>NC_083714.1:120421398-125421398 GCF_033118175.1 Dama dama
TAGATATCATTTATTGATCAGATTCTGGTTACGGTTGGAAATTTTGTTCTGTGTGATTCTGGATGCTGTTATGAGTTTCATCCCAGGGGTATGTGTTAGCTGTTGACAAGCTGTGCCATTTATTAGTACCATTAGGTTTTATAAAAGTGTGGATATTATTTTTCTGCATCATTTTGTTTTGTTTCTCATTTTGACTAATATTGACATGTTATCTATTGTGTATCAGTTAAACAAGTGTTTATCCTTAAAACCTTAAAATTTTTATTATTCTTCTTCAGTTCATGATGGATCATGCATAAAAATACAAGATTATAGCACTTTGCCTTGGCTATCCTCCCTATATTAAGCCCAGTTGGTTTTTAAAGACTAATTTGTGGTCAAATTGATTTTAGTCACTAAAGAATACATTAAGGAAGGCAAAGTCCATTTTAATGATCATGTATATTTTTAAGTGCCTCTAAGGAGCTGTTAAGATTGGCTTATTTGAAGGTTGTTGGTAGTAATTGAAGTATTATGAAAAATGATGCCTGTTTCATGAACCAAAACAGATAATATTTAGTATTTTGTATTATTTTTTCCACATATCCTTTAATGAATCAATTCCTGTTGATCTATTTCCCCATGGATTGCCCACAAAATTATATTAGAGATAAAATAAGAAATGGGCAGCATTATCAAAGGTTGATGAACATAAATATCAAAGAATAAGCTTTTGATACATTAACCTCTAAATCCTTCTCAAAACAATCATGCCATGCTCAGTATATTCCATAAAATGAAGAAGTCAGGATAATTCCCAGTGCTACATGATTATAAATACCTGAGAGGGTCAACTATGATTTGCAAACTCCCAAATTGGCTAGATTTCAAGAGTCATCTTTTCATCTTAGACAGAGGCACATTTTAGCTTCTGGTCCTGATAGTGATAATACAGTGTAAGATAAACATGATTGTGAGTTTTTAATGGAGCCATGGTTGCGAAGATGCCAATAAAAGGATCTATTTTTAATAGCATATACATGCAGGCTTCACCATGATGCCTTCTTTTTTTCCAAAAGAATTTTTTATAGATTTTTGTTTAGTTATACATGGAAACATTTATCATAGGAGGGTCAATAAAAGCAACAAACGAAAAACAAGAAAGTGGAGTGAATAGGTACGAAACTATAGCCTTCATCATGTCAGTTCAGTTGCTCAGGTGTGTCAGACTCTGCGACACCAGGCTTCACTGTCCATCACCAACTCCCGGAGCTTGCTCAAACTCATGTAAATCGAGTAGGTGATGCCATCCAGCCATCTCATCCTCTGTTGTCCCCTTCTCTTCCTGCCTTCAATCTTTCCCAGAATCAGGGTCTTTACTAATGAGTCAGTTCTTCGTATCAGGTGGCCAAAGTATTGGAGCTTCAGCATCAGCGTCAGTCCTTCCAATGAATATTCAGGACTGATTTCCTAAAGGATTGAAATCCTTTAGGATTTCCTTTAGGATCCCCTTGCAGTCCAAGGGACTCTCAAGAGTCTTCTCCAACACCTCAGTTCAAAAGTATCAATTTTTTAGCACTCAGCTTTCTTTATAGTCCAACTCTCACATCCATACATGACTACTGGAAAAACCATCATAACTTTCATAGCTAGAGGAAATAGATTTGAATCTGAGTTTAAACACCTTGGTGAATCTACTTAAGACTGCTGAATCTTAAAATATCCTCGTGTCTAAAAAGGTAGAAGCAAAACCTTTCTCACTAATTCCTTCTTATATCACTAAGAATAAGTTTCACACTGTTCATAAAATTCTTAAAGCATCTTGGTTTAATTAAAAAACACTCAAAAATGGCACTTTGGTTGATAAAGGAGGAGAACAGGGAATGAAGGAGGAAGATGAAGCAGCAGAAGACAAAAAAGGGAAAAACTAGAAATATAAGATAATTCAAATTTGAAAAAAGTACTTATATATGAATAGAAAAAAGTGTGCAAAATATATCAACATGTTGACACTAGTTTTGTGATGAGATTATGCCTATTATTTCTTTTTAATATTGTTATATGTATCTTTTTTCATAAAGTACATTCATTCGTTTTAAAAGAAGAACCCATTTTAAAAACCTAGCAATTAAAATTAGTTTTTCTACTTTAAATTTAAAGTTTGTATTTAAACCTCCATTTCAAATTTTACAGTCCAAGAACAGTAACAGATTGCTAATGCATTCCCAGTAGTATTTAAATTTAAGAAAATAAGAAAGGTCATTCAACCAGGTGAGTCAACACCTAACTTTTAAAAAATTGATATGTATCTGATATTTTTTTATTTAAAAAATCAATATATTTTTAAGGCAAGATATTTTTTTTCCTTTTTGCTCACTAATGTTTTTGGACAGTTGCTGTGTTCAAAAATAAAACATTTTGAAAAGCAGTATTTTATAATTAGCAAATGTCTGGTACTAATAAAAATGAATTACTAAATTAGGCACCTTTTACAGTCAAGTCATGCAATAGTAGAAAACTCCTGGTAAAAACTTCTATTTAAAGAGCTATTAAAGTATTTTTCTATTTTTGAAACAAACAGTTGCCTATTAAGATTTTCCAATTAATTTACAAGACAATTTAAAATTTTTCTCATGAGCTTTGGGAGGAAAAAGTGTCAAACCTAACTACTTCCCTTTGGCTGTTATTCAGCTTAATTTATTTAAAAATGCATTATTCTAGAAACACTAAGCAAAGGTGACAGTTTAATTCAGAGAAAATTGTTTTAGATTCACTATTTTTATTTTGAAAACATCTGAATGAAAAACCACTACAAATTAGAACTTACAATGAAGAAAATGAGATAAACAGAAATTTTTATCTAAAGTGACAACAGAGTAAAAAAAAAACTAGAAAATAAAAGAATGAAAAGGTGTTCCTTTCCTTTTTTTAGCTTCTCATAAGATTCAAGTGAACTACAAATGAGCATGTTGAGCAAGAAACAGGATCTTTTCCATTTTTTTTTTTTACAGCATATAATGAACCCAGAATTTTAAAAAAAAGAACACATTTTATTAAAGGTAGCATTAAATATCTTTTAAGGTTTACACATTTTTTAATTGCACCATGAAACTGAGAATTTCTTTTTAAATAGGGTTTTGCTGAATTTTTTTTTTTGCAAGATGGAATTGAAGGAGCTCTATAGAGCATATTGATTGCACTCTTTTCCAGATAATTCATTAAGTCAAATGTCCACAGATAGTGACCTTTTGCCCATTTTCAACTTCACTATTGAAATATTTTCTAGCTTGGACTTCTTTTGCACAAAAATTCCAAGGGATCTTTTAAATTTTTCATAAATAATTTAGCAATCTTTATAATACAGTTTAATTTTTCATATTTCTTCCTCTTGTGTAGAAACATTGTGTAGAAATATATGAACATTTCAGTTCAGTTCGGTGTCTAAGTCGTGTCCGACTCTTTGGGACCCCATGGACTGTAGCACGCCAGGCTTCCCTCTCTGTCGCCAACTTGCAGAGTTTACTCATACTCATGTCCATTGCATCGGTGATGCCATCCAACCATCTCATCCTCTGTTGCCCACTTCTCATCCTGGCTTCAATCTTTCTCAGCATCAGGGTCTTTTCCAATGAGTCAGTTCTTCACATCAGGTGGCCAAAGTAATGGAGTTTCAGCTTCAGCATCAGTCCTTCCAAAGAATATTCAGCACCGATTTCCTTTAGGATGGACTAGTTGGATCTCCTTGCAGTCCAAGGGACTCTCAAGAATCTTCTCCAACACCAAGTTCAAAAGCATCAATTCTTCAGTGCTCAGCATTCCTTTTAGTCCAACTCTTACATCCATACCTGACTACTGGAAAAACCATAGCTTTGACTAAGATGAACCTCTGTTGGCAAAGTAATGTCTCTACTTTTTAATATGCTACCTAGGTTGGTCATAACTTTTCTTCCAAGGATCAAGTGTCTTTAATTCCATGGCTGCAGTTACCATCTGCAGTGATTTTGGAGCCGAAGAAAATTAAGTCTGTCACCGTTTCCACTGTTTCCTCATCTATTTGCCATGAAATGATGGGACCAGATGCCATGATCTTCGTTTTCTGAATGTTGAGCTATAAGCCAACTTTTTCACTCTCCTCTTTCACTTTCATCAAGAGGCTTTTTAGTTCTTCTTCACTTTCTGCCATAAGAGTAGTGTCATCTGCATATTTGAGATTACTGATATTTCTCCTGACAATCTTGATTCCAGCTTGTGCTTCATCCAGCCCAGCATTTCTCATGACGTACTCTGCATAGAAGTTAAATAAGCAGGGTGACAATATACATCCTTGACATACTCCTTTCCCTATTGGAACCAGTCTGTTGTTTCATGTCCAGTTCTAACTGTTGCTTCAGGACCTGCATACAGGTTTCTCAAGAAGCAAGTCAGTTGGTCTGGTATTCCCATCTCTTTAATCATTTTCCAGATTTTACTGTGGTCCACACAGTCAAAGGCTTTGGCATAGTCAATAAAGCAGAAATAGATATTTTTCTGGAACTCTCTTTCTTTTTTCGATGATCCAGCAGATGCTGGCAATTTGATCTCTGGTTTCTCTGCCTTTTCTAATTCCAGCTTGAACATGTGGAGGTTCATGATTCACATAATGTTGAAGCCTGGCTTGGAGAATTTTGAGCATTACTTTACTAGCATGTGAGATGAGTGCAATTGTGTAGTAGTTTGAGCACTCTTTGGCATTGCCTTTCTTTGGAATTGGAATGAAAACCGAAAGTGAAAAGTTTTCCGGTCCTGTGGCCACTGCTGAGTTTTCCAAATTTGCTGGCATATTGAGTGCAGAACTTTCACAGCATCATCTTTTAGGATTTGAAATGGCTCAACTGGAATTCCATCACCTCCTCTAGCTTTGTTCTTAGTGATGCTTCCTAAGACCCATTTGACTTCACATTCTAGAATGTCTGGCTCTAGGTGAGTGATCACACCATTGTGATTATCTGGGGCATGAAGACCTTTTTTGTACAGATATTCTGTGTATTCCTGCCACCTCTTCATAGTATCTTCTGCTTCTGTTAGAGTCATACCTTTTCTGTCCTTTATCGAGGCCATCTTTGCATGAAATATTCCCTTGGTATCTCTTATTTTGTTGAAGAGATCTCTAGACTTTCTCATTCTATTGTTTTCCTCTATTTCTTTGCACTGATCACTGAGGAAGGCTTTCTTATCTCTCCTTGGTATTCTTTGGAACTCTGTGTTCAAACTGGTATATCTTTCCTTTTCTCCTTTGCTTTTCACTTGTCTTCTATTCATAGCTATTTGTAAGTCCTCCTCTGTCAACCATTTTGCCTTTTTGCATTTCTTTTCCTTGAGGAATGTCTTGATCCCTGCCTCCTGTACAATGTCACGAACCTCCATCCATAGTTCTTCAGGCACTCTGTCTGTCAGATCTAATCCCTTGAATCTATTTGTCACTTCCACTGTATAATCGTAAGGGATTTGATTTAGGTCATACCTAAATGGGCTAGTGGTTTTCCTTACTTTCTTCAATTTAAGCCTGAATTTGGCAATAAGGAATTCATGATCTGAGCCACAGTCAGCTCCTGGTCTTGTTTTTGCTGACTGTATAAAACGTCTCCATCTTTGGCTGCAAAGAAGAAAATCAATCCGATTCAGTATTGACCATCTGGTGATGTCCATGTATAGAGTCTTCTCTTGTGTTGTTGGAAGAGAGTGTTTGCTATGACTAGTGCGTTCTCTTGGAAAAACTCTATTAGCCTTTGCCCTGCTTCATTCTGTACTCCAAGGCCAAATTTGCCTGTTATTTCAGGTATTTCTTGACTCCCTACTTTTGCATTCCAGTTCCCTATAATGAAAAGGACATCTTTTTTGGGTGTTAGTTCTAAAAGGTCTTGTAGGTTTGTATAGAACCATTCAACTTCAGCTTCTTCAGCAGTGCAGCATTGCTAGTCGGGATTACTGTGATACTGAATGGTTTGCCTTGGAAACGAACAGAGATCATTCTGTCATTTTTGAGATTGTATCCAAGTATTGCATTTCAGACTCTTTGTTGACTATGATGGCTACTCCTTTTCTTCTAAGGGATTCTTGACCACGGTAGTAGGTATAATGGTCCTCTGAGTTAAATTCACTCATTTCAGTCCATTTTAGTTCACTGATTCCTAAAATGTCGATGTTCACTCTTGCCATCTCCTGTTTGACCACTTCCAATTTGCCTTGATTCACGGACCTAACATTCCAGGTTCCTATGCAATATTGCTCTTTACAGCATTGGACTTTACTTCCATCACCAGTCACATCCACAACTGGTGTTGTTTTTGCTTTGGCTCCATTTCCATTCTTTCTGGAGTTATTTCTCCACTGATCTCCAGTAGCATATTGGGCACCTACCGACCTGGGGTGTTCATCTTTCAGTGTCCTATCTTTTTGCCTTTTCATATGGTTCATGGGGTTCTCAAGGCAACAATACTGAAGTGGTTTGCCATTTCCTTCGCCAGTGGACCACATTTTGTCAGAACTCTCCACCATGACCCATCTGCTTTGGGTGGCCCTACAAGGCATGGCTCATAGTTTCATTGAGTTAGACAAGGTTGTGGTCCATGTGATCAGATTGGTTAGTTTCCTGTGATTGTGGTTTTCAGTCTGTCTGCCCTCTGAGGGAGAAAGGTAGGAGGCTTATGGAAGCTTCCTGATGGGAGAGACTGACTGTGAGGGAAATTGGGTCCTGTTCTGATGGCAGGGGCCATGTTCAGTAAATCTCTAATCCAATTTTCTGTTGATGGGTGGGGCTGTGTTCCCTCCTTGTTATTTATCTGAGGCCAAACTGTGGTGAAGGTAATGAAGATAATGGCGACCTCCTTCAAAAGGTCCCATACATGCACTGCTGCACTCAGTGCTCCCAACCCTGCACTGCAGACCCACACCTCTGCTGGAGACTCCTGGACACTTATGGGCAAGTCTGGGTCAGTCTCTTGCAGGGTCACTGCTCCTTTCTCCTGGGTCCTGGTGCACAAGGTTCTGTTTGTGCCCTCCGAGAGTCTGTTTCCCAGTCCTTGGTAAGTTCTGGCAGCTCTATGGTGGGGTTAATGGAGACCTCCTCCAAGAGGGCTTATGCCATACCCAGGTCTACTGCACCCAGAGCCCCTGACCCTGCGGCAGTCCACTGCTGACCCGTACCTCTGCAGGAGACACTCAGACACAGTTCTGTCTCAGTCTCTGTGGGGTCTCTGGGTCCTGGTGCGCACAAGGTTTGTTTGAGCCCTCTGAGCATTTCCGACAGGTATAGGGTTTGATTCTAAACGTGATTTTGCCCTTCCTACCATCTTGCTAACATTTATCAGTTATATGTATTATAGCTAACATTTATCAGTTAGCTATTGCTATGTAGCACTCTACCTTGAAACTCAGTAGGTTAAAACAACAAGTATTTATTATTCTTTCAGACCTTCAACCAGGAAGTTCTCCAGCTCTCTGCTGGGATTATTCATGTGTCTCTAGCTAGCTGTGGTTTGACATGTGTCCTTGCTAATCTTGCCTAAGCTCTCACACATGTCTGGTTGTCAGCCAGTCTGGCGTTTGAGGTACCATATCTGGGACTACTGGGATAACTTGGTTCTGCTTCACATGTATCATCTTCCAGTTATCTGGCTAAGGTGTGTTCTTATGATGAAGGGGGAAGCGTAGAACAAGAAAGCAAAAGTGTTCAACCCTTTGTGAGGCTGACATTTGCAAGTAGAACAATATCACTTCCATTGTATTCTGTTGGACAAAGCAAGACAATGGCCAGCCCACATTCCAGAGATAGAAAAATAGAAACTACCTCCTCATTAGAGGAACAGCAAGGATATTGCATAGGATCCTATGCATCCTATTGCAAAGGATATGGTTTCAGGAAAGGATGAAATAGTTGGCCCAGTTCTGTGGTTAATCTACCATGGATAGTGAACTCCACTTTTGCAAAAAAAAAAAAAAACAAGTTCCAACGGAAAGATAGATAACTGCTTAGAATTTTAAGGAGCTCACATTTATAATTTAAAGCAGTTGCTCCTGAACAACATGACTCCCTTTTCAAGTAATATTTCCACACAAGAATAGTTCTCCTGAATTATTAGGACTCCAAAATTCACCTCTAAGCAATGCCTATGTTGGCCTTTTCTAAATACTATTAACGATCTTAAAACATCAGTCTATATATTAATGTGAAAAAAATGTTAATCACTTCAAAATTGCATACCTTGTTCAAAAGAATGAAAACAAATGACCATTAGATATTTACCCAATCTCCTTTAGGTTGGCAGACCAAGTCAGTCCCCTTTGCTGAGATCACTAATATATCTCAAGTCTCATCTCTTCCATCCCTACATATACCCTGTGTTCTATGACCTGATTTATCATAGCTTAATGTAATTTATCTGATCCTTAGCATCTGAAATGTCCCTCTGCTTGATATTCTTTTCCTCTTTTCACATCTTGTTAATTTTGTATTCAATGTTGTAAATTCACTTCTAGGATTCCTGCTTCTCTTATGCTTCTCAAGTGAAGGTGACATCTCTCTTGTTTGTGCTGGCACTGTACTTAAAACACCACTATTTATAGGATAATAATACAGTGCTATATGTATGTCTGCTTAAATGCATACATCCTTCATACACTGTGACTAAAGCAGCAGAAACAATGGCAATATATTTTTATCATTTATCGTCCCAATTACTCCCAGCACTGGGCACAATAAAAAGTAGGTGACTAATACCTGTTACATTTAGTTGTTTAACTAAACTACTCTCCCTCCTTTGACACATGAGAAAAATAAATTTATAAATCATTTATCCAAATTCACACAATTGGGGAAAGTTGGAATTATAATTAAATAAAGGCCTCTTTGACCCCAGATGTTATATTCTTTAACATGTAACTGTGTGAATCTCACATGGAAGACTTTCAATAAGTAATTGGCATGTTTAGGTGGATCTCTCAGGAAATCACTGCACTAAAGCATGAGTAATGCTGTTCCTTCTACTTACTGTTATTCAGTCCTCTTCACTTTTAAGAATTATATTTATTCTGTTGATTTATAGCCTTCTAGGTTTTTAGTAGCTCCCAAATCACTGCAGATGGTGACTGCAGCCATGAAATTAAAAGACGCTTGCTCCTTGGAAGAAAAGCTATCACCGACCTAGGTAGCATATTAAAAAGCAGAGACATTACTTTGCCAAAAAAAAGTCTGTCTAATCAAAGCTATGGTTTTTCCAGTAGTCATGTATGGATGTGAAAGTTGGACTATAAAGAAAGCTGAGCACTCAAGAATTGATGCTTAACTGTGGTGTTGGAGAAGACTCTTGAGAGTCCCTTGGACTACAAGGAGATCAAACCAGTCAATCCTAAAGGAAATCAGTCCTGAATATTCATTGAAAGGACTGATGCTGAAGCTGAAACTCCAGTACTTTGGACAGCTGATTGATGTGAAAAACTGACTCATTGGAAAAGACCCTGATACTGGGAAAGATTGAAGGTGGGAGTAGAAAGAGACGACAGAGGATGAGATGGTGGGATGGCATCACCAACTGGATGGATATGAGTTTGAGTAAGCTCCGAGAGTTGGTGATGGACAGGGAAGCCTGGCGTGCTGCAGTCCATGGGGTCGCAAAGAGTCAGACATGACTGAATGACTGAACTGAACTGAGGTTTTTAGTGTGGGGGAATTGCTTTTGTATTTTAATTTAATGACATTTAAAAAGTGATTTTCCATGTACCTTTGAGTGAATTCTGCATATTAAAAATTTGTTTTCATCTCTAGAACAGTATTTGCTGGATTTATCAAGGCATCCCCACTAAGAGAGTGATATAACAATAGAAATGTAAGACATTGCAGAATTTTTCTAGTGTACATATGTAGAATTATCATTGTTATTACCTTTCAATTACTAATTCAACCTAAAATTAGAAGCATTTTTTTTCTTGTAGGTCCTATACCTATATCTGATATTCAGAAACCTAGGGGGAAAGAAAAAGAATAAATTAGTTAAATTATCCTTATATTATTGAAAGACATCATGAAAATATACAAGTAAAACTTATATAACACTGACCCTGAATGACATTATGGTCAAAGAATGGTTAATAAATCTGGAACTATACCACCTGATTTAGGTTTGGATTCATATCTACCTCTTATCCACTGTTACTTTGTTCTCTATGTCTCAGTTTTGTCATCTGCAAAATGGGGATACTTTTAAATGATTGTTAAAATAATTAGTTAAAATAATCCATGTACAGGGCAGATAATTGTGGCTGACATAAACTAAGCGCTGAATGTTTACTACATGTGGCAATACAAAATATATGAGATTGAATCATATGAAATTGCCAAATTTTGATCCTATTTGAGTACAGAATTTAAAGTTCCATGATTCAACCTGTCAGAAGGAAATAGAGGTATAATAAGTACAGAAGCTCTTATTCAAATATTCCATCCTATGTGATGTTTTTCCATTCTGTGTGTTTCCTGTTCCCTTGATTTGATACTGGTTATTGGCAGACTCACTTCATCAGCATAGAAGAGAGAATAAATAGTCTAATGTTGACTTTCTAGTAGGTAGGGGCAGGAACTGATTAGTAAGAGGCTGTGTCTTGTCACATAATTGTTCACACACAGTTGCACTGCAGTGTATTTGAGAAATTATAAGAATATTAATTTCATAAATAAAATTTACATTTATTTATTAAAGGCATCTTCAGATGTCCTTTAACCATAAAGTCTCATTCTACTGGATCTAAACAAGTTCGAATAGTTCTGTCTCCCTCTGCCTTTTGCCTGAAGCTAAGAGCCAATAGTTCACGTTTCTCTAGTGAGTGTACCCACTGTGTCAGAGTACTTTTTTTTTTCCTTTTTGAAGAATCAGAGTATCAATTAGGTGCTTTGAAATGAAGGGCTTCATCTTGCAAACTTTATACTGTACTTTTTTTTTTTTCTGCTACAAAAGCCTCTGCTGGCATAGAATAGAACCAATCTCCATTTCCCTCACTAGCTATCTCAAGCTTACATCTTATACCTTTGTGATTCAATAGAAAAACTGAATTTCACTTTCAGAATTCTAAATTTATAGGTGATATTTAAAGATGATATAACATAATTAACCACAATCATAGTTTATAAGGTTTCTACTTCAATTATTCGTGAATTATATTAACATTATATCTACAAATAAAGATTACCTATAATTTTACTAATTTTTGTTCCAGCGAAGCTGGTGTTTGAGCTAGTACTGATCTATCTCATTTACAGATGAGAAAACACAGGCATAGGTTAAGGATTCAATTTTATTACAAAACATATTAAGGATAGACCTGATCAGACAACAAACCATTGCTGACTCTTGGTTAAGCACACTTTATTTTTATAATAGACCATTTACAGATAATGACTTGATTTCCATTAACTATTGTTGTGGCTGCTATTTAAAGTTGTAATGTGCAATCTGGTTGAATCTCTTCTTGTGTACTTGATAGTATAACATACACATTGGGTCCTAGTGATTATGTTTTATAACGAGTTACTGCCAAATAACATTTTATAACTGGAGAGAGTGTAAAACTATTATCTAACTTAGCTCTTGAGCACTTGTATAACTCCAAGGAATAACTTAATTTTTTAAAACATTATCTTTGTAGCTCAGATTTTAGTGCTATTTCTGGTACCTAGAAGTTTAAAAGGATCTGATGATGAGGAATAATGAATAATATATGTTAAGTTTCATCCATTAAAGCCCACTAAACATTCCAGTACTTTGAGACCCCTATTAGAGGAGAGAGAGTGTTCCAGTGATACATTTGAGTCTTTAAAACAACATTACCAGAGGGAGAAATAATACAGACGATTTGAGGAAGACCACTGAGGCCTTCACTTATTTTCTGACATGGGCATCCGTGACAGTGATCCTACGGATCAAGAGAACCTTTTCCTCCTGTCTGGGGAATGTTATATGTGTCTTTGGTTTATCCTTCTGGGTCCACTCTCTGCCTTTTTCTTCCCTGAGGGGGCGGGGGCGGTGATTTCTGTGGATGATATCAGCAGACTTCCTTGTCCTCTGGTTTCCAGTTGGATTTAGCTCTTGGGAGCATTTACAGGAGATCAGAGGAAGGGAGGAAAGAAATATCAGGGCTTTTATTTATCACAGGATAGCTGCATTCATCACCCAAATATCAGAACTCCTGTCAGATGACCCTCTCCCTACTCTCTCTGTTTAGGAGCCAGTAACCAGTCTCTTTCTCTTCATTCCTTTGTGTCTAGGAGTGATAATTACACTTCTTTATTACCTGTTTCAGTGATTTCTTTCTACCCTGCTCTCATCTTGGTAAATTGTCCCTTATTAATTCTCTTTAAGTTATCGAAGTCATGCTAGGATCCGGGCACCCTCAAAGAAGAGTCCTACTTTATTTCCAGGTGATTTCATTCAACAAAAGAGGGGAAATATGAAATGTGATTAGGTTTTATGGAGCATTTCCTATGCCAGAAAATGTGTCGGATACCTTATACTTGTTCAGTCGCATCCACCTCTTTGAAACCACATGGACTGCAGCACACCAGGCCTCCCTGTCTACCACCAACTCCCAGAGCTTGCTCAAACTCATGTCCACTGAGTCTGTGATGCCATCCAACCATCTCATCCTCTGTCATCCCCTTCTCCTCCTGCCTTCAGTCTTTGCCAGCATCAGGGTCTTTTCCAATGAGTTGTCTCATTGTATAAAGTGGCCAAAGTATTGAAGCTTTAGCTTCAGTATCAGTCTTTCCAGTAAATATTCAGGGTTGATTTCCTTTAGGATTGACTGGTTTGATCTCCTTGCAGTCCAAGGGACTCTTCAGAGTCTTCTCCAGCACTACAGTTATACTTATTAATTCATTTAATCCCCACACTAATACTTTGAAGTTGACCACTTCTGTTACTTAGAGCTGAAAGTTCCAAGGAGAATTTAGAAAATATGGATTATTAGGGTTAAACAATTTGGCATAAAGTCATGATGCTATCCATTCATGAGGCTATCTAAGTACATCTTGGAACAAAACTCTACCCCCAATGCATTTAAATCTTTATAGCATCATCACAAATTAGGTAGTAGTACATCCTTGTTTTACAGATGATAAAACATAAGACACAAAGAGATTGTTACATGCTCATATCACACACATGAAATATGGTCCAGCTGAGATTTGAACCATGGCATTCTGGATGTAGAGAGAATATTCTTGTTGTATTACAGCACTATGCTTTGTAAAACATACTTCATCATTACAACTTCTTTCTTTCCAAATTCTGTCTGCTGAAAGCTTATGTCTTTCAATTATTGGTTTTCTAAAATGAGACAACTAAGCCAGCATTATTCTTCTGTTTATAGGAGACTCCATTCAAGGCTAAACTAATCTGTGGTATTAAAAGTTAGTACAGCTCTCATCCTTGGAAGGGCTAGTATACAGAAGTGGGTATGAGAAAGCTCTGAGGGTGCTGGTCATATTCTTTTTCTCCATGGAGGTTCTGATAATATGAATGTGTTCAGTTTGTATAGATTCACTGAGCTAACACTTAAGATATGTGTACTTTCCTGTGTTTATATTGTGATCAGTCAGTCATGTCCGAGTTCTTCCGACCCCATAGACTGTAGCCTGTCAGACTCCTCTGTCCATGGTATTTCCCAGGCAAGGTACTAGAATGGGTTGCCATTTCCTACTCCAGGGGATCTTTCCCACCCAGGGATTGAATCTGTGTCTCTTGCTTGGCAGGCGGATTCTTTACCACTGTGCCACCTGGGAAGCCTATATGTATATAATACCTCAATAAAATTATCTTATAAAATACTCTTGACAACTTATGCTTACAATGGATTGCATTATTTTTTATCAAGAACTGGTCAACAGGTTTTACCAATAAGTTTGGAATCAGTTTTGCCCTCCTTTTTGGTGTTCTCTTGCTCTTTATGTTTCTAACAGCTAAAGATTCAGAATCACAGACAAGTATCTTGATTTTCTCAGCAACAGATATATCCAGAGGCTGACTTTTATGTAACCAGAAGGCCATGTTAAATTATTCCTTGCCTCTTTACCTTTTATTGGAACATGCTGTTGAATTATCTGTATTTACTGGTTAAAAGACTGACACAGCTCTGAAGAGTCAGAAGCTATTGAAATAATTTTTAATTCATTTCTATCCCTTTATCACTTTTTTTACTTTGTTTTTTTTTGCTGTGTTTGTGCCACTTACCAATAAACCTGAGTTTTTTTTTTAACATTGTCTGTACATTGTTTATGTATAAATATATAAAAAATTATATAAATACAGAAGTTCTATCATCCTGACCATGATCTGGAAGGACTGCTATCTCATTTTATGGTCCTTTCATCTTGATATTTGGGTTAACAAGGAAGACAAAAATAAGTGAAGATAGGAAATTTCTAAGTAATACTAAAATTTACTTTTTAAAGAAAATATTAGTCATGAAAGCAATTGAAGATAGAGAGCCACAGGGTCATATGGCCCAAGGCACTTAATGTTTTATGTGTTTTATAAGATTATTTTCAGACACTTGAAAAGAAAGCCATTAAACACAGGGGTTTTAAAGAAAACTACTGTTTGGATGATGTGTCACTTGCAACAAAAAGACATGGCAGATGTCTCTCATAGAAGATGAAAAGGGAAGAAAACAAAAGACTTAATTAAAAGTGACTAAAGGGTAAAAAACAGTAAAGTAAGATAAAGAACTTGAAGGCTCTGAGTATTCCCCCCGTCCATCCACATTTACTAGTATTAGTAATTGAATATGGAGGGGCACCTAAGAGAAAATAGAACATATTGTATGTGAGCTCTGTATTTTCTGGTGGCTTCAATAGTTAACCATAATTGAATTTATTTCTTCTATTTGGCCAAAGAAGGAGAAGCCAAGGAATAATAGACTAAAGCAAAACAAAACAAAAACATCATCCTATCTTTCCTGTGTGCCTAATATTTGCCAAGTCTGTATAGCACACCTACTGTTTCACTTAAGCCTCAGAAGCTTAAGACTCTGATGTGGTATTATTTCAATCCCCATTTTACTATTGAATAGATTGTCCCTCAGATAGACTAAGTCACTTGCCTCAGACAGTGAAGCTGGTAAGACTTGGGTCCAAAAAAATTAGCTATTTCTGTCTTAGAAATGTGTGTAACTTTTGCTACATCCTACCTGTAATGCTATGGAATGAGGCATTGGATCTAGGAAAGAAGAGAAAACCATTCAAGAGAAAAGACATGTTTTGGCTTCCTCAGGGTGGGCATAGTCCAGGAGGAATAAGACTGAGCACCTGAACATCCATGCAGTTACAGGCTAAATATTGTACATTTCTTTGAGCATCACTTTAATTAGACCATAGGAGGGGAAATTTCAATCAAAGTGCTTGAAATTACTTTTAAGTTCAACATGCATTAAGTGAGGAAGATGAAATCTCCATGAATCCTTAATGTAAAACATATGCTTTCATAAGAAATTTTGAACCTGCAGTCACTATATACTTTTCACTGCTAGGCTCTGAGATAAATACATTCAGTCTTATCTGCTGGAAGGATGCTTTAGTGGGACATTCTGAGAAGCACTCTATTAGAGATCATGGTGGCTATAACAACTATAAATTGGCTTTCTATTGTCATACTTTAATATATCACTGATTGCATGAGTTTGAATATTATATATATCAGGAACTATCTTTTTCTCTATCACCTCACTGCTTTCTAGGTGCCCCAATGAGATGTGCCTGGAGGCCTCTGATTAGTCCTTGCCTCCCTTTCTGTTTTGTTTGACTCCAGTTTAAAAGGGAAAATTATAAAATACCTGGTCCTTGTGTATAAGCTTGTATCAAAGCAAGATGCTGTTTGCCTTGCTGATCTTCGTCTCGGCTCCTTGTCCAAAAGCATAATCTTTCTGCTCCTTGTATCTTGGATGCTAGGTGATTCTTACAACTTTGAGGTTCATGTTTTATTCTTTGCCTCAAGACTTAGACCTTTCCAAGTCCCTGCCATTCTTCTTGAATGAACATTTTGCAACCTGCATCCTTCCTGGTTTGACATACTTTATTATCTATCAGTCTGTCTATCTAGATACATACATTTTATTAAGAATAAGTATTTCTGTCAACTAACTATATTTAATTTACTTCAAAACCTCACACATTTCACTGTGCAATTTTGTTTTTGTCAATAAGTTTAGAAGTCACACACTTCTCAAAAGGAAAAGTTGCTCCTAGAAAAAAAAAAAAGAGTATTTTCAAGGTATTGTAGACCTTTAACCAATGTGAAAATAAAATCTTAATATTCCTCACCACCACTGCCAAGTTACTCTGGATTATATATGAGATTCTTGACAGGTTCATTTTCTTTGCTTATTAGTAGAAGGCTTCCTTTAATATTTCATGAAAATGGCATTGTTGTTTCAATATTTACCTGTACATTATGTTTAGTAAAAGTACTTTTTAAATGTTCTAGTAGCATAGTGTTTTGTGGTCACTTTTTCACTGGAATTTTATTTATATGTAAATATTTATTTGTATATACATTTTGGTTGTGTCGGGTCTGAGTTCCAGCACATAGGATCTCCGCTGAAACATCCGGGCTGTGTTGCTGCGGCTTGTGGGCTTAGCATTTGCTTCACATGGGCTTAGTTGCCCCATAGCATGAGATCTTAGTTCCCCAACCAAGACTGAACCCATGTCCCCTGCATTGGAAGGCAGATTCTTGACCACTGGACCATCAGGGAAGTCCCTGCCCTGGAATTTTAAATCAGAACTATTTGAGCAGAATTTCAAAAGAATGACTTGTGGTTATCTTTGTCAAAGCACATATGTGGCTCGATTCCCAAAGCTGAGTACGGAGGGACTGGTCGACTTTTTGCAGTGGTCAGTGGTCAGTCTCATTAAGTGACATACCTGGACACTGACAGGGCTTGTCTTGGACATGGCTACCTGGCTGTAGGGAGATCCTGAATCCTCTGTCTTCAATCTTAGAAGCTTCAGAGATGTCTTTTGACTGGAAACCAGGGTTCTTCTTGAGCTGTGTGAAACCTGAAGTTTGTGTGTGATTGAAGGAGTGGATAAGGAAAGGCCAATCACCCAAAGGCTGATGTTAGACCCATCATGTGACATTGTGAGGAAAGTATTCTCTGGTCCTCAGACTATGGGAATTCCCATGGTTATGTGCTCCTGGGTTTCTTTTACTGCTCCCCCATAGCATTACCTTTTCGAAATATTTGTTTTCCCTGCTCAACTCAAAGTTCCATGAAGACGGGGGTCATATCCAACTGATTTACTAGTGTATGCTCTAGCACCTAGTCCAGGTTTATTGGTGCTCAATAAACATCTGTCATTAATAAATTAGGGCTTTCTTGATATCTTGGGTTGTGAACGATTTCATATGAAGGGATTGGAGGCTTAAAACCAGAAAAAAAATATCTGGGGGCATGACAGAAGAAATAAAATATTTGAAAGATAATCAGATGGAAGGAGGAAAAGGCCAAGTAAGCAGCCTAATAAAATAGAATGAACAAGAGCCCCAGGAATTAGACAGATCTGGGCCAAAAACTTGGTTTTATCATCTTCTTGTTTTGTCACAAAGGGCCATATGTTCAACCTCTGTGTCATCAATAGAATGAGTATACCAATGCTAACCTCACAGAAATGTTACACAAATTATAAATTTAGTGGGATGTTTGTTATGAATAGTTAGTTCTTATGAATAGTTATTCCAAAAATGTTAGACGTTATTAGTGGCTATTTTTTTTCTGCAACATAATTCCCAAGTATAGAAGTGAGAAAAATAGATGAAAAGCTTTCACCGACTTATCTCACTTAATTTAAATCATATTGTTTTAAAATTTGAGTCATCCAATATGTGACTAGATCATTCTGAGGCAGCATGCAAAATGTATATGCAGAGAATTATGGGTGAAAAATGGTGAACCCTCAGTGATTACATATTATAGTTCCAAGCATGCTAAATGGTTAAATTTTATGTACCCACCCAAGGCAAATTATTTGTAGTCTTTCTTGGTGTATTTACTTCTCCCCAAACAGTGCCCGGTTCAGTTCAGTTCAGTCGCTCAGTCGTGTCCGACTCTTTGCGACCCCGTGAATCGCAGCACGCCAGGCCTCCCTGTCCATCACCAACTCCCAGAATTTACTCAAACTCATGCCCATCGAGTCGGTGATGCCATCCAGCCATCCAGCCATCTCATCCTCTGTTGTCCCCTTCTCCTCCTGCCCCCAATCCCTCCCAGCATCAGGGTCTTTTCCAATGATTCAACTCTTCACATCAGGTGGCCAAAGGATTGGAGTTTCAGCTTCAGCATCAGTCCTTCCAATGAACACCCAGGACTGATCTCCTTTAGGATGGACTGGTTGGATCTCCTTGCAGTCCAAGGGACTCTCAAGAGTCAAACAGTGCCCAACTGCCTGATAATTTAAACATTTTTTTCTTTCCTTCATAGAATCAGCATTCGAAAAGATGGGTTAATTAGATCCATTAGACTATAAATCTCCAACTCTTGTTATTGAGAAAAATATTTAATAGGTTTGGCTGAATAATGATTTATTGTTTTTTGTTTTTTACTAGGAAGTTCTCTTTTCATCCATCACCATTGGCAGATTAAGCATTAGACTCATTAAATATTCTTCAACATAGTTTTAAAATTTAAAAGGCATAATCTTAGAAATGGATACCTGGAAGCATGCTTTATTTAATTGAGTATATTTCTTATTTCAGTTCGGGAAGCAGCACATAGAAAACCTCTTCAGTGACCTACAGGATGGGAGACGCCTCCTAGACCTTCTTGAAGGCCTGACAGGGCAAAAACTGGTATGTGACTTAAAATATTTCTAAGAGCTTCACATTAACCTCAGAAGAATTTCAGACCAGAAACAAACTCATCATAATTTTATGAGATCTAGTAAACTTCGTTAATTTACTAATTACTGATTTAGGTAGCAATATAGGACCTATTTCTGAATAAAACAACCTTGCAATATTATTTTTACTTTGGCATGTTCTATCATATGCAGAACAAGAAGGTGAAATTTGCAGTAATAGATATTATTCTCTACTATTATTTGGTATCTTTATTGCTGAATGTATTTTAATAAGGCTTTTATACCTAGTGACCTTTTAAGTTTAACTGTTTTTAGTCTTTTTTTCTTTTCATCTTCCAGTTTTATTAAAATATAATTGACATATAGCACTGTACATATTTAAAGTATACAGCATAATAATTTGACTTACATACTTACATCATGAAATGATTATCACGAGTTTAATGATTGTCCATCATATCATACAGACGAACTTAAAGAAGTAGGAAAATTCTACTTTTCCTTTTCCTTGTGATAAGAACTCTTAGGCTATAAGAACAATTAACATGAAATATGGAAAATGGGGAGTTGCTGTTCAACAGATGTAGAGTTTTAGTCATGCAAGATGAATGAATTCCAGAGATTCACTGTACAATATTATGCCTATAGTTACTGCTATTGTATTATGCAGTTAAAATTGTTTTAGGAGTAAATACTGCAGGCATCAGAATGGCAGACTTTCTAAACCTCCACAACTGAATGAGTTAATTCAAATATGGTAATACAATATATTACACATATATTATATATATTGCATATTACATAATTGTAATACACTATACAAATGTTAGTTTAAAAATTATAGGGCAAGGTAAGACTTTGGGGATTGAGGGTAAGGTTTAAAGAACTGAAGATGATTGAGGTTTTGAGCTTCAGTGACTAAGACAATTAAGGTAATATTGACAGAAATAGTTTCCTTTAAGCCCATTTGGCATTATAGAATTTTGCTAGGCTCGAATCTCTTTGAAACTTTCCTAAAAATTGTGGGAGTTAACTCATTTATATTCCTAGAAAATGTCTGTATGCATGCTCTTGTTTCTCATGGTGGTCATTCAACTGGACTGTAGAATGAAGGAGAGATTACCAAAATTGCTTTTGCGACAGAAAAAAAAATGTTATCAGTTTTCTTGAGGAGTGGTTGATTCATGCTAAGAAACTCCTATGACAAGGGCAATTAACCCAAAGCACTTAAATTCATTATATTAATGCCTCACAGCCTGTGATCATTTAAACGATTCCGACTGAAAAGTGAAATGTAGAAATTGTTTCATTTCTGGTAGATTGTCCTTCTCTCCTCCTGGGCAGTCAACATATTTTCATTTTGTTTTCAGCCAAAAGAAAAAGGATCCACAAGAGTTCATGCCCTGAACAATGTCAACAAGGCACTGCAGGTCTTGCAGAAAAATAATGTAAGTGGAGCCCTGGACAGAGTCTGAATACCATGAGACAGCATGCTTAACGTCTGAATGACGGCTTTGGTCCGAAATACAGAGAAAGCATTTCGGGTTCTCTTGAAATTCAAAGCAGTTAATAAGAGCACGTGTTCAAGTTCACGTGCATCTGCTTGTGGCTGATGTGATACAGGAAATACGTGTATGCAGCCATAGCGGGCAGGGAAGGTTATGAACCACACCTGGTTGGCCACTTTGTCTTGTTTTTAGATTTCACATGATGAGGTTATATTTGGTGGACAGATAAAGACAGATAAAGTAAACTTATCTCCTTACAGCAGTGTTTCTGTGCAGCAAATGGCTTTTACTCAGCAATTCTTATTTTTTATGAATAAAGTGTATTCACACATGATGATGATGAAGTTTGCTTGAATTAAGCCAGTGTTTCTTAGATGGCACATCCAAGTATGAAAGTTACACAGAAAAAATCAGCATTTCACCTTGTCGTAAGAGTTGCAAATTTGTTTTCTATTCCTGTATCTGATTTGATTTAACTAGGAGAAAATAGATGTGTGATATTAGAAAAAGTCAACAATCATATCTAAACAAGTATGTAGATGAAAGCTTTCCTTGTCTCCTCAGAATGACTTTGAGATTCCTCTCCCTTTCATGACATTGGAGGCAGCCCTCCTTTCTTATTAAATTTCCACAATCTTTCTAATTGACCAATATATTTGCCAGGCATTTTTGGTAGCTTCCTAATTACATTATGTCTCTCTTTCAAGGATAAATCCAAATAATTGATCACATACTCTTAAAATAACCATACTGAAAGATTAGCAATGTATACTCCCCCAACCATTGCTTAGCTCATCTGGCAGGGAGAGGATGTCTCTCTGGAAATGGAAGTGAAGGTGGTGTAGCAACTGGTCCATTTTTATGAAAGGTTATATTTAACCTATAAAAGTTATTTTATAGAAACACTGTATACTTTTTATTATTTTCCTGCAGTGATTAACTATTTTCAAATTTTCTTCAGGAAAATAAGATAGTCTGTGGAATGTTTTCCTTTGTATGAGTCCTATTGTTGTTGAGTTGCTAAGTCATGTCCAACTCTTTTGCAACCCCACGGACTGTAGCCCATCAGGCTCCTCTGTCCATGGGATTTCCCAGGCAAGAATGCTGGAGTGGATTCCTTCATTTCCTTCTCCAGGGGATCTTCCCCACCCAGGGATGGAACCTGTGTTCCCTGCATTGGCAGGCAGATTCTTCACCATCTGAGCCATAGTTGATTTCCAATGTTGTGTTAATTTTAGTTGTATAGCAGTATGATTCCGTTATAAATATATATGTATCTATTTTCCATATTCTTATCCATTATGATTTATCACAGGATATTGAATATAATTCCCTGTGCTATTCCATCAGGTGGGATCTTGTTATTTACCCATTCTGTCTACAATAGTTTGCCTCTGCTAATCTCAATTCCCAATCCTTCCCTCCCCACCCCTCCTCCTGTTGGCAACCACAAGTCTGCTCTCTATGTCTGTGAGTCTGTTTCGGTTCATAGATATGTTCACGAGTCATATTTTAGATTCCGCAGGTAAATGATATCCTATGGCATTTGTCTTTCTTTTTCCGCCTTTGCTTAGTATGATAATCTCTCGGTCCACCCATGTTGCTGCACATGGCATCATTGCATCCTATAGAACATTTTGAAAGATCATTATCATTTAAAGCAAGAAAATGTTTTAACAATATTGGGAACTTAAAGAAAATGTCTTTTTAAAGTATCGGTTCTTTGTATTCTATTACAAAGTGTGAAACCTGTTTATTACCATATGTAAAATAGATGACCAGTGCAAGTTTGATGCATGCATGAAGCAGGGCACTCAAACCTGGTTCAGTTCAGTTCAGTTCAGTTGCTCAGTCATGTCCAGCTCTTTGTGACCCCATGGACTGTAGCACGCCAGGCCTCCTTGTCCATCGCCGACTCCCGGAGTTTACACAAACTCATATCCCTTGAGTTGATGATGCCATCCAGCCATCTCATCCTCTGTCGTCCCCTTCTCCTCCTGCCCTCAATCTTTCCCAGCATCTTTTCCCAGGGTCTTTTCCCAGGGTCTTTTCAAATGAGTCAGTTCTTCTCATCAGGTGGCCAAAGTATTGGAATTTCAGCTTTAGCATCAATCGTTCCAATGAATATTCAGGACTGATCTCCTTTAGGATGGACTGGTTAGATCTCCTTGCAGTCCAAGGGACTCTAAAGAGTCTTCTCCAACACCACAGTTCAAAAGCATTAACTCTTGGATGCTCATCTTTCTTTATAGTCCAACTCTCACATCCATACATGACTACTGGAAAACCCATAGCTTTACTACATGGACCTTTGTTGGCAAAGTAATGTCTCTACTTTTGAATATGCTGTCTAGTTTGGTCATAACTTTTCTTCCAAGGAACAGGTGTCTTTCAATTTCATGGCTGCAGTCACCATCTGCAGTGATCCTGGACCCCCAAAAAATAAAGTCTGTCACTGTTTCCACTGTTTCCCCATCTATTTCCCATGAAGTGATGGGATCAGATACCATGATCTTAGTTTTCTGAATGTTGAGTTTTCAGCCAACTTTTTCACTCTCCTCTTTCACTTTCACCAAGAGGCTCTTTAGTTCTTCGCTTTCTGCCATAAGGATGGTGTCATCTGTATAGCTCTGAGGACAAGCCAGAAGGATGGGGTGAGGAGGGAGCTGGGAGAGGGGTTCAGTATGGTGGGACACAAGTACACCCATGGCTGGTTCATATCGATATATGGCAAAAACTACCATAATATTGTAAAATAATTAGCCTCCAATTAAAATAAGCAAATTCATTTAAAAAAAAGAGCAAGGAAAACAGCAGAAAATTTGAAGAATTATTAGATTTAATCTAGCTGAAGAAATTGATGTCTTCCTAGTAAAAGAATGTCATATTAAAACATAAGCTGTTGGATCTCCTCTAAAGTAGTGGATTAATGTAGCCATAGATTTTTTTTTTATAAGAGTTTTGTTTTTCACATACTGATTATATATTGTAAATCTGTTGGGGTTCTATACATATTATAATTATTAAGTTCACAATTTTCAATATAGGACCAGAAGAAATTCTAGCAGTAAAATAGAACAACAATAAAATAAAATCTCTGTGACTTTGAGAATAACCAATTATTTCTTAGGTGTGAAGCCCAAGGTATGGTTCAAAAACAGAAAAAAGTTAACTTGAACTTCATCAAAAGTATGAGTTCTTCTTATATATGGATATGAGTCCTTTGAATTAAAATTCTAACTCACTGTATGTTTTGATAAAGAGCAGTCCTTCATTTTAATGTAGTTCATTTTTATAAATTTCCACTTTATAACTGTGTGTTCTATTTATGAAACATTTCCCTACCAGAAGACTTGATGGTATTACCTTTTGTTGTTATCCATATGAGCTTTATTTTACCATCTGGATTTGGATCTATATTTCACCTGGAAATCATTATTGTGTATGGTAAGGGGAATGGGTTAAAATTCAGGTTATTTTTTTTTTACTTAGAATCTAAATGACAATATCATTCATTAAAAAGAATGTTGCTTGCCTATTGTTCTCCAGTACTAAGTATATAAAATTTTTTTCAATACATACGTAATTTCACTTCTGGGCTTAAAATCACTTCCACTCAAAATCACTTTCATTTCTGGGCTTAAAATCACTTCCATAGACAAATAGACTTCTATTTGTCTATGCATCATGAATACCATGCCATGTGCAATACTGTAGTTTTTTAAAATTATTCTTTAACAGATTTATTGAAATATCATTTACAAAAATTATATAGATTTAAATTGTACATCTTGATTATTTTTAGGACCTTACTTAATCCTGCTGCCTCCAATATCTATTAAGGCATAGTTGACAAATAAAATTTGCATATATTTAAGGTATACAAAGTGAAAATTATTGGATCTTGAGTTTATAGAATTCTATATTCAAAGTATATAATGAATTATATAGATAGGTAATAATAATCTCCATCACTCAGTCATGTCCAATTCTTTGCAACCCCACTGTAGCCCACTAGACTTCTCTGCCCATTGATTTTCCAGGCAAGAATACTGGAGTGGGTTGCTATTTCTTACCCCAGGAATTCTTCAGTTTTATAATGCACCTTGTTATCTGGCGAACTGAATTTTACCACTTTTTTTCTTGTTCAGTATTTTCTTAGCTATATTGTCCCTTTGTATTTCTGGGTTCATTTTACAATCATCTTTTTTAATTTCCACAGGAACTTTCTTTTAAATATGATCAATACTAAGTTACGTCTAGATCAGCTTGGAAAGGATTGACACCTTTACATTGCTGAGTATATTAGATATACCTATGATTCTTTAAATTTTAGAGAATGAGAAACAAATCCAATGGGAAAAAATGGGCAACAAACTTGAACAGGAACTTCACAAAAGAGGATGTTCAGAAATTCAGAAATAATATGAAAGTTTTTTAATCTCAGGAATAATTGGGGAAATTAAAATTTCAATGAGATATTGATACAAACTCACAAAAATGGTTGGAATTAGACTCATAATTCTGAGTGTACATGAGGGTTTGGAATAAATTAAACTCTCACAACTAACTGGTAAAAATGTAATTCAGACAGCCATTGAAAATAGTTTGGCATTATATACTAAATGGAATGAAAATGTGCAATTCTTATGACACAACATTTAATTCCTTAGCATATGACAGAGCTACATTTCTACCTTTGCCAAAAAATTTATATACATATAATATTTTTATATATAAAAAGTGTTCATAACAGCTTCATTTGTAATAGTCAAAATCAGAATGAAAATGAACAAATCATAGTGACACACAGTGGTGGAATTTCATTGCAAGCTGCATTCAACTCTTGCGACCCCATGGACTATAGCCCACCATGCTCCCCTGTTCATGGGATTTCCCAGGCAAAAATACTGGAGTGGATTGCCGTTTCCTTCTTCAGGTGATCTTCTCAACCCAGGGATTGAATCCTAGTCTCCTGCATTGCAGGTGGTCTCCTGCTTTGGCAGGCAGATACTTTACCACTGTGCTATCTGGGAAGCCAGACACATAGTATGCAAGACAGGTCAATTTCCTGAAAGTGATTTGAGCAAAATAAGTGAGACACAAAATATACCTGTATTATACTGTAATTTGTTTTAAATGTAAAAAATGGGCAGAATATTTCACGAGTTTAAAAGTCAAAAGAGTGCTTAGATTTTAGAATGCAGGGTGGAATCATCAGAAGTGTTGAAGATATCCCATGTTTTGACCAGGTGGTTATTAAACAGTTGCATTTGCTTTGAGAAAATTAATCAAGGTATACACTTAAGTATATTTTATGTATGTAGGCTATCCATTTTTTTAAGTGTAAAAAGAGGAATGTAGGGAAGGAAAGTAAACCTGATCTTGCAACCTCCCAAAGTCTAAATTATGGCCATATTTATCAATCTGACCATATATCCTGTATCTTATCATGATATTGTTTAATAAAATGTGATAAGTGAGTATACAAAATTAGAATATGGTTAATGCAATTTATAGATCTTTTCTCAGAAGCCTATATTTCTTACTGAAAACAGAAAATCTTGAAATAAATGATTTTAAAAAAGTTGAAAATCTTGAGAAAATTCCAATGTTTTAACAGGGGAAGACCCCTAAATGAGGATTAAGTTGGACAAGGAGTCCTTCAAAAGCGAATTTCCAAAAGCTGCCATTTGAGTCAAGGCCCTAGTGGGGTATGGTATATAGTTGAGGTCTCTGTATTAAAGGACAGAATCTCAAGTAAAACATTCTCCAGTGTAAATGAAAACCTAGAGTGAAATAAACTTTACCTGAGTTAGTCCCAGGCCAAAAGACACAGAAGATAAATGCTTAAAAGTAAATGTATTATCATTTTATATTTCCCATTAGTTTGTAATAAAATAAGGTACAAAAGAAATGGAAAATATTCCAAGGGACACGCTTTTTAGCCTCTGATTATTACCTTAAAATATAAACACAGTTAAATCGAAGAGAATGTTCAAGTGCACAACTGTTCTCCTAAAACTGGCCTTGAATGTTCTATAGCAGATGACTAAATGATTCTGGAGTGGGATGTAAATAAATCAGCATATTAAGTAAAGTGGTAGATAGAACTATTTCAAATTTCCTTTTAAAAATCACAAATTCTCAAATGGGAGGCACTGATTAGAGGTTTTTAGTCATATCTTCAACAAAATAAATGTAGTATATTTACATTCGATACACTATTTATTGAGTGTCTACTGAATGTTAGGTTCCAAATAGTAGGAACACTACAGTCAGTGATCAGAACAATGAGTTTAAAGTCACGTACCAGAGGACATTAAATGTGTGTGTGTGTGTGTGTGTGTGTGTATAAAATGTATGTAATGATAAGTAAGTGAGTGAAGAAGAGAAAAACAAAATAGTATGTTTGGGAAGACCTTTGGTTCGATTGTCTTATGAGTAGAGATTGGAAGGAAGTGAGGGAGTGAACCAGGGATTATCTGTAGGGTATGGTGCAGACAGTGGGATAAAAAAACCTAGAGGAGAAAAAGCATTTGGAAATAGGACTTAATAGGTAGAGAGGGCTGAGTGTGGAAAGCAATACAGTAAGAAGGGGATCAGAGAGGTAGCAGGATGGGGCTAGGAAGAGGCAAACACGGGGACCCATGGTTAGGGTTTGAATTTAGTTCTAAATGAGATGACAGTAACTAAACATAAAAAGGCTATTATAAATTATGTAGGTAATAAAGCAAGTTATTTTAAAAGTCAGAGATAGGAATATTAATAAAGAAAACTTACAAGTATTAAAAAATCATTTTTAGCCATGGAAGTTAAAAATCAATAATTAAAATATAATACAACTTGCTGGATGATAGAAATACTGCTAAAACCATAAAGAATAAAGATAGAAATACATTTTTGTCCAGTGCCTTTAATTCACCATTGTCAGATTACAGCACAGTTAGCAGCAAAGAAAAAATTTGAGAATACAAATAACATAAAAAAACTGTAAATTTAATAGTGATTTTCTGCCTATTGGCACTTCCTGGAATAGATGGTTCTGTAAAGTGTGTGAATTACATAGATTTCTCTCCCATAAAGTTGGATTTTCAAGGAAAACAATAGTTTATAATTTAATTTAAATGAACCAAATTAAAATCTGAGCTTTCAGATAGGCATTGAGAAAATTCTAACTTTGTCATTATTAGGAATAATCTTCCCTATCCCTAGGCAATGACCAGACATCAGTAGACCTATGTGATGCCTTTTATAGGGAGGCAGAAAAGCCCCTCAGTTTTAGTCTATTGAGTTATTCACTGATAGAGTCACCATCCAAGTGTATCATTAACAGTCTTGGATTGAATCAGCCTATGCTAAGACAAAGTTGAAGAGACTGTAATAAAAATGATATATACAGAAATTTGGGCAGGATGAAAGGAACCAACAATGAATGGTGAAGTACCCAGAACCTAGCCTCAGTTACTAGCCTTTATTACCCCTAAACTCAAAGAGACAAAAGGATAGAGCCTTAAACCAATGAAAGCTCAAACCTCAGGAGCGGGCCCATTGGATGAAAGTGCAACTATAGATACCTTAAGAATGCAGTTACTCTCAAGTCATGGCCTGCTGGAGGAGCTGGGAGAATTGATGCCTTGGGTTCTCTAGTGTTCTGCCAGTTTTACTCATTGGTTGAACCTAGCCAGAAGCCAGAGAGTAGGAAATCCTGGATGACAGACTCATCCCATACTGGGTGCGTGCGTGCATTCTAAGTCACTTCAGTCATGTCTGACTCTCTGTGACCCCATGGACTGTAGACCCCATGACCAGAGGGTCATCTCCCCAAAAAAAGACAAAGTATGAAAAATGTGGGAGGGGGAGTAAACAGAAAAAACCTAGCTCTCCAGATAGCTTTTTTTTTTCCCTGATCAAAAGAAGACTTGAAATTTTCTATTAATGATGTCGAGAGCCCTATTGTTGGCGAGGACCCAGCCTTGCTGTTTATAGCAGGAAGCGATTCACTTGTGAGACCATACTACCTCCTCCATTTGCTTACAGGGAGTGAAGGTGGTTTCTGGTTAGTTTTGGAGCCACCTGACATTATGCTCTTTTCCATGCTTCTGGAAAACATTAGAGTCAGAAAAGGAAGACAAACTGAGTTATCTCTAACTTCTGCTCTGCTCCAAAATGTACTATAGGCATAGGAGAAGATATATAAAAAATGTCCCTGGCATATGTACAAATCAAACAGATAATATATTAGAATGTAGTGAAAATGCCATTAAACACATAAAAGAACTTTTAAAATGAATAATCTTTGATAATAATACTGAAGTAGAAATTAATAATCCTTTTAAAATGCAATTTGATTAATTTAAAATGTATAAGAAACCAAGAGTTCAAATACACTTTTGTATATGAAAAAGCATTCCATGAGAAAACCCATGAGAAACAGCCTTGGTTCTACCCAGAGGTTCAATTTTTGTCTTTGCTTTTATTTTCATTTAAGAAAAAGTAAAACAAATTAATTAAGTTTTCAACCATTCATGTTACAAAAAATGATCTAAGGAAAGTAGGAAATAAAAGATAAATGAAGAAATAAAGAGGTTAGAAAGAAGGAAACACTAGATAAATTTAAGATCTTAGTTCTTTGTAATAAAAATCATGATAGATTAATCACTTATAAATTTGATCAGAAAAAGAGAAATAAAGCAAACATATGCAATTTAAACACAGAAAATATTAAATTTAAGTACAAGAGACATAGAAACCAAAAATGCAATCTACACAGAACTATATAATGATTATAGAAAACAATTAGATTAGATTAGATTCTATTTACAAGCATAAATTTATAAGGATTAACATAATGGGATATAGAGTTCCTTCATCAGCCACCAAAAAAATCATAAAACAAAATCAAACAAACCTTTTACAAAGACTTCTGAATCCCGTGAAACCAGTGGTAAGTTCATTCAAAGCTTTAAGGAATTGATGGTTGCTAATAGAAAATCTTGAGGGGGGCTACTAATTCTACCAATCTGTTTACAAACCTAAGTTTTAAAATCACCTGGAAAGAAAAAAAAAAAAAACTAGCCTTCCCTTTTTTTCTTTTATTTTATTTTTTTACTTTTTATTTTTTATTGTGGTGTAGCCAATTAACAATGTTGTGATAGTTTCTGGTGAACAGGGAAGGAACTCAGCTATACATATACCTGTATCTATTCTTCCCCAAGCTCCCCTCCCATCCAGGCTGCCACATTACATTGAGCAGAATTCCCTGTGCTATACAGGAGGACCTTGTTGGTTATCCATTTTAAATATAGCAGTGTATGTATGTCCATCCCACATTCCCTAACTATCTGTTCCCCCCTTCCCTCCCCCCAATAACCATAAATTTGTTCTCTCTGAGTCTCTTTCTGTTTTGTTAGTAAGTTCATTTGTATCATTTATTTTTAGATTCCACCTATAAGGGATGTCATATGATGTTTCTCCTTTGTCTGACTTACTTTACTTAGTATGATAATCTCTAGGTCCATCCATTTTGCTGCAAATGACATTGCTTCATTCTTTTAATGGCTGAGTAATATTCCATTGTAGGCCTTCCCTGGTGGCTCAGTGGTAAAGAATCCACCTTCAATGCAGGAGAAAAAAATTTGATCCCCTGGGTGAGGAAGATATTCCAGAGAAGGAAATGGCAACCCACTCCAGCATTCTTGCCTGGGAAATCCCATTGACAGAGGATCCTGGCAGGCTATAGCCCTTGAGGTCACAGAAGGGTTGGGCATGACTTGGTGACTAAAACAACAATATTCCATTGTATATATGTACTACATCTTCTTTATCCATTCCTCTGTTGATAGACATTTAGGTTGCCTCTTTTGTTGTTAAAGGGATATTGGAAACTTCCTTTTGAAAAGAAACTTGTGATAGTTTCAGGATCTTAGGTCAAGTTCATTTTGTCTCATCCATTTCCCCTCCTACCCTCAACTTCCCCCATCCTCCTTTCCTTTCCTCTTCCAATCTGGCCTGTTTCTCTGCCATAAATCACTGGTTTTAGTATATTCCTTAGTTCTAAATGAGCAGCTCAACCTGACCCTGTGCTTCCGTTTCATTTCTTTTCTCTGTCTTGACTTCTAATTACTATCCTCACTCAAATGTCACTCACAGATTAGCTTTGTAGAGCTCAGATACCACGTTTATGTTCTGGTTTGTATTCTCCTTGGTGTGGCTGTTTTAGCATGTTTTATCCCTACTATCAATAATTTATTTGTGAAAACCACTTATTGAGAAGGAAGTACTTCCAAGTGCAGTGATGCCTTTATCCCACTATTTGCTGAGAGCAAAGCTCTTTTGTAATAAAGTTGGCTGTGGTGTAAAAAAGCAAACAAAAGGGAATACAAAATCCTGTGAAGCAGGGGATGACTCTACCAAATGGTTATGCTTGTCTACACACGAGATCAAGATAAAAATGTATCCACAGCTTCCATTTATTTATAACTTGTTGAGGGTAGATAGAGCAAATCTCAGATAATAGGGAAACATCTCTCCTACTGCCATTCTATCATTCCTTTATCCTTCTCCGCTCTTGTTGTTGGGTAGCCCCCTTCCCCAGACATGCTGAATTCAGTTCTGTGGGTCTTTAACCCCATCTTCTTTCAGACATAAAGAGGTATTTAATGGGTTATGTTAACTTGTTTATCAATAGAATTTCTCCCCTTAGATATAATTAAGTTCCAGCTAGTGAGTTTCCTCTAACAAATATTTTCATTTTTAATCTTTTTATGTAAAGTTGAATAATGATTGATTTTTTTTTTGCTGGTAAAATAATTTAGCCATTAAAAATCTGGTAGGGAGGTTTAGAGCTTCCCAGGTGGCTTAGCAGTAAAGAATCCACCTGCAATGCAAGAGATATGGGTTCAATACTTGGGTTGAGAAGATCCCCTGGAGAAGGAAATGACAACCTGCTCCAGTATTCTTGCCTGGAGAATCTCATGGACAGAGGGGCCTGGTGGGCTACAGTCATGGGGTTGCAAAGAGTTGGACATGACTTAGTGACTAAAAAACAACAGCGACAATAAGGGAGATTTAACTGATCTTGGTGTTTTAAACTGTTCTTCAGATGCATTATGATACCTGTATTCCATTCATTGGCTAATCCCAGTTTGTTTCCTCTTCTTCCATCCCAAGATTTCTATGTGTATACTTAATGAATCCCAATGGCTTTTTTAAGCCATAGAATGCACTTTATCATTATTTTAGAGAATCTGACAAAAAATATAGGGTTACAGTACACCCTGGGCATATACTAGAACTTTACTGATTTAATATGATTTAATATTAGCTGACACAGTTGTAGATCTCATAATTATGTTCACTACTTTCATCAGTTGTCTACAACAAAGTAGCACAGTTTTACCAAGTGATTTCAAATATGCAATGTAAGATAGAACAAAAAAAAATAAGGTCATTATTGTACATTATTAAACCACAAATCCAAAATGAGTACTTAAAAAGCCTAGGGTAAAATTTCAACTGTCAACTATGTTCAAATATTCAATTAATCGCATCATTGAAAATTGTCACTGAACTAGATTGAATGGTTGTCAAATGTCACTGATCTGAAAAATGATAGTGTTCACTCTTCCTGGCACATGATCTTAGATAAAGAGAATTCTAAAGTATTGTTTAAAAGTAGTATTTTGTGTATCTTCTAAGTATTCAGAAACCTAAGTAGCCATATAATAAATATGTTGAGGTATGCCAGAACATAATATCTTTGACCAAATATAAACTACTTCCATTTATTACTCATAAAATACAGTGTTCAGATATACATTCCAAATCTTTGTTAATTTATGTTATATACGTGTTATTTCTTATATTAAAATTTCAGTGCACACAATAGGCCTATTAGACATTTGCACCATATATATACATTCATTCCAAGGATCCAGAAGTATAACCATTAACCCTGTCATTCACTAGCTATAGGGTCTCTGTCAAGTGATTTCATGACTTTGGTACCACTTTGTCATTTATGATATGTACTAATAAAATAGTTGTACACTTATTTCAAAATATTCTTCTGTGGGGCATAAAAATACACACAAGCATATCTTATAATCTTTAAATCCATATTTTGATGCTATATGAAGTTATCCCTCTTATACTGAATCTAGTTATAACTGAAAATAATTTCATAAGATAAATTGTTTACCTTCCCCCACCCTCATACATTTCCTGCATCAAGGGAAAATAGTATATTCTTTACATATTCAACTTAAAATTGAGGTATTTGATTTGTACACATGGAGATATTTTGTGATAATAGTACTATGGCTACAAATTACATTGAATTTAAGCATTTTTCTCATTATAATGAACATTATGATAGATCTTAAAATATTTTGCTGTTGCTATTGCTAATTTGTTTTTTCTTGAAATCAGTATACATGGCTCAAAACTAGAAATCTCTGACTACATAGGGTCACTAAAGTGGCATTCTGTATTGCCAGGTATAAGATAAATATAGTATTTCTAAAAATTCAAGTTAAATAATAATATACTGAAAGTGTATATGTCTTTTTTATCATGCTATGTTATTAAATTATTCTTGAGGACAGTTTTATACATGACATCATCTCAAGTGATGTCCTCTAGTAGATAATATTCCATCTAGTAAATTTTCCTTAGTTTAATTTTAAGAGCTACTTTGACAAAAGTTAAGTTCTGTATCTTATATGCAGTAAGACTACCTGCATTGAATTATACTCTAAATAAAAGAAAAACAAAAACAATATTATTTCATTGAGAATTCTAAACCTTTCCATTTTACAGATAGGGCAGGCCCAGAGGCCCCATGACTATCAAGAGGCAGGGGATATTAACAAGTGGGGGTTTAGCAGGCGTGGGAGGCTTCAACAGTAAACATGAACCATGAACTTCCAGATATTCAAGCTGGATTTAGAAAAGGCAGAGGAACCAGAGATCAAATTGCCAACATCCATTGGATCATCAAAAAAGCAGGAGAGTTCCAGAAAAATATCTACTTCTGCTTTATTGACTATGCCAAAGCCTTTGACTGTGTGGATCACAACAAACTGTGAAAAATTCTGAAAGAGATGGGAATACCAGACCACCTGACCTGCCTCTTGAGAAACCTGTATGCAGGTCAGGAAGCACCAGTTAGAACTGGACATGAAACAACAGACTGGTTCCAAATAGGGAAAGGAGTACATCAAGGCTGTATATTGTCACCCTGCTTATTTAACTTATATGCAGAGTACATCATGAGGAATGCTGGACTGGATGAAGCACAAGCTGGAATCAAGATTGCCAGTAGAAATATCAATAACCTCAGATATGCAGGTGACACCACCCTTATGGCAGAAAGCAAAGAAAAACTAAAGAGCCCCTTGATGAAAGTGAAAGAGGAGAGTGAAAAAGTTGGCTTAAAACTCAACATTCACAAAACTACAATCATGGCATCTGGTTGCATCACTTCATGGCAAATAGATGGGGAAACAGTGGAAACAGTGAGAGACTTTATTTTGGGGGGCTCCAAAATCACTGCAGATGGTGACTGCAGCCATGAAATTAAAAGACTCTTGCTCCTTGGAGGAAAAGTTATGACCAACCTAGACAGCATATTACAAAGCAGAGGCATTGCTTTACCAACAAAGGTCTGTCTAGTCAATGCTATGGTTTTTCCAATAGTCAGGTATGGATGTGAGAGTTGGACTATAAAGAAAGCTGAGCACCGAAGAATTGATGCTTTTGAACTGTGGTGTTGGAGAAGACTCTTGAGAGTCCCTTGGACTGCAAGGAGATCCAACCAGCCCATCCTAAAGGAAATCAGTCCTGAATATTCATTGGGAGGACTGATGCTGAAGCTGAAACTCCAATATTTTGGCTGCCTGATGCGAAGAACTGACTCAATGGAAAAGACCCTGATGCTGGGAAAGATTGAAGGCAGGAGGAGAAGGGGACAACAGAGGTTGAGATGGTTCGATGGCATCACCGACTCAATGGACATGAGTTTGAGTAAACTCTGGGAGTTGGTGATGGACAGGGAGGCCTGACGTGCCGCAGTCAATGGGGTCACAAAGAGTCGGACATAACTGAGTGACTGAACTGAACTGAACTGAGGCTCCTGACCAAACGGCCACACCCACTGAACTGGTCTTGGGCCAGAAATCCTGCAGTAGAGAGCCATTCCTCTGAGAATCTTAAGACTTTGGGGCTGAGAATTCTTACTGAAAATGGCCATTAATTAAGGATCTATTGACCAGAATGTTTTATCAACTGACCTCCTTTGCATGTGTGTGTGTTTGTGTGTAGAAGAATATGACAACAAAGTCTTTAAGTAGAGCAATTTTACTTCTTCTGTCATGCAAACACTTGCAATCTGTAAGGAAGGATTTAATTTTTTAATTTTATTTATTTTTAATTGAAGGATGATTGCTTTGCAATATTTTGTTAGTTTCTGCCATGCACCGATGTGAACCAGCCATAGGTGTATATATGTTCCCTCCCTCTTGAACCTCCCTCCCACTGCCCACCTCATAAAGAAAAAAAGACTACCTGCATTGAAATTTTTATTGTGCTATATTTGTTTCAATTTTCTTTAACTACTTGAATGTTTATGTTTTCTTAACATTATGAGAGTTTAAAAATTAGCTGCTTGAAGTCTTTTGTGTCAAAGAGGCAATGTATAAGCAAACAAAAACACAGTTCTGTTATGAGTTACCGTGAGATTTATGATTATCATAAACACATCCAAAATAGAAATTTTCACTCATTTCACTTGTCTTTAAGGAGTTTTATCAAACAGTCCATTCTTTAGTCTATCTTTGTTCTCAACACTTAATATGTGGCATATGGTGGATTGGAAAGAAGGACTGATGCTGAAGCTAAAGCTCCAATACTTTGGCCACCTGATGCGAAGAGCTGACTCATTGGAAAAGACCCTGATGCTGGGAAAGACTGAGGGCAGGAGGAGAAGGGGACAACAGAGGAGGAGATGTTTGGATGGCATCACCAGCTCAATGGACATGTGTTTGAGCAAACTCCAGGAGATAGTGAAGGAAGGGGAGCCTGACGTGTTGCAGTCCATGGAGTCACAGAGTCGGACATGACTTAGTGGCTGAATAATAACAGCAGTATAGTGGATGGTGAAAAATATTTAATGAATGACTAATGGATAAGAGTGAAGGCAAAAGGAGAAGTGGGGTAGCAGAGGACAAGATGGTTAGATAGCAACACCAACTTAATGGGCATTAATTTGAGCAAACTCTGGGAGCTAATGGAGGATAAACATTCCATGAGGTCACAAAGAGTTGGACATGACTTAGCGACTTAGAATATGTAAAACTTAGACTTTGAAGTTAGGGGTCGTATCTTTATAGTGAGTTCACAGAACTGTCTTATGATGTATTCTAGGTCACAATGTGGTTTTGAAAGGTATTTTCCAATGCAAATATCTCTATTTGTTTAAAATAATAAACAACCTTTGGAATGTGGAGATATGAGAGGGGAGAAAAAATCCTGCCAGGTGAGAGCCAAGACCACAATGGCCAATGCAACCCACTCTTTATGTTGTATATATTGAACTATTCATCATTTAATAATAAAATATTCAATGCATGCATCTTTCAATGGAAAAGTAGGTATGATTTATGCCCATAAGTCTTAAAATTTTATATAAAGCTTAAACACAGTATCAAAGTACATGCTGCAGGGCAGTGAAACTCCTTTGCTTTTTTCTGCATTTTTGATCTTTTTAACTAATTATATTTGGAAGGATTATATAAATACTTGAAGAATTTCTCTTGAACATGGAGAAGTCTCTTTAGCTTGGCTACATGATGGCAAATGTTTTATAAAAGACACTTGACACATTTTAAAAAGTAAATCCTATTTGTCTAGAGTGTTGAAAAGAAACTTTCAGTTATAAAGAGTTTATGAGAAATAAATGTATGAATCTGAAAGAACCAAATATATAGAGGGTAGACATGCCTGTAAGATGTCTAAGTATCAGGAAAGATGTTTATATGATAAATCCCAGTGCATGGTTTTTCCCTAAATGATAATTATTGTTTAAGATTCTGGTTAAGGAAATCCACTCAAACTTTTCAAGATGATATTTTATGGTTCCTTTCATAATCTTATCATTCTATGTGAAGTTATTTTCTAAGATTTAATTTGCAGCATTTCTCAGTTATATACCAACACTAATAAGTACAAAGACTGCTAACCCTTATGCCGTACCCCATGCCTAATGAAAATAAATGCTCAGCTTATATTTTGCATATTAAGGAACAAAAGTGATTCCTCCTTAGGATAAATCTTGAAACCTGGAGTGATTTGGAAGAACCATATCTTTTGAAATATGGTTTCTTAGCCTTGAGCTAATATCAATTGGCTGAATGACACAAGATGTGTTTTCATCAGTACTTATAGTTATGAAATGCCATTCTCAGTGGTTGTCTAAAAAAGCAAGAAGTGGATATCATTTATTGCAAAGATGATGGTTCCTTTATTGAATGAGATATAACTTTCTACCACATCCATGTTAGGAATGCAAATGCCTAAATTATTTACAAACTACAACTGGAAAAGCATGTCCCTGCTACCACCAAAATTTCAATAGCATGTAGAAATTTGTAGATATGTATTCCTTTGAACTTTGTCAGATATATCACAGGAAGGTCACTCCCTTGCATTTATTTATTTTTTTCTTGTCTTTTACCTTCCATTCTATGCTGGGAAGTTCTATTTTCATTTTTTGACATGGACATTGCAATTATTTTTTATGTCAAATGTCCCTCATTCTAAAGTCACTATTAATCTGTTTGTGTTCGCTGAGCTCATTCTGCTATTCTTCTTCCTGTAAAGCTAATTAAAACAATATAAACTTGTCCAGGTCAATAATCTCCCTTCATAAAATGTAACATTTCAGATTCACTTTAAATCTTATGATTTTTGTAAGTATTCTTAAATCTTAAATATATCAATATTATATATATAAATTCTTTCAATATAATCACCATCAGTTCAGTTCAGTCACTCAGTTATGTCCAACTCTTTGCGACTCCATGGACTGCAGCATGCCAGGCCTCCCTGTCCATTGCCAACTCCCGGAGTTTACTCAAACTCATGTCCATTGATTCAGTGATGCCTTCCAACCATCTCATCCTTGGTTGTCCCCTTCTCCTCCTGCCTTCAATCTTTCCCAGCATCAAGGTCTTTTCAAATGAGTCAGTTCTTCACATCAGATGGCCAAAGTCTTGGAGTTTCAGCTTCAGCATCAGTCCTTCCAATGAATATTCAGCACCAATTTCCTTTAGGATGGACTGGTTGGATCTCCTTGAAGTCCAAGGGACTCTCAAGAGTCTTCTCCAACACCACAGTTCAAAAGCATCAATTCGTCGGTGCTTGGCTTTCTTTATAGTCCAAATCTCACATCCATACCTGACTACTGGAAAAACCATAGCTTTGACTAGACGGACCTTTTTTGGTAAAATAATGTCTCTGCTTTGTAATATGCTGTCTAGGTTGGTCATAACTTTTCCTCCAAGGAGTAAGCGTCTTTTAATTTCATGGCTGCAGTCACCATCTGCAGTGATTTTGGAGCCCCCCCAAAATAAAGTCTTCTACTGTTTCCCCATCTATTTGCCATAAAGTGATGCAACCAGATGCCATGGTCTTCTGAATGTTGAGCTTTAAGCCAACTTTTTCACTGTCCTCTTTCACTTTCATCAAGAGGCTCTTTAGTTTTTCTTTGCTTTCTGCCATAAGGGTGGTGTCATCTGCATATCTGAGATTATTGACATTTCTCCCAGCAATCTTGATTCCAGCTTGTGCTTCATCCAGTCCAGCATTCCTCATGATATACTCTGCATATAAGTTAAATAAGCAGGGTGACAATATACAGCCTTGACGTACTCCTTTCCCTATTTGGAACCAGTCTGTTGTTTCATGTCCAGTTCTAACTGGTGCTTCCTGACCTGCATACAGGTTTCTCAAGAGGCAGGTCAGGTGGTCTGGTATTCCCATCTCTTTAAGAATTTTTCAGTTTGTTGTGGTCCACACAGTCAGAGGCTTTGGCATAGTCAATAAAGCAGAAGTAGATATTTTTCTGGAACTCTCTTGCTTTTTCGATGATCCAATGGATATTGGCAATTTGATTTCTGGTTCCTCTGCCTTTTCTAAATCCAGCTTGAACATCTGGAAGTTCACAGTTCACATACTGTTGAAGCCTGGCTTGGAAAATTTTGAGCATTACTTTACTAGCGTGTGAGATGAGTGCAATTTTGCGGTAGTTATAACCACCATGGGCTATCTAAATTTAGCTTGTAGAAAATATTACAATGCTAGATTGCATCCAAGCCTTGAAGGGATTGGGGATAAAACAAAACCTGGGATAAAACAAACATTATTCGCTTGAATAAACAATGGAAGAGAATTGTTCCTCGTGCCCATGGTTAGTAAACTCATTTAGGAGGTATAACACCAGGAAGTAACAGTACTCTCTGTAATACTTATATGTTAATCACAGAATTACTCAATATACCTTTTTTCCCATTTATTTTTATTAGTTGGAGGCTAATTACTTTACAATATTGTAGTGGTTTTTGTCATACATTGACGTGAATCAGCTATGGATTTACATGTATTCCCCATCCCGATCCCCCCTCCCTCCTTCCTCTCTACCCGATCCCTCTGGGTCTTCAAGCAATAAATGCTGGAGAGGGTGTGGAGAAAAGGGAACCCTCTTACACTGTTGGTGGGAATGCAAACTAGTACAGCCGCTATGGAGAACAGTGTGGAGATTTCTCAATATACCTTTTTGTACAAAATCAGATATTTCAGTCTAAGTACTAGTGTGGGGACAGAATAGGAATCCCCTTTAATTTATGTTCTCACACCTATAAAATCGATAACAACAGACCACTCTATTCCAAAAGACAATTCCTTAGGTTGCCTATGTTCATTTATTTTATTTTATACAGCCAGCTCATCCTGACTCAAGGGATCTTTTCCTAAGAGTTCATTTTTAAACATTCTGCTGGAGTCACAATAAGGTTCCATTACATCAAGTCAAATGGTGCGGGAATTCCCTGGTGGTCCATTGGTTAAGACCCTGTGTTTCTGCTGCAAGGGACTCAGGTTTGGTCCCTGGTCAGGGAACTAAGATCCTTTATGTCATGTGCATGGCCAAAAAAAAAAAAAAAAGGAAAATGGTGAGAATTTTCTCTTCTCCAGAATTATGTTTGAGTAAAACATCATTCACATATAATAAATACTACAAAACTCTGAGCTAGAATATGTTACTTTCTGAGTTAAGTCTTCAGACTTAGGCTTCAACAGAAGTTCCTGTTTGCAGGAACTCTTCTAAAGCTGATTTTCATGTGGAGGTGAACTTGTTCCTGCAAAAATTCAATATGTGCTATTTAACTTTCACACATAATATCAATTTTCACACCTATTCATTTGGTATCAGATGCTTTTATTCTGCAAAACAGGGAAACATAACTTTGGGCTTCCTTCATGACCTCAAGATTGAATTTCTTGACATCTAGTGCTTTTCACAGCACACACACACACACACACACACACACACACACACACACACACTGAATCCATTTATTAGTATATATGTCATATAAATGTTTTTTTTTTTTTTTTGCTGGCTAGACAGACACATAATCATTCACTTAACATAGATATTAACATGTTTTAATTCTTATTTTCCCTTTTCATAGTTATTAGGAAATTAGATTAATGATCTTTGGAAGATATAATTCCAGAGCATATGTTAGGAAAAAATATGTAGAAGAAAAGGGAAAAGTGATTGTGCAGGACGGTAGTGGTTATCTGAGAATAGCTAGAATGATTTATTAAAAAAACTCACTCATAGCTACATGGTAAGAATGAGGTATTATTAACAATACATATGAGAATTTAGAGTCAAAATGGGCTAGCCATTAAAATGGACAAATAACATTTCTCCAAAGAAGACATACAGATGGCTAACAAACACATGAAAAGATGCTCAACATCACTCATTATCAGAGAAATGCAAATCAAAACCACAATGAGGTACCATTACACGCCAGTCAGGATGGCTGCTATCCAAAAGTCTACAAGCAATAAATGCTGGAGAGGGTGTGGAGAAAAGGGAACCCTCTTACACTGTTGGTGGGAATGCAAACTAGTACAGCCGCTATGGAAAACAGTGTGGAGATTTCTTAAAAAACTGGAAATAGAACTGCCATATGACCCAGCAATCCCACTTCTGGGCATACACACTGAAGAAACCAGATCTGAAAGAGACACGTGCACCCCAATGTTCATCGCAGCACTGTTTATAATAGCCAGGACATGGAAGCAACCTAGATGCCCATCAGCAGATGAATGGATAAGGAAGCTGTGGTACATATACACCATGGAATATTACTCAGCCATTAAAAAGAATTCATTTGAACCAGTCCTAATGAGATGGATGAAGCTGGAGCCCATTATACAGAGTGAAGTAAGCCAGAAAGATAAAGAACATTACAGCATACTGATACATGTATATGGAATTTAGAAAGGTGATAACGATAACCCTATATGCAGAACAGAAAAAGAGACACAGAAATACAGAACAGACTTTTGAACTTTGTGGGAGAATGTGAGGGTGGGATATTTCAAAAGAACAGCATGTATGCTATCTATGGTGAAACAGATCACCAGCCCAGGTGGGATGCATGAGACAAGTGCTCCGGCCTGGTGCACTGGGAAGACCCAGAGGAATCGGGTGGAGAGGGAGGTGGGAGGGGGGATCGGGATTGGGAATACATGTAAATCCATGGCTGATTCATATCAATGTATGACAAAACCCACTGGAAAAAAAAATAATAATAATAATTAAAAATAAAATAAAATAAAATAAAATGGACAAATAAAAGGGATTATTGTTTCGTAAAAGCAATATTCAATAGAACCTGAATAATATGCCAAATGGTTATCACTGCATCACTTGTAAAATTGTAATTAAATATGCAGTATATGACTATAAGATGCACATTTCTTAGAGCTGAGAACTATGAGAAGGTTGGTTGTCCCTACCAAAAATGTAAGCTTCCTTGTACCAGTTTGAAACATTTATAATTCATCTTCACTGGTTTTTTTCTCAGTGCCCATAAGAATTAGCCAAGATCTGTTCAACTTCTCTGGTATTATTATTTTCCTACTTCATAGTGCCCTAACTTGTTCCTTATATTCCTTGAGGTTTTTTTCTTTTAAGAGTCTTTATAATCCTGCCACAGTTTTTTTTTTAACAACTTCACACATGCTACAATGTCCCTGAGTGTAGCACTTCTAATTCCCAATCATGTAATATCTCTTACACTTGTCCCCATATGCTTAGGCACATGCTCTTCTTGACATGCCTTCCCCACTGCCCTCTCCCTTTGTTTCAGTCTATATTTTTAAGTAATTTTTATTGAAGTATAGTTACTTTACAATGTTGTGTTAGCTTCTCTGGCACAGCAAAATGAACCAGCTGCTCATTGTCCTTCCGTTTAGGACATTGCAGTGCCTTAACTAGAGTTCCCCATGCTATATATACAGAATTGGTCCAATCTTTATCTTCTTTCTTTACAGATTCAGTCAACACCGAATATCTCCTCTTTCCTTTGCTTATACTCTCACAATGATTTCGTTTTCTCTACTGGGCCTCTATGAGACACAGTTGCCTACCTAATTTTTTCCCAGTGGTTATAAATAAGTTTTACTGGAACACAACAATGCACGTTCCTTTAGATTTTGAGTGAGGCTTGTGTGTGTGTATTCCAATGGCTTCTTTTTTGTTATTTTGATTGTGGCAAAATATACATAACATATACCTTACCATTTGAACCATTCTTAAGTGTACAATTCAGTGACATTAAGTACATTCACATCAGTATGCAACCATCACCACTATTCATCTCCAGAACATTTTTATCATCCCAAACTGAACTTCTCACCCCTTAAAAATCTTACTAATCCCTTCTCCCTTAGTCCCTGCTAATCTTTATTCCATGTCCTTTCTGTATAAATTTGACTATTCTAGGTATCTCTTGTAAGTAGAGTCATATACTCTTTTCTTTTTCATTTTATGACTGGCTAATTTCACTTAGCATAATGTTTTCAAGGTTTGTGGATGTTGTAGCATGTATCAGAATTTCCTTTCCTTTTAACATTGAAGAGTACTCCTTTGTATATATACACCGTGTCTTGTCTACCCATTCATCTGTCAATCGACAGACATTTGGATCATTTCCACCTTTTGGCTGTTATGAATTATGTGTCGTGAACATTGGTGTATAAATATTTGTTCTAATCTTTGCTTTCTAGTTCTTTTGGATATATACCCGGAAGTGGTATTTTTGGATTCTCCCTAATTTTAATTAACTTTTACTATGTGAACTACTGTTGCCTTGTAAGCTTTGTGACATTAGTGGTTCTGTCTTAGTCTTCTTTATCAGACCTGAGCACAGCCCCTGACATAATATAGATTCGGTCTTAAATGGGATTTTATGGGGATAAATAAAAGAAGGAATCATCTCCCTGTTCACACAGAGAATACACCTTCAGTGAGAGTGGGTATGGGCTGCTGTTACTTACGTGCCTGCTGCTCATTCTGAGTCTCTCCAGGGTGAGCCCTATGGCAAGTCTAAATTACCAGCACTGATTCCTCAAGTATATCTATTTTCTAAAAATTGCAGGTTCTTTATTTAAATAATTGAATGTTCAAAAATATATGGTCTGATTCTCACTGCCACTATAATTAAGTCCTCGAAGGCAGGGATATATCTCCCTTTTATGTTCTAAATACATTCAGTGCCTGACATATGAATTTGTTGAATGAATTAATCAAGAAATCAGTTCATAAATTTATAGCAGCTTTTCCACATGGAGAAGCTTCTCCCTTCTACTGCCACATGAGGAATCCCCAAATGAAATGTAGATGATGGTACTTTCTCGTTCAAGAGTTATTAATCTCCCCTGAGAGTGAAATTCTAGGAACTTGTTGTATCTGTTTTGTATAATGAAAATGAAAGTATCATGGCAAATTGTTATTTGCATGTATAGGAAAAAAAATCTATGTGAATGCTCAGTAATTTGAAATATTGATATTTACTTCAGCACTGAATTAGGAAAATTTTGCATGGGATACTACTAAAATTCAACTTTCTAAAGAGAAGCATCCACATTGTAGAAATAAGTTGACTTGTAATGTGTTATACTGGCAATATCACCTTGACTTTTTATACCCAAGAAAATCAAGGTCTTTCACCTTAGCCAGCTTTCAGGATGTCTGGTCAGCCACTCTTCAGTAGAGCCTTACTTAAATGTCTCTTTATATGCTGGCCATTTTTTTCAGGCTTACTTTTCTGTAGTGTCCATGTGGTATCATCTTCACATCTAATTTTCAGCATAGCTTAATAATACCCTCTACTCTAAATTATATTTGGAATTAAACTATGGACTTGTATTTAGGTCTTTTATCTTTACTTAAATGATTCTGCATTTTTTTCCTGTAACAATTATTTGTTTTAAGCCAGTCCACCAATAATTTGTATGTAGTTGGTTTATAAACATAAATTTAAGTATTAGATTATCCATTGAACCTCCAAATAACTTCATGTGGGGAGAAAATGGGAGTAATTTGATGATGAAACTGAAGAATAGCCTTTTTGTTGTTTGCCCACATAGCTCCATAGTTTTAAAAGTTATGGTTAATAACATTTAGAAAATTAAGATGAATGATAAGGAATATATTTTAGCATTGAGTGAGAAATGGTAAACCCATCTTACTGTAGGAAGAAACGAGAGGGAAAGACAGATCTAAGTGTAACAGTAAGGGTTTAGAGCCTGAGAGAATGAAAGGTTCAACCAAAATGAATCTTGACTATTTAGTGAAGCTACCTAGAGGAGGATTAATGGGAAACTCTCTCAAGTCAGTGCCCTCAGAACAAGACAAAATGACAGAATCCTGAAGATAGTCAAAAGAAAATGTAACCAAAGGCATCAGTGAGCCTAGGATAGTAAGTAAGGAGAGAAACCTGAATGAATTTTAAACCTTCAACACTTGCTCTAACAGTTTCACTTCCATTATGTAGACCTTAATCTGAAGTTGCATATTTGCTTTAATTTGATATATTTTTAAAGTATCTCTAGATGCTCATTTTTTTTTGGTTAACCTTTTTTTGAGATAATTATAAATTCACATGTAGTTACAAGTATAATATATGTGCACCCTTAACTCAGCTCTACCTCAGTGGTACATTAACCTTATTTATAATATTACCATGGACATCAACAATGATACAATTCACAATAGTATTCCTCAGTGTGCATGTGCACATGTTTTTTTAGTTCTTTACAACATTGTCACATGTGTACATTTGTGTATCCATCATCAGAGTCAAGTGAAGAATAGATCCATCACTACAAGGATGCCTTGTGCTACCCTTTTATAGACACATTCACCCACCCCTCCAATCCCACCCCAGTTCCTAACCTCTGGCAACTGCTACTCTGTTCTTCATTTTTATCATTTTGTCTCTTCAAAGCTGCTATGTAAATAGAATCATACTGCATGTAACCCTTTGTTATTGGCTTTTTTTTTTTCACTCAGCATGATACCCTTGAGATTCACCTAAGTTGCAGCCTGTATCAGCTGTATCAATAGCTGTTCCTTTTCATTGCAGAGTGGTAGTCTGTACATCCATGGTATGGATGTACCAATATATTTAACCATTCACCCTTGAATGGCATCTGGGTTGTTCCCAGTTCTTGACTATTACAAATACAGCTAGTATGAACACTTACATACAGAGTTTTATATAAACATAAGCTTTCATTGCTTTGAATAAATGTCTAAGAGCCCAGTTGCTGGATTGTATGGTAAGCACATGTTCACTTTTGTAAGAAACTGTCAAAAATGTTTTCCAGAGTAGCAGTACTATTTACATTCCTGCCAGCAAAGCATGAGTGACCCAATTTCTCTATATCCTCATCAACATTTGATATTGTCACTATTTAAAAAAAAATTTTTTTGCCACTATAAAAGTCTGTAGTGCTAGCTCTTTATGGTTATAATTTGCATTTCCCATGGCTAGTGATGTTGAATATCTTTTCATGGGCTCATTTGCCTGATGTTTATGTGTAACCTGACTCCACCTAAAAATGTTAGGAGTGTGAAGGACAGGAGACAGGATTTGTCTTGAAAAGATAAAACTCTGCCAGATTTTAATTCCCAAATCCACTCCCAGATAGAGAAAAGAGAGCTGTCCATTAACACCACTTCTTATTGTTGTTGTTTAGTCCCTAAGTTATGTGTCCGACATTTTTGTGACCCTATGGACTGTACCACCCCTCCCTTGCCCAACGCCCCCAGGCTCCTCTGTCCATGAGATTTCTTAGGCAAGAATACTTAAGTGAGTTGCTATTTCCTCCTCCAGGGGATCTTCCTGACCCAGGGATTGAACTGGGTTTCCTGAGTCTCCTGTGTTAGCAGGCAGGTTCTTTACCACTGAGCCACCTGGGAAGCCCTAACCCTGTTGTTTAGTAGAGTTCTAACAGGTATTTCTAAAGCAAGGACATTTCAGTCAATTGCAGTCACCTCTAATTACAATAGCACTCCCTTGAGCTAGATCAAAGGGTTGATGAAATGTCTTTTTTTGAGTTTCAATTATGTACTAGGAAGCACTTCTTAATTGCAGGCATCTTTTATGAATTAGCTTTGTTATATATTTTATTTGGAGATACTCTTTCTGGACTCTCTAATCTGCAGTAATTTATTTATATACTAAAAGTACATTTATTTCCGCTCTCTTTGTAAACGTTTGGAGACATTCGTTTGTTACAGAAAGTGCAGTTACAAATTGCAGTTTGTTTCATTTTTAGATTATTGTTCAAAAGCTATAATGCTGCTTAGGCTCTGGAAATAGCTAAATGCAATTACCTTAGCATTTTGTTTTCTTTTCAAACAGTCATTTTGTCTGCTTCCTTCAAATGCTTCCCTTTATCTTTAACAGGTTGATTTAGTGAATATCGGAAGCTCTGACATAGTAGATGGAAATCATAAACTGACTCTTGGCTTGATTTGGAATATAATCCTCCACTGGCAGGTAAGAATCCTGATGAATTTTTTTTTTTTTTGGAGGGGGAGTACAGTGGAAGGGGAGGTAACACATTGCTGATCCTTCCTTTCATTTTCACCCTTGACCTGCAAAACAAATGTGTATCTCTAACAGTGGAAAGCCCACCTCCACAGTGCTTCATTTTAAATTGGGATGATTGTCATTTGCATTGTGAAGTATCAGCAGATTATAAAACAGGTTCTAGCACATTTGCAGGAATATTTTTCTAAATTTTATTTCACTGGGTACAAATGAGGCAAAAACAAAATCTCATCAATAGGTTAATAAAACTATTTTCAAATATATGTGTCTTCTGTAACTCACCTAACAGTAAATCTACATGGTTTTGTAAGAAGAGAGGTATTTTTTTCTGTTAATCACTATCAACTCAATAAGCCTTTGTGAATCATGTGTATTCTCAATGTAAACTAATGCCAATAAGAGATTACTGGGATATGGTGATCTGTATATCTGTTATATACACAAATTCACTTCATAGTTTGATTTGGAAACTGTATTTTTTTTTTCCAGAACCACCTCAGCAAGGGTCTTCTTTTTTAAAACATTTTATTTTATTTTTAATTGGAGGATAATTGCTTTACAATATTGTGATGGTTTCTGCCATACACTAACATGAATCAGCCATAGGTATACCTAATCTCCCCCACCTCCCTCCCCATCCCACACCTGTAGGTTGGGGTCACAAAGCCCTGGCTTTGGGTTCCCACCAAAACAGATCACAAGTCATTTGGATTAGTGAAGATTATGTAATATTTTATTCAGACTGATTTGAGCTTAAGTTTAAACTTCCCCATTTACCATCTTAGTGACATTGGATATAATGTCCTCCATTTCTGGACCAAAATTCCCTTACTATCAAAAGTAAAAACAATAATGACCATATATATTTCTTATCAGAATTAAATGAGAGAATTCCATAAAGCACTCAGTACAGAGTAGCATTTTCATGAGAGGCATATCTTGCCAATAATGCTTTATTTCCCACTCATATTTTAAAAACTGGAGGATAATGCTGGCTCTTTTTAGTAGTAGATATTTTTTTTTTTATAAAACAGCTTTTTTTGAGATCAAAGGTATGTATCATAAATGTACCTGTTCTATGTGTAAAATTCAAAGTATACCAAGTTGGTTTAGTTGTGTTGCCCAGTGCTTCTCAAACTATTTTGACCCAATCTGTCAAAAATTTTAGAATAGTTACAGAATAGTACAGTCATCACAACAATCTAATTTTGGTACATTTCCATGATTCTGAAAATAAATCTCGTGTCCATGTTACCATCACTCCTCTTTCCCACCCCAACCCTAGGAACCATTCATCTATTTTCTGTCTCTGTATGTGTGCCTTTTTGGACATTTCATACCCAATGCACTCATACAATATGTATTCTTTTATATCTGGCTTCTTTCACTGAACATAATCTTTGAGGCCCATTCCTATTGTAGCAGGTACCACTACTTCCTTTAGTAAGGTTGACTTTCATCTTGAATTGTAGATTGGTCCTGCTCAGAGGCAGGCAGCATGTAGACCAGAGGTATACCTATTCAACTCAGCACCCATATTGTTCTCCCAATTGACTCGCATATCTTTTTATTCTCAACACTCTGAACTGGCTTAGTCCTATTTTATAGCAATATGGAGAGAGAGAGAGAGAGAGAACAAGCATAGCAGCTCACAGCAGAAAGTAGCTCAAAAGAGCCCAAGGTTCCCAATTCGGGGCCTTTTTCATGTAGCAATGGTGTCAAATAGAACCAGCAAGGCAGCATAGGGCCCTCCACCAAACTGGTTTCCTTCTGTTGCTCAGTACTTCTCAAACTATCTTGAGGAAGGAACCATCTAGCGCCACCGCCAACCACCCCCCCCCAACCCCGCTGTTGCATTGTATGTAAATTACAATGAAATTGGAGCATTATGAAAATAAGCTTATTCTTTATCACCAAACTCAACAGACATAAATAGGACTCTATAAAATTGCTACAGATGTTTCTAATGGACTATCAACAGTTGTTTTTATCTTATAGCCCAATAACAAACTGTTTATCTTGTAGCCACGCGTTCCAGGAAACAAACTCACTCAGAAGGACAATGCAGATATTGGAGTGCAGTTTATTACACCGGTGGGCCCAAGGCGGAGTCTCCTCTTAGCCAAAGACACCAACCAGTTTTTGTGAAAACCTTATATACCATAAGTGTATAAGGTTCCCTGAAACTAGTCTGAACAAAGGAAAAAGAAAGAGACAATCAAAGTCAACCCGTGATTCATAAGCCTTAAGCCTAGGTAGTTAACAGTGGACAGTTATCAATAGGCCTGTGGTCATACCCCCAATAAGCATAATAGAATGTATGATTCTATTCGGTTACACAGATAATTAGAGTATTCTTTTAGGCAACGGAGAGCCCTAGGGCTCTTCCTTCTGGGGGCCCAGTTTTCCAGTTGGTATGTCGTTCCCATAGATACTGGACATATAGCTCAAAGTCCACAGTCCGGCCCAAGATGGAGTCCTGCTTTCAAGATAGAGATTGTTCTGTTTGTTCCTTCATTCATGGAGAGACCCCAGAGTGCAGAAAATACTTTGAGTTGCACAAATGGTGGTCATGACAAAGCCAGCAGGAGAACTTAGGCTTGCTCAGAGCCCCCAAAGGCTATTTTAATTGTATCCCTCACTCAAACTGTCTCTCATAGTATCTCACCCTTTCTTATTTCCTCAAAAGCCTTTGCAATTTTATCTCAACTCACTGCAGGATGGTTTCAAAACCACCCTGTCTGATCTTTTCTTCCTTTGCTTGTGAGTGTGCTCATTTTTATTTTATTTTTTTTTAATTAGCACGGGGAAGGACTTTCACATGAGAAGTAGAGAAGGAATGCTTTTCCAGTCTTTCCTCATCTGAGACTTCTCTTACAGTCTTCTTTTTTCCTTGTATGTCCTTGCATCACCATTTCCAATTGATTGCAAGGATGTAGACTCTTTCCAGCCTCTGCCTCCTTCCCTCTCTTCTATCACACTGTCCTGTTCTCCTAAAACTTCAAAAACACTGTTTAAGAGTTACCCCCACTCAGTACTCCTCATCATAACCCAGTGAATCACAAGAGATATTTTCACCAAGAGTGCATATTTGCCTTCCTGTTAAATAGTCAAAGAAGCCCTTGAATCTCAGTCAAGATTAAAGGACATTGTGGACAACCTAATATACTTTCCAGGCCTGTCAGGTTAAGAAGGACATGAGTGATGGAAAGATGTTAATCTTTGGTTCCAGTGTCACACACTTTGCTATTACTAGTATTGCAGTGGCCTTCTCTCTGAACTTGCAGAAACTCTGGAATGTCAATCCCATCTCCTCTGTCACTGGATTTCCAATTTCTACTTAAAAGAAATCATTAGCTGGAAAAATAATGCCTGTATTGAGGAGCAAGCATCCTTGAGCAAAATTGTGGAGTAGAAAATGTGTGTTAGATGTCCCTTTCTTACATCTTTTAAAAGTACAAACTATCTTTTTTTTGTGGGGGAGCGGCATTCAACTCAGTTCTGGGAACCAGCTGGAGATAAAAACACATCCTGCTAATGAAGGCGAATCCAGCCCCTGTACCCTGACACAGAATTAATTCTCAGAGACAGAGCTTTGGCTGAAGTAGAAAAGAATAGCTTTATTGCTTTGCCAGGTAAAAGGGGCCACAGGGGGATTATGCCCTCAAAACTGTGTGACCACACCTGGGCGGGGGGTGCATAGTGAAGAGTTTTATAGTAATGGTTCAAAGAAAAGGGTGGGATCAGCTCATGGATTTTCTTTTGGTTGGTTGGAGGGAAGGTAAGTGGGAATCCGCATCATCAACCTTCTCGTTCCAGCCAGTCTGGGGTCTACAGTGCTTGTAGACTTCCAATCATTACCTGTTAATTTCTTCCACCTGGTAGGGGTTTCAGTCTCTGCAAAACAATTCAAAGGTATTGTTATGTGCATCCCTTGAGGGAAAACTAGGACCTTGCTCCCAAGGCTTCACTACTGTTTTCTTGATGGCTCCTCCCTGTCTCTGTATCCCCTTACTTCCCTATTTGAACCTGCTGATTGGAACTCAGGGAAGGTCTTGGAGGCTGAAGGGAGCCTATTTCCTGTAATTAAGAAATGGGGGACACAGGAAGGCTTTTATGTCCAGGAGTCCCAGAGGGTTCTTGCTCAGTATCAGGTTGAGCCACTAAATTGAGCCGGTATCAGGTCAGCCCCCACCTTTGCTGGCTGCCTACAAAGAAATACCCAGTTGCAGGGCTCCTTCACACTAGAATGTTTGTATTATCTTATATGGACAAGAGAAAGATGGATTTTGTGCTGCTTAAAGCCCTTTCTGTTGTAACCTCCTGCCTACCTAGTGCCTTCTGGGCAAAACAGGTCTTAATCTGGTCTTCTGCAGGTCTTTCACACACTACCATCCATTCTTTGTCTTAAGAGAAAACTACTCCTTCCTTTCTTCAGTCATGCCCCTCTGCTGTAACTCCTTTTAGGCACAGCATGAATTCTGGGACACAGACTCTGAGATTGCAGGCAGGATGTTAATGGATACGCACCCAAGAGCCTTCTTGAACTCTGTGGAGAGCTGGGAGCTGGAATGAGCCTTCAGAGTTGTCCTGAGTGGGGCTGACATGGTTGAGTCTTCATACACTTTCCCTTCATCAGTCGATAGGTGGGCTGCCCTAGGAGGGGTGTGACCTTAGGTGACATGCCTCAGCAGCTCAAGTAGTTCCTGAGGGGACTCAGGGGTAACTTCTGCTCATGACAGTTGGAGAAACAAGCCCCTTCCTTAAAGGAGAATCCTGGTAGTACATCTCCATGTCTATCCCACCTTCTTTGCCTCATTAACTACTTGTCATTTTTTTAAAATGAGTGCTCAAAGACTTTTTCTTTTTCTTTTAAAAATAGCTGTATATACCCCCCCACACATAGTTATTTAATAAACAACTCTCCAAGGGGCATTGAGCTCTGAGGGTGGGGAATTTTTTATTTTCTTGCTTCAAAACTCACCTTAGGAGCAGTTCAGTGTCTGACTGACTGTGTCTGTGTGCTTAGTCACTCAGTCGTTTCCGACACTTTGTGACCGTGTGGACTGGAGCCCACCAGGTTCCTCTGTCCACAGGATTATCTCTGCAAGAATACTGGGGTGGGTTGCCATTTCCTCCTCCAGGGGATCTTGCCAATCCAGGGATTGAACCCACGTTTCCTGCATTACAGGCAGGTTCTTTACCCACTGAGCCACTGGGGAAACCTTGTCTGACTGAGACTGATCCTTAATACAGATTTCTTGGGAACTGTCTTTTATGTAGGAATATAAGAACTGTTACCTCACATTGCCCTTCATAATTCTTTTTTCTCAGCAACATTTGCACCCAGGTAGAATCAACAGCAATGAGGCTGAGGCTGATAAGCTGAATTAGTGACATAATGATGCTAAAGGAGCTTTGGATTGAATACTCTGTCGTCCTTTAACATTATGTGCATAGAGGGCAGTCTGGCCAAGCATTTCACAAATGAATCCCATTCATCATGGGAGGGCTGCCTGATCAGTGCGAATCCATCACAGCCCCTGAGCCAGTATATGCTATCCCGACCCTGGTTCAGCACAGGATTCATCTGATGGTCTCTATACATGGAGGCTGCATATTTTATAACTTTAGAATATGATAAGGAAAATGACATATCTTACATAACTATTTGACCTATTTATTCACTAAGTAACTGGCTAAATAAGCAGGTCAAGAAGGAATTAAGAAAACTGGATAATCCACCCCTACATAATAGATTTAGCTATCAAGGGATGGTGACAAATGTATGCAGAGATTTCACATCTTCACATCATTACCACGTTTACAAAACATCATCTTAAATCCTCTTCAAGTATTTTAAAGTTCGATTTAATAGTCTATCCTAAAATTTGCTTTGAGTCTTTCATAAAAGGATGACTAACAGTGGAGATGTTAAAATATGTATTTTCCCCAAAGGCATTTGTTAACTTCTGCGTGGATGAAGAAGCAAAATAAAATGTCATATTTAGAATACACAATAAATATTCATCATCTGATCAAATGTTGGTAGCCTATGGACCTTACACTTGCTGAAAGGGAAGCCCTTGGTGGTAAAACAAGTCACATTTACTTATATCCTTCCTTTAAGTATGTGATAAGGGGCCTGGCTTATATTAAAGAAGTAGCCTGGTAATTATTCCTTTAACAGAATATGTAGACGGGCTGTCTCATAATGAGGTGTCAACTGCATGCTGGAAACCTAGAAAATGGATTTCTGCATCAGCGTAGTTAGAAGAATGACAGCTGGAAATACAATCACCTGCCGAATGGCATTTGTACCTACACAGAGCCAAGGAGAGACTCAAATGGACAGAAACCAATTCATAAAAAGAAAACCGAATCTGGTCTTTCCCTCCTTCTCCTGCAGTTTTGGTGTCTGTTCCCTTTAAGGGAGCTGGGTAGGCGGGGCCCAACCAACCCACCACGTGACCTCCGGGCCCCGCCCAGAACCTCCCACGCACCTGCTGGTGCACTGTTGGTGACCTGGCCACGTTCCCTTCTCTGCTCGCTCGGAGGCCGCCCCCTGGTGGCAGAGTCGCTTCTCTCCCGCAGCCTCTGCCTTCCTCACCGCGCTCTTGCTGGGGTCCCTGCGGGCCCTCGATTTTCTCCTCGCTGCTGCCAGGCTGATGAACAAGTGGCAGGGCTGGTGCAGGCCCCTGTTGGACTTTCTAGGAGACATCACAGCGGCCCTCATCTCCTTTGCCATCTCCATCACACCTGTTGCCAAGTAACTGGGACGGGGCTGCCTAAGCGGCCCCGGCGTTGGGTTTTCTTGGTCATCATGCTGTTTGCTGTTGACTTCAACCTCATCTTTTGCAACATGGCCGAAATCTCAGGACAGGGGACGCTGCAGAGATGACCACAGCCGACAAGGCAGAAGTAGAGAATTCTGACGGTGACTCTGGAGGTTGTCCGGGGACTATGTGTTGGGAAGGAGGCTATGACTTCTCAGAGGAGCAGTGGGAGTTGCTGATGGAGCCGGCCTCCTGACCTCCCCTGGGGGGTTGGTCCTGAGCCCAGCACACAAGACGGCCTCCTTTGGCTTAGCACCATCTGACCTCTCTGCGCGTGTGAGCATCTTGAGTGTTCTACCACATATCTCCACATCTTTTTCACTGACCTGAAACCCTTTCACGTCCCTGCCCAAAACAAGCACAAAGGGACTCCTTACCCACCCTTCGTGGGAAGGATTTCATGCTGTGGGCAGAGGGGCAAATGAGGCAGAAACCAACCCAGGCCAACCTGCCGGCCCGTCATTTTTGTCTGCGGCTGGTGCTCTGGTTCACGCCAGACATTTTGTTGAGAATCATCTTTCAAGATTCTTTTGTTCAAGGAGCACCATCTCGAGGTAGGGAGAAAACTGACCTTTGTCCTGTCTTCTGCTGCTGCTAAGTCGCTTCAGTCATGTCTGACTCTGTGCGACCCCATAGACGGCAGCCCACCAGGCTCCCCCGTCCCTTGGATTCTCCAGGCAAGAACACTAGAGTGGGTTGCCATTTCCTTCACCAATGCGTGAAAGTGAAGTCACTCAGTCATGTCCGACTCTTCACGACTCCATGGACCGCAGCCTACCAGGCTCCTCCATCCATGGGATTTTCCGGGCAAGAGTACTGGAGTGGGGTGCCATTGCCTTCTCCGGTCTTGTCTTCTAGGAGTGGGTGAATCTGGGTGCCCGTAACTGGCCAAGCCTTTCACAAATGAATCTCGTTTAATCATGGGAGGGTTTCCTGATAAGTGCAAATCCACCACCGCTGCTGAACTAGTTAGGTTTAAGTTTGTGTGCTTCTTGTTCATGCATTTTCTTATGAAAATTTCTTTCCACACGTAGGTCAAAAATGTAATGAAAAATATCATGGCTGGATTGCAACAAACCAACAGTGAGAAGATACTCCTGAGCTGGGTCCGACAATCAACTCGTAATTATCCACAGGTTAATGTTATTAACTTCACCACCAGCTGGTCTGATGGTTTGGCCTTGAACGCGCTCATCCACAGTCATAGGTAAGGAGATTTCCGAGACACTGAATAATTTTTTTAAGTATTAATTTAGAGACTGATGTATTTTTGTCCAGGCTGGTTCCAGATCATTTTCCACAATGCAGCGTATTTTTATGTTGACCATATTGATCTATCCATCCATTGGGATGCTCTGAATAAGAATATCCTGTTTTTAAAGTGATATATCACTTAGTTGTGAAATAGTAAAACTATCAGAGCATGAATGTGATTATGATGGGGGAGGGGATCAGCACCTTTGAAATTGAGACTCTGCCAGAAAATCAAGGTTACATTCTAACTTTGCCAAGAATAGAGTTGGTCTTTCTGTACAAATAATGTGTTAATATGAGCCTCAACTCTAGCATTAAAAATAGTTGCAGATCTTATGTGAGTGGCTGTAGTGCAATTAATTACCATCATCAGATTAATAATGTGAAAAAGAAACATTTCTCTTGTCAGATACACACTTAGATAGCAAAAACTATAAGGCCCTGCATATGTGTGTGTGTGTGTGTATAGATATAATATACATTTTGGGGTTAAAAGAGGTTCTGAGCATCTTAGCAACCAAGGCAAAGAGCAGACCACAATTAATTCTGTGACTCGGTGCTCAGAATAACAAAAGAAACAACTGCTCCGTAATAGCAGAGCGATTCCTGTAAAGTGTCAGAGAGAGTGTTCTGTCCGTCTTCATAAGAGGAACTCAGTGTGACATAGTGAACCAAATGTCCTTAACTGTATTCACACTCTTTTCTAAGATAACAAAATAGTTGTTTGCTTTTTCTTGTATAAAGGAGATCAGTAAGTGAATTAATAACAGTTCAAGAAAAAGCAAAACAACACGGTAAATACATGCATTATATATAATGAATGCATTCATATACATTCTATGTATAATACATTATCTGTAAGGAACATCTGCTTTGGTTTTCTTATTACCCATTTCTTTTACCCAGCCCAGTCCCCAGGGTCAAATGCTTGCCTTATTAACTGTGTTTGAAATGGCACTGGTCTGCATCTTCCCTGATTTTCAATGCAGTTTATCTTTTCTCATTTTGATCTTAGGTTTCTCGACAGGTCTACTCTACCATTTTCCTGTGCCAATCTTGCTTCTAGAAGCGTCCAGAATATAAATTTTCTTTCTGGTTTACCAGTCTTGGAGCAAACGCTCTCTAAATAAGCATCTTTGTCAGGTGTCTTGCTCCAGCTGGGTTTAATTAACCCCATCCAGACTGAGTTTCCAGGTGAATGACTCAGCAACCTGATTTTGGAAAGGAGGCAGGCTCACTCTCAGTCGGCATGTTAAACAACGTAAAAATGTTGTTTTCCCCCACGTGAGACACGAAGAAAAATATTCTAGAGCTTCAATAAAGCCAGATGAGAGGGGATAGAGATGTTCATTCTGCATTGTAAGGCAGTGTTCATTTATGCAGCCACATGCTTCATGGTAAGGGCCGGAACATATGATCTTGCTGTTCATGTACACATTTGCAGATGAACAGAAATATTGAGGATCAGGTTATGTGGTCCTTGTTGGCTTGCTGGCATTTTCTTTTCAAGTGGACGACTTCAGTCCTGCCAGCATGTTCACAGACTACATTTGTTAATGTTTTATTTCATGATTTCTTAATATAGTTCTAAGTAATGCAGTAAACATATCTAGGTTTCCCTCCCTGTCCCTGACCTACTCTTTGCCTCTCTAAATATCTCCATTGATACATTCTTCTGTCATATTGAATGAATCACCAGTAACTCCTTTTTTATACATAACATGGTTACTTCTCAAGAGGTTTCTCAAAGTTGCTAATACTCTTTCATGAATCATCTTTGTCTTCTTTTTGTCTCTGACAAATGTTCATGTTGTTTATCTAAAGAGAAAGAAAATGGTTGAACTTTTTGTTTCAGGATGATTGTCATTGAAACACAGGAATGTCATGAAGTGTCCTGATTTCAATTAATTGAGAGATTATGTAGAACAAAGGCATGAACTTGATAAAGAGCATAGGAATTGACAAAGAGCCTTGCCAAAGATCAGTCTGTTAGTGGTTTTATTTTTCTTTAAGGCTAAATTTTCTCTTAATATGTAAGGAATTAAAAGTATTAAAAGACAGAGTTCACTACAGTGCAGTTAAAAGAAAGCCAGATTCTACTTCTGTGGGAAAAACAACCAAATGATAATTAGCTTAGCTGGTAAAGAATTCACGTGCAATGCAGGAGACCCCAGTTTGATTCCTGGGTTGGGAAGATCCACCAGAGAAAGGAAGGATAGGCTACCCACTCCATTATTCTTGGGCTTCCCTGGTGGCTCAGATGGTAAAGAATCTGCCTGTAATGCTGGAGACGTGGGTTTGATCCCCAAAAAATGTTGGGAAGATCACCTGGAGAAGGGAACAGCTATCCACTCCAGTATCCTTGCCTGGAGAATTCCATGAACACAGGAGCCTGACAGGCTACAGTCCATGGGGTCACAAGTAGACACAACCGAGCGACTTTCACAAGACATAAGACATGCTCAAAATATGCAAATAAATTGCACTAAGTATACAGTTGCAATAAAATTTTCTTTCTAATTTCTTAGTTTATTCCCATAGAAGTAACATAGCACATGATTTAGAAACAGTCAGACATTAGGGAAGAAAAGGGCAGAAAGAAATAAAATATATCTTCCTGATCCCAGTCCTGTTCCAGCACACTCTACTTGCTAGTAGTTACTGTTAGCAACTTCTTTTATTCTCTCTGATAGTTTTCATAATTATAAATATTTTATTTCTTTATTAATTCATTTCTGACAGTAGATGGATTTATTCCTTAATGTGAAGCCCACACATCTTACATCTCATCCCCATCTACTTCTTGATTTCATTACTATGTTATAATCATTTTATTCTTACAGTTGTTGCCTGTGTGACTTTAAATGACAGTTGTATACCTATTTTCATCAAGTTTAGACAAGGTCTGTTCACCACCTGAAAAAAAGATGAGGAAATTATCATCCTTATATATACTTCCTCTTCTTCTCTCCACCTTCTATTCTATTATTATATTATTATTCTTGCATCAGTGGTATTGTAGATTTATATCTCTTCTATAAGTTTAGGTGTTCTTGGCTTGAATCTATAAATTGAAAGTGTTTTACTGTTATTTTATAAATATAATTAAGCTTAAAACAAAGTAATAGAAGTTAGTGTTTTGAAGCAATTATTACTGTGTAGGCACTATTCTATGGTCAATGGCCCATCTGTTTTCTCATGACATACATACTATCATTGTCCCCATTTCACAAATTGGGAAACTGAGGCACAGGAGAGGGTATATGATTTATCTAAGACCATTTGACTGTGTCACCCAAAATAGAAAGATAAAAGGAGGCAATCTCAAACGATCAGAAATTGAGTTTATTCAGGAATAACAGAGGAATTGCAATTTGGGAAATTGGCTATAGTGAGATACAGGTGAGTCTGTTGGGAGTTTGGGGCAGACTGTGTGTATGGGCAAGGATCGCAAAGAGGGAGCAGTCCAGCTTGGGTGCAGGCAGTAAGTTCATTGCCTTAAGGATGGGAAGAGATTCTGAGTGGATATTCATTGGTTGGGAGATAAGGCTTGATTTCTGTAAAGCAGGTGTTTATAGAAAACTAGCCTCTGAATTCTTACATTTCATTCTTCTTAAGGCACGTGTGTGGAATTCTCCATTTTGTATCCTCTGGTTCCACTTTTGATTGAAATATTTTCACAGTTAATATGTGGTAGAGCCCAGGTTTTGGATTCATAGAGGACTCTCCTAGGCTATGCTCTCTCACTCAGTATGTCAGTTTTCTCAGAAGGCTGGTGATCCTTGATTGCACATTCTTATTTATGAGTTATAGTCTAGGTCAGCATGGGAGGAGAGTATGTGGCTTTCCTCTTCAGTTGGTTAGTTTTACAATTCTTTATGCATTTGAAAATCACAGTTATTTAAAGTGTTAATAAATGGTGTATTTTAATAACATTTTATTAGATTGATTTTAATGCTAGAAGAGACCTCAAAGACCATTCAGTACATCATTGCCTTCTTTTTGAAATGAAAACACTGAAGTTCAAATAGATTACATGGCTCAGTTAACTCCTCATCCAGGTGATGAGTTACTGGCTAGGGAGAAGGGGGAGAAGATGAAGGGAAAAGGGCTTAAATGTGGAAGAAATCCCTTTTAAAAAAAATCATATGAATTTAACTGTGTTTACTGTGCCGTAGATGAGAAACTAGTTTCCCACACTCTCCCACCTATATTCTTTTCCACTTCCCTTGCTGAGAGATGGAGAAATGAAGATGGGGCAGAGGTTGCATAGTGAAGTCAAAACTTTCTCCAAATACTCCAGGATTTAATTTTTGTTTCATACAGTCACAGGACTAGAGACAGCTCCGTGTGTGTGTGTGTATGTGTGTATACACATTTTAGGTTCTAAAAGGTCTTTGGTCATTCTAGGTAATCTGGAGTGTATAGAGGAGATTAGATTTACTAAGAAGTGCACAAAAGCCTGGTGAATTAAACAGGGTAGGAGCAAGTAGAGAAAAAGAAATGAGAGTCAGAGGAGAAATAAAGTTGTATGTTTATTTTGAATTCTGCTTTTAGAAAATAACAGCTAAGCCTTTCCTCGTAGCATCCTCTCTGTGGAGCATGAATTCTTAAGCAGGAGTCCGTTGACAGACCCCAAAGTCCTAAAATTCTTTGTAATTCTATCTAGAGACTGTCACACAAATTAAAGTAAGTCAGAAAGAGAAAAGTAAATATATATTAATGCATATATGTGGAATTTGAAAAAATTGGTACAGATGATATTCTTTGCAAAGCAGAAATAGAGACACAGACATAGAGAACAAACATGTGGATACCAAAGGGGAACAAAGGGGAACAAGGGGTGTTGGCATGATTTGGGAGATTGAAATTGACATATATATATTATGTATGTGAGTGAAGTCACTCAGTCATGTCCGATTCTTTGCAACCCCATGGACTGTAGTCCACCAGGCTCCTCCATCCATGGGATTTTCCAGGCAAGAGTACTGGAGTGGGTTGCCATTTCCTTCTCCAGGGGATCTTCCTGACCCAGGGATTGAACCCAGGTCTCCCGCATTGTGGGTAGTCGCTTTACCGTCTGAGCCACCAGGGAAGTTCCCCATATGCTATGTATAGTCACTATGTATAAAATAGACAGCTAGTTGGAAGCTATTGCATAGCATAAGGAACTCAGTGCTCTGTGGTGACCTAAATAGGAAGAAAATCCAAAAAGGAGGGTGTATATGGATATGTGTGGCTGGTTCACTTTGCTGTACAACAGAAACTACCACAACATTGTAAGCCAACTACACTACAACAAAATTTTTTTTAAAAAGATACAGATAGGTCTTTTGTCTAGGTAGAAGTTTCATAGAACTCATCGGATTCTTAAAGGTATCTGTGATCCAGGAAAGGTGATGAAGCACTTAACAATTGATTTCCAATGTTGTTGCGATAAATTGTCATTCCTTACCAGCCAAGGCCTTTTGCAAACTCACCCCAATCCCCACTCCTCACCCTATCTCCCACCACTTGATACTGGAAATCTCCCAATGGAGCCAGGCCCATGGCGGCTTGAGTGACTGTCACCTTCTGCACTTTCCTTCCCTAAGAGCTTTGATTCTCTAATAGCCACACAATTTAAAATTCTATTCTCAAGCACTTTTCTTAAGTCTAAACCCAAACCACCATTTAAGACTCCCTTAAGCCTCAGAAAACACTTTATATTTTTCCTTCGGATTTTAGAAAACCTTATATATTATTATCTGTATTTATCACACTTAAAATGTATTTAATTTATGATGTACACATTTTTTTCCTCAGTATATTTAAAATCAATATAGATAAGAACTGCCTCTTACATGACTGGGTATTTCTCTGTTATCAAGGAAAATGATAATCATATAGTATATTCTCAACCATTCTCTGGTGAAGTCAATAAATACTTGTTGAGCCCCTCCTGTGTATCAGGCTGGATTTCTCGAAGTGAATACGCCTGGCAGGAATTATTCTACATTCAAGTGCAGAAGATGGATAAATAAGATTAATTAAATGTACAATATATTGAGTGCTAAGGAGAAAAATATAGAGCCACCAAGAGGAATAGGAAATGATTCCATGTACACTTGTTTTGGGGGCAGGCAATTTTAGATGGGAGAAGGGAAGGGAAGAACTCATCAATGTGACTTTTGAGTAAAGACCCAAAGGAAGTGGAGGAGTGAGCCATGTCAATGTCTAGGGGAAGAGAATTCCAGGCATAGGGAACAGCAAGTGCAGATGCAGGAAATGATCTAGCCTGTCTGAGGAATATGAGGAGGGAGGCAAGAAGTAAAATCAGAGAGTTAATGGGGAGCCAGAGCGTGTAGGGTCTTGTAGGTCACAGTTAAATCAATGAATTTTACTCCCCTGATACGAGGGATTTGAGAAGGTTATGATGGAACATTTTACCAGATCACTGCAACAACTCTGCTGAGAATAGATTAACAAGGGCAAGGGTGGGAAGAGGGAAGCAGTTAGAAAGCTAATGGAGTGATCTGTGCAGGCTAAGAGGGGGTTTGGATTACCGTACTAGCAGTGAGGAAAATGTGAAGTGGCCAAATGCTGGATATATTTCCAACTAACTTCTGTGAGGGTGAAAGAGTCATCAAAGTTGACCCCAAGATTTCTATACTGAGCTCCACAAGTTTGACCTTGTTATTGATTGTTGAGGAAGGGAGAACTATAAGACAAGTAGGTGAGGTGGGGTAGTGCAGATGGGGATGAATATCAGAAGGTCACTTTTTGACACTTGAGACTTGCCATGACTCTCATAGAGATACTGAGTAAGCATATGGATGAGAGGCTGAAGTTCAGGCAAGAGGTCTGGGCAGGGCTTGTAGAATTAAAAGATACCAACAAACAGCTGCTCTTTATTTATTTATTTATTTTAATTATTATTTTAATTATTATTATTATTATTTTTTGGTCATACATTGATATGAATCAGCCATAGATTTACACGTATTCCCCATCCCGATCCCCCCTCCCACCTCCCTCTCCACCCAATTCCTCTGGGTCTTCCCAGTGCACCAGCCCCGAGCACTTGTCTCATGCATCCCACCTGGGCTGGTGGTCTGTTTCACCATAGATAGTATACATGCTGTTCTTTTGAAATATCCCACCCTCACATTCTCCCACAGAGTTCAAAAGTCTGTTCTGTATTTCTGTGCCTCTTTTTCTGTTTTGCATATGGGGTTATCGTTACCATCTTTCTAAATTCCATATATATGTGTTAGTATGCTGTAATGTTCTTTATCTTTCTGGCTTACTTCACTCTGTATAAGGGGCTCCAGTTTCATCCATCTCATTAGGACTGGTTCAAATGAATTCTTTTTAATGGCTGAGTAATATTCCATGGTGTATATGTACCACAGCTTCCTTATCCATTCATCTGCTGATGGGCATCTAGGTTGCTTCCATGTCCTGGCTATTATAAACAGTGCTGCGATGAACATTGGGGTGCACGTGTCTCTTTCAGATCTGGTTTCCTCAGTGTGTATGCCCAGAAGTGGGATTGCTGGGCAGCTGCTCTTTAAATGCATGAGTTTGGATGAGATGAACACATTTTTGTTGCTTGGATAAGATAGAATCAATTCCACTTTGTTTTCTTCTGAATCTTCTATTATAATTGTGCCTGGTTTGAATGAGAACTCTCATTGAGGAGTACTGAAGAGGAACACTCACCTCTTGAGGAATATGGGCATGGGTTGTCTGTCAATCAAAAATCAGAATTGAAGTGAATCTCGTGAAACATTTTCAATCAGTTTATATTTGTCTTTTTATTTGTGTGTGTTTCAGGCCAGACCTGTTTGATTGGAATAGTGTGGTTTGCCAGCAGTCAGCCACACAACGACTGGAACATGCATTCAACGTTGCCAAATATCAATTGGGCATAGAGAAACTACTGGATCCTGAAGGTCGGTGCATTTCTAAACTGCGCCTGTTTTTAGCGCAGTTTAAAGTTTATCATCTCAGACTTCACATTTCCACAAACTAAGCACAAACTAGAACCTGTGCATTGTGTTTTTCTGTATTCCAGGTGTATTTAAAATGTTCTGCCTTCCTGAAATGTATTATGAATCGTCACATATGATCTTAGTTCTCAAATCCCAATATCTGAAACCAAGATATACAACTTTAGAAAAAGACACAAGCCTTTAGAATGTGTATGCTTCACAGATGAAGTATACTGTGTTTAGAGTGCACTGACTCCAAATAATTATAAAAAGTTCATGTTTTGCTTATTCTACCAAGAGATTTGATACACTAATCAGCTATAATTAATTAGCTACTCGTGGCGCTTTCATTCATATACTGTATAAAAGGCAACATGGTTTACTGTTTAAATCTGGGAATCTTTTCCTGGTGCTGATTCTGTTGTAATAGGTCACTGTGGGGGAAGTCCTCCATTGAATGGTTATTCGTTTTCTGCTTCTTTAGTTGGTGGGCAGCACTGTATTTATGGGGTCTTCCCTTGTAGCTCAAACAGTAAAGAATCTGCCTGCAATGCAGGAGACCCAGGTTCAATCCCTGAGTCAGGAAGATCCTCTGGAAAAGGGAATGACAGTCCACTTCAGTATTCCTCCCTGGAGAATCCCATGGACAGAGGAGCCTGGCAGGCTACAGTCCATGGGATTGCAGAGTCGGACATGACTGAGCAACTAACACTACTGTATTTATATTTTTATATTACACTTAAGTAAATTCCATCCTTATGTTTGGTGCTACATAGTCATATCTACAAACACGTGGATTAGAGGGGTAATAATTCCTGACCTCTGCTTTTCTTCTAGCCTATGAGGCACTTTTTAATCTGCCAACTTCTTTGAAATTGCAAGCTATATTCTCTTTACTGAGGCTTTACCACATTCTAAACCCAGAAGTTGGAGAAGCTGTATCAGTGGGATTGATTATCTGTGATATATTAATAATTCAAGCTGATATCTGGGTAGGGTTATATAATTCTTCTGTCTTGGGAATATTGAATCAGTCCCAAATCAGGAGATCCTTGAGTGGTGATCATGGGTCCCATCAGGAAAAGTTCCAAAAAAACTCAGAGGAAATAGCCTTTCACTGGTGAATTTATCATCAACCAGAATCTATTACTTAGTGTTACAGACCCAGAAACCTGATTGCCTTATCTTATTCATAGCAGACCCATAGTGATGGGGGAGTTAATTTTAAACAAGATGAAAAAAATTGACATAATCAAAATGGAAGCTCAGATATTATAAATGAGATATTTAACAATCACATACACTCATATGTAATTGACCCCTGTATATGGACTTGGGAAGGGAAAATTATAGCAATGCAAATATGTCTGTGAAGTTGGAATCAGATTAGGTACACTAGAAATGTCTCTTCTCCTTTAGATAATACATACCTCTAACCTCTTCTTATTGCTTCAATAGATGGTCAGTGTCCTTCCAGTCTTGGTTTAGCTCTAAGGGAGAAATTGTATCAATCATATTTCCTTGTCTTGAAAGGTGAGGGAGGGTTACCTCACTATAAACTCCTAGTACCAATATACGTGTTTTTTCATACTCCAGTGAGGTAGAGAGGCAGACATAATGAAAATATGAACTCTAGTCCCTGAGGATGAGAGCTATAGTGTGTGAACCTGAAGGATAAGCCTGTTAACAGTCTGTTTTTTATTTTGTGTTGTTGTTAAATCTGCATACGGTCATTTCTTTTGTCAGAGATACATGCTCAAGTCATTCTTGTGTGTGCCCTCTCCTTTCATAAAATAGTAAGTGTAAAATAGATCTTTTCCTTGTTGAGTTATAAAATGGCTTTTGATCTCTAAGTCCTCCTTTGAATAGTGAAGTAAGGGGATCCAGAATAGACATCCACATCATAATCAGAAAGTAGATTGATATGCCTATAATCAGAAAAAGGCAGTTAAGTAATGTATTTTATAGCGTAAAAGAGCCTGATATGCCCAATTCCATATTCCTACATGGCAAGTGTGTGTCGAAATGCACATCATATAGGCTTGTAGGAACACCCTCAACACAGTGAAGCAATTATCCTCCAATTAAAAATAAATAAATTTAAAAACAAAGGGAAAAAATACCTCAAACCTGACAATTTGAAGTCAACCAAATGCAGTATGAAATACAAGCTGATTAATAAAGATCAAACCACTGGTTATAGTTTCATTTTGCCAATGAACTCTTGGATCTGAAAGCTTTTGCTATTTATGGACTCCCTTTCAAGTCAAAGAGCATTCTATTTCCTAAAATGGTTTATTAAAGTTTTTTTTATGGATTTCAATAAGATGAGGATTCAGTATAAATCTTAACATTTTTTAGCTATCTATCAGTTCCCGGCAGTGTGTTAAGGAAATACTCAAATGTGCATTCAAAGACTTAAGTCTTAGATTGTAAGAGACACCATTCTGTCTTTGCAATTAACTAATTAGAAAATAAAAATCCTTATGATTTAGGTAATTTTTTTCTTTTAACTATCATTGATATCATCTCTTGAAAATACATTGAGCTATAATTTTTAATGCACATTTTTATATTTCCCTAACACACTGGCAGACTCATAGACTTCTTGCATGCCCTGTATAGTAATTACCTTTGAGAAGTTCATATTTTTATTTAACCACATATTGGTTCTTTAGCTTATACATGATGATTTCAGCTATTCTTCAAAGCAATTTTCTTTTCATATATAATATGCCCCTTAGGAGGCTAATGAAACAGTCAGCTTTACATTTGGGGAGATACTTATTATTGGGGGATTGAGGTTAAATTTGGTTTAAAGAAATACCTACCCAAAAATGTCTTTAGAATTTTAAACATATGCTTTGTTGATTGGGCTGATTTACAAATTAAACAAGTCATTGAAATATAATTTGGAGCTTTTCAAATCTTGCGTATATCGACTTTGGTATGCTTCATTTGACCTTAACTGTTGTTTTGAGGCCTGAGGTTTGGTTTTAAGTGGAATTGCCTTTTAAAATGAGTAGCAATAGGCATTAGCAGAACCAATTTCAGGAGCTGTTTCTGGTAGTTTAAATGTTAACATATGCAAAAATAAGTACAACTAAGGTAAAATTATTTAATACTTTATGCGTCTTTATGCTCATAGATATAAAAGGTTTATCTCCTTCCAAACATATCCTATTGTGAGTCATTTGATTCACTTTCTCTTATGATTTCCCTATAAGACACACACAGTAGTGCTTTGTGGGTTTCATATGCATTGTTTGCTTCCCTGAGTTTCAAACAAATTGGTTTGTTTGCAAATCCACACACTACTTTATGCATTAAGAGAATGCTTTGTCAGCTTTTCCTTGTGAATAGCAAAGTGAAGATGCTCTTCTTAAAGACATAAAAAAAAAATCGAGTATAAAAATGTGTGCCAGTTCTAGATGACTTTTGACTATAGTAAGTCATTTCCATCTAGGATGTGCAAGATGATGCTCACATTATCCATGGTTTACCAGACTGACTTTAAATGAAAAATGAATGACAATAATAAAATTTGATGAACACTAGGGCTTTCAAGAAATATTTATGACCTCAAAATAACATTAAGCCAATTAGTTTGGTTTTAATCCACTTCATTTTCCCAGGGTGAGGATGGTGACATAGATTCTATTTTCTGCCTGGCTAATCTGTACATCACTCTTGAGTTGCTTTTAGAGTCTACTTTTCCAAGAATTAGCTCTGCTTTTTGAAAGTTTTCTTCCTGAATGAATGGTCTCTGACTTCACTTGACCTGCATGCAGTTGATTAGTCTTCAGAAAGTAATCAAGAGAAGATATATAGCTTTTGTTGTAAAAGAAAGTCCTTAAGGCTTCTTTTTAGGTGGCTTGAGCAAGTAGTGTGCTTTTTTTGCTTCTATCCTTGTTCCGTTCATCACATTTTGATACCATTAACAATAAGAATGCTAATAAGTAATTTACACTAAGATAAAATGGAAAGAGAAAACCAACTCAGATGGATCTTGTTGATGTAAATAACTTGAGCTTTTTATGAACAGGCACACTCATTTCATATCATTTAGATTGATTTTTTTCTAGAACCCATTGTGGAATACCTTGGTTTTCAGAGAATGTAATGAGGTTGAAATATACTGGTATTCCTTATGTGTATAACATTTCAAGTAGAAGTTATTCTTGTAAATATATGACACACTTTACTGCCAAACTCTCTGCAGGGCAAAATGTTCTTTTTCCCCATATATTAAAGTATTTTAATAGTACATATTGAATTAAAATGGCCATTGCCTTTTTGATGGCAAAGCAACAAAAATATATTATTTTGTATTGTTTTGTATTACTGATTAATATTGTTATCTCTGGCAGAGTGTCTTTAGAGATATTATAAATTGTAATTATCTAATAGGAAATCTCAAGTTTTTTGGATGACAGTTCTTAGTCAACCTATTTTGCTATGGAAAATAGAACATATCATCAACTGCTTTTACAAATATGACAATAACAGTATAGTGGTCCTATTAGATCAACAGGAGACCAGTTTTTCCAGGGTTTCTTTTTAAAGGAACCATAACAATTTGATCATTAGAGCCGAATTATATCATTTAATGGTGTTAAGTAATAATAATGAAAATATTCCTTTAATTTTGAACTTCAGTAGATTGCAGTTGAAATGAGTAAATTAGAGATGGCATTATTGTATCAGCAAAGGAATGGGCTACATTAGATTTAGTGTTGGCATCTTATTTGCTTAATGTATATTCAGCACACCCTTTTAGTAAAGAAATTTGGGAAATATTGTGTTAAATAATTTAAATATACACTTTGATTAGCATTGATTAGAACAGAAACTAGCATTGACACATAATTAGAAAAACTGATGGCCAGTGTTGAAGTCCAGAGAAATGTCATTAACATATTTCTAGCCTGCATATCATTAGAGTAAGGATACTTATTAGAATATCCTTAATTATTTTTAGGTTTTTTATCCTGAACCTTCCTTTTTTACACTTGTATTTTCTGTGGGCAGACACATTGCATAACTAGCTTTGACTGTCTATTGCCACTTTAATATAATTTAATGCATTTGAGTTATGATTACTTTAGCTGAGTATCTGGAGGTGTCCTCAAATTTATCATTGCTACTATAGAAGAAAGATCTTTAAGGGGCAGGGAGGCAGTACTTTGTAATACATAGCAAAATAAATAGATGAAAACTTCCTATGTGGGTAAAAAGGTTACCAATAATAGTAAATAAATATTAGCATATAAATGAGGCTAAAGATATTACATTGATATTATGATAGAGATAAATATACTAACATTAAGATATTACTGTTGTGATCTCCTGTTTCCTGATCGAGAACTTTCAAATTGCTTATTGCAACAGAAATTTTAAAAATGGTTATATTACTATATAGTTTCCAGTAACCTGAAATGTTAACAAAGCAAATGAGACAAAGAGAGAGGGAAAGGGGAGGAGAAAGAGAATGAATCTCATGTTTATTTTTGATATGCTATCATCTACCTTTATTCTCAGTTCAGGTAACCTAGCAAACGAATATTTTCAGGACAGTTTGGACAAATCACTAATAAATTGAAGTGATTCTTATTCTCTTGATCCATTTGAATTGCTTGGATGACAGAAATAATTGAATGCAACCATCACAAATTCAGTCATTTAGACAATAAGGAAACTTGCAAAATATTAAAAAGACAGTGTGTGTACATGGCCTGAATTTACCCTTTATACCATAATTTGGTATTTTCCACTCATTTTTATGTTCTTTTTTAATTCATCACAATTTTGGCCTTATGGAAAATGGTTGGCCAATTTATATATATTTTTAATCTCTGTTAGGAGTTTGTTAAAAGGAATATTATTCATTGTTAATGAGTGGGCTTCCTAGGTGGCTCAGTAGTAAAGACTCCACCTGCCAATGCAGGAAACACAAGAGACCCAGGTTCGATCCCTGGGTCAGGAAGATCCTCGGTAGAAGGAAATGGCAACCCAATCCAGTATTCTTGCCTGAAAAATCTCATGAACAGAGGAGCCTGGTGTGCTACAATCCATGGGGTAGCTAATAGTTGGTCACGGTTCAGCAACTGAACACACAGTTAAGTAATATAGTTTCTTGCTAGATTGTGGAATTTAAATAATGACATATAATCTAATCCTGTGATTTAAGGTTTTCATCCTGGATGAGTGTCTTTACCAAATTTGTTCAGAAGCATTTGAGTATAATCCTTGTCTATGTTACCAAGAAACTCTTTTTAATTACTTTGCCAGGATGGTTTTTACAACTAATTTTTATTTAAGTAGGGGCTTCTCTGGTAGCTCAGCTGGTAAAGAATCTGCCTGCAATGCCAGAGATCTGGGTTCGATCCCTGGGTTGGGACGATACCCTGGAGAAGGGAACAACTACCCACTCCAGCATTCTGGCCTGGAGAGTTCCATGGAGGTATAGTCCATGCGGTCGCAAAGAGTCAGACATGAATGAACGACTTTCACCTTATTTAAATGGGGGAAACATAATATCCTATGCCTATGCAATCACAATAATATTGAACGACTGACAGGCCATCTATAAAATTGTTTAAACAGTTGGAAAATATGTCCACCATGTTCCAGTGCTGAATGACATACAGTCGATACTTTGTGGATGGTATCCCCAGGTATGTCATCCCTAGGAGTCCATTAGTCTATTAAGGAAATATATTTGAAACAAAATTTGTTGTTCCTTTGTTACTGATTTTAATAAGACATGTCTAATAAATGAGATAGTAGCAATTATGAGTAAAGTTTTTTCTGTAATTGTTATTTGTATTTCTTATTTATCATGGGACAATGTAGAGTTAATTAAAAACATTTTGAATATTCAAATGATTATAGAAAATGATAATAAAATGGCAAAAATAGTTTTGAAATTTATATGTGGTTTTAATAAAATCAGTGATGATGTTTGAAAGTAAAGCATATGTTCTTTATAGTTGGGACATTTTTGTTCATTTCACAGTCTTCAAAATGGAATTAGCTGTGTTTGATTAAAAAAATAGATGGTATCATAGAACTTTCAAATGAATATCTGAAAACCTAAAAGCTGAGTGCTAGGAAAAATAGGTATCAGGTTGGTACATATGTTTTCTGATTAAATCATATCTGTATATAAAAATGCATGGGCCATTTAACAGCTGGAATATGGAATAAAAATGAAAATATATTAGTTGCAATGGTATTTGGATAAAATAGTAATGAACTAGAGTCTTGGTGGATGCCATTTAGTTTTTATAACAGGATAATTTAATTCTCATAAAAATGAAATTTAATTGTTGTAAAGAATTATATAATCTCAAGACTTAAGTGTAGTCTTGTGATTATACTTAAAAATAATATAGTACACTTTTATATTTATTTGCTTATGGCAAACTTGTGGAGTTAGTGGGGCATATGCTGTCCCCTTGAGAGATGAGAAAACTGAAACAGCTATTAAGTGATTGGGGAGGTTATGTACTATTAAAATTTAATAAGTTGGTTGAAATCCAGTGTTTTTACTTTTTAGAAATAATCAATTGTTCTGCAGTATCATTCTTGTGAGATTTTAAAAAAAAATATTGCTGGAAGACTTCTACCTGAACTCAAAGTACTGTTTTCCCTACAAAATAATTTTCTTATTTATCACTAGTGATATAAATTCAAATATACAAAGTTCTTTTTGGTAAACTCTAACTAAAATTTCAGTAAGACAACCATGTTTTAGGAACCTCACATTTGTTTTGTGCAGTAGTTCTTGGGCAGTTTATCCTTATTTTATAGATGGAAAAACTGAGGCTTAGAGAACTTTACCAAGACCAGGATCATTCCAGCCAATAGAAAGATGTGCAAAAATCAAATTCAGTTTTACCTCTCCTCAAAGTTGATATTCTTTCCAGTGGGGCTGCTCAGTAAAATCACCTGGGGGAGACTTATGAAAACATTGGGATTAGAACTGATATTTTTATTATATTGATCTGAGGTTGGGCCCTGACATCAGAAATTTTTAAAAGCTCATTAGGTGAGACTATCATACAGCTAAGGTAAAAGTAGTGGCAATAGAACAATGGTTTATATAGGTATGTGTTTTTAGAGGATAAAACCCAGAATCTGTTGTACCAGGGTTTTTAAAAGATTTCTAGCATTTTCTTTCTCAAGAGGTGACTAAGCCTGCTGTTCAAATCTTCAATTATTGGAGCATTGCTTATTGCTAACAGTCTTGTCGTTAATGAGAAATGGTTCGTCCACCAGATAAAATAGAAATAGACTAGCTGTCACGTAAGACTGGCTACCAAAAACATTCTCTGTTAGGATTAAGGGACTTACCTTATCTGCTGTCCGCACAGCTCTCTCTCTCTCTCCATCCCTTCTTCTGTTTATTACTTCATGGACATATTTGTGATAGACTGATGCTCTCACGCACACAGTGATTCCACCAAAGGCTTGTCCCAGACAGCCTATGTGTGGAGGTCGTACCTGGCTTTCTGTCCTTTTATTTATTTGTCCTTTATATTCTTCCTCTCTCACTTTGACCCTAATTAGTGTCTCTGCGCCCTGTCATCAAGGGTTTGGTGATCCCTTTTTCAGCCAGTAAATATCTCTTTCATTGACACAGCTGATAAAGCCTCTTATTCCAGAGGAATTTTTTAATAATAACAAAGGGATAATAAAAGAAAAGGAAAAAAACTATTTAAAAGTGGCAGTAAAATAATTTTTTTTCACAGGAGAAGTCTGTGATCCTATAAATCCATTTAAAAGAGGGAAGCAGCTTTAGTTAACTTCATGATCTCTGATATTAATGCCAGAAATAGATTGACTTTAATCACAAGCCATTTATCTAGGATTAGTTTTGCTAAGCAGTCTGTTTTTCAGCCAAATATATGACTTTTAGTGACAATGTATAATAGTCTTTGGAGCCTGCAGGATCACTGTGGTTGTGAGGGGATCAAATTGGCAATTTTACTCACAGATGCAGTGGAATTCAGTCTAATACTATGTCGACTTAGCTGTATAGAGGGATACAAAGTAAGAGATAAGCTGGAATGACACTGAGTGGCCCAGAAGCACCCAGAATACACATGTAAGGTGCGAATGTGCACCTTATGCACTGGGGTAAGAGCGAGGGTTCATGTGGGCAACTTGACCCGAGGAAGCTCTATCCATGATTTCCCACCAACAATGATAATCATTCTGCTAACAGAGGATAAAGGCCTGCATGTCACTACACAGACCCTCCTCACTAGCCTAAGAGTAGTTGTACCTAGCCAACAAAAGAGGAACGACTTTACCAATTATCTCGACTCCTTAGTTCTTGGAAAACAAAATTCTCCAGTCATTTTCCCAGGCAAGCTTAGGGCTGATTTTAACCTTTCATTCCTAGAGCCAACTAGTCTTGAGTTGAAATCCAGTGTTTGTGTTTAATTATTTATATGGTGCTGGGAAACTTTCTGAGCCTCGGTTTTGCTCATTGTGCAAAGTTGAATCAATGATATCTACCTGATAGAGTTACTGTAAGGATTAAGTTGAATAATGTGTATATGTGCTCAGTCATGAGTGACTCTTTTGCAATCCGATGGACTGTAGCCATCAGATTCTCTAGGCAAGAATCCTGGAGTAGGTTACCATTTCCTTCTCCAGGGAGTCTTCCCGACCCAGAGATCGAACCCGTGTCTTTTGCATCTCCTGCCTTGGCAGGCAGATTCTTTACCTCTGCACTGCCTGGTTCCCATCAGTTAAACAATACCTGGCGCTAGTGGTAAAGAACCTGCCTGCCAATGCAGGAGACATAAGAGATGCGGGTTCAATCCCTGGGTCGGGAAGATCCCCTGGAGAAGGGAATGGCAACCCACTCCAGTATTCTTGCCTGGAGAACCCATGGACAGAGGAGTCTGATGGGCTACAGTCCATAGGGTCACACAGAGTCAGACACAACTGAAGTGACTTAGCACGCATGCCCAAGCATTCGGAAATAGCAGCTAAAACATATGTCAAGTGTCTGGAATATTGAGGAAATTAAATGCTACTTCACTTTGCATTCCTATAAATTGTCTTGATTAGAGACAGCTGATCTTCCTAATTATTTTGCTTTCCTCCAGGATAAATGCTGACTTTCCCCATATTAAATAATTCCCCATGTTATATCTTCCTGTTTTTCCTGTGAACTTCCCACTCATTCCAATTTCCTGATCTGAGATTTTCTGGTTCACAGCTTGATTTCTGGGTCATAGCCCTTGATGTCCTTGAGTTCCAGAATATAATCTAATACTTCACAGCAAACTTAAACTACATCTTGAATTCATCAGTGGTGGCATTGCACACATATGGCACACACACGTACACATGCATGTACATAGACTCGATTACACTAAAGATTTTCAACAAGTTTCCTTAAGACTGGTTCATAATTATAATACATGTTTCCTATAATTGTCATGGTGTTTGTCAGGGGCTGATTACCACACTTGCAAAAATACAGTTTTTCTTCTGCAACCATAACTTTATTAATGACGTGTGGGTGGTTGAACTGGTTCCCAAGAATCTAAGGAACATTCTTGTCTTCTGAAACCCAGAGTAGCATTTGTACGGGAATGTTGATGTGCTCTGGTATAATGTTTACTGAACATTTATAAGTGCTGGGCATAGTAATTAACATTTTATAAGTATAATTTTATTTCATTCCCATGACAACCCCAGGAAGAAGACACTATTATGATGACTATTTACAACTGCAGAGCTTAAGAAACTTGTCCAGATCTTTCAGCTCGTGGGTTGGAGTTGAGAGTCCCTGCTTGTAACTACTACAGAAAATAGTTGTAATGCAGAATATTTCTGTATTCCTCCCTGATTTTTTTTCTTTGCATTGATTATTACAGACCTAATTGACTTTCTTTGAAAATAGAGGGACATCAATCAGTTGCTTCCAAATGTGCTGAAAATAAATGTAAAAAGTCATACAAATGGGAGTCCAGACTAAGAGAGATACTGGATTCCGTGTCTATACTATGATATCTCCCTCAGAGAATACTTAAATAATTAATCAAAGTGGAAAGATGTTTACAAACCTTGCGAGTTTGGGATCCTATCCAAGCCACACTAGAGTTATCAAAGGGAAACACTAACCAGTTATGAATATATTCCCTTCTGTTCTGTCTCTTGTTAACTCTAGATGGCAAAAGCATCACTTAAGGTATGTCAAAACATCTATCTCAAATGTTTCCTCATTGGTTTGTGATGTAAACATCTGTTATCTACCCTCTAAAATATGGATTAGCAAAAAAGAGAGGGAGAGACAAGGAGAGAAAGAGTCCTAAGAAGGACTAAATAAATATGTACATTTTACCTAGACTTGAATATCTAAGTTTCTCTGTGTGGCACAATTCTTTGTGTGGATATATTATTTGAGTCAGTTGGGAACTTGGGTCTGTATAGAAGCAGCTGGACAAGTGAGCACTTTGAAAAAATGTTTTAGAAACAGTTTCATTAGTGTTCTATCAGTAGAGGTGCTATAGGTGAAAGCATTATAAAGTGGAATGAGTTCATGCATACGCCTCAGGAAAAGGAGTGGCTCTTTTGTGGTCTCTTGAGAACTGTTTTATTTAAAATTAATGCTATTCGGTAGGCAAGAGTATGTGGTGATCCCTTGATAAATGTACCTCTTATCACCCAGAACATAATAGTAGACTGTGATAATGGTGTAGTTGTTGCTAACAGAAGGGAGTCTGAGCATATGTAGCAGGAAGTGGGGAAAGACTAGCCTAGAAGAATAAGAATCATTGAGCACTTGGGTATTTGGAGAACCTCAGTTTAAGAAGCAGGTTTCAAAAGGCTAAAACTAAGGACAAATCCCACCCACTTCAGAATATAGCAAGTGTAAAAATGAGTAAGGTATAAGCTCCTAGATAAAAAATTAAATATATGTAATTTTATCTGCACTATTGTATCTTTAGCTTTCCTTCCACTGAAACATAAAAAAGTGCATGTGAAGAATGAAGAAAAACCATAAAATATAGAATATTAAGAAACTAGAAGATAAATTAATCTTTATTTTGTCATGACACAAGTAAATCCGATGGTTTAAAGTATTAGTTGCAGCAAGATTTTAGTAATATATGATGCAGTGAAAGTGTGAATGTGAGAGTGTTAGTTGCTCAGTTGTGTCCAGCTCTTTGCAGCCACGTGGACTGTAGTCCACCAGGCTCCTCTGTCCATGGGGATTCTCCAGGCAAGGATACTGGAGTGTGTTGCCATGCCTTCCTCCAGGGATATGATGCAGAGCTTCTATTAACTGATAGTATCTGTGTATCTGGAGAAGGCAGTGGCACCCCACTCCAGTACTCTTGCCTGGAAAATCCCATGAACAGAGGAGCCTGGTAGGCTGCAGTCCATGAGGTCGCCAAGAGCCAGACACGGCTGAGTGACTTAACTTTCACTTTTCACTTTGATGCATTGGAGAAGGAAATGGCAACCCACTCCAGTGTTCTTGCCTGGAGAATCCCAGGGACTGGGGAGCCTGGTGGGCTGCCAACTATGGGGTCACATAGAGTCGGACACGACTGAAGTGACTTAGCAGCAGCAGCATCTGTGTATCTGTGTATTCATAGTAAGTGGAAACATATATTTTAAGCAAAAAATATTGCAAAAAAAATGATAACTTCTACATTCACTTTAGTCCTAATATATACTGGTAAGGTAACCAGTGACTAAGTGAACACACACAGCCAGTGCTTGAAGGAATGCTTTCATATGTTTAAAGTAATTTTGTCTGAGATTGATCAAGAGGCCATTAAAAACCATAATAATTCTGAGAACTTTAATCTTGCAGAAGAAATGGAAACTTTTGACATTAGACTTTACTGTCAGAACCTAAACATTGGTTGCTTATATAAGCCAATTCCAGCATTATTATAGAGCAATATATATACATTTTTTACCTAATATATATCTTTTACTGGGTTGACTATATACAGATGAATCTAAAAATGAAAAAAAAAAAAGGATTATTTTATAGAGTTCAAATGTTGGACAAGTGGCTAGATAGACTTGGATTTTGTTTTTCCGATGAGTGTATCTACCCACCCCACTAATAACCTAGGAATCTTGGAGCTTCTATTTCTATTTCTGACAGTGTAATTTGTCTCAGACACTGAAGAAGCTTTTAAAATTTATTTGCCTTGGGGTCATTATTTTATCAAGTGGAAATTCATTTTAAGTCATCAAACTCTCATTGATGGACAACTTTACGTAAGAAAGGGTATTATATATGCCACATGTATAAAAAAGAAAAAGTATAGAATCATCCAAGGAATTGATAATTCAGTATGGGTCAACAAGGAAGTACATGGGTACTTATTAGACATGACAGAATGTGACCTCATCCACACAAATTGTTACATATAGTAGAATATTTTTAGAAGTATTTAAACACGCTTGAGGACAGTATCCCCTTCTAATATATGTCTGTGTCCAGTGAAAATGTGGATGTGTCATAATCTTTTAGGTAGAATATTGAATAAATTAAAATCCACTGGATCTGTACAATTGTCCTTGCTCTGCTTCCTTATTTTTATTCTCTGGAATTAAATACAGCAATCTATAAACAGAGAAGGTGATTTTGGAGCAGGAACCTTACCTGCTGTTCTGTTTCCTTATTTCTTTCAAAGTCAATTGATTTCTTAAGTAATAAACTCTTTCACCATTTTGAATGAGGTTTGGTAGATACTGCTTTCTTTTTAATACATGTGATTTCTGATAAAATAGTCTGGATTTTTTTTGTCATTTGTTTAAACCTGTTCTTTAGGACTGATGCCAGCTCACTTCAGTAAAAGTCACTGTGAATCTGCACCTGCATGCACATACACACAGATACTCATAGTTTTGAACAGGGTGTTTTTAAAAGTTAAACCTAGCAAGATGAATCACCTCCAAAGAAAAAGCTCTTTAGACTATTTTAAAGTCAACATGGAGAAGAGAAATTGGCCTATAATACACCTTGGATTCTTAACCTTTTTGAGAGCTATCGAAGAGATGCTTCTCTATAAAGTTAACGTATATTGACCATAAAATATATAAGGGAGGACGTCTACGTATAAAACTTAGAAAATGGTTTAGTGGGAACAGTTGTTTTATTAGCCTTCTGCTCTTTAATGACTGAGACCATCCTGGGGCTATTTAAAAGATGATTTAATTTGTCCTCTAAACACATGGATGAGTTCACGGTGTTTCTTTTTTTCTCCTTGAATCGACCATGTCTGCATTGATATTAAAAGCATGGATCAGGAATCTTTGTAATAATAAATCAGTCTTTTAAATGACTTGAAGTTGGTAATTTAAACAGCTTTAAACATGGATAAAGTGAAGTATTATAAATATTTGTAGTGAAATATTCCATCAACTTTCTACTTCACAATTAAAGGTTGTTTCAAGTGTAATTTTATTGTGAACTGTACTTGGGTATAACTTCAGTTTTTATGTAGTATCTATACCATTTTGTTCTTCATGAAAATGATCAGTGGAACAAATAATCTTCCTAGAGATAACCTCTTCCAGTTTACTCTAGATTGATAAATGATGCTATCATCTGTTCGCTCGGCTGCTCAGAGCAAAATCTGTACATCATCCTTTCACCAATCCCTGTTATCCCTAATTTTTAATTCATTCATGATGCCTTGTGGGTTATACTTTCAGAATAGATCACTAAGTCTTCACTGTCTCTCCCTCTTTACAGCCACCACTCTAGGTCAGAGTTGTCATCTCTTGACAGGAAGAACTTGCTAATTGTCAACTCTGCTTCCATTCTAGTTCTACCCTTAGTACCTTTATGCACAGCATCTAGGATGATAATCACACATTTCAAGTCCTTCACATTTGCTCTTCCAACTGTTTGGGTGCTTTTCTTTCATACTACATTTCACAGCCAAGTGAAATGAGCCCCAGAAAGATTTTGTACTTTTTTAAACTACTGTCAGAATAGCATGCTCCTGTGGTCCTAGGTCATGTTAAACAAGTCTCCTGTTTTAAATCTATCCTTATGTTATTTCATATTATGCACACTGCATTTGAGAGCAGCTTTTTTTTCTTTTATATTCTAGTGGTTTCAAATCATAAATCAAGTGGATATATGAGAAAAGAAATATTTTTCATTAATAGCTGTTAATGGAGAGCATAGCCTATGGACTTATCTGTCTTATATTTCATCTACCTTATGAAAATGTTGTGTTCATAATTTTTGTTGAAATATATTCAAAATTGTTTTTTTTAATTACCATGTTGCTAGTCAATATTCAACGGAAACGTGGATTAGGCAAATTACATAATAACTTCCTTTCTTATCTGCAAGCCCACATGAATATTGAGAGTATTAAGATATTAATTAAGGTATCTTCTATCCTCTGAGGAGAATATGATCTATTTGTGGAATAAAGACAAAGCACAGCAGAAATATCTAATTTTATTTCTGTCAAGAGTGGTTAAGATGATATTTACTTACACCTTAAAAGTTTTAGTTGAATGTTCTTCCATTTCAGCTAGTTTAATCTCTGAGGTAAGAGAGGTGAAGGGAGCAATACTGCCTTATTTTCTGTGTGTTTGTTTATATACATTCATGGGATGATCTTGATGCAAGGAGAGAGAGAATAAGAGCAACAAGGTAGGTACGGGCCAGAAATTTGATCACACAGTAGAGGACTGACATGGTCCGAAGCACTAGGAAGGCAAGGAGACTATTGTGATAGGTAGGAGCAGGTTGGTACCTCAATTTACTTTATTCATTTACTCACATAATAAATACTTATTTAGTACCTACAATGGTTTTTCCAGTTGTATTTGACTTAGGTGATGGATGTAAGAGTAAGACATTATTGCATTAGCATATGATATACAAGTTGCAATTATGTATCTTCAAAAATCTGTTCTATCGTTGATGGTTTTTTAAATTTAATATTGTTTAGTACAATATTAATAGAGTAGACAGTACTATTGGTCTGCCTCATGTATAACATTGGTTGCATGAATGATACACAATGCAATAGAAAACTCCTCAACTCTCTGGGAAGAATTAATTCTGACTTAGATACAGTGGGTCAGTGGAGATTGTTCTTACCATAGTACTGCTGGCTTATCCTGATACTGTTGATAATTCTGGACTTGTCCAGTCAGCTAATAGATGGTGACTTCCTCATAAGTAGGACTTGTTCACAGCTGAATTCTTTTAAAGGCCAAATAGAGTGCCTACTTTTTAGTAAGTGCACAATGCTTGTTTGTTGAAGCCATGGGATTTAGATTAGTCGATTAGTGATGGAGGCAAGGCTAGTAATATGTGCAAAGATCAAGTCAGGATTTTCTCTTTTTTTTGGCTGTGACATGAGAGATCTTAGTTTCCTGACCAGAGATCGAACTCATGCTGCCTGCAGTGGACGCACAGAATTTTAACCTTTGGATTGCCAGGGAAATCCCTTAAGTCAGGATTTTAAAGTTCTAAGTAGGATTGATCATATAAGCTATCGTCAGACTGATAGGGTAAATTCACTTTATTACTAATTAAATTAATACAAAGAATTGTAATACTAAACAACTAAATGGTCAGCATCCCAGTGTTGGAATTATTATTTGGGTTCCATCTCATATTTTCCTTCTTTTTCTTGGCTATTTCATTGTCCATTTAAGTTGGAAAAAAGATTTTCCTGATTATTTTACTTTGTTTAAAGAACAGAATACTGGTAAAGGTGATTTTTAAAATTAAAATATGAAGTATGCTAAATTGTAGACCTAAGGTTAGATTTACAAGAAGCTACATATAGGTTTTAATCTTAAGAAAAGTATAAATAATTTCTCCCCAAGCTAGCAACCTAGATGCCCATCAGCAGACGAATGGATAAGGAAGCTGTGGTACATATACACCATGGAATATTACTCAGCCATTAAAAAGAATTCATTTGAATCAGTTCTAATGAGATGGATGAAACTGGAGCCCATTATACAGAGTGAAGTAAGCCAGAAAGATAAAGAACATTACAGCACACTAACACATATATATGGAATTTAGAAAGATGGTAATGATAACCCTATATGCAAAACAGAAAAAGAGACACAGAAGTACAGAACAGACTTTTGGACTCTGTGGGAGAAGGCGAGGGTGGGATGTTTCAAGAGAACAGCATGTATATTATCTAAAGTGAAACAGATCACCAGCCCAGGTGGGATGCATGAGACAAGTGCTCAGGCCTGTTGCACTGGGAAGACCCAGAGGAATCGGGTGGAGAGGGAGGTGGGAGGGGGGATCGGGAGGGGGAATACATGTAACTCCATGGCTGATTCATGTCAATGTATGACAAAACCCACTGCAATGTTGTGAAGTAATTAGCCTCCAACTAATAAAAATAAATGAAAAAAAAAATAATTTCTCCCCAAGTTAAATGATAATCATACTCATTATTGTGGAACGGGCTATTTTAAAGTATCAAATGTGACTTAAAAATAAATAATAGCACATCTTATTAAAGGTATTAAATGGTTCTGTTGGATAGATGAATGCTAAGTTGTAGTTGTAATTTCCATATATGGTGGAAAAGATTGACAGTGATAGAGATGAGAGAGTACTCTCTATGTGAATCATATAATTTTTTGAAAACTCTTTTGGCACTTCTCATAGTAAAGATTGACTGTTCCGATTAGAAACATGAAACATACTTTTGTCTCAATGGGTTTTACTATTACTGTATATGCTTAAGCAATACATACTGCTTTGCTTTTTGGTAAATGTATGCACTATGAGAAGAGAGCCATGTAAATGTACAGACCATGATTTATATGGAATATTATGTGCTGCTTATAAAGGAGAAGCTATATTACAAGTGATTTCTTAGAGAAAAATGAAAGTGGTAACATATTTAAACTGAAATACAAATTGGAAAGTATAATTTAAATGTTCTCTCAAAACTATTTTCGAATGGGAGAAAAATAATCTATAAAATGTGTGGATAATTTATTTCAAAAGGTAACTTTAAAAATGTCAAACTCTCATGCTAAAAAAAAAGTACTTGAACAAGTAGATAATTTTTAAAACATTTAAAAAACCTCGTGTAAAAAGAAATGTTCAATGGAGAATTATTTGATGTGATTATTAAAAATCTGCATAAAAAACAATAGCAAATGAGTATAAATATTATGTGTCACTGTGTCTGAGCAGTGTTTTTCATGGTTCTAAGCCAACAGCGATTCCCTTGTATGGAGTTAAATCAATAATAAAAGAGGGGGAATAGGATGACTTTCATTTGAAACTCAATTTCTTGGTACTTTGTGAACTACTGTGCTGCCTGTCAGTGGAATAATAAAATAATTCATACATCACCAGTTGGCTTAAAATGGCCATTTTAATTCAGTAAATTTTACTACAATAGCCATTTCACAAAAATAATGTGTGACCATAAAGATATTGAATGGTTGCGGATGCCAGAACAGAATTATATCATAGACCAAGTGAGAACTGGGTACTAAATATGAATTTTATTTTTAGGTTTATAGGTTTAAACCTCCTGTGGTAGGTAGGAAAATGGCTCCCCAAAGATGTCCACATCCTAATCCCTAGAAACTATAAATATGTATGTTGCATGACAACAAAGTTATTTTTTTTTAATTTTAATTAGAGGATCATTACTTTACAATATTGCCATGGTTTCTGCCATAATCTACATGAATCAGCTGTAGGCGTACATATATGCCCTCCTTCTTAAAGCTCACCCCCCAACCACCTCCCTCCCAATCTCACCCCTCTAGGTTGTCACAGAGTTCCAGCTTTGAATTCTCTGCTTCATGCAGCAAATCCCGGCTGGGTATCTGTTTTACCTGTACTAACATATATGTTTCAATGATATTCTGTCTAATCATCCCACCCTTTCCTTCCCCCTCTGTGTCCACAAGTCTGCTCTGTAAGTCTGTGTCTCCATTGCTGCCCTGCAAATAAATTCATCAGTATCATCTTTCTAGATTCCATATATATGTGTTAATATAGAATATATGTCTTTCTCTTTCTGACTTACTTCACTTTGTAGAATAGGCTCTAGGTTTGTCCACCTCACTAGAACCAACTCAAATGCATTACTTTTTATAGCTGAGTAATATTCCATTTTGTATGTGTACCCCAACTTTCTTATCCATTCATCTGTTGATGGATATCTGGGTTGCTTCCATGTCCTAGCTATTGTAAATAGTGCTGCAATGAACTTTGGGGTACATGTGTCTTTTTCCATTATGGTTTCCTCAGGGTATATGCCCAGTGGTGGAATTGCTGGATTGTATGGTAGTTTTAGATTTTTTTTAAATCCCCATACTGTTCTCCAATAGTGGCCATATCAATTTGTATTCCCACCAACAGTGTAAGAGGGTTCCCTTTTCTCCACACCCTCTACAGCATTTATTGTTTGTAGACATTTTGATGATGGCCGTTTTGACTGGTGTGAGATGATGCCTCATTGTAGTTTTGATTTGCATTTCTCTAATAATGAGCAATGTTGAGCATCTTTTCATGTGTTTATTAGCCACCTGTATGTCTTCTTTGGAGAGATGTTGATTTAGGTCTTCTGCTCACTTTTTGATTGGGTAGTTTGTTTTTTTCTGGTATTGAACTACATGAGCTTCTTGTATATTTTGAAGATTAATTATTTGTCACTTGTTTTGTTTGCTATTATTTTCTCCCTTTTCTGAGGGTTGCCTTTTCACCTTGCTTATAGTTTCCTTTGTTGTGCAAAAGCTTTTAAGTTTCATTAGGTCCCATTTGTTTATTTTTGTTTTTATTTCCATTACTCCATGAGGTGGGTCATAGAAGGTCTTGCTGTGATTTATGTCAGAGAGTGTTCTGCCTGTGTTTTCCTCTAAGAGTTTTATAATTTCTAGTCTTATGTTTAGATCTTTAATCCATTTTGAGTTTATTTTTGGTTTTAAAATGAATTTAAAATTTTTGATATTAGGAAGTGTTCTAATTTCATTCTTTTACATGGAGCAGACCAGTTTTCCCAGCGCTACCTGTTGAAGACACTGTCTCTTCTCCATTGTATATTTTTGCCTCCTTTGTCAAAGATAAGGTACAAATAGTTTAATAATTAGCTGACTTTAAAATAGGAAGATCATGCTGGGTTCACTGTAGCCCCTATAGCTACAAGGATACTAAAAAGGTGACAGAGGAGTAGATTAGTGTGATGCGATTTGACAAAGACAGTACCCTCTGTCACTAGCTTTGGAGATGGAGGAAAAGGACCATGAGCCAAGATTTACAGGAGTCAGTCTTCTAGAAACTGGCAAAAGCTAGAAAGCTGATTCTCCCCTAGAGCCTGCAGAGAGGAACACAGCCCTGCTGACACTTGACTTTAGTCTAATGGGACCCATGCCAGACTGATCTACTTAACTGTAAGATAATTTGTGTTGTTTTAATCCACTAAGTTCTGGGTAATTTGTTACAGCAGCAGTTGACAATGAATACAGCTTCCATAGAGCTTTCTGCTATGCAAATCATGGTCTAACTGGCCTGTTGAACTGTGGCTTTGGGGCCCGCGGTATCCCCTTCAGTGGGAGTGGTTGTGCAGTGTTCATCTGCAGGACTTAAATCAAAAGAGGTACCAAGAAACTTCTCCCCTCACCCTAGATCAAAATCCTTTTCTTTTGCTAGAACTTATCATTTTAAAGGATGATTGACAACGGGAATTCTTACTCCCTTTAGGGGAAACTATTCTGTACCTCTGAGCTGGTAGTGTCATATGACAGTTACACCGTCACGCAATCATCAGCGCATCCCTTATACTCTGTTGAACTACATCAAGCCTGGGTCTCATTCGTAGTCTCTTTTCCAGTAATGACTAGATATATACCTCCTTCCAGAATTCTCACTGGGATCACTTATTACAGGCACACCTTGCTTTTCACTTCATTGTGCTTCGCAGATAATTGCCTTTTTTACAGATTGACTGTTTATGACGATCTGGCTTCAACCTAATCTACCGTCACCATTTTTCCAACAGCATTTGCTCACTGGGTGTCTCTCTGTCACATTTTGGTCATTCTTGCAACATTTTAAACTTCTTTATTGTTATCTCATTGGTTAGGGGGATCTGTGATGGATGATCTTTGAGGTTATTATTGTAATTGTTTTGATGTTTTTTAGGGATAATGTATTTTCAAATTAAGGTATGTACATTTTTTTTAAACATGATGCTGTTACGCACCTAGTTGGCACAGTGGTAAAGAAGCTGCCTGCCAATGCAGGAGGTGTGGGTTTGATCCCTGGGTTGGGAAGATCCCCTGGAGTTGGAAATGGCAACCCACTCCAGTATTCTTGTTTGGGAAATTGCGTGGACAGAGGAGCCTGATGGGCGACAGTTGATGAGGTCACAAAGCATCGGGCATGACTGAGTGACTGAGCACACACATGCACACACACAAATAACAGACTACACTATAGTGTAAACATAATTTTTATATGTACTTGGAAACCAAAACATTCATGTGACTCACTTTATTATGATATTCACTTTATTACAACGATCTGGAACCAAACCCACAAAATCTGCAAGGTATGCTTGTACACAGGTGGTTACATATGCATGTATGTATAGTTATGTGCATGAACACACACATGCATACACACCCCTCAACATCCAAATTTGAACAATATGCACAGGACATAAGGATGCCTAATTCCATGGTGGGGGAAAAACAAAACCCTTTCCAAAATAAAGCTAATCTGTAGAATGTAACTTCTCCCATCCCTACAATAGACTTTTACATGAGTGTGTGAAACAATTTGGCTCTTTGGGGAAGCATCTGAAATTCCCCCTTTGCAAAAGATTGTTTTTGCTTTGCACTTGCATATCTAAATGCTGATTGAAAAGGAAGGTGAAGCTTTGCTCAACGAAAAGGATAATCTGTCCTAAAGATTCAAATATCTCCATTTCTTTTGGATCGCTGTTTTCCTCAAGTCCCCTAAAGGAAGCATCATTCCCCCCAAATGAAGGAAAGAATAATGAGATTAACAAGAAGAATAAGAACAGATAAAAAAGTATATTTAATTCTCACCATAAACAATCTTAGAGTCCTGTTTATTTCAGAGTAAGTTCTCTGAGATTTCCATGTTAACTTAAAGTGTGTTTAAAATAATAACCACTAATATCAATATTTATTGAGTGTTTACAACACATTAGTCACTGTACTAATTATTTTAAATGCATCTTCCCATTGATTCCTCAGCTTGGTAGGATTTTTTTCCCTAAAAAATCAATCTTAACAACTAGGAACTCCCTATCTAGTTCACAGTGCTGGCTGCGAGATTCTGACCTGGATATAAATTAATAATGGTGCAAAATAAAGTGACCTAGAAATGAAGCTAATCTTATCAGCATTCGTTTTTAATTGAGAAAGTCTAATTACTCAGATAATTGTGGGGCTTGTTGCTTACTTTTAATTACTGTAAAAACAAGAAAGGAGAGACATTTTTGCTGCTTTGTATGTCTCGTGCCCTATAAAACTGGATATACATTTTTCTGACCCATTTAGCTTCATTCACTTTATCAGTGAATAAAGTGAAATATAATGTGTTTCTGATTTCATACTACTTTTGTCTGACTTTTTATAGCCATAAAACATCAGCTTCACACACAGGCATGTTTTTGGTTGGGTGAGTTTATTTACTTTGTTTACATAATTAAGCATTTCAGAAGATCAGTGGTGTAGCTTTGAGGTTTCACAAATAGGAAAGCTTGGGGAACAATCCCTCATTGTACTCGAAACAATTTATTCTGCATTAATCAGTGCACTACCTCAAAGAACTCCTCTGAAAGAACAAATCCAGATTAAATGAAAATGTGCTTGGAATTAGTGTTTTAGTGTAATTTGCTGTGGACCTAAACAGCTTGAAAGGAGAAGTTGTGTCTTAAGAATTGTTCGCCTTCCCTTGTCTCATGACTGGCCTGACAGAATCCTCAGTACATGTTGAGTCCATTATTAAATTATTTTAATAATTTCTCTTAGCAAAATGGAATAGAAAACTTTTTTTGGCCATAATCCTGAAACGCTTGCCTACTAGCAGGCCATTTCTCCTCTGTAATTTCAAACATCCTTAATCTTCACATGTCTCTTTCTGATGACCACTTCATCTTAAGGTGACCTCATTATGTTCCTCGCCATTTCATGTGTTTTCCTACTGATAATCCTATTTATCCTGGGTTCCAGGATGAGTCAGATATCAGAATATCACATACTGCAAGTGTCAGCTGAAGCCCAGAGAAGACATTAGGATGGAATTAAGCTATAAAAAGAAATATAAGCCCAAATCTTGGATATCAAAAAATAAATTATGTGAATGGACCAGATTTAAAAGTCAAGTTATACAGAAAATAAAGCATTGGAAACTAACAAACAGCACTCATGGGACATTAAAATAAAAAAGAGTAGAAATGAAAATGGACTGCATCTGATAACTGGACATCTCTCTTACTTAGGACAAACTCCAAACTTTCAGTCAATTCTAGTTTTGGTTTATCAGTGAACACTGTAGTAACACTCACAGAATCCTCCAGGGAAATGTGATTATCAAGCAAAGCTGATCTTGTAAAACTTATTGCACAGTAGAAAGCAATTCTTTCATGAACTCATCATAGCCTCTCAAGAGAGGAAGAGCAGGGAAAGGTAGTTAAAAAATTTTACAGGCTGTGCTGAATGGTTCTAAAACTATTCTGAACTGGAGTTGGTCAGAATTGGTTAACTAGATGAGCTGCTGTGACACTCTTTTGGGTTGTCTTGGAACATTATGAGTCTGAATGAGTTACCATGAAACCATTTGAACTTGAACAATTAGGTTATATTTGAAGTGTGAGTTATGCTTGCCCTCATGGGAAATTAGGCTTAGTCTCAGTACTGTTGACATAGAGGACTCAGCTGGATCTCAGTTCCTAGTCATTCATTAACACTTCAGGATACAGAGGTGGATTAGAGATTAGAGAGTGATAACTTAGTTCACATATGCTGCTGCTAAGTCACTTCAGTCGTGTCTGACTCTGTGCGACCCTATCCCTGGGATTCTCCAGGCAAGAACACTGGAGTGGGTTGCCATTTCCTTCTCCAATGCATGAAAGTGAAAAGTGAAAGTGAAGTTGCTCAGTCATGTCCAACTCTTGGCAACCCCATGGAATGCAGCCTACCAGGCTCCTCCGTCCATGGGATTTTCCAGGCAAGAGTACTGGAGTGGGATGCCGTTGCCTTCTCCGTAGTTCACATATAGTATAGTGAAAAATTCTCCTTAATTCTCAGATGATTGCTATTCTCCTAAAACACCTACTGCAGTAGCAGTCTACACACAGGAGTTAAGAGAATGGGCTCTGAAAGCCATACTGTCTTCATCTGTATCCTGGCTCTGCTAGTCAGCAGCTGTGTGCCCTTGAACAATTTACATAATCAATTTGTGCCTCTGTTTCCTCATTTGCAAAATGGGGCCAGTAATAATAAATGAGCTAATGTATGTGAAATACTTAGTATGGTGCTCAGTAATGGCTATTATCATTCATGCTATTACCGATTTTTTAAATGATGTTTATATTTATTTTAATTAAATGGCTATTTTCTCCCTTGTAAAAGCAGAGAGAGAAGGTTAGGAAATGGAGATGTATAATTTATTTCCATTATTAATGACTTAATATTAAATTAGTAGTTGGGCCAATAGGCCATAAAAAGGAGATCTATCTTGTGAGTTATAAGAAGTGCATATAGTAGAATATACCATCAATTAATCATGGAATTAAAGAATGAAGCAAAATCTATTTAGATGACCTCAGGGAGGAATCAGAATCATTTTGCAGCAGTATCTACTTTGTGGACCAGCTGGTGATTTACCAGAGTAAATTATGAGTGGCAAACCAAAGCCCTTAATTAGTTTGACTGTGACAGTCTACTCTTCTGTACCTCTCTTCAAGGTCTGTCTTCTTCTAGGTTGGTTTCAGGGTTTTTTCTCCAGCTAACCCCAGCATGGGTATGGTATAATCTGTGGGAATATCAGAGAATTGCTAATTTAGCTAGGGCTTACTAGGGCTTTGATAAATGCATTGGTATTCTCTTATCCTTTAGACTTGGAATTATTTCATTTAACTTCTAGGCTATTTTTAGGTCTTCAACTAATCCTTACGAATAATGTACCTAAGAGATGAAATGAAAGCCTCTCATTCTTAATAACCTGTGTGTGCATGCATGCTCAGATGCTGAATCGGTTTAACTCTTTTGTGGTCCCTAGGACTGTAGCCCACCAGGCTCCTCTGTCCATGGGATTATCCCAGCAAGAGTACTGGAGTGGGTTGCCATTTCCTCCTGTAGGGGATTGAACCCACATCTCCTGCGGTTCTTGCCTTGGCAGGTGGATTCTTTACCAATGGTACCTGGGAAGCCCTCTTGACAACCTAACTTGTGCTTTTAATATGAGTTTGTTGCTTAGATTATTTTCTCTCTCTGTAGTGCTAAAATAGTTGACCATTGAAATAGCAGATGTAACATAGAGACCCATAGAGACTAGAGGATCATCACAGGGAATCTTATTTGATTCCATTCAGCTAACTGTTATGTACCTTCTGGGAATCTGCCATTTGGAAAATATTAGGAAGACAGAACCACAAGCCTTGATAAGATGTTAATATGAACAAAGCTCTGTGAGAATGCACGAGTGGGTGTTGGCTTAGGGTTGTGTTTGTGTTAGTGTATGAATATATGTGTGTGTCTGTGTGTTGGGGATGAGAATTGGGTAATTCTTGAAAAGTGAGGTAACATTTACAGTGTCAGTAGCTAAAACCTTTAGAAATCTTAGATTGGTGGGTTTGTAGTGGCTGTATGTGTGTATATACATATATATATATATTTTTTTTTTCCCCCTTCTGTGTCAGACCTTATGTGTGACAAACTCTCATTTACATAATCTGTTTTAATCTTTCTAAGGCTGGCACAATCACTAAATGGGAATGACCCCATCTGCCTTTCCAAATGGCTTCACAATTACAGGAATATGAATCCCTCCAAAGAATGCTTAGATATAGGCCAAAGGATTTTGTGGTCTCTGAAAAGTGTTTCACTGGAGGTAAATGTAATTCAGTTCAAAATACAGTGATTTTTAATCCAAATGAGTATTGCATGAACTAATGATTTGCTCTCCATGACTTTATTTTGTATGCAGATCCAACCTCACCGAGGGCGTGTGTGCCAGGTTAGGACCTGCCTCAGGGCCTTTGCACTTGCCGATCCCTTAGTATGGAAATAACTTTGCTCAAGAGAGTCATTACTGGGATCAACTGCTCTTTTCATCCAACATTATTTCAAATGTCATTTCTTTTTAAAGGCCTTCCCTGTGGATCCTCTATAAATAGAACTAACTCCTCCATCCCTTTCATTCTCTTTAGCCTGTTCTGTTTTTCTTCATAGTATTTTCTTCTTTTTTTTTTCCATTTATTTTTATTAGTGGGAGGCTAATTACTTTACAATATTGTAGTGGTTTTTGTCATACATTGACATGAATCAGCCATGGATTTACATGTGTTCCCCATCCCGATCCCCCCTCCCACCTCCCTCTCTACCCGATCCCTCTGGGTCATCCCAGTGCACCATGCCCGAGCACTTGTCTCATGCATTCAACCTGGGCTGGTGATCTGTTTCACCCTAGATAATATACATGTTTCGATGCTGTTCTCTCGAAACATCCCACCCTCACCTTCTCCCACAGAGTCCAAAAGTCTGTTCTGTACATCTGTGTCTCTTTTTCTGTTTTGCATATAGGGTTATCGTTCATAGTATTTTCTATGGCCTGAGTTTGTTTATTTATTCTTATTTTCACCTTTAGTATTCAAATTTAAGCTTCATAAGGCAAGAATTTTGTTCATTAAGTATTGTATTTCCAGGGCCTAAAACAGTAGGGAATCAATACTTAATGAATAGTCAAATAATGGATAAATGAATTAATATTAGAGTTAGTATATTCTCTCAAGAGTTTCCCTGGTGGATCAGTGGTAAACAATCCACCTGCCAATGAAGGAGAAGCGGGTTCAATCCCTGGGTTGGGAAGATCCCTTAAAGAAGGAAATGACAACCCACTCCTGTATTCTTGCCTGGGAAATCTCATGGACAGAGAAGCCTGGTGGGTTGCAATCCATGGGGTCATAAAAGAGTCAGACATGACTTAACTACTAAACAACAACAACAGCGAATAGTCTCTCAAATGTATATTTTGTGTTGTACACATTTAATTGCATGCTATTCATTATCTAATTGATATCTTTATATTGCTTTAGAAGCTCATTGCTTTGAATATATTTAGATTAGAAAGACTAAAAATAATACATCAGTTGATCAACAGAGAGAAAAAATTCCAAGAAGTAAAACTCCTTTTTATACCTAAGAATTTATTATACTTTTGATGTTAATTTATGAGTATTAGATTGTTGTCAATATAGTTTCCCATTCCATATAGTAGTAGTAGAAAGAGAGGCTTTAAATTCTACACTCACTGCTAAATAGCCTTGGAAAATTGCTGTCTGGACTTTTGCAATAGTCTCTTATCTAGTCTCTCAGTCCCTGACTTTTTTCGTACTTCAAACCAATGACCATATTCTACCATAACTAGTATTTGACAGTGATAGATCTGAGCATGTCAGCTACTGCTCATAAAATCCCATTTTCCTACTAAATAAAATCTAGCTTTCTATGCCTAGCCTTTACTGCTTTCCAAAATGTGTTCTGTATTCAGTATCAAACTAATTTCCAGTTACAGCAAAGTTGGGAACTCATGTCCCTGAATCACAAAATGTTTTATTCCATTTTTCTATACCACAAAATTCATTCCACTTGGTACTAAGAGTTTATTGGTAGTAACTATGTTTAACTGTTTCTGTTGTTTGTTTTTTTTTTTCCAGTTTTGTCACTCTTCTAGACTTTAAAGATGACCTCTCCATGAAACTGGATTATATTTCAAATGCAAAATGCCACATTTACCATAAACCTCCTAATTTGTTTTCTAGTTTTGATTAAATAGTAATATTTTCTCAATTTATTAGTAAAATTAGAGTATATCACTTGGCTGACATGCTGTTGTTCCGTAGACTTTGAGGTGACCCAAACAATTTAACTGTTCATCTGCCCTTTCTCTCCCAAAGGACATACTTTATACTGGATGACCTTTATACTGGATGACTGAATGATACAGCCAGATTTTAATAATTTTATTTAACTCAATAGACACAAAATGTGATTGCATGATACTTTATAAGCTAGGATAGCATGGCTGCTGTAGCACATAAACACATGTGGGGATGCATCAGTGACTTAAAACAATCATTTATTTGTAGTCTAGGTATAAATCCAATGCAGGTGTTCCTTGTTGGTGACAAATAATTTTCCAGGAGTCATCAAGGGACATTTTCCTTTAGTGTGGGTCTGCTTTCTCTAAAGACCAAGTCATGATTTTCTTCTGCATCTAGCCACTGAATAGAGGAAGAGAAGATAGAAAAGCCACAGTAGCTTCTGAAAAGTCTTGCTATAGAAATGTTGAATGTCAGTTCTCTGCACTTTCCGCTGGACAAAACACGCATATGGCCACTCCGAACTGCCAGGAAAATGTACTGCCTGGCTGAGCGGTTGGTTTTCAACAAAAACTCCACACTCTGAAAGGTGGAGAGTGAGTTTGACTGTCTGACTTCCTGTTTGTGTCATAGTTTACAGCTTCAAAGGGAAAGCTATCTAGTGGGCTTACAAATAGGAAGATAAAGCTTAATTACCAAAATATGTGAGGAAAATGTGCATCCATGTCAGTTCTATATTTAGAAATCTTTAGTCTTAATGGGGTTTTAATTCCAGAAATGAATAAAGGTCAGCAAATTTCATGGAACCTTAAGAACAAAATATAATAAATTCTTATGTTGATTTTTATTCATTTTAAAAATATTGTGATAACCACGCTGATTCCTTTCCTTATATGTGAATGGGGAATTAAATGGTAGTAGCAATGTTTTGCTGACAAGTGTTCAAAATATACTTGTCTTGGTGACAAGATTAGCACTAAACTTTGTGCAGCCCAAGAATGATCAAAGATCAGATAAAAAATATGTAGTGGTATAAATCAACTGTGTTTTTCATTGTCATGATATTGACACTTGACCCAAGACACCTCCAAGGACGACTAGCTCTACTTCCAAACTTCTAAAGGCAGTACCTGCAGAAAATCTAATCAGTATTCTTGCTATTGAACAAGATTTCTGAGTGGCTGCCATAGTATGAAGCATTTGAAAGGTAGAATATTCATTTTTAAATCTTATTTTTCTTTAACATGCTATAAATTAAGTTAATATAATGTCATTAAAAATGTTATATTAGTATGTTTTGACTTTTCGTTCTATTTTGGCATCATTGCCATTAATTTAACTTTTGCTATTTATATATTTATTATTATTAATATTTTAAAATTGAAGTATAGTTGATTTACAGTATTATGTTAACTTCTGATATACAATAGTGATTCATTATTTTTATATATTATGCCCCATTTAAAGTTGTTATAAAACATAGCCACACTTCTCTGTGCTATATAATGAATCCATGTTGTTTATTTATTCTATACACAGTGCAGTAGTTTGTATATCTTAATACCCTAATGCTATATTCTTCCTACCCTTCCCTCTCCTCACTGGTAACCACTAGTTTGTTCAGTCTATCTGGGAGTCTGTTTCTCTTTCATTATGTTAATTCATTCATTTTATTTATTTTTTGATTACTCATACAGGTGATAACATGGAGAATTTTTCTGTATGACTTATTTCGCTAAGTATAATACCCTCTAGGTACATTCATGTTGTTGCAAATGGCAAAAATTCATTTTTATTGGCTGAGTAACATTCTATCGTATATACATACTGCATCTACTTTATCCATTCATCTGTTGATGGACATGAGTTGCTACTACATCTTGGATATTGTAACTAATGCTTCTATGAACATTGAGGTGTGTATGTCTCTCTTATAACTAGTGATTTGTTTTTTTGGATATGTACCCAAAAGTGGAATTATTCAGTCATATGGTCATTCTAGTCTTAGTCTTTTGAGGAACCTCTATGGTGTTTTCCATAGTGACTGCACCAGATTATGTCCCCATCAAGGGTATACTAGGGTTTTCTTTTTTATCACATCCTCTCTAACATTTGTTTTTTGTAGACTTTTTGATGGTAGCCATTTTGACAGGCATGAGGTGATATCTCATTGTGGTTTTGATTTGCATTTCTCTGGTAATTACTGGTATTGAACATTTTTTCATTTGCCTGTTGCCAATGTGTATATCTTCTTCAGAAAAGCACGTCTATTTAAGTCTTCTGCCCAGCTTTTTATCATTTTTTTATATTGAGTTGTATGAGCTATTTATATATTATATATTTTGGATATTAACCCTTTATCACTCTTACAATTTGTAAGTATTTTCTCCCATTCAGTAGGTAGTCTTTTCCTTTGATGGTTTCCTTTGCTGTGCAGAAGTTTTTAAATTTAATTAGATCCTGTTTGTTTATATTTGCTTTTGTTTATTTTGCCTTAAGAGACAGATCCAAAAAAATATTGCTATGATTTATGTCTAAGAGTATTCTGCCTATATTTTCTTCTAGGAGTTTTATGGTTCCAAGTCTTACATTTAGGTCTTTAATCCATTTTGAGTTTACTTTGTATATGGTTCAGTTCAGTTCAGTTCAGTCGCTCAGTCATGTCTGACTCTTTGCGACCCCATGAACCACAGCACGTCAGGCCTCCCTGTCCATCACCAACTCCCAAAGTCTACCCAAACTCATGTCCATTGAGTCGGTGATGCCATCCAACCATCTCATCCTCTGACATCCCCTTCTCCTCCTGCCCTCAATCTTTCCCAGCATCAGGGTCTTTTCAAATGAGTCAACTCTCCACATCAGGTGGCCAAATTATTGGAGTTTCAGCTTCAGCATCAGTCCTTCCAATGAACACCCAGGACTGATTTCCTTTAGGATGGACTGTTTGAATCTCCTTGCAGTCCAAGGGACTCTCAAGAGTCTTCTCCAACACCACAGTTCAAAAGCATCATTTCTTCAGTGCTCAGCTTTCTTTATGGTCCAACTCTCACATCTATACATGACTACTGGAAAAACCATAGGTTTGACTATACAGACCTTTGTTGGCAAGGTAATGTCTCTGCTTTTTAATATGCTCTCTAGGTTTGTCATAGCTTTCCTTCCAAGGAGCAAGCATCTTTTAATTTCATGGCTGCAGTCACCATCCGTAGTGATCTGGGAGCCCAATAAAATAAATTATGTCACTGTTTTCATTGTTCCCCCATCTGGGCTCTCTATTCCATTACTTTAATCTATGTATATTTTTTATGCCAGTGAAATGCTGATTTGATTACTATAGCTTTGTATTATAGTCTCATGTCTGGGAGGGCAGTGCCTTTTGCTGTGTTCTTTTTTCTTAAGTTTGCTTTAGCAAATCACGTTCTTTTGTGGTTCCATATAATTTTACTTTTTTATTTTTTTATGAAAAATACCATAGGTATTTTGATAGGTAGTGCATTAGATCTGTATATTGCTTTGGGTAACATGTACAGATGTAATATTTTAGGAGCTGTTTGTTTATTCTTAGAAATGGAATAAAATTGTTCTTTATATATTTCTTAGATAACTCAGATAATAGTATGTCTCTGTCTTTTGTCAGTATTTAAGCATATATAAAAATAATTCATTCTTTAGCATGACGTTTTCAACCATTCCAAAACATACTTAAAAAGATAGACACATAGTTTTGTGGGTTTGTTCACGAGCATTTTTATATACATATACACATATATATACACACATATATAATTATATATGTAAGTATATAATGTGTCACTATGTATTTATGTATGTGTATGTTATATGTGTCAGTGTCTGAATTAAATATTTTTGAATGGCATTTCTTCTTGTAATAATAAAAACTAATATTTGCAAAATACCCAAAAAAGTCCTTACTGTAATCCTCACAGAAATCCCGTTGGTAAAATAGCATTAGCTTCATATTTCAGATGAGAAAACTTGGGCTCCAAGCAATTAAATACCTTGTTCCTGATTAAATACCATGTGGAATCAAACCCAGCTTCTGCAGTCTTTTCTTGGTGTACTACATCAGGCTGGCTCTAAAAAAATAGGACATAAGAAAGACTCTGAAACTCTGAATTGAATATGAACATCAAAATTAGGAATATCAGCCTAGAAAAAAGAAATATATTTAATGACATGTAATACAATTTAGAGTCTGAAAATGCTAAGGCTTCTGATCAAAGTTCAGAATATGATCCTCCATAACATGGAGAATCATCCTGTGTTTGTGTATGTGAATGTGAATAATTCAATTCATAAAATTAGATAGACTAGATAGAATGGAAAATGTTTTGCCAACTGGCTGCAAGTTGAATATTTTACTACTTTGCTACTTTTTTACACCTCTTTTCTAAATTGTTCACTGGGGTTTCCTTTAAATGGCTACGCTTTTTTCGGAAGAGAATTCTGAGCATGCACATACATGCAAATGACCCAAAAAACTTCTAGATGCCTTTAACTTCCATTAATATGACATTACTAATTCATGATGAAGATATTTTATTTTAATGTTAGTGGTGTTGCACTTGGTTGGGAGCCAGGTGAATTTAATCCTATTACTATGCCTATTATGGAGAGTAGTTTTGTTTAATGATATGTATTAGTGCGGCAGTGGGCAGCTTGAATTGAGTCAGAGAAATGACTGTTGGCAAACACTAAAGACAGAGAATTCAAACTTTTATGTGCCTTATTAACTAGCATTCCAAATAATCTTCAAGAAAAAATATTTAAAGAATACAAGTAAAAATTCTGTAATCTTCATAGGTGACACAGTCTTATTTATAGAAAATCCTAAAGATTTAACCAAAAAAAAAAACTTATTAAAATAACAAATTCAGCAAATTTGCAGGATATAAAGTCGATATGTAAAAATAAATTTTGTGTACATTCACAATAACAGAGGAATAAAATTAAGAGAAAATTCTATTTCAAGTATCATTAGAAAGAATAAAATACTGGAATTAACAAAACAAGTGAAATATTTGTATGCTGAAAACGATAAAGCACTCCTGAAATTCAAAGGTGTCAATAAACTGGAAGGCATCCTGTATTCATGAATTGGAAGATTTAATATTATTAAGTTGTGAGTACTAGTCCAAGTTATCTACAGATTCAGAGCAATCTGTATGAAAATCCAAATGGCAATTTTTGGAAAAACTTTAAAAAAATCCTCAAAGTCCTATGAAATCTCATGGGACTCAGAATAGCTGAAATAATTGTGAAGAGAAAGAGCAAATTTGGAGGAAATAACAGTTCCCTGAATTCAAATTTTATGACAAATCTGTAGTAGTCAAACAGTGTGATATGGACATAAAGACAGACATACACTGGGTTTAGCAATGAAATTTCTGAATAGGAAAAATTCTTTGTAAATCTTATATCAAATAAGGGATTTATATCTAGATGTCACCTCATACCTTTAGGGTAGCTATTACTTAAAAACAATGAAATAAAAAAGATGTAAGTGTTGGTGAGGATATGGAAAAATTGAAATACTCATGCATTGCTGGTGGGAATGTAAAATGATATAGCCTCTGTGGAAAAACCGTGGTAGTTCACCAAAATATTAAACATAGAGTTACTATCTGATCCAGCAATTCCATTTGGTATATATCCAAAAGAACTGAAAAAAGGAATTTCAATGAATATTAGTGCACTCATGTTCATACCAGCATTATTCACAGTAGCAAAAGGTAGAAGCAACTCAAAAAGTCATCTGTAGATGAATGGATAAAGAAAATACAGTGTATACATACCATAGAATGCTAGAAAATAATAGCAAATGAAGCAACAGACAAAGGATTAATCTCAAAAATATACTAACAACTCCTGCGGCTCAATTCCAGAAAAATAAATGACCCAATCAAAAAATGGGCCAAAGAACTAAACAGACATTTCTCCAAAGAAGACATACAGATGGCTAACAAACACATGAAAAGATGCTCAATATCACTCATTATCAGAGAAATGCAAATCAAAACCACAATGAGGTACCATTACACGCCAGTCCGGATGGCTGCTATCCAAAAGTCTACAAGCAATAAATGCTGGAGAGGGTGTGGAGAAAAGGGAACCCTCTTACACTGTTGGTGGGAATGCAAACTAGTACAGCCACTATGGAGAACAGTGTGGAGATTTCTTAAAAAACTGGAAATAGAACTGCCATATGACCCAGTAATCCTACTTCTGGGCATACACACCGAGGAAACCAGATCTGAAAGAGACATGTGCACCCCAATGTTCATCGCAGCACTGTTTATAATAGCCAAGACATGGAAGCAACTTAGATGCCCATCAGCAGACGAATGGATAAGGAAGCCATGGTGCATATACACCATGGAATATTACTCAGCCATTAAAAAGAATTCATTTGAATCAGTTCTAATGAAATGGATGAAACTGGAGCCCCTTATACAGAGTGAAGTAAGCCAGAAAAATAAACACCAATACAGTATACTAACGCATATATATGGAATTTAAAAAGATGGTAACGATAACCCTGTATGCAAAACAGAAAAAGAGACACAGATGTACAGAACAGACTTTTGGACTCTGTGGGAGAAGGCGAGGGTGGGATGTTCTGAGAGAACCTCATTGAAACAAGTATACTATCAAGGGTGAAACAGATCACCAGCCCAGGTTGGATGCATGAGACCAGTGCTCAGGCCTGGTGCACTGGGAAGACCCAGAGGGATGGGATGGCGAGGGAGGTGGGAGGGGGGATCGGGATGGGGAACACATGTAAATCCATGGCTGATTCATGTCAATGTATGACAAAAACCACTACAATATTGTAAAGTAATTAGCCTCCAACTAATAAAATAAATAAAAATAAAAAGGAGTGAAATTCTAACACATGGAAAAACCTTGAAGACAATGTGCTAAGTGAAATATGCCAGACACAAAAGGACAAATATTGTTTGATTCCACTTATATGAGTTACTTAAAGCAATTGAGAGCTTCTCAGGTGGCTCTAGTCATAAAGAATCCACCTGCCAATGCAGGAGATGCAAGAGACGTGAGTTCAGTCCCTGGGTCGGGGAGATCCATTGGTGGAGGAAATGGCTACCCACTCTAGTATTCTTGCCTGGGAAATCCCATGGGCAGAGGAGCCTGGCCGGCTACAGTTCATGCAGCCACAAGGAGTTAGACATGATTAAATACACGCCCACAGAGTAGTTGAACTCAGAGTTGGAGGGTGGAACAGTGGTTTCCAAGGGCCAGAGGAGAAGGGAATGAAGTTATTGTTTTATGGGTACAGAGTGTCAATTTGGGAAGAATAAAGTTTCTGGACATTGATGGAGATATGGTTGCATGATAATGTGAATGTTTTTGATATCAGTAAATTATACACTTAAAATTGATTAAAATTGGTCAATTCTACATTGTATCTGTTTTGCCACAATAAAACCCCTGGGAGCTTCAGAGTAAAGTTTTAGAAAATGTTTAGAGTTATGAATGTGGAGACAGTAGTTTCATAATGTGAATGTAAATTAATGCAGTTGTTTTCATTTATCAGTTGCATATTTATTGTCATTGTGTATATATTTCCAAAATTACCCTGTAATACATGTATGGGCTTCCCTGGTGGCTCAGATGGTAAAGAATCTGCCTGCAATGAGGGAGACTTGGGTTTGATCCCTGGGTTGGGAAGATCACCTGGAGGAGAGCATGGCAATCCACTCCGGCATCCTTGCCTGGAGAATCCCCATGGACAAATGAACCTGGCAGCCATGGTCCTTGGAGTCACAAAGAGTCGGACACAACTGAGCGACTAACACACATACACATATGTATAGGATTTTTAGCCATTTGGATTTTAAAATGTACTTACTTTACCCCCCCCATTGTATATCTTTTTTAATGCTTACTATACAATGTACTCCTGGAGAAGGAAATGGAAACCCACTCCAGTATTCTTGCCTGGAGAATCCCACGGACACAGGAGCCTGGTAGGCTACAGTCCATGTGGTCGCAAAGAGTCGGACATGACTGAGCGACTTCACTTTCACTATACAATGTACTAGTAACAAACAAAATGGATAAACATTTTAAAATACTAATCTATGAGTTGGATAACTTTTAATTCCTTAATGTACAGGTGTGGTATGACCTCCCTCTTTTGAACTTTGGGTCATTTTTTTAAAGAAATCAGCAATAACTGTTATTTTCCTCATGCTACATCATACTCATATTTCAAGCCTTGCTTTAAAGTGAAAGTGAAAGTGGGGGAGGGTGTTGGAGCGGATTTCCAAATGTAAGAGTGGAAATGTGTGTCTGCCTAGATTGTTCTTACAAGAAAGGGTTAGGCTACTTTTAGAAAGACTCAATAGAGACGTGCTTTTTGTTATCAGTGTTGCTTGTTTTCAATGTTGTTAATTAGAAATTGAGGTAAAAATTGATTCTCAGAGATATCAAGGTAGTCACTTGAAATATAGATTTGACAATAAGGCAGTTGGTAGGTAATTACTGTACTTTGAACTGGAGTCATTATTGTGATTGTGAAACTTTTTTACTTTGTAGGTTGTTAATCACCTTTCTCCCTTAGTGCTTTTTAGAGCGTGATCAGTTATTACTGTACTGACAAGTATTAGTCTAGTAGTAATTTATCATAGGCTGACAAGTGCCAGAATTCATCCTCACATATGCATCCACTGAAGCAGACAAACATTATTTTCATCTCTGCAACTCTCTGCAGTTTATTGTGATATATTATTTTGGCCTGCAAGGTCACAGGCAAATTATATTTAATCACTGCTTCAAATTAAAACATAATTGTAGACATTTTGGCATCTCTTTAAATCCGTGTCATAATCCTATAGATTTTATATTCAAGATAGTAATATCATATATAATAAGCTAAATATTAAAATGGAGGTGCCAAAATATAAAAATTATCATTGCATTGTTTTTATTAATTTATAATAAACAATTTTTGAATGAAGAAGATTAATTTGCATGACCATTATATAAATGTTCCTATTAATACAAGGGAAATAATGTCAAGAGATCATTTCTGGTTCAAGACAATTATGCTACATTTTAATTGAAAAATGAAAGCTGTTCATTGTATACAGAGGTAACTTTCCTGACATACCATAAGTGACCCCATTAATGCAAGAGAAATAAGGTCAAGAGAGACATTTTTACTGAAGTAAATTATGTTACATTTTAATTGAAAAATAAAAGCTGCTTTTATTCAAAGGGAGCATCGCTGACATTCCATCATATTCCATAGTCTCCTAATAACTGCAGTAGCTGCCTAACCCACCCCTGAGTTCCCCACATTATATAAAGGGATATTTTTACCACAATGAGTGAGTCAGGTCTTCCCTCCTTAACACCTTCTAAAGATTCTTCATTTTACTTAGGAAAAAGTCCAAACATTGAACACATCCCTGTGTTATCTGGTCCCTGCCTACTTTTTGACCTCCCTCATACAAGTGGCCCAACTTTACTGCACTCCAGTGTAACTTGTTCCTGTCTAAGTCCTCTTCACTTCTGATTGTTTTTGCTAGAACCTTCTCTTCTTTCTGCCATTCAGTCTCAGCTGGAAGGGCTCACCTTCAGATAAACCCTACCCAGTTTCCTCTCATGAAAGCAGCTTTCCTGTCCACTCCTCTCAATCATTTTTTGTCCCATTCACCTTTGTTGTTTTCTTCACAGTCTTCAGTATTTTCTGGAATTATCCTGTTTGCTTGTCTAACTTTTGTTGTTGTTTGCTTCTCTCGGTGAAACTTCATGAGGAACTTTGTCCATTGGGCTCACTAGTGTATATCCAGTAACTGGTACAGTGCCTGGCACATGATCAGCCATAAATATTTCTGGAACTGATAAACCACTGGATAGTAATTGTGGAGATGCATAGCCTTTCATTTGTCAGTACATGGCAATAGGTTCATGGTGAGAATCTCATTTCTCCTGCCTAATTAAACCAGTGACACATTCTTACAGGACAAGTAATCAGATTGTGCATGTGAGCAGCTGGTATAACACAGTACAAACTTTTGATGTGACGTCTGGAAAGATCCCAGAGATGCATTTCATATGGCCCACATTTCATTACAAATCTGGATTGTTTCTTTTCTCAGTAGATTGAGCCACCCTGGGGCCACATTCTGCAGGGATGTCATCCTGCTACTCCTGAATACTCCTGAATAGCAAACGAGCACACAGTCTCCAGTTTGCAGTCATCCTCACGATTCACACAATTCATGTAACTCCACTTCCAGGTCGCTCCATTCATATAGGGAAACTGACTTTGTGAGCCCATACTGAAGTCTGTCTATGCTTCGCTCTGCTGGCTGAACCAGCCACATTTAAAGCTATCCTTGTGTATAAAAGACCATGGGCATTTTTCTGAGAAGTGAATCTGTCAGTTTCTCAATGGAATCCATGACAATAGAAAAGATGAAAAGGCTTCAGACAAGATGATTATAGAATTTATTTCTATTCTAGAAGTCTACAATTCTGAAACTTCTGAGAGTCTCTCTTTTCTTCCAACTTCTATGAAGAGTGGAATGGATAGATCCCTGGATGAGCAAAAAAATGATATACCAGGGCTTTAGCCCAGAGTCTAGCATGCAGCAGCTGTGGAGAATTCAAGAAATCTCCAAAGAAACCAATTAGATTTATGGCAGGAGAGGGGACTGAATAGACCTGCAAAAGAAAAGAAGGCAACATTGTGAAAGTCACAGGGAGAAATGAGACTTGTAAATAACCCTGATATAAATTGATGCCATAAGTGTAGTCCAAAGAAGAGTTCAAAGAAAAAGGCATTGCAATCAGTTGGGTGACAGAAATAATGCCTGGAGAGTATGACATTTGTACTACATTTTAGAGAAGGGCTTTGATGGGCAGAAATAGAGGAGAATGGCATTCTAGGTTAAGGAGCAGAACAAAGCCCCAGTTAGGGAAGAAACAAAAGCGAGGTATAATCAAAGTATAGCCAGTAATCCAATCTGGAGGGTGTGCCTTTATGTATGAGGTATCATGCTACTAACTGAAAATATTTAGATCAAAAGACATGCATTTAAAATACAATGCGTGTGTGTGCGCATGCGCTCAGTAGTGTCCAACTCTTTGCAACCCCATAACTTCTCAGTCCATGGAATTTTCTAGGCAAGAATACTGTAGCACATTGCTATTTCCTGCTCCAGGGTTTCTTCCCAGCTCAGGGATTGAACCTGAGTCTCTTGCATCTCCTACATAGGCAGGCAGATTCTTTACCACTGGCATCACCTGGGAAGCCCCAAAATATAGTAGATTCTGCCAAATTATTTTCTAAAATGATTATAATGATTCCTGTTCTCTACATCAGTAAATTAAGTATCAAGTTCCATCCCTTGCAAATAACCATGAATATATTTCCCAGCATCTCACTCTGTCCCTTCTTTCTCTAACCATAATTTAGAAGTTATTTTCCCCAGTTGATTCATTCACCAAATACTTATTGAGTATTTCCTATGTGTAAAGACTCTGATTGATAATGGGCAACCAGACATACTAATCTCAAGGGATGTGTAGGATAATGGGAGAGATACCAGTTCGTCTAAGGTCTGGACCTTTCCATCTGTCTCCTATCTTTCATACAACTTACAGTCATGGGATATTTACTGTCTGTGGCAACTCAGTAGGGGAAATGTTTGCACTCAGAGGTGAAAATGGGCAGAGAAGGCTTTCTGCATCTCAAGTTTTTCCTGAGGATAGTGCGGTATTAAATATGACAGTTGAATAATCCTGTTAAATACTATGAGGTATATTAATTTAATTTCACTCTTTACTAAGTGGAGCATGTCCCTACTTTTTAATACAAGGTATTTTAGAAGCAAGAAATCCTAGGTTGCAGTAATGTTTCTTTTATTTATTATCTAATTGGTCTTGGTGGTGGTGGTCTAGTCGCTAAGTCGTGTCTGACTCTTGCGACCCCATGGACTGTGGCCTGTCAGGATCCTCTGTCCATGCGATTAGGTACGTTATATAATATCCAGGTATTTATCTCCACATATGTATAAGGGGATAGGAATAGTTACTTTGATGGATTTTTGTAATAATTAGGAAAAAGAATCAGTAGAGTGAAAAAGCATAGTATAAGCACAAAATAGAAATATACCTTTTTAAAATTCAGTGTTGCTCAGTTTCTTTACTGCCGATTACACATATTTTTCTGTTTCAGAAGTTTTTTCATAATCTATATCTTATTTGCCAATATATAGCTTTCCATGGACTGCTTTCTGAGTAGCAAACTACTAGAATACTTTTAAAAAATCTGTCACATTGGCCTACCCATGACTGTTTTATTGCAAATACCCAGGCGTTTGACTTGAACATAAGTTTTAGTAATCAGCATGAAACTCATCAAGCTCAGCTTATATTTTCTGCAGTTGTGTCTCTCTGAAACTTTGGAAAAGGCATTTGCAACTTTAAAAATCTGAATTTCTCAAGAAGCATTAGATATGTAAGCTGCAAGTATATAAAAACCAAATAAATTTCTAAATGGTTGTTTTGTGGAATGATGAATCTGCTCTGCTGCATTCTACTAATTCAGATGGTAACCTGCTTGTAAAGAAATTAAAGCAGGAACAGAAAAAAACAATTTTGCAGTTCCTGACTCGCCTCACCCATGCTGGCAGGTATGCCCTGCACCAGTCACCAATATAAGGATTAAGAGAGAAAGGATGGGTGCTAAATGAAATAAAAATAAACATTGAATGTAAAAACAAAAACATATGGAACTCAGAACGGGGAAATGAGAAAGGAAACAACAAATCTTACTAAGTTCTTTTTTTCTTAGCTTCGCGTTCTGTCTGAAAGATGAAGCATTCACTGCCTGATTACTTGTTTAGTATTGTGCCAAGGGAACTCAGGAGAAAAAAAAATTAGAAATGATCCTTGCCTTCAAGCAACTCTTAGTGTAACTTGGGAGTCAGGATTAACTGAAATGGAACAATTGGCCTGAAAGAAAGCTGTATATGAAGTAGTAAATTTCATTTTATCCTGTATGAGTGCTGTAGAAATCTATGAGAGAGATAAGCAAGGCTGCAATGGAAAATAGGAAACTAACCCACAGGTAGGGGTTGAGCTGGTGAAACTTAAAGATGTTAAAATAGGATGAGATAAAAAGGGAGATGGAGAGCATTTCTGGCTATGAAACAAGATTAGAGCATATATAGAAGTAAAGAACAGAAATTGGCAGAAACAAAACATAGAGGTTGAGTAAAAGAGGGCAATTTTTTCATCTTTTCATTTGTGTGTGCTTTTTTTGTGGACACATGTTTGAGCCCGTTGCTCTGGCCTTGATAAACTGGAAGATACAATTTTACTTCCTCTGAAAATAATAGCTACCCTTTATTGAGACCTTACTGTGTTTCAGGTACTGTGCTGAGATTTATTCTTACTATCTCTTGTAATCATGGGAACACCTGTCTGAGGCCAGGATACAGAATATTAAGTGGGGAGTTTGTCTGACTCCTAAGTTTGAGATCCCAATCTTTATGTCACTGACCTTTAAGGAGCTTCTTAAATAATTATGGGAAGTCATGGTGCTAGTGCTAAGTCACTTTAGTCGTGTCCAGTTCTCTGTGACCCCATAGACTGTAGCCCGCCGGGCTCCTTTGTCTATGGGATTTTCCAGGCAAGAAAACTGGAGTGGGTTGTCACTTCCTTCTCCAGGGAATCTTCCCAACCTAAGGATCGAACCTGCTTCTCATGTCTCCTGCATTGTCAGGCGGGTTCTTTACCACTAGCGCCACCTGGGAAGGCCCAAGGTGCTAGGTCATTGTATAATAATGAGTCAGGTGCCACTATGGGGGAATTTATTTAATGTAACTTCTGTATTCAGTTGAGGAGGAGAAAGCTGAATTTTCAAAGGCCATGAAAGACAAGCCTGTATTGAGTAGAATGGAACCTAAAGAGAACAATATGTAGCAATTCACAAGGAGCAGCAGGAAGACCTGAATTTCAATGCTCCCTGTCCTGTCTGAAGCTGTGTGACCTTGGGGAACCTTCCTGAGGACTGCTCTCCTCCTCTACATTAACAATATCATTAGAGGACCACCCCAACTTATATAACTTGCTTGTACATGGTCAGTTATGTCCGACTCTTTGTGACCCCATGGACTGTCTCCCTCCAGGCTCCTCTGTCCGTGGGATTTCCCAGCCAAGAATATGGGAGTGGGTTGCCTTGTCCTCCTCCAGGGGATCTTCCTGACCCAGGGATCGAACCCGAGTCTCTTATGTCTCCTGCATTACCAGGCAGATTCTTTACCACTTGAGAAGCCAGAATACTGGAGTGGGTTGCCATTTCCTTCTCCAAGGGATCTTCCCGGCCCAAGGATATAACCCTGGTCTCCTGCATTGCAGGCAGATTCTTTACCTACTGAGTCACCAGGGAAGCCCTTATTTTTGCATTAGACACTGCACTGGCCCCTAAAGCTAAACATTAAGAAGACATAGCCATTTCCCTGTGAAAGCTCACACTGTAAGTGATAGAGGTAGCTGAGCGTCTCTCTTTGGGTTTCCTCAGAAACAAAGCCTGATGTGAGGCCTTGATTTCTGCTAATTTATTTGAAAGCGAGCTGCAGTCCATGGGGTTGCAAAGAGGCGAACACGACTCAGTGACTGAACAGCAACATTCTAACCAAAGACCCTGATGCCGGGAAGGATTGAAGGCAGGAGGAGAAGAGGGTGACAGAGGAGAGATGGCATCACCCACTTGATGGACATGAGTTTGAGTAAACTTGGGGAGATGGTGAGGGACAGGGAAGCCTGCAGTGCTGCAGTCCATGGAGTTGCAAAAGAGTCGGACACCACTTGGCAACTAAACAACAACAACAATTTGAATATGAACAACTCAGGAAGATGAGCCAGCTGTAACTTGAGATAAGGACTAAGGAAAAGTGAGTAAAGAGAACATTATTATGCTGATGACTGTCAACTGGACCTCAACCCTGCCAGGGACCCACTGAGGAAATTTGTAGAATTTTCCCTCAAAAATGTGACTGTGAAGGGCAATTCCTCTTTCTCCATCCAATCAAATCAGTGTCATTTCCTGGGCATTAACCTTTGGGCTTCCTGGCCCTGAAGCAGAAAACAGAAGTTGTAGCTGCAATTAGAGATGGATTGAGGGGAGGCTATACAAGATACAAAGCAAGTGCTACTCAAAATATACATAGAAAAAAGAATCAGAAGATAAGAAAGCAGGAATCGAACACATTGTGGAGGGCCTTAAAGCTGGGCTAAAAGGGTGTGAAATGTGTTTGTCTCAACATTTTTCTCCTTCCTTTCCTGAATCCTATAATTTGTTAAGACCGTGGTTTAACGCCCATCATTTAAAAGTCGACATTTTATTTCCAAATACCTGGGATTTTTAGAGTATCTTTGTTAATTTTTCATTTTGATGTTAATTTCTTATTTAAATGCTTTCTTTTCTGCAATCACCCTCTGTGTGTTTTAAGTCTCTAACTTTACTGAAGTTTTCAATGGCGAGGTCAAATGTCTCTCTTGGTAAATGTCATATTTCACCTGAAAATATGTGGGTTATTTTCAAATATATTTTAATATTGATCTCTAACATAATTCCACACTGATAAGAGAACAGACTCTGTATGATTTCAGTACCTTTAGACCATCAAGTTTTTATTTGGTCTTATGTCCAGATAAACCTGGTCTTATGTCCCTGGATATGTTCCAGTATCTCCTAGTTTGTAGTCCATGGAAACTTGAATAGAATTTGTATCCTACTTTTGTGTGAAAATTGTATAAATCTTCATTATGTTGAATTGGTTCTTGGTGCTTTTCAAGTCTGCCATATCCTTCTACTTTTCTGTATATTCATTCTATTAACTTTTGAGAGTTAGATAATGAAACTCCAATTAAAAATCTTACCTACTTAAAAAATAATTGCAGTGTATAGTGGAACTACATGTAACCTTGTTCTCTTTTCCAAGTTTCCCTAAATGTGTTATCATAGTTTCATAATTTAAAAATAAAAATAAAAAAGCCACAGACACACACAAAGAATGTGGTTTACCTGTCACATACAGAGAACAAACCAATGGGGAGAGGGAAGGAGGAGAAGCAAGGGTGATTGAGATACAGAAATTGTTAGGTATAAAATAAGCTACAAGGGTATGCTGTACAACATGGGGAATGTAGTCAATGTTTTGCAATAAGCATATATAGGGTATAACCTTTAAAATTTGTGAATCCCTATATTGTACACCTGGAACTTATATAATATTTTACATCAACTATTCCTTAACAATCGCAGAAAAGAAATTGTGAATTGTAGTGACTTTCCTGTTAACAAGGACTGATTTGGTCCTGAAGATGGCTCCATGTAACCAAGAATTTATTGCCTGATTTCAAACTCAGTGAACATCTGTGTAGAGATATAGGGCAGGTGCTTTCTGCGAGATTCTCTCCCATGCTGTCTTTGAGTTGCTTAATCATAAATATAAAGTTGGCAAAATGTAGAAAGGGCAGGAAACAGCACATGTTTTGATATATGCTTGACTGTATCCATAGGTGCAGCCTCTGCCTTTTTAGAGGTGCCATGGAGTGCATTTTGTCACGGCTTTCTCCAGTTAATCCAGAAGATTAAATGTTGAGTTAGTTATTGTCCTTGAAACATCTATTCATCTATATAGATCAATGGATTGATTCATTTATTTTCCAAGTTAGTCCACAAGGGGATTACTATTATATGTATTTTTTTCTGATGATTTGTTTAATCTAAATAGCTAAGACATAGGATATTGGAATCACATACACTTGCCCAGAGGGTTATTTGAATGTCTGAAGGTTTTTCGTGGTCTCTTATAATCTTTGCACGTGTCTTGTTTTTAATGACTTCACTGTCATCAAAAATCATCATCAGCTGTGCATTTTTCTCCTTCTGACCTGCTCAGCATTCACAGTTAGCTTTCTGCACTTTGTCATTGTAGAAGCAAGTATAAAGTAATGAAATTTATGATTTAATAAGAAAACGCATTGACGCTGCTGAAATATGATCTTTTCAGCTTTATTTCTGTTGTGAGAAGTCGAGGTTCTTGTTTATGAAATATTTGAAAAATTTCTGATCAGAATTCAATTTCTTGTTCAGCCAATATAGTGAGATAATCCTTCCTTCTGTGGAACAAATGGATTTTAATAAATTCCCAATATGAAATATTACTAAGATTTACTTTATATACATGTTGTTGTTTAGTTGCTGAGTTGTGTCTGACTCTTTTGCGACCTCATGGACTGCAGCCTACCAGGGATTTCTGTCCATGAGATTTTCCAGCAAAGAATACAGGGCTGAGTTGCCATTCCCTTCTCCAGGGGATCTTTCCAACCCAGAGATCAAACCCATGTTGCCTGCACTGACAGGTGGATTCTTTACCTCTGAGCCACCATGGAAGCCCAATTTATATATAATACTTATTACTGCTTAAAAAAATATATTCTTTGGAAAAAAGAAGAGCCAGTAGCCATAGAATGTTAATAAACTATTGAATTTCTTTAGTTACAGTAACTAAGTGATAAGTAGTAAGACCTTTAATATTTACAATAACAATTGCATTCTTCTTTTCCTGAGATTAAGCTTGCTGATTACATTGCATGAAGAAAAATTAATTAGTTTGCTCCAGTGAAGCAGTTAATGCAGCATGAGTGTTACCCATTCCGTATTTTCCTCCATACCTAACTTATTTATACTCTCTCTGCCTTTAAGTATACAAGATTTTCTTGATCATTGTCCAACTTAGAAAGTGGTTTAATTAAGTCGCTAATACTACTTTGAAAATATGGTGCTAAAGACACAAATGCATTTTTAAATCCAAACCAAAGTTATTCTTATGGCTGTTTACATTTAACTTATATCTTATACTCATTATCAAAAGATAGCATATTATTATAAAACATTTGTAATTTAGAATTAAGTAGAAATATACAAGTATCATTGTGTTATAAAGCATTGATTATTCATCCATATATTACTGTGTTTAGTTGCCATGGGGTTCAATTTAAGTAAGGTGCTTCCATCTATTAGAATTAAGAAGCCATTTCAAAGATTCTGAACTGAAAATATTTAGAATCCAGTTATGTGAATTAATGAAGACATTTATTTTAAAGTAATATGTGCTTACTTCTGAATCTTTTAATATATAGTTTTACTCATGTTGCATTTAAAAATTGTTTCATCTTCTGTAATAATCATTGTATGAAGACAAGACTTTTAGAAGAGAGAATTGCTCTCAAATTCAGCCCTTGGTTTACTGTACCTACTGGTTACTTAATAAAGAAAGATTTTTCCTACTCAGATCCCTTCATCCTGTCAAAGCTATCCTGTCTACTTGAACCTACAGGGCCTGGACCCTTTTCACTCTAAGTCAGAATCTCATAGTCAGTACTACCTAGACTTTCTTTTGACTGGAAATTATTAAGCACAAGAAAGACAAATAATCTGTAAAGGACTTAAAAGGTCTTATATAGTTCAGTTCAGTCACTCAGTCATGTCTGACTCTTTGTGACCCCATGGACTGCAGCACGCCAGGCTTCCCTGTCCATCACCAACTCCTGGAGCTTACTCAAACTCATGTCTATCAAGTTGGTGATGCCATCCAACCATCTCATCCTCTGTCATCTCCTCCTCCCACCTTCAATCTTTCCCAGCATCAGAGTCTTTTCCAATGAGTCAGTTCTTTGTATCAGGTGGCCACAGTATTGGAGTTTCAGCTTCAGCATCAGTCCTTCCAATGAATATTCAGGACTGGCTTCCTTTAGGATGGACTGGTTGGATCTCCTTGCAGTCCAAGCGACTCTCAAGAGTCTTCTCCAACTCCATAGTTCAAAAGCATCAATTCTAGGCGTTCAGCTTTCTTTACAGTCCAACTCTCACATCCATACATGACTACTGGAAAAACCATAGCTTTGACTAGATGGACCTTTGTTGGCAAAGTGATGGCTCTGCTTTTTAATATGCTGTCTAGGTTGGTCATACCTTTTCTTCCAAGGAGCAAGCATCTTTTAGTTTCATGGCTGCAGTCACCATCTGTAGTGATTTCAGAGCCCAAGAAAATAGTCTGTCACTGTTTTCATTGTTTCTCCATCTATTTGCCATGAAGTGATGGGACCGGATGCCATGATCTTAGTTTTCTGAATGCTGAGTTTTAAGCCAAATTTTTCATTCTTTTCTTTCACTTTCATCAAGGGGCTCTTTAGTTCTTTTTCGCCTTCTGCCATAAGGGTGGTGTCATCTGCATATCTGATGTTATTGATATTTCTCCCAGCAATTCTGTAGGATAAAAAAATCACACTTTCAGTTGCTTATATCAAAATAATGAAAGAATTAGATTGATTGCCAATGTAAAAAATAACATGACCTTGCATTTCCTGAGATACCTTTGTTATATTCATGTATACTACTGAGAGGACATTGTCATTGGAGAAGTAAAAATTCCATGATCTAGTCTTAGTTGTTGTTGTTTTTTTTTTTAATCACTGATTGATTGTATACCATACAGTTTGCTAAACTTCCGTGCACTGTATGTAGATTTCTCAGCTTTAAGGTAAATTATATTGGCCATATGACTTCTAAATTAATATGAACTGTATAATATTGTTCTTTTTCTATATACATCCCAGTATTTTGTCATACCAGGTAGACAAGTTTTAAGTTTAAACTTGGAGATTAATCTGGGCAGACATTTCTGCAGGAAATAGATAGAGACCTATACCCTAAAATGTCCTTGGTTCCAGGTAGATGCCAGTAGCGTTGGCCATTGGTAGAATACTATGTGAATGCATATTCTGTACAATGAAATGCTTGGGAATTGACATGGATTGTACTTACAGATAAATATTCATTCACAAATGCTACATAATAATTGAGCTTTTATTATCAAGCTGTTCAAACTAGTATACAAAGAAAGAAAGACACTTTTTATCCTCATGGGAAAAAAGAATAGATACATAGACAATGTTTTATCCGTGCAGTGAGTAAGGTAAAACATATATGCTATGAAAGATCAAGAGTGCTTTGCAAGCAGATCATGCACTGAACCAAGATTGATACTGTCAGAGAAGTTTTGCAAGAGTACTAGTAGCTTAGCTGATATTCAAAGGAGCAGACAAATAGGATGTTTCAGGCAGAGAAGACATAGTGTCCAGAGGCTGGAAGGAACAAAAATATCAGATTACTTCTGGGAAAATATTTATGGGGAAGGGTGCACAGAAGTCACAGTGGTGGTGGGAACCATCTGCACAGTGATTTCATGGCTTCTCAGCAGTCTTAAAATTGGTTATTTGTCTTCTAAATCAAATGTGTAGTTCCTGCAACTTAAAAAAAGTAACAGTATACACGATACCAAGTGTAAATTAGATACTCATTGACCTACCATATAGATCCGCCTTGAAATTTTCTGTGTGTTTGGATCTGCAGTAAGCTCTTTATTGAACCATTGGCCTAAATTAGTGGCTTGCTCAACAATAAGGCATATTTGTGACTGCTTGTGAGGGTTTCATAAAATTCAAGACAGCATTCTTTTACTATAGGACCTACTTCTTTCGGAAAGATTTTATTTCTGTTTGCGTAAAACAGTAAGCCAGGCTCTGGAGTATCATGAGTTAAGATGATGTTATATCATCTTTATAACAGTGTCAACTGGAGAAGTGATACCATGCTGACTTGCTGTGAGCTCTGTAGATAGAATAGCTCTTTGGTAATAAGGGCTCTTGAGACATGCTGCCTAGGTTTGAATCCTAGTGGTACCACTAAGAAGCTGTGTAACCTTATGCTTCAGTTTCCTCACCTGTGAAATGGTGATGATTATAGTATCTATCTGAGAAGACTGGTTTGAGGATTAACTGATTTCATAGATATAAAATCATTCAGGAGAGTACCTATCTGGTAGATACCAAGTGCTCTGCAACTCTTAACTAAATTTATTCTCGTTAGTAAGTTATCACAGGCTTTATTTTGCTGAATAATTGATTGATAACTTGAATAATATCAGTAGAGGACTGATTTTCAATTCTGTGTGGCACACATCTAGAGGGAGAATAAAATCAAGCTGAAAACTTTTCATGATAGATGATAAAATCAAGATGAAAAATTTTCCTGATAGAGTAAATCACTGGGTCAAAACCCACAAAACAGAACTTGTACAGGGCTTTAAAAGGGCTTGTACTCTCTTAATCGGTGTCTTTATTTTTTCCCAATTATCTTTCTAAAATTTTTTAATGTAATTTGAATTTATATTGCAGTATAGTTGATTTACAGTGTGGTGTTAATTTCAGGCACACAGCAAAGTGATCCAGTTAGACACATGCATGTATCCATTCTTTTTCATCTTCTTTTCCAATATAGATTATTATCAAATATTGAGTAGAGTTTTCTGTGCTATAAAGTAGGTCCTTGTTGATTACCTCTTTTACATATCTCTTTTTAATGGCTTATTATTTAACATCATCCATATGCTCTACATTCTAGGTGATATAAAGATGAGTAAGCCTTGGTTCCTTCCCTCCAGAACATATGAACATATGCAGAGTCAAAAACAGAAAGGGAAAATTAACATATGTGACAAATAATCTAAAAATGCCAAATCAACAGAAATGATGCACTGTGTAGTATAGTGTGGTATAGTATGTTATAACGTATGCCGTACAGTACTGTATCTCGACGAAAGGAAGTAACCCTGTCCCTCTCCTTCACACTGTCTGGAAATAATCAGGTGTCTTATGTTTAGTTCCTTGCCTCACATTTTAAGAAAGGCATTGATAGACTGTAGAACATTCACAGCTGAGTGAAGAGTCTGAATGTTTCATTGAAGACGTCACTGGAGTATGTTCTGTGCCAGCCTTGGGATGAAGACATGGCAGGGGCAGGGTGTGTGAAACTTTTCTTTAGGAGAATTGCATCAGTATAAAACCCAAATTTCTAAGGTAAACTCAATGCAAAATGGAAAAAGATCTGGAAGAAGTACAAGTTTTACAATTGTTTATTGAGTGCCTACTACCAGCAGAGTTTTTCTGTTGGGCCTTGGTGAATTTAATGAAGAAATCAGAAAAGGTTTAAGTCCTATTGTTTACTTTCTTTTGAGGAGTACCAGCAAAATTAGGGCGGCATAATTAATAGTTTAATTTTAATTTGAGGCATAATGCAAATGCAAATTCAGGGTACAATAAAAGTAGAAAATAGGGAGCATGATTCTACTGGGGGGAATGAGATGTCAAGAAAGTCTTCTCTGAGGAAGTGATATTTAAACAGAGATCTGAAGGATGAGTTGGAACTAGCTTATTATGTAGAGGCACAGAGTGGCTTCATGCAGGAGAGACATACTGGTAGGGATGGAAAGGTGTTCCAGGCAGAGAGAAGCTTGAGTTTGAAGACCTTGACCCTGGGATGTTAGAAAAATAAATGCAGGCTTGGGTGACTGAAATGCCAACTGCTAAAGGAACAATGACATGGGATTGGGGTGCTGAGGTCCATGGGGTCCAGAGCAAGGCACACTTAGCTTTGGTCTACTTTAACAATAAGGAAAACTAAGATGCGATTTAGTAGATGAAATAGTAGAGAATGTTCTATTATATATTTTAAGTGTTTTTTTTTTAATATGAAAGCATTTATTTACATTCTAGTTATTAAGTGAAAGTTGCTCAGTTCGTGTCCAACTCTGTGAACCCATGAACTATATACTTACAGTCCATGGAATTCTCCAGGCCAGAATACTGGAGTGGGTAGCTGTTCCCTCCTCCAGGGGATCTTCCCAACTCAGGGATCGATCTGGGGTCTCCTGCATTGCAGGACAATTCTTTACCTGATAAGCAACCAGGGAAGCCCAAGAATACTGGAGTGGGTAAGCTATCCCTTCTCCAGCGGATCTTCCCAGCCCAGGTATTATTATTAAATGGTTTGACTTATATTTAAAGCAGCGAAGTGTACTAGTGAATATTGGCAAGCTCTTGGAATTAGCCTTGTTTAATCAAGAATACCTCTATACATGAATAGTATTTAGTTTCCCACATACTCTTCTAAATGCTGTGTTCATAACCATCTCCAATTCCTTTTATCCTCCCTTCTCACTTTCATATGAACATATCCATAACCTTCTCTATGTTTCCAAAACCTGATACATGGAAGAAAAATAATGAAGGTATCTGATTTATAGTATGGTGTTATAAAATATCATGTTGCTAAAGGCCATACCAGATATGTACTGCATACATTTCTTGATTTATTTCTAAAATAAGCAAGTTTTTCTTCTTTCCAAAATACAAATTTTACTTAACTTCATACTTAAATATGGGAAGCTTTGCTCATTTTGGGTGCTAAGTTGCTTAGGTGCGTCCAACTCTATGACCCTTTGGACTGTAACCCACCAGGCTCCTCTGTCCATGGGACTTTCTGGCAAGAATACTGGAGTGGGTTGCCATTTCCTCCTCCAGGGGATCTTCCCAACCCAGGGATCAAACCCGTGTTTCCTGTGTCTCCTGCATTGCAGGCAGATTCTTGACCACTGACCCATTGGGGAGGTCCTTTGCTCATTTTAGTGAGAATCATATTTTAATTCTTATATTTAATGAAATTTCTATTTTAATCAGAAGAAACTATCTTTCTCAAGGTTGGAGAGAGGTTGAAATGATGGATTGATAGTATCTTCTTGTGTCTGATGACATGTTACTTTTCATATGGTCCATGAAGTAGCAATATACATGATTTTCCTATGGTGGGGGGAAAATCCATAGCTATTTTTAATATTGTAAATCACAGCTAGAGCAATAAACATTTCTGTGTGTCTTCTATGCATGTAGAACTCTATTGGGTTCATGGAACAAAAGTGAAAAATAAAGCAGAGCTTCTGTCTTTAATCTCATGGAAAGGGTCCACAGTCATATTGAAAAAAATCAATGAACTGTATGTAAATACTTATGTTTTAATATGAGCAGACTATGATTTATTGATACAATTAATAGTTATAATACCTAATTCCTAATGTCAAATCTTTTGGGTATGTGGGTATGTGTATATTACTGGACACAAATTTTTAAGTTAACATTGCAAATTGGTTTTTATCATCAACCATGGATATTCAAACATTCGGATTACTTAGTCAATAATGGGGTCTTTAGCTGATTATCAATTGTCATTTTATGGTTTTTTAATTGTTAAATGAATTTTTAGTTATTTTTGCTTTAGTGTCTACCTCAGTTATCACAACCTTGGATAGATTAAATCAACTGGAAACTCGAAGCCTTCAGTTTAGCCAAGATCTTCAAATACTGTCTTAAAGGTGTTAGGAACTTGAAATATTGGCTATTTACATTCCGTTTCCTTTTATTCTCTTTCCATTTTCTTAGGAAAATGCTAATAAGAAATGTATTCTTGGCAGGCAGAAAGCAGGGGAAAAAAAACAGGATAATTTACAAACTGTTTAATAACCCTGTGAGCAATTGAGTGTTGACCATATAAATTCTAGATAATATTATTATACCCAGGTTGGCTGTTAAAGAGTCATAAAGGAAAGAAATCTAGACATCTATTTTCTAGATAAGTATTGGAATGGAGCTCTCATCATTGCATACCATTTAGTTGGGGAGACAGAATTTTATTTAATTAAATGACTCATTAGTTGTATTGGATTCCCGCCAAATTGTTTCATCATGGTTTGTCAAATGATAATTTCACAAGTGTCAGTGACAGTCAAGATGTTGGACATTTGTTTTCTGTTTTCTCACCTGCTGAGTCACAGTTCTCGAAGGATGGATATTATGGTGATGCAGTCACACCTTAGACTTTGTTTTACATTTCCTATTCAGACTAGTTAATTTGGAAAATAAGTCATGCCCATAGTACATGAAATACCAAGCATATCCCTTCCCTACATTGGCCTCTCGTGTTTAGGCCATAGAGGCAGTTGGGACCTAGTGGGACATTTGCCATATAGTCCCTCAAAGGGAAAACATTTTCTGACAATCATGTCATTACATCAGACAGTCTAGTTGACACCCATAGAGGAAAAGAAAAGTGCTTGTGCGGTGTGCTTCAGGCAGAGGAGATAAACAGATCACTGTGAATGATTTTAAGGATGTGACTGGTGGCTTGTTTTCTGCAATGTCTGGCTTAATAGTCTTCCTGCATCCTAGAATGTGAGATGTGTTCACATTTATTAGTACTGTTACTTTAAAGGAAAATTTTTGAATAAATCTGACTCTTTCTGACCCCATGGACTGCAGCACGCTAGGCTTCCCTGTCCTTCACCATCTCCCACAGTTTGCTCAAACTCATGTCCATTAAAGTCGGTGATGCCATCCAACCATCTCATCCTCTGTCACCCTCTTCTCCTCCTGCCATCAGTCTGTCCCAGCATCAGGGTCTTTTACAATGAGTTGGGTCTTCGTATCAGGTGGCCATAGTATTGGAGTTTCAGCATCAGTCCTTCCAATGAATATTCAGGACTGATTTCCTTTAGGATTGACTGGTTGGATCTCCTTGCAGTCCAAGGGACTCTCAAGAGTCTTCTCCAGCACAATTCAAAAGCATCAATCTTTGGCTCTCAGCCTTCTTTATGGTCTAACTGTCACATCTATACATGACTACTGGAAAGACCTTTGACTATCCGGACCTTTATACTTTCAATTTGAACCCATTGTTAGTCTGTTTTTAACCATGGATGGGTAGCATACCCATTGATTTAGTCAATATTGCCTTTTATGGTTTGACTTGAAGTCAAACTCATGTCAAACTCATGTCAAGTTTGACTTCAAGTCAAACTTGAAGTCATCACTTAGTCATGTCCGACTCGTCATGATCCCATGGTCTATAGCCCATCAAGCTCCTCTGTCCATGGGATTCTCCAGGCAAGAATTCTGAAATGGGTTGCCATTCCATTCTCCAGGGGATCTTCCTGACCCAGGAATCAAATCTGGGTCTCCTTCACTGTAAGCAGATTCTTTGCCGTCTGAGACACCAGGGAAGGTGTGATTTACCAATCTTAATTTCCTTCAAATAATAGATACAAGGCATGGCTTTTCCTAGCCCCAAGACTCTTTTGGCATGAACTTTCTGAAGTTGTATAGATATATTGTTAAAATCACAGCCATTAAACCTGGATTTAATTCCTGTCTGGTCCTGTTCTTTATATAAATCAGTTCAGCTCTTTGGTCCTCGATGTGCTTATCTATGTAACAGGTTAATAACACCATCCTCAGAAATTTTTTTTTAATAAGTGCTATGTTTACTGTTGTGTTGGTACACAATAATTTCTCAGTAAATAGTAGCTTTCACTATTATTGAAAGCTATTGAGGACTTAGGGATAGGAAGGACTGTATGCTTTTATTTTCATTTATTTTTATTAGTTGGAGCCTAATTACTTTACAGTATTGTAGTGGTTTTTGTCATACATTGACATGAATCAGCCATGGAGTTACATGTATTCCCCATCCCAATCCCCCCTCCCACATCCCTCCCCACCTCATCCCTCTGGGTCTTCCCAGTGCACCAGGCCCGAGCTTGTCTCATGCATCCAACCTGGGCCGGTGATCTGTTTCACTATAGATAATATACATGTTTCGATGCTGTTTTCTTGAAACATCCCACCCTTGCGTTCTCCCTCAGAGGCCAAAAGTGTGTTCTGTACTTCTGTGTCTCTTTTTCTGTTTTGCACATAGGGTTATCGTTACCATCTTTCTAAATTCCATATATATGTGTCAGTATGCTGTAATGTTCTTTATCTTTCTGGCTTACTTCACTCTGTATAATGGGCTCCAGTTTCATCCATCTCATGAGAACTGATTCAAATGAATGCTTTTTAACGGCTGAGTAATATTCCATGGTGTGTATGTACCACAGCTTCCTTATTTGTGTCACCTATTCTGTTTATTCGCCCCGTTCCCCCACTGTGCCAGTGCTCTGTTCTCATGCTTTAGCCTGCATTGGAATCATTTGGAGAGGCTGTTAAAACACAGATTCCTGTGCTTCACCCTCAGAGATTCTGATTTGGTTGGTCTGGGGGCGGGGTCACGTTTCTGCCTTTTCAACAGGTTTGCAGATAAGGCTGCAGATAAGGTATTCTTCAACTACAGTTTGTCCTAGAGCAGTGGTCCCCAACCTTTTGGCACCAGAGACTGTTTTGAGGGGGACCATGGGTGGTGGGGGATGGTTTCAGGATGATTCAAGTGAATTGCATTTATTGTGCTCTTTATTTCTATTATGATTACATCAGTTCCCCCTCAGATCATTAGGCATGAGATTCCAAAGATTTGGGAACCCCTGCTCTAGAGTATCAGTGGAAAATTAGCTAATCATCAAACTCTCCTGGAAAGTTTCTGAGTATCTATAATTTCCCAAACCTTCTGCATCAAAATTTGCAGAAAATTCTTGATGCTGAACTGGACCCACACTTTGAGAAATATAGCCTGCCCTAGATTACTGCTTCTTAACTCAGTTTTGAACCAAGGATCTGTTTGAGATTCTGCAGGATGTTGCTGATCTTCTTGAAAAAAAAAATAAAAGAACATGAACATAGTTTGCATACATTTTCCAGTGGTCATGTATCCTCTGAAGACCATTCATGATCCTTATATGGAATCTTGTTTCCAAATAGCCTTTGAGTAATGAAACCTAAGTTAGAAATTCCATCCTTTGGAGCTGTTGGCAGCTGTGTCTAAACATGTCAGTATGCCAAAAAATTTTACCTCATTTTCAAAATGCCAGGACAGCAATGCTTTTAAATCTAAAAATGGAAATTAATCTTTACAGTTTCGTAGAATAAAATTTGCAGATTTGGTGAAAATTATAGTTAATTTGCAAAATATTTTTAAAAATTTAAAAATTCTATAAATTCATGTTATTTAGTCTACTGGTCATATCTCTTATTTTTATTCTTTAGTGCAAGCTCTGTGATGTCTCTTTCTCCTGAGGGAAAAATGCTATTAATAAAATTAATAGGCGGTAGTATTATACAGCCTATTAACAGAAAATTTAAAAATTTTATAAATTCATGTTTGTGTACTCTGCTGGTTATGTCTCTTATTTTTCCACTTTAATGCTACCTCTGTATTATCTCTTTCTCCTGAAGGAAAAATATTTTTATTAGCAAAATTAATAGGCTGCAGAATTGCACAGCCTATTAAACAGAAAACAGTCTTGAAAATCAGAGACTATATTATATAGAATACATGACTATATTGCTTACACAAATCGTGATAACAGTGAGACTAATTGTTTTGTAAGTATATGATTTATAACTATGATCACATTTTTTGAAATTTTTAATATCTTGAGAACACCTTTTTTTTAAGCTGAGAATATAAAAGCAACTGTTTCACCTGGGCCAATGATAGAGACACAAGTATATTCACATGCTTTTTATTTCTGAAAGCACATTTGTGGCTGGTAGCCAAGAATTCACTTCATTAAAGGGAGACTTTGACAAGCAGTATTGAAGTTGTAAACACTTTGAACTCATTATTACAGTGTCTCACCATAGGAACTGCACTGTCATTGAACACTCCCTATCTGTAGAACCATCATCCCGACAATTATTTTTACCTTTGCCTGAAAACATTTCTTTGTACTTTAAGGCATTTCAAAAGACAAGAGAAAGATGGAAGCTCAGGTGGCTATAGGGATTTCCTTAGTTCCATGTGTGCTGTGTTGCTGCAGAACAAGATCAGAAACTTGGATATATATGTTTTAACTTAAAATGTTGGTTGATCGTAATGACAATGGTTTTATAAAGAGTTTTCATGAGGGTGGATGTTTGAAGTTAACAAAAGCATTGTAAGGTTACTCATTCATGGGCTGAATGACATTTCTTCTTTTTCTTTCTTGACAAATACATTTTAGGCTACAGATGACTAAGATTGCCACTTCTAATATGTTGTAAAATAAAGTTAACCAGAGTTACCATTAAATTACACTAGACATCTTACACTCACATGCATACAGGGGGCATGCAAGGTACCATCACTGTATGAAACAGCCATGCCGAGTATTGGGTCCCCAGGAATCTGGAAAACTTGAGCCACAATCACATTTGCAGAGATTGAGCTACTGCTCTGAATGAGCAGTATTTTCTAAAGTTTGACACATCTTGGGAAGAAAAATACCCATTTGGAGACTGGTAATAGTAGTCTAGATAAGAGAGAAGAATATTTGAAACCAGGGTAGTAACAAGTTAGATAGAGGAGATTGATAGATGGACCCTAATGAATGACAAGGTAGGGCGGTGTAGGGAGGTGAAGTCTGCTAGGATGAATTTCTATGCGAATGCATCAAGCAAGAAAATAGGGAATCCACTTGGAATGGCAAGGTTTGGGAAGGAGATAGAGGGGATGGGTTCAGTTTTTTATAGGGCCCACTTAATATGTCTATGATAAAATGCCATTGTGGATATGCATCTGAAGCTTACAAGGGGCATTTTTGACTGATGAACAGATATAGGGTAGATAAGTTTTGGCATGTATAGTAGTTGAACCTATTGGAGAATGTGTCACTTGAGAAGAAGGTGATGTGAAGACTATACAGCCCCACAGAGACCAAGAGGGAAGAGACAGGGAGGCAGGAGGTGGATCATGAGAGGACTACCTAAGTACTTAATACCACCAAAAGTTGAGTAAGATGTATATTAAAATAACTTATTGAATTTAGCAAATTGAAAGTTTAGGTTATAGAGCAAAGGGTCACTTTAGTGTAACAGTGAAAAATTGTGAGGATGTATTGTCCTTTTCTCAAAGATGGTTGCCAAAAAGGTTGAGAAATGGATTGTAGGTGTAAGTAGAGGGGAACTGACTAGCTCTGAGCACATTTACAAGCTTTGGGAGTGGGTTTCAAGATGAATATATGTGCCTAAAATCTCTTTTGCACGTTTGTGAGGACGGGATGAATCATCTCTCTTAGTCACTTCTCTGTACCCTGTGTGTAGCACAGTGCTGGACACACATTTGATTGCTTAGTCTATACCAGGCATGGTGTGAAGCAGTAGAATAAACTCAGTGCTTATTCTCAGTGAACAACCTGGAGTGGAAAAACACCACCTAACCACTAACTAATTGATTCCATTGTGATCGGTACTGCCAAAGAGATGTACAAGGTCCTGTGACAGCTTATCAGAGAACCTGCCCTCATCTTGGGAGAGCATGTAAATTCTTACAGAGGAAGCGATTTTCAGTGTATCATCTCCCTTCACTGCTGAGGTCAAAATAGAGCTTTCTCCCATTCTTCACTCACTGAACACATTCAACAGAATCTTGTATGAGTCTCTGCTTTCCCCTCATGGACACTTCTCTGGCATTCAGGAGTATTGGAGCCCACAACCATGAGTTCAGGGCCAACAGCGTTCCAAACCTCGTGAGGAGACTCCTAACCAGAAAGGATAATAATAAGGGTTCCTTTCATGTGTTGGCTTAAATATCACTGTTACTAATCATTCAGTTCAGTTCAGTTCAGTCGCTCAGTTGTGGCCGACTCTTTGCAACTCTTTGCAATGGACTGCAGCACGCCAGGCTTCCCTGTCCATCACCAACTCCTGGAGCTTGCTCAAACTCATGTCCATCGAGTTGGTGACGCCATCCAACCATCTCATCATTTGTCATCTCCTTCTCCTCCTGTCTTCAATCTTTCCTAGCATCAGGGTCTTTTCTAATGAGTCAGCTTTTTGCTTCAGGTGGTCAAAGTATTTAGAGCTTCAGCTTCAGCATAAGTCCTTCCAATGAACATATTAATCATTATAATAAAATAATAGTAGTTAAGATTGAGCCCTCTTTGCGATTTTCAGATTACATAGCTCTCATGGCTTATTTGAGAGATGACCCTAGGAAACATGAATCGGGGAGTGAGGAGCTGAGACAAGGACCAGAAGGAAGCCAGTAAAGGGACCATTTCAAGAGTTACTTCTATGGGTGGTTGGAACTCAGTTCCACTTGGGACTGGTGGAAAATAGTGTGGGACACACACCTCAGAGTTTATCCTACAAAGAAATGAGGAAGCTGGAGAATTTATACACATATTCTTGCTGGTCTTTGGTTGAGAGAGTCTGGGAGGGGGTGTGCACTCAGTTCTTGGCATCTTTGATCTGTCTATCACGTGCACTTGGGTAAAACAGACTGCAGTGAGCCAAGAGATACAGGAACTGACAGGTGGAAGTTGGACTGGCATGCACCAAAATGCAAGAAAGACATTCAGGGTACCATCAACACCAGCCTAATTGGGTCTGAATCTCCATTTTGCCATTTACTAGTGGCGTGACCTTGGTCAACTCATTTATCCTCTCTGAGCTTCAGGTTCTTCATCTGTAAAATAAGGATAATAATAATAATATCTACATCAAAGGATAATAATGAGGATTAAATAATTATTAAATATGTCAACTTTACAGGTTAAAAGAATGAAAGCTCATAAAAGATTTTATGTATCCAGTAAAACACATGTGAGCAGCAGCCAGACTTTCCTAAAAGCTTTGTTTTCCCCAGTCTTTCTCTTACATCTATTGCTCAGTGTCTTTCTTGCTGGTGGCCTGACACCTTATTTGCTACTTTATCAGTCTTTGGGTATAATTCCTGAATCCTTCTACCCATTTATTCCTTTCCTAAACCCTTGGGACTGTGCTGACAACTTCTCTCCTGGGTGTCTATACATCCTTTTAGTATTTTAGGCCCTGGTCTTGCCCAGTGGTTCAAATTATATTATTACTACCTCCGAACCATCCCTGCTTCCCAGCTTTTCTCCTTATCTGTGAGACATGTAAACTGATAATATGTGTATTTCCTCCATAGTCTTGCCTGTGACACCTGACTACTTGTCTGATGCCTTGTTCTCAGGGAATCTTTAAGCTTATCAGACCTATGTTTTTCACATCGGTGTCCACATTCTTATGGGCACAAAGAATCTTTAATAAAATATTGATTTTTCTTTTGTAAGTGAATAAACATATCATTCTTTTCTCCTAAAAAATATCAAAGAATTTTAAATACTTGGATAGTGTCTTAGCTGTGGCACGATGTGAGCCAGAAGTAGGGAAAACTTCAGAATGGAGAATTCTGTTACTAAAGGGAACAGGTGTCATAGTGCTGGCCTGAGATTGCCCAGGCATGGTAAGCTTAGCTAGAGCACAAAAGACAACAGCATTGAACAGGTCATTAGTTGAGGTTGAGTCAGATCAAGAGATGGGTTACTTGACATGGAACACAGGGTCTGAAAATAGGGTCACATAAAATTGAAGGGATTTTTAACTTTGGTTTGATAAGTTTGGTTTGAAAATTCTAAATTAGTCTTTTGTTTAAAGGTTTATTGAGACATAATTTAAATATCACACAATCCACCTATTTAAAGTATACAATTCATGGATTTTTAGTATATTCTCAGAACTATGCAACCAAATCTTTGTGGGTGTTTTACCTATTGGAAGTAAAATATATGGACTTGCTTTCATGCACATCTATACAAATATAAAATAGTTTACATACAATTTCAGAGAATTTCTGGACCCTCTTTAAAGCCCACTCATGTGCCCAGGAGTATTAGTTACCCTGTCAGCCAAACGTTACTGATATTAAAGGAGGCTTTGGTTTTTTACTGATTTTACAATTCAGCAGGCATGTAAAGTTAATGACAATTCTGTGGATTCATGGTGATCAGCTTGAGTGATGATATCCCAGTATTGAAAACAATGTAATGAGTCTGGCTCCTGATATTTCTGGCTTTACTGTTTCCAAGAGGGGAAAAAAAATTAGTGTCTTTAGAGTGGGTGACAAGGATTTGAAAAAATACACTGAGAGTTGTGAAACACTGGAGGCCAGTTGTAGATATCTACATATTACATTTATTATCTCATGAAGACTTATTATGACCTAGAAATGTCAGTGGAGTTTCCTTACAAAGAATCATGATTCTTTGTTGCATCATTTTATCATAAAAAGGAACATATAAATAGTAGCAATATCAATATGGTGAATTAGAGGGAGTAATAAAACATTTTTCTTAATTATAATTACTGACAATTCTACTATTATAGTAGGGGCATTGAGCATAAAGCACCAGTCTCTTTTTCAGCACATGAAAGAACCACTTGGTTCTGTTTTTAAAGGCTATCAAATATACTACACAAGCATACAAACATAATACACACAAGCATAACATGTATACACATGCAAATGCTCATATAAACCCTCATTCAACCGCAAGAGCTAATTTTTTAAAAAGCCTGTTTTAGAATCAGCAGAACTTGGTTTGAATCTCAGATCATTTATTTCCTCACTGTGTGATCTAAGGCACATCATATAAACACTTAGGAATTCATTGCTGACCTTGGGATCATAAGTCTCACCAGCAAGACTATGAGAAGGATCAGAAATAATCTGTGGTTAGAACTTAAAAGTGTCCTGTATGTGGTAAGAGATCAAGAAGTAGTGAAGGCACATACATAATTTTCTAGTTAAAAAGTCTTCTAAGATTTTATCTCCTGGAGAAGATGAGATTTGAGGCAAGTTCTATGCCATTGATTTTATGCTTTTCTGATATTTGTTTCTTTCTTATGAATATGTAATGCTCTAGGTATAACAATAATAATAATAGACCAAGTAAAAACCTCAAATCCTTATACCCAGAGATAAATAATATTTTAATAAGAATTTATTCATCTCTGTCTCATGTATACACTAAAGGTATATGTCCATTTTCTGGCTATGCAAAAATATTCTTAGATATTTCATTGGTATCTTAAGTCTCTCTGTCTTAGCACATTCTCTTTTATGAAAGAGAAACCAATCCATTCTCAGTACCATCCCCCACCCCACATTATGTCAGGATAGGCCAGGCTATGTGTCTGTAACAAAAATCCTGATGTGTCAGGGACTGAAAATAATAGAAATTTCCCCACCAAGCTTCAAACCACTGTAGGTTGATGCAGGTTCTCAATTCATTTCAATTTGTGTGCGAATCTCAACACTAAATTTGAGAACATGAGAGAACGTGTTTACATACACGATAGTACATAAAGCCTCTGCTCGGAAGTGGCATGCATCACTTTTGTTCCCATTTCATTTGATGAAGCAAGTTATGCGGCCATAGCTGAGGTCAAGTGAGCCAAGTCAAAGGTGCTATCAGGAGCCTGGGATAAAATAATGGAACTTTTGTGAACAGGCTTAGTGACAATGACATCCCACACAAGGGTTCTCACACTTGAACATGCGTCAGGATAACCTAGAGGCTGGTTAAAACTCAGACCACTAAGGGGTGGGAGGCTCAAGAAGGAGTATTTAAATACTCATAAATATCAATGAGTATTTATGACTCAGTTGTTATACAGCAGAAAAACGTTGTGAAGCAATTATCCTCCAATCAAAAGATAAGTTTCTTTTAACACGGAGTGCTGGGCCACACAGGCAGAGTTTCTAATCCTGTATGTGTGGAAGAGGACCAGATAAGTCGCCTTTCTAACAAATGCCCAGGTGATGTTGACGCTTGCTGACCTGGGGCCCACAGTATGAGAACCACTGCCCTAAATCAAAAGCTCACCTCATACCGTTCCCTAACTTAAGCACTTGAGCGGTAGTCCTTAAACTGTCCATGATCACATTTCAATCACAGATTTTTCAATTTTCCAAATTTATCTCCCTATTTATCCCAGTCTCCAATCATCCGTTTATTTATAATTTCCTGAAACGTCTCAAAGCTTCCTCTTCTCCTGATGCAGTGTAATTACTATCACCTTCAAATAGATCTTTTCTGAATTACTGGAGCTAGAGATATTTCCTGTGCCTTTTCCAAAGTTCTTTCCAATGGATGAGATTCCAATGCCAGGTATTATGGTAATCTTATATGTGTGTTTTCTCTCCCACTTTATGTAAAGTGATCCTTTAAAAACACTTGAGCCCATTCAGGTAAACAGAGACTCGGCCATATGACAGAAGTTCAAATCACCACTCTTGCCTTAGAAGTTGTGTGAGCGTTAGAACAGCACAGGTCCTGAAGCCAGACTGCCTGATTCAAAGCCAACTTGGCCACTTTTGAGCTGTGTTAAATTGTGCATATGTCTCAATTTCCCTGTGCTTCCTTTGTCTCATTGATAAAATGAAGATGACAATTCTGTCCGTGTCAGAGGACTCTTTCGAGGGTTAAATGAATCAGTTTGATTTGAAACATTCAGAGCAGGGCCTGTCAAGTTGTGAGCACCCAATTACTGTTAACCATGGTAATTCAGAAGGCTGCACACCCTGAGTGTGGCTCTGTAACTGAAGTTGTTATCTATTTCCCTGTATATCCTTTCCCCTTAATCTCTTACAAGCTAACTTCTCCCTCATTCACTCTATCAAAACTGTCTTCTCAAGAGTCACTAATTAAATTCTAATTGAATTTCAGGGTGAATTTTACACGACTGCTTTTGAGAGTTTCACTTCTGTGTATTTGGGGCAGCTTCCCAGCTTGTCCTTCTGTCCGTGTCTGCATCTGTGTGATGTATCATCCACCTCAATGTCACAGTTCCTGTCTGCTCTCTTGACTCCCCTCCTCATTTTATTGTGGATGTTCTCCAAATCCATTCTTATCCTCTGTATGTTCCCTTGGCTCCAGAGGTTTTCATTCTCGTGTTTTTACTTCCATTTCATTGACTTGAAAATCTATATTACCAGTTCTGCACCATTACTAGCAGTGTAACAGAAGAAACCCAGTCAGTTTTGCTAAAATAGCTAATATTTAATGTGACCTTATTATGTGCCAGACATTTTACCTGCAGTTTCTTATTTAAGCCTTACAGCCACTTTAAGGGCTCCATGCTGTTACCTCCGCTGGATTTGAATCTGGGAGTGTTTGACTTCAGAACTCAAAAGCTTTCTTACTGTTATTTTACAATATCTGAAAAAATGCTTTCCCTTTCTAAATGAGTGATGGCTTTATTTTTTTAGTTTAATTGCCATTTTTATTTATTTATTTATTGTAGAGGTAAACTCTGATTACTGAAAAGTTCACTTTAAGGGCAGGAAGGCTTGTCTGAGATAAAATCCATCACCCCAAACCAGACTCATCTTTATTCCTGAGAGTATGAATAACATTATCAGATACATGGAGAAAGTTCCGACTTCTAACCAATTCATTGAAAACCTTAGTTTTACCTATATTTAACTTTGAGCTCAAATCAGATTGGCTTAATTATAGTTTCCTGAAATGACTCCAGACTTTTGCTTCTCTAGGTTCAATTTAAGCAGCATCAACTCCATATGAGGGCTTCTCTTGTGGCTCAGCTGGTAAAGAATCTGCCTGCAATGTGGGAAACTTGGGTTTGATCCCTGGGTTGGGAAGATTCCCTGGAGAAGGGAAAGGCTACACACTCCAGTATTCTGGCCTGGAGAATTCCATGGACTGTATAGTTCATGGGGTTGCAAAGAGTTGAACATGACTACGTAACTTTCACTTTACTTTAACTCCATATGATGCCTTCACTGAATCTCCTACCTAATGATTTAACTTTCCTAAAAGTTCACTGGAAATAGCAACCCACTCCAGTATTCTTGCCTGGAGAATCCCATGGACGGATAAGCCTGGTGGGCTACAGTCCACAGGGTCGCAAAGAGTCGGACACGACTGAGCGACTTCACTTAAAAGTTCATTACATCATATGAGATCCCTGATCAAAAATGTTGACTTCTGATTTTCCCACTGCTGTACGTTATTCCTGCACATTTTGTGGTCATGGTTAAAAATGTTCTGTATTTCCTATATTTTGTATCTGTTTGAATAATTGTCTCCAGGAATGCAAGTTTAATCATGGGGGTCTCTATTCAGAAATATTTAGTGGCTCATCATTACCTATATTAAAAGTTTCAAACTCAGCAGTTAACAATAGTTTTCATGGTCTTTCTAGCCTGTAACTTTTCTAGTCTTACCTCTTACTAGTTTTTAGCTGTTTTCACAGGGCAGGCTTTTTTTTTTTTTTTACTGTTTCCCAAATGCAGGAATCTTTAAAATTTTTATTTTATTGAAATGTAATTGATCTATAATGTCATATTAGTTTCACATGTGCAGCATGATAATTCAATATTTGTATGTATTGTCAAGTGTTCACTGTAGTGAATCTAGTTAACATGCATCATCACACATAGTTACATTTTTTTTTCTTGTGACAAGAACTAATTCCTTAATGCAATTCAACCTTTCTCCTATTGGCTGGAAAGCCTTTATTCTGTCCTTTAACCCTCTAAATCTAGTTCCTGTTCAAGTACTTATCATGTCCGTTTCATGAAACTTTAAAATATTTGGGGGGCCTACTTTGGCCTTCTATGATATATTTTAGCAATAATGAATTGAAGCACACATTTATACATTTATTTAAAACCATTTTATGTTTTAGCATGTACACCTGATGACTAGTTTCCCAAAGCCGAGTATGTGATTTAATTAGCTATAAACTTATAGCCAAATGTTAAGTATAGGTCCAGAATTATGCTATAAAGCTAAGCCTTTTGTATACATGTTTTAGTTTTGCCATTGTGCTTAGAAAATTCTTTAATACATAGTAGGTACTATAATCTCCAATACTCTTGCCTGGAAAATCCCATGGATGAAGGAGCCTGGCGGGCTGCGGTTCATGGGGTCGCAAAGAGTCGGACACATCTGAACAACTTCACTTTCACTTTTCACTTTTATGCATTGGAGAAGGAAATGGCAACCCACTCCAGTGTTCCTGCCTGGAGAATCCCAGGGATGGCGGAGCCTGATGGGCTGCCGTCTATGGGGTCGCACAGAGTCGGACACAACTGAAGTGACTAGCAGCAGCAGCAGCAGCAGGTACTATAATGAATGTTTAACAAATGTTGATGGTTTGCTGAAATGACTTGCTAATGCTAGATTAAGAAGTTAAGGGGGAGGGTTCAGTGGCCCTGATGGTCCAGTGGGTAACACTGTGCTCCCAGTGCAAGGGGCCTGGATTCAATCCCTGGTCGGGGAACTAAATCCCACATGCCACATCTAAGAGTTTGCATGCCACAACCAAAAAATCCCTCATGCTGCAACTAAGACCCAGCACAGTCAAATAAATAATAAATAAATACACTTTTTTTTATGTTAGGAGAAAATGAAAGTCGCTCAGTTGTGTCTGACTCTTTGTGACCCCATGGACTGACTATACAGTCCATGGAATTTTCCAGGCCAGAATATTGGAGTGGGTAGCCTTTCCCTTCTCCTTTCCCTTTCCTTCTTTCTTTGTGTGCTCAGTCCTATCTGACTCTTTGCGACCCCCATGGACTGTAGCCCATCAGGCTCTTATGTCCATGGGATTCTTCAGGCAAGAATACTGGAGTGGGTTGCTATTTCCTCCTCCAGGGGATCTTCCTGACCCAGGGATCGAACCCAGGTCTCCTGCATTACAGGTGGATTCTTTTACCACTGAGCCACCAGGGAAGCCCAAGTTAGGGGAATGTCATATTTAATTACCAAAGAAAGAACCAGAAAATATAATTTCTGAGCCTTTTATTATAAAAAGCATTTTGTGAGAGATACCTGTACAAATATACAACATTTTGTGTTAATAATTACCTCTGGTAAACTTGGTGTATTATTATTATTTTTTTGCAGAAATTAAAAGAGGGTCTGCTGAGATCATCTATAAAGTTGTAGAAATGTTAAATATAGAGTTTTTGGAGGTTAAGATAATATTTGAAAGAATACCATACTATTCTTAGAGAATCATCCAACATAGCAAGCTATCACAAATCAGTTTTTGAAATGAGGCAGAATATAAATATATAAACAAGTGGACCAAAATATTTATTAACATGAAATGGTCCTGAGGTTGAAGTACTAGATTAATGGTTGACCTTGTGCTAGAAGACTAAATATTTCACATTTTTAGCTTCCCCTGTGCTAACACAAGTACTGTTTATACATGTGTCTCCTTTACTAGAATCTAAGCTCCATGAAAAAAGTGTTCATTGTTTCTTTTGTTCATGGCTAGCATGTACTTCAGTCCCTGGAAAATGGTAGCCATGTGATAAATATTTCATGAATGAATGGATAAATAAAAGAATTTCAGTTTCATAAATGAAAGTAGAAAGACTGTCATTTTGGTATGGTCTTCTTCAGTTTAAGAACTGGGGAAAGAGAAAGAAGATTAAAAATGATGAAAGAAAGTTAAGAAGAATAGAAAAATCCAACTGGAAGTTCCCATTTAAACTAAAGGACTAAAAATATAGGCAGATGAGGAGCAGGAAAATATTCTTTTACTGTATTTCCATACATTAAGTATTTTCAAAAAGAACTGCTTTACTGATTGATTTTTAACCAATAGCATAACTTTCCCGTTCTCTCATAGGCCAAGGTGAAATGCAGAAAAGTTTTGTTGCTAACACAATTTAGCTCACATTAGAATATTAACATGTCATTTATGTAGTCTACTATTCTCTTAAGTTCAAATAAATCAGCTCTATATAAAAAGCAGTCATAGATTAAATGACTTTATCTGGCTTTGGGGAAACTACTGCTGTTAAACCCACCCCAGATAAACCATGAAGGTAGCTAGAACTCCATTTATGAAAAGACATTTGAATATAGACCTTGAAATGGGATCATTTAACTGTATTTTATTATATTTTATTCATGTCACTACAGTGGCTTATATTTGCTTTCATCACTACTTCACTTATTTATCTTATATGTGCAATACCTATTTGCTTCCCCAAACAGTCCTCTGGCATGTCTGGCAAGCTTCCTAACAAGAAATTTGGAAGCAGTTTTACATTAAAATCGCATTTTTGAATTTTCATATTCCTAGACAGATTTTAATGTAAACAGCATATAAAACACAAAAGCAGTCTGTGTCATATGCTGTTTGTCAGTCTTCAATGAAGGGTAAACATTTATCAGCTTCAGTAGCAATCTCTGCTTAACTGAGGACTGTCATTTTTGAAAAATATTGATTGATAGAGGCCTCTCCTTAGAAATATAAAATGGTTTCAATTTACACACAGCTGAAAAATACAAGCTCATTACTTCTTCCTGACAGGCAGTAATACCCTTTATAAACTATGGAGATTTTATTACAAAAAAAGTTATTTAAATTGAAAACAAAACTGTGATCAGAGTACTATGTAATGTATTTTCTAATACTTTGTTCCTGTTTTATAGTAGCCTAATTTGGCAAATAAAAGTGAATTGGAATATATGTTAAAGGTTAATATGTATATATCTGTGTATGTATAGTATCATGTATAATATTATGCATGTATAATTAAAATCTGTAAAATGTTCAAGAGAAAGTCACCAATGAATGGTTGACTCTCAACACAATTTTTGTTTCTTCTATGAAGGTTAACATACATCCTCAGTTAGAGAAGGTGTGTGTGCAAGTGTCCTGTAGAAATACTGATTTTTTAAACAAATGCAGCATGATAAAGTCAATTATTTTATTTTTCACTAACTAGGACTAATATAATGTCATTGAAGGCAGAGTCCTGACGTAAAAAGAAAAAACTTAATCATGGTGGTTATAGAGGTGTAAACAGAACTCTAGTAAATGAATTTGCAAAGTGGTCTTGTTTATTCTTTGAGCATTCATCAGAATTTAGAGATGGAAGTATTTCTCTTCTCCTTACAAGCTCAATAGTCTCGGGAAGCCATTTTTATTCTCGAAGTCTCACTGAGTTCATCTTTACATAGTTCTTTCACCTACTTCCAGATTTTTTTAAAAAGAGAAGTAAATAAAATAATGTATTTGAAAGTAAGAGATAATACATAGACTAAGCTAACAGGTCAAGCAGTGCAGAATACCCTCTCTAATGCAGATGACAGATATCAAAACTTTTTCTTACTGAATCACTCTGCCAATCTGAATTGCTCCTGAAGCGGATCCTGTCTTATTCTACTCAATTATAATTAAAAGGGATGTTACCTAAAACTTATTTCTTACACTGAACTAGAATATGTGTCCTTGTAGCCTTTACACATAGATTAACTTTTATTTAGAGGAACCATGATAGCCCTTTGCTATTGGAAGAGATCATATGCTGCCACCATCTTCAAGGTGAACATCCAAAACCTTTACTCATATTACTTGCTTTTAGTACCCTTTGCCATCCTGGTAATCATACCTCCTACATTTAGAAAGATTTAAGGCTAGGAATAGAATTTGAATTGTCTGATTCCAAGTCAATTATTTTCGGAATTCATGCAGTTATTATAACAATTCTTTCTAATATTTATTCCAAACTTTAAGTTGATGTATATTAAATTTCTTATTGGTTTCACTATTAACAGATTCATAGCAACACTTTAATATCAACAGTAAGAGCCATTCTTTCCATCATAGTAGTCTCTTTTTATATAATAGCTGTATTATTATACCCTAACATCCAAATCTTTAGTAAGATACTATGTGACCGTCAACTAGATATTACTTGACATTAACACAGGTCCATTTTTCATCTATCTTTATATATAGTGTCATGCACCTGTGTGTTTTTAAAACACTATATTCTAGTACAGATTGAATACTAGACTGTAGGAACTTATTATGTGAACATAGTATGTGAACTTATTATGGGTGACATTGACAAGGTCCACTGTGAATGCAACATTTTCTTATCTATTCAACTAATGCTATGATCAAAAAAGAAAATGACTTTTGTTCATTTGTTGACTTGTTAACCCCACAATGTCATAGATAGTTTCTAGCAGTGTCATTCTTTCCATATAAATGTCAGATTGCTTAGATTCTTTAGCTGTAATAGATGTGTAGTGTGTACGTGGGGCAAAAAATACATGAGACTATCTTAAAATATTAATTTAGAATAAGAGATAACATCTCTTAAAGAATTGCATATCCTGTAGGGGAGAATTTTGTCATTAAATATGTCATAGCATTTTTGTTAAGAATTGCAACATGCATATGAACACACAGATACATATCCCTAGTCTGAAATACTATAATGAAATCATAGGGCTTCCCAGGTGGTGCAATGGTAAAGAATCCACCTGCCATACATTGACATGAATCAGCCACGGATTGAGAATCAGTTAAAAAACAAGTAGACAAAAAAAAAAAAAAAAGAGAATCCACCTGCCAATGCAGGAGAAACAGGAGATGCAGTTTCAATCCCTGGGTCAGGAAGATCCCTTGGAGGAGGAAATGACAACCCATTTCAGTATGCTTGCCTGAAAAATTCTATGGACACAGGAGCCTGGCAAGCTATAGTCCATAGTGTCACAAAGAGTCAAACATGTCAGCAACTGAGCTGCATGCAGTGAAATTATAAGTGAATGTGACTGACTGATACATAATAGATGATAGATAAAAACCAGTCCATCCTAAAGGAGATCAGTCCTGGGTGTTCACTGGAAGGACTGATGTTGAAGCTGAAACTCCAACACTTCGGCCACCTGATGTGAAGAGTTGACTCATTTGAAAAGACCCTGATGCTGGGAAAGATTGAGGGCAGGAGAAGAAGGGGACGACAGAGGATGAGATGGTTGGATGGCATCACCGACTCAATGGACATGGGTTTGGGTGGACTCCAGGAGTTGGTGATGGACAGGGAGGCCTGGCCTGCTGCAGTCCATGGGGTCACAAAGAGTTGGACATGACTGAGGGATTGAACTGAACTGAACTGAAATTGATAGATATATCTATAGAGCATTCAGTGGTGGGAACCCACTTTCGGGACACACTATTCAATTTAATATGTTGGGATTCCCAGTGCACACCTTCTTATCAACTACCATTGTAGAAATAGCTCAGAAATTTAGAGAGTAAACCAACGACTGATTTTATTTTTTATTTGACATATTTGTCACATAGATACAACAAAGCAGCAGCTCTTCATTTAAGCACCATCTCTGCCTAAGGCATTATTCTTCATGCTGTATTATCTGTAGATTATGAAAGCATTCATTTGATGTTTACTGGATCTTTCTGATCTCAAGAATGGATCCTGACTTGGATAGATCTCTTTTTTTTCTCAACTACTTGAAGATCCTAAAGATTATACTGGTAATTAACATAAGATAAACATGTATTTTCATCTAAATGGCATTGAAAACATGTTTTTATGGTGGAAAAAAAAAAGCCTTGAATATTTATTGATGTAAGCTATAAGAAGTTACTGTTTTTGTTTCATTTATTTTTATTAGTTGGAGGCTAGCTAGAATAAGCTGATAATATGACCCAAAGGTATTAATTTGTGCCTATGCAAACACTTTGAATATCGAGAATTCTTTAATGACTGTATGGAGGTGATATTTTAAGTGTCTTGGTAGATATGTGAGCTCCATTGTTCAGCTGTATAATTTGATCAGTGTTTGTTCATTTTATGGGATGTAATATATTTCACATTGGTTTGATTTATTGTTTCAGAGTAAAATTCAATTGAACACGTTTTCTTGCTAGCTGAATTGTAAATGAATTATGTTAACAACTCCTCTGTGTAAAGGCCTATACAAAATACATACGGTCAATAACCATTTTGTGTGAAATAATCATACAAGAAAGCATACTGTAGTGGACTACTCTAGGCTTGCATATTTCTTCATAAATCAACTTTATGCAAAGGATAAGAACTGAACAGTAATGTATTTGAAATATTTCAGCTCTAATGGCCCTGCAAATTAGTTCACACCACCAACTGTATTAACCTCATTTAGTTTCTGCAGGAAAAAAAAATGTCTAATTTAGAGTATGTTATTATTTTAACATGCGCAATTCTTAAGTTTATATTTATCATTTTAAATTTGATCAGTTTTTCTAAAGGGCTTCCTCAAGAAGTAAAATTTTGCATCATTCTAAGCTGTACACTAAATTTCACTTGCCAAGTGTTAAGTCTAACTTTTTTCATTTCTAATAATGTACTTTTAATTTGCATCTAAAACAAATCTGATTCTGGTATATGGAATCAGTTTTAAAAATATTTTATATCATTTGTATATACTAGTGTTAACATTTGTTAAAACCATTTTCTCTGTTTGCTCTTTTGACATCCTTGTTTCAAGACTGTGAATTTAGGACCTAATTGTTTGCAGGAAGGCACAGAAAATCCATATGAGGGCTAAATATATGAATCAAATGACATTCCCACATAGATTAAATTGCTGAATTAAATGTGGGCTATAAAACAACAGAAAAAGAGCATGTACATAATTCAAATTACCTGACAGAAGAGCAAAGAACTGGGTGTCTGCCTATGATGATTTTTTTTCCTTTTCACAAGTATTATAATAAGTATGGATTGAGCCAGTCTTGATAGTAGACATTGAAAATACATTGTCTTTAAAAGTTCACATTGTTCTTCCTCCAATCCAAGAAGATAGAAAAAGTAGTAATTAAATGATCTTTTTAGATACCCTTTTATAGGGTTTGATTTAATCCCTAAATAGGTGTGATAGCTCTTGAGTTGCTTGTTCAGACATAAAAAGTGAAAGTAATGCTGATATCATTATCACTTTTATTTATCATTATCATCTTTTATTACTTTCCTTGTAAATTAAGTATGATATTAATGTATTTAATTTAGCACTCTTTAATATTAAAACATTTAAATGCTATAAACATTTAGTAAAATGTACACTATATGACTTCTTAGATTGTTATTTTTTGTCATGTGCATCTAAGTACTGTGAGGTCAGGGACTATGTCTGTTTTATGTAGTATTTCTCTTCAGCAGTCACAGCAGAGCCTGGCGTTCTGTAGGTTCCAATCCATTCTGGATTGTTATCTTTAAGAAAAATATTGATTTGATGATTTAATCATCGCAATGTAATTAAGTCACTATTTTCTTAAAATATTTTTAAAAGAATCTTAGGTCCCTCAAAAATAGTTTTTTAATACCTTCATCATGTGTGTGTGTGTGTGTGTGTGTGTATAAACTCAAATTTCAAGGTATAGTATAGGATAGAATCCACCTGGCTATACAGGTTTGAAGTTTGGAAAATGTCATTATGTACTGAGCTCTTATGGTGTTCAGGGAAACAACTGCACAGCGTCTGAACATTAATGGATTTATAGCATTCAGTTAAATAAATGAAAAGTAATAGGACCAGACATTCCTGGCTATGGAAATACCTTAAATAAAAGCACACAAGTTCACATGTAATATTCTTAAAGTAGAATGTGTGTCTGTATGAAAGCCGAAAGATTAATTTCTGCCAAAACAAAGCCTTCTGTTTCTATTATTCTGCTTTAATATGTGGAGGTAAATGCATATTATCATAATTAATTTAAACTTTGAGACAGTGTTTGTTTATTTTTTTCTTTCTCTCAATTGGTTTAGCACAAAGACCTGGAGTTATAGAAATACTTGACTCTGATTTTTTGGCAACATATGTACTCTTTTGGGGGCTCCAAAATCCCTGCAGATGGTGACGGCAGCCATGAAATTAAAAGACGCTTATTCCTTGGAAGAAAAGTTATGACCAACCTAGACAACATATTAAAAAGCAGAGACATTACTTTGCCAACAAAGATCCCTCTAGTCAAAGCTATGGTTTTTCCAGGAGTCATGTATGATGTGAGAGTTGGGAAAGCTTAATGCCAAAGAACTGATGCTTTTGAACTGTGGTGTTGTAGAAGACTCTGGAGAGTTTCCTGGACAACAAGGAAATCCAACCAGTCCATCCTAAAGGAAACCTGTCCTGAATATTCATTGGAAGGACTGATGCTGAAGCTGAAACTCCAAGACTTTGGCCACCTGATGCAAAGAACTGACTCCTTTGAAAAGATCCTGATGCTGGGAATGGTTGAAGGTGGGGGGAGAAGGGGACGACAGAGGATGAGATGGTTGGATGGCATCACAGACTCAATGGATATGAGTTTGAGTAAGCTCTGAGAGATGGATAGGGAAAGCTGGTGCACTGCAGTCCATGGGGTCGCAGAGTTGGACATGACTGAGTGACTGAACTGAACTGATTTACTCTTTCCTGAAAATTTCATCTACTTCCTTCTCCATTGTACAACACTCATGCAGAGTAACACATTTATAATGAGAAATTGAAAAAGAGTCTCAAAACTTAGATCTAATTTGCATTTGGTTCATATAAATGTCCAAAAGCATGGACCTGTCAAGATCTGCATCTTTGCAGCATTTTCTGTCTAAGGCTATTTTATCTGCTCATACATGCTCAAACCTATTTTTTTCATTTATTTTTATTAGTTGGAGGCTAATTACTTTACAGTATTGTGGTGGTTTTTGCCATACATTGACATGAATCAGCCATGGATTTACATGTGTCCCCCATCCCGATCCCCCCTCCCACCTCCCTCGCCATCCCATCCCTCTGGGTCTTCCCAGCGCACCAGCCCTGAGGACTGTCTCATGCATTCAACCTGGGCTGGTGATCTGTTTCACCCTTGATAGTATACTTGTTTCAATGCTGTTCTCTCAAAACATCCCACCCTTGCCTTCTCCCACAGAGTCCAAAAGTCTGTTCTGTACCTCTGTGTCTCTTTTTCTGTTTTGCATATAGGGTTATCATTACCATTTTTTAAAATTCCATACATATGCGTTAGTATACTGTATTGGTGTTTATCTTTCTGGCTTACTTCACTCTGTATAATGGGTTCCAGTTTCATCCATCTCATTAGAACTGATTCAAATGAATTTTTTTTAACGGCTGAGTAATATTCCATTGTGTATATGTACCATAGCTTCCTTATCCATTCGTCTGCTGATGGGCATCTAGGTTGCTTCCATGTCGTGGCTATTGTAAACAGTGCTGCGATGAACACTGGGGTGCACGTGTCTCTCTCAGATCTGATTTCCTCAGTGTGTATGCCCAGGAGTGGAATTGGTGGGTCATATGGCAGTTCTAGTTCCAGTTTTTTAAGGAATCTCCACACTGTTCTCCATAGTGGCTGTAATTGTCTTTTTAATTCATAAGAATATGTGGGTGAAAGCAGAAGTGGTGACTGTGGATATAATTTCAGTGTCATTGCTATGGCAGTTATGACAGGGGAAGCATGGGGATTCACCTTATCTCCTGCTATGTCCATCGGTAGGGATTAAGAGTCAGCTTTTTTTTACTTTCTCCATTTGAGTGACCATTTCTGTAGGTAAGTGAATCAAACTTTCTGTCTCATAGCCTCTTCCCCCATATAAAGATACACACTAACTAAATATCCATTTTGTTTAAATGAAGCACTTTAAACATGGAAAGTTATGTACAATTCAGACTAAATGAGAAACTTTTTAGCTAGAAAAGTTCTTTGCTAAAAGTGAAATTCCATCCTTGTTTGCCGTATATCTTAAAGAGAAATAAGGCAAAGCTTGTAAAGGCCTGAAATTTAGCAATTTCACTTGTTAAGGTTACACAGAATAACATCTTTTTTTAAATAATGAAGTTGAATTACAAAACAATAAACAAGTAACATTTAATCTTTGTTCTTCCTTTCTTAAAGAAGATCAGGAAACCATAACTAGTCAATTTTCCCAGGAAAAGCAATTTGTGTGTGCGTGTGTGTGTGTATTCAGTGACATTTGCTAAAATTCATTGTCAAGTCTTGAGAAAATGATTTACACATTTAGAAATAGAAGGAAACTTTTTAATATTGATACTCTGGAAGAATGAATTCTTATTAAAATAACAGTTCAAGACATTCCTTATTGTTCTGGAGAATCTAACAATGTTATATGACAAGAAAATATATGTGTGTTTGTGTGTGTATGAAAGTGAAAGTGTTAGCTGCTCAGTTTCATCTGACTCTTTGTGACCCCATGGACTGTAGCCCACCAGGCTCCTCTGTCCATGGGATTCTCCAGGCAAGAATAGTGGAGGTGATAGCCATTCCCCTCTCCAGAGGATCTTCTAGCCCCAGGGATTGAATCCAGGTCTCCTGCATTGCAGGCAGATTCTTTCCTATATATATATATATATATATATATATATATATATATACACACACATATACACACACATACACACACACACACACACATATACACATATATAAAATGGCTTCCGTGATGGCTCAGAAGGTATGTGTGTGTATATATATATATATATATATATATATATATATATATGAAAAGATGAACTAAAGTGTCATCATTTGACAACACTGATTTTCCTTTATTAGAAGCACATGAAGAATTAAAAATGTAAAGAAATGTTAAAATCCTATTTAGAATGCTTATTTTATATATATATATATATACACACATATATATATATACACACACATATATATATACACACACGCACACACATACACATACATACAAACATTTTTTAGAATTAAATACACAGGAAATAATAAATATTGTTTAGAGAAAATTTAAATCAGAATTATAAGTATATAAATGAAAATGTGAGAAAAGGAAGAGACATACATATATGATGAATCTGTTAATCTGTACATTCAAAATTCTTTGGGCTTCCCTAATAGCTCAGTTGTTAAAGAATCTGCCTGTAATGCAGGAGAACCTGGTTCGATTCCTGGGTTGGGAAGATCCACTGGAGAAGGATAGGCTACCCACTCCAGTATTCTTGGGCTTCCCTTGTGGTTCAGCTGATAAAGAATCTGCCTGCAATGAGGGAGACCTGGGTTCGATCCCTGGGTTGGGAAGATCCCCTGGAGAAAGGAATGACTAAGCACTCCAGTATTCTGGCCTGGAGAATTCCATGGACTGTATAGTCCATGAGGTCACAAAGAGTCAGACATGACTGAGTGACTTTCACTTTTTCTTTCAAAATAATTTCACTCAAAATATAGTTATATAAACACACATATATATGTATTTATGCCATTCTGTGTATCTATCCAGTTATCTTTCTCTGTATTATTTCAGAAGTTAACACAGAATTCCAGCAGGAAATAGAATTTACCTTAAATTGTTGAAGAAAATGTTATAAAGAGATTACTTCTTGAGGTATAATAACAAACAGGTAACAGTGAGTCACCCAGAGAGGAGAAAATGAGAAGCAGTTAGTCATAGGCATTTCTAGGGCTTTGAGGGAGAGGGGAGAAAAAGAGGGAATGGAGGTGAAATGTAGTCTAGCGAGAGCTGCACCACTGGAGGGAGAACCACATATTGGGAAATAGGTTCTAGTTGTTGGAAGGAATCATCCACTACAAGAGGCAGCTCTGGAGCAGAGAAATTGTAGAGGAAAAATTCCCCCCACCTTCTCTTTCCTTCTCTTGGAATCTCCAATCGGTCCTCTTCATTGATTTTCTGCAGCTGGGATGCAGCCAGCATGATCTGGAGAGATGCAGTGTGCAAAGGTCAGTCACCTAAGGACACAAGCAGAGAAGGAAGGGCAGAAACGCATGCAGGTGAACACACTAAAAATAAATCACACAAAATGGAAGGCAGACACAATTGTCAAGATATTCTAAAATTAGTCTAAATGTAAATGCATGTTAATAGTCAAGAAATTATTTTTAAACAGTTGACATGCTTTAGTACAGGGGTCCCCAACCTCCAGGATCTAGTGTCTGATGATCTGAGGTGGAGCTGATGTAATAATGATAGAAATAAAGTGCACAATAAATGTAATGCACTTGAATCATCTAGAAACCATCCCTCCCACCCCATATGTGGAAAAATTGTCTTCCACAAAACTAGTCCGTGGTGCCAAAAAGGTAGGGGACCACTGCTTTAGAATATTTCATAACATAACATACTGACAGAGTGTGGCATGATATAGAGAGGTAGATTAATAATACAGAATACACATTTTGACAAAAGTTGCTTTTATTTAGGTAAAATTTTATATCTAAAATTTTATATCAGGCATTTCCTACCTGTAAAGAACAGGTCAGTCAGCTGGTAAATTAAAATCTCTGACATTGTTTGGAAAGAAAATATAGTGACAACCTAGTTCCTCAATAAATACTAAATAATTTTCAAATAATGATTTCATGTGAATTATATTCAAATGTAGAAGAATATATTAATAATGTTCAATCAGTCAGTTCAGTTGCTCAGTCGTGTCCGACTCTTTGCGACCCCATGAATCGCAGCACGCCAGGCCTCCCTGTTCATCACCAACCCCCGGAGATTACTCAAACTCATGTCCATCTAGACGGTGATGCCATCCAGCCATCTCATCCTCTGTCGTCCCCTTCTCCTCCTGCCCCAATCCCTCCCAGCATCAGGGTCTTTTCCAATGAGTCAACTCTTCGCATGAGGTGGCCAAAGTATTGGAGTTTCAGCTTCAGCATCAGTCCTTCCAGTGAACACCCAGGACTGATCTCCTTTAGGATGGACTGGTTGGATCTCCTTGCAGTCCAAGGGACTCTCAAGAGTCTTCTCCAACACCACAGTTCAAAACTATCAATTCTTTGGCGCTCAGCTTTCTTCACAGTCCAGCTCTCACATCCATACATGACCACTGGAAAAACCATAGCCTTGACCAGACGGACCTTTGTTGGCAAAGTAATGTCTCTGCTTTTCAATATGCTGTCTAGGTTGGTCATAACTTTCCTTCCAAGGAGTAAGCGTCTTTTAATTTCATGGCTGCAATCACCATCTGCAGTGATTTTGGAGCCACCCAAAATAAAGTCTGACACAGTTTCCACCGTTTCCCCATCTATTTCCCATGAAGTGATGGGACCAGATGCCATGATCTTAGTTTTCTGAATGTTGAGCTTTAAGCCAACTTTTTCACCCTCCTCTTTCACTTTCATCAAGAGGCTTTTTAGTTCCTCTTCACTTTCTGCCATAAGGGTGGTGGCCTCTGCATATCTGAAGTTATTGATATTTCTCCCAGCAATCTTGATTCCAGCTTGTGCTTCCTCCAGCCCAGCGTTTCTCATGATGTACTCTGCATATAAATTAAATAAGCAGGGTGACAATGTACAGCCTTGACATACTCCTTTCCCTATTTGGAACCAGTCTGTTGTTCCATGTCCAGTTCTAACTGTTGCTTCCTGACCTGCATATAGGTTTCTCAAGAGGCAGGTCAGGTGGTCTGGTATTCCCATCTCTCAGAATTTTCTGCAGTTTATTGTGATCCACACAGTCAAAGGCTTTGGCATGGTCAGTAAAGCAGAAATAAATGTTTTTCTGGAACTCTCTTGCTTTTTGATGATCTAGCAGATGTTGGCAATTTGATCTCTGGTTCCTCTACCTTTTCTAAAACCAGATTGAACATCTGGAAGTTCACGGTTCACGTATTGCTGAAGGCTGACTTGGAGAATTTTGAGCATTACTTTACTAGCGTGTGAGATGAGTGCAATTGTGTGGTAGCTTTAGCATTCTTTGACATTGCCTTTCTTTGGGATTGAAATGTTAAGGGGTCATAAAACTCAGGAGCTGTAAGATAAAATTGGCAGATTTAGCAACACAAAAAGTAAAATGTTTTCAATGAAGAAAGACAGAATTCAAAAGTAACAAATCATATGATAGACTGGGGAATCATACTGAATGAAGAATAACTTCACTGTGATCAAACTACAACTAAGATGAACAAATGTTTTGCAACAGTTTTTAAATAGGGCCAAATGTGATGTAGACATCCACTTGAGGAAATGACAAATAATCAATGGCAAAACATAAGCTCAATACTGCTAATGATTAAAAAAATACAAAGTGTGATATCCTGTGATGATGAGGGTTCATGGAATTAGGCCCCATGTTTCCTTTGGTGGAAGATCCACTTGGAAAGCTATATATAGGATGTTTGAAATTTCAAAATATGGCATTGTATGTATCTCTGATGCTGATATTTCATATTTGGGAATTAGATGTATAGGAATACTCACACGTATGTAAGACACATATGTAAAGATGCTCACTGTAGCATTGTTTATAGTAGTTCCAGTATTATCCCATACTATTTTATGTTAGGCAAATATAGATCTATCATTGGGCTATAGGTTTCATAATATCAGAGTCCAGGCTTGTTTGTGCTTGCTTTCACTCTTGCTCACTATTAAAGCTATAGTGCCTAATATAATCCTAGACTTACGGCATGCATGCATGCTCAGTCACTCAACTGTCTGGCTCTTTGCAACTCCATGGACTGAAGCCTCCTTTCTCCATGGGATTTTCCCAGGCAAGAATACTGGAGTGAGTTGCCATGACTTAATGATAGGTTCCCAGTAAACAGTTGAAGAATAAATGGGTGGATGAATCTATGAATTACTGAAAATAATTTTAAGGTCCAAATTGTGTATTTGCATGTATCTGTATATACATTTCAAAGTAGCATTTTGCTGAAAGCTTATGCTTTGATAAGCATTTTTCTAGCTACTTACATTTATTTTAATTCTTTCAAAAGTGTTAGCCCCATTTTATAAATGAAAGCATGAAGACGTTGGGCTTCCCTGATGGCTCAGATGGTAAAGAATCTGCCTGCAACACAGGAGACCCAGGTTCTATACCTGGGTTGGGAAGATCCCGTGGAGAAGGAAATGGCTATCCACTCCAGCATTCTTGCCTGGAGAATTCCATGGACAGAGGAGCCTGGTGGGCTACAGTCCATGGGGTCACAAAGGGCTGGACATGACTGAGAGACTAAACAACAACAGCAATGAATACATTGAGGAATTAAGTTATTTATCCAAAATTATAGAGAGCCAATGAGTTTTAGAACAATAATTTATTTATTGAATTTATATTATATATAAAAGTAGATATATAGGCAGTGTGTATGGAGTTTGATCTCCTTAGGCCGATAAATAGCTAAAATGATGGCTAAATGGGTAAATGGCTTGATGAATGGATGGATATAGAGCTAGCATAGCTTCTGCTGAGGAGTATTATGTCTAGATAATGGGGTTGGAGTGTTGTATAGATGTGGGCTACTTTCACCGTTCACTTTTTATACAGCTGTACTATTTTAATTTTCAACTACAACAATAAAAACACTTATTATATAAAAACATTTTAAAGTGAGAGATTGAATCAAAACTAATAAAAGAAAAAAAAAAAGGAGAACTAAAAGACTAACTATTGGAGCCAAAGATATCAACCTGATCTGTTTCTTCTGAAGAAGAGATTTCGTTTCAAGGGACAGGCTCCCCATCATGATGAGAGTAGAAATGGAGCCCATTTGGTCAGTCTGAGACTGGAGCCTGAATTGGGTCTGACATTGTGAATTGTGAAACAGGCTTGGTAAGATACAGTGACTAAGCTAGTTATACCAAACTGTGAGACTTGCGGTCATCAGGGGAAGCCAGGCCATGTTAGTATAAGTCAACTTGAAAGAGAGGCATTTAAGAGAAGCTGAAATTTCAGAATCAAGAATGAGAAGCTGTGTCAAAAAACTTAGCTATGCAGTATTTAGCATATCCATTTTAACTCTTGTCCAACCATTGGAAAAGGGCAAAGAAATTTAAAAATGGAAAATGGATGCTATGAATATCAACAGTCAAATTAGGAATGAGATGCTATAATAAAGTATTTTCTTCTCTCTGTCTAATCTTTGATGTTACTAATTTCTAGTCAAAAGAGTTTGCTTTTCAAATAGGACATATATACCTATCTATATTTATATCTCTGTATATCTCACACATTCATGTACACACATGATAGTTATGTAAATGATCATATTAATTGTTTATAAATATGTGTATACTGTGCCTCATTTTTCTTTGTTTTTTTAACTGAATCCCTTTCTCATTCTTGTATCTCAGCTAAAAGAACTACTTTTTAAATCATAATTATTCAATATGATCTTACCCACCACTACATCATAGTTTTAGTGAGATAACATGATTTTCAGTTGCTTGAGTCTCCCAGCCTACCATGTATTCAAATGCTTAGTACAAAATTTATAAGACATCTGCTTTATCTAAGTTCTAGGAGTTACATTTTCCTACCCTGGGTCAGAGAGTACTTGAACACATTTTTTCTGTGAATAACTTTCTAACATCTTTGCAAAGCACTGTGCTATTTTGTAGAGTCTGTGTCAAAGCTTAGAAACAATGAATAAAACATTAGTTTTCCTGTGCCTTGAGTATTAGCTTGAGTATTTTCAATCTGAATTAAAAATGTGCTAACTTTATGATCATCACTCATCGGTTTCTTGATTAACCTGCTAATGGTCTCTAATTTAGAAATGAATGCTTCTTTCCCTATTACTTAAAAAAATATGATCCTTTTCCTCACATGAGATGTTATGCAAAACAAGTCTCATTTTTTGAGAATGTGATCAATAATTTAAGAACAACTTCTGTTGTACAATAGGAAGATCTCTTTAAGCTGTAAATCAGTAAATCAGTCTGATCAGGTTTGTCCAGTGTCACAAAATGAGAGAACTAGGATGTGAACCAAGAGTCTCTCTTTTTTTGTTCTGAATTAATCAGCCTATAATTTAATAGTTATATGACCTTGTACAGTATTCTTAACTCATGAATGTTGAAAGGTAAATGAGAAAGCATAACAAAATCCCTTTTACATAATTGGTACTCAATGAAAAGTCATTAAATATCATACTGAATCTCTTTAAAATAATTTTGGAGGGAGGCAAATACTCCCTGTTTTCTTCCCCTTCAACCACTTTTCAGTTTTCATCATGAGTCTTATACTGCATTCATTTCACTGAAGTGCAACTTTCTTCCCAAAAGCCATAATTATCTCTTCTTTCATTCCTTAACTAATTAAACAAATAGGGACTACCCACTATTAGTCAGTAAGTGGTAAAAAGGCTTTAGACAAATTCCCTGCCCTTGTAGGGCTTATATTATTGTAAGGAGACAAATAATACCAGGGGCACAAATAGATAAGCATAATAACTACAATTTGTGGCGAATGACATAAAGGAAAGGAGTTAATGTGAAATGAAGAGACAGGGAGAGGGCTTCTTACAATAGGGTGATTACCAAATGCATCTCTAAGGAGGTGTCATATGAGCTAAAACCCAATGGATAAGAATGAATCAAAAATGCAAAAAGATGGGGAAAATATTTTAGGTAATGGCAATAGCAAGTGTAAAAAACAAGATGTATAAAAGGGCCTGTGTTGCTTCAGATGTGAAAACAAGTCCAATGTATCTGAAAGGTAGTAGGCAAGAAAGTTAAGAGGCCATTTGATTTATGTTAGCTAAGTGTGCAGGGCTGGGTTATGTAGAGCCTTGTTGGATAGGGAAGCAGTTTGGATTTATTCTAAACAAATAAGAAGTGTTGAAGGGTTTTAAGTAAGAATACGTTGCATTTTAATTTGTGTTTTTAGAAAGGTGATTCCAGCTGTTGAAAACAAAATGAACTGAAAGGCATGAGAAGAGTTAGGACGTGAATGTGCTAGACTCAGAAGGCCAGAATCATGGCTTACGTGAAATAGTAATAGCATGAAGATGAGTGCACGCATATATTCCTTTTAGAGGCAGAAAAGGCATGGTTTGATAACAGATCAAATGAGGGAATGCAGGAAAAATCTCAAGGGCAATTGCTAACTTTACAGCCTGACAGAATGTATGACTATTGTAACCATATTGGTAGGTGGTGATTAATGGGGAGACTGATGGTTTTGAGGATTTCCCTCATGGCTCAGTGGTAAAGAATTTTCATGCCAATGGAGGAGGCACAGGTTCAATCCTGGGTCAGGAAGATCCTCTGGAGAAGGAAATGGCAACCTACTCCAGTTTTCTTGCCTGGAGGATTCCATCAATAGAGGAGCCTGGCGGGCTATCGTCCATGGGGTTGCGAAAGAATCAGACACAACCTAGTGACTAAATAACAATAATGGTTTCGAAGAGAAGTGAGAACCTTATTTTGTGTGTAACAAATTTGAGATGTCTCCTGAGGAAACAGAGGCCTTAACTGGAGATAGGTATTTGGGAATCATTAGCATATAGGTAGCCCACTCCAGTATTCTTGCCTGGGAAATCCCAACAGAGAGGAGCTTGGCGAGCTATGGGATCACCGAGAGTTGGACATGACTGAGCGACTAACACTAGCACTAGCATTTATGTAATATTTTAGAGAGAGGAAGAGGGAAAAAAGAGACAGGAGGCAGAAGAAGAGCAAATTGGGTGACATCACCTAGGGAAGAGTGAGTGTAGATAGTGAAGACTGAGATCCAACCTCTACATTCACTCCAAAATTTTATGTTAAATAGGTTGCACCCAAAAGAAAGTCTGAGAAAGTATGGCTAGATCCATAGAAAATCTGGAAAATGTAGTGTCAAAGAATCTAAGAAAAACGAAGCAGTTTAAGAATGAGAGTGCTACTGTGAAACTGTGAGCCAAACAATAGGATGGAGATAGAAAAACAACCCATTAGGCTTGGCAGCACTGTAGCCATGAGAGGAATAGAGAGACAGAAGGCAGTTCTCTCATCCCTTCTTACCCAGTGATGACTTCTGAGTCCATCTTCCTTAAGATATTGACCACACCCATTTCCTACCCATTTTATTATTCTCTGTAGCACTTGTAATCTTAGAAGCTGGAGATTTGCTTTTACTACTGTCTGTGTCTCAACTAAAATCTAGACCTCATGAGGACAGAGCCATTGCTCTGTTCACTGTATTCATTCATTCCCAGCATCTGGAACAGGACTTGGCATATATAAGATGCTGGGTAAACATGAATTGAATGAAATGGGGAGTGGTGGTAGGAAAGTAGGTGTGAAGAATATAACTTAAACATTTGAAACGTTGTACTGAAAGAAACTGATCCTACAGGCTCACAGGAGCAGATTGTTAAATTCAGGAATTATGGTCCATGAATCAAGGTAAACTGGAAGTGGTCAAACAGGAGATGGCAAGAGTAAACAACATTTTAGGTATCAGTGAACTAAAATGAACTGGAATGGGTGAATTTAACTCAGATGACCATTATATCTACTACTGTGTGCAAGAATCCCTTAGAAGAAATGGAGTAGCCATCACACTCAATGAAAGAGTCCGAAATGTAGTACTTGGATGCAATCAAAAACAGAAGGATCTCTGTTCATTTCCAAGGCAAACCATTCAATATCACAATAATCCAAGTCTATGCCCTGACTAGTAATGCTGAAGAAGCTGAAGTTGAATGGTTCTATGAAGACCTATAAGACCTTCTAGAACTAACACCCAAAAAAGATGTCCTTTTCATTATAGGGGACTGGAATGCAAAAGCAGGAAGTCAGGAACTATCTGGAGTAACAGGAAAATTTGGCCTTGGAGTACAAACAAAGCAGGACAAAGGCCAGCAGAGTTTTGCCAAGAGAACGCACTGCTCATAGCAAACACCCTCTTCCAAAAACATAAGAGAAGACTCTATACAAGGACATCACCAGATGGTCAATACCAAAATCAGATTGATTACATTCTTTGCAGCCAAAGATGGAGAAGCTCTATACAGTCATCGAAAAGAAGACTCAGTGATCAATGCAAAGAAATAGAGGAAAACAATAAAATGGAAAAGACTAGAGATCTCTTCAAGAAAATTAGAGACACAAGGGATTATTTCATGCAAAAATGGGCACAATAAAGGACAGAAATAGTATGGACCTAACAGAAGCAGAAGATATTAAGAAGAGGTGGCAAGAATACACAGAAGAACTATACAAAAAAATCTTCATGACCCAGATAACCACAATGGTGTGATTCCTCACCTAGGGCCAGACATCCTGGAATGCGAAGTCAAGTGGGCCTTAGGAAACATCACTGCAAACAAAGCTAGTGGAGGTGATGGAATTTCAGGTGAGCTATTTCAAATCCTAAAAGATGATGCTGTGAAAGTGCTGCACTCAATATGCCAGCAAATTTGGAAAACTCATCAGTGGCCACAGGACTGGAAAAGGTCCGTTTTCATTCTAATCCCAAAGAAAGGCAATGCCAAAAATGTTCAAACTACTGCACAATTGCCCTCATCTCACATGCTAGCAAAATAATGCTCAAAATTCTCCAAGCCAGGCTTCAACAGTACATGAACTGTGAACTTCCAAATGTTCAAGCTGGATTTATAAAAGTCAGAGGAACCAGAGATCAAAAAAGCAAGAGAATTCCAGAGAAACATCTATTTCTGCTTTAGTGACTATGCCAAAGCCTTTGACTTTGTGGATCACAACAAACTGTGGAAAATTCTTCAAGAGATGGGAATACCAGACCACCTTTCCTTCCTCCTGAGAAATCTGTATACAGGTCAAGAAGCAACAGTTAGAACTGGACATGGAACAGACTCGTTCCAAATCAGTAAAGGAGTACATCAAGGCTGTATGTTGTCACCCTGCTTATTTAACTTATATGCAGAGTACATCATCCAAAATGCCAGACTGGATGAAGCACAAGCTAGAATCAAGATTGCTGGGAGAAATATCAATAACCTCAGATATGCAGATGACATCACCCTTATGGCAGAAAGTGAAGAAGAACTAAGGAGCCTCTTGATGAAAGTGAAAGAGGAGAGTGAGAAAGTTGGCTGAAAACTCAACATTCAGAAAAATAAGATCATGGCATCCAGTCTAATCACTTCATGTCAAATAGATGGGGAAACAATGGAAAGTGTGAGAGACTTTATTTTGTGGGGCTCCAAAATCACTGCAGATGGTGATTGCAGCCATGAAATTAAAAGACCCTTGCTCCTTGGAAGAAAAGCTATGACCAACCTAGACAGCATATTGAAAAGCAGAGACATTACTTTGCCAACAAAGGTCCGTCTAGTTAAAGCTATGATTTTTCCAGTAGTCATGTTTGGATGTGAGAGTTGGACTATAAAGAAAGCTGAGCACTGAAGAATTGATGCTTTTGAACTGTGGTGTTGGAGAAGACTCTTGGGAGTCCCTTGGACTGCAAGGAGATCCAATCAGTCTAGTACAAAGTACAAAGTGAAGTTGCTCCTTCTTATCTGACTCTTGCGATCCCATGGACTGTAGCCTACCAGACTTCTCCGTCCATGGAGTTTTCCAGCAGGAGTACTGGAGTGGGTTTCCATTTCCTTCTCCAGGGGGATCTTCCCAACCTAGGGATTGAACCTGTGTCTCCCACATTGCAGGGAGACGCCTTACCATCTGAGCTACCAGGGAAGTCTGTAAGTGAAAGTGAAAGTCAGTCGCTCAGTTGTGTACAACTCTTTGCAACCACATGGACTGTGCAATTCTCCATACAGTCCATGGAATTCTCCAGGTCAGAATACCGGAGTGGGTAGCCCCTTCTCCAGGGGATCTTCCCAACCCCAGAATCAAACCCAGGTCTCTGGCATTACAGGCAGTTTCTTTACAAGTCAAACCACTAGGGAAGCCCAACCAGTGTATCCTGAAGGAAATCAGTCCTGAATATTCATTGGAAGGACTGATGCTGAAGCTGAAACTCCAATACTTTGGCCACCTGATGCTAAGATCTGACCCACTAGAAAAGACCTTGATGCTGGGAAAGAATGAAGGTGGGAGGAAAAGAGGACAACAGAGGATGAGATGGTTGGATGGCATCACTGACTCGATGGACATGAATTTGCGTAAGCCCCAGGAATTGGTGATGGACAGGGAAGCCTGGTGTGCTGTAGTCCATGGAGTCACAAAGAGTCGGACACAACTGAGCAACTGAACTGATCTGAACTGAACTGTTAAGCCATGGGCAACTTGAACTGAGCCACAGTAGGAGGATTTATGCCATGGAGATTGGGGAACACTGCGGTCAGGGATTTTATTGTTACTATGCTTGTATTTTCTTTGTTGGTTTTTGTTTGTTTTGAAAATGAGTTTACCAGCATACCAAAGTTGTTTGTTTGCGATCTGCTTTATCTTTCAAGTGGGAGTTAGGAAAGTCTCTGTGTAGGCTGAGGAAGAATTGAGGATTAATAGAAAAGGAAAACTACATTAGAGAAACTTGCCTTTATTGCAATGGGAGCCCATTAATTGTAAGAAGAGGAAGGAACAAGTGGGTGGGCATAGGTCTCAGTTTCTGTGATTAGTGGTACGAAGACAGGAGTTTTTTCTGAGAGTTAAAATCCAAACACTGTATATAGGATCGTAGAAAATAACTTAGTGCTCTCTTACTAGTTATGGTGGTCCTTTATTCCTCCTTATACCTCCATTTATGTTGTATTTTTCAACACACACATATAATTCTATTCAGTATTCAAAATTATAGTATCTTGGATAACAGATTACCTCCTATTATTGTCTTAATATATGCTTATTATATGGTTTCTGATGCTTATTCACCTTGGCACCTGTATCTTTCTCCATCATTTTTCACATGATTATCTTCACTTTTATTAAATTCTAATTTGTTTTTTCATGTTAAAAGTTATGTTAAAAGCTACTTATCATCCATGCATATTATTGTGTGTATAATTGGGAACCCCTGATTACATAGGTGGAATTTAAAAACTCATACTCAAATGAAATTTTATTTTTACTGTAAAAGCCGAATGTGTCTCTATAATTTGAAAATACATGAAAGTTTGCCCCTTATTTATTTGGTGTTTCTTCGGCATGTTTCTGCTAGTGCTTGGGGACAACACAAGTGCATGCCGTTTGGCCACCGGGCCCAGTTTTCAGTTAGAAAACTACAAAACTGGGGATTAGTTCAAGAACACCTCTTCTGTCATCAGTTATCTTGCCGTTTGTTTGTGATGGTGTCTTACTAAACACTGTGCCCCTTCTGATGCTGCATATGGTCCCTGGTGCTGCCATGACGGCATCCATCATATTCATCATGATGCAGACCTCACTCCCCCATAATAAATGTTTTCTGTCTGAGAGTTTCACCTCCATGTTGATTGTCTTCAGCTTGTCCCATAATCCACCAGTTTCTACCCTAGGAGTTAGGTGATGGAACCATTCTAATTATCAAAATGATTTATTCTCAAGTGAGTTGATGGTCATGTATTACACATGGTAAGCATGCCACAAACATTTGGTGAATATATCAAGGCAGGCAAACTCGGAAATTATAATTATGTTCCAACTCAAACATGTCACAACAAATAGTGGTTAAAGGGCTCTGTACACTCATTTCTCTCTCAAACATCATCACTAGACATTTGTGCAATAATATGACTCATTTTACAGATAGAAACTGGGAAAAATGAGGAATTAGTTAAGTGCCATCATCTCTTGTTTGTAAGGGGCAGCACCATAATTTGATTAAAAAATTATCCACTTCATATCAAAGAGCTTAGCCTGTTGGATAATTTTTTAATAATATTTTGCAAAAAGACTGATCTTATATACTGTTTCTGCCTTAAGCTTGTTATCATTGAGGAACTTGCCTTGGAACTGCCCTTACACCATCAGTCATATTTCTAAGTCCCAAATTATAGCAGAAAACATGATAATAACCAATGAAATGTATGTCAAGTGAAATAAGCCTCCTTATTATGGCCTCATTATTTATCAAGTATCATTTCTCACAATGTAGAGAACAAGGGGGTAAAAATAGAATATTTTTGTGTTAATAAAGTTACTGTGTGGGGTTCTTTATGAAACCTGTTGTACTTTTTCTAGCAGTAGGGAAAAAAGAAGTCAGTTTGGTCAGATCAAAAGCAAAGCACAGGATCAGCAGGTGACAATTAAGGAAGCAGAGTTAAATGTCACTGAGCCACAATAGTTCCTTCTCAAATGGAAACTCCAATAGTTCTTCCCACAATAGGCATGTAGAGAGAATTGTAAGAAAGTACAAATGTTTTTCCATCAATAGTCTCCTACATTGATTAACTTCCATTTGTTAGGTCAAGCTATTTTCCATTCTCCTGATTTTAGTGGATATGTCCTGAAAAGTTGTTCTAAGGTTTTTAATGCTCAGGGTTATTTTTTTAAATATGTGTGTGTGTGTGTGTGTGTGTATATATATTTGAATGGGGGTACAAACTCAGTGAGTAGATGGAATAGAAAGTTTTGGAAATATGTTGCTTATGAAATTGAAAATTTAAAAGATAATTCTCACTTTGATTAGCTGCACATAGAAAACATTTGATATTTGGTTAAAAAAAAACATTCAGTATAAAGATGGTTTGTTTGAAACTTATTACATCAGGATTGATGGGGAATTTCCATTTAATTGACCTTTACCCACATGCTTCTGTATATTTGTTTCTAGGCACTATCAGAATGTTTGGTCTTAACACTACAGAGTCCCCACTCTTATTTAATTCCTCCCAAAAGCCTAGCAAAGGTAGTGCATTTGTGGAAGGCATTTTTAAAAATACACAATGAAGTAACAAGAACTAGGGGTTAGGGGTAAATTGGCAGGTGGTAAATTGAGGATTTTGAGATAATTTATTTTTAATTGTGCTTCCCCGTTAGAGTCAAAGAACCATGAGGCCAGATCTCTGGGCCTATTTATTTACTATTATATCCTCAAAGACCAGAATATATATCTATATATTCAAAAACTAGGCTGGTACAAAGTAGTAACTCATTAACTATTTGTTTTCAGTGTCTCATCTTGTCACTTCCATACTTTTCAGAATCAGTAACATCATTTCCAGTTACCATTATTTATTGGATTGAATACACAGTTCATATTTGCATAGGTATCTTTAGCATTGTTTGGTTAATGATCAGAAAGCTGAACTAGTGTGGAGGGTATCTGAAGTCTCCTGTAAGCCACCCGATTTTTGCGTTAGTTTTTCCCTGTTAGACCCTAGGTAAGCATTATGTATCTTAAGCATTGTATTCTACTTGTACCAAACTACATTCATAGTTTTCTGCTAGCTGTACCGTAAGCATCTTGAAAGGAATAATTGGATGTTTAAATGATCAAAGTGTTTAGTGTTTCTCATGTATAAATAAAAGCCTATACTTTTATCATTAATTTTATTATGAAACTGAATCATCTTCATCAATACAAATTACTTTCATTACTATATTTTATAGCCCTTTAATGAGAAAGATTGTTATTAGATGATAAAAGCAACTTGGATCAGTGAGTGAAATGCTAAAACTATGGAACAGCTTAATTAAAGGGTACTTAATTTAGTGAGGGAAGAATGTATTGTAGAATTTCAAAGAATTTAACCAGAGGGGACCTGTGTGAGTTATTTTCTTACTAGAATTCTGCATATCCACTGTGTAAAGTGACTTGTGAATGGAAGATGCATGTGTGTAGAATGTAGTGCTGGATGAAAAATACTAAAACTGAAAATAACAGTCTAACACTTTAATGAATTACTCCATTGCTATGGTATCACCTACAATTTATTCTAGTGCTTAGAGATCAGATGACAATGTGACAGTATTTCTTTCTTTATAGACCTCATGTATAAACCTCCTTTGCTTTCATCAATAAGTTCTTCAGAATTTCGCATCTGTGCATTTGGTTATTTAGCAAACACAGCATTTTTATTGTGTTTAAAAGCATGCATTCACATTTTCATTTTTAGAGCTATCTGACCATGCCTTCTTGGGTACTGCAAGTATCTTCTTCCCAGTTCACCCATTCCCCTTCTCTTACAGTAGATTTATTGATTGTTTTGTTCCTGATACAACTCCAATACTTTGGCCACCTCATGCAAAGAGTTGACTCATTGGAAAAGACCCTGATGCTGGGAGGGATTGGGGGCAGGAGGAGAAGGGGACAACAGAGAATGAGATGGCTGGATGGCATCACCGACTCGATGGGCATGAGTTTGAGTAGACTCCGGGAGTTGGTGATGGACAGGGAGGCCTGGCGTGCTGTGATTCATGGGGTCGCAAAGAGTCTGACACAACTGAGCGACTGAACTGAACTGAACTGAATACAACTTCAGTGGGGAATGATCCACATTTATTCAGACCATTTATTCTGATCTGATAAAAGATAACTGTGATCTTTTAAAACTTTTAATATAACTTTTAAAAGGCTGACCAAACTTTGTGAGTTCACATTTATAAATCTGTTACCTTTGAAATCCTGCTTCTTTCCGATTACACATGATGTACATTATAACCCAGTATTTCAATTCCTGCCTTTCTCCTGGCAGAAAACTCACCTGAGAGTTAGACAGTGGAGGCTCTTGGTTAGATTTCCCAGAGGTGTTTCAAGGTTGTGCCTGGCAGCTGGCTAATCAGACTTTCTGGAGGTTGGTTGCCCAAGATAAGATTCTCCAGGCCATTATACTGGAGTGGGTAGCCATTCCCTTCTCCAAGGGATCTTCCCAAGCCAGGGATCAAACCCAAGTCTTCCACATTGCAAGTGAATTCCTTACCAATTGAGCCACCAGGGAAGCCCAAGATTACTGGCGTGGGTAGCCTATCCCTTCTCCAGCAGATCTTCCCGACCCAGTAATTGAACTGGGGTCTCCTTCATTGCAGGCGGATTCTTTATCAGCTGAGCTACCAGGCAAGCAGAAAAAACAGTTCTGTGTTGAGAACACCAGTTTCCTACCAAACTCATTCTCATTGACTTCTTGGAGAAGTACTTCTTGGGGCATACTAAAAGAAAACATTGTACACCTTTGATTTTATCATCTCTTTGATCTTTACAGATACTTGTATTATAGAATATAGTGTTTGATTATAAAATTAGTGAATGTAGAATAGTGTGGAAGATATAGATAGGATGAAGGAGAAAAAGTAAATTATTTTAAATTCCACAACCATACCCATTTCACTAATGTCTTAAAGTATGTTCTCCTAACTTTTTCCACAAATTGTTATATTCTACATAAATTGTGCTTCCTTCTGTTTCACTATTACCTTACTAAGAATTTATTTTCACATATTATCAAATATTCTTCAAAAGCAGCATTTTGAATGGCTTTGTGATATTCATAAATAATTATGCACTTGATCATTTCTAATTCTAATTTTCTACTAAGCAATTTGAGATGGTTTGCATTTCTTTTCTTTTTTGTGTGATAAATCTTTTCTAATTGTAAATAGAGCTTAACTTTCACATTGTTTACATCAAACTTCATGTAGAAATCTAATTATTTCCTTATGGTAGATTCCTAAAAGGAAAATTACTAGATCATTGAATATGATTGTTTTTAGACATAGCAAAATATTTTTCATTGATGCTACTGCCAGATTGATTGTTACCCTTTTGTCATTCTTTGATAATTTGATAGACAGTGGAGTATAATTAAACACCTTCATGTTTATTTAATTTGCATTTCTTTGATTGCCACTGAAGTTGCATTTTTAATATGTATTTACTCTTGTTATACCTCACTTATTAGAAGTAGAAATGACTAATTCCATGGAGAATGTAGGTGATGTTTGATAATGGAACCACATGGATCACCAGGTCATGATTTAGATAATGACTTTGAGAGTCTCAGTTTTCAAATGCACTGAGATCACATTCTCTGATAAAAATGAAGGTGTAAGGTACAGAAAAGTATGATACACTGACTGAGTTCTAACTTGGACTTGATCTAGCTTTTGAACTTGCCATCAAACCCCTGTGGACTTCAATTTCTTTGAAAAATAGAGAATTTCCCTAAGTGATTTTTTTTCAGTATAGTCCTCAGTATCAAAATTCTGATGACTGTAGAAATACTCATCAGAATCAAAGTTACAGTTCATAAATAATTTTCTGGCATATTAAGAGCTCAACATTTCCATTCTGAAATGGCTTCAAAGATTGGATTAAAAATGATTAATTTAAGCATTTATGGCAATGAATCCATTATATAGTAGAGTTTTAGATAGCTTTCATATAATTTTAAGTTCTTATTTTGGGGGTTTACCCACTTCTTTCAATTTATACATTTTAATGTCTTGTAATAATAAAAAGTTGCATCCCATCATTCTCACTTTCTTTAAATCCTTAGATTTGAGGGGAAACCCAGAGTTCAGGAGATTGTGGACATTCAGACTAGGGATTAGGTTGAGGACACTCTTAGAAGCATGATTGGTTGCTCAGGTGAGACCACCATTAATTGGTTTGTGTTCACAATTTGTTCATTTTGGAGCAAGTGCACTTCTGATTGGCTCCTCAGAAGGGAGAGGTTGATGTTGGTTGGCCTGGGGAAGCATGATCAAGACTCTGTAGGCAGGTAATTGTTAATTGATTAAATGAGATTGAAACTTGTATTGGTAGCTATTTGTTGCTATAGCTACAGAACAAGTAGTTTCCTCCTCCATTTCATTTTCAGTTTATTAATCTTTGTGCCCTCAAGGCTTAGGACAGGATCTTGTATACAGGCATCTGCAAAGACTGTGGAGTAAATGAATTGAAATTGAATACAGTTATTTTGGATCTTAGAATTTCTATCACACATTCCCTTGTTTTCATAACACAGCCTATTTTAGTTCCATAACACCTCCTGTCTGGATTGGGTCTCAGCCTTCTACTTGATGCTAGTTTTTTTTTTTTTTTTTTCCCTCCTTCTTTCTATTCTGTACTTAATGGTTTTACTTTACAAAAAATTCAATGATGTCACAATCTGGATCAAAAGTAGTTACTCACTCTTCAACCTATTGAACTAAGGCCAAGTGACTACTTTGCCTTTATGATCCCTTAGGGTTTTACATGCAGGCTTCCCATTTTGTCCTATTAGGCTCAGTTACATGGCTAAGACACTCAAAGTCACTCTTCCCGGGGCCTGTCTAATGTTTCTCTGTGCTCAGTCACACAGTCATGTCTGACTCTTTGCAACCCTTTGGATGGTGACCTGCCAGGCTCCTTGGTCCATCGGATTCTCCAGGCAAGAATGCTGGAGTGGGTTGCCATGTCCTACTCCAGGGGATCTTCCCAACCCAGGGATCGAACCCATGTCTCCTGTGTCTCCTGCATTGCAGGTGGATTCTTTACCCACTGAGCCACCAGGGAAGCCCAATCTGTTTCTACTTCAGCACTTTTGCTCATGCTTTTCTACACTGGAGGAGTACATTCTACAGTGGAGGAATACGTTGCTCCATTTCCAGCTAATTAAATCCTATACACATTTATTTCAGTTTTCTTTTCATAAAGAATTATCTGATCTTCCAGTAAGGTATGCTTTCTTCCTTTTTCTGAACTTATTAAAGCACTGGTTGTGCCAGTAAGTGGAACACATTTTAAATTCTATTTAGCATTGTACTGTAATATACTTTTCTTCATACTTATTTTATTATTCCAAATTGTAAGCAGCATTCAGGCATTCTAACCTCCTGGATAATCTATTAAAATATTTAAAGTATAATACATCTTTAGTAAATATATTTGAAAGGAATTCAACCGATTTTAGAATATCTGAATCCCTTTCTATAAAAAAAAGAAATACTGAGTTCTAGCTACTGGTGCAACTGAATTCTGGATAGCTTCAGAGGTAGGATGGTAATAGATTGGGGTAAAAACATCAATAGTTTGGTCAAATTGTGATTGTAGTAAGTAATATTTATGAATATTCACATTCATCCAAAAGATGTCTTATGTAGATAACATGTGCTACAATTTTTGACGTTTGCTTGGAGCAGTAGAAATAATGCTTGATCTATTTTTACCTTTATTTCTTGTGTACACAGTGTGTATTTGAGGCCAGTTATACACATTCACATGTCTAATATAGCAGTAAATAGACATGGACCTTTTTATTTACATAGACAGTCTTTTAAAATTCAGTGCCTTTCTCACAGCATGGTTTTATTTAATGAACTAAAAAATAAACTGAATTCTAAATTTTGCTCATTAAAGGTAAACTTGACTAGTTACTAGTGAGAAGGGAAAAAACATTCTAGAGTTTCAGAAACATATGGTATAAAGTATAATATCTACCATACAGTGAACACTTGAAAAACAATTATGAAATGAAAGGGAGATTGTAGAATTTCAAAGCTAAGCTACTAATTTTTTTTTTTAGAAAGGCAGAACTTATACACACAGTATTCTCTAGTTCTTTCCTAAAAAATATTTGCAAAAAATTATCTTCACCATCCATTGGCTAGTAATTAAATTATAATAAATTATAATAGGGAGCAGAGACCATGTATTTTATAGCTTTGTACTTCTGAAGTGTTAGTCACTTTATTACATCCGACTCTTTGCAACCCCATGGACTGTGGCCCACCAGGCTCCTCTGTCCGTGGAATTCTCTAGGCAAAAATATTGGAGTGGGTTGCCATTTCTTTCTCCAGGGGAACCTGCCAACCTAGGGATCGAACCCTGATCTCCTGCCTTATAAGTAGATTTTTTTTACCATCTAAGCCACCAGGGAAGCCCTTTGTACCTCTAAGCCTGATGCATTTAAGTGTACAATAAGTATCTTCTGAAAACAAGTAAGCAAAACAATGATGCGGAAGATAATACAAGAGTGTGTTTCTGTGTCATTTTTTATGACCCTTGTTATTCTAAGTTGGTCTTCAAGCCAACAGCTTCAGCATCACCTGGGAGCTTGTTGGAAATGCAGGGCCTCAGGCTCCCCCTGTGACCTACTGAATCTGAGTTTTAAAAAGATCCCCATGTGATTCATATGCACATTAAAAATTAAGAAGTGCTGTGTTATACTATGGATAGAAGCAGACCAAGGAACATTAGCTAGCTTTTCCCTCCTCCTTAACTCTTTTGAAAAATACTTTAAAAATAGTTGTTCTGGTTAATCATGTTCCTGTAACTTGTGGAGGAATTTGACTGAGTGACCTGCTCAACCTCCTTTTATGCTTTTGGACTTGAAATTTGACTTTTGGCTTTTTAACTTATAATCAGAACACCTGATCAGAATATACATATTTAACTTAAAACAGATCTTTTCATGCTAGCTGAGCTAGGATAAATTTATGGCAAGAGAAATGCCTGGCACATTGCTGCTAAGTTGTCTTGGCCTCCTGCCAGGATTTATGTTTTAACACTTCTGGGATTAATGATACACTTCACATAAAGGATTATTTTTACATTTTGGTTCCCTGGAATGAGCACAGTGGGTAAATTGTAATGCCAAGAAGCAAAAGAAGCTTTTGAAGGAGCTGCCACTTATTGTATGTGTTATTATGAATTATTATTGACTTTAAACACTGGGTTTCTTTCATTCCCTAGATGTGGCAAAGGACATAATGTCAGATCAACTTTATGTGAAGGACTTTTAAATTTATCTCTAACATCTGAGAAGGAAAGCGACATCTGACTTTAACAGATGTACCATAATGTAAACAAATATTTTTAATATACTTAAGGAATATTACAAATCATTGTGCATATGGTATATAGTTGTTTTATTTTATTTTGATTGTAGAAATACATGGCTCATTTCAACACAGAGACATTATTTTGCTCTTTACATGCTTAATCACCAGCAAAAATTTGATTAGGAGGTACGAGCTTTCTTTACTGGAAGCCAGGGCATTAAGCTCTTTGGTGTAATTGTTTAATTACCAGTGCACCATTTTAATTGACATGCTGTTATAACTTTCCATGGTAAGGAAGACGCAGTGTTTTATTTTTTTTCTTATCTAATGAAAACCACTCTCTCAGATGGGCTGGTTTGGCAATTTGACTTTCGAAAAAGTATTGCGGAATGAAGTTTTTATGTGAACAAGGAAAAGAAATTAACTTTAGTGTGCATCTCATTGATCTGCCAAATTGGAAGTACATTTTAAGCCTGACTATCATGTTCTAATTAGTCTCTGGAGGACATTCATGGACAATCAAGTGCTCATTAATCCATCTTCTTCCTGTAACATTGATTTGTTCATCCCCTTTTAGAGACTCAGACGTAGAAACCCAAAATTGATATGTGGTGTTAATGTGCTTACAGATGTTGCCACCACTTATCCAGATAAGAAGTCCATCTTAATGTACGTCACATCTCTCTTCCAAGTTTTGCCTCAACAAGTGAGCCTCGAAGCCATCCAGGAGGTGGAAATGTTGCCAAGGCCATCAAAAGTTACGAGAGAAGAACATTTTCAACTACATCATCAAATGCACTACTCTCAACAGGTAAAAGATGGAAGAGATAGCTAATAGCCATGATATTTCCTGTTTTTTATGGATTTTTAGTTATCATACACACATATCTATATTATCTATGGATAGATACACATATATATATGAAGCATAGTGTGTGTGTATATATATATATTCACACATGCATATATGTGCAAAAGTATATATACAGCTTAGCTTAGAGTGTGTGTGTGTGTATGTGTGTCTTTGGAGAGAGAAAATGAGAGAGAGGACTCTATGAACTTAAATTTTACCTGATTCATGAACTATAATGTTGTTTTCAAAACACATTTTTAAAATGCTCTGCTATTGGTAAGCACCATTTTATATGAATTTGGTACACAGAATAGATTGTATTTCCATTGTGTAAAATGACATAAGATTAAAGATAGAGTCATATACATATTAGACTTTCCATCAGGTAGAGCACAAAGCAGGGAACTAGACCAAGAGCAAAGGCAAATATTCTGTTTAATAATATTTTCTTACTTTTAGCGGCAACTTGCTGATGTATTAACTAATTTTGAATACTCAAAGTAACATTTTTGGTAAGCTGAAATTAGTTTAAAATAATTTAAGTAAAATTTAAATGAGAATATATATGGTAAAGACTTCTGTGATATTACTGTATAGAATCCAGTGGGATTCTTCTATTACATGTCTTGTTCTTCTTCCCAAGAAGCATATTTAGGGTGTTTTGCTTTGTTGTTGTTGTTGTTGTTGTTTTTTTTTTTCATTATTTGACACAACGATGAAAAAGCCATTAGCGAAATTTCTGCTGAAGGCGTGGAAAGCTCTCAGGCCTCATTTTCTCACTCTACTGAGCTAATTCTATATTTAGCTTATGAAAGCTCCAGTCCTTTCCAGGGTATTGACATGATGAATTCTGGTTTTGTTTACTTTGGGTTCAGAGAAAATTGCTCCGGGATGCATGTTTTCGCCAGATGGCAGGGACGCATCCTGTATTGGTGCTGGAGGTGTGTCCGTATGGACTCTTTATGATGAAACCCTATCCTGCTCTCTCCCCTGACTCCCTGCCTTCCGACACGACATTGAACACACCGCAGTGCTTGGAGTGTACCAGTTTCGAATATCACTTACATGTGTTTAGGATTGCACTTTTCAGCTCACTGTTTCCGTTTGCTATTTGTTTTTCTAGTGTGTTGGAAAGCAGTTCCTTTCAGGGTTACTTATGCTGTCTCCTCCTCCTCTCTGTCCTCCTTCCCCAAACCCTTCTGCAGATCACTGTCAGTCTAGCACAGGGCTATGAACGAACTCCTTCCTCTCCTCAGCCTCGCTTCAAGAGCTATGCCTACACACAGGCTGCTTATGTCTCCACCTCTGACCCCACACGGAGCCCATTTCCTTCACAGGTCTGTCAACATTTACTCTCTGTTCTCCAAACCAAAGAACTTCTTCATCCAAGATAACCCAACATGGTTTTTTGTGTCTGTTTGAATTTTGCGGTGCCTTTTTTTTTTCTTTCCCCCTTCTTCATCCAGAGCCATTTCATGGTTCTCAGTTGTATTAGCTACTTGACATGATGCTGTTTTTGCTATTGAGAACTCTCTAGGTTTAACCATATGTTGATTCTTCATGACTGATGATTCTCAAAATAGTGATTTGTACTCTCATTATATAATTACCTGTAAGTTTAGCTTTTATGAAGGTTATAATGGTTATACCAAAACATAAAGCTCATTAAAAAGAGCTCATTTATTAGAATGAGAAAATGCATATAATTTGCTAGTCACATTACTTGGGTAGATTTTTCTAGATATCTGATTCGTAAGGGAAATGTATTCTCTATGTAGACACCCTTATTATATATTCACTCTCTATATATATGTATTTGTATTCTATTTAAGAAAAATATAGCTGCAAGCTTCTTCATATATTTTAATTTGGCTAATTTAAACTTGATAGCAGGCTCTGTAGTATTTATACAAGAAAGTCACACTCAAACCAGGTCAGATTCTATGCACCATTCAATATTTTCCATGTGAAAAATCTTCTCAGTGGAGTTTTCCTTCATTATTGCAATGTTGTAGAAAACCAAAAAAATATAGGAAGCTATAGCCTCTACATGTTAGAACATGGAAATGAAGTGTGCTAGAATTACTGGATTTGCCAAAACTTCCTTTTAAAAGAAAATATCATGTATTTTGCTTAGAAGAACAATTTGAAAAGTTCTTGCAGAAGTGACTTTTGTAAATACAGCACTGTGAATGGGGATTTAGAAATTATTGTCTTGATCTCATTGGAGAAAAGCGTACCTTTGTGGAGACTCATCAGTTTTGTTAAGATAGTGGTTGTATTTAGTTTGTGATTTATTTGGAGCAGTTAATTGATGCGTGAGGTTGAAAGTTTTTTAACACTGAAAGATTTCCCCAAGGGAACATATTTCAGGGCATCCCATTGCCCTTTATCCTTGGCTGGTTTTCTTGCCAAGTTGAACAAAGGAGATGAGTGAGAGTGTTTATGTGACTCAGCCTCATCTTCAATTAGATTCCCATCCACATTTTCACAAAGGTCAATTGTATATTCTTGAACAAAATAACTTCATCAGTTTCTTCATTATCAGTAAATAAAAAGAATTCTGCCACACATTACTGAGTGTTAACTATATGCTATGTGTATACATCATATGAACTAGCAAAATCCTTATCATGACTCTCTGAGTTGAGAGGTACTATTTTTTTTATCTCCATTTGAAGTACATCCACCCTTTCCTTTCTTCTCTTCTTGAACCCTCCTGACTCTCCCTGACTCTTTAGGCTTTTTTTTTGTTTTTTTAATCACCATACTCCGAAAGAAAATTCCAAGCCTTAAAAAATAGGTGTCGTTCCTCCTAAAATAAAGACGTGTAAGGCAAGACAAAGAGGGAAGTATTTTCCCCCTTATTTTCAGGTTATTGGGCTGCCTTTTCCAGAAGATTTTCTCTAGTGCTTACTCTGACAGCACATTTTTACCTCATTACCATCTCATTAAGGCATTGCTCAGATATGACTCCTTAATGAAGTAATTATAAATGGACTTAATTTTGCTAGATGGTATTTGTTCACTCTCCCTTTGTCTAAATATTACAAAATATGTAATATATCATAAAATATTCAACAGTTCACTTATCACTTATCTGTTTTAACAGAAGCCACTGAAATAAACCTATTGTTATCCTTTAGAAAAGAAGAAACATGAATCAGTTGAGGAATGATATATTCTGCCTATTTTCAAAGGAACCACAGCAGAAAATGGTGCTACATGTAGTTAGGTTTGAGAAGTTTTTGTCTTATTTACTGAGAAAATTTTTCTGAAGAATTTCTCAGAGGGGCTGAGCCTGTACTGCCCCCTACAGGTTGTATCTGATCCACTTCAAATGACAGGCAAGATTGGATTCCATCAAAGGGTTTCATTCAAGTGTTTACCTGGTGGTCTATAAGGATTAAGTTTTCTGTAACGGAAGAGAGAGTCATGTGGTGACTGTTCTCTGTGGGAAATATAAAATGCCTAAATTATCTTAAAAGTTTCCAATATCTTAGAAACATTGATTATCCCCTTCTGTCCCAACTTAGAAAATCTGATTTATAGTTATTGCAGTTTGTGAATGTATTTAGGTGAAGCAGTCGTACCTGTCTCAGGATTTCTGCCTATAAATCAGTTTTTCTCATAATTTACCAAGATGAAATAGGATCTGATGTGAACCCCAACTTTTCCTTCATTGTATCACTTAGCTACCACTCACTCTTGAGTGGAGGACATCGTTTTTATAGTTACACTGAATTTCTATTTTTGTTTTGATCATACCTCTCATTCTACTCCTAATCTAATATCCAAAATCCCCAATATCTTTTTTCACTTTCCATTTCTCTCTTTCTCCAGGCACCTCACACTAGCCCAAACTCCTGTAGGTATACACCTCCTCTCTCCAGACACACCACTCCATTTTATCTTGTTAATGTACTATTTTATGACTCTTTCACTGATCATTTTTTGTAGTCTATGCTTTATATATTCATTTGTTCATTCAACAAATAATTATACTTCATCACCAAATCCAGTGTCTTTTTCTCACTTCTCAGGTTTTGTACTGTCATTGAAATACTTTTCTTATAGCCTCTAGACTTAACAGCTTCTTCTCCATCTCTAACTGTCCTGTGTCTCTTTCCTTATGTGGCTTTTACTCCTCTTTCAACTCCCTTAGTATAAGTGTCTGGTGTGAGATCCTTTGACCTTCTTTTTTGTATACGTTGTCTCTTGTCAGTATGATTTAGTCTCTTGACTTGAAGCTGTCTGCCCCCATGATCATTGTATCTATGTTTTCACTACTTCCAGTCTCTCTTGATTTACAGCCTCATTTCCAACTCATTTTCAACTCTTTGATATGCATCTATATCTTGATGTCCACTGATTTCTCAAAACTCTGATATCCTGAAGTGGACCTTATTTCATTGCTCACAGACCTGTTTGTTGTCCTTTTGGTTATGTAAATGAAGATGTTATTCAGCAGTTCTCGAGACTTAAATATGTGACATACTCTCTTGTGTGTAGTGATCGGATATTCAGTAAGGAGACATGTATTGTCAATTCTTTCTTCATATATTTCTTTATTAAGTTATGTCCCCTCGGCATTCCCCTCGGTATAAGTGCCCTCTGATTCAGGCTCACTGCATGTCTGCTAGGTTACAGAAATAGCTTTGCAATCAATATCACTCTTTTTAGCTTAGTCCCCTCTAAATCAGATTAGATTTTCTTATTAACAGCTTTAATAATACCATTCACAAAACTTTCTTCACTTCCTTTTGCCTTTGTGACAATTCCATTCTCCTAAATTTCATCAATAAGTTCCATGATCTATTAACAATTTGTATTTTCATGCTTGTTTCACACTAATCTATTTTATGTTTTCTTTACTCCAACCAAATTAAATCACTTTTTCTCCTGCATAGTGTGAAGCAGTTTTGTGTCTTAGCTTTTATGGTTCTCTCAGCCTAGAATGACTTATATCTCCTTTTCAAATTGGCAAGTTTAATCCAAATTTCAAGACCTAACCAATAAGTGGCAGGGCCTGGATTCAAGTTCAGATTTATCTAACACCAGGTTCATGTTAATTATACTGCCACTGAATTTTCTCTATTATTATTCTCACATATCGAATAGTATTCATTTATGTCATAATTTTACACTTATGTATTAATCACCTATGTAGCAGGTATTATTATAGGACCAATGACACATAATTAAACAAATATACAAAATAACTCCTGCCTTGATGGAGGGCATGTGCTCATGGGCGTGTCATAATGTGAGCAAGAAAAACTATATAAGTAGAATAACATTTCAAATAAAATGAAAGTAATATGTAGTAAGTAAAATATAGTAGGAAGTACAATAGTAAATGCTAAAAGTAAAAACATAAAAGGACGGTGGAATATGCACATGGTGGAAAAATGTTACAATTTCAGTGTGTAGTCAGAGGATTCACTAAGAAAGTAAATACTGAGTAAAGACTGGAAAGAGGTATGGATGCCTTTGGGAAGATAAACACATGAGGACAAAACAGAGATAATACAAAATTCCTGAGTCGTGGGAATATTTGGAGTATTCAAGGAAAGGCATGGGTTAGGGGCACATTGCTGGAGACATAGTAATGGACCGGATCACATAGGGCCTGGTAAGTCATAGTAAAGGTTTTTATTACCATTGAGGTAGAAAGCTATTGGAGGAGTGATATAAACTCATGATTTTCATCTCAGCCGCTCTGTGGAGAGGAGACTTAAAAGAATAAGGATGGAAGCAAGGAGACTAGTTAGACTGCTATAGCAGTAATCCAGGCAAGATACTATTTTTTTCTTTCTTTCCCCCCGATATTTTTTTGTGGTAAAATACAAATAACATAAAAGTGACCATGTTAACCATTTTTAAGTGTGCAATTCAGTGGTTTTGAATACATTCATAAAATTACCTAACCATCACCACCATCCATCTCCAGAATTCTTTACATCTTGCAAAGTGGAAGATCCGTATCCATCAAAAAAAAAAACAAAAAACTCCTGTGATTGTCTCCCTACAGCCTCTGGTGAACCGCTCTTCTATTCTCTGTTTCTATGAGTTTGAGTACTACTACTTTTTTTTTTAATTCAATGTATAATGAGATAATATGATTATATAATATTTTTCTGTTTCTGGCTTATTCACTTGGCATGATGTCATCTAGGTTTATCTGTGTTGTCTCAAATGGCAGAATTTCCTTCCTTGTAAAGACTGAATAATATTTTATTATATGTATATATGTGTTTGTGTGTATATATACACATACACATACACCATGTTTTCTTTATTCATCCATTAACTGACGTTTAGGATTGTTTTCATATCTTGGCTATTGTGAATAATGTTCCTGTGAACATGGGAGTGCTGATACATCTTTGAGACACTGATTTCATTTCCTTTAAATGTATACTGAGAAGTGGAACTGCTGGATCATATGGTAGCTCTTTTTTTTTTTAATTTCTGAGAAATTTCCATAGTATTTTTATTTATAATGGTTGAGCATGATGCATAGTAATTGAATTCTGGATATGTTTTGAATAACCATATAGTGTTTTCCAATTCAATGTGGAACATATGTTAGCTTTATTTTTTGAGAATATTTAATTGTGTTATAAGAAAGCAAAGATGATAGATAAAACTTCTAAGTGGCATTAAACATAAACTTTAAATAAATCAATAACTTATGAAATATAATTGAACCCCACATGTTAAATTTAGCTGATGAGGAGACATTCAATTCAGTTCAGTTACTCAGTAGTGTCCAACTCTTCGCGACCCCATGAATCGCAGCACGCCAGGCCTCCCTGTCCATCACCAACTCCCGGAGTTTGCTCAAACTCATGCCCATCGAGTCGGTGATGCCATCCAGCCGTCTCATCCTCTGTCGTCCCCTTCTCCTCCTGCCCGAAAAAGCAAGAGAGTTCCAGGAAAACATCTATTTCTGCTTTAGTGACTATGCCAAAGCCTTTGACTGTGGATCACAATAAATTGTGGAAAATTCTGAAAAAGATGGGAATACCAGACCACCTGACCCACCTCTTGAGAAACCTATATGCAGGTCAGGAAGCAACAGTTAGAACTGGACATGGAACAACAGACTGGTTCCAAATAGGAAAAGGAGTACGTCAAGGCTGTATATTGTCACCCTGCTTCTTTAACTTATATGCAGACTACATCATGAGAAACGCTGGGCTGGAGGAAGCACAATCTGGAATGAAGATTGCCGGGAGAAATATCAATAACCTCAGATATGCAGATGACACCACCCTTATGGCAGAAAGTGAAGAGGAACTTAAAAGCCTCTTGATGGAAGTGAAAGAGGAGAGTGAAAAAGTTGGCTTAAAGCTCAACATTCAGAAAACTAAGATCATGGCATCCGGTCCCATCACTTTATGGCAAATAGATGGGGAAACAGTGGAAGCAGTGTCAGACTTTATTTTTGGGGGCTCCAAAATCACTGCAGATGGTGATTGCAGCCATGAAATTAAAAGACGCTTACTCCTTGGAAGGAAAGTTATGACCAACCTAGATAGCATATTAAAAAGCAGAGGAGACATTTGGCAGAGGCCAAAATATGTGTCACCTATAGATAGTTACTTAATCTATTGCACATGTTAAAAATAGGTGGAATACACAAGAGTGTTGCTTACGGATGGAGAGAGATGAAAAGACCAAGCAATAAGGTATGGTTATATGACTTCTGGACTGACAGCTACATCATTCCTAAATTGACTGCTCATTAATGATACTCAGTATATCTTATGGCCTCCCAAGTGCTCTACATAAAAAATGCAAATAAATCCTGTAACTATCTAGCAGACTAATTAATGAGCTGCAGCTATAGGTTAGGTATACTTGCCCCTGCATCTCTCCAATAGAGCAAGTGTATGTGGTGGTCCAAGGTACATTCTGTCCTAAGAATGCCCTTTGCTCAAATCTCACCTCTGGTTCTGTCACCATACCATCAACAAGGAAGACTGATGCAACAAAACATATGCATGTTGTACAACCCAGGATAAGAATCTACCTGCAATGCAGAAGACCTGGGTTCAATCCCTGGGTCGTGAATATCCCCCGAAGAAGGGAATGGCTACCCACTCCAGTACTCTTGCCTGGAGAATTCCATAGACAGAGGAGCTTGGCAGGCTACAGTCCATGGGGTCACAGAGTGGGACATGACTGAGTGAATAACAATTTCACTTTTCCTTTTATTTTCTTTTTTTCACTTTCAGGATTTAAATAGTGTAGTGATCCTACTCTTTGACCTTATCCCATTGTACCCTCCATCTGCTTCCCCTTCTTCCCATGTGCATTAAATGATGTAATCAATGTTAAGATTTGAACATATTAATTTGGTTGGTGAGCCTTTCTGTTTTCTGATCTAGAATGGCATTCCTAGTAGTAGAATTGGAGGCCACCATTGCATCAGGATCATGCTCCATATGGCATAGTGGGTATGCATGAAAGAATTCAAGAAATTGAGGCTTAATGTGAGGTTTTTCTTTAGGCAGCAGGAAGAATGGAGTTGCCACCAACCAAGCTTTAATAGATTGTAGGAGGATCAGTTTTGAGAGTAAGGTTAGAGGCTCACTTTAGAATGTGTTAATATTTTTTAAGTTTTTTTTAATGGAAGTATAACTGACATGCAACATATTAATTTCAGGAGTACAGCATAATGATACTATATGTGTATATGTCGTGAAATAATTACCGTAGTAAGTCTTGTTAATATTGTAACCATATGTAGTTACATTCTCCCCCCACCCCACCCCCCACTTGAGATGAGAACTTTTAAGATTACCTTCTTAGCAACTTTCACATATGCAATATGGTATTATTAACCATAGTTGCCACGCTGTACATTGTATCCCCATGACTTAACTGGAAATTGGTAGCTTTTGACTTCCTTCACCCATTTTGTCCACCCCCTGACCCTTGTCTGTGGCAACCAATCCGTTTTCTGTATCTCTGTTTCTAGTTGTAAGTGAGATCTTGGGGTATTTGTTTCTTTCTTTGACTCATTTCATTTAGCATAATGCCCGAAAGATCTCTCTATGTTGTTGCAAATAGCAAGATTTCATTATTTTCTATGGCTGAATAATATTCCAGGGTGTGTGTGTGTGTGTGTGTGTGTGTGTGTGTGTGTGTGTGTATCACATTTTGTCTATGCATTCATCCATGGATGTATACTTAGGTTGTTTCCATCTCTTGGCCACTGTGAATAATGCAGCAGTGCACAAGGTGATGCAGACCTCTTTTTGAAGCAGTCTTTTTGTTTTGCTTTGTCTAAATACCTGGAGGAGAAATTGTTGGATTATATGGTAGTTCTATTTTTAATTTTGTAAAGAACCAGTTTTTAATAATGGTGACACCAATTTATATTCACACAAACGATGCACAAAGATTCCTTTTTCTCCACAGCCTCACCAATACTTCCTATTTCTTGCCTTTTTGATGATAGCCATTCTAACAGGTGTAAGGTGATAGCTCATTGTGGTTTTGATTTGCATTTTCCGATGATTAGTGACTTTGGGCATCTTTTCATTTGCTTGTTGGTTACTTGTATGGCTTCTTTGAAAAACTGTCTATCAAGATCCTATGCCCATATTTTAATTGGATTTTTTTTTGCTATTGAGTTGTATGAGTTCTGTATATATTTTGGATATTAACCCCTTATCAGATATATGTTTTGCAAATAGCTTTGACCTCCAGTTCAGTTCAGTTTAGTTCAGTCGCTCAGTCATGTCCGACTCTTTGCCACCCCATGAATCACAGCATGCCAGGCCTCCCTGTCCATCATAAACTCCCACAGTTTACTCAAACTCATGTCCATTGAGTCAGTGATGCCAACCAGCCATCTCATCTGCTGTCATCCCCTTCTCCTCCTGCCCCCAATCCCTCCCAGCATCAGGGACTTTTCTAATGAATCAACTCTTAGCATGAGGTGGCCAAAGTATTGGAGTTTCAGCTTTAGCATCAGTCCTTCCAAAATGAACACCCAGGAATGATCTCCTTTAGGATGAACTGGTTGGATCTCCTTGCAGTCCAAGGGATTCTCAAGAGTCTTCTCCAACACCAAAGTTCAAAAGCATCAATTTTTCAGCGCTCAACTTTCTTCACAGACCAACTCTCACATCCATACATGACCACTGGAAAAACCATAGCCTTGACTAGATGGACCTTTGTTGGCAAAGTAATGTCTCTGCTTTTTAATATGCTATCTAGGTTGGTCATAACTTTCCTTCCAAGGAGTAAGCGCCTTTTAATTTCATGGCTGCAGTCACCATCTGCAATGATTTTGGAGCCCCCAAAATATAAAGTCAGCCACTGTTTCCACTGTTTCCCCATCTATTTGCCATGAAGTGATGGGACCAGATGCCATGATCTTAGTTTTCTGAATGTTGAGCTTTAAGCCAACTTTTTCACTCTCCTCTTTCACTTCCATCAAGAGGCTTTTAAGTTCCTCTTCACTTTCTGCCATAAGGGTGGTGTCATCTGCATATCTGAGGTTATTGATATTTCTCCCGGCAATCTTCATTCCAGATTGTGCTTCTTCCAGCCCAGCGTTTCTCATGATGTAGTCTGCATACAAGTTAAAGAAGCAGGGTGACAATATACAGCCTTGACGTACTCCTTTTCCTATTTGGAACCAGTCTGTTGTTCCATGTCCAGTTCTAACTGTTGCTTCCTGACCTGCATATAGGTTTCTCAAGAGGTGGGTCAGGTGGTCTGGTATTCCCATCTCTTGAAGAATTTTCCACAGTTTATTGTGATCCACAGTCAAAGGCTTTGGCATAGTCACTAAAGCAGAAATAGATGTTTTTCTGGAACTCTCTTGATTTTTCAATGATCCAGCAGATGTTGGCAATTTGATCTCTGGTTCCTCTGCCTTTTCTAAAACCAGCTTGAACATCTGGAAGTTCACAGTTTGCATATTACTGAAGCCTGTTTTGGAGAATATTGAGCATTACTTTACTAGCGTGTGAGATGATTGCAATTGTCTGTTCCATATTTGCTCTAATTCTCTGAAAATGCAATTGGAAATTTGACAGAGATTGAGATTATTTTGGGTCTCTCTCTTCTGTTCCATCTTTGTGTCTTTTTTTTATGGCACTACTATACTGTTTTGATTATTATAGCTTCATAATATAAATTGAAATCAGAGAACTTGATGTCTCCAGCTTTAGTCTTCTTTCTCAAGATTGCTTTGGCTGTTTGGGGAATTCTGTGGTTCCATACACATTTTAGGATTGTTCTATTTTCAAGAAAAATGTGATAGGAATTTTGATAGGGACTGCATTGAATCTCTTGATTGCTTTGAGTATATGGATACTTTAACAGAAATAAACCCATACATGTATGGTCAATTAATTTACAATAAAGGATCTGAGAATATGCAGGGTGGAAAAGACAGTCTCTTCAGTAAGTGGTACTGGAAAATTAGATACAGATACATGCAAAAGAATGAAGAAGACTATCTTACACTGTACCCAAAAATCAGCTCAAAATGGATAAAAGACTTGAATACAACACCTGAAACCATAAACCTGCCACAATACAAAAAAGCTGAAAAGCTTCTTGATGTGGGTATTACTAATGATGTTTTAGATTTGACACCAAAGCCAAAGGCAACAAAAGAAAAAATAAAGAAGTGGAGCTACACCAAACCTAAAGCTACCGTACAGCAAAGGAAACCAACAACAAAATGAAAAGGTAGCCTACAGAATGAGAGAAAATATTTAGCTGTGGATTTGTTGTGTATGTCCTTTATTGTATTGAGGTAAGTTCCTTCTGTCCCCAGCTTGTGGTGCATTTTAACATGAATGGGTATTGACTTTTTTCAGAATTTTTTTCAGATTCAGATTGAATTTTTTCAGATTCTTTTTCTGAATTTTTTTCAATTCAATGTGTATTGAATTTTTTCAGAATCTTTTTCAGATTGAATTTTTTCAGATTAATCATATTAAGATGGTCATACGATTTTTAGCCTTCATTTTATTAATGCAATGCATCACATTGAATGTATTAATCTTGAGATGCTTATGAAACTTGAATATATATCAACCTTGAGTTCTAAGATAGGAGTTGAGGATAAGTCACTTGGAAGTCATAAACAACATAGATAGCGTGTAAATCCAATGAACTGGCTGAGATCACCTAGGGAAAAAATTCACCTAGATGAGATCACCTTAGAGAGGTGGTGGAATAAGCAAATGGGATAAAAGAGATTGCTAGAAAGAAGACATGAAAAGAGGGGAGTGTGTGGTATTGTAGAAGCCAGAGAATAAAATGTTTCAGGGAGAGAAGAGTGTTTAATATGATTAATTATTACTGATTAATCAGTTCAAGTAACATTAGTATTAAAAGTTAGCCTATGAAAAAATAAAAAAAATAAAAAATAAATAAAAGTTAGCCTATGAAATGTCAGTGGAATAAGGTCCCTGGGAAATCTTGACATATAACAGTTATCACAGTGGCTTTACTAATAATACCTCTTCACTCTCTAAACTATCCCACTTTGACCAATATGTTATACAGTCATTCTGGTTGATGTTTGCTTTGATAAAAGCAATTTCAGTGCTGTGTCGTTTTTTGGAAGTGTTGCTGATTGGAGTGGGTTCAAGAGAGAATGAAAGTGAGGACCTATTAACTGCATTGTAACACTTGAAAAACCTATACTGAATCATTTATGTTCATGTGGATAAAAATCTATATCTCTTAGATGAAGCCACTTGTTTAAATTAATTTTTATATTAACTGTAGGCTAATTAAGTTACAGTATTGTGGTTTTTGCCATACATTGACATGATTCAACCACAGGTGTACATGTGTCCCCCCATCTTGAACACCCCTCCCACCTCCCTCCCCACCCACTCTGGTTGTCCCAGAGCACCAGCTTAGAGTGGCCTGCTTCATGCATCAAACTTGCACTGATCATCTGTTTTACATATGGTAATATACATGTTTCAATGCTATTCTCTCAAATCGTCCCACCCTGCCTTCTCCCACCTAGTTCAAAAGTCTGTTCTTTACATATGTGTCTCTTTTGCTGTCTTGCATATAGGGTCATCATTACCATCTTTCTAAATTCCATATATATGCATTAATATACTGTATTGGTGTTTCTTTTTCTGTCTTCACTCTGTATAATAGGCTCCAGTTTCATCCACCTCATTAGAACTGACTCAAATGCATTCTTTTTTTTTACAGCTGAGTAATATTCTACTGTGTATATATACCACAACTTTCTTATCAATTCATCTGCTGATGGACATCTGGGTTGCTTCCATGTCCTAGTTATTGTAGACAGCTCTGCAATGAACATTGGGGTACATATGTCTCTTTCAATTCTGGTTTCCTTGGTGTGTGTGTGCAGCAGTGGGATTGCTGGGTCGTATGGAAGTTCTATTTCCAGTTTTTTAAGAAACCTTCACACTGTTCCTCCACACATAGTGGCTGTACTAGTTTGCTTTCCCACTGACAGTGTAAGCGAGTTCCCTTTTCTCCACATCCTCTCCAGCATTTATTGTTTGTGACTTTTTGATGGCAACCATTCTGACTGGCAGGAGATGGTATACCTCATTGTGGATTTAATTTGCATTTCTCTGATAATGAGTGATGTTGAGAATCTTTTCATGTGTTTGTTAGCCATCTGTATGTCTTCTTTGAAGAAATGTCTGTTTAGTTCTTTGGCCCATGTTTTGATTGGGTTGTTTATTATTCTGGTATTGAGTTGTATGAGTTGCTTGTATATTTTGGAGATTAATTCTTTGTCAGTTGTTTTGCTTGCTATTATTTTCTCCCATTCTGAAGGCTGCCTTTTCACCTTGATTATAGTTTCCTTTGTTGTGCAAAAGCTTTTAAGTTTAATTAGGTCCCATTTGTTTATTTCTGCTTTTATTTCCATTACTCTGGGATGTGGGTCATAGAGGATTTTGCTGTAATTTATCTCAGAGAGTTTCCTGCCTATGTTTTCCTCTAAGAGTTTTATAGTTTCTAGTCTTACATTTATATCTTTGATCCATTTTGAGCTTATTTTTGTGTGTGGGGTTAGAAAGTATTCTAGTTTTATTCTTTTACAGGTGGTTGACCAGTTTTCCCAGCACCACTTGTTAAAAAGATTGTCTTTTCTCCATTGTATATTTTTGCCTCCTTTGTCAAAGATAAGGTATCCATAGGTGTGTGGATTTATTTCGGCTTTCTATTTTGTTCCATTGATCTATATTTCTGTCTTTGTGCCCATACCATACTGTCTTGATGACTGTAGCTTTGTAGTATAGTCTGAAGTCAGGCAGGTTGATTCCTCCAGTTTCATTCTTCCTTCTCAAGATTGCTTTGGCTAATTTGAGGTTTTTTGTGTTTCCATACAAATTTTGAAGTTATTTGTTCTAGTTCTCTGAAAAATACCATTGGTAGCTTGAGAAGAATTGCATTGAATCTATAGATTGCTTTGCATAGTATATTCATTTTCACTATATTGATTCTTCCAATCCATGAACATCATATATTTCTCCATCTATTTGTGTCATCTTTGATTTCTTTCATCAGTGTTTTATAGTTTTCTATATATAGATTTTTTGTTTCTTTAGGTAAATTTATTCCTAAGCATTTTATTCTTTTCTTTGCAATGGTGAATGAGATTGTTTCCTTAATTTCTTTCTGTCTTCTCCTTGTTAGTGTATAGGAATGCAATGGATTTCTGTGTATTATTTTTATATCCTACAATTTTACTATATTCACTAATTAGCTCTGGTAATTTTCTGGTGGTGTCTTTAGGGTTTTCTATGTAGAAGATCATGTCATCTGCAAACAGTGAGAGTTGTACTTCTTTTCCAACCTGGATGAAGCCACTCTTAACTGGTTATGAATCTATATATTAGTTTCCTCTTGTGACTGTCACAAATAATCACAAATTTAGTGGCTTAAAACAGCACAACTTTATTATAATTTATTATATTATGGGGCTTCCATGGTGGCTCAGTTGGTACAGAATCTGCCTGCAATACAGGAGACATAGGTTTGATCCCTGTGTTGGGAAAATACCCTCGAGAAGAGAATGGCAACCACTTACAGTAATCTTGCCTGGAGAATCCCATGGACAGATGAGCCTGGTGAGCTACAGTCTATGAGGTCACAAAGAGTTAGACATGACTGAGTGACTAAACATGCAGACACACACACACGTTATCTTATGGTGTAGAAGTTCATCCTGGGTCTCCCTGGGCTGAAAAAGCTGTCAGCAGGACTGCCTTCCTTCTGCAGGCTCTAAGGGACATAGCATTTCCTTGTCTTTTTTAGCTTTTAAAGACTCCTCACCTTCCCTGGTTCATGGCCTCTTCCATCTTCAAAGATAACAAGGGCAAGTTGAGTCTTTTCTCTTATCACGTTGGTTTGACCTACTCTTCTGCCTCTCTCTCCTACTTTATAGGACTCCTGAATGCATTGGGTCTTCCTAGATTATATAGGGGCCTATCTTAAGTCTAGCTGATCAGCAAACAATTTCATCTGCAACCTTAATTCTTCATTGCCATGTAATGTAACACATCCATATGTTCTAGGGATTGGGACATGGACATCTTTGAGGGAGTGTTTTTCTGGCTGCTACTGTCTAACACCTCAGGATGCAAACCTTAGAAGGGCATCCATTACCTGCAAGCGAACAGTGAGATTGGTATTGCATGGCTCTTACAAGGTACCCTGACGTCTCAAGTGGTTCCCTTCCTCCTTTGTTGACTGCACATGAGCCTCATCCTTCTGGAAGCATTGTTGAAACTACCATTATGCTGGAAACAACATGGTAGGGAAAAAAAAGAAATAAGGATATACCTATATTTCTGTCTATAAAGGCAGATCTTTGTGTTCCTTGCATAACTTAGGGCACAGATGCCCACATTGATTTAATAAACACTTTGAGTTCCCCCTAACGATGTCTTCTGATCTCTAATAAGCTCACAAAGTAAAGGAATCAGGCTTTGGAAAATCACCCATGGCAGGCATGCATGCATGCATGCTAAATCACTTCAGGTGTGTCTGACTCTTAGTGACCTCATGGACTGTAGCCCGCCAGGCTCCTCTGTCCATAGGGTTCTCCAGGCAAGAAAACTGGGGTGGGTTTGCCATCCCTTCTCCAGGGGAACTTCCCAACCCTGGGATTGAACCCATATCTCTTATGTCTCCTGCATTGGCAGGTGGGTTCTTTACCACTAACACCACCTGGGAAGCCCATATTTTACCTATATTCTTATAATTTTATATTAATAAAAAAGAATTATATCCCTATCAATCTTGCCAGAATGAAAAAGCACCTCTCCTCTGTATCTAATATTTGCAGTTTTTGAAAGCCTTTTGAATACACATCTCATTTGACCAGTACAATAAACCTTTGCAGTGATCTTATTGGACTCATTTTAACATAGGAGAAATTTTAATGGAATGAAGGGTTTATGTAAGCAGTGAGTAACTGGCAAAACTGGGACTCAAAGCAGGTATCATCACTTCCAGTAGAGTTTTGAGGTTTTGCACTTTGAAACCCCCCGCCAGATCAGCCAGGAGTCTCTTCCTTTTTCATCATCATTATTGTCAGTCTTCTAATATTTATAAATGCTGGAAAGCATTTGGGAAGAAAAATAAATCTTTCTCTTCCTCCTCTTTGCCTGATGAACAATAGCTGTCCACCTCCTGGCAGTCTGCCTGTCACCAATAGGACAGGTAAATAATTATTTGTCCATTTGTGAAATAAGCAGTTGAACATTTAAAATAGAGATATTAACTTTAGAACATGTAGAAACACTACAGAAAATCAGCCTCCATATTATAAAAATATGTAAAACATTGCAAAAGTAGTAATTATACATGAACAATAAAATTGGCTCTTCTAATAACAAAGGGGAAAATAGAACAAAAAAAACATACTTGTGGGTCTCTTCAAAATAAAGTTAAGATTAAGAAAAAGAGTTACCTTTACCTAGTTTTGATCTATCTTTATAAAGTATATGGTTAGGTGGAGAAAAAGTAGAAAATACTTTAGAGCTAAAAATGTCATTTAGATGCTCACAAACTAGAAGAAATAAGAAGCGACCAACATACAAAGCGTGTTCATACCCTCAATGTTTGTGTCTGTTTATACACAATTCATGCTTCTCAGGGTTGTGGTCTTTCCCTTGAAATGGTTCAGTTCTACAATTTTCATCTACCTACTGTCTAGTAGTTTCCATGCAGGATGTCTTACCATAATCTCAAGTTCAATGTATTTAAGCCTGACCTCATCTTGGCCCATGGGGCCAATGGTCTCTTTGGATATTTATTCTCATCAGGGCTTGAACCTATATAGCCATGTATGACTCCTCCCTGAACTTCCCTGTGCCTAACTGGTTCTTAATTTCTACCCAGTTCTGTGGATTATTTCTAGTACTTTTTCCTTCCTGTCTGTAAAGTGTGGATTTTAACTTTATCTAATCTGTCAAACCTTGTTAATCTTATCTGTGACTCTCTTCCTTCACACACTCCCCCTTGCATCCAGATCTTCCTTAGGGTATGTCTTTAAATTATGCAATTCAGTCACTTTATCTCCTCCTCCTCCTTCTTATCCATTGCTCTGTCTCTGTTTCATAGGTGATGTCCACTAAAAAAAGATGTACACCTTGAGAGTTGTGAGTTAAGTTTTATTTGGGGCAAAATGAGGACTGCTGCCTGGAAGGCAGCATCTCAGATAGCTCTGAGAGACTGCTCCAAAGCAGCAGTGGGGGAAAGGCAATATATAAAGTTTTGGTGAAGGGGGAGTTCAATACCATGAAGCATTCATTTTACAAAAGGTTTGTTAGTCATGAGGATCTGATATCACCATGAAGGGATTTAGTGCTTCTCTAGAGATATGAGGAGATACAAGGATTGAGATCATAAAATCTATTCCTAAAAACATCCAACTATCTAAAGACCTGTCTCACCAGATTCCCTGGAGCACAGAATGCCTCACTCCACCCTGAATTCCTTCAGGGGTTGTTGAAGGTCACCAGCTATAGCAGCATAGGGTTCAATCTCCATAGAGGTTAATGGCAAACGCCTTTGTTGTTCAGTTGGCAATGTTCTTGGTAAGTGCCAATTTGTAGTTGACAGTGAATAGGTACCAATCTGCCTACCTCTCACATCTACACAAACATTCTCTATAATAATGACTGGCCTTACACTAAATGGCATATTTCAGAAATTGAATGATAAATTGAAGGAAGTAGTCTCAGCAAAAGTTCTATATATCAAATGTTATGTAAATTGTTTTTGTTATAGGATATGCCTGAACATGATTTAAAAATAAAAAGGATAAAGTCAATTAAAATGAACTGTTCACATCCTTGCCATCCCTTATACATAGGTGTTTATGTCTGTGTGAAATTTCAAGTATTTGCAATTTTCTTACTGTGAGAGAGATGGGGCATCTTTACACATGCTTAAGAACAAGTAGGATTTATTTATCATGGAGATTTTCATGTTTCCCAATTTTTGTCAGTTGGAGTAGTATTTTTTCTTACCACTTTGTGGGAATTATTTATATAATAAATGCATTAACTATTTTTTGGTGACATAGAATCCAAATAATTTTCAAGTTGCTCTTTGTCTTTTAAATTTGTGATATTTTTCTCCATTTGAAATGCTATTATTTTATGTTGTTTGAAATTCTTTAATCTTATATTTGATGACTTTTTGTCAGCAGGGGGAGGTCATATTTATAGATGACTGCTATTGAAAGGGCACTTCAGAAAGATTCTCCCATGGTTTCTTCTAGTTTTCTTTTTTAAACTTTGATCCTACTAAAACTGGTGCAAATTGAATAGTTAAAAACAATCTAATAATTTTTCCCCTAAAAGCTACCCGGTTTTTGAAACCATTTATTGATTATTCCTTGTTTATCATAATCTAAGTATATGCCTCCTCTAAGAATAAGCATTTTCAAGAAGCTCCCAAGGATATTTTTCTTGTATTTGATTGGATTATCTTGGATTACCTCACATCCTAATGCCTAAACCAGTAAGGAGAAATGGAACATACTACCATGACTGGCTTAAACCAATCAAAAGTCAGCCATCCTAGAATCATATAGTCCAATGTAATAGGATGATTCCTGAATCAAAGCAGTTTCACTTAGGGAGTAGAGAAGTAGTTCCGATAAAGATAGGTACTTGATACTCCAAAAGGAGGGAAGCAGTCAAAATGGAACCACATCTACCCACAGGAGCATCACTTCTTGAGAAGGAAAGTACTGAATACTAGTTGAGTATGGGGGAGAGAGCCCAAAGTCTGGCATCAGAGAGGCTGTGTTACGTTCCAGCTCTGCCGCTTCTAGCTGTGTGGTATTCACAGAGTTTCTTGCCCATTGTGGGCTGCAGTTCCTCATATGTGTCATGATATCATATTTATCTCTAACTCATAGAGCTGTTAGGAGGATTAAGTAAATTCAAGTGTATAAAGAACCTTCCAGGGTGTAAGCACCATGTAGGTTCTCAAAACTGGTGCCAGTATCATGATTACTCCCTTAAGCACATCAGGTGTTAAATGAAATTTTGTGGTTTGATCTGAGGACCCTGTTAGATTTTTATCACTTCTTCTATGGGAGGATAGAATCTAGGTTCCAAATTGATTCATAAATAAAATTTTGAATCAAAACCGTTATAGAGTTTGGCAATTTCCTGAGGTAATATACTGGATACAGAATTCTAAGGTAAAGGATGTACTTTCTACTTCTGAGGTTGCTGAGAAATAGTCTTGGAACCATGCAAAGTGGAATATAGTGTTGCTTCCTTCTAAAGCAAAAAAAGTGCTTGTAGATGATTTTAGACCCAATGTTCCTGTCAGGAGGAGGTAGGGGCAGGGATCCTTCGTTTCTGTCTCTGTTACTGGCCACTCCCAACACGTGTCCCTCAGACTGAACGCAGATGGTGCAGAAGAATTGGCAAACAGAGGGTGCAAAGCCAGCCAGTGGGGAGCTCTCCTTAGATTAAAAGCACTATTGATCTGCTTCGTGGAAGCTTTTATACTTTCTGATGTGACTGAGCAAGTGACCTAGAAAGAGAATTGTCAGATTTGAGCTCGGCTCTAAAGATCGGTGCACTGAAAATTTCCAAGCAGAATTTTGAGAAACCAGAGGGAACATCAGAAAGAATATAGATAATAATATGACTTTGAACAGATACAGTCTTACCCTGCCATTTTTTTTAATCTATAAAATAGAAAAAGGGAAAAAGAAACCCACCTGCAAAATAGGAAACAGGACAAAGAAATCCACCTGGCTAAGTTATACCATATGAACTGTTTTTTAGTTTTTCAGTTTCTGGTACACAAAATTCTTATATTTAGAGTCAGATTTTTGATCTAACATCCTATAATTAAAGATGCAGATTTTTTATTTTATGTTTTTAAATTTTATTACTAGAGTATAACTGCTTTACAATACTGTGTTAGTTTCTCTGGTACAGCAAAGTGAATCAGCTATATGTATAGATTTTATTCATTCACTCAGTGATTATGTAATTGAGCCGAGACTATATACTACAGTTCTTCTAGTTCCTGAAAGTCTTTCTGAGAACAGCATGGAAATACTTTCATGAATCTTAATTTAAAAATGGGAAAGGAGACCAAAATATTTTTTAAATAAAATGAAAATAACTCTTAGTCATTTTAGTCACTGAAATGAAGAAATAAAAGCTGAATTTTTTTAAAATGGAACTCTTATGGTTAAAGGAGTATTCTCTAGCTGAAAGTATCAGTTGAACCTTCTCTTCAGCTGAGAAATAGAAGGCAAGAGGAAGCCAAACTCCTTAAAACTCCAACTCTACTATTTTAATATCTCTCTGTGGGACTTGATATATCATTTTCTGTCTATGACTTGATTTTCTCATCTCTAAAATAGAGGTGATTTCTGCTTTACAGGGTGGCTAAAATACTTAGTACACTGTATGTACAAAAACAGCTTTCACTCACTCTTTTACACAATAGGTACTACATAATTGTTTAAGGATGAAGAAATGTTTCTATTAATGGAGGTCAACTTCCCAACTTCTCTGCAATATTTATAACTTATGATTTAAACTTAAAAATAATCTAAATCCAAAACTGTACAATAAAATTCCACTTTTTTTACTTTGGCAAAGATCACTGGACTTTCTGGGGAAGATGATAGTTTAACCATGTGCTGGAAACTGACTTTTGCCATCTTTGTTTTGATACCAGAGATAGCTCCAGGTGTAACTGTAGATGATTAAAAAAAAAAAACTGGAGTAAAACAACATTCTGCAAAACAATGGTGTCTGAAAGTTCCCATTTATTTCATGTTCATTACATTTTGTGGGCCTAGTGACTTTACAAAGTTTGAAATAATTATTGGATGGAACCAAGCTAATCTGTTTATATAATTTTTTTGCCAAGGCAGATGGCTTATCTGGAATCATTAATAGATTTTTTTTCAGATCTCTTCATAAAGACTGGAGGTAGTATGGCTTCTTTAGCTTATTTTTTGCCTCTTGAAGAATATTAAGAGAAGGGATAGACTACCCACTCCAGTATTCTTGGGCTTCCTTTGTGGCTCAGCTGGTAAAGAATCCACCTGCAATGCGGGAGACCTGGGTTCGATTCCTGGGTTAGGAAGATCCCCTCAAGAAGGGAAAGGCTACCCACTCAAGTATTCTGGCCTGGAGAATTCCATGGACTGTGTAGTCCATGGGGTCACAAGGAGTCAGACATGACTGAACGACTTTCAAGTGAGTCTTCCCTGTAACTCAGTCTGTAAAGAGTCTGCCTGCATTGCAGCAGAACCACCTTCAATCCCTGGATCAGGAAGATCCCCTGGAGATGGAAATGGCGACCTACTCCAGTATTCTTGCCTGGAGAATTCCATGGACAGAGAAGCCTGATGGGCTATAATCCATGGGGTCACAAAAGGTCGGACATAACTGACTGACTAACACACACACAAAGAATGTTAATACCAAACATTTGTTTCAAAACTCTCTTTGCAAATAAATCTTAGAGGAAGCATGATGTCATAAGTGCATGTGTAAAATTCTGATTCATCTTCTTACTTGCTCTGTGCTACACATCATCTTTTCCTCACTCACCTGTGAAGTATAGTCATGCATATCTTGTTCTATAGTTAACATTGCCATGTAGCAAATCACCTCAAAATTGAAAGAGCATATGAAAATAGCAGTCATTTTTGTCATTATCTCTCATTCTTCTGGGGGTTAACTGAATTTGGGAATTCTCAATCACTGTGGATGGTGACTGCAGCCATGAAATTAAAAGATGCTTACTCCTTGGAAGGAAAGTTATGACCAACCTAGACAGCATGTTAAAAAGCAGAGACATTACTTTGTCAACAAAGGTTCATCTAGTCAAGGCTATGGTTTTTCCAGTGGTCATGTATGGATGTGAGAGTTGGACTATAAAGAAAGCTGAGTGCCGAAGAATTTATGCTTTTGAACTGTGGTGTTGGAGAAGACTCTTGAGAGTCCCTTGAACTGCAAGGAGATCCAACCAGTCCGTCCTAAAGGCGATCAGCCCTGGCTGTTCATTGGAAGGACTGATGCTAAAGCTGAAACGCCAATACTTTGGCCACCTGATGCGAAGAGCTGATTCATTGGAAATGACCCTGATGCTGGGAAAGATTGAGGGCAGGAGAAGAAGGGGACGACAGAGGATGAGATGGTTGGATGGCATCACCGACTCAGTGGACATGGGTTTGGGTGGACTCCAGGAGTTGGTGATGGACAGGGAGGCCTGGCACGCTGCAGTTCATGGGGTTGCAAAGAGTTGGATATTACTGAGTGACGGAACGAACTAAACTGAACTTATGGAGTTGCAACAAGACAGTAACAGAGGCTGGAGTCATCTCAAAGGCTCCTTCATTCACATGTCTGGTGGCTCTGTTGAAACTCTAGCCAGGGCAGTTGGTTGGGACATACCTATGGGCCTTCTTCCCATGTAATTTGTGTTCTCTCAAAAACTGCTGGCTAGGTACCAAGAGCAAGTGATCCAAAGAGTACCAGGCAGAAGTTGTATTGCCTTTTGTAGCTTATTCTTGGAAGTCACATACTGTAATTTGTTCCGTGGTCACAGATCTACCCATGTTCAAGGGGAGGGAATGCAGACCCAACTCTTGATGGGGATGTTTGATTGTTACATTGTAAGAGGAGTTTGGTCCAATGAGAGATCTTGTACTCATGTTGAAAAATGCACTTCTTGTACTCGTGTTGAAAAATGCAGTCTGCCACAATTTACAAGATCCTTATGAGAGATGGTGCTCAACTGAGAAAAATAGCTGCCTAACAGGTGTTCAGCAATGAGTATTTTACTTATTGGTGACTGTACTCAGTTTAAGTAAGCTTGTACAGATCTTCCAATTATATTTGAAGTTATTCAGATTCCTGATTAACTAGGAAGTTTGAGAGTGTTTTTGTCTATGGTTATCACAGAGTTTAAGTTCTGCAGTGGAGATCAATCAGTTGCTTTCCATCCTAAATGAATGAAATTTCAAAATCGCCTGGGAAGAATTTATGTTATGTAATTTGTAAGGTGCTATAGGTGAAAAAACTGAAGTCCAGAGATGTTAACTCGTTCAGACTAGCACATGGTATCTTAAAATATGCTGAATGTGATTTCTGTTCTAGAGTTTTAAATACTTTAAGCAAGTTCATCTCACTTTACCATTTTCTCTAGAATGGTCTCTAGTTTCTACATTTATTAAACAATATGATTTCCTGTTTTTCATTGCTTATATATAACAGTCTGTTTTTCACATAGTATTTTAAGAAATATTCCTTAAACATTTTAACCCTATCTTTTAATGAAACCACACTCAAAATGTAATGTCAAAATTAAAATAGATAATAACGTTGGTTGTCAGCTTGTTTTATATGGATATATTTCTTAAAATAGATACCCATGTGTAATTATGATTTCTACTATAAAATCCACCAGAACATGTCATTACATATTAATTTGTGGTCTTTACCTATAAATAATATCAGCACCAAAATTAAATGATGCTCTCAATCAACATAAATGAACTGAACTTGCAAGGCAACGTAAGTAAATGTGTGGTAAACAGTGATACATTCAGTGTCATGGGGTCCACACCTACTGGAAAATGTTTTATTTTTAACTGGAACTCACTTAATCTTGCATATGTAAAGTAAAAGATAAATTCTTTTGAAGGAATATCTTATTTGATAGTAATTAATGTAGAATAACTGTGAAGTAGCATGCAGTTAGTACTTACATAAAGTATTTTGAGTCATGGAAAACTTGAGATAAGAATGCAGACATTTTCTTAAAATTATGGAAATATTATAAATTAAACTCTTGGAGAAAGAAATCATCTTTGAAAGGATTGATAATGAATTGACAGTATTGTCATGTGATTTTATTTCCAGATCATCCACCTACTGTTGAGTTACAGAAAGTCATGTGCCTCTTTTATATATATCAAATCCAGATTTGAAAGATTAGCATTTTAACTATTTCTGTTAGTTCAGTTATTCATGGTATAATGATGCCTATGATGGTACATTTAAGAATAGGAACACTTCACAATAAAATTTACTTACAGTGAACATTTATGAATGTGTTTATTAGGTTTCTCTGGGATCTCTGGTTCATTTAAAATCTTAGTACATTTTATCTTCATTATAACATGTCCCAAGGAAACTTTTCGCTGAAAGATTAGCATTATAAAAAGAGGGCTTTAATTAGAAAATTCTATACTGTGGGTCAGATTGCTAAATCCAGTGGCAATTATCTGCTTCCTGAGATATGTAGTTCCCTTTCTGAAACATTAAAATTTACTTTATAATACCTCAAAAAGTCATTTCAAGAGGAATTTTGGATCATTAATGGAATTAGAAATAAGATGTGCCCATGGATTTCTCTACTTCTATTTCATCATTTAATTTTCATGTGAACCAGGCAATGAAAGGCTTTTTAACTACTTGGTCCTCAAATAGTTTAGTAACAAGTACGCTAGAAGCACTGTAGTATTACCATGAATTTACTAATTGCTTATTGCCCAGTTGATCCTAGAAGCCAGAATGGATGTGAAAGAAAATATTTATTAAGCTTTTTAAATTTTTACTATTTCTGTTTCTTCACATTCTGTGATTATAGTAGTTATTTATTGAGTGAAGGTATTTAGTAAGGCAGTTCTTGTTGTATCACATATTGGTTAGAATTTATACATGAAAAATCATAGAGAATATAGAAAGTCAATGAGTTAGGAAGTTATTTATAACACTTATACATAATTTTAATAGCTTTCACATATAGGTAAAAGTAGTAAATCAATAAGAAAAAGTAAAACATATCAGTAGGAAAATTCATAAAGATCATGATCCAAGAAATGACAAAAGAAAAAAAAAATCAACACATCAGTATACGAAAAGACACTCTACCTAACTACCAATGAAAGACATGATTTTAAAAAATGAGGACATTTTTACCTATCAGATAGGTGGGTGAGAAAGGTGATAATGTCCATAATTTTCCAGAGTGTAAGGGAACAGGAAATCTCATGAGTTATGAAGGGTTTATAATAATAAACTGATATTGTCTTTCTGGAGTATAACTTTTTAATAAATCACGCTTTAAATATGTAAAATCTGAGTCCTGTTTACCTCTAGAAATTTATCTAAGGGCAATAATCTGATGAATGCAGTGATGCATGTAAGAGATACAGATGACTTAAACAATGAAGGGTTTAGGAGCACAGCCCTTCCCATGTTCAAAAAATAAATGTATAATATATAGTTGGCCCTTTGTATCCATAGTTCTTACATATCTGCCTTTTCACATCCGTGGATTCAACCAACCATGGATCATGTAGCAGTGTAGTATTTAAAATTGGAAAAAATTAAAATGTGCATATAATTGACCTGTGCAGTTAAAACTTGTGTTGTTTGAGTGTCAACTGTAGTTAAATTACTTTTTGAAAAATGAAAGTTTATGAATCTATACAAATTTTAGGATTGCTTGTTCTATCTCTGTGAAAATTGCCATTGGAGTTTTTAATAGGGATTGCTTTGAATCTGTTGATGACTTTGGGTAGCTTGGGCATTTTAACAGTATTAATTCTTCCAGTTCACAAAAATGGATTATCTTTCCAGTTTTTTTATGTTTTCTTAAATTTCTTTCATTAATGTCTTACAGTTTTTAGTGTGCAGGTCTTTTACCTCCTTAGATAAATTTATTCCTCAGTACTTTATTGTTTTTGATGCAATTTTAAGTGGAATTGTTTGCTTGACTTTTCTTTCTGCTAGTTCATTATTAGTGTATAGAAGGAACAGATTTTGTATATTGATTTAATATCCTGCAACTTTACAGAACGTATGAGTTCTAACAATATTTCTGGTGGTGTCTTTAGAGTTTTCTATGTATAATATCATGTAATGTACAGATAGTGACAGTATTACTACTTCTTTTCAATTTGAATGCCTTCTATTTCTTCTTCTAGCCTAGTTGTTCTGGCTAGGACTTTCAGTACTTGTTGAATAACAGTGGGTATAGTAGACATCCTTATCTTCTTCCTGATCTTAGAACTGAGGATGATTTTAGCTGTGGGCTTGTCATATATGGCGTTTATTATAGTGAAGACCTGAATATCCATCAGTATGGGATTGGTAAAGTTTATGGTAAATATATTTAATGCAGTATTAGGAAACTTTTAAAATCCATGCTATAGCAGTATATTTATTGTCATGTTGTAAAGATAGCCCTGGTATATGATTAGGTAAAAGAGAAAGTTGCAAATAGTCAATGAAATATATTTACACGTTGTATATTCTATACATTATATATATGTATATATATGTACTTGCTTATACATATACAACTATACATTTGTTGTTTAGTCGCCAAGTCACATCCGACTCTTTTTAAGGCCATGGACTGTAGCTCAGCAGGCTCCTCTCTCCATGGAATTCCCCAGAAAGAATACTGGAGTGGATTGCCACTTCCTTTTCCAGGGCATCTTCCTGACCCAGGGATTTGCCTGGTGTGCTGTAGTCCATGGGGTCACAAAGAGTCTGACGTGACTGAGCAACTGAACTGAACTTGTTTCGAGGTACTGTGATTTGGTAACCTGATCTAAAATAACTAATAGAGATTACATTTAAAAAATATCAAGTAGCTGCTAAGACATTTCAACAGCAGTCCTTGGCCAACATATCATGATAGATTAATCCATCTCCAAACTAGAATCAGGTTATCCTAGTAAGTAGCTTTAGTGGTTCCTAGTACATAGCAATTACCCAGTAACTGTTCACTGAATGAATGGATGAATGTAACTATTCATCTAACTATTCCCTGGTAGCTCAGCTAGTAAAGAATTCCCCTGCAATACAGGAGAGCATTCTTTGGCATTGCATTTCTTTGGGATTGGAATGAAAACTGACCTTTTCCAGTCCTGTGGCCACTGCTGAGTCTTCCAAGTTTACTGGCATATTGAGTGCAGCACTTTCACGGCATCATCTTTTAGGATTTGAGATAGCTCAGCTGGAATTCCATCACCTCCATGAGCTTTGTTCGTAGTGTTGCTTCCTAAAGTCCACTTGACTTTGCATTCCAGGATGTCTGGCTCTAGGTGAGTGATCACACCATCATGATTATCTGGATCATGAAGATCTTTTTTTGTACAGTTCTTCTGTGTATTCTTGCCACCTCTTCTTAATATCTTCTGTTTCTGTTAGGTCCATACCATTTCTGTCCTTTATTGTGCCCATCTTTGCCTGAAATGTTCCCTTGGTATCCCTAATTTTCTTGAAGAGATCTCTAGTCTTTCCCATTCTATTGTTTTCCTCTATTTCTTTGCATTGATCACTGAGGAGGGCTTTCTTATCTCTCCTTGCTATTCTTTAGAACTTTTCTCAAACAATATGTACACTGTGGGTCAACAAGAGGACTGTATTCATTATGGTCACTCAGTGACCCAGCTGATGAAACAGCCACCATCACAAATATTTCCCATTACTGTGCAAAGGGAAAGAGTGTTCTGAAATTTCTTTGGCTAGCAATTAAGTATTTGGACACGAAGTGACATGTGTTACCTCAGCTCACAACTCTTGGGCTAAAATCAGTTACATGGCATTACCCACTTAGAGAACACTTGGAAGTATATTCATATTACATGTCTCAAATATAGAAAGCTGGAAACTAGCATGAACAGCATTTATGACTGCTACAAGATCTATGCAATGATTTTCACAAACATCAAAAGACACAATTAAATAGGTAATAAAAGCATAGCCATACTTTCAAGAAATTGGTTTAGTGATGTTAATTCTTCAAGTATAAAACATTAATTTATGAAACTAAAAATATAGTCATTTAATGGCTAAAATTCATCAGAGCACATTCATGATTTTTAACTAGTACTTAACTTTCTAATAGAAATACCCAAACTCTTAATAGAATGTTTTGGAGGATGATGAGCTCTCTGTGTGATGAAGTGTTTAAGCACAGACCAGATTATGAGACTGGCTTAAAAGCAAATCAGTCATTGGACACATGGTTCATTAACCTCTTCATGTGCAGGAACTGTATAGCTGTTCAAGATGGTTTTTGGCTTTGTGGTAAGCCTGAAATCCATGATCCTAATTTATGATTCTTATTCAACAGTGGTTACTATTCAGAAATGAGTGACAATGAACCAAGCATGGGGTGTATTACATTGTTGCCCTTAAGGAGTTTATAAATTGAGTAAGTAGAGAAGATGTTTGGAGTAGCTGTCATCCTGGAATAACTTTGCTTTACATGCAGAAGAAAATACAAAATCCCCACATGATCTGTTCCCTATATAGCCTACCTTTTTTCCTACCTCTCTCCTTGTAACTCAACTCCAGATGCAGTGACCTTCTAGCTTTGCTGCTGCTTCTTTTTTAATTTGAGTTTAGTTGTTTGATACTGTTGTGTTCGTTTCTGTTGAACAGCAAAGTTAATCAGCCACATATATGCATATATACATACATCCCCTCTTTGTCACCACAGAGCATTGAGGAGAGTTCCCTGTGCTATACAGTAGGTTCTCATTAGTTATCTATTTTATATACAGTGGTCTATATATGTCAATTTCAATCTTCATCTCACAGTTCATCCCAAGCCCTTCTCCCCACTTGGCATCCATGTTTGTTTGCTGTGTCTGGGTCTCTATTCCTGCCCTGCAGATAGGTTTATCAGTATCATTTTTCTAGACTGCATATATATGTGTTAATATATGATTGTTTTTCTCTTTCTGACTTACTTCACTCTGAATGACAGTTTGTAGACCCATCCACATCTCTACAAATGACACAATTTCTTTCCTTTTTTATAGCTGAGTAATATTCCATTGTATATATCTGCCACATCTTCTTTATCCATTCCTCTGTTGCTTCCATGCTCTGCTTATTATAAATAGTCCTGCAATGAATATGGTGTGCATGTATCTTTTGTAATTATGGTTTTCTCTGGGTGTATGCCCAGAAGTGGGATTGCTGGCTCATATGGGAGTTCTACTTTTAGTTTTTTAAGGAGCCTCCATATTGATATCTTTAGTGGTTTTATCAATTTACATTCCTACCAACAGTGTAGATGGGTTCCGTTCACATTCTCTGCAGCATTTATTGTTTGCAGATTTTTTGATGTTGACCATTCTGACCAGTGTGAGGTAATACCTCATTGTAGTTTTGATCTGCATTTCTTTAATGATTAGTGTCATTGAACATCTGTTCATGTGCCTCTAGCTTTGCTTCTAATGTACAGACCATGCTTTCAACTCAGCAATTTTACAGACATGTTTCCTTCTTCCTGGAAGGCTCTTTGCCAATTACTTACATGGCTTGCTTCCTACCCTTATTCAGGCGTCAGTGAGGACTTTTCTGACTACCCTGTTTAACAGACCACCAAAATTACTCCTTTCCTCTTTCAATACTTTTATTTTTTTCCTGGTAGCATGTATTACTATCAAAAAAATGCTATATATTCATTTATAGGTAATTTCCCCCTCATGAGTGGAAACTCCAAGATAGAAGAGACACAATGTCTAGGACACCAAGTAGGTCCTCAAAACATATTGATGCAATAAATGAATGATTGAGAGGATAGTATATTATTTTTATGTGAACAATCATTCTATTATATTCCATTTCCTAGGACAGAATTGAGGGAATGGCATTACTGTAGAGGGGCAGCTCTCCAGGTGTAATGTGTTAGTACCACTCTCATGACCCTAATGTCACTAAATTATTCCTGCTCTTAGACCTACATCCTATAGTCTGAACCCTGCAGTGACAGAGGTTTGCATCTTCTTCCTTTTTTACTGTGAATTATGAATTCCATCCACCATACTTGAACAGAATATCTACATATAAAAGAAAAAGGGCATAGCAGATTAGATGACATTTCCAACATGTCATTGGTTTTCTAAAGTAACCTCAAGGATTGGGGAGGGGGTGAAACTACTGGTTCGTGAGGTACGTCACAAGCTTGTTGGATGGGGTGCAAGAATCTGTAATTTATCCAGCCACCCTGCAGAGGTCCCTGGAAAGGTGCTTGGGCCTGTTTTGATAGAGTAAATTCATCTTAAAAAGGACTTCTTAGGGTTAGATAAGTGATGGGAAGAAAGAAACTATTTTAAGTGGAGCATGACTTTAATAAACAACATTACTACAGCCAAGGGGGTAAACCTGTATTCAATAGATGAAAGAAATGGATAGCTCTGGGATCTTTGCTGCCCTAAGAAGCTTTATTACTTCAATAGTAATAAGAACAAGTAGAGAGAAAAATTACCATTTATTGACTGAGGGTGGAAAAGATGTAGAGAAGGAATTGGTGAAAAGTGATGTAGAATGTAACTAAGAACTAAGTAAGCCCAGAGGAGAAACTGCAACTAGATAAGTAGATAATGAACTTACAAATGACTCCCCTCAGTTATGAGAGTTTTGAATAGCCTGTTGTCTACATCTACAGCTATATGTGTGTGTGTGTGTGTGTGTGTGTGATGGCAGGGACTGGGTTGTGACCATAATGTTTAGGTTCAAAATGAAATTTCTAATGTATTTTGAAAATGTCACATCATTGGCTTGTGTGAAGTTTTAACAAAATTTTTAATAGCAAATATATGATCACTTGGGCTTCCCAGATGGCACTAGTGGTAAAGAACTCACCTGCCATTGCAGGAGACATAAGAGACACCAGTTTGATCCCTGGGTCCGAAAGATCCCCTGGAGGAGGAAATGACAACTCACTCCAGTATTCTTTTTTTTTTTTTAACTTTATTTATTTATTTTAATTGGAGGATAATTATTTTACACTATTATCATGGTTTTTGCCATACATCACTATGAATCAGCCATAGATATGCATGTGTCCCCTCCATCCTGAAACCTTTCCACCTCCCTCCCCACCCCATACCTCCAGATTCACAGAGCACTGGCTTTGGGTGCCCTGCATCATACATCAAACTTGCACTGGTTATCTATTTTACATATGGTAATGTATATATTTCAATGCTGTGCTCTCAAAGCAAAGGAGACATAGACATAAAGAACAGACTTTTGCACTCAGTGGGAGAAGGAAAGGGTGGAATGATTTGAGAGAATAACACTTCAGCATTCTTTTTTGGAGAATCCTATGGACAGAGGAGCCTGGTGGGCTATAGTCCCTAGGGTTGCAAAGAGTCAGATATGACTGAAGTGACTTAGCACACCTGCATATGATCCTGTTAATATATTTTACTTTAACAATTTGAGATGTAATACCTAAGTTTAAGTGAAAGGAGTCCCGTTCTCAGTTAAAGTCTAGGAAGTATATGGTGCTTTCTCGCCTTTTCATAAAAGGACTTTTTAATAGCGCCCCAAAGTAGATTAAGTCATTTATAGACAAAAAGCCTTTGCTTTGGTGAAATTTACTCAACTCACTGACTGAAGGACTATTTGCAAGAGCAGTTTTTTTTTTTTTCAGTTAGAGAAAAAGTTCAGACCTTTAACAAAACTAACATTTGAAATATCAATTTCAGTTCTATTATAATTTCTTAGTGATATTTTTAAATGTTAAAGTATCCCTAAAATAATAGGGAAAATAAACTCCATAAGAATTGAAGAAATGAGCTCCTTTTAATATTGTGGATAGAAAAGTTCAGTTCAGTCCAGTCGCTCAGTCCTGTCCAACTCTTTGCGACCCCATGAATCGCAGCACACCAAGCCTCCCTGTCCATCACCAACTCCTGGAGTTTACTCAAACTCATGTCCATTGAGTCAGTGATGCCATCCAGCCATCTCATCCTCTGTCGTCCCCTTCTCCTCCTGCCCCCAGTCCCTCCCAGCATCAGGGTCTTTTCCAATGAGTCAACTCTTCTCATGAGGTGGCCAAAGTATTGTTAGGTGTATATATATAATTCCTGGAATTTCCAAAGTACAGCATTTTCTTCTGGAGAAGAGTCATTTTGATTTTCTTATACAAATTAAAATCCATTCAAAAATCAAAAAGGTATTTTCCTGTGTCAGAGGAGAAATCTATTTAGTGTGTTAGCATGGCAGAAATATTTTTCTGATAAAAAAAAATGATAGATAAGGTTGCAGCTAAATGTATTGTTTTTTCCCAAATGGTTAATTAGTTTGTGATCTATCATAGCAATTATTCAAATGAAACAGGCATATTTAATTAACATTAGATTATACCTTAATTTTCCCAAAGTACAGGATAAAATAGAAAAACAAAACTTATGTGAAAGTACACAAAAGTCCTGGCCACTGGGATTCATTATGACTAGGAAATGTTTTAAAAAGTTTTCCCCAATTCAGATATTTGAAAAAAAAACTCACCAGACTCTATAGAGTATGCTCAGATAAGACTTTTATTCAAAGGCAAGTGATGTGATGAGGGCAAGGGAGAAAGAGTACAGCAAACATCCAAAATTGACGAGCCATGGAAGTCCAAGAGCCATTCACAGTTGAAGCTTGGAACGACCTGAGTGAGGAAATCAGCTTTGGCAGAGCTCAAAGAGAAGTTCTCCAGGGAGTGCCTTTAAAGCCCGCCATGTCAAATTGGTTAGGCCAGTTGCCAAGGATCAGTAAAGAAACTGACCCTGGGGATCATCACACGAGTTTGGGATCTTAAAAAGCACACCTTCAATCCCACTACCCTTACTTAAGCCAACAGTCAAAATGCATCCCCAGAGGTAAAGACAGTTTTTCTGGCATAGCCATAAAGCCATTCTATCTTGATATGTATCATGTTGTCCTTTTTGATGTTCTTACTATAGAGCACATGTGTCAGGATGTATCTGGTACCAGAGTGTTGGGGTTCCAATGCCAAGAGTCATTAATACAGTCAGGTCACCTACTTATAACTGTGTCACTGCTGAGAGGAAGGAGTGTCTTATGCTTCATCTACTATTTCACTAACATGAAATTATTTAAAATTCTATGAAGTTTAGCAACTTAAATTTTATGGTTTTATGTTTGAATCAAAGAGATCCAACCAGTCCATCCTAAAGGTGATCAGTCCTGGGTATTCATTGGAAGGACTGATGCTGAAGCTGAAACTCCAGTACTTTGGCCACCTCATGTGAAGAGTTGACTCATTGGAAAAGACCCTGATGCTGAGAGGGATTGGGGGCAGGAGGAGAAGGGGATGACAGAGGATGAGATGGCTGGATGGCATCACCGACTCAATGGACATGAGTGTGAGTAAACTCCGGGAGTTAGTGATGGACAGGGAGGCCTGGTGTGCTGCAGTTCATGGGGTCGCAAAGAGTCGGACAGGACTGAGCGACTGAACTGAACTGAACTGATGTGTGAATCATATGAAACACTATAGCTACCTTTTTAGGAGTACAAAAAGGCAGAAGGAAATGAACATTCATGATTTAGCAAACATTTGGGGGGGGGCAATTTCAGATCCAGTTTGCCATGGGAAGAGGGTGAAAGAAAAATGATAAAGGATTTTTTTTTCAGAAATTTTAAAATCGCATGTTCTTACTTTGACTATTATAACGATTATTTTCTTCCTGCTGTCCTCTTAAATTTATCTGACAACAAAAGGAACAAAAAGTAGTACTTTTATTTTCATGAAAGGTGTCACCCCCATCTTTAGAAATCTGCATTGACTTTCCACTTTCTCTCACTGACTGCTATTAAAATGCCTTCATGTGTTTGAATTACATTTAATTCCCAAGAATCCTTTTCTGTAGAGTTTAAGACCATTTGAAGATGAAATTGCTGCTTTTATTCATTCATTTAACAAGAGAGAAAAAAAGAGTTAAGACAATTTTCATGTACTGTGTATGTGTTTTTAACCTTTTTTTAAAAATTGACCTATAATTTTTTTAAAAAAGTTTAAAAACACATACACTGTGCATGGAAATAATCTTAATTCCATCTTCTTTTTCTTTTACATGGATCTCTGCTCAATGTTATGTGGCAGCCTGGATGGGAGGGGCGTTTGGGGGAGAATGGATACATGTACATGTATGGCTGAGTCCCTTCGCTGTTTACCTGAAACTGTCACAAACAATCATTGTTTGTTAATCAGCTATACTCCAATACAAACTAAAAAGTTAATTGAGCTATAATTGGCATATAATTGTGTTTAAGTTCAAGATGCACAACATGTTGGTTTGATACATATGTATATTGCAATATTATTATCCCCATAGTGTTAAGCTAATATCTCCATCACATCACATAATTATTTCTTCTGTGGTGATATCTGCAAGACCTGGTCATTTTCTAACTGCAAGTTTGTAACCTTTGACCATAATCTTTCCAGTTGCCTCACTCATGTGCTGTATTTTTCTAAATATGAATTATGTATTATGGAATCAGTAAATTTCAAGAATGAGTTAGCCTAAAGAAAATCTCCTGTGTAATAGGTCTAACCACACAGTTCCATGAAGCATATAACTGTACAAACGTAAAAGGTTTCATTGTGACATTAGACTAATTATTGACCAACCTCTCCTAGCATATCAGTATTAATCCCTCAGACTATTTGTCACTGTCATATCTTTGTAAAGTTTTTGTTTTTTAAAGTTTTTGTAACATTCTTTTTTTTCCTAATATCTTTAGGAGTTACATATTTTCTTAGTGTGCTAAATTTTTCTGTGGTGATTTCATTTCTAGAAATTACCTCATTGTCTTTGATTTTATCTTTAGTATTCATTTTATTTTTAAAATTTTTGTAATAGATTGATGAGTATATCCAAACTTTAAAAAAAAAAAAAAAAAAAGCGTGTTGTATTTCCAAGGTAGGCAGTGGAGTTAAGAGAAGTTACCCATTTACTTACTAGAATTCTTCACAGGAATGACAAAGTAAATGATTTTTTTATTGACTGGTCTAATTTTCTTTTTCACAAATGACAAAGTGGAAAGCTCAGATTATTTTTTGGTCATGGGTTAGGGAAAGATACTGTAACTATGGTTTGAGAGAAGGAAGGAGAAAGGAAGAGACAAAGATTACATGTTAATGTTTGTTTTCGTTGCATGGGGGAAAACATCTCTCCCCTGAGTTGAGCATGTAGTCATATTGGTTTAGGCAGCTGCCCTTTAATTTCATGTAATTAAAATGTCATAAATGCATGTGCATGTGCACATACACACACATACAAACACACACGCTAATCAGTCTGACTGACTTTGTCTTCTTAGTCTGGTTCTGCTACTTACTGATCCTGTGAATCAGGATATATTATCACAATTTTACTCGTTTTAAAAAGAGTCTTAAGAATAGTTTTTGCCTCATAAAAATAGCAAAGAAGTCATTGAGCTAATAGGTTTACATATGATCACAGAATAATTATGGTAGATATTACTTTTTATTGTACATGGAAGGATTTTTATAATAACTTTTCATAAAGGTGGATCTTTCTTTTCTCTGTAGTTATTGAAATCCATTATTTTTAGTGGAGTATTTTAAATTTTAAGAGATAGAAGCAAATACCTCATGCTTATATAATTCTTTTGTTTCAATTTTAATTATGAAGTTACTGAATACGTTCAAATGAGACATATGGGAAGCAAGAGAGTTTACTGATCAATTCCTTCAGTTCAGTTCAGTTCAGTCGCTCAGTCATGTCCAACTCTTTGTGACCCCATGAATCGCAGCATGCCAGGCCTCCCTGTCCATCACCAACTCCCGGAGTTTGCTCAAACTCATGCCCATCGAGTCGGTGATGCCATCCAGCCGTCTCATCCTCTGTTGGCCCCTTTCCCTCCTGCCCCCAATCCCTCCCAGCATCAGGGTCTTTTCCAATGAGTCAACTCTTCGCATGAGGTGGCCAAAGTATTGGAGTTTCAGCTTCAGCATCGGTCCTTCCAGTGAACACCCAGGACTGATCTCCTTTAGGATGGACTGGTTGGATCTCCTTGCAGTCCAAGGGACTCTCAAGAATCTTCTCCAACACCACAGTTCAAAAGCATCAATTTTTCGGTGCTCAGCTTTCTTCACAGTCCAACTCTCACATCCATACATGACCACTGGAAAAGCCATAGCTTTCACTAGATGGACCTTTGTTGGCAAAGTAATGTCTCTACTTTATAATATGCTATCTAGGTTGGGGTATTTTTTTTTTAAACATATTTATTTATTTATTTTTTTATGGCTGCTCTGGGTCTTTATTGCTGCATGTGGGCTTTCTCTAGTTGCACTTAATGGCACCCCACTCCAGTACTCTTGCCTAAAAAATTCCATGGATGGGGGAGTCTGGTGGGCTACAGTCCATGGGGTCACAAAGAGTCAGACACTGAGCAACTTCACTTTCACTTTCACTCTCTAATTGCAGATGTGGGCTTTTCATTGTGGTGGCTTCTCTTGTTATGGAGCATAGACTCTAAAGTTTACAGGCTTCAGTAGTTGTAGCTTGTGGGCTATAAAGTGTGGGCTCAGTAGTTGTGGCTTACTTGCATGGGCTTAGTTGCCCTGCTGCATGTGGAATATTCCTGGACCAGGGATTGAACCCATACCCCTTATATTGGCAGGTGGATTCTTAACCACTGGACCACCAGGGAAGTCCCCTTAAGTCTTTTATATTTATTTTTCTAAGGATTTGATATGCTTATAAAAAATTTGCATTGTCAAATAACTTCTATTAGTTTCTTTGAAAGAGTTATTATACTCCAAATGATATACTACCATAGAGCCACTAAGACAAAAGTTATAAAAGAATATTTAATGACCTTGGGAAATGTTTACAGTATATGTGAAAAATGTAGGTGGGATAACATTATGACTCATTTTGAAAGAATAAAATCTATCTGCATGTTTATAATGAAAACAATGTTATCAGAATATTTTACCCTGAATTGTTCTACAGTGATTCTTATAGGAAGGTTTTAAATCTTTGAATTCCTCACGTTTTCTTGTTCTCTTCAATGAGTTTATGTATTTTAAATATACACACAAATATATTTTATTTTTAATGCCAAAAAATTCTCTCACATGTGCTTTCAACTTTCAATAAATGAAAAGCATGAAAAGAAAAGAATTAGTGACATAAAATCTCAAATCTCTTAAAAAAATCTCAATTCAGTAAACAAAACTGAAAACAATAAATTGTATTTTAATTCCCTGGTGACTCAAATAGTAATGAGTCTGACTGCAATGCAGGATACCCAGGTTTGATCCCTGGGTCAGGAAGATACCCTGGAGAAGGAAATGGCAACCCACTAAATTATTTTTGCCTGGACAATCCCATTTATGGAGGAGCCTGGTATGCTACATACAATGGGGTTGCAAAGAGTCAGACATGACTGAGTGACTTCACTTTCACTTCAGTCTATAAATACTAGCAAAATGATAACTAGTACATGATGTATATAATAAAGTTCCACATTTAAAAATATAACCAGATGATATAGGCCAGTACTTGTGTGACTGTGCTGTTAAAGAGATTTTGTAAAGGAGTTGGTTAACATTACTGACTGTTGAAGAATATAGAATCTTAACTGACCCCAGAATGGTAGGTCAGTGCATACTATTGAAGGTAAAAGGATATAACTATTAAGGTCTGTAAACCCTAAGAGTTCATTAAGTGTAAGTAAAAGTATCTATTACCCCATTAACATTACCCCATTATTAGCATAATGTTCAAAATGTTTTGTAGGTATGTATAGTTGGTTGTAGGGATAAAGGATCCACAGGATCCATCATGTATTAGAGGAATTCATTGTCTCCAAATAGTAAAGAACCCCTGCTAAAAATAAAATATGGTGAGATGCTGAGGACTTGGGAAGCCAGGCAAAATTGTCCGTCCTATGGTTCATCAGATAATTGTTTCATGTTTTGTTATCTATATCTAAAATCTAGTAGATCGAGAAGCATGAAAAAGGATTTATGTTTCAACTAAAATTATGCATTCATGGAAGGAAGGAAAGAAACGGATGCCATGTGAGTTGAGCCATTCCCAGAATAAGCAGTGAAAGGAATTCTGTTGATTCAGCTGAGGAATATATAATCTCCTTCTGTATAAAAATAATTCCTCACATTTTGTAGCGCTCATACATCCCTTTTATATGCTATGTGTCGTTTTATCCCTCAGTGAACTCGTGAGATAAGAGATAGAATGTAATTCTACAAATTAACATGTTGAATAATTTAACCAAATCACCAGTCAGAAAGATGGGACATAACACCATTTTTAATTCCTAGGCTTTTAACCATTGTATTAGCCTAAGAGCCTTCCCAAGTGTTGATCTTAGTGTTCTTAGATAATGTCTTTAGTGATGAATAAAAATACAAAAATTGATAATGCTCTTTAAGCAATGTGGCTCAAGCTGGTCAAGAATCTGCCTGCAATGTGGGAGACCTGCATTCGATCCCTGGGTTGGGAACATCCCCTGGAGAAGGGAAAGGCTACCCACTCCAGTATTCTGGCCTGGAGAATCCCATGGACTGTATAGTTGATTGGGTCACAAAGATTCGGACACAGAGTCGGACATGACTGAGTGACTTTACTTTCACATACCAAGCATTACTCTTAAACCCTCTCATATATTAACCCAGTCTTCATAACAACCCCATGAAAAAGACTGTATTATTATAGTCATCTTGCACATGAGGAAATTGATACAGACTAGTTAAAAGATCTGTTTAGTCATGCAGATAAAAAGTGGTTGAACCAGGATTTGAACACTCAGTGTCTGACTTCATAATTTGTCCTGTTAACCCCTTATGCTGTGTGTATGTGTGTGAGTGTTAGTTGCTCAGTCATGACCCTATGGACTGTAGCCCCCCAGGCTCCTCTGTCCATGGAATTCTTGAGACAGGAATACTAGAATGGGTTGCCATTCATTCCTCCAGGGGATCTTCTCGACCCAGGGATCAAACCCAGATGTCCTGAATTGCAGGCAGATGCTTTACCCTCTGAGCCACAAGGGAAACCCATAGACAAAAAGCAGACCTAGTTAGTGAACAAAGCTTACATTTTTTTGTATGCACACACACAGATTCTTTGTCATTTACTAAAAGTGAATGAATGTATGCACAATCTAGTGGCAGAAACTGCAAATCAGGCAACCTGAAAATAAAGAGGTAAAATAAAGACAAACGAAGGGTGAAGCCTGGGTAACTGGTATGATGAAGAATAATTGATGTAACATCTATCAACTCTTGATTTCAGTAATCCTTTTGTCTTAGGAAGAGATTCGGATTATATCACCCTTAGTTTAGTTGAGAGAGAGAAACAGAGAGATTGAAACAGAGGGGAGGTAAAAGAGACAGAGTCAAAGAGAAAGAGAGAGTTGTTTTAAAGATTCTAATTTATAGCCAGCTTGTAGAAAAATATGGTGCATTAAATTCCCATTTGGCATCCTGATTGTAATAAGATAGTACACCCTTTCTAAAAATTTCCGTTTGATGAATAAGGGAACCAATTCAAATTGTCTTCATTTTATTGATAATAGCATCAGTGGCATTAATGATAATGCTTTTTGAGTAACAGCAATTAACTAGATTTGGTGAACTGAGCAATTGAACATTGAATTTGAAATCAGAACATTTGGCACTGAAGATGCTAGGAGTACATATTAAAATGATTGTTGATTATTTAAAGATTTATTAAGATGATGAAGAACATTAAAGTGTATTATATCCTGTGTTATTTAGGATGCTCTCAGTTTCAAACCTACTTAAGCCACATAAAGATGTATTGACTCGGTAAATAATAAGTTCAAGGTTGCTCAAGGGTTTAATACAGAGTTTCATCACTGGATTCAGGACTAGGTCTCTGTTTCTCTTCAACTCTCCCCTTCCCAGCTTGTCAGATTGATACAGACTGGCTTTCTTCAGCAACTGGTGGAAATGCTTGTTTCCTGGTTCACAGCCAGGAGTTAATAGTGTATCTTTCCCCAAATAATAGACAAGAAGTGTGAGTTTCTCTCTGATTGGAACCTCCTAGATCATGTCCGTGACTGCACTGAGCATATCATTGTTGCAAAGGGGATAGAATTATCCACACTGTTTTGCATGAATCCCACATTTACATATGGATTTGAGGGTGAGCTCTATCCTGTCCCAATCTCCAGGCATACTGCTGTCTATGGGGAAGTCGGAGAAAGGATATGGGGTGGGCAGTCAGTCACAGTGTCTACTAGAGTCTTCCTTTACAATTTTTATTTATTTTCTATTTGACTGCACTGGGTCTTCATTGCTGCGTGCAGGCTTTCTCAGGTTGCAGAGAGCAGGGGCTACTCTTCATTGCGGTGCACTGACCTCTTATTGCGCTGGCTTACCCTTGTTGCAGAGTACAGGTGCTAGGCACATGGGCTTCGGTAGTTGCAGTGCAGGGCTCAGTAGTTGTGGCACGCTGGCTTAGTGCTCCGCGGTATGTAGAACCTTCCTGGACCAGGGATCAAACCCCTGTGCAGGCGGATTCTTATCCACTGGGCCACCGGGGAAGTCCCAGTCCTCCTTTTTATTTTTTTTTCCATTTATTTTTATTACTTGGAGGCTAATTAGTTTACAATATTGTAGTGGTTTTTGCCATACATTAACATGAATCAGCCATGGATTTACATGTATTCCCCATGAGACAAGTGCTCGGGGCTGGTGCACTGGGAAGACCCCGTCCTCCTTTTTAAACATCCAGTGTTTAAATTGCAGTTCAGTCTCCGTAGCACATATTCACTTTTGGAAATGCCCACCTGCATCCTTGAAAAGACTGTGTGTACAATATGTTCCAGCAATGATATCCCATTCCACATTTGAGAATTTTGGGTGATCTGCAGTCCCTTTCACTCAGACTATGATGCAGGACTTCATGGTCCATTGGGCAATGATTAAATGGAAAAAAAAAGGTTGAAGTTCAATACCCCTAAATAAAAATGAAGAACACAGAATATCTTGACGTTGAAAAAATAAATGCATAAACAAATAGAATGAAAAAGAAAAATGTTTATAATATCCTGTACTCTCCAAGTTCCTGGCAATTCTTCTTTCTGTTCATTAAAAAGCCTTACTTAATAATTGTCTTCTAGATTTTGAGACTGATATCAGGGAAAATGACATTTCAGTGAAGCATACCACTTTAGTCTTCTGCATGATTTTTGGGGTCCGGGTGTTTACCCAAGGTATTCTTCAGTCAGACTTGGGATTTCTTTGGAAAATCAGATTTATTTACAAGTTTTAGACATTTAGTATTTTTTCCTTTTTAAGTCTGTGACCTAGTAATGAAGGTCCTCTGATCTAGTTCTAGTCTTCAAATGTGAGCTCCTTTGTCTTCCTTAATATGTCTCTGTGCTTTGCACATCCCCTGACTGAGGCAATTTGCAACAAAAGTTTTGGATAGGAGGCCCAGCCCATCTCCTCTTTGACTGGGCGGCTTCTTCCTGATAGGAGTGATCATCTGCTTTATCAGAAAAGTGCTGTAGGGAAGCCCTATGGTTGATTTTGCTTTAAGTATTTATGTCTTAAATTATGCCCTTTCTGCCTCTCATTAGATTTGGAATAAAAATAAAAGTTGGTTTATCTAGTCCCATCAGGCTCCAAATTATCAGCCTCTCAAGCCATTTATGTTCTAAGCCAGAGGCAGCATAGATCTCTTAAAAAAAAAAAAAAAAACCAAATAGGTGACCTTTAACATGAGGTGTTTCTGTTTTTTTTTTCTTTCTTGGTATGAAAAGACTGGTAGATATCAACTACTTTGTTTCTCTCTTATCCGTTAATAGTGTTGGTATGCCAAAGTATGTGTCTCCGGGTAAAATAGGTTATTGTTTAATCAATTATTTTTAACCATGCAACATCTATCACCCTGATATAGCTGGTTCCTTATCACTCTTGGTCCTTGTCTCTAACATAATTCAGTCTATTCAGCATTTTAGGATCTGTTACTTTTAACACTTCACTCTCTGACTCTAATTTCCATATATCTTAGAATGTTTTCTGTTGCTCTAATGGCAAACTCATGCATAAGGTTTATGTGTTAACCCTTTCTATGAAAAATTACTGCATTTTAGCATGGGTAGTGACATACACGAGTTAAGGAAAGATAATGTATTTTCAGGCAGTAGTCATCTTATTGATTCAAATTTGCCCCCACACCAGTATATCCCAAAGTACACCCAAGGCATAATAGGTACTTTTTTTTTTTTTTTTGTAAATAGTACCTAAGTTATTGTTAGATGGAATATGTATATGTGCATGTTCCTTCATATTAATGGGTGATTCTTTTAAAGATGACAATTCATGTTAAACTTTTGTCATTTCACCTCTCCCTATCACATACATATCTAAAACTGGAAACTGTTCTTACTAAGTCTAATTTAGTGCTTTAGCAGGTGTATTAGTAGAAAGTGTTTCTCTTTAAGTATTAAGGAAAACATGCAAATGAAAAATATTGTTACAGTTTTAATATTTTCCTCAGTTGTACTGAAATTCATTAAAAATAATTACATTGGTACATTTTATCTATTTATACAATCCTTGTGTTTTAAACTATAAATATTCACCTAGATTCTCAGTTTAGTAAGTCACTTTTAGGTAGGATTTTTAGAAATAGATTTGTAGAACATTTAGCCTATTGCAACAGTGAATTAGACTATACCAGTTTTAATTTTAATATTTGTGTTAAATAAAATGCATTTGCTTTACATAGAGCCATGTTAGTGCTTTGTCTTGCTAGCATAATACAATTTCCAATTGACCTTCACCCAAAAGACACATTTTAATACACATACATATATACAGAAAGCATCTGTATTGGAAATGAAACAGCTTTTCTTTCATTAGAGATTTTTTGTGATCATACTTCGGAAATTACTGGCTTTTGTAATAGAAACTCCTAGAAGAATGGTGGGATTCTGGTGAGAATTTAACCCAGCTTGTCTTCACACTGTAGCTCCATTACTTTGATTTCTTGGCCCTATCCTCCTCCGCTTCTTCAATCAAGTTTTTTTTTTTTTTTCCAGGACTCTTTTGTTATAATAGCAAGATGACTACCAGAATTTCCAATGGTTCTATTTTATTTTTTATGCCCAAGGGAAAAGGACTACTTTTATTCTCAATAATTGTACCAAAAGCCTGGTGACTCTTTTGGTTGGAATGTGTTAGGAAATGTCTCTCTGATTGTTACACTGTGGGGCGCAGAAAACCATGTATATGGGTTTATATTCTATGGCCCTGAGCCAAACACTGTGGCAAGGAAAATTCACTTAAACCAGTCAGGGCTCATTTCTGGATTGGGATTGAGATTAATCCCAAACCAACCATAGGGCTGCTATGCAAGGTGAAATAGGTTGAATATATTTGGGGAATTATTTTATAGTAATATTTGATTGAGTTCAGTGTTTTTCCATGGTTGATTATGAAAATCATTAAGGGAATAAGAGCTATCATATAGGATTGTTCTAATGTGTGTGTATCATTTTTGTTTATGTGTGTGTGTATGTGTTTGTCCATATGCCTTTATATATTTTTTCACTGGTTCTAGAATATGTTTCATTTTTCCTTGGAAAACTTTTCATTTCCACTAAATTTTTTATCTTAAATAAATTACAGTTGGATACTTAAGAAGCTGTCCCACACCAATCAGTCATATTTAGTGCAGGTCAGACTATTACTGATGTGTCAAGTATTTCTAGAGCAGTGCTTTAGACTCTGTCACAGAGCTAAATATATTCAACATTTAGCAAACATTTATTGAGTACCTGTTATAAGCAAAGTGCTATGCTAGGTACTCTTATGTATATGAAGATAAATATATGTCATAAAACAATGACAAATTGGCTTTCAGAATGTGCTCATTTCCAATATCATCACATTTTTCTTCTCTGTCATTTTTCATTTTATTATAGGAAGACCTTGAGGTTTTGTTTTTTTTTTTAAGAATAAAGACAAAAATAATGATGCATGAACTCACTTGAGTTGGTTTCATGCTACACATCTTATATAAGAACATAAACATTTATGAAGTGTAATGCATGCATTTACATAGTCTAGATTGTTATTAAATTTCCCATTTTTGTATTTTCTTCTCAGAGATTTCTGACCTTCAAAATTTGGCCAGCTTCAAATTGCTGGCCTTTGAATTTACAAAAACAAAGAAGAGAGTTTAATAAGCAGTAAAATGAAGCTATTTATCTGGATAGATTACTTTGTAAAGTGCAAGTATAGAAGACCCTCCTAGGTCAACCTAATATATGATTTCCAATTTTTCTAAGTAATTTTTATTGACTTACACATTTGAGTAGAAGATAACTAATTACCAAATAGTATCTACATTTACCCACAAATTCTGATGGTACTGGTGTCAAATAGTCAAATATATGTCTACAGAAATTTTTAAGCAATCTCGACTTGTTAATAGTAATGGCATTGTAATCCCAATATAGTTTCCTGTTTTAAAACGGTATATATCTGTAACATATATTTATGTAACATTTATATAGGGTAGATTTTGGAGATAAATAAGAACCTAGTAAACTATTTGTGTGTGTCTATGTGTTAAGGACATAAATTTAAAAACGGATGTTGTTAGTTGGGATAAAAAATGAAGTTTGATGAAAACAGTTTGATGTCTGGTAATTGACAAATGTTTAAGAACCAGACATAATTCCCTGAATAGTGGAGAGATATACATTATTCAGAACATTCAATAGGCACCAAAGCCAAATTTCTAAATGAACCAAGGAGAGAGAGGAATAATTTTGAGTGATTTATCCTAATTATTATTGGCACTAGAATATTAAGCATTTTATACCTACCTACTTGTAGCTGAGGCTACTTTCCTAAGTTTTTATTTTTCCCCAAAATGTGTACCTTCAATCACACTCATGGGTCTTTACAATTCTTTGTTTTGGCTAAGTCAAGAAAACCTAAATGAATCCTATGGAATGTGCTGTATATACACTTTTATCTCACCCGCCCACACACATTCTTCCTGTTTACAGTAACACATTTGTCTTAGCATTATACTGCTTTTGGCCTTGACAGAATCTGTTCAAATTAATACAGTGTTCAGTACTGCAATAACAGAATAGCTGTAGTTCTGCAATTTCTTTTTCTAATCATTTGAAGCAGAGAAATCTGACTGCACTATTACGGATCTTCAGTACAAGATAAAGGTATTTCTTTCACTGCAAATAATTCTGTGTAACTTCTTAATCAGTTGTTTTATCTTCTTGATAAAGTTGATCTTCTTGATCAGTTGTTTATTTTCTTGAAATTCAAAACAGACTAAGATTTTCAAAATGCTCATATACATGCTATTAACAATGTTAATCACTATTATGATCATTTTGTTACCATGCAGTGGATACTCAATATATGGCAGGAACATGTGGCAGTTGCTTTGAAAACAGTGTCTGTAATGCTTACCACCAATCAATCTTTCCACTTTAGAGATTCAGTTAGATGATTTGCTGACAGCACAAAGCTGGCAAGTGGCAGAGTAAAATGGAATCCAGGCATCTTGGATTCCTAAGCCTAAAATTTTAAAATTATACCTTTTTGCATTTCCATTAAAATTTACTGTTAACTTACAATAGTTCTTAAATATTTTGCATAATAATGTAGTATGTGAAGGTCAAACACTGATAGTTCAGTCAGTCAACTGTTTATTGATGATCTCAGTTGTGTTAATTACTAGTATTATTTGACTTACCCTCCGGGTCCTTATGGACTTGAGGAGCCAGACACTCTTCCAACTGCTTTGAGACACAGTAGAATTAAGAAGTGTAAAAGACATTCATACAGTTTGGAAACATGAAACATTGCTTCATAAATCTTGACTTTGCAGATTGCAGGAGGAGGTGTAACTGAGTGATGTACCCTGATAGGCAAATAGGATTTTTCATAGGAGGGTTTTCCCATGCAAAGATCAGTCTCCTTTATGGAATCACATGAGAAAGACATAGAATCTTTAGTCCATTTTGCATATGACGTGTAATGTAGACAGTGGTAGGAGAGCAGTAGGAGAGGCAACTGGAAAGGAAAGTTGAGGACAAATTGTGTAGGATCCTTATATTATGCTAAAGGGAATACATTTTATTGACAAAGTCATTGGCAGGTTTTGAATATGGAGCTCTGTGTTTCAACCCAAGGTTTTAAGGAGCTAACTCCAGAGGACGTGGGGCATTAGAAGGATGAATAGAAAGGGCCATGCTTAATTGGAAGTGTCAGTGACACCTCTAGGTGGAGGTGCCTAACTGTATTTGGAAATCAGGATTTATTCTCAAGGTATCCGTTAAGACCAGTGACACAGACATACAGAATAGGGACTAGGATGGAAAGAGATAATAGGGCAATGCATAAGCATATTTGAGATTTCACAGAGAGAAAAAGTACAGTAAAATTTGGAGGGGTTCAAGAATAGAATATTTGAAGTAATATGTTTAAGCAGGCAAAGTAACAGCAACCTGAGTTGGTGCAGAGATGGGATAGGAAGAGGAGTAGTTATGTGTGATTACAGAACTTCGTCATAAGAGTACCATAACATGGATGATTAAAAAAAAACAAACTGAAGACGGTGTGCATGTTCAATGATGTCAAATGCTGTAAATGAATTGAAGAGGATGCAGATGGAGGAAAAGCAGTTGGATCTGCTGTTTTAGAAGTAGACTTGTACAGTTTGAGAAGGCCATTTCCATAGAAGGGTGGGAAGTAAAAAAGATCGCATAGGTTAAAGGTTGATGACAGCACATTGGAAGCAGAAAAGTAGAGTGATCTATTTGGAAGTTCAGTGATGAAAGAAAGGAAGAGATGGAATAGTAGACTGAAGAGTGATAGTATTGGACAGATATGTTTTAGATTGGGAGAGATTTAAGCAAGGGTGTTGACATACTCTACAGTAGTATACTATGTGATAGGAATCTATAGTACACTATGTATACTAGACTATCTGTTGTATGTATCAATAATATGGTATAAATCTACAATGGCTTGATATTGTGGGAAAACAGGTACATAAAAATTGACATGAACATTCATGATGCATCTTCAATAACAAGGTTTTGTTCCATTAATACTTAACTAATACAATTCCATTTTTAGTAAGCGATTATTATTAGTATTGATTCCCACTTAATCCTTTGCAATGCCTTAAAGTCTCAGTGTATTTCCTCCCTTTATTAAAAAGTAATCTTTCATGTTTGAGTTTTGTCAGAGAGCAAGATAACACAGGGCGTACAGCATAGACCATGACATCGCTGGAACATTTTAACATGATTTGATTTTATAAAACACAATACAATAGGGATCAGGCAGTGCTTTGTTTTAAAACATTCACTGCTGGAATTCAGTTATTTATGCAAAAGTTTGCTGATCAGTAGGGCTCTGTCCCCTGATGCCAAGTCGTTAAGCACTTTCTACAGCTTATTGTGAATAATGCAGAGGGTCAGTGGGACCCTTTAAACCCAAATCCAGAGACAAGCCTTCTGAAACACATGGTCTCCCACAGTCAAGCATTGCAACAACTTTCCTATCTAGAAAAATGCCACTGAACTTTCTGAGTATTGATAGCTAGTTTTTACACTCATAAAACTGAGGGAGAAGAAAATATTCTTTACTCAAAGTCCACAACATTAATACACATATGGTCATATCAGTGTATGCACTGTGGATGTTTAACGATTTAATGTGATTCGGAATTAAAGGATGCCAGTAACCAGAGCTCAATTCTTAGACCACAGTCATTTCTCTGATGATGTCATCTAGTGTCCTATTATCAAATACCATCTGCACGTTGACTGCCTCCCAAATGTTTCACCCAGCTCAGAACTTTCTGCGCAGCTCCAAACTTGGATGCACAATTCAGTAGCTCGTTCCTAGTCAATTCAAATTGAACATGTTCAAAACTGAATCAACTAACCCCCAAATCTGATTCATCTGCAATCCTTCCTATCCCAGTAAGTAGCAACTCCACACTTTCAGTTGCCCTAGCTAAATACTTAGTCTCCCTCTTTCTCATCCCTTTTATTATTGCTCAGAAAATTATGCCAGGTCACCATGCCCAATCTGTATCCAGAATCTGGCCACTTCTCACCACCTCCATTGTCCCCACATCATATCTGGTCTGGATTGTTGAAATCTTCTTTTCAGCTGCTCTGCTTACTTTGGCCCTTGGCCTACCTACATTCACTTTGTCTACTAGAGGGTCCTCTTAAAATGGAAGTCAGATCCCGTCACACTGCTGCTGAAAATCCTCCAATGGCTGGTCACACACTCGGAGTGGAGTGGAATGTAGCCCTGTTGTGTTGAGTCCGCACACAGTCACCTCCCTGTCCCCGCTTCATCCCTTCTTTGGCCTTCTCAGCCACAATTCTTGCCATCTCTCATTCTGCTGAAACTATCCTAGACTCCATGCCTTTGCCTCTAGGCATGTGCTCTCTACATAGTCACATGACTCCTTCTCACATCTTTAAGTCCTTTTTTTTCTCAATGGCACTCAGTGATATTTTCTCTGAACTTCCTAAATTAAATCCCCTGGGTCCCCCTCTTTCCTTGACACTTCTTATTCCCCTTTTCCCCCATTATTTCTCTCATAGCACTTACCAGCTTCAAATTTACTTATTTAATTTGTTTAGCATGCCTCCCCTAATAGGGTTAGTTCCACAAAGGCAGGATTTTTGTCAATTTTGTGTATGACTGTATCACTGTTGCCTAGAACAGTGCCTGACCCTTAGTAGTTGCTCAGTAAATATCAGTATTTGTTAAAGAATCACTAAAACATGGTAGAGTCAGAATTTCATATGCTTTCAGAGCCCTTCTCTACAAAATGAATAAAGGTATGATGTATGGAATATATATAATCTGGTTTGCTAATTGTTCCTCTACCTGGCATCTCTGTAATTATAACAACTTTATGACAAATTGTAAGATCATGGCATCCAGTCCCATCACTTGATGGCAAATAGATAGGGAAACAGTGGCTGACTTGCAGATGGTGACTGCAGCCATGAAATTAAAAGACACTTACTCCTTGGAAGGAAAGTTATGACCAACCTAGACAGCATATTAAAAATTAGAGACATTACTTTGTAAACAAAGCTCCATCTAGTCAAGGCTATGATTTTTCAGTAGTCATGTATGGATGTGAGAGTTGGACTGTAAAGAAAGCTGAGCACCGCAGAATTGATACTTTTGAACTGTGGTATTAGAGAAGACTCTCGAGAGTCCCTTGGACTGCAAGGAGATCCAACCAGTCCATCCTAAAGGAGATCAGTCTTGGGTGTTCATTGGAAGGACTGGTGTTGAAGCTGAAACTCCAATACTTTGGCCACCTGATGCGAAGAACTGACTCAATGGAAAAGACCCTGATGCTGGGAAAGATTGAAGGCAGGAGGAGAAGGGGACAACAGAGGATGAGATGGTTGGATGGCATCACTGACTCAGTGGACATGGGTTTGGGTGGACTCCAGGAGTTGGTGATGGACAGGGAGGCCTGGCGTGCTGCAGTTCATGGGGTTGCAAAGAGTTGGACACAACTGAGCTACTGAACAGAACTATGACAAATCATAAAGTTTTCAATATTATTATTTGAGAATGGCTTGACAAAGATAAGTTTACTGGTTCATTGTGAATATCTTACTTATTAAAAAGCAAAATAATAATGACTGTGGCATTACAATTTCTATGTTTAAGGATATATTACCTATAGTGAATAGAAAATAGAATAGATTTAATTTTCTGAGTCCCTTATTTCTTCCAAAAACAAGGATATACATATGTATGTGTAGTTTCTAGATTGTGATTGAAGCATTTGATTATAATTGTTTTTAAATAACATCTATATTTTGGGGGTAATGTTTTGGAAAAAAAATTCCTTTTCCGATAGGCAATAAAATAGCATTTTGGCTTGATCTGATACTTCCTGTGAAAGAAAAATTCATTGAATTTTAAATCTGTTGATTCTACCCATAAAGTTCTTTTTAAGTACCAGATTGGTGACTTGAAATTTAAATCGTTGTCTCATGAACTTGATGTGAGTTTGGTTATGCATTTGTATACATTGTTCATGCTGTTTTGAATGATAAGTGTTGCCTCCTGAGGAAGTTCAATTTCATTAAGGTCTATATTAGTATAGTCAGAGCTTTTATATTTCATTAAACCCACATTTCACTGGTCCTTAAATAGTGACAGTTGGATAAAAAAAGTTGAGGAAGAGAATCAGTCATAAGAGATCAAGTGTGTAATGAATAGAACGGAAGTTCTTTTAATCTTTTCTGTATGTTTTATTTTTAATGATGCAAAAATAACATTACAGACATCACTGTTAAAACCTGTGTGTGTGTGTGTGTGTGTGTAATACATTTTAAAGATTTGTTTCCTCTACGTCATTCCCTATCTTAAATAACATTTTCTGAACTATCTATTAGGTTCTTTTATTTTAGCCTGTATTTGATACACAGACATTTATATTGGTAAAGAAAAATCAGTATTTGTCCTGTGGAAAAAATGTGTGCTTATATATCTGTCATAAAACTATTAGATTCCACAAGAACCCAAGGCAAACTCATTTAGCTATCAGGTGTAATTGTGCTTTACCTCAAATGGTTTTCTTTCCCTAGAGGACAGTCAGGAATGCTGGTGGCATCAAATGCTCAGGTCAGCCTCAAACTAAACAAGGAACTTTTTAGCTCTGTCCACCAGGCACACTCTTTTCTCCCCCAAGTAACTATTGAGTCATAAATCTTCCTCTGGAAAACTGATTTTCAATTTCTCGTCTTCACACTAAAAAATGGTCAATATATCGGCAATGAGTGTTATGTATTGCTCACTGGCCAGTGATATCTCTAAAGGTGGCCTGTTACATCCGAAAAGCAAAGGGCTCTGAGTCCTGTAGGGTGCCAAAACCTCCAGTCAGTTTAGTCAGTATTTCAGACAATATAGTTGGAAAAAACATCAGTCAAGACACATCACCGTTGTATACATTAAATATCTTTGTGCATCCCATTTTGGTTAACTTTTCTGGCATTTCTAAATGCTGTTGCTGTATATGCTGCTGACAGGGAGCAAATTTCATTATTTCGAATTTCGGCAGCCTTTCCTTCTTTAGCCTTAACTTCCTTGTTGAGGTGCTAATGAGCTGTGAAAAGGCCAAATGGAAGAGGAATAAGAGCTCCAGATAATCCATACTCTGATAAACTACTCCCTCAATAATTGGCAGTTTATGGTTCTTCTGGGACAGTGGCAGAAATAAGCAATGGTGGCCAAGTATATGGAGCAGCACGTGTTAATAACATTGTAGAAGAGGTTTACAAGGCAATCAGAATTGTTTTAAACAAATGTCACGTGTGTACCTTCAGGCCTAGGCACAATTTGATTATCCAAAAGCTTTATACGTCAGATTGAGCTGCATCCCAGGATTTCTAAATCAGAAGGTTCTAAACACATTTGTGACTATCTCCCTTCTAGCTTCAGTGAATTTCCTCTTCCTGATTTATAGTTTCCCCAGAACAAAGACATACTTGACCTTCCTTTCCTGCTCATTTGCATGTTTTTAATTCATCTTCACATTAAAGTTTTTAATTGCTGCTATATTTTAATACTCAGGTTTTAATTCGTTGTTTTAATTTGTGTTGTGGCGATAATTCTGTTTCCTTCCTAGTGTAATATGAAATAAGGCCAATATATTAAAAAATACCTTTCAATAGAATAAGTAGTAATTTTGTAGAAAATTTCCAGGAGTTATACTAATCAAGAAGATGATAGCTGACACTACTCAAGAGTATTTTTTTAAAAATGAAATATTGTTTTTAAATATAGTATTGATAGTCTCAGTATGTGAACAAAGAAAGCTTTTTTATCCCTTTTCTTTCCCTTCCTATTTCAAAAAGTAGAGCAAACAATTTGAAATATGCCAATAGGCATTTTTTTAGATTTTGGCATATGTTCCAAGTATGATTATATATCAACAAAAAAATCCCAGTGATTGTTGTTACATATTTTATAGTATCCATAATTTTATGTGGTGATTAAAAAATTTGAGTGTATCAGTAAATTTTAGGGCATTTCACTAAAGAAGCCCATTGTAAATATTTAAAAATCTTTACATGAACAAGTTATCTGTTGAGAATACAGAAATTGTACACTAAAGCCAATTGTATTTTAAACATATGAAAGTATTCATAGAAGGGTCTATGAGAGAGACAGACTAGATGAATCAAAGAATTCTATCAGTGGTTCCTGGGGTATGTGAAAGACATGTCATCATTACATTCACATAAAGTATGGCACAGTATTACAGTTTGATTTTTAAATGCAATTTTACCAATCTAGCTATATCTGGGAAATATTTCTTCCCTTTAAGTTATTAAAAATATGTGAGGTAACTTAGTTAAAATTACAGGCTTCTATGAAACAGATGCTGAGTTCAGCTCCCATCTCTGCTCTTTATTGACGGTAACCTTGGGCAAGTTTCTAACCCCCATATATATCAAGTATCCTTCCTGTAAAACGTAACCAATCAGTCAGTTCAGTTGCTCAGTCGTGTCTGACTCTTTGTGACCCCGTGGACTGCAGCACACCAGGCTTCCCTGTCCATCACCAACTCGTGGAGCTTGCTCAAACTCATGTTCATCATGTCGGTGATGCCATCCAACCATCTCATCCTTTGTCGTCCCCTTCTCCTCCTGCCTTCAGTCTTTCCCAGCATCAGGGTCTTTTCTAGTGAGTCAGTTCTTTGCATCAGGTGGCCAAGTGTTGGGGTTTCAGCTTCCTCATCAGTCCTTCCAGTGAATTTTCAGGACTGATTTCCTTTAGGATGGACCTGTTGGATCTCCTTGCAGTCCAAAGGACTCTCAAGAGTCTTCTCCAATACCACAGTTCAAAAGCATCAATTCTTTGATGCTCAGCTTTCTTTGTAGTGCAACTCTTACATCCATACATGACTACTGGAAAAACCATAGCTTTGTCTAGACAGACCTTTGTTGGCAAAGTAATGCCTCCGCTTTGTAATATGCTGTCTAGCTTTGTAATATGCTGTCTAGATTGACCATACCTTTTCTTCCAAGGAGCAAGTATCTTTTAATTTCATGGCTGCAGTCACCATCTGCAGTGATTTTGGAGCTACCACCACCCCACCCCCCCCGCCCCCGCCCCTGCCGCCCAGCAAAAAAGAAAGTCTCTCACTGTTTCCACTGTTTTCCCATCTATTTGCCATTAAGTGATGGGACCGGATGTCATGATCTTCGTTTTTTGAATCTTGAGCTTTAAGCCAACTTTTTCACTCTCCTCTTTTCACTTTCATCAAGAGGCTCTTTAGTTCTTCTTCACTTTCTGCCGTAAGGGTGGTGTCATCTGCATATCTGAGGTTATTGATATTTCTCCCAGCAGTCTTGATTCCAGCTTGTATTTCATCCGGTGTAGCATTTCTCATGATGTACTCTGCATATAAGTTAAATAAGCAGGGTGACAATATACAGCCTTGATGTACTCCTTTCCCAATTTGGAACCAGTCTGTTGTTCCATGTCCTGTTCTAAATGCTGCTTCTTGACCTGCATACAGATTTTTCAGGAGACAGGTCAGGTGGTCTAGTATTCCCATCTCTTTAAGGATTTTCCACAGTTTGTTGTGATCCACACAGTCAAAGGCTTCGGCATAGTCAATAAAGCAAAAGAAGATATTTTTCTGGAACTCTCTTGCTTTTTGTATATGTAGACAGTAAGCATTCCTTATGTTGTAAGGTTAAATTAGGTAGTGTAATGGTGTCCTTGCAGCAACCTTACAAATAGTAAACACTCAATATATTATACTTGTGTTCTGTTTATAAATTCTATAATAATTTAGAGGGTGATAAAAGCATTATAGATTAGAGCATAGTGTAGAATGGGGAGCACCTAACCACAAGATAAAAAAGATGATACACTGGGGTTTCAGAAGAACATATTACAATATCTCTTCATATGCATACTTTGTTTGAAATTAAGAAATTAGTAAATTTTACTAATATACAGGTTCTTAGATGATGTCATGTAACATATGTTATTTCATGTCCTCAGTCAGAAATCTTTAATCAGATGGACTGGGCCTTATTTATTGGCATCACTGGTGTTCTGTATCTGTTGCATTCCCTATGAATAGTTAGATGGGTTTACCAATTGTATTATCTTAAGTAGTAAAATTGTTGTTATTCATTCTCTAAGTCACCTCCAACTCCTTGCAACCGCATGGACTGCAGCTTGCCAGGATCCTCTATCCTCCGCTATCTCCCAGGTTTGCTCAGATTCATGTCCATTGAGTTGGTGATGCTATCTAACCATCTCATCCTCTTTCATCCCCTTCTCCTCCTGCTCTCAATCTTTCCCAGCATCAGGGTCTTTTCCAATAAGTCAACTCTTCGCATCAGGTGGCCAAAGTATTAGAGCTTCGGCTTCAGCATCAGTCCTTACAATGAATATTCAAGGTCAAGGTGCCCAGTAGTAAAATACCTATTTTTCAATAAAATGGGACATTTTTCAATAAAATGGGAGTGTCCCAGAAAATATTTCTTATTGCATAGAAGTGTTCTACATATTTTTTTCAAAGAAAAAAAAAACGCAAGTATTCCAAAAATGCTGAACATTTCTGTGTCAGCAATGGCTATGCATACTATGCTATTTCTCAGAGATTTCCAAAAGCAGGAAAAAACACTTGATCTCTCCTTTCAAGGGAAATTTCTGTATTAATCGATGATTAAGAAAGGAACTACACATGTAAATCCATGGCTGATTCATGTCAATGTATGGCAAAAACACTACAATATTGTAAAGAAAGGAACTACATTATATAGGAAATTTGTGCTATGGAGAGTGCATTTCAAAAAAGAATGTTTGACAATATTCTCATGATCATGTGTCAGTTATGAAATCTTTAACATCTACACACAGAAACTTGAAAGTAGAAAAATTTTATTTAAAATATAAATGAAATGTTTTTGTGAGGTTCTGAATCCCTATTATAAATATAAACATGTTTTCATTTGATATTGCAAGAAGTCCTGATTTGGATGATATAAGATTAAATTGTTTTAGCTAAAAAGTTTGTAATATCTAGTAGATTGGGTGCAAAATGAATAGGGGAGCTAAGTCAAATCAGTCCTCAAAATTGCTGTGGAACAAAGTGACTTAAAAAGGGGAATATACAACCCCAAGTGTTATTTTAATAAAATGAACAATTTTCAGAGTTGAAGAGCATTATTGTAAGGTTTAGGAAAGGTCATGCAAGAGATGAGATTTGAGCTGGAACTTAAAGAATATGATTTAAGTATTGTGGGAAAGTGGTTTTATTTATTTATTTTACTATTCTGTGTCGGTAACAGAGAAATAAACAAGTAGGAAGGTAAGACATGAAAATTAATGATTCGTAGGTTTCCAAGCTGTGAAAGGGAGAATGGAGGAAAAAAATCTGAGACCATTAGATAATAGGGTATGAAGTTGGGACTGTATTCTAAGAGTAAAATTACCCATGTTTATTGCATGTAATAGTAAGAAACTCAGTAGAAACGTCACAACTATTCTCGAGTTGGGTTGAAACAAGCTGAAGATAGATGAGAAGGAATCAATTTGGGGGGCATGTCATCAATGTCATCCTTGTGTTGTTTTAGCAGAGTTTCTCGCAGTGTTGGTCTTGACATTTAGGGCCTGATCATGTTTTTGTGGCAGGGAGGTGGGGGGTGGTAGTATTTCCTTATGCTGCTGCTGAGCTGTGCGGTGTAGAATGTGTAGCAGTGGCCTCAACCCTCTAGATGTCCTCAAAGTCAGCAGCACTCTCCACCCCGCCAGTGATGATCCATACTGCCTCCAGATACTGTGAGATGGCCCAGGAGGGCAGAATAGCTCCTGGTTGATGTCACTAGGAATGAAAAAGAAGAAGTGAATGTGAAATAAATTGTGAAAGCTGTTGTTTGCCAGACAGCTTTCAACCAAACTGTTGAAGATAAAAGAATAAGTCATTTCAATAATAATAGAATTTTTTTTTTAGACTAAGGCACACATATGTCTTTTAAAAAAATTATTTGACTGCTTTGGGTCTTAGTTGTGGCTTGCTCGATCTTTCACTGTGATGCATGGTCTTCTCTAGTTATGGCACGTGGGCTCTAGAGCACATGGGCTTGTTCGTTGCAGTGCGCAGGCTTATAGTTGCTCCAGGCATGTGGGATCTTAGTTCCTCACCCAGAGATTGAACCTGTGTCCCCTGCATTGAAAGGCAGATTCTTAACCGCTGGACCCCCAGGGAAGTCCCCACATATGTCTTTTTGACATACATTTTCTATGTCACACTCACTTGGGAATCTGTTTGGCATTCCTCCTCATGTTTTCCACTGCCTCATTTTATAATATATACATATATACCCTTAAATCCTCTTACAGTATCTTCCCTAAATCTGACTTTTGAGTCTTTCATTCCAAGATGTGAAAGGAAATATTAGTACATCAAGAGACTGAAAACTTGTCAAAAGGTGTCACACCCTTTATTTCTCTCAAATACAGTGAGCCTTTGTCCACTCTTCTCAGTTCTCTAAACCTTCAGATTAAGAGCTTTAATTGTCAGTGAGACCCTGCAGTGTAAACCTTGAAGCAGGCACATTATTGTTAGGAGCCAGTGATAAAATGGATGAACTGCCCATTGCCCTCAGCTGACTAACCTACCTACAGGAGCAGGCCAGAGGACTGCTTCCAGCCTTTATTACTTGGCTTGAGGCAGAGGGCAGGATTTGTGGCTGATAATGAAATCTATCCAGAGTCTTCCCAGGGCTTAATATCATTTGAATTTTCCTTATAAATGTCAAGCTCTCAAGGCCTTAAACAAAGGATCTCTTTCTTCCCTTGAAGAGAATAAGGAGACAAACAGTACGCTAAGGCAGTAGGTACTTTCAATAGAAGTGAGGTGTGTTGTTTCTTCTCTCTGCTCGCTGTGGAAAGATGCAATATCTTTGGTTTAACTGACTTATGAAAAATGCCCTAATATTAATATAAAGTAAGATGGAAAATTATTACCTGGCAGGCACTAGGAGACTCACTGTTTTATTCAACAAAGATCTAGTATGTTCTACTCTTTGTCAGACACTGTAGTGAACAAAACAAACAAAACTCTATACCCATGGAGGTTATATTTAATGCACCATGAGGGTTTTTCTGAAAGATATACCACACCAACCTTCTAGGAACAAGGACAGGAGATGAAAAGCATGCAAATTAAATAAAGAGAAAACCCAAGGAATTTAAATGATATATATGCAAGGAGATGGCATAATTCAAGTAGCTGGTGTACCTAAAAGAAGTAGAAATAACCAGTGCATTTGAGGAAGTTACCTGTTTAGCCAAAGTATGTTGAATTAGGTTACTATTTTTTACAACCTAGAATCAAAGTAAAAGCAAACCCCCCTTTGTTGATGTTACTGTTTACTTCTGTATTCTGTGTTGTACAAAATAAGAACAATGAGGTAATGGCAGTGACTTTATAAAGGTTGGATGGGAAGGGTAATGCTGAATGTTGCTAAAACTCTGTATATTATCTGTAAGCCTTACACACACTAAGTTAATATAATCATATCCATTTTCAGGTATGTACCCGGAGTCTGAAATGAAATAACTTTGTCAAGCACACACTGCTTATAAATTCTAGAGGCTCAGGAACTTGAAAGGTTTAGCTGACTCTAAACTGAGACCAAATTGGAGTTCCCTGAAGGCAGGCACTGGTTCTGTGCACAGTGATGCCTTTGAGACTCTGCTGCACACAGGAGTGGGGGTGGGGCCTGGGAGGGCAGTGAGATTTTAGAGAAGGCTGGCTTGGACCTTCAGTGGAGTGGCAGAGCCACCCAGTAGGGTCAGTTCGAGGGGGAGAGGTTGGTGGGAGAAGCGATAATTAACTGTTGGAAATTCTTGAGTCTGTAAACATAAGTGAGATTTCATATGGGAAGCCAATCATCAAGCAAAGGCAACTGCATGTTAAGGGTCTAAGTCAGTCTGACACCTGTTTTTTGTACTTCAAAGTTTGATTGGAACACCTCCAGACTCATTCACTTATGTGTTGTCGACATCTGCTTTTGTGCTGCAGTCTGCAGTGACAGAGCTGAGGAGGTGCAGCTGGCCTGCAGTGGGCTGCAATGGTGGAGGTATTCACTATCTGGCCCTTGACAGCAAAAGTTTAAGGCTTAACCATCCTTGGATTTATAATAGAGTAAGATTCTCCACTGAAATACGAAACGAGGAGGCTAGGATGAGTACAGCTCTAGTCAGGTTTGTGTATTTGGGTGAAATCTAATCTGATAACTTGTTGAAAAAATGAATAAATAGCTAAGAATACTCTGATAAATAAAGCAAGAAGTTTTCAATGGCTGTGTGGAAACACATAATGGTTAATTTCCTTCATAGCTCACTATTGAGCATTTTCTGTGTGTTATGGACTTCCCTGGTGGCTCAGACGGTAAAGCGTCTGTCTGCCTGCAATGCAGGAGACCTGGGTTCGATCCCTGGGTTGGGAAGATCCCCTGGAGAAGGAAATGGCAACCCACTCCAGTACTCTTGCCTGGAAAATCCCACGGACATAGGAGCCTGGTAAGCTATGGTCTATGGGGTCACAAAGAGTCGGACACGACTGAGCAACTTCACTTTCTTTCTTTCTGTATGTTATAGTAAACTCTATTGACAGTAGTCTTTTGGGGGAAATGTTATTTATAACTTAGTGAAGTAAAAAAAAAAACAAAACAAAATAACTTAGTGAAGTGAAGTTGCTCACTGGTGTCCGACTCGTTGCGACCCCATGGACTGTAGCCTACCAGGCTCCTCTGTCCATGGGATTTTCCAGGCAGTAGTACTGGAGTGGATTGCCATTCCCTTCTCCAACTTAAACGTTATTTATAACTTAAACTTTATATAAATTTTATATAATTTATATATATAAATACATACAAGCTTGGAAAATAATGAGCCCATTTTAAAAAATGTTGGTAAGTAAAAAATCGTTTGCCTAAAGCAATATGCTTATGAATTCTTTTCAACTCAGTATCATCCAGTGAGTCATATTTGTTTTAGATATTTATAAAAGACTGATTAAAATAAGTAAAACTTGGTATATTTGCATTAGGCCTACTTTAAAGTAGGTAAGATCGAGTTGAGGAAAATAACATTAGAAATTGATTTGGTCTTCTTAGACATTTTGTAGCTGTCTTATTTTAAATTACTTTTAGAAAATCCCTGATTGTTTGAATTCCCAGCTTATGTGAATTCCAACCAAATATTGACTTTTAAAATTACTGACACATACCAAAAAATATCACAGAGTTCATCTTCCTTCTTTGGAATCCATGGATCTTATATAATATTCCTCCAGCCCTTCAGAATGACAAGAAGGAATATAGGGAGTCTGATTTGTCCTCAAGCATCTTTTGGTGTGAGCTCAAGCTTCGTCATCTGGAAAATGGGCCCCTCTTTGGTTGATTGTAAGAGTTATATGATTTAATGTGTGCAAAAAAATAACTACGCTGGAAATCCTTCATGAACTACCAAGTTAATTTTGGAGAAAGTTGTTTCACATAGTTGTTTATTGATATTTATCAAAAAATTGATTGTAAACTTCATTTTTTTAAAATGACATCTTCTTTATTGGTTATTTTGTTTTATTTGGGTATTTTATTGGGTATTTTGTTTCTATTTAAATCCTTTGTTATTTATTTCTAAACTTCCTTAGGCTTAAGAGACTGCCACAGAAAAGGAATTAATGGACACATAAATTATTAAAAGAAATATTGGGAAGAAGTACATACATTTTTTTTAATGTCTTTTATCAGGTTGAGGAAGTTCTTTACTATTCCGAGACTGTTCTGTGTTTTTGTCATGAAAGGGTATTGGAAATTGTTGAATGTTTTTTCTACATACATCAGTAGAGATGATCATCTGTTTTTTCCCCCTTTATTTTATCATTGCAATGTATTACATTTGTTCAAAATGGAGTAGAGTAGACTTACAATGTGTTAGTTTCAACGTGTACAATAAAGTGAGTCAGTTAGATATGCATATATATCTATTTGTCTAAGAGTCTTTCCCCTTATATGTTATTACAGAATGTTGAGTCCAGTTCCCTGTGCTGTACAGTTGGTGCTTGTTGGTTATCTGATTTATAGGTAGTAGTGTGTATGGTAATCTCAGATTTAAAATCATGGATATATGCTACCACGATGCTCCTATTTTTTAAAACATGATAGTTGGTTTGTTGTTGTTCAGTCACTTAGCAGTATCCGACTATTTGCGACCCCATGTACTAGAGCCTGCCAGGCTTCCCTGTCCTTCCCCATCTCCCAGAACTCAAACTCATTTACATTGAGTCAGTGATGCCATCAAACCATCTCATCCTCTGTCGTCTCCTTCTCCTCCTGCCTTCAATCTTTCCCAGCATAACAGTCTTTTCCAATGAGTCAGCTGTTTGCATCAGGTGGTCAAAATATTGGAGTTTTCAACATCAGTCCTTCCAATGGATATTCAGGACTTATTTCCTTTAGGATGGACTGGTTGGATCTCCTTGCTGTCCAAGGGACTCTCAAGAGTCTTCTCCAACACCACGGTTCAAAAGCATCAGTTCTTTGGCGCTCAGCCTTCTTTATGGTCTGTCTCTCACATCCATACATGACTACTAAAAACACCATAGCTTTAACTAGACAGACCTAGTTGTAATGTCTAGGTCTCTGCTAGTAATGTCTCTGCTTTTTATTACGCTGTCTATTGTGATAGCTTTCCTTCCAAGGAGCAAGCATCTTTTAATTTCATGGCTGCAATCACCATCTGCAGTGATTTTGGAGCCCCCAAAATAAAGTCTCTTACTGTTTCCATTGTCTCCCCATCAATTTGCCATGAAGTGATGGGACCTGATGGCATGATCTTAGATTTTTGAATGTTGAGTTTTAAGCCAACTTGTTCACTCTCCTCCTTCACCTTCATCAAGAGGTTCTTTAGTTCCTCTTCACTTTCTGCCATAAGGGTGGTGTCATCTACATATCTGAGACTGTTGATATTTCTTCCATCAATCTTGATTCCAGCTTGTGCTTCATCCAACCTGGCATTTCATATGATGTACTCTGTGTTTAAGTTAAATAAGCCGGGTGACAATTTACAGCCTTGAGATACTTGTTTCCCTATTTTGAACCAGTCCATTGTTCCATATCCAATTCTAACTGTTGTTTCTTGACCTGCATACAGGTTTCACAGGAGGCAGGTAAGGTGGTCAAGTATTCCCATCTCTTTAAGAATTTTCCAGTTTGTTGTGATCCACACAGTCAAAGGCCTTAGTGTGGTCAATGAAGCAGAAGTAGATGTTTTTCTGAAATTCTGTTGTTTTTTCTATGATCCAACGGATGTTGGCAATTTGATCTCTGGTTCCTCTGCCTTTTCTAAATCCAGCTTGAACATCTGGAAGTTCTTGGTTCACATACTATTGAAGCCTAACTTGGAGAATTTTGAGCATTACTTTGTTTGCATGTGAAACAAGTTAGTTAAAACATATTTTATATGAGACCATAAATTAGAAGAACAAACAAGTTTTAATGATAAATAATTGATAAATAAAAATCAACTACCCAAAACAATTTAATTCACTGAATATTTATTAGTTATTTTTGTCCTGTCTCTTCTATTACATGTGGAGGCAGGGTCTCTGTTTTCATAGACCATAACGGCTTGTGTAGTATCTAAAGGCACATACTGTATTCTATACTTGAAGGTTGCTAAGAGAGTAGATCTTAAATGTCTTCACCACAAAAAAAGATATGGTAATTATGTTACATGATGGAGGAATTAGCTAAAGCTATAGTGCAATATAGGGTTCCGTGGTGGCGCAGTGGTAAAGAATCCTCCTGCCAATGCAGGAGACATGGGTTCGATCCCTGGGTTAGCGAGATCCACTGGAGAAGGAAATGGCAACCCAATCCAGTATTCTTGCCTGGGAAATCCCTTGAACAGAGGAGCCTAGTGGGCTATTGTCCATAGGGTTACAAACAGTAGGACATGACTGAGCACGCACACACATAGTACAGTATGGAAGTGCATCAACTCAACACACTGTACACCTTAAACTTACAGAATATTCTGTATCAATTATATCTCCATTAATTGGAAAAAATGAAAGGTGTATGGACTGAAAAATGATGAAGGAACATGAACTATGGCCTTCACTGAGAATGTGTTTTTCAGATGTATTATCAGACACACATAGGATTTTACTATAGAAAATGTATTTTAGAATCATATGTTAGCTCTTATAAATATCTATGCTTTTATGGTAAAGGCTCATCTCCTAGAAACGTAGGGCTTGGTAGTGTATTAGAGGGGCTGTGGATTTTTATGGAGGTAACCAAGACACAATTTAGTGATAGATTATCTAAGAAATAAGTTTATTTCTCTTTCAGAACTCTTTATCTTAACTGGCTAGATGTGGGTGATCCAGGCTTCAGAGGAGAACCCTGATCATCCAGGGACCAAGGTCCTTTTGTCTTGTTGCTGTCATCCCCTAGCTACCACCTGCACCCCCATGATCAAGGATAGCTCACCCCACGTCTGCGTCATGGTCTGCGGGAAGTAGAAAAGGGCCAAAAGGAGAATATATCTGTTCTCCTCAGGTCTTGACTAAGAAGTCACACACATCCTAGCACTCTGGCCAATATTTGGTGACATGCCACACCTAATTAGAGGAGAGGCTGGGAACTGTGGTTTATATTCTGGGTAGCCAAAGAGTCCCCTCAACTGTCTGTGACTATAAAAACAAAAGTGGAGAAGGACAGATATTGAAGGACTAGCAGTCTTTGCAGTGGCTAGTTTTTTCTAGGTACCAAGGTGAACGCTTTAGATTCCAGATCCATTTTTAAAATAGGTTTTTGGATGAGTTTTTTTTTTAAATCTCATGTATCTGACACACATGTCTGTACAGTTGATATACTGTTCTTAGACAGAACGTCTAAGCATGACATTGCATTTCTGTGAGACAGTCTGTAATGGTGAACAACACCAACTATGCTGATATTGAAAATCACAGACAAGTAATAGTAACTGTAGTGTATAGGGTTCAAGGAGTGGATGTGGCACTTGCCTTCTTATGGGAAATACTGATGTCAGCTTTACTTTTTGCTCAGCTTCCTCCATCTTATAAAAGAGAGTCTGCTTCACCACCTGGGCTGTGTCACATGGTTGCCTTTCTGCTGTCCCCATCTTCTGTATGATTTTGGTGTCTGTATCTTGAAGACATCATTTTGAACTTGACATCTGATTTCTGATTCACCAAAATAATGGGGTCCAAGTGTTTTCTTAGTAGTTTCAAAACCATTGACTCTGAATTTGTAGAAATGAACACAAGAAAAAAAATAATTTTTTTTAAAAGGCAAAGTTGCTCAGCTGAACTGTGCTCTGAATAGAAATAACTTTGGTCAACTTATCAACTCCTTTTACCTTTCTTTAAATGGACCCATCTTGGGAGGGGGGTTTAGGGGAACATGGATGCATGCATGTGTATGGCCGAGTCCCTTCTCTGTTCACCTGAAGCTATCACAGCATTGTCTTTTAATTGGCTATACCCCAATGCAAAGTAATCTAAAAAATATAAATAAATGGACGCATCGTATATACATGGCATATGATAGCTTGCAATACAGTTACTATAGTAATTTGAAATTAAAATCCTTCCCAGGTGATGAAGGAGATTTGAATTCGAATGGCAGTTCAATGAATATATATATATGAACTTGGAATATCACTTCATCTAATCATTTTACTTACTTTTATTGATATAATTAACATATAACATCATATTAGTTTCAGATGTATAGCATACATGTGATTTATGTATATATTGCAAAATGATCATCACACTAAGTCTAGTTAACATCCATTACCACTCTTAGCTATAAATACATTTCTATTTCAGTTTAAATAAGTTATACTAGGATATCAGCTTCTTAGGTGGCACTAGTGGTAAGGAACCCACCTGCCAATAACATAGGCGTAAAAGATGTGGGTTCGATCCCTGGGTTGAGAAGATCCCCTGGAGGAGGGCATGGCAACCCACTCCAGTATTCTTTCCTGGAGAATCCCATGGACAGAGGAGCCTGGCGGGCTACAGTCCATGGGGTTGCAAAGAGTTGGACAGAACTGAGTGACTGAGCAGACAGCACATAGTAGGATATTTTGCAAAAGCACTGTTTCAAAGATTCTGTTTCTTCATAGTAGATACTTATCAAATTGTGCTAAGGATGTGTGTTTTAGAGTCTGAAAAACCTAGTTTTAAATACTAGGTCAGTCAGTTACCTTTGTGACCAATTTTTCTGCTCCCGTTTCCTCATCCTGCTATTTTCTGTCATCCTGACCTGTTGTGGTGAAAAATGATAGAATGCACATCAAGTGCTTAGCAAATTGACTGACACTAAGTGCCCAATAAATAATGGCAGCTGTTGTTCTTGCTATTATAGATGTGGTTGTTGTTGTTGTGATTGTTGTTTTAATATGGCCATACAGTAGGCCATAATTTTTCCTAAATCCTCATTAGGGCTTAACTTTGAACTGAATTTCAGGCACAAGCAATATTAAAAATTACCTGTTTCTGGTATCATTAGACTGAATGTCATGTACAGTGTTACATGATGGATTAATTCCTCATAAATCACTTCTGTAATCATTTTTCATACTTTGAATAATACCCTGGTTTACATGTTATATCTTGGAGGAAACACAGTGGAAATGTGGAAAGAATATTTGCAGATACTAATCCTGGTTCCTCTGAACTGTTCCTCTATTATTTAGTAAAAGAACCACTTGGTTATCCCTCTGTAATCCTTTAGCTTTCAAATAATCTTTCACTGAAGGATAAAAAGATTATAGAATACACCAAACAATTCACCATTCATGCACTAACTTGAGACTCTATAAAACAGAAGTATGACACATTTAAAGGAGCTAAGTGATAACGTTTTCAAATATACTTGAAGCATTTATACATTCAAGAACAATAAAACTGTTTTTTATCCAGGTTAAAACTCATAGCACATTTTAAGGTTGAATTTGGGGAAGTTGCCAAAATAGAAGAGTTTCAACAGAAATATAAAACCACTCAGTGATAGATTGTGCCCTCTGGAAGAGTCCCAGCTATTTTTCTAAGAGCTTTGTGGTTTGCTGGGTTGCTGGTTTCACTACCTATATGTTGCCATTTGATGACTTATCTCAGTTTGAATTGCTAAAATCATGCTTCTAAAAATACACACAGCTCATTCAACTGTGTTTCCTCATAAAAACCATTTGCCGTTTCAATGAACATTGGTCCCCAAATACAGGCATCACAGAGCATTTCTTGGAAACCAGAATATGCTGAGCATTTTATATGCCTCATCACATATACTGTTTTAAGCAGTCCTACGGAGATATAGTTTTATTTTCTTTGTTTTGCAGATGGGGAAACTGAGACACAGAGAAGTTAGGTAACTTGCCCAAGGTCAGATAGATAGTAAACTGGATTTAAAAAAAAAATATTTACGTCTGGAGTAGTTTCAGGGCTATCCCTCTCCATTTTATTATGACAATTTCTGTCACTGAAATGAGTTTCCAGACATTTGTCCTGGGCATCGCAGGACTAATACATATACCCATTTGTCTTCCCTCATTACTTTACTTTTCCCCTCTCTACTCCTTCACCTTTATGCATTAGCAATATCTTCAAGGAATGTAGTTGACAATATCTAGTAATTCTTCATGCAAAAGGGTAGTAATTAAGCCTCTGGAGCGTATGGATAATGTTGAATAAATTTTAGTGTTCCTAATTTTGAAAACAACTAGAATTGTTTCATCCATTCATTGTTATGCCTCTCATCTGAATCATTATTTGCCCAATGTACTGCAGAGAAACATAAACTACTGTTATAAAGATGGAAATTAAAATAAGATCAAAGCATAGGGGAAAAAATTAGTTCTAGTTGATGATACTGGCACTTCCATTCATGAAATGATTGGTATCTCTTTCTTACGCATCATTCTTTTTTTTTTTCTTAATACAAAACAAAGATCAAGCTTCCTAAAAAGAAAAATTCTTTACTGTAATATGTATGAATTGGCCACAGGCTAAGGTCAAATATGTAACAGTATGACAATGAATACATATTTTGAGTAACTAAAACCAAAAGTACAAGCCTCTCTGTGTGTCCTTGTTTGTTTCAAAATTCTGTTTTAAAGATGAATATAAAGATGTTCTTCCAAGGGTTTTATTGCAAATGTGCAAATGTGGAATTCAGCAAATTTCTTCTTTCATGGGATTTACTTGTACTGAAATTCTAGAATCATTTCCAGTTTTGTTCCATGAACTATAAAAATTTTTTTCATCATGATGCAGAACATGCTTACATATACATTTAACAGACATACATATATATGCATACTTGAAACAGAAAATCACACAACAGTCTAGTCCGTAATATAAATGGCACAGACTGGTATTTTTATTCTTTTTATTTTTAAATAGACTATTCCTGGTCATCCCCACTGAAATGATTGAAAAATCACTGATGGATCACAACTTACAAATTTGAAAAACAGTGGTCTAGACAAAGAAAAACATTATTTACAGCCTAACTGACAATTTTGACCATAATCAAGTATATATGTAGAATTGATTTATGGATATAAATAATGAGTTATTTGTGTAATTTCACACAGCTTATCTGTTTGAATTTAGCTTTAATATGGCTGTCTTTGCAAAGTTTTTGTTTTATGAATATCCTCAGACAAAACTTTTAGATTCAGAATTTATGAGTGCTAGACAGCATGTCCTTGAGTATAAAGATTTGCCTTCTAAAATTTTCTCCAAAAATTCAAGCCTCTGTAAATATCTGTAAATCATGAAGTGTTTACTTTTTTAATCTAAATTGTGCAATGGTAAAATATAGTGTTGTGTTACTTGAGTAATAGTGTCGTTTGCAGTTTATCATTTGCAGAAGATTATTTGAACTCAAGATTGTTAATAATTTTTAGAACTTTTAAATAAGAGCTAGGTTGAGTTTCCAGTTTCAGAAAGGTTTCATTTAATTGATGTTTACTCTTAGATGTTTCCTGGGTCATTTTTTTAAATAGGAATTTCCTGGCCCTTGAAATTTGAACAGTGACTCAAGAAGGTAACCTTGGAGAAGGCTGTGTTTCCAAATGGTTCTTATGTGTAGAAGAATCTAATAATAATTAGAGCTATCAGCTACTGTATTGGGTTCTTATGCAGGTTCAGGCATTCTGCCAAACACTTTATATACTCTCCTTTAATTCTTACAGCAGTCTTAGGAAAGTATTATATTATTGTTCTCATTTTACATAGGAGGAAGCTAAGGCTAATGATGCAGTTAAGTAACTACCAGGGTGACAAGACCTCAGCTGCAAGTCAAGATCCAAAAACTGATCGACTTCCAGAGTCCTTGGGTTTTATAACCACTTTCTACTATTCATAATAAATGTCCTGTCTCTTCTCACCCATAACCCAGGGAAGACACACTATCCAGGATTTGATTGTACTTTTCCCCCACCTACACCCAGGGCTACTGATTTGTATAGTGCAGTGAAAAATAAAATTTGGAGCCCCTTGTTCAAAAAAGCAGGAAGGAAAGTGCTGTTCAAATGACCAAAATATAAAGCTGTTTCCTTTATTCTATGATCTTTCTCTCAACTTGCCATTGTGTTTTATATTTGCTATTCAACATCATACTGAGTAGAGAAAATTAAAGTATTAGCGTGAGTTTTACTGCCCATTGTTATATTGTGCAATTGCAGTTGTAAATGCAAATATAAGATCATTTAACTTAAGCGGAATCACCAGCATTGCACAATTTGTATTTCAGAGCTTATATATGCGTCTGTATTTCATTCTTAACGTGAAAACGTTGTACGACTAACTCAGCTGTGTTTATTTCACTCCTTGATAGGTGCACTTTCTACTTATGTTCTGTGCCTTCATCTTACTGATAAGTAAGGAAGGAGTTGAAAGGAAAGGAATCATCTTGTCTTATCTCTCCCTTTCTTTCTCTGTCATTAGTTGTAGCATAAATGGTTGGCTAACACAGGAAAGAAATATGAGTATGAAAGGATATGATTGGGTTTGTTGGTTGTTTTTGTTTTTTTAGCATTGCTTTCTTTCTGCATTGGAAGATAGTTCTGGTTCAAACAGAAACCATGATTTCCTGAGGCTGTCAATGCCATCCCTCATTCAGTCATAGACACTTGCACTCAATGGGAGTCTGCTCAGTTCCCACATATCGTGGGTCCACCAGAATTCTAGGCTCACAGGACACCAGAAACACTATATGCAAATGGGGAAGACATACATAATGTACCTATCTCCTCTGCTCATATGCATACTTTATCACTCCACTGAACTTAGAAAGCCCAAGTTCAAGGATAGAATTATTAAGAATTTTAAGGCAGCAATGTCAACAAGCAGATAAAACAAGCAAGGGATCGTTTGAATATTGTAAAACTGCTCAGATCTTCCAACCATGAGGCTATTTCTGTCTACACATATTTCCCAGGCTATCTTTTTGTGACTTTTTTCCTCCTACTGATGACTTTTAATTTATTATTTATATTATTTGGGAGTAGAGGGAAGGAATACGTCATGGAGGTTGTTCTAACCCCTAAGACCTCCAGAACTTGCCTTGACCTTGGGGAGGGCCCATGCGACTACCTCTCTTGTGACACTTATATTCTGTTTGAGATCCTGAAGTTGGATAATTTTGACTTAACAGGCTGACATATTGTGCCAGTTCTCTAGAAACAGGTACAGAATGCGTCCTTTGATGAAAATATTACACCAAAGACTGCCTCTATGCTTTTTTATCCTAAAGGATTTAATAGTTCAAGAAACTTATCATATTAAAGTTTCAAAATTGGAGCATTTATCAGAAGAGCACAATTAAGTTGGTGCTGGCAGCTCAGTGGGAGAAGGCCCAGAATTGCTGGGGACTGGAAATTCAAGGCAGACATGGCAGAGAAGAACCATCAGAAGGATGCATTTTCTCTAGGCAAGATCATGACCTCCCTCCCCCCACAAGTAGCTTCTTGTGGTTCTACACTGCCATTTGTTTCCTTTGCAAAATCGCATTTGTCAGGGCCCAGTGCTTGCTTGCTATCTATAGGGTGTTCAGAAGATTCTGCTCCAAATATTTTTCCAGTGTTTTTGCCCTGACTACTTTATTTGCCTATGTCCCTTACCTCGGCAGGAAACCCTCTTGAGTGTGGTCCTCCTCAGGATTTCTAAAGCCGAACCACCTACCATGCATGTGCTTGACCTAAAGAAAAATTTATGCAGATGCTCCTATTTGTTCTGATTTTTTAATATTGATAAGTGCCTTAAGGTTAAAGCAGCAAGTACATAGGTTATCCCAAGAGCTGTCTCGTATCACTTGGTAGTACTGGTTCCATAGCTCCGGAATCTCCGCAAGCACACAGCCAGGTTTAGAGGTCACTATTCCATTCTGTCAAATACCGTCTGCTCTATAGACCTCTTGAGGTCTCCATTGCTTGGCTAGAGGTGGCAGAAGGTATAGACATGCATTGCTCTCCAGAGGAATCCTTTCTCACCAGATTTCTTCAGTCAGTCTCCTTGCTTCCTCTTATATACCTTAGAGTTAGGTAGTAGATGAAGGAGGGTGGGACAGTTTTGTGGTCGCTTCTTAGCAATTCCTTCAAAGGTGGCCTGGATCTTAGCTTCAGAATTATGAACACTTTGTAACCAGGGTTTTCAGCTTTAGGATCCCAGGAGAAATTACAACTGTTGAGAATATCAGCTGACATCCTGCTAAATAAATTTGATAGCAAATACTTTATATTTTGCTTTGCCTAAGATAATGTCTTATTATTTAAACCATGACCTTCTGGAAATAAAGGCTTAATTCATAGAAGTCATTCTACCTTTAGAAGTTTCAGATGTATGAATGAAGTATTTTTTTATTATACCTTTCCCTCACTTATTTTCTTATTGATAACTTTTCTGGTCTGGAGATTTTCAGAAATATTTCATTAGGAGCTCTTAGGAAGAGATGTTTCCTTTACCGTCATTGTGAAAATTACATAAATAAAATACCAATAATGTATATAGAGGACTCAAAATGTGAATTAAAAAGTTTGCCTATGGATGAAAATCTGTGGCATTTAACATTAAGAGATAATGTACCAAATCACTCTTTATAGTAATCCAGAGAACTTTAATCAAATATTAATTTGAAGTGGATTCCAATGGCCATTTGAGAATCTGGGGATGTATTTGTGAGGATGTTAAAATGCAGGCTCATTATTGTGTATGTCTGCTGTTCGTGTCTCTAATAATGCAAGTGGACGTTTCTAGCATTTTAAATATTTCATTCGATTTATCATTTAATGTATTGGAACAGCCTGCAAAGATACTAATTATATAATACCCAATTTGTTTTATTGTTCAGCGTTTGGAAGCTCCTGAAGACAAGTCATTTGGCAGTCCATTGATGGAGACTGAAGTAAACCTGGACAGTTACCAGACAGCTTTAGAAGAAGTACTCTCATGGCTCCTTTCAGCCGAGGACACATTGCAAGCACAGGGAGAGATTTCTAATGATGTAGAAGAAGTGAAAGAACAGTTTCATACTCACGAGGTAAAAGAAATCATCGATTAATGAAATAGGGCAGATGACATAATGATCATTCCCTCTGTTTTCCTCAGTTACTCTATAAGATCCTTGTATTCTTGTAATTTAGTGTTTGTTTTGAGATGGAAGCAAGATAAATGTTCATGCATTTGGCTTTCCAGTAGGCGACTTTGGAAGTTTTCCTTTGAAGGATAACACTCTGAAGGTGCTGAGACTTGATTTTGTCAGTGGCTCCTATAGAAATATGAAAGGCCAGCTCCTTTGTCTTGGGTCAAGGTCAATGCTGAGATAGAACTTACACTCCAGAGTACCTAGGGCATATCAAGCTGCACTGCCCCCTCAGTTGGAGATTTTTCCTGGGATGACACACTTTCTTGGCCTCCTCCCCTTCCCTTTCCTGTTTCCTGTTGCTTCTGCTCCCTTGCAGATCTTCCCAGGGATCTCTTTCTTGATAAATCACTAGCATATAAGTCCTGGTCTCAGGCTCTGCTTCTTCAGGAGGTGACCTAAGCTACTAATATCCATTAATTCATATTATAAACAGTATTGGATTTACTTTTACTGGGAATAAACTTTAACTGGGCTACAAATTTAAAATTGCCAAAAAATGAGAGATTCAAAACCATAATGATTTCCATAATATGTCAACTCTTATCACCTTCTTTCTTTGTCAGGGATACATGATGGATTTGACATCCCATCAGGGACGGGTTGGCAATGTTCTCCAGTTGGGGAGTCAGCTGATTGGGTCAGGGAAATTATCAGAAGATGAAGAAACTGAAGTCCAAGAACAAATGAATCTTCTAAATTCAAGATGGGAATGCCTCAGGGTAGCTAGCATGGAAAAACAAAGCAAGTAAGTCTGTTTTTAATTTCTATAAGTAGCAAGTTTGGGAGTCTTAATAGTGTCTTGATGCAGTCCCTTGCTTAAGTTAGGATTCTCAGTTTTTTCCTAAAGTACGCAACTCTTCTTCAGGGGCATTTTGGTTAGGTTTTCATGTCCATTACATTGTGGGTTTCACTTTTGTAATTGAAGTGGAGCTATTGGAGAGAAGGACCAGTATCTATAGAACTATACTTTAAAGGTCGCTGAATTTGTTGTCATAATTAATATTTTCCAAGTTTTCCCCTAAAATTAAAATGTGAATATAGAAGGCATGGAAGTTTGCACAGGAAATCATGCACATAAAATCACATATTAGGTACAGTTGACAGGAAACTTCTCTTCTGAAGGAAAAGCTCTTGAAATATTTAATAGTTTTTCACATGTTTATGGAAATCCTCTTGAAAAAAGTTTCTCGTCTGTATCTGGAAATCCTTTTTCAAGTACTTGCATGTGAGTTATCTTAAAGTATATATTGACTTAATAAAAAATGTTGAGACATTTTTGAAAATGGCATATTTCTTGTAAAGGTAACAAGTGGATCTCATCATTTTAGATGTGCTGCTTTGATTTATTTTGTTAGGTGTGTGTATTCATGTAGAGCTTATTGAGACAAGTTGATTTATTTTTAAATGAAAAGAAATGAAGTGCCAACTGTGGATTTGAATACATTAAGCTAAAGAAATTGTCCAAGTGTCTTAAGTTTACTTAGCTATTATTTATGAAGATTAAATCCTTTAAAAGAGGACCAAAGAAACTCATTGGGTATGCTGGGAGGATTGTTATTCTAGTACTAAATTATAGTGTGATAATAGGGAGGAGAAAAGCACATTTTTAAGCTCATGTATTTTGAACGAATAAATAAAGCATACATAAGACAGAGTTTTCACAAATATTGGTATTCACAACCAGGAGATACTGGTCTATACATATTGACGTTTTCCCCAGCTGTGATCATTTGGAGTATTGCAACAAATTCTAGAGGTGAGAAGTATAATGGCAGTATTATAACTATTAACTCTATTCCCACCCATGCCCAGGCTTCCCTGATATTTCAGTTGGTAAAGAATCTGCCTGCAATGTGGAAGACCCCAGTTCAATTCCTGTGTCAGAAAGATCCACTGGAGAAGGGATAGGCTACCCACTCTGGTATTCTTGGGCTTTTCTTGTGGCTCAGATGGTAGAGAATCTGCCTGCAATGTGGGAGACCTGGGTTCGATCCTTGGGGTTGGGAAGATCCCCTGGAGAAGGGAAAGGCTACCCATTCCAGTATTCTGGCCTGGAGTCACAGGGAGTCGGACACAACTGAGCGACTTTCACTTTCACTTCCTGCCCATGCCCAAGGCTCAACTAGTTTAAGCCACCCATTTTTCATCATAGATCATAAGACAGAGAGCCTCCTACTTGTGGTCATATGCCAGCATTCTTCAGGTCATGGCTTTGGTTTGCACCCATTTGTGCAACTTAAACAGAGTAACCTCAGGTAAAATTTGCAAGTCTTTAAAATCCCAACTCCTGCTTTACTGCATATCCCATAGTGGCACCACTGTCTTTTCCTTCGTGCTTTCTGTTTTCCCATCTTCTTCTGAAGGCTAAATACATTCTTGTTCCTCGTTCTCTTTTTTCAGTAGGGCTAACAATATGGGATTAATTATTCATACAATTAATTGCATCTTCAGACTGAGTGGAGAAAACGTGGATTCAGCCTACAATTAAAACCCCAAGTTTTTAATCTGCTATTATACCATTTAAAAATTGGTTAATTGTTTTAAACAATACCTTGTTAAAGAGGTATCTACCATTAAATGATGAATGACAGCACACACACGTACATGGATGAGACCATGTACACACACATGTGTGTGTGTAATTTGCTCACACCCAGCCCACTGGAGGATGAGAAACCTAAAATGGCAATATTACTAAGCTAAGATTGACATAAAAAATAGTTTGTCCTTAGAGAAGGTTGGTATTTAAGCTTTTAGAATGATTAACAAGAAGGTAAGGCAGCCTCTTAGCTGGCATAGCTTTTGCTAAAACATAGTTTTTAAAATGAGACACTAATGTGTCAATGCTTGTAGCATATCAACTAGTCTGGACAATTTGTTGAGGTACACATACACAAAGTATTATTTAAGACAATCAAGTTCAGAAATCTCTTGTAAGTTTGTAAATCATAGTCTTACATACCACTTTCACTAACTTTGTGGATTTTCATGCATAAAATTCTAAAGGCGATTAGCCATTATGCAAACTATCCTGGACCTGAATTTTGATAGATTTTTTTTTAGAGGAAACAAAAAGCTGATTATCACAATAGGATATTGTCAATATTAAAAAAAATAATTTTAGATTCGTTTTAATCCTTTAGTACATTGCTACCTGTTCAGTTTATACTTTCATGGCCATGTTGATGATTAGCTTCAATTTGGGGCAGTATCTGTTATTTCCAATCATATGATTACTTAGGAGTAGGAGGGCATATTAGATGGATAACAATCAAAAATGGATTATGCCACACCTTTCAGTTTGCTCCTCCAAAGAAAGAAAGGCTATGGATAGATATAGTTAAAATCCATTTTCCCTGCCTAAGCATAGATTTAGGGAGAGATAATGATAATTAAGGTTTGTCTAGGTAGATGAGATGTAACCAAAGCCAGCTAGAATTCTTAAGTTGTTGTCTTATTCAGTCAGTTCAGTTCAGTCACTCATTCATGTCCAACTCTTTGTGACCCCATGGACTGCAGCATGCCAGGCTTCACTGTCCATTACCAATGCCTGGAGTTTGTGCAAATGCCTCAAGTTGGTGATGCCAACAAGCCATCTTATCCTCTGTCATCCCCTTCTCCTCCCAACTTCAATCTTTCCCAGCATCAGGGTCTTTTCCAATGAGTCACTTCTTTGCATCAGGTGGCCAAAGGATTGGAGGTTCAGCTTTAGCATCAGTCCTTCCAATGAATATTCAGGACTGATTTCCTTTAGGATGGACTGGTTGAATCTCCTTGCTGTCCAAGGGACTCAATAGTCTTCCCCAACACCACAGTTCAAAAGCATCAATTCTCTGGCACTCAGCTTTCTTTATAGTCCAACTCTCACATCCATACATAACTGTTGGAAAAACCATAGCTCTGACTAGGTGAACCTTTGTTGGCAAAGTAATGTCTCTGCTTTTCAAAACACTGTCTAGATTGGCTTTTCTTCCAAGGAGCAAACATCTTTTAATTTCATGGCTGCAGTCACCATCTGCAGTGATTTTGGAGTCCAAGACAATAAAGTCTTGTCACTGTTTTGATTGTTTCCCCATCTATTTGCCGTGAAATGATGGGACCAGATGCCATGATCTGGTCTTATTACAAAAGTAAAAATAAATAAATAAATAAAAATAAAATGGCTGGGAATGCAGATAATCTGATAACTAAAATCTATGAATATTTATACTTGTCAATTTTTAGTTTCATCTAAGAGCATGTCTATGTATGATAATCAAATTATATTTTATATATATTCATTGGGATATATTACTGTATATATCAGGTTTCCCAGGTGTTGCTCATGGTAAAGAATTCACCTGCCAGTGCAGGAGACACAAGAGACTTGGGTTGAATCCTTGAGTCAGAGGGTTTGATCCCTGCGTCAGGAAGGTCCCCTGGAGTAGGAAATGGCAGCCCACTCCAGTATTCTTGCCCGAAAAAATTCCATGGGCAGAGGAGCCTGGTGGGCTAACTACAGTCCATGGGGATGCAAAGAGTCGAACGTGACTGAGTGACTATGAATGTAACGGCTATGTATGTATGTAGGTATCTGTATCTACATCTATGTATGTATCTATATCTGCATCTATCTATATACGCATGAATGTTAATACTAATAAATATTAGCGGAGTGCCTCAAAATACCATGTACATTTCAAGGCACTGGGTATACAGTAATGAATACAAAGCAAGGTTCCAGAAGCTCTAGAGTATCTTACATCCAGTAAAACACACACACACACACACACACACACACACACACACAAAGACAAATATCAGATAGGAATATGCTTTTTGAAGAGGTTAAAAGTTAGTGTGATAGAGCCTGAGGGGCCTCTTTTGCCTGTGTGACCCAGGAATGTTGTTTCTAGGGTGGTGCCATTTAATTTCAAATTTGAATGACAAGGAGGGGTCACCATTTGCAGATCGGGAGGAAGTATACTTCAAACAGAGGGAAAAGCTCATGCAGGGGTCCTAAAATAGGGACACTCTGGCTTGTTAGAGAAACCAACAGGCAGTTGTGGCTGGAGAGTGGCAGGAGGGAAGATTCAATAGCTGAGGTACGAGATGGGGTTGGAATCTATCAATAGGTAGGGGTCTTGTCACGTATGGTAGTGTCAGGGTAAAATCAAGGACTTTAAGATCTAGTATAAATGTGACAAAAAAGTCATCAGAAGGTTTTAAGTAGGGGAAAAACAGGTCAAGAAAATATTGGTAATGCCACTGGAAGAAGACAGGAGAGTTGTAATACCAGTATCAGGTAAGAGATAATATTGACAGTATCTCTTACTATTACTTTCCTGATAATAGCCCAGGTAAAATGTGCTAGTATCTTATGCCAGGGGGTGGTTGTAATCATACATGTGTTTTCTCTATGATCTTACCCCAGTCACTAGTGTATAAACCATTTGTGCTGTGTTTAGATAGGGTATGAAAAGTAGATTGTGGACATGAAATTATTATGAAGTATAAAGAATGATCATCATTATAAATGACTAGCCATGGGTTAATAATTTTAACCATACTGTGTAACTATGCCGATGTGAAACTGTTAGTCGCTCAGTTGTGTCCTGAGCGACCTCATGGAGTGTAGCCCACCAGGCTCCTCTGTTCATGGGATTTCCCAGGCAAGGATACTGGAGTAGGTAGCATTTCTCTTCTCCAGGGGATTTTCCCGACCCAGGGATTGAACCCAGGTCTCCTGCATTGCAGGCAGATTCCTAACCATCTGAGCCACCAGGGAATATATATATATATATATATTTTTTTTCACTTTTCCCCCTCCAGCTTATTCTAATTGCCTTGCTCATTTTTTCCCAAAGGACTTATTTGTGGATGTTTTCTCTGGGGGAAAGGGACCATGAGCAGGGTGATTAAAATTATATTTGAAATTATAACTTTATTATTGAGACATTTAAAAATATTCCTTGCAAAGCAATATAAGTAAAACACATAAACATATAGATGCTTCTTTCTGTTCTCCCTGTTTTACTCTGTTCTCATTTGATTCTTCCCTTATTAATTTATTTTCTCTCCAATTCTGATATCTTTGTCAACATAAATTCATAACGAGATAAAGAAGCAAAAGTTAATATAATAAAGAACTTTTTAAAGATACTTCTAGCCGCCACTACTTTGGCACAAACATGCTACTATCAGTCAATTATCAATCTTTAACAATGATTATGAGATTGAAATGAAAGAACTAAGTTCCATTGATTGCATAATTAAAATAATTAAGACAAGACAGTATCTGTTGACATGCTCAAGTTGGAACCTTCAGATGAGTAGGCAAAATGATTTTTATTTTGTTTCATTTTTATGCTGCAGAATACCCTTCGGGTGGTGGGAGGTGAGGGAGAGAGAAGAAAAAGACAGAATTTCCCACTGTGGAAGGACAAGAAGACTATTGGCATAGGGACAACAGAAGATTTTCTTCTCTATGAATAAACTAATTAATTTGATTGAAAAATGCAACCTGCAGAGAGCAAAAGAGATTTACTGACATTTCTACAAGGACTCACAAAGATAAGCACAGCAAGTTCCATCAACTTCTCTGATAACTGTGGTTAGGACATGCAGGGGGAAACTAAAACCTTTGTGATGGTGAGGGAAGAAAAATGAAGGCAAGTCAGTAAGGAGGCCAAGTGAAGTTATGTTCTGGTTTATATCAGCAGGAGGAGAGATATGAATAGTATCTGGGTGAAAATATAAACCATATCATGGGAAATAATTGTGAATCACCATCAACACTTTGACTGGAGAGAAAAATATGTCTAACAACTCTGGCTCATCTTTTTTATTTTCCTTTTAAATTTCTCTTCCAACCTGGAAATGAGATAACATATGTGAGAGTGAATAGAGTAAAAGAGGTGCTGAACAAGTAGCAGGGTTGTTTTCTCCCAAGTGAAGTGACTAACACATGGCACATGTGAATATCTGAATAAATGGAGCAATGAATGAATGTGTTTCTTAAGTAGTTCTGTTAAATGAATTCACTGCAGTGAACTTTTTAGCAGAGTAAAATCTTAGTCTCTTACTTGCCATTATATAACAGTTTCATGAATTCATTTTTTTCTAATCCTATTAAAATTAGATTTATTTGCAGATCAAGGTAGTTCAAGAACCACTAGCAACAACATCACCTGAGACCTAATTTAAAATGCAGACTCTCAGGCCTCACACTGCATGATCAGAATCTACAATTTAATGAGATCTCAGGTGATTCCTAAGCCCCCAGTTTTGCTTTCAACTGAGGTTGGCCAAATGTATTAACTACTTTCTCAGAAACTTCCAAAATGGTGCTAGTGATGTCTCATTCAGTACTCGGATGTTGCCATCATCTCTCATGGGTCATTGATAAAATAGCAAGATTCTTGTGAAAGAATATACAATAGACAATGTGAGACTATTGACAATTCATTGGTGGCCTAATAAGTAACAGTTATTAACATATAGTAACTTGATCAGGTTCAAATCAATATGATGGTCCATGACAACTTTTTTTGTAAATAATGCTCAGTTAAAATGTGAACACGACTTGTTCCAATAATATAAAGTATGTGACTCTCATAGTTTAAATTATGAGTAGGAAAGCCAAATCTCTGGAATTCATAGAAATGAGAGTTGAGTGTAACATTTTTTGGAACAGTGCTTTTCCACAGAGATAAATAATGGTAATTAAAAATTAAGCTTAATTATTCATTCATCTGTCTAACAATTTTTATCTCCTACATTCCCTGCACTGTTATAGATACTGGGGAAGTATCAGTGGACAAAACAGACTAAATCTTTGTTTTATTGAGCATGCCTTCTTCATGGGAGGAGACAGTTGAAAAATATGTAAAATATGTTTGTTATTGAAGAAGGAAATGACAACACACTCCAGTAGTCTTGCCTGGAGAATCCCATGGACAGAGGAGCCTAGTGGGCTACAGTCCAGAGGGTCGCAAAGAGTCGGATGTGACTTGGCGACTAAACAACAGCATGTATACCATAGCACATGGCTTTAAATTATGGAAAAGAAAAAAAAAAACCAGGGCATAGATTTAGAGAATGAACCATTGAATTACTGTGCGTACTTGGTCAGTTAGGGAAGGCCTCCCTTTTAAGGTAATATTTAAGGGGAGACCTGATCACAGGGAAGGGACAGCCATGCTGATGGCTATGGCAAAAGAAAGCGAATATAAAGATTCCGAGGCAGGAGTGAGCCAGGCATGTTTGAGAAACAGTGTGCCAGGTAAAATGACACCATTCTCACTTATGGCAAAAAAAAAAAAATGATGCTAATTAAATCAGTGAACTGTCTTAACATGAGAACATTTAATGGAAGTTGATGTTTTTATATATAATCTTAATTCTGATGTTTCTGATTAGAAAAGTGTATACATTTTTGTACTATATCTTCTTATATCTGATAATTGATACCATTTATGCATTCGAGCAATATTTATCATGTTAGATGTCTAGTGTGTGCCAGATATTATAGAGTGACATAATTTTTGAAGTTGAGAGTGGGCTTCTATTGTCATATAAATGATTATGATCTCAGAATGTCACCATACCTCATTTTCACTAGAGATAATTTAAACAGATTTCTAATCATTATATTTGAGTCCTTTTTTTTTTGTGATGACATCTGGGAGTTTCATCACTCACTTTGTAAGTATTGAATCAGGAAGATTGAATTGAGTGTCTCTATAATGTCTTTGCCACAAGAATCTTTTGCATCCAGCCATGCAGCTTGTTTATTATGTTACTGTTACTATTTTGAATGTAAACGTGCAAAATGCAAATGAATGTGTTTGCATTTTTAACTTTAATTTTGCTCTGGATAGTTGAAGAATGTCAATAATTAAACTGTTGTTGAGCTTTATGGATGGAGGGATAAAGTACATCAGTATTTTGAAAACTGTGTGTTTATGTTTCACAGAATCCTTTTAAACACAGTGCTATTTTTCACACTCCATTTTGTGGGAAAATAAATACTGATACATGTTTGACTTTGAGGGAGTGTGAATACTTTCATTTCTGTTGAAAGGCAAACTTTGCAGGCAAGTTCTTTCTAAAATATTTCCTGTGAGGCTGTTGAATTAAGACTGTGTTCTCCAAGACCAGGTTGTAGGGTGTAATAGAATGGTAACTGTGAGAATTAGTGGGAGCTTTGGGAAAATGTATATGTCCTGGTCTCTGCATTCTCCCCTGACCCAAGATATCAGTGCCCTTATTGGTTGGAGTGCTGATGCTGTAGAGAAAAGAATGAACATGCATTTTGGTGGAAAAAAAAGAAACCCTTCTTAGGATTCTGTTAGACTTTTATCTTCCATTCATTCTCCAATGGAAATTCCTACTATTCCAGTGCCTAAGATTTAAAGACAGAAAACCACTGACCAGTGCCAGATTTTGCACGTGGGTCTTTTAAGATGCCATTGCGTCTTGGAGGAGAGAGGATGGGTATTTTTTTTTTTTTTTTTTTTTGAGGCAAGGAGGTGCAAGGGAGCAGGAGGGATTAGTGAGTGAAGTCGTTCAGTCGTGTCCGACTCTTTGCGACCCCGTGGACTGTAGCCTACGAGGCTCCTCCGTCCATGGGATTCTCCAGGCAAGAACACTGGAGTGGTTTACCATTTCCTTCTCCAGGGGATCTTCCCAACCCAGGGATCGAACCTGGGTCTCCCGCATTGGAGGCAGATGCTTTTAACCTCTGAGCCACCAGGGAAGCCCCTGGAGGGATTAACCACCTGCAAAAATGCTGGTGATAGACTTGAAATGTAGGGAACTGGTCGAGATTGGTGGTGGAGAAGTGATGGTGAAAGTCTTATGCATTTGGGGTCTCTATTTTATTGGATGCTTAGTTTTGAGCTTTATGTTTCACAGGGCATTCAGTGAGCTTTGATAAATGTTCTAAGCTGTGAGAACTGAAAAATATGGATGTGCTTCATATGGCCCATTCATTACTGCCATATGACAAAAAGCCTTTATACATTTGTACATGTGTTACTGAAACTTTTCTTTAAATTTACCAATATTGTGTTTCTATTTTAAAGCAATGTTTGCTTTTTTGGCCAGGGGTTTATCAGGTTTTCTGATTCATACTTTTAATGTAATGTTACAAATGTTTAAAATGTCTGGTCATTCATTTTCCCTTGTCACCTTATGTTTGACCAAAACTGGGTCTCAGAGTGTATTGTGGTTTCTATCATTAATGGAAACCTCATGCTGAGGGATATGACTCTCCTCCTTTAAGTGAGTAAAAAGAGTAAAATTATCTGTTAATGACAAAAATTGAGAAAATCCTACTAACTGACCTTTTATTTTTCTGTTTTTCCTTTTTGATAATCACTGACGTAAATTAAATGAGGAATAGATTTAAAAGTTATCTCTAAAAATGAAGTAACATTAGTAAAGGTATTATGTCTTGTGCTGTGTGGTCAGCTGTGTCCGACTCTTTGTAACCCCATAGACTGTAGGCCACCAGGCTCTTCTTTCCGTGGGATTCTCCAGGCAAGAATACTGGAGTGGGTTTCCATTTCCTCCTTCATGGGATCTTCCTGATAAGGAATCAAACCCACGTCTCTTGCTTCTCCTGCCTTGGCAAGTGGATTCTTACTACTAGTGCCACCTGGGCAGCATGATGGTGAAGCAGACCCCAGGGCCACAATGCTCAATTCCCACTCCCCCCGCCCCCACGCCGTTGCTTGCCTTTGACTCAGGCAAACCTTTGTTTACCCATCTGTAAATTGGGGCTAATAGTATTTCCTGTATCATTAGGATTATGGTAATACCTCTATTGTCTGGCAAACCTAGACAACATATTAAAAAGCAGAGATATCACTTTGCCGGCAAAGGTCCATATAGTCAAAGCTATGGTTTTTCCAGTAGTCATGTACAGATCTGAGAGTTGGAACATAAAGAAGGCTGAGCACCGAAGGATTGATGCTTTTGAAATGTGGTGTTGGAGAAGACTCTTGAGAATCCTTTGGGCTGCAAGGAGATCAAACCAGTCAGTTCTAAAGGAAATCAACCCTGGATATTCATTGGACAGACTGGTTCTGAAGATCCAATACTTTAGCCACCTGATGGGTACAGATGACTCATTGGAAAAGACCCTAATGCTGGGAAATATTGAAGACAGGAGGAGAAAGGGACTGCAGAGGATGAGAAGGTTGGATGACATCATCAACTCAATGGACATGAGTTTGAGTAAGCTCTAGGAGATGGTGAAGGACAGGGAAGCCTGATATGCTGCACTCCATGGGGTCACAAAGAGACAGACAGGACTAAGCAACTGAATACTGCTTCCCTGGTAGCTCAGCTGATAAAGAATCGCCTGCAATGCAGGAGACCCTGGTTTGATTCCTGGGTCATGAAGATCCCCTGGAGAAGGGATAGGCTACCCACTCAAGTATTCTTGGGCTTCCTGATGGCTCAGCTGGTAAGAAATCTGCCTGTAATGAGGGAGACCTGAGTTCAATCCCTGGGCTGGGAAAATCCCCTGGAGAAGGGGAAGGCTACCCACTCCAGTATTCTGGCTTGGAGAATTCCATGGACTGTTTAATCCATGGCGTCGCGAAGAGTGACTTTTACTTTCACTGAAAGTCATGGCTGAACAACTTTGACTTCACAGCAGAGTCTCTGTGAAGCAAACCCTATGTTTGCATTGATCTCTTCTGTTCATGAAGGTGATGTTCCGGCAGTGGATGTGAGGTGGGAGACAGACCTCCAGATACAATTATTTGAAAATGGTATTCCTTAAGGTGCTTTTTACTGCCCCTAACAAATAACCGGACTCAAAGTGGTTTGCAGCATGGCTTTCTGAAGTGTGATCCATGCACCAGTACCATTGGCATCCCTTGGACATTTGCTAGAAATGAAGAATCTCAGCCCCCTCCTCAGACCCACTGAGTTAAAATCCATGAGGACATATTCCCAAGTGACTCATATGCACTTAAAGTTTGGGAGGCACTGGTTAATGCCATAGGTTATCTATCATCTTATATTACAATAAATCTACAGTTGGAGTGACTCCAAACCATTCAGTCTGTGACTCAGATGTGTCGTCAGGGTCGCAAGCTATTTCCATGTATTGGCTTCTCTAGTCTCCATCTCTCCTCAAGTACTTTTACAGTGGGAAGCTGGCTGCAGCAGCTCGTCCTGTCATATCCTGACATGCTTCTGTCTCTAGACTTTGTCAGGACTGTCTCCTGTCTGGAGCTCTTTTATTCCAATTCAGCCGCCTCCTCTCTTGAGTGCCAGTCATATATTTATGCTCCATTCTCCCTCTGATTTTATGTCCCTTTCTAAATAACCACTTGAAAACCATAAAATGAAACCAAGAAAAATGCAAACTCTTTCCTTGCCTGTGGGTGGTAGATTTTTACTTTATGAATTTGATTAATTTCCCCAATTTATTTGCATCTTGAGAATGTTAGTTGGAAATGTGGACTTTCTCATTTTAATAGTGTTTTCAGTTGAACAGAATGAAAGTACCATTTTTACAGAATAAAAACCTCAAACACCAGCAACTTCATATGAACCAACCTAGTATAACATTTTATCAATAAAGAAGGAAATGATTCAAGGTTAAGAGCACAGACCTGGGTCACAGCTTAGCATTTATATTCTGACTTACATGTCACTGAGATACACTGAGCAAGTTCTTAAACCTTTCCAAGTTCCAGTGTCCTCAGAATTGAAATAACAGTATTAACTACATTAAGTGATATTGAGGACCAAATGTAATCTTTAAGTGTTTTTCGAACACAAGTTAATTATGCTCCACTTTCACAATTTCTCCTATCTCTGTACTTGTCTTTATCATTATATATTTAATACTTTTCTTTAAAATAGTAAATTTTTACTTAATTTTAGTTGATTTTTCATCCTAAGCAATATGATCTCTTATATCCATTAAAATCATATATATGCACACTATATATAAATATGTATGTGTATATACACACATAAGCTCAGTGTGTATACACACACACACACTTAGACATCTCCCAAGAGGATGGAATGATGCTGTTGTTTCAAGTGGCCACACTTTGAGAACCATTGTTCTAGAGAAGTAAAGCAGGGATTTCTTTGGCTAGGATACAGTGATGTGATTGTACCAGTCAGTAAAATATTGAACCACACAGACTGCACACTGACTGTCCCCATACACCATTTTCCACCCAGCCATGCCAGTCCCTCCTCCAAGAACCTTCAGCTCCATATTTTTACATTCCACCTATAAAAGATGCAATACCTGAGAAAGTACTTTTTGGTACATCCATTCTTAGTGGTTAGTCTGAGTCTAGGTTCATCAGGTGAAATCACTGTTAAACATAAAAGGTTACTTGAGGTTCAGACTTCACATTTTCAGGCAGAGCTCAAGAAATTTCCCAGAACTCATGGATTAGTGTAGGGTATGACATTGTATAACTCTCCCACACCTTATATCATCAAACTGTATTGGTCTTCCTGGTCCTCTAATGCCTTAGGGAATTTGCACAGGTGATTCCTTCTATTTAGAAAGTGTTTACCCCATCCTCTTCACTACCTCCTCTTACTTAAGGCTTTAGAGTTATTCAAATATTAGTGTTTCAGAAACGTCTTTCCTTACGTCATGAACTCAATTCAGTTACTTTCATTTCAAAGCATGATCCCAGTTACAATGAATTAATGGCCTCATGAGCTATATATTATCTGTGACCCCCATTCAGAAGGTAAGCTCCATGACTGTAAGAGTCTTTGTCACTTCACCATTCATAGCATCTAAGTACTCAGTAATTCCACATTTAATAAGTATGTGACTCAGTTCTTCAAGTCTCAACTCTCAGACTCTGTGCTGTGTAATGACATCATTCGTAAAGAGCCCAGGTCAATGTGGAGCCATTTTTATGTCCCCTCTGAATATACACAAGTATAACTATAATGATTTCCTCATACTATTATAATTGTTGACATAGATATTTCCTTAAAAGTCTCTAAGCTACTTGAATATGAGGATGTTTTCTTTTGTCCATCTCTAACAAATAGGAGTTTCTAGAATAGATGTGGGGGTCCAGTAAGTATTTGTTGGATGAAACATCTCTCCAAAAGTTAAAAAAAAAATGATATTTTAAAATGAAATTCCTTATTAACACTAACACATGTATGTTTGACTTGAAACATTTCTTCAACTATAAATAATAATATGGAATTTTTTTTTCTTTAGTTTCTGAAATGTGAGATTTTTAGCTCAATGTAAGAACAAACCAGGCAGGAAAAACAGCAAACACAAGGAATTATATTGTAGCCGATTCTCATGAAATCTTATTATCAAGTCAGTTCTCAAGGGATAGACTGAACCAATAAAGTAAAAGATTTATATACCTTGCAATGCCAGGATGGTGTTCATTGTCTAAGAAACTTAAACTAGCAACTTTGAATTTTTGCTTCCACTTAAATGGATGCTTTATCTATGTTGCTTCCCATAAAATGAAAATGTCTACTTTTTCTGTTTGACAAACGAAAGCTCATTCTCATAGACTTCTGATTACAATGTGCCTCAGGGGACCTGTGTCTCTAAAAGGTTAAAGCTGTAATGATAAATAGTATAACCTAAATGATTTTAAACACTCTCAGTTATGTGTATATTTTGTATGTTTAAATATATTGATTAATGGAAATTTCTGGTAAAAAATTTTATAAATAAGAATAATAAATAATTAAAATTATGTCTTCCTTATTGACATTTTAAGATCAGTGTGCAGTATACTATGGTTCTCAAAAATGCTTTAAACATGCCTTCATAAAGAATAGTTACCTTAAAATTTGTACTAACACTTCTCATTTGTCTCTCAGCTTTTTTTTTGAATTAATAGATGAAATAACCTAAATTTTACTTTTCATCCTTACTATGAAGTTGTGTGATTGATAAACAAGATGTCATCTCATGTCTGTCATGCCGATATTCACACCGAGAAGATTTAAGAACTTGGTTCTAAGGCGTATAGCCAGGCTGTGAACTAAAACCAAGTGTTTGGACTTTAAATCCATTGCCCAGCCCACTAATATATACATCCTTGACAAAAAGAAAAAAAAAAAGATACTCTTTCACTTATCTTATTTGTGCATAACAAATGACTCCCAAACTGCAGCTTAGTACAAAAATTTATAATTCCATCTTGATTCTGTAGATCAAGAATATGATCAGGGCTCATCTAGGTGGTTGTTCTGAGATTGTGGTATAGCTGGGGTCACTCATTGGGCTTCATTCGTCAGGAAGCTTAACTTTTAAGATTGCTTTTTATTCTCCAGAGTTACTCTCAGGATGGTCTCTAATCATTTGGTAGTCAGCTTGGGCTCCCTTACAACATTGCAGCTTCGTCCCAAGAGACAGAATACAAATGGTGCTCATTCCCTTACAGCTTATGCTTAGAACTTGTATAATGTCACTTCTGCCATATTGTGTTGGTTAGAACAAATCACAAGGCCAGTCCATATTCATGAGCATGGAACATTGACTCCATCTCTTAATGGCATGACAGAGAATTTGTAGCCATGTTTTATCACCACACATATATTAAAATAATGGACATAAAAACAATTGCCAGGATACATTACAAGCTCAATTACCAGAGATGGCTCTCACTTTATTTATCATGTTCACATTTAGTTAGCTGTGTGAAACGTTCTGAATTTGGAATGTGTGGACTATCATATGCTGAAGAAAGAATATCTTCAGAGGTGATTGATTATGGGTTTTATTTACCTTCTTTCTTAATGTCCAGCAAATGCCAAACCATGTTAACACACATTCAAATGTCAATAGTTTTACCTAGTGATAGGTTTAATAATAGTAAAGTTATTTCGACAGAAGCAATAATAGGTATCTTTCAAATTTTCAGTTTACATAAAGTTCTCATGGATCTCCAGAATCAGCAACTGAAAGAGTTAGATGACTGGTTAACAAAAACAGAAGAGAGAACAAGGAGAATGGAAAAAGAGCCCCTTGGACCTGACCTTGAGGACCTAAAACGCCAAGTACAGCAACATAAGGTTAGTATATTTTATGCTATTTGCTTTCATCTGGAAAACAAACTGTGTATATGTGTATTACGTACATACACATGCCATGGTTTGCAGATAAGAGAGAACTGAAGCTTCAAATGAGAAAAGGTTTAAAATAATTCTTACCTAATATTTTTTCAGTGTTTACTTTTTTGAATACAAAATAGCTAGGCTTTTCATACTTGAAAAAAATCAAATATATTCCTGGAAGAGAACAATGCAGCTATGTGATTTATTAAAATTTTGGTTTCCTGGAAGAGAGTCTCTGTAGGGATTACGTGAAGAGCAAATTTACGTAATAAGGCAAGATTTTTTTAAACATGTTTTTACCTTCAATTCATAAGGTCTGCTTACAGCAGGTCAAGCTTAATGAAAAATGGACATCTGTAACATTGCTTTCCTGTCAAATATAACATCTAATAATTTTAATATTTCCATCTTATCTTGTACATTTACAATTATGCTCCCTGGTTACCTGCAAGTATTTATTGTTTCTGTGATTAGAATTTCTACCGAAATTTTCTTTTCAGCATCCATTTTTTTTATTGAGGTGTAATTGACATATTCATTTCAGGTGAGCAGCATAATGATTCAATATTTGTAAATACTGCCAAATGATCTGCACAATAAGTCTACAGTTAACATCCATCACCATATAAAGTTTAAAATCCTTTTGTGTGTGTGTGTGAAGAGAGCTTTAAAGATTTACATTCTTGGCACCTTTGAAATATGTACCCCAATATTATTGATTATAGTTACCATGTTATAGATTACATCCCTGTGATTTGCTTATTTTATAACTGGAAGTTTGTACCTCTTGAGCCCATTCACCCATTTCACCTGGTGCCCAAGCCCCCTCCCCTCTGGCAACTACCATCCTGTTGTCTGTAAGTTTTGTTTTGTTTGTAATGACTTTTAGATTACACATGTAAGTGAAATCATACAATATTTGTCTTTGTCTGACTTGTTTTATTACCATCATTCCTTCAAGATCATCCAAATTGTCACAAATGGCCAAGGTTGTATTATTCTTTGGTCTTTTTGTGGAATATATACAACATTCCAACATATATATACACCACACATTCTTTATGCATTCATCCATCAATGATGAATTAGGAAACAACTCCTTAGATTGTTTCCATGTCTTGGCTATTGTAAATAATGCTTCAATGAACATGAGGGTACATATATCTTTTCAAGGTAGTATTTTTGTTTTCTTTGGATAAATATCCAGAAACGGAATTGCTGGATCATATGTAAGTTTTATTTTTTATTATTTTTAGGAATATCCATGCTGCTTTCCACAGTGGCTGTGACAGTTTACATTCCCACCACCAAGTGCATTAGGATTCCTTTTTCTCTACATTGTCCCCAGCACTTGTTATTTCTTGTCGTTTTGATAATAGTGGTTTTGACTTGCAGTTCCTTAGTGATGTTGAGCATCTTTTCATGTGTCTTTTGGCCTTTTGTATGTTTTCTTTGGAAAAAGAAAACCTCTGACCTTTTTTTTTTTAATCAGATATATATCTTTTTGCTGTTGAGATGTATGAGTTCTTTATATATTTTGGATATTAATCCACTCTCAGATATATGCTTTGCAGGTGTTTTTTTTTTCCCCATTTGATAATTGCCTTCTCATTTTGCTGATGGTTTCCTTTGCTGTGCAGAAGCCTTTTAGTTTGATACATTCCCACTGGTTATTTTTGCTTTTGTTTGTTTTGATTTTGGACTCTGATCCAAAAAATTGCCAAGACTGATGTCAAGGAGTTTACCACATATGATTTCTCCTAGGAGTTTTATGGCTTCAGATCTTAGATTCAAGTGTTTAATTCATTTTGAGTTGGTTTTTGTGTAAAGTAAAAGATAGCAGTCTAATTTCATTATTTTGCATGTTCGTGTCTAGTTTTCCTGGTACCATTTTTTTAAAGAGACTGTCCTTTCCCCCTTGTATCTTCTGGGAGCCTTTGTTGTGAACTAACTGACCAAAATTTATGCTTGAGTTTATTTCTCTATTCTATTCCATTGATCTATATGTCTGTTTTTTATGTCAATACTGTACTATTTTGATTACTGTAGTTTTGTAACATGAATTGAAATCAGGCATCTTGATGTCTCCAGCTTTATTCTTTTTTCCTCAAGATTTCTTTGGTTATTTGGGGTCTTTTGTGGTTCCATACAAAATTTAGGATTGCTTGTTTTATTTCCATGAAAAGTGTTGTTGGAATTTTGATAGGGATTGCATTGAATATCTTGATTGTTTTAGGTATATGGACATTTTAACAGTATTCTTCCAATCAATGACAATGGAATATATTTTCAATTATTTGTGTCTTCTTCAGTTTTTTTTTTGTCAGTGTCTTACAGTTTTCAGCATACAGGTCTTTCACTTCATTGGTTAAGCTTGTTGCTAGGCAAATTAAAGTTAAATTTCTTGCTAGGCATTTTATTCTTTTGATGCAATTGTAAATGGGATTTTAAAAATATTTTTCTTCCTGATATTTTTTGTCATTGAATAGAAATACAATAGGTTTTTGTATACTGATTTTGTACCCTGCAACTTAGTGAATTCATTTACTTTAAGTTTTTTTGTGGAGTCTTTAAGGTTTTGTATATATTAAATCATTTGCATTGTGATAATGCTTCATTCTAATAACCATTGTAAAACTAGCTAGCTCTGGATTTTATTGTAGGAACAGAGTCTTGCTCAGTCCATCAGGACACACATGTGCACACGCACACACACACACACACACACACACACAGAAAAACCTTCATGATTGGTCCAAGACTAAGGTAGCCAGATTTAGCAAACAAAAATGCAAGAAGCCTAGCCTAGTTAAACCTACTTAAATTTGAAGTTCACATCAACAGTGAGTTTTTTTTTAGTAAAAGTATGTCCCAAATTAGTTATTATTCAGCTGAAATTCAGATTTTACTGGGCATCCTGGATTTTATCTGACAATTCTATTCAGGATTCTGTGCTTCTTGGATTTATGGCTTTGAAAGGAAATATTTGCTGTCTTAACTCAGACTTTCTAAATCTGTATCTCACCCAACTTCGTTTTATATATATATGTATACATATATATATATAGTTTTGACAGAGTTAGCTTCACAGTTCCTTCATGCAGACGAAGGAGACCTTTCTTTCAAAGTCCTAGAATTCTTTTTTATTTCATGAGCTTCAGTTTCTGTGACAAATGGAGCTGGTTTTTGATCTTGCTGCAGCCAAAACTATCCTTTGGCCACAACAGCTTAAGGTCAAGCAATTTTGGGAGAGTTAGAGCTATGGTAATCCCAGCTACTATGCCACTGGGGAAAAATAAAGCATCAACTATATTCTAATTTTCATATGGAAATTGTAACTAAAAGAGGTTCACCTTGTCACATAAATTTTATTTGAAAATCTGATAAAGTTAGAGCCATTGCTAGACCTTGACCTGGACCACTTTTGCTGGGTGCATCATGTGTTCCTCTGATAGACCCTATGCCTATTTGCTTCCCCTTGGCCTACACTGGAAGTTGTGTGCAGATAGATTCCATATACACCAGTGACTTCCTCTCAGTCTGAGGGCATTTGCTAGTCATAGGAGAATCTCAGCCAGTTCAAACATGGGCAAAAAGTATTTAGAGCTTCCACTAACCAAGGAGGGATGGGAGATGATAGATTAATATTCTAGAATCCTGGCCCCATGACAGGATGATTTCAAAGCATCTCTCAATTTCCAGAGTTCCTCAGAGATTTCCCAGCAAGACTGGGCCCCAGAATTCCACAAGGTCAGCTGTCTCACAGTCCCGCCTTTTCATAATATCTTCTGAGATGACTTCTCAAGTAAACCATTTGTACCCCAATACTTGGCTTAGGGTCTGTTCAGGAAGGAACTCAAGCTAAGACAACCTTCTCACGTGGGAAGTCTGAGGGTTATCCCAGCTTACCATCAACTACATGCGTAATTTTAAGAAATTATTGAATCTCTCAGGCTCTCCATATCTTCACGCTGGAAATGAAAGGGTTGAGCTCATTGATTTTTAGTGTTCCTTCCAGTCTTGGTTTCAAAGTTTCCATTAGTTTTGGAATGGCATGCATTTTCGGCAAGGGCAAAACTATGGGCAGTGACACTGACTATCAGAGGGAAGGATGTCAGCCCTGGATGCCCGGAGTCTAAAGAGGAAGCCAGGAAGCAGGCCCACGAGAGAGAAGTGGAAGAGAATGGTAGGGCAGCCATGAGTGTGAATGACTTAGGACAGCTGTGTGCAAAGGTCTCACCTGGAAACCAGGAACAGAGCCCTCATGGAGGTTAGGATGTCCAGGGTCTTTGTATTCTGCCAGTTACCGGAGAGGTTTCGCGCTTTCCTCTGGAAGATAAATAGTGAATGGAATGGAAATGTGTCTAATATTGTCATAAAATTTGAATAGATTGTCCATTACTTGAAAATGGGTCAATTCTGATGAGTATGAAATTGCTTTGAAGAGAATAATCTGAAACAAAAAGGAAGTAACATAATTATATGCAAGTTGATTATGTAATCATTTATATCTAGGATTTATTCATATAAGTGCATAAGAAAAACCAGAAGGAATTGGTTTACTGGCACAGAAAGTGAGGTTAGCTTCTACCTTTAATTGTTTAAACCCATTTCACAATATATTATTTTTTATAAAATTAAGACAAGGAAAAAATGTACTACATAGCTAAGAGAAAGTCTGACAGGTGATAATTCTCTTTTGTTACTTGAAGTAATTACAGTGAGAAGACAAAAATTTGACAAAATCAAATAATTTATAAAGGAATCAATTTTGTTTAAATTGAAAACATATTTTTTAGAAGTATACACTAAAAGAAGTAAATTATTTGTGTTAGTCTTGCCATGCTTCATAAAACAGAAGAGAGGATAAATGTTCTTGCTTAGGTAACTGAATTCAAACTAAAGCCTTATTTAAATAATCACTGATTTACTTTGCAGCTTTTCTTCCCAAGGATTCTTAATGAACGAAAATAAGGAAATTTCTCCTTCTGACAGTGAAATACATCACTAACCTTGGAGTAGTTAGAAAGTAGCCCCACCCTGCTACATCACCATGCTTCTCACCTAATAGACCATTTAGTTGTTTTAGCTTCATATCCATGAACATTATATCCATCCACTTTATTTTTAAGAGATAATTAAAGATAACAAAATTAAAGAGGAGACACAGGTTTTGTTGCTAGGAATGGGTTTAAATTCTCACATCAGAGGGCTCTGGTGTGCACTCTGTTGCTCTCTCACTCCCTTTTGCTCTCTTTCTCTCTCTCAGTTGGAGGACAAATCTTGCAAGCACACCATGCATATTACAGATATGCTTCTCTATGTTCTGTGACAGCATCCTTTGCTATCTTCATTTCAACAGCATTTTATTATGAGGCAGGCTAGAAATTCAACCACCGTGAAATGTCATGGAAATAAGTCACTTTTACTGAATCTGCCAATTAGGCAAGGTAAAGCGATTGATCCTATATTGGTGGTTACTATTAAATCTAGTCAAACTATTATCTCTGAGTAGCTGGGAAAAGTCCAATTTGCTGCAAAATTTGGAAGAGACCAGTAATTCTTCATCGCTGTTGCTTTGGGGAAAGAATTTAGAGGTTGACTTTAGATCCAAGTCACCCAAAAGTGATTCTCTTTGGAGTGAACAAATTGAACCTCTCAATCTTCTTGTGAAGGTACATGTCAGAAATAATTCTGGTTGGTTATTTCTGTCTTATAAGAGAAAGATTTTATTAGTGATGTTGATAAGGAATGAAAGGATTTCCCTTGAAGGAGTGACAACATTATTGAGGACAATAGAAGTCTGCTGTCGGCTTGAAATTTCATTAATGGAAAGAAGTTTGTTATTTTGGAGAGTATTTTAATCAAAAAGAAAATAACTGACTCAAGAATCTTGTCTCATAGTTCAATCACACTGAGATGAGGTTTAAAGCTTAGTTTACTATCTAAGTTTCCAATTCTTTTGAGAGGCTTAGACTTTTGTTATTAGTTACACTGACTTAGTAACAGCATCAACAAAGTCCTTACTTTACAAGTTGTTAGAATTTACAGGTATTAGTGTGACATGTACATGATATTATGACTTTAGTAAATGTTCTTTGTTAAGTACTGATTAATACAAATTAAATGTTCTCTTAGAAGCACAGTCACCAACCCTTTCCTTAAAGCTTAGTTAATTACAAACATTTGGATTGCCAAGACTGTGAAATATCTCTTCTGGTGACCTTTAAAATGATCTGGATAGTCATGTAATGGGAAGGTTTAGATGTAATCCTGCCAAAGGATTTGACATTTCATTTCATTCCATTGCATTTTAATCCATATCACTGAACAGATACTTATTAAAACAAAATAGCTGCTGTGAAAATACAGAGACCTACTGTGCATGGAATTTTTCTTGAGAAGCTCACATGCTAGTACATCAGATAATGACACAGAAAACGAGTGGCCATTATATGTTAAATAAGGCATAATATGGTCAATGGCTTGAGAAAGTTAAAAAAAAATAGTGATTTGTTTGGGCAAAGGAAATGAGGTGGGGCGATATAAGGTATGGTACTTGCTTTGGTCACGTGTTGCACTATGCTCACTGCTGGAGGACCACCACCTGATCGTGGAGGGTCTTGAACTCAAGACAGGCATTTGGAGCTATGCTCTAGGCAGTCGGGATCCATTACTGATGATAAATTAAACTGAGGAGAGTGGGGATTTAGGAAAGTGTATCCTCTATTTTAGGAAGATACATCTTGTAAGATAAATTAGATCACAGATCAACAGGAGTCCAGGATATGTTAGGAAGATATTGCAGAAAGTATATAGAGCCTGACAGAAAGCAATGTCAATGGAAATTATTCTGGAAATCAAGAGCAGAACCAAGGAGGCTAGAATTAGGGAATTATCAAACAGTTTAAAATAACAGATTCTGAGACTGGGCAATTGGGAGACCAAAGCTGGATTTAAAAAAAATAAATAAATAAAAAGTACTAAGACAGAAATACAATAATTGGGAGGAGCACGAGTGATTCTGAAAAGCATACGAATTCTGTAGAATCAAATAGTATAGAATCAAACAGTGCTTTTAGTGACTAGTAAGCTCTCTTCCATCTTTAGCAACCCCCATAAGTGCTTGGTGAATGTCTGATAGCTATGGCAGTAAAGGTAAATAATATATCAATAATTAGGGAACAAAAACAAAACAAAACTACAGTGCTACAGCCAGATAACCAGAGAGACTACTTCTGTGTTTCTCCAGTTCTAGCCAAGTATTTAGCATGTGAATTGAATAACTGATGCTCAGTAAATGTTTTTTTGGAGCAAATGCTTTCATTAATTGTGACTAGTTCTGTGACACACAGAGGCTTCATCACTGGCAGAGGCATAAAACTTACAATTTAAATAAGCAATAATTATGAGCAGGAACAAGAAAGCACTCATATAGGTGAAGAAAGAACACATCTGTTTTTGGCGGGGAGAGAGAACACATCTTTAAAGCAACTTATATGGGGATATTATCTCAGTGTCATGTCACTATTTTTTTGTTTGTTTGTTTCATTTCTTCTCTGATTCATCTCTGTTCAAATATCTTAGTGGTTATAACCCTGATATCTTTTTATAAGTGTCACAAAAGATGCTACCAGCAGGCACACTTGTGTATGTCCATAGAAATCAAGCTTGTGAGCCTTGGTTATGCAGAAAAGCAAAACCATTCAATGCAATCAAATTCTCAGCTGGCTACCTACCACCATAGATGGCCAGTTCATGACGAGGATGTGCACAGTGGACCAGCCAAAGAAACTATAGAGTCCATAATCCTACAGCTTTGTGTGTGTGTGTGTGTATAGAATTCTGGTCTTGTGAGTTAGGTTGAACTTCATATAGATTGTGAGGTCTCTTTTTGCCCTTATGTTTTCAGTCTTAGCCTCTATCAGGTCTTGATTGCCCCTTTAAGCTAGGCTTACAACTTAACCCTTCTTCCAAGATTCTTATTTAGAAAAGACGGATAAGATCTGAAAATTATATTGTCCTGTTTCTTTCATCAGTTTCCATACGGACATTACATGACCTTCAAGGGGCAGGGAATAGGAACCATGGGAGAAAAACATGTATCCTCTAGGTGGGAGATCCCCTGATCATATCAAAGGACAGCATTATGACAGACAGGTTGCAGGAGAGAATATTCAAGTAGGAATGATTAACAAGGGAAAAATAAGGGAAAAAGTAGTATAAAAGGAAACTAAGTCATGTAAATAAAAGTAACTTGCACCTCCAATTACTGCTTAAAACTTTATGTTAAAAACAATTTTTGTGATTAGCATTTGCCATTAATGCATACCACTGTTAAGGCAATCCTAAAGGAAATCAAGAAAAATGCAAAAAGGCACAATGGTTATCTGAGGAGGCCTTACAAATAGCTATGAAAAGAAGTGAAAGGCAAAAGAGAAAAAGAAAGATATACCCATTTGAATGCAGAGTTCCAAAGAATAGCAAGGAGAGATAAGAAAGCCTTCCCCCAAGATCAATACAAAGAAATGGAGGAAAACAATAGAATGGGAAAGACTAGAGATCTCTTCAAGAAAGTTAGAGATAACCAAGGATGTATAGAGCAGACTTTTGGACTCTATGGGAGAAGGCAAGGGTGGGATGATCTGAGAGAACAGCATCGAAACATGTATACTATCAACTGTGAAACAGATCGCCAGTTCAGGTTGGATGCATGAGACAAGTGCTCGGGGCTGGTGCACTGGGATGACCCAGAGGGATGGGATGGGGAGGGAGGGGGGAGGGGGGTTCACGATGGGGAACACATGTAAATCCATGGCTGATTCATGTCAATGTATGACAAAAACCACTACAATGTTGTAAAGTAATTAGCCTCCAGCTAATAAAAATACATGGGGAAAAAAATAGAGATAACCAAGGGAACTTTTCATGCAAAGATGGGCTCAATAAAGGACAGAAATGATATGGACCTAACAGGAGATATTAAGAAGAGGTGGCAAGAATACACAGAAGAACTATACAAAAAACATCTTCATGACCCAGATAACCACGATGGTATGATCCCTCACCTAGAGCTAGACATCCTGGAATGTGAAGTCAGGTGGGCCTTAGGAAGTATCACTACAAAAAAAGCTAGTGGAGGTGATGAAATTTCAGGTGAACTATTTCAAATCCTAAAAGATGATGCTGTGAAAGTGGTGTACTCAACATGCCAGCAAATTTGGAAAACTAAGCAGTGGCCACAGGACTGGAAAAAGTCAGTTTTCATTCTAATCCCAAAAAACGACAATGCCAAAGAATGCTCAGACTACTGTACAGTTGCCCTCATCTCACATGCTAGCAAATTAATGCTCAAAATTCTCCAAGCCAGGCTTCAACAATATGTGAACCATGAAGTTCCAGATGTTCAAGCTGGATTTAGAAAAGGCAGAGGAACCAGCGATCAAATTGCCAACATTCTTTGGATCATTGAAACAGCAAGAGAGTTCCAGAAAAACATCTATTTCTGCTTTATTGACTATGCCAAAGATTTTGACTGTGTGGATCACAATAAACTGTGGAAAATTCTTCAAGATATGGGAATATCAGACCACCTGACCTGCCTTCTGAGAAATCTGTATGCAGGTCAAGAAGCAACAGTTAGAACTGGACTTGGAACAACAGACTCTTTCCAAATAGGGAAAGGAGTATGTCAAGGCTGCATATTGTCACCCTGCTTATTTAACTTATATGCAGAGTAGTACATCATGAGAAATGCTGGACTGGATGAAGCACAAGCTGGAATCAAGATTTCCAGGTTAAATATCAATAACCTCAGATAATGCAGATGGCACCACCCTTATGGCAGAAAGCAAAGAACTAAAGAGCCTCTTGATGAAAGTGAAAGAGGAGAGTGAAAAAGTTGACTTAAAATCAACATTCAGAAAACTAAGATCATGGCATCTGGTCCCATCACTTCATGGGAAATAGATGGGGAAACAGTGGAAACAGGCTTTTTATTTTGGGCTCCAAAATCACTGCAGATGGTGACTGCAGTCATGAAATTAAAAGATGCTTGCTCCTTGGAAGAAAAGTAATGGCCAACATAGACAGCATATTAAAAAGCAGAGATATTACTTTGCCAACAAAGGTCCATCTAGTCAAAGTTATGGTTTTTCCAGTAGTCATGTATGAATGTGAGATTTGGACTCTAAAGAGAGCTGAGCACTGAGGAATTGATGCTTTTGAACTGTGGTGTTGGAGAAGACTCTTGAGAGTCCCTTGGGCTGCAAGGAGATCCAACCAGTCCATCCTAAAGGAAATCAGCCCTGAGTGTTCATTGGGAGGACTGATGCTGAAGCTGAAACTCCAATGTTTTGGCCACCTGATGCAAAGAACTGACTCCTTGGAGAAGACCCTTATGCTGGGAAAGATTGAAGGCGGGAGGAGAAGGGGACAACTGAGGATGCGATGGTTATATGGCATCACCAACTCAATGGAGATGAGTCTGAGCAAACTCCGGAGTTGGTGATGGACAGGGAGGCCTGGTGTGCTGCAGTCCATGGAGTTACAAAGAGTTGGACACGACTGAGCGACTGAACTGAACTGAAAGGAAATCAACCCTGAATATTCATTGAAAGGACTGATCCAAAGCTGAAGCTCCAATACTTTGGTCACCTGTTAAGAAGAGACTTATTGAAAAAGACCCTGATACTGGGAAAGATTGAGTGCAGGAGTAGATGGAAAGGACAGAGGATGAGATGATTGGAGGGCATCACCAACTTAATGGCCATGAGTTTTTGGCAAATTGAGAGATAGTGAAGGACAGGGCATGCTGGCGTGCCGCAGTCCATGGGGTTCACAAACAGGTGGACATGATGTAGTGACTGAAAACAACAACATTAGCATTTCTTTCAAGCAGTAAAAGCATGTAGGATGACCTAATTATTTTGTGTGTGTTTAAAGCAAGTTTTGTGTTAGTAATCTTTCAAATGTAATAGGTTCAATTCAAGTATCACTAGGGAGCTAAAACCTGGAACTCAGCTGAGTACACACACACACACACACACACACACACACACACACACACTCTTACACACAGGAGCTTTTACGTTTCTATTTTAATGGCTTATGATGTGGAATTTTATGAAACATATATCTATGTCTTATGTTTATTTCATCAATATTAATCTCTCTTATATGAGAGGAATTATATCACAGATTCTGAAGCCATACTCTCTAGGTTCAAAACATAGTTCTATCACCTGTGAGCTGAATGACTTTGTAAATGTTTCTTAATTATGTTGTGCCTCAGTTTCTCTAAGTATGAAATTAGGGTGATGATGATGATGTGAATACCTATCTATAGTGTTGATAAAAATATTTACTACATAACTGCATAACCCTGATACCCAGAATTATATAAATTATCTTTGGTGTTAGTATTGTATACGACATGACTTTTACCCAAATGAAGTTGATTAGTATGGTAATAATAGTCTTATGATATAAAGAAGTGATGAGTTACTTAGAAAGGGGCAGCATCACACTTTATGGTCTACGGAGTACTGTACGGATGATACTCAGCTTTAATTTTTTTTAATGTAGTTGAGAAGGCATCTAATTTCCTATAAATAGTATGAACAAGCAACGGACCCCAAGGATAATCTCACATATGAGATAATGCCATTAATTTAATTTAATTAGAAAAATTTCAGTCCATACCCATGTTCGTATTTTAACAAATCAAGTGATTCCAGCTAACAGGTGACTCAGAAACTATTGAGCACTGATTCAGTTACATGGCTCAAAATGTTACAGCCCTGTTTTAAAGTACATAAGTGCATCTACTGAAATGTAACTATCCAAGACCCCTTCATCTTACAGATACCCACTTTATTTATTTTTTAATACCTTATTTCTCCAATAATGCTTATTCATTAGACGTTTCTGCACTCTGCAGAGGGTAAGACAAGAAGGAAAGCAAAAACTCTATTCCTCACTTAATTGAGTTGGTCTCTGCTAAAATAGGGCTATCCTTGTGGCTCAGCTGGTAATGAATTTGCCTGCAGTGTGGAAGACCTGGGCTCGATCCTTGGCTTGGGAAGATCCCCTGGAGAAGGGAAAGGCTACCCACTCCAGTATTCTGGCCTGGAGAATTCCATGGAATGTAGAGTCCATGGGGTTGCAGGGAGTCAGACACAACTGAGTGACTTTCACTTTTTTCAGACAATTACGTTGCCTTTTTGCATTTCTTTTTCTTTGGGATGACTTTGGTCTACTGGTTCTTGCACATTGTTATGAACCTTTGTCTGTAGTTCTTCAGTTCAGTTCAGTCCAGTTGCTCAGTCGTGTCCGACTCTTTGCGACCCCATGAATCGCAGCGCGCCAGGCCTCCCTGTCCATCACCAACTCCCAGGGTTTACTCAAACTCATGTCCATCGAGTCTGTGATGCCATCCAGCCATCTCATCCTCTGTCGACCCCTTCACCTCCTGCCCCCAATCCCTCCCAGCATCAGGGTCTTTTCCAATGAGTCAGCTCTTCGCATGAGGTGGCCAAAGTACTGGAGTTTCAGCTTCAGCATCAGTCCTTCCAGTGAACACCCAGGACTGATCTCCTTTAGGATGGACTGGTAGTTCTTCAGGCACTCTCTTACTATTCACCAGGGAAAGAAAAAGAATGAAAGATTGCAACCCTATGGACTGTAGCCTGCCAGGCTCCTTTGTCCATGGCATTTTCCAGGCAAGAGTACTGGAGTAGGTTGCCATTTCCTTCTCCAATCTAATGAAATAGGCACTTTTATTATCCCAATATTGAAAATTAGGAAGCTGATGTTTGGTGTGGTTGGAAACTTTCAGAAGGTCACATAGCTGGTTAGCAATACCTGTAGGAATCAAACCTAGGAATTCTGACATTAGTTCCCACACCTTTAATCATACACATATTTTTGTCACTCTGTGTTCTTTTCCACATGTATTCTGAAAGATGCACAGGCACTTAATGGTCAGCTCTGTTTTTGCAACGATTTTTCTCATTTATTGAGCCTGCTTCCTGAAATCGGTAAGCGTTGGTTGCTTTTAAAAAAACATCATTGAAATGGTCTTTAGTGCACCGCCCCTCACTCTTGTAGCTTAGGAGTTGGAAAAAATATAAACATTTATTTCTAACAAAAAGGTAAAAAAATAATAAATAAATAAATAAAAATTTTTAAAAAAGGTAAAAAATGAGTTCTGTTATAAAGACTAATATAACCATACAATAGTGGTTAAATAAGTAGATATCTAAATAAAAGTTCTTCTAGGAGAACCTGCTGAGGAACCTTATTTAAAATATTTAGCAAATTGATAATAAAATTGCATACTGTAAATAGATCCTCATGAGGGACTAGACAGCACAGTGACAAGTCAGGCTTATTAAAGTCAATATTGGACTGAAAATAAAATGGCCAATCATTTCTGAGTCATTTCATTCAAGGAATAGATAGAATAGGGAATACAGAGCCTAGCCCAGTGTAGGGATAATGGAAAGAAGGACATAAGAAGAGCCACAAGAGAAAAGGTGATGAGGATGTTATATTGCCTACCCACCAGTTTTCTGGTTTGCCTGGGATGTTTTTATTTGAAAACAAAATCAATTTATGTCCAGAATATTGCATTAACTAATTGTTCATAAGTATCTAGGGATTTTTTTGGTTCCTAAGCTGGATTTTCTAAGATAGTACTTTCCCAGATGTTACACTGATCCCATGTTCTTAGAAACTCTTCTGGTTTCTTAATATTTTTGCACAGTTTGTACTCAGTATAACCTTTTGTTTTATGTATATTTAGTTGGATAAGCTAAAAACTATGAATTACTTAATAGTTTATTAAGCATATTTCTAATAATATTAATCTAAAGTGATATGTGAGGAGGCAGTAGATGGCCTTAGAATCTGTGCAGAACCGATGACCTGTGTCGTTTCTAGGTATGTTTGTGTATATGTAGGACTTGCAAGTGTTGGCAGTTTCCTATTAAGGTAAAAGAAACAATAAAATAAACTATGCACATAGGCAACCAGTGATTTTTCCTGTGTCGTGTTGTTTAGCGTATACTGTTACCAAGGGAAGGACTCTCCTATGTAACTTACTAGAGACCCAAACTTGTTTTTGTTTTCTATTACTCTACCGTTCTGTTAATTGTTGCTCTTCACTTCTAACTGTCAGATATAATAATTACCTTTCCTTAAATATTTCCATGACTTTCTTTCCCAAACATTATTTCACATATATGCTAAGAAAGGACAAAATAGCCTAAGTCTGAGGTAAGCTTTGAAGTGACTCTTCAGTGATTGTTCTAACCACATTTTGAAGACCCACTTGACATGAGTTAGGGCAAGAATTCAGTACCACTGAAACATTTGAAGGAAATAGAAGAAAAGTCATCCTTAAGTCATAAAATGTGAATATGTACTAACGGAACAACAATTTTGTCAGATTCTTTAGATATATAATAATTTATAAGAAATGGAATCATTTACAGAGGTATAACACAATCTAAGTTGGCCAAATCTAAGCATTTTTAATGTTAAATTTCACTGTTGGCCTTTTCTCTTGTCATAACGGAAAAAAAAGATTCTTAGTTGACATTAGAAAACAAACATTGCTGACATTTGTATCAAGTAATGGTATAGAAATTTAATTAGGACCATGACAGATTTTTTAAAAATCTGGTAACTGTAACAAATGCATCACTTTAATAAAAATTCTGGCAAGAAGTACATAATAAAACACCTAGTATGTATCTGTGTGTACAAATAATTTATATTCTTTTAATAAGGAAGACAGGCTTTAACAATCACATATTACATTTTAATCTGAAGACATTATCTTCTGATAGGCAAAAAGCTTGCTGTTTTTCTCTGGGGATACATCTGTACTTGAAATAATTTGGCTCATATATCAAGTTTAATTAGTGAGTCAATTGTAAACATCCATTGTGTAAATCCTGCTATGAGAAATTGAAATCCATATGAAGTAAATATTTAATTAAAAATTAATTGTAAACTAGCTTTAAAAACTTTAATATATTTTAAAAATTAATTGCCTTGAGAATTCATGTTTTCCCAAAGAGGAAAGCAGGGAGCTGTACTTTATACCAATGATCAAGACCCTTATTCATGGATAGAAAGGTTGGCAGAAAAGTTTAACATTTAAACCCACCATTTTCTGTATGGCACTTTTACTTCTTCTCAGAGACAACTTCATTTTTAAAAATGAAGTCTGGACATTGGATATTTGATTGTCTTTTGAAGATAAGGGAATTAGCTAATACTATAATATTCATTAATATTTATTTTTGAAGTTAAGTTCTGGCAAAATAGAGAATATGATTGAAATGTTTCAGTAGTTCTGTCTTGCAGATGTTGAGTATGTTCAGAAATGTCAATTTAAGCTTTTCTGTTTTAATCCCCTATTAGGAGTAAATATATATATATAATTTGAAGAAGTCATAAAAGAGAAAAGGAGATACTGGAAGTGACTTAAATATAGTATATGTCAATTTACTGCAGTGCTAAGCACTGTTCAAGATTTCATCCACTGTGGAGAACCTTTTCCATATTCCTTTATTTTCCTCTACTCACTTAGAGGTCAGGTGGTTCTCACAGTTGATTTTTAAAGCTATTAACTCACAACTAGCTTTAGTGGTACTTTATGTTAGCACTTCAGCAAAAGCATAACATGTAAACCCATGATCAATTTGGCAAGAATACAGTTTATCATTATAGAACCAATAGATAAGCAAATCTATTTAACCAATAGATAAAATAGAAATCTAAGTACTGGAGGAAAAAACTAGTATGTTTGATCACATATGCTTTAGAAAGATGCAACCTAATTTTCAAAATAAGTATTTCATGAATCAAGCAATGACTTTCTCAGTTTCCTTTGTTAAAAAAAATATGAAAACCATAAAAAGGTAAAAAACATGAGCAATATTTCCTAATTGTCTTTAATATATGTAACTGAATATACCCTCATGCTTGAGTGATAGGGGAAAAAAAAGACTTGGCCAAATTAAAGAAACCAATTTATGATATATTGGCCACCAAAATACTATTTTAGTCATTATTTTTAAAATTCCTGGCTGACACATTTGAAATGTTCCCAGTCCTGGCTTATATAACTCAAAAAAACACAGACTAAACATGACTTTCAAGGGCAACTCTGAATGTTAATGTTTCCATTTTCGGCCTCATGGCAGAAAGAGTTTTATTAACCAGTGTAAGCTCTGGAATGTCAAAGGCGTGATAGGCAGTACAGACTCCACACACAAAATAGATGCATAGTCATTTTATTCTAAATTGCTTCACTTGAAAATGTACCATGAAAATCTGGAGAGAGGAAGTAAAAGTAAGTGATTTTATAGTGCTCTAAAAGTTGAGACTTGAAAAATAAAAGTCCTAGGATAAAAATGTTCCAGCATTCACGTTTGTGATGTAGCTAATCCTCTTAGGCTCCCTCACACCTGCCTTACAGTTTGAATAACTAAGAGCAAGTCCCATGGGTGCCAGGACAGCCTTGTCTGTAGGGACTGCAGGCTTCTCTGGTGGCTCAGATCGTAGAGAATCTGCCTGCAATGCGGGAAACCCGTGTTTGATCCCTGGGTCAGGAAGATCCCCTAGAGGAGGGCATGGCAACCCACTCCAGTATCCTTGCCTGGAGAATGCCGTGGACAGAGGAGCCTGGTGAGCTACACCCAGGCGGTTGCAAAGAGTCAGACATGACTGAAGTGACTTAGCACGCGTGCATGCGTAACAGGCTTTGTCTCAAACCGCCTTCTTCTTTCTTGTATTATATAATAACATATTCTAAGAAGCAGAGTAGATGATTAGGAATTTTACATACTCATTTAGTCATTTCCAGGTAATAATTAGTGTAGCATGATAAGATCTGGTGGAACTGGAGCTCCCAGGCCAGGTGTCTTGGATCTAGAACAGCCTCCTCTGTTTAGTCCTCCCCTATTTACCATCTGTTTATTCCTCTCTGCCTTCCCCTGTTTATCTTTATAAGAAATCTATACACTATGATTTTTAGAAGATTGGAGTACTGTTTGGGGTTATATATGCTTGATAGTATAATTGTAATTACACATTAAAAAAATAGAATCTTACCCATTAGATTGTAGTCTTTACACAGTCAAGAAGGGCCAAACTCATCTGTGCATATTGCCCTCACCCCTGCACGTGGTGCTGTTCATTCAATAAAAAATTATTGATCTTTAGTTGTATGGAATGTAGTGAGAAGGACAGAGAGTGTCTCTGTTTTAATGGACCTTATATTCCAGTACGTAAAGATAAACAATAAATGACTAATACAGAAGAAAAATCCGAATGTGAAAATGTGATGTTAAGAAAGTTATATGACTCAGGGAACTCAAACCAGGGCTCTGTAACAACCTACAGGGGTGGGATGGGGTGGGAGGTGGGAGGGAGGCTCAAGACGGAGGGGACATATGTATCCCAGTGGCTGATTCATGTTGATGTTTGGCATAAACCAACACAACACTGTAAAGCCATTATCCTTCAATTAAATAAAATTTTAAAATGAAACAGATAAAATCAAGCTGTAATATTTGAGTTAATAAAAAGTTATAGAAATGGTAACTAAGAAGCAAATTTGGGTAACATCTTCATGAAAAGCCTTTCTGAGCAGGTGACGCTTAAACTGAGTCCTGAATGATAAGAAGGAGAGATTATTTAAAGATATGGAGGAAGACCAATTAGGGGTAAAGCAAACAGCTTGACACAGTTAAAGAGAGAGAAGATAAGTAAGACTGAAACATAGTGTCAGAGGGTGAGAATGGTATGCAGTTACTTTAGAGAGGAAGGAAGGTACTAGATCATACAAGGATTTCTGGTTACGTAATTTGGATTTTCCTTCTTAGTGTCATGGGACCACATTGGTTTTTATCCAGGGGAATGCCATTTGATTTATAGTTGAGTGGAGGAGAAGGAACCAGCAAAGAAACTAAAAAGCAGTTCTTAGTGAGATGAAAGGATAATCAGGTAAAGGCGGTACCTGAAACTCAAGAAGAGAGAAGGTCCACTGTGGAGTGGTTAATTAGGTTGGTAACTGCAATGTCAATTAAAATAGTATCACAAAATGGCTATTAGATTTGGGAACCTGGAGGTTGATGGCAACTTTTATAAGAGATGTTTTAATGGGATAATGAATAAAGGGAATAGTAGGTTAAGGGAGTGGACAGAGTAACTGTAGAAAACACAAACTATTTTTTAGTGAAGAGGAACATATAACAAGGCAGAAGCAATAAGGGTTTTGGGGGTCAAGAGTTTGTTTTGGTTTGGTTGTTAATGGAGAACTGTAGAGGAGACACTGAAGACGCTCGAGGCAGCCAAGTATTTTAGGAGAACAGTCCTTGAAAAGGTGACAGGAAGTGGGATAAAGGACAGCACATCTTAGTATGCCTTTATCAGCAGATGCTTTTTCTCTCTTTCCTTTCACATTCCGTTGACAAAAATGTGCAAATCTTGCTGAGCACCATAGCAGAAAATTTGCTGGAAATGGTTCTAGTCTAATAAAAATTGCATTACTCAAAGCAGAAATGGCAGAAATGAATCACACTCATTTGGGAAAAAAAAGTTTCTTGGCATACAGAGCAGGAGACTTTTAATTTCCTTTTAAAATTTTATCTTTCAGGTGCTTCAAGAAGACCTAGAACAGGAACAAGTCAGAGTCAATTCTCTCACGCACATGGTGGTGGTTGTTGATGAATCTAGTGGTGATCATGCAACTGCTGCTTTGGAAGAACAACTTAAGGTCAGATTATTTTCTTTAATACAGTAAATATGTCATTCAAAATAATTAATTGCAATTCAGAAAATATTTAGAATATTTAAAACAGAATTTGTATATGGCAAATATTAAGCATGCAATGTATTTATTTAAACTGATTCAAATTATGTCTCATCTGCGGGACATTTGTGCATAATTCCTTTTTACTATTCACTGTTTGTTCATAGCAGCTTCTTGGCCTTTGGGGAAATACATAACTGCAGATCTGTTTTTTAATTATAGTTGAATACCATATATGAGATAATTGGTAGTGGAATATTATTTATGTTCTCATCAAGCCTGCAATCTGAGGACAAAGGTTAAAAAAAGAACACAAAAAGGATCACATTCAATCAAATAAAAAATCTAGCACCTTCATTATGTTTATTCCTGGAAGCCTTCAGTTTTAAGTCTCATTGAGAATGTAGCAGAATTTTTAAATCATGGAAGTTCTGTTGGAGCAGACACTTAGCCTATCAGTCTCTCATTCAGTCTGACTCATAGTAATTGTGTCCTTGGAAACTTAACTCATACATATTGATAAAGGATAATGTGAATATTTTCATATTTTCTTCCTAATTGAAAATGATAAAGTTGTATTGTATTTTTTTTAATTTCAACAATGCATATATGCATATACCAAACATCAACATGAAGGAAAAATACAGCAGTTTATTGTTCAGAATGTAAAACATATATTCACACATTTACACAACCACAGATTATATTTGAGGCATTCATTGTACCCACCAAATGCCGGTCTTTCTTTGATGGTTAGGGGCCAATAGTCTGACACGTCTCAGGATCCAATCAGTGTGGGTTTAAATAGCTTTATAAGGCCAAGATTGTTCTAAACCTAGTTTCGCTTACCTAACCTATAACACGATTTCTTAAAGCCTTATCTCTGTTTTCTTCTCTTTTTGTGTGAATTGTATTTTTTTTAATCCCAGTGAAATGTCATTTCCTAAGGTTACTGCTTTAGACTGCAATCTCCAACAATATTATCTCACTCTCCATCATTAAATGAGAAAGACAAAGCTGTTGAACTGCTACAATTGAGCATTTAATATATACTAGTAATTCATATTAATTGCTTATGTTTCAATGAAATTGCGAGGATTACAGATCTAAAAAGGTTTATGACACTCAATAATATAATGTCTCATTGCATATGTGATCAGATTTGTTTTACACACACACACACACACACATACACACACACGACTTGCTAAAGGACTGACAGGCTGCTGCTACACCCATCTTAAGAAATGCCATAGTTCTGATACAATAATGTTGTGACTATTTACAAATAGGTAAAAATCTAATATTCAGTGTTTCTTAGACATTTTCAGAAAAGGTGAAAGAAGGCCTGGAGGCAGAGGTTAGATGGGTGACTGGTTAAAAAAAAAAAAATAACAGAAACTTTTCTAAGTCATAGAGTATTTCCAGTGAGAATAACAACTGAAAAACATTCAGTTTGGCATCATCAGACCTAGTACAACTAGCTTTAGAATATAATTATTCCAAGGTGATGCCTGTGGGACTAGGCCACCTTGAACTGTTTAGTCCAGAGCACTCACAGATGGTGACTGGGTTAGATCTTAGGTAATAAATTAAGAGTGGTGGCCCTAAGGTTTTCTATATTTATTATCCTACTTTCATTTTTTTAACTATACTTTCTGCCTTTAATTCTTTGACCCAGAAACATCTACTAAGATAGCTGTGCATGTATTGGCTGTCCCCGATTCATGCAAACTCAGTTCATATTTGTCCGTGATTACCTCCCCCTTAATTAGTGTTGAAAATAGCCTCCCAATCGCCTCTTTCCCCCTTAACCCCATTTCCCCTTGTGATTCCTCATTTCCTGTACTGTCACCTGATTTTAGATAATCTTGACTAGTGTCTAAAAGAGCAGAGTTAAGGGACTTCAGTGGTGAGGAGGCCACTGCTTTAACCTCTCTTTCTTCCTATTCCAACAGTTTCCTCAGTCTCAGAGGAATCCATCCATGTTTGAATTGTATGCCTTATTTAACCATTGGTTTGAATTGCCCTGAAATACTGGGCTCTCATTTGACTTTGAAATTTTGATAATTCTTTCTTAGGTCCCTTGCTAGTGATACAATCTTATCTTACCTAGTTTAATTTTTATAAGGAAAGAGAAGAGGGTGAGAAGTTGATAGAAAAGGAGGAGGAGAGAAGAAATAATAAAGAGTAAAAAGATAAATACACTGGAGGAGTTGCTTGAACAACAACACAAATGCCCTGTGTGTGTGTGGCAAGAAGTCTATGTATACTTCAGAGACTAAACTACCGTGCTTCATACTGGGCCCTGAATAATTCTGTTAGAAGTAATAGTAAGAATTTTAGGAAAAGAAACAGGTATACGGACTCAGTACAGTGGGCGGGGAAACTGACCAGAAACCAGGAAGAATCTTTAAGCGCTTTTGTTGAAGCAAGGTTTGGTCATCCCACACCTTCTTTCTCCCCTCTAGGCCTCCCATGTCACCACAATGCCTTAATCCATCTCCCTCCAATTTGCAGAAGTAGCAGAGCCTCAAAATGGATTTCCAGTTGCCTTTAGGAAAGAGATACAGATGGGGGAAGACTCGGAAAGGAAGTCTTTGATGTAATTCAGTAAGAGAGAGAGAGAGATGCGCTTCCCATCTTGAGTTAGAATTCTAAAAATACTCCTCATGGAATATCTTTACATGTATTGACTTAGTTCTGTGAACTCTGTTAGAAGTTAGATTTTTCTCTAACTTTAAAAGACTTTTAGAAGTCTTCTTTTTAAAAGGTTTGAAGAAAAACAAAGTTAGGTCAGAACATATGCTTAGGGATTCTGAAAGATGGCATGACTTATGAAGGATAATACACTGAAAAGTGCAGTCTCTTGTAAATTAATTTGATTCTGTCTCTCCGAGGTTCAGCTTGTCCCTCAGCAATGTCACCACAGGTCAGAAATTTGTCCTTAGCTTTAGAGGTTTCTGTGATATCAGTAGATTTGTAAGCAGTGATGCCAGTTAACTAATTTTCCTGAGAAATAGCTTGGCTAAAAACTAAGGTAAGTAATTTATGTGGCATCTTCAGTCATGGAAGATATTACCATACCTCTTTCTTTTTATTTTTTTTGATGATTATTTTTAATGTCTTTACTATGTCAGAGGGATTATGCTGGGTAACAGAGGTAAAATGGTGAACAAAAAAGAGAATTTGTTCTGCCTTCCTGGGTCAGAAATGGGTAATTTACGAGCATACTGCCTTCCTTGGAACCTTGAAATGAGGCTAGCCATTTCTTAGGCTCCCATTATGAATTCAAATGCTGATTCCTTGTCACTCTTGGTCACCACGGTAGGCCTGGTGGCTGCTCTCTTGGTACTAGCAATCTAACAGAGGAAATAAACACTAATTACATGATTTACAAAAATGAGCAAATATTTAACAATGGACATAACTTATTTCTATGAAGGAAAGGAAAGAAAGTTTTGTGACAACAGATTATTCTGACTTAAGCTGAAGCTTGAAAGCATGAAATGATTCCCTAGTAAAGTGATGTTTATGATCTAAAAGACACATTGGATGGAACTCTATGAAGTATATGTATAAGGGGATTGGTGGATGTGCATATGGTTTCTAGGAAGGAGAAACAATATATCAAGTGAGCTTGGCACTCTAAAAAGTGAAAGTGTTAGTCACTCAGTCATGTCCAACTCTTTGTGACCCCATGGACTGTAGCCTGCCAGGCTCCTCTGTCCATGGGATTTTTCAGACTGGAGAACTGGGGTGGGTTGCCATTTCTTTCTCCAGAGATCAAAACTGGGTCTCCCACATTGCAGTCAGACTCTTTACCATCTGAGCTATGAGGGATGCCATGGCACTCTCAAGGAATTGAAAAAGAGCCAGTTTGGTTGCAGTATTGAAGTTCAGAAGAGTGGAACTAGCAAAGGCTTGGTAGGTAGACAGAGGCTTATCTAAGAGCTAGACTTAAATGTGTGACACAAACTCCACCATAATTCATTCAGTCAACAAACATGTGTTGAGCAACAGCCTTCTGCCAAAATGGTGACTGGGACCACCATTATGGTGATGGGTGAGGGGCACAGTCATGGTACTTGCCCTCCTGGGCCTACACTAATTAAATGCAATTAAGTGTAAAATTTTGGTCATGATGAGTTCAGTGTGACAGATATATACCTTATTAGATGACTTTTATCTTGCTCTAGAAGGTAAAGAAAGGCGTACTGAAGTGGCAGAAAGTGAAGTCTGAATGTTAATAGAAACTGATTAAGCAACAGTAGAGAGCAGGAAGGTATTTCAGATAGAAGTACTATATTCATTCATTCATTCGACAGATATGTATTGAGTACCTACTAGGTGCCAGCCAGAAGTCTAAGCTTTGAGGTTAAGTATGGACAAAACATAAATCGTTCCTCTCTGAAGCTTATGTTCCAGCAAGAATCAGAATACCTAAGCAAGCCTTTTTTTTTTTTTTAATACTATGAAAAAGGTGCTAAAAACTATAAGGGAAAATAGACTGGAGAAGGAAGCAGTTTTACATGGAGGAGGTCAAGGGAAACTTTGCTGAGAAGGTGGCTTTGAGCAAAAACTAAAACAAAATAAGGGAGGTGTTTCGGAGGTGCATAGGTCCTATGGTTTTTTCACATTTGAAAACTGAAAAAAGACTATAAATAGAGCATAAAGGAAGCCTATTGTTCTAGGGAGATAGCTGTTTCTAGTGAAAAAATATCAGAAACCTGGTGAGGCCAATAGCTTTTACAGAAGATGCTCTAATGAAAAATTTTCCTGATAAAAGGTAGAACTATTAAAATCTCATTTTTAGACATGTTCTTCTATATGGGTTTAACACTTGAGTGTCAGGCTAAACATATTAAATGTGTCTAAGGCCACAGACCTGTGAGGGTTTCTGGCATATAAAAAGTGTGGATTATTTTGCTAAATGACCTCAATCTTGAAGTTATTTTTTTAAAATATTGGAGAATTAAAGGTATATCATAAGAATGGATACATTCAAGTAGCCTCTTTTGAAGAAGAATAACCTGGAAAATACAGTTTTAGAGTAGATTATTAACATAAGGTTGTGCACACATGTATAGTTTCTTGCTCATCTAGTGAACTTAATAAACTTTATTGCAAAAAGAATAATTTTCAAAGTTTAGAAAGGTCTCTAAGAACTAGGATACATTCATTGAAATCAAGACATTAAAACCAACTTGATATCAAATGGCATTGAGCAATTTGTGCAAATATTATGTGGTATTATCAAGACACATTCTTTGGTGGCTATATCAAGTTGGTTGACCCAATGGAATGGAATAAAGAGAAAATGTTTTGATTTCCCTGAAGTATTTTGCAAAGTCTCTCATGAGATGTCTATGGATACAATGAGCCTTCCTATTTCTATGTGGGTTAGTGGTGAATGTCTGTGTTTTAATATATTCCTTCTTGTTATCTGATTCATGTGCGAGGTAATTGGGCTGAAAATGATTGGACCCGTTTATTCAGTCCTCAGAGTTAGAAAGTTTGGGGACAAGAATCCATTTGATGATATAGTTGGGGCACAGTGTAAATTTCACCCCCATGTGAGTGGTTAATGGATGAGTTCCTCTCCCAAATGACTTTAGAAGTTTTATAGCAATGTCCTGTGAAGTTAGAATGTCACATGCAAGTGTCATATACTTGTCTTTCATGTTTTAAATCAGAATAGGCATATTTACTGTTTGAAAGTTTACTGCTTAGTTAAGTTTTTGATAAGAAAGATCTCAGTCCCCATCTATACATGTGAGAGTATGTATGTGTGTGTATATATACACATGTGCACACACACATACATAAATGTAAGTATATCAGTATCTACATACAGCTATACAAATGCAAGTACATGCTCATATATACATTCACATTTTATCCATATGTATGGATATGTGTGTGTGTATGGAAGGAGGGAAGAAAGAGAGACCAACTGAACTTTGATACAAATTTAAGATTAAATCACAGCATGACGACATAGATTCTTAGTAAATTAATGTGATCTTGGATGTAGCATAATGTCTAGATTATAAGGACTAATAATTATGTTCTGTGCTGGTTCAGATACACTTTTAATATCTTAACTGAATTTTTGAGGGAGAATGACAATCTGTAAAGAAAGTTTGTAGAACCAGGAGTTATTTAATTTTAAGAAAAACCTAAGCAGAGATAAGATACATGTGAACAGCTTCATCTTATTGAAAAAGGAAGACATTTTCTCTGTTTTACTTCAGAAGGTAGTGCTATCAAAAGTAGACACAAGTTGATAAGCCTGTATGTCTTCTGCCCAGACCTCTTTCCTGAGCACAATTTTTTCTCTCCCATTTTCTGCTGGATATATGCCCTGTGAAGTTCAAAATGGACCTCAAATACAGCAAGGTGAAACTTTACCGATTGTGTCCTACTTGCCTCTAAACTTGCTTCTGACTCCCCCAGTTTTGTTATTGTACCAACATTTACCTTGGCACCTGCACCAGAAAGCTGGAGGCATTTGGATGCATCTCTTCCCATTCTCCTCTGAGTCCTGTCATGTAGTCAGTCAAAACATCGCTGCGCTCTCGCTCATACTCACTGCTTCATCTCGGTTCCTGTTACTATTTTCCAAGATAGGGCCCATATCTGCAACCCCTGGAAACCCTTGCCTGAATTCTTATCTTGCTTCAATCCAATCTTCACATTAAAGTCAGTGCAGAATTTTAAGAGCTTACATAATAGAGTTTCTCCTCTGCTAAATCTTAAGTAACTAACTGTACTCCAGAGACTCTCATCACTTAGGCCTACAGTGAATAACTGCCCCCCCACCCCGACCTGTCTCTCAACACTTACCTCCTATTATACCCCTCATATCCCTCAACCTACAGTCCCTTCCTCCAGGCTGTTTCTGATCCTCTGTATATCACCTTTGTCCATGGTACTCCTAGCACTCAGAATACTCACCTTCATCATGTCTGCTTGGAAAAGTCCTACCTCATGTAGCAGACTGAGTTCAGATTTTCCTTTGTGAAGGTGGTATTTTTATATAGTGATGACCACTCCCTTTTGGGTGCCATCTATATACTATAATTGTGCCTCTGTTGTTTGGAAGGAAAATAGTCTACTAAAAAGTAGCTCTTCAGAAAGTCTAAAATGTCCCCTCATCTATCATGACTTGGAACTCATTGAAAGTTGCTCAGTCGTGTCTGACTATTTGCAACCCCATGGACTATACAGTCCATGGAATTCTCCAGGCCAGAATACTGGAGTGGGTAGCCTATCCCTCCTCCAGCGGATTTTTTCAACCCAGGAACTGAACTGGGGTCTCCTGCATTGGAGGTGGATTCTTTACCAACTGAGCTATGGAACTGGGATATGGAACTAAAAGTGTTTATGGTACATACCTTTGGAATAATTAGTGAGGGGGAAAAGGCTATGAAATGTTAAATCCCACAGAATTGAGAAATAGAGGTTATTTATGAAGAAGAATACAGAAGAAAATAATTTTGATGTCTCTCTCTGATCTCTAATTTTGTATTTGCCAAATAAAAAGCATGTTTAAAATAAAAATAACTTTAAATGTGGCAGAAATACTTTCACTGAGCAAAGTGTCAACAACTGTTGCCCATGAAGCAGTAATTATAATTATTAGCATTTCTGTGTGCTCATTATTTCCTAAGAATTGAATATAGTCCGTATGTAATGCTATCTCTGTTTCACAAATGAGAAAGCCCATGTGTAATGAGGCTAAATCCAAGTTCATGTACTTTGCAAGTGGCAGAGCTGGGGCTGCTTAGGCTTTGTCCTGATCTCTCAGTTTCATTGGAGAAAATTATGTCATAACCTTTAGAAGATTATTATAGGTGTATATATGCAAGTATGTTAGAATGATAATATTCCTTATGAATATTAAGTGTTAATTCTAATATAATCTAAAAAGAATTCTGGCCCTGTTGGTCTCTGAAAAAAATCTAAAATTTATACTATGGCACAATTTTTTTTTTATTGGAGTACTCTGAAAAGTACACAAATCATAATTAAAGCTTGAAGACTTCACATGGATCACATACCCATAGTTCCACACCCAGATAAAAAGATATTATGTTGCCAACATTCAAAATGCTTGTCAAGCCCTCTCACAGTCATAAATTGGTCCCACCTCTATCCTGATTTATAATACCTCAGATGAATTTTGCTGTATTTTTCACTTAATGTAAATGGAATTGCATAATAGATAGGTTGATTCATGACTTTTTTCACTCAACATTGTGAGATTCATTCATGTTGCTTATATTAATAGCACTAGCTCATTAATTTTTCTTTTTATGAATATACCACAGTTTAATTATACAATCCACTGTTAAGAAAATGTGGGCTGTTTGACGTGTAGGACCATGACAAATAATTCTGCTATGAAAATAATTATACATATCTTTTGGCGAATATTTGTATACTTTTATATTGGATATTCATCGAGGATTGGGATTGCTGGATCATTGAATATATGTATATTTAGCTTTATAGGTATTACTAGATTTTTCTAAAGTTGGTTTATACATTTTTTTCTCTTCAATAGTCAATAAAGATACAAATTGCTCTACATCTTCACTACTTGATACTGTCAAATTTTTAATTTGACCCTTTCTGATGGTTGTATAATGACATCTCTTGTTTTAATTTGCATGTACTGATGACTCATGAAGTTGAGCACAATTTCAGTTTATTTCAGTTAGTTATTTGAAAGACCTCATTTTTGAAATGCCTGTTTTCCTACTGAGTTTTTTTATATTTCTCTTAGTGACTTGTGGTTATTTTCAAAATATATATTCTGGATGATGATCTTTTGTTTGCCACCTATATTACAAGTTTTTTTTTTCCTCCTAAGTACCTTATCTTTTTATTCCTCTATGAATTACTACTTTAATAAACAGAAGTTTTTATACCCCACTTCAATATTTTCTGTTATGGGTAGTGTCCTGAATTTTGTCCTGAATTTAAAAGTAGCATTTCTTACTCTAAGACCTAGAAGATATTTTCCTGGAGTGCCGTATAGGTACTTTATTGTTTGACTTTTCATATTATATTCTATCTCATATTTCTGGTGTGAAAAAGGAATGAATGTCCATTTTTTTCCTATGTAGATCCAATTGAAATAGCATGATTTATTGCAAAGAGTGTTCAGCAGCATCACCTTTAGTCAAATGCCTATACATGTGTGGCTCACTTTATGGACTCTACTTCTGTGTGTACATTTGCCTGTACTTATGTCAATACGACATTAGTTACTATAGCTTTCTAGTATTCTTGATACTGGTAGTATCATAAAATAAAAATTGTACCAGGTGATTAAACAGGCAAGAAAAAATTTTTTCAAGATTATTGCAATGACGGGTCAAAGACTATTGCAATAGGGGAGAGAGACTGAACTCTGGTCCACTGAACCAAAGGTGGGAGAATTCTTAAGTGCGGGGATGAGCTAGTGTAAAAAGATTAGAGCACATTAAAAGGTTGGATGGTCAATGTGATTAAGCCACTTTGTGTTTGCTAATTGTCCCTTATCAAAGTTTGGCTCCCACCCTCCCACAGAGTCTGGAAGACCTGAGCCCTATCTTTCTTGATAATTACATTTCAAATAGGTCCTTGAGAAAGATATTCTTGGGTTGTAGGCTATTTACATCTTAAAGGGGCAGATTAAAAAAAGTTACAACTTCTTCCTAAAGTAAGTGCTCTGAGAAGAGATGTTGGGGCCTATAGTCTAAAGTTTAATGAAGCTACGGAGAACACTGAATCTAGCTTGGCCAGAGTAAGCCCTTCATATTTGTATTTGTTTTCTTCTTTTTAAAGATTGTGTTGACTATTTTTATTCATTTGCCTTCCATATCAATTTTAGACTCAGCTTATCATCACCTCCTCAAAAATGTTTTGGTTTTAATTGGATTTCACTGAATATATGGATCAATTTGTGGTAAATGTCTTTACTACATAAAATATTGTAATTTATGAATGAAATATTCTTTCATTTATCTAGGTCTTTATTTTCTCTAAATAATGTTTTGTGGTTCTCAAGATAGTGGGTCTTAGACTTTCTATGTGATTTCTTGCTAGGTTTTTGATAGTTCTGGTCTTGTTGCAAATAGTTATCTTTTAAGTTTTTCATTTTTTATTTCCTGTTGCTGATATTGAGAAGTACACTTTGATTTTTGTTCCTTGGCCTCATATTTAGAAATGATGCTTAGTTTGCTTCTTAAGTTGAGTAGTTTCTCTGTAGCGTCACTCAGATGTATGTACCCAGGTGGTTTGGGGTTAATGGCAGTTTTATTTCTCCCTTTCCAATCATTCATCTTATTAATTTCTCTTGAAAATTTTGCTTCATACTCTAGTACAATGAGATTATTGTTGTTGTTTCTCATTTTAGCTCTTAGAGGTGGGGCTTTTAGTAAGTCACTGTCAAGTATGATATTTCCCGTAGGCTTGTTGTTCACACCTTTCTCTCCTAGTATTCTAAAAGGTTTTGTTATTACTGGGTGTTAATTTAATCAAACTTATTTTTCAGGATAGCCTGAGACAATCATATTAGTTTTCTAATATATAAAATCACATTGCTTTTTTTTTAGTGTAAAAATAGCCTTGCATATCTGAGATAAACGAAACATGGAGGCTATGTATAACCCTTTTAATGTTTTGTTAGATTTTTTCTTTTTTTTTTTTTTTTTTTTTTGCTGACATTTGACTTAGAGTTTTCCCATTGTGTCCATGAAGGTGTATTGTTCTCCTTTCTTGTGATATGTTCACTAGGGTTAAGTACCTGACTATGGAGGCTTGGGAACTTAACATTTATGCCTGCAACTTTCTTTATGGGGGAAGTTTTAAATGAGAAGTCAGTATATTTAATGGACTTAAGACTTTCTATTTTTGATTTATGTTTTTAAAAATAGTTTACCTCCATTTTCCAGATTCTCCTTTTTTTGTCAGTTCAAGTAAGCTTTGTCTTTCTAGGAATTTGTCTATTGCATCTAAAATTACAAATATATTCATTTTCAGTCCACATGGAATTTAATAACATATTTATCATTGAAATTTAGGAAATGTGATATGAAGCTATGAATTTCTAGCCTTTCTGGAGAAAACAAGTGATTTGATGATCCTGGATCTGTCTTCCTGCATATTAACCTCAGTAAGAATTGAATAGACCTGCCCACTGTACCCAGAGAAAGCAATGGCACCCCACTCCAGTACTCTTGCCTGGAAAATCCCGTGGACGGAGGAGCCTGGTAGGCTGCAGTCCATCGGGTCACTACGAGTCAGACACGACTGAGCGACTTCACTTTCACTTTTCACTTTCATGCATTGGAGTAAGAAATGGCGATCCACTCCAGTGTTCTTGCCTGGAGAATCCCAGGGACGGGGGAGCCTGGTGGGCTGCCGTCTATGGGGTCGCATAGAGTCGGACACGACTGAAGCGACTTAGCAGCAGAAGCAGCAGTCCACTTTACCATGAGCTGCAGTCCCCATCCCTCCTCATTCCTTTACACCTAGATTATTCATATATTTTATTTTATGTACCTCTTGGAACGTGTGATTTCTTATAGGTAGAATAAATTCCATGGCAAGAGTTAGAATGGAACATAGAGGAATTTCTAGTCACTTATCTGTAAATAAGGCACATAATGAAAAATGCTCCTGGTTTAAAAATGCAAAAGCAGAGATTTTTAACTCTTGTACGAAACTAAGCTTTATTAGACTGTAGGTAAAATACAGAAACCTAGTGAAGTTAACATCATGCTGAAATGTTTCAGTGTATTCTCTATTAAAAAGGCTATCGTGCTGTAGATTTATCACACCTGGAAACAAAAACTGATTTTTTTTTCCATCAGCTAAGTTCTAAGTCCTTACTGTTGACAAGCATGTCTATAATTCATCATAGTCTTCAGAGCAGTTTCATATTTGTTGACCTCACCCCAGTATTGACCTGGCTAGGAGAGTAGGAGGCAGATACTATTATATCTATTTCACTAGAAGGACAGCTAAACCATGGTGAGATTAAGAGTTTGCTAATGGATATGACCAAGGGGGACAGCAATTGAAGTGGGATAAGAATTCAGGTTGTCTGTACTTTTGACCTAGTGACATATAGCAAGTTAGTTAGAGTCAGAGATTCTGCTAAATGCCTAATGCCCATTTTAAGTAGTAAAGACTTAGAATTTGATGTAGAGGATATAGGGAATTTCATGTAACTCTTACTCCTGTGGGTCTTTAAAAAAATTCACCACAAATAGCCTTGTTGTTACTTTAAATAACTGGTAGACAGATATTAATATTTAATGAAGAAGAAAGAGAATAAAGGGGCTTTAAGACACTGCTTGGGAGAAAAACCATATATTGATAATTACAGTGGTGGTATTCAGCTTTGAGACATTCATATATTATGTGAAATGCATGTATTTCTACACCAGACATTAAGCACAAGCGTAAATGTGGGGGGAGGGCAGCCTTCAGAACGGTCAGAGACTTGGAGGCAAAAACCAATAAAGAACAGTAAAACCTCAAGCTACCAAGGAATGCCTGGAAATGTGATGTATGCTGGAGGGAACACTGTTGTGCTGGAATGCTCCTTAGGACTCCTGTTCTTTATTTTCTGGTGTCCCAATTGAATAGACTGGTGGGAGCTGGAGAGTGCGGAGTTTATTAAGCTGCCACAGAACATTAAATAATAGCCTGCAAACAATAACAACAACAACAACAGGGCCTTCCCAGATTTATTCATTAGCACTTTAGAAACTCAGAAAAATAAATAAAATATGGAATTGATTGCCATAACACAGAAGAACATGCTTCTTTAAGTTAAAAAATCTCCCTACGCCTTTAGCATGATCACCAAGGCAGAATTTCATCAACGAATCAGTCATATTTACCTTTTCAGAATAAGTCCTTGCAAAGAACACATGTTCTTGATCTAGAAGTGTCAGCATTTTTGATTTTTAAAAAAAGTTAAACAGATATGGAGTTAAAATATCAAAAATGTTTTTTTAAATCAAATTGTAACAGCAGGCTCCAAATCCTTGTCAGGTAGGTTAGATAAAATGTTTAGTTAAATCTCATCAAACTCCTGCTAAAATTAAATATGAAAAGACTCAAAAAAGATTCAGCGTAGTCCTGGTATCCTTGTACGTCCCACTGTGTTATGTAGCTCAGATCACAAAGTGTTTATTTTTTATGTTGAATGATCTATCAAGTGAGTGGCATCATGAAAGAGCATGGGCTTGCAGCCAGATGAACCAAAGGTCAAATCCCATATACTCAATCCTGTGACTGCTCTGCCCTTAGGTAAGTTACTTAACCTGTCTGAGTGTCAGTTTCCTCATCTATAAACTGCACCATTAAAAGTGACAGGAGTTCCTTGAATTTGGCTAGGAGTTATTACAGGATCCTTTAAACAGAAATAAGAATGATATTTTCAGAGAAACCTCCAATAAGTGTTTCCTAATACATCAAAAGATGTTTTTTCACCCTGAACTGTATGTTAGACAGTGAAGCTTTACGACATGCCATTTTATAATATATGCTTCAGTTAACAGTTTGTTTTAAAAAAAATGTAAAATTGAGAAGAGAAACATAGACATGGCTAAACAGTAGTCAGTAATACTCTGACCATTTCTAACCTCATAATGGGTGCTATTGTTCTTTCCATAAGTCATTTGATATTATTTCCATTTCACCATCAGTAAGATGTAAAATGGCGTTGCTAATTGTTTTTAACTGTATAGGTGTTTACAAAGTAAGAAACAAAATTCAAGAAATATATAAATAATTTTTCAGAAGGCTCATTACATGTAAAATTCATTTAGCAGGAGTATATCCCAGGGTTTGAGACTGGGATAAAATGAGATAGGTTGTTTGCTGCCTCCCTCTCTTATAAATCTCAGTTGCTGCTGCATTGTGTGGTACATGGCACATAATTGTTCCTTCCTTAGTGGACATACTCTTGGGGACACTTTATCTCTTAATGCCAATCTTGCTAGGCACAGTTTAGCTTTCACTTTCTTACACTGTCTTCAATAAATTCAAGGGTCAAGGTACTTAAGTTTTACCTCCCAGGCTTGTCAAATTTCCTATACTTGCTTTTATCCAAATGTTCTTTTGATAGCCATTTTTCACTTTTGCTTTGAAAAGCCAACTCAACCAAACAAAGGAATTCAGATGAGAAATGTCCTTGGCATGTATAACAATATGAGATGTGAATTAAATGGGAGGGAAAAATCCTCCCCATTGTGGATCTGAGCCTAGATGATAATGGAGCTGTGATTTAGCCCACGAAAATGTGTTAGAGTAAGTGAGCTGACCTTTTGCTGCTCTTACTGCTGAGACAAAATGAGGACATAAATACAAATTAATTTCTTCTTATCACTTTGTGAGACATTATAATTCATTTTTCATTTATGTGCCTAATGTTTACCTAGCTTACAAAAATATGCATTATTCCTAAAAGCTCAGGGGATTTGTATACTTAAATGACAACTCAGAGAAAGACTGATTTTTTTTCTTAAGAGAGGAGATTTCTAACCCTAATATAGTGATCTAAAGAAAAAATAGCTTCCTGTCAATTCCATTTGATCCAATCTCTTGCACTTGTCTAACAATGAAGTTGCACCCATTCAGGCAGTGATAGGAACCAGCATCTCTGAGTGCTTATAAAAGCTGACTGATAATCCAACAATTGCTTAGCTCCATCTTTTGTAATTCAAATTAGGGTTAGCATTTCTAAGCAATAAACAGATAAATCCATAAATTCAAGCACTATGTACATTTTCTTATATCTGTGAGTATGGCATTGCAAAAATCTACCTGTGGGAGAAATATCAATAACCTCAGATATGCAGATGACACCACCCTTATAGCAGAAAGCAAAGAAGAACTAAAGAGCCTCTTGATGAAAGTGAAAGAGGAGTGTGAAAAAGTTGGCTTAAAACTCAACATTTCTAAGATCATGGCATCCAGTCCCATCACTTCATGGCAAGTAGATGGGGAAACAGTGGAAATAGTGACAGACTTCATTTTTTTTTTTTGGCTCCAAAATCACAGCAGATGGTGACTGCAGCCATAAAATTAAAAGACGCTTGCTCCTTGGATGACAAACTATGACCAGCCTAGACAGAATATTAAAAAGCAGAGACATTACTTTGCCAACAAAGGTCCATCTAGTCAAAGCTATGGTTTTTCCAGTAGTCATGTATGGATGTGAGAGTTAGACTATCAAGAAAGCTAAGAGCGGAAGAATTGATGCTTTTGAACTGTGGTGTTGGAGAAGACTCTTGAGAGTCCCTTGGACTGCAAGGAGATCCAACTAATCCACCCTAAAGGAAATCAGTCTTGAATATTCATTGGAAGGACTGATGCTGAAGCTCCAATATTTTGGCCACCTGATGCAAAGAACTGACTCATTGAAAAAGACCCTGATGCTGGGAAAGATTGAAGGCAGGAGGAGAACGGGACAACATCTCATCAATAAGATGGTTGGATGGCATCACCGACTCGATGGACATGTGTTTGAGTAAGCTCCTGGAATTGGTGTTGGACAGGGAAGCCTGATGCGCTGCAGTCCATGGAGTCACAAAGATTCGGACACAACTGAGTGACTGAACTGAACTGAACCTGTGAGCACACATGTACCGTGATTTCTAATTCACTTATCTAATTTCACTGAGATCAGTATAAAACACTGTGCCTGCTTTGTAACAGAAGTGACTTGGATTCAGTTCACTGAGATTGTTCTGAGAGTAAGAGTTAAGCAGTAGAATGTGTTACTGAAGGATGTGTATGCTCTCTTGTGTTGGAAATTTTTAAAAAAAGAATATACTGCAGTTCTAAACATCTATTTGTAAAGATGTAATAAGTACTTTTTTAGAATGAGTAAAATAGTCCACCCTTGGTGGTTCTTAGAAGGCTTCATATAAACCCTACAATCAAGCAAAATATAAATAACCACCAATACTTATATAACTCAGTTCAAATTAAAACTGTTTTTCAATGCATGATCTTGTTTAATACTTGAAGCAGTTCTTTAAGTTGTTGGTATGATTATTTTATTTGAGAGAATATTATTTAGCCATAAATTTGTTGAAAAAGTCACTTGATTGCATTGAGCAGGGGAAGATAAAGAATTGCTCCTAGTATTACAAGAAATTATGTATTTTAAATGTTTCCATAATTTGAAAGAGAGTCAGTGGTAAAGACAGAGAAGACAATGGCAACCCACTCCAGTACTCTTGCCTGGAAAATCCATGGGCAGAGGAGCCTGGTAGGCTGAGGTCCATGGGGTTGCAAAGAGTCAGACATGACTGAAGTGACTTAGTAGCAGCAGCAGTGGTAAAGAATCCGCCTGCCAATGCAGAAAACATGTGTTTGATCCCCGGGCTAGGAAGATCCCCCGGAGAAGGAAAGAGCAACCCACTCCACTATTCTTGCCTGAGAAATCCCATGGACATAGGAGTCAGGTGGGCTATGGTCCATAGGATCGCAATAGAGTCTGATGTGACTTAGCAACTAAACAACAACACACATTGGTAATCCAAGCAGTTGATTGACTTAAGACTTGAATCCAAGTGTTTTGACTCTAGATAATTTTATACTCCCCATGTAACACATAAAATCACAAAATGATAGCATCTTTGTATTTGAGAAGTTGTCCCAATGCATTATTATTAAAATTCTGCTCTATTTGAACAATTTAAATTCATTTTACACTAGTAACTGAAATATGTTCTCTAAAATGGCCCCACTCTAATATATGCATCTTTACTTGTAACAATTTTAATTTTGTGAGACATTTTGCAGTGCTGTGGAATCAGCCTCTCTTAAATCTGTCCTATGTAGTTTGTTAGATATGCCTTGACAAAATGCCAGAGATTGGATTTCCTAAACAACAGAAATGTGTTTTCTCACAGATCTGGAGTCTAGAAGTCCAAGGTATTGGCAGGTTTGGTTCCTTCTGAGGCCTCTCTCCTTGCCTTGCAGACAGCGGCCTTCTTGCTATGTCCACCCAATGGCCTCTCCTCTGTGCCCATACAGCCAAAGACACTATTTTATTTCCTCTTTTTATAAGGACACTAGTCGGACTGAATTAGAGTCCACTCTAACATACTCATTTTAACTTAAAAGTCCCATTTAAAGGCCTTGCCTGTCAAGATCCTGTCTTCTAATACAGTCACATTCTGGGGTAGAGATCAATAGGGATTTAACATATGAATTTTATGCAGACGCAGTTCAGTCCATTTATTCTGTTCATTTTTGGCACATAGTGTATGTTCAAAAATATTTGCTATTTAAATAAATTAATGATTGGTGAATGAATGAATCAGAGCTTATACTTAACTATAAATTAAATATTGACTGAATATTTAACCTGCTCTGTGTAATTATAAAAGTTATCTATTATGATTATTTGACTACAAAAGAAACTTTTAATGATTATCTTTTTATCCTTTTATAACTGAAGTATAGTTTATGTATAATATTGTATGTTATAGATGTATAACAGTGATTCACAATTTTTAAAGATTATACTCCATTTATAGTTACTGTAAAATATTGATTATTTTCCCTGTGTTGTACAATATATCCTTTTAGCTTAGTTTACACCTAATAGTTTGTTGCTACCCCTATATTGCCCTTCCCCTCTCCCTACTGATAACCACTAGTTTATTCTCTGTGTCTGTGAATTTGCTTCTTTTTCGTTATATTTGCCAGTTGATTCTTTTTCTTTTTTTAAGAGTCCACATATAAGTGATATCATACAGTATTTGTCTTTTTCTGTCTGGCTTATTTCATTTAACATAATGTCTTCCAAGCCCATCTATTTTGTTGCAAATGGCAAAATTTCATTATCTGTTCATCTGTTGATAGAAATAATATTCTTAAAATAGTTGTTTTAACTAAGTTGTTTTGACCAGGTTGACTGTATGACTAAAATATTTACTATTGTTTTTTAATAATGAAAAAATCTATAGTATAAAGTGTATCACAGTATATTTTGCAATTTCTGTAAATTGAATCTTAAGCAATCTAGTATAGAGGTCTTTATGTGAGTTTGTTTTATACAATGTCCTACTAAAATCAATGAATTATAAAAGCTCTATCTATGCGATTGCAAACCTAAGCTACTACTTTACTTTGCTAGACTCTAGCTTTGTGTGTCTTGTAGCACTGGAGAGAAGATGGTATATCTATTTAGACATCTTAGTTCATTTTCTTTCATTTATGAAGGTGGTGCTACAGTTTGAGTGTCTCTCTTAGCCCTTGACACCCATCTCCACTGGGGTTGGAGCCCTGTAATAAACGTGCCACAATTTGACCTTTTATATCTGCATCATAAAATCAGGCAGATGGTGTAGTTTATGGCTAACAGGCAAGAGTTTCTCCGTTTGAAGCTGTTTTTTCCCACAACTAATCCATTACCAGGTATGCTACATGCCATTTTATCTGATGTGTCCTTACAAGGTAACCAGGAAGTTTACTAAAATAACTTCTAATATGTTTTTGAAAAAAAATCCCAAATTTTAATTGTAATAATTAAATAGCTAACATTGAATGCATTGAGTTATGTTAGCACATTTCCTGGGTATCTTGCATCACTGTTTCAGTGTTATGGCTTCTGTCATAAACTAATGTAATTCAAAAGTGGTCGAGTAGAGAATGAAACTATAAAACATGCAAAATCACTTATGTTATGCTTGAAAGTAATAACATTTTTATTGACATTTCTGAAGAAAAACTGAAGACTCACCTGTGACTGAGCTGCATCTGAATTCATGATCATTTTAATATTGTAGTAATAAATTTATTGCTTACTCCTTACCCCTATGTTTGAGACTTCCTTTTCTAAAAGGTGGTAGATTAAATACAATAAAAAAAAGAGTAGGTCTCTGAATTATTTAGGAACAGATGGGTTTTGCCATGATGCTAATTACATATATATTATTTGAATCATATGTCAAAGTTTTCTAGTTGGATCCATCCAAATGTGTAATATCAAGTAAGGTAGAAATTATTATCAGGCTTACCTTAGATACTGAATATATTTGTAAAAAATATGAGTAACAAACATTTTTTTCTAGTTATAATTCTATACAAAATAAGACATGTCCATATTTTGAGATACTTCTAGCTCTAGATGTCTAATATCTATGGGTAAATAATTTTATTATTTATAAGGAAGTCAAAAAAAGTTGAAATTTTAGACTCTGAAGTGCATCCTAATAGTGTTGGAATAAATGATATATTTCTTAAAATAGTACCTTTATACAGAAATCATAACAGCACACTTTTTCACCTAAAAAATATTAGTGCTTAGTTTATATTACATACTAAAATAGTGTGTGCATATAGATATTGTTTTTGTTGTTTAGTCACTAAGTTGTGTCCAACTCCTTTGTGATCCCATTGATTGTAGCCCAACAAGCTCCTGGACCATGGGAGTTCCCAGGCAAGAACACTGGAGTGGGTTGCCATTTCCTTCTCCAGGGTGTCTTCCCAATCCAGGGATTGAATCTGCATCTCATGCATTGGCAGGTAGATGCTTTACAACTGAGCCACTAGTATTAGTGACAGACTAAAGACAGGACGGTCATAGGAAACACCTTCTTCCAACAACACAAGAGAAGACTCTACACATGGATGTCACCAGATGGTCAACACCGAAATCAGATTGATTATATTCTTTGCAGCCCAAGATGGAGAAGCTCTATACAGTCAGCAAAACAAGACTGGGATCTGACTGTGGCTCAGATCATGAAATCCTCATTGCCAAATTCAGACTTAAATTGAAGAAAGTAGGGAAAACCACTAGACCATTCAGGTATGACCTAAATCAAATCCCTTATGACTATACAGTGGAAGTGAGAAATCAATTTAAGGGACTAGATCTGATAGACAGAGTGCCTGATGAACTATGGACGGAGGTCTGTGACATTGGACAGGAGACAGGGATCAAGACCATCCCCATGGAAAAGAAATGCAAAAAAGCAAAATGGTTGTCTGAGGAGGCCTTACAAATAGCTGTGAAATGAAGAGAAGTGACAAGCAAAGGAGAAAAGGAAAGATATTCCCATTTGAATGCAGAGTTCCAAAGAATAGCAAGGAGAGGTAAGAAAGCCTTCCTCAGTGATCAATGCAAAGAAATAGAGGAAAAACAACAGAATGGAAAAGACTAGAGATCTCTTCAAGAAAATTAGAGATACCAAAGGAACATTTCATGCAAAGATGGGCTCAATAAAGGACAGAAATGGTATGAACCTAACAGAAGCAGAAGATATTAAGAAGAGGTGGCAAGAATGCACAGAAGAACTGTACAAAAAAGATCTTCACGACCCAGATAATCACGATGGTGTGATCACTCACCTAGCGCCAGACATCCTGGAATGTGAAGTCAAGTGAGCCTTAGAAAGCATCACTACGAACAAAGCTAGGGGAGGTGATGGAATTCCAGTTGAGCTATTTCAAATCCTGAAAGATGATGCTGTGAAAGTGTTGCACTCAATATGCCAGCAGATTTGAAAAACTCAGCAGTGGACACAGGACTGGAAAAGGTCAATTTTCATTCCAATCCCAAAGAAAGGCAGTGCCAAAGAATGCTCAAACTATGGCACAATTGCACTCATTTCACACGCTAGTAAAGCAATGCTCAAAATTCTCCAAGCCAGGCTTCAGCAGTACATGAACCGTAAACTTCCAGATGTTCAAGATGGTTTTAGAAAAGGCAGAGGAACCAGAGATCAAATTGCCAACATCCACTGTATCATCGAAAAAGCAAGAGAGTTCCAGAAAAACATCTATTTCTGCTTTATTGACTATGCCAAAGCCTTTGATTGTGTGGATCACAATAAACTGTGGATAATTCTGAAAGAGATGGGAATACCAGACCACCTGACCTGCCTCTTGAGAAACCTGTATGCAGGTCAGAAAGCAATAGTTAGAAGTGGACATGGAACTACAGACTGGTTCCAAATAGGGAAAGGAGTACGTCAAGGCTGTATATTGTCACCCTGCTTATTTAACTTCTATGCAGAGTACATCATGAGAAACGCTGGGCTGAAAGAAGCACAAGCTGGAATCAAGATTGCCGGGAGAAATATCAATAACCTCAGATATGCAGATGACATCACCCTTATGGCAGAAAGTGAAGAGGAACTGAAAAGCCTCTTGATGAAAGTGAAAAAGGATAGTGAAAAAGTCAGCTTAAAGCTCAACATTCAGAAAAGTAAGATCATGGCATCTGGTCCCATCACTTCTTGGGAAATAGATGGGAAAACATTGGAAACAGTGTCAGACTTTATTTTTTTGGGCTCCAAAATCACTGCAGATGGTGATTGCAGCCATGAAATTAAAAGACGCCTACTCCTCGGAAGGAAAGTTATGACCAACCTAGATAGCATATTGAAAAGCAGAGACATTACTTTGCCAACAAAGGTCCGTCTGGTCAAGGCTATCATTTTTCCAGTGGTCATGTATGGTTGTGAGATTTGGACTGTGAAGAAAGCTGAGCGCCGAAGAATTGATGCTTTTGAACTGTGGTGTTGGAGAAGACTCTTGAGAGTCCCTCGGACTGCAGGGAGATCCAACCAGTCCATCCTGAAGGAGATCAGTCCTGAGTGTTCATTGGAAGGACTGATGCTAAAGCTGAAACTCCAATACTTTGGCCACCTCATGTGAAGTGTTGACTGATTGGAAAAGACCCTGATTCTGAGAGGGATTGGAGGCAGGAGGAGAAAGGGACGACAGAGAATGAGATGGCTTGATGGCATCTCTGACTCAATGGACATGAGTTTGAGTAAGCTCCTAGAGTTGGTGGTGGACAGGGAGGCCTGGCGTGCTGCGATTCATGGGGTCGCAAAGAGTCAGACAAAACTGAGCAACTGAACTGAACAGCACAACTCTTACTCAGAAAACTATTACTCTACTGAGTTTTCTCAATAGAACAGTTTAGAGAAATAGTGACTTTAAATATTCATAATAATAATCCGGTTAACTTTAAAAATTCACATGTTGATATGATGTTAAGTCAATACTAATATTCTTCTACAATCAAAATATTAAGCAATTCTAATTATATAAGATTGCTTCAGATGAGAGTCTTTTGACATCCTATTTTTTAGCCAGACTTTTTTTCTTTTGACATATATTTTCAGACCTAAGAAAGATACACATTTTCCATATTATCAGTGACAAATCCTATTTCATTCTGCATTTATATTTTTCCTGTTTATATTTTCTGTGTAGACATTTCAAATAGTGGTGTGATATCTGCCTTAGACTTCTTGTAAGTGTCTCTACTTTTCCATATAAGGTGCAAGAGTAAAGTAATCTAATTACAAATGAAAGGCATGTGCTTATATAATTATAAGCAGAAGCTAACAGATGCTCTTTACAACTCCTAGTATATATAAGAGACTCAAAGTTAGATACTTTTACAAATCATTCATGCCATTTTTAATAAAATTCAGTTAACAGGTAAGCATTTGCTGATGTTGTGGTGGGTTTTCTCTTCTCCAGGTGCTGGGAGATCGGTGGGCAAACATCTGTAGGTGGACTGAAGATCGCTGGGTTCTTTTACAGGATGTTCTTCTAAAATGGCAACGTTTTACTGAAGAGCAGGTGAGTCACATGGGGGATAATGTATCAGTGAAAGATGTGGAGAGATGTTAAATAGGTACATAAAAAACTATGATGTACTTTAATAATTATTCTTTATCTTTTGAAATTATTTGATTTCTTTCAGTGCCTTTTTAGTACATGGCTTTCAGATAAAGAAGATGCAGTGAACAAGATTCCCACAACTGGCTTTAAGGATCAAAGTGAAATGTTATCAAGTCTTCAAAAACTGGCTGTATGTATTCTTTAGCTATTGATATTGTTAAACAAAAACAGTAGTTTCTACTAGCATCCTTATTTGGTCTTTCTAATGTTTAAATCTTTAACATAATATTCATTGTTCTTTCTTAGATCAGTCTCTTTAATTGTATTGTTACTTGTCTTAATTAAAATAGGGAAAGGTGATTGTGGGAAGAAGGCAGGAGGAGAAGGGGGCAACAGAGGATGCCATGGTCGGATGGCATCATCGACTCAGTGGCCATGAATTTGAGCAAACTCCGGGAGATAGTGAAGGACAGGGAAGCCTGGCATGCTGCAGTCCATGGGATTGCAAAGAGTCGGACATGACTGAACAGCAACAAATAGTGTTGCTCTCCTCACATAATGGAAAGAGAAACTCTAGTGTCTCTGCCTCTTCTTACAAGGTCATGAATCCCATCATGGGGGCTTCACTGTCATAAACTCATCTAAACCTAATTGCCTCCTGAAGGCCCAATGTCCTAATACCATGATATCAGGGGTTGTAGAATTTCGATATATATATTTTGTGGGGACAAAATCATTTAGCCCATATCATTACACCCCTGGACTCTCAAACTGTGTGTCTTTCTCACATGCAAAATATATTCATTCCAACTGAACATACCCAAAATAACTTCCATAGTCCCAATGTCAACTCTTCAGCATATATTGTAAAGTTCAAAGTCTCATCATCTAAATCAAATAAGACTCAAGGTCTGAGGCCAAGCTCTCCAACCATGAATCTGTGAAACCAGACTAGTTATATGCTTCCAAAATACAGTGGTGTGACAGCTATAGGATAGGTATTCCCATTTGAAAAGGGGAAATAGCAAAGGAAGAAGGGGTGACAGGCCACACGTAAGTCTAAAACATAGGAAAAACAATTCTGTAAGTTCCTAATGCTCAAGAATATTCCTCTTTGGACTGATGCTCTGCACTCCAGGGCCACCAGAGTGGCACCATCACCCCCAGAATTCCACAAGGTGGCCTTGCCTCTTCAGCTTCACAGTGCACTGCCCGCCCACATGGCTCTCTGCTGCAGCCCCACTCATAGGACTCCCTGTCGTGGCTGCTTCTGAGGCACTGGGTGGGGGCATCCTGCATGCCTGTCCCCCAAAACCTGAGAGGTGGCCCCACCCTTTGAAATTCAGGAGGAACTGGCTCTGCCATTTGGGCTTACAGCAGGGGTGGCAGCCCTGATGTCTTTGTATCACCCATATCATTCTCTTTTCTTGATGGGAAGAATGCACATGTTCACAGCCTGCCTTCAATCCATCTAGTTTTCTTTGTTTCCATTAGTCCCAGCTGGCAGTTTCTGCTGGTATATTACAGTATCCATAGCTTCATATTCATGTGTCCATAATGTATACATCTGTATCCTTGGCTTCTGATCAGAGAGCTGATTAGGTTTCTGTTTCACATCCACACTAATATCCTCATTAAATAGTAGATCAACCACACCCTAGTGTCCACGTCTAAACGGCCTTTCTCATTTTTTTTTTTTTTTTTTCGTATGTGGATAAACTGAGAGTCTTCCAAATCCTTAAGTTCCGGTTCCTTTTTGTTAAACAGTTCCTTCTTCAATCGATTTTTCTCTTCTTGCTTTTTTGCCTTAAGCATTCAGATGAAATCATGCTGTTCCTTTCACACTTTGCTTAAATATCTCCCAAAGACATCAGATTTCTTAGCTAAATATCCCATTTGATCATGCACAAGTTCTACCTTCTACAAAATACTAGAACATCAACACAATTCAGTCAAGTTCTTTGCCACTTTATAACAAGGATTGTCTTTTCTCCCTTGGCCAATATATTCCTTACTTTGTCTGACACCCCAACAGAATGGCCTTTATCGTCCATATTTATACCAACATTCTGTTCATGATTATTTATGTGTTCTCTAGAAAGATGGAAACTTTCTTTCCAGCTCTCCTTTTTTCTCCCTGAGTCCTCACCAGAGTTGCCCTTTGAAGTTATCTTCATGGCAATCTTGACTTTTTCGAGCATATACCTCAAAACTCTTTCAGCCTCTACCAATGGCCCAGTCCAAAGCTGTTTCTGCATTTTTAGGTATTTGTTACAAGAGACACCAGTTCTTGCTCCCAATTCCTGTCTTAGTCTACTTGTGCTGTTGTAATCAAATGCCACATACTGGTGACTTTAACAGTAGATATTTATTTCTTACAGTTCTAGAAACTGGGAAGCACAATATCAAGGTGCTGGAAGATTCGGTTCTTGGTGAGGGCCCTCTTCCTGGTGAGACAGAGGAAGCTCTGGTATCCCTTCTTTTTTGCATGAGGGCACTAATCGCAGGAGACATAAGAGGCTGAGGATCGATACCTGGGTTGGGAAGATCCCATGGAAGAGAGGCTGGCAACCCACTCCGGCATTCTTGCCTGGAGAATCCCACAGACATAGAAGTCTGGTGGACTATAGTCTATAGCGTCACAGAGTCAGACGCAACTAAAGTGACTTAGCACACAAGCAGAATCCTAGAGGGGGGGGCCCTACTCTCATGACCTCATCTAAGCATCATTACCTCCCCAAAGCTCCACCTCCTAATGTGATAATATTGGAAGGTTAGGCCTTCAAAATATGAATTTTGGAGGGACATAAATATTAATTTTATAATAATGTAGGTAAAGTTTCAAGTTTGTTTTTTTGAAACAGAATTGTACTCTTTGAAAAAGGATAACATACCTGAAATAAGATTACAGTAAAAAATTTAAAAGTAGCACTGAAAAGTACCTGTGAATGTTCTGTAAAATTATAAACAGTATAGTTCTAGAGTAAACTTAAGTTTCATAAATCTAATAAGTCTAAAATAAACTTAATTAGATTCTCTGAGAAATACAAGAGTAGAACAAGAAATGATTATCCTCACATAGAAGGGGCTTATATCATGTTTTGAAAAATAAGAAAAACATTGAAGCAAACAAAATGGCATTGATTATAGCACCCATAGGTTTTGTTTGTTTTTTTAATTTTATTTGGAGGCTAATTACTTTACAATATTGTGGTGGGTTTTTTTTGCCATACAGTCACATGAATCAGCCATGGGTGTACATGTGTTCCCCATCCTGAAACTCCGTCCCAGCTCCCTCCCATCCCATCCCTCAGGGTCATCCTGGTGCACCAGCCCTGAGCACCCTGTCTCATGAATTGAACCTGGACTGGTAATCTATTTCACAGATGGTAATATACATGTTACAATACTATTCTCTCAAGTCATCCCACCCTTGCCTTCTCCCACAGAGTCCAAAAGTCTGTTCTTTACATCTGTGTCTCTCACTGTCTCGCATATAGGGTCATCATTACCATCTTCCTAAATTCCATATATATGATTTAATATACCATATTGGTGTTTTTCTTTTTGACTTACTTTGCTCTGTATAATAGGCTCCAGTTTCATCCACCTCATTAAAACTGATTCAAATGCATTCATTTTAATAGCTGAGTAATATTCCATTGTGTATATGTACCACAGCTTTTTTATCCATTCGTCTGCCTATGAACATCTAGGTTGCTTCCATGTCCAGGCTATTGTAAACAGTGCTGCGATGAACATTGGAGTACATGTGTCTCTTTCAATTCTGGTTTCCTCGGTGTATATGCCTAGCAGTGGGATTTCTGGGTCATATGGCAGTTCTATTTCTAGTTTTTTAAGGCATCTCCACACTGTTCCCCATAGTGGCTGTACTAGTTTGCATTCCCACCAACAGTGTAAGAGGGTCTCTTTTTCTCCACACCCTCTCCTGCATTTATTGTTTGTAGACTTTTTGATAGCACCCATTCTGACCAGCGTGAGATGGTACCTCATTGTAGTCTTGATTTGCATTTCTCTGGTGATGAGTGATGTTGAGCATCTTTTCATGTGTTTGTTAGCCATCTGTATGTTTTCTTTGGAGAAATGTCTGTTTAGTTCTTTGGTCTATTTTTTGATTGGGTCACTTATTTTTCTGGAATTGAGCTGCAGAAGTTGCTTGTCTATTTTTGAGATTAATCCTTTGTCAGTTGCTTCATTTGTTATTATTTTCTTCCATACTGAAGGTTGTCCTTTCACCTTGTTTATAGTTGCCTTCATTGTGCAAAAGCTTTTAAGTTTAATTAGGTCCCATTTGTTTATTTTTGCTTTTATTTCCATTACTCTGGGAGGTGGGTCATAGAGGATCCTGCTATAATTTATGTCAGAGTGCTTTGCCTATGTTTTCCTCTAGGAGTTTTATAATTTCTGGTCTTATATTTAGATCTTTAATCCATTTTGAGCTTATTTTTGTGTGTGGTGTTAGAAAGTGTTCTAGTTTCATTCTTTTACAAGTGGCTGACCAGTTTTCCCAGCACCACTTGTTAAAGAGATTAGCTTTTCTCCATTGTATATCCTTGCCTCCTTTGTCAAAGATAAGGTGTCCATAGGTGCATGGATTTATCTCTGGGCTTTCTATTCTATTCCACTGATCTATATTTCTGTCTTTGTGCCAATACCATACTGTCTTGATGACTGTAGCTTTGCAGTATAGTATGAAGTCAGGCAGGTTGATTTTTCCGGTTCCATTCTTCTTTCTCAAGATTGCTTTGGCTATTTGAGGTTTTTTGTATTTCCATACAAGTTGTGAAATTATTTATTCTAGTTCTCTGAAAAATACCATTGGTAGCTTGATATGGATTGCATTGAGTCTATAGATTGCTTTGGGTAGTATACTCATTTTCACTATATTGAGTCTTCCAATCCATGAACATGGTATATTTATCCATCTATTTGTGTCCTCTTTGATTTCTTTCATCAGTGTTTTATAGTTTTCTACATATAGGTCTTTTGTTTCTTTAGGTAAATTTATTCCTAAGTATTTGATTCTTTTTGTTGTGATGGTGAATGGAATTGTTTCCTTAATTTCTCTTTCTGTTTTCTCATTGTTAATGTATAGGAATGCAAGGGATTTCTGTGTGTTAATTTTATATCCTGCAACTTTACTATATTCATTGATTGGCTCTAGTAATTGTCTGATGGAGTCTTTAGGGTTTTCTATGTAGAGGATCATGTCATCTACAAACAGTGATAGTTTTATTTCTTCTTTTTCAATTTGGATTCACTTTATTTCTTTTTCTTCTCTGATTGCTGTGGCTAAGACGTCCAAAACTATGTTGAATAGTAGTGATGTGAGTGGGCACCCTTGTCTTGTTCCTGACTTTAGGGGAAATGCTTTCAATTTTTCACCATTGAGGATAATGTTTGCTGTGGGTTTGTCATAGATGGCTTTTATTATGTTGAGGTATGTTCCTTCTATTCCTGCTTTCTGGAGGGTTTTTATCATAAATGGATGTTGAATTTTGTCAAAGGCTTTCTCTGCATCTATTGAGATAATCATATGGTTTTTATCTTTTAATTTGTTAATGTGGTGTATCACATTGATTAATTTGTGGATATTGAAGAATCCTTGCATCTCTGGGATAAAGCCCACTTGGTCATGATGTGTGATCTTTTTAATATGTTGTTCGGTTCTGTTTGCTAGAATTTTGTTAAGGATTTTTGCATCTATGTTCATCAATGATATTGGCCTGTATTTACTTTTTTTGTGGCATCTCTGTATGGTTTTGGTATTAGGGTGATGATGGCCTTGTAGAATGAGTTTGGCAGTTTACCTTCCTCTGCACTTTTCTGGAAGAATTTGAGTAGAATAGGTGTTAGCTCTTCTCTAAATTTTTGATAGAATTCAGCTGTGAAGCCATCTGGTCCTGGGCTTTTGTTTGTTGGAAAATTTCTGATTTCACTTTCGATTTCCTTGCTTGTGATGGGTCTGTTAAGATTTTCTATTTCTTCCTGATTCAGTTTTGGAAAGTTATACTTTTCTAAGAATTTGTCCATTTCTTCCAAGTTGTCCATTTTATTGGCATATAGTTGCTGATCGTTGTCTCTTATGATCCTTTGTATTTCTGTGTTGTCTGTTGTGATTTCTCCATTTTCATTTCTAATTTTGTAGATTTGATTCTTCTCCCTTTGTTTTTTGATGAGTCTGGCTAATGGTTTGTCAGTTTTATTTATCTTCTCAAAGAACCAGCTTTTAGCTTTGTTGATTTTGGCTATGGTCTCCTAGGTTTCTTTTGCATTTATTTCTGCCATAATTTTTATGATTTCTTTCCTTCTACTAACCCTGGGGTGCTTCATTTTTCTTTTTCTAGTTGCTTTAGGTGTAGAGTTAGGTTATTTATTTGATTTTTCTCCTGTTTCTTGAGGTAGGCTTGTATTGCTATGAACCTTCCCCTTAGCACTGCTTTTACTGAATCCCATAGGTTTTGGGTTGTGTTTTCATTTTCATTCATTTCTATGCATATTTTTATTTCTTTTGTGGTTTGTTGGTTATTCAGAAGTTTGTTGTTTAGCCTCCACATGTTTGTATTTTTAATAGTTTTTTTTTTCCTGTAGTTGGCATCTGATCTTACCACATTGTGATCAGAAAAGCTGCTTGAGATGATTTCAATTTTTTTGAATTTACCAAGGCTAGATTTATGGCCCGGGATGTTATCTATCCTGGAGAAGGTTCTGTGTGCAGTTGAGAAAAATGTGAAATTCATTGTTTTATGGTGAAATGTCCTATAGATATCAATTAGGTCTAACTGGTCCATTGTATCATTTAAAGTTTGTGTTTACTTGCTAATTTTCTCTTTAATTGATCTATCCATAAGTGTGAGTGGGGTATTAAAGTCTCCCACTATTATTGTGTTACTGTTAATTTCCTCTTTCATACTTGTTAGAATTTGCCTTACATATTGTGGTGCTCCTCTTTTGGGTGTTATAATTGTTACATCTTCTTCCTTTAATCATTATGTAGTGTCCTTCTTTGTCTCTTTTCATGGCCTTTATTTCAAAGTCTATTTTATCTGATGTGAATATTGCTATTCCTGCTTTCTTTTGGTCTCCATTTGCGTGAAATATCTTTCTCCAGCCCTTCACTTTCAGTCTGTATGTGTCCCTATGTTTGAGGTGGGTCCTTGTAGACAGCATATATAGTGGTCTTGTTTTTGTTTCCATTCAGCCAGTCTATAAGGTAATTATTGACAAGTATGAGCCCATTGCCTTTTTCTTTGTTGTTTTGGGTTCGAGTTTATACACCTTTTCTGTGTTTCCTGTCTAGAGAAGATCCTTTAGCATTTGTTGAAGAGCTGGTTTGGTGGTTCTGAATTCTCTGAGGTTTTGCTTGTCTGTAAAGCTTTTGATTTCTCCTTCATATTTGAATGAGATCCTTGCTGGGTACAATAATCTGGGTTGTAGGTTTTTCTCTTTCATCACTTTAAGTATGTCCTGCCATTCCCTCCTGGTTTGAAGAGTTTCTATTGAAAGATCAGCTGTTATCCTTATGGGAATCCTCTTGTGAGTTATTTGTTGTTTTTCCCTTGCTGCTTTTAATATTTTTTCTTTGTGTTTGATATTCGTTATTTTGATTAATATGTGTCTTGGGGTGTTTCACCTTGGGTTTATCCTGTTTGGGACTCTCTGGGTTTCTTGGACTTGAGTGGCTATTTCCTTCCCCATTTTAGGGACGTTTTCAGCTGTTATCTCCTCAAGTATTTTCTCATGTCCTTTCTTTTTGTCTTCTTCTTCTGGGACTCCTATGATTCTAATGTTGAAGCTGATTCTGAGGTTGTCCTCATTTCTTTTAATTCTTTTTTCTTTTTTCCTCTCTGCTTCATTTATTTCCACCATTTTATCTTCTACCTCACTTATCCTATCTTCTGCCTCAATTGTTCTACTTTTGGTTCCCTCCAGAGTGCTTTTGATCTAAGTTATTGCATTATTCATTATTGATTGACTCTTTTTTATTTCTTCTAGGTCCTTGTTATACTTTTCCTGCATCTTCTCAATCCTTGTCTCCAGTCTATTTATCTGTAACTCCATTTTGCTTTCAAGATTTTGGATCATTTTTACTATCATTATTCTGAGTTCTTTTTCAGGTAGACTCCCTATCTCCTCCTTTTTTTTTTTTAAATTTGGTGGGCTTTTATCATGTTCCTTTACCTGCTGAATATTTCTCTGCCTTTTCATCTTGTTTAGGTTGCTGTGTTTAGGGTGGCCTTTCTTTATGCTGGAAGTTTGTGGTTCCTCTTTATTGTGGAGATTCCTCCCTGTGGGTGGGGTTGGATGAGTGGCTTGTCAAGGTTTCCTGGTTAGGGAATCTTGTGTCAGTGTTCTGGTGGGTGGAGCTGGATCTCTTCTCTCTGGAGTGCAATGAAGTGTCCAGGAGTGAGTTTTGAGGTGTCTGTGGGTTTGGTGTGACTTTTGGCCACCTATGTTTTTATGCTCAGGGTTATGTTCCTGCATTGTTGGAGAATTAGCTTGGTATGTCTTGCTCTGAAACTTGTTGGCTCTCTGGTGGAGCTTGGTTTCAGTGTAGGTATGGAGGCTTTTGGATGAGCTCTTGTTGATTAATATTCCCTGGAGTCAGGAGTTTTCTGGCATTCTCAAGTTTTGGATTTAAGCCTCCCACCTCTAGCTTTCAGTCTTATTCTTACAGTAGCCTCAAGACTTCTCCATCCATACAGCACTGATGATAAAACATCTAGGTTAATGGTGAAATGATTCTCCACAGTGAGAGACACCCAGAGAGGTTCACGGAGTTACATGGAGAAGAGAAGAGGGAGGAGGGAGATAGAGGTGACCAGGAGGAGAAGAGGGGGAATCAAAAGGGGCTAGAGCAATCTAGCCAGTAATCAATTTTCTATTTGGTCTCCACAGTCTGGAACACTCAGAGAGTTTCACAGAGTTCCATAAAGAAGAGAAGAGGAAGGAAGGAGATAGAGGTGACCAGGAGTAGAGGAGGGGGAGTCAAAAGGAGAGAGACCAATCTAGCCAGTGACCAGTTCCCTAAGTGTTCTCCACAGCCTGGAACACCCAAAGAGATTCACAGAGTTAAATAGAGAAGAGAAGGCGGAGGGAAGAGATAGAGGTGACCTGGGGGAGAAGAAGGAGAGTCAAAAGGGGAGAGTGCAATCAAGCAAGTAATCACACTCCTAAGTAAAATTGGGTACTGAAGATTGGACTCTTAAAGGTACAAAATTGATAACAAATACCAAAAAGCAAAGATTAAAAATCTAGAGTAGAGGTTAGACTCTCAAAAATACAATATTAAAAACACAAAACCAAATCGCAAAAGTTGTAAAAAAAATATGAAATTTGCTTTAAAAATAGGCTCTTTCTTTTGCAAGGTAATAGTAGGTTTTAAAAATGAAAATTGAAGGAGTAATAAAGAACTTAAAAATAAAAAAATAAAAAAATGATAATAGTAAAATATATCTTGGAATTTCTCTGAAGCTGTTGAGGGCAGTGTGGGGTCAGTTCAGTTTCAGATAGTTCCTTGTTCCAGCTTATACTTCTTCTCAAGGTCTATAGGTCCCTTCCAGTGTAGTCAATGCTAACTACATCGTTTTAATCTGTTGTACCTGTCACTTCCAAAGCGGTTCCCTCTTCTTTATTTTGGCTTCCTCTGTTTGCAAGTCTCTTCTGTATCTAACTTCCTCCCTGACACAAGGGAGCGAAGGTGGTCATGTATTTAGGCTCACTTGTTCAGTCGTATTGTGGGGAGCGAGGAGCACTGCAAACGTCACTGGTATGTGTGGGGTGTGCTCGCAGTGTCTGGGCCACACTGGGTTTGCCCCTGCTCACGTCGTGTGTGCTTTCCCAGTCTACACTACTCAGGCTCCAGGTTGCTCTGCAGGGGAACTGTCTAAAGCAGTCCCTGGGTTGTGTGCACTTTCCAGGTGTATGCCGCTCAGGTTCAGGTTCTCGGGTACTCCACAAAGGCATGGACTTCGTTGGGCCTGAGTTTTGTGCCCTTCCCAGTTCCGAGCAGCTCAGGTGACTGGGTGCTTGGTGAGCGCACTCTCCCCAGTTGGGGTGGTGATTATAGCACCCATATGTTATGAGGTATTAAGGAACTTTGGCAATAAGGGGACATCGGGGTTCATCGAGACGTTTCAGTTTGAGTTGAACTGTATGGAGTTAAAAAAAAAAAATCTACAAAGCTTCTCTTCAACTGTGAATTTTATTATTTTCCATTATGGGAGAGGCCAATCTAATATTTATTAAGAGCTTGATTTTTCAAGTAAAGTATTGCATAGTTAGGATTTCTTTTCTATTTTTGATCAGTTCTGCTAAATGCTAATGTGATGTTAACTGTGATATAAAACAAAGGTCTATTGTAAATAATGTTTAATAACTTTACCTAAATTAATCTATTTCTGTATTAATATGTATTATACATCATAATAATTAAATAATATATTTGAACTAAGCTTAAATAAATTTCCTCAGTTAAATTTGTACCATATTACCAAATATTTTTTGTATCATACATTTTTGGCTCCATAGTGACTAATTTTCTATAAGCTTTTAATTTAAAATAGATTCACATATGTATTACTTGTTACTGCAAACTAGCTTCTCATTGATAGAAATCAATCCTCAGAGAATGTGTTTTTTGAGTGGTATCACTACTGAAGACAGATTTCAGAAAAGTAATCTATGTATCAAACAGTGCAAAAATATCAGTGATACATTTGTAATTTTGTTCTGAAACTAATGGGGAGCCATTGGGAGCTGAATAACAATCATATTTGCATTTCCAGAGCACTCTTTGGTGTTAAGACTTTTCATAGGAAGGAGGCTAATTAGAACTGAACTAAGTAGCGCTGGGCATGGAAACAAGGAGACAGATAAGTTTATTTCAGAAGAGGAAATTGAGGCCCAGAAGAAAACACATGGCATGGATAAAGTAATAGAAGATTACTAGCAGAGTTAAAATGAACACCAAGATATCCAGACTCAGGTCCAAGACTTTTAAGCTGTTTCAGAACTCATCACATTTTATTCTTTGACAGAAAAATAACTGCAGTTGAAAATTTTTGTTTTGAATAATCATGTGCCTTGATGTTGACATTTTTATATGTAAAAGACATTGCTAGCTCCAGGGCCATGAAAATGCTCTCTTAGCAAAGTCTCAATAATTTTCCAATATGATTAAAATTCAAATTATGTCACCTTACTTGTGAACAAAGTGAAAATATGTTTTGTATAAGTCTTACTGTTTGATAGTTTAAGCCAATTAACAAAACCTGACAGCTGGTCTAGAATTTGAGGTAAATTCCCCTGCTGACTCAGGCAGTGAGTAAGAATTTAATGTTCATTAAAATATGTCACAATCTGAGACCCAAAACAGGTACCATCTGTCACCAGTTCCTACTACATACCTAGGTATAGATACAGTGTGCTAAATCTCTCTTTTATTTACAATCAGTGTAATTTGTTTTGAAATATTACCACTAATAACCCATGGGATTTTCTCCTACTTTTCATGTGAGGTGAGAGAAGAGGAGTCAAGTATTTGATTTCCTCCTGATACATTTTTTACCCAAATCATGTGGGCCTTATTATTGTTCTATCATCCAAATTGAGTTTTTATTTGGCATAAAGAATAAAAATGAAAGGAAAGAAGAAATTGAGGTGAATTCTAAGACTGGAAGAATCAAGTAGGCTCTTGTGGGAAGGCCCAAATTAACAAGAAACAGGCTCCAGTGGAAAAGTACTGTTGCTGTGGCATTTGCCAGCAAAGGACAACTCTGGGAAAGTGGATGATCCAAGAGAGTGTGGTGTTCAGGGACTACAGGAATGCTGTGGGCTTAGGTCACTATCAAGCGTCTGCAAGCTAAGATGGCAGGGACAGAGCATGTATGGGAGCTTGGCTAATCCCTGTGAACAGTGCTGTTTCACCAGGTCTTGGTAACTTGACCTCAGCTTCAGTGATCACCCTCAAAGAATTCCTCTAGACAGTATCAGTGGTTCTCAGGGTGTGGTCCCTAGACTAGCAGCATTACCCAGGAACTCCTTAGAAAGGCAAATCCTTAGGCCCTATCCCAGGCCTACTGATTCATAAACTCTGGAAGCATAGGGCCCAGCAGTCTTCCAGTTCACAAGCCTTCCTGGCGATTCTTACGCTCCCTCAAGATGAGAAACCCCCACAGTGGATCAATCTACCTAAGTACAACAACAGGTGATTAGAAAGAATTGGATCACTCTGTCTTGTTGTTGTTTAGTCGCTTCAGTTGTGTCTGACTCTTTGTGACTCCATGAGCTATAGCCCGCCAGGCTCTTCTGCCCATGGAATTCTCCAGACAAGAATACTGGAGTTGGTTGCCATTTCCTTCTCCAGGGGATCTTCCTGATCCAGTGATTGAACCCATGTCTCCTGCATTGGCAGGCAGATTCTTTACCACTGAGCCACCAAAATACTTCTTACATATAGATAACTACTCATAAAATAGGTACAGGATTCAGTTTTGCCAGTTTATGAGAAATTATCTTGGCATTGGTCTCCGAAGTGTCCGTCTGATGAGAATAAGGTGATGACTTTGTGGGCCTTTTGCAAGCATACATTCTCTTTTCATTTCAAATCATCTAACCCTGACCATATAGAACATGTTTATCTTGTCTTCTTGAGCAGCTTATCTATTACTTGCCCATTTCTACTGCTGTCCAGTCTGATTTATTGGCTGTTCTTTCCTGTTTATGTTGGAGGTTTGTCCAGGTACCTCGCTTCTATGAAAATAAATTATATTTCTTCTTTTAAAAGCCTAGCTGATCTCTGCCTTGTACACATTTTCTAGAGCTTCTTTTTGCCTTCTGAATTTTCTAGAACTCTAGTTCTCTAGTTTTCTAGAACTCTAGGCACTCAAAGATCTATAATCAGTTCTTAGTATGCAAAAATATGTCCTTTTAATACACAAAAATTTAGTAGAAACTAAATTGTAGTTATTTAATATACACAAAATCCAAGCTTAGAATAATTTCTGTCTAAGGATAGGTGGGAGAAGGTAATTCATTGCTGTGATACATTGTATCTGGCACCACCATGGATTTCCTGTTTTTTTCCTGTTAGTTATGGTGGGAGAGTACTTCAGGAATTTGGAGATTATGAGATGAAGAAAGACTGGGAGAGAGATTGGTTCAGAGCCAACAAGAGGAAACACACTGAGGCAGAACAACTATCCTGCTATCACCGTTTGATAAACTAGATCTAGAATTTACCAGATAGAAGCCTTGGCTAGTATAGTGTTTTTGTCATACAGATTTGGGTAAAAATATTATTGATTTGATAATTGCACAATTTATAATAATGCTGTTTTTACTTTACCTTGAGTTATTTTTCCTAATTATATTCTTTAATGGGAAATTTCCCCTTTATTTTTGTAATGTTCACTAAGTGCTTCTTCTTTGGTCGATTGTTAACACAGGAGGCTCCATGTCATTTGCCACTAAATCTCTTTGTGTATCCAATGACTTTTATAGATCATCTAAGAAAACCCTTTTAGGTAACAATAGACTACTCATAAATTTCGAATGTAAATTGTTTCCTCTTCTTCAAATTCAACTTGTATATTTTGGTCGATTGCATTCTTTCAGGCTTAGGAAACATAGTGAAAAGACAATTATTGAGGAGAAACTAAAAATGCATTTCAAAACTTGCTTTTATTCCCTAAAAATGGCTCGCAGTAAGACTGCAATATAAAGAACACCAGGTGAAGCAAATTCTGAGAAAAGGATGAACTAATTGAAGGAGACACCAGAGCCGTCTGCAGTTCAGAGCTATCAATGCAGGTGGCATGCCAAAATGAGCTACATAAAGTGTCCTTTGCAGGGGGTGGGCCTGTATTGATTTCTCTCTGTCAATGATACTTCAGTTCGTGAGCAATTGGTGCATCTGTTTCATGCTCATTTATTTGCCATATGCAATGTTAGTTGTTCTTAAATAAATTTGCATTTATTTTGGAAAGACAGGTCTCACAGCTTAGTTTATGTTCATTGCACTTGCTACCGCCAATGAGAGAGGATGGTAAAATGTCCATAAAATAATTCTCTCCTTTCTTTCTTCTTAGCCTGTTTTTACAAATTAAATCAGGGCCTAGCACTGGGGAGATGGAAATGGGATTTCCCAAAGCCTAGGGTGACCTTAATGGATAAAATGAAAGAATAAGCTGTCCTGATCTACTAATTTCACACATGCCACTTTGTTTATTCATTTTCTATCAACCAAAGAGCATGTGTAACCTTCCATAGCTCCTAGGAACTTTGGAAATATGAATGATATAAAAATACTTCATAAAACACATAAGCATTTAGTAAACAAGCATAGTGATTCCAAAGGATTTGTGCCATACTCAATTACTTTATTCTATTACTTAATGGGCTTTAAAATTAGCTTTAGAAGATAATTACTCAAATAGCTGAATGTTAATTGAATAACAGATGCTAAAAATATGTAAAAGCCAGTAAACTGCATAACAAGGTTTTTGTATCTGAATAATGAAAAGTATGTACAAATCATAGAAATAAAAAAAAATTGCAAATTTATTCAAAGAATCATAGCATTTCAGATTGGAAATCTTAACTATGCTCATCTTCTCAATTTGCCATGTCCTCTTCAGTACTCCTGGCATGTGGTATTTCATTTAACTTCTATCAGAAATTAAGAGGAAACTCACTAACACCCAAGAGCCCTACCTTTCACTTTAGAACACCTCCAAATATTAATAAGTAATTTCCATATGTCAATCTCTGTTTTTCCTTTTGAACCAACACTACTTTTTTTCCCTGATAGTTCTTCAAGAATGTTCAGGTAGCTCATAAGTGCCTCTGACTCCTTATTTATTCTAAAATAAATAAAAATGTTTATTTTGAATCTTTTATTTCTCTCCACGCTTTTTGGGAACATTATTTGGATTATAATTTTCTACTTATATTTTTATGAACTCTAGTTCTTTTGCAGGCAGAGTTATAATCTTTTCGTGTCTATACAAATGTGAAAATGCATGCAAAAGCTGATTGAACTACAGTGTTTTGTAAAGGCGAGGGTAGGATGTTCTGAGAGAATAGCATTGAAACAAGTATACTATCAAGGTGAAACAGATCACCAGCCCAGGTTGGATGCATGAGACAAGTGCTCAGGGCTGGTGCACTGGGAAGACCCAGAGGGATGGGATGGGGAGGGAGGCAGGAGAGGGGATCGGGATGGGGGACACATGTAAATCCATGGCTGATTCATGTCAATGTATGGCTAAAACCACTACAATATTGTAACATAGTTAGCCTCCAACTAATAAAAATAAGTGGAAAAAAATTCAAAAATGTAATCAAGGCTTAGTCTGTGTTCTTCCTTGTTTTAACAGGTTTTAAAAACTGATCTAGAGAAGAAAAAGCAAACCATGGACAAACTATGCTCACTCAACCAAGATCTTCTTTCAACACTGAAAAATACACTGGTTGCCCAAAAGATGGAAGCATGGTTGGACAACTTTGCCCAGCGCTGGGATAATTTAGTCCAAAAACTTGAAAAAAGTTCAGCACAGGTTAGTGATAATCATTAACCTACAATAAATTATCCTTGAGATTTTTGAAATCTGCAATGAGAGAGTGATACTGTAACCCTACAGAGGATGTCACTGGATTACTCCTTGCTAAGTATTTAATTGAATAATAAAATATAGCTCTCTTGGTCACCTTTGACACTGGAGAATGTGGGAGAGGTGGAGGAGTGAGTGCTGGTGGGCTGAACTAGTCATTGCTTTATAGGGTGGTGATGGTTCAGTCACTGTTTTGTGTCTGACTCTTGGGACCCCATGGACTGTAGCCCACCAGGCTCTTCTGTCCATGGGATTTCCCAGGCAAGAATACTGGATGAGTTGCCATTTCCTTCTCCAGCCTTAGAGGATAATCCTTTCCAATTCAATGGGAATGAGGATGAGTGACTTCGACAGTCAGACAAAATGCTAGGAAACTGTGTCATAACACTGTAACTCCAAATCATAGATCCTTGAAATGATGAGGGCCATTAATTGACCTCTGCACTTTACACATGAGAAAATTAAGTTTAGGGAGGAAAAGTGAACTGTCCAAGGAAAGTCACTGACAAGAGCAAGACTGGGGTCCACGATCTTTGATTTCACCAAAGATATCTTTCAATTAGTACAAGTGAGGTTATAATCAGTGGATTTTCTGCCATAGACTGTTGACTCCTAAAACCATGCAACTTAGTTATACTAGCACATATAGGCTGTATATTAGGAAAACATCTATGTTATACTTGTAGTGTCATGTGGTTTTTTGTTAAGAATTGTAAAAGTTTTGGTAATGTATTTTTTAATGGAGTATTTTTTAAACTTGCAACTCTTATTATCTGATATGGTTAGATGGTGGAATCATGGGCAGTCATTCAAAAATTAACATTATGTTCAATAGTGTTTAATACATTCTGCCATTTTGTTTTGTGTTATAGAGGCTAACTTTTACTAATTGGTCCCAGTTCATAGCTCAATGCACTGTGTACATACCCTTGTTGAAACCATATTCAATAGCTTTAGGCTTATATCTGCTCTCTTGTGAGATAGTGCAGGGAATTTTGGTTTTTGAGACTTGGCATCTGATTAGTGGCATTTAGGAAATGTTTGTTGAAAGATGAAAAAATGAAATTTGAAACATTGCTTCCAAAATACATAATTTAAATGATCAGCCAACATACATAACTTTCCATCACAGTTCCATCTTTCTTTTCAAATCAAATCCATATTTAAAATTTAGAACCTGAAGAAATATCAATTGCAGTAATTTCTCATACAGTCATTGGGCAATAATAAAAAATTTCATTGACTGTATTTGGGGCTGTTAGTGGATATACTGGAGAAGGAAATGGCAACCCACTCCAGTATTCTTCCCTGGAGAATCCCAGGGACGGGGGAGCCTGGTGGGCTGCTGTCTATGGGGTCGCACAGAGTCGGACACGACTGAAGTGATTTAGCAGCAGCAGCAGCAGCAGTGAATATACTGGAGAAGGCAATGGCAACCCACTCCAGTACTCTTGCCTGGAAAATCCTATGGATGGAGGAGCCTGGTAGGCTGCAGTCCATGGGGTCTCAAAAAGTCAGATGCAGCTGAGCTACTTCACTTTCACTTTTCACTTTCATGCATTGGAGAAGGAAGTGGCAACCCACTCCAGTGCTCTTGCCTGGAGAATCCCAGGAATGGAGGAGCCTGGTAGGCTGCCATCTATGGGGTCGCACAGAGTCAGACACAACTGAAGCGACTTAGCAGCAGCAGCAGATATACTAGTGATTTTACCACCAGATCATGATTCTTATTATATGTAATCTGGCCTTGGCTACTTTGCATGACCATTGACATTTATGTAACAAATATATCATACATTAGAAAGTGTTAACTTTTTAAACCATCAGTGATATCATTACAATATATGCCCATCAGCTACATAGGTTATTGGTGCTGTAAAATGATCAGTTACCATATTAAGAAAGACTGGCATTATTTGAAATATATATTTTGTAATGTATCTCTTTAAAGGGATATAATCATGGAAGTGTAACTGTTAACAACAGGTTGCACTCTGGTCCATTTGCACTATTGGCAGTGGTTTTCCAGACTTGAGTCTGCCTGATAGTTACCTGGGAAACTGATTCAAATGCATGGTCCTAGATTCCGTGCTCAGAAAATCTCATTCAGTAGGCTTATAATCTGCACACAGCCTTTGATAAAGTCTGCCAAACATATTTTTGAAAACACTGAATTGGTGAGACAATGACACATGTGCCAGTCCCTACATTCCGGTGTTCCTCCGTACTGCCTGAGATGGGAAGAAGAGAGACCTTCCTGGCAGTGTAATATTTAAATATACTCATTCCGTGGAATGATACTTGTGCATATCATCAAAATCTTACTGGTTTGATTATTTTAGTTGGTTAATTAAAAAAAAAAACAACCTTAGAAGCCTGATTTTTTATTGGCTTAAAAGTTATGAGACTTTGACCCTGGGCAACTTACTTAAGCTCCTATTTTTGAATTTTTTTAAAATCTGTGATAAAATAGTACTAACTTTGATTTGTTTAATTCTCTATAAATTGATTTCTAACATATAACATATATCTGCTCCACTTGCTCCCTGGGATTTGATGAGGATAAAATGAAGCCATAGACATGAAAACATTTTGAGGGAAAAAATATTCTCTTGCTATGCAAGGTATACTGTTTAGTGAGTCTGGATGGCTTGTTATAGTTCACTGTGTTTTTTTTTTTTAAAGATGCTTTAGACCATTTTTGAAATCTGTACTGAATGTTACAATATTGCTTCTATTGTCTATGATCTGCTTTTTTGTCCATGAGGCATGTGGGAGCTTAGCTCTTCAACCAGGGAGCAAACCCTCACCCCTGCATTGGAAGACAAAGTCCTAACCACTGCACTACCATGAAAATCCCAAGTCCACTATGATTTTTTAAAACATTTTCTGTTTAACAGTTTTACACTCCTATACCAGACCAGAAGCAGATAAACAACATTATATTAGCAATTTGCTTCCTTAGTCACTAAACTTGAGCCTTTCTTAAGCTCATGTCTCAGTTTTCACTCTTCAGTTTTGCCCCAAAATGCACCATCATAAACCCAATCCAAATCATTGCCAGGGGTGTTGGGACTCTTAACAAGATAAAAAGGAAGCTACCCAGGGAAATAGGAATTAAAAGGAGATAGAGTAAGAAAAGAAATAATATCTCATAACTAAAAACAAAAATTGATTTTTCTTACACATCAGATTGAATTTGATCAAAATGGCAATAAGAAGTCCAAGAATGTTGAGAGTATGGATTTGACTTTAAAGAACAGAGCTCACTTGTATGCATACATTCCAGCATGTTTGTCGGGGGAAAAATAGTCCCATTAATGACACAGTATGCTCAGTCTTTTAAAAATTCTTTTAAATGATTGGTGTAAAGAATGAGCACAGTTCTAGTAATAGTTAAAATCCAGTAGGATATAGGCATTGTGACTGAGATGACAAGGCATCTGTTTATGCTCATATAAAGAGCATCGTGTGCCTGAAATTTTGACTGCTATTCAGGTCAAGGCTTTGAGGGATTTTGACCTTATGAAACAGTAGCGTGGCAAGAGATCAAAACATGAAAGAAAAAAAAAAGCAACTATGAGGGCTGCTCTCTTGCATTTCAGAGTCAGCTTTGGCTTGAGTAACACCTGAACACAAGCTAAAGATGCTGAAGTTGATAAGAAGGTGGCCTAAGAAAATAGAAATACCTTGTTTCCAAAAGTTAAAAAGAATAATAACCCTTGCCATGTGGTTCCTTAAAATGAGAAAAGAGAACAAATGAAATATACCCTGGATTGACTTATTTAAATCCTTAAATGACCCTATGTGTCCTCCATATTTTTGTAAATGTGCTTTCTCATTGACATTTACTCAGCTGCCTTTTTTTCCCCTAAATATCGTGCCCCTGATGAACATATTTATATTTTGATTGTAACTAGGGAATAAGATAGTCAGAAATTCATTATAGTTAATATTTTAAACTTAAATATAATTTCAATGATTTGAAATATTATTTTCCCCCATTGAATTGAAATCATAGTATACTATGGAAAGAGGATATTATTCATTTGCTTTATAATTTATTATGGTAATTAATGTTAGAGTTGGCAGCAGATGTTTGGATGTAAGAATGAATCTTTTTAGATAAGTCCCAAAGTCTGTAGTCCTGTGATTTTTTTTTATTATTTTTTTTATTTTATTTTTTTTTTCATATATATTTTTTTTTTCCAGTGGGTTTTGTCATACATTGATATGAATCAGCCATGGATTTACACGTATTCCTAATCCCGATCCCCCCTCCCACCTCCCTCTCCACCCGATTCCTCTGGGTCTTCCCAGTGCACCAGGCCGGAGCACTTGTCTCGTGCATCCCACCTGGGCTGGTGATCTGTTTCACCATAGATAGCATACATGCTGTTCTTTTGAAATATCCCACCCTCACATTCTCCCACAAAGTTCAAAAGTCTGTTCTGTATTTCTGTGTCTCTTTTTCTGTTCTGCATATAGGGTTATCGTTATCACCTTTCTAAATTCCATATACATGTGTCAGTATGCTGTAATGTTCTTTATCTTTCTGGCTTACTTCACTCTGTATAAGGGGCTCCAGCTTCATCCATCTCATTAGGACTGGTTCAAATGAATTCTTTTTAATGGCTGAGTAATATTCCATGGTGTATATGTACCACAGCTTCCTTATCCATTCATCTGCTGATGGGCATCTAGGTTGCTTCCATGTCCTGGCTATTATAAACAGTGCTGCGATGAACATTGGGGTGCACGTGTCTCTTTCAGATCTGGTTTCCTCAGTGTGTATGCCCAGAAGTGGGATTGCTGGGTCATATGGCAGTTCTATTTCCAATTTTTTAAGAAATCTCCACACTGTTTTCCATAGCGGCTGTACTAGTTTGCATTCCCACCAACAGTGTAAGAGGGTTCCCTTTTCTCCACACCCTCTCCAGCAAATTTATTGCTTGTAGACTTTTGGATAGCAGCCATCCTGACTGGCGTGTAATGGTACCTCATTGTGGTTTTGATTTGCATTTCTCTAATAATGAGTGATGTTGAGCATCTTTTCATGTGTTTGTTAGCCATCTGTATGTCTTCTTTGGAGAAATGTCTGTTTAGTTCTTTGGCCCATTTTTTGATTGGGTCATTTATTTTTCTGGAATTGAGCTGCAGGAGTTGCTTGTATATTTTTGAGATTAATCCTTTGTCTGTTTCTTCATTTGCTATTATTTTCTCCCAATCTGAGGGCTGTCTTTTCACCTTACTTATAGTTTCCTTTGTAGTGCAAAAGCTTTTAAGTTTCATTAGGTCCCATTTGTTTAGTTTTGCTTTTATTTCCAATATTCTGGGAGGTGGGTCATAGAGGATCTTGCTTTGATTTATGTCAGAGAGTGTTTTGCCTATGTTCTCCTCTAGGAGTTTTATAGTTTCTGGTCTTACATTGGATGTAAGAATGAATCTTTTTAGATAAGTCCCAAAGTCTGTAGTCCTGTGATTTTTTTTTAAATAGAGAAAATTATCTTCTTTGCCAGAAGTGGGCAACATTCTATGACTCATATAAGTTCATAGATGTTATTCCCATTTCATCAATATTTTGCTATATATCTAATGATTTTTGTGATGTTCTGAACTATAAGCACAAAAATCTTAAAAATAAAATTAATATACTCAGAGTCCCTCTCCTTTTGAACATGAGCATTCATGTTTATGCTGTGTAAGTCCGTTTCTGTCCTCACTCATGCCCAAATAGAGAAAGTGATTATTATGTATGAATATGTCTGTTCTACATTATTTATGTCCTGTAGAGAGTTTTCAAACTCCTGCCAGACATGTGAGTAATGTAAAACATGGTTGAAGATAATAAGCTAGTGTTTTTATAATACCAGAAATGCAAATAGATGCAAAAGCATTAAAATGAAAATTTCTGTATTTGCCTTTCTTTTCTGAGTTCATGCTCAGTTTTTAGAGATCCCTGGTTTTACTCTCTATAAAATATTTTACATTCACATTCTGACTATACCTGTCCTCAAAGCATTATTTTGTAGACCTCTTGATACATGAAATGTAGTTACACTTGGTTTGCCTCTCATCTTTTTGCCAATGATTTTAATTAAAAATACTCTAAGGCCTTTCAATTGACAACCCTTTTCAGTGGTTCCTGAAAGCTCTCCAAGTCTAATCAGTCTGCTGCCAATTAAAAAACAATTTTAATGGCTTTATAAAACCTAGAATTAAAGTAAAATTTCCTCACTTCTTTTAGGTTTTTTATCTTACTTAATTCATGGTCTAACCATCTTGAATTTTAGAGCATCTTTTGGTTAATCGCTTAGGTTAAAGGTTTGATTAGAAAATTTCCAAGTTACAACTCAAATAACTTTGGGAAATAACTGTATTCTTTTGCTCCCTTCAGCTAAAGTAGAGGTTTGACAATGGGCCTTGTGTATTTCAGTGCAATTGGTTTTATGTTGTAAATTCATTTATCTACTACAACATAAAATGTTGTAGACACTGCAAATTTAAGAGACTAGAGCTGAATTAACTGTTGGAACTGCTCATTTCTTACTTATAAAATGAAAAAAATTGGCCTACGAAGATCTCTGTAGTGCCCTTTCAGTTCTAAATGTTTATGATGCATTTCTCTTTGCTTGAAATTTTATATAAAACTCTGGAGTAATTAGCAAAGAGATTCCAAGTATCTCTACTATATAAATCTCAGGAGTCAGCTGGAAGATGATAATAAAAATAAAATTTTCTTCCTATTCAAAGAAGGCTGAATTCTGAAATAGTTACATTTCACTCATCATGAATATGTAATTAAAATACCATGAAGATAAAATATTCAGCCTCTATGTGATAAATCCGTTGTCTGCTGACAATAAATAACACATCAAGACATATACAAGGGTTTTTTTTTTTTTCTATATGCTTAATAATCTGCTAGTTAAAGAAGGTATCCCATGGCTTTATGTCAGATGGTGTATAGAAGAAGGTCAGGTGGATCAGAAAAAGTAAATCCCATTGCTTGTTGAATTTTTGCAAGATGTAGTTGATTCACACAGTTGCTCAAGTTCTGTGTTTAATATGTATCATGAAGCCAACATGTATCTCTCCTTTCTGGCAATTTGTATGAAAGAGAATTTGAAGTGAGGGACGAGATATATAAAACTAAACAGAGTTTTACAGAATAAACCTTCTTAATTATCAGATAATATTTTCTTAAATGGGAGAACAACTTCTTTTATGATATCTCTTCAGTATTGACTCTCATCGTGCCCATGATTCTAATGTCAGTATCTATTCAAGAAGCTATACTGCCTTAATAACAGTATCAAAGCAGGATAGTAGCTCTTAACTACAATTTAGTTACCAAGCCACTCTCACGAATTTGAGCACTCCTTGGTGCTACACATATCTGTAGTAATTCCTCTGCACTTGTTCATGAGATAGAGTGTTTTATAGTCTTTTGATTGATATCCCAGCTTCCTTTGTGAGCACCTGACCTTTTACCCCAGGTTCCTCATAAAGTTCAACCTATAAATCCTTCCTGTGCTTAGAACTGGAATCCTTACATCATCATCAGGTAGGTATGCCTTGTACTACCACGCCTGTAGAGATCATTTTAAGCCTGGCTACCAATTATCAGCTAAAGCTGTTGCTATGATTATGCAATATGTTTTACACTGTAGAACTGCAGTCTCCCCATACCCATTAAAGGTCAGTCATCACTCTAATGTTGGGTACGTATAAACAACACAACCAAAAACTTCAATCCACGCTTGTCAACCTGCTTGTACCTTTTTAAAAAAATCAGATATTTTTTTCATTTGATTGGTTTTGCACAGGCTTTATTATTATTATTATTATAGTTTATCAAGAACTAAAGGGATTTAAGATTGTCATATGCCATTGTGTATACCTTCTATCTTCCTGTGACTTTGTGTGTGTATATATATGTGTGTGTGTGTGTGTTTGTGTACACAAACAACATACCCAATTACACCTGTTAAAGTCACCATTCAGACATTTGAACAGGGGTGGCAGCAAGTGATCACAGCTACTAAGAGCTAGATTAAGGAACAATCGGACTAGGGTTTATAGCTCAGCTGTGCCATTTACAAGTTGAATCCACCTGAAATTTTTACTTCTAATCTATAAAATGGAAATAATCTTAGTACTTGTTCTTAGGGCCATTGTGAGGTAATGACCTCACTTGAGTGAGTCATGACCTTACCACTTTTTAAGCCTTTACTGCTTAAGTAAGTAAGCACCTACCACAATGCCTGAAACATGCAGAGAGCTCTGTAACTGGGAGCTTTTATTACAAGTATTTTAATACTAATAAAAATGATAATAAATGAGGTAACTGATTTTGATACATTGAATCTCTTTTAGTAAGTTTTAAAAAAATGTTTAAATAGTATCTCACAATGCCAGTAGAAGTCTCTAACCTCAAAGAACTTACAAAGTCAAGACTATTTAAATAATTAAATGGACAATTAAAAGGTGCAATTAAGAATACAAGCCAGAAACCAAAAGAGCATTGAGAGACTGGAAGTGGAAAAAAAAAAAAGAATACAAGCCAAACTGAAAGAATGATAACAGCACAAAGTTAATTTAAAATGTAAGAACAGGTGGTAAGTACAGCTAGTTGCCCATAAGAAACTGGCCATAGTTGTGGGAAATAGATATTTCCTTTTATTACATGCTCTTTTATATTCTTGAAATATGCTTGAATGTACATATAGTTCCTTTTCACAATGTGCATTTTTAAACAAATGGAAGAGAAAATGTAAAGAAAGATTTTCATTGTTTGAAAATAGTATGGATTTTCCAGACCTACTCAAATTATACAACCTTATTGCAAGAAGATATAAACCCTATAATGATGAAGATACTGAGCATGTGCTCTTCTAATTTTTCTCGTGATGGGAAAAATGTAAAATTTGGAAATTAATATATATCTCTTCATGAGTAAGAAGGGTCAGTATAGAAAATTTCCTGAATTTTCTCTGAAGTTTTTAGTGGTTATTACTAATGTGTATCCAGAGAGTACTTACTGGGTTCAAACATTACATGGTTGAATTCTTGTGACCAGGCTGGGCTATGTATTTGGGGAGGTTCAGTGCAGAATGAATATACAGGGGTTCTTTCCAAAAATTGTTAAGAATTTCAAGAGGATGATGGCAAAGCATGAAACCAAGCGTGAAATCCTTTTGAGTGAGGGGACCTGGGTGACTACATGAGTTGTACTCCCATGACGCAGGTCTTGTTTGCAATACCCTTGTGAGAAATATATTCCTATTCATGTTTTATATATGAAGAAGAAAAAATTCAAAACTCTGAAAGTATTACCAGCCTGCCTCAAATGTTACAGATTGTGAACTGTGAATCTGGTGTTTGAAAATTGTGGAGCCTGACTTAGGGACCTCCACTTTTAATCACTGTAAAAGGAACTAGCTTCCGAACCTAAAGACAAATAATTCTAAACTAATTCTTTTACATTTTTAGTAGCTAGTTAACTGATAGATCAAGGGGATAATATTTAAAAACAAACAAACATATCTTGTTTTCATGAAGATTTGCTTGCAATTATTTTGCATACCTGTATTTTTCATATGGAACTCACCTTATTTCATAGTTATTGGTGTGGTTGTCACCTTCACTACTATACTGTGAGATATGTAAAAATAGAGATTCCATTGTATTCATTTCTGGATGTCCTGTAGTGATATATACTTATATATCTGATATAATACTGATATAAACATTGTAACTAAGCTACTGAATAACTTCTGCAATTTTAGATTGCTTTAATGGAATGTTATGTCCAAAGCCAGAAAATCTAGGTTTTGGAGCACCAGTCAGATTAAATCTAGTTCTAGAAAGTGTCTGGTATTATAGAGCTTGTAAATAAGATTTATCAGAGTCATGGTTATCAAGCCTCAGAACTTTAAGATTGTCAGGTAGAAACAATACTCACCTTACTCTGTGGTGGTTCAGGGTTCAAAACAAATTTCATTTTATTATTGTATTGTTATTCATTTACTTTTTAGGCTGCAACCAACCAGGGATTGAACCCGTGCCTCCTATAGTAGAAGCACAGAGTGCTAACCATTGGACCTCCAGGGAATTCTCAAAGAAAACTTTAAATTAATGAAGTCAAAATAATGCAGGCTTCCACTAGGTGTAAAGATCTTTGCCAATGGGAAAATTTGCTGCCATACTCAGGAAGGAGTTGTCTGTTTCTGGAAGTAGTGAATCCTGTAGTAAAGAGGAGGTTATACTCAGTGACCTCCATAATCCCTTCCTGCCTATATTTTTAATGATTCTAACAGATAATTAAGTGTTCACAGTCAATAACTAAAGCCATGGGGAAATTTAGTACATAACAAAATGTTTTTTATTCTGGCATAGGTTTTGAAAGTAATTATTAGTCTGTTACATATCATGAATTTTATCCTATATTTGTAGGGTCAGTGCACAGATGTTTTCTTATTTCATCATCACTAAAGAAATGATGCAGTAGTTTCAAATGCAGTACAGTGATAATTATACTATAGAACAATTATACATGTCTGCTATTATTTTATGAAAAATTATTGTTTTTTTTTTCTTTCTTATAAGCTTTGCTGTGTTCTTAAATGTCTTTTCACAGTATATGATGTTGCTGTTATTCTTTACCCTCCATGGGCACTTTGATGAATTTCATAATAAGTATCAATGAGAAGATATTATAACATTTTAGCAACTAATTTCACAGCCAAATACTCAACACACATATTTCATAGCATTGGATATAACTACAAAAAAAAGTTTTGTATTTTTGTAATCTCTGCACTTTGGTGCCTGCACATATAAAAGTAGAAATTTTCCATCGGAACAATATTTTCTTCAAGCCATCATTGTATATCAAAACAATTTGCCCATAGTTTAAAAATATTACTTTGAAAAAATTAAATCCTCTTGAAATCCAACTTAAAAACTCTGTGTTCAGGATTTCCCTGGTGGTCCAGAGGTTAGGACTCTGTGGTTTCACTGCAGGGGGCAGGGTTCAATCCCTAGTCCAGGAGCTGAGATCCTGCAAGTCACATGGCTCAGCCAGAAAACTTCCCCTAACCATGCCCCCTCCTTCCCCCAAAAAACTCTGTCTTCTTTTTGGTCAAAGGTAAAATTAATTTGATCATGCAATTGTCATTTCGTGTTGAGTTCAGTTAGGCTTGAGGTTCTATTTCAAGCATTTAAAAAAACCATGCTACTCTCTGCTTTCATTTTGACATAACTTGTCAGTGGACTATATAATTATCATTTGAAGCTCAGTGATTGATTCTAAATAATGTATCTATGGAGATCTTAGAGAAGATAAAATCTGTGCTTGACACATGTAGAAACATGATATCTCTTAATGTCTTTTTTTTTTTTTTTAACTATTTAGACTATCAAGATGGTAGTCCCTAAGGCCTTGGCATTTGTAACAATATGGCTTGCACAAAGGGTAGCACTTTTAAAGTGCATTTGTCAAAAGCATTTTTGCATAAGACATCATGACAAAAAGATTTCATTACCACATGCCAATTCCTTTTTGGAAGCTAAAATAAGATTATGAGGCTTTCCTGATTGCCTTTTATTGAAGGAATTGGTCATCATGTGTGAGGCAGGGAGGTTCCTCCAAACCTTTTCCTTATCTCTTAACAAATTTCAGGGAAATCAGTCAAACTAATCTTGGCCCCAACCAAATGCTTGGTTGCGTGCATGTCAAGTACCTGTGAGTTGAGCCAAAGCAGGCCTGTTTTGGTCTCCTTGGATATAGATCTTCAGAAAAATTTGGATTACTAGAAGTGTAATGATTAATATCACAAGAGATAACTTTTTAGTCCTCATAATTGGAGGACTGTGAGGCAGAATTGGTGGTTAAGGCAGAAGAGTGTCTCACTGTTTGTGATTTATCAGTCTGGTAATGACTGTGTACTGAAGGGATGACCTCTCATGATGTGTCACGAAACATATTATTCCAAAGAATTTTGATCTGTATCTTAGAAAAAAGAAAACAGCAACAACAACAAAAACTTTTTAAGGTCTGAACACAAAGTTAGTATGATTCTAAACTGACAAGACTCGAATGCTAATTTTGGATACTCAAATTTTTTGACTTAATCCCTAATTTAAATCAAGAGTATTATGCTTTTAGCATTTGAAGAACATTCAGCTTAAATGTATTTCTAGACTGATCACCACTTGATATTAACCATTTGTTATAATTTAAAAAGATCGCGTGCTTGATTAAAAAGTCATTTGTTACACAGTTCAAAGAATTTTGTCTCAAAATTTACAGACTATAAATAATCATATATATGAAAACCAAAGATGCATTCAATGAACCGTTTAATAAACATGTCGAGTGAGCCAGGAGTGAAATTGGTGCTGGAATACTTTAGCAAAATTTATGTTAGCATCATGAACACTTTAAACAGCATGTCTAATTAAATGTCAGAATGACACCCTAAATTTTCCTCCTTTGCCCCCTTTATTTCCCTTAGCTGGACCAATAAATTGAAGAGGTACTAAGTTTTCTCCTGGTTTTGAGATTACTTGCCTTTGTGATTTCAGTCAACATAACTTAAGTCAGATAAAACAATTTGATTTGGGTTCAATATGGTGCTATTTTGATCTGAAGGTCAATTTACCAACAAGCAGGAACAGTTTCTCATTATTTTCTTTCCCCACTCTGAGCAGTCTTTACTGAAGTCTTTCAAGCAATGTGTGACCTCTCTTTCAATACTTCTTGCAGATTTCACAGGCTGTCACCACCACTCAGCCATCACTAACACAGACAACTGTAATGGAAACAGTAACTATGGTGACCACGAGGGAGCAAATCCTGGTAAAGCATGCCCAAGAGGAACTCCCCCCACCACCTCCCCAAAAGAAGAGGCAGATTATTGTGGATTCTGAAATTAAGAAAAGGTGAGAAGCTCTTGCTCATGGCTTTATCCTCAAGCAAGAGTAATTGTTAAGAAGGAAAACTCATTTACAACTGTTTTGATGGCAGTGTTTTTACTTAGTTTTTCCAGAAGCCTCAGGTGTCTATAATGTCAGTTAAGTTAGTGGGGAAAATTATGAAGTAAGTTTTTCTTCAAGCAATCCCTGGCCCACCAGAAACTGAATGCTTAATGGAAATGTGAGGTTTTTTCTGGATTGAAAGAAACTGCAAGTGATGAACTGCCATGGATACAGTTTATCCTGAAAGTTTCCTTTTTTTCTAATCAAGAGCCTGCTTATTCAGTGCTACTTTTGCATTAAATGCCTTTTCCCAGTAATGGAAAGGACATTTTCATGAGGAAGAAGTACACCTATAATAGACACGATCCATTCTGTTAGTTTACGAGAACATAATGTCTCAATCTGCGCATCCTAAATCAGGAGTAATTACAGAACAGATTTCCTGTTCTTTGATATTTATAAAGTCTTATCTTGAAGGTGTTAGAATTCTTAACTGATCTTTTTGTGGATATTCTCAACTAGACATTGTAGATAAGTAAGGTATTATGTAAATTGGTAGGTATATTAAAAGGGGAATAAAATGTCATAAATGCAAAAGCTAGCATGAAAATCAGAAAAACGGTACAATTTCCTTTTCATGACAATTATTATATTTCCAAGATTAAGAAAGAACATTAAAATTGGCCTTACATTTCTAAGCAACATATGTTGGGGAATGCATGGAACACTTGACATTAGAATCTGTGTATACAAGGGTAGGGAAACATGAGAATAACATGTACATAAAAATAGTGTCAGATGTTTTAGGCAAAGGAAGAAACACCTGGAGAAGTTTTAAGGTATATCATTTGGGACTTTCAATGTTGTGGTTTAGTTGCTAAGTTGTGTCCGACTCTTTTTTGACTCATGGACTGTAGCCTCATGGACTGTAGCCCGCCAGGCTGCTGTGTCCATATTTCTGAGGCAAGAATTCTGGAGTGGGATGCCATTTTCCTTCTCCAGGGTCCCCAACCCAGGAATCAAACCCCTGTCTCCTGCATTGGCAGGCAGATTCTTTACCACTGAGCCACCAGATAAGCCCTGGAACTTTCAGTACTTCCCTGTTAATCTGTGACTTATAACCTACTTTCATAATTCCACAGTACACTGCAGGGCTTTTCTCCCTGGTTGGAGCTGCTTGGCTGAGTGAATTCTCTTGTCCAGGGCTCAACAAATTAAAGCCTACGGGCTCAGTCCAGCCCACTGCTGGTTTTTGTATGGCCCATGAGCTAAGAACTGTTTTTACATTTTTAAATGGTTGAAAATAACCAAAAGAATTTCATGACATGTGAAAATTTTCTGAAATTCAAAGGTCAGTGTCCCCAAGTAAGGTTTTATCGAAGCAACATCGAACTCATTCTCCTATGTATCATCCTTGGTTGCTTTCATATCACAAAGGCAGGGTTGGGTAGTTGTCACAGAGAGTATATGACCTACAAATCCCCAAATATTTACAATCTGCCCCTCATTGGGAACATTTTACTCAAGCTTGTTCCTATCAGATGGTTCTCGAATCTTTGAATATTGGCATTCTATGTGGGATGACAACTTCCAAGTATTCTGCTCATGATAGCGGTTGAAATTTTAACATTCATTGATGGAGAAAGAGTGTGGCAGCAAAAATAAATCAGTAAAGCTCTTAATGAATTTGCCTTTTATTAATCTTAATAGCATGGCTATTAATTTGATGCCTTGTTCAATATATGTCTACAGACAATGCCTGGTAGGCACATGGATTTATGGATCCTTTGCAACAACCTAACAGCTTTCCAACAAATATCCAAGCAGAGCAATATGGAAACCTAGTTAACTTACCCTCCTAATGCATTCATGACCCTCCTAATATGGATATTAACAGAGCAGGTTGATTCCTACTTATTCTATCTTCAAAAGCTTCTTCTTGGTTCCTGTATTTGGTTAGGAAAAATGTGTTCTGAGCACTTTTTTGTTTTCAAGAGAGTGTGACTAAGTGGTGAAATGTTTTGTCTCCTAAATTCTGTTTGTATCATATGCTCTCACCAGTTTTTTTTAAGTTCTTTGAATGACATGTCCAATTAGGAACATAAAGGATATATTATTTAAATAAAAACTGACACTTATTGAGGATTTTATTATGTACTCAGCACTAGATTAAATGCTTTATTTACATAGCTCATTTATTCTTCCCACTCACCCTACCAAATAGCTATACCTACGAAATAGTTATGGCTAATATTACTATTACACACAGCTTCAGAGTGCCTGAGCCAGGGTTTCAGCTGAAGGAACCTGACTGCAGAACCTGGACTGTGTAGCTAAATGCTTCTTTGTTAGATAAATGACCAAGGTGATCTTAGGTCTCTGTTTGCCTGAATCATCACAAATTATACCTTTTGTCCCAGCTTAATTATCTAAAGCACCAACTTTCACTCTCAGATGTGTCCTGATTTGGACAGTAGGGTAAAAGAGACACTCTGTGTAAGAGTCAAGATTGACCCTTTTAGACTGAACAAAGAGAGCAAATGAGCAGACATTTAGGCGCAATTTTCCGTTAAGTGATAATTGTCTATAGGATGGGAATTGGTTGAAATATTGTAAGAGTTCCAGAGGTGTCATGCGGACATGACTGAAAACATTATGGTGGCTGGCATTTCTCTCTTTTCCCAGGTGAGAACTAGTAGTGTTTAACTGCCAAGACTGTAGTGTCGACAACCTACTGAATGCTGATTGAAAAAAAAAAAAAGATATCTTTTTTCAGCTTTGACACACTACTGTTCTACCCCTACTATTCTTTACCTGACTTGTTTTCTTTTTTCTTCCTTTTGCTTAATTCTTATGGTAGTATCTCATAAATTCAAATCTTTTTGCCCTTCTGACTTCTTTATCTGAATTACTCCCTCTCGATGATTCAAGTCTGACTCTCAATGAATGATTCCCAAATTTCATAGCTTCATATCTGACTCTTTCCCTCAGATTTTACTTTCTATCTTTAAATCTATGATCTGGGTGCTTCTACTACTGCATCCAAGCAGCGCTTCAGTTTTTATCAATTGCAAACATTTGTTGCCTCCAATTACCCACACCTAGTTACTCAGACATTGCACACGTATTTTAGTTATTATAACTCATTTGTCTGCATGCCTAAAGAAGTAGCAAATATTGGAAAAATCATGGACTTTGGAATCAGGATTACTCAGGTTTGAAATCTGCCTGTTTTAATTACTAGCTTATGATTCCAGCAAATTATGTAATATCTGTGCCTCAGATTCAATATCCTCACTTTATTGAACACTGGCTGTGAGGATTAAGTAAGAAGCATTTAATAGTTGCCTGTAAGGTAGTAAGAATTCAACAAGTGCTGTAGCTAGTGGTCTTGCTTGCTTATGTTAACACTATGGAGGTAGAGGCAGTGGTGGAAATGATGGTGGTAATTGAAGTAGTGATGATAGTGAAGATGATGGTTGGTAGAGAAGGTAGAGATGGTGGTCATGTACTATTGGGGAAAGAAATTTCATAATAAGCATCCTTTGAAGCTTACTAAATGTAACAGAAAAATGACTTTTCATCTTCTTCAAAACAGAATTTACTGTCTGACTTCTCCATTTCTGTTCTTTACTTTTTCCTTAATTATTATTATTATTACACTATATTATTGGGCAAGTGCCATCATTTTAGTCATTTTCCAAGCATTCTGTCAACACCATGCCTTAAGCCATATACCTCCTTGTGGCCAGATTTGCCCCTCCCCTTTCTGATTAATCTGCCTTCAATTAATGTACCTAAAATGTTGCTTTTATGCTGACCCTCTTGGCTTGAGATCCCTATAGCTCCAGTTGTCTCCACAATAAAACACAAATTCCTTCCTATGGTATAAAATGTTTCTCCCACCAAGTTTATGCATGTGTGCTCAGTCATATGTGACTGTTTGTGATCCCATGAACTGCAGCCCACCAGACTCCTCTGTCCATGGGATTTCCCAGGCCAGAATACTGGAGTGAGTTGCCATGCCCTCCTCCAGGGGATCTTCCCAACCCAGGGATCGAACCCAGGTCTCCTGCATTGTAGGTGGAGCCATCAGAGAAGACCAATTTTATGCGTAGCTTCCCCTGAATCTTTCCACTCCATCCAGTATGTTACATTCATTTTTTGCTATATGCCTCAGTGTTACCCACATACAGTTTTTTCATCACCAATCACGACAAAGGAATTTCATTATCAGATTTTTTAATATTTTACTTAGATTTCATACATAGTACCATATATATAATAAATAATCACAAATATTTGTTGAAAGAGTAATAGAGTTCCAATTAATTGTGATGACTAAAATCTTATTTTTCAGTAGCATTTAAATAATTCCTTCTACTTCTTCATGGATTTTTTTAAACAACAAACAAGTGAACATTCTGATCATCTTTAATATTCTAATTTCACCCATTAGGACATCGTTATTTACTCAAAATTATTAAGGGATTTAAAATTCAGCTTTGTGTACTACACTACACTTTCTTAATTATGTAAGGTGCATTTAGTTGATTCCTTAATAATGATACAGTTTCTACATTTGTTATATTTACTGCATAAATTGTCCTCCTTACACTAAGATATATAAAAGTGCTTAATGATCTTGGGCCACAAGGTAATTATTTCTAAAATAAATTATCCCTGTAGTTCAGTGGTATTATTTTACATATAGGTAATTATCAGAGTGTGGAACCCACTCTAGGTTAAAACTAGATCTATTATACAGTTAATTGGGGTTCATTGAGGAGAATTCATTCCTAATCATGTAACAGTTATTTTAAAAAACTTTTCACAAAAGCTTTCATTTACATTTTTGTATCAGCCAGATGAAAACAATGGTAAATGGAATTGTTTTTTTAAATAAATGCAATCTCAATAAAGATGATTTTTAAGTTATAGTGTTAATAAAAGTGTCCCTGACCTCAAAGGAAGTGTAGAGAGATTTAGAAATAACTAAATTCACTGAGTTTCTATCTTCTGCTTTGTAAGCAGACAGTCTTAAGTTTGCTGTCTCTTGCTATGTCCCATATGCTTACTAAATGGTGGAAGAAAGTGCCTAGATAATTAAGCACCTGCGTAATTATTGTATTTTCTATTTTTTAGCTTGTGTTTTTTATTTTTTTATAAAAATCTACTGCCTAAATAATGTTACTTTATGTCACATCCTTGGAAGGGAGTTAGATGTGTTAGATGAGATCTCTCTTTTTGCAATTTTTTGAGAATAATGCCTAAGCTATTTTTTAAATATTTATTTTAACTTAATTTCCAAACTATAATCTAGAAGTTGTAAACTAAAACATTTTAACTTATTCAAAGAATCTAATTAGATGATTAATGTGTCTAAGAGCTCGTTTTTTATTTCCTATATGATAAGTTGGTCCTAAAATACTTGAAGTGTTCCTCTAGTGATAATATTTTTTTTTCCCCCCAATGGCACAGCCCAGAAAAACAAAACCTTGCTCCTTTTATCTAAGGAAACCACACTCTAGAATTGTTCCTGGTTACAGGTTAATTGAGGTTCTGAAAGGTTAAATAACTTGCTTTCAGTTGCAAACCAAGGACTAGTGCTGAGTCTCCTAATTTCCGTTCCAGTGTTACATTTGAAATGCCCTACTTCTTTTTATGTATTAGAGTCAAATGACCTTGGTCATAAACTCAAATTTCAGTTCAGAAACTACTTTTGGTGAATAATAGAAACCTTACAGACCATCTTCAGATATTCCAAAAAGATAACCATCCATTTAAGATTCTTAAAGCTAATTTGTCATATAAGTCAAGAATATCAGTAAATGTGTACTGAAGAATATAAGAATGATAATTCTAGAGGCACGCTAAGTGGCCAGAGAACAGATCAAGCAGTGATACTCATTGCAGTGCATGACATAGCACCCCTTGGGGGTTTGCTAGAAGTGCAGATTTGGGGGTTGTTCCCCAAACTTGCTGAATCAGAAGCTCTTCTTGTGGACCCAGGAATCTTTTACAAGCTCTCTAGCTCATTCTTGATAAATCTTGAAGTTTGAGAACCCTTGTCCAAGAGCAGTGGTTCTCATACTTTAGCATGCATCAGTCATCTAGAAGGCTTGTCAAATAGCAGATTACTGGTCCCCAGCAGAGTTTCTGATTCAGTAGGTCTGGGGCAGTGCCTGAGAATCGTAATATCTCACAAGTTCCCAGGTGATACTGATGCTGCTAGTTCAGGGCCCACATTTTAAATCAGTGCACTAGAGCATCGTCTTAGTTTCATCCTAATTCTTGCTTCTCACTTCCCCAAAGTAGCCCCATCTTGTGACACCTCTAATGCTTTATGTTGAAATGATCTTTTCATATGCTTGTTTCACACCCTCAGCTCAGGGCTTCCTGAGGCCAGGATCCATATCTTACTCCCAACCTGTTACGGGGCCTTCTAATTTGGGGATGCCCAATACATGTTTTGAATTGAAATGTACTATACTGAGAACTGGGTGTCTAGTCAAAGCAGTTGTATGAAAAAGTACTCTTCCAGAGGGCAAGGCACAAAGAACGCCAACCAAGAGGAAGGTAGGGCTATCTTCCCAGAACCATACCATACAGTTTGTTCTGAGTGAAGAAAATGGTAGTCACATATATTCATCTAAAAGAAGCAGCATGGTTGAATGCAAAAAAAAGTTGATTTTAATCAGAAGGTATGAACTACCACTATTTCCGTTCTTCTGAGTCTTTCTTTCACCCTCTCATACTGTACATCAAGTGCTGAAACTGTACTCAACAAGCTTACCAGAGATCTCCTTAATTGACAGCTCCAAAGGTCACTCTTCAGTTTATCCGTCTTGACCTCTGTGCTGCGCTTGACAGTGGTGATTAGTTCCTTCTTGAAGTTTTCTGCTTTCTCAGTTTCTGAGATATTGTTCTCTCCTGTTTCTTTTCTCCTCCTAACACTTCGACTATGTCTTCCCATTCTCATCTTCCTCTCCCTTTCATGTTGATCTCCAAAAGATTTATATTTTGGCATTGTTTTCTTTTCATGGCACTCTGTTGTCCAGGGGAATGCCATGTATCATCTTGCTTTTCCCAACCATCTATACCTGATATTTTCTAAATTAATATCTCTACCATAACCTCCATTTTGATGCTCATACCTGTAGCATCCACATATTTTTTGGGCATTTGCACCTGAACCTCTTACAGAAAACACACATGAGGTTCTGCAGTTTAGATTGCCCATCTTTAGAGAGTGTCATTCACATCATAGTTATCATAGTTCCTACAAACAGCCTTCTAGCCTTGTGCAGTGCACAGCCTGTGCAGCCATTCACAGCGGTTCAGATATTTCCACCTTCCTAAATCCCTTCAGGTATGCCTCTTGAATTCTCTTTAGTTTATCTCTTTTTTTTACATCCAGGCTACGTTTCCCCTAGTTTAGTCTCTGATAGTTTTCTGCATGAAATTTTTAACTGATTTCTCTGCCTCACCCTTCTTATCCACACTCTTCACAGCGTCCTGAGGGTTACCTCAAAATGCAGTTTTAATTAGATCATTCCTCTGCCTGTGGTTCTTGAAATGCATAGCACAGAAATTCCTTTCTGATCTTTGACTGCCTGACTCTCCAGCTTCAATCCCTTCTCCCCTACCCATTTTTTTTTTATATGCCAGTGCTACTCAAAATAGACTGCAAACCATTTATTACCAGTACACAATGAGATAAAGAGCTGGAACCAGAATATAAATCAGTGCACTGCTGCCTTTATCAGGAAAGTTTTGCAATTAAAAAGGAATCAAATGAAATCAGGTGCTTTATGACTTCGTTGATTTCTGCTCTGATGACTTTTCTTGTCACAGACTACTAACAGATAGTTCACAGACTGGCCACACACTACATTTCAAATGGTGCTGCCCTCTGCTCAGCTTTAAAGAACCGCCCTCTGATCTCCGAATGCTCAATATTCCCTCAAACTTATGTTTTTTTGTACTGACTGTTCTCTCTGTTGAAGATCGTTTTTCCTTATGTTCCCTTTTCCAGCTCCCACATTCCTTTTCCTTAACTAACTACCTTCTCTTTCTGGGAACCTAACCTCCCAGACATTTCTCAGCCTTGCCAATCCTTCCATTCAAACACTTGCAGAACTTCATTGTAATCGTCTTGTTTTTGCATATGTATCTCTAGTAAACTCCTTGAGGGCAGGAGCCATTTATTTGCAACTCTAGACCTATAGCACTTAATATAGAAGTTCACACATTGTATACATTAAGTAATGTTCATGGGATATCAAATGGGTATTTGTGAGTCTTGTCAGGAAAACAAAAACCACTCTAGGTGTTTCAGAGAAAGAAAATATAACCCAGGGACTTGAAGAAGGAGGTGATGAAAAGCTGGGAAGCAACATGTGAAACTATCAGAGACTAAACTAGGGGAAAGGCAGCTTGGATGTAAAGAAAGGGATAAACTAAAGAGAATTTAAGAATCATACCTGAAGGGATTTAGGGAGGTGGCAGATATTAGGACAGCTGTGAATGGCTGCACAGGTTCTGCACTGCACAAGTCATGTCTATTGTGGCTTCAGTTTCCTCTGGATGGTCCCTTCCTTCTTAGATCTAAGCTCTTGTCTGGCCATCCTGACACTGCTAGTCCCTGTTGGAAGGTCCCAACTTGGGGACTCTGCTACCATCCCCCAGTGGTGTTCCTCCATCCTCCAGTATTCTTTCAGGGCCTCTAATCACAAGCAAGAGGACAATCAATAACAGAAAATGTCTTTGATAGAGAGAGGACAAGAAAAACATAAGGACTGGATCCGAAAGGGTCAATGGGATGGACCTGTGACTGCATAGAGATAGATTCTGGCCTTGTATCTTCCACTCATCAAAGATGTGACTAAAGCAAGTCACTTACTCACACTCAGAATCTGTTTCTTCACCTCTGAAATGGAATTTATATGACTTTCCTTGTTGGCCTCCACAGTGTGGAAATTTTATTACATGTGTCTCTGTTGATGATTATTTAGGCAAAAATAAACATGCTCTCTCCAGGAAAAAGTTGAGTTCCCAATTATTAATTTAGAACAGACATCTTCCCATTACCACATTTGTGTTATAAGAGAAAATATTTTTATTCTAACATTTTCTAAGAATATTCTTATTCTTATGTCTTCCCTAGTCAGAAACCTGTATCTCTGTGAATCAACACTCAGCAAATAAAATGTATGGCTCTCATGGACTGAATTATTCATGTCTTAAAGCCCTAGCCCCAATTTGATGATGTTACTTGGAAATGGGTTATTTGGGGGGATTAGATTTAGCAGAAGTTTTAAGGGTGGGGCCTTAATGATGAGATTAGTGCCATTTTAAGAAGAGGCATCAAAGAGCTTCTTCTCTCTTGTCTTTACTATGTGAGGGTAGAGTGATAAGGCAATGATGTACAGGCCAGGAAGAGAGATCTCACCAAAAATTGAACATGCTGACACCTTGATCTTGAATTTCTGGCTTCCAGAATTATGAGAAAATAAATTTGTGTTATTTAAGCCATTCATCTATAGCACTTAGTTATGTCAGCCTGAGCTGGCTTTGAGTTTTAACTAAAGTTCATAGAGATGCTCAGTAAAAGAAGTAGATGGGCTTCCCTGGTGGCTCAGACAGTAAAGAATCTGCCTCCAATGCAGGAGACCCATGTCCAGTCCCTGGGTCAGGAAGATCCTCTGGAGAGGAGAATGGCAACCCACTCTAGTATTCTTGCCTGGAGAATCCCTTGGACAGAGGAGCCTGGTGGGCTATAGTCCATGTGGTCACAAAGAGTCAGACATGACTGAGTGACTAACACACACATAGAGATGCTCACTAAAAGAGGTAGATGAACTGAAACAACTCACGATGCTAAGGAAGTGACAGTGGGGCAGTGAGTACACATCAGATTTAAATGGCTTTCTGCATTGTACTAGAGTTTCTAAACCTTAACTGGAAGTTATTTAAACTTTAAAGACCCACAAGATAAAAGTATGTTGAAGTCCTTTAAACTCAGCAAGCTTTCACACTGAGAGTATTTAAAGTTTAACTTGCCTCCCACAAGGTCCAAGTTACCAGTCAATGAATGGAGAGGTTCTTTGAACACTCTTGTGACAATTCGGGAGAATCCAGATATGCAAATTCAATTCCTGGGTTGGGAGGATCCCCTGGAGGAGGAAATGGCAAACCCACTCCAGTATTCTTGCCTGACGAATTCCATGGACAGAGGAGCCTGGCAGTCTACAGTTCATAGACCCAGATGTGACTGAGCGACCAAGCACAGCACAGCACAGCACACAATAGTCAGTATGAGTCCACAGTGTTTCAGGAATCTAGTAGCGACAGCACTATTAGTTTTCTTGCTAATTTTCATAATCATTCAACAATATCTGATGGATCACTATGATGTGCAAAGTGGTCTAGTTGCTGTGACCAAAAACCATATTTAGTCCTTTCTTCAGGAACCTAGCATTCTCGTGCTATAAACTATGCCATGAAGAAGTACCAATAAAACGTTAGAAAAGTCATAAGTCATAAAGAAGAAGGGATCACTTCCAGTCCTGCTTGACAGTTGAGCATAGAAAGCTCATGGAGACATTAGCATCTGAGTATACTGTTAAAGGGTAGGGGCATATTGGACTCAAGAGGAGGGAGAAGGGCAGTGCAGGTTCAGGCTGTCCTACAAGTCTTTATACGAATGGCACTGAGAAAGGGTTTGGGGTGTTTCTGTTTGCTTGGAGCAGAAATATGTGGTATGAAAGAGAGAGTTAAGGGATGAGGTTAAAAGGTAAGATGAGTTCATTGTGGGGGAAAAAAAAATGTACTCAGTGCCAGACTAAGGAACTTTAATCTGGTCATAGAGAGCCAATGTATATTTTTGAAAGAGATCAAAGCAATATGGCTACTGTGAACCACACTTTTTTGGCCCTGCCTCTCTGTTGGGAGAGATAGACCATGATAACTTTATAGAGCAGAAAGGTGGTCAGCAAACTGTTCTTTAAGGAACCAGATAATCCCTATTTTAGGCTTCTGCACCATATTATTTCTTTTGCAAGAGCTCCATTCTGCTGCAGTTGGGAGAAACCAATTATAAACAATATGTAAATGGTGAACATGACTGTTCCAATAAAACTTTATTCACTAAAATGAGTGGCAAGCCAGATTTGTCTGCTGAACCATTCGTTTGCCTATCCCTGCCAAAAAGGGTGAAATAGACTAGATTATTTTGCTGTTGATGGTTTTTATGTATTTGCCTTTTACTCTTTGTTGTAGCTTTCTTTGCAGTTTTCATTCTGGTGGTTACAAGAATGAGTTTTACTTTATCAATCCTTAACAGAACACTAAGACGGATAGACCCACTCTCAAATGAGAAAATAAGAGGTGGCCCAGGGCTGGCTTAAACCCAGCAGGAGAGTCATGGAAGGCAGTAATCACAGCAGCTAACATGTATGGTCTCTGCCATATATCAAGTACTCTTCTAAATGTTTTTCACACATTAACACATTTAACCATTAAAAGAGCATTATAAAATAGTTTTTTGTTTTTTTTTTTTTTATTGTTGATCCTCTTTGCTGATGGGAAGAAGAGGCACAGAAAAGTAAAGTGACTTGTTCAAGGTCACAAGCTTTGCAGAAAGCAATTCAGTCAGGATTTGAAACCAGACATCTAGATCAGGATGCTGCATTCTATTTTTAAATTTTTTTTACTGAGATATAGTTTATTTACAATGTCATACTAGTTTCAAACGTATGGCACAGTGATTCAATTATACATATTTATGTGTGTGTGTATTGTTTTTTTTTTTTTTGCAGTCTCTTCCATTATATGTTATTACAAGATATTGAGTATAGTTCCCTGTGCTATATAGTAGGTCCTTATTGGTTATCTATTTTATATATAGTTCAGTTCAGTTGCTCAGTCGTGTCCGACTCTGTGCGACCCCATGAATCACAGCACGCCAGGCCTCCCTGTCCATCACCAACTCCCGGAGTCTACCCAAACCCATGCCCATCGAGTCGGTGATGCCATCCAGCCATCTCTTCCTCAGTCATTCCCTTCTCCTCCTGCCCCATATATTTTAATCCCAAACTCCTAATTTAATCCCTCCCCTTTGGTAACCATACATTTGTTTTCTATGTCTGTGAGTTTATTTCTGTTTTGTACATAAATTCATTTTGTATCATTTGTTCAGATTCTACTTATAAGTGACATATTATGTGATATTTGTGTTTCTCTGTCTGGCTTACTTCACTTAGTATGATAATCTCTAGGTCTGTCCATGTTGCTACAAATGGCATTATTTCATTCTTTTTATGGCTGACTGATGTTCCATTATATTTATATACCACATCATGTTTATCCATTCATCTGCTGATGGGCATTTAGGTTGCATCCATGTCTTGGCTATTGTAAATGGTGCTACTGTGAACATTGAAGTGCACACATCTTTTCGAATTATGTTTTTCTCTGGATATATGCCCAGAAGTGAGATTTCTGGATCATATAGTAGTTCTATTTTTCATTTTTTAAGGAACCTCCATACTGTCTTCTATAGTGTCTGCACCAATTTACATTCCCACAAACAATGGGAATTGTTTTTCCCATTGTTGGGAAAAAGGAAGGCTCCTTTTTTTCCACACCCTCTCCACAGGATGCTGCATTCCTGAACTCTAATGAGAGAACTAAAAGGTAATTTCATCAAATTATTTAGCTGAAAATAAAGTCTTGACTGAGACTGTTTACTCATTTATTTAGGCCTGTCTGTGGAGATGATGCAGTTACTCTAGATTATGGCTATTCTACCGTCTGACTCTGGGGAACACTGTAGCATTTGGCTATCTCTTTAAATACAGAGATCTTTATCAGTGAAAAAAGACTTTTCTTTCAAAATTAAGTGTCTTTTTCACCAACAGGGCTTAGATGGGAGTCCCATATAATTGAACTGTTTTTCCAAGTGCAGGATTTCCAGTACTAACCATCGAGTTAAACCCGTTGTTGGTTGTAACTTTTGTTATCTCTGCTTAAGGAGTTCTAACATCAGAAAACACATCAGCAGATTGGAAAGTGGGGATTTTAGGAAATTAAGGAAGACTGTGAAGTAAAAATAAACTGCGAAAAGTAATTAATTCATAATGCCATGAGGGTATGAGTTATACAACTAAATATCATTGTTTAGGTTAATGACAATGTTCAGAATTAATATCATAGTGTTAAAGACTTCAGCCAAATTCTGGCATAATCCAAAATATCTAGCCTAGTAGTAACTACCAGACTGTATTGTGTAGCAACAAACAAGTTCATGTTGACTTTTCCTTAATATTTTAAAAGCTAGTTCCCTTTTTATTTGGAACAAAGGAATATATGTATAGTGTAGTGGAAATTGCTGGATTTGGATATATCTGGTTTTGAATCTTAACTCCATATTTCACTGTGTTGAAAGAAAAAGGGGGTTTCTGAAGCTCTCTATTCTTGATATAGCTATGAAAATGATTATAATAAATAGCCTACATGATTACCATGGGAAACAAATTAATTTTTTTCTTTCTGAAAGCATATGACATGAACAAGATGCTTAAAATGCTATTTTTTCCTTGGAATTTGATTGAATGTTAAATTAACATTTTAAAAACTTAATGTTGATGGTACAGGAATGTAATTATAGGCAGATTTATAGACCACAAGTGTCTACATGTTTATTAACATTCAAAAATGTAGGTAAAATTAATGAACTAGGGAAAAAAAAAAAACTCCTGAGTTATAAAGTCCAGAAAATGCTACTATATTCTTTGGATTAAGCATTTCTCCCCAGTTTGAAGACATTTTCTCAAAGGAATCTCTGTGTTACAATTTAAAATACTTTTATGTGTGTGTTAAAATAGCTGAAGGCATTTTAACTTTGCATCTGTGGGTGCCTTCTTCACATGTTCTTTTTATACCATTTTATCTGTATCTTTGGACATTTTATGTTTCCCTGTAAGAGAACTCCCATGAAAAATCCATTTGTCACCATGTTATCATTATGTAGATAAGAAAATAAAAGAGAAGCCAATTTGAGGTCCAGACAAGCTGTGGAAGGGAATGTGCACCCTCTAGTGCTCACAATTATTTCTCACAAGGGCATATACTGCTTTGTTTCATCATTTAAATAAACATTAAATTTGATTTTAAAATAAACAGCTCAGAGTTTTTAACTTGAGCATATTACATTGTATGATCAAAGATGTATCACTATGACAAGATTTCATCTCTTAAAAGAATATTTGTATTAACCTGTGTTAAGGTGATTTTCTTGCACAGAACTGTGTTTCAAAGGGACTTTCAATTTACTGAAAATGAAAAATAGGCTCCAGGCATCTGTGGCTTAGCAACATTTTATTTCCAGTCCTCTGGGCCATGCATTTTTTTGTCCATGTGCTTTCATAGTCTCTGGCTTTATACCTAATTCCTCTAATCTAGCTAGTTCTGACATACTAGAATTTTGGGAATTCCCTTAGTTATTCAAGTGTGTTTCTCTGAAAGTTATATTAACAGAAGATGTAAAAGTGACTTCTTTTCAACCATATCACATTTTGGAAGTAAATATTAGCAATGTATTTGTAAATGATTGAGATTTATTACCAAATTAAGCTAAGAAGATTGTGTCCAAGTCATTTTAACCTACCACATGTTAAAATATTTTAGTTGTTTTACATTTTGCAGAGAAGCAATATTTTCATAGGAGTTTTATACCATTCAGCACAATTAACTATCATAGAAGTTCGGCTATTAATTTCAATGTCAGATAATGCATGGAGAGTTTTCAGGCATTTGTAGCTTAAAAATATTAAATCCCAAGGTTTGTATTCGAGGTCATATATTTTTAAAAAACAGTATTTTATACACATTAAACATGTAATTTGATTTGCCATAACTGATGATGGAGAAAACGCACAGGTTTTATGTTTTGGACCAGAATTCGGATTTTTGAAGCACACGTTAAGCAGTCATATTTTAGGACAAGGTAAACTATAGAGAAATTGATTTTTTAGTATCTTTTAAAGATGCATTTCAGTGCAATCTGGAATCATTAAATTTTACTGTACCGAAACATATTATTTTATGAGTAATGCGCTTAAACTTACACATATAAAACTAGAAATATATTTAAGCTTGTAAATAAGATCATGCAAACATAAGTAAAACAGATTATTTGATAGGACTGTTAATATGGCAAGTTTATAATAACTAAGAACAGTGTTCTCTTCTGTTCGTCATATTTCGTTTCAGGTGCTGTATAAACTGTTGAAAAGAGCTTATGGGTTTTTATTGTAAGTGAGAATCATAACATCCTTAGATGTTTTATAACTTGATTGCTAGATGAGCAGACTAATGTATTTGGAATATAAAACCTGCAGTGTAAGTAAAGCTGACCCCAGCTTTGTATCTCAGGTCAAATCGCTCTAATTAGTGAGATAAATAAACACACATTGAAGAGTAATTTTTAAACAGTCTTTGCTAGTTTCTATTTTAAGACCAGTTTGATGGAAGTTTTGTAATTTGTGAAATTTAAAGGAAGAAGTAAAGGAAAATCAGAGAAGTTAAGGTATTTGCCCAAGGAAGCAGCATAAAGGTAAATAAGATGAGTGAGTACAACCTGTGACACCTGACTTTGAGTCCAGTGGTTTTTCTATGGCACTATATTTACTTTACATTTGAAGCACACACAGACATATATATACGTACAAATAGTCATATATATTCACATACATTAGAAAAAATTTAAAGCAATCGTGTGGCCCTCTTCAGCCCCCTCCACCAAGGAAAAGAAGTCCACATTATATAAGTACATGCACATATCTGCGTGTGTATATACAAACTATCTTGATTTAGGGGTATAAACTGACTTATTTTCTCCTGATTAAATAGGATTTCCCCCTTTAATAATATTACATAACTCTAGAAGTGCAATAATCACTGTATACTCAGCACATCTTAAAATCCTAGAAATGCTTTTTGTTTTAGCCATAACAAGGTTTATATTGATTTTTAAAAATACTTTTTAACATGTTTCATTCAATATTTTATAAGATCTCTCTGGCTCAAACTTAATTTGTGTGCTATTTATCCAGTTTTTAAAAGCAAGTATCATGTGGACACATATGGGAGGGAGGGATGAGTTTTCCCAGAAGGAAGATTGAAGGGGAAAGATAAGGGGCAGGTTGATCAGGAAAACCTTCCCACAAGTTGTATATCTTGGACCAAGTCTTGAAAGATCAGTAGGAGTTCATCAGGTGGTCAGGCATTTAAAAAATAGCCATATACCAATATGGAACTGTGGTGCTGGAGAAGACTCTTAAGATTTCCTTGGACTGCAATATCAAACCAGTCGATCCTAAAGGAAATCAGTCCTGAATATTTATTGGAAAGACTGATGCTGAAGCTGAAGCTCCAGTACTTTGACCACCTGATGGGAAGAGCCAACTCATTGGAAAAGATCCTGATGCTGGGAAAGATTGAAGGCAGGAAGAGAAGGGGATGACAGAGGATGAGATGGTTGGATGGCATCACCAACTCGATGGACATGAGTTTGAACAAGCTCTGGGAATTGATGATGGACAGGGAAGCCTGTCGTGCTGCAGTCCATGGGGTCACAAAGAGTCGGACATGGCTGAGCGAATGAACTGAACTGAATATGAAAGTAAAATGTGTTCTTATGTTCTAGAAATCTGGAAGAATAAAGATGATTATTAAAACATAAAATAAGCACAATTTAAAAGTCTTGCCTTACCTCCAGGCTGATTTTTTCCACATTGTTGTATCAGTAAACAAGAGTCAGAATTTTATTTCCATGAACATGAAAACTTGTGTTCTAGCTAATTAACATGTACATTAAAATTTTAATTTATTAAGTCACCTGGTCTAGGCCTACAGTCTTAGGATCCTGCAAGAGTTAATATATTTCACAAATGTTAATACTTTACTTTCAGGCTGCTAAAGGTGAAGCTTGTACATTTTTATGAAATGCAAAGATGTTTAAAGATGTAAAAGGGCTATTCATAACCTAGCTCACTAATCAAATTAGTTTAAGTCTGAGAACTTGAAGGAGTTCTCCTTTCACAGTTTACACATTTGGGAATGATGAGTTCCAAGTGGTATATTGAAAGCGACTGAATTAAAGTTTATGTAAATGTGTCATCTCAGTTAAATATATGGCAGTCACTATATTAATGGAACACAGTCAGCACCTGTTAAGAGGCTCTTCTGACATAATTAGCAGAGTTATCATGGAGCACAATTTACATACAATGATATACTGTTGACAGTTCAAAATTGCTAACTTTTTAGATTTTTTTTTTTTTTTTTTTTGTCCACACTGCGGAATCTTAGTTCCCTGACCAGGGATCAAACCCAAGCCCCCTGCATTGGGAGCATGCAGTCTTAACCACCAGAGCATCAGGGAAGTCCCCAAAATTGATAATCACGAATAAAAACAAAGATGAGATTTTAGGACATATTTGAAAAATATAGCACAAAATATTCATCAACACTTAAAGGAAGAAAATCATTTTGGAAATAGAAGTCATAATTTTCTTTAATAAAGAAAATTTTAAGTTGGATAAAGTTAGACTGGATTTAAGGGATAGAGTCTGTAATAACATATAGAAATACATTAAGTACAGAGTGAAGTATGTTATGAGAGTAAGATGAGTGAGTCATAAGGAATTTTATCGATGAGCTAGATTCTAACTGTGTAGAGGTCCACTATAAGCAACTTAGTCTATGTCAGTTCATTATCAATATTTTGTGAGAGTTTTAAAAGTGAAAAAAAAAGAATTAGTAGAAATGAGTAATTTTATGAAGGAAGAAAAATACAGGCACAGAATCCAAGATTTCATATGTATTGAAAATAACTCTTCATTGTTATTCTTGAGGATTTTGAAAAGGTACCTGAGTTACATCTGTATGATATCTTCAGTTGGTGATTAACCACCCAGCCTCAGGTAGTACAAAGCATGATAGAAAATACCAATGGCAAAATGCTCGGGAGAATAGATAGCATCCATTTTAGAAACATGTATGCATTTAACTCAGGGGAGTCTGTTAATTTGCCATACATCTCAGCAAGGATATGTGAAAAATATTCGACGCCAGTGCAAATGTGAAAACTAGGGGGCAAAGCATAGAAAGTGATGAAGCAATAGCTGCCAAATTGATAAGGAATAAAATAAATGTGCAATTGTTACTTGGACGCCAGGGTCTGAGTAGGAGCCAAGAAGGAGACCTTGTTCATTTTGCTAAAAGCAGTGGAAATGTCACTGAGACTCAGCATTGAATGTGGGCCATGGGCACTCAGTAAGGGTGCACAGGAAGCCTTTTGAAAACTCGGCCACCTTCCCCTTCCATCCTCATTGCCGGCATACAGAGATGTGGATGCCTACTGGCAAAATATTAGAGGGAAAACAAGTACTAGCATCTGACATTTAAGTCCCAGAACTCTAAAGGGATGATATTAAATGCTCGATGTTGGAGTATAGGTTGACTGTGGATTACATTGAGATAGAAAAAGTTTTTAGTAAGGAAATCCTAGTTGAAGAAACAAGCTCAAGTCGAAGCAACAGAAAAAAAAAAAATAACGTAAACAGAATATTAGATGAGTGATAACTCAGAGTTTAAATCATATAAGAATTTGGTTTAGGTTCCACCTGTTGCCCAGGAATGAAGATGTCATGGTGATCAAAGAAAAGAGAAAAAGAAAGTCTAACAGGTCAGAATAGTACAGACTCATACACACTTGATTCCACTCCTTTTCAGAAAGAAAGTGAAACATATTGATACTTATGCCTATGAACAGATATTTTTTCTCCCTAGGTAAAGCATTCATCTCACCAATTCCCTAGAAAAAAATTGAAGTCCCTTCAAATTAAATCTGTAAATCAAGAGAGTATAATCACTCTCTAAAAGATCCTTATGTCAAGGGCAAGTTCAAGTATCTTTTGCAATCTAGTTTCAAATCTATAAAACCAGCCAAACAAAAACATGGAATGAGGAAAGACCTCTCTATGAAATTGATGTGAGTTATTAGAACTACATGCCAACTGGTGCCCTGGCCTCCCTTAAACTCTACATAGTCTGAGCAGCAAGCAAACAGTTACCATGGTGTTGACTCCACAAAGGCTTCCTTGTGTAGAGATAACCAATTTACTGGGCAAAGCCTCTAGCATAGACACTGATTTAATCTTAATTCAGTGAAAAGGTGTTTCTTGATTATCCTAAGCAAAAGTCACAGTATGAGCTGAACCCCCATCTGATGTCTAAAGCATTTGTTGTCAAATGGATGCTTTGCTACGCCAAACTCCTTAATAATGTGGACTGCTGCATTTTCAACTCTATTATCTGTGGAATTTAATTCTATGTCTGGCATATAGTAAGCACTTAGTATATGTTTTATGGCAGAAGCAAAGGGGAATTGTGTTTTGAAAGGAAACATACACAATTTCCTGTTTTTCAGAAAGACAGATGTCTAAAAGTATAGGATTTTTTGGAAGATTATTTACTTTCAAACTGAGTAAATATCCTCTGCATTTTTCCTTTGCAGTTGATTGGAGATGGTGGTAAGGGATAATTATAACACGTGCAAACAAGATCACTGTAAAGGCCTAGTGAAAACTTTTTCCAACATAGGCCTTAGCAAATCTCACCCAGCTGTGATGCCAGCTTAGCATCTTGAGTCAAGTTTTAGTTTCATGGATTTGTAGGCAGACGTGAGCCACCTTTACTAGAGATACACTGAATCAGAAGGGTGTGAGACCAGAGAAACCAAGAATAAAGGGAGAAGCTGACATTGAATGGTGGATATTCACATCTCACCTTTATGAGTTAGCATATTTGATGTGTAATTTAATCAGACTAATGTAAAGGAGAAGGGATAAATTTCACCAAAGTGGGCAAAGTGGATTATATTAAGAAGTCAAGTTTCCAAAATGTTAATAGAAAGTTTCCAGTGGAAAGGTGGATAAGAGTCAAGTATTTCACTTCATTGGAGGAGGGACAGACTGAAGTATGGCTCCTTGGTTCCCTATGAAACTTGAAGTGAGTTTTGTTTCTAGAAGTACTTGAATAAAGAACAAACTTAAAGTACAGGGTTAAGAGATCTGAAATTTTTCTCTTTATCCTAAGAAAAATAGAAAATCTTTGCATGGTTAAATGAATGAAAGTTACATAATTAGGTATGTTTTAGAAATGATAATTTCACCAGTGGTGCATGGAACAGATGGGAGAATTTCAGAAAGATTACCTAGAACCAGTTGAGAGGCCATTGCAGTAGTTTTTGTCACATTTAACGATAAGATCAATGAGGATGCCAACTGAGGAGATCCTGAGAAGCAGACAAATTCAGAAGAAATAGAATATTTGATGGATTAGACTTGGCTAAATATGGGAGGGAAGGGAGAAGAAGATATCAAAGGTGATAGATAGATGGTGATGCCATTCACAGGTCTGAGGGACACTGAGAAGGTACCGGTTTGGGAGAGAAATCCAAACATTAAGTCTTGACATTATATATTGAAAGAGTTCTTATGGCATGCAAGTGGAGTCATCGAGTTAGAGGATGATTATGTAGCTATGGAGCTCAGAAGAAATGCTTGAAGTAGAGATATCTATCAGATTCATAGATATATGTTATTGCTCTTGTTTAGTTGCTGAGTCATGTCCAACTCTTTTGCGACCCTATGGACTATAGCCCACCAGGCTCCTCTGAACTGACAGGAAACTGGACAACTCTTGCAAAACATTTGCCTTTGTAGAAGATAAGAGAATGGCAAGAGAGGAATTTGGAGGTCAAGAGACTGTTGATTTTTAATAAAGGGATCAAATAAAATATGTTTAAATTTCCATATGAAGAATTAACTTGAGAGAGAGGGATTGAATTTACAGTGGATAGATTAAAACAAAACAAACAAACAAACAAACAAAAAAAACAACTGATACACTCAGATACCTGAGAAGAAGTAAGAGGATGAAGTACCAAATGCAGGCAAAGGGATTGGCTTTAACTCATTATTGACTGGGAGATTTTTGCAGAAAGTAATGCCTGTGGCTGGTGATTTTAATTTTGGCTGGCCAAAAACTAATTCTGTTATTTCACTAATACTTTGTGTTATTACATTCAATAGTTACACCTGACACATCTGTAAAGTCTTTTGATCTTTGTAAAATGTTGTCTTCAATCCACTTTTCTGCAGAAGCAAAATAGCATTCTCTAGCACTGTGAGTTTCATTTTCACTTTCTGTATCAGAATCAATCACTAGCATTTTTTTTTTTGTTGGTCTAATATTCACATTGTCTGAATCAGAACTGTATACTGAAGAACTGTCATCTTCTGAGACACTAGTATATATGTCACTTGGAGAATCAGAAAATATCTGCATAAAATTCGCTGAAAAATTATTTTTCACCTAAAATTTTGTGATGCATCATTTTTGAAAATTTTACATTTATAATATACACAAGTTGGAACAAAAACCTAACAGAGCAAAATGTGAATAATAACAACAATCATAAGTTGTGTAATGAACCCTTGATCAATTTTAAGCTCTAAGAACTTCACAAGGTGATATTAATTGTATCACTCTCTAAAAATGTATTGACACGTCTCCAGTCAATAACATTTGGGTAACAAAGGTGTATTAATATGTCTTCCATCAATAATGTTTAAGTAAAAAAAGAGAAACTCACTCATTGTAAGGGAAAGGAGTGAGAAGGGCACGGGCAGGTAAGATTAACTATTTGGACATAGGAAGTGGAAGTAGAAGAAATTGTAATCTAATAATTGTGCTTTTCTCCATCAAGTAGGAATAGATGTCATCTGTTGATAGGTGGAGAAAGAAGACAGATCAGAGCTTTGAGAGCTTTGGGAAAAGTTTAAAATAGTTCCTGTGGAGAGTCAGAGCTCAAGGTGAAAAAATTAAACATGGCAGGATGCGGGGTTCATTTGAGGTTGTTGATCATTGACTTAGTATGGCTTTCCACAAGAGTAGATCTGGAGACGAAAGATTTTGATGCAGGTAATTAATTTAGGAAGTAATTCCATGAAGCAAAGTGAGGAAGTGAGATAAGGAAAAGGCAGCCAACACAGGATGATACATGAGCAGATTATCGATGGAGACAACTGCACTCAATCCAGCTGGGAACCTTTTGAGATACTGCGTGTAATAGCCTTCAGGGTGGTTGCACTGAAGGGCAAGGGAGCTGCATTATTTATCTACCAACTATCCCCGACTCTCACATAACTAAGCTATTAACATCCCAGTACTCCTGGCCTGCCTTATATGCTGGCGAAGTGAATGCCCACAGGCAGAGACACACAAAGGTTTATCCCGGGCTAAAGGAAAAAAAAGTCCTTCTTAAGACATGGGAAACATGCGCTGGATTTGTGGGGTAACAAAATGACCATAGTTGAAAACTATTAATTTTATAAATTAATTAACATCAATGAGAAAGATTTTTGGCAGCATGCAGAAGGACTCTTTTTAAATCAACATTGCAAACGAAGAAATAGGAGACCTAATAGTTAAACTTCTGCAAAAATCAAATATAGGAAAGATAGCCACCATGTATGATAAAATGAAACACCAGTACTATGTATGATTCATATCCAAATGAAATAAAGGATTGACATTCAGTGATGTGAGATTTAGAATAAAAAAAATCTCTGAATTCTGATCTCTGTTTTTTTTTTTTCTTTTCTATTTCTAGTTGGGTAGCCTTGGTAAATAAGAAACTCAGTAAATACTTATTACTATGAATCAGGCCCTCTTTGAGGTGAAGGATATAATGGTGAACAAGATGAATTAAGTTTCTTCTCTATGGTAGTAACAATCTGAGATCAATTAATTTATCTGAGCCTCCATCTCCTCATACAGCAAAGAGATGGATCATACTTTATTTAGCACAGGCTTGTAAGAAAGCAAAGGAGGCCATGCTTTTGGAAATGTTTTGTGTTCTGTGAAACTTTTTATCAGTTTAATTTTAAAACAATAGACTGCGACCAACATAAAAAATTCTTCACAGGTTTGTTTGATTTAAAGGCTACATCTATGAAAGTATTCATAAAGAGAGAAGATACTTGCCTATTCTTTCCTGATTATAGTAAACACCCCTCATATGATTTTGTTAGGAATCAAATTTTAAGGAAAGTAAGATACTCACAAACCAAGGAATATCATCAAAGTAACTAGGAGTAAGGTAGGCTGATCATCAGATATCTTCTATTGCAGGGGTCCACAACTTGCCTGACCTAATGTCTGATGATCTGAGGTGGAGCTGATGTAACAATAATAGAAATGAAGAAAAAAAAAGAAATAAAGAACACAATATATGTAATGCACTTGAGTCTTCCAGAAGCCATCTCCACCCCCACCCCCAGTCCCTAGAAAAAACTGTGTTCCATGAAACCAGTCCCTGGCACCAAAAATGTTGGGGCTACTATTCTAGAAGATTTAAACAGCTGATTTCAACTGTTTGAGGGTTGTATTGGAGAAAAAAACTATAGCATGGTGAATACAGTACATTACTTGGCGTCTTGTATTTTTATTTTTGTTATACTCCACACATTTCATGTGAAAATTGAATAAGTTTATTTTCCCGGATACTTTTGTCTATTTTGTTTTATAATCGATTGGATTAGATGGTCTCTAAATTCCCTTTATCATAGATTCTTTACAGATGGTGATAAAATCTATAGATTCTTTCTCAAGAAAAATGCACATGCCTTCCGAATTGTGCCTGAAATTTCAAGTGATTCCTAGACATTCTCCACCCTTGCAACTCATCTGTGACTCCCTGAAAATTTCTGCTTTAACTGGATCTGAATTACCTAATCAGAGTTAATAGTTTATTTCCATTAGCTCCATAGATCTCTGGAAAAAAAGAGTGTTTGAGGATAACAGTGTAGGTGATCACATATCTCTTGCAGCATAACAACCCACCTCAAAATGTAATGGCTTGAAACAACAGTTATTTATCATATCTCACAATCCTGCAATGTGGGCAGTTCTATAGCTCTAAGTGAAGTCAGCTGGAGCACTTACTTAGATGTATTCAGCTGGTGTTTGAGTTGGGTCAGAAGGTCAAAGGAGGCTTTATTCACTCTCCTGGCACTCCTGCTCAGTCACGTCTGACTCTGCACGACCTCATGGACTGTAGCTTGCCAGGTTCCTCTGTCCATGGGGCTTTTTTCAGACAAGAATCCTGGAGTTGGTTGCCATTTCCATACCACTTGCTTTTTTCCGTGGTCTCTCTGCCTGGCAAGAGTGAGCTTCCTTCAAACACTTCCAGTTCAGTTCAGTTCAGTCGCTCAGGCATGTCCGAATCTTTGCGACCCCATGAATCGCAGCACGCCAGACCTCCCTGTCCGTCACCAACTCCCAGAGTTTACTCAAACTCATTTCCATCGAGTCGGAGATGCCATCCAGCCATCTTATCTTCTGTCGTCCCCTTCTCCTCCTGCCCCCAATCCCTCCCAGCATCAGGGTCTTTTCCAGTGAGTCAACTCTTCGCATGAGGTGGCCAAAGTATTGGAGTTTCAGCTTCAGCATCAGTCCTTCCAATGAACACCCAGTCTGATCTCCTTTAGGATGGACTGGTTGGATCTCCTTGCAGTCCAAGGGACTCTCAAGAGTCTTCTCCAACACCACAGTTCAAAAGCATCAATTCTTCAGTGCTCAGCTTTCTTCACAGTCCAACTCTCACATCCATACATGACCACTGGAAAAACCATAGCCTTGACCAGACAGACGTTTGTTGGCAAAGTAATGTCTCTTCTTTTTAATATGCTATCTAGGTTGGTCATAATCTTCCTTTCAAGGAGTAAGCGTCTTTTAATTTCATGGCTACAATCACCATCTGCAGTGATTTTGGAGCCTTTAGGATCCTTGAAATTCTTATATAATGCATGCCTTCTCAGAGTGTGTGTTCCATGAAGACAAGATTCAAGGTTCAAGCACTAATCAAACCTGTGCTTGCATTACACATACCAATAGCTCATTTGCCATAGACAGTCACGTGACCAAATGCAGCCTCAGTATGGCTGTGGAGACGACATGAAGGATATGAGTATTCCAGGTACGGTTTAATGGGGGCTACCAACAGGAATCTTTGTTTGTTTGTTGTGAATACATTCCCAAAAAATGATTTATCTTGGAAAATACTGATTTTTCAATCAATGCAGACATTCAAGCAAAGGCTGAATAGTAGCTTATAGGAGATAGTGTACAGATCGTTGCTACATTGAGATGAATAAGATTACCTCTGTGATCATAAGACCAGATCAAAGAAGACTCCAAATTTTGAGCCAACCTGACTAGGGAAATAGTAGTGATATTAACATTAATAGGGGCATCAGGCAGAAGTTTCAGATTGGGAGAAGAATGGTAAATGTGGATAGATTGCCTTTTTTTTTTTCCATACAGAAGAAAGAGATAATCAAGAAATAATGATCCTTATTCTTCCCTGTCTTAGGCTGGATGTTGATATAACTGAACTTCACAGTTGGATTACTCGTTCAGAGGCCGTGTTGCAGAGTCCTGAATTTGCAATCTATCGGAAGGAAGGCAACTTCTCAGACCTTCAAGAAAAAGTCAATGTAGGTTATGCGTTAATTTTTATGTATTTTTCTAACTTTTGCTGCTTGTAAATCCTGTGCTCTGAACTCTATGATTCTCTTAGAGTTGAAAAGATTAACGTGGTATGCTATAATGCTTTTAAATATATCTTTAAAATATGTTTTGCATATCAAATAGAATCAAAGTTTAGCCTGGAGAAGTCTTTCCTGATTCTGCTGTGACTGCCCAGGAATACTTTTCATAAACCTTCTTTAACTTTTATATTATTTAGCTGTAAATTAGCAATTTTGTAGCATAAAGTCATATTGATTTCCCTTCATACATTGTTCTTTCATCTGAAGGCTGGGATTTTATTAGGCTTGCAGAATAGAATGGAAAAGAAAAGACCTGATCCTTAGAAATACTATAGACTCTCTTTGTGCTCTCACTATCATCAAAACATTATACTTTGTAGTCATTAATAATTATCATAAATTATAACATACTTGTATTTTTTCCAGATATTTATGTATTATATTACCATAACTAAAAGATACCCTTTTTCAATATTTATTTATAAGAGATCATTTGCTATTTTTATTCCCTACTGAGACATTTTAGTTTTGTCCTTTACAATGCAGTTTTTATTAATTTAATAAGAGCTGTATTTATCTTCAGGGACATTATCAAGGCTTTGATATTTCGACTTTGACATGTGAACATCCATTTTGGTAGGTAATTTGCAATAGTTTGTGAGGGAATTTCTAACAGGAAGAGTAAATATTTTCAGTGGGAAGGCTAAAGAAACAGGTATCCTGAATGTTAAATAATTTTAGTTATAGGAGGATCTTGTATGTGGATTAACTCTGCTTTATCTTTCAATCATTTGATTTCATGAATTATAAAACCTGTTAGATTTTTACAAATACAACACTAATATAGATACAAGGTAATACTTGCTGTGGGGTTGGAACTTTTGGAGAACAAAAAAAAATGTCTTCTAGGAGAAAATAATCCTTTATTTTTAAGGCTACTTTAGAGGAAGAAATAATTTCATTAACATTTCTGAGAGCTGACTTTATAAATGGGAATGTTGTTTTAAATTTATTGTTGGCTTTGTTATATTCTGTTATCAGTTTAATAATGGACTATTTGTAAACAGTTTCAAGAAAAGAGAGTTATGATTATATTGTTAATAATTTAGTGTTAAAATTAAAATGAAGGATAATGTGTGTAGTAGAAAATAGAAAAATGTCTTATTTGAATGTACTTATTTGAAGGTATAGTCTTTGTTATAGTTTTTTGAAGGAACTTCTACAAGTAGAAAATTACTTAGAGAAGATGCACTCTATGTTTTGGAGTTGATGTGACATATTGACCCACTGAAAGTATGAATCACCTTGGATAGACATATTATTAGCTAATTAAAATTTTTATCTATCTGAGCAGTCTACTTATCTATATGCCATCCTATTTCTGTATCTTAAAATAACTTTGATCAAGCAGGAAGATTGAGCTCTAGCATTTTAAGACAGTAAATTCAAAAGTTTCCTGTTATCATATGGTTGCCTAGAAGCAATTTGCATTTAATCAATAGTGTCAGCAATGAGAGACTGAAAGTGCTAAAATCTATATATATAATATTGTATGAGTGGTTTTCTGATGCCTGGTGAGTCACCTTTATCAACTTCTCCTCTCATATTCTGAAATAACAACATCATTCTTAATTGCCTACTAAAATAGGACATGGAATGATTTACCTAGACATTTCCTTCAGGCTAAATATAATGTATATGTATTAAAAAATCCTTGAGAGAAGTACATAGCAATGATGATGGATATGCAGTTTATGCATACATTAATTTTCTTGCTTCTTCACCTGTCCATTTATGTAGGTTATTCTGAACACATGGGAGGCCTGTCTCATGAGCTTGAGTGGTATTAATTCATTTTCAGGCATCCATTAAAGATGGCTAAATATCACTCCCTCTGTTTTCATCTTTCACTTGAAGTAATAAATGACTGAAGTAATCAGGCACTTTCACCCAGTTAGAATATCCTAGGACATCACCCCTACAATTTTATATATTTTAAAATCTGACAGAAATGTTCCTTCTCTATTAACCATGTGTTTTATCCATATAATGAACATAATACATTTATTTAAGAGTTGAGTTCTGGGGACTTTTCTACTGACAGTGTGGACCCTGAACAACCAGTATTGGCATCACCTGTGAGCTTAGAACTGTAGGATTGTTTTCGGGCTTGATAAATCAATTTGCATTTAGAAAAGATCCACAGGTAGCTTCTATGTCCGTAAAAGTTTAAGATCAGTACACCCTCTGAGACTTTGCTAGACTCCTAGATGTTCCTTCACTCATTCTGTTAATGTTGCCATAGTTCAGACTTTCCAGCTGATTTTACAGGTATAGAGCTACTCAACATCTTGAACTGAGCACATGGTAATGTAAGTTAGGAATTACAGCAGAACAACCTCTCTCTCTCTCTTTATTTTATTTTATTTATTTTTGGCTATGCTGCGTCTTCATTGCTGTGCAGACTTTTTTCTAGTTGTGGCAAGTGGGGACTCCTCTCTGGTTGCCCCCTGAGGGCTTCTCGTTGTGGTGGCTTCTCCTGCTGCATAGCATGGGCTCTGGGCATGTGGGGCTTCAGTAGTTGTGGTTCCCAAGCTCTGCAGCACAGACTCAGTAGTTGTGGTGCACAGGCTTAATTGCTCCACCGCATGTGGGATCTTCCCAGACCAGGGATCGAACCCATGTCTCCTGCATTGGCGGGAGGATTCTCTACCACTGAGCCACCAGAGAAGCCCAAAACAAACCTCTTCTGACCATAAGGTGATTTCATACCTCTCCAATGTTCTCCTGAAAAGCCTTCTTCCTAGCTGTCCAGGTCAATAGGCCTTCGGCTCTTCCTGGAACCTAGACTTGCTTACACCCTTACCAAATCAGCTTTTCCCCAAGTTCTGTTGGAAATCTTCAAGCCAATTAATTTGTTTCCATGATCTCGGTTATTTGTGTTTGCCACTAAGAATATAGGCACCCCTGTTCACCTGTCCTTCCTTATATCCTCATCACTGTGCCCTTCTGTACTCTTTCCCCTGCCTCACTTCCTCTTCTGTGCGGTTTCTCACACTCATTCACTTTACGCTCAGAAACCCTTCGTCTAAAACAAACTTTCTGTCCTGTAGACCCATTCCGTTCATACACAGAAAAGACTTTCACCCTTGGATCACCACCAAGACTAATGACTCACTCCCCCACTCCTTTGCAATCACTAGTCTACTCAGTTCTCAGGGTCAATTCCAAAGATATCACTCTTATGTAAAACTCTCTCTTCCCTTGTGTTTCATGTCAAGCGGCCATCTGTCATTCACCAGTTTATTCTATTGTTTTCTCATTGTGAACCTGATGCCAAAGTCTTCAATCTCCTCCACCCAAATTGTGCCTTAATCCCTGAAAAACCTCAGATCATTTGGGCTGTCTTGCTGTCTCCAAAAGCTTCCAATTCTCTCATCTCCTCAATTCACCTACCCACTTGAATTAACAATACCTTAGACACTTCATGATTCCATTTCTAAACTGCCACACTTTAAGAGGCTCATCAGTACTTCTTCCTAAGCTTTCCATACTTTCCTAGTACATTTCTCAACTTCTCTCCATAATTACTTCAAATTTTAATGGGTCTCTTAAATTTTCCCCCACCATTTACAGTAGGTGAATTCTCCTCTTATTTTAGTTAAGATAGTATCTCTTATATTTCATGTATTTGTGTTCATGGTCTCTTTTTTTTCCTCTGCCTCAGTGGAAGAGACTGCTTTGATGCCTTAGGGCTAATCCCAGGGCAGGGGTGTTGTTCAATATTTCTACTGTCTGTGTCCTCAGGATTCTGTTTTCATTTAACCCCACCTTCATTTTTTCAATCCCTCCCTATTTTCTGATGATAAAGAATCAGCCTTTAAACAGGCTGCTTTTCCATCTTTGAGAAAATCTTCCTCTCCTGTAAACATATACATGTCTTTTTTTTTTTTTCCCCTTAACTTCTCTGCAGGACTAGACTCCATTAACCTCTTAGTCCTTCATGAAAGTATTTCCTCCTTTGGATTTCGGGATACTATTCACTACTATTTACCTTTTTTATGTTGTTGCCCATTTGTTTCATTTTGTTTTTCCTTTAATACTGAAATGCTCCACAGTTCTTCCCTTGTTTTTCACTCTAGATTATCCTCATTACTTCCCATTCAAATAGCATCTATTTTCTCATGATCCCCAAATGTGGGTCTTTAGCTTATATCTTTTCCCTAAAGCCCTGTCCAGTATATCTCATTGCCTAATAGACACATTTAATACTGCCTGAAAACTTAAACTTCAATCTCCCCATCCCTGTTTTATTCTTTCTTTTTACTGTTCCTTTTCCAGCAGCATCACCCAGATACCTGAAAACTAACTGGGTCATCTAGATTTTTTTTTCCTACCATTCACAAGTCTACCCTTTGACAAGTTCAATTAATCTCATTCCCTTAACAACTCTTAAAACCGTCCAATCCTCTCTATTCCCATCACCAGAACCCTGATTAAAGCTAACGTCATAGCTCACTTGGGTTTAAGATGACAATCCCTAGCTGTCTTCACAGCCACTAGTGTTGTATTCCTTTAGAGGTTTTCACGTCACTTCTGCCAAAGTGAACTTATTAAAACATAGCTAGTATCTTTTTTGCTTTTGTTTATATTCATTTGAGAAAGAAGAGAGCAGCCACTGAGACCCAGGAGCTAGCTTGGCACTACTATTAGGGCTTGGAGATGCTGGAGACTGTAGTGCCTGCAGCTCGTCTGCCATGTTCTCATGTTAAATATGATGAACTGCTCACAGTGCGAACATCAGACAAGGCCACTCCATGATCATGATGGATAGCAACATCAATGTGACCATTATGTAATCATGTCTCAATACAGTAAAAAAATACTGACACTGTCCAAACGAGAGGCCCCCAAACTCTAGGATCTAATGCCTAATGATCTAAGGTGTACCTGATGTAATAATAATAGAAATAAAGTGCACATTAAATGTAATGCACTTGAATTATTCCAAAACCATCCCCCTCCCTGGTCCAAGGAAAAATTGTCTTCCATGAAATTGGTCCCCGGTGTCTAAAAAGATTGGGGACTACTGGTCCATACCACCCAAAATGACCCAAATATCCTTCTTCTTCACTAATATGGCAGATCATTTCCTTTACTAATCATAGCTTTAGCCTTTCTACATTCTTCCTGCAACCTAGATAAGAAAATTTAAGATACCCAATCATAGAATCATGGATTTCCCTGGTAGCTTAGCTGGTAAATGATCCATCTGCAATGCAGGAGACCCTGGTTCGATTACTGGGTTGGGAATATCCCCTGGAGAAGGGAAAGGCTACCCACTCCAGTATTCTTGGGCTTCCCTGGTGGCTCAGCTGGTAAGAATCCACCGGCAATGTGGGAACCTGGGTTTGATCGCTGGGTTGGGAAGATCCCCTAGAAAAGGGCATGACAACCCACTCCATTTTTTTTTCCTGGAGAATCCCCATGGACAGAGGAGCATGGTGGCCCATGGTCCATGGGGTCCCAAAGAGTCAGACATGACTGAGCAACTAAGAACAGCAATCATAGAATCACCTTCACTTCGTTACAGCATCTAATAAAGCAAAGCTTTGCTTCCTTGACCATCTGCATTACTTTACACAAGCCCAAGCCCTCTAAACTATTTGTAACATCCCCTTAGTGACATACCCCAGTAGTTCCCTATTACATGCCTTGACTTCTTGCAACAAATAAATCGACTTTGTTAATCTATAGGTGTGTTTCTGGTAGCCTTTTTCTGAAAGCCATTGACTAAGTCAGTCTTCGTGTTGCCTTTATGAGGACTGCTGCTGCTGCTAAGTCACTTCAGTCATGTCCGACTCTGTGCGACCCCATAGACGGCAGCCCACCAGGCTCCCCCGTCCCTGGGATTCTCCAGGCTACCATAACCTAATTCCTTTTTACTTATCCAGAGTGATTTCTGACCATTGTTACATTTATTATAGTGTTGGTTTCTGGAAACTAGGGACTGAAACTTACTCTGTTTGACTTTTTTTTTTTCCTTCTTCTTTTTCCTGTTTGTTTTGATTTGGCTTAGTTTGGTTTTGGTATCACAGTATGTAATCTAGTGCTTGATATTTAATCTAATTAATGTTTCACTATGTGAGTAGGTGATTTTTTCAGTTCTGCAGACACATTTCAAGTCAGGCTCTGCTACCAATATGAAGGATATAACATCTTCTGAATAAACATTTGAGTGAATAAATTACTTTTTCTGTCAAAGGGTAAAACTTCATTATAGAATCTTAAGTGAAAAGAAAATTAATCGCTTCTATAGTCAGAGTAGGACTCTGGGGAATGTGGAACTGACTTTCATATTAATTAGAGAAGATGTCATGAAAGGAGGTGTCCTTTAAAGAGATGCTGGTAAGAAGGAGGGCAATAAGTTGTAAGTGTTTTTAATCAGCTTATTGAAGAACTAGTAAACTTCTCTTTTCTGTATACTTTGCTTGGAACTTATGCTGATTATGTTCCTTTTTTCTTTATAATACAACTAAATTGCCTTTTAGATCAATTATCTTATTTTTTGAATTATAATTTATATCCACTATTATATTAGCTACATGTGTCCAACACAGTAATTTAAATTGTCTTTTATTTTGCACTTGAATGTATATACTTTAGAATTCATAATTTCCTGATGAGCTATAAGAATTTTCGTGAGCACATTATATATTTGAAGATGAACAATACATTGCTCATAGAATGGTCCACTGATGCCTTTTTTACTTGAAATTTTGTGTACTAGATACTTTAGATTCTGAATACTAGCTTCTAAACATAGGATCACATACAGAGTATATACTGACTAACATATTATTCTCTTAGAGAAAATTATTTCACAACTCTTCTATTATAAAAAGAAAAAAATTAAAATTTAAATATTGTATACATATCACTCATATATATGCATGGGCTTACACATATGATAAACAGATATTAAGGAATACACATGCAGAAAAGCTGGATGAGTTTCTACTGGAAGAAAGATTAGAAAAAGCTCATATGTCAAGGGCAGACCTGTTTTCATGAATAAGGTGATTTTAAATAGGTTGTTTAGTTATCAGTACTTAATGCTATAAGAAGAATTATACTTGGTAAGAAGAATATTAGAGCCTTTCATATTCTGTATAGTAGTGACGGCTAAAAGCTAACTATAGATATTTGGACTAACATTGAAGATGAAATGTATGTAAGAAAATGGGTGTCATCCTTAACATTCAGATGATGCTTTTGGCCTTAAAACAAGGGGAAAGTTTACACACACACACACACACACACACACACACATTAAAGAGATGCTGGTTAGAAGGAGAACAAGAGGTTGTAAGTGTTTCTAATCAGCTTATTGAAGAACTAGTAAATTTCTGTTTTCTGTATACTACATGTCCTCCTTTTTACCAGCATCTCTCTAATGTTTTTATTTAGTCACTAAGTTGTGTCTGACTCTTCTGACGCCATGGACTGTAGCCCTCCAGGCTCTTCTGTCCGTGAGATTTCCCAGGCAAGAATGCTAGAGTGGGTTGTCATTTCTTCTCCAGGGGATCTTCCTGACCCAGGGATCAAACCCAGGTCTCCTGCATGGCAGGAAGATTCTTTACCTACTGAGCCACCAGGGAAGCCCATATATTGTATGTAAAAAAAAAAAATATATATATATATATATATATATATATGTAAGAGGGAGGGAGAGAGAGAGGGAAAGAGATTGACTGATTGATGGATTTAGAACCGTGGAAGAGGAAGAAAGAGTGAAGATGCTGAAACATTTGAGAAAATCTGAGAAAAAAGTAATCTCCAAAATTTTTAAGACCACAAAAATGTTACACTTATTTTCTAGTGAGTAACAAAGCATTCCCACATGTCAGCAGAGCCAAAGATTTTGCACAGTCTGAAAATCCAGGAATAACTTAATTAGGGTACTTGAAAATATGATACTCTCTACTTGCCAAATGGAATTACTACTGAGTCCAAAGAATCCTGATTAGTATCATAGTCAAGAAACATTCCTTTGTCTTTTGTTCAGTATCAGTTCTCCATTTTACAGTCTCCAGTAAGAATTTAGGATCGTGATCCTTATGAGATTGGTGTCTCTGTTGCCTTACTATTTCATTTCTATTAAATTCAACATCTTCTAGTCTCATAGTTTTATATCACTTTTTCCTCGAGTCCAGGATATCTTAGTGAAGATGCCAAAAATGCTTCCTGAATTTTTGTTTGGTACGCTGTTGTCGGGAGTTTATACTCGCTCTTTTTTTTAATATGTTATTTTCTTCATTATATTGCAAGTACCAAGGTGAGATTCTATTGTTTTGACTTGGTGAACTTTACACAGTACTCTTTGCTTTCTGTTTGAGCCATTGTTTATTCCTGTTATCAGGACTTCGTAACAATCCTGTTGGAGAGAGAATTGCTGTGCCAACTCTCAATCTAACCTAAAGTTTCCAGGAGACTTTAAAACCGGATCCAGCTTTACTTTTCAGAGCTTGTAGCCCCGAAACTCCTGGGCTGGTTGTTTGACCACTGTATGTATAGCTACCAGGATTTGTTATGCATGTACACCTTCTTAGAGAGTTTGAACTGAGGGTAGGTGGTAGAGACCATAACATTGTGTATGGAGGTGTTATGCTACGATAGACCTCACTTTTTTGTGCATCTACCGTATACCAGGCCCTGTTCTAGGCACTGGAGATAGCACAAAGAAGGGAATGCATAAGGATACATGACCTTCTACAGTTGATATGCCTGTGAGGTGGATGGAAATTAAGCAGATTAATATAGAATGTTACTGATAAATGCCAAAGATGCAAATGAAGTAGGAAGAGAGCTAAGAAGTGTGTGTGTGTGTGTGTGTGTGTGTGTGTGTGTGTGTAGATAGAGTGGCAGTTGAAAGCCTCACTGGGAAGGTACCATTTAATAAAGATTTAAAGCTAGTGAAGAATGGACACATACCTGAGATAGGAGCATTTAAGGCAGAGAGAAGGGTAAATGCACAGACGGAGGAGGTAAGAGTGTGCCTAGAGGATGAGAGAGCAACAAACAGTATATCTGGGGCTGAAATATCAAGGTGTTGAGTAACAGAAGAGGTCAGAGAGGGTAGGGAGATGAAGGTTGGGTGAGTCCATGGTTAGGCTTTGAGCTTTTGCTCTGAGTGAGAAGGGAACTTCTGGAGATGGGCTGGCTTCCTCTGTCATCTCTGTGGAGAATGTATCATTAGGGGGCAAAGGCAGGAGTAGGGATACCATTTAGTAGGTTATTCTGAAACATCCAGGCTCGTGAGAGATGATGGGGGTCTTTTGACTAGTGCAGCAGTAGTGAGTAAAGTTGCAACATCGCTTTCTGGATGAGTTTTGAGGTGAGAGTCAGTAGGATTTTCTAATGGATTGCCTGTGGGGTTTGAGATAAAGCGTCAAGAAGGATGCAAAGTCAATGGACTGAATGAATGTAAATATAGATGGAGTCCGAGAACATGCTATATGTAGAGGTTGGGGAGATGAGGAACCTGCATGGCAGACTGCATAAAGGCAGTCTTTGAGGTTGGAGGAAGTGTGTGCTCATAGTTGAGGAAGTCACATCAGCATTGCCAAGAAGAGGACTGCTCTGAACCAAATTATCCTGATAAGTAAGTTGAGGACTGAGAATCAACCAGTGACACTTTCTGTCAAACAGCAGAAAGCAGTGGGGGCAGCCTTCGAACCAACTGAAAACAGAATGACTTCAAAAGTTTGATTACCTTCATTCCTGTCTCTTTGCTACCCTAAATTTTTTTCATTTTATTTTTAGTCAACTATCTATAGCTGTGTATGAAAGGAAAGTTGCTGGACTCTTCACTAATGTCTTCATACTTCACAAGGCACATTTGTGCCAGTATTTCTCTTTATTTTCCAATATTCCTCTTTAAAGTGATGTAACTTATCAGAATTCAGGTATCATGTAAACATGGACAAATATGAAGAGGCTATTGAATGGCTTCTTATACCTGTATCTCTATGCCTCAGTTACTCAGTTTGCATGGAATAATCATCGCCTGTGGAGTAGAGTAATTGGTCTGTACACAGTTGCCCATCAGCTTACAGACTGTCAGTGTACATATCAAGTGATCAGGCATTCCTTCTGATACCTTGGTGCCCATGCTGCATTAATATTTTGAATACCATCTCTGATGACATCCAAACTATCAGGTTATCTTTACTGTGAGTTGAAATCACATCTGTTCAAATCTGTTTGATTCATCTTCATTGAAATACCCCTAGAAGCAGTAGAGTATGTTTGAAAGAGACCTTAACTTGTAATTAGATCATCAGGGGTCTAAAGCTTTCTACTTCTGTCATCTTTTTTTGTTTGTTTTTGGCCAGGCCAGACAGCTTGTGGGATCTTAGTTCCCTGACCAAGGATCAAATCTGTGCCCCCAGCAATGGAAGTGCAGTGTCCTAACCACTGCTCCACCAAGGGGTTCCCTTTATCTCCGTGACCTTGGATATTTGATGATCTTATTGGCGCTCAGTTTTATCTTGTGTAAAATAGGAGAAAATAATGCTGATTCTATCTGATAGAATTACTATGAAACACATATAAAATAATGCACATACACATTATTTTGGTACACCGTGTTAGGCACTCCATTTTTTTTTCATGGTCATGTCAATGTTTTCAAATCTTTCACAAATTTCTCTGTGTCTCGCTTTCCTCTGTCAAAATGGGAGAGTAATAGTACCTACTCCAGAGATTATTGTTTTGTTGTGCTCATGATGCTGGTTATTGTTACCTAAATTAGAACAATTGGAATAATATGGCTAACCAAGCAAGGTTTATTTAAGCTCAAATATTGCCCCCAAGATATTCAATTATCTTTGTCTCTCTGTTAGTAATACTAATTGATTATTCCATTAGATGCTTAGAATAAAGAGCTTATGATCATGACATTTAGAAGGCCATTAATAATTTCTATTCATTATTTATAAAGACAACATGGGATTCTGATTCTACTCTTTATATAATTTCATATATTAAAAAAACTCAATGTAGACAAAATAGAGGCCACTCTGATAGAAAATGGTAATTCTGAAACTGTTTAAGTTGAAGAACACAGTTTGTTCTCCTTGTCCTTGCTGTCATTTTGTTATAGTATGAGTATTTATTTTTTCTTTTTTTTTGGTCCTGATGTAGTTAAAATTTGAGACACCTCAAATCCTGCTATAACTCTTGATAGTGGGAGTATTTGAATATATTTACTTAGAATATGCTTATTTTTCTCTGAGCCCTTTGCAAAGAGTATTTATCTTTTAATGGAAAATAAATTTAAAGTATTAGGAAACATGTGGCAATTAGACATGAAGGACAGAGAATTTAGAAGACAAAAGTTGAGAATTAAGAAAATGTGAATTTTAGAGCTTTGTCTAAGTTCTTATCTTTAACAGTGTATTGTGGCTCCTTTATTTTCATGGACTTTTCAGTTCAAGTAGCAAGCTAGAACCTTCCATGGTTGTGCACATGCTTTTGTAAACAATTCAGTAATGTCTTTGTGAAACTGACTTTCAAGATAACCCAGAAGTTTCACCTGCTAATTGGTATGGGATCCTGGGAACATATAAATCCCCAAGCACCACAGTCTGTGTACTTAGAAATTTTCAAGTAGAATCCAAGATACTAAAATGTTTCTATAACCTTTGGAGTTTTGGTACCAATTACATGAAACTGTGTTCTCATTTGCTGCCCTTGATGTAATAATTTAAAGTGTTTATATTCCAACTAAGCTATAAATACTTTTTTAAAAAGACTGACATTTTTTAGTATTTTATTTCACTTACTTTGCTAAATTTTGATTAGTTTTAATGTATATTATGTTTTTCCTGATTGGATGTATTCTATTATCTATTAGCTCTTTTAGAATTTTGCTCTCTTTGACCTTGAATCCAATAATCCTAGTTCATGGAACTCTTTTTAAAATAAATTTAAAGAACTCTATTCACTTGTGACTACTTCTTTAAATTGGAGAATCTTTTAAAATATTTAAAAATATATGGATTATTTTATGAGCATTCCCAGCATTTGATATGCTTGGAGAATCGTCCAATTTAGATGATTACTTACTTATCTGAAAGTATTTTTAGTGTTGCCATATTGTTTGTGTCTATACTTCTGTCTGCATATCTAGATCTGTGTGTCTGTCTTTAACTCTTTGCTTTCAGAGGGAAGACACTAGATCTGCACTCTGCAATTACAGTTGACACATTGTAGCTTTTAAAATTTAAATCAACTTAGATTAAATTAAAAGCTAATATACCCAGTTGTACTTGCCATGTTTCAAGCGCTCAATAAACAAACACATGTGGCTAGTGGGATGCAGATACAGACTGTGTCCATTCTTGCTGAAAGTTCTATTGAATAATGCTCCTCAGAGTGTGCATGTATCTATTATATGCTTCCCACCTGTACTCCAATATTAAAATCTGGAATATTTGTTTAAATGCCTATAAATCTAAAAGCTTTATAAAACAGTCTGATGTATAAAAACCTGCTGCCACAAACTCAAGTGAAATCTTTGTATAAGGTGACTATTAAATCATAGAAGTATTGCTCTCATTGTATGTTTAATATATTATAGCTTGTTTTTTCTGCAGGACATATAACATTGTTATAGCCATAGCTTTTTAATGACTATAGTAATATAGTTCTACTGCATGATAGCTTAGAATTGATGTCTCTGTAGAGACATTATTTGCTAAGCTCAACAGTATCAAATATTACATTTTGTTAAGTAACTGGGTTTCTGTTGTTTAAAAGTTAACTTTGGTTAGGAGAAATGAGCAAAGGGATTTAGGAAGCTTTATGAAACTGAATTTCTTTTTCCTTGAAATGGGAGTACTTTGACAATTTTAGAAAAATTAACCTGCAGTCTTGTATTAAGATAAATGTTTTTTTTTCCACTAAATGATTTATGCTAGTATACTTTTTCCCATTGTGTATACTTATTGTATTTTCTGTTTTATTTTTAATAAAGAATATATACTGATGTTATTAGTAACAATTTCAGTGGCATATTTTTAAAAGGTAAATTCCACTTTAATGATCTAACAGTTTATCATTTCATGGTTTGTTATGATTTGACTTTGGTTCCTTTTGGGGGGGCAGTCTTAACTTATAATGCCTCAGAAACCATCAGGTAAAAAATGTTAACAGTAGACAACTTATTTTTATTTTTTTAAGAAACAACTCATTATGAAAATGACTTCTGCTTCATTGCCATTTTGGTGCGTCTATTGCCAAGAACTTGAGAAAAAAATCTTTAGATTCTCATGATAAACTGACAGAGTGAAATATCTTAAGGCTTGAAAGGGCAAGTAGAAGTTATAATTACTGTGTAGTTTCACAATCCTTGTACTGAATACTCACCTTTGCTATCATGCTGCAGGCCATAGAGCGAGAAAAAGCCGAGAAGTTCAGAAAACTGCAAGATGCCAGCAGATCAGCTCAGGCCCTGGTGGAACAGATGGTGAATGGTAATTACACGGAGTTGATTTAGATAATCTTCTTAGGGATTTGATAAACACATAGGTTCATATTTATCAGCTGAATTATATCAGACAAGCACTTCCTGAATGAAAATTTAAAGTGAGTTTGTGAGCTTTTTATTATTGTTTCTTAATGCAAAGCAAATTATTTGAGGAAATCCAACTTTGAGTCCAATGAAAGAAAATGAAATGTGGTAGAATGTTTTATCAGTCTGTTGCCAAGAAATCAATTTTAGTGCAAAGTCTGCTTACATTTGTCCAAATTATTTAAGAAAACAAGATTTGCAGAAATAAATGGAAATGTAAGCAATCATATGATATATGTCAAGTGATTATAATCAGATTTAAAATAATTTTGGAATATATTTTTCCTATACCTATTTGCTAATAATATATTTGACATTTTCTGTGTTGTTTTCATTTTTAAACTTATTTTAAAAAAAAAAGGTCTCCTCAGGGGAACCTTTTTTTTTAACTTCAATTATTTTGAGTGAGGTAAAAGTACAAAGGTAACAAAACAAATTTTAAATGAATTAAAATTAATTTTTGCTAACACTTGGTACCCCCAAAGCTGTCTGAACAAAATGCTATTGATGTCGATTATAAACAAAGTTCTTTCCAGCTGTCCTTGTTATACTACCGTATTCATTTCTAGGTGTAAGTGGTTTATGAAAATCAGTGTGTGTGTGTGCTTAGTCGCTCATTCGTGTCTGACTTTTTGCGACTCCATGGACTGTAGCCTGCCAGGCTCCCCTATCCCTATAATGCTATTTCCAAACAAGGTTATTTTTTTAAGAATATATTTGTAAGAATATAATAACCAAATGTAACAAATGTGTTTTTGTTAGGCATGTCAGCTTTTTCCAGTACCTGTCTGCATTCTGAGGCATAAATTCTGTGTTTCAACTACTTTTTGCTTTAATTGCCATGTTGGCATTAAAAAATTCAATGATCTTCCTAGGAAATCAATTCATTTTCTCCTTCTAATGGGCCCCATGACTATATTTGGTTAAAAATAAAAGCAAGCAAATAAGACAGCTGACAGTTGGGTTAACAAGTTAAAGAATATATAGAAGATGCAAAATACAAAAAATATAGTTGTTTAGATACATGTTTGCTGGGCAGTTTAACTGATGAGTTTGACAACAGCATATTCATACTACATAAAATTATGTGATCTAAAAATATCCTTATACTGTTATATAATTTCCCCCTGGTAACTGCAATATCACTACTTCATTTTTATAAACTGATATAAAATCTATACTTTTACATGGTCTCGACTTTAAATGGCCTTGGTTCATAATCAAATATCAAGCAGACCTTAACTCAGATTATCTGATAGTAGTATACACTGAATTACTAAAAAAAATAGAACCCACCTGCCAATGCAGGAGACTTGAGATACGCAGGTTTGATCCCTGGGTCTGGACGATCCCCTGCAGAAGGAAATGGCAACCCATTCCAATATTCTTGCCTGGGAAATCTCATGGACAGAGAAGCCTGGTGGGCTACAGTCCATGGGGCCACAAAGAGTCGGACATGACTGAATGACTAAACTCAAAAAATAAGTTAAAATTTAGAAATTAAAGTAATGATGTTTTTTAATTGAAGTTATATGCAGGGTTAAAAGGCTTACCAGGCGACTCAGCAGTAAAGAATCTGTCTGCAAGACAGAAAATGCAGGAGATGCCACGGGTTTCATCCCTGGGTCCGGAAGATCCCCTAGAGGAGGGCATAGCAACCCAGTCCAGTATTCTTGCTTTGGAGAATCCCATGGACAGAGGAGCCTGTCAGGCTACAGTTCATAGGGTCATAGAGTCGGACATGACTGAAGTGACTGAACACACATGCACGGGTTAAAATGATCTATTATTAGTGACAGCATAATTTTCTAGATTATTGCCCTCATAGCTCAAAATTTTGGAAGCATGAAGAAAAATCATGATCTATAGTAAGTCTTTAATAAATATTAATTGGCTTATTAAATTCTATTTAGCAAAGCACAATTAAGGCAGTAATTGAGATAACAACATTGGTAATTTCAGTCAGAAAATAATAACACTCCTGAAGGAAAATTCTAGTTTATGTAGAATGCAAAGAGCAGTAAGGGGTAGGGGTTATGATTTAGATATTCCTCATTGGATGACTATATTGATCAAATTTTAAGCTTCTCATGTGTTCTGTTAATGACTATTTGGTGTAAGTGATACGTGATTAATTTCAGATTTGGACTATAAATAGAGAATAGATAGTTCTACTGTGCTCTATTCAATCAAACAGTTTGCATGATTACTAAAAAGTACACTCAAAGATTCTAACTTATCATTTTGTTCCTTTTTGTCTTTCATAGAAGAAATTGCTTAGTATTTATTTTAAGCAATTGTGCAAGTTGTGAGTTAAGCCAAGTTTGCAGTAAGTGCTTGGAGTACCTCTCTAGGTATATTTCAGAGGAACCCCCAATCCTAAATTGCAGTTGCTCCACCAACATAGAACCAAGTGATAGAGTATACTGATGTGGTTCATGAAGTTGAAAGACACACTGGTTTCTCTAAACCAGACTTCTCAGCAGTTATCTCAGTAAAGCTCTTAAATTTGCAAGTTAAGAATTTCCTTTCTCAAGTGTGACTATGGAGCTGTAATAAAATTCATAACCATATAAAACACATGCATCCTTGTTTTTTATTTATAGAAAGGAAAAAGAGAGCTGAATCATGGTACTTCATTTATGATCTCATGTAAATATCTATTCCTTTAACCACATATCTTGTCCTTAAAAATTAAGATAAAGGCAGATCATTCCTATACGATGTTATAACTGTATCCAAGTAATGCAAATATATATAGATTAAATGTTTGATTCCCTATGATAGCAACACTTAACATATATTCATAGTTTAAAATATGTATGAAGATAAGCATAAATACAGCTATTATAAAGAAAGCATTCCATAACTATATATGTGTATGTATATATACACACACATAGGAAACTGAATTTTTTACATAAAATAGTTTATCATGAGATTAGAGCATGTTTAAAGTATCTAGAATGCTTTTGGAACTCTTTTTCCTTCAGAATGAAACTCTAATAAGACATGCAAAAAAAGATTCCTCAATGCTTATAGTTTACATCAGTTTTGACCCAAAATGGTATATTTCCAAACATATTTCCAAATCAGTTTTGGCCGTTTCTAAGTATCTACTGAAAGCATGAATTTTTAGCACCACTTAAGAAATGCAAAAGAAAAAGTATCTGTTAGTCCCGAAGGCATTTACCGAATGAATTTAAGAAAGGCACTGAGAAACAGGGAGGTAGTGTCTCAAAATGGTTAAAAAACAGAGATTATTACCATGATGCCAATATAGAAGAAACTGCTTTCATTTGACATTGCAAAGTTATGCTACAAGTCAATTGTATGTCCTGAAAACACTGTTTCTCATAACACATGTTTAGTTTTGCGGGGTTAAATAGAAGTTATGATCAATTAGAAGATAATTTTCATTTTGGCTGCATCTTATAAAATGCCAAGTGTTATAAGCAGAATATTATAGTTACTATTAAATATTTTGAGTTTTAATATCAACTATATTGTGAATTTTTCAGTAAATGAAGTATACTTGAATGATATGCAGGAATTCAGTAAGAGATTCTTATTAATTCATTTGGGACCTTTTTTTAAATCAAAAAAGTTGCATAAATTATTTGCCTACATCAAAGCTATACATGAACATTTTCCTCTTCAGTGTATCAGTTCTTTTAGAAGACTATAAAGGATCTTCATGATCATAATAGACTAAAATGGAGGCTACAATGATACTAAAAGGGAGAATATTATATAAAATGTTAATTTCTGGGATTTTGACATGGAATTTTGATATAACTTTGATTTATCTATTTAACTGTTTCTTTTAATTAACATTGGATTTATTGCTCCTGTATCAAAATCAGTTGATCAGATAAGTATGGGGGATAATCTTATAGTGTTGAGTGGTGGAAAGCTCTTCCTCTTGTTAGATAAATTTTTCACAGATAGAATCTTTATGAAGTTTATTTTCACTACATAAGATTAGTATCATAGCCTTGCTGCTGCTACAGCTAAGTCACTTCAGTCATGTCTGACTCTGTGCGACCCCACAGATGGCAGCCCACCAGGCTCCCCCGTCCCTAGGATTCTCCAGGCAAGAACACTGGAGTGGGCTACCATTTCCTTCTCCAATGCATAAAAGTGAAAAGTGAAAGTGAAGTCGCTCAGTTGTGTCTGACTCTTAGCGACCCCATGGACTGCAGCCTACCAGGCTTCTCCATCCATGGGATTTTCCAGGCAAGAGTACTGGAGTGGTGTGATCATAGCCTTAGTCTCTATAAATTATTCACATCCTAGAACTTTAATGAGAGTAAGTGGGAGATGAAATTGGGTACCTAGTGATCTACTTATGTTTCCTGTAACTGTGATATTCTGAGAAGGGGAATTTCCAGATTTTTATTTATTTAAATTAAAACAATATACAATGTGGACCCTTTTTAATGTTTATTTTTATATTAATTTAAACACAAAATGGTATAAACTAAAATTTTAGAAAATTTTAGCTATAAATATCAAATATCTTGCTATTATATCAGTAATATAGATTATTAATAAACACAGGTTTTAAGTATTTTATTTTGAACAGCTTTTTAACTCATTTGCATAACTTCAGAGCAAAAGCTTTTTATTGTTTGAATGAGAGTATGGGACTTCAGGAGAGTCTAGAACAGTTTTATGCCTAAAAATATGCTCACTTCATTTTTATCTGTTTAGCATTAGACTTCATTTTTAATTCTTTTTGTAAAATAATGTTCTTGTATCAAATATTTAGTCTCCTTTTCAGTCAGATATAACAAAAAAAGACCCTGGGTTTGATAAATAATTTTCCTTTATTAATATTGAAATTACCAAAATGTTGCATCAAAACATTCATTTAAAAACATAAGCGTAGCTCAGTTTCCTTTTTTTTAAACTATAAAATGGTTTTACCACAATTTCCAGAGGAGATCCTGTAATTATCTAATAGGGTTAGTAATGTTTTCTACATTAAATTGTGCTTCCCTTTCAATTTCTAATTGTAGTTTTCTGTGTGTTAATTAAGAGCCTGAAGACAATCACATTAAGGAAATGTTTAAATAAAAGTAGTAATTATTAGTATATTAGACTAAAAGAACATTTCAAAACCATCATCCCATGAGTGTTAGATTATAGTGTTTAAGGTAAAACCTAATAGTAAGTCTGCTAAGTATCATAATTAAATAGCACAGACTGATATCACAGAAAAGGGCTCCTCTTATCCATAATATTAAGTATGGAACTGTATTTTTAATATTTTGGTTTATAGTTCATTAAATACTTTAAAATGAATGATGTCATTTGAATTTGGGCAAAACTTTGTCAGATGGGTAAGGGCAAGCATTAGGGTCAGTTTGACTCACCTCAGTTTGGCAAACCTCTCATTATCTTTTCACATCACTGTGAAGTATTTTCAGAGGCAATAACTATTCTAATTGTATATTTTAATGGGAAGTGATTTTGTAGCTGCTCTGTATATCAATGGGGCATGGAAATGGTACTGTGTGCAGTGGTCCAGCCCCTCCATCATGAATGAGTAGCTTTCCACGGTTGTACTCATTTCCTCTTCTCTTATTCTTTCCTGAGTTCTGGGCAGCTTGATTTATGTTTCCTGTTTTTCCACGTGACACTTGGGATAATGGTCTACACAGAGTTCACACTCAATAAATGTTGTTAATTGACAGACACATTTTTCTTTGTTTAACTTTAATCTCCAAAGGAAGAGACTCAGTTCTTGGTGTGTGTGTCTGTGTGTGTCTTTGTATGTTTGTGAGTGTAGTGTGTGTGTGAAGGGAGGAAATTAAAGAGGTCACTGGTGTGAAAAATTAGTCACAAAAGCAAATACGAGTAGAGATCTGACATTTTTCCTCTTATAATTCAGTGCTGTTTAGAAAAAGAAAAATATGAAAAAAGTTATATTTGTAAATTTATATATTAGATTTATTAGGGACATGAATTTTATGCCCAACCTATTTATTTAAAGTTATTATTTTTAAAACAAGATGATGTGGCAGTTGTATAGAAGTCAGCGTCATCAGAAAACACCCTAGAATTAGTCTATAATACTCAGACCTTATTTTCATGGGCTCTGATTAAGTTTCAATTACATTTTAGGCTGTTATATTAAATGCCAAATGGATTTGTAATGACCCTCACTTAATATGCAACAAAAACAGGAGACTGTTAGCAACTTTATTTTAAGTTTTCACTTCAAATATTCTTCTAACTCAAGAGCTCTGAAAACACAGGTTTTGTATTATTCCACCCTGGCTTCATGGCTAATGATGAATATACTTGATGAGGAATACTTCACTTTAAGTGGCAGTTTTGAAGTACTTGCATGGAAGGTGGTGCACAATTAAAATTATTCTAACAGTCTGTTATGCACTGTATACAAGTAATAAAATTAATGGATGCACTTCAAGTAATGATCCATTTCCTCTGGGTGCAATATATTTATTCATAGACTATTTCAGGGGTTGTTTAGAATATGAAATGTGAACGGATTATGATCCATTATCCCTGAGATTCTAATGTGCTACTACGAAATGATTTCCATAAGTATTGTTGATAACGCCTGGTGAGTTAATGTTTGTGTTCTTAAGTAGCTAAGAAAAAATTAGAAAAACAGATTATCAAACAGTTGATACTTAAAACTTTGCAGGTATCTGCACTTATAAACTGTCTTGAAACAAAGTTTTCAGTTAAGAAGCATAATTCTATGAAATGCACATAAAACAATTATATTGAATAATAAAATTATTCACATGGGTGTATTTGCTGGGGAAACAGTACCTTTATTTATTCTGAAAAGTTTTAAGGGACTTTTTCATAATCTCATTACTAGTAGTAGATAATAGGTGGCCAATTAATTCATGAAGTTGAAGTAATAACATTTCCAATTTTAGTTGATCCCTCCTCCAAGTATTTTAAATCAAATTCGAAGGAAAAGAGAATGCCTGGGTCTCTGTATTTGGCTTTTCGCATCTGTGACTGTTGCTTCCCTAGTGTTTGTATTTGTATGAAATAAGCTATTGATTTGGTGTTGGGCAAGTTCACAGGTAAAGTGTGTTTATTTTGTACCTACTCTAAGCTGAGAATTCTATCAGATACTACCAGTGGAAACATTTTTCTTAGGGGATTTTATAATTTAGAAAGACAGGATATACTCTTGTTGAGCAGGGAGCATATTCATATATGCATTAATACAGTATTTCCATATAAAGCCTTAATAATAAAATGTCTGATTTTCTGCCATCAAAATCATATATTATTCAGTGACATGTAGAAATTTCTGTTTTTAACTTTTGACATGGCTATCCTTTGTAACTTGAATTTCAAATGATTATAAATTTATGACTGATTATTCCAAGATTCCCTAATAAGCTCTTATACATTCATTGCTGATTGATATGATTTCTTATAAAATGTATAAATATACTTTATCCCATGTTAGTGTCATATTATATAAAATTACTACTATCTTTAAAAATTATTTATTATTTTTCACAAATGATCTTTCTCAGTCATTAAAAACTCTCCTCCAGTCCCTAATTTCACCATTTGAAAGATCTGATCTCTTTTCCTTGTTTCCTATAGGTTCTTTTTGCATTTCTTTATATTAACATTGACTAATATTTATTGGTTGCCTGGTACATGTCATGTTTGGTGTAGCAATTCACACATGTTAACTCAGAACCCTGATAGCTGTTCTATGAAGTCAATTGTATTTTTAAAAAAAATTTTAGTTTATATTGGAGTATAGTTGATTGACAGTGTTGTGTTACTTTCAGGGGTACAGCAGAGTGATTCAGTTATATATACACATGCGTCTATTTTTTTTTTCAGATTCTTTTTCCATTTAGAGTACTGCAGAGTATTGCGCAGAGTTCCCTGTGCTATACAGTAGGTCCTTGTCGGTTAACTATTTTATATATAGCAGTGTGTACATGTCAATCCTCATTCCATGGATGAAAAAAGTAAAGTCCAATAAGAGTACTTAGCAGAACCCAGTTCACTCATTTAGTAAAGGGAGGGGTCAGATTTGAACTCAGGTGTGCCTAATACCAGAGCTCTTGCTCTGAGCTTTTATACCCTTTGGCCTGCTTTTGCCATTTACCCTAGTAAGAGATCCTTCTTGTACCTGTTGTTATACTTTCATCCCCTTTATTCAGTTGTAAAAGTCAATATGCTTATAAGTGAAGAGTACTGTAGATTTCAAAGTGGAATGGTACTCAATTCACTTTTCCCATTTATATTAATTTCTTTTGTAGCAATGTTTAGCATTTGGACATATTTTAGGCCTGACATTGAACTGATAGTTTTGGGTAATAATCAAGGACTCATTAAATTCTATCTCTGGATTTTATTAGGTGCCATAGAACTTACTGATACTTCAGTATAATTTGATTTGTATTTCGCTGATTAAATTAACATGGATTATTCATATGAAAATTAATTTATTATTTTTTCCAGTTGCTTAGGGGTTTTCATATGGTTGACCTCAGGAACAGTGAGATAATATTTTCTGTATTCCCTTATCATTTAGACTAATGCTAAATAAATTCAATCCAGCATCATTCTGTCAGTACTTTTAATTTACTTTAGCATTTCTCATTTGTCTATCATGGACTTGGACTACCAAGGACTCCCTTCTTCTAAGTGCTTATTCACATTTAATATGTGCTGAAAATATTTCTCCTAAACATCTGGTCCTTTAGATCCATGGCACATTTTTTGAGTCATTTTCTAACATAATTTACAGTTTCTACCCTGTGTATTTTTAAATTACTTCATTTCATTTTCCAGCAATAATATCAGCATTTTATCATAGTATTTTTTTCTCAAAATGAGTGCCTATATGACCGGACATTTGGATTCTTCTCTTATACTTTGCAACAAACATGATCATTTTATAACTATAGTTTCTTAGTGGCATCCCTCGGAACATATTTTGGTATAATTCTTGGTCACTGCTCAAAACCAAATTATCCCAAGCAGAATATCCCACAAAACATCCAAATGTCTCAATGTGTCAATAAAACCAGTTGCTTCCTTAACTACTACAAGGGTATTAGAGGAATAGTTTACTCCTGCAAACCACAGGCTGCCTTTTATAGCTGTATATGTGGAAATAATATTTGTGGTTTGTTTTCTGCAGTATCATCTTGAATAGTGTCAAACTCTGAAATTAGCAAAACTGGAGCTGTGTTTCAAATGAATTGAGAGATGTGGTTTGGAAGCATAGCAAAATTTTGACAAAATAAAAATCAGAGTATCTGAGCAGAGTAAAGTAAAAGAGAATAAAATAATATAATTGTTGATTTCAAATCCATGTTTTTTTTTCTCTAGAAAGAGTAAAAGGGGAGGCATGTACAAGTCAGCAGAACTTCAGGCCTCATATTTGCTAGAGATGGTCTTCAGACTTCTTAATAACTTACTGGTCCTTTAACTAAATCATATTATCAGAAAGTTGTATAAAATGGACATTCATAGAAGTAGATTCTCCTGGACAAGTTGGTCTTCACTAAATCACATTAGCCCCTTAGATACTTTAATCTAGAGGAAGACTCTTACACTGAGCTTATGATCTCTTTTGAGATCTGTGAATATATGTAGGAATAGGAAACATTTGAGTATTCAGTATTCCAGAAATATTAGGAAGTTATCAGTGCTATCATAGCTATGTTATTTTTTCCCACTTCTTTTTTTTCCATTTATTTTTATTAGTTGGAGGCTAATTACTTTTACATAGCTATGTTTTAATGTCCATATTATATTTAATATTTTTCTTTAGTGTAATTTATTAAGGAAGTTGCTATGTAAACAAATTGTGTGTATAAGAACTTGTACATGTTGTGAACACTACAGAATTAATACAGAATTAATAATGTGATATTGGTGTACTCTCATTAGTACAGCATTAGTTACATATCACACTTTGAAAAAAAATTAAATGAGATGACATATGTTAAAAGACAGCATATTCCATTAAGACATAGTAGGTTTTCTAGAAGGCTAAATTTGATAATGATATGGTTATGTTTCCATTTTGCCCTTGATAGATTTTTTTCTGCTTAAGTATTTCTATAACTGGTTTTCAAATATTCAGATCAACCTCCACATTTGTAAATGATATGTAAATAATTTAAAAATCGTCTTTATAATTAGAAAGATTATTTTTCCTAATGCTTGTTTTCTTTCTTGGGACTCATGTGCAGTCTGCTTATTTCTGGCTTTGTATAGCATAAACAGATAAATTGATTTTTTAAAACTACATGTCTACTTTTTACAAAATAGGAGTAGAGTCATGGATGTAGAAAGCGAACTTCTGGTTACCAGAGAATAAGGAGAGGAGAGGGATAAATTGGGAGATTGGAATTGACATATACACACTACTGTATATAAAATAGATAACTAATAAGAACCTGCTATATAGCACAGGGAACTCTACTTAATACTTTGTAATGGCCTGCGTGGGAAAAGAATCTAACAGAGTGGATACATGTATATGTATAACTGATTCACTTTGCTGTATACCTGAAACTAACATATCACTATAAATCAACTAGATGGCCAATAAAAGCTTTTAAAAAGATATTGGAAATCTAAAATTTTATGTCCATATTTTAATTAAAGACATGTATAACACAGTGATCAATAAAAGGATTTCAAACAAAAAATCCAAATAATAACAATTCAACTAATTGTAAATCTTTTTATAAAGTAAAAATATAAGTTACTTTTTAGACCATATAGTTTAATAATATACATGATATTCAACATTTATTTGGAAATATCCAAAAAGCTATTTGTCTGTAATCTTCCATCCCCCATCATAACTTTGTGCATTTTTTGTTTTTATTTAAATGTATTCTACTCTACTATATCTTATGTATCCTTATTTAGTACTTTGTTGTATTCATATTCTTTGATAAAATGCAACTCCAGCAATTTGTAGTCAATAATGAGAAATCGTATTGATATTTCAGCTTCTTCAATAAATAAATTATTTATTTGAAATCATTCAGATGATGAATAGTTTTAAACTTGAGACAACATTGGTTTTCAGATAATGTCTTTCAGTTTGTGGCTTCAGTGGATATATATATATATTTTAAATCTGTGTTTCTAGAGGGTGTTAATGCTGACAGTATCAAACAAGCCTCAGAACAACTGAACAGCCGGTGGATCGAGTTCTGCCAATTGCTAAGTGAGAGACTTAACTGGCTGGAGTATCAGAACAGCATCATCGCTTTCTATAATCAGCTACAACAATTGGAGCAAATGACAACTACTGCAGAAAATTGGTTGAAAACCCAACCCACTACCCCATCAGAGTCAACAGCAGTTAAAAGCCAGTTAAAAAATTGTAAGGTAAGAAACTTTGGTCCTATTTGAAGCATCATAAGTAGGAATTTCTTAGAAATTTCCTGAAGAATAGCAGAGTACTTAATGATAAAATTTTCCTCTTAAGGGTTTAGTGAAACAAAGTAAAGATTAAAATAAAAATGACAAAACTCATTTAAAATAGGTAAAATATGGATACCCGAGTCCAGAAAAGCTTAGTTACACATAATTAATTGATTTTTTCAGATTGCAAAATGACAAGGTAGTATTAGAATGTTGGAACCACATGTATCCTATGGAAAGTGGAAAATAATTTGGAGTTCTTTCTTATAACATTAGGAGGAAAACTCAGTCATATGTTCAAAATGTGGAATTCACACAAACACAAGCAGCTGATATCCTATATAATTGTGTATATGAGGAAAATCTTTTAAAATGGCAGTTATTAAATTTGGATAATTAGAGGAAGGTCATTTACAAAAATACTTTTTTATATGTGCTTGGAATATAGAGGAATCTCAAGGGATAGTACAGTAACCCAGCATCAGAGCTGTTATTATTCTTAAAATAGAAGGGATAAGGGAGAGAGAAGTTACAGAAACCCTGAAGATGAATTAGATGTCCATTGTAAAGACAGCTTTCAGAGCCAGTCCAAGTGCTAACACAGGAATGGAGCCAGAAAAATAGAGACTCTGTTTTACTCTCTTTCTTGCCTCCAGAATCTGAACAGGACTCCCCATCAACTAAAATTAATCAGAAGTCAGAGGACAAAAAGCGTTAGTCTATAACTGTCATTCTCCTAGGTTACAGGAGAAGGTTGGGCTGTGTATCTAGTAGGGTAATCAAGATACAAGACACACAAAAGGGCTGCGAAAGAGACTAAAAGAGTACTCTGCATGTGTAAGAAAACAAGGGATATATCAATAGAAACAACTTGAACTTTTTGCATAAGTAGTTACTACAAAATGTTAGTTTACATAGTTAAAACACTTTTCATGGGAAGTAGGAAGTTGCTTACAGGATAGATGAAAAGGTTTCCAGGATGAACTTTAAGGGTAGACTGAGATGACTGGGTTTAATTTTAAAAGCAGTAAATAGGGTTAATCTGCATACTTTGGAAATAATGGTTTAAATAATGGGAAACTGAAGATGGAGAGATGACAGGGTTGGTTTGGAGGCTATTGGACCCTGAAAGTGATGGGGAATTCAAAATTATTTTGAAGGGGAAGTCAAATGAAGGATTTGATGATTCTTTTTCACATAATGAAACTACAGCTTTACTAGGAAGTAAATACATTTAACAAATACATTTTTGGATAAAGAATACCATATAGTGAGGCATTTATTTTATTAGCGAAATATACAAGTATACGGAATTTCTTTTCCCTATAATTCTAGATACATTTACATTTTGCTATTAAAAAATAGAATCCATGACTTTGTTCTGTGAATTAGTGGAATGTTTCACCTATATCATTTCTTGCAATAAAAAAATCTGATGATAGTTCTTTAACCTGTTTCTTGGAATTCAAATATAGACATTAATTACATCTTCAAAATGCATTCATCCATAAAATACATATTCAGTGTCTCTAATGTGGCCAAGAATGATATTAAGTGTATTAACTGGTTCAGGCTGCCATAACAAATACCGTCAACTGGGTGGCTTAAACAAAGAAGTTTATTTTCTCAGAGTTCTAGAGGCTGAAAGTCCTAGATGAATGTCTGGCAAGGTTCAGCTTCTGGTGAGAACTCTCTTTCTGGCTTGCAGACAGCTGCCTTCTCCCCACTTCTCACCTGGTCTTCCCTTGGCACATGTGCATGGAAGGAGAAAGATCTGTCTCTCCTTGTAAGGCCACTGATCCTATCAGATAAAAACTTTGCGTTTAAGACCTGATTTAACCTTAAATACTTACTTAAAAACCTCATAGCCAATTATAGCCCTTTCGAGGTTAGAGTTTCTGCACGTAAATTTGGGGGGGCATCATCCAATCCACTGATTCTTCCCCTGCCCCCTATTTGTGTCCTTGTCACATACCATGAGCCCCCAAAGTCCAGAAGTCATAACTCATTCCACCATCAACTCTAAAGTCCAAAATCTCGTCATCATTTAAATCAGATATGGGTGAGACTCAACATACAATTCATTCTGAGATAAAATGCCCCTCTGACTGTGGACCATTAAGACCAGGACGACATATGTGTTTTCAAAATATGATGGTGGGACAGGCATAGGGAAAGGCATTCCCATTCCTAAAGGAATAAAAGTAGGGAAGAAAGAAAGGATGATAGATCCTAATCAAGTCCAAAATTTAAGATTTGAGAATAATCTTCTCTGGCTTGATGCCCTTCCTTCCAATCCTGCTGGGGTGATAGTTCTACCTTTAGGACCTACTGGGGTGGCAGGCACTTAAGTTTTGCGAAGGTCAGCATGAGCATTCATTGATCCTACCCTCATAACATTATTGTAGAGTAGATGAGAAGACATTAAGTAAATGATTAAATAAACAGATATAAAATTACCACTGGGGCAAACATTTTAAACAGAGTTCTGGGAGACTATCTAACAGGGAAAACCTGACCTAGACAGAACCACTAAGGGCAGCTTCCTTGAGGCAGGTACATTTGAGTTGAAATTAGGAGAATAGCAGGGAAGGAGGCTTCAGGCAGAACAAACATGGTGGGAGGGAGCAATGACCAAAGAACTGAAATAAGGCCGAGGTGAATACTGAGCATAAAAAGGCAAAAATGCAAGCATATGGTGGCTCAGATGGTAAAGAATCTTTGTGCAGTGCACGAGGCCAGGGTTCGATCCCTGGGTCAGGAAGATCACCTGGAGAAGGAAATGGCAACCCACTCCAGCATTCTTGCTTGGAGAATCCCATGGACAGAAGAGCCTGGCTGAACAGCTAACACTTTCAATTTTCACATAGGAGACAAAGCAATGACTCTTAGGGCACACTAGGGCCTTGGTCTCTTTCTGAGGGGAGAATGGAGATCACTGGGAGTTATATATCTTAAATATTCCTTCAGGGTTAGAGAAGTCATCCTAAGTGAAATTAATTATTTTTTTTCTGCATTCAGCCACAAAGTTCCAAATTCTGATTATATGATTCCATCCCTTTTTATCACCCTTACTCTTTCTCTCTTCCCCATTGGTTCTATTAATTTGATGTATCACCTTAGGTACAATGTTTAGCAGGATAGCTCAAGATCATTCACACAGCAGGTGAAATTGTACTACTTCGTTGTGATCAGTGATAGGTAAATCAATTACCCCTTCCTATTTGTCAGTGTAGTCTGTTATTTGGAGATGTTTTTAGTAGTAAGGTGCAGATTTAACTCAGACTCATATTTACCAGAACTGTTCTTGACATGTTGAGGGTTAGGGAGCACTTTAGTAATTGGAAGAAATCCATGGACATTTTCCTGAGAAAAATAAACGTTTTTCCAGGGTAAACATACAATTTTAAAGGATAAACAAACTCAGAGAACATGCCTTACTGTGGAGGACCAACCACACTAAGGCTTTTTTATGGAAATAATGAGTAACTGTTATCATTGTTAACATCTTTTAAATGTTAAATATTTGAGGTCAGAATGATATTTCCTATAATTTACTATCAGAACTTTAAGGTCCCAGCTGAACATTTGCCCAAATGTTTTATTAGTTTCAAAGTTCCCCTTGTTTTGCAGAGTATACTTTGCTATACTGTAGGCTCCTTATATAGCCCCCTAAACAGAGAGAATGACGGCCTTCCATCTGGCCAAATGTAAATCGGGTTATTAAATGTTTCACAGCAGATGTCAACGGTACCATTTGCAAGTCTAGTGTACAAAGTGAATGTCTGTAATTCTATGATCCAAATCACAGAGTATTACCTTTTGCCTCTTTCTTATTCTTCACCTATGAATATACACCTACGTTCTCGCACTCGATCAAGAGACTTTATATTTGAATGGGAGAGATGGGGTTCATCTCCTCATTTATTTAAATGTCTTTCACTTTCACCTACCAGATGAATCAACTCATACTGATATAATCACATACCAAAATTTCCCTGAAAGTTATCTTTATATCTTCTAAAAATAGATAAAATGATCTATGTGATAAACTTATTCATTCCTAAGACAAATGTTACTTTCTCTAAAAGAGTATGCATGCATCCAAATATATATACATATATGTATATATGTATACATATATATACATACATATATTTACTTTTTACTCTAATTTCCGTGAAGGTGAGATTTATATTTTGTCCATAATTACTATAATTCTATAAATTTTCCCTTCTAATTGGCTTGTGTTTCCTGATAGCTCAGTTGGTAAAGAATCTGCCTGTAATGCAGGAGACCTCCGTTCGATCCCTGGGTCAGGAAAATCTGCTGGAGAAGGGAAAGTCTATCCAATCCAGTATTCTGGCCTGGAGAATTCCATGGACTTTATAGTCCATGGGGTCACAAAGAGTCACACACAACTGAATGACTTTCACTTTCAGTTGGCTTGTGATCCAATTTTTTAATTTTAATTATCCTGTTTTTTATATTTTGAATGGTAAAGAATCCTGAAGTATTTTTTCTAGAGGTAGCATAGTTATGATTTCTAAGTGAACAATCATGGTAATAATACTTTAAAAAAGAACAATTTTAATTTCTGTGAGTTCAAATTACATATGTATCAGATACTTATGAACTGTAACTTATTGGAGACAAAAGAGTTTGAAAACATTTATATTAAGAACAGCACCATTCTGAAGAAATCGAATGCAGGCCACAAATGTGAACTACATGTGTAATTTTAAAGGCTCTAAAAATGACATTGAAATAGGAAAAAAATAAGTAAGTCAGTGAATTTTGATAATATGTTATATTTACCCTGATATAGCAAAAATATCATTTTAAGATTTAATAATTATTTAAATTTATGTGAGTTTGTATTTTCATACCAACTCTGATATCAGGTGTATGTTTTACAATGACAACACATCTAAATTTGGACTAACTACTTTTCAGATGCTCAGTAGTCACAGTTGACTAGAGACTACTACACTGGATAGCCTGGCAGAATGTCCATGTGACTTGATCAAACAAATCAGAATAGTCTTGAGAGTGAAAAGGAGTGTTATTAACAATTATGCTGGGAAAACAAGAGTTAAACAGAGCAAAGAGTCCCTCTAATTAAAATGATAGCAATTGCCTGTTCAGTCAGAAGAAGTAAGATCATACAAAACTTAGATAATTATAGACACAAGTGTGTGAGTGTATATACATATTAGTATGTAAATTACAAGTATATGTGTACATATATTATTATAATATATATTCTACATGCATATATGTAATCTATATAACATTAATATACATGCATATATTTGGCTTAATATAGTATATATGTAGACATATATAGATATGTACGTATATATATAATTTATATTCTACACAAATGAATTTAGAGAAGAAAATTGTTCATTGGGTAAGCTTAGAATTTGAAGCAAAGGTGCACAATTTTGAGATGAGAGTTGTAAAGGAACATCTGTGTTTGATTTACGAAAAAGATGTAAGGTCATTCATAGTACTTTTCAACTGTATCAATCCATACCTGGTGACGTTCTAAATGATGGCATTTTGAAATTTAAAAATTGTTGTTCATGATGGTATCTGTTGAGTGAAGAGCCATGGGATTCTCAAATTGATGATGTATGCTGGAGGCTTGCTTGAGCCATCTTGGATGTTTGTTATCAATTTTTTGATAAAAGCCTTTAGCTAAGCTTGCATCACTGCCTTTCAATACTTTCCTTTGCACAACTGTAATGTATGCAAAGTAACAGTGTTATTTAATACTCTAAATTATGGTACAGGATGAAGTCAACCGGCTGTCAGCTCTTCAGCCTCAAATCGAGAGATTAAAAATCCAAAGCATAGCCCTGAAAGAGAAAGGACAAGGGCCAATGTTCCTGGATGCAGACTTTGTGGCCTTTACAAATCATTTTAACCAAGTCTTTGCTGATATGCAGGCCAGAGAGAAAGAGCTACAGACAAGTAAGTAAAAATACTTACAATGACTGACTCTGTCTTTTCCTAATTAGTTACTTGTCATGAAAAGAGTAAGTACTAACATGAAAGAATGGTTTCCACCAAAGAAACCATGCTCCCTACAACCTGTAGTAACAAGTAATGAAATGCTATTGTAGGCAAACAGATATGTTAGATTTCCATTTCTCTCCCTCCATTATAATTTCATGACTGTGAGAAACAAATAAAGCATATGTTGTATAGAGACATAACTTCTCCTTGGCAAGTTGCAAATTTTACAATCTGATGTTTGGAACATGGAAGGAAATAAAAGAGCTGTTGAAGCCCTGTTAGTAGGTTTTCATCAAATCCAGTTTGCTTCATGTACAAGAATATCTAGCTAGCTGTCTTGCTAATACTTCTATCAATTTCTATGAAGATTATTATAGCTGTAGCATACATGTGGCAACTGAAACTCAGCCAAGGACAAATTATTCTTTGGGCTGCATTTTACTATTGGATCACCCTAACTATACCATATCTTCTTTTTTCTTGTTTACTGGTAAAATACAACATAACCGTGGAGCAATTATGCAACTACCTACCATATGACTAGCAAATTTTTCAGGATGTCTCTTTTGTCTTTCACCAATTTGCTCTTAGGATATTCATACACAGTCCAAATACCCCTACTCATCAGCCTACTTTTGAAGACAAAATTTCCTTTGACAAGCAGGTTTTTGAGCACATTTAAGTATCAGTGAAAGGGTTTTTGAGTCACCATATATATATATGCATATGTATATATATGTACACACAGAGGAGTATAGAGTAAAACTAGATTTCAAAGCATTAAGATAAAAATATTTTTTAAAAGTTATACTTAGAGTTTTTATGAGAAGCACAAGAGCATATATTTGTTTTCTACTGAGACTTTAAGTTTGTTGGAACACACGCATTTTTAATTGCTTTCCTTTGTAAATATGCAACAAATTTACCACACAATAACATTTCTAGAATCAGTATAGTATAATATATGGGCTTTCCTCACTTTCTAATGTTTTTTCCTTTTATTTCCTGGTGAGGTCATGTATTGAAAAATGAATGCTTTTTTTTTTCCCCCTTTTACTTCAAAGTCATTTTTTGCTGAGGAGTTTATTTTACTAATAGGGAATGAAGGAATACAACTTTACAATCATGTCAGCTCCCTCTAGTGGATTTCACTGTACTTGTTGCTGGACTTCTCTAAAATCAACTGGGGAAAAGACTGAATATCCTAAATTTTCAAACATTGGCCTAATTAAGAATAATGCATTTCCATTATCATAAAATCCATAAACCTCCCTTAAAATCAAGTACATGTTGATGGTTATACTGTAACTTGGCAAAGGAGCGTATTCACTGAAATTTATTTTAGTTTATATAAACTTATTAAGGTTTAACATTTTTTTCTGGTTCTTTTAAAGGTATTTAAAATGTTGCTGTGTGATAACATATTGAATTATGATACAATAATATAAATATATAATAATATATACCCTCTATACAGCTATCAATATATTCATCTATATTATCATATCTTCTTTTCATCTTTCATATATATGATGATAGTTTATAAAAAAACTGCCAAATATTTTCACTCCATTTTTGTCTAAATAAAATATTCCCCTTTCCACTTTAGTAACCAAAATATATCTAGCACTGTGATACAATCATTTGGAAAACTTGTTTTCAGTTTAGATCAGTTCAGTCTCTCAGTCGTGTCCGACTCTCTGCCACCCCATGAATCAAGCACGCCAGGCCTCCCTGTCCATCACCAACTCCCGGAGTTTACTCAAACTCATGTCCATTGAGTCGGTTTTGCCATCCAGTCATCTCATCCGTTGTCATCCCCTTCTCCTCCTGCCCCAATCCCTCCCAGCATCAGGGTCTTTTCAAATGAGTCAACTCTTCGCATGAGGTGGCCAAAGTATTGGAGTTTCAGCTTCAGCTTCAGTTCTCCCAATGAACACCCAGTCTGATCTCCTTTAGGATGGACTGGTTGGATCTCCTTGCAGTCCAAGGGACTCTCAGGAGTCTTCTCCAGCACCACAGTTCAAAAGCATCAATTTTTCGGTGCTCAGCTTTCTTAACAGTCCAACTCTCACATCCATACATGACCAGTGGAAAAACCATAACCTTGACTAGATGGACCTTTGTTGGCAAAGTAATGTCTCTGCTTTTTAATATGCTGTCTAGGTTGGTCATAACTTTCCTTCCAAGGAGTAAAGCGTCTTTTAATTTCATGGCTGCAGTCACCATCTGCAGTGATTTTGGACCCCCCAAAATAAAGTCTGACACTGTTTCCACCGTTTCCCCATCTATTTCCCATGAAGTGATGGGACCAGATGCCATGATCTTAGTTTTCTGAATGTTGAGCTTTAAGCCAACTTTTTCACTCTCCTCTTTCACTTTCATCAAGAGGCTCTTTAGTTCTTCACTTTCTGCCATAAGGGTGGTGTCATCTGCATATCTGAGATTATTGATATTTCTCCCAGCAATCTTGATTCCAGCTTGTGCTTCTTCCAGCCCAGCGTTTCTCATGATGTACTCTGCATAGAAGTTAAATAAGCAGGGTGACAATACAAGCCTTGACGTACTCCTTTTCCTATTTGGAACCAGTCTGTTGTTCCATGTCCAGTTCTAACTGTTGCTTCCTGACCTGCATACAGGTTTCTCAAGAGGCAGGTCAGGTGGTCTGGTATTCCCATCTATTTCAGAATTTTCCAGTTTATTGTGACCCACACAGCTTTGGCATAGTCAATAAAGCAGAAATAGATGTTTTTCTGGAACTCTCTCACTTTTTCAATGATCCAGCAGACGTTGGTCATTTGATGTCTGGTTCCTCTGCCTTTTCTAAATCCAGCTTGAACATCTGGAAGTTCACGGTTCACATATTGCTGAAGCCTGGCTTGGAGAATTTTGAGCATTACTTTACTAGCATGTGAGATGAGTGCAATTGTGTGGTAGTTTGAGCATTCTTTGAGATTGGAATGAAAACTGACCTTTTCCAGTCCTGTGGCCACTGCTGATTTTTCCAAATTTGCTGAACAGTATGAAAAGGCAAAAATAGGATACTGAAAGAGGAACTCCCCAGGACGGTAGGTGCCCAATATGGTACTGGAGATCAGTGGAGAAATAACTCCAGAAAGAATGAAGGGATGGAGTCAAAGCAAAAACAATACCCAGTTGTGGATGTGGCTGGTGATAGAAGCAAGGTCCGATGTTATAAAGAGCAATATTGCATAGGAACCGGGAATGTTAAGTCCATGAATCAAGGCAAATTGGACGCGGTCAAACAGGAGATGGCAAGAGTAAGCATCGACATTCTAGGAATCAGCAAACTAAAATGGACAGGAATGGGTGAATTTAACTCAGATGACCATTATATCTACTACTGTGGGCAGGAATTCCTTAGAAGAAATGGAATAGTCATCATGGTCAAAAAAAGAGTCCAAAATGCAGTACTTGGATGCAATCTCAAAAACGACAGAATGATCTCTGTTCGTTTCCAAGGCAAACCATTCAACATCATGGTAATCCAAGCCTGTGCCCTGACCAGTAATGCTGAAGAAGCTGAAGTTGAACGGTTCTATGAAGACCTACAAGACCTTTTAGAACTAACACCCAAAAAAGATGTCCTTTTCATTATAGGGGACTGGAATGCAAAAGTAGGAAGTCAAGAAACACCTGGAGTAACAAGCAAATTTGGCCTTGGAGTACAGAATGAAGCAGGGCAGAGGCTAGTAGAGTTTTGCCAAGAGAATGCCCTGGTCATAGCCAACACCCTCTTCCAACAACACAAGAGAAGACTCTACACATGGACGTCACCAGATGGTCAACACTGAAATCATATTGATTATATTCTTTGCAGCCAAGGATGGAGAAGCTCCATACAGTCAGCAAAACAAGACGGGGAGCTGACTGTGGCTCAGATCATGAACTCCTTATTGCCAAATTCAGACTTAACTTGAAGAAAGTAGGGAAAACCACTAGACCATTCAGGTATGACCTAAATCAAATCCCTTATGATTATACAGTGGAAGTGAGAAATAGATTTAAGGGACTAGATCTGATAGACAGAGAGCCTGATGAACTATGGACAGAGGTTCATGACATTGTACAGGAGACAGGGATAAAGACCATCCCCATGGAAAAGAAATGCAAAAAAGCAAAATGGTTGTCTGAGGAAGCCTTACAAATAGCTGTGAAATGAAGAGAAGTGAAAAGCAAAGGAGAAAAGGAAAGATATTCTCATTTGAATGCAGAGTTCCAGAGAATAGCAAGGAGAGATAAGAAAGCTTTCCTTAGCGATCAGTGCAAAGAAATAGAGGAAAACAACAGAGTGGGAAAGACTAGAGATCTCTTCAAGAAAATTAGAGATACCAAGGGAACATTTCATGCAAAGATGGGTTTGATAAAGGACAGAAATGGTATGGACCTAACAGAAGCAGAAGATATTAAGAAGAGGTGGCAAGAATACACAGAAGTGTACAAAAAAGATCTTCATGAGCCAGATAATCACAATGGTGTGATCATTCACCTAGAGCCAGACATCCTGGAATGTGAAGTCAAGGGGGCCTTAGAAAGCATCACTGCGAACAAAGCTAGTGTAGGTGATGGAATTCCAGTTGAGCTATTTCAGTCCTGAAAGATGATGCTGTGGAAGTGCTGCACTCAATGAAACTTGTTTTTATTCCTTAATAATCATTAAATAAATATGGATTATATATATTAATTATATACAGTCTATATTTACACATAATTTTTATGTATTATATGTATTAAATATTACAAATTGTGTATGCAAGTTATAGTTGCATATATTATATATTATATATTATACATAGATTATATAATTTATATACATATTTTATGTAATTTATATATATGTATTATATACACATATAAAAATGGTGAGTAAAATATTCACCATGTCAAGTCATATTGCATTTAAGTTTGTTAACTAATAATTATTTTTAAGGAATTTGCCATATGTATGTTTTCCCTAAACTGACACCAGGGAGTAAATCTCATTTATTGTATCACTACATGGTGCTTTGAACATATTAAGTATTCAGAAAATAAGAGCTACCACAAAGACCTGGAAATCCATCTTGACTTTCATCCCCTCTTTCCTTTTCTTCACTAGTGTTCTTGGAGTTAAACAAAAACTTGACTTTTTAAGTGTACTTTGAATGGTGAAAATTGGTGTAAGGAATTGGTGGTTGGTACCTGGCAAAAATGATATGAGAAATAATACTAAAAGTTAAATGTGTTCTATAGTGATTGCAATTTTTAGTCTATAAACAATAACCTTATAAGTCATCTTTCTTAGTCCTCAGAGGCAATCCTTTGAAAATATGCTTATTCCCATGTCACAAGTGACCCATTAGAGCTCGAATAATGGAAAGGATTTATATATAAAATGGTTTAAGAACTGGAGAATATATTAATGCTATATTAATAGCAGTGTAATTCATGATAGCCTCAAAATGGCAGCAGCCCATATACCCATCAACTGATGAATAAATAAATTGAGTATATCCATACAATGGCATAATACTCAGTAATGAAAAATAATGAAGTACTGATACATGCTACAGCATAGATGAACCTTAAAAACATTATGCTAGTTCTATTTCCAGTTTCTTAAGGAATCTCCACACTGTTCTCCATAGTGGCTGTACTAGTTTGCATTCCCACCAACAGTGTAAGAGGGTTCCCTTTTCTCCACACCCTCTCCAGCATTTATTGCTTGTAGACTTTTGGATAGCAGCCATCCTGACTGGCGTGTAATGGTATCTCATTGTGTTTTTGATTCGCATTTCTCTGATAATGAGTGATGTTGAGCATCTTTTCATGTGTTTGTTAGCCATCTGTATGTCTTCTTTGGAGAAATGTCTGTTTAGTTCTTTGGCCCATTTTTTGATTGGCATATGACCCAGCAATCCCACTTCTGGGCATACACACCGAGGAAACCAGATCTGAAAGAGACACGTGCACCCCAATGTTCATCGCAGCACTGTTTATAATAGCCAGGTCATGGAAGCAACCTAGATGCCCATCAGCAGACAAATGGATAAGGAAGCTGTGGTACATATATACAATGGAATATTACTCATTCATTAAAAAGAATTCATTTGAATCAGCTCTAATGATATGGATGAAACTGGAGCCCATTATACAGAGTGAATTAAGCCAGGAAGATAAAGACCAATACAATATACTAACACATATATATGGAATTTAGAAAGATGGTAACGATAACCCGATATGCAAAACAGAAAAAGAGACACAGATGTACAGAACAGACTTTTGGACTCTGTGGGAGAAGGCGAGGGTGGGATGTTTCGAGAGAACAGCATCAAAACATGTATATTATCTAGGGTGAAACAGATCACCAGCCCAGGCTGGAAGCATGAGACAAGTGCTCGGGCCTGGTGCACTGGGAAGACCCAGAGGAATCGGGTGGAGAGGGAGGTAGGAGTGGGGATGGGGATGGGGAACACATGTAAATCCATGGCTGATTCATGTCAATGTATGACAAAAACCACTACAATATTGTAAAGTAATTAGCCTCCAACTAATAAAAATAAATGAAATATGACTAAAAAAAACAACATTATGCTAAGTGAAATAAGCCTCTCACCAAAGACCATATATCATATGATTACATTTATTGGAAATGTCCACACTATGCAGATCTAAAGAGACAGAAATAAATGAATGGTTGCCTAAGGCTTGACGATTGAAATGGTAGCATTGCCTCCCAAAGCAACTGCTAAAGCCTTTTCTAGAAACTGCAAACCAGAAAGATCATTTTCTACCCTAGATGAGTATGGAAAATAGCAAAAACTTTGTTAGGGTAATCCATTATTATAACAAAGAAGAAATTAAATGTTCTTTTTAAATGTAAATATGGAAAAACAGTTTGAAATATGCTTTGAACTTCTTTCAGTTGTGAGGTTGAAATCATGTCAAGGAAATTATTATTTTGTTGTTGTTGTTTGGTGATTTTTACCAGCCATTGGGGAAGTGGCAGCATTAATTATAACAAAACAAGTGTTTTCTTATTTTCTAAAACTTTTAAAGTGTGTTCTTTTGTTCTTTAACACTAGATTGCTGACACGATATTTTTCTTTTCTTCGTTAAAAAAAAAAAAGTGACAAGAACTCGTAACATGAGATTTACCCTCCTAACAAACTTTTAAGTGCAAATAGAGTGTCAAATGTAAGTCAGTGTTGTAGAGCAGATTTCTAGAATTAACTCTTGCACAATTGAAACTTTGGGGTTTCCTGGATGGTGTGGTGCTTAAGAATCAACCTGCAATGCAGGAGACACAGGAGATGTGGGTTCGATCCCTGGGTTGGGAAAATTCCCTGGAGTCGGAAATAGAAACCTATTCCAGTATTCTTGCCTGGAAAATCCGATGGACACTGATTCAATACATGGTTTTGAACACTTGGTGTGTGCCATGAAAATAATGGATACTAGGTATTTAGTGGAGAAAATTAGGAGGGTGATTTATATCTTCATGGATCTTATAGGAATAAAGATACTGAACAAATGAATATCTAAATTATATTATCATAGATTATAATCACTTAGAAAATATTATTCTGGGGTGATGACATTTGAGTCAAACTCCAAGGATGTGCAGGAACCAGCTGTATAATGAGTTATAGGAAGGATATTAGGAAAAATGGAAATACACACAAATGTCCCAAAGTAGAGAAGTGTTTGACATGTCCAAGACAGAAATGAGGTCTGGGGGGAGGAAACCGGCAAATCATGGAAAGATTAGGATAAAATCAGGATGGAGGTCATGCAGGCTACCCCCCAGAGGCTCCTGTAAAAAGTTCAGGTTATATTTCAAAAGTGTTGAAATGTCTAAAAGAGTTTCGGTTAAAGAAATTAAGTAATCTGATTCATATTTTTGAAAGATTGCAGAAGGGTCAGAGCAGAAGTAGGTAGGTAGGGGAAATTGTAGCCATACAGGCATCGCCTTGGACTAAAGCTGTGGTTACAGTAGACAAAGGAGACCTGCAGGCAGGCCTTGAAGTGCTGATCATCTGGGGAGCTGTAGTAGGAAGTACTCTTAGCAAAAATTACAAAGAATCACTTTTGCTTCCTATGGAGATAACAGAAAAAAAAAGTTTAGGACAGCCAGCAAAAAGTGATCCCTATGGCCATAATTTCAAGCTCTGTTCTTAGTCCCTACTACTCCCTGTTAAGATGCAGAGATTGGGATGGGAAATAAAGGTTGACCTGAGTTAGCTGTTTCAGCTCCAGATCAGAAACTTGACCTTATTTACTTTTATATGCAGGAAAGGGATTCTTTTGTTCTGGAAGACAAAATCTGTATCACTTTGCTTTTCAAGTCCCAAAAAGAAAAGAAGAAAAGCTGTTTGTAAATGGTCCTTTTGTTTTCATACTGTTGTCTTTATCAATACCACCAACAGCATCAATAATGGACATATTTATTTAAGCTTAATATGTGCTTCATTCCATGAGATATAGGAATTGCTCCCTGACCTTGAGAATCTTGAGAACATATGCTAAATGCCAATGGAGCGTGAAAAATAAAAAATGTTTTGAACAGCTATTTAACAGGAGTTCTTAAAGATAGGTGTGATGAACCAGAAGGGCTAATGTTAGAAAAAGTGGAAAAGAAGGAAAATGCAGCAACCCCCTCCACGAAGACTTCCCTTATATCCTAATAAATATTTCAGTAATATAGAATTTATACTTACCACAGGCTTGTTGTGTGTGCATGCCAAGTTACTTCAGTTTTTCTGACTCTTTGTGATGCTATGGACTGTAGCCCACCATGCTCTTCTGTCCATGGGATTCTCCAGGTAAGGATACTGGAGAAGGTTGCCATGCCTCCTCTGGGGGATCTTCCTGACCCAGGGATCCAGCTAGCATCTCTTAAGTCCCCTGCATTGGCAGGCAGATTTTTTTATCACTAGCGCCACCTGGGAAGCCCACAGACTTGTTTGGAATATTGTGATTGCAGTAGAAAGTGAATAATTTGTTCAGCAGGTGATTATTAGAGCAATGATTGTGAAAAGATCCAGATTTCAGTTGATTCATTGGTGGTTGTTCAGTGGCTCAGTCATGTCCAACTCTCTGCTACCCCACGAACTGCAGCACGCCAGGCTTCCCTGTCCTTCATCATCTCTCAGAGCTTGCTCAAACTCATGCCCATTGAGTCGGTGATGCCAGCCAAAAATCTTGTCCTCTGGCATCCCCTTCTCCTCCTGCCTTCCATCTTTCCCAGCATCAGGGTCTTTTCTAATGAGTTGGCTCTTCCCATCAGTTGGCCAAAATATTGGAGCTTCAGCATCAGTCCTTCCAATGAATATTCAGGATTGATTTCCTTGAGGATTCACTGGTTTGATTTCCTTGCAGTCCAAGGGACTGTTAAAAGTCTTCTCCAGCACCACAGTTCAAAAGCATCAATTCTTCGGTGCTCAGCTTTCTTTATAGTCCAACTCTCACATCCATACATGACTACTGGAAAAACCATAGCTTTGACTAAACGGACCTCTGTCAGCAAAGTGATGTCTCTGCTTTTTAATATGCCATTTCGGTTTGTCATAGCTTTTCTTCCCAGGAATAAGTGTCTTTTAATTTAATGGCTGCAGTCACCATCTTCAGTGATTTTGGAGCGCAAGAAAACAGTCTGTCACTGTTTTCCCATCTATTTGCCATGAAGTGATAGGACCAGATGCCATGATCTTCGTTTTCTGAATGTTGAGTTTTAAGCCAGCTTTTTCACTCTCCTCTTTCACCTTCATGGAGGCTCTTTAGTTCCTCTTTGCTTTCTGCCCTAAGGGTTGTGTCATCATAAGGGTGGTGCCATAAGGATGGTGATTCATTGGAGACATGGCTTTTAAAAAAATTCTGAGGAGATCTTGGATAAAATCCCTAGAAACCCATATGCTTTGCTTGTGTCAGAACACATCTTGGACGCTTCATGGGAATGAAGTGTGAGCAGCAGGATCTTTTAGCAGGAGTGGCATAAGTACAAAGACTTGACATGAGTCAAGTACATAGTACAAAGCACATAGTCAAGTACATAAGTACAAAGAGTGACAAGTTTTGGTTGATGAATAGGGTATTTATGATGATGGGACTTTGGGCTGACAGTTCATTGGATTCCAATCACAAAAGACCTTGGATGTCAAACTAAGTAAATAACTTATATTTTGGTTTTGGAAATTCAAGTTTCCATGTTTGTAATGTGTTGTTTTGCTGTCTTTTTTAAAATTAATTTATTAATTTTAATTGGAGGCTAATTAATTTACAATATTGTACATGTTTTTGCCATACATGAACATGAATCAGCCATGGGTATACATGTGTTCCCCATCCTGAGCCTCCCTCCCACCTCCCTCCCAAGGCCAGTTCATATCAATAGTCTGTTAGCCATACTATGAGTCCCCTTTTCTTTCTCGACATCTTCTGCCAGTGTTCACATTCTAAAGAAATGCTGGTACTATGTCACAGTTTATGTCATTTAATAAGGTTTGGAATTGCACAAGAAGGTCTTTCTTGGTTACATTGTTTCTCTGTCATTCTTTTAGTTATGAGGGATGGGGAAGAAATTGGAGTATATTTGATATGGAATAAAAAGAAAGAGAACTTCAACTTGAAAGTTTTTCCAAAGTAGCTATATCAAAGAAGTAGGAAGTGCTGTTGGTTCAGTTAGCTTCTACACATACACACAGAACTCATACAGGTCATCAGTAATTTCTACTTATAAGTGATGGAAAGTTTAAATTGCAGTCAATTTCATATTCACAGCAGAAATGTCAATGTTTTTAAATGATGTCACTCTCCAGACTGCTAATAAATATTCTCTTTCTCTCTCCAAATGGATTACTTTCCCCATCTTCTATGTAAGTACCGCCTAATAGAAATATAAGACATATATGTAATTTAAAATTTCCTAGTAGTCATATTAAAAAAGAATTAATTGCACATTTTCTTTGAACAGATGCATCCAAATATTATCATTTTACCATAGAAACAGAAAATTTAAATTATAGGGATATTTCTATGTTACTGTTGTGTTGAAGTTTCAGAATCTCGTGTCTCTTTGCACTTGTAGGACATCTTTATTCAGACTAAGCACATTTGTATCTAGTGGCTACCCTATTGGACAGCACAGTTCCATATTCTTTCTCTCCTTTCCATCATTTCTGTGACATTTAAGTGCCTTTCTTTTCTCTGAGTAGTTTTGTTTTAACATTTTTTGGTGGGAGATATAGTTGTGATTCTTTATCAGAAAAGTTCCATATATAACCTGCTGTTCTGAGATCTCAGCATTATTGTGATTACTCTGTTCTACAATGTGAAACAAATCTAAATTTTCAAAGTAGATCTGTTTACCTTGCTTTTCAGTTAGAGTTCTTTACCCCTTGACAGAGACGTGTGTGTATCAGAAAATATAGCATTTAGTTCCACACAGGCTCTCTTTTTTTTTTAGTTACTAATGAAATAATCTTGTCTTGTCTGGGCTCTCATTTGCTCACCTCTCCTTTCTATTCTCTGAAGTCCCTCACCCTTTTAAGTCAATTGGATAAAGCAGAGGAATTAAAAAAATATACAAGAGACATTTTTAGATGTTAATTTGATTGTACTTGGTCATCACTATCCTTCACATGACTATACTGATGGACTGGGGATCAATGGGACATTTTTTAACCTTTCAGGATAGTAGGGTATACAACATGGTAACCCTTAATGTTTACTTTCCAATAATCCGCAACACATGCTTTCAAAACTACCATCACCTGGATTAACTTTAATTTTGTGGGATATATTTCCTTAGTCATAAGACATTAAGAAGGTCATAAAAACATCCATATTTTTAAATGGCACTTTAGCAAATAGAATTGTGGAAACTGTCATAAGAATCTTTAAGATGCATGATTTATAAGCAATGTATGGCTAAATGTTAAGTACCCAGTCAGTTTTTCATGGGCCTGGGCTGGACCAAATGATGCCAATAGAACTCTTATGAAATTTTAGGATGGTTGGTTATTAAATTGGATATGTTTATTGTCTTATTGCTTTCAGTAAAGAGCAAGAAGTATCAGTTGAGTTTTAAGCTCTATTTCTATCCATAAAAGAAAAGATTGGGATTCCTCTAGATGGTGTAGGGCTAGTTCTGCTTCTGTGTTGGAATCACAAGGGCAGCATCCACACACATCTCATTGACTGGTAGGTAGAGCAGCTCAACTAAGTTTGCCCTCAGGTGCAACTAGCTTCTGCACAAGACTGTTTTCTTTCGCTTTAATCTGAAACAGAATTAGTAATCCTTCACTAGTATTCTCCATTATGTCTAGTTTAAATGAGATCAACTATGTTTTTTATAATCACTGTTAAAATAAACCATGTGGTTTATAATCACTGTTCAGCTACTACAAGGTAAATCACATTGGCTAATTAATTCATTTTTACATCTAGAAGGCAAACATGAATAAAATATATGTGTTTCATTTTATCTTATAAATTAAGAGTCATCCATTACATCTGCAGACCTAGCCTCTAAGTCCTAGATTCATATGTCCCACTACTTCCTTAACCTTTTTTATCTAGACATCCCAGTAAGTTCCAGAATGATAAGCTCTTGGTGGGCAGCTATGCAATCAACAACCACTTCCTTCTTGGTCCCTCTCACATCACAGAAAAGAACCAGTACTTATGCAGTCACACAATCAGGAGACTCAGAATCATCTTTGATATTCCCTGTTCTCCACCCACTCCCTCTCCCATTTCCATGTCTGTGATTTTTATCTCCTAAATAGCTGTCACATCCAAACTTCATATTTATTATCATCACATAACTCCAAACTACTATGGTTTTTTGCCTAGACCACTAAATTATCTCCCTATGTTCATTCTTGATCCTGAGAAACCTGTATTCTACATTTCAACCAGAAATATCTTTCTGAAGTAAAATGTAGCCATCTCACTTTGTGTGTGTAATATGTTCAATGAATTCCATTTGCTCTTACTTTAAAGGTGCCTCAATGACCCTGCATAATATGGACATTGCCTGCCTCAAGTCACAGCCTCATTCATGCTTATATGCTTCTTACTCCATATTGCTGTCTCATGTACTGAAGACAGCATAGGCTTTCCTACCTCAGATCATGTGTATATAATTCTCCCAGGAGCCCTAGCATAGCTAATTCTTATTCATTCATATCTTTCCTCAAAAGTTAATCCCTATAAGCTCTCAGTCTATATATGATGTTCCTCTTATTCACTGTCATAATACTCTATATTTCTCTTTTCTAAAATTTATTACAATTTGATCAAAACTATATTAGAATAGTATCTGGCTCCATGAGTGAAATATGAAGCTTCCATGGCGGCTCAGATGGTAAAGAATTTGCCTGCAATGTGGGAGACCTGGGTTTGATCCCTGGGTCAGGAAGATCCCCTGGAGAAGGGAATGGCTACCCACTTCAGTATTCTGGCCTGGAGAATTCCATGGATTGTATAGTCCAGGGGGTTGCAAAGAGTTGGACATGACTGAGCGACTTTGACTTTCACATGTTAGAATAGTATCTGGGTCCATGAGTAAAATATGAAATTAATGAATTCAAGAACTCTCTTGTCCTCATTACTGCATCCCTAAAAGGTATCATAGAGGCCAAAAGATAATTGACAATCAATAAATACTTGAAATATTAAATTAATAAATCATATATAATACAATAAATATTAAATATACACAGATATTTCTCATGTGTATGAGAGAGAGTTGTTGTTGTTGTTTAGTCTCTAAGTCATGTCTGACTTTGTGACCCCCATGGACTATAGCCCACCAGGTTCCTCTGTCCATGGGATTTCCCAGGCAGGAATACTGGAGTGGATTGCCATTTATTTCTCCCGGGAATCACCCCAACCCAGGGATTGAACCTGCATCTCCTGCATTGGCAGGTGGATTCTCTACCAGTGAGCCAGAAAGAGAGAGATTTTTTTTCAGGCAGTGGTGCTCATATTTCCATAGAAATCTAACATTCCTGGTTAGACTGTGATAAAAATTGTCGCTTTATCCAATTTCAAAATGGTAGAATTTAGATCATGATATTTTCCCTTTTCAAAAGAATTCAGGAGAAAACAAAAATACATGTGTGTGCATTTTCTCATCCTCTCTTTCTCTGTCTTTACAATATGAGGTGCGCTATATGTTTTCTTTGCTGTTTGTTCATTTTTAGCCAGACTAATAAATTTTAAATTTAGAAATGAATTATACCAGGAAAAAAAATCATTGGAATGAAAGAAAATCTACCTTAGTAATCTAGAAACCATTGCAGTGAGAAAGGATAAGAGAGAGAAATAAGAAAGTCCATTTAAGCTGTTCAGAATTTAGAAGGCTCCATAGGAATTAGAAAGACTTAATAGTCTGAATTCTCCAGGTAAATTCTTTCTTCTCATGTTCAAATTCTATGCTTCACCAAACACAGGTTTCCTTCTATGTTGCTGGCAAAGCTTTCTGTTTTTATGCTCAAGGCTATACTCTTTAACCTGCAGTCATTCATTCAACGAATACTGAGTCCTTGCATGGCAAGATACTGGTCACTGGGGATAGGTCACTAAACTAAACCCATGTGTTCCTTGGTCTCATAATGCTTGTAATCTTGGGAAAGATGCACCCATTAATCACAAAATCAGATGGCTATTTTTATACATCTCACATGCGTGTTTGGATGGAAATGTCTAAGGCCAGGCCTCTGAAACTAGATAAAGAAGCCTTATCCAGGCTGGGAAGGTCTGAGAAGATTTCCTTGAGAATGACCTGGTGGACACAGAAGCTGAAAGATGAGAAGGAATTAGTGAGACTAAGGGTAGTAGGTGCTGGCTAGCTAAGAATGACAGAAGTCCTGTGTCCACGGAGCACAGAGAGGAGAGAGTTATGCAAAGTGAGCCTAGAGAGGTAAACAGTCTAGAAGGGCCTCTTAAGAGCCGTGGTGAGGGTTCCAGACATTAACAGGAGAAAACTGAAACCGTGCTGATGGATTTTATGCTGTGATGTAAAATCATACATCAGTTTTGCGTTTTTAGCCACTGAGCAACGAAGATAGATTGAAAGAAAGCAAAAGTACACATGGAGAGACTAGGAAGGCTCTTTCCTTGTGTTGGTTTTTGCTTGAGCTAAATAAGTTACCTCTGAGATACTAACAAAGGCATTTGATCTTTCCTCGACTTGCCCTGCCTTCTCTCAGAATAGAGTGGGAGTTTACTTTAGCTCCCAGCGGGAGGACTTGACGTCTTGCATCGGAATACTGATCAGAAGCAGTTGTACAGAAAAAGATCAACAGTTCAGAAACTGAAATATTTCCCTTCTCATTAAACTGAAAGATCAGAAGGAAGCGATAAAAGGGAAGATAAATTAGGGCCTCCCTTAGAAGTGAAGGGACTGAAAGGTGAGCTTGGGGCCCATTGGGTAACTAGTCCCACAGCTCTTCAGATGTAAGGATTTCCTGGTTGATGAACCCATACAGGGGTAGTGAGGTAGGCAGTTCAGAAACTATGGACTTGCTAGGTCTCCTTTCAGTTCTAGCTCTCCTCAAAGCATCGCATCTGTGAAACAGCCAGGGCGTTTTCTCAGGATGCAGATAGTGAGGAAAAGAAGTGTCCAAATATCCCCAATCAGAATACAGAATAAGATTTTTCCATCCATGCAACATAGTATATAGAGCCCACATGCAATGAAGGTCTGGACTGAATATTTCATCAGGGTTTTGAAGAGAACCATTATTCAATTATTCATTGAATAATGCAAGATAATGCATGCTTTGTTGACATATTGTTTAAATTAACAGAAAGAAAAAATAGAAACACCAAGTTATTTCCTAACCTCTAGCTAGAATTCTGTTAGTTAACAGAAGAAAGATTGATCAAATGTATCATTTAATAATTTAGAACATTTCAGTGTTCATCTTCTTCTGGATTTGAGAGATTTTTTTTGTGTGTGCTGCTCTGTGCTGAAAAATAATGGATTTTTTCACTTTATGGCATTTTGTCTGTTTATCTATCTATTTATCAATCGATCGATCTCCTTTCCTCCCTCCTTTGATCTATTACATGTAGGTGGATGCTGACTGAGGTTTGGACAATCTGTAGTAGTATAAAATAAGTAACCGTTTTTTCTTGTATTGTGCTATGCTACCTTATCACCTTGGTAATAAGCTGACAAATCTGAAAATCTTTATTTCCTTATTTAATGTAAGTACAATTGCACTTATAGTCTTTCCCCAGGATACTACTAATACCAAGGTTATCCTCAGTATAGTCTAAACACTTTTCCAAATACATAGTTAATATGCTGTGTAATATAATAAAGTATGCCTCATATATATACTTTAAATGACCACTAAATATTAGTGAAGTCGCTCGGTTGTGTCTGACTCTTTGCAACCCCATGGACTGTAACCTACCAGGCTTCTCCATCCATGGGATTTTAGTATTATCCAGTGCTAAAACAATGCTATTTAAACAAACCTAAACAAAACAATTAGATCTTTTTTTGATATCATTTCCCTTATTCTTTATCTATTATGATTTGATTTTTCATCTGATCATAACTCTCTTTGCAGGATCAAGTGGGAAAAAACTTTCAAATTCACTGTGTGTGTGTGTTAGAATATTCATATGCTTGCATAGTATGTGTTCATGTGTGGGTATTTTGTGTGTGTGTGTAAATTATTTTAGAGCAATATCTATCTTTGGTTTGGCTATGTATCTGGCTCTCTCAAATATAAAATTAGTTCAGAGGAAACTAGTCCTCCCCACAAATGAAAGAACATGAGTGTCTCTATTCAGTATTGTTAACGTAGATGAAACTTTGTGTTAAACTCTTACAGTTTTCTGCTTAGCCCTGAGTGTGTCCCTTTCACTTTCCTGTTATCTTGCATCTCCCTTCTAGCTATTGATAATAGCAAATATACTATGTACCCAGCAATGGATGCAGTAATAAGCAAATATAGAGACAAATCTAGAATAAAATGTGGCATCTTATTAAGGTCCACAGAGGCCTTCTGTGGTCATGGTTCCCAATGACTCCCCTGCCCTAATACCCCCCAGACTCTACCTCGCTCACTGTGTTCTTACTACATTTTCTGTGTTCTCCCATTTTTGGGCTCTTAGACTTGTAATTGTGCTAAGTCACTTCAGTCATGTCCGACTCTTTGCGACTCTATGGACCGTAGCCCGCCAGGCTCCTCTGTCCATGGGATTCTCCAGGCAAGAATACTGGAGTGGGTTGCCATTTCCTCCTCCAGAAACTTGACATTACCTGGAAAGCTTTCCTCTCTGTATTCATAAGACTCCCTCTTTCAGTGCTTTTAAATCTGTTGTCAAGTGATACTTCCAAGGAGAGGATTTTTTATTCACTATCTAGTCACTTCCCACTCCAGTGTTCCTGCCTGGAGAATCCCAGGGACGGGGGAGCCTGGTGGGCTGCCGTCTATGGGGTCGCACAGAGTCGGACACGACTGAAGCGACTTAGCAGCAGCAGCAGCAGTCACTTTCTATCCTTTTTAATTTTATTTTATATTTGTATTATATTCAAAGAGTTTCTGTAACATATAGGCTTTTTTCAAATAATGGAAACATAGAAATCTGCAGTGCATACTGAACTACTTAAGAAATGGAATATTGCTAAAAACCACTGATGTACTTGATTGCTCCTGTCAAATTCCTTTCCCTCCCTCCACGCCCACCCTCACCATCATCTTCAGGGAGATCTTTTGTCTGTCTGTTGTTCTCAGTGTCATTCCCTGCTCTTCCCATGAAAATTAAACTTCCTAGGATTCTTTGTTTAAATTGGCTACCTGCTTGATTCAGTCAGTGGAAGACACTTGGAGGTTACTGAAGGTGAGAAGAGGAGAGAATCTATGATATTCTCTTCCCCTCTCATTGTTTCAGGGTGCATCTCCATCACTGAGAATGAATCCTCCATTTCTAGCCACTTCTGGAAACAGTATACCTCAGGGACTCTGCATCCCCAAAGAGAAATCCCCTGTGAATTCAGCTCCGGCTGGGTGGTTCCAATTATTGGTTTCTTGTGACCTAGTCTCTCATCTCCTCCCTTTGTCTCTCTGACCATGAAGATGATAGGGGCTTCCATTGCTAATCTGTTGATTACCCACCAACCCTTGTGTAAATCCTCATTTACCCCAAGATTTTCATATCTAATTCTCTATCTTAAATTCCTTTTTATTGCATTTTCCAGGAGGGTCTTCCCCACTTATTTCTACTAATTTCCCCATTTATTTCTATTAGTCATTACAGTCTCTTGATTTGTTTGTTAATTTCCTGACTCACCAATTAGATTTTGAGCATCATGAAAGCCAAGACTTTGCTTTTAAATTTTTTACTTCTTGCTTCCCTGGTGCTCAGAGCACTGAATAAATATTGGCTGAATGAAGGCATAATCAATGACTTCCATTAATTCTCCCCAGAGTATCTCCATCCCTGTTTTTATAAATGAGGTCTAAGATGCTCCAATGTTAAGTAATTTGCCAAAGCTAGTGAATGGAGAACCAATCCCAAGGCATAGGCTTACTGAACTGCGGAATCAGACTTGCTACTTGTCATGCTACACAGCCTGTTTCTGTACAAACAAAATGGAAAAGCAGTTCTGTTGGATGTTCATAAAAGAACCTGTTGATCTTTTTCAAATAAAAGTAATCCTAATATCTTCATCAATACTTTATATACTTATCTTTCTCTCCTGACATATATTAATCATCTTGATAAAATGGAACTGATGCATATCACCTGTGGCACGCTTCTAATAAATGTTTCCCAATCACTGCCCCAAGGGAAAGTAGCACTGTTAGATTCAACATACCTCCTCCGTGTCTCTACCCATAGACCCATCTCCTGCTAACTCTTTGCTTCATCATAACTAAGTACTCCTTTACTTCAGTACTATTCCTGAGAGTCATCTTTGTTTTTATAAATAATTACCTAGCATTCAAATGTATCTCGTCAATAGAGACAGAAACACATTATTTGTATGAAAGAAAGCAGGGAGGTCTAAAGTATCACAGAGACCTTTTGACATCCTTCCATATGAAATCAAAAGTGCTCAGGTTGACAAAGGCCTCTAAAAATAAATCTGGGCATGAACTGACAAATAGATATAAGTCCCTTCAGTACAATTCTCAGTATCCCTTTCTAACACACTTTCTAAAAATGTAGTTTCCATTTGAAAACCCCACTGATTAGCATGCAAAATACTTTCCTACGTTCTTTTCCTTTAGTTTAGAAGGAATTGGTATATAGAAATGAAATCCATATGCTATGTTAAATATAATATGGTTTAAATAATGCCATTTGCTCTAGTCATTTGAGATAGTATTTTGCACTGTGGCTTTATCTATTTAGGAAAATTCTCAGCCATTATCTCTTCAAATATGGCTCCTGTACCACATCTCTCTCTGTGATTCTGGGATACATTTATGTTCATTTTGCTGTTTCTTTCTATGTCTTTTGTTCTCTCATCTTTATTTTCTGTTCTTTTGTCCCTCCATGCTTCATTCCATATATATATATTTACATATATATATGTATATATAATTTATTTCTGGCCTATCTTCAGATTTACTAATTCTCTGTTTAGCTTTGTCTAATCTGCTTTGAAATCCATCCACTGTTTTGTTACTTTTCACTTATTGCATGTTTAGTATAATTTCTTTTTTATGCTCCTTAAACCACTTAAAATCATTTTTATCATTTCCAGTTTTCTAACAAAATTCTCCACCTTGAACATGGTCAGTATAGCTACTAGTCACATAATCTGTATGGGTGTGTGTATAAAATAGAAAATAATATATAGTAATAAATAGTATATATAAACATATGCATTTTAGATTTTAAGCATATGTAATGATATACAATGCACACATTGTACTTTCCCATATATACTTTTATTCCCTTATTTTATGTATAATTGGAATGAATGTATGTGTGTATACATATATATACACATGTTAGAGAAAATGCATTGTTTGTTGGTGGGTTTGACTTCGAAATTAAATAATCTTGGCTGAAAATCCTGGCTATGACACTTACTAGATGTTTGTGAGCAAATCAGTTGGCCTTCTTTTATAACCTTGGTTTCCTCAAATGTAAATGGACTAAAAATGCATGTCTCAGAGGTTTATTGTAAGAATTAAGAATCATAATATGTGTGATCATTATTAAGGTTTCTGACACACACTGAGCACACAAAAATTGTTTCTTTAGTAAGATAAGATATGAAATGATATAATTTAAAATATCACCTGCTGTTGATAATGGTACTATTTTCCCCCAAGGCAAATAATACAGAAAGAGGGTAGACTTCAAAGTCAAATTTACATGAACTCTACTTGGATTATCTGTGTCACCTTGGGCAAATTACTCAGCCTCTCTGTTGCTCCATTTTTGGACAAGTTACTCTGTTATTCCATTTCCTCACCTTAAAAAGCACTAATTTAACCATGCAGATCTTATAAGATTAAATGCCATATATGCATAGTTTCTGTCATAATCATATTCTACTCTGCATTTTCAGATTTTCACATTTTGTTAATATTTGTAATTAGTATGATTGAGTTTTCTGGCAATGTAGAAAGACAAATGACAACATTTTAAATGGTTAAATGTTTCTCTGTGTTTTTTCCCTTTCAATAAAGTTTTGGACACTTTACCCACTGTGCGGTATCAGGAGACCATGAGTACCATCCTCACGTGGATCCAACAGTCAGAAACCAAACTCTCTATACCTCAGGTTACTGTCACGGAATACGAGATCATGGAGCAGAGACTTGAGGAGTTACAGGTCTGTGACTTTTTAAAAATCTTGATACATCTCTCAAGTCTTGCTCATCTATCAAGCAGTCACATTGTTATAACCTTAATACAATACTAGAATTAAAATAATTGTGGCAAGTATGACAGTTGGCCAGCTGAAAAAAATGAAGGCTGTAAAAGCATAATCTTTAATGTATTTGTGCCTCTCTCCTTAAGATAAAGGTTCCATCTTTGGAGACAATGATATGATGTACTCATGAAATATATTCTTTCTTGCTCAGTGTGTATTTTCAGAAACACAGATTTTGATTATTATAAAAGCTCTGGTATTATTTCCTCCCCTTTGCTTGCTGATTTATAGCTCATATTTCCAACCAGCAAGTGGTAAAATTAATGTAGTTTTAAAATTAGTTGTAATTTAAACTCATTTGATGTAATATTGTAATTAGTTTTTGGAGTTCTATTAACTGTATTTTAACAGTTTTATATTAGGAAATAAAATGCTAATATTGGAAATGAAAGATGTAATTCATATTCGATTTTAGGATACCTTCCTACTAATTCTGAAAAACCTGTGGTGTATATCTAATCACATTTTATTTTGTAAGGCATTGAAACACATTTGTGTATTATATTTTAAGAGCTGAGATAATATGTCCACATTTTCTGAATTAAGAAAACAAGTTAAAACTTTAACTTTGTTTTATCAGGAGTTCTGTTTTGGGAATTGAATATTATTTACTAAAAAAAATTTTAATTTTAGAAGTATTTCTTCAAAGAAATCTTTAAACATTTCCCAGTATACGTCATCCTAATTAAACTATTTCCTCTACTATAATACAAAACAAACTATAACTGTTTAATCATTTTTCCTTTTTGTGCTGTTATTTGCAACACCTGGAATAATTTTAAAATTTACTTTGAGAGTTATGTGACTTAATAGAACTATAAATGTAAAAAAACATAGCAGTACACAGGTATAGCAATTGGGGAGTGGGTTAAGTATATAAGAAATGGTACACAGATAAATGGAAGAGAAAATTATTTATAACTATTATTGGGAAAATAAGTTATTAACTTACTGAAAACAATGAAGTCAGAACCTTGTGTCAGATGTTACACCAAAACAAACTACTACGTAGATTAAAAATTCAAAAACACTTTAACAGGCATAAATTTTGTAGAAAATTTTAATAAAACTCTACAAATATATGATGGGGAAGCACAAAAATCAGTGGAAGCGATCACAACATTGTAAAAGTACCAGAGCCAATCTTAAAGAAAAACAAAAGAAGGAAAACATCTGTCTGAATAAGTCATTAATGAGGTAGTCACCAAAAAAAGAAATAATGACTATTATTCCTATGAAAAGTTGTAACTCAAATTGAAAAGGATGTACAAATTTACAAAATGGGATATCATTTTTACATATGAAATTGCAAAAATAAATTAATACATAAATGAATACAAGAAAACAGAGTCAGATATAGCAAATACACCAATGGTTGCCAGAGGAGAGAGGGACAAAATGGGAGTAAGGAATTAAGAGGTACACACTATCATGTGTAAAATAAGATACAAGGATATCTTGTGCAGCACAGGGAATAGAGCCTGTATTCTATAACTTTAAATGAAGTATCATCTACTAACATGAGTTAATGTTTTGAACACCTGAAACTAGTAGTTTAAATCAACTATAATTAAAAAAAAATTTGTAAGGATGTAGAACAAATTAGCAATATGAGATACTATCTTTTACATACTAAGTTGGAAGAACAAAAAGAAATAAGAAAGAAAACCGAAAGCTATAGTAAGTACAGGGGCTTCCCAGGTGCCACTAGTGGTAAAAAATCCACCTGCCAATGCAGAAGACATAAGAGATGGGGGTTCGATCCCTGGGTTGGGAAGATCCCCTGGAGGAAGGTATGTCAACCCACTTCAGTATTCTTGCCGGGAGAATCCCATGGACAGAGGAGCCTGGCGGGCTACAGTTCCTGGGATCACAAAGAGTCAGACACGACTGAAGTGATTTAGCACATAGTAAGTGCAGTTGTGGCAGCAATGAACTACATTCTCACTTACTGATGGGAATGTCAATTGAATGAAAATTTTGCCAAGGAAAACTTTCCAGATCTAAATACATAGAGATATAGATAAATAGATCATAAACATAATTTAAGAGAGTGGAAAGGTTAAAATTAATTTATACAAGTAATAATGAAAAATGGTTAAAAGAACTACAGAAGCAATTAAAGTCTATGTTTTTGAAAATTACTTAATGACATGGGAAAAGGCTCACAATAAATTGCTTAGCTCAAAATGTATGTGCATACTATGTATTGTGTAAATAATCAAGGGTAACAGTTTAATAAATAAAATAAAAATAAAGTTAAAATAACTTACATATCACAAAATAAACATTATGCAACCATAAGATTATGTGTTTTACATAATTATGTGTATGTGAGTATAACATATGATCAGATATTCAGTAAAAAAAAAAAACCTGGAAATTTATCTAAAAACAGTTGTATGTTATGGGTATTTTTGCCCATTTTAAAATCTTAAACCTTTATTTGTTTATAACCAGAAAGTAACATTTAAATAAATACTGAATACAGCAATCCTAAACGTATGCATCCTATTATAAGGGGTGGAATAGATTATACAGTACAAATGTGAAATGAAGTTTGTAAATTCTCCCCAAAATGATCTGAAAATTTCACTGTGATACTACAAAACAGAACAATGCCTTTTGAAGAATAAGAAACTTCCATTAACTGGCATGAGTAAACTATCTATATGATTTAACTTATTCAGAGTTGTGCTATCACATATCGATCTTATTTAGTGATATTTTTATCTATGAAGATGAGAAATTATCTTGCTAAAGGCTTATAGTTAAGTTTACTTATAATTAAGTTAAACTCCATTAATTGAATCATAAATACAGTTATTGATATACAAATAAAATGTAATAAAATTAGATGAGCTAAAGCTCTTTGTTTCAATAAGATACAGTTTTGTATATATTCCACTTTGTTGATAAGAATAGGCATAAATTTTTAAATGCAATATTACTAAATAATCTGTAAATTACTCTTATGATTGAAAATAGATTTTAAGTTGCTAATTATTTCACATCCGATGTTACATCATTTATTATTTTAAATGTTTGAGCCACATAGCTTTCATTTTAAGTACACTTGATTTATCTGAAACTCATCAATGAAATTGAACAATTAAACTCATTAATATTCATCAGTTAGTATAAAGGCACTTTCTTTTTTAATTTTGAGGCTTTACAAAGTTCTCTGCAAGAGCACCAAAATGGCCTAAACTATCTCAGCACCACTGTGAAAGAGATGTCACGGAAAGCACCCTCTCATATAAGCCAGAGATATCAGTCGGAATTTGAAGACATTGAGGGTCGATGGAAAAAACTCTCTGCCCAGCTGGTTGAACGTTGCCAAAAGCTAGAGGAGCAAATGGCCAAACTCCGAAAACTTCAGGTAATTCAAGATTTTACTTTTTATATTGATTTTTATTTGTTTCTCTCCTAATGATGAGTTATATAATTAAAAGACATAGTCCCTTAAAGTCAGTGATAAGGCCAAAAGATACAAATTTGTCTCGAAGGACAGTAGTTTGCCTATTGATTTTAAGAAAGCATTAAGAGTTCTGTTTCTTTGATTTTCTTTAGAATTAGCTTTTTTCCCACCAATAACAATGGGAATTAAAAAACTTTTCAGCTCAATAATTTTCAAAACCCACTTTCTTTTTAGTCTTGTTATCCTCTAAATAATTATTTAGCTTATGAATAAGGCTTCCCTGGTGTCTCAAAGCCTGGAGAAGGAAACAGCAACCCACTCCGGTATTCTTGCCTAGAAAATCCCATGGACGATGCAGGAGACTGCTTGCAGTGCAGGAAAATTTTTTTTCCTGAAAAATGGCTGCATTGTTATTTTGGTTGTAAAATATATATACATATATATATATGTATATATATATACACACATACACATATATACACACAGGCTAACTTACATATGTCGGCTTTAATTGTGACACATTATCTAGAGCTGGGTGACTTCCTTGTTGGCTCAGTGGTAAAGAATTTGCCGAGTGGATATGTGTGTGTGTGTGTGTGTGTATTTGTTATTGTTGTTCAGTTGTGTCCAACTGTTTGCGACCCCATGGACTGCAGCACGCCAGGCTTCCCTGTGCTTCACTGTCTCCCAGAGGTTGCTCAAATTCATGTCCACTGAGTCAGTGATGCCATCCAATCATCTCGTTCTCTGTTGTCCCCTTCTCCTCCCGCCCTCAGTCTTTCCCAGTATCAGGGTCTTTTGCAGTGAGTCAGTTCTTCGTATCAGGTGGCCTAAGTATTGGAGCTTCAGTTTCAGCATCAGTGCTTCCAATGAGTATTCAGTACTGATTTCCTTTAGGATGGACTGGTTTGATCTCCTTGCAGTCCGAGGGACTCTCAAGAGTCTTCTCCAACACCACAGTTCAAAAGCAGCAATTTTTCGGTGCTCAGCCTTCTTTATGGTCCAACTCTCACACCCACACATGACTACTGGAAAAACCATAGCTTTGACTAGATGGATCTTTGTGGGCAAAGTAATGTCTCTGCTTTTTAATACACTGTCTAGTTTTCTCATAACTTTCCTTCCAAGGGCTAAGCGTCTTGTAATTTCATGGCTGCATTCACCATCTGCAGTGATTTGGGAGCCCAAGAAAATAAAGTCTGTCACTGTTTCCATTGTTTCCCCATTTATTGCCATGAAGTGATGGGACCGGATGGCCTGGTCTTAGTTTTTGATTGTTGAGTTTTAAGCCAGTTTTTCCACTCTCCTCTTTCACCTTCATCAAGAGGTTCTTTAGTTCCTCTTTGCTTTCTACCATAAGGGTAGTGTTGTCAACAAATCTGAGGTTATTGGTATTTCTCCCGGAAAACTCAATTCCAGCTTGTGCTTCATCCAGCCTGGCATTTCACATGTATTCTGCACATAAGTTAAATAAGCAGGGTGACAATATACAGCCTGGACATACTCCTTTCCCAATTTGGAACCAGTCATTTTTGCAGGTCTGGTTCTAACTGTTGCTTCTTGACCTGCATACAGATTTCTCAGGAGATGGGTAATGTGTTCTGGTTCCCATGTCTTAAAGAATTTTCCAAAGTTTGTTATGATCCACACAGTCAAAGGCTTTGGCATAGTCAATAAAGCAGAAGTAGATGTTTTTTTCTGGAACTCTCTTGCTTTTTCTATGATCCAATGGATATTGGCAATTTGATCTCTGGTTCCCCTGCCTTTTCTAAATCCAGCTTGAACATCTGGAAGTTCTTGGTTCATGTAGTGTTGAAGCCTAGCTTGGAGAATTTTAAGAATTACTTTGCTAGCTTGTTAGATGAGTGCAATTTTGTGGTAGTTTGAACATTCTTTGGCATTGCCCTTCTTTGGGATTGGAATGAAAACTGACCTTTTCCAGTCCTGTGGCCAGAGCTGAGTTTTCCAAGTTTGCTAGCATATTGAGTATAGCACTTTGACAGCATCATCTTTTAGGATTTGAAATAGCTCAGCTGGAATTCCATCATCCCCACTAGTTTTGTTCATAGTGATGCTTCCTAAAGCCCACTTAATTTCGCATTCCAGGAATTCTGGCTCTAGGTGAGTGATCACACCATCGTGGTTATCTGGGTCATTAAGATCTCTTTTGTATAGTTCTTCTGTGTATTCTTGTCACCTCTTCTTAATATCTTCTGCTTCTGTTAGGTCCATACCATTTCTGTCCTCTATTGAGCCCATCTCTGCATGAAATGTTCCCTTGGTATCTCTAATTTTCTTGAAGAAATCTCTAGTCTTTCCCATTCTATTATTTTCCTTTATTTCTTTGCATTGTTTACTTAGGAAGGCATTCTTATCTCTCCTTGCTATTCTTTGGAGCTCTACATTCAGATGGGTATATCTTTCCTTTCTCCTTTGTCTTTCACTTCTCTTCTTTTCTCAGCTATTTGTAAGCCTTCTTCAGACAAGCGTTTTACCTTTTTGCATTTCTTCTTCTTTGGGATGGTTTTGATCCCTACCTCCTATATAATGTTACAGACCTCTGTCCATAGTTCTTCAGGCTCTGTCTATCAGATCTAACCCCTTGAATCTGTTTGTTTACATATATATAATGGGTGAAGGAGCTTCCCTGTTGATGCAGTACTAAAGAATCTGCCTCCACCCAGGAGATGTGGCTTTGATCCCTGGGTCAGCAAGATACCCTGGAGAAGGAAATGGCAACCCACTCCAGTATTTTTACTTGGAAAATCTCATGGACAGAGGAGCCTGGGGGGCTACAGTCCATGGTGTCACAAGATTCAGACATGACTTAGCGACTAAACCACCACCACAAAATAAAAAGTTATCTGCCATGTAATATGGTCACATAATTTCATCAGCATGTTTCACTTGCAATTTTATATATAAATTTGATCCCATCACCTTACACAAACCAACTTCTACTGACTTAATTTGTTTGAATAGTGCCACCTAATTACCCAAGCATTAGTAAACCAACAACTCACTATAGTCTAAAGTTTAAAACATCTGGTGATGCAGGTGATATCTCTCTTATGTGGTAAATTATTGCAAAAAATGTTAATGCTGGAAAAAAGCTTGAAAGCATCATGGCATGATGGAAAAGCATCAGAATAGCACACTTCTGGATTTAATTCCCAGTCTAGCTACTTGGTTGTTTTTTCTTACCATTCACAAACCAAAAGACCTAGCAGTTTTAATTATTTTTTAAAACACAACAGCTACAGTAATGTTTCTCAAAGTATGAACATATGAGTACATGCATACACATACGCACACATATAAAAACACATTTTTGCCTGAGCTAGTGGCAAAAGAGGGTACAGTTATGTGGTCCTTGCCATCAAGGAGCCCATGTCTGGTGAAGGAGAAAGGTGAGTGTATCCATTTCCCATTGCTGCTGTAATAAGTTGCTGTAAATTTAATGGCTTGAAACAGCACACATATATTGTGGTTCTGAGTATCAAAAGTTCAATGTCAGGCTCAGTGGGCTAAAATCAAGGTATGGACAGGGCTGTGTCCTTTCTGGAGGCTTTAGGAGGAAATTTATTGCCTTCATGGGAAATAGATGGGGAAACAGTGGAAACAGTGTCGGCCTTTATTTTTGGGGGCTCCAAAATCACTGCAGATATTGATTGCAGCCTGAAATCAAAAGACGCTTACTCCTTGGAAGGAAAGTTATGACCAACCTAGATAGCATATTAAAAAGCAGAGACATTACTTTGCCAACCAAGGTCCGTCTTGTCAAGGTTATGGTTTTTCCAGTGGTCATGTATGGATGTGAGAGTTGGACTGTGAAGAAAACTAAGCACCAAAAAATCGATGCTTTTGAACTGTGGTGTTGGAGAAGACTCTTGAGAGTCCCTTGGACTGCAAGGAGATTCAACCAGTCCATCCTAAAGGAGATCAGTCCTGGGTGTTCACTGGAAGGACTGATGCTGAAGCTGAAACTCCAATGCTTTGGCCACCTCATGTGAAGAGCTGACTCATTGGAAAAGACCCTGATGCTGGGAGGGATTGGGGGCAGGAGGAGAAGGGGACGACAGAGGATGAGCTGGTTGGATGGCATCACTGACTCGATGAACATGAGTTTGAGTAAAGTCTGGGAGTTGGTGATGAACAGGGAGGCCTGGCGTGCTGCGATTCATGGGGTCACAAGGAGTCGGACACAGCTGAGCGACTGAACTGAACTGAACTGAACTTTTAGTTTTGGGAAACTACAATCTTGGTTCATGTTTCCATCTTCATCTTTAAAGCCAGGAGTGTAGCACCTCCCAATTTCTCTCTTATACTCCTGCCTCTATCTTAATAAGGATCTTTGATCATATTGTGCCCATTTGGATAACCCAGGATCATCTCCTTATCTTGATATCCTTAACTTAATCACATCTACAAATTCCTTTTTGCCATGTAAGGCACCATATTGACAGCTTCCAGGGATGGGGCCTGAAATCTTGAAGGGTCATTGTTTAACCTGTCAGAGTAAGTAATAAAACAGTGCAGTGAGCATGACAGTAGAAAGAGAGGAAAAGCAACACAGACTGGGAAAAGGAATTATGATTTGTTCTTGGGATATGAGTTATCTGACTACACCTGGAATACGTAGAATTTAGGCACCTAATAAAAGATGGAGGAAGAGTTCCTGACAAAATGAAGCAGCGTGTTCAGTTAACTGAAAGTTGTTCAATATTGGAGAGATAAAAGATGTGTCTGGAGATTAAGAAAAGAGGTGATTGGAGAAGTAGTCTGAGAGCAGATCAGAAATGAGTTGGATGCCATGCTTTGGAATATGAATTATAATCTAACTATGATTGGATTAACATAATGACAATGTGGAACTATTATTGGTACTTCAAGAGGAGGGAGATAAAATAATATATTTTTTTAAACATCACTTTGAGTAGAAGAAGGAGGTGAGAAGAATATTGGTACCACTGGGGAGAATGGGTTAGAGTAGGGTGAGACTGAAGTAGATACCAGAAAGAGCTAATGTAGTAGTCAAAGAGGCAGTGGTAAGATCTGAACTAGGAGAGTGTTGATGTGGGCCAAAGAGCAAAGCTAGATTCAGGAAATGTCAGCCAGATAATAATGTTGAAGTCTTTAGATTTAGTCAGATGCTTTTAAAGTCATTATTATTTGTCATATTGAAGAGAGAAATTTCTGAGAAACACACATTTTCAATAGAAATCTAATTAAGAAAGGACAAAATAGCACATCTGGATAGCATAGTTGAATTGTAAACAGATAAAGATGTTTGGCAAACCACACACTTGAAATGTACCCCTAAAAGGAGCAAGAAAAATGGCATTATGTAAAACAAAAATGGGATGTACTTGGCTATTTACAAATGAATAAAGATGACATTTTCCATTTGATCATTACGTCAACTTGGTCGAGCAAATCAGAAATTAAAAGCACAAGTTTTCTTTCTTTAAAGATGACAACATCTTGGTCTGAAAGTTCTCCACTGGAGGGGCTATTTAAACTGTCAACTGTAGAAAACAATTTGTGGAAGTTCAGGTTTAGGGAGGCTATAAAGATACCATTACATTGAGTTTATTGTTCATAGTTTGTTTTATGTACTGTAAGGGCACATTGTTAGTATTATCATGAGTTGTTTTGTAACTTAAAATTTCTCTAGAGGGGGATGTGATTTAATGTTCTCAAGAGTAACATCATAAAACCACATTTGGTAGTAATTTTTTATTTTTAACAATAGCAGACTTCATACGCCAGTGCTCATAGAGCAGACCATAAAAATGCAGTCTTAGTGGAAATATTCTTTTCCTGAAGAGCTACTTAGAGATATTCTTCAACCATGGGAATTGTTCGTGGGCTTGTGTTCAAACATATCACCATGATGAATTGTGTCGAGGGAAATCAGCACCCCAATAATGTGTGAAAATGGGTCTCTGATTCCAGAATCACATAAAAACCTTGAAGAAGTGGATGGCTGAAGTTGATGTTTTCTTGAAAGAGGAATGGCCTGCCCTTGGAGATTCAGAAATTCTTAAAAAACAGCTCAAGCAGTGCAGGGTAAGATTTTTATATGACATTTCTTTATATGAAGACTTTGATATGGAAACTATTATTTAATGATATCAATGGTCCTGAACCAGGGGTGGTTTTGTCCCTCTAGGGGACATTTAGTAATGTCTGGAGACATTTTCATTTGTCTCAACTTGAGGTGGGGTAGATGCTGTTGGCTTCTAGTGGATAGAAGCCAGGGGCATATCGTAATATCCTACAATGCAAAGAACAGCACCGCACAACAAAGAATTACCCCGTCCAAAAGGACAGTAGTGCCAAGGTTGAGAAACTGGGCTAAATAAGAGAGAAATAGACAAAATATTGTCTTTTATTCAACACTCACTTTACAATATTATTTTGATATAGCATGCAGTTTAAGCTAAAGATAAATGATTTTTTTTGAGTTACTTGTTATATCTTATTACAGAGTGTCAATAAAACTATGTTGCTCTTTCCATGTATGTCACACTGTAGTATAATATAAGACATGTATTTTGAAATAATATTTATTATGCCATTGTCATGCAGTGGGAGGAGAAAAATCTAGCTCTTTCAAGAACTTTCTTTGTGAATAAAAGCTTTAAAAGCAAATCCATTTTATCAATAACCTTCACAGCATCTTGCTATAAACTGCTGCAGCATACTATGTTGGAAATCAAACCTCCTTCGAAAATAGTAATTTATAAATCTCATCATTGTTGCACTGTTTTTGAACATGAAGTATTCAGTTTATTTGCTTTTGTAGCTAATCTAAGTAGACTATAGATATATAATTCCCCATTTCATTCATACCATAAAAAGGAACATTTTTTGCAGATTTTATTTCAGGTTTTAAAGGGAAAAATTCATGTGTAGTGTCATGATTCCTAATTATATGTTTCTTTGTAGCTATGTTGCATTTCTAATTGTTGTGGTAATTTTTTCTGCTAACTTAAATTGAGTTGTTTCCTTAGCTTTTAGTCAGTGATATTCAGACAATCCAGCCCAGTCTAAACAGTGTCAATGAAGGTGGACAGAAAATAAAAACTGAAGCAGAACCAGAGTTTGCTTCTAGACTGGAGACAGAGCTCAGAGAACTGAACACTCAATGGGATTACATATGTCGACAGGTATGTCCCATCTCTTTTATGTTGGCTTGCTCCATTTTAATTATGATTTCTTAATGTCTCCCTTCACCATGGACCTTTTAAAAAGTTCAGTCTCTGTGTTGATGCTTTAAAGTATGGTTAAGTAAAACTAGCCTTTGTCTAGCATATAAAATGTTTTCATAGTATATATTTAAGTAGTGTATATTCATCTTATTGGAAGTCCTAAAATGGTCTTGTTGAATACAGCTGTCATTCTGAATAATAAAGCCCTTTTCTTAGGCATTATTTTTCTTGAATCTTTTCTCCAAAAGACTGCATAACTTAATACATGTAATTGGATCAACAAAGATAGTTTACAATTCTATACTTGATACAGAAATAAAATGAATGAGTAATACATGCATATGTACAAATATAAATATGTTTCTCTTTTGATTGTAAGATTGATGAGTTTGGCTTCTTCAAACATCTCTTTCAATAGGTGGATTAAGATTGGGAAATAGTTGAGAACAGCATAGTAGAAAAAAATATAAGATAAATGTACATTCATATCTGAGTTCCTCATTTTTATATGGAAGAGTGTTTTATAGATATTTATTTCCAATTTCAAGATTAAATTGCAGAATAGTAAATATTACATACAAGTAGCATATATCAAATACTTCTGGTTCAAAAGTGAAATTTTGACCTAAAGCAATGATTACTTTTTAATACACCAATACCTTTTTTGAAGTTAATGAGAGGTTTCATTTTATGTGTATTAGAGCCAGTCAGTCTTTCGTTATTTCTAAGTAACCTTTCAAAGTTGAAAAGAAATCATGCCAAAAGGCAAAAACTAAATTTGAAAAAGAAAGAAATTGAGCCGAGGAAAAGTCAAGGCAAGTCACCCAGCTAATACCATCACTGACAAATGCTCAACTGTTCTATTAACTCACGGATGAGATAGCCCGGGGTCAGCTAGCTTGCATTCTTCTTCTGGATTAAGTCGGTTCTAGAAGGGATGTTAAGGAAAAAAAATAATATTACTTAGAGAATAGATTATATCATTGATGTTTTCCTGGAAGGCCAGTATGAAAAGGATTTGTTTGTTGAATGTTTTTAATGGATGAATAGAAAGAGCAGCACCAATTTATTTAGAGCAAGGGAGGAAACAATAGCAAAAAAAAATCTTTGTGCGAAAATGGATGGGAAAGAAGAGTCATTAATTTTCTTATAAAGCACAGTGAGGATTTACTATTCATACCAAGTACAATGGGGAGCTATTAGACGTTTAGGTATAGGAGTGACATCATGTAAATATTTGCTATATATTCCTCTTATATGAAAAGACTGAAGGGGCACGAGTTGAAGCATGTAGGAATTAAAGTTTTCAGGTAGGAAATGATACTGGCAAATAACAGGGGGAATATTAGTGGAGATTGAGAGACACAAAGAAATTTGAAATGTATAATCCTCTTGTGACTCTGTGTTTGATTGACTGTCCAAACCTCTTCCAATAATTTTCCAAGTTCTTCCACAGAGACAGATGTGATTTGAATTGTTGTTGCTATGATTCATTACTGTTTATTGTTTTTATGTACATTTTCCCATTATACAGTAAGTTGCATGAGGGAAGGGGGTGTGTTATTCTAGGCAACCTGAACCAAAGTGCTTGTGTCAGTCAAACTTTGTAGAGACTCTGTACTTCTGGCCATCTCCAGCAAGCTTATCCCACTCAATGTGATCATTTATTTTTCTTGTTTCTTCTAACCAGTTAGGCAAGTTCTTCCTTGTTGCATTTTTGATCAGGGCTTTCACACTCACTTCCACAATCATTACTCTTACTGCTAACAACACATTCCTTTCTTGATTTTATGTTTTATTAGACCCCGTTAGAAATGGCAGTACTTGATGAAAGATAAGGCTTGTGGAAAGTTCAGGGTGACAGGGAGGGAGGGATCAAAGCATAGTCAGAGTTTTCTGTTTTGAGCAACACTGTTGGACACCACACCGTCTATGAAAGAAGGAAAAACTGTGCGCTGAGGGAGAAACATAATTGACCAGCTTGGTAGAATGATCAGTGCTTCTACTTTGGTCATGTTTATTTTGGAGGCGTATACAGTCAAAATGCATCTGGAATCCAAGTGGGGTGTTTAAACTGAGCATATAAACTATATGCAGAGAAATAAAGATAACATCTGTGTAACTCCTATCTGACAATGAAAGAATTTGTCAGACCCACCCTCCCTCTGAATTTTTTGCTAAATTAGATGAAATAAGAACTCTTATGGATGGGGAAGACTTCCTTGTGGATGGAGAGGCAAACAATGTGTAAGGGAAGAGGCTCTGGACCAGGTTGCCTGGGTTTAGATCTTGCCCCCACCATAAGCTACCTCTGTGAGCCTGGAAAAGTCGCTTTATCTCTGCACTTCAGTTTCCCAGTCTTTACAGTGTGATGATATTACTACTTACTTTATAAGAATTTTAACATTCTTCTATAGTTAAATGAATTTGTGTGTATAAGGTGTGTAGTTCTATATCTAGCACAGAGTAACCACTATGTACATACTTGTTCAATAAAATAAATGAGAGATGAAATAGACATAAAGCTGCATATGTAAAATTATAAAATATGTGTAATTTCTAAATAATGTATAGATATATATTTTAATTATTGGTGACTATAAACATAGAGTTACCAAGAAACACTGGATTGAGTGGCAAGGCAGGTGCCATTCTGGCACCTTGCAGATCATTATCTTTCTCTGATTCAGTACATCTTTTGGGTTCAGTCACCCACAGACCCCTGGGTCACTCTGCCTCATTCCTTACATATTTTAACACCTAACTCACTGTTATTCCTGTCCTAATTCTGGGTGATTTCAGTATCTTCTTGGATGGTTCTTCCCATTCCTGAGCCTTCGATTACTTAATATCCACTCCAATGATTTTCATCTTCTACCCTGCCTCAGCTACGCACTCCCAGCTTCATAACCTAGACAATGTCTCTAGCAGTAACGTCTTTATAATTTTACCCTTGAGAATCCTGCCCTGCAGCCTCCAGCATACACACAATACAGCCGCTGTGGAGCCTGTATGGAGATTCCTCAGAATTAAAATAGAGCTGCCCGAGGGTCTAGCACTCCCACTTCTGGGTATATTTCCAAAGGAAACAAAATCAGAATTTCTCAAAGAGATGTCTGTACACCCAAATTCATTGCAACATTACTCACAATAGCCAAGATAAGGAGACAACCTAAGTGCTGGTCAGGGAGAAACACATAAAGAAGATTCTGTGTGTGTGTGTGTGTGTATACATATATACATACATATAGACAAAGGGGTATTATTCTGAGAAAGAAGGAAAGCCTGTGATTTGCAACAACCTGGATGAAACTTGAGGGTATTCTATTAGGTGAAATAAATCAGATAGAAAAAAACAAATACAGTCTTATCTCAGTCAAACATGAAATCTAAAAAAGTCAAACTCAAGAGAGTAGAATGGATATTACTATGGTTTAAAGAGTGAGGGAGATGAAGAGATTCTGGTTAAGTGGTACAGACTTCTCATTTATGATGAGGGAGTCCTTGGGATCTCAAGTTCCACGGACAGTGGAGCCTGGCAGGCGACAGTCCATGGGCCTGCAAAATCAGACACACCTGAGTGACCAAGCACATACATAGCCCATTTACAATATGACGACTATAGCTGACAATTCTGTATTATATAAAGTATTCTATAATTTCTTTATATATGAACCTTGCTAGGAGAGTAAATCTTTAATGTTTTCATAATAAAAAGAAAAATGATAATTTGTGTGATGATGAAGGCATTGACTAATCTTGTTGTAATCATTTCACAGTAGTTGTATATACCTTAAACAGCGTTTTAACTCAATTGTATCTTAACAAAGGTTGTGGGGGAGTGGAGTGGGGTCAGGCAGTGCTGAATGTTAGATTTACAAATTCTAGAACAGGAAACATGAAGAACTTTCTGTTTTATAAAGCAGTTGATGCAGTGTAATCTGCTGAAACTGCAGGGGTAGACTGGGCGATTTCAGGCTAGACAGTTGGCATTACTCAGGTAATAAAGGTGAAGGAGAAAGTATGATTTTATCCTCAACCTTTTCACAGAAATTGTTCTAAAATGTGAAACCACAAAAAATTCATCTCTTTCTGATCAGATGTAGAGCGGAATGTTAAATTTGGAAAAGACCTTGGAAATCATCTAGTCCAACTTTTAGGTTAATTAAGAAATGGAGATAAATGAAGTGATGTTTCCAGATTCACTTAGCTTGTTAGTGATTGATTCCAGGTATCCTGATTCCAAAACTGGTGCTCTTTCCATTGCACTCATTCTGTCACTTCAAAATGACTTCCTACTTTTCTTTCCTTTGAAAATCACTCCTGATCCCTTTCTTCTGGTTTCGTTTTATAGCATGCATTATATATATATATATAGTTTTTTGCTACAAGTCTTTGGCTAAGTTTTGTTAGTCATTCTAATATTATTGCCTCTGTGCCAACCGCCTCCAAAGATTATAGCAGAATATCCAAGTAGAAATTTAACAGCTTGTTTACTTGGCCTTATTATAGGTTCATTGACTATGCAAAATCATCTTTGTACTTTATCTAGTATAATTGTTAGATATGTGGTTCTAGCTGTGTTACAATGAAACATATACTTATATTTCAATAGGTCAAGTTCTACTTTCTCCTAGGAGAGTAAAGTTCTTTAAGTAGCTTTAATTTAACTACATTAGGCTTAAGGTAGTTGTAAAGTATAAGAAAAATTAACATGAACATGGTACTGCATATATTTCATATTTGGTAAAGTACCATGGAAATGTTGTTTTATTAAAACTATGCCTTTTATATTAAGACTTTAAATTACAGCTGTATTATTTAAAAGATGCATTCTACTTAATCCCAGAGAGAAGAATAACATCATTTGAGTAGAGTTATTTTTTAAGGTAAAAGAGATGCACTATGTATCGTTATTCTAATACTAAATTGAAATTTTCCCTCAGTGTGTTACAGCAGAGTACTTTGAATAAGCTATTAACATGCATGATCTCTTGGGTATTTTAAGTTTTGCTATCTTTCTAGTTAAAAAGTAATACATTCTGTTATAAAGTTAGTATTACAGAAATATATGAGACTTTATAAAGCAAGAGTCTCCTATCACACATGCTTTTTTACACCTTTTTTTAATGTAAAATTATATACTAGACAGTTTTCGCTTCAGCACAGATGCATCAGTGCTCCATGATATCCCATTCTGTGTGTGTACATGTGTGTCCCACAATTTATTTAACTAATCTTCCATGAAAGCACCTTTGGGTTCGTTTTCAATATGTTGCTATCTTCAAAGCTGAATTGAATAGTGTACATGCAACTATGTACACATCATTTTATATGTGGGAGAGTAGGCTCAAATTGATGACCATTAAGGCATTTAATGCATTTTGCCAGTTTACTGTCTAAAAGGTTTTACTGTGGTGTATATTTCCTTCAACAGGTATGAAACCTTTGTTTTCCCACATCCCTATTCAAACCTGGAATTCTAATTAGGCTTTTTTCTAATCTCATATTTGAAAATATACTAATTTAACTTCATTTGCTATTATCTAACTATAAATGATACTGAACATCTTTTCACATATATATGGCCTCATTTTCATTTTATTTCTGTGAATTACATGACTGTATTTTTTATTCATTTTCCTTTTTTATGAGAGTTTTCTATAGGTATATGATTATTAAGTTCCTGGGGTATTTGAAATTGTAAAACGGCATCAAAGAGTGCAAAGAATTTCTACTTCTATGTATGCCAATAAATTCAGTTTTCCAACTGAAACATATCATGAAAAAAATGTTTTTCTTTACTCTCCATTTGCAGAAATGAATTACCATATACAACAGCTAAATTGTGGTCTTAGGGGAATCTGTTCATTATGCCAAGTAAATGCTTATATCTTATTTTAACACTTATGTGAAATTAAGTGTATCTGATTGCTATGAGTTATTTTCCTCATTCATGCAAGCTATTTACTTCTAGCTTCATCTTTTCCAAGCTTTCTATTATTTACAGACTTGTCAATAATAGTATAATGATAATGTTTTATGACTTTCAATATTCATGCTTTACTTATTGGTTTGTTTTATGGAAGGTCTATGCCAGAAAGGAGGCCTTAAAGGCAGGCTTGGATAAAACTGTAAGCCTTCAGAAAGATTTGTCAGAGATGCATGAATGGATGACACAAGCCGAAGAAGAATACCTGGAGAGAGATTTTGAATATAAAACCCCAGATGAATTACAGACAGCAGTTGAAGAGATGAAGGTAAAAGAAACCAGATAAAACAAATTGTGATTCTGCACAGTCTGCTCTTTTCTTGGTTTAATAGTAGAGGTTGCTTTTTGATTAATTTAGCTTCAACTTTGATATGTATTGTATAGAATGCTTAAACTTTTTATTTATTAATTTTATGTATTGTGGTCAAAACATAAATATTGATAATCACAGTTTGGAACATTTTCCCCTTAAAATTATGTACTATTAAGAGATTAGACTCAGCTACTCATATCAGATGTTTCTAGCCGATGCAAATTCAAACTGGAAAAGTGTCAAAGTGTTGGTGAAATGACAGTTGAAAATGTCATCAATAGGCTTTGTTAATTTGGTGCTTTAAAGGGGTTTCTTACAATTTGGCAGTACTAAATATTTCAGCTGATGGTCTTTAATATGGATGAAAGACTGTGTTTACATGAGCTTCTCTTGAATCAGTAAGATAAAATAAATAACATTGATTTAGGACCAAGGAAACTGGTATATAGCTAGGACTTGCAGGTGAAGCCAGGTAATTGAATCTACACAATGGCATTGTAGTATGGCCCTGGGCAACTCAATAGTCAGTATAATCCTCTTATTTTTCATGTGTAAGTCATTTCACTTCATAACTTGAAAGTATGAACTGAAAAATAAAACTTGCATGTAAGTAAATTGCCTACCTCAGAGTGAGCACTCAATGATTTGCAGCTATAATGATAAATATCTTCATATAGTAGCAATAACACATTATTTAACATTAGCCTAGGTGAACTATTAATAGATATTTGTTTGGTTTGAAGCCTCGTGACAGAGCAAAATCATTTTAGAGCCAAGCACTTGGGTTTAAAACCTGCTTTGACCCCTTGCCAACTGTGTAACCTTGGGTAAGTTACATAAACCCATCCTTTGTTTGTGATCTGGATATCACAATACCTACTTTTCAGAATCATGTGAAAGATAAAACATGAAAGTCCTAATATAATACACAAAGTAGATGCCCCAAACTAGTTAATTATTATTATGATTTTTATTATCATTGCTGCAAGGTAAGAAATTAATTATATGTACTTTATTATATAGTTTATATGATTATTCAGTGAATATTGTAATTAAGAGCAGAATGTACTCACATGAAGTAAGTACAGATGTTTAACTGTATTTTACAGATATTTAAACTCAGATGTTTAAATATCAAAGGTATATTATGGCTTTAGTTACATGTAGAAAATAAAATTAAAATATAGAAGAGTGACTACATTTGGGAAACAGTAATAGTGTCTAGAGTATTAAAAGCTAGAAAATTATTCTCATCTAATAATATCATACCCCGTTTATCATGAAATATTCATAAATTCATGAATTCATTCACTTGTCAAGAAATATTGTATACTTACTGTGTCAAACACCCTTCTAGACATAGAATATAGTAGTGAGCAATACATAAAAACCCCCTGACTTCTTGGAATTTACATTCTCGTTGGTGTCGGGGAAGGCAAAGAATGGAGAAATAAACTCATTTGAGATCATGAGAAGTTGCCTAAAAATAAGCCAATGTTGTGAAATAAATCATAGAGTCTAGTTGGGAGTTGAGGGTGGTGAGATGCTGTTTTACAAAGGGTTGATTTGTGAGGAATTATATTTAAAATGAGATATAAATCATAAGAAAAAGCAACCTTAAAGAAGTATTATCGGGGCACATTCCAGTCAGAGGGAAGAGTTCCTGCAAAGACCCTAAGGCTATCTGGGAAGAGAATGAAGCCCACCTATCTGAAGAGAGTAAAACAGGACAAATGACCTGAGATGATTTGGAGAGGCGAAGTAGGTATCTGCCGACACAGCAGATTTGTGGGACATGGAGGGGTTTTCATTCTAAGTGAAATGGCAGAGCCGTCAGGAGGTCTATAATTATTTTAGGTTTGACCGTGGGGAGGTCACCATGAGGGAAGTTACATCATTACAGAATATGAGAGCTGGAGTGTATTTTGAAAGGAAACCTGTTTACACGTCTCTTTGATGGTCAGAGAACAGATATTCCTAGATAGGTCAAATAGTCTACTCCTAGTCATAGGCTTTATCTGACTATATTTCCCTCTATCCCTATTCCATTCTAAGCCACTCCCTCCTATGCCATCTCATTCCATTCCATACTGTCGTGTGAAGCCTGTGCCTGCCCATTGCCTTTGCCCTCACATCTCAGCCCTTCATGGCTGTTCTTACCATCGCTTCCTATGCTGCGTAGCCACGGCTTCAGGTCCCAAAGTAAAGAATTAGCAGTCAGCACACGTTCAGCTGTTCTGTTTTTCCCAGTTCCTCCGTTTGTCTCTGGCCCTCTTCCCTCATTCCTTGAACACTTTGCTTATCTGGCTAACTGTTCAGTCAGATCGCTTTTTCTTGTCCAGTCCAGGAGAGTAGACTGTCTCAAATTTAAAACTAATTTATAAAAAATCCCTGACATGAGTGGCCCAGCCCCTCAGTCCACATTGATTTGCATGTTTAAAAAACTGATCTAGCTACATCGGTGCATAAGGGCGTAAGAGTGAAAAGAGGAGCAGCTTAGGCAGCCTGGGCCAGTAGCAGCAAAGGGAGTTGGCGTTTTCTGGTCTTCTGTCTGCCAGTCAAGGTAATTGCTTTGGGTCTGTCTGCCTACACAAAAGGGAGTGATAGACCCTTGTCCAGGCCTTCACCTGTGTTCATGTTGAGAGCACATTTATCTTTATTGCTGGAAGAGAGTGATAAACCTACTTTGGCATCTCTCCTCAATATACTCAGCCAAAAAGTAGAGACTTTCTTCTGTTTCTTTACTTTCTGCTCCTGTATTTTACTTGATAATCCTGTTTTTGACTTTTTTCTCTGTGAACAATGTTTTTTATATTAGCATCAAAGAGCCAAGGGAAGTGTTTGATTAGAAACATCTTATTCCAGATGTCTTTAGGAGGCCTGCAGTAAGTCTGTATTGATTTTTTTTAATATCAATCCCTTTTTAAAAAATTCTGGAATTTCAGTTTTTCATTATTTTCTTTTTAATTTTTTTTTACGCCGTGTTAACTCCAGTCCTAGGTTTACCTGGACTTCAGTTCTGTTGCTCATTTGTGTCTAACTCTTTGTGACCCCATGGACTGCAGTACGCCAGGCTTCCCTGTCCATCACCAACTCCCAGAGCTTGCTCAAATTCATGTCCATCGAGTTGGTGATACCATGCAACCATCTCAACCTCTTTTGTCTGCTTCTCCTCCTACCTTCAATCTTTCCCAGCATTAGTTTTTTACAATTAATTCTTCACATCAAGTGGCCAAAGTATTGGAGCTTCAGCCTCAGCCTCAGTCCTTCCAATGAATATTCAGCACTGATTTCCTTTAGGATTGACTGGTTAGATTTCCTTGCAGACCAAGGGACTCTCAGGAGTCTTCTCCAATACCACAGTTCAAAAGCATCAATTCTTCAGCGCTCAGCCTTCTTTAAGGTCCAACTCTCATATCCATACATGACTAGTCAAACCACAGCTTTGACTAGACGGAACTTTGTTGACAAAGTAGTGTCTCTGCTTTTTAATATGCTGTCTAGGTTTGGTCATAGCTTTTCTTCCAAGGACCAAGTGTCTTTTAATGGCTGCAGTCACCATCTGCAGTGACTTTGGAGCCCATGAAAATAAAATGTTATTGTTTTCCCATCTATTTCCCATGAAGTGAAGGGACGAGATGCCATGATCTTAGCTTTTTGAATGCTGACTTTTAAGCCAGCTTTTTCACTCTCCACAGTTAGAACCAGACATGGGACAATGAACTGGTTCCAAATTGGGAAAGGAGTATGTCAAGGTTGTATACTGTCACCCTGCTTATTTAACTTATATGCAGAGTACATCATGCAAAATGCTAACTGTTGCTTCTTGACGAGTATATACAGATTTCTCAGGAGGCAGGTACGGTGGTCTGGTATTCCAGTCTCTTTAAAATACCTTCACTTAATATACATGCATTTGCTGTTCTCATTCTATGGAGGACAGGCTAGAGCAATGATTCTCGCAATGGAGTGAGCATCAGAATCACTTGGAAGGCTATTAAAACAGAGTTCTATGGCCAACCCCTAGGATTCCTGATTTAGTGAATCTAGGCTGGACCCTGAGAATTTTAATTTGTAAAAAGTTTCCAGGTCATGCCCAGGAGTAAATTTAGTGCTTCCAAGGAACCATACTTAAAGAACCACTGGTTCAAGATACTGGCAATGAAAGGTGTCTGAGCTTATATGGTTAGCTTCATAGAAATATGTAGAAGAGGGGACTTCCCTGGTGGTCCAGTGGTTAAGAATCTGCTTTACAGTGCAAGGGACCCAGGTTTGATCTTTTGTCTGTGAAAATGCCATATACCATGGAGCACCTAAGCCCATATAACACACTACTGAATCAGCACTCTAGAACCCATGAGCTGCAACTAGTGAGCGTGCACACTGTTTCTACTGAAGCCTGTGTGCCTAGAACCTGTTCTCCACAACAGGAGAAGCCATCACAATGAAAAGCCCACATGCTGCAACTAGAGAAAGCCCACGTGCAGCAATGAAGACCCACCACAGCCAAAAATAAGTAAATAAATCTTTAAAAAAATTATATGGAACAAAAGCTACCACTTGTGAGGAGGATTATGCCTAAACTATACCATTTAGTTTTCTGTCTTTAGAATGTAGAAATTATCAAACTCAAATCCAAATCCTACAACATATTTGAATACCCTCTTAATCATATAACCCATGGTTGCCCATGGTGTGTATTCTCCCTCATTACCAAAAGAAATAAACTCAGCTTGTTCAACTGTGGGAGTGTTGCTGTGGGTTACTATGAAGACTAACCTTGAGATGAGCTTTCAAGCCTAAGTACAATGGAGAAATTGCTCATGGTCTCCTTTTCTCATATCTTTCTTCTCTGAACCTTTTGAAATTATAAAACTGATTTTTAAAAGAGAAGACGTTTTGAATGTCTAAGTAGCAAGGGGAAATATTTCTCATTATGCTTTTTTAATAGTTGCATGGGTTGTTCATAACTTGTATGAAATGCAGTTTCATTCACTGGATGCACTGGATCATGTTTCTCCTCCTCATGGAGGATTTGAGATGGGCTTAAGACAAGCTGTGTGAAAGATGACATGCAACTCCCAGGAGGATTTACTTTAAACTCACTGAACCTCAGTTCTTGGATGTATAACATAAAGAAAACAAAACTCATTTCACACGATTTTGTTAAAGCTCCAGTGAGTTCACACATATAACATGTCATGGCACACAGCAGCACACACCAAGTGATTAATATTTATCAAAGTCTTTTTAATGCTAAAATTGCAATAGCCAAAATATGATTTGTGTCAAACAAATTCCATGCTCAGTGTCAAAAAACAGATTTATTTTAGAATTTTGAAATAAAATTTCAATTGATTAAAATCAGTGAAGGAAATCATTTAATAGTCAAGAGAGCTTGCATTTGCCATCATATTTTACACATTTTAAGGCAGTATGGGCCTAAATCCAAAGACAAAACAGGATCATGTTGAAAAGTAGAAAGGCATTTTATAGCTGACTTTGTCCATTTACCTGCGAGAACCTGAATTTCTTTACCTGAGTGCTTCTGAGTCCACCGAATCCCACTTTTTCCATCTGAGTCTGGCTTCACATACCAGGAAATTCACATTTCCCCAACAGTGTTCAACCAGTGATGGGAGATTGTGTGTGAATTTCTCAGTGCCCTCACCCTTGAGTGGGATAAACCTGAGCCGTGTGTTTCCTCCACTTCCCAGGTGGCTCAGTGGGAAAGAATCTGCCTACCAATGCAGGATGATGTGGATTTGATCTCTAGGTCGGGAAGATCCCTGCAGAAGGAAATGGAAACCCACTCCAGTATTCTTGCCAGGAAAATCCCATGGACAGAGGAGCCCAGCAGGCTATAATCCATGGGGTCGCAAAGAGTTGGACATGACTGAACAACTGAACACACACAGACACACACACCCACACCCACACACACACGTACACGTGTTTCATAGACCTTCCTAGCAGGATTAAACTTGTCACCAACAGCAGTTGCTGGGTTTAATAAGTATACCTTCCCAATCTCCATTTTTTATTCTCATTCCCTACCTCCCTAACACTATTCCCTTCACACCACACATAAATGACTTACGCTTGAAAGCTCATCTCAAGGTTAACCTTCATTGTAACACACAGACCAACAGCAACACTCTGTAGTTGTACAAGTTGAGTTGATTACTTTGGCAGTGAGGGAGAGTACACACCATAGGCCACCATGGGCTGTATGAGTAAGTGGGTATTCAAACCTATTGTAGGATTTGGATTTATGTTAGATGATTTAAGGGGGGGTTGATTTAAGGGAGAGTTTAAGGGCTTTGCTTTGGATTTCATGTTGTCACCAAGTGGGAGTAACTCTATGATTGGGTATCTTAATGCATTTTTTCTCAGAACGAGAGAAGACTAGAGTGATGCTGAACATGACTCAGCAGTAACTGACTAGTCAGGACAGGGAAGTATCTGATCTTTCTCTTTCTTGCTTTCAGTTACTTAACACTTTTCTGTTACAATATGTTCCTAAATATAGCATTAAGAAGACTTATTTCTGTTAATTATCTTTTGATTTAAATAATGATATTTGTACTGATTTCATTATTCATCCATCTGAGTAATTTATAAAAGTGGTTTCAGTTCTGGCCTATGAGGGTTTTTGAACCTAGTTAGCATTGAAATATTTATTTCTTGCTTATTTTGTGTGTATGGATATATGTGTATGTGTTCTCCACAAATACACATCTGCATACAGACTACTTTTCAAACTATTCTGATTAAAGATCTGTTATATTCTGAGTATATTTTTCCTGCGAGTTTCCAATTGTAACCAAACTGAAATTTATGGAAGTGATTGGAGTCAGTATTGGATTTATTTTTATTAATCTCATTCTAACAGAGACATTACAAGGAAGAAAGATTATGATATGTAGAAATGCATCTTAGAAGTCACATCATTGCCTTGCTATTAAGAGAGCATTTTTTTTTTCCAGAGAGCTAAAGAAGAGGCCCAGCAAAAAGAAGCAAAAGTGCAGCTCCTCACTGAATCCGTAAACAGTGTCATAGCTCAAGCTCCACCTTCAGCACAAGAGGCTTTAAGAAAGGAACTGGACACTCTGACCACCAACTACCAGTGGCTCTGCACCAGGCTGAATGGAAAGTGCAAGACGTTAGAAGTCAGTCACTTTTCTTGATCTTTATCAGTTACTACATGTTAACTTATGGTTGTCTGTGAAGCATAATGATTAAGAACATGAACTCTGGTTTAAGGGCTACTTAGGCTCAAATTCCTCAGTCAGACTAACTTACAAGTTAGCTACTGGGGGCCATTTGCTTAACATTTATAAATGTTGCTATAACGTTTATAAACGTTTATAACGTTATAAATTCCTCAGTCAGACTAACTTACAAGTTAGCTACTGGGGGCCGTTTGCTTAACGTTTATAAATGTTGCTATAACGTTTATAAACGTTTATAACATTATAAATTCCTCAGTCAGGCTAACTTACAAGTTACCTACTGGGGGCCATTTGCTTAACGTTTCCATTCCAGGCTGAATGGAAAATGCAAGACGTTAGAAGTCAGTCACTTTTCTTGATCTTTATCAATTACTACATGTTAACTTATGGTTGTATGTGAAGCATAATGATTAAGAACATGAACTCTGGTTTAAGGACTACTTAGGCTCAAATTCCTCAGTCAGGCTAACTTACAAGTTAGCTACTGGGGGCCATTTGTTTAACGTTTATAAACGTTTATAAACCATTTGCTTAACGTTTATAACGTTTATAAACCATAACGTTTATAAATGTTTATAAAGTTATAAACTTCCTATCTGTAAAAAGGAGTTAAAAATCAAAGGATGTTGAGAAAATTAAATGAACTGTTATTCTGTTTAAAGTACAGAGGGAGGCTGAAGAGGGAAAGGATATATACGTGTGTGTGTGTGTGTGTGTGTATGTTTATATAACTATGATTGATTTGCATTGCTGGATGGTAGAAACCAACAAAACATTGTAAAGCAATTATCCTCCAATTAAAAGGACAAAAAACAGTATTTAGCCTAGCACTCAATAAATGTGAGCCGCTCCCTGTCTAGATTTTTTTATTATGATAATTATTAGGTCACAAAATCCCATGAATAAGTTTTCTCAAGATTTATATTGGGTTGGCTAAGAAGTACATTTGGGATTTTCTATAAGCTGCAATGGATGTACCCAAATGAACTTTTTAGGCAACCCAATAGAAACTGGTGTCTCAGTTGATTACCATGTAACTGTATCAGAAACAAGCTATGATTCTCCCTGTGAAAGTATTGTTTACTAACAATGGGTATATTGCCAAGGAGCACAAAACTTAACCTGCTATCAAATGCTGATGCTACCAGATACAGCAGACTAGTTAGGCTTTAAGTGCTTCCCTGGTAGTTCAGTCAGTAAAGAACCTGCCTGCAATGCAGGTGACCTGGTTTCAATTCCTGGGTTGGAAAGATCCCCTGAAGAAGGAAATGGCAACCCACTCCAGTATTCTTGCCTGGAAAATCCCATGGACAGAGGAGCCTGGCAGGTTTCAGTCCATGGGTTGCAAGAGTCAGACATGACTGAGCAACTAAACCACCACCACCAAAGCTATATAAGTATCTCATCAGGGAGATTTTCTGGGGAGAAAGTTTATCTTCTTATAATTGTCTTTATTGATTGCTATACCCTACAGAGTTCTTTACAAGACATTGTCTACCTAGCATTTTTTGGACATTTTACATAATATCTATTATCATAAGCCCTGCTTTATATTTTCCACATGCCTTAGTCCTTAGGTCATGATTCTCTGAATATGTCTGCTAAGTAATTCAAGTGTCTCAATTGATTACCATGTAACTGTATCAAAAACAAGCTATGATTCTCCCTGTGAAAGTATTGTTTACTAATAATGGGTATGGTGCCAAGGAGCACAAAACTTAACCTCCTATCAAATGCTGATGCTACTAGATACAGCAACTAGTTGGGCTTTAAATTAAGCCAACTTCTCCTGCACAAACTGAATCATCTTTGTGCACATTACTGATAAAGAATCCAGGTATACCATTATTGTTGAAAAACATGATTGTTTATGGAACTTTTTTTTATATTTAGAGACAGATACAAGTCATGGGCTTCCCAGGTGGCTCAGTGGTAAAGAATCTGCCTGCCAATGCCGGTGACAGGAGTTTGATCTCTGGGTCAGGCGGATCCCCTAGAGAAGGAAATGGCAACCCACTCCAGTATTCTTGCCTCAGAAATCCCATGGTCAGAGGAGCCTTGCGGGCTAGAGTCCATGGGGTCACAAAAGAATTGGACACGACGTAACAACCAAACAACAGCAATAAGTCATACCTGTAGAGTTGTTCAGTTGCTAGGTCTTGTCTGACTCTGTATGACCCCATGCACTGCAAATGCACATGCAAGGGCAAAAAGCACCCCAGGCTTCCCTGTCCTTCACCATCTCCCGGAGCAAACTTATGTCCATTGAGTCAGTGATGCCATCCAACCATCTCATCCTCTGTCATCCTTTTCCCCTCCTGTCTTCAGTATTTCCCAGCACCAGGGTCTTTTCCACTGAGTCAGCTCTTTGCATTAGGTGACCAAAGTACTAGAGCTTCAACATCAGTCCTTCCAATGAATATTCAGGGTATACTTTCAGGGATCATTTCTATAGTTCATTACTAGAGAAGTTTCTCTGAATGTGTAGAGCACCAGTGGAGCAGACCTTTAAAAATATTAAAATAATATCTTTTGCTCTGTACTCAAGATTACCAATATTACAACTCCCAGGTTTCTCCATTACCAGTTCTACTTCCGTCTTTATTTATAAGTCCCTGTTCTTTTTTTATCCAATTTACTCCTCACACACTTGACTAGTGCCTCAATAGTTCCCAGGAACTATTATAGCTGCTGAGGATATAAAGGGGAATCTCTTTGATTCATGCCATGTCAATGCTACAGAAAATAAAGAACGGAGGGGAAGAGATGGCACTGATAGTTTCCAGGAAATCAGAACTGATTCACTATTTGGTTATATGAGAGAAGGACTTTTTATATCTAGGAAGTTGCTTTCTGCTAGTAGTCAAATAAAACATTTTAATATTATTTTCTTAAGTTCTTGGTTTCCTTACATCTTCATTGTTCTTTGCTTTGTATTATTCAAGTTGTTCACTTAAAAATACACTACTCCTCCAGGAATCTGTTTTGGGGTATATTTTCCAAAGAAATATTTTATTTTTGTATTAAGAACAACATTTTTAATCTTTTTTAATGAATTATCCTCTAATTTTTCATCTGTCATGACACTTCTAAAGTTTCCTCTTTGTATTAAAGTTATCAAATTATTTAGCCTATCTTTATTCCTTCTACAGTAGTTTGGAATACATATACTATTGATTTTATTTTAATGGGACCCTTAATTATTATCTTGAATACCTTGATCATAGTATCCACCAATAATAAATATTTCTGTGTACCTCTATAACAATGATATAGCAGAACCACTAGAATCGTTTAACTCTGAATTTACTTCCCATCTTCCATATTATTGTTGTACCTCATTTATTATTCCCCTAAATTATCAGTGTCATTGCCACTGTGTTGTTGAAATTATTATTTATTTAAATTTGCCACCACTATTTTACCAATTTCTGTGATACTTTTTCCTTTTTCGTATATTTCTTTTGCTTCTGCTCTTTCATTGAGTGTGACTAGCAAGTGCTCTCAGATTTTATATGACTAAAAATACCTTTTTGCCCCCTAAGTGCTGAGAAATAGCCTAGCTGAGCATATAATTATACTTGGGGAGTTATTTTATACAACAGTGAAAAATGGTATTCTATTTTCTTCTGAAATCTCTTGCTATCACGAAATCTGCTGCCAAATCATTATTTCTTTTCAGTTTTCTTTGGTATATTTTAATTTTCTCTTTGTCTTTGATGCTTTGCAGTTTTAGTCTATTTTTCTATGTATAATTTGCCTTCATTTATACTTTGTCACCTGGCATATTAATAAGAACAGAAAAAATATTTCTCTTTTTGGTGGTTTCCAAAAGTTTTAGAGAGAGATTTTCTTTCTCCCAATCTCTCCATTCCTTCCTAGGAGAACCTTTATTAGATCTATGAAGAATCTCCCCATCCTGTATTCTGATTCTTGATTTCTCATTAATACTTTCTGCATTTCTATTATTATTTATTGGGTTCTGGGTAATTTTCTAAAATTTGTCTTCCAGTTCTCAAATTCTCTCTTCAACTGCCTAGGGCATAACTTAATCTTTGATATATAAGTATATTCATCTCTATCTGTATACACATCTATCTGTGTGTGTGTGTGTGTGTGTGTGTGTGTGTGTGTGCATTTTTTTCCAAGGGCCATATTTTCCATTTCTCAAGGTTTTACTTACTCGTTTTGCAAATCTGTCTCTTCTTTTCTACCATCTTCAGCTTTTTTGTGATTATCTCTGTTTTTTCCTTGAAATGATTTAAATATATTTGGTTGAGAAATCTCAACTTAATGAGTAATAAGCATGAAACAGTTTTGCTTGTCCAATAACTAAAACCAACCAGGTTAAACTCCATTTAAGCCTATAATTGGCTTTTTAAACAGCATTTCATTCTAATACCATCTGTTTTCATTTACTTTTTAATTTAGTCTGATAAATTTTGATCTCATACTTTATTAAAATCTTCCACCAATTTAATCTTGTGGATTCAGTAATTTATACACAGGTGGGAGTGAGAAAAAAAAATGAGCTTACAGTTCCTTTATCTCAATTTCTGGATAATAATCTTCTAATTTTGGTATATGGGAGGATAAGGAAGGAAAAATGCACCCTTTATCTGATGTTCTTTTCTTGGCTGGGTGCAATTGCTATTAATATTTTGTTAACACCCACACACATCTGTGATGATGTGTCTGTTTTCACCAGACTCTGTAGGGTATCACTACTGACTGGCTTGTTCTCTATAGTCGTGTTCTGATGGAGAGCCCAGTTGGCCTTATGCATATGAACTGTGAACCTGAAAAAATATTTCTTGAGCATACATGATAACCTTGGAGACTTCAACAGAAATTTCAGGTTGACTCTTGCCAGTAGCATTGTAACACAGTGAAAATTAAACCCTTTTTACTCAGGCTTTGTGATATCCTGGAGTCTTACCCACCACCTCCCAAACCAGCCTGTGGGCACTGGCAGGTCCCATATTGCATAGTGCTTAGGAATGAGGAACGTGAAAGAGTTGTCTTTGATTCCTTTTCGTCCATACCAGCAGTTCAATAGGGCATACATGTCAGCCATTCCCTTCTGAATATTCACACGCACTTTTATATCTTGTAAAGGAAAGGGACCAGATGAGTTTCATCTAAACATCCTCATAAAAAGGCCAAAAAGAATTGCCTAACTTTTCAAATTCATCTCTTTTTTTGTTCCCCCAGTTCCTTCCCATTAGTCCTCTCTCTCTCTAATGAGAGCTTGTAGAAACATCTAGCAAAAGTTTTGTGAACATGGAATGTTAAGTAAGAATTCTGGTTGTTAGTCTCAAGAAAAGTAGATCCTACTGGCAAATTTTATCACCAAGCTAAACTTATTAAATATAAAATTCGTTGAATGAATCTATTATCTCTTATCACAATGGATGGATTCTACTATTTGTTACAACTATGAACTCCCTCTAAAATAGTGAGTTTTATCATGTAATTTGTAATTTTGTGTTTGTGAGCTCATCTATAGTAGGAATTGTAGTTTACTGGAAGTCCCTTCTGTGCTAGGCTATTGGAGAATCCTTAAGAGTCTTCTGTTTGTCTCTACCACAGTCTGAGAGATGTTATGTTCTATCCTCATGCGTGATATAAACTTAGGTTTCACTTTCTTATGTGTGAATACTTATTTTCCAATCAAAATCCAAAGGATTCTCAGCTTTCTTGCTAATTTCTTACACTCCAACGTATGGGGATTTTTAGTTCTTGTTTCCAGGATAGGTGACACCCAGCTTTATGCTTTTTATCTCCCTGGAATGCATGACACCAGTACCGCTTTTCCCATAGCAAATTTGTTTTGAATACCCCAGTTCTTATGTTCTGATATGGCGGTATTTTTGTTAATCTTAGTTTCCCAATTTTTACTGTTTATACTACCTGGGGACTTTTCATATTTCTTTTATAAATCAGCTATGAATTTGAAATACATTTTAAATACTGTTTCTAGAGGAGCTTGGTGGGCTACAGTCCATGGGCTACCAGAGTCGGACACAAGGGAAGCAAGTTAGCACACATGCATGATTTTAATATGACCAAAGCAAGTTGTGGGAAGGGATTACCAAATCAGCTCCATTTACCATTTTTTCCCCAATTATTTTTATTAGTTGGAGGCTAATTACTTTACAATATTGTAGTGGTTTTTGCCGTACATTGACATAAATCAGCATTTACCATTTTTAATGGAAGTCTCTTTTTCCTCTTGTACTTTCTTCAAAGCCACTTTGAATTTGGTGATTTCAAAGTAATGTTAAGTTCCAAACTGTTAAGCTTAACAATTATTCTAAGTGGCTTTTAGCTCCAATTCAGGCTGCAAGACTATATTTTATTTTGCAGAGGTGACCTGTAAAGTCAGTACATTCAGCTTCCCCAGCTGTGTCCTTCAGATGCATTCAGGACACAAGAGGCCATCTATCCTGATGGTTAAATCAGCAAGGTAGTTCATTACCTCAATCTGCAACAAAGTTAATAAGACGTATTCCCAATCGCATCTCCTTATCTTCAAAGCTCTAAAGTACACTTGGGTATTTAAGGGGATATTTATATTTTCCCACTGGGATATTCGCCCAGAAGGAAGACAGCCTGTAGTCCAGCAGGAACTGGAAATGACCCAGATTTAAGATTTCTATCACTTTTTAAAGCAAAATACTTAATTTCACTTTCTGTGATAAAGTGTACATGAATTACCAGGCAAGAATTGGTAGGCTGACAAAACAGGTTAGACTGATCCTTTTCATCAGTTACAGAGAGACAGTGTTCATCATTTGCAAGAGCTGTGAGAAAAAGTGAAAATATGGGAAATCTGATAGAATTTTTAGTTTCTCTTAAGATAAAATGTCCTTCCAACATTTTATTTTTGGGGATGGCAAAGGGGTAGCAGGGCAGGTGGTCGTGATTGCAGTGGTAGATTTATACATTTGCCCAGTATTTACAATATCAAGGCTAATGGAAAATAACTGTTAAAACATTCTTTTTCTCTAGTGCATCTTCCTACTTTTTACCAGCAGACATAACCTTAATCCAGAAAATGGTCTTTATTATTTATCTGCTTAAAACAGGTTTTATCACACACATGTGGATGCCTCAACAATATACTACTCAAATTTGCTTGTTTTGAGGGTTATAGAAAGTGGTAACCTGTAATATATTGTTTACTAGGGCTTACTCGTTTTGCCCAACATTTTTGTGTCTGGGCCTCATCCATAAGGTTCTCCTTGAAGTTTTCATTTTTACTTCTATATTCTCTGTGTAAGTATGATATGGTATATGTATACATTCTTTTGTTACTGGACATTAAGGCTCTTTTCCTTATTTTTAAATTTTGGTTATTACAAAAAGTACTGAAGTGGGTGTTCTTGTAATTGTCTTTGTTCTTCATGCAAACCAGTTTTTCTGAAGATCTGTATCAAAAAGTGGAGTTGTTGAATTGCTAAGTATGTGAATATTTACCTTACTGGGAATGAAAAATTGTTTTCCAAAATGGCCATTCTACTATACACACCCACCAGCAATAAATCCAAATTTGTGTTTGCATTTTTATTTAGACTATATCTTCTTAGTAATATGGAAGAAATTATAACATATAATGTTAAAAAAGACAATATAGTTAAATCTGTACTTTTAACTATCTAGGTGTTTATATGTGATAAAATTTAGAGGTCAGAGAATAGTGGTAGTAGCTGATGTGTTGTGATGTTAGGTTTATATGTGCAATTTTATGCATACTCTTATTTTTGTATTTCCCAGGCTGTAATGTTGATTATTTTTTATTTAAAAAAGTAAATCACTGAATCTTGAATTTATTCATGTAATAAAATTTTTCCTTAATGATTTGTAATTATAAATGTATTAGATGCTCAAAATGACTAGCTGCATTTTCAGTGATCTATTGCAAAGGAGAGATGAAAGGTGTAAAATGTGTTATTTTTAGAAGTTTTAAAAATGGAAATACCAGAGTCGCACATTCACTTTGCTATCAAAATATTTCATCCATGATATTCATTTCTTTCACAGGAAGTTTGGGCATGTTGGCATGAGTTATTGTCATACTTGGAAAAGGCAAATAAGTGGCTAAATGAAGTAGAATTGAAACTTAAGACTACTGAAAATATTCCTGGTGGAGCTGAGGAAATCTCCGAGGTGCTCAATGTAAGTAGTGAATTAATATAATTATGATAATTGATATGTCTCATTGAAAGATGTCAGGAACCAAATAGGAAATAAACTCAAAGAAAACCACACAAAGATTAGAGGTGCTATGCCTTCCCCAGCCCTAGCACTTGGGATGACACTTTTGATTCCATTATGAAACTTCCAGTCTAAAGGCTTTAAAGAGAATTTAAATGACCTCTTACAAAGGACATTTGCCTTTTGCTATATCACTAAGTTCTATGTTGACATTTTGTTTTACCTACTTAAATCTACTACAGACCTGCAGATACAGTTTGAGCACAAGTTTGCTCCATTGGAACAGAGCTAAACAGGATGATAATGTAAAACATTATTTCCAGTTTAACAGCTACCATCACTGAATTGGAGCATATTTTTACATTATTTAAAAATCATAAATTTATTACTGCCAGGATGTTTCAAGGTATGAAATAGGCATGCTTTGTTATTGGATTGGAAATGTATCTTTAAAATGTTCATACCTTTTGGTTACCTATAGAATTTTAGTACATTTTCAGATTTTCCTTTGGAGATCTTTAAGAAGTAAAATTTAAAGGAGTTTGCATGTATAAACTTTGACTTATGTGAATTTCTGACAGTCATTCATGTCCTATCCATTTTATTGAGCTTTTGGATAATTCTTTATATATAATGAATATGTAGTTTTAGTCTATTAATACATACTATGTATAGAGCCATTTGTAGTTCAGCCCCTTTGTAAACCCACTAAAACAAGGTGCATAAATAAATCAAAATGTTAAGAAAATGTAAAATATTTTTGACTGAATAGAATTGGGGTCCTAGGACATTGCAGCATAAACCTGGGCATGATTATATGCAACTTCATTTTCTCAAGATAACTGTAAAACTTTGAGATATCAAAGAACAATGAAACAGGCCCAGGTCTCAAACAGACTATAAACAGACTTTGTCCCTGTCTTATTCAGAGATGTTCAATGACCAAGCATTCATTGTGAAGCATCTTCCAAAAAAGATGAGACAAAATGGCAAACTTATACATTAGTAAAAGAATCACGGCCAGAACAAAGGATGTGATCATGCACTTGTCATACTAAATCAACAGATAGAAGCACCTCATCCTTGTTCTTATTGCCTCCCAGTCCACAGATGGCTGTGTTACCTCTAAGCCATGTATGTGAAAGCGTGTGAAGGGCAAAGGGATTTCTTCAATAGATACTGTGACTTTTTTTAATGTGGGAAGGGAAACTCTGCTCTTGAATGTCTACATTGTCAGAATCATGTCACTTGGCCATCACTAGCTATGAGAGAAGTTGGGAAATTGAGTGTCTTATCCCCCAGGTTTTAGAGTAGAGTTTCAGAGAAGAAGGTGGCCATGAATCACTTCTTATGTACCCCATTCCATAGTTCTGCCACAAGCCCATGAAAATTCACATGGAGCAGAATCATTGTTTTAAAGTAACAATGATCTTTCAGGTTTGTTATCCCAGTTGAATATTGGTTTAGGTTGCTTATAACTTAATTATATGTAAATCAGAAGATACTGAGCATTTTGGATTAATTCAGTGGACTTAGAAAAAGAGATGTAGTAATTATTGCAAATTTATTTCAGTCACTTGAAAATTTGATGCAACATTCAGAGGATAACCCGAATCAGATTCGCATATTGGCACAGACCCTAACAGATGGCGGAGTCATGGATGAACTGATCAATGAAGAACTCGAGACATTTAATTCTCGTTGGAGAGAACTACATGAAGAGGTATGGTGGGCGAAGTGAAAAATATCTCTTTAAATTAATTTGCATAAATGTCTAGCAAATACCTTTATGTCTCTTAGGCAAAATGAGGAATACTTTATTTATTTATTTTTTGGGGGGAATACTTTAAATATTAGTTCAGCTTCCAGGTTGTAGAAACTTTTAAATGCTAGACATGGCTGAAATAGTTACATGTCTGTTATATCATCTTATCTTACAGAACCTTTATAAACTATGGATTTTAATAGGAATCCTGAAAGAGACCAAGTAAAGTAACATGCTCAGATCTTCAAACGAGTGAATAGTTAATCTAGTGTTCAAAATCAGATCTTATCTGACCACAGTTCTTTTTCCCTCTGCAAGATTAACCAATATGTGTAGGCATCATAACCCATCTCTTTCTCTCTCGCTCTTCAAACATGTGCACATGTTTGTTATGTCCATATGTAATCTGTTAATAATACAGGTGATTTTATTAGTGCCCAAGATACTGGATATTGTTTATTCTTCCCAAATAATATGAGTTTTTATTTATATATGACAGAGGAATTTTCATATTTAAAATTAATGCACATGGTATGAGTTTTTCCAAATCAAAATTGAAAAAATAATAACATATTTCTCTGAATCAAACAATGTTTTGCATACACTCTCCTAAACCAGGAATGGATTATTTATCAAGAAGGAAAAAAACACCTCATAATGAGGTTTAGTTCCATATCCAATTGCTCAGTGCATTTAGAATGTGTGTGACGCTGTTTGAAGGTTTGATAATAAGAGAAATTTCCTCTGTTTCACTACTTATAGACACACTGATTAATTAAGCAAAAGTGTATTGATTGTTTAGTGTGTTCTAAGATATAAAAACAAAAGAATATCCTTATAGGATGCAAAATGTTGCATTAAAAGTGATTATAGGGGATTAGAGGACATAGAAAAGGACACAGATATGTGTGGGTCAGCATTGGAAGATATTTGGGGTAGCTTTCCTAGAAAAAGGTTGGTTGTAAACTACATTTTTTTAAATTAGAGTAGGAGACAGCCAAATAGGCAGTTGTAGGAGGGCGATTACAGACAGGTGGCCACCAGCACATACAGAAAATCGGAAATATTTGGTTGTTCTAGAACACACAATACAAATGGGGTTGTGGCTGAAGGTGAGCCTGAACAAGCAGGCATCAGTGAAACTTCTCAGGGAGATCTATGCTTCACAAAAAGTCTGGTCTACAGCCATGCACTTAACCATGCACCGAGGGAACCGCTGAAGGGTTTAATATACAAGAGGGAAGGAGGAGAGAGGTGCCATCCTCATATTATGTTACGTCGAGAGTGGAGTGGAGGTTAAGAGATGGGGAGACCATAGGCAGAGAGTGAGATCAAGTAAGAAGTGATATTTTAGCTCAGTTGAAGGCAAGGCCACCGATGGTGACAAGTAGAAAGAAAATGCAAAATCCAGGAGAATAGCTCGGTTTCTTCTGACTTAGGTGATGGAGTATGTGGTGTTTTTCAGAAACAACTTTGAGGAAGTAAGGAAAAAAAAACTAGTTTGAAGGTGAAAGATCATATGTCATTTTTTTGCCCCCATTGAGCCAAGTATGCACGCTTCAGTTTGATAGTAAGAAGAGGCAACCCCTGAGTTGAGACCTTAGGTGCTGGTAGTTTATTTGGGAGGTGATACCAAGAAAGGCAAGTGAGCACATGGGGAGAATGGAGAATGAAAGTTTGGAAGGCTGATATAGGATGCTTTTATGAGTGAGTTTCCACTGTGAGTTACTGGGTCAGTCCCACTGGGAGCATTAAAGAAAGCAGGTAGCACACCAGTGTCTCAGAGCACACAGAATTGCCCCCCTGGGCTAATGGAAAATGGAGCATTTATTCACCCATTTTCCTCCCTTTGTGTTGGAGGGTTGCCCTTGGGTGCATAAAATCCCAGTACTCCTCGGCTGCCTAGAGCCATAAAATTGAGAAATGCCGGAGTTTAAGGTGGGAATCTAGCAGTGTGTGCACATACTGGTCACCAAAGCTTCAGGTGAACTCAGAGATCTGAGGTTAGCGTGTTATGTAGCAGAACAGCAAAAAAATCTGTTGCAGTACTTATGGAGTACCCAGGTGGGGATTTTCCCTAATCCTGTAAAAGAGATTCACGGTACTGAAGTTAAAGAGAGTGATTCAAACAAGTTACCAAGATGGGGAATTTTTCAGGCTATATACTGAAAAAACTATAGAGTTTAGGAGATCACCCCAGATAAGCCAAGATTTTTAAAAAAACGCATAGAATTTTGGAGTTACATCGCACATCAAATTTTCAGCTGAGGAAACAGTGTTTACAAAGAAAAAAGAAGCAATGATCAAAGAGTTAGGAGGAGACACAAGTTAAAACCAGGGTGTCTCATGTGTTTGTCAGCCATTTGTATGTCTTCTTTGGAGAAATGTCGATTTAGGTCTTCCCCCCATTTTTTGATTGGATGGTTTGTTTTCTGGTATTGAGCTTCATGAGATGTCTATATGTTTTAGAGATTTATCTTTTGTCATTTGTTTGATTTTCAAATGTTTTCTCTCATTCTGAGGGTTGTCTTTTTGTCTTGTTTATGGTTTCCCTTGATGTGCCATAGCTTTTAAGTTTAATTAGGTTTCATTTGTTAATACTTGTTTTATTTTCATTACTCTAGGAATAGCTCAAAAAGATTCTGCCGCAATTTATGTGAAAGTGTTTACCTATGTTTTCCTTTAAGCATTTTATGGTGTCTGGCCTTACATTCAGGTCTTTAATCCATTTTGAGTTAATTTTTATGTATGGTATTAGGGAGTATTCTCTGAATCTTTAAAAGCCATAACTTTCCTTTTTTTTTTTTTTTTTTTTGGCTAAAGAAAGGCAGGTTTTTTTTTTTCTGTTAATAAACAAAGTGCTCTTTCATTTGAAGATGAGCCGTAGCCCATTTTCTTCCAATTAAAATGCCTATGTCAGAGGTTTGTGGTGCTTTTTTTTTTTATTGCCTACCTAGTGTTTCTTAGAACTGAAATTATGCAGAGCAAAGGTAATATTCAGTTGCCTGTTAAATCCATCAAACAGCCAGAGTTTTTATTGCCTATGAATATTTAAAAGAAATATGCTAGATCCTATTCCTAATTTCAGAGTGTGACTTTGCATTCAAATAAGTCATAAATTATCTCCATTCCTTGAAAAGGCATCTTTCACTCTTCATAATCATATGGCACTACATTTTCTACTCACAGTAATGATTTAAGAAATGGTTAGCAAACCAGGAGACAGTTCCAAAAATGGTACCAAGTAATCCAATTTTTCCCATTTATTACAGGGTAACCAAGCTACAGAAGATGTGTTATCAATATAGTAAAATGATAATAGCAGTGGTAGGATAATTGTTACAAAGACTCAGGCACTTCTCCAAGTGCCTGACATGCATTTTCTCACGTGTTAGCTCAATAACCTATGTTATAAAGTCTTCTACATTCACATTTTCTAGAAATGGAAAGGGTATCAAAGACTACAACACTATTATGCTTAGATCCAACTCTCTACTCTTGGAGCCCAGACACATGGCTGGTTGACCATACTACCTTCAATCTCAGTGACCTTTTCCTTATATTAAAAATAAAAGCTGCTTGGTAAGAAGTAAATACTGCAAATAACTGGTTTCCTAATTTCTTCAGAAATCTTACAGTATGAGTTTAAAAATATTACAGATGATTAATTTAAAAATATTTTAGAGTATTACATATTAAAAGCAAACATATTCAGAAGTCCAAAGCCTTCACCAGTTCTCTTGATTAGTGATTATTTCATCATTCTTATATATTGTTAACATCTCCATTTCTCATCTTCTCAAAGTCATCTATAAGTTTTTTCACCTATCATTAAATAGCAGACACTAAAAGAGAAGAAGCAAAATCGAAATTGGTTGTCTCCGCTTTAGTAGTAATGCTGAAGATAGGCAGCATGAGGGTCTCATTAATTGCTCCAGTAATTATGACTTTAAATTGGCCACTCAGTGTCACATCTTCCTTAGCAGAAATAGAGAAGAATAAATAAATATTGATTGAAGGAAAACTATAAAGTAACCCAGGGGAGTAAGTGACTCTATATTAGTCATGGGGTCAAAATTATTATTGGAAAGCCATTTGTCTAATAAAAGAATGTGCTTTATGATTTTGTCAATATGTTTACTTCTTAGAAAATATCAATATATAATAATATAAATAGTAAAAGTCACCATTTATTGAGGGCATGTTTATGTCAGTCCTTGTGGTGTGCAGTTATGAATGGTATTAAACTTAATCCCCACATTATATTTTTATGAGGTAGATTTGATTAACTCCATATGCATTGAGAAAAGACTGACTTCCATTCCCAAGGATGAGGCAGATTCAGTTTTCTAAAATGCCCTCTGCAAAACATCAAGATGCTGGGAAATTTCCAACAACTATACTTTTAAATGTTTTCTCTCTTGCTGGGAAGTGTAAGTAAACCTTTAAAGGCCAGGACAGAAAAATAAAAACATCAGATGAAACTAGTCCTAGTAGCACAACTAGGTGCACTGACCCTTGCATTGCCTCAGTGCTGAAAGCTAAAACTAGACACCCAGATTTTGGTCAATTTAAGCCATTTGATACAGTAGAAATCAGAGCTTCAGGTTCAAGCAAATGGAGAGGAGGTGAACAGAGATTCTATGTAAAACTTAGGTTATATCTTCAGTAAAATGATAGATAGTGATATTCTGTCTGGAAAAAGTCCCAATATAAAAATATGTCTGTTTCTCCCTCCACTCTAAGTATACAATTAATAGTAAGAATAATTATAATCATCTCATCTGAAAATGTGTAACCATAGTCCTGTTCTTGTGAGGATCACTTATTTGAATGTTTACTACCAGTAACAATCAACATATCTCCAAGCAAGAGATTTAGTTAAAGCTGCTGCAGGGTTGGACCTAACAGAAGCAGAAGATATTAAGAAGAGGTGGCAAGAATACACAGAAGAACTATACAAAAATGATCTTGATGACCCAGATAACCATGATGCTGTGATCACTCACCTAGAGTCAGATATTCTGGAATGTGAAGCCCAGTGGGCCTTAGGAAACATCAATGTGAACAAAGCTAGTGGGAGTGATAGAATTCCAGCTGAGCTATTTCAAATCCTGAAAGATGATGCTGTGAACGTGCTGCACTCCATATGCCAGCAAATTTGGAAATCTCAGCAGTGGCCACAGGACTGGAAAAGGTCAGTTTTCATTCCAATCCCAAAGAAAGGTAATGCCAAAGAATGTTCAAACTACCACACAATTGCATTCATCTCACATGCTAGCAAAGTAATGCTCAAAATTCTCCAATCTAGGCTTCAACAGTACATGAACTGAGAACTTCCAATGTTCAAACTGGATTTAGAAAAGGCAGAGGTACCAGAGATCAAATTACCAACATCTGTTGGATCATAGAAAAAGCAAGAGAATTCCAGAATAAACATATATTTCTGCTTTATTGACTACTCAAAAGCCTTTGACTATGTGGAAGATAACAAACTGTGGAAAATTCTTCAAGTGATGGCAATACCAGACCATGTTACCCATCTCCTGAGAAATCTGTATGCTGGTCAAGAAGCAACAGTTAGAACCGGACATGGAACAATGGACTGCTTCCAAATTGGGAAAGCAGTACATCCAGGCTATATATTGTCACCCTGCTTATTTAACTTATATGCAGAGTACATCATGTGAAATGCTGGGCTGGATGAAGCATAAGCTGGAACAGAGATTGCCAGGAGAAATACCAGTAACCTCAGATATGCAGATGACACCACCCTTATGGCAGAAAGCAAAGAAAACTAAAGAGCCTCTTGATGAAAGAGGAGAGTGAAAAAGCTGGCCTAAAAGTCAACATTCAAAAAACTAAGATCTTGGCATCCAGTCCCATCATTTCATGGCAAATAGATGGGGAAACAATGGAAGCAGTGACAGACTGTATTTGCTTAGTCTCCAAAATCATTGCAGATGGTGACTGCAGCCAGGAAATTAAGACACTTGCTCCTTGGAAGGAAAGCTATGACAAGCCTAGACAGCATATTAAAAAGCGGAGACATTACTTTGCCAACAAAGGTCTGTCTAGTCAAAGCTACGGTTTTTCCAGTAGTCCTGTATGGATGTGAGAGTTAGACTATAAAGAAAGCTGAACGCTGAAGAATTGATGCTTTTGAACAGTGGTGTTGGAGAAGACTCTTGAAAGTCTGTTTGACTGCAAGGAGATTAAACCAAGCTATCCTAAAGGAAATCAGTGCTGAATATTCATTGGAAGGACTGATGCTGAAGCTGAAGCTCCAATACTTTTTCCACCTGATGTGAAGAATTGACTCATTGGAAAAGTACCTGATGCTGCAAAAGGTTGAAGGCAGGAGGAGAAGGGGATAAAAGAGGATGAGATGGTTGAATGGCATCACCAACTTGATGGACATGAGTTTGAGCAAGCTCTGGGAGTTGGTGATGGACAGGGAAGCCTGGTGTGCTGCAGTCCATGGGGTCACGAAGAGTCAGACACGACTGAGGGAGTGATCTGACTGAGCTGCAGGTTGGCAGCGCCCTTGCACTCAGTTCAGCCTCTCTGACATGTCCGACTCTTTGCGACCCTCACACTAGTGAGAAGCAAATGAAAATTCTTAGAAAGAAACATGCCTTCATAGTCTCATATATGAAATTTTGTGAAATTTGAGCTCACAATGAGCTCAAAGCATAAGAAAACAAGCCACCATGAAGCAAAGTAATCACAATACAACACAGAGTGAATTTAGGCTACATCCTATACAATTTCAGGTATTAGAATTGCCAAATGATGAGTACAAAATAAGTAGGTGAAATATTAAATAAATAAATGATAGAATTGAATGAAGAAATAAGACACTAAAAGTTGATAGGAAAGATTTTGAAAAAGATAAAAATGGAAGTCCTAAAATTAAAATTATCGCTCTTGAAATTGGAAAAATATTGGCTGTGGTTAATGTATGTGAAACAGTTGGGAAAAATGAATTATGAGGAAATTGAAACATAGAGAATGTGGTACTAAAACCTAAAGAGGTAGACAGTATGAACAAAATATGTATTGGGAGGCAAAATATGTATTGGGAAAAAGTGATGAATGTCTAACTTTTGTCTAGTGGGAAACTGAAGACAAGAATAAAGAAAATGGACTGGCAGGCATAGGTGAAGGATCCTGAAGAATATGGCTTCCCTGGGGGCACTCGTGGTGAAGAACCCACCTGCCAATGCAGGAGATGTAAGAGACATGAGTTCGATCCATGGGTCGGGAAGATCCCACTCCAGTATTTTTGCCTGGAGAATCCCATGGACAGAGGAGCCTGGCAGGCTACTGTCCATAGGGTCACAAAGAGTCAGACACGACTGAAGTGACTTAGCACGCACAGAGGCAGTGAAAAATAATTTCCAGAGCCAAGCTACTTAACCAGGAACCACAGTATGTAACAGGCAATGTAAATAAATAGAAATGCACTCTTAGACATTTTACAGTGAAACTGTAGAATTCCAAAGACAAATTCACATTAGCAACCAGAGAGGGGAGACAGATCATCTTTGAAGGAATGCAACTTAGACTGGCATTGGACTTTTTAGCTACAACAAAAGAATCAGAAAAAATTTGAAAAAAAAAATTTTTTAAGATATTGAGAAAAAAGCATTGCTCTCATCCCGGTATTCTGAACCAATCACAATGGCAAGGGCAAATCAAACATTTTCAAAGAAACAGAAATTGAGATTTTACCTCAGCAGAGCCTTGCTAAAGCAAAGAAGTTCCAAAAGGAAGATCTGAGATGCCCTGATAAGAAGAGACATGAAAGAGATGATTCTCTCATTTTGAGCACACAGCAAGAAGGAGGCCATGTATAAGCCAGAAGGAGGGCCCAGACCAGACACTGAATCCGCCGATACCTCCATCATGGATTTCTCAGCCTCTGGAACAGTGAGAAATAAATGTATGCCATTTCAGCTACCTAATCTATGGTATTTTGTTATAGAAGCCCAAGCCGATTAAGACAGGCTGAAAAATAGAAGACAAGAAAATTCTTTTGACAAAAATGGTACAAGAAAGAAAGATGTACAGATGGCCAAGAGGCACATGAATAAAATGCTCAATTGTTAATCATCAGAGAAATGCAAATCAAAAGCACAGTGAAATATTGTCTCACTCCTGTCAAAATGGCTGACATCAAAAAGTATATGAATAACAAATGCTGAGGATGTGGAGAAAAGGGGACCCTAGTACACCAGAGGAGCTCCACTGGTAGCTCAGTGGTAAAGAATCTGCCTGCCAGTGCAGGAGAAGTGGATTTGATCCCTGGGTCGGCAAGATGCTCTGCGGAGGTAATGGCTTCCCACTCCAGTTTTCTTGCCTGGAAAACCCCATGGGCAAAGGAGGCTGGTAGGCTACAGTCCATGGGATCACAAGTGTTGGACATGACTTAGCAACTAAACAACAGTACACTGTAGGTGGATTTGTAAATTGATATAGTCACTATGTAAAGCAGTATGAGGTTCCTAAAATGAAAAATAAAATAAAATAAAACTACCATATGATCTGGCAGTTCCAATACTGGGTCTACACCTGAAAAAAAAAATTTAAACTTGAAAAGATACATGTACCCCAGTCTTTGTTAGCATTTTTTACGGTAACCAAGGTTTGGAAGCAACCTGAGTGTCCATCAACAGATGAATGAATACAAATGATGTGGTACACACACACACACACTGGAATATTACTCAGCCAAAAAGAATGAATGGAATTCTGCCATTTGCACCCATGTTGATAGACTTAGAGTATTATGCATAGTGAAATACCTGGAGCATAGAAAAATGAATACTCTGTTATTACTCATATGTGGAATCTAAAACATGAAATGAACAAATTTATATGACAACATAGAAACAGACTCACAGATATAGGGAGAAAACTAGTATTTACCAGTGAGGAGAAGGAAGGGGGAAGGGTGATTTAAGGGTATAGGTTTAAGAGATACAAGCCACTATGTATAAAATAAGCAATATATAGTAGAGCACAGAAAAATATAGTCATTATTTTATAATAACTTTAAATATAATCTATAAAAATATTTAGTCACTATGTTCTATACCTGAAGCTAATATAATGTTGTGAATCAGCTATACTTCAATTTTAAAAATTGACAAAAATGGTACTAGAAGCTAAAGTGAAAGTGAAGTCTCTCAGTCATGTCCAACTCTTTGTGACCCCATGGATTGTAGCCTACCAGGCTCTTCCATCCATGGGATTCTCCAGGCAAGAGTACTGGAGTGGGTTGCCATTTCCTTCTCCAGGGGATCTTCCTGACCCAGGGATCGAACCTGGGTCTCCCGCATTGTAGGCAGACGCTTTTACCACCTGAGCCACCAGGGAAGGCACTAGAAGCTAAGGCTTCTGCCAATCTGACTCATAAACATATAGGAAAGAATTTTGAAACAAGTTTCGCCGAACTAGACCCAGTTGTAAAGAAAATATTTCTTAAGCTTCATGCTGTCTTTTTCTTTCTTCACTCATTCCTTTTGATACTTTCTGCAGTGCTGTGGTTTTAAATATTCTTTACATGCTAATGATTCTCAAAATGTCATCTCTAGTACATACCTCTTTCCTAAACTCTGGAACTGTATATCCACCCTTCTGTTATGTCTCCATGTGGATATTTAGTGGGCAGCTCAAACTTAACATACTCAGATTCAAGCTCTTATCAGACCTACCCAACAGTTTCTCCATTTCTGTTAATGTCAACTCATTCTTTATATTTTTCAGGCCAAAAACAAAGTAATCTTGTGCTCTTGTCTGTCTTCACATTCTCTTTCCAGCAGATCTGAAAGGTAGTCTTAGCAGATCTAAATGTGGTCTGACAGGCAATAAGAGGAGTATAAGCCATTCATATTTTTTCTTTTGAACTAGATTCTTTTTTAGACCTCTTTATAATCAGTGTGTCCTTAAGAAAAAAAAATATGTCTTGGCCTCTGTCTATACCTAAGCTTTCATCATACAGAGATGATATTAACCTTATACTCCAAGTGATTACAGAAAGCAATTTTTTTTTTTACATGCTGTCTCTTCACTTGTTTTACTGCTAAGGTATAATTTTTCGCAGAAATATTAGGCCAATGAGAATGCATCTGTATATTAAATTACTGATCAGATTACTTTAATTACTTTAATTACTCTAATTTTAATGAAAACTAGATAAAGTTACTATCAGTACAGAGTAAAATGTTATAAACTTTTGAATTTTCTTTAAAGTGATATAGAGTTAGGGAACTTAGATTCAGTCAAGTTTTAATATTCAACTTCCTCTTTGGCATATAAAAATGCATAAAATAATTTTTACTTCTCTTCTCCCTAAATTGTCCCTACATGAATAGCAGAACCTGGTACTTACAAAAGTGGTCTCTACCTGCTGGATCTGTTTGTGCAACTCCCATTTACTCCTTCACTTATTAATTTTAGTTGTCTTGTTCAGTTGCTAGAGGGGCAACTGTGAGATCAAACTGATGTAAAAGAAGAAATAGGCAGTGGTAAAAGTAAGGCCATAAAGATAAGTTATCCTTCATGTTTGGTAAGAAGAAGTGGTAATCATGTCATGGAATGGAGACAGTAACTAATACAAGGGTGGTAATGATTTTGCAATTTATAAATGTGTCAAATCAACATCTCATACACCTTAAACTTACACCATACTGTATGTCAAATTTATCTCAATAAATCAGGAAACAAAGAATTAGCATGTCTTTGAAAGTGAGGGGGGAAAAAAGATGTTTGATGACAGAAAAAGAGAGAGAAGGCCAGTATTTTCAGTTAGGAGAGAACTAATTTTACCCCTTATTGACTGTCAGGACAGTGAAGGTTTAAGCTTGTTTGTCATCTGAGGGAAGATCCAATAGAGATATATATTTCCTGTGTAAGGTCTTACAGGAGAGGAGATGTAAGCAAAAATGGAAAGATGAACTTTGGACAAAAAAAAATGAATTGAGATAATTTAAAGATAATTTCAGGTGAAGATTAGGGAGGCTGAGAAATTTTACTCATGAAAGACTCTGTACCTGAAAGTGAGATAACTCTTTTTTAGGATGTCTTGGGTTGGTGGCATGAAAAAATTGGAGTGGAAGAATAGAGGGTCAGTATCTTTGAGACAGTGAGAGTGGAAAGCATTTGGGATATCATTTGTGTTGTAGAGATAAATTCAAAATAAGCAGAAGTGTTAGTGAAAGGTACAGTAGACTCAGTTGTTGTTGCTTAGTTGCTTAGTCATATCTGACTGTTTGTGAACCCATGGACTGTAGCCCGCCAGGCTCCTCTGTCCATGGATTTTTCAGGGAGAATACTAGAGTGGGTTGCCATTCCCTTCTCCAGGGATCTTTCTGACCCAGGGATCAAACCCACATCTCCTCCTTGACAGGTTGATTCTTTACCATTGAGCCATCTGAGAAGCCCCAGAGATGGTTTGTTGGGGTTTAATTGCCATTTCCTTCCCCAAGTAGATTCAGTAGTAGTCAGTAAAACAGTTTTCAATGGAAACAGTCAGTTATGTAATTTTCTCCCATAATTTCCAGCAAAATAATCATATTATTCTCAACCATATTCATGCAGTCATGTGGACAATCAACAGAAAAGGGACTTTGAGTTCCATTATTTTCAGTTAATGTATCCAGTATCTCCAGGATGTATTACATTATATCCTGAGACAACTAAGAGACTAGTTTTTGGAGTCTTCCAATTATAATCATATTTGAAAGTCATTCATTTGATATTCATTTTTTCTCTACCAGTATGTCACTGTGTCCTAGCACATCTAATTTAAATTTCATGCTTTTTGAAAAAATTTATTTCTTGGACTTACCCAGTTTCATTTGGATTCTTATTTCAACCTTATAGCTATTGGACATTTTCCCCAAATTATTGTAATCAGGATCAGCTACCTAATTTTTAGGGTCAATACAGGAGGAAATGCAGGCTCCTTGTTCAAAAATTAAGAATTTAAAGAGAGTGACAGCAGAGCCTGAAACCAAGCTTGAGTCCTTAAAAGCATGGAGCGCAACAAGACTGCACAGGCTGCCAGCCCATGATCCCAGCCCCAATTGTCATTGTATATATTTGGTTAATTTTACACCTAAATTGCTTTTGAATTTATGCAGGAATTACAGAACTTAGGCTCATTTCTACAGAACGTGATCTTTTAAGAAGATTACAGGGAAGATGATCAACAAACGATAACTGCTTTAGTATTTTGAAAGGTAGAATTTTAATCTTAATTCTTCTAGTGTTAGCAATGGATATAGTTTTTAGTATTACATTTTTTACCTTTTAAATTTTATGCTTCCTTTCCTTACTTTGGAAGAAAGGATATTGGGCATCTTGAATTTTGACTTTCCTGGGTTAAATGCTCTGTGTTGAAACTATTATCTTTATATAAAAAAGTGCACTGCAAGCAGACTGTTATGCCAAGTATCTGCGTTCAAGGTGACTTTAATTTTGAGCTGAGTGGTAGACTATACAGCTTGCTCTCATAATAATTTTAATTGAATGATTGGATAAGAGTGATTACATTTTGAAGAAAAAAGCTGGCCTGTGTAACATTTACACACAGATAATAAACCCAGTAGCCCAGCTTTCTTTAAGAAAACTAGACAAGATAGTATGTTTCATTTTTATTTTTTTAATTAAAATGCATGAGACAAGTGCTCAGGACTGGTGCACTGGGAAGACCCAGAGGGATCAGATGGGGAGGGAGGCGGGAGGGGGGATCGGGATGGGGAACACATGTAAATCCATGGCTGATTCATGTCAATGTATGGCAAAAACCACTACAATATTGTAAAGTAATTAGCCTTCAACTAATAAAAATAAATGAAAAATAAATAAATAAAAATAAATAAGTAAATCCTCAAAATGGTGAAAAAAAATAGTAATTTTTCTCTTCTATCTGCTGTACCTTCTTTTCTAACATAAGAAACATTTTTATATTTGTCTCTGCCCTGACTCTTGGCACATAGCTCCTAAAATCCTTGTAAATAGGGATAGTAGCAGCATCCTTTGTTCTGATATTTAATCTTTGACCTCAGTTCCTGACACAGAGCTCACAGGACCTTTGTAATTTCCTGAGTGATAGGAGCATCTGACACTAAATTCCTTGAAATTTACCGGGTAATAGGAATATCTTTTCTTCTAATGAGTTTCTTGGCGGGCTCCTGAATGGGGGCTGGTCATTAGAGAGACCAAACCAAGATTAGAAGCTTGGCTATTTTGGCCACCATAGCCCCCGTTCTCTGGAGAGGGGAGAGGGACTGGAAAGGGAGTTGATAATTGATCACACATGTGGGATAAAACCTCCATTAAAAACCATAATAGTGTGGAGTTCAGAAAGCTTCCAGGTTGGTGAACATATTACCACCACAAGGGTGACATCTTCCACCTCCACAGAGGCAGAAGCTTCTGTGCTGGGGACCCTTCCAGTCATCGCGGGTACACCTCTTCAGATGGCTGTTCATTTGAATCCCGTTTTTCTTCTAGCTTTGCATGCATGCTAAGTCACTTCAGTCGTGTCCGACTCTTTGCAACCCTGTGGACTGTAGCCTGCCAGGCCCCTCTGTCCAAGGGATCCTCCAGGCAAGAAGACTGGAGTGGGTTGCCATTTCCTTTTCCAGGGGATCTTCCTGACCCAGGGATTGGACCTGCATCTCTGTATTGGCAAGCGGGTTCTTTACCACCTTTGAGATGTAATTGACCCAAGGCACTATGTAAGTTTAAGGCATACAGCCTAATGATTTGACCTATCTGCATCATGAAATGATAATCATAATATGTTTAGTCAACATACCATCATCTCATATAGATACAGAATTAAAGAAACCAAAAAAATTTCCTTGTGATGAGAATTCTTAGGCTTTATTCTCTTAACAACTTTCATATATAGCATAAAATAGTGTTAACTATATCATATTCTACATTGCATCCCTGGTACTCACTTATCTTATAGTTGTGAGCTTGTACCTTTTGACTTCCTTTAATCAGTTCCCCTTCCCCCAACCCCCTACCTCTGGTAACCATAAATCTGATTTCTTTTGTTCAGAGTTTCTTTGTTTTTGAAGTAATATTGACCTACAGCACTGTGTTAGTTCCTGTTACACAGCATAGTGATTGAGTATTTCTATATATTTATTTTCTTGTGTCGGGATTTTTATAACTTTAAAAATGTATTGAAGTATAGTTGATTTACAATATGTTTAATTTCTACTGTACAACATAGTGACTCAGTTATATATTTATATGTATTATTTTCCATTATGGTTTATTACAGGATATTGAATATAGTTTCTTGTGCTATATAGCAGGACCTTCTTGTTTATCCATCTTATATATAATTGTATCTGCTAATCCCAAACTCCCAATATATACATTTCAAAATGATCCCTGTGATAAGTCTAATTATGATTTGCCTCCATAGTTACTGACTATGTTCCCTACACTGTAGATTTCATACCAATGACTCATTTATTTTGCAGCTGGAAGTATGTACCTCTCAATCTCTGACATATTTCTTTCCACTTCTCAATTCTCCCTTGCTGTATATTCTTTTGTTAACCTGAGAAAGATTATCTTTCTTTTCCTGCCATCAGTTATGTGTTAGTTCGATCCTTAAGTTTAATATTTTAAAATTCATCTTGTATTTTGAGTTTAATTACCCTCTATTTTTAGGTAAAAAAACTGAAATATTATATGAAGGTCGATGATAAATGTGTTTCATTCTTATTTTAATCATCAAGCATCATGAATATTTATTTTTTATTTTATAAGTAGTAATCCCATCATTGTCTTTATAATTTACCCTGTGTGTGTGTGTGTTAGTTACTCAGTCGTGTCTGACTCTTTGCGACCCCATGGACTGTAGCCTGCCAGGCTCCTCTGTCCATGCAATTCTCCAGGCAGGAATGCTGGAGTGGTTGCCATTTCCTTCTCCAGGCGATCTTCCTGACCCAGGGATCAAGCCCAGATCTCCTGCATTGTAGGCAGATTCTTTACCATCTGAATTACCAGTAAATAGTGTTTCCTGGCTCATCTGCATTGATATTTCTGAAATGTTTTTATAAGATAGTCATTAAATTTTCCTTCTTTGTGTGTATACCAAATAGAGCATGTTAACATTTTTGGTCTAGACACAAAGGGATACACCAATGCACATATACACATGTATAGTTGTATTATATTTATATATGTATATATTTTAACATATTCATACTTACATTCATTTTAGCATCAAATATGTATGTATTATATATTCACGCTACACAAATTATTTTTGCTTGGGGAGAGCAGTAAAATCTTTATGACTGAGGGTGAATACAAATATTTATTTAGGGGTTTCTTGTCTTTACATTTCTTATAATTTAGTGGTTGAACTCCTTCCTCTAAAGTTAGAATAGCAAAAGACAAAGTTAATATATAAATGAAAAACATCTGACATTAAGACCTAAAAACTAATAACTTGTAAAGATTAAATAAGTAGTATAGTTTGGTAAAGTAGAATTTAAAATGAATTTTTGGATAGAAATTTTAGTTTTGTTATCTGTGTACATTTTCATTGAAATTCTGGAGTTTTTCTCTTTTTTTGAAGTGACTTGTGTATAACTTTTACTTCTGTTCATCATACCTTACAACTAATATTTAGTTCCCATAACTCAAAATATGATTCTCAAGGTAAATATTCATCTCTCTTGTCCATCTTACTTTTCCAGTGTGGATTCTTTTTAAACTGATTTTCTTGTGAAGTCACTCCATAGATTCTTAAAATTGAATGATCAAAACAGTTCTTTAATATTCAAGCAAATCTGCACTAAAATTGCCCAGTGCTAGTAAAAATTGCCTTCATTTATTTATTTATTATTAATCTTTTTTTTTTTTTTTTTTGCTGTACATTGACATGAATCAGCCACGAGTTTACATGTGTTCCCCATCCCGATCCCCCCTCCCGCCTCCCTCCCCATCCCATCCCTCTGGGTCTTCCCAGTGCACCAGCCCTGAGCACTTGTCTCTTGCATCCAACCTGGGCTGGTGATCTGTTTCACCCTTGATAGTATACTTGTTTCAGTGCTGTTCTCTCAGAACATCCCACCCTCGCCTTCTCCCACAGAGTCCAAAAGTCTATTCTGTATTTCTGTGTCTCTTTTTCTGTTTTGCATATAGGATTATCGTTACCATCTTTTAAAATTCCATACATATGCGTTGGTATACTGTATTGGTGTTTGTATTTCTGGCTTACTTCACTCCAGTGAAGTAAGTAATGGGCTCCAGTTTCATCCATCTCATTAGAACTGATTCAAATGAATTCTTTTTAATGGCTGAGTAATATTCCATAGTGTATATGTACTATGGCTTCCTTATCCATTCAACTGCTGATGGGCATCTAGGTTGCTTCCATGTCCTGGCAATTATAAACAGCGCTGCGATGAACATTGGGGTGCACGTGTCTTTTTCAAATCTGGTTTCCTTGGTGTGTATGCCCAGGAGTGGGATTGCTGGGTCATATGGCAGTTCTATTTCTGGTTTTTTAAGGAATATCCACACTGTTCTCCATAGCGGCTGTACTAGTTTGCGTTCCCACCAACAGTGTAAGAGGGTTCCCTTTTCTCCACACCCTCTCCAGCATTTATTGCTTGTAGACTTTTGGATAGCAGCCATCCTGACTGGCGTGTAATGGTACCTCATTGTGGTTTTGATTTGCATTTCTCTGATAATGAGTGATGTTGAGAATCTTTTCATGTGTTTGTTAGCCATCTGTATGTCTTCTTTGGAGAAATGTCTGTTTAGTTCTTTGGCCCATTTTTTGATTGGGTCATTTATTTTTCTGGAATTGAGCTGCAGGAGTTGCTTGTATATTTTTGAGATTAATCCTTTGTTTCTTCGTTTGCTATTATTTTCTCCCATTCTGAAGGCTGTCTTTTCACCTTGCATATAGTTTCCTTTGTTGTGCAAAAGCTTTTAAGTTTAATTAGGTCCCATTTTTTTAAAGAAAGAAATGGGAGAAGGAACAGTAAAGACCTTCTCTTTGCATTATAATGTAGTATCTTAGAGAAGTCTATATAAGGAATGATGAATAAAAATATTTGGCAAATTCATGAATATGTTTTTTTAAGCCATAGAATATACATATTCATTATGAAGTTTCCATTGAAAGTATCACATAAAATTCAAGAAGTGCTTTATCACTTCTGCCTTACCACTTTCATGTTTTTTGATCTGTGTTGAGAACTGGCTAATTTAATAGTACTCTGTCCATCCCTTTTCTTTGTTGTGAGCCCAGTTAATTGCATTTCTCTATTATTATTTAATTCTTACTTAAGACATCTCTTCTTTCAAATTTCAGTCATGATAATTCTTTTTAAATCTGGCTAGTCATCAAAATCACACAGATGGAAGGGTTACAGGAACTTTAGTCTATACATATTCCCTCTGACTCCTTTTGAATTTCTAATTTAGTAGAATTTGATTGAGCCTGAGAAATGTATGTTGAAAAGTTCCTCTGGGTTCTGATGATTATTCAGATTTGGAACGCTGGTCCTGACCTTCTGACCTTTAGCTGAGCATGAATTGTTTCAAGGCAGTCCGCTTTGCTAATGGGCCCTATGTCTCAGAATCATTCCCAGCATGGACCATTAACTTTATCCTATGCATCCACTACTCATTAGAGCTGAGTGATCTCTTTATTCCAGAGATGATACTCATTTTCATTTCCTGAACAATTAAACCAAGCAGGGATCAAAGTGGTTCTCCTTCAAGGCCACAGTTCTCTGCTGGAGTAGAATGCGTTCTTTCTAGGAAACCATGCCAAACTTCTGACAGTATAGAAGACGCATTGCTATATTCCCCAATATGCTGTCTCTCTTCCCCTCCTAAACCACATTCTAGATAAAACAGACACTCTTGTGGGACCAGCTTGAAAGACACTAAGCCCTTCTGAAGGGGTTTACCAGGTGGCCCACTGGAAGAGACTCCTCCTTCCAGTGCAGGAGTCACAGGAGACACAGGTTAGAGGGTTCAATCCCTGGGTCAGGAAGATCCCCTGGAGAAGGAAATGGCAACCCACTCCAGTCTTCTTGCATGGAGAATCCCATGGACAGAGGAGCCTGGTGGGCTACAGTCCTTGAGGTCACAAAGAGTTGGACACGACTGAGCACAACAGCCCAAGGCCCTTGTACATGGATGTGGTAACTGTGTTCTGTAACTCAATTTTCAGCTCTATCTGACTTAGGACAAATACAACAACCCTCCAAGTGAGATCCTACCACCTGAGAGCCAGTCTCTCCTCTCTCAACCCACACAACTTCAGCAGAATAGATTTCACCTACAGATGATGAGAAAATGCCGCTGAGGGGAGGAGATAGAGGAGGAAGCTGGGAAACAGCTGACATCTTTTTCATCCAGCTTAATATCCCATAAGAGCACTCAGTGACAGACGACCCCGGTCTCTAACAGGGAATTGAGTGTAATAGACTGCTTTGCCAGTATTTATTTCTTCCCCATGCCCATATCAGCACACCCGAGTCTTCTTTCTGTACTCCCAGCCTACCACTCAATAAGTTTCCAGCGTATTTGGCAGGTAAAAGCAAAAGCAGCTGTTTTCTACATCTTATTCCTGCTGTTTAAGGTGCGCGACCCAGCCAAATGAATCATATCAGAGCCAGAGACCCCAGCAGGAGTCCCTTGCTACAAATGTGCAGCCTTTTCTATCTTACCTACTTGAAGAACAAAAGATCTGAAAGCCTTGGAGCAACCTTCCAGCACAATGGTACAACTGTTTACTGAACTATACATGAGGTGTTTTTCAGTACTGTGTGGATAAGTCAGGTGGCAGGAAGCCATAAACACACTCTGTCTCCCCCTTCCACTTCTCTAGAACCATGGTGATCATCTGAAGTATCTGTGATCAAATTGTTTGTGATAAATATTGTTCATCTTCATGCATATGGAGAGGATGAAAAAGGATCAGTCATCACAGACATCCCATGAGAGAGAGATACTTTTCACGTTTCGTAGATGCCACATCTAGTTGGCACCAACTGGAGTAGAATTTTAACCCTACTGGTGATTGACCTTAGAGGTCAACAGGGTTGAGAGCATTTTGTCTCAAGGGAAGCTGAACACTGGCTCCTGGTATGATGGACCTGTGCATGTGTGTGTTAGTTGCTCAGTCACATCCGACTCTTTGCAACCCCATGGACTGTAGCCCACCAGGTTCCTCTGTCCATGGAATTCTCCAGACAAGAATACTGGAGTGGATTGCCATTTCTTCTCCAATGATGGCCCTGCATCACAGTAAAAGAGATCCAACAGAGATCACTAAGGTACATCAGAAAAGCACCACTTGTGATTATTGAGGCTCTGTTTGAGACCACCTTCCTGAAGACTGAAAACTGTTTTATTCATAGCCAAACCTTATAGCCATCCTTAGTCACTCTGTAGACAAGACTGTGATGGACCAATTTCCCACACATCAGTTGAAGTCCCAGAGACCAGAAACTCTGTGTGTAGGCTTTAGCCTGAGAGTCTGAATTCCTGAGTGGAGATTTTGACTACCTTCAAGAGATCTTCCACTCTGAGGCTGCTGTCACATGACTGTGCCCAAGGGCCATCACAGCCAATTCATTTACGAGACAGTTAAAAAGTTGACACAATTCCCAGTCTATCTGCAATTGGTCTCAATAGGCTCTGGCTCCCTAGAGGCTTTCTCCACTGGGATAATTACGTTTCCACCTCAGCTTGCAAGCCCAACCTACAGGTTTTCTACTTGGGACACCTTGCCTCCCCGCACCTTATATGTGCATTACAGGAGAGTCACTGCTTTTGTAGCTTTCTGGGACAGCAACAGAAGCAGTTGCCAGAAATCAATTAAGTTTTGCAGTGGCTCCATCCCTACTCTTGTTTCTGATCTCCACTCATCATTTTGTTCTATAACTTGATTTTACCACAAGTTTGGGATTTTTAGTCTTATACACATTCTCTCTGTGTTACTTAAACTTGTGGTCTTAATCCTCACCCAACTAATCTGTAGACTCTGATTCTGTCCATTCCATATCAGGAGAAATTTTCTATGATATTTATTTTTTTTGAATATCAATTATTTATTAATTGCCTAAAGTTGAGAGTGATATTATAAGCATATGTACAATCCAAGAGCACCTTGCCATTGGTCCAGAGAAACTTTACTGACCAGGGAGCTTCTGAAGTTATCTTGAAAAGACTGGGATTAGAAGAACTCTGTAGATGCCTTTGAGATTTACTGTATTATACTTCCATCACTTTCTTTTTGAAGCTGAAATAATACATTAGTTTGTTCCTGTCAGGGCAGAAGACCAATTTCATTTGTCTACCTATGAAGATGAATGGATGCAGCAAAAATCCAGAAATGTCTTTAGATATATTTACTGTACAGCTCATTGACCATTCTACCAATGCTTTACTTGAAAGTCATGGCTATCTGATGTCAAGTTCCATTGATAAAGCGATTCCCAAACATTACTTTCAAGTATACTTCCCTCAGAGGTCACAGAAGAACTTAAGTGACCTGCAAAGACCTAAAACCGACGAAGTTCCAGTTAACCATCACACCAATGGTTTTAACGTTTATACGCTTTCTTTTTCTGTAAAGGAAATTACAAGGAGCTAGCTCCATGCACTTGGGTTTAGAGTTTTTCTGCTCAGTGGGTTTAAACCAAGTGAAATTAGCAAAAATAAATCAAGAAGGCCCTTGTAAATAATGTAATATTCTTTTATATTTAAAGGCACTGTATACAAACACATGTGCACATCTGTGTAACTATAACCTATATGCCTATCAAACACATTAACAAATATGCCACAAGAAGCAGTTATGTCAGAAACCTTTATGAGTTACAGTGGGTTAAAGCAACAGTTTTTATTTATTTGATCTCTCTTGTCCAAGGAACACTGTGTAGACCCTTGTTTCCTTAGGGAAAAGCAGGACAGACTAATTTGAAAACAAGGAAAAGCAACAAAGTGAAGCATTTAATGGTTACTGGGATTGTAAGCAATTGTAAATTCTCTCCCAGCTATAAATTATCTTCTCCCTCTGCTTTTCTCTTTATCTTCATTTAATTCCTTTTGCAAAATACTGGCTTGATTCTTCTTGAAAAATATACCTCAGCCTGTTAAAAGCAGACATAACCGTCTAGAAATGTTACATTCAACTTATTGGGGACCAGTCATTTTTCTTCTACCATCAGTTCAGTTCAGTGGTTCAGTCATGTCCGACTCTTTGTGACCCCATGGACTGCAGCACGCCAGGCCTTCCTGTCCATCGCCAACTCCCAGAGTTTACTCAGACTCATGTCCATTGAGTCGGTGATGCCATCCAACCATCTCATCCTCTGTCGTCCCCTTCTCCTCCTGCCCTCAATCTTTCCCAACATCAGGGTCTTTTCAAGTGAGTCAGTTCTTCGCATGAGGTGGTCAAAGTATTGGAGTTTCAGCTTCAGCATCAGTCCTTCCAATGAACACCCAGGACTGATCTCCTTTAGGATGGACTGGTTGGATCTCTTTGCAGTCGAAGGGACTCTCAAGAGTCCTCTCCAACACCACAGTTCGAAAGCATCAATTCTTCAGTGCTCAGCTTTCTTTTAACTCTCACATCCATGTATGACTACTGGAAAAACCATAGCTTTGACTATATGGACCTTTTAAATGACAAGTAATGAAATGCTCAGCTATCCTCAGTCCCAAAGAGGTCCAAGTGTACAGTAAGGTCCAGGGTATTCCTCACCTTTGGACTTCTTTGAGGATGTTCTCCCACCAAGTGTTGCAGTTGGTAGTAGCAATGGTCCACAAATGGAACGTCAGTAGATGAATACAGAACACGTGTCATTTGCTACTGTTGTATAAGACAAAGCCTTATTGTCTTTTTGTCTTTGTATGTCTTCTAATTTTGCTGTACCACTATACTTCTCAGTGGTTCACATATAGTTCCTAGGCCCTTCATCACTGGTCTCTTCATGTCATCTGTAAACCATTTCCTGTCCTGCCCTAAACCACATTCTCACTGTTCCTCATAGTCATCTTTTCCCTCTGCCTCTACCTCAGTTTATCAAGTGCTGAATTTATGGACGGGGTCAGTAGTTTGCTGCATAGTTTGAACCAGATAGAACACAAACATGAAATGGTTTTGCTTCAAGCAGATGGCTGATTCATTTTTCTTAGTGGCATCCTGAATAGATTCAATTGCTATCTGGTCTCTAGGATATGAAAAAATAAGGTTAAATTAAGTTTACTTCAGCTTAAAATTTCAGTCTCATATTTAGTTTAATGTTCTGTTTGCAGTACAAGCTTAAACCATGCTGAAGTGATGTACCCTGGAAGGGAAGAATGATCGGTTTCACCAGCTTCCCTTACCCCACCTGGGTGACATTATTCTCCACTGGCCTGAGAAGTAGGAAAGAAAGAAAGTGGGTACATATCTCCTCTTAAGTAGCATCTTATGGTGCTCATGTATTATATGTAGTAGAGACATAAACACTGCTTTCTTTGGGGTACAAGTGTGGGCTCTTAAGAGGTCTTAAAGGAGCTCGTCTGTCTTCCCATTTCTTTAACAAGAAAAAGTATGCTGTGTAAACATGTCTTCGGGCATCTTATCCTCCATATGCAGCGCTCCTGTTAGACAGCTAAAACATATCTGCCTCCTTTGGTTTCCACCTCCAAAAATGCTTTTGCCACACCAAGCATTGGGAAGTCCAAGATGCTTCTTCTCTTTAGTACGTCACCATTTCAGATCAGTTTTAACACCTTAGTAGTCACAGGAAGCAAACAAAGCATTCAGCTACTTAAGCATAGTACAAGTTGGTAGTTAGAAGCCATCCCATCCACTTTGTACTCCCAGGTTCTATAAATGGTGGACTCGGAGCTAGCCTCATTTTTTTGGGGGGTAGAGGGGTGAAGTTACCAGTGTTGTTGTCTCCCTGAGGAGTAAACAGGAGCCATCACACTCTCCTCTTGGGCCATAGATTCAATGTGACTATGATCCTCTCCTAAATTTTCAGACAACTTTGGAATACGTGAGATTGGTGGAGTAATGAAGGAAAGGTCCATTTTTGACCTCTTTTCTGAACCCTTTTGAGGTAAATCTTATTCCCATCTCTTAGAATGAGATAAACGTAGCACTTACCGTTTTCAGTTGAAGGCGATGGCCAAAAATCTAAAATGACAGAGTCCACTGTGTTCATGATGTAACAGTGCAGCTGCAGAATAACTCTCAAGTTAAATCAGAGTCAGGACAGGAGGAAACAGCTAATCAAAATTGCTCTCAAACCCAACAATGTAATTCCCTCAAACTGAATATTCTTTTTTTAATTGAAGTATAGCTGGTTTACAATGTTGTGTTAGTTACTAGTGGACAGGAAAGTGACACACACAGTCACACACACGTACATATTCTTTTACAATCTGATTTGTTAAAGGATATTGAATATAGTGCCAGGATATTGAATACAGTTACAGTAGGACCATATTGTTTATATATTTTATATATAGTAGTTCGTGTCTGCTAATCGCGAACTCCTAATTTGTCCCTCCCCCACCCTCTTTCCCTTCTCATAACCATAAGTTTTCTATGTCTGTGAGTCTGTTTCATAAATAGATTCATTTGTGTCATATTTTAGATTCCACATATAAGTGATATCTTAATATTTGTCTTTCTGACTTACTTTGGTCATCTCTAGGTCCATCCCTGTTGCTCCAAATATGACAGACTGAGAATGACTACTTGGCATTTGAACACATTACAACCTCTTCATAGATGACAAAGAAAAACTAAAAGGAAGCAGTTACATTAATTACCAGGCCTATTGAAGTTGAAACTCCAGAAGACAGAACTTGATCAGGACCGTCTGTGCAATGTGGTGCAGCTGCTAAATAATGTAGATTAGTGCCCTCTTGGGTCTCCATATTAATTCCCGAAGAGCCAGGAGTTTAGGATTTGGTTTTAGCATATCTCTTTAGTTAATCCCTATTGTTTTACACTGGCCAAGGTAGCAGCATTCAAGGTGGCAATTAATGCTCTCCCCCAAGCAGAAACTTCAAGGATTGCTTTCCTTTATTTGCATCAGAACTTGGGACATAGATTTGTCTTGTTTTCTTTTTAGTTCCTTTGCTACAAACATCATTCAGAGAAATGAGGCTTAGCTTTACCATTGGCTAAAATGTTTCACTACTTAGGGAAAACAAAATGCTGAAAATCAAAATGTTTGGCACATCCAGCTCTCACTGATATGTATAAAAGTAAGAAAAATAAGTAAAATAAATAAGTTTATCATTTACTGCCTGATGATCATAAACCATGCTATATTTTCTTTTTTTTGTAAAATCAGCCATCTGACATCTATTCCTCTTTCTTTATTTAGTAGAAATACTTATATTAATTTGTCTGAACTAAGAGTCTGATGTCTTCTTTGCAAATTGAACCAGAACAGGCCAGAATCTATAATTCTTGTGGAGATCCCTACTCCAAATTTCTGAGAAGCCAGATATCTAATCCTAGCCCACTAAAAAGAATCCCTTTTTTGCCTCAGAGCCAATGAAAGGGTCAGTTTTTCAATGTTAAGCCTGAATCTGTTGAGTAGTTTAAAAAGAATAACTGAGAGCTCCCTGATGCCTGGCACATAGTAGGCAACCAAGGAATATTTATTACATCATTGGAAAGAAACAAAGGTTCATGAAAGATGCCAAGAATTCAAAGGACATCTTTTGCACACCCATGCTGCCTGTTCATAAGATCCCTTTTACTCTGATACCCAGCGCAAGGTTTTCCTCATGAAAACCTCCTTCACTCACTTGGTTTTCCACAATCATATACAGGCATCAAAATCCTGTTTCCCCACTTTTCCATCAAAAAAGCAAAATACTGACAGTTTCTCCCATTCCCACTCATAGATCCCACAGATATTGGGAGAAAGTTATTTTTATGACCTTAAACTATCTAATGCTCTATTGTGAATTACCATTCTCAGGACTATTTATTTTAGCAATTTTTGTTTCTATATATATACACACACATATATATATACACATGTACATATATATGTATATAAAAATTTATGAAGTATGTCACCCAGAAGGGATTTGCAGCCAAAGTCAGATAGGGAATTTTGGACAAAAGCACTCTTCTGACATTCTTTAACTCAATAATGTAGATTTGATTTTCTTCGTTTGGCTGAAAAGTATTGTTGCATTCTACTAGATGTTTTTCTAGTTCGGTTCCAGTCTCCCTGTAATGAGAGAGTGTATGTATAGTTTAATTCTTCAAAATATTCCATGCTTAATATTTGCTGCTGGCTAGAAAGCTAAACTATAAGAGAAATAGATCTTTATGATCATTTCCTCAGGTCTCATTTTAATGGGAAAAACACCCACACTCCTAACTCATTTGCAACCATGAGTTTATCTATCATCTTAAATCAAATAAAATGTGTTATATTTATAGTGAGCTTAACAATTATAGTAAAGACATGTACCTCCTTTAGTGAAATAAAGTCACTGGGATAATTAGTCTAAATTTTCTCTGTTTTAAAGCCTGTGACTCAGACAGTAAAGAATCCACCTGCAATGCGGGAGACCTAGGTTCGATCCCTGGGTTGGGAAAATCCCATGGAGGAGGGCATGGCAACCCACTCCAGTATTCTTGCCTGAAGAATCCTATGAGCAGAGAAGCCTGGCAGGCTGCAGTCCATGGGGCCACAAAGAGTTGGACATGACTGAGCATAGCACATTCATATTTTAAATATATGTGCTTTGGTGCAAATTCACAGTTTTTATTTCTCATGAAAAATATATTCTTCAGAATGAAAAATGCATTCTTCCACAGTTTCTTAGGTATGCTGCACTCTGTTTGAAGTGAAGGTTGGGGCACAAGGGTTAATCTGTTATTTTGAAAAGGAATGCGAGGAACTATCAATTCACTGTGGAGACAACTTTGCATTGCCAACAGAAACCATTAACCTCTTAATTTTATATTGCACAGCAATTTGGGGGAAATAAGAATATTTTATTTTCATGTATGTTGATTTTATTTAGTTTTCCTTGAGTTTTTTCTGAAAACCAAATTAAACATGTTTTCACTATGTCTTTTCTTGGTAACCATTACTAGGATTCAATTTTCTACTTTTCTGTTTTTGTAGTTGATTGCCAGTCTTTTAATGGTTTTCTAACACCCCTCATATTTGCTGTTTTTGCCTAGCTATACGATTCTGCTTATGGCTGAGTGGATTAGCAAAAGACATGAAATAACATTTTAAAACAGCAGTTGAGCAGTATTCTGGAACAACAACACAAATCTGGTTATGGGTTAGGACTTCCTCCCACTCCTTTCAGTGAAACAGCACAGGTTGAGTGCGCCGAGAATCCTTGAAAATTCACAGGCCTGGCCTCCTATCAGGGTTGGCCTAACAAAATGTTTAGAAATAGAAGACTGCCTATGCCATGACTAGTTCAAAGAATTCTGCAGGCTTGGATTGACATCTCAGGTCTTTTCACTCCCTGAGATAATCAAAGGATCTCTGTGAATCACTCTCTCTTATTGACTGCCAGGCAGGGAAAGAGACAAACCACCTGAGATCAAGCCTGCCATCATCTTGTAGGCCATTTCATTTCTCTCAACCAGTAGAATTTCATGAATTGAAAAAGTTAGATCTCTAAAAATAATTTTGAGGCTAGATATGTGATTTAACATTATGCTATATTGTATTCTATTCAGTTATATTAGTATTCTACAGATGTGCACAGGAGAGTAAGCTGGTTTTGCCCTTAGCCAGATAAAGGACTGGATTTACAGAATGCCAGAGTAGGCAACTGCTACTTGCTCTGGTTGGAAAGTTTCTTCAGCCACCTGTCACAATAGAGAAGTTTTATCATTAGAGAGTCATTTCTCAGGAGTAGCTCTGGGAAGGCTACAGACGTTCTCGTCTGTAATAGAGAGCTCCGATTATAGCCATGAGCACGGTTATCTGAATGATTATGTGAGGCAACTTTAGTTGAAATTTTACCTGAAGAAAAAATAACTGTATTTGAGTTAGAATACAGGACAAGGTCTTGGTCACTGACTTTGGTCAAGTATTTTTAACAGAAATAGATTAAAGTTGCCCCAAATAATGCTCTATCCTATTCTGACACATTTAATAATAACAAAAGTAACAAAGATCTGTTCTCCAAAAGATATATCTCCAAGTGTTGGTGGACTTTTTTTTTTTAAATTTCTTCTGTGAATCCAATTTTTTGGTCTTAGACTACTTGAACTGTTCTCTGTTTTCTCCACAAATACCATTCATCCAGTCATAAAACTATTGGCCTTTTTTCTCAGAACGAGTATTGAGTGATGGATAAAATGGCCATAATCTCTAACCTCATTAGAGCTTACAGTCTAAAGTAGAGGCAGTTAATGGGAAATTACAATGTGAGTTATATATGCTGAGAAAGAAATAAAAGGGCAAGAGAGAACACAGGGTTTTAGGGTCAGCTACCTGAGAGGGAGATGTCCGCATTTCCAAGGTAAGACTCAAAGGATGAGTGTAATTTACCCAGGAAAAGGAAGTTGGTCATGGGATTGTTCTAGGAAAATGGAACAGTGTGTTTAAAGCCAAGTATAAAGTAAGGGATAGAGTGTATGCTACGAAATTAAAAATAATGTATCTCTATAGCTTCTGCAAGTAGTAGAAGATACCATGGGGACTATGAAAGAACTTTTGAGCCGTATTAAAAAGTACAACTTTTATCCTAAGGAAAATAAGGAATCACTGGATGATTGAAGGAGATAATTATTATGTTGCTTTACAAATAACATACTGTATCTGCTTTGCAGATGAGTAGTGGCATGGCAGGGTACCAGCCAAGAGTCCTGTAACCACGTTTGAGGCAAGAAATGCTAATAACCTCAAGTAGAGTAATGGTGGTAAAGTGAGGGAGAAAAGGATGGAATCAAGAAATACTAGAAGGTAGAAGAAGGGATTGGTGACTGATGGGCTCATTAATTGCAAAATGGTGAAGGATATAATAGAAGAGGAAATATCTAAAATAATGGCTAATAAAGGCCATGATGATAAAACACAGACAGGAAAAAAGAATACACAGAAAGAGGAAAAGCAAGTTGGGGAGGTCCGAGAGTGGGCCCATATTTAGTGCTGTTGTTATTTTGATGGCTGTGGGACACTGAGGTGGAAAAGTCAAGTAGGAGAATGCATATGCAAGTGTAGAGAACAAGCAGGGAATCTGCACTGGAGATATAGAGTTAAGAATTGTGTGCTTATGAGATGTAATTGTATTTGAGGGTATGAGTAGAATGTTAAGGAAGAAAAGCCTCAGACAGAATCCTGAAGATTTATGGTGTAGGTAGAAATACCCAGAAGACCTTCCTTGCTCCTTTAGCATCACACATCTTTCAGCTCCTTTTCCTTTGGTCCAGATGCCTTTAGCTTTGTTCTTACTTGAGTAATGCTATATTCCAAGTTGGCTTCATTAAAGGACATTGATATCTGTAGTATCTTTTAAAGTTAAGAGCCAACATTTATTTTCTTTATGTCATATGTAATATTCTGTATGTAATATAAAAAAGCAGGATTATTTTTAAAACCCTGATCATGCTCAATGGGAAGGATGGTTCTTTTGTATCAGATAATCATGCCTTCATATTGTATAATAAGGAAAAATTCTTGATTATGATGCATAATTTAAGGAATTCTCAGTAAGTTACCTGTCCCATTTCTTTTATAACTACTCTTTTAAAGGTGAACAAATCCTTGAAGGGAGACTCTGCAATCTGTTCCACATGCTATTTATACTTAAAAAGTGTTAAATTATCCTAATCATACTTATAGTAACAATCAAGATTAATTGCAGCTATATTAGGGTTACTTATTATTTGTTCTACTTCAGCAGTAACACAAATCCAATTGCACAAGCAATTTCCATAATCCAAATTGTGAAAAGAAGAGGAGGAAAAAAATACCACGCATAGTTGGTTGAAATAGTATTCAAAATAAATCCATAACCAAATGTTTCTCTAAAATTCCCTTTTTGAAAAGGAGCTGATTCTGAACAGATTGTATATGTGTCTCACTGGTGGAAGTGGATTATCTATCTTGAATTGGATTGTGATGACGATGACCCTATTCTAAGTAAACCAAATCTCTTGAACTATATAATGAGATCAAGGAGGAGCATTCAGCCTGAGAACGACAGATTGCAATGACGGAGATGACTTCACTAATGTTTTTCCAAGCCTCTTTCCTTGATGTACATAATACTGTGATTTTTGTCCTGCAGAGATTCCTGATGTAGTTTTGTGTGCTCTTTTTTTCTTATTCTTATTTTCATTTTTTTAAGTAGAGCTGAATGAGTGGCAGGAAGCTGCGGAATCTATCTTACAAAAAGGTGATGAGGGAGAATCTAGAAGCTTCTTTTGCTTTGTAGCTGGAATGCAGAAAAACTATCACCAGTAAACATTGGACTGATTCTTCTTTTTTTTTTTTCTCCTTTCTTTCTTTAGGCTGTGAGGAGGCAAAAGTTGCTTGAACAGAGTATCCAGTCTGCCCAGGAGATTGAAAAATCCTTACAGTTAATTCAGGAGTCCCTCTCATCAATTGACAAGCAGTTGGCAGCTTATATCGCTGACAAAGTAGACGCCGCTCAGATGCCTCAGGAAGCCCAGGCAAGTAGAACCTGGGACGAGCTTCTTTGGTTTTTATTATCTGACCAAGACAGTGGTGAATTTCTAACTTAAAATTTATTCATCTAGTTGCACAGAGTGTTATTTGATCGACTAATTTGACTGTTTGGAGATAAGGGGACAAAGAGCTCTAGATTAGTACTCTAAGATTTATTTTCAAATGTATGTAATGGAGGAACTAGAAATAGACACTTAAAAGGCTGCTATTTATCACTATTTTTATTTATCACTATTTATTTATTTATTTTATTTATCACTATTTTTGATCTATACTTTAGCTGGAGGGAAACCATAGGAATGTAAATTATAAAGAAAATATTTTTTCTATTAAAAATGCAGCCCCAAATATTTTCTTATCAACTCACCTTCATTATCCTGGAATCAAAATTCTTATAACCTATATTCTACATTTAATGTGTTGCAAGTAGTTAATAACAAGGAATTAGAGATATAAATTTACATTTTATTACTAATACTAATATTCTCTATACTCATACTCACATACAATATATTTAGCACTATTCAATCTGAATTATGAAATGTATTAAACTAATTTTTCTAGAATCAGAGTTAAAATAGTAATGAAAATAAATCTAAGTCAAATTTATACTGAGTAAATTTAGGCTATATTCATATTAATTTTCAACTTGGACAATAATGCTGTATTTCTATTTTTAAATAACATTTGCTTGTTTGTAAAATATCATAAGTATTATTTATATGAATGTCTTTAGAGTTTTCTGATAGTAAGGTAACATAGCTAATTTTCATATCATATGTATATATTAGGAACCCAATACACAGGGATAACATCCCCAAGGCCCTCTCCCCACTAATTGGTGGAAATACATGAATGTTTTCACTTTAAAATAAATTTGGATTTATGAAATACTAGATTTATAAATTATGGTTATGATGCCATTACAGCGCATTAAATCACAGTTAAATGGATGTTCAAAGCATCAGTGAACATAATAGCATGGGTTAGTTTACCATATTGTATAAGTTTGACCGAGAAACTCTTTGAGTACATGGGATAGAGTACAAGTAGTTTGGATGGGCTGAAAAAGTCTAGAGTGGTGGGATTCCTCATTGACTGCTGTAACAAGAGGTGAAGAAAGTGAAGTTGGGGAAGTTTTTGATGATAAAATCCTCATGATAGGTTTCCACTAGGGCTGTATGTAACCTCCCTGGTATATATACTTCTTCAAACTTACCTAGTTTTGTCAAGTTCTCCAGCATTATCTATTTTGAATACCCTTTTAACTTGAGCCACATACAAACTTTTTTAGGCAAGCTTTAGAAAAATGCATGATAGGAATGGGAAATTTTTACTGAATTGAGAAGAACTACATGATTATAAACTAAAGGCAGAGTAGAACTGCTTATTTTGTTTAATTTAGTGACATGAATTTGGAAGAATGTTTGATTAAAGATGTCTCATACTTTTTTGAATGTAATTAAGGAAAAATACTGTTCAGTATAAATATTAAAATCAGTTATACTATAAAATAAATGTAGTTCCTTTTTCAAGCTGGTAGAATGAAACTATGAGTAGCAAATTTGAGATTGGCAAAAGTTCTTAGTGTCTGAGGTAAAAATTGGGAACTTTCAGAAAAAAAATATTGTTTACTTGAAAAGGTTGTTGACCCTGAATGTTTGTTTATTTACTTATGAATACATGATTCCATAAACATGAATATAACATGCCAGTTTAATAACATAAAGATTTTTGTTTTACTTTCTCAAAAACTATGATAAAAGATTATTAATAGCAGTTCAAAATATTGTTGATAACAGCACACAGATTAGGAAATTTCAAATCTACTTGAAAAAAGAGATTTTAGAATACTAACAAGTTCAAATCTATTTTCCCTACATTTCTGTTTGCACCTGTATTTTCAAGATGATCTTAACTTTGAATTCCCCAAATGGTAATATATTATAAAATGTATGACACCCAAAAGCTATGGAAACACTCTTTTCCAAAATTCATTTATTTACCACACCATGCCACATATAGGATCTTAGTTCCCTGACTAGGGATCGAACCCGTGCCTCTTGCATTGCAAGTGTGGAATCTTAACCCCTGGACTGCCAGGAAAGTCCCTCCAAGCCTTATTTTAAGATGACATCAAAGTGAATTGTTTTCCAGAACAGAGTTAGCAACTATTCAGATTTACTTCAGGGATTGCCTTTCCTGAAGCTCAATTTGAATCTCCCCTGGAAGAAACAAGTAGAGAATAAAGGGATTGTCTGTGAAGTGAGAACTTAAGCACAGTGTCAGACAAAGAACTTCCTAAGAATACCACCAAAATGACATTTTTTCTAAGCTTATATAATGAGGCTAAATGTAAGGCTTTGTATAAATGAAAATTCATACCCAATGTGTTTCTATAAATTGGCATAAAGTTTCATTGCTAATTAAAAGATTAATGGGGTTAGCTTTCCCTTTTCAGAAACCGAGTACTTGTTTTAACACATCACTGAAAAGCAGGACAAAATGAATGGCATTGCCATATTTGGTCATCATATATCTGTTCAGATTTCCTGTCACATATTGGCCACATAGATTTGTGGATGTTTGACTCCACCGTGTGGTGCATTGGTAGTTTTACTACTAAATTTAAATCTGTTAAAAAAGAGTCTTCCTTTTTCAGCCTTTTAAGAGTGTTGGAGATTCTCAGGTATTAAAAAAAAAAAATCAGGAATAAGGGAATGGGTGCAATGTATATAATATTTTGACAGGCATACTTTTATATAAAAGGAAATGTAGATCAAGTCACTTTCTTGAGCATAAAGGAGCTCCCCACTGCCTCTGCATATTCATTGACCAATTATCTTTCATGATGAGCAAACTGGGCCTTCTGATTCTAAACCAGATTAAAAATATTTTATTTTTTTATTTAGTGCCAGGAGCTTCAGGAGTAAAGTTTAGCCTGTTAGAAAGTAAAACCACATCCTGCTAGGGCAAACATTGACTGGAGTATTTTATTTCAAAAAAATAATTCTTAAGAAAACCACATTCTTAAATTGAATGACCGCAGCATCAAAATGCCAGCCTCTTTAAAGAGAGGCTTTTATTCAAGTATAAAATTAAGATGACATATTATTGATTCAAATAGTATGTCAAATGGGGAAGCTCTTCTTGATACAGAAATTGATTATCTGAATACATAAATCAAAAATTTGAAGATATATTTCAAAATAGTATGATTAAAATATAAAAACCCCATGAGTGTTTCTTTGAAACAACTATACAGAATATAATCATCAAATCGGATTACTGCAGAGAAGCACATGGTATAAATAGAGTTGTTTACTCCTTAATTTTGCTGAAGAACATGGTAAAACACAGAGATTTAGTTTTATCACCTAAGGTCTGCAAGCAGAAATCCAAGTCCTTAGCTTTGCATGGCAGGCCAATCAAGTCAGAATCTCTAGGTGGACTCAGTCATCAGAATTTTGGGAAACCACCCCCCTGCCACCCCAAGTTATTCTAATAGGTATCTAAGGTTGAAAACTTAGAAAATAGCTGACTAGTCCCAGTCTTCCCCACCTCCCCCCCCACACCCCGCCACATCACGTTTCTCAGCACTGCTTGACAAACATTCTCACCTATGGCTGAGTCACGATTTCACTGTGAGGAAGATGGGGTGGAAATCAGACATTGGTGACTTCTATCTTGCTTGTTTCTTTAATCTTATGAGAAATAAGTGAAGGCAGATAATATAGCTGAGAACTCCTGCATGAATGAACTTAGACAAGTAGAATTTTCTTTATTGATGTTTTAAGAGGAAGAGGAACTTAGCTTAGTCATCTTTTTTTTTTTTTCTAATTCCACATATGTTAATGTGCCAGTTAGCTTGGATATTATCTCTAAATCATTGTAGGAGCTGTGATAACTATGTCTAAATAGCCAAGTAAATGTTGTGTACTTATTAAGATTACACAGATACTTTAATCTGTATTTTTCCCTTTTATAGTAATCTCATAGTTTGAGTCTCCAATATGTAAGAACAATCTAACTTGAGTACCTGTTGAAATGCTCCACATCATTATGTGTTGAAGATACATGTTTTATAGAGGAGAATGTGACCCCTTTACTTAGATTACTACAAGAAGCATTGGGGTTGTTTAACAGTGACTGTGATTGCTAAATTGTTCAGTTTTTTTGTCCTGCAGATTCCTGATTGCATCTTCTGCAGCCTCATATCTCACATAGTAGATTTATGTTCCTGAGTAGAGAGGCAAAATAGAACAATTTAGGGAAAACATAAATGACTACCAAAGGAGAGGACCTCATAGGCAGCATAGAAAAGTGCTCCTGTATTTCGCTCATCAAGCTAGGACTTTTGGGTAATCCAGTTTCTCTACAGAGCAGATATCTTCCTACCATCTCTTTTTCCATCCCAGTTAAAATATGGTTAAAACTTAGTATCAATAAATAGAAAAGAGGGATCTTCTTTTCACTAAAGAAAGCTGTTAATTATAGATGATTGCATTAGCTGCACATCAAAATAATTCATAATTGAGGTCTTCCTGTATTTATTGAAGCTAAATCTTCTCACTCACTTAAAATATATTTGGCTCTGTTTAAATGAAAGCATTCCAAAATTCTCAGAGTCATTGCTTAAAAAATAAAGACCTAAATGCAAATTTCGGTCTATCAGATTAAGCTTATGATTTCATTATGAAATAAAAAAGAATTTTATAGTGTAAATAGGCGCATTTGATTGCCAGATGACTCAAAACAGTCTAACTTTACAGACTGCTTCACCGATTTATGAACTAGACAGCATAAACCCGTATAGGGAAATTCACCCAGGAATAATGTAATAATGAAATGATTTAATCACAGAACAATAAAATGGAGCGTGATTACAGATATTTGGGCTCTGATATTAAACTCCACATAACCATAACACACATTTTCCTTTCTTTTTACCCAGCAATATAGATACAATGATAAGTAATGCAATGGATTTTAAATCTGTTCTGACACTGAAATGCTGCCTATGTATATTACTATATAGAACTGGTTACTCCCCAATATAAAATGGCTATTATTGTTATTTTGATATGTTTAATATTGTGGGAAATAATTGCAAGCAAGAGTTGCAGAAGATGTGAAAAATTACATTTTCTTTCCATGTCCCACATTTTAAAAGTACAAACTATCCAAGATCCTATAGTACATTTTATTTCTTCAATTTTGTGAGTATGTGTTGTATGTGGCCATTTCACCATCCTGAGGATGCCATATCAAAATTACTGTTTGTTTAAAAATTACTCACGTAACTATTAAATTTCTCCATTTGTAGTCTTAACATGACATCTAATATTTTTATTTCTGAAATATTTTCTTTGGAGTCATTTTCTTTATCTGACATGAGAAAAGCTTGAACAATTATCTGACATAAAGTTTCCTTTATTCCAGTAAATAGTTACAGCTTAATTTTGCTCGCCATTTTCTGTCATTAATTTGATATATGAGAATGGTCTGATGAGGTAAATCATGATAAAAAGCCCTGTTCTCTGCTCAGTTAGTTGTAAAGTGCTATATTGGAAATGTCATTAATGTTTGATTTTTAGTTTTATAATTTGCCCTTTACCATATTTAATGGAAAAATGGCTATTTTCATGTCCATTGTTGTTTCTTGCTTTCAATATATAGTGCTAATTGTGAACATAATTTCTGTATTATCAAATGTCTCATTTTGGTAATGGTATGATTATTTAATTTGCTTTATATTATTTCCCTTTTTTATGAAAATGTCTAGTGATCCTGAGCAGTATTGAGTTCCTTTTAGAGAATACATGGAGGTTCCAAATCAGTATCATGCATTGGTTACTACCTTTCATTTTATTTATTTTGGAAATTACTAATTTAATATGAAGCTAAGATGAGAGTTTCACATGATCAGTTATTTTCTTCAAACACTTACCATCCATACCCTGGTAGATACGTATTTTAAGTAAACATGGAACTGAGATAGTACAGTCTTTAGACCTTTAGCAGATCTTAGAAATCTGGTAGCTAACTTTGGAAATCATTATCCTTTGGATGAAATTATCATTTCTCAATATTTTCTTCTATATTACAAAAGTTTTTTTAACTGTTATTTTTATCACTGTCTGATCTTTTTTAAAAGTAATTTGTAAATGGGAGATTGTCCATTTTGCATAGAAGTTTCCATAATAGTTATTTAAACAAATCACTTGTCTATTTCACAATAAGCCTGCCCTAAAGTGGTAAAGCATTTTTAAATTATACAGTTTCAGAATAATAATCAGGTGATGTTAAATAAAGAAGGTAGTAAAAGATATCCTAAGTACAAACTAAAAATTGAGTATCAGTTGAAGGTAAGAATTGTGGAATTAATTTTTAAAGTTGCTAGCTAAATATAAGTATGGTACATGATTACAACCTTCCCAAAGTAGATCAAGTAGAGATATATATCCATTTTTATCTTATAATTTTAATAATGAATTAAATTGTCATCTCTAAATAAACTCGTTAAGTGCATGAGAGTATATTTAGTACATGAGTATATGTTTATACTCACTAAGTACATGAGTAGGATTTCTCAAATTTATTTGTGTGATATATTTTGCCAAAAACATCAAAAGAATATTTTGAACAAAGAATTATATTCCTCTTGGATATTAACATATTAATATAGAAAATATTCTGAGAAGTTCTGTAGTATTGTTATCCTTAGTTTATAAAATATATTTAGTCACTGTGCTATCATGCATAATACTTAATTGATGAAGAAATTTTGATCTCTAATCCTACTGGAATAACATTACAGATATGAGAATTTTCCTAGGAATTCTGCCTATAAATTGTCATAAAATCACAGTTTTACATGACATTCAGCCATCATTTATTTTTCAGTTTTAATGGTTTTAGTAGTGGTGACCTTTCTAAGAGTACAGAAATTCATCCACTCAATAGTCTATGTTGATATAAATATGAACTTGATATAAATATGAACATTTCAAAGTACATGTAATTCTCTGCATTGAAACTTAAAAATTTGCAGATTTTTCTTTCACAAGTTATATGGTCCTTCACATCCCCTTTTAACAGATAAAAGCTAAGTTTTTGGTCATTTGTTTATAAGTCATTTTTTACCTCATTGTTTTTAAACCTTGAAAACATTATGATTGTTTGGAAAAATGTGAAGTTTATCATCAGAAGGCCTATGTTTCACTGATCACTAAAACTATTTTGGCTTTTTTTTTTTTTTTTTTTTTTTGTAATGCCGTGCTACTGGAGGCAGCTTTGAGGGGACAGTCTTTAAGGGAAAAAAAAAAAAAAACTTTATAAAAGAAAATTAAATTTTGTTAGAGAATAATTTTATTTTTTTTTTGGCAAGTGACCATCCCAGTTGTGGATGTGACTGGTGATAGAAGCAAGGTCCGATGCTGTAAAGAGCAATATTGCATAGAAACCTGGAATGTTAGGTCCATGAATCAAGGCAAATTGGAAGCAGTCAAACAGGAGATGGCAAGATTGAATGTCAACATTCTACGAATCAGCAAACTAAAATGGACTGGAATGGGTGAATTTAACTCAGATGACCATTATATCTACTACTGTGGGCAGGAATTCCTTAGAAGAAATGGAGTAGCCATCATGGTCAACAGAAGGGTCTGAAATGCAGTACTTGGATGCAGTCTCCAAAATGACAGAATGATCTCTATTCGTTTCTGAGGTAAACCATTCAATATCACACAGTAATCCAAGTCTATGCCCCAACCAGTAACGCTGAAGAAGCTGAAGTTGAACAGTTCTATGAAGATCTACAAGACCTTTTAGAACTAACAGCCCAAAAAGACATCCTTTTCATTATAGGGGACTGGAATGCAAAAGTAGGGAGTCAAGAAACACCTGGAGTAACAGGCAAATTTGGCCTTGGAGTACAGAATGAAGCAGGGCAAAGGCTAATAGAGTTCTGCCAAGAGAATGCACTGGTCAAAGCAAGCACCCTCTTCCAACAACACAAGAGAAGACTCTACACATGGACGTCACCAGATGGCCAACCCAGAAATCAGATTGATTACATTCTTTGCAGCCAAAGATGGAGAAGCTCTATACAGTCAGCAAAAACAAGACCAGGAGCTGACTGTGGCTCATATCATGAACTCCTTGTTGCCAAATTCAGATTTAAATTGAAGAAAGTGGGGAAAACCACTAGACCATTCAGGTATGACCTAAATCAAATCCCTTATGATTATACAGTGGAAGTGAGAAATAGATTTAAGGGACTAGATCTGATAGACAGAGTGCCTGATGAACTATGGACGGAGGTTCATGACATTGTACAGGAGACAGGGATCAAGACCATCCCCATGGAAAAGAAATGCAAAAAAGCAAAATGGCTGTCTGAGGAGGACTTAAAAATAGTTGTGAAAAGAAGAGAAGCAAAAAGCAAAGGAGAAAAGGAAAGATATTCCCATTTGAATGCAGAGTTCCAAAGAATAGCAAGGAGAGATAAGAAAGCCTTCCTCAGTGATCAATGCAAGGAAATAGAGGAAAACAACAGAATGGGAAAGACTAGAGATCTCTTCAAGAAAATTAGAGACACCAAGGGAACATTTCATGCAAAGATGGGTTTGATAAAGGACAGAAATGGTATGGACCTAAGAAGCAGAAGATATTAAGAAGAGGTGGCAAGAATACACAGAAGAACTGTACAAAAAAGATCTTCACGACCCAGATAATCATGATGGTGTGATCACTCACCTAGAGCCAGACATTCTGGAATGTGGAATCAAGTGGGCCTTAGGAAGCATCACTGCGAACAAAGCTAGTGTAGGTGATGGAACTCCAGTTGAGCTATTTCAAATCCTGAAAAATGATGCCGTGAAAGTGCTGCACTCAATATGCCAGCAAATTTGGAAAACTTAGCAGTGGCCACAGAACTGGAAAAGGTCAGTTTTCACTCCAATCCCAAAAAAAGGCAAAGCCAAAGAATGCTCAAACTACCACACAATTGCACTCATCTCACACGCTAGTAAAGTAATGCTCAAAATTCTCCAAGCCAGACTTCAGCAATACATGGATCGTGAACTTCCAGATGTTCAAGCTGGTTTTAGAAAAGACATAGGAACCAGAGATTGAATTGCCAACATCTGCTGGATCATTGAAAAAGCAAGAGAGTTCCAGAAAAATATCTATTTCTGCTTTGTTGACTATGCCAAAACCTTTGACTGTGTGGATCACAATAAACTGTGGAAAATTCTGAAAGAGATGGGAATACCAGACCACCTGACCTGCCTCTTGAGAAACCTGTATGCAGGTCAGGAAGCAACAGTTAGAACTGGACATGGAACAACAGACTGGTTCCAAATGGGAGTACGTCAAGGCTGTATATTGTCACCCTGCTTATTTAACTTATATGCAGAAAACATCATGAGAAATGGTGGGCTGGATGAAGCACAAGCTGGAATCAGGATTGCCAGGAGAAATATCAATAACCTCATATATGCAGATGACATCACCCTTATGGCAGAAAGTGAAGAACTAAAGAGCCTCTTGATGAAAGTGAAAGAGGAGAGTGAAAAAGTTGGCTTAAAACACAACATTCAGTAAACTAAGATCATGGCATCCAGTCCTGGCACTTCATGGCAAATAGATGGGGCAACAGTGGAAAGAGTGGCTGACTTTATTTTTTTGGGCTCCAAAATCACTGCAGATGGTGATTGCATTCATGAAATTAAAAGACGCTTACTCCTTGGAAGGGAAGTTAAGGCCAACCTAGACAGCATATTAAAAAGGAGACATGTTACTTTTTCAACAGAGTTCCATCTAGTCAAGGCTGTGGTTTTTCCAGTAGTCATGCATGGGTGTGAGAGTCGGACCATAAGGAAAGCTGAGTGCTGAAGAATTGATGCTTTTGAACTGTGGTGTTGGAGAAGACTCTTGAGAGTCCCTTGAACTGCAGGGAGATCCAACCAGTCCATCCTAAAGGAGATCAGTCCTGGGCGTTCATTGGAAGGACTGATGTTGAACCTGAAACTCCAATACTTTGGCCACCTGATGCGAAGAGCTGACTCATTGGAAAAGACCCTGATGCTGGAAAGATGAGGGCAGGAGGAGAAGAGGACAACTGAGGACGAGATGGTTGGATATCATCACTGACTCAATGCACATGTGTTTGGGTAAACTCCGGGAGGTGGTGATGGACAGGGAGGCCTGGCGTTCTGCAGTTCATGGGGTCGCAAAGAGTTGGACACGACTAAGCGACTGAACTGAACTGAACTGACCATCCCTGAAACTTAAGATTCAGTAACTTTACATGAATTCCTCCTGTAAATAGTAATTTTTACTCTACCCACATCCAGTTCTTCTGTGAAACTAATTATACACACTCTGCATATTTGAAACTCAGTCTTTGCTAGCGTGGTTCACACAACCTGGAATGGGATCCTGTTTTCTTATTATCTTATCTACCACTCTAAATTGGAGCAGGAAATGGCAACCTACTCCAGTATTCTTGCCAGGGAAGTCCGATGGACAGAGGACCCTGGTGGACTATAATTCTTGGGGTCACAAAGAGTCAGACACAGCTTAGTGATATAGCATGTGTGCACCCCTCTAAGAAACTTATCAGCCATATGGAACTTAAATATGCCAATTTCTTGAAATTTTTATCAGATTCTATAGTAGAAATGTATATATGTCTTGCCCTTTATGGCATAGCCTGAGTTTTCCTGTTATATTGCACATATTTCTGCTTTGTAATTTACTCATATCTTTACATTGTGTTTCCCCAGAAATTCTTTAAGAATAGGGTCAATTGTTTTGTTCTCGCTCTGTGGAATAAGATAGTAGATGAAGAATTTCCTTCTTGAATTGAATTGATAAGCTAAACAATACAACTATATAGATAAGATTAAATGTTTTTTTTTCTGACAAATGTCTATTTGAAGAATATTTTTATTTTTAAATCATAATTTAAGAGGCAGTGAAGTTGTTTAAAGGGGAGTTGAATTTGCTACTTTACCTTGGATAAGTCAACATTTTTACCCTCATATGTAATTCTAGTTGAGGATAGTAAATACTTACCTTCATTTGATTAGGTAATCAAAGTAATGTTTGTGAACTGTTCAGATATAAGGTCACACAAATGTCTACTTTGGCAATGATGATAATGATGGTTTTTCCTTCAGGGCTCTTCTCTCACCCCTCTAGTATAAAAGGTTGATGGAATTATGTGTATATTTCTTTGTTTCCTTTGTTATATACACCTTGAGTGCCAAATGGATTAATGAGTTAAAAACATGTGAACAGATCCTGTTAGAGGTATAGAATTTCAGCCCTCTGCTCTCTCTGAATGTCTTTTAAATTTTCACCTCATCATTTTCCTTTCTCGATTTCCACAATGACTATTCACTCTCCTTTTGATTCCTCACCGACCCTCTCATCCTCAGAAGATATCAAGGGGCTCATGTTCATAAATAAATGATATATAATGATATGTAAAGTCATAAACAGATATTTGTGCAGAAAACTTGAGCAGCTGCCTCTAATCTTATTACCAAAACCAATAGAGTTGTCTACTGCAGATGTGAGAATTTTCCCAGATACTCTGCCTACGGATGATGGCCATGCTTCATTGCTGGCTTGTCATTATACCCATAAGTTTAGAGATGAGAAAAGTTTATGCTCACCTTGATTTCCATGAAGCATTACTGTGTTCTTATGACCAACTCCCCTCCCTCGAAGGAGGCTGGAAAGTGTATTGTGTTGACCAGGTGGCAAATCAGAACCCTGAGATTTAAACCCAGCTTTATCTATGCTGATTCCTAGAGAGCATCAAGTCGGAAGCATTGCACTTTGCACTTCTCCACATGCAGAATCATCTTGAGGTGTTACCTTTGGCTTCTGAAAAAGTGGCACTCCTCTACCTGTCAATCTTTCCCATTGATTATAGATTTTTGCCCTTCACTCCATTTTCTTGCATTTCCTCCAGGGTGTTTTGTAATACATTAACTCCATGCATGGCTTTTTTTTTGTTTGTTTTTTTTTTAATGCTTCATCCACTGGCTCCTTTCACATGGCCTTAATACATGTTCAATTCTACTGTCCTACATTTCATGTGGAGAGAAGTCTTCAAAATTGACTTAAAATGTTTTTGTAAGGGCTTTTCCTTGTCCTTAATCAGGCTTCAGCCCTTGAAAATTTGATTACTACTTTCAACATCCACTGACTCTGTCCTAGCTACAGTGCTCATTGACCAGCTAATATGCCCTTATTATTAATAGCACTTATTCTTATTTGATCTGTTTCAAAATTGACATTGTCCACCTCTCGCTCATTCTTAAAACTCTCACATACTTGATTTCAGTGGCAACCTCTCTCTTTCCTGGTTGTCCCTTTTATCCTTCTCTTAGACTGTTGCTTATCTTTCTTCAGTGTTTTCTTTTTTCTCCCATCCTTTAAATTTCTCTCTTCTCCATGGTCGTCTCCTGGCCCTCCCTTTCTACTTCCCTCTGTTGGTTGAGTGCACCAAAATAAAGGCTGTTTGTACAGGTGCATGCTGCTGCTTTGAAAAGAAAGATACACGCACATGTGTAGCTCTATATGGTGATTAATAAAACACAAATTCATATCAAAGGATTACAGAGTTTATGGAAGCATTCTCTCATTATAAATTGCTTTATTAATTAGAATAAGTAGTAGCAATAAAACTATTTGTGATTCTGATCACTTTTAAAATTTAAACTTTAACTTAAGATTAAGAATACTACAATTTTTTTTTCATTTAATACATGGGGTTATTTAATACCTCATTCCCACCTGTATTTCTAGTTATATTTCAGGATGAGCTTTAATTCTCTATGCATTATTTCAGTTCTGCTAACTCTTCATGTGGTTTAGTGCCCTGTCCATACCTCATCTTGCCTCATTCAAGAATGCATTTGTTTTTAAAGCTCTCATCTCCTTGCACATCCAGTATACGCTTTAGGACAGTTAAGTACAAGTAGCAACATGAATTAACTAAAGCAAAAACAAAAATGAGGGAGGGGAGATGGTCATAAGGACATAGGAATGCCTCATGGAAATCAAGAGTGAGCATAAAGTTTTTACTCAGGAAAGGATTAGAGGCTGTGTTTTGGTCACTTGTAACAGCAAAGTATCCATTTCTCTAAGGGTTTGTGAATTGAGAAAGGTCAGCTGGATGGTTTCTCTTGGAATCTCCCATGTGATTGTTTTTATTTGTGGGCGGGTACCATGGTGACTTGTAAGCTCAAATGGACTGGACATCCAATATGGCTTCCTCATGTCTAGAAGATGATGCTCCCTGTGAGGTGAAAGCTCTCCTGGGACTCTTTACTGAAACACTTCTCCACAGCCTCACTGTGTGGCTTAGGCTTTTCAGAGCATGTCAGATGGGTTCCAAGAGGGAACCCATGGGTTCCTAAGAGTTGAGTGTTCCAAAAGAGCAGAAGCAAAAGCTGCTAGCTCAGTTAAGAGCTTTTCCCATAAATGGAAAATCATTACTTTTGCTTTGTTTTACCAGTCAAGGCTGTCATAGGGCTAACCTAGATTTAAAGGGGTGAAGAAATAAACTCTGCCCCTTAATGGGAGAATGGTAAGAGGATCATATGGTATTGGCACTCTTGTTGTAGCCATCTTTGGTAGTTGTTGTCTACTTCAGCCTATGTTTGAAAGCCATCAGTATATTTGTCTATGTGTCTCTTTGTTTCTCTCTCTGGTCATGGGCCTTTGCTCTTCCTAAACTAACAGTGCAAACTAGGGACTTCATAAGCATGGTCTCATACGTAAGAAAGTTCCATGCACCCACAGAGCTTGACCAGACTTTCTTCTGTCAGTGCTGAGAGAGAACCTGATGGACCTAACTGGGCATAAGCATTCCTCATGCTATAATTACATGTCTTGGGGGTGGCCAAATATGTGACAGAGACATGGTTGTTAGTGATCCACCATTCTGAAGGGGTGAGCATTTTCCACCTAAGAAGTCAAGACCATAAACTCCCTAAAGCATCTGATGCCCCCAGTGATGCACTAATATGGACCCCTAACCCCAAATTCTTTGGTTCCTAGAGAATATGTGCATACTGCTATTTCTTATGGAATGTCGTGATTCAACCACTGAAGATATTATATATAGTAAAAAAAATATATATATATATATGTATATATATATATATATATATTTTTTTTTTTTCTTGAGTCTTTGCTCTACTTTAAACCAGAATTCTAATCACTTAAATAATTGGCACTTACTTTACCTTTATAATTGTTAGGATCAATATGTTAAGGATTAATATCAAGGTGTATCTGTACATTTATAACCTTGTATTCTGAAAAACTCCTTCACTACTTAACCCATTTTCTTGGAATAATTCTTATTACTCATTTCAGGGCTGTAGCTCTCTTTGGTAACTGCTAAGCAAACTGGTGTTATTTTCCAGTAATATGTACTGCAATTGACTCCAATTGGTGTAAATTAGGTTATGCTAATATGTATTATACAAATTGTTGTGCATGAAAATTTTATGGGTCCTATGGTATAAGTTAATCATTTTATTCTCTTATTTATGATAATCTGGCAATGACTTACATTTAAATTAGTATAATTTGACCAGTAGCTAATTTTTGCTGGATCTGATAGGAAGAGGTGAATGATTTTATCGTTTTTGCCTCTGCACACTGCAGGATGTGACCCACTCCTGTAACTGGCTCAGAAGTGTATAAATCAAATACAAACATTCTTTTAAATACAACTTGATCATACATGTCTTTTCTTATTTTAAAAAATGTAGAAATATGTTTTGGTTATTTAAAGTCTAAAAATCAATCTCTGTAGGAAGCTATTAAGTATGTATCAGAAAGCAAGGCAGTCGAGACATTTAGCTTCCCTTTCCTAGATACAGAGTTTGTTTGAAATTTAACTGAAATATAGCCCAGAATTTCTGAGTAAAGATCACTATTAAGGAATATTGTCCACATGCAACTTCCTCATTATGACTTATTGCTGCAACAGTTAGCTTTTTTTTTAATTAATAATGGCTAACATCTTGCCTTTGGTCAGATTTGAATGTAAATTCAAAGGTAAAAGAATGTAATTTTCACATATTAGATATAAGTAGATACTTCCTGGGTGTGTCTGTTAGAAACTGTGCTTACAGTGATCACAGAAGTGGGCAGCTCAGATCACCTTCAGTGAAGCTCACAGCCCCCAACTCCAGCCCCTTCTGAATCCAACCGAGCTTTTGAGCTGAGACCACATTCTTTCTAGAAGAGCCCCAACCAGTGACTGAGCATGAGATGAATGTAGGATTTGGCTGTCTCTGTTCAATGTGGGGCTTTTCCAGGATTCCTCACTGGATTAACATAAACCTTGTCAAATCTGCATCACTGTCTGAGGCTCTACCTGGGAGAGCATCCCACCCTTTCAGTAATCTGCTCTGAAGCCTCCCTCAGTCCCTGGAAGGTCCATCTGACACATGTGATATTGACACCTGCTTATGGAAATAATTCAGAAATTACAAGAAACTATGACAAGATGATAGATTCTAAAATTGTGAAAATGTATGTCATATGCAAAACAACCATATTTTTTTAAAAAAAGACATGGGACCGTGATAGTATTCTTTCATCCTGGAACTAACATTTCAGAGATTTGTATACAAGTCCATATTTCCCTTAGCCAGGACTTTTGTGACCAGTTAGACAATAACCACATCTCTTCCAAGCCCTCCTTCTGTTCTTCTCTATCAAGTCCATGACCTTTTAACTTTTTCTTTTTAAATTGTGTTTTTCTTTTGTTGTTGTTGAAGTATAATTGATTTACAGTGTTTCAGGTTGACAGAAAAATGATTCAGTAAAGTATGCTTTTCTTCAAAATAAATAGATACTTCCTACTAAAAATTATATCTGAAATAGCTGTTCATGAACACTGATTCAAAAGGATAATTAATTTGTATTACTAATCTCAATAAGAGATAACTAAGTCCTTTCATTTTTTGTAATGTTTGGTAAGTAAAAAAAAATCTGCCTACTGTCATGTTGTAAGAAGCTACATTGTAATAATGTTTTGAGAGAGTTTTTGAATTTCATTTTCTTGGAAAGTGACTTGTTCTTTGCAATAACTTGCAGAGCATGCTGACTTATAATGCTGTACTCCCAACAGAAAATCCAATCTGATTTGACGAGTCATGAGATCAGTTTAGAAGAAATGAAGAAACATTACCAAGGAAAGGAAACTGCTCAACGGGTACTATCCCAAATTGAAGTGGCACAGGTACATATTATTCCATTAACTAAGGATCTTGTTTTAGTTGGATATTAAAATATTGTTTACATTAGATAACTTGCTTATTAACAAATTGAGGTTAAGGGCATTATTTGAAAGCTACAAATGATATATAAATGATACATGCTGTTTTGAATTGTACATTTTTAGGATAAAATAGGGTAATAATTTGTCTTTTATTTAGTATCACATTAAAAATGATTGCTCAATTCTTCTCCCAAATGCATGGGTTCTTTGTGCTGGACAAATGGAAAAAGTGTTGCTTTAGTTTGTTTTTATTTCTATCCTTGTGTATCTTCCAGAATAAAGGAAAATACGTTAACAAAAGTATGACTGGTTATTGTTTGGAAGGCAAAATCAAATCCATGTTTTCTTACACTGTCTTTACAGAAAAAAATGCAAGATGTTTCCATGAAATTCCGATTGTTCCAGAAGCCAGCCAATTTTGAGCAGCGTCTACAGGAAAGTAAGATGATTTTAGATGAAGTGAAGATGCACTTGCCTGCACTGGAAACAAAGAGTGTTGAACAGGAAGTAGTACAGTCACAGTTAAATCATTGTGTGGTACGTATTGCTGATGGCAGATATGCAGCTACTCCTTGACTTCCTTATTGAATGAGAACAGTATATGGTATAAGAACAAAAATGTGCACAAGTGAATTGAGAGACAATAATAAGAACTATTATTGAAATAGTAGCCACTTAATATCTCTTCTGAAAATGTCTCCTTTGAGTCTATAATTTTCCAAGGACTCTGCAGAATATCACCTTTGTTTAATTCTTATGGAACTTTGAAAATATTTTTAAATGGAAATCTTGAAGAAGAACATACTGGTCTGGAAACAGCAACAGCGAAATTATCTGCAATAGTAAAAACGATTCTAGAAATGAGTGCCAAGGAAGCAAAGCAGTCCACACAAGTCATCTTTACTTCTCAGGTGAAGGTCGCTCAGTCATGTCTGACTCGGGCTTCTCTGTCCATGGAATTCTCTAGGCAAGAATACTGGAGTGAGTAGCCTTTCCCTTCTCCAGGGGATCTTCCCAACCCAGGGATCAAACCCAGATCTCCCGCATTGCAGGCAGATTCTTTACCATCTGAGCCACCAGGGAAGCCCAAGAAAACTGGAGTGGGCAGCCTATCCCTTCTCCAGGGGATCTTCCCGACCCAAGGATTGAACTGGGGTTTCCTGGATTGCAGGTGGATTCTTTACCAGCTGAGCTGCCAGGCAAGCCCTTAATTCTCAGGGCCACAGGTTAAATGAGAGAATTTAAAGACAAACATTGAGTACAAAGCAAAAGCAAGATTCCAAGCCAGGCATGCTTACTCCAAATCCTAGTATCTTCCCATTTAAAGTCAGGCCTGGATATGCAGTGAAATTCTGCCAGACAACCAAGACAGAATAAATATATATGGAAGATATGATTAGCCTGTAGTGTAAATCTTCACTACAAGGATTTCGAGTAGTGTTCGTTGTTGCAGTTATTGAAAATTCACCAAGCCAGATGACTTCTCTGATAACATAGAGCTGAATTATGAGGGCATCTACTAGAGTAATACAAGTATTAATATAAATCTAAGTGTACTATGGAGTGTCAAGGTAGAAATCCACATAGAAAACACAGTGCTATTAACATTAAAGGGAAAAAGTTTATCTATTGAGTACTTTGTGCTTAAGTATTGTTTCTGCTTCTATTACATAACATAAATGAAAAATAAACCCTTAGGTACATTGCCATCATATCATTATGCATGGGAAAATATCATTCTTTGTAAACAAAAATTTTCTTTGTTAAAAATTATGGAATTATTTTTATTCAGCAATATTGCTTAGTAAGGAAAGCTGCATTTTAGTGGCATCATTATTATAAATATTCTTACCCCCAAAAGAAATTTTGAATACAGTTATATATATTAGAGGAATGACAACCCACTCCAGTGTTCTTGCCTGGAGAATCCCAGGGACAGAGGAGCCTGGTGGGCTGCCGTCTATGGGGTCGCACAGAGTCGGGCACAACTGAAGAGACTTAGCAGCAACAGCATATATATTAGATAAGTAACAATGAGAATATATGGGAATATGTCATCTTATATTTTTTCAAAAAATTGAAAGCAAAATGACCTAAGTACATTATCATCATGGCTAAATATATTCACAGAGGGCAAGCTGTTCATTCTTCTAGGAACAGGTCTCTAATGGTACTTCATAAGTCTTTTCTGCTAGTCAAAATGAACTGGGAAAAAAAAAAAAAAACCGCTACCTACAGCTGGGTATTACTATGCCCTGACTCAGCTCAGTACAGAGGAACCAGATGAAAGTGTTTCCTCAATCTGTTTCTCAGGTGATCCAAACAAGTCACCTTTATTTCTCAGGTGAAAGTTGTTCAGTTGTGTCCGACTCTTTTGTGATACCATGGACTTTAACCCGCCAGGACCCTCTGTACATGGAATTCTCAAGGCAAGAATACTGGAGTGGGTAGCCTTTCCCTTCTCGAGGGGATCTTCCCAACCCACGGATCAAACCCAGGTCTCCCACACAGCAGGTGGATTCTTTACCGTCTGAGCCACTGGGGAAGCCTAAGCAAACTGAAGTGGGTAGCCCTTCCCCTTCGCCAGGGAATCTTCCCAACCCAGGTATCGAACCCAGGTCTCCTGCATTGCAGATGGATTCTTTATCATCTGTTTCTGCTTCTGGTTTAAATGTCAGGACCAATTCAGGTCATCCTTCCATAAGGATATATTTTCTTTACAACTTTTGTATTTTTCATTATTAAGATGCTCAGTTACATATATCATAATCATGGTCTTTGCTTTCAAGATTTTTGTTCTGTTAAAGTCTTAAAAACATGAACCCGAACACATGTAAAGACTTATTTCTCTTTCTTAATGATAAATATTTTCTCTATTGAATGAAGTGATGAAAATGGCCATCAGTACTGTGGCTCAGCTGGTTAAGAATCCGCCTACAATGCAGGAAACCTGGGTTGGGAAGGTCCCCTGGAGAAAGGAAAGGCTACCCACTCCAGTATTCTGGCCTAGAAAATTTCATGGAATATGTAGTCCATGAGTTTGCAAAGAGTCGGAAACGACTGAGCAACTTTCATTTTCATAAAAGTAAATCATTAACATTTTAAAAAGTTTTTTTTTTAACATTTAAAATAGTCATTTGGAAATATCTCGGATTCCAGAATTCAGGAATTGAATCCCAGTGTGACAGTTAATGATTTAAATGTTTATAAATACCCAAATATATTTATATTTCCTAAAAGAAGTAAATGAATTAAAAAAAATGAAAAGCTCAGAAAGAACTCACAAGTATTAATAAAGGAATAATAACAACTTCAAATGATCACCAAAGGGGGAATTAAGGTGAAAATAGTTTATGTATGTAGCCTTAATGAAGAGGATAATTGCTCAGAGTTCACAAAATGCTTTGTTTTAATTGATTTTAAACTGAAAAGGAAAAAAAAGCATACTCAATTTCTATTCTAACTCCCAAATAAAGGTACTTGCAATACCTACTAGCAACTTTATTTCTTAGTGCCAATAAGTATTTGTTGTTCAGACTCACCATTGAACAACTTAATGTGACAATATATAATGTAAATTATTACGTATGCCTGTATACATATACATATGTACGCATATGCATGCGTACATACACACATACATTCAAACATACATATCTTTCCAAGTAAAGTAGCTACAAGAGAAAGCTATGACACTTGTTTAATGAGAATTTGTTACAGCAGTATACTGTTGTGAACCAATATATGTGTTCTTTATAGTTGTGATGTACTTAAGAGTTTTACATAATACTTTATATTAGTCTACATTTAATTGATTAGTTCCATTAAGAAAATAAATTTATATTATTTAATTAACATTTAAGATTATATTCCCTCCTTTTATATGATTTAATATGTGTTAGAATTACAATCTGGCAATTCAGACATTTGAACCTGACTATAACGTAGCACCCTGAGAACAGTGTCTAGCTTGGCCAACACTGATTCTCTAGTGACTCAAATACTGTCTAGTATAAATAGGCATTCAATAAACACCTGGGGAATGAGTAAATGAAATTTTCCCATGTCACAGCTAGAATTATGTAATTACAAAAGTTAAAATGGAAGTCATATAGCTTTTAAAAATGATCTTTGTAAGCATGGGCTGAAGAATTAAATATATGCATGATGTACCCTTACTTTGGTAAGCAGAACTGCACAATATGCATGCCTGTGTATGTACATGTAATTACAACTAGAAGCATTAAATCAATAGAAATTTCAAAAGCTAGATATTGATCACAGCTGCAAAATGCTCCTCTGTTAAAACTGAAACCATAAAATAGCAATTCAGGTGATCTCTACTCATTTTTTTTTTTTTTATTAATGATAGTATGAGTCAGACACTATTGCTTATTATTCTGTTTTGTTTTATGTTTTAACTTAGAACTTGTATAAAAGTCTGAGTGAAGTGAAGTCTGAAGTGGAAATGGTGATTAAAACTGGACGTCAAATTGTACAGAAGAAGCAGACAGAAAACCCTAAGGAGCTTGATGAAAGAGTAACGGCTTTGAAGTTGCATTATAATGAGCTGGGAGCAAAGGTGCGTGCTGAAATCATGAACACTGGCCACTTCCCACTTTCCTTCTATATTGTAAAGCAAGAGTCAGTAACTATGTGCAATTGATATGTTAGAAAATCAAAATCATTTACTTCCTACAGATAGATACATGTATACATGGATACAGATGTATATACATACAGACATATATACATACATAGAGATATATTTCCATGTGTGATTCTTATTAAGAAACAATAATTAGTGAGTCTCTATATTCAAGTCCATATTTAAAAATACATAAAACTCAGAGACATTTTTATTGGTCCATCAGATAGTTCTGAAAGAGTTCCATTGTTCTAAACTTGTCCCTTCTTTTCATTGTATATATTTACTTGTGGTGACTGGAAGGGTGGTAATTTTATAAACTAAGATGCCTACTTATATTTAGGTACAATGGAGTTGATACATTCTACATAGAAACAGCTTTACTGAGACCAATGGGGAGAAAAGAGTCTATTAGTATTTTTACAGCTCAGGTTCCCAATTTTATTTAATATAACAACATCAATGAGAAAATTGTCACTTCATCTTAGACACAAATGTAAATGCTTGCCCACATTTGAGAACTAGCCATGCAAAGGCAGAATTGTAATATTGCACCCTGAAAGTAGAATGAAGGTTATGACCTAAAGCTATGAATTGCAAATTACTTATCACTGAGAGAAAGTGAATTTTAGATTCAAATGAAAATCTGAAAATAACGATTCTTATTAGTTGACAGTCTGAAACCATAAACACTGGTCACTTCCCACTTTCCTTATATATTGTTAAGCAAGAGTCAGTAATTATGCACAATTGATATCTTAAAAAATCTAAATTATTTAGTTTATTTTAAAAACCTTCTAATTTATATTTCACATATTTTGAAAGAGTCTGCTTTTTCAAGTATAAATTATTGCCTGGGCCTTTTCTTTGCCTTGAAGAATTTGTACAAGGCCTTTGCAAGAGTAAATTCAACATAAATAATATAGAATAAATCACTTAGAATTTAGAACAGTAAAAATGACATTAGAAGACTATTAGTGCCCTGAGTTGATTATTATTAAGGAGTGAATGGTTCTTCTGAGTATGTAAAGACCTATTTATTCCTGAAAATACGTATTTGAAAGTGTATGTTTATCTACCCATTTGGCACTAAGTAGTATCATTAAAGCAAAATGAACGATTACTAAGAAATCATACTTAGTTTTAAAAACATGACAGAACACTGCAAAAAATGTAGGGCATGCATTTATTTTTGAAATAAAGATTTAGAAACATTAGTGGTAAAGGGAATATGTATACATATCATATTACAGAAAATGGCAAAGTCACATATTTCCTTTCTGAGAAAAAAATTGTCCATATTTAAATCTTCCAAGCACCTTCAGCAATGATGGTTTTATTTTATGAAAACAAAGGAAATGGGATATCTTAATATATTATCATTTTATATAAATATGCAAGCCATTCTATTTTAATCATCTTCAGAATTTATATTCTTTTTACTTGCCTCAGTTCAGTCTATATACATTAATTTTTGTATTAATCAGCTTAGGCTGCCATGACAAAATACCATAGAGTAGGTGGCTTAAACAAGAATATTTTGTTTCTCACAGTTCTGGAGGCTTAGAAGTTCAAGATCAAGGTGTCAGTCTAGTAAGGACCCTTATCCTGGCTTGCAGAAAGCCACTTTTACTGTGTTCTCGAATGATGGAGAGGGAGGGAGAGTAGGAGGGATTGATGGGCGGGGGGAGGGGGAAGAAGAGGATGAGAGGGATGGGAAGAGTGGGAGGGATAACTTTTCCTTCCTCTGCTAGTAGGGCCATAATCTTATCTGATTAGGGTCACATCCTCATGACTTCATTTAACCTTAATTACTTTCTAAACACCCTGTATTCAAATACAGGTCACATGGGGGCTTAGGTTTCAACTTATTGATTTGTGGGGATTTCAGTTCCATCCATGACCCTTTTCTTAAAACAGTTTTATTAGTTTGATTAATATCACCAACTTAGCTTAATTGTTCATTGACTAAAAATCAAAGAGTTTCTTATATAAAGCTATTTCATTTCATCAAGAGATATTACATCTAGGAACATAGATATAATAATACTTACAGTTCCTTATATGGCCCCTGTATACTTTAAATTATATGACAATATACATAAAGAGCAATGCTCATTGCAACCTCAAATGCTCATACTCAAAGTCTCAATATTCATGTCAGCCTCACATACATGTTTAAGTGTTCATGAAACGGTGATGGCTGAAAGTTTCTACTGCAGGTGGCACTATTTTAAATGTATCATTTCTCCACCAAAAAAAGAAAAAGTGTAAAACTCAATTTTCCTTAAGATGGCAGTATCTCCTGTTTTATTAAAAAACTATTTAGCTGGATATAAACCAAATCAAATAAATAAAAATCAATAAAGCATGAGCTCTGGGAAGATAGAATTTCTTTGAAATACTGAATCTAGAATTCTTTTCTATCAATAATGCATAGAAAAAATAGCTATGCATAGAAACACACCATGAAGGTGTATATTTTTTCCTGCTGCACACAAATAAAATCCTTACACTCAAAATGGCAAATGCTTTCACTTCTCTGAAGGGAAGAATAGAAGGAAAAATCTGTAAAACAAACATTGAATCTGCAGCTTCAACAGCTAAATTTTTTTTTAATGTGTGCCCACCTCTGTTAAAGAAGCACATTTTGTTGAGTATTTGTAATTTGTCTCAAAATTTCAGGGTATTTATTTTCATTGCAGCGTTTAATTAAAAAAAATCTTCACTGTGGCCTTTCTTCGTGCTTATGGCTGCATTACTGGTTGTAAATTATATATATGTATATATATATGGGGGGTGGGGTGGTTCCCTGGTGGCTCAGTGGTAGAGAATCCATCTCTAAGCAGGAAATGTGGGTTCGACCTCTATCTCTGAGTCGGAAAGATCCCCTGGAGAAGGAAATGGCACCCCACTCCAGTATTCTTGCCTGGAGAATCCCATGGACGGAGGAGCCTGGTGGGCTACAGTCCATGGGGTACCTAAAGAGTCAGACATGACTTAGAGACTAAACAGCAACAAAATATATATGTGTGTATATCTTCTCAGAGCTAATATATCATTGATTTTTATTTATTCTATTTTTGTTTACACACCCACATATATATCAGGAGATAATAGATTCTGGGCTTTTTATTAAAGCCAGCCAACCCATTCCTAAGATGTAAGAACATCAGAAGAGTGGTGGAGAAACACAAATTTGTTCATTCTCTGTGTAAGAACATGGACGAATTTGACTTTGAGAGTCTTAGTTTTAAACACTGAGAACTGAAACACAGGATTAAGTCATGATTTTCAGAGTAAAATTGTGTTATGGTGTCAACTTTTTTTACTCTCTTTAAATGATAAATGTTTAAGGAGAAAGTGACCTATTCTTCATGTTGTTTTTGTGAAAAAATGAGACATTTCAAAGATGCAATGACAGTAAAATCGACTGTTCTAAATATTTTACAAATACCTTTGCCTCTGGAGAGAAATAGTATTCTTTGCCCTTTTTGATTACTTAACAGCAAGGGCAAGCCTCATTTGTATATAGAGGATTGTAAATGTTGCCCATCTCTTTGACAGATGACTGAAGGTTTTCTAAAAGAAACATGCCATGTCTTCGGTTTGACTTATATCATTTTATTTATTTAAAAACTGTGGTCATAAATTAATTTTATTTATATTAGAGAAAATAGTAGTAGCTTTTCTTTCTCCCTGATACAGGATGCTATCTTTTGGATAAAGGATCTCATCTTTCATAGACTGTGTTTATTCACTATTAATATTCAGAATATGTAATGTTTCTAAAATATGATTTTTTTCAAGAAGAAGGTTATTTTAAAATGACAAAAATATGAAAGTTCTAAATAAGTAGCTATAATCAAACTTGAATTGAAAAAGTAAACCAAAGGACATTTTATGGTCATTCTTTTCAGGTAACAGAAAGAAAGCAACAGTTGGAGAAATGCTTGAAATTGTCCCGTAAGATGCGAAAGGAAATGAATGCTTTGACAGAATGGCTGGCAGCTACAGATATGGAACTGACAAAGAGATCAGCAGTTGAAGGAATGCCTAGTAATTTGGATTCTGAAGTTGCCTGGGGAAAGGTAAAACCTATATCACTGAAGGTTATTTTTAGCATATATGAAGACACAGTGCAATATGATTTTTTAAGGAGCTGTTAATGTACAATAATAGAACCATAAATATTATCATGCTTCGTTTTCCCTTCCCTCAAAAATTCATCTGTAGTTGAACTATATATTTCAGAATCACAATAAAGCCAATGGGAACCTTCAGCCAGATTTTCTCCAATGGTTATTTAGTATTAGGTAGGTTCTGAATAAGTCCTTAAAAAAAAAATATATATATATATATATCATTAGTCAGAAAGTCAGTTCAAAGATGTGACTCTGTGTTCCCTAGCTTGCTTAAGAGAAACTATTCAGATGGACCCCATTGCCATGAGGAAGGCAAAGATGCGGAGACTTCAGACAGTTAGGCTGGACAAACTTGCAAGATGAGCAAATTATTGATGTCACAGTCATAAAAAAAGAAAAAAATCTCACGGGGTCTTTATGGCCCCTGTCATTTCTACCACCAAACAGCCCTGGGTTTCCTTTAATCCTCAGCTTGTAGATTCTTAATGTTTCTCTGACAACTGTCAGACATCATTGTGCTCTACAATTCAAGGTCAAAGCACCAATAGCTTAATTTTTTTTTTTCAGTTGACATATTACTGGATTACTTGAAAGTATGTTGATATAAACTAAATAGTTGATATTAATAGTGTGTTTTCACCTTAAACTTTGCCAAGCCACTGGGCATTTAGAAAAAAATAAATCATAGCACAATCTGCTCCCTCAATTTTTATTTAAATTTAACAAACACATGCCTGCATTAACTATATGTTTAAGAGATCTGTGCTTTATTTTTAATGCAAGATGTATATCTTGATTAACCAAATTTGGGAACTTTTAATTGCATTATGTAAAAACTTAATCCTACAGTGAGACCAAAACTGAAAACATTTTCTCCATGTAGATTCGGATGACAAGCAGTTGTAAAAATTTATTAACCGCACTTTATTTTCAAATAAATAGTAGAGAATGAATTTCTTTTTTCTTCCTGTTCAGAATAGATTTGTTAGAGATAAGATATTGACTTACAGTTATTAGTTCAGGATCATATATATTGTGAAATCATTAGAGTAGTGAGTGTACAGAGCCTACAGATTAAAAGTTACATTGGCCTTACTTTTCTTTTCCTCCTATCACAAAAACAAACATTATATTTCTATTTATTGGGAATCAGTGACATTCATGTATTTAAGTGCAGGCTGGGTGGCTGTAAGAGATAAGCCAAAATTCCACTTGGCAGATCTTAGTCACATGATCGTATCTAGCCTTCAAGGAGGGTGGCAAAAGATGTCTCCATCTGGCTGAGTAGTCGGTGTCCTGATGAAATGATGGGTGGGTAATGTTCTAAAATGAAGACACAGAGGACGCATTCCGGAGGACAGATTTAAGTAAATCAATTCTGACTATCCCTTTACTGGCTGCAATTGTTTAGCATATGAATTGAACACAGAAATCTAACCATAGAAAAATATTTATGTAATTAAATAGAAGTTTATATCTCTGATGATCATTATGTTTGGAAAATATAAGCTTCAGCAAAGTTTAATCTACATGATTTACTGACTTTAACCACTAACAGACTTCTTTTATTCCTCATTTAATTTCAATAGTCAAAAGTTCAAAGCCAGTTAAATAATTCAGCCACATTAAAGCCTTTTAATATCCACAGTGTTAGCTAAAAATTAAAATGGTTAAATAGAATTCCCTAGAAAAATAATTGGTCCTTTGAGAGTTTAAATCCTTCAGCATTTAAGATAGTTCATATTTACCATTTTGCATAGATTGCCCATTAGTTTTTCTTAACACCAGTCTTGGGATACCAAGAGTTACCTGTGAGAATCACATACACATACACATACATAAATGCTGAGTTTAAATCGGAGTATTAAATAACACAGAACAATTGATGTCTAGTCACTGACGTAACAAGTCATGATTTTTGCATGTATTTCAGAGACAGATGTTTATAATAGTCAACATTAAGAAGAACAATTATAACTTTACTCAGTTATCCTTCTCTCCTTTGGCTGTCTCTTTATTCCTAAAATGTAATGACAGTCACGTGACAGAATGTATCATTCTGTTTTGCCAGTGGTTCTCATATGTTGGTTGCACATTGAAATCATCTGAGAACCTTAAATGCCTATCAGTGCTGAGGGCCCACCCCCAGAAATTCTGATTTAATTGGTCTGTGAGATCAGTGTCTCTAAATCTCATATTCAGCACAGTTTGAGAACTACTAGCTAATGCAAGACTAGCAGCTTTAGGAAATCTATGTTCAGTTCATCCAACCATGTCCTGTATTTTTTTTTTTTTTCCCTCAAACAATCACCTTTCACAGTTTAAAGAGATCTGGCCTCTGGTCCTAGATTATCTGGATAATTGCCTCAACTTATCACTCCTCTTAGCTGTAAAAGCATGAGAACTATTACTTATTTCTAAAGTCTGTTGCACTATCATTCCCATGAAAAATTGCATATCTTTTTTTTTTTAAAGAGAGCACAGTAATTTATCTGTGAAGTGAAATAACACTAGCAGATCATTAACTTGGTACAATGAATGCATCAAGCAGCTGTTACTTAGAAAATAGAACATCTGTTAAATGCCACTGAAGTCACTATTCACTGTCATTATAGTTATAGCTATAATTTCTGTTCTACGTATTCTGCCTTTATGAAATTCTTTTTAATAGACAATACATTATTAATAAAAAGTCAATACACATTACTATAAAATCCACTCCTTACTGTTTTATAGTCTTTTAAGATTTATCATTATATCATTCCATAACATTAGCCTAATAATAAAATGTGTTCTAATCCTCAAACCGTGACAGTAGTATTGGGGCCTAAAAAACAACTAATATCATATTTTATCACATTTAAGACATATGAGATCAAGTGATACACTTGATTTAATTATAGATGTTGTGGATCAAAAGGAACAACACTCCCTTAAATGTGAATATAAATTGCAAGTTTTATCTCATTTCAGAAACTTTAATATGTGCAAATGCACATGTTAGAATTGTGGTAATGTGATGATTTGTTCACTTTCTTCCCATGAATATATTTTGTAGCTAAAGGTGAAAACTCTCTCTCATCTCTGATGACCAGAAATGGTATAATATTTATGCAGACTGACTGAAGGCAGAATTCAATGGGGAGGGTAACCTTTTAAAATACCTTTAATGGGTTAGTCAACCCTTCATATAGGGAGAACTTGCACAAGAGATAAAAGAAGATCAAATAGACAAGAATTTTGCAGCATCCTAGTAAAGAAAGGAAGACATATGGAAATGGTGTTGTGACAATTTAAATCTACATTGAGTTCTACTGTTATCTGACATTTTCTCCTGTATCATAAAACCTAAGAACACCAAGTGGATAGTTCACATTTAGCTGCTGTTAAAACTCCTGAAACTTATGACTATGGCATCAGTTCAGTTCATTTCAGTCGCTCAGTCATATCCGACTCTTTGCGACCCCATGGACTGCAGCACGCCAGGCTGTCTGTCCATCACCAACTCCCAGAGCTTGCTCAAACTCGAGTTGGTGATGCCATCCAACCATCTCATCCTCTGTCATCCCCTTCTCCTCCCGCCTTCAGTCTTTCCCAGCATCAGATGGCCAAAGTATTGGAGCTTCAGCTTCAACATCAGTCCTTCCAATGAATATTCAGGACTGACTTCCTTTAGGGTTGACTGATTGGATCTCCTTGCAGTCCAAGGGACTCTCAAGAGTCTTCTCCAACACCTAGTTCAAAAGCATCAATTTTTCAGTACTCAGATTTCTTTCTACCATGTCATAAGTCAAAATAAAACTGAGTGTTCATAATTTTGCTTTTAATTCAGCTTTAAAATTGATCCTAGAAGCTGTCACATTACTGTAAGATTGAAAAAACTAAAAGAGCTGAGTTTCAATTTATTCAGTTTAATCATTGAATTTGAACTTGCCCATTCAAAAGGGTAGACCTTCCAAAACCCTCCCCAGCCCTCACCTTACAAGGCAACAGAAGGGGACATGTATGCTGAGGATTTAATGCATTTTAAGAGGAAGAAATGCATTTTCAATTTGATTTATCCATCTCACCAACCCCATAAGTAAGTCTACTTTTCTTTTTTTTTTTTTTTGGTTTTAAGTCTACCTTTCTTAAGAGTACCAGGTGAGGGTGTAAAGAGAATGACCAACACAGTAGCTATAGTTGAATTTAGTAATTCAGTTCTCAATATATCTGCAAGTATAGACGTTCTTCTGTTGTAGGAAACTTTTAATGTATGGGAAAATGGTTCCTTGGCATCATAAAATATATGTTTTTAGTTTCCAGCTAGTGCCCCATATTCCCCTTTTCCTCTTCCTTGCAAAGAGTCAGACACAACTGAGCAACTGAACTGAACTGATTCCCCTTTTGGTGGCATTTCATTCCAACTTTCATACTTTCTCATCATTTTATACAGTCTTTAGTCAGTCTAAGCCATCCAGTCCTTTATGGTAAACTCTGATTTCAAGCATTACCTCTCCCTTAAATCCATTCACACTTATCCCAGCCATGAATTATCCTGGTCATGAATTATCCTTTCCTCCAAATTATGTTCTTTCTAATATGATAGCAAAATGATTGCATTCCAACTTTTCTCTACAGCTACACTTTAGATAGCATTAGAGCAGAGTATACACAGATTGCCTCCTTTTTTTATCTCTGGCAGTGAATGACACAGGGTAGAGTGAGTGTTAAGCATCTGATGTTCATTAACTCATCAAAGTTGAAGTCTTTGCAGCACAGAGCAAGATCAGCAAGTTTCTTAAAATCTAAGATTTGTTATTTGTAAGTCATGTCGTTAATTCAAAATGCTTTTGTGGGGAAATTTTTTTAAAAAAAATTCAGTAAACAAGCACAATATATTTCCTAACCCAAAATAGCATTTATACAAGTGATTCAATACTCGTTTGTTCTTGAATACTACATGTAAATGTTCGGCTTTAGGTCTTTTTACAGAAGGAGTGTACATTTTCTCGAGTCACTTTTGGCCATAAGCAGTTGTAAACTACTACAATGATCACTGCTTTTTTTTCAAGTTCATATTCCTGATGGTGCTAACTTCATCATACTTGAGTTTGATAACATTGTAAAACCTGAAATGAAATCAAACATTAGTCTACATTTCTTGTTTTCTTATGCTCATTGACCGAATGAAGTATCACTGAGCACTAAACATTTTCTCTTGAGAAGTAGCTGGAGAATTCGGGTAGACTTTAATGCATAATAGTTGTTTGTGACCCCTTAACTGTTTGCAACATTATTCCTTAAATTCAAAGCTTCTCTGATGTTTTCTGAGATTTGGAAATTTCCATCGCCTTTCATCACTTCGGCTGACCTGGGAAGGGACAGATGTCTGTGTACATAACTTTTTATGCCAAAGCTTAAACATAGTGTCATCTTTCTGAAGCTATTTTTAGAAATAATTAGTGACCCAAATATAAATTAAGATTTAACTTTGTGAAGTGTTACCTTTAGGAATAAATGAACTCTAGTGACAAGGCAGTAGTTTGGAATACAGGATGTAGGAAACGATCATTTGCATACATTTTCATGTTTTTCTTATACTCAAATATAAGTTTTGTAAGGGTAAGGACTTTGTTTCTATCCTTTTACTCACAGTACCTGGAACAATGGCCACCACATATAGTTGTAAAGATTGTGTACTAACAAAGGGTACAGACAAAGAGAATGAAAGGACCGAAATCTAGTCCATGACACTCACAAGTCAAAATCAAGAAGGACTTTTTCTCCCCCAAAACAGCATTTCTCATAATTTCATAAAAGATGCTGAATAAAATCTCCTATGTCTCTGCTGAAACAGTGATGCATTTAACAGGAGCTCAGTAGCATTAATACGTGAAGGAATTCATTTTATGAACTGCTGCGCTCACTCATGTACAACAGATGACACCTACATTACAAATAATCCTCTGCGTGGTAGCTGATAAGTTCATTGAGCATTAATTACCTTAATTTCAAATATTTTTTCACTGAAAAAGAAAAATACAATTAGAAAAGCCTGTCTTAGAATTGAAGAAACAGTGATTGTCTTTTATATAGAAATTAGTTTATACCCTCTTTTACCCTCATTTATCCCCTTCCTTATTTGGTATTTGTGTGTGTGTGTGTTTGTAGATTTATCTAAATTTCAAGTAGACTAGGACCTGATAATATGGAGGAAAGTCAACCATAAGAATTATTTCAGTGTATTACAAATCTAGAAAAGGCATCTTGAGAACATCTAGAACTAAGGATATATGCTCTTAGGGACCACCTTTCTCTCATTTACTTGAACCACTTTTCTTACTCTCTGTGCATATATTTCATGTTCCTCTGTGCAAAAGGTCTCCCTCCAGTTCTTGTCATTGCTGTTTCCCAGTAAGAATTTGTCCTACTATGGCTTTGACTTGCTATGGTAAAGATATCAGCTTCATTCCAAATGATTTCTCAGCTGAGGTGTTACCCTACTTTCTGTATCTCTTAGTTAAACTTCTTGAGAGAGTATCTGTTTGGCTCAAACTTACCCACCAGGGAATGTCCATCAACTGTATGTGGGTAAGGAAGAGATGGGGGAGTGGGTGGGGGAGGGGGGAGAGTAGAGGCAGGGAAATGCAAGAGGGTCACGTGGTCTACCGTGACGTGTCACAAGAAAGGGCTGTAGATAGAGCTGACAGTGAACGTTTGTACTAGAATCAATTTCCCATCAACTCTCTACATAATTTCTTTTTTTTTCTTTTTCTTTTTTTTTTTTTTACATAATTTCTAATATTGAATGTGCTTGTTTTCGGGTTTGAAAATCAAGTCTTAGGAAGTGTTGGTGCTCTCTTAAGGGATTTTAATAGTATCTCTTTACTTCTAACTGAAATTAACCATTTTTTTCAGTTATGTGTGTGAGCAGCAAACCCTAGTGATATCAGTAGTTCCTGTGAATTAACCACCAGTCACAGATAAATTTATGAAAGATAATTTTGTATGACATTCTAGTCATTCAATATAATTCAAAACACCAGTTGTGCTCATCACTACTTTGAAATTATCCTAAATGTCTGTTGCTAGATCGTTATAGTTATTATGTTAGGAAAGAAAACATTTATTGCCACCTCACAAATTAAAAAAATATATATTTTCTATTTTTTATTGCAGTATAATTATTATTTAAAATCTAGTGTATCTAATTTTATGCTTTTAAAAACATTATTATGAGAAGGGATATTTGAGTTTTGCCAGATGCCAAACAGGTTTGTGGCACTAAAAATCTACAAATTCCTGCTATAGCATTTCAGGAGAGCAAAAATGGCTGAATTTTCTAAAAGCAGTTGCTTATTGGTGGATGGGTTTTCCATGATCTACATTTATCCAATACATATATCAATTAAGTAAATATAAATATATTTAGATTGATAGTATGTATGCTTATGATTAAGTGGAAATAATCATAAATATGACATCAGTCATGTTTATGTATAAATGCATATCAATATATACCCAGTAAAGAACTGCAATATATAGGATATGATTTTCATCATTCCCAAAGATATGGTTGAAAGAAAAATCTTACCATAGTAACTAGATGCATTGTCATTTCAAAAGCATTAAATCTTAAGACTACAATATATTATGTGAGGCTCAAATGCTGTTCTTTCTACAGGCTATTCAGAAAGAGACAGAGAAACAGAAGGTTCACCTAAAGAGCATTACCGAGCTAGGAGAGGCCTTGAAAACGGTTTTGGGCAAGAAGGAGACCTTGGTCGAAGATAAGCTGAGTCTTTTGAATAGTAACTGGATAGCCGTCACTTCTCGAGCAGAAGAGTGGCTAAACCTTTTGTTGGTAAGAGAAGAGGATAAAAGATTTTCAACCCTTCTCCATCACGAGAAAGACATTATATCAGCTCTCAATAATAGTCTTTATGTTCACAAAATCCTCAACTCCATGTAAATGTTGGTTCTTATTCAATATCTACATTATAGTTTTCCATCCTTACATTCTGTACGGATATTGCACCTAAAAGGAATTTGAATGCTACTACATTTTGGTATTTTAGAATTGTGGCAAGTAGGACAAATACTTAAAAATACTGTCTGCTTAATACTATGTCATGGTTTGTCTCTGTAAAATTAAGGAATACCAGAAACACATGGAAACCTTTGACCAGAATGTGGATCATATCACAAAGTGGATCATTCAGTCTGATGCACTTCTGGATGAATCTGAGAAAAAGAAACCACAGCAAAAAGAAGACATGCTAAAGGTAGCAAATAAACTCTTATGATTAGTAATGCTCACACTACACAACAGTTATATTAATCATCTTTGTCCTAAAAGATACCAGGGACTTCTTATTAAGAGTGAAAACCATCTTCCTCTCTTCCTTTCCCCTCCCTCCTTCCTTCCCTTTCTCCTTTCTCCCTTAATTCCTTCTTTCCTTCCCTCCCTACTTCTTTAATTCAAATGAGAGTTCATGACTTAGAAGAGCTCTGTGATCTGGATATCTGTCCATATTGATCTGTCAGCGAATTACACACAACTTAAAAACCTGATAAGAAAAGAATTCTTGGATTTATTTTAGTGTTCTATGGCAAATCATGCCAATTTTAGTATTAGTTCTATATGCCTGTGCCTAACACAAAGATTAGTTTCATTGCATCATTCACAGCCCATCTGAATAAACACTAGAAGTCCAATCTGTATATGTTTTGCCTATACAAGGTCTAAATCTTAGTAACAATACTGACTTACGTAAAACTGAACTTTTCATTCTTAACTATATGTAAAGTAGACATGGCTTTGTGTTCTCCCTTTTGGTGTCGAAGCCAATTATTAGAACATCCTAAGCTGTCTTTCTTAGTTGCAACTTACTCTTTACTTAAAAAAAAAAAAAAAATGGTTCCCGTAAAAAGTTATGAGAGTTATAATATGCAAATAGATCACATTAATGGTATATTTATTTGATGACATCTTTTCCAATTAAATAGGGAGAATTACATTTGAACAAATCTCATAAATTAAATAATGCCTTCCTCTGTTTTGTTGAAATTTTTAATAATTTTATTTGATTAGTGGGTTACTATTTAAAGAATCCTCAAACACTGTAGCTTCTGTCTATACAATTGATTTGTTCATTTTTTTTATGAAATCAATATTTTCTATAGATTGCAATTCATTTGTAATGAAAAACTATAAATGTATTGCAATCTGTGCCCTAAACATACTTGCTCTTTTGTCTGTACCTTCTTTTGTTCTTCCTTCTCCCTGGATGTGTAGGTAAGGGATGTCACCTTACAGAGAAATTCCTTCAGGGTCTTTGGAAAAATAGGAACTCAGTTATTTCACTCAAAGCCTCTCCAACCCCCTCCGTCAGGCTCAGCTTTCCTCAGTCACTGTGACACAGAATCCCTATCTGTTAGAAAATCCATTTTTTTTCTGTGACAATCAATACGATAAAGCAAAAGGGAATTCATAAGTCCTTGGAAGGAATAGAAAATTGTTCTTCAGCTCCCTTTCTTTCTGAGCATGTGTTAAAGTTGTTCCACAGCTTTGAAATTGAGGAAAGGTACGACTAAATATAAGACACAACAGTTGTTGCTGGCAACATAGAAAAATCAGGAAAACATCCCTCGTCCTTCAGACTAAGGAAATGCTTTAAATAAACTTAGCTCAAATGGAAGCAAGGACAGTGACCTATTTTCCTGAGATCACACACATTCTCACTTTACTCCTGTTTTATGGAAGTTGGCTTCCTCCCCCCCCCCCCTTGGTTTTCTCTGCATGTGTCTTTTTCCTTCTCTTTCTCTCTAGTTCTCTCTCTCCCTCTTTCTCCCCTCCCCCCTCTCTTTTGCTTTCTCGCTCTTTCGGTCTCTTTCAACCTCCATTTAATTACTAACTCCAAGCCCTGTCTCTTGCTCACGGAATATAGCGTTTAAAGGCTGAGCTGAATGACATACGTCCCAAGGTGGACTCCACGCGTGACCAAGCGGCAAACTTGATGGCGAACCGCGGCGACCACTGCAGGAAAGTAATAGAGCCCAAAATCTCAGAGCTCAACCATCGATTTGCAGCCATTTCTCACAGAATTAAGACTGGAAAGGTAGGAAGATCTGCTCCAAGGTGGAAACTAGTGATAAATGGTCTCTTGCGAAGGTTGCGCAGTACTCTGAAGGGGGCAGGCCACCCCCACAGCAAAGTTTTCAAAAGAAAAATGAAGGCCAAAATGTATTTAAAGAAATTTTACCACTGAATCTCATGGGAGATCAGTCTCTCTTCCTTTCTTCCTCCCTAGCCCCTGTGTCCCTCTGTCTCTGCCATTTTGCTTTTCCTGCCACAGCTCTTCTAGAACTGCGTTCTGCACTGGTTTACCGGGTACTTTCAGGGGTAACCTACAGTACGGTAACAAATAGCATGCCGCAGGCTGACAACAACCAAAGCACAAAAGACAGACATCTAAAGAAAGCACTTCTGAAATATTTTGCCAAATATAATATTGCTTGTGTATAATATGGAAGAAATAGCCAAAATGAGGCCTTGCACACCTCTTGCATGATCTAGGGTTTTTGTACATCTTTACTGATTGCGCACATGTCTGTATACGTGTATATTTTAACTTGCTCTTGCTAGTTGCCGATTCTTACTGTGATAAAATCCATTAGATTATAATGACATGCAAGCCATGAAGACAGATAATTGCAAAGCTTATATATCCTCATTTTTGTAATTTTATATGTCTGTTTATACTTACTCTATTTAATGAAGAACCAGGGTATATGGAACTTTTGCATGAGAACCCTTTATATTTGTATAACATATAATGAGGGCAAAAATATTATAGGTAGTTTGCAAAAATATATAAACTCAGTATTCTTGAATTCCAGCTCTTTGGGGGAGTGTCAAAATGTAAGGTATTATCTCCCAAATTTATAAAATGTGGTTTGACACATTTTTCAATATATATGATATGCTTTCAAATACAAAAATGTATGTAAATTAAATATGTGTGCTTATATATACAGATAATTGTTAGAAATAATCTTAAATGAGAATAACATTATTGCAGCATTTGTGAGTAAATGTGATGTGATATGTCAGGTAAGTTTTGATTCCTGAATGTTAGAATATGTTTGAAAAATAGTTTTGATAATTATAGACACTCAGTAATAGCATGATTTACATCTTCTAAGGCATTACGTGTATCACTGTTATATATAATAGCACATATAAAGGAATTCCTAAAATATATGGAAATATGATATAAAATTTAAATACTTTATTGCATGTGAAACATAGTTACTCTTGAAAACTCTCCTACCCAAAGCAAAGAGGTATTCACTTACCTTAATTCATTTCTTCTTCTTTGTAATAGTTAACTTAATTAGTTCTGCTCATTTATATATTATTTTAAGTAGTGGTTCTCACCTGAAAAACACCTGACAGGCTCTAAAATTTTATTTTCAGTTTGTAGTTTTTTTTTTTTTTTGTAAGAATTTACTCTGCTGTTTAAATAGACAATTGTTATTACTTCTGGAGATAACATTAGATGAGCAATAGCTAAACAACCAACAGTTATTTTAGTCATCTGAAAGAGTAATGCTAATGCTTCATTACTAAGTTTTGTATTTTTCCCATCATACTTTTTAATAAGTCACTGAGCTAGAGAATATTTAAGGGCAGACAGGGTATTATTTTATTGATTTTTTTCAGCAGTTAGATTGAGATAAATTATGTCACAAGATTGTGACTTGTAGGTATTGAATAATAAGCAGAAGTCAGCCTGTGCCATAGAATCTGACAAACATAGCATGACCAGCAGAAGTTTCTGAATTGTTCTACATTCTGGAAAAATGTGTCAGTATACTTCCAGGTATCATGTGTCAGGTGAGTCACTTGATGTGTTTCTTTTATTACTCACACTGAAGAAAAGCATACAATATTTTAAAATCAATATTTTCAACTATATATTAATTGATGACAATCATTTTTGCCTTTCAAAGTACTACTTTTACTCTAAATTGAAAGAGATGACTGGATGCAACAGTGACCCCATTTGGGGTCTTTGAAGAGATAATTAAGCTTTGTCATCATGATGAGACAAAAAAATATGGCATTAGAACATATGTGATGTTTTTCTTATTTATTCATTGTACAATCTAATGGTATTGAGTGTCCATTGTGCTTGTAAGTATGGGAATATACAAGAATGTTAAAGATAATTTGTTTAAAATACATGTGTACAAACACAAGTTTAACTACTTATTGCAGTCATATCATATGCTTAACACTAGTACATTGTTGGGGTCCTTTAATGGACCGGAACCTTGTGGTACGGAGTCGACGATAAGAAAGTAAAAGAGAGAAAGAGAGAGAGAGAAAAAAAGACCCGGGGACCTAAGCTCTGATGGAGCAAAGGTGCTTTAATGATTTTCCTATGAGTATATATAGGCTGTGGTACAAGAAACTTCTTTCGGGAATGATAGAGATCAGAAAACCAAACGTACAGCAACCGTTACCAAGGGAACAAGGGGTAATGTTAGTCACAAGGTCAGGAGACAATCCATATCTCAAGAAAGGGGAATGAGACTAAGCAGTTTTGTCCTAAAGAGAATCTTTACCAAAGGAGACCCAAGCTTGCCTCACACAATGACCTCAGTCCCTGGGAGCAGAGTGCTGTTCCACTTGAAGAGGGACAAAGGACTCATGAGAGACAGCACGTAGGAATCCTCCCGTCAAACATTCCCTGACAATTCCCCCTTATTTATTTATAATATTTGTAAGAAGAGTTCTGACCATCAGAGTTTATTCAGTTTTAACAATCTTTGCATGAAGGCAACAGCAGACAACAAATATAATTGTTAAGATAATCACCAAAATTATAGTTCTAGACCCAATGCTATGAGTAAGGCTTTGAAACCATCCATGTGGGTCTAGCCCAGATAATTGATCAGCCAATTGTTTAGCTAAAGTTCCCATACTAGTGGAAGAGGGCAGATTATTAGAAAAGGTTTCACATATTTCTTTTTTGTAATAACTGTACATTCAGAAAGGCATTATCATATATGTTTTAACAATGAAACTTGATTTGCTTCCAGTTGTAGCCACTATTACAGAAATGAACAGGAGTAACATGAAATTGAGTAGAATTTCAATCATATTTTAGCATCATCTGTTTTTGTACATCTGTTCATTGATCTCCAACCCATTTGATGGCTGTTCTCAGTTCCTGTATTTCTTTTTGAATATCCTCATCCATTTGAGCCTGAGTGGCCCACATAGTATGAGCATCTTTAGTCCAGTTTTGGATAAAATTATGTGTTTGAATTGAGGTTTGTAAAGTAACGCTAGTGATGGCAGCAATGGTGCAAATAGTTATTAATCCTATAATGCCAAAAATCAGCCATCCAATGAATCATTTAGATCACGAGAGCAATTTAGTAAATAACTGGGAAGCAAGTCTAGCCTTGGGACCTTCTTCCCAGGGCCATTGGAGATTTATCGGTAACCATAGATTATGTCGAGATCGAAGAATCAAAAGGGAGTCATTTTTTAAGGAAATAGAGGAGTTAAGACAAGTATATAATTTACAATTTATGCAAGTTACAGAACACAAAGTCTTATTGAATTGTAAATTTCCTATAGCTACAACAAAAGGAAGTGGAACATAGGCTTGTATAAAATATGATTGATTATAGTGAAAGAAATAATTGCTATAGCTATGATTGGTCCCTGTGAAATGTCTGGTCCAAGTCCCAAGTTCTTCAGTGTTTGCAGCAAGTTTTCAGATGTCCCATTGTTTAGGCCCAATCTGTTTATCAAGGATGATTGAAGGACGAGGTGGGGGCCATTCCATCGTCAAGCTAGCCAAGAAGTCCTCTGTCATGGTAATGTTCCATTGTAGTATTAGTAACCTTCCATGTTACTTGAGTAATATAATCATACATAGTATTGTTAATATCATCTGAGCAGTTCAATAACCACATACTATGGGGTCCCCAATTGACAATTGTATGATTAGCTATAAACATTAATTTTCCTGGTTTGGCCTGACATTTGTCCCAATGAACAGGAATATATTTAAAGTTCTTATTAGTAAACCCTTTGCATAGAGTTCTTTGTTTTTTCTTTAATTCTTTTCCTAAAGTTTTAGTAGTATAAACATGATTCATGGACAAAGAAAGGGCAGTAAGTAATCCAAGAAGCATCAAAAAGTCCTCTTTTGGAGGCAGGGGAAGGCCTAAGTTTGTCGGCTAACGTTTATGCATAATTCTGTTGTGCCCATACACAAAGGAAGGATTTCATAACCTAGAACGATATTAATTAGTTTTTCTTTTTCTTCAGGATGAGAGGGCCCCTCCAAGTTCCAAGGAGGGGGCATATGTGTTGACTCATTAGTGGATATGATTGATCCTATATCTGTCCATTTTACAACCTACAATAAAAAAGGGGGGTTAGGTATATAAGCCCAGTAAGTGTGATCAATCAGGTCAGCCTGAGCGGGGGAAGCAAAAGCAAGCAAAGCAAGCATAGCGAAGAAAAATATTTTCAGGATTCCGAGGCATTCCCTGTTGAGAAATCAGATTTTCAGTTTGATTAGTAAGGGTTTTTATCTGTCCCCAAGTAGGGAGATCATAAGGTTGATGACGTCGAGTGCGGCGTTTTTTGGAAATTTTTAATGTCGCCATGGCTTGTATTGGAATTCTTTCTTCCTGGTTTTTTGCTGTTTCATCTCTAGTCTGAATGCTGGGGGCCCCGTTAGGCTGAATCTTCTGAAGAGGAAGTCATGTGAGCTCGTTGGATCCATCTGGAGAAATAGAAGCATATCCTTTCCTTGTAAGATTAGTTTCTTAGATTTCCATTGATTAGTTAACCCGTCTTGATATCAAATGGGCAAAGGAAAGGAGGTGTCCTTTAATGTTTCAAAACTTCTCTATTTTTTTTTTTTTGAGTTTTTTGCTTTTGTCAAAACATCTCTTTGTGGTAAGTTTAAAAAGTTTAAAACAAATAAGGCTATATTAACAATAGTTATAAAAAGAAAGGAAAGCGATAATGATGTAAACATTATTAGGAAATATTTTTTCCTTGTTTGGCTGCTCATTTAACATTTTCTTTGACCTGGAGCCAAATTTCTAAATCAAAACTGCATTTATCAGGAAACTAAGGATTATGTTCAACTGCTGTTTGAAGGCAAGCCTCTATTCATTGGCGTGAAACCAGATGTCCCTGAAATTTAAACAAATGGTGAAGTAAAGTAAAAAAATAATGGGGCTGGCCAGCCGTTTGACCCATTCCTTAGTACTTACCGACCTCAATAGGTCCCTGAGTCACTCCACCCGATATGCCACGTATACCAGTGTCCCTGTTCCTTGGCGCCACTATGTTTAAATTTCTCTCTCTGATCTTTAATATTTCCTTCCTTCTGACTTTGGGCTTCGTTTGTTCTTTTTCTAAATTTTTAGATCGCAGCTTAAGTTGTTTACTTGAAGTCTTTCTTCTTACTTGAGTAAGGGCTGTATTGCCATGAACTTCCCTGTAGTACTACTTTTGCTACATCCCATATATTTGGAAAGTTGTGTTCCATTTTCATTTATATCAAAGTATTTTCTGACTTCCTCTTTGATTTCCTCATTGACCCATTGTTTTTCAGTAGCATGTTGTTTAGTGTCCACAGATTTGTTTTCTTTGTGTTTCTCTATCAGTAGCTGATTTCTAGTTTCACACTACTATGGGCAGAAAAAATACCTGATATGATTTCTGCCCTCTAAAATTGCTGAAGTTTGTTTTGTGACATAGTATATAATCTATCCTGGAGAACATTCCATGTGCACTTAAAAGAATGTATGTTCTCCTGGTTTGGGACATAATGTCTTATAGATATCAATCAAGTCCAACTAGTCTAATTTGTCATTTAAGACCACCTTTGCTCCATCAGAGCTTAGGTCCCCGGGTCTTTTTTTCTCTCTCTCTCTTTCTCTCTTTTACTTTCTTATCGTTGACTCCATACCACAAGGTTCCGGTCCATTAAAGGACCCCAACAGTACATCTTCATGGAGATTTTCAGTTAATAATGAGGGTCGTCTCATCAATCACATAGTGTAATAGGAAGAACAGTGGACATAGGAGATGGACTTCTGAACTTTGTCAGCATTAGGTAGAACATGCGATCTCTCTGTAATTCCATTTCAGTGTTTATAAGATATGGGGGTTGAACTAGATAAGTAGTTTTTTGAAAGGAAAACTATCCCACCCCCCGCAAAGGAATTACTATATAGAACTGAGTATATAAATTGGATAACAGTAGAATTACTGGATGGTGGAATCTCTGCTCTTTTATCTTTCTTCTTCCTATGATGATGTTCAGGGGTGTAAGTTATGTGCTTAGAACACGATATAAAATTTCTGGGTTGGATTAGTTAAATTTAAGACTGATTAGTTGTAATAGTCCCTGATAATTCTAAACGTTTGTTGGTGCAGTGAGACATGTAATGACTTGTATTTTCAGTGCTGGATTTCTTGGGAATAGCATTTGATCTGAAAGTCCAATTCCTATTAGAGTAGGGCTTCTGGAAGGTAAGACTTGTGTGGAGATTGACCTTCTTAAGGTTGAGTATATGGATAGTTTCCCCTTAGGAGAAAAACTTGGGAGAAATTTTACCATTAGAAAATAAGCAGAAATCAATTGGGAGTGAATATGAAGAGAACTCAGTTTAAGAACTAATTTCAGGATCATAGAAAGGGCAATAGAGTAAAGCAGAAATTTATTGTGAGGACTCACTGATAATGTCTGGATTCACTATTTGGTGAAGGCTTTGTATCCTGTGAGGACTGTCCATGTCAAGAAATTCCAAAGTCTAAAAAGCAATGTATATTGGGTTCCTCAGTTTAGATTGGCTGAGAACTTGTCCATCAGCTGCTGTTCACAGCAGCAGTAAGTTTACTTACATCAGTGAGAAACACTGTGGTGATAGGAAAAGTTTTAAACTCCAAGCCAGAATACTTGGAGTGTGATCTTGGATTTGATCCTTCACCTCACAGAACCTCATTTTTATCCAGAAAAGTAGTAAGGTTATGCCTATACTATCTTAAGCTCAAGATTGTGGTGAGGATCAAATGACCTAAGATACATGTAAAAGTATATATTGAAAAAAATCTAAAAATTATTATAAATTATATAAAGTGGTCAAAATAATTCACATCAATAATTTCCATCATTATTTATATTAGACTTAATGGCTGAATTTTGCGAGTTTAAATGAAAATTGATGAGAAAAAGAAATGGAGGAAAATGGAGGAATAACTGATACCTCCTTCTGGTCTCTGATGGAATGGGCAGAGGCGAAAAACCTGTGCCTTTGTGATCTCCATTGCAAAGGCCAGCCTTACAGATTATCAAAGGAACCAATTTAAGAACTGGAAAGTTCTAACTGTCCCAAATAGGGTCCATAAAGTAAATGAAATGCTATCTCTTCTCATTTCATTTAGGTTAATCAGTAGTATCTTATGGCTTGAGAATGCTTAATCTCTCCTAGTATGTATGAAATCAATTTGAGAAGATGGCAGTTTTGGTGGGGAGGGTCAAAGTTATAAAAATCAATCAGCCATAATGTCAGAACCCTGGCTAAAGTTGATGGAATCATAGGAGAAAGACACCATGACTTAACTCTTTCTGATTTAAGGCCTCGGAACATGGCAGCATAGCATGATCGTGGCTGTAGGGAATCCTATCAGCAAAAGAAAGTGACAGGAGAAAAAAGCTTAGGATGGGTAATAGGAAGGCCCAAGTAAACAGACTCCTTAGTCTTGCTGCTCTTGGAAGCTCTACCTCTCTCCATCATCTGAAAAACGGAGTTGGAGAGGACAGTCAACAATTTGAGAAAGAAGAAATTTGAGGTAGATCTTAAAAAATTAATAAAGGAGGGATTATGAATAAAGGGAGGAATATGAGTGAGTTCTTACCAATCATGCACTTTCAGGTCATGAAGTTTGGTACTGTGGTACCTAAATGGTTAAGTACGATGTGATGGATTCAAGGAGCTTACTGTTTAATGGTGGAGTGAGATATATTCATGGATACTGGGCTAACAAAGAGTGTATACTGAGTGGATTTAGCAGCCACTCCAGCAACCTAGAAGGGGTAACAATTCTGATAAATCTATGACAAAACCTCAGGAGCATATAGTATGTTCAGTGGAGAGTAAGTTCAGTTTATGCATAGAGTACGAAACTTGGTGTGGATGATAAGACTGGAAAGGATGATGACACATAGTTTGGGGAGAGGTCATGACAACCAGACTAATGATCTATGCTTAATTCAGTATGCATTAAGGAATTCTTGATTTTTGTTTGTTTTTCATGCACTGTTGAAAGATTATCCCTGCAGGAGTTGTGAAGAAAATTCAACCAAATAATGACAGGAAGTAGGAAACCAATTAGGGTTCCATCACAGTAGTCTACATGAGAAACAGTGAGAAACTGAAATAAAGAGGTATTTAGGGAATGGAAAGGAAGTGACTATCTATAGAAGTGACTTTCTACACTTGTGTACCTGGGGGAATTGTTAAAACACAAATCGTTATCCCCCACAAACCCTTGCCTGAAGACCAAGATTTAGTAGGCTTTGGGTGAGGGCTGATCATTTTCATGGCCAACAGGTTTTCAGATGTTATTGATGCTAATAATCTAAGAACCATACTCTGAGAACCACTGGTCTAGAAGCTAGGCTGAGAACTAGCCTAGAGGTAAATCACTATATGTGAAGGCCAAGAAGATGATGAACTGAAAACTGAGTCAGAAGTGAATACTGAGTGTGAAAGGCTGTCTCAGAGACAGGATAAAATTTACATCAAGATATATTTGTCACATTGTAATACTTAGTTTTAAAAGCATATTGAATAAACAGATTTTAGCTATGTCCTACTAATATAGCAATTGCATTACTTTGTAACAAAATATTATGAAACTTATACACATAATTTCCTTAGATTGTGATTTCCTCTAGAGATTTAGAAATATTTCACATTTCTCTGGAGCTAAAATGTTACCTTATTGACTGTGTAATTGGTACTAAACAAAAGAAAGGTGAACTTGTCTTCTTATGTCTTCATTCTTTATTAAAATAGATTTATGTGCCATTAAGTTCAATTCAGTCACTCAGTTGTGTCCAACTCTTTGCGACCCCATAGACTATAGCACGCCAGGCCTCCCTGTCCATCACCAACTCCTGGAGCTTACTCAAACTCATGTCCATAGAGTCGGTGATGCCATCCAGCCATCTTATCCTCCATTGTCCCTTCTCCTCCTGCCTTTAATCTTTCCCAGCATCAGGGTCTTTTCCAATGAATCATTAGGTATTATATGCCATTAGGTACTATATACAATATGTTCCTTAATTTACATATGGGTCTTAAAATTACTTTTGAAATCCATGTAGCAGTGTGTGTGTGTGTGTGTGTGTGTGTAATTACAACATGAGATTTGAATGATCTTCCATCACATATGCAAATATTCATAATATTATTGCTGTAACATTATGAAGTGTCAAGATTTTGATCTCCAATCAGTCCAATCCAATCAGTGTTAGCAGGTGCAAAAGTAATCATTCTTTGCATCAGAGACTTTTGTATATGTGTATGTGTTTATTAATATACATGGCTATAAGAGAGCCAGTGAGTTTTTCATTTAATGTAGAATATATCAGGAAAAACACATGGTTGCATCTAATTTTATCTTAAATAGTGGCTTAATGTGTGAAAAGTATAAATAATTTAAAGATATCTTAGATATTGTGACCTTCCCAAACATCAGTGGGAAATAAGTAATCCATCTTTTGAATGTGACCTAGGAAATCTAAGATTCAATGGATTTGAGAATTTTAACTGAAACTCAGTTTTCAATAATCAGCTTTATCAATACAAATACATTTATCTTTTTCCCCTTTGTAGTCTTTATCTAACTTAACACCTTCTCTGACAAAAGAGAACACTGTCTGTTAATTGGTACAGGTATTCTTATTGTACAAATATGTTTTTAGTAAAATTTTCTACAAAGATTTTATTTAAAAAGGCATAGATGAAAACTTAAATATATATAGCCATCAAATAATTTTAAAGTATTACATATGTAATAATCACAGCCAAAATCCTCAAATAATAAATTAATACCCAGTTTTGTATTACTCTATCTACTAATTTTATTTCACTGAAATAAGCAAGAAGTTAGCCTACTGACAGAATTTCTATATTAACAACATTTTTTGCACATTTGTAATATCCTATCCCTGTAACAGAATTAGTTCTATTGGAATTTGGATAACACACTCCTTTTGTGATCATTTACAGTGTTTTCAAAGTAGTTGTTAATTGAGTTTGGTGAGCAGGGTCATTTGCTAGAACTAACTGGGTCTTATTAGCATGACATTTAAAATGATTAAAGCGATTTGGTGATTTCTTATCATGATACTTTAAAAAGGCAAATGATTCCTCCAATCAGTCCACAGATGTAAAAGTAATTATTCCTTGGACCAGAACTTTCAGATGTTTATCGGGGGTTGTGAGAGAGCCAGTAAGTTACCCTATTTCTCCGTTAGATAGCCTGGTTAGAAAATGTTGGATCCTAATTCATTACTTTGTCCACTCCAACATGCTGACTCTCAGCATACGTTCTTATCTCTAGTTGTATCATCAGATAATTTTTTGTTGGTCTATTATGCTTTAATATAAAAATGTCTAGTCTCCCTTAAAACAATGATTGTGGTACTTCTTTCTATTAAAAATAATTATAATTAAAAACCAGAAATGGGAGATGAATAAAGGAATTAAGGGAGAAAGGAAGAAAAAAACAAGAAAAAGAAAGTTTTCCAACTGCAATATTTTTCATTCATCAGTCTCCCCCTATATTTTAAAGTTAAGTCCTTTCTTCTGCTATTTCAGTTGCTACTACTAAACTCATATAATCATGAGATAGAAAAGTATTTCAAGTTATCTCAATAAAAAGTAGAAAGTGTGATGATTATTGAATCACCAACATGTCTTAACCAATTAGTATATTTTATATCCAATTCTAAAATGTGTGACCATGACATTAATCTTTATCAATTCAAAATCAACAGATATACTATGTAATGTCTCTTAGTTAGCTTTACAAATTTGAGAAGTTACCACAATTTCACATTTTCATCCTCACAGCATCAAAGATAAGCCAGTAGCTGATCTAATACTAAAGAATGCAGCCAATGAAATGTCAGTTATCCAAGTCAGTTTGTTTTATCTTTAAAATATTATGTCTTATGTTCCTTGGATATATCTCTTATGAATTTAAAATAAATCAATGAATAAATCTACAAACTACTTTATCTGATTACCTTTGTTTTAGATAGATCTTTTAGTACACTTATTTCCCTTTGTAAGTTTTCTTTCCTCTCCAGATATTTTGATTTTAAATAACTCTTTATATCATATCAGCACTGTGTCTTTTCTGTATCATAGGATGTTTCTGATCCTTGAAACTTTATTCATTTTGATTTCCATACATTATTCTTATTTAATTTTAAATCTATATCAATATTGTAATGATTAATAAATTTTCATAGCTGCAGAATGGAAAGAGGAGACTGATTTGAAGCAATTTTAAACCAATCTGTAGCATTTGGAATATTCATTTTTAATTCAGGTTTCAGTGTAATTTGAATGTAGTGGCCATATATCATGATTACTAGGATTACATAGTCCATATTAACAAATGTTTACTTTGCTCTCTGTGTAAACACAGTCTTTATTATGTTAGTATACCTATGCACGTTAGAAGTAATATTTAATCAAAAGAAAGCTTACATTTTAAAAATGATAAAGTGTATCTGAGTAATTTTGAATGCTTCCAATTTACAATGAATCAATTTGTAATTGACTTTGCTTTTTTCAGTCTGTTGTTGTTTGTTAACCTGTTATATAAATCACCATTAATGCTAAAACTTTAACAAAGCCTTAAATTTCATTAATCTTAAATCATACAGCAAAGCACAGTTAATAGCTGTTAAGAAATCTGAAGCCACATTAAAAATCAAGGAAAACAAAGTGTTGTCTTTCTCAGTTTCTCTGTCTCTTCTTTCTTTTGTGTCCGTTGATCTATCTGTTTGATTATTAAACTACCCTATGTTTTACTTTATTTGTATTTTGTATGACTACACAGTCATGCTAAAGCTCTTAAGATGAAAAGGTAAGTAAAAAAATTAAATTGTGCAAAACCTATGCCTGGTTCGTACTTTCTGCTGAGATATTATAACTTTTTATTATTATTTTCTATGTATTCTAAAGCTTATCTTGTGTGCACTGTCAGAAGTATGATTTAATTGTGATTCTAGTTCTTCTTTGGTCATATACTTTCTGTAAAGTCAGTAGAATTAATGTATGCTTAAATTAAGATGATTTATCTTCCATTGATTTCAATTTATTCAAATAATTTGTCATAATACTGAATCAAAGAGGCAGGCCTTATATACTATATATGACTTAAACTTTGATGACTCACCAGTGAGCTATTAAATTATGATTGTTTGCTTACCCTTCATTTATTTTATAAAATTCCATAAGAATTACAAACTACAAAGCCAACAAAGACCAAAGAATAACATGTAAAATTTTTATTAGTCAGAGAAGTCATGACCTAATGGTGAACCAGTGACCTCTTAAGGAAAAGCAATTAAATTTTCCCAACTTCTTGAAAAATATTAATTGCATGGATGTCAAATGGCTGGTCTTATCCCGCCAATAGCATAGCTTAAATAAATGAGTTGAGTAGGTATGGTCGTTTTGGTTGTAAAATTATTTACTGAATAATTTGATCTATTGGATGTTCTAAAATTAGTAATATATAAAGCAAGCACATTTTATGTTTAAAAAATGAGTTCCTTTTGCTATGGAAAATACAGAATGATATAAGGTGTATTCCCAACTTTAGAAGTTAAAAATCTACTGGGGAGACAAAACATAAACCCTTGCAAGTTAAATACTATTACATTCTAGTATGTAAATACATACTGCAACACAGTCTAAGATTACACATGAGGAATCAGTTCAGTTCAGTTCAGTAGCTCAGTCGTGTCCGACTCTGTGACCCCATGAATCACAGCACGCCAGGCCTCCCTGTCCATCACCAACTCCCGGAGTTTACTCAAACTCATGTCTATCCAGTCGGAGATGCCATCCAGCCATCTCATCCTCTGTCGTCCCCTTCTCCTCCTGCCCTCAATCCTTCCCACACATGAGGAATAGAGACTCCTAATAAAACATCTCAAACCCATTCACATAAATGTTCCTATCTCCAGAGGGCTTCCTGAAAATCCCCATGCAAAACATGTCTGAATACAGATAAATGAGATGGACATTATAAAAATTATCTAAATCCACTGAAATTTGCTAAATAAAACATCAGCATTTTAACTCCTATTAATAAAACATTACTTCTGTGAGATATTTCATACTAATAATGAACTTTTGGTTCTTCTCAATGTCATAGTCATAACAGTTGCTGTTGATCTGTACTGTGGCTAATGTGGCTACTATCAATAAAGTAGCCACAGACTACATATGGTTATTGAATATTTGAAATGTGGCTACTCCAAATTAAGTTGTGCTGTAAGTGTAAAATACACTGTGGGTTTTCAATTCTTCATATGAAAAAATGAAAGTAAAATACCTTAATAATTGTATAATGATTATAAGTTAAATAGTATTTTAGATATATTGGGTAAATACTACATCCATCTGATGCTTTTCACTTTTTAGTATAGCAACTAGAACATTGAAAATTAAATATATGACTTGCATAATATTTCTATATGGCTGCATATCTCTAGTAAACAAAGACCTTTGAATTCAGAGGAGAGAACTTACTGTAAATAGGTAAAATTTTAGGGAATTATTCATGTGAAAAGTATCTTATTTCTAATATATACTCTAATACATCTAACACTAGAATGGGTAGCCATTCCCTTTTCTAGGGGATCTTCCCAACCCAGGGATTGAACCCAGGTCTCCCGCATTGCAGGGCGATTCTTTACCAGCTGAGCCACAAGGGAAGCTACACATGATTATCCTGCTTCTGTTGATATACTTTCAGCAGTGAGACACTCACTACTTTCAAATGAGTGCTTTAAAAAGACAAAAAAAAAAATCGCAGCACTAATTAGTTGTTTCTATATTAAACTACAATTCAGGCTCCAAGCAATTTCTACCAACTGATTCTAGTTGTTCACTTTGGAACCACACAGAATAATTAAAATCTCTAATCTACATAATAGTTTTCTTAAAAAACAAATCCATGGTAGTCTTTGATCAGGAAATCTAGACTCTACACATACTACTAATGAAATCTAAGTTTACGTTATCTTGCTTGAATAATTCGTAACTAAGTACTAGTGTTTCCGAAAATCTATTTGTATCTGCTTATATTATTTTTGTACCGAGTGGTGTCATGTTGTTGCTAGCATTTGGCCAGCAATTAGTATACATCCACGCATGAGGTGTTGGCTACTCCAGTCTCTTCAATTTTATACAATGGAAATTGTGTTACTTAAAATTCCAGGTCATTCAAGAGCTCCTTCAAACTGTTCTTCCACTACTCCATGATTAGTCACGCATTCACTTAGTTTTTCAGGAAAATTTCATTTATGAGTGCCTTCTATGTACCAGAAATGACTCTAGGTTGAACAAGACAGACAAATTACTCATCTTTATGAGATGTTTTTGGAGCTCATCCGTCTCACCATGTGTTTTTTACATACTTGTTGATCTCCAAATAATTCCTGATGAAAATTCTGCACAGGACAGAACTGGTGGACAGCCCTTTATCATCCTCCTTGACCCCACTATATCGATGCAGATTGATTAAGTTTTGTTGTTAAGAATAATATGACTTTACCAAACTGGAGTGTCAGTTTTTCCATGTTTACCATTAGAATTCCACGATTTTGTTAAATAAGTTATTAAAATAAAAGTGCTGTGTCAACAAGTGTTTATTTTATCCTTCATAAACTGGACATTTTCAAAAGAGGAAGATATTGACTCGAGCCAATGGATGGGTACAAATTTGAGGGGAAACAGTAAGAGCCAATATCTATTGAGCCTTTGCTATATACCAAACAACATTCTAACATATTTTATCCTCATAAAAGCTCTATGAGTAGCTATTCTTCTTATCCTCATGTTACACATAAAGACACAGAGGCTCGAAGAGGAGATAACTTGCCCCAAATCCCTCAGCTGCTCAGGGTTGGAGCTCAAGTCCAATCTAGCCATTCTCTTGCAGAAATTTTAGGCTCTTCACCAGAAGGTGAAAAACATTCTAATCCTTGAGGGAGGGATACTAGGAGTTCACTAACAGACCTGTAAGAAAGAGTGTATATGGAACATTTAAATAAGGTTAGAAAGGTCCTTGGGACAAGATTAGGGGGAGCCTTGACTATCATGCTGGAGTTTGGACTTTATTTGACTTGTACTTCTTGAGCAGAAAAATAACATTATAAAAGCTGTGGTTTTGGAACATATTGACCTGATTACAGCCCACAGTATAGAACTGGTGAGGTGGGAAGCATTGTACATCTGTAAGGAGGTTTTTGCCATAGGTCTTGTGTAGGAGAGGTGATAGCTCAGAAAAGAAAGCAAGTGATTCATGGTAAGTGAATTGACAGTATTTGGTATTTATTAGACAATAGAGTGATGTGTTGGAAAATAGCATGACTCATGTTTTAGACTTGGATGACTGAAAAAAATGACTTATATTTACAGAACTAGGGAAGTTAATGTTCTGAGAAGTTCTGGGCAAGATAATAAGCTCATTTCTAGACATGTTGAACTTCAAGAGAGTAATCAGCTGGCTATGGAAGAGTCTAGATTGGAATTGAAAAGTGAAGTCACAGCTAAAGATGAATGACAGATATTATGAAAATTATATTTAAGTTTTGGAAGATAGCACTATTAGGGAAGGAGTTCCCTCAATAGTTATGAATGCCCAAGTTCTGAGCCTTTGAAACTACTATATATGAATATATGGAGAAAGGATGAACTAGAGAGGAAGCACATGTAAGACAATTAGATTATCCATTATAGATAGTGGACCCATGTTATTTTGATATGCAAGTACTTAAAAAGTTATTTTAGGTATCATTTATCTTCATACATTCACAAAATCATACATAAATATACATATATGTATAACAATGCAGTTACTCTTATTAAATCGTAGGAAATGTGAACAACAACTGAATAACATAGACACCATCAAATTAACACTGTAGTTATACTAAAGGCTATCATTCTTTATCTTTACAATATATTATATAATATATGATTTTAAAGTATAGAAGTATGTTAATAATAGAAATTGGAACACCATTCAAGTGCCTGTTTATAATACTTCCAATCTGTACTGATTCTAGAACATATTATTATGTTTCAGGTATTTATTAGGATTTAAAAACTAGTATTGAAAATAAGGCACTTTAGAACGACTCCATAAATCCTCTCTGGCATGTATACAAGTAGCTAAAAGATAAGTGTTTATTTATGTTTCCTGTGAGAATTTTTTCTTGTGAATAGCATTCAGTGGTTCACTTTTTCATTAGTAACTAAATACCTTTAGATATTCTTTTTTCCTTGAACACGTTCCTATATTGTCCTCTAGGAGATACTGTATACTAAAGAGTAAGACTAAGCCTAGGAATCTGTTGGGGAAGAGTGGCGGGGGAAGGGGGGGACCAACTTGATGAATATGTCATACGGGCATAAGACACTGGGTCATTCCTAAATTGTTTTTTCAAGTGGAAAATGTTTAGCTCTAAGGAAAATAAGGTTGTTTTTTTTTTTGTCACATGTGAGTTTTCCAAAGCTATCAGATATAAAATAGTTTCTAGTATTTTAATGCAAATGAATTGAATACAGAGGTCCAGATGAATAGAATAAACATTTATATTACTAACTGAAATTTAATTTTTGTCTATTCTTTTGAATATATATTTGATTTTCACTGTATTTTCATTTATCAGTCCTCTTCAAGTGGTTTCTTTAGAAAAACAAGGGGTTAAAAAGATTTTTGAGACTATGGTAATTATGACTTTCAAAATCAAAGGAAATGTGATATTTATAAAGTTAGAAAACATATATTCAGACTTTTCATTTGAGATATTAAGAGTTCATTTTTTTCATTTTTTTTTTTTTTTGTGTGTGTGTGCTACCAAATAAAGCATTCCTAAGACAAGCTAATGACGCTGTCTTATGGGAGCATGCCTGTCAATTCTGCCATGTTAAAAATGTCATTTAAAATATCTAAGCAGATTGCTATGTATTTTTTTCTGAGGATAAGGAGACAATTCTGCATTTCCAACTGCTGTTACTGTTATTAGATGAATGAGGCAATTTCTGATGAGATATTTACCCAAATGATATTTATATCAGAATATTTAAAATAAGATCAAATTCAACTTTAGGATATTAACAATTAGACCAGCCAAGTATATGGAAATTGACTTTTGCTGAAAAATCAGAATGATGAATTACATTATCCTGCATGTATGTTCAGCTCTGATGATGTTAAATGTTTGTCTTTATTTGCATCCTCAGGTACTTTCCCAGTTGTATTTCACCACTTTCATAAAATATGATATGGAAACATAATGCATGTCATTATTTTAGCAACAGGAGGTTGAACAAATGCATTTTTTGGCTTATATTTCTAATAAAAAGTAATTTTGATTTAAATTAGCACTATCTTTTTTTTTAGGCCTCCATTCCTTTGAAGGAATTGGAGCAGTTTAACTCAGATATACAAAAATTGCTTGAACCACTGGAGGCTGAAATTCAGCAGGGGGTGAATCTGAAAGAGGAAGACTTCAATAAAGATATGGTAAATTGGTTGTGATAGAAGTGTGAATGAACTAGGAATGAAATGAATAAATAAATATTTCAAAGGAAATTAGATAATTCAAGTCTCCAACTAAATTCTTAGAGCATACCTTGTACATTTTGTGATTCTAATAATTTATTACAAATGCAAAGTATTGTTATTGAACTATTATGAATGCCAAATTACTATGATATGGGCATACAGGAGTAATTATAGATTCTAATAAATCACCCAGCAATGTTGCTTTCATCCATACTCAAAGGACAAAATATAATAGATGGAAAAAAAGTCAAATCAGAAAATAAGAAACTTCATAATAACAAAAAAAATAGCACAACCATCAGAGATGGCTGATATTTTGCTTCAGTCCTATTTTTGGTAATGTAACATTTATTTTGGATAAGGGGAAATTATACATGATATAAACATTGTTTATTAAAACTTAACACAATGTAGTTTTACAAAAAAAAGTTTAACAAGTAGTATAGTATATATCTAAAATATGTGTAAATTCATGCTGCTTATTTCATGGGAAAAAAGAAATATAACCATGTGGGCTATCCCCAGACTCATAACTTTCTTCTTATACCCTGGTTAATTTCAACATGTCTTTTACGTTTCTCTCTGGCTTGACTATTTCTGCCTCACATTCCTTTTCACGGACTTATTGTTTCTCCTTACTCCTCGTCACAATTTCCTTTCCCCTCTCCACAACCATCACCTATATGGCATCATTAACCTTTACATATGTCATGCTAGAGATTTCTCAGACATGTAGCAGCGCTTTGAAAATGATATTGGAAGGTAAATTATAAGTTGTAAATAATAGGCACATGAAGCAATAGGAGAACCATTTTTACCAATCTTCGTTCTCGTTGGTATCATTTCTGACTTCCTAGAGCTGCCTGATTCAGTACTCCCTATGTACGGGTTTGATGGTCTTGCCAACTCAGCTCATGGGAAGAAAGACCAGACAAACCTTTCTAAGACACAGAGTTACAACTACCTCTTATTCATGTCAAAGAAGAAACCAGAGGGCACCAAGGTGGAAAAGAATGCTTCTTACCTCTTGGGCTGTTCACCAACGCTGCCCTCTAGCTTTCAGCTGGTGTGGGGCAAGTAGTGGAGTAGTTTTGTTTGTTCATTATTTTTGTCCTCAGCCCCAGGAAATGTTTCAGATTTTTAATGACATATTCTTAAAGGAAGGTTTTTCAAAGACTATACACATAAATGCCTATTACATTATTTCATTAAACAAGTAACTGGCACATCTCTGATGAAAATCTCATTTCTTTTAAAAAATTTAATGGTTTCACAGTTGTGTGTAGAAGTTGGCATATGCATTAGAGATTTAAGTATGCAACATGGAACACCATGGATGATTATAAACACAAGCATGTCACATTTAAAAATTGTCTGCTTCTCTTAATTCATCAGAGTACCTTGGGTACTATTAAAAAGCAAACCTCCTTGATAGAAGATATGTATATATTGCATTGAAAGAAAGATAGGAAATAGAAGTGAAAGATCCAATGGTTACATATGCTACTCTATTGGACAAACACTGTTAAAATAATTTTATTTAAAAATAAATAAAAATAATTTTCTTAGAGCCTAAAGAGCAAACTACATATTAAAAATATTTGAGTCATTTTTCTAATCCATATTTAATATTTACTTAATTGTATTTATTTAAAAATAACATGCATATGTGACTTATTTTTAGAAATTATCTGCAATACTTGACAGCAGTTGAGAACGTTTTTTCCTAAAGCTCTAATATTTGTTCTAGATTTGGTCATTTAGTTTATGTAAAAGAAAAGAAAGAAAAGTTGCTCAGTCGTGTCCAACTCTTTGCGACCCCACGGACTGTAGCCTACCAGGCTCCCACATCCATGGGATTTTCCAGGCAAGAGTATTGGAGTGGGTTGCCATTTCCTTCTCTAGGGTATCTTCCTGACTCAGGGATCGAACCCAGGACGCTTTACCATCTGAGCCACCAGGAAAGCTAGTTTATGTAAAACAGAACTTATTGTATAGAAATCAGTGTACACTTAAAACAGTGTATTTTCACTTAGGAGTGTGTGTTAAAATTTTAAATTTTACAGTCTCACATTCACAGAGCCACATCTATATTTCTCTGTGAAATAGTTAACATTATATATAACAAGTTTTTTTTTTTAATTTCTAGAAATGCACTAAAAATCAAAGCCCAAAGAATGCTTTCATAACAATTCACTTGTCTGAAATGATGTAGTAAATTGCTCCCGCATCTTTCTACATACAACTCTAATCACATGTGTCCTTTTGAAATAGACAGGAGGAAACTTCTTTTAAAAGTTAAAAGTATAGCATATTAAAAAAGAAACTCTGAGTGCAGTATCTTAGAATAGCATTCCCTGAAAGTTTTAAATTGGATTTTTTTGTGTGTGTTTTAATAACATGTTTTATTATCTCTGTTAAAGATGTACAGCTTTTTTTAAACCAATATGAAGACTGTACTTGTTGTTTTTAATCAGAGTGAAGACAATGAGGGTACTGTAAAAGAATTGTTGCAAAGAGGAGACAACTTACAACAAAGAATCACAGATGAGAGAAAGCGAGAGGAAATAAAGATAAAACAGCAGCTGTTACAGACAAAACATAATGCTCTCAAGGTATTAGAGCTAAAATTATAATATACCTTGCCTGTGTTTTTTTCATGTACAGGGTAAAATCTATTGTTCATAAATAAAATTTGCTTAAGAATCTTAGTCACCAAAATACATATTTTTTTTCCATTCAGTGTCTGTGCATTAACAATTTTGATTGCTGTCTTTGATTTTGAAAGACGTGTTGCTTAAAAATTTCAAGGTATTTACTTAGACACATTTTTCTGAGTAGTAGTCAAAAGATATTAAATGCATCATTCATAGTGTTCATATATTTAATTTTGTAATATAATCTATTTTGTAAGTTATTTTGACATGTGTCTTGACAAACCTGTTTAACTGTCAGCATAACCAGTCTGTATATTTTTGAGGCTTTCTGCTCTTGATATTTTCTTGATTTAATTCAGAGTAGGTTCACTTTTTGGGGTAACCTAATGTTTGTTTAATAGTTCATTTTTTTTTCAGTTAACCTCATTTTGCGTTTAAGAGAGTTACTCTTTGCAACTAACTAAACATTTAGACGTCTAATTTCATTTATTTAGCAGTCCTCTAAAATAATCTTAATGTCCATGAGAAAGAACCGGTGCTCTCGTTTTAACCAGCATTAGTATAGAGCTTCAAGTACCCATGTGTCTCATCTGGAATTGCACAGGAAAGACAGAATAGAATATTGGTGTTTATATAATAATACCTAGAAAGTTATTGAGAAGAGACAGGACATGTGAAAGATTCTGTGAAATAACTTTTTATTTTTTAATGTGCTTTTCAATATTCACTATTTGCTTGCATGGCTGATTTTCTAATACTGTTAATTGCTGAGCTTTTCATTGTAAATCACTCTTTTAGAGCTGTATAGCCATGTAGGTGGATCCACCTTGTAGGTGAATAGACTCTGCTTTCTATATGCAAATAAGAGTATAAAACCTTTTCCCATATAGTCAGACAACCAAATAAACACTGCTGAGAATGTAATTACATAATATTGTGCCTGCAAGGAATCCACAAGGAAAGTCTAATTGGCCAGCAGGTGTTCTGAAGGTAACTGCTGATAAATATAGGAAATAGAAAAGGCCTCTTCCCTGAGGGAGTACAAGAGCAAGCCATAATGGGCTCAGAAAATCAGAAAGCTGTGTAATTCACACGCTTCCAACTGTGACCAAGCTTTTAGAAACATCTACACTGGTCATATGATGATATGTGTCCTACTGAAAAGCAGTGTTTAATGGTTATCTGGCATACCTGTAAAGAAATCTAATGTCTCTTAATATCTTTACACATTACACACCACTCTGTACTTAGGAAATAAAAGGAATTTCAGATTTGGGGACCACAAACCCTTTCTCTTGGTGAAGATATGAGTTGCGTCACCAGTAAGGCATGGCTCAACTCTCTTTCACGTGGCTGTATTTGGTACCTTTGAAAAAAGCAGCATTCCATCTGGCTCATCCCAGGCATTTATTTCCTCCACAGGAGGTTTAGAAATTCAACTGAAAATGTAAACTGTAGAAAATTTTACATCCCCAATTTTAAACAAAATGCAGAATGAAATCAAAATCATTTTTCTCAGATATATGTTAAAAGTAATGAATGAAAATCAACACTTGCCACACCAATCTACTAAATTCAGTAGTTGTTAATCTGCCAAGTGTTCAAGTCTAGTCCTTATGAAATATTTCAAAGAAGGTGAAACTTTCCAATGCAATGAATATTTCAGCAGTTCTTTGATATTCACTCTTTTCTTTTGCTCTAGTTATATCTATACATGAAACCCTAATTGCTACTACTCTGAAAAAATGCAAACTGTATCCTGAGCTCTTATGTTCCCTTATAAAACATGTAAAATATATTCCCTCGTAAAATAGCATTACAACAAATTCTGTTGATCAGGGAAGACATTGGATGGTCTTGTAAGGAGTAAGATGATTAATTTTCCCCTTACGTGATTCATTAAAGTAGTCACCCTTATTTATCTCATCAGGTTGATTGAAAACCGTGTACTTTTCCTTTTCTAAATTTTATCATTTTGCATTTGGATTTGATGCCAATGAGAAAGTTTGCCATGCAAGTCTTAAAAGGAAAATAATTGTTATGATATTTAAATTGTCATTATCATGCATACTCTCAGGCATACACTTTTCACACTTGAACATATATAGTTTGAAGCAATTTCTGTGATAACTAAGAACACTTTATGTTTCTAATCACAAAATATTCATGTCCTATGAAACTTTTTTGCAGACATTTCTAAAATTATGAGTGTAAATTGCTTGGCTATATAAACTTAAAATTTTGAACCTAGTACTGAAGATAGAAATTTTAGAATTTTTACCTATTTTAAAACTCAAATGCAAACTCAGTAAGTTTGTACAAGTATGTTGTTACCTCAATTGAGTTCACATATTGAATAATTTCACAAACTCTACACAGTAATTTATTTGACTCATTAAGAGTTAATTAAATATGAAACGATTTCTAAACAAGTTTGAGCGTACTAAGAAAAAATACTGAAAGTGGATTGTTCAGTTTTCTTAGCTTCATGTACATGGGTCCTGTCTCGTGAATACAAAATTTAATAATCTACTTGTATGGGTAACATTTAAATATGAATTTAACTGAACCTGAACAAGAAGGTGAGGGAACCAAATTATTTTTAAATGACTACAACCAGAAGTATAATATGCTTATATATTGATATTTTAATAATATCTGCACCATGAACAGGATTTGAGGTCTCAAAGAAGAAAAAAGGCTCTAGAAATTTCTCACCAGTGGTATCAGTACAAGAGGCAGGCTGATGATCTCCTGAAATGCTTGGATGACATTGAAAAAAAATTAGCCAGCCTACCTGAACCCAGAGATGAAAGGAAAATAAAGGTAATGTTGTTTTAGAATGTCAATCTAAGATTTGTTGCTACATTTTAATTTATTGAACTTAACCTGTATGGATCATGTTTTAAATGTTGATGTTGCTGTTTCTTCTATTAGTGTTCTCCCCAATTTGAGCTGTCTCTCTGTATTTTGTTTTGTTTTAGTAAATGTATTGTTTTTCAATTGACATAATGTTGAATGAATAAAACGTTTTATTCTTAGACATTGTGAAATGAATTAAGAAATGTTATATGTTTTCTGGTAAAATTGTAATTGACTCTGTGTATCTTTGTTCCAGATGAACAAATGACTTATCGGTATATGGACGACTTCTATCTCATGTTAGCACATTCATTTCATCAGAGCATCTTCTCACATCAGTGTCAAATCTCTATAGATTTATCTGTTGCATATTGTCTGAAGATGTTTTTTCTGTTATTTTACACTTTTTATTTTGCTTCATTCTCTGTTGAGTTCCTCAAAACTTTAAAAAGGAAATAAATTACTTATTCACTTAGCCGCTAAATTATATTCTATCTGGATGGTCCCTATTAATAATGAGTAATCACTTCAATTTGGGTCAACCCCCAAAACACTAGAGGAATTGACAAGAAAGGAATCTGTTAGATCAATTTCAATATTTTCTCAATTAGAGTATCCAAAACTGAGCATTCAAAGAATAACTGAAATAATATGTGGATCCTTGGGTGAAGATGACAGTGTTGCCTTCCATACTTGTAAATTATGCAAAGTGAAAATAAAATGACGACAGCCTGTGAAATTGCTGGGACAGGTATGTGCTGGGATAGGTTGATTCATGTGGTTAGCTAACTGCCCTGGGCCCTGTATTGGTTTTGCTCAATAGGAAATTGATCGTGAGTTGCAGAAGAAGAAAGAGGAGCTGAATGCAGTGCATAGGCAAGCTGAGGGCTTGTCTGAGGATGGGGCAGCAATGGCAGTGGCACCAACTCAGATCCAGCTCAGCAAGCGCTGGCGGGAAATTGAGAGCAAATTTGCTCAGTTTCGAAGACTCAACTTTGCACAAATTGTGAGTTGTTACTGGCAAACCTATATGTGTTTGCAACTACTACTCTAATCACAGAGGCCTACTAACCAAAAGAAAAAAAAAATCTGGGTGCAATTTCAAAGTTCTAATCTACATTCTGAAAGTGGGTAGTTTCCCCTAACTTTGGGCTTCTCTAACTCTAGTGGTTAGTTTTTCAGATTAAAAGCATAATCCATTAATAGAGCACAGGAAAGAGTGTCCTTATCAAAAATGAGAAATACATCTTAATTTCTTTTGCCGCATCATTTTTTCATAACATTGGCAGTGTGAATTGTCAATTTACCATACATGTACTTTATTTCAGCATCTAATCCAAAAATATGTATTGCTTTCCTGAGACCATCCCATGCTAATTTTACTTTCTTAATGTATACATGGTAAATAATAAATCTTTTGTGAAAGAACTTATATCAACTTGCACAAGGACTTCTTATCTCATTGACTTAAACATTATAGTTTAGTCCTCATACCTGGCTTATCTACTTGATGGGTTAAAAAGTTGATAGAAGGATTGTATGCCTGGTGAGATCGTTAATAATTGATAGCAGGTTGAAAAATAGAAAATATTGTTACTACTGAAATATCATAGGCCAAGAGATGAAGAAACCACTGTTCTCTTTCAAACAACTGTATGGAAATTTTATGATTCTGTCTTTAGAAGTGCAAGTCACAATCATAAGCTTGGTCTTTTTAGAACTGTATTTGTAATAGAGTATAAACCATAGGGATTTTCTAGCAGATACATTTTTGCTCCTATTCTGAGAGATTGTAAAGTAAAGTGAAATAATCACCACTCTGTTATTATGCAAATACAGTACTTCTCACAAAACCAGGGTGTGAAAGTCTGCAAAATGAGGCTTTATAATTATGTTAGGTTAATTTACATGAAACTGACAGATATTCAACCCTCTTTGACCTAGGTGATGACAGTTTTATTTGTTTCAACTCCTAGATGAGACTTACTTGGATATTTCTTCTGTGATATTGTTGATTCCATTTAATATGGGATAAATGATTGAATATGTCTTAGACAATTAACATAACTGCTTTCTAAGCATATAATTTTGTTAATGTGGCTTATTAACTCAGTGAAAAATACTCCATATTATCATTACTTCTTTTAAATGCATTAGAAAAATCCTTGCATACACTGTTTTCTAAGAACTCCAAGTATCTTAATATTTAATAGCAGCTGAATATTCTGAGAAATTGGAAGTAGTAATATAAGGTATGTTTAAACTGCAATATATTGCATTTGAAGTCAATTCTAGCTGATTGAAAGTTTCAGCCTATTATCTTTCATATTAGATATTATGAATATAATGTCATAAATCATTCAAGCTTACACTAACAGAAAGCTTGTGCCAGTGGATGCAAAATGAATTGAAAGATTAAGGCAATCATAAAGAAAATTTAAGTAAACTATTTTTGCCTCCATTTAATACATCATTTAAGTCCTTTGCTTTGAGTTATCTTACCACTCACTATTTTCTCCAATCCCATTTTCCCCATGTCTTGACACAGCCTATATGCAGGGTTAATTTTTTTTTTAATAACTTTGTCAAGGTAAGTTATTAACACTTTATAGTTAAATAGACACAGGATCAAAAATCTCTGTAAACCACTCACTTAAAATGCCATTGTGTACCTGCACATAATAGGCTCTCAACAAATATTTGTAAAACATAATAAAGATTGCTGAAGTAAAGTAAGGATAAGTGACCCAGTATAAAACTTTTGAAATAAATGATCATAAAATATATTTTCTTCAGAAACCATTTCTTCTTGATTTTTATATCTGAAGGATCCCAAAATACAGATGATGCATGGCTTGGGGAAAAATTTGTATGTTAACTTAATTTTCCATGATAAAACAAGTAAGAACAATATACGTGAAGAATAATTAATTTAATATTACAATTATATTTAGCCTTGGATTTGTATTAGATCTGAAAGTTGATAGATTGATAGATCAAAGATGTATATAGTCCACTGATTGCTAATACATGTTTAAAAAACTTATTTCACATATCCACATATCCAAGTTTAGAGTCATCTTTCCCAATTAATGTACAGTGAGGACATTTGAGACAGCCACAGGCAAACATCTTAACTAAAAGTTGTGTTTGGTCATGGCCCTGATGTAGCACAGGTAGTCAGAGCTTCCAAATTGCTTTCCTCCCCTTACATTTCCCTTTTCTATTTCTATCATCATTTCTTCTTCTCAAATGTCCCTTTCTGTTATTTCTGTATATGAATTCTAGAATTCTATGGATTTTCAGTTAGTCTTTCATATCTTAGAAGTAGTAATTCAAGATTTTTGGCAGTACTATGAAGTGTTTTATATTTGAGAACTGAATTTAAAATGAGAAATTAATTGTATTCATTTCAGAGGTAAAGACTCAGAAATAAACTAAGCAGTGTAAAATTAAGTACTTCAGGGACTAGGTCCAGGTCAGAGTTACATATGACCATAGTAAAGCTCAAAAAAACCCTGGTACTTGGGTCTCAGGGAGCCATGGGACAGCCCCGTGTCAGGCAAGAGTGCAGACCAAAGCCAAGAAGAGAGTATCTACAAATGATTGTCCTCAGGATGATCCTGGAGACCAGAAAGGAGTGAAAATAGACTGAGAGAAAGTGGGTAAGATTTTCTCCAGGTATTGAGCATGTTGAAGCTCCTGCCCAAGTTAGGATTACACGACCTTTCTAATATGGTTCCTGTTGACTTACAGACGTGTCTGTTCACTGAAGACCAAACAACGACTGTAAACTGAACACGAGGACTGTTTTCTGTAAGATATTTTACAACAGTGGTCTAGTAAAATAGACCACGCCCTGGGGTGAATGGCCCTGTGAATCCCAGTGATTCCATCTGCTGGCTCTATGATCACCAGTCTCTTCCAGCCTGGTTTCTTGCATTTCTACCATGGGGATGAGGATGTTTGTGATAATGAAATATGGTATTATTTGTAAAATACTTGCTACATTATGGAGGTTGACTGAGGTTAAAGTGAATCAATATTTTATTTTCTTCTTCTTCCGGAATATAAGTTAACATTGGAATGAGACACATTATTTTAAAATGTATAGTATATTTGTGAATCATTAAGGGGATTGGGATGAGTAGGTCCCATAGGTTTAAAAATGTTATTAACAACAGGTAGATCTATTTTGTTCAATGTAAATTAAAAATTAGATTTCCTAGTTCTTGGCAAGTAGTTTTGTCTAGAGTTACATAGTATTTGTGGGAAATTTCATGCAAAGCTGTTGATTCTGCTAATGAAGGCATACTTTTCCATAAACCTGGAAATAGAGCATTAGCTAAATTATTTTCTATAGAAAGGTAAAGAAAGATGAGGAAAAAACATAAAGGCTTTTGAAATCTAATAGAAAACTATGCATAATTTTATTAAGGTTAATTGTAATATTTGACGGTTAACCTCAGAGATCTCAAGAAAATCCAACCACAAAATTGCACAATGAGGATATGCAACAACCCTTATGTGAAACTCCTGAGAAAATAAGCTCACAGGTTAAAATTAAAATGGATATGCAAAAATGCTTTCTGTAAGTGATGTTAACTTGCCAAAATTAAAAGGAGTATGCACACCTGAAGAAATTAGAGATAAGAAGACAGTAAAGGACATGAAAATGTTTTTTTAATGTTCAAAAAGATTTAGAAAATAAAGATGGAATGGAATTCTTATAATAATGACAAGCCGTTTTGAGAAGTGAATAGGAAACTGATAACATAGAGTCTAGAAATTAACATGTAATTATTGAAATAATAAGTCAACTTTTTAAATGGTGGATTCATTATAGAAGAAAAGGAATATATTAATTGAAAGATGCTGAGGAAATTTTTGCTTTGCTGAAAATACAATATGGAAAGGATAGAATAAAAAGCTCGAACATATGCCTGAAAAGAGTTCCAGACTGATAAAGTGGAGAGCCAGGGGAAGAGACATTATTTTATATAAATGACTGACATTTAACAAGATTGAATAAATCTCAATTTACATGAGACCTCAAATTGAATAAAGCTCAATTTGCATGAGTCCTCAAACTGAATGAAGCTCAACCAGTTTGTAATAAATAAAAGCAAGTTCACAACCAGCAAAGTCTGAGTGAAACCCAGAACATCAATGATCAGGAAGGTCACCATAAAAGCTACTAAGGACCAAAAGCAGAAAGCTCCATAGGCTGGCCAACTTGTCCTCAGTAATAGATATTAGAAGACAATGGGATAATATTGTCAATGTTCAAGGTGAATGTTCAAAAGAATCCTGTGAACTGTGATTCCAGAATGAAGACAAGCTATTTTCGGATATACAAACACTATATTTTCAGATAAACGAACACTAAATTTATAACCTATAGATTCTCACTGAAAAAATTACTAAACAATATGCTAGTGTAAAACAGAAAACAGAGCCACAGAGAAGGAGCAAGCTATATAAAGGTATATAACATTAGTTTATATGTATAAAAAACAAACTTGAATCTTGTAATTAGCCACTAAATTGTGGCAATTGCTGCAAAGGAAAACATAGAGTTCTCTGAGAATATAAAAGTGATTTGATCTCACAATAAGGGAAATACAATAAATGTTACTTCCAGATGGTAGCAGCAAATATAAGGTTTGTGCCTACTGTGTTCAATATAAATTATTGCCAGTTATCATGTTTATAGGGAAAAATGTAGTAAACCTTTGGAATAGGCATATATGCATGACCTGTCTCAGGAAGAGAAGAAAAATTAAAAAAAATATAAAATACAAAAATACATCTCATTGGAAGAAGGAAAAGAAATGTCCCTTTTCTAAATATGACAATCCCCATTTGCTCTGAATATCCTATGGCTTCAAAGATTAAGTAAATAATACTGATATTCGACAATTTACATCTGACAGCTTCTTATTCAGCTTTTATTTTAGAAGCCTAACAGGTATTTCACACATAAAATAGCCAAGTCAAGAATAATTAATTTTCACCCCTATAAAAATGGCTCCTACCAAACTCTGCAGCTGTGAGTAAATTGCCCTTTCACTTAGGTCCCAAACCTAAACATCATCCATGATTCCTCCTTACTTTTATATTATCCATGGAATTCACTTCAAATTCTATCCACTCTACCTGCAAAATACATCTTTAATTGGACCACTCCTCAGAACCTTTATTGCAGAAACCCTTGACAACACTATATTCTCTCTCATCTCAATTACTTCAGCGGCCTCTAGTCCTTATTTCCCATGTTTACCCACCTACATTATAGTCTCCTTGGTGAAATCAGAGAATTCCTAAAAGTATATGTGGGATTCTGTCAAGCCTCTGCTTCTTATTACACTTCTAATGAAATTTTATGAGCTTCTGCATAGCTTGGTCCCTGCCTACCATTCCTATTACTCCAACTTTATCTCCCTTTTGGCATTCTCCTAATACAGAGGCTTTAAAGTTTCTCCTCTATACTTAAGCACACAACATCATTTGTATCTCAGGACCTTTGTACATACTGTTTCTTCATGGAATATTTTTCAAGTAGACTTTTGTATAGATACTAAAACTTAGCCATCCTTTCATTAACAAGCTGAAATTAGGAGCTTTCCTGGTTGCTTAGATGGTAAAGTCTACCTGCAATGCAGGAGACCTGCATTCAATCATCCCTGGATCCCGAAGGAATATTCCCTGGAGAAGGGAATAGCGACCCACTCCAATATTCTTGCCTGGAGAATTCCATGGACAGAGGAGCCTGGCAGGCTACAGAACAATTAGAACTTTGTAGAATTTAGACAGGCAATACTTAATAGGTAATTTTTTTCTATTTTAAAAATGTTGTATACTCATGGTAATTATATATGCCAACTGTGAGTTTAAGATAACTGTTCAGAACAGCAAATTCTAGTACAGTTACTTCTGGAAGTGCATATACTGAGAAAAGACAAAGTTCTCGAAACTTAACACTGAGGAGGTAAAGACTGAATATGAGGTTGAGGATAACAATGTATTGCAAAGGATAGCTTTTACTACATCAGAGGAAATTGTAGTAAAGAATTTAAACTTAAAAGCACACATTGCCAAAATACACAACTTCTTGAAAAGCTGATAGAAATTTGTCAGTAGATTTATTTAAATGTTTCAAGAAATGTGCTATACAAGTTAGTCCTAAAGTGAATACTTTGTAAAGTGGGAATATTTACAGTATAAACATTCATTGACTAATTTTTAAAAATTGTTTGAATTTGAACGGAACTTTATATTTACAAAAGATGTTCACATATATCTTGTTCACTCCCCCCAATAACCCTCTCAAGTATTATTTTAATTGTCATTTTACAGAAAGGAAACATAATTTAAATAAAGTTAAGGAAATTGGCCAAGGGTGCATGAGCGAATTGGAAGACACCTAACTTGAACTCAGTGCTTCCCAAGATATGGTGGGAGTTATTCAAAAGAAAGGACAAAGGAAAATCTAGTGTCCAAATAAGTTTGAGAAACACTGGATTAAGCAAAGTTTCCTTAGTCTAGAATCTTCCAGGGCTTTTGATATGTAAATGTGATTATGAATTTCTGTGAGAGGAATAGATTCTGCAGACTTTCACATCTGGATAGTTGTAGTACAAAGAGGGAAATTTCATTTCAGTTTTAAGATAGGAATCTGTTTGAGTGATTGTGAAGAACTAATGTTCTTCAGGGGTAAAAAATGGGAAAAAAAAAACATCACTTTATCATTATGGTTTTGTTGTTTTGAGTTTTCTTAAAATGAAGCAGAGATGTACAAAAAAGTAATCACAGAACTGATTGCCATCACCTTATGTCTGAACCTAGATTTGATTCAGCACTACTATTTTTTTGTACATTTGCTTACCATATAACCATTTAATGGTGAGACTAAAAGAGGAAACATACTTTTTGCATAATTGCTACAGAGATTTTTTTTCTTTGCCTTTAAATCACAACAAAGATCATCAGCTGCCAATGCAATATCCTTGGGAATATTGATAATATAAATAAATTTCTTATTTAGAGACAGAGTGCTCTTTAGTAAACAGAGTTGTGAGTATAAAAAATGAATAATGGTTGCTAAGGGAAGTGGACCAGGAGGTAACTGCTTTAAAAATTTTCCTCCTCTGAACTGCAGTGTTTTAATTAACATCACATGAGTTAAGAAAGAAATAGATCCATCAAGATTCTATGTTTCTCTAGACTGTTATGATCATAATAGTTATTGCCATTTCCATAATAATTTTTTCTGGTCTTTAGTTTAAGTAAGACAATCAGTTTAATGGTTGTTTAGTAAATAGAGTATGTTAAGCTAGATTCAACTTCCAGGAAGATGGCAGACTGATTGATTCCCTCACCCCTCGTTTCAAATGTATGAAAATTCTGGATAAAATTTAATTTGAAAGCAGTTTAAACACATAGCTGAGCTCAAAATACGTGATGGAACCTCCATTCTCCCTAGTGGTCATAAATGTGCACATCATCTCATGTGTTACTGAGCCTGGATTGAGGGCCTCATGGTTTCGAGAAAGTTTCAAAGGCTTTTAGTTGAAAATATATAGCCTTATGCAATGTCTACTAGAGATGTAAATGAAAACCCTGCCTAAATGTTGAATCTTCAAGGGCTTCCTTTGACAAGTAAAGGGGAAATAGACAAATAGGACTCTCAAGGCCAGTTCATCTGGTGAGAATTCTTGACTGGAGGAAGAAAATCTGGGAAAGTGAATACTGAATGTGGGAATCTGAATTTATACACTAACCACAAGACTCTAAACTCCTCAGCTGAGAAATGAACGTGAAATTGTCTCCAGGCTGTTGAAATCCTTAGAGTCTTCTCACAAAGTCATACAATAAGTCACTCTTTGGGAGAACCCCACAGAGACATGGACACTGAAGATGGCTTCACAACGGGCTATCAGAACTCACATGAAGACATAATATATTGTGATGTCAAGTCATCTCACATAATCAAGGGAATGAATAGTTCATGAACTTAATGAAAACTATTGCATGCTCTTAAGTAAATATGTTGAAAATAAAATAGAGATCAAGGAACAAAATTAACACTTATGAAAACACCTCCAAAGTTACTTCTGCTAATAACCCATTGAATATAACTTCTAGAAGCCAGAAGTTAGTCCTTGAAATAAAAAATAACAATTATGTATTTTAAACACCTGTTTAAACAAACATGAAGATAAAATTCATCATTATGGTAAAATTATACCACATGAAGATTGAAAATATGAAAATGATTGAGGGAATAAAATAAGCTTTATGTCTAATTACAAAAGGCAATGACACAGAAAATATGTGGGAGACAATATTTTAGGAAAAATGGCTAAAATTTCCAGATCTTAAGACATGAGACCACAAATTGAATAACTACATTAGTGCCCCAACCAGAATGTATTAAATCTATGGAAGCATAGAGAATATAAAATACCTTTAAAAAGAGATAGGGTACATACATACGTGAGCAGGAATGGCTTATTTAATTGAAGATTCTGATGATCAGTAAAAAAAAAAAAAACAGAATCTTCAAATTACTATTACTGTTGCAAAATAAACACTGGGCTACTGTTTATAAAGTGGGTTCCACTCATGTTAGAAGAACTGATACTGTTTAATATCTCTTATGCTTGTAAAAAGAAGATGTAAGATTTTATTCTGTACTTCTCATTACCTGTGCAGTATTGGAGCCTCAGGATGAAGTTAATAACTGCTTTCTTATAGAATTAAGAGAGATAATCAACCACCAAATATGTTGAAGCTCTAAAATATTTGTATTAATGTCGCTAGTTTTATGGACAATATGCACAAGTGTTGGTGTCCAGATTTCACACAGCGAGGTGTCCTGACAAACCAAAAGCTAAAATGTAAGTTGCTCTGACTTGGTAGTGTCCCATGTACCTAACAGGGGCAAGCACAAACACATTCTAATTTGATACTTTCTAATATGATACGGCTTAAATCTAGACTTTAAATAACTCCAATAGATAAAGTTCTAAGAATATGTGTGTAGAATTAAAATGACAATTCACATGATATAAAAAGCAGTGGAATCCAACTCTTAAAGACAGAAGATAAGAAAGGTAGAGAGTGAGAGGTTCAAATATAGAAGGAAAGAATGGAGGTAAAAGGTTTTGAAGTGATAATTGTTTAGGATTTTCCAACATTATTGCCAAGTTCCTAAAGTCAGATTGAAAGTAAGTAAATATCAAATAGTGAGATGACCCAGTTTTGTTCTGTTTTATGGCTGAGTAATATTTCATTGTATATATGTACCACATCTTTATCGATTCATCTGGCAATGAACATCTAGGCTGCTTTCATGTCCTGGCCACTGCAAATAGTGCAGCAGTGAATATGGGGTGCTTATATCTTTTTGAATTATGGTTTTCTCCAGGTATATGCCCAGGAGTGGAATTGGTGGCTCATGTGGCAGTTCTATTTTTAGTTTTTTAAGGGACCTCTATACTGTTCTCCATAGTGGTTGTATCAATTTAAATTCCCACCCAAAAGTAGGAGGATTCTCTTTTCTCCATAGCCTCTCCAACATTTATTGTTTGTAGACTTTCTGATGATGGCCATTCTGACTGGTGTGAGGTGATACCTCATTGTCGTTTTGATTTGCAGTTCTCTAATAATGGGCAATGTTGAGCGTCTTTTCATGTGATTTTTGGCCATCTCTACTGGGTCATCTGTAGTGATATGGATGAACTCTAGGTCCTAGAGTTATTTATCACTTCACTCTGTATAACCTAGATTCTATCACACAGAGTGAAGTAAGTCAGAGAAAAACAAATATCACACACACACACACACACATATATGTCATGTGTGTGTGTGTGTATATATATATATATATATATGGAATCTATAAAGATGGTACAGATGAGTCTGTTTTCAGGGTAGGAATAGAGATGCAGACTTAGAGAATGGACATGTGGACACATAGGGGGAAGAGGAGGGTGAGACCAATTGGGAGAGTAGGATTGACATATGTAGACTACTCTGTACAAAACAGATAGTGGGAAGGTGCTATGTAGCACAGGGAGCTCAACTCAATGGTCTATGTTGACCTAGAGGGGCAGGATCAGGGGAGTGGGGTGGGAGGGAGGTTAAAGAGGGAGGGGATAGACGTATTCATATTGCTGGCTCACTTCATTGTATAGAAGAAACTAACAACACTGGAAAGCAATTATACTCCAATAAAGAATCATTCCATTGGGAAAAGCAAGTGGGAAAATTAAATATAACTGTATCTTATCATAGTGAAACTGATAAATTCCAAAACCAAGGAGAGAATTTTAAAGGCTGCAGAATAGATAGATTACCTAGAAAGTAATGCCACATGTAATGGCAGCTGATTTTAGATCAATTATAAAAGCCAGAAGGTGTTAGAATGATGCCTTTAAAAATGATGAAAGGAAAACTTAGAATTGTATACTCATAGAAACTTTTTCTTTTGAGAGTAACATTGAAATAAAGATATTTTCAGATAAACAAAAGCTGAGAGATAGCCAATGGGAGAGTCTCACTGAAGGGTCCTCAGGTTTTTTTTTAGAATTAGCCACTGTTAATGTTTATTCAGCTATCAATCTATACATCATGCTGAAATAATTTTATATCCTGAATTTTCACTAAACATTATATGTCTTTTCCTATGTTAGTAAAAAGACATTCTGGAAACATTTTTAAAGCCTATATAATATTCCACAGCATGTATGCACCTCAGGGTTGGTTTTTAACCAGAAGGAGAATGACCCTAGATGGATGATTCATGATGCAAGGAAGAATGATGAGCAAGGAAAATGTCAAACCAATATAAAAACCTGAAGAAATAGTTGCTGTACATAAAATTGCCTAAAGTACACAATTGGGCTAAAATACTGGACATCAATGACCCAAAGTATGGAAGGAAATTGCTTGTTTACCTCCTACTTTTCAGGATGTTCTTTCTCATCTGTAACGTTGAATTATCTCAGTGCTGTCTTTGGACATTTTCCATCTGTACTCCCTTGTGTTGCTTTTATTCATCCAATCCCATGACTTTAGTGCAAGGTTATAATTTCATGACCACATTTTTATAAACAGACCACTCTTCCCCCCTGATCTATAGTGGCAAGGTAACCCTTTCAAAGTTTTGGGTAAAAAAAAAAAAATCTAACCTTGCTTTCCTTTACCTATTTTCAACACAATAAACAGAGATATCACTTGAAAATATAAGTCAGGTGAGCTTTTTCTGATGAAAATGCCCTGATGGATTCTCATCTATTTTAGTGTAAAGTCCAAAATCCTTAACGTGAGTTTTAATGGATTGATGATCTTGCCCTCTATTAGCTCTCCAGAGTTTTCTCCTAGCATTTGACCTCTATTCCTATGCTAAACCTACATTGACCTCTTCACTCTTCCTTGAACATACCAGCATACCCCCTTTGCACTGTGTGTTCCCTAAGCCTAAGACTCTGATCCCCCAGATATCTATATGGCCCCCTCCCTCTGCCTTCAAGTCTTTGCTCAAAAGTGTTCCCAGTGACGCATTTCATTGGCCCCTTCCCCATTGACTATTCTCCGTAAAATGTACTATCAGGAAAGTTATAAATATTTTCACTTTTTATATCCATCTCTCTTCATAGGATGGAAGCTCCAAAAATGAAGGAATTTACTTTTTTCTTTCTTTCTTTTTTTTCTTCTTTGTCCCAAGAACCAAAAGTAGTGACTAGCGGGGTGGGAGGTAGGTTCAGGAGAGAGGGGATATATGCATACTTACAGCTGATTCCCATTGTTGTACAACAGAAACTAACTCATCATTGTAAAGCAATCATCCTCCAGTTTAAAACAATTCCCCAAAAAAGTAGTGACTAGCAAGTGGTAGGTACATAATATATATTTGTTGAATGAATGAATACTTTATCAATGAATAAAATCATTGTAAGGTCCTCTTAATGCTCTGAACAAGACCATGCAAAATTCATTGTGCATGTTAATAATTTTAGAGTAACCATTAACCTGATAAAAATAGAGCATAAAAATTTTGAAGTAGAGAAAAAAAATAAATGTATAAGCTATCAAAATAATCCAAACAAGAAACTGAGGCTTAAGAACAGTAGTAGAATTGACCAAGGAAAGTAAGCCACTACATTAACATAGGACTTTGTTTTTCCTAGCTCTCTCCAGGCCAAGGCCATTACTGTATATGAAATAAGATGTCAGTTAGCAAGTTAATATTCTCATAAGTTTAAACAAATTCACTATTCCGTGACTAAGATTTATATAACATAGTACCTCAGAAATATTACCTCAAGTGATAGACTTTAAATAACACAATAAATTAAAAATATTAATATAAATGTGTTAAGCTAGACTCATGGCTTATATTAATATGCACACTTATTGCATAGTTAGGTTATAGCTATGGTAGGTACATAATTTTATGTGCTATTCATCTTCTAAATTAGAGTTTCAGTAAATTACTATAGTCACAATTCAATGTGGTGTCAAATATATACATAAACTTTAAAATAACATTCCCTTTCTTATAGTAATATACTCTATCAAATTTTTCTATTAAGTGGAAATTTAGCACAGTCTTCAGGAGAAATTATTGATGGTAAATATCTTAATAATGATAGATTTTTCATAAATGTTAAATATAAAACTGAGTCTGATGATTTATTATGTGATTTTATTAGAAAATTAGAATAAATATACCTCATTTTATACCTTATTTTACTAAAATTAATATCCTTTTTCTTGAAATGACAGTGTTTGAAACATGATTACATTTGATGTAACTATTTTGGAGCAGTTTGTTACTTATAATTTTGAATGAAAACATTAAGCAAATCTTATCTCTTATTAATCTAATGGGAATAAGTAGGAATATCAGTTATTTTGTTGTGCAGTAGCAGATTTTCTGAGGCCAGTTGAGGCACGCCAAGCCTAGAGTTTTACAAAAAGTATCTCTAATCCTGATAACAACCGCAACAGACTAAAATTTCTAAAGCAACTTTTCTGAGTTCTTATAAAATTAAGAGCAAGGATCCCAACATCAAAATAGTTATTAAATTAACAGATTTGTTGATGCTGTCTTTTTTTAGATGAGGTATTGTTCTATGATATTGGTTTCTTCCTTTTTTATTTGTTTTTTAATGAGAGCCTCCTAAGGGTGCTAAGGGGTGCAGGGAAATTGGAATTCCTTCTACTTACAGGGAGTCTATAAAGAAACTTACATTTTATTTTGGATACATTGACTTGGTATTTCTTTAATTCAGTAAACATTTATCCAGTGCCTCCTATGTGCCAGACAACACAAAACATGAAAGAACATTGGTGAATCCATAGCAGTCATTCAGAAGACATGATACTTGATAAGTATAACTCATACAGTGAAGAGGGAAAAAGTACAAGACGTATACACAGCAATTTGACCTCCGTTTGGAACATAACAATAAAAAGTGTAATTTTCTCCAATCTATATTTGCTTTCAAAATATGGAACACCAGCTGGAAGGAAGCTCAGATGGCTTCTGCAGCGGGGTTGGCAATACCTTTCTGAGCATGCCTGGAACAACTGGTTAAAATAATTAAATCACTCGCACCATCTGTGAATCATTCTGATTCTTGGGTGATTACTTCAGACTCTCATTGTATAGAACATATTCTCAGAACAGATGAAAAAAAAATGATTCAAGTGTATAGTTTTCCTAACTTTGATTTTCATGAAATACTTTTTTTAAAATTTATTATAACTTTTAGAATAGTAACAAAATATAAGCCATGGATAAGGTTATATTGTCTTCAGATTTGCTCAATTATCAGATATTTCTTCTGCCTTTTTGTTATGAGCCAGTGGCTTTTGAAACTTAAAATGTGTTTGAAGTTCAGTTTTAGTCTTATTAATACAAATGCACTTATTCATAGAGATTTCACTTGCAACATAATTTTGTTTAAAAATTCAATACTCTCTACCCTTTTATTTCTTTAATCTCTGAGTGTAATACTCAATAGCTAATAGCTATCAAATAGAGAACTACATGAAAGTTTAAGCTGATTGCATTCTTAAATTTAATACCATATGTTATAATCATCAACAATTTAACTTTTTATTTTTTATTGGAGTATAGTTGATTAACAATGTTGTAATGCTTTCAGGGGTACAGCCAAGTGATACAGTGAGAGATATACATGTATCTCTACTTTTTCAAAGTCTTTTTTTTTTCCCATTTATGTCATTACATAATATTGAGCAGAATTCCCTGTGCTGTCCAGTAGATCCTTGTTGGTTCTCCATTTTAAATATAACAGTGTGTGCATGTCATGTTGACTAATCCATGGATAAAATGTACATGGCTAAAATGAAAAGCAAGAGTACTTATCTGTGCAAATTTAATATGTTTAGATTAATTAATAACTTACCGGCATTATTAAATGGATAGCAGTACATGGACCTTATTGCCAAGATCAATCAGTTGAGAAGTTTTCCAGGAGATCTATGCAACTAGTTTCCCATAATAGTTACTACATTTGTATCTGATAGAATGTCTGAGTGGCAGAATATAAATAAATGAATTATTTAAGAAGTATAGTCATCTATAATGCTTATAACTCCCTTTGTGATCTATACAAACTTCAAATTCTGTACTGTGATTAGTATCGAGACTCTCACAAATATACAGGAAACATATGAATAAAATCATTCACACTCTATTCTGTTAGCTGCATATATGATATATATATGCATATATATCACTACTTCCTGAATGGAAAATTATTTTGAGAGATTTCGACCCTTTCATATATTGGCTTCCCTAGTGGACAACAGCCTAGTTAATGTACTGCCACGGAGACCTGTTCTTTGAACTTTCCAGAATGCCTTCCACTTCAGTCTTTGCAATTGTACTTTCTTTTTTCTTGGGACTTTCTGGATCTTTGCCTTATGGTCTCCTGTCATCTTTTAGGATGTAGAACAAATGCATCCTTCAGCATCCTGTGTGATAAATTCATAGCATTCCCTTCATCCCCTCCATCATGTTCTCCAACATTAGCCTGATTGTTTCCTTTATAGCACTTACCACAATTTGAAAATATGTTGTTTTCTCATTTGTCTATTATCTGTTTCTACCATTAGAATGTAGGCACCATGAGGGGAAAGACTCTTTCTCTTACTAAATACCATTTTCCCAACATAGAGACTACAACAGAGTAGGTGTGAAATAAAAATATGGCGAGTAAATGAATAGATAGGTGGATAGATAACATCTTCTTGTGGAATTCCATCTAGTTCAGAATTATTCATTCTACATTCTTATGGAGGTGCTGCCTCAGTCTCCTAGCATCTGAATGTTTTCAATTGGTCCATATAAAAGAGAAAAAAATAAGAGCAAACGTGTTGCACTTTTCATAGAACTAAATTTGTACAATGATTGTTCTGAAAGTGTAGCTTTCTACAGTTTGTCATGAGAGGAGGCAGCATTAAAATGCCCTTTCTATCATCTCTATTTTTTTCTTTTTTGTTTTATTACAATGTTTCTTACTATGCAAACAAAGGTAAGAACTTTGTGAGGTTCCCTGACATTTTTGGTAGTATTTTATTGACCTATGAAATACAAAGCCTGGCAACCATCAATTTGGAGAAACTTATTCACATGAAGAGGCAACCATTCCTGCCAAGTTTCTGTTGGTTGCTTGAAGTTTTGAGAATGAGGAAAGTAAAGCTCTAAAAACCAGTGACTGTCTCCCATTTTATGACCTTCTAGGCAATGAATATTGGCCCACAAGCATTATCTCCTGGAATGGGATTCTGAACTTTCTTTTGTTGTATGTGAGAAACAAATTCAAGAACAAATATGCAAAAAGAGTGTAGTTAGGGTATTGCAGTATATCACCTTACATATTTTTAATATGTGCACGGACATATAATAAATATGGAAGTATTAGTTGCTCAGTCGTGTGTGGCTCTTTGCAACCCTATGGACTGTAGCTGACCAGGCTCCTCTGTCCATGGCATTTCCCAGGCAAGAATACTAAAGTAGGTAGCCATTCCCTTCTTCAGGGGATCTTCCTGACCCAGGGATCGGACCCAAGTCTCTGGCATTGCAGACAGATTCTTTACTCTCTGAGCCACCAGTACCAAAACAGTATTTATGCCTTTTTATAAATATTTTCATCCTCTGGCTTTAAAGTCTTCTTTTGTTTCAAAAATATGTAGATCCCATAAGAGCACCATTTGCTTTACCACAGAAATGCTACCTTTCCTGTGCTTCATCAAAATTTCAAACTGAAACAATGAAGATTGTAATTCTAAAAGATACACTAATTTTGCCTCCTTATGCACACCTCTCTTATAGTCTTCATTTCCAAATAAAGAGCCATAACAGAGACTTTTGTATTTTGCAGAATGTTTTTATATTCCTGATTTTAGTTACGTCTTATACTTAAAAATTTGATTTGGATACAAAAAGTCAGCAAATTAAATCAATATTCTTAAAAGTTTGGAGGAGCAAAAAATTAATGTAGTTTTTTTTTTAATTTGGCAAAATACTTTATTGCAGCTAATGCTTTATTGCAGTTTTTCTCTTACAAAGGGTTTTAAGAAATGGAAGGTATGTTAAGACCTCAGTTAATTATCCTCTTAAAGTATATGATCTAAAACGAATTTAAATGTGATTGTGTGAACATGGTTTCTTAGAGTTAAAGCTTGAAAATGTGCTGGGCAGAACAGTTCAATTTTATATTAGAATTCTTGCTCTGGAAAAATACAATGATAATTATTTTCTGGAACACTGACAGAGAACAAGTTATTTCAGGAAAAACTATCTTGATTGAAAAGTGAAGCACATTAAACCCAAGGTGTCATTAAACTCACAAAACCCTCAGAATTGAGCATAGTCTTTGGTAAGGAAAAAAAATGGTTTTGTTCAATGACTATCATTTTTTACAAAGTGATTTATGACTTGGCAAAATATATTGTTTTAGAAAAATAACATTAAACATAATAGTTTCTATACATACAGCAGCACCTAATTTTGACAGAGGTCAGATGGACAGCCGTATGGTTTACCTAGAACACAGCCAAGAATCAGAAAAGACTAGAACAAAAGCCCTCTGGATTTTCTAGATTGATTTGATAAAGTTCATGAAGTCCACAGCTGCTCTATATTTCCTTATGAGAGGACTATTCAGGTTCTTTTCAGAAAGTTTTTTAATTTCACTGATTGTAGAGATAATTCTCCTAAGCATATTATCTTGCTTTTCTGCCCTGAGTAGAAGCCAGAAAGAAAAGGAAAAGGAATAAATGACAGAAGTATGAAATAATAACTACAGCTTGAAAATGAGTCAAAAAAAGGGCCTGTAGCGAGGGATATGGGAGACATGGCCTTGATAAACTCTTTAGTACGGGGCAACATAAATGAGAGAAAGAGAAAGATGGAGAGTGAATGATATATTATTTGTATTTAATATTATATGATTTATACTAAGCCTGGATAATTTAATTTTTTTAGCAATTTATTCCCAAATAAGATTAAGTTAAAAATGATTAATCTCTCATCAACTAAATGTGAAATTGTTTAACACATAGTGACATATGATATATTAGCTTCCTAAATCATAAAATACCATTGCAAGCTAACTTATACATCTATCTAAATATCTATTATCTGTGCTGTGTGCATGTGCTGTATACATATAACTATATATATATATATTTCCATGTATATGTATAGATTTATGTGCATATATTATAAATATTTGCACATGTGTTTGCTTTGTAAAATATGTTTTGCCTTTTAAAAAATGCCTACTGAATTCATTAACATGGTAATTTTTATAGTTTACTCTCCAACTTTCAGTCAAGTTCAAAAAGTTCTATTTTGTAACCCCCCAGTTTTTATTACAGATATACAAAATACTTGGCAATATTTAAAATAGGAATAGAGTGTGGGGTAATTATCAAACTTAAGTAATTTGGAATCAGGTCATATAATTTTGTAAACAGTATTATTATATCTCAAGGTAATAGTGCCTTTTCAGATTAAGGGCATTTATATAAAGGTAGTCTCATAAATTGGGCTTCCCTGGGGCTCAGCAGTAAAGAATCCACCTGCAATGCAGGAGCCACAGGAAATGTGGCTTTGATCCCTTGGTAAGGAAGATTCCCCTGGAGGGGAGGGCATGGCAACCCACTCCAGTATTCTTGCCTGGAAAATCCCCATGGACAGAGGAGCCTGGTGGGCTATGGTCCATAGGGTTGCAAAGGGTCAGACATGACTGAAGTGATTTAGCACAAATGCACAGTGTCAAAAGTCAGGCCAAAGAAATAGGAAACCTTTATAACTATACAAAAGCAATTTAGAATGCATGGGAAGCATTGAGGTAGGCATTTCAAATTTGCAAAAAAAAAAAAAAATCTGCCATAATTCTGATGTTACTAAGTATCTGCTTTGTCTCAGTATTTTTCTCATTGGTTATGTCAATTTTAATTAGTTGTTTGAAATTGAACTCAAGATCAGTAAAATTAGATCTTATACAAGAACACAGTTTTCTATTTGTCTTAAGGTTCCTCATTCATCTTTAGGAACCTCAAGCACCTAAAAATAATTGTCTTTTCTCCATGTGCAGATTCGACCACCAGTCATTTCAAGGCCCCTTCAGTCCATTAGGTATTCAGTGAAAATCATCAATGTTGTCTTAGGTGATAATGTGAAATTCTCTCAAAATGTATTCATCCTGCTTTCTTAGGCATTTTATCTTGGTTGGTGCTTCCATAGGGTTAGTCAGTTGATAGTATTATATGCTTTCCTACAGTTTTGATTAGATTGAAAACATGTTATTTGAAACCTGTTATATGGTCAAGCCAATTAGAAGGGGCCATAGTCATAAACAGATTATATACAGATTTTATTTACCACTATAAGCTATATCTTTTTGCTTTTACTATTAAACACTAGTTCAAAGTTATTTCACATGTAATACAATATTAGTTTAACAGTTCAATCAATATATAAGGATATTAAAAATATTAGTATTCTTCATTTTTCTCTCCTGCCAATTTCACTCCCTCTGACATAAGAAATGTATACAATTTAGTGTTATCATTCATACTGTATTTTATGCTTCTTAACCATACTAGTATAAATAGATACGCTTTCCCTCCTTATAAAAATATTGCCTCAGTCTGTGTATGATTTTTAAATATAACAATATCTTTCAGGAACATTTTTCTAGTCAATACATGGGTACCTGATACATCCTTTTTAATAGCCTTAGTAGATAAACCAAAATATATTCTATCATTTCTCTATGTTTCTGGATTGTTATAAGAGGAGATGTCCTGTAAAATCTCTATTTTTTATCCTTTTAAAGTTTCCTTTGTGGATCTTTTAAAAGTTTCCTTCCTCCTTTAATGTCCTTGTAGTATAAAACAAGAATATAGTTTTTCATTTTTTACAAAATATGGACTAAATATAGGTTCTTGGTTGAAAGAATCTCTTATTTTTTTATTTGTTTGATTTTGGATCTTTTAATCCAAAAATTCTGAATGAGCTGTATGTAAGCTACCATTTATAGCTGTGATTTCATCACATTCTCCTCTTACTTATAGTAATTTTTACCCTATGTAAAATGCAGTCGAATATTTGGGCATAACAATTAATGATTGGGTTTATTTGTTTGGTTTTGGTAAAAAAAAAATTCTGACTTATTACAATGCTAATCTTGGATCCATTTGCCCTTGAACTGTATTTCATTTGACATTACCATTTTGACTAACTTTTTGTGAATTATTTCTATGGGATAACATCATGTATCATACATTATATGCTATTGAGACTTTATTTTTTAATAATTCTCCTGAATAGCTTATAGATGAGTTGTATATATTAAACCTCCCTAACAGTATTCATCTTTTAATGGGGAAGTTTAAACAGCTTCATTATTGTTATGATAATTCTTAGAGCCATATGACAGTGAAATGAAAGAAAGTGAAGTCACTCAGGACCAACTCTTTGCGACCCCATGGACTGCAGCCTACCAGGCTCCTCCGTCCATGGGATTTTCCAGGCAAGAGTACTGGAGTGGGTTGCTATTTCCTTCTCCAGGGGATCTTCCTGACCCAGGGATCGAACCCGGGTCTCCCACATTGTAGGTAGACTCTTTACCGTCTGAGCCATCAGGGAAGCTATAGCCATATAGTTGTACAAATTCCTTCTTTCATAATTTATGGTTGTTATTTGCTCTTGCCCTTTGTACTTTTGTAATTCACTACCCTTTTTGAACACTACTGCATCCCTCCATGTACTACAGATAATTTTGAAGTTAAGGGCAGATTCTTAGGACCACTCCATAAGCAGAAGAGAATAAAAGAAAGTGGGCTCCCTGTTCAGCATAAGGGTCGTTGTTGTTCAGTCACTCAGTCTTGTCTGATTCTTTTCATCCCCATGGACTGCAGCACACCAGGCTTCCCTGTCCTTCACTATCTCCTGGAGCTTGCTCAAACTCCTGTCCATCAAGTCAGTGATGCCATCCAACCATCTCATCCTTTGTCATCCCCTTCTCCTCCTGCCTTCAATCTTTTCCAGCATTAGGGTCTTTTCCAATGAGGTGTGTATCAGGTGTTATCAGGTGGCCAAAGGTATTGGAGCTTCAGCTTCAACATTAGTCCTTCCAAGGAATATCCAGGGTTGATTTCCTTTAGGACTGACTGGTTTGACAACCTCATAGTCCAAGCAACTCTCAAGTGTCTTCTCTGACACCACAGTTTGAAATGAAGCAAAAGTGGCTACCAGTGCTTTGGATTATTAGGGACATTCATGGAATCTCTTTCCCTGAAGATGGAGAGCTTTTCATACCTGTGATGTCTTGATGTTCTAATAGGAGGAAGTAAACTGGATGTCTAATTTTTTTTATTCCCATAGATTGATGATAAAATTTCCTTTCCCTCTTTTTATTTTGGTCTAAATTCATCATTTTATTTTCACATAATTGTATTTCAGATAATTTCAGATAATAGTCTCTGACATTTTCCTATTTTTAATAAATTTGACCCTAAAATTCTGTAGTTTTACACTAAAATTAAATGAGAACATTACTCTCCCCACCAATATGGTTTGTTCAACAACTCCTCATTCTTTTCAAGCCAAGATAAAATCCTTTAAAAACCAAAAATTTTTAATTTAGTCTTTAACTACCTTTTTTCTCCTCATAGCATCCAGTTCAAGAAGGCATATTATCACACAAATTACAATTAAACTGCCACTGTTACATTAAATTTAATCAAGCACTTCACATAATTTACTGTTCATCACTCTTTGTGCTCTTTCTTTACTTCCTCCTGTTTATAAATCTTTCCTATACTTTATTTTTCATTTGGTTGAAATACCTGAAAATTTTTCTCATAAAAATTTATAAAGATGTATATACCCTTTTAATACTTAAATTTTCAAAATTGCCTTTCTTTTGTTGTCAAAGTGATGGATTCATTGGGTAATAACAGCATTCTTGAATCTCTCTCCTCTTCTTTTAATAGTCTCTATATGTTGTGGACCACTGTCTCCTAGACCATTGTCCTCTAACTTTCACTGCCTTCTGACTTCCATTGTTGCCACTGAGAAATACAATGTTGGTCCAAGTTTATATATATAAATATATATATATAAGAAATATATATATACACTTAAATTTATACATATACTTAAATTGTCCTCTTTGTCTCTAACTCTGTGAAGTATCCCCTACCCTATCCCTCAGAATTCAAACTTTTCACTAGGATATTACCAGTATGTTTCTAAATATGTATCTTTTTTTATTCTTCTACCATTCTTAGTACATGAGTAACATTTTTAACTTTTGTAAATCAGTAACATTTTTAGCTCATGAAAATTTTTTTTATTATTTAAATTATTATTTCTCTTCCATCTCTTTTTTCATTCTAATATTTATATACTTTCCATGTGAAATGTTCTTATTCTGTCCTCCAAGTCTCTTATCTTTACACTTATGATTATAGTGTCTTTCCATTCTTCTCCATGCTGTGAAATACTTTCTCTGGTTGATCACTTAGAACCCATTTTTTTTTTTTTAGCAGTTACTATTGTATTTCCAAAAACACCTATTGATTTCTTTTTTAAAACCAGGTATCAGGCTCTCTGTATTTTAGTGTAATCTTTTAATGCTTCTCCCCCCTTTTTTTAAAATCAGATCTCTCTTCCATTTCTTCTAGTATATTTCCTACATGGACTCAGCTTTGTTTCCCTTCTTGAATCCCGGTGTCTCTTGAAATGGTCTGTGTTCTTTTTCTCATGCTTAAAAGAGTATGAAAGCTGTTAGCTTAAATGTAAGTCAGGTTTGAGAGACATACTATATAGTGTTGATTGAGAAGCAGCAAAAACAATGGCAGTAGTTTTTTTTTTTTTAATATGGTGAACAATGGGTTAACAAGCCAGAACCTCCCAGAATAATCATGTTTGGGAAAGCATCTTGATCTCTAAAACAAGAAGCTGCCCTCAGCAAGTAGTACAGCTACTGCCCCGTGTTGCCTGTATGAAACAAACCAACGGGCACGTACTCCTTCCTGGGCCAAAGAGATCTTAAATTATCTTCCACAAATGACCCCATAGACACATCTGGAAATCACCAAATCCATAGTTTCATCCCAGACTGTGCCAGAGATCACATAGCTTTCAAAGACCACCAGTTCATTATCTTTCTCTCTCCACCTACACCTCTTTTTCTGTTATTTGAGTCCGGGATACATATATTCTTCTAGATTCTAGTAGTTTGTCATGGTTATTTGAAGGTCAGATTTACTTAGGTGTGAGGGAGACAGAAAACGTGTATATGAAGTAATTTTCCTGTTACCTCGATGTTTCTGTTTTGTTTGTATACACACACACACATATATACATACAATGCATAAATTAATAAGCTCAACAGGTAAATCATGCATGTATAATATCTATACTTTATAATTGCTTTCATAAAGTAACTTCATGAGAGTTGGTGAGGTTACTTAGAGATTGAGGCTATTATATCTGAAAACAATGTATGTTAGCAGTTCAGTAAAATCAATCTGCTGTAGTGGAATGACAAATTGAATTTTTAGTGTTTGGCATCTTAAATTAGATTTACTAGTCAGTCTACATCACCTTCATGAGGAAAACTGTCAATTTAGATAAACTACAAGAAATATTTTCTGATAGATACAATGCTAGTGTTAAACATTTTCACAGGTAAAGACTTTAGCTTTTGCATTATTGACTTTCTGTATTATAAAAAATGAATACCGTGTTATATTTTTAATTTCATCAGCAAGTACAATTTTAATTGTATTTCCTTTTAAATAAGTTAGATTTAACTTTGAATTGTCACATGTGATTAAGGACTGCCATATTGAGCCGAGTTATAGGTTTTCTTCACTATCACATGTCTAATAAAAATCTAATAAGGGAATTATGGCACATGCATATTCAGGTATAGTTACTTAGTTGTCACATTAAATAATATAAACTTAAAAGTTGGCCCAATTTTCTGAGATGCTTGAGAAGTATAGCATGCTGCTGCTAAGTCACTTCAATCGTGTCTGACTCTCTGCGACTCCATAGACGGCAGCCCACCAGGCTCCCCCATCCCTGGGATTCTCCAGGCAAGAACACTGGAGTGGGTTGCCATTTCCTTCTGATAATAATATAAGTCTGTTATAAAAAATCTACTCAAATTGGAAGATCCACAAGACAATAGAAATTAAATGATGTGGTGTAGTGGAGTGACATATATTTGCAGAAGTTAAAGTAATTCCATACTTATTTTTTCTTGTGTTAATTTTATTTTCACATTAAATTCATTATGTGTATATGTGTGTTCACTATCACATGTGTACATATGAAAAAATTACTATGCCAGGTATCCCTAAGCTGGTATCAGGATAGCTTACTATTAAAAGTATTTATGCTAGATATATAAATTATAAGTTTTATGTGGAGACTTTGGAAAAAGTTAGAAAGGAAAAAAAATTCTTGACTGCAAGCCTTCTCACACACTTCCATTTGTTAATAAGCAGTGTGGACCTCTATGAAGAAGCTAAAATAAATATCTTCTAAAATTATTTGTATAACAGTACCTCAAATAATGGCTTATTTTGTTCACATATGAGTTACATTAAAATCTGAGAGACAGTTGAACCAAGACACATACCTGCAATAGCATTTAGTTTGTGTGTATTAAATTGGAAAAATGCTGTATAGTTAAATCGGAAATACCTTTTAAATCTATACTAATGAAGATTACATTATGAAATGAAGAAAATATTCGTGTTTGAATTATTGGAATTTAAAAATGGAAATTATTGTATTACAGTAGATCTCAGCAGTTCTGGCCAAATATGTGTTTTAAAAATTATCTTTTTAAGTTGATAGTTTCTTCACTTATTTAATAAATATTCTTGAATACCTACTGTAGGCTAGGCTAGATATTATGCATGAGTGTCTGCTGAAATTACTTTATATTGTAAGGTACCTAGGTTATGTGACCTTATCTGTTTAATTATGTTATTTTACTGGTGATTTCTCATGAGGTCGACCATATATGTTGGTGCAGATGTGTTGGTGCTTTCCTTGATGGGAATAAAAGCCTTTTCTGTCATTTTTCTCACAGGCTTAGATTTCTACCAAGTTACCAGATTTCTACCAAGTTACTAATTTATGTTAATGCATTAGAAATCCTTATTAAAATGCAAATGTTATCCTATGAAGGATAACACTTTAAACAACTATAAGTCGTTAACACATTATCGACATTCAGTTTATCAGTTTAATTAGATGGTAATTTAGCTTGGCCCTAAGGAATTAAGTAAATCTGATGATGTGGAAGGGAAGAATCAACACAAGGCAGATCAAGGAACAGGTGCAACCAGACCCTTTACAACGGACAGTACTTATACCTGGCCTTCTGGAAGTAGGATGTTCTTAAAGACTACTATATCCAGCTCCAGCTGATTGTCTCTTTCCCTGCCAGCTTGCCTTACGCCAAAAGTTTGTTCTAATTTTAGAAAATGAATATAGATATAAGGAATGACTTTCTGTAATACTTTATACTAATTATTTTATGCATGTAGTGTGTTTTATTGTTTTTGAACCAAATGTGAGTGTCAGTCGCTCAGTCATGCCCAACTCTTTGTGATCCCATGGACTGTAGCCCACCAGGCTCCTCTGTCCATGGAATTGTCCAGGCAAGAATACTGGAGTGGGTTGCCATTCCCTTCTTCATGGGATCCTCCCAACCCAGGGATCCAACCTTGGTCTCCTGCACTGCAGGAAGATTCTTTACCATCTGAGCTACCAGGGAAGAAGGGGTAAATTATAAGCTTAATAAAATTGGTTGACAAACAGCTTTATGATCATTCAAAGATTGATCCTCCCCTTTTTTGTGTGACATAGCTTCACATAAGCAGATTTCTTGATAATGCAGTGAAGAGGGATGGAAATTGCCAAGAGAAAATGTTCTCTTGTTGCTATTTTCTTCATTGAGGATCATAACCAACTCATGTGATCTCATTAGGCTTATTATTTAAGGTCATTCTGCCCAGTGACTTGAGTGAAGGCACGCAAGGCTGAGTACAGTCAGAATGATAGTTTTGCCGTGCCATTTATGTGTATCCGAAACTGTGAACAGAAAAGACTGTACCCTTACCTATCTTAGCTGTGTCATATTCTTGTTTTTTTTTTTTTTTTTGTATGCCATATTATTTGAGTCTTCTTTCTCTAGATGGATTAATTTTGCCAAATTTGATTATTTGATTTGCCTTTTTAGGGCTATAATTTCTATACATGGTCAAAGAGAAAGAAATATTAATAACTCAACTGCCCATCTTATTAGAAGGAAACTTTTTTTAAGACTTTTGAGACAAGGAGAGAAAGTTGCCTGTCTTCAATAACTTAAGTCTTTTCCCATTACCATATTATTTATGGCCCATCAGAACCTATTGTAAAAACCTGTAAACCATTTGGGGATTTATAGTTCATGTATTATTATTTTTCAATCATTTGTAATAATTAAGGATGCTATTTTTTAAAAGATAATATAAATTAACAGGTTTTCATATGATAGCACACTTTAAATTATTGATAAATAATCTTGTATTAAAGATTTGACATATCTTCATCCTTATTAACACTAATGAAGTAAAAAAAAAAATAATGTTCCATCATTACAAAAAAACCATTACTTTTTTTGCCCAGGTATTTGTCTATTTTTTGTTAGGCTTTGAATCTGTTGACATATTTTCTATATACCACATTTATATTAGATATAGAGGTATTTTTAAAGAATATATTGTAATGATGTGGGATATAGTACATTTTTCTTCTTGAGCTTCTTTGACCTCATAACTCATAAATGAGCCAGTAACCACAACCCATTTGAAACTTTTATATTGAGGATAGAGAAGCCCTTTAAATCATGGAGGAAAACATTTTGTTTTAAAAACTTAGATATAATACATCATTTGTTTCAAAACAGGATTGTCTGTATTTCATGCATGGAATGTGGCCCTTCAGGAATCAAATTTTAAGTAGTACAAAAAAGTGATAGCTAAAATTTTAGACAGAAGTTTATTAAAAACTTTATGAGTGATACCTGTGCCTACTTACAGAGCTCAAAATTTGAAACCAGTTTTCATCTCAACTTTACGTGTTAAAAATCATAACTTTGTCCCATAATAATCCTTTTTAAACTTCAATTGAGCTTTCCGTTTGTTCATAAAAATAGGTACTTTAGGGCTTTCTTCCACATCTCTCAATTTTCATTCCAGGAAAATGAGCATAGTGTATTCTTTTGGGTATATATCATTAGAAATGAATGTGAACAGAGAGGAATAAAATGAATTAGTATGGCTATAGCACTTCCTTGCTAATGATGCATGAATATCTATAATGATATAAGGTGGTAAAGAACATTAACAAAAGCAAGTTGATTTTCTAAAGGTTAGACAGGATTTGTACACATCAGAATTCAGAAGGATATAATTATTCAAGGTAGAGTTAATGAAATTCAAATGAAAAGGCAAAATCTGAATATGAGTGTACGGTTTTGCATAAAGAAGAGAAAATGAACACGATACTTCCAATTACACTGATTTTTTTAAATAACTGTCTGAAATTTTTATTAAAACCAAACTGAAAGGTATACAGCATATATAGTTTATTCATTATAGACCTACATGACGGTGTCAAAAGGAACAATGTATTTTAAGGGGTAGATAGTAAACTAAATCTCCAAATACCCAAGTCTTTTGGTTCACTTTACAATGAGTCTCCGTTCATTGTATATGAAAATTATGATACATTTCTCTGTATTGAAAATTATTGTATCTATTATAACTTTATAATAAATGAGAACACTCAAAATGTATAACTGAATTTTCTTGAAAATGAGTTGACAACTTTCCAAATAGTCTATTTCTCATAAAAGTTCACAGGATCATCCCTTAGATCTCACTCTTCAGCTGGTATCCATCACTTAACTTCTCTTATCTGTGATGACTGGATACTATGTATGAAGACAGTAGGAGGAATGAAGTCTTCCAACGCTAGCCCAAAATTCTATTATTTTAATGTAAAATTATAAGTGCATTTGAATTATCATTCCATTGATCAAGAAGGAATAAGTGTCATATATTTGGCCAAGGTACACACAGGAAACCAAACTTTGTAAAAGGTACAATTTTGTAATGTCAGCTAATTTGTGTAAGTCTATGAATTTGCAATATCATAAGTAGATAAGCCATCTAAATTAGGATTATTTTGTTTTTGTATTATCTAAGAAATGTGTACAAGAATCCTGGACCTGGGTGATCAAAAAGAAAGCATAAATAGACCAGCTTATATTTTTACTCATCTTTGTGCGTGCTCAGTCTGGGATCCTAAACTCCATTTAATTACATTACTGCAAACATGGGGATGGTCTCCTCATAAAGGCTGTGCAGTAACAAATGACTACATTAGCATGTTTATCGTCAGAACTCTCCCAGAGACCCTGCCACTGGAAACCTTCAGCTGACCACATCACCAGGCAGATGGCAGTCCATGAACTCAAAACAAAGTTATTGGGAAACTAATTTTAATTACAAAAATTGTTCTGCTTATAGTGTAAGCAGAGAGTAGAGGTCATTTATCTTTTTGCATTTGTGTGTCGTACAGTGTTTATTTCTTGCTCTTATAAAGAATAGGGAAAGAGGCATCCCTGACCAAGTCCAAACAGTCTCTGAGGCCCAAATGTCTGTCTCCTAGCATGTGAATGGCAGGTAGTGAAGTGCAGTTGCAGGAGGAGAGGCGGGTGCTCTCTTGCATCTTTGGGTTTTGGGAAGTTCTTATTAAAATGTGAATTTCATTCTCAATCCTACTTATCTCGGGCCCTACTTTGCAGTTTAACTTAGCAAGAAACTAGCATCAAAGAGAAGGGTTGATGCTGGGAATTTAGAGGAGAAAGTTGCTTAATAGAAAGCCAGCTACCAACCAAAACCACTTTATCCCTCTTGTACCTCAATCAAGATTAGGGGAAAAAAGTTTAGAAAAAGTCCCTTGGGTATGAACACCACAGATGTAGAACCTGCCCCCAACCCCCACTGCATCCAACCCTATACTTAGTTTTCCAGTCAAAGTAGAATTGCATTAAAAAAAAAGTTGTAAAGATTTATTTGTTTCTTAGTGAGAAACTATTCCTCTTGTGACCTTATGACTGTTGGTCTTTCATTCTCCTATCCATGATGCTAATGTGTGCATATCTCTTATTATAAAATACTCTAACACTTTTTGAAAGAGAGGGTATGATAATAGATAGCCTTGTTACTAGACTTACCATCTTGCATTGTTTTTATCCACTTTACAGCCCTCTGTCAGCTATAAACTGGAATCTATATATGAATTCGGTAAAGGTCTTTTCAATATTAGGAAGCTAAAAGAATTGTTCTTTTGTATATCTATACCAGCACACTGTCCATGAAGAATCAGTGGTGGTGATGACCGAAGACATGCCTTTGGAAATTTCTTATGTGCCTTCTACTTACCTGACTGAGATCACTCACGTCTTACAAGCCCTTTCAGAAGTGGAACAACTTCTCAATGCTCCTGACCTCTGTGCTAAAGATTTTCAAGATCTCTTCAAACAAGAGGAATCTCTGAAGGTAAAACCAAAGCACTTCCATTCAGATTTTTACAAGATCACTACATTGATCATTATTGGACCAGAACATTTGACTTAAATATGTATACTGAAGGCATTTTGAGTTAACATATGGAAATCTTAAAACACTTTGCGAGAGAGTTAGCTTTAGAAATCTGGTGGAGAAAGAGAAATGTAAATTAAAATAGATGTGTTATTTCTTCCCAAAGTGAAGAAACTCACAAAATAATAATTTCTTATATTGAGTTGGCCAAAAAGTTGCTTCCTGATTTTCTGTAGCAGCATACAGGAAAACCTGAGCAAAGTTTTTCGCCAACCCAATACTATTGTTCAGGCCAGAAACAACTCACTAAAACACAAACCTTGCTAGAGAAACAGTTTATTCCCAACTGATACATTGCTTGTCTTTCTTTTCCCATAAAAGGGGAAATTAGATGAGGTTTTAAATTATACCTGTTGTGTATATCATTTTAGTTTTCTATTTTCCGCTTATAATTTATAGATTCCATTTCAGATTAGTGTCAGTATCATACTACAACTTTTGGAATGTAATCAAATATAAAGCAGTAAAATAATTTATTTAAAATCACCAGGCAAAAGCCTCCAGCCAAATCCAGCTTTTTTTCATAGCACCAACTATAAGTTTCTGAATTCCAAACTAAAACATATGAGGATAAAGAAATGAACTTTAAATTTTAGAGGGACGTGTCTGAAGATGAATGTAGCATCAAGAAAATACACATAATAGTTTGTGTCTCTGTTATGTGTAAAAAAAGATAATTTTTGTGATCATACATTTCACACTCAAAATGAAACATCCTAGTGTAACCAGAGCTTAGTATTTTCCAGTGCAGATAGTGTAAGATTACAGACAGACAATAAGTTTGCTCTTAACAGCACCTATCAGATAAAGAATTTTCTAGTCTAAATGATTTCTTGGTATCTCATTCCATATCACATATTTGCTTAACTGTACAAATATAAGCCATTTGTTTGTTTTTGAAATCAGAGTAGCGATATCTTGAGTGACTTGAGTTTAATTTCATGCATTATATCAAATAAGCTAAAAAATTATACTTTAAAATAAAATAGATGCATGAATCTCTGGAGCTCCTCCATCCATTTGGTATGGTGCTGTTGCTTGTTCTCTCTGAAGTAAAAGTCAAATCACTCGTGGGTACAGTGAAGAAAAGAAACTCAAATCAATTGATAAAAGAGACTTGCCAACCTTCCTGTCATAATTCACATTAACTGATTTCTCATGACAGCACAGTTTGTAAGTTCATCATTGTCCTTCAACATGTAAATCACTGCTAATGAAATAATATTCATTCCTTTCCATGTTCATGGACAGACAGGTCAGGAGAGCAGTGACCCTAAACTTATTAAGTTCACAATTGTTCACCATTGAATGTCTTTGTCCTCATACCTCTTAACCTGGTACACTCAGAAGGATAGGCCCCCGGCTACACTCATAGCTAATTATTTTTTCTTGCAGATATATTTAATAGTCTTATAGCTGATACCAACTATGATGGTGTTGATTACTGTGATTTGTAAAACTGGATTATTGTAGATTTAATCTAGCTAGATTATTGAATCCTCATTAGATGAAGTTTGAGGTATAATTCCATCTCACTCTCACCATGTCTCCTGCAACAAGCAAATGGTCTTCTTACCTTTATTGGCTTTTTGAAGGGGGTTGGTTTTGATCTCAGTCTTTTCAATGAATATGTATTTCCCCTTAAAGGCATTCATCATTGTCATTATCTAGTAGTAAAAATAGAAAAGCAGTGCATAAATTGTACAGATGCTGGTTGAGAAGGTTTGAAATTAAATTGTGGTTGATTTTATTCCTGACAGATTTGCATGAATCAAATTACAGAACTGTAGTAAGTAGTGCTGTGATTTAACATACGTATTTTTTTAAGTACAATACAACACAAATAATGTACAATAAGTTAAAATGAGTACTTTCTGAGCTAAATATAAATAATACAGCACATATGATTTCCACAAGTGTATTGAATTAGAAGGCTACCTAATCATTTTGACAAGAACTAAGCAGATAAACAAACACCTATTTACATACGGAAATCTTCATTTAATATTGCTACACTAGCTATATGGCTTCCCAGGTAGCTCAGTGGTAAAGAATCCACCTGCCAAGCAGGAGACATGGGTTTGATTCCCTGGAAAGGGAATGTCAACCCACTCCAGCATTCTTGCCTGGAAAATTCTATGAATAGAGGACCCTGGCAGGCTACATGCAGTCCATGGGGTCACAAAGAGTCAGACACAACTAAACAACTGAACTCGCATGCACATTGGCTAAGGCATGTATGTGCTAAGTCACTTCAGTCATGTATGACTCTTTGCAACCACATGGACTGTAGCCCACCATGCTCCTCTGTCCATGGGTTTCTCCAGGCAAGAATACTGGAGTGGGTTGCCATTCTCTCCTCCAGGGGATCTTCCCAACCCTGGGGACAAACCCATTGAGCCCACATCTCCTTCATTGGCAAGCAGGTTCTTTATCACTAGTGCCGCCTGGGAAGCCCAGCTAAGGTATACCTAGTGATGAATGAGAAACATCTACAAAAGTAGTATTCTTATGTCAGAGCTATTATTATCAATTATCTGCTTAATTAGGCCTTAGTTACTCAATTGGGACCTGGCATGAATAAAGGTGAATTATTAGGACAAAAATAAAAGCATGAGTTAGAATAAGGATGACAGCTACAGTTTCTCTTCTTCAGTAATGAGGATCAATTTGTATTCAGTGCTTAGGCACTCGATAACTAGCCTGTATTAACTAATACTCCCCATAATGAAGTATCTAAAGTTATTATCCACATCTTATAGATGAAGAAACTTAAGAAATATGAAATAAAGTAACTTGGCAAAGTTGACACAACTAGTATTGGTCAAGCAAGGATTTAAACCCAAGCAACCACCTTGCATGAAGTGGTTTCTATGGTATTATGTGGAGTATAGCAAGGATGAATCTGGGTAAAACATGGTAGAATACTGAGATCTGGCATGGACCGTTCATAGGAAAAATGTTCCGGATTCAAATTCTTATTGAATCTCTGCCAGTTTAAAAAGATTCTATAAAAATAAAAGATTCTATAAAAAGAAGCACGCATCTTTCATGCACCTGTTGGCCTTATGCTTAGTGAAATAAGTCACACAGGAAAAGACAAATACTGTATGTTGTTGCTTATATGTGGAATCTAAAAAAATTTTTAAAAAATGAATGTAACAAAACAGAAGCAGGGTTGGAGATATAGAGAACGAACTAGTGGTGACTAGTGGGGAGAGGGAAAGGGGGCAGGACAAGATAGCAGTAGGGGATTAAAGAGTACAAATTACTATATTTAAAATAAGTTAGGTACAAGGATATATTATAGAGGGCAGCAATTATTTTAAAATTTAAATAGGATATAATCTGTAAAAGTATAGAATCACTATATTATACATCTTAAACTATTATAGTATTGTACATCAATCCTACTTCAGTAAGAGAAAAAGGGAGGAAGGAAGAGAGGGAGGGAAGGAAAGAAGGAGAAAGGGAGGGTGGAAGGAAGAAAGAGGAGAGAAGAAAGAGAAAAGGAAGGTGGAAAAAGGAAAAGAAATGGAGGGAAAGAAAGAAGTCAGACATGCATCATTTCAGCTGTTTCATCTAAACTAATGATAGCACAGATGCTCTGGTTGAGGTGGATAAAATGTTTTGTGTCTTTGGTATACAAAGGAGTGACAAGAAGTGTAGACACATGGAGGAAGCTCACAGGTATTGACAGGACAGTTGGGCCCAATGTCAAGTTTAGATAAGGTCAAGAAGTAAAGGCAGCCCTTATTCAACCTTAGCAGCGCTGGGAAGAGCTTGACATACGCTGGAAAATCAACAAAATGTACAGTGAAGCCATTCACTCTTCTTTGACTGGTTCAGCTTTTAGGCAGGACCCTCAAGACCTTAAAAGGAATTACTGGGACAAGCCAGTAATGTAAGGAGTGAGGATTCATTCATTCAAATGTGTTTGTTAAGCTCTTCCCATATAACAGGCATTACTCTAAGTGCTTAAAGTCAGTGAAACTGATGGACTCCTCCCGACTACAGCTTTTGTTATAGCAGAGAGAGACAGAATATAGCCAAACAAGCAGATAATAAATAAGCAAATGCTGTATGTTAATGACGATGCAAGCTATATAAATTAAAAAAAAAAAACGGAGTTTAGATAAGGGAGTATCAAACTATTGAAGGGGAAGGAGATGGTAGGATGGCAAGATTGAGATTATGATTTTAAATAGAGCAGAAAAGGCTTTTGAGCAAAGATTTGGAAAAAGAAAGTCAGCCTTGCAGCCAGATTTGCTGTCCAGTGCAAAGGCCCACATGTTGGGTGTGTGCCTAACCTGATCAGTGAACAGCAGGGAAACCAGAGTGCCTGAAGCGGAATGATCCAGGGGAGGGTAGCAGGGCATGAGATCAAAGAGGTCATGGGGAATCCAGGTTGTGGAGGGTCTGATGGACCATTGTGAAGACTACTGTTCTTGCTGAGTAAGATAGCCACCATTGTAGGTTCTGGAGAAGATGAGTGTGACACAATCTGATTTATGCTTTAAAAAGATCACAATGGCTGCCCCGTTGAGAGTAGAACTGTAGGAGACCAAGGGTAAGAACAAGGGGGACAGTTGACAAATGGATGCCAGTGGCTTGGACTTGGGTGGTAAGGAGAGATTTTTCAGATTTGGGGAATGTTTTCAAAGGGAATATAGAAGGTTTATTTCTGTGTTCACCAAAAGCTAGAGCATGGTTGTATAAAAGCCCATTCTCAGCAGAGTTCGGACCCAGGAGAATTTTGGAGTCCTGTGAACTCAGTGAAAGATCCCTTAGGAATGGAAGATTCCTTCTCATCGAAAACTTGGCCTTCTCTACACCAGCCTTGCTGTGAAGCAGGGGCAACAGTGCTGGTAACAGAGATCTTATTACTCTGGTCAAAATCCTTCTCCTTTGAAATCTGTTTCATCACACTTAACCACAAATTTAATAATGGCAGTCACTTGAATGAAGACAAAGCTAATGCCATGAGCAAATGGACCAGTTTTCTATTTTGGTATTAGGAGAATTAGATAATCGATGGAGGCACTGTATATACAAATCAGAACAAAATATCTGAAGGAAAATAAAATAATCAATGTTTTTGTGTATATTGTAATATAGGGCCATGCTAGATAAAGGGTTAGATTTTTCACCACTTCTACTACTGCTCCAGCAAAATATTATTGTAATTATTCTAAATTAAATAATCATGGAGCATATAAAATGTCAAAGTGAAATTTGATTACAAATGCTTTTTGAATTCTACTTAAATTTTCTAATGAAATAGTTTGGTGTGTGGAAAAATATGACTTCTATTAATGTATACCATATTGTAAGCTGAGCTTTTGGTCTATAACATTTGAAATAATATAATCATTTTGTGATTTCTCAGAAAAAATCAAGTTTTTTTTTTCAATTTTAATTTAATTTTTATGTTGGAGTAGAATTGATTTACACTGTTGTGTTTCAGATATACAGCAGAGTGATTCAGCTTTATTCAGATTCTTTTCTCATGTATGTTATTACAAAATTTTGAATAGACTTCCCTGTGCTTTAAAGTAGGTCCGTATTGATTATCTATTTTATATATAGTAGTATGTATATGTTTATCCCAAACTCCTAATTCATTCCTCCCCCCACCTTTCCTCTTTGATAACCATAGGTTTATTTTCAAAGTCTGTTGAGTCTGTTTCTATTTTGTAAATGAGTTCATTTGTATCATATTTTTTAAATTCCACATTTAAGTGATATCATATTGATAGCTTACAGTGAATGATGTCAGATTTGTGATCTCCAAAGAAGAAGATTTAGCTTCAGGACCAGGGACCAAGCTTGATCACTCAACAGCTTTTGTGTAAGAGTTTTATTAAAGTATAAGAAGGACAGAGAAGGCTTCTGACATAGACATCAGAAGGGGGTCAGAGAGTGCCCCCCTCGCTAGTCTTAGCAAGGGAATTATATATTTTTTTAATTAGTTATTATAGTAAATCAAAATAATGTCTCAAGGTTGTAAAGATCTTACTAGACCCACTCCCATAATATGCACTTTAAGATAACAGGATTAGTCAAAAGGTTTTCAGGAAGGAGAAACATGTCCTCAAGCAGGATACATTATTGTCATATAATCCTTACTAAGGAATATAGGAAAAAACGTTTGTCCTTTCCTCCTCCTTGAGAATTCCAGACCCTTATCTCCTCCTTGAGAGCCCCAGACCCCTTTCTCCTCCTTGGGGACCTTGGACTTTTTATCAAGCTGTCTAGGAAGTGACTCTCTCAATATGATATTTGTCTTTCTCTGTCCAACTTATTTCACTGAGTATGATAATCTCTAGGTCCATACATGTTGCTGCAGATGGCATTATTTCATTCTTTTTATGGCTGGGTAGTATTCCATTGTATCTATCAGTATATACCACATCTTCTTTTTCCATTCCTCTCTTGATGGTCATTGCTTCTATGTCTTGCTGTTGTAAATAGTGCTGCAATAAATATTGGGGTGCATGTATCTTTTTGGATGATGGTTTTCTCTGGGTATATATGCCCAGGAGTAAAATTGTTGGATCTTATGGTAGCTTTATTTTTAGTGTTTTAAGGAACTTCCATACTGTTCTCCATAGTGGCTATACCAATTCATATCCCACCGTCAGTGTAGGAGGGTTCCCTTTTCTCCATATCCTCTCCCGCATTTATTGTTCATAGACTTTTTGATGATGGCTGTTCTGACCAGTGTGGGATGATTCCTCATTGTAGTTTTGATTTGCATTTCTCTAGTATTTAGTGATGCTGAACATCTTTTCATGTGGTTTTTGGCCACTTGTATATTTTCTTTAGAAAAATGTCTGTTTAGATTTTCTGCCATTTTTTTTAATTTGTTTTTTTTTTTGTTGTTGTGTTGTTAATGAGCTACATGAGCTGTTTATTTTGGAGATTAATTCCTTGTTGGTCACTTTGTCTGCACACATTTTCCCCCATTCTGTCAATTGCTTTTTCATTTTGCTTATGGTTTCTTTTGCTATGCAAAAGATTTTAAGTTTAATTAGGTCCCATTTGTTTGTTTTTGTTTTTATTTTTATTACTCTAGGAGGTGGATCCAAAAAGATATTGTTGCGATTTATGTCAAAGTGTTCCACCTGTTTTCCTCTAAGAGTTTTATAGTATCCAGTCTTAACATTTAGGTCTTTAATCCATTTTAAGTTTATTATTGTGTATGGTGTTAAAGAATGTTCAAGTTTTTCAACTAGCACATTTATTCAGTTATATATTTCCTTTTTTCAACTGCTTTTATGATTTGGGACTGATTTAATTTGCTGTTTATTTTTCGCTTGATTGATTTGCTATTGATATTTGTCAACTACTTTACAAATATTAATCTCTTTGCTATAATTGGATTCATACTTAAGTCATTAATACAGTACCTCAGTTTTCACTCCTCTTATAGTGAAGATATTATAGATATTTACTGCATTAGAATTCATATTTATGTATACTTTGGTAGTTTCCCTTGGTATTTTTTACATGTCTCTCTTTCATAGGAAATTATTCATTCTTTTCTCCCAGCTATTATTTTATCAGGCCCAGCAGTTGTCCTACTTTTACTCCCCTGCAGCAATTTACTCCCATCTCTGAGAAGTAAATGGCAACCCACTCCAGTGTTCTTGTCTGGAGAATCCCAGGGATGGGGGAGCCTGGTGGGCTGCCGTCTATGGGGTCACATAGAGATGGACCACATGACTGAAGCGACTTAGCAGCAGCAGCTGCTAAAATGTACCTTGAGGACTCACTCTGCCTCTTCCCATTCTCCTAGAAAAACTATTTTGATAATCCCCATCTAATAAATTCTGGAAGTCAGAAGCGTCTGCATTAGAACTTACAATTCATGAGGCTGGTAGAAGTTTTGAGGTTGCAATTAAGTTGTATGGAGGCTTTTCTTTCATTCATCAACTATTGAAGCTATTCTTTGACCAACTATGATGTCTTTTTTCTTGATCCATGATATATGACTACTGATTTATTACTTATGGAAGGACACTATCTTCCTATGGAAAATGTTTCAACCAAAATATGTCCTTGTATTTAGGAACAGTTTTTCACATGTGGACCATAAACAATGCAGGGAAAATAATCAAAAGGGCAACTTACCATAGAGTCAATAAACAAAACTTTAAAAAATTTTCTTTTAAAGCTCAGAAAAATTTAATTAATAAGTACTTTAATCCCTTTTGATTGAACACCCTTCCCAATTTGGTATGTCATTAACGTAGTGCCTAGTAGCTAGATGGGACATGAAATGGATAAGGATTAGATTTATATAGGATGTTGCCTTCATCTGTCAGATAAAGACAAATTCCAGAGAGTGAAAATGAACTGGAGTTTGAGTCTTTGGTGCTCCAATTTCTCTTTCTCAATTTTAAGATAGATATACTCCCCAATGACTGCTGTCACAATAGCTACTAATGGGTTTTCTCTAATCCTTTTTCCTTAGAAATGAAAGTTGTGTGCTCTTCTGTTAGGCAAGTTACAAAGGGTCTCAAGGCATTTTTGTTATCTAAAACCGCCTAAAGCTCTTATTTCTGCCTTCTTAAAATGTGAAAACAATCATGCATGGTTTTATAACTCTAAAAACACATATACTTGCGTTTGTGTACGTATATACATTTAACTGCAGTGTTACATTTATTAAGACAGTGATACTGAATCAACAACTGCAAAAGATACAATTTTTACCATTTGGCATGCTGTGCAATCGAGCCATCTACTCCTTTTGACCTGTTCCCTATGGTAACTGATATCCATCATAATCATAACCACTAGGAAAAAAAAATCTTGTTTTTCTTGTTCACCACTGTATCTGCAACTCCTAGTACAGTCCTTGTTTAGTCACTGTCATGTCCGATTCTTTACAACCCCCTCAACTGTAGCCCTCCAGGCTCCTCTGTCCATGGGATTTCTCAGGCAAGAATACTGGAGTGGATTGCCATTTCCTTCTCCAGGGGTCTTCCCAACCCAGAGAGCGAACCTGCATCTCCTACATTGGCAGGCAGATTCTTTACCACTGAGCCATCAGGGGGGACAGTACCTAACACTTAATAGGCACTCGATGGATATCTATCTGTTCAATGAACAAATGAATGGATGATAGTCTGTTAAATCCAGATATAAAGTCTGTGATTGAAGAGGACAGAGCATTAATCAGCCTCCTAGTGACAAGATTTTTTTTCAAAAAAAGAAACAAAATTAACCTCCTCTACATTATGAGATCAAACTAGTTATTACGAAATGAAGTCAACCCTAAATATTCATTGAAAGTACTGATACTGAAGCTGAAGTGCCAATATTTTGGCCACCTGATGCAAAGAGCCAACTCAGCAGAAAAGACCCTGATGCTGGGAAAAATTGAAGGCAAAAGAAGAGGGTGGCAGAGGATGAGATGGTTAGATAGCATCACAGACTCAATGGACATGAATCTGAGCAAACTCTAGGAGATAGTGGAGGACAGGAGCCTGGCATACTGCAGTCCGTGGGGCCACAAAGAGTCAGACATGATGAGTGAACAACAGCAACATCGTGTCCAAACTCATTGAGTTAAATTCTCCAGACACATGAATTCTAACAAACTAAAGCATATATACCAGCATGGAGAAATACACTCTAGGTTTGTACACGTTGAATTTTATACCAATCATTTATGAAAGCATGTGGCAAGAAACCTTGGCTTGCATTATATGGTTATGGTAAATGGTAGACTTGAGAGGTTGCAAGGGCATTGGATTTGAATATTAAAGAATTAAATTTAGACACTGAATCTTTCTTGTTCTTTATGAATGACTATTTTTATTTCACTATTGCATTATAACCATTCTTGGTTTTTCAAAAACCAAGGAGAGCCAGAGAAAGGGTGGATTTTATTTTATTTTTTTAATTGGAGGATAATTACTTTACAATATTGTGGTGGTTTCTGCCACACATCAACATGAATCAGCCATAGGTATACATATGTCCTATCCCTCTTAAACCTCCCACCCACCTCCCTCCCCATACCACCCCTAGTGTCCTGGGTACGTCATATAAAATTCCAAGTCTCAATGTTTTTAACATTGAAATTAGAGCAATAATAATACCTGCCCCAGCCTCCTCAACAATGATATTGCGGAGATGGAGTGAAATCATGTAGGATTATGCAGAAAAATTCTTGTAAATTATTCTTGTAAATGATTATATAAATTTTAAGTTTTATAAAACCCGTATTACTTCATCATATATCTAAAATCTGAAAAATTATTGTAAATTAAATTTTCAAGTAAATACTCCTTAAAAATTGCCTTTAATGATGTGTTAAAACATAAGATTGCATATTTATGAGTAAAAAAACAAGCTTTAAATAAACTGTTAATGGTAACATAAAATATACATGATGTTATTCCCAGATTTGGCAAGTAGCCTAACTGTAAAAAAAAAAAAAAAATACAGTTTACGAGAAGAATGCACATAGCTAAAAACATTTGCTTTCGACGTAAACTTTGGTTAAGAATCTTATTTACTTTCAATCATATTTACTGTATTTCCAAAGCTAAGTGTTACTTATTCACAGGTAAAACTTTTCAATCTCATATTAATTTTAGGTCCAAATGAATATTTTTTTAATATTTAATATTGAAGATGCAGACTCTAAGCTGTTCCAAGTTTCCATGCTACATGGCTTTTACCAAGAATAGGATGCTATTTTTTAGGTTGTTTTTTTGTTGTTGTTATATGTGGAGTTTTGTTTTCAATGAAATATGCTGAATTCATTTTTTTCCTAATCCTATTTTAGTAATTTAGAATCCTTGTTCTGAGTTCAGAATTATTACTTAAACTATTTAAAAGCACTGAAGCTCTAAGTGAAGGATAGTTTAATGAATAGTGTTTTTCTTTTTTCTTTGCAATTCTGAAATTTATGCTTTTCTTTTCTTTTGCCATTAAAATAATCTGATCTGTATCCGTTTTCTTGCTTAAAATGGTAATCATGAGCATGTTGATCCTTTGATAAAATTAAACTAAACTTTATAAATTGGCATTATGTGGGTAAAAGTATTCAAACCTTGGCAATTGCATATAGTTCAATCTACTACAATGACTTTTACCCACATCTGTTTATTTCTGAACTCTAGTGCATATAGTTAAACAGTCAAGGAAAAAATCAAGAACTTTGTGTTGTAAATCACACATAATTAATTAATGGATACCAATTATTACCAATTCCCAAATTGAATTTTCCAAACCTGAGGCAAAACATTAAAGGATGTTCTCACCATTAGAGAAATGTCTGGGGTTTAAAAAAACATAATGAAAGGAGGTTAAGAGTTAAGATCCCTCTCATATAACATGTGTTGTTTTGTTGTTTGTTGGTTTTCTTAAATTTGTACATTTAGATTCAGAACAATTATATGAAACAACGGTTTTGCTTTTCTATCCCAATATAAAATACTATGATAGAAAGCATGTTCTCCCAATATCAAAAACATTGACCATTTATAAAATGGGCAAAGTATTGCCAAATCTGTTTCCTATTTTTCCCAAATAGTGTACTGGCATTTGTATTAATTTGTACATATATAATTACATTCCATCTTGAATAACTGTTATATATGAACTTGCTTGATCACACATACTGGATTTTTTGTTCTTTATCAAATTAATAAGATGCTCATGATTGCATATTTAAATAGGATAAAGAAGTATAAAGTGAAAAGAGGAAAGAAAAGCATCCTGTCCATATTTTCCAATCCCATCCCTCGGCAGTAATCAGTTTTCATGTTTCCCTGGATTACTGTATTGCCATAGAGTGTTTCTCTGTAAAAGCTATCTGCCCTTCCTTTGCTCAAGACTTAAAAGCATGTCCTGGTGCTAAAAATTTTGGAAACATATAATGTCATATGTCTAATTTTTAATGATGAGAAAAGCATTTGCTTCTATGCAGCTCTCCTTTACCATGAGCAAGAGCCAATTTTTCTTTCAAGATATTTTTTTCTAAAACGATTTTGACAATGTGTGCAACTTAATGCAAAATGTACCTATCACAAAAGGACTTACAAAATCACTTTCTGTTTCGTTGGTACTAATGGACTAGAATTGTCGTCTTTGAGGAACGATTGGATCAGTGGAGTACGGGTTTTGCATTTGTTATCGTTGTTCTTGTTGGTGCTCTGTGGCATCTGGGAAACTAGGCATAATTCTAAAAGGACTCTGTCTGTTGTTTAATATCTCAGGTACTGTGAGGGAACCATGGAGAAACTTAGCAAGGAATACAGAGAGACTGTTATTCCACTGTTTACTCTTAACAGCTAAATAACCAATAAAAGTAAAACAGAATAAACAGGGAGACATCCAAAGTACTCACAACATCTGTTCAGGCCTGAATGTGTGTCCACAATGGTTCAATAACAATGTAACAAACCTTAAAGGTTCAGTGGTTCCATTCAAATTGATTCCATAAACAGGTTAAGATTCAGAGCTTCAACTAAGCTGTTCACTTCAAATGAACATATATATAGTGAGGCCTGAATACTCACTAGAGAGTGTTTAACTCTCTAAAAGAGAAATGGAAAATATGGTCCCTGTGCTCTGGTAATTTGTAACATTAATTGAATACACAGGTCAGACTTATACAAACAAGTTAGGAAGTAATAAAAGTAGGAAAGACATAATACAGCCAAAATACCTAGTATAAGGCATGAGTGTTACTCAATTTATGAAAAGTAGAAAGCAATGTGGACTTCCCAGGTGGCTTAGTGGTAAAGAACTCTTGCCTGCCAATGCAGAAGACATGGGTTTGATCCCTAGGTCAGGAATATCCCCTGGAGAACAAAATGGCAACCCACTCCAATATTCTTGCCTAGGAAATCGCATGGACAGAGGAGCCTGGCAGGCTACAGTCCATGGGATCACAAAGAGTCAGACACAACTTAGTGGCTAAATAACAACAAAAAAATCAATGTAGACAGCAGAAATTGAGAATAATTTTATTGAGAAGAAAGCCTTTGAAATATTCATGCTTTGAATACAAGTGACATTTGGACAATACTAGTAGCTACCACTTATTTATTATGTGCCAGGACACATTCTAAATGTTTTGCTATGCTAACTTGTTACCACAACAACCCTATTAGGAAAGCCCTATTAGTATACCTGAATTCTGAACTATCCAAGCTGGACCTAATGGTTTGCTTCAGAGTGCTGAGATCTTCTAATTCTGAATACATTCTCAAGGTATAGAGTTCATAGGATTTGGTTGCCAATTGCATGTGGGTTGGTAGAGAGAAGATTCAAGGATAACACTAAGAATTTTGGCATGAGCAGCTGAGACAGTGGAGCTGCCATTAACTATAGCGTGTGGAAAATTGCAAGACAATTAAGGAAGGGTACAAGGTTGAGTATAAGTTTGGTTTTGATGTGTTAAGTTTAAGGTGTTTATTAGACTTCCATGTGGACATCAAGAAATATATTGAATATCTCTTGGATATATAGAATAAGTTAAGTTCAAGAGGTCTTCGCAGTTAGAGATAAAAATGTAGGAATCATTCTTCCACACTTGCTCACAAAATATGGGTTTTTCTGATGTCCCCTTTCCAGCACTCTTTCCTATAACCCCACCTCTGTAGATAGTCTCAGCCACTCCCATGATCTAAATATCATTTGGACACAAATGGATCTTATTGGTGGAAATGGACCACAGGAGAGGCAAGATGTCAACATGGTGTCATAGAATCACTGCTCCTAGTGCCCAATAGTGGGGTGTTGGCACATGTAGGGACTCAACCATTGAATGATTGGCTCTGCTAAAAGCTACAGCAAAGTGCTTATGGGCTAACAGAAAAAGGAGGACTTTGACTTTCTGGTTCACTGTTGTATTACCAGTATATAGACTGTATCATGCACATGGCAGATTTTCAACGGATATTTGTTGAGTTAATGAATGAAGACAGACCTGCAGCTCTCAGAAAAGTGGAGAGAAACCTGAGGCCTAGCAGAACTTACTAAGAGTACAGAAGCCAGCCAGGGCTGTGTGGTGAAGGCTATACTTAACAGTGCTGAATGCTGCAGAGGCAGGAAAAAGATGCAAACAAGAAGCTATTAGTGAACCAAATAGAAATTTTCCTCAGGAAGTAAATATAGTAAAAAAACAAAATGTGAATCACAGGTGTTTTATAGCCATCTGCTCACATTAAGTCATTCTGAGATGTAAAAGATGAAGAATCACTAGAAAGCAATTTTATAATTTGTAAATTAAGTTCAATACACTTCAAGCCAGAATATAAATGAAATACATAAGTCACTTTTCAGGGAAAATACACTCAACAATCAATTTCATATTATCTTATATTTTACTTATTGTGTTATATATCTGAAACTGTATTGTTTCAATTTTAAGGTAGTTTTTTTTTTCTTATGGAAACAATCTTACTAAAGGAACACTAACAAACCTTGAAGTAAATATTTATAAATAATTTATAAATATTTTATTACAAACCTTAAAATAGAAGGCAAAATTTCAGATTACTGTTTGTATACACATCCTACGATTGAACAATTATTTCAAAACTTTCCTCAGAGTTTTAAACTCACGAAGCTGTGTTTGAGCTTACTTCTTGGTATGAAACAGGACTAAGCATACCTACATGTTATAGATATTCTCATTTTTTGATTGTGTGCCAGAGTTTGTGCAAGTGCTGAACTGAATTCTCTGTTGTTTATGTGTGAAATGCCCATTTATTTTCATGACTACATGGAAGTCACGGCAGCAATATGAATTTCAAATGGCACTTTTAGAAACAGAAATCATACAGACACTTTTCAGAGTAAACATGAAACAACTTGTTGTAAGAGAACCCGTGAAAAATTCACGAAATTCTTGTTTCAGTTTGTTGTCATCAGAAATGATTGCTAATATGTTCAGTTTATCAGCTCTCACTGTCTCCTACTCTAGCCTTGGCCAGTTTCTTTAGTATCTTGTTTGACATTCATATAAATAGATTTAACATTTACGTGGGAAAAGGCACGCTTTGTAATGAAACATTCTGACAGCAAGGAAGCAGTTGTCACTTTATACTAAATGGAAGAAAAACCAACATTCAGAAATGTGCCCATTATGATAGAGAACAGAGCCTCATTAAATTAGGAGTTACTTGAGGCCTTTATCTCAGCCTGATTAGTTGGCAAATAGGTCCCTTGTTTGGTTTCCTAGATCAATTGTCTGTAGTCTCTAGTTTCTGTTTTTTAGCTCATTAAAGACACTTATAGATTCCAGTTGGATTCTCTTCTTAAATTGAGACCCACATTTCTAAATATTATTTTTTCTCAAACTGAGGCCTATATTATGGTGGCTGTGTTACCAATGAGCTCTTATTTAAACAACATGCTTTTCACCTAGAAATGTGAATTACAGCAGTATAGTTCACTGTCTTCTGTTTTTCCTTATTTTACATATTCAGGCTTCGACTTTCAATTGTGAAAGTTACTTCCCAATCAAAATTTTCTCTATTAAAAATGTATAAATAAGGATCTCATTTAACTTACTTGATTCTAGGAATCAGAGTGACAAGGATGCTATTTTGAAATATTAAGGACTTAAATAATATAGACTCATGTATGAGTGCCTTCCAGACATTGAAATTTCCATTTCCAGGAAGTGTGTCTAACAAATAAACGTCTCATCGAATTGAAATTGGGAGCAGGGAGGTCATTTCATAGGGGCATGTCAACATCAAGAAATAAGTTAACTAGTAAGTGGGTACTTCCTCATTTTGCCGTCATATTTCAGGTAAGATAAGGAACTATTCTGGGAGAGAAATGGAAATAATATACTCTATAGTGATCCTAGGGATTTTTCTATCTCCATAGCAACTACAGAGACTATGGTTTCCTTTTTAGAGGGTCAGAAACTATAAAGATCACTTATTTCTAGACAAACCAAAATAGTAAAAAGCTATAAAAGATCTCATCTCTGACTTTAAACTGTGGAAACTGCTACAGAATTTTCTTTGGTGCATATACCATTTGTTTTTCTGTGTTCAGTGCCTCAGGGACAAGAGTATGTGTAGGGACTTTAAAAAGGATTTCCTGGACTCCAGCCAATTTTGACAGCATTCTGCAAGAGTGTACCAAGGAGCTATTATCTAGATATCCAGGGAGTGTGACATCTACTGCCCCAGTTTTTGCTTTTTGCTTTTCTCATTTAAGATAGAAAGTTTTCCTGCTTTGGCAGTGTGCTGCCCTGCATTGCTAAAACTGTTCACAACTCGATTCTGAGCAATTCTACCACTTCCCAGAGAGATGGGAGCTCTCCAGAGATTTCAGGAAGCTTTGCAAGGTCAAATCATCTGAGAGAGAATATATATTCTCTCTCACACACCCCACATCCAAACCATAAAAGAATTTCTTTTAGACCAGTAGGGAAGATACTCCCACCCTTCTCTTTGATTTTACCCCCATAGGAAATGACAGCTATTCATTGTAAGTGTCTGGGATCCCAACATACAGACAGATGGAGTTGGTTGCCCCAGTGTGAATTTCAGTACTCAGTCTATCAGTGAGCTGAATACTTGGTATTAAGTGGAGAACGTATCAGAGTTCTGGATTTTTGCCCTTGGCCTTGCAGCCACGTGAACCTGGAGTCTGTGACTCACATCAGCAAGAGTCTAGCCAGTGCAAGCATTGAGGAAGGTCATTGGGTCAGTAGAGTTAACACAAGCAGCACAGAAAGTCATGTTGGTGCATGTTCCTGGCACCTGACCTAATCTAGCTAGTGTGTGCATGTGTGCTCAGTCGTGTATGACTGTTTGAGACCCATGGACCGTAGCCTGCCAGGCTCCTCTGTCCGTGGGATTCTCCAGGAAGGAATACTGCAGTGGGCTGCCATGTCCTCTTCCAGGGAATCTTCCTGACCCAGGGATTGAACCCATATCTCTTGCATCTCCTGCATTGACAGGTGGATTCTTTCCTACTATACCACCTGGGAAGCCCCAATCCAGTGAGTGGGGTAGCCCTAAATATTCCACCCAAGACTCTAGGCTCAGAGTGAAATTTTACCAGGTGAATAAAAGAAAAAAAGAATGTAAGAGGCTTTCTTGAGTGCAGTGACCTCTAAGGCATTGATAACATATCCAAGATCCATCCTGTCTTTTAAACATTTTTGTTATAGTATCTGTTTTCATTTTATTAAACTTTTCCTCCATGAAGAAGTGTCTTATGTGAAATAAGGCAAACCGTAGTGTCATACTAGGTTATTTTCAATTTTGTAGTGATCTTCCTTTGGTTTTAAAATACATACATTACTCTTCTGGTTCTTCTCCAAGGTCTGATGAGATCTGCTCTTTAGACATATTCATCTCCACCTCTGCTTTCCACAAAGGTTCATCCTTAGGCAAAATTTCATGCTTTTACTCTAACATTTCTGAGCAGTTTTCCCATCTCTCCTACAATTGAACAATACCTACTCTATTCCACTGACTAGCCATTCTCACAGGCAGAATGGTTATATCCTGCATTTTCTCCAGAAGAGTAATGCCACAGGCTATTTTCTGTGTTGGCATGCCTTCCTTTCCCTCATCTGGTAATCCTTGGTATCTCAGATAAATATCCTGACCACTGAGCTAAATTGACTTGCTTAACAACAACAACAAAAAAACTTGAAACCTTCTAATCACAAGGTATTCATGGACTTGAAGACAACATCAGGGAATTGTATAAGTAATCTCTCCCTCTTCCCCACCCCCTCTCTCTCTGAAATTCATTCACACCACCCATAGCCATCATGTCTAGATGACTAGCAGACCTGACAACACAACTGTTTTCCTTAGGGTCTCAAGGTGAGCACTGACTTTCCCCTTACAAGTGACATTATCTATATCCTCACCAGCTTCTGTAGATTCATCTTCCCCCAAGGCAAGTCCTCATGCACCACAGTCGTGAGGGCAGACCCTGAAGCAAATTCCACCAGTCTGACTGGGAAGGCGCAGACTCAGCAACAGGCATTCCCTGTCTAGCCTCGTCTCCATTTCAGACATGGTTGAGATCCTCCCCAATTTTGCCTGCGAGTTGACCAACATATTCATTTTATTGATACTTGTTCAGTTTTTATGTTTCTACAGTTGACTCTTGAACAGCGTGGGTTTGAACTTCTTGGGTTGACTTAGATGTTTTCCATAGAAAATACTAGAGAGCTGAGCTTCCCTCGTGGCTCAGACAGTAGACAAATCTGCCTGCCATGCAGGAGACCCAGGTTTCATCCCTGGGTCAGGAAGATCCCCTGGAGAAGGGAAAGACTATCCACTCCAGTATTCTTGCCTGAAAAATTCCATGAACAGAGGAGCCTGGCGGGCTATAGTTCTTGGGGTCGCAAAGAGTCAGACACAACTGAGCAACCAAAACTTTCGCTTTGACTACAGAACTATACAATCTGTCATTGGACAAATCCACAGATGCTGAGCAACCATGGATATTGAGGGCCAACTCTAAAGTATACATGGATTAACCCCCATGTTATTCAAGGGTCTACTTTATTTATCCTGACAGAAAGCATGTGATCTCTGGATCAGAGAAGGCACAAGTGATTACTCAAGAGCATCTTGGCACTCATCCTCATGCCCCAAATCTGCCTATGAGACGTGAGGTGAGAGCCAGATGTTTACCTGTGCAACTGTGGGTTACAGTACAAGAGACAAAACCCAGTATCAGAAACATCAGAGCTTATATAAGGGAGTTGGCATGTCTGATAGAGACAGAAAGAGAGGTGTGGAGGGACTTGGGTGTCAGAAGGGAGAGAGGGGGTGAAGATAGAGAAACAGAGAGAGACCTTTGCTCTCCTCTCCAGAGAGGGGAGCAGGTCTCTGTCTGTTATCCTCAGAAGGTAAGTTAGAATGTAAGCAAAGGAATCCAGTGAAGCTTCTGGGTCTCCCTGGAATAATACACTAATCTCAGCTCTGAGGTATATTTGCTGGTCAATGATCCTTTATCCCAGATGGCAGTGTTCTTTGCTCAGAAAGCCTAGAACCTGTGAAAATGGGAGAGATATATGACCCAAATGTATTTATCATCGCATTTCCTCTTCTCAAAATCTGATGCCAGCTGCCTATTGAATACCTATAGCCTGATGACCCAAAGGCTTTTCATTGTCATCATACACACACACATATACACACACAAGCATGTACACACAGAACCTGTTCATCCATCTGCAGTCCTCTTACTCAGATACCAGTATTCATTCAGGTGCTCAGGCCAGAAACCTGGGAGCTAGAGTCATTCTTCCTCTTCACTCAATACAGTCACTGACTTCTGCCAAGTTTCCTTCCTAAATAACTTTCTCAATTCAACTCAAATATGAAGGCTGACTAGATTTTTGATTACATTAATAATATTTTAAGTTTTGAGGTGTAGAATACAGTGCTATGTGTGCTTTCCTTGAAAAGAATTCATGTATATTGGAAACATGCTGAAGATTTTTTGGATAAGTGTATAAAATATTATATCAATTTGTTCAAAATACTATGGTTGAGGAGGTGAATGAGTGGACATATACAGTGAAACAGCATTGCCCATGGTTTTATAAGTGTTGGCAGTGGATGATAGATTCATAGGGGCTATTTGTACTGTTCTCTCTCTTTTTTTTTTTTTTCTTTTCTGCTTTTGTATATATTTGAAATTCACCTATGTGTGTGTGTGTGTTTGTGAGATGGTTCCTCACTGTCTGCTGAATTACATGCAGTATTTTTAAAGCACATTATTAATCATCTCCAGCTGCTATTTCTGGACCCATCTTCCTTGATCCTATATGTTTCTGAAAAGTCAGATATGACTGCTCATGTTTCCTGTCTTTGCGTGTGTATTAGCTACTAAGTATGACATCCTTCACACTTCAGCTACTCAGCTATGTATATCTACCCCCAAATCCTACTTCCTTTATGAGCCCTTTCCTTGGCTTGTGACCACATATATAATTCATTCCTTTTCTGAGCTTTGAAAAAACATTTGGTGCCATTTAGATCACTCATCAAATAACTTGTGAACATTTAGCGGGGATTTCTACACTATAACTGTTTCCTTCAGTTTTCCAAACCACACCCTCGCTTACCACCTCAATAAGATCAATTCAAAACTTACTCAAAACAAGTAAAACCTACCTTTGCTTTCTCCATATTGATCCTTATACATAAAATAACTCAATAAATGTTTACTCAATTGACTTGTCTTTGACAATTCAGATAAGGAAAATAACCAGATTCATACTTGCAAGTCTAGACAAATATGGAAGATTTTGGCATTTTTTGAATGCTGATATATTTTTTAAAAATTATTATATTGTAAAGTAATTAGCCTCCAACTAATAAAAATAAATTTTAAAAAATTATTATATAATGACATTGTGTTTTTTTCCCCTTAAATATAATCTGTGTTTAAAAATTATGGAGTTGATTTTTGTGATACTTGAACTTATTCAACACAAATGCACTGGGTACATACAATGTTCCAGGCATGTGTGTGAGCTCTGGAAACCCTGCACTCAGAGGGTCTAGTCTAGTGCTACAGAGAAACGAGGAGATAGGTAATCTCACTTAGTCATAAAGGCCATGAAGGAAAATGAACATACAAGAGAAACAGAGCACTCAGGGCTGCTACTTAAAATGGAAAGGTAGAGAAGGCTCTTCTGATATGAAAAAGAAGTAAGGAAAACAGTCATTTAAGTTTCCTGGAGGGGAGAAGTATTTTTGGCAGAAAGAATGGCAAATGCAGAAACCTCAAAGCAAGAGTACATTCAGCCTGTTTGAGGAACACAAAGAGGAAAATGAGGCTGAAATGGTGTGCACCAGGAGGAGGGCTTCCCTGGTGGCTCAGCTGGTAAAGAATCCACCTGCAATGCGGGAGACCTGGGTTCGATCCCTGGGTTGGGAAGATCCCCTGGAGAAGGGAAAGGCTACCCACTCCAGTATTCTGGCCTGGAGAATTCCATGGACTGTATAGTCCATGCGGTCACCAAGAGTCGGACTTGACTGAGCGACTTTCACTTTCTGGAGGAGACTAAGGAAAAAGTAAGACTGGAGTGGCAGGCAGCATACAACCAAGTTGTGCAGAACTTTGTAGGCCCTGATGAAGACTCTGGGTTTGGGACTTCCCTGGCCCAGTGCCTAGGACTCAGTACTTTCACCTCTGGGGCCCGAGTTTAATCCTTTTTCAGGGAACCAACGTCCCACAAGTTGTGCCTTGTGGACAAGCAATAAATTTGATAAGGAGCATTTGAGAAGTGAAGTAATATGATTTGATTTGTGTTTCGTACAAATTTCTTTGGCTATTGTGTGAAGAATTGATGGGGAAGGGTCAAGAAATGATGAGGGGGGTCATTTAGGTAGGAATTGGAATAATCCAGGTGAGAGACAAGAGTAGCTTGTATCAGACTTATAACAAGGGAGATGATGAGAAAATGTCAAATTCTGGACATGTTCTTGGAAGTAGAGTCTATAGGATCATCCAGTAATATGAATACAGAGATTAAAAAAGAAGGATCAAGGAGGATTCCAAGGTTGTTAACCTGAATAACTGTTAATTGATATGTCATTTACTGAAATGAGGAAAATAATGGGAAGAGAAGGATAAGGGGATGCTGTTTAGAATGTGGTTGGGGCTATGTTAAGTTTGAGATGCTCCTGAGACATCCAAGCATCAAGAAAGTTGTTGGAAATATGAGTATGGATTTCAGAGTTGAGGTCATGGCTGGAGATGTAAGCTGGGGAATCATTGTCATGTTTATTGTTCAGTTACTCCATCATGCCTGACTCTTTGCAACCCCATTGACTGCAGCACGCCAGGCTTCCCTGTCCATCACCATCTCCTGGAGCTTACTCAAACTCATGTCCATTGAGTTGGTGATGCCATCCAACCATTTCATCCTCTGTTGCCCCCTTCTCCTCCTGCCTTCAATCTTCCCCAGCATCAGGGTCATTTCCAGTGAGTCAGCTCTTCACATCAGGTGGCCCAAGGATTGGAGCTTCAGCTTCAGCCTCAGTCCTTCCAATGAAGATTCAGGGTTGATTTCATTTAGGATTGACTGGTTTGATGTCCTTGCAGTCCAAGGGACTCTCAAGAGTCTTCTCTAACACCACAGTTCAAAAATATCAATTCTTCAGTGCTCAGCCTTCTTTATGCTCCAACTCTCACATCCATACATAACTACTGGAAAATCCATAGCTTTGACTATACAGACCTTTTTCAGCAAAGTAATGTGTCTACTTTTTAATATGCTGTCTAGGTTTGTCATAGCTTTCCTTCCAAGGAGCAGGGGTCTTTTTAAAATTTAATTAAATTTTTTTATTGAAAGATAATTGCTATACAGAATTTTGTTGTTTTCTATCAAACCTCAACAAGAATCAGCCATAGGTATACATATATTGCCTCCTTTTGAACCTTCCTCCCATCTCCTTCCCCATCCCACCCTTTAATTTCATGGATGCAGTCACTGTCTGTAGTGATTTTGAAGTCCAAGAAAATAAAGTTTGTCACTGTCTCCATTGTTTCCCCTTCTATTTGCCATGAAGTGATGGGACCAAATGCCATATTGTTACTTTTCTGAATGTCTACTTTTAAGCCAGCATCAAAAGGCTTTTTAGTTCCTCTTCGTTTTCTGCCATAAGATTGGTTTTATCTGCATATCTGAGGTTATTGATATTTCTTCTGGCCATCCTGATTCCAGCTGGTGCTTCATCCAGCCCAGCATCTCGCATGATGTACTCTGCATATAATTTAAATAACAGGGTGACACTATACAGCCTTGACATACCCCTTTCCCAAGTTGGAACCAGTCTGTTGTTTCATGTTTGTATTTAACTATTGCCTTCTTGACCTGCATACAGGTTTCGCAGGAGTCAGATAACATGGTCCAATATTCCAATCTCTTTAAGAATTTTCCACAGTTTGTTGTTGATCCACACAGTCAAAGGCTTTAGTGTAGTCAATGAAGCAGAAGTAGATGTTTTCCTGGAATCCTCTTGCTTTTTCTGTGATCCAATGGATGTTGACAGTTTGATCTCTGGTTCCTCTGACTTTTCTAAATCCATCTTGAATATCTGAGAGTTTTTGGTTCATGTACTATTTGAGGCCTAGCTTGGAGAATTTTGAGCATTGCAATATCGAGATTATGTAAAGTCACACGACCAAACAGGAGGTAACATAGATAGATGAGGAAATAATCTATGCTAGAGCACTCCAATATTAAGAGATTAGTAAGAGGAGAAAGATTCTGTAAAGGAGACTGTGAAGCTGTGGACAAGAAGGTGTAAGAAAAAACAGAAGAATTCAGGTTACAGAAGCCAAACAAAGATAGAGTTTTAGGAAAGAGGGAGTGATTGCCAGTATCAAGATGAAGACTGAATTACCCATTCAAATTGGGCATGTTGAAATCAGTGAGCTTCAAGGTTAATGACTTTTAAAAGTCAGAAAATGAAAAATGCAAGACTGTGAGTTACTCTGAGTGTTGATACATTTCCTTTCTTCTCTTTCCATAGACAACTGAATCATTTCTGACTTGCTTTAAAATTTCAATATTGCAGAATATAAAAGACAACCTGCAACAAATCTCAGGTCGGATTGATGTCATTCACAATAAGAAGGCAGCAGCATTGCAAAGTGCCACACCCCCGGAAAAGGCAAGGCTACAGGAAGCTCTCTCCAGGCTCGACTTCCAATGGGAAAGAGTGAACAAAATGTACAAGGACCGACAAGGGTAGGTACCACTTTCCTTTTACTAAGAAAACAATTATACCCATCTCCCAGGAAATCTAGAGTTCATGTCCATGCTCTTCATGAAAAAAAGAGAGAGGGAGGAAGAGAGGGAGATGTATCACTATCACTGGAAAAAGGTAAGTGGAATCAGAACAAATGGTGATATAGTTGAAACTAATGAGCTGAATTCAACAAATTTTTCAGAACTAAAGTTAGCATCATGTTCGAACACTATAATATCCTCAAAAATTTCAGGTCATGCCAAAACCGATTTGGTCATTGAATTGAGGTGGTTTAAATAATTGTGCAGTACAGTTTGTATACTTTTGGTCAACTCTGTATCCTATAGATTTATAATAGTTTGATATACTTACATTAATATATTGGAAATATAAGCTAGCAACACGAAGTTGACTTTCATGTGTTGTTTCTGTTTTGAAGGTGATCTTTTACATTTTACATCTCCCTACTTTTTTGTCTCAAAGAATTTGATTTAAAATTATTAATTTTTCATGCTTCTTTAATTAAACTGTCTAATTGTTGACCAAATTTTTAAAATTCAGATAGATTTCTTAGCCTTAGACCAGAAGAAGGTGTTGTTTCCTCTTCCAATTTTAGGTGAAACATAATAAAATTGCAGTGGCTTAAAGCAGTTTCTTTCAGAGAGTTGTTTCAAGACAGTATTCTTCATTATTCTTGGAGGAAATAAAATCATTTTTAATAATTACAAGGAACCTCCTTAATATCTCTCCTATCTGTCCATTTCTTGATGTCTTTACTTCATTTTTTGTTCTTAATTTACTACATTAGATTCCTAAATCAATACTTCTAGCATAAATCTCAGTGTTTCCAATGATCATGCCTTCTTTGCTCCCAATTATCTTTCATTCAGAATTGTTTTTCTGAAATGTAAGAACTTAAGTGCTATCACCTCATTCCTTTTAGAATAAAGTCTAGATTGATTAATTTGGAACAAAAGGCTTTCACATGATCCCTGCTCATGTGGTCAACCTCACTGTGTATCAACTCCTGCTTGCTTACAACTCCTCTGAATTCTGCTCTAGCAATATTAATTTGATTTAAAGATTTCCAAATGTCTTCTGCCCTCTCTGGCCTACCTGCCTTCAAGTCTCATGTCAAATGTTATTTCCTTCTTAAAACCCTAAAAATATTAGTTTATCTTAGAAACTTAGATATCATTTTAACATTAATATAACATAATATCAGCATACAATTTATATATTTGCAAATGTTGCCAGACTCAGTGGCTACCTGTAGAGAGGGTGCATGCTAAATCACTTCAGTTGTGTCCAACTCTTTGCAACCCTATGGACTATAGCCTGCCAGGTGCCTCTCTCCATGGAATTCCCCAGGCAAGAATACTGGAGTGGGTTGCCAAGCCCTCCTCCAGGGGATCTTCCCAACCCAGGGATCGAACCCATGTGTCTTACATCTCCTTCATTGACAGGCAGGTTCTCTACCACTAGTACCACCTGGGATGCCCCTGCTCCAAAATGACCTTTTCCTAGAATTTAATATAGAGCAATATCTTTTTTTTTTTTTACTTTTATGTCTCCTGCACAAGCTCCTGAAAGAGAGATATGCTTTATTTTATGTGATATGTTCAGGACTAAGATAGTAGTACTAAGCATGAAGTGGATGTTCAGTGTATCTGAACTGAATCCCCCACCAGGAAGCCTGAGAATATTTTCCCCTGGACTGTCTAATAGTTTTATCTCAACTTACTGGAAAACAGCTAGTTCCAGGGTATCCATAGCCATTCTTGATAAAGGGAAAGAAACTCAGCAGTCCTATGTGTATACTGCAAAAGACAAATTTATTATTCCATCATGAATATACCTCTCAGTATCGCATACTAAGTCAAAATGAACTTCTGCAAGTTACTCGATGAGGTCAGTTTTGTCACTCTCTTTTGGGGTGCTCATTCCACATTGGGGATGTTTGCGTCTCTATTGTCTTCTCTCAGGGTTTTCTTCTAGCCATCCAGGCCACCAACACTATCGTCTAAGAACTTTCAGGGTTCTTGGGTAGGCAGTGGCTACGTGCTTCTGTGGGCAGTGACCACTCTTGCAGGAAGGCTGAGGTGAGACTTTCTGCTTTCTGAGTCTTCTCCCCCACTTTTGGTCATCTTTTGTCACTGAGCTACGTATTTCCTTCTGACAGTCATGCGGCTCTTTACCTTTCAGTTCACCTTCAACCATAGACTTGAAAAGACGCAGATCCTCTAATGCCATTCTACAGAGAGAGTAAGCTGAATTTTCACCCCGGATCTGGGTGGGCTTTTTCCTATGTCTGGCAAATGATGGAGTGTCACTAACCCCAGTAGCCTCACTCTTTACTTATCCAGATGCTGGAAAAGTATCCTCATTTTACTCTAATTGGACTTCTCTAGGAATTGGTCAGGAGCTGCTAAATTTCATGTGACTGTAGTCTAGTCTTGGGTAAAACTGTTTTAAGTTATTGTGTGTGAGTACAGACCCTAGAGTTCAACTTGCTTTGATATCCTGGCTTTGCTGCTGACCAGCTCTATGTCCTTGAGCAAGCTCCCTAGCCTTTATCCTCCACAATTCCCTTATCTATAAAATGGGAGAAAAATATTTACTAAGTCATAGAGTTGTTATGAGGATTAAATGATACAGTGTATGTCAAGTGTTTAGTGTATTGCTTCTATATAATGACTCAGTCAAGCTCGGCAATTTTGATGATAAACATGATGGTCTCCTGGCTCTGATAGTCTTCATGCCTGTTAATTCTTTCTTATATGCTCTCACGTTTTCCTGAGCACCATAGAGAGCTGATTTAAATTCAGTCCCTGATTTGAAGAACCTCCCAGTGCTAGAGAGAAAATGGACAAACAGCCAATAAATTACAGGTTAATAGATACAAGCAATGCTGGAGGGTGAGAACAAGATCCCTGGGGAGTGGAAAAGGAACATCTTACTCTGAGTCAGGAATAAAGCAAGGTCAATGGACCGTTCAAGGTTCTGAGTTACAACTAACAGAAAGAAACTCCGGTTGCCTTGGGTAGAATTATATAATTAGAAGAGTATCAGGTAACTCATAGAATCGATGGAAAAGCCTGGGATCCAGATGTAAATATGGGCAGAAATTGTCAAGGAAGCCTGGTACACGTACCCAGAAACACACTAAGCATCAAACTACAAGACAAATCTGAATTATAAACTGTTATCATAGCCATGGTCCACTGGCACACCAGAGATACCATTGCCGCTCTATAGCAGTTGCAACTATCACTTCCCAAAAGTATCAAAATTATTACTTATTTTTGTGTCACTAATTTTAGAATTAAGTTTGCTTACAGAATTGCCAGATAAAGCAGTTGTTGTTTTTTTTCCCCTCTGAAGGGCCAATTAGTGAATATTTCAGTGTTTGCAGGTTATATAATTTCTGTTGTAACTACTCAACTCTGCTGTTGAAGGGTGAAAGAAACCCTAGACAATACATATACAAATAGGCATGGTTTATTCTAATAAAACTTTATTTATAAAGACAGGCAGTAGGTCAAATTTTGCTGGAGGGCCATAAATTGCCAACTTTTATAATAAGGCATGCTTCAGTCATATAACTAGGTTCTAATTGCTAGGGGTTAAGAAATATAAATTGCTGCAGTTTGGGCTCCATTTTTTGGAGTGGTAGTGGTAGTCAGGAATTTATCTCCCACCAAGCCCATATATTGGTAGATTCTTGAATCCTTATCTATTAGAAGCTATATGTTCTTTCTTCAAATTAGTATAGAGTTGATTTACAATGTTGTGCTAGTTTCTGATGTACAGCAAATAATTAAGTTATATATATATACACACACATATATACACACACACACGCACACATATATATGTATTCTTTTTCATATTCCTTTCCATAATGGTTTACTACAGTATGTTGAATATATTTCTCTGTGCTATACATTCTGACCTTGTTGTTTATCTGTTTTATATGTAGTAGTTTGTATCTGCTAATCCAAGCTCCTAATTTATCCTCCCCCAACCCTCTTTGCCCTTTGGTGACCATAAGTTTGCTTTCTATGTCTGTGAGTCTGTTTCTGCTTTATAAGTAAGCTTATTTTATTTATGTCATATTTTAGATTCCAGATATAAGTAATATCATATATTAATCTTTCTCTGTATAACGTATTTCACTTAATATGCCAATCTCTAGGTCCAGCCATGTTCTGCAAATAATATTATTTCATTCCTTTTTACAGCTGAGTAGTATTCCATTGTGTATGTATACCACATCTTCTTTATCTGTTCATCTGTTGATGAACATTTAGATTGTTTCCATGTCTCGGCTATTGTAAAGAGTGTTTCTGTGAACATTGAGATGTGTGCATCTTTTTGAATTAGAGCTTTTTTCTGGATATATGCCTAGGAGTGGGATTTCTGGATCATATGGTAGTTATATTTTTAGCTTTATAAGGAACCTCCATACTATTCTCCATAGTGGCTGTACCAATTTACATTCCCACCAGCTGTGTAGGAGGTTTCCCTTTTTTCCACATCCTCTCAAGCTTTTGTTATTGTAGACTTTTTATTGGTGGTATTTGGACTCATGTGAGGTGGTACTTAATGTAGTTTTGATTTGTATTTCTCTCATAAATCAAGGCTATACGTTCTTAAATAGACAAATGTGCATCATTCATGTTGGGTTCTCAACAAAAATCTACTGTTTTTTAAATAAGTCAACTTGTGGTTAAAACAAAATACCTTTGAACAAGTAAGAAGGCATTAGTATATTTTCAGGTATGAGCCAGTTATGATAATACATCAGTCAGCTATTGCCATAATATGGTGATACAAATTACCCCTAAAACTCTATAACTTAAAACAAGCCTTTGTTCTCATGCTTATGGATCTTTAGGTTGCCTGTGTTTTGGCTGACTTAGGCTGAGTGTGGCTGGACAGCTGTTTCAAGTGATGGGTGAGCTGGGCTATGCCCCAGGATATGTGTTTCCTCCACATGTCTTTATTCTGGGCTTTAGATGAAGGACCGGTGGCATACTCTTCTCATGACACATCACCAGGGCATGAACCAAGCCCAGTCTCCTAAGAGCATGTGTGGACTATGATTGTATTAAGCTGCTCACATTCCATTGGCAACAGCAAACCTGACATCAATAGAATGGGGAAGTAGTCTCCTGCTACAGTGAACAGGAAAGAACAATAAATACTTGCTGACTAATAATCCAAACTATTATAGGTAGTTAATAATTAATAATGAAGGATTCTTTAGAGCTTGAAAATACCTTAGTGATTTTATCCTGCTTCATTATTTTATCAGTTCAGTTCAGTAATTCAGTCGTGTCCGATTCTTTGTGATCCCATGGACTGCAGCACACCAGGCTTCCCTGTCCATCACCAGTTCCCAAAGCTTGCTCAAACTCATGTCCATCAAGTCGGTGATACCATCCAACCATCTCATCCTTTGTCGTCCCCTTCTCCTGCCTTAAATCTTTCCCAGCCTTGGGATCTTTTACAGTGAGTCAGTTCTTTGTATCAGGTGGCCAAAGTATTGGAGCTTCAGCTTCAGCGTCAGTCCTTCCAATGAATATTCAGGACTGATTTCTTTTAGGACTGGTTGGATCTCCTTGCAGTCCAAGGGACTCTCAAGAGTCTTCTCCAGCACCACAGTTCAAAAGCATCAGTTCTTCGGCACTCAGCTTTCTTTATGGTACAGCTCTCACATCCATACATGACTACTGGAAAAACCATAGCTTTGACTAGATGGACATTTGTCGACCACAAAGATGTTAAGTGACTTGCCCAAACACATGCTTCAATGGCACATCTGCATATTTCTATTTCACCAAAATATTTCGCTCTAATATATTTGCATAGCTTACTCAAAAGTAATTTGCAAACAGGAGAAAATGCAGTAATCTCTTGGCATTCCTGAGGCATAGCTTCTGAGACCATCATTAATCACCGAATTCATGAGTGCCATGATGGCAAGACTCACCTCTATTAAATGTCATAGAGTAAAACAGACATTACTGTCTATGTTGATGCAAGTAGAGAATTAAAAGCCAGATTGACTTGTTACAGCTCACTCATTATCTAGGAGACCATACATTGGCTTCCATACGTTGTCTTCCGGCAAATAAAATTTTAACTTGTACCTCAGTAAAGTTACAAATCCTCAAATTATTAGAAGTGGGTCCTTTCCATGGAAACAAAGATAGGTCAGTAAATATTAAATCCATGAATCACGTGTGTGCATGTACATATCCATGTATATGGATAGATAATCCGTATAGATAGAAACATGTATTTACATATATAAATACGTAAATATTTAATGAGAAATTAACTGATGCTAAATGCTGTTTTCCATCTATTTCTTAGTGGATTACTTACTGTTTATAAAGGAAACACATGAAAATGAAACTAACATAATATCTACCTAGTATTAGAGAAACAATATACTTTCCAAAAGCACTTAAGGAGGGATGACAGATACCAATACAGATAGCCTGTTGTCTTTTTTCAGATACCACCTTTCCTAGCCCTCAAACCATTAGCAAATTTGTCTGATTTTCAGGAAATTACTCCTCAAGTCTTAGAGGATAGCACAAATCAAGGAAGATAATGATAGCGAAAGTAGTTTGTAGACTACAAATTGCTCTGTAGCCATAAGATGGCATTATTGTGTAACAACAAGATTCTGGTCTGACAGTATGAGGACATTTAAGAAATCAAATTCTATTACCAATGATTTTTCATAAAGTAAGAAATAGGAAAAACCATGTTGTGTTAAAGAAGAATATATATTGTATGATTTCATTGAAATAAAGCTCAAAAAAAGGCCTATCAAGGGTTAAAGTTCAGGTATGGTTATTTTTGTGGGGAGTAGTAATTAACAAGGACAGGAATGAGTTCTGGGTTTGAGTAATGTTTTATTTATTCATCTGGATACTGGTTATATTGATAATTTCCCTTAAGAAAATTTATAGAACTGTACACTTGTGAGTTGTATATTTTTCTGTGTGTATGCTTTTACTCAAATGAAATTTACACTTAACATTTTTAAAATAGTTAACACATTTTTAAGTACAAGAAGGTCCTAATCTCAGAATGTTTTGAAAAAGGTGGCGTTTTAAGAAAAAGCACGTTACATTGTGTTATTTTTGGAATTTCCCCATGGACTTCTGAAAGGTTTATAATTGATCAGTACAGACTCTTAAGTTTGTGGGCACCAGTGCTCTAGAGAACGATTTCCTGAATGCTGGGAGCACAGTGCCACTTGTCAACAGGATGCTGGAGATGGAAGAGCTGGAAACTGCTTCCCTGGGGATTTCTCCTTTGTTTAGCTCTCTTTGTGTCAAGCCCACAGTATTAATGTGCTCACAGACTCTCACTGCCATTTGCCATGAAGGAAAATGAGACAATGAAAAAAATGAAGAAATGAAAGGAGAGAAAACAGAAATAGAAATGAAAGAAATTGGATTTGAAGAGAAAGCACCTTGATCGCCTCTGTATTCAGATTCTGGGGGACAAGCATGCCATTCTGCTAGCCCACTCTACATGTAACTTTCCCATAAGCATTGACTATCTCACTGGTAATTTTTCTACTGAAGCTTTCAGTAAATATTTTTCTCTCATGTCAAGGTTAGGGAAATAACCATACAGTACTCACAGAGGGAAAGAATAATATATTAATCCTTATGGCATCTCCATACAGTTTTTTCCTCTAAAGTGGAAGCTAGAGGGACAGATGTATAATCTGGGAGTTTTTCCAGACTTGTTTGTTCCTAAATGAGACATTCAGCTATAGCAGCATTAGCAGCCTCTTCTATTTGTCACAATGCCATATGTAGTTGGGAAGATACATGAGAAGCACACACAGGATCCTGACAACTCAGGAAAGATCAACATTGCAGTCTTAGAATTAGTCTCTACTAAATGTAAAAAAAAACTCATGCCAGATTGAATCTTCATTTCTCCTCCCAGGTATATGTGTAAGTGCCAGTGCATAATTTTACTGTAGTTTTTTGAACTTAGTAGAATCAAGTAAGAGGTTAAAAAAAATACCCTGAATATGGATTATTTTTTACATCTCATTTTACAGTTGTTTTTGTACTGACCAGGGGAGAGTATTCTCATCCATTCATTCATAGGGACCCTGCAGAGGTAAATGTGTTAAACTGAGGAAGAAGTGACAGTTTCTACATATATGTCCCACTTTTTCATGCTGTTGAGACCATGATGTATGGGGAATGCTTCTGTTTTGGTTTTCAAAATGAAATATGTTTTTGAAAATCAGCATTTACTAAATAATTGATTCCATAGAATTCATTTTTAGAACTTAGTTATCTATGTAGAGAAAAGATATTTTTATCTCCATAGATATATTAAGAAACATACATAGACACACATATATACTCACCAATTCACCTAAACATTGGAAATATTTAAAAGCTTAAAGTGTTTACCCATTAAGCATCTTGTTCTCTATCTGCTCCCCTACATTTGTCTATATTGATTGGTCAGTTTTATTTTATTGGTTACTGGAAGTCAGAAACCATATCATTTTTGCCTCTTAGTACAAGTCCCCATAGAGCACATTTGGTTAATAAATACTATTTGATGATAATGATGATGAAAACTATAATTTGACAGCACTGATGTATCTTATATGCCAAAAATAAATCATCATAACTTTAGGAAAGGCAAGTCTTTTACTAACCCATCATTTGCTATAATCTCCACGCACAAAGCTCAGCCTCTACACTGCCTTCTCTGGCCTATTTCCTCTTGCATATTTCAATTAGGGATCACCCCTTCCTGCATACTAGCTTCTTTGTCATGCTACTCTCTAAAAGTGTTTATATTTCTGCTGGGGCTCTGTAAAATCTAAATTAATCCCTAGCTATTGTGCATATCTTTCACAAACCAGTTGTTGTACCTTGCGCACCACTGAGAGAGCAATTGTGAGCCAAAAGAGGAGTCTTTTGTTTCTACCCAGCAGCCCAAAATGAAGTCTATGATTTGACTTCTGATGCCAATTACTTGGAGATTTTACCACCAGAGGCAAAGCTATAAACCACAAAAGGTTAATTGCATATAGTTGGTGTTAGGAAGTATTTAATGTTAACATAGTGACTGTCAAACCATCTCATTAAAACAAGCCAATGGTCAACAAACAAGATCTTTATTCCACAGTTCTAGTGTTTGAAACTCTAAAAAGCAAGCCATTCATGATACAGTGTCATTTGAATTAGATACCTAAACTAGTCTTTGGGTTATATGTCTTTGTTTACATACAATTTATTTGAATTTTTTAGTCGTTGAGGACAGTTGGTGAAGGAATTGAGTGAAAGGGATCTGTTGTATTTATTGAATAAAAGGGCTTTTTGAAATGTATTAAATATAAGTTTGTTTCTGCCCATCAACTTACCTTCTGTATGTTCCTCTTGCTAGTTCAAAGCACTCAAGAATTGCAGAGTGATTTGCTTTTTATGATAGCCATTTCATACAGGATCATTTTGCCTTATATCTTTAACATTTTCAGATTCTTATAAATCTTTACAGTTCACTTAGAGGTTAGTTTAAAACTTGCTTCAGATAAGAAATTGACTAGATATAAAATTCACATAATCTCAGAGTTAACCATAGATCAATATCCTGAATCTTTTTCTCAAAGTAATTGAACATTTTTGTTTCTCAAGATAGCTGTAAACACATATTTCCATTCTTCACCATAGACGATTATACTTTTTCATTGTACAGGGGGCTATAGTTTGCTTGTTTCTTACCTAAATAAACTCGTATTTTCATCACTGCCAAAGGGAAAAAGGCTCTAGTATAGAAAATAACTTGAAACCTGTAAAACTAGCCTCATTTTGGAAATAATGCCACTATTTGACTTTACTCATTGTATGTTTCTTGGTTTTATTATGCCACAAATTCCCCTTCTCCAAAGACACACACACACACACACACACACACACACACACACAGACATACACATATTCCCCCCACCCTACACAGGATAGAAGAGCTTTAGAAGAAAGCAAAATTGTGCTAAATGTAGCTTTTCTAGAAATTTGCTCTATCAATTAGAGTTTGTTTTGGCTGAGGGTAACAAATGCACAAGGCAGCCATGCCTTCACTAAGAAAGAAGAATTTCTTTCTCTCCTTAAAACCCTAGGAGTATGCAGCCCAAGCAGGTAGGATGACTCTACTGATTCTTCTGTTATCTAGCTCATCATGTGGGCCCTCATCTCCACATTGCAAGATGGAGCACCCACTATGTTCACATTCCAGGAAGTAAGATGGAAAAAGGTAGGGAGAAGGGGCAAAGGATTCACACCAATAGTCTTTTAGGGAAGTTCCCTGGGAGTTGCCACATTTTATTTACGAGTATACTTTATTGGCCTAAATCAGTCACCTGACTATACCAAAGCTGCAAGGGAGACTAGGAAATGTTGCATTTATTCCTGAATATGATATACTCTGCCAAAAAGTATACAGTTATAGAGCAATGAGTTTGAGTGGGCTCCAGGAGTTGGTGATGGACCAGGAAGCCTGGCGTGCTGCAGTCCATGGGGTCACAAAGAGTCAGACACGACTGAGAGACTGAACTGAACTGTAGAGAAGTGGGAGCATGGATATTGGAAGAGAACTAACTAAAAGTCTTTAATGTGTATATAGAGAACATGTCTTTTGTGTTTTTTAAAGAGCCCTAAGAAATACATGACCTTCCCAGGTGGCGCTAGTGATAAAGAATCCACCTGCCGAAGCAGGAGACGTGGGTTTGATCTCTGGGTTGGTAAGATCCCCTGGGGGAGGGCATGGTGACCCACTGCAGTATTCTTGCCTGGAAAATCCCATCGATCAAGGACCCTGGCAGGCTGTGGTCCATGGGGTTGCAAAGAATCAGGCACAACTGAAGCTACTTAGCATGCGTGCACACAAGAAATATGTCAAAAGTATAGCTTTGTTGAGCACTATTTTCTTTTTTTTTAATTTTATTTTTTTTTCATTTATTTTTATTAGTTGGAGGCTAATTACTTTACAGTATTGTAATGGCTTTTGCCATACATTGACATGAATCAGCCATGGATTTACATGTGTTCCCCATCCCGATCCCCCCTCCCGCCTCCCTCCCCATCCCATCCCTCTGGGTCTTCCCAGTGCACCAGCCCTGAGCACTTGTCTCATGCATCCAACCTGGGCTGGTGGTCTGTTTCACTCTTGATAGTATACTTGTTTCAGTGCTATTCTCTCAGAACATCCCACCCTCGCCTTCTCCCACAGAGACCAAAAGTCTGTTCTGTATATCTGTGTCTCCTTTTCTGTTTTGCATATAGGGTTATCGTTACCATCTTTCTAAATTCCATATATATGCGTTAGTATACTGTATTGGTCTTTATCTTTCTGGCTTACTTCACTCTGTATAATGGGCTCCAGTTTCATCCATCTCATTAGAACTGATTCAAATGAATTCTTTTTAATGGCTGAGTAATATTCCATTGTGTATATGTACCACAGCTTCCTTATCCATTCGTCTGCTGATGGGCATCTAGTTTGCTTCCATGTCCTGGCTATTATAAACAGTGCTGCGATGAACATTGGGGTGCACGTGTCTCTTTCAGATATGGTTTCCTCGGTGTGTATGCCCAGGAGTGGGATTGCTGGGTCATCTGGCAGTTCTATTTCCAGTTTTTTAAGAAATCTCCACACTGTTCTCCATAGTGGCTGTACTAGTTTGCATTCCCACCAACAGCGGAAGAGGGTTCCCTTTTCTGCACACCCTCTCCAGCATTTATTGCTTGTAGACTTTTGGATAGCAGCCATCCTGACTGGCATGTAATGGTACCTCATTGTGGTTTTGATTTGCATTTCTCTGATAATGAGTGATGTTGAGCATCTTTTCATGTGTTTGTTAGCCATCTGTATGTCTTCTTTGGAGAAATGTCTGTTTAGTTCTTTGGCCCATTTTTTGATTGGGTCATTTATTTTTCTGGAATTGAGCTGCAGGATTTGCTTGTATATTTTTGAGATTAATCCTTTGTCTGTTTCTTCATTTGCTATTATTTTCTCCCATTCTGAAGGCTGTCTTTTCACCTTGCTTATAGTTTCCTTTGTAGTGCAAAAGCTTTTAAGTTTCATTAGGTCCCATTTGTTTAGTTTTGCTTTTATTTCCAATATTCTTTGAGGTGGTTCATAGAGGATCTTGCTGTGATTTATGTCAGAGAGTGTTTTGCCTATGTTCTCCTCTAGGAGTTTTATAGTTTCTGGACTTAATTTAGATCTTTAATCCATTTTGAGTTTCTTTTTGTGTATGGTGTTACAAAGTGTTCTAGTTTCATTCTTTTACAGGTGGTTGACCAGTTTTCCCAGCACTACTTGTTAAAGAGGTTGTCTTTCTTCCATGCATTATTTTCTTTCCCTGCATTCCTTCATAATTTTATGAGCTCTGATTGAGCCAACAGCTTACTGCAGCTTCCTGAATTCTGCCAATATAAAAGTAAAAGGTTTTCATCATTGCCCAATACCCATTTGTTCTAACTCTCCATAACTTCAAAACAAAGTTTAATTAATTTTTGCTTGACTCTTACCCCTTTCCAACAAAGCCACAGCTTAGCTGAGTAAAGACATGGATAATTGGTTTTCATAGTGCACCTAGGTTACATAGTCTCTAGTTACTTTCTTTGACTAAAATTGGGTCATCTGTAAGTTGTAGTGGTTTAGATCATTGACTCCAAGAATATCTACCATAAAATAAGGATCTGTGACTAAAGCTAAAATTATGACAATGCACTGAAGCTTCAGGACATCCCCTTTTCTGGACATGTAACATGTGTGTTACTTAAAAGTAAAGAGCTCCTGTTTTAGCAACACCTTCATGCCAGACAGGTATTCAGTGCTTTATATATATGATTTCACCCTCAGGAGAACCTTATTTTCAGATAAGGAACTTGAGATTTAGAGGGAACAAATGATCGTCCCAAGATCACATAGAAATATATGCAAGAGCTTATATTTTGACCCAAGTTATGAATTCTTATCTCTGTGCCCCTGGTATCCTATGTATTTCATTAGGATTTCTTATGTTCAAGGATTATATTCTGTTTCAGATGTCAGCCTTTAGTAGCAGAAACAGGGAGATAGATATGTATACACACATTTTAAACTCTCGTATCTGAAACCACAGTGTTTCAAAGAGAATTATTTGTAAGGTGGTATATTCACATTCAATGTCTTGTAGAAAAATAAACCATGATTCTATAATGTGCTTTGCAAAGCCAAGTATTTAAGAATCCCTTCAGTTGCTTAAGAAACCCTGTATGTTCTTTGGTTCTAGTCGAAGTCCTGTTTATAACTCAGGACCAAATGCAAATATCACTATTTGGAATCATTTGCTCATCTCAAAATTATTTCACTTTCTGTATTCTAGAATCCTCTGTGCACTACTCTTAAGTTTGTATGTGTTACATAACTGAGTGCAACTCTTTACCATCCATTTTGTTCCTATAGGACAGAAACTGTGCCATATACCTTCTGTCACCCCTAAGCCAAACATAGTATAAGACCATGGTAGCTGCTCAGTACATATTAATTGTTAAATTGATGAATCCTTACAAGAAAATGATAAGCTTCTCACTCTAAAGTTATAATATTTTGGAATGAATAAATTTCTGTTTTTTTTTTTAATTTACCAAGAATTTCATTTCCATTATAGTTTATTCAATAGTCTATTTAGGGAGGGTAAATTTCCTCATATTTATTTTCATTTTTCTGTAATGAAGCTGAATTATGACTTTGAAGTATAGATATAGCAATACATGAATAATCTGAGATCTTGATATGTTCTTATAATTATGGTATTTGAGAGAAGTAAATAGACTCTCATAAGATAAATATACCCATTAGCTATTAAAGTCAACATAACTTTCTGGTGGAAGGCAACAAACTTTTTGTTCATTTGCTTACTTGCTTGCTTATTTTAACTTCTGCTGTTGTGGGGAGAGTGTGATTTGTTACCATTACAAAATTCTAACACTTTTTAAAAACTCTGTTTATGCTGTGAGAATTGCAAATTCTTGCCTGTAAGGCAATTTTCACAAGAATTATTTTCTTATTAGTTTTAGTTTATCCATGGACAGTCTCAAATTCCTCTTGAAAACATCAATTTCCTCAAGGGAAAACTGCCCATTACAAGCTAAAGATGTGGTTTTTGAGACATTTCTGCTTGAAACAACACATTTTGGAATATCCTATGTGGTTTCCTAGAATGGTTAGATACTTAGAAATAATAGATGGACATATAAAAAGTCTTACTACTTGAATAATTTTTATGTTTGAATCAATGTAAGTTGTAAATTTTTTACAAAATGTGAATTATGTATGTTTAGTTTCTTTTGAAATGCTGCATGTTTTTGTTTCATTTGCCTTCCTCTAATAATCAGAGATAACATTTAAAACCAAGAGTTGTCATTATCTGTTTTGAAGGCATTCTGAGATAAGCAGAGGTACAGTTCTGTAATCTTTATGGAGACCTTCTATAAAGTAGCAGCATGATTAGGACATTTATGTCAGCTCTCATATTTGTCTTATCCCTTTTCCTCTACCACCCGATAATATAAGAGTGACCCAAAGTAGCTTTCCATTGGACCCTTAACAAAGTTTGCCAGTAATGGTCAGATATTGCCATAATAATTCTGTATAACAAACACACTCTCAAATAACTGTGAGTAATTATTCTCATGCTTAGAGAGTAAGGCTCTTTTTTTTAGCCTGTGGGACTGTAGGTCAAATGAATAGACCCGATCTGTGTGTTTTCCTCTGGGGCCCAGGTTGGAATGGCAGCAGATACTTGGTACATATTCTTCCATGGAACAGTCTGGAAGTTCTCAGAAGGGCAAACAGAAACACGTAATGGTTCTAAAGACCTTAACTTGAAACTGACAAATTGCCTCTTTAGGTCCACATCCAATGGTCAAAGCAAGTCACGTGGCAAGCCCAAAGGGCAGGAGCAGAGGAAGGCACTCTTCTTACTATGATGCCATGTCAAGAATGAGGATACATGATAATACTACAGAATAGAACTGGGAACAACAATATGAAATAACATACTACCAGAGTAGAATATTATAGCATCAGTAAACTTTTTTGATTGTAGATGTCTAACTATTGGAGGAAGCCCAATCTCCAGCTTATTGATTCCACTTGAAAATGTATTCTGAATCCATTTTTCCACAAGTTTAATCTCTAATACAATTCATGTGGGTTCTTCTATTTTGTTGTGTTCAGTCGCTCAGTTGTGTCTGACTCTTTACAACCCATGGACTGTAGCACTCCAGGCTTCCCTGTCCTTTACCATATCCCGGAGCTTACTCAAACTCATGTCCATTGAGTCAGTGATGCCATCCACACCATCTCATCTTCTGTCATCCCCTTCTCCTCCTGCCCTCAGTCTTTCCCAGCATCAGGGTCTTTCCCAATGAGTCAGCTCATTGCATCAGGTGGCCAAAGTATTGGAGCTTCAGCATCAGTCCTTCCAATGAATATTCAGGGTTGATTTCCTTTAAGATGGACTGGTTTGATCTCCTTCCTGTCCAAGGGACTCTCAAGAGTCTTCTATTTTACCAAAGAAAAACTGGTATTTTAAAGCAGATGTTTAAAGACCCCTGAAAAAATTATTGAATTTAGAGTATTAAAACTAACTTGAAGTCAGAGTTTTATTTACCAACTTGAGAGTCTCCTTGTGCTTTGGCATCCTTGGAAGTTGGATTTCCGAATAGCATCATGACTTTCCATACCCAGCTGTCGGCTGCTTGAAAGTACCATAAGCTGACTATCACGGCTCACAGTATACCCTTGAAGAGGGCCATCTGGTTTATGTCTCTTGGCAAAATTTGTTTAAAAACAAGCAGCTGCATGACAAAGTAAGAAGGAGTCTCTGTCTAGCTGTGGTAAATAAGTAGGTTTGCAATGCACATAATAAAGCATTTTCTAATTCAAGCCAACACTTCTGAAAGGCAAACATTCTTTTCTCACAAATAAAACTCCACAGAATTCAATGACAAGGAAGGGACTTCATCAAATTTATATTTTAGCAGCTTAAGGGTATGAGAAAAATAAACAAAATAAAGCCTGTTTATGATGAGGTACAACCTTCTGGTAATAACTTTTATATGCTTATATAGAATCTAAGCTTAGACATTGTTTTACTTGTATCAAAATTCATATTTCTTAAAGACATGTTATTTGAAACCCTACTGTTAGTTGGTATTTAATAATTTATTGAATGTGCTCTCTTTCCTTCTACTAGGTCTCTGTGTATCCCTACTCTGTCTCAAAGAACACATGCTACATTTTTTTGAAAAGGATAAATGGATTTTCCAATCCAGTTACATGTGTTCCCTTAACTCTTAACTACAGGGTCAGACTAGCTTTGTTTAGGAATTGATTTGGGTCTTAAACATTTGGAGGTTTAAGAACGTTAAAAAGAATTCATTTGAACCAGTCCTAATGAGATGGATGAAACTGGAGCCCATTATACAGAGTGAAGTAAGCCAGAAAGATAAAGAACATTACAGCATACTAACACATATATATGGAATTTAGAAAGATGGTAACGATAACCCTATGTGGAAAACAGAAAAAGAGACACAGAAATACAAAACAGACTTTTGAACTCTGTGGGAGAATGTGAGGGTGGGATATTTCAAAAGAACAGCATGTATATTATCTATGGTGAAACAGATCACCAGCCCAGGTGGGATGCATGAGACAAGTGCTCAGGCCTGGTGCACTGGGAAGACCCAGAGGAATCGGGTGGAGAGGGAGGTGGGAGGGGGGATCGGGATGGGGAATACGTGTAAATCCATGGCTGATTCATATCAATGTATGACAAAACCCACTGAAATGTTGTGAAGTAATTAGCCTCCAACCAATAAAAAAAAAAAAAAAGAATGTCTTGGTTTGGCTTCCTCTGAAAGCAAATCCTGAGACAAGCATTTGAGTTTAGGTCATTGATTTGGGAGGTGACCTCAGAAAGTTGTGGGAGAGTAGGGAGGTGGTGAGAAAATTAAGAGTTAGTGGCTGTTGAACCTCAGCCAGCGCACAGTGAACTCTCGAGAACCAAGAGAATGGGTGACGTTCCAACTGGGTCTTCTCCAATGTGAATCCTGGACAGGGGCGGGGCGAGGGAGGGCATTACTCCTCTAAATTAGGCTACTGCACTGCTTTATCCGGCTGTTCATTCCTTTGCATATTTGAGCTACTTTTCTGATTCCTGCAGTTCTCTGGATCCAACTTTAATCCTAAGCATTTGCATTCTGATATTTGTGTGACTTTCTCATTATTCCTCATTGACTTGTTTGTTTACTCTTTTACCAATGTTTACTTTTGTTGTTAGCATATACTTAACTGTAGTTAGGTCTTTGAATTGCTGAGTTTTGCTTTACAACTGTAAATTGGATTTGGATATAGTTATATTTTTTTTAAGTGGGATTCACACTAGTCAGTGACATAATTCAAACTAGAAATTGAAAATTGTTGACACAATCCTGCTTAAGTGAAATTCTTGAATGGCATGAGGCTTGAATTTGTATTTTCTATCACCAATAAATATTTGGGGGATTTATTTTTTTGTTTGTTTTTGTTTTTTTGTTTTTTTTTCATTTATTTTTATTAGTTGGAGGCTAATTACAATATTGTCGTGGGTTTTGTCATTTCTAAAAGCATTAATTTAAGAAAATTTTATTAGTATGCCAACTTTATTCCAAGTTGTCTGCAAACTATGCAACTGTCTTGTCTCTAGTGTCAAAAGACAAGTTAAAATTATGATTCCTTTTATATGGTTGTAGAATCTGAGACTGTCTCTATTACTTGTTTGGATCAGCATGCATGGTGTTGGTTAGACATTCATTACACATTCTAGCATTTTAAAAGTTAAAGTCCTGGAAGATCAAAACACAATAGTTTGGAATCCCTAGAGAATCTAAGAATAAATTAGTTCTCACTAGACATGAATGAAGACAAATTTTACTCGTTAGTTAATTTTACCTTGTGATCAAAATTCTTTGCAAAATAAAAATCACTTGATTCATGAGTCACAGCATGAAGAGTAATAAGAAGGATTAGAGATCTAGAAGACTGGAAAAAAATGATAACAGAAAAAGAAATAGGCATTTGATATGTATAAAGTTTAAGGGAAATGTGAGCAAGGCTTGAAGCATTTTGAGGTTGAAGAACACAGGAAAATGAGATAAGTGAAGTTAAATGAAAATCCTTTTTTTAACTGAAAGAAAGAGAACTGCAAATTGTGTGAAGGTTGTTTTGCTTTGTTTCTTAATAAGGAAGTACCTGTGGAAAATCTGGGGAATTAGGAAAGCTAGACTTTTATAACTCTGATGTTTCAAAGGTCACAAAGGAAATTAAATTTTGGATTGGGTTTAAAAGCACTGGAATTACTTCCAGTCCTATTTTTACAGGATGCAGTATAAAGCAAGAAAATAGATCACAGCCTAGCTAAAGGGGAACATTCAGGTTGTCACTAACTTCAGTACAGACTGCCTCATGGTCCCTTTGGCTGTGGTGACATATTGATCATGGAAGACATGGCCAAGTATTATTTTAATAATCATTACCATACAGCCATTTATTGACTGGACTGGACCATGTGTCTTCTTGAAGTTATAAGAAAAGGTACTAAGAAATATACCTTGTGTGAAGACTACACTATCAGCCTCATCAATGGCCATAAAATCAGATCCCTGATCTATATAACATTTCAGTATTTCTTCTGTTGCTTTGAAACATCTTAGTCATAAGATATGCCCTTTATCAATGATATTTTCCAATAATTGTTTTATAGGGAATAAATTTGTTGATATTAAAAATATAATAAACATGAGATGTTTTCCATGAACTAGCTCTCTAAATGACTTTCATGATAACATGTCTGCCCATATGGTCTGAATCATTCTATCAAAGAATGCCCATGGGCAGAACTTAAAATACTTGTCTCACAAAGTTTCTATTATTAATAAGATAATGGCATCTGAAGCCAAAAATAAAGATTAAAATGTCATTTAGCTTTAGTAAGTAAACTGAGAAAGTAAAATGCACTGATTATACTGCCTTTAAATATATGTATATATGGGTTGTTTTTGTACACTAAGAAAATCTATAGACATTTTGGTTTTCATTCTGCTGAAAGCAAGTCTCTTGGACTGTCTGAAGATAGTTCAGAAGTGCACTTCATTTACATTTCTTCATTTGGATGTCAAACCTATGAAATATTTTTTAAATCAATACCTAAGGGATAGATGAGAGTGGATAGAAGAGGAAAGAAGAATTGTTTCTGTTATTAAAGCCTTGTTTCCCTCCTCATGTCTTTCATTAGATGGAAGATGTCTATTACCACTCAATATGCTAGATGAACTTCTGGTAAAAGAAATTTTTTCTTTTCTCTCATTTGTCTCCCAGGGCTAACATGTGTTTCATGTTGCTAGGTAGTGAAAATCAATTGAGGTTTTCATGGAAACTGTTCTCTTCATCCTAAGGAAAGAATTCTCAAGGCAATTTCATTTAGTGAAAAATGACCCTGGAAAGTTAGCATCTAGTTAATGCCATATTTGTTAGCATTATTATTTTAATAAATTTACAAAATAAGAGGCCACATTTTGCCAAGTTTCTGGCAGTAATAGTAGTGAAATGCAGTTTCTCCTGGCATGTGTTCATATTATTTTGACATGGTGGATGGATCTAGTAAGATTGATAACAAAATGTTGTGCCTTTGTGTACTAAAATTTAATGACAGTTATTCTGCCAAGCATGAAAATGTCCCTAATAGCTGACATTCTGCAAAAGATTCTCTGTTAATCACATGCCAAGTGTTCACCGTATCTCTTTCCTGAGTCTTTTTTTAAACACTATATCCTGTGTCTTGTTCCAGAAATCTAGTAACAAATTGAATGAGCAATGAACAACAACAAAAGATCTGTTGTATATAATGTCTTTATGAGTAATGATAGAAATTTTCATGATGTCATTTAGGTGACATCTTCAGGTATATAGCTTTGTTTTCTGCACTTTAGATTTTCAGCATAAAATTTGTTGTCTTCGACAAGGTTCCTCAAGAAACAGACTCTGAGGCCGAGATTTCTACTGGGAAGTGCTCTAAAAACAATGCCTGGGAGAGAATAAAGGGAATGGGATTGGACAGATGGAAGCATTGAAGTTGTGTTGTCATTACAAGAGAAATCTCAGCTAGTCCCATTTGGAGTTGGGATGGTCATTTAGAATATTCCTGACTGAGGCAAAGAGGTTGGATATTTGTGGCCCTAAATCCATTTATCATTGAATATGTCTCCCATCTACCCACTGCAAGGCTGTATAATCTTAGGCAGGAAAGCTCCTGTCTTCTGAGGAAAACTTCTGAGAAGGGCTAAATGGTGATTTGTTAGCAGATAACACTACAACAATGAGAGAAATGCACGCTTCATTTGTAATTCATGACTTTGGGCAACACATCACAGCATCCACTATAGTAGTCAATTGCCCTTGTTGAAGAAGCATAAATTGTTATTAACTAAATATTTTATACCTAGTAATGTGTTTTGGTAGTGATAGAGCCCAGCTACTAGCCTTTTTAATAGTTTTATTGAGGTGTAGTTGGCATACAGTAAACCTTACCATGTTACATAATCCAATTCGACAAGTGTTTATAGGTGTATACACAAGTGAAATCATGGCCACAATCAAGACGGTGAACATAACCATCACCTCCATGAGCCTCCTTTTAGTAATCCCTCCCTCCTTCCCTGCCTCCACCCCAGGAAATCATTGATATGGTGTCTGACACTACAGACCAGTTTGCATTTTCTAGATTGTTATAAAAATAGAATCACAGAATACATACCTTTTATTTTTTGGTCTCCACTCACTAACTCTCACCTACCCATTCACTCTCATTTGTAGCTAATATGGTTGCTATGTGAGTGCACACATTAAATAAGGCAATAACAACATTCAGTCTGATTCTGATACTAGTTCTTGGACCTGCGTTATACATTGAACTATGCCATGGTGTTAGGATAAGTCCTCAGGATTCAAATGACCCTGTCTGTTTAGGGAGTTACTGCTTTCTTTGTAATCAATCCTTTTTTATAAGCTCAATTTCCATCAAATACCTTAAAAATGATCTGCTATTCAGGTATAGAAATGGAACATATTTCCTCCAAAATTACAGTTTTCAAATTTTATTGTTATTATTTATTGAATTGGCAAAAAAGTTCCTTTGGGAAAAAAAACCTGAATAAACTTTTTGGCCAACTCAATATATTTAGTCCTGGAATTAAATAGTACTCTCCCAATATTCTGCTCTACTACCTCTACCCAGATAAATCTCAAACTGGTTTCTTGAGATCAATAATTTTCTTTGGTCAGTCATTCATTTTAAAAAAAACCACACCTGTCTGCCTATCTATCTGTATAATTTCTGTAGGGAGATATTTGTAAGTTGTTGTTTTGATGTATTCGTGCTATTAAGCATGAGATAAAGAACTACAAACTCAAGTATTTTATAAAATCATCTTAAATTGACCAGATCAGTAGCACCATCACTTTAATCAAAAAATGTGTACTTTAATTAGATTTTTCAATTCCATGAGGACACCACCATTATTTCTCATGAGGCCCTCAGGCAAAAAAGCACTTATTGTCCTCTATTTATTCTTACCTGTACTTTATTTTTTTATAATCTGACTTAAAAAAAATTTTTATTAACTGTCATAAACATTTTCCATGTCAGTACATTGACTTTATAAATATTTTATATGCAGTAGTTATGCTAATTTGATACTGTGTTAAACATTTTCTTGTTGTGAATATGGACCATTTTGCAATTATGTATAATATTTCAATGAACACCTTCTTCTTAATCATGCTTGTTAATTGATAGAATACAGTCCCAAGCATCAAGCCCAGGGGAAAGACCATGTTTCTTTCTAAAGCCTGTTATTGCCACAGTGCTTGTCCAAAACACTGCACTCCTCCAAAGGCCAATAGCAATGTCCTGGGGCAGCAGCTTCATCCTGTGGCTTAAACATTAAGCAATGCATATTGTAAAGTATTTTTCTTCCCTCTCACATCACTGTGTTTGACTGCTTCTCTACCAATATCAAGACTGGCCAGTTAGAACTTTTTTTGTTGCTGTTTTTCAACATCATGATTAGATTATATAGATGGTGCTCTTATTTTAGTAGTTTCTAGAAATGCTTTTGGATGTTGTAAATTTTCACACTTGAGGCACTATGAAACATTCTCCTTCTCATGACCTCATATTTTCATATATTTCACTGTGTCCATTCCTTGGCTTTGCCATTATCGAGGCACCAGAATGACCTGTATAGCACAATAATGGGAGCTAAAAAAAAAAAAAAGTTTCCACTTCAGCCTGAATTCACTGCATTTGAATTCCTCATTTCAGCATTTACCCAGTTCTGTAGACTCTTCCTTTTCAACTGTTTTTATATCTTCATTTGCTTTCCATTCTTCTTGACATCAATCTCAAGTCAATAGATTCCTTATAAGAGATCTGCCTCCACCCACCCCCTGTCTATTTTGACAGGTTAATCTTTCTAAAGCAGCAAGTCCTGGGCTCACATTCCCCAGCACAGAACCCTTTGATGGTTCTCTATTGATGATCTTAGTTTCAAATTGGTGGCCCCTGGAGACAAGAGAGCTGGAGGATGTGCTTTGCTTGGTTGTTTTCTTTGGCCTGCGGGGAGCTTTAAGAAGCACTAAGACAGGGCAGAGGTTGAACTGGTCAAGACAATCAGTTTAGCACTTATGGCCTTATACCTTGTCTAGCTTTACATTTTTATGCATCCCAAATGCCCCAGAAGGCATTTGATTTTATAACCCCCTAGCCCAGAGGCTAACATCAAAACTTCATAGCCTGGCATTCAACAGCCCTAACTTGGTTTCTCTGACTTGTGATTCCATATACCTCTACAGAAAACTGGACTTATTTTTATCTAGTAATAGATAGGCTTAGTAATGTGCTTAGTCACTCAGTTGTATCCGACTCTTTGTGACCATATGGACTGTAGCCCACCAGGCTCCTCTGTCCATGTGATTCTCCAGGGAAGGATACTGGAGTGGGTTGTCGTGCCATCCTCCAGGGGATTCTTCCCAACCCAGCAATCGAACACGAGTCTCCCTCTTTGCAGGCAGAATCTTTACATCTGAACCACTGGGGAAACCCATTTTTATGTAATATGCCCTTATTCTGAAGATACTTCTTTGGAATAGAACTACACGTATACAAATCCTCTTCACTTAATACCACTAGGAAGCTTTGGTTATAAGAACCTGAAAGAATCCATTGACCTTAAGAGAAATGGGATCTGTTGGGAAGACACCATAGAGTTCACAGAAATGACAGGGGTGAAAAAACCAGCCACAGCCGAGGCAGGACAGCCCTGAGAACTCAGAGCTCAAGAAAGTCCCTGCCATCAAAATGGCTTAGCTTTAAACTCTCCTGTCCCTGTTTCCCTCAACTCTAGATTCAAGGTCTTGAATCTAATTGGCCTACATTGGGTCTTTGCCTCAGCTCTTTATAAAGTTTGCAGAGTGCAGTGATTAAAAGTCCCTTTGAGACCATGTGGAATGAGGGAAGATTAATTTTCTCCAAAGGAAAAGCAGGGGACCAATAACCAAAAAACTGAAATGTTTAGTCAGAGCAATTAACGATAGCAGCCACGAAAAAATCCTTAATTCTCAATGACTTAAATGTAATTTTTTTTTTTTTTTTGCTTATATGTCTGATGTAAATGCGGGTCTGGCTCAGTCTCTTGTGGGGATCACTGTTCCTTCCCCTCGGTCCTGGTGCACACAAGGTTTTGTTTGCCTCCCCTGAGTGTCTCTGACAGGTCTGAAATTTGATTTTAAACATGATTGTGCCCCTCTTACCGTCTTGTCGGGGCTTCTTTGCCCTTAGGTATGGGGTATCTTTTTTTGGTGGGATCCAACATTCTCCTGTTGATGGTTCAGCAGCTAGTTCCAATTTTGGTGTTTTTGCAGGAGATGAGTGCATGTCCTTCTATGCCACCATTTTGCCAACAACATGTAACTCTCCTCCATGTGGTAACTCAGGAATCTAGATGGCTCTGCCACCTCACTATGTAAACTTCAGGGGCATTGTCAAAGGGAAACTGAAGACTAGGCACTGGTTATTAAGTGCCTCCCACAGGAAATAGTGTATCACTTCCTCACAGTCCCATTTCTCAATTTTTAGCCATATTGGTCCCAAAGCAACCTCAAAAGAGTATGGGAACCATAAGGGAATACTGGGAAATTCAGTGAGCACTAATTTTCTCCAGAAAGAAGGGATATTAGACATTTAAATAATGTATATGTATATATATATATATATTTATATAATATATATTAAATGCATATATAAATAATATATTTAAATATATATTGTTTAAATGTATAATATTACATATAATATATAAATATATTAATGAATATATATATATAAATTGAATGATGCTTCAATGAATAACTCGGGTACACTTTCTCAGGTACCCTCAGCTACCCTTTCTATCAAGGCATCCTTGACCAACTGATCACCAGACAGTATCTAATTTCTCTGCTCATTTGGAGCATTGCATTCCATGTATTTATACTTATTCCTATCATAATAATTTGTAGTTATTCTTTATTGTATAAATTATATCATATGCTCTTAGGGGGCAATGGTCAAGAGTATTAATTTAGTGTGTCTCCTCATAGCATCAAAGGCAAAGTAGAGTTTCAGTGTATGATCTTTGAGACAAGAGTAGCAGTATCTTCTTTAAAACTGTGTCCAAAGTACATGGTGGATTTTCAATGAAAATATTGATGAGTTTTTGAAGCATAGAGCAAATTTCTTACAACACTTCATGTTACTCTAGATTTTATTTACCTTGTATTCATCATAAATATAAATTTAACACAATAATATTAAATTACTTTAAAATAAATAAAACATCACAATACTGCAGAAAATTACATATTTTATATTATTTGTGTTTGATATATGTAGTCATAGAGAACCAAGAGCATTGCCATAAATAACACAAAATGGGATATTCACGTTAGAATGCATTTTATAGAAGATGTTTTAAATTTGAAATGTTAGCATGGATTTATATTAAATGAGAACAATTCCTCAAAATAACAGTATATCACACTCTTGGGTGAGATCTGAAGATACCAGTCATTGAATGATATAGATGGGTAGAATTTGAATAGCTCTAATTTTAATGAAGGATTTCCTGTGACATTTTAAGAGCCCCAAATTAATTTTTCCTATTAAGTAATAGAGATTTTAAAGCTAAGCAGAAGCTGCATTGGCAAAACAAATAAGATTTACTATGTTATCTTAAGTGTATCCTAAATCCTCTTTAATATTATGGATAAGATATATTTCCTTTTAGTTTCCAGCCACTTCTGCCTATACTGATTTAAAATAAACTCTTATTTATATCTAATATACCATGTAAGTGCACAATTTGTAGCACGGTGAAATAATTCCATTGAATTATTTTGCCTCTTTGGTACCTAAGATCGGTTTATGAATCATTTATTTTTCTATTTATGTAAGTTGTACTCTTTCACAGTCTTACCTGTGGCTATGTTCAAAACAGTGAAAAGGGATATTCTATCCTAGTCATTAGCATTCCAAGGGAAGTGTATTTGCAGTCATACATAGCACATGGATTTTATATATTTTATAGTTGAAGCATTTGGAGGCCAAATTATTTCACTTATACAGGTCAGCCTCTTGAAAACTCAGGTGATTTCTCATTTGAAGCAATATCCCTAATCTTTTTTTTTCCATTTATTTTTATTAGTTGGAGGCTAATTATTTTACAGTATTGTAGTGGTTTTATATCTTCAGTCAAATAAGGCAATGTGAAATATTGCATTGATATGGAAAACTGATGCCTGATTTTTCCATCTAATATAGACTGATATAACTCAGTAATTCTGTTATGAGAAAGCAAGATTTACCTGAAACAGTTGAGTCTCAATATTAATATCAGACTAACTTCATTGAGAATGTGACTTGTGTATGGCATTCTATCCTTAGTTTCTAATCTTTAGGCTGAGAAAAACATCCTCTTTCTGTCTCCATATGTAAAAGATCTTTTAACTCTTTAAAAATCATATGTTCTCTGTGAAGCCAAGGAATTGGTAGCACTATTTTCTGTAGCACGAGTCAACACATTTTTCTATAAAGAGCCAGGTAGTAAATAGTTTAGGCTTTGTAGGTCCTATGGTTTTTGTCACAACTATTCAAGTCTACCTTATTTGTGCAAACACTACCATACACAATACATAAATGAATAGGTTGATTGTATTCTAATAAAACTTTGTTTTTAAAAATCAGCCCCCTCCTGAGACAAATAAACATAGAATTACCGTATTATCAGTTATTCTCCTTGAATATATACCCAAAAAAAAAAATGAAAGCAGGAACTCAGACAGGTACTTGTATACCCACGTTTATAGGAGCATGTTCACAATAAACAAGAGGTAGAAACAATCCAAATGTCCACTGATATAACTGAATGCATAAACAAAGTGTGGTGTATCCATACAATGTAATATCACTCAGCTTTAAAAAAGAATGAGATTCTGATACGTGTTACCATGTGGATGAAGAGTGAAGACAGTGAAATAAGACAAAGACAAAAGGAAAAATACTATATGTCTCCACATACATAAGGTACCTAGATAGTCAAATTCATAAAGAAAGTGGAATGGTGGTTACCAGGGGCTAGAGGTAGACAGGAATGGGGAATTCTTTAATGGGTAGGGAGTTTCAGATTAGAAGGATGAAATGTTCTAGAAATGGATAGTGGTGATAGTTACACAGCAGTGTGAATATGGGATTCCCCAGTGTCTCAGCAGTAAACAAAATCTGCCTGCAATGCAGGAGATACAGGTTCTATCCCTGGGTAAGGAAGATTCACTGGAGGAGGAAATGGCAACCCATTCCAGTATTCTTGCCTGGGAAATCCCATGGACAGAGGAGCCTGGCAGGCTATACTCCATGGGGTTGCAAAAGAGTTAGACATGACTGGATGACTAAACAACATCAATGTGAATATACTTAGTGCCACTGAATTCTACACTTAAAAACAGTTAAAATGCTAAATTTTATGTTTGATATATATTATCACACACACACACACAAAGTTCATAGACCTAAACTGCCGATCCCCATCTATAATTATATGAATGAGCAATACATGGAAGATACACATGAGATTCCTAGACATAGAAATGCTATTTTAAATTATGTGAGTGGATACAATAACCTCAGTAGAGAGTATGGCCAGAAGAGAAGATGGGTCAGGACAAAGTCATGAGGAAGTGCAACATGAAAACAAATAGCCACTAAGAAAGGAAGAAAACCAGGAGATAATTTCACAGAGAAGCCAGTAGGCAAAAATGGTCCACTGTATAAGCTTAAGGCATCAGTGATACTGTTCATCAGTGTTGAGGACCCATTGGAAGTGACTGACCATATGTTGATTATGAATACAACGCCCTCTTATGTCTTCTATTTTGCTTAATGTTTAATTACAATCATGTCCATAGTTGCAATATAAGAGAGTTAGAATTATGTACTTAAGAGAAGCATTCTGTGTCAGAGGAAATAAGAATTTAAGAAATTCCTTTTGACATTCATGGATGGAAATACAATAAACAGGAGGAAAATAAAACTGGTTAAACTAGATAAGTAAAGTTTAATAGGGATGAAAGAAAATATTGCTTACTAAGGAATGTAAGAAGAAACTAAAAACAATATTAGCTCGAAAGAGAGTGAGGAAAAGCCACATTTACCATTTTATTATATGCTATAGAGTAGACATAAAACACATATAATCATTTTGAGGGTGGATAGTAGATTGTGAGCAGAAGAGAAAGTAGAATTTAAAAACTGACATATATTTAAATGTTAAAAACACCACTTCCAATATTTCCACTGAGATATATTCAATAAAGATGCTCTACAGTAAGTACTATATATGTGGAGTTCCTGTAAATCCTCCAGATAAAAGGTTCTATAGAACTATAAAAAATATTATAATTACTACTGCTGTTATCAGAAAAAGAAATACATGTTTTCTAAGAACAAGACGAGGAGCTGAATTCATCATTCTAGGAAAATGCTTGGGCACTGAATGGTTCCAAACACTTTTCATGTAGAAAGAAATGACACTGTATACAGAATAGTTTATGAAGAGAACTAAAGAATTTTGGCGTTGCTCCAGAATTGCAAGCTTTAAGAAGACAGTAGGCATTGCTGGATGATAGCAGCTATGTCAGCACCTCTGACTATAGGACCGTATCAGGATATCCTGTCTCCCATTCCAGAATATTTGGGTGTTTAATCCATGGACCAAACACAAGAACAGAAACACAAAGGGATTTTGTCTAAAAGTAGCCTCAGTTTGTGTGGAGTATTAACAGGACAAAGTCAGGTTTGTATTGATAGTTTGTCCAGGAATAAGTGAATGTCAGACACAGTTAAGAACTTAGCTTTGGAATTAGACTGACCTAAGTTTGAATGTTAGCTCCACCAATCCCTGACTGTGTGAATTTTTACCAAGTTTTACCTGAGTCTCAGTTCACTCATTAGTAAAATAAGAATAATAAAGGTATGAATTTGACCTTTGCTGGAAATGTTTTGAGATTCTCATCAGTATGTTCTGGTCTTCTCTTTAAACAAAATTTCCTCTTTGGCCATTTCAAGATTCTTTGAAATTATGAACAGCAGCTCATATTCACCAAAGAATATGGAGAACCATTGACTCAAAGGAACTTTTTAGTGGGATATTTGATGAGCTTCTGATGTAATTTTTTATGCTCCAAATGTAAGAGTAGGTTTTAAGACACTATGAAACTGTGTTACAAAGCTCTATTTCATAGAGTTGAGCACAACCAAAATCAACTTGATGACAACAAAACATATTTTTTACTATTGTAGGGCTTCCCTTGTGGCTTGGCTGATAAAGAAACTGCTGTGTGTGGGAGACCTGGGTTCAATTCCTGGGTTGGGAAGATTCCCTGGAGAAGGGAATGGCTACCCACTCCAGTATTCTGGCCTTGAGAATCCCATGGACTGTATAGTCTATGGGGTCACAAAGAGTCAGACATGACTGAGCAACTTTCACTATCAAATATAAGGAATGTTTAATGGATGGCTAGAAATGGGATTTGTAAAGTTTTACATACATACACACACTTTATTTACATATATATACATTTTGATCCATATAATTATTATGGAATATGAGCATGAGAATAATTGGAGATTTCTTCTGGACTGGAATAATTTCCACATAAGAATTGAGCCCTTACCTAAAAATATATTTTTGAAACTTACTTATTTTTTTAAATTTAATAGTTTTACTATCCTACAGTTTTTGTCCCTATACATAAGAATTATATAAGATCTCACTATTTTCATAGTGATTAGCATGTCAGCATATTTTAAAACAATATCCGTACCTTTATTTTTATTATTTTCCTACTTAAAATCCAGTCTGACAACTCCAGAAAAACAAAGTTATATATGATCATCCATAATAAAAGTCACATTGAATTATTCTTGATAATTCATTTGGTATAGTGGAGTATATTATACAGTTTAATTAGTAATTAATTATATGGTTACTTACTCACATTTTATTGAGAACCCAGGAATTTGCAATTATTAGTCTTATATTTGTAATGAGCTCTTTACTTACTTTCTGCTCTTATATTTTTTGGCATAGTGCCATAATTAATTAGTATCATGATATAAACAGGCTATAAAGTGGGCATCTGGGTGCTTAGATGTGTAGCAAGTGATACTTTTATTATAATTTGAGTCTAATTGTTATCAAAGTTTTAATTTCTCAGTCTAGAAATTAAAATAGATAAGTGAACAATTCAATATAAGAATATAATATAGTTTGACTAAATAATTGAAATCACCATATGAATTCAGAAGTTTTATTTAACAAAAGTTGTAACAATGTTTTAATGAATATTAATATTACATTTTTATTAATTTTTCTATCACAAAATATAAGGCACATTTAAGAAAAGTATTATTTCATTAAATAGCAGACATTAAAATTAATGCATAAATATTGCCTGTACATGAGCATTTGTAGGGAATCCATAATGGATCTGCAGATTTGGGGTTATTTTATACCAATAATATCCTTCTCTTATTGGTATTTTATTTTATACCTATAATATCCTTACGAACAAAGCTAGTGGAGGTGATAGAATCTCAGCTGAGCTATTTCAAATCCTAAAAGATGATGTTATGAAAGTGATGCACTCAATATGCCAGCAAATTTGAAAAACTCAGCAGTGGCCACAAGCCTGGACAAGGTCAGTTTTCATTTCAATCCCAAAGAAAGGCAATGCCAAAAATGTTCAAATTACCGCACAATTGCACTCATTTCACATGCCAGCAAAATAATGCTCAAAATTTTCCAAGCTAGACTTCAACAGTACATGAACCAAGAACTTCAAGATATTCATGCTTGGTTTTAGAAAAGGCAGAGGAACCAGAGATCAAATTGCCAACATCTGTTGGATCATAGGGGCTTCCCTGATAGCTCAGTTGGTAAAGAATCTGCCTGCAATGCAGGAGACCCCAGTTCAATTCCTGGGTCAGGAAGATCCTCCGGAGAAGGGATAGGCTACCCACTCAAGTATTCTTGGGCTTCCCTTGTGGCTCAGCTGGGAAAGAATCTGCCTGCAATGTCGGAGACCTGGATCCGATCACTGGGTTGGGAAGATCCTCAGGAGAAGGGAAAGGCTACACATTCCAATATTCTGGCCTGGAGAAATCCATGGACTGTATAATCCATGGGGTGGCAAAGAGTCGGACAGGACTGAACAACTTTCACTTTACATAAAAAAGTAAAAATTAGATCACAGAGAAAGCAAGAGAATTACAGAAAAACATCTACTTCCACTTTATTGACTGCACCAAAGTTTTGACTGTGTGAATCACAACAAACTGGGGGAAATAGTTCAAGAGATGGGAATACCAGACCACCTGACTAGCCTCCTGAGAAATCTGTATGCAGGTCAAGAAGCAACAGTTAGAACTGAAAATGGAACATTGGACTGATTCCAAATTGGGAAAGTCTGTATATTGTCATCCTGCTTATTTAACTTATATGCAGAGTACATCATGCAAAATGCCAGGCTGGATGAATCACAAGCTGGAATCAAGATTGCCAGGAGAAATTCCAATAACCTCAGATATTCAGATGACACTACCCTTATGACAGAAAACAAAGAGAAAGTAAAGAGCCTCTGATGAAAGTGAAAGAGGAGAATGAAAAAGCTGGCTTAAAACTCAACATTCAAAAAAATGAAGATCATGTAATCTGGTCCCATCACTTCATGGCAAATAGATGGGGAAACAATGGAAATAGTGACAGACTTTATTTTCTTGGGCTCCAAAATCACTGCAGATGGTGACTGCAGCCATGAACTTAAAATACACTTGCTCCATGGAAGAAGAGCTAGACAGCATATTAAAATGCAGAGACTTTACTTTGCCAACAAAAGTCTGTCTCTTCAAAGCTATGTTTTTTCCAGTAGTCATGTATGGATGTGAGAGTTGGACCATAAAGAAAGCTGAGCACTGAAGAATTGATGCTTGAACTGTGGTGTTGGAGAAGACTCTTGAGAGTCCCTTGAACTTCAAGGAGATCAAACCAGTCAATCTTAAAAGAAATTATTCCTGAATATTCATTGGAAGGACTGATGTTGAAGCTGAAGATCCAGTACTTTGGCCACCTGATGCGAAGTACCATTTCCTTAGAAAAGACCCTGATGCTGCGCAAGATTGAAGGCAGGAAGAGAAGGGGACGACAGAGGAGGAGATAGTTGGATGGCATCACCGACTCGATGGATATGAGTTTGAGCAAGCTTCAGGAGTTGGTTATGGACAGGGAAGCCTGGCGTGCTGCCATCCATGGGGTTGCAAAGAGTCGGACATGACTGAGCAACTGGAATGAACTGAATATCCTCTGACTTCTTCAAAGCATAATTGTTTCATTTTCCTTGCCATAATTGTTCCTGCAGTGAAACAGTTGAAATAATTAATATGACATCTTTTTGTCATAAAATCCGCAACTCATTGTGGTGATGATTATGGAAGTGAAAGATTTTAAAATATTTGCCCTTAAATTAATATCTTCATATTTGCAAGCTTGGCAGTTTTCTTCTTCTATTTCTGACCTGCACACTGAAAACCTGCCAGAACTGACCATTCTTAGACTCTTCATTCATTCAACAGATAGTATTGTGATCCTTCTGTGATTCTGATACTGTGTTTAAAGACTTAAGTACACAGCTGAATAAAATATGGGCCCTGATCTCAAAAATTTTAGAGAAGGCAGGATGATCAACTCTACTTCAATGCAGAGTGATGAGTCCTTGGGGTGGAGTCTGTATTGGGAGCAGTGGGCATACAATGCGGGGAGGTAGGGGGTGGGAAGTGGGGTTCACCTAACCCAACCTGAGGGCCACAGTCAGGAAAAGAACAGGAAAGATCTTGAACTGAATTCTAAAAAAACCTAAGAGGGATTAGTCAGATAACAAAAGGACTAGCGAAGAAGCATTGTTAAGAACAAAAGCATGAGCAAACTTACCCGTTATCTTATTGGCTTCATGTTAAGAACAAGTCAGTAAATTGACATTAAGATTTTCTGCATCCCGAGAATCTGCCATCATATCTGGACCAGTATTCAATAACTGAAATATTTAATGACTAAGTTTTTTGCATTCACTGTCACTACTCTATACTCTACTTTCATAGAGCAATTCCAGGCACATGCTAGAGTATTTTAATGTAAAATGGTATGATGTATGAATTTTTCTTTGACAAACCTACAAAAAACTTACATATATAAGCAGTAGAAGGTGAAACAAGATTGGCAAAATACTGTTAATTATTGAAGTTAGGTGACAGATACATGGGGATCATCATCTTGTTATCTTTACATTTACATATCTTTGAAAATGTTCATAATATAAAACAAAGCTATAGAGTACAACTTATTTTTTTTTCTTTGCCAGTGGTTTTTAAATGTGGCTCAACAATTAAATTTACGTTAACTGAGGGGATCTACAAAAAATCAATACTCTGATTTAGTTGGTCTAGAGTGAGGCCTGCCTGAATATAGCTAAATTGTGTGTGTGTGTGTGTGTGTGTGTGTGTGCTGTGTAAAATTAGCTCCCTAGTTGGTTCTCTAGTGCATAGAAAAAGTTAACAAGTTCTCCATCTGCAACTTCAACACCTGCGATTAGGTGGTGTTAATTATGAGCGATATAATTTGACTTGTAGAGTATTAACAGAACTAGATCCCTCATGTTATGATTTTCTGTGAGTCCTTTCTATGACTTGTTTTCAACAAACAAAATAGTATATAAACTAACATATTCAAAGACTAAGCAAAATTAATGAATTAAGGTGTAGGCACTGGTAAGAACCTTCTTTCTCTTACACATGGAGCTAGACTAATGTTTAAATTCACTCCATGGTGTACTACAGGTGGCTCATAGTGGCTTGCTAGAGCCAATCATTAAATTTTCGGAAACTTTTATACCATTGTTAAACATAACTGTCACCGAAAATTAAATTATATTAACATACATTAAATTATATTACAAACAAAGGAAATAAATGCTCAAATCTCACCATTGCCTAATTATTTTACTACCTTTTACTTTAGTCTGTGATTTTGATACCATTTATGTCTATTGTAGCTGAATGGTGGAATGACTATATAATGGTACACTACCAGCTCCATGTTTACTGATGCCATGATGATAGCTTGAAGTAAAATTTAATGGGGAACTATACTCAGCACTCTGTAATGGCATATATGGGAGAAGAATCTAAAAAAGAATGGATATGTATGTGTGTGTATATATACATCCAGTATATACCCAGTATGTGTGTGTGTGTGTGTATATATATTTGAAAGTGAAAGTCGCTCAGTTCTGTCTGACTCTTTGTGACCCCATGAACTGTACAGTCCATGGAATTCTCCAGGCCAGAATACTGGAATGGGTAGCCTTTCCCTTCTCCAGGGGATCTTCCCAATTCAGGGATCAAATCCAGGTCTCCTACATTGCAGGCGGATTCTTTACCAGCTGAGCCACAAGGGACGCATTACTAACTTACTTTGTTATATACTTGAAACTAAGACAACATTGTAAACAGCTCTACTCCTATAAAAATACACACACACACACACACACACATATATATAATGGGAGTATTCAAATAAATCCCCACCCACTTCCAGGAGAGCTGTTAGACATTTACCAGCACACCACTGACTGAACATCTTATGATTTTTCCCCTATCTGTAAGATCTTGACCAATAAATACATACCTTGTGTTTTTAATACTTGCTTTTATTTATCAGTTTGTAGTGTCATATGTGAAACCAGCTTCTGGACTAATTAGCTTTCTTTGGCATTTAATCAAGCAAATGCTTGCCAGAGTTTTATCCACCTGAGTATTTATGTTCATATTTATACTCTAAAGAGGGAGAAAGTTTTTTTTTCATTCTTTATTTTTATTCTTACCTAAAGATCATATAATTTCATCCCATGTGTGGTTCTTTGGTTAACTAAAATCTTACTTAGTTAGCTTTCATAATATACATATCCCTTTCTGGCTAAATTCAACAATTTAAAATCCCTACTGTTGTCTAAGAGTGGTTTCAAGGTTACAGATTAGCATAAAGAAATTTTGAAAAAAAAAAGATATAGTATAGTGTCATAGCACCTCAAAATGTTAATCTATGTTCACTTTATGATTTTTAAAGTGTAGAAAATGAAGCTTAAAGATAAAAAGGTAAAAGTTTGCCCAAGATCCCATTGTTAGTTGGCAGCAATGCAATGATTATCATCCAAGTATTGCGATTCATTTTCTACTTTCATTTCTACAGGACTATTTATTTTCAGGAATTTTTATGTTTTTGCCTATCTATTCCATACCAGAAAGGAATATCACAACAAAAATTCTTTTCTTGCAATTCCATCTTCACCTCAGGGACACATAACAATTTTATATGTGTGTGTGTGTGTGTGTGTGTGTATGCATTTACACATATTATACCTATCCCAGTATTTTAACTAAATAAGATTGCTATTCTTTGCTACGAGATAATCTGACCCCCAAGAAACAACGTGAATAATCAGATCCTAGCATCCTGAGGCAAATTTAGCCAAGATGTTTCATGAGATGTTACAGGGTGCATAAGTGCATGTTTTATGTTTGTTTATTTATTTGGGGGAAAAAGACAGCACAAAGAGTACTAAATAAAACAGGTAACATACTCTCTGTGTTAGATAAATGATGCTATTTCCCTTTTAGAGCTTCCATTTTTTAAACAAACAAAAAGATACATAGTAACTTGTTATGAAGTTAAATGTTAAAAGATGGTAAGATAATCATGTTAAAAGTGATATCTCTGGATATAAAGCACATGCAGAATAACCATGTCAACCTTATTTCTAGCATGAGTATTGTATATAGCAAGGCCTTTGAAGTTTGAGGGAAGGGGTGATAATGAGCCTGGTACTTACCTTGTGGTCGAGACTGCTCCTTCTGAGTTGATTATCGTGCGACTTTGGGTGTTAGCCTTACAGAACTGTGGCCCCCCCAGAGTGCTGTGGCATATCACCTAAGTCACATATCCGATTTCGTTCCCAAGAGAACTGGATTTAATGTGGAATTGAAGTAATATGTAGCCAATCTAGTGAAGTGAAAGTTGCTCAGTCGTGTCTGACTCTTTGCGACCCCATGGACTATATAGTACATGGAATTCTCCAGGCCAGAATACTAGAGTGGGTAGCCATTCCCATCTCCAGGGGATCTTCCCAACCCAGGAATTGAACCAGGGTCTCCTGCATTGCAGGCAGATTCTTTACCAACTGAGCTACTAGGGAAGCTGTGACCAGTCTAAGTAACTATATTTATTAAAGAAGTTTAGTTAGGATTCAGGTCAGGAAAGGAAGTCCATTTTATGGATTGGAAAATAGCTTGAATGATCTTGGGTCTTTCTCAAAGGGGCATGGTGGTATATCTACTTCTAGTGATCTGTATAAAACAGACTCTTTTGAGATACACCTGTTTCACAACAGAGTTTCCACTGAAAGCTATAATATATTGGTCCATGTATCAGGCAAATGTGTTATGAAAGAGCCCACATTATGCTGGAGTCTATTGTAAAGAAAGAGGGTAAAACCATCATTAGAGATTTCTGACCTGAGTGGCATTCTCATCCAGTCTAAAAATATAACAAAGAAAAAATGTGACCTCAAAAGGATACATTTTATACAGTTACACAGAAAATGCACATGTCCACAGGAACAGAAATGTAAATCAGGGAATGGGGCAAAAGTCACTGCCAGGCGTATCTTTGAAGCACAAAACAACAGTGGCAACCAGGCATCGGGATGCTCTGGGGTCAGTGGAACTAAAATTGCTTCAAACAAGGTGTGGAATTCGAGACATGTTCAGTGTTCACAGCCAAAGTCCGGTTGGTGGCCCCCCTATTCCTGAAAGAAACCAGGGCGGGGGAGGCGGGGAGGTGCTGCTTTTTAGGCTACAGTCTGGGGCTATAGCTTACAAAAAGCTATGGGCCAACAGATGCCTAAGAGTAATGACAGAGGCTTGTAACTAGGAGTGGTGTCAAGGCTGTTCTCTCACTTGATGAATGGATTGGAATTAGCCCCAATCACATTGCAGCACAGAAACTTTGAACCTCAGAAATGCTGCACGGAGCACAGCGGGTGAGGTCGAGGCGACTCCAAGATACTACCTTGGAACAGATGAGGGAAGAGAATTAGTTACAGGCTTCACCATAGACCTCCAGTGAAAAGGGACAGTTGACATGAATAATATGCACCATTGTTATTTTTGCTCTGTCTTTTTACTGAGTGAAGTGTGAATGTGATTATCCCAGCAGTCCAATCTGTGCTGATTAAGGTAAGGGATCATGCTCAATATTTAGAGTTTGGACTGGGTTTTGCTTGAGCACAAAATAGGCTGTAGTGATTTTCCCTGTGATGAATCATGCTATCCGTTTACAAACATATTTTTAAACAATCTGATGAAACACAAGATGTAAAATTGCAAAAAAAAAAAAAAAAACAGAGTTGAAAACATGCATTTATTCCATCTCCAAATTCTTCTGAGAGCACCCTAAAGGAATTTTTTAAAAAATGCAGTTGCAAAATTGCAAAAAAAGAGGAGACATCTGCAAAGGCATATCAAGTCTGTAAAGAAGGAAATTAAGACAAGGATTCCAGATTGTTCTGTGGGACCAAAGAAAGACTCCTGAATTAGGTATTTTATAGGGTGGTGGTAGTCTTGAGTGGGCTGGAAATGAATGGTTTGTTTTGAAGCCCCTAAAAGGAGCAAGTAAGTAGATGTCAGATCTCCAGCTCAGGCGTAGACAGACACTAATCCTATCCCATCCTATCAGACATGAGCAAGTAGTGTGCTTTCTGGTGAATCTGAAAGAGGAAAAACTCTCAACATGTACACAATAGGATCAGTTGATGGAAGGAGTGAACCATCACACTGAATGTAGGGGATTAAGTTAAGGTCAATATATTTAATAGTAAGACTACCAGACTCTCCTCTCCCTCCTGGCTATTAGGTTTCTATGCTCTGAGCAGAAGATTATAAATTTTTCTTCAGAGAACCTGGTCATCATAAGACAAAAGATCTACAACTAAGAATATATTATGATCCACAATGAAATAACAGAATCCTTACCTGGTGACCCTATATGAGGCCTGCCCCACATATTCATAGAGGGCTACCAGTAAACATTTAAATACCTCAATTTTAAGAGATAACCAAGGATTTACAGATATTTAAAGCCTCTAACAACAACAATAACAAAAGACTGAAACAAACATAAAAAAATAAGCAGTCATATTAGCAAAAAAAAAGAACCATAACAATATAAATAAATCAAGAAACTCTAAAGAGATAGATATGATACAGATCTTAAGAAAACTTGTTAAACATAGTATAGTTATTACCTCAGAGTGAGATTAGTTACTGCATTTATGCTATAAAAATGTATAACAGAATATAGAAAAAGATATTTCAGAGAAAGAATACTAATAATTTATTATTATGTGATTTCTATTTAAATTAAAATTTTGATAGCAGTTTTAAAGCAGTGGAAATATTTTGTATGATATCATAATGGTGAATAAATGGCATATTTGTCCAAATACATGGAATATACCACATCAAGAGTGAACACTAAACTGTGGACTTGGGGTGAGTAGTATTTGTCAGTGTAAGTTCATCAATTGTCACAGATATAATACTCTGGTACTGGATCTTTATAATGGGAGAAGCTCTGTGTTGGCAGGAGAAGATAGAGGGTATAGGGTAATTCATGGTACTTTCTGCTCGATTTTGCCGTGAATATAAAACTGCCCTAAGAAATAAAGTCTAATAAAAATTAAATAGCAGAAATAAAAGTTCAACAAAAAAGGTAAAAGATAAATTTGAAGAACTCTTCAATAAAATAATATAAACACACAAAGAAATGTAAAATGAGAAAGAAAATACCAGAATCTTAGAGGATGATATTATGCCAGTAATTTTTAACTGGAGATGATTTTGCTCTCCAGAAAACAGTTGTCAATGTCTGGAGATAATGTTGTTTATTACACATCAGGGAGGTGATGGTACTTGCATTTTATAAACGTGAATTGGAAGGATGTTATTGGATCTTCTTCAATACACAGTACAGCCACAAACAGCAATAATTTTCCAACCCAAAATATTGGGGTTTGTTGAAAAACCTTAATCTAGGTAGTCAAATAGCCAAATAATCAAAATTACAGACAAAATAGGAATGGAAACTATGGAGAGGAAATTATCAAAGATGTGACAAATTAAATGTTTTTAGAAATGAAGAAAATGAGTTTCCAGATTTAAAGGGCATACTGAATACCCAAGATTAAAATATAAGTCCACACAAGGCTTATCATCATGGAATTTCAAAACAAGAAGAATAAAGAGAAGTTCAAGGGTCAAAAATCAGAATGGCTTTAGACTTTTCAATAATGACAGTGGAGACTAGGAGAAAATGGAGTGTTGTCTTTAAAAAAAATGAGGTATAATTGACTTACACTGTTTCAAGTGTACAGCAAAGTGATTTATATATATGTGTGTGTGTGTACGTGCATATGTGTATAGGTAGATGGGTAGATCCTTGTTGTTTATCTATTTTATCTATAGTAATTTATAACTGTGATTACCAAATTTACCCTTCCCTCTCTTTCCCCTTTGTTAATTATAAATTTGCTTTCTCTCCGTGAGTCTATTTCTGTTTTGTAAATAAGTTCATTTGTATCATTTTTTTTAGATTCCACATAGAAGTGGTATCATATGGAATTTATCTTTCTTTCTCTGCCTCGCTTACTTCACTTAGTGTGATAATCTTTAGGTCCATCCATGCTGATGCTCAGTTGTGTCTGTCTCTCTGCGACCCCATGGACTGCAGCACACCAGGCTTTCCTGTCCTTCACAATCTCCTGGAGTTTGCTCAAACTCATGTGCATTGAGTAGGTTATGCCATCCAACCATCTCATCCTCTGTCACCCCCTTCTCCTCCTGCCTTCAATCTTTCCCAGCATCGGGATCTTTTCCAAGGAGTCAGCTCTTAAAAGTTTGGGGCTTCAGCATCAGTCCTTTCAATGAATATTCAGGGTTGATTTCCTTTAGGACTGACTGGTTTGATCTTCTTGCTGTTCAAGGGACTCTGAAGAGTCTTCTCCAGCACCACAGTTCAAAAGTATCAGTTCTTCAGCACTCAGCCTTCTTTATGGTGCAGCTCTCACATCCCTACATGACTACTGGAAAACCCATAATTTTGCCTATACAGAACTTTGTTGACAAAGTGATGTCTCTGCTTTTTTAATACACTGTCTAGGTTTGTCATAGCTTTCCTTCCAAGGAGAAGACATTTTTTACTTTCATGCAGTCACTGTCTGTAGTGATTTGGGAGCCCAAGCAAAGAAAATCTGTCACTGCTTCCACTTTCCCCCTTCTATTTACCATGAAGTGATGGAACCAGATGCCATGATCTTTAGATTTTTTTTTTTTTAATGTTGAGGTTCAAGTGAGATTTCTCACTGTCCTTTTTCATCCTCATCAAGAGGCACTGTAGTTCCTTTTCACTTTCTGCCATTAGAGTGGTATCATCTGCATATCTGAGGTTGGTGATATTTCTCCCAGCGATCTTGATTCCAGATAGTGAGTCATCCAGCCTTGCATTTCTCAAGATGTAATCTGCATAGACATTAAATAAGCAGGGTATCAATATAAAACCTTGATGTACTCCTTTCCTAATTTGGAACCATTCTGTTCCATATCCAATTCTAACTCTTGCTTCTTGACCTGCATACAGATTTCTCAGGAGGCTAGTCAGGTGATCTGGTATTCCCATCTCTTTAAGAAATTTTTTATAGTTTATAGTGATACACACACTCAAAGGTTTTAGTGTAATCAATGAAGCAAAAGTAGGTGTTTTTGTGGAATTCCCTTTCTTTCTCCATGATCCAGTGAAATGGTGGCAATTTGATCTCTGATTCCTCTGCGTTTCCTCTGGTTTAGAACCCAGCTTGTACATCTGGAAGTTCTTGGTTCAAATATTATTGAAGCCTTGCTTGAAGGATTTTGAGCATAATTGTGCTATCATGCAAAATGAGCACAATCATACAGTAGTTTTAATATTATTTGGCATTGCCCTTCTTTGAGATTGGAATGAAAACTGACCTTTTCCAGCCCTCTGGCCACTGCTGAGTTTGCAAATTTGCTGAAATATTGCATGCAACACTTTAGCAGCAGCATCTTTTAGGATTTTAAGTCATTCTAAGAAGAATGAATACTCAAAAAGAAAGTTAAAATCAATTTTATTTGCCTTTTGTACAAAATAATTATTTTCATCCAGTTGTCATGTTAGAAAAACTTGGAAAAATAAGATGTTCCTTTATTTTTCATCTCTTCTTCCAAAATTTTAATGGGTATCCTTCAAGTTAAATATCTAATTAAACTTCTTCATTTCATTTTCACCTATACAGCTTTAGATGCATGTGAAAAAAATGAAAACATGTGGTCTTCTATGAGAACAGTCAAAACTGGATTTGATTGCTAACTCTTTCACTTACTATGTGAACAGTGGAAAATTAAATGCTATCTCTGAATCTTATTTCTTTCTAAATAATAACTCTGTTACATATTTATGACTTGAATTAGCCACAATGTAAAGAGAATGCAACTACAATAATTAATAATAACAAAAATAATAAACCTTATGGTTCCTACCTTCTTTAATCCAGCAAGCTATAGCCTTTGTGACACATTTGAATTATTTGGGAGAGTTTGTAAAAAGCCCATTGCTCACAGAGAAAACCAAAATCTCTATGAATCATTGAAGTATACTTGATGATATGCAGAGTGATGTATTTAGGATGAACTATATTTGTGATTGTAATTGCTTTGAAGTGCATCAAAATATATGGATGGATAATGGGATGAATAGATGGATAAATAAGTGATAAAATAGTATAGTTAAATGTTCATGGTAAACTCTAGGTAATTTGAATAAAAATTAAAAAGTGAAACCACCATATGACCCACCATTCCACCTTCTGGGTATAAATCCAAAGCCTGAAAATAGGATACCAAAGACATAACTACTCCTGTGTCCCACTGCAGCATTCTTCACAATAGCCAAGTTACAAAAATGACCCAGAAACCCCTTAGTATATGTGTATGTGTACGCTCAGCCATGTCAGACTCTTTGTGACCCCATGGACTATAGCCTGCAAGACTCCTCTGTCCATGGGGTTTTCCAGGCAAGAATCCTGGAGCAGCTTGCCATTTCCTTCTCCAAGTGATCTCCCCTACTCAGGGATCGAACCCATGTCTCTTGTGTCTAAGGCGTTGTAGGTGGGTTCTTTACCAGCTGAGCCACCAGAGAAGCCCCTCAATGGTAGTCTAGTTAAACAAGTTGTAATACACACACAACATACACACACACACACACACAAAGGAATGTTATTTATCCACGAGAAAGAAAGGGATACTGCCATTTGTAACAACACAGATGAAACTTGAGGTTTTTATACTAAGTGACATAAGCCAGACAAAGAAATACAAATGCTGCATGGTATCCCTTATATATGTAATCTAATAAATAAATAAGTCAAAGTCATAGAAACAGAGTGTTAGAAAGTGATTTCCTGGAGCTGAGGAATGGCAACACAGAGAGTTTACATAAAGGGTACAGACTTTTAGCTACAAGATGAATAAGATTGAGGATCAAATGTACAACATGGTGACACTAGTTGTTAACAATGTATGGTATAATTGAAATTTGCTAAGAAAGTAATATTTAAAGTGAAAGTGAAGTCGCTCAGTCTTGTCCGACTCTTTGTGGACCCCGTGGACTGTATCCCACCAGGCTCCTCCGTCCATGGGGTTCTCCAGGCAAGAATACAGGAGTGGGTTGCCATTTCCTTCTCCATATTTAAAGGTTCTCACCCAAAATAGAACCCCACAAAATATATTAACTATATAAAGTTATGGATGTAACTATATAGTCAAGTGAGTAGATGCAGGGAATCCTTTCCCAATGAACAAACAAAACTCTGATTGGAATTCTAGCTTTTGCTATGGTCTCATTCTGTGTATGATACATTTGCACATGTTTAAAACAGAAAGACAACTGGTAATAATGACTCATCTCTTTTCGTGACCCAACATAATTAACCCTCTTCCTGAAGGACAAGAGCCTCTTGATGAAAGTGAACGAGGCAAGTGAAAAAGTTGGCTTAAAGCTTAACATTCAGAAAACTAAGATCATGGCATCTGGTCCCATCACCTCATGGGAAATAGATGGGGAGACAGTGGAAACAGTGGCAGACTTTATTTTTCTGGGCTCCAAAATCACTGCGGATGGTGACTGCAGCCATGAAATTAAAAGACGCTTACTCCTTGGAAGGAAAGTTATGCCCAACCTAGATAGCATATTAAAAAGCAGAGACATTACTTTGCCAATAAATGTCCATCTGGTCAAGGCTATGGTTTTTCCAGTGGTCATGTATGGATGTGAGAGTTGGACTGTGAAGAAAGTTGAGCGCCGAAAAATTGATGCTTTTGAACTGTGGTGTTGGAGAAGACTCTTGAGAGTCCCTTGGACTGCAAGAAGATCCAACCAGTCCATCCTAAAGGAGATCAGTCCTGGGTGTTCATTGGAAGGACTGATGCTGAAGCTGAAACTCCAATACTGTGGCCACCTCATGTGAAGAGCTGACTCATTGGAAAAGACCCTGATGCTGGGAGGGATTGGGGGCAGGAGGAGAAGGGGATGACAGGAGATGAGATGGCTGGATGGCATCATCAACTTGATGGGCATGAGTTTGAATAAACTCTGGTAGTTGGTGATGGACAGGGAGGCCTGGCGTGCTGTGATTCATGGGGTCACAAAGAGTCGGACACGACTGAGTGACTGAACTGAACTGAACTGAAATGTTTATTAAATGAATGAATTCATGGCTAAATAAAACATGCAAATACTATGCTTCATGCACATTTATAAAGTGTATAAAATATTTTATTTCTAGTATATGAGATATTTTATTTCTTCAAAGTTCTATTTCTTTACACACTATCATTTTTTTTAATTGCTTCTATTCTTCCCTCTTTCTGTACAAGCTGTATTTGCTTGAAAGGATAGCCTACACTGATGTTAATCAAACTTCAGATGAAACACCTAAAATGATAGAAAAGAATCTCCTCTAATTAAATAATAAAGTAACCCCTACAGGTTTAGACATGTGCCTTCAGGTGTAGGAAAGAAAAAATTTAATGAATGTAGTAGTTTTATGCCAAGAATATTTCCCTCATGCACTTGTGCTTTAATAAGATGGAATGTGAAATAGCAAACGGAGTTTGATTATTATGATGATATTTATTCATAAGATAGTCAGATAGGATGAAAGTTTCCTTGAGTTATACTTGCTAGAGTTGGGTCAGATGTTAGTTCAGTGAATTTGAAACAAACATGTCTTACCTATATGATGTTATGCTGGAATTGGTCTGCTCCCAAAGGACATCCATCCTCGGGAGTAGGTGTGGAAGAATCCTCCAAATGTTTTTGGGACCAGTGGACTCAACTGAAATGAGCATCATGGTCATACTCGTATTAACGGACCCCTGGCATATTTATTTGTCACATGTTTGTTATGTGTTTATATAGACAAAATATATATGTGTCTGTATATGTGTATGCATATGTGTATACATGTACGTGTATACATACTTACACATGCACGGGGCTTCCCTGGTGGCTCAGATGGTAAAGAATCCACCTGCCAATGCAGGAGATGCAAGAGACACGGGTTTGATCCCTGGGTTGGGAAGATTCCCTTGAGGAAGGCGTGGCAACCCACTCCAGTATTCTTACCTGGGAAATCCCATGGACAGAGGAGCCTGGTGGGCTACAGTCCATGGGGTCACAAAGAGTTGGACACGACTGAGTGACTAAATATGCACATGTGCACACACGTACACATACATAGCCAGAAATCTGCCTTGACATTAATTACTGCTTTTCTAGCTTTATAAGCCCTTTGGACACTTTCCCTTTGACTTATGGATACAATTCACAGCAAATAAAAGATCATGGTTCTTATTTTCTTTACTACTTACCACCTCTGATAGCATAGATATTTTCTCCTTGCTATTTCTAATTGAAATGTTAGTCTGGTTTACTTTTAGCATCAATTCTCTGTTAATCCCATTTGGCTCTTCCAAGTTTTTATTTTTTTAAGATTGTACTATGTTTGCATGTTTGAAAACCAACTTACAGTAATAAAATGGGAATGTTTTTTCTTTCTTTGGAAAATCATTTTAGAATAAATTGACAATTAAGTATGCCACTATTATATTTTTAATTTATGCATTCTTTGAGATTGGTTCCAGGAAACTGAAATGTAGTTCAGTTCATTCACTCAGTCGTGTCAGACACTTTGCGACCCCATGAACCGCAGCACACCAGGTCTCCCTGTCCATCACCAACTCCTGGAGTCCACCCAAACCCATGGCCATTGAATCGGTGATGCCATCCAGCCATCTCATCCTCTATCGTCCCCTTCTCCTCCTGCCCTCAATCTTTCCCAGCATCAGGGTCTTTTCAAATGAGTCAGCTGTTCACACCAGGTGGCCAAAGTATTGGAGCTTCAACATCAGTTCTACCAATGAACGTCCAGGACTGATATCTTTTAGGATGGACTGGTTGGATCTCCTTGCAGTCCAAGGGACTCTCAACAGTCTTCTACAACACCACAGTTCAAAAGCATCAATTCTTCGGTGCTCAGCTTTCTTTATAGTCCAACTCTCACATCCATACATGATCACTGGTAAAACCATAGCCTTTACTAGCCGGACCTTTGTTGACAAAGTAATGTCTCTGCTTTTTAATATGCTATCTAGGTTGGTCATAACTTTCCTTCCAAGGAGTAAGTGTCTTTTAATTTCATGGCTGCAGTCACCATCTGCAGTGATTTTGGAGCCCAGAAAAATAAAGTCAGCCACTGTTTCCCCATCTATTTGCCATGAAGTGGTGGGACCAGATGCCATGATCTTAGTTTTCTGATGAAAAATAATAGCTTGTATATGTTCATTAATATGGTAGATGATAACTGATGTGTATGAGGAGGGGGCTCTTGTTAATTATAACTACCTTACTAAGAAAAGCAGTCATGGAAGGTAATAGTCCCAATGAAACTGTGTAAGAGAGAAAACAGAATTGCTCTTGTAGAATCAAGCTAAATGAAAAGTTAATTGTTTCAATCTTATTTTTATATGTATATTGTTGTGTTCTCATACCAAATGTACTCTAAGATATATAGTGTCATAATATTTATTTTTACTCATGGTTGAAAGAAAGGAGTGCCCCTTTTAAAAAGAGGCAGTTTCATAAGCTGACCTCAAGTGGAGTATTTTGATTTGGCGAAAACAGCCTATAGAGGAAATGAATATTTTGGCAGCCTAAGAAGCAAAATGTCATATTTATCTATGTTTGGATCCCTCCCTGCATATTTGAAATTTGTATTTTAATACTTTTGAGAAAGTAATGACACCTAAATGTATTATTATTCGCCTTGTAGATCACAATATGTTCACCTCCCCCCCTTTCATTCTCCCTTGGCAGAAAACAATCAAAGTTAATTTTATAGCTAAATCAGGTATACTGTCTTTCCCTCATTCAGAAAGAAACCAAGAAAGACATATGACTTCATCTGCTATAATAGTTTAGATTTCTCTGTTACAACAGCCATAAAATCATTTTACACATAGTGAAATATCTGAGACTTAAAGGACAATGATACTCAATCTACATGAAGATATCATTCTATTTGTGTGTACGAGTGAGGAAATGTACAGAAGGAATTATACATATTTTCCTCATTTATAATTATATATTTAAAAGAAAATGAGCATATATAGGCTTGACAATTTAATAACATTTTGTAAATATGGCAGTTACATTTATATCACAGTTATGTATACATAATATTTATATTCATATTTTTATATATCTGGATTTTATTATTATTATCATTGCCAATATTGAGTACTTACTATGTACCTAACAAACTTTACTATATTATTCCTAATCCTTATACTAGTTCTGTGAAGTAGATCAGTTCAGTTCAGTTCAGTCGTTCAGTCGTGTCCGACTTGGCGACCCCATGGACTGCAGCACACCAGGCTTCCCTGTCCATCACCAACTCCTGGAGTTTACTCAAACTCATGTCCATTGAGTCAGTGATGCCATCCTGCTATCTCATCCTCTATTGTCCCCTTCTCCTCCCACCTTCAGTCTTTCCCAGCATCATGGTCTTTTCAAGTGAATCTGTTCTTCGCATCAGGTGGCCAAAGTATTGGGGTTTCCGCTTCAGCATCAGTCCTTCCAATGAATATTCAGGACTGATTTCCTTTAGGACAGACTGGTTGGGTCTCCTTACAGTCCAAGGGACTCTCAAGAGTCTTCTCCAACACCACAGTTCAAAAGCAATCAATTCTTCGGCACTCAGTATTCTTTATAGTCCAACTCTCACATCCATACATGACTACTGGAAAAACCATAGCTCTGACTAGATGGACCTGTTTCATCAAAGTAGTGTCTCTGCTTTGTAATATGCTGTCTAGCTTGGTCATAGCTTTTCTTCCAAGGAGCAAGTGTCTTTTAATTTCATGGCTGCAGTTACCATCCACAGTGATTTTGGTTCCCCCCCAAAAATAAAGTCTGCCACTGTTTCCATTGTTTTCCTATTTGCCATGAAGTCATGGGACCAGATGCCATGATCTTAGTTTTCTGAATGTTGAGTTTTACGCCAACTTTTTCACTCCCCTCTTTCACTTTTATCAAGAGACTATTTCTTCTTCGCTTTCTGCCATAAGGGTGGCGTTATCTGCATATCTGAGGTTATTGGTATTTCTCCCAGCCATCTTGATTCCAGCTTCATCCAGCCCAGTATTTCTCATGATGTACTTTGCATATAAGTTAAATAAGCAGGGTGACAATATACAGCTATGATGTACTCCTTTCCCGATTTGGAACCAGTCTGTTGTTCCATGTCCAGTTTTAACTGTTGCTTCTTGACCTGCATACAGATTTCTCAAGAGGCAGGTCAGGTGGTCTAGTATTCACATCTTTTTCACAATTTTCCACAGTTTATTGTGATCCACACAGTTGAAGGCTTTGGTGTAGTCAATAAACCAGATGTTTTTCTGGAACTCTCTTGCTATTTCAATGATCCAACAGATGTTGGCAATTTCATCTCTGGTTCCTCTGCCTTTTCTAAATCTAGCTTGAACTTCTGGAAATTCACACATACTATTGAAGACTAGCTAGAGAAATTTGAGCATTACTTTGCTAGCGTGTGGAATGAGTGCAATCGTGTGGTAGTATGAACATTCTTTGGCATTGCATTTCTTTGGAATTGGAATGAAAACTGACCTTTGTCCAGTCCTCTGGCCACTGCTGAGTTTTCCAAATTTGCTGGCATATTGAGTGCAGCACTTTCACAGCATCATCTTTCAGGATTTGAAATAGCTCAACTGGAATTCCATCACCTCCACTAGATTTGTTTGTAGTGATGCTTCCTAAGGCCCACTTGACTTCGCATTCCAGGATGTCTGGCTCTAGGTGAGTGATCACACCATCGTGATTATCTGGGTCATGAAGATCTTTTTTGTATCGTTCTTCTGTGTATTCTTGTCACCTCTTCTTAATATCTTCTGCTTCTGTTAGGTCTATACCATTTCTGTCCTTTAGCGAGACCATCTTTGCATGAAATGTTCCCTTGTATCTCTGATTTTCTTGAAGAAATCTCTAGTCTTTCCCATTCTGTTGTTTTCCTCTATTTCTTTGCATTGATCACTGAGGAAGGCTTTCTTATCTCTCCTTGCTGTTCTTTGGAACTGTGCATTCAGATGGATGTATCTTTCCTTTTCTCCTTTGCTTTTAGCTTCCCTTCTTTTCTCAGCCTTTTCACAAATGAGAATTCCAACCCAACAAGTTAAATCACTTGCTCGAGTTTACAAAGCACCATTAAATAATAAAGTAGAATTTCAAACCCATGTTTATCTCTCTTCAAATTTCATAGGTTGCATAGCTTCCCTGTTTTATGACCTGTTTTATTTTTTTATTTTAATTTTGGCTGTTCTGTGTGGTGTGTGGGATCTTATTTCCCCGACCAGAGATAGAACCCATACCCCCTGCAGTGGAAGCAAAGTCCTACCCACTGGACAGTCAGGGAAGTCCCCTATGGCCTGTTTTAAATTGAAAGTATGTCTTCACACAAATTGTGAGACTATACTGTGGAAGATGTGTGCATTTAAATTAAATGCTCACATTTTTAAAGGAGATCCATGAATAATATATCAGGTTCTTAGAAAGAATTTTACCTGCAACTTTTTAAGAAATTCGGATTATTTTTCTTAGACTGCTGAATCAGTTTCTGTAGTTAATTTTTCCAGAAGATCCTAATATTAAAGGTAACATTGCAGTTCACTAATAGCAAACTATTTTTGCTACTTTGAGTATTTTTACAGGGTGCTAATTGTGCCAAATCAAGACATTGAGATTGCATAATTTTTAGGTTAATATTAGCATAGGCCTACATTGTTTTCTTTTTTTCAGAAGCAGTGCAAGAATAGCATACCCTGAATATTCTTCCATCATGACACAACTGTCAAATATTGCACCCTTTTCACAGTCCTTGGTCTATTAGGACTTTGGACTATAGCAAAGGTGTTTGTAAAAGAGAAGGGCAAAGGAGATTTGTGAAATACCAGATACATTAGTCATATCAGAGATGCTTCTACTTTTCTTTTTGTAGCTAATTAAATAATCAGATGTCAAGTGTAGGTGAAGATATACCTACTTACTTGGGTACTTATACATTTATCTCAGAGATATTTAGGGTATCTCTCCCTAAGCCAAAATAATGTGCTTAGTCAAAACCCCCATACTCCTACTGTGTAATACCTATATCTATCTATCTATCTATCTATCTATCTATCTATCTATCTATCTATCTATTTATATGTATATATGAGGGTATGTATGTGATTTTGTGAGTACTTACAATTCAAAAAGTCCTTATTTAAGATGATTGAAGCTTTCCCATGCAGCTTTTTCTATTTTAACCTTCTTTTCTGAAAATCTACCTACTGGTAGACAAAAGGGAAGTACTATAACACTGATTTTTAGATTCCTTCCAGATATGTATGCCAATTAGAAACAAGAAAAATTGCAAAAAAAACCCACTTTAGAAATCTAAAGAATTTTAAGATTCCTTTAAAAATTTTTAGAGATAACCTGAAGTGTTTGTGAGTCCTTACAGGTAATGACATCAGCATTGATCTAACTTTATCATTATTATTTTTAAGTTATTAATGTAGTGTTCTTTGATATAAGGTGAATTCTATCAATATTACTTTAATCTGAGACACCCCTCTTAAAAAAGTCATAGTCCTTAAATAAATGTTCATCTTCAGAGTTAAATTAGACCTTGGCAAGTTTGTATAAAGTGTATTAATTTTTTAGAATGGTGTTGAGCTAGATTATCTGTATTTAAAAGTCATTCTTTGTTTTCTATTAATAAAAGCTACATTTTACTTAAACTATATTGACCGATTTGAAATGGTTTATGACGTAGACTAAGATATTTTTAAGTTCTAAATGCTGTATCAGTGTTATACAATGTGCCAATTATTAAGTTGTTTTTAACAATAGTACTGAAATGTTATTGCTATCTATAGCTTACAGTATACATTCATTCTTGTCAAAGTGCTGTGTAGTGCAGGCAGTATTATCCTAGCTTTATTTATGGTATACCTAGATACAAAGAGGTAAAATGGTGTACCCAAGCCTTCATGGCTCCTAAATGGAACTAAAAAGAGCTGAAGCAAATTACTCATAAACTCTTTTATTAATTCATTTAAAAATGTATTAAGCACTTATTATGTGCCAGGAACTTTACTTAGGACTAGGAATTCAAAAGTCAATGAGGTGTATTCCTTTCTCTAAAAGGCTCAGAGTCTGCTGGGAAATACAGCTCTGTAAATACATAATTAGAACATGAAGTAGTATATTAATAGAGGTTTTTGTGCAGTGAGAAGAGTTTGGCTTAGGCAGTAGCTAATTTCAGGGGAGACAGTCCTCACAGAATAAAATGATGTGGCAAAAGGGTGACACTCTAAGATAAAGCAAAAGGCCCAGGTTAAAAGGACAGTACGGGAAAGGTTGGATTGTTATGGAAGTTTCTGAGATATTCAGTGTTTGAAACTGTAGTATATACACTGTGGGTTATGTAAATATCTGTGAACATTCATGTTGAAACCAAAGAGGAAGAAGGGATAGCGATGTAGACATAAGTTAAAGAGAGGTCAGAAACTGACTATAGGGAAAAGTGAGTTGGGATATCATGGGGAAACATTGTTAGAGGATTTCAAGGAAGGCTATGGAAGTGGGGCTGGAGGGAAGAAGTCAAACTGAAGAGTCATTTCTGGTTTAGAATGTATAGGGTATAGAAATCAGCATGGTGAGAAAGAAAGAGAGGAGTAAAGGATGATCTCAACATTTCTAGCATGGAAATCCTTAACTAAAATTAAAAGACTTAGAAGAGAAAATAAGGATTTGTAAACAAGTCATGTTTGAGGTTCACATGGGATGTTCTGGTGAGGATTAAAAAAAAAAAAAACAGCTAGATACAGCGCTCAGGTGAGGGTTAGAACCTGGGGCTATGTGCTAATCAGTTTATACAGGAGGGGTCGGTGAAGTACAGCCTGTGGGTCAAATCCTGCCCAACACCTGTTTTTGTAAATAGAGTTTTTATTGGGATCTAGCCAAACCCATTTATGGCTGGTGCTGGGTTACAGTGGCAGAGCTCAATAGTTGTAAGAAAGGTTGCATGGCCAACGAGGCATACATTATTTATTTTTCATTTATTTTTATTAGTTGGAGGCTAATTACTTTACAATATTGTAGTGGGTTTTGTCATACATTGACATGAATCAGCCATGGATCTACATGTATTCCCAATCCCGATCCCCCCTCCCACCTCCCTCTCCACCCGATTCCTCTGGGTCTTCCCAGTGCACCAGGCCCGAAGCTGTGGTACATATACACCATGGAATATTACTCAGCCATTAAAAAGAATTCATTTGAATCAGTTCTAATGAGATGGATGAAACTGGAGCCCATTATACAGAGTGAAGTAAGCCAGAAAGATAAAGAACATTACAGCATACTAACACATGTATATGAAATTTAGAAAGATGGTAATGATAACCCTATATACAAAACAGAAAAAGAGACGCAGATGTACAGAGGCATACATTATTTATTTTCAAGTACTTTATAAAGTTTGCCAACCCCTGCTGTAGATATTAGTTGAACCTTTAAGATTCAATGCCATTGTATAAGGAAATACCCAGAGAGGAGATCCAGATCCAAAGGGTTCACCTGTAATAATTAGGTGAACTAGATTTTGTTTTGTTTTTTGAGGGAAAAAATATCCCCATTTCCTTTAAGCAATGCCAAAGAGTCCCCTGTAATTGGAAAGGGTCGCTTTTAGAGTCGATGTCTTAAAGAGTTCAGATAAGGTCTGTCTATTCTATTTGTTCACGTGGCAATCAATGGAAATATTATGAGAAATAGTTGAAATAGAATGGGTGGAATTTCAGCAGTGAAAAGAGGGAGTAGAGACCAGAGAATGGGTTCTTAAACTCCAGTTTTATAAATACTGTGAGAAACAAACTCAAAGAACTACTCCAAACTGGTGAAGCCTGAGAATCAGACTCATAACCCAGAGAGAATGAAACATAAAATAAACTGGGTGTTTCAAAATTATATGTCAATCCAGAGCTGTGAAAATGCTAGCAGTGGATATATTGAATCCAATAAAACTGAATGAGAAAGCTTACTTTAAAACACTGTATTTGTTTATTTCTTTGCCTAGCTCTATCAATATTTCAAATTATGAAAGTTTTATTTACAGTGAGAGAATCCCCAATGGCTCAGTGGGAAAGAACCAACTTGCAATGCAGGAGATGAGGGTTTGATCCCTGGGTCGGGAAGATCCCCTGGAGGAGGAAATGGCGACCCACTCCAGTATTCTTGCCTGGGAAATTCCATGGAAAGAGCAGCTTGGCGGACTACAGTCCATGGGGTCGCAAGGTATCAGACACAACTGAGCTACTGAGCACAATACCTAGCAGAGTTGGGGGGAGGGTGTGTGAAGTAGGATAGAAGCTTACTTTTCACAGTGCACACTTTTATTTTTCCACTGTACACCATTATTTTGTTCTGTTTGTATGCCTTACCTTACAAATTAAAATAGAATCCCCTGCTGAGAAATATATTCTGTTTCACACTACATACAAAAATATAATGCTAAAGGATTATACATCTGATATGGGAAAAAGCAAACTAACGAAACTTTCATAACAAAGTAAAGGAGTGTATGTAAATAAATTTTGGATAATGGAGAATTTCTTAAATAGATGTATAAAGTACTAATCATAACATAATAAACTGGACTATATTGTGTATTAATAACTTCTGGATATCAAAAGACAACATTCAGAGAATGAAAATGAAAGTCACAGAGTGTGAAAAAATATTTGGAACACACATATAACTAATATAATGTGTGTATCCATAATCATGAAGAAGTCCTATAAGTCTTTAAGAACAATCTGAAAGAAAACCGGCAGAAGTTCTTGAAATGTGAGAAGGGGCACAAAGAAGAATTCTGAGCTGCAGACAGTGTTTTATATCTTGATCTGGATGCTGTTCATAGAATGACCAGTTTTAATAAATAATGAATGTGCTCTTTCAATTATTTATTTATTTTTGAATGTGCTGGGTCTTCACTGCTGACTGGTGTTTTTTCTCTAGTTGTGGCGAGGGATGGCTACTCTCTAGTTGCAATGAGTGCATGGGCTTCTGGTTGCAGTGACTTCTTTTGTTGTGGAGTTCAAGCTCTCGGGCATGCAGGCTTCAGTAGTTGTGGTTCCCAGGCTGTAGAGCACAGGCTCAGTTTCATCGTGCACAGGCGTTGTTGCTCCACGGCATGTGGGATCTTCCCGGACCAGGGTTTGAACCCGTGTCTCTTGCATTGCTAGGTGGATTCTTTACCGCTGAACCACTAGAGAAGACCACAGGTGTGTTTTCTGTTTCACAATAACACAAGACATTTGCCATCTTCACAAAATAAGAAATACAAATGACCAATAAACATGGACAAACTTGAACGAACTTATTGGCCAACCCAGTACTTCAGTTCAGTTCAGTCGCTCAGTTGTGTCCGACTCTTTGCGACCCCATGAATCGCAGCACGCCAGTCCTCCTTGTCCATCACCAACTCCCAGAGTTTACTCATACTCATGTCCATCGAGTTGGTGATGCCATCCAGCCATCTCATCCTCTGTCATCCCCTTCTCCTCCCCCCAATCCCTCCCAGCATCAGGGTCTTTTCCAATGAGTCAACTCTTCGCATGAGGTGGCCAAAGTAGTGGAGTTTCAGCTTCAGCATCAGTCCTTCCAGTGAACACCCAGGACTGGTCTCCTTTAGGATGGACTGGTTGGATTTCCTTGCAGTCCAAGGGATTCTCAAGAGTCTTCTCCAACACCACAGTTCAAAAGCATCAATTTTTCGGTGCTCAGCTTTTTCCACAGTCCAACTCTCACATCCATACATGATCACTGGAAAAACCATAGCCTTGACTAGATGGACCTTTGTTGGCAAAGTAATGTCTCTGCTTTTTAATATGCTATCTAGGTTGGTCATAACTTTCCTTCCGAGGAGTGAGCATCTTTTAATTTCATGGCTGCAGTCACCATCTGCAGTGATTTTGGAGCCCCAAAAAATAAAGTCTGCCACTGTTTCCCCATCTATCTGCCATGAAGTGATGGGACCAGATGCCATGATCTTAGTTTTCTGAATGTTGAGCTTTAAACCAAGTTTTTCACTCTCCTCTTTCACTTTCATCAAGAGGCTTTTTAGTTCCTCTTCACTTTCTGCCATAAGGGTGGTGTTATCTGCATAACTTAGGTTTTATTAAATAATTGGATTACTGGGGAAGCTGGGATCAGGGGTGGGGGCATGGGAAGGTGAGTAAGGTACTATGGTTTGGGGCAAATGACTGATTTAACTTATATTTATCAGCTCCTCTAATTTGGACCATGAGACTTTAGCCAAGATCCCTCCCACTCACCTAATCAAAGATGAAATAGGTAGGAGGCAGTACTTAGCAGCCCAGTGCTGAGTTTGCAGACCTTAAGTATAAAGCCACAATGGATTATGTCAGAAGGCTACTAGGGTGTTATTTATTTAAATCTATTTCACAGAATTCAGCACCACCTTAATGGCCTGAAAGTGTTAAAGTATGTCCCAAAGTACCTAAATTACTCCCTAAATGTAATTTATGCTTGAGAATAATCTGACTAACTTGATTTAGAACAGCAGGAAATAAGTTATGCTGCACATAAATGAAGCAGCAGTGTAATTTTAAATACCGCTTGCATAGTGAATGAGAATTTTAATATTTGCAAAATTTTAAAAATCACTTGATTTATTATCCATATGTTTATACTGACATTTTTTGTCCTTTATTTAGGCAGGTCTACATTTCCTCTTGCTGTCAGGAAGAAAAAATGCAACAACTTTTCCCCCCCCCTCTAGTAATAATACAGAGAGTAAAACTTACACTTATTTCCTTGAATGCTCTCTGTAATATCTTTATGTGTTTCCTGTTGTAGCTGCACCTTCAGTCATGGATGCCCAGTTAATGGAATGAGAGAAATTTAGAGTATAGTGAGTGACTAGAGATTAAATTTATAAATGTAGCATTGTAAAACTAGCAAAATTTATATCTGTTCATTCAGGATGTTCCTTAATGGGAAAGAGTTTAATTTTATAAGTAGGCATGATAAAAAATGAAATTTTGAACAGTAAATTCAAGAACAGATTTACACTTGGCTGTTAACAACACATGTTAAAATGCTAGAAAGTATGTTTAAAATTTTTATGTGATGCTTGAAATGGAGTTTAAAATATTATTACTCACATTAAATGTCATCACATGTAAAGTGCATGCTTTTATTCTTTAATATTTTGTTTGAATAGAGTTACTAATTTTAACATTAATTTTAATAATATAATTAAATCAACTTTACTGTTTTCAAATTTTTAGCAGTTGCAGACTATTGAATGCTCTATATTCAGATATTTACAAAGTGACAGTATAAGTATCACTGTGGCCAAAAAGTTCATTTGGATATTTCTGAACGATGCTCAGGAAAAACCCGGATACCCTTTTTGGCCAACCTAATGGTTCATGTGAAGTCTTTAAGTATGCGAAGACTCAGCTTGCAGGAGTTGAGTGAAAATGGAGTAAAGGGAAAGAGGGCATTTCAGGAATACTGGACTAATGTACACAGTCACGAAATCCTGAGACAGTAGGGCATGGGGGGAAGGGGAGACTGCAGAGAGTCCTTGGTGGCTGGCAACCTCATCCTGCCCCACTTTTGTGGACCAGGAACACAAATGTAAGTAGAGAAGCCTGAGTGTTTCCCTTATGTCTGTATCCCCAACTTTGTCTTGCCACTCTAAGAGGTACCATGATCAACTGTGTGGGCCCTGATGGTTTTCTTCTCTTGGAGAAACTAGATGATAGATAAACTGTGAAGAGGCCAGAGGGGTTGGGTGGGAGGAGACTTTGTGGAATCTTCTGGAAGATGGTCACTGCCAGTGCAGTGGAGGGACACATCTGCAGCAGCCTAGAAGGAAGGGTATTTATAGCCCAGATGTTGAAGAAATAACCACCTTCCAGTAAATAAAAGCATTGGCAAGAGGGTAAATCTGGTGGTTGGGTAATAGAAAAAAAGCCAAGTAAGAAGCAGACTGATGACTGTTACAGGGGTGGAAAATGACCAAACGACAACTCCTCTGTGGTCTGGTTAGCCTCAGTCTGGTTCTCAAACTATAGTGTATAAAGATGGAGATGGCAGTTGTTAGCATGTGAGATTGCCTTTTAAAAAGTATTATGCTTAGTGAAGTAAGTCACACAGAGAAAGATGTTATCTGTGTTAGCACTCTTTGTCCTCTCTTATATGTGGAATCTAAAAAATTAAAAGCAAAGAATGTATATAAAAAAATAGAAACAGAATTACAGATTCAAAGAATATACTAGTGGTTACCAGTGGGGAGACCAAGGGAGAGGGGCAAAATAAGGGTCTGGCATTGAGACACAAACTACTATGTATAACATAAATAAACAACAAGGATATAGTGTACAGCATAGGGAATACAGCCATTATTTAAAAGAATGGAGAATAGTCACTATTGTATACCTGAAACTGATATGATATTGTAAATCACCTGTACTTTCAATTTAAAATAAATTTTACTTATTGTCCTTTTCTGAATATTCAAAGTTTGAAGCGTGCATTGTAGGAAAATTTAACAATATTAAATATATATATATATATATATAATGAAAATTAAAATCTACTACAGCCTCACCAAGATGATACAATGCCAACTATGACTCACTGTATTTTAGATTCTCATTTAACAGCTCTCTGACTCCAGTGATTCAAGTTCCCGTTAAGACATACGCAATGTACAGTTCTTTTTTTTCTTCCCTTTTTAAAAAATTTTTTTCATTTATTTTTATTAGTTGGAGGCTAATTACTTTACAATATTGTAGTGGTTTTTGCCATACATTGACATGAATCAGCCATGGATTTACATGTATTCCCCATCCCGATCCCCCCTCCCACCTCCCTCTCTACCCGATCCTTCTGGGTTTTCCCAGTGCACCAGGCCCGAGCACTTGTCTCATGCATCCAACCTGGGCTGGTGATCTGTTTCACCCTAGATAACAATTCTTTTTTATAGGGGATACATTCTTCAGATGTATTCTTAAGTCATGTTTTGGGTATTAGCACTGAAAATATATGAAAACAAAATTATTATTAACCATGAAAACATTTCCAAGATCATTTTGTGGCTGATGGATATAAAACATTTGATCAACTATAAAATACCATTATTTATTAAAGATGTAATTATTAGATAAATTTCTTTTTACTGGAAGGATAATTGCTTTTTAATATTGCATCAGTTTCTGCCACACATCAACAGGAATCAGCCATGGGTGTACATATGTCCCCTCCCTCTTGAACCTCCCTGCCACCTCCCACCCTTTCCCACCCCTCTAAGTTGTTACAGAGCCCAGGTTTAAGTTCCCCTAGTCATATAGCAAATTCCCATTGGCTGTCTCTTTCACATATGGTAGTCTATATGTTCTCCATTTGTCCCACTCTCTCCTTCCTCCCCGCCTGCCTTGTCCATAAGTCTGTTCTCTATGTCTGCATCTCCATTCTTTATAAGCTAGTGATAGAGACTATCTCTTTTGGCTATCATTAGCTGCCTTTTTATGCTACCAAAATACTGTTTTAGATATTTTTAAGGTGAAAATACAGTTAATCATTAAATGTAATACCCGATAGAATGCATGGTAGAGTATATGTAGATATATAATTAAATATAGGAAGAAAATAAGAAAAATAGAAAATAAAAGCCTTACAACTATCACTTTGAAGTGTTTAATTTGGTGAAAATTCATCTTGAAAAAAAGGAAATCCCAGAAAATTTAATGTAAGGTGCTAAAAGACACCACTGGAACCAGAGAGATCTGAGTTAGAATTCCAGGTCTGCCATTTAATATCTATTTACCTTTTGGTAACTTACTCAGCATCTCACCTTTCTCCAGTGAAAAATGGGAATAATAATTGTTATGTTGCAGAGGGTGTTGCAGGAGTTAATGGAATGGGATATGTAAATCCACAGACCCCAGTGCTTGGTTTATAATGTGAATTCCATTCCTTTCCTAGTAAAACAATAGGGAATTGTGACATTATTTGGATTCTGAAATTACTTAAATTTCCTAAGGGGAGGTAGAGATCTGAGAAGATCCTCAAGATATTCAAAACTAATCCATTGCATCTTAAGAATAGATCTCAGAGAACTGTACAGACAGCTGTACTGTGAGGTCACTCAATAGGCAGGAACTTTCAGGATGGCTTTTGTTTCATGCTGGCAAATGCCTGTTTGGACAGGCCCTGGCAGACCCAGTAGATCATGAGCCCCATAAGACTTTAAAACTTGCTCTGGATAGTATTTTTCAACTTGACAGTACATTAGATTCACCTGGGTGCTTTTAAAAATACCAATGTCAGGATCCCGCCTCTAAAGATACTGGTGTAATTGGTTGAGATTGGGGACCCAAAATCAGTGTTTTATTGCTATTTCTTATTTTATAATGCCCTGTGTGATTTTTATGTGCAAGTCTCTCAGAGTGAACATAAAGCCTTGACTCATATAATTTCTGGTTCAGTCTCTTCTGTGACCAGAAATGACCAAATATTTCCTTCTCAATATTCTTTTCTTGTGAGATGTTGATACATTACCTTTCACAAAATTCCTTCAGCATTACAATTTAAAATGCTAGTGGATACAGTGGAACTAGAAGGAGAAAGAAAGACTAGTATACCAGTTAACTGGTGGATTTCTTACATCTAAGCCAATGTAGAGGTTACAGCTGTCATCCTGAATGCTTGAAGATCTTAATGAGCAGACACTTTTAGTTCAAGATATGACTGAAATTGACAGGCTTTATGAGCTAATTTTTGATCCAAAAAAGTCTTTTGAAATTTAGTATCTAGTTTAAAAATAATTTATTAGATATTAATGTACTTTTAAATTTCTGAAGTTTTATTAAAAATTAAGTATTATCATAGGGAAGAAAACACTAATATTCCATAATAATTGTCTCTATTTTTGTCTCAGTAACAAAGTGTATTCATTTTAAAGGGAAATGGCAGCCTTTTATCAAATATTTTAATTCAGTATTATTTATGTTCACTGAAACTGACATATAGAAATGTGAGAAACTATCAAAATAATATCTTTATTAATGTAATAACATATATTCTGTGTCCATATAATCCATTTATTTTTCTTGATCCCTATTTTTTATTTCTAGGCAATTTGACAGATCTGTTGAAAAATGGCGGCGGTTTCATTATGATATGAAGATATTTAATCAATGGCTAACAGAAGCTGAACACTTTCTTAAAAAAACACAAATTCCTGAGAACTGGGAACATGCCAAATATAAATGGTATCTTAAGGTAAGTTTGTGAAATCTCTCTTTTTTCAGACTGTTTTTATCTCTACCACAATATCACAACTGCTTAACTTCTTTAAGTTCAGGTTGTGAAGGATGATGGAAATTTATAATTCCCTGACTTTTGTTGTCAGCACCGCGCATGCTAGAACTTGTCATGATGATCATTTTGGAACGTTTTGTGTCAGGATGAGAATCTAGACATAACCGGTTTATCTGATGAACTGCAGAGTGTAATTGAATCTTGGATTCAGAGAAGCATCTTACAGCAGGGTGTCCTGTGGCTTTAGGGCAGTGTGTGTTTTTGCCTTATGTTGGATTTTGTCCAGGAGGAGAACTTGTGGTATACTTAGCAATAATGTAGTCACTAGAAATATCCATCATTATAAAATTACAGCTCTGTTTCCCTAAAGACAGTCTGTGGTGTTGTAGCAATATTTCTATATATTCTATTGACAGAATGCCTTCTGAGATAGGCCAGAGGCCAAAACAATACAGAGTTAATTGGCAGTACTTATTGACTGTTTTATGGGTTTTGTTAATGGAAATGCAACATATGGATTATAACATCATACAGTTTAATTTCAACTGGCTGTGTCTTTTGATTATGCAGATAAAGTGGATTGTAGAGGTTATAATTTAGGTTATAAAGTATATGGCTTTAGTATAAGAAATACTGGGTTCACTACACCAAATCTTAAGTACTTTTGCAATATTTTTTAGTTCAAATTGTTCAGGTAGGAATTTTCAGTCAAGGAGGTTTGAACTGTGGCCAGTTTTTGAATGCCAGAAAATATTGATTAAGATAGATGAAAGCAAAGAAAAGGGTAATACACTAAATAGTCTAGGCATTTCAAAATGCTGGTTTCATAAAAGTAATATCATTTTCAACTTAACAATTCTCCATTTTCAAATATTTTTTGCATAGAAAAGATGCCTTCTGATATTAAGAAAGTAGCCGTTTATACACCCCATATATGTATAAGCTATGTAAATGTAGAAAATGAATATTGTCAAATTTTGTGTAATTATGTGTATATCAATCAAATCTTTATACTCATCAGCATTACCATTGCAGATAGAGAAAATGCATCGATTTCTAATCTGACATCATACAGAAAATATATTTTTAATAGCACTAAAGTGAATTTTGAGCCAATGTAGCATCACCAGGTCTCTGACTTAAAGAAAGAAATATAAGGTATTCTTGGGGAGATTTATAAACCTCTTGCTATTTTGAAAGATGTCCGTCACAAGGTAGTTATACATATTAATCTGTTTTGTTATAAAAATAATATATACTCATTATAAAAAATGAAAAATGTAGAGGTGAATTGTAGGTAAATATATACCCACCTTCTACTCCACAGAGAGTTGTTGTTGTGATATGGATATTGGTATATATTTCAGCTTGTCATCTCACTCAGCAATAGATACAGAAGGTTTATTAGGGAGTGTTCTTGGGAATTTGGCAATTGGTTTATGATATTCCTGGGTATAGTTTTCCTCATATTTCTTATCCGTGTGGTCTGTTAAGCTTCTTGGATCTGTGTGTTCATAGTTTCAATCAAATTTAGAAATTTTAAAGGTGTTACTTAAAATAATATTTTTCTGCTCCTTGCCCTTTCCAGGGACTCTGATAACATATATTAGGCCACTCACTGATGTTCTGCTCTTTTTATTTTCAGTCTTATTTCTTCTGTAATTCATTTTAAATAATTCCTATTGTCAAATGGACCAATCTATTATTTTAGCTTATCTAGACTGTGGTTTATCTCATCTAGTGTATAATTTTAACCTCAGACATTGTTGTCTTGTGTGATTCAATACATTGTTGAAGTGCGATTTGAGAATTTTAACATTTTCCATGTTAATATCTTAACAGACCTCAACATTCAATCTTTACCTTCTGGAAAATACAGAATACAGTTACAATAACAGTTATAATGTTTCTTGTCTACCAGTACTATCATCTCTGTCTATTTTGGGTCAATTCCATTTATTTTATCTCCTTTCTATGAGTGTTATTTTCCTGCTTCTTTGGATGACTGGTAATTTTTGATTGGATACCAGATGTGAATTTTAACTTTGTTGAGTGCTTGATACATTTGTGCAGATAAATATTGTTGACCTTTGTACTGAAACATAGTTATGTTTGCTTGGAAATACTTTGATCTTTGGAGTGTATTACTCGTATACTTTGAGTTTTGAGCAGAACAACCTAAAATCTAGGGCTAAATTTTCCCCACTACTGAGGCAGAACCCATCTGAATTCTCGCTCTAATGTTCTTGTATAATGTTTTCCACTGTGTCTGGCAGGAACGGGTACTCTCCCAGCCATATGTGAGCTCTGGTGATTGTTTGCTTTAATTGTTGTGTATAGTTCTTTCCCTTGACATTGGTAGTTTCTTGTTGTAGGGCTTCCCTGGTAGCTCAATTGGTAAAGAATCCACCTGCAATGCAGGAGACCCCGGTTTGATTCCTGGGTCCAGAAGATCTCCTGGAGAAGATCTCCTGGAGAAGATCTCCAGTATTCTTGGGCTTCCCTTGTGGCTCAGCTGGTAAAGAATCTGCCTGCAATGCAGGAGACCTGGATTTGATCCCTGGGTTGGAAAGATTCCCTGGAGAAGGGAAAGTCTGCCCACTCCAGTATTCTGGCCTAGAGAATTCCATGGACTGTATAGTCCATGGGGTCACAAAGAGTTGGACACAACCAAGCGACTTTCACTTTCATTTTCACTTGTCATGGGAAAAGGTTAGGATTTAACTGGAAACTGGAAGGGTGCTCTGCAGATCTCCAATGCTTATTCTCTGTATATCTGTCCCTCTCTGATGCTCTGCCCTGTGACTCTAGCCACTTTGGTTTCCTTCAATACCCAGCTCCATGTCCTCATCTAAAGAAGACCCCGTGGTTTTCTGCCCTTGTCCTTTATCGTAGCTTGGAACTCTATTCATAGAGTAAGCTGGGGTGACTGTAGGGCTCATCTCATTTGTTCTCATTTGTTTCTAATTTCTCAGAGATGACTGATTTTAATGACCCAGTGTCCAGTGTCTTTTAAAAAGCACTGTTTCATACATTTTGTTGATTTTTTAAAATTTTTAGCCAAAAAGTTAAATCCAGTCTAGGCCAGAGGCAGAAGTCCAAAACAATTTTAATGTCATTTGATATTTTATTATGTTTGCTTCTGTACAGTCTTGCAGGCGTGCCTGCTAAGTTGCTTCAGTCATGTCCAACTCTTTGTGACCATATATGGACTGTAGCCCTCCAGGCTCCTCTGTCCATGGAATTCTCCAGGCAAGAATACTGGAGTGGGTTGCCATGCCCTCCTCCAAGGGATCTTTCTGACCCAGGGACCCAACCTGGGTCTCCTGCATTGCTGGCAGATTCTTCACCACTGAGCCACCGGGGAAGTCCTCTATACAATCTTAAAGCTATTCAATATATAATCATTTTAATTGCCTTGAGAATGACTAGAGGTCTCTACTTCTTAACACTGGGATTTAGATGTAAGTGAACATTTCATCAGAACTTTGTTTCCTTTAATTGGATAATTTTTTATAAACTATTTTATTTAGTCTGTTTTTTTACTCATTCGTTGGTGGCTCAGACAGTAAAGAATCTGCATGCCATATGGGAGTACTTGGTTCGATCCCTGGGTTGGGAAGATCCTCTGGAGGAGGGCATAGCAACCCACTCCAGTATTCTTGCCTGGAGAATCCCCATGGACAGAGGAGCCTGGCGGGCTACAGTCCATGGGGTCACAAAGAGTTGGACACAGCTGAGCAACTAAGCATAGCACATAGCACATACATAAAGTATAAAAGGAACTTCTTTTATACTTGGAAAAAGTTTTTTTTAGCTAAGGAACTGTGAATGATAACGCAAATCTTCTTAACAGTTACAGTGTCCTTTCCGCCTCCCCCTGTGATTAAGAAGGTCCAAAATCATGCATATGCACTTGTGTATACCTGCATAGACACACATACGATAAGAAACCTGAGGTTATCTTTCTAGTCTCTTAAGTCTCAGAAAAGGGCCCAGAAAGACACTATCAGGCATCTCCATTGAGAAGACAAATGAAATCTGGTAATTTCAGCTCTCTTGGTCATTATCATTATTGATTAACTAACAATGTTGTTGTTGTTGTTTAGTCGCTCAGTCATGTCCTACTCTTTTATGACCCCATGGACTGTAACCCACCAGGCTCCTTTGTTCATGGGATTCTCCAGGCAAGAATGCTGGAGTGGGTTGACACTTCCTACTCAATGGTGTCTTCCTGACCCAAGGTTTGAACCTGCATCTCCTGCATTGGCAGGCAGATTCTTTATCACTGAGCCACCAGGGAAGTCCAACAATGAATAAGAGGATCTAAATCTTTGATGAGGAATTACCTTAGGAAACAAAATGTAGATGCTACAGGTTGGCAGCAGGTAGATTTGTTGCCTTGAACTTGTAATGGTTACTTTGAGGAATATCAACCAAGTAGGCCATGTACTAAACAAATATTTACAAGGGTACACTGATGTTTGAAACCTCATCTGTATGAATTTCAGCAAATGTGTCTGTGCTATGCTTAGTCGCTCAATTGTGTCCAACTCCTTGCGACCCCATGGACTGCAGCCCGCCAGGCTCCTTTGTCCATGGGAATTCTCCAGGCAAGAGCACTGGAGTGGGTTGCCAGGAGTGGGTTGCCATGCCCTCCTCCAGGGGATATTCTCATCCCACGGATCGAACCCAGGTCTCCCTCATTGTAGGTGGATTCTTTACCATCTGAGCCACCAGGGAAGCGCATATATCATGTCTAGATAGGGAATAAAATAATAAATCATTGCACGTTATGAGCTTGTCTGTATATACTTCTATTAAGTTGTGTTTTATTTCTATTTTTAACTTAAAAAAGATAAATCCTACTGACATTTGGTGTTATTATTCAAAATAAAGTTGCTACCAATAGTGTAAATAAAAGATTGCCTGGCTCCATGCAACTCAGCTATTTTTTCCCCATCACAACTGAATGATACAATTAAGTATATTAATTAATATTTTTCAAGATATTCTAAAAATGTCATGCAGCATGGGAATTTTTTTTAAAATATCACATTTTTAATGAGAAAATATCAATCATGTGATATGCCACTAAAATTGGTCTATTAATAAGCTCACTTAGTTATTTGTGTATGTCTTAAATATTCATTCAGCAAGCAGTGATTGAGTGCATATACAGAATTTTATCATCCACAAAATAGTGACATGCCACATTAGCTTATAGTAGAAGTTCTGAGGATTAGCTAAGAAGTTGGAAGCCATATTCAAAAAGTGTGGCTTCAAATTCCAGCTCCTTTAACAGCTACAGAGTCCTATGAAGTGTCTTAAGTCTCTACATCTCTTTTGTTTTAAAGAATAATAAAAATGAGATATGCATAAAGTACTTAAAATTTCATTCTCCATAAAATAATTACTCATTACTCAATCCTCTAACTAATCACACTTCCTAAGTGATTAACCTGTATCTATGAGAACAGAAGTACGTTTACTGAATTGCTAGCCCCAAACATCTGAAATACAGATTGAATAACCAGGTATCTTCAATATTGCTTATTTTTATGTCTTATTACATTTTCTCAAAGTATAACTCTTAGATTAAAAAGTGAGGAAAATTCCAGTTCAACCAAACAAATCTTTCTCAGAAAGCTGGCATGTTTACCTCCTTTTAGAACTAACAAGAGTAAATGTTAATGAGAGTTTTCAAAGGGAAAGCTAAACACCATGAAGGAAAGTTACAAAAATAATGTCAACTAATCTAGTGATGGAGTAAATTGGTGAGCCAACAAGTACATTGAGTGAAAACAGAAAAGTGGAAATCATAACATGCTAACATTTAGCTCTACATGTTCTTCTAGAGTAGAAAGAAATGAGTTTTAAAGCATGGGTTGTTATTTTAATGGAGTTGAAAATTCTAGAAGTTGACAGTAGAAATAATAAAAATCAAAATTAGATTGATTATTTTAAAAAGTGGGATATCTTTCTATTAATGGAAATGAAACCTGTTGATTTGATTAGATAGCGCTACTTAGTGAACTGTATTAAAAATTAACAGTCCTTTATAAAAACATTGCCATGAGCAAGCAGAGGACCTTGAAATCTTAAATTCCATTTGAAATTAACTGCAGGAAGTAGACAGAAGTAGGATTATTTAGATAATTTTTTTGGCTTTAAATTAGTGAATGGTAAGCATAGGGAATAAAGCAGCAATGTGTTATTGTAGCATTAGTTATCTGCTCTTTTTAGGCAAAATATCTTCTTAAAGTTAGTCTTCTAGTATATCTTTCAACATTACTACTGTGCTTCACTCCTTCATAATATATATTGTATGATAGAAGTATAATATATTTTTGTGTATTGCTATAAATAAATACAGTTAAAAACTTAGCTTTGTAACATAATGATACACGAATTCACTGTGATTGTATATACTTAAACAACATGGATTAAGTATGTCACATCATAATGTTTATGTTCACCACCAAATCTCAAAATAATAGTTTAAATTCATTGTCTAGTTAAGCAAAGTGCACTTTTTTCTTTTCTCAAATTAGAAATTTGCACAGAGAATGAAAAATTACATATAAATTATATAGTCGTAACATTACTGTGATCTCTCAGATGAGGAAATAAATCAAGGGAAAAGGCACGAGCTTCTTGGAGTTGGCAAAGGGAAGGCAAAGAAAGAAGCATCTAAAAGAGAGTCATAGACAATTTTAGCTGCTCTTCAGCTTTGCCTTACATTGGCTATTTGTGATGGAGGAAATTTCCAAAGCACTTTGTAAAGGACCCAATTCTTACAAGTTTAGATTACAAGAATACATTGGAGCTGGATAACTCCTGCTCCAACGTTTGAGACAAGTGAGTTCATAAAAAAAGCCGTCTTCCTCTTAAAGGAGATACCTAGACTTTGTAATTATCCTCACCTCGCTTTCTCAGCTTACAGCCTAGAAAACCCTCAAGTGGCAGACACCATCATTGAAAAATCATTGGCTTGCCCAGAAACAAAGAGTTTTGAATAAATGTGCATAGGTCACTGACACTATCTGCTATGGTGAGTTTTTGTATTTTTATTTGGATATACTTTAATACCTAATCGGTAATGTACTCCCCCAAAGGACTCTACTGGAGATAACTGACTTTGAAATATGGAGTAAATCAAAGGCTATCTAGAAAAAGGCATATGGTGTAAAAGACCAAATTGAATACAAGTATGTTTTCTGTAGAGTCGGTTTTTATAGTACTGATTTTACCAGCTGGCTGGTGAGTTTGAGGGCTTCTTAACAGTCACACTGCTGGGACTCAAATGCTGATAGAGACTTTGATGGAAAAAAATCATTTGAGTAAAAATTTCTGCCATCTGTTGCCCTTCATTGGGACCCCAGTGTTAAGAATAATTCATACAATTGCCGACCCTTTATATTTCCCCAGCAGTAATAAAATTTCATAAAATTGTGTTTGGTGGTCGCAAAGCTCCCCTGGTTTCTGTAACTGGAGGATGTACACTAACATAAAGGAATCAACATGAAAATTTACTGCAAAGATAATTTGTCTCTGGTCCCTTGCTTTAGGGTTACAGTGATGTGTAAGTATGGGAATACATTTTAAAGTAAGCTTTCCAACGTTATTAGCTGGGAGAGGCATGAGGATTCAGTCTCTTAATACAGTTAAACAGTTGGGCACTTCATTCTTACATAAATATTGTTTGCCTTGTATTGCTGCTTAGAAACTCCTCTGTAACTTCTTGGCTCCTATGCATCTTTTCAGAAGCAGTAACAGATTTATAGGGGGTTTAGCAAAGGATGGAAAGTCAGAGAGAGGCTCTAAGTTGTTGCCTATCAAATGTCTTTTGTAAAATAAGTATAATAAAATAATTGGATAATTTCAATGGCTTGTTCTTCAAGTTCTGTTGTGCAGCATGGTATGTTTAAGATGAAAAGTTGCTATATATTATGGAAAAGAAATAAGAACTGAAACTATAAGTTACTGTAATAGCCATAGCAGTAAAGAGTTGCTTAAAATGCATGATAACACATCATCCCCAAGGGATCCCCATTCTTAGAGTAAGAAATTATCAGGAGAGTAAGAATCTGCAAAAAAATACATAAATAAAGTGAAGCATACTAATTGTAAACTCCAAATTGGGGCGGGGGGGACCCTGCTCACATCAACATGGAAGCATTGTGAAATAGAAATTATTTAATGAAAAATAAGATTAATGGTAATATAGGTAAATTTTATGAAGTACAATACTTTGCAAAGAGGATGTTCCAGCCACTCTGATTTCATTGCTGTCTCTCCTCGCATACCTTCTTCCTATTCCTTCTAATGCTAGTTCCTTCCATTAAATTTGTTTTTCTTTTTGCTAGAGGTTCTACCCTATCCCCAGTCTTTATCCCCTGTGTCCTAATTCCCTCCCTCTCAGCACTTTTTTACACTTCTCTTTACATACATATGTCTGTGTTCTGATGTTATCTTTTCAGATATGCTTTTTGTAAATTCTTCTGTTTTAAAAAGGCCACACACGTGAAACAGATCACCAGCCCAGGCTGGATGCATGAGACAAGTGCTCAGGCCTGGTGCATTGGGAAGACCCAGAGGAATCAGGTGGAGAGGGAGGTGGGAGGGGGGATGGGGATGGGGAATACATGTCAATCCAGGGCTGATTCATGTCAATGTATGACAATAACCACTACAATATTGTAAAGAAATTAGCATCCAACTAATAAAAATAAATGAAAAAAAAATAAATAAAAAGGCCACATGCACACAGGCTTAATTTCTGAGTTATCCTGCTTCAGTTTCATCATAACACTGTCAACTGCTGAAATTTTAATATATATATATATATATATGTTTATTTTCTGTAGTTCCTACCAGAATGTAAATCTTGCAGGGACCTTGTATTTCATGGTTCCCAATATACCCTCAGTACCTAGAACAGTCTTTTCGTACATGTAACGTATTATATTCACCATAATGAATAATTGGATAAATGAATAATATTTTCATCATATTATTTCCTTAAGCAAACTATCCCCAAACTTGTCCTTCCTGCCATTTTTACTCCATCTTCTATGCAAGAAAATCTTCTTTTCATGGAGCCGCCCTCTCTTCTTTGTACAGAATACTTGAAACTCTCATATTTGCTGAAAGTTTAACAATATGATGGCTTCTATTCTCTGATCCTTTGAGTATATCATAAATATCAAAATTCATTCAACAAATATTTAGTGTCAGCCTACTGTGTGCAAGGGAGGCACTTGACTTGTGACTAGGGATACAAACTTGGCAACATGCCCCCTTTCCCTTCAGTCTCATGTGTTCAGCACATGAAGTTCAGTTCAGTCACTTAGTTGTGTCGGACTCTTTGCGACCCCATGGACTGCGGCACGCCAGGCTTCCCTGTCCATCACCAACTCCCGGAGCTTACTCAAACTCATGTCTATCGAGTCACCAACCATCTCGTCCTCTGTTGTCCCCTTCTCCTCCTGCCTTCAATCTTTCCCAGCATCAGGGTCTTTTCCAAGGAGTCAATTCTTCGCATCAGGTGGCCGAAGTATTGGAGTTTCAGCTTCAGCATCAGCATATGAAGGCCAAGGTAGAAATGCATGACAACATGTTAACACTGGAGCCAGCGTAGCAAAATGAGTATTTTTCTACAGCAGTTAAGCATTTCTTACCTAGGTAGCACAAGTAGTAAAGAATCCGCCAGCCAATGCAGGAGACATAGAGGCGTATTTGATCCCTGGGCTGAAATGAACCCCTCAAGAAAGAATTGGCAACCCACTCCAGTATTCTTGCCTGGGAAATCCCATGGACAGAGGAGCCTGGTCCATGGAGTCGCAGAGAGACAGACTTGTCCCTCCTCCATAACGCTGCTGGGATTCCCAAACTCAACTGGGAGAAGATTTGAGGAAACAGAAAAGAGCAATATGGTGAAAGGCAGCATAAGGAGAGAGCTCACTCTGAACAAGTCATACAAAGAGAGTGAGAAAATGTTCTGACATGAGTTGTAAATTGTGAACGATGATAAAATTGACAAATTATAGTACAAGAGGCCTGTTCACAGATGAGTTGGTTCAGGATGAACTATTCATCAAGCTGAATAGCAAGTATCTAGTCATAAGAATGGTGAATCTTCCTACTGTAGAACCAAATTATAGGTACAAGCCAGAGATCAGGATTGTTTGCAAACATCATAGTTAACAAAATTTTAAATTCTTGCTCTTTTGTGAAGCTAGAGTTGACAGCACTTTACTGGCAGGAATCTTGTATTAGGCTATTCTGATCAAAACTAGTAAGGAGGAAAGATTCAGGGACATGGGTGAGTGAAAGATAGTAAAGAAGTCTAATATGAGTACATATCAGACCACATGTTGGCATATTTCCCCTTGAGATTTTATTGGCTCACAATTACTTTCTATTTGTCGATAAATATTTTTAGTTTACTGCTTTAGAGTCCTCGAAGTTTTAGTGCCTCCATGTCCTAGATGTAGTCATTCATTTTACTTAATTGGATTCATTTTGAGGAATAATTCCCATCTGAAACAAACTAATATTGCCACCATAGGTTCTAGAACTCCATGTGGAACACTGAACTGATCATTATTAGAGTAAATATCTCACCTATGACATCCTTCAGATGTCTGACAGTTAAATGAGTTTGATATAATACATAGTGCACTAAATATTATTGACACTGTTAATATTAAATTCTCCAGACGAGGTATCATATGGGGCCAAATCTTGCTAGCTGGCTGTTTTTGCAAATAGTTTTATTGGAACCCAACCACACTTATTTACTATCTATAACTGCTTTCTGGCTACAAAGGCAAAGATAAGTGGTTACCATGGAGACTGCCTGGCTCACAAAGGACAAAGTATGAACTATGTAGCTTTTTACAGAAAAAGTTTATTAACTCTTGCTTTAGAAGATAGAGTAGTAGAGTAATAAAAAGTTGCAATAAAAGTACAAGGGTCCTTCTTACCCTCTCTTTAAATATTCTTTGTTGCTTGAGATAACAGTAAAATAGACTTCAACCATGATTATCAAATACACTAAAAGTCATGGTAACAAAACGTAAATCAAAATAGACTTGTTATTAGAGTCAACTTCCAACTCCATGCATTAGGAGAAAGGATAAGAGGGGATCGGGATTGGGAATACATGTAAATCCATGGCTGATTCATATCAATGTATGACAAAACCCACTGGAAAAAAAAAATAATAATAATTAAAAAAAAATTGTTAAAGCTATGAGACAAACAGGAAAAAAAAATAAAAGAAGAATGCACTCATTTTCAAAAAAAAAATAAATAAAAATAAAAAGAGATTTTAAAGTCACGAAAGTAGTGTGTGGTGGACTTAGACATTTTGAAGAGAATATAGAAACTATTCTTACTGATATTACTGCCAGGTCCTCTTGAGTACCTGAGTAGTCTTCATGGGAAAATAAATCAAGTGTTTTGTCCAAGAGAGTTCTTGAGATTGTTCTGCCAGAGCATTTCTCCCATCATCTCTATGGTCCTAAGCATAGGACCCAAGCTTGGCCAATCATATTCTTCCCTGAGACTTTTAAACTTGAGATAAGAGATAAATTTGGACTTCGTCCATTCTAAAGAGAATGACTGGTCAACACCAACAGTCAACCCTTGCTGTGGGCACCCTCTAGAGTCCTGATTGTCCCAGGTTTGATTCTTTGATTTTCCCTTCCATCCTGTGAACTCCATTTCCTGATTGTGGATTTCTTTACTGGCAGACAGTAAAGAACTTATCTGTTTATAAACTTTACTGCTTATCAGTAAAGAACTCTAATGGAGACCTAGTGTCATCAGAGAAACTCTTCTTCCAGCCTGATTCCTTTTGTAAATAAGTTTGAGTCCCCTTGGAGAGCCTGCATAGCATAACCATTTGCATGTAATGAACAGTTTGCAATACTTTGAGATTGATGTGCAATTTCTATTTGACAAGAGAAAAACAATTAGGATCAACTGTGGTCGTATATTCCAGAATACCAATGTTGTTTTCACACTTTAAGTGTTGTTGGATCATTATATGAGATTCATAATTTCATCCTGTTGTACCCACTTTTGCATTACCATTCAGTCTTAATTTATTATACACTATTAAAAGTTTTTAGGTAATTTGTTCTTATTGCTACTCAGACATTAAAATGTCCACAGGCTGTGAAAAGGAATAAATTTAATGTTCCAGCATAGTTCTCCAAATCCTGGCATTACAACTAATAGTATAGGCTTATATTGTATTGTAAATCCTAGTTAACATGGATTTATTTTGAAAATCCCTTTTACTGCTATTTTTAAATAATACATTTTCAAACATTTTACCCTTGAATTTCTATTTGTTTTTAAATAATATATGGCACTTGTATGTGCTTACAAAAGGGCAATATATATATTTTTAAATATTAACAATGGATTGCTGAAACAACCTTCACTTTAAAACAACATAATTGTTTAAAAAATAATAAGCTACACGGCACGACTTAACAGAGGCTTGTAAACCTTTGTTTAAGATCCACATGTTGTAATAAGCCACACTACCAATCTGTAGTTTATAGGAATTTGCAATTTTTATCTTAAAATCAGGACTATCCCTAAAAGAGTATTCAGGGCAATTCAACCTGTACATAACCACCCAAGATACTGTCATCTAAGGAGACAGAATTCTTTAAATCCTTCATAGTCTCCTTGGGATATCATGAAGAACAGAAATTTTGAAATAGAATTGTAATGATGTTCAAATAAGAGGAGTCCATGACACCAACCACTCCCATGCACAAAGCTGGGAGTCTAATCAATTAGCTGTCCTACCTGAGGGATGGATCTGTTCATGAAATTACCCTTATTTTGGAGAAACTGTGTAGCACCACTATGTTTGAATATTTAGCCCTGGCAATTCCTTCTATTACAATTAACCTTTAAAATCAATACATGTATTCAGCAAACTTTTACTTTGGAGTTACTTTCTGTCAGACCCTGCGCTCGGTGCTTAGGACATAAAATTAACAAAATTCCAGTCTACTCACAGAGAAGTCAAGTTTCACTAAAGTTGATGGACATTTAAACAATTGAAACATCAATCGTACATTCAGTAGAGGGATATTTAAGCAACTAAAATAACATCTAAGAGGTGTAATGGAGATATGTACAATAACAGGTGTCATAACAAGAAAAGGATTAACTAATTGACTAGACTATTTGGCAGTGCTTCACAGGAAAGATGAGGGAAACCTCAGTTCAGTTCAGTTCAGTCACTCAGTCGTGTCTGACTCTGCATGACCCCATGGACCACAGCACACCAGGCCTCCCTATCCATCACCAACTCCCGGAATCTACTCAAACTCATCTCCATTGAGTCAGTGATGCCATCCAACCATCTCATCTTCTGTTGTCCTCTTCTCCTGCCTTCAATCTTTCCCAGCATCAGGATCTTTTCAAATGAGTCAGCTCTTTGCATCAGGTGGCCAAAGTACTGGAGTTTCAGCTTCAACATAGTCCTTCCAATGAATATTCAGAGTTGATTTCCTTTAGGATGGACTGGTTGGATCTCCTTGCAGTCCAAAGGATTCTTAGGAGTCTTCTCCAACACCACAGTTCAAAACCATCAATTCTTCTATGCTCAGCTTTCTTTATAGTCCAACTCTCACATCCATACATGACTACTGGAAAAACCATAGGCTTCACTAGATGGACCTTTGTTGGCAAAGTAATGTCTCTGATTTTTAATATGATGTCTAGGTTGGTCATAACTCTCTTTCCAAGGAGTAAGTGTAAGTAAGGGGGAAAGCCTACATCCAGAAAAAGGGAAAAACATTTTAAAAGTGAAGGTATTATGAGAAATTGTGGTTTAATTAGGACACAATAAGGAGCTCTTGGACAGATTAAAGATGCATGTAAAGAAATGGGAAAGGTTAGGACTCATTTCCTTTTCTGCTGGTTACATTTTTGGTTTATTTTTTCTAGTGTTTTTTTTTTTTTTAATCTAGTAGGCTAGTACTTTCCAAATTGTGAGTCATGATATCAATTTTTTATATCACCACCAGCATTTGTGTTTTAGTGAAGCAAGATAGGAAATTTTAGGGTTCATCACACAGAGGAAAGTATTATTTCACTGATTTTTCATTATAATCATGTGTGTGTGTGTGTGTTGGGTTATTTCTGATTGTCAAAAGGCAATAACATGACCTGCCTCCTGAGAAACGTGTATGCAGGTCAGGAAGCGACAGTTAGAACTGGACATGGAACAACAGACTGGTTCCAAATAGGAAAAGGCGTACTTCAAGGCTGTATATTGTCACCCTGCTTATTTAACTTCTATGCAGAGTACATCATGAGAAACGCTGGGCTGGAAAAAGCACAAGCTGGAATCAAGATTGCTGGGAGAAATATCAATAACCTCAGATACGCAGATGACACCACCCTTATGGCAGAAAGTGAAGAAGAACTAAAGAGCTTCTTGATGAAAGTGAAAGAGGAGAGTGAAAAAGTTGGCTTAAAGCTCAACATTCAGAAAACTAAGATCATGGCATTTGGTCCCATCACTTCATGGCAAGTAGATGGGGAAACAGTGGAAACAGTGGCTGACTATTTTTCTGGGCTCCAAAATCACTGCAGATGGTGATTGCAGCCATGAAATTAAAAGACGCTTACTCCTTGGAAGGAAAGCGATGACCAACCTAGACAGCATATTGAAAAGCAGAGACATTACTTTGTCAACAAAGGTCTGTCTAATCAAGGCTATGGTTTTTCCAGTGGTCATGTATGGATGTGAGAGTTGGATTATAAAGAAAGCTGAGCGTAGAAGAATTGATGCTTTTGAACTGTGGTGTTGGAGAGGACTCTTGAGAGTCCCTTGGACTGCAAGGAGATCCAACCAGTCCATCCTAAAGGAGATCAGTCCTGGGTGTTCATTGGTAGGACTGATGTTGAAGCTGAAACTCCAATACTTTGGCCACCTGATGCGAAGAGCTGACTCATTTGAAAAGACCCTGATGCTGGGAGGGATTGAGGGCAGGAGGAGAAAGGGATGACAGAGGATGAGATGGTTGGATGGCATCACTGACTCAATAGACATGGGTTTGGGTGAACTCCGGGAGTTGGTGATGGACGGGGAGGCCCAGCATGCTGTGGTTAATGGGGTCACAAAGAGTTGGACATGACTGAGTGACTGAACTGAACTGATAAGGGAAAAATAACTGATAAGGGAAAAATATTTGTTTTTCAAAAATCAAGAAGCCAGTTTATAAATGCTTAAGTATAAAGCCATGTTTGCAAAAACAGGTCCTGAAAGATGTAACACAATACTTGTTTAATTAATATTTATAGTAATATTCATTTATGAAGTAGTATTTAAAGTTGCTTTTAGTTCCTTTATATTTAAAGATTATAAGAAATATTATTTGATGTGATTCTCAAAAAAAAAAAACAGGAAGTAGTAACATTATACTTACAACTTTTTATGACTTAGAACAATTAAATATTTTATTCCAAATCACAAGCAAATAACTGAAGGCCTTAGAATCTGAATATTTTGTGGCTTACTGACCATCAGCCAGAAGTTTGAAATGTTAAGAACAAACTAAATCACTGCTCTGTCTAATAAGTATTGTGGAAACTAATAAAGAGAATAATATCCACCACTCACTATAGGGCCAGGCCCTCCCAAGAGGCCTTAAGGATATTAAGTAATAAAAATGAAACTTCTTTCATCCATAAAAATGCTATTTAGTGATCAGTATAATGCTAATTAAACCCATCTTATGTCATTATCAATATGGGTGACGCATAACCTCTTTATTGCTATGGGTTATAATTTGACCCATAGTTCATCAAAATCAGAGTATTAGAAGTTATTTTTATTATTAGAGATGATGTTAGACTTGTTAATGATGACAATAACATTAGCTATAACATAATAAGGCACTTTCCAATTTATGAAGCCCTTTCAATTACATTGTCATATTAATATCTCCTATTGAGATATAGATTTGGGAGATCCTTTATGAGCTACCAGCTGATAAAGAATCTGCCTGCAATGGAGGAGACCCAGGTTTGATTCCTGGGTTGGGAAGATCCCCTGGAGAAGGAAAAGGCTACCCACTCCAGTATTCTGGCCTGGAGAATTCCATGGACTGTATAGTCCATGAGATTGCAAAGAGTCAGACACGACTGAGTGACTTTCACTTTCACTTTTCTTTATGACTATAAGATGTCAATTATTGAGGGAACAGTAGATACAAGGGCACCCATGATTTGAAATAAAAGCAGGATTTTGGTAGGAGGCCAGAATTTGGTAAGCAGCCAAGAAGACAGGTTGTGTGTGGAGTGACAGCTGTTTTCTAAGAACAACCTTGTCCAAGGGACTTTCAAGAGTCTTCTCCAATATCACATTTGGAAAGCACCGGTTCTTTGGCACTCAGCCTTCTTTCTGACCCAACTTTCACATCCATACATGACTACAGGTAAAACCATAGCTTTGACTAGATGGACCTTTGTCAGCAAAATGATGTCTCTGTCTTATTTTTTTTTTTTTTAATACACTGTCTAGGTTTGTCATGGCTTTTCTTCCAAGGAGCAAGCAGCTTTTAATTATGTGGCTGCAGTCACCATCTGCAGTGATTTTGGAGCCCAGGAAAATAAAGTCTGTAACTCTTTCCATTGTTTCCCCATCTACTTGCCATGAAGTGATGGACTGGATCCCATGATCTTAGTTTTTTGAATGTTGAGTTTTAAGCCAGCTTTTTCACTCTCCTGTTTCACTTTCATCAAGGGACTCTTCAGTTCCTCTTCACTTTCTGCCTTAAGGGTGGTGTCATCTGCGTGTCTGAGGTTATTATTATTTCTCCCGGCAATCTTGATTCTAGCTTGAGCTTCATCCAGCCCAGCATTTCTCATGATGTAATCTGCATATAAGTTAAATAAGCAGGATAACAATATACAGCCTTGATGTACTCCTTTCCCAATGTGGAACCAGTCTGTTGTTCCATGTCTAATTCTAACTGTTGCTTCTTGACCTGCATATAGATTTCACTTTGAAGTAGCTTAGTGTACTTGAAAAAGTGCATACTCAACTTGTTATTAGAGGAACATACATGGCAGATTTTGTGATCCTGTCATGCTTATTTTCTTTCTAGACACTCCACATGTAAACACATTTTAAATGGTTTATTTCTACTTAAGTATTCATCTGAAGGTGCTGTGTGTGTGTTTTCTGCTTGAAAATAAATGGCACATGTGATTAAGATGGACTCATTGTGGTCATAAAGGAATTAAGAATCTCACATTAAAAGATCAAAGTACTTTTTAAAAAAATAGGGAGGAAATTGGTTATTTTGTGTATCATTGTCAGCTTTCCTCATATCAGATATTAAGCCCTTGCTTCCAAAAGAAGCAGTACTGCAGAATGGGTGTCAGTATGGGCTCTTAGCCAGTTAGATTCCACCAAGCAACTCTCTCAATATATAACTAAACAAATATTTGTAGAGGACCTACTATGTGCTAAATACTATTCCGAGAAACAGGGATCTGGTAGTGAAACAAATAAGTATACACTCTCATAGAATTCTCAAAGGAGAAATAAAGGAAGGTCTGTGTAGTAATATTCCCATCTTTAATTTCTTCTTTCAAAATAAATATTCCTCTTTGAGAAATATGGTCCCTCATTAGCTATAACTGTCAACACTGCAATAATCATTTACCACTTCTCCGTGATTTCTACCTTTTGGCTGATGGAAACTTGGGAGCCCAAACCTCTCATTGCACAGAACTGTTAATGAATAAGAGAAAGGAATGACTTTCCCTGTATGTTGGTGGCTATCACCTGACAATCAGAAAGAGCCATAGGCAAATTGCCAAGGGGCTAGGAGATAGGGTCACCCATGAAGAAGACAGAAAGAGAGGAGGGAAGAATGAAGGGTATGAGAGATGAAGGGTCATCCCCTAAGTTAAAAAATTCGAGCTGTAACAGGAGTTGGAAGTTACCCTTAGCATCTTCCCTACACAGTCTTTGGCTTTGCTTGCATGATCACCACTTCATTCATTTTTTTCATTTATTTCTCAAATAACTAAATGAAATAAGAATTATTCTTTTTATTTAAATCTAAATTGTAGAAAGTTAAGGAACGTTCTAGGAAGTAATCCAGCCATCACTTTCTGGGTCAGAGTGTTCTATAGTTCACACAGAAATAGTTTCATTCACTAAAAGGAAACCCCAATCCTCCAATTCAATATAATTTTTTTTTATTAGTTGGATGCTAATTACTTCACAATATTTCAGTGGATTTTGTCATACATTGATATGAATCAGCCATAAAGTTACACGCATTCCCCATCCCCATCCCCCCTCCCACCTCCCTCTCCACCCGATTCCTCTGGGTCTTCCCAGTGCACCAGGCCCGAGCACTTGTCTCATGCATCCCACCTGGACTGGTGATCTATTTCACCATAGATAATATACATGCTATTCTTTCGAAACATCCCACCCTCACCTTCTCCCACAGAGTTCAAAAGTCTGTTCTGTACTTCTGTGTCTCTTTTTCTGTTTTTCATATAGGGTTATCATTACCATCTTTCTAAATTCCATATATATGTGTTAGTATGCTGTAATGTTCTTTATCTTTCTGGCTTACTTCACTCTGTATAATGGTCTCCAGTTTCATCCATCTCATTAGAACTGATTCAAATGAATTCTTTTTAATGGCTGAGTAATATTCCATGGTGTATATGCACCAGAGCTTCCTTATCCATTCATCTGCTGATGGGCATCTAGGTTGCTTCCATGTCCTGGCTATTATAAACAGTGCTGCGATGAACATTGGGGTGCACGTGTCTCTTTCAGATCTGGTTTCCTCAGTGTATATGCCCAGAAGTGGGATTGCTGGGTCATATGGCAGTTCTATTTCCAATTTTTTAAGAAATCTCCACACTGTTTTCCATAGTGGCTGTACTAACTCTCGCTGTTTGCAGATGACATGATACTCTACATAGAAAACCCTAAAGACTCTTCCAGAAAATTACTAGAGCTAATCAATGAATATAGTAAAGGTGCAGGATATAAAATTAACACACAGAAATCCCTTGCATTCCTATATACTAACAATGAAAAAACAGAAAGAGAAATTAAGGAAACAATACCATTCACCATTGCAACAAAAAGAATAAAATACTTAGGAGTATATCTACCTAAAGAAACAAAAGACCTATACATAGAAAACTATAAAACACTGATGAAAGAAATCAAAGAGGACACAAACAGATGGAGAAACATACCGGGTTCATGGATTGGAAGAATTAATATTGTCAAAATGGCTATTCTACCCAAAGCAATCTATAGATTCAATGCAATCCCTATCAAGCTACCAACGGTATTTTTCACAGAACTAGAACAAATAATTTCACAATTTGTATGGAAATACAAAAAAACCTCGAATAGCCAAAGTAATCTTGAGAAAGAAGAATGGAACTGGAGGAATCAACCTGCCTGACTTCAGACGCTACTACAAAGCCACAGTCATCAAGACAGAATGGTACTGGCACAAAGACAGTAATATAGATCAATGGAACAGAATAGAAAGCCCAGAGATAAATCCACGAACCTATGGACACCTTATCTTTGACAAAGGAGGCAAGGATATACAATGGAAAAAAGACAACCTCTTTAACAAGTGGTGCTGGGAAAACTGGTCAACCACTTGTACAAGAATGAAACTAGAACACTTTCTAACACCATACACAAAAATAAACTCAAAATGGATTAAAGATCTAAATGTAAGACCAGAAACTATAAAACTCCTAGAGGAGAACATAGGCAAAACACTCTCCGACATAAATCACAGCAAGATCCTCTATGAACCACCTCCCAGAATATTGGAAATAAAAGCAAAACTAAACAAATGGGACCTAATGAAACTTAAAAGCTTTTGCACTACAAAGGAAACTATAAGTAAGGTGAAAAGACAGCCCTCAGATTGGGAGAAAATAATAGCAAATGAAGAAACAGACAAAGGATTCATCTCAAAAATGTACAAGCAACTCCTGCAGCTCAATTCCAGAAAAATAAATGACCCAAACAAAAAATGGGTCAAAGAACTAAACAGACATTTCTCCAAAGAAGACATACAGATGGCTAACAAACACATGAAAAGATGCTCAACATCACTCATTATTAGAGAAATGCAAATCAAAACCACAATGAGGTACCATTACACGCCAGTCAGGATGGCTGCTATCCAAAAGTCTACAAGCAATAAATGCTGGAGAGGGTGTGGAGAAAAGGGAACCCTCTTACACTGTTGGTGGGAATGCAAACTAGTACAAAATAAATTTTAAGAAAGGAAACCCCGAGCAGAGGCAGTGATGTAATCATTAATGATCCATCTGTACAGTAACGAAATAAGTATTTCAACATGAGCAATATTTTTCCAAATTCTTATGCTCTGCCTCACTTTGAAGTGTTGCATTTGTGTGACTACTAAAGTTCTTGAGTATCTTGTAAGTTCTAACAGTATCACATCAATACTGAGCTAATCCAAGCTTTGTTAGTGAAAAAAGTGTATTCATTGAATGAGTTCTTGGGTCTCCTCCAAATAGAGACGTGTTTTCCAAAGTTTTCTGATCATAAGAATCACAGTATTAGGCCTCTCTCTAGTGCTGCCATGTCCAATTCAATAGCCACTAATTATATGAAATACTGAAATGCAGCTAGTCCTGAGATGAATTGTGAGTATAAAACACATGCTGAGTTTTGAAGACTTAAAAGTAACATAAGAGGAATTAAATTATCTAATTGCAGGTGAAAATGATGCTATTTTGTCATATTAAAGTAAACCGAATACATTATTAAAAGTAATTTTTTAAGTGGCTCTTTGAAAATTTGAAATTTCATATGTGGTTTGCCTTATGTTAGGACTTCCCTGATGGTTCAGATGGTAAAGAATCCACCTGCAATGCCAGAGGCCTGGGTTTGATCCCTGGGTTGGAAAGATCCCATGGAGGAGGGCATGGCAATCCACTCCAGTATTCTTGCCTGGAGAATCCCATGGACAGAGGCGCCTGGAGGGCTACAGTCCATGGGATCTCAAAGAGTCAGACATGACTGAGGGACACAGCACAGTCAATGCAGAGTCTGATTTACTTAGTTTAGAATGAAGTCCTACTTATTAAGGCTGAGTGTTTTGTTTTTCCCTTAATAATCAGGAAACTTTGGGACATTTTGAAAGGGAATAAATAATTGATGCTCATTATACAGACCAACAGGAAAAGAAAGCTGATGAAGTGGGGATGGAACAAAGAAATGATTAGGGACTGCCCTCCTTTCCAGCATCACCTACTTCCCGGCCTTTTCCTTTCCTTTCTTTCACCCCAAGTTTCACACTGCAGAATTCACTGTCAGTATTCTGACATAGGAACAGACTTAGAAGTGTAAACAGTCTTAAGTCTCCTCCAGGATTTTATACTTATAAAGAAAGGAGAAGCAGTTCAAGATTGAGGGTTACTGTATAATTTGTGGAATAGGTGGATGGGGCATGTTTTTGAGATAGGAACTGCAGATACCTCTGATGTGCCACTGCTGGGAACCCTCCCTCTTATTAAAAGCTCACAAAGGAATAAAATTTGGGGAAGCAGGATTATTTAGTAGCTTGCAACTGAGCCCTCAGTCTGCATAGTCCTCACTTCAGCTAGTGGCTCAACACCCCAGAGGGCTCAGTGAAAACAGACTCATTCCAAAGGGGAAAATAAGCAGTATTGGCCACAGGGAGTATTTGCAACTGTCAGAGCTTTAGTGAATGTGGAGTGTCTCTTACAAGAGAAGCTGAAATTTCTGGTCCAGCTCCTAGCTGAACTATTAATTATTATCTGTCTACACAGTGCCTGAGGAGAAAGGTTATCAAAGGGAATCAATGTCCAAATTACAGTATGTATCTTGGTCATGGAAGTTATTGAATTTTAGCCAGTATTTGTTATTCTTTCTTTTATAGTATGAGAAAGAAGTGTAATGAACCTAACTCTCTCCTGGCATACCTCTTTCATCACATTCACAATAAGCGCATGTTAATACTCATGCCCTTTTCATATTTCTGAACTTTATTTTTTTTGGTATCACTTTGTTTCTGATGGGTAAGAAAACAGAAACCCACTATCAGTTGCAAAGTTGTTTCATCTTCAGTTTAAACAGATTCCTTCATATGGTATTCAAAATCTTGCATGCATATGGCATCATGAAGCTAAATAGATTTTCATACACTATGTATTTTTTAAATAGACATTTATATTTTCAGATTATTAATATGTTGTAGGTCAGTTGAGGACATTTTCAATAATAAAGTATAAAGGAAATCCATAATCCTCCACCTAGTGTCAAAGTGAAATTTTGTTAAGAAACATAATTTTCATGTAGGTCACAATCAATACATGTTGGATTTTATTTAACACATTGATGAGGGAACCAGTAGCAAGACAAATCAGCTACAAAAGAAGATACAGGAAGTAAATGCTTCTATATCAGTGATTAAGAAAAATTCTGGAATTAGATTGGTAAATTTGATTCAAAACAAGTTAATATCCTACAACATCTAGGGTTATATTCTCTACTGGATAAAAAAGTCATTTACATCATATCAGTTTTCTTCAAGTTAGAGTTTAACCTTACTGAGTAGTAGGACTTCCCTGGTGGCTCAGAAGGTAAAGCGTCTGCCTGCAATGCGGGAGACCTGGGTTCGATCCCTGAGTTGGGAAGATCCCCTGGAGAAGGAAATGGCAACCCACTCCATCCCCTGGAGAAGGAAATGGCAACCCACTCCAGTACTCTTGCCTGGAAAATTCCATGGATGGAGGAGCCTGGCAGGCTACAGTTCATGGGGTTGCAAAGAGTCAGACATGACTGAGTGACTTCACTTTCACTTGACTGAATAGTAAAATGTCTGGACTCAAATTAATAGTAAGCAGTAAGGCAAACAGATTTGCATTTCTCTGGAAATATAGAAGCCTTTTGAGGGTGTGGGGGACATTTAGATAACACCCTACTGTGTTACTTGAACATATAACAACCATCCCATGGCTTAATTTTCAAGTTTTATATAATTTTTTCTTAAAATAAAAATAGCTATTGTTAATTTTGTAAATGTTTCTTCACCAAGTCTTTTCTTCCTATGGATTTTCAGTTGAAATGTGCTGTATATTTATCACCCATTTGCAATTCTACTGGTAAAGCTTAAAGATCATCAATTAATATATCCCAAGTGTTCACAACTCCTTAAGTGTTAAAGAAAACATGTCAGCAACACAGTCTCACACTTTCAGGACATGGTATTATGAAAAACCTTGACACTTTAAATACTGCCTTTTTAGTGTAAAAACTGTGATAACTGGGTATTTCCAGTAACCAAATAAAAAGATTATCATGATTCCAGTCCCCCAAAAAAGCATATTTGTCAATAGGAACAGATATGTCTAACCCTCTAAAAGGTAAATCATGTTGATTCTACTTTTTTTTTTTTTAACTACCATGATGATAAATGGAAAGCAGTTGATTTGGTGCCTCTGAAATTTATGTCTGCATAATTTTTATCACTCCATATCATTACAGAATTCTTTGGGGAGAGGTACCTTTGGGTATAAGAAAAATATTACATGGTTCAGCTAAATAAATTGCAGGAATAAGGATGAGGATTTAAATATACAAATTACACAGGTGTGTAATCCAGGAAGCAATATGAGAGCATGAATTTAAAAGTAATACTTGTTACTTAAAAATGGCTTATTATGATCCACGTGAAAAAGTATAAGGAAAAAGTTTACAAGTAAATAAGATTTTAAGTATATGTCAGAAAGAATATAGAGAATTAAAAACATATGGATATATGTTCCATATATTTGGATTCAAAAGTCAAAACTCATAAATCAGTTGTATAAAATAGGGGTTACCTGGTGCAGGCATTCCTGCAAATGCCAGGAAGTTTCTTTAGCAATAGTTGAAATTAAATTTCTACTTAGGAAGAATCTCCATAAATTTATGACATTGTGCAGCTTCAAGGAACCTGAGTCATCTTACTGTCAGTGTGGTTCATCCAAAATTTATGGAGCCACTGTTTGTGCGCCAGGTCAGTGTTAAGGAATCATCAATAGAGAGGGGTTCCTTACTGTGTATGCTATGTATCCCTGTAACAGTGTGGTGAAGTCTATGAGCTCCTCAGAATAAAACCTGAATGCAGCATGTAAGTATATAGGATTCCCAAGGGCACCAATTAAATATCAATGGAAAAGTAAGTTTTATCATTATAATTTTACTGTATATGAATTATATTATGTTGGGTTACTATATAAGCTTCCTTTTTAATACATTAAACAATAAGATCCAGTAAAAGGTATAATAAGTACTGCACTTCCTTTTTTTGTTGTGATAAGACATAACTTGAGATTTACCCTCTTTGAGTTTTTTTCAAATGCACAATAAGGCATTGTTAACCATAGGTACAGTGTTGTATGGTAGATCTCTAGAACTCATTCCTCTTGCCTGACTGAAGCTTTATATCCTTTGAATAGTAACTCCTCATTTCTCCTTCACCCCAACTCCTGGAAACCACCAATCCTTTCTCTGCTTCTATGAGTTTGACTCTTGTAGATACCTCATATAAGTAGAATCACTAAGTATTTGTCTTTGTTTAACCGGCTTGTTTCTCTTCGTACAATAGCCCCCACATTTATCCATGTTGCTGCAAATGGCAGGATTTTTTTCCTTTTCTAAGGCTAAATAATATTCTATTAATACAATATTTTCTTTATCCACTCATCCATTGATTGATGTGTAGGTTGCTTCCATAGCTTGACTATTGTGTACAGTGCTGCAGTGAGCATGGGGGAGCAGAGAGAGTTCTTTGATATCCTGTTTTCATTCCTTTTGAATGTATACCTAGAAGCAGGATTGTTAGGTCGTATGGTGGTTCTGTTTTAAATTCTTTGAGGAAAGGGACAGACACCCCAATATAAACTAATACTATCTGTGTCAACTGAAATTGACTGGGCTTCTACCCAGATGGGAAAGACAAGGACAAAATAAAAGGGAGGGTTCCAACTTGTTCATTAAAACTCAAAGTCTTTTGTCTTATTGATTTTTTTAATCCTATCACCCTAAGAGTACATAAATATGTGCATGGCTGATCTAAACTCTTCTCCTTTCCATGTGATCAGTAGATTAAACATTATTTCTTCTTGTATAAGAAATAATGAAGAGAACATAATCAGTACATGCACATTGCCTGTAAAATCAATAATTATTTTGAAACATGATATAAAGTAAATTTTGAATAATGGATTTTTTCATATTATAGCCATTATAATACCTAATACTAATGCCTTACATGTACATACCTCTTTACAATTTATATTTTACCAGAGTTGTATGATTTTCAAAAGTTAGAAACCTCAAAAAACTTTAGGACTGACACCTGGACCTAGGTTTTCTTTCTGCAGAGCCAAGGCTGTTTTTACATAGCACACCAAAAAGGGAGAACCACTGTGGAGTGAAATTTCTTTGATATCTGGAACAATACTGTAGAAGCTTAAAGGTATTATCCAAGTTGTCATAAGGCTATTATTTGTCTACATTACAGAACTGAAAGACAGCCTTAGTTGGCTCAGGGCCATGTTTAGCCATACTTTACACTGTTTAGGACTGGAAATGTGCCTGAAATATACATTGTTTTATTTTCCCCCCAAATAGCTTCTGTAATCTTTGAAATCTGACAAGCAACCCAATGATTTCCAGTGTAACTGTGAAGTTGTTAAAGGCCCAGGCAAAGAGTCAAAACAAACACCTCAACCAATAGATAGCAGAGAAAGTAGAATTGAGTGAAGAAGTGAGGGGGATGGGCAGAGAATAACAAACAACTTCGTTGACAATCTTAGAGATCTTGGGCCTCTCAAGCAATCTTTTTGATGCTCCCCAATCCATTTCCATTTGGATTTGGAACAGGGCCCTGACATTTGGAACAGGGCCCACAAAAGACTAACTGTGGGTTTATGTTTCCCACATCTACCCAGATAGAAAGAGGGGCAATGGACCTCATCTTTGCTTCTTAGGACAATATTGCTCCTGGCATCCATGATCCACTCTCCCACCTTTTGTTCTACCTCACAGGCTGTTCCTTCTAAGTTTTTACAGCTAGTTCTCCCTGTTCTTCTTAACGCTTAAGACAGTTGTCTTCAAAATGTTGATCATGCTTTCCCATCAGAACAAAAATGGAAGCATATTTCTTCTCACAAAGGAACATTTGTTTTTATAGTTTACTATGTTTTAATACACATAGGCAGGTATATAAATCAAGAAAGATAAATACTAATACACATGAAAGGATTAGCATTTTTCTTTCACACTCCAGTTAATTGTGCTGAATCCCTCAGGCGTGCCCATGGCACAATTTCAGACCACATCTTAATCCTTAGGTTTCCCAGGATTATATGCTCTCCTCCTAGGTGACATCATCAATTTAGGTGGACTTGAATATCATCTTTAGTTTGGTAAATGCTCAATTTGTGTCTCCATTACAGACTTCTCTGAACTAGAATCCTGTGCGTTTATCTGTATATGATACCATTCCTTGGCCTTCATACATTCACCTTTGACTCTTCCCTTAAACTGTCTCCTCTGCCCCAGCCCTCGTATACCCCATATCAGCATCTTATTTCTACCTAGGTTAGTGAGAAATCAGCGTCAACATGATCCTTTAATTTTCTTCCTTTTCTACATCTACTCCACATGCAGGTGATGCACCGTGATGCCCATCTTCACAATTTATCTTGAATTTACCTTCCTTTCCTCTGCTTCACTCCTACACGAAGCTAGATCATCTCTGCCTTCTTGCCATCTTGGACCATAATCTCTCATTTACCATTCCTCAAGAGAACAAAAGTGATCTTCTCAAACTGTCAGACAGATAAGGAAATTTTCATTCTTGACTCCCTTAATGGACTTTTCTTACAATTAAAATGAACTCCAAACTCCTTATCATGGCTTACACTGCACTGAATTACTGAATATACTAGATTTCTGTCTTTTTCATGCTCTTCTCAAGTCACATTTCTCAGTTCATATATTCTGCTTGCGCCACTGTATCTTTACTTTCTGAAACACCTTAGTGCCTTTGCATATGCTTTTTTTCACCTTTTTTTCTTTCAATTCAAAGATAATTAAGAAAACAGCTCTTCCCTTTATCTTGCTAGGCACTTCTTTCCATTTAGATATATGAAATGCTGCCACCTCCCACTCCTATCTTCATTACCTCACAAAAAGTTGATGCTCATGTTAAACCAGTAATAGATTTCAACTCTGCAATGAAAAAAAAAAAAGGAACAGGTTACTGATGGAAGCAACAATATGATAAATATGAAAAACACTATGCTGAGCAAAAGGGCACAGACACAAATAAAACATTTCTGTGAAGTTAAAGAATAGCAAAACTAATTTTCAGTAATTTAAGGAAGAAGATAGTTGCCTTTACAAGAAGGTTGGAGTTGACTGGACAGAAGGATATGGAACTTTCTGAGGTTAATAGAAAGTTTCCACATTATATTTGAATTGGAAGTTACATGGATGTATTCAATTCTCAAAACTGAACAATGGAAGCAATTATTTTTGTGCATTTTATTGTATGTAAATCATGTCTCAGTTGGAAAATATAGCAATATATTTATTCCCCAAACTGTATCAGCAGTTGATGTTCTTTGAGAGATTTGATTTAAGTAAGATTCATTCTAGAGTCATCATCAGGGTGTGATAATGTTGCATGTTGTTGAGTCCATTTTAGATCATTGAATGTTTTACTCACAATAAAAATTTAGTTCCTGATGATGGCTGCTTAGTATAAAGTCTATTTCCATTGCTCTTTAATAGCTTTTGAGGTTTTGACTTCTCAGAAGCTTTGGGATGAAGCAGTATGACATGGTGGAGCAAGCATATGTTTTAGAGTAAGATTGGCCTCATATACAATGTTGTGTCTGCCAACTAACTATGAGGTGTGCACATTACTGAGTCTCAAAATCTCTGAATGTGAAATGAGAGTAAAATCTGGCTTACAAGACAAAGATTCTTAAATTATATTCTTCTTACTCCCAAGATCCATTGACCTGCCTAAGTCCTATCCACTGATGCCAGGTTAAAGACCCTTACCATGGACTAGAATCAGTTAAGATGTCAAAATGAAAGTGTATTTGGCAAAAGTCCAATGATGTTTGACCGCCACACATAATGTTTGACCACCACACATTAGACACTCTCTCATACCTACTTTCTGCCTTCCTTCTTTTCCATAGGATGCATTCTGTTTTTGAAAAAGAAAAAAAATGTTTATTTGCTTTCTAACAGTTGAGATTGATTTATCTGGGGCATGTTTTCAGAAGAATAACAAAGGTGAACCACTAAAAGTGCTGTCAGTACACATGCAGAGGTTGATCGGCAAACCTTTTATTTTAAAATGAATGCAGAAAATATAAGGGATGTGTTAGAACTTAGATCTATGAAAGGATATACAAAAGACATTAAACTGTATTGACAGACTTGGGGAATGTTCCAAAGTATTTTTTTTTTAATTTTAGTGTATTTGTTGCTCATCATTTGAGTGTGTCTTTGGGCATGTATGTATTTAATCAGGAGAAAAACTAAAAATTAATAGTGTTTTTAGTTTGCTATTGTATACTAACAGCTCAAATATAGCTCTATTAAGAATGCTGATTGATAGGAAAGGGAGATAATTCATTTGTAACCTTTAAGTCATTATGGTCCACATATGCTGGTAAAACTTTCCAAAGTAGCCATGCTAGTTAACACATATTCAGAGTCTAAAGGCCACTAGACATAAAACTAAGAGAAATATAGCAGTTTTTGCTTTATATCACTATAATCCATAAGTACATTTAAGATTCACATGTGAGAATATGTCATGTGTTGGAAGGTAAGTAAAATTAACCTTTCAACAACACAATTTTTAATGACATAGGTCCACTTATATGCTATTTTTTAAGCAGTAAATACTACAGTACTGCACCATCTGTGGTGGCTTGAATCCATGTATGTAGGACCACAGATAAGAAGGACAACTATAAATAATGCACAGATCTTTGTCTGCACCCCTAACTTCCTTCTTGTTCAAGGGTCAATTATATGGCTCAAAAATTAAAAATTTACTCGGTTTGCTGAATGTTGCTATTCCACATGGATATGAATGCAGTCTGTGTTGGGTTGGGGGTGTCTGTACCAACAGACAGCTCAGTGGCCTTTGGCTATTTTGACAGTCCTGAAAGTTGTGTTTATTCTTGCTTTTTCCTTTTATCATGGTGATCGTAAGCCTTTTACCCTGTTCAGTGTATATTTCATTCATCTGGATTTCCTGGTTGACTCTCCTGCCTGGCCAATAGTAGGAAGAAGGGTGTCAGAGAATGCCAAGAGACAGGACTATGAAGACCTTGGTTTGAATCTAGTAGACAATATCTACCTGATATGATGGGGATCCAGGGACTTTCCTTGAGGCCCAGATACTGCATCCGTGTTAAGAACATCTCTGTGATTTTGTTTCTTGATCTATAAAGTGAAAATAATTATTGCATCATGGTAATATGGAGAAAGAAATGGCAATCTACTCCAGTAATCTTGCCTGGAGAATCCTGTGGACAGAGGAGCCTGCTGGGCTGCTCTCCATGGGGTCACACAGAGTCGGACACGACTGAAGTGACTTGGCAACAGAAGCAGCAATATGGTGACAGTTATGTGAGCTAATACTTTTGAAGTCAGCCCCCCTTATTATATGCTCTTAGAGTTTTTGGTAACACTTGTCACACTTATAATGTCATTCTTATTTTTAAAAATTGTGTTTATTTATTTTTGGCTATACTGGGTCTTTGTTTCTGCGTGGGTTTTTCTCTAGTTGTGGCAAGCAGGAGCTATATTCATTGTGGTGTGCAGGAGTCTCATTGATGTGGCTCTTCTTGCTACAGATTACAGACTGTAGGGCACACGGGCTTCAGTATTTGCAGCACGTGGGCTCAGCAGTGGCGGCGCCCGGGCTCTAGATCGCAGGCTCAGTAGTTGTGGCCCATGGGCTTAGTTGTTCAACTGCATGTGGACTCTCCCAAATCTGGGATGGTACTCATGAGTCCTGCATTGGCTGGCAGATTCTTTACCACTGAGCCACCCAGAAAACCCCTATAATGTCATTTTAACTATACCCGTGTTTTGATCTGCACCCTTCTTTCCTGGTATAATTATAAACTCTGAGAGGGAAAATCATCTGTTTTGCCCATAATTCTGTTCCCAGGGACTAGCATGGTATTTCACAAAGAAAAATTGTTCACTGAAAACTTGGAGGAAAAAAATGCAGGGCAAGTTATTCACTTATTCTCACTCAGATTTTCCCTGTTCCTTGACCAGAATAGATTAATAGAATGAAAGAGTGGTCAAATTGATATGATATTTTAAAAGCACTCAGAGAAAGGATGGAAGCTGTTCATAGATGGAGAGGCCTTGAAGTTGTGTCAGCAGATGAAGGATCAGGGAAGTTTAACCTGAAGGAGAGGAGTTGTGATAGCCGTCTTCAAACATTGGAAGGATTATTACATAGGTAAGAATTTAATCTTGTTCTGAATAGCCCCGAGACATACACAGATCCAAAACTACTGGATTTAAGCTACAGGGAGGCAGACTTTTGACTCAAAAAAGAACCCTCTCCAAAAGAAGAAATTGGGTGCCTCAAGAAATAGTGTATTTTCTACCACTGAAGATGTTTGAACATAGGCAAGATGAGGGGATGTTGGAACTTGGGAGTTGTGTTTTTTTTTTAAAGGATTTATAAATCAATTAGGTGGTTAGGAGATGTGACCTTTCAAATCTGTGGAGTTTGTGATTCTTTGAGTCTTATTCTCCCCACTAAAGAAAGGCAGGGAAGAAGGTGGGAGTGGATGGAGATATCAGGAACTCGGAAATGGTGAGAGGAGGAAGTCAGGCAGATCAGAGGATAATTCTGTTTCAAGTAGTTGCTTGGCCCTATACAGAGAGCATTGTGTTAGCTGCTCAGTCGTGTCTGACTCTTTGCAACCCCATGGACTGTAGCCCACCAAATGCCTCTGTCCATGGAATTTCCCCAGGCAAGAATACTGAAATGGGTTGACATTTCCTTCCCCAGGGGATCTTCCTGACCCAAGGATTGAACCCAGTTCTCCTGCCTTGCAAAGCAGATTCCTTACCATATGAGCCACCAGGGAAACCCATAGAGAGCCTTAGAAAGCTAGTTCAAATGTTCTTAACAATACTAGCGTGGAAAAGAACTAACAAAACTCAAGGTTTCACAGTGTTCTAACCTATGTCTCACTTGATAATTTTGCCAAATATATCTTAGGGCATACCTATATGAAAGGCATAGCTTTTTTTTTCAATGGTAGGTGATTCCTCTTAAAGAGTTTGTGACTCTGTAAATAACAGCATGATTATGAAAACCCTGAGGTGAAGTACATATAAAATATTTTAAATATGTCTAGCTAGAAGACAACAATAATCTTAACTAAATGCTTAGAGAGGCCTGACAATACCATGTATTCACTGTGAAACCTAAAACAAGTTACCCACTATTCATTCATTCAACTCAGTTAGTGAGTACCTTCTATGTGTCCCTTGTGTAAGTTACAGGGGATGTTGCATGGAACAAAACAGATAGATGTGTTCCCTGATGGAGTTTTCAGTCTATTGATGACATTAAGAATGCAGTGAGTGAGAAGTACAAACATTGAATAACTGCACAGTTAGGCACAAAAGTGGTTCTGAAATTTGTCTAGGGCAACATTTCTCAACCTCTGTACTTTTGACACTTTGAGCAACATGATTCTTTCTTGAGGTGTGCCTGTGCATTATAGGATATTTAGCAATATAGATGAGATAGTTGAATGGCATCATCAACTCAATGGACATGAATTTGAGCAAACTCCAGGAGATAGTGAAGGACAGGCAAGCCTGGCGTGCTGTAGTCCGTAGGGTCGCAAAGAGTGGGAAACGACTTAGCAACTGAACAACAGCAACAACTGATCAGGGCTTTCCTGGTTGCTCAGATAGTAAAGAATCGGCCTGCAATGCAGGAGACACGGGTTCAATCCCTGGGTCAGGAAGATCCCCTGGAGAAGGGAATGGCAACCCACTCCAGTATTCCTGCCTGAAGAATCTCATGGACAGAGGAACCTGGTGGGCTACCTTCCATGGGGTCACAAAGAGTTGAACATGACCAAGTGACTAACATACTTTTTTCACTGACCTCTACACACTGGAAGGCAAATGGTCCCCCTCTTGTGACAGGAATGTCCCAGATGTTGCCTAATGTCCCTGAGAGAGCAAAAACATCCCTGATTGAGAATTGGTGGTCCAAGGGGAGCTCTTTTCTGAGGAGGTGACTTCTAACAAAGCTGGTGTTGGTCTTGGTGAAACCATGGAACATGTACCCTGCTCTCCAATGGCTGTAGTCCAATTTTAAAAAATTAACCAAGAATCAATATAGTGTTATCAGTGCTATGGGAATATTGATGAAAGGCTCCTAACCCACAAGTGTGAACTCAGATTTAGGTTTTTGGGAGTTGAAATCTTGGTCAGATACTTAACAACCAACTTTGTGTCTTCAGGCCCAGTTATATCATGTTTGAAAGGGGGTTAAGAAGGCCGCCCATTTCCTAATCTCTTTTTGAGGATATAAGGATTCAAGTAGGAAAAAGCATTTGTTTTGTTTTAATTGACCTATAGTTGATTTTAAATGTTCTGTTAGTTTCTGGTATACATCAAAATGATTCAGATTATCTATCTACCTACCTCTCTATAGAGAGAGAAGGAGAGAGAGGGAGAATGTGTGTGTGTGTGTATTCTTTCTCGTATTTTTTCCCATTATGGTTTATTACAGGATATTGAATATATATTTACCTGTGCTATACAGGAGGGCCTTGTTTATCTATTTTATATATAGGAGTTAATATCTGCTAATCCCAAACTCTTAATGTTTTCTTCCCTCCCCCCCACCCCTGGAAAAAGCCTTTAAAACTAAGCCTGGTACACAGTAAAAGGAACAATAAAGGGAAAGAAGAAAACATATGATTTATTTTTTCGGTGATGGTCCAGAGAGCATATACTTTAAGTTTGTATCGAAGAACATTGTGTGTGTGTGTGTGTGTGTGTGTGTGTGTGTGTGTGTGTGTAAACCACTAAGAACTTTATGAATAAGACGTATATTGTGGAATTAATTGCCCTTCCAGATCTTGACTATACCTTGACTGCAGGCAATTGTAGAGACAACCATAATTTCCTGGCACAGGACTTGACAGATATGTCAGTGAACTAAAACTGCAAGCTCAAAAAATAACCACATAAGGTAGAGAGACGATTTCAGTTGTGTGTGAATAGCATATACTATTTTATGAATGCCGTTGTGTAACTGATTATTCATGTGGTGGAAACAATGGTATACCCTTAATGGTTAGTAAACAAAAATAAATTCCATGTAGTGAAAATAACTGACTAGAAGCATAAACTCATAAAAATGATAAAAGGAGATGTAAGGCATTAAAAACATGTGATGAGAGAGAGTTTTAGCAAGGCCAAAAACCCTGAAAACATAAAATTGGCACGCTGATTTCACTGAAAGTTTAGAGCTTCCATATAGCAAAGGGAACAATAAACAAAGTAAAAAAATAGATTAATGGTATTCTTAGAAAAAGTATTTACAAAATCTATGGCCAATGGGGGTTTACGTTACTAATATGCTAAAAGCATACTAGCCAAGCAAATAGCCTATAAGTATATGAAATAATGTTAATCACCACTAGTAATAATTATATACAAGATTTACAGAAATGTTATGCCTCTGTTTAGTTTACTCTTTCTTTCTTCTTGATGGAATCATTTAGCACTAAGTAACAGATTTTAATTTAACACTACCAGAAATGCAGTTGACCCAATCAGTGCCCTTGATTATATTGCAGTGTTCAAATAAATAACATTTATTTCAGTTTTTACAATTCCTATAGAATATTACTGAAATATTTACATTTGGTGGAAACTTTGTTTAAATTTAAATATTGTGTTTGTGTATCCAGTTTATGCCATTTACCTCATTTATCCCAACCCCAGGAACTTGATTGTGCTTAATTGCAATTCAAAAGAAAAAGAATATCTGATTCTGAAATTTTTATACTTTTATTTTTAAGGGGAAAACAATTTTAAATTGTCTGATATAAACAAAGCGAGTTCCCTTTGTTCCTCAGAGGCTTTATATTAAATGGATTTTTAATTCATTGATAGCATATTGTGGTTAAATTTCCCCATGATCTTTGTATTTCTGTTTTCACAGCAGAAACTAACTTGGTCCATTTACTGTCCTTCATAAAGCTGTGCTCTGCAATATATTTTTTCATACAAATAGATACCTCTTTTTAAAACTGTGTAAATCCTTGCACAGAGCTTTCCCAGTTGGATCACCTCTGACTCAGAGTTCCTGAGGAGGTGTGAGGGTGGAGGGGAATGGCTTTAAGAAATGAAGTGCAAGAAGTTTAATGCTTTCCTGTGATACAAATATATGAAATGACCCTGAATGAAATCTTTACTCTTGTCTGCTCATTTCTTCCACAGGTATGGTTCTGGTCAATTATAGAAAAAATTGACATTTGCAGTGGGTCCTTTTATAAAAGAAGTGCCAACTTGCAAATGATTTATTTTAGAAACAGAGAGGATATAAACATATATATCCCCTGTCTCTGAAGTATGAAGGTTGAAAAGCAAAGGGATGATCTTTAAAGTGTCTAAAATATTGATTTGTGGCATAGTTTTACAAAATGCTTCAGATTAGTTTTTTTTTTTTTGATGGTTCCCTCATGCTTTGCGTCAGTTGGTGCTAAAACTTGAATCTCTTTATTTTTAAATTTACTTTAAAAAAGATATTTCATAGTGGTATATATCTAGCTCCCTTTAGATAATCAATGCTGAAAAAGCCAGAGTCATTCTGAGAAATCAAATCTGATATTTTCCCTAACATCACAAGTTTTGCTTTGATTTCCTTTGTTTTTATACAACAAATATTCTCTACCTCCCTCTCCCTAAGAAAATGTACCAACTCAACATTGATAAAAGTCCATTTTCAATCTCTGTTTATTTAAGTAGCAAAGATACTGAATGTTAAAATTAGAGTTACTTTTTAATATCAGAGTAATCACTTACATAAATAAATCAAGCTTTAGCAAAACAGGAAACCAACATTTAACAAAATCTCGCAAATATGTACATCTCAAGTTATAGATCTACTTATCCCCCATCATTTCTAAGGAATTCACAACAAAATGATCAAATGAACAAAATGATCAAATCAGGTGGAAAACTAGAATAAAAATTGTTGATTATTTGTGATTAGGATATTTTTATCATCTTTAAGAAAAAATGTTTTTTAATTTAACACAAAGGAGCCCTTAGCCCTAAGATATTTTTAGCTCAATGATTAAATTTAATTATCAAACTTTACTTATAGATTAAAAGATGAACTAAAAATGCAGAATCTATCAAGTAGTTCACATTGCATTAGCTGAAACATATAAAGTATAACAGCGAGTTAAATTGCCTGAGAAATTGGAGTTATTTAAAGTAGCAGGACAAATACTTTAAGGAAAGATGAATTGAAAAAAATAGAATATATATGTCTGTAAAATATAGTCATATAAAGTACATCAGTATTTCTTCACTATGAGCATCAGGGTAATGCAAAAAATAATAACAGCAAAAGCAGTGTGGTATGTCAGATTTCACCTTTTAATTTAAAAGAAAATATTCACCTCAAGAGGGATTTTCTTTTTTGAGTTAGCTCAATTATTTCAGATCTTATTCATTTAAATGGTTGATTTACTTTCCTTCTGAGACTTTTCTTTGGTAAGAAGAAAGAAATAGAATTTTGATGTGTATCCTGAGTAGAACTAATTGTTTATTACTAACTTTTAGGATCTCTGAGAGTCAGAAAAAGTGGAAGTGGGAAAGCCTACAGCACTTATAAATCTCCAAATGAAGGGATACATGCCACTGTGTGAAATGTTAAAAGCATGATGCAACTTTACTAACAACAAAATTTATGGATGTCTCTGTATCATATGTTTATTCTATTTTTAAAAAGTTCATTATAGACTAAATGGCTTTCTCTACTGTGCATCATTTTTGTATAATTTTTTTTAAGATCGATAAGCCCAAATATAACATTTATTCCCTTCAAGTAGCTTTCAACTTTTCCCCGGTAAAACAATGTAGATACCTCTATGGAAAACTTGAAACCTTGCTTAGGCACATATTACATTTTTATGAAAAGACTGTGTGGGTGGTGAGTCCAACCTTGACTTTTCCATCTTCTCTTCACTTAAGAATTAACCAGAGAGTGCTAAAGAAACATATGTCCAGGTCCCAGCCCAGATTTAACAATTCTAAATTCCCGGGGGTGAGGCTTGGGCATCATTGTGTCTTTTTTTTAATTAATTTTTATTGGTGTAGAGTTGACTTACAATGTGTTAGTTTCAGGTACAGCAAAGTGAATCAGTTATACATATATACATATCCACTCTTTTTTAGATTCTTTTTCCATGTAGTTCATTACAGAGTACTGACTAGAGTTCCCCGTGCTACACTGCTAAGTCACTTCAGTCGTGTCCGACTCTGTGCGACCCCATAGACGGCAGCCCACCAGGCTCCCCCGTCCCTGGGATTCTCCAGGCAAGAACACTGGAGTGGGTTGCCATTTCCTTCTCCAATGCATGAAAGTGAAAGTGAAAGTGAAGTTGCTCAGTCGTGTCCGACTCTTTGCGACCCCATGGACTGCAGCCCACCAGGCTCCTCCATCCATGGGATTCTCCAGGCAAGAGGACTGGAGTGGGGAGCCATTGCCTTCTCTGCCCTGTGCTCTATAGTAAGTCCTTATTAGTTATTTATTTTATGTATAGTAGAATGTATATGTCGATCCCTACCCCCTGGAAACCATGTTTGTTTTCTACATCTGTTACTCTGTTTCTGTTTTGTAAATAAGTTCATGTGTGCCATTTTTTAAGGTTCCACATGTCAGTGATATCGTACAATATTTGTCTTTCTCTGTCTGACTTACTTCACTCAGTATGACAATCTCTAGGCCCATCCATGTTGCTGCAGATAGCATTATTTCTGGGATTTTTATCGCTGAATAATATTCCATTGTATAAATGTGCCACATCTTCTTTATTTCTCTGTTGATGGACACTTAAATTGCTCTTCTTAAGGTAACATTGTTACCAAATCCACTTGTCCCTATGAGCACTTCACTCTGCATTGAGTCTAGTAGTACCTGCTGATTCCTCTGGGATTTGCTGCAATAATAAACTTTTCAAGCACTAGAAAGTCTTGCCAAGAGACATTACAGAGTTATCTGAATAATTTAAAGAAAATTACACACCAGATCTGAAAGAGACACGTGCACCCCAATGTTCATTGCAGCACTGTTTATAATAGCCAGGACGTGGAAGCAACTGAGATGCCCATCAGCAGATGAATGGATAAGGAAGCTGTGGTACATATACACCATGGAATATTACTCAGCCATTAAAAAGAATTCATTTGAATCAGTTCTAATGAGATGGATGAAACTGGAGCCCATTATACAGAGTGAAGTAAGCCAGAAAGATAAACACCAATACAGCATACTAACGCATATATATGGAATTTAGAAAGATGGAAACGATAACCCTATATGCAAAACAGAAAAAGAGACACAGATGTACAGAACAGACTTTTGGACTCTGTGGGAGAAGGCGAGAGTGGGATGTTTGGAGGGAACAGCATCAAAACATATATATTATCTAGGGTGAAACAGATCACCAGCCCAGGCTGGATGCATGAGACAAGTGCTCAGGGCTGGTGCACTGGGAAGACCCAGGGGAATTGGGCGGAGAGGGAGGGGGGATCAGGATGGGGAACACATGTAAATCCATGGCTGATTCATGTCAATGTATGACAAAAACCACTACAATATTGTAAAGTAATTAGCCTCCAACTAATAAAAATAAATGAAAAAAAAAAGAAAAAATGTCATGGGGAAATAATGTGAGTTTTGCTCTAGTCAAGTGAATCATTATTTCTTTAAGCTGAGGCTAAGATGCAACCTGGCTGAGACCTCTAGAGGAGAGAAATGGTGGCTCAGAAAGGTTGAGAAGCTTACCTAAGGCTACACAGTTACTGTGATGCTGACCCTGCATCAGAGGTGCTTTCCTGTTCTATGTCTCTCTACCACTACTACAAGACTGCTTCTTATTACTATCTACTTTTCTACTGAAAAACACATTCAAAGAGAGAGAGGATGTTAGAATTTACACTTAGGCACAAATTCCAACAAGGCTAGTTCCTCCAGATATGTAACTTTCCTTATGTTAACACATAACCATTTAGCTGGAAAATGCAACTGAAGAAGTACACGTACAAGTTACCAGGTGATTTGGGTATGCCAGTTCATATTTCTTGTCAAAGTCAATGACTGAATTTCTTAAAATAGTTGTCCTCACAATGGTGTGTGTGTAACCTGGGGATGCATGAAGACCTTCCAAGGGGCAGGCACAGGTAGTTTTAAAAGGACTTTATTCCAAGGTCATCAACTTTCTTTTGGACTCTTCACTGCACCTGAAGGTGTTAATTGCTCAGTCCTGTCTGATTCTTTGTGACCTCATGGACTGTAGCCCACCAGGCTCCTCTGTCCATGGGATTCTCCAAGCAAATATAGTAGAGTGGGTAGCCATTTTCTTCTCCAGGGGATCTTCCCAGTCCAGGGACCAAACCCAGGTCTTTCACATTGCAGGCAGATTCTTTATGGTCTGAGCCACTGGGGAAGCCCCATATTCTTCTATAGGTCTATAAATTAGTTGTTAAATCCCTATTTTCCTTATCGAGAGAAGCATTTTCAACAAAACCTCATTTTTATGTTATTTATCAAGGTCCTCATACATGTATATCACTTTGATCAAATATATATGCTTTATAATTGTTATGATAACTCACTTCCCTGGTGGCTCAGTGGTAAAGACTCCACCTCCCCGTGGGTTCAATCCCTGGTTCAGGAAGATCCCTTGGAGAAGGAAATGGCAACCCATTCCAGAATTTTTGCCTGGGAAATCCCATGGACAGAGGAGCCTGGCGGGCTACAATCCATGGGATTGCAAACATGTTGGACATGACTTAGCAACTAAACAACAACAACAATGATAATTCAGTACAAAAAAAAATGTTTCATGGTAGAGCTTATGAATGACAGGGGAAAAAATTTGATATATATACATTTGTTGTTTCAGAAAATTGTAGCATGTGATCAATAAAATCATTCAAGCATAAATATATACCTTTTATTTAGATATATTTATAGTGTGACTCAAATAATGTCCTTTGCAATCATTGAAACTAAGGATGAGAAATTCCAGATGCAGATTTAAAAATCCACAAGTGGTAGCAAGTTTTTCCAAGTTCTTCTTTAGTGGTTACAAAATCAGTGAAGTTTAGAGACCCCTGACCAGTATCTCTAAGAGAAGGTATTTGTTGGTAACTCCTGGAAAATTCTGACAGTTTATCTTGCTATGATGATAGTAACTATTTTTAAGAAAGCTTCCGATAAAAATCATTCATACAGACTAATTTTAAAAAGATATTTAAACATTTGTAGTTTAGGAATCTAACATCATTTATAGGTATAAATGAAGCTCTTAGTTTGCAAATATCAGAGGTACGCTAGTAACATGCAGAAATGTCAATTGCACTGATTTGTGCATAAATTAATGTCACCTACATATTGTCAGTAACAGTATTGTTTTAGTCTCTCACTCTCTAATAACCAGACTAATAATTAATTAAAGGAAATATAATTATTTTTAGAATTAGCTATATGATGATTATTTTTAGAATTAGCTATATGATGATTATTTTTAGAATTAGCTATATGATAATTGCTTTTAGAATTAGCTATATGATAATTGCTTGACTTCAATGGATAGATCAAAAGAATAAAGGCTTTTGCTTGTTCAAACAGGATTCATCTTTTATCCAAACATTTACCCAGCTGATTGAATTTCAGTAGTTTATTTTCCTCAAAGCATCTCATTCAGGTGGGTACTAAGTAAAGTAAAAAATCTCCCCAGAGCACTTTGATGCCACCCACAGTTCTAAATGCTTCACTTGTTCACAGTTGGCATTTTGTGAAGGTCCAGGTTACTGAGAACATCTTGGATACTTTGGCAGGGCCCATGAAAAATAAGAAAATGCTGTTCTTGGAGATGGTGTAGTTTGAGGTAAGACCTGTGTTTTGAAATTAAACTGATTTGGATTCAAGCTACCTTTTGGGAAAGTTGTTCAGAGAATCTACCCTAAAGATTCCTGTAAAGGAATCCTCTTTTCCAGGATCCTTGTGAATATTCAAAGCTATATCAATGTTTAGCACTAGTAAGTGTTAATTTCATTCTTTCCCCAGTTAGACTTGTCAAGTGGAAAGAAAGCTATACAAAAGAATGAACTAGTTATTACAGATGACAGACAGTAGCAAAAGATCTTCTACAGGATAAAACTACCTATTAAATGATTTTAAAATATTAGAAATGATTAACTTTTGACAGATACTATACCACTATACCAAATACCACTCTAATTAAAATAAGTGAAAGACTTGTTTTTTTCCTATGTACTTACTCATTTTTTCTTTGCTTCATTCATTCATTGGCATAATATTAAGGGCATATAATGTGCCAGACCCTATGTTAGATGTTGAGTATATTGAAAATCTTCTAAGTACAATTATGTGTGTGTGTGTGTGTGTGTATATATATATATATACAGAAAAAATCAACCTTGTGTTATCACAATAGATGCCATATGTATATGGTATTTATGCAACATTCATAGGACCTCGTATGGAATGCAGAGTCTTACCAGAACAGAGGAATCTGATCACATTTATCTCTCCTTTTCACGTTCATTAATGATACATCATCCAAATAACACTATAGACTAGAATTTGGCTTGAGAATATATTAGATTATCTTACACACATTGAGGATGTAAAGAATTGAATATGTCTAGGGCAATTTTCTATACATATTGCATTATATACACATAATGTAATATGAATGTAAAATTACATATCAAATAAATTTTATGTTAAATAACAGGTAGCATCTATTATAATATATAGTCTTAGTTTTTTTCTTTTGATTTTATAAAAATGACGTGAAGTATATTTCATAACGTAGCATTATTAGCATTTTCAACAATGACAGAGGCAAAAACTAGAGGAAAAGAAAATAAGAGTATAATGGACAGTACTTTACTGGAAGCCAGAGCACCATTTTATACTTCAAAGATGACAAGTTTCCCCTTTCTTGGTTTAATGTTTTCAGATGTACCTTGCCCATGGCTTGGTTAATTTCAAAGATGAAAATGAAAATGCTAAACTGGAAATTAAATGCAGCTTAATTCCCAATTTAAATTTCCTTCATTTTTGAAGAAGAAGAGATTAAAAGAATTCTGTAATTGTGATTCTGGAAAATTCTTCATAGAAGAAGTAATTCTGGGAGAGGTTAAATATGTAAGTGGGGAGGAGTTATCTTATTGAAGGAGAGAAGAATCGAAGCTATGGTTATTTTGAAATGGGTGTGGAAATCTATTTTCACATAGAAAATATACCATGTTTTAGTAACCTCCTTGTAATTTTGCTCTTTTTCCATTATAAAATCCTCATTCCATTTAAGATCTGCTTTCTGTTGTATTAGCTCTTCTAAAGTTATCAAGAAATAATAGGCTACATATCATTCTGCAGATCTCAAAGCAATTATTTTTACATTTAAATATTAAAATATTGACCTTTTAGTGTCAATAATATTCCAGTTTTTTTTAAAAAAAAAGAAAGCTGTATTTAAAGTAATAATAAATCTGTCTACTTAAACAAACTCAAGAAACACATTTAAAATCTGCTTTTTAAGATGCCAACTCCCAGCAATAGGATTTTATCTTAGGCTGAGCAGAAGACAAGGCTGCATCCAATCAAAATGTCCATGGAAGCTCTGCTCCAGTTTTCTCATGGCCTCATTGGATAACTCTTAATGCCTATTAGGATAATGGTCCAGAGGTAGATATAGAGCTTACGTGAGATGGTAATATGGGTCAGGGGCAATTTCCAGCATTACCACTCACTCTCATAAAAACATAATGCAAATGAGAACTCTATCATTCTTTGAATCTGTTCTCATTTATACAAGATGAGTCCATTTGCAGTGATCTGTACTTTAGCTATTATAACTAACCAAAGACTCATGATATATTGTACACATTGTGGTGTTGGAGAACTGGCATCCTAATGTGTGACCGTAAAATGTATCAGTGTTGTTGAACAGATCTAGAGCTGCTTCATGAAGGTTCCAGCTTAGTCTCAAGGCAGCCTCACAGCCCACACCTTTCTGACACTGGAAAGGTCTTCGTCTGGGCACATGTCAGCCTTCTCTGTTTTCCTAACAGAATGTTAATAAGCACCTACTCATTCAGTATCCAAAGTGCACCTGTCTTTCTCCGTTAGAGCTCACACATACAGTTTCAGAGGTTCTGCTGTCTTACTTCTAGCAAAAACCTGACTGAAGGTGATATTTAAGGACAATACTCCAACTCTATGATAACTTCTAAGTAGCCCCTGACCCTACAGCCTTGTTATTCTGTAACTCTAAGGACCTGCTATCCATTGTTCCCTTTGGAAAGTCAAGGGTCTTTTCTTACATCAGAAAGCTACATGACCACATTACCTTGCCTTCGTCAGAAAAAAAATACCGTGAATTTTATTTTATTTATTTATTTTTAAATTTTTATTGGAATATAGCTGACTTAAAATGTGTTAGCAAAGTGAATCAGTTAGGTGCTGTGCTGTTCTTAATCACTCAGTTGTGTCTGACTCTTTGTGATGCCCATGGACTGTATCCTGCCAGGCTCCTCTGTCCATGGGGATTCTCCAGGCAAGAATACTGGAGTGGGTTGCCATGCCCTCCTCCAGGGAACCTTCCCAACTCAGGGATCGAACCCAAGTCTCCCACATTGCAGGCGGATTCTTTACCAGCTGAGCTACCAGGGAAGCCTGAATCAGTTATACATGTACATACACCCACTCTTTTTTATATTATTTTCCAATGTTAAGTCATTGTTCTTTACCATCTGAGCCACCAGGGGGCACTATATAGGTCATTACAGAATAGAATAGCGTTCCCTGTGTTAACACATAGGTCCTAATTAGTTATCCATTTTATATGTAGTACTGCATATACGTCAGTCTCAATCTTCCAATTTTATTTTAATATTATGTACTCAGACTCCATCAGAGATCAATCAAAAAATCATTAAAAATAATTTTTATATTTGCTTTGTATTTCTCAATAATCCTATCACTTCACATTGTGTTTACAGAGGATGCCCCCATGAGGCATATTCTTTTTAGGATTTAACACTAAAACCAAAATTGTATCTTATGAAGGATAGGTTTTATTATTTCTTATAGGGGTATTTCTTCCTTAGACCGAGGCACTGAAGTGGCCATCTGTCATCAGTTTAACTCCAGAATCTTGCTTGGGATAATAGATTTAATAAATCTTATTGATCTTCCAACTAAGTTGTGTTAACTTAAATTTACCTTTGTGCCTAAGCACACTCATCAGAACTCAGATCATTACCATGGCCTTTGTTTCCTCTACCAAAGTAATGAGAACAATTTCTCCAAAAGAATTCTGATACCTAAGAAGACATCGCTGCTTTATTCTTTTTTCCTCATACCACCACTTCCAAGTTTATAAAGGGACTTTAAAAATCTCTTCTTCTATAATTGTTAGTGTTTGGCTTTCATGGTGGATCAAATGAATATAGTTAAAACCATTATGTGGATGGTGCCCAACACAGCCTGGCACCCGCCAAAATGGAGCCATTCAAGATTATATTTTAGAGTCACTTTAGGACAGAGAGATAGAGAATTTGAATTGCATTAGATATCCATTGGCATAGGATGGCTAGTAGTCATTACGTTATATAGGAACACATTCTGATTTTTAACAGTTAAAATCATTAATTATATTTCACACTGTTATTTCTAGTGCACACTAAAAGTAATTTATTGACATTAATTATTTTAAAAAATTGTCTTGAGACTATTGACTCAGAGAGTGTTCTGCCCATAAGACAGATTTCTACATGTCTACTACATCCCTCAACTTGGATGTCCTGAATTCCCCGCCACTTCGATTCAAAATATCTCAATCCTTTTCAACATCCCCAAACTTGTGTTTGTTTCTGTGTTTCTTGTGTTAGCTGATGATTTCATCATTCCACCAGTTACCTGAGCTGAAAATATATTACAATCATCCTAGAATCCTATTCATTCTGCCTCTTTCTCACTCAAATTTGTACCCAAGTGCTGTCACTTTGACCTCTGAAATGTTTCTCAAAGCATTTATAATCTGTCATCTCATTTTCAGCACTGTCTTTTGTCATTTGCTCTTTTGCATCATTTCATTTTCATTCTTACCACTGTTATTCATCCAACAAATGTTTATTTCGCTTCCTCAGTAATAATTATCATTCTTATTAATTATATCTAGATGATGTGGATATAAAGGTGAATATGACAGACATGATCCCAGCAGGGATGTCAGACTTTACATGGGTAATCAACTGTGATGAGTCTCATGAGACAAACATGAGAGGGGAAAAGAGAAGAGAGCCATTTGGGGAAGAGTTAGAAATCCAGATTTGTTTCTGGGTCACAGGAAGCTTCTCTGAAGAAGAAGTTATATGTGAACAGTGAATTGAAGGATAGTTAAGAATTGACCAAACAAGAATGTTGTGGGGGTGGGGACCCACAGAGGACATACCACACAGAAAGATAGAGGAGAGAGAATGTCACACAATAGAGAGACTGAAAAAGTGTGACAGGAGTATGTTTGGAAGGGAGAGGACCAAGAAACCAAGCTCAGAAGGAAATGGGGCCAGACCCTGGGAAGCCTTTGCCTCCTTTTGGAGAGGATTTTCATTGCCCTCTGAGCTTTGAAAAGTCTTTGAGGGGCAGTCAGCAGCAAGGAATTGTGATGAGAGTTGTGCTCCAGAGACTTATTTTGCTGATGAGTGAAGAATGGTTCAGAGAGAAGCAAATCAGAAGGGGGAAACAAGTCTATTGCTGTAATCTTAGCAAGAAGTGATAGCGATCTTGACTAAGATGGTGCCAAAGAGGTTACAAGGAAGTGGGAAATTCTGAGGAAGATGCAGGAGGTAGAATTGACAGGGGTTGGCATTAGACTGAATGAATATGGAGTAGAGTCTGAGGAAACAGTCATGGGTGATTCCCAGTTTCTGACTTGATTTTTCTAGGGAGATGACACTACCATTTGTGGAAATGTTAAAATAATAAGTACTGTGTTGGATGAAATAAGAAATAAGTGCATAGCAAGGGAGAATAGATTTGGAGGGAAGAGGGATGAGTTTATTTTGAATGAGCTAATTTTTAGATGTCTGTGAAGCTTCTAAGTGAAGGGTTGAGTAGATAGTCAGATAAATGAATGTGGGTGATGGGAAGAAAGGTGGACACCATGAACTAGATCTTTCCCAGGCATGTCACACTGCATCACGTTAGTCTACTTGCCACAAAAATTTGCCTGGAGCCTTCATCCCTTCCTTTCTATACCCAGCTAAAGCATCCCTTACAATAATTCTTCCCTGTTTCCACCATCCTTTAATGTGCTGGTATGATTTTTTTTTCTATGTTCCCAAAATGTTTGTTTCATTAACCTTAATAAATAGTCCATCAAGTGATACAATTGTGTAATTTGTTTGTGATTATCTCCCTAATTAGATTAGAAGTACATTCAGGGAAGAAAAAGTGTTTTCCTCTTTTATATCCATGCTTCGCACCATACCTGGACCATTGTGGATCTAGCTTTCTTTCTTTAATTTGTGTTTATTTATTTTAATTGGAGGTTAAGTACTTTACAATATTGTGATTTTTTTTTTACCATACATCAATATGAATTGGCCATAGGCATGTCCCCTCCACCCTGTACCCCTCTCCTACCTCCCTCCCCACCCCATCCCTCCAGCTTGTCACAGAGCACCATCTTTGGGTGCCCTGCATCATACATCAAACTCCCACTGGCTATCTGTCTTACATATGGTAATGTATGTGTATCAGTGCTCTTATCTCAAATCATCCCACCCTCTCCTTCTCCCACCGAGTTCAAAAGTCTGTTCTTTATGCCTGTTGTCTCTTTTGCTGCCCTGCATGTAGGGCAATCAGTACTCTCTTTCTAGATTCCATATCTGTGTGTTAATATACAGTATGTGTCTTTCTCTTCCTGACTTACTTCACTCTGTATAGTAGGCTTTAAGTTCATCATTGTGGATCTAACTTTCTAAGATGAATATATTCATTAATCTATCAAATGGCCACTATATTACAAGCAATGTTGTGCATACTATATGCAAGAGAGAATAGACCCATGCTCTCATAATTCCACAATCTAGTAAGCTAAGCTAGGAGACAAACTGAAAGAAGGGGGAAAATATCCAAAAGGGGGAAAATTGTGCAAAGAGTTAAAAGAGAGTTAGAAAGGTTTGAAATGTCTCAAGACTTCTCTGAGGTGGTGATTTTTTTAAAAATTAAGATTGACAAAAAATAGCTAGCCAGGTAATGATCTGGGGGCACTGGGAATAGCTAGCTCAAAGATCCTAAAAATGAGCTAACTTTGTAAATTGAAGGAATATCAAGAGCACCAATATCCATCATAGAGGGTGGTTAAGGAGAGATGTTGAGTTATATATCCCCCTTGTTTCTGAAGGACATCATGTCATACCTCAGGTGACTTTATTCTTAGCCTCATCTCCTGTGTGCAGTATTTCAGATAAAGGTCTTAATTAACATGAGACACTCTCTATAGTAATGCCCAAGTGTCACCAAGATTTACCTAAAGGAGACATCTGTTCCCATCATATAGTGAGCCAATGGAAGCACATGATATGAATCTAAAAATGAATTTCATTTATGAAAGGTAAGGTCTGTAGAAGTGGTTATAGAAACTTCAAACTTAAAAGCACTGGAGAGTCACCTTTAAGAAAGATTTAAAGGCTGGAAAATAGCATAGGATCCATGAAGATAGATTTGCTTGAGGTGATACATTTAAGCATATATCTTCATGAGGGTATATGAGTCTAAGTTTATATTGACCAATTTTATTTACTTGTTTATTTGTTTCCAACATGTCTTATCTTAGGGCATATGTTTCCCTAGTGAGTAGGCACTCTGACTATGCCAGTAGCTATATTTTTATGCAACCTTCAACTCCTCATACTAAAGCACCTCCAGAATAGAAAATAAATCTTTTCAAGAGTTTCAAAAGAGGCTTTCCATATATTCCCCTTAAAAGTACCAGGCAAACATATTTCTTGATTCTTAACATATTGCATGTTGCCAGCAAGTATATTCAAACCTTCACAAGTTATTCATGTAACCAGGCACACTTACTGGTGTGCTTCTGCCTTGGTTGCTCCTTGAAGTTGGAAGCTAAGCTCCTTTCAGGGGTGGAAGGGATAATCTATGAAAGAGGAAGAGTAATTTTGCTTTTAAAATGAGATATACGTGAACCATAGTTCTGCTTTGTTTTTGGTTTACCATAGGTGCAAAACAGCACCATTGCTTTAGAGCAGGAGTCAGCAACCTTTCTGTAAAGGGTCAGATAGTCAATATTTTAGATTTTGTTGTCTATGAGGAAGTGTCCGTCACAGATGCTCCATTCTGCTATTGTCATATGGAAGCAGTTAGAAACTGCTAGTAAATCAAAGTGTGCAGTGGTGTTCTAATAAAACCCTATTTACAGAAAGAGGCGCAAGCCACATTTGACTTGAGGGCAGTAGTCTGCAGACTCCTGTTTTAGAGCTAACAAATTGTCAGCAGGCATCGTCTGTTTTGGGAAGCCTGTAATTATGGAGTGTGTATGTGTGCTTGTGTCCACAATCAGTCATGTCCAACTCTTTGTGACCCCATGGACCATAGCCCACCAGGCTTCTCTGTCTATGGGACTTCCCAGGCAGGAATACTGGAGCGGGTTGCCATTTCCTACTCCAGGGAATCTTCCTGACCCAGGGATTGAACCTGTGTCGCTTGTGTCTCCTTCATTGGCAGGTGGATTCTTTACCACTATGCCACCTGGAAAGCCTCAATTAGGGAGAATAACTCTGAAGTTCCTTTTTCTCTGTCCTTTTCTGGCTATGTGAGGTGAGAGCTAGAAATGTAGTTGATGATAAGGTTCAATCCGTGCAATTTCAGTGGTTAGAAACACAGTTGGCAGCCTGTTGGCAAGTCATATTTAGTCTCTGGCAACTTCGTTTTCACAGGATCAGTTCACATGGTTGTGCTGTTCTTTTTCCAGCAAGAGTATTATAAATTAAAATGATGTGGGGTCACCTTTTGTTTAGGATCTTGATGATGTTTAATCAACTCACTCACCAATTTTCTAATTTGTATACAGATCTTCTAACTAAATGTAGACACTTGCAGCCTTTTTTCCTGTTCACTTTTTCTATAACAATTAATGATGAATTTATTTAGCTTTGCACCATCTGTTTTTATTTCTATTCACCTTGAAAATGTGAATATAAAGCAGTGCTATACCTTGTATTTTGCCTTATTCACACAGAATGTCTTATCATACCACACACACACACACACACACAAAGTGGTACAGAATAGTCTGGCAACAGGATGAGTGCACATTAACCAAATAACAGGAGGAGAAAAGTCTTCAATCTTTCTTTAAAAAAACTCACTTTCCTAAAGCATGCACATAAACATTTCAGAATTGCAGTTAGAAGGAAAAATGGCTTTAGAATGAAAATATTTTAATTGATTAGTGTATAAAAAGTTTTTGCATGAAATATCAGAATGTACAAGCAGAGGATTATTTGCTTAGGAACACTGGCATTACTAAAAACACCACTATGATTTTTCAGGATTACTTGATTATTATTTAATGTGTGAATGGGACCTGCCTCTTCTGGGATATCACTGTGCTCATGAGGAGTCTTTTTTCCCCAGTGATCACCTTTTTTTATTGTCAGTAGATTCATAAGTATGTTGTACCCCAAAATACATGTTGCTGAAAATATGAAAGTAACTGATATGTATCTGTATATATATATATATATATATATATATGTATTTATACACTTATGTGTATAAATATATATATATATATACACACACACACATATGTCAAATGTATCATCTTGCAAAAGAAATTGGGCCCAAATTAAGAAAAAATGCATATTATTGGATATTTAACATCCTTGAAACAAAATCCCATATGCTACTGAATAATTGTTCAAGTCATTCTCACCCCTCCAAATGATAGCATGGTCGAGATACATTGTGAATTTTATTTTGATCCACAGCTTTGCAATTATGCAACACCTTCAAGTTTTACCTACTTTCTCAATTCAACTTAATTAAAAATATTCAATTCAATTCAGTTCCAAAAACATCTCAAATGGCCTCTATATATGAGCAAGGTTACATGGAATTGGCCCCATAAATAGAAAACTGAATAACTGACTTCAGTGAACTCACATGTGACTGAGGCATACGAAGTTATAGTTTACTGTAGGTTATAAATCCGGAATGAAACCACTATATAATAGAGGATAAAGAGTGGGGGCACAGACAACAGAAATAATTCTGGCTGTGGAACTTGAAAGTTCCACAGTGTCAGTAACATTCAGTTGCTCATGAAAAAGAAATAGAGTTCACTGGCTAGAGAAGAGAGAAGAAGGGATTTGTAGTTAAATTTGGATTCTGTAACATTCTCTGTGTTGATATGTTCAAAAAATTGTAATTTTTATTATATTCCATTATTTATAGTTCTATATAATATGAATGATATAAATATTTAAAACCAGATGCCTTATAAAATTTCAATGATTTCCATCATGTGGCCTATGATTTCATTTCCTTTTTTTCTCGTATCATTATGAGCAATGATCTCAATTTTAAAAAAAAACAAGTTTCTCCAGATTAGTAAAGGATTATTGAGTTTAGAATGAATAAAATAAACAAATCATCCAGGGAAATTCGGCCCTTTTGTTCTATCTTGTCTTATTTCTGAAACCACACAATTCCCTGAGATGACAATCAATCATATATTTGATAACCTCCTAGTTAAGACTCGATTAATAGTAAGCCATTGGACTTTCAATTTTTTTCTTCTATTTTTCTAATTCCTTCTATATTACTTTATATGAGTTATGGACATATTGGATTCAGCTGTCCTCTGTTTTAAGGGAGAAGAATGTTTATTGTGACATTAAGAATTTTATTTTCTGCAATTAGCAACTTTTAATTTTGGTGGAGTAACATTGATAAGAGTATTATACTTTGATGAGTGAACAGAAATATCAGTAACATGGATATTACACTTGAAGCATAGCATCTGGTCATATTAGTATTACTTGATTATCAAATGTATCAATGATAGAATTGTATTTTAAAATGTAAGACAAGCATCTTAAATGTAGGTCTATACATATGTATTTCAAGCAAGAATGTTATTTGTTCATTTGTGCAAATTATATAGAACTATTGAATATGAATCTCTTCATATTTCCTTTCTCTTTCATCTCGCAGATGAAATTGGGTGTTGCTTTTCTCCAACTGCCACAAAGCATCCAAGTAGAATGTTTAGTGTAATGTCACTGACAGTCACTATTATACTAGTTCATCAAAGTGTGAATGAGTGTGTGAGTTAATGATCCTTTTGAAACACAAGAACAAAGACAATAAAAATAAATAAGGAACAGAAGTATTAAAATAGGAAGGACTAGTAGTCCAAAATAAGGAATGTAATATCTTTATTCATTATTGGAAAGATGTTGGAGCTCAGGAGAAAACTGCCTGATCAGAGTGTGTGGTGGGAATAAAAAACTATCATTATATATTTCTCCTCCCTAAAACTTTACTTCTCTGATCATGTTTTTCCATAGCAGTTAAATTAGGAGATGTTTCCTCTTACTTACCTTAATATATAAACCATCACATATATGAAGTATTTCAAAGGTCCTATGATGGTTAATCAAATGACAATGTCTTACAGATTAGCTGACAAATATAAAATATTTATTAATTTTGAGAAAATTAGATTAAAATCTCACAGATATTTTCATATTAATAAATTTATTCATTCATTTGTCAAAGAATATTTGACTGTTTATTAATATAACTAGTTTTTATACTAGATGGATATAAATATATACACATAAATATATCTCTATTTGATCCTAGTCCAACCCCATTTTAAAGGATAGCAGAAGTAAATACAATTGGAGAGAGTCTATCAGTTAGTGTCCAGTCAGGAAAAGGATTGCTCTAACCTAATACAGTGTGTCCCAACCACAGGTGATCCTGCCCCCTCCCCTGGGGACAACTGGCATCATGTGGAGGCATTTTTTAATTGTCACGAAAGCAGAGGTCTTACTAATATTTAAGGGACAGAGACAGTGATGTTACTAAGTATCCTACAAGGCATAGGACAGCCTCTCACAGCAAATAAATATCTGTGTCAAAACATCAATAGTAATGAGTTTGAGAAACCCTGTTCAGGTACAATAAACTTGATATGAGGAACTACTTAACAAAAATATCGAGACAGTTAAAAAGTTCAACAGGGATCTGTGAATCCCATCTGTGGGATCCAGTTTCCTCCTCTAGGATTTTGAAAAATAAGAGAGTAAGAGATATTACCAGGGTTTGAGAGCCATAGCAACTGGGCTAGGGCTGGATTCAGGATGGATGCTACTTGTTGGGAGTTGGAGTCAGGGAAGGAGATTCTTTCCGCTGCACAACTGGAACCTCAGAGGATATGCAGTCCCTGCTGGAGTCACTTCCAGTAGAGAGAAGTGGAAAGAAATATCCTTGTTTATCTCTTCCTTCCACCTGCCAGTCTCTAATCAGTGTTTCCCATTGACCAAACCTAGTGGGAAGCCAATTGGCAATGGTTTGGGGGAAATGTAAGTTGCAGTGAACATGAGAGGAATGGATCTGAGAGCACACAGAAAAACTGCCAGCCTAAAAACTAGGAGACATTAAAACCTCTCATTTATTATTCCAGCACCCATGGTATTCTCACACCCTTTTTTTTTCTTTTTGAGAAATATGAAAATATATCAAAAGTAGTAGGTGTAGTAGACAGCATGCATACCAATGGATTTAGTACACTATCAGTTCTCAGAAGAAAACTAGGAAAATAAAAGGTATTTTCTAAAGCAGAGATTATGAGGGAAAACATTAAGGAAAAAATACTGTTATCACTTGTATTGAAATTAAATCCTTTGGCTGATGATTTTTCCTTCCTCTCTTTCAAAACCGAGAAGATAGCATGTGCACTCTTTCCTTTGTTGCCATTATTTTGATGTCAAAACTAAAGAATGTACACATTCTAAGTGAAAAGGCTAAGTGGAGACAAAAAAAGAAACATGATTGAATAAACAAATATTACAATGCTCTTATCTCAATTAAAACTCAAAATGACACCCATCTTTTCTCCAAATAGAAATTAGGTAGCTGGAGTGGTGAAACTTTCTCTTCCATGGCAACTCTAAAGAAGGGGCAGATGGCATGAGATTGTGGACAGATGGACCCATGGAGAGGCCACATTTATAGTTATTGTTAAAATTTTGCTTCCAGTTTCACCCAAACCTTCTATGACATTTCATTTTCAGATTGTCAATATTCTCTTCGTACACCAGCATCACCTTATCTTACATATATGGATGCATGAAAATCTCTTGTTATGAATTTACTTTTCTCATTCATTATATTAGGAAACTGTTGTAGATGTTTGATTTAACCAAGGTGATGGAATGGAGCTTGACTAAAGTACTGTTATGTAAATCAAGGTTAAGACTTTATATGAATCATGTGGCAAATCATGTCCATGTCCCTGTTCTCCATCTCATGTCTTCAATAAGAGAATGGTTCAGAAAAAATTAGCACAGCTAATAATTAAACAATACAATGTGCTTGCTCTGTTGCTTTTTTTGTGTAAGTCCAATGTTTATTTTTTTTTAATTTGCAGCAACATGTATGGACTTGGAGGACATTAAGCTATGTAAAATAAGTCAGACAGAGAAAGACAAATATTATATGATATCACTTGTATGTGGAATCTAAAAAATACAACCCACTACTGAATATAACAGAAAAAGCAGACTCATAGATACAGAGAACAAACTGGGGGTTACCAGTGGGGAGGAGAGTTGGGGTGCTATATAGGGGTGAGGGAGTGGAAGTTACAGACTCTTGGGTGTTAGGTAGTCTCAAACCTGTATTGAACAACATGGGGAATATAGCCAATATTTTGTAATAACTATATATGGAAAGTAACCTTTAAAATTGTATAAAAATAAGGGATGATAACAGTGAAACTAAATTGAATTTTAAAAGTTCATCTTAATTAAAAATATTAATGGTTGTTACTTTGCATAGTACCTGGGGAATCCCTGTGTTTCATTAATATATGCCCATAGTTATTAACAGATGGAAGGTAAACCAGGATAACATAGAAATATTTACTAAAGAAACCAATTGGCCTCATGAAGTCACAAAAGAGATGCACTTAGGGTGTTAAAGCATCAAGAAAGAAGTAATGTGAATAAGTGATGAATTTGTAAAAAAAAAAAAAAAAAAAGAAAAGAAAAAAACCCTTTTATTGTCTTTCTCTGATCTTTCTAAGTGGTTTGTTGGGAGACTATAACTCTTTGTTCTTTAAGGATCTCAAGGGACAAATCCATGATACAAAGTGTGTATGGTAATGAGCAATATCTACAATAAAAATTTATGTAGATGAATTAATTGCCCTTGCCTAGGCAGTCCTTTCTAAACAAGTCCCCCAAATCATTAATTGTGATGGAACCCATTCATACCATCCATTTTTGACAAATCCATGTCTCCTTCAGGGACTTGGCCATCTCATACGTTGCGTTACTTTGACAGACGAAGATTCTCTAAGTCTTGGTACCATGGCCAGTTATTAATTTATTCATTAATTTAGTGCATTTTAGACCAGAAGTGTATTTCTTTCTGCACAATTCATATCTTGGGGCTAAAAGAGGACAGATTTGCTCAGTGTAACCAAAGACAGATCAACCAGTCAACTCAAAGCAGGCACAAATTATGCAGGCAATCTATTTGAATCAACAGCAAGATAAAGCAGAGAGAGGAAAGAAGTGGAATTAGATAAGCTGTGGTACACATACACAATGGAATATTACTCAGCCATTAAAAAGAATACATTTGAATCAGTTCTAATGAGGTGGATGAAACTGGAGCCTATTATACAGAGTGAAGTAAGCCAGAAAGAAAAACACCAATACAGTATACTAACGCATATATATGGAATTTAGAAAGATGATAATGATAACCCTGTATGCAAGACAGCAAGAAAGACTCAGTCTTTTGGACTCTGTGGGAGAGGGCAAGGGAGGGATGATATGGGAGAATGGCATTGAAACATGTAAATTATCATATGTAAAATGAATCACCAGTTCATGATACAGGATGCTCGGGGCTGGTGCCCTGGGATGACCCAGAGGGATGGGAGTTAGGAGGGGGGTTCAGGATGGGGAACACATGTACACCCATGGTGGATTCAAGTCAATGTATGGCAAAACCTATACAATGTTGTAAAGTAAAATAAATAATTTAAATTAAAAAAAAGAAGAAGTGGAATCATATGGACAGAAGAGCTATGGCTTGCAGAAATTTTGCAAGGATTGAAGATACTTTGTGTGGTTTTTGTGGACCAGCTAATTTTTGGAATTTATTTACAAGATCAGGATAAGTGGTACTGGCATGTTCAGGCATGAGAAAACATCAAGGGAAGACTTAAGTTCAAGAAGGTGATAAAGAGGAGAGGAATTAATTATTTGCATTAGCCATCAAAGGCAGGAAAATAATCTGCTTGAGCTCAGCAGGGGAAATTAAGGTTAAATATTAAGCAAAATTTGTTATATATCCTAACTATTTTCTTCAAGTAACTTCTATGCTTTCCTACTTTCCCCCAGGGGATTTACTTTGTTTGCTTTTTTGTTTTGTTTTGTTTTGTTTTTTTAGCTATAACTGATCAAGGTTTGACTTCATGTCAGTCTGTTATTTTTTCAGAGTATTAAAATTGCTTGAACTCTTGCAAAGAGAAGATTGGTGATTATTAACATTCATTTCCAGTGAAAGATAGGAGTCCAGTGATAAGGGTGAAAGGAAGATATCAGCGGGAAGTGACCATAAGGAAGAAGGACACAAGAAAATAAGATTGCCCAGAGTTCCAGAGATCAAAACTATATGTGTTAATTTGGGGTTGGGGAGGACTTATGGCAGGTGTTTGTATTCTAGCTTGGGAGCCTGAGAATCAAAATAGAAATCTTGCCCAGGAATGGGTCAGTGGACTATTAGCTCCTTGAGAAAGATAGATCATCAGGGCAAACCAAGAGATCATGCCAATGAACAACTTTTGTGGGGCTTTTCATATCCTCATCATTGGGCCAGCAGGCTCTTCAGTGATGGGGCAGGCTCCATCCTGCAGATAGGATCCACATATTAAAGTCAAAAAATTCTGCTGTGGGCAACATGCTTTCCTTGTATAAATGGGTTATTTTTTTTCCTTTTAATAAAAATGTCTGTTTAACAAAATGTCTCTCATGAAATACTGATCCCAAAATTCCAACCAAAAGGAAAAAATATGCAAGGTGAAAGATATTTGTTAAATTTCCCTAATGCTCCTCTCACTGGAAAGGAGAGATGAGAGAACAGTCTTTCAACAATTCTGTGCATGGAGAATGAGATGGGAAAGGGAAGAAGCTACAAGCAAAACATCTTCCAGATATTTACTCTCAGACATTAAAGGTCTCTTGCGTATCCTTAAATACATTCCTCTCCAACACATGATTTGATGCACTTGTTTCATATTCATTACCAGACATATATTGGGCACTAACAACATACTAGGGTCTGCTGAGTTATCCAGATATATAAAACATCATTCATGGCTTACAGAGCTCAGACTAATTAAAACAGACAGATATAAGAGGATATAATGCTGAAACTCTGGCAATGTGCTAAATGCTTATCTCCTTTAATTCTCAAAAGAATCCCAAAAGGTAGCCTTAATTATTATTTCCAAGTTACAATTGAGGAAAATAAGACTTTAAGAAGTTAAGACACTGGACCAAAATTGCAAATGGAGTAAGTGTAAGGGGAGAGTTTAATTCCATGGGATACCAGATTTCACAGCTCATATTTCCAACCACACTTTTGCCTTTCTCATGTAAGTGAATCATTAAATTCTTTTCAAATCTGTACTTGAACTCGTACTCCCATCTTGCAGAATCAGACCAGCATTATTTATACAATATTTCAATTCATTTATAGATGAAATATCACTTTGTTTACTAACCTATGAACTTGAACCATGCTAGATTCCTCTGGTTAGGAACAAGCTTGATTCTCTGGAAGAGGGTATGCCTAGCTGCACAGGTAGGTGTGAAGTGAACCCAGCCAGAAAGGTTAGATGAACATCTAGCAGATCATTAAACAGCTGCCTTTCAAATGTGCAGAACACAACCCATTTGTAACCTGGAGACTGCCTGTATTGATTCTTCCCAGGGAAGTTACTTATTTTATACATGTGTGCCGTGTTCTATCCATAATACAGGTCTACACGGTAACACTCAAGTGCATTATTAAAAGGAAAACAGCTGCTGCTAATAATGCTGTTTGCTTTTGTTTGTATCATGGAAGCCGTAAGAACAAGTTTTTTTTTTTTCTCTTTCCCCAGGTTGTTTTTTTTTTTTTTTTCCCATAGTGTCAAGGAATGTGAGTAATTTTGTCAGAGTGAAAAGTGAAGACCAAGACTTTCCCATTAAGCCATTCTGCCTGACTTTTCCTTCTGGCAGCTCTACCTGTTCCCTCATTTATTCTTTCATCAAATATTTATTGAGTGTCTTCCATGTGCCAGTCACTGCTTTAAGTGCAGGGATAACATAAAAACAAACAAACAAACAAAACAAAAACCGCTTCTGTATTTAAGGAGCCCATATACTAGTGGGGAAGTTAGAAAAAGTATGAAATAAACAAACAAATAGGTAGTATTCCAAAAGATAGTGTTAAGAAGAAAACTAAAGCAGGATAACGGGGATAGAGACAAAGTATCAGGAAATTGATGTTTTGTTTATGGAAGACTGTGAAGGCCTCTATGAGGTAGTCTTTGAACAGAAATCTCAAGGAAGTGATGAAATTAGCCATACAAAGTCTTGAGGAATGGCATATGTATAACTTATTAATTTGAAATAAATACTCACAGGAAGTCACAAAACTAGTTTGGAAAGGTCTGCAGTACCCTTACTTTGCTTCCCTTAATGGCTAACATCTTACATAATTATACACAATAGCAAAACCAGGAAATGGACGTTGGTACACTCTACAAATTTTATTCATATCTCACCAGTATTTACATATACTCATTTGTGTGTGGTTCTGTGCATAGAGGCATATAACCATCACCACCATCAAGATGCAGAATAGTTCCGTCTTCACAAAGGAACTGTCTTGAACTACTCCTTTATAGTCCCATCCATCCAGACCCTTCATCCCCATCCCTAATCCCTGACAACTCCAATCCATTCTCTATCTCTATAATTTTGTCTTTTCAATAAAGTTATATAAATGGAATCATCATTAGGGAAAGAAGTAGATGATCTGACTCAGGCTTTGCCAAGTCACTCCAGCTGCTAAGTGGGAGCAGACTGTAGAGTAGCTAATAAGGAAGCAGGTGAGAAATAATGCTGGTTCTCAGCCAGGATGTTTGCGGTGGAGATAATGAGAAGTAGATGGATTCTGGAGATCTTTGAAAGGCAGCACTGCCAGGATTTTCTGATAGTGGGATCTAGGATGTAAAAGGAGGAGGATTCCAGGATGACTCCAAGATGAATAGCATGGAGAACATGACAGAAGGATCAGGTTTAGATAGTAGAGGATAGAGGTGGAAATGAGTCGAAAGCTTGTTAGACATCACAATAAAGTAAAAGAGAGTGTAGTTGAATACAAGTCTGGGACTCAGGGAAGCAGTAAGGGTTAGAGGTATATGTTTAAGAGTCTTCTGTGTGGAGACACTGTTCAAAGGTATGCCCCCTTGGAGTACATGACCGTTGGGGCAGGGCCTTCGTAACAGTGCTCATTGCTTCATAGTCATGACAGTCTTAAAATGCTTTGGGACAGCAGTACAAAGGCTGTCATTTGACTGTGGCTTTCTGCTGCTGCATCTTCTTTGATTCCTGTAGAAAAGCCACGTCTCTGAGAGTCCTTGATAGAGCAAGAATATTAGGAACCTTCTAACACGGTTCACGGCTGCAGGGAATCTTGGGTGTTTAATGAAAGAAACCCTGGTCATAGTTCAGTACTTCCATAAGGGAAGTTGAAAAATAACAATGATTTACACTGATGAGTATCTCCTGTAGGTGAATGATGCATTTGCATTACAATGCACCACCACACCCCGGGCTAAAGTTCTCCATTCCCCTTGCTAATCTCTCTCTTCACATTTTTTTCTTCCTTTGTGAAGCCTCTCATTCAACTGAGCTTTCAATTTTGGCTTGGTGGAGTTATAACTCTAGGTCCTAGGCAAGTTATTCCACTTGGCCTCAGTGTCCTCATCTGTAAAATGGACAGTTTGATGATACCTTCAGTCCTAACATTCAATAGTTCTAAGAGTTGGGGTCCACTGTCTTCTCAGATATTATCGTGGTTTTTACAACCCTCCCGTTTTTGTTCTGCCTTTCACACACTTCAGAGAATGTAATGGGATAGCCTGTTTCCTCAGGGTTTATTCTTTATGACTGGCTTCCCAATTCAATTAACTCATCTGTTCAAAAATATTAATGACTATTGTGATTTAGGTAAATTTGCATTTTATAAGTGTCTTTAATAAAAAAAACCTAGTATTTATTGACAGTCCATTAAGTTTCAGGTACTGTATGCATTTTATTGTATTGAATTATCCAAACAACTCTGCCAATCAGATATTATTATTGCTATTATGTAAATAAAAGAATCAATTGTGAAAGAAACCCAAGTGAAAAGTGAAAGTAAAAGTTGCTCAGTCACGTTCGACTCTTTGCAACCCTCCAGGCCAGAATACTGGAGTGGGTAGCCTTTCTCTTCTCCAGGGAATCTTCCCAACTCAGGGATCAAACCCTGATCTCCCACATTGCAAACATTCTTTACCAGCTGAACCACAAGGGAAGCCCAAGAAACCAAGGGTCTTATACAAAGTTCCACAACTGATGACTATTGATGGCAGGGTTTTTGAAGTGATCTGGTCACTTCCAGAGCCACAATTTTCCCATTGAAATATCTTCTCATTGAAAATGAAAAATGTGAGAATTCTAAACACAGTGGTCTGGGGTTGAAGGAGACACATGTCAGCAAGAAAGCTAAAAATTGCATCCTTGTTCCACTCCAGTACCAGACTGGCTTCTCCTGGAAAAGTCTTCCTATATCACCATTCCCACAGGGAATCTGCTAGAGTCCACGGTATAGGGCCTTCACCAACTATATAAGACTGCGTGCTAAGTCACTTCAGTCATGTCTGACTCTTTGTGACCCCATGGACTGTATGTAGCCCACCAGGCTCCTCTGTCCATGGGATTCTCCAGGCAAGAATGCTGTAGTGGGTTGCCATGCCCTCCTCTAGGGGATGTTCCTGGCCAAGGGATCAAACCTGCATCCCTGATGTCTCCTGCATTGGCAGGTGGAATCTTTACTACCAGTGCCACTGAGGAAGCCCATATAAGACTATGAGAACACAATTAAAGAGTCTTAGAGTAATAGCCAGCCATTAGTACCCAGAAACTAAGTTCAGTATTCCTGCAGCCACAAAGGAATTGAGTCCATAACATGGTGGCTTTATATTTAGACCCAGTGGTCACTTTTTCCTATAATGATTCCAGCCCAGTAGATCACAAGCAATCAGTGCAACCCAGAATAGCTAAGGTAAAGCTGAGAACTCATTGCCCCTCAATTTTCACTATGCTTGCCCATAGGAAACAAGAATAAAACATGCATAGAACAGGCTCACTAGATTTCCAGGGCTCCTAACACTAAGTCTGTATGAGTTCTGATAAGGCATTAACTTTTATGAAAAAGCAGAGACTCCACACACTTAAAATGTATTGTTTTCCTTTTCAGTCACCAAAGGATGATCCTCTGCGTATGTTAGCAAAAAAAAAAAAAAAAATGATCTTATCATCTCTAATATTAAAGTTTAAATTGGCAAGCTGAACATCTCATATTGTTCATTTTAAAAACCAATATTGATTGGTATCTTGTACTACAACTTGCACCATAGGTCAAGTTCCAATACAGCAAATATCATTCCAATAAAAATTCTATAAAACTACATCAACAAAACCTTTCATATTTGAGTCACCAGCCCGATAGTGTGAAATAATTCTGAGTAAAGCATGCTAGGAGATTCTCAACAATTACTTTTCCTGGCCAACAAAACTTGGCTGCATTAAAAACAGCCATCAGTGTAGGGTTGTTTTTAAATCAAGCTTGAGAAGTCAAATCAAAATCAGCATGCAATAAATGTTTGTTGAATGAATGTTGAATGGGGAGATTCTTCTAATCTACCCTAAATAGTGCTGAATTCCCAGCTGCTGGGTCAATGCCTGGCATATAGATCATTAAGGAATAAATGGACACAGAGTAATTTTTTTTCAGAAATGGAAATTGAGTCGTGTCACTTCCTTGCTTAAAATCATTCAATGGTTTCCCATAGCCTCCAGAATATTATTTTGGGCAGGGCTTCTCAAACTTTGATGTGTATAAAAATCACCTGGGGACAGCCTTCAGAATGGGAGGAAATAATAGCAAATGAAGAAACAGACAAAGGATTAATCTCAAAAATATACAAGCAACTCCTGCAGCTCAATTCCAGAAAAAGAAATGACCCAATCAAAAAATGGGCCAAAGATCTAAACAGACACTTCTCCAAAGAAGACATACAGATGGCTAGCAAACACATCAAAAGATGCTCAACATCACTCATTATCAGACAAATGCAAATCAAAACCACAATGAGGTACCATTACACCCCAGTCAGAATGGCTGCTATCCAAAAGTCTACAAACAATAAATGCTGGAGAGGGTGTGGAGAAAAGGGAACCGTCTTACACTGTTGGTGGGAATGCAAACTAGTACAGCCGCTATGGAAAACAGTGTGGAGATTCCTTAAAAAACTAGAAATAGAACTGCCATATGACCCAGCAATCCCACTCCTGGGCATACACACCGAGGAAACCAGATCTGAAAAAGATACGTGCACCCCAATGTTCATTGCAGCACTGTTTATAATAGCCAGGTCATGGAAGCAACCTAGATGCCAATCAGCAGATGAATGGATAAGAAAGCTGTGGTACATATACACCATGGAATATTACTCAGCCATTAAAAAGAATACATTTGAATCAGTTCTAATGAGATGGATGAAACTGGAGCCCATTATACAGAGTGAAGTAAGCCAGAAAGATAAACACCAATACAGTATACTAATGCATATATATGGAATTTAGAAAGATGGTAACGATAACCCTATATGCAAGACAGAAAAAGAGACACAGAAATATAGAACAGACTTTTGGACTCTGTGGGAGAAGGCGAGGGTGGGATGTTTTGAGAGAACAGCATCGAAACATGTATATTATCAAGGGTGAAACAGATCACCAGCCCAGGCTGGATGCATGAGACAAGTGCTCAGGCCTGGTACACTGGGAAGACCCAGAGGGATGGGATGGGGAGGGAGGTGGGAGGGGGGATCAGGATGGGGAACACATGTAAATCCATGGCTGATTCATGTCAATGTATGGCAAAAACCACTACAATATTATAAAGTAATTAGCCTCCAACTAATAAAAATAAATGAAAAAAAATCACCTGGGGATCTTACTAATAAATAGACTCTGACTCAGTAGGTCTGGGGTAGGGCCTAGATTTCGGCATTTCTAATAGGTACCTAGGTTATAACAGTGATGCTGGTCTGGAGACCATACTCTGAGTAGCCTTGGCACGAGCTGTGTAACATGACATGAAAGAGTGTTCTTTTATGATTGGATCGCAAGCCTCAGTATTTCCCCCAAATGGGTATTTATTCCAATTGTATATCTCTGCTAAAATTCCACTATGAGGCAACATCCTTCTGGAATCTAGATTTTCCCCAATGTGGGCCCACTTCCTTCAAGTCTTAGCACAGGCATGGCACCCACCAGGAGACTTCCCCTTGTCCCATAGTCTGAGTTAATGTCACTCTCCTGGGCTTCAATTGCAACATCAGTGCATAAACCTATCACAAACCTTATCATAGTCAATGGTGGGACCAGTGATGCTATCAAAATGCCTGGATGAGGAGATGAGAGGGGCCTGGGGAGTTTGTTGTGAAAGTAGGTTTGCAGAGAAAAACATACTAGTTATTCTTAGATTGTATAATTATTTGAGATGGCCAATAAAGGGGCTGAAGTCTCTGACTCCACTCCTGGACACCATTGGTTATCTCTTTGTAGCATGCATTTGTTTCACCTGTCTGTTTCTTCCTTACATGGAATGCTGGCTCCCTGAGTATCACCAATACAAACTGTTGGTAGGACAGATGCATCTATCCCTTACCTCAGTAAGGAAGACCACCACCTTGACAGAGCTTTGGTAGTATCTCATAGGAGCAAGGGCAAGGTTTGATTTTATTGAGGCTTTGCATTTTGGTTCAAGGAAGTGTGTCGGTGTAGGGACACAATTAGGATTGGGTCAGGATCATAATATTAGGTTTGGTGGAAACAGCATGGCAAGAGGTTTTTTAAGGCAAGAGGTTTAGAGAGTATTAGGATGGGAATTGCTTATTGATGCTTTCTATCAAAGAGTGGGTGGGACTTTGGCCAAGTTACTATAAAGAAGAGTCATTCCCCTAAAATAGGAAAGTTATGCTAATGAAGATAGTGACATGGTACATTATGTTAATGTGGACAGAAAGCTTTGTGACTACAAGGGATAGGTGACTTTGGTGCTCAGTGTCCAAGCTATTCATGGTAGTCAATGATTTTGGACCTCAAATAGAAAAAAAACTCATGATGTACTGCACAGCACCTTCCATAGAGTAAGCATACAATAGTTGTTGGTTGAGTACATACTGAGGAAAAGCCTGAGGCAAACAAAAGTGGCAACAGGTCACAAGCTCACTATCATTTGGGAGAATAACAGTATTTTTCATTGATATTTGCTACTCAATGTGGGGTCCACAGACCAGTAGCATCCAGGAGCTTATTAGAAGAATGAAATCTCAGGAGGCGCCCCAGACCTGGCTGCTAAATACACAGATTCTGTATTATTAAGATTATCCCCAGGTGGTTTGTATTGCATTAAAGTTTGAGGAGTACTATGAGAACACCTATTGAACCCTTAACATCTGATGAGGTATTATTAGTCCCATTCACAGATGTGGAAGCTGAAGCCAGGAAGTTTACATAACTTGTGCAAGGTCAAACAGTCCGTGGGTATCTTGAGTCAGGACTCTACCACAGACATTTCTGCTACTGCCCAAGAATGGGATGCAAAAAATGTAGTCCAAAGGGGATAAATCCACTAAACATCTAAATATTGATACATGCTTTGGGAAGTACATTTCTTTTTAGTTCTGATTTCTCTTTCCTTTCAAGTTTTCTGATGCAGAAAAATATGAACAGCAGGTTTGAGCAATGTTCAGGTGCTATGCTTTGATCCTTTTGCCATTCAAGATGGTTTATTTGCATTCTGCAAAGGAATCTGATAACCTCAGTGATGCAGACCACGCTGTTAACCAAGAAAGGGCTGATCCACTTTCATTTGAGGGCTGGCTGGCTATGAGTGGCTCAAAGGGAAAGAATGTCTATTTCTCTATTATAATGATTATTTATAAATAAAAGGCGCTCATTCTTTCTTGTATTATAAAACCTATAGTTAGGAAGTCAGGTGGAGGATCAGAACTGCATACATTTGCATCTGCCGAACTGTAGAACTAGTTACAGCATTATAGAGGTGGCACTGAGATGAGACCTCAAGTATCAGGCTCTATCGAAGTTAATCTATCCAAAGGCAACTGGCAATGATAGTCAGCTGATTGAAAAGGTAGACAACCCAACTTGCAATCCCTGTAAAATCACATGCCCTATGATAGCTATTTTGAGGATGTAAATATCAAGTGTATTTCTCCCTCACTTGTCATTTATCTGGTCATTTGATGGGTATTAATTGGACACCTGTGATGGCTCTAGATCTTTGCAGAATGACTGCAGGTGTAAGTAGGTCTTCCTGAAACTCAGAATGAGATCAGTACTCCAAATGGGGAGATGTGTGTGTGTGTGTAAACAGGATTTCTGCAGAGGATATTTTGAGGTGGAGTAACAGGCAGTAAAGAATATTCTAGTCAGTCGTTGTACATAAACATGTCAGCACCACTTAGGTTATTAACTTCTCCTTTTGTTTCGGGTGCACTTAATTACTCCGTTTCTTAAACAAGCACGTTGTAATCTGTAGATATTGTCATAAATGGTACAATAAAGCCTGCCACATCAGGGATGTCATCTACCAAATTAGGTGTGTTCCTAAGCTGTCCCAGCACGCACACACCTGCGCCTCCAGACAGGTGCTTGGCAGAGAGTGCTTCCAGGTGAGCACCTGTGGAGAGACCCCTTGGTGCCCTGTGCTTTGGAACTTTTCCTGTGGGCTCAGGAATTAATCCAAGGACTCCTCGTCAGTGTAGGCTTGGTTCTATGATGGTAACATGTTAGAGAATGTGCCTGTGGATTTAGGGTTATCAAGAGGCTGTTGCAGAAGTAAAACCTCCTTGAGGAATAGGATTCTTTTAAACTTCCTCAAGGTATGGGATTCTTTTATTGAATCCATCATGCAAGTCTAGTGTAAGGCTTTGATGCTCAGCTCCAGACGGTTAGTAAGTATGTATGCACATGTATAGCTGATTATAAACTATATGAGTGAGTTAAAATCAGCTTTTTATTTGTTAGTGAACTGGGATGAACTAGGATGATGTTAGAAATTGCTGGGGCACCAAGAGAATAATACATGTGGTTTTCAACAAACTTTTGAAAATGAGTTAATGGACTCACTTAAGTTTGTTTTGCTTTCATTGCAGTATGTGAATAATTCCACAACTTCTCATTCCACAACTGACCCTGTTATCAGTATTTAGCCAAATATTTATGGAGTGCCGACTGTGTTCTAGATTCTGGGGCTACAGTTTCCATTGAGACCATTGATGTCTCTTGTGGCTCATAGTGAATGATCCACCTCAAAGTATCAGGTCTGCAGTTTACCACAGCGATTTAGAAAGCAAAGAGGAGTCTGTCTTTGTCTTGGCATACATGCTCTAAGCACTTCCAGAAACAGTCTCCATTGGGTAACACAGGCTGTGTGGGGAGTGGAATTGAGTCCAATCCATGATCCAGCAGCGAGCTTCAGCCCAGGTTTTCTTTAGAGCCTTTGCTACACACAAAGTTGGCTGATGTGCCATTCAGCATCCCAGCAGCTCTCTCTCCTCACACTAGCAATGGCAAAGCTTTGTGCGGAGGCATTGCTGGCTGCTCTGAACTAAAACCGTCCGTGGGGACCGTCAGAGGTTTTTTGCACACCTTGTTCAGGTAGGCAACTGGGTGCCTCTGTGTGTGTGTGTGTGTGTGTGTGTGTGTGTGTGTGTGTGTGTGTGCCTAAAATCCGGAAGACATCTGTTGAGAGGAAAGTGCTCTTCCGTGGGTCTGGCTGCCTCTCTGTAAGTCTTCTATTCTGATGCAGGAGCGTGTGAGCTGTAGGTGGGAGGAGATGCTTTTGTATGTGGAATGCTGAGGTCCGGGATTAAGTGATATTGCAATAGCTAGTTAGAAGCAGGATAAAGGGCTGAAGATCAAAGCATTCACAAATACATCTGTCCATTATTTCACTGCTGTCAAGTTGAACCACATCAATGTAGGGGAAATCAAAACCAAATCAAACAAACAAACAAAAAAAAAGACAGCAGTAAGGGCAAGTAGCCCCAAATGTCAGGCTCTTTGAGCAGCTCTGGTTGTCCAGCATTTGAAGTCTTCTTACAACCAATTTGCTTGGCTCTTCTGGAGGGGGCAATTCATACCCACTTCCCTGTGTTGGAACATTTCCTTCTTCTATACTCCAACAGAGAACAATAGAGTTCAACAGTAATAGGCAATTTTTTTTTTCAATGGTTGTGCTCTCTTCTGCTTTTAAAGGTGTTTTTAAGAGACTCCAGCTAAAGGAGTCTCAGTGTGCGTTAAGGCAGCAATTAACTTTTAGTATCAGTACTTATGTTATATTTTCTTTCTTTCTGCTTTACTAAAGGAGTCATTAAAATTCAGTGTAAGTAGCATCAAACTTTATCATTAAAATCAGCTTTGTTTAGAGCACCTTGATTTTTTTTCCCCCAAAACTGCCTGCTTCGTTTATGTATACATTGCTACTTTGCTTGCAACAATCCAAATGCTTTGTGGCACAACATTAAGAAACACAGGGTTGAACTTCTATATTGTGTTCTATTTGAGAAAAATACTGTTTCCAAAAGTTTGATTTGTTCAATTAAAGTTTAAAGATGTAAATTATTTTGTAACTAATTATTTGAGTTGGACACTATGACACTGTAAGACTTTATTTTGAGTATTTTTGGAATTAATATATGGTTAAATGATAAAATAGCATGATTTACCTTTTTTTTTGTAGTTGAAAAAGTTATTGAGGTTTTTCTTCCAGTAAGAGTTCAGAAAAGACAGCCAAAACAGGTCCAAACTGGACTTGGAAGATATCTTTACACTTCTAAATTTTATCTTTATTCACTTGGGTTGGGATTTAATCATCACAAATGTGTCTGCCTTGAAGTAAATGCATTATTTATAACGTATGCTGTGTTTTAATACAGAGGAAACAGTTATGGGCTTGCTGTTGTACATTTGAATGTTGTAATTTTTTTTTTTTTGCTATATTTATAGCCTCTTCTTTTTTCTCTCGTGAGATTTACTTTGGAAATGAGGCATGCTCAATAATAGGCTGACATTCAGCTTCTATGTTTTAAATTTAAATGCTGTCAATGTCGTTGTCACATCTGGAATGCGTGGGGAGAAAAGATACCAAGTTTTATTATTTAGATTAAATTGTGGAATTGCAGATTGATATTTTTCAATGCATTTTCACGATAGTTTCTGCCATGGAGGCAGCGTGAGGGCTTTCAGGAAGATGGAGTGGTGTAATTACCAGGTGCACACGTTCATTAATCCTTGCTGGCTAAAGAAAGCTTCAAGTTCTTCTCCAGTGGCCCATTCGTAAAGCTATAAATATCTAAATTGTGTCAGCCAAGAAGTCACACAGAATGGTGGCTCTTTTTGAGTTCAATTTCATGCACTGTTGCTTTGGTCTTGTGAGGAAAGCTCGGAATTTCTTCAGATACCCTTGTTTATAAAGTTCCAAAAACAAAATATCAAATCATTGGGGATTTAATTAAAAGTATACACTCTTCTTGCACAAGTAGATGATGGCAATAATATGGATCATAAAATATTGTAGCTTCTTTTCTTTAGAGCTCCTCTTTGTATTTTGTATCATCAAGATTATAGCTAAGATTTTGGTGCTATCTTAAAAGGATTTATGGCTTATGGTCCAACAATCTCCATACAACTTCAAACCTGAGTACCCTTGTATATTATCTTCAGTAATGGAATGTTTGCATTGCATGTGGAAGATGTATAAGATTTAGTATAAAATAATATTTTAAATATTCCTTAAGACTTCATTCTTAAATATTCCTTAGTAAAGTAATTACAAAAGATGTGTTCTATGCACAATTATTAAATAAAAAGTCTGTCATATTCCACAGACATCTGTCTTCTTGTATATTCCCTTGCTCTTAATAACTAATAGAGACATCATCAAGGACCCTGTTCTTTCTTCAAAAAGCATCTAACAACTCTTGTAATAAGAATAACTGGACAGTGAATGTAGATCCCTTCATTAGAAGGGTGCCGTTTAACATGCGTACACAGGTGCACACATACACACACAGAGAGAGACATATATTTTAAAACTCATGATATTGTTTCCTTTGTGTGCTCTAAAATAAAGGAAAACCAGCATGTATTCAGAGTATGCAAAACAAGTTTATATTTTAATGATGTACTTTAAAGGCTCAAAAAAGTTATTGAAGTGATTTTCTCATTCTTTCTGATGTTTGACTACATCAGTCATTAGAAATTCTTAAGATATTTGTAAAAGATTTTGTTCAGAATATTTCAGAATATATTCTTCCCCCCTCCCCACCACCTCAATGTTACAATTGCAAAAACCTGTGGATTTTTTACTTTTAAAATGACAGTAATTAATCTGATCACAAAACCAATGTCCAAGAGCTCTTGTATTCTCTGGAGAATATAAAAACCACACATTTGTCATCCTTAAAAGAAAGAGCAGGGCATGTTTCTGTTTGGATTTGAGTATAAAACTGTGTGTATGCATGGGTGTATGTATCGTGGGTGTATTATTTAAAAAGATTATTTAAAAGAGACAAATATAGGATCCAGGAACTTTTGCTGTGGATTTTAATCTCCCAAAACCCAGTGAAACCCTTGTGAATCTCCTTTCTCAGGTTGCTTTAGTAACTGTCCAGCACCGTGATCAGATAGAAGATGATTATAGTCATAAAAAGGAGAAAGCTTGATGTTAGGGAGAGGGGATACTTGTATATGTATGGATGAATTCCTTTGCCATTCACCTGAAGCTATCACAACCTTGTTAATGGGCTACACCCCAATACAAAAGTAAAAGTTTTTTTTTTTTTTAAGTACTGTTGTAAAGCAGACTCACTGGAACAAGTCAACTAAGACAGAGTGACATAGAGAAAGATTTAGTAGTCTACCCATCCCCTCCTTTAGGTAGCATGTACTTCTTCATCCATTTTCATTCAAGCCTAAATTTTCATCCAGCGATGAAGAGAGACAGCACATGTGTTTAGACCAGGCAAAGTTCATTTCGCTTACCCCTCTCTTTAGCTGCTCTCCTTGGGGTTGACTTTACTCTTCAAAAGGTGTTTAGAACAAGTGCTCACCTTCATGGTAGGAGGGGACATTTACTGACTGCTCTTCTCATCAGTAACTTTGCAAGAAATAGCAATAGCTGGGAGATCATGAACGAGGTTAGAAACATCCTTTTTGCTGCCCTTATTCTTACTACCATTATCAATAAATCAACAAAGCATCTTACATTTAATAGCTAAAGGGTCCTGCTCTCTGTTCTTATCTTTTGAGATGCTTGCTCAATAGCCTTGGAGTAGGAAAGCTGGCGAGAATGTGGCTCCTTCCGTGGCACTCAGATCCTGAGAGAGCACCTTCACATCCGTAAATGGTGCAAGGTGTCCAAGAATTTTATGGGCTTTGGGGTTAAATACTGCAGAAATATCCTAATTTATGCATTACACCACCGGCAACACTAGTGACAGCAACAGGAAAAATAATTGGTGATTTGTCATTGTTGTTGTTTAGTCACTAAGTTGTGTCTGACTCTTGTGACCCCATGGACTGTAATCCGCCAGGCTCCTCTGTCCATGGGATTCTCCAGGCAAGGATACTGGAGTGGGCTGCCATGCCCTCCTCCAGGGGATCTTCCCAAAGTAAACCCAGAAGTGTGACCTTCATTGTCATGCTGGACTTTTATACCATGCACATGGTTGGCCTCTTTCCCTTCTCAATCCCTCTTTTCCACTCCCTTAACCATTCCTGGAAGCATTTCTTATCCTATCACCTTTACAATGAAGCCTTATCTCAGAATCTCCTTCTAGGAAATTTTCGGAACTAAGATAATTCTCTAAACATGAAATTGATTGGTAAAATTGCCCAAACTCTCTTAATAAATCTCCATTATGAGACCAAGCCAAGTCTTTCCAGGTCCATATCCTTTGCCTTTCGCTGGTAGAGTCTATTGCATTTCATTATTCAATTTTTAGTCAACAAGTATCTGTTGCATGTCTATTTCCGGAATATTATATTTACAGCATAATTAGGGTAGTCTAATTAGTGGGTACTCTATACCTGTACACCTGAGGAGCTATTTGACTTCTCTGAGCCATGGTTCCTTCATCTGTAAAATGAGCACGTTAATGCTGCCTACCTTATAGAGTAGATGTGAGAACTAATAGAACGATACACATAAAGCATCGACAATAAAGTTTGGCGATTACTCATGCTCATTAAATACTACCTGTTTTATGATTATTGATACTCTGGGTGTCTAATATAAACTATATAGTTTTATTGATGTTCAATAAAAAGGTAAAATTCATATGCAAAGAAAAATAAGTATTGAAGAACTGAAGCTTGAACCATAGAAAAAAAAAGATAATTGACTGAAGCCTCACTAGATGCCTGAATTCTGGCTCTGTATCCCTTTAGCCTTGGCTCATCGAGAGAAAACCTTGGAGATATTTCTGCTCGACTCAGCTGATCAATTTAACAAAGATGAATGGCATCTTGCTTGAAATGTATTTAGCCATAGTTGCCTTTTGCTAATTTCATAATTTGTAGTTTTTAGTAAGAATTAGGACTGTCTTCCTTTTAAGTAGGGTAAAATAAAATGCAGATCAATGTGTCACTTTATTACCTTAAGCCCATCAGACAATTCAGTGTGAAGACAGTAGCCAAGTGAACTCTTCTTGTAACGCTCAGAGACGATTTTAGCAGTGGTAAAATTGCTGCAATTTATATTCATCAATTTGCATGATTTGACTTATTTTAGAAAAGTCATTAACTTGTGAAGAGAAGGCTTCAGAAGCATTCAAATGAGTACAAGTTAGCACTACTAGTATATGTAAAGTTCATTGAAAACTATATTGCTCTAAACTATACTTAGCTATAGTATTTCTACAAAGCTTAATTCCTGCTTCATTTTGTAGCAATTTATTTTGTATTATGAATGTCTCTGGCTTGTCACTGTAACATAGAATTATCACAGCAGTTTTTTTTACAATAATCTTTTTTTCTTCGAAGAGGGTAAATTCTGGAAAAAAGCAACTCATTCATGCTGATGAATCACTTCACAAGTCATTCCTGAATTAGGATATTGATCTATTCCTCACAATTTGTTAGAAGTGATCTAAACAATCTCAAGCCACTATCAGTTAACAAAAATAAGAATTAACCAAAAATTAATTTTCAAAATATCTTAACAAATCTTATCCTCATTTTTGACCAGATAAATTGTTTCCTGTTATTAAAGTGATTAAGTCCAGTGTATTAGTAGAAATGCACTGAAAGTTGCTCAGTCATGTCTGATTCTTTGTGACCCCATGGACTATGTAGCCCATGGAATTCTCCAGGCCAGAATTCTGGAGTGGGTAGCCTTTCCCTTCTCCAGGGTATCTTCCCAACCCAGGGATCGAACCCAGGTCCCCTGCATTGCAAGCAGATTCTCTACCAGCTGAGCCACAAGGGAAGCCCACTAGTAGAAATAATTAATAATATTAATATCTAAGCTGTATAGATCAAAATAGTTTACATGGGTTTAATTATTTAATATTCTAAATAAACCTGTGAAGTAGGTACCACTATTACTCCCATATTAAAAATGAGGAAATATAGGTAAGAGTTAAGAAACTCATTTGAGCCTATACAGTTAGCAAGTGAGAAAGTGAGAATCCAAACCCAGACAGTAAGACTACAGACTTAGCTTTCTCATCAGTATGCTGCTATGAAAAATGTAAGCACCAGTTGGAATCCACAATTCACATTTTGGTGTATAACTTTTCAGCCTTTTCTCTGTGCTGACACTTATGCCACATGTACACACACACTCAAAAAATCCCTATTTACCACTTATTTTTTCATGTTTACAATGTAGCTTTTACAGCTTTTTTATTTTATATTATGCATTTTTTCTAAAAAATCCATGTTTGTCAATTATCAGCTTATCTTTTGAAGAAGGGATATGAAGTGGTCCTCATTTGTTCATATAACCAAACTAGCAAATATTTTAAGGGTTTACCCAAAACAATATGTGAATCAGGAAAGTATATAGTTGTTCACTGCATATTAAAGTTTATAAAACATCTGTGCTTAGACACAGAACATGCTCAATAGCTGATAACTCTCATTGTTAGGCTATATCTAATTTATGCATAAAATTTTACAGGGAAAATGCGACATGATTGAAGAGTAAAATAAAAACTACAATGCAAAGTAACATTTACTGAACTTTTACTCCGTGCCACGTTTAACTTAATGGTCACAACAGTCCCGTAATGTAGGTGCTATTATTATCCCATTTGATAAACTGAGGGTAGAGAAGGTAAGTCATTTGACAGAGATTATATATTCTTCCTATCTATCCTGCTGGCTGTCTCTGCCTGCCAGTTTTTTCCATTCATTCATCCACCCAGTTACTTCTCTCCCTGTTCTCTTTCTGTGACCCTCTTTCCTTGTCCATCTCTAATTTTTATCTGTCTATAGTATATAATTATATGAACATATTTTGCAGAATTATGGGACTGAGAAAGAATCTTTAAGTGACCCTTCTTTTGATAGACGACCACATTGAGATTTAAAAAAAAAAAACAACACTGTTCTGTGCACATATGGAAGGAATGTCCTCAACAAAAGAGATACAAAGTGTAACATGATAGTGACATGGAAGGCCCTTAAAATTTACAGAGCATTTACAGCTTAATTACATATATGTTACCAAGTTGATACAGCTTGGAGTTTGCCTTCTGCTCTAAGAAGACTAGCTTTCACCTCTTCACCTGACTTCTTATCTTTGACGGTAAGAAGCCTGTTAGCAACCACCCCGGCCCTGTGTGCACTAAAAAATGGATGTCCATGGCATACACACAAGTCTTATTTTGCTAAATCAAGGCTAAGTTACTCTGAGGCCAATATCTAGCAATATAACTTAAGACATTTGGAGGTGTGTAATCATTCTGATAGTTTATAAGTAAAATTTTACTTTGATCACTTTTCAGAATGAAGAAAATAAAAAAGCTGAGTTACAGAATTTGTCTTAAAAACTTTTTACAAAGCAATCTCATGTATATTATCTCATTTGCCTCTGAATATAATCTCTGAGGTTACCATTATTATTTTTCCCATTTTACAGGCTAGATTTCATGTGGCTGTGATTTTAAATATACTAAGTATAGTATGGTTAATAAATATTCCAATGTCTTGCTCTTATAACTACCAAGAAATCACAGCAACTGGTGAAAGAAAATAATAGGAAAATAATACCTTTGATATCAGTATTAAATTCTAATCATATCATTAGAGCATTTCAATTTGTGATTTTCAAGAGGCTGTAATGTGGTGGCTTCTCTGACATGTGTTTGAATTCATTTCAGGCATTATAATTCAAATGTAACATATACATTATCTAAAATGTGAATGCACATTCACATGGAGATCATAAATTATAAGTGTGAGAAATGGCAGTATTTTACTCTTTGTGATTTTTAACTTACGGAAACTCATTGTTGTCTTGGAAATGGAAGAAATACAGTGTTTGATGTGAACTTACTCTTTCTAGAATCCCGACACATTTTAACATAACTCTCTCACAGAGCAACTGAGCAGGAAGCCCTCAGAGCTAGTCTCTATAGCAAGCAGCATGCTTTGCTAAACTGAAAACACCTACCCTTTTCAATTCTTTGGAAATATTTTTTTCAAGAGACTTCAAACGCTACTAAATTTAGCATCAGTTGAAGACACACCCAGGCATATTACAGTGAAAGCCCCAATGGCTAAATACATTGCCACTATTCACCATGTTTGTGGGTATGTGTGTCTTATCTATTATGCCTTACAACTTATGGAAATAGTGTTAATATTCAGAGTAACAAGTTACTTCCAACAAATCCTAGCGATGACCATTTTTTAAAATAACTTAAACACACATAGCATGGGTTTGAATATGTATCCAGTCCTTAACCTTTGTTTTTATGTCTCCATCATATTCTTTGAGCCAATGCGGGTTTTGCTTGCTTTTGCATTTCTGATTTTATACTTTTAAAAGATGAATTTCAAAATGTAAATTTTATCATTGAAAGACCAATATGTTCTTGCCTAATCTCATATATAATTCAACATGATGAAGATTAAATATGCTCTTTAGCCATCATGATTTTACTTATTTTAATAATAATAATTTCCATTTTTTACTGAAGATTCTCCTTGGTGTGCTTTTTATGTGTTGCCTGTAAGTTTATCATAATACTATGCCGTAATAAGATGAATCCTGACTTTCAAAAAGCATTCCTATATATTACTTCTCAGTGCTAGTTCTATAAATGGAGAAGCAACTTTGATTTAAAACAGGTTTTAACTTATTGTACTGGAAATGTTACTTTGAAAATGTCTCTGTAAGAGCTTCTATACAATAGACATGCTAAGATTTGGTACACCTTTACTTTTGATATGATTTTAATAGAAAAAATGTAATGGGGAATCCAGGTCTTCCTCTTGAAAACATCCAGAGAGAATCAGCCCTGACGCTAATAGTTTACATTTTCCCTTCAAATCCAAATGAGCATCCTTGTGAGTGGAATGGCGAAGAGTTCAGCTTTAAAGGTGGCAGATTTGAGATGATTCTATGGCAACAGAACTGTGCTTGAGGGAAATCAGTCATAACATCTTCTAAACTGTGTCACCTAGATTTTGCCTTCGGAATTTCTGGATTTCCAGAGAATATCACGACCTCCAATGGTGTATCTTAATAGAGAAGAGGAGGAGATTAGGAGATTTATTTGCCTCCAGTTTATGAGAGATGGGCAAGCGTTAAGAGTCTGTTAGGTTCCCAACAGTAAGATATTCTCCTGTATCTCACAGTCATGTTGGAAAGACAAGGTCTGAGTTATACACAGTAACCAATTAATGAATGTTGGTCTTTAGTATCCTGTTGTTGTTGAGTCACTAAGTTGTGTCTGACTCCTTGTGATCACATGGACTATAGCCCATCAGCCTCCTCTGTCCACGGGATTTCCCAGGCAAGAACACTGGAATGAGTTGACATTTCCTTCTCCAGGGGATCTTCCCAACCCAGGGATTGAACCTGTGTCTTCTGCAGCTCCTGCATTGGCAGGCAGATTCTTTACCTCTGAGTCACCTGGGAAGCCCCTTCAGTATCTAGTGGACACTTAAAATAGAAGGATTTATTTATAGTTTTAGTTTATTGTGAGAAAATCTGGCAGCCTACAACATAGAATTAGTTATCGTTATTTGAATGGTATGGGTTCAATGTATAGGATCAGTTTCTTGACAAATAAATGAGCCTGTCCTGTTGCCCAACATTCCCTACTCCATGAGAGTAACCTGAGCTAGAGGAAACCTGCAGATTTTTCAAAAGCAGTAGTTCAATCAGAGATTCCTATGGGGATTCAGGGTAATAAATTCCTGTGCAATTGTGTATGATAAGGAAAAGATTCCTTTAGCTATGATATTTAATCATATTTAATATTCTTGAATCAAGCTCCTAATATAGGATTCTGTGTTAGGTGCTGAGGTTACAACAAGAAACAAAGACATGAACACAACCTTTGATTTCTTGGTGTGATAGACCTACAAAAGTTGTCCAGATTTACTAAAGAGAAAATAGAAATGATGCTCCAAACAGTATGCAGAAATTCAGAGGCAAGATCGAGGATGATATACCTAGAAAACAATGAGGAAGAAAGCTCTGTTCAGTGCAGGGTGATTTAGGGAATGTTAGATAAAATACCAGGCTTGAACACTGACCTAAGACTCCGTGATAGACTAGATCACATTGGCAATAGGTTCCTAAATGCTAATGGTGGTAGTCGTGCTGCTGCTGATTTTATATATTTTTGTTTATGCCAGGTTATTAATATGCATGGTGTTATTCCAACAGTGATTCACAGAGCTTTAGGTTTAATGGATCTCTGAGTATACTGAAGCTCAGAAATTAGGTAATTGTCCCAAGATCACACAGCAAGAAGTGAAACAATGGAAATTTAGAACCATATCTATCTGACTTCAAAGGCTGTATGGCTGTTTCTTCTCCTTTTTGCAAAGGAGAATAGGGATGGTTCCATATCATCATGGAATGAATGAGATTTTCTTTTTACTCTAATGTCTTACATTAATGAATAAAGCCGAGTATTTGGTGCATATTCTTAACCATGATTTTGTTTAATCTTCCCAACTTTTGTGTGAAGTGGTTAGTACAGATAACATCCAAGGAAACCCAAAGGAATTCAGCAAGCAAAAGAACCACATTTTAAATCCTTTTGTCAAAACCTCTCTTTTTCTTAGAGAATGGAAGGGCAGTTAAGGTGAATGAGGTAGGATGGACTATTCCCATTTGTAATCTTTTGACAATATTCAAACAAAAGACTCAGCAAATCCCTCTTGATGTGGGAAGCTTTACCACAGTCTACGGAGTGTCTTTGGAGCAGACATTCTCCTCTGCCGTTTCTCTCATCTGTACAGTCTTGGCTCCAAGGAGAGGTCTGTCCACATGGTCTAAGGCTGCCTCCTCCACCTGCACCATCTATTAACATTATTCTGTAAATCAGCTCTTTGTCTCTGTTCTCCATGACACTTATTTTCTGCCTTCTTGATTCCATCTCTCTCCAATTATTATGTTAAGAACAATGAGGTGAGATGTCAGTTTTTTTTTTATTCCATCAGTACATCCCCTGTGTCTAGCAGCACTAAGAATGTAATCAACCCTCAATATGTTATCATGGAAAGAATGAAGGAATCAAGGACATCTAGCCAACAACCACTGTATCTTTTGTCTCTGTCTCTCTTCTCCTGTACTGTTATCCTGCCATGCAAATCTGGTGCGGGTTGACCCATCTTTCATTTCCCAGAGAAGTTTGTAGCTACTACATACCATCCTAACAAGAAACCTCAAGGCCAGTCATTTCTTGGGAAACAGCACAGACTTTTTTAAAATTAAAATTAAGGTTTTCTACAAGAGTATATATTTACTAATTATTTCTGAAACTGTGCAAGATCTTATGTGTATGTGGAGCTCTTTACTATATTGAGTCCTAGATTTTTTTTTTAATACTCTTTAATGGGTGAGTCTTAGTAATAGGCATAAAATGGTTTAGAATACCTGGAGATCAAAAGAAACTAACAATTGCAAGCTTTAGGTTATGCATATCAATTGCTATTGAGTAAAGAAAACACACTGAGATCACCCAGAAGTGGAGAATTAACTAATTTTATTTCACTTTTAAATGTTACTGCATAGGTAGTAGTAGGCTTAATGATGACGTGATCAGAACTCCTATGTCCCATGCAGATGATTACCTCTGTTTTGACTGCTGTAAACTTGTCAAGAATATAAACTGAATTGTTCTTGCAACTGCAAGTAACATCTACCCTGTAGCAAAATTTAGTGGTAAAAGTGCCTAATTTCCATTTTTCTTTTAGTAACCTATATAACTTTTGAAAACATTTGTCTACTACCACTTGATAACAGAAACTTATCAGTATAAACTTTGAAAAGTGACTCCTAATGTTTTTTGCTAACAGAATTTTCCATATCATTTTCCCATTGGGACTTAAATTTTACCCCCGTGTTGACAATTTTCATATGCTGCCTTTCAAATTTCCATTGTCAGTGTTACATCCTCATGATATAATCTCATTATAAAAATAACACAAATGTAGCTGGACCTTTTAAAAATCAGTATCTTATATTCAACCCATTTAATCACTTCAGTTAAACATTTTCAGAGCAAACAGGTGCATTTTAAGAGGAAATATGGTTTTCAAGATATGTGTCATAGCACCACATTACCTTACAACATCTTGTAAAAGGTGAATTCAAACCACATCTTTATAGTTATTGCAAATTCAGTCATAACTTAAGGTCAGTGACTAAATACTGGCAAGTTTACAGAACTGATTCATAAACAGAAGTCTAAAACAAGGGTGGCATAAGTAAATTTAGTGTATCATTCACACTGCAGAGAAAATTCATTCACATCTTCTTAAGCCTTTTGAAGGAAAAAGACTTCTCATACTTGTTAATATAGCATCTTAAGTTCTCTTTGCTGTTCGAGATATAAAAGAAGGAAAACTTCCTCTTAGGAATTAGCCAGACTCTTTCTTTTCCTCTCTTCTTAAATTATTTTTCCTTATTTTCTCTTGAAACACACACTGAATTTATAAAGGATTTTTTAAATGTTTTAATATTTTTATTGTGAAATAATCATAAACTCACAAGGAGTTAAAAATTAGTATAGAAAGTTCCTATATGTACATTATTCAACTTTTCTCAATGGTAGCATCTTCAATATATATCCCATTATCATACCCAGAAAATTGACACTGGCACACTACTATGAACTTTATTTGGATTTCCCCCGTTTTGCACATAGTCTTTCATTGGATGTCTTTATGTATTGTTCTATGACATTTAATCACATATTTAGATTCATATAATCACCACCAACATCAAGACACAGAACTGTTTCATCACCACAGAGGAATCTATAGAATGATTCTTACAAAGTTCCCACAAGTGTGTCAAAACCATTACTGGGATTATATCCCAAGTATATTTCAAATTATTAAAAGTTACAGATCATGTCTGTCATTATTATAGCACTAGGTTCTTCTTCCTAACCATGGTAATCCTGATAATTTGACATTGATGAATATGAGAACATCTAACTCTTCCTGGCTCTATAAATATACTGAGATCATAATATTTTGGTATCTTCTTACTGGTCGTTTGCTTGATTGTGATGATTTGAACAAGATGAGAATATTAAGAACAGCCTAGATAGGCAAAGAGGATTTCAGTCTTCTACAGCTAACTTAATCATTGCCCCAACAGGAGGTATATACTTAGTTGTCCCTCTATAAAATGTGAAGAATATGAAAGTGAATGATATTCTTAGATTTTCCAGTACATATACTCTGAAGAGAGCAAGTATAGAAATTTAGGAGCTGTGTTCCAGAAGAGTTTCTATTAGTGTCCTAAGTAACTCATTTACTAAAGGATAGGGCAATTGGCTGTCCTTTTTGAATGGACTGATGATGACGCTTATTCAGCAGAATAGACAATGCATTTTCTCCCTTAGACTGAAAAAGGTTCGGGTAGCAATTAATTCATATGCCAGATACTTGGCTTAGGCATGGTAGGGGGAAAACTGAATGGTCACTGACTTTAGGATGGCATAGTGGTTAGGAGCTGGGGCTTGAGATTTAGAATTCCAGCTCTGCTACTCAATAGTGGAGTCTTCTTTGTCAAGATAAGTTAAGTGCTCTGCATAGTCCCTGGCATCTACCCACTATGCACTTTATATTCAATGACTATTATTAGTCAAGACTCTTAAAGGCTGGTTAATGAGGCAAATATTAGAAACAAAAGTCAATTAGGTGAAATAAAGTAATAAAGCATACATATATTTAAAGGGAATTTAGAAAAGGAAGTGGAAAAGAATTAACATGTCATGGTCCCACTATGTATTAATATCTGATACTATTTCAAGTGCCTTAGCAATCTGATTTCATATTAACCTCACAAGAAATCTGCAGTGTGGTCGATGTTATTTGCATTTTATAAGTAAGCAAGTAAAGACTTGGTTTTAAAGTTAAGTGAGTTGTTTCAACACAGTTATTGATTCAAATCAAAGTCTGTGCAACTCCAAAAGTGATGCTATTGAGTTCTGGAGTAGTGAAGCATGAATCGCAAAGAAAGTGACCCAGAGGATAGATAAAATTTGAAAGAGGTAAAACAGAGGAAAGGGAATTACAAGCTTTAGCAGTGTCATAAGTAAAGCCTCAATGGCGTGAGTCCAAATGTCATATGTAAGGTTTAATTAAGCTGCTTAGTGGGATCAGAATCATTGCTCTGTTGGAAACACTGGAGACACTTTGGCTGGGGATTGAGGCAGGAAACCTTGGGGGAGACTAGAGTTTAAGCAGTTCTGTAGTCCCTTGTCAGAATTATATGAGGCATATATGCCTGGGCCACACCAAGATCTACCAAATCAGAATACCTGATGTTAATCACTCAGGGAATCATTCAGTCATAGACAGCTGTCTCATAGCTGGCCATGACATAGGCAGGGATGAAATTATAAATTATATTTTAAAGGTACATGTAGGAGTTACAACAGAGTTGACAATTCTATACACAGCAAATTATGCTGTAAGCCAGGGCCTGGAGGATTTTCAAGCAGCTTTTATGAAGGCCTGGTCTAATCCAGCACCATGGACAGCTCAGAGGTTTTATTTCTCAAGAACCTGACATTAAAAACTGTGCTTTCATCTGCAGGCAATTTTGTCTTTGGCCTTGCCAGCTCTACCCTAGAAGAGATACCTTTTATTTTAAAAGGTCATCCTGTATTAAAGCATGTCAAGATTGTCCTTATCACTCACTCAACATCCTTGTATAATGACATGACTGGAGAATGGATTAGGTTTTTCTTTGCAAAATTTATATTGGTCACCCCCTTTGTTCATGAAGATTTCATTCATTAGAGGTTTTTTTTTTCCCCCCATCCCTAGTGTTCTATATTCCAAATGGCTCTTAGTAGTTCTTTTGCCCTTGTAATTGATATTTTTCCCTAGCACATCTTTTTTTTTTTTTTTTGTCAGTGGGCCATCAAATACTTGGTGTGATAGCAATGGAATACACAAATCAAGTGGGAGGAATTAATAAGGGCAGCAATTCCAAGATTTGGATCTCTGAGATTAATCTCCTATAGCTTAATTCAGCATTCTAAATGAGTTTAACATATTTGAGGACAGAACAACCCACATTAAAAAAAAAAAAAAACCTTTATGTTATCTATGCTAATGAGGCATGCTATAGATAATAATGTTCTTTTGCAGATGGCAGTAAAAGAAACATTGAAAGCTTTACCTTGTCCATCAGAGACATGGGATGGTTAGTTTTCCAAATCAGTTTGGATCTCTCAAGATGTTGACCCTGTTTTTGAAGGACAAGTCAGGATCAGATACCAGATTGTGCCATGTTCAAGTCACAATTCATTTCTAACCTTTGGGGGCTTCTCCAGCACTGCTGCTTGTTCAGCTTTCCTTGTGATCTGCATTAATTTGCTATCTAGCTTTTTGTAGATTGACCTCAGCTGCCACAATTGGGATGTTCTGTGTCAACATATGCCTTACTGAGAGTAACCTAAGCAGGGAGGAGAGTGCCGCTGATTGTCTAGGTAATAGATTGTGACAACAGAGAGATTATTCTAGTATAAATGTATTCAGATTTTCTGTGCTCAGTGTGTATCATTTATGAAGGCCACTGGAATATGCTAGATGAGACAGGCTGAGAGGGACTAGAATGGCTATGGCCTCCCCACTAGAGAGAACCAAATGTTGAAGAGATGTATGCCAAATGCAGCCATTTGAGGTTTAAGAGTTGCTTTACACAAAACACAATGACAAATGTTACTGAAGTGAAAAATGTGATTTCCAGTTACTGCTAGCTATGAAAATTTAAATACCGGAAAATTCCAATAAAATATTATAAAGTACATCATTTCCTATAGGTTTACTATTTGGTTTGTGAAAATAAAATTTCCTAATGATTTATGTAATCAATCGTTGGTGGCTTCTATGGTAAAGAATCTGCTTGCAATGTGGGAGACCTAGGTTTGATCCCTGGGTCAGAAAGATCCCCTGGAGGAGGGCATGGCTACCCATTCCAATATTCTTACCTGGGAAATCCCATGGACAGAGGAGCCTGGTGGGCTACAGTCCATAGGGTTGCAAAGAGTCAGACGCAATTGAGTGACTAACACAAAAACACTAATATTAAATAAGTAGTGTATTTTGGTAGAAAATATAAGTGAGATATTGAGATAGCCTAAAATATTCAACAGTTTAGATTTGTATTTTGTATGAACCACTTTTAAGTAGCTAATAAAGCATGTATGTAAATAAAAAAAAGCAACTTAAGAGAATGATTATGTGAACACTCTTTATTATTCCAAAGCATGAATTTTTCAAACACACCTTTTATTGCTGTTTTAAGAAAGAAATCATTTCCATATATTTGCATGTAGATCACTTTAAGTCTCAGAGAATTTTCCATAAATTTGTTTTCTTTTATTGCTGCTATAACTAACAAGCTAGTGGATTATTAACTTGGAAAGTTGTACGTAAAAATCACATCCATAGCTTAAATGACCAAGGATACGTTTTTGATTTTGGAAATGTCAATGCAAGTTAAATAATCACAGAATCCTTGGTCATTTTTAGATCTAGACAGTCTTGTGGTATTTTTCAGAAATGAAAACAAAAATGTGGTTTTTGGCATTTTTGGTAAAGTATCTTTCCTTTGTACCTCTTTTGTAAAACGTTGAGCAGAAATGGTGATACAAATAGACTCCAAATTCAATAATATATTTCATAGATAAACCAATAAGATTAATTCTTATTTTATTGCATTCAGCTCATAGCTCACTGTTTGTAGGCAGGCAACTCATGTCCATGACAGAAACAGTTTTTTATCTCTGAAGATCGCTTAGCTTCTCATTTTCACATGTATCCTGTTTTATGAATATTTTACTTGCAAAGACAATAACATTTGTCAATTCTTTACTTAATCAGTCTTATATGAGAAATTAACATTAAGTACTCTCAGTGAAATAACAAATGACCTTTTGAAATAATATAATCCTGGGGAAAAAAGGAAAATGACTATTTAGTCAGCCTTTAAAATCTTATCAATTAAATATATAATTCCTTTCAGGCTCTTTAAAATGGTCAACATTTAAATGGTTGCCCCCTTTGTCTACATCCATGCCTCATGAGTCCTGCCTCCAGTAGAAAAAAAATGTGTATTTGTCCCTGCTCCCCATTGTCATCTCATGTCTTTCACTTCCTTCCCTCAATTTCTACTCACTCCAGATGTACCCACTTCCATCATCTGCTTGCTTAGTCCCTTTAATACTCTGAAACGAATTCTGGCATTAGGCAACCAAAACCCTCAATTTAGCATCAGTTTAATTCAATAAATATTGAGTATCTGCTTTGTGTCAGGCACTACTCTAAATGTTTGGGATGCATCAGTGTAAACAACAGAAAATATACCGGCTTCTAGATTCTAAGGGGGCTCAAACAGTAAGCATACATAATAAGTCAATTTTATAGCATGTTAAAAGATGATGAGTGCTGTCAAAAATGAGATAAGCAAAGTAGGAGGTGACTTATACTGGAGTGCATTCTGATTTTAAGTAAGGTATCAAGATAGTCCTCACTGAGAAGGTGACATTTGAGCAAATCCATGAAGTAGGCAAGGGAGTGAATCATCCTAGATGTCTGAAGGGAGAATGCTCTTGGCTTGAGGAAAATGTCAATACAGGATTCCTAACTCATCATTTTATCTGTGATCCCTGGTACTTCATCTGCATGTAGTTAGAGTGAAATGAGAGAGGTATAGGAAAGGCTATTAGCAAGGTGATGGTGGACCATGGAGACCATTGTAAGAATGTTCTTTTTCTGTCTGAGTTAGATGGGAGCCTGTGGAGGATGTTATGGATAGGATTTGACAAGAATTAAAAGGATTACTATGGATCCTGGTAGTGGGGGCTCAAAGCAAGGAGGACACTTAGATTATTATGGTAATTTGATCAAAGATGATGGTGTCTCAGACTAGGGTAGTAAGAGGGAGTGATAGTCAATATATTTGACAGTGAAGCCAACAAGGATTTCCTGATGGATTGGAAAAAGCTATGTCAGAAAAGTAGAATCACATGTGGCTCCAAGGTTTTTTCTGTAATTAATTGAAGGTATAAAGTTATCCTCAACTGAAATGGTAGGCTGCAGATAGAGTGGGGTGATTTTTGGAAAGATTCAAATCAAATGTGAGGTATCTATTAACATTCCAGTGGAGATGTGACTATGCAGTTGACTGCATGGATTTAGAGTTTAGAAATATGGTCTAGACTGGACATTTAAATTTGGGAATTATTGGTGTAAGAGTTAAAGTTGTGTGGTTAGATGATCTCACAAAGGAAAAGTAAGGATGGAGAAAAGGAAAAAACTAAGGATTTCAACATTAAGAAGTGGATAAAAGGAAGAGAAACAGAAAAGGAGAATAAAAAGTAGTGACCAGTGAGGTGGAAGGATAAACAAGAGAATGTGGTATCTTAACAACTTAACCTTCTACCTATAAAACCTGCATTTGGTGGTGGTGGGGGGGAGTGTTTGTCTCATTCCACCTCATCCTGCCTTCATAGTCAGTATGTCCTCACTTTGTACTGGTAAAACCAAAAGGAGAAGTAATTTTTGAGATATAGCATGTTAATAAATTCAAGGGGTATTCAATGAATCTTAATAATTCAGTGGTGTGATGTGGAAAAATAGAATTCATAGGGAAAGGAACAGAAGTTAGCTCAGGAAATGAATTGACAGTGAAGCTGTGCCTCCAGTGGAGGTCTCCCTCTTCTGTATCCCAGTGGGTGAATTAACAGCAAGGCCCCTTAGTAAGAAAAATAAAATGTTGTGAGCATTTATGTCTACCTGGCTGAATTAAATCCCCCAACAATGAAATACAGTTAACACAGTATCTTGAAAAGAACCCTAAGTGGATTTCAGGGAACCTGAATTCTAACTGTGGTTCTACTGCTGACTGATTGCATTAACTTCAAATCTATCATTAACCTCCTTGTGCCTCATTATCCTCATTTCACCAAATAAGAAAAATGAAATATTCCTCCTTTCCTACCTCACTTGGATGTTGTGAATTTAAATGTGTGAGAAGTGCTTGAGATGCATAAAATTTGATGGAGTGTTTTATTCATGAATTCAAGGCATCTGAAGTAATTTGACCATGATGGAAAGTTGCTTCCTTGCACATTTTTTTTAGAAAGGCATTTCTCTCACTGACCCACCCATTTTTGCAGCATGTTACCTACTCCTAAATGTAAAACAAACATAAATCGGCCTTATAAATAAGCATTACATCTATTATCATTTCACAATATCATAGTATTTCATAATATTCATCATTCACTTATTTACATATCCAATGCATATTTATTGAAGACATTAAGATAAAGCTTCAGTTCCTAAGTAGCGATGAGGAAATCTTCCATTTTTTATATTTCTGGCATTTAAAATGTGCTTTAATAACCATGATCACCATTGATCTCTCAGTTCTATGAAGTTGATAGGACATATGCTTTTTCCTATTTTGATTTTTAGCAGTTCTGTCAGAATTGATGTCAATTCTGTCTCAATAAACATGGAAAAATTAATAAATAAAAATCAAAATAGGAAAAAGCATGTGTACATGAAGTTGAACATGTGTACAGTGTGATTTGACACATGTATATATTGTAAAACGTTTAGCACAATAAGGTTAAAATCCTTCACCTCACATAATTGTTGTTCTTATAGTAAAACCATTAAAGTTCTACTCTCATAGCAACTTTCAAGTGTAGAGCACAGTATTGTTAACTGTAGCCACCATGCTGCAACTTAGATCCCCAGAACTTACCTTTTAACTGAAAGTTTGCACCCTTTGACCAAATCTCTTTTATCGCCCCCCTCCCCTCTGTACCATTGTTAGAACTCTGCAATGGTAAGGACTTCTCTGACCTAAATGTCACTGAGATCTAGAAGAGAAGAGCAAGGCTAAAGTATAAGGAGGGGCAAAGCCAGCTTAAAATGACTAAAAGAGTTCTGGGACTAAATATATGTCTTTAAAAAAATGAGGAAGAGAAGATAGAAGGGATTCTTCTTTTCACCATCTAGATAGCATTTGAAAAGAAAAGTGCTGTGTTATAACTTAATTACTCTTTGTCACTGCAGCCATTTGCTGATGTCTAACCTTTAAAAGGGCCCCAACAATTGGGCTCAAAATCAGAAACCAAGAAAATAAACTTAGACATAACATTTCCTATAGGAACTATCAATCTCCCACCTAATTTTTAAGTTAACCCTAGACTCAGCAATAACACTGATTCAGGACTTCCTTACGGCAAGCTTTCAGGATATAATTATTATTAGTGACCATAACTCTTCATTTTCCCCTTTTGTCATTGATGCATTGGAATTTAATCATAAATCAATGGTTATGATCCCTTTTAAGTGAGGAGAGGGCTGGCATTAGGTGGTAGGATTGTCATTTTAAAGTCATGAAGCATTCAGGGAACATCAGTTGTTACTTTTCTGACTGTCAAATTGGCCACTACTATTTTCAGATTTTAAGAGGCATCAAGCGTTGGCAACCACTTTTTTTGGTGTTATAATTTCATCATAAAATGAACTTTCATTTGATGACTCTATAAAATTTTGTTGAAATGAATGCATGATACTTTGCCTCTTTCTAGCAACCTAATCAAACAGTGTTGAAGAAGATCTGAGTGAGAATTTTCATTATGTGTACTTTGATTTGCAGGCAAACATGTGTCCCTGCAAACAGATCTCATAATTTAACTAAAACCATAACTGATGGTTCAGATGGTAAAGAATCTGCCTGCAATGTGGGAAACCTGGGTTCAGTACCTGGGTTGGGAAGATCCCCTGGAGGAAGGCATGACAACCCACTCCAGTATATTTGCCTGGAGAATCCCCATGGACAGAGGAGCCTGGTGGGCTACAGTCCACGGGGTCACAAAGAGTCAGACAAGACTGAGCGACTAAGCACAGCAAACAAATCTCATAATTTAACTAAAATCATAGCTGATGCATTAGCTTGAAAAGGAAAATGGAAAGTTTTAGTATAGCAAAGATAAGAAAGAAATGGCTCTTTTGCATGTCCACAGCAGACTATAACTTTCTTTGTTACTTAATTTTTGGCTAAATTGCTGAGGTTGGAGAGCCTTAGTTGTGATTAAACTATCAGCATGATTAAGCTAAATATTACATTGAGTTTCAGTTTTAGCTTTCTTCCACACCCTGTACTTGATCATTTATCATAAAGAGTTGGGTCCTTTCTCAGTCCTGGTGTCTTTCCAATTGGCAACTCAAAGGACCTTACATAAAGAGGAACTACACTGATTATAAGAAAGAATATTTTAAACTCTGAGTTCCTATTTCATTTTTTCCCCCTTTCTCAAAACATATTTTCTCTACATGATGAATGTGAGTGTTGGAAGGTGATAAATACCACCCGTAGGCTTTAGAACTTAAATGTTGAATTTGACACTCGGAGTTTAAAGGCATCGTGAAAATTTCTCCAGAACTAATGTTCAAGCAATTTGGGTTTTACAGGCAACTCAGTAGTTTTGAATGATGTAGTTATTTTGAAAAAGTAACCATAAAAAGCTATGTTCAGAGAAGTAGTGCTTTGCATTTATCAGAAGAATATAAAAGTCAGTTGATGAGCTTGCTGTTAGGAATATACTTCACTTTTTAAATTATATTCTGACTCATTAGTATTTAATTCATGCTTTTGTGCAGCAAACCGAATCTATTAAAAAGATTGGATATTTATTTTAAGTCAGAGGCATGTAAAAGAAAATTATAAACATTTTAAATGCCCTTTTATTGTTTTTTTTTTTTTCTCTTCAGCCCATTTCTAGGCATTCACAGATATATTTCCAAGGAGTACATCTACACATTTTATAAGCAAGCATTATCAAGCATTTCTTTCTTAACTGTAGTATGCAAAGTATCTTCACCTAGTTTTCAGTACTGAGTTTTCTTTTTAATCATACAGTGTTATTTCTTTTACAGTGAATTAATGCATACAGAAATGTATATCCATGTAGAAAGTTAAAAGGAAATTGCTATGCAGTTACTGTACTTGTGAATGGTCTATTTTCTATGCATATTTTGCATTGGATGGTAGTGATTACATCTAAAAGAAAATGAATGATCTTTGTTTTTACTGAAGGGATAAGCAATGTACATAACTACCATTCTTGAGCAGCACAACTGCAAATACGCAGATTTTCATTATTGTCCAGTCATCATCTTACTATGAAAGTAGTTCGAATAAATGCCTTGTTCCTTTGAGTAGCATATTGGAAGAGGAAGAGAAATTAGAAATACTTTCCAAGGTACGTCAAACACTAATGATACAGTTCTTTCAGTATTTCCATGATTTAACAAAGACAGTGTATTTTATTATGTTTGAATATTAAAGAAAGTATATTTATCAGAATTCTGTTGAGAGCCTGTATGTCACAAAGGAGGAATTTCTTGAATTACTAGATAGAAGCTGATGATATCATCTTTACCCAGTATAATAGAATTTATGAATCCTAGTCATACAAACAGGTTAAGCTTATACGTGTAGATGTGTGTGTACTGGGCAAGAAATGGATGTGTCTTTATTAATTAAATATTCCACTTAAAGAGTTATCTTTTAATATAATTATGTTTAAAGTAGGATGATAGTAAGTATAAGAAACTAAAAATGTCCTAAATACAAATTAAACTCTGATTTAGCTTCTAGCTTACAATCCCAGAATGTTCCAAAGTTCATTAAAACCACAACTTATCCTTGTACTCATGAACTAGAGAAGAGACAGTTAATAGACATTTCTAGCTGATAGACTGTTATAGAGCAGAGAACAGTCTGTGGTTTTGAAAATTAAACATATCAATTTGCCCCTCTTCCCCCATTAAGGAAGAGTTCCCTAATTGTGCTAACTCATCAAGTGAACTGTTCCATTAGATTTTAAGACCCAGGTATAAACATCTGGGTAAGGTTACATATTTCAAAGAAACAAAACACCAGAAACCGTTGGTTATAAATCTCACGGCTGGAGGGTAATTTGCAACAGAGGTTTATATGTCAAGTATACAGAATTGCTAACATTGTTCTAAACATGGGAGTGTGGGTGTTTGAGCCTTGAAAGTCACTGTTTATATCTATCAAACTGAAATTGATCATTAAAAGTACCTTCTCTGTCAAGTTCTACCAAATCATCTTTTGCCCCCTGTGTCTTAGACTATTTTACCTGTTCAGCTTGGATTGCTAATGCCGTTTTCCCTGGAACCACAGTTTGTCCCTTTTGCAAAGCACAGATATAGCATGCGTAAATGTTGGATTGTAAAACACTTGTACCAAGGCTTTCTACAGCTTCTGTTGAGTTCAAGAGGGTCTAGTTTATAAAATCATCTCTGGCACATAGTCAAGAACAGCCTCCCATTTTCCCGGCACCCTCTCTGCCTATGGGTGTGAACACATCACTTGGAGGACTGCGACTCAGGTGAGGTATTGCACTCAGAACCGAGTGAGCATGAAATCAACCAGAAGGGCTGCTGAGCCCAATCCTAGCGCTTCTTATTCAGTAGATCTGGGATGGGGTCCAAGTATTTACATTTTTAACAAGTGTGTAGGTGATGCTGATGCTGTGGTCCCCAGGATAACATTTTGAGAAACACTGATGTAGAAGTCAGAGAATGAAGCTATAGTTCAGAAGATCTGTGTTCCAGTTCTACTTTTATAACTTAGCAAATGAACCAAACTTTCAAGGTTTTAGTTCTCTTCATCTATGCTATGGGTGGTTAGATTGGTTTTCTAATTTAAAATTAAATAATCTGAGTAATACCCCATACACACACACACACACACACACACACACACACACCACATCTTCTTTATGCATTCTTCTGTTGATGGACATTTAGGTTGCTTTCATGTCCTGGCTATTTATTGTAAATAGTACTGCAGTGAACATTGGGTGCATGTTATCTTTTTGAATTATGGTTTTCTCTGAGCATATGCCCAGAAGTGGGATTGCTGGGTTATATGGTAGTTCTGTTTTTAGTTTTTTAAGGAATCTCCGTACTGTTCTCCATAGTGGCTGTACCAATTTACATTCCCACCAACAGTGGAAGAGGGTTCTCTTCTCCACACCCTCGCCAGCATTTGTTGTTTGTGGATTTTTTAATGATGGCCATTGTGACTGGTATGAGGTGATACCTCATTGTAGCTTTGATTTGCATTTCTTTAGTAATTAGTGATGTTGAGCATCCTTTCATGTGTTTCTTGGCCATCTTTAAGTGTTTTTGGAAAAATGTTTATTTAGGTCTTTCACTCACTTTTTGATTTTTTTTAATTGAGCTGCATGAGTTGTTTGTATATTTTGGAGATTAATCCCTTACCAGTTGCTTTCTTGGAAGTCAGAAAGAGGAAAATCAAATATTGTATAATATTGCTTGTATGTGGAATGTAGAAAAATGATACAGATGAACTCATTTGCAAAGCAGAAATAGAGACACAGATGTAGAGAACAGACATATGGATACTGGGGGTGAGGGCGGGTTGGATAAATTGAGGGATTGGGATTGACATATGTATACTACTGTGTATAAAGCAGATAACAAGAGCCTACTGTATAGCACAGGGAGCTCTACTCATTTCGGTGTGGTTACATAAATGGGAAGGGAGTCCAAAAAAGAGGAGATATATTTTATGCATATAGCAGATTCACTTTGCTGTATAGTAGAAACTAATACAACTTTGTAAAGCAACTATAACTATACTCCAATAAAAATTAAGAAAAATATATGTGGGCAAAAAATTTAACAGGATGTAATTCTGATTCACTACACAATGTACCAAAGAAGGACGTATTTCCCTTCATTTTGTGCTCTGTCTCCTATTCCTAGGTGATCTCATTAATGCTTTGGGTTTAAATTACAAACTTTCCTGCAAAGCCTTTAAAATATACTTTGCTGCCCTGAATTCTGCCCTGAATGCTGGTCTTATATGCCCATCTGCCTAATTGACATTGCCACTGTTGAAGGCAGCACAAACTCAACAAACACCAAATTGAACTTATGATCTTGTCCTTCAAACATGACGCACATCCACTTTGCCCCATCATGGTGAATGTCACCAGTCAGTTAAGCAGGCTCAAAGCCTGGGAGCCATATTTGATTCCTCTTCACTGTCCTTCAGTTGCCTTGTCAGATCCCACTGATTTAACCTTCTCAACATCTGTACAGTTTTCCTCTATGTCCCTCATTATCCTACGGTAAGCTGCTATCATTTCTCTCTGTGATGACCACAATAATCTTTTTTTTTTTTTTTAGACAGGAAATACAAAAAGGTTGTATATACATGAACACAATAATCTTTTAATTGTGTATGTTGTGTGCTAAGTCACTTCAGTTGTTTCCAACTTTTTGCCATTCCATGGACCATAGCCCACCAGGTTCCTTTGTCCATGGGATTCTCCAGGCAAGAATACTAGAATAGGTTGGCATGCCCTCTTCCAGGGGATCTTCCCAACCCAGGGATCAAACCAGCATCTCTTATGTCTTCTACAATGGCAGGCAGGTTCTTTACCACTAGTGCCCCCTGGGAAGCCCAACTCTCTTAATTAGCGGAATTAAAAGGAATCTGCCCCTCCACACCAGCCTGCTCTCTCTCCAGCCAGAATGCTGTTTTTTTGTTTTGTTTTTAAATGCAAATTTTGTCACTATTCTACTTCAGAGGAGTCTTATTAGTCTTATTACTCTTGGCCTCAACATGCTCTTCAAGGTCCACCATGCTCTTTCTTCTGCTATGATTGTAGTATTATCTTTCACTACTTCTTTCTTCTTACTTTTTTTCTGCTCCAGCCACACTAACTGTATTTGGTAAGATTCTTCTAAATATAGTGCCGTGATCTCTTTTGACTTTGCACATCTTTCTCCCTCTGTTAGGAACTCTACTCACAATCTCCACCACCACCCCTCAGCCCCTATGCATATGTCATACTTCCTGCTCACTGTACAGAACTCCTGTGGTTGTTACCATTTTGGGAGAATTGTTCTGGATCCCCCACTGCCAATTTAGATCAAGTCCTCTTGCAACATGATTTCTTGGTACCCTTTATTTTCCTCTCATATTCCTTATTTCGGTTTATAATTTCATGTTGTTTGTGTTAGTGTTTGATTGTTATCTGTCTCACCCACCAGATAGTGGGCATATTTTTCTCACCACTAGGTCGACAGAAACACAGACCATATTTGCACACAACGTACATTCTAGAGAAATTTGTCAAACTGATGAATAAAAAATTATACCTTCATTTTACTCTGATATGAAACAAAAATGAGCTCCCCCTTAGGGTCTCATTTGTATCAGGGGGCTCAGAAGGTAAAGAATCTACCTGCAATGCAGGAGACCTGGGTCAGAAAGGTCCCCTGGAAAACATAATGGCAGCCCACTTCAATATTCTTGCCTGGAGAATTCCATGAACAGAGGAGCCTGGTGGGCCACAGTCCATGGGGTGGCAAAGAGTTGGACATGACTGAGCAACTAACACTTTGACTTTGGGGTCTACCTTTTAGAATGTTGGACCTATGTAAACTTAACCAACAGTATTACTATGGTTTAAATCTTAGAAAATAAATGTATCACTTTTGCATGTGACTCTTCTGAGTACTGAGCCCTTCTTCAGAGTTGATTCAGCAGGGTCACCGAAACAAACTCTACCTTCATTCACCCTTAGTTCATGTCATTGCTCTCCCATTTCTTATCTGTGTGACTTGGGAGAAATTTAATCTTTTTAAACTTTGCTTTCCTTTTCCTTAATTTGGGATGCTGATAGTGCCAACTTCTTGGAGGTATTGTGAAGAATAAATAAACATAATTCATGGTAAACACTTTGTATAATACCTGTTGCATCCTAACTGCTCAATACATTGAAGCTATTAATATACAGTCCATGGGATCGCAAAGAGTCGGACAGGACCAAGTGATGAAACACATTAATATTAGCATGGTTCTGTTAGGCATTTCCATGGTTCAGTTCATTTTCAGGCATTTAGTAGGAGCACAGTAAAAAGTTTTATCAAAGTTTATACATTCTGTATGTGGTACCTGTATAACATTTGAATTATTTAAATAGATCTAACTCTTCTTTATGTACCACCTCACAGAAGTTAGCTGTCCTGTTCTTCACCTATGTTAATATTTCAAATGAAAAATAAAATCAAGGATATAAACATTGAAATCAACAGTGTTCCTTAAGTTATGGATTACTTCGTAAAATCTCTACCAACCTAGAGTTTAAGGTGAATAATCTATTTTCGTTAGATTTTGTTTAACAACATTTATTTCACAGGAGATATGTACAAACCATGATAGATGTAAAGACAAATAAGCCATGCCACCATTTTTGAAGGTGCTCACTACCTTATAAAAAAGTGGATTCACACAAATAACCATGTGAAATAAAGTGGTATGTTTAGAATGGCCTATGAAACAAAGGGTCATAGGTATATATGAGTAATGTGATTAATTTTACTTGGAGAACTTCAGTTACCTGAGAATTCTATTTTCCTTTTTTTTTTTTCATGGTTCTATTTCTTTTTTCAGTAACAGGGCATATTTCAGACTTTTTCTCTCATTGAGTAGAACAGTGGTTTTCAAAGTAAGGTTCTCACATCATCATCACCTGCAAATTATTAGAAATGAAAATTCCTGGGCCCTACCTCAGGACATACTGAACCAGAAACTCTGGCACTGGTGTCCAGTCATAGGTAATAAGTACTCCAGGTAATTTCTATTTGTGCTCAAGTTAAAGAACTAGTGGAAAAAAGAACTCTTTTGTAATAGACTAGATTTCCCTCATTAGTATCAATTCCTTTTTCTTTCTTTTTTTTTTTTTGACCTGTAGTTGACCTACAATATTGTGTTAGTTTCAGGTGTATAGCAAATATATACAACTTTCCCTGTTGGCTCAGACGGTAAGGAGTCTGCTTGCAATGTGGGAGACCCGGGTTCGATCCCTAGGTTGGGAAGATCCCCTAAAGGAGGAAATGGCAACCCACTCCAATATTCTTGCCTGGAAAATCCCATGGACAGAGGAGCCTGTCAGGCTACAGTCCACCGGGTCACAGTGAGTCAGACACGACTGAGCGATTTCACTTTACATATATATAGGCTTCCCAGGTGGTGCTAGTGATAAAGAACCAGCCTGCCAATGCAGAAGACGTGGGTTCCATCCTTGGGTCGGGAGGGCATGGCAATCCAGTATTCTTGCCTGGGAAGTCCCATGAACAGAGGAGCCTGGTGTGCTACAGGTCGTAGTTGCAAAGAATTGGACACAACTGAAGCCACTTAGCACACACAGCGTCTATATTTATATTTTATGTTATAGATTATTACAAGATATTTAGCATACTTTCCTTTGCTATGCAGTCAATCCTTGTTTCTTATGTGTTTTATATACAGTGGCATGTGTCCGCTAATCCTAAATACTTAGTTTATCCCTCCCCCACTCTTTCCCCATTGACAGCCATAAATGTGTTTCCATGCATCAATTCTGCTCTTAAATATCCAGATGCTTACAAACAAAATTCAGCTAACTAGCTTTAGGATTCTCCCTTTCCTCTATGCATGTGTTACCTGCACACACCAAACAAATGAACCTTTTATCTGAACCAACATAAGACAAGCCATGTCCTATTTGAGGACCAGTAGCTATATTTTTCCTCAAGGTCAATGCATCTTCACTACTTTCCTTCAGTGCTTCTGAAAAGTAGATTTTCACATGGTTAAAGGTAGTGACAGGACATTTACTTGGATACAGTTATCTTAATTTCATAATGTTCAATATAAGAAGAAAAATTCTCATTAGAAGTGCATTCCCTAAATAGCCACAATACAGAATTCATCAATGAAATTCATCTGAGTAGTTTTACCTTATTTTTTAGGGGAGAACAAAGTGGTTCACATCAGAGAACAGAACCTGTCTGGCAAAGTGCAGTGTATTTACTCAGAAACATTTATAGAGAAATTACAATATGTCAGTTAGGTGGTAGGCACTGTAATAAGGACAGCAAATTCAGAGGTGAAGAGATCTCAGGAAACATGGCCAGTGAGGATAGATACGTAAAGCCATTCAAATAGAGTAAGATAAGTAATCTAATAACAGCTACTGTTTGTTGAAGGCCTACTATGTAAGGGGCATTCCATCCTTTGCTTCTTACTCTTGCTACTTAATCTTTGACACAGCTCTATAAAGTTGGAGGTATAAACATCAATTTACAGCTCATAATACTGAGACTCAAAGAGATTAAGTAACTTCTCCAAGAGCACACAGCCAGCAAGTGTTGTCATTATGGTTCATACCCAGTCTTCAAGCTCCATTAGGGCAGGAACTGTGTCCATTTTGTTCACCATTATATAGCCAAGGCTTAACGTAGTCCCTTGAACAAAATAGATGACAAGTAAATAATTTTTGAATGAATACGTGAATAATCCTGGTCTTTCCAAAGACTTTACTTATACAGGTAGACTAGTTTGAACAGTGTATTAGAAGAGAAAAAGAGTAGAGAGAATGTGCTTTGAGGAGAGCTTTTCATAAAATGTGAGGGAGGAGTCCAAGTTGGATAGGCAAAGAGAAACCTGGGCAGTGAGTCAGGCAGGGAAGGGTCTCAGCCAAGGTAGAGAGGTGTGAGAGTGAGTGGCAGGTCTGTGAAGAGAAACGGGGATTAAAGGAGAGACAGGATGAAGGGAGACGGCTTTAGGCTATTGCATGTTGGTCATACTGCCCAAAGAGTTTGCTCGGGTTTTTCCATATCTTATTCCATCACAAAACCTGAATGAACTGTTGGGCCAAGCCAGTAACCTGTGGTGGTTCAGATACTGTTCATCCTGTGCGCCACCTTCCTCTAAGTGAAGTTCGTGTAGTCCCCTTCTGAGTTATCTGACTGGCTCAATAAAAGCTGCCATTGCCTTACCTTCATCCCAAACCTATTAGGTCAGTGTCCATGGGTGAAGACCCGAATTCTATACACTTTATTTAAAAACAAGTCCCCAGCTGAAGGAGGGCCACACCAGTTTAGAATCACTAGTAGGCCAGTGCGTCTCATGCTTCCTCAGCATCACCCAGAGGGTCCGTTGTACCACAGCTCACTGGGCCGTATCTTCATAGTTGCTGGTCCTGTAGGTCTGGGTTGGGACTAGAATTTGTGTTCCTGACACATTCCTCAGTTCCTTGGCAATGCTGAATTCTGCTGGTCTTCATCTCATCTTGCTTTGAGAAGCAGGGCTTTAGCCTAGGCCATACATATCTAAGTATATAGACAAGTAGGCCCTTTCTTTTATACACTGGAAAGTGACTTGGATAAGCCTGAATTTCCAAAAGCCCCTCTCTGCAGTTTTGGCCAGTAGATTAAAGGAACATGGGGAAAAGATAAGAAAGGTAGTTATGGGATCATTAAAATTATCCTGACTTGAGGAAGGAGCCTCAAGATTGGAATCACAGAGCAAAGGTAGAACCCTGGGCCACTGCTCTCTAGTCCACCATGAAATCAACTTATCTGTTGAGTCCTGCTCCCAGGCCACAGCTGTGAGGCTTTGCACCAAGGCCACATAAGTGGAGCCCAGAAACAAGGTCACCTGTGAAGTTCACTGAGCCCCTTGGTAACCATTGCCAAAAGCCCCCCTGATCATCACCAGTAAACTTCCTGACCCCAAATTAGGCAAAAATGGCCACTCTAGTAATCACCCTATAGCACCCTAACCAATCACCTAATGCCAGCCTTCCAGCAGGAATTTTCTTTATCATAAGGTTGACTACTAATCCACGAAAAGTGTCAGCTCACCCTAATCTGTCAGGAGGTCACCTGCTGAGCTCACAGTGCCCACTTTATCTCTGTTCTTTGTTTTAATAAACTCACTCCCTTCTGAAATGCCCCGTGTCTGGAAATTCTTTTCCAGCCCACACTTGGACTGTCTCAAGATTTTCCCACTTCCTTATATCCACACTTATCCCTTTCTTTGGATGGTTGGACAGAAATGTTTTAAAAAAAAAAGTTTAAAATACAAGTCACTCAGTTCTTTTCTTCCTCAAATGTCCCACTGTTGTCAGTGCACTTTCAAGGCTTCAGCACATCTTTGCTTTCTGATTCTGTCTTTTTTTCTTGGCCTGTATTGATGATAGATTCCCCTTTTAGACTCTATCCAGGGACTTCCTTCACTTTACAATTATACTTCTATTGCATTTTGAATAAAAGTGAAATGATATATTAGCTTATTTTTGGAAAACCTTATTTGAAAAAGAAAGTGCGTGGAGCAAACATTATATAGCTGGTTAATCCTGCCTGTTTTTGGTGGCTCAGACCATAAAGAATCTGCCTGCAGAGCAGGAGACCCAGGTTTGATCATTGGGTCAGGAAGATCCCCTCGATAAGGGAATGGCAGCCCACTCCAGTACTCTTGCCTGGAGAATCCCATGGACAGAGGAGCCTGGTGGGCTACAGTCCATGGGGTTGCAAAAGAGTTGGACATGACTCAGCGATGTCAACTAATTTTTAGTGGGAAATCTTTAGTCATCCCCTAACTTCCTGTCTGCAGTCTCCACACAGCAGAAATAAAGTGAGAGAAGAGAGAGACTTATTTCATAACGTCAGGAGTCAGCGCCATCACATGCAGGTGGAGACATCAGAAATACGAAGAGCCCACCAGTTGCAGGGAGAGCACTCAATAGCGCCAAGATGAAGGGCCATTTAAATCCCAGCCCTCTCTTTCCATTTTTGTGCTATAAATGTGAATGCTCAGGTCTGCCCCGATGGAGAATCAACAGGTAAAATGTCTCTTTGTGAATGCCACACTTCCTTGGCTTATTCATTATTTGTCAAGTTATTATGTTCAGATGCATTGCACATAACTACCGTGGATACATATTGCAATTGGGGGTAGAGCAGTCATTTTATATCCATGCTTGACAAAGAGAACCCACTGCCCAAGCCACACATCCTTCTGTACAAATCATTAATTCTAACTAACATTCATATTTCCAGGCCTCTTTCTCTACCCAGTTTGCTAGATATGTTTGTAGCATTGACCTCAAACTCCAACAAGCCACAATCGGACCGCAGCTTGATTCTGAGCAGTCAGAACACCTGAAATTTGGTTTGTTCCATAACAGTGATAGGTCTGTAAATCAGAGAGGCAAGGGTCTGATTGCTATTAAAATTCATTTCATGCCCATCAATCTTGTAGGTGGTTGTTAATCAGCCAAGGTGGCTCATTAAGCACCTTGGAGGATCAGTGCACAATTCTGAGTAACCCTGGCAATTGGAGACATTGCCAACTGAGTTTGTATGAGTTTGGTAAGGTTAAGTGGAAACAAGCAGCTTAGGGTTTTGATTACAGAGTGAAATCAAAAGTGGTAGAAGTTACAAAACTCCAGGTAAATTCATTTTAAATTATGTCCCTTTGTATGCTCACAAACATGTTGAGATTCAAAAGACATTTATTGCAGAATACTTTTGTTTTGTCTCCTTAGAATCCATTGTCTGGTTTTCCTTCATTCATTAATCAAATGTTATCAAGTCTTTATTGTAGATAGGAATTGATAAAAAGCTGGTGACCGAGAGATGAAAGGCACAGCCTTTCAGAAGCTCCTAGTTCAGAAGAATCAGGTGTAGAATCAAATAATTAGAATACTGTGCTCCAAAAGGGGTGAGCACAGAATGTGATAGCTGACCAGGGATTCAGAATCAACCCCCAAATGAAAAATCAGAGAAAGGAAGGTTGAGCCAGGGAGAAGCAACAGTTTTTCCTAAAGATGCATGAATAAAAGTGAGTCAGGAATGGTTAAGGCAAATACTAAGCTTTGGTGGACAAAGACCTTCTCACTGTGCATTTCCCTGGTATAGGGCTTGGTAAATGCACAACGAAAGTGGGGTAGTTCCGCATCACTGTGGACAAGGCCAATAGGAAAGAGGTGGGATTGGAAGATGAGGGGACATGGGAGCTGCTAAAATTACATGGGAAGAGTGTTCATCATGTAAGGAGATACTGAGTCATGGAATCTTGACTCAAGGAAATCCGGTCTGTTTTTGCCCAATGTCAGTTCTAAGACCAAGATTAACTTAATACAGCACCAGGGGCTCAAACTTTAGGAAAGGCTATGCTGTGAAACTGATACAGTTCAATATACATATTATTCCCACACAAATGGCATGGCCTTAGTTCTCCGGTGGTGGTGGAGGTAGTTTAGTCGCTAAGTCGTGTCCAACTCTTGCAGTCCCCATGGACTAAAGCCCACCAGGCTCCTCTCTCTCCTTGGCAATTCTCAGTGCTAGAGGTCACAGAACTTGTTACCACCTGCTTAAATTTCTTTGACTTTTAACACTATAACAGAATGTTTTTCACACTTTGCTGCTGCTGCTAAGTCGCTTCAGTCGTGTCCGACTCTGTGCGACCCCATAGAGGGCAGCCCACCAGGCTCCCCCGTCCCTGGGATTCTCCAGGCAAGAACACTGGAGTGGGTTGCCATTTCCTTCTCCAATGCATGAAAGTGAAAAGTGAAAGTGAAGTCACTCAGTCGTGTCCGACTCTTTGCGACCCCATGGACTGTAGCCTACCAGGCTTCTCCATCCATGGGATTTTCACACTTTAGCCTGCATCAAAATGAACTGGAGGGCTTGTTCAAGCATTGATTACTGGGCCCCATTCCGAGAGTTTCTGATAAGGTAGCTGTGGGTGGAAACCCAAGAATTTGCGTTTCTAACAAGTTCCCAAATAATGCTGCTGTTGCTGGTCAAGGAACCACTCTGAGAACCATTCCTCAAGGGGCACATAGACTGTGAAAAGTTCCCTAGGCCTGACCAAGTATTTACTGGGAGCACCAGAATTACTGGAACTTGAGCAATACTTAGAGAGTTATATCCTGTTTGCTCTGTAGCCTGGTACTCCCTGTCACCTTTAGAACCATGACAGAGGATAAGGGCTGCCTGCTTCAGTGTTTGGACTATACTCTTTGCAGAATTGATAAAACAATAACACAGGTTTTGGGGAAAGCTATAGAACAGATCATCAACCTCAATAATCAGTGTTTAATGAAGTAAAACAGTAAGCTTTACTGTGTAAATTTTGTGCCATACTGATCCTTCCCTGGCTCATAAAAACATACTTTGTTGTTGTTATTCCTGTGTGTAATGTGGGGGAAAGCCTCTAAAAGTCGGAGAGGCATGGGCTTATAAATGGCAGAAAACTACTAACCTAGGATTCAAAGTACCATGGATAATCCAAAAATAGACTGTTTTACAGTTATAAATTCATAAGTGAGTTTGGCATGAGAAAATGCAATTCCCTAGTAAGTCTAGGTTGTCCCATATCTCACTTAGGTCTCAGAGGTGTAAACCAACCAGACACTGATGTCCATCTTTACCTTGAGAACCCTGGGAGGGGCATCAGTTTCTGCATTTGAACTGGGTCTTTCACACTTTCTGAGATTCTGTTTTCCCAGCCTCTCTGGTTGCCTGGGCTCTAGCCAGTAATAGCAAGTTACTACCCTCTTTTCCTCTGGTAATAATCCTTCTAGGCCCAAATGGAGGACTCTTATACAAATGATCCCCCCCCCCCCACCCCCAGACTAACTTGTCAGTTACAGATCTCTGACCAAGGCACTTTCTTCAGTTCAGTTCAGTTCAGTCACTCAGCTGTGTCTGACTCTTTGCGACCTCATGGACTGCAGCACGCCAGGCCTCCCTCCTCTCATCCTGTCATCCCCTTCTCCTCCCACCTTCAACAGGCACCTTCTTAGATTTGAATTAAAGTGGCCTTCAGGCAGGCTTCTACCCTCATTTAGAAGAGTAAGAACTGAGATATAGGTAGATCATAACCTGATAGGTCTGAAAAAAAAAAATGCCCTAAGATTCACATTCCTCTTGCTGTGTGTTCAAGAATTCCATGCTAGATTTGTTTAGAAGTGATTTAATGTTGGTTAGAAGAATTTTGGGCTTCCCTAGTGGCTCAACTGGCAAAGAATCTGCCTGCAATGTGGGAGACCTGGGCTCAATCCCTGGGTTGGGAAGATCCCCTGGAGAAGGGAACGGCTACCCACTTCAATATTCTTGCCTGGAGAATTCCATGGACTGTATGGTCCATGGGTCACAAAGAGTCAGACACGACTGAACAACTTTCACTTTTTCAGAATAGTTTTAGGGGGGTTAAAAAACATGTGATTGGCGGTAGGGGGATTTATGAAGGATCTGAGTGCATCTTAATGTGATTGGATTGTATTTTGGTAGCTGGCCACTTTGGTGGCAACCTGAAGTTGAGAGAAGCATGTTTTCTATGAGAGGGGCCCTGCTGCGTTCTGGGCTCTGTGGAACCACGAGACTGGAGTAAGTAATAACCTTTACTGATATCAAAGGAACGCCTATTCTTTTTATGTGTCTTTTGGCATCTTTTAATCACATCACTGGGACCTTGTGCAGAAGGATATCTCCACTCTCCATCCTGACCCTCCCAACTGTTTAGCTTAAGAGTAAGATCAGTGAATATCATGTGAACCATTTCTCAACATGGCATCTTTCTATGGTAGCCTTTTAACATTTCTAATGCCCTTACTTTTCAGAAATTCCATTTCTTGCCTGGCATTGATGGTGTGATCAATAAAAAGAAAAACAGAGTGAGGCTTAGAAGGATGAGGAAAATTACCCAAGCTATCCATTCACCGATGCATTCATTTATGTTGTCGAAGAGGAAACATTTTTCCTCTCCCCTCTTAAGTTCAGTACTTGGGAGCCTGTGAAGTAAACTGGCAAACAACAGATTAGCAAGAGAAAACACAAACTTTATTCATGTATGTACACTGGAGCTCACAGAAAATGTAGTTCAAGAAGCTGTTAGAATGTAGAGCTTATATACTATCTTAACAAGGGGAGTGGGTTAGAATTTCAAGTGAAAATAAATGATGGAAAATGATGGAGAAGCATATGGGGGGAGCTAATAGAAGGTAAGTTTTGTTTTAGTGAGGTCTGTTTATACAATGTCTCATCCCTTTGCCAGCTTCTCATCTCTGGTGATAGGAGCCATCCTTTCCCCTGCTATTTGAAGCCTCCCTTAAAGGGAGATTTATAATAAGTTGGATTCATTTGGAATCTTCTGCTTTGGGGTAGAAAGGGGAGTACAGAGAAGGCATCTTTCTGCATCTGTTGATTCTCAAATGTCTTTGGCTCAAAATTATCCATATGCCACAGTGGAATAATTTGGATCCATTCAATGTGTTTATTCCTTCAGTACACATTTACCAAGTACACATTATGTGCCAGGTACTAAGGCTATAAGAGTCAACAAAATTAATTCCCTACCCTCATGAAGATTGCATCCTAGTAGAGAGCCATACAATAAATAAGTTTATTATTACATTTATTAACATATTGATTTGTTACATTTATTACATATTTACACATGTGATTTCAAATAGTGATACATCTTGGGGGAAAAAGCTGATTAAAGAGATATAACATGATATTGAAGATGGGCTAGTTTAGATGGAGTAGGAAGACATAGCTTCTCTGGGAGACAATATTTAAGAAGAGGAAAGAGTTATTTAAAACAATTAGCCTGGTGAATACTTGGGAACAATGTTTTAGCCAGAGGAAACAGCAAGGACAAGGGCACTGGGCTCAGGAGAGACTTGGCTTGTCCAAGAAATATCATGGATGCGATTGCAAGGGGAGGATGAGGAGGGAAGAAGTCAGAGATTGGGCAAGGGCCAGATTATGCATAATTTACAGTCCATGATGTGAAATTTAATTCCTTCTCTGAGATTTGTGGGATATCACTGGAGAATTTAGAGCTGGAGAATGAAGTGATCTGATGTATTTTCTTCAAAGAGATTTCTTGTAGCCGAGTAGAGTTTGGGCCTCCCAGGTGGCACAGTGGTAAAGAATCTGCCTGACAGCGCAGGAGACGCAGGAGACATGGGTTTGATCCCTGGGTCAGGAAGATCCCCTGGAGAAGGAAATGGCAAGCCACTCCAGTATTCCTGCCTGGAGAATTCCATGGACAGAGGAACCTGGTGGGCTACAGCCCATGGGGTCACAAAGAGTTGAACACGACTGAGTGACTGAGTATACACAAGTAGAGGTTAGATTGAAATGGCAATAATGATGTAAGAAGATGACAGGGGTACCACTCTAATAGTCCATATGAAAGATGGTGATGGTTCAGAGTAGGATGGAATGGTGGGGGTCAGTAGGAGAGTGTGGATTTAGGATGCATTTGAAAAGCAGAGATGATAGATTTGCTGTGATGGATTAGATGTGCAGTATGAAAAAAATCTGAAAGCTATTTCTCGATACTCTTCTAAGGGAAATGGAGAAAAACTGTGGAGGAAGAGTAAAGTGCAGGGTGAGATGAAATCAAGAGTTTTATTTTGACCATGATTATTTTCAAGGACTCATGAGACATCCAACTGGAGATGCTGGGAAAGAAGCTGGACAGATTAGTCTGAAGGTCAAGAGAGAGATTCAGTTCAGTTCAGTTGCTCAGTCATGTCTGACTCTTTGCAACCCCATGAATTGCAGTACGCCAGGCCTCCCTGTCCATCATAAACTCCCAGAGTTTACTCAGACTCATGTCCATTGAATCGGTGATGCCATCCAGCCATCTCATCCTCTGTCGTCCCCTTCTCCTCCTGCCCCCAATCCCTCCCAGCATCAGGGTCTTTTCCAATGAGTCAACTCTTCACATGAGGTGGCCAAACTATTGGAGTTTCAGCTTCAGCATCAGTCCTTCCAGTGAACACCCAGGACTGATCTCCTTTAGGATGGACTGGTTGGATCTCCTTGCAGTCCAAGGAACTCTCAAGAGTCTTCCCCAACACCACAGTTCAAAAGCATCAATTTTTCAGCGCTCAGCTTTCTTTACAGTCCAACTCTCACATCCATACATGACCACTGGAAAAACCATAGCCTTGACTAGACGGACCTTTGTTGGCAAAGTAATGTCTCTGCTTTTTAATATGCTCTATAGGTTGGTCAGTCATAACTTTCCTTCCAAGGAGTAAGCGTCTTTTAATTTCATGGCTGCAGTCACCATCCGCAGTGATTTTGGAGCCCAAAAAAAATAAAGTCTGACACTGTTTCCACTGTTTCCCCATCTATTTCCCATGAAGTGATGGGACCAGATGCCAGGATCTTAGTTTTCTGAATGTTAAGCTTTAAGTCAACTTTTTCACTATCCTCTTTCACTTTCATCAAGAGGCTTTTTAGTTCCTCTTCACTTTCTGCCATAAGGGTGGTGTCATCTGCATATCTGAGGTTATTGTTATTTCTCCTGGCAATCTTGATTCCAGCTTGTGGTTCTTCCAGCCCAGCACACAAACACAAAAGAATTGCTACTGGATTTAGCATTTTGAAAATCATAGTTGACTTTGACACAAGGCATTTGCATTGGAAGCATACATCAAAACTTTGTTGTAGTGTGTTACAATGATAATGAGAGGTGAGGCCCTGAAAACATCACTGTACAGATGCTGTCATTCATGGACTAGTTAAACAACATTTGTTGAGTACTTACATGGCAACCCACTCCAGTACTCTTGCCTGGAGAATCCCATGGACGGAGGAGCCTGGTAGGCTACAGTCCACAGGGTCGCAAAGAGTCAGACAGGACTGGGCGACTTCGCTTTTTTGCTACTGTGTTTTATGTGTTGCACATGGTATGTGCTTGGTCTAGTTGGGAAGGGCAACGTTAAAGTCATTATAATACTCCAAGATAGGTACAATAAAATTTGTGAAAGTGTTAGAGAAGTCTAACAGAGATGGTGGCATGTGAGCTCATCTGGGAATTGGAGTAGAATCTTGCCAATATAGAGGAAGAAGGTCAAAAGGTGGGACAACAGCTTGAGTAACTTTGAAAGCAAAAAATAGCATGACCTGTTCTGAAAATATCAAGAAATCTCACATTATTGGACACATAAGGAGAAACATAAGGTGGATGAAGTGATGAGGTCAAAGAGAAGCAATTTGGAGAAACTGGCAAGCTTAGACTGAGAAAAGATATATTGATATATTCAAAGATCTATTTCAGAGGGATTCCATAGGAGAGATAAAAGAAGAGAGAGACTAGAGGCATAGGCTCCTATCAGAGAGCCCGAATAATAATTCAGAGACATGAAACACCCAAGGAAATCTGATGTAGATTATCCAGTCCTCAAGGTTGAGCAATTAAACACATTTTCAATTGTTATGTCCATGATATTAACATATTTAATAGATGCATTGTCTGGTGAGGCTAAAAGTGAATAAAAACATTGTACTTCTTATTCTATGTTAGTGTTGTGGCTGAAAGTTATAGCTGCTTCCTAAATAAATATAAATATGTCTTTTGGATTAACTTATAATTTAGCCAACAGAATGTTGACACTTATACTTGTACTATCTAAAGGAGAAGATGGTTTCTGTTTGATATCCACATTTTCAGCAAAAGCCAGATAAAACAATAAATTGTCAGAAGCCTTAATAAATTAATAGCAACAGTTTAATGAAAAATTTAATTGTTTTGTTTGGATTCACTAAAGGAAAATATGTTGAAACAGATGTTCATGTAATAAAGTGATTTATTTGTGAGAGGTAAGAATGAGGGCACAAGGTCAGCATTTGATAATTAGCCTCAAAGCTGTAACTATGGTTGGAAATTAACATCTGACTGAATAAATTCCTAAGCATTTGCAGGAATTGCTTGTCAAATGGAGGGAGGTAAGGAAATACAGAAGAGTAAAGAATAGCCAGCACCCCCAGTGTAGTCTGGCTCTTAGAGCAGTCTTCTGTGCTGTGGCTGAGCTCCTCTGGTTTAGAAGACACTGAAAGGTGATTTCTTAAATTGCAGGGTGCTTTGTTGCCTGTAAATAGGATGTAGCAAGAGATGATTCATCACAGACATGCCATCTTCCATCTCTCGCAGGATGAACAAAATCGAAGTCCTAGAAAGACATCCTGTATTAATATTTACAGTATTTCATTGCTTCTGAGATGTGTGTTGTTTTTAACATCTCTGAAAACAAATATGTCTCAAAGTAGATATTATTGCAGTTGTGACTTAGTTATTATTGCCTGTCCAGGTGCAAATTTGATCATAACTGTTCATGTTGTAATTACTTAAAAACTTAAACTAATTTATATGCATTTTTATGGTAACAAACAGAATATTTGGCTAGTTGAATTCTAGTCTTAGTTCTGATACTAACTAGCTAGGTTACCTCAGTCCACTTAATCCAGCCTTCAAATTCATGATCAATAAAATCACGTGTGTTCTTCCTGCTCCAACAGTCTGAGGAGTCTATGAAACGTGAATATAAATGTTGGTGTTATTTGAATTGGGCCATCAGGTATCTCCTGGCACTAGGTAAGGAAGAGGGAAGCTTGACTGGAGGTTGTGCTTTCTCAAGGAGAATTGTTAAAACTGTTCAGCTGAGGAAATCCAGGACAGACCATACAGGAGAAGCATGATATCTAGCCCTCAGTGGTGAAACAACAAAGTAATTTTCATCTTGTAGCTCTGAGTATCAACATGATACAAACATCTGTGTATCTTCCACTCTAATAGTCTAATAATTTTCTTTCTAAAAACTAAAACCCCAGTGTGATCACATCCCTCCCCTCTTTACAGATTTCTGATGGTGCTTCATGATTCTAAAATCCACATTTCTTAGCATGGCATCTGAGATCTATTTTATTTATTTATTTGGTAGCCTCAGGTCTTAGTTGTGGCATATGGGATCTTAGTTCCCTGACCAAAGATTGAACCTGAGACCCCTGCACTGCAAGGCGGATTCTTAACCCCTGGACCACCAGGGAAGCCCCACAAGATCTATTAAAATGTGTCTGTCACCAGTTACCACATCACATTTAACCCCCGCACACCCTCTAAAACTAGCATACACACTTCCCACTGCTCCCTGAGTCCAGTAGGCACTCTCCTCCATTGTGTCTTTGCACATTTATCTCCTACGTGATCACCTTGCTCTTCTCTAAATCACTCTCCCCATGCCAGAACATCAGTAGCACCTGGGAGTTAGAACTATAGATCCTCAGGCGTCATTTCAGATCTGCTGGATGAGAAACAGTGGGAGGGGACCCCAGCAGTCTGCATTTTAACCAGCCCTCTAGGTGATACTCAGTGCACACTAAAGTGTGAGAACCACTGATCTAGAACATTCTTTAGTAAGTCTCTGCTAGTAATTATTGGATTCAGTTACAGGAATAGTCAAGAACATTGAAAGTCAAGAACATTTCTTTGCCGTCTCTCTTTTTTTTTAATTTTTATTTATTTTATTTTTTTTTATTAGTTGGAGGCTAATTACTTCACAACATTTCAGTGGGTTTTGTCATACATTGATATGAATCAGCCATAGGGCCTGGTGCACTGGGAAGACCCAGAGGAATCGGGTGGAGAGGGAGGTGGGAGGGGGGATCGGGATGGGGAATACGTGTAACTCTATGGCTGATTCATATCAATGTATGACGTCTCTCTGTTTTCAAGGTATAGTACACTATCTGGCCCATAATTAAAGCTCAATAATAGTTGTTTTCTGTGCCAATGAGTCAGTTAATCAAATATATTGTTTCTGCCCTGGAAATATGTAAAATTTGTTTTCCAAAGAAAAAAGTATAGATTAACAAGACAATAATTTATTGCCATCTATAATAAAATGCTAGATTCTATAATAAATGTTCGACACTGTCATTGGGCAAAATTGGATTGAGGTTTCAAACAAAAGGAAGATTACTGGTGATCAAGTCACCAGGAGATAGCTTTGCCAGAGAGATGGGGAGGCTGAAAAGCAGAATGTTACTGTTATTGTTGTTTAGTCCCTCAGTCATGTCTGACTCTTTTGTGATCCCATGGACTATAACTAGCCAGGTTCCTCTGTCCATGGGATTTCCCAGGCAAGAATACTGGAATGGGTTGCCATTTCCTTCTCCAGGAGATCTTCCTGATCCAGGAATCGAACCCACACCTCCTGCATTGCAGGAGGATTGTTTACCACTGAGCCAGCAGAGAACCCTGAAGAGCAAAATAAACTGTTATAAAGAGGTCTGAGCTGATGGAGGATGAGAGAAGCATGAGCAATAATTAACACTAGATTCCAGATTATGCAGATGGCTCTCAATACGATAACCAAAGAGAAAGAATGTCTTGGGTGGTGGCAAGTCCTGCATTTAGATGATATTCAGGCTTATTCCAAGAAGAATATAGACCCAAATAACTAGTTTGACTGAATAGGAACCTGTCATAACAAAAATAGTAAAGCTATAGATAATCACTGCTACTCTCAGATTGTCACAAAACTAATTCAGGGTTGCAAGCATTAATTTCTGTATGAACCTAAAGAAAGGCTTGGCTTATCTCCTTAACAAAGGGGTGCATATATTTTAGAAATATTACTTGGTGTATTTTACTCAACTCTCAGAAGCTTTAGCTCTTATAAACAGATTGTTTAAAGGAGCAGGCCCATTTATCTTTAGAGAAAGGCATGGAGAAAAGAAAAGATTGGAACATGTGTTTCTGCCCAGATAAAAATAAAATATGGGGTGAGTTCCTGTCTTTGAAAATGTATTTTCTCTACCCCTTTTATATATATGTGTCCCAAGATTGTTATTAGATGGTGCACGTGTGTGGAAGTGGTACCTTATTGGGCTGTCCAATGGATCTCTAAAATTATTTGTTGATTTGGTGTAAATACTAGCTATGACATATAATCAGCATTATTTACAATATAAACATGGACAGTTGATTGTAGATCCTAGGCATTTGTTTGGCCATTGTGTGTAGAATGACCTTCATATTTACTTGGGAAGTTGAAGTTGAGTGATCTGGCTTGGATTTTCAATACTCTGGGAGATGGTCATTTTCTTCCTCCAGTATTTGATGTGATATTGTTTGCCTTTTTTCCTGTCATGAGTAGTAGCAATTTTATAAACTAGGATCGTTCTTGTCAGAATTGTAAATGGTAAACATTTTACCACCAGATTTACCTAAGAACTTGAAACAAAAATTTTAAAAGGAAGTAGAATGCCCTTTTTTTGTGACTACAGTAAAATTTTGCATGTGGTATTATGCTATTTCTCCAGGGGAGTTAGCCATGTGGAACTGAAGCCATTAACCAGTTCTTCAGTGGATAAATTCTACAGCCTGGGAAAAGAGGCAGAAAATGTACTGTCACCACTCAATGAAGAGAACAACATGAATAGTTGTGTTTACCAAAAATTGGTAGAACTTCTTTATTTTAACTATGAAAACTGAATATCTAGCTTTTCTGACTTCAGAATCGGTTATCACTTATTGTTTGTATGATGACAGAAGGAAAACTACATTCAGTTGGATTTAAGTAGGTAATATAGCTCTCATTCTTTTTAATGTGGGAACTACGTGATACCAGGATCAGTTTTATTTTTTTATTAATTAATTTTAATTGGAGACTAATTACTTTACAATGTCATAGTCGTTTTTGCCATACATTGACATGAATCAGCCATGAGTGTACATGTGTCCTCCATCCTGAACCCCCCTCTCATCTCCCTCCCCACCCCATTCCTCAGGGTCATCCCAGTGATCAGCTTTTATCTCCATATTTCTTTTTTAAAGATTTTTAAAATAATTATTTATTTTTGGCTTTGCTGAGTCTTCATTGCTGCACCCGGGCTTTTCTGGAGTTGCGACAAGCAGAGATAGTGTCTAGTTGCACTGCATGGGCTTCTCACTGCAGTGGCTTCTCTTGTTGGCAGAAGAGGCTCTAGGGAGTGTGGGCTTTAGGAGCTGCAGCTCCGGGGCTCTACAGCACAAGCTCAGTAGTTGGGGTGCATAGGCTGAGTTTCTCCATGGCACGTGGGATCTTCCCGGACCAGGGTTAGAACCTGTGTCTCCTGCATTGGCAGGCAGATTCTTTACCACTGAGCCACTAGGGAAGCCCTCTCCCTATCTTTCTACACTTTGCATTTTGGTTTTCTATTTGCATTGTCAAAGGAAACTTTCATGGGATAAATCTATGAAAAAATTGTTTTGTAACATGTTGCATACTTCCACATACTATTCTGCAATGCAATGTTCAATTGTTCTCCCCAGAGAATATAAGAACGAGTTGAGAATAGCACCAAATAAATAAGCCTTAAGACAATCATTGGTAGGACTGATGTTGAAGCTGAAACTCCAATACTTTGGACAGCTGATGCAAAGAGCTGACTCATTTGAAAAGACCCTGATGCTGGGAAAGATTGAGGGCAGAAGCAGAAGGGGACGACAGAGGATGAGATGGTTGGATGGCATCACCAACTCAATGGACATGGGTTTGGGTGGACTCCGGGAGTTGGTGATGGATGGGGAGGCCTGGCGTGCTGCGGTTCATGGGGTCGCAAAGAGTGGGAAAACGACTGAGCGACTGAACTGAACTGAATCAGGGAGAAGCAAATGAAATTTTGATTGACAAAATGAGTTTTGAAAATGTACAAGTCTTGATCTCAGAATGCGTGAAACAGGATAAGACCCAAGTTGCAATATTGGAAAAGTATCAATTTAGTAAGTGTTGATGTTATTTGGATACATTTATTAAGAATTTGCCTTGGTCAGCCTAAACCAAAATATTTTAAGCCATGCCTAAGAATTTATATTGAAAAACACAGAAACAAAATAGGCAGAGGGGCAGAACTATCAAAATATAATAGGAAAATTGCATTCTGCTACCTGTTAGGTCAGGTGTCCCATGTATTTTATAATTTCCTCTTTTGGCACTTAACCAAAAACATAATTTATTATCACTTCTGATTTATCACTGTCACCCACTAGACTACAAGCTGCAGAGGACAAGATTGTTGCCTGTTTTATTTGCCTCTCACTCCCCAGCATATTCTCAGTGCCTGGCACAAACTAAGTGCTCTGAAAAGGTTGAAAGGAAGAAAACAGGAGCAGACATTTCCATGAGGTCTGCTTATCCATGGAACAGCAGAGAAGTCCATTTTTCTTTTTTTTTTAATTTTTGAATCTGTAAAATGACTCTCTTCCAGCTCTAATATTCTGTGATTTGATAATTTCTGCATTGCATTTTCTTTAATAAATTTTGCATGACATTAGCTATTTTTATGCCAGTTATTCTACCTTGCTCTAATTTTCTTTCTCACCCTAGGAAATAAAAGTAGCACACGAATTTCCCATTTTTATAAGTTTTTGATACGTGTCACTGTTGGATATCTCCATGATTAACTTGTGTACTGCATATTCAGCAAGAGTTTAGGGAAGAGATCGAGTACCAGTGCTCCCAGTCTCTATAGAAGTTTCAATACAAAAGAAATACATATCATAAGAAGATACTGGGTGCATAGAGTCTCAATGCAAACAGATGTATTATAGCTGTTGACATTTCTCAAGCAGTTTGAGTTTAGAGGGAGAGGGCCCCAAAACTGAGTAGAAAATGACAGGCTGAATCAATATGAAACTTCACAAGTTAATGCCACTTTTGTCACAATGTGAAAATTATATCAGCTCATGAAAGTTTTTGCGGAATATAGAAAAGCATAGAAAAGAAACAAATCTCTCTGTTAATATCACTTTCCAGAGAAAATCACTTGTAACATTTTAGTATGTCTACGTGTTAAACATTTCCTAAATCTTTTTTTCCAATTATGTACACGTGGATTTAAAACCTATGTCTTATTTTCAAAAATGGAATGACATGGTTCATGTTACTTTGTAATGTGTTTAATTTACAACTTAAAGTCTGTTCTAACAGGCTTGGGTGTGTTCTTTAAAGCAAATAGAAACCTCATTTAATTAAAAATTGTCTTAAAATAACTATAAATGGGGGAAAAAGGTTGGAGTAGAGAGTCTCAGACTATCAGTATCAACGTTATATTTTTTTTAAAAAAATGAGAGGATACAATTATAAAACTTGCAGCAGAGATAAAAATCTAACCTTTGAATGAATGTGTCCCTCTTCAGTTCCATGGCAATGGCCTGCCTTCTTCTCTCTGTTATTCCATTAGTCTCATCAACCCATTTTCCTGTCAGCATTGTCACTTTATTACACTTAGTAACTGTCATTAGGACATGGCACTTGTCTTTTCTCTCTTTTAAGCTAGTGCTTGTTCTTGATCTGATTTTCTAGTATCTTAACCAGTGGCAATCGAGTTTTGTAAATCCTGTTGCCTAATTAATATGTTGCATTCTACCCAGGAGAATTTAGAGCACTTTCACTGTAAGAATAATTTCTGCAGCTCAGATATTCTTCTTTGCTCCTAAGTTTTCTTCTTTCACATGTTTAAGTGGCTGGATAGTACTATCTTGTATTCATGCCAGTGTTTGTTGAAGCAATCTTACCTTATTGGACTTAGAAGTTATTTCCAATTTTGCAATTATGAAAATGCAGAGCAAAGATCATTTAAGTATTAAACATCTAAAATAAAACAAAACAGAAAGCTGACTAGCATCTTGCTTGGACCCCAGGAGTTACTGTTTCTTTGTTTCTGGTCACAGTTCATCCCTCATCATTTCACTACACAAACTGCTTTTTAAGTTGGGCAGTTGAGGAGGAGGGCATCACATTTTTCCTCCAAGGCAGGTCATCTGACCTGAGTCATCTGAAGTGTCATCTGGATTAGGGCATCAAACTCAGTATTATCTCTGGAATTCAAAGGGACTTTGCACAGTCTTCCATTCTCATGATACTGCTGTTTAGTTTGCACCTACTATTACTGCTTTTGTGATTTGTCATCACTTCCTGTGATGGTTAATTTTATGTGTCAGCTTGACTAGCCCACAGTGTGCCTAGATATGTGGTCAAAAGTTTTTCGAGTGTGTCTATGAGGGTGTTTCTGGATGAGATTAACATTTGACTAGGTAGACCAAGTAAAGCAGATAACTTTTCTTAGTGAGGGTGGACCTTGCCAGTAATTTGAAGGTGTGAATAGAACAAAAAGACAGACCCTCTTCTGAATATGGGAGAATTCCGTCTGCCTGAGTGCCACCTAACCAGAACATTGAAATGGGACATTTCAGTTTTCTTGCCTTTAAACTTGAACTGAAACATCAGTTCTTCCTGTCTTGAGCCTGCCAGCCTTCAGACTGGAACTCTCTTGTTGGCCCCTGGGCCTCGAGCTTGCTGACTCACCCTGCAGACCTTGCGACTTAGCCCCTATAACTGTACCAACCGATTCCTTATAATTGATTTCTTTTTATCTCACTGGTTATGTTTCTCTGAAGAACCCTGACTAATACACAACCTATTGCCCTTTCTACTACCTTAGAAGTAGTAGAAGCCAAGGGCATAACCCTCCATTCCTGGTGATACCAGCTCTTTTTGCTAATCTTTAACAATCAGTTAATAGTTATTTAGGTTACCTATAAATCATCTAGTTCAAAAAGCTTTACAGTCCTATCCACTGAGGAACATGGAGCCTATCTCTTTGGGATCAGACCAGAAGGGATTTAAATCAAATAGTCAGTACCTCTTTAAGTGCATTCCCTCAGCAGTGTCCCCAAATGGGACGTGTACCGTTGTCAAATATTAGTTTGAGCTGATTTTGCTGCCTTCTCAAGGATTTCTGCAGAGTTTGAGGAAGATGTCTTCTCCCTTTCTCTAAGCAGTTTTGTTCTAATGGTAGATATAAGATTTGGCCCAAGGGGAAAGGATTTAGCTTTGCCTAGGTTCTGAATAAATATTTCCCTCTACTTCATGGCATATTTTTACCTGCCGTTTCATGGTATTACTCAAGTGGAGGGTTTGAAGTGAAGAGGTGAAATGAGAAATTTCCCCCTAATATGAACAAGTATGATAGAAAGTACAGCTGTACCAAGAAGTGGCTGAGATTAAATGAAGTAAATTCTAACTGGAGACCTGGATACAATTTTGGGTCCCTGACTCTCTCAGGGCAAGGGGCAAAGCATGTCCTACTAGATGGGAATAAGAATAAATCCCTTGATAAAAATGCGATTATAAATACCATAGACTGCAAAAGCTGAAATAGATCCCCATGGTCCTCTATCTATACACCCTTCCCTTTAGATTAGGAAACTGACGCACAAAGAGGTCAATACCTACAGTGTTCCATCTTAAAAACCCCACTTAAGTCTGTGTGAATAACCTGCTACTAAAAATGAAGGAAATCATTAATTTTAAACTTTTACCTTAAAAACAGCTTTGACTCTTTTGATTATCCTCATATTCTTTCCTTCAGTTGAGCTTATTAAGGACTATGGAAATATGGTTTTAGAAAGAGGTTAATTTCATACCTGTTTTATCTTCTGGCATATTACTGACTCTAATAAAAGAATTTTCAAATAAATTTATTTTGAAAATACTGCGAACATTGACATTTCAAAGAAAATGTCATTTAAGTACTCCAGAATAAACTTTTCTGTACTCTCCTTGATTAAATTTAATATTTTCCAGATAGAACAATCAGACGGATTTAGAAATTTGGGGTTAGGTCTATTAAACAGCATGAATATGTTTTAGTCATTAAATTAAGATGAAAATATAATTTTAAATATTTGACATCTCTAGCCTTTAAAAGTCAACATTTAATCATATCTGAAATTTACAGGATAAAATTTTGAAAGCCTTCAATTATTAACATTATTTCAGGAAGGAAAGGCACTTTGCCATAGAACATAAATGTTTTTTCCTCATGAATTGAGTCTGATACAGAATATTCACTGTGGTAGAGTTTAAACGTAATAGAGTCTAGCTACTTCCCTGAAAATACTATTCAGTGAATTTCTGCTTTGACACTGAACTGACCTTGTAATTAATGTTGTTCACTATCCTTCATTATATGCCAGATTATAAAATATGACTTATTGGCAGCATAAAGGCACAAAGTTCTGAAATGCAATTTATAACCATGAAAAAGGACTAAGCTTTGAGTGACAGTTAAATTTGAATAGATTGGATGAGTGTTGTGAAACATGAATAATGAAGCATTTTATTTATTTATTTTTTAATGAAGCATTTTCAACTCAAGTTTCTTGTTAAATCATTAATATGATTGTTTTAGAGGAAATCTGCATCTATCATGTGGCTAATAAAATGTGTATAAATGCAAACATTTGTACTGTGTGAAATAATTAAAGTGAAAGCTAGTTTCCACATTAATTCTTAATTTTTAAAATTAATTTATTTATTTTAATTAGAGGCTAATTACTTTACAATATTGTGATGGTTTTTACCATACATCGACATGAATCAGTCACGGGTGCACATTTTTAAAAAAAAAATTTAAATCACTTAAAGTGTCACAAATAGGCTTATTTTAAGCTATACATGTTGCAATTGTGTTTAAGCTGTTGATATAAGTTTCCTTAGAGTAATTCTGTTTAAATTTTGAGTTTTTAGTATCTAGTATTAGTTACCACTTTAGTCAGTGCTCAGTGTGTGCAAATATACTGCACTGAGATCTGTGCATACATCTCCTCATTTAATCTTAAAATTCTCATCTGAGGTTGTTCTGTTTACAGTTTGAATACAGTCTTTTACTTGAACCAGGCAGGCATTTTTGGTGGTTGTCTTGAAAAGTGGACATTGTAATAATAGTTACAGATAAAAGACCAGACTCCTTGAGATATTAATGTATGAACAGTCCCTTCTAAAGCCCCTGGATACTCCAGGGGGGGAAACCCTGTTTATAGTAACATGCACCTATAGAGTAAATCCATTTTGCAGATTAACATAAAGTGGGTTTTATATGAGAGTTTTGTTTTGTTTTGTTTTTTGAGGAAGGGGAAGCATAGTTTTCATTGGTGAATTTTTCAGGAATGACGTGACAGTGTTCACAACTAGGACCTTTATTAGGTCTTGGATAGTGATGCCACTCTTAGTACTCAAGTATTCCATACAAGTCATCAGCATTGAGTTGGCATTTGGAAATGTCCACATTAAAGAGGAGTCTACATGCATAGGTGCATCTGACTTCTTCCATAAGTCCTCTCTCATGGGACCATGGAAACATTCACACATTCAAAAGGACTCAAACTTAAATAGATACTGTTGTATTATATTTTATTCATCCCTTATATTTAGAGCATTCTACAAACTAGGTTATGGAATCCATTCATTCCACTTCGGATTCAGAGTGTTACCAAATGTATGTCCTAGAAATGTAGACATTGGGTTTGACACAGTTCAGACAACAACTCTAAGCCCTGTGTACTTTTAGCATTAGAGGACACAGTCAGATGAGTCTGGCTTCCAGTCCCAGCTATTAACTATATGTTGTTGGGCAAGGTGCTTTATTTCTGCACGTTTTAGTTCCTTTATTTGTGAAAGGCTACTAATAGTGCCTTTATTATGGGATATCTGTGGAGGTAATAAAACAGCTAAGACAAGTATAGCCAGTGAAATGATCAATAAATATCACCTATCAGTAGTATGTTGTGTAACTTCTTCCCCAATAGATCAAAAATATATTTTCCACATCAAGAGTATGTAGTACAAAAAAATCACACCTAAATTAAGCAAGCTGCAGTGGGTCAGTGAAAGAAGATACACATGATGAGTTTCTCTCACCCTTTTCCTAAATGTGTCTCTGGCTTTACCTCCTCAGTTGTTGCTCACTCTGCCCTACCCCTGAACTCAGGAGGGTGAGCCATAATTGCTCTCCAATGACACAAATACAAAATACTGTACCAGAGCTACGCCTGTCAGCTTAGTTCCCTGCATTCTGCCCGTAAATATAAATGACACTCAATCCTATTCCTTGGTTACAAAACGTGACCTAAATGAACAGGTACCAGAAGAAAAAAAAAAAAAGTAACGGCAGTGCAATGCTATGCACCGTGAGAAATTGATACCGGCAGAGCAACTAGTGGAGTTTCTCTAACCATTTACTGGAGCCCAGAAACAAGTTTCTCCACTTTGCAGTGTTGATGGCCTTCTCTTTTAATGTAAGTCTGAAGTCTAAGTCAGGAGCAGTAGCTGCTTGAGAAGTCTTTTGAAAAAGTGTGTTCATTCTATGAAGAGTGCAGTTTATTTTTTAAAAGAAAAATATTTATAAACAGTAGTCAGAGTCACTTCAGAGTGCAGGGATCAATCATTAGAACTTCAGAAATCAATTGTTTTTCTTAAGTTTCAGATTATAATTGAAATGTCACCAGGAATGTAAGACATACCTTCAAGAGGGGCCACTTATGTGCTTTCGTTTTCAATGAATTTATATAGAGTCATCATGAGAAGAAAGATTCTTCTCTCAGTAAAAATCACTTAATGGTGGGTTAACACTTGATATTTAATCTCTTCTCTCATTCTACTTTATATCTACATTGATTTAAGTGCTAATGAGTGTGGGGCAGCTGTGAAACATTTTAGTCCTACATTACAGTTCTCATATCTGTCACTGATTATTTCTCATTTAGCATTAGCATCTCTATACACATATACAGACATGTGTAAAAGAGTGACTTTTAAAGGGCACTGTACATTCACTGGAGCCGTAATTAATCATTTGAAAGCTGTCAAGGAACTTACTGGACATGTTCAACAAGATAAGCCTTATGTAATACTGTCTCCAAATGACAGTACCGCTAGAGAGAAGTACCAAGTTCAAAAGTAATTACAAAAATTAACTTGGTACCAAGTACCACTTTCAAAAGTAATCACCAAAATTAACCTAAATGCAGCTTAGTTGAGCTAAGAAAGTAGTTTCTCTAAATTAAATATTCTATGAGTTTGAGGTCAATTTTTTATACCCAGTGATAAAGTACTGTTATAAGTTATTGGTGATAAACCATGTGCTTACAAACTCCAGTTTTTTTCCTGAGACATTTTAAGACATTACATTTCCAATCAAAATTAAAACATGGTCTTATACATGTGAGAAGAGCTAGCTTTTCTTTAATAAAAATGAGCAATTTCTCAATGCATGGGAAGATGTGTGTAAGTCAAACCAATTTATTTTTGCATTTTGAAACACTTTTTTATTTTGATATTTTTAAAGCAAAAGAATTTTTATTATTATTGCCTGTAATAGTAATCATGGCTAGTATTACAATATTTATTGAACTCTTATCCCTGGCACTATTATGAGCATTCAGAAGAGTGTAAGATGCATTTTAATCACAAAGAAATAATTCCTGTCAATAATTTGTTCCATTCCAGTTTTATCATTTAAAGGACAAACTCCTAAAAATGAAATCCTTGCATCAAAAGATATGATTATCTCTAAAACATAATTTTCCAAATTACTCTCAAATCTGTAATATTTGTGGAGACCATTTCAGTATATCCTTGCTAGACTGGTGTGGCTCAATTTTTTTCTTTATAACATGAATATAATAATATCACCTAACAATAAACCTATTAGCTCACAGGGTTGCTCTAAATATTGAATGAGTTAGCAATATGTAAAGTACTTAGAGCAATGTCATGCATATTCTTACTATTATTATTAGCAAATTTTGTAGATAAAAATAGTCTCATTTTCTTTCATATTTATATCAGGAATATGGAATACATTTTCATACATTTATTGTACATTTTTGTTTCTTCTTTCACTAATTGTCTATTCAGATTTTTAGCACAACTTTCTAATGGTTACCACTCATTTTATGTACTTTCTTTTTTTTTCCATTTATTTTTATTAGTTGGAAGCTAATTACTTTACAATATTGTAGTGGTAAACCAATTTTTATTTCCACGAGTGCCTTATCAGCTCCATTTAAAATTGGTTGCTTTTTTTTTCTTATCCTTAGGAGGGGTACATTGTATTTTACATCAACATTTTTTGAACCATATTGCCCATTTAAATAAATATGGACGAAGTTTGCATCTAAATTCTAACTTTTCGTGTTACATTTCATAGGTAGCCTATGATCCTGTTTATTACTTTAAAACATTATAAGCAAAATACTTATTCTAAAGCAAACAAAACCACCACACCATAGAATTTAAATGTTTGTAAAAATGCGTATATACATTTAAAGATAAGGCTTTTAATAGTAAGGACATTTAAATTATTTTCAATCTGCCCTTTATTTACCTGATTTTTGAATGAATTATGATCAATATATGAAGCTAGTATAAACTTACTTTTGATAAATAGAAACAAAATCATCCTTCCACACATTGTGTACCATTAAGATCTTATATTTTGAAATTATAATAAACTGTGTGCATCAGTGTTTTCACTGATTACTTTATCTGTAAAAGTGCAAAAATGATCATATCTCTAAACATAGGGATAAAATTTCAGCTTTTTAAAGATAGTTTTAATTTCCAATTCAATATGGGTAGAATCTTTTAATAGGTATTTTCAGCAATAGAAAAATGAGAAAGACATAATTCAATAAATATTCAGCAGGACTGGGTTCACAGTTTATATAAAGTTCTGGGAACTAATTGCAAGAGGGGTAAACAGTAATAGAGATGATGAAGATGAGAACAGGAGTAACAGTGAACATGAATTGAGGGTTTATTACGTCCCTACCCTGTGGTGAGTCTGCTCCAAGACTTTCTCATCTATCAGGGCTGCAAGGTTCCTCATAGCAATCTTCCCAACCTGAGGTTTTGAGAGGTTAATTTTCCCAAGGTCACATAGCCATTGAGTTTTAAAGCCTAGATTTGAGGTCAGCTTGCCTGACCTCAGTCTGAGTCAGCATATATGATGTCTCTATCTCTACCATAGAAAAGCCTCTGTTATAAGCATTTTTCATATTTCAGGGTGAAAGGGTGTTAATTACATTATATATGATGAACTGTGGGGCTTCCCTGTAGCTCAGCTGGTAAAGAATCCACCTGCAATGTGGGAGACCTGGGTTCGATCCCTGGGTTGGGAAGATTGCCTGGAGGAGGACATGGCAACTAACTCCAGTCTGGCGGGCTACTGTCCATGGGGTCGCAAAGAGTCGGACACGACTGAGCGACTAAGCAAAGCACACGGCGTATCATGAGCTGTGTGTTTGATAAACTCTGGCAACAAAGCGTCAACTTGCAGTAATAGATACAGAACAGTAGATCTTTGCCTCAAAATACTTACAAAATAAAATTAGATGGATGAATAGAACCGGGTGCAACATAAAATCCTGGTAAAGTAACTGAGGCACTTGCTGCTGGGTTATTGTTCTAGGCAAAAGGAACATGGTCAAGTGAGACGTACAGTTCAAAAAGAACTCTTAGGAGGAGATGATAGCAGGAGGGAAGTAAAGACAGTTCCAAGTTCCTGAAAGGGAGAAATTGAACAAATAATACAGAAGGGCTAAGCCTTTGAAGAATGCACAGGAGGCAAGAAACTTTAGTCAGGAAAGAGGAGGCAACGAAAGACACTCCAAAGAAAAGATGAAAAATATTTCAATAAGCAAATTGATAGATCGCAGAAGGTATACACCATGCTATGATTTCTCATTACAGCCAAAGACAAACTCGAGTTATTTATGCTTTCACAAGGAATAAATCTAAAAAATAATTGAAGAGGAAGAAGTGATGAGAATATGTTTTAATACAGGAAAAATAGCCCCAAGGTTTCAAGCTTCCTTGTGAGATAAATGCATTTACATTTTTTAGTAGCCAAAAAGGGATATCTAAAAAATAATAGACAATAATTTTCTTTTTATATACTTTGTTGAAAATAATGTAGGTTATCTGACAACAGCTTTTCAGTTGATGAGAAAGAAAGGTAGGCAATCTTATAAATAATAATATGCCCCAGGTAAGGGAGGTCCCTTTGTGTAGTTTCCAAGTGAAGTGAAAGTGAAATTGCTCAGTCGTGTCCGACTCTTTGTGACCCCATGGACTGTAGCCCGCCAGGCTCCTCTGTCCATGCGATTTCCCAGGCAAGAATACTGGAGCGGGTTGCTGTTTTTATCTTTAATAGCAATTTCTCTTCGTAGGTGTGTGTCGGGGGGTGGAGGGAAGTATTTTAAAGATATTTTTCCTTTCTTCTCATTATCAGAATAGAGTTAACTCACAAATTTGATTAGGAGTGGAACTTAGAAGTGAATTGAATTCACAAGTAACAAAATTAGATCATATTTAGTTATGTATGAGGTCAGATAGTGATAAAATGGGAATAAGCTGAAATTGTTTATTAGCCAGCTTGTGTTCTTTTATAAAGATCATAGGGAAAAGCCCCATCACTGTAGGATACATTCTTAATGTCAATTTATTCCTAAAAGCCATTTTCATAAGGCACACTGCAGGCCATAGCTGTGTCTCACAAATTCAAAGGCCTAAACCTTCTGCATGCACAGCAATAAACTCAAAAAAGAATTGTTGAGATGATGATTCTGGAACTTTTTAATGGCCCCAATCATTAGCAAAGATTCAAATTATACTCAACATTCTATATTTACCAAGGCAATAAAGTGAACTACTCTTTTGGAAAGGGTTTTTAAATGCAGATTTGAAACAAACAAAATAATTTTGATTTAAACTTCATAAAAAAATAAGTTAAATTAATCAAATGATTCTTTTATATGATTGTTCTGATTGAAGTGATTATATTCTGCCCAGGGGGAATAGAAGAAGGTGAAGTATGGCTATGGCACTGAATTCACAAAGAGGACTTCATTGTTTGTTTTAACAGCCTTGTACTAAGCAACTGTTTAATACTATGTGCCAAACACTGTCCTAGGAGCACACGGCGCTAAAGTTACCTGGTGAATACTTTCCATTTGGTCAAAAGAGACCATGAATGATGGGGAACACATGTAAATCCATGGCTGATTCATGTCAATGTATGACAAAAACCACTACAATATTGTAAAGTAATTAGCCTCCAACTAATAAAAATAAATGAAAAAAAAATCAGAAAACTCAGTGTGTTTCAATGTAGGGACCTGACTTCACATGAAAGTGCTCTGAGTCAAGCAAGGTAGTTTAATGAACACTGGACTATATGATACCTAGAATAAAAGGGCTGATTTTCATCATTTGCGTTTTCATAATAAAATCATTAAAATCTAAGGTAGAAAAAATGAATAATTTTTTTCTGTATAATGAGCTGACTTTTATTTCTTCTGTCTACACTGGGTCTTCGTGACTGCACACTGGCATTCTCTAATTGTGGCGAGTGGAGGCTACTGTCGAGTTGCAGTGCGTGGGCTTCTCATTGCGGTGGCTTCTCTTGTTGCAGCTCACAGGCTCTAGAGCACGGGTTCAGTAGTTGGGGCACATGAACTTAGTTGCTCCCCAGCATGTGGGATCTTCCCGGACAAAGGATCAAACCTGTGTCCCCTGCATTGGCAGGCATATTCTTATCCACTGTGCCACCAGGGAAGTCCTTGGGCTGACATTTGACGTATAGCTAACGTTGCTTTTTTGTTTGTTTGTTTTTAAAGTAAGCAATCTTTACTGTTTTCCTAGAAAAACACTACATATAAAGAGGGAAATCACAGAACCATGTTGAATGCTTTTCACTTTCATCTCTTGTCACCATTCACCAGATCTTCCTTCACCATGTCTCTTTCACCATCATCTCTTTCATTAGTACCATCACCACTACCACCATTACCATCTGAAACAGACTGCCTCCTCCAAATGGAAAGATTTTACATTATTCTCCATAACATTATTATTTTAATGAAATGAAATAATTTTATATTTTAACAAATAAAAGGAAAAAGGGAAGTCAAAGTAAATAGTTCAAGACAGTGGACCAGGATTTGGAAAGGCTAGGACTCTTACCTGCTCAAATCCTACAGCTTCTCTGGATCTGTTTCTTCACCTCTGAAAGGAGGACTGCTCTTCAAATCTTTTTGAATGCTTTGAATTGTATGTCTCCAGCTGTGTCATCCAAAATTTTGCAACTCACTGCCCTCTGAACTCATCTCATGCTTTTCCATCCCCAGGCTCTCTTGCTCACCACTGACCCTCATGCAATTTACAAATACCATCCATCATGCCAAGACACCTGAAGTCCCACTGGCACTATGAAGACCTCCCTTACCTACCCACGAAAGCCACCTTTTCTTCTCAACTCTATATAAATCATCTGGCACTTACTATATACTGCCATAAGCCACTAAGAGTCCTTTTATGTATGTATAGACTTACAGCCTTAGCTTGAGTAAAGATCCTTAAGAATGAAAACTGTATATTGCTTATGTTTTTGTTTTTGATAACCTTTAGGTCTATGCTTTTCAGTCTAATAAGAACCTAGTAACTTTTGCTTGATTCTTCTTTGCACCTCAGGATAACATTCTATGATCTAGTAGTGGAGTGTTTTTCTATAAGGAAGTCCTATACTATAGAATATTTTATATTTCTTAATGCTGTTGAAGGAGGATCAGTGTATCTAAAATAAAAGGACCAATAAGCATTTCTTCCTATTTCCCTTACTTGTATATTGAGGTATTTCACAAAAATAGTTAGATGTCTTGGTTGTTAACAGTATTAAACTCCTGTGTGTGTGTGTGTGTGTGTGTGTAAATATATGCATATATATATATATATATGTATATATATACACCTCAGACATAGTGCATTCACAAATGATTTTATTTACTATTACCACTAATTTTTGTGTCATTTCAAGAACCATTTATAAATTGCTCTGAAAACTATTAAAAGTATGGTTGGCCATACTCAATACTAGCCACTTTTGCAAAGGCAAAGCACAGAGATTTTTAGTCTATTACCCAGCATTGAGTTGTTTTTTTTTTTTTTGCCTGCTAATAATCAGTGGCACTCTTGAAATTATTTCCAAAGAGAGTAAATATTACAACTTGGAAGGCATGATTATCCTCATCAGTTGTAATTAGACAGCATTATGTTAATGAGCTCAAAACCATTGTGGTTCCTTTTTATACTTTTTAAAATAAAGTCTTCATTACCTGAGTGATAGCTGCAATAAATTTAGATAAATTTGGTTTTTGAAATGAAGGTTAAAAATGATATTTCAAACCAGTTTTCATTTTGTAAAATATCTGTAAACATTTTTGTGTGTTATTTTAGGTTAAACATAGAGATAATTTTATTTAGTAGCATCCTCTTAATTCTATAGTCCATTGTCTTAATTCTAAAGCAAATTCATTTTGATCTCACTGAAAAAGAGGAATAAAACGATGTACATTGCCCAAAACACAGAATTATATACTATTTATTGATGACATGACTGTTGATGAGGCCTTAGGCCCCATACATTAAATTGCCTTCCAGGAGTTTCAAAAATTATATTTTTATAATTGTCATATCTTAAAGGTAATTCATAGTTTGGCATTCTTTTGTCTTTCTTGCTCTTATAATTTTTAATTTTTATAAAATAATTTGCATATTGTTTATAACCTAATAGATTTTTTAATGGCATTGTGTAAGGCAGTTAAATGTTCTTGAGCCTTCACACTGCAAATGCTCTATTAGTTAAAAAAAAAAGAAATTGACACTTTATAGTCAATACTTCATATTATACTCAACTATTAACCATTGAGTCATAGAATTAAATAATTCTCTCATGAAGACCAAAGAGTATATTAGGAAGCTATTCTTTCCTTTATATTTAACTTCACATATATTATAGCTAATTCTGCATATATTTATTGATATGATATACGATATATTTTTCCTCTTTGGAGTGTCTACATGTATCTAAATGGTACATCGTTATTCTAAACAAAACATGTACAGATAAATGAAATAGATGGGGGTAGCTTATGTAACACTCACACTCCAGCCCCTGCAACTGTTTAAGACAGAAATACCAAAGGAAGCTTGTTGCTAATCAGAGAGCTATTTAGCAGTGGCTCAAACACAAACTCTATTCATTGCTTTTTGCTTCTATTGTATCTTTTCTCTGTGGGACTGAAAGAGAAAGAGACCTGGAAGGGACCTTATCTGAAGTGTCCATCTTTTGTGTTGTTGCTACTTGATTAAAAGGTAGAAGAATGCACTAGGATTTTCCAGGTGGAATAAACTGATGGATTTAGGAGCACTGCTGATGTGCTGCGAGTTGCTCTTGCCTCAACTAGACCGAGACATGTTGTCATGCATGACCTCCTGCTAAAAAATCTTTTGAAACACTGGAAATTGAGCCCAGAACATATCTGTAACTCAGGCTTTTCACCTTGATACCAAATCCTATCTTGAGAGAGTCTGTCAAGGATACAACTGCTCCCCGGACAAAACTTAGATGTTAAAATAATGAATAGTATTTTCTTGAGGGCTTCCCTGGTAGCTCAGCTGGTAAAGAATCTGCCTGCAATGAAGGAGACCCCGGTTCAATTCCTGGGTCGGGAAGATCTGCTGGAGAAGGGATAGGCCACCCACTCCAGTATTCTTGGGTTTCCCTGGTGGTTCAGCTGGTAAAGAATCCACTGCAATGCGGGAGACCTGGGTTCTGTGTACCAAATGAAAGTTAGTCATTTCATATATGGTGATATTAATATGTTCCGAGATAATCTGATAAATTATCAGATTTAAATTTTGGCTCTTTTGAAGATAAGTCACTCTTCAGAAGTATTAATTAAACCTAAACCCTTGTACTCATCACATATTCACTGTTAGCCCCAAGAAATTGTTGACAAGTTCTTGTAATCATTCAATCCATTCATATTCTCAGTATATGGATAGTGTTTTTAAAGTCTAGTGTATGTTTTGTATCTTTTAAAATAACACAATAAGGAACTGTCACTTTAAAAATCTATTGCTAGGACCATTTTGAAATGTTTTGAATTTAGGAAATCTGATGGCTTTAGGTTTAGCTCAGGCTGTAGATCACCTGTGGAGATTAGAACTGCCACCCCCCACCCCCCAAAAAAGGCTTAAGCAACCCTTTGAGTATTTTAAATAGGGACATTTTCCAGAGCATCGGTTTCTAAAACTTTCATTATTTCTTGATGTTGTGCTTTCAGGATTTAGCTACAATATTTATTCAACATCTAAGCCATGTTTTTTTATCAGTCATATTTTTATACCTTTGATAATCAAACTGCTTATCATTGAAAGGTATATACATTTCCATGACTCTGGAAGAATTCACCTTAGTGTTTCTTTGATGTGGATTTTGATGTGTGGAATATAAATTCAACTCAAGAATAACAGAGATGTTGCAAAGTAAAGAAAGACTAAGAAAATCAGGATTTTCTTAATAGTCTGTTAAAGCCATCAGCCAGCAGTTAATGAACAGTGCTTTTCCAAAAGTGCCTGCTCTGAAAAATCATCTATATTACGTCACCAGTATGTTCTCATTGTGCCTGAGAAGATGTGTGGCTTAAGGAAAGTGTATGGGCTCTGGTTAGAAGAGCTACATTTTTAAGCCAAAGTTGGACTACTTATTGCTTGTCTCATTATAGGCAAATGACAGAGAATGCTTCTCTTTCATAATGTCTGTTGCTGGAAATGAAATACATGAGCAGAGCTATCAGAGAGGGCAACTGGCTGGCTTTTCAGGTAGTAAGTACTTCATGGGATGGGCTGTGTTGAAGCATCTCCATTGACTAAGTTCTGTCCCTCAGCTGTGGGTCAGTTTACCTAGATTGGATTATCCTACCAGAGAAAAGCTAAATTAAAAGTCATGTCCCTCCCCCCCAAAAAAAAGTCATGTCCAGGCCAGAGCACCCTTTCATTTATAGTACTTGTTCTACCTTTTCAAGGACAGAATACTTGAGTCTGCCAGAGTAACAGAGTAACTGATCTCATGATCAGAAGTTGCAGCATTAGAGCGATAGAATGAAATGGTTTTGAATAACATTTCCACAGGGCTGTGGAAAACCCTGAAGTCTCACTACATTGCAAGTGCATTTGCCACTCTAGTGGCTGGAAATTGTGAGGTTTCTTTCCTAGGAGAGACAGATTTGTGTTCATCACTTGCCCATTTCTCAGATTTTTCTGTAGGTAGAAACCTTCTCTAATATGAAGATGCTCTTTGTTCACCTTTGTTAATGTCAGAGATTTGAATGTACGTTTCACACATTTTCCTTAAATATCTAAATGCTCCCCTCCTTGTTTTTACTCTGAACATGAGCTGACTTCCCTCTCAAGGGACTTATTGAACATCCTAAATGTGTAAAGTTGGTGGTGACTTTTCCAGGTACATTATGAGGGTCATCTTTGTTGCAAATTTTTGAAGACTCTACTATGTCATCTCTTTGTACTGATTTTATTTAACTCATGGTTTCTTGGTGAGGGTTTATTAAATAGGATAATGTAGATAAAAAGCTTTCGTTAACTCTATGGCACCAAATATGGCTTGATACTTCTAATAGTAGCTATAAGATTCTGATTGGTTTCCAAATCTTTCACTAAGTGTTCTATGTGTATAGTTCTTGTTTTCTTTCAATAACTTTTTATAGGGATCTAAACATAGGAATTTAAATGTCTCGATTTTGGCACAATGAATAGGAGTGTAGATGGATTAAAAGGGATTGGGTTTGATTATTTGGGATGAGAGTAGTGGTTGGCAAGAGCTTTTTCAAGGTGACTAAGTTGTTCTGCATTTTGCTTATGATGGTTATATGTCTGCATGTGTCAAAACTCATGGGACTATGCACCAAAAGGAGTGAATATTACTATTTGTAAATTTAAACATACATATTCATTTTTTTAAGGAAAAGGGATACCTAAGTAGTGCTTATTGATTGACTCTCCAGGAAAAAAAAAAAAAACAAACACTTTTCAGTTCATGTTTCAGCCTAGACCAGAACGCCTTTTCTTGCTTGCCTTCACATTTCGGTAGCACTCAGAGGCTTCTCCTTGGGGTTCTGGTTGCACACTGCTTGAACCTCAATCTTAGCATTTGTCATAGCAGATTGAAATTCTCTATTTATATGTTGTAAAAGGAAAGAGTTGGGACCATTCGCTTTTGTACTAATGGTCCCAAGCAGTATTCAGCACAGGTATAAGCTTAACCATAGCCTGGCATGCTGTAGTCCATGGGGTATCAAAGAGTTGGACGTGACTTAACTACTGAACAACAACAAATATACTTAACTGGGGAACTTTTTCTTAAGAAGGAAACATTATTTCACAGATTTTTTTGTTGTTGTTTGCTTTACTATCCATTTTAGTCTCTGAAGGACCTCTGCCTCAAAATCAATCCTACTGTCTATCAACTTCTCTCCTGCTGTTACTCTACCTGAGTTAGAACACTCCTTTTTAATCTCATGAAAGTTAAATACTTTCTACTGTCTTTCCTTTAGTCATCACTTCATAAAATAGCCTTTGTCCTCTACTTATACCAGCTATGGCTATATTTTAGAGATAATAAGAGCTCCTCGTTGAGAGCTTGAATTTGGAAAGATATCTAAGGTTACTTTTCAGACTTCACCATCTTTTACCTATCTGACTTCAAAAAAGTGGCTGAAATCTCTGAGTCTATTCTCAACTTCAAAATAGGGGAGTAATTTTGTCTAGCCTGTGGGATTTCTATGAAGATTAAGTTAGAAATTACATATTCAGTGCTTAACACAGTACGTGGCACACAGGAAGTCTTTCAAAAATATTAACTATTATTGTATTTCCTCAAAAAGGTCCATGTGTGTATATGGCCTTGCATTATATGTATTAGTTAGCTTAATTTAACATATGAAGAAAATACTTTTATGTTGTGATTTGCTATAAAATTATAGAACTAGCATTGGTCAGCTATATCCTAGATTGAGCTTATATCCAAAAAATAGAGTAAATTTCATCCCTCTCATTACCTGTTACCAACTGTCACTGTTCTCTAGAGAAACTCCTCACAGAATTCTGCTTCATCTCTGTATTCCCAACAGTGCCTAAAATATCCAGAGGTGTTCCTGACCCATTGTCCAGAGGTGTAACTGAGTCAGAATCCTCCAGAAACAAGACCAATTTTCCAAAGTGTAGGAATCCTTTGATCACTGGTCTTGGTCTTTATTCTTGTGACTTCCTAAGATTTGTTCCCCAGGTAGTCACAAGTTGACTTTTAGGCTACAAGCTAGAGAGAAAACCCATCCTCCCATTTTGGTGATGTAAGTCTCTCTTCAATCCAGCTGAACCAGTTTAGAACACAAGACCCCTCTTAATCCAGAACCAGTCACCAGGAGAATTCCAGGTCCAATTGACTTGACTATGAAGGAATGGATGTTGGGGCAAAAACTACTCTCCTGTCAAGTCTTAAAAAAAAAAAAAAAAGAAGTGCATAGGCAATGAAAAAAAAAACACCCAAAAAACTAAAGAAATTGTGATGAACTTTAACTTGGAGAATTTGGGGGAGATATATATCATCCATGATCTATGCAAAGCATTCTTTGTCAACCCGCTGTGAATGGAACTACAGGCTACCTTAGTTATCTTTGCTTTTTGTGTTTTTCTGAAGCTATTTTGTGTTCTATTTACTCAAAGCCTCTCTTTCTTGGCACTGTGAATTAAAATGAGGCCAGTTCACTATGCAGAAAGAAATCTTAATTAGATTGTTGACACAGACAAATAAGCATGTAAATTAGAGTGTACTATCATGATTCACATGCCCCAGTGCATTTTTAGGAAGCCTGGCCTCAAGTAGGGACATCTTTTCTACACTCCTAAATAATCAAGGAAATTGGGGTGACCCTTCATATTAATATATCCACATTAATGAAGCCCTGCTTTTCCCCCTAAAGTATGGGTGCCAATAAATGTATCCAGTTTTTGTGTAAAAACCTAAATCACCTATATAATGAGAATAATCATACTGACTGGGCAGGCCTGTTGTATGGATTCAAGATAATATATATGGGACATCTGACTCAGGATGCATTTCATAGCAACACTAAAAAGATGAAAACTCTGATATTTTAACATCTTAGAAATCTCTACCTTTAAAAAAAGTTTTATTGAAAGGCATATACATATAGAAAAGTGAGTATTTCTCCACTATATAGCTCAATGCATTTTTGCAAACTGAACCTAGATATCTAAGCAGCACCAACTTAATGATACAAAACAAATAAACAAATAAAACACTCTAGAAGCCTGATTGTTCACCCTTCTAGTCATTCATCCCGCAAGAGTAATCACTAATCTGATTTGCGCAGCACAGATTGGTTTTGCTCTCCTGTTTTTGTGCTGAATCAGATGATACATGATCTTTTGTGTCTGATTTTTAGATCATTGTAGCTGTGTGATTAATCCATTTTTTGCATGGCTGTGTAATATTCCATTGGCTGAGTATAAAAGTTCTATTGTTATTGAGTTACTATGAATAGTACTGCTGTGGGCATTCTAATATGTCTGTAGTGTAAAGGTTTATACTTTTCTGACGAATATTCAGTAATACCTAGAAGTGAGTGCACCAGATCTTAGGGTACATTATGCACATTTAGTTGTAGTACATATTGCCAGAGATCATAAGTATACAGTTGGTAAAGTTAGTGATCTGTACTTTTGCTAGGTAAAGTCACAGTTGTGAGTGCAGTATATGTGTGTGCATACATATTTATCTGTGCATATATAGTTTTGCTTAAATATGTAATTATTGATATAACTTTAGATAATTATACAGATTTAACTGTATTTTTTTTCATTTAAAGTAACCATGTATTCTACGATTAATGTTCAGATTACAGAAGATTTCTCTGTCCAAACTTGTGGCAAGTATCCCATCTCTCAGAATAATTTGGCTTGCCTTTCTGGAGTGTGTGGTCAGAATGATAACCCAAACACGTAGGATGTCTGCAAGCCCATATGGATCCATTAAGAGCTACAAAACAGTGAGCTGTCCTCTAAACAGATAGATCCTGGGCCACTTTTCACAGCTTAAGTATTTCAGCTTCTCTGCCCCTCTCAGCTGATTCCTTTGGGATCAGTTTATAACCTGTGCCACCATACCCAGTGGCTCTTTTATTACTCTCTCTTCTTCTAAGATACCATGTCAGAGCATCACTGTTGTTATCTGAGTGGAATTGTTGTTCCCTAAATTTAATATTCCTAATAGCAGGAAATGCAAAGAAATAGAGGAAAACCATAGAATGGGAAAGAATAGAGATCTCTTCAAGAAAATTAGAGATAACCAAGGGAACATTTCATGCAAAGATGGGCACAATAAAGACAGAAATGGTATGGACCTAACAGAAGCAGAAGATATTAAGGAGAGGTGGCAAGGATACACATAAGAACTGTACAAAAAAGATCTTCATGACTCAGATAACCACGATAGTGTAATCACTCACCTAGAGCCAGACATCCTGGAATGTGAAGTCAAGTGGGGCTTATGAAGTACCATTACGAACAAAGCTAGTGAAGGTGATGGAATTCCAGTTGAGCTATTTCAAACCCTAAAATATGATGCTGTGAAAGTGATTCACTCAATATGCCAGCAAATTTGGAAAACTCAGCAGTGACACAGGACTAGAAAAGGTCAGTTTTCATTCTAATCCCTAAGAAAGGCAATGCCAAAGAATGTTCAAACTACCACACAATTGCATTCATTCCACATGCTAGCAAAGTAATATTCAAAATTCTCCAAGCCAGGCTTCAACAGTACGTGAACCATGAACTTCCAGATGTTCAAGCTGGATTTAGAAAAGGCAGAGGAACCAGAGATGAAATTGCCAACATCTATTGGATCATTGAAAAAGCACAAGAGTTCCAGAAAAACATCTATTTCTGCTTGATTGACTATGCCAAAGTGTTTGACTACCACAAACTGTGGAAAATTCTTCAAGAGATGGGAATACCAGACCACCTAACCTGCCTCCTGAGAAATCTGTATGCAGGTCAAGAAGCAACAGTTAGAACTGGACATGGAACAACAGAATGGTTCCAGATCAGGAAAGGAGTACATCAAGGCTGTATATTGTCACCCTGCTTATTTAACTTATATGCAGAGTACATCATGAGAAATGCCGGGCTGGATGAAGCACAAGGTGGAATCAAGAATGGCCATGAGAAATACAATAACTTCAGATATGCAGATGATACCACCCTTATGGCAGAAAGCAAAGAAGAACTAAAGAGCCTCTTGATGAAAGTGAAAAATTTGGTTTAAAACTCAACATTCAGAAAACTAAGATCATGGCATCCAATCCCATCACTTCATGGCAAATAGATGGGGAAACAATGGAAACAGTGAGAGACTTTATTTATTTATTTATTTTTTTGGCCTCCAAAATCACTGCAGATGGTGACTGCAGTCATGAAATTAAAAGATCCTTGCCTCTTGGAAGAAAAGTTATGACCAACCTAGACAGCATATTAAAAAGCAGAGACATTACTTTGCCAACTAAGGTCTGTCTAGCCAAGGCTATGGTTTTTCCAGTAGTCATGTATGCATATGAGAATTGGACTATAAAGAAAGCTGAGTGCCGAAGAATTGATGCTTTTGAACTGTGGTGTTGGGGAAGACCCTTCAGAGTCCCTTGGACTGCAAGGAGATCCAACCAGTCCATCCTAAAGGAAATCAGTCCTGAATATTCATTGGAAGGACTGATGTTGAAGCTGACGTTCCAATACTTTGGCCACCTGATGCAAAGAAGTGACTCATTGGAAAAGACCCCTGTGCTGGGAAAGACTGAAGGTGGGAGGAGAAGGGGACGACAGAGGAGGAGATGGTTGGATGGCGTCACCAGCTCAATGGACATGACTTTGAGTAAGCTCTGAGAGTTGATGATGGACAGGGAAGCCTGGCATGCTGTAGTCCATGAGGTCGCAAAGAGTCAGACACGACTGAGTGACTAAAATGAACTGAATAGCAGGTCAACTTCACTTATTAAAATAGCTTAAGTTAGATTCAGTGGTTGAGCTGGCAACTCAGCTGCTATTTATTCATTGGTTCCTTTCCACATACAATTGATGTTCAAATTCAATTTGGGATTGTAGCCTATTTATACAACAGATACTGCTTGTGTCCATTACCTATAATCTCAAATAAGCATCTTAGCATTAATGTTTAAAAATAGACTTTACTCACTGGCAGGTCTGCTTCTGACATATCCAGAGTCTTTGTGTGCATTCCAAAGGTCACTCTTTATGGCTTGATGATTTAATAACAATAGGTTCCTTCTTTAGATGAACACATTTGAAAATGGTACCACATCCTGGGGGCTGGTAGTGATGGGATGAAGCCCTGTTTCAAGGCACATGACCTAGAGAGGGAAGTAAGTATTGACGTTGACACTTGCCACCCTGCTTTGGGTTGGATGTCATTATGCAGTTTACAAAAAGCCCAATATAGGCGTCATCTCTGCATATATGAAACACATACACACTCATTTACACACACTCACTCAATGTATAGTCTCTCTCCCCTCTCTTTTTTTTAACTGTATCCTTCCTATTTTTAATTAAAGAAGTTCTGAAGCCTTTTCATTAACCTAAGTGAGTATGAAAATATTGAAATTATATTTAACCTGTATAAATTATAAAGTCTATTGTTTATATTACAAATTAAAATTTTAGTTCAGCTTTAATGTTAGAAAAGAACATCTCAACAAATGCAATTACAGCCAAAATAGGAGAGTCAGAACGTATAAGATTAAAGGTGCAGGTTGCAACCCTATTTGTGAAAAAAGTAGAAGAACTTGGGGAAAAGAAAAAAGCAAAGTTTTGGAAGTACAACCAAACGATTTTGTGTATATTTCATTCTCAAAGGTTTCTAGGCAGTGCATATAGGTAAACATATAGGTGTGACTGCCATGAAGACTAAAGCAGAAGACCATACAGAAGGTATAAATGGAATGATGGTTTTAAATGACTTATCTCCTAAGTGTTGGAAATCTGAGTTCTCTTTGAAGATTTGGTTGAAAGAATATAGTTAATTATTGAGTTGTTTTGTGAAATGTCCCTGCTATTTTGTCAGTGACTGCAATCCATGACAAAGCTCTGGGCCCCCATCCACAATACTGTTGGATTCCCCTTATCTACATAGACGTTTTTGATTCAGCTGCCTTTCAGATAGGAGTCTTAACTTAAATTCAAGGGTAGCCAGTTAGAAGCCAACATGGAATATGTTCGTAAGATTATGGGAAAGGAATTATGCAGAACTTTAAAAATAGTATTTTGAAAACCAGAAATGTTGCTCCATGATTTTTTCTCTTTGGGAGATTTTATTTATTTTTTAATTGGAGTATAATGGTTTGGCAATGTGTTAGTTTCTGCTGCACAACAAAGTGAATCAGCCATCCATACACATATGTCCCCTCCCTCTTGAACCTCTCTCCCACCCCACCCATCCCCACCCTTCTGTGTCATCACAGAGCACCAAGCCGAGGCCTGTGCTATAGAACATCTTCCCACTAGCTACCTATTTTACATGTGGTAGTGTATATATGTCAGTGGGACTTTCTCAGTTTGTCCTACCCTCTCCTTCCCCCCCCACACCTATTTTCAGGGGAGGAATAGAGGTGCAGATGTCCCATTATTTTTTTGAGATCAGATAGACATGGTAGTTTGTACACATTTTTTTTTCCATTTATTTTTAATAGTTGGAGGCTAATTACTTTACAGTATTGTAGTGGTTTTTGCCATACATTGACATGAATCAGCCATGGATTTACATGTGTTCTCCATCCCGGTCCCCCCTCCCGCCTCCCTCTCCACCCGATCCTTCTGGGTCTTCCCAGTGCACCAGACCCGAGCACTTGTCTCACGCATCCAACCTGGGCTGGTGATCTGTTTCACCCTTAATAATATACATGTTTCGATGCTGTTCTCTCACAACATTTGTGCACATTTTATCCAGGACAGTAGCTTATTCAAAAAGAAGGTATTCGTTAGTAATTGAGAAAGAAAGTCCCTAGGAACATATGAATAAAATGATGCTTGCTTTGAATCTAATACTGGCTCCATCATCCCTCTTGAGAGCTCCTTTGTTTGCCCTAAAAGTAAAGAGCTAGTATAAATTAAAAACATCATTTAAGGAGCCATTTGGCACACTTGAAGTTTTCATCACACATATGGGGAGATGTGACTGGGAAGAATCTTTTCTTCGGGGTCTTCAAATCCTATAGACTTTTGCAAAGTAAAGTAGCCTAAAAACAACTAATTTGGGGCTAAGTTGTAATTGAAAATGCTTTTTTTGTGAGGGTGAGAGAAGTAGTTGGAAGGAAAAAAAGGAGAAAAGAGATGCAGGTTAACCTCGGACTGTTACAGAAAAGAGATGGAAACAGGATATTTGCTCAGAAAAGGAGAAGTTACATAAATGAATGGAAGTAATAGAGGAGCAGATTTCTTAGTTTTGTTTTTTTTTACAGAATAGAATACTTCCATACCTCATAGACCGCTGGAGGTTTTTTTTGAAAGAGACTGAATGATCTAATGGAGAAGGTCTAGGTATCTGACAGGTAATCATCTAGTAAAAGATTATACAATTAACATGCATCATATAATTTCAAAGGGTTATACTGTACATGAGATAACTCTATGAGCTCTTAAGCTGGAAAATAATACAACTTCTTCCCGGCATCCAAATAAATGAGAAATACTACAACATAATATTGTTCTTCTTGCTCCCTTTGAAGTATTGGTTAGATGTGATCAACTGGGTTCTCTGGGAAGCAGACTCTAAAATGGAGTTTAGTATGCAAGATACGTACTGGGGAGGGCCCTTTGAATCAACACCTCTGAAAGGGAGGGTTACAAAGTGGGAGTGGACAGGGAGAGAAATTGAGTAGCAGTGCAGACCAAATAAGAGCCTGGGTAACAAGCAAGCTGACATTTTTTTTTTCAGCCAACAGAGATAATAACCCAAATAGCTTAGTAGGCAGCAAAAGTACGATCAGCATGGTATCAGCTTTCCATGTCACGTGCCCCGCAGATGACACGAAAATGAAAGGGACCAGATGCAAGGGAACACAAGTGGTAGGGCCCTCTTTTGTTGAGAAGCCAAGTTCATTCTGCACCTCATGATGGTGGTTTAGTCGCTAAGTCATGTCCAACTCTTGCAACTCCATGGACTGTAGCCCACCAGGCTCCTCTGTCCATGGGATTCTCCAGGCCAGATTACTGGAGTGGGTTGCCATTTCCTTCTCCAGGGAATCTTCCCAACCCAGGGATCGCACCCACATCTCCTGCATTGGCAGGCAGATTCTTTATTACTAAACTCAGGGAAGCCCCCATTCTGCAACTAAGCAGTTTTATAGCCTGAAGCTATTCTTTAAAGGGAGGTGAGGCAGAGAGTCACATAGCTTACTGGAACAAGAAAGGCAGATGAGAAAGTCCCCTATGGCAGCCTCCCTCAAGAAACACACACCTCTTTCAAGATTGCCTATCTGTCCATGTTCTAGGAGGATCACAGAGCATTCACCAGAACTTAAGTTAGTCTGAAGTTGAGCTTGTCCATTGTAGCCTATGTGGATACTTGCAGTGTCATTGGGCACGTCCATGGAGCTATTTTCCAACACATGGTTAACCACATGGGATGCTCTGGAGCTAGAATGGCCCTTCTGAGTCGTCCTGAATTGGGCTGAGATGACTGGGCCTTTGTACTCCTGCATTAATCTGTCTTCTTCAGAAAGGGGAATGGGACTCAAAGTCCCCTTTAGGGCCTGAATGCTAAAGACAGTCTGCCAATAGTACTCCCAGCTGCTGAGGCAGAAGTTCTCCATTGAAGGGGACTCAGAATAATTCATCAGTGTCCTCAACAGTATGTAGTTAAGCCATTGTTCCCCCTTATGACAACACTGCTCTTTGCTAAATAATCATTTTTTTCAGAATTTTTAGGCCATCTTAAAAATTATGCATATAAATAGATATTTCAAATATTGAGGGGAAACATGCACTCTAATTGTTACAGAAATGAACATACTCCAAGGGTTGGTTTCTCTGAGTATTTAAATTATTTTATTAAAAAATATCAATCCATTTTTAATTAGCTGTTTTTAATAGGCAGTTAAGCTAAGATATTATAAGCCATATATTAGGGTAATGGACATTTACCAGCTGAGTTAAGTTCTTTTATTTGAAAATGCTGACAAACCTTTATCTGTAATTATAGCAACACTGTGATACAGAAGGAGTACCTCTCTTTGTTGTTTGCAACCCTATAATTCCATATGCCTGTAAAAGAAAAAAATCCATTATTAGCCAAACAGAAGTTATACTGGGCACTAGGTATTACTCATCTCTTTTCCAGAGTTGAGTCATATTTTTAAAAATCAGAGTGGTAGCCAGTTAATAACATACATTTCTTTTATATGGTGAGATTAGAAAGAATAGTTCTCCAGTTTGCATTGGCCTCTATGCAAACACAAGCAAGTCTTTGGCCATTATGAATTAGTTAAACAGTTCTGAATGGAAATATTCTTCATCCTTCAATCCTATCATTTTTCACTCATCATGTCAGATCAATTATTAGAAGGGTTAGAATCTTTCATGGAGTTTATATTCTCCTGTGGGCAGTAGAAAACAAAAATAATTAAACTAAAAAAAAAAACACAAAGATACTTTAAAATAGGGTAAAATAACAGATGGTGACTGGTTTGCATTGTCAAGGAAATATTATCTACGTATTATCATTTGAACTGAGATCTGAATGACAAGAAGGGGCCAGCTATGTGACAATCAAAAAGAACAATATGCTAGCTTGGGGGAGCACTAATGCAAAGTATCTTGAGTGAGGATCAGTTGGCATACTCATGGAACCTTAGCAACAACAAAATTCTGGTATATCTAAAGTGTAGAGGATGAATAGGTTGGAGAAGTAGGAAATAACCAGTTCATACAAAGCCTTGTTAGTCATGGTAAATAGATGTTACTATGTTTGTGACATCAAGTGATTGAAGAGTGTTGATGTCATTCTGACTGCTTATAGAAAATGGAATGCAGGGTGTGATAATGGGATGAAAATATCAGTCATTAAATTTAGTTGTCCATGTGAGAGATAATCGTGATTTTGACAAGGATTCTCACCTTGTCACCTTGGAAAGACTAAAGTGACATTTCAGATTAGAAGTCAGCAAAACTTCATTGATAATAGAAAGAATGAAAGAAATCTCATATGTTTAACCTGAACAATTATGATTGGTGGTGTGACCGTTTATTGAGTGGGGACTATGTGAGTAGGAACAGATTTCTAAAATACATATCAGAAGACCTGAATAGACATTTCTCCAAAGATGGCTAACAACACATGAAAAGATGTTTAGCATCACTAATTCTTACATAAATGCAAATCAAAACTACAACAGGGTATCACTTCACACCACTCAAAAAGGCCACCATCAGAATGTCTGCCAATAAAAAATTCTGACGAGGATATAGAGAAAAGGGAACCTCCTATACTATTGATAGAAATGTAAATTGGTACAGCCACTATGGAGAACAGTGTGGAGGTTCCTAAAAAACTAAAAATAGAGTTACCATATGAACCAGCAATCCCATTCCTGGACATATATCCAGAAAAGACAAAAACTCTGATTTGTAAAAGATACACACACCCCAGTGTTCATAGCAGCACTATTTACAATAGCCAAGACATGGAAGCAACCAAAGTGTCCATCAACAGGAGTGCATAAAGAAGATGTGGTGTGTGTGTGTAATATTACTCAGCCATAAAAAGGATGAAATATTGCCATTTGGAGCAACATGGATGGACCTGGAGATTCTCATACCAAGTGAAGTAAGACAGAGAAACACCAATATTATGTGGTCTCACTTACATGTGTAATCTAAAACAAAATACAAATGAATCTATGCACAAAACAGGAACAGACATAGAAAACAAACTTATGGTTACCAAAAGGGGGAGGCGATGAGGGATAAATTAGGAGGATGAGATTAACAGAGACACACTACTATACATGAAATAGACAAACAACAAGGATTCTGTATGACACAGGAAACTATATTTAATATCTTTTAATAACCTATAATGGAAAGGGATCTGAAAAGCATATATATATGTGTGTGTGTGTGTGTGTGTGTGTGTGTGTGTATGTTTAAAAGTATGTATATGTATATATATGTGTGTGTTAGAAAAGAATTTTCCTTTTGACATGTTAATTTGGGGATGTTTATTAGACATCATAGAGTAGATGTTGAATAGGCAACTTAATATGAATTTGGATTTCAAGGAAGAGCTTGGACCTGGAGATGTATATTAAGGAACTGTTAAAAGCCACAACGCTAGGGATCTCCAAGAGTAAGAAGGCAAATGATCTCAGATTTGAGCCCTGAAGCACTCAAATATTTAGAATTGGAACAAGAGAAGGGCATTCAACATAGAATACTGAAAATTTTAAAAAATCAGGAAAGTGTGATAATGTGGAAGACAATAGAAGAAAATCTTAGAGGAGGAGGGAGTGAATAGCAGCATGAAATGTCCCAAGAGGCTCAGTAAAATAGAGGAGTAATTGGATTTGACAAAATAGAGTCTTTGGTAATCTGGACAAGAGTAGTTTCAGTAGAATGGAGAGATGGGAAGGGCCAGAGAGTAGCTTGATTAGATAATATGAGGTTGGAAATTAGATACAAAAATTATAGATAACTCTTTCAAGTATTACTGTGAAGAGACACAGCGGAATAAGACAGTGATAAATAATAGAGTTTAGAATGATGAATCTCAATCTGATGAGTTTAAAGAGTTAGCAAGGAAATTTCAATAACTTATTTTCCCCATTAAAATGATCTTAAAATATTTTTTATCATTTCCATCTTATATTCCAAGATGACAAATTTATACAACTTTTAGAGAATTGAAAGAGATATTAAGTTAAGATACATGAGATTAATAAGGTAATAATTACAGGATGTTTTCCTTTAGTTGAAATATATCCACTCAGCCTAATTTTTTAAAACTTTAAGCATGTGTAATATAAAAGTACAGTTTGATGAACTTTCACAAGCTGAACAAACTCTCATAATCAGCACTTAGATTAGAAACAGAACCTTAGCAACACCCCAGACATTCATTAGTAACTCCTTTCATTTCATTCATTCATTGCTATACTCATAGCTAAGTACTCTCATGACTTCTAACAGCATAGATTAGTTTTGCCAGGTTTTGAACTTTATATAATGGAATCAATTTAAATATATAAATGGACTTTAATATATATATATATATATTTAATTTATATATGTATAAAATTACTTTAAATATATAAATGGACATCACAGGGCATTCATTGTCTTCACTAACAATTACACTACCCCTTTGCCTCCCTCCTCTTTATACAAACTTAGACATACTTTCTCACTTCATTATCACAAAACATAGTGATTTTCATACTATAGCTTATTACTCTTCCTCCCTACTCTATTTTTTGCCAAATACCGTTGATTAGTCTTAAAGTACACTTCGCAGTACTCCTACGGTAAAATCACCTAGGGAGCTCATTAATAATACAGATCCCGGCTGTGTTTTATGTATCTGGTAGTGAGGCAGGAAACACCCTACTCTTTCGTTCCCCTGTAATGTAATAATGTCTTCCTAAAGTGTTCTTTATTGGCCCTCATCTTACGTTTCCTTTATGGCCCAAACCGCAAATTTCATGAAATCATCAGAAGTCTCACCAGAGGTGATCACGCTCTCCCCTGTCTAGCTCTGTTGAAGAATTGATCTCTGTTTGTCTTGTATCATAGTTACTTGCACACCTGTTTTGTCTTCCTGCCCAGGTTATGATCCTCTGGAGGGCCATCACTATGCATGCCTTTGTATCTCTTATAGCACCCAGCACAGTGTCTTGTGTAGAGTGAATACTAAATAGCTATTTGTTGAATGGAATCCATAAACACTAGAAAGTCATTACTTCCTTAGAAAAATTGAAAGATTAAATGTAGAATGCCAAAGGCTCCATTTTTTCCGTTGAAACATGGTAGCTAGAAGGATAGGAAATATATGGGTATAGGATTATATATCTGTAGGAACTTAGAAGACAAGCAACAATTTCACAAGAATGACTTTGCTAGAATTTTATTTTTTCAGACAGCTGTAATACCTCAATAAATAAATCTTTGGCAAAAAAATAAATATTTCCATGTCTGCCCACCAGTGCCCTAATTTTATTTGATTTGTTCACAGTAATGATTTTAGTAAAAGCAGGTAAGCATGTGAGAGAGTGTATGTGTGTCTGTCTTTTAATTGTTATTTTTCTCTTCCATTATTATTGTAGAACCTCTGCACATATCCTTTGGACTTGAGAAGTTTCTTCCATTACAAAATTCTATATGTGGGAGAAATACTTTTACAGGCCATGTTTAATTTCATAAGTGGACCCTCTATCTTTTTTTTAAGATATGAAAAGAAATGTTTACTTACCATTAAAACTTACTTATGCTTAGTTTGAAAGAAGTGGAGCAGAACAATTAAGTAATATGAACTTCTCTATGTTTCTAAAACTAGAACTTTCTCTGAGCAGTTTTGTACATTTACTGTCTCTCTCTTTTCGTTGCCTTTTCTGTCTACAGTCTACTCAAAAATCCTGTGAAACCAGTTTCCTCTTTCTGTGATTTCATGACAACATAAGGACATGAATTTGAATTCTGTTACTAAATTTCCAAAGGTCATTCCAGTTAGTTCTCCTCCCCTATTTATGTTTTTTTCTTTCCTTCTCTTTCCATAATTGAACTCTTGGGGTCCAACTAGAATCTGATTGTCCTTTTTATTTTTACCATTTTGTGCATGCTTTCTCCTAAAGTAGGAACTAACAGACTTTTCTATAAAAGACAAGATAGTAAATACTTGAGACTTTTTCAGGCCATCCAGTCTCTGCTACAACCTCTCAACAATGCTGTTGTCTTATGAACACAGCCATAGAAAACACATACGAGATTTGTTTTTATCAAACATTACACTGGCATTTGAATTTCATTTAATTTTCATATTTCAAGATATGAAATATTATTGTTCTTTTGATTTTTCTCCTAGCTATATAAAATGTGAAAACCATTCTTAGCTTGTGTGTATCAACAAGGGTGGCAAGTGGGAATGCCCCATAGGCTGTGTTTTGCTGACCCTATGTTTTAAATGAAGTATCAGTAATCACTGTCTTTTTCAAAATAGTCCACTAATATGCCTTTTTAATTCATCGTTTAGGTAGTGAGTACAATTTTTCATCATCACACATTGCCTTTTGTTTTCTTTACTTTTCTTCAATTCTTAAATTTATTTATTTTTATTTTTGGCTCTGTTGGGTCTTCATTGCTGCATGTGGACTTTCTCTAATTGTGGTGAGCAGGAGACCCTCTCTAGTTGTGGTGTGTGGGCTTCTCATTACAATGGCTTCTTTCATTGTGGAGCACAGGCTCTCAGGGCACAGGCTTCAGTAGTTGTGGCATGCAGAATCAGTAGTTAAGGTGTGCAGACTTAGTTGCTCCATGACATGTAGAATTTTCCTGGACCAGGGATCGAATCCATGTCCCCGGCATCAACAGGCAAAATTTCATCCACTGTGTCACTAGGGAAGTCCTATCCCACATTGTTTTGTAAATACATTACACATTCCAATGTCCTAGCTGCTGGAGAATGCAGAGGAATTATACCTACTCTTCCCTGGTTCTAAAATTGCACTGGAGAAGCAGGAAATGTATATGAACAGATAAATGACATCATAAAGTAATATTGCATTTCATGGTCATTATTTAGAACTACAGCTCTTTATTTTTTTTTTTATTATTATTTTTTTTTCCAGTGGGTTTTGTCATACATTGATATGAATCAGCCATGGATTTACATGTATTCCCAATCCCGATCCCCCCTCCCACCTCCCTCTCCACCCGATTCCTCTGGGTCTTCCCAGTGCACCAGGCCGGAGCACTTGTCTCGTGCATCCCACCTGGGCTGGTGATCTGTTTCACCATAGATAGTATACATGCTGTTCTTTTGAAATATCCCACCCTCACATTCTCCCACAAAGTTCAAAAGTCTGTTCTGTATTTCTGTGTCTCTTTTTCTGTTCTGCATATAGGGTTATCGTTATCACCTTTCTAAATTCCATATACATGTGTCAGTATGCTGTAATGTTCTTTATCTTTCTGGCTTACTTCACTCTGTATAAGGGGCTCCAGCTTCATCCATCTCATTAGGACTGGTTCAAATGAATTCTTTTTAATGGCTGAGTAATATTCCATGGTGTATATGTACCACAGCTTCCTTATCCATTCGTCTGCTGATGGGCATCTAGGTTGCTTCCATGTCCTGGCTATTATAAACAGTGCTGCGATGAACATTGGGGTGCACGTGTCTCTTTCAGATCTGGTTTCCTCAGTGTGTATGCCCAGAAGTGGGATTGCTGGGTCATATGGCAGTTCTATTTCCAGTTTTTTAAGAAATCTCCACACTGTTTTCCATAGCGGCTGTACTAGTTTGCATTCCCACCAACAGTGTAAGAGGGTTCCCTTTTCTCCACACCCTCTCCAGCATTTATTGCTTGTAGACTTTTGGATAGCAGCCATCCTGACTGGTGTGTAATGGTACCTCATTGTGGTTTTGATTTGCATTTCTCTAATAATGAGTGATGTTGAGCATCTTTTCATGTGTTTGTTAGCCATCTGTATGTCTTCTTTGGAGAAATGTCTGTTTAGTTCTTTGGCCCATTTTTTGATTGGGTCATTTATTTTTCTGGAATTGAGCTGCAGGAGTTGCTTGTATATTTTTGAGATTAATCCTTTGTCTGTTTCTTCATTTGCTATTATTTTCTCCCAATCTGAGGGCTGTCTTTTCACCTTACTTATAGTTTCCTTTGTAGTGCAAAAGCTTTTAAGTTTCATTAGGTCCCATTTGTTTAGTTTTGCTTTTATTTCGAATATTCTGGGAGGTGGGTCATAGAGGATCTTGCTTTGATTTATGTCGGAGAGTGTTTTGCCTATGTTCTCCTCTAGGAGTTTTATAGTTTCTGGTCTTACATTTAGATCTTTAATCCATTTTGAGTTTATTTTTGTGTATGGTATTAGAAAGTGTTCTAGTTTCATTCTTTTACAAGTGGTTGACCAGTTTTCCCAGCACCACTTGTTAAAGAGGTTGTCTTTTTTCCATTGTATATCCTTGCCTCCTTTGTCAAAGATAAGGTGTCCATAGGTTCGTGGATTTATCTCTGGGCTTTCTATTCTGTTCCATTGATCTATATTTCTGTCTTTGTGCCAGTACCATACTGTCTTGATGACTGTGGCTTTGTAGTAGAGTCTGAAGTCAGGCAGGTTGATTCCTCCAGCTCCATTCTTCTTTCTCAAGATTACTTTGGCTATTCAAGGTTTTTTGTATTTCCATACAAATTGTGAAATTCTTTGGTCTAGTTCTGTGAAAAATACCGTTGGTAGCTTGATAGGGATTGCATTGAATCTATAGACTGCTTTGGGTAGAATAGCCATTTTGACAATATTAATTCTTCCAATCCATGAACACGGTATGTTTCTCCATCTGTTTGTGTCCTCTTTGATTTCTTTCATCAGTGTTTTATAGTTTTCTATGTATAGGTCCTTTGTTTCTTTAGGTAGATATACTCCTAAGTATTTTATTCTTTTTGTTGCAATGGTGAATGGTATTGTTTCCTTAATTTCTCTGTCTGTTTTTTCATTGTTAGTATATAGGAATGCAAGGGATTTCTGTGTGTTAATTTTATATCCTGCAACTTTACTATATTCATTGATTAGCTCTAGTAATTTTCTGGAAGAGTCTTTAGGGTTTTCTATGTAGAGGATCATGTCATCTGCAAACAGTGAGAGTTTTACTTCTTCTTTTCCTATCTGGATTCCTTTTACTTCTTTTTCTGCTCTGATTGCTGTGGCCAGAACTTCCAACACTATGTTGAATAGTAGTGGTGAGAGTGGGCACCCTTGTCTTGTTCCTGATTTCAGGGGAAATGCCTTCAATTTTTCACCATTGAGGGTGATGCTTGCTGTGGGTTTGTCATATATAGCTTTTATTATGTTGAGGTATGTTCCTTCTATTCCTACTTTTTGGAGAGTTTTAATCATAAATGAGTGTTGAATTTTGTCAAAGGCTTTCTCTGCATCTATTGAGATAATCATATGGTTTTTATCTTTCAATTTGTTAATGTGGTGTACTACATTGATTGATTTGCGGATATTAAAGAATCCTTGCATTCCTGGGATAAAGCCCACTTGGTCATGGTGTATGATTTTTTTAATATGTTGTTGGATTCTGTTCGCTAGAATTTTGTTAAGGATTTTTGCATCTATGTTCATCAGTGATATTGGCCTGTAGTTTTCTTTTTTTGTGGCATCTTTATCTGGTTTTGGAATTAGGGTGATGGTGGCCTCATAGAATGAGTTTGGAAGTTTACCTTCTTCTGCAATTTTCTGGAAGAGTTTGAGTAAGATAGGTGTTAGCTCTTCTCTAAATTTTTGGTAGAATTCAGCTGTGAAGCCATCTGGTCCTGGGCTTTTGTTTCAAAATGATATGATTTAAGTAATGGATTAAATAACTTTTTCTAATCAAAAGAAAGTTTGAGAATTTTTCATATGCTTATCTAGTCTCTTATTTGAGGGAAAAAGGTTACCACATAAGCTTTTATCTTAAAATTTCCTTTGTCCATCCTGATGGAGTATAATTGAGCAATTATTTTATGTAATTAATTCCTAAAGTAGTTGTGAAAACATTCTAATATTTTGTAACTTTGTATTATAAGGCCATATAATAATTATGCCAATTTATGGTTGGAATAGGTAATTATAGTTAATGCTATAATCTGGAGATGTTAAAATATGTCTCAATCAAAATTTTAATATATGTATATCAACTCAAAATTATCTTATTATATTACTTCATCATTTCAGTTAGCATGCATTTTCAAAACTTCATCCTATTATCCTATAAGTTACAAAATATCTTTGTCATATCTTTTTAACACTTTTGATTATCTAGTATTTGAAAACTTAAAAGTGTTGAGTAAGAACAACTAACCAGATCTTATTGCAAGTGGGATGGTTGAGTTTTCTTTGTAGTCCTTCAGGAATTTTAGCCATAGTTTGAAATACAAATACATACCACATATTCTTAGGCAAACTTTCTAAAGGATGGAAATGTAAAGTACTAATAGTTTATGCATGATTTGTAGTCATACTATTTATAATATGAAAATACACATACATTTGTTGTTGAAGTGAATAAGTTGCTAATTTACCAGAAACCAAAAGAATAAACCTAGAACATTTCTCAGGGCATCTTCCATCTCTGTGATTTATTGCTCATATATAGTAATTTGCCAGATGACACCCTAGTGAACCAAGAATTAATGCCTCTTCCTAAGTAACTCTCAGTGAGGGACTGATGTATGGAAGGAGTAACAGGAAACTTATACTACCATATGTAAAACAGATGGTCAAGGGGAATTTGCTGTCTGGCTCAGGAAACTGAAACAGGGGCTCTGTGTCAGCCTGGAGGGGTGAGATGGGGAGGGAGATGGGAGGGAGGTTCAAGAGAGAGGGGATATATGTATACCTATGACTGATTCATGTTGAGGTTTGACAGAAAACAGCAAAATTCTACAAAGCAATTATCCTTCAATAAAAAATTAGTTAATTAAAAAATACTCTGTAGCATTTTGCCAATTAAGAAAATAAGCAATTCATATCTCAGATTCAAGAATACTGGGAAAAAGAGCTAAAAGGTTTGCTTTTCTATTCTTGCTTCAAGAATCCCTACCCACCTTGGCTCTTTGTTTAAGAAATAAATGAAGTCATGGAATATTACTCAACTATAAAAAAGAATGCATTTGAGTCAGTTCTAATGAGGTGGATGAAACTGGAGTCTATTATACAGAGTGAAGTAAGTCAGAAAGAGAAACACCAATAGTTTATTAACGCATATATATAGAATTTAGAAAGACAGTAATGATGAACCTATGTGCAAGACAGCAAAAGAGACACAGATGTAAAGAACAGACCTTTGGACTCTGTGGGAGAAGGTGAAGGTGGGATGATTTGAGAATATAGCATTGAAACATATATATTACCATATGTAAAATAGTTGACCAGTGCAAGTTCAATGCGTGAAGTTGAGTACCCAAAGCCAGTGCTCTGGGACAACCCAGAAGGATGGGGTGGGAGGGAGGTGGGAGGGGCTTTCAGGATGGAGGGACACATGTACACCCATGGCTGATTCATGGCAATGTATGGCAAAAACCACCACACTATTGTAAAGTAATTAACTTCCATTACAATTAATTAATTAATTAAAACACACACACACACAAAATAAATTAGTGAAGTCATGAGTACAGTTTTGTAATATATGCATTGAGCATTTTGGTCTTGTAATCTTTTTCTTTCATAGTCATCAAATTTTTTCCAATTATGCCATTTATTTGTTGGTTGGTCTTGCGCTAATTCTGAACCGTTTTTGACAAACAACAGAGAGCTCAGCTTGGTACTCTGAGGGGACCTAAAAGGGTAGGATGGGGGTGGTGGTGGGAGGAAGGCCCAAGAGGAAGGGGATATATGTCTACATACAGCTGATTCACTTCATTGTACAGCAGAAACCAACACAATATTGTAAAGCAACTATACCCAATTAAAAAAAATCCATGGCTGATTCATATCAATGTATGGCAAAAATCACTACAATATTGTAAAGTAATTAGCCTCCAGCTAATATAAATAAATGAAAAAAAAACTTTAAACAAAAAAAAGTCAGTGATAGCAGTTCTGCCTATTTCAAAAACTGTCATGTTGGTACTGTATAAAGTATAAAACACTGGTACTATAAAATACTAAAAAGTATTTGGCAAATACTAAAAGGAAATGGCAAAACTATAAGACGACAAAGCTACATGTTAAAGGAAAAGGGGAAACTAGGAAAAGAAACCAAATCTAAAAAGATTCCTTATCCAGTCTACATACTATTTTAAAAAAGTAGCTTAATTGCTCTTAGATTTCTAGTAAGCAGTTCCTAGAGTACTGAACACACTAGGATACCTCAGTAGAGAATAGTTTCTCTTGAGCCAAATTTCCTTAATGTGCACATGATATATAGTGAGTATACCATGGGTTATTTTACATTGATTAACATATATTTGAAGCACTAATTCAGAAAAAAAATATGGAGAAAATGTTAGGAATTACTTAGAGCTGTACTTCAAAATAACTTAAGGAAATAATTAGTCAAGGAAGTTTGCAATGAACATGAGCCCCTCCAGGTTTTGGAAATTCTTCTCTGAAACATATTCTTTTCTAAAAATAAGGCATTATTAAAAAGTAAAAGACACAAATTCTTATCTATTGAATTGTTACCTCCTAAAGGGGAAATTTATCTATATGAAATACTCCTATGTGGAATACCAATTTTAAAATCTCCAATAAAAGAGCAGAATGTGTAAGTATTGTAGAAATATTTTAACCAATTGAATTCAAAATAATAAGAAAAATATATGATTGAGGGCGCAAGGAGTTTTATTTTTATGATTTATTTCTTTTATTTATTTGTTTTATCTATCACTATACTGGGTCTTTGTTGCTGTGCGTGGACTTTCTCCAGTTGCAGCAAGTGGGGGCTGCTTGCTAGTTGTAGTGAGCAGGCTTATCGTTGCAGTGGCTTCTCTTGTTGCAGAGCCCAGGCTCTAGGGGATGCGGGCTTCAATAGTCATGGCATGTGGGCTTGGTAGTTGCAGCTCATGGGGTCTAGAGCACAGGCTCAGAAGTTGTGGTGCACGGGCTTAGTTGTCCTCTGGCATGTGGGATCTTCCCAGACCAGGGATCAAACCCATGTCTCCTTCATTGGCAGGCAGATTCTTTCCCACTGAGCGACCAGGGAAGCCCAGGAGTTTTTAATGTTACATATCATGTCACATAGATCAGGGCTCAACACCTCAAGAGGGAGAGTAAGTTACAAAAATCAAGTAGAGGGAAAATATAATGCCAGGTTCTCCATAAACTATCCTTAATAGCAAAAAAGGCACTTGGAGGAATAATGGGCAAGCCCATGGTAATATAATTCATTTACAATGTGACTTATCTTATAGAATTCTCAGATTGTGCTGTGGAATTTAAATAATGCTGGTAAATGCCACAAGAATGGAGAAATCAATTTCAGAGCAACCACTAACAAGTTTTGGATTACTTTAGTATTTTTCTTCATCCTTATCACTGAAGAGAAAATGGAGATAGAAAATAAAAAGATCAAGTAATATATTTGCTTTCTCATATAGAATTTTTGCAGTCTTCAAGGGTAAATTTTTTTTTCTTCTTTCTAGCAAGTGATATTCTTAGGAAGCATGCTATAAAATAGACAGCACCTATTTATTTGTTCACTTAATGAGCTCTGGGCAGCCCAACTCCTTAACAGACTTAGTGTGACATAGTTAAGAAGCACTGTAGGGGAAGGGAATGACAACCCACTTCAGTATTCTTGCCTGGAGAATCCCCATTGACAGAGGAGCCTGGTGGGCTACAGTCCATGGGGTCACAAAGAGTTGGACATGACTGAAGTGACTGAGCACACACACGTAGGTAGTTTAAGGGCTTCCCAGGTAGCTCAGTGGCAAAGAATCTGCATGCCAATACAGGAGATGCAAGAGATGTGGGCTGGATCCCTGGGTTGGGAAGATCCCCTGGAAAAGGAAATGGCATGTTTCAATGCTATTCTGTATATTATCATATGTGAAACAGATCGCCAGTCAAAGTGTGATGCATGAGACAGGGTGCTCAGGGCTGGATGACCCTGAGGGATGGGATGGGGAGGGAGATGGGAGGCGGGTTCAGGATGGGGAGCACATGTACACCCATGGCTGATTCATGTCAATGTGTGGCAAAAACCACTACAATATTGTAAAGTAATTAGCCTCCAATTAAAATAAAGAAATTAATTAAGAAAAAAAAAAAAAGGAAATGGAAACCCGCTTCAGTATTCTTGCCTAGAAAGTTCCAGGGACAGAAGAGCCTGGCGGGCTACAGTCCACAGGGTTGCAAAGAGTTGGACATGACTGAGCATGCACGCATGCAAGCAATTAGGTTAGAAGTTTCGGTTTCTACTAAGGTTTCCACAGAGACTACAATACTATTTTGATATGCAGATTCTCTTTGGTTTTGTGAGTCCAAGATGCCCATATAGTATACCAACTTATAGACGTGATTCTGGTATGTGTGTATTTTGCACTCATTTAAGAACTTTGAACCACTATCAGCTCATTTTAAATTCTGTTCTGGAGCCTACCCATGGGATAGTGCTATGTTTGTCTTTGAATTTTCCTTCCAGTCTCCCTTTTCCCTTCCCTGTCTGTACATCCTGTGGTTATCTACTGTCCTGTTGCTAATATACTAACCAAATATTCCTAATTAATATGCTTGCATATTTTTCCTTTCTTGGCATATTGCCTTCCTAGGCAATTTAGGGTGAAAATGTGGCATATTTTACTGATGGTTAGATTTATGACATCCAGGTAATTAATATGTTTTTGCTTATTAAAAACATCCCATCAGATGTAAAATTCAGAGAAACATGTTCAGCAGTCCTAAATTTAAGTTGCAGTAAAAAATCCCAAGCTCCCCTGAACACAGGCAAAATGTACCCTGACAGAACAACTGGATTGTCACAGATGGTCTGTAAGACTTGAAGACTAATTTGATGAAATAAAATTAAATGAGGGAAATTGTACACAGTCATTAATCCAACACACCATTACTTAAAATGCTTTGTTGAAGTTGTTTTTACTGTTTCAAATGGAAAAGATCAAAATATAGAGAGAAAAGCATTCAAAACTCATATATAACATAGATGAAACTTGTTTGGATAGCTGTTGAACTTTGGTGCATTTGGAAGGTATGTTGTATATAATTATAGTGCTATTAGAATGTGTTTTAGTATTCTGTCAGGGGTTGACTCTACCATGACCATGTATGTGATAAAAGCCCTTTAAATATAAAGTGATCACTTTTAACTTTTAAAAATTTGTATGCTTCTTTTTATGGCATTGTATAAAAAAGTGAACACAATTTCAAAATGTGATTTTGAATCATGATTTTAGGTCATTATGTCTGACACCTCCACAAACTACAATAATGTCCAGCAAACTCAAATTCTCCATCCCAATGATTTCATGAAAAAGAAACTCAAATGATCCATTCCAATTATTTCACAATTGCACTCATCTCGAACACTAGCAAGGTAATGCTCAAAATTCTCCAAGCTAGGCTTCAATGGTACGTGAACCGAGAACTTTCAGATGTTCAAGCTGGATTTAGAAAAGGCAGAGGAACCAGAGATCAAATTGCCAGCATCTGTTGGATCATAGGTAAAGCAAGAGAATTCCAGAAAAGCATCTACTTCTAATTTACTGACTATGCTAAAGCCTTTGACTGTGTGGATCACAACAAACTCTGGAATATTCTTCAAGAGATGGGAGTGCCAGACCACCTTACCTGCCCATGAGAAATTTGTATGCAGATCAAGAAGCAACCGTTAGAAATGGACATGGAACAACGAACTGATTACAAATTCTGAAAGGAGTACATCAATGTTGTATGTTGCCACCCTGCTTATTTAACTTATATGTAGAGTACATCATGAGAAATGCGGGCTGGATGAAGCACAACCTGGAATCAAAACTACCAGGGAAAATATCAGTAACCTCAGATATGCAGATGACACCACCCTTATGGAAAAATGTGAAGAGGAACTAAAGAGCCTCTTGATAAAAGTGAAAGAAGAGAGTGAAAAAGCTGGCATAAAACTCAACATTCAAAAAATTAAGATCATGGCATCTGGTCCCATCACTTCATGGCAAATAGATAGGAAAACCATGGAAACAGTGAGAGACTTTATTTTGGGGGGCTCCAAAATCACTGCAGATGGTAATTGCAGCCATGAAATTAAAAGACGCTTGCTCCTTGGAAGAAAAGCTATGACAAACTTAGCATATTAAAAAGCAGAGACATTACTTTGCCAACAAAGTTCCATCTAGTCAAAGCTATGGTTTTTCCAGTAGTCATGTATGGATGTGAGAGTTGAATCGTAAAGAAAGCTGAGTGCCAAAGAATTGATGCTTTTGAACTGTGGTGTTGGAGAAGACTCTTGAGAGTCCCTTGGACTACAAGGAGATCCAACCAGTCCATCCTAAAGGAAATCAGTCCTGAGTGTTCATTGGAAGGACTGATGCTGAAGCTGAAGCTCCAGTACTTTGGCCATCTGATGCGAAAAACTGACTCATTGGAAAAGACCCTGATGCTGGGAAAGACTGAAGCTGGGAGGAGAAGGGGACAACAGAGGACGAGATGGTTGGATGGCATCACCAATTCGATGGATGTGAGTTTGAGCACACTCCGGGAATTGATGAAGGACAGGGAATCCTGGCATGCTACAGTCCATGGGATTGCAAAGAGAGAGACAGGACTGAGTGACTGAACTGAAGGATTGGGTCATCACTCTGTTATATAAGGACAACATGACTAAAATCTCTCTGAACAGTACTGATTGTCAGTATTCTGTCTGATCAATGTGTCTCAGTTTGGGGTTTGTAAAGTTGTAAATCTATGCCTACTCCACCCAGTCTTACCCATTTCACTTTCATACTGAGGTAGTTAATCTTCAATGATATTTAAGCTAATGGCTCCTTTTCAATTAGATTTGAAATTCAGCCTGAATTTTCCAGTTTGTGCTCAGGTTACCCTGCTAATCATAGAATTATGTTAGCAGTTTTCTAATTTTATATGTAGTAAAATTTATCTCAAATCTTAGGACTTATATTTCATTACAGCTTTAAACAGGTTTAAAAATCTTAGCAAGATGTCATATGAATACTTACGGTTACTAAAAGCACCACATGTAACAGAAGTAAAAGTAAAACTTGAGTAAATGAAAAGAGTACTCTATGTCAGGTCATGTCAGACATTGTTTCCTGTTCAATCACACTGTGAATTCTTTTTCATTTGGGGAATGGAAATAAATAGTGAGCTCAAGACTTCTATACTTATTGAGCTACCAATGATATATTCTGATAATATTTCATGAAGTTAAAAAACATTCCTGCTAAATTCCCCATTAGAACAATTTTCACCTGTTTTTGCTACATTTTTTCATTGAGAAAAGTGTGCTCATGCTGATAATTATAAGTAGTGAACTCTAAACAATTATCTGGGATCCATGAGTTGTATTTACTCATCTTATTAAATATGATTGTAATTTATTGTTAGAGCTATATGGTCCACTTCCCACCACAAGCAATTTGTATGATCTGAGGAACATCACTTCTCTCATCCATTTTTGTTTTTAAGCTCAGTTTCTAAAGATCACGTTGCTTACCATCCACTATTCGTATGGATTTCTTATGGATCCAAAAAAATGTTAGCATTACCTTGTGCCCACAAAAGCAATTCCTATTACCATTTCATAATCTAAGTTATTGATTCCACAGGTATATTTATTATTGGGTACCTATGAAACACCCAGATATATAGAGTACTCATAGTGATATGTATTAATACAACAGAAGTAATAGATAAGAAGAGCCTGCTCATAGCTACAGAAGATATTTCTCCCCCTGAACTCCAGGTCTCTGATGTGCAAGTATGGGGTAGATGTAAACAGGCAGACAGTCTCAGTATTCAGTTCAGTTCAGTCGCTCAGTCGTGTCCGACTCTTTGCAACCCCATGAATCGCAGCACACCAGGCCTCCCTGTCCATCACCAACTCCCGGAGTTTACTCAAACTCATGTCCATCGAGTCGGTGATGCCATCCAGCCATCTCATCCTCTGTCTCCCCTTCTCCTCCTGCCCCCAATCCCTCCCAGCATCAGGGTCTTTTCCAATGAGTCACTCTTCTCATGAGGTGGCCACAGTATTGGAGTTTCAGCTTCAGCATCAGTCCTTCCAGTGAACACCCAGGACTGATCTCCTTTAGGATGGACTGGTTGGATCTCCTTGCAGTCCAAGGGACTCTCAAGAGTCTTCTCCAACACCACAGTTCAAAAGCATCAATTTTTCGGTGCTCAGCTTTCTTCACAGTCCAACTCTCACATCCATACATGACCACTGGAAAAAATCATAGCCTTGACCAGACGGACCTTTGTTGGCAAAGTAATGTCTCTGCTTTTCAATATGCTATCTAGGTTGGTCATAACTTTCCTTTCAAGGAGTAAGTGTCTTTTAATTTCATGGCTGCAATCACCATCTGCAGTGATTTGGGAGCTCAAAAAAATAAAGTCTGCCACTGTTTCCACTGTCTCCCCATCTATTTCCGATGAGGTGATGGGACCAGATGCCATGATCTTAGTTTTCTGAATGTTAAGCTTTAGGCCAACTTTTTCACTCTCCTCTTTCACTTTCATCAAGAGGCTTTTTAGTTCCTCTTCGCTCTCTGCCATAAGGGTGGTGTCAGTATAATAAAATACAATTGGTGACTCTACATGTGTGTAACACATGTGTTGCAAACAAAAATGTCCGTATGAGCTAAGCAGGTAACAGAAAAGCATGGGATAGTAAAGGGATAAAAAATAAGTGCTAAGTTGTCCATGTACTGAAATATTTGAACACTGTGCAGGGTAAATACCATGGTTGTTAGAACAGTTCAGTTGCAATTTTGGGACTTCCGATTCTCCTCCCAGTCTCTGAATACATCCTAAGCCACACTCTTCTATTTTTATTGATTTTTTGGGTATTTATTTATAGCCTGTACCCCTGTGATGGGAGTTCTCTAGGACTGCTGGGTAGAAAAAGATGGTTTGTTGGGAGACACTTTGTACAGTGCTTTTCCCTAGGTTCAGAATCCTGTACCAGATACAAACACATAAAACAAGTAGTGAACAATGAAAATAAATCATTGATGACATTTCAATTAGTCTGATTCAAACTCTACAAATAAGAGGAACATAGCAAGAAAATATTAAAGTGGGAATTAAGAAGATTCCTTCATGGATGCTTATATTTGGGGAAATTCTTCTTTAGATTTTTTTAAGCAGAGAATTCACTCTGTTATGTAGAGAAAAAAATAACATAAAAAATTGTTAGCAAAAATCATTTTCGTGAGGATGAGTAAAAGATTAAACAAAATGCAGCCTAGGATTTGCAGTGTATTTTGTTTCACTGTTCTAATTCAAAATTAAAGCATTCACTTTCACACTAGGCCCCATTTTTATGTTAGTGTTATTTTCTACTTATTGTTCAATTTTATTCCCATTAAAAACACCCACGTTGATTTCTATACCCAAAGAATTTTAGTTCTTATCATTTCATACTTTTGGATATTCTGTAATCCAATACTTTACACAAACACACACATACACAGTGTGTTTAGCTTTCTATTAAATAAAGAAAAGTCTGTGTTATCAAATTAAACATTACTTTCAAACATCAAATATTAGGGGTTGTTGATGTTAGAATGTTACACCATTTTTATTTCCTCATTTGAGCAATTAGCTTAGTGTGAAGAAAGTAGCAAATTTTAAAAATTCACATCACATCCAATTATTAGAACAAACCTTCTTTCATAGACTAGAACTAGTTTCAGTCACAGCCTAGAAGTTATAATTTGACAAACTCTAAACAGAGGGAAAAAGAGGTTAATAACAGCGGGTCTTTGGCTATTGCTGCTTCGAGAAAAGAAAGCAATTATATATGTTCACATAGCGCTGACAAGGAGAAACACAACTTTGGATGGCAGAGAACTTGCATTAGTCTTTTTGACATGTTCCTGTGGTGTGATTTATTATGTAGACAATCAGCTCAACTTCTTAAGTTTGATATCCTTGGAATCATTTGAAATTTAAATTTTAATGAAACTTCATTAATTCCCAGGCCAAAGAAGTAATTCTAATTGCTTTTGAGAATCAGACTATGAAAGAATTCTTTGGCAAACTGGTACCATCTTTTCTCTCGTTTATCATTGGTTGCATTGTAGGTACTTAATTGAAGGTCCTCTGATTATCAGCATGGGTTGGCATCTGTATGCTCCATGCATTTTAAACAGTAGGCCAGATGTTCAAAGGATCAGCCGAAGCATCAATAGCATGCGAGTGTGAATAATAAAATTTTAATTATCTACAAGAAGCAAATAAAAAGCACAAGCTTTTCCCCTCTTTAGCCTGAAAGAGAAGATGAATGTCTCAGTGGCATTTTAAGAACGAGTCAACTGTGAACTGTGGGAGAATTTGGTAGAAACCTGATAGTTAACTGATGATTATTGTCTCTGCTTCTTTAGTTCACCCTACACTCATACACATGGACACACACACACACACACACACACCCATACACACAAAGATATGGGAGTTTGAGGTCGTCTGAACAAATTTATTTGAAAGATAACTATATGGAAAAAATCCTTTAAGACACTGAGGAAAAAAATGGAAGAGAGGCAGGGTATGATGGCCCACACTTAAATATTTACTGGTCTAATGTTTGCCAAGTTTTAAATTAATGTAGGTTCTTTTACAGCCAGAATTAATGATCCCAACAATTTGAAGTTAGAGATTTTTTTTAAGTATTCTAAACCTAGAAAACCCAGAAACTCACAGCATGTAAAAATTCTTGTATGTGTGTATTTTACACTCATTTAAGAGAGAAATGACCATCAGTCAGGTAGACAGGGAAAGGAATGACTCTTCACACCTACACACTCATTACTGAATATTTCTTAAAATGTAGTAAATTTATACATAATTGGTGTGAAAGTGTATCTGTTTTGTTTACACTATGATAAATAAATTTGCCTTTTCTAACATTAGGGTTTTCATAATTTGAAATAATGTATATATTTATATCAAATAATGAATTAGTATCATTTTGACATAAAGATAAATGTTTATCTCATATACATTGAGGTGTTATATGGTTCATTTTTTTATGATGACCATTGGTGGATCAAAAATATTAATATCTACTTTAAACTTTGTACCACTATCAGCTCATTTTAAAATTATATGTAGAATTTCCTAAATTATCTCTATTTAGGCCAAACATCTACAAATTAAAAATGTAAATGCAGAGATTTGTTTTTTGTTATTCCCCAATAAGAGGCATCCATCCTATCAAAATAATTTACATGATATAGTTTGCTAAAGTTTTGCAGATTTGTTATTTTGTAAATCTTAATGTCAAATGTTTTAACTTTCAGGTTGTCTTTATTTCAGTTTTCCTATGCACTGTCTTTGCATACTTGTTGAATGGACTCTAAATAGGAAAATAGGTTAACATTTATCCACAGCTATCCAATAGTCACCTACTATTCATGAACATCTTGAAGAAATATAAGTAATCATAATTTGTGAATTCACCCTTTCTGACATGGAATCCTGAGTTTCCACTTTATGGGTCTAGACTTTTTATTTATTTATTTATTTTTACTTCTGCTTTTTTTTTCTTTTTTCATTTATTTTTATTAGTTGGAGGCTAATTACTTTACAATATTGTAGTGGTTTTTGTCATACATTAACATGAATCAGCCATGGATTTACATGTATTCCCCATCCCGATCCCCCCTCCCACCTCCCTCTCTACTTGATCCCTCTGGGTCTACAAATAGATAAGGAAGCTGTGGTACATATACACCATGAAATATTACTCAGCCATTAAAAAGAATTCATTGGAATCAGTTCTAATGAGATGGATGAAACTGGAGCCCATTATACAGAGTGAAGTAAGCCAGAAAGATAAAGACCACTACAGTATACTAACACATATATATGGAATTTAGAAAGATGGTAATGATAACCCTATATGCAAAACAGAAAAAGAGACACAGATGTACAGAACAGACTTTTGGTCTAGACTTTTTAGAACAAGGGAGAAATTGACACACAAATAATCAAGACCCCAGTCTTATCTTTAGGTTATCATTTTACTACCTAAACCATGAGTGGCTCAGTGATAAAGAATCTGCCTGCCAATTCAGGACATCCCTGAATGGGTTTGATCCCTGGGTTGGGAAGATCACCTGGAGAGGAAATGGCAACCCACTCTGGTATTCTTGCCTGGCAAATCCCATGGACAAAGGAGCCTGGTGGACTACAGTCCGTAGGGTTTCAAAGAGTTAGACAGAACTGAGTGACTAGAGCACACATGCAGATCTAAATCATAGATCACATTTTCAGTTGTCACAGTGACCGTGACTAAAGTCATGGCAAAGAGTTCATTATGCAAGGAGTTTCAACTCTAGCTTCCATCAGAACTTCTGCAGTCCCGTTTATTGACAAGCAGCAATTGAGAGGGGTAAAGCTTATAGTTGTTCCTCACTCCACAGTAGACTCTCTTTTCATATCTTAGCAATATGCTTAATAAAGGCATATTTGAATGAAGGATGTACATTTATAACTATGTGTATGTGTATTTGAGCACATGTTGTATTAGACATACTTAAAATATTATTTGAATAGAAAACCCTGCACACAAGTTGAATGGAGAAGAATAGTGTGCGGTGTCTACACATTTGTGCATTTACCTGGTTGAAAGATCAAAATTTGATTGACTTAATTGAATGTCTAATGCTGTATAGTTACTTGGTTGATGTTTAGTCACTAAGTCATGTCCGACTCTTTTGTGATCCCCATGGACTGTAGCCCGTCAGGCTCATTAGCCCATGGGATTTCCCAGGTGAAAATACTAGAGTGGGTTGCCATTTCCTTCTCCAGGAGATCTTCCTGACACAGAGAATGAACCTGCATCTCTCTCATTGGCAGGCCGATTCTTTACCACTGAGCCATCAGGGAAGTTCATGGTTACATAGTAGTGACCCACCATTAAAATTACCTGTCTTAAACTTTGTCACAAAGAGATTTAAAAAAAACTCAGATTTGTTAGTGCTGGCTTTACTAAAACAGCAGATCCGATTTCAATGACTTTTTCCCATTTAACAGTCAGTTTCCAATCTAGAATTGAATGTCAGGGATATCAGATGCAACTCTACATTCACTTTCTCTTTTATTTTTGGGAATGCTTTTGGTTCGGTTTTCCACTTACAGCCTATTTTTGTAAGGTTATGCCATTAGTGTGCAGGTTAAACTTTACTGAATGTTGTAACCTATTTAAAATATTCATGCAAATATGTCAATATGAATTCATGTGACAAGCTGCTTGCTTAAAAAGACCCATTCTAAAATTCTTTTCATTTATACTTTTTAAGAAACATATTTGCAAGTTATAAAATAACACATTCTCATTACACCAAATCAAAAATATACTAAGTTGTTTAAAGAGCTGATGAATTACTGCCTCACCCTCCTCCAACTCTATTAAATGTTGGTAGGAATTATCTTTTTATACCAATAGTTATCTGTATATATGAAAATCTGGACATTTTCTTATATATGAATATATACATTATATATGAGTATATATTATATATAAGAATATATATATTAATAGTTATATACATCTATATTCTTTTCTTTTAAAAATAAATATGGGTCATATAGGGCTTCCCTGGTGGCTCAGAGGGTAAAGCGTCTGCCTGCAATGCAGGAAACTTGGGTTCGATTCCTGGTTCGGGAGGATCCCCTGGAGAAGGAAATAGCAACCTACTCCAGTACCCTTGCCTGGAAAATCCCATGGATGGAGAAGCCTGGTAGGCTATAGTCCATGGGGTCGCAAAGAGTCGGACACGACTGAGCGACTTCACTTCACTTCACTTCATATATTTACCTTACATCTGACTTTTGTCACCAGTAATTCGAGGACATACCCCTATGTTAAAACCTATACTCCCATGTATCATTTAATGACTCTTCAACTAACTCTTTCCTTTATTCTAACTTGTGTTTAACATTAATTCATACAGTGCTATTGATTGTCATTTGGTCTTTACTCTGACAATGCATAATTTTCATCCTCATCAGCTCTCTACACTTCAAATAACTGTTTGATACTAAGCCAGTCTTTGTTGTTCAGCCACTGAGTCATCTCTGACTCTTTTTTGACCCTATAGACCATAGCCCTCCAGGCTCCTCTGTCCATGGAATTTCCCAAGTAAGAATACTGGAGTGGGTTGCCATGCCCTCCTCCAGGGGATCTTTCTGACCCAGGGATTGAACTCGCGTCTCCGCTTGGCAGGCAGATTCTTTACCACTGAGCCACCTGGAAAGTCCCATAAGCCAGTCCTTATGTACCAACAAAGCAAGAACAGAAAAATTAACTATCACTGTCAGTTGAACCAAGTCATCCAAAGTATGTGTTCATATTTTTGTAGGAGATTTTGAAATAGAAATCTCAAATCTATAAACCCATGAGAGGTACTGATCTATATCATTTAATGGGATAAGTTCACTAAATGGTCAGTAAGACATGGACTCTGTATTTTATTAAAATAAAGGATTAACATGCTTCTGAAAAAGTAGAGCCACCCTCTTGGTCTGCACACTTTGTCTTGGCTTTTCCCCATGGATTTCTTCCTTCCTAGCTCCATTTTATTGACAAAATACTCTCATGGTGGTGTTGGCCTATAGAATTGTTTCAGATGCTATAATTTATTCAACCAAATGTGCAAAATACAACAGTCTCAACAAAGACAAAGGACTCACTAAGAATGACTGGAAAAATTGGCCCCAGGGAACAATGGCACCTCCACATTCCCGAATTCCAAGGCTGTACCCAGCAGTCCAGTTAATTCTCAATACCATATGCTGAATGAATCATCTTACGGTTTGAAACACCTTTACTAAAAATTATTTACCACTGAAATAACAAGTCAACCCCCACCAGGCATGGCTGAAAAGCCTGTAGCTAGAGTACAACTAAGGTAAGGAAAAAACGTTTTAATTTACAGAGCTGTGATAATGGCTGTTTCCCACTGTTTGCAGAACTATGAATTGGCCTTTTCAGTCGTTTCTTGGTGGTGTACTGAGCACTTTATTTATTTATTTATTTTTTACCAGCTGAGATGAGGAATAGGAGCCCAAGGTGCAGGTGAAATTGGTCACAGGAGTCATTAAAATGTGGAATAAGTGATAGAGATTGGCTGTGCAACATAGGTGCCTATAGTTAACAATGCAGTATTGGGCGCTAAAATATGTTAAAGATGGACTTCATGTTTTTTTTTTTTCATATATGCAGATGCCCACACACACAAAACACCAAAAAACAAAAGGAAATTTGAGGAAGTGGTGGATATCCTTAGCCTCGACTGTGTTGATGACATCACAGATGTATGCCTGTGTCTAAACTGATCAAAATGTATGCATTAAATATGTGCAATTTTTCCATATAAATTTTTACCTCACTAAAGCTTTAAAAATTTGGAAGAGTCAGGATAGCCTTCCTCAGAATAAGTAACCAAGTACCAGGCTGATTCAACTTTCTTTTTAGCTATTTTGATAATGTGATATTCTTTGAGGTATCTGGAAAACAACAAAGTAGATCTGGAGAATTATATTATGAACCTTGCCTTGACTATTAGCTCCAGACCTATGGGGAAAAGTGGAGAGAAGTGTATCAAAAAGAATACCTGGACTTTCTTTAGAAAAAAAAAAAAAAGTGAATTTTTATTGAGGGTTTCCTCGGTGCCAGACCCAGTGCTAATCTGGGTTTTGTTATTGTTCTCATTTTATAGGTAAAGAAACTGGAGCACAGAGAAACTCACTAATGTGTCCAGGCTGTCTAAGCTAATAGATGCTATAGTCGGGGACTGTGTCCAGACAAACTTGCTTTAACCTCTCTGCAACCCTATTTCTTCTCTACTCAAAAAGTGTTTCGGCTTCAGACCTGAAACTTTAAAGGAAAGGCAATCTTGAGTGGCAAGACTAGGTTTCAGTCACTTACAAATAATCTTCCTTCTCCTGTTCTTGTCTCTTTCTCAAATACTCCAGGTTTTGATTAAAGTCGTCTTTCACTCTGAACACTGAAGAGCTACTAAGATAGAATTTGTAAAAGAACTAAATTCCAATTAACTTTGTCATTGATTACTGTGTGACTCTGGAGGGGTGTTGTTTGTTTCAGGTTAATTGGGACTTTATCTCAAAGATTAAAAATAACACTGAAGGAAGAAGCAAACTGGGATCCCTCTCACAATTCATTCTTTACTCTCTTGTACTTCAAATGAGGCTAGATAATGGCTGTGTTAAGATTGGGGGAAAGATGGTAGATGAAGTTCCTATTACCTGGTCACTACATTTCCAGTAACCTTAGAACATACTGATTTTCCAGTAAAATTGACAGATCAAGAATTCATTCAGCAATCTTTCTAAGTCTCTTACTAGAAAGTGATTGCTAAAAATCATATTGTAATCACCCGAAGTTGAGTATAATTCTCACTTAAGTCTTTCATTTCCTTAAGGGAGCTTTATAACTCTACCAAACATTTACATTCCTGTGTCACCATTTGAATTTTCTAAGGTCATCAGTGAACCCAATGAAAAGAAATTAGCCTATGAATCTAATTGACCCTCAAATTATATCACCATGCAAGCTGGATTTGATAGATAATGGCTTTTGAGCAGGCAGGTCAACTCTTTCAAACAACGAAAAATTGCATAATTTGAAGGCAGATTCCAAGCTAGCTCTTTCCCCCTCCCATGGCATCACCCTTATGGATAGTTAATAAATGTATATAATGTAATACAATCAAAGGGTTCTTTGTTTTCCTACTTTGGTGTTTAACTGCTTAGGTTCACTTTTGAATCTCTGCAGCTATTTATTGATAAAAAGCATTTATCTGAAAAATTAAACATCAGACTTACAGTTAAGACTTACATAGCCTCTTTCTATCCTATGTCAACTTATACCTCCAGACTTACCACCCACTCTTCCTCTGAGTGAACCCTTAGCTATCTTGTTTTGTCCCTAAAAATCCTAGATTCTTTATTGCCTCCAGTTTGCCTTAGTTGCAACTACTGCCTGAATGGGTTCCCTATTCCCACCTTATTCTTCACATTTCTTGATATTTAAAGCCCAGCATAGTCAACCTTAGTCCAGAAAACATGCTACAATAGTCTAGTTCACAATGATCTTATCTGTTTTTACTACACAGCATTTAATACCAAATTAATGTCTATCCTAGTTTATTATAAAATGACTTGTGCCATATCTTATATTGTTGCCTTCCATTTTTAGGATTTCTTCCTATATGTATTGGGTTGATCAAAAAATTCACTTGGGTTTTTCAGTAACATCTTAAAACCTGAACGAACTTTTTGGTCAACCCAATATTATTGGTGCTCACACCCTCACTAGAATATGCAAACATCAGGCTTTGCAGCCTTCTACGGTGACAGGTACACCATCTCCTCTACAGCATTCAAAAATTAAACTCAGTAACAAAGAATTGCCTGTGTTGAAAGAAGATATCTTTTTCCTGTTAAATATTTGTTTTTTTTTGTTGTTGTTGTAAAAGCATATAACATGAGATCTACCCTCTTAACCATCTTTTTATATATGCAGCACAGTATTGTTAACTATAACCATGGTATTGTATAGCAGATGGCTAAAAATTTATCTTGCATAACTGAAATTGTGTACCCATTTAACAACAAATTCTTACTTTTCTCCTCTCCACAGAATGGCAACCTCCATTCTATAATACTTTGTTTCCATGTGTTTGACTCTTTTAGTCATGTAAGTGGAATCACACATCCTTTTGTGACTGATTTATTGCAGCTAGCATAGTGTCATCAAGGTCCATCCATATTGTAGCTTATGAGAGGATTCCCTTCTAAAATAGCTAAATAATATTCCATTGTATGGATATAGTGTATTTTCTTTACTGTTTATCAGTCTATGGACATTTAGGTGGTTTTCACATCTTTGAATATAAGAGCTTCAATATCTCTTTGAGATCTTGAGTTCTTTGTTTTTTGATGAATAAATAGAATGGGATCACTGAATTTTATGGTGGTTCTATTTTTTATTTTTTTTAAGAAATGCTACACTGTTTTTCATAGCATCTATGCCAATTTATCTTCCCACTAACTGTGCACAAGGGTTTGCTTTTCTGCATGTCCTTGGCAGCAGTTATCTTTTGTTTGCTTTTTTTTTCCCTGATAATAACCATCCTAATAATTATGAGGTGAATCTCATTATGGTTTTTATTTGAATTTTTAATTTCATTTTATTTTTTATTGAAGTATAGTTGATTTAGAATATTGTGTTTTTCAGATTATTTTCCATTTTAGGTTATTACAAGATTCTGAATATATTGTCATGTATTGTACAGTAAATTCTGTTGCTTATATATTTTATATATAATATTTTGTATCTGTTAATCCCATATGCCTAATTTATCCCTCCCCCACTCCTTCTCTCCTATGGTAACCATAAATTTATTTTCTATGTCTGTGAATGATTTTTGTTTTGTATATAGATTCATTTGTCTTATTTTTCCAATTCCACATGTAACTGATACCATATAATATTTGTCTTTGACTTACTTACTATGATAACTCTCTCGGTCCATCTATGTTGCTATCAGTTCAGTTCAGTTGCTCAGTCGTGTCCGACTCTTTGCGACCCCATGAATTGCAGCATGCCAGGCCTCCCTGTCCATCACCAACTCCCGGAGTTTACTCAAACTCATGTCCATCGAGTCGGTGATGCCATTCAGCCATCTCATCCTCTGTCGCCCCTTCTCCTCCTGCCCCCAACCCCTCCCAGCATCAGGGTCTTTTCCAATGAATCAAATCTTTGCATGAGGTGGCCAAAGTATTGGAGTTTCAGCTTCAGCATCAGTCCAATGAACACCCAGGACTGATCTCCTTTAGGATGGACTGGTTGGATCTCCTTGCAGTCCAAGGGACTCTCAAGAGTCTTCACCAATACCACAGTTCAAAAGCATCAATTCTTCCGCACTCAGCTTTCTTTATAGTCCAACTCTCATATCCATACATGACCACTGGAAAAACCGTAGCTTTGACTAGATGGACCTTTGTTGGCAAAGTAATGTCTCTGCTTTTTAATATGCTATCTAGGTTGGTCATAACTTTCCTTCCAAGGAGTAAGTGTCTTTTAATTTCATGGCTGCAGTCACCGTCTTCAGTGATTTTGGAGCCCCAAAAAATAAAGTCTGACACTGTTTCCACTGTTTCCCCATCTATTTCCCATGTTGCTATAAATGGCATTATTTCATTCTTTCTAATTGCTAACATTCCATTGTATAGATGTACCACTTCTTCTTTACCCATTCATCTTTTGATGAATGATGTTGATGTTTCCATGTCTTAGATATTGTAAATAATGTTTCAGTGAACAATATTTACTTCAATATTCACACTTGTTTACTTCAAATTAAAGTTGTCATTGTTTGTAGGTATATGCCCAGGAGTGGAATTGCTAGATCATATAGTAGCAGTAAAGAACCTCCATACTCTTTTCCATATCGGCTATTTGCATTTATTTTCTATGTTTAGTGATGTTGAGCATCTTTCCATTTGTTGGCCATTTGTATGTCTTCTTTGGAGAAATGTCTATTCAGTCTTTTGCCCATTTTAAAAATTGGGTTATTTGATATTTTTGATATTGAGTTGTAGAAATTTTTTATATTTTAGATACTAACCCTTTATCACATATATGGTATACAATTCTGTTTTCCCATTCTGTGGGTTATCTTTTCATTCTGTTGAGTGTTTCCTTTGCTATACAGCTTTGTGTTTTGATGTAATCATGCTTGTCTACTTTTATTTGTTTGTTTAAGATTATCAAATGAAGGTTATAAAACTTAAGCGATTTATTGATTGTTCATTTTTCTAAAAAACACAAACATGAGAATGAAATTAACATATCCAAGACTCACTGGCCCTCACAGGATAAGAAAAAGTTCTGGACAGGGAACCTGAGAATGTTTTTCCTTCTACCTAATATCTGAGCTTCCTCACTCATTCTGGGGCCCCATGTTTTGTCACTGCTTACAGAGAAAAGGAAAATGAAGCTATGAAATTCTCATACAAGAGTGTTACAGTATTTCTATATTTAACGTAGGCAACTTTTATTTTACATATTCATAATTCCAAAGCATGAGCGTTTCTATATTTATCTATATATGTTAATGGAAATAAGCACCCTTGGCCAAAAAATATTTGTTTCTCCTGTATAAAAGGCAAACAACAAATCAATTCTGAGTATTAATTAATCAATGCTTTATTACTAAGTACCCTCCATTCCTTGGAGCTTTTCTCTTCTATCATGTTTCCTTTGTAACATTCATCACATTTTGTGATTATTCATAACATTTTTGTTGTTATTGTTATTATTATATTGGGTCCACTCCTTGAGGTCAACCTTATAAAGGCAGGGACTGAGTTTTGTTTTGCTTGCTAATTTATCTTCAAAATATAATACTGTGTTTAACATATGGAAAGAAGGAAGGGTAGAAGGAACAAAGGATGTTAGGAAGGAAAGACTAGATAGGGTTTGGATAGGATATAGTTTAGACGGACTGAATTAACAACAGAAGAAAAATCAGATACTTTTAATATCCAACATATAATTTTAAAATCTTTCTTTAAAATTAAGATATACATTGTTGTAATAAATCTACTTTATACCTAACACAGTTCTTTGAAGATATCTGCTAAATCACCAGATAATTTAATTTCCATAAATGTATCTGTTTTCTTTCTGTTGGGTCTCCCTTTCAATCCAGAGTAAAGAGTAGACTACTCACCAAGGATTTGATGATAGTTTACCATAGCAGAGAGAAAGATTATCATAATAATGAAAATTTTGTTAAAGTAATAAGACAATCAAATTGGCAAAACCAAATAAACATTCATTAGCATAAAGCTGAGAAGTATTAAAAAAACAATACAATAAAAGCAAAATTATTTCACATTCTTTAAGGGACATGAAGTGAGCTCTTATGTGGAATATGGGTAATTTACTTGGTGCCTTTCAGAAACCAAGAGTGTGTGGTTTAGTTGTGAATTCCATAACTTTAGAGAACTGTGGGAAATAAAGGACAGCTTACCTAAAACCAGTCTCAAAGATTAAAGGACAGAACCAATAGGACCTATTTAAATTGAAGGAAAAATAAGACGAATTTATCACGGCATCATATAGGTAGTAATAACCAACTATTTCCATGGTCTCTCTTCCTCTATGACCTTTTTGACTTCCAGTTTCACTCAATTCATACATTTCCAAGCTGATGTTTATGATAGAGAAATGTAGTGAAATGAAAAAGAAAAAAAAAAAGTTTAGTCCTTAAAAATACACACATACACATAGATACATACATCCATAGAGGTCTTACCTAGGCCTTAACTCTGCTTTCTCTTTTCTCATTCCACCTGTAATTGTGCCTGTATTTCTTCTTTCTCACAGTAAGAATTGTCATTTTATAAGCAAATTCCTGGTTTTTCTCCATTTCTGATTCCTTCTGCCTCTTGCTCAAGTTCTGCTTCCAAAAAAAACTGAGAAAATGCAAGGGCATGATTATCTTTCATAGTTGGAAGGGCAAGATAGTAAACAATCATAATTTATTTTTCTATCATTGTTAAAGATAATTACAAGAAATATAAACATCTTTTCAGAGGAAATGTGAATTTCTTATTTGATTTAGCAGGTCACTAAATGCTCTTTGGTCAAAGAGAAAATACTGTTAAATGGGCCACATAGGAAGAGAATTAAGAGCAAATGGAACTCACTCAATCATATGCTCAGTGTTCCTTGTGTTAAGTTGGGGGTACTGGGGCCCAGGACCCAGGTAAGACTTCCTTGAGAGTTATAAACACACAGGGATGAAACTCAGTGTGGCATCCTCCTCGAGTCCCAAAAATCATGCTACCAGTGTATTTTGCATCTTCAGAAGAATAGTGGGTCCCTCAGAGTCTGGTAAAGAAATCCTATAAAATATGAAGCTCTTATTTGGCTTGCAAAATGAAACCTGATGTTCCAAAACTGATTGGGGAGATGTCCTTGTCGCTTGTTTCAAGGAAGACTATTATAGCACTTATTTTTCAGTACTTTTTCGATATGTTAAACTGAATGTCACCATGGTTTGGAAGATATGTTTAATTTTTTGCTGAGCAGCCACCATTACAGACCTGGGATCATATCCTAAATTTAAATATGAAGTTACTTGGCTACATTTTTTTTTTCTGAATGTGGAACCCTGGGCTTTTTAGACCTGGAAAGAATTTTAGTGATCATCTAATCCAGATTTCTCACTTTACACATGAGAAAATTGAGTCTGATGTAAGTTAAGTGATTTTCTTCAGCGAGCAGCTTGTTAACATTAGCTCTGAGACTGATGCATGGGCACTTGGGCTCCCAGGCCAGAATTTCTTCTAGTTTGCAATGCTGCCTTTTAGTGTGGTTTTAAATAGTAGCATTTTTTTAACCATACTTAGTTTCCTTCCACAGTTCTTCAATTTTTTTTTTTTCTTGCACAGAGTGACTGGATTTTAGAAGTAGAAACAGGAAATCTCTCCTTGTGTCTCTCTCAGCTCTTTTTCTCTGTCCCTTAGTCTCCGTCTTTTTTGTCAGTATCTCTGTTTCTCTCTCTCTCTTGCTGGCCTTGCAGAGAGAGTAGGCTAGGAGAGCATACACCACCAAGCAGCACCCTATCGCCTTCCCTTTACAGAGAGAAAGAAGGGAGCAAAGTGAACATGTTCCTCACCAAATATTGTCCTTCCATTGGCCATGGTCATAGTATCAGCAGTGTCCTCCTATATGGAGCCTCAGGGACACGTCAGCAAACCAGAAAGTAGTCAGCTGATTCTAGCTTTAGTAAGTACTCTCCATGAATTCTTTGAGGAGAAATCACTTCTCCAAAGTGAAAAATGTGCACAGGCAAATAAATCTTTTAAGTAGAAAAAGGAACTGTCTACTTGTGCCTCTGGCTCATTTTTTTTGCCCTTCAGTAACTATCTCTCTCTCTCTCTTCCCCTCTTCTCATGTTCCTTCTCGCTCGCTCTCTTCCTGTCTCACACACACACACACACACACACACACACACACACACACACACACACACTCCATTATAGACTTGTGTGAATGATAATAGATTGCTAGGGATGGGCTTTTAAGTGATGTGAAAAGTCTTTTATTCCTTCCGTGCATTTTGTTTTTGACTTGAGTATACAACCTTTATTAAAAAAAGAATTAAGAGAGACTAAGGTATAGCTCTTTACTTCAAAGAGTTTACAGAACTGGGGGAAAGGGCTTGGACAAAGATATAAGCAACTATTTCAGGCAGGATAAAGTGCAAGTTATGAAAGAAGTATGCATATATGTCTAGCTGCCAACAAAGGGGAAATTCGGGAGTTTTTCAGCAAGATACCATTATAACAAAACCTTAAAAGGTGAGAAAGGTTTAAAGAGGTTAGAACATAGGGAACATCTAATCTAACAGAAGGAATAAAAAAGGAACAAAGGCAAGGTCATGTTCAGGACTGAAGAGTAAAATTTGTGTGACTTGGTAGATGGCAAGAACACCACCACCTTGGTAATGGGACAACAGGCTGGGGCATGACCTTGAGAGATTTGCCTGCCATGCTAAGAAGTGGTAAAAGGAGCTGAAGGAGGAAAAGATGCACATTTTTATATATTTCTTTCTCTTACATACCTTTTGAGGGGGAAATTTGTTCAGTTTTTGGTCTAGTAAACTACAGTAGGACCAAATGATCAAATTTACAAACAGCCATGTTTCAGCACACTTTATGAAATAAGGTCCTCATAGTCATTCTCCTTAGTATTTTGAGCATAATGAAGCAGTGAGCTGCAATCCCCCAAGCCAAAATAGACTTGCCATCTTTTAAAGTTGCTGAATGTGATAATTCTGCTTTTGAAAGCTAAGTAGATTCATTGATCACTTTGTTTCACTATAAGTTACCTGAGTCCATGATTCTATTATGCCTTCTCTCAGTTTGAATCTCCATTTCTTCTTTTTTTTCCAATTAAGTGAGTTCCAAAAATATTTCACGAAGTTAACTCTGACAGTGGGGTAGAGGTGGGGAAGAGAGAAGAAGGGAAGACTCTGGAAAGCAAAACTCTACATTTATGACTGTTCCTTATTGCCTAAATCTTCCCAAAGTCTATCTACATTTATGATTATTCCTTCTCGCCTAAATCTTCCCAAAGTCTTTCATCAAGAAAGAGTCATTTCATCTTGCCTTGGGGGTTTGTTTGTTTTTTTCATTTATTTTTTTATTGAAGGATAATTGCTTTACAGAATTTTATTGTTTTCTGTCAAACCTCAACATGAATCAGCCATAGGTATACATATATACCCTCCCTTGTGGGCTTCCCTCCTGTCTCCCTCCCCATCCCACCTATCTAGGTTGATACAGAGCCCCTGTTTGAGTTTCCTGAGCTATACAGCAAATTCCCGTTGGATATATATTTTACATATGGTAATATAAGTTTCCATGTTACTCTTTCCATACATCTCACCCTCTCTTCCCTGCTCCCCATGTCAATAAATCTATTCTCTAGGTCTGTTTCTCCATTTCTGCCCTGTAAATAAATTATTCAGTACCATTTTTCTAGATTACATATATGTGCATTAGAATATGATATTTATCTTTCTCTTTCTGACTCACTTCACTAGGTTCTAAGTTCATCATCTCATCAGGTTCTAGGTTCATCCATCTCATCAGAACTGACTCCAATGTGTTCCTTTTTATGGCTGAGTAATATTCCATTGTGTATATGTACCACCACTTCTTTGTCCATTCATCTGTCAATGGACATCTAAGTTGCTTCCATGATCTAGCTATTGTAAATAGTATTGCAATGAACAATGGGATACATGTGTCTTTTTCAATTTTGGTTTCCTCAGGGTATATGCCAAGGAGTGGGATTGCTGGGTCATATGGTGGTTTTATTCCTAGTTTTTTAAGGACTCTCCATAACATCTTCTATAGTGGCTGTATCAATTTACATTCCCACCAACAGTGCAAGAGTGTTGCCTTTTCTCCACACCCTCTACAGCATTTATTCTTTATAGACTTTTTGATGATGGCCATTCTTACCAGTGTGAGATGATATCTCGTTGTAGTTTTGATTTGCATTTCTCTCAAAATGAGCAATGTTGAGCATCTTTTCATATGTTTGTTAGCCATCTGTTTGTCTTCTTTGGAGAAATGTCTGTTTAGGTCTTTTTCCCACTTTTTGATTGGGTTGTTTGTTTCTCTGGCATTTAGTTATATGAGTTGCTTGTATATTTTGGAAATTAATCCTTTGTCAGTTGTTTCATTTGCTATTATTTTCTCCCATTCTGAGGGTTGTCTTTTCACCTTGCTTATAGTTTCCTTTGCTGTGCAAAAGCTTTTAAGTTAAATCAGATCCTACTTGTTTACTTTTGTTTTTAATTCTGTGACTCTAAGAGGTGGGTCATAGAGGATCTTGCATTGATTTATGTCATCGAGTGTTCTGCCTATGTTTTCCTCTAAGAGTTTTATAGTTTCTGGTCTTAAATTTAGGTCTTTAATCCATTTTGAGTTTATCTTTGTGTATTGTGTTAGGAAGTGTTCTAATTTCATTCTTTTACATGTAGCTGTCCAGTTTTCTCAGCACCATTCATTGAAGAGGTTGTCTTTGCCCCATTGTATATTCTTGCCTCCTCTGCTAAAAATAAGGTACCCATAGGTGCATGGATTTATTTCTGGGCTTTCTATCTTGTGCCATTGGTCTATATTTCTGTTTTTGTGTACCATACTGTCTTGATGACTGTAGCTTTGTAGTATAATCTGAAGTCAGGAAGGTTAATTCCTCCAGTTCCATTCTTCTTTCTCAAGATTGCCTTGGCTATTCGGGGTCTTTTGTGTTTCCATATGAATTGTGAAATGTTTTGTTCTAGTTCTGTGAAAAATGCCATTGGTAATTTGATAGGGATCACATTGAATCTGTAGATTGCATTTGGAAGTATAGTCATCTTCACAATATTGTTTCTTCCTACCCAGGAACATGGAATATCTCTCCATCTGTTTATGTCATCTTTGATTTCTTTTATCAGTGTCTTATAATTTTCTGTGTACAGTTCTTTGGTCTCCTTAGGTAAGTTTATTCCTAGATATTTAATCCTTTTTGTTGCAATGGTGAATGGGATTGATTCCTTCATTTCTCTCTCTGAATTTTCATTGTTAATATATAGAAATGTAAGTGATTTCTGTGTATTGATTTTGTATCCTGCAACTTTGTTAAATTCACTGATTAGCTCTAGTAATTTTCAGATACTATCTTTAGGGTTTTCTATGTACAGTATCATGTCATCTGCAAACAGTGAGAGCTTTACTTCTTTTCTGATCTGGATTCCTTTTGTTTCTTTTTCTTCTCTTATTGCTATATCTAGGACTTCCAGAACTATATTGAATAATAGTGGGGAGAGTGGACACCCTTGTCTTGTTCCTGATCTTAGGGGAAATGCTTTCAGTTTTTCACCATTGAGAATAATGTTTGCTGTAGGCTTATCATATATGGCCTTTACTATGTTGAGGTAGGTTCCTTCTGTGCCCATTTTTTGAAGAGTTTTAATCATAAATGGGTGCTGAATTTTGTCAAAGGCTTTTTCTGTGTCTATTGAGATTATCATATGGTTTTTATATTTTACTTTGTTAATATGGTGTATCACATTGATTGATTTGCATATACTGAAGAATCGTTGCATCCCTGGAATAAACCCAACTTGATCATGGTGTATGAGCTTTATGATGTGTTGCTGAATTCTGATTGCTGAAATTTTATTGAGGATTTTTGCATCTATGTTCATCAGTGATATTGGGCTGTAGTTTTCTTTTTTTGGTGTTGTCTTTCTCTGGTTTTGGTATCAGGGTGATGGTGGCCTTGTAGAATGAGTTTGGAAGTGTTCCTTCCTCTGCAATTTTTTGAAAGAGTTTTAGAAGGACAGGCATTAGCTCTTCTCTAAATGTTTGATAGAATTCTCCTGTGAAGCCATCTGGTCCTGGGTTTTTGTTTTTTGGGAGATTTTTGATCACAGCTTCAATTTCAGTACTTGTAATTTGGTTGTTCATAATTTCTACTTCTTCCTGATTCAGTCTTAGAAGATTGAACTTTTCAAAGAATGTGTCCATTTCTTCCAGGTTATCCATTTTATTGCCATATAGTTTTTCATAAGTCTCTTATAATTCTTTGTATTTCTGCATTGTCTGTTGTAACCTCTCCTTTTTCATTTCTAATTTTGTTGATTTGATTCTTCTCTCTCTTTTTCTTGATGAGTCTGGCTAAAGGATTGTCAATTTTGTTTATCTTCTCAGAGAACCAGCTTTTAGTCTTATTAATCTTTACTATTGTTTCTTTCTTTTTCATTTATTTCTTCTCAGTTCTTTATGATTTCTTTCCTTCTACTAATTTTGAGGGTTTTTTGTTCTTTTTCCAGTTGTTTTAGGTGTAAAGTTAGGTTGTCTATTTGATGGTTTTTCTTGTTTCTTGAGGTAGGATTGTATTGCTATAAACTTCCCTCCTAGAACTGCTTTTGCTGCATCCCATAGGTTTTGAATTGTCATTGTTTTCATTGTCATTTGTTTCTAGAAAATTTTTTATTTCCCTTTTGATTTCTTCAGTAACCTGTTGGTTACTTAGAAATGGGTTGTTTAATCTCTATGTGTTTGTGTTTCTTACAGTTTTTTTTTCTTGTAATTGATATCTAGTCTCATAGTGTTGTGGTTGGAGAAGATGCTTGATATGATTTCAGTTTTCTTAAATTTGCTGAGGTTTGATTTGTGACCCAAGATGTGGTTTAGCCTGGAGAATGTTCCATGTGCCCTTGAGAACAAGGTGTATTCTTCTGCATTTGGATGGAATGTCCTGGAGATATCAATGAGATCCATCTCATCTAATGTATCATATAAAACTTGTGTTTCCTTATTAATTTTCTATTTTGATTATCTGTCCATTGGTGTGAGAGGGGTGTTAATGTCTCCTACTATTATTGTGTTACTGTCAATTTCTCCTTTTATGTCTGCTAGTGTTTGTCTTATGTATTGTGGCACTCCTATGTTGGGTGCATAGATATTTACAATTGTTATGTCTTCATCTTGGATTGATCCCTTGATCATTATGTAGTATCCTTCCTTATCTCTTGTAACCTTCTTTATTTTAAGGTCTATTTTGTCTGATATGAGGATTGCTACTCCAGCTTTCTTTTGCTTCCCATTTGCATGGAATATATTTTTCCATCCTCTCACTTTCAGTCTATATGTGTCTTTAGGTCTGAAGTGTGTTTCTTGTAGACAGCATATATATGGGTCTTGTTTGTGTATCCATTCAGCCAGCCTTTGTCTTTTAGTTGGAGCATTTAACCCATTTACATTTAAAGTAATTATATATATGAGTGTGTGTGTCTGTGTGTGTGTGTGTGTGTGTGTGTAATGTTCCTATTGTCATTTTCTTAATTGTTTGGGGTTGATTTTGTAGATCTTTTTTCTTCTCTTGTATTTCTTGACTATATAAGTCCATTTAACATTTGTTGTAAAGCTGGTTTGGTGGTACTGAATTCTCTTAACTTTTGCTTGTCTGAAAAGCTTTTTATTTCTCCATCAGTTCTGAATGAGATCCTTGCTGGGTATAGTAATCTTGGTTGTAGATTTTTCCCTTTCAGTACATTAAAAATACCCTGCCATTCCCTTCTGGCCTGCAGAGTTTCTGCTGAAAGATCAGCTGTTAAGCGTATCTTTCAAGGGCTTTACCTTGTATGTTACTTATTGCTTCTCACTTTCTGCTTTTAATATTCTTTGTGTTTGGTCTTTGTTAGTTTGATTAGTATGTGTCTTGGTGTGTTTCTCCTTGGGTTTATCCTGTATGGGACCCTTTGTGCCTCTTGCACTTGATTGACTATTTCCTTTACCATGTTGGGGAAATTTTCAACTATAATCTCTTCAAAAATTTTCTCATACCCTTTCTTTTTTTCTTCTCCTTTTGGGACCCCTAGAATTCTAATGTTGATGCATTTGATATGGTCCCAGAGGTCTCTGAGACTATCCTCAGTTCTTTTCATTCTTTTTACTTTATTCTACTCCTCAGAAGTTATTTCCACCATTTTATCTTCCAGCTCACTGATTTGTTCTTCTGCTTCAGTTATTCTGCTGTTGATTCCTTCTAGAGTATTTTTTAGGAGAGGGCAATGGCACCCCACTCCAGTATTCTTACCTGGAAAATCCCATGGATGGAGGAGCCTGGTGGGCTGCAGTCCATGGGGTTGCTAACAGTTGAACACGTTGAGGGACTTCACTTTCACTTTTCACTTTCATGCATTGGAGAAGGAAATGGCAACCCACTCCAGTGTTCTTGCCTGGAGAATCCCAGGGACGGGGCAGCCTGGTGGGCTGCCATCTATGGGATCACAGAGAGTCGGACATGACTGAAGTGACTTAGCAGCAGCAGCAGCAACAGCAACAGATTATCTTTAATTTCAGTAATTGTGCTGTTTGTTTCTGTATGTATATTCTTTAATTCTTCTAGGTCTTTGTTAATTGATTCTTGCATTTTTTCCATTTTGTTTTCAAGGTTTTTGATCATCTTTACTATCATTCTGAATTCTTTTTCAGGTACTTTTCCTATTTCCTCTCCATTTATTTGGACTTCTGTGTTTCTAGTTTGTTCTTTCATTTGTGTAGTATTTCTCTGCCTTTTCATTATTTTTTTTAAACTTATTGTGTTTGAGGTCTCCTTTTCCCAGGCTTCAAGGTTGAATACTTTCTTCTTTTTGGTTTCTGTCCTCCTAAGGTTGGTCCAGTTGTTTGTGTAAGCTTCATATAAGGTGAGATTTGTGCTGAGTTGTTGTTTGTTTGTTTTTCCTCTGATGGGCAAGGCTGAGTGAGGTGGTAATCCTGTCTGCTGATGATTGGGTTTGTATTTTTGTTTTGTTTGTTGTTTAGATGAGGCATCCTGCACAGGGTGCTACTGGTGGTTGGGTGATGCCTGGTCTTATATTCAAGTGGTTTCCTTTGTGTGAGTTCTCACTATTTGATACTCCCTAAGGTTAGTTCTCTGGTAGTCTCGGGTCATGGAGTCAGTGCTCCCACTGCAAAGGCTCAGGGCTTGATCTCGAGTTTTGCATGGGTCTATATATTCTTTTCTGCTTGTCGGGTACACTCCTGTCCACTCTCAGCTGGTGTTCTGCATGCACTTCTGTGTCTGAAGGTATATGCCTGATGTATCCATGGAGAGAGATGTACTCCACATCCAGCTACTCCTCTACCACCCTTTTCTGTCTCTGGGGGGGTTGTTTTTATTCTCGAGCAGTAATGTGTTGGAGGAGACATGTTTCCATGCATAATTAAAGAACCCATTTCAATTACAGTCTATCCACTGCTGTTCAAGGTACTGTGGATATTTGGGTCTACTGCTGTCATCCATTCCCAATTAATGTCTGTGTTAGATTGATTTCAGTATGCTATGTTATAAAGCTTAATTGTCATTGATCCCACCTTCCCACTTAATTTCAAGCAAGTCATCCTAGTTCACTTGTAAACTAGCACTTAAATATCACTAGATTCAATATATTATTAGTGGGCAGTCTGGAAAGAACTAATCTTCTCTAGTTTCATTCTTTTCAGCCATTCTGGTATAGCTACTGTGTGCCAATAAAAATAGTTAATTATTCTAAATTCATCACTCCATATATTTGGCATCATCATAATAAGCCATATCATTTGGTTGTTTATTTTAAATCCTGTAAAATAAAATAGTATCATCATACCTATATTTCAGTCCTACAGTAAGCAGTCTATTTTTTCCTTATAAAATATATAATTGAAATAAAAATTACACTTTCTTTTAGTTGTTCCCAAGAGGCATTTTGTAATAATAATGCACATCCGTAAATTACAGTTATTTGTTTCCTCATCATACTATCAAGTTTATGTCTCTTCATGATGATAGAGATGAATAATATGCATAGAACAAAACTTAAGCTACCACTTTAGGATATTTCTTTATGTGTGCATATGTCTAACCTACACTTTCTTTTAAAAATATTTACCCTTTTAAAAAGAAGCATCAGTCATTGTATGATCAGGAAGGCAGCCCAAGGCAATATAGACCAAAGCTGGACACAATTCACGTTATTCATGTGAAGACGTGTCAGAGTACACTGTAGGTATGTTCTGTTACACTGTTTTACAGGCATACCCAGAAAACCAGAGTGTTTTTATTTAAGCTAATTTGGGGAACTTACCTACTTTTTGCTTCTCCTAATGGACACATTGTTTTTTTTTTCTTTTTTAGTTTTTTTCATTATCTTTATTGAAGTATAGTTGATTTACAATATTATTAGTTGCAGGTGTACAACATAGTGATCAATATTTTATAGATTATATTTCATTTAAAGTTATCACAAACTATGGCTCTCTTCCCCTGTGCTGTACGACATATCCTTTTGCTTGCCTCTTTTGTACATAATAGTGTATATCCCTTATTCCCTTACATCTATCTTGCTTCTCACTACTTCCTTCTTAACGCTGGTAACCACTAGTTTTTTCTCTGCATCTGTGAGTCTGATTCTGCTTTGTTATATTCACTAATTTGCTTTGTTGTTTAGATCCCACTAAGAGTGATAACACACAGCATTTGTCTTTCTCTTTATGACTTACTTCACTAATCACTAGCATTCTCTATGTCCATCCACCATTGTTGTAAATGACAGAGTTTCACATCTTCTTTATCCATTCATCAGTTGATGAACACTTAGGTTACTTCCATATCTTGGCAACTGTAAATAATGTTGCTATGAACATTGGGGTGCATGTATCTTTTGAATTAGTGTTTTCATTTTCTTTGGATATATACTCAGGAGTGGAATTGCTGGATCATATGGTAGTTTTCAGTTTTCTAAGGAACCTCCATCCTGTTCTTCATAGTGACTGCACAAATTTACATTCCCATCAGCAGTGCACAAGTATTCCCTTGTGTCCACATCCTTACCAACATTTGTTATTTCTGGTCTTTTTGATGATAGCCATTCTGACAGGTGTGAGGTGATACCTCATTATGGTTTTGTTTTGCATTTCTCTGATGATTAGCAATGTTGCACATCTTTTCATGTTCCTGTCAGCCATCTGTACATATTCTTTGAGAAAATGTTTATTCAGGTCTTCTTCCCATTTTTTAACTGGGTTCTTTGTTTGCTGTTGAGTTGAATGAGCTGTTGATATTTCTTGGATATTAGTCCTTATTGGTCATATCCTTTGCAAATATTTTCTGCCATTCCATAGGCTGTTTTTTTTTTCTTCTCATTTTGTCAGTGGTTTCCTTCGCTGTGAAAAATGCTTTTAAGTTTAATTAAGTCCCACTTATTTACTTTTGCCTTTATTTCTTTTGCCTTAGGAGACAGATACAAAAAAATATAGCTAGAATTGGTGTCCAAGTGCTTTGCCTATGTTTTCTTTTAGGAGTTCTTTGGTGCCTGGTCTTATATTTTTGCCTTTTATCCATTTTGAGTTTATTTTATATATGGTAGTAAGAAGATGTTCTAATTTCATTCTTTTACATGTAGCTATCCAGTTTTCCCACCACCACATGTTGAAGAGACTATCCTTTCTCCACTGTATATTCTTGTCTCTTTTGTTCTAGATTAACTGACTGTAAGTGCATGGATTTATTTCTGGGCACCCTATTCTGTTCCATTGATCCATGTGTCTGTTTTGGACACAAAGGTTTTGAAAGATAGGTCGATTGAAAAGCCCTAGGTGGTAAAACAGTTTTAAGAGGCTTAAAAGCATAGAATTTATCTCTAAAATTTTTGTGATGTCATGGATTCTAACACATTCTTTCTTTAAGAAAGTAGTCCTCATAATTTTACACTATAGTTAATAATTTCTGTTCTTACTATAACATATTTGCATATGAGTAGTACAGCTGCACATGTAGTAGACTTAACTGTACATTTTAATATAGCAGCCAATTCAAAGCTCTCATTTAAAACTTTATTTAAATGATTTTAAATTCAGTGTAGGTAACTTTGGTTTAAATAAATGGCATACATAGTGGTTACATTTTATTTTCACTATGTACTAGTTTCTTAAATTTTGGCACTGTGTTTGTACAATTTGTATTTTCTTATTAGAATAGATTTCTTCCCACTTGGCATAAGGAGATAATATCAATAGAATTTTCTATAGACTGAAGTAACTCCCTAGAAGCCTATTTTGGATTCATAGAATATTTGATTTAGACAGAAAGAAAATATGTCATGTTTGTTTGAAAATAAGTCACGTTTGGTATTATCTAAAGGTAAATATAATCAAGATTATGAAGATATTTCTGGACTCACTTATTATATTAAAATGTATAATCTGTGATATGTTCTTTTGGTTCATACTATAATGATTTTAATTAAAGATAGAAAAGTTTCTCTTTTATTATAAAATTAGTAGAATCTGATGTGGGTAAATACATTTTAGGAAAGTAACTATTTAAAGGAAATAATTTATAGAGAAACATGGTATATTATCAGTTTACATCAAAGTACCAGATACAACTCAAAGTGAACGAATTTAATTTTGTTAGTGATAGGATATATTATAAAGAATTCCTCAGTAAGAATACAAACACTACTAAATTTTTTTTTCTTCCTAAAAACCTGAGTGCTGCCCAACCACAGAGCCTCACCTAGTTAATTCGCAGTGATCACTAAAGCCAAACTTCCTTCCATTTTCCAGTTCACTCAAGCAATGTTTTTGAGTCCTTGGGCTGAAAGATTTAAAGAGCTGTGAAAACTCTTAATAGTATCTGCTGTGAACTGTGAATCACTTTGACCCACCATTTTCACTTCTAGACCTTGTATATATCCCCTCTACAGTGGTGGGTTGTGTTTGTTTAAAGCATATATTTGTGGAGGAGGCTCACCTAGAGAAAGTGGATAATCTGAAAAAAAAAGACAAATTAATTTATCACTTCAGGGCTTTTATTCTTAACTTGGGATTCAGAAAACCGTTTCTTGTCAATCTTGTCAAGCCAGTCTATACCTCCTAGCTTTCATCTCTACTCATTCATCTCCTTATGCCCATTTCCTTGAAGTCATGGTCGTGCATGAACACCAATTTATCTCATCCTTTGCCAAAAACAGAAAGAAAACTTCAGTTCTGAAATATTTATAAACTTACTTCCAATACTGGTAAGAATTTTTTAAATGTGTGTGGCAAATGCAGGAGCCAGTTGAATGTAATATCCCTCTTTGTGAGCACTCAAGGTGTGTGTGTACCGTTTGTCCCAGTTAGACCTGACTTGGAGATCCCTTCCTTGGCAGTCATCTGTTGTCCTCAGCTTAACTTAAGCATCCCTCCTTACAGTTAGTCCATTTTCCCAATTCTTTAGTCTAAGCAATGTCAGTGCTTTTCATTCCCTTCCTGGTTATTTTTGTCCCCAGGTATCCTATAGATTGTGTTGTTCAGTCGCTCAGTTGTTATCTGACTCTTTGCAACCCCATGGACTGCAGCACACCAGGCTTCCCTGTCCTTCACCATCTCCCGGAGCTTGCTCAAATTCATGTCCATCAAGTCAGTGATGCCATTCAACCATCTTGTCCTCTGTCGTCCCCTTCTCCTCCTGCCTTTAATCTTTCCCAGCATCAGGGTCTTTTCCAATGAGTCAGTTTTTCACATCAGATGGCCAACGTACCGGAGCTTCAGCTTCAGCATCAGTCCTTCCAATGAATATTCAGGACTGATTTCCTTTAGGATGGACTGGTTGGATCTCCTTGCAGTCCAAGGGACTCTGAAGAGTCTTCTCCAACACCACAGTTCAAAAAACATCAATTCTTTGGCGCTCAGCCTTCTTTATGGTTTACTCCATTAGTCTGTTCTTCCAAAACTTCACAATCCAGCTCAGTTTTTCTAAATGTCTATTCTTCACTACCAAAAAAAAAGTTATAATACTACTTGCAACCCCATCTGCCTTTGTCCATGCAGTTTTACTTCATTCATAAACTACTTTCATATGTATGAAAGTTTAAAATCTTTAGGGTAAATCTCAGCAGTCATTCATTTTTGTTCTCATTCAACCAGTATTTGTTGACCAGCTCTGCGCCAGGTTTTGTTGTAGGTACTAGGTATACAACCATGAACAAAACAATGTCCCTTTCTTGTCAAATTTGCATTTTGGAAGGGCAGGCTGACAGTAACCAAATAAATACACTATACAATAATAGATAAGAAATGCTATGAAAAATAATCTAAGTTGAATGGGAAATGAAGTGGCATTTTAGACAGTGTTGTTAGGGAAGAAGGCTTGAGTGTGTGACATCTGAGGAGAGCTATAATGAATTAAAGGAAGGAAGCATGCTACTATCTGAAGGAAACAAGCCAGGATGAGGGATCAGTTAAATGCTGAGGCCCTGAGATGGGAACATGCCATTCCAGTACTAGTGAAGAGACTTGTTGGTATAATATGATAAATGAGAGTGAACCTTATGATATGAAATAGTGTCTGTCATTAGAAAAAAAAAGCATACACGAGAGCAGAGAGCTCAGTGTGAAAAGACAAGGTTTAAATCCTTGCTCCAGTATTTAGTTTGCTGTGTGATCTTGGGCAAGATTTTAGATTTTTTTCAAGCCTCATCATCCTCCTTTGGAAAATGAGTGTGACACTTGCCTCAGATTTGTTGTGAGAAATAAGCTAATACATGTGAGATATCAGGCATTATATCATAATCTTAATAAGTTATAATTATGTTGATTTATTCCTTACTTTTTTATTGTTTACATGCATAGACATTTTCATGGGATAAGTGATGAACATTAGTAGCAGAACTTGAAGATGTTATGAATTTTCAGGATTTAGGACCACTCAGTCAATGTACTTGTTTTAATACAATCAACAAATGTGTGAGGATACCAGTAATTAAATTCCAATACATTCTTCCGTTTCACTAGTTTTTAAAAACTGATGAATTACCAGAATGTAAGTGAGTTAATTACATACTCACTCTTAACCACCATGTAAAATTATATGTAAATTAGCCATCAGACTTCCAATTTGTTGTCATATTCCATGGAAATGTATAATATATAAACTTTGATGGTGAAAGTCTGCAGGACTGCCTGACATAGGGTCTTAATAACTACCTCACATTTGACCTCCAGATACAGTGGAACAGAGTGTCAATTGATGAATAATCTATATTCATGAACTACATTAAAATAACAAGGAACACAGTAGCCCACATAATACTGCAAAACTAAAGCACATTCCAAATTAAATATGTTTATTTTTATTCTGGATAATATTTGCTAGACTATTTCCAATATCTGTCAAGATTTTAAGGATATCTTAATACTTTCACACCTATATATTTTAAATTTGATAACACACCATTTCTAAGCCTAAATCTTATCTCTAATAATAAGATATAAATTTATCTTGCATGGTGTTTGTTAGGATGAGAGAATTTATTTCACTCAAGGTGAAAATCTACCTTCTATCTGTCTTACTCATGTATTTATATATCTATCTGGGCTTCCCTGGTACTCAATGGTAAAGAATCCACCTGCCAGTGAGGGAGATGCACCTTCAATCCATGGGTTGGGAAGATTCCCTGGAGAAGGGAATGGCAACCCATTCCAGTATCCTTGCCTGGGAAATCCCATGGATGGAGGAGCCTGGTGGGCTACAGTCCATGGAGTCACAAAAGAGTTGGGCACAGCTTAGTGACTAAACAACAACAACAATCTATCTATCCATGTATCAACCCATCCATCTATGAAGATTACCATTCAACACATAATAATAGATGTTAGTAACACAAGAATAATTAACAATATTAAAAGAAAATAATACTGAGGGACAAAAATTTTCTGAAGCATAAGGTCAATTATTTATCTCATTTTTTTTTTGTTGGCATATGAAGCCTAAAAAGCCTCCATTCCAATAAAGTGATAATAAAGATGGTGATTACTGAAAGGTTTATATCTGTTATTTTTTGTGGTCATACAAATATATGAACTCCATCTTTAAGCATTTTGATGTACCAACTATTGACTAAGCAAGAATTATATGCAGTGTCTTATGGCACATTTTTCTCAGTACCTAAAAAACCAAGATTGGAGTTATGAAAATTGTAATAGATGGGCACTAGGGAATTATGGGAAATAATTTATAAATTTAATATGAAACCAAAACATCTGTTCAAGTCAATCTCCCACAGCTAATATGGCAGGCAGACAGTATGAGTCACAGACTGAGGTAAGGAAAAGATTCTTCTTCCACAGGGACAGATACTGAATGTAATAAACATAACTTTTCTTCTTCATCTAAATATTACTTAAAAGGAAAGCTTCTGCCATCAGATCTACCTTCCTTTCCTCTCTTATCAACACTCCCTTCCCTTTCACCTCTTGTATTGAACCCCAACCACTGGGTTTTCTTTCAGTTTCTTGTAACAGTAAAGCTAAAATAGGAATAATCATTAATGTGAAACTCCAAAGAATCTAGCAGCGTGTCCCCTTTGTTGTTTTCCTTTATTGTTGGAAATGTAGATTTAAAATTTTAAAGCAAAAAATACAGAATGCAGTTGTATTCGGTCATTTCTTCATTCAGATTGACTTATTTGATATAATCTTATTGAACTTTTAATGTAGAAAAGAATGAAACATAATGAAACAAAACTCTTGTAAAGAGACTTTTCAGTGTTTAACTTTCATTCTAAAGAGAAGAGTAATAAATGTGGAAGTGTTAATGGAATCCACGCTCTTCTAGTGATGCCAAGGGTTAAACTGAGAGTGATCACTTTCTATCCATTCTGTTATATTAGTCCTAAGTGGCCAACAAACATTAGATGCAATGCTTGGCTTCCAGGGCACAAATGTAGGTAAACATTCTCATAGGTATGCTGCCATTTATCAGGAAAAAATTCTATTTATTTAATTTCCATTTAGGTAAATTATCATGTTGATGGGGGCAGTGGTTCATAGGCCAACAGGTCTTCCATTTTCCATTCTAGAGGGTACACCTCTCACTGCTGGTAGCTTCCATTTATTCTGCTTGCCTCTTTTATAGCACAGAGGCAAGTTCAGATTCATAGATTCGTGAGGAGCTATGAATGAATTAATGCATGAATGATAGGAAGTGGTTGATACTCAGTTCATTCAAGTGTTTGGTCAATTGCCAATAATTTTGTCACTCCTGTATTATTAAGCAGAGGTTGTAGTTTAGAAATTTTAATTTTGGAGGGTATTTAAAGTTGTCATAGCCATCACCCTGGTAAGGACAAAAAAATCATATTATTTTCTTATATCTGCTCTTATTTTTGTTTTTTTTTCCTTTTAAATTTATATTGAGCACTTATATCAAACAGCTTATAAGACTATAATTTTAATTTTTGAATTAAAACTCATTTTTCTATCAATATCAGAGTAAAACAGACAGTAGATACAGTAGGAATAATATGCTTGGAAGAAGCAAGAAAATCAAAGATAGCTGGGGACAGTGGACCCGTTTCCAATTACATTTCAACTTGTCTGTATTCAAAATATCCTGTCCAAATCACTGCCTTTTCATATCGTTTATAGCTTTTTAAATGAAATATGAACACAAGATTAATTAATATTATTCCTACTTTAAAGCCAGCGAATGACATATTAGCATTGAAAAACTAATAATAGTCATCCTCATCAAAGGTGTCTAGGGTTTTCTTTTTGAATTTGCTGCTAACTTACTATGTGACCTCAGACAAATCACTCAGCATCCTGGTCCTCAGTCATATCATATTGAAACGGAAATGCTTCAATTAAACCTCTCAGGACCAAAAGATTTCTGAACATATATGCAGTATATAATAGCCACCAGGGTATTTGCTGACTTGAACCCTTATCTAACTTTGGAATTACACCCATATTTTAATATGTACTCCTTCAGTGTTAAAAGCAAACTGTTAAGCAAAATAGCCCCCATGATCATTTTTTATTCTTAATATTTGTTTCCTGAAGTTGACAGATACTCTTTTCCAAATGCCATGAAGTTAAATAATGTGTTGTTTAAAGAAGACCGTAATGTAGGCATGTCATAGAATGCCTGCTCCTCTAGTCTGCTAAATTATTCTATCTGTGAACATGTCAGATTATTACCCACCAACATGTTTAATACTTTTATTATAAATTCTTACCATTTGTATTAGAACATCAAGAATACAGGGAGACATTTTCTAGAAAAAAAAAAACATCTCTTTCTAAATTTGTGTTAGTGGTAGGTAAATATAGAAATTTAGTGATTAAAATACATGAGCTTTGGGCACACTGCCTAGGTGAAAATCCTGGATTTCCTCATTATTAGTATGACCTAGGAGAAGTTAATCTCTGTGTCAGTTTCTTTTTCTCTTAAATGGATGTAATAATAATCTCTCATAGGCTTATTTTGATGATAGATATTTCAATGTATGTAACACCTTTAGATGCCTGCCATCTAGTTAATCTCTTTATATACTATTTTTCTTCCTATTATAATAATTTATGGAAGAGAAATTATTATGCATTAATAAACTGAAATAAAATATTTTCGTATTTGTTCATTTCAGAAGGAAATATACAGGTTTTTCATTCACCTCCTAGGTGCCTTTTAGAGTGAGGCATTGCATGGTTAGTTTGTATAAAGGTTCAGTGAACTTTCTCATAATGATTTTTATTGAACATATGGAAACTATTAAGCGTTAGCAAAAGTCACTATCCACTGAGCTGTATCCAGAGGCTGACAGTTATGTCTGTCTCTCACAAAAATAAACACATGAATAAATGCACTAAGAAATATATTATCTGTCATTTTCATCTCTAAGGGCATTTCAACAAACCATATCTGCATGTTAAATGTACCCATTCTAGTTTTCATATGAGAAATTACTTTTTTCTGCTAAGAATGTACTATGACACGTCTAGAGGGGAAATATAATAATATAATTGAGACCATTTCTTCTCATTTTATATGTAAAAGAGTGTGCTGTATCAATTTATTTACATGTATAGCCATAAGCAACCTCTAAAATATTTAAACTTCTTAAATGTCACATATTTCAGTTAATATTGAGCTTATATTGTTTGTTTTGGTGATTACAGTGATAATCTATCAGAAATACACACATACTTATTCTCTCTTTTTGTGTATATATATATGTGTGTACCTGCATGGTATATAAATCCTTATATAATACATACTAATTGTATATAAATTTATAAGATTTAACTATATATAATTATAATTTCTATTTAATTTCATAATTGTATATAATTAGCATGTATTATAAGCATTGACTTATTTAGATTTTAGACATAAGGATATATAAAAATATTTATCAATAATTAAGTAATTTCTGATGAATTAAAGAGTATATCCTACACCAGTAAACCACTAAAAGAAACATTTTTTTTTGCTATGAAATAATTAAATCTTTAATTAAAACTTTCTTAAATAAGCTATATGAAGCAATTGAGAGCAGGGACACTGAGATAGACAGACTTGGGTTCCTAATCCCTGGCTCCAGTATTTACTAGCACTGTGATCTTTTGCCAATTACTTCAGTTCTTTAGGTCTCCATTTCCTAATTTTCAAAAAGGGAATGTTAATATTTATGCCACAAAATTTTTAATAAGATCTGTCAACTGTACACGCTGTTATATATAAAATAGATAACTAATAAGGACCTATTATATAGCACAGGGAATTCTCAGTACTCTGTAATGACCTATATGGGGACAAAAAATCTAAAAATAGAGTGGATATATATGTGTAACTGAGTCACCTGGCTATGCACCTGAAACTAATACAACATTGTAAATCAGCTATACTCCAATAAAAAATAAAATAGCAATATCAAATCATTATATTGTACACCTGAAACTAATATACTATGTCAATTAAACATGTCAATGAATAACTCAAAAAAAAGGAAGAAAAATAGAAAAGATCAGTGAAGATAATAGATGTAAGCACTTAACACATGGCTTGATGTGTAGCAAACATCCAATAAATAGTGGTCCAATATTATTAATATTTACGTAGTGTTTTTTTTTTTCTCTTTCTGATTGGAATAAGGGTGGCTCCCAGCATCGAGTCTTCAGCACTTTCCTATCACCCCCACGCCCAATAAATGATATTAGCAATTGGGCACAGAGTTGTTACGTGGGCTGGTGTGTTCCTTCTTAGTTGAGTATTTTATCAAGATTATTAAGCTAATCACACCTAATGCAAAGACAATGCAAATTTGAAAATATCAGAAACTAGAGCCTTGTCATAGTAATGAAAGAAAGAGATAAAACATATATGTGATGCAACAGTGATAAACGTCGTAGATGTATCTGAGGTCCATTATTTGACAGTTAAGCGATGGTGCTCAAGGACAGAAAAGACATGTCCATGTGTGGAGAATGTGCTTCACTGACATTCATGTACAGGAAAGGAGGAGAACTGAGAAAATACCCCAAACTCAAACATCAAAAGCTCCCAAATTTGAGTATATAACTAGAGGAAAAGCAGCCCTACCAGATGCTAGTTAATCCAGCATGAACTTGGGGCAGGGCAGAGAGTTGTTCAAGGATTTGGGCTCACGGTGTAGCTGATGTCACTTAGGTCTTAAGCCACAGAAACCTCATGGGCTGTGCACCCATTTGAATTGGCACCACCTGGCAGTGAGGTGGTGCCAGGACTGCCAGGGATCCCTTCCAGTACTTGTGGAGATCACTCGGAAAGAGGGAGAGCCCTGCCTTGACAGATTTTCAACGTGGGTGAAACTGGTCTATTTTGAGAAAAGATGTTCAGTAGAACATATGTCAGTAAGGAAGAGGAGATGATGCTAGTTTTAAAGCTCAAAAGAGCTGGCTTACATGCTAATTTGGGGGAAGACTCATCCAGGGAATGCAGGCTTAATCTCCTCTTAGTCATTCTTTTGAACAGATGGAGTTTACCATTTACCCCTTTCTGCTTGAGGGTAGAAAATGTAACCAATGTAATCCCAGGTGTTCTCCATCCATTTCATTTTAGGACAGTGCATCCCCTTTTCTTCCAGTGCAGGCATTCATGTTCCCCAGTGTCCTGTGTTCCCCAGAAGACGCATCTGTACCTGTGATCATCAACTGGATGCACAAGCTTGTCTACACAGACCTTCAGTCTGGATGTCTTTAATCCTGGGCATGTGTTCACCAGTCTAGTTTAAGGCCATATGGTCCATGATACTTTTCACTGAGGTATTCGCGTGCCACAACTGGCTCTCTTTCTCAGCTAACTGCCATACTCTTTTCAGGGACAGGAAAACTGTTGCCACTGTTGTGCTGCACTCCAAGGTCTTAAAGGATTAAGTGAGGCTGCCTTTGCTATTTCTATCTGTCAGGGCCCCTCCTCACAAACCGAGTAGCCTCTGATTTTCTTATCACCTCTCCCAACTCTCTTTTTCCTCCTCTTGCTCAGAGCTCTCATGTCTGCTGTGGTGGGGAAAACTCATTTTTAAGACATTTTTTCCCCCAAATCTTTCTCTCAAACATTAAACTCAAACATTGAAATAAGAAACAAAAATATGATGAAATGAAGTCCTTTTTCCACAGAGCATGCATCCTTTTAGGGCTTCCCAGACAGCTCAGTGGTAAAGAACCTGCCTCCTAATGCAGGAGACACATATCCATGGTTTGATCCCTGGGTCGAGAAGACTTCCCTGGAGGAAGAAAGGACGACGCACTGCAGTATTCTTGCCTGTGAAATCCCATGGACAGAGGAGACTGGTGTGCTACAGTCCATAGGGTCTCAAAAGAGTTGGACATGACCTAGCAACTGAGCACGCACACATTCTAATTTATATAGGGTTCATGCTTTTTTTTTTTTTTTTTACTGATGAGATACACAAATATTTTGAGACCCTCATTCTAGGTAATCATCCCTGTCTCTTACATATTTGAATTTGAGCTGTGATCTGCTAGATCCTTCATTTGGATGGTGGCTCATATGGTAAAGAATCCACCTGCAATGAGGAATACCTGGGTTCGATCCCTGGGTTGGGAAGATCCTCTGGAGAAGGGCATGGCAACCCACTCCAGTATTCTTATCTGGAGAATCCCCATGGACAGAGGAGCCTGGCAGGCTATAGTCCATGGGGTCACAAAGAGTTGGACGTGACTGAGCAACTACACAACCAATCCAAAGCACAACACAACCTAGATCTAGATTTATGCTATCACTTGTCTACTTATTATAAATATCCTGCTTGTAGACAAAGGCCCTTTGGACTTGGGGTACCAGGAGATGACAGCTTGGGACCCAGAGATCTTTTCTTGAGTAAATCTTAGTATTTGGTATAATGGATCTGATGTGTTTTATGGACATAGTGTGCAGTTGAGAAAGTGGAAAGACTCAGAATCAGGGAATATTTGTGAGTCCAAGCTTTGCCAATTGCTATCTGTATGATTTGAAGTGAGAAACTGACTTTTCTGTTTCTATGCACTCACCTGTAAAATGGGGAAGGGTAGTGTACCTTCTGATCCTTCTCATAAGACTATAATGAGGATTTAGTAGATGAGACTGGGACGTGTGCTATTGATGTGCATTTGGAAATATCTTGTCTGTTGGCACGTACCAAATTTGCACGTGCCACCAGTTCCTCACTTTCCACTCCAAAAATCACCTATGAAAAAGCGAAAGAGTTTTCCTCTCAAGAACAATGGAAGAACAGAGGGTAGATTCTTGCCTGGAAATTTCCATGGATGGAGGAGCCTGGTAGGCTACAGTCCACGGGGTCACAAAGAGTCGGACATGAATGAGTAACTTCACTAAGTCACTATAATAACAACAGCAATAGCAACTCTCACTTCTTGAAGGTCTTATGTACTTTGCTGACACTTATATGCTATTTCTGCTCCCCTTGTTCATTTTACCCAGAATGAATATCCCTCCCTCCTGTCCTCTGGATTCCTGCTACCCACCCTGCTAGAAAGGCTCTGTGGTTCTCATTGTCAGCTGAGAAATACTAGACTTAGAGAGAATACCAACTTATGTAAAATACACACACATCTGTGCCTATACTCTTTGTATCTGTCAGGTCCAGCCCAGACCCTGGCAGGTGGTCTAGCTGATTAGAAGATGTTTGTTGAATGAATGAATAATTAAACAACTAACCATGTGCTCTTCCATCATACTCTCAGTTCTACTTTTTGTTTGGTTATGTAGCTGCTAAAGTAAAGCTATAGCCTAAGAGATCCTATTATGAAATGTCTATAGAACAAGGAAAATTGGAATAATTAGGCACTTTATTAATTATTGTCATTTAAAAATAAATGGTATGTAGTTTACACCACATATGACATAAGCCAGAAACAATTTCTAGAAATCTGGAGATTCAGGAATAACATCATTGAAGCAAAATAAGTGGAAAAAAAAAAAAAACAGGATCTATTACAGGCACTTCCTAATTTACTGGATATTGACTGTGTGCATGGAACTATTAAGGGTCTTGTGAATAGTTACAAAGAGAGGTATCTGATGAGATTTTTCTGTGGAAAATCTAAGAGTGCTAGCAAAATGGAGTGTTCCCAGAGATTGATATTCCTCAAAGCTTGGCACTCTTTATGCACTATTACACTTTGAGTGTCTTCTTTCTAAATCAATGGAAAGAGGCTCTAACTGAAGCCTGCATTTTCATAGCTGTATTATATCTTTAATAGTAAGAGCTTTGGAAAATCTATCACTAGATATAATTATTCTTCAATCCATAACTCTCAACATTTGTACAAATAAATGCTCTGTCTCCATCAGCCTATCTTGCCCACGGAGATTTAGTAAAGCACACCAGTTTTACAAATGTAATTTCAGAGATGGTAATTAATCTGTAAAATATTTTATGTTAACACTTCAGTGAATATGTTCTGTGGGAATATACTGTCACCACATTGCTGGCTCATGAAGACATATGATACGTATATTTGCTCTACGTAACGGCACGCTGTCTGCATTCCGAAAAGGAGATCCCACATTCTTTGAGCATTTAACCAACCACTAGTATTTTACATCATTAAAACAACCCTTCAGTTCTGTGTCCTCTACCACTTGTTTCCCTCTTGACTCTCTTTTACACAGAAACTCCTTGAAAAACACCTCTGTTTGCTCCCTCCGTGTCATGGTCCCAGCCTGGCTCCAGCACACTGCATGTTGACTTCTACCAGCAAAGTTTCATGGGAGTTGCTCTCACCAAGGACACTGAGGGTCCTTCTTTTGCCAAATTTGGTGGAGTTTTTCTTTTGTTTTTCTTTTTGCACTTTATCTTACTTCACCTGATTAGGTACCAATTGGCACCTCTATCCTGCCCCCACATCTGATTAGGTGCATTTTTTATAGTTTTTTGGAAGCCTCTACTTCCTCCATTATAGATCTTGCCTCACTGTCATATAACTTACAAGAAGGGAAGCCCTGAGATGGTGAGAACTGGGTTGCTTGCTTCTTCACACATTTATGTCCAAGACCTAATGCCATATTCAATACATAGTAGATTCTCAATAAATTGTTTTCAGATAAGCAAAGAATTTTAACAAATTAAAAAGATTAAATAAGGAGAAGTAATTGTGTTCTGGCAGTTTAGAGTCTGAACTGAGTAATTTTTATACCACTTTAGATCTTCCTTTTCCCTATCCAGTCCCTTTCAAAATGAAATTGGTGTTTTGTTTTGTTTTAAAGAAATTATTCCTTAAAACTCAGGATCAGTTGAATAGAAAGATGCCTTTTTTCATCTTTTGGAAAAATAACTGTATTTTGGATTATTAATGAAGATATTATGTGCTTAGTCACTCAGTCATGTCCGACTCTTTGTGACCCCATGGACTGTAACCCGCCAGGCTCCTCTGCCCATGAGGATTCTCCAAGGCAAGAATACTGGAGTGGGTTGCCATTTCCTCTTCCAGGGGATCTTCCCAACCCAGGGATTGAACCCAGGTATCCTGAATCACAGGCAGATTCTTTACCATCCTAGCCACCAAGGAAGCCCCCCCCCCATGAAGATATTATAAATGGGCTTAAAATAATAGTTTTAATCTTCAGATGGAGTCCTTCCTTTTTTAAGACTGAATATTTTATGGATAGGAATGACGACTTATTCATCTGTGTACCTAATTCTAGAACAGGGTCTAGAATACAGGAAATAAGTGAAATTGAAAAGTCAGTGGAAAATAAGATATTGCTTATCTACAAAATAAGAAATTGCTTTCCATTATTGTTCCTTAATAGAATTATTTTTTTTTTAGTCTTGAAAGTGTTGTGTTTATTTTATGTCTTATTTACATGGCTTCTTTTCATGAAAATTAATTTGTGAAAAATAGCATATATCACTTCCCTTACCAGAACATTTATGTTTTGAGAATTGATATTGGATTTGTGTTTAAAAAGCGAAATAAGTTTGAAATTCATGGTTGAATTTATTTTGGTGTATTAAACTTCCATGTTAAGTCTTTTTTGAAATATTCTATTTTTGACACCATGAAACTGTAGTAGATCTTGGCATGTTAAAGATGTGTAGCAGTTTTTGAGTCATAATTATTTCAATGGCTACTTTCAGCATGCATATTTTCCATAGGACAACCTCAGAACTATAAAAGGTATAGTCTATACTTTTGGTTTCAAAATTATAAATTTTAGATAAAATGATGTATGTTAAATTTATCAGTAGGAAATATAACCTAGATGAGACTTGATGTTTAAAGATTTATAAACTTACAGTCAAATTTATATTCTATTCATAGAACTTGGAGTTCTTCAATTACATTTAAAACAATTTGTTTAGAAGGTATGACAAGACTAACAAATCTCACCTATCTTTTTAAGAAGCTGTATTTGTTGTGTGGAGCTTTTTTTCTGAAAAGCTAATGAACTATTGATTTCATTATTGAGCTCAGAGTTAGAATCTTAATTATAGAGCTTCAGATGAAGAAACAAATGGATCCCAGAAGATTTGCACAATAGAAACTTATAGCAGGGAAATGCTCTTGAATGTGTTCATGTCTTTGCCCATGGCTTATGTTGTTTCTGGCTTCCTTCCCTCAAGAAGAAAACTAATGTCTCTAAGAGTCTCTAATTCTAAAAACTATGCGCTATTGTTTAAAGAACCTCTTCACCTCACCAGCTTCCCTGGTGGCTCAGAGGTTAAAGTGTCTGCCTGCAATGCAAGAGACATGGGTTTGATCCCTGGGTCGGGAAGATCCCCTGGAGAAGGAAGTGGCAACCCACTCCAGTATTCTTGCCTGGAGAATCCCATGGATGGAGGAGCCTGGTGGGCTACATTAGTCCATGGGGTGGCAAAGAGTTGGACAGGACTGAGTGACTTCACTCACTCACTTACCTCCCAAGACTAATTTAGTCCAGGAAGTGAAAGAATGACATCTTTTGATATTCTATTGGGTTGGCCAAAAAGTTTGTTCAGGTTTTCCTATATGATTATGGAAAAATCCAAATGAACTCATTGGCCAACCCAGTATATCATGTAGTCCTCTAAGGCATTGTGTGAGGTCAGGGCTGCCCTGAACTGAGAGTACAAATGGTGGTCTGCATATCATCTGTTTAATATTTATAAGAAATAGGTCAAGTCAGAAGCTCATCTTAGTCACTGAGTTGTGTCCAACTCTTTGTAGCCCTTTACACTGTAGTCCCACCAAGCTCCTCTGTCCATGGAATTTTTCAGGCTTGAATACTGGGGTGGGTTCACATTTCCTACTCCAGGGGATCTTTCCAACCCAGGGATCGAACCTGCATCTCCTGTGTCTCCTGCATTGCAGGTAGATTCTTTACATGCTGAGCCATCTATTAAATAAAATACATTATAGCTCTCTTCCTTGACAAATATACCATCATGATGACATGGAAGTGTGGGTTCAAATTCAAATTATTTGATTGGAGTTCGGTACTAGAAGGAGGGAGCTTGAGAAGAGCTGACCCCAAGCCCTTTCTCAGGGATCCACTGCCTATTTTTCCACATACTTTTCATTCCATTCCACACTGGGAGGAATCTTGTGTATATAGATATGGTCACATCATCCCACACACATATATTCAAGTTCCACCCACTAACTGCAAAGACTTGCTCCTTGGCCATACCTGGAAGATGACTTGGAACCTTTTGGCTAGGGAATTCTGGGCTCCTGGTGCCCAGAACAGAAGAGTGTGACTTCCTAATGGATGTGTTGCCTTGGCCCCATAAACTCCTCACATCTGGAGAAGGGTCAGGCTGGGCCCTTTGAAACCTGGGGCCCAGCTGCAGGGGTCTCTGGTCTCAGGGGCCTAAATTTTTCCCAGAATAACAACACAGAGCATAATGTGTTACTGGGCTGCTAACCCAGAGACAACAGTACTAAAGTAGTTTATATATTTCAGCTTTCTCCACATACTACTTTTTTCCCTTTTTATTTATCTATTTTGAACTTTTTTATTTTGTATTGCAGTATAGCTGATTACCAGGATTGTGATAGTTTCAGTTGAACAACAGAGGGACTCAGCCATATGTGTACATGTATCCCTTCTCCCCCAACTCCCCTCCCATCCAGGCTGCCACATAATATTAATCAGAGTTCCCTGTGCTATTCAGTAGGTCCTTGTTGGTTATCCATTTTAAATACAAAAGTGTATACATGTCCATCCCACACTCCCTAACTACCCATTTCCCCCATCCTTCTCCCCAGCAATCATGAGTTCAGTCTCTAAGTCTGTGAGTCTGTTTTTGTTTTGTAAGTAAGTTCATTTGTATCATTTCTTTTTTGGATTCCACATATAAGAGATGTCATATGATATTTCTTTTTCTTCCACATACTTTTCCCACTTTTGTTATTCATTAAAAACAAAATCAGCACTTTTATCTTACATGTTGAAGAAATAAATAGCTACCATGTACATTCCAGATTGAACCTATGAAAGACACTGAAAACATTCAGTAACCAAATAACAAGAAATACACTAAAAATGAGTGTCTATGCCAAGCCAACATGTGTGAAATGGAGGCAGTGTAGATCTGAAACCATGGCATGTGGGGTATATTGTTTAAAGTAAGAATAAAATACATCCTAAATCAATTTATTTTCATTTCAGTTGTATAAAATCTCTCAGTCTATTTTAAATTTATTGGAAGGAATGTGGCTCATAAGAGATAATGCTTTGAACACAGATAATATTGAGGTAAGAAATAGAACTCTGTCAGATTGACAACAAAACATTCAAACATATCAGTTTTTCCTACTAGAAAATATAAAATCTAGTACTAGCTTGTACTTGAATTATTAGATGTATAAAGATATTTGGTGAATGAATACTAGGCGAAAAACAAATTTTAAAGTCCAAAAAAAAAAAAAAAAAACAACCCAAGGAAGTCAGGAACAGTATTTGATTTAGGGGAAATGAATAAGGCTCCTATACAAATGAATTGTATAGTGTGAAGCAGATTGTATATGAAATATTCATGGCATATTGTCCTGAGCTCCCCTTCTGCTGTTTTCATGTAGATGACTGAATTTCAAAGAGAAATATGCCAGGAACAATTATGTGTGTGAGTGTTACTACTTGGGATTGTTTAAAAAGCATTTCTTCTCTTACTGTGTGTGTGTTCTTTTATTTTTCAACTCATAGTTAGAAAATATTATGGACAGATATGTGAGAAATGCGTAATTTGCTTTTGAGACATTAATTAATTTAACTAGTATATATGGAGGTAATTCCTGGCAGTCCAGTGGTTACAACTCCACACTCTCATGGTGGAGGGCTCAAGTTCAGTCCCTGGTCAGGGAATTAAAATCCTGCAAGCCACTCTGTGTGGACAAAAAAAAATTTTTTTTGATTGCTCCAGCAATAAAGCATATAACTCAGACCCATTCAAGCCAATGTAATCCAAAATAATAGGCTCAAGGATGAACACATGACCTATTGGGGGTGATGAGACTCAAGGAGACTTTTGGTGCAGGCTTCTTGGAAATTCTCTCTTTCTTTGTACTGAGTAATACATAGATATGTTACTTAGAGCTTCTGCAGCTATTCTAATACCATGAGAGAAGGTAACTTCAGTAAGGTTGACCCTCAAGTGGGAGATCAAGAGGACTGAGAGTTTTGGTTTAGGAGCCTTGATCAAACTTCACTTGCAGCCCACATCTGTACTTTTCAATGAAGCAAAGCAGTAAATCCCTTTTGCTTTTGCTAATTTGAATCCAGTTTACTGCAATGGGCAACTGACAGCGTCCTCACTCACAACTTGCACTCTGGGCATGGAGTGAAGCAGAAGAAAGCAGCATACACAGGAGAGTGGAGTTAATAAGAGCACAGGTTCATTAGAATAACTAGTTTGAATTCTAGCTCTACCACTTACTTATTCCCTATGAAAGTCATTTAATCTCTCTGTAATGATACCTGCCTTGTAGATTTGTTGTGACGATTAAAGCATAATAATGCTGTCATAAAACAAGCACACAGTAAATCTTCACTACTATTTTCATTTGGTTGCACCATGACATTTCATTCAAATCTTATAATTGTGGTGTAAGGTGTTATCATCCTCAATTTATGGGTGAGGCAGCTGAAGTTTTGGTTGAGCTACTTTCCTAAGGTCATAAGTCTAGGAAATAATAGTGCCAGGTTTCAAACCAAACCTCTTTAACACTAAATTCCCTTCATTCCTCCCCCCTCACTCGAAATGTGATATGCACATGGGCAGGAGTGTTTAACTGAACGCTGCTGACTCCCCATCACACAGAACAATCTCTGGTCCATAGCAGGAATTGAATAAATATCTTCAGAGGTGAATAACTTCCTTCACTAATTGCACAATCTGGAAACAGAAAATTATTTCAAAGCTTTGCATATTATGTTGTAACAAAGTTATGTGTAAGTTGTGGAGGAGGAATGAATACATTTGCCCGAGAGCAATGTTATGGCTATTATAGTCAGTCCTTCTCACGCTTTAACTGGAAAGGTATGTATTGATCACACAACAAATTAGAACTAGTGAACAACTTGTTTGGAGAAGGTGAGGGTTGGTGTTTGCTGTAAACATTTCTCAAAGTCTAGTGTCAGGTGTTTGATTTCCCAATATCATGTCTTTTTTTTTCTGTATTTTTATATTAACCCCCAGTATTAAGTCTGTAGGCATGTGTTTCAATACCTAACACTTTAGCATTTCATAGTCTCCCTGCAGGCATTAGATCAAAGTCTGAGATTTGAATTTGTAGTCAAATAGTTTAGGAGCCTGACGGGCTACAGTCCGTGGGGTTGCAAAGAGTGGGACATGACTTAGCAACTAAACAACAGCAGTTTCTTCCTGGCATTTATATCTCTGGGACTAGGACGTGATTGCTAATCATATAGATATAGAAATGAATTTCACCAACTGAACCTCATCCACAGTCACCAAAATGGTGGACAATAAAAAGAATGTCAGTGTAGTTATTTATAATGGGAGAAAGGTGACCTGAGAATATTGCATTGCCAGCCACATAAACTAACCTATTCCCTGTGACTGAGTTCACTTAGCAAAACAAATTAAAGAATAGAAGTTTGTTTGGCAGCACAGAATCGGAGGAAGGCAAGCAGATGGTTATAAGGAACATTTATCCGAGCTATGCCAGAACTGAAAGAAATTAAATTTATTCAGTATAAGAATTGTCTAGAATAAGAGAATCCATTTTTTGTGTCAACATGGCCCAAGTTCTTGTTTTGCTACCCTGAGTTCAGTTCAAATCAGGCAATGTTTGTTGCATGACTACTATATGTTATGTTGTATCTTATGAGGTCTTCCTTCTAGGATCTTACTGGTATCCTCTTGATTAATTTTTTATTTCTCTCTACCTCATCTCTGATTCTGACATTTCTCTTACTTCCTAGTCCCCTCCCCCAACAGGAATGGAGGCAAGATATTTATCCTAATGTCTATCATGTTTATCATTTGTCTTAGATTTTTTTCTAAGTGTGACCTTTACTTAGGTAAATTACATCTTCAGTTGTTTTTTGAATTGATTTCTTCAATAAGTATTCTCTGAGAACTTTATATGATACAGATTAAATTGAATCAGATGTTAGGAGATAATAATAAAAACCTATAGATTGGTCCTTTATGTGCTTAAAGGATGAAGGAAGTGGGGTGTTTAAGGAGGGGGAAAGAGCCAGTATAGGTAAATAAAATTCATTGCTATCACTTTTCCACATGTTTGGTCTCTGGCCTCTGACTTATGATACTTGAACCTCCAGTTTCTCTTCTGAAAAAAGGCAGAGGTGTTGGGAGAAATAAGGAAATTCCTAGACCTTAATATGTTCAATAAAGAACATAAATTATTCATTATTTTGTATTCTTCAGATGATTTATACCTTCTTAGCTTTTTGGCAAGACACATGTACAAGTACTAACTAAAAAGGATGTTGACTTTCTGAAAGATAAATGCATGCATGGATATGGGAAAAGAAAGCCAGCTGCCGTCTTGTCTGATAAAATAGCATCACAGTGCTGCCCAGCAGGGAAATTCGTGTATGTAGTAACTACCGTCACTTGCTTGTGATATAACTTTGGGATGTCATTAATAAGGTACTTCCTCAGACCCCTCCCTTAATGGTCGATCAATTTCAGTTTCCTTCTTTCCTTCAGTTCCATTCAAGGAGGTTGTCAGCAGCTTCCTTGTTGCCAAACCTGCAAAAACGTTTCTTTTAAGCCTCATTCCACTTGAGCATTTTGTAGCAGGCTCTCTGGACAAAGATGCCCTCCTTCCTGACGGTGATTTCACTTCCTCAGTAGCACATTCTCCTTGTTATCCTTATAACAGTAGCACATTCTCCTTGTTATCCTTATAACGTCTTGTCCTTAGAAATATCTCCTTGATCCCACTTGCTGGCATTTTTCCCCGTGGCTCTTCCTCGTATGTTGCTGTTCCTCAGGAATTTTCCCCAGACTCTTCTTTCTACAAAGTCTCCTTGAGTCCTTCTCATCCATGCCATGGCTTCAACTTCAAGGTTTTGCTCCAGGCTAGAATCCTCTTCCTTCCAGACTTGTATGTACAGTTGCTTCCATTCAGACTTTCACTTATCCTCTTAAATTGTACATATTCAAAAACCAAATTCATAATTTACCCTCTACCAGCAAGCATGTTTCTCCTTTGATCATCTTACTTTAGGCAAGGACACCAACCATCCCCCACATGGCACATTCTTTTCTTGGGTCCTGCCAAATCTACAAACAACTCTCTCTTTTTTGATTGTTGGTTTGTTTTGTTTTTACTGAAATCTGATTGATTTATATTATTATATTAATTTCAGGTGTACAATAGAGTGAGTCAATATTTTTATAGATTATACTCCACTAAAAGTTATATAAAATAGTGGCTATATTCCCTGTGCTCTATGTTACATCCTTGTATCTTATTTATTTTATACCTAGTAGTTTGTGCCTCTTAATCCCCTTCCCTTATTGTGCCCCTCCTCCCACACCTCTCCCCTCTAGCAACTACTAGTTTGTTCTGTGAATCTGTGAGGCTGCTTCTGTTTTGTTATATTCAGTGTCTGTTTTATTTTTTGGATTCCACCTGTAAGTGAAAACCTACAATATTTTGTCTTTGTCTATCTGACTTATTTTACTAAGCATAACACCCTCCAGGTACAATCAACTAGCTCTGGAATTCATTCACATCTTTTCATTTACATTCACTCCTTCACCCGGGCAGCACACATGTCCTACCTGTACTAATGCATCCGCCTCTTCACTGTCCTCCTTGCCTCCACTCTTCTTCCTCCAGTATGTTTTCCACTCTCCAGAGTAGTTTTTATGAATGCACACATTACCTTGTCACTCTCTTATTTAAAGACTCATTCATGTTTGCCTTTGCATCCCTAACCTCAAACCCAGGGCATTCGTGTAGCAGGTGCTCAATAAATCCATGATGAATGAATGAACAGCCTGTATAAACATTGGAGAGTTTGCCATGCTCCTTCTTGGGTCATGCAGGACAGTTTGCAATCAGGGAAATCTACTTGGTCCTTTAGTAGGTAGCTGATAACCTTTTTATATTTTTTATTTTTTTTTTCATTTATTTTTATTAGTTGGAGGCTAATTACTTTACAATATTGTAGTGGTTTTTGTCATACATTGACATGAATCAGCCATGGAGTTACATGTATTCCCCATCCCGATCCCCCCTCCCACCTCCCTCTCTACCTGATCCCTCTGGGTCTTCCCAGTGCACCAGGCCCAAGCACTTGTCTCATGCATCCAACCTGGATAACCTTTTTAAATCTTCCTTCAAGAGATGATGGATTTATCTATCCTCTACTTGAAGTGACTCAGTTTTTGGTGGATAAAGGACTGTCACAGTCATCCAAGGAATCTCTGAGGGCCAGGCGACTCCTCAGTGTGTGTGTGTGCACGTGTGTGTTTCCCTAAGCTAACAGGCTAAAGGGTTCATTCAGTCTTGAAATGTATTTTCTTAGACTGTCATTCAAGGTTCTTATAGTGGGGCTATAACCCTGAGTGACATTCTTCTTCATTTCATGCTGAAAATGGGGGTTGAAAACAAAGGGTGTTAACAGAGAATCAAGGATTGACAAGGAGAGAAATAAAAAGAACTGAAAAAGATCTCCAGTTGCCCCATCTTAAGGACTTCCTTCTTGACACCAAGACGTCTTTCTCTGCCAGAATTCATGTCCTCTACTTGTTTAAGGGAAGAGAGGGGGGTAACAGTATTGGATGAACAACATTTTCATTTTCACTTAGAAGCTAGAGAACAGAATTAAAGATATGAAAAGTATTAAATGAGTGCTTTTATCAGTAATAATCAACTCTTTGCGTCTCTTTAAAATTCATACTATGGCATAGGCAACTACCTTTCCATCACGATTTGTGCGCTCCCTTTCAGACTGTAGAGTTGCTGCTTTCTAGGATGAAGTTGTCAAAGCAGCAGCTACATTTCCCAGCTCCCCTTGCTTCTAGTTAGAGCCACGTGACCAGTTCTTAACAGTGGACTTGCAGTGCAAGTTACATTGCTCGCATGACTTTTCCAACCATCCCCGACCCACCTGCTGATGTTGTGGAAAGGGTTCCAAAGAATTAGGAGGTGAAGAGGCCTAACATGGAAGAACCCAGAGTTCCTAAATCACTATGTGGAAGAAAGCTATGCATAGACAGGAATGCCTGTGTATATTTTGAAGTATACATTTTTTTCCCTTTTTTTTTTTTTCTTAAGCTACCAGAATTGCAGGATCCCTTTGTTACAGCAACTGGCATTAACCCCACTGACACATATGTATAACTCTGTGTGCTCCAAAGAAATATAAACATTATTTGGCGGTGGAAAGAGGAAAAAAAAATACACTTAAGAGGAAAGCATTCTGACTCTGTGTTCCATTCTAAAGCACAGTATAATTAGTAATATTGTATGTTTGTTGCAGGTTTTTGGGAGAATGTTGAAATCTCTGGCAACTGCAATACATTAATTTTCAATTCTCTGTATTTTTTTTTAATCTTCAAGTTTTGGCAACACTGATATATACCAGTTTATTTGTTTCTTTTAATTCTCAAATTTAAATGTGCAAGTTTGCCTTCCAGGAAGAAATTAAGAACCATTGTGGAATGAGATTAGATCAAAACTTCACAAAGATCATTTTAGTTCTTTGTAACCTTAAATGAAGTAAGCCAATAAAGCATTAAATTAACATGTTGTAAAACTTCTTGAAGCTTTAATATGCTTTTAAGGGGCAACTCTGATCTTATTACCTCTAAAGCTAAAGTCGAAATTGGTGTCTTTCAGTTGATAAAATAGAGATAAAACATCATTTTACCCAATTTAACAAAATATTCTGTTTCTGAATTATAAAATACAAATTGTCTAACAGTTCCCAAATAAATGTGCTTAACCAGAAATGATTTTTTTTTTTTCTAATCAGTAGCCCCGGAGTCTTTGGACCATAAATATGTTTTTCTCTCAAATGCTTTAACCGTGACATTTTCCTTCAGACTAGCTCAACTATTTCTACAGAAATTATGCACTTCATTTGCATTCAGCCAAGTGAAAATGTAGAAATGATTATAATGATAACTAGTAATTGTTTGGGGCTTCAGAGTTTACAAAGGACTTTTGTATTGACTTTCTCACTTGTTCAGCAAGTAAACTGGTTAGGTAGACAATTGTCATCACCCCCATGTTTTCTGGAAGCACCGGGGCATAGGGAGACTGCATGACCTCCTCAAGGTCATACAGATGCTAACTCCGACAACAGTTCTTCCTACTCTGCTTCGCATCTCATGTAAATATCATATTGTGGACAATTTCAGGGAAAGCCTTGACAAAATAAACTCCTCCACAGAAGTAAATTTAAACTGTTTCTCTGACTACACTGCATTTATGAAAGTAAAAGTGTTTCCCAACCTGTAAAGTATTTTATTACTGCTTATAGTCATGTTCTTACATATTCAATATTGAGAGTGTAATTTTCCACATAATGAAATGCTCTAAATGATTGCTATCCAATAGAACAGTCTGTGATGTTAGACATGTTCTAGCTCTGCTGTCCAAGATAGTAGCTATTGGTCATAAATGGCTATTGAGCAATGGCATTTTGGTCAGGGAGACTACGGAATTCAATTTTTATTTTAATTAATAGTAACTAAGACATTTAAATTTCAAGATCCACCTTGTTGGACAGTGTAGCTATAGAAAATTGACATTTATCTATTAAATGTCATTCTTATTTTTAAGTGTTAGAATTTTTCATTAAACATTATTTTGAAAGTGCTTTTGTTTGATATGATTCAAGTCAAATGCAATATGGTTTCATAGTAGTCAACCCAGAGATATTCAGGTTTCCTTATACATGTTATTTATTGCCTTAATATAGTTTTTTAAACCACTTTAAATGCCTATATACTACTTGGTTTTCACTTACTCAGAGACCACTCCATATGGTGAAGAGAAATACACAGGTGGGGATGTAAGGCTCCCGACCTGGTTCAGTCAAACCAATTCTGACTCAATTTCAGTATCAGGGTCCTCTAGTACATTTATTAGAGGAAAAAAGGAATTTTGCAACCAAAAAGTGATTGAAAGCAACTGTATTTGTTGGCCATATGATTACTAAATAAATGGGGACTTGCTGCATTTCAGAGACCTCATTTCTTTCTTTCTTTTATTTTTGGCTGTATTGGGCTGCAAGCAGGACCTTAGTTCCTTGATTAGGGTTCAAACCTGTGCCCCCTGAAGTGGGAGAAGAGTCTTAATTGCTGGATGGCCAGGGAAGTCCCCAGAGACCTAACTTCTGTTTATATGCTCTTTAGGAGTACAAATGATGATGATGATGGCAGTGGTGATAATGATAACATTGATAAATTAACATGTGGTAATGACTCTTTTGTGTCAGAAAGTAGTCTAAAGAGTTTCTGTACCTTCAGCAATCATACTCTCCTATGAGGTAGGAGTATACTCCTAATATACTTATTTAGCAAATGAGGCACCTAAGTTCAGTTATTTGCCCAAGGTTATACAGCCCAAACAAGGGTTCCAGCATCTGTGCTTTTAACCATAAACTATACTGTCTATCCTAGAACCTAACCTAACCTTTAAATGCCTTTCCTTTTCTAAAATAGTAAAACTATATATTCTTTTTGGTACATTCGACAAAGAATACTATTTCCCCCTTGCCATTTTTGACATATTTATGTCACATTTATTCGAATTCTCTTCCTTTTCTTTTTAGGTGAACTATTTTCTTCCTTTAACATTTGTTGTTGCTGCTGTTGTTCATTTCTCTGTTTTAATCTGTGTATTTGTTTGAACTGAGAGGGACATGTGCATGTCAATACTACTACTGGACGAAAGTCTTCTATTAATTTGAGGTCTCACTCAAATGTAGATTATCAAACCCTGTTAGTGAGGAGGGTAGACCAGAAAATCGAATGTTGGCTTCCTTCTTATGGCCTTCTTCAGTGATGGGCAAAAATGCCAGTACCTCCCAAGTCTTGGGCACATGCTTGATTTCATGTTGCTCGAAATTTTTCGAAGTAGTAAGTTTCTTCCTATTTAGTAGTTGAGAAAATTGAGAGTCTTAATTCAGAAATTTCCTCAAAGTTTCTAAGAAAGTGACTGAAGGGATGCAAATCAAATTCTCTTTGGCTCCAAGCCCAATTCCTGTTTTTCTTTTTTTTTTCAGTGTATCATATTGTTTCCTGGTTTGTAGCTCACATTCTGTGAGCCCCTATTCTGAAGACTGATCAAAATTCCTTGTCAGAATCTGAACTTCTTTTCCACTGAACCTCTGTAATTTACAAATAGAGAGGAGTTTTGTGTGTGTGTGTGTATGTGTGTGTGCATACGCATATGCATGCATGTTCATGTTTCTTTCATAGTGTCAATCAATTGAAATACATTTTGAATTCGGTGTACTGATAACCTTTAAATTCCCCTTTCCTCTTAAATGTTTTATATGGCTGGTACATGATGTTGAGCTTCTAGCAGAATTTAGAAAACAAAGACTATTAGATATTCACACTTCATTTATTCAGATGAAGTATTTGTATTAAGTACTAAATTAGATAATCTTTCTGCTTTGCAAATTATATGGTCAGATCGAGTTCCTCAGAGGAGAGATAATTCTCAATATTGGCATTCTGTAGTTTCCCCAAAAATTGAATTAGCCTAGAACAAAATCTTTAAATTTTATAGTTGCTACATTCAATTTTTTTATACTCATCCATGTAGTCTGAATTAGGATTTATTGATTTTTTTGTTCCTTTTCCAGTAACTGCTTGATAATTCAGTATATCAGCTAGTCACATAGTATATCATCAAATTTCACACAAATTTTCTTTTGTGAAAATCCAAGCTCTTTTCCTGGATTTTTAAAGCAAATGACCAAAAATTATGTGTATATATTCAGTTTATTCACATGCCACTGTTTTTGGATACATCAGTTAATGTATAGCTACCCCATCCAAAGAAAGACTTAGATGTCCATATTGAATATGTTACATTAAACTAGTTTATATTATGTTTGAAAAGTAAAACTACTTCTTCTTGTATCTTTAATAGTGAAAATCTGGCTTTTATTATATAATTAATATATATACAATTTAAATGTTTACTATAAAATATATGATATATATATAAAGAATGGAAAATATATAAGTAGGGTTTAAAGCATTGTTTAACAGAAACAACATGATCATAGATGTAATTTCATATATTCTCTTAGCTGCATTAAAAAAAGTGAAAAGCAGAGAAATTAACTTAATAATAGATATATTTAACCAAATATATTCAAATATGATGACTTAAACATGTAATCAATATGAAAAACTCTGACATATATTTAACTTTTTTTCTGAACAAAGTCACTGAAATCCAATGTGTATTTTTTACCTACAGCACATTTCACTTCATAGTAGTCACATTTCAAGTGCCTAATAGCCACAGTCAATCAGTGGCTTCCATATTGTACAGTGCAGTTTTATATATAATATGAACAATATATATTATTAATATATATTAGTTAATATACATTAATATATTATATATTATACTATATATAATATATATAAATATATAGTATACTATGTATATTATATAGCATAAATATATATTACTAATATATATACATTATATATATATAATATAAACATCTGTGGAACAGGAACAACCTCCTGCTTTAAAAAATAATGAACACCATCAGTTTCTCGGAAGCCTTCCCTTTTCCTCCTCCTTTCCCTCCTCAGCCAAAAGTACCCACTATCTCAAATTTTAATTAAGTTATTCTCATGTTTGTTTGTTTATATATATTTTACCCCATGTGTTTATATCATTAAACAATAGATTGTTTTCCTGTGTCTGGATTTGAATTTTATATTAATGGAACCACTCTGTAGGCTTCTCTGTGACTTTTTTCTCTAATGTTATGCTTTATATTTATTAATATATTTATGTTGATCACTATGTATCCCATTGTATGACTATATATTTCATATGTCTATAGACATTTGGGTTGGACTTATTTTCAGAAATTTTCAAATCACAAGCCACAATCCATGTGTATTCTGGTACATGTTTTCTGTTGCATGTAAGAATTTCTCAAGTGTATATATTTGCTAGTAGACTTACCAGGTCACAGGGTATGCATACAGAAGTGCAAATGATTGATTCACTGTAATTCATAGTACACACAGATTTGCTATTTTAAGTAAGCTACATTTAAGATTTTGAATTAAAATTCTTTACTGGAGCCAATTAAATTGAGCTGAGGATTTGTATTTTTTAAATACATGATAAACAAGATTTCCTTGTGGCTCAGCTAGTAAAAAATCTGCTTGCAATGCAGGAGACCTGGATTCGATCCCTGGGTTGGGAAGATCCCCTGGAGAAGGGAAAGCCTACCCAATCCAGTGTTCTGGCCTAGAGAATTCCATGGACTGTATAGTCCATGGGGTCACAAAGAGTCAGACATGGCTGAGAGACTTTCACTTATAAACAGGATTACTCTTTATGCTTACTGGATCAGTTCAGTCGGTTAACTTTAGAGCATGCTCTTGTTGTTCATTTGCTCAGTTGTGTCTGACTCTTAGGGTTATATAAAATATATATCTATAGCTAGTTACTATAGCTAAATATATACAGCTATTAATTAGGTTAGTTTTGTCGATATATAGAAAATTCAATATATCTATTGCTTAAACAAGACAGAACTTTGTAATACTTGAGTAAAAGAGGTCAGAGGTGGACAGCCAAAGGAATGGGATTATTTTTCTTTCTACTGCACCATTTTAGCCCAGAGCTTCCCTCCTGAAGTTCAATCTATGTTCCAAAATAGTTGCAACAGTTCTGGTGATCAGGTCTATATTGCACTGCAAACTAAAAAATGTACAAGGGAAGACAAAGGGCACATATACGAACTGAATCAGAGTAGTTCTGCATGCTATTGTTGTTCAGTCACTAAGTTGTGTCTAACTCTGTGACCCCATGGACTGCAGCACACCAGGCTTCCCTGTCCGTCACCAGCTCCCAGAGCTTGCTCAAACTCATGTCCATGAGTCGGTGATGCCATCCAAGCGTCTCATCCTCCATCACTCCCTTCTCCTCCTACCTTCAATCTTTCCCAGCATCAGGGTCTTTTACATGAGTCAGCTGTTGGTGTCAGGTGGCCAAAGTATTGGAGCTTCAGCTTCAGCATCAGTCCTTCCCATGAACTTTCAGGATTGATTTCCTTTAGGATTGACTGGTTTGATCTCCTTGCCATCCAAGGGACTCTCAAGAGTCTTCCATCACCACAGTTCTGCATGTACTTTCATGTAAAAGCTCTGCACATATTACAGAACACTCCTACTTACATCATATTGGCCTTAACTTGTGATGTTAATCATCATCTGGTATAGTTTTTTGAAATTTACTGTTGAATTCATGAGTACTTTGGTGCTATATCATGCCTATATCTAGCTGCAGAAGAGGCAAGAAAAGAAGAAATTGAGTTGTTTCTTAAGTGGTTGGTTATTTATAAGATAGAGGTGAAGGAAAGCAAGTGTTAATATTCAGAACATTGATTTTGATTTCTTAACTCGATCATGACAAAAAGATTAATCATTTGGGAGAATGAAATCAATTTTAACTTGGTAGACTCTGGCATTAGCACTTTCTAAGTTAAAAAAAGAAATAATATTTTCTCCAACCCTCTCACTATTTCAATACCCCATCCCTAATTTTGGCTCCAGTTTATAAAGACTAGAGAAAGTGAAAGATTCAAACCAAATGACATATTTTGGAATTAACTTTATATACTTTTAAAGCTTTGTTGAGATATATTTCACATGCCATATAATTTACCCATTTAAAGGTTACAACTCAGTCATCTTAAATATATTCAGAGTTGTGCAACCATCACTATCAATTTTAGAATATTTTCATCTCCCCTAAAAGAAACTCTATACCCATTAACAGTTACTCCTAATTTACCCCCAGCCCCTTTCCTCTCAGTATCTTTAGACAAACATGCATCTGCTTTCTGTCTGTATATGCTTGCCTATCTGGATGTTTCATGTAAATGGAATCATTCAAAATCGGGGCTTTTGTGATTTGACTTCTTCCCTTTAGCATAAGGGTTTTAAGTTTATCCATGTTGTACCATATAACAATACTTCATTCCTTTTTATGTCCAAATAATATTCCATTTTGTAGACATGCCACCTTTGGGTAGTTTTCACTTTTAAACTATTATGCATAATGCTGCATGGACATTTCTGTACAAGCTCTATTGATATATTTATATTCAAAAATATATCAATACAAAAGCTTGTACATATTTACTAGGGATAGAATGGGCTTCCCTGGTGGTGCAGATGGTAAAGAATTCACCTGCCATGTGGGAGACCTGGGTTTGATCCCTGGGTTGGGAAGATCCCCTGGAGGAGGGCATGGTAACCCACTCCAGTATCCTTGCCTGGAGAATCCCCAGGGACAGAGGAGCCAGGCTATAGTCTATGGGGTTGCAAAGAGTCAGACACAACTGAGCGACTAAGCGCACACACACACACACACACACACACACACACACACAGAGGAATAGAATGGCTGTCTCACATGGTAACTCTGTATTTAACTTTCTGAGGAACTACCTACAAAACTGTTTTCAAGACAGTGTACCATTTTCCATTCTCACCAGAAGTGCATGAGAATTCCAATTTCCCCACATTCTATTCAACACTGATTATTTTATGTCTTTTTTAAAAATTACTATGTCATCCTAGTGCGTGTAAAGTGGTACATCATTGTAATTTTAATATTCACTTCCCTGATGATTGATGATGTTGAGCATCTTGTCATATTCTCATTGGCTCTTTATTCGTCTTCTCTGGAGAAAGGTCTGTTCAAATCCTTTGTCCATTTTTAATGGGTTATGTGTTTTTATTATTGAGCTGTAAGCGGTTTTTGTATATTCTGGATACAAGTCCCTTATCAGGTATATGATTTGCATGTTTTCTCCCATTCTGTGGGTTGTCCTTTCATTTTCCTGATGGAATCTATTGAAACACATAAGTTCTTAACTTTTGAGGAAGTTTAATTTCTCTGTGTTCCATTTTCTTTTGTGCTTTGGGTGTCATCTCTAAGAAGGCTTAACTTGACCCAAGTTTATAAAGATTTACTCCTATTTTTCTTTTAATAGAGTTATTGTTTTAGTTCTTTTTTTTTCCATTTATTTTTATTAGTTGGAGGCTAATTACTTTACAATATTGTAGTGGTATTTGTTATACATTGACATGAATCAGCCATGGATTTACATGTATCCCCCATCCCGATTCCCCCTCCCACTTCCCTCTCCACCCGATTCCTCTGGGTCTTCCCAGTGCACCAGGCCCAAGCTTACATTTAGTTCTGCTGTGTATTTTAAGTTAATTTTTTGTATAGTATGAGGAATGGGTCCTCATTCTGTTACATGTGAATATCAAGTTGCCCCAGTACCATTGGTTGAAAAGATTATTCTTTCCCCATTGAATTGTCTTGGAACTCTTGTGAAAAATGAATTTATCATTTATTTTATTTAATTTCTCTCTAGATTGTCAATTCTATTCAACTGACCTCTATCCTTATAACAGTACTTCATATATGTTTTTTTACAGTCCATGCATCCATACAGCACATCAGTATGTAGACAGTATCTAGATGTATGTATTACACACACACACATGCTTTCTGTAAGCAGTGGTGAGGAGCTTGGTTTTGATTACTGGAGCTAGTCTGGATCATTTGAAGTCACAGCTATATCAAATACCAGCTGTGTCACTTTGAGCAAGTTCCTTTAACTACTGGAAGGCTAAGTCGCCTCATTGTGAAGTGGGATATGAATCGTGCCAACTTGGTAAGGTTGTTGTGAGAATTCAATTAGACATTTCATTTGAAAGCTTTACGTCCAGTGCCCGATTCTATGGTTGATTACTCAATATTAGCTGCTATTATTATTGAGTCAGTATTGTTTTTATAAAATATAGTTCCTATAAAGTAAAAGCTGTTTCTTAACGATTATACATTTTGCTCAGCAAGTCACATTTCTCTTGAGAGGCAATTAGGCAAGTTATCATGTAGGGGCTGTGAAATAAAGGGAAGAGAAATAGAGTAGTGAAGTTGATCATATGTTCTGGAACTTCTAGGACAATGCCAAAATATTCTGTTCCACTGTTTATTCATGCGTCAGGTCACATATGCCAAATCCTGGCTTGGAAAAAAAGGCAAACTTAGAGGAGTAGCCTCTGAAATATCATGAGATAATGAGATAAGCATGTAGCTCTGAATCTTTTCCAACCTGTTTTAAAAGAAGCTCTTATTTACTTGTTGAAATCTATCAGTGTGCACCCCTTCAAAGACATGGTCCCCTTTGAATAACTTACTCCTTTTGTAACCCCATCTTTTATGTAAGTTTTAATTATATATTTTCTTTAGTCTTAAAATCAGGTTGACCAAAAGGTTTGTTCAGGCTTTTCTATCACCTGAATGACCCTTTTGGCAAACCTAATATTTGTCTCTTTTGCTTATACATTTGTTTGGAAGGTTCATCACCCTAGTTCCATTGTAAGTTTCCTTAACACAGAAGAGAGTGTCTCTCTTACTCTGGGGTTGCCCTACCAAAATAACACAGACCGGTGACTTAACAGAAATTTATTTCACACTGTTCTGGTGAATGGGAGTCCAAAAGCAAGGTGTTGGGAGACTTGGTTTGTCCTGAAGCCCCTCTCCTGCGTTTGCAGATTACCGTCTCCCTGGTTTGTCCTCACGTGACCTTTTTGCTGTGTGTGTACATTGCCAGTATCTCTTCCTCTTCTTATGATGACACTGATCATATTGGGTTAGGGTCCTACATTTGAGACCTCATTTAAATGTAATTATCTCTTTAAAGGCCCTGTCTCCAAGTACAGTCATATTGGGGGGGTAAGGCTTCAACATTTGAATTTGGGAAGGGCAACAAAATTCAGTCCATTATAGCATCTGTATCCTGAAGATAGTCTTCAACTCATTAATTAATTCCATTTTACTGAGAATATCTTTTTTATGGGGGAATAAACCAATGAAAACAAATAGGGTACATAATTTTTTCTGAACTGTGAAATGGGTCTGGCCCAGCATGATTTTCATGATTTTCTTTGGGGACAAGTATGTTAAATCACTAGGAGAGAAAGTTTAAAAGAAAACGAAGTTGTAACCGCATGTCTGAATTAAAAGAAAGTCAGGCTTTATTGGCATGCCAACAAGACAAATAACTGGCCTTAATAGTTAGTAAGGCAGTAGATATAATCTGCCATTATCCTGACCTACTGGAAATGTTTAATGGCTTATCCATTAGAACCACAAGCCTTTTTTTGCCCACCATTGAGGTGGGCTAATAGGGAAAACCAACATTTGCAAAAAAAAAAAAAAAAAAAAAACACACTGTGGTTTACAATGCGTGCTAGTCACTTCATATCTATAATTTCTTAAAACCCACACAGCTTAAGATGTAAGTCAAATTGACCCCATGTGTCAGATGAGAATTCTTAAGACTCAAAGAAGTAAAATAAATTATCTGAAGACACACAAATAGAAAGTTTAGATATTCTATTTGGATGTAAAAAAAAATTAAAGTAGAATTATAGTTTCAGGAATTAGTGCTGAAAATATGATTTAGGAAAACACTGTGGCATAGAATTTCACTGAGATGAGACAAATTAGTGCATGTCACATAACAAAGTTTTAGGACAAATAAAACAATTATTTTAGAAGCTTTAAAACATGTAAGAATACTATGAATGAAACGTAATCATAATTGGCCAAAATATAAAGAAACACTTTAAAAATTGGAAAGCACTTAGATTATGAATATATAATTTTGAGTATTTTAGACAGCGGTGCTCTGGGAGGGTATTTTAAGATTTGGGAATTGGAATTTTAACACGTTGTCCTTTAAAAAATAGTATCTTTGCTTTTTAAACAAACCATTAGCTTGTAATTTCTGAAAATACCAAATAGATCTATTGAAAAAGTATAAAATAATTATATAAGAAGCCAAATAAAAATGAATTATATAGCTCAAGATACTCAAATTTTCATATGTTTGATTTTGGAAATATATGCAACATCATACTGTGCATGAAAATATAGTCAGCCCAGAAAAATTAGTGTTTCTTTATGTCAAAAGGAGGGATCTGTCCAAGTTGCTTAAATAAAATTATGAATATACTTTTTCATCAAAAATAAGCTATATAATAATTCTTATAATAATTTTTACTTTCTAAACAAAAAGCTGTACTTTACTTCAGATGTGCCATAAATAAGAAGTAAATTAATTATCAGTGTTTTAATTTTAACTCGTGGTTTAATATGAGAGTTTCCAAAGAAAAGCTGACACACACAGTATTAGGCCTCACCTAGCTGGAAAACTGTAGTATCCGAGAGAGGCAGATAACCAAGATTGTGCTGTGGTAGGCAATTCATGTTGAAATGTGAGCTCCTTTTAAATTTTACAATGTTTCTAATTCATGAGGATACCCCCTCCACCGTTTTTTTGGCACCGCATGTCGGTATGCTTCATTAAAGAGGTGAAAAGCAGAATTAGGGATGCTAGCCTCATTGAGTTGATCATTTTGCTGTGCTTAACACATTTTAGCAGAGTGCAGGTTTTAAGGATGAGAAGGAAGTAAATGATGTTTCCATCACATGTCTCTTGACCCCTTCCCCTGACCTTTCCCCAGATGTCTCTAAAATCTTAATTTGCCTGTAAACTTTTCTCTCAGCTTACACTCTCTTCTGTAAAATGTAGTAACAGTGCCAATGTTTGTTGACCTGAAATAAAGCATTAGTAACACTTTGAGCAGGGCTTCCAGCTCTCTTGTTTACCTCTTACAGCTCCCTTACCTGTATCCATTTTACAAGGCAATGAACCATATTTAGTACATTTTATTATGCTTCAAAATTCTTTAAAAATGAGTCATTTCACACACACAATTGATACTACGTATAAAATAGATAACTGGTGAGAACCTACTGTATAGTTCAGGGAACTCTACTCAATGCTTTATGGGGACCTAAATGGGAAGGAAATACAGAAAAGAGGGTATATATGTATAACTGATTCAATTTGCTATACAGAAGAAAGTAACACAACATTGTAAAGCAACTATACTCCAGTAAAAACTAATTTTAAAAAATGACTCAGGTCATCCCCCACCTGCTTTTAGTCAATAGTTGTTAGCTGACAATGAGGGTTGACCCTAGTAGTAACCAATCAAAAGATATGAAGAAGAGTCCAGATATAGCTGAGGAGAAACTCTTTGGAGAAAGCAGGTGAATTGCATAGGAATTCAAACTAAGCAGATTTCTAAAGGGACTAAACAGTCTCTAAATTAAAATATCTTATTTGTTCACCAAACTTTTTATAACAATGTTTTCAACTACTTACTCTGGTAACATGTTTGGTAAGCTCTAAGTTAATACTTACAACTGCTGATGTCAATTATTCACTGAAGCATTGACCTTTTTTCTAACTTAAAGAAAAATCATATTTAAAGATAAACCTGGCCATATTTAAAGAAAAACTCTAAGATGCATGTGGTTTTCCTCTGAGTCCAGGACTGAGGACTCTAGGCAGTGGTCACTACATGGTACAGTTGATAGGAAAGAGGGGATCTACAGCCTTGGTCTGCTGGAGGCAGCCAGCTATTTGCTGGGACAGGTGTGATGATAGAACAAGTCTGTGAACTCCTTGACGGATCTATTAGGTTGGCCAAAAAATTCGTTAGGGTTTCCCATTGCTTCTTATGAAAAACCCCAAACAAATTTTTTTGACCAGCCCGATAAATACATGGGCTTCTCGATGACTCAAGTGGTAAGGAATCCACCTGCAGGGCAGGAAACAGAGGAGATGTGGGTTCGATCCCTGGGTGGGGAAGATCCCCTGGAGAAGGAATTAGCAACCAACTCCAGTAGTCTTGCCTGGGAAATCCCATGGACAGAGGAGCCTGGTGGGCTATAGTCCATGGGGTTGCAAAGAGTCAGACATAGCCGAGCATGCATGCGCTAATAAATACATATTTCAAATCCACACAATATTAGATCCAAGCTTTGGCTCTGCCATATAGTAGCTGGGTAAGCTAGGTCAAGTTTCCTAACCTCTGTATCTCTGAAGTATGAGGAAAGTGATAGCTCTCATGTCTTTAGGGTTGTTGTGAGAATTAAATAACATCCCCTCTGTCTGAAAACAATTGAAAGGACAGGTGTCCCTCACCATTACCCCCGAGGATCTGGAGGCAGAAGATGTCTCCCAACTGTTTATTCAATTGTCTTCTCACCTCAGTCTTCCTAATCCACTCATTCCACTCTTTCTTCTAAAAAGGATCAAAAGCATATCCCACCATGGACTGTATGTTATATAAGGTCACTGGTCATCAGCAGCCTTGTTCATTGCTGATTGTATGATGAGCTTCCTCACTGTATCCTCATTACCTTAGTCCTCACTGTATGTTAACACCTCCTAGGGCACTTTGATTTATGTATCTTTTTAGTGCAGCTTTTTATGGGTGTATAATTGATTTACAGTGTTGTGTTAGTTTCACATACACAGCAAAGTGAATCAGTTATACGTATACATACATCCACTCTTTTCAGACTCTTTTCCCATTATAAGTCATTACAAAGTATTGAGTAGAGTTTCCTGTGCTATACAGTAAGTCCTTATTAGTTATTTTATAATTAGCAGTATATATATAATGGAGTATTACTCAGCCATAAAAAGAATGAAATAATGACATTTACACAACATGGGTGAACATGGAGATTGTTATACTGACTGAAATTAGTCAGACAGAAAAAGACAAATATCATATGGTAAGATTTACCTGGGCTCTAAAAAGAATGGTGCAAATCAATTTATTTATAGATAAGTAGAGCTTTTTAGAAATGATTTGAAATGTTGAACACTTTCTTCTGTTCAGGTGAAAAGATATATGCGATCTCAGGATTCAAAGTGTATTTTCTGGATGTCACTTTTGGGTTATAGTCCCTAATCTCATTCCTTCATTCCCCTCACCCTTTACTTCCTGTCCTCCTAACCTGTATTACTTTCATCTCTGCGTTTGTCTAACTAACACTTATGTTATGTTGTATTTTTTACTGTGAATGTAATAGGTCAGGGGTGAGGACTGCTATATCCCCAGCCCCAAAACACTTCTAGGAACTCAGTAAATATTTGCTAAATGAGTGAATACAAAGTGAAATACTCTTATATCTGCCATTGCATCAATAGTTTTGTTACTTCTTTTGGTGTCTTACCACACTGAAAATCTAAAATGGAAATAGAAATATGAATAACAATAACAACAGCAACAGCAATGACTGTAGTAGCACAGAGGCTTTATTGATGGTTTCCTGCTTGTCAGGCACTGGTTGAAATGCTTTCCATGGAGACATCTGTCCCCTCATGTAATCCTTGTGTTAGTTGCTCAGTCGTGTCTGACTCTTTGCGACCCCATGGACTATAGCCCAGCAGGTTCCTCTGTCCGTGGGATTCTCCAGGCAAGAATACTGGAATGGGTCGCTCTTCCCTTCTCCAGGGGATCTTCCCAACCCAGGGATCTAACCCCAGTCTCCTCCATTGCAGGCAGATTCTTTACCATCTGAGCCATCAGGGAAGCCCCATGTAATCCTTACACCAACCATAAAAGATATTTACTATCATTATTTCCATGCTACAGGTTAGGATCCTGAGGAACAGAAAGATGAACTGCCTCTGTCTTCAGTGGCATTTGGGGAGGAGAACAGGATGTTATCCAGTTCTCACACAGTGTGATAAACACATGAATAGAACATACACCAAGAACTAGGCAGCACAGGGCAGACACTGTTACTGGAGGCAGGATATTTGGAAAGACCTCTCTCAGATGTTGAGATCTTAGGCTCGGCCTTAAACTAGATGAGTAAGGGGGACCCAGAAGCAGGAGAGAAACAAGAGGATTTTAGAACTAGTACAAGGACTTTTAGATGAGACAATATAGTTGAAGCCCCAGATCCTTGAGTTATTGCTACCCATTAGGCTAAAACAAAAGTGTTGTCCTTTGTCTAAAATTTCAGTGCTACAGATTGCTTAGCAGAAGGCCATTTAGTGGATCTCTAAACTTAAGGTATTTGTGAATTAAATCACAAAATACCTGCAAAAAGCCAAAAGAACCACTGCCTCCTTATGCCAGCATCACTAACCGCACCAGTACCTGCTGCTCACGCCAACTGGAGGGTTGGGTGTTGCTGTTGAGGTAATACTCACCAACTGATGTCCTGCCACAGGTTTTTCCACATTGCACAAACAAAATCTTAATGTTCCATCAGCATCTAATGAGAATTACAGTCATTAGTTAAATAAAAGAACATTTAGGTAAGGAGCAGAACGGACAATATACAATCCATCAATTTGGTGAATGTTGTCAGATGGTTTCTGGGTGCAGGGCAGTTGTGTATCGAAGTAGACAGTGAGAATATTTATATCCTGTGCCTCATGTACTGGTTTTTGTAATCTAAGAATGTTCTAGCAAGCTTCTATTAAAAAAAAAAAAAGTGCTTCGCCGTGAAAATGTTTGGAAATCTGTTGGGCTGCACCCTGTGGGCCTGTAAAGCCTGTGTTTTCCCAGCTTCAAGGCCAAAGAAAGAGCCCAGAGTCAGCAACAGAGACATCAATGGTCTAATGGATGGAGGAGCTTACGTGATTGAAGCAAGGTCCTGGAGTGACACTGCCCCATGTGTGGCAGGCAACGCATGGCAGCAGGCAATCTTTGCTCCCAAAAGAAAGGGGAGATGGCCAGTTATAAGGGAATTGACCTCAGGTGGGCTCATTAGTTACCAGGGAAACCAGTAGAAGTCACGCCCCTCACCGCCCCTTTGATGAGAACAATCACCAGCTGGGCCCTGGGGCAAGTTTGTAAGAAGGTCAGTCCTGTGCCTAAGATACCGATGAAGCAGGCACCGGTCCGTCCGGGTGGACAGAAAGGAAGAGAACAGGCATTTGGAGTGGCTTGGCCATGCAAAATTTAATAGTGAATTAAAAGGGAGTATTTTAAAATGTAAATAAAGTGATTACTTTGTGTCTAGAATAGTGGTTTTCAAAGTAAAGTCTCTGAACCCTTACCACTAGCATCATCTGAGAACTTGATAGACCTGCATGGGGCCCTTCGCATATCTACTTAATTGGAAACTCTAGGACTGGGGCTCAGCAGTTAAGTTTGAGAATCTCTGAACCAGAGCACTGCTACTCAAGGGCCAGCGTGGTCAACATCAAGTGAGAGCTTTGTTAAAAGTGCCAATTCTTGGACCCCCACCCCACCCAAGCCTACTAAATTGGATTCTTTGGGAGTGAGGCCAAGGATCTTGCTTTAACAAGATCTCCAAGTGATTCTTTTTATTTTTTTAAATGTATGGATGTGCTAGATCATCGTTGCTGTGTGGGCTTTTCCCTAGTTGCAGCAAGCATGGGCTATTCTTTGTTGCAGTGCACTGGCTTCACATTGCAGTGGCTTCTCTTGTTGAGGAGCATGGGCTCCAGTAGCTGTGGCTCCTAGAGTCGAGATCACAGGCTCAATAGTTGTGGTGCATGGGCGTGGTTGCTCCATGACATGTGGGATCTTCCTGGATCTAGGATCAAACTCATGTCTCCTGCATTGGCAGGCAGATTTTTTACCCATGAGCCACCAGAGAAGCCCCTCCAAGAGATTCTTATTCATGTCAAAATGGGAGGTGCTGACCCAAACATTGGTTCTCAGCCTTAACTGCGTATTTGAGTCACATGTGCTGTACTTAGTTGCTCAGTCCTGTCCAACTCTTTGTGACCTCATGGACTGTGGCCCGCCAGGCTCCTCTGTCCATGGGGATTCTCCAGGCAAGAATACCCATAGGGAGAGCTTTTAACTATTCCACACCCAGGTCAGACACCAGACCACTTAAATCAGAATATTTGTAGGTGTGACCTAGGCATCGGGTGTTTTTAAAAGTAGCTAAGGTCGAGACACACTTCTGTAGAAGTAAAGGGGTTAAGATGTTTGAGATAAGTAAAGATGGAAGCCAAATCACAAGAGTGTTGAAGAACCACCACCTCCGCAAAAGGAAAATGTAAGTCAGATATTTTGTCCCGAGTGTTTTGATTCCACCTTCAGTATTCTCATTTATTTTCAGTATGCGTAGTAGTGTTAATATAGAGATTTGATACTAATTGATCATGTTAAAATTTGCCTTTCAGTTAAATGGGTCTAAACTTCACTTTCTGGCAACCAGAGCTCTTTAATGTGTTGCCCAACTAGAATCTTTCCAAATATTTTGTCAACACTCTTCACCTTGCCTCTTGACCCTCGGTTATGCTGCTAGTTTTCCTACATGCTAGAAGTACATGGTATCACTCCATGAACCTTTCCTTCAGGGGATCCCTTGCCCTGAAACTGTATCCCTGCCTGTCTTCATTTAGGGAGCACCAGCGTGCATGCTCAGGTGCTCAATCGTGTTTGACTTTTTATGACCCCATGGACTGTAGCCCTCCTCTGTGCATAGGATTTCCCAGGCAAGAATACTGGAGTGGGTTGCCATTTCCTCCTCCAGGGGATCTTCCTAATCCAAGGATTGAACCCGAGTCTCATGTCTCCTACATTGGCAGATGGGTTCTTTACCACTAGAGTCACATGAGAAGCCCTGTATTACAATAGTAACTACCCTATAGAATACTTTGTATCATATTCTGACTGGCTTTTAATAATCACATAAGTCCTGGGAGGTGCAAGGTAAAGCTCTTCATTGTGTAGCAGATGAGAAAGTTATGCTGTACAGAGGCTAAGCGACTGACCTCTGGTCATGGTACGTGGCACCTAAAGGGGACATAGTTCTGCAATTAAAATGAATCTATTGCAATTATACTGAAAGGTCCATATTTGCCTTGTATACCCAATTTGAAGGATGCCCTTTGGGTCAATTTCCAGTCCTTGGATTCCTAGTAGGTAGAGTTATTTTGAAAATACTAAACAAACTTAAAATGTATTATGTATCCTACACTTAAAGTATTAGCTAAATTAATCTGTATTTTTAAGGGAGAAGAGTCCTGTGTGCAGTCTAATTTAAAATAAAGTGACACTTAAGTAACATAACATCCAGTGACCAGTGTGGAAGAGTGATGTAAAGCTTCTCAAATAACACAAATCAAAATTTGCTATTTCACTGCTTTTTTTTTAAATAGCAATTAAAATGTTGTCTAAAATATCAGAACTTTGCATTAAGAAGAACTTTGAAAATAGAAAGACTGATATGCACTATGATTTCCATATAGATTAAATTGAACTTGCAAATGATTTTATAAAATAAAGAAACCAAGAGAAATTCAAATTAGATATTTGTCAGAATAAATTGTGTATGTCCAAACAAATACCTATTGGGAAGTAAATGTGTTCTTTTTCTTTCTGTTGTCTGTGATTTCTTATCTGTCTCTTCGGAGACAAAATGTCCTCACTGTAATCTGTCTCCAGTTAAGCATTCTTAAGACCATGTAAATATGGTAACTTCCAGTTCTCTTATTTCTATTGATCTCACTACTGTTCTATCCTAGACATAATCAATCCCTTATCTTTTCTGCATTTCGTAGGCATCAGTATCCAGAATAATTTGGTGAGCCTGAGACAATAGCACGAGTGATGCTTTCAGAACTCAGCAGTCATTCATTTCATGAATATTCACTGGCCACCAACTAGGAGCAAAATACTAGCTAGGCCATGTGGGGTACACAAAAATGTGTTAATACAGCTCACGCTCCCTAAGTCACACCTATTAGATAAGGCACAGTCATAAATAATTATAATATAGGAAAAAAGCAAATGCACTAGAATGTACAGTTTAAGTACAATTTAAGCCTATACAAAGAGATTCATTTTCTGACAGATAAATCAAGGAAGGCCTCATGGAGAAACAATCATTTGAGCACACAAATACAGTAGCAACAGGCTCAGGTCAATGTGGGAGAGGAACAAATGCTATTGAAAAAGAGATATTCTGAGTAAATATGAAGAGCTGTAGAAAAGTCAGTGGAAGTTGGCCCAATTTATTGCCTGCTTGCCTATGAAAAAGAAAGGGGAAAGTGTGAGTCCCTCTGTTGTGTCTGACTCTTTGCGACCCCATGGACTGTAGTCAACTGGGCTCCTTTGTCCATGGAATTCTTCAGGCAAGAATACAGGAGTCAATGCTGGAGAACAGTGGGTAGCCATTCCCTTGTCTAGGGGGCTTTCCTGACCCGGGGATCGAACCTGGGTCTCCTGCATTGCCAGCAGATTCTTTACCATCTGAGCCACCAGGGAAGCCCCTGCTCACCTGTAGTGTCTTCCAAATATGGTTACTCATATTTTGCAGTTTCCTCAGAACGATATCAGTTTATGCTTGTTTCCCTTGTGTAATTATAACGCCCTCTTTGACTCCCCAAAGTGCCCAGGTTTGGATGATAAGTTTAATTATCATTCTGTTTCTAAGAAAACTGCCCAGTCCCTGAAAAAGCATGGGTTCAGTTCAGGTCCCACCTAACTCTGCCCACCCCTTAATTTATGAAAGCCAGCACTTGGCATCAAAAAATAAGTTACCCAATCAGATTTCAATATTTTTGGAGAAATGGGAAACCCAAGAATCTTAAAACAGTTACAGAAGCTGTATAGCTCCCATTACGTGGCAGGTTGCAGCCATGAAAGATATATACATAAGTCATAATTAACAGGGAGCAGACACTGAGCTGCAGTAGCCAGATAGTTGCAGAACGAAATGAAACAGATACTTAGGGATAGCTGAGGCACAATAATGGGAGAAAGCTGCAGTGAAACTGCCTGAACTTCTGGTAATAAGATTCCTACTGATCCCTTAAATCTAGGACCACCTCGATCTCCATTCTTTGTGATGCCCAGCCTCATGGCAGTTGCTGTTATTGAATTCTCCAGAGAATCCGCATATTGTTTCACCTAACATCTTATAATAATCCCTCCCATCTTTCTATCCATCCAAACTAGCTCAGATAAGCTGCGGGGCCCATGCTCCTGGGGAAAGAGAGGGTTAAGAGGTGAAGGCAGAGGGTTTGGGGGAGCAGGATGTCACAGCATTTCAAGAAAGACAGCATGGTATTTCAGACTGCTATCTGAGGAATGGGAATGGAAAGGAGAAAAGCTAATAGCAGTGGAATCTATGGGGCTTGGCAACTGGTTAGATCTGAGGCATAAAATGGAATAGGAAGCCAAAGATGATTCAGAATATTTTGAGTCTGATTTTCATCAACTAAGAAGACAGTAGTGCCATGAATAATAAATGGTTCCAAACATAACTATCATCACCATCGTCATCATCATTATCATCAGCGTCCCCATTCTCATTAAGGAAACTGCTCTAAATAGTTACAAGAAGGGTGTTTAATAGAGGCCGTTAGCTACCTAGGTGATGGAAGACCTGAGAAGCCAAAAAGAAATGATAAAAGCAACATAGGGATTAGCAATAACAGGAAGCGTCACCCGTTTCCATGGCTGAGGGTTTAAGCACCAGGTGATGTTACTAGATTTCACAAGTCAAGGTCATCTGGTGGGCGTTGGAATCAGATGGCGACTGGCAGGAGCTGCAGAAACAGAAGGAGGGTGTATCCAGCAAGATGTTAGGATGCTGGAACACCAGAGGAGATTCAGTCACTGCCAGAAAATACCCTCAGAGCAGGGAGAGGGAGAAACATCCTGAATTCTCCCCCTTTTCCTCCCCTAGTCCCTCACACTTATCAAATCCACCCAGAAGTTAATTGGCAAATGAGTCTGGGAAATGTGGTTTGTAGAGGACCTGAAATGGATCTTAAGGGACAAAGGTAATAGCTGGTACAACATCTGAGCTTTGTGAGGCAAGGGTGAAAAGCAGGAATAATTCCATGTTTATCTGGAATGTTTCATGCACACAGATGCAGGAGGAAAAAAGGAGAAACATGCTTGCTCAATGAGCCATTGTGACTGGCCCTGTAGGTGGCTGTCCTATGAATAAGATTTTTACACTAAACAGAAATGACTACAAATAGCACTGCCATGTAGTCACAACAGACATGCCAGATAGGAATTAATATTGACTTGCTCTGTCACAGTCATCAGCTATTTGTTTTAAACCAATGATCTTCCATCTAAATGTCTGCAAAGAGTATAACTTTTGTGTACCGCCAACATGGACAAAACCAAATTAGGTTTATGGAGTTGTTCATAGAACTATCCTTCATTGAGTACCTCTTGTAGGAGCAAGATACAGAGATTATAACTAGGAAGAAGACAGCCCTTGTACTCCAAAGAGCATTTAGGAGAGGTATACTAATAAGCAAGTAATTATTATAATACATTGAGATAGATAATATTATCATGATAATATGCACTGGGTGATAGCTAAGCACATGGAAGAGGCAACCTAGTCTAATTTGTGGCAACTGGAGACTATTTTCAAGGATATAGCATCTGAGTTGGAGTTAACTCCAACATGATGTATATTTCTGGGAGCAAAGTATTTCAAGCCAAGATGGTGTGTATGCAGAGTCCCAGAAAGCCTGAATTGTTTGGATAACTGTATTTCAGGTGTAGAGGAGACAGAAGAGACCAAACTAAGCATAGGCCAGATAACAATAATCTGAACCAATGGTATGTTGGTAAATGTTGAACAACCGGCTATTAGGGGAGAGAGAGTCTTATTTGTAGCATTTGCCAAATTCTGAGGCTTAACTATGCCAGCATGGCAAATATTAAGCTACCACTGTGATGTCATTGACTCTAGAGCTGGGAGATGGGTAGTGGCACAGCAGTACACAGTTATTTCCATCATAGATACAATAGATGTAATATTCAAATATGTGTGCTTCATTTTACCAAATACTTGTGTTATTCATTCGTTTGTCCATTCATTCATTTTAAAACATTTTTGAACCTCTACTCTGGTTCAGGCATGGTTCTAATTGCTGGGAGGACAGCATAGGAAAAAAATAGAAAAACATCTGTCCTCAATGAGCTAAAGCAAGCATTATCATTGTGCCCATTTTACAGCTGAGAAATTGAGGCATGTGAAGATGAATTAACATCACACCATTAGTATGTGGAAGATCCAAAGGAGGAAATCAGCCCCCTAATTCTGAATCAAATGGGCCATTTACACTATATTACAATACCAATAGTTGAGCTAGATTTTATCAGAGCCTATTTTTATTGCCATGTGGTTGGATAAGTAAAATAAAAGACCTTTCAAATAAATTTGGGCCATTTTTCTTGGAAGCATATCAGGTGTGAACTTTAAAATACTGCAATTAATAATGATTATAATACCCTGAAACTCTGCAGCAAGTTTATTCAAAGAACTCCTAGGAGCCTCCGTATGTAGAAAACTAAGCCCATCAAGTAAATGAGTTATTATCTGAGAGTAAGAAAGATAGACTTCAAAAAGTACATAAATTACAACAAACTTTTAAAAATACAAGAAAAAGGGACTATTTAAAAATTACATTAATTTTACTAAGCCTTTCAGACCCATAGACTCCAGTTTATCTTTCTCCTGAAGAAAAATCTTAATTTCTTTCAAGTAAACTCATTTACACTGAACATATAGTCAACAAAAGTCATTCAATCATGAAGGAGCTTTTAAAAACATTTGCAATCTATAAATTTATTTTTTATTTTAATTTATTTTTATTAGAGTAGAGTTGTGTATATATATGGATCCCAATTTCCCAATTCATCCCACTCCCCCTTCTTCCTTGGTATCCATATGTTCATTCTGTATGTCTGTATCTCTATCTGCTCTGCAAATAAGATCATATATGGCATTTTTCTAGATTGCACATATATGTGTTAATATATATTTGCTTTTTTCTTCCTAACTTACTTTACTCTATATGATAGACTGTAGGTCCATCCATGTCTCTATGAATGACCCAGTTTTGTTCCTTTTTATGGCTGAGTAATATTCCATTGTATATATGTACCACATCTTCTTTATCCATTCATGTGTTGATGGACATTTAGGTTGCTTACATGTCCTGGCTATTGTAAATAATGCTGCAATGAATATTGGAGTGCATGTGTCTTTTTGAATTATGGTTTTCTCTGGGTATATGTCCAGTAGTGGGGTTGCTGAGTCATATATTCGTTCTATTTTTATTTTTTTAAGGAAATTTCATATGATTCTCCATAGTGACTGCATCAATTTTCATTCCTATGAACAGTGCAAGAAGGTTTCTTTTTTTCTACACCTCTCCAGCATTTATTATTTGCACGTTTTGTGATGATGGCCATTCTGACTGGTATGAGGTGATACCTCATTGTAGTTTTGATTTGCATTTCTCTAATAATTAGTGATGTTGAGCATCTTTTCAAGTGCTTTTTTGCCATCTGTATATCTTCTTTGGAGAAAAGTCTATTTAGGTCTTCCACCCATTTTTTGATTGGGTTGTTTTTCTTGGATATTGAGCTGCAAGAGCTGTTGGTATGTTTTGGAGATTAATCCCTTGTCAGTTGCTTCATTTGCAAATATTTTCTCCCATTCTGAGGATCATCCTTTCATCTTTTTTATGGTTTCCTTTGCTGTGCAAAAGCTTTTAAGCTTAATTAGGTCCCATTTGTTTATTTTTGTTTTTATTTTCATTACTCTAGGAGGTGGGTCAAAAAAGATCTTGCTGAAATTTATGTCAAAGAGTGTTCTGCCTATATTTTCTTCTAAGAGTTTTATTGTGTCCAGCCTTACACTGACGTCTTTAAATCCATACAATTTATAAATGTAAACATATGCATTGATTCTAGTGACTTTAAAATGTATATTGCTTCTTTGTCACATGTCTCATAAAAGAAATTATAATGAAGTTGTGTGTTAATAAAAAGAAAAAGACACTGACTGCAATGGAGGTACTTAAATAGTTCTCTAAATCTATGCCTTTTTCTTTGCCAGAAGAAATAGCAGCCAAAACTTGGACTAACTTATCCAATTGTTACACTTCAGATACTTTTGATCTCTTCTATTCCTTTCTTGCCATGTGCAATCTTGCTATCTCTTCCTTCCATTCTTTATTCTCCACTTGCACAGTTCCTTTCTGTATCTGGGGATTCCTCATCTTATGCTTAGTGATTGGGTTAGCCTCCTACCCTCCCCCTTGGCAATCTAACTACACTATTTTATTAAGCTTCCTGAAGAACATAGCAGGCTCATTATATTGGTTAAAAGACCAAAAATATTAATGGATTTCCAGTTCTCAGAGGCTCAAGTTCACCCACATATTCTGATTTTCATATTCTGGGTTCAAGCAAATGTTCCAGCTTTCCCACCTACAGTTCCTAAGAAGAAGCTTCAGTTTCCCCCTCAAGATTCACGCTGGAAGTCCTCCTGCCTCTTTCGCTACATGGACTCTAATGCCTTTCCTTTTACTGAATCCTCCAAGCTGAGCTCAAAACATGACTCCTCTGTGAAAACCTCACTGAGTTTTATCCACTTCTGACGTCCTGCAGCACTTAACTTTTCTTACATCATTTGGGGGACTTAATTATATCTATGGTTTAGAAACAATGATACTTTTATTTCTTATTCATACCATCACTTTCAAGTCTATTCATCTTGCTCTCCAACCACATTGTAAGGTCCTTGAGGTCAGGGAGTACAAGAGGGGAGGAGCACAGTTTAAATCCACATGTACTGTGTAAGTTAAAGTTCTTTAACTTCCATGAGCCTTCCCACTGCTTATCTTATAGAATTGTTTTTGGAATTAAATAAAGGTGTGTATGTAAAAGAGATTAACAGTGTTTTGCGTGTAGTAGATATTCAGTAAATGCTAACCATTGTTTTCTCTCTTCAAAGCTCCACATTTCTATATTCATCTTACTATCCTTGTATTCTTTGTAAAAATGCTTCATATTTCAACTCCTGCCACATACTTTCATTTCTAATTACTCCTGGGGGGAAGGGAACACCTTCGAGGAGAGGGGATCTCTGCTCACTTACTTCTCAGAGGTGCAAGCTGCTCTGCTTGCTCAAGGTGTATCTTTGCTCATGGTCATGTCCAAGTTTCACCATGTCCTCATACTCCCATTTGGGCAGGGGCAAATGGTCCAGAGCCTAACTCCAAATATTTCCCTGCATTATTTTGTGTTTGTCCTTTCTGTATGCTATGTTACATATATGTCAAAATATCACCATTATTTTAGACAACCAGTAAAGAAAAAAGCCTTCAATAGTTTTAATATTTTCAGTAACATAAACTCTGTGTCTTTATCATTCAAGCGGATTGAGGCCTTTACTGTGAGCCATGTATTGAGGGATTCTGTTCTTATCTTTAAATTTCTTTAAAATTCTGTTCTTATTTTAAAATTGAAGTTCACAATGTTAAAAGTTCAAGAGTGAAGTACTTTTGCATCTCTATTGCGTGACTACACAGTCACTGGAAAATAAAACATTGACTTAAAAAGTGATTTCTCCCTTCCCACTGTGCTGCTGTGTCTACTGCCTGTCATCTTCACCATTGGTCAAGCTTGAGACTTACATTCCACCAGCATTTGGCATCCTTTGCTAAAATGCACATACACCTGTGTAGTGAATGTGTACTGATGACGAACTGTTAAAATGCTTTCAATTTAGGATAGCAGCCGCCATACTCCCTTTATTAGCTTCCAAGGCTGCTGTGACAAATGACCACACACTGGGTCACTTAGTGAAAATGTATTCTCTCATGATTCTGAATGCAAGGAGTCCAAGATCAAGGTCAACAGGCCCTCTAAAGGCTCTAGGAATGAATCCTTCTTTGCATCTTCCATCTTCTAGTGGAGCCTCAGGCATTCTTTGTCTTGTGGTGGCGTAAATCCCGTACCACTCTCTCACTTCACATGGCCATCGTTTTTTTTTTTAATTTATTTTTTTTTCATTTAATTTTATTATATGAAGGCTAAATACTTTACAATATTGTAGTGGTTTTTGTCATACATTGACATGAATCAGCCATGGATTTACATGTATTCCCCATCCCGATCCCCACTCCCACCTCCCTCTCCACCCGATTCCTCTGGGTCTGCCCAGTGCACCAGGCCCGAGCTTGTCTCATGCATCCAGCCTGGGCTGGTGATCTGTTTCACCCTAGACAATATATATGTTTCGATGCTGTCCTCTCGAAACATCCAACCCTTGCCTTCTCCCACAGAGTCCAAAATTCTGTTCTGTACATCTGTGTCTCTTTTTCTGTTTTGCATATAGGGCTGTCGTTACCATCTTTCTAAATTCCATATATATGCGTTAGTATACTGTATTGGTCTTTATCTTTCTGGCTTACTTCACTCTGTATAATGGGCTCCAGTTTCATCCATCTCATTAGAACTGATTCAAATGAATTCTTTTTAATGGCTGAGTAATATTCCATGGTGTATATGTACCACAGCTTCCTTATCCATTCATCTGCTGATGGGCATCTAGGTTGCTTCCATGTCCTGGCTATTATAAACAGTGCTGTGATGAATATTGGGGTGCACATGTCTCTTTCAGATCTGGTTTCCTCGGTGTGTATGCCCAGGAGTGGGATTGCTGGGTCATATGGCAGTTCTATTTCCAGTTTTTTAAGGAATCTCCACACTGTTTTCCATAGTGGCTGTACTAGTTTGCATTCCCACCAACAGTGTAAGAGGGTTCCCTTTTCTCCACACACTCTCCAGCATTTATTGCTTGTAGACTTTTGAATAGCAGCCATCCTGACTGGCGTGTAATGGTACCTCATTGTGGTTTTGATTTGCATTCCTCTGATAATGAGTGATGTTGAGCATCTTTTCATGTGTTTGTTAGCCATCTGTATGTCTTCTTTGGAGAAATGTCTGTTTAGTTCTTTGGCCCATTTTTTGATTGGGTCATTTATTTTTCTGGAATTGAGCTGCAGGAGTTTTTTGTGTGTTTTTGAGATTAATCCTTTGTCTGTTGCTTCATTTGCTATTATTTTCTCCCATTCTGAAGGCGTCTTTTCACCTTGCATATAGTTTCCTTTGTTGTGCAAAAGCTTTTAAGTTTCATTAGGTCCCATTTGTTTAGTTTTGCTTTTATTTCCAATATTCTGGGAGGTGGGTCATAGAGGATCTTGCTGTGATTTATGTCAGAGAGTGTTTTGCCTATGTTCTCCTCTAGGAGTTTTATATTTTCTGGTCTTACATTTAGATCTTTAATCCATTTTGAGTTTATTTTTGTGTATGGTGTTAGAAAGTGTTCTAGTTTCATTCTTTTACAAGTGGTTGACCAGTTTTCCCAGCACCACTTGTTCAAGAGGTTGTCCTTTTTCCACTGTATATTCTTGCCTCCTTTGTCGAAGATAAGGTGTCCATAGGTTTGTGGATTTATCTCTGGGCTTTCTATTCTGTTCCATTGATCTATATTTCTGTCTTTGTGCCAGTACCATACTGTCTTGATGACTGTGGCTTTGTAGTAGAGTCTGAAGTCAGGCAGGTTGATTCCTCCAGTTCCATTCTTCTTTCTCACGATTACTTTGGCTATTCGAGGTTTTTTTGTATTTCCATACAAATTGTGAAATTATTTGTTCTAGTTCTGTGAAAAATACCGTTGGTAGCTTGATAGGGATTGCATTGAATCTATAGATTGCTTTGGGTAGAATAGCCATTTTGACAATATTGATTCTTCCAATCCATGAACACGGTATGTTTCTCCATCTGTTTGTGTCCTCTTTGATTTCTTTCATCAGTGTTTTATAGTTTTCTATGTATAGGTCTTTTGTTTCTTTAGGTAGATATACTCCTAAGTATTTTATTCTTTTTGTTGCAATGGTGAATGGTATTGTTTCCTTAATTTCTCTTTCTGTTTTCTCATTGTTAGTGTATAGGAATGCAAGGGATTTCTGTGTGTTAATTTTATATCCTGCAACTTTACTATATTCGTTGATTAGCTCTAGTAATTTTCTGGAAGAGTCTTTAGGGTTTTCTATGTAGAGGATCATGTCATCTGCAAACAGCGAGAGTTTCACTTCTTCTTTTCCTATCTGGATTCCTTTTACTTCTTTTTCTGCTCTGATTGCTGTGGCCAAAACTTCCAAAACTATGTTGAATAGTAGTGGTGAGAGTGGGCACCCTTGTCTTGTTCCTGATTTCAGGGGAAATGCTTTCAATTTTTCACCATTGAGGGTGATGCTTGCTGTGGGTTTGTCATATATAGCTTTTATTATGTTGAGGTATGTTCCTTCTATTCCTGCTTTCTGGAGAGTTTTAATCATAAAAGGATGTTGAATTTTGTCAAAGGCTTTCTCTGCATCTATTGAGATAATCATATGGTTTCTATCTTTCAATTTGTTAATGTGGTGTATTACATTGATTTGCGGATATTAAGGAATCCTTGCATTCCTGGGATAAAGCCCACTTGGTCATGATGTATGATTTTTTTAATGTGTTGTTGGATTCTGTTTGCTAGAATTTTGTTAAGGATTTTTGCATCTATGTTCATCAGTGATATTGGCCTGTAGTTTTCTTTTTTTGTGGCGTCTTTGTCTGGTTTTGGAATTAGGGTGATGGTGGCCTCATAGAATGAGTTTGGAAGTTTACCTTCTTCTGCAATTTTCTGGAAGAGTTTGAGTAAGATAGGTGTTAGCTCTTCTCTAAATTTTTGGTAGAATTCAGCTGTGAAGCCATCTGGTCCTGGGCTTTTGTTTGCTCGAAGATTTTTGATGACAGTTTCGATTCTCTTGCTTGTGATGGGTCTGTTAAGATCTTCTATTTCTTCCTGGTTCAGCTTTAGAAAGTTATACTTTTCTAAGAATTTGTCCATTTCTTCCAAGTTGTCCATTTTATTGGCATGGAGCTGCTGCTAGCAGTCTCCTATTATCCTTTGTATTTCAGTGTTGTCTGTTGTTATCTCTCCATTTTCATTTCTAATTTTGTTAATTTGGTTCTTCTCCCTTTGTTTCTTAATGAGTCTTGCTAACGGTTTGTCGACTTTGTTTATTTTTTCAAAAAAACAAGCTTTTAGCTTTGTTGATTTTTGCTATGGTCTCTTTAGTTGTGAGGACACTTCTTATGGTTTACCATAAATCCAGAATGATTTCACCGCTAAAACCTTAACTAATTATATTTGTAAAGACCTTATCTACAAATAAGGTAACCTTCTATGATTCCAGATAGATGTGAACTTGGGTAGAATTCCATTCACTCTTTTTGGTGGGATTCCCCTTGTCAATTCTGGGAAAACTTTGGATAAATCAGTGAAGGCAGAGTTCATATTTATGTATTACTGAAAAATTTCACTACTAGCTCTTAACCAAAAGGTCCTATGAAACATTTACTTGATTAAAACTACAAATCTGATATTTGGTTTTGTGTTCATCATTATTTTTATACTCTGAAGGAATATTTTATGTAAAATATATTCTATAAGTAAAGAAACATATTTCTTCATTTCCTAGCATTTGTTTTATTAAATTTTTGTCTCCACACTCCTTAATAAATATTTGAAGAGAGATCATTTAGACCAAATTTCACCTTGGTAGTACCATACTAATATCTTCCAGAAACAACATGGAAACGAAATCCTCTCAGAAGAACTACCCTCCTCACACAAAATTTTGCTGACATGTATTTGTTAAGAGATGGCAGAGAAGGACAAATACTATTACATAGATATGTGAAGTGGTATCTTGCTGCCTTTAAATTTAAATTTTTCAGAACTTAACTTATTATTAACATATCCAGGAAAGTTATCCAGGACTCATATGCTTTCACTGAAAATGTAACCAAATGAGTCACAAAGTTTGAAAGTGATATTTGGCATCTAATACCATTTCCACAGGGCTTCCCTGCTAGCTCAGCTGGTAAAGAATCCACCTGCAATGCAGGAGACCCCAGTTCGATTCTGGGTTGGGAAGATCCCCTGGAGAAAGGATAGGCTACCCAAGCCAGTATTCTTGGGCTTTCCTGGTGGCTCAGATGGTAAAGAATCCACTTACAATACGGGAAATCTGGGTTCAACCCCTGGGTTGGGAAGATCCCCTGGAGGAGGGCATGGCAACCCACTCCAGTATTCTTGCCTAGAGAATCCCCATGGACAGAGGAGCCTGGTGGGTTACAGTGCATGGGATCATGAAGAGTCTGACATCACAGAGCAAATAAGCACAGCACAACACAGTACACCGTTTCCTCAAGAATGCCTTGTTAGTGATTTGAAACAATGATGTTTGAAATTATAAAAAGTAAAAAAAAAAAAATACTCCTAATTTCTAATCTTGACCTAGCTCTTTTATCAATCTCCCTGATCTCCAGCATCAGCCAGTAAGCAGTCCTCAGTAGTTAGGGAATGCCTCCTTGAATAAGTGGCATCAATATTTCTTCACATTTCATGGCTACAAGAGTAGCGCTAAATCCTAGCCTGTTGTTTAATTCTCCACCCTCATCATCCTAACACATCCATCCTAAGAAAGACTCCATCAATACCAGAGGATGAATATATATAATTTCTATGGAGTACAGTATTTAAAATGAAACTGCTTGGCCTGCGTGGTCTCAGTGGGCGCAATGCGAGATTCAGGATGCCAGCTCATCTCACACCGAGTTTAATAAAGGGTGTCCTATAAAAAGCTAATTTCTTGCTGCTAAATTGCTTTTTAAGTAATGCTTGCTGTTGCAAGAGACCCTTTCATAGCATGGACTCAGGGAGCCATATTTGAAAGGCTAGAGGTGCTTTGTGAGATAAGGTAGGATCCAGGTGGAATTCTCCTTACAGGATGACAGTGTATATAACTAATATCGTCCTTGGAGACTAGTTTGCATGCAGTTGCTGGTATGGTACGGTTTAGCAGCCTGCTACAGATAAGAATGAGTGATGATGCCCTAGATTTTAATGGAACTTTTAGAGTGCATGCAGCAGTGGGGTGCAGTCTTCAGCAAAGAAAAACGAGCTGACTTGCAGGCATGAGAGGTCATCAAGAAAGATAAAGAAATAGGACATCCACTCTGGGCTAGGCAAGGCTTTTTAAAGGATATTATGGAAATGAGCAAGAATCCATTTAATTTTTATAATGCCACTCCATTTAACTTTAAAATACAAGGTCAAGGTACTGTGTTTTTCATAATGATTAAAGATTTGGAATGTTCTTTTCGTGGAATCCTTCTGCATTTGTTTGGCAGAAAAGGAATGTGAGAAGGAATAAAACCAGCATCAGGAAACAACAGAAACATGTTCTGTCCGCTGTCCAATCCAGGTTTAAATGGAAAAATAAAAAAGCATTTCTGATGCGCACATTTATCCCTAACTTGCCAGAGGGATTTCTTTTCCTAAAGTTCCTATTCTTTAAAGTTTTGTTTGATCCTAGGATCATAGAAAAAAAATTTTTTCAAAAATGAATCAGTGAGGTCAATTGAGAATCTTATGTCCATGGATCAAACAGTAGAGTCCTTCTGGCTGAAGTTTGTTTTAACCCATCATCTAGTAACCTATTCATCCTTAAATGTATTAAGAGAGATACAGTCTATAAAATGGTTGCAGTTTGTATCTTGGTTCTGTCACTTTTGTACCACTGATTCTCAACCTGCAATATCTCTGATATATGTGGTTAATATATTTTAGGAGTAAAAACAAAATACTTGAATCATACTTCTAGGTAGTGTTTCTGTATGGGAAGCAGGGTAACTGTGGTACAGTGCGAAAGATTTCAAACATGAAATTAGAAGACATCTTATCCAGAAACTAGGTATGTGAACTTAAATAAGCTGCATAGCTTCCTAAATCTTAGTTTCTTTAACTTTCGCTATAAAATGAAGTGTCTACCCACGACACAGGATCATTGCCAAAATTAAATTAAATAATAAGAAATTTATAAACTGAAAAGTGCTACCTGAGTTTAAAGCATGGTCATTATTTTCTGTCTCTAGAAATTTGACCTTCTTAGAGAAGGTCTCAATCTAGAAAATTTAACCCACAAGTAGCCTTTGGCTTTAAAAGAAGTACATTCATATTTTTATCATAATACTTATCCTACATATATATCAAGACATACTTTTTTTCCAAATGTTCTGTGTTTTTTTAAGGATTTAGTGTAGGCAAAAGGAAATTTTATCAGCTATGTTAAAGGGGCACATAAGAAAGCACTGAGTTGATCTAAGTACAGAAATACAGAACTTTAAAATATAAGTAAATGTGAGGTCAATGGGTAGCTTTTTTTTTTCCCTCACAAAATAGTTAAGCTTATTGTAAAATTGTGTAGGTAAGCAATATGGAAAATCCCAAATTCTGTGTTTCTTCAAGTCTAAGATTCACCATTATTCATTTAGCAGCTATTTATCATTCACTTATTATAAGAAAAGCACTGGGATAAGTCTTGAGAAGACAGTGCTTTAAAAGCTATCTGGAATAGGCAAAGTGAAGTTTTGCTTTGAAGAGCCCATATTTTTTTAGCACTGTTCATTACAACGTTAAGATAGTTTGGTGAAATCCTTACCCAGTGGGTGTACCTGCCTGGGGTTCTAAAATTCTTTTAAAACTTTATGGTTCAGCAATTTTTACTTAGTCATATAGCAAACTAAGCTACTTAGTCATATAGTAGCTTTAGAGATGGCAGAGACACTAGGTGTCCTATAGCTCAACCACTTTACTAATAGACAAAGACGTTGAGCTCCATTTCTGAAATTCAGTTATCTGGTTGAAGATACATAATAGCAGAGCTAAATCAAGAACCTCTTGGGGTTAGAGTTTTTGTTTATGCATGACTTTGCTTGGGAATTTAAACCAGTGCCTGTTTGCTGAGTTAAATTGAAAATTTTCTTTGCTCCAGGTGAAAAATACAACCACAGAAATAGACTTAACTTCCAAACTATGGGTCACAACAAACTAAAGAAATAATTTCTGTAAAAATAAAGTCTATGGGGAAGAATAGATACATGTATATGTATGACGGAGCCCTTTTGATATCCACCTAAAACTATCACAACATTGTTAACTGGCTGTGTTCTAATATAAAACAGAAAGTTTTTCTTAAAAAAAAAAAAGTCTAAAGCTTTCTGTAGAGCCAATGAGGCTTCATGAAAAGGAGGATTAAAAAATGTCATAAGGACTTTCCATATATATGGAGAAAGCTAAATGAATAGCTATAGGAGCAAATTTTAATACAATAAAAACATTATTACTAATAATAGTAAACTTCTCACTTGTTGTTGTTGTTGTTTAGTCAGTAAGTTGTGTCTGATTTTTTGTGACCACCCCCCCCCATGGACTGAGGGCTTCCCTGGTGGCTCAGTCGGTAAAGCATCTGCCTACAATGCGGGAGACCTGGGTTCGATCCCTGGGTCAGGAAGATCCCCTGGAGAAGGAAATGGCAACCTACTCCAGTATTCTTGCCTGGAAAATCCCATGAACTGAGGATCCTGGTAAGCTACAGTCCATGGGGTCGCAAAGAGTTGGACATGACTGAGCGACTTCACTTTCACTTTCACTTTCATGGACTGTAGCCTGCCAGGCTCCTCTGTTCATGGGATTTCCGGGGCAAGATTTCCCACTCCAATATTGGAATGGATTGCCATTTCGTTCTCCAAAAGTTCTTACTTATTAAGTCCCTATTTTGGGCATATGAACTATGCAGTTTCTCATTCCACCCTCCCTTACCTTAAATTAAAAATAGATTACCTCTCCAATGAAAGGTCAATGAATGGAAGGCAAATGAATCAGCAAACTCCGTTTAGGTGTATTATGTCTACCACGTGGACTGTTGCTGTCTACAGGACTATAGCTCCGTCCTTCATGGAACACAGATTAAACTATCATCCCTATTCTAAAAAGCTAAGGTTCAAAATACACCTGTGCTGCTTATAGACTAGAATGTGAGAAAAATGATGTAAGTTTTTATCATGGATTTAACAAACTAAAACATTTTTTTTTAAGTTTTGAGATTGAGAAGTTTAATTAACTCTAGAGTTTTCACAGTTTAAAGATGATTTGTTATCTCCTATAACCTTGATGAAGGAAAATTATTGTTTCTTCCAGCCCTAGGAATTGGATGACCATGAAGGGCTCTGTTCTTTCAGGAAGAGATTCTAGCCCCTCATTGCCTTTTAATAGTTTATTACTTTATATTCACCAAGAAAAGTAGATGAGATTATTTTTGCAGACCCTTCTAAGGATAATTCATTCTGATTGGCAGAGACTTGACTTTTAGTAGGCTTCCCTGGTGTCTCAGATGGTAAAGTATCTGCCTGCCATGCAGGAGACCTGGGTTTGATCCCTGGGTTGGGGAGATCCCCAGAGAAGGGAAAGGCTACACACTCCAGTATTCTTGCCCGGAGAATTCTATGGACAGAGGAGCCTGGTGGGCTCCAGTGCATGGGATCCCAAAGAGTCAGCATGACTAAGCAACTAACACTGTCACTTCCACCTACCTTTTAGTGCATAAATAGTTCCCTTCATGCCCTTTGTGACAAACATGAGCATAGAGAAGAAACACAAAGTCATGCCATTGAATTAAAAGACAGAGAGGCAACAGTGACTGGTATTTATTAAAATAAAAGGACAGTGTAAACAGATGTGACTTGTATTCAGCTGTGAAAATTAATGGGCAGGATCAGGCTTCCATCATCATGGTGGAAATCCCAGCCAAGGTTCTGCAGTACCCAGAAAAGAACAGCTTGCAAAAATCTTATTCCTTGTACATGCCAAACTGCTGACCATATCCTATCATGAGGGTTCATTTCCAGGGAATGAGATCAAGAAATCATGATCTGAGTTCCTATTTAACCCTTAGTATTTCTCAGATTGTTAGATGCATAACAGTCTTCACTTCTGTGGAGTGGGGCCATTAGTAATTGACCACACATAATATCTTTAAGCCACTGTTTTAGATTCATATAATATCAAACCAGGCTAAACTAGTTTCACTGTGTGTTTGTACTGCACAAATAACTACTCAATAGATAGAGGATTAAATCATCAACATTGATTTTTTTTCCTCTGATTTCAAGACTGTCATCTAAGACGAGCTTATTGAAGTTGTCACTGTTCTTTCTGAACCTTTGTTGTGCCAGGAGGAACAGATGGCAAAATCAAAAATGATTAGAGAAATCAGTGGGGTGCGGGTGAGAAGGGGGGGATGTGCCTGCCCAGGGAGACCTGCTAGCATCTTCCCTGAGCAGTATGTTAACCCATGACACTTTTCGAAATCTGTACCTCTAAGTCGCTTGACATCCTGACACATACCTGATGCTTCCTTCTCTGACTGTCAACAGCATTCTCTGGTCAGCTCACTCTAAATCTCAAGGATTGCATTTTAAAATGCAAATTAATGCATCCTTTTTCCTCCCTTTCCAATTTCTTTTGGTTTTATGAAGGTGTAATTTGTGTGTGATAAAATTCACCCTTTTCGATACACAGGGTGATGAGTTTTGACAAACATAGGTGGTTGTGTAACCAGGACCACAATGAAGATAGACAGTATTCTTATCACCTCAGTGTTTCTACATACCTTTCTTGCAGTCCCCACCCCACTCAGCCTCTGGCAAACATTGATAAGGAAAAGCACTTTTAATCTGAAAAGCATTGTATGTATATATGGGGATATCAGTGGTCTCTATTTTTTGAGCACCTATATGTGCCAGTCTGTATGTAATGTGTTATACCGTAGCCTCTCCCTTCAAGGAGTAAGCTAATGGAAAAGACAACCAGGCAGTGTAATAACACCCCTATCTAATAGAAGATTCTGCAGTGCTAGAAATGCTCTATAATGTGACTGTTGCACACTTCAAGTATGCCTAGTGGAAATGAACTGAATTTTAAACTTTATTTAATTTTAATTAAATTTATATAGCCACATGTGGCTAGAGGCTAATCTGTTGAAAAGCACAGCTTCTATACAGTGTGATAATTTGATGTTATAAAGCAGAAATTTAACCCAGAGCTAAAACTTGAACATCATCAGTGTTATTGGTGTTATCTTATATAGGGTAACCTTTTTAATAGAAAAAAAAATTCTTTAAATAGTCATGACATGAGCCAGTTTTCTTCTCAAGGGAGCATACTTGACTTTTAGATTCAAAACGTGTAAGAACTGGCCTTTAAGGGTAACTCATGAGAATTTCCTTTGGGTTTTTAGTGCTTATTCTATACATAAATACCTAATTTTGGGTGGGAACTTATAGATCACTGTTTTTATGTAGTTCAGCATTTCATGTGGGTCAGCCTATTTTTTTTTCTGATGAAGACACAGATTAAGTAGAACTCATGTAAATTATCAGGAAACAATGTGTCTTTATGGTAATAGAAGGCATTTATAATGCTTTAAATATTCACTTTATGAAAGGTCCAGCATACTATGCAACAGTGGTTGTCATAGTCTATCAATCATGTATCCAAAAGCCATTTTTCTATGTGTTTCTAATTGTATATGGATATTTCAAGATCTACAAGTGGGTATTGCATTCAGGTTATTTGTTTGAAGAGGTTTTATCCATCTGGTCATTATGGGGTCATTTAGTGTGAGGAAGTCTCTCCAGACATAAAGTGTTTATTCAAAATTGTAACTGTCTTCTGAGAAAGAAAAAAAAAGGCTCGAATTCTGGTATTTGAATACCCATTATACATATAACTATGCTGTGCATGTGTGCTAAGTCACTTTGGTTATGTCCAACCCTTTGCAACGCTATGCATGGTAGCCCACCAGGCTCCTCTGTCCATGGGATTCTCCAGGCAAGAATCCTGGAGTGGGTTGCCATGCCCTCCTCCGGGGATCGTCCCAACCCAGGGATCAAACCCAAGTCTCTTATGTCTCCTGCATTGGCAGGCAGGTTCTTAACCACTAAGACCACCTGGAAATTTGAAACTGTTAGCAACACATTCTAGGGAAGAACCAATGGAAATGTACCCTGGTTGCGAGTGAAATTCTACTTCTAGCAGTATTGCTATTGAAACTATCACAGTAATTTTAGCCCATATGTTTCCTTAACTGCTTCAGAGCCACTTTTTACTCATTAGAAACTTGCTTCATCCACTGGCCAATTCACTTGATCACAATATAATATGGAGTTCTGGGACCCTCTCTGTAGTTCAGGAAGTAACTTCTTAACTGATTGGCTATAGAGCTTTACTTTTGCAAATTCGTTCTTTTCTTGGACAGAGAGAAAGGGATTGTTTCAAAATTGTTCAGTGAGCCCCGAGACTTACTCTAGAAAAGTAGAGCTAACAGTAAGGAAAGAGTTCTTATATGTATGAAATAACCAGTTGTGTGTGCGTGTGTGCTAAGTTGCTTTATTTGTGTCCGACTCTTTGCAACCCTATGAACTGTAGCCCACCAGGATCCTCTGTCCATGGGGTTCTTTAAGGAAGAATACTGGACTGGGTTGCCCTGCCTTCCTCCAGGGGATCTTCCTGATGCAGGGATGGAACCTGCATCTCTTTTGTCTCCTGCATTGGCAGGTGGGCTCTTTACCACTAGCACCACCGCGTGGGAAGCCCAATCAGTCATTTACATGAAAATAATTTGGATACTTCCCTGTTAATATTTTTTTTCCTGTTTTGAAGCTACTGGCCATTTAATTATTAAATTAATTCTTAAAATTAGGGCTAATAGGGCTAATTTTAGTGCAAATTATGGCAAATCAAAGGGCAAATTCACACTCAAATGGTATTATTTTGTTTTATTTGTATGCACTTTAAAAAAGATCACATAAAAACATTAGATGGCATCACTATTACTTTTAGTCAGCATAAATTTCTCATGAAAGTCTATAATTTTCATCTGTATGTTGGCTATAGGTGAAGAAATACATTTAAGAGGTTGTCTGTTTATTTGATGATGTAATAAATTCCAAGAGATTCAATGCTAGAATTCATGAATAACTGTTTTAAAAGAGAAAGTATGGAATCAGCATTTAGTGGTGGGAAGTGACTAAAAAATAAACATTACACAATTTTACCAGTGGTTTGTGGATGCCTTGCTTGCAGTTCTCTGAACAGGCTTGATATTTTTTTATTTATGTTGATAATCATCAGAATCAACTCTCTGCTTTCAGGCAGGATATATTTACCAGTAATTCTCCCATGAGCAAAGCGAGGAGATAAATTGAACATGTCTCAAATGTACACATAATGTCGAAGTGTACAAAAAAATGTCTTTGAGGAAGAAGCATTGCCCTTATACTCATCTTCTGTCAATCTGTATGACTATGTGCAAAGACAAATAATGCTATTTACTAAATACTTTGTTTTTAAAACAAAAGCAGATTTCAGAGTTTATGGATTGTAGAATTTCTAAGTACTCTTTTGTGTCTGAGTTTGCCAGTGAAATTTTTATGAAAGCAGAACTTTTGATCTATTTTAATGAAATTGTAAGCCTTCTGTGAATTCTGTTATTAATTTTATTCTGGAGGAAATCTGACCAGGTTAAGGAAATGAGGTCAGGTTAAGATGTAATCCCAGTGGGAAAGCTCAACTACTGTGATTTAAAATAGGAAAAAAAAAATGCTGAGGGTTTTTTTTGGTGTTTTTTTTAATCAACTTTTCTGTTTTTAACTATTACACAATACCATCTTTCTACCTCCTCCATTCCATTAAAATGTGTTCATAGGTAAGCATTTAATTAACACTTCTCTTGTGATCATATTAAAATCAACTTCATCTGTCAGGCTGTCTGGGCTAAAAGTACACAATCATATTTTTGGTAACAGTTAAGTCTATGTAAATATACCCACACATATTGACAATGCTTACCATTTATTGTGTGAATGAAGAGCGATGTAAATATTGTTTGTTCTGCTAAGGAAGCCCTACATTTTAATCAGATTCTGTCTGTGTTTATGTAATGCTAGAGCATCTGGAATTTTTAAAGTGACAGATTTTTGTGTTTTTCATTGTTTGAGTACTTAAAAGCAGGGGGAAAAAATAGCTCAACTAATTTAACAAATTTCTCCCTCTTCATTTTGATGTATTAAAATGTAATTTTGGATACAGACTAATGAACAGTGATAGACTATAAACCCTGTATGCATGCATTGTGGTGTTCAGTTTTCCTCGTCCTCTCTCTGAATGGAGTTCACTTCAGAGTTGTCCATTCTTCCCTGTCCAACGCCTTCTCATGCATAGAGTGTGAACATTAATTAGATGAATTCCATAAAGTGCTTTAAGCTCTTTGGAGAAAGATACTCTCTGAATAATTATTCTTAACTCCCATATGCTCTTAGGATATAAACTATTCTGCCAGGAAATCCTTTTTAGGGATTATAGCTTAAAATGAAATTTTCTTTATTAAAGGCAGGAAGAATATACATACACTGACAGACTAAAACATGCTGTAGGCAACTGCTCTTAAATGTGCAGAAATCTTGAACTATGGAGCCATCCATGCCCCCAAATATTAAGCAATACTGAAAATTGGTGACAAATTTGGAATATTAATCATTGCATTTGGCTTTGATTTAAAAATAAAGCCCGTGTGCACTTTAAAAATAGATGTATGTATCTTTATTCTAGAGATATATTATTTTAGGCATAAAAAGAGTACAAAGAGAATTATGTTATGGTTCTGAAATTAAAGTATGCTTAATTTACTCAATTGACAGCAATGAGTTTTTAAAGAGGTACTTCTCAATTTTAGCTACATGTTGGGAATCCCCCAAGAAGCTTTAGAAAAAAAATAGGTATGCCTGGGACTCCCTTGCAGATACTGATGTGATTTGTCACTTGAAGCCAGGGAATGGGAATTTTTAAATCCTCCTGCAGTGAGCCTAGTGTGCAACCTAGGTAGAACTCAGTTCAACCTAAGCGCATGAGGGACCTCTCATCTGATCTAATACCTGGATGTTACAGAGGAAGATTCACAAAGGCAACCGACTGGTCCAAGACCGAATGCACAGATGATAAAAGATCCAGCATAAAGGGTGGCTTGGTGATTGCACCCAATACAGACGAAAGAATTATCTTTAGAGTTCACCCAATTCAAGTACTACTGGGCAGCAATGCTTGATGGAGATTCTTCTAATTGGATCATTTTTAGGGCAAAAAAATAAAAAAAAAAGATTAATTGAGAACAACTGAACCCACATTGTAGCATGGAAGATAAAGAGCTTACAGGTTAAAAATGATGAATCCATGGAAGTGCAAAATCCCTTCTTTTTCCTGGTATAGATGAGGTCATTGTATTGGTGTAGTTAGGAGGGTCCCTTGTTTCTTGGTGTTAATGTTGGTTGTGAGATAATATATCATTTATTAAGCTCATTGTCTACTGCCTTCATTTGTTTACTCACTAATTCATTCATCCTGGTTTTACTGTTTTGGGTCTGCTACGTTCTGGACCTCTGACGCTAAGGATACTGTAATGAACAAGAAGCAGTAGTTCTGAAGTTTAAGGAATCAAGCCTTCCAATTATTTTTTTTTAAATCAGAGCTCATATAAAATTAAAGGCCCACTTATTGTCCTTGTTAGGAATTGCTTAAAGTTAAGTGCTTAAAATATGGATTTTGATTCAACTAGAGAAAGTTCTGCAATGTATTTCTATTCACCTTGCTATTTTGGTTCATAATTCACAGTATACAAATCTACACAGTTTAGGGCTTAGAAAGGCTGCAATATTCCCTATACTTGGCTTTTTGAATGTTGTTTGGAATTCATTACTGTCCTTGGAATTTGGAATGATAACTGGATACACTATGTTTGAAGAGTAAGCTGTTTCTAGAAGGTTTTCCCAAATCTTCCACAGTTCTTATCCCTGTGGATGCCTCTTGATGCTGATGTTAATTATCCTAAGTAGAGAGATGTTGATGAGCCTCCCTTCACCTCCTCCAAAGCATTGGTATTTCAAAGATTTAAACTTACTGTATTTTGATTACATTAGTGCTAGCACTCTTGGCCAAATTCTAATTCACACGCTTTTCCTTTTTTTCCAATTCTTTTTATGCCAGTGTTGTGTTCTTTGGCAGTCATCAAACCACAGCCAATCACTTTTGTTAAGGAGCTCAGCAGTAATGTTTGAAAATTTCTTATTGTGACTTGAAGTTCCCTTTTGTCCTTTATACATTTTTTTTCTGTTTCTGAGCAAGGAACATTCAGGCACAAGAAATGGTCATCAAATACCGAGTGTACTACTATAGGTGTCATTAGTGGTATAGGGAGAAATAGAAAATAGTGTCAAAGATGCACTTAACAAGTAAATGAGGTCTTTAAAGTCACCACGGATGCCACCCCTTCTATGAAAGATAGGTAACATGTAGTACAAAGTTGCAGTATATCAGTTAGGCTAGAATGTTTAGCTCATGTGAAAATATGGAAGTGTCATGGAGTGCACAAAAAAGAAAACTCATTCTTCTTAATTATAATCAATTAACATTTACTGAATGACTACCCATGAGAGAAACTAAATTTGCTCCTGAACAGACTAGTTATTTGCACCGTTATTCCTCCTTTGCACCTCCTTCTTTTCCTCCCTTCCTGCTTTTGGTCAACAAAGGAAAGTAGATAGAGCGATTTCCAGTTAACCAGTGCTGGACTCTGAGGTAAAATCTTCAGATATGTTAGAATATATCCACCTACTGTGTAACTTTTCCATGTCTGTTTGCATTTTATTTTTTCTTAATAGAAAATTAGATTTCTCTCATTGGAGAATTTGCAAAAAAAAGGAAAGCACACCAAAGACAAAGCAGCTGTAATGCTACAAACTTACTGACACTTTGGTATATTTTTGTCTTATTTCTAATGATTTTAAGGTGTCTTTTCTACTGTTGGAGTATTCACTGGTGATTTTCAAATGTTCCTCCTTATTTTTCACCCTGTGGACTTTTTGCTATCTCTTGCCTCTCTGTAATAAAGGAATAAATCAGTATTTCAAGTAAATAAATACAAATATAATACCCTGCACATCCACACATGCAACTTAGAACTTCAGGGATGCCATCCTATCCCCAGAGTCACACATGAGTTGAGAAGCTCTGTAACAAAAGGAGACCAGTGATACTGCCCGTGCTGTTGACCATTCCTTATCATTCCCAAAGAACTCTTGGGTTGGCTGAAAAAGTTTCTTCATGGTTTTCTGTAACACCTCAGGGAAAACCCAAAGAACTTTCTTGGCCAACCCAATAATTGGAGCTTTGAAGAAATGTCTCTGATCCTTTTGACTTCTTTAACTTCTCTTGAGTTCACTTGGAGAAACAGATCCAAGTAAATTTCGGACTTGACCTTCTTGAAACCTATTAGAGCCATTGCATTGAAGTTGTGTGGGCACAAGACTGCAGTGAAGAGAGCAACAAGGAGAAAATCTTTCCCCTGTCCATGTGTGGCTAATCTGGAGTGGTGAGGTCAGATACAAAGCAACAGCCCGCTCCTGTGGCTCTGGAGATAAACAATTTCTGAGGGCTAATGACATTCCAGGGTGGTTGTGCAAATGGCTGATGCACAGCCTGAGGTCAGTTCTTCTTGAGTTAGGCTGTGTCTGTGTGAACCCCAGCTCTTGGGGAACAACCCTGGGCCATCTCAGGTGCTGAGCCCACAGAAAGTTAACGAGAAAAGAAGTCCCCTTTGCCAGACCATTCTCCAGATGGTACCTGGTGTTATTAGTTTGGACTCCTTAGGACTTCTCTCACCTGTCCTACCAACTTAAGTGGGTTTTATCAGTGTCAGCTTTTAGTGGAGAAGTGAAATATGTCACAGGAAAGGAACGGTTGTAGGAATGGTACCTAACGTTTGTACCTTTAGCTCATGCGTAGTCATTTTCTAATATTCTCAGATTGCCAACCGAATTTTGTTTGTGAACAAGCACAGATCTGTCACTCCTATTTTTAGCACAGTTGGACTAAAACTGAGATGCTTTCACTGTCTTCCTTGTCCAGTTTAAGTGCTGCAAAAGTCTCCCAGGCGATGCCATGGACAACTTAGGAATAAAATCCAAGATTTAAAGGTACCAGGTTTCCCACGCTTCTCACGGTTGTCACTTTGGGTGTATAAAATTCCTCAGCTTTCTTCTGTAGTTTATGGAGTCTCATGGTGGGAATAGCAGGTTTTTAGCTAAAATTATTGTGCTGTCGAGTTGGGTCTCTAGTGCATCACAAGAAGCTCACATTATTTACAGAGGCTGGGCTATCATTTTAAATCCTGTTGCTTCCATGCCCGTTATCACTCCTGACAAACTCTTCTTGCCTGTGGTCTGTTTTCCTCTGTTTGCTTCCATTTATTTTCCGGAACAACCAGCTGAGCAAAGATTTACATAGCTTTTGTTTAAACAAACCCTGTACAGTTTGCTCTTCAGCCAGCATCACAAACACTTTCAAGACAGTTACATTTTCCTGTTTTAGTCCCAGATTCTGTTCATTTGCCAACATTAATTCTTTGTCCACATTCCCCATCGTTGTCTGTAAGTCTCTTATAGCTGCACATGAAAAGCTAGAAACCATGGCTACTCAAAAGTCATTAATAATGAGATTTTTAGCCACTGTTTCTGCTTGTAAATTCTTCATTTCACATGATATAGTCTCAGAAGACCACAGAGAATTCAGCCTCGCTTATCTCTGGGCTGCACATGATGGTTTCTAGCCTTGTCCAATCCCAGTGCAGCTTGTTTGCCATCCAAGAGTTGATTTTGTTTCCATCTGACATGAGCGAATTAAAAAGATTGAAGACTGACAAGCAACAATGTTCTTATTAGAAAAGTAATCAAGGTTTAGAGCTTTGTATGTTATGAAACTCCTGGCATCTGAAGACACCAAGGGATTGGCTACCAGTGACCTAAGCACCTATTTAAGAGTCTCTCCCATGAGAAGGGAACTAAAGTGATTAACATACTGATAAGATTTTCCTAAAATAATCTATTTATTTCAGAATTATTCTTTCAACTCTTAATTACAATCTTTTAATTCTCCCAGGGTCTTTTTTTCTACCTCTGCAATACATTTAATTACCTATATTCCCCAACCTATACCATATTAAATTTTTTATGGAACTTTTATTGGGCAATTTATTGGAAGGATGGCCTTGAGTGTCATTATGTTCAATGAATGCCCTATTTTGACAAAGGGATTGCTGAATTATATTGAAATCTTTTTAATCCTCTGTGCTTCTCCTTAAATATAAATGCAAATCTGGTCTTCACATTTGTGATTGGATTGAACTTGAGGAGTACTTCCATATTGATTCCTTCTACAAATAAAATATAATTGGATTTCCCCCAAACTGTCTACATTCTCCCAAGAGACTGGCTGGTTTTTGTACTGTAGGCTTTCAGTGAACATGAAGGACAATGCCCTATCATAAAGACCAGTAAGATTTCTTTTTACAGTTGAAAAGAATTTTAACTTATTTCTAGTATCATTTACATTCACACCCATCTCCTCTCACCCTCTGTCTAACAAAACATTTAAAATCTCAGAAAAAGAGGGGGAAAAGCATAAAATCTTTCTAATAATATATATTTTACTGTTATAAATTTATTGTATAGCTCTATAACCAGGGCTTCCCTGGTGACTCAGTCAGTAAAGAATCCGCCTGCAATGCAGGAGACCCCTGGGTTGGGAAGATTCCCTGGGGGAGGGCATGGCAACCCACCCCAGTCTTCTTGCCTGGAGAATCCCCATGGACAGAGGAGCTAGGTGGGCTGCAGTCCATCAGGTCACAAAGAGTCAGACACTAATGAGGGACTAAGCATACATATAAGGGAGTTGGTGATGGACAGGGAGGCCTGACGTGCTGCGATTCATGGGGTCGCAGAGAGTCGGACATGACTGAGTGACTGAACTGAACTGAACTGAACTAAAGCTAAGGACCTGAACATGAATCTTTTTGCAGCTCTCTTATTAGATTACTTCTCAGTTACAAATATCTGATTAAAAGCTATCAGAATTTAAATATGCAAGAAATTTTAAAGAAGCCTATAATGCATAAAAGATTCCCTAAAGGCAGAGATATATTTTTTGTCTTTGTTTCCTAAAAAATTATCTAAAGTAGTATTTTCAAGTAGTATTATAGGCATCAAGAAGTCAATTGCTATCTTTTGTCTTCTGTGAGAAAACCTTTCTGCTAAGAATGTACATGGAAATAAAATAGTTCCTGCTCTCAAGAAAGTAGCTATAAAGAAGATATGGAAGATGGTATACAGATAATTATTATATGAAATACATTGGCAATTCTGAGGCTCAGGAGACTTTTTTACTTATTTTTAAACACAGTATATGATATTTAACTAGGCCTTGGAGTTTGAGAATAGGAAAAAATGACTTTTCACACAGGTTAAGGGTGAAAATCAAGTCTAGAAAATGAAAAGTACAATGTACAGTTTATTTCCTGTGGCCTTACTTATAAAATAAAATATCAGTACATAAGGAATATATATGCATGCATATCTGTTACATCTCTTATTTGTTCATAATGAGAAAAAAAGAAAGGAGATGAAGGGAAACAAAGAATGACTTCTAATAAGAAATTAATTGAGTAAATTTTAGAACATGTAAGCTTAGGCTCCTATGCAGCTCTTAAAATATATAAATTTGAGATATACCTGCTGAATAGGAAATAACAACACAATATAGAATTTTCTATAAAACTCACATGCATAAAAAGTATATATAATAAATTATCAACTGTATTTCAAAATATATATATGTACCTTATTTATATAGTATGATGGTATTATCTATGATTATATAAAATACTAAGTGCAAAACATATGGAAATACATAAATAGGTTATTTGAATAGGTAAAGTTTGTAAATGGAATAAAAGGGTGAGAAAAGTAAAAAAAGTAAGAGATTCCAAATCATATTTACCTATTTTACATTATAAATATATAATTTAAATTATAGATATATATTTTTAATTGATTTATTTTAACTGGAGGATAATTACTTTACAATATTGTGATGATTTTTGCCATACATCAACATGAATCAGCCATCATGAATGTCCCCTCTTGTCTCCCTCCCCACCCCATCCCTCTGGATTGTCCCAGAGCACCAGCTTTGGGTGCCCTGCTTCATGCATCAAACTTGCACTGGTCATCTATTTTACATATGGCAATACACAAGTTCTAATGCTATTCTTGCTAATCTTGCCACCCTCGCCTTCTCCCGCAGAGACCAAAAGTCTGTTCTTTACATCTGTCTCTTGCTGCCTTGCATATAGGATCGTTGTTACCATATTTCTAAATCCTGTATATATGCATTAATATACAGTATTTGTGTTATAAATATATCTTTAAATCTTACAAAGTAAAATGTAAAAATATAATCCATATTTAGAGGTAATGATGGGAATTACTGGAGAAAGGAATGGCAAACCAGTTCAGTATTCCTGCCTTGAGAACCCCATGAACAGTATGAAATGGCAAAAAGATGGGACACTGAAAGATGAACTCCCCAGGTCGGTAGGTGCCCAATATGCTACTGGAGATCAGTGGAGAAATAACTCCAGAAAGAATGGAGATGGAGCCAAAGCAAAAATGATACCCAATTGTGGATGTGACTGGTGATGGAAGCAAGCTCCGATGCTATAAAGAGCAATATTGCATAGGAACCTGGAATGTTAGGTCCATGAATCAAGGCAAATTGGAAGTGATCAAACAGGAGATGGCAAGAGTGAACGTCAACATTTTAGGAATCAGCAACACAAGAGAAGACTCTACACATGCACATCACCAGATGGTCAACACCAAAATCAGATTGATTGTCTTCTTTGCAGCCAAAGATGGAGAAGCTCTATACAGTCAGCAAAACAAGACTGGGAGCTGACTGTGACTCAGATCATGAACTCCTTATTGTCAAATCCAGAATTAGATTGAAGAAAGTAGGGGAAATCACTAGACCATTCAGTATGACCTGAATCAAATCCCTAACAATTATACAGTGGAAGTGAGAAATAGATTTAAGGGACTAGATATGATACACAGAGTTCCTGATGAACTATGGATGGAGGTTCATGACATTGTACAGGAGACAGGGATCAAGACCATCCCCAAGAAAAAGAAATGCAATAAAGCAAAATGGCTGTCTGAGGAGGCTTTACAAATAGCTGTGAAAAGAAGAGAAGCCAAAAGGAAAGGATAAAAGGAAAAATATAACCATTTGAATGCAGAGTTCCAAAGAATAGCAAGGAGAGATAAGAAAGCCTTCCTCAGTGATCAATGCAAAGAAATAGAGGAAAACAATAGAATGGGAAAGACTAGATCTCTTCAATAAAATTAGAGATACCAAGGGAACATTTCATGTAAAGATGGGCTCAATAAAGGACAGAAATGGTATGGACCTAACAGAAGCAGAAGATATTAAGAAGAGGTAGCAAGAATACACAGAAGAACTGTACAAAAAAAGATCTTTATGACCCAGATAATCACGATGGTGTGATCACCCACACTCACCTAGAGCCAGACATCCTGGAATGTGAAGTCAAGTGGGTCTTAGTAAGCATCACTATGAACAAAGCTAGTGGAGGTGATGGAATTCCAGTTGAGCTATTTCAAATCCTAAATGATGATGCTATGAAAGTGCTGCACTCAATATGCCAGCAAATTTGAAAAACTCAGCAGTGGCCACAGGACTGGAAAAGGTCAGTTTTCATTCCAATCCCTAAGAAAGGCAATGCCAACGAATGCCCAAACTACCACACAGTTCCACTCATCTCATACTCTAGTAAAGTAATGCTCAGAATTCTCCAAGCCAGGCTTCAACAATACTTGAACCATGAATTTCCAGTTGTTCAAGCTGGTTTTAGAAAAGGCAGAGGAACCAGAGATCAAATTGCCAACATCCGCTGGATCATCGAAAAAGCAAGAGAGTTCCAGAAAAACATCTATTTCTGCTTTATTGACTATGCTAAAGCCTTTGACTATGGATCACAATAAACTGTGGAAAATTCTGAAAGAGATGGGAATACCAGACCACCTGACCTGCCTCTTGAGAAACCTGTATGCAGGTCAGGAAGCAAGTTAGAACTGGACATGAAACAACAGACTGGTTTCAAATAGGAAAAGGAGTACATCAAGGCTCTATATTGTCACCATGCTTATTTAACTTATATGCAGAATACATCCAGCTGGGCTGGATGAAGCACAATCTGGAATCAAGATTGCTGGGAGAAATATCAATAACCTCAGATATGCAGATGACACCACCCTTATGGCAGAAAGTGAAGAAGAACAAAAGAGCCTCTTGATGAAAGTGAAAGAGGAGAGTGAAAAAGTTGGCTTAAAATTCAGCATTCAGAAAACTAAGATCATGGCATCCGGTCCCATCACTTCATGGCAGATAGATGGGGAAACAGTGGAAACTGTTTCTGACAGTGGAAATGTAGCTGACTTTATTTTGCGGGGGGGTTCCAAGATCACTGCAAATGGTGACTACAGCCATGAAATAAAAAGACACTTACTCCTTGGAAGAAAAGTTATGACCAACCTATACAGCATATTAAGAAGCAGAGACATTATTTTGCCAAAAAGGTCCGTCTAGTCAAAGCTATGGATTTTCTAGTAGTCAGGTATGGATGTGAGAGTTGGACTATAAAAAAGCTGAGCACCAAAGAATTGATGGTTTTAAACTTTGGTGTTGGAGAAGACTATTGAGAGTCCCTTGGACTGCAAAGAGATAAAACTAGTCCATCCTAAAGGAAATCAGTCCTGAATATTCATTGGGAGGACTGATGTTGAAGCTGAAACTCCAGTATTTTGGCCGCCTGATGCAAAGAGCTGACTCTTTTTAAAAGACCCTGATGCTGGGAAAGATTGAAGGCAGGAGGAGAAGGGGACGACAGAGGATGAGATGGTTGGATGGCATTACTGACACAATGGACATGAGTTTGAGTAAACTCTGGGAGTTGGTGATGGACAGCAAGGCCTGGCATGCTGCAGTCCATGGGGTCGCAAAGAGTTGGACACGAATGAGCGACTGAACTGAACTGAACTCATGGAAAATACGTTCATAAAGGCAGCACCATTGTCTAAGAATTTTTCATTGTCCTTTTGACATTTATAGATAATTTCATTGACCTACCTAGAGAGGAAATGCCCTAATTTTAACATATCTCTTCACAACTTAGATTTTTTTTGTTGGTTCCTATTAAATGTCTTCAAAACTTTTTCATCACTGGCTCTTTATCAAGGGGATATACCAGTTTGTTCTTTAAAAAAACTTAGATACAGAAAATGGTAATTTATTCCAACAACAACTCTTTACCATCTTTTATGTTATGAATTTGGTTTTGATTCCTCCTATTGAGGAATTTTGATTTCTCCTAACTTCTTCCTTCAAATATCCACAGGTTTCCCTCGGTCACTTGCTTCTGTTTTTCAGTCACTAAGTCGTGTTTATGACCCCATAAACAGCAACACATCAAGCTTCCCTCTCCTCAACTATCTCCTGGAGCTTGCTCAAACTCATGTCCATTGAGTCAGTGATGCCATCCAACCATCTCATCCTCTGTCACCCACTTCTCCTCCTGTCCTCAATCTAGGATTGTCTATTAGCTTCCATGACCATGGACCACCCTGACACCCTCCAACTCTCACTCTCCATCTCCTTACAGTGTTCCTTAGGTTTCTTTATATTCTTTATCACCTTAGGATATTATACATCTATTTTCTTATTTATTTTCTTCACTTAATTTAAGTCCTTTTTGAAAGCCCACTGCTGCATCCTCAGCATCTAGAATAGTACCTTATACATAGAAAGCACTCATGAAGTAGTTACGGAAAGAATTTTCAGAATGAATGTTCATGTAATTGCCAAATCCATTGACTTCTCTGCCATTTGATCCTGTTCAATAACATCCCTGGTCCTCCTCTTCTTTTTTAGACTCAGAAGCACTTTATTTTATATTTTTAAATTTTGTATTGGACAATAGTTGCTTTACAATGTTGTGTTAGCTTCTACTGTACAGCAAAGTGAATCAGCTTCTTTTTTGGATTTCTTTCCCATTTAGGTCATGACAGAGCATTGAGTAGAGTTTGTTCCTTGTGCTATAAAGTAGGTTCTCATTAACTATCTATTTTATACACAGTGTCTGTAGTTTATATATGTCAATTCCAGGCTCCCAATTCATCCTACCCCCTCTTTCCCCCTTGGTGTCCATACGTTCTTTTCTCTTTCTGTGTCTCTATTTCCACTTTATAAATAAGATTATCGATACCAGTTTTCGCAGATTCCACATATATGTGTTAATATATGATATTTGTTTTTCTCTTTCTGACTTTACTCTGTATGACAGACTCTAGGTCCATCCACATCTCTACAAATGGCCCAGTTTCCTTCCTCACTGGGATAATCCTAGTTATATTCCTACCTCATACCTAAATCTTTTCTTGGCAACTCTCCTCCCTCATCTTAAGTATGTATGTGCCCCCATCAGCTTCAGGATTGATGTTGCCTCTTTCTCTCACTAAGCTCAACTTGGTTTTATTTCAGTGTCTTGGCTTTAGCTCTTCCATCTGTTTCAGTTCAGTTCAGTTCAGTCGCTCAGTCGTGTCCAACTCTTTGCAACCCCATGAACCGCAGCACGCCAGGCCTCCCTGTCCATCACCAATGCCCGTCTGCTTATACCCCACTTTATCTCCAGTTCTACTGTCTGTCCTGCATTTGTAAACCATGAAGGACTTCACACTTTCAGATCTGTGTAGTATGGCAATTGCCATATGACTTCAACAAAATCATTTCCCTTTCTCCTCTGAAGTCACCCTCGATCGACTTTTCTGTTTCATCCTGTTCTGGAGGTCAACAACCCCTCCACCTTTCTCCCTTCTCTACAGGCCATACTTTTGCTTTTCAATACCTTTTTTGGTTTGTTTGTTTTCCAAGTTCTTTCTTAGATAAAAATCATACTAGCTTATATTGGAACTGCATCAGATCTCCTCTTGCTACCTTCATGTTCTCTTTCCAATCCATTTGTAATATTGTGCGTGTGTGTGCAGTCTCTTAGTCACGTTCAACTCTTTTGTGACCCCTTGGACTGTAGCCCACCAAGCTCCTCTGTCCAACGGGATTCTCCAGGCAAGAATGTTGGAGTGGTCTGCCATTTCTTCCTCCAGGGAATCCTCCCGACCCAGGGATCACACCCAAATCTCTTGCATCTCCTGCATTGTCAGGCAGAGTCTTTACCACTGTTCTGTAATATTGTGATCAGCCTTTAAAATCACCCTGATTGTGACATTTGTCTACTCAAACCTTCAGTATCCCCCTTTATTTACAGTATCTGGTATAAAATTTTTGTTCCTGGTATTCAAGGCCCATTCTAATATAGTCTCCAAAGTATGCATTCCTAACTCTGCCCATGTTTTCAGGCCATCAACATGTTCTCTCAACTTTCAAAATATGGTGCTTCTCAGGAAAACTTGTAAATTACTGCTCTATTTACCTTTTGTTTGCCATCCATTCTTGAATCATCATTATAGTTCTCATCTGAACTATAATCACTTTTGCCTGTAAAATTAATTTAGAAATTAATCAGGTACTGACAAGTAACATGTCTCCTATTGCCTTGAACCTTTATTTAAAACTTCATTTACCTTTTCATATGATTACATCTTGTTTCCTAACATAGTATTAACTTCTAGAGATTTACTTCAAATTTTGTAGATTATCTTATACACTGTAGGAATTTAGTAAACACCTACTGACCTGAGTTATTAATGCCTTTGTCTAATTTAATCTGAGGAAACATTGGTACTATTAAAACCATACCACAAGGATTTGAATAAATGAGCCATTGGTTTTTAAAATATAGTACTTAAGTTATATTGTTTTCTCATTGTCATGCCTTAATTTTTTTTTAATTTTTAATTAATGTTCTTTTTATTGAAAAATATTTGACATATGACATTTTGTAAATTTAAGATGTTTAACATGTTAATTTGATACACTTATATGTTTTAATGATTGCTGTTGTAGTGGTAGTTAACACCTCTTTCATGTCACATAATTATCATTTCTTTGTTATGTTTGGAATAATTAAGATCTAGTCTCTTAACATGTTTGATTATAATTCAGTATCATTGCCTATATTTACCATAGTGTGCATTCTCTTTTTAAATTGAAGAATAGCTGATGTACAATATTATGTAAGTTACGGGTGTACAGGCAGGAATACTGAAGTGGGTAGCCATTTCCTTCTCCAAGGGATCTTCTCAACCCAGGGACTGAACCCGGGTATCCTGCATTGCAGGCAGATTATTTACTATCTGAGCCTCCCAGGAAGCCCACAGGTACACAATTTAGTGAGTCACAAGTTTTTAAAGGATATACTCCCATTTATAGGTACTCTAAAATATTGACTATATTTCCCATCCCACATTGTACAATATATCCCTGTAGCTTATAATATACGTAATAGTTTGTACCTCTTAGTCCCCTACCTCTATATTGCCCCTCCTCTCTTCCCTCTCCCCACTGGTAACCACCAGTTTGTTCTCTATATCTGCGAGTCTGCTTCTTTTATGTTATATTCACTAGTTTGTTGTATTTTTCAGACTTCACATACCAGTAATACTACACAGTATTTCTCTTTCTCTAGCTGACTTATTTCACTTAGTATAATACCCTCTAAGTCCATCCATATCGCTGCAAATGGCAAAATTTCATTCTTTTTATTGGCTGAGTAGTGTTCCATTGTGTGTGTGTGTACCACATCTTCAGTATCCATTCATTTGCTGATGAACACTCAGGTTGCTTCCATATCTTGGTGATTGTAAATAACGCTGCTATGAACATTGGAATGCATTGTATTGATTCAAATTAATGTTTTGGGTTTTTTTTTAAATATATATCCAGGAGTGGATTTGCTGAGCCATATGGTAGTTCTATTTTTAGGTTTCTTTTTTTTTTTAATTTGTATTTTTTTTCCATTTATTTTTATTAGTTGGAGGCTAATTACTTTACAATATTGTAGTGGTTTTTTGAGAAAGCTTCATGCTGTTTTCCACAGTGGCTACATGAATTTACATTCTATCCAGCGGTGTACCAGAGTTCCCTTCTTTCCACATCCTCGCCAACATGTGTGATTTGTGTTCTTTTTGATGATCACCATTCTGGCAGGTGTGAGCCAATATCTCATTGTGGTTTTGATTTGCATTTCCCTGATTATTAGCAGTGTTGAGCATCTTTTCATGTTCCTATTAGCAATCTGAATTTCCTCTTTGGAAAAGTATCTATTCAAGTTTTCTATCCTTTTGTTAATCACATTGTTTGTTTGATGTTGAGTTGTGTGAATTGTGTGTGTGTGTGTGTTCGTGTGTTTGATATTCACTCCTTTTGGTCATATCATTTGCAAATACTTTTTCCCATTCAGTAACTGCCTCATGTTTATCAGATAGATATGTTTGAACTTCCTTCATACATTTAATAACGCAGGATCCATGAACTAAAGAAATTTCAGTCTTTGAAATTTGCTTTAAGAACATTTCTAAAGGCAATCTAATACAGTGTGAAAGAAAACTAAATTGGGCTAGAAGTTGAAATACTAGGGTAACAGCAATCTCAACGTCATCAATTTACCTTAAGCAAATCACTTAATTTCTGTGCTGAATAATTTTATGTGTCAATTTGCCTGGATCAAGCTCAGGGTTGGAGGGGGTGGGTATGGGCAGACATTTGGTCCAACATCATTCTGGGTGTTTGTGTGAAGGTGTCAATGGAGAGTATTACCCCTTCTGTTGGTTCTGTTTCTCTGGAGTATCCTGACAAATGCAATTTCTCTGAACAGTGCTTATCACTCTTCAGAGTTGCAAAATAGATGTAAAAGATGCCCCTGATATTTCATAGGGTTATTGTGTGGAAGTTTTTCAAATTAATTAATATGCTCTGTAACCTGCAAAATACAACAGGAATGGAAGACAGTATTGCCCTTAATGTTATTATCCTTAAATAGCATTTTTCCCAGTTTTTTTTTTAATACTTCTGCAGAATCTTATTGCCATTTTACTCTTGCTAATGTCCTAAAGCAAAGAAAATATAATGTTTTGTTTAGCCAAAACTTTAGACATACCTGGCAACTGTGGGTGCCTTGAAATTAACTGCGAAGGAAAATTAACATTAAGCACTGCTTTCTTTGCCCACTGCACACCTTAACAAATAAGACGTTTTTTCTTATACCTCCAATATGTGGACCTTTTTCAAATCTCACATTTTAAATTAAAAGTTAATGATGGGCTGAAATTCATATATAGAATTATCAATAATTATTATCTCTTCCTAGTACCTCAGAGCACCTAGTCATACTGAATATGGAAATGTTATATACATACAGAATGGGAGTGGGGGGAACCAGGAGCAGGCTATTGGAGCCCTGAATACGTGAAAGTTACTGAGATAACAGCCCCCAAATTTAGTGCATTTGTTTAGTGCATTAAAGATTAATTGACTTGCCCAACACTATTCAATCATAATAGAATTTTTTCAAAGTTAGGCATAATTAAATAAGCTCCAAATATTCCTTCGGTGGCTGTTGTTTGTGGGGTTGATTGATTGACATTTGACTCCCTATCATCAAAAGCCAGTGGTGGGAAACTTATCCTGATGATAATCCTAATTCACTGTAACAAGAAAGCCACTTTCAGTGGACTGAATGTTACCCAGGATAGATGTATATAACCTGCTACAGCAGAAGCTGGGTCAATACAAACAGACTTTGGCATTTGGCCTAGTTCTTGCTACCATTACTTTTCTCTATTAAGGACAGAAAGTGATTGTGTTGGTGCATGGCCGAGTTTCCCTTTTATGTAATATAGCAAATATTTTGCCATTTCACAGGCAGAGGAAACAGATCTGGAAGCATTCCTTATGCTTGTCAGAAAACCCATTCACTCTTAGTAGAGGCGTGGACAAAATTTTCTGATCCAGTAAGAACATGTATGAGGGGAAAAACTTCATCTGAAGTGTTACTTGGAAAAATCAAAACCAAGAATTATTTATTTGCAAAGGAGGCTCTTAAAATCCAGCTGCCTCAACATGTATTTTTCTCCTGTTGGATCCAAAATCTTTAAGAATTGATTAAAAGGCAATGAGTAACCTACAATACTGCAGTGCTTTTGAATCAAATCAGTAGCTAATAAGGACAGAAGGTAATCATTGCTTGCAATTGAAGGCCGATTTACTACTCCTAAAAATTCTACATGATAAAAATGGCTTTGGAAAATATATGTATAAATTGCTGTTTAGAAGATAATTTTTAGCAGCAATGCATAACAGAGCCAAGAAAAAACAATCAAAATGTAAGAACCACGTGCCCACTAGAAGATTTCATTTTATCCTCACAACAACACTAGGTGGTAGACACTAGTATTATTATTCTTTTAGTTTTACAGATGAATAAACTAAAAATTAAGTGACTTGCTTGAAGTCAAATAACTTGTAAGTGGACAAATGATTTTATCTTCTAAATCTTACTTCTCTGGAGTTGAATCAAATCAATCACCTACCATTCTGTAATCAAGCACAAATTTCTCATCAATTTGGATAACTGTAATAAGTTCTTCAGTCTGATTTTCTATCTAGCATACTGTTTTCTCAAACAAGGCAGTATATATCTGACTTTTTTAAGTTATTTAGATGCTAGAACTTAGGCAGTAGATGAGAGTTACTACTGGAGTAATTTTTTTTAAATACTTAGGAGCTGTTTTATTAGTACTATAATCACCTCTATTAAAATAATGTGAACTTGTAAATGGCAGAATACACACAACCTAGAGAGAGAGATTTTTGAGTATAAAGACCATAGTATTTGAATATAGCTGTGATCTTGCCATTTTCCCCTGTTTCAAGAGACGATGATAAGCACATGGATTTAAGAGCAGTGGTCAGCTAATTCTTCTCACCATATGGGTATTTTGACATGTTTCCTCCAATACTCATGAACACAAATGAAGGTCTTCTTTGGCAAACCATACTGAGCTTTATTAAGTGATTAAATTGTGACTTTTTAAAAAATGATAACTCTGTAATGTTATTTCACATGTCTTGTACTCATGACATATGGACAGAGAAATGGACAGATAAATGACCTTCCCCTTCACACACACATCTATGGAAACTCATCTCTATCACAGTTAACAGAATTCAAATATCATGTCTCACTATTTTTCTCCATATGCACATACAAACAAGAACACTTTAGTTTTAGTTCTGTGTATGTTTAAGCTTATTTTTCCTATTTAGAGAAAGGCCTTATGGTGGTTGTTTCATTTTTATTTTTCATATTCGCCTATAATTTTTAAAGTGCAGCATCTGAAATTTTTGAAAACTCATAAAAGTATTTTTTGAACTAAAACACTCATATTCTTTCTCTCTATATATTGCTATTAATAGGTTTGAGCTTTGCTTTCAAACTTTCAGTGATTTTGTAGATTTTTTTTCTAGTAAAGTAGAATAGTATTGCATATACTATTTTGCCTTCTATTATTTAGTATTTTGCTGATATTTTACCCAATCATCAATTATACATTTTTTATTTTTAAAGGCAATTTGATAAAATCTCAAAATGAGTGTAAATAATTCATTATTCTCCAATTATTGGGAATTCGAATTGTTGCCAAATTTTGGTCATTCTTATGACTATTCTTATTCATAAATTTGTAGAGTTGAGTTCATTACATGCTACCCTTCCTTGCAGCTCCAGCCACTTTTACTTTTTTCTTTCAGCTCTTTTTATTAAGAACTTTACCAAACCCTCTCTTAACTAGGGACTTCACACATCCTATTTTCTCCATCAAGATAGACAATTAACTCTCGTATTCTTGGCACATCTTCCATTTTAATAAACTCACCACAAAAGTCAGTCCTGGACACCCAATAAAAAGTTATATCATTAACAATTCCCCTGTTGGCATTTCCAGCATTATTTTTTAAACAGTGTACTGTGTTTTTCTTTGTACTGTGATAACAGTTACCACGATTTATATGTGTGTGTGTGTGTGTGTATTTGTTGTTGTCTGTGCCCAAACTGAAATGCCAAGAGGTCAGAACTGTCTCATATAAGATGCAACCACACTCAATAAAAACTTACTGAACAAATTAATTAATCATCCTAGTCTTAGAGATAAATGGTTACCTTATTTCTTACTTCTGTATGTTTTAGATACATAGAACTAAAGAGATAATGCTGGTTGTCAACCAAAACCTAAATGTCAGTATTTAACTATGTGAGAGCCTCTCAACTTAATTCACACTTACCCAAAGGCTGTTATGCAGGTACAACATAATTATTTTCCTAAATTTTGATTTTCATATTAAAAAATACAATTGAATTTTCAAAGCATTTTTTAAAAATATAACAATCCATGTTGAGGTGTAGGGCATTTCTTTTTTAACGCTGCCAAATTGTCAAATAGAGAATGCATTAGTATATTTGAGATTTCTAAATCATCATGTAGATGTTTTGTTTTTGGCTTTCAGCATTGAAAAGCAGAGCTTCAACCAAATAACCTTCATATGCTCAATCAATAATAGAAGAGAACTTTGTTCATGTTTATGGTCTCTTCTGAGTTTCTACTATTTTTGTGAATTCTTCTCTTTCTGAAAGAAATAATAGCGACTTATCACCACATTATGACAGTATTTCTATCTCTTATGGTGATTTTCAAAATGAACTGTGATTTTTAAATCCTTGCAAAATGAATCACTCTTGTATATCATTGGGTTTTAGGTCATGTGTGAGGTTTGTTAACCTGTCATTTTCACAGTATATTACTGTAAGAATACATTGAAACAAATCATTCCACGTAAATGTGGGCCTGAGTAGACATCTTTCAGTTGCAGCAATATTTCAGATGAGCCTCATTCAACCTTGGTTTTTTGTAGAGAAAAGGTAATGTGCACATTTTCATTTCTGGAGATTGGCCATTGAAAAATGCTAGTTTAAAAATCTGTCTGTTTGTACAATACCTGGTCTGTTCATATAACATCAAAAATATAAATGTAAGAGTAAATATTCACCTCCCCATCAGTGTGCATCTTACCAACAAGTGCATCTGAAAGAAATTAGAGTCTTGTTTGTATTTTTTCATCATGTTAGTACAGGACTTTTCAATAAAAATAAATTACTCTTGAGCATATTTGTTTGAATAACAAAAAAAAAAAAAAGAAAAGATTCATCTGATTGATAGTGGACAGAATTTTCATTAAGTTTCACAGCAAAAAAAAAAAAAAAAAACAAACACACAATTGCATCATTCACCTTCTTGTTTCAGATGAAACAGAATATTAGATGCGATGAACTCTACAGAAATGTTCAGTGTGCATATTTTAACCATTAAATACATTATCAAGAATCATGTCAGCATGACATTCTAATATAACAGCTTTACGAAAACACGTAATGCAATCTAGGGATGCTGTGGTCCTCTCTAAATCAGCTCCAAATATATTCTGCATTGATATATTTCTCATTATTTTGATCCGCATTTTTTACAGAATGATCACATTCAATATTGTCTGAGCCACCAGGGAAGCCCAATTAAATGAACAAACAATATGAAGTAGAATGACAAAATAGTGGGGTTTTTTTAAATAGGAAAACCTGCATCAAATAAGCTTTCTCCCAAGAAAAAGAGCTGTAATAATGAAATTCTTGGTTTATTATGTGCACAATAATCTAAACATATATGCAATTTGCTTAATTTTGTGTATTTTCTACTTTTCATGTGCCTCTTTATCTCTGTAATATCGCAGTAACTGAGTCAGAAAAGAGGCAGTACTGAGTAGGGGAACCTCACTGAAACACACATGGTGATCATCTGGATCCTAGTCCTGGTTCTCACACCTGGAGGATGAGTCAGATCAGAGAAGTCATTTAGGCTCCCAATTCCTCATCTTTTTTTTTTTAATACCACTTGATTGAGGTATGCTTGATATTTATGAAGCTATACATTTTTAACATATGCATTTGATGATGTTAGAAGTAAGTAGACATCCGTGAAACCATCAACACAATTGATGCCATAAACACATCCATCACTTTCATTCCGTCATCTTTAATGTGGAGATAGTAACACATTTTTTTTATTGCTTGCCTCATATATCTGTGCAGGTCTAAAGTGAAGGAATCATCTGATAGCACCTTATAAAGTATGTAAGAGTAGTATATTTTCCCTAAAAGATAATTGCAATAACTGTCTTAGCATAGTATCAGGAAATCAGTCCTGAGTGTTCATTGGAAGGACTGATGCTGAAGCTGAAACTCCAATATTTGGCCACCTGATGCGAAGAACTGACTCATTTGAAAAGACCCTGATGCTGGGAAAGATTGAAGGCAGGAGGAGAAGGTGACAACAGAGGATGAGATGGTTGAATGGCATCACTGACTCAATGGGCATGAGTTTGAGAAAGCTCCAGGAGTTGGTGACGGACAGGGAAGCCTGATGTGCTGCAGTCCATGGGGTCCCAAAGAGTCAGACACGACTGAGCAACTGAAATGATTGATAGTACCAATAACATCTTCACCAATTTAACACAATTTTCTGTATGATCAGTGACATTCCTGGTCTGAGCAGGGGATCATAGCAGAAGCAATGAGTAGGTAGATAAGTTGTTGCTGAATCTGGAATCTCTTGTGAATGTCTCAGATTGTTCTTCTCCCTCATGCTTTTTTTTTTTTTTTAAAACTTTCTTTTCACATTGAAAATATGATAATGGTTTAAATGTAAAATACAAAGCTAACTTTGTGTTTACTGATTAAACATCTAAAGTGCTTATTCAAAGGAGCAAATTGAGTTTTAGGTTTTATTGATTTATACCCTTCTTCAATCCACAAAAGATTTGAGACAGTGTATAACAAGGCTTCAAACTATAACATGAAATATTAATAGAAAAAATGGAACCAAGCAAGATACACACTAAAATTTTATGTTAAGGCCAATGGCTCAGCAATAAAGAATCTGCCTGCAGTGCAGGAGAAGCAGGTTTGATCCCCAGGTTCAGAAGATCCCCTGGAGAAGGAAATGGCAACCCACTCCAGTATTCTTGCCGGGAGAATACCATGGACAGAGGAGCCTGATGGGCTACAGTCCATAGCATCGGAAATACTTGGACAGGACTGAAGGGACTGAGAATATATATTTTTATTAAAGATAAGAAAAAGGAACATAAATATGGGGAAACTGTGGTATAGAGTAGGAGTTTGAGGACATACCTCCAGATCATAGAAGTCCTTCCTAGCCATTTATTTTGCCTGTCAAAACAAGATGAGAGCTATTTTCCTGAAATATGTTGGCTGTTATAATTCTAAGTTGTCCCTATTTGCATATTTGTCTCAGTTTTTATGAAAGACAGCATGTTCATAGGACATCAAGTAAACTGGACCTATGGAACTTTAAAAAATCCTTTCCCCTTGATGTTTTCGTGGTCAACATTAATTTATTCTAAATACATAGAAAAATAGCATTAAAGAGAGCTGTGAAATGATGATACAGATGATATTAGAAGAGCTTAGTGACATTAACTGAGATGTGATGAATTATCATTTACAATTAGGAGTATCTTTTGTCCGCTATACTCCTAAGTTTAATAGTATTTACTTGAGCAAATAATGTAGTGATGAATTATAAATGCTGCAATCTTAGTATATAAAGTGAGTTGCAGCAATGAAATTAAAAGATTCCCCTTGGAAGAAACTCCTTGTAAGATAACTCCTTGGAAGAAAATTTATGACAAACCTAGACAGCATATTAAAAAGCAGAGACATTACTTTGCCATCAAAGGTCCATCTAGTTAAGGCTATGGTTTTTCCATTGGTCATGTATAGATGTGAGAGTTGGACTATAAAGAAAGCTGAGTGCAGAAGAATTGATGCTTTTGAACTGTGGTGTTGGAGAAGACTCTTGAGAGTCCCTCGGACTGCAAGGAGATCCAACCAGTCCATCCTAAAGGACATCAGTCCTGGGTGTTCGTTGGAAGGACTGATGCTGAAGCTGAAACTCCAGTACTTTGGCCACCTGATGTGAAGAGCTGACTCATTGGAAAAGACCCTGTCGCTGGGAAAGATTGAGGGCAGGAGGAGAAGGGGACGACAGAGGATAAGATGGTTGGATGGCACCATCGACTCAATGGACATGGGTTTGGATGGACTCCAGGAGTTAGTGATGGACAGGGAGGCCTGGCGTGCTGCGGTTCATGGGGTCACAACGAGTCGGATAAGACTGAACGACTGAACTGAACTGAACCTTATTTTGAAATATTGCATTTGAATAATTAAAAAACAGCACTAGGAAAGGCCATGTATGTTCTCTGACTCTTAAGTAAAACACCCAGGTAACATATCTTGTTTGAGTGACATTATATTAATTTATTTTACAAATGAATATAGCCTATTTTTCTGATTGAAAAGTATACTTTTTCATTGCAAAAATGCATTCAAAATGATGAAAGAAAACCAAGGGTAAAAATAATTCATCTCATTTCGATTTACCATTTTTCTTGCTTCTCATCTTGTCCAATTCTAACATGCCTCTCTTCAGAAATCTCCCTCCTATGTAGATTCTTCAGTGTCCCTGCATCTTATTTCCTCTTGTTCTGTTGTTGTGTAAAGAAAATGTATTTTTGCCACATCAAATACATGGAGTGGTTCATACACCAGATCGTTGTCTCCATTCATTTTTAGCCAGAGGTCTTCAAATTTGTCCAGGTGGTAGGCAGCTGGTGGCTCAGTGGTAAAGAACCCGCCTGCCAATGCAGAAGACGCAGGTTCACTCCCTGGGTTGGGAAGATCCCTAGAGAAGGAAATGGTACCCACTCAAGTATTCTTGCCTGGGAAATCCCATGGACTGAGGAGTCTGGTGGCCTACAGTCCATGGGTTCACAAAGAGTTGGACACGGCTTAGAGACTAAAAAACAACAAAGGCAATTGGACATTTCACTGCTCTCTGTAAAATACAGTAAAGTACTTACAGAGTTACTTCATTTTAGCAGCTGGGGACAGTTTTACTACCAGAAGAAAGGAATTATTTTAAGTTGCTTAGAAATGTGAAATTCAATTTTCATACTGCCTGAGAGATTAAACCAGAAACACAGGCACACATGTCCACCACGAGAACAAGTTGTCATCCAAACCCCAATGAGCTGCCTGACGTTGTCTTTGCTAATGAGTATTTGTTTGCTCCTTGTTCAGTCATCCAGAACTGCTCTTTAGCAGGACTAGATGGAAACCAGTTGCACTGACTTCTTCCCAGTTTTGAAAATTGGGATGACATTTGCTCATCTTTAGTGTTAACATAGTTCCACAAAGACCACTGACAGCAGGGTAGGATGGTATCCATGCAAGTTCTCTCGTGTCCCCGGGATATAATTGGTCTAGGGCCAGAGATTTTAGCTCATTTGGAGCAGCAAGGTGCTCTTTTAAAACTCTCTCACCTATTTTGGGCTTCCTTTCTCTCGTGCAGTTATGCTTTTTCCAGTCTGATGAACATTGTCCCTGACAGAGCAGACAAGCTGAGGAGCTGAGCGGTTCTGCTTTCTGTCTCATCTGTTTCCCTGACCCTCCCCTTCTGCCCTAATCAGTGAACCTTTCTCTTTCTGCTGCTACTTTCTCCAAACAAAAGTGAAAAGGCCCTGAATGTTGTTTTTTAACGTCATCACAAGTCTCACTTACTTCCAGGCTCAACTTTCCCTCACTGTTTGTACTGTTCTATATTGTTCTTGTTTGAGTATTTGCCCTCAGCTATGTCTCCATTTTCATCCCATGTTGATACACTTTTATCAATAGAATCAGAGCTCATTTAAGATCCCCTGCATGATGGCATGCATCTCGTTCAACACCACATTCTTTTTAAGAACGCTTTGGGATTATTTGGAATGATGTGGTCAAAATTTTATTTTTGAAAGCCTCACAGGCTTCTTGCACCATTTTTTTTTCTTTTAAAATTTAAAATCATGAGGTCACTATGTTTTTTCCCCTCTTCTTAATCTCACGCACCACTTGTATATTCATACACACTTTCCTGAAAGACAGATGCCACCTTGTCCTGTCAAGTGTCCAAACTGACAATTATATGTTGGGATGAAAGGGTACATAGTACAACATCCCTGGTGGTTCACTAAGTCTGTCCCCACATAACTGGATTAGTCTTCTGAACCCTTTTAAATTTTGTCTGCAGCTGACTGAGGTTTGGCAATCCACCTGTCTTAGTTCTTTTCTTGCATAAGAAACATCAGTGGGCGCTTTACGAAGTGGGAGAGAAAGAAATTAAATTTGTTAGAAATCTTTATTCTTAACATGGCTGAGGTAGCACTTAAATAAGGAGAGAAAAGCACTTGAAAGTGATATCGTTCTTATTTCTTAATTGTAAAATTTATAAAATATGAGACAGATTTACTGCGGAGGGGAGGAAAAGTTTATTCTTATATAAAATTTGAACCTATTAAATTTAGTTCTTCATTTCAGTCTCTCATGATACTTTCACATAATAGATTCAGCCATGTCATTTATTTTCTATGCATTCTTGGTCTGTATGACTAGAGCAAATAAATAAGGAAGTGTAGAAGAATGTCCCAAGAACTGAGAAGCAAAGATACTATGTTCAACTTAGTTTGTCAAGTGATTCTGCTCTTAAAACCAACTCCTCAATAAAAAGAACATTTCCATTGCCTCAGGACACCTTCAATTCCTACTCCCTGTAGGCACCTATTAGAATTTCTATCACCGTAGATTCGTTTTGTCAGTTCTTGAATCCATATAAATGGAACTGTGCAGTCTGTGCTATTTTGATCAGCATACTACTTTTGAGATTCATCTATGTTGTGAGTACATTATGAGTTCACTCCTTTTTATTGCCAGTTGTTACTCCATTCTATAAAATGTACCACAATCTGTCTATTCTCCCATTGATGGACATTCAGTCTGCTTTCAGTTTAGGGACATTGTGAATAAGGCACTGTGAATGTTTGTGTACAAGTCTTTTTGTGAGCACAGGTTTTCATTTCTTTGGGGTGAATACCTAGGAGTGAAATGGCTCCATCAGATCTTTAAATTGATAAGATATTGCAAAACACTTTTCTAAAGTGGTTGTGTCCTTTTCTACTCCCACCAGTGATGGTAGAGAGCTCCATCAGCTCTAGACTGCACCAGTATTTGATCTTAACAGTACTTTCAATTTTTTTTTTTCCATTTTGTGGAATATGAAGTGGTATCTTGTTGTGGTTTTAATTTGTGTAGCTCTGATGACTAACAGCATGGAACATCTTCTCATGTATTTACTGGCTATTCATAAATAGTGGTCAATTGCCTTTCTTCTTATTGAGTTAAAGTAATATTATTTTGAGGTCATTGATATAACTTGGAAATTGGAAAGGACAGAGACATTTTCCTACTTTTAAAAAAGTTGTCTTTGAAGACTCTGTTGAGAAGCACTGTTGCTGCTTAGTCAGCAGTGCATTTCTTTTGTAAAAGCACTGCTCCCTGGACATCTTTGTCACTAATATAAAGTGCCAAATGCTTCAATTTTCTTTGCCCAGTCTTGGAAGATTGTCTCTTCAGAACCATCAGCACTAATTTGTTGTTTAGAAGCCTATTAGGTATTTTTAAATTGTTGTTGTTTAGTTGCTAAGTCATGTCCAATTCTTGCCACCCTATGGACTAGAGCCTGGCAGGCTCCTTTGCCCAAGGAATTTCCCAGGCAAGAATACTGGAGTGGGTTGCTGTTTCCTTCTCCATTTTATTTTATTGTATTGATTTTAAAATCTAGAAATGTAATTTAATCATTATCTTAAGACATATAATATGCTTATTCATTTAGTCATGTAGCCAATAAACTTTTACTGCTTAACATGGGGGAAAACCCAAATATTAAGAAAACAATGTCCTTGCACTAAAAGAAGCTCATAAACTTGCGACCAAAATCAGGGTATTTAATTTTATATAGACTATGAAAAACATCCTACAGTTGATAGGCAGTAGGATTTTTCAGGCTGGATGGCTTCTAGTTGAAATTTTATTTATAAACATGATAATATTTGGGGTGTGTTTTCATTTATGCATTTAACATTTGTGTTTTGAGCACTACTGTGTAGCAGACACTTTGCTAGGCACTAAGAAAAACAGTGATGATTCTCTCTCCCAAAGTTCATAGTCTAATGGACTGGAGTGAAAGAATCGCATAAGTTGAAATGAGGGTATTTGTGATAGAGAAAGGAGAACGGCAAAGTCCTAGGGAATTGCCAAGGAATCACTGTGAGTGGTCCATAGATGAAGAATTGAAGAGTCAGTTGAGAAGCCTAGAAAGTTTTCTCATCCCAGAATGGTATGAGGTTCTGATTATTACCTAAATTATTTGGGCTTCATTAAGCAGATCCTGAGAATTCAGTATATATGTCTGAGCAGGAAACCAACCACCAGAACTGCCCATCAGGAAGATTAATCTGGAAAGGATAAGTATGACGTTTTGGTGTGAGAAGTGGTGAAGCAAAACAGGAGGAAGTGTGACTAACATAGTGAAGTGCGGTGAACAACCAGCAGAGGAGGGGGAGGTAGCAATGATAAATGGGCAGAAGGTATAACAGAATCAATAGGACTTGAATGGGGGAAAAGAAAGAAAGGAATAAAACAAAGATGAACTGGCAGCCTGGTAAAGTCAACAAGAGCAATCAGTTTCAAAATGATGTTAATGTTGGCTTCAACACGTTTTGAGGTTTAAGTCAAATGGAAATGCTAAGGAGTGGTTAACAAGGAAATTTCCCGAGACATAACAAATTTAGAAAACTTTAGCATTTGATAATTGAATATTTTCCATTTCACAAGTTAGATTTATAAGGAAGTCAAAACCACTATAGTTGGTTTCCACCTTTTTTGTTGTTGTTGTTTGCAACTATATCTGATCTTTTAGAGATTCATGTGAGTAATTCCAGAAGTTTTCACAGAAGACTCGCTTAAGTCATCTGCTTGTTTTTTTCTTGGGTTCTTCTGGTTTGTATACAGTTCAATAAGGTACAAATTGTTGACACTGTACAAATATAATAGAATCCACTCTGTGCCTCATTTGTCTGATTTCCAGAGGATGTATGTGTTCAGTCAACAAGAGCTACAGATTTGTTTTTATCATCTCATCTAATTCCATGAAGGAGAAGAGCATTACCATACAACAGATAATGAGTTGGGAAATAAGAAAGCTAACCTCAGAGATCAAGGCTTAAAAAAAGGGGGGGGGGGTAACTTTTGTTTAATGCCTATATAACTTGGCAAGAGGGACATATAAGACTTAGTGAGGCCCAACATGTGCTTAGAGGTGAATTGTTAGTGGATGTCTTGGGGGTTCTGTTATCTAAGCTAAATGTTTGAAATCAATTAATTGATGTTAGACTCAGAGATCTGTTTTTAATCCCTCTTTATCTTATTTCTGGGCCTTTCTGTTCTCAAGAGCCTGAGAAACTAAACCTTACTTTGATAACTTGTTATTTGTGGAAAGAAATGAGATTCTGGTGAAACACAATTATTTTTTACTGTCTGTCTTCCATGCTAGGGTGCTATACATATTTCAATATTTTATTTTAACCCTTCTTCAATGGGAAACCATTCAAGAGTAGTGTCATATCTTGCCTATGCTTATGCTCAATTTATAAGTGAATATTTTTTGAACAGTTGTTAAGATAAGGGGTACCAGCACTGTATCCAATACCTCAGGCTTTGATAATCTTAATTACCACAACATCTGTGTTTCTTTTCCTGATCATCTCCCCCAACCTAGATACACATATGTACACACCCATGATCATAACACAATCACACAAGTGATGTGATTTTGTTTGCATAGTATCTCAGTAGTCATAATACAGCATTGTGTATAGTTATTAGCTTGTTATTCTCCCCCCCATGAAATTGAATATTGATAGGAAAATATGAACCTATTTATCATTGTAAAGGCATCAGATACAAATATTGGGTTGGCCAAAAAGTTCATTTCAGTGTTTTTGTAACCCAAAGGAAGTTTTTGGCCAACCCAAAAGTTACCTATTTGTTGGAGTGAATCAAATTGAAGAGAACACTTCCCTGCATTGAACAATTACGTACACTAAGCAGTCGTTTAGCGATTATGCCACAGTTTAAAGCACATAGAATTCCTTTGAGTACAGAAAAGGAGTTTAAGGAACAAGTTTAATTCCTGGTCTCTTAGAAAGCAACATGAATATATTTTAAATCATCTTTGTCCAGTGATTTTTAGCAGTGAGTAGGTAAAAGGGTAAGTAGATACAACCAGCTTAATCAGAGTGATACTTTCTGTATTTTTTTTTTTTTGAAATGGAGAATTGTACTTCCTATCAACTTTCTACCTTATACACATCGTGAGATTGATCTATCTTCCAACAGATGAAAAGAAAATGTTGCAGTGTGGAAACAGAGCAAGGGCTAGTCATGACATTACTCCTCTCAGTTTCCTATGTAAGCAATTGTAAACAAATATTCAGAGAGTCCCAAAATATGTTTGGGTCATGAAAGCTGCCTTTGAGGTTACCCATAATGTGTTCAATGAAAATGAAAAATTCAACTACATTCAGAGCCAAGTCCACATCACAAAATTTGGACTTAGCTCTGCCGATTATGATCTCAGTTATATTTTCAATCCTAATTTTTCTTCTGGGGCTCAGTCCAGTATCTCCAACTGCCCAGTTGACATATTTTCCTTCATTCATGTCTCCACTGAATGGCTAGCTCCTATCTATTGAGTTCCCAAATCTCATTTGGTTTCATTAACTTGTCTCTGTTTATACCACTGACTCTCTGATCCATGCAACTATTTTTCTTCACCTTAACTACAGTGATAACACCTACTATGTAGGTTTCTGTTTCTATTCGAGAGATTTTCCAATCAGTCTGTTCTACTGTAGCCACTGAAGAATAACACTTAACATAATTCCTGGCCAGTAGGAGTGGCTGAATAAATAGTTGTTTAGTCAATGAATGACTCAATGAAAATATTTGATAAGCATGGCAAGTATTAATAAGAACTACAGCTTCAGAGCCAATGCAGTTAGACAATGAAATTAAATGAGAATCAAACGTTTCCAGTCCTGAATCAATTCAATTTACACATCATTTTGCCTTTAAAGAACAATGTTGTTGCTTTTCCTATATTCTTACTGCATCTTTTCTACCCACCAAATGGTGTTTGAATAAATATTTGTGTAGTTACAAATTGATAAGACCTCTAGAAAGAAGAATAAGGAATATAAAAATGATCTGTCTCCTTTCAAATATTCTATCTTAAGAGCCAGTTTTTTGGCTGTGTGTAATATATTTATTCTATGATGAAATAGCCCATATGTTTTTTAAACTATCCTAGTAATCACATGGAAAGAATTTTATGCCTGGAGTCATATGTTCTGTTACAAGGACCACTTAATGAGAGCAAGCATGGTCAGAGACAAGAGCCTCTTTTTGATCAGAGAAAGGTCAATTTGCTTTCTTTACAAATCTAAGTAAACAGAGGGGAAAAAACAGCTCTTAAATGTTCCCAGGTAGTTCTCCTGAACTTCTAATGAATGATTTAGAAGCCAAGAAGGATTGAATAAATCTGTGAACCTAGAGAGGTCTAGCATTGATCATAACAAAGTAAAACCTATTAACTTTGCAAAGTTGTGTGCATTATAGAAACAGTTTTCTTTAAAAAGCAAGGGCCACTAATTCAAATATCTTCAGAGGGCAGTAGAATGCATGTATACTCCACCTAAAGGCATTCAAATTATAAAAGTCCTAATACTAAAACATGTCTGAGGGCAGATTTTACTTGCAGCCTTCAGTTTCAGAGACCCAAAGGCAGAGACTTAACATACATTCAGTTTATTCCTTTGGAATCTGCTTGATATTGAGAAATACATGTTTGGGGGTTCCCTCCACCCCCACAGGGCATTATGTCTTAGTAAAGAAAGAAAAAAAAAAAGCCTGAGATAATCTCATAAAGCATGTAGTATTTAAAGTAATTTATGATGAATTCATTTGGTATCCACATTAATAGCAGTGATAATAATGAATGTATGTATCTGATGTGGATGAGATAAATACCTCCAAAGGAAATTTCATTGTAATTTGATATTAGGTAAATGTCCCATTAAAATAAATCGCTACTGTACATAATTTTCCTTTAATTCATTGCAGGGTGTTTGCTTTGGAAAAGGCACAGTCTAATTCGAGTTTCAGGAGAAATTCTCATTATTCTTTTATAGCAACCATTATCAGGAGCAGATGGGGAATTGCACCAACAAATGCATCTACTATTACACCACACAGGAAAGAGCACTAGATGAAATCTAATCAGACCCCCTCCTGCCTCCATTTCCTATAACAAACTAACAAAAGCATGCTTGTTGTTTTAGTGTTATTATTAGTGGAACACAATAAATCAGGGGTCCCCGACCCCCATGCCATGGACCCCTACCAGCCAGGCCTGTTAGGAACTGCACTGCATAGCAGGAGGGAGTGGCTCGGGAGCCAATGAAGTTTCATCTGTATTTACAGCTTTTCCTCACCGCCTGAACCATCCCCCACCTCACCCCCAGGCCCTGGTGCCCAAAAGCTTGGGGACCACTGAGGTAAATGTTTTGTTGTTGTTGTTTAGTCACTAAGTCCCATCCGACTCTTTTGCCACCCCATGGACCGTAGCCTGCCAGGCCCCTCGGTCTAGAGGATTTCCCAGGCAAGAACACTGGATGGCCGTGTCCTTCTCCCACACAGGAGTTGAACCCGTGTCTCCTGAATCGGCAGGTGGGCTCTTTACCACTGAACCACCAGGGAAGCCCCCATAAATGTTTACTGAAATGCAAAACAAATGAGACCAGGGGAAATACCAGGCTAACAAGGTGCATTTTATTTTTGATTGATCGTCTGCAAAGGCTGCCCTTCTCTGATTTAATTGGCAAGTCACAAGTAAAAGATCTGTAGGTCCTTAACTAAAAGTAGAATCTGAGGTACACTTCAAATGTGGAGACATTTTATGGTCGAAAGAAGAAAAAAAAACTCCTTCAGTACTACTTAATCCTCAGCTGCAAAGTCGAATACAGACATGAATGCTACCGATGAATGACACTAACTGGAAATATTTTATGACTACCTATGCAGAGGGGAGGCCCTTAGTTCTCTCTGGGCTCACTTTTAAGCTGAGCGTTACAGACAGGTTATGAGTTTGATCTGCAAAACTTAGGACAGTCAAGGAAGTAGAAAGCCTTTCAGTTTTTACTGGCAGTTGGAGTTAAGGTTGGAAGTGAGGAGCAGCCATAGAGAATGCTGCAAAGGCAGAGAGAAGAGGCTGTACAGGCACTTCACACCTTGCCTGGTAGGCTAGTATTTGGGTTTTATCTTGCAGTAAATATGTAGGCATCATTCTTGATCTCCTCATTCTGAGCTCCAGGCCTTGATTCTTGCCTCCTGCATCTATTTTACTAAAAAATTGCCATTCTTCACGTTTTTTCAATCCTTCTTCTTTTTTATGTACTTCCTCCTCCCTCACTCTTGGATTTCTCCAGTTTTTACCATCTTTCAATTCTTGTCACTCTCCTCATGAGATGCTCTTACAGGGTCATCAGGTCTTCCATGAGAATAGAATCATCTAGCCCATGACTGGGCTAGATTGATTGTGTCCTGTTGCTAAGCTTGCTGTTTTGCTTTAGTCTTTGTCTATTTGTGTTGCTTCCTTACAAAAATTATTTATCATCGAATAATAATGTCACAAGATACTTTCTGAGCATGTTAAAACCTCTGCAGACAGTTGTGACTACATAGTGTAAGAATTAACATGAGAGGCAAACATGTCCGGTTTATCTCTGAGTAAAGGACCAGAAATAATTTTTCAGGTTCTGACTTGAATTCTAGAGACTGACAAAGAGGAACCGTGGCAATGAGCTTAAGGCAGACAGAGTAAAGCAGAAGGTAAAAGAACATGAAATTGCCCCATAAATTTCCATCTGGCAGATTTACAAGTCTCTAAAGTGTCCATATCATTGCATGTTTCCTCTTGACCAGTGAGCAAACTGAGGCAACAATTAATATGTCTCAAAATAAAACCTTAGCAGAACTACCAGTAAATCACAAGATTAGATTTTTGATATATCCACTTATTCAGCAAAGATGTGTTTTTCTCTCTTCTGTTCCCCTCAATCTTTACCTTTTCTCCCAGTCACTTTTTGTCTCTTCTGTTTTCCTATTCTGCCTAGTTTGTGATATTTTGCCAGTTCTTTATCTCCTACAAAGCTTATCCAATTTGTCATTGTACAATTCCCTGTAACTGCTTCTTAGCTGCTTCTTTTTCATTTGTCACATTTTATTTTCTGTTGATTTTGTTTTCATGCAGTTTTGGAAAGTTTTGCACATATGATTTTTTAAATTTATGCAGTCTTTTCATATAAGATGTACTAGTTTCTTTGTCTCATCTTTTCCCTCTATAAAAATGTAGCTGTTCTTCCTTGCCTGTAATTCTTCTTCTCTTTCCTCAATTTGACCAGACTTGGAGGATTGAGATATATGTGTCACTTTCTATAATTTCGGAAATTTTCTCTATTCGAAAAGCATACAAGAAATAAATAATAATGCTGTAGCTCTAAAACATGCCCCTCCTGTGCCCCTGCCTGCTCCATGTATTTCTAGCCTACACTTTCTTTAATAATGTATCTGCTTTGTACACCTTTGTCCCCTTATACCCAGAGATTCTGCTGCAGTTGGTTTAATGTGAAATTCTGGGCTTTTATATTTTGAAAAACCTCCCTAGGGGAGTCTGATAAGCAGTCATTATTAAGAATGATGCTTTAATATTGGAATCAAAACACAATAAACTTTCTAAGGGATGATGAATAATCCAATCAATTTAATTACGATTTTTTTCTATCCCAAACTCAGACTAGATGTTAATTGCTAGAGAAATAGATAAGAATGCCTAGGACAACAGAACATGAATGTGGTATCAGAGCTTGGAAATTTCAGTGGTAGTGAATAATTTAGTACTTAAAATATTTAGAAGTTATAAAATGAAAATTAATTTGTTTTGCACTAAGTGAATAAAATTGATTGAGGTTTTCCATTTAATTGTGTAAATCAAGTCACATCTTCAGGCTCAGCAGCTAACTGTGAAACAACATGTACAAGTTTTAACTTCCTGTTTTGGTCCATTATTTTGCCTTCTTAGACTTTATTATTGAAAATTCTCCTCAGGTCGACCATACACTGTAAATACTTCTCCTGATTACAAAATCTCTTCACACAAATGCAATAGACTATTTAATGAGCTCTCTTTCACAAAATTAAAAAAAAATCTGAAAGCCCTGATTTGGGACTCTACATAAAATGAGATTTAGATCTAACAATTTTAAGTTATTGCTTCATTCTTAGCTACTCAGTTCTATCACCTATCTGGGAAATGGAAATAATAAAACCCATGTTGATTCTACAATTGGATTGTAAAAGTCACTGTAGCCATCAGCCATGAAGTGGAAAAACTGAGATCAAAAATACAAAGCAAGACGCCTGAGATAAAAATTGTGGCGTTTCATTAGTTTATAGCATTATAAACCAGCAACAAGAATTCTTTGATTCGTTAACAAAGATTCAGAAGGCATGTACTCTATCATCTTATTACTCAATGTGTTGTTCCCACACCAGTGATATCAGCATCCCCTTGAAGCTTGTTAGAAGCTGAAAATTCGGGGCCCTCCTTAGACCTACTGGATTAGAATCATCAGTTTAGCAAGATCTCTTGGAGATGTGCACATTGAAGTTTGAGATGCACTGCTGTAGCACACATCTTACAGGTGTTCCATGCATTTTTAAAAATTAATTTATTGATTCTAATTGGAGGCTAATTACTTTACAATATTGTAGTGATTTTTGCCATACATTGACATTAATCAGCCATGGGTGTGTCCCCCATCCTGAATCCCCTCCCACCTGCCTCCCCATCCCATCCCTCAGGGTCATCCCAGTGCACCGGCCTTGAGCGCCCAGTCTCATCCATCAAACCTGGACTGGCAATCTATTTCACATATGGTAATATACATGTTTCAATGCTATTCTCTCAACCATCCCACCCTTGCCTTCTCCCACATAGTCCAAAAGTCTGTTCTTTACATCTGTGTCTCTTTTGCTGTCTCACATATAGGGTCATCATTACCATCTTCCTAAATTCCATATACATGTGTTAATATACTGTATTGGTGTTTTTCTTTCTGACTTACTTCACTCTGTATAATAGGCTCCAGTTTCATCCACCTCATTAGAACTGATTCAAATGCATTCTTTTTAATAACTGAGTAATACTCCATTGTGTATATGTACCACAGCTTTCTTATTCATTCATCTGCTGATGGACATCTAGGTTGCTTCCATGTCCTGGCTATTGTAAACAGTGCTTCGATGAACATTGGGATACATGTGTCTCTTTCAATTCTGGTTTCCTCAGTGTGTATGCCCAGCAGTAGGATCGCTAGGTCGTATGGCAATTCTATTTCCAGTTTTTTAAGGAATATCCACACTGTTCTCCATAGTGGCTGTACTAGTTTGAATTTTTAAAAAGTATTTCTAGTAGCTGTGAGTATTGGACACCGTTGGAGGTACAAATTAGAGTCATCATCTTTCTCGTGTAACTGCCTCCCTGAGTTTGGTGTTCTAGGCAAAGATTTCCCCGTTTCAGTAGTCATTCACGATTGCTGGATCCAGCTAGTTCCCTAACCTTAATTGTGCCTTAACAGTTTATGTTACTTCTCGCCTTTCTGTTCTACTGCATTGTCTAAACTCTAGGTTTAGCCCCAGCACCTACCTTGCAGACTCCTGTCCTGGCTGTTTGACCTGTGTCCCTGCTTTAACATTAGCCTAAACTTTGCCCCAGAATCACCTCTGAACACAGCTCTAGCTCCCACACCCCTGTCCTTCAGTCATTTTCTGTTGCTCTCCACTGAATTGCAAAGTCTTTAATAAAAAGCAGAGTCCTCTCTGCCCAAGCCCACTATTAATCCAGGGCTACACCTCTTCCTAAACTTCCACTCTGTGGAAGTGACACAGAGCCCACGTGTATACTTGAGATCAGATCACAGAAATTCCACACCATTAGGCTAGCCTTCTGCTATCCTCTTGCGGCCCTGACCCTCCACATCCCTAAGGCCTACCCACTCTTTCAGTTCCAAATTACCCACCATGGTCTCTCCTTTTCATCCTTCCATTGAGCTCATTTCTCTTCTAATCTGTCATTTATAATTACTTATCTAATCTGTCTGATCACCTTGCTTACTGTCTTACTGGATATAATATAGCAAATTATCCTTCACACTTATGTCTAATCTTTTCAGCTAGATTTTATACTGCCTAAAACCTAGAAAATTGTACGCACATCTTGGAATCTCTAGGAGGTCCAATAATAAGTATTAATACTAATGATACCATGATAATTATGAGCACTCCTCTCTTCCTCCACTTTCTGTATTCATAGATTCATGCATTCACTCAACAGATACTTATTGAAACCACTCATGAACCAGATGTTGTAGTAAGTGTCAGGAATAGGACTGTGAATAAGACACCATCTTTGACTTCAAGGAATTTATGGTATAATCTGAATATAGACAGAATTTGTTATGAGTGGGGATACCTGTTATTAAGCAGTGACTGTCACATGCAACATTGATATGAACAGATGTTCAGAGTGGAATATAAATAATGGAGCAAAATCAACTAGTTGCAAGGAAGTATCACATGTTTGTAAGAGCACATCTCATGCTCAATTAAGAGAGTATGGTCAGGAAAGTTTATGAATAGTTCAGTGACTGTGCATAGTTTTATAATCAGTGTGAGGTACTATGTTCCCAGAATAATGGCCTGTTACCATTTTTGTGGATTTAATGAGTCTTTTAACTGCTAAAGACATACTATCCAAAATTCTAGTATTTAAAATAATAATACATGAAAGCAGTGGAAAACAAAAATCCAAGAAGTTTATCCATAATGAGAGTCTAAAGGAGATTTGACCCAGTCTTAGAAAACAGGCATTGATTCATTCATTTGGCAGGCATTTGATGGAGTTTGTAGGTACTTGGTTTGAGGCAGGAGAATATAAGAATATTAAGTTAACTAGAATCATATGTATCAGGAAAGTGTTCTGAATACTGACTGTCTCATCTATACATAAAGATTTGTAAGTCCTTTAGATTGAAATATGGCAGATATCTCAAGTTCTCATATTATTTCATTTTCTAACCATCAGATTTAGTTATGGGTTATTGTAATTGCCTTACAAATTCTATATTACCTTTTTTAAAAAAATGCTAGAGTGCTATTTTTATTTCATGGCAAAAGGCATTTTTAATACATATTTTATTGTAATAGTCTTTTTTAATAAAACAATTTTTCTTAAAATTTCATTCAGGATAAAAAGTAGAAGATGCTTAAGCCTGACACCATCAGTGACTCATAAAAATGTTCCAGTGGCTATAGATTATTTTTAAATTTATCTCTGTACCTTAGGGATTTCTTGATTGGCTGTCCCTGAAAGCAATTAATTCTCATTTTTATGTGGTTTTATAATGCAAAATACATGGATGGAAACAATTTGAAATAAATTTCCTTCTTATATAGTCATGAATGTTTGTTTAAATATCTCTAGAGGTTTTTAAAAAAATACTCTGGCTAAACTGCACTTGTTCTTTTTCACCTCTCACATCGACAGTCTCGAAGAAATCTGAATAGTTTCGTCATGTTTAAATTTTACAACACTTCATAGACTATTAAACATGGAACATCCTTGTGGGGACAAGAAATCGAATTTGCTCTTGAGAAGGTTTCCAACTAATTGATTTGTAGGACATTATAACATCCTCTAGCTGACAAGCTTTACAAATATAAAAACTGGAGCTGAACTGAGAGGGCGCTTTTTTCCTGACACATAAAAGGTGTCTTTCTGTTTTGTCTCCTTTGGATATGGGCATGTCAGTTTCATAGAGAAACTTTCACATGGAGCTTTTTTATTTCTTTCTCCCCCAGTAGAACTGCATGGGGTAGCACATTGTTTAATCTTTTCTCAAATAAAAGGACACGGGGCTTCATCTTTGTCTTTGCCTTTTTGATATCTCACAGGAACTCCAGGATGGCATCGGGCAGCGGCAAACTGTTGTCAGAGTATTGAATGCAACTGGGGAAGAAATAATTCAGCAGTCCTCAAAAATAGATGCCAGTATTCTACAAGAAAAATTGGGAAGCCTGAATCTGCGGTGGCAGGAGGTCTGCAAACAGCTGGCCGAGAGAAAAAAGAGGTAGGGTGACAGATTAAAATAGGAATGCTAAAATTTTAGTGGAGCTGTTTAAGCTGCCCTTAAAAGAAAAATAAAAGATTTTGTGAAAGATTCAAACCAGAGTGTAAGGCACTAACATTAAGGATTCCATCAACACTTAATAGCAATAATGAACTTGCTCTTTCTTTTCCTTGAATAATATAATATGTAACTGTTGCTAGTTAAATAGGCAATGCTTTTTGACTGTTCTAAGCTTTGAAGTTTGTTTCAAAAATCACACATGATTGTTTAAATATGAATGTCTTCAGTATATTCTAACTTTCATAAGCTGCATCTCAGTTATTTTTTTTAACAAAGATGAGAAAAGGATGTTATAAATGACTATTTTGTAGGAAAAGTTGCTCTTTGGCTAGATTGTTTAACAGTTACAAATATGACTTATGATGCTGAAAAGCATGATAGTCATATTTACCTTTTAGTTCCACTACATTCCTTAGCACATTCTTGAAGAAGGACTTGGGCTGAAAATGTTCAAGTCTACAGGGGAAAACAAAACCTTAGAGATGGTATTGTTGAATTCAGTCATCATTTAACTTTCCCTTGAAAGGTATTGAAAGCACAGAAAGCCAAGTGTGTGCTGCTGCAGTTGGAAAACATACATATTTTTATAAACAGGGTTTTGTATTATGCTACCAGTTGTTGCTAATGTTTCCTATTTCATAAGGGAGGACTTGCCCTTTATTTACCAAATGAGACTATTGTCATGAACAATGAAAACTCAGTTCATTGCCAGGCTCTTGCTTCCTACCTTTCATCTACTTAATAGGTGGATTTTAATATTCAGAAATCTAGAATAACTCACTGATGAGCATCTTTGGTGAGGATGTATTAGAAAGGTTTTGGAATTACATCCATTGTCTTTGCCCACCTCTTCTGGCCACCTTTGCTCCTTTTACATTATTCAGAAAGTGGATACAATTCATACTGCTGTACAAAGTGAACATATTAGTTGACCTACACATGCGCGTGCATGCACACACGCACACATACACAGACAAATCTTACTAAAGTTAAATAATAGCATCATCTAAAAACATTTTCATTTTAAATTTTAGTTTAGAAAATACTGGGGTACCTATATGTATGAGTGAGTGAGTATTGCTTGCTCAGTTATGTCAAACTCTTTGCCACCCCATAGTTTGTAACCCACTAGGCTCTTCTGTCCATGGGATTATCCAGGCAAGAATACTAGACTGAGTTGCCATTTCCTTTTCCAGGGGATATATACATATACATAGACATAAAATAAAGACCCACGCTTTGTAGTTATATTTCTTCCTTGGGAAAGTCATACACTTTTTTTCCCCAAAATTGAAATCCTTCTATTAAATACACAACATCCCATTATTTAAACAGCTAATATATTTACACTATCAGCAGGTTTAAACCTGTATAGCATCATTTCTGCACTAGACCCAATCTAGTCTAAAATAAGACATTAAGAAATGGGAAAATTAAGGAAAATTGAATAACATGCTATAAAAATATATCAGCTTTATAAAATGGATTAAATTGAGTGGAAGATTATTTTTCATTATTGTATATAAAATGTTTCTCATTTTGAAGTATCTTACTCATATAATATTTGAGTAAAGCCTTTTTAAAATATTTTCTGTAACTTCTTACCTGAGTTTTAAAATTTTTATTATTGGTCATTGACTTCTAAATGCAAATTAGAACTTACAGATGTTGATAGGACAATACACCTGTTTCACCAAATAAGTTCTAAAATTTTAGGTCCTTCTAAGCTAATAAGAAATTGATGTACACTGACTGTGTTGTGAAATATTACACACATTGTAGGTTAATTACAACTAGTAGGGATTTGGCTGTAATTGGTTAGGAAAAAATTCTCCCATTTAAATGTTCTGACCTACATTAAACATTGTACCTTTGTTCCTTAAAGAGTCAAGATCAGCTTCCTTGAGGTTTTATTTTTCCTCTAAACTCAGCTTTTAAAGTTGTCTACTTCATGCTACATTTTAAAAATAGATGTTAGCATATTTAAATTTCCACTGAGATCAGTTTTGTGGCAAACTCAGAATTTTTGTATCATTTAAGTTTTATGAAATATAAAAGAGTAATAAAATGTAAGTGCCATTTCTACAAATACACTTACAGCTATTGCTAAGCACCTAGTACAAATAAAGTAAAAATAAATAAAATAATATTTTATAAAGAACATGTTAACCTAACAATCATGGGAGGGCTTGTAATCATGAAACTATTATTAATCAGTAGTGTGCTTTCAATGTAACCCAAGCAGAAGTTACAAGGAAATAGATTATTGCACAGGTGAAAAATAAGATGACTGTTCCAGCTGACAACAGTATTCTTAGTTTGCAAGCGGGATTTAAATACAGCTATTGAAATATCTAATGTTTCTTAGTCCATGTACACCAATGAAAGAAAGTGTATAATTTAAGTGATTAAAGTCTACAAAAACTATGTGGAGCTTTATAGCTACATAACTTTAGACATTTCTCTTTGAAAATGTAAGATATTGGAAATATGAGAAGAAAATTCTCAGAAATTTCAAATAGCAGCAGACATCCATTGAAGTTAGTCTGTGTTGGAAGTAAATGAAGTATAAAATATAGCCAATTAGCTGTTCAATTTAATATAGAAAATTCACTGTTGCCTCAATTATATAGCAGAGGAACTGAATAACATCTATAGTTTTAAGGCTGATAATAATGAGTTTAATGATGACTTAGCCATCAAAATGGTCTTTGTAAATGAAGAAGATATAAACAAAAGTTATTGACCATAAAGGGAAGTCATAGGTTAAAACAAAGCAACCCTGTGTATGAAGACTCTTAAGCCTTGGTTCACTGATAGAAGTCAAGGGGTGCCATGAACTTGAATGGGAGGAAATACCTCTTTGTTTTCACTAACCTCTTAACTGAAGTTTAATATCCCCTTGCATTTTGAATATAGGCAATAAACCAGAGCAACGCTAGCAGTATCTGAAATCACAGATGTTTCCATATCTCATTAGAATTGTCACATATATCTCAAAATATGGTTCATGCTTATCACTACTTCAAAACTGTAGTAGGTATTAGATCTACCACAGTATCTTATTAATGTGTTAATAATAAGCAAACAGGCATTACTGTATCACAAATGTGTTTTTAATAATCTTAAAACTGTACTTCAATATAATTGACTTCCTTTGGAGTCCTGTGTATTTTATATTATAAGTTTAAAAGCATTATTCTGGGAGTCCCAGATTTCACCAGATTGCCAAAAGAGTTCACAGCACTGAAAAAAAAATGACCCCACTATTTCTAATCAGTTGTTCATTTATCTGCCCAGACCTCATTATCATATAATATAGTTTTGCTCCTTTTGATGATATAGTCACTGTCCTCAAACATTCCTTTATCCTGGAATATTCTAGGAGATATACCAGTCAAGGGAATGTGGGTAGGCAGACCTTCAAGCAATGGATTGCTGACACCGTAAGAAATTGTATTTTACTTAGAATAATGTTAATTGATAAACAATTGAATGAAAGAGGGAAGCAATGTAGTGGGAGGCAGAATCCCTAAATTAAGGAATCTCTGAATCATTGCCCATAACAATAAAAAATGATCTGTCCTTTTTTCTTTTGACAAATGTGATATTACTTCCTCCATTTCACAGATAGGACAATTATTGTACAAACATATATTGAGGAATAACAATTTTAATTTAAATGTTACCTAATTAAAAATGTGGCTTGAAATTTTCTTTTTGAATATTATTTTTAGTGAAAAATTTTAAGCATGTAGAAAAGTTGAAGTAAAGTCGCATAATGAATACCCATATACCCTCCTCTCTTCCTCCTACATTTCTAGATTCAGCAATTAACATTTCACCATATATGCTCTTTCTCTCTCTTTGTCTCTATCTCCCCCATATCTGCCTTTCTGTAATATAGGAAATAACATACAGACACAAATTTTTGTTGTCTTTACATTTGCATATAAATTATAAACACTCCTTTACTTAACCACTGACTATTTCAGCATGTATCTCCTTGGAATAATGACTTGCCACATATAACCATGCTTGTTTACCATGCTTGAGAAAATTTAAAATAACGCTAAATTATTATTCAGTGTCCTGTCCATGCATCTTTTTGAATTAGAGTTTTCTCCAGATATATGCCCCAGGGTGGGATTGCAGGATCATATAGCAAATCTATTTTTAGTTTTTTTAAGGACCCTCCATACCTCATTGCAGTTCTGATTTGCATTTCTCTAATATTAATGATGTTGTGTATCTTTTCATGTGCCTCTTGGCCATCTTTATGTCTTCTTTGGAGAAATGTCTATTTAGGTCTGCTGCCTATTTTTTGATTGTTGTCATTGTTGTTATCTTTTTTTTTAGTTGAGCTGCATAAGCTATTTGTATATTTTGGAGATTGATCAGACACATTGTTTGCAAATGTATTCTCCCATTCTATGTGTTGTCTTTTAGTGTTATGATTTCCTTTGCTATGCAAAAACTTTTAAGTTTAATTTGGTCCCATTTGTTTATTTTTGTTTTCATTTTTGTTCTTCTAGGAGGTCGGTCCAAAAAGATATTGCTGGGATTTACGTCAAAGAGTTTTCTGCTCATGTTTTTCTCTAGAAGTTTTATAGTGTCTAGTCTTATATTTAGGTTTTTAATCCATTTTGAGTTTATTTTTGTGTATGGTGTAAAAGAATATTCTAATTGCTTTATTTTTTAATATGTAGCTGCCCAGTTTTCCCAGCATCACTTGTTGAAGAGAATGTCTTTGCCTTCTTTTATCATAGCTTAATTGACCATATGTGTGTGGATTAATTTCTGGGCTTTCTATCATGTTCCATTAGTCTACATGTCCGTTTTTGTGTCAATACCATACTGTTTTGATGACTGTAGGTTTGTAGTATAGTCTGAAGTTAGGGAGCCTGATTCCTCCAGCTCTTTTTTTTTTTTTTTCTCATCAAGATTGCTTTAGTTATTCAAGGTCTCTTGTGTCTCCATACAAATATTAAAAATTGTTGCTCCAGTCCTATGAAAAATGCCACTGATAATTTGATAGGGATTGCATTGAATCTGTATATTGTTTTGAGTAGAATGGTCATTTTAACAGTATTGATTCTTCCTATCTAAGAACACACAGTCTATATTGCCAAATGCTTTCATTGTCTTCAGTTTCTTTTGTCAGAGTCTTTTAGTTTTTAGAGTACAGGTCTTTTGCCTCCTTATATAGGTATCCCTAGATATTTTATTCTTTCTATACAGTGGTAAATGGGATTGTTTCCTTAATTTCCTTTCTGACATTTTATTGTTAGTTTAGAGAAATGCAATAAATTTCTGTATATTAATTTTGTATTCAGCAACTACCAAATTCATTGATGAGCTCTAGAAGTTTTCTGGTACTTCTTTAGGATTTTCTTTGTATAGCAGTGTGTCATCTGCAAACAGAGAGAGTTTTGCCACTTCTTTTCCAATTTGAATTGAATTTACCTTCTATTCTCTGTATTTCTTATAAACTGGAAGTTGAGTTTAGATGAAACTTAAAAGGATACAAGTCAAATGTTTTTGTCAAGAGTACTTCATATAGGATGCTATGTAATTTGTATCACATCAGGACATGTGTAATATGAAGTATTCCCACTCCAACTGCTGCTAAGTTTGATCATTTGGTTAAGGTGGCAACCATTAGATATTGAATTAGAAAGTAATATATTTTTATTTGAAATTACTAAATCATCTAATGACTTTTCTACCCATTGATGTAATCCATGGATTCCCTAATCCAGTTGTTACAATGGGGATACAAAATTATTACTTTCCTAATTCTGACTTGATCCTGCAAGCTGGTTTCTTCTATTAAAATAAGAAAACATTTCCTTTTTTTTTCTCTCTTTGTTCACAATACGGACTTATGGATGCTTATTTATTCAATATACTGTAATGAATTAGTTTTCATTCCTGTTAATGCTCACCTTGACCAAATTTAACCAGTGGGAGTTCATTCAAGCTTTCTCCTTACATGTCCCAGGCTCACCTTGTATTTTCCCTGCCTGGGGTATGGTATCAACAATTCTCCAAGAGTCTCTGATAGGCTGGAGAATGTTACATAGAAACCAAGACCTGGGCAGTAACGCCTTCTCAAAAGAATTCTGGTGCCTTTATGGCAAGCAGTACTAAGGGAAAAAATGTTTTCATATTACTTTTGCAAGGATGCAGACATCTCTATCAATCAGAATGCATCAAAATCCAAAGAAAGGCTAAGCATATTAAAAATCCCTTACTGTGTTAGATTTCATGTAAAAGCAGTAACTTACTCATTTCAGTATCTTTACTGCTGAATTTTTGAACCAAAGTTTACCTGTATATAATCTATGCTAGTTTGCCAAGCAAATTAATGGCATAAATGAGCTAATGGGAGGCATTCCTGAATGTACTTAAGGGAAGAAATTGTTTTTTAAAGACCTTAGTTCATTGTTTGCATGCAAATGGATGCTGTTAATTAGAAATGAGCCTTATCTAATTCATTAAAGTAGGCCTAGTAGGACCTCTTCTTGCAAACCTCCATTGAAATTCATAGTACTCCATTCACCCTTTTTTAAAACAACTGTTTTCTCTTGTCTTCCTTAATTTTGGCTTCTCCCTAATTCAGATGCCCCTAACAAAATAGTCTTCATATAACACTTCCTTTTCTACAAAATGAAAACCAAAATTTTACTAAAATTCATAAGTCTCTTCACAGGGTATGCCATATTTTAAATGTAGTCAATGTAGGCATGTAAACCAGTGCTAAAATGCTTCTCACACATTTACCCTTGGTCCCCAGGATTTCTCCAGCCCCAACTCTAGTCTATTTGCTCTATCCTTTAACTTCCTGGTTTCCTATCATCAGTTTTAATTCTGACTCTTCATCCAGCCCAGAGTCAGTGCTCACAAGCTGAATCTAGCTTAGAATGTAAGTGGTGTGTTTACATAGGCACTGTCACAAAATAATTGCCAATATTTAAAAATTCAGAGTCTTCATATCTTAAAAAAAAAAAAAGAATATCTGTCTCTTTTTGAAAACTTATATCTGACTACTATGTATTCATTCTCACATTCTCTTAAGGCATGATCAGCTGCAACTAAGTGACAGATGTTTCAGACTTTTCCTGCTCATAGTGTAGTCTCTGGACCAGAACACAGACATCACCTGGGAGTTGCTAAGAAATACAGAATCTAATAAATCACAGTCAGCATTTTAACAAGAATCCCAGGTGATTCATGTGTACCTTAAAGTTTCAGAAGCATTAGTTTGGGCAAGGAAGCTTTCTCTTCAGTTTGTCACAACTGTCCCAACTCAGCCATTTATATTAACTGCTTTTCCGTAGATATTTGACTTAATGATACTTTATATAGACCCTTAAAACTCAACATTCAAAAAACTAAGATCACGGCATCTGGTGCCATCACTCCATGACAAATAGAAGGGGAAAAAGTGGAAACAGTGACACATTTTCTTTCCTTGGGCTCCAAAATCACTGCAGACAGTGACTACAGCAATGAACTTAAAAGATGCTTGCTCCTTGAAAGAAAAGCTATGACAAACCTAGTCAGCATATTAAAAATCAGAGACATCACTTTGCCGGTGAAGGTCCATATAGTCAAAACCATGTTTTTTTCAGTAGTCATGTACAGATGTGAGAGTTGGACCATAAACAAGGCCGAGCCCCAAAGAATTGATGCTTTTGAACTGTGGTGTTGGAGGCTCTTGAGAGTCCCTTGGACTGCAAGGAGATCAAACCAGTCAGTCCTAAAGGAAATCAACCCTGAATAGTCATTGGAAGGACTGATGCTGAATCTGAAGCTCCATTATTTTGGCTACCTGATGCAAAGAGCTGACTCACTGGAAAAGACCCTGATGCTGGGAAAGATTGAGGGCAGGAGGAGGAGGAGGCAACAGAGGATGAGATGATTTGATGGCATTACTGACACAATAGACATGAGTTTGAGCAAACTCCAGGAGACAGAGGACAGGCACGTCAGGCATGCCGCAGTCCATTGGGTCACAGAGAGTTGAACACAACTTGGCAACTAGGCAACAACAACAATATTGATGATCATGATGATGATATTGGTGATGATAGTGACAGCACTTAATATTGCCAGGTGCTATTCCAGGTGCTTTACATAGCTCATGTAATCTTCATAACAACTCTATTCTTATTTCCACTTCTATAGAAGGGTGATTGGAGCATAGGGTGCTGAAGTTCTTTATCCAAGATCATATAACTAGCAAGTATTTGAACCAAGATATAAGCCTAAATCATCTTGAGTCTAGCATTGTTAATCTAGATCCAATTTTGCATTACTTATCCTAGCTTGGACCTTTTACTAAAGATATGATTCTGTTGGCTAAAAAAATATATGTAAAACCTAAAAATTGAGAGTTTTGCTTTATTTGGTGGACATACTGAGGATCTCAGGTCTCAGAGGGAGGCAGCATCTCAAGTAGAATACTGCTCTGAGGAAATGAGTCGGGGAGCTAGATTGTATAGGAGTTATACAACAAAGGGCAAGTAGTAGGAACAAAAGATTACTGTTAATAAAAGAAAACTAGGTATCTCAAGATAAGGAATTCAATGCTTTTCATTTATTTATTTATTTATTCATTTATTAGTTGGAGGCTAATTACTTCACAACATTTCAGTGGGTTTTGTCATACATTGACATGAATCAGCCATAGAGTTACACGTATTCCCCATCCCGATCCCCCCTCCCACCTCCCTCTCCACCCGATTCCTCTGGGTCTTCCCAGTGCACCAGGCCCGAGCACTTGTCTCATGCATCCCACCTGGGCTGGTGATCTGTTTCACCATAGATAATATACATGCTGTTCTTTCGAAACATCCCACACTCACCTTCTCCCACAGAGTTCAAAAGTCTGTTCTGTACTTCTGTGTCTCTTTTTCTGTTTTGCATATAGGGTTATCATTACCATCTTTCTAAATTCTATATATATGTGTTAGTATGCTGTAATGTTCTTTATCTTTCTGGCTTACTTCACTCTGTATAATGGGCTCCAGTTTCATCCATCTCATGAGAACTGATTCAAATGAATGCTTTTCTACTCATGTGCAAGATGCAAGAGTTTGGGCTCACTGAAATCATTCCTTTGATATGCACCCCAGACATCCAGGGCCAGTATCCTGTGTTTTCACAGCGGGAAGTCCTGAGCCACACCTTAGGGAGTGGCTGCAATCTGATAGCTGCTTGATGGCAGCTATTCTTTGTTTCCTTCCTGAGTTCCCTCAAGGCTCATAGGCTTACTGTTGGAGGGCTGCAGTCCTTGATAATAGTGATGTCCTTTTTTACTAATATGGCAGGCAATATTTTCTTTCTCACTTCTAGTTTCTGCCCACCAGCTTCTCACTTACCAAGCCCAATCCCTTAGCGGGCCACACTTAGTACAAGTGAATAGGACTTGAAATCCATTCTGACCTATCTTTGCAACCATATTATCTGCTACTTCCACCATTTCAGCTGGTGTCTTAAGCATAAAATGACATGACATAAAGTGTTCTGTCCCTCAGCTTTTGAAAAAAACATTTACTTTTTGTGTTAAATTCCCTTAATATTTCCTTAAAATCCTACCTGTGCTCCAGACCCAGCTTAAGTGCTATTTCCTTAATGAATGTTACCTGCTTTTCTCAAACAGAAGTACTTTGCTCTGTTAAGTTCTTCTTGCTCCTTTTTATAACACTCATGTAACATTTTACATATCTATTATATGTCATATATATGCATATTTTATTTTCCCAGCAGAATTGAAAACTTCAGGAGGGCAAGGCAATATCTTATTCTCTTCTCTATAAGCCAAAATACTTTGTAGAAATATAGTACATTGTGGATGACCATGGATTATTTTCTCAATTTTAATAGTAAGAATTTTTATGCACATTCAAATTAAACTAGCCTTGAAACTTTACACTTGACATTGCTACGCAGGTTAAAAATAGATCTACAGAGCCAGAACCATTGTTTAAAATGTTTTTATAATATCACATTTCCATGGATACATTTTTAGTTCTGAAAATTGGACGATCAGTTTTAATCTTAAAAATGGTAGACATTGGGTTAATAAATCATAGTTTCGGTGTTCTCTAGAATTTAATCCTCTTAAGAGAAAAGACTTCAATTTCCAGAGCTCTTTACACCAAAAAGATGCTCTTTGATTCAAACATGTTGTACACTTCTTTATATCAGTCTTACAGGATCACAACTAGTAAATTCTAGTGATTGAAGTAGGAATTAGACTTGAAACTGGATCTTTTATCCTCATCAACCTATAACCAGAAGATATTTTAGATCCAATCCATATTACCAAAGAGCTATTTTTAGATTGATCACAGAGAGTCATACAGATATTATTATCCACAGGTGTCTATGGAAAAGCTCATCTCTTCCCATCTGTTCTCTGGTGACTCTTGAAAAGCTTTCAAGGACATTCATAATTCTTCATCAAAAGACTATGAAAAATTAGCTTCATAGTTAATCTTTTTATGTCATATTTTATTCTTTGAAACTTGGCAAATTCTGACTAGCTGACTAGTCAGAAACTAGAAACTGACTAGCTGAATCCAAACATGCTGTTGCATTGACTGGTACAGACAATATCATTATAGATATTCTTCTTCTATCAACTTTTATAGGGCTGAGGAGATAGGAGTTGAAGTATGCAGGATGATCTCTGGCATGGGTCTCATAGGGTAGCAGGAGTCAAATGAAAAATTAATGGACACACCAAGAGATGAAAAGTGATAGGAGCAAAATCAATGAAACAAGAAAGAGTGAATGCAGTCGAGGAATACATGTAGTTCAGTATAGAGAAGCTCTCTTAAATCTCCATTTACTCATCTAACTATTCTAAGCTCGCCATTTTATATGTAAAACCAACTTTCTGATTCCTATTCCAAACTGAATGCTGGATATAAATAACTTAGAGGTGTTTTTGAAAATTTTTCAAGTGGACTTCCTAGAACTATGTACCTTGCCTCCCACCATTTGAGAGTATGATTTCTAAGTGTCACCTGTGTGCTGTTCTCCACACATGTGTGCAAGTTATTCTCATTTTTAGAATTTTCTTATTTAGTTAAATATTACATAACCTATTAATATAGAAATGCAATGAGAAAGATAATTGCAGTTTCTGTGAAAACTAAGTTAGATGCTTTGGAAGACTGATTAGCAAAAAATTCTGTTCAATTGGAAGTAGAGAAACAACTATTTAAAAATTGGGTAGAGGGTAGAAACTGCAAAAATCTGGAGGGATTTTGTATTTAGATTTTTTTCTGATGTCTCTAAATCTTACGCTACTTTAAAAAAATCAAAACTGCAAGTCATAGATTATGCAGTATAGGAGTGTTTATGCAAAAGAAAATATGCTGAATTTCAGTCAGTTGCTTATTCCAGGAGAAGTCTTGTATCCCATACCAAATGAATGGTGAGTTAATGATAATTTTTATGCTCTAAATGAAAATAAAATGTTAAAATATGCATAAATGACTTTATATAATCCCTTCAATTTAGCAATATTCTTCTAAATCCTGCCTATCCAGTCATCCCAATCAAGTTTAGTAAGAGTTTTTCCCTTGTTTGTCTAAAGGACAAAGTATGGTGTGGTGCTAAATAGAACAGTCAAAATGGACCAGGTCATGGAAGATTTCACACCTCAAAAAACTTTTTTTGTGGAGTAGCATAGAAGAAAATTGGAAGGTTTTTCAGTAGATGAGATTTGAAACCACATAGGCCCTTCTGATTGTGGAGCCCAAGGTGAAATGAGGAGGATGAGACTGGCAGTTGGGTGACTCAAGTAGTGTAGTATTTCAGATTAGGGACAATGAGTGTCTAAGCAAAATAAAGCTTGTAAAGATGAGATAGATTCAAGATACTTAGTAGATGAAAGTAAAATGACTTGGTAATTGATTAAATGAGAGGGTGAAAACGAAGGGAGAATTCTAGAAGTTCTCCCTTCTCCAGATTTCTGGCTTGGAGAACTGGCCAAATGGAGTGCTGTTAGCTGTGAGAGAAAATACAAGGGGCTGTATTCAGATAGAAAGAAGGCAAATCAGACATGAAGACTTCAACTTAGAATACGATAGGCTTGAGGAGCCTGTGGAGCAATGAAACCAAGGTAGGCAGAAAACATGCATTTGGATGTGCCAGGCTGAAGGCAATAAGCCTTTTTCTTAGTGGAGTGATGCTTAGTCATCATGCCTAGTCAACTGACTGCTTCTCAATGAGATCTCTTACTCATGTCATTCACTCACTAGCTTGTGAATAAAAGAGAGTTTTCCAGAGTACCTATTAACCAATAAGCTCTGCTATGGAGAAAGGGTTCAGGTGTCAGGAAGCTACTGTGGCAGATGAATACTAGTGGTGACTGATGAACCAAAGTAATACCTGTGATCTCCATGGGGTCACAGACTACCACTCTTAACTCCCGAATCAGAAGAGCTGGTAGACAAACTATGGGAGATACACCAGGAAAGCATACCCATCACAACATATAGAAAAATAAGTTCAAAGTTCTCATCCTATTAATTGTGGATCAGAAATGACCCCCATGTATGTTTGGGACACCCTGTTGAAAGTGAGGATTTCTATAAGCATATTTAAAGTGTGGATGTGTTACTGATGAATTTGAGGTTCTTGCTTTATTGGGTAAGTGTTTGGAGACAAACTGGTAGTTAGAAGTGGATTTATTAAAAAAGAAACACTCTGCAGACAAAGTGTGGGCCATATCAGAAGGTGAGAGACTCCAAGAGCCCAAACTTTGGGGTGGTTAGTTTTGATGGGCTGGGTAATTTCATAGGTTAATGAGTGGGAAGATTGTTGGGGAAGGGGTGGGTATTTCCAGGAATTGGGCCACTGCCCACTTTGTGAACTTTTATGGTTGGCCTCAGAACTTTTATGGAGCTGGTGGGTGTGTCATTTAGCATCTGCTAATGTATTGGTGGTGGTGGTGGTCAGGCTTCCCTATCCTTCACTATCTCCCTGAGTTTGCTCAAACTCATGTCCATTGATTTGGTGATGCCATCCAACCATCTCATCTTCTGTCGTCCCCTTCTCCTCCCACCTTCAATCTTTCCCAGCATAAGGGTCTTTTCCAATGAGTCAGTTTTTCGCATCAAGTAGCCCAAGTATTGGAGCTTCAGCTTCAGCATCAGTCCTTCCAATGAATATTCACGCTTGATTTCCTTTAGGACTGACTGGTTTGATCTTCTTATAGTCCAAGGGACTCTCAAGAGTCTTCTCCAACACCACAGTTCAAAAGCATCAATTCTTCAGTGCTAAGCCTTCTTTACAGTCCAACTCAATATATTAGGATGAGCATATACTGAGGCTCATGGTCTACTGGAAGTCAACTTGTCCACCATCTTGGACCCATTTGGTTCTCATGCATTTATATTGTGTCCTGTGGCCATGTCATTCTTTTAAAGGTTGTGCCCTGCCCCCTTCCCTCCTGTTTCAGATACAGTGTTCAGTGAAATGCACACAGTCAATACAGAGTGAGCTAGAGAGCCTGAGACATGAGAAGTAAGCACAAAGCAAAACATACCCAATAAAACTCCTTACTTGGAATCCTGTAAATGCACTCTCCCTTTAAGGTTATCGCTATTTAAAATCTATCTATTATTATCCATCTGACTCAACAGTAGCTACACCTGAGCCAACCATTTTTGAAAATATGCCAAAAAGCATTTTGCATCCTTTTTATTTTCCTTGTTGCTGAGGGAAGTTGAATTGACTACCTTCAAAGTCTGTCCTATGAGACATGTTTCATATTATGAGCAATCATTTCTGAAGTGCTTTTTATGTCAGAATTAAAAGCCATCATGCTACTAAAAAGGAACACAATATCCACAGGTCAGTATACCATCTTTGTGCTCAAAGAAAATCCTGGTCTAGAGATAAAAATGCATTGATCACTTTACTGATTCCTGCCCAGGATTTAATATAATGGAAGGATGCCTCATCTGTGTGCTAGTCTGTTCCCATGGTCCCTTTAACAGATCTTGTCTGTTCTAGTAATTCTGAACTGGTATAGTTTGGCCATTGATATATATATATATACACACACACACATATATATGTTATAATTTACTTTTTTCCCATATATGTTTATTTAAATGAAAATGTTTTCTTTTTATCTACTAATAAATATACTTTTAAAAACCGTTTCTAAAATGGAAAACACCATACATGTGTGAGCTATTAATCTAATTATTTTCCGCTTATACATTCACTATTGTAATATTATCTCCTCATTTTCAGCAGAAGGCCTTATCTCTTACCTCACAGGAACCTTGCCCAATTAATTATTCTCTTCCCTGAATGCACACAAGCATAACTGTATCTTTATCCTTTCTCTACTGACTTCTTACCCTTGACCAAGTAAACATTTTTAGCTTCCAGATTAAAAAAAAATAAATTACCAACACTCCTTTCTTAATGTGTTCCACCATATTTGTCAGGGTTCTTAACTGTGAATAACAGAATCCAGTTCTGTTTAATGTAAGCAGAAATTGACTTCATGAGAAGGATAAAGACCTGCTCCTATTTCCATACAAAAGGCTAGAAAATCAGGTCAAAAATGGGCAGAAACCAAGGGAGAGACTCAGTTCCAGGAACTATAATCCAAATCATACCCTGTATTTGCATGCTCCCATGGACCATTCCACCATTATAGATGAGGTGAAGAATGCCACTGCTGCTGGAAAGAATTCTAAATGGTCCCTTGTGATTTCTGTCATTCATTTCCAGATTCAAAAACTCAACTTCCTCCTTCAGAGTCCACACTGGTCTTAGGAAATCCCCCCACGTGTGCAGGGTTTTCAGATCCTGGGCAGCCAAAGCTGAATAAGGTCTCTTACTTCCCCTTCCTAATTATTATCCCTATTTGAATCCTTCTCTAGTCACTAATACTTAAACTCACATATCCTCTTTTATCTCATCTCTTTCTTTATTTTTTCGGCTCTTGGTCCCTGCCACTGCTCTGATGATACTATCTCTGCCAAGGCCATCAATGATATCCTGTAGTTAAATCCATTGGACATATCTCAGTCATACTGAGGCCTCAAAATCAATGTATCCAACACCGAATGTGTTCTGTTCCTCCATAGACTGTACGCTTAGTGGCATGGCTATCTATTCACTTGCCCAAGCTAGAAACTTGGAAGTAACAGGAGTTAATTTTTTAAGTTAATTTTTATTGGAATATAGTTGATTTACAATGTTGTGTTATAGCAAAGTGAATCAGTTATACATATGCATGTATCTACTCGTTTTTAGATTCTGTTCTCATATAGGTCATTACAGAGTATTGAGTTCCCTGTGAAGAATTAATATTGAGTTTAAGTTTTATGTGTTTACCCTATGAATGGTCTTTGTCAAGAGTTTTCAAATGTTTCCCTGTGCAACCTTCACAGTAACTCACTTTTAAAGATCTTTCATGCCCACTTCACTTCCTGACTGTGGAATGGTAAGCAGGGGATGGCAACATTCCTATCCAGTTTACAAAGTATTAAATTGCAGCTCAAAAATCATTAAGATATTGTGTGAAGGCTAATCAAAGTTTATAAAGATCAAGGACTAAAAGTCAGTAATGCTGACCTCAAATCTGTGCCTTTCCTACTATGATGATATTTACTTCTGTGAACAAAACAGCTAATAAAGATAACAGGGACAAGACAAATGAACAGTGAGAACCCGGCTATCTTTACCAGCTCTCCCTCAGTCACTGAAAAAAGACTCAGACCTGTATCTTCTCATCTTTGTGCTTCCTCCAACATCTAAGGGTAATACTTAATCTTTGGTAGTATTAAATGATGTGGAATTTGGATAATAAAGAAAGAAAAAAAGACTAGAGAAGACTGAGTAAAGGGCAAGTACATAGTTAGAGAGGCAAAGTTGATCTACAAAAAAAACAGGACAAGAGAATACTTGAATATGGGTCTAGTTTGTGGAGAGTTTCATAAATAGAAAAATTTTGGAGCAATTGATGGATATGAAAATAAGAGAAAGAATGGAATTTCTAAAATCTTTGGTAATTTGTATATTCATACCCTCTTTTGATCAAGTGTGGATTAAAATTAGGATTATTTTCCAGTGATCTTTTGTTTTTAGACTGGATTTCTGTGGCTATAACTCTATGAAAATTATGGGCCTGAGGATCCCCATATTTTATTAGGATTATATATGAAAACAAAATTCTACCTTTATGAACCAATGTAGTACTTTTTTAAGTGATCTGGGTATATCCATGGCAAATATAGCTTGTTTCTCCTACTGATTTGTTTGGTATTTTCTTGCCAATTAACTTTGCCATTGGACAGTGGAAACTAAGAGCAATTGGCATTGGGGGTTGGCCAGTTAAATGAAACCACTAAGTGCTGGGCAATCACCTATGTCCCCACTTGTATTTATTGCCCTTGGAAATAAATAGCATGGTACTTTTTGTTTGTTCTTAGTCATTCAGTCGTGTCCAGCTCTTTGTGACTCCATGGACTGCAGCCCTCCAGGCTCCTCTGTCCTTAGGATTCTCCAGGCAAGAATACTGGAGTGGGTTGCCATGCCTTCCAGAATTTTTGTTTATATTTTTATTTTTATTTTTTTGTTTGACAGTTTACTTATCAGTCTTATTTTACTCATTAAAAAATAAGGATAATAATGCTTCTCTTGTTAAGGATTTGAGATTATGTAACTAAATTAACTAGCCCTGTGCTTGGCACATAAGGAGGACTTAGAAATTAGTCTCTGGAAACAGGTCTTCTGATACAGCAAAGTGAGTAGGTCAACAGATCTACTCAAACCCAGCAATAAAACTGTGCAAAATCTTTTATGACTCTGGAAATCAACCAAATGCATATACCCAATTAAAAAGTGATTATATAAGGAAAACTATTGAATATAAATAGTGGTAGTCTTTGATGGGTTTTGTTTGTTTGTTTGTTTTTCCTTTTTGCCTGGGGCGACTCTCATTCTCCGCCCCTAGTTTGGTCATCAGAGTTCTTAGACCAGGGTAGTATCAATAAAACATGTGAAAACTAGCACCTTCGCTGCTGGAGGGATTCACTTTATTTGGAGCCAAACCTATAAAACCCCATGCCCAGAAGCATCAGTAACAGTAGAGAACTAGGTGGCAAGTAAATGGGCCAAGTAACAACTCAGGTGGCCTAAAATTTCTGTTTTGGTTGGGGCAGCTAGCTAACTAGAAGACTAGCCAGAAATTTGATTTATCAGAAAAATATGAGAAATGACATAGCCATAAAGGACTTGGACAAGTTGTCCATATTTCTGCTGTAGGATGACTTGATAACTGCCTGAAATTGAATCTATTCTCTTATGGAAATATAGACTCAATGACAAAAGTTGGAAATTTTACTGACTCAAGGTGTCTGACCATGACTGCTGACCAATCATTGCCTAATGACAACTAAGCTATGTTGACCTCTAGTAAGCTAGATATATATGTATAGCAGAGAAGGGCTGTTAGCAGTCACACACTGTGGGGAAGCATTCCACAGATATTGTCCAGATAAGTTATTAAAATTTCAATCATAACAACCCTGGGGGTATGGAGGGAAATCAGAATCTGGAGCTCCTTCATTACATTAATTAAAATGTTGAACTTTGTAGACGCATTATTATACATCTAAAGAAACGGGGCACTGTGACCCATACTCAGGGCAAAAGCAGACAATAGAAATTGTCTCTGAGTCGGCCTGGATGTTAGAATTAGCAGATAGAGACTTCAAAGCTCCAATTATAAATACCTTCAAGAATGAGAGAAAATCATGTTTAGATAAAGTCTGATGACAGTGACAACAAATAAAGGCTATCAACAGATATAAAAAGGAATCAAATGAAAATTCTAGAATTACATAGTACCCTATCTAAAATGAAAAATTCACTGTTCAGAAGGAGATCTGTTCAAAAAAATTCACTGTTCAAAAGTATTCAAAAGGAGATTTCAGACAACAGAAGAAAGTATCAGTAAACTTGAAGATAAATTGTTCCATCTGAAGAATAGAATAAAAAAAGAGTGAAAAACAAATGACCAAAGACTTAGAGACCTGTGGGAAAATGTTGAGTGTATCAATGCAGGTATTATAAGAATCCCAGAAAGAAAAGAAAGAGATAAGGGCGGAAAAATTATTTGAAGAAAAATCATCGTCAATCACTTTACAAATATGGTGAAGCTCAATAAGCTCCAAACTAAGAAACCCAGAGGGATAAATATCTGAAAACATAATAGTCAAAGTACTGACATACAACCATCACTGGAAAAATCTTGAAAACAGCCAGAGAAAAAATGACTCATCTTGTACAAGGAAACATAATATGATTAGCAGCTAACTTCTCACCTTAAACAAAGGAGGCCAGAGGCAGTGAAACTGCCTCCTCAAAGTTCTGAAAGGAAAACAATAAAATATAAACTATCAAATAAGAACTCTAGATAAAGCAAAGCTATCCTTTAAAAACAAAAGTGAATGAAGACTTTCTCAAACAAACACTAAGAATATTTCTTGGTCGCTGGCCTGACATACAAGCAAAAGCTGAAGTAACTCTTTCAGGCTGAAAGAAATATCATTCAGTAATTCATATCTACAAGAATAAATGAAGAGAAACACAACTGGTAAATATGTAGCTAAATGTAAAAAACTATACAAATGCAAATATTTATTTCCCTTTTCTTCTCCTATCCCCTTTAAGACATGTTATTGCATAAAAATAATAATACTGTATTTTTGTGTTATAAATAGATCAAACAAATATGATAGTACAAAAAAGGAGGGAAAAAGAACAAAGTTTCTGTATTTTAGTGGAATTAAATTAGTTTTTTTCTAGTTTTATTTAGGTATGATTAACAAATAAGTTGTACATATTTAAGATGTACAGTGTGGTATTTTTATGTAAGTGTACCTTGCATAATCATTACAATCAAGCTAATTAACTTATTCAAATGTACAATACATTATTATTAACTATAGTCACCATTCTCTACATTAGATCTCTAGGACCTATTCATCGTATAGTTGAAAGTTTGTATACTATGACCAGCATATCATTTTCCTCACCCTTAGGCCCTGGCAGCCATCATTCTACTCTCTTTCTCTGGGTTCAACTTTTTTTTTTTTGTTAGATTCCAAATGTAAGTGAGATCATATGCTGTTTGACTTATTTCACTTACTGCTGTGTCCTCTAAATTTTTCCACAAGTGACAGAATTTCTCTCTTTTTTATGACTGAATAGTATTCCATTGTGGTTGTATATATGTGTGTGTGTGTCTGTATAATCACATTGTCTTTGTGCCTTCATCCGTTAAGGGGCACTTAGGTTGCTTCCATGTTTTGGCTATTGTGGTTAATGCTACAACGAACTTCAAAGTGCACATAATTGCTTCAAGTGTGTGATTTCATTTCCTTTTGATGTTTACCCAGAAGTGATACTGCTGAATTATATGATAATTCTAATTTTATCTTTTTGAGAAACTGCTGTATTCTTTTCTGTGATGGCTATACCAATTTACATTCCCACCTTTTCTCCACATCCCTGCCAATACTTGTAATCTTTGTGTCTTTTTGATAATAGCTATCATAACAGGAGTGAGTTAAATTAGTTTTCATCTGAGTAGATTATTATAAATTAAGATGTGTATATAATCTTTATTTTTTGTTTGTTTTTTTTTGTTTGAGTTTGAAAAACATTTATTTTTATATTGGAGTGTATTTGATTTATAATGCTGTGTAAGTTTCGGGTGTACAGCAAAATGATTTTTATATATATACATGTATCTATTCTTTTTTAGATTCTTTTCCCATATAGGTTATTACAGTGTTTTGAGTAGAGTTCTCTGTGCTATACAGTAGGTCCTTATTAATGATCTATTTTATATATACTAGTGTGTATATGTTAACGCCAACCTCCTAATTTACCCTTCCCTCCCCTTTACTTGTTTGGTAACTATAAATTTTTCAGTCTATTTCTCTGTTGTAAATAAGTTCATTTGTACATTATTTTAGATTCCACATTTAAGTGATATCATATGATATTTGACTTTCTCTAACTTACATCACTTACTATGATACTCTAGGTCCACCCATGTTGCTGCAAATAGCATTATATAATTCTTTTTATGGCTGAGTAATATTCCATTGTATGGATGTACCACATCTTTATTCATTTGTCAATGGACATTTTTGTTGCTTCCATGTCTTGGCTGTTGTAAATAGTGCTGCAATGAACATTGGGGTGCATGTATTTTTCAAAATATGTTTTTCTCCAGATCTATGCACAGGAGTGCAATTGTTGGAGCATGTGGTAGCTCTATTTCAACTTTTTTAAGGAACCTCCATACCTTTCTCCATAGTGGCTGTGCCAATTTACATTCCCACCAACAGTATAGAAGGGTTCCCCTTTCTCCACACTCTCACCAGCATTTATTATTTGTAGACTTTTTGATAATGAGCTCTCTGACATATATAGGGCCTATCATACCTGTGTTTTGATTTTCATTTCTCTAATAATTAGCAATGTTGAGCATCCTTTCATGGTTCGCTGGTCATCTGTATATGTTCTTTGGGGAAGTATCCAGATCTTCTGCCTATTTTTGTTGGGTTGTTTGCTTTGATGGTATTGAGTTACATGAACTGATTTTATATTTTGGAGATTAATCCCTTGTCAGTTGCATCATTTGCAAATATATTCTCCCATTCTGTAGGCTCTCTTTTTGTTTTTAGTTTCCTTTGCTGTGCAAAAGCTTTCAAATTTAGTTAACTTTCACTTGTGTATTTTTGTTTTTATTTTCATTACTCTTGGAGGTAGATCCAAAAAGATCTTGCTGTGATTTATGTCAAAGAGTGTTCTGCCTATGTTTTCTTCTAATAGTTTTATAATATCCAGTCTTATATCTAGATCTTTAACCCATTTTGAGTTTATCTTTTATGTATGATATTAGAGAATGTTCTAATTTCATTCTTTTACAGTTTTTCCAGCACCACTTATTGAAGAGCCTGTCTTTTCTCCACTCTATATTATTGTCTTCTTTGTCATAGATTAATTGGCCATAGGTATGTGGGTTTATTTCTGGGCTCTCTATCCTATTCCATTGACCTATGTGTCTCTTTTTGTGCCAATACCATACTGTTGTGATGACTGTAGCTTTGTAGTATAGTCTTTGTAGTATAGTCTGGGAGCCTGATTCTTTTCAGCTCCATTTTTCTTTCTTGGGATTGCTTTGGTTATTCAGGGTGTTTTGTGTTTCCAAACGAATTTAAGATTTTTTGTTCTAGATCTGCAAAACAAACAAACAAAAATCATCCCTGGTGATTTGATAGGGATTACATTGAACCTGTAGATTACTTTGAGTGAATATAATCATCTTGACAATATTGATTCTTCCAGTCCAAGAGCACAGTATGTATTTTCATCTGTTTGTGTCATTGATTTCTTTGATTAGTATCTTGTAGTTTTCAGAATACAGATTTTTGCTTCTTTATGCAAGCTTATTCCTAAGTATTTTATTCTTTTTGGTGTGATGATAAATGAGGTTGATCTTTAATTTCTTCTCCTGGTGTTTTTTTTTTTTTAGTGTATGGAAAGGCAACAGATTTCTCTGTATTAATTTTTATCTTCCACCTTTACCAAATTCATTGATGAGCTCTAGTAGTTTTCTGGTAGCATCTTTAGGACTTTTTCCATATAGTATCATGTCATATGCAAACAGTGACAATTTTAATTCTTCTTTTCCAATTTAGATTCCTTTTATCTCCTTCTCTTCTCTGCTTGCCATGGCTAGGTCTTCCAAAACTGTGTTGAATAAAAGTGGTGAAAGTGGACATCCTTGTCTTGTTCCTGATCTTAGCAGAAAAGCTGCTGAATATGATGTTAGCTGTAGGTTTGTCATATATGGCCTTTGCTATGTTGAGATAGGCTCCCTCTATGCCCATGATCTGGAGAGTTTTTATCACAAATGGATGTGAATGTTGTCAAAAGCTTTCCCTGAATCTATTGAGATAATCATACGGTTTTTATTCTTCAGTTTGTTAATGTGATATATCACACTGATTGATTTGAGAACATGGAAAAATCCTCTCATCCTTGGGAAAAATCCTGCTTGATGTGTATGTATATGTAGTGTTTAGAACAAATGCCAAGAAAATAAATTGAAAGTATAGTTTGAAAGCAGAGGAGTTAAAACTGTACACTAAAATGTGTATTTAAAAAAGAAGACAGTATTTGAAAAAAAGGATAAACAAAGGAACCCAAAAAAGTGAGATGTAAAAAACTATCAAAATGTAGATTTAAATTCCAATATATAAATAGTTACATTAAAAGTGAGTGTATTAAGCATTCCAATTAGAAGATATTTATAGCTGGATATTAAAAATGACCCAAATATATTCTGTGTAAAAGACAATTGGTTAAGATTTACATATACAATGATTATAATCTCTGTTGGAGGTCTTCCTGAAACACAGTGACTCGTTACTTCTGTCTGGCAGAAGACAGAAGGTAGAAAGGTAGAAAAAGTACCTATTTTTCTATAGGTACTTCTGTGGGTTAGAAGAATAGTAAAACGCGGCTCAGCACAGGCAAGCAGAAATAACGTGAAGAATTGGTGGCAGAGAAGGGCAAAGGGGTGGGAATAAACAGTCAGGGATGTGGTAGCTGGACTGTGCAGTGGACAGCAGTGCAGGATTGTTAGACGTGTCTTGGCCGAGGCCCCAAGGGTGAGTGAGCTGCAGAAGACCAGGGGCGCTGGGGAGGGGCAGCAAAGCTGGCAGCAGGAAAGCAGACAACACATCCTTCATGTTGCAGGAAACTGAAGGGCTTCTCCTGCCCAGGCAACTGCAGGCAGGCCATCTTGTCAGATATATATATATATATTTACTTTCAAACTATGTATCTTTGGCTCTGAAGTATTTGTGTATATATGTACTATGCAAATAGTATCCATAAGAAAAATGAAATGGTGATGCTAATTTCAGGCAGAACAGAATTTAAGAGAAAACATTAAAAATGTTGCTAGTATCAAGGAAATTTATAATTATAAAAGGATAAATTCATCAGAAGATAATATAATTATAAATGTATATATAATTACAACAAAGCCCAACATTTCATGATGCAGAAATTAACAGAATTCAAAGAACAAGCAGGCAATTCAGCAATAATTATTGCAAACTTCCTACCCCACTCAGTATTTTACAGACCAACTGGACATAAAATTAGCAATGATATAGAAGATCTGATGGACACTATCAACAACTTTGACCTGACATTTATAGAATATTCCACCAAATGACAGCAGAATACGTATTTTTTTAAGTGCCCATGGGGTATTTTCAAGGATAGCTCATATTTTAGGTCATAAAACAAATCTCAATTAATCTAAAGTATTGAATTCATAAAAATCATGCTCTCCTAACACATCAGAACTAAATTAGAATTTAACAACCAAGAGGAATGTGGAAGATGCCAAAATATTTGGAAATTAAATAAGACCTAAATAACCCATGGATTCAAAAATAAATCTCTAATGGAATTAGAAAATAACTTGAACTAAATAAAGATAAAAGGACATGTAGGGACTTCCCTGGCAGTCCAGTGGTTAAGACTCGGCAATGCCAATGCAGGGGGTGCAGGTTTCATCCCTGGTCAGGAGTCTAAGATCCCACATGCTACGCAGCACAGCCAAAAAAAAAAAAAAAAGCACATGTAAAAATTTATGGGATGCAGTTAAACTCATATTTACATGGAAATTTAAAACTTTAAACACCTATGTGAGAAAAGGTTAAGATTCTCAAATCACTAACTCAAGCTTTTACCTTAAGAAACTAGAAGAATAGCACACCAAACTCAAAGGAATTAATGGAAATTTAGGGTAGAAATCAATAAAATAAAAAGCAGAATAAGAATAGAGAAGATCAATGAGACTAAACATTAATCTTTGAAAAGATTTTGAAAATGGCAACTTCAGCTAGACAGATTAAGGGGGGAAAAAAGAAAGAAAAATTACCAAATCATAAAGGAAAGAGGGAGTATCACTCATGACCCTACAGAAATTAGGACTAAAAGGTAGCTCTATGAACAACTCTATGCCAAAAATCTCTTCAAAGTGCTTGAAATGTTCAAATTCTGAAAAAGGCATAGATTAGCAAAACAGATTCAAGAAAAAGTAGAAAATTTAAATTTATTTAAAAAAATCTAAACGCAAGTACAGAAAGTGAATTAGGAGTTTGAAATCGTCCAACTAGAAAGGCTCCGGTCCAGATAATTTACTTGCGATTTATTTCAACTAGTTTTTTAAAAGATACCAGTCCTTCACAAACCCTTTCAGAAATAAGAGGAAGGAACTTCTGACTCATTCTCTAATAATAAATTTACTCTGATCTAAACTATACAAAGATATTACAATAAAAGAAATCTATAGACCAATATCCCTGATGAACATAAACACAAAAGTCCTTACCAGAAATGTAGCAAACTGAATCTAGAACATATAAAAAAGATTACATGCTGTAACCATGTGAGGTTTATTCAAGGAATGCAAGTTGGTTTAACATTCAAAAATAATGAAAGTGACATACCATATTAACAGTAAAAGGAAAGATCTAAATGATGATGTCAATAGATATATAAAAAGCATTTGATAAAATCTGACATTGTTTCATGATAAAAATTTTCAAAAAAAATCAAGAGTATCTCTTTAACATGATGAAGGCCATCTATGAAAAACCTGTCACTAACATCATTCATAATGGTGAAAAACAATGTATTCACCCTAAGATCAAGAATAAGACAAATATATCTTCCTTCAGTACTTCAACATTCAATATTGTACTGGAGTTCAAACCAATGAAATAAGAAAGAAGTGAGGAACGTGTCGTGATATGCACATAACTCTACACGTTTACTAAAAGCCATTAAATTATGCACCTACCATAGGTGAATTATATGGTATGTAAATTATATCTCAATAAAGTTGGAAATAAAAACACGAACAGTAGAAAGTGGGAAGTATAGATGAAGGATGAAGCAGATTTGGCAATATAATAAAAGTGAAAATGTTAGTCACCAGTTGTGTCCAACTCTTTGAGACCCCATGGACTGTAACCTGCTAGGTTCCTCTATTGTTTAATCTCGATGGTGGGTAATGGAAACTCATTATACTATTATACTTTGTGTATGTGTAACTTTTCTTTATAGTTAAAAAAAAAACATGGTTTCAATATGTCTCTCATTGCCCCATGTAATTTAGGTATGGCTATTTTTGCTTATTTGGAAGGCAGGAAATCTTATTTTTCTTCATATTAACTGTACTATGTATATTTATATATGTAATATTTAATACATAATGGCCTTTTATATATTTTGCTCACTTTTTCATTATACTTTGCTTTTTGAATCATACAGTGAAGAAATGATATGACAGCTTCTTAGAAACCATCAATTCTCTCTAGAGAATAGAAATGCAATTCTCTCCTATATTCAGCCCGAAAGTAATGGTAGTTTCTTCTACTGAAGAGAGAGAAATTATCTTCAATCTTCATAAACCTACTGACAGTTTTTCTCTCAATGTTATGTCAGTCTGCTGCCTTTTCTATTAATCCCAGGACCGGGAAATATATATTGCAGTTCACAATGCATTGACTCTGTCATATGTGACTAAGTCTATTTTTAAAATATCTGTTATCACTTGGATTCTCCTATTTTTAATAGTGTGCTTAGCTACTTTATGGGTCAAAACTAATCTTGAATAATCTATTAGGTAGACTTCCTCATTTCCTCTGTGTCCTGTACTCAGTGCTTACTGAACTTAATCATTGATGTGGAAGGTAGAATGAATAACTCACTAATGAAATCATCCATGATCAAATTTTAATTCCCAAGGATAATTCAGTAAATGTTAGTACATTTACAGAACCCATTTAATTAAGTACTTTTATTATGTATCCTTAACAACCAATAAACATATTGTTTAGAATACAAACAGAATCTTGTTATAGCTTTGCTTATAAACCTTTAATGGTTCTCTGCCACTAAAGGGGGAATGTATTAACCTTAGCAAGACTGTTCAGCTCTTCAGAATCTGACCCAGACCTACCTTTCTAGTACCTTCTCTTGCCAGTCCCTTTCCACATGCCTTCACTATGTAAACATCAAATAGACCATGGAGTTTTACACTGGCATGCTTTTGTCTTTACTGTTCCTCTTTCTATGTTTTGCCTCCTTTTTCATCTAATGAGTATATTTCCTAGGCTCCTGAGAGGTCATTTCTCCATGTGAGGCCCTAGAACCCTTAGTAGATGGTTTACCATTACACTTAAAATAAAATTTAAGTTCTTCCCATGGCCTCCTGGCCTCTGCCCTTACTTCTAGCCTTATCCCCTGTCACTCTCCTCCTCATTCACCACACTTTAACAACACTAGTCTACTTTCAGTTTCTCTGAGTTTCTGTGTATTTTCTGTCTTGCAAGTTGATTTCTCTGTGTAGAGCCTATCCCTTTATGCTTGATCTAGTCATCCTTATATTTCAGGGTTCAACTTCAATGTCACTTACTGAGAGGGACTCACTCTGATAACCACCATACCCACCTGACTCTAAATAAGATCCACTCCTAATTCTCCTTAGGGACAGATTACATCGCAAACTACTTTTACAATACAGTTATTCTTAGACCACATGCTTCCGTTCACTAAACCAATAGATATTCACTTAGGTCTTCTGAGAAAATTTTAAAAGTTCTTGGAGGATGAGGTGGAAGAAAATGGTTATGATAATTACTTCTTTTTTATTTTCCCAGCCCTATCAGCAATTTCTCTCTGCTTTTACCCTCATCACATATAATAAAGTTAATAATGTTTATTAAATCCTTCAAATATATATTCAGAGGAAACACATCTTAGTCTAAAATTAAACATGTTCCCCAAAAGTGAAATAACTTTGTCTGACCACTGACACTATCTCCTTGTGGGAAATAGAATTTAATGTGCCTTTGCCTTTACATGCAGCATATCTATGAGAGTTCTTAGTTGAAAGTTCATTAAAGTATTCTCATAATTTTAAAATTTTTCTTCATACATGTATCATGGTTTGCATTAATATAATTTTATATGATTATTGGCTTAATGTCTATATTACCCATCATACTATAAGGTCCATATGGATAAGGACTGGGTCTGTGTTGTTTACCACTGAATATCCACCACCTAGCACCCTGCTCAGAAATTAGCAGATATGTAGTAAATATTTGTTGAAGTCATAGCTACACGTCAATGGGTATCACATTTTAAAACACAGTTATGTACATGTCTGCATCTTCTATTAGCCTGTTGACATTTTGTAACCACCTATCATGTAGGACAAACAATGTCTGGTACATCGTGGATACTCAAATATTTCTTGATTAAAAAATGTTAAATTAACAATAGGCCAACTTGCCTGAGTGTTTTATAATCTCAAAGTTATATATATATAGACAGAGGATCCTGGCAGACTACAGTCCATGGGGTTACAAAGAGTCACATATGACTGAAGTGACTTAGCACGCATGCACATATATCTTTTGAAGATGCCCTAGTCACTCAGTCTCAAGACTCACAGTAGATATTTAGGCAATTCATTAATTCTAAAAGTTGAACCTCATCGTGCTTGGCCCACATTTTTACCTTCCTCTGTCTTTTGTAAATTCACTGGCAAATTTCTAGACTCCAATCATAGTCGTTGACAGTAAAGTTCTTCATACCTAATGGATTGTTTTAATTTTCACTTCTTACTGTGTTATTTACCTGTCTGAGTTCTGATTTTTTTTTTTTTTAAATCATGGTGAACTCTTAAACATTGGTTATTCAGTTCTTCTACAAAATTTTTGGCCTCAGGACTCCTTTATCAGAGAAGGCAATGGCACCCCAGTCCAGTACTCTTGCCTGAAAAATCCCATGGATGGAGGAGCCTGGTAGGCTACAGTCCATGGGGTCGTGAAGAGTCGGACACAACTGAGCGACTTCACTTTCACTTTTCACTTTCATGCACTGGAGAAGGAAATGGCAACCCACTCCAGTGTTCTTGCCTGGAGAATCCCAGGTACAGCGGAGCCTGGTGGGCTGCCGTCTATGGGGTCGCACAGAGTTGAACATGACTGAAGTGACTTAGCAGCAGCAGCTCCTTTATACTTTAAGAAATTATTCACCATGGAATATTACTCAGCCATTAAAAAGAATTCATTTGAACCAGTCCTAATGAGATGGATGAAGCTGGAGCCCATTATACAGAGTGAAGTAAGCCAGAAAGATAAAGAACATTACAGCATACTGACACATGTATATGGAATTTAGAAAGGTGATAACGATAACCCTGTATGCAGAACAGAAAAAGAGACACAGAAATACAGAACAGACTTTTGAACTTTGTGGGAGAATGTGAGGGTGGGATATTTCAAAAGAACAGCATGTATGCCATCTGTGGTGAAACAGATCACCAGCCCAGGTGGGATGCACGAGACAAGTGCTCCGGCCTGGTGCACTGGGAAGACCCAGAGGAATCGGGTGGAGAGGGAGGTGGGAGGGGGGATCGGGATTGGGAATACATGTAAATCCATGGCTGATTCATATCAGTGTATGACAAAACCCACTGGAAAAAATAAAATAAAAATAATAAAAAAAAATTTAAAAAAAAAAAGAAATTATTCAGAACTCCAAAGCAGTTTTGTTTATGTGGGTTACCATGTTTGACATTAAAACTGAGAAATGTTTAAAGTATTCATTTATTAATTCCATTAAAGTATCAGTAACCCCACTTTATATTACTTTAAATAATAAATGTCTTATGAAAAGTAACTATTTTCACAAGAAAATATTGTGAGGATAATGACATTGTTTTCCATTCTTAAAAACTATCTTTAATATTTAGTTTAAGAGAAGAGAGCAGATTCTTACATCTATTTCTGCATTCATCTTGTTACCATTTCACCCATGACACAGCCTCTGGAAAACTCATAAGAGAATGAGAGAGAAAATGGCACATATCTCAGTATCATTATGAAAATAGTTTTGACCTCACAGACCCCATGAAAGTATCTCAGGGATCCCCAGGGTTGCCCATACCACACTTCAGGAATGACTCTTTGAGGAAATAAAAGTATTCTTGTACCTCCTGTGGCTGTATTTTTTAAAGAATAGTAATCTGCATTTCTGAAGAATTTACCTGGAGTTGTGTGCAGATTTTAAATAAATCATGAGAAGTACCCTTTGCCCTTTCTTTTCCAGGATGAAAGTAGTGAGCAAAAATATATCCTTTCTCTGTCACAAAGGAACTTTGGTTTTCCTTGTCTGTATGATGTATTTATATTCCAGTGGAAATGTACATAGTACTGGACAATAGATGACATTTAGCTGGGGATGGAAATTACGAGTACCCTGAGGAATTCAAAATACAGTTACAGAAATAAAAATCACAGTAAAACCCACAGAACAAAGCCGAGTAACAGAAAAAGGATATGAAATTACAAAAGAAGTGAAAAAAATAAGGTTAAGAAGAGAAAAATGAGGAAAGAAACTCAAATAACATAAAAGCAAAGAAGAGGCAAACACGTTTTTCACTAAGTTTTTTCCATGTTTGAATCAAAGCTAAGTACATGTAGCTTGTCATATTGGGAAACTTCAACTTTTAAACAGAATGCTGTACTGTGCTTTGATTAGGCAAGAATACTGGAGTGGGTTGCCATGCCCTCCTCCATAGTGTCTTCCCAACCCAGGGATTGAACCCAGGTCTCCCTCATTGCAGGCAGATTCTGTACTGCCTGAGCCACAAGGAAAGCCCAAGAATACTGGCGTGGGTAGCCTATCCCTTCTCCAGGGGAAGCTCCCAAACCAGGAATCAAACTGGGGTCTCTTGCACTGCAGGCAGATTATTTACCAGCTGAGCTACCAGGGAAGCCCTTTAAACAGAATAAACATTTATAATTAGGTGCAATGTCTAGTTTTCCTGTTAGCCATTCTCATGTTGTATTCTGTAAAATAATAATTGTGGAAAGTGTTAAGAATTATTTCAAAGAGTGAAGAAGTTTAAATGGCCATACACATTTTCATGATCATACATATAAATAGGTTAAAAAGATCTTAGAGATTATTCTTATATACAAATTCTCATATCTTTAATTCCCTAGTATGCTGATGTCAGCAAACTTCAGTATAGTCCCAGACAGTAAATACTTTTGACCTGTCAACCATTCAGTCTCTGTTGCAAATACTCAACTATGATGTCACAGTAGGAATGAAGTCTTAGACAGTATGTAAATGAATGGATGTGGCTGTGTTCCAATAAAACTTTATTTTCAAAAACCAGTGACAGGCAGGATTTGGCTTATGGTCCATAGTTTTGAAACCCCTAGCATGTAGCTTTCCCTATTTTATTTAATTTTACACAGAGCTTGCTTCCCATAACACATGCTTGGTCTTTCATGTAAAATCTCTCAAGAATAATGTGAATAATGTTATCACTCTCACACCCACAATTGGGATGGTACCATTCTGAGATTGTGAATTTAAGAATTTAACAAACATTATATAGTAGGTAATGAAGATAGAGTACGATCACAATAGAGCACATGTCCTTATGGTACTTGCAGTATATTGACAGACATAGGGAATTACAAGATACTCTGTGATAGAAAAATTATGTGGAGCTATGGGACTATATAACAGAGCCCATAACTTAGGCTTGTTTAGGAAGGGGTTACTAATTAATTGAGTAAAGTTTCATAGAGGAGGTGGTGGCTAATCTGAGATTGGGAAGGTAACTGGAAGCTCTTTAAATAGAGACATGGCAAAAAAAAAAAAAATAGAGACATGGCGAAGGGTCTCTCAGACAGATGGAAAAGAGTGTGCTGAGTCCTGATGTGGATGCGGTACTGGGTTGCAAAGAAGAGGAAGTTGTTCACTGGATTGTGGAATGCAAAGAAAGATGACAAAAGAGAAGGAAATAGAGATCAGATCATAAAGAGGTTTTTGATCCACGTTAAAGAAGTTAGATATTATCCTATTGGCACTAGGGAGTTATTGAAGGTGTGAGAATATGATCAGAGACATAATTTAGAAATATTATTCATTCAGAAGTGTTAAGAATGGATGAGAAGATGACAAGGTGGGAGGCAGAAACCAATTAAGAATTAGCCACAGTGACCAGTCAGAGAGTATGAAAGAAGGAGGCAGTGGTAGGGAGTATGAAGAGAAGCGGGCAGACTCAAGAAAGACATCTCAAGTAGAATTATGAGGATATAGTTATCAATACAACTCTGGGTATGAGGGAGAGGAAAGAATCAAGGATGCCTCTCAGATTTCTAGCTTGAGAGACTGGGAGCTGGCTCCCCTATCCTTCACTATCTCCCAGAGTTTTTTCAAACACATGTCCATTGAGTTGATGATGCCATCCAACCATCTCATCCTCTGTCGTCCCCTTCTCCTCCTGCCTTCAATCTTTCCCAGCATCAGGGTCTTTTTCAATGAGTCGGCTCTTTGCAGCAGGTGGCCAAAATATTGGAGCTTCAGCCTCAGCATCAGTCCTTCCAATGAATATTCAGGGTTAATTTCCTTTAGGATGGACTGGTTTGATCTTACAGTCCAAGGGACTCTCAAGAGTCCTGTCCTGCACCACAATTTGAAAGCATCAATTCTTCGGGTCTCAGCCTTCTTTGTGGTCCATCCATACATAACTACTGGAAAAACCATAGCTTTGACTATATGGACCTTTGTCTGCAAAGTGATGCCTCTGCTTTTTAATACACTGTCTAGTTTTGTCATAGCTTTCCTTCCAAGAAGCAGGTGTCTTTTAATTTCATGGCTGCAGTCACTGTCCGCAGTGATTTTGGTGTCCAAGAAAATAAAATCTGTCACTGCTTCCACTTTTTCCCCTTCCATTTGCCATGAAGTGATGGGACCAGATGCCATGATCTTAGTTTCTTGAATGTTGAGTTTTAAGCCAACTTTTTCACTCTCCTTTGTAATGTCTTGGAAGGGGAAAACTTAAGCCATTATTGAAAGCAGAACAATTAGGGTCACTCACTCTTCATTGCATCTTTCATCAGATGGCAGTGGCTTTGTTACAAGCCTTACTGATAGATTATGTCATTCTGCTGCTGACAGATGACAGTCCAAAGCATCCTCACTGTTTTCCAAAATCTGTTCCAGCACCTCTGTAGACAACACACAACAAAAATCCAAAAGAAGTGCTAGGATTCAGTCAACTGGATCTGTTAAAGTAGGATTGAATAAGAGTTCAAACTGAGGTCCCCAAGAAAGATTATTCTAGAATTTCTTTTTATCCAAGGACTGAGTTTGCTAGAAAATATGAATTATGAAAGTATTGAGATTCTAGGTAGAATCTCTTTATTTTTTTTTCAGTTAGAGAACAATTGCTTTACAACGTTACATTGATTTCTACTGTACAACACAAATAACCTATAATTATACATATATCCCTCCCTGGGTAGAATCTCTTAAGATTTGGCTGTTATCTTTTTTTTTTTTCTTTTACTTCATCTCCTACTAGTCTTTTATTCTCTCATTCCATTCCAAACCTTTCCCCCCATTTTTTTGTTGTTGTTTTGGCATCATTCTGACCACACTCATGCCTCAGGACCTTTGTATTATTTCCTTTGCTTACAGTGTTCTTTTTCCTTGATATTTGCATGGATGGCTCCCTCATTTCCTTTAATACCTAACTTAATTCAGGCTGTTATTAAAATAGAAGCCCTACATTTCAGTGACTTAGCACTCTAGAAAATTCAAAAATTGCTTCTGATCGGCAAGCAAGCAACTCCCTCTCCAAATTGTGAATCAGGGACCTAGTCTACCTTGATTTTGCAACGCTGATGTTTTTAACCTGTGGCTTTCAAAATCACTATGCTTTTCTATGTTGTTGTTATTCAGTCACTAAGTAATGTCTGGCTCTTTGTGACCCCATGGACTGCAGCATGCTAGTTTTCCCTGTCCTTCAGCATCTCCCGGAGTTTGCTCAAACTCATGTCCAATGAGTCAGGTGACGCCATCCAGCCATCTCAACTTTTGTTGCCCCCTTCTTCTCTTGCCCTCAATCTTTCCCAGCAGCAGGGTCTTTTCCAATGAATTGGCTCTTTGCATCAGGTGGCCAAAGTATTGGACCTTCAGCATCAGTTCTTCCAATGAGTATCCAAGGTTGATTTCCTTTAGAATTTACTGGTTTGATCTCCTTGCTGTCCAGGGGCCTCTCAAGAGTCTTCTCCAGCACCACAATTTGAAAGCATCAATTCTTAAAGAACAGGGAATGTCATTTATGAGGGGTGAGGTTATGAGCCAGGCTTGGAATCAATGACAATCACTTCTGCATCCATTCCATTGGCTAGAATTCAGTTATGTAGTCACACCAATTGGCAAGAGAGGATGGGGCATGACAATGAGCTTCAGGGTTACGAGAAGAAGTCAGATTTGGGGAGAAGTAGCCAGCCAGTCTCTACCATGACAGTTTTATTCAAATACCTCTTCTCAATGAAGCCTTCTCTGATCACCCTTTATAAAACTGCAGCCAGCCTCCAGCTCCACTCAATATTCCCTTCTTGCTTCATTTTTTTTCCTTCTGTAGTACTTACTGCTCTGCCAGAATCAATGTATTTCTCTTCCTTATCTTATTCATTGTCTGGAATGTAAGCTCCATGAGGGCTAGGATTGTTACCTACGTCCGCTGTCACATCATTGGAAACTAGTAGAACTTTGATAGTTCTACATTGTAATCATACATCTGGACTTCACAGGTGGCTCAGGGATAAAGAATCCGCCTGCAGTGCAGGAGATGAAGGAGACGTGTGTTCAATCCCTGGGTCAGGAAGATCCCATGGAGAAGGAAATGGCAACCCACTCCAGTATTCTTGCCTGGAGAATCCCACGGATAGAGGAGCCTGGTGGGCTCCTGGTGGGACATCCATAGGGTCACAAAGAGTCAGACACGACTGAGCGACTAAACATCAGTAGCAGCATCTGGTGGCACGTTTACTCATAGATTGGCATTTTGACTCTAATTGTCTTTTCCCAACTGTTAAACTTCCCAAAATTTGTCAAGGAAGTTTGTCAGAAGAAAGAAATAGAACTGTCAACTGGCTCATCAAAAAGCTGAATTTCAAACAGTCTCCCTGTGTACTCATACATGCTTTATAAATACTTTTCTGTATATAAGTATGTTGGCTTAGGCAAAATTCTGAGATAGAAATAGCACTTCAATATCCAGATCTCCTTTAAAAAAAAAGTTCTTTTTATTTTCTCTGCCTTTTGTTGAATACCATTAGTGAAGCAGTATGCTGAAACTGGAGTTTCTGAAAGCAAATTTAATCCAAACGACCACACTGTGAAGTGTTTATTGTTCCCATTTTAAGATGAGGAAATCGAGGCCTATAAAGGTTAAGTAACTGCCCAAGCCCACATGTTCAACTAATAACTTTCAGGGCTTAGATTTGAACTCATTTTTTTTTCCTTTGAGAAGCTCTCACTGCTGAGCTCCACAATTTTCCTTCTCGTTCTTCACATCTATCTACAATTTGCTAATATTTTCCTTAATACTGAGAAGTGAATGCCTGAGGACCTTGATATGTTAAGCCTCATTTGTATAAGGGAAAAACTGTAGGCAAAGTGAATGAATGGCAAATGGCTGAGTTCTGATGCTAACAACATCCTATAGACACAATGACTCGGAGAAGTTAATGTGTCCCTAAACATGCATTTTTTTTCTTTTTCTTCCTTAAGTGATACCTTTTATAGTTAAATCTTTCTGGAGTTTCTCAAATTATAAGATGCTCACGTGTTTTATTTTGCTCAAAACAGCAAAGCACTGTCTGGGAAAGACGTATTTACTTAATCTCAATTGATGCTTATTTTGGTTGCTTGTAGAAGTCACTTGGTAGAGGAGAAAAAGCAACAGGAAGAAAACAAATTTAACAGAAGTAGTGATCAACTTTGGTGGTATGACATCACAATTTCATGAGTTGAATGCCATTGTAAACAAATTCTGAAAAGATTATTTTAAGAGCAACTCAATAAGTGGTTGCATCGTGTAGCTCATGAACATATGGCACAGAGAAAAGAAAAACTATCTTTACATAACATAAAACTTTCTTCTGTTATGTAAATGTGTGTTTGTGGCTTGGAATGAATTTTCCAATAGAACTTTATTCTAATATAATATGCTATATAATTTTAAATTGTATGCACAATCAAAGTAATGAATTGAGCATTATATGTAGACAGGTGATAATCCTATCTATACTTTCCAAAGTTTCTATGTTATATTTGATTAGAAACCTAGGGAGGAACTTCTCATTTGGAAAATGGGATAGGGAGTGACCTTATACTTGCATATATTTGGCATATAAATCTCTGAGGCTTCAATTTCTTTGTTGGGAATATTAGGAAGACAATACACATGATGTATTGAGTGGCAAAAGGGATTCCAATGTGTAAATATCTAGCATTTGGCTGAAACATTTGCTAGATCCTCCTCCTCTAAAATCATACCATGTGATTTGATAGTCTTTATCACTTATCGTAAGAGCAGCCCCACAGAAAATGTTCATTAAGAGTTAATGTTAAAGTCATTGAATTTTGCAACACATCAGTAACTCTTCCTTTTGATTATGCAAATCTCTCCCTATCATAATATGTACTTCCTTCAATTGTATTAAAAGCATTTATAATGTAAATGGCTACAGAGCCAATATTTCAAACAGAAACCATTCTTTTAAAAAAAATAGCTAAATGTATTGAAATGCCTCTAAAAGTAAAATATTTAGCACTTAATTGCAGATGGGTAATGTTAAATATCCCATTCATTATTATTACTGCCACATGCCTAAATAAATCCTACCATAAGCATTAAGCGAGTAGGTAAACAAAGAAATAACACTTCATGTGATGAATGCCAATATAAAGCATGTTTAAACTGTTCTGTCAAGAGACAAGCCTGGAAATGCAAACTCTGTTCCTTCGCTTTTCTGCAATCATCTGAATACATAAATTCAAATTGCAGCTTTTAAAACTTCAAACTGAGGCTTTTGAAATTTCAGAAAACACATGCACTTGAAAAAGCAGATTATAACAAGGTCCCGGTGGGTTGGCACCATCTTTTTTTTCTTTTTTCAAAGTATAAAAAACAAACCTAGACAAGAAATAACTATCAAATGTTTTTATACCTGAAAAGAATGTGCTGTACTCTTTATAAAAAATTAAGTCATCAAGAAAAAGTTTTCCACAAACATTGTGTGAAAAGAAAGATTATAGCAAATAGCTTAGCCAAAGCTTTTACTTTTTAAGTGACGATTTATTCTATCTGGTAGTTCTTAAGACTTTCCTAAACTAGTATACAGTTAATATCCGTAAAATCATATGCAAGTCACTGCCTTTCAAACTGATGCTGAAGGTTAATTAGAAAACATACTTAATTATTTATAGTACACAGATGAGTCCCAGATACGCTCCGTGTCCAAATGCACTGTAAACATAGAAAAATTAGCAGATTTATTCTGGAAAGACAGTGGTTCTTCACAAATTAATTTATTGATTTAATGGAATCCCTATCAAAGTCCCCAGTGAGATTTATTTTGTAATTTTACCACATGATACTCGTAGTACATAAATTAAAATAGCTAAGGTAGGAGAGGATTTAACCTACCAGGAATTAGACATACTTTCATGCCGCAATGGTTGAAGTGGTTCCTTGCTGTCACAAAAATCTATGGTATATCTGCAAACTGAAACTTATTGCATATAAAACACAAAATATAATGAAATCACCACAAATCAATAGAGAATAGATTGTGCTGGGAAAAAAATATCAATTTCTGAAAAACCCTTCAAGGTCAGGAACTCAACTATATAAATTTAAAATGTATGAAGCATTTAGTTTTGTGTTTTTTTTTAATGAATATGTAAGGATCCAGAATAAAGGCAGATATCCAAACAGTTGTCAGGTGGTCACAATTTTCAGAGTAGTATCAGTGAGAGAAATAACCAAGAAATTGATGTGCTTTCTTTAGAAAGAAACAAGAATGTTTTAAAAAGATGAAAGCTATAAAATATTCTCAATAAGTATATTTTAAGATAAAGTGAAATGAGCCTTTACAAACAAATAAGAAAACACTGAGGCAAAATGGGCAACAGACACAGCAGATGACTGAGAGTATAAACAGAAATGGCAAATATACACATTTACAAAGTTGTTTAGCTTTTCTGTTAATAAAAAATGTAAAAAAGTCCATGACAAACTATTGTTACCACCAGCATTGCAAAGAAATTTACCAATATGAGTCTATATTCTTAGTATTCTCATTGTTAACTTTTCTTCCTTATTCTCAGGAAATTAACAGATGGATGAGCCACAATGAATGAACAAATGTAGTTGTTATAGGGTTATTTATTATAATGAAAAACTGGAACCAAACTAAATGCCAAATAATAAAACAATGGTAAAATATGGTGTACTCATATATGACTTTTTACTCAGATCGTAAAAATCAATTTTTCAAATAATAAACAATGACCTAAGCAAATATTCACAGTAGTAATTAAAGGAAGAAAACAGGTACACAATGTTTATGTAGAGTTTGATCCCAATTAAATATAAAAATCCTAATTACAGTGAACAAGTACATCTCCACCACTTTTATTCTTGGCTGGATATTTTTGAAAGGATTAGAAAACTACTCACTTAATTAGTGGTGTGTTTGAAGTAGAAGTGGAGGTATTTGCTTTTAGAATTTTAGTCTAGGTTTGAAACTTTGTGTTTGTTTGTTTCATATTACTATTTCCTATTCTTTGAGCTTTTACTTGTTGTATTTTGGATTTATTCCTCCCTGAAACTATTAGGTTCTAGAGGTAGGTTGAGAAAAGCCTTACCCATCTGTCTAGGTTTTACAAATGTAATGAGATTTTTGACAAGATTTTACTTAACTAAGATGAGGAAGATCAATAGAAACAAGGTTTTTCTCAGTATATGGGACACTGTGCAAGGTGATTTAGAGTCAAATACTAAAGACAAAGATTTGCAAAGAGTGGAAAGAGACAAAGGTGAGGTAGACTGACAAATACCCTTGAAACCTAGACCCAAAGATTTGAACCAGCTTAGAACTTCTGAATAAATAAAAGATGTCTATAGTGGGATTGCTCCTCTTTCAGAATTGCTTCTCACTCCAGAGTCTGAGGAAAAATGGTGCTACCCCATATCTAAAACAAGCTGCCAGCAGTCAAGACCAGCCTCTTCCTCCTAAGGTTTGCTGAGAAGCAGCAGTGGTATTGGCTTCCCAAGTGGCACTAGTGGTAAAGAATCTACCTACCAATGCAGGAGACGCAAGAGACACAGGTCTGATCCCTGGGTTGGTAAGATCCCCTGGATGAGAAAATGGCAGCCTGCTCCAGTATTTTTGCCAAGAATAAGGACAGAGGAGCCTGCCAGGCTACAATCCATGGGGTCACAAGGAGTCAGACATGACTGAGCCCAAGCACAAAAGCAGTGGTATTCCATCTACCATCAGAGATTTCCCACCTCCTTGGTACCCCATGTCCAGATCAATGTTAAGAGGACTCAGGTGACCTTGGACTAGAATGTATTACTATGGCTCACATCTCAGAAAATCTTTACTCTCTATAGATGAAGCCCATTCAAATATTTCTACCTTATAAGTACTCAAAAGCAATATTTCACCTCTTATTTTTCCCCTTTAAGTCATAATAGACTTTCCCTAGACATTTTTATTTGCATATTTTATTGTGTGTATATATATATTTATTTGTGTACTATATAATTTTATTTGTATCATGTATATTTTATTGTATATATATATTTCCATTTTTAATTGACATATAGTTGATTTGCAGTGTTTCACATGTACAGCAAAGTGACTCAGTTGTACATATATACATATATATTTATTTCTTCTTCAGATTCTTTTCCATTATAGATTATAAGATATTGAATATAATGCCCTATGCTATACAGTTTAAAAAAAAAAAGAGAGAGGTCTCAGGTGGAATGGAATACTTAGCTTTGTGGACAGTGCAGTGTTTATGGTGGGAGTCATTACCTGCCTTACATCTCCCCTTACATCTCTCTAAGTAATCACTAAAAAAATGTATGAAAACTACAACATGGGAAAATTATGTTCTCCTTCAGATGAGTATTTGTTGAGCTGAAGAACTCCTTCACAGACCTGTGTAGAATTTGGGGAGACCCAGAAGAACACCCTAGGTGTTTCTTTGGCTTTCCATGTCAAAGCAAGGCAATTGGGGGAGAGGCAGGAGCCACAAATTACCTGTACACATGAAATCAATGAATGATTGTAAATGGGTTTTTTTCTTTAATGTGTGTTTTTAATTGAAATAATCAGATGGAAGAATTGTCCATTATTCAACGTTGAAAGGCTAATTTACCATGTTTTATCTACCAACTGGTTGCTGTTGACTCTGAAGTTCATGATTCCTGTTCTCCTCTCTTTCCTGAGCTCCAGATCTATTTTTTTCAACTAGTAATTTCCCCAAAATATCCAGTACAATTAAATGTACTCAGCTGGAGTAAATGCCATCTATTCAGCCAGGTAAGGTGGGATCACTCTTAGACCATGTGACCCAGTACTGAACCTAGATGACCCAGTACTGAATACTGGATTGACCACTTATTAGCTGTTTGATCTTGGGCAAAATGTGAAGCCTCACTTTCTTTCATCTGTACATGAGGAAAAACTAGTACTCATCTCCTGGTAGTAATGTGACAACTTGATATTTGATTCAGTGGCTGCTGACTGTTTGCAAACCCATGGACTATAGCCCGCCAGACTCTTCTCTCCATGGGATTTCGCAGGCAAGACTATTGGAGCAGGTTGTCATTTCCTTCTCTAGGGGATCTTCTGGAACAAGGGACTGAATCTTCGTTTCCCATGTCTCCTGCATTGCAGACAGATTATTTGCCTTTGAGCCACCAGGAAGGTTTTGCCATATGGAAAATGCTTAATAATTTTTAGCTACTAATGCTAATCTCTCTCCTTTCATCCACAAATCCTGTTGAATCTCCTACATTTTAAGCATTCTGTCTTTTCCTTTCCCCTTGCTACATCTTCATGATTTAGACCTTTATGTGTGCTCAATGCTGAAGAATCCACCTGCCAATGCAGGAGACACAGTAGATGCAGGTTCAATCCCTGGGTCAGGAAGATCCCCAGAGAAGGAAATAGCAACCCACTCCAGTATTCTTGCCAGGATAAACCTATTGAGACAGAGGAGCCTGAAGGAATACAGTCCATGGGGTTCCAAAGAGTCAGATAGGACTGAGCGACTGAGTACACTAGTGTGCAGGTCTGCATCCCTTAAATCCAGAGATCATCTGGATCAAGTGATAATGGTTGAACCATGACCTTCTCTGGAATGAAGAGTGCTTCAGTTCAGTTAGTCAGTTCAGTCACTCAGTCGTGTCTGACTCTTTGCGACCCCATGGACTGCAGCACGCCAGGCTTCCCTGTCCATCACCAATTCCCAGAGCTTACTCAAACTCATGTCCATTGAGTTGGTGATGCCATCCAACCACCTCATCCTCTGTTGTCCCCTTCTCCTCCCACCTTCAATCTTTCCCAGCATCAGGATCTTTTCCAATGAGTCAGTTATTTGCATCAGGTGGCCAAAATATTGGAGTTTCAGCTTCAGCATCAGTCCTTCCATTGAATATTCAGGACTGATTTCCTTTAGGATAGACTGGTTGGATCTCCTTGCAGTCCAAGGGACTCTCAAGAGTCTTCTCCAACACCATAGTTCAAAAGCATCAATTCTTCAGCACTCAGCTTTCTTTATGAAGAGTGCTTCATCAAGTAGTTAACATCTTCCATTTGATGGAGACTTTAGTTCTGCAGAAGAGCTCAAAGATATTGTTCTGTGTATCTGGCCTGAAGAATTCCATGGACTGTCTAGCCCATGGGGTCACAAAGAATTGGACAGGACTGAGCGACTTTCACTTCACTTTGGGAATGCAGGGAAGGGAATACAAAAAGGCTTTTGTGCCAGGAACCCCACAGGGTCCTGCTTGGTTTCAGTTCCTCACTCTCTGTCTTACCACCCTTACCCACATCCATTCTTCATAGAATACCAGAAGGAATGGATGAAATAAATCTTACTCTACTCAAAAAATTGGAGTAGTTCATCACCTAGAGATTAAAACAAAACATTCTATCCACTTCGTAGCCCTGCTTTGAGCCACTTCACCAGCTTCATCCTTTAACCCTTCCTCCCTAAATCTTGAGCACTTCAATGGCCAACCATTTCAGCATCATACATTGATGTAGATATCCTTACTTTGCATGTATAAGAGAAGCCAAAATATTTGTTATTGGCAAAAACTCATATAATCAAACACTAGTCCCTCTGGAAATGAATGCCAAGCCTTTATTGACTTTATTAACAGAAAATAAGCTTAAGCATATCAGGCAGATAATGCCAATAATAATATTCGCTCATAATTACAAGCAGTTAAAGGTAACAGTAAACTGTCATTACATTATGAACCTTTTTTTTAATCCTAAAATAGCCAGCAGCTTGGTAGCAGCCAAAAGAACTTGAGTTATTCGTTGTTATCAGTGGTGGAAGACTATGCAAACTAACCAAATTTCATTCATTCTAGGCAGCACATTTTACCACATTAGTGTCACTGAAATCTGGGTGAATTTTACTATTTCTGGTGGCCAGGTCACATGTGGTTTAGAAGAAAATCCAAGCAACAGTAGGAAAACCCTGTTAAGAAGTTCTATACTGCCAAGACTCTTGATGTCACAGAAGATGACACTGCATGGAAAAAGACACCAGTTATGGGATCTGACTATAAAGAAAGCTGAGTGCTGAAGAATTGATGCTTTTGAACTGTGGTGTTGGAGAAGACTCTTGAGAGTCCCTTGGGCAGCAAGGAGATCAAACCAGTTCATCCTAAAGGAAATCAGTTCTGAATATTCATTGGAAGGACTGCTGCTGAAGCCAAAACTCCAACACTTTGGCCACCTGATGCAAAGAACTGACTCATTGAAAAAGACCCTGATGCTGGGAAAGATTGAAGGCAGGAGGAGAAGGGGATGACAGAGGATGAGATGGTTGGATGGCATCACCGACTCAATGGACATGAGTTTGAGTAAACTCCGGGAGTTGGTGATGGACAGGGAGGCCTGGCGTGCTGCAGTCCATGGGGTCGCAAAGAGTCAGACACGACTGAGCGACTGAACTGAACTGAACTGAGGGGCTCTGATGCCTGGTGATCTGATGAGGAGCAGATGTAATAGTAATAGAAGTAAAGTACACAATAAATGTAATGCGATTGAGTCATCCAGAAACCATCCCCTCCCCCCCCACCCCTGTACATGAAAAAAATTATCTTCCATGAAACTGGTCTCTGGTGCCAAAAAGGCTGAGGACCACTGCTCTAAAAGGAAAAGTGGTATTGGAGACTCAAAGTCTAAATATGAGGAAATTTGAAGAACACTGCACCAATTTTTTCACTTATACTTGACTTTTTTATGCATATTCAAGGGGACCATAAGAGAAAAATATATATATATAAACCTAAAGAACAATTTCTTAATAAAACGTCTAAGTAATAAATGTCATCATTTAATCAGCAGCATTCCTCACTCTAACCCACATCCTGGGAGTATACACAGTGATGTTATATGACCTGCAAGTGAAGGTCTATTTCATTTGGTGAAATACTGTAGTGCACATCGGTGAGTAAATTAGATTATGTTTTACAGTCAGTATTGCAAAAAATGGGAACAATTCTTTTGAAACAGAAAAGCGTGTAAGATTGAAAAGAATGATGGCCAAATTCATTCATTCACACAACAGTTATTTATTTAACATGTTTTTTGTGCCAGGCATAATTTCAGGAGCAAGGGTAACGGTAGTAAATAAAACAGGCAAAATCTTTGCCCTCAGAAAGTTTGATTTCCTGTGTAAGATAGACGATATACAAAACAACCAAATTATAGTGCTTTTTTGTTTTGGGCACGCTCAGTCACTCAGTCATGTCTAACTCTTTGCAACCCCATGGACTGTAGCCCACCAGGCTCCTCTGTCCGTGGGATTTCCCAGGCAAGAATACTGGAGTGGGTTGTCATTTCCTTCTCCAGGAGCTGACCCAGATATCTAACCAGTGTCTCCTGTATCTCCTGTATTGCAGGTGGATTCTTTACAACTGAGCTACCAGGAATGTTTTAAGTACTGAAGAGAAAGATTGACTAGGGAGAAAGAACAGAAATTGGAGAGAGAAGAGGTGTGATTTTAAGTAGAATCATCAGGAGAGACCTGCAGGAGCTGAGGAAACCAGTCATGCTTGATTTGTGAGGGAAGGTCATTCTAGGAAGGAAAAAACAGCAAGTACACAAGCTGAGGTCTCTAGAAGGATAAGAGAAAGGGAGAGAAGATGGGCATGAGGTTGGACAAGTAAGGAGAAAGGGGATCAGCAGATTTTATAGATCGTTGCTTTTCCATACAAAAGTACAGTGAGCCTCATATGTAATTTTAAATTTTCTAATGTCACGTGTAAAAAAGAGTAAGGACAGGTGAAATTAACCTATTATCATGTTGACTTGTACATATTTAAAGGACTAATGAGATGTTTTATATTATTTTTTAATACTTTAGAAATATTTTTATTTTTATTAGGTTTATCTTTTTATTTTTTGCAATAGATCCTTGTTAATTGTCTATTTTAAATATAGCAGTCCATACATGTCAATCTCAAACTCCCAATCTACCCCTCCCCTCCACCCTTTCCCCCATAAAAATAGTTGTATATTTTATAGCAGCTTTAGGTTCGCAGAAAAATTGAGTAGAAGGTACAGAGATGACTTTTTTTTGTACTAAGTCTTTGAAATCCAGTATGCAATTTACACTTACAGCACATTCAATTTCCCACACATCATTTCAAGTGCTCAGTAGCCACATGTGAAGGTGTCTAGTATATTGAACAGCACAGATCTAGACCCTCATAGAGTGCTATAATGACTTTGCTTTTGATGTGAATGAACTGGGAAGCAATAGAAAAGTTTGAGTGCAATGATGACATAATATGATTTGAGTTTTCAATGGAGCCCAAAATAGGACTTGGGTTTTTATAGAATCTGCTGTTTGGAGAATAGAAAAAGAAGACAGTGTCTTCTCATGTGCCTCGGGTAGACTTTGGACTAGCTCACATCAAAGAACAAAAATGAGTATAGAGGAACATAAATCCAATAACCGGATCCAGTTTGGGGAATTAGTGTAACTGTAGTTCTCTCAGTGCCCCGTTTTTGCACAGGCTGTGAATCAAATCCCTTTTCATGCTTTAATACCCAAGTAGACCATTATCTCCTCTGACACATCTTCTATACCTTTCTATATCCAGAAAATAACTTGTCCTCCACAATATTCTATCATAGTCTTAGATTTACATGCTTCTTCCCTCTCATGGACTATGAAATCCTCAAGGCAAGGTACATAACTCATTTCTCTTTGATCAGAATGCCTATCTGAGTTCCTGGAAGTTAGTGAACCCTCAATAAATATTTGTCAACTTGAAGCAAAAACAAACGAAAAATTAGCTGAACAGCCCCCAAATGGAAGCAACTCAAATGTCCACCAACAGAGATATATTTTATACAGTTTAGTGCTATGAAGAGAAGAAGATAATCTACACAGAACATGGATGATGATTGTAAACATTACATTTAAAGGCAGTGTTGTTGTTTAGTCACTAAGTCATGTCCGACTCTTGGGACCACATGGACTGTAGCCCTCCAGGCTCCTCTGTCCACAGGATTTCCCAGGCAAGAATACTGGAGTGGGTTGCCCCATATACATAATGCTCAATACAGGCAAAATAATAAAAGTTGACAGGATACTGATTACACTTGGAGTTAGTGACTGCAAAGGTTTTGAGGGGACTTCTAATAACATTCTATTCCTTTGATGTATCCAAGGGTTAGTTGATATATCCATTTTTAAAAACTATATTGATCTCTATATGAACACTTTCCTATATGTATATTATACTTCAATTTAAAAGCTTACATACCACAGATACATAGTTCCCAAAAGATAATAAAACAAAAAAATGTAAATTGTTATAAGCGCAGCTTATTTTGCTCAGCTGTGTTATGATTCAATATGTAAGAATAAATTTATGGCTAATTGAGTAATATACAGTATATGTGCTTTTATAATTAACAACATCCACTAGTACAACATATGTTAAGTATTTTAAATCAATTCCCTCTTTCCTCCAAAAAGATTTTGTGTTGTAATTTGAAAAACATTTGAACATGTAATAATTTAGTGTTTTCATTTAATTCCCTTGTTTTTACTTTACAATTTTCCATAACGATGTATTTCATTCAAACATCTTAAAACATGTAATTTCACTTTATATACTTACTCTAGTGAAGTTGTTCTCAACCAGAGGCAGTTTTGCCCCAAAGGTGATATTTGACGAGGCCTTTAAAATATTGCATCCTTAAAAATATTATATCGTTAACATCTTTAAAATGGCTTATTTTTTGAAAGTGTGTGCAACTTTTTTGAATTGTCTTAAATAAAAAAAAGAAAACTTGAGAAGTATGTTCTCTAAAACAATTTTATTCTTCTCCAGGTTAGAAGAACAAAAGAATATCCTGTCAGAATTTCAAAGAGATTTGAATGAATTTGTTTTATGGTTGGAAGAAGCAGATAACATTTCTAGTATTCCGCTTGAACCTGGAAATGAGCAGCAACTAAAAGAAAAGCTTGAGGAAGTCAAGGTAATTTTATTTTCAAAAATCTCCCAGGGCCTACTTGTATATGAACCTAGGGGGAATTCCCTGGGGGTCCAGTGGTTAGGACTTGGCCACTCACTGCCGTGGCCTGAGTTTAATCCCTGGTCGGGGAACTAAGATCCCACGAGCTACATGGTATGTCCAAAAAAGAAAAAAAAAAGTATAAGAATATATTTTTTAAATGTATCCATCCAGTCATTGATTTCCTGCCCATTGGGATACTGATAGTTCTTCAGTAATTTTGCTCACAACTTTATTTTGTCTTAGCCCAGTGAGTATATATATATATATATATATATTTTTTTTTTAAGTATGTATCGGATATATATATGTGTGCTTCTGTTTGTGTATGTGTGTGTATAAAATGCATAATGATATTTTTTAAACTGATTTGAAATTAATTTTAGACTTAATGGAGAATTCCACAGCTCCAAATTATTTTAAAAACTGGGGAGAATCTTTAGAAATGATCTCATTTCTTATGGAAGATCTTAATTGCCAAATCAGTCTCCCTACTTCAGCCTCTAATTAAAGACATTCTATTTGCCTGAAGCAGTATTTTGGTTTTTTTGGTTTGTCTGCAGGGGTAAGGGGAGGTGACGTTGGTTCACTTTCTATACTGGTTGAATAAAACTTCTGGTGTATTCAAGTGGCTTTTTTATGCCTGCTTAATGTGATGGAGAAAGGAATGGCAACCCACTCCAGTACTCTTGCCTGGAGAATCCCCTGGACAGGGGAGTCTAGCCAGCTACAGTCCACGGGGTCGCAAAGAATCAGACACGACTGAGCAACTAACACACTATGATGTCTGCTGCTTTCTGATTCGCTCTCCTGGCTGACTGAGATGCTTTGATTTGCTGTTGGATTAACTGTCATGGTTTAAGTTTTAGGAAAACTTAGGAAATAAAACTTAGGAAAGTTTTGGATCTGTTTTACTTTAATTCTTGAAGGGAAAGGGAAATTAACATTCAATCATCCCCTGTTACATACTAAGTATTAGATGTATTTACATCTGCTATTTTAATCTTATCAAACTTCCAAAATGGTTATTATCCTCATTTTACAAGGTCACAGAATCAAAGAGAAATGGAACTGCTTCTTTATCAATGATTCAGTTGATTTGCACATGCAGATTAGACTCCATGTCAACTACTTATTTCTGTGAAATAAGAAATGTGTACCTGACAGAAGATGAAGTATAAGAAGTAAAATATTGCCTAATTCAGTAAACAAATATTAAGCATCTAGTATATTCAGATAATGTATTAGGTATTTGAGAGTCAAAAAATAAAAAGTTTTTGATCCATGGTTCGAGGATGGTTATGCCATGGAAAAACAAACTCAGTCTGTTCTTAAAAATTCATCTTTCCTAAATATATTGAGTGTTATATATATATAAGAAAGTAATTGATAATTCATTTAAGAGACATGTTAGGTGGTGTTCACTTATTAATAAATATGCATTGATTTCCTTTTTTTTCCTTAGTCTAGATCAACACCGTCCAATAGCACCATCCAATATCATTTAACAACATGATAAATGTGTTGAATATTAGCAACTTTAGTAGCCACTAGCTGCACTTGCCTTTTGAGGACATGAAAGGTAGCTGATGTGACTGAAGAATTAAGTTTTTAATTTTACTGACAGTTAATTTAAATTTAAACAGCCTCATGTGGCTAGTGGTACTATTAACAGTGCAGTAATAGAAGATACAAATAAATAAAAGACAGTTAATAAAACTATGATAGCTTTGTTGATCATAAAAAGGACACTTTTAATGTGATGTTAAATGAATAAGAAAAATTTAGGAATGTGCAGGTATCAAAATTAAGTGTTCTTAAATGAAAACGCCCAAGTTTGGATCACCAGTCTGTTGCTTGCTACTTCTGTGTCCTTGAATCTGATATTTAACCACTCTGTCTCAGTTTCCTTCTATGTAAGATGAAGATAGTAAGATCTACCTCATGACATTATTATAAAAGTTAACTAAGATAATGTATATGAAGAGGTCAGTTAGCACAATGCCAGTTATCAGGTATGTTCTTAGTTATCTTTTAATATGATAATGCAATTTCTTACTATGCTAAGTTATAATATGGAAACCTAATACCTGAGAGGATGCTTATATTTGCCCAGATTATTCTATTTAAGAGAGGTGTGGTTTTAGACTTTTGACACTGTTTAGGGCATTGTTTTAGAGCTCATCATACTACGTAACATTTTTCTCTTGAGAAAAAAAAAATCTCTGAGGGAGACAAGATATTCTGATCCTTTGTAGGATGGGCTGATTTACTTAGGTGTGGGTGTCTTAGTCCACCAGCTCTGCGCTCTGTAGAAAACTTGGTATTTAAGGAACTGATGGGCCTCCAGTCTTTCTTTGTTTTGATAGATTAATCAATAGAGGCAAAGACAAGGTAGTTGGCATTGTGCTGTAATTCATTTTAAATGTTGTTGCATTTGTCTGTTTCAGTTACTGGCCAAAGAGTTGCCCCTGCGTCAGGGAATTCTAAAACAATTAAATGAAACAGGAGGAACAGTGCTTGTAAGTGCTCCCATAAGCCCAGAAGAGCAAGATAAACTTGAAAATAAGCTCAAGCAGACAAATCTTCAGTGGATAAAGGTTAGACATTAACCATCTGTCCTGTCACATGTGTTAAATGCTGCAAGCATTTCTTTTGTTTCATGGTGCTTAATTGGTAAGGCTGGGGGAGAGGGCTGGTTTTATGGATTGTTATTTTGTTTTTATTTTAATTGACTATTTGATTTGGGTGTATGATTTGTTGTGAATGGAAGGAATGTTGATGGTGAATGATGGTACAGTAATGACCAAATGCCAAGTTATATACCACTATTACTTTACATGAATTATTCTAAAGAATTAGGAAAAAGGATGAAGTGATTCATTTAGTGTTCAGGTGTAGATTGACAATATTTAAGGAAGATGGAGGTTGTCCAGCTCAATGAGTATCATAAATCAAAATTACTTAGCCTTACCAATATGCATACAATGCAGGAGACCGAGGTTCAATTCCTGGGTCCGGAAGGTCCTCTGGAGAAGGAAATGGCAACCCGCTACAGTGTTCTTGTCTGGAGAATCCCATGGACAGTGCAGCCTAGTAGGCTACAATCCATGGGGTCGCAAGAGTAGGACACAACTTAGCAACTGAACCACCACCACCACCACCAACAATGGTATAGACTTAATCAAGGATCAATGCATGCTAAACTTCTCTAAAAGATGTTTGATTTATTTACTGTTTATTTGTTTACTTGTGAGTTTTCATCTTTCTAACTTGGATACTTATTAAATCTAATATTTTATTTTTTAAATATAATATTTTAAATTGTTTATCAAATTAATGCATATTTACTCTTTAAAACCAAGTGAAATGAAAGTGAAGTCGCTCAGTCATGTCCAACTCTTTGTGACCCCGTGGACTGTAGCCTACCAGGCTTCTCCATCCATGGGATTCTCCAGGCAAGAATACTGGAGCGGGTTGCCATTTCCTTCTCCAGGGGCTCTTCCTGACCCAGGGGTCGAACTTGGGTCTCCCGCATTGCAGGCAGATGCTTTACCCTCTGAGCCACCAAGGAAGCCCTTAAACCAAGTGGTGCATATGAATTAAAAAAAAAAAGCAACATTAGCTGGTTCATCAAAAGGCTATTTATCAAAAGGCTGTCCTGTTCGTACTGTACTCCTCTGACAACCTTGTCATAAATCAAGTGAACATATATATATGAATCTGTTCTGGATTCTCTTGATTATCAATGTCCTTCAACTAGTACTGCAGTGACTTTGTAACAGTCATCTTTCTTTTTTTTTCAGTTCAGTAGTTTAATTTTTTAATGAAGATTTTGTGTTTTTAGAGCATTTTTAGGTTCACAGCAAAATTGAGAGGAAGTTACAGTGATTGCCCAAAGACTCCTCCCCCAAAATTTACAGTTTCCCTTGTTATAAACATCTCCCACCAGAGAGGTTCAGTTCAGTTCAGTTCATTTCAGCCACTCAGTCATATCTGACTCTTTGTGAGCCCATGGACTGCAGCATGCCAGGTTTCCCTGCCCATCACCAACTCCCAGAGCTTGCTCAAGCTCATGTCCATTGAGTCGATGATGTCATCCAACCATTTCATCCTCTGTCATCCCCTTCTCCTCCTGCCTTCAATCTTTCCCAGCATCAGGCTCTTTTCCAGTGAGTCAGTTCTCCGCATCAGGTGGCCAAAGTATTGGAGTTTCGGCTTCAGCAGCAGTCCTTCCAATGAATATTCAGGACTGATTTCCTTTAGGATGGACTGGTTTGATCTCCTTGCAGTCCAAGGGACTCTCAAGAGTCTTCTTCAACACCACAGTTCAAAAGCATCAATTTAAAGTATAAGAGGGGTACATTTAACAGTCATCTTTCAACAGCTTGAGATACAATTTATATACCATATAATTCACCCATTTTAAAGTGTACAGTTCAATGGTTTTGGTATAATTACTTTTTAAGTTGTAGTACATATATATAACATAAGATTTGTCATTTTAATGATTTTAAGTATATAATTTATGGTCATTTATTATATCCACAATGTGAAACCATTACCATTATCTGTTTCTAAAACATGTGCAGTACCCCAAAGAGAAACTCTGTAACTGTTAAGCAATAGCTCCCCATCACCCTACCCCTGAACCCATCTCCCTAAAAGGAACCTCTAATCTACTTTCTGTCTGTATGTTTTTGCCTGTTCTAGAGATTTCATATAAGTGGACTCACACTGTATCTGTCCCTTTGTGTTGAGATTATTTCACCTGGCATAAGATGTTAAAGTTTCACCCATGTTGTAGCAGGTATCATTGAACAATATTATATTGTGTATGTGTGTATGTTTATATACCCACACAATGTATATATGTGAATATACACATCTGTTGTTGTTTAGTCATAAGTCGTGTCTGACTCTTTTGCAACCCCATGGACTGTAGCCTACCAGGCTTCTCTATCCATGGGATTTTCCAGGCAAAAATACTGGAGTGGGTTGTCTGGGTTCTCCAGGGGATCATCCTGACCCTGGAATTGAACTCGCGTCTCTTGCATTGGCAGAGGGATTCTTTAATGCTGTGATACCTGGGAAGTCCCTCCATTCTGAAAGAATAGTCTGAGAAGGCAAAAACAACAACATATATGTGTGTGTGTGTACACGTATGTGTGTACACACACAGACATATGTGTATGTATATGTGTGTGTATACATACAATGTATATGTTTGTATATATATATATACCTACATATATAACTATACATGCATGTATATGTATGTGTATATATATATATACACACACATGTATATAACACACACATACAAACCCACATACTTGTTTTACAAAAAAAATTGGGATCTGGTAGCATAAAAATTCAAACCTTATTCTTCTTACTCCAGATTGTTTTTTGCTATTTTCGGTTCACCAAATAAATTTTAGAACCAACTTGCCAATTTTTACTAAAGCCTGCCAGAATATCAATTTGATTGTGTTGAGCTTATAGATCAGTTAACATTTTTACAATGTTGAGTCATCTAATCTATGAAAATGTTACATCCCTTCATTTGCTGAGGACTCCTTTAATGCATTTTTAGAAATACTTTGTAGTTTTCAATCCAGAGGACCGGCACATGTTTTATTAGATTTAATCCCAGATATTTGATGTTTTGGTCCTTTTATAAACGGGATTCATTTCAAGCTTTATTTTCTTTTTGTTGCTGATATATAAAAATAGTTTTTTTTACATTAAACACACATCCAGTGTCCTTGCCAGATTCACATACTAATATCAATGTTTTGTAAAACGTTTTCGACTTTTTTAATGTGCACAATCATGTCATCAAATAGAGGTAGTTTCTCTCTTTCCAGTCCTTAGGATTTTAGTTGTTTTTGCATAAACTTGGGCCTCTAAAACAATGTTTAAGAGACGGGGTGATAATGGGAGGCCTTGAGTCATTTCCTGTTTCAGGTGGACTGCTTTCAGTAGTTAATCATTAAATATTATGTTCCTTATAGAACTTTTTATAGATCCTCTGAATCAGGTTAAAGAATTTTTTCCTTATTCTTTTTTCTCAAATTTTTGTTACGAATAGGTAACCTATTCATAACTTTCTCTGCATTTATTAAAAAGATCCTATGATTTTTTTCCTCTGAATGTGACAAATGACAGTCATTGTTTTGGGAATTTGAAATTACTCTGGAATTCCAGAAATAAATCCTATTGGTCATGATGTCTTCTACTTTTTTATAGTTTGCTGGATTCAGTTTTCTAATATGCTTGCTTATGATTTTTATATCTTTATTCATGGCAAGAAACGGTCTGTAATTTATTTTTGAATCCTTCTTGAGTGTTGATAGCAATGTTAAACTAGACTTAATAATCAAGTTCAGAGGTTCTCTCTTTCTTTGTTCTGGAATGATACCAAGACTGGTGAAAATTGGTGAATATTGGTATCATTTCTTCCTGAGATGTTTGGAAGAATTCAGTTGTAAAGCCATCAGTGCATGGGGTGTTATGTTTTGTGGTGTTGTTATTGTTGAGGTTTTTTTGGTGAGAAAATTTTTGATAATGGATCCATTTCTTTAATAGATACAGGAATGGTTATATTTTTATTTCTTGGTGTGTCAACTTTTATAAGTTGTGTCTTTCAAGGAATTTGTCCACTCCCATGCTATTTTCCCTTTGGGGGCTGTAGACTTTTTAAATACTGCTAAGGATCTTGTGTATATTTATATTTAAGAAGGAGAAAATAGACTATAAGCTCTAAGTAGCTGGATGGGTCTTGTTAACTGGGATATTTTACTCTATGTGCTAAGGTAGAGAGCTGAGTCTCTTGTTGAAAGAAACCTTCAAAGTCTATGATACAGTGGGCTTTATTCTGAGCTATTCATACCAATGCTAAAATTCTTTCCAGACAAGAAGTTCAATTTATTTAGGTAAGAACCACACTCACTGTTTTAATTTGTTTATTTTTGCCTGTAGGTCAGTGTTAAAAGAAGACCATTCGCTGTGGGGTAGTTTTGATATTGACACAAATTTGCATCTAGAAGCTTTCATACATGCTCTTATTCTCAGACATCATGACATCTTTAATCCAAACACTATCCAGGTTTTGCCAAGTTTAGATCCCGTGTACCGAAGGCTTCTTCTCCCTTACTTTTTGTGTCCCCATATGTACTTTCTCCATTTATGCTTTTGACCTTCCAAGTATGTTTTGAAACCTCTCATCCACTTTTGACCACATTTCTACTACCTTATTGAGCACATTGAATACCTGTTAACTTTGTTCTATTCAAAATATAAAGCAAATTGTAATCCTTCAAACCGGGAGCAAATCCATACCAAGAAAATACCACAGAAGTATAATTTTCATGTAATATGAAATGGATTCTTTCAAAAATGGTACAGTTGCCTGTCAAGAATTGCCTGTCATTCATCAATACTCGACCAAATTGAGAGCCATGAAAAAGTTACACTGAGAAACAGTTCTTTACATAGATGATTTGAAAAGAAAGAAGTAGAGACTGAATTTTTAATTGTCAGGGTATTCATTACATTTTTTAATCGATGATGCTGAAATTCTTGAAGCAGATCATTTACATGACTGATAAAATATTTATGAACTGAAATGAGTACCAATTATATGACATTAAATTCAAAATGTGTGTTCTGACCTCTATAATTCAAGCAATTAGATATTTGGGGGGGAAATCTCCTTTTATTTTTATATATTGACACTTTCTTTTGGTTGTGTAAATAAACATAATTTAAATTTTTTAAGCTAATTTTGTCCTACTGTAAAATGTAACGTTTCTTCCTTTAATGATTTCAGAATAGCCACATATACATATAGACACTTACATGTTGAAGGAAGGTATTTTCCTAGTAATTAAATGTTGTAGACACACAACTCTTTTACAAATAAAATCATTCCTCATAAGAAGAGAACAAGGAGGAAAGATGTGCCCAAATATTCCTTGATGTTACAAAAAGGAACACAGAAATTATAATTGTAGGAAATGTGAGAGAACTGTCAAAAACATGATAGTAGCTTTGTGACTAGTGAAGCATATGTCAAGATTTTATCTTTTCTGCAACAGAATAGAATGTCAATTTTTTTATGATAGAAAATGAAAACTAAGACTATGAACACCATCTTGTGTAGACTTATATTTCTATATCATTCATAATATCTGTGTCTTATCCCAATATTATAATTTTTGTACTATGTCTTTGCCACTAAAGTTCATAGAATTTGGAATCTTATTCAGTAGTCATATTAAAAAGTATTTGTCTCTTCTCAATGCCACCCTATCCCTGTTGAATTAAATTTAAGAATGGAAAATGAATGATTAATGCCAATTTATGTCATTACGCAAGTCAACAGTTAAAAAAAATAAGGTGGTCAAGATGATCAAGAGATGGTCTTGATCATCATTAAACCTTAAATGCTCAGTCATTAGAAGAGAGAAGAAATAATGGCGACCCCCCTGCCTGTATTCTGTAGCACACCCCTCCATTTAAAGGCTAGAGTGAGTGTTAGAATTGTAACTAGTAGGTCGTGGTTGCTGGAATACAGACATGCAGTTCCTTAACACATGGTGTTTCTAAAACAGCCTGCTAATACAATACCTGATGTCAGGCACATTTTTCCACAGCTGACTCTATTACATTGTACCTTGTGTATTTAACCAACTTACCAATTATTTTGGCACTTTTATGTTTTATTACTGAATACAGAAAACAGTGATGGGAGGTAATATAGCTGTTCCTTTAAGAGAGTGGTGGACTCTTTAATGGGTTTGTTGCAAAACTGTGTTAACTTGCTGTGGCCGAGCCAGCAGCTGTTTATAACACAGATGGAAAATGTTACTTTGAGGTGAAATATAGGTCTTGGTTTAAACTGTGGTTTCCTCCAGATAAGGACCATGAAGTGATGTCCTCATTTTTGTCTAATGCGTGTTTTGAGTTTTACCATCTAGCAATAATATCCATAAGATCTACAGAATGGCAATGTAATTAAAGCTAACCTCTGTGGGTTTTTTTTTTTCCTTTGAGTGTCTCACTCTCTAATCTTCATACACATGTCTGATTCTGTGTTGATTTCAATATTTATCATTCATCATATTTCTTTCTATGTTCTCTGAACTTGTGTGTGTGTGTGTGTGTGTGTGTGTTCTAACCTCTCCCCACCACTATTACTCTCTTCTTTTTTTTCCTCTGTAATATATGTCTTTGCCTAGGTGGTTCTAGTGGTGAAGATCCTGCCTGCCAATGCAGGAGACAAAAGAGATGTGGGTTCGATCCCTGGGTCGGGAAGATCCCCTGGAGAAGGGAATGGCAACCCACTCCAGTATTCTTGCCTGGAGCATCCCATAGACAAAGAAGTCTGGTGGGCTACAGTCCACAGGGTTGCAAAGAGTTGGACATGACTGCAGTAACTCACATGAATTGATAACTATCTATGTCTGCCATGAATCTACTTTTCTAAATGCACACATGTCAGGTTTTTTTGTGCCTGGGTAGCATACGTGACACATTCTCTCCTACTCTCTTTTAATCCTTCTTTCATCTTCTCCTGCCCTCGACACTTTGTGTTCCCTTTTCTTTACTGCTCTTTTGGCTGTTACATGTAGGTATTTTTTCAACTACCCATTTCAGTTCAGTTCAGTTCAGTCCAGTTGGTCAGTCATGTCCGAGTCTTTGTGACCCCATGGACTGCAGCACGCTTGGCTTCCCTGTCCATCACCAACTCCCAGAGCTTGCTCAAACTCATCGAGCCATCCAATCATCTCATCCTCTGTCATCCCCTTCTCCTCCTGCCTTCAATCTTTCCCAGCATCACAGTCTTTTCCAATGACTTATTTCTTCACATCAGGTGGCCAAAGTATTGGAGCTTCAGCATCAGTCCTTCCAATGAATATTCAGGACTGATTTCCTTTAAAATTGACTGGTTTGATCTCCTTGACATCCAAGGGACTCTCAAGAGTCTTCTCCAACACCACAGTTCAAAAGCATCAATTCTTTGGTGCTCAGCTTTCTTTATGGTCCAACTCTCACATCTATACATGACTACTGGAAAAACCGTAGCTTTGACTAGATGGACCTTTGTCAGCAAAGTAATGTCTCTGCTTTTAAATATGCTGTTGAAGTTGGTTTTAGCTTTTCTTCCAAGGAGCAAGTGTCTTTTAATTTCACGACTGCAGTCACCACCTGCAGTGATTTTGGAGCCCAAGAAAATAAAGTCTGTCACTGTTCTCATTGTTTCCCCATCTATTTGCCATGAAGTGATGGGACCAGATGCCATGATATTCATTTTTTGAATGTTGAGTTTTAAGCCAGGTTTTTCACTTGCCTCTTTCACTTTCATGAAGAGGCTCTTTAGTTTCTCTTTGCTTTCTGTCATTAGGGTGGTACCATCTGCATATCTGAGGTTATTGATATTTCTCCTGGCAATCTTGATTCCAGCTTGTGCTTCATTCAGCCCAGCATTTCATATGATGTACTCTGCATATAAGTTAAATAAACAGGGTGACAATATACAGCCTTGATACACTTCTTTCCCAATTTGGAACCAGTCTGTTCCATGTCCGGTTCTCTTGCTTCTTGACCTGCATACAGATTACCCATTACTTAAAACCAAAATATTTTTTAACAGTCTTAATTTTGAATCATAAGCTTCCTGTACATGATTGAAAAAGTAGAAAGATGGAACATTTATTTTGTAGACTCAGCATTATTCAGATGGAAGGAGCTTAATGAAACCAAATTACTCTCACATCTAGATTAGAACACTAAATCCTAGAAAGATTATATGACTTATTTGAGAACACATTATTTAAATATAAAAATTATTGCAAAATATAGTTTTGATTCAGTGTTTTCCCATGTCATTCCATTGTTTATTTGAAGGAAAACCTGAGGTTTCTTTTCATTTAAAGAAACCATATGAATGATTTTGCTTTGCTTTTTGCCCTTTTTGGAAAACTGAATGCCATGTTTTCAACTTATATTCCAGAACCTTCTTTACTATGAACCACTTGTAATTATCTAATACAAGAAACCATGTTTATTTCAGAATTAGTTATATGTCTACTATTTTTGATGTTAAATAACTTTATCGGTAGTATATATTATACATTCCTATTAGTCATAATACATTTCATTTTATTGAATATATTTAAAATTTTGCCTCATAGTTTGCCATTTATTTGTAAATAGTAGATTACTATTCTAGTTTGTTCATGCCTGGGAAATCCCATGGACAAAGGAGCCTGGCAGTCTACAGTTTATGGTGTCACAAAGAGTCAGACACGACTTAGTGGCAAAACAACAATAATAAGAAATTTTACTGGAAAGTGAATTTCAGTTAAGTGCCTTTTAACAAAAAAACTGTGACATTACTTTTAAAAAGTAGGATTTAAAAATTAATTTATGTAGCAAAGCTTCTATATAGGAGTAAGTTTTGTAATATTCATAATAGTCAAGAATCATTTTCAAAATAAATCACAAAATAAATATTATGAAAGTAAAAATACATATGGTGAAATTCATAGGCCAGATGATCTACATTGTACAAATAACTGTATCTAAATTTCCAGAAATCTGGTTCATTTTGTATTAACCCCTAATTATGTCACTTCTTAGTATCCATTCAAGTAGTAAACATTTTACATTTGTTCCTTTGTATCAGGTGAACAAATATTTGGTCATTTTCCAAATATGATTGCCATGCAATGCCAGTAGTTATTTGTCATTACTATAAATGTGAGTAAAAATGAGAAAATTAAATCAAGCTAAAGCTTGGCTTTTCCATTCCTTGCTCAAAAACAGACATTAGCTCTGATCGATTATTTTCCTAGCAAAGGTCATGATTAATAGATTGTTCTAGTAGTGAGCATTCAATCCTGCCCTTAATGTAATTACTTTTTTTTTAACAAAAGAAAAGAATCTTTAAAGGAAAATTTTCTAAAGTGTTGCTTACCTATTTACTACTAACATATATAGCCTGATAATTCTTGGAAGTTCATCATCTTGAAAGTTTCTTTTATATAGTTAATAATTTCATGGTAACATTTATTCATTCATTTCAATAATTCATTCAACAGACATCTAATGAGTGACCACTATGTGCCACATGCTCTCCTAAGCATATCATAATCAAGTCCCCACTCTTGAATTAATTAAAGGACATTCAGAATTACATAGAGCTAGGCATTATAACTTTTCATATCTCTAATTTGTAGTTGATAAATAGTTTGAAGCTGAGAGTTGACTGGCAGAGCAGTAAAGTTTATAACATAAGCATCCTTGACTTTGCTTCATATAATTTCACAGTAAGATAGGGGTCTTTACTAGGTTGTGTGTCGTGATTCATGATTGTGCCTGTTATCCCGTCATTATTTTCAATAGCTCCCTCTTTCACTCTCATGAGTGAGTTCCCACTTTGGAAGACTGAAAAAAACATAAGGTTACCGCAGAGGCCTACTTTTAAGAGCCTGGGAGTGGCATCAGGCTCTTAAAAGTAGGCCTGACCCAGTAGTCAATAAGTATTATTATTGTCATGACCACTAATGTTTTCTTGACACCTCAGTAAGTTGAGACATTTGGCCTGTCCTAGAAACCGGATTGCCATTACTACTACCCACCAGAGTACTTGGCCTCCTCCTCAATAGAAATTGATCAGAGGCCAGACAAGAAATTCGGGGAAGGTTTTATTGGGGCCCCTGCTACAGTAAGGGGGGTCAAGTACAAATAACAGGTTCCTTTGCTTGCTCACTCTCCAAGGAGGGCAAGCTTGTTCCTTACATGGGGTGAGGGTAAGGGTGTGTCCAGGAATCAGGTGAAAGAGATGGCTTAGGTGATTTGCCCATTCCTTTGTGGTGTTGTGTGCAGGGGGCAGGCACAGTACCCTGCTTTTGCTTCAGGCTCTTCAGAAGTGGCAGTTGGGCCTTCTGATCTCTCCGAATCTCTTGTCCAGTGTTTGCCCTAACTGTGCATGCATGCAGTTATTTTTAGTCTCATATGTTTCTTTGTATTTTCTTGCTCGAGGAGAGATAGGTCCAGGTATAAGCATTGTGGCACTGCAGCAAAGGGTCCTAGTTTCCAGCCTGTCCCATTCCTACTAAATTAATCAGAATTTAACAACAGTAAGTTTGTAATACTGTGTGATTTTTAACTTTCCAAATGACTTCAAGCAGTGCCAAGAATACAGATCAGACATTTTACAAACAAAAAGTAAACTGGAGTTGTGAAAAGTCAGTTTATTGTGGTGATTAATAGTAAGGTTTATGGATTATAGCTTTCACCGTTTAGTTATAATAGCCACAAAATTCAGGTAATCATATAACATACATTCCAGGTTTTGGTGTAAATTCAATGAGACAGTACATGGAAAATGCATAACGCAGCATTGGGTGCATTGTAATTGGTTAAAAATGTTAACTTTGAACATTAGGTGTAATGTTAGAATAGAAAAACACAAAGACCAAGCACAAAATTCTGAGTCACCATATTTTTTTTTAAGTGTGATAAGAGCAACTAAACAGGAGATCAACACTCTTAACACACTTTTAAGAGTACAATACAGTACTGTTAACTATAGGCACTACTTTATAACATGCCTCCAGAAACTTTTCATCCATTGAACAATTTATGTTTCCCTTTCACCCTTGCCCCGTAACCGTCATTCTAGTTTCTTGTTTCTGTGAGTTTGGCTGTTTTAGATACCTCATTGAAATGGAACCATGCAGTATTTGTCCTCCTGTGACTGTTTTGTTGTTGTTGTTTTGGCTAAGCATAATATCCTCTAGGAAGATCCACATACTTACATTTGGTGGGGGACTGAATAATACTCACCATCTTAAAAAAAAAATCAGCTATAAATATGGCCCTTAGGGAGAAAGCTAAAATAAACATGTGCCACCATTATGAATCTACAAGCTGGACCAGAGGAGAGATAGAGGCTCTAAGACTAACTAAGACCTCTAATGGAGAACACAGAATTTATATCCTGTATTCTCCATTTCCAGTGATCTTATTATTCTCATTATCTAGGACTGAGTAGCCTTTCGGATAAAAAGTGCTGGAAAATCATTTGTTTTACCTCTTCACATTGGCTGTGAAGTAAGTCTAAATAATCCACCATGGTTTTGAAACACCAACATTTTCATGCTGGAAGTATAAGCAGAATTCCAGATGACATAACCGTGAGCAGCTTTGCAATATACTCAACTGACTTGAACTTAGAAATCCAGACAGGGAGTGATTGAGCCTGCACATTTCTTCCCTGCCCCCTTCCCCTACCTCCATTCATCGTGTTTGTTTCCTCTGTTTTGATAGAGTGAGTGATGAGAAAGCATTTGTAGAAAGTTTCATTCGTGCTAGATAATGTTCAGTTAGGAAACTTCAGCCTAATACTAGACAATTTGTTCATTTCAGGGCTGTGCTCTTTGTAAAAATATGAAAAGTGAAAGTGTTAGTTGCTCAGTCGTGTCCAACTCTTTGTAACCCTGTGGACTGTAGCCCACTAGACTCCTCTGTCCGTGGAATTTTCCAGGCAAGAATCCTGGAGTGGGTTGCCATTCCCTTCTCCAGGGGATCTTTCTGCCCCAGGGATCAAACCCTCTCCTGCATTGCAGCTGGATGCTTTACAGTCTGAGCCAATAGGGAAGCCCTTTTAAAAATATGGAGAAACAAAAATCCAATGTGCATTGTAAAGCACTGATACCCGTGCATCACATCATTTCCATATTAAAATTTTACTTTTTCCACTATATACATACTAAGAATGTGCACGGACTATGTAACTTTGTCATTTAAATATGCTGTGGACCAGACTTTATTAAAGGTAAACTAGTTTCAGATGAAAAACAGATGTGACTATTCTTGGCAAACTTTCTTCCCTGTTCACAATGAATTTAAAATGAAGTATAATGATGATTTAAAAAAAAAGGAAAAAAAATTTATAACTCTGACCTTCAGTATGACATTTTTTAAATAAGTCCTTTATTAGCACAAAGATGTTTGCCCTATAGCAAAGAATATTAGAAAGGAAAAGAAATCATATGATAAAAAGATTTTGCTAATGTAAGAAGTTGCTCCTCTTGTATCTACAATGCCTTTGCTTTGGAATGACTAGATTATATAGCATCAACTCTGACACTAGAGGGATTGCCTTTCTTTCTAAAAACTTAATGACCTTGAAATGGCCTTAAATGGAGGTTTTCATATACTAACTCCTTAAGCTAAGGTTGCATAACAAATGAAAATTAAAGATGTATTGAAGAGCACAAGATGGTAAATTCTAACCCAGTTTCATTTATTGCATCATGTGCAAAAGTCAATAAATAATGCAAAAATAAAATAGGAGTGCTGTTTTATAAAAGGTCAGGCATAGCAGAAATGAACTTTTGTCACATCTCTATGCTTATACTGTAAGTTGTGTGAGTTTATTTATGTAGCTAAAAGAATTTAATACTAAATCCTAACTACTTTATACATCTCAGCTGACCCCTAGTACTTCACGCCTCAGAAAAGAGACCCTGTATGTTGAACTGGTTGATGTATCCCATTTTTGTTGTAGACCACCTGCCAGGGCTTATAACAGATCTGTAATGGGTTTCATACCTTTTATTGTGTAGAAAATGGATTGATAGATTAGGCCTGGAGCCAGTGAACCGTGGAACCCCAGGTTTGCAGGCAAGAGTTTATCACCCTTTGATGTTATTTCTGTCTCATGTCAGCTGAGAAGGATGAGCTAGATTATCTGAGAGTAAACTGGATGCCAAAATCAGCATTCCCCTCATTTATCCACCTTATTGTTCACAGCGAGGCCACTGTATGGGTTATGAAGGGACTGGTAAGGGCATGGTGGACATATTTTGTTCTGCTGCCTTTTAATTTATTTACTGATATGAGAATTAATTACAAGACATCAGAGAGACTATTTCATTGTTTGTTGCTAGAGAAAATCAATCTGTTTTGCTTTAGAGGTAAAAGTATTTGAACTGAATGATGCAGTTCTAATTTGTAAACGTTTTCAGTTATCACTGGGAAAAGTATACACCATCTTTGGCACAGTTGGCCAAGAATGAATGGAAAGAGATGGACCAGGAAATGGGCCAGAAACCAAAGTCATTGCAAGGATACTTCAAGAAAATTCTGTTTGTCTTGATAGTTGCAATCTGTAGGCAACCTGTGACTGATGAGTATACCTTAAAGGCAGTCTAAAAATAAATTTCTTGGAAAGGTGAAACCTTCTGCCTGTTCTTGATATGAGTGTCATCAACAGTTTTGAATGGGGCAGTAATACTTGGGCCCACTTAGACATTTATAAAAGAATTAAAATCTGTTTTTCAGTCACAGTCTCAATGATGATTGTGAATATTGCTTTTGTTGCTATTACAATTGTTACAAATCCTAGACTAGTACAGTTACCTCCTTGAACCTGCCTTATTGTTTTGTTTATATCATCAATGTGCATCTTTCCACCAGAATGGTTGATGATGCTGGTGAAGGATGAGAGAAAAATTATTGTTCAGGTGCTACATAGGTATTCATGCATTGGTGGCCAATACAGGATAGCCCAGGAAACAGGAAAGTTAATAGGAAAGATGCTCAGTGGTTACGATTTTATAGGGCTTGAGAGTGGATTAAAACAATTTTTAAGCACTAAAATAATTAAGGAAGTGGTTGACATTAACCTCTTCAATTTGTTTATCCTTAGACTGGAATGCAACATGACTAAATACTCACTTCTACATTGAATGAAGAATCAATTTTCTTAAGATACTGCTTTCCAATTTCTCACTTAGTTCTTATGTAGGTACTTCTGAATGTGACCTCACATGTTGCAATGGTTTGTGTAGTGACTGGTCCTGCCTCATCTTCCTACCCTCCTCCAACCTCAACTCACTATTGCAAAGATCACTAAACCTGGCGCTAATAGCTGAGTCCCAAAGAAGATTCATCACTCACTAGCTCAGAAGTATGGGCTATTTACATAAAATTTTCACTTCCATGTTCTCATGTTTACAAAGGCAATGCCTTATGAGGCTAATTTGCTCATGCACAGTTCAGTGATGAACTAAAGACACAATATATATTTTAATACTCTTCTATATTTTAAATTATGGTTACTGTTACAAGATGGGTGTTATAAAATTCTAATACCAGTGGAAAGGAAGAGAGAGTCTCTGTGTCATCACATAGAGCAGCATTTTTCCAACATTAACACATACATGAACTCCTTAGGGATTTTGTTAAAACAAGATTTCTGATTCAGTGGGTCTTGTGTAGGATCTGAGACACAACATTCCCATCGGGCTTCCAGGTGATGCCAATGCTCTAGACCTTGGTCTCCACTTTACACAGTAAGGATATAAAAGATAGCTGTCAGAAATCTGTGTGGGATTTGACTGTCAGTCCCATTCATTGGCAGATTCAGGCAGTGTATTCTCAGATAGTGGTGAGGCTTTTTCTAAAACTGTTTCTCTCTTGGTTTGTGTGAAGCACATCCATCCAACCCCAGAGGATAAACATTCAGCTTTGACAGAATCCATGAGCACTTGCAACCTGTTTATACTTTTGAGACATAAGCCTTTGTGGATTTCTAACCCACATATGCCCACCTCATATGCCTTGTGCTCTCAGATCCATTCTGGGTCCTCCTCCTCCTATGGTATATATTGCAAGAAGTTGACCTTGGACCACATTATTCCCCAGCTTATTCCTTAATCACCAGCTTCTGGGTAGATATAACCCATTGGAGGCTCTGGCAGCAGACTGGAAAACAGAGGGAGAAGAAAAGTCAAAAGTATTTTTTTCCCGTCCTTCATTGCCTCAGGCAATGGCTGATAAAGAGTATGTAGCTGCTATTAAATCTACTAATAATGTTCTTCTAAAAACCTTTCTCCACTGGTTACCTCCATTAGTTTGCTATGAATTTTTGTACAGGTGTCTTTGCAAAGCATTGAATCTGCCTTCAGTTACACTTTCTAAATTTGCATTTCTTTTAAGATTTGGAACTCTAGTAATATTATTGAGGAACTCTTAACCAAGTTTCACTCCCATTTCAGGCCTTCCCTTAGAGATCAGTTACCCAGTGCTACAAAAGTATTAGGTAACAAACCCTGTACAATATTGGGTTGGCCAAAATTTTGTTTACATTTTTCTGTACAGGGTTATGGAAAAACATGAAAGAACTTTTGACCAACCCAATAATTGACTTAAAAATGATAACCATTTTTAATTGCAGTCAGTCTGTGGATCAACTAGGCTGATAAAGCAGAAGCTTGGATGATCTCAGAAGATCTCACTCATGCTTTTTCAATCAGCTGATAGGTTACTGAGAGCTGGCTTATCTAGGATTCACCACCGCTTCATTTGGTCTCTCCTGTTCCACCTAGCTAGCCTGGACTGTTTCTCATGCAGAAAAAAGGATTCTAATAGAGAAAGCAGAAATGTACATATTCCCTTGAGGCCCAGGCTCGGAACTGGCTTGCTGTCATTTCTAATACACCCTTAAAACGAGACACAAAACCAGTCCAGATTCAAGAATTAGAGGGAAAAGTGCACCTCTTGATGGTAAGAACTTTAAAAGTCATGTTGCAAAGAGATGTGCATATACAAAGGTCATCAGTGCAATTGGTTGACCATTACCTTTAATCTGTCAGGTTTCTTACTCATAAGTAAGATATTCCATTAAGATACATCCCTATGTACTTAATTAACCAATGTGCTTAGTCGTTCAGTTGTGTCTGACTCTTTGCAACCCCATGGACTGTAGCCCGCCAGACACCTCTGTCCATGGGGATTCTCCAGGCAAGAATGCTGGAGTGGGTTGCTATGCCCACCTCCAGGGGATCTTCCCAGCTGCAGGGATCGAGCCCAGGTCTCCTGCATTGTGGAAAGATTCTTTACCATCTAAGCCACCAGGGAAGCCCTAATCAACCAATACTAACTCTCATATAATGTTAACTCAGGATCAATAGTTTCAAAAGCTGATAGTCTTGAGAGTCACAAAAATTTGCAAAGATATTTTATGTGAAATCCTAGGAGGATAGCAGCATTTGTTTATTGGTATATTCAGTATTTATTGTCTCCAATATTGAAAGTATCTTGCTAGAAGAGGAGGATGAGTTATGAATGAAATAGACACCTGGGTTTATGAATCGAACATTTGGTGAGAGGAGGCAACATTAAAACATGATGATAAATGCAGTTGTTATCATTGTCTTCTTAGATTTGTTAGCTTGTAGACTGAGCTACAGTAATCAAGAGACTCCAGATTTCAATAGCTTAAGCAATATAGACATTTGTATCTTTTGCACATAAATCCCAGCTTGGCTACATAGTCTCTTATCTAAAAATTATTCAAGGAACCCAGGGAACCAAAATAACTATGCTATCCTCAATATATTGCTATGTTTCAGAATCTCCACAAGGATCACCCAAATATCCATGTACTTTCTTTCCGATGTCTATACTCACTGCCTCTCTGAGGCAGACCATCCATAGTCCCACTAACTTAACTAAATCCAGATAAAGTCCATTGGCTTGGGGCTGTATCATATCTTCATCATGTTCATATGTGGCTCCTCATGGTCTAGGGACCTATAAAGTAAACGCCATGCTATCTGCTCCCATCACAACCAAATCTGAATGGTGGAGCAAGAAAAAGCCTAAAGATATAAGTATTGGAGCACTTTTGTAAGACTTACATTATGAAGTCAATGCTTTCCCATCCCCCTTCCCCATACCCCTCACTGCAGACTAGGAGATTTCAGGTGGAAGCTAGGAAGAATGGTTTAATAGAACTTCTTTGAAGGAAGAAATGGAAAGAATCAGATTGCTTTCTGAATCACCCAGCTGTCTAAGTGCATGTGTGTGTGTGCTCAATTGTGCCTCACTTTTTGCAACCCCATGGACTATAACCCACCAGGCCTCTGTCCATGGGATTTCCCAAAGCAAGAATACTAGAGTGGGTTGCCATTTCCTCCTCTAGGAGATCTTCCCACCCCAGGGTTCAAACCCACATCTCCTGCATTGGCAGGCGGATTGTTTACCACTTGAGCCACCTAGGAAGCCCATCTAAGTAATAATTGCTTAGTTCAAGCTGTGGTGAGAATGTGAGCATGTAACAGAGTATGGGGCCTGAAACAGTACAGAGGAAGAAGGAATGGTTGTTTTGGATAATAGAAATATATAGTAGATTTGATTTGGAAAAATGAAAATAAAAATTCTGTTGGATTCCCTTGTTTTGGGTAGTTGTTGTTTAGTCACTAGGGTTAAGGGCAGCCTTTCCCTGGATGCACAAGAAATTTATATTTCCTCTCTCTAATTCTATCTCTGACCAGGATTCTGACCTTGTCATTGACTTCTTCCCTGGGACCAGAGTTGTTATATAATCCTGGAGGAGACAGAGAAGCCACTACCTCCACTAGCAATTTACATAATCATTTGCCTACAATTTGGTGCTAATTAAAATGTGAAAAGAGTAGTGATATTGTTTGAAAGTGTAATAAGGTCACTCTTTGTTCCTGAGAGCAAAGATAACATCACCAAAAAGGATCTCGTGCATATTTACATAAGAGCAGAAACAGGGAAGAGAGAAGGGATGAGGTGAACCCAGTAGTCATCACGTAGTCTGGCATAGGCAATGGAATTTTTAGAAATGGAATTCTGCTAGGCTTTGAAGATTTGACTGACTTCTGTAGAGTTCTACACATTGCTGGCTTGCATGATTTAAATTTTGATCTCACTCTGTTCTGGTTATATAGGCTATACAAGAAACTACCCTACAAGTGATTTAAAACAGCAAGTTTTATTGTGTCTCATGATTCTGAGAGTTGACCACAACATTCTTCTGCTTCATGTGGTGTCAACCAAGGTGCAGGGAAAGCTGGAAAATCCAAAATGGCCTCACATGAGTGGCAGTTGGTGCTGGTTGGGAGTTCAGCTGGGGCTGTTGGCCAGGAGCCTCCATCTGTTTCCAGTTGGTCTTCCCCACGTGGTTCCTTGGGCTTTCTCACAGCTTGGTGTTTGAGTTCCATGAAGAAGAGTCCAAAAGAACACTAACGTTCAAGTCCTTTTCAAGCTTTATGTTTGTACCACTCTTGTTAATATCCCATTGGCCAAAGCTATGATATACAGCTAAGTTCAGTCAAAATGAGAGCGAACAGCATAGAGATGAATTCTGGGAGGCATGATTCCCAGCACTGCCCAGTAACAGTCTATTGCAGAGTCCTTACTAGTGTATGACCTCTCTGTGTCTTGGCTTCCTTATCTGAATATTGGGACAAAAATGACATTGCAAAAATGGATTCAATGAGAGATACAATACATGCAAACTCAGAGACATGCCTCTACAGAGTGAGATACCAATAAATAATAGCCGTTGTTGTTGTTGTGTGTGTGTGTGTGTGTATTTATTTATTTATTTAGTATCATTCCCCCAGAGTTAAATAAAAGTTTTCCTGACAGTGACAAAACCATAAAACAGTAACAGATGATAAACTTCCACCTTAATCTGCCTTCCCTTCAAGCTCTTCAGATGTCCAATAGTATGAATGAGAGCTGTGTTATGAAACCACCAATACACTCTTCTGCAATGCCTGGTTGATTCTGACAAAAGCCTCTACTAGTCACAAAATTCCAAGCAAGCAAACCTTATACCTACTCGGGTGAGGGATGCCAAGGGTTCAGCAAAGGCAAAAGTTCCTCAGTAAATTTATCTTCTAGTCCATCCCCTCTATAATGCAACTCTGGCTGTATTCTGATGTTTTCTCCCATTGGTCATTTTCACCCAGGCTGGCATCCTGGAGAGACCGCCCAATATTCTTCCCTTTAGTCCTCTGTTCTTTGTTTGTCCTACCCTGCCTGGGCGACCTAGAGTGTGTCTACCTTCTTTTTTTCTCTCTTACATCACAAATCTCCAAGTGTGACCACTCCTTCTACCCCTCTGAAGTCCAACAAGACACATCTTGTCTTCCTGTCACCCTCCAGCCCCCAGCAGTATTTCTCTTGCTGTGTTCATTACTTTCTGCCTCCTGTGCATCAGTCATTCCGTTTGTATCATTCCTTTATTTCTTTATATATCCATACCTCAGTACCTATTTCCATACCACTCTACACTAGACTGTCAAGAAAGAAACTTAATTTAATCCTGTTTTGGAGTCTTTCTCTCCCTAGAAGAACTGAAGAATTCTAGCAGTGTTAGGAGTGATAGATAACATTTACTAATAGTTTACTCTGTGTTAGGCACAATTGTAAGTACTTCACTTTGTCGTAAGAAAAAAAAATAACCCAAGACTACCAAACAGCAATCTAGAACAAAGCTGAATTTCTTGCTAACCTGGCATATACCAAAGGATCAATAAATAGCCACTATGAAATGATTGATTATTGATGTGGTGGTGGTGGTGGTGATTTTTATTTTGTTAGTAGAAAAATAAATTTTTCCAGCAAAGCTGCATTCATATCTTTAGGAAAAGATAGAAATCCCATCCAAATTTATGTGCATTTGAGAGGACCCCTCTGGCACTAAACTCTCAGGCAAATGCCACCATCTGTGTGATTGCCTTTCATTTGCCACTGTGGGCACAGCAGGTACTATTAGGGTAACCTTTTCTTTCACCAGCCTCCTCTCAAAATAGTAAACACTTGGGCTGTTACAAAGCTCTAATCCCAAACTGCAAATTTAAAAATCTCTTTCTTTCAGAACATGATGATTGTCCTATTACTGGATCCCATTATTTTTCATTATGGGAATACAAAATATGGCTTATAGGTATTAGGAAAGTGACAGAGAAGTCTTATTTGCTAGCATTAACCAAGAGATTTTATGGTGTAAAATTATAAAATTAGTTAAAGTAGCATAAATTTTCACCCTCTGTGACATGTAATGGAGGATTAGTCCTAATACACCCATAAGTAACTGTTTCAAGGGATGCATTGGTTGGTACTGCCAAAGCTGCAACTGACAGACAAAACTGCATCCAAGTGATTTAAATAATAAATGTCATCAGGGTTCTGGTTCCATTTTTTCACTGCTTTATGAATTCTGCCTTTCTGTGTCAACCTCTCAGCTTCATCTGGCTAACCTTATGGTGGTAAAAGTTGCCTACAACAGTTTCAGAGCCCAACTTATGCACACATGCGCACACACACACATACACACAAACGTCTCTTTAGGACTGTTCTTGCCCAAAGCATCCAAGAACCATCTCCTTGAAACATTGGCCTGAATTAGGTTACATGAAGCTGCAACACGATGAAAGTAGATAGGTAGTTAGAAAATTCCCCAAAAGGCAGAAAAAGGGAAGGGAGATGGCTGGCTGGCTGGCTGGATGGTTGGTTGGATGGATGGATGGATGGATGGAAAAAAGGTAACCAAATAATATCCATAATATTTTGGGAACCTAATATTTTGACCAATTAATGGAACTGAGTAGTGATCATAACATGATATCTATGCTCTCCAAATAGAGACAGGTTGTAAAAGTGAAAATTGCTCAGTCGTGTCCAACTCTTTGCGACCCCATGGACTGTAGTCCATGGAATTCTCCAGGCCAGAATAGTGGAGTGGATAGCCTTTCCCTTCTCCAAGGGATCTTCCCAATCCAGGGATCAAACCCAGATCTCCCACATTGCAGGTGGATTCTTTATTAGCTGAGCCACAGGGGAAGTCCAGGCAGGTTGTAGACATCATTTAAAGAGCAAATGTATTTTACAGTAGCTCCCCCCACCCCCCACCACAGTATGTCTGTTCACTACTTCTCATTCCTAAACATGCTGCCCGATTTCCCATTACCAGGAACTTGCCTCTTCTTACTTGGGGGCTTTCTTTGTTGATTCTTGGAGCAGGGCAGAAAAGTAGAGGAAGTAAGGTTCTTTAAGGTAGCAGTTGGCAGATAAATACCCCAGCCACCTTACCCTTCAGATATGTTAAATTCAAGGTTTACCTCCTACATTTTCTCAAGTAACTCTCAAGTAATATTAAGCTTCACATGCCCACAGTGTTGACTTGCTTGATAACACTCCCTTTATTGGCAGTTTTCCTTATTTCACTTTTCCTCACTCCCCTAGTGTGTCCTGGAACCACATCCCCAAATTACTTGAGTACACAATCTTGCTATAGGGTGTTCTTCTGGGGAGACCCAAATTAAAACAAATGCCTTTTGTATGCAGGTCCTTAGGAGTTGACCATGGGCATAAATTGAATCAGAATTCTTTATCCATTGCTTTTTCCCTTTGTGTTATGTTAGAATGAAAGATGTTACTTCTCCCCCTGACTTTTTCTGTTTCTTTATCTCTTGCCTTCTGAGTTCCCAAATAAAACATGGCCACAACCACGGAAGGAAATGGAAATCAGAGTAAATGCTCTATTTTAGAAAGTCTAAGTGTTAGATGGTGGTGGTTTAGTCACTAAGCCGTATCCGACTCTTGCGACCCCGTGGACTGTAGCCTGCCAGGCTCTTCTGACTATGGGATTTTCCAGGCAAGAATACTGGAGTGGATTACCATTTCCTTCTCCAGGAGATCATCCCAATGCAGGGATTGAAGCTGGTTCTCCTGCACTGCAGGCAGATTCTTTACCAACTGAGCTACCAGGAAGTACCCTAAGTATATGGGCCTGAAACGGAGATTATAAAGAGAAGTAGAAATGAACATAAATAAGATGTGAGATTGGCGTTGGCAGAGGAGGGTGGCTTGATTTTTACCACAGATAGTAGAGCTGCTTAGTGAAGGAATTCTAATTAATTGTGTGTATGAAGAATAGACAACCAACATTACTCACAGAGACCTCTAGAGAAGTTCCCGGTGATGTTTTACTAAATTTGAATAAGACTGTTTACTCAATATTATCATAATGTCAAAACAATGATAGAATGAATATAGTCTTTAAAGACAATTTGAAATTAAATGTATCACATATTTCTACTCAGTTTTCAAGTACTGTGTCATTCCTGGCATTATAAAAGAATTCTCCTCTTTTACTTTCAAACCCTTCCAGAGACAAAATTTCCTAGTATCTGTCTTGGATGTAAGTACACAATTTGATGAGGGGAAAAGGAATCAGAAAAAAATAACTTTTTCAGAAAATTCATTTAGAACCATCTGTAAGACTTGATATGTGTCTTGAATGGTGTTATATAGAATGGAGTTTAGATTGTGAAAAACTATCAATTTAGTTTCAGAAAATTAAGGTCTTATGTATCATTTTTAAATTAATTTAGTGATATTTCATGCATTTCCAAACCTCAAACTCATCCCTTAAACAGAAAAGTCTTAGAACTATTATTTTTCACTTCTACATTGTATATTCCTCACCAATTTTCAGAATTTAATTCCAGTTTGTTTTCATTATTTCCATGTTATAAAGAATACATAACCTCAATTTCCAAATTGTAATTTATTCTTGTTCCTCACTCTTACATCTCATCCTCTCAAAACCCGTTAATCTCCTTCACTCTTTTTCCATCAGCTCTCTTGTTCCTTTTTCCCCTTCTCTCACCCCATAATTTCTGTACTTTTTTGTCTAAAATCTCTCTCTCTCCCTCTTTTGCTTGCAGTTATGTTCTTACTTGTTGAAGTGAGCAAGGTTGGCTCACTTCATTCTCCATTTTCCTTCTATCCTCTCAGAGTTTATCTTTTATATGTGTTTAAATAAACTGTGCTTTTAATTTAACATATAAAATTAAGAAGACAGATGAGAATACCCCTAAAGAACCAAGTAAAAAATGTTTCATGACTGATGCAACCTTTTACCTAAAAGCAGTCTTAACAGATTTTGGCATTCGTGGCTACATGAATTTGTGGAGAATTTTTAAAAGAATCATTTGAAATAGCAACAACACAAAGATAACTCATCTGCTTCAACTGAAAAATGCTGAAATAAAGCTGTATAACTGACAACATTATTCATCTTTATCATTATTCTGCTTAGAATTTGAGCATGAATTTTAAGAATGTCAGAGCGTGCATGAAACCCTAATGGTTTTATCATTTCATCCACTTGTATATTTGATCTCTTATTTCTGAAACTGAAACTTAAAAAGTAGCCATAAGTTCCCAGTAACTCATTAAAATATGCTTTTTTCCTGCATTCCCTGGTGCCTCAGATGGTAAAGTGTCTGCCTACAATGCAGGAGACCCAGGTTCAATCCCTGGGTTGGGAAGATCTCCTGGAGAAGGAAATGGCACCCCACTCCAGTCTTCCTGCCTTGAAAATCCCATGGACGGAGGAACCTGGTAGGCTATAGTCCATGGGGTCACAAAGAGTCAGACACTGAGCAACTTCACTATACTGAAAAACATTTAACGTCACCACAATTTTACTTATAAAGCATTATCATATTTGCCTCTTAACAAGTTTGTAAGATTATGTATTAGCTATCTACTGCTGCATAACAAATTACCACAGATGTAGTGACTTAAAGTAGAATGTGTGTTAGTAGCTCAGTCATGTCCGACTCTTTGCAACCCCATGAGCTGTAGCCCACCAGGCTTCTCTGTCCATAGCATTCTCCAGGCAAGAATACTGGAGTGGATTGCCATTCCCTTATCCAGAGGATCTTGTTGACCCAGGGATCGAACTGTGGTCTCTGGCATCACAGGCAGCTTCTTTATTGTTTGAGCTACAGGGAAGTCCTAAAGTAGAATACATTCTAAAAGACTTTCAAGATATCTATGGGATAGTAGTTTGGACTTGGTTTATCTGGACTCTTTGCCTCAGAGTCTCTCACAAGTGTCAAGGTATCAGCCAGAGTTGATGCTTCATCCGAAAACTCAACTGGGTATGGGTCTGCTTCCAAATTTACATGGGTTTTGGGAAGATTCAATTCCTTATGAATTATTAGTTTCTTGTTGACTGAAGCCACTCTCAGGTCCTTGCCAAATGTGACTCTCCAATATGGTGGCATTTTGCCTTCTCAAGACCAGCAAGAGAAAAAGACTGCTTAAGCAAGACATGAGTCACAATCTGATGTAACTTAAAGTGACACCCCATCATCTTTGACATGTTCTATTTGTTAGAAATGTCACAAATCTTACCACTCTCGAAGGGAGGAGATTATGCAGAGGAACCACTGGGTGTCATTTTAGTCTGCCACCATATTTTCTTTCCCCCTGTTGACATGTGAAAATATAATTAATCATTTATATTTATTTTATGTTTGTACATGCATCACATTTAGCATTAGGGAAATCTTTGCCATTTTGTGTATAACAATATGTTATTTCAAGAAACTGAACTTGATCCTTCCGTATTTTGAAATGCATGTGGGTGTGAGAAGCTGGGTTGTCATAAGCAAGGGTTTCACTGGATTATAATAGATTTTCTCTGTGAGATACTATGGTTCTGAAACCACCGAGCCTTCTAAGTTCAGGTGATTCAGACTCATCAGTTTTCATGCAGATATTCTCATGCTCCTTTAAACTTTCAGATTTAGTATTTGGCATTTTTCTTTTTATAAAATAGTTGTGAAATGCCAGTTCTCATTTTACGCATATTAGGACAAATATTTTTTAGTGAAATTTGAGAGTATCCTGGAAATAACTTTATGTTCTCATTTATGTTTTGAACTTTATATTGAAGTTGTTTTCCTAGTAACTAAAATTCTTGTTATATCCATGAAGAGCTCTGTCTTTTGATGAAGTTTTATTGCAAATAGAAATGTCAAAATATGGCAAAGATAGAGCTGTAATTTTTCATCTATAATTTTAAATATACATTTGACTTGTATATGTAGAGATCTATACTCACATTTGCTTTTAGTATTCATGTAAGAATGTTCATATATATTTTTTGAATAGCTTGGTTACCATTTGGAGTAGGGATGCATTTATTGTGGCAATGATTCTTATCTTCTGTGGTTTTCAAATGGGAACTTCAATATGCTTAACATAGCTGGTTATATAATATTGCAAATGTTCTCAAAAGGAGAATAGTCAAAATAAGAGACGTAGGAGAATAGTAAATATTTGTCCACAATCAGTTTTTTATACAAACAATATACCCAACTTTTACATCAGTGCTTTACAGTTTGGTGGCCACTGCCTCCTGTATGGCCTGGAGAATCCCAGGGATGGGGGAGCCTGGTGGGCTGCCATCTATGGGGTCGCACTGAGTCAGACACGACTGAAGCGACTTAGCAGCAGCAGCAGCAGCCTCCTGCATGAGCACTAGAAATGTAACTAGTCCAAACTGAGATGTGCTCCAAGTATAAAACACTGGATAGCAATACCATCATATGAAAAATAAAATATCTCATTAATAATATTTACATTGAACATAGGTTGAAATGGTAGCAGTTTGGCAATATTAAGTTGAAGAAAGTATATTATTAATTTTACCTGTTTCTTTTAATGTTTGAATGTATACAAAACATTAGTTTACATGTACAGCTCACGTTTCTGTTGGACAGCATTGATCTAGATAAACAATGGCGTAAGTAGTATTGAGAGAAGTAATAACCTGGGCACTTGTCTCTGTAGAGAAGAAATTAGATTAACCCTACAATACATATTAGCCCCTGAGTTACTTAGAATTGAGTTATTCTGTCTTGTTAGGAGTAGGTTTTTATTCAATGTCTCTGCCTGATGTAACCAGCCAACTAACTAATCAACAAGCAAACAAAAACTTTGAAAGGGAAAAATCACTTTTTGAGGCTGTTTCACATACCTAGTATGGAAAAGAAAAACAACACAGATGTAGAACTAGAAGCATGAAGGATATAGCTCCTGAATGTCTTTTGGACTTGAATGCTTCATACCTAGAAGATGCTCAACCAATTATTGCTGAAAAATTGTGGTGTGAAAATCAGTTACATTTTCTAGCAGCATATTTATTAGTAGCAAAATATGCACTAATGTTCATGAGCTATTCAGCCAGTTAATATTGCCCTTATGTTACTAAGCCTGTCTTCATCTCACTGGTTTAATCAGCAACGGAATCAGCCGCACCATTGTCTCTCAAATTTTTCAGAACTTTACATTTATAAACCAGCATATATTTAGCAATGCCTCCTACATATTAGCTTATTTGAGTCTCACAGAAGTTGTAGGTGGATATTGTCTCCTTTGTTGAGGAAAAGAAATCCAGGTTCAGCAAGGTTAACTGACCTTGCTTAAGATCAGCATGTTGCTATGTGACAGACAGTGGTTACTTTATCTCTGAACTTGGCATATCAAAAGAGATTTAAAGAATTAACCTTGGAGAGCAAGAGTTAAGGGTTGAATATTTTATCTTGTTGCCAGTCTTAATAATCAGCAATTTGATATTAAGGCTGCTAGTCATCTCTAATGAAGGGGAGTTAGTTTGAAGTTGGTTGATTGATTGGTGATTGACAGAAATATTAGTTTTCAGAGTGAATTCATTAGAAGACTAAAACGTGGGGATTATTCATTCAATAAATAATTGAACATTTGTTATGTGCATGATACCAAGCTAAATGGATACTTAAAAAGAGCATGGATTACATTGAGATAGAAGACAGAGTAACCTTTTCACCCTCAATAAGTCCTCCATAACCTTATAATCTAGCTGAACAGATAATTATGTGGATGGTGGAGATAGCAGTAGAGGATCATAATACAGGAGATGCCCAGGGATGGACAAATATTTTCTCAAATATACTACAAGATAGCCTTGGCCCACAGCATTAAGGGAAGCCCTCATCTCATGCAGACCTTGTTCCAATCTGAAGTAGGACTTGAAGCACTCAAGAAAAGAAGAAAGATTATTACCAGTGGAAAGATTATAAACAGAATATTGCAGCGGGATTGCACCTGAAAACAGGTGATCATGTCAAAAACTGGAAAGTCATGTTTGGGTAGAAGTTTGAAGATCTTTATCTGACAAGCTAAGGGACTTCGAATCATTCTTGTCTGAGAGACATGGTGGTTATTAGTAATTGTTGAGTACAACTCTGTTCCATTAAGAACAATAGATGCAACGGCTTGGAGCATCAGTCCACATCAGGGAGCTTAATGATCTGCTGCAGTATTTTCTCCAGTAAGTGATTCATGAGGGAAGGTCTTGGCTCTGCTAGGTAGATTATGTGTGTTCTGGTAGAGTACATCATAATCTCTAGAGGAGCATGGGTAGTTTGACTTTTCCCCATATGCATCCGTGGGAAACGCTGATAAATTAATCCAGAGGGAAGAGACTTTTTGTTAAGAGTTGAATTTTATTTTAGAAAACACCATCTGACAGCAATGTAGAGATTGAATTACAGCAAGTAGAAACTGGAGGCTACAAACCAGTTTGTGATTTTTCCCAACAGCCTAAGTGGTAAGGGCTAGAACTAGCCTCCTGCTCTACAATGTAAGAGACATGATGCAAGATAAACAGACAATCCAGAGTGAAGTCCATATGAAAACAGGAAGCAGGATGAAAGAGAACTGTGAAGTTCAGATACTGCAAGAAGTATGAGCTCTGCTCTACAAAAGAGAAAGTTGGTTTAGGGGATTATCCAGTTCAGCTGAGACCTGATAGCTCCTGAATGGCAAAGCAGATCATTAAACCAAGGACTTTCACCTCTTATGTTATTTGTTTTACTACACTGCTTTTGACTGCAGTTTCAGACTTAGTAAATCTGAAGTGAAAGCAGCATGAGACTGGGAACACGATGTTAATAGAAATAGTCTAAGGCACTTACTACAAATAAACATTATGCTTTGTGTGGACTAGAGCAGGGATGTGTGTACTACTGGGATCTAGGCATCTATTTACAAATTATAAACATAAAAATTAGATTTAGATATCAGGACTCCATCATAGATTTCCTGGTATGGAACTTAGATATGTGTATCAAAACAAAACAAGAGCCCCAACCCAATGGATTCTGCTATGGATTCTGGTTAAGAATACAATGGCTAAGAAAGTAAACCACTGTTCTGTGAAATGTGTGTTCATGATGACAATTAATTAAAAATGATTTTGAAGGCCCTCCTACCTTTTACCTATTAGGACACAAAATCTAGATTTGAAATTCATTGTCATATTTCAGAAATATATTTATACTTACCCTTTATTTTTATGTTATTACTTTCTTCAATTTTCATCACATATTTGTTCATCAATTGGTTTTGATGGACTTCACTTTCTTTCATTCTTACAGATGAGATTGCTCCCTCTAAAAATCAATAGGAGCCTGCTGACTTTATTTATTCTAATATGAAGGCACATAAAATGAATATGGCCAAAAAATGTTAAAAAGTAAGCCTGTTTTTCAAAAGACTAGATTGTCAATTGAAGCAGAAAATTATATTCAGTGCATTGGATTTATGCATTGTTTTAGTCTTCTCCAACCAATTTAGAAATGCACTTTTTTATAACATTGAGATTATTACAAATCCTGTGCTAAGCAGCTGAAATAATGTGTCTATGCCAAGGTCATATCTTAAAAGTTTGGAAGAACATACTGCAGTTGAATATATGTTCATGAATGTACTCTATAAAAATTTTGTGACATATTTGAGTAACTTAATTTTTATTTTTTACCTAATGCTGTCTTAATTTTTACTTTACCTTTGACAATGTTTCATACATATTCATTGCTTGAAAGAAATTAAGCAGACATTATTCTAAAGTCAATATTGAGTCTGCTAATGAAAATGGCTAAGTTAATTAACTAAATGGCAACCCTCACTGAACTTATTCAAAGCTATTTCCCCTTGTGATGTGTTTTCCTGAAGAAATGATGCATAAAGATTAAACTTTTATTCTTGATTGTTCTATATCAGCCTCTAAATTGTTACTTTGCATGTTACAACCTGTTGTATTATGAGTAATTCTGAGATCACCTCAATTTAATGGCAGCAGATCAAAGATAAAACCCTCAAGGATCATTTAAACCATCATTCTTTAAAAAAAAAGATCTTTTAAATGGTGTTCTATCAGAGTTTATCACTGATATATAGTTGGTAAGACGGTATTGTATAATTGAGTTGAGATTTTCTAAAAGTATACCATATATCTTCTCACAAAAAAAAAATAAATATTTGAGATAATGGTTAACAAAATGGGGGAATCTTTTCACAAAACATACATATATCAAGCCTTCACACTATATACTTTATCTTATCGTTTTCTTTATCAATTATGCCTCAATAAAACTCATTGGAAAAGACCCTGATGCTGGGAGGGATTGGGGGCAGGAGGAGAAGGGGACAACAGAGGATGAGATGGCTGGATGACATCACCGACTTGATGAATATGAGTTTGAGTAAACTCCGGGAGTTGGTGATAGACAGGGAGGCCTGGCGTGCTGCAATTCATGGGGTCGCAAAGAGTCGGACATGACTGAGTGACTGAACTGAACTGAACTGAAAGCTGAAAAAGTTTTAGGGCAAAGATGAAACTAAACTAATATGTTTAATGTACAAAAGTACTTTTTTTTTTTCCAAAAGTAGTTTTAAATAATAGATTCTCCAGGCAAGAATACTAGAGTGGTAGCCATTTCCTTTTCTAGATATCTTCCCGAATGAGGACTCAAACCCAGGTCTCCTGCATTGCAGGTGGATTATTTACCATCTGAGCTGTCAAGGAAGGCCAAGTAATAAATAGATAACATAATATTTTGTCAAGTTTTTTTTTATGTATGCATCCATGAGAGATTATAGAGTTTTCAAAATAAAAGGGAAAAAAGCATGTTTTAGCAGTTCAGTTCAGTTCAGTCTCTCAGTCGTGTCTCTTTGTGACCCCATGAACTGCAGCATGCCAGGCCTCCCTGTCCATCACCAACACCCGGAGTCCACTCAAACCCATGTCCATTGAGTCGATGATGCCATCCAACCATCTTATCCTCTGTCATCCCATTTTCCTCCTGCCCTCAATCTTTCCAGCATCGGGTCTTTTCAGATGAGTCAGCTCTTCACATCAGGTGGCCAAAGTATTGGACTTTCAGCTTCAACATCAGTTCTTCCAATGAACACCCAGGACTGATCTCCTTGCCATCCAAGGGACTCTCAAGAGTCTTCTCCAACACCACAGTTCAAAAGCATCAATTCTACAGTGCTCAGCTTTCTTTATAGTCCAACTCTCACATTCATACATGACCACTGGAAAAACCATAGCCTTGACTAGATGGACCTTTGTTGACAAAGTAATGTCTCTGATTTTCAGTATGCTGTCTAGGTTGGTTATAACTTTCCTTCCAAGGAGTAAGTGTCTTTTAATTTCATGGCTGCAATCACCATTTGCAGTGATTTTGGAGACCCAAAAAACAAAGTCTGACACTGTTTCCACTGATTCCCCATCTATTTGCCATGAAGTGATGGGACCAGATGCCATGATCTTAATTTTCTGAATGTTGACCTTTAAGCCAACTTTTTCATTCTCCTCTTTCACTTTCATCAAGAGGCTCTTTAGTTCTTCACTTTCTGCCATAAGGGTGGTGTCATCTGCATATCTGAGGTTATTGATATTTCTCCCAGCAATCTTGATTCCAGCTTGTGCTTCCTCCAGCCCAGCATTTCTCATAATATGTGCTGCATATAAGTTAAATAAGCATGGTGACAATATACAGCCTTGACATATTCCTTTTCCTATTTGGAAGCAGTCTGTTATTCCATGTCCAGTTCTAGCTGTTGCTTCCTGACCTGCATACAGGTTTCTCAAGAGACAGGTCAGGAGCCTATACCAAATAGATGTTTTTAGAAGTCTGAATAGGATTTTTTTTCTGTATTCAACCAGGATGGAAATATAAGTAAAAGTGGATCTAGGTTTTGTGATACATGAATATACTCTACTTGGGCGGTACTCTTTAAGTCAAAGAATGAAAACAAATTAGGTATGAACATGAGTTATTTGCACAAAGAAAAGAAATCATGACAAACTTAAAGAAGCTGACAAATTACACATACATCACAAAATTGAGAAAAATAGCACAATGTTTTTAATAGTTAACCGCTCTATAATACTCTAATGTATAATACTCCGTCATAGTTCTTTCCATATTTCCCTGGCTGTAGTCTTCTTTTAGCACCCCTTCCTGTGAGAGACTCAAAAGATAATATTGTCTTACCTCTAGCATGGTTAATTAAAATTCAACCTTTATTGTTGAGGGTTGGGAAATATTTCTTTAACATTCAGAACTCATTACTGGTGATGTCATATATATTATTAGAATTATTGCCAACTTTAGGAACACCTTATCAATTTCCTTTCACACAAGAACTGTAAAATGAGGGATCTTTTCAAGTTACCTTGTACAAGGACTAATAAAGACTTTTGGTCTAGCTGCACTGAACTCTGCTTCTAGGAAACACTCAGACTTCATTAAGGAGAACAAGTAGCTTGCAAATAAATCAAGGACTATTTATCCCTGCTTTTTTCAATGGAGTGGAGAAGGATAATGTCTAGTTTAAATGAACTCAAGAGCAGAGCTTAAGAAATTGAAAGCAACAACTTTGGTCCTCAGAAGCAAGAATGAAAGAATAGGGTTAGTGGAACAGAAAAGGGAGAAATACCAGAAAAAGTGCTCCCAGTTTTAGAGAGTCCTCTGAGGTGAAGGAGGCAGAGATATGTTGACAATGTGCAAAGGAAATATCCATCACACCCCAGCTATGTTAGAGGTCATGCCAGCACCAAGTATGTGTTACAGGTGAGATATCTGGAAAGCAAAATCATCTCTGCATGTGCTCTTACTCAGGCTTGGCTGCTTAATGGCTTCTGCTCCCCCTTTCACTCTTTTTCTGAAGTCTACTTTGTTGTAATTCTAGTTAAAAGTATTTGTCCCTATGGAGTAACTTCAGTACTCCACATGATGGTGCACAAAATGCTTCAAACCCAGCCCATGTGCCACAATTTTATTCCACATTCCCTTGAAAACTAGGGTTGCAAGAATTCACTAATGGGCAAAATCTGAATAGAGATTTCTCCAAAGAAGACATACAGATGGCCAACAGGCACATGAAAAGATGCCCAACATCGCTAATCACTGCTGCTGCTGCTGCTAAGTCACTTCAGTCATGTCCAACTCTGTGTGACCCCATAGACGACAACCCACAAGGCTGCCCCGTCCCTGGGATTCTCCAGGCAACAACACTGGAGTGGTTGCCATTTCCTTCTCCAGTGCATGAAAGTGAAAAGTGAAAATGAAGTCGCTCAGTCATGTCCAACTCTTAGCGACCCCATGGACTGCAGCCTACCGGGCTCCTCCATCCATGGGATTTTTCAGGCAGAAGTACTGGACTGGGGTGCCATTGCCTTCTCCGTCGCTAATCACTAGAGAAATGCAAATCAAAACCACAATGAGTTATCACCTCACACCTGTCAGAATGACTAGCATCAAAAAGTCTACAAATCATAAATTATGGAGAGGGTCTGGAGAGAAGGAAACTCTTTTACACTATTGGTGAGAATGTGGAAACAGTATGGTTTCTCAAAAAAACTAAAACTAGACCTACTATATGATCCTGCAGTTCCACTCCTGGGTGTGTAGTTGTAAAAATTAAAACATGAATTTGAAAAGGCACATGCTCCCATGTTCATAATAGCATTATTTACAATAACCAAGACATGGAAGCAACCGAAGTGTTCATAAACAAATGATTGGATTAAGAAGATGTGAGGGCCCCCTGCAACACACACACACACACACACACACACACACACACACTGGAACATTAGCCATTAAAAAGAACGAAATTCTGCTATTTGCAGCAACTTAGACGGACCTAAAGGATATTGTACTTAGTGAAATAAGGTAGACAGAGAACAAAAATACTGTATGATATCACTTATATGTAGAATATTTTAAAAATGCACAAATGAATGTATATGCAAACCAGAAACAGGTTCACAGATGTAGAAAACAAATTTCTGTTATTTCTGTTTACCAAAGGGGAGAGGGGCAAATTAGGGGCATGGATTAACACATACACACAACTATGTATAAAATATATAAGCAACAAGAATATACTGTATAGCCCAGGAAATTATAGGCATTATTTTGTAGTAATTTGTAATGGAGTATAATCTTTAAAAAATACTGAACTAGTATGCTATATACTTGAAACTGATATGATACTGTAAATTGACTACACTTCAACAAAAAAGGAAATGGCAACCCATTCTAGTATTCTTGCCTGGAAAAGTCCATGGACAGAGGAGCCTGGAGAACTACAGTCCATGGGGTCACAAAGAGTTGGACACGACTGAGCGACTGAACAACAACAATAGAAATCCCAGATTTTTTTAGTACCAAAACCTGCTCCCAAAGATCACTAAAATGTATTCTTTATTTATTCAGTGGGCATTCTGTTTTTTAATCTGACAACCCAAGTTATAAGTATTGTGTGGGCCAAAAAGTCCATTCATATTTTTCTGTACAATCTTATGGAGTCTCACTCCCCTTCCGCACATGTTGTGAAGCTTGGACCAGCATCCCACCTTTCAGGAGCTGCCTCAAATGGCTTTTGCTAGTTTAAGCATTGACACACAACTCAGATAAAGGTTCCTCTGTGAAATTATCCTCCTCCACACTCCCCCCCATCCGTCTCTCCATTCTCCTTCCAGGTGACATAGGCCCTCTGGACGCCATGCCCTCAGAGTGCTTTGTCTCCATCTACATTGAAGTACTCATCACTTGGTCATTTAATTATGTGGTCAAAGGCCTGCCTTTTCTTCCCATGTAAGTGCTCATCAAAGGAAGTAATGAATTCCCTAGCTCACTGGTAAATAAAAGGCATATAAAAGGCCATACATTTTTTTTCTTTTAACCATAAATCCAAATGTTGTTTTTAATTATTGAAAACAATCTCAAAAAAATTCAGTTCATGATTCACCTATGAAATTCACTCAATCTAGAATTCTGAGTAATCATATAAAAGTGATAATAAAGAACATGACTTCAAGTTTATAGTGCTACTTCCAGCCTCAGTTTGTACAGATACATTAGAGAAAGATATGAAGATGACACCACCTCACATGCCCAGATGACACCACTCTTATGGCAGAAAGTGAAGAGGAACTAAAGAGCCTCTTCATGAAAGTGAAAGAGGAGAGTGAAAAAGCTGGCTTAAAACTCAACATTCAAAAAACTAAGATCATGGCATCTGGTCCCATCACTTCATGGCAAATAGATGGGGAAACAGTGGAAATAGTGACAGACTTTATTTTGGGGGGGCACCAAAATCACTGCAGATGGTGAGTATAGCCATGAAATTAAAATATGCTTGCTCCTTGAAAGAAGCTATGACCAACCTAGACAGCATATTAAAAAGCAGAGATATTACTTTGCTGACAAAGGTCCGTCTAGTCAAAGCTATGGTTTTTCTAGTAGTTGTGTATGGATGTGAGAGTTGGACTATAAATGAAACTGCTTGCCAAAGAATGGATGCTTTTGAACTCAATCTAGAATTGAGTGGTGTTGGAGAAGACTCTTGAGAGTCCCGAGGACTGCAAGGAGATCAAACCAGTCCATCCTAAAGGAAATTAATCCTGAATATTCTTTGGATGCTGAAGCTGAAACTCCAATACTTTGGCCGCCTGATGCAAAGAACTGACTCATTGGAAAAGACCCTGATGCTGGGAAAGATTGAAGGTAGGAGGAGAAGGGGATGACAGAGGATGAGATGATTGGATGGCATCACTGACTTGATGGGCATGAATTTGAGCAAGCTCTGGGAGTTGGTGATGAACAGGGCAGCCAGGTGTGGTACAGTCCACAGGGTCACAAAGAGTAGGACATGACTAAGTGACTGAACTGAACTGATTAGAGAAAGTGCCAGGATCTGTTGTTTTAAGAGTCTCATCACAATGAAAAAATAAAAACATTCATCCAATAGGAGTGTACTGAGAGGTCAGGGAGATCCTCTGGTGGAGGAAATGACAACCCACTCCAGTATTCTTGCCTGGAGAATCAATCCCATGGACAGAGGAGCCTGGTGGGCTACAGTTCTTGGGGTCACAAAGAGACAGATACAACTGAGCAACTGAGCACACACACACACAAGAGGCAACTGTATATAGGTCTCGAGTTTCTATTTCATGTGTAGCCTTTGGGGAATGAATCAGCAATACAGAAGTTAAGAGCAAGTTCCATGTCTGCCTTTCAAAGGAAGATTTCTTTTAAGTTCACAAATAGTGTCCACATGCTCCAAAACTTTGGTTCCCTTCTGTATCTCTGAGTTTCCCTAACTCGATCCTGAAAGTGGTAGCTTCCAAGGCCTGAAAATGCCTGTATTTCAGCTCTCTGCTGGAAACCAGTGCCTCAAATGTGGTCAAATCATCAGAAATGTAGCTTCAACCTTAGCCAGAGCCAGAAACTGCACCTCCCGCACCAGCAAAGCCCTTGGGCTGGACAAAATCATTGGGCATTTGGTGCTGGTCATTGCATTAGATCCATTACACAGGTGATCTGGCAGGAATCCCAGCTTTGGAGGAAAGATGTTTAAATCCTGTAAATAATTGACTGTAGCACCATAGCAGTTGATTGTGTTGAGGCTGTATCAAAATTGCTTTGTTAGGCTCTATTATATTGCTCATTATCTTACTGTGAGGAAAATTAAACTTACATCTGCTTCAGGTGACAAGGTACCCTGTTGTCCTGGGATTTTCCACATTTTAGGTCTATGTCACAGGCTTCTAATAAACCCTCAGAGAACATCTTTTATGTTCATGTGCATCCAGGTGTCAGACCGACACACTCTTTGTCTCCTTTAAACTCAGTGATACACTCAGGGCCATGTGCGTTTCTCTCTTCTCTGCCAGTGATGAAATTTATTCATAGAACGTTCAAGCTAGAGAAGGCACCTCAGAGCAGAGCAATAATCATCAAGGCTCAGAGTAACTCACAGGATATAATAACAGTATTTTTTAAATTTATTTGGCTTTTTTGTTGGGAGATCATTTCCATTTTTTTAAAAATTCTTTATTCCATTTTTGCTTTTCTTCTGAATCACATAAGCAAATTTAAAAGGAATTTAAAATTAAATAATAATATGATAATTCGATCTTGCTAAGCATTTACCATTGCATGCTCAGATTCCAAATTTCAGCTGACTGCCACCACAGGCTTCAGCTAGCTGGTCCCCACTGAATGGCCAAGCCAAATCAGAGATTTGTACATACTGGCCACAAACTTCCTCAGCAGCAAGCCAGGGAGATGATGGATTTTTAATGATTTCCAATGGAGTTTGCTGTCTTCATATATTTTCAAAGTTAGATGAAGAATTTACTGAGGAGACATGAGTTGAACAAATGCTATATTTTTAAGTGTTTTTTTTTTTTTTTAAATACGCTGAATTGGAAGCACCTCCCTCACTAATCCACCCCTTGAAGCAGCTCCAGGAGACAGGCAGAGAAAAGTACTAGAGGTTAGAAGTATTGGAGGTTGAGCCACAACTCCTTGGTCGTCTAGAGCAGGAGTCAACAAACTCTGTAAAGCTGCAGAGTCAATATTTTAAGCTTTGCAGGCCGTAAGATCTCAGCAGCAACTATTTGATGCTGCCTATAGAGTGCAAAAGCAGCCATAGGCAATATGCAAACAAATGGGTTTGACAAGTATCGATGAAAAATTAATCAATAGTCAACCTAAGAAAGAAATGAAATTTTTAATTCAAGTTAACCTGAGGATTATAACTTGGGAGAGAGTGTTTTAGAGAGTTCTGAGAATGGTTCCAAAGAGGTCAGGAATGAGGGGAGCCAGTATATATGTGATTTGATGAAGGGGTACATGTATTCAAGCATATATCTTGGTAGAAACTTACTATCTTAATGATTTGAGTATTTTTCTAAGTATGGGAAAATGCAAGAAATTGAGTTCATAAAAATGTTTCTCCTGTAAGTTATCTAACTCTCAGTGGGTCATTTCGACTGGTTTTCCCAAAATGCCTCATCCTGAACTGTGCCCTGAATTCTTTTCAGGGTGTACTGTAGGTCAGTGACTGCAGTGGCTAATGACTTGATTCTTATAGAAATAGATGGTTGGCAACATTATTTACAATCCCCACTCTTTTGGTCTTGATTTCAACCAAGGTTTGGGAGGCTTTTTGTGATCAGTTTATCCCAGGGTACTAGGAATATTTATTCCCAGGTCAGGTAAGGATTTCGTTGATAGGCCACTCAATGGGCTTTTACTGGACTAGACCCTGTCATTAGTATACAAAAGCCTTTGCACTACCTATTTTACTAGTCTGTTATGGCCCAGGAAATGGTTTCCTCTTGTTGCTTCTTCTCATAGCTAGAGTTACACTATTGCAATGATTGATCTTCTAGAAATACATATTGAATCAATTGTGTCAAATTACCAAGTCATTATTATTTTTATCTGAGGCCCAGTCCCACATTTGGTAATTCAAGAAATAATAATCCTGTAAAATAGAACACAACTATTATAGCTAAGAATATTAATAAGGTCATAACTAAATATTTAAGCTAAGAGCTTCAATTAGGTTTAGCCCAGTGTCTCCCCAAGTCATCAGACATAGTCTGTTTTGAGGCAATTGCTATCTTTAAGTGAAATGATATATTGTCTTTGTACAAAAAGTTCACCAAGTGAAAGTGTTAGTCACTCAGTCATGTCTGACTCTCTGCGACCCCATGGACTGTAGCCCTCCAGGCTCCCCTGTCCTTGAAATTCTCCAGGCAAGAATAATGGAGTGGGTAGCCATTCCCTTCTCCACAGGATCTTCCTGACCCAGGGATCGAACTCGGGTCTCTTGCATTGCAGGCATATTCTTTACTGTCTGAGCCACTCGGTAAGCTCATATACACCATGGAAGTCTGTATATACAAGGCAAGTGGTGGGTCAGTGTGATCCCTTACAAAATTGAGAAAGGATTCTTATCTTCTAAGGAGTTATGGCTGACACCAGAAAAAGGAAAATTGATCTTTATGGTTGAGCAGGTATTTCTGTGGTTGAGGAGATCAGTTAATGCATAATTTAGATATATAGTAGACACTAGAGGGGAGAGAGTAGGCCCAAATGGGCAGAGAAAAAATGTATTTTTAAAATTTTTCTTGTCTTTAAATATGAATTTTATTTCATCACCAGGTCCCAATAATATTATATTCATGGGCACAAATTTTAATTTTATTTAATTTCATTTAGTTTTCATATATCATGTGTCTTTTGACTTTTTGTCATTTATTTAAAATGTAAAACATCCTTAGCTCTCAGACTGTGTAGAAATAGGTGGTAGTTGGATTTGAACCATGAGCCATAGTTTGCTGCCCTCGACCCTGGACCCTGGTTGAAATGTCACTAAGTCACTAAGTCATGTCTGACTCTGCAACCACATGGACTGCAGCACACCAGGCTTCCCTGTCCTTCTCTATCTCCCAGAGTTTGCTCAAACTCATGTCCATTGACTCCGTGATGCCATCCAACCATCTCATTCTCTGTTGCCTCCTTCTCCTTCTGCGCTCAGTCTTTCCCAGCATCAGGGTCTTTTCCAATGAGTTGGCTCCTCACATCAGGTAGCCAGAGTATTGGTTGAAATGACTGAATGATATGGTTGAAACAGGCTTAGAGCAAAAATGCTGGCAGAAAACATCATTGTTTTGGCCCTTACATCTGCCCAGGTTTTGTGTTTGTTTCTCTTTCCCCCTCAAAGAAATCAAATTTTCTTGTCTTCTTCACATTCCCTTCTGCACTCTTTTGTCTTCCAGCTACATGTGTGTGTGTCTGCTTGGTCGCTCAGTCATGTCCAACTCTTTGCGACCTCATGGACTGTAGCCCACCAGGCTGCTCTGTCCATTGGGATTCTCCAGGCAAGAATACAGGAGTGGGTTGCCATGCCCCCCTCCAGGGAATTTTCCAACCCAGGGATCAAACCCAGCTCTCCCACATTGTAGGCAGATTCTTTACCATCTGAGCCACTAAGGAAGCCCCCTGGCTGCATGAAAGAACCTTCAAGTTTTATTCTCTTTCCTCGTATTATCTGCGTATCTAGCAAAGCTCCAATTTACCATATGCCAGTGACACATCCTCCCATTTTTGTATTTAATACCAGTGAACACCCTCCCTAAGTATCACCATTTCCAGGAGTGACTATTCTATATCACATCATTATTTTATTTATCAGTAAGATTAAAACTCCCAGGGACAATGATTTTCTTCATTGTCAGTACGTTTCATTTTGTGTGTAATGCAATGTGCATTTGCTTCACAGTATAAATAACAATAATACATCAATTTGCAACAATATAGACTACTATACTGAGAAAATATAAATGTGAGTTATGTGGATTATATCATTTGTTACACAAATAGTTCGTAATCTTGATATTTTTAAACATAATAAAATGATTTCATTCAGAAGATGGCAAAGAGATAGGACTCCTTTACAACGTGCTGAATTTCTTTCTCTGAAGAAATGAGTTTTGGAAAACAACAAATGTTCTAGCCAGAAAATGTTGAAATGAAAAACAGCAGTCCATTGTCATGTCAGCAGAGCTATCAAATGTGTTTATGTATTTGAACACTCCTGGATTAATCCTTTTCTAAAATATTTGGTTCTGCTTTAAAAAGAAATCATGAGGATTAATAAGTCTTTTAGGCACATTGATTCTGAAGCAAGAATTGCAACATGGCTTGTAGCATTGTCCAGAATAACTTTATGTAGTGATGGCCCTGTTTTCCATCTGTACTAGCCAATATTTTGTGGGTTTTGAGCATTGTAAGTGTGGCAAGTACAACTGAAAACCTGATTTTTAAATTGTATTTACTTTTAGCTGATTTAAGTTTAAAGTTATATTTAAGTAGTTAAGATCTTTTTTAAAGAAAACTTCTAAAATTGAGGATATGTGATTATGCAATATATTTCCACCCCCCCTTTTTTTCTCTAAAGTCCATATTCTAGAATATAATGATTCACATAAAATTAGCAAAAAAGATTTTGATTTTTTAAAAATTCTATTATTAAAATAGCCAATTTTAACTGACACCTCAAGGATTATCTTAATAAATATGAAGCAGCTATAATTTGTTGTGATTCTACTTGCTTGGGTAAAATTACACAAATCATGGCATAGTTTCCCATGAATTTTGGTCAAGTAAACTAATGAAAAAAACAAACACAAAATAGAAGACAATGTTAGCTAAGAACCTGAAGGACCTTTTTCTGTATCAGTCAGGCTGCTGCTAAGGTCCTTCAAGTAAATAAGAACAAAGACTCTGATGAAAGATTGTGAAAATCAAAGAGCTCTTTCCTTATTTTAGAATGAGTATGAGCTGGGAGAGAGGGGGAAAGAAAAATATGGGGTTAATTTGTAACAACACATTCTATGGTGTGTATATATCATATAAAATTACATTTTAACTTCTTTGTGAGTTTTATTGTCCTTAGGGTTTAAACACTATGTGATCAAAATCACATTATGTAGTAAAGAGTGTTTGAGTAGGTGGATAGTTAGGTGGGTGTAAATCCCTACAAAATCCATTTAGAAGATAAATGATAGCTATTGAAGTTTAGGCAAATCAATTTCACCAATTCACTTTACTTGTCTAATGCCTCTGGGTGCCATTATAGGGCTTGTTTCCTATCTTTACAGGAGGTTCGAATCAAGGTGAACAGTCAAAAAATATTTTCCATGAACTATGTGTATTATTAAGGATTATTTTACCATGGAGTTAGTTGTTTTTACTGCAAACTAAGAAAGTAATGAACAAGAATACTGCCTGTGAACACCAAGGTTTATTTAAAAGCCAATACGGGTTTAGTGTGGTAATAAGGGCAGAGTTCTCCAAGGACTGCAAACCTATTTATTATACATCAAATTTTACTGACTTTGAAATCTCCCTAAAAGTATTCACTTACCTCATCATGTATTATGCATTTCAGATCTTCAGCAACAATAACAAAATTCAGGTGTGGTTATGCAATGAAACTAATATACACTGTGATTTGATACAGGAAACTTCAACTGTTACGTCCTCTTAAAATTAGGAGCAGTATAGGAAATATAGATCTTTAAACCTTGTAATAGCCACATACTTTAAAAAGAAAATCCACTTACTTTGAAAGTAAAATCCCATGCCATGGAGTTTAGGGGGTGGGGGTGACTGTCCTATAAATGAATTGTAATTTGTCACTTTAAAATTGCATATACATTTATAACTGTAAAATGTCTGGTGGCATATAACCATAATGTATTTTTCAGTTTTATATTCATTATTCTTTTAGGTTTCCAGAGTGAAAGAAAAGAAATGACCTCCTAGTGAGGGATATTTTAGCAGGAGATCACCTGTAAAAATGATTGAATTTTGTGCCTAAGAATATCTTTCCTAAGTTCAGGTTCTCTAGTAGCTCTAATCTATTGAGATAGAAGAATATACATGGTAAAATGAGGTCTCCAAATATTCCACACCAAATGTGTTTTATCCTAAGAAAGATGATGTTCTATATGAATTATTGAATTGATATTATTAAATTTTGGAAGTTTTAAAAAAATTTGGTTGACAAGAGAGTATTTGTTTAAGCTGCATTTAGAATGCACTGTTATTTAGCTGTTCTCAGGGTGGGTTGGTGTTGGCAGTGAAGGTTTATACTTAGCCATACAATAGGCGACTTGGATCAATTAAAAAGACAATAGATTTATGGATAGTATATAGGGCAGTGGCCTGAACAAAAGCAGTTACTAGGTATATAGTCACTGAATTAATTGAATGTTCCTGCCAGTACTGTAATTAATGTAAATCTTGTCTTTAGCTCCAGAATCCATGACATCAACATAGCTAGCAAGAAAATGCATCAAGAATTGAGTCTTCTACATGTATTCCTTAATCCTCTAGACTTATCTTTCATACTCCTGTGTTCCCCAAGTCACATTTCACCAGAGCAGTTGCCAGGCAAGACCTGTTCTTGTTGTTCTAGTGAGCTTGGGCATATTCACATGTTGACTCAAACAGGAAGCGCAGAGTTAGAAATGCAACATACGTGAGGACATAGTGCTTTGAAGAGAGCTCTGCTTCTCTTCGTCAGCTTCACCTTCTCTCTTCTACGTTCTAGTAGCAAATGACTGGCTGGTTTGTGTGATTGGTCATTTAACAGATGTTACACCACGTAAGGAAGGTGGTTTTTATTGTTGTTGTCCAGTCTTGTCATGTCCAGCTCTTTGCTGCCCCATGGACTGCAGCACGGCAGGCTTTCCTATCCTTTACTGTCTCCTGGAGTTTGCTCAGATCCATGTCCATTGAAGAAAGGTGGTAAGACTATACACATATATAAATTCAGTCAAGGCTATGTGTGTGCATGATGTGTGGTTGTGTGTGTGGGTATTCGAGCTTTGCGGAGAGATAAGGCAGGAAGATACAAGTTGAAAGAGAATAGTAAAGAAAAAAAAGCGTTAACTGACAGAGTCGGATGAAGTAGCATAGATAATAAATGCTGTAGAATCTTTTAGAAAGAATAATTATTTCCATCCAAAGGGATTAGGCAATCTTCTCTGAGGAGGTCACACTTTCATTACCCAAAACATGAAGGATGGAGAAGAGTTTTATATGTGTCAATTAAGAGAAAAGGTACTTTATTGAGAGAAAAGAAGGCATTTTAATGACAGAGTGGATGGTGACAGAGGAACAGAAGGAAGAAAAGTCAAGGGGCAGAACAAGAACAATGAAGTCACCATTTTCACCAAAATGGAGTTTTGTAATTAGAAAGATGTGAAGAATAGTAGAGAAGGTCAAATTGTTTAAAGCTGTTTCTTCAAAAGGCAGACTAAAAAATTTAGAGAAAATTTCAAATCAGTCATATGATTTAAGCAAGAAAGTAAAACGAGTGGAATTTTGGAAACTGAATTTGGTAGTTGGATTTGGAGTTGACTCATTGGAAAAGACCCTGATGCTGGGAAGGATTGGGGGCAGGAGGAGAAGGGGGCGACAGAGGATGAGATGGCTGGATGGCATCACCAACTCGATGGACATGGGTTTGAGTGGACTCCGGGAGTTTGTGATGGACAGGGAGGCCTGACGTGCTGCGATTCATGGGGTCGCAAAGAGTCAGACACAACTGAGTGACTGAACTGAACTGAACTGACTGAATAGGACTTTATTATCCCGCATATTTTCAAAGTTATGTAGAAATTATACTAAGATCCAATCAGTAACTAAAGGAATTTATTTCAGGGAATGCTATGAAATAAAGTGGACTTGCTTTTATACTCATATCAGTGTGTTTTGTCAAAGTCATATAAAGGGAGATAAAATATAATAGTACACTGGTTAAGAGCATATGCTTCTAAACATCATATTGGGTTCAGATCCTGGTTGAGTTACTACTTTTTGGCTGTGTGACCTTAAGCAAGTCACTCAGCCTCCCTGAGTCAGTTTTTCATGTGTAAAATGGGGACAATAGTATACTAGTATCTACATCATAGAACTGTTATTACTAAATGTTGTTGATTTATCAATAACACCTGGAATAACACTGGACACATTATAAGGACCACGCCAATTTTCTGTTTCTATAGAAGAAGTATACCTGTGTATCTATGTAAAATAGTCATTTTGTTATTAAAAAGCAGTACATACTCATTGCAGAAAAATTCATAATGCAACTCAGAAAAAATAATCTGTTACCAGAAACTGTAGCTGTTAAACTTTTGGTACAGTGTACATTTCCCCATGTCACTAAATACTCATCAATGTTACTTTTTAAATGACTGCAGAGTATTTCACTGAATGGATGTTTCATAATTTTTAACCCATAGCTATTGGTGAGCATGTAAGCTATTTCAAATGCCTTACATCTCTATGAGGCTGTGTTCCTATAGTTTATGTACACATCGTTGTCACCTTAAGATAAATTATCAGAAATAGAATTTCTGGTCTAAGTGTAAGAATATGTTTATATTTAGATATGTACTGCAAAAGCTCTACCCCATTCACTCCCAGCCCCAACCCTCAGAGATGTTCGGATATACTTGCTTACCAGCAATGTATGAGGAGACCCAGTTCCCCGAACTATTGTTATTATATGATACCACCATTTAGTATTACAAGATAACATTTTTTTTCATTTATTTTTATGCCAAATCAATAGTGCAGTTGATTTGAACCTAACTTTGAATTTCACTTCTGTAGTTCCTAGTGAAGTTAAATGGTTTAATAGACTTATAGGTCAGTTATAGTTCTTCTTTCATAAATTGTCTGTTTCTGATGCTTGTTCAGTTTTTTCTTTTAAGTTGATCTTTTTCCTATTGATCTATGACAATGGTTTTTTAAAGAGTGTCTGTAAAATTATATAAGATGAATTGATTTGGGTTTTGATTTTTCTTTTGCTTATTTGATTTATTATGTTAGAAAGTTTTATATTGTTACACATTGAAGTTGGTATCTTTATGGCGTTAAATACAAATGATAACTTTTACATCAAAAGTAAAAGAACATTTAAAAATGAATGACAAATCTACCAAAATACAGAAGTTACTTATTGCAGTTATATGAAGATCATTTAACCATGACTTCATATTAATCATAATCCAACAATTTATTCAATAAGCAATCTAGTTTTTCTTGTAGTCTCATATAATAGAGTCATGAATTACCAAATATCAAATAGTAGCTCTTTTGGTTTTGAAAATACATTTATATTTGAAATATGTTGAAATACATTTCCTTTATTTCATAATAAAGTTGACATCTAAGTGTATATCTCATTAGTGATAATGAGAATTAAGGGTATAGATTATTCTAGCAGAAGTGAAAACTTTTCATTTTAAGACTCCATTTATGAAATAATATGTTAGATTGAAAAGATAGTAGAACATATGTTTTAGAAGGGAAAAGAAAAGTAGAATTTGGAGTTGGAAGAGCCTAAATGCTTGTGGCTGAGTTTTTCCACTTACTAGTAAACTTAGGAGTATTATTTATAGTTTTGAGCTTTAATTTCCTCATGGGTTAATTAGAAGGAATGAATACTTTTCAGGCTTTAACAAATATTTTCATTGAATCTTTTAAATTGAAGGACAAGAAATGAACACATAGAGAATAAGTACACAGATAATAACAATAGAAGTTGATAGGTTTTTTTGAGTTTTCATACCTATGAAAACTAGTACCCACCCAGATCAAGGATTCGAACATTACCCTAAGAGTCTCCTTCATGTTTCTTCCCAATTATTAACCCTTTTCCAGCTACCCCCTTCACCCAAGGATAAGCACTCTGCTAACTTAGGACACCTCTATTAGTTTTGCCTGTCTTTGAAATTAATATAAATGGAATCATACAGTGTACGCTCTTATGTTTGAATTCTGTTCATCATTATTTTTGTGAGATTCTTCTGTACTATTTCATGTACCATACTCTGTTATCTTATTCTCTTTATAGTATCCTATTGTGTGAATATATCACAGTTTATCTATTCTACCGTTGGTAGACAGTTGGGTTGTATCTAGTATGACGCTATTATAAATAATGCTGTTATGAGATTCATGTCGTTTACTGCATATGTATACACATTTCTTTTTTATATACTTGAAATAGAATGACTGGAGCATAAGATATGTGTGTGTTTGGCTTTGGAAATAGCACCAAACAGTTGTCCAACATGGTTGTAGTAATTCACTCTCACGAGCAGTGTATGAGTTCTAGTTGTTCTACATCCTCATTAAGAGGATGCCGTTTCATTCCTTTTCCTTCTAGCCATTCTGGCGGATGTGAACTGGTACCTCACTGTGTTTTAGTTTGTGAGCATCTGATAATTACAGCTACTTTTGTATCCACAAATGTCAAGTTCCTGTGCAAATCTTTTGCCCATTGGGAACAAAATAATAGTTACCTGTCTTTTTCTTATAGATGTCAGAGTTTTTTAATACAAATTCTTTGTCAGATAGCATCTTGAATATCTTCTTCCAACTTAAACCTTGTTTTTTTTTTTCCTCCTACAATCTTTTCCTTTATGCATGTGCACATGCTAAGTCACTTCAGTCGTGTCCGACTGTTCGACCCCATGAACCTGCCAGGCTCCTATGTCCATGGAATTCTCCAGGCAATAATACTGGAGTGGGTTGCTATGTCCTCCTCCAGGGGTCTTCCTGACCCAGGGATTGAACTGGCAGCTCCTTCAGCTCCTGCATTGCAGTCTGATTCTTTATCGCTGACCCACCAGGGGTACTGCTTTTTATGTCTTATTTAAAAAATAATTGCTTCATGTAAAATCATCAAGATATTTTCCTGTGTTTTCTTTTACATTGAGGTCTCTAGCAATCAAGAATTGATTTTTTTGTATGTGGTGTAGAGTAAGAGTCAAGATTCTATCCAATTAATCTGGAACCATTTATTCAAAAGATGATCCACAATCCACTAAACTAAAGTGGGCACCATTGTCATAAATTAAATAAATGTATGTAGTCTATTTGTTCTCTCAGCCATATCACACATAATTAACTAAAATAAATATTGATATCTGCTTATAAACATTCTTAAACTTTTTATTTTTCAAAATTGTCTTAGACATTTTTGACCCTTTGCAATTCCGTGTATATCTTAGAATTGTGATATCAATTTTTATTAAAAACTAGCTACTGTAATTTTGATTAGGATTGAATTAAATTTACACATTATTTGAATATATTTACAGTATTGGAAACTTCAACAAAGCATATTCCTCTCTTTGCTCAAATTTTCCTTAATATCTGAGTAATGTTTATAGTTTTTAGGGTAGAAGTCTTGCTTTTTGGTATGAGTTATAAAATTACTCCCTACAAAAAAAAAATTACTCCCTACAAAAGTAAGAATTAATGCTCTTAAATTCATCATAAGAGCACTTACTTTCCAGAATTTTGACAAATGCCTTTTTAAAAAGCAGTATCATAGGCAAATAGTGGTATATCATTGCTATTTTAATTTGCATTTCAGTGACTACTTAGTGGTTGGACTTCTCTCTTGTTTATTGACTTTGCATTTTTTGTCAAATTCCTATTTATATTCTTTATTCACTTTTCCAGTAGATTATTCATCTCTCTTCACCCTTTGAAGGATCTTTTTACATGAAATAATATTACCATTTGGCTGGTAGATAACACAAATATTCCCAGTTGTTATTGTTTTTAATTCTGCTAATTGGCCTTAATTTCTAGGTGAACAATGCAAATATTATATTTAATAGTTTATTCACGTTCCTGTCATTTCTAAAGGGCTTCTCCACACCAGCAGTTTAGTCTATCATTATTAATGTTTTTTACACTTAACACTTTAATTTCTCTAGAATATTTGTGATCTAAGATACAAAGTCAGCATTTTGTATCTGTTTATTTGTAAAATAGGCACCTCAATCTATCTTAATATTAACACTTCTACACATTTGATATTAATATTCAAAAACTGAAAAGGAAGCCTAATCTTGTGTGAAATTAGGTCAAGTTTTGGTTAGATACTAAATTAAGACATAAAGGAACTGAATGTCTTTAATTGTTTTCTTTCACCACAGAGCTCGTGTTATATAAAGAGAATGGTTTTTTAATACTTAAAAAGATTACTAGGAAAAATGACATATTTTGGTAGTAAACTGTTTCTGTCCCTATTTTGATAAGAATATGAAGTAGTAAATATAACAGTAAATTAGTTTAAAGCACAGAAATGACACAAAACAGAACTTTTAGTTTGCATCATAAATTATTCACATCTGTTACCTTTTTCCAGGAACTGTATAGAAGAAGCCATTAGTTCCTAAAGACCATCTTGAAGGGCAGAGAGGGAGCACAATAATTATATGCTAGAAGGCCTCAAATTCCACCCTATGATTAACTTAGGGATACTGCCCTAGGAAAATAATCAGATTTTTGACTGATAGCTTTAGATATGGGGTGTGTGTGTGTGTATGTGTGTGTGTGCGCACGCACACACATGCATGCAGTCATGTCTGACTTTTTGTGACAGCATGGACTGTATGTAGCCTGCCAGGCTTCTCTGTCCATGGAATTCTCCAGGCAAGAATACTGGAGTGGGCTGCCATTTCCTACTCCACACTAGATATGTTATATCCTATTAATAATGATTTTCTACTAAAATATATAAAGTATAATTTCTCAACACTCTTTTTCGTAGCAACAAAAGCTCATAGCTTTCCTTTCTAAATTAACTTATTCCTTTGCAAAGGTAAAACATTTTTAGTTTTCAAAAAATATGGTGAAAAATCCCCTATCCCCTTTACCATCCCCAAACATTAATTTTTAACTCCAGAAATATACTTACGAGATGAATTCCTAGAAGTAAAAGTTCTGGGTCAAAGGTTATATGCCTATGGTAAATATTGCCAAAATTGCCTTCCGCAGGAGGTATACCACTATGTACATCCCGTGTGTAAGAGTCTGAATTTCCCACAGCCTTGGCAGCTTAGTGTGTTTTAGACTTGGGTTTATGTTGTCAGTACAGTATGTGGAAGTTTCAGATCTCTAATTGTGACAAAAGAGTAACTTTTTTTTGCATGTTTAAAATCCATTTGTGTTTTCTTTTTTTTATTTCTTTTCCGCAAAGTGCCCTTAACTTTTGTCCTGTGTTCTTTTTGGTTGTTGGCTTTCTTCTTACTAATTTGCAGAAGCTCTCTTTATGGGTTAGGAAATTAATACATTATCTGAGATGTCTGTCACAAATTTTTGTTTCATAATTTGTCATTTTTCCTTTTACTTTGCTTTTAGATTTCTTCACCATGCATACATTTCTGATTTTTATATTGTCCAATTTACTAATATTTTTGATTTTTAATTAAAGATGACTTGAGGATTAAAGTTAATTTAAGATTAACTTGAGGATAAAATTACATGTTTTTATGTTGTTGACTACTCTGGACACGTTTTGCTTCTTATATTAAGAAAAAAAGAAATTAATCCTGAGTCTGGAAATTGTTTTTCTTGCATTCAACTGATATTTATTGAAGATCTATCATGTGTAGGAATCTAGTTATTAAATTAAATGTAAATAACAAATGAAGTAGTATAAGGTAAATACTATGATAGTGGGAAGCATAGGTTTGTGAGGATATGTCCAGTATAGGTTCCATAACTAAGCTGAAAACTCCTTGTGCCCCATAATCTCATTGTAAGCAATCCTTTAATTATTCCAGATATTAGTCAGATCTCACCCATCACACTGTTTTCTGTCAGGGATGGTTCTATCTCTATCATCAGGAAGGAATGAGTTGGGAGTATGAGAAGGAGACCAACTATCTTAGCTAAAGGTTACCCAGATTTCTGCACATAACTATAAAGCATAAATGAAGCATGAACTATTTTTTAATCAGATATAAAAGTGAGTTCACACTCGATTTTAGAGATTTCAGGAATGTATTATGGCTTTTATCTCCAGTAGCGTCAGAATCTAGTGACTCTTAAATGCTGTGCATTGAAGCAATAAAATGCTTTTTACATTTACCTGTGAGTAGAAAATGATCCAATAAAAATAAGCTGTTTAGTTTCCTCCTTAGAGATGCTGGAAAAGATAAGTTGAGGGTATTATTAGATGATATATGCATGGTACTATATTTGTGATATCAGCTGTCACACACTCACATTCACATACATGTATAAATATAGTTCAGCACCATAGACGTCCTCATGAAATCCACATAAGCTTTGATCTAATACTACATTTACTTGGTTTTATAGCAGGATACAAGTCAGACAAAGCTGATACAGCCTCATGATTCATTATGCACGGCCAGACATTCCATGCTACCCACACATGTTGCTTCTTTTGACTCATCCACACAGGGAAAAACTGCCAGGGATGAAAACCAGAGTTTATGCAGGTCACTTAATTTATTTTTTCACTTTTCTTCAGATTAAAAAAACCCAACCAATTTTATTTCAAATATTTACAGAAAGAGAAATGTTATGAACCTTATTAATCCACTTTACTGAAACGCAGGTTCAATCCCTGGGTCAGGAAGATCACCAGGAGAAGGAAATGGCAACCTACTGCAGTATTCCTGCGTGGAAAATCCCCTGGACAGAGGAGCATGGCAGGCTACAGTCCAAAGGGTCTCAGAAGAGTCAGATAGAATTGAGTGACTAAGCAACAGCAGTAGCAATTCATTTTAGTATCAGATGATTGTATTAGAAATGTACTTTTTGGTACTTTATTTCATTTATTTGCAGGTAACTTTAGATGGAAGCCACATCCTCTATTTCCCTGCTGTATTTTACTCCATTTTAGTCATATAGGCCCATGGGCCATATTTCAACTCCCAGCTCCTCCAATCCAGGCATAGTTCCATATAAGAAACAAGCCAGATACAGGATTTCCTGTTCATCGTAAAGTTCATGTCCCAAGGAAACATTGTTGTGGAAGTCCAAGGTCAGTCCCAGGCTGTCCTACATCAGCCCAGGATAGATGTTAGCCTATTACTCATGCATTTGTGTGCATTTTGCACAATATATACAAATGTAGTCATAATACATTTCAGCTTTTCGCATCAGGTGGTTAAAGTATTGTAACTTCAGCTTCAGCATCATTCCTTCCAATGAATATTCAGGGTTGATTTCCTTTAGGATTGACTAGTTGGATCTCCTTGCAGTCCAAGGGTTTCTCAAGAGTCTTCTCTAACACCACAGTTCAAAAGCATCAATTCTTCGCTGCTCAGACTTCTTTATGGTCAAACTCTCACATCCATACATGACTACTGGAAAAACCATAGCTTTGACTAGATGGAACTTTGTTGGCAAAGTAATGTCTCTGCTTTTTAATATGCTATCTAGGCTTGTCATAGCTTTTCTTCCAAGAAGCAAGTGCCTTTTAATTTCACGGCTGCAGTCACCATCTGCAGTGATTTTGGAGCCCCCCAAAATAAAGTCTCTCACTGTTTCCATTGTGTCCCCATCTGCTTGCCATGAAGTGGTGGGACCAATGCCATGATCTTCATTTTTTGAATGTTGAGTTTTAAGCCAGCTTTTTCACTGTCCTCTTTCACTTTCATCAAGAGTCCCTTTAGTTCCTCTTTGCTTTCTGCCATAAGGGTGGTGTTATCTGCATATCTGTTATTGATATTTCTCCTGGCAATCTTGATTCCAGCTTGTGCTTCATCCAGCCTGACATTCCGCATGAGGTACTCTGCATATAAGTTGATTAAGTATTATAATGTAATGTTATATTATTAGAAGAGTATTATTAATAATACCATAAAGAGTTGCTCTTGCAAGTTCACACTCTTTATTCCTGTGTACCTGTTTTAGCCCTTAAAAATCTGAAGAAAAAGGCTTTACTCTTGCTTTTCCTTGCTCTCTGCTTACTCTTGAGCTTGGGCAATAACCACTAATGATTTTATTATCACTTACTGTCATGCAGAATATTGCTCTATTTTTCTCTGTTATTTTTAGTTGGAGGATAATTGCTTTACAATGTTGTGTTTGTTTCTCCTATACAACAGTGTGAATATATGTGTAAGTATACATATATCCCCTCCCTCCCACCCCAACCCCATCCCACCCCACTAAGTCATTGTAGAGCATTGAGCTGAGCTCCCTGTGTTAGACAGTAGCTTCCCACTAGCTCTCTATTTTACATACGGTAGTGTATATATGTATACACTCTCTCAATTCACCCCACCCTCTCCTTCCCCTCCAGGTTCAAAAGTCCATTCTCTATGTCTGCATCTCTGTTTGCTCTAGACTATTTGCATGGGTTACTTTATTTAATCCTTACTGTGACCCTATGAAATGGGTTCTACCATTGCCCCCATTCTTTATCCCAGGAATGCAAGGATTCTTTAATATCTGCAAATCAATCAATGTAATACACCACATTAACAAATTGAAAGACAAAAACCATATGATTATCTCAATAGATGCTGAGAAAGCCTTTGACAAAATTCAACATCCATTTATGATTAAAACTCTCCAGAAAGCAGGAATAGAAGGAACATACCTCAACATAATAAAAGCTATATATGACAAACCCACAGCAAGCATTACCCTCAATGGTGAAAAATTGAAAGCTAAATTTCCCCTAAAATCAGGAACAAGACAAGGGTGCCCACTCTCACCACTACTATTCAACATAGTTTTGGAAGTTTTGGCCACAGCAATCAGAGCAGAAAAAGAAGTAAAAGGAATCCAGATAGGAAAAGAAGAAGTGAAACTCTCGCTATTTGCAGATGACATGATCCTCTACATAGAAAACCCTAGAGACTCTACCAGAAAATTACTAGAGCTAATCAATGAATATAATAAAGTTGCAGGATATAAAATTAACACACAGAAATTCCTTGCATTCCTATACACTAACAATGAGAAAACAGAAAGAGAAATTAAGGAAACAATACCATTCACCATTGCAACAAAAAGAATAAAATACTTAGGAGTATATCTACCTAAAGAAACAAAAGACCTATACATAGAAAACTATAAAACACTGATGAAAGAAATCAAAGAGGACACAAACAGATGGAGAAACATACCGTGCTCATGGATTGGAAGAATCAATATTGTCAAAATGGCTATTCTACCCAAAGCAATCTATAGATTCAATGCAATCCCTATCAAGCTACCAACGGTATTTTTCACAGAACTAGAACAAATAATTTCACAATTTGTATGGAAATACAAAAAACCTCGAATAGCCAAAGTAATCTTGAGAAAGAAGAATGGAACTGGAGGAATCAACCTGCCTGACTTCAGACTATACTACAAAGCCACAGTCATCAAGACAGTATGGTACTGGCACAAAGACAGAAATATAGATCAATGGAACAGAATAGAAAGCCCAGAGATAAATCCACAAACCTATGGACACCTTATCTTTGACAAAGGAGGCAAGAATATACAATGGAAAAAAAGACAAACTCTTGAACAAGTGATGCTGGGAAAACTGGTCAACCACTTGTAAAAGAATGAAACTAGAACACTTTCTAACACCATACACAAAAATAAACTCAAAATGGATTAAAGATCTAAATGTAAGACCAGAAACTATAAAACTCCTAGAGGAGAACATAGGCAAAACACTCTCTGACATAAATCACAGCAGGATCCTCTATGACCCACCTCCCAGAACATTGGAAATAAAAGCAAAAATAAACAAATGGGACCTAATGAAACTTAAAAGTTTTTGCACAACAAAGGAAACTATAAGCAAGGTGAAAAGACAGCCCTCAGATTGGGAGAAAATAATAGCAAACGAAGCAACAGACAAAGGATGAATCTCAAAAATATACAAGCAACTCCTGCAGCTCAATTCCCGAAAAATAAATGACCCAATCAAAAAATGGGCCAAAGAACTAAACAGACATTTCTCCAAAGAAGACATACAGATGCCCCCATTCTGTAGAGGAGGCTTTGGGAGTTAAAACCTGACCAAAATATATGAAAAGGACAGAACCATGATGAAACCAAGCAGCCTAACTCTAGACCTTACAATGTTGAACAGCATACCACAATCCTTCCCAAGTTATTTAAATTTTTCAATCCAGGACAAAATTATAGAATGTTATAAAGTTGAGATAATAGTATTGATGTGACAAATTTGTTAGGCACATTAAAGAAGATATTAAATGAGAAACTTCTAAACATGTTTTTTGGCACTTAATAAAAAATACTGATAATCATTCCATTATAATTTAATTCAAATGTTTTTTTAATTTTTATTTCTACTCGTCTGATTCTGTTTTACTTGGTTATATTAGAGCTTGCAAACTACAGTTCACAATAACACTTACATCACCAGTTTTCTTTGTAGATGGAAGAATTTCCTTGTACAATTTTCCTGACCCTAAAAGAACATTAGAAGCAAGTATAAAGACAGAGTATCTGGCATATAATATACAAGATACCATTACGTTAGTGAATGAGTGGGAAAATGAAGAATACACTATTTTACTTTCATTAGTCAGAGTTGGGTGTGTGTTTGTGTGGCTGCGTGTTTTGAATTTAAAAAAGAAAGGTTTGTTGCCTTCAAAGCATAGAATTTTTGGAAAAATTATTGATCAATGATTTGTCATACACGAATTAAATCCTAACATATAACACATGTAAGTCATCAATATTATGCTGTTAAAATACCAAATTCAGTAAATTTCTATAATATTTCATAACAATAGTTTTATTTTTTTATTTCCTTGTAGGTTTCTAGGATTTTACCTGAGAAACAAGGAGAAATTGAGGCTCACATAAAAGACCTTGGACAGTTTGAAGAGCAATTAAATCATCTGCTTCTGTGGCTGTCTCCTATTAGGAGTCAGTTGGAAATTTACAACCAACCAAATCAAACAGGACCATTTGACATTAAGGTAAGGACTTCTTGCACTAAACATTATTTTTCAAGAGTGGGAATATCGCTGAAGTAAAGCTCTCATTTGTTATCATCATCATTGTTGTTAACTTAAAAGTATGTTCATAACCTAAAAATTGAGAGTTATGCTTATTCAGTGGAAATTTTGGGGACTTAAGCCCAGGAGGCAGTATCTCGAGTAACCCTGAGAGAACTGCTCTAAGGAGGTAAAGGAAAGAGCCAGATTATATAGAAGTTTTGCAACAAAGGGCAGGTAGTCTGCACATCAAAAGATTATTGTCAAAAAAAGGAAAACCGGATATTTCAAGTTAAGAAATTTAGCACTTTTCTATGTACGGGAAGATGCAAGAGTTTGGGCACATTGAAATCATTCCTTTGCTAAGTGCCTCAGCTCTCTGGGGCCAATATCCTGTATTTTCATATCCTGAATTTCCTCAGGACTCACCATAGGGAGTGGCTACTAGATGACAGGTATTCTTTTCCTTCTTGAATGTAGTAAGAGCTCACTTGCTCACTTTGGAGGACAGTAATTGCCGGTGACTGTGACAAGCTTGTTTACTGATATGGCAGGAAATATTCCATTTCTCATTTTTATAATGTTGTTGTTGCTGTTCAGTTGCTCAGTTGTGTCCGACTCCTTGTGACCCCATGGACTGCAGCACTCCAGGCTTCCCTGTCCTTCAGTATCTCCCAGAGTTTGCTGAAACTCATGTCTATTGAGTCGGTGATGCCATCCAACCATCTCATCCTCTGTTGTCCCCTTCTCCTCCTGCCCTCAATCTTTCCCAGCATCAGGGTCTTTTCCAGTGAGTCAGCTCTTCGCATCAGGTGGCCAAAGTATTGGAGTTTCAGCTTCAGCATCAGTCCTTCCAATGAACACCCAGGACTGATCTCCTTTAGGATGGACTGGTTGGATCTCCTTGCTGTCCAAGGGACTCTCAAGAGTCTTTTCAGCTGATGAAAGCATACTATACATATATATATATATATATATATATATATATATATAATATTAATTATAATAATATTGTTATTATTACTTGACTAGCATTTTTAGTTTTTTTCTTCTGGCATTTACTAGCAATAACGTTTCCTTAAACTCATATCACTAGAATGTCTTCATCATGTTTATTATTATAATCTACTTTCCATCCCTACTTTAATTGTACTTAATATATGTCTGTAGACCCCTTATCTAAAACTGAAGTCATTTTGAAGACAAAGTGCCTACAGAATAAGTATCAGCCCCTTAGTAGACATTATAAAACCCTCTCAGACTTATTCCAGTTTACCTTTCTATCCTCTTCTGCCAACTACATCCTCTTGTATTCAAGACACAACAAATTATATAATAGCATTCTATGTATGTGGTTTCATGCCATGCCTGTTTTCTTGAATGCCTTCGTACTTACTCCTAGTAGAGTGAAAAACTCTTTTAGAATTGCTTATAATCCTCTGTATCTATCTCTTACAGCCTTTGTACATTGATTGGCACTTAAATTTGAGAGACCTGAGTATCTCATTACACTCTTCTTTGAATGCAAAGGGTGTCTACTTACTTATCTCCCTTGTCCCATTCATTTTTGAACACCCCTATCCCAGGGCTCAGTGCATGGTGGTAACTTGTTAGCATTTTAAAATCAGTGAATGAAAATACTAATGAGGTACCCAGAATGGTAATGAGATGGTATAAGAAAACTTAGGGATCCAGACAAACACACTGTCTCCTCTTTTCCATGTCCCTGTGCACACTGATTATTCTTTCTTTTCTCCCTTCCCAAGAGCCCATTTCAAGGATTTGTCCCAAATATAATTCCCTATTTTTGCATCTCCTATGGGCCAACAACATTAAGTACCCAATCACATAAACCAATTCACTTCAAAGCACAATCCATAAATTAATGTAATGATGGGCATTTTCAGACTAAATAAGTTAAATAATATCTTGAGTCAATTACTTCATTGACTCAAATTATTCAGTGTATTTACTTTCCAGGATATAATAACCTAATGTTTTTTTATCTCCATCCAGTTGGTCTTTTGGTAGGAGATAAGGATAAAAGCAAGTGTGAGGATCTTTTAGAGAGATATGATGAACATTTAGGAAGGATGGAACATCTAAGAATGAGGAAAGGAGAGAGATATAGAAAGGTTTGCCACAACTAAATTGAGTTATATTGGGTTGGCCAAAACCCAAACAAACCTTTGGGTCAACCCAATATTTGCAAAGTGCACTGCATTACTTTTACCTTACTTTTTCCTGACATTCTGATAGCTACCCCCAGGCGCAGATGGTCTTGTATAAGTCACAAGTAGATATCATTTCACCCATGCAAAACCCAGGGTGCTCAACCGGTGGCATGGTCTTGGGTTCAGTTTGACAGTTATATTCAAGTCACAATAGGCTTGATCCAGAACAAATTTAGGTAGATTTAAGAAGGTATACAGGACAAGTAACAGCACAGCCAGTATAATGATGACACAGTGGAGGTCTTGACACCAGGGTGTGGCTTCTGATGAATCCGTCACCCTGAATTTGGGTCATGTGTGGTCAAAGGGATAAGACTGGATGAGTGCAAAGCACATCACTTTTTTTTTTTATTAGCACATCACATTGTAAGTCATCAGTTCTGGCCTCCTTTCAACTCTTCCACCTAGCTAGCACCTGGTGTCCTCAGAGGTATTTCACTAGCACCCATTCTCCAGTTCAACTATATCTCATCAATACTGATTTTTCATTACTCAATAAATAATCTCAACAAAGAAGAACAGTTAAATAATAACCTCAGCCAGATTCTCAATTATCTTGGATCAAGTTGTCCTTAAATATCTCTTGATTTAGTGTGACAAGAGGAAAAGCCATCAACTCTTTGTTCCTGACCAGAAATAGCTTTTTGGAACTCAGAGATAAAAGCACATTCCTTCACTTTTAAATATAATCTGTGGTGAAAATGTGCTTCTTCAGTAAAATGATTAAAAATATATTCAATACGAGCTCTCTACATGGAATATGTTTAAGAGAAAAGATAGCAAAATCACCTGATACAAATGGATATTGTTGACTCAACCAAAGTAGCTTTCATCCCAGTGTGTGTACATCAGAACGGTTCACAAAGATGAAAAACTTTCATTGGGTCTTTGTCCATGGCCCATAGGTTCCTGCCAAATGGGCCCCTGCAGTTTAGCATGAAAGCTACTCTCAGCTGTGTTAATCACTTTCCTTTATTAAAGCTCCAAGACACCACTCTACTGCTGTGTATAGTTTCAGAGAGTCATGATATTTGCCCTCCTGCGGTTCAGTCTAAATCATGGAAGGGAAAGGCAGCTGCTTTTTTCCCTGGCAGGAAAACTGCTTGGCTTAAGCCCTCTGTGCATATCCTGAGTTTTTCATCTCTGAAGTGTAGATTTCAAAAATATTCCTTTAGCCATTTTCTTCTGCTTGTGGATGTATCCAAGGCAGAAAAGATCATAAAATCATATATATGATGACTTGAAAGCTTCTTCCTATAATTCTCAGACCCCTAACTTGTAATCAAGAAATAGAGACCTGTGTGAATAATTTACTAACCTAGTTCTTTATTTTTCTTTGTCTAGCTTCTATCTATATTCACTGTCTAATAAATGATTTATGAAGATTGCATAGAATTCTTCTGTTAAAAGATGTGTGATTTTAATCTGTACAGCTTGCTGTATCCCTCTGATTGAAGAAATTAAACTTTTTTTCAGTTAAAGAATTAGGGGGGAAATGGACTTCGTTTAACTTCAAACTGCTGGAAACCAAAAAGTTTGTAAATAGCTTTGAGGACATGCCCATTTTTTAATACAGAAAAAGAAAGAACTTTAAAAAATATCTTGGGAATGAGTTAATGCAAAGAAAGAGACGCACAAGCACCCTCTACTTCCTAAATTTAAACAAATTTTCCTTGTCTGGCCATGGTGACTATGGCTACCTCTGAAACAAAGAGCCTAAGGCCTTGCCATCTAGGTCATTTGTTTTCTCTAGTCAAACTCTGAGCACCTGTTAGAAAAATATGCAATATCCTCTGAGAGCCTCAGTTTTGCCTGCTTGGCACTTCATGCTTATTGATGAAATGCAGCTAGCTGTGTAATGAAACCCAAATAAAAAAAGCCTTAAGGGCTCTGTTCTAATACATTGTTTATGCTGGTGTGAAAATTGACTGCACATCGCTTGGTTTGTGCAATTTACTCCCGAAATATTCCTATTCAGGAAATCCTGCAAATAGCAATATTCATCTTGAAAATCACCTCACAGAACCCTTAGCAAGCTGAGAAACATGATCAATGAGATCGTGATGTAGAGGGCGAAAATTAGGCATAATCACAGCCCTTTCCCATCAGTCAGCCTACAAGAAGGCATGCCTTTGAATTTTGATTTTCAAATGTACTCTTGATTTAGACACAAAATATGTTGATTTTTGATTTCAGAAATGATAATTGAATGCTAATAACCAGGAACCAGTTAAAATTTCTATAAAGGGTCTTATGCTTTTAATCTTTAATGAATGCTTTCAGTAATGACCTGGAGATATACTACTTATTTGACATGAAACTGCCTAACTACTGTTTTCCAAACTTTTTATTAAAATAAGAGGTGGGGGGAACATATAATTTTATGTTGTCTTACTGACTGAATTATGCGCATATTGATTATAGGGAGGGTTCCCCCCCTTCAAAAATTACTTTCCACCTGTGATCCATTAAAAAGCATGACAGTGTTGTACTGGCTCTTCCTTACCACGTAAGACACTTGGTTGTCTATAAGGTCAATTTCACACTGAAAAATACCAAAGGACACAACTGCATTGATTGAATGTTAAAGTATCTGAATACCAAAATTCCCTGCATGTGTTCATATTGCTGTTAGTATTATCAAAGAAAAATTGCATAGGACAACTTAACATGCAAGTAAGATTTTATTCAAGTCTGTTGCAGTAGGGGAGAGGGAGTGCACTCAACGCTGTTGAAAGAAAAGGCAAGAAAGATTTTAAACATTGAGATGAGCTAGGGGAGAAGTACTAGACATTAACTGGGAGGCTGGTTCTTTTGATTAGGCTAGTGTTCGCTAGTTGTCACTTCTTGAAGGTAAACTACTCTGCTCCCACAGAGAATGGGCGTTAGAGTACTATCCTTCTGGATGTTTAACGTTGTAAAAGGATGGCTCCGAGGTCCTTAAAAAGGATACTCCTCAGTTCTAAAATATTTACACCTCAAAAGGGCAGAAAAGAAATTTACAATAGAAAGTTTTCTAAAGTAAATGTGCAAAGGAAAGAGATGCAGCCATATGATTAAGAAGAAACCTAATTTTTTTTTTCTGTAAATTTTAGTCAAGTTAAAAGAGCATGTTACAGCCATCTTTCTCAGTTCCTTTTGTGTTCAAGGAAACTAGGTTTCTGATTGAACAACTTAGGAAAACTAGTCCATGTCGTTCATTTTAGAAGTATTCTGTTGTTGAAAGACTAGTTGAATTGACTTTGAGACTTGGATGTAGAGAATATTTGCAAGATAGTGTAAGCAATCAGTGTTTAATGAGGGAGATTTTCATGCAAGTAAGAAGAAGAAAGATTGTCAGAGCAGACTTTAAACCAAGTTCTGAGGCCAGAGGGTAGCCACTTAAGAAAATTCCTAGATGTTGTGCTAGAAGCATTTTTAGATAATGGAGTGAGGATAGCAGTGGCCATTTGATGCATTTCCTTGTTTGCAGTTTGAATGTTTTTGGTGATGGCACAGACATCAGAGAGGTTTTAGTAAGATTGTCCACAGTCATGGTTATTTCCTGGGGCAAAGCACGAAAGATGTGGGAGCTCTGGTGAACTTCCTGAGTAGCCCATGCAGCAGCAGCTCCAGGCATGAAGATTGTCCATACATAATCTACTGTGTGGATGAGTCTTTTGAAGTATATATCAAGTTATTCAGCTTCAGCTCTCAGGGCTTCTTTAGACCCTGGGGGGTGGGAATTTTAGCTCCAAGACAATCTAGACTGTCAATAGGGATTTGGACAGTCAGCTTTTAGTCTTCAGTCATGTCAAGACAGGAGAATGGGAGAAAAATTGAAAACATTAATTTGGAGAGTGGTGGCCAGACATTGAAGGAAATGAGAATAATTGAAAATTTGGTCAAAACTGACAAAATGTGTCAGACAGCAGGATCCAGTACAATCTACAGGTAGATAGCAGAATCGTATACTTTCAAAAGAAAAGTAAAATAGCTAAAAGACATTGACGAGGACCAGAATCTAATTACCCACAAAGGTGTGCTATAGTTTTCTATCGAAACATACTCATTTTCCATTTAGTAACCTCCCATTTGATCAAAGACACTCAGGGTAAGATTATTCTTGTTTACAAAATAAGGCTGGGCTCTTTTATTACATAGATGGAGCAGAAATAATAATTTACCAGATAGGCCTTTTAAAGTTTGTTTTGCTGAATATTTTCATAAGGAATTTCAGATTTGACTTTTTAAAAGTTCATAAGATTAAGAAGCCAAACCAAGAATTTGAAAACCATCAGATTTTACCTGCCATGCCTATAGATTTGTGTCAATTCTTCTATTTTCGAAGTTCTTAAAATATCCTAAGGTCTCCTGAGCCTGCCAGGAAGTGACATTCCTCATTCATCTATAAGACTGGATGTTCTGTAAGCCAGGTACTAGGCCAGATTTTCTAAGAGGACTTTGTAAGTATTGTCTCCATAAAATAAACTGTGGTTTTCTAAAACTGTCTGGTCATATCTGATTCTATGCACATCATTCTTAAATATGACATTCCAGTCAATGTCTTGGTTATATAATCAGTTTTCTCAATTATGTCCTGTTACAAGAAGGACAGATTCTTATTAAACCTATGCAAATAAATATATTGCCATGAATGTAAGAATACTTGATAAGAGTTTCTGAGTTCTGGAGGGATCAGGCAGGGAGAAAAGATAAATGTTTCATTTCTTTTCACAGAAATGTAATCTACTAAATTGCTATGAGTTATAGATAGCTTAAGGAAAAAAGAAAAAAGGAATTCTTTATGTTAAGAAAATGGAACATTAAAGCATCAAAAATATTTCCAAAAAAAAAAAAAGCCCTAATCAAATCATCCTTCATCAATTCATTCAGTTCTATGTAATTGATTCTTGTTTTACTTGCTCTCGGGTTAGCAGTTTCCTAAAACCCATTAGCTTCTCCACTCAAGTTCTGGAATTCCTGACTCAGTCCAGTGGTATGGGTCACCAAGTTATTTAAGCAAGGCTATCAGAAGTCTGTGTCCTAGAGTACCTGGCCTAGTCCTTCCCAAGAGTTTTGGAAACAGTCCCTTTTTCTTGAAGATAAGCATTCTGGCCTGAAACTGACAGGAGACACTTTCAGGGAAGCCTCAGAATAAAACAACAGATATCTGTAAATGACAAAAGACTTCAAATAATCATGGTTAAAGACCTGATGAAAGTTCATTTGACAAGGAAATTTTGTGATTTCTGTGGTACACACCATTTTAATGTAATAACTGAAATTATGACCGATAACATGCTGCCATTATCTAATATTAGGCAGAGCAGTACCAGGATATATCATGGACAAGGAGCATGAACAAATTTCTAGGAAGTTCATATAAGTACTGAAATATTTATGTTAATAACATTTGACCCATACAAATACAACCTAAGGAATTATCTCTTCTTATTTGATGATATGCTACATGCAACTCAATGTACCACATAAACCTAATTATTTTTAATCTCTTTAGTTTTAGAAGGTTAGAGAATAAATCCTTTGAGATTTTCAAAGCAGCTTAAGATCACGCTTTATTTAGGATCTGATTTGTGGAAGGCAAAATATTAAAGGCTGTCAAAAATGTGAAAAGTTTTGAATACACGGAGAACCAGGATCATAGGACACTAAAACAATGCTTGACTACTTATTTAACCAAAGTGACAGTAAAAGACTTCAAAAATAAACATGATTGTAAGAGACTTTAGCTCTTTCAAAAATGAGGCACTTCAATTCTCTCAACTAATCACGGACATGATAAAATCAACATAAAGTACAAGAAACTATTCTCCTAAGACACAGAATCATTATCGCCTAGGTGGATTGCTCAAGAGGTAAAGAAAGACCTTTTATAAGCTCTTATTATACTGATGCTGAAGCTGAAACTCCAGTACTTTGGCCACCTGATGCAAAGAACTGACTCGTTTGAAAAGACCCTGATGCTGGGAAAGATTGAAGGCAGGAGGAGAAGGGGACAACAGAGGACGAGATGGTTGGATGGCATCACTGACTCAATGGACATGAGTTTGAGTAAATTCCAGGAGTTGTTGATGGACAGGGAGGCCTGGCGTGCTGCAGTCCGTAGGGTCACAAAGAGTCGGACACGACTGAGAGACTGAACTGAAGCTCTTATTAAGAACAGACAAATAATCTAGGAAAACTTTGTCATTTTAATAAAGAGAAATTAAGTTCTAGTTTTTCATTAGTATATTGTTGGTACTAAAATAATTTTTAAAAGGTTTAAAAATATATCCATCAATCATAGCCACCTTTGACCACATGACATAAAATTCCTTTTCCACAAACCATTTACGACTTTCCATGTCTATTCACATTTTGTTCTACACTTCCCCTCTTCCTTCTGGAACAGTCATTTTACCTTAGGACAGCATCATTCCCTTCTTGCTTAACAAAAACACATACAACAAAGTTGTTTATCTTTGACATTATTGTTTCTAGACATTATATATATATATATATAATATATACATTATATATATATATATATAGTTTTTAGTCATTGGTAAATTTTATTTTTCAAAGAAAACTAGAAAGCAGATAAATTTTGAACTGTCACATACTAGCATTTTGTTGAAGACTAGCAAAGGTTATGAAAATAAATTGAGGTTACCTGCTCAATAGGAGAGCTAAAACTTCCCACCAATAATTGCAGGAGGAGACTTTTAAGATTTTCTTTGGACCTAATATGTAATCTTGTGGAGGTTGTGGACTAAAACTTCAGCAACTGACTGAAGTTATGACACGGGGTTATCTGAGTGTCTCCAAAGCCCACCTGAGTATATAAAATATCCAGTTTGTTTCTAAATAGACTCTTCAGCTTCAGGTGATTAATTTGGGGGTTCCTAAGTCCCTTGTGAGCCCCCTGTAGAGGCAGGGAATGTATGGTTTAAGCGACTATAGGGAGTTGAGAGAATGGAGTGGCAAAGGAAAAGCCTGACACAAATGGACAGAGGGATGGACAGCTCAAGGGAGCCAAAAAGAAGATAGAAAGCAGTAGAAGGAGAACAGAGTAGTGAAGATGTTGGGAACAGAGAGGTCTTAGATGAGCCAATTTAGGGAGATCCTAAGTTTCCCAAAGAGGTCAATTGAAAATTCCAAATTATCTTTAGTAAAATCATGCCAACAAGGAGAGAAGCAGACAGCTCCATAGCAGTAGTCTTCAGAGAAGGAGAATCAGAAGACAGGATTTTTCCCGGAGAAGGGAAGAACCACAGTAATGGCAACAATGAAAGAAAATTCAAATGAGATCTCTACAGAGAAAGAGTACTCTAAGTACCAGAGAACTGAAGCTCAACCACATGAGATCTCATTGAGAATTTTCCATGTTCTAAACCAATGGTAGCTTTCAAACAAGTAAGCCTGGGACTCTAACCCAGCCTTAAGAGTATACACAGAATCTAAAGAATCAAAATCTATCCTTACCATGCTTCCAAAGATTGTCATCTGCAGCACTGGATTTTGAGATGGACTCATCAATGGATCTTCAGTCAATCACTCAGGAGTGTGGAATTCTCCAGGCAAGAGTAATGAAGTGGGTAACCATTCCCTTCTCCAGGGGATCTTCCTGACCCAGGGATGGAATTCTGGTCTTCTGCACTGCAGGAGAGCGATCAGGGAAGCCCTTTCAGAGATTAATGTCTAGTTCATCCTGGGTCAGGAAGATCCCCTTGAGAAGGAACTGGCAACCCACTCCAGTACTCTTGCCTGGAGAATCCCATGGACAGAGGAGCCTGGTGGGCTACAGTCCATGGGGTCAGAAAGAATGAGACACAACTGAACCACTAACACACACACAGTTCATTGTTTGGAGTAAGATAATTCACTTTCAAATAGTTAATCCCTTAGATAGATGTATACTTCAGGTATACAGGTAACCTGTATAGCTCAGGTTAAATTGAATAACGTATGTGATTTATATTCTTTTTATTTTTTAAGGGGTAATGTTGGGAAGCTGAGGAACAGCAAAGAGGACACTGACCTCTTAGCCTAGCAATCCTCCAATTCTCTTTCTTAGTAAAAAGCTTCAGTGTTTTCTATTAGTTAGGAAAGAATTTCTATGGAATATGTCTTGAAAAATAGTAGGTGGAACTTATTTGACAAAAACACAAAATATTCTCATTCACCATGCAACTAGACATTTTTTCTGGAAATTTTTTAAAAACCCCGAGTTTAGGTTGACTCTGGGGAAGAGTATAATTCTGGCTCAGATAAAACCTTGAAGAGTTTGTGGGTACCATATTTGAATGAAATTAGGCATCAACTTTTCTCTTTGAACTCTGGGCTATCAGAATTCTTCCTCTTCCTTTCCATCCCCTCTACTCAATTCCAAAATCCATTGCTGAGCTGAAGGAGCTTGATAATGGGAAGAAAAACAGAAGACCCAAGTTCAAATCCCATCTCAGACACTTACTGGCATCATGCCATTGTTTAATTCATTTACCCTTCTTAACCTGACTTTCCTCTTCATTGAAAATGAAAACCAAGCCAATTTCCCTGGGGCATTATTGGATTAAGGTAACACTGAGGTGGGAATACGTTTTTCTAAGGCAACAGAAAAAGGCAGAAAATAGGACCTTCCTTTTGTAGCTGGAATTTTGATAAGAGCTCTTAAAAATAAAAATCAAGCTTGCAAAATACCCCCTCTTTCAAAAGAAACCAGCAAGTTGACACTAGAAAGCCACTCCAGAAAGCTTTCAGGTAGTCATGAGAGTTTCATCATTCACCAAACCAGATTGCCTATAGAAGCAGAAGATTCTAAACTTGAGAAGAATTTCTTGAATTGAGAATTTCTGGAACAGAGAATTCAAGTAGGACTAACAATTTGTTGGCCAAGAAGAAATAGGTGTGGCTTTTACAGTTCTCTTCCTTATGAGGGCAGGGAAGAGGTCAAACACTCCCTGCCAAGGAAAGGAAGAGAACTCCAAATGTACCTCTATTACAGTGGTATTCAGACCATTCTGTTTATAAAATTAAAAAAATATATGAATAGTTTGGAAAACTAAGTATCTGCTAGCACATTTTAAAGTTAACATCCATTTCCTTCCTTGGCATATTATAAATATTGACATTTAAAAAGTGTTCCATTACTCTTTAGAATGTATCCTGTGGAATCCAAATATCATAGCAATAGGCTATATACCATTACCCACTTTTTAAAAAATAAAAAAACAAGCACATTGTTAATAATTAGAAGTTCCATATCATTCCTCTTTCCTTTTAAAATCATATTTCCATTTCACTTCCCCAAATAGCATGCAAAGAGCTGTATCCTAATGTAATATATGTTTATGCTATAAAGTCTTTTATTAACCACTCTTTCATGCTTCTATATGACAAATACACACTGTAGTTTCAAATTCAGTGTTTAAAACAATTTTATGTGACTGTAAGTTGATAAGTATTTTTTTAAAATCCTTTAGACTGAGTTATATCTACAACCATTAATAATAAGTAAACCTAGTAATAACCAAATTGCCTAAATATATGTAATTTTTGATGAGCTATTATTATACATACCCAGTAGATTTTTGGAAATGACTCTATGAATGAAATGGCTGAGTAAGTGCATGATGGTACCTTGATTAAAAGAGGATTTCAATCATTAATATTTTGAACTTTGTTCTGATTTAGCACAAATGCGTCTTAGGTAAAATACACCACTGAGATACATCAGATAAGGTGTGCTTTTATTTTGTAAAGTTGGAGCACTATTATTAACTAAAAAGTAGGAATGATAATTGGTGTAATGTATGTACCACAGGACCAAGCCTAGGCAAATCCCTTGTAGAAGCTAAAAACTTGGAAACTGCTTCCACGAATGCCATCTATGCCCACCTATCTCTAGGAAATGCTTTGTGTACCTCCAGGGGTATATGCCAGTCTGAAGAGTGCCACTCTAGGAGAAATTGAAATTTCTAGGAGAAATGCTATGAGAAGGGAAGAAGGGCAACTCAGTCCCTGGCTGGGCACTTGTTAAACTCTCACAACACTACCACGTTTATCTTACCACAGTCCATGCCTTTAACCATTGCAGTGCTCCTTACTCCAGCAATACTTGGATCATACTGTTGACTCATGCTGAATTTACTAAGATCGAAAATCACCAATTCTTTTTCACATATGCTGCTTCTAATTGACTTGTCCTCCATCTTGCCCTTGTGTCATCTACCTTTTTAACAGTCAGATGCAGGTCCATGAGTACCTTCCCTGGTCCTACTCAAGCTTATCCACCTCGGTCCCTGACACTTAGGTTCGGTGCCTCCCATTACTGATCAAATCATGACCAAAGCAGAGAAGACACAAGAAACTCATTGCCATGGAGAGGCAGCATCTGTATCTATTCTGTGTCTGTTTCTGGTTCATCTCTGGTGATTTCAGTTTCTCCATTTTTAGCGACAATGTCTCCATCTACTCGTGACCTCCTCTGTCTGGGTTCTCATTATTCTGCCCTCTTACTACCCTACCCCTTCATTCGTTTCTCCAAGAAAGAAAATCAGTTCTTGACTCCAAACTGCTTAAAGCTTTAATAAATGTGTTAAGCCATTAATCCAGTTGAAGTAGAGACGGGGAGGTAATCTTCAGGTTCTGATTCTATCATACATTACATTGCAATCTCTTAGGTTCTTTTCAACTTCAGGCCTTCTACAACTTCATCTACATTGTGAAAACAAATTTCTACACTAGATTGAAGTAGAAACCTCCCTCTATTTTGACATCAAATTAAACCATTCATTTACTTTGATTGTTCAGTTAGTTATCAAAGTCTAATTGCTTTATTGCCTACCCAGTTCATAGTGTTCCATTTTGTCTACAAATGGTCATCTGGAGATTTCATCAAAAATATTATACTGCTGATGTGCACATGAACTTTATTTTGCATATCCCTGATCAACCTCTCTAAGCAAAGGAAGACATGAGACTAAACTAATGAAATCTTCATTCAGCTAACAAACCATTTATTGATTAACTACAATGTCCTCCTATGTTAAGGTGGCCCTCATTCTCATTTTGCTTAGAGGTGAGTTGATGTATAAATATACCTCATTGTATTAAATGCAGTCAGTGCAGAAGCATTTACGCTATAATGTAGGGAGTACAGTTACAGGATGTTGTGATAGCCCAGAAGGGTGACACCTAACCTAATTGGGATATTATTTAGAGCGTAGCTCTTCCATGTGGTCCCTTGATGAACAACAGCATCACCTAGAAGCTAGTTAGAAATGTAAATCCTTGGGCCTCTCCATAGGCCTCTTGAATCAAAATAGATGGGAGTGAATATCAAGAAACTATTTTAACAAGCCCTCCAAAAATGCTTTCACTTACTAAAGTTTGGGAAGCTATGCTCCAAAGACAATCTCCTGGGAGATACAATATCTGAACTGAATCTTTAAAAGATGAGTGGGAATTGATAAAGGGAAATGTGTATGAGGAAAAGGAAAAGGGTTTCAGAGAGAAAAGGCAACAAGAACCAAGATATGAACGTGATGAATGGTATGAAGTATGGGAAGAAAAAGAAATACAATGATATTAATGTGTAAGCCCAGTTTGAGTGAGGCGTGTATTTCACTTTAAGGAGCTTAGATAGTATCTTTGAGAGATGTGGAAACTTTTAAAAAGAGGTGACTGGCAAACACTCAGATTTGAGGAGTGTTCCCAAAAAAGGAAAACAGTCAGGAGACAATTGTGGTAGTTGAGGAGTAACATGGTCCTGGATGAGGACTTTGGTAGTAGGGGCAAACAGGAGGAGATAATGTGAAGAACTGTACTGACATATGTACATATATAAAATAGGTAACTAACAAGAACCTACTGTATAGCTCAGGGAAATACTTAGTGCTCTGAGATGACATAAATGGAAGAGAAATCCAAAAATGATGCTACATATATACATACAGCCGATTCAGTTTGCTATACAACAGAAACTAACAACATTGTAAAGCAACTATACTCCAATTAAAAAAAAAAAAACCTGTACTTCACATTGTTAATGGTGACCCATTGATAAGCCATGAAATCAGCTTGATAAATAAGCTATTGTGTAGCACAATAGGAGGATTCCCAGGTGGCGCTAGTGGCAAAGAACCCACAAATACAATCGCATTTTTGTATTTATTATATGTGGTATGGGTATTTTGTAAAACTGTTGTTTTCATTTAAATATCATTTCGTTTCTGTTTCTGATTTTAAGAGAATCTACATATCTGCATGGTCCTTTTACACAAAATGACTTAGTACTCTAGCAGTAAGCTCATACTGGGTCATTTATTCTAAGATTGAACACGAGTTCATCCTTTAAGACAAACTTCAAAAGTAAGAGCTGTTTTCTTTATTGAAAAAAATAATACTTTCTTGTGGTAAAAAATTCAAATATTCCCCTGCATCTCCATCTCTCAGCCACTCAATTTCTCTCCATTCAGCTACTGAAGTTATCAGTTTTTTCAGTAGCACTCCAAGGAGAAGGTGTATGAGTGTTTGTGTATATATTCTTTCTTTTTCCTGTCTTCTTTAAAAAAAAAAGTGGATAGAATACTATAAACACTTTCTGCAGTGTTTTGTTTTTTCCCACTTAATGATCAACACTAACAATTATTTTCCATATTAGCACAAGAATGGTCTCATTTTTGCAGTTGTGTACTATTGTATTCGAAGGGTGTACCGTAACCCATTTGACCAACATTCAGGCTAATGAACATTTAGTTGATTTTCAAGTTTTATTCCTGCTACAATAATACAATGTATAACTTTAAGCTCATGTCATTTTTTCATATAGCAAGGATCCCTATAGGATAAGTTCTTAGAAGTAAAATGACAGGGTCAAAATGACATCTGTTATTTTAGTGAATATGGCCACCTCATGCAAATAGTTGACTCATTGGAAAAGACCCTGATGCTGGGAGGGATTGGGGGCAGGAGGAGAAGGGGATGACAAAGGATGAGATGGTTGGATGGCATCACCGACTCGATGGACATGAGTTTGAGTAAACTCCGGAAGTTGGTGATGGACAGGGAGGCCTGGCATGCTGCGATTCATGGGGTCGCAAAGAGTCAGACACGACTGGGCGACTGCACTGACTGACTGACTGACGGCCAAATAGCCCTTCATACAGTGTTCCCATCAGTAATACGAAGGAGTTTGTTCCCAGACATCTTTGCCAACTCATTGTGTCATCAACCTTTTTATTTTTGCTAAGCAAGAAAAAATGTCATCTCATTGTCATTTTAATTTGCATTCTTCTTTTGAGAGAGGATGAAATTTTTTGAATCACAAAATGTTTCTGAGTCATTTGTATTTCCTTTTCTGTGCACTGTTTGTTACACATTTCCACTTCTTTTCTATTAGGTTTTTGGTCTTTTTCTTATTACAACAAATACAGTTTACAACTGTATTTACAAAGAAAGCATGCTTTTTCAACAAGAATTTTAATGAATGTTCCTTATGACAAATAGATTCTAGTCTGAAGGTTATAACCTGAAAATATTAAAACAAACCTTTGAATTGCATAGAAATAGTCTTTGCCCTTTTGAACAAACAGTCCCACACAGAAACTCAACGTGATGACAAATTATAGAATAAGTGCAGATTTAATTTTCTCAAAAAAAAAATTGAAACTGGCATGTAAATATTTGCCTTCTCTATCAGTCTAACTGTATGTAATGGCTATGACAGGGTTTGTCTTTTTAAAGCACCTATGTCAACTGATTCCCATTCTTTGAAAATATTTCCTTAACTGAAGAAGGCTTATAGCTTTATTCAGTGTTGCATTTTCTAACCAAGTCTTAAATAACTATGTAGAAGCTTAAAATTTTATTCCCATACCTATTTTTCCTTTAGGAAGTAAAAAATGCGCTTTCCCAAACTTCCAGAGATCTCATCATGGTTTCCTGTTTGGCTTGCTAGTTTCATTAGTGTCCTGAGATGTGATTTATCTAGATCAAGAGAGCTAATTCTGAGCAGCTGGGAACTTTCTAATCTCTTTACCCATCTAGGGCCCCTCTCTCTGCCATGTGTTTTATTCTTCGCACTCAGAATATCATTGCTCCTGACATACAGAAACAAACCCAATCAAAATAAAAAGGTCCCCACTTCTATTTTCCATCTACCAGTAGTTTACCATCTTTTCCAAAAGCAGACCTATCCTTTCCTTGATCATTCTATTGCTCCAAGTAGACCTGTAAAAGTCATTTTGTCACCCTAAACCATTTTTATACTTTGTTAAAATCATGTTGTTACTGCACTACAGTTTAAATTTTTTTTTCTTACTCACCAGTCTTCTACTCTCTGTTAAGAGCAAGTTGACATAATGACACATTGGAGTAGGTTATGTGAGAACATTTGAAGCAATGTTAGTGTTATTTTTTTTTTAATTTCTCTCAAAAGAAAGCTCTGCTCTGTATATGGATGCCATCCATTTCTGAGCATGTGTGAAGGAGAAATGTGGGAACGTTTCCAATAGTTTCCAAACAATTTATCTTTAAGTGAATGAATGAACCACCTGGTTCACCGACTATGTTGCCCAAGAGATGGGTTTGATTGGCAGACAGAATACAGGGTAGAAATAATGGACCTTAAATGAGGAAGGTTTTAAACTTGTAAGTTACCACCCTTGGTGGCAGTAAGTGTTTATAGAAAATAACAGACTGAGATTTCACATCCCTTCAGAAATGCTGTGTACTTGCCTTTTGCAATACTCACAAAGTCCCATCTTTCTAACCGTAACTTCAAATAAAAAAAAATACAACTACCTTTCTTACTTGTCTGTCTCAAAAATCTGTGTCCATGAAGCTGTTTATTTGCCAAGCTGTATCCCTAAAAGATCAATGTTATAGCCATAAGTATGAAAATGGATTGAGATTCTAGGCTTAACACTTACCCGTTCCCAATTCCAATATACACCATGTGGAGCCACGTTTCTCGAGCTTTAATGTAGTTGGAGTAACCTGAAGATACTTTTCAGATGCACTTCCCTGGTGTTATTGAAGCCACTGGTCCGGGAACTACACTTTGAAAAACACTGTGATGGATTCTTTTTAAAAATTATGTATTTATAATTTATTTATTTTTGGTGGTCTGCGTTTTCACTGAAGCACGTGGTCTTTCTCTGGTTGGGGCAAGCGGGAGCTCCTCTCTAGTTGGGGTATGCAAGCTTCTTATTGCGTTGGCTTCTCTTGTGGAGCACAGACTGTCAGGCGCCTGGGCTTCAGTAGCTGTGGCATGCAGGCTCAGTAGTTGTGGAATGCAGGCTTAGTCTGCGGCATGTGGAATCTTTTGGGACCAGGGATCAAACCCGTGTCACCTGAATTGGCAGGTGGAGTCCTAACCACTGGACCACCAGGGAAGTCCATGTGATGGATCCTAAAGTAGGCAGATAGTCATAAATATAATAAATATACAGAAGGAGTCATATAGATGGATCTTGGGGTCAAATATTAACTCACACAAATGCAACTTCTTTGTTCATTCCTCACTGATCTGTGTAAGCTTCCTCCATGCTGGATAGTGAGAAAAAAGGATCTCACTCTGAAACCAATTTACCAGTCTCTTTCTATGAGTTGGTATCACTTGAATAAATGGCCAGTCTTTAAGATTCCTTTATTCTCCTCCTGCTCCTCTGTAAGATGGTGTGTGGATTGACAGGCGAGAGAAAATTGTTGATACATGGCATACATGACCTACAGTCTTCATGCAGGTCTCTGTACTCTTTTCGAACCTCTGGTCTCTGTACCAATACTCCTTGTCTGCCTGGCAAGTTTGTCAGCTCTCTTGACTTCATGTGAACTTGTATTTTCATCAGAAATGTCATGCTCTGCTCATTAAACTATATTGGTTGCTAAAGGAATCCTTAAATCTGTGAGTTACCACAGAAGAATACTTAAAATTCTAAATATGTAATTATGACAGCTCTATAAGGAAGTATGACTATTATTATAGGTAAGGATGACTGCCAAGAAGTTATAGCAACATACAGTCACTCATTATACTGTTTTGAGGGGGGAGACTGTGGACTTGATGTTTACAGATAGAACACTATATCAGTTGCTGCGGGAAAAAACAAAAGCAACAGAAGCTATGGCCATAATCTTTGTGATTTTATTTTAAAAGGGGAGGAAAAAGACAAATATGTAGAAAAATCATTTAACACTAAAGAGAACGCTTTAAGAAATACTTATTTTAAGTAAAGCTATTTTACTGTTCATTTGCATCTCATTAACATGTACCAATTTAATCTACCACTCACATTTAAGAGTTAAAAAAATTACCAAAAGGATTGGTTTAAATTAAAGATGAATATCTCTAGTGAAATTCTATAGGGTTGTAAAAATAGTGCTTTAAGGAATACCATGGCAATATTTCCTCTTTAGTATACAGTTCTGTATCCTGAGATTTCACTTATTATATTAATTTGTCATTCAAGGGCTTCCCTGGTGGCTCAGTGGTAAATAATTTGCCTGCAATGCAGGAGACCTAGGTTCAATCCCTAAATTGGGAAGATACCCTGGAGAAAGAAATGGCAACCCACTCTAGTATTCTTAGCCTGGAGAATTCCACGGACAGAGGAGCCTGGAGGTTTACAGTCCATGGGTTTGTAAAAGAGTAGGACACAACTTAGTGACTAAACAACAATAACAAATGCCATTGAAAATAGATGTAAATTATAAATCTAATTAACAAATACAATTCAATTCTAGGTTGTATATTAAAAGTACTCCTTTCATCTAATAGGCACAATTAGCTGATGTTATGACTTTGTTTAGTCAGTTATATCGAATACATGACTTAGAAATCACCTTTGTAGTCCAGATACTTCCAAATTGCCAACTATCTGCTTTTCTCTTTGTCATGGATTTCTCTCATTCTTCCTGGCTATCTTATGAACAGTAGCACTGGTATGACTAGACTTATTCATTCTCATGTTTGGAAAAGAAATATGTATATATTGTTATGTTTGAAGTTATACATATTATGGAGGATAACAAATACTTCAAATACATATTTGATACATATATTTTTTGAAAAAGAAACACCTTAGTTGTAAATTAACTATTTAAACTATCACCCAGTGTAAATGCTTTCAATTTGCTCTGTAATTTCAAAACAGTATACATTAAAAACTGAGAGTGTGCATAACCAACACTTCTGATGCCACAGCTTCCGTTTTCTAAATACTTCATTACCTCCTCTGGTAATTATAAATAGCAATTACTTATCATAAGAAGGCACAATGTATATAGTTAATAACAGAAGCCATAATTATTTAACTTGGATTATTTTAATAATAGTTTTAATTTTAAGATGAGAAAACTCAAATCACATTTATAATAATAACATGATATAACATGCTAGTCATTCAAATGAGATTGATTTTATTGAAATTAATCATTCTGTCAAGCATTCAAAAGGCAAAATATTGAAGCACTCACAAGAAAGTGTAGAATATAACTAAAATTCTACTTATTGACCCATGAAATTACAAAGCCATGTGTGCATACTTTTAATTTTCAGGGCTTTTTCAGAGAACTTTTGTGATTAACATGTAGAGAAAATATGGATAGATAAGCATCTTTGTCTTTTAAATTATTTCAAGTAGGTGATAAGAAACACAAAATTAATAATTCATGGTACCATCTATTACAATATATCTTCTAGTATTAGCATAGTAATAGGTATTAGTGATTTACATAATTGGAGAGATAACAAAAAAACAAAATTAGGCACACATCCATATACATTCCTGTGCTTCACTCAAAACTAGGCAAATGTTATCTGAGATTATATCATGTATATGACATAGCTGAAGTCAGATTTTTTAGAGATAGCATTATTCTTTTATTATTTTTTATACTTCAATGAGTTATGAAAAGAAAAATGACTAAATAAAATTTAAAAATAAGTTAAATAGAATTTTGTATACCTTATAAAATGAGAACAATGATTTAAAGTGGCTTTAGGATAGAGAAGTAATCTGTTCAAAGTATTTCCAATTTAAATAGAGCAAAACAGTCAATAGGGTTATGAGATTCCAAATGAGTAATAATTAGGTTGTTTCCAATTTTTCACTAATGTGAACACTGCTGAAAGGTCACTTGGTAGGTCTTTTCAGTAACCCATGTGAAAATACCTAGAAGTAGAACTACTGACATTAAGATCAATTCAGTCTCTCAGTCATGTCTAACACTGTGTGAACCCGTGGACTGCAGCACGCCAGGCTTCCCTGCCCTTCACTATCCCCCAGAGCCTACTCAAACTCATGTCCATCAAGTTGGTGATGCCATCCAATCATCTCATCCTCTGTCATCCCCTTCTCCTCCCACCTTCAATCTTTCCCAGCATCAGGGTCTTTTCCAATGAGTCAGCTCTTCACATCAGGTGGCCAAAGTATTGGAATTTCAGCTTCAGCATCAGTCCTTCCAATGAATATTCAGGACTGATTTCCTTTAGGATGGACAGGTTTGATCTCCATGCAGTCCAAGGGACTCTCAAGAGTCTTCTCCAGCACCACAGTTCAAAAGCATCCATTCTTTGGCACTCAGCTTTCTTTATGGTCCAACTCTGACATACGTACATGACTACTAGAAAAACCATAGCTTTGACTGGATGGACTTTTGTCAGCAAAGTAATGTCTCTGCTTTTTAATATGCTCTCTAGATTGGTCATAGCTTTTTTTCCAAGGTCTTTTTTTAGATTCATGGTTACAGTTACCATCTGCAGTGATTTTGGAGCCCCAAAAAACAGTCTCTCACTGTTTCCATTGTGTACCCATCTATTTGCCTTGAAGTGATGGGACCAGATGCCATGATCTTAGTTTTTTGAATGTTGAGTTTTAAGCTAACCTTTTTACTCTCCTCTTTTACTTTTATCAAGAGGCTCTTTAGTTTTTCGCTTTCTGCCATAAAGGTAGTGTCATCTGCGTATCTGAGGTTATTGATATTTCTCCCAGCAATCTTGATTCCAGCTTGTGCTTCATCCAGCCCAGCATTTCTCATGATGTACTCTACATATAAGTTAAATAAGCAGGGTGACAGTATACAGCCTTGACGTACTCCTTTCCTGATTTGGAACCAGTCTGTTTTTCCATGTCCAGTTCTGACTGTTTCTTCTTGACCTGCATACAGATTTCTCAGGAGGCAGGTAAAGTGGTCTGGTATTCCCATCTCTTGAAGAATTTTCCACAGTTTGTGTGTTCCACACAACAGTGTTCCACACTGTCAAAGGCTTTGGTGTAGTTGATAAAGCAGAAGTAGACGTTTTTCTGGAGCTCTTGCTTTTTCAGTGATCCAACGAATGTTGGCAATTTGGTCTCTGGTTCCTCTGCCTTTTCTAAATCCAGCTTGAACATCTAGAATTTCATGGTTTACATACTGTTGAAGTCTGGCTTGGAGAATTTTGAGCATTACTTTGCTAGAGTGTGACATTAGAGTATTAGAGTACTATTTACAGTAGAGTACTACTGACATTGGAGTATTCATATCTTTACTATATATCATAAATTATTTTCCACAATAACAGAAAATGACATGAATTTATTAATTTAATTTGTGTATCTGGTTGAACAGGTTTTCATTTCTTGTCCATTCAAACTTTTTATCTATGACTTGGTTATTCACATACTTGGCTTGTTGTCCTTCTTGTTATTTAGTCACTAAGTTGTATCTGACTCTTTGCTTAATTTTATTTTTAAAAAGAAATTTTGGAGTCTAGTTTATTTACAATGTTGTGCTAGTTTCCTGTTTACAGCAAGTGAGTCAGTTATAAATATATCCACTGTTTTTTTTTGTTTGTTTGTTTTACATTCTTTTTCATATAAGCCATTACAGAGTATTGAGTAGAGTTCTCTGTGCTATACAGTGGGTCCTTACTATCTATTTTATACAGTAATAGTGAATATATGTCAATCCCAATTTCTCACTTTATCCTTCCCCCCCCTTATCCCCTAGAAACCATGTTTGTTTTCTACATCTGTGATTCTATGTCCATTTTGTAAGTTCATTTATACCCTTTTATTTAGATTCCACAAATGAGTGATATCATATGATATTTATCTTTCTATGTCTGACTTACTTCACTCAGTATGATAATCTCTAGGTCTATCTATGTCGGTACAAATGGCACTATTTTGTTCTTTTCCAGTTTTCTATCGATTGTTTGGTCTGTCTTACAGATGGTGTGAGTCGTCTATATATTCTGAATTTTAGTAGCTATACACATCTAAAATATAGGTCCATAATTCCTTACCTGAAACCTTATCATAGATTTTACAGGAGAAAAATGAAATATGATCACTTTGCTGGAATGGTAGAAATCATACAAAGTTGCAAGAGCATAAAAAATAAGTATGGCTGACTAGTTGAAGATCTGGGAACCAGAATGAAAACTAACATGTTGTATGACCCAAAGAAGTTACTTTATTCCATCATATGTTGTTTTTCTTCTTTTCGGAAACCATCACGTTTGCTTTGTTTTCTATACATGCTTAAGGAAAAGCTATTTAGAAGAGAAATCTCAGATATTTTGTTGTTTTTTTTTAATACAAGTTTAATTCAGCTACTCATTTGATTCCTTGAGTTTATGAGTTATTGAAGACTTTAGAAAGAGTTGTTTTAGATAATGACTATAATTTTGGTACAGCATTTAACAGTAAAAAACAAAGCATCTTTAATTTTATTTGAAGTGCCTGTCAACCGCGATGTCAGATTGAATTGCTCTTTTCTTTGCTTTCAATGAAAATTCCCCTAACTGCTGTTTTATATTTTAAAAACAAACTTCTAGTCTTTGGTAATGCTTAATTTTAAAATAAATGATCTCTGTCAAGACTTCAAGAACCTTGTCCATTTACCATGTGGATGATAACTTAGGGTTGTGCTATATTGGTTGAAAATGCAAATACCACTGGCCAAGGTGAATGTACAAAGCAAGAAAAAGATGATTCAGAGACCTGGAAAAATTGCTTTGTTATATATGTCTCTCTATTCCAAAGATTTTTAAAAATCTTTTAAAATCTGTGTTCCTTAATCCCTTTGGGTTATTTAAAGCAGTGTTTTTTGGGACAATTCAGCTGGAAGGGAGAAATTAAATTATGGTTAGAGTTCATCAGAGCCATGTTCAAATGTAGTTTAAGAGTCAGACTATGCATAGGAGTACATCTGAAAAAAATATGTAAACAGAGTTGCAAACAACCTTCCACAAAGAAAAAGGAAAAAGGAAAGAAAGGTGTTCATATGAAATCCTAGTATTTCATGTACACTGGAAATACAGACCATGAGTAGTTGGACAGTCTTTCATTTGTCCATTCACATATTCATTAATTCAGTTGTTCTCAACCAGAGGTGATTTATTCTCCAGGGGAATTTGTCAATGTCTGAAAATACTTTTGGTTGGCACATCCAAAAGAGAGGAGGAAGTGCTACTGGCACCTTATAAATAGTGACCAGCGGTGCTGCAAAACCTTTCACAATACATAGCCCCTTACAGCAAACAGTTACCCAGGCCAAAATGTTAGTAGTGCTGAGGTTGAGAAACCCTGATTTAAATTAAAATTGCACATGAATCAAAACTACTTTATTCTGGTTCTAAATCCTGTGATTCATCAAACAAAATCTCATTGTCTATCTGTATCATATTTAAATTCAGATTAAAAAAAATAAATTCAGATAACCTATAGTATAGTGAATATGTGTGCAGGACATGCATCAGACAGACCAGGGTTCAAATCTCACATCCACCATTTGTTTGCTTGTGTTTAGGCAAGTTTCTCAACCTCCCTTTTAAACTCTCAACCATGTCTGCTGAAAGGCTCTACAATTGAGGTTGAATGAGATTAATTAAAATGATTAATGTTACGTGCATGGCAGAATGTTGGTACTTCGTGAGGGTGAAAGTGTTAGTCACTCAGTCATGTCTGTCTCTTTGAGACCCTATGGACTTTAACCCATCAGGCTTCTCTGTCCCTGGAATTCTCCAGGCAAGAATGTTGGAGTGGGTTGCCTCTCCCTTCTGCAAGGGATCTTCCCAGCCCAAGGATAAAACTCTGGTCTCCTGCATTGCAGGCAGATTCTTTACTGGCTGAGCCACCCGGGAAGCCCTGGTGCTCAGTAAGTTTTCAGTAAATTGTAACAGTATTACCTTTGCATAGACTAAATCATTTGATCCCGACCTACCATGAATATCCTGGTCACATACCATATCTAATTGTTTCTAAGACACTATTGATTAGAATATGCATGATTATTTTATCTATCACGAAGAAGAAAGGGCTGTCAATTAGACTATGGCATACCATCATTTATAAAATGTCTCTCAGTTCAGAGCAGCACATTTGTGAATATAAAATGTGGATCTTAGAAATGATTTTTGCCAAGCCCATCAGCAAGTCTTATACGTAACGGAACAAGGCTGCCATTGACCATAGGCAGAGAAGCACAGCTTCCCAGGATGGTGTGATCGGGCATCTCCCTTCAGGCCCTCCAGGCCAGAATACTGGAGTGGGTAGCCTTTCCCTTCTCCAGGGGATCTTCCCAACCCAGGGATCAAACCCAGGTCTCCTGCATTGCAGATGGATTCTTTACCATCTGAGCCACCAGGGAAGCCCCAAAGTCTCATGCAGAGGGGCAAAAGTTGTTTTTAACCCTTTAGCCACAATATCTGTCACTTTCATCCATTTTATAATTAAAGATGCTGAAAATAGAGAATTTAAGTAACTTGCCCCATCTCCAAAATTGATAAGCCTAGAAGCCACAGGTTCTTATCCTAAGTCTGATTACTTCCAAGAACACTGTAATACATCAAAGCAGGAGTCAGCAAACGGTAGTCCAAGGGCCAAATTAAGTCCACCATGTGTTTTAGTAAATCAGTTGTTATTGAAACACAACCACCACGCTCATTTGTTTACATATTGTCTCTAGCCACTTTTACATGACAGTGATAGAATCCAAGTTTGGACAAAGCCTAAAATGTTTGTTTGTTGAGCCCTCTAAAGTATAACTATAAATTGATTGACTATGTCTATGAGGCGATATAAGGAGATAAAAGACAAAGTGTCGCTTGTGTTTTATCTTTATAAATAGCAGCCCATATAATTTTTCTGTGTACCTGAAGGTTTTGAGAGTCACCGATACCAATCCTAACCTTTTCTTTGGATCAGAGACTGGCTAACTTTGTCTTCAAAAGGCCAGATAGCAAAGGTTTTAGAATATGTTTTAGGATTTATGGGTCATTTGGTCTTTATTGCAATTAACTCATGCCAGGACTGGCATTTAGATAACCAGTCAAGAGCCCACACTCTTCTCCACTAAGGACCTAGGAACATAGTAAAATCTGGGGAGCAGCAGTTTCAGTGAGTGTCCTTTGTTGCTATTAAATCAGATCAGAGATTTAGTCCTCATTTAAGAACTGTATCTATAAAGATTTTTAGAGTAAGTGCATCAGGTTTCTACAAACAAGTACTTCCCTCCAAGCAATGTACATTTAACAAACCCACTTGGGATCCTGCTTATAACTACTATTTTCTATCTTCCTTCAGTCTAATCTTAACACAGCAACCAGAATGATCTATTAAAAAATAAGTCAAAAAAAAAAAAGTCAGATCACATCACTCCTCTGCTGAAAACCCTCATATGCTTCCTATTCTTACTCAGCCCAAGTCCTCACATCATTGCCCGCAGGACCTACCCTCCCCCACCCCTCTGGCTTGCTTCCTGCTACTCTCCCCTTGCTCAGTAGACTCTTCTCACCCTGGCTTCCCTATACTTATATTGATCATGTCATGCACACTCATGCCCCAGGGCCTTTGCATTTGCTTTTTCCTCTGCATGTATTGCCCTTCCCTGAAATGCTGTGTGATTCATTCCCCTACTTCCTCCTAGTCTTTATTCAAATGTCACCTTCTCAGTGAGGGCTTTTCCCCTGGACGCACCTTCTCAAATGTCCACCTCCCATGTTTCCTTAGCCCACATATACATCTCCTATCCCCACTTGAGACTTTATTTTTTCTTTTTAACACTTTTCATCCTTTGATGTGCCAAAATTTATATTTTTGGCTTCCCTGATAGCTCAACTGGCAAAGAATCTGCCTGCAATGCAGGAGATCCCAATTTGATTCCTGGGTCAGGAAGATCCACTGGAGAAGGGATAGGCGGCCCACTCCAGTATTCTTGGGCTTCCCTGGTGGCTCAGCTGGTAAAGAATCTGCCTGCAATGCAGGAGACCTGGGTTCAATCCCTGGGTTGGGAAGATCCCCTGGAGAAGGGAAAGGCTACCCACTCTAGTATTCTGGCCTGGAGAATTCCATGGACTATATGGTCCATGGGGTCACAAAGAGTCAGAAATGACAAAACAACTTTCACTTTCAATTTATATTTATATTTTATTGTCCATGGTCTCCATTAGAATGTGAAGTTCACAAGAACAGAAAATTTTTCTGTTTTATTCACTGCTATATATCCGGTATCAAAACAGAATTTAGAATATAATAGATGCTCTTATGTTCAGTATATATTTACTGAATGAACTGACTAACATGCTGGGGAGAGTTGGGTAAGATTCCATTTGCCAAAGGCATTCTACTGCCCAAAGGACTTTGAAACCCCATCATTATGAATGGAGGGCTTCTAAGAGTAGCTTCTTGTTATCAGTTTCATTATTTGATGGTTGCACCTACGTGTACTCTTTGGCTGGCTTTGAATAGCCTATGTCCCTTAATAGATTCTCTCTTCTTGGCTTCCTAACACATGCCACTTTAAAAAATCAATACAGCATTATATTTTGTATATTTGGACAGATTATTTTTGAAATCCATAAATCTCTAAATCAGAAGAAAGCCTCCCTTTGGTGGGCTGCCCTTAATTAGCTCAGAATGGAGAGAGAGAACCTGTCAGTCTTTGTCAATCAGCTTGGCACATACTTGACAGGCTGCAGTTACAGTGAAGGAGAACTGTATTGCTGTGGTCTAGCAGTCCTAATTGTAGATAAATAAAAGAACAGTCACCCAGCATGAAGGGAAAAAGAAAGAAACTCAACGGCACAATGTTATGTTTTTCCATCCATCAGCCTTCATTTGTCAGACTCTGCCTGACAATCTAGGCCAGAGAAGTCAGGCTCTAACACAATATTGATTCCATTTCATTTTTCGTTTCTTGCCACCCTTTTTAGCAAACAGTTTGTATGTGGAATGAGAGATGGTGCAGTCAATATATGTGGCTAGGGCACATTTATTTTAAAGGCTTACTTTGTTTTTTTTTTTTTCTTTCTTCCCATAAAACCGTGTATTTGTTTGTTTCACTATAACATTGTAATTGTCAGCTCTTGCTGCAGTAACAAATGACCCCCAATTACAATGACTTATAACAATAGGCATTGATTAACCATTCATGTGTCTACAGATCAGTGGCAGCTTTACTCCACACTATGGGTCAAGTTGAAATTTTCTCATCCTAGATTGTAGATCTGCTCCAAATGTCTTCTCATCCAGAACCCAGGCTAAAAGAGCAGCTCCTTTATGATACATTATTCTCTCATGGTAAAAGACAGGAACTGGAGGTACTAACAAATCCTGAATTGCCTTTAAAGACCCAGCTCAGAGCTGTCATGCAGTCATGTCTGCCTACAGTCTGTTAATCTAAATGAGGCGCATGGTGAAGTCCAAAGTCAATGGGGAAGAGAGTATATTCACCCACAGGGTAGACATTTTCACACAGTCAGTGAATAGTAATGAACTAATAAGCCAATCATAATTTTCACAAACATCTTAGAATTGATTCCAATATCTTTTTTTTGTTTTACTCCTCAACATCTCTGAAATTGAAGTATTTGCCGCGATAGTGCCTCCAAAGTTAATTTTCTTAAACTTTCTTAGCAATTCTTGAGATAATAGTGATTCTTCTATCCATGATATCTTAGACTTGATAGGAATACCATTGATTGTGGTGGTTGACAAAACAGTCAAATGGCAGGAAATGCTCTTTATAAATAAGGAAATTAAGTGAAGAGGCACTTAGGTTTGCTTAAGAATATAGTTGTCATCTTTATATATTTTCTCTGTTTTCAGTTGCAGCATATGTATCTTATTCAGACAGCTTGTTTGAGTGGAAAACTGTACATTAGATGGATGTTAGACAGATAGATCTGTCTGTCTACCTATTCAGAGACTCATATATATTCATTTTTAGAATATCAATTAGAAATCAAAGTGTCATTCCCCTGTTTAAAAACCTTTTTGTGGTTTCTCCACTAAGGTCTTGAGGGTGGTGTAAAAATTCCTTCTTTCCTCTGGTTCCCGCTTTTGCTCCTGCATCATTTCCTCCCATTTCCCCACATGGTATCTCCATGCTGCCTGTTTCCAGTCTTTGCATGCACCAGATTCTCTCTTGACTACTTTCCATCACCCATTCCTTTGTCAACCAGGCACCTGAGCTGTCTATGTTCCAAGTTTTTGCTTAAACCTTTCTTCTCCAGTAAGGCCTGCCCCCACTCTCTTTTTGTCCCTCAAACAGACCTGATCAGTTGCTCCTCCATGCCCCACTGTACATTGAACATTGCTAGTCATTACGCCTGTTGCAGTCCACGTTCAATACATGATTGTCTGTATCATTCTGCCACATATTATTCACAGTTCCTAGCCAAAACTTTGAAACATAGTAAATATTAAATAAGTGTTTGTGAAATGAACAAATGAATCTTGGAACATATGTGAAAAGGCTGTTGATATCCTTTTTACTTTGTGAAGACGGTAAAAAAATCTACCTGCAATGCAAGAGACACAGGAGGTGCGGGTTCAATCCCCTGGAGAAGAAAATGACAGCCCACTCCAGTGTTCTTGCCTGGAGAATCCCATGGACAGAGGAGCATAGCAGGCTACACTCCATGGGGTCACAAAGAGTTAGACACAACTGAAGAGACTTAGCACGCACACATACACACACACACACACACACATACACTCCAAGGTTAACAATAAGTAAAATGATAGAAATATAAAGAAATTCAAAATAACTAAGGAAAACAAGGCAACATCTCTCTTATATTATCCTTAGCAGCACCAAATTTCTAGTTTAAAAAGAAATGTGTGCAATCAGTTTAATATTGAATTAGAAATATAATAGTCAATGAATAAATTTTTTAAAAATATTGAGTATATATTAATTTGCATATGAGTTGCTACTTTCATCCCCAAAGGTGCTGTTCAGTCTTTTTTAATCACTAACCATTGCTTTGCTGCTTGTCAAGACTAATGCTACCAGCAATATAAGTAATGCTGTCTAAAAAGAAATAAATCTGAAGGTGCTTAGAGAGTTACTCCATTTTGAATACCTATCAAGGCAGGATTTTTTTTAATGCAGTACAATATTTTCCTAGTGAGTATTAATGGCTGTTCCTATTACCTATTCAATAAAAATTACATACTTAAAATTATGCATGAGATTGTAGTGAACTGTCAGTACAATGATTAAAAAAAAAAAACTCTAGTTATATCATAAGGGTCTTAACTCCTGGTGTACAATCTTATATTACAAAGGATATATTAAAAATAAGGCAGAGAAAAAAACTTAAATGGAAATGTTCCGTTATTAGAAGTGAGTTTTTTTGGTTGAAATCCCATGAAGACTTTCTTGTCTCCGTTTTCTTTGAAATTTAACACTTTCTACTTAGAAAAAAAGTGCCCACTATAATTAGCCATGTTTCCATTTTAGTAGTGAACTTCTTCACCTTCTCTTAAATCGTATAAAGATGTGAGGTCATTGAGGAGATAAAAGATTTACTCAAACCAACTCTCTGACCTGGATATCATCAGTTTGACGATCATAAACCCACAAAGAGACATTCTTGGAATTTTTTAAAGGCTATGTAAGAATTTATTTTTTGCGGGAAAAGACAGGGTTTTCTCTCATTTACCCATTGGAATGATACTATAGAATGCACTGGAGTTAAAGAAGAGGAGAAAAAAATTAACATTATAGTAAGAAGCATGACTGCCAGTTTTAGCATATGCATGTATGTACACACATACACACACAGACACACACACATACGCTCTACTCAACAAAGTAGGATGAAGTGGAGGTTTAGTGACACACACTTTCTGGTCATAATATCATCTCTGCCATTTGCAAGCTGTATGGCCTTGGAAAATTGACCTAATCTCTCTTGGTTTCATCATCTGGAAAATCAGATAATACCCTTTTTGTAGGAGTGTAAGTACGAGAACAGATGTACAAAAAATAAAGTGTTTGACATGTGGTAAAGTGAAAGTGTTAGTCGCTCAATTGTGTCCCACTCTTTGCAACCCTATGGACTGTAGCCCAGCACACTCCTCAGTCCATGGAATTTTCCAGGCAAGAATACTGGAGGGGGTGGCCATTCTCTTCTCCAAGGGATCTTCTTGACACAGGAATCAAACCTGGGTCTCCTGTGTTGCAGGCAGATTCTTTGCTATCTGAGCAATCAGGGAAGTCCAGACACATGGTAAAGTTTCAGAAACTCTGTTTTGTTAATATTATTATATCACTTAATGAGAATCACTTAATATCACTGTAGCAGTTTGTTGATATTTTCAGCACAGTTAAGGATTTCAGCAGCTTTTTCTTATCTTTGTATAGTCATGTGATTTGGCTGGTATTTGTTTGTTTGCTTTTAAATTTTTCCATGTCAAATCTTAATTGCATGAAGGGATATCAATTTTTAAAAATTTATTTCACATATACTTCCATTTTTTTCAGCTTGATGATCAGCTTCTCATAGGGTATATTTTTACATGCACTTAAGAAAACTATACTAAGGGACATATGAAAGGAATTTAATCAGATTTACTACAGTTGACCCTTCAAGCAATAATATTTGACCCTCAGTAATAAATTCACATTGCAAATAAATGTAGTAAGGTAAATTGTAGAAAGTTATCTTCAAAATGACCTTTCTAAAGTGATTTATCAAAGGTATGTATAATCAGATACCTAGTTCTCAAAAAAAAAAATCATAAAGGGGAAGTACTCACAAAGAATTAAGAGCAGACTATGATTTCTCTTACCCATTGCTCTATTTCTATTGGACGAAGTGTAAATCTCATCCAGGTACTTAAACTCTCCATTTTTTCATTAAAGGATGAAGAGATGGCAATTGTGTTGATGGAAGGACATGGTACTAGGAAATATTTCTATAAATGGAAATGATGTGAACTTCCCTGATGGTCCAGTGGTTAAGGAGGGCTTCCCAGGTGGCTCAGTGGTAAAACATCTGCCTGCCAAGCAGGAGACAGAGGAGATGAGGGTTCAATCCCTGGGTCAGGAAGATCCCCTGGAGGAGGAAATGGCAACCCACTCCAGTATTCTTGCCTGGAGAATCCCATGGACAGAGGAGCCTGGTGGCCTACTGTCCATGGAGTTGAAAAGAGTTGGACACAACTTAGTGACTAAACCACCACTACCACCAGTGGTTAAGACTCTGTGCTTCCAGTACAGGGAACTGGAGTTCTAGCCCTGATCAGGGAAGATACTGCTTGTGTGTGGTGTGGCCAAAAATCTTTTAAAAAAATTTTTAATGGAAATGATGTGACTTTGCAATGCTCATTCATCAGAGAACTAAATCTAGGGTGAATTCAGTGGCCTGAAGAGGGAATATTTTACTTTCTTTAAGTGCAAAACATAGACATTTCACATGGCATCCCATAGCCCATCTAATAAGCACCTCCTTAGAACTTGAAGCTCTAAGTAATATCTGGACTGCCTTCCTGTCAGCCTTGCTACTCTCTGTTCATTTGCCAGTGAAGATTTTATGAATTCAAATTTGTGTGTTTATTTCCTGAGGGAATTCCTTGTCATAGCAAATGCAGTCTTTTAACCCTGGTTGTTTACCAGTGCCTCCTGAAGAGTGGCATCAATTATTTGTGATCTTTGGAATTATTTATTTTCAGTTGAAGACTGCGTGCAAGGAGAGCTTCCCCTGTGGTCCAGTGGTTAAGACTCCAGGCTTCCACAGCAGAGGTCACCCGTTCATTGGTTCAGTCCCTGGTTGGAAAAATCTGTGTGCCACTCAGGGCAGCAGGGAGAGAAACCTGTTAGTGCTAATCCTTTGCTGCATCCATGAAACAGTGGTAAAATTATTGACTATTTGTGCTCATTGTCTGAAGGTACAGAATTTGGACTGGGTGCCCTTGTAAATCATTCTAAGGGAAGAAGGAAAGATCCAACCCTCACCAAGTACACTCTGAATTTTGAATTTGCTACAATTTTGCCGTTTAAAAAATAATCACATTTAGAACTTTTTTATCATAGAGAATGAGTTAATACTTATAATTTTAGGTTTGTTTCTTCCATACTTATTGTCTCTAAAGGATGTGTGGGTGTGTGTCTGTGTGTTGCACACATACACATGTAGCACATAGAGTTAATGTTGTGGACTCTTTTAACCAAGTCGCTCCCTCCCACTGCTATTTATTAAAAGAACTGAAGAAATCATCCTTCTCCGGAGCATGTGATGAGCACCCACAAGTTAGAAGAAACCCTACCGTGCCATATAAGATTATAGTAATTTGGTTCAGAGGACACCCTGCGTGGATGAGCTGAGAGAGAGCAGGGACAAACACAGTGGAGAAAGGAAACAGTGGCATGAAGACACGTACACACAGCAGTGGTGGGAGGGTCCGGGGTAGGAGAGGGAGGAAGAGGGATACAGGTTAATCAGGAATTGCTATCTGGGGAAGATTGCCCAGGCCCTGACTGACGCCTGACATTGATTAATCGATACTCCATCCTACTGTTTAACAAGTGTTCCATCCAAAAAGTCTTCTGTAATATTTAACTTCACTTCCTTCAGCTTCAATTTATGCACATTTCTTTGGTCCTCTCTTCAGGAGAGCCAGAGAGCAGCCAGTGGCAAAGAACTTTATATTCATGTGTCTAAAGAGGGTGTGTGTGTTTGTTTGTTTTTTCTTTTGTTGTATTATGTTTTGTTTGGTCTTGTTTTTTGGTCATACGATCAGGCTTCAGTCCTCTCCAGACTAAGGAAAGCAAATTTTTAAAGATAACTGGATCATTCCTCAAAACGCCTATTTAATTTGACCGCTTAATAATTAATCAGCCTTGATCCTGTGCTTTAAGTGTTTACTCTTTGGAAAGAAAGTTAGTCGTTTTGACAGTGATGTGGAAAGATTTCTTGGGTTTCTACATATCTCGAAACAAAATTTGGGATTCAGAGCCAAAATAAGAAGCGTGTGTAGTAAAATGGACATTAGGGTTACTGAGATTATTGGAGTTAACTATAGTATTTATCCATTTTGACCACATGCATAGATCATACTTCTTATAACTGCATTTTACCTTTCCTGAAAAATAGCAAGTATCTTCTCTGTTTCTACATAATAGTATTATGACAGTTCAAGTAAATTGGGGATAATTTTTTTAAACTTTCGTATGTGGCACAAAGACCTCTATTTCTTTTCTCTGCACTGAAAACTACTGTGTGCCCCTCTGTACTGCACAGAAATTGATCTGCAATACATGTGGAGTCTCCAAGGGTATATTTAAATTTAGTAATTTTATTGCTAACTGTGAAGTTAATCTGCACTGTATGTGCTCTTTTTCCCCAGGAAACTGAAGTAGCAGTTCAAGCTAAACAGCCGGATGTGGAAGGGATTTTGTCTAAAGGGCAGCATTTGTACAAGGAAAAACCAGCCACTGAGCCAGTGAAGGTAATGAAGCAACCTCTAGCAATATCCATTACCTCATAATGGGTTATGCTTCCCCTATTTATAATCGATGAAATAACTTGTAAAGAAATATTGGCTATCCTACAATAGCAGAGGCAGAGCTGTCTTTTTGATCAACATATCCTATTTATATATTGTGATCTTAAGGCTATTAACGAGTCATTGCATTAAAGGACTCATTTCTGTCCTGGTGCGCTGCCATCAATACAAAAAGTAGTCCCACCTTCAAGGTAGATTAAATTCTTTGAGGCTTTATTGCATTGCTTGCCAGGCTTGATGCTTTTCATATAGTTTGGCTTCATTCAAATCAAGCTACTGCATCATATTGTCTGTCTCCAGCAGCTGTAAAGAATCACAATAGGGTCCATGACCTTTCTTTTCTCTGTTGCTCTTTCTTATGAAAGAGGAGAATCGGCGTTTGGGCATCAGTACGTTATTGGGTCAAGAATTTTTAGTGAAATGTCATGTAATTGCTTCTCTCTTTGATAAAAAAAAAAAAAAAGCTGGCCTGAGAAAAAGGTTTCTACTTCTTTCCTTTCCTCATGTGCATTTTGGAGTCTGGGACACATTTATTCACAGGCTATTACATGAGGAGAGAAATGGAAAACCAGTTCCGTTCTCAAAAAATAGGTAATCAATGGCCTTCATTTGCAAATGAGAGTCCAAGTGATAAATAGAAGTTAGGTATAGGTTACCTTATTTTCTGTACCTGACCAAAATTATAATGGTCCCCATTATGATGAAGGTTCCCAAGAGCCTATAATGGTGGCTGTTTATTGATCAGTCCTGGCTTCTCTAGCTAATGTTGCAGGCTGAGATTTAGTGAGCCTCACCCTCATGTTTAAAACTGCTCTAAAACAGTGCAGGTCAATAACCTCATTATACAGAACTAGTTTGTCCTTGCAAATAACATTACCATGACTTACACTCTGTCTCCAAGGTCACTGCTTATGCTTGGCCCAAGCTTCATTTCTAGAAAATTGTTTGTTTTCCTTACAGTTTACAAGAGGGTTTTTCTTAGGTAAATTAAAAGGTTTGGGCTAAATGTAATATCCAAACAGCAGGTGCTGAAAAGCCCAGATTTCCACAGTAGATATCCATAGACATTTATACGGGAATATATTGTCCCCACTCCTAACATCCTCCCAGAGTAATTTGCATCCAGTCCAGGCCTGGAATGATCATTTTCATAAAGTAACAACGTGTATAGTTTTAGATTGGACAGCTAGAAAAGGTCCTGAAAGTAGCAAGTTTCAGGGTTTCTTCTGATGCACTAGTGAAAGACAGTCCCAAGCAGCCACCTTTCTTGATTAACAGAGTGACTTTCATAGCAAGCAATGAGATGGACAAATGGACCATTTTGTAGATCTGCTCTGCCTACTCATGCTTGATCCTCAAAGAGTTTATGCAGGATTTGACATAATTGCTACAGATTACAAATATGCCTTACAGTTGGCTTTTGCTTTTGACTCTATGCAAAAAAAGAGGCAGAGTCTTCATTGAAAGTAAATGAGAAAATTTGTTTCCATTGTATGTACACCATCCAAACCTTGAGGCTCATTGGTCATATCCTCAAATTCTGGGCCACCACGAGTTCAGAACTGGGATCTGCCATGTCTTGGAGTCTCTAATTTCTTCTGCAGTGTTAGTGACAGAAGAGGGGGATTACCTTCCTGAAATGAGAGAGCAGGGGGGGTGTTAACTTCCTTGTCTTTCACGTCCTTGGAAACCATTGTGTAGAGTCAGCCCTCTTCTTTCTTTTCTTTTCCCTTCCTTCACCATGTCCTTTCAAATCAGTTCATGGTGGAGAAGCACAGCTTAAATGAAAACTCATCCCCACTCTGCCATTTACCCCTCAAGTTGGGAGAGAAATCACCATATCAGGTTCATAGTGGCCAAAGGGCAAAATTGATTTGGGAGATCAGGAGTGAGGAGAAAGAGAATATTCATGTGCAGCTTTTTTTTCCTGTTTGTTTTTTTTTTTTCTTTATTTTTATTAGTTGGAGGTTAATTACTTTACAGTATTGTGTTGGTTTTTGCCATACGCTGACATGAATCAGCCACGGGTGTACATGTGTTCCCCATCCTGAACCCCCCTCCCGCCTCCCTCCCCATCCCATCCCCCTGGGTCATCCTAGTGCACCAGCCCTGAGCACTGTCTCATGCATCCTCATGTGCAGCTTTTGATAAGGACCATGACCTTGGAAATTCTTGAAGATTAGCTGGGGCATCTGGTAGCCTGAAACACTAGAGGCTCAGATACTCCCTCATCATTAAGGAAAAAGCACTCTGAAAGAAAGCTGACAAATGTTGGAAGAGGGAAAGGGAAAGAAGCTAAGATACAGAGTGGTTTCCTCCTGTGTAATAACAAAATATTAAAGGATGCTATCTAAAGCTGACAAAAAAGAAAAATGAAGACAAAAACAAAAAAAAACAGAAAAAAGCAAACAAAAAAACACCTCATCCTCCAAAACCTAGAACCCAGCAATACAAGGTACCAAGCCAGGGGAGCTGTTTAAATCTCTGCATGGATCAAAAATTTCTTTTTAAAGATTAGGGGTGATTTTTCTAAAGGGTGAGCCATCGCTCTGATAGTACATAAATCAAGCCTGCATTTAACTTCGACTTCAGATATCAAAATTTTAAAATTTTACTATTCCTAATTTCTTGCCTCCTTAACTTTCAGGTTTCTCACCCTTTAATAGAAGGAGGCAGGGTACAAATAGCCTGCAATACATTTTCATGACAAAAGTTTGGTTTTTGTTTTGGGGAGGAGGTACATTTGGAAAATATAACAATTATAAAGAAGATGGTGATAGCCTTCCAAAGGAAAATGAAAATCCCTCATGGTGTGTATATAAGATCCAGTATTTAAATGGATAATTAGTATGTCCACCACTTTCAGACATTCTAATTAAGGACACAGCAGAGAATGGTTCTGTTTCTTAGAAAATTGGCTGTCTATTGGCACTTCTACATTCTACATCAGACAGGCTGTCTGCTTACCTCCTACGCCAACCTCCCAAGCTGAGTCCTCTTTAAGAGCTTGGCTCATCCCTGTTCAGTTGTTTTTTTTTTTTTACCCTTCACTTCATCAACTTCTCTAGGGTTTCCTTAATTTTCAAAGATGAATCTTAAAACAAGATAATTGAAGAAGTAAGCATCTTTGTTTTGCTTTCTATCTCCTCTCCCTCTCCCCTACACACACACACACACACACACACACACACACACACACAGAGACACACACACTTTTTATTTCATTTGATTTGTACCTTGTTCCTTTATCTTAACTTCAGAAGCTATTGAAGATTGCTTGGATAACTTCAATAAATTGAAGTTCAATAAATTGTTGAATATTTTGCTTAAGCTATACTTTTGGTAATAATACTTTATGGTAATGCTGTTGGTGGAATCATTTTAATATGTTCCATTTTCACTGAGTAATGAGTAGGTTCCTCAATAGCCCTGAATTTAGCAGTTAAAAAGCAACAAAGACAACTGCCCTCAGTAGCAACAGTATTTACTACAAAAAAGAAAAGCCACTTGTTATTTGATTTAAAAAATGTTTAGTTCTTTAGAACTTAAGCATTTGGATGGCATTCTCTTATATTTGCACTTTCTTTAATTTTGGAACACCACTCTTCCTGTTAAAAAATTTTAAATGTGTGTATATATTTTGAAATACTTATATCACCTTCCATTATTAGAACTGAGAACATTAATGAAATTTAAAATGTCTTAGTTACTTGGTGAAGTGATAAGATCACACCAGCTGGTTTGCTTTGTTAACTTTTTAAATTATCCAGAAAAATCTTAACATGAATCTAATAATATGTTTTATTACTGCTCTTGAATTTTTTTAAATGTTAAGAGAAAAAAATGAGGTGTTAGGAACTTTCTATATTTGGCCAAAGTGTTCCACCCCAACCTTTAACACAAAAATAATTGCTGTAAACAAATGGTCAAGAGGGCAATTACCATCTTCCAGGCATCATTTCCTCCAATATAAGCTGCAGAATGACAGCATCATTAGTCATTTTCAATTATAGTCAGTCACAACCAGGGATGTTTCATTTTCCCAGCTGTTTTGTTGTTAATTAACTAGATTAAGCTGTTTTTTTCCCTCCTGAGTTTGTTTTACTGCCAACATCAACATTTGAAATTTTGAAAAACTCTTTGAGTTTATTTTTTTGCCTGATAATTCAAAATATATCACTCACAACAGATGTGCATCTGAAAATGTATATACGATATAGAAGGTCAAGTGCTGTCTTGTTGGTGAAAATGTTGCCCAGTTACATATTATGGTTATAACAGTACTTGGATCTTTATAAATCATCTATCAGGCTATGATCTCATTTACATGGTGTAGCTTTTTTTTTTTTTGGTAACATCAGAATCAATAGCAAGATAACAGATATGAGTCTATCCCCCAGAAGAACAGATCCATTTTGATTGACTCATTTGACAAGCACAATTTCCATGTCAAAGGTAATAGAAACAGTTCAGGGAAGAACTATAGGGAGTAATAATATTAGAGAGATTTTATAACTTATTAATAGATGAGTATCAGAATTTCATTTTTTAGTGCAAATAAGTTTTACAACTGAGTAAAAAGTCTTGACCATGAGAGATTGAATCAGTGCTAATCACTTATGCTTGAATATAAGGAGAACCCCACTTTCCCACTGAGAAGATAAAATTTATAATAAATTTTTGAGCAATTGATAGAATCATTTAGGAATGTGGATGAGATTGTCAAATGCCTAGTTATATTTAATTTCTTAATTGATTATCACTTCCAATATTTGAAATCACACATTTTATAAAATAACACACTAATTAGGAATATTGCTTTTGCCACATTTGTATTTTATGAAAAAAGTTCATTCACACACGTGCATACATACACTCACACACATATATTCCAGAATTCTAGAGCTTACTGTCTTCCTTCTAAGTTATTTGCAATATGGCAGTGTTTTAATCCCCAAATGGTACAGTCAAAGCTCTGTCCAGAGACAACTAGGAACATACCTAACAGTTTTTATCTGGAAGGTGAAAGGATTAAAGCAGGGCAGAGTTAAGAAGCAGTAACAGTACCTCCTCTTTGTCATTTTTGTGGTGGCATAGTGGCCTTGTCTCTGTCTTACCCCAAACATGGCCTTTGGGTGTCCATATCTCTGTATAGTTTATTTTCTGTGGCTGTTTATGTTTACTTGAGACCATCATACCTAGCTAACTGCCATTTACTAGAAGGCCTGGTTTTCACTTCCTTGATGTTATTGCTGGAATATTTATCCCTAACTTCAGTGCCCATTCCTAAAATATTAGGAGAGAGAATCTTTTCATTATTCTTAGATGTGAATTATATATCACCCCATCAGAATAACTTATTGTTTAGCTTTTTAAAACTATCTTTAAAACATTTGCTTACAATGACTTTTACCACTGGTAAATGTGAAGTATACCCTAGGAATGATTGTTAATAGCTTATTAATTTTCTTCACTTCCTTTTTGTTCTATTAACCAGTTCTGGCAGATAACTCCTATATGCTTCCCAAATTCATATCTCTTGATAGTATTTCAGGGTACTGTGGAATTTTGTTGTTCAAAATAAAACAATTGAAAAACAAAAGACATTATAAGCTAATATGAACTAACTCTTTTGTGAGAAAATATTTTGGGGAAGAGTCTCAATTTAGTCTTACTCAGTAGCTCATGCTGGAACTGGACGAGCATTTTAGAGATCTGAATTTCACCTCTGGTCCTCAGTTGTATTAATTGCATTTATAGAAGCAGACATGGAGACATAGATGTTTCAGTTACAATATTCACATATGTGTCTATGTACATAAAGTCATAGGATGATTCATTTATTTATGTAACAGATATTAATATCATGCCAAACGTTAACACAAGAGAAAAATACAAGATTTTAAAATTTTGACTATCCCAAACATAAGCAGTTCAGTTATATTACATTTTACAATTAAAAAGGAAACCTATATTCAGGAATAATTTTTTGTAATTAATTTTCACTCTTCATAAAGAAGAAATTTCATAGTTTGATATAATTGTCTTAACATTTAATGACTAACTCCAGGTAAATTATACACACACACATACACACACACACACACACACAATGGAGAATAATGGTCAGGTACAAATGCCCCCTAGAATGAATTTCATTTTTCCCTTTTAAAAAAAATGATCTCGGGGTTTCTCCTTTTTGGTAAAACATGAATCTCCTATGACTGTTGAGTTTTGAGCTCTTGTGAGGAAATCCTGGGGTCTGCAGTTTTGCTTAGCATATTCAAAGTCTGAAAACTCTGGATACCTAGTCAAGAGTAGGACTTGATAACTATTATCCCACTGATTTTATATTTAAAGATGTTGGAATTTAGACATGTATTTGATTCCTTTAAATTTGGTTAAAGATTAACATCATTAGCAAGTCATTACCTTTTACATTTTTTTATGGGTATGGCTGAAAGTCTATTATGTGAAGAATTCTGCATTGGTTGCTGCAGCCAAATATTTTTTGCTACCTGAAGGAACTTTACAGCCTAATAGAAAAGATGAGAGAATAAAAAATAAGGGCACAGGCCAGGGAACAAAAAAGGAAAACAAAAGCAAATGAAAAATAATATATATATATTATAATATATATTATTTATTATATATAAACATGTAAATTTATATATAACAAATATAGTATTTATTATATTTATAATAATAAATATAACAATTAATTAATTTAATAATAATGTATTTATACCAATAGTATAACTATAATAAATAATATGCATTTATATATAAATACTATATATTTATCCATAATATATAGTCAGTTTCAACTCTAAGTACAACAGGTACTTGAAAAGTTGCAAAAGTGTTTTTGTGACCAGCTGAATCAAAGTCTATAGCCATTTTATGATGTCATTTGCTACTATTTATGAAAGATTGGGTAACATACACTTCGGAGCTTCTTTGTGGTATCAGATGTTTGTGGTACACTGGGGGCTACTACTTAATTTTTAAAATCTCTACATCTGAAATTATATAAATACCTTATTTACCCATCTGGAAAAAACAATGGGCAAAATAACATTCTAATAAATGAATAGACCATTCAGAGTTTTATGTATTAATAAAAGAGAATTGAATATATAAACATGTTATTTTCAGGATAAACTAAACCAAATCTTTTAAGCATTGAAATAGTTTCATTTTAACTATCTTAATGAAAACTTTTATTGACTATCTTCTGTTTTGTTTTATTAAGCAGTGCATAATAACTAATCAACAATTTTATAGTACTTTACAGTTCACAGAGTTCTTTTCATATAAAAGATCTCATTTAGTTAATCCAACAAAGCTATGAGTTAGGTGGTAGTATTGTATACATGTTTCAAGGATGATGAATTTGACTGACCTACCTGATTTTGCTAGTGATCACAAAACCAGTAGTAATGAGTTAGGACTGAAATCCAGGACTTTGGACACTAAAACATAGTGTAATTTAAAACTTTCTTAGTTTTCAGGGTCATCATTATAAGCATTAATTATCATTGTTTCATTGTACAGTTACCTGATGCTGAAACAGCTTCTCTGCATGGGTGCCAAACTGAATCTCAGAGACAGAGTTTGGGGTGACGTAAAAGAGATTAGTTTTATTGCTTTGCCAGGCAAAACTGTGTGTCCTATGTGGGGGGATTGGGTGAGGAGTTTTATAGAAATGGTTCAAGAGCTGGGTTGCTGATAAAGATAAGGGTGTGTGCAAGGCCTGCATTTCTTTAATCTGGCCTCAGGGGTCTCCTGATGAGCTTCTGTGGATCTTGAGGTTATCAAACCTTGTCTCTGGAATGAAGAATGCCTCATCAAGTAGTTAACATCTTCCATTTGTTGGAGGTTTTAGTTCTGCAGAAGAGCTCAAAGATATTGTCATGTGTATCCCTTGCGGTGGAGCGAAGAGCCTGCATCAAGGCTGCTCTGCTGTTTCTTGACTGCTCCTCCCTTGTCTTTGCATCCCCTCCCTTTCCTGATTAGCAACTGTTCAAACCTGACCTTTGGAACACAGGGAAAGTCATGGAGGCTGAATGAAGCCTATTTCCTACCAACAAGAAATAAGGGACAGAGAAAGGTTTTTGTGCCAGGATCCCCACAGGGTCCTGCTCAATTTCATTGTGCACATGGAATATGAAGTTCAGTACTGATCACTGCGTCTTCAGTTGAGACCCAGATGAAATAGTTAATTTTATTTCAGAGGCAGGTTGTTAGATAAATACTTTAAATATTTAAAATCTAACTCAGTGCAGTGAGATGCTTACACCATGAGAAGAAAGTGAAACCTAAGCCAACTGTAGAAACAGCAAATTCCCATCTCTCCTCGCCTACTCACTATGGGGCCATATGCTTACTGAGTGTAAGAGTGGGCAGATCTCAACAGTATGTAAGTCAGTCTCTAACCTCTCTCTCTTCCTCTCTCCTTCTTTGTCTCTCAGCATATACAGGTGACTTCCTATAGGTTATATAATGTATGAGACCGTTTACTGCACCCTTGTCCCTTCAATAAGTGACCCAAGATCATGATGTTTTCAGATAGCTACTTTTACATTTATTGTCTCTCCCCTATTATCTATTGCTATTTGTTGTTGTTGTTGTTATCAACTCAGTTACTTCTAGTTCCTCTTATTATTCTTTCCCTGTGAACTCACTGCAATTTAGCAGGGGAATCAAAAGACCAAATACATATATATATTAATTCACCAGCCTTGGATAATATTTGATTCTCAATGTTTAGCTCGGATGTCAGAACAGAAAAATATCTTCCATATGTCATGACTTTCAATGGTAGTTTTCCCTCACTGATCAGAGGCATCTTTTTTTGTTCACTTTTGGATTCAAGGTTTATGTTTTAATAAATAAAAAGAAATAATATTCATTGATGTGATAGTAAATGTTTAACAGCATGTACTCTGAGAGAAGAAATTAAAAGCCCTGACTTGACATGATGTCAGACATAATAGAATAAATAACCTTAAGAGCACAGATGATAGTTAAACAGGAAGTGATAACTTTTTACTATTTATTTTAGTATTTATTCCCTTAGCAGCTTTGCTTAAGTGGGATTTTTCAAGAAAATTAAGTCCTATAGAAAATGATTTAAGACCTATTTTCTTATTTTTATCAAGGATGATACATATCTACTCCATTGTAGATGGCTAGGTAATTCATTGCTTATAATGGATGCCTTAGGCTCTGGTCCTGGACAATCAACTTCAGCATCAACTGGATAATTGTTAGAAGTGTCAGTTCTTGGGCCCCACCCAAGATCTGTTGAATGTAGAACTCTGAGGTTGAACGCCAGCAATCAGTGGTTTAACTAGACTTCCAAGTGATTCTGATGGCCCCAACATATAAGAACCACTGCTCCAAAGGATTATGATAAATTATCCCCCCAATCCATTGAGAAAGTTTGACCTGGGACCTTTGAGTCCTCTGCCTCCAGCTAGTGGAAAGGGAAAGAATGTATGGAGAAACCTCACTCAATTTTTATAAGGATCAGCCCAGAACTGACAGATATTACCTCTCCTCACATTCTACTGGCAGTAAGTTCTTATGATTATCCAGTGTTACACTGGAAGTGGCTTAGATCTGTTCCTAAGGACCTATTAGCAAATTTTCAGGCACTTTGTGAGCTACTTGACGTTCTTCTGGTAACTAAAATTGGCTATAGTTGGACCATCTATACCACAGAAATTAGCAAACACTAAAATCAATTTGTTTCTTTGTTTTCCCCAGAGCTACTTGTTAACATATACACATCACTGACCATATACAGGCTTGGCTGACCCTACTGCAGCTAAAATGACCCTCCAAATGGTCCTGCTTTGAACCAAATTTGCTGAGCCTTTATACTCTCACCTTGATCAGCCTTTGAATAAGGGCTGCCCTGGGAAGGGCAAGTCCTTAGGCAAGGCAGATCACCACAGCAGAGACAGTCCCGGAAGGAACTGGCTCCTGACACCTGAAGGATGTCTACTGGCATCTTCTTCACCATTTGGGACAAGAGTCCTTCCTTAAAGTGGACTCAGAGGCTTATCTCCACATGTACCTCAGCCCCTCCTTCCAAGTGTTGCTAATAGGATTGATCTGGGGTGAGCCAGGGCAATAAGATACTTTTAATGTCCTCTTGAAAATTCTGGTATGCAGCCACACTAGATACTGTTTAAAACAGTCAAGCCAATTGCTGAGATGACATTTTTTGTTTATTTGTTTTGCTTTCAATAATGTTTGCACTCTACGTCCTTTCAATGAAATTGTGCCTGGAGCAAGAGCCTGTATGCAGCAAACAATCAATAAAAATTTGTAGTGAGGTTGGTTGAAGTATTTAATTAAAATACCTTTGAAAGGAATTCCACCTAGAAAAGTTAATTTAGAAGTAAAATACAATAGAAATACAATAATGTATTCACAAAATAAATTAATAACTTGGTGAATTAAGTTACTGCAAGATGTTAATCGAATAAATAACATGCATGCTTTTCTATTAAAGAGGAAGTTAGAAGATCTGAGCTCGGAGTGGAAGGCGGTAACCCACTTACTTCAAGAGCTGAGGGCAAAGTGGCCTGGCCCAGCCCCTGGATTGACAGCAATTGGAGCACGTAAGTATGCTGGATCGCATTCTCTGTGGCTTTGGACATTTGCTCAAAAGCACAACAGTGAGATGCTCCCTGGGTTAAAGGGAAAATGAGTTGCAATGCTGAAAATAGGAATAAACTTGGGTTATTTACATTGCAAAATGTCTTAGAGCTAGGTTCCTTGGCAAGAGACTGATCGAGCTTATGGAGTCACCAAAGTATTTAGGAGTGTGCTCTCCAGAAATGTACCTACAGTGAAGAAAGACCCCTAGCAGAGATAACAGAAGGGCCTGAGGGGCTGCAGAGTGATTTGACTGCAAGAGAGGCCTCAACCCACCCCACAGGAGCCTTAGGGCTGAGTGGGTTGTCCAGAGCCCTCCTGAATTGCAGGAACAGAGCTTGGCCTTTGTATTCCTGAACCAGCCAGCCTTTGTCCAGGGGCTGCCCACTGGAAGGAATAGGAGATCTTAGAAGAGTCTTCTGGGGCCAAAGGCAATTCTCAGTAAGGAATACCATCAACTGTCAGTGCTTCCAGTCTGAGGGATAGGTGTGTTGTTCCCAAAGAGGGAGTCAGGGTAGAGCCTCCAAGACTAAATATGTAAGGACCCCATCTCAATGAATCCTATATCCTTTAGATAATCTTATTCAAAGATGCCTACACAAGGACTTCCCTGGCCGTCCAGTGGTTAAGACCGTGTGCTTTCACTGCAGAGGACACAGGTTCAATCCCTGGTCAGGGAACTAAGATCCTGCAAGTCACGCAGTGTTACCAAAAATATAAAAATTCCCCAAACCACAGAAATACACACAGTCCTCCTAGCACTTCCCTCTGTTCCATCTGAAGACAATCTTAAGAGCTCTTCCATTTTTAGTTCAAGAAAAAGGAAAATGGACCATGACTACCACCAAGTAGACTTGGGGGAAAAATGTTTCTTCATTTAGCTATAGTTTTAACTTTTGTTTTTACTGCATATTTTCAGTCTATTCTTTTTCACCTTCTATTCATTTCTTAGTAGAAGGTATGCATAAAATCTCATGGCAATGTTAAGGCTGGCTTTGAGCCCCATGGGCAAGGAGCCAAAAAATTTTTCTGCTATACCAATTCTGTAATTAGATAGAACTTAGAAATATCTTTTTTTTCCTGTTCTTGTTTTTTGCTTTCATTTTTTTTTCCTTTTCTACTTTTCAAAGATCAGATATTTGCAGTATTTAACTATGGTTCTTCAAGTAAAGTTGATTTTTATTTCATATCAATTAAAAATATATCACAATGGAAAGAACACCCAAGGTAGCACAATGATAATTCAGTAGAAGGCATAAACAGCGCTTAGGTTGAAAGATGCTCTATAATCTGGGAACAGTGTGTCTTTTGTACCTCTGGGGTTTCTAAGAAGACATTAGAGTTAAATTTGATATCAGATACTTAAAAAAGATGTGCGAGCATTCTTTCTTCTTCCTGTTTTTTTTTTTTTTTTTTTTTTTGGTCAATCTGGGACACTAAAATTGCTCTATCAGTGTTTATCTTCAATTAATTATATCAGGTTTATTTCTTTTTATGACCTGTAATTTTTGGTTCCCTCAGCACACATGCATAGTTTGTCCCTATGTAATCATTTATTGGTGTTTGTTCTCTAGCTTTCTCCTGATATTCAGTCTCAGATTCTCTAACTCTGTAAAGAGATTGGGTTCCAATAATTTGTTTTTATTGAACTCTGACATAATTATGGGTTTATGCTCCTATTTAAGCTACTTTCACATGGTTGGAAGTTTTGAAAGGCAGGGCACAGAAATCTATTTAACCTGTAAAGTTCTGAGATGTGACTATAACAGTTCTGTTGGAGAATAGATTCAAAGTTCCAATTTTGGTTTCCAGAAACATATTTAATTCATCTACTTAATATCTATTGAGTAACTTCTATGTATTGAACATTATACTAGGTGCTGAGACTGTGGCATAGAGTAAGTTAAGTTCCCTCCCCTCATGAAACCCTTCTAGTTGACCTTTGAACAACATGAGTTTGAACTATGCAGGTGCACTTATGTGCAAAATTTTTTCAATAATAAATATTCCAGTACTACATGATCCATGGTGGGTTGAACCTGTGCATGTGAAGGAGCTGCCTAAATGGCAGAAACATGAATACACAGAGCAGACTGGATTTTCAACTGTGCAGTAAGTCAACCCTAACCCCAGTGTTAATCAAAGTTCAGCTGTAATCTGACTGGAAGAGAAACAGACATTTCTCCAAAGAAGACATACAGATGGCTAACAAACACATGAAAAGATGCTCAACATCACTCATTATCAGAGAAATGCAAATCAAAACCACAGTGAGGTACCATTACACACCAGTCAGGATGGCTGCTATCCAAAAGTCTACAAGCAATAAATGCTGGAGAGGGTGTGGAGAAAAGGGAACCCTCTTACACTGTTGGTGGGAATGCAAAATAGTACAGCCACTATGGAAAACAGTGTGGAGATTCCTTAAAAAACTGGAAATAGAACTGCCATATGACCCAGCAATCCCACTTCTGGGCATACACACTAGGGAAACCAGATCTGAAAGAGACACATGCACCCCAATGTTCATCGCAGCACTGTTTACAATAGCCAGGACATGGAAGCAACCTAGATGCCCATCAGCAGATGAATGGATAAGGAAGCTGTGGTACATATACACCATGGAATATTACTCAGCCGTTAAAAAGAATTCATTTGAATCAGTTCTAATGAGATGGATGAAACTGGAGCCCATTATACAGAGAAGCCAGAAAGATAAAGAATATTACAGCATACTAACACGTATATATGGAATTTAGAAAGATGTTAACGATAACCCTATATGCAAAACAGAAAAAGAGACACAGAAGTACAGAACAGACTTTTGAACTCTGTGGGAGAAGGTGAGGGTGGGATGTTTTGAAAGAACAGCATGTATATTATCTATGGTGAAACAGATCACCAGCCCAGGTGGGATGCATGAGACAAGTGCTCGGGCCTGGTGCACTGGGAAGACCCAGAGGAATCGGGTGGAGAGGGAGGTGGGAGGGGGGATCGGGATGGGGAATACATGTAACTCCATGGCTGATTCATGTCAATGTATGACAAAACCCACTGAAATGTTGTAAAGTAATTAGCCTCCAACTAATAAAAAATAAATAAATAAATAAATAAAAGAAGAAAAAAAAAGAAACAGGATGAGCAAATAAAGAAAACAGATACTGTCTCAATATTGTTCAGAGTTACAGAGTTCAGTCCACAGATTGATATCAAATGGGCACTTGTTAAAGATGCAGAATGCCAGGCCCCACTCCAGACCCAGTGCATCAGAATCTACATTTTAATAAGATCCCTAGGTAATTCATCTGCACGCTGAATTTTGAGAAGCACAGTTATGGAGAACAGGAAAGCAGGATAAGAGGGAGTGAGCAGGAATGAAGGCATGATTGCCTGAAGTTGGGTCAATGAATCTTTTCTATTAAGCAAATACTTGAGAAAGCTGATGGAAGTGAGGAAGTGAGCGAGGTACACATTCAAGGGAGAGTGTTTCAGGCAAAGATAGGACAAAAAACAGAGGTAATGAGGGTACTGCAAGCACAGTGGGTCGACCTCCTGACAGACCAAGGAATGCTGATCCCTTTTGTGCGTTAGCAGCCAATTTTTATAGGCTCAAGACAAAGAAAATTCCTGCTGGAAGGGTGGCATTAGGTGATTGATTAGGGTGGATAATTTTACCTAATATGGGGTCAGGGAGCTGGCCAGTTTAGGTGGGGCGAGGGGTCTCACAGCAGTGATTGCTATGTGACTCAGTCAGTTTTGGAGATGACCTTGGTACGAGGCTCCATATCTTGGGCCTGGTATAGGGCTCCCCAGAAAGTAAAAGTGTCAATCGTTCAAGTCGTGTCCAACTCTTTGCAACCCCATAGACTGTAGCCCCCCAGGCTGCTCTGTCCATGGAATTCTCCAGGCAAGAATACTAGAGTGGGTTGCCATGCCCTCCTCCAGGGGTTCCTCCCAACCCAGGGATCAAACCCAGGTCTCCTGCATTGCAGGTAGATTCTTTACCATCTAAGCCACCAGGAAAGCTCACTTGCTATTGATCAGAAAGCCAGCAATCTGGGGAGACAGAGAACTCATGTCCCCAAAAAGCAATTCTGACAATTCTGCTCGGTCATGACAGTTTTAAGGGAAAAGGGGAAATAATCTCAGTTAATCATTGGAATGGGGTGTCAGAGTCCTTGCCATCCTTCACTATGTGCAGGCTTGGCGACGTCTTGTGGTCTTTGTTTAGATATTATCTTGTTCACACAGTTTGTTCACATGGTTTTTTTTTTTCATGAGGTTACTGAAAGCAAAGCTAGAGAAGAGACCTGGTCATCTGTTAATTACTTATTCTTCATTTCTACTTCTTTGATCTATGGAAAGAACCAAAAGTTAGACAAGGTATTGTATGATCAAAAGATGTGAAAGATGTGCTCAGGCCAGTGATGATTAGAGCTTGGAGGTGCCTGGTTTAAAGTTAGTGACAAGACACGAGGAGACTCCTGCAGACAGCTCTTTTCTGCCAAAAGCTGCTTATAAAATCAAACATTCCTTTTTCCTTAATGTGGTAGTTTAAACATCAGAATTAAGAATTGTTTAAATTTCTGGAAGTCAGGAATATAATCTGAAATAAGTACAATATAAAAAGGGGAAATATAATTTGTAATACAGTTCTGTTATCTGATTATTATTTCATGTACTATATTATAATACAATATGATTCATCATTCATCATTGTAAATTTTTTTCCCATTGTGCTCCTACTATTATTCTAGTTGCTTTTGTATATATGCTTTTCTCATCAAAATAATTGCCAAGCATGTATGGTTATACACAGTATTTTTAAGGTAAAGATCACAAGACTCGGAAGGGAAATAGATGAAGGCCACACAGCTGGAAAGAAACAGAGCCAGGATTATAATCCAAGTGTGTCAGGCTCCAAAGCCTGTGTTTCATTTTGCTGTGCCTTGCGCTATCTCTCTGTCCAAGAACCTAATGGAAATTCTAGATAGGAAGGCAGTTAGCCCATAGTTAATGTTATTTAACTTAGTCTTAGATGTATGAGGAGTAAAAGTGAGAAATGTTTTTCTGTCTTCTCTAATTAAGGAGTAGAAGAAATCAGTTTACTGTATTCAAATTTCTTAGAATCAAAGAACTCTGAGCCTAGAATAACCATTGGAAGTACCTAGTTGAATGTATTTCTTCTATATGTGTGGAAATGGAGGCCCAGGGACCTTTTTAAAAACACTAAACCAAGCTCCTTTATGATTTAATTTATGTAACATGATGAGGTGGTCCTGCCTGAGCTATATAAATTGTTTCAGGCTGCAAGACAAAGAGGCACACTGGAAAAAAACTATTTGCAGTTGTTGCTAAGATACCTAAGTATATAATTTTTCTTTTTGTTTAGTCGCTATGTTGTGTCCACCTATTTTCAACCCCATAGACTGTAGCCTGCCAGGCTCCTCTGTCCATGGGATTTCCCAGGCCAGAATACTGGAGTGGGTTGCCATTTCCTTCTCTAGGAGATCTTCCTAACCCGGGGGTCAAACCCATGTCTCCTACTTGGCAGGTGTATTTGTTACTTCAGTTTTCTATCTCTGCATTAAAACACTCCAAATGTAATGGCTTTAAACAAGGGTTATTTGCTTGCTTGTGATTTTGTGGGCCTGCAGTTGGGCTGTGGTTCACTTAATAGGTGTTCTAAAGGTCTTGCTAGGGGCCATTATTGTAGATATGCAGATTGCATATTGTAGATATTGCAGAACTGCAATATGCAGTTATTTGGAAACTCAACAGAAACTAGATGGATTCCCTCAGATAGCTGACAGCTGGCTGTTGGCTGGAGAACCTTGGTTCTTCACGATACCTATCATCCTCCCATAGGCTGGACTGGATTCATTATATGGCATTCTCAGGGCAGTGTTTCGAGAGGATGAGTGAAAGCTACAAGATGTCTTGACACCTAGACTCTGTCATTCATACAACATCACTTCTGCTACATTCTGTTGGTCAAGGCCAGTTTTCAGTCCATCCCAGGCTCAAGGGGTGGAGAAATAGACGACTTCACCTTTTGAGGGGAGAGCTGTGATGTCACTGCCAATGGATGTGCATACAGGGAAGAGATGGCTCTATTGTGGCCATCTTAACACCCAAACCACGATATTGAGGAAAAGGGAAGAAAGCGGAGGTGGAAGCATTGGTGTATGTGCAGAGTCCTACATCAGTGACTCTCAAACTACACGGTACATCAGAATCACCCATTTCTTACTAAAGCACAGGTTGTGGGGCTTCAATCCGGAGGTCCTGATTCAGTAGATGTGGGGTAATGCTTGAGAATTTGCATCTCTAAAAAGTCTCCATGTTGCGCCGATGTTGCTGGTCTTGAGACTGCATTTTAAGAACTACTGCCATAGGCCTATGATCAATGAGGAAGGAGTTCATCCCTGTTTCCTGGCTACAATGTAGCATGGAACTTGAGTGAGAGCCAATGCTGTGGACGCCAAAGAGAATTCCAGTTGTTCCAGCACCACCCCCACCAGAACTTTGGAGCTTGGAAGTTCAAAAAGGCGTACAGCATGCTAAGCCTTAGCAGTATTTGCCTAGCAGAGCAGCTTAGACCTCCCTGTGGGTGGAATAGCCATGCTTATATGCAGCTCCCCTCAAGACTCTTGTAAACGATTAGGTAGGCAGGACTTTGCATGGGCCTGAAGGCCTGCTTGGCAGATGGAGGCAAAGAGCTGACAGATCTAGTTGTAAATGTCAGTGTGAATCCTTTCTTACCCACAAGCTGCTGGGTCTGGGAACATTCACATTCCACTATACCCGATTTAGCATTTCTGAAAGAAATTGCATATAGAACATGCTTTATGTCAAGACTCCAAATCAGGATATTGGAGTTCTTCAGATTTCCCAGGGTAATAACTGGGAATGAATGACCATTGTATAAATAGACTCATAGAAGTGCCAGTTAATAGAGGTTTCTGGTTGATTAAACACTGGTAAAGCCATCTCTTCCTGTAATTAATTTTGGAGAGAGCCATTCTCAAGTGTAATTAGGCAAGTGCTGTATTGGAGGTCAAGAAGCCTAAATTCTAATCTCAGTTGTGCTACCAACTAGATAAGGGATCGATGCACTCTCTTTGTAGAGAGTCAGATAGTAAGTATTTTCAGCTTTGTGGTTCTTGGGATCAACTTTGTCACTGTGTACTAAAAGCAGCCAAACCATAGATAATATGTAAATCAACAGGCATGGCTATATTCTATTAACAGGCTACTTACAGAAACCAGATAAGAGCAGGTGGGTCAAATTGGGCCCTTAATGGCCTACCCATGGCCCCTCAGCACTTGTCCTTCTGGTAAACCCTCAGGCTTCTGAAGGCAAGTACCTATCACTCTGCCCAGGCACTTTCTCTTGCCATAGAAGAAGCTCACTCACTTGCAGAGGATGTGCTAGAACAGTACTCAACCACTGATGGAGAGGAGTTGGGATAAATAGCACACCCTCTTCATTCCTTGGTTAGGACAACTCCAGGGCTGAACACCAGAAGTCTTCAATGAGTTGAACCACAGTTGGCTATAGTGATGACCTGTTTTATTAGCATGCTCTGTAGAGACTTCCTTCCCATTCCTATTCATCTCTTTATTCTTCCACCACAGCTTCCTGGTGTCATCTGCCAATTATTGTTGTTTAGTTGTTAAGTCATGTCTGACTCTTTTGCGACCCCATGGATGGTAGCCTGTGAGGCTCCTCTGTCCATGAAATTTCCCAGGCAAGAATACTGGAGTAGGTTGCCATTTGCTCCTCCAGGGGATCTTCCCAACCCAGGGATCAAACCTGCATCTCCTGCTTGGCAGGTGGATTCTTTACCACTGAGCCACCAGGGAAAACCACCAAACTATTTGTATGGCAACCCACTCCAGTATTCTTGCCTGGAAAATCCCATGGACAGAGGAGTCTGGGGGGCCATACCCCATGGAGTTGCAAAGAGTCAGGCATGACTGACTGACTAACACACACACACACAATCAAATCCTTGTTTTATAGTCTACTTCCGAATGAATCTAAATTAATACAAAAAGGCTTATAATTAGTGCCATGGTTGTACTTTTTACATGAGTTTTGTTGTGATTCCCATTCTGTAGCTGAGAAAACCAAGCAACAGAAGAGTTTGTCCAAAGTTACAAAGCTAGTAAGTGGCAGAGTGGGTATTTGAAGATACATCTCTGTAATGCCAAAGCTTATGTTATTAATCAGAGCAGTGTATTTCAAGCAGTGATTTATTTATCATCTAAAGTTTTGAAGGCTGTACTTAAATATCAAACACATATAGCATTATTTCTACATTTATGATTTGCACTTCACTTGCCTCTCTAGAGTTCAATAAAGCCTCCCAAGGCTAGTTCAGTTATCCTTTAAGTATCTAGGCAATTTGATGAAAACATGTGGTTAATTGGAACTTAAATATAATCTTGGCATACTGTTTATTTGTTTGATTTAAATTCTGAAAAAAAATCATTTATTATGAAAATGACCTTTGTTTGTCTGCAGTGATCATGAGATAAGGAGGGAAGGAAGTTGTCAATTAGTTCTCACATTCTTACTCCTCTTTTGGGTCCTCATCCTTCTCAGAAACACAAAAAGGATTGCCACCCAGACCCTTTCCAGTTTTGGCTGGGCTTCCAACTGTTAATTCTGCCTCAGCTGAACCTTTCGGATAAGGCTCATCAGTTTCAGCCAAGTCTTTCTCTGTTTCATTAACAGATGACTGTTTTATTGAAAACACTTAGAAAAAGGCTATACCATACTCGGTTTTAGAATTAAAGCCTCTAAACCTTAAAGAAGAACTCCCTGAAAGTCTAAAATCCTAGGAATATGATTTTATGCCAGAAAAAAGGAGGTCCCCTAGTCAATTATGATAACAGGATAAGAAATGAATTTTTGACCCTTCCCAAGAGATTTCAAAGCCCTGAGCAACTACAAGACCCTCCAGCTCTTGGCAGGAATAAACTAATTCATTAATTAAATCTTATTTTTATATATCAATGAGGTGAGAATGCTTGAAATTATGAGATAGAAAGGAAAGTGACAACAGTAAAGCCTGACTGCTGAGTCCCCAGTGCTGCTTACACTGATGAGAATGAAGTCTTCAGATGTAGGCAGGGGGAGTCTTTGGTTCCAGGCCAGGTTCCTCAACAAAGTTCCCTAGTTCACAGGGAGGGTATAACAGTGGTGTCCTTGTTAATATCCAAGACAGTGATGGATTGTGAAAACCAGAGTATTTAGATGTTAATTATCCATGTTTGTGATGATGAAGTTCCCTTTGTTCTTCCTCTCTTAACCTTTTGGCAGTTTTATGGCTTGGTTACCATCTCCGGTTAGGGCTGAGCTTTGGGGTCTGCACTGGCAAAGGAAGAAAAGCTCTCATCTATCATTTCTAATGCTTGTTGGCAGCTTTCCTGGAAGTTTCTGTGCGTTGGGGGTGGAGAGTGTAGGAGAAGGAGGAGAATAACATCAGTGGTTGAATAAAGTATTCTGATCATTGGGGATTTTTCAGTTACTCATATCCTGCATTTTTATAGAAATAAAGGGTTTATTACAGTTAAATTACCATAGCCTTCTTTTATTACTTAACTCCTTCCCAAAAAGGATCTTTGCTGGAAATCATTATAGAATATACCGTAATGTTGTATTTCTTCTCAAGCTATTATCAAGGAGAAATTAGGACTCTTTAAACACATTCAGGAGAGAGTAGGCACCCCACAGTCCACAAAAGTTAGGCTTCTCCCTGTATTCCTAATATTTTCCAAAATTTCACTGAATCATTTTGAAACCAAATATAACTTAACCCTCAAAGAAAGAAGATTTCAAATGGAGGAAACTGTAATAGTTTGCACTTAAACCATAGATTCTAAGATTGTAGCCTTTGAGAGGTCATTCATTCTTCCTCACTATCTTCAGGAAAAGCTCTTTCTCTCTCTCTCAGGAGCAATCTTAAGGTTAACTGCATACTCTTAAAAATCAAGTGTGGGTGGCATTCCCCCACTGTTGTTATACTCAAAACCATCTTTCAACTGCCTAACACAAGTTCCAGTTACTGTCTAAATTACTTTCTGAGTAGGAAAAGTACATTTTGACATTATTCAAAGTTTGTTACCTAATCTCCCTTCAAATTTCGTTTTTCTGGCACAGATCATGTGAGTCCCCATAGCCTGTGAACTACAAAAAATGCTGTCTCAAATGTTTAAACCTCTCTGTGTCTCAAGTGTTTCAACATCTCTGTGCCCCCGCTTCTAACATCCCAAGTGTGTTTTCCATACTTTTCTCTGTTGTGGGCTGCAGAACTGGATCCAGTTCCATAATTGCCATTCTACTCACAGCTCAGTTACATCACAACGTCAGCATTCCCTTTTCTTACCTTCTCTTACCTTTATACGGTGATATTGTTTTGCCTGCTACAATGTTCTGTTGGCTCCTACTAAATTTGACAGCTGTTTGAGGACCTGTTTTTTTTTTTTTTTTTTTTTGCCACATTTTAGCTTAGCCAGTCATGTCTTTCTCTGTGTGTGTGTGTGTGTGTGTGTGTGTGTGTGTGTGTGTGTGTGTGCATGTTGTCGTATCTGACTCTGCGAATCCCTGGACTATAGCCTACCAGGCTCCTCTGTCCATGGGATTTTCCAGGCAAAAATACTAGAGTACACAGGGTTACAAGAGTCAGACATGCACACATGCATGCCTACTAGTTAACCAAACGGAGGTGAAGTATAAGGGGAGGGATGTATGTTCTGGAGGTTAAGAGAGAGGTCCAACCTAGAGATGCAAATGTGCAATTTTTAGCGTAGAGTTGAGTCATGAGGTGGTACTAGTTAAAGCCAAGCAGTGACTATAAAGAGAAAAGAGAAGATACCCAAAGACAGATCCCTGAAGGACTTCACTGGTGAGAAGTAAGGATTATAGTAATAAGTTCTGAAGTTGGAAGAAAACCAAGACAGAAACCTGGAAGCCAAGTGAAGGAAGTGAGTTAAGAGGAAGGAATTGATAAACTGTTTCAAATGTGCCCATAAGTCTAATAAGAGAGGGCCGGAGAATCACTCTTGAATTTAGTGAACTTGGGGAAGGTGATAGAAGGATACAATGCATAAAATCAAGGAACCCATATATCCAACAGTTCACTCAGTGTCTGTACTCAGGTGTCCCCCAGACTCTTTGAATCCACCATGTCCACAACTGAACTAGGGAGCTTCCTCTTGCCCCTTTTCTTGTATCTCCAGGCAAGAATGCTGGAGTGGGTTGCCATTCCCTTCTCCAAGGGATCTTCCTGACCCAGGGATCGAACCCAGATCTCCTGCATTGCATGCAGATTCTTTACCATCTGAGCCACCAGGGAAGCCCTTCTATTTCTTATCTCAGGCAATAGCAACACCATCCAATCAAGCCAGTACTAGTAAGTGATCCTGGAGGGAGACCCCCTTTCCCCTCACTTTCCTCATTGAATCAACCACCAAATCTTACTGATTGCAGTAATACTTAAATATCTTTGAAGTTATTTTGTCCATCTGCATCCCTTCCACCACCATCATGGATGCCTGGCCTCCTAATTGATTTCATTCACCTCTCTCTAATCCATTCCCCATAAAAACATATTCCATAAAGAACAATCATGCAAAGTATAAACCTCATCCTTTTATAATTCTGTAATGGTGCCCCCACTGCTTTTAGAATAAGTCTCCAAATCATTAACATGGTCACCAGGTCTTAGACGATGGTTCCCCTGCTTACCCTTCTTGTTGCACTGTCTGCCTTTTTCTTCAAAGTCCAACCCTTCTGGCTTTCTTCAGTTCTTTTAGCAGGTCTGCTTTTTCCTGGGCTCGGGGTTTCCACACTTACTACTCTCATCTGGATGATCTCTTTTCTTATTCATCCTTTAGATCTCAGCTGCACAGGCTCTTTCTTTGAGGTATTATATGACAAGGTATACCTTTTCTCTTTCGTATCCTTGCCATTATTTTGATTAACTATTTGTGTCTTTATTTAAAACAGACTCTAAGTTCCAAAAACATCCTATTTTATATCTTGCTTATCAAAACATGCCCTTTTGTGTACACAGCTTTTATTCAATGATAAGCATGTGATAGTGTTAAACTCATATATTTTGACTAGATTAACAGTAGTTTTAGAGTTGGATCAAGTACATCAATCTCCTATGTAATTATAATGCCAGAGAGACTGTGCTTATATGGTTGTCCAACTGTTTAGGAGCAGAATCAGGACTCAAGCCCACTTCTCCTGAGTTTGGTTTCAGTGCTTGTCCATATTCTTATATATATCAATTTGTTTTTTGGCTTAGACATAGCTGACAGATACATTCATCTGCACATCCTCAATGGTAAATCCTAAGTTTTTTTTACAGGCTGCAGTATTGATCAAATAGAGATGTGCTGTGGCTTTGATGCAAATCTTATAGCCTAAATCATTCCCATCTCATTCCTTAACTCTCATTCTTGACTGTGCCTTGATATCCAATTTGAGAACCTCTACTTTATAGTCTAACATCACATGCTATATTCCTCTTAACATTTATACAGTTTATTTCTTCTCTCATCTTCAATATTTTAAAGAAAATATGTTCTAATCTCCTTTTCCAAAGTACTTTCCAGCCTATGATGAGTTCATTAAACAGACATTCCATGTAGCTATTCTAATATTTATGCAAGATTGCTAACAGCACTAACTCTACCAGTGCCTAAATTGAATTATAACCTACCATAGGAGAAAAGTCAGAACTTTAACACCTTCAATTCTTGCTTTTGAGATAGTTCTCACAACTTCAAAAAATCATTGTCATCCCACATTAAAAAGCAGAAGCTAAATAACATGCCACTAGAAAAGTGGGAGACTTTATTAAAATAAAGTAATTGCCACTGTCACTTCAGTTTCCCAGAACTGTTCTTTCTTCCTGAAGAAATTTATGGATAAAAGATATAAATAAACTTCCTATGTTTACTATGGATTCTAAGTACAGGAGGTAGTTTTCCTTCTCGTGTTGAAATGAGTGAGAATGTTGTTTCCTTGATTATTAGTATTTTTTATTGGAGTATAGTCGACTCAATGGACATGAGTTTGGGTAAACTCTGGGAGTTGGTGATGGACAGAGAGGCCTGGCGTGCTGCAGTCCATGGGGTCACAAAGAGTCGGACACGACTGAGCGACTGAACTGAACTGATAGTTGATGTACAATGTCATGTTAGTTTCAGGTGTACATCATGGCAATTCATATGTATATATATATTTTTTTTTCCCTCAGATTCTTTTCCCTTATAGGTTATTATAAAACATTGAGTATAGTTCCCTGTGCTATATTAAAACATTTAACCCTATGATTTGGTGATAAGCATTTTTGCTTGCTAAATCCAACAAGACCAAAATAGGAGCCCTATTATTTTTCTTCCTGATTCTTATTTGTTTAAGGTAAAACATGCCTCTTTCTTTTGAACCTGCACTCCATGTTTAACAAATAAGGACAGGACTCAGAACGGAAGCATGCACTCAGATTTGAGGTTTTTTTCTCAAGGTCAGGACCCAGTTTCACAAGAAATTTTATTTTTTCCTGGTACAGCTGACATCCATTCCCACCAGCTGAAAGACAAACTTGTCTAATAAAGCTTTCAGATTCAGTTTGCTCTCTGCATACAGCTTGAGGATCTCTGGAGGTCATTCACAGCATGTGCTGCAATCCCAACAGGGAGAAGTAATGAAAAGATTCTGGTTAAAAAGCTGACACTATCCCTTCTAACCTCTTTGAATGTGAATATAATAAGCAAGTTTATAGACACAAATCTCTATGATTCTGGGGATTTCCATCTTGATCTCTGACTCCAAGGGACATTTGAATGCATGGATTTGTATCTATTATCTGGGTGAATAAATGCTTCATATTGAGCATATTGAAGAAAATGTGCTTTACAACAAAGATCTGATGTAAATCAGGCAAAACAACATTGTCACTCCATGTTTAACTCCCTTAGAGGGTCTCTGAGATCTCACAGTCTGGTTCTATTCCAGTAATACCTAGGTATATCAGAGCTTTTTTTCAAAAATAATACCTGCTTTCATTTCGATTATTCCCCCTGGCTTTTGCATTGACCTGAACACACCTAATATTTATCTTAGAATAACATGCATTAATACCTTGCTCTGTACCAGGCATTTTGCTAAATATCCTTTATGGATTGTTCCATTTAATCTTACAACAGCCTTATAAGATAGGTTCTACATGAATTCCTTTTTTCTTTTTGTTTACCATAGGAGGAAAGTAAAGCTTACAGAGTTGTTATCCCAAAGACTGTCATATCCTAAGGAGGCACAGTACAGCACAATATCTCCCTAAACTCCATACCTGTCCTTAAATCTTTATGTGAAACATACTTGGTCTTAGTAGTACAGGTGATGTAATGGACTCCACAGACCATGGAATCGACTCTATTGTAGCATTCATACTTTTGTAATGCATTTTCCAAGTGAATTCAAGAACCATAGTCCTGCTTATCCCTATTTTCTTCTCTTGTATGACATCCAAATCTTATATTAAAGCCATTCAGGTGAACTTAAGTCTTAAACAACAGCACCCTTGATGCTTAGTACTAACCTTGTAGATATTGAAATGATTTCAGTAAAAAGCAATATATAATAGCTTTTTTTCTCTTTTTCTCTCCTGCAAGATAGGGCCATGGGAATGGGGGAAAAAAACAAGCGTTGAGATGGTAAACCTGATTATCCCACGGTGTTACTATTGAGCTTTATTTATTCTCCCAGTTCTATATCTGTCAGCCCAAGGTCAAACAACCAGTACAGTGGCAGAATTATAAAAAGTAGATCTGGGAGAAGACCACAAGGCACTATAGGTCTAGTGCCCTGCTACAGTTCAAAATCAGTTAAAGAAATCTATTTAAACAGTGCTTCATTTCATGTCCTCATAGAGAATACCACAACCCCCTTGGTAAACCCTTCTCAGTGTACATGTTCAGAGGTGACTTTCCAAAAACACTGCATAGTCTTTTCTTTGTTCAGTTGCTGTGGTGAATAAGTGGACCCCACTCTTCGGCATGAAATAATCAAGATGCATATTGCCTTGAACTTCATCCAACCAAGCACACAAACCAGAAACCTAGGGTTCATCATCTCTTCTAGAGATCTCCCTTCTGCCCTCACTGCCATAGTTTGGTCAGTCATGTCTGACTCCTTGCAACTCCATGGACTGTAGCCTGCCAGGCTCCTCTGTCCATGGAATTTTCCAGGTAATGTCATAGATGCCCCAACAGTATGTCTCCATACCTCTTTTTGCCACTGCCCATCTCCAATTTCAACCAGTCCACTGCCCTCCTCCTTTTCATGCTTCACATGGTAGGTCTTCTTAAGATTTCACTTGAAAAGAGTTAAATGTTTAAAAAGCACTAAAATCCACTGGACTAGATGATGTTGAAATTTCCTTGAAAATAAAAGGTGAAGTTAGCAGCCTTGTTAGAACTAATCAAAATGGATCTTGCTGACCCCTCTACTAGCCAGTGCCCCACTTAAGCATGTTCCTGCTGCTGCTACAGCATGCTCCTAGACCAGAGTATATTTTTCACAATTGGATAAATCTGGGGCATTATAGTAAAAGCCAGTGTGAGAAAGGCAGTGGGTGCAAGTGGATTGAAATGGATGAGCAGGCAGAACTGAGTGGGCAGAAAAGAGGAGCACAGGAATAAGCCATACTGAGATGCATGCTCGAGGAATACACTGGCAGGAGCAGAGGAGCTAAAGGAATAAGCCAGGTCAGACTGCCATGTGAATATCAACAGAAACAAGCCATGACTACAGTGAGTGAAGCTGGAAATGGGGAAAACAAAATGTTGAAATCTGTATGCTGGTAAATAATAAAAAGCTTTACAAGTTTATAATACCTACTGTGATCTTAAAAATATCTTTCAAGAATGAAGATGATCTTGTTGCTATAGTGGGGGAACTGTATAAGCGGGGACTCGTAATGGAAGCTTCATTATTCCTATTTCTAGTCTCTCCTTCTAACTATTAATAGATTGGAGAGAATAGGAACTTATTCACCAAATCATAGCATATTGCAACTAAGAGATGCCTTGTGAAGTTTGGAAGCTGTAATTTGGGACAACTTAAAAATCCTTATTTGTATAAAGTAAGTTACTAGTTTAGGAGAATTTACTATTTCAGTGAGAGGTAAAGGTTAATGACATAAATCACTTCAAGAGGGTTTTAAATCAGGGGCTGGCAATTTTTTTTTAATGTAAAGAGCCAAATAGTAAATATTTTTGGCTTTGCAAATCAGAAAGTCAACTCTATTACTGAAGTATAGAAGCATTCATAATCAGTATATTCATAGATTAATGAAGGTGATTTTGTTCCAATAAAACTTTATTTTCAAAAATGAGTGGTGGGTTGGATTTGTCCTGAGGACTGTAGCTTATTGACCCCTCTTTTAGATAAAAATTTACAGATAGGTTCATAGTAATTAAGAAAGATAATGTGGATTGTTGAATGTGTTTCTCCAATCCTTTTAAAGCTTCTTCCCCCCCACCAAAAAAAATAAAGCTTTTTCCCAAGAGAAAAATATTTCTTATCAATAGTGTTTCTAATGCTTACTCAGAAGAAAGAATACCATTTGCCCAGCATAGAATGGAAATTTGTAAAGCCTTCATAGTAAAATAAAGAGATGGTGTGAAACACTTGGTACAACTATTAAGGTTCCACTGTCATTTGGAAAACATTTAGGGACTTACATAAATAGAATTAAACTAAATCATTTTGTTCGTATTTTGGGAGCATTTCCTCATCTCAGCAACAGAAGCACCATAAAAGGAGGATTTTAGGGTTATTTTTTTACTATTATATAAACATATATTTTTAATTATTGAGGTACCCTTATGTAGATATTATTAAGTAGAGGTAATAATTTCAAAATCATCTGGAATCAAATTAGTGCTTACTCTTGTAGGGATGGCAATGTTATACATCCCTTCTAAGCTTGTTTTGAACATTGAAACCACTGGTACACTTCTACAAAGATAGAATGGTCTTCCAAAGAAGTATAATAGATGAGCAGAAAAGCCCTATCATAATGCCACTCAACTGACTACCACTTAAATAATGAACTAGTCGGAAAGAGATGAAGTATGTAGTTAGAGTCAGCAGGAGATGTCACTCTCAGGGAGATGAGAAGCCACTTTCCAATATCCTCTCAGTTACTGGTGAAATTCTTTCTCCAACTGTTAGTTGTCATTTTATGTACTGGAGAAGAACATCTTTTAAGAGAATTAGAAGACAAGACACAAACTGGGAAAAATAGTATTAGCAAAAGACACATCTGATAAAGGACAATTATATTAAAAACAGACCAAAAAAAAAAAAATCCTAAAACTCAACAAACAGCCTGATTAAAAATGGGTCGAAGACCTAAACAGACATTTCACTAAAAAAGATCAACACATGTCATATTAGCATGTAAAAAAATGTCCCACCTATAGATCATCAGGGAAATGCACATTAAAATAATGAGATACCACTGCCCGCCCATTAGAATGGCCAGAATCCAAAACATTGACCACACCAAATGCCAGTAAAGATGTGGAACAATAGGAGCTCTCATTGATTGATTACTGATGGGACTGCAAATTCTATTAGTTCTTTTGGAAGACAGTTTGGTGGTTTCTTTACACTAGAAAACATACCATACTTTTACCATATAATCCAGCAATTTTCTGCTCCGTGGGATTTTCCCAAAGAAATTGAAAACTTATATCCATATAGAAGCCTGGACCTGGATGTTTCCAGAAGTTTTGTTCATAATTGGCAAAACTAGGAGGCACTCAAGGTGTCCTTCAGTAGGTTAATGGGTAAATAAACTATATTACAACCAAGCTAGAGAATATTATTCAGCACCAAAAAGAAATGAGCTCTCAAGCCATGGAAAGACATGGAGGAAACTTAAATGCTTATTACTAAATGAAAGAAGTAAAAACAAAAAAATAAGTGAATCTGAAAAGTCTACATACTGTGTGATTCCAACCATAGGCTATTGTCGAACAGATGAAGGTATAGAGACACCGAAAAGATCAGTGTTGCCAGTGGCCCTGGGAATGGCATGGGGTGAGATGAGCAGGCAGAGCACAGAGGAATTTTAGGGCACTGAAAATACTCTGTATGATACTATAATGATGGATACATGGCTTTATACATTTGTCCAAACCCATAGAATATACAACACCAAGAGTGCACCCTAAGGTATACTTTGGGTGGTATACTGTGGACTTCAGATGATTATGATGCATCAATGTAAGTTCATCCTTAATTTTTAAAAATGCACCATTCTTGTGAGTGATGTTGATATTGAGGAAAGCCATTGCATATATGGAGGCAGGGAGCATACCTCTGGGAATACCTCTGCACCTCCCTTTCAGTCTTCCTATTAACCTAAAAGTGCTCTAAAATATTGTCTTAAGTTTTTTTCACTTCAAAGAAAGCATTTGGTATGCATTAGTATCATCAATTTATCAATACACTAGTAAATCAACAAATAACTTATTAAGCCTTACTATGTGCTATGTTGTATGCTATATGTGAAGGATATAATATTGACCATGAAAAACACAATTTGGGGGCTCTCAGAAAGTAAGAGAATTAAATAACTACATTTTACAAATACTAAGATATAGAATATTATGGGAGAATCATAATTCAGTCTGGAATGGGAGAGTTGGTAGATGGAAAATTCTCTAGAAAAAAGATATGAGATTTGATATCTTTGATATGAGATTTGATATCTTTGATATGAGATTTGAAGGATACGTATGTGTACCTCGGCCAACAGATGGGGGCAGGGGTGGGGTCAGGTGAGGCAGTGTGTTCTAGGCAGGAGAAACGGCAGAAGTAAAGACTGGAAGCAGCAAGGATCCTGGCATTTCTTGAAAAATTCAAGTATGGACAAAGCATTGAGTTGGGTGAGGAGCAGGTGAGAAGGGATATGTCAAGGAGGAGGTTCTGAATGATGCTGAAAATACCACAGCCTTAAAGTGTTCTTTAAGGATTGTTAGAGAAATCAATCACATTTTATTTGGAGGACAACTGAAAGCCCCTGGAGCTTTTTGAAGAAGCCAGTGACATGATGAACTTGGGTTTAAGAGAGCTTGTTCTGCAAAAGAGTAGAGGATGACTTAGGCAAAGGTAACACTGGAGGCTGTGCCAGTGGTCCAGGTGAGAAAGAGTGATGACGTGAACTAGAGAAATGAGAAAGGGAATGAAGATTAAAAGGAGACTAAAGAGATCCTGGGTGGATGGTGGTGGAAATTACTAAACTGTGGATGATGAGTTCAGTTTTGGACACATCAAGTTTGAGCTACTTGCAAGACCACTAAGTAAACTAGCCATATGAATCCAGAGAGAGGTTCAGGCTAAAACTATAGATACCAGACTTCCCTGGTGGCTCAGACGGTAAAGCGTCTGACTACAATGCGGGAGACCTGGGTTCGATCCCTGGGTGGGGAAGATCCTCTGGAGAAGGAAATGGCAACCCACTCCAGTACTCTTGCCTGGAAGATCCCATGGACAGAGCAGCGTGGTAGGCTACAGTCCTTCCGACACAACTGAGCGACTTTACTTTTCACTTCTTTTGTCTCACTTTTTTTGTCATGGATACCAGAGTTGTCAGCATGTACAGTAAAATATACCTTAAGCCTCAACAGTGACGATCTTCTAGGAAATACATGTAGAATGAGAAGAGGGCTTGGGACAGAATCCTAAGAATTTTCTACATTTGACATCCAGAGGAAAGTAAGCCAGTGAAGGAGACTGAGGAATGGCCAAAATCAGAAATAGAGAACCAGAGGGAATGAAGCTAGACTTTCAAGAAGTTTCTCTTTAAATGGGTAGACGAAAAGATCAAGGTGGTGGTAAGATTCATCCATGGTTGTTTTGTCAGAAAGGTTCTCTGAAAGTATATTGAAAAAAAGGAATTAATAATAACTAGAAAGTGTAGTCAGTAATGGTTCCAGATTGGGCTGAAGTGATGAATCACGGACTCTAAGCTGAAGAGGGCAGTAATTGAGGAGTACAGATGGAAAAGTCAGGAGAACAGATATCTCTAGGCAGAGAGAATAGGTTGTGCTGTGGTGGGGGACACAAGGATGCACTCCAAGGTATTGCATTCATGCGTGTGTGCTTGTCATTATCTGAGTCACTTGTCGTATCTGAATCTTTGCATACCTGTGGACTGTAGCCCGCCAGAGTCTTCTGTCCATGGGATTCTCCAGGCAATAATACTGTAGTGGGTTGCCGTTTCCTACTCCATCAGGGCCCATTCAGTTCAGTTCAGTTCAGTTCAGTCACTCAGTCATGTTCAACTCTTTGTGACCCCATGGACTGCAGCATGCCAGGCCTCCCTGTCCATCACCAACTCCCGGAGTTTACTCAAACCCATGTCCACTGAGTCGGTGATGCCATCCAACCATCTCATCCTCTGTCATCCCCTTCTCCTCCTGCCTTCAATCTTTCCCAGCATCAGGGCCCGTTAGGTTTGCAGAAAATGTGTTGTCAAGTGACCCTTAGTCCAGTGATGTTTGCATTCATCTCGCATGGAATCTGGATCACTTTGCCAGCTTCAAGTTTAATAATCCTCCCTGCCCCCCAAATCTTTGCTGCATATCTGTCTACCCATTTTTCTTAACTGTCTTCTCCTCAACAATTTTCCTTAACTTCCTCTCTACTGCAAATTATACTCGGAACAAGACTGGCGCCACTTTCCAATGATTTTGATGTCAGGGCTTGGAGTGACAACTCCACGTGGAGAACTTTGAACCTCCTGCTGACTCATCGTTTGCTTTAAAACAAAAACAAAAACTACTCCTCTTCTTCCTGAATCCACTGGGTAAATTTATGCTCACAAAATAGGCAAAACCTCTAGAACAAAAACCGTGTGAACATCAGAAGTCTTGGTCTTGCCTTGATTTCTAGACTCAAAAGTATCACAGCAGTTTTACAAAGAGGAAGAGGTGAGCTTTTGAAGTATGTTTTTGTCATTCAATCCAATTGTGAACCAATTTATTTTGTGGTTTAAATGTAAGAACCATGAATTGTCTTTCCAGTGGATTATCATCCTCAGTATTTCTACCTATAAGAAAAGAACAAAGATATTGTTTGAGAGTAGAAAATATTGCAAGGATAGAAAAAAAATCAGTTTAAAATGTGTCTTTGGAAGTTTGTCACACAACCCCTGCCTCCAGCTCTGCTCACTGAAGAGTCATTGTTTCCATGAAACAAATTGGTCAGTTTCATTTTGCTTCACCTATATGTCTTTTCGAGTCTTTATATTTCATTCAAATATGTCTCTTGTCTCCTTTGATTTTTGTCTCAGCCCTTCATTTTTTTACTTCTTTTGTCATCCTGTATGACATAAAAAAAAATCTGCCACCCTAAATCCTTTAATATATTTGTCTTACTGGCATTTATGTTATGAGTTTCTATACTGTCTTCCTTGAAAGTGTTAGTCGCTCAGTCACGTCTGACTCTTTGCAACCCCATGGACTGTAGCCTGCCAGGCTCCTCGGTCCATGAGATACTCCAGGCAAGAATACTGGAGTGGGTAGCTATTTCCTACTCCAACTTTATGGTTTATTTGCTTCTTGAGGTTAGATTAGATTATGAATACTATAGTAGATCACTTCATTCCATTTTTATGTAGTTTTTACCTAACATTCTCAGTATAATATAGATATATTTTTTTAAGTCCTGTTGCTTTTATTTTTTCTAAATATTTCTCAGATTTTTTTTTCTATCTTTTTTTTTTTTTTAATTAGTTGGAGGCTAATTACTTCACAACATTTCAGTGGGTTTTGTCATACATTGACATGAATCAGCCATGGAGTTACATGTATTCCCCATCCCGATCCCCCCTCCCACCTCCCTCTCCACCCGATTCCTCTGGGTCTTCCCAGTGCACCAGGCCCGAGCACTTGTCTCATGCATCCCACCTGGGCTGGTGATCTGTTTCACTATAGATAATATACATGCTGTTCTTTTGAAACATCCCACCCTCACCTTCTCCCACAGAGTTCAAAAGTCTGTTCTGTACTTCTGTGTCTCTTTTTCTGTTTTGCATATAGGGTTATCATTACCATCTTTCTAAATTCCATATGTATATGTTAGTATGATGGTAATGTTCTTTATCTTTCTGGCTTACTTCACTCTGTATAAATGGGCTCCAGTTTCATCCATCTCATTAGAACTGATTCAAATGAATTCTTTTTAACGGCTGAGTAATATACCATGGTGTATATGTACCACAGCTTCCTTATCCATTCATCTGATGATGGGCATCTAGGTTGCTTCCATGTCCTGGCTATAATAAACAGTGCTGTGATGAACATTGGGGTGCACATGTCTCTTTCAGATCTGGTTTCCTCAGTGTGTATGCCCAGGAGTGGGATTGCTGGGTCATATGGCAGTTCTATTTCCAGTTTTTTAAGGAATCTCCACACTGTTCTCCATAGTGGCTGTACTAGTTTGCATCCCCACCAACAGTGTAAGAGGGTTCCCTTTTCTCCACACCCTTTCCAGCATTTATTGCTTGTAGACCCTTGGATAGCAGCCATCCTGACTGGCGTGTAATGGTACCTCATTGTGGTTTTGATTTGCATTTCTCTAATAATGAGTGATGTTGAGCATCTTTTCATGTGTTTGTTAGCCATCTGTATGTCTTCTTTGGAGAAATGTCTGTTTAGTTCTTTGGCCCATTTTTTGATTGGGTCATTTATTTTTCTGGAATTGAGCTGCAGGAGTTGCTTGTATATTTTTGAGATGAATCCTTTGTCTGTTGCTTCATTTGCTATTATTTTCTCCCAATCTGAGTGCTGTCTTTTCACCTTACTTATAATTTCCTTTGTTGTGCAAAAGCTTTTAAGTTTCATTAGGTCCCATTTGTTTATTTTTGCTTTTATTTCCAATGTTCTGGGAGGTGGGTCATAGAGGATCTTGCTGTGATTTATGTCGGAGAATGTTTTGCCTATGTTCTCCTCTAGGAGTTTTATAGTTTCTGGTCTTACATTTAGATCTTTAATCCATGTTGAGTTTCTTTTTGTGTATGGTGTCAGAAAGTGTTCTAGTTTCATTCCTTAACAAGTGGTTGACCAGTTTTCCCAGCACCACTTGTTAAAGAGGTTGTCTTTTTTCTATTGTATATCCTTGCCTCCTTTGTCAAAGATAAGGTGTCCATAGGTTCGTGGATTTATCTCTGGGCTTTCTATTCTGTTCCATTGATCTATATTTCTGTCTTTGTGCCAGTACCATACTGTCTTGATGACTGTGGCTTTGTAGTAGAGTCTGAAGTCAGGCAGGTTGATTCCTCCAGTTCCATTCTTCTTTCTCAAGATTACTTTGGCTATTCGAGGTTTTTTGTATTTCCATACAAATTGTGAAATTATTTGTTCTAGTTCTGTGAAAAATACCGTTGGTAGCTTGATAGGGATTGCATTGAATCTATAGATTGCTTTGGGTAGAATAGCCATTTTGACAATATTGATTCTTCCAATCCATGAACACGGTATGTTTCTCCATCTGTTTGTGTCCTCTTTGATTTCTTTCATCAGTGTTTTATAGTTTTCTATGTATAGGTCTTTTGTTTCTTTAGGTAGATATACTCCTAAGTATTTTATTCTTTTTGTTGCAATGGTGAATGGTATTGTTTCCTTAATTTCTCTTTCTGTTTTCTCATTGTTAGTGTATAGGAATGCAAGGAATTTCTGTGTGTTAATTTTATATCCTGCAACTTTACTATATTCATTGATTAGCTCTAGTAATTTTCTGGTAGAGTCTTTAGGGTTTTCTATGTAGAGGATCATGTCATCTGCAAACAGTGAGAGTTTCACTTCTTCTTTTCCTATCTGGATTCCTTTTACTTCTTTTTCTGCTCTGATTGCTGTGGCCAAAACTTCCAAAACTATGTTGAATAGTAGTGGTGAGAGTGGGCACCCTTGTCTTGTTCCTGATTTCAGGGGAAATGCTTTCAATTTTTCACCATTGAGGGTGATGCTTCCTGTGGGTTTGTCATATATAGCTTTTATTATGTTGAGGTATGTTCCTTCTATTCCTGCTTTCTGGAGAGTTTTTGAAATTACATTACACCTTGAGTATTAAGACAATTTGCATTAATCCACAGGCAAGATTTTTTGAATTGTTATTCCCTTTACTATGATTCTGAAACCTTACCCTCAGTGCCTTTTGATAGTTTTAGCCAAACATCACCCATGTTCCTTGCTTTTAAATTCTCTACAGTCTCGGTTTTTGAGGTTGCATGTTCTCTTGTTTTGTTTAGTTTTGCTTTCTAGCACCTCTGTGGTCCCTCGTTGTCATTACTACTAGTTGACATTTTCCCCTGTCAGCCCCTTAAATGTTGGTGTTACCCAGGAGTTAGCCCATGCCATGTGTGCCTCCCTTTATAGCTGGCATCTGTTCTGATTGGTCATAGCCTATGCTGTACTTATGGCCAAATTTCTTTTGTAGATTTTAAATTGTGCTTTAAAACTAGGAACAAAATTTACCATCTTAATACAGTTCAGTGTGTTAGAGAATGTAAGGTAAAGTCTCCTAAAACTCTGCCAGTGATTAGCTCAGATGTCTTTCCTAAACTCTTGTCTTATATTTTCACCTGCCGGCCAGCTATCACCTAGATGTTTTACACATATTTCAAACTCAGCATACCCACATTTGATGTTACCATTATCTTTTGAAAAATCTACACCTCTTTGTATATTCCTTATGTTGGTGGATGGCACTCACTATCCAAGTTAGAAATCAAGGAGTCTTTCTGACACTTTCTTTATTCCTTCAGTTCAGTTCAGTTCAGTTCAGTTGCTCAGTCGTGTCCGACTCTTTGCGATCCCATGAATCGCAGCATGCCAGGCCTCCCTGTCCACCACCAACTCCCAGAGCTTACTCAAACTCATGTCCATTGAGTCAGTGATGCCATCCAGCCATCTCATCCTCTGTCGTCCCCTTCTCCTCCTGCCCCAATCCCTCCCAGCATCAGGGACTTTTCCAATGAGTCAACTCTTTGCACGAGGTGGCCAAAGTATTGGAGTTTCAGCTTCAGTATCAGTCCTTCCAGTCTTTATTCCTTAGTATTAAACAATCATTTACCACCAATTTTGTTGAACTTGTAAGCCAAACAACTCTCAACTTTCTAACATAGCCCTGCTATTTTGTTTTTGTCATTTATTCAGTCATCATCTACATAGCCTCATGCTTGGTCTTCCCATCTCTCTCAATGCATCTTGCACACTGAAAGTCCATTGATAATGAACTTTTTAATGTACCAATCATATTACATTAGTCAAGATTTTAGAATAGTTTTCTTTTTTTTCCCCCTAGAATAAAAGCTAAATTCCTCAGCTTGGTATACAAGGTCTTTCATAATTTGGTACTTGCTAGGATGTCTAGGTTAGTTCTTAACTCTCCCACCACTTTCTTGATAACCAGATAATACTAAGCTATGTTTAGTGCCCCAGTCACCAAATGCTGCCTTTCTACTTTAACATATGCTATTCTTTCCACTAGAAATGCACATATCACCATTTAATTTTGTTAAACTCAACCTTAAAGTTTCAGCTCAAAATATTATTTGTGTGAATACTTTTCTTTCTGCCTAGTCTTCAAGGGAAGACAGGTACTTCTTTAATATACTACCATTTTGCCATTTACTTATATTTCAGCAAGTATAATTACATTTTATTGAAATTTGTTGTTGGCATACATGTCTCCCACTAGAACAAAAACTTCTTAAAGGCAGCAATAGAGTCTCCTTTATTTTTGTAACTCTGGTGACATGGTTGATAAAGATGTTTGGGGCTACAAGAAAAAGAATACCCATTCAAAGTGGCTTCAGCCATAAGTATAATTAATTTCACGTAACTGAAAGTCCAAACACTGGAGCAAGCTCCAGAAACAGTACAAGCAGAGCTATGGTGCCCTTTCTCTATGATATTCTTAGTTCCGATTTTCCCTCTGGTTCAGCTCTGATCCCTCACTAGTTTCCTTCCAGTTTTCAAGGTGGCTGCCAGCAGCAAATGGGGCAATATGATTTTCTATTACAGTGAGAGGCAGAGAATCTCTTACCTCAAGATTTATCTATCACTCAGATCTGCCAATCTAGGTTATATGTCTACTCCCATATCAATAATAGTCTTTAGAGTGATGCCATAGGATGGTTGACTTCAACTTTGGGGTATTAAACCAAAGTTAAGAGGAAGGGATTATCTCAATTGGCTTAGAATCTAAGCACTTAGATGAATCTAAATCCATCTCTAGAACTGGGGGATGGAATCCATGGAAGCCTGAAAAGAATTGAAAACTCTCCTAAGTAGTAGAAATGCAGAGTGGGTGGAAGGGCATCCATGAAAGAATGTTGCTCAGTTCACCAACAGCTCAGTTCACTGAATGTTGTTCAGTATTCACTCCATTGGCATGGTGTTGGGCCCAAAGCTGTTTAGTTACTGTTAATTCAGTGTAGCTATGAAAGACAATCTTATCTGCAAGCTATGTATAAAGTAGGCAACAATGAGAAATATTTTTAGAAACGTTAATCATATACAAATTAATCATACATAGTGGGAGGCTCTTCCTAAATTGAATGTCTTGTCCTTCCCTTGACCTTTGCCTGAATCTTATCTTGGCCTTAATCTGGAAGTTGGAGCTTCCCAGGTGGCACAGCGGGTAAGGAATCCACCTGCCAATGCAGGAGGTGCAAGAGATGCAGGTTCAGTCCCTGGTTCAGGAGATCCCCTGGAAGAGGAAATGGCACCCCCCTTCAGGATTCTTGCCTGGAAAATCCCATGGACAGAGGAGCCTGGTGGGCTATGGTCCATGAGGTCGCAAAGAGTCAGACGTGACTGAACAAACACACACACATACAAAACATCTGGAAGTTAGTTGGAGCCATTTTTAAGGTGTTAACAACTGGTTTAATAGCATTAATTGAAATGTCTGTAACTCAGCTAAGGGGTAAAAAACTAGCCCAGCATAATACAGTATTGTGAAGGAAAATGATACTTTCACACAGCAATTTTGCTTTTTAGTGTCTTCTCAGTGTCTGCAGACCTAATAAAAAGGGAATATCTCAGCATCCTATAAGTTTAATTTTGAAAAACAAGAAGCCATGAATAATGGAAATCATTTCAAAACATCTCCACTCACATCTAAAATATGAAACAGCTAAATCAGAGGTTCTTAATAATTTAATCAGTGAAGCATAACTGGAGGATTTAGAAAAAGTGCCTAAACTATTAAAAGATTCTTCAGCTACTGCTTAATGTCGGCATCAAGTTATTTCTTGCACTGGCAAACAGCCAAGCCATTCCCTGGTCACATCCACTTTCCAGCATTTAGTAGTCCTCTCAATCATCCTGGTCAGAGCCCCAGGAATGTTTCACAGCAACTCTGCAATAATGGTACATTACTGTTAGGTCTTGAATTTTGAGATAGTTCATCTCCCAGAAAGGATGTGAATTGAGTAATAAGACCAAGTAGAGTGAGCTTTATTAATGATGCTCAAGATTTTAGACATATTCTATAACCTTCAATCAATTTTAAAACCACTTCCCCTACCCGAGTTTTGCTCTAAACCAGTCCAACTGTGTTATAGTCTCAGATAATACAATGTGAGAATTTTGCCTTTCAAAATACAGAGTTGTCAGGAAAAGTTATGTATTAATAATAATTTCCTTAGCATTTAACCCTAGAGAGTAAACCTTTTAGTACTACCTGTGTAACAGAGTCAAGTGCTGTGTTTATCTAGAATATAATTGTCCTTTGTTATGACATAGATTCACAGTTTTATTAAAATAAGAGTAATTTGGGACTTCTCTGGTGGCTCAGTGGTAAAGAACACCTGCCAGGGCAGGAGACATGGGTTCGATCCCTGAGCCGGGAAGATCCCACATCCCATGGAGCAACTAAGCTCGTACACCACAACTGTTGAGCCTGTGCTCTGGAGCCCAAGAGCCGCAACTACTGAGGCCTGTGTGCCCTAGAGCCTGTGCCCCACAGCAAGAGAAACCATTGCAATGAGAAGCCTGTTCACCACTAGCAAGTAGCCCCCGTGCACCACAACTAAAGAAAGCCTACTTGAGCAACGAAGACCCAGCACAGCCAAAACATAAATACAATTATGTAAAAAAAATAACTTGATTACCAGTTTCTTACAGAGGCCTTGGAAATAAATATTTAAATATATTCATCTACATGACTATCTTACTAAGGCAGCACAGATGCTTCACTAAGTTAGGAGTTATTCAGTAATGATATTTGAATGAAACCCATTCTGTTAGACTAAATTCACACTATCAAAGTCAAATTATAAAAGCTTTCTCATTGATGAACCCATTATTTCTTTTTGGAAAATATATGAAATAAAATATCCGTGTTGGTTTCTAATGATAAAAAACATTTTGAAAACATTTCTTCTACTTTGAAAATTTTGCTATAATGTCAATAATCAGAATGATTTGTGTAGACTAAAGTAATTTTCAAAATAAGAGATGTCATTTGCTTTTTGTAATCTAAATAGGAAGTCTTAAAATGTTGTCCTGAGCTAAATAATTCATATGAAGCAATAGAAATTTACTTTCCAAAGGTCCATGTTATGTATTGGTTTCCAGTGGGGTTGACAACACTTACACCATTGGATGGTTGGACTGGCTCAAATATGTAAAACTTCTAACACCAACCTCATGTTCTAAAAAACTATTGGGCAGAGGTAAATCCCTTAAGTCCTACATAAGTCTAGCTGATCACCCACATCTACTTTTTGATTTTCAAGGGCCTGTAGATACACAGCTTAAGAATATCGAGGGTCTGTTGAATAATTTTCAAAACAATTCAGTCTAAGATTTACAATGTTCAGAGGTGACAGATTTTAAAGTTTAGCACTGGAATTCACACAGTCAGTTCAGCTCAGTTCAGTTGCTCTGTTGTGTCCAACTCTTTGCGACCCCATGAATCACAGCACGCCAGGCCTCCCTGTCCATCACCAACTCCCGGAGTTTACTCAAACTCATGCCCATCGAGTCGGTGATGCCATCCAGCCATCTCATCCTCTGTCGTCCCCTTCTCCTCCTGCCCCCAATCCCTCCCAGCATCAGGGTCTTTTCCAATGAGTCAACTCTTCGCATAAGGTGGCCAAAGTATTGGAGTTTCAGCTTCAGCATCAGTCCTTGCAATGAACACCCAGGACTGATCTCCTTTAGGATGGACTGGTTGGATCTCCTTGCAGTCCAAGGGACTCTCAAGAGTCTTCTCCAACACCACAGTTCAAAAGCATCAATTTTTCGGCACAAATTCCTTCCAATTCTAAAATTTTATAATTGGATCAGTAAAGAATAATATATGGAAATATGTAATCAGTTTTTTTTTACATAAAACTGCCATCAACATAAGAATTCAAAGTTCAGACATAACTTGAGTTGTCAACAAAGACTTCAGTGACATGAGATTCTGATCATAAAAGATAGGAAGGATTAGAATAAGTGAAGAAGATACTTAAGCATGAGGAACAGCTTGGATAGATTCATTTTCTAAAGAATGAATGCATATTGAGAATTTCATGAAGAGACTGGCTGGTCAGAGACAACATGGGCATTTGGGGTAAAAAGTAGAAAATAATTTTCTATAAGTAAAGTGAAGGCAAATTCAGGTATTTAAACACGGTCCCATGGTGTTTTTCACCGTTTGTCTCCTCCTCCTCCCTACCTCACCAGTCTCATTACACATGATAGTGATATTCACATATCCACATGGGTATATTCATGTTAGGGGCTACAATATACATAAAAGTGAGTGAAATAACCTGCAGGATAGCCAAATTCAAGCTCTGACTATGCCCTTTTCTCCCGATCAGAAAAGCATATCAGAATGTTAAGTAACTGAGAGTACTGTGATACTGACAATCTTCAGTCTCCTCTAATTTATAAAAACTAATGAACCATTTCAAAAATTCAGCTTTTATCTGTGATACAAAGTGTTAGTCACTCAGTCATATCTGACTCTTTGTGACCCCATGGACGGTAACCCACCAGGCTCCTCTGTCCATGGAATTCTCCAGGCAAGAATACTGGAGTGGGTTACCATTCCCTTCTCCAGGGGATCTTCCTGACACAGGAATCAAACCCGTGTCTCCTGCATTGCAGGCAGATTATTTACCATCTGAGCCATGAGGGAACCTCCGTCTGTGATATAAGCCATCCTTAAAAGATCATGATACCATTGTTTGGCAACACTTAACTGAAATCAACTGTAAGGAGAAGGAACAGGAGTTTTGAAGATACTTGATCTGAGTAATATCATGAGGCAGTGATCAACATGATAGAGATTCTCAACCTAGAGGCTGGAGATAACTGAGATTTCCTAGTATCACTGAAAGCAGTTCTCAAATCATTGAGCAAGTGTTATCTGTGGATCAAATAAGTTATGTGTCTCCACATATATGTAGTAGATATTTTCAAAGTGACGTTAAATGGTACTACAATTAATAAAATGTAAAATTAGAATATTACTGAATTCAGAATAAGTGGATTTTTGTCACTATTTTTCTCAATCTGTGCAATCTGGAGATGTGACTATTATGTAGAGGCACATGACATTTTTGAGGTTGCAGAAGCATGTTCCTAATGTGAACCATTGGTACAGTAAAAAGCTTATTGAATTGAGAATTCAGAGCCCTAGATTCTGGTCCTCATTTGGTCTCAAGCCAGCTAGGGAATAAAAATCTTAGACAAACCATTCTACACTTTAGGCCTTGATTTCTTTAGTTGTTAAATGATCCATTTCTCTCAAATGAAACTACTCTTGATCATGCTATCAGATATAGTGTCTATGGCTTTAGGTATATAAAATAAGTGAACTTCTCTGAAAATCAAGTTTCTATAACATATATGTCTATGGCATTGAAAAATTGTGACTGATAACTTATATTTTTTTATAGAATAGTTTACTTATTTATATGACTAGGTGATAACAGAATCTGATTCAATAAACCCTAAAAGATCATCCCTGGACGTAGATGAATGAAATATCCCTGACTTGTTACTGTTTCACCTGTTAAAGTCACCCAGTTGTAGTGACCTTAGGCTGCCACTGTCAGTAACAAAGATTGTCCATTTTAGCAGTTCAGTCTCACAGTGCTTCAGTCCTTCAGTTCAGTCACTCAGTCATGTTTGACTCTTTGCAACCCCATGGACTGCAGCATGCCAGGCTTCCTTGTCCATCACCAACTCCTGGAGCATGCTCAAACTCATGTCCATCTAGTCATTGATGCTATCCAACCATCTCATCCTCTGTCATCCCCCTCTCCTCCTGCTTTCAATAATTGCCAGCATCAGGGTCTTTTCTAATGAGTCAATCCTTCGTATCAGGTGGCCAAAGTACTGGAGCTTCAGCTTCAGCATCTGTCCTCCCAATGAATATTCAGGACTGATTTCCTTTAGGATGGACTGGTTGGATCTCCTTGCAGTCCAAGGAACTCTCAAGAGTCTTCTCCAACACCACAGTTCAAAAGCATCAGTTCTTCAGTGCTCAGCTTTCTTTATGGCCCAACTCTCACATCTGTACGTGACCACTGGAAAAACCATAGCTTTGACTAGATGGACCTTTGTTGGCAAAGTAATGTCTCTGCTTTTTAGTATGCTATCTAGGTTGGTCATAGCTTTTCTTCCAATGAGCAAGCATCTTTTAATTTCATGGCTGTAGTCACCATCTTCAGTGATTTTGGAGCCCAAGAAAATAAAGCTTGTCACTGTTTCCATTGTTTCCCCATCTATTTGCCATGAAATGATGGAACCAGATGTCTTGATTTTAGTTTTTTGAATGTTGAGTTTTAAACCAGCTTTTTCACTCACCTCTTTCACTTTCATCAAGAGGCTCTTCAGTTCCTCTTCGCTTATTGCCAGGAGAAATATCAATAACTGCAGATATGCAGGTGACATCACCCTTATGGCAGAAAGCTTCAGTCCTTACGTTCTTCTATTCCACTGTTACATCAAATTGAATGGGAACGTCATGCTGAAAATAGTCAATTGGCCCCACTTTTTTGTTAGTGAATTGACCTTTCTGCCTAGCTATTTACTTCTGTTTGGGTCCTTATATTATACAAAAAGTGTACTTTATGAATTGAATGTATAGAAATTAATTTTTGGTAAGAATTGGCACATAACAGCCATGCCTTTGAGGTAGGACAAAAGTAGGAAAAACAATGCAGAATTTCCACCTTTAAATCTTTGTGTCTTAAAATATAGGTTACTATAGGGTGTGATTTTATTGTTGATATATTCTATTGAACTGTAGTTCATATACAGTGTCATATAATTCACAGGTATACAATATAGTGATCACAATTTTTAAAGGTAAGTCTGGTAGGCTGCAGTCCATGGGGTCGCAAAGAGTCCGACACAGCTGAGCAACTGAACTGAACTGAAAGTAATAATTTACTATACTATAGTAAAGGTATGGTTCGTTTATAATAATTATAAAATATTATCTATATTCCCTGTGTTAAACAATATATTCCTGTAGCTTGTATATTTTATACAGAATAGTTTGTACCTTTAATCCCCTGTCCCCCCTTGCCTTGCCCCCCCTTCCCTCTCCCCACCGGTAACCATTAGTTGTTCTCTATATCTGGGAGTCTGCTTCTTTTTTGTTATATTCACTAGTTTGTTGTATTTTTTAGATTGCAAAATGTGGCATCATATAGTATATTCTTTTCTTTCCCTGACTCATTTCACTTTAGCATAAGACTCTCCAAGTCCAACTATGTTGTTGCAAATGGCAAAATTTCATTCTGTTTTATGACTGAGTAATATTGCATTGTATACATACACCACATTTTTAGCCATTCCTGATTGATGGACACTTTGGTTGCTTCCACATCTTGGCAACTATAAAAAATACAGCTGTGAACATTGGGATGAATCTACTACATTCCTGACTTCTACTTTCTTCTATAGGCTGTAATTTTAACAATAATAAAGGAAATATATTTTACTCCAAACCAAAATATCTTGGGATAAAGGGAACATCAAATTTCAACTCAAGATGGCTGTTCTCTTGCTCTCTGTCCATCTCTTGCCTGACTAGTGCCCGCTTCACCTGTATCTTATGCACAGGACTGACCTCCTTACATGGGCTTCCCAGGTGGCGCTAGTGGTAAAGAACCCGTCTGCCCATGCAGAAGACTTAAGAGACGCAGTTTCAATCCCCTGGGTCAGGAAGATCCCCTGGAGGAGGACAGGGCAACCCACTCCAGTATTCTTGCCTGGAGAATCCCATGGACAGAGGAGCAGGCCACCGTCATCCATAGGGTCACAAAGAGTCAGTCCAAACTGAGTGTGTGTGTTTGCACATGCAGGTGCGCACATGCATGTGCATACACACACACAACCTCCTCCATATGCCGCAGGCCCCAGCTGGTGATTGTGCTCACTAAAGGGGCGGTGAGGAGTGTGCCCTCTACCGGTTTCCCTGGTAACTGATGAGCCCACCTGAAGTCAATTCCCCTTCCCCTTGGAAGCAAGCCTACCAGCCACCATGTTCTGCCCAACCTACAGTCCACTGCACTCTCTGGGGTGTCACTCCAGGACCTTGCTTCAGACATGTAAGCTCCTCCATCCATTAAACTACTGATGTCTCTGTCATTGACTCTAGGCTCTTTCTTTGGTCTGGAAGCTGGGCACACACAGACCTTGGAGGCCTGCAGGGTGCAGCCCAATGTTACCTTTCTCTTAATAGAAAAATGAAGCATAGTTTTCTGTTGTGGACTGTGTAATTAACTTTAGAGTATTTATTTGATTCTGAAATATAACTCCATTTTACTTAAAACTTCATTTTCAAGTACTGTTTTAAAATGCAAAAATTTGGTGTAATTCTGTCTTTTATATAAAACACTGACATCATGGAAATAGTACCAGTGTTACTAGGTTTAAATATGATTTACTAATTATTTTAAAGAAATAAACATTAGCCCTGATCCAATAAAATTTTCTGTTCTTAAGTAGCAGAAATAAGAGGTTCAGCTTCACAAATCTTTTTAAGTGTAAAAGTAAGCTAGGTTCCTATTTCAGAAACCATGAACTATAGACTCACAGCTTTTCCAGGCTCTCTTTACACTCTTAATTTGAGACCCATTCATCCAAAGGATTAGGAACATGAGATTTTGGGTCGGAAACGTTAGGAAGTATGTGCTTTGCTCCTAAGAGTAATCATGCTATTGCTTCAATAGTGTGATTTATAACCACTTAACTGTGTTTTTTATTTATGATTACCTCTCCTTCAAAAGGAATTTGAGATGACTTGGTGAGCATGATTTAAAGAAACAAACATCCTAATCTTATTTTTGTGCCTGTAACAAGCAATTTTCCCTTTGTAATTGGTACTTGTTTTCTACCTTTGATTTTTGGTTCCTATTGTATAGTTCAGAGTTACTGCACTTGTGGTCATAGTATGCTCTTCTACAAGTTAAATGAAAACATGAATTGATTTTGATGGAGCTAGTTGAGCTATTTCAGTTAGTGTGTTTGCCATACCTGCAGTTTGTAAGGTGTTTACTGACCCAGAACTTTAAAAGCTAAGTTTAGCTCAGCACAATCAGATCAAACTAACACAAGATAGCAGTTACATTTCCAGTGTCATTATGGAGACGGAGTTCAAGACTTTAGTATTGGGATTTGTCAAACTCTGGTGTTTTAGTTATAGGATGTGTTCAGATTTCACTTACGAAGCTGCTACTCAGATGATAAATTGAAACTCAGCTATAACCAGAGTATAAAAAGCTTTTCATAAGCCCTTAAGTAATAAATATGCCACCAAGTGGTTGCCTACCTTTTGGTAAGTTTCCAGAGCATTCAACTGAATATTGAATTATACAACATGTGATATCAATACATAATTTAAATAATATTACTGCAGAATTGAATGCCATGTTACTTTTATGTATTAGAAAAGAACTCGTGTATTTAGGTATCTGAGGGGTCAAAAGATGGTATCTTAGATTGAATTTCCTGGAAGCATGCTCTGAGACAAAAAGTTGCATTCATTAGGTTTAGTGGGAATGAGTATTGGTAGATCTACCTGCAAGGAAGTGAGGGCAGTGTTACTGGACAGAGTGGGAGAGGCTGGTCCATAGAACAGTTCGTACTGCAGTCATGGGGTCGCAAAGAGTCGGACATGACTGAGAGACTGAACTGAACTGAACTGAAGCCAAACTGACAGAGAGCTTGGAGCTGGATTCATCCTTCATAGCTGTCTAAAACTGAGGCAGCTGGGCTGGGGCTTAATATCCTTGTACTGACCAACAGCAAGCCTCAGGGAGAGATGCATTAGCAGTCATTATTAATAGTACCTGGTGTGTGTGTCCACTGACTCCAGGAGAAGTGCGATGGGGCCCCACATTATCCACCACAGAGAGGTATTGGCATATTCTTCTTTACCCCACAAAGGTTACAAAGAAGGAGGTGTAATGACAGAAAAAGAAATTGGTCGTTTTTCACTGGGCCTACATGTGTCAGAACCACTGATATTTACAGGATGGTCTTTATTTTGGTATTCAAAGATCTCTTTTAAATCTCCTTAGCCCAGAAGGGAAAGGAAGAAGTCCACACTTCGGCTGGTCTATGGATTCCTTTTATAAAAGTTGTGGTGAAAAACACATAAAATTTACTATCGTAACCATTTAAATTATACAGTGTGTTAATTTTTTGCCATTGCACAACATATCTCTATAAATTTTTCATCTTCCAAACAGAAACTCTATAGCATATGATAGGATTTCCTTTAAAAAAAATTTTTTTTTTGGCTGTGCTGGGTCTTCATTGCTATGCACAGCCTTTCTCTGGTTGTGTTGTGTGTGTTTCTCATTGTGATGCTTTTTCTTGTTGTGGAGCACAGTGGGCTTCAGCAGTTGTGGCCAGTGGGCTCAGTATTGTGACTCAGTAACTGTGGCACACAGGCTTAGTTGCTCTGCAGTATGTGGAATCTTCCCTGACCAGGGATCAAACCCATGGCCCCTGCATTGGTGGGCAGATTCCACTGTACCACTCGGGGAGTCCAGGATTTCCTTCTTTTTAAGGCTAAATAATATTCTATTGTGTACCTATACCACATTTTCCCTATCCATTCATCTGTCAATGGACATTTAGGTTTTTCCCACCTCTTGACCTTTTTCAAAAATGCTGCAATGAAGATCAGTGTCCAAATATCTCTTTAAGATCCTATTTTCAATTCTTTTGGATATACTATATATTCAGAAGTATGACTGCTGGGTCATATGGTAGTTCTAGTTTCAACTTTTTAAAGAACCTCCATACTGATTCCCACAGAGGCTGTATCATTTTACATTCCCAACTACATTGCACATGGGTTCCAATTTATCCACATCCTTACCAACACTTGTTCTTCTCATTCTCTCTCTCTTCCTCCCTCCCCCACCTCTGACTTTGATTTGCATTCCCCTGATGTTTAGTGATGTTGATATTTTTCCATGTGTTTATTGGCCATTCATGTATCTTCTCTCAAGAAATGTATATTCACATCCTTTGCAGATTTTTTAATTGGGTTTTTCATGAATCCCTCTTTCATCAGTCAACTCAGAGCCTTTCTTATTAAAATATAGATTGCTTGGGAATTTCCATCTAACTTACTAGATTCTGATCCTGGAGAAGTATTTTAATTTATCCAAATCTTAGTTTCCTCTCCTGCACATTGATCGCAATGTTGCTCTCCCTGCCCACACTCAAGTGTTATGGTGAGAAGTCAATGGAGAAAATGACTGAAAAGACACTTTTATGCTTTTATACTGTTCAAAGCTCTGTACAGATGTAAGGTATTATTATCAATTCAGGTCAAAAGAATTTACATGTTAAGACTACTTAATACTGCTTCATTTACGTTGGAGCTAATGGTTCCTTTGCTTTGTTCTGGCTGATGAAACTCTAGATTGAGACTCTAATGAATCAGTCTCTCTTTCCACCACCCTCCTTCTCTCTTATGCATCCCTTCAGGATTCCGCTTCATTCTAATCTGGATAACAACAGCAGCAAATGTTGGTTGAGGCCACTGTGTATCAGACATCACACTGGGTTGGTGATGAAGAAAAAGATAAATTTGATCCTTTAAGTAGCTTATCTCAAGGGTGAGACTTGTGAGGGAGGGCCTAGCACATGTTTAACAACTTAAAAAACTCATTGCTTGTTATTTTGCTTCTGAGGGTAAAAACATAGCTTACCCAAGCAAATATGAGACTCATTTGGACTGAATTATGTAGAGAACACTGCTTACCTGGTTTTGTTCATGTTTTACTATAGAATCTTATCTTTAATATTCGGGTAGGGGCAATTTTGTTGAAAACAAACAGCAGATTGTATCCTTTAAGAATTTTTCAAGGTGCCAAAATTTTTGATAGAACAGCAGTGTATTTGCCCTTATGAGAACTATGCAATGTTCTCTAGCTGCTATGCTGTGGCTAGTCGCTCAGTCGTATCTGACTGCAACCACATGGACTGTACCCCACCAGGCTTCTCTGTCCATGGGGATCCTCCAGGCAAGAATACTGGAGTGGGTTGCCCTGCCCTTCTCCAAGGAATCTTCTGAACCCAGGAATCGAACCCAGGTCTCGCGCACTGCAGGCAGAGGGAAGCCCAAGAATACTGGAGTGGGTAGCCTATCCCTTTTCCAGGGTATCTTCCTGACCCAGGAATCCAACTGGGGTCTCCTGCATTGCAGCCAGGCTCTTTACCAGCTGAGCTACCCAGGGGAGCCCTGTTTTCTAGCTGGTTATACCCAAATGAATGTATGCATTCTATTCTGATGTCAGTTTTAGAATTGATGATCATTCTTCATCAGTAGCATGGTCTTTTTTATGGTCTGATCTGACTTTTATTCCCTTGTTTTCTGCACTGGACTGCCTTCTTCATGGCTACGATTATTACATTCTCTACTCTTTTCACTTACATAGTTTTAAGTGTACTAACAATGAATTTTTACTAAAGGCTTGGCTTTTCAAATATCCTATAAAATATTGACTGCCTGAATTATAGGCATCATAGAAGGATTATGTGTATCTTCAGTTCTCTGTTTTTCACACTTTAAGACTCTTTCTTAACTGTGTTCTCTTTGCTCGATCAGCATTTGTTTTATTTCTGTAGCAATGGGAGGGCCATTTTAAACTTGTTTCGGATGCAAGTCTTTAATTGGTAAAAATGGAGGTTGTATCATTTATTGTTCTATAACGAGTGACTTCCACATGGAGTGGCTTAAAATAGAAATCATTTATTTAGCTCATCATTTGGGGGTCTGCTTTGGATTGGGTGTATCTAGGTGATTCTTTTGTTAGTCTCAACTAGACTCACTCATGTATTAATGGTCAACCAGTAGTTAATGGTCTCACTCATGTGTCTGGTACTTGATTATTGGATGAGACAATGGATGTGACAGAGCCACTTCCCTATCATCATTCAGTAGGCCAGTGAAGTTTGCATAGTGGTGAAAGGTTTCCATGCATAGCCCAATGGCCAAGAATTTCTCAAACCTTTGCTTGTGTCGTATTTAATAATATCGCATCCATATTCAATGAATGGAGAAATATACTATGGCTCTTGATGGGAGCATCTGGAATGTCTCATTACAAGGGTATAGATGCAGGAAGAGAAAGAATTTGTGGCTATTTACTCTCTACCAGAGAACGTTTCACTTTTATCATCATGACATTGCCTGTGTCATATTATTTACTATTCTCTCATAGCTATACCTTCAAGTATTTACCGTTTCTTCAGTGCCTGCCCAATATCCTGGGCTAAGAGAAGTGCTGAATTTCACTTAACCTATACTTCTAAGGTATAGGAAAGCATAAACTTAGATGGACTTAAAGCAGGAGTCCCCAGTCCGGGATCTAATGCCTGATGCTCTGAGGTGGAGCTGGGGTAATAATAATAATAGAAATAAAATGCACAATAAATGTAATGTGTTTGAATCATCCCCAAACCATCCCCCCCACCCTAGTCTGTGGAAAAGTTGTCTTCCATGAAAATGCTCCCTGGTGCCCAAAAGATTGGTGACCACTTGTATAAAAGATGTCCATGTCCACTACAAATGTTAGGCAAGTATATAAACCACACACACACACAGGAGAAGGAGAGAGACTGAGGAAGAAAATTTAAAACCCTTTGAATGAGTGATTCGGAACCAGAGGCAATCCACCTCCCCACCCCCACCCCCACCTCCCGCCCCGGGCCACTTTCAGAGACATTTGATAATGTCTGAAAACATTTCTGGTTGTCAAAACTGGGAAGGTACTCTGGCCAAGGATACTGCTAAACATCCCACAAAGCACAGGTGAGCCCCCCACACCAAAGACTTATCCGTGCCAGAATATCAACAGTGCTAAGGTTGAGAAGCACTGCTTTTTACTGACTGCATGTGTGAAGAATTCATATGAGCTATGAATCCATATATGGATAAGAATTCATGTATACAGGTTAAAAAATGCAAGCGAAAAAGGGGGAATGTTAAGGTTATTTCTTTCTTCAAATTAGTGTAGAAAGGATCCTTCTTTGGGTGAAGTCAGGTTGGAGATAGTCCTCAAGAATAATATTCAACTTGTGGGAGGAAACCAGATTTACTTGATTTTTTTTTTTTTTTGGCCACCACTCTGTGCAGCTTGTGGGATCTTAGACCCCAGCCAGGTATAGGACCTGGGCCCTCATTAGTGAAGAGTGCAAAGTTCTAACCACTGGAACACCAGGGAATTCCCTCACTTGATTTTTATAATCCATATTTTTGTGAGTAGTTCAAGGTGATCTTCTCTCCCTAATTAGAATGAACATTAGATGATTTTGTGGATACCATAGGCTATAAACTATAGCTCTTGGAGTCAAAAGTATTTGAGTAATTAATAATATTATATATTGAGTGGGACATGTATGAAAAATATCTGATGATCATATCAGTCTTAGAAATAGATATAATGGTTAAGTACACTGTCTTGGCATTGTCACTTGTTAATGTGAAATCCTGAGCAAGGTATTTTACCTTTTAGTAAAATGGAAATAATGCCAACCTGAAAATCATTTGGTAAACATTAAACAGGGCTTATCAATAACCTTGCCTGGCATGTAGAAAACCCTGAGTAAAATGATTGTGGTGATAGTGTAGGTGGTGATCTCTTTTCCAAGTGGCAGAAAATATTTCTTACTTGGATTATATACTTAGTAGAAGAAAAGAATCAATTAAAAAGTGATAAAGTAGCATTGCTAAGCTTTAAAAGTGTATGGCTCTTACTGTCAACTAATTTGTTTCTCAAGTCCAGAAATATAGTTGGTTATCATGAATCCTTAAGTTCCATTTCTCCAGGACTTTCCATATACAATACAAGCTCTTACTGTGCTAAAATGTAAATAATTGATGATAGTTGAATCATATATATTATTTCCTCTTTAGAATGATGAGAAAGAGTATAGACAAAAACAAATGTTTATAGATTCACAGTGTTTGTTTCTAATTTCTCACTTGTACCTGCAGACTATAAATATTTAGAGAGATGTGAGGTTCTTTTTGAGTCCATGCATGATTTCTAATTTTGATACCATGCACTTTCTCATACGGGTCTTTTTAAACTACATGCCATCCTTCTAAATACTCAAAAAGAAAACTTTCCCTGTGTTGCTTGCATGGAGAACAGTTGTTTTATCTATTGGTGATATGGATAATAGCTAAAACAGCCTTTCCTATGGGTAGTGTTAGACAGTAATTGAATTTAACCACATATACAAAATGGTACTTTTTAGATATCTGTGTTAGTGTGAGTCCAATAACTTATCATTTAGTCAATGACTGACTTTTCAATATCAAAGGAAAGAAAACCAAAAATTACCCACATTCATTCAACGAAGCTGGAAATAGAATATGTGTTCCTTGTTGTCTTATCAACCAAAGGAGACCTGTGAATTACAGAAAAACCATGTGTGACTACTTCAAAGAAAGTATTCCAAACACATTGTGTATGTGTTTTTTAAAAGATTTAGTAGTTCCTCTAAAGCTCTAAGTAAAGCTGTTAGTCTGACTAATCATGTACCCTCGAAACCAATTAAAATTTTAGACTACAGAAATGTTCTTCAAACACTTTGGAAAAAATGAGAGTTCCCTCCTAAAGCCAACACCTTTTAATTAACAAAATACTCAGAGCAAAGCTGTGGTTTGCAATAGTATATTACACCTACTGTTACTCATGCTACTATTCCAGTGTGCCAAACTTGATTCCTTTCAGCAATTTTGATCTTGACTTTTTGTATGCTAACTATGGAAGGGAAATAGTTTTTAGTAGAGTTATTTTAATTTTCTAATAAATGCATGTGAAACACATTTGCTACAATTAGTAGTCAAACTACACAGGGTCTGTGTGTGTGTGCATGCACTTATCTGTTCATATATACATATATATGATGTGTCAATCTATTTATCTTTTTACCTATTTACTTGGCTTAGTTATACACATTGTAATACATGCTGTTCTGACATGAACTGATTAACCAAGGACACTAGCGCCTGTTGCTGGAAGGACGGTTAATAGTGTGACACCATAAAGACTCTTCCCCATGCTGGAAGAGATACTTTCTCCTTCAGACTTGAGAAGGATGACCTTGGTTTTAAAGAAACAGAGATTTGAAGCAACCATTACTAGGGCCAATTTCTTGTGACCCTGGGCAGTGGCCTGAGGCAAGGGGCAGTTATCTCGACAAGCAGATAAAACTGCAGGGACATTAAACAGGAAGTAGAGGATCCCCACTGCCCGGAGGGGAAGCCATTTTTGGTGCTCCTTAAGGAGGAGGACCTGGAAACTCATCCTAGAACTTTGCGCTTAAGATTCTGTGTATTCATTTACATATCCTAATGGCTTCCCTGATTAGGGTTATGGGTTGAGAGAACTTTCAACAAATCCTCTTTCCATCTTTTAAATTATACAGTTAAAAGAAGACTCGCCTGTAATGAGTAAATACCCCTCCCTGACCCTTGGCATCAAGATTCTGTTGCTCAGTCTGGGCAAAACCACTTAAACTGCCTCTTGACCACCTAATGAGGTGATTTGCTTATGTTTTTAGTAAAATGACATGGAAAGGAAACAACCTCATTTTTTTTTTCTCTTTAGATAAAAGTAAAGGCATCTGAAAATGCAGTGTGAGTCAGTATATGATATACATAATAAAATAAGACCTTAAAAATTTTGCTTAGAAGCATCTTGCTTAATAAAAGAATAAATAAAGTATATGCACATACATGAATCTAGAGGCAAGTCTTTTAGTGTTTAGTTGCTCAGTCATGTCTGACTCTTTGCAACCCCATGAACTATAGCCCAGCAGCCTACTCTGTTTGTGGGATTCTCCAGACAAGAATACTGGAGTGGGTAGCCATTCCCTTCTCCAAGGATCTTGCCGACCCAGGGGTTGAACTGAGGTCTCCTGCATTGCAGGCAGACTCTTTACTGTCTCAGTCACCAGGGAAGCCCCTAAGTCTTTTTAGGAAGAATGAAATATTTTCCAAGTAGTGTTATAGATAGAATTGACCCTAAAAATGTGTGATAGATGAAAATTTGCCTCTTTCTAGTTCTTTATAACACTTTTTTGTCTATTCTTGGAGACCCAGAGTTTCTGGAGTTTAGAATCCAGCTCCGAAGAACTATCAGCTACCCTGTAGCCATCTTAAAATCCCCAACCCTAATAATGGTGCAAGATTTTGTTCTTCCTAGTGATTATTGCATTTTAGTAATAAAATGTTAAAGATTCAATGTGTTTAAGACCCAAAAGACTGGTATAACTCTATGCCTCAGAGAGATTTTTAGTTATAAACTTACCTTGGTACCCCCCAAAAAAGACAGAAATCTAGAGTTGGGATTTGAAAAGGAATTGAGACTTTTGTCTGGGGGGAAGGGAGAGGAGTTTTCAAAAAGTATATAGAGCATATAGAAGGGCAAAAAAGTGTGAGATGATCTGTTCTAATTGGAGAATGCCACATAGAGACTGAGGTGACTGAGAGCATGGGAAGAATGGAGGGAGATGAGGCTGGGGTAGGAAGTCTGGTTCAGAGAGCACAGGACCTGGAAAGTCATGCTAATTTAGAAGGTGAGCAGCCAATAGACATTGTTTGAGCAGCAGAAGTGAAAAAAACACACATCTACTGTCAGAGCAGTGCTAGGAGGATCAGTCTCATTCATGTATTCAGAGGTCATCAGTTGAACACCTACTAGATTCTATGATGCTCTTCTCCTGCCTTCAATATTTCCCAGCTTCAAGGTCTTTTCCAATGTGTTAACTCTTCACATCAGGTGGCCAGAATATTGGAGCTTCAGCATCAGTCCTTCCAGTGAATGTTCAGGGTTGATTTTCTTTAGGATTAACTGGTTCGATCTCCTTGCAGTCCAAGGGACTCTCAAGAGTCTTCTCTAGCACCACAGTTCCAAAGCATCAATTCCTTGGCACTCAGCCTTCTTTATGGTCCAACTCTCACATCCATATGTGACTACTGGAAAAACCACAGCTTTGACTATGGTCTGCCTGACGAGTCCATAAATCAGATCCTTTGCCCATAGCGGGAGCTATGGCTGCATTGCTCTGCCTCTCAACTCTCCTCAATCTTTTTCAGCTGTCTTTGTACTTTTTTACCCATTGGAGAATTTTGTGATATTACCCTCTCAATGTTAATTGTACTTTTTAGTCATCTTAAAACATTGTTTTTCTATCTCTGGTCCTAGCCTTTCTTTCCAGTATACTTACCCACTCCAAAAACCGTGCTTTCCAGAAAACAGTTGAAGTCTGATGATTCTCTGCTTTCTCATTCTTGGCTATATAGAAATTTAAGATGGTGTGATCATTTCCACTTCATTAAGCTACTTCTTTGTTGGTCAGAAACAAGTCTAGAGAAAAAAAAAATCTCATTCCTACTCTCTTTGACAGTGAATTTTTCAACAAGTCAGTTAAAAAAAAGCATCTGACATCTCCCAGAACCTTGAAATCCTCCCCAAAATACTGTGTGTTGCCAGAATATCTATTGTTTTGTATTTTAGGAACAATCTGCCCATATTTCCTAGTCAGCTAGGCATTCCACAGTTAGCTCCTACGGTGATATTTTATTTTAGCTCTCTTTTCATCCTCACCCATGTGTTCCCTCCAGGAATTCGGCTCTTCTCTTGGAATCCCTTTTAAGATTTTTAGAACCTATTGGCTCCCTTGCTTTCTCCTACTAGACTGTGGAATCACAGGATGCTATTTCTGCTTCAGATTATGTTTCATTCTTTCTAGAAAAAAACCTTAGAGTAGTGAGATAGCTTTGGGAAACTATTTCTTCTCTATCTCCTCAGTATCATTGTGTTTTCAGTCATTACTTCTTGGCATTAGTTTTCTTTTCTTTTAAGTCTGTATTGAATTTTCTACAATATCGCCTCTGGTTCTGTGCCCTGGCATTTTGGCCATGAGACATTCCGGATCCCAGATCTCCAGCCAGGGAGCAAACTCACACCCCCTGTACTAGAAGGCAAAGTCTTAACTACCAAACCTCCAGCGAAGTCCCAATCTTGGCATTAGTTTTTTATTCTGTCACCTCACTTTTTTTTATTTCTGCCTTGTTCAAGATTACTTCCACCTGTAGGAACCTCTTGTTCTCCCCAAGAATCTTGAGAGATAGGAGACACGCCTCCATTCCTTTCATCATCCTCTCTAACGAAAAGACAACCTTAAAAAAGCTGAAAGTGATATAACCATGAAAAGTCATTTATGGTCACGTCAGAATGGAATGCCATATGGCACATTTTCTTCATGCCTCTAGAACAATTGCCTTGTTGTCTGTACCTCCTGGATTTCCCACTGAGATTCCGTGTTTTGCAGCTTTACTTCAAAAGTTTCCTTCTGAGCTACACAGGCCACTTTTTCTTCACTACCAGTCTCCTGGGTGTTTCAGGCTCCAGAAGCCATTGCCTATGAACTCGATGTGACACTCCTTATCCTTCATCACTCACCTGCGATAATCCAGCTGTTTGTTGATATTTAGTATCAGTTCGCACCAGCAAATTCAGTCCTTCAGTACATATAGGGCTATACCAGGCCTTTGGCTGAGTTTTTCCCCAAATATTTTACATATTTCAATCCCTTATCTCTAACTTCTTACCATATTTGTTTATCATTCTGCTTCTTATTTAATATATATATTATATATATGTATGTATTTTATATATATATATATATTAATATCTAACGCTATTACCTACTAGTGTCAGGAACTGTGCTAATATTTTTCCTTTTATTTTCCTGGTATTGTGCTGTGTGCATTTCCTGTATTAGTCATTGAATCTACACAGTTGCCCCTATGATGTTAACCCTATCATTATCCTTACTTGTTGAAGAGAAAACCTGATATTTAGAGAAGTTTGGTAACTTAACCAAGGTCACAGAGTTCCTAAGACAGAAGAGAGGTATTCTCTCCCAGGGAGGTTTTACTCTGGAACTTCAGATCTTAGCTATTACCATATGCTACCTTACTCTACAGTGTTCATCACTATTCATATTAATTTAATATTTCTTAGTAACTTTGAAACCATGTTTCATTATCCTAATGGAAAAACTTTACTAGTTCTGATTTTTCAAAAATAACTAGCTTAGATTTTCTTCACTGCTAGCCACTTTATTACCTATCTGAAAGCAAAGGAAAAAAAACATATATAAGATGCTCTCAATATAAAATACAGAGCAAAGACAAGAACATTTCATTGGCTTTGATTTCTCTAGAGTCCACCGCCAAAGTAATTTACTTCCTATTCAGGGAAATCGTAAGTTTGAAATAAGATCTTATCCAATCTTTACTTTTTTTTCCCCCTCTTGATTAAAAAAAAAAGGTAAAACTTATTCACCTGGCACAGTCTGAATAGTTTCTATTTTTCTTTACCAGTTCCACAACCTGTATAATTGTCATTGAGGACTTTCTAAATTAAATTAATTGCTCAGCCATGAGGATAATCAAAACCATTTTGAAAGACTGTTAAATGCTTATTAATGAAAAATTGGGATCTTTGAATTTTTCTATCATGCAGTGCTATCTAAAGTATCCATATGGTTAGAAGAAAAACACATGCCATAAATAATACTTCGGCTGAAATTGTTGCCCTTACATCAGTTTTATTTTTATTGAAATTGGCTTCTTATCTTGTGTTTCTAATATTTTTTTTCTTTTTTTTAAAAAAATTTAGCTCCTAGTCAGACTGTTGCCCTGGTGACACAACCTGTGATTGCCAAGGAAACCACTGTCTCCAAACTAGAAATGCCATCTTCCTTGCTGTTGGAGGTCCCTGCACTGGCAGATTTCAACCGGGCTTGGACAGAACTTACCGACTGGCTGTCTCTGCTCGATCGAGTTCTGAAAGCACAGAGGGTGATGGTGGGTGATCTTGAAGACATCAAGGAGATGATCATCAAGCAGAAGGTATGGGGGAAAACAGATCACAGTTGGCAGATGTTTGTCTTGAAAGTGAAGACTTTCCACAAGTCGCTTAACTCTCCTAGACCATTTCCCACCAGTTTTTATGCAGCTTTTTTCCATCAGCCAACACACTCCTCTGTTTACTCTGTTCAGTCCAAATATGATCAAGGAAACAAATTAATGCAGTTGTCTAAAACAGCCATAAACTGCACGGGAATACTGGGAGTAAAAAACATAACCCTTAAAGTATAGTTGACTTAATGAAATTCACTAAACAGCTAGTATTTTAAAAATCTATTTTACATCAAATAAATACCTCATTTGAGCTATTTACATTTAAACTGTTTGTTTTGGTACTCTGCAGCCAAAATATATTCTAGAATCAAATATAATAATCTGTGAATTGTTTGTTCAGTCTTCTGAGTTGTCCATGCCAATTTTCCTCCTCCAGTGATAATTGGATAATTAAAAAAAGGATAATTGAAAATAAGCTACAAACAAGAAAAGTAACAAAACATAATGCATTTTTAAATAACATAGATCTTAATATTCATATTTATTTAATGCTTTGCTCAAACATGTTTTTTAATGCTGAGATTGCATTTCTCGGCCTCACTGCAATCCACTCTACAAAATTATGACATCAATGAGAGACATAAGAATACACTGAAATAAATATGATTTACCTAGCTAGAACAAATATACTGTATGTCTTATATTTCTGAATGAATAAGAAAAGTACTTTTGAAAGGTTTATATGCTGTAGCTTTTCACTCGTAAATGATTTTTCAAGTCATTATTCTGAAGAAGTAATAAATTGTACTAAAGTTGTTTAGCTGTTACAGAGCTACTTTTTGAAAAAACAGGAAGTAGGGGAAGACAGATTTCTTTTTAAAATGAACTTCAGCAATTCAGTAAGAATGCAAATTATTTAATAGTAACCAACCTGCATTTAAAGTATCTTAATCTTAGACTCAGAAGACCTGCATTCAGTGGTCTTTTCTTTGTCATTTGCAAGTGGCATGATTGTAGTCAAACCATTCTCTGGATCTTGGTTTCCTCTTCTGAGAGCAAGGCTCAAGGAATTCACATTCATATACATCATATCATGTTGGTAATGTGTGAATATAAAGATATGTAAACATATATATAGTTAACTATATATTTATATAAATGTATAGTTGGTTTTATTACAACTTTATGGCAAGTATCATTAGCCAAATTTTTCCCAAAAAGCAAATGAAACTCATAGACATCACACTCCTAATAAGTAGCAGAACAAAGATTCAAATCCAACTCTGTCTGGTTTCTAAGTCTGTGTTCTTACTATGTATAGTGCCTGCCAGTATTAACTGTAAATGTGGCTGCCATTTGGTGATATATGTGCATTTGTCTGTGTCAGATGCAAAGCTAAGCATTTTACAGTTGCAGTGTGCTGATATATACAGAGGGCTTCCCTGGTAGCTCAGTGGTAAAGAATCTGCATGCCAATGCAGGAGACTCAGGTTCAATCCCTGAGTTGGGAAGATCCCCTGGAGAAGGAAAGGCAATCCACTCCAGCATTGTTGGGGTCCTTTAATGGACCAGAACCTTGTGGTACGGAGTCGACGATAAGAAAGTGAAAGAGAGAAAGAGGCTGATATCCCTTGGTTTATGCAGAGGACCAATAAAGTCCTTGACACAGGACTTGCATCGCTCACGAAGGCACCAGGCGCCCTCTCGAGGGGGTCTTAGAAGCCTTGGCAGAAAAGTGAGCACGACGGGTCTCCACGCTCCAGAGAGTCAGCCAGAAAAAGAGAGAGAGAGAGAGAAAGAGAGAGAGAGAGACAAAAAAGACCCGGGGACCTAAGCTCTGATGAAGCAAAGGTGCTTTAATGATTTTCCTATGAGTATATATAGGCGGTGGTACAAGAAACTTCTTTCGGGAATGATAGAGATCAGAAAACCAAACGTACAGCAACCGTTACCAAGGGAACAAGGGGTAATGTTAGTCACAAGGTCAGGAGACAATCCATATCTCAAGAAAGGGGAACGAGACTAAGCAGTTTTGTCCTAAAGAGAATGTTTACTAAAGGAGACCCAAGCCTGCCTCACACAATGACCTCAGTCCCTGGGAGCAGAGTGCTGTTCCGCTTGAAGAGGGACAAAGGACTCATGAGAGACAGCACGTAGAAATCCTCCCGTCAAACGTTCCCTGACAAGTATTCTTGCCTGGATAACCCCATGGACAGAGGAGCCTGATGGGCTACAGTCCATGGAGTTGCAAAGAATCAGACATGACTGAGTAACTGAGCACACATGCACATTACATACAGAAACAAGAGGTACCTTCTTTCACAGTATCATACTGAATTATACCAGTACTTCTGGAACTCTCCCTAAGCAGAGGAGGCAGTGTGTTATAATGTTTAAAACAAGGGCTTTGAAATTAGATTGCCTAAGTTTAAAGCTTGGCTCCTCTACTACAGCTGTGTGACCTTGGGTGAGTTATTCAACCTCTCTGAACCTGAGGTCATCTGTCTATACAATGTAGATAATGATGTTATCTTCCTTATGGGAGATCATGAGGATGCAATTGGGTTGTACATGGAAACACCTCCCACCTTGCCTTGATCACTGAAACTATTCAACTAATGTTAGTGATTAATATTAGATTCTAAGCAAGCTATATAAATCTGCCTGTTCATGACCTTTGTGCTGTATGTCATATAATAATATTACATGAAAATAAGAGCTCATTTCCACACCTGGACCCCATTGTGCTCATGACGTTACAGCCTCCTTTAAAAGCCAGTAGATACTAGAGTGGGAAAGGTAGTATACACTGTCTTGTGAAATGTTTGATGCCTCTTCAAAGTGATGGTCTTTAAATTACAGGTCCAAAAGTAATTCAGGGAAGTTCAAGTGCCATGTCTGGGGTCACAGAAAGCCAGTACAGTTGTCAATCCAATGGGCGATTGCTTCTGAAATCCACCAAAATCTGCAGATGCTCAAGTCCTATACTTGGCAGATAGGGAGGGTCAACTCTGCTAATTAAAAAAAACAAAAACAAAAACAAAAGATGTAATTGGACCTGCACACATCAAACCTGTGTTGTTCAAGAGTCAATTGTATTTAAATTTGTTCACACACACACACACACACACACACACACACACACACACACCTGTAATCTCTCTTCTCTTGCTAAATAGTAGGGATGCTTTTCCTGCTTCTTCCCCTTATATTGAAAAAAATTATAAAGATCTTGCCAATTCTTGCCTTGTATAGCTTCAGTCACTACATGATCAGTAAAATAACTCTAAATAAACATTAAACAAATTGTGTTGGGGGGATACAAAAAAGATGAGTTTGGGAAAATATTTATTATGATATCAGAAAATAAGTATTTCCTCTATATGGAGTTTTAAATAAAGAAATTCTAACTTTACTGTATGAGGTATAAGACATGAGGCAGTATCCCACAAGTGCTTTATAAACTGTAAAACACTTATCTGCCTATTTATTCATATATTCTTATAGTAAGTTTATATTGAGCTACTACTTAGTGCCTGGGAAATACAGAGTTGGACAAGATAGGAATGCATAGATTAAAGAAGATGAGGGAGGGGGAAAGCATTGACAGCCCTCTGATAGAAATAAATTTTAGCACATATTTAGCATTAATGATGTCCCAGCCACTTTTCTAAGTACTTTGTGTATACTATGTGTGGGCTTAGTCACGCGGTCATGTCCAGCTCTTTGCAACCTCATGGACTGTAGCCTGCCAGGTTCCTCTGTCCATGGGGATTCTCCAGGCAAGAATATACTGGAGTGGGTGGCCATGTCCTCCTCCAGGGGATCTTCCCAACCCAGGGGTCAACCCAGGTCTCCCACATTGCAGGCAGATTCTTTACCGTCTGAACCACCAGGGAAGCTCTTGTGTATACTACTTAATGTTTACAGCAATACTGTGAGACTTACACTAAAGCAACTTACCCACAGGACTTCCCTGGTGGTCCAGTGGTTAAGAATCTGCCTAGCGGGACTTCCCTGGTGGTCCAGTGGCTAAGACTCTGTGCTCTCAATACAAAGGGCCTGGGTTCAGCCCCTGGCTGGGGAACTAGATCCCACATGCTCCGACTAAGACCTGTGAAGCCAAATAGAAATAATAAAATTAAAAAAAAAAAAAAAGAATCTGCCTAGCAGTGCAGGGGATGAAAGTTCAGTTCCTGGTTGGGGAACTAAGGTCCCACATGCTGTGGAGCAACTGAACCTGTGTGTTGCAACTAGACAATCCATGTGCAACAATGAAAGATCCCTGCATGATGGAGCTAACACCTGATGCAGTCAAATAAATAAATAAATATTTTAAGAGGTAACTTGCCCATGGACACAGAGTAAAAAGACAACAGTGAGATTTGAACTCAAGCAGTCTGGTCCCAGAATCCCCACCCTTAATCACCACAGTTTTCTGCTTCCCTGGATATCCTTGGGTGATGCTCCAGGAACTAACTTCATGGCAGGGACATCTAACTAAGCCGAGGAGGAGGATGGATGTCAGAAAAAGCTTCTTGAAGAAGATAAAACCTAAGCTAAGCATTCAGGAACAAGTTGGAATTAACCAGGTAGATTAAATGACAGAGGCCAAGTGCTTTTCACTGAGGTGAACAGTGCAGTGTTGAAAGTATGATTCCATCTGGCTGGAACTAAGGGGATGAGGAGGGAACTGATGTTGCATAGAGAAGGGTAGAGCTAAAATATGGGGATTCTTCCTTACCAGACTACAGAGAGGTTTTGTTTTTTTTTTTATTGACATGTAATATTATAGTAGTTTCAGCTGTACAATGTAGTGATTGGATATTTTATCTATTACAAATTTATACAGTTTAATTCATTAATCTGCTATAAAATAAGCCATCCTACACAACTGTTACACTATTGACTAAGGAGTTCTGATTATGGCCCACAGGTGGTGGCAACCCTTAAGGAATTTTAAACAAAGAAGTATTGATAAAAGCATCAAATGTAGTTTAGTTGCATATTATTGATAGTTAGGTTTCTCTCCATGCAAGCAACAGAAACATCCTCTGATTAAATCAAGCAGAAAGTAAACTTTCTCTAATTAGCACGAAGGCAGTGGGAAGAGATGGGGCTTCCCTGGTGGCTCAGTGGTAAAGAACCCACCTGCCAATGTAGGAGACGTGGGTTCAGTCCCTGGGTCAGGAAGATCCCATGGAGAGGGAAATGGCAACCCACTCCAGTATTCTCGCCTGGGAAATCCCATGGACAGAGGAGCCTGGCGGGTTACAGTCCATGGAGTTGCAAAAGAGTTGGACAGGACTTAGCAACTGAACAAAAACAATGGAAGAGGACCCAGAAAAAGAAAAGGGATCTAAGTGTGCCTGGGCATTTAGTTAGCAGGCTCTACTTGAGTCTCCTTGTGATACTCTTTTTCTCTTTATTCTGTGTAGCTGTTCAAAATTTAAAGTCCTAGGAGTCCAGCTGACCTTGCTTAGGTCACACCCCCACCTCTTAGCTAAAAGAGAGCAGAGAACATTGATTTAAACCCCTCTCCTTCCAAAGCTCCTTACACTGGAGAAGAGATCATTTACCCACCCCCCCTCCCCACCGCAGTCTAAGCAATATGTTTATTTCAACTTTGCAGTATAGAGACCTGAAATAAAACTGTTTATGCCCCAGTACTATAAATATAATTTTGACACCTTCACATTCAGTAATTGGTTCTCAAAAAAAACATAGATTGCTTTATGGATAATGTGAATGAAATGTGATAAATAAGCTTCATTTTTTGTAGAGATTAGAGTTGGGGGATTGTAATTGTAACTGCAGAGCATCAGAAATTAGAAAAGATGATGTAACAAAACATCTTATGACTCTGGGAGAACTTAATTTTGATTTTATTAACTTCAGATCAAACTTTAGAGATGCAGTGATTAAAATGCAGTCCCCAGAAAGGGAATAACAAGATGGCATTTGAATAAGTTAGCTTTTCATAGTTCTAGACGTGAAATTGAAAAATCACACATTTGATATTAAGCTTCTGTTCTCCTTTAGAATAAATTGTTTAATTAAATTCTTATCTTAGAAAATTGGGGGCAGCTACCATTTAGAAATGAAGATAATATGTACTAAGTGAATTGCATTAAGTAAAAACTGGAAGTTAAAATTCCAACTATAATTTTGTAAAAGATTGTTATATGTAGCCATTTAAAATATTAAGCAACTTGACTGCTTAATTTTAGAGTAAAAAATATACTATTATAGAGTAATAGAGATGTGTGTGAAATATGCAAATTAAGCCTTTAAAAGTAAAACACCCATGAAGCTCTAAGTTTATTTTCTAAAATTGGGAATTTATAGCAGAGGATGATTTATAATGGATAGTTTAGTGTCGGAGAAATCTGATAAAAAATGTTTTTCCTATTTCATCACATGTTTAAGTAAAATCGCTCTGAAGTAAAATTGTTTTGACAATTATTCGCAGTTTTCTTTTACTGACATAATGTATCCAGTGAAGGAGAAAATATGTCTAGAGTTTTTCTCTGAAAGTGATGATTAAATATGACCCTTAAGGAAGGGAAATTGGGAAGAGTCAGAGGAAGGGGAGGAAAGAAGGAAAGAAAGAGAGGAGGGAAAGTTTAAGAAAGGGAGAAGGGAAGGGAAGCGGGAAGGAAGGAAGGAAAAAGATAAGAAAGGAGAAATAGAAGAAGGGATGGAAGGTAAGGAGGAGAGAGAGAGGTTGGGGAGCTAGAGTTGTGAATGGAAAATCTGGGCAGAGGTCGAGGCAGTGGATAGATAATTGGATTGTTATCAACAGATAGGATTTACGTGGCCATGAGATATCATTATGTTTTCTACTAGTGTCGTTTACCTGCACTAAATAAATTATAGTCTTTTTTCAAGTCATTTTGGCCAGGTGTTCAGGGTAATTCACCACTCAATCTGAACCACAGGCACTTGTATTGAATAAAGAATTGAATAGGCAAAGAGTTTTGTCCTCTAATAAGACCTCTCCAGGTTGGGGTTGAGACAAATTGACCAATCTGGACAAGATGATAATAGCATTGTTCAAGATTCATTTTTAACTGCACATTATACTGCTACCTGGGAGATTTCATTATCCAAAGATTGAATAAGCAGTTTTAATGGGTACAGTGTATATTTAAATGGGAAATAATTACTTGGATGTGCTTAATTTTTTTATTGTTAAGGTCAGAGTTTTTAATAAAAATTCTATGATTATTTTTTCCAACTCCAGCTGTATCTACACAAAGAGCAATTGAATGGCTCCAGAAGCATTCTGATTATAATTTTTGTCAAATACATTCAACCATAATCTGATGACAAAAGAACATGTCTAGCGTCAATTTAGAAGGATTAAGTGGAACACTGTGGGAGTTGGGGGAGAATGGCATCAATTGTTTAAACTAAAAACAGAATAGTTCTTGGTATTATTCTATTGCCATGAGCATAGAAGAAAAGTGGGTATTACAAATAGTTTCCCTTATTCAACAAATGAGAAAGGTTACAGATAATATAGTAACTTGGTATACAGTCACTTCATGAATATAGATGTGAAGTCACTCAGTCATGTCCGACTCTTTGCAACCCCATGGACTGTGTAGCCTACCAGGCTCCTCCATCCATGGAATTTTCCAGGCAAGAATACTGGAGTGGGTTGCCATTTCCTTCTCCAGGGGATCTTCCCAACCCAGGGATCGAACCTGGGTCTCCCACATTGCAGTCAGACGTTTAACCATCTGAGCCACCAGGGAAGCTGATACCCTAATGTAAATACAGACCTCTTGGGAATAGATGTTTCTTCTTTTTCCTTGGGCCTACCTCTTCTTAAACATCTCCTCATTTATCCACTAAAATAAAAGAACAAACAATTTATTTTCATGGGTATCCAATAGATTTCAAAAGTTAGATGACAGTCATCTTAGTTTGAGGAGATTAATTATTCTGTTTTTATCTTTTCTCAAACAACCATCCAGTGCTCATCATCTCATCTGTTCTTTTCTGCACATCCTTGTTTAAGAAACACCATACCAGAGTTTGCTGTCTTTCTATATGTAGAAGATGTGTTGCATTCTACAGAAAGTAATGTGGCACTATGTTTAGCTGAAGATATTTGCAAATTTGTACTACAATTATCTTCTGAAAAATGTGCATATCTCCTGTAGAAAGCTGTGGATCACTATTCTACATGCAGTTTTCTTTCCTTACCTCATGAGAGCCAAATTCACTGTTATCTTCGCTGAAGATCATTAAGATATGTCATCAGTAGTATGGCTTATACTCTCAGATCATGGCAAAATTAACTCCCATAAAATGCAAAAGTGAAAGAGTTGCAAACACAAAAAAAAAAATCCATTTTTTAAAATACTATAATAACCTTTTTTATGGAAAATGATATACACTTTTTTTTTGCTTAATGATAAACATGAGCTTTACCAAACCACATATTTCAGTGTCAGTGAATGGAAATGCAAATCTTACTACATTTCAATTCAGTTCACTGTAAAATTTTCTGTCAAAACCTTGTCAAGTAAAACTGAACCATGATATTTACATAAATTCTGTTAAAAGCCAATATATTATGTTTTCAATGAAATACCATTGGGATTCTGATAAGGAAGTTTATGTTTGTCACTGTTTTTAAATAGTGAATTGTATTTATAAATTTTCTTGCTTGGGTTTAGATAGGGATTCCTTTATATGAAATGGCTTTTTTTTTTTCATAAAAATACCTAAAATCCGGGATCTTTTCTCTTCTCTAAGAAAGCTATATAAGTAATTCAGTATCTCTGAATCTTTTTTGAAAGCTGCATAATGTTATTATGCACTAACTATTATAGGGGACTTTTATAATTTGTGGTCCTTGAAGTCTATTATTGAAGTTACAGTGTGTTATAAAGTAGATTCTTATTACTCACTGTTAAGGTAGTACTAGGTAATGTTAGTGTCAGGTACATGCTACTCTGTTCATTAATTCAACAAATTGTCTTTGAAAACCCATGTTAGAAAGTATATTATAAAATGATGTTGAAAAGTGATAGTGGAATAAGTTTGAATTTAAATTTGATTTCCTGTGTATGTTAGCAGATAATTGAAGAAGAGATAAAGCATTGATCACACATCACTATTAGTGTTTTTGTTCATTTAGCCACAGTTTTCTATAAACAGTTACTTAGGTTACAGTGATATGTGTGTGTGTGTGTGTGTGTGTGTGTGTGTATACATACATACATATTGCTAAGATACCTGTAAAGTGGTGGATACTTTTAATAGTCTGCAATGAAAACAAATACTACTACTATTTTCTTCCCTCTCTCAGTTCCTACTTTGGAGACCTCTGACTTGCAATGTCACATGGATTATATTTATATTAGAAATATAATGACTACCTTTTAATTGCTTTCAGTATAAGACTGGTTTTGTTCATCTATTGTTTATTGAACACATGCTGGTGGAAGACGTCAGTGTTATCTACTCTTGGGGATTAAAAATAAGAATAATTTAGGCTCCAGTTTTAGAGTGTTTCTTCTGTGAGGGAAGAATAAAAAACAGAGAGTGATAATTACCACAAGAGAAAAAAATGATATGGTGTTTTCAGTTTTATATATATTTGAATGAATGAATCATTTATTTTCTCCCTCTTAATATGTGCCTCCCTCTCTCATATAGAAGACAATTAAACTAGACTTCTCTTTCCAGATGTCTTATTAATCTTTAATAACCTAGGGGTGAAAATTAATTTTTGTGTGATATACTCCAATGTTTTAAAATTGCATAAACTAAGGTTCAGTTCAGTTCAGTTTCTAAGTCGTTTCTGACTCTTTGTGACCCAATGGACTGTAGCACGCCAGGCTTCCCTGTTGATCACCAACTCTTGGAGCTTGTTCAAACTCATGTCCATCGAGTCAGTGATGCCATCCAACCATCTCATCCTCTGTCGTCTGCTTCTCCTCCTGCCCTCAATCTTTCCCAGCATCAGGGTCTTTTCGAATGAGTCAGTTCTTCACATCAGGTGGCTAAAGTATTGCAGTTTCAGCTTCAGCATTGATCCTTCCAATGAATATTCAGGACTGATTTCCTTTAGGATGGACTGGTTGGATCTCCTTGCAGTCCAAGGGACTCTCAAGAGTCTTCTCCAACACCACAGTTCAAAAGCATCAATTCTTCTGCGCTCAGCTTTCTCTATAGTCCAACTCTCACATCCATACATGACTACTGGAAAAACCATAAACTAAGGTAGCTGATTGGTAAATTTCCAAGGTCATCATAGCTTCATTGTTTTTGAGAGAGAGGCAGTAACTGTGGCCATGTTCTGTTATCTTTTATCCATTTACTAAAAATGATACTCGAGTTTCTAGAGTGATTGGAGTTAATTCTTTACTAGATTTATAATAATGACTTTGAATATAATTTTATTAATTCATAAAACCTTCCAGATATCCTTATCTTTATATTTTAGATTCTGTGTAAACAAGTAGCATCATACTCAAGAACTACATATTTCTTGTGATTTATTCAAGGAAAAAATGGCTTCCATATTCATTATCTCAAGAATAGAAATAGTTGGATTTACCTGACATATTCTCCCTTCAATTATGACAGGAGAATAAACTTTGTAATGATAGACTTCATCCTCCCCCCAACCCAAACTGATTTAATCTCTGTTAAGCTCTAGGATTATTTTGAAACCTTCCAACTAGAAATAAGAAAATGAAAGCCAGGGGGAAGGGTTGGGGCAAAAAGAGCATAGATAAATCTCTACTTAGGACGGTGGAGAGAAGAGAATAATTTACACTTAACTCCTTCATGTTTTTTCCCTGTAAACCTGAGGGAAAACAATCTGTAGCAACTCTGTGGAGACTAAGCTTTTCTGTCATGTCATATTATATGAAAATCATAAAAAGCTGCCACTTTTAGAGCCATAAATGCCCTTTGAGAAATTTGACATAAAAATCAAACTGCCACTTTACCACATTTACCCATGTTCGATTTTTTTTTTTTTTAGTTATATAATAGGTGTTAGGCACTAGAAGGAGACAGTTATTGGGGGCAGATAATAGCAGCTGGAAAGAATGCAAGCAGGCAAGAAGCTATATATAAGGAGATTTTACAGTAAAATTGTCCTCTAAATCAAAAGGAGGATGCATTTTATTTTTAGCATTAGGAAACTTTTTAGATGAGAACTGTGCAGCCATTTCAAGGTGTGAATTCTAATCAAATCCAATTATGAAGTAACCACATCAATGACTTAAGGTTCCTTCATACTCCTTAAAGTTGATTATAATGATTAGAAATGTAGTGTTGACTGGTTTGTCAGAGCATTAAAGCCTTTGAGGTCTTGCCCTGCTTTCTCAGTGAAATTTATTTTGATAGCTCCAATCTGTATTGGTCCTTTTAATCAGTGATTGACTATAATATTATTTTGCCATTTAAGTATATGTTTTTTGTAAAGCTGCTTCTGTTGTCTTGAACCTTGCTTATAAACATTTATTGTCATTTGACTTTTTATATTCTTTTATTCTAGCCCTTGAAATGAATTTAAATTCCCTTAAAGACAGGCATACTATTCTATTTGCTGTAGCAGCTAAGGGCATATGTGGTGTTTTATAAATATTGTTGATTTACTTTATCTTCATGGATGACTAGTTTTATTTAGCATTTGGAATATAACAATCTGTTATAGAGCCATTTGCATATTTATGTTTATTTTATTTTTTAAATGCAGTGTGATTTATGTCTGTTTTTGGTCAGTGATGGATGAAAGACTCCTGGGAATTAAATTTGCCACATCAAGTAAAAACAATTATAGTTTTAGACTCTAAGAATTTTAGGAACTAAAGGACCATATTTTTCCCAATTAATACTGTTCAGATTGTGTTTGGCTGCATGTGACAAAATCCTCTTAACAGTAGCTTATCCAGCTAGGAGGTTTTTTTGTTCGTTTTTTTTTCTTACCAAGCAAGACCTTCAGAATTATGTATTCCAGGGTAAGTCCAACAGCCACAAACTCCTGTGTCCCAACTCTTCCTTGAGTCATCCCAGCCATCCTAAATGTTTGACTTTCACTCCTTCCTATGATCTCAAGGTGGCCCCCTTGCCACTAATCACTATATCTTTGACTTAACGAGGAAAAGGGGGAAGTGGGGAGAGTAAATGCATGTGCCCAAGTATGTCAGCTCTTACTTAAAAGGAAAGCAAAAGCTTTTCTGACAGCCTCACATAGAAGAGGTCTACTTAGACTACAGCAATGTGTCACATGACTGCTCCTAGCTTTAAGTGATTCTGGGAGGATAGAGTATTTTAAATAAGTAGTTGAGTTTCTTTATTTTCCATTCAGAAGAAAACTGGTGACCTAATCCTAAAACCCTGCCATTCTGAACAAAATTTGGATTTTTTAGTTAAAAAAAAGAATGGATATTTGATCAGCAAGTGGTTATGTCTGATGAAAGTGAAGTGAAAATGAAAGTAGCTCAGTCCCTTCTGCCTTTTTGCAATACCATGGACTATAGCCCAATAGGCTCCCCTGTCTATGGGTTCTCCAGGCAAGAATACTGGAGTGGATTGCCATTTCCTTCTCCAGGGGACCTTCCTAACCCAGGGATCGAACCTGGGTCTCCTGCATTACAGGCGGATTCTTTTACCACTGAGCCACCAGGAAAGGCCTATGTCTGATAGTATGTTCTTAACTAAAGCATATTTCTCTACTTTAAACTTAGGTAGCTTTTAAAAAAATTAATTAGTTGTGGAATCTTTGATCTTCGTTGTGGCATGCAAGATCTTTAACTGTGGCATACGGGACTAAGGCTCCTGACCAGAGATTAAACCTGGGCCCCCTGCATTGGGAGTATAGACTCTTAGCCACTGGAACACCAAGGAAGTCTCTAGATTTAAATAGCTTTTAATTAGCTAAAAAAATGATGTAATTTTTCTCTTGTCTTCTTAGTTCTTTCTTGCAGATGGTATGGAGGTGTGAATGAAAGAATAACCCTTGGATGAATGTTTAGTAGTAGATAGCACTTATTTTGCTCTACAACCATGCTGTACAAAGGTCACTGAAAACAATGTAAATTAAGTGAAAAATGGAAACGCATTGTGTTTGTATGTCCTATTCTCAAGGAATAACTTCCTAACTAACCAAATGTGTTGTCTATAATTCTCTAAATCTGCAGTGTTCAACACACTAATCATATGTGGCTATTTAAATTTCAGTTAATTAAATTTTGAAATCAGTTCTTTAGTTGCACTGGCCACATTTCGAATGCTCAGTAGCCACATGTAACCAGTGACTACCATGTTGGACAGTGCAGATAGAAACATTTCCATCACCTCAGAAAGTACTATTGGACTGCTGTTGCTGCTGCTAAGTCACTTTAGTCGTGTCCAACTCTGTGCGACCCCATAGACGGCAGCCCATCAGGTTCCCCCATCCTTGGGATTCTTCAGGCAAGAATACTGGAGTGGGTTGCCATTTCCTGCTCCAATGCGTGAAAGTGAAAGTGAAGTCGCTCAGTCGTGTCCGACTCCCAGCAACCCCATGGACTGCAGCCCACCAGGCTCCTCCATCCATGGGATTTTCCAGGCAAGAGTATTGGAGTGGGTTGCCATTGCCTTCTCCGACTATTGGACAGTGCTGTTCAAAAACACTCAAACACACATGCTCTTTGTTTAACTTTATTTCAGACATCAAGGAAACAAAATTAAAGAAAAATTATTTCATTCACTTGTTTTATTACCTCCGAATGTTTTTAAAATTGGAGGAGAAAGAAATTTCATAACAGCTTTAATAGCCTGACAACTTCTGAAGCAGTCTATTAGCATCAATATACATAGTATTAGGTCATCAGTTTTCATGTTCTGAATAACTAAAACCCACATACACTCATGGAGTTCAAGGAAAAATGCAAACAATTAAAAGATGACCTGTTCTTGCATGATGATCTAACAAGAAAACAAACATTAGGGCCTATTTAATATAAAATTTATTTTAAAAATATCAAGGTTTTCCTCCTTGTCTGCATTGCCCTTTTCATAACATAACTTCTTTACTTGGTCTTGACCTTTCATTGCAAGCCCCAGTGTTCACTTGGCCATCCAGGCTCACTTCATTGCAGTGCTATCCTAGGACACAAGTACATAGACTTTTTTATCTTCTTTCTCAGCCTATGCTCCAGCAAGAACAACCACTCTTGCCTTTCCTAATCAATTGTGATGCTGTTAAAAAGAAAAAAAAAAAAAAGATGATGAGTGTTAAAATTTTGACCAGCAAATATACTGTTATTCCTAAGTGAGAGAATATCTCAACATTTTCCCAGCTGTTTTCTGAACACTAGACCCATCATATGTTAATAGATATTCGCCGTGAAAAAGTCAAAGAAGCTGAGAAACGTACATGCACTTTACCTATCATAAAGATCGACAGTGTACATCGCTATAGCAAAGTCACTGATGAGTCCTGCACAATTGTTAATGTCATTTAGGTCAGCATTTTTCTGTCATTTCTCCATGCAAATCATTTGTGTAGAATATCTTGAGGACCACAGTTAAAGAAACTGTTCATTTTTCTTAGTGAAATACGTATGTCATTGTGAATCACTTGATTTCTATATATACAATTGTTTTTACCAAATTAATATTTCAAAAGTCTTTCTTCTTGGCACCAAATCTATAATGTATAAAGTTATTAGTAGGATAGAAATTTTGCCTCTCACTATTGTATAACTCCCTGGAACGGGAAATGACAGCCCATCCCGATACTCTTGCCTGGGAAATCATTTGGTAGCTCAGTGGTAAAGAACCCACCAGCCAAGCAGGAGATGTGGGTTCGGTCCCTGGGTCGGGAAGATCCTCTGAGAAGGAAATGGCAACCCACCTCAGTATTCTTGCCTGGAGAATCCCATGGACAGAGGAGCCTGGTGGACTATAGTCCATGGGGTCACAAAACGGAATGATTTAGTAACTAAGAAACAACAATAACAATAATTATATACCTACCAGGGAGCTAGGCATTCTGAGGGAAATAAATTAGCACAGTATTCTGTAAAATTAATGTTGTGTATAAAATATATTTATATATTACATATAATTATCTTTAAAATATTATTTATTAAAATATGCAGGAGATTTTAAAGAGAAACACACAATATAAGGCAGTATTTAAAGGCATTAAAATGCCTATATACATTTTAGCATTTTCCCATATAAAATCTACGGAGAAGGCCATGGCAACCCACTCCAGTCCTCTTGCCTGGAAACTCCCATGGACAGAGGAGCCTGGTAGGCTGCAGTCCACGGGGTCTCTAAGAGTCGGACACGACTGAGCAACTTCACTTTCACTTTTCACTTTCATGCATTGGAGAAAGAAATGGCAGCCCACTCCAGTGTTCTTGCCTGGAGAATTCCAGGGACGGGCGAGCCTGGTGGGCTACTGTCTATGGGGTCGCACAGAGTTGGACACGACTGAAGCGACTTAGCAGCAGCAGCAGTAGCAGCATATAAAATCTAAAAGACAAAAATCACATGCTTTCCACATTTTGTTTGAAATGGAAAGCTTTGTCTCTTTCTTTGAGTGTTCAGTTACAGAAATCTGCAATGAGAATGCATAAGAGCCTAATTCTATTTATATTTATTCTCATTCATATAAAGTTAATACTTCATGTTTTCTAAAATATATAATATATTAATAAAGTATAACATTTTGAATATATATAGTTTAGTATGGGTGGGTGGGTCACAATTTTTTAAATGGTAGGTATGCACAAAGTTTAGTGACTACAGTTCCTCAGTGTGTCAGATGTCGATTGTTGCTGGGTCTATTATTAGGTACACTTGGTACTTCTGATTGTATTATTAATTGTCCCCTCAAGAGAAGTTATCATATGATATGAAAGATTAAGCAGACTTAGTTAATATAAAGGCCTCTCTCATTTATTTTCTTTAACTCTTCTTTACTAAATAGAAAACTACTTTTTCAACAGGAAGCAAAGTGGCAGCCTCAGATATTTTCCTAGACTTTGTTTCTTTAAATGTATTTTTTAAACAACCAGAAGGCATGTTCTACCTAATTTCTCTTCTTTCTCTGACCCTTAAAGCTTCGGTTTCAAACTAAAAGTTAATTTGTTTTAAATTGCTTAGAAATATCCTTTATTTGACCAACTTCCAAATGGCATCAGACCTACTTTTAACCTTGTATATTAAACCTCTTATCCAATTGTTAAGACATAAAAAATGTGTCATATCTTTTCCTTCAAAAAGAAATAAAGCAGTTGTAATTTTAAGTATTTGGAAAGGTGGGTGAGGGATATTTTTTGATCATTTAGTTATTTTTGGCTTCTCAGTACATACCTACTTACTTCAAACACCTCTAATTATGTGGCAGTTTATTGTACGTGATGATGAAACTCACCGGTATTTTTCCACCTCCCATCGTTTTTTTGTTTTTGTTTTTTTAAGGTATAATTCCATGCTAAAGCCCTATTTTAGTTCGCTTTTTTTTTTTTTTTTTGCTCAGTGTTATTTTTATTTTGTCATCAGCATCAGGTGGCCTAATTCTTTAAAGGAATAGAATAGATAACTGATTTACAAATTCACTAAAGCTGAGATGCAATTTTCTTTCCCATCAGAAAGTCTGTAGTCAATTATAGTTTTCCTATTAGGAAAGCATTTATTTGCCCCTAAATACTAAGACTATCAAGTCATGCTAGCACATTCTTAAATTTTACCTTTAAGAATGAATTTATTTGGCTTTGAACATTGACCTGAAAGTTTCCTAAAATAATCCTTTGTAGCCTTACAGATAAAACTCATCTGAATTCTCAACTCCAGATATATAAGCAGTGTAATTCATCTTTGTTTGTTTTTCCTAAGCCAAATAAAATTCACCTCCAAGTCTTTCTTCTAGGGTAGCCAGGAATCCAGTGTCTTGGTCATTTTTCAGGGTTCCTCCTCCTCTTCAGGATCATTTGAGAGTCTTTGGGAGGCTTGTGGGTGTGCAAAAATCTCCTAGATGATATTACAGTTCTACCTTTTTTTTTCTTTTCTGTGTCTAGTAGTCTCATTCTAGATCATTTTCTAAAATCCAAGGTTTTTTGAAACAAAGAGCTCAACACATTTTGGAGGCAAAGAAATCCAGGTTTCAGGGGCACAGCCATGCCTGCCATCTAAAAATGAAAAAGGAAACACACCTGTTTTTTACATTTAAAGACAAAATACAATTTCTTTCTCAATCAAGTTATCTTACCACCCTGTTGTTCAAAATCTTAGAAGAATCCTTGCTAAGAGATTCTGAAAGAAAGCAGGAAAGAGAAGCTAAGGAATCCTTAGAGAGATGAGATCTATGTTAGTTCCTGTTGGCTCTGAGGCTGTCACATCTAGGGGATGGCTTATGGGCATTTACCTGTCACTGAGCTTACAAACGGGGAAAACAGGACTGATTTTAGAAATTACCTTATAGTCTATGATATAATTTACTGACTAAATCATAATAATTTAAGAAGGAAAATGAGTGTCATTATTCATAATGTCAGAGAATAATATTTGTCCAGAGTAAACTTGATACATAGTAACCTTATCTATAGATGAAGAGAGAAAATTAAAGTAATATTAACACTTCACAAACTGAATTATGTGAATTTCTTAGAAAACCTGAAGTTAATGTTTTTTTATAATCTATTTGAGAAAAGCAGAAAGTAAACGAGCAATTGAGGCATGATGAAGTAGATTTTATGATCAAATAAAATGAGTAAAAATTCCTTTAGACTAAATCTGGCCATAAATGAGAATATTTTCAATTGCAACTAATAGAAATCCAATCCAAATTGGTTTTAATAAGAAAAGGACTTTATTGAATTATATAACAACAACAACAAAAAACTTATGTGGACTTCAGGCATGCCATGCTCAAGGTTCCCAGTTCATTGCTCAGTTTTGCCCTTCAATATTTTCATAGTAGTTATAGTATACATTTCACCCATCATACTATATTGAAAGGATATAAAACTTTCCTTCTCGACCCTCAAATGAAAGTACTGAGCTTCTCCCTGATTGAACTAGCATATGGCCTAACATAAATTCATGCCTACACAAATCACTGTGGCAAGGAGAATGAGAATTCCTACCCTTATTCCTTGATTTCACAGAATGAGATGATGTGAACAGTACCAACACACATATTCTAGTCATTACTTCATGTTAAAGGGAACTGACAGTTGATCAAGAAAGGCTTTGCAGAGGAGTCAATATTTAAACAACTGTAATTGCTTTATAACCAGACTAAGTCTTATAAACATGGTTCATTTTTTGTTTCATTCTATTTTCCTATTTCTTGGTAGTGTTTTATACATAATTCTGACATGAAAGAGAAAGAAGACACAGGATATCATCTCTTTTGGCATTTCATTGTCTTTCATTTCACATAAAGAGAAATGGAATGTATTATATAAACATATAAATAAGGATTTACAACTGATAAATGGGAAATATTTTGTCATTAACTCATTTCACTCTTTTTTTTTCTTTTCCTCTTTTTCTTTGTCAACTCTTTAATGACATCACCGATTATCAGCTTTTATTCATAAAAAAAATGAATATATTAGTAAAGCACACTGTTGTTATAATGTGGATACTACCCCCTCTCCTCCTAAAGAAAGGTAATGCCAAAGAATGCTCAAACTACCACATAATTGCACTCATCTCACACACTAGTAAAGTAATGCTCAAAATTCTCTAAGCCAGGCTTCAGCAGTACATGAACTGTGAACTTCCAGATGTTCAAGCTGGTTTTAGAAAAGGCAGAGGAACCAGAGACCAAATTGCCAACATCCAATGGATCATCAAAAAAGCAAGAGAGTTCCATAAAAACATCTATTTCTGCTTTATTGACTATGCCAAAGCCTTTGACTGTGTGTATCACAATAAACTGTGGAACATTCTGAAAGAGATGGGAATACCAGGCCACCTGACCTGCCTCTTGAGAAACCTGTATGCAGGTCAGGAAGCAACAGTTAGAACTGGACATGGAACAACAGACTGGTTCCAAATAGGAAAAGGAATACATCAAGGCTGTATATTGTCACCCTGCTTATTTAACTTATATACAGAGTACATCATGAAAAACGCTGGTCTGGAAGAAGCACAAGCTGCGATCAAGATTGCTGGAAGAAATATCAGTAACCTCAGATATGCAGATGACACCACCCTTATGGAAGAAAGTGAAGAGGAACTAAATAGCCTCTTGATGAAAGTGAAAGAGGAGAGTGAAAAAGTTGGCTTAAAGCTCAATATTCAGAAAACTAAGATCATGGCATCCAGTCCCATCACTTCATGACAGATAGATGGGGAAATAATGGAAACAGTGGCAGACTTTATTTTTTCGGGCTCCAAAATCACTGCAGATGGTGATTGCAGCCATGAAATTAAAAGACGCTTACTCCTTGGAAGGAAAGTTATGACCAACCTAGATAGTATATTAAAAAGCAGAGACATTACTTTGTCAACAAAGGTCTGTCTAGTCAAGGCTATGGTTTTTCCAGTGGTCATGTATGGATGTGAGAGTTGGACTATAAAGAAAGCTGAGAAGAATTGATGCTTTTGAACTGTGGTGTTGGAGAAGACTCTTGAGAATCCCTTGGACTGCAAGGAGATCTAACCAGTCCATCCTGAAGGAAATCAGTCCTGAATATTCATTGGAAGGACCAATGCTGAAACTGCAATACTTTAGCCACCTGATCCGAAGAACTGACTCGTTTGAAATGACCCTGATGCTGGGAAAGATGGAAGGCAGGAGGAGAAGGGGACAACAGAGGATGAGATGGTTGGATGGCATCACCAACTCAATGGACATGAGTTTGGGTAGACTCCAGGAGTTGGTGATAGACAGGGAGGCCTGGCGTGCTGCAGTTCATGGGGTCACAAAAAGTCAGACACGACTGAGTGACTGAACTGAACTAAACTGAACCCCCTCTCCTCATTAAGAGGAACTTCAATATTTTGTGAACATTTTTTTCTTTCTTTTTCTTATATTTGTAGAAATAGTATGAGCTTTTCTGGTGTCAGACATCTAAAACTTTGCCTTGTGTGTTATTGACACTTGATACAACCACTCTGATCCTCACTTGGAGCATCTGTAAAACTGGGATAGAAAATGCTGTGTCACATTGTAGTTATCAGGCACATTTTAAAATCGCTGTAAATAGATCTCAGCTCTGCAATTGTGTTTGTTCTAGTTGTGTGTTATTTCTCTTCACATTTTCATTTTGTTTTAACATATCAGTGTTATTTTTACATCATCCATCAAAGTAAACAATTAAAGTCACTCTCTAAAACAAATATTAATTTTAGATGATTAAATAGGTTTGTGTGGAGGGTTCCTCTTGCTAATCATAGCAATTATCCTTGGTGAAAAATGATAGACACTTGAAAAACCAATTAATCATGATGTGTATTTTTGCAGCACAAATAAATCAAACTTTCAATCTGAGATGGAATGAAAAAGGCAATGGTAGTGTTTCAAAGCCCCTTGTCATCTGATGCTACAAATTTTTTAAAAGAGGGAGAGATAGAAACTTGTTACAGATTAGTTGTTTTCCAAGCACTTTAGAAACTGTGTGTTTGCCTAATTGATGAGAATTCTTAACTTGGATTAAATGAAAACTCTTTGAAGTGCAGTAGGAAAGGTACCTTCTGTTGAAAAAGGTTTTCAAATAGCAATCTGACAAGTGGGCCTCAGGTCAAAATGAGGTGGTTTTGAGAAACTCTGTGGCTAGAGACAGGTGCACTGGAGCCCAGGGAGATATACAAGGAGCCCACCCCACTTTCTTTCTTCCAAAATCAGTCTTTATTTTATTTAACTTTTTATTTTATATTAGAGTATAGCCGATGAACAATATTTTGATGGTTTCAGGTTGACCGCAAAGAGACTCAGCCATACATATACATGTATCCATTCTCCCCCAAGGACTTCCCTGGTAGCTCAGCTAGTAAAGAATCCGCCTTCAATGTAGGAGACCCTGGTTCGATTCCTGGGTTGGGACGATCCCCCAGAGAAAGGGATAGGCTACCCACTCCAGTATTCTTGGGCTTCCCTGGTGTCTCAGATGGTAAAGAATCCGCCTCCATTGCAGGAGACCTGGGTTTGATCCCTGGGTCGGGAAGATCCCCTGGAGGAGGGCATGGCAACCCACTCCAGTATTCTTGCCTGGAGAATCCCATGGACAGAGGAGCCTGGAGGGCTGCAGTCCATGGAGTCACTAAGAGTTGGGCATGACTAAGCGATTAAGCACAACACGCGGCATGTTCTCCCCCAAACTCCCCTCCCACCCAGGCTTCCACATAACATTGAGCCGAGTTCTCTGGGCTATACAGCAGGACTTTGTTGGTTATCTGTTTTAACAAATCATTCTTACCTAAAGTTCCCAAATACTTGATGAAAGAGAAATGGGGAAAAATGTGCATGCTATATAGTAGTGCCAAAGGCCTAGCACTTAATGTGCTTAATGATAATGTCACTGCCTGGGTTCCTGGGACACAGGCCCTGAGATGCAGGTGAGCATACACAATGTTTATTTGGAGGTATTCTTGGAGTCAGCAGGAGGGGCAGAAGAGGAAGTTGGACTGTGATTTAATTGCAGTGGAAGCCTCATCCGGCCGTTTTAGAAGTTCTGAAGCTGTGAAGTGACTCTTCAGAACTGTTGGGATTTGCGAAGAAAGGACTGAACTTTGATGGTTCCATGTCAAGTCACTCTTTGGGTATGGCCTTCTCAGGGACAGAAACCATTCTGTGAAAAAATATACATAGGAAAGCAGTAAAAAGAAAGCTGACCAGAAAGGCAATAGAAAACTTGTCAAGGAGTCAAGATAAAAATGTAAGAGAGGAGAATAGTTTTTGTAGCCCAGCTAGGCCCCCATAGGATAAGAGGCAGTGGTCTTATATCTAAACCCCAGGTTTGTTTCTCCATGACTTATTCCTTGTATTTGGTGATGATCAAGCTCATGTCTTTCTCCCTCCTCCCACCTCTCTCTCACACACACACACTCTCTCTCTCTCTCTCTGACACATACATGCACACACCTCATAGGGCAATTATATAAATACTAGTCTGTTTTCTTAACTAAATTACTAGACCTGGTTATTGTTGCAGCTGTCGAGGGCGGGCGAGGTAAAAATATGAGTTGGTACTTCAAAGTGATAGGCAAGGCAAGATTGTGAAATTATTCCAATGACAGAAATAGTACACAGAAACGGAATGAAATCTTTAAAGATCTGATTATTAAACCATGTTGGACAAATTGAACTATGAGGAATCAAAGGAGAAATTTAGTGTTATCCTCCCCACTCCTGAAATATAACCAAATGTATTGTTGAACAGTGAGGGTTCCAGGGAGCAATTGTTTTTATATTCTGTAAAGAATAGTGAGTGTTAAAAGTGTGTGGGTTGCATGATGTTGTGAATTATTCTAGGTCAGTATTGTTATGCACAACTGACTGCTAGGTTATTTTCGTAGTTACTCTCTCGAAAATATTATGATCACAATATGTGTAAAAGATTCACTCAAGGCAGACATGAGAATATTCTAGAGTCTAGAGACACAGGATTCAGTTAACCTGAAAGAGAATATCAGGCAATCAGAATCTTTGGATGTGGACACACGGAATAGTCTGGGCATCAAATCTTGGGTAGCATCCCAAAAAGTACTGGCCCCATAGCTTGCTGGATTTTTATACCTGGTCCTTAAGAAAGATGAGAAAGATGAGGAATGTCTCTAATATATTTCAGCCAAAACATATATCTTGAATCACACTGATATTATCAATGAAAGTTCAGTTCTAATATTCATTTTGATTATTTGCAAGACTTCTGATGTTGACTGTGATAAAAGTAGTTTAAATGCTTGTAGCCACTGTGGGAGGAATCTGGCCGTTCTGATTAGAGTCTGACCTCATCCCCCATATGAATTTCTGATTGAGGCAACTGACTGCTAACACATGCATACTATAACATATATAATCTCTGTGCTGAAGTATGTTAAAGTAAATTACAGGTTTCATAACATAATTCATCATTTTTGTTACTGAAAAATGGCTTTGGGGAAAAACAGCTTTATGTTTTTTACCATAGACATTTTAACGTGCATCAAATCAAGTCTCTCCTGATTCATAGTCTTCAAGGTCAGGTTTCTTATCCAACTTACCTTCTTTACAGTAATCATCATAGGCAGTTGAAACATACATATGTAATAGATTTTTCTTGATTTAGGGTATTTAGCTTTAAGAATATATCTGGTAAATACGCTAACTCTGGGTCAACAAGTGTATTTGCCATGATTTTATCCTTGTTTATAAAAATTTTAAGTGAGACAGTTCTTTCATCTTTGTTTATGTCTTAGCTACATGTGAAATTTCATCGTTTTTAATGGTCCAACTACAAAACAAAACACAGAGCCCCCAAATCAAAAATTCGTTGTATATATTGAGAAGAGACAACCATTTGGTGTCAATTCAATCATGAATGAAATGCTATTATGTGAGAACATCTCCCTAGCTTGTATAGGGGTAATGGGGCATGGGATTTACAGATTCGGCAATAACTGAGAGATTGAAAAGATATGTAGCTTTTTTCCTACAACTTTGCTTAATGAAACCCTCAGTGTGTGCAGTGAAAAGAGCTTATTGTTTTCTTTTCATGCAAATCATCTTAGTTTTTATGTTTATTTAATAGTCTGTAATTTGGAGTAATATATTCTTGTTACTTTTTCTGAAACTGTTGTGAAGTGGCAAGCAGAAAATGCTAACAGGAAATGGTCTAGCAAATACCCCATAAATCTCTCCCTCCCTCCCTTCCTTCTTTCCCTCCTTTGTTTCCTTCTTTCTTTATTTCCTTCTTTCCTCTTTCTCTCTTTCTATCTGTATTTTCTGCTTCATCAGTAAGAGAATTATTGTCATCACACCTGCTGATAGGGAATTGTCTCTGAATCCATATGAGGTTGTAGGTAGACTCTTGGGCTTCAGCTGCCTGATGCTCCGCAGTTAGGTCAGGGCTCTGGAATGATATCCTAATTTTATATTCTCCTCCTCCCAGCTTCATGGTTAAGTCCAAGGTAGACAAAAGTCATAATCCTAAACTGTTTGTCAAAATCAACGCCTAGTAACTTTGCTCCTTTACAAATAAACATCTATCCACTCTACAACTTTAAAGATTTAAATGAAGTGAGTCATTAATGTAACTTTTACACTGCCAGGTGAGTGTATGAAAGCAAGTACAGCCATATCATAGGCTTCAGTTGTAACCTCATATTCTCTATACCTTTGCGTATCTGAAACACTGCATCACTGTGTTCTATAAAACAATCTCACTGTGTTTTTAAAAGCTAGAGCAGGTAATAGAAAAGGGGGAGAGGAACATAGAAAAAGTTGATCAACATGCTACGTCAATTCCAAATTCTCGTTCTAAATGTCATCACCATCAGCACTTTAAATTTATGCTTTTACTGTTTTGCAATTATTTTCTTTTCATTACTCTTATTGATGCAAGCCTTTAGGCATGATATTTATGTACAGTATTTATGCAGGATCCTTCTACTAAAGATGTGATAACTCATCTGTTGTAATTTAAGAAACATCATCATTTTAAATTTTTTTCATAATTTGGTTTTGCTTAGAATGATTGGCAAAATAAAACATAGGTATGATTCATCTCATAAAAATTAAAATAGGAGAATTCATATTATTTTAGGTATTTCTTAATATCAACACCTCTATAAATCAACAATAGATTTTTTTTCTAGTTTGAGGTATAAAATTCGAGACTTAATTAAAATCTCACTGATGTTTCACCACCTGATGGTTCTGTATTTGAATTTTCTTCCACTTAGTTTTCAACTTAGAGAAGAGTGGAGAGAAGAAAATGGGGGATATTGATAATTGCTCTTCGGCTCTCTGTCCCTGGAGCACTCATTGTTTTAAACATCTCATTGAGAAATATTTCACAGATCTCTTCCTTCTACTTGCTTTGTGTGTCTTCATATTTCTACTTGATCATTTTAAAGGAAATTGTCTGCCACTATTCTGAAGGTCATTTACCTGAAAATGATAGACAGCATCTCTATTCAAACAACTGCTTAGTAATCATCTATCAGTTATTATTGTTCATTAGTTCCCTGTTTCAGCATCTAGGGTTTGCCTCCCTCTCTCCCTCCCCCTCCCCAGCACTTTATCAGAGAGCCTACTGATTCATTCATATCCTTGGGCTAAATTGGCCACCCACTGTGTTCCTGTTGTTTTGTGTATGATAGTGAAAAGATTTAATTGGATATTGTCAAAAAGACACCAAGGCTAACTCTCAATTTTCATATGTGGTTCTTCCCTCTCCCTCTTCACCACCTCCTTTCCTTGATGAGGAAATCGTTCTCTCCATGGTAACAACAACAACAAAAAAAAGCTTTCAGATTGTTGGTAGTAGTTGCAGAGAAAAGAAGTCAAAAAGGAGAAGAGGTTTAAAAATGAAAAGGGAGAGGAAGACAGCTGGGAAGAAGACTTAATGTTTCTGAGTGGGTGTGAAGGGGAAAGAATAAAGCTGAATGAGCGAAGCTGAGCTAAGGGAAGCAGCTGTTTTGTACCCCAGAAGGCAGTGCCCTTTCTTTTCATGTGGATTGTCACTCCCCAAAAGATAAGGACTTTACTTTGAAATTTTTCCAGCATTCACTCCTGAAGAGTGGCTTGTTAGAAAACAGCAACACCCTGATTTCCTCAGGGAGTCACCATTCATTATTTAAAAAAAAATAGGTATAATATTTCTGTGAGCTCGTTTCCACTTCTTAACAGGGATGTTCACATGGGCTTTTGGTAACAGGATGAAGGCGCTGCCACAGTGTGCCTCTCCCACCTCCGGATGACTTTGGTTAGAGCAGGTTAACCATGCAAAGTGGGATTCTCATTGCTTTTGGCATCCTATGTTTTCCAGATTGTGGAACTGTGTAACCCTTGTCACTAACTCTCAAATAGTACTGAACCAGCCTAAAGGGCTACCCTGGTGGCTCAGACGGTAAAACGTCTGTCTGCAATGCAGGAGACCCAGGTTTGATCCCTGGGTTGGGAAGATCCCCTGGAGAAGGAAATGGCAGCCCACTCCAGTATTCTTGCCTGGAAAATCCCATGGATGGCGGATCCTGGTAGGCTACCTTCCACTGGGTCGCAAAGAGTCGGACACGACTGAGCGAGACCTCCTCCTCCAGCCTAAAGAAGTGTACCATATTGCAACAAGCCATTGAAAGCTAAGTGACTGTAGAACCATTGTGGTAGACTGAATAATGGTTCCCCAAAGATATTCATGTCCTAACCACTGGAACATGTAAATATGTTATTAATACCTTACGTGGTAAAAAGGACTTTGCAGAGAGATTAAGGATTTTGACATAGGGAGATCTTCACAGATTATCCTGATGTACCCAATGTAATCAGAACAGTCCTTATAAGAGAGAAGGCAATGTGATAATACAAGCAGAGTCAGAGAGAGAAATGAGAAGATGGAACACGGGGCCACAAGCCAAAGAATGCAGGTAGCTTCTAAAATTTGGAAAGTCAAAGAAGTGAATTCTCCCCTAAAGACCCCAGAATGAATACAAGCTCTTCTCTGTCACCTTGATTTTAGTCCCTGAGGCCCATTTTCAAACTTCTGACCTCCAGAATTATAAAATAATAAATATAGGTTGTTTTAAGCCATTAAATTTTTTACCATTTTTTACAACAGCCATAGGAAACAAATACAACCATGAACATTTAATAATAACCAATTTTGCAAAATTTTAATTGAGCTTTCTTCTTGGAGTTTATTTTTCTTAAATATAAGGAGTAAAAATAGGATATAGAGAAAATGTCATGATGCCTCCATTTTAACCATAGAAATACATATTTCCAGTATTTAAAATATTACAAATGTGAATACAACTGTGGAATAGTGACAATAAAGCAGACAAAAGGAAAAATGTCCATTTAAAAACAAAGTTGGGGAAAAAATGGGGAGTAACAAACTGATTTTTTTTCTTTTTCTGGATTTGTTTAACCCATTGCACTCTGTCTTAGAAACGGCGCTGTAGTGAAACATTGATGCATTCCATGGCATGGGAAGCACAGTCACTGGAGCAGGAAAGTGATGAATAAGTTTAAGAGTAAGTTTATAAAGAGGCCTTGTGGGCATGTGGGCAGGGCTAAGATTAGGAGTTAGACAAACTGGGTACTAATGCTTTTCTACTCCTGACTGACTGTCTTTGGAGGAAATTATTCATCTTCTCTGGCCTGTTCCTCATGTGTAAAAATGGACATAATATCTAACTAGGTAAAGTTGTTGTCAGGATTAAAAAATGATGTTTGTAAAACATCTAGCCCAGCTTCTGCTATTACACATTGTAGCTACTTAAGAAGTTGTTGCTGTAACATACTGGAGGAAAACATTGGGAAAGGAGGATCTAAGCCATTTTATTCTACCTCCACCACCAGTTAGCTTTGTGGCCTTGCATCAATTATGTCATCTCTCTGTTCCTCATTTTCTTTGTCTATAAAAGAGAGTAAAAGTACCCAGCTCAGATGGTTTCTGGAAGTTAATATATGTAAAGTGCTTAGGACAACGTCTGGCACATAAGAAACACACAATATCTAGTTGTTGTTGTTGTCATAATTGTTATGCTGTAGGAGTTTAAATTTTTGAGGAGTGCAGTGACAAGTTTGCACAGATATTTTTAGCAAATACTGTATCTAAGTAGATCAAGAGTAGGGGCCAGTGATTACTATTAAGATTACAGGTTGGATACTTATTCAACCAAAACTGCTCAGTCAGTTGCATCTCTTGGATTCCCTTTCTTATTTTTTTTTAACCATCCATTTGTGCTGTCCACTGTGCAAATATTTGATGTGCATGACTCTTCTAGTAACTCATGTAGTATGAGTTACTTTTGTCATTACTTTTGGATCATAGCATCATTTTTGTGAACCAAAAGCTTGGAATTAGCTTTTGCCTTTAGCCTACCTAGCTTTGTGAAGTTTAATTGAAGTACTGACCTCATTAACACCTGCTTTGGCCACTATCTTAGAGAAAACTTCCCCTAAAGATGAGGTTGATCATTAATGTAACAGATAGATAGAGAAGGAGGGAGAGGGAATTGAGATTGAAGTATTAGAAATTGGAACCAACTTATAGTACCGATTTACTTCTTATCAGTTTCTGTTGCTGCCTAGTCTCATGCCACTAAAGTGAGGCAGCAAAGGGTGAGCAATTTGACTCACCTCATATAAATAAAGCAGAGAAAAGTGGATAGTTAGAGTATTCTTACCGCAACCTTGCTCCAGGGATACCACTGCTTTTTAAATTACTTAAAACTTATTGAAATGAGTGTTAATAAGTATCCATCCCAATAAAACAGTGAATTAAAGTTTACTCTTCCCTGTAATGTCAACAGCTTGGTTAGGTGTGCAGCATTGCAAAAAGCATTTAAGAACTGATTACACTTGCCCTTGGAGCGGCTCTAGTAGCTCCCAGTTAAGAAGTTGTGTGTGTTTTCTGATCAAATAGAACATAAAGTTTCCATAGTCCTTGGAATTGGCTTCATGTGAACCATGTGTTCACTTGGAACTATGCCACAGAAAGCAATTCGCCCCAAGCTGGGCTCCTTTCAGGCTGCAGTGCAAGTGTGTGATTTACTGACACAGTGTGCTAATATCGCCCCATTTTTATAGGATGAGAACTAGTCCAGTCTCTAGGGAGCTAAAAGGGAGAGCACAGCTTGTACCCATAGAATACGTCCCCTCCTTTAAAAGCTATCACAAGGCAAGTTCCAATTGAGTTAAAGGCTCTTGTGCTCCTACAGAGAAATATATTCTATTGTAATTTCTACATTCCCCCAGTAACAGTCTGATCTTTGTTTACTGAAGAGAGCTTTTATGTCATAAAATGGTATTTTTTTTTGACAGAGAAGCAGAATCATTGTTTTATTATAGAAATTTTCCTGTTACACCAGCAAAAATAAATAGCTGGTCTCTTAAGCTCTTGATCAATGTCTGACACCTCCAACCCCCAGCAACACTTCGCTGCAAGTGTATTAACACTCTGTAATAGCGACTCGACTCACCTACCAAGAAGTGATCTCCATAAATGATTTACAACTAAGCCATGGCTTAAATACATAGCACCCAATCAAGGGCAGATTTGTTTCTTCCCCAGTCACATAATTTCTGAGAAGAAATAGATTAATGTTGGCCTCAGAATATGCAAAGTATGGTTTCTATTTTGAAGCATGAGACCCAATTGTTAGGCTTTTATTCTTTATATATATGTCCCAATCTTACACATCAAACCATGTTGATGTGAAAGTATGATATAAATTTGTGCATACCTCGCTTCGCTGAATCTCGCCTCGCCTTTGTGAGTGCACTCTCGCTCTCTCTCACAAACACAAATGCACACATATTTTCCACTTGCTTATAAAACTCAAAGAGGTTTCCAAACCATTAAGATGGCATTCCTTAGCACCACCACATTACTGTTCACTATTCATGTATTGTCTTCACGTCATAACACTCAAAACAGAGTGAAGCTGGATGGTTGAAACCAGATAGAATAAAAATATCCTACAATATTTCCCAATTACCGTTCCTATAAAGAAATCTGGAGTAGCCATATTTGACTAATTTGTACCTAAGGTATTTGAATTCTTATAAATATATTTATTGCTTTAATCTCCCCAAGATTGGTTGATATAAATGTAATTACCCTCATTTTACAGACAAATAAACTTAGCCCAATTCTCTCCTTCTCTGTGCAACATGAATTGAACAGCTGTGCCAATTATTTTGATAATTCAAGTCTTAACATCTACCATTTGAAGATAGGAAAAAACATTTGGATGCTTGAATTATACCAGTTGAGTGTGTACATGAATTTAATCACCTCTAGATTTTAATTGCTCATTGCTCCATTTCACTTGCTGTATACAGGCAGCATCAATGAACAGCGACATCTCTTGCTCTGCCTCAGTTTATTGATGGCTGCAGTTGGCAATAAAAACCAAGGTTCTTGTATCAGTACTTAAATAAGCAGCATCTCTAAAATGTTTTGAAGACATGGAGAGGCTGAAGAATTTTTAGCACAATCATTTGCTTGCTTTGACTCTTTTTTTTAAGGGATTAGTACACTACTTGTCAAGTTAACAGTCAAGCTCTTTCCGAGAAACGAGAGTATTGTCTGAACACTCAGTTCCCAAAGAGAGTGTTATATGGCTGATACAGTAATAAGACTAAAAAAGGGACACTGAAAAGTTAGGTTCCCAAAATGTGGCATCATAATATTCTATTGATAATTCTTGTTACTACTGATACTAATCTTTAAAGTTATGTTTCTGGAGGAATCCCAGTTCTCATATTCTGAAAGTCTCTGTTTATCTTAAAGATTCTTTTTAAAAAAATATATTTACTTATTTATTTTTGTCTGCGCTAAGTCTTTGTTGCTACATGTAGACTTTCTCTAGTTGCAGTGCGTGGGTTTCTCTAATTGTAGCACAAAGGCTCAGTAGTTGTGGCACATGGGCTTAGTTGCTCTGCATCATGTGGGATCTTCATGAACCAGAGATAGAACCCATGTCTCCTGCATTGGCAGGAGGATTCTTTACCACTGAGCCCCCAGGGAAGCCCCTCCGTTTATTCTTTAGAGCAAGAATTTAAGAGTTTAACAAAGTATTCTGAATACTTACTTTTTTCTAAACTGAGACCACAGTCCCTTTCTACCCTCATCCTATTTGATATATTACAAATAAGATAGAAAATCTGTTTAATAATTCTCTGGGATAGTTCTTAACAAGACTTGGGATTGAATTTATTCTACTTATATGCAATGGGGTTATTTTTTCCTGAAATAAAAGGATGCCTCAGGCTAAATTAAATGCTTTGCATGTTTTCATGACAGGAAATTTAGTCAAGAGGAGACAGATGAGATTTTTCTTGGATTGCTGCAATTGAGTTTTTCAGTCTTCTACTCAGGACTTTGGATGCAATGGTGCAAGGTTAATAGTTCTAAAATGCCACTTTTATTTTGGCATTCCTCTGTTCTAAGATCTCTAAAGAGTCCCCATTTGCCTTCAATGTAATGTCTTTATTCATCTCGTATTCACAGCCCCAGCCTCCTTTCTCAACTTGATCAAAGTCATCATAATTTTCTGCCTACTACAAAGCTGCCCTCCTCACTTCTGCCCAAACACCCTAGCATATTCAGACCTCCATACATTGGTTTGAGCTCAGTCCTTGTCCTGGAATCTCCTCTCTCTCATCACTAGATCATTATGGATCCCATTCATCCTCCCAAGTTACAGTCCAGGTTCCTGGTTGTCTGTGACACTTTCCCTGAACATGCTCATGTTAAAATCCCATTCTTCAGAATCTCATTAGTATAGAGTCTATGGACTCTTGCATTTGTCACTTATGTATCATCTTCCGTTATCGGCTGACCGCCTGTGTGAGCACGCCTGGGTAGACCTGAAGGTCGTCTCCCTAACTGCATTGCAAGTTCATTGATATCACTAGGGATGCTCTTTTATGCCATCCTATATCACCCACAAGATACATGCCCTATTGTGCTGTATTGTGCATAGAATACTGTCAAATATTTCCTGCCCATTTGATTGACCAGTGCTCAATTATCTGTCATCTCTAGCATCCTTTATTGGGAATTTATGTAGGCTTTGGACAACATCTTTTGGAAGCAAAATCAGAAGGTTCTGTACAAAGCAAAATATTAGAAGCAATGCTCTCAAATAGTTACATTTCACTATTCATGTTATGTAATTTATCCTCCATTTTATTAATTTGGTTCACTTATAATTCAATCTGCTGAAAAGGGTACTCTGATGAGATAAAAGAAAAATTATCTCGACCAGTTGAAGTTAAAATGATTCCGAAATGGTGTTTTTCAAGATAGAACAAGAAATGAATAATGCCAAGCTTGAGCAGGAATAGTTCTAAAATATGTGTATTGTAAAGTAATTTCGGTTTTTCCTTTCTTCTAAAATATATGTAGGGGTAAAAAACTACTTATTGTATTGGGTCAAAATACCAAAAGCCTGCAAATGTGATACATGTGACAAAAACTGATCTTAAATCTGCCCCAATTATCCTTTGTCGATATGCTAAATTTACAGAACAATAGGGTTTCAAGGCATGTGAACGATGGAGAATAACTAATAGATCTAATGTTGAACAGCTAAAAATATCGGCACCCTTTCTGTCAGCTTAGAACTGTATTTGCAAATCATTATCAACAAATTCTAGCCTGAAATTCTTCTTTCTTCTTGACTTTGAAATTATATTTCAAGATCCACAATTTAGTCCACATTATTTACTTACTGGCTTGTACAACTGAAATGAGTTTTCATTTTTGCATGTTAAGGATTTTATGAAATGACAAGTAAATCAATCCTTCAGTTTTCTGTGACAGAGTAACTTGGAAATGATCATCATCATAATCTTTTTTTCAACAAAAAGAAAGAATTTGTATAAAAATGACATGCTAATATTAGATTAATTTGTATTATACCATTATAAGAAAGGTTTCACATTGGGGAGGCTGAGGCACTTTTCTTAGATATCCACCACATTTTTTGTTTATAAAGTTAGCCAAATGATCATTTTGCTAATGATGTAATATTTATAATACATACAATGTTCAAATCATTTTCACACCCAGGGTGGAATTTATTTGGTAATTGTCTTTCTTGTTTCCCATTTCTGTGTCCAGTCAATTGGTTAATCAACAATTTTATTTATGGTTATCCGTTGACTATATTTCCAAGAGAGAACTAAGAACTTCCAAGGAAGATATTTCAGCCAGAAAGAATAAAGTGTCCAATGGATTACAAAAATCTTGACTCCCATAGCTTTGATTTTTCTAGTCTTTATTGTTTTCCATTTTCTCATGATGAAATCCAAACTTTTTAAAAAGCCCACCGTAAACTACTTCCACTGTCTATGCCTATCTAAGCTTATCTCCCATTATTTCCAGCGAATCCTAGACAAGAGCCAGCCCAGCTGAGGCTCTGGTTTTCATATCCTTGCCTTTACTACTGCTTTCCCAAGGTTCAAGGGCAGTGTGAACTGTTTTTTCCATGAAGTCTTTCCTGAGACGTCTCATATATGGCTCCTCCCTTCACCGATTCCTTTTAGTGGTTGTTTTTATCTTTACCAACCCCTTTGGTACTTTTGCTTGACAGTTTCTCAGGCCCACATTCTAACTTCCTATCCCACCCTGGGAGGCCAGATAGCATGGGCAACAGCACTGGACCTGCAAACCCACTGTGGTGTCTTCCTAACGGGAGGCACTAGTGGAGCAGATGGGGACAAGAGAGTGAGTCCAGAGGTAACTAGGTTCCCTTACTGACAGCCGCAGAGCCTGTCAAGGCCCTCTTCCTGCACCTACTTCTCAGATTCTGTTAAAGGCTGGAAAGGCTTCCTATCTCAGGTTTTTTTTTTTTTTGTAATATATTTAAACTTAATTCAGATTTTTCCATAAGATCACATGGAAAAACCTGAACAAACTTTTTGGCCAACCAAATACAATGTTATGCTAAATTCAGATGTATAGCAAAGTAGATCAGTTATACATTTTTTAAAAACACTCTTTTTTAGATTCTTTTTCCACATAGGCCATTATGGAGTGTTGAGTAGAGCTCCCTGTGCTATACAGTAGGTCCTTTTTTTTCCATTTTAATATATTTATTTTTAACTTTTTATTTTTTATTGGTATATAGCTGATTAACAATGTTGTGATAGTTTCAGGTGGGCAGTGAAGGGACTCAGCCATATATATACGTATCCATTCTCCCTCAAATTCCTCTCCCATCCAGGCTGCCACGTAACATTGAGCAGAGTTCCTTGTGCTATATGATAAGTCATTGTGGTTATCCATTTTAAATCTGGCAGTGTGTACATGAGTAGGTCCTTACTATTAATAGTTATCCATTTTATATGTAGTAGCGTGTATGAGCTATTTGTTTATTGCAGAACCCTGACTGATTCAGTATTTAATAAGTTGGATAGTTAATTTCACCTCGTGTGATCCCATTTCATGTTCCTGTCCCATTTAATCACACCCATATAATAATTAGATCAGACTATATGATAGCTATACTACATTATACTATAGCATATGTGCTTGTAACTGAATCCTAAAATCATAGCTTTTAAGTAGACCCTGGGACCAAATTGCCTGTATTTGAAGTTCTACCACTTACTAACCTGCGATTCTAGACAAACTTCTTTTTTTACTTTCATTTTCCTTATCTGTAAACTATGGATAATAATAGTACCTACCTCTTAGAGTATTATGAAGATTAAATTAAGAAATTTTTTATTTAGAATTTTGTTCTTATTACACAACAGAAAATGTTTCAAGCATTTTATAGATATTAACCAGTTAATTCTCTTAACAAACTTAAGAGATACTCTTATTATTTTCATTTTGGTGGTATGAATGAAGAAGAAAGTAGTTAAGTAACTTGCTGAAAATAAGAAACCAAGTAAATGGCCCCCAAGATTTAAATCCAGGCAACCTTACTCCAGAATCCATTCCCATAACCACTAATCTATGGTAGATTCTTCTGGTGCATAATAAGTTTCGAATGGCAGGTATTGTTGTTGTTATTATTATTTTTCACTGTATTGGTTCTTTATGAGCCTTTAGTTTTTGCTAGATTATGAGTTCCTTGAGAAAAGAGGCCAAGTTTTATTTTTCTCTGTGTATTAGCTGAGTGCTTGGCATTTAGTTGCAGGTTAGTAACTGTGAAAGTATTAACTATTTCCCAGGTATTTCCCAAGGCCACCCTAGTTTTAGGTAAAATTGATACTTAGCTAAAATTGAAAATGAAATTTGAGCTCTCAGCAGCCATTATTGTTGCCAGAACCACAGGTTTCTCTTTTGATCCCAAATTCTTTTCTCAGACAATTCACCTCTCTCTTGATAGGTCCCCTGTTCACTTCTATCATCACAATGACTTTGCTTCTCTAATACCACTGGTACTGAAAGGGTCCCATCTCAGACAACTTACAACCATCCTATTCTGCTTTTCCTGACCAAAAGAGATATTTTTCACCCAAATATGTATCTTTTAGCTTCATGATTCCTCCTTACAGAAATTTAGAACAAGATCTCAGGAACTAAGCAAGAGGCATTTGATTGACATAATTTGCATTTAAATGTGTTCTTCACCATCACTAATTAACTAGTGTTTCAGACAAGATATAGTACTCAACTTTTATTCTCTGCTTACTTCAGGGTTGCCATCAAGATTGGCTACATAATTTGTGAGCCTCAGTGAAAAATGAAAATGCAGGGCCCCTTGTTAAAATATAATAAAAAAAATTTAAGATGAAAACATGCATTAGTTTCATGTCCATAAGCCTGGCTCTGCTCGAGGTCCCTGCCTACCCAGGGCAATTCTGAGTCAGAAAAACTGGATGTTTTTTGGACTTAGCTTTGCTGTCTTTTGTACTCCAAAAACTTGCCCCGAAGTTCCTTTTGTTATGTCTTTCAGGATTCCTGGTGACTTACTTTGCTGTCCAGTGTTGATGAACTACAAGTGTAGAATGGAACCATCACCATGCAATACATATAAATAATCATCTTTTCCTTTGGTTCAATTTTAGGCTCAGTGAAAATAAGGGTCATGCTCTTTAAAAAAAAGTAGCAGCATTTTTTTAAATGCCATACTAATTCATTTAAATTGAATCTTAAGAATTACATTAATAATGTTCAGAAATTATGAACTATACATCCAGGTAGTATATTATCTGGGTCTGAAGAGTTGATGAGAGGCTTAGGGACTAGAAGGGCAAAAGTGGGTGTACTAGTTGGGGTTTGCATCTAAATGTCCTAAGCCAGGATTAAACAGCAAATTATTTTATTAGAGAAAACAGCTATGTGAAATGAAATAGACAGGAAGCCTGAGAAGGTGGGATAATCAATAGACTAAAATGCAAGTCTGACCCAAAATGAAGGAAAAAAGAGAGAGAAAAACTGGGTAGAAGTACCCCAATGTGTAGCCTGAGGAAGGGTCAACAAAGCTGTCAGGGAGACATTGAGCTCAAGTCAGTCAGAGGAGCCCCAGGCCTCCTAAGAAAGGCTCTGCTTTAGTATCTCCATCACATTCAGTCCTTGGTGGGGAGCAGTCCATGGGAGGTTTGGCTTCTTCTCTCCAACATAGTGATGGATTTCTAAATGCAGCAGCTGAAGTCCTCAGTCGTTTAGGTCCCAGTTATAAAAGGCTTGCACATTCTTCTGGCCACCACAGTGGGTATTAGCAGCAATGGCCCTTAAAGACCTGAAAGCATACAATTACTAGAAGAAAACCAGAAGAAAGCTTCTTCACATTAGCCTGGGCAACTATTTTTTTGGATATGATGCCAAAATCACTGGCAACAAAAGTCTAAATAGACTTGTGGGATAGCATCAAATAAAAATGATTGTGCACAGCAAAGGGAAAAAAATCAACAGAATGAGAAGGCAGCTTTTGGAATGAGAGAAAGTATTTGCAAACGATGTTTTTGATAAGGGATTAAGATCCAAAATGTATAAGGAACTCATACAACTCAGTAGTAAAAATAATAATAGTAATAATTATCAGATTTAAAATTGGGCAGAGGACCTGAATAAACATTTTTCCAAAGAAGACATCCAAATGACCAACAGCCCTATGAGAAGTACTCAACATCACTCATCATCAGGGAAATATAAATCAAAATCACAGTGAAAGTTACCTCACACCTGTTAGAATGGCTATTATCAAAAAGACAAGAGATTACAACTGTTCATGAGGCTATGGAGAAAAGGGAACCTTCACACACTGTTGGTAAGGAGGTTTCTCAAAAGATTAAAAGCAGAAATACCATATGATCCAGAAATCTCTCTTCTGGGTTTATATCTAAAGGAAATGGAGTCAGGATCCCAAAGAGATATCTGTGCTCCCTTGTTCATTGCAGCATTACTCACAATGGCCAAGATATGGAAACACTTTAAATGTCCATCAGTGGATGAGTGGAGAAAGAAATTGTGATATATGTATATTTACATTGGATATTATTAATACTTAAGAAGGGGGAAATCCTGCCATTTTTGATAACATAGATGAACTTAGAAGACATTACACTAAGTGAAATAAGCCAAACATAGAATAGCAAATACTATGAAGTCTTACTTATATGTGAAATCTAAAAGCAGTGGAACTCTGAGAAATAGTAGAATGATGGTTGTCATGGGCTGAGGGTAAGGGAAGTGGGATGATGTTGGTCTTAGGCTACAAACTTCCAGTTATAAGATGAATAAGTTTTAGAGAGATAATGTAAAGCATAGAAATACTAATAATGTATACTTGAAATTTGCTAAGAGATTAGATCTTAGGTGTTTTCATCAAACACATGCACACAAAAGGTAAGTATGTGAGATGGTGGATATGTTAACTAGGTTGATCATGGTGATCACTTCACAATGTATACATATATCAAAACAAATTTTATATTTCTATGTACATTTTCTATTTGTCAAATCTACCCAAATAAAGCTGAAAAAAATCTGAAAAATAGAGCTTAAAATTTATACACCAAAAAATTGTATAATTTAGACAAATAAGACCCAAGGACCAAGTGAGCTCTACTTCTTTTAGAACACTCCCTTTGATAACCTATATTTGGTTAGCTATCTCTGCTGTATTCTTTGATAACTCCTTGTGCCTTTCCTATCATAATACTCCCTCAGTTTATTATAATTGCTCATTTACTGCCTGTCCTCACTACTAGTTCATTTTTCACTTGAGAATAATAATTTTTCCTCCTTCACTGCTATATCCTTATGACTAGCTCAATGACTGGCATAATGTAAATACTTAAAAATATTCACTGAAACCCAAATTATGGTGCATTCTACAAAATGCCTCGCCCATGTTCTTCAAAACAGTTAGTGATAAGAAATTCAAAGGAAAGCAATAAATTATTTCAGATTAAAGGTGGCTAAAGAGATACATGAGGCTGTACCAGTAAATGAAAGGCAATTAAAGGAGTAATCTTTATATTATGAATAAAGAATGTAGATTAGATTATAGTACTAAAGCCACATTAAATTTCCTGAATTAGAAATTAAGCTGAGATAATGTCAGAGAATGCACTTAAAAAAAAGATGAACACTGTAGTAGCAAAAAGACATGCTATCTACAGATTATTCTCAAACAGTTCTGAAAACAAATATAATATTACATACACAGATACTATATATATATATATATATGTAATGTTAGAATGATAAATGATAAAATGTGGCAAAATATTAACAGTGAATGTGGGTGAAGGGTACACGTGAATTTTCCATAAGTTTCAGATTATATAAAAGTAAAGTGAAGTGAAAGTGAAAGTCACGCAGTCATGTCTGACTCTTTGTGACCCCATGGACTATACAGTCCATGGAATTCTCCAGGCCAGAATACTGGAGTGGGTAGCCTTTCCCTTCTCCAGGGGATCTTCCTAACCCAGGGGTCGAACCCAGATCTCCCACGTTGCAGGTGAATTCTTTACCAGCTGAGCCACACACAGGAAGCCTCTATACAAGTAAAATGCTTTTTAAAAGGTACTTCTTGAGTGAATGAAGGACAAAAGGCTAACTACAGTTAGAAGGTGCTTATGAAGAAGTTACCACCTGAGATGCTGGTAGAACATTCAGAGAAGTAGGGAAGTTCTGCCCAGCAGGAAAATATCCAAGTCAGTTTACAAGGCACATGAGACGAGAGGAAGTGGAGGACAATAAAGACAACTTTGAATTTGGCCCATCTATTTGCAGAGGCAGCCGAATGCAAGAATAGAAACCAGAATTAAAGTGCTCAGTGAGGCAGTTGAAAGCTAGACAGATGATTAGCATTCTCACAGGTAAATCTCTTTCGGTTACTAGAAAGACTACAATTTAGGACCCACCTGATTTAAATGCTGATTTTCTTGCACACAGAAAGGAATTCTATAAACTCTCTCACCTTGTCAATCTTTAATGTTAATTTTTTAAGGTTGTAAATAAGAGTCTAAGGTCTCCATTTTTACATAATATGTAAGTTGGATTCATGCTTATTTCCTGAAAATGGCAACAACTGAAAATCACCATAGGCCTTTGTTCTAAGTTTAACTATGTGAAGATTGTTGGTTTTTGTAGAAAAATACTAAAAATATAACAAGTTTCTGGTTAAGGTCTTTGCTTAGACGTATAAATACTAAATATTCAACTACACATATAGAGTTTTCTATTGGAGTATTATTTAGGTAGAATTTCGTTTTAACAAATGCCATTACAAAGTGTAATTCTTTCTAAGAGTCTAAAATGACCTACTTTTGGTATGCATGGCTCCATTGTTTAGCTGCTTTTTCATAGGATTGCTATTTATAACTACTTCTCTCAACCCTGGGGAGACTTAGTAGGATTAACGACTTCTGATTCACTTTGTATTTGAAGATCTTTTTTTTTTTTTTCTCCATCTTTGCTCAGCTAGTGGAATCCATGTTGAATTCTCACCTCCAAGGGGTAAGCTGTTTTTAGCAAAGCCCAGTAGCTGGCTTATGACTCCTTAGAAATAGCATTGATTCCAGTCTTCCTTTGTGCTTGTTTCTTCCAGAATGATAGATCCGTGTAGATGTGCTCAATTATCATGCTTAGGTACTGTTAAGCATGTAATAGTTTTAGTTTTATTCACTTAAGTTATAAGTATCTGTGCTCATATAAGAAAAATAAGCATAATTAGCATTCTACTGGTTTAGTATGACAAATATAGACCACTAAACCCAGAATAAAGAATTTAAACAATGGAATACAACTGGAGGTCAAATGAGGATGAAGATTAGAGGAGAAAGAGAGTACCATCTGCTACCAGATTGGGGGCAGAAAAAGGAATTTGTAGATGGATGTTTTGGAAGTGGGTAGTATGAGTAATGATTAGATCCAAAGTGTTCTCTCATCTGTGGGTAGCTCAGATGAAGGTCACTGTATTTGAGAATTTATAGAATTATGAAACTAAGTTGTCAAGTCAAAGAAATTGTGATAGCAAATAGAGTACACTCAAAAGAAAACCAAATGAAAAGAAGAAATATTTGTTCCTCCCATTGCATGCATGTGTCCTGTTTTTTAGCATGAAGATCTTTCAGTCACTGTTTGTATACTATCTTAACAAAAAAACAATGTTAAATGAATGTCTTTTTCAAATCCTTCCCTTTATTTTTGGAAAGAAAATTTTTAAAAAATTCCTATTCTGCTCTACTGTGAAACCTCTGTTTAATTAGTATATTCAGTTCAGTTCAGTCGCTCAGTAGTGTCCAACTCTTTGCGACTCCATGGACTGCAGCACACCAGGCTTCCCTGTCCATCACCAACTCCCGGAGCCTACTCAAACTCATGTCCATTGTGTCAGTGATGCCATCCAACCATCTAATCCTCTGTCATCGTCTTCTCCTCCCGCCTTCAATCGTTCCTATTAGCATTTCATAAATCCCATATATATAATATATATTCACACATTATTATTATTGTACAGTTTCTTTTTTGAAATGGACATTTGTCTATGTTGACCAGAAAGTGGGATAAAGCTATAATTTTCTTTTGAAATATTTTAGAAAGGCATAGTTTTATTGCAGTCGTGAATCTCCTTGGATTTTTAAGGAGGCTGCTTCAAAGGATGTCATTAATAATCTTCTCAGGTGCTTACAAAGTATGTGTCTGTCAGCAGAATTAGAGAATCACCCAACTAGAGAACAGGTTTCACAATACCCTGAGACCTATTTTGTTCATTAGAGAGGAAAATGGCTTGTTTTAAGTCTAAATTGACATGCTTGCTAATTTCATCAGTAAAAGCTGTTCATTGTGGTCAGGTTTAATTTAGAGCCTGGTAAGGTTCAGATTAGAGTTGATCAAGTTACTTCTACAACAGACTTCTTAAATGAACTTTGTAATCCTAAAAGAAGGGAAAAATCATAGCCATCCTTGGGGTTATGTATCCAGAATTTAAACACAAAGAATGGCCTGATTGTTTGAGGATGGGTTAATATGAAATCAAAGGAAAATGACAATAAAGATCATCTTTGCTATATAAAAATTTCCAAGTGTCAAAAAACACAAATTTTTACTTAAATTGCATAAATTATGCCTAATGTATTCATTTACTACTATGTCCATAAGACCTGAAATAGTGCCTAGCAATTGATATTTATAAAATGAAAGAATGAGTCAGTAAATAAGTGAATGTATGTAGTTTGCTAGCTCTGTGCATTTAGAGGGGAAGATTTGAATTTATGGTTTCTGGGTAAGCCTATTTTTCAAAAATCTATTATTGAATATATTATACATTTAAGAGTTAGGAATTCCAAAGTAACTTTTCAGCTTGCTGTGTCACAGATGACCAGAGTGTAACAGTCTGACCCTGGAAAACATCTTTCGTAAAATCTGTCTGTGACTATATGGTTCCTACTTTAGAATTTGTTCAGGACTCTCCAACTGACTTATGCCACTTACTTCACTAGCTGTCTTTGGCAATTTGTTCCATATTTCAAACACACTTTTGTGTAAAGAAACCATAAAAGTTAGAAACCTGAAAATTGGATTTTTCTTCTGAGTAATCGCAGCTTACAAATGTGGAAAATTTGTTAAAAGTTAACCCCTTCAATTTTTCAATACAGAGAGGGAAAAATGCTCAAAATAGATGGGCAATGTTTGGGTAAGTTCTTCCCATTATTTTGATAGCACTAAAAGCAATTGAGCTCAAATCACAGGCCTATTTCCTACCTCTTCACAAGAGAAACACTATAGAATGATCAAAACTTGGCCTTTCTAAATACAAAAGTCTTTAGAAAATCAGTACCAGTCAAAGGGCATAGTAGATAACTAATGTCCATGAACTTTACCATCTACCACATTTCACCTCTTGACTTTCATTGGCCTCATGTGGTAGTAGAAAGAGCATAAGATTTAAAACCATGAAGACTTCTGGCTTAGTTTTTTAGTGTGGTTATTAGGAGAATAAAAATGAGGAAACGTGTGTAAAACATCTGTCACATAGCAGTTTTAAAGTAATGCAAACCAATAAAATGTATTCAGTTTTAGGACAAAGGAGATAACTTACTTTTTCCCAAACTTCTTTGAAAATATCACTGGGGTTTTGGCCCTTCGCATAGAGAGAATAGATGACAGAGGCAATAAATGGACACTTGGGGGAAGGAGAACATTGCTACCTATAAAGTATATATTGTATGGTCAGGCTACTCAAGATGGCTGTCCTCTTGCTCTCTATACGTCCCTGATTGACCAGGGCCTGCTTCACTTCTACCCTCTGCACATGACTGACTTCCTATGTGCAGTACCTGGCGCAGGCCCTGAATGGTGATCGTGTTTATCAAAGAGGCAGTGAGGTGCGTACCCTCTACTGGTTTCCCTGATAACTAATGATCCCATCTGATATCATTTCTCCTGTAACTAGCCATCCCTCCTCCCCTCCCTCAATGAAGATTACCCCCACTTGCTACCCACCCTCTGCTATACATGGTGGGGTGTCACCCCAGGACCGTGCTTCAGACGTGTAAGCTCCCCCATCCATTAGACCACTGATGTCTCTGTCGCTGACTCTGGGCTCTTTTTTTCAGTCATGAAGTTGAGCAAGTGCAGGCTTTGTGGGTCTGTGGGGTGCAGCCCAATATATATATACATATATATATATATATATATACATATATATATATATATATGTATATATGCTGCTAAGTCGCTTCAGTCGTGTCCGACTCTGTGCAACTCCATAGACGGTAGCCCACCAGGCTCCCCCGTCCCTGGGATTCTACAGGCAAGAACACTGGAATGGGTTGCCATTTCTTTCTCCAATGCATGGAAGTGAAAAGTGAAAGTGAAGTTGCTCAGTTGTGTCCAACTCTTACCGACCCCATGGACTGCAGTCTACCAGGCTCCTCCCATCCATGGGATTTTCCAGGCAAGAGTACTGGAGTGGGGTGTCATTGCATATATATATATATATATATATATATATATATATATATATATACACACACACACACACATATATATATATATATATATTCCTCTATACTGAGTTCTGATATATATGAGGAACTGATATATATGGAGGAACTGATATATATATATATATATATATATATATATATATATATATACTGATATATATGGAGGAACTCAGTTGGAATGTTATCTTTCATATATATATAGATGAAAGTGAAAGTCACTCAGTCGTTTCTGACTCTTTGAGACCCTATGAACTATACAGTCCATGGAATTCTCCAGGCCAGAATAATGGAATGGGTAGCCTTTCCCTTCTCCAGGGAATCTTCCCAGCCCAGGGATTGAACCTAGGTCTCCTGCATTGCAGGTGGATTCTTTACCAGCTGGGCCACGAGAGAAGCCCATATATATATGGCTTCATTCTCTATGGTACTTTTTTAAAAGCAGTATTAAATTCAGTTTTAATACAAAATACAAATACTAACTTCTAGTCTGATGCTTTCTAAGCTTGCCTGATCATGAGCATTAGAAAATTTGTTAAAAATGTTGATTTGCAGCCCTCCTCATCCCATCTAATTCATTCACTCTAAAGTGAGGCAAACGAATCAGTTGAATCTTACTAGAGTCAATTTTGGGAAAAGATTAATTTAGCTCATCTACATCATCTTCTTATTTTATAGGTGAGAAATTTTAAGCACAAAGAAATTAAATAAGCTCTCTCTCTTAAAACACTTCTCTTTCTTTTCTGTTTCTAAAATATACACCTCAATTTTGACACTGCACAACATGAGATTACAAGTATAAATAGCCATCAGTGTCTTAAATACATTTTTATAATTCAGAATTACATTGGTTACTCGTGGCACTCATATTGGTGTATGTAAACCCAGGAACACTGAAATGACTCCATCTAAGCTCTTAACTAGTGAAGCAAACCCATAATCAAGATTTTCACTTGAAATATTTTTGGTATCGAGAAATGAAACACATGTCTTATTAAATTGCTCTCTGTAAAGCCTAACACATTAGAGATTTATATCTAATAACATCTTGTTTTATTTCTAAAAGTGCCTTGGTTGGTTTTTGAAAATTACCCATAAAAGGAATGAGCAGTGTTGGAGGAACTCAGTATTGTTCCATTTGTTCCTTCAGGCAACACTGCAGGACTTGGACCAGAGGCGCCCCCAGTTGGAAGAACTCATTACTGCTGCCCAGAATTTGAAAAACAAGACCAGCAATCAAGAGGCCAGGACCATCATTACTGATCGAAGTAAGTCTTTCTTTTAACAGGCATGTGAAACTTAGGGACAGATGTATGAAAAGCTTCTATGATGACTTAAGTTCATACACCTCCGTTACGTTTATAAAAATATTGCGACTATTGTAACTAAGGTTTTTCAGTCCATAATGTTATCTTTCAATAACCAAATGTAATTCCAGGAAATAGATAAAAGATAAAATTTGTCAATCCAGATTTATGTCGTTGCAAAGCATGGAGTGGCAAGCATGGGTGTGGCAGAACATCCCCTCCTCCTCAGTTGTCATGTGTCTGGGCTGGCATCCATGGAGATGCCATTCTCTCCCCATATCCTTGATTGTTGGTTCAAGCAGGCGGTTTCTTCCAGGACCGTTTTTTTCTTTCCTGTCTGCAGTGGCACTTTCAGATCTGGACATCTCTCTGTGGCTCTGTTGCCCTCATTGTGTAATATCAGAGATCTTTGTACCATTCTTCATGCCACATTGCGGGGGAGGTAGTGGGAACTTTGAAAGTTTCTTTAAGATCTACCTGACTAGACATTGCACATACTCTCTTTACACAGGATGCTTCAGAGTGACTGTGCATGGGGTCAGAAAGAGGGCTAGAGAGGAGATAAGAGTAAAGGAAATGGTTCTCCATCATATTTTTCTCAAAGGCTCTTCTTAGAGAAAAGGCCAAGGTCACAACAGCTAGTAAAGTCTCTTGGATCTCCCTGGGTTTCCACCCTTCCTTCCCCCTGTCTTGCCTCCAGTGATACATACTGATACTAAATTTTCTTCCCCTGCAATATCCCCTTATGTCCCTCCCCACATCCGGAGGAGTGTTTTCTAGTTCAGGAGGAGGGAAAAACCTTTGTTTAATCATTCTTTTTTGCCTTCCAAAGCTTTTGTCTTACACCAGGCCTAGCCTTTTGAAACTTAAAAACCAAGAGTCTATGTCTTCATAATATACATTCTGTTGTGTCAACACTTCCCTAAGGAAGTAGAAAGCAGGGTGTCTGGCTGCCTGTATGTTCGGGGAGGGGAAAGAGTAATGAGAATCGAAAGTTCTGGTTAATATTTTGAAAGAAACATTTAACATTCAGAAAATATTACTCATGCTTGCATTTATTAGGTAAATAGTGTTAATAGCTATTATTTTGTTGAATACCTCCCAGGTATCAGGCAGTATATGAGGTGTGTCTGTGTATGTATAACATCTTTACAAAATCCTGTTGGCTAAATTTCATAATCCCCATTTTATAGATGAGGAAACGGTTTCAGAGAATGATTAATCAAATTGTTCGCGCTAACAAAACAAGCAAAGAGCAGATCTTAGAATTTGCAAATGTCTCTTTCTGGCTTAGAAGTGTGTTCCTTTTAAAATGTTTACCACTTCTCATCTTGTTTTGGTTAATGACCTTAATCACTAGGACTAGGACTAAAGACTATTTCAATATGCAATTATGGATGTTTAGATTCACTTCCTGAAGACATTTCCTCTTTGAGTTGTAGTGAATATTAATTAAAATAGACTCTTCTTGATTTTGAAATTTTAACCCTTTATTGTTGATCAAACAATGTATTTGGATATATGCTGATGTATTATTAGGTGCCAGTAGCCACTACAACAGGCTCCCCAGGTGGCTCAGCAGTAAAGAATGCGCCTGCCAAGCAGGTGATGGGGGTTCTATCCCTGGGTCAGAAAGATCACCTGGAGAAGGAAATGACAACTCACTCCAGTATTCTTGCCTGGGAAATCCTGTGGATAGAGGAGCCTGGTAGGCTACCGTCCATGGGGTTGCAAAGAGTAGGACATGACTTAGGGATTAACCAGCAGCAGCAGCCACTACAGCAAGTAAAGTAAATCTTAGTAGTTTAGAACAGTAGAAGTTGACTTTTTATTCTGGTATATTCCACAGTAAGCAGCCCATAATAAAGTCATTCAGGGACCCAAGCCCCTTCTAACATAGAACATCAAAGTGTTATGCGTTTGATCGGGCAGGTGAGGAACCATTATTGACCACTGGAATTTGCTATGAGCCATGCCTGGAAGTCATATACATTACTTTCTTCATAATCTGTTGGCTGGAACTTGTCACATGGCCACATCTAACTGCAAGGGAAACTGGAAAATATTATCCAATGTTGAGTCCGGGAAAAAGAGCAATTAATTTGGTAAGAAACTAGTCAGTCTCTTTCACAGCTAGTTTGAATAGGAAGAATGCACTGAAGTTCTATAATTATGTGTAATATATAGGATGTCATTTCTATAACCAGCCATACAAGAGCAAAATTGCCTTGTAATGACCAACATAGATAGCTGTCCAACTGACAGGGTGTTCCTCCCTTATACTGGAACCACAAGGCTTCCCTCACCAGGCTGAGACACACAGGCCCAAAAGAGTGAATCTTAGTGAATGAGTTATGAGACTGAGATCCCCACTACACAGTTAAGTACTCTGTTTCTTGCCTGAGAAATATGGAAATTTGGCTAAGATGTTTATGAAAATCTGAAAACACTATATAGAAAGTCATTTGTTATTTTCCTAATGAAAAATAACTTCATTTTTCTCCCTAAAAGGAAAATGACACTAATCTATTTTACAGTATCCATTTGACTTTGTCTAAACAGTTTCCATTTTCCCTTGCAATCTTTTTTAGATCTTGTATTGACGCTTTTTCATGATGTAGATTAACATTGAGTGACTGGAGGGCAGGTTTGTGTATCTCTGCTAATATCTAGTGATTTGAATAGTTCTGCTTTTCTAAGTTTTTGTCTTTTAGAAATGAATACCTTTATGAATATTTTCAACATAGTGGAAAGATTCCAACCCAATGGTCCAATAAAGCATTTTCTTAAAAGCAAGTGCCTGTTGAGACTTGCCATGTTGCTTATTAAGAGCCTAAACCAGAATCTTAGTTCTAAATATGCCTGGAGCCTCTATTGCTGGTACCAGGATAATTCTGACAAGATATGTTTATCTAAACAATGTCATTTGCAGCCCTGCTATACTTCAGTTTATCTCTCCATTTGAAATCAATAAAATGGGATGGAAATTCAATACTCATAAAGTTTCAGTCGTGTTCAAAATAGAATTTTTCTTGGTAAAAATTTGGTTTTCAGGGAACGCGTTGAAATAAAATACTTGCTCATAAAAGTGTATTTTCTTATTTGAATATTTCACTATTCCCTTTTTATTACCCTGAAGCTTCTAGAAATACTTAAAAAGGAATCAGCTAAGTAAAGAAAAATATTCAATAAGTATATAATACTATATTGAAACATGCGACCCTCCTTGGTAAATCCCAGTTCATAACTTTGAACAGTTGGGGAAATCTATACATAGTTACTACATTCTGTCAGGAGAAAAGTCCAGTAAAAATTCTTCTCTCCCGGTAATACCCATGCAAAAATCTCAAGTAATTGGGTCTGCATAATACTGGCCATACTTCACTCTATAAAACTGTTTCCATGGTATCTGTTGTTTTCAGGTGATTATATTGATGGAAATCATGTTGTAATAATCAAGGTGAAAGTGTAAATTTCATTCTAAGAGCAGTCAGGTGAAAAATTCCCCTCACTCTGTCTGATGTTCAAACTGCTCATTTTCCATGACTCCTTTGGTTGCTGAATGTGTCAACCATTCCTGGTCATTTTCTTCTGCAGAAGCGCTAGGTCAGGAGACCAAAAACAGATAAGAAGGATCTAAAATTGCTCCCTTGGAGGTTTCTGAATTATGCTAAACTCGTGTTCATATCTTTTACTACTGCAAATCTTAGTACCATAGTACCTCTCATAACAATGAGGAAGATATGGGAAAAAAAAAACTGCTCTTTTACTGTTCTGTTTATTCTTCAAATAATATTGATGAACATGGTTCATCTGACATTTGTATTTGAGAACTTTGCTTTTATACTTCTCCCTCCATAACCCCCACCATTGCCATTTTAAAGATCTATGGCAGCAGTCCCCAACCTATGTGGTACCAGGGACCAGTCTCGTGGAAGACAGTTTTTCCACGGACATTGCTGGGTGGGATGGTTTCAGGATGATTCAAGTGCATTACATTTATTGTACTCTCTATTTCTATTATTATTATCTCAGCTCCACCTCAGATCATCAGACATTAGGTTCTGGAGGTTAGGGATCTGTGATCTATGGCAATAGAACATCCAGGTATTAAGGGCAAGCTGCCTGGACTGGCGACTTACTACCTTTGTGACCCTTAACAAACAACTAATCTCAGTAAACTATCTGATCTGTTTTCTCCTCTATAAAATAAGATTACTTCTGTCTACTTCAAGGTTAGGAGAATTAAATGAGGTATTACATGAAGAGCAGTTCAGTTCAGTTCAGTCACTCCGTTGTGTCCAACTCTTTGCGATGCCATGAATCGCAGCACGCCAGGCCTCCCTGTCCATCACCAACTCCCAGAGTTTACTCAGACTCATGTCCATTGAGTCGGTGATGCCATCCAGCCATCTCATCCTCGTCCCCTTCTCCTCCTGCCCCCAATCCCTCCCAGCATCAGGGTCTTTTCCAATGAGTCAACTCTTCACATGAGGTGGCCAAAGTATTGGAGTTTCAGCTTCAGTATTACTCCTTCAAATGAACACCCAGGACTGATCTGCTTTAGGATGGACTGGTTGGATCTCCTTGCAGTCCAAGGGACTCTCAAGAGTCTTCTCCAACACCACAGTTCAGAGGCATCAATTTTTCGGCACTCAGCTTTCTTCACAGTCCAACTCTCACATCCATACATGACCACTGGAGAAATCTTAGCTTTGACCAGACGGACCTTTGCTGGCAAAGTAATGTCTCTGCTTTTTAATATGCTATCTAGGTTGGTCATAACTTTCCTTCCAAGGAGTAAGCGTCTTTTAATTTCATGGCTGCAGTCACCATCTGTAGTGATTTTGGAGCCCCAAAAAATAAAGTCTGCCACTGTTTCCACTGTCTCCCCATCTATTTCCCATGAGGTGATGGGACCAGATGCCATGATCTTAGTTTTCTGAATATTGAGCTTTAAGCCAACATTTTCACTCTCCTCTCCCACTTTCATCAAGAGGCTTTTTAGTTCTTCTTCACTTTCTGCCGTAAGGGTGGTGTCATCTGATCTGAGGTTATTGATATGAAGAGCACTTACATCCTAAATATAGTAAGAGCTCAGTGAATGCTATCTCTTGTTTTAATTATAATCTGATCCAGTTGTTTGAATGCTTAGGGGAAAACATTTAAAGTATTTAATAAGCTCTTGCTCAGACAGTAAAGAGTCTGCCTGCAACACGGAGACCCAGGTACCATCTCTGTATCAAGATCACCTGGAGAAGGAAATAGCAATCCACTCCAGTATTCTTGCCTGGAAAATCCCATGGGTGGAGGAGTCTGCAGGCTACAGTCCATGGGGCTGCAGAGTCAGACACTGAGCCCCTTCACTTTCTTTAGTAACTGTCTGATTTTTTCACTACCTTTCTGTTTAGAAAATGGAGAAAGAGTTTTAGAAGATCAAAAGAAAGTTGCTTTGGAAAAGATGGAATAATATATATAAATAGAATTAAACAAATATTTGAGAAAACCTTTATGTGAGTGATAATACAAAAAGCAAGGTAATTTATGTAAGCTATTTCAATATTTACTCTAACCTTAGGAGGTGGGTTTTATTATAGAGATAGAAAACTGAAGCTCAGAGAGCTTTAGTAACATGCCTACGGTCCTAGTAAGATGTCATGTGAGGGACTAGGATTTAAACTGATGCCTCTATAATTCTGAAACCTAAGGCACATCAAATAGTAAAGGCTTGCTAGTCAAAAAATACAAAGAAATATTTACTTGAGAACTTAAAATATTAGGAGTAACCTCAGTTTTCTATAATCTGTATATAGTGTTTTACTTCTCCCATTTATATTGTTCTCTTCTATGCATTTGCATGTCTAATTATAGGATTGTCACTTACACATCTTGGAAATGTACACAGTACTAGTTGTTCAATGTTGACCAAGTAGTTTCACTTCTCTAAGCCATGGTTCTGTCATCTGTCATGTGGGGTTAATAATAATACTTAAGCTAGTAGGGTGATTATAAAGATAAAATTATGTGATGTTTCTCAAGTGAAGAGCTGGCACATACTAGATGCTTATTAAATGGTAGATATGATCAAGATGAGATGAATTTGATGCAGAAAAACTGGAGCTGGGAGAATATGTAGGGGAAATCATAAGTGAAAGTGAAAGTTGCTCAGACCTGTCCCACTCTTTGCAACCCCATGGAATTCTCCAGGCCAGAATATGGAGTGAGTAGTTTTTCCCTTCTCCAGAGGATCTTCCCAATCCAGGGATCAAACCCAGGGTTCCCACATTGTGGGCTGATGGATTCTTTACCAGCTGAGCCACAAGGGAAGCACAAGGATCCTGGAGTGGGAAGCCTATCCCTTCTCTTGAACATCCTCCTGACCCAGGAATCAAACTGGGGTCTCCTGCATTGCAGGCGGATTCTTTACCAGCTGAGCTATCAGGGAAGCCCTAGGAACTTCAAAACAAAATACCAAGTCTTAAGTGAGAGTTGTTTCTTTTAAATTGTTTTTCCAGCTAAGACTTTTGCAAAGTGGTCCAGATTGACTTTGTATAAATTTTAAGAGAATGAATTTGTATCACATTACTTAAAGAGCTGGTGTATAGGGCTATAGAGAGAAGAATGCTCTACTGTACAAGAATAAAAATACATTCACAGGATTTTTGAATTAAGTGACAATTTTATAGCAACTTTGTCAACCCATCATTCATTGCTGCAGTCAAATGTAAGAAATCCTTCGTGGTGAAATAAAAAGACTTTGTTATTCTCCACATTTTTATGAAATCTCTATTGCTAATGAAATGCCAGCCAATATCTTCCTCTCAGGTATTGTCTAATAGAGAGTTGCTTATTTTAGAAGAAGTGGATTCAAGCATATCAATTTCCTTCTTTTGACATCCAGCATTTGCTGTCAACTGTTATAACTATTACAAACAGCTCTCAAAATTCACACCCACCGGGATGCCACTGGCAACCAAGGAATTCAGTTCAGTAAATATTTGAATGCTTACTCTGTGTTAGTTAACATCAAAGATGATGGAGGGGATACAGGAAAGAATGATTCAGCCTTTGTCTTAAAAGAGCTCACAATCTAATATGGGTATTTGGACAAGTGTATCTGGACAAGGCAATCTAGGGTAAGGACTTCAGTAGAGAAATATTACGAGATGCAGAGATCGCACAAGAGAAAGGGAGATTGGATCTGAACAAGAGAGGGTCTTGGAATGCTCCCCGGAAGTTAAATTTTGTCTAAAAAAAATCTACATTTGATTAAGATTTTGAAAAGTAGGAAGAAGCTGGAGAGGGAAGAATATTTCAGGAAAGAATGATAGGAGAATACATAATTAGACTTACTTGGTTAGCTATGGTATGATGAATGAATTTATAGGAGTATGTGTGTATGTGTGTGAGCACATAGGTTGTGGAGGATAAGGCAGTAGACAAAGTCCGTGAGAGCAGTTAGGAGCCACGGAAAGCCTGAGCTAGAACAGGGGCAGTGGGGTGAAAAGAAAGAACTGAATTAAGATATCCAGTCGACCTAGCATTAACAGAATTAGGACATGGATTGGATGTGTGGAACTGAAGATCTAAGAGAGTGCTTGCCTTAAAAGATTTTGAGATTTGGTGCTTTGAAAAATCATATCCAGAAAATATCATAACCAGAGAGAACTCAGGAAAAGGAGTTGATTATGGGTGATAAAATAATGTGCTTAAGATACAGCCGATGACCAGAATGAGAAATTGTTGAAAAACAAGAGGAGGCTTCAGGAGTGAAGTTGTTTCCAGACAGATATGGAAGTTACCTGGAGTGGATAAGCTTACATAGAGATAGGGTGGGTGCTGAGTGAAAAGCAAAGCGGACCTAAGGAAGAGCCTGAAACTTGGTTTGCATGTAAGGGATGTAAGAAGAGTTAGCCCCGCTCCCCAGACCCCCCACCAGTGGCAACTTGCAATATGTTATAGGTGCATTTAGACACACACTGATGCATGAGTGTATAAACTTTGCACTATATTTTGTTTTCTGTATCTTCTGCAGTCCAGTTAGTCTAATAGTATAAACTTTGGTACAGTGGACCTTGATGTTATACAAAGGAGTAAACACAATAGCACTTTCTCAATCCTACTACAAAATAAGAATTTTGATACATATTCTATATTGTTATTATTAATCGTTTCTTCCCATGTTGTTTGCTAGGAGCAGTGAGTTTATTAATCAGCCCTCTCCAGAAAACTCACTCACTCCCTCTCTCTTTACAAATATGTATATACATATACACACACCCATATCTCTAGAGAGATGCATACATATTGATTTTTATATATTTATGTTTATTTAAATGAGCACACATTAAGATAAAAGAGTGAGAGATTTGAAGGAATTGGCTCATGCCACTGTGAGAACTGGGGTGTCTGAAATCTTCAGGGCACTCTAGCCAGATGGATAGTCAGAGAAGAGTTGATACTACAGTCTTGAGCCCAAAGGCCATTTGTAGGCCAAAGTTTTTTTCCTTTTCTAGGCACCGTAGTCTTTTCTAAGGATTTCAGCTGATTGGATGAGGCCCTCCATGATTATGGAGGCTGATCTGTATTACTCAAAGTCTACAGATTTAAATGTTAAGCATATCTAAAATGTACCTTTATAAAAACCCCTAGGCTGATGTGTAAACAAACAACTGGGCAATATCCTCTAGCCAAATTGACACGTAAAATTAACTATCACAGTGAGGCTTATTTTGCCATGTGTTTCTTCATATATAAATTTCATGATTTCTTTAATTGCCTTTTGTATCCAGTTAATAGGGTACCTGGAAATATATATTAAATAATGGAAATGATCTTTAACATCTTAATGAGTTTCAGAGCTCCATTTCAGTAATTGCAATTCAGACATTACAATTTTTACCTGTAAAAAACAAGTGTATGTGTTTTTTTCTTTATTGTGTGAAACTAATACTGAACATCTCTCATGAAATAGTTCTATTTTAATGAATCACATTTTTAAATTTTATAAGAGAATTAATATAAAAATATATTTGAATAGACTTTAAAATGAAATTAATTGCCATGACTATATTTAATCATTAGTCTTTCATGTGAGTATATAATCAGTAAAATAAATATACTCTATTTAAAGTGATGTAGCTACAATTATGAACGTAAGTACCATTTTCTACTAATTGCTTATTTTTTCATTATGTTTCTAAGGAAAAAGATTTAGATTAGCAAGTGTTCCATTCATCTACTCTAAAAGCTAAATATAATGAATGTAACTATAAATGAGTAGGCTCCTCTGTCCATGAAATTCTCCATGTGAGAATACTGGAGTGCGTAGCCATTCCCTTCTCCAGAGGATCTTCCCAATTCAGGGATCAAACCTGGGTCTCCTGCATTGTAGGCAGATTCTTTACCATCTGAGCCACCAGGGAAGCCCAGAATTAAATGAGATGTGCTCACAGGAGGAATTCCAGATTTTCATACACTAGCATTTTCATCCTATGGCCTAATAGGGCATTGCAACTGAAAAACCTGAATTTCTTTTATATTTGGGTACCTCTGGGCCTAAGGAAGAATATTACTCCCTGGTGATAATATACAGTTTAGATGAAGCTATGCTAAGGGTTAGATATCTTCCATGGACTGCTCCTTTTTACGATTATCTCAGCTCTCCTCAGGCACTGAAAGAGTGTTGGGATTATTTGAGATCTGTAATTTCTTTCTTTACCAAATATCCTCATTAATAATTTGAATTGACATAACAAATTGCTGGCCATTAGTCTCTATTCTTTTATACCTTCCTTACAGGGAGCATTTATGAAGTAAGCAGGATTAATGGGTTGTGACTTTTTTATATGCAAAGGACTGAGCTGGGCTTACTCCACTCGAATGAAGAAAGGGAGTTTGTGTTTACCTATTGCTGCAAAATAACCCCCAAACTCAATGCCTTAAAAGAGCAACAATCATTTATTATCTTTCACAGATTCCCTAGGTCAGGAAATCACTAGTGACTTGATTGAGTGGTTCTGTCTTGGGATTTCCCATGAGATTGCAGACAGTAGGCACCTGGGGCTACAGGCCTCTGAAAGCTTGACTGGGGCTGGAGGGATCACTCCCAGGGAGGCTCACTCATGTCATTTGTGAGGTGGTGCTGTCTCACTCGGAGAAGGCAATGGCACCCCACTCCAGTCCTCTTGCCTGGAAAATCCCATGGATGGAGGAGCCTGGTAGGCTGCGGTCCATGGGGTCTCTAAGAGTCGGGACACGACTAAGCGACTTCACTTTCATTTTTCACTTTCACACATTGGAGAAGGCAATGGCAACCCACTCCAGTGTTCCTGCCTGGAGAATCCCAGGGACGGGGGAGCCTGGTGGGCTGCCGTCTATGGGGTCGCACAGAGTCGGACACGACTGAAGTGACTTAGCAGCAGCAGCAGCTGTCTGACTGGTTCTTCTCTCCATGAACTTCTCCATGGGACTGCTTGAGTGTCCCTGTAACTTAGCCTCAGAATTCATACTGTTCCTTCTCTAAGAAAGTATTTGCCACAGATCAGCCCTGATGTAGTGAAGTGGAGGAAGGAGAGACTTTAAAAATCATAAATAGCAGGAGGTAAGTATCATTGGGGGATTTCCTCCCACGGGGCACTAGCAGAAAAGAACCAGCCTGCCAATGCAGGAGATGTAAAGAGACATGGGTTTGATCCCTGAGTTGGAAAGATCCCCTAGAGGAGGGTATGGCAACCCACTCCAGTATTCTTGCCTGGAGAATCCCATGGACAGAGGACCTTAGTGGACCACAGTCCATGGGGTCACACAGAGTGGGACACTACTGAAGCAACTTAGCACACACACACAAGGATCATTGCGGAGCACTTTGGAGCTGACCACCATAGGATTTTTTTTAAGCCTTAGAATGAAAGTTTTATGAAACATGATCACATGTTGCTTTGAACATCTCCATCAGACACCCCAACAAATGTCCAAGCTCCCCTTCCCCTGAAAATGGCAGACCACCCATGTGTGCCCTTGTTCCTCCTGTACACATTGGAAGGAAAGAGAACCCATGAAGACTTTTCTATAGCTGCTGGACATGGTGGTAATTATGTCAGGTCCACCCAGCCTAGCTCCACGTGGAGAATATGGGATTTGGAAAGAAAGCCCTGGAACTTTGGAAGCCTACCAGACAGACCTGGGCAGCTAGCAGTTGGCTGTGGGATAATGATGACAAGGATTATGACAGTGATGATGATTCCTCTTATGTTTGTGAGATAAACACCTAAGAATGGCTCTCCTTAATTTCATTTTAAGAGTAATGTGGTGCTGAAAGCAGTGGATCTAAGATGGGCAAATGTGGTTTAAATCCTGTCCCTGCTCACCACTAAAGATCCTTGGCAGCTTACATAGTCTCTCTCTGATGCTTTGCTTTTTCATCTATAAAACTGGGCTCTGATGCCTTCTGTACCAGATTGCTCTCAGGATTAAGTGATGTGACATCAAGAAAAGCCCTTCTCAAATGGCAAATCACTACAAAAATAACACTGTCTTGATCATCTTGGGTTGCTAGAACAAAATACTATAGACCATGTAAGTGAAATAATAGACACTTATTTCTCACAGTTCTAGAGGCTGAGAAGTCCAAGATGAAAGTGCCTGCAGATTCAGTTCCTAGTGAGAATCCCTTCCTAACTCACCAAGGGCCAGTTTGCAGAGAGCAGAATGTCAATCCCATCATGAGGACACACCCTCATGACCTCATCTAAACTTAATTGCTTCCCAAAGGCCCCATCACCACATACCATCTCATGGAGCATTAAGGCCTCAGCATGTGAAAATTGGAAGGACACAAACGTTCAGACCATCACATTCCACTCTCTTCCTCTTTGACAGTTCCACTGGGTCTGCAAGGTGTCAACAGTTACAGGGCCCTGCTAGAAGGGTACGATTTTTCTACATCTAGAAAATGGGTACATGAAGATTGAGAATAGTTCTTCTGTCTATACACAGAAACTTTACTACTTGTCCAAAAAGTTTTGGGCCCTGCTAGAAGGGTACGAGTTTTCTACATCTAGAAAATGAGTACATGAAGATTGAGACTAATTCTTCTGTCTATACACAGAAACTTTACTACTTGTCCAAGAAGTTTTCCTTCAGAGAGTGTTGATTCTCTTAAATTCCAGTCTAGGGCCTTGGAAAAAAAATAGGTTCTATACCAAGACTTTCTGAATGAAATGCTTTATAATATTGTATTCAGTATTAAGATAAAGCAAAACTATTTATGCAGGGCATTCTATTTTTATGGTTTCTAGCTATTGCATAGTCTAGTTTATTGCCAACTGTAAATATTCTGACTCTGGGTAGCAGGAGTCAACCCACTGAGAGTCCCCTATGAAGTCTACAGGGCAGTGATAGAACAGTAAACCTGGCCGTTGCAATCAGACTTTTCTCTTCAGTAAAGGAACCTTAGAATCGTTGCCTTGTGCCACAGCTAGCTTGCAGAAAAGTAAATAGAATTGGTGGAGGGAAGGAAAGACAGAGAGTCATATACCAGCCTGATTTCATTTGTTATCAGAAAAATGTGTACTAAACAAGAGAATGTTTGAAAAGATAAAATTGGGTCTCAAATGTACAGAATAAGAATGAAAAGAAAGCACCTCTCTCCATAATTAAACAGAAAACCGTGCCATGAATTGATACAATGCAGTCATCCTGAAAATGTGAACATCAAGTGTAATTGTGCAGAAAGATAAGGTAATATGAACGACATAAGAATATATAGGCTCACGTTGGCCTGTTGAAACAATGGCACTTTACTGACTCCTCCTGAGAGATTTGGTGGAGTCTGAGCTGTTGTAGGGACCACTGAAAGGGAAAGCCACCATCCTATTGGACTGTAAAATGGAGGGATTTTCTTGATGATTGCTATTACTTGGAAATTGCACAGAGTTTTAGAGTATCAGGTCATGTGTCTCTCAGTGTTGGGCACAAGGCCAAACATACTTTGTGGCACATAGCAATAAATCAAATGGGAGTTATATATATATATATATATATTTTTTTTTTTTCTCCTTAGCATTTGGCAAAGCACCCAAAATGTCAAGGTTTCCCTCTCAGTAGTTAGGAGTTTTGATAACTGGAAATACATCCCAGAGAACTCCAGAATATATGAAACATTTGAGACGTTAGAGCCGTTAAAATGTTTACTTATTTATTTGGCAAAGTCAGATTTTATTCAAATCTTAAACTATCTCATAAATAATAATATTTTAGATTGGTATTATGTTTTATATGAACTGGACCAAGAACTCTGATGCATGTGTGAGTTGATTTGATTTCCACAGTATCACCTAAAGCTGATACAGTTATTCCTCGGTGAATACCCAAGTCTACAGCTGCTCAAGTCCCTTATATAAAATAGTGAAGGACAGTGAGTAGAGCTGGCCCTCTGGCCACAGATATAGAGGACCAACTATATTGTCCTCATTAAATGAATGACGGTATCAAGGATGATAGCTATTAATACCTTGTTCAAGGTCACCGCACAGATAGCAAATGGTAGAGTCACGATTTAACCCAAGCCTTTTGATTCTAAAAAGGATATTAGGTGGATATTCTTTCCCCAAACCAATGCCAAAGGGAGACAACATTTGAGATTCAGTTATTGAAAGTTTGTAAATAAATATATATGTGAAATAAATAAATGTATATAGGTACACATTTATATACCTAATTATATTCTTATATATTCATGTATACATAGATTTATATGAAAATTTTATATTTTATATGTAATACTGATGTATATTTATGTATTTATTAGCTTATGATAGATTATTTCAATTAAGTTAAATTATACCGGGTATTTATTGAATCATGAGACTTAAAGATCCCTATGGGAATTCTTTCTTAACCTTAAGGAAAGTCACCTTTAAAACTTCTCAGATCTGGAGAAGGAAATGGCAACCCACTCCAGTACTCTTGCCTGGAGAATCCCATGGATGAAGGAGCCTGATGGGCTACAGTCCATGGGGTCACAAAGTGTCTGACACAACTTCACTTTCACTTTCTTTCTTTACAAGCAGTTAATGGAAACACTTCTATATTCTAAGCTCTGCTTCTTAATGTTAAACATTAAAACATTTAATGTGCATTAAAGTAATTAAACATTTAAAAAAAAAAACTTCTCAGATAAGGAGCCAACATATGTTAAAAACCAAAACAAAAAGGTTTCCAGCAGGAGATTCTTTTCCTCTGTTCCACTGATAGCTCAGAGATAGGAGGGCACCAGAGAGCAGGTCTCTTTCTCACATAGTCACATTTGTAAGTTACTAAATGCCAGAGATGAGGAGTTCTAAGCAGCATTGTCTCTCTGAGGACATCATCTCCCTAAGTGTGTGCATGCATGTGTGCATGCTCAGTTGTGTCTGACTCTTTGTGACCCCATGGACTGTAGCCAGTCAGCCTCCCCTGTCCATGAAATTCTCCAGGCAAGAATATTGGAGTGGGTTGCCATTTCCTCCTCCGGGGGATCTTCCCAACCCAGGGATCAAACCCACATCTCCTGAGTCTCCTACATTGGCAGATAGATTCTCTACCAAGGCACCACCACCTGGGAATCCCATCCTCTGCCTAGTATATGTTTTATCTCCTTGACTGAACTGTAAGCTTCAAAGTGTGGCTCCTTTATGTTTGAATTCCTGTAATTCTAGCATTTTATTCTGAGAATAACAAGCACACCATAAGTACTTACTAATTGAATGAACTGTCTCACAGGGTAACTGGCAAATAGTGTACAGCTACAAGCTGCCATGGGTCACCATTAGATAGAATTAGCCTGAAGAGAGTAATAAAATGCCCTGCTTTGAAAGCAAACAAAAGCAAGCAAAACCCACAGCAGACACACCCAGACTTTGGAATGAGTGGTTTTTCAATTGTAAGAGATTGAGAGTCTTTTTAGTACCATCTCTTAGAAACAGAACAGATTTTAAAAGCACCCTGGTCTGATTCCTATCCACATACCTCATGCTGTGCTGTGCTGAGTCGTGTCCGACTCTTTGCAACCCCATGGACTGTAGCCCGCCAGGCTCCTCTGTCCATTGGATTCTCCGGGCAAGAATACTGGAATGGGTTGCCATTTCCTTCTCCAGTGAATCTTCCCAACCCAGAGATGGAATTCAGGTCTCCCGCATTACAGGTGGATTCTTTACCATCTGAGTGACCAGGGAATCCCCCACATACCTCAGCCTTGCAGAAAATGTACTGGGCTGTGTGAGTTGTTCTCCAGTTCACTTATCGTGGCTTGTCTGATTTGAGCAAAATGAGAATGCCATGTAAAAAGAGAGTTCTTTCTAAATCTTTAGAACCCTCAATACCCGCCACCACCACCCCAAGCTTGAAAGTGGAAATTTGGATTCAGATTCTTGGTATCTGTGCTATTTTAATGAAAATGTCATTTTCCTTTTTATCATGATGTTTGTTGAAAGGGTTCAAAGAGCTCAACTCAGGAAGTCAGGTTACAACTTAAGACAAAATAAGAATGTGTATCTGTGTTATATAAAGAAAACAGTGTATGACTAAGTAGCTTGTTGTTCCCAGGGGAAGTAAAATAAATGTCAGCTTGGGGCAGCCAGCAAGATGTGCTGTGGCCATTAAAAACGTTATATTCCTTGGCTTTACACTTCATTAGGTAGGTAATGAGTTGTACATATTTTAAGACTTAAAACAACCAGACTGACCATGATAGTTTGCATCAGTTAGCACCAGAACTGGGGATAGGCACTTGGGAGATGGTTTATTTTAACAGTACTAATCATATTTCATTTATGTTTTGATGAAATGGTATCATTTCATTATTTTTACTTCCTAGTTCTAAATATACATACATATGTATATATATACTAGCAACTTGCATGGCCATTCAAAACAGGGTAACTTTATATATTTTCTGAACTAGAGATTGTATAATAGGTCTTTATCAGGAATATAGGAGCCAGATTCCTAATTCAAAATTCCATCCTCTAAAGTCACTGGCATACACAACTGTCTAGTTCAGATAAAAATTGTTGACTATATAGGGAAAGAAAAGTAATTTTCCTTCTGCCCTTCTAGGTTCTTAGCTGAGACACCTGCCATAATAAAAGATAAACAGGAGAAAAACAGAAGTTTAATAACATGAATACCCAAGAAAATTGAGTAATTCCCTGAAATGGCCCAAGCCACTACCTTTAATATTCAGCTAAAGACAAAAGAAGATATTGGTGGTGGGAGGGAAGCCAGTTATGGGAAGCTGCCAGGAAAAGCACAGTGAACTAGAGTAAGGTTGTTCTGCAGGTTTAAATCCATGTCTTCTCCTTTGATGAGAGGTTCTAGAGATTTTTTTTTAATTTTTTAAAAATTTATTTTATTGAGGTGTAATTGATTTACAGTGTTAATTTCTGCTGCACAGTAAAATGATTCCATTATACATATGTATACATACACATTCTTTTACAGATTCTTTTCCATTATGTTTATCACAGGATATTGAATATAGTTCCCTGTGCTATACAGTAGGACCTTGTTGTTTATTCATCATATATATAAGAGTTTACGTCTGCTAACCCCAAACTCCCACTCCATCCTTCCCTCACCTGCCTTCCCCTTGGCTGCCAGAAGTCTGTTCTCCATGTCTGTGATTCTGTCAAATACAGCATTTCTTAAAGACAGTTTACTGACAACAACTATACTGTTATTATTGTTGTTGTGTAGTTTCTAAGTCGTGTCCAACTCATCTATGACCACCTAGACTATAGCCCGCCAGGCTCTTCTGTCCATGGAATTCTCCAGGCAAGAATACTGACGTGGGTATTCCTTCTGCAGAGTTTCTAGAGATTTAGAGTCATTCTTCTTTTCCTGGTACAAACAGGGAGACACCCTTACAAATGAAGATTTCCATTATAAATGTAAATGTCTCTTACAAAAGGGTAACTTCTCCTCAGTTTTCAGAGCTTTTCCCATGCCTGCTTTTTCTTAAAAAGAATCAGACTGAAATACTCCTTATACAAAAGAGCTATATTTTGGGGTGACAAATTCTGCTCCCCTTCAATGCTTACTAATTAAATTCACCTTCAAGCTTTTAGAAAGAAATTAGATGCAGATTGACTCTTTTTTAAAAGAAATAGAACTGATGAGACTGGTGACTTCTTTTATAAATGTGTAAATCTGCAAATATTTTATAAGGACCTAGTATGTACAAATAAATCAGTTTGGGTTGAAAGATTATTTTACTCATTTCCCAAAAGCTGAATTATATTTTAAACTTGACCTAATATTTTTACTTAAGAGTGTGAATTAATATTTAAATTACATGAAGGGCAAATATAGGCTTAAAATAATGAAATTTTCATTCACACATTTGTATATCCAATGGTGATTAGGTACTTACAGTGCTTAAGGTTTCAGACTAGAAATTATATGGTATTGCAAGAAAGCAATAATATGCTCTCCTAGATTAAGGTGTTTGTTACTAAATAGAAATAAATTTATTATAATATTAGTTAAGATTTATGTGTGCCACAGAAGAAATAGAAACAATATTTGTATAAATATATGGGTTTATGATTTTTTGATTTCCCATTGTTAAAAACAAATTACTTAATATATTTGAAGATCTGATTGACTTTACTGGGTAGTTCAAATGGAGAAGAATTTCATTTAGTAACTAAAAGGGCACTCAAAGGAAATGTTCAAAATGAAAGGTATTTATAGGAAGGGTGAGGCAAGGAAGCAATTAAGAGAAAAAAGGAAAGGGTTAGTTTTAGGCCAGGACACATTTTTTAGGGGGAGGGGAACTGCAGGAGTTTTACATGCAGATTGCTCTTGTTCCTCTGGGAGATGGAGAGGGCTTACAAAACAGATTACTGCCTTGATGCTGACCAGAAAATTCCAGACTAGTTGATTAAGGTTACATTTCTGGTGAAGGTTAAAATTGAAATAAGTTTAGGTATTAAATCTAGGTTGGATATCATGGACCTTAGCACAAGTGATGCCATTATGGCCTATAGATTTTCTCTTTAACAATCCCCCTTTTGATCACACTCTCAGCCTAACAGAAATGTAATCAATATGTAAGGCATTAGCTTCACTCTCAACTACATCTCTGAAGCTTTGTTGATCTTTGGCGTGGTACCTATAGGTTGTGACTCATTCTTTTTTTTTTTTTTTTTTTTGCTGAACCCTGGTGATACTCATAGGCTAGAACTTGAGTCACAATTTTTAACTTGGTCATTTTCTTCACTTATTTTCTGATGTTCTGGTCTTCAGTTCAGTTCAGTTCACTCACTCAGTCATGTCCGACTCTTTGCGACCCCATGGACTGGCTTGCCAGGCATGCCAGGCTTCCCTGTCCATCACCAACACCCGGAGTGTACCCAAACTCATCTCCACTGAGTCAGTGATGCCATCCAAACATCTCATCCTCTGTTGTCCCCTTTTCCTCCCGCCTTCAGTCTTTCCCAGCATCAGGGTCTTTCCAGTGAGTCAGCTCTTCTCATCAGGTGGCCAAAATATTGGAGATTCAGCTTCAACAACAGTCCTTCCAGTGAACACTCAGAACTGATCTCCTTTTGGATGGACTGGTTGGATCTCCTTGCAGTCCAAGGGACTCTCAAGAGTCTTCTCCAACACCACAGTTCAAAAGCATCAATTCTTCAGTGCTCAGCTTTCTCTATAGTCCAACTCTCATATCCATACATGACTACTGGAAAAACCATAGCCTTGACTAGACGGACCTTTGTTGGCAAAGTAATGTCTCTGCTTTTTAATATTCTATCTAAGTTGGTCATAGCTTTTCTTCCAATGAGTAAGTATCTTTTAATTTCATGGCTGCAGTCACCATCTGTGGTGATTTTGGAGCCCCCAAAAAATAAAATCTGCCACTGCTTCCCCATCTATTTGCCATGAAGTGATGGGACCGGATGCCATGATCTTAGTTTTCTGAATGTTAAGCTTTAAGCCAACTTTTTCACTCTCCTCTTTCACTTTCATCAAGAGGCTCTTTAGTTCTTCTTCACTTTCTGCCATAAGGGTGGTGTCATCTGCATATCTGAGGTTATTGATATTTCTCCCGGCAATCTTGATCCCAGATTGTGCTTCATCCAGCCCAGAGTTTCTCATGATGTACTCTGCATATAAGTTAAATAAGCAGGGTGACAATATACAACCTTGACGTAATCCTTTTCCTATTTGGAACCAGTCTGTTGTTCCATGTCCAGTTCTAACTGTTGCTTCCTGACCTGCATACAAATTTCTCAAGAGGCAGGTCAAGTGGTCTGGTATTCCCATCTCTTTCAGAATTTTCCACAGTTTGTGGTAATCCACACAGTCAAAGGCTTTGGCATAGTCAGTAAAGAAAAATAGATATTTTTATGGAACTCTCTTGCTTTTTCAGTCATCCAGCAGATGTTGGCAATTTGATCTCTGGTTCCTCTGCCTTTTCTAAAACCAGCTTGAACATCTGGAAATTCACAGTTCGAGTATTTCTGAAGCCTGACTTGGAGAATTTTGAGCATTACTTTCCTAGCGTGTGAGATGAGTGCAATTGTGCAGTAGTTTGATCATTCTTTGGCATTGCCTTTCTTAGGGATTGGAATGAAAACTGACCTTTTCCAGTCCTGTGGCCACTGCTGAGTTTTCCAAATTTGCTGGCATATTGAGTAGGGGGATCTTTTTTCCTATTTGTCAGCATCTGTGAACATACATTTAAAACTTTTGAGAGGATATGGTATGCCAGGGGATTATTATGAAATCTATAAGCAGGATGATTCCCAATGTCTGGAGTGCATTTTGGAGCCCTGGTGCCCAAGACTTAATACGATGAGAGGAAGACCTACCCTCCCCACCCCACATTGAAGGACTCACTCTTTTAAGCCAAGTGGCTTACTCAGTGATGTTATTATATAAGTGGGTTTTAACTTCCTCAGAGAGTTCAGTCCAGCATAGCAGGTAGCGTTGGTTACAGCACCACCACATCCTTGCTAAGCTAAAAGAAAATCAAGGGTTATCTTATTATCAGGGCTTCCTAAGTGGCTCAATGTGTAAAGAATCCACCTGTGATGCAGGAGGCGCAGGTCAGGATGATCCCATGGAGAAGGAAATGGCAACTCACTGCAGTATTCTTGCCTGGGGAATTCTGTAGACAGAGGAGCCTGGTGGGCTGTGGTGCATCCTGTTGCAAAAAGTCAGACATGACTGAAGCAATTGAGCACACATCTTATTATCAGAAACAGCTTGGCCAGAGAGTCTAAGGGGTTTTGTTGGTCAACTGGTGTCTTAGCAACAGAATCTACATCTCTAAGAGTTAAGGGAAAATTCCTGGTCATGATGCTGAAAACTCGGCATCTGTGCACCAGTGCAGGATCAAATCTCAGACAGAGTTTTGGGTGATGTAGAAAAGAATAGCTTTATTACTTTGCTGGGCAAAGGGGGACACAGCAGGCTCCTGCCCTTAAAATTGTGTGTCCCAATCCTGGGCATATTTGGTGAGGACTTTTATAGCAGTGGTCAAGTAAGTGCTGGGTTGCTGATAAGGATTAGAGTATGTACAGGACCTGCATTCCCTTAATCTAACCTCAGACATTCTCCTGATGAGCTTCTGTGGTTCTTGAGGTTATCAAACTGTGACCTTCTCTCTGGAGTGAAGAATGGTTCATCAAGTCCTTAACATCTTTTATCTGTTGGGGGTTTTAGTTCTGCAGCAGAACTCAAAGGTATTGTTGTGTATATCTCTGGAGGAGGAACCAAGACCCTTCCCCAAAGCGGCACTATTGTTTTTTGGCTGCTCTTCCATTGTCTCCACATCCCCTCCGCTTCCTGATTAACAACTCTTTGAATCTGCCCTTTGGAACTCAGGGAAGGAGCAAGGCTGAAGCCTATTCCCTGCAAATAAGAAACAGGGGACAGAAAAAAGTTTCTGCGTCCAGGAACCCCATAGGGTCGTGCTTGATTTCAGTCATATTCTCATCTCTATTAAATCCTAACCAGGAAAGTAGCTCTGCAGTAGAAATAGTTCTTGAATCATGAAGGCCTCTTGGTAGGTCATGTTTAGAATAGTTAGGGGCACTGTTAGATAACCTAGCAGGCATAGCTCAGCTGTATGCTAACCTAGGCATTCATGAAAGTTCAAATCAAGTCGATCAGTCGTGTCTGACTCTGCCACCTCATGGACTATACAGTCTATGGAATTCTCTAGGCCAGAATACTGGAGGGTACCCTTTTCCTTCTCCAGGGGATCTTCCCAATGCAGGGATCGAACCCAGGTCTCCAGCATTGCAGGCAGATTCTTTACCAGCTGAGTCACAAGGGAAGCCCAAGAATATTGGAGTGGGTAGCCTATCCCTTCTCCAGGGAATCTTCCCGACCCAGGAATCAAACTGGGGCCCCCTGCATTGCAGGCGGATTCTTTACCAACTGAGCTATCAGGGAAGCATTCACAGGTCCAAAGAAAATGATAAACATCACAGACAAAGACCTGAAGGGCACGATTCATTCCTGTTAAGGAAGTATTGTTAATGGATATCTTCAAGGGTATATGTGCTCTATTTACCTGTTCAAGGCAGGGGTAATTCAGGTTTTTAGAGCATGTGAGAAGAGAATTTCTTAGTCTGAAAGAAAGAATCATTCTAAACTCCAGAATTTTCCCCCCTTAGTAATGGCCTGGGAGATACGGATGAGGGTGTTATATTTCCAGGCCAATTCTAGAGTGAAGGAAAGAAAAAAGAAAGGATTTCATGTTTAGTTAACTTGAGAAGTCTTGGGCAGAAGCAGTGGACAAGGATGTCAGCTACTTCTCTTCTTCATCAATTTTCTTCAAAGCCCTTCAGCATTTGTACACATCAGATGTCATATGGAGTCCTCCTTAACTGTGAGATGTGTACCTGAGGCTCAGTACCTTCTAGTTTTGCAGCAGTGTCAGTGGTCAGGAAGTAGTTGATAGAGTCCCTTTCAGCAGGGCTCTGTGTATATGTGTGTGCTCACTGACTCTTTGAGATCACATGGACCATAACCTGCCAGACATCTCTGTCCATGGGATTTCTTGGGCAAGAATACTGGAGTGGGTTGCCATTTCATTCTCCAGGGGATCTTCCTGACCCAGGGATTGAACCCACATCTCCTGTGTCTCCTGCATTGCAGGCAGATTTTTTACCTGCTGAGCCACTGGGGAAGCCCATATAGTGTTGCCTTTATTCTTAGTTATTTCAAATCAGAAGGGTAGGAGAAAATGGAAATGTTAGTTTGGTGAGTCATATCCAGATATTTGACGCAACAAAAAGAATTCAGGATCCAGTCCAGTTTACTGATGTATAACAAAAACTCAAATACAATTAGGAGGACTAGAATCTACTATCTACAAAGGTGCAAACAACTTTGCTCACTACAGTTATCCCATTATTTTACCAAAGATAATCACAGTAAAACTAATTAGTTTGTATTTAACTTGGCCTGCTTATTTATATAAATACAGCAAGAATAATGATTGACCATATACATTCCTTTTAAAGGAGGGCTTTGCTGAAGTCTTATAAGCAAGGTACCAGGTCGATTTTTCTAGGCAGCTCCTTGAGATTATCTGGTCATATCTAAGTCTGTGTGTCTCTCTCTCACATATGACATTCCAGTCAAAGCCTGGGTAATATAGCCTATATTTCTAGTTGTGTCTTGTCACAGAAAGAACAAATTCTTATTCAACTTATGCAAATAAATATATTGTGAAAATAAGTATACTCCCAGAGTTTCTGAATTCTGGGGGAAGCAGGTAGGAAGAAAAACTAAATACCTCACCTTTGTTCATGAAGGTACATTTTACCAAATTATAGTAAATCATAGATAACTTAAGTGAAAAGCTATCTTTAAATCTGGAGAAACAAGACATTTGAGCATCCTCTTCAGTTCATGTAGCTCCATGTTATTAATACATGTTCTTCTTGGATCCAGTTTTTTCCATCAGTTCTCTTGACCTTGCCTGATGATTTAGGGTCATACAGCCAGTGATAACTCCAAGAAGTTATAGGGGTTCCATTCAGGCTTATATGATTTGCCCAGTGAAGTGGGTGTCTTGATCACTGGAAATTATGAAAGATGTACCTGAAGTGGGAAACATTTTTTCTAACAATTTCTTTGCCAATGTAATTGAAAGCATCAGCCTTGCAAAGGAGGAAAGCTTCAGCCCATCCAGAAGACATACTTATAATAGTGAGAATGTATTGATAACTCCATACTAAATGGCAGTTGAATGAAGTCCAAATCAGATGTTCAAAGGGTCAAGTGGTAGGAGGTCTAAGGCCTCTGAGGACAAAAATAGTTTTTCTTAAATATACTATGGAGGGTGAAGGAATGCAAACATCAAATTTAGGACTGCCAGGATGCTAGGACAAGCAAAATGGCCATCTTGGGTTTCCCATAGCCCTGACTGTTTAACTTACAGCCATTATTTTCCCATCTTAATTTCGCTGATTCTAGAGGAGACTGTTGCCATGTTACAAAAATCTGGTAATGAGGGGTCATTTTTTTTTTTTGCAGAAGCAGAATGGACTTCACCCAATCGTGCCACAGTCTTTGTAATTCTGTTCCCACTCCTTTTGCATGAAGATCAACTAAGGCATTTCCCTGATATACAGGTTCAGTCATTAGTATGAGCCTCAACTTTGGTGGCAGGCAGTGTTTTTCTTGTGTGTGTATGTGTTTGTCAGAACTTACCAGACTTCCAGGAATTTCACCCAACTTCTGGAATACTTATAACACATACCTGTGCAGTCACAATATAAGAAAGGCTTAATGTTACTTCTTGTTTGACAGTGCTTCCAATGGAATTTAACTTATCAAGTAAGTCAGATTAGTTTAACTAATCTTTTGGAATGTCCCAAGGGTCTTCTAGAAAAATCTCAAGTTTCTTCCAGGTCAAAAACACATCATTTTTAGAATTTCATTTTGAGAAATTAGTCAAAGCTGTCAAAAGATTTGGACACCTGACTAAATAGGATCACAGATTCATATGAAACAATGCTTAGCTCTTTATTTAAAAGATGAAAAAAATTAAGTTCTAGTTTTATGATAAGTACAGTATTGGTATTAAGGCTTAATTTTAAACCCTTAGAATAACAATTTAATATTTCCTAGCCTGATTACACAAGGGAAGTTCTCCTTTCTCTCTTCAGCCTTTTGTATTCTTTTAGTTTGTCCTTCATAACCAGAAGTTCTAGTTTATGCTCAATTACTGTCATTTCCCTTAACAAAAATGTGTCCTTATTCTTCATATGTTTTCTTAGCAAAAAATACATCCTACTTTTCTTGTATATAAAGATGTTTCCTTTTTTAATTGGCTTTAATTACGTTAGAATTCTTAACTCTTAGAAACATTAATTTCTAGTAAGCATTTAGAAAATAAACAAGTGTGGACTATCTCTTACACTAGTATTCTTTAGATTGACAGAATTATAAGTACTCTTTATAATTTCTAGAAATGTGCTTTCTCATCACAGTTACTTAGCATGGAACAAGACATGTTTAGAACCAAATTTATCTTTTCTTTCTCCGTAATTAGAAGTCAAAGTAGATGAACCTATGTTCATTGGTTCAGTATGTTTTCTCCTATTTGGAAGTACTCTAAATATTCATTGATTCCCCCATCATTTAACTTTGCAAAGTCTAACATTTCAAGTCACTGAAAAGATCTAGGAAACTGTTTTTAAGTATTTATACCATAAGATATAATTGTTGCTTAAAAGTTTACCTATAAACCCTTATGGGACTTCCCAGGTGGCTCAGTGGTAAAGAATCTGCCAGCCAAGCAGGAGACGCAGGTTCAATCGCTGTGTGGAGAAGATCCCTTGGAGAAGGAAATGGAAACCCACTTCAGGATTCTTGCCTGAGAATTCCCATGGACAGAGGAGCCTGGCAGGCTACAGTCCATGGGGTCGCAAAGAGTTGTACACAACTTAGTGGCTAAACAACAACAAATAAACTCTTATTCCAATTATATTAAAGTTATTTTCTCCCAACAAATAGATTTAGGTTACTTATGAAAACTCGGAAGTACTAGAAGCTGATTAGCATGGCTCTGAGAAAAACCTTTCGAGATTCCCATTAGCAACTGGCTTTTATTTAATATCCACCTGAGGCCTCTCACCAGACCTGGTCCAGTTTTCAAATCAGACCTAGTCTAAACTCACACCCAGTCCAGTTTTCAAATCAGACCTAGTCCAGCTCCAGCAGTAACCACCAACAGTTTCTATGGAACTTTGGACTGGGGGAAAGGATTGAATCAACAGACCACAAAGAATGGGAACTGGGGACTGATTGCATACAAATGGAGAATTGCAGCTGCCACCATCCATGCCCAGTGTAGAATCTGGGGAACGATTCCAAATGAACAGGGAATGGCAGATTAAGCCATCAGCAGTCCCTAGCATTGAATCCAGGGGCAGAGGTAAGGGCTGGCATTTTCCACCTGGGGAATTTCAGTCTGAAAGACTAGGGGCTTGGTTCCAGGCAGAGTCCTTTGCCAGCTCAGTTGAGCCTTTAAAAGAATCATCTGCCAGTTCAGGCTGACCTGCCCAGTAAAGGAAAAAGTCAATTAGATCCAGAGCTCAAATGCAGGAAGATCAGAGCTCAACCAAGAGGAACTCACTAATGGCCCTCAGAAATGGAAAGAGTGAACTCACAAGGGTTTGTAGGGTATCATACCTCTGTTTCTCATTGTCTCTGAATACCTGTGAGGTTCACTTTGGATCTCATCGCTACCACTAATCTATTAAAAACCAAAAATTCAACCCATTGCCCTTGAAGATAAAATTGGCTTTTTAGGTGATGGATGAATCAGGCAGCATCCTATCTACCAACAAGAATGGCACTCCAAGGGGTTATACAAAATAGAAATTATTTACAGAAAGAGATGAGCAAGGAAGCAATTAGCAAAGGAAAGGATTAGTTTTAAGCCAGGACATCATCTTTTTTTTTTTGAGGGGGTGTAGGGAAGGCACAAATTTTATCATGCAGATTACCTTTTCTTCCCCTACTGTTGCAGATTATCTCATTGGTAATGACTTGAAAATTATAGACTGGTTGATTAAGATTGTATTTCTGGTAAAGGTTGAAACTGCAGTTAGGTTTTAAATCTAGGTTTGGCATCATGGGCTTTAGTGCAGTGATGCCATTTTGAACCTGTGTTTTTTCTGTTTCAAACCATTTATACTTCTGTACATCCATGAGCTTATTTATTACTTCATTTAATAATAATTAGTTCTTGGCCATTGGGGGAGAGGGATATATAAAAGTGAATAAAATATGAATCCTTTTGTAAAAGGGTTGGTAATATAGGGGGATACAGATGTGTACAGACAATAACACTGATAAGAAAACAAAGCATAAAAGCAAGTCACAAGTAAAGTAAAATAAAAATGCAAAGGAGAAAGAGACTTGGCTACAAAAGAGTACAGACTGTTTTTTTTTTTTTAATTTATCATAGATGTCCTTAAACCAGTGCTTGGCACAGAGTAAGTTGTTTTGTTGGTGGGATGGTGGGGTGATCGTCAGCGGGGCAGCAAATAATGCTCAGGAACTGAGATTGCCTTTGCCTGTAGTCAATTTGACATAGGTTCACTGTGGAAATTTTACAAGCCTCTAGCCTGGAGGGTAATATCTGTTAACAAGCCTATGAAGAAATAACATACTCCAAACAAATGAGAGATTAGTTACACTGTTGTTCCAGGCAAGAAGAGATAAAGGAGTAAAGTCCAAATCTAGTGAACGTGTACCTTTTCTATGAGGTTTTGGTTGTTTCTCAGGAGAGATGGCTTTGCCAACTGAGAGCTGACATCCAGCTGCCAGTGAAAAACTAAGGGGTAGATTTGCCCTGAGACCAAATCTCTCAGATGTTTCTCACAAATTCTCAGTATTTATGGTCTAAATGCCCCCTCACTATAGTGGCTTCTCCACATGTTTTTATCAATAAGTCCACTGCAAGGACCCTCTGTAGCTGAGGTCATGACATCCTGATGTAGCTTATTACTTCATTCTTATATCAAACCAACTTTACTGCTAAAGATAAGTTTTTATTTGCCTTTGGACAAAAGGGGATTAAAACTACTTCTGTTAAATTATAAGTAAGTGGATCTGAAGTCTTATCAAGTCAGTGCACAACAGTAGGTTCAGGTGGTATGTTGCCTGTGTATTGAAGTCACAGTGGAACATATGGAAGAGGTGAATCTGGGGTAGGGCCTTAAAGCTGAGAGAAATAAACATTTCAAGTGGAAGATAGATTAAAAGCATGGAATTAGAGACCTTCAGAACTAGAAGAGACTTTAGAGACCATCCAGGACCATGTTTCTCCTACTTTCTGTTTTCACTGTTGGAGAACTTTGGTCTAACAGTCTATCAACACACACACTTTCATTTATAGCAGGATGCTCAATTGAAAGTGTCTGTGACTGAGGGGCTAAAGTTCCATAGGTAGCAGACTACAGAGGTGCCATATTTGGAAAGAGGATGGCTAGAAAATGATCCAGAGGATAGTGACTTTGAAAAATTTACAGTTTTCTTAGAGAAAATGCTGCTGTAGCACTGACCAGTTTTTAAGATCACCCACTTTCATGAGGGGAGGCATTGACCTTCCCATTTTAAGAGATGATTTTCTTTAGGAACACCTGAAGGGAAACCTGGAGAAGTAGTTCAATGGATTCCCAGTTTCTGAGGTGGGTGTGATTGACCTTTGTTCCCTGACAGGTGATTAACTCGGGCCAGAGCGGTGAAAATGTAACAGGAGGGAAAGGGACAGGGCACAACTTTTGAAAGAATGACATAGCCCAAGGACACAGCATAAACCGATAAGAATCAAATGGGTCCAAGATGGCAGATGAGTTGACTTTAATTAGACCTTGATCCTCAATCAGCAAGTGAAATGACACATCCAGAGGCGCCATGACAGTTCCAAGGCACTGTCAAAAGACCAAGGAGAGGGCAGTGGCCCAAATCCTGGAAATCTCCACCCCTTCCCAAAAATACTCAGAATAATCCTCACACTCATTAACATATGAAATTACCCAGCCTATGAAAACTAACCACGCCACATTTCACAGCTGCACTTGCCCTCTGTGATGGCCCACCCACCCTCTGTGGAGTGTGATCCTCTCTGAATCTGAATAAATCCACTTCCTACCTGTCACTTTGTCTCTCACTGAATTATTTCTGTGATGAGACATCAAGAACCTGAGCTTCATTGGGTCCTGAAACCAGGTACTGTGGGTTTTGGCTGGATTCGAGTCCCAGCCATGTGGGTTCAAGTTCCAATCTGAGGTAAACGATTTCAATAGCACTGAGTCCTAACCACTTGACTGCCAGGGAATTTCCTGTCTTTATGTGATTATATGCCATAGGTCCTAATTAGTCAACACACAACTTATACCTTTTACAGATTTTTTTTTAAGGGAAAGAAAAACAATATGAAAGCATTTTCATCAGGATATGCATGAAGGTACGGTTGATCTTCTCATGGAACCAAAATATTATGATCAAGTATCATTGAAATAGATTATTTAACTGGACAAATTTTAAAATCTATATAATGCCAAAATTAATTTGTCCAACACATGGATTTTGGAAAGTGTGGTAATCTAGGAGCAGTAAGTAATATAACTGGAATGCTGCCCCTTAAGGATTACCAAAGAGGGAGACTGGCTGATCAGTATGACAGTGGTGGTGGTTGGCAAGCCTGCTGCATTGTATAACAATGCGTGTGCCTGCTCAGTCACACCTGACTCTTTGCACCACCACAGACTGTAGCCCACCAGGCTCCTCTGTCCATGGGATTTCCCAGTTAAGAATACTGGAATGAGTTGCCATTTCCTACTCCAGGGGATCTTTCGGACCAAGGAATGGAACCCATATCTCCTGCCTTGGCAGGCAGATTCTGTACCACTGACCCACCTGGGAATATATAGAAGGTGACGTTCTGATTCTATTTAGTTACAGGGCACCATTCACACATGGTAATGATAACATGGTGGGCTGGAAGAGACTCCCAAAAAATCATGCCAGTGTTTAATTGGTGAGTTACTTCTCTACTCCATGAAAATGCCAAAATCAGACCCACAACTGCATGTACATTTTTTCTCTTTTTTTTCTTTTTCACTTTGAGCATCTTTACACTTCTCCAAGATCCATCCTTGTTCTCTTGTCACTTAAAAATAATTTGTCAGACAATTTAAGTCTTTGTTAACTCTTCGATAAATTTAACAGCATTTCTGTTGATATTCCAGAAGAATATTTTTCAAGACCATGGGGATCAACAGGTTTTTGAATGCCATTACAGTGTATGCAAAATATACTATTTTCCCTGAAATGTGTACTTTATATTACTCATAATAGATCTTTCACAGATGAGGAAAATGGGACTTAGGAAGGTTAAGTGAGATAGCTAACAAGTGTCCCAATTAATATCCAAACTTGGTTCTGGCTATTTCCAAAATATGCATTCTTAACTTTTTTTTCTGTATGTTTTCTATTCTTCTATGTATGCTATACAAGTTTCCCACTGGGGCTCCTTTTCAGGGTCTTCCTAATATTTAAAGTCACTTGTAAAATGAGTACTTTCTTTGAATGAGAAATCTATTAGGCAGAAAAAAACAACTTGGCAATAAATTTCAGGCATTAACCCCATGCCAAGCAATTATCAGAAGGCCTAATGCTTTGAGCTCTCACAAGTGTGATCTTAGATAATGGAGGGCGGCTTGCATTGTGAACCTTCTTGATGCTTTATATTGTGATACGCTTCATGGATTGGCTTCCTAAAAAAAAAAAAAAAAATTGTAAAGCATTCTGGGAAGCTCTGCCAATTAAAAAACGGAGATTGGCTGAAGGCTTGCAGCAATTGAATTTTGAATACAGATGGTGCCAAATTGAATGTTTCCATGCCAACAGACTTTTCCTTAATAACTTTTAGATGGGAGAGGGAGCATAAAAGGAAACCATCTTTCAGCAGATGTATATTCCTACAACATATTTGCAGATTGACTTGGGGAGCTAATTTGTACTTAACTAATAATTGTTTTGTATGGATGTGAGAGTTGGACTGTGAAGAAAGCTGAGCACCGAAAAATTGATGCTTTTGAACTGTGGTGTTGGAGAAGACTCTTGAGAGTCCCTTGGACTGCAAGGTGATCCAACCAGTCCATCCTAAAGGAGATCAGTCCTGGGTATTCATTGGAAGGACTGATGCTGAAGCTGAACCTCCAATACTGTGGCCACCTCATGCGAAGAACTGACTCGTTGGAAAAGACCCTGATGCTGGGAGGGATTGGGGGCAGGAGGAGAAGGGGACGACAGAGGATGAGATGGTTGGATGGCATCACCGACTTGATGGACATGAGTTTGAGTAAACTCCAGGAGTTGGTGATGGACAGGGAGGCCTGGTGTGCTGTGATTCATGGGATTGCAAAGAGTCGGACACGACTGAGCAACTGAACTGAACTAATTGTTTTAAGTGGATCTGAATATTACTAAATTATCATAAGGAAATATTTTGAGAATAACAGACATAAGTTCTAGGAACCTCATAAAGACATAAAAAGGGCATGGTTTTAACAAATGTTTATTGGTCTATAGCCAATTATCCAGGATTTTATATTAAGTACAACTTAAACCGTTGATCAAAGATTTCTGGATTCTAAAGGTCTGTTAAGATCAAAAGTTTAGAATGTAGGTATAACAAGAAAAAGTGATATGTATCCAATGATTTGGAATTGATCTGTGTGTGTGTGTGTGTGTGTGTGTGTGTGTGTGTGTGTGTATGTATGTATCTATATATATTCAGGTTTATGGATTAGCTTTTCACTATCTGTTCCTTGATAATTTTTGAACTGTTGATTGTTAAATCATTTCAGGTAGTACTTTATAAGGAGGTCATTGATAGTCTTCATATCATGTTGTGTGTTACCATAGATGTAGTATCTTGTCCTCAGCTTTGCATAGCCAACAACTAGATTTTAATAATTCACTTTAGGTGATGAGGCTCTGGGAGACTGACATGCTACACAAACTCACATGAGACTGGCTTAGTAATCATTTGAAAGAGATAATAAATTCAAATTATTATTTTATAACACAGCATAAAGCTGTCAGAAAAAATTAATGATGATACTTTGCTCATAGTGCCTTCCCCAGTGAGGACTATGAAGAAGACCAAATTATGGATGGCAAGGTTTGGTGGTGACCAAAGAATTGGAGTAAGAGTAGTATCGTATCATTAAAGGATAGTTCATTAAGTCAGAGAAGCTAAATGTACTTCCCACCTTTACTAGTCTGGATGACTTCTAATATGAAAAGAGAGAAACAGATAATTCCTCTCAGATGGTACCAAAGGCATAATAGCAAATGTTTGCTCTCTGGCTTTCCTTTTGCATTCCATGCAGCATGTTATCTTCCACACATATGCACACTTACCTTCCTCCTCTTCTTATAGTCTCTTACAGACCAGAACAAAACTCAGGGATGTTGTTGCTGTTTAGTCACTCACTTGTGTCTGACTGTTTGTGACCCTGTGGACTATATAGCCCACCAGGCTCCTCTGTCCATGGAATTCTCCAGGCAAGAATATTGGAGTGGGTTGCCATTTCCTTCTCCAGGGGATCTTCCCAACCTAGGGATCAAACCTGTGTCTCCTGCATTGGCAGGAGGATTCTTTACTGCTGAGCTACCAGGGAAGCCCTTAGAGATGTTCAGTTCAGATCAGTCCAGTCGCTCAGTTGTATCTGACTCTTTGCGACCCCATGAACGGTAGTACGCCAGGCCTCCCTGTCCATCACCAACTCCTGGAGTTTACTTAAACTCATGTCCATCGAGTCGGTGATGCCATCCAGCCATCTCATCCTCTGTCGTCCCCTTCTCCTCCTGCCCCCAATCCCTCTCAGCATCAGGATCTTTTCCAATGAGTCAAATCTTCGCATCAGGTGGCCAAAGTATTGGAGTTTCAGCTTCAGCATCAGTCCTTCCAATGAACACCCAGGACTGATCTCCTTTAGGATGGACTGGTTGAGATATAAATCAATAGTTGGAAGTTTGTATTAGTCACATTATTACTCACTACTTATTACCCATTACTTGCTTGATTGAACTTGGGTACCTCATCACCAAACCCTTACAAAACAACTCTTTCCACACAAATTTCCAGCCTTAGTGGCAATTTGAGGACTACCACCACAAGGAATTCTGTCATAATAGGGGTATAAAGTGTGACTAGGAATGTACATTTTTATAAAGTCATCCAAGGCTCCACGAGTTTACTTTAGCAGATTAATATTATCCACCATGTCCTTTTTCTCTAATTTTACTTTTAGAAAATAATCTTTTTTTTTTTTTTTTTTTTTTTTTTACCAGATTTCTGGAATCTTAGGACTCAGAGCTTCTAGGAACTTGTATGTGTAAGGAGAAACTTAAAGAGCTGTAGAGGCAGAGATATATAAGTACATACACAGAAATAGACATGTACATAAAATAGATATATATGTACATATAAAGAGAAATATATTGTTTAAAACTGTAAAATGTAAATTAAAAATAGAAAGAATTCACTGTAAAATTGCAAACAGCATGCTAAGCTTGAATGAAATAAGGACCCTGAAAACAGCTGTTTCCCTTCCTCTCCCACTCCTCTGTCTCCCTCATACACCGTACATCAGTAACACAAAGTTCTACAACTTAGCACAGAGTTAAAACCAATTCCTAGCCCAGATAAATGAAGGACGTTTTATGTTCTTCTTCAATCTTTATTATTCCTAGATTGATTTACAAATGATAATCACACATTAGAGCATGTATTGTTGCCCTATAAACATGAAGAATCAGATGAGAATTAAGTAAAAATTAAGGGTACACTTTCATTAAAGATCCAGTTCTAATGACTTAGTCCCAAATCCTTTGTACTCTGCATTCATTCCTTGAATTGATTCTCTTTAGAGCTGCAAAGGTAGGAATATGACTCACATACAAACATTCCAAAAGGATTGACTTGAAAAACTGCCTCAAAAGAGAGAGACAGAAATACAGAGAAACAGAGGTAGAGAAAGAGAAAAGGTAAAATAACACTGTTTGAGCAGAGATGGAAACTGAACAATGAATTTGGTTACTAACTGCTTTAGTATATAGCTTTTATGTAAGCTTGCTATTTGGTTATTTATCATGGGAAGATGATTAGTAATCTAAAATGCATATTTTTATAATATAATCTAATGCTATCCAGATAGTAATTCAAATTTTGAAGGATATTTGTTGTTAAAGACTGGTTTATGCCTACCACTGGATATAACAATGTTTACTACAAGTATAATAGTTTCAAATATTATTTAATGGCATAGGGAAAGAATAATTACAACATTAATGCTAAGTTTAAAATGTAGGATATGCATACTAAGTGAAGTAAGTCAGACAGAGAAAACCAATGATATTACTTATATGTGGCATCTAAAAAATAATGCAAATGAATTTATTTACAAAACAGAAACAGACTCACAGTACATAGAAAACAAATTTATGGTTACCAAATGGAAGGTGGGAGGAGGGATAAATGAGGAGTATGGGACTAACAGGTACGCACTGCTATATATAAAACAGGTAAGCAACAAGGACCTACTGTATAGCACAGGGAACTATATTCAATATCTTGTAATAACCTATAATGGAAAATAATCTGAAAAATGTGTACATATATAAGTGAATCACTTGGTTGTACACCTGTAACTAATAATATTATAAACCAACCATACTTCGATTTAAAAAATTAAAAGTAGGATATGAAATTATTTATGCCATATGATCCTAATTGTGTTGAAAAAAGAAGAGAGCAGGCAAGACACATTATAACTGGAAGGAAATAACCTTAAACTGTTTAACAGCTATCACTGATAGAGTTTTGTTGTTGTTCAGTCACTTCAGCTGTGTCTGACTCTTTGTGACTCTATGGACCACAGAACACCAGGCTTCCCTGTCCTTCACTATCTCCTGGAGTTTGCTCAAACTCGTGGTTTGAGTTGATAGTACTATCCAACACTCTCATCCTCTGTCATCCTCTTCTCATGTTTATGTCAACTTAATTATTTTCTTTTATACCTGTGTTTCCCCAATTCCATGTAATACACTATGTTACTTTTATACACAGACAATGTTTTCAAGTATGTTACAGTGGGGTGGTGTTTCTCAACTTTTTATTCATTGTTACTCTCTAAGAAGCTTTTTCTACTTTTTTGGCTAATCAACCCCTGCATGAAAATTTGATAACATCAGTTCGGTTCAGTCACTGATCATGTCCGACTCTTCGCAACCCCATGAATCGCAGCACACCAGGCCTCCCTGTCCATCACTAACTCCCAGAGTTTACTCAAGCTCATGCCCATCGAGTCAGTGATGCCATCCAGCCTCTCATCCTCTGTCGTCCCCTTCTCCTCCTGCCCCCAATCCATCCCAGCATCAGGGTCTTTTCCAATGAGTCAACTCTTCGCATGAGGTGGTCACAGTATTGGAGGTTCAGCTTCAGCATCAGTCCTTCCAATGAACACCCAGGACTGATCTCCTTTAGGATGGACTGGTTGGATCTCCTTGCAGTCCAAGGGACTCTCAAGAGTCTTCTCCAACACCACAGTTCAAAAGCATCAATTTTTCGGTGCTCAGCTTTCTTCACAGTCCAACTCTCACATCCATACATGACCACTGGAAAAACCATACCCTTGACTAGATGGACCTTTGTTGGCAAAGTAATGTCTCTGCTTTTTAATATGCTATCCAGGTTGGTCGTAACTTTCCTTCCAAGGAGTAAGCATCTTTTCATGGCTGCATCACCATCTGCAGTGGTTTTGGAGCCCAAAAAAATAAAGTCTGACACTGTTTCTACTGTCTCCCCATCTATTTCCCATGAGGTGATGGGACCAGATGCCATATCTTAGTTTTCTGAATGTTAAGCTTTAAGCCAACTTCTTCACTCTCCTCTTTCACTTTCATCAAGAGGCTTTTTAGTTCCTCTTCACTTTCTGCCATCAGGGTGGTGTCATCTGCATATCTGAGGTTATTGATATTTCTCCTGGCAATCTTGATTCCAGCTTGTGCTTCTTCCAGCCCAGCGTTTCTCATGATGTACTCTGCATATAAGTTAAATAAGCAGGGTGACAATATACAGCCTTGACGTACTCCTTTTCCTATTTGGAACCAGTCTGTTGTTCCATGTCCAGTTCTAACTGTTGCTTCCTGACCTGCATACAGGTTTCTCAAGAGGCAGGTCAGGTGGTCTGGTATTCCCATCTCTTTCAGAATTTTCCACAGTTTATTGTGATCCACACAGTCAAAGGCTTTCGTGTAGACAGTAAAGCAGAAATAGATGTTTTTCTGGAACTCTCTTGCTTTTTTGATGGTCCAGAGGATATTGGCAATTTGATCTCTGGTTCCTCTGCCTTTTCTAAAACCATCTTGAACATCTGGAAGTTCATGGTTCATGTATTGCTGAAGCCTGGCTTGGAGAATTTTGATCATTACTAGCATGTGAGATGAGTGCAATTGTGTGGTAGTTTGAGCATTCTTTGGGATTGCCTTTCTTAGGGATTGGAATGAAAACTGACCTTTTCCAGTCCTGTGGCCACTACTGAGTTTTCCAAATTTGCTGGCATATTGAGTGCAGCACTTTCACAGCATCATCTTTCAGGATTTGAAATAGCTCAACTGGAATTCCATCACATCCACTAGCTTTGTTCATAGTGATGCTTTCTAAGGCCCACTTGACTTCACATTCCAGGATGTCTGGCTCTAGGTGAGTGATCACACCATTGTGATTATCTGGGTCGTAAAGATCTTTTTTGTACAGTTCTTCTGTGTATTCTTGCCACCTCTTCTTAATATCTTCTGCTTCTGTTAGGTCCATACCATTCCTGTCCTTTATTGAGCCCATTTTTGCATGAAATGTTCCCTTGGTATCTCTAATTTTCTTGAAGAGATCTCCAGTCTTTCCCATTCTGTTGTTTTCCTCTATTTCTTTGCACTGATCACTGAGGAAGGCTTTCTTATCTCTCCTGGCTATTCTTTGGAACCCTGCATTCAAATGGGAATATCTTTCCTTTTCTCCTTTGCTTTTCACTTCTCTTCATTTCACAGCTATTTGTAAGGCCTCCTCAGACAACCATTTTTGCCTTTTTGCATTTCTTTTCCATGGGAATGGTCTTGATCGCTGTCTCCTGTACAATGTCATGAACCTCCGTCCATAGTTCATCAGGCTCTCTGTCTATCAGATCTAGTCCCTTAAATCTATTTCTCACTTCCACTGTATAGTCATAAGGGATTTGATTTAGGTCATACCTGCATGGTCTAGTGGTTATCCCTACTTTCTTCAGTTTAAGTCTGAATTTGGCAATAAGGAATTCATGATCTGAGCCACAGTCAGCTCCCAGTCTTGTTTTTGCTGACTGTATAGAGCTATTCCATCTTTGGCTGCAAAGAATATAATCAATCTGATTTCAGTGGTGACCATCTAGTGATGTCCATGTGTAGAGTCTTCTCTGTGTTGTTAGAAGAGGGTGTTTGCTATGACCAGTGCGTTCTCTTGGCAAAACTCTGTTAGCCTTTGCCTTGCTTCATTCTGTACTCCAAGGCCAAATTTGCCTGTTCCTCCAGGTGTTTCTTGACTTCCTACTTTTGCATTCCAGTCCCCTATAATGAAAAGGACATCTTTTTTGGGTGTTAATTCTAAAAGGTCTTGCAGGTCTTCATAGAACTGTTCAACTTCAGCTTCTTCAGCGTTACTGGTTGGGGCATAGGCTTGGATTACCGTGATATTGAATGGTTTGCCTTGGAAATGAACAGAGATCATTCTGTCGTTTTTGAGACTGCATCCACGTACTGCATTTTGGACTCTTTTGTTGACTATGATGGCTACTGCATTTCTTCTAAGGGATTCCTGCCCACAGTAGTAGATATAATGGTCATCTGAGTTAAATTCACCTATTCCAGTCCATTTTAGTTCGCTGATTCCTAGAATGTCGATTTTTACTCTTTCTGTCTCCTATTTGACCACTTTCAATTTGCCTTGATTCATGGACCTAACATTCCAGGTTCCTATACAATATTGCTCTTTACAGCATCAGACCTTGCTTCTATCACCAGTCCCATCCACACCTGGGTATTGTTTTTGCTTTGGCCCCATCCCTTCATTCTTTCTGGAGTTATCTCTCCACTGATCTCCAGGAGCGTATTGGGCACCTACCAACCTGGGGAGTTCCTCTTTCAGTATCCTATCATTTTGCCTTCTCATACTGTTCATGGGGTTCTCAAGGCAAGAATATTGAAGTAGTTTGCCATTCCCTTCTCCAGTGGACCACATTCTGTCAGACCTCTCCACCATGACCCGGCCATCTTGGGTGGCCCCACACAGCATGGCTTAGTTTCACTGAGTTAGACAAGACTGTGGTCCTGTGATCAGATTGGCTAGTTTTCTGTGATTACAGTTTCAGTGTGTCTGCCCTCTGCTGCCCTCTCACAACACCTACCATCTTACTTGGGTTTCTCTTACCTTGGATATGGGGTATCTCTTCACGGCTGCTCCAGCAAAGCACAGCTGCTGCTCCTTACCTTGGATGAGGGGTATCTTCTCATGGCTGCCCCTCCTGGCCTTGAACGTGGAGTAGCTCTTCTCGGCCCTCCTGCGCCTGTGCAGCAACATAGGTAGGCTCTATATTTGTTTATGTTGTGTCCCTTTGGAGAGTCACAAACCACTGTGACCCTAGGATACAACTCAGAATTTTTGTCCCTCAAGAATAAATTTTTACCCCTTTAGAGCACTATTGCCCTGTTGAGAAGGCATGCACTAGCCCAAGAGCCAGAAAATTCTGATTCATTAAATTTTTAGGGGTAGTGAGAGAGTCAGTTCTTAGGTAGGTTGATAAGAAATCCGGGGGCCCCAAGGAGGAGGAGGAAGAGGAGGAGGAAGGGATCTAAGGCTCTTGAGAAGGAGAAAAGGACAAACTTTTTTTCTACTTTCCGTTGTCGTAGTCACATAAAACGTTTTTTTCTTTAAGCCCAGAGCTAATGATTACACTATCTAAAAAATAATGCAAATGAATTTATTTACAAAAGAAAATCACTGCAGACGGTGACTGCAGCCATGAAATTAAAACATGCTCGTTCCTTGGAAGAAAATCTATGACCAACCTAGACAGCATATTAAAAACCAGAGACATTACTTGGCCAACAAAGGTCCCTCTGGTCAAAGCTATGGTTTTTCCAGTAGTCATGTATGGATGTGAGAGTTGGACTATAAAGAAAGCTGAGTGCCGAAGAATTGATGCTTTTGAATTGTGGTGTTGGAGAAGACTCTTGAAAGTCCCTTGGAGTGCAAGGAGATCCAACCAGGCCATCCTAAATGAAATCAGTGCTGAATATTCATTGGAAGGACTGATGCTGAGGCTGAAACTCCAATACTTTGGCCACCTGATGCAAAGAACTGACTCATTGGAAAAGACCCTGATGCTGGGAAAGATTGAAGGCAGGTGGAGAAGGGGATGACAGAAAATGAGATGGTTTGATGGCGTCACCAACTCAATGGGCATGAGTTTGAGTAAGCTCTGGGAGTTGGTGATGGACAGGAAAGCCTAGCGTGCTGCAGTCCATGGGGTCGCAGAGAGTCAGAATGAGTGACTAAACTGAACTGAAATGAATGATTACACATCAAAAGAACTCATTTTGCTCAAGTATATGTTTTTCCTTAAACTCTATACCAATGACTATAGAACAACATGGTATCCTGCTGGAGAACATGTTTCTCCTTCTTAAGACCCTTTTGACTAATCCTGTCATCTTAAAGTGTATGTTGTGGGAGTGTGTTTGGTAAGATCTTTCTATTGTTAGTTCTAATCCCATTATTTTAAAATGTAAATTGTGGGAGTGGGTCTGGCAAGACCTTTACAACCTTGAGACATTCTTTTGATTTACTGTAATAACCAGTTGAAAAACTACATATCTCCCTTGCTTAGACTAGTAAGGGGGGCACTCTTCATGCCCTTTCTGATGTCTATGTCAGAAGCTTTCTCTGTTCCTTTTTATACTTTAATAAAACTCTGCTACACAAAAGCTCTTGACTGATCAAGCCTGGTCCCTGGTCCCAAAGCTAAATCTTCTTCTTTGGAGATCACAAATCCGACACCATTCACTGTAAGCTATCAGTAGAAACAAAGTAAGAACCTTTTAATAGTGATCAGGTATTTCAGAAGCAATGTATAACTGCACCTACTTAATGTTATTCAGTTTTTTTCAGAATCCTGAAATATAAGCATGTGTTTATTTTTAGGGGCTTCCCGGGTGGATCATTGATAAAGAATCAGCTTTCAATGCAGGAACGCAGGCTTGATCCCTGTGTCCCTAAGATCCCCTGGAGAAGGAAATGGCAACCCACTCCAGTATTCTTGCCTGGAGGATCCCATGGACAGAGGAGCCTGGCAGACTACAGTCCATGAGATCACAGAAGAATCAAAAACAACTTAGCAGCTAAACAATATCATCTATATTTTAGGAATAATAATAACGATGGAACATTTGTACACATTTACCAGTCTTTAAGAATTTTCCTTCTTTTCCCCACTGTCAGGAACAAATAACTTTGAACACAATTCAGAACAACTTTCATGAAATATGGTTTATTTCTTACCTTTTTTTCTGACTGTATTATCTTTTCTACCACCTACTTCTTTGTAGGTCTTTTCTTTTCATTATTGCTTATTTCTTTAGTTTTTCTCTCACATAAAACTGAGGGAAAATATGAGCTTAGCATCTTCAATTCATGGTTCTATTCTGGTTATTAAAATGTGAACTAAAACCTTGCAAGCACATGGTACCTTGAAGATAATTTTCTCCATTCAGACAGTTACACAAAAGCCTGTGAGGATTCTAGGGTCATTGCTGAAGCTATATTTTAAGAATCCTATAGCCTTTCCTCACTGTTAGTTTTCACAACATTAGAAGCTTTCATTTCTAGGGTTAAAAAATACCCTGATGAGTGGAAGAACTATTCAACACAGCAGGTTATAAACCAATTAGGATGATGATGTCCTGGATGGTGATTTCCATGAACCTCTCACATTAGCTATTTCAGCTTTGTCTTTAAAAAAAGAAAAAAAAAACATTCAAAGTGAATAGAATAATGAAGAGGCTATTTAGGAAGGTTTGGACTCAGAGGAGGGGAAAAAATCCTTTCATTAGGTTCCAGATAACAGCTAGCTTAATAAGCAGCAAGAGGCAAAGATTTACTGTAGGGAAAAAGTAAAAGGGTGGAAAATAAAGCGATGAGATTGAAGGTTGGTAATATCATTGAAACTGGCAGCAAGGCAGGTTCCTATCAGATTATTTTGTTTTCAAAAATAACTATATAACTTTGCTTTGAAACTCTTGCTAAGACCTGTCTTGGAAAAATCTAAGATTCTTCATCTGTGTGTACCAAAGTGCCTAAGGACAAGGCTGTTACTTAAACTTTCTTCAAATTGAAATAATTTGTGTACGGATTTGTGGCTAACATCTTAGTGTACTACATAATTTCTACTGCTTCATAGCACGAGTGTTTCTAATTTTCAAGAGCACTGTAGTAAATGCTCACCAGCCAAGAGTAAAACATGGGATCATCCTTGTCATTGGAGCCAATGTTAGTTCTGCCTATGGCAGTGACTAAGGTAAAGATAAATTTGTTCCAAGCTGGAGCTTTTCACTGGCACTTGTTACACGTAATAAGGAAGCACTTTGAACTGGACCCTGGAGTATAGGAAAGCTAGAGAGTATGATGTTGCTAGGAAGAATGTTAATGAATTCAAGACAATGAAAGAAAGGAGGGGAGTACTTTTGGTGGAAATGGTAGGAAACTGGCAGAATTGGGGGGAAAGAAATCTTTAGAGATTTTACAGATTGCAAACTCCTTTTAATAATTAGATTGCAATAGTAAGTATTGAGTAACTGGATAGAAATCCATATTCTGACTTAGCTAGCTGATGGGTAAAATCTAGTCTTTTTTCAAATTTATTTTAGCAGATTTTTGTTGGATTAATTGTAAATAAAATCTTCTACTCCTGTTAACTTCCTGATACTTTGCCTAACCTTCTACTTCTTTCAAGTGTTTGCTCTTACTGTGTAAGGAAGCTCATATTCTTTAAGTCTCCTGTCTGATTTTGCTTCTTAAATTGCCAAAGTGAACTCTAAAAACATGTCTCTGTCATTTCCTTTTATATCGAATCTCTTGTGGTCCATGCTGTAACCACGTCACTGATGCTATTAATGACCACCAAAGAACTTCATGGGCTTCCCTGGTGGCTCAGTGGTAAAGAATCTGCCTGCCAATGCAGGAGATGTGGGTTCAGTTCCTGGGCTGGGAAGATTGGCTGGAGAAGGAAATGGCAGCCCACTCTGATATTCTTGTTTGGGAAATCCAATGGACAGAGGAGCCTGGCGGGCTACAGTGCATAAGGTCACAAAGAGTTGGATACAGCTTAGGGACTAAAACAACAACAAAAGAGGTTCATTTTGAGGCTCTAGGGACTACCTCTCAATCTTCATCCCCAGAGCAGTTGCCTTGAACACAGGAATAATGTAACCTTTCCCAAGTCTCTCACTTCAGTTTCCTGCATTTAGTCTGCCTGTCTCCAGAGTATCCCAAGGCTTGGCTTTGGCTCTTACACTCATAACTTCAGTTACTCATCACTATATGAATGACAGCTCTCATCATAACACCTCTGACCTCTTACCTGCTTTATCCATTCCATGTAGCAAATTGTCTACATTGCCTTTCTTTTTGGGAATTATTATAACTTCATAGTCAACATGAAATTGTGCATCCATGTTGATGTCCAACAGCAACCCTTTTCACCATTTTTTGATATAAAAAGAACCAACATTTCTGTCTTATTTATCTGAAAATAACTCAAAAGTTAAGCCATAAAAAAAAGCCCTCATGCAAGTAATATTTCCCAACAAAGAGGCTTTAAGTGAAGAATTTGCAGGTATCACATGTAGTCTGTATTCTGGAAGGAGCATAATAAACTATGCATACATACCTTACTGGAAAACAATGGTCACAGTCTCTTAGTTCCATCATTTCCTATGAGAGGGAAAAATCATTATATGAGAAGGCCAGAGCTTCTAAGACCCCTTTCAAGAATTGCAAGGTTTTTATGACCCCATTAATTTCCTGTCAAAAACTTTCATGAAGTACTCAGGCAATGCATTCGATACAGAGGGAAGAATTTAGACAAAGTCTTATATATTTAATCTTCTCAATATCTTACTTATCTGTTCTTATCTTTCCATCTACCAGCCATCAGGTTTTACCCGGACCCCGATACTAGCATCTTACTCTGTTTTTCTGCATCTTTGCTTGCCCTCCCTTCCAATCTGTTCTTTATTAGCAATATAACTAATCCTTTGAAACTCAAATCAGTTGGTGTCTTTTTGCTGCATGAAACCTTTCAGTGGATTCCCCTTGCACTGAAGAAAAAGACCAAAATCCTTATCATAACTCACAACGCCACTGGGAGCTATGAATGTCCCCTCTGTTAGCTTTTTTTTTTCCCTAGTGAGTGATACATTCAGATTAGTGGATTCTCTTTTAAGGGCATAGGTTCCAAGTGCATATCAATATTGAACTGGATAGTTGACTTATGTTTAGTATTCCTTATGCAGCTTTGATTTTGTATACATTCTAATTCAGTCTCAAACACATAGTGGATCATCCAGAATACATTTTTAATGAGTGATGAATAGACATAGAAACACATAAATGAATACATGTATACAAACAAACCATTATCAGATAGTCAGATGGCTCCTTATTTCTAAGAACTTATCAGAACAAAAGTGTAATCTTGCTTAAGACCAAATTCAGGCAGTGTTTGTGTGTCTTTTTGTTTTGGTTAAAAAGCATCAGTTTTATATATTTTTAAAGGACTCTATTCCCTTGCTGCAAATAGTATAGGCACAATGCTACCCTGTTTCTCATTTTAAAGAAAATAATAGCAATACCGTATGTTTGTTGACAGCTTTGCAGTATAAAGCACTGTTCACACAGATTACCTCATTTTAAATTTCTCTATTTCTTCTGCTACTATGGGAATTCTATTTAAGAATTTCCTTTTAAAACTAAGGCAATTACCCCATTCGGTTCCTGTATTCCTTAACAACACCTTCACCAAGGTATTGTCTCTCTCCCGTGTCTTTCTTGTCCAGATGTACAGTTATGATTTACCCAGAATAAATGGAAATAGTAGGAGCAATACACAGAATTTTTTATTGTTCCTTATACACTCAAGCATTTCATTTTAGGGGCTGCCATACTATGTTAGGAATTGCCATACTAATGTTCAAAGTTTATTTACATACTTTGTATGAAATGAGTTTCTCACTTGAATTGGGATTATTAGAAGAGGGAAATGGTTACTTTTTATCTCCTCCATACTTCACATCTTTCACTGTAACATTCACAAGTTGCTGAGGTTTAACTAAGCAAAGATTATCTCAAGATGGGACCTGGGAAGGGCAGTTCAATTCTCTCATACCCTTTCCTTTTGGGCTTTTCAGCCAACACTGTTGTTGTTTAGTCACTAAGTCATGTCTGACTCTTTTGTGACCCCACCAGGCTCCTCTGTCCATGGGATTTCTTAGACTAGAATACCAGAGTGGGCTGCCATTTCCTTCTCCAGTAGATCTTCCCAACCCGGGGATCGAACCCATGGCTCTTGCATTGCAGGTGGATTCTTTACCATCTGAGCCATCAGGGAAGCCCTTTGCTGCTGAGCCAAGTCTAAAATTGACTTTATAATCGCTGATTCTATGTTTTTCTTAATAACCATAGATATATTAAATTAACTAGAACTGATCGATCTTTATTTTTGATCTCACATTTTACATTTCTGAAGAAGCATTTGAAGTGATCAATTGATGCTCTACTTCATTAATTCATTTCCTCTTTCCCCCCTTAATACAGAAGCCCCATGTTCATAAAGGCCAAAAAAAAAAATTGGAACAGGTGCTTTGTTTTTATAACTTTGATTAAGTGAATATATTTGTTTTGTTTATATGCTACGTTTGTGATTATTTTTGTTGTTGCAGTAGTGCATAAATTCTTATTTCTGACTTTAAAGTTTCCACATGTTCCTTTATACTCCCCTCAGGCCAAATTTGGGTTGGGCCCTGAGTAGAAAAACACATTCCCTTTCCTTCGGTAAGTAAGAGAGACAATAAATAGACAACTGCCAAGTAGGATAATCAGTGTGTTCAGAGGTAATGATATGAATTTAGTGCTCTGGAAACCATAATGTAGGATGCCCTATGCAAGCCCTGATACAAGACATGGGTGGGATGGAAGAGAATGGTCAGAAAAAATAACCCGTGGCAGTGACTTTTGAACAGAGTGCTGCAGAGTGAAAAGGGATAGAGAACATTCTGGGCAGAGGGAAAACATAGATTCACATGAGACATGGAATCACATCCTGCCTGTGGACTCTTACGTGGCCGTATAGGGTTCACAACAGGTCATGGAAGTCAAAAAACTGGAAAATAAAACAGGGGCCACATTACAAAAGATCTTGGAAGTCAGGTAAGGAGTTTTGATTTTATACTGAAAGCAATGGAAGGGTGACCTTAAAGGAATTTAATAAATGCTGACAGACACAGATCTTCATCTTTAAAGGTTTTCTCTGACCAGAGTTTTGAAGATAGATGGGGAGTGCAAAAGGCTGGTCTTAAAGCAGTAGTTCTCAGTCCTGGCTGCACATTAGAATCACTGGGGGGAGCTTTTAAAAATGCCAGTGCCTGGACTCCACGCCAAACCCATTAAGTCAAAAATCTTTGGGAATAAGGCCCAGACATTGATATTTGTTAAAGCTCCCCAGATGTGCACATGAGGCTATGATTCACTAAATAAGAGAGAGCATCAGGAAGCTTTTAATCAAAACAGTCTAGAGAGAAGAAGCTAGATGATAGAGAGGTTAGAAGAACCATTAAGGAGGTTGAATGAATGACTTGGCATCTTGGTTAAAGGATAAGGAAGAAAGAGGAATCAGAGATGATTTGTAGATTTCTCCTTGAATGACTAGGGTAGAGATGATGTGATCAATTTTGGATATGTTGAATATTTTAAAAGAATTTTGTAGGAGTTGGCTATGTGGATATGGAACTGAGGAGAGAGTTCTTAGGTTAAAAACACAGATTTGACTATGATCAAATCATAGGTGGCAAATGAAACAATGTAAGTAGGTGAACTCACCAGGGAATATGTGTAAATATATGTAAAGTAAAAAAGAAAAAAGGTCCTCTGGGAATAACAATGTTTAAATGATGAGCAGAGAAGGCTGAGGAGCGGCCAAAGAGGTAAAATAAAAACTTTCTTTTTAATCTTGCAATGTTTATCATTGGAAGGTTTCAAGCAGGAGGTTTCAAGGAGGGCTCATCAGTGATAGCAAGTACTGAAGGGAGATCTGGAAAAAATAAAGACTTTACCTAGATAATCTCCAGTGCTGTAGTGATTTGAAGATTACTATTCACATCTTAAAAAGGAATTCCTGTGGCAAGAGTCAAAATGGAGTGGATTCAGAAGGGTATTTAGGATGTGAAAGTGGAAATAGTGGGTGTAGGCTAGTGCCCCTAGATCACTTTTGGAATCTAGTTTAAAAATGCAGATTCCAATTCAGTAGATGTGAAGTGGGACCTGAGTTGAGTGTGTGCATTCGTGTGTGCATGCTGTCACTAAGTCATGTCTGACTCTTTGCGACCCTGTGGACTGTAGCCTGCCAGGCTTCTCTGCCCATGGGATTTTTCAGGCAAGAATACTGGAGTGGGTTGCCATTTCCTTCTCCCAGGGATCTTCCTGACCCAGGGATCGAACCCTTGTTGAGATACTGCATGTCTAATAAGTTCCTAAGTAACGCTGCTACTGCTGGTACACAAACCATTCTTTAAGTAACCCTGGTATAGATAAACCACTCTTTCATAAAGGAGAAAGTCATAGGATTGGCCAGAGCTAGTGTAGAGGCAAAAGAAAGAATATTTGTTTTGTTTTGTTTTATGTTATGTACTTTTTAGATGAGGTTCTAGACTGAGATTGAAGATAGAAAATGGGTAAAAATGAAATCATTTCTCTTAGATGATGTAAGAATTTTGAATATTGAATACAGGAAGGGAATTAGGCATGAGTAGGACTCAATAGACATGATTATGAGCAAGCTCCGGGAGTTGATGATGGACAGGGAAGCCTGGAGTGCTGCAGTCCATGGGGTCGCAAAGAGTCAGACATGACTGAGCGACTGAACTGAACTGAACTGAAGAAGGCATGTTAAGTCACTGTAGTATTCTTTCTTGGAGAATCCTGTGTACAGAGGAGCCTGGTGGACTGCAGTCCATGGGGTCACAAAGAGTCGGACATGACTGAAGCAACTAGCATGCATGCATGCAAAGAGAAACCTAAACCTGAAGAGAAGAGGGTAAGGAAGACTAGAAATAAAGAAAAGTCCATTAGTAGACAACACATGGCACTTTGCTTTTATAACACATGATACCTGTTCAAGGAATTATTATTTTTATTCCTTAACTTAATTGGCTAGACTGTGGACTGCGCTTGTGAGAAGTTAGCCCACTTTGCTTTTCAGGTGTAACTTGCATTTTTTGCACTCATCAAATCAAAGTGAGTGAAAAGGTGTAGGGATGAAATTCAATGTGTGTTGAGGGTGGGGAAAAAGCCTTTTTTTTTTATTCTTCACATTTAAAAATATTTTATTCCAACAAATGCATCAATTTTGATGTGCAGATCTGCGGTGGCGGATGGGTTTTATTGTGTGCACTGCATGCTGGTGACATGGTAATAAATTCGTGGTGCTGGAATTATAATGATACTCTTTAGCTCCACTTTAATGAACTCTTGCTGCACCCTTTTGAGTTGTTAGTACTTTATTTGCTACATTTGACACTTAATTAGTTGATGGTGGGGACAGGCTGAACAGATGGATTGTCCAGTGATATGTTGTGTCTATATCACATTGAAACAATTTATTTTCTGTCTTGTGAATGCCCTAAGATTGTAAGCTGAAATATTTTTACATAGCTATAGATGAAGCTTCTCTTCCAACCTTAAGCTTTCCTTTCAACCAATAGTTCCCCTTTGCCAAAGGAAGCCATTATTTTTTAAGTTGATTCATTTCAATGACCAAATAACATTTCAACATCTGCCTATTTATGTAATTAATAAAATAATTTACAAGTTCCATTATGATTGCATATTGGTATTTTCTTATAAATCTACAACTCTCCAACCAGTGGCAAAAAATGTGGTCCTTTTTCCTTAAGTCATCTTTCTTTAAATATAGGAACTAAAACACACGTTCCTATATTTTATAACCAAAACAGATGAGCTTTTGTCAGAAGATTAACTCATTTTCTCTATGAGAATATGCAGCATACTTTCAAGGAGATATAATATGATCTTTGACATTCTGTTGATTAGGAAAGTAAGCAATCCTCCCCATGTACATGTGACTTTAAACAAAATATTTAGTCATTTTCACCCCTATAAATTCTGTTTACTGTCTTTTAAACTTCTGTGTTCCACAGATGGTATTTTTTCTCAATTGAAAAGTGGCTTTAATAACTCAGAAATGTGTTTAAATAATATGCTGCTCTGTGCTTGTGAGAGAGCATTTTCTGTAAAATTTTATAATGAAAATTTCTAATACACAGAAAAGCTGAAAGAACTGTAAATGTCTCTGAACCTGCCACCTAGACTGTGCTGTGCAAATTCATCCCTTTCTCTGCCCATCAGTCCCTACAATTTTCTGATGCATTTCAAACTAAATTTAGAGACATCAGTACTTTTTACCCCTAAGCACTTCAGCATGCTTATCATTAACTAGAGCTAAGCATTCATTTATAGTTATTTTTGTTGTTTTATTTGCTTGTTTTTTGTGGCAAAATTTGCATAGAGTCAAAAGTACAAATCTTATATGTACAGTCAATGAGTATTGATGAATGGGTACACCTGTGTGACACATACCTCTATCGAAAGAAAGGAAAATAATATCACCTCAGAAAGGAAAGAACCTTTGGATGTTAGCTAGACTTATTACAGTGATCAGTTCACAATATATATAAATATCTAATTATGTTGTTTACCTGAAACAAATGTAAGTTTATATGTCAGTTATATCTCAAGTAAAAATAATAAAGATAGTAAATGGATTAAAACAATGTAGTTGGTTGGTAGAAGGACATGTGCTCATCTTCTCCTGTGAGAGCACCAAAATCACAACTAGCTGTTGAACAGCCATTGACAGGAGGTCACTGTGTCTGTATGCTAAATCACTTCAGTCATGTCCAACTCTTTGCAACCCTATGAACTGTAGCCCACTAGGTTCCTCTGTCCATGGGATTCTCCAGGCAAGAATACTGGAGTGGATTGCCATGCTCTCCTCCAGGGGATCTTCCCAACCCAGGGATGGAACCTACATGTCTTAGGTCTCCTGCATCCCTTATGTCTCCTGCATTGGCAAGTGGGTTCTTTACCACTAGCGCCACCTGGCAAGCCCATGGGACCCACCAAGAATGATACCCCATGTTCAGCGATAAAGGAGAAACTGCAATGAGGTGGTAGGAGGGGCACAATCACAATAAAATAAAATCCTATACCCAGTGGGTGGGCAACCCACAAACAGAATAATAATACCAAAAAAGTTCTCACAACCAAAGAAATTGTGAAGGTTTTGAGCCCCAAATCTGGCTTCCCAGCCTGGGGATCTAGTAAAGGGCCTCAGAATCCCCAGGGAGTCTGACTTTGAAGGCCAGTGAGATTGAATGGCAGACTTCCACAGAACTGGGGGAAACAGACTCCACTCTGGGAGGGCACAAACAAAAACCTTGTGGACATCAGGATCCAGGGGAAAGGAATAGTGACCTCCACAAGAACTTACCAGACCTGCATGCAGGTCGTGTATTTGGACGTGTATTGGAGGGTCTCCAGTAGAGGCATGGGTTAGCATTGGCCTGCTGTGGGAATGAGGGCAGGGGGTGGAGGACACGGGAAGCAGCAGTCCTGGGAGGTGCCCTTGGTGTGAACCCTCTTGGAGATTGCCATTGGCCCTACCATAGAGCCCATAGACCCCAGGGCTGGGTCACCTCAGGACAAACAAAATTGAGAGGGAGGCAGCACAGCCCCACACATCAGCAGACAATTGGATTAAAGTTTTACTGAGCACTCCCTGCCACCAGAGAGACCTCGTTTTACCCACCACCAGCCCTCCCATTAGGAAACTTACACAAGCCTCTTAGCCTCATCCACCAGAGGGCAGACAGAAGAAGCAACAAGAACGACAAGCTTGCAGCCTCCTGAACGAAAACCACAATCACAAAAAGCTAATCGAAATGAAAAGGCATGGGATGATGTCCCAGATGAAGGAAAAAGATAAATCTCCAGAAAATAATCATGATAGTAAATGAAAGGAACTTTTTAATGTTGGCTTTGGTTTATTTCAACTGAATTTGAACATGACTGAATATGATTGCCAAGCAGTATCATTCCAGGGAAATGATACAGATGTCTATATGCTATTTGTTCATCCAGGCACTGGAATGACTGAGTTCTTCCTAATAGCCTTGTAAGATGAGTTTCTATCTCTGACAGAAGCATCAAGGAGCATGTATTTCACGGACTGTTAGAGCTGGAAAGAACTCCAGGGATCATCCAATCCACTACCCACCTTTACTTAATAGCTCAGGATTTGAAAAGTCCTATGGTGTTACAAAAGTGAATAACTGCCTATCTTTCCCCTGTAATTAGGGGCCAAATACTCTGCTCATTGTCTTGTGTCCAACATTTCTTTAATCTTCATAGATTATTAACTTTCTTGTTATTATTATCCCCATTCTACAGAGAGCAAACCGAGTGTGAAAATAGCATTAAATTACTAATCTTTGGCATGTGCAAACTAACCTTAAATGTTAGACTGATATTATAAAATATTTTAACTTAATTATTTGTTCTGGGTCTGTCATCTGTGAATTTAAAGTGAAATGCTTGGCTGTTCCTGAATTCCAGCTTTTGGGGGATTTAGAGGAGAAGCATATATTCAAATTAGTCATAGCAGCTAGGATTTAATCATTTGTCTATAATTCCCCTCCTTTTTTTTTTCAATTTTTTGGTCTGAAATGTCTTCTCAGACATTGTATTCTGTTTGCACAGGAACCACATTCCTCTCTCCTGTTCCTAAATAGAGTAAATGCCCATTTCTACTAGCTACATTCGACTTCATGGTTAGTGTATGTTGGACTTCTCTTTGCAGAGTTTAACTACAGATAAAACTTCTACACAACCATGTTTAAATTCCATGTGGAAGTAGAAGGAACACATCTTTTCAAATTGGAGGATAATTGCTTTACAATGTTGTGTTGGTTTCTGCCATACAAGAACATGAATCAGTCATAAATATACATATATCTCCTCCCTTTTGAACCTCCCTCCCACCCCCTAGGAGGAACAAATATTAATATTTCCTACAAATTGGGTCATTATTACTTTCACTTTCCTTGGCTCCTTATAAATCTTTGACTATAAAACATTGATATATACTCACATTACTCAAGGTATAGTTGTACCCTAACTTTATACAAGAATAGAATAATGATGATTTCTTTGTTTTCAGTACCCTTCTTGATCATGCCTAACCTTTTGGTGACTATTTTGGCCTCAGGGAACAGTTTGTTTTGATTACCGTATTTTCTTCCTGATACTAACAAATGGTTCACAGTGTATTAAATTTCAATTGGGAAAAATTTCCTTACAGTTGACCACAGTTAAATAGATGACACTCTTTACCCATTCAAATGACCTCAAAAGATTTACTTGTAATTTAAATATTTAAGCTCAGTGCTTTCTACCTGGAACTCTTATATACTCTGCAGACTCATGGAGATCCACAGAGTGCTCCCTCTAGCAGATTACAAATGTTTGCTGGTGATTGTAATGTCTGTACAGAGAAGCAATAACACCTTCCTTTAGTATGGTCCTTGAGTCTTTTATCCATTGTTGAATTTTACCTTCACGATGATTCTTTGGTTGTGCAACTATCATTATTTCAGTTTTGCAACTGAGGAACTTGAAGCTGTGATGAATCAACTTATGCAAACTACAATGGCTATTTCATCACAAATCCAGGGCTACAGCCCATTACTAACTGCTAGTCAAGGTTTCTTTCTAAAACTTAGTCACAGTGACTTCTAATTCTCAGACAGTAACTTGAGGGCAGAAATTGGAACAGAGCTGTTCTTTGTTCTCTAGCAATATATATATATATATATACACTCACAAATTCAATCATTTCAGTTTTGAACATTTTCCCTTAGAAAAGATGTTAAGGGAATTTATATCAGTCAAGATCATATATTGATAATCAAACATAGCTAGCTTAAAAACTTGAAGTAAAAGACTGGTTAGTACTCAATCAACTGAACTGTTTCTTTCTCTGCAGTATTGTGGTTCTTGACATGATTGCTTGGTTTCCAATTTGACACTTCTGGAAATCTGTAAATCAGGACACATGCTGAGTCTCAGTCTGTCATCCTAAGCCCTGGCATTGGTTATTTATTCCTTTCATTATCCAGCATCTACTTACTGCACAATTCCCTGGAGAAGCTTACCCTATTGGACCTCTGAAAGAAGAAATACACACATTAGGGTGGCTCTTCAGTTACCAACATGTGCTGATTATCTGAGTTTATAAACATATATTTCTTCTTATTTCATTTTTGTATGTCAGATGAGTCTGATATAAATATAAATCTACAGAATGGGACCAAGTACATTGCCATAATATATCTTTGGTCTGTCATTAATACCATGGGTGAAGTGTTGCAAGTATGGTGAAATTCTGTAGTTTGAATTGTTGCCCAATTATGAACAGTTACCAACTCTAACTACCTTGATGGTCCATCTCCAAAATAACTTTTCTCTTTGATGATCTTCAGATTTTGTATTTACTTTCATTCCTTGAAAAAATGAAATAGATTAAAAAATTTCTAAAATTCTCCTCTGTATATATTCTTCAGGGTCTACTCAGGATAGCTGTATCAATTATACTCTTGTTTTTTTTTTGGCTATGTCACATGGCTTGTGGGATCTCATTTCCCCAACCAAGAACTGAACCTGGGCCCTTGGCAGTGAAAGTGCAGACATTCCTATCCACTGGACCTCCAGGAAATTCCCTACATTGCCTTTTTAAATTTGCATAACTGATTGCTGCTCCGTTAGTCTCTATGGACTGATTTGGTTCTGTGACTCTAGTCTTACTCACTCTCCAGTGAGTGAGTGTCAAAAATTCTTTATCACACAAATCTAAGTACTCAATCCTATTGTGTCCTTGGTGCAACCATTGCATCTCTTATTCATATCTGCCCAAGCAATATATATTTCACATCAGCCCTTTTCAAAAAGATGAATTCTCCAAAGTAGTATGTATAATACATTTTACAAGTCTTGAAAATATATTATTAATTTTTTATTGAAGTACGATATACATGAGGGAAAGGGCACATCACATAAATGTCTAGCTTGGTGAATGTGCAGAAACTGATTACAACTGTGTAAACAGCACCCAAATCAAGGAAAGGTATGTTAGAGGACCCTTAAAAGTCTCTCTCATGTCTCTTGCAGTGACTACCAGTCCCACAAAGGTAACAGCCATCTTGACTTCTATAATCATCTCACTTTGTCCTGGTTTTGCACATTTTATAAATAGAATAAAACAGTATGTCCTTGATTTTGGCTAACTTCTTTCTGTCACTATTATTTTTGTGAGATTTATACATCTTATTGAATATAGATGTAGATATTTAATTCTCATTGCTGGGTAGTATTCTATTGATAAATTTACCACAAGGTATTTATCAATTCCACTGTATGGTAGATGGGAATTTGGGTACTTTCCAAGGTGGATACAATCTTCTAATTTTGTACATCTTTTGGTGAATATAAGTATGCATTTCTCTGGGCTATATACCTGGGAGTGGACTATAAGTCAAATCATGTTTAAATATCTTTGACAAGTGGACTAGAGAAATCTCTGGTGTTTATCTTTTTGTAAAGAAAATAATCTCTCCATAATTTCTGCTCTGCAAAATGGATTCTCACATATGGTTAGTTATTTCACAAGGGGTGATACATCTGCTGCCTGTCTTTCTAGTATTCATCTGATTGTACTTATGTTAATAACAATATGATAGTTTATTGTTGTGATTATCCTCTGGAGCTCAGTATGTTTCAAAATTTGAAAATGCCCATAAAAATATCCTTATCCAATAAACACATGCACTTGTCTATGTTGCTTAGTCTAAGATTTAATTAAAAAGACAGACTGAGGCAAAAAGTCATGCCAGCAGATTTTCTCTGACCTACAGTTTATTTTAAGAATGTCAGAGAGAGATCATTGATTAGTTTTGACTTACTGGATTCCTCCCCCCACAGTTATTATTAATTTATGGATTTTTTGAATCAGATGAGACTACTCCACTAGTAAACATGAATATTAAAGATGTTTAATACGTGAAAATATGGTCAATGCAAAGGCATTAAATCAAAAACAAAGGATGCCCAGAGAATATTTGTTTGCTTATAATAGAGATTGTAGAAAGTAAGAGGAAAATAAAGAGGGAAATCTGAAAGATTTAATCAAGTATTCAAATTATATGGATTTGAAATGCAATAAAGAGACGGTGATTGCTTTCAGAGAAGAAAGACTCAAGGTCCTGCGTAAGAGTTAACTTTGGAAGTGTTGATTTGGCCAAAAAGTTCCTTCTGGTTTTTCTGTAGCATCGTATGGAAAAGCCCCAGTGAACTTTTTGGCCAACCTGTAGCACTTGTACATTTTTCTAGAGAGGAAACATGGATACTTGAAAAAGTATAAATGGACAATTCATTTGGCAGTTATGAGAAGTATACCACGTGCCAATCATGGGGCTATGCTCTAAGAAAATTTTTAAATGAATAAAATTCTAACTTAGACTAGATTCCCCTAGAAGCAGACCTTGAAACAATGACTTAAGTAACAATGATTTACTTGTATGATGATCTCAGGCAGTACCAGTAGGAGAGCAGGACAGTGAAATATGTAAAGGAAAGAAGCCAGTAATTGAGCCAATTACTGAGCAGGTTACTGCTGTGGACAACTAGAGTCCAGCCCCAGTTAGTGAAGTCTGAGTGAAAGTGAAATTGCTCAGTCATGTCCAACTCTTTGTGACCCCATGAACTGTAGCCCACCAGGCTCCTCTGTCCATGGGATTTTCTAGGCAAGAATACTGGAGTGGGTTGCCATTTCCTTCTCCAGGGGATCTTCCTGACCCGGGGATTGAACCCAGGTCTCCTGCATTGCAGGCAGACTCTTTACCATCTGAGCCACCAGGGAATCCCTTAAGTCTGAGAGATGGTGAAAAATACACCTGACAGTTGTTATCAATAAGGGGCAGTTATCTCCTACATCTCATCCATCATTGGCTGATTGACTTGTCAGTTCTCTACAGTAAGATTTCTACCGCTCTACTAAAATCATTTTCTGCATGGTCTTCAGGAAATCTCTTGTGGTCAAAGCCAGTGGATACTTTTGGCATGGGTTTTGGGAGATCTGACTGCTTAGGTCCAGGTGTTGGCTCTTGCACTCACTATCTGTATGACCGTAGGCCAGTTCTTTAACATAGTCCCTATTTCTTCATCGGTTAAATGAGGAGAACAGCAACAGTAATGACACAAACAATGATACCTCCCTCATAAGATTATCATGGTGGTTAAATGAGTTAATACATGTAAAGAGCTTAACACAGTACTTTAAGCAGAGAGGGTATTCAAATAATATTTTATTATGATTTGTATTAGCTCCTGTGACGTCTGTGGTATATAAAAGTGTTAACCACACTTGTGTTTTTGAAATTTTCTCTTATCCATGTTTCATCCATTCATCCATCTGATTGACTACTTATGCTGTATCCTGTCTTTGTGTTGTATTTTCCAGGACTCCATCTTTAACCCTCTGTTTTGCTCAATCTATACACCATACCAATGAGAATGTGTTCATATTGATGGCTTCAATTTTTACTTTTCTCTAGTGATCTCTAATCCTGGATTTCTCTGTCTCCCAAAATATTCAGCTATGCTGTAGCATCTTCAGTCCAACTGACTGAAATGATAGTCCTATAAGGAAGATCCTCAGAACTTTCCACTGGATCAGTCTAAGACTGAACTCATTGCCTTTTCCTTAGAACTGTTGATCTGTATTCCTTGTGAAAGTGAAAGCGTTGTCACTCAGCCATTTCTCTTTGCAACCCTATGGACTGGAGCCCACCAGGCTCCTCTGTCTGTGGAATTCTCAGGCAAGAATACTGGAGTGGGTAGCCATTCCCTTCTCCAGGGGAATCTTCCTGATCGAGGGATCAAACCCTGGTCTCCTGCATTACGGGCAGATTAGATTCTTTACCACTGGACCATCAGGGAAGCCCCTTTATTCCTTGAGGAGATAATAAATAGCACCTCCATTCAATAGGCACCAACCAACCAACAGCCAGGGAATCTTAGACTCCATTGTTTCCCCAGTGCTTAGGCTAATGCCTGGTATCAATAGATGGTAAAGAAAATGGTAACTGGCAGGATGGAAATATTGATGCAGGGGGGTAGATGGATTGTTGAGTAACCTATAAATCTGTTTCTTTAAGTATTATCTCATGATCATGCACAATTGAAGGTCAGAGATGAGAAAGCACGTCTTTAGTGGAGTGCGTACCCAGTAAACCATTTTCTGTTACTAATTTACACACACGTGACCCTTGGGGATGAATACCTTCATTGCTGTGATTGAACAGGCATTCAAATGGTATGTTTGTCTGAAATGATGCTATAGACTATAGACACTTCCTTCTTTTTCCACAATTAAGAAATATCTACCCACATGATCGGAGAAACTGCTTTCCTTCTTTCTCATATAAAGTGATTGCCTTTTAAAAATATAAATTATGTCTATCCTGTTGAAATGAATATAAGATACACAAAATATTCACTGGCATAAATGCAAATGGCTTACCATGTTTTTCTCAAAAAATACTAGGCATTCTAAACATTTTAATAGCATAGTAAAATGTTACCAATTAAGGCTAATTAAGGCAAATTGTAATCATAGGCTTTTAGAGGAAAGTCAATTTTAATATTTCCAAATACATGTAATATGCATATAACAATAGGCCAAGGAAAATAAAGAAGTGCCAGCTATGCAGAGCAAAATAGCCTGCTATGATAAGTTGGAAAATGGTTTGCAATCAGGTTATCAATTGATTCTATGATTGATAATAAATTCCAGAACACTTAAAGAGATGCTTGCTTATATTTTAAATTGCTTTTTTATAATAGTATTTACGCTAGTAATTTTGTAAACTGAAGATTAAACAGACTAGTTAATAACTGTAAATCTCAACTATAATAAGTGCTATACTACCCAGTGGGGGAACAACAGCAATGCAACAAACAAACAAAAAAAAATGATCTTCATAGATTACAAGGAGGTACTGACATTTAAACAGAGGGTGACATGTTAAGCAAAGTTGAAATATAATATGCTGAGTGGATTTGGGATGCAGAGCAAACACCCAAACCAAAATGAACTCAATAAAACAGTATCTATCACGAGTGTCACTTACTCAGTTTTACCTATTCCAGGCACCAGATTCTTTCATTCATGCCACAGGCACTAGCCTTGTGGGGTCTATTTAGCCCTGATGGCTATTTATAAAATATCTCAAATACTTCTTTAACTCATAACTTCGAATAATTTAAGAGAGGCAACAACAGATTTAATTAAGAAGAATTAAGTTTATGCCATGAAATAAGAAGCACAATACTGTGCTGTATACATTTTATTTATCCGTTGCCCATCTCTACCTCATTCTCCACTCTGGGAGGCTAATGTGTGTCATCAGTGGTCTGCCGTGTCCTCTGGCTTCCAATTGATTTAGCCACTGGGGAGTGGGAGTAGGAAATAGAAGAGAAAGGGCAGAGGGGTCAGGATATTTATTCTCCTAGTTCCCCACCCATGAAGTTGCTTCAGGCTATGTCCCTTGACAAAAGGTTACTGCTCTTCTCAAGGTGCTTTCTTCTTATGATTCTCAGCTTCTGGCCACTTCTCCCTCCCCTGATGTCTTGGGCCTAGATGTAGTAACATCTCCACTGCTGCAAGATCCAGTTTCTTATATTATCTCTGGTGATTTTCCTACACCCTGATTGTGCTATAATTTGTTCCTTTGTAAATAAATCGTTCAGATTATCCAGGCCAGATCACAGAGGAACATGTATATCAAGCTGAGATATTCCACAGGACAGTGTGGGGACATTGAAGGGTTTAAGTGAGGGAGTGGGGTGATTAGATTGACCTTGCTTATTTCTGGGTCTACAATGTGCAAGTTACATTGGAAAATAGACTTGAGGCAGAGAGACTACGTAGTCTATCCCAAACATGTAGGCAGAAAATGATAGAGCTTTGCATTGGCAATGTGTGGAAACAAGGAAGGAGTTCGGTATGAGAGAAATTAGTAACCAATTATATATGGTGTTTTGCCAGACTTAGGGAAAATTCTAGAATGTCATATTTCCTGCTTAAGGAATAAAATAGTGATTTTATTACTTGTTTTCTATGGCATTATTTCCATTTTATGAAATCAGCTTAAAGAAAAGATTGCATGGCCCTCAAAGAAAAGAAAAAACAATCTTGTCATGTTTATTTTGAATATTCTAAAATATTCCAGAGCAGAATCTATAGGGAATTGCTATCTTTGACTCACAAGGATATCAAAAAATAGCCTCAGTGTAAGTCTGTCCTACTTGTAGAATATAACTGGCATGAATTCTAAAATATTGTTACAAGAAGTTTCTAAATATGCAGGAAAAAAGTTTTGCAACCAAGTGGTTTACTTGGGAGTTGAGAGAAATATCAATAGGGGAGTGAGGAAGTGAGATAGGTAAGGCAAGACAGCCAATTAAGGATGATGCATAATCAAGCAGGTTACCACGATGACCCACTAGAGAGGCACTTTCCCACTGGGAAAGCTCTGGAACGTTTATAAATCACATATCTCAGAGTTATCTTCCCTAGCATCAAGGGTGCTATCATATTCATACCCCAGGGCCTCCCATCAGCCATTGATGAGAGGCTGCTTCTGGGAGGCAGGGTGGTGAGAGAGTGGAGAGGGGATAGCAAAGCATACTCTTGGGGCCAACACAAAGCCTGCAAGCAACCAAATGTCAGCGATGGTATTGGAAGTAAGGCTGCTGGGCACTGAAGTGATAAGGGTGGGGGATTTGGACATTCTGTTGTAGGAGCTTGCAAAAAGGTTATTCATATTTTGCTCCAGAGATGAACAGACATAGTTAAATTTTTCACTTATACTATTGATGTTCTAGGTCACTTTCAGGAAGTTGACTTAATAAAAACTCATGTTTGCCTTTTAAAAAAGTAAGAAATACTACTGTCTGTCATGCTAGCTATAACACCACGAGTGATTTCTTTTATAAGTAATATAAAATGTGAGATAATATTTGGATGTTAAATTTCATGTGTCGTCTCCAGACTAGCATTTACCCCCACATATTCATTTTTCCTTCTCTTCCAGTTGAAAGAATTCAGAGTCAGTGGGATGAAGTACAGGAACACCTTCAGAACCGGAGGCAGCAGTTAAATGAAATGTTAAAGGATTCAACACAATGGCTGGAAGCTAAGGAAGAGGCCGAGCAGGTGGTGGGGCAGGCCAGAGCCAAGCTTGAGACATGGAAGGAGGGTCCCTACACAATGGATGCAATCCAAAGGAAGATCACAGAGACCAAGGTTAGTATCAAAGCTATGTTCTTAGAATAAAATACACTGGGTAAAATTATACCATGGATTAAAATTTAATGTTTTTAATGTAAATTTATTAAAAGAAAACATAGACTGAAGAAAAAAATCTATATAGTCTTCTTGGATGGGGTGGCTTCCATTTCTAAATTAGTCATTGTTTGGACTACCCCAAGCTACACAGCTTGTTTTTAATACTAGGCTTATGTGAAAAATAAACCCTGAAATCTCAACAGCTGAGTACAGTAATGATTAATTCCTTGGTTGTGTCATAGTCCGATAGAGGTCAAAGAACTCTTCTTGGGAGCTTTCCCCTAAATGGTGAGTTGCAGATTCAGGATTTTCTAATTTTATTAAACTATAATTTTAAAATCATGTCTGCCCTAAGTCACCACAGAAGAATAAGAGAAAATGTGGTAAAGACATGGGGTTTTAGGGCCAGGCCTCCAAATTGTGGACATGACTTCCATCCATATCCCATTGACCAGAACTTATTCCAAATTTAATTTCAGAAAGAATAAGTTGGAATAACGAACTGGTGAACTTTTAGCTACTCCTCGCCATAGCTAGTTTTCCAAAGGGTCTGAACAGCTAAGAGGACACAATTTTTATTTCTATGACAAGAATGTTAGAAAGTCATACGTTTGTAGTATTTCACAAACAGTGCATTTGTTGGAGGCATCATCTAGATGAATAAAAATTCTCTTTCACAAGATATTTGTTGCCACTAAAATTTTCTCCCTTTGACAAGGGTAGATGAATTAGGAATTTCTAAGGATAGGTTTTCCAATTTCTCATTTGATTATGTGAAATACAGAATCCATGTGGTTATTCTTGAGGGTTCTGGTCTTATCTGTCAGGTACTCAGTATGTCAACGCTATTTCTTTTTTCTCTCAAAAATTTAGGATTCTATAAATCTAGCAGATAATGGAACAGATTGGTTAACTGATAAGGGGAGATTATATGGAAAAGTAGTTTGGACTGGATCCTTGGGTTAGAAATGAGGGGAAGGAGAGGTGAGAGGTGTATAAAGATAGAATTGATCAGGGCAAGAAGACTCTGAAAATTGGCAGTTAAGAAATACTCTTAAAACATAAAAGAACCCTAAAGTGATGGCAAGAATAATTAAGGTTTAATAGCTTCTAAAAGAGCAAGGGGCTTAAATAAGAGACAGAAAGATTTGCAAAAGTAAATATAAGAGGAGGAAACAAAACAGTTTTTTCATCAAAAGAAGCAAGGTTTTTTGGACACCTAAAACAAAGACAAGATTATATTATAATTGCTATCCTTATCAAACTTTTGAAATAAAAATTTTCTTTTGAATAGTCTAAAACTGCACCTTAAAAATGGCTAAGCCATTATCTTTGGAAATTTGTGTTTTTGTTTGTGATATTTAGGAATTTAATGATATATATTGTTACAACTTCACTGTAGGTTCCTAACACAAATAAAGATGACTAAAGCTGTAATTTTCATGTTCATTTCCTAAATGGCATATGCTAAAACTAAAGTAGTACTGACATTTAGCGAATACTTGGTACTTGTCAAAAACTACGCTAATCACTTTGCATATATTGGATTAGTTCATCCTCCTGAAAACTTGTCATGAAAAGTAGTATTATTGTTCCCAGTTTACATATAAGAAAATTGAAAGCCTAGTGAAGTTCAGTAAATTCTCTTAATAGCAATAGAGTTGGAATATGAATGCACAGCAATTACTTTTGTAAATGAACTCCCAGATTTCTTCTTTAACCCATTATCTGTGTGGCTAAAACAGATCAAGAAAACACTATAAGGATCCAACAGAGAGAAAATTGTAGTTGTGAACTGACAAATAAGATTACCAATGAGCCAACAGGTGAAAAATGAAAGCAGTGAAACAGCCTACTAGGGAGAAGTTTTCATATTCCATTTTACTGTGGAAAAACTAAAAAGATAAGTGTAGATTGTATTTCATTTTTAATGAAACTACAGTGTTTAATTCTTATAAAAGCCAGGGAGCCTGATAAAGTGGAGGACTGCCTTTATGTCTACTGTGTTATCACTCCTGAGTGATATTAGCAGGCTTATCACTTACAATTTTCTTGTAGGAAAAAAGTGTGAAAATAGACATAATAGACACTGGTTAATTTGACCAAAATCTCCTTGCTCCATGAATTCTTTCTTACTCTCTGTATCTAGAGTTAGCATAGAGATGGTGAGCCTAATAAGGCAGTCATCAGACTGTATCTATAGACTTGAAGAATTGTAATGACAGCAGCCAGCCTCCCCTGGAGTAGCATTGCTGATGACTACCCTCCTCATCACAATGAAATGGTTTCAAAGCCAACCACTGGCCCTGTTACACTCTTTGAAAACTGAAACCAGTCGTCATACCTGAACTAATGAAAAAAATCACTCATCATTCTGATATTTTAATGATTCATAATTGCTAATCTTTGTCTATAGTTTCTTCTGCTTATCTACATATTTTTAATTGTCTTCATATTGTAGATAAAATTTTGAATTCTTAAAGGTAGTATTATCATATAAATATATATGTTGCTGTATAACTTTTAATAATTATCATTTTAACTATAATATTGCATTCTGTTCCATCTTTCACCATTTCCTTCTAATTTAGAAAACCTCTGCTCTTGGTTAGACAAAATAGTGGAGAAAACATAAAAATAACAGCTCCTTCACAAAGTAAAAATCAAATCTGAGATGGCATCTGAGAAAAGTCCATCTTGAAAACATGTACAAGGTGGAAAGAGATAGCAACAGGAGAGTATTTGGCAAAAGAATAGACTGTAGATGGTCCACTGAGTCAACAGTTAATGAGCAGGTCATTAAGAGATGCCCATAATGTATGTCTAGTTTCTTTCTTTCCTATAATAACACTGAATTTTTTGTAAACAAAGCATAAAGTAAGTAGGTGATTTTGTTAACTGCACAGCTTCATTTGCTTTTCTTTTCTTTTTTTCAGTTGACTTGAATTCTTTTTTTTTTTTTTATTATTAGTTGGAGGCTAATTACTTCACAACATTTCAGTGGGTTTTGTCATACATTGACATGAATCAGCCATAGATTTACACGTATTCCCCATCCCGATCCCCCCTCCCACCTCCCTCTCCACCCGATTCCTCTGGGTCTTCCCAGTGCACCAGGCCCGAGCACTTGTCTCATGCATCCCACCTGGGCTGGTGATCTGTTTCACCATAGATAGTATACATGCTGTTCTTTTGAAACCTCCCACCCTCACCTTCTCCCACAGAGTTCAAAAGTCTGTTCTGTATTTCTGTGTCTCTTTTTCTGTTTTGCCTATAGGGTTATCATTACCATCTTTCTAAATTCCATATATATGTGTTAGTATGCTGTAATGTTCTTTATCTTTCTGGCTTACTTCACTCTGTATAATGGGCTCCAGTTTCATCCATCTCATTAGAACTGATTCAAATGAATTCTTTTTAACGGCTGAGTAATATTCCATGGTGTATATGTACCACAGCTTCCTTATCCATTCATCTGCTGATGGGCATCTAGGTTGCTTCCATGTCCTGGCTATTATAAACAGTGCTGCAATGAACATTGGGGTGCACGTGTCTCTTTCAGATCTGGTTTCCTCAGTGTGTATGCCCAGAAGTGGGATTACTGGGTCATATGGCAGTTCTATTTCCAGTTTTTTAAGAAATCTCCACACTGTTTTCCATAGCGGCTGTACTAGTTTGCATTCCCACCAACAGTGTAAGAGGGTTCCCTTTTCTCCACACCCTCTCCAGCATTTATTGCTTGTAGACCCTTGGATAGCAGCCATCCTGACTGGCGTGTAATGGTACCTCATTGTGGTTTTGATTTGCATTTCTCTGATAATGAGTGATGTTGAGCATCTTTTCATGTGTTTGTTAGCCATCTGTATGTCTTCTTTGGAAAATGTCTGTTTAATTCTTTGGCACATTTTTTGATTGGGTCATTTATTTTTCTGGAATTGAGCTGCAGGAGTTGCTTGCATATTTTTGAGATAAATCCTTTGTCTGTTTCTTCATTTGCTATTACTTTCTCCCAATCTGAGGGCTGTCTTTTCACCTTACTTATAGTTTCCTTTGTAGTGCAAAAGCTTTTAAGTTTCATTAGGTCCCATTTGTTTAGTTTTGCTTTTATTTCCAATATTCTGGGAGGTGGGTCATAGAGGATCTTGCTGTAATTTATGTCGGAGAGTGTTTTGCCTATGTTCTCCTCTAGGAATTTTATAGCTTCTGGTCTTACATTTAGATCTTTAATCCATTTTGAGTTTATTTTTGTGTATGGTGTTAGAAAGTGTTCTAGTTTCATTCCTTAACAAGTGGTTGACCAGTTTTCCCAGCACCACTTGTTAAAGAGGTTGTCTTTTTTCCATTGTATATCCTTGCCTCCTTTGTCGAAGATAAGGTGTCCATAGGCTCGTGGATTTATCTCTGGGCTTTCTATTCTGTTCCATTGATCTATATTTCTGTCTTTGTGCCAGTACCATACTGTCTTGATGACTGTGGCTTTGTAGTAGAGTCTGAAGTCAGGCAGGTTGATTCCTCCAGTTCCATTCTTCTTTCTCAAGATTACTTTGGCTATTCGAGGTTTTTTGTGTTTCCATACAAATTGTGAAATTCTTTGGTCTAGTTCTGTGAAAAATACCGTTGGTAGCTTGATAGGGATTGCATTGAATCTATAGATTGCTTTGGGTAGAATAGCCATTTTGACAATATTGATTCTTCCAATCCATGAACACAGTATGTTTCTCCATCTGTTTGTGTCCTCTTTGATTTCTTTCATCAGTGTTTTATAGTTTTCTATGTATAGGTCTTTTGTTTCTTTAGGTAGATATACTCCTAAGTATTTTATTCTTTTTGTTGCAATGGTGAATGGTATTGTTTCCTTAATTTCTCTTTCTGTTTTTTCATTGTTAGTATATAGGAATGCAAGGGATTTCTGTGTGTTAATTTTATATCCTGCAACTTTACTATATTCATTGATTAGCTTTAGTAATTTTCTGGTAGAGTCTTTAGGGTTTTCTATGTAGAGGATCATGTCATCTGCAAACAGCGAGAGTTTCACTTCTTCTTTTCCTATCTGGATTCCTTTTACTTCTTTTTCTGCTCTGATTGCTGTGGCCAAAACTTCCAACACTATGTTGAATAGTAGTGGTGAGAGTGGGCACCCTTGTCTTGTTCCTGATTTCAGGGGAAATGCTTTCAATTTTTCACCATTGAGGGTGATGCTTGCTGTGGGTTTGTCATATATAGCTTTTATTATGTTGAGGTATGTTCCTTCTATTCCTGCTTTCTGGAGAGTTTTAATCATAAAAGGATGTTGAATTTTGTCAAAGGCTTTCTCTGCATCTATTGAGATAATCATATGGTTTTTATCTTTCAATTTGTTAATGTGGTGTATTACATTGATTGATTTGCGGATATTAAAGAATCCTTGCATTCCTGGGATAAAGCCCACTTGGTCATGGTGTATGATTTTTTTAATATGTTGTTGGATTCTGTTTGCTAGAATTTTGTTAAGGATTTTTGCATCTATGTTCATCAGTGATATTGGCCTGTAGTTTTCTTTTTTTGTGGCATCTTTGTCTGGTTTTGGAATTAGGCTGATGGTGGCCTCATAGAATGAGTTTGGAAGCTTACCTTCATCTGCAATTTTCTGGAAGAGTTTGAGTAAGATAGGTGTTAGCTCTTCTCTAAATTTTTGGTAGAATTCAGCTGTGAAGCCATCTGGTCCTGGGCTTTTGTTTGATGGAAGATTTTTGATTACAGTTTCGATTTCCTTGCTTGTGATGGGTCTGTTAAGATCTTCTATTTCTTCCTGGTTCAGTTTTGGAAAGTTATACTTTTCTAAGAATTTGTCCATTTCATCCAAGTTGTCCATTTTATTGGCATAGAGCTGCTGGTAGTAGTCTCTTATGATCCTTTGTATTTCAGTGTTGTCTGTTGTGATCTCTCCATTTTCATTTCTAATTTTGTTAATTTGGTTTTTCTCTCTTTGTTTCTTAATGAGTCTTGCTAATGGTTTGTCAATTTTGTTTATTTTTTCCAAAAACCAGCTTTTAGCTTTGTTGGTTTTTGCTATGGTCTCTTTAGTTTCTATTGCATTTATTTCTGCCCTGATTTTTAAGATTTCTTTCCTTCTGCTAACCATGGGGTTCTTCATTTCTTCCTTCTCTAATTGCTTTAGGTGTAGAGTTAGGTTATTTATTTGGCTTTTTTCTTGTTTCTTGATGTAAGCCTGTAATGCTGTGAACCTTCCCCTTAGCACTGCTTTTACAGTGTCCCATAGGTTTTGGGTTGTTGTGTTTTCATTTTCATTCATTTCTATACATATTTTGATTTCTTTTTTGATTTCTTCTGTGATTTGTTGGTTATTCAGAAGTGTGTTATTTAGCCTCCATATGTTCGAATTTTTAACAATTTTTTCCATGTAATTGAGATCTAATCTTACTGCACTGTGGTCAGAAAAGACGACTGGAATGATTTCAATTTTTTTGAATTTTCCAAGACCAGATTTATGGCCCAGGATGTGATCTATTCTGGAGAAGGTTCCGTGTGCACTTGAGAAAAAGGTGAAGTTGATTGTTTTGGGGTGAAATGTCCTATAGATATCAATTAGGTCTAGCTTGTCCATTGTGTCATTCAAGGTTTGTGTTTCCTTGTTAATTTTCTGTTTAGTTGATCTATCCATAGTTGTGAGTGGGGTATTAAAGTCTCCCACTATTATTGTGTTACTATTAATTTCCTCTTTCATACTCGTTAGCGTTTGCCGTACATATTGCAGTGCTCCTATGTTGGGTGCATATATATTTATAATTGTTATCTCTTCTTCTTGGATTGATCCTTTGATCATTATGTAGTGTCCTTCTTTGTCTCTTTTCACATCCTTTATTTGAAAGTCTATTTTATCTGATATGAGTATTGTGACTCCTGCTTTCTTTTGGTCTCCGTTTGCATGAAATATTTTTTTCCAGCCCTTCACTTTTAGTCTGTATGTGTCTCTTGTTTTGAGGTGGGTCTCTTGTAGACAGCATATATAGGGGTCTTGTTTTTGTATCCATTCAGCCAATCTTTGTCTTTTGGTTGGGGCATTCAACCCATTTACATTTAAGGTAATTATTGATAGGTGTGGTCCTGTTGCCATTTACTTTGTTGTTTTGGGTTCACGTTTATACAACCTTTCTGCATTTCCTGTCTAGAGAAGATCCTCTAGCATTTGTTGAAGAGCTGGTTTGGTGGTGCTGAATTCTCTCAGCTTTTGCTTATCTGTAAAGCTTTTGAATTCTCCTTCATATCTGAATGAGATCCTTGCTGGATACAGTAATCTAGGTTGTAGGTTATTCTCTTTCATTACTTTCAGTATGTCCTGCCATCCCCTTCTGGCCTGGAGGGTTTCTATTGATAGATCAGCTGTTATCCTTATGGGAATCCCTTTGTGTGTTATTTGTTGTTTCTCCCTTGCTGCTTTTAATATTTGTTCTTTGTGTTTGATCTTTGTTAATTTGATTAATATGTGTCTTGGGGTGTTTTGCCTTGGGTTTTTCCTGTTTGGGACTCTCTGGGTTTCTTGGACTTGGGTGGCTATTTCCTTCCCAATTTTAGAGAAGTTTTCAGCTATTATCTCCTCGAGTATTTTCTCATGGCCTTTCTTTTTGTCTTCTTCTTCTGGGACTCCTATGATTCGAATGTTGGGGCGTTTCACATTGTCCCAGAGGTCCCTAAGGTTGTCCTCATTTCTTTTGATCCTTTTTTCTTTTTTCCTCTCTGCTTCATTTATTTCCACCATTTTATCTTCTACCTCACTTATCCTATCTTCTGCCTCCATTATTCTACTCTTGGTTCCCTCCAAAGTGTTTTTTATCTCATTCATTGCATTATTCATTTTTAATTGACTCTTTTTTATTTCTTCTAGGTCTTTATTAAACATTCCTTGTATCTTTTCAATCTTTGTCTCCAGGCTATTTATCTGTAACTCCATTTTGTTTTCAAGATTTTGGATCATTTTTATTATCATTATTCTAAATTCTTTTTCAGGTAGATTCTCTATCTCCTCCTCTTTTGTTTGGCTTGGTGGGCATTTTTCATGTTCTTTTACCTGTTGGGTATTTCTTTGCCTTTTCATCTTGTTCAGATTGCTGTGTCTGGAGTGGGCTTTCTGTATTCTGGAGGTCTGTGGTTCCTTTTTATTGTGGAGGATTTACCCAGTGGGTGGGGTTAGACGATTGGCTTGTCAAGGTTTCCTGATTAGGGAAGCTTGCGTCAGTGTTCTGGTGCGTGGAACTTGATTTCTTCTCTTTGGAGAGCAATGGAGTGCCCAGTAGTGAGTTTTGAGATGGGTCTATGTGTTAGGTGTGACCTTGGGCAGCCTGTATGTTGGCGTTCAGGGCTATGTTCCTGCGTTGCTGGAGAATTTGCGTGGTATGTCTTGCTCTAAAACTTATTGGCTCTTGGGTGGTGGTTGGTTTCAGTGTAGGTATGGAGGCTTTTGGACGGTCACTTATTACTTAAAGTTCCTTGTAGTCAGGAGTTTTCTGGTGTTCTCAGGTTTTGGGCTTAAGTCTCCTGCCTCTGGATTTCAGTTTTATTCTTCCTGTAGTCTCAGGACTTCTCCAACTATACAGCACTGATAATAAAACTTCTAGGTTAATGGTGAAAAGATTCTCCCCCGTTAGGGACACCCAGAGAGGTTCACAGAGTTACATGAAGAAGATGAGAGGGAGGAGGGAGATAGAGATGAGCAGGAGGAGAAAAAGGGGGACTCAAAAGGAGAGAGACAGATCTACGCAGCTGTCTGTTCCCAGAGTGTTCTCCGTAGCCCAGACACCTACAAAGATTCACAGAATTGGATTGGGGAGAGAAGGGGAAAGGAGGAAATAGAGGTGTTCTAAGGTAGAAAACAGAAAGTCAAGATTGGGAGAGAATAATCTTCGGTTTAGAAATAGGGCTTCTCTTCTTTTTTTTTTTTTGTAAGGTTATAGTGTATTGAAAATGAAAATTAAGGAGTAGTAGAGGAGTACTAGAGGACTTTAAAAGAAATAAGAGAAAAAGAAAAATAGAAAATAGAAGAGAAAAAGGAAAGGAAAAAAAGGAGAAAAAAGAAAAAAAAAGAAAAAAAAATGTTTTCCCTAATTAAAAAAATCGTAAAAATCTATGAAAATGAAACTTAAGGAGTAATGGGGGAGTAATAGGGAATTTTAAAGGAAAATAAAAGAGAAAAAAGAAAAAATAAAAAAAATGTTTTTTCTTACTTAAAAAAAAAAAAAGTAAAAATATATCTAGGAATTTCTCTGGAGCTGTTGCGGTCAGTGTGGGTTTGGCTCAGTTTCAGATAGCTCCTCGTTCCAGCTTACACTTCTCAATATCTACAGGCCCCTTCCGGTGTAGTCGGTGTTTTCTATAGGGATTTTAATCTGTTGTACCAGTCCCTTCTGAAGCAGTTCCCTTTGTTTATTTGGCTTCTGTTTGCCGGTCTCTTCAGAGCCTCATTTCCGCCCTGACACAGGCGGGCGGAGGTGGACTCTTATTCAGGTAGCTAGTTCCGTCGCTCTGCGGGGAGGGGCTGGCGCTGCAGGGAGGGGCTGACGCTGCTTTCTCCGTCTGCGCTGCTCAGGCTCCCGGCTGTTCTATATGGAGCGCGCCCCGCGCTGCGCGAGGTTCCAGCCCTCGGGTGTTCCACAAAAGCGCGGAACGAAAAGCTGTGCCTGCTCTCTGTGCCTTCCCCGTCAGAGCGGTCCAGGCAGCCAGGGGCTTGGTGGGCGCACTCTACCCAGGTGTGGCGCGCCCCCTCCCTTCCGCGGACCCAGTCTCAGTTTCCGCTGGCGCCAGTCGGGTGCGCGCGCCTTCTGCCCTCCGCGTCCCCAGCCCCAGTCCCCGCCCACGCCGGTCGGGTGCCTGCGCCCTGTGTCTCGCCGCGACCTTCCCCTCCCCCCTGCCTCCTGCCTCCGGCGGAGCTGGTCCGGTCCGCAGCCTGCGAGCTCCTCTCTGGACCCTCTCGGTCTCTTTGTTCTGTGAACGGCCGGCAGTGTGTTCGGGCCGGTTAATTTTCTCTCTCTCTTTCGGTCTCCCACAGTTCAAGTTGGCAACTCACAGAAGCTCCCTCCGATTGTCCTCAGGGCACTCAGGCCCGGATCCTACCCCAAGCAGTGCCGCCTAAGACTCCCTTCCCAGGACGGATCTCCGTCCTTAGCTCTTTTGTTTCACTTTTTATCTTTTATATTTTGTCCTACCTCCTTTCGAAGACAATGGGCTGCTTTTCTGGGTGCCTGATGACCTCAGCTAGCGATCAGAAGTTGTTTTGTGAAGTTTGCTCTGCATTCAGTTATTCTTTTGATGAATTTGTAGGAGAGAAAGTGGTCTCCCCGTCCTACTCCTCCGCCATCTTGGCTCCTCCCCTCTCTCATAAATTTAGCAGATTGAAGCTGAAGGACTCGATTTCCAGTAATGATGTCATGAGGCAGTATTGCAATTCCGTCTGCAGAAAACTATATTTCAGCCTTTCTGAATTCAGGTTGCTGAACCTCAACCCAAGTTGGTCTGTGGTGAAAGTGGAGAGGTCGCCTTTCCAAGTTGTTCCCAGCTGATATTAGTGCTGCTGATATAGGCAATGTGTGCTGAGAACTGAATCCTGGGATACCATCAGACTAGTGTAACTGAGGCAGGACCTTAAAGGGCCTTCCTGGTCCAGACCCTCCTCCCCATGTCTTCTGCCTGCCTCTTGCTTGTAGAAAAGTTGCAGTCTCCTCTTCATTTGCTTTTCTACATGGACCTAGTAATTTTTTTTTTTTGAGATGGAAAGACAGATATTAGGGGAAATCATGCAGGATTTCCATCTTAATCAAAATATTTGCCAATGGGCTATAGCAGAAGAGATGATGCCATTTAACTTTTGTAAGAGGTAAGATGGCACAGCATTGGCACCTAAAACTGCCAGCAGTGGTCATCTTGGGCTTTCTTTTATTTGGCACAATCTGAGTTTACTCCACAACCTGTTTCCCAGGCTGTTAAGATTAGTCTAAACTTGGCAGTGGATTTTTCGGAAAAAGTATTTCTTAATGACTTTAAACTTTCTTTTCCGGTGTCAAGAGAGATTTACCCAGACTCAGAGTTTTCATTTATTTTTCCCCCTTTCAGCTTTTGAAAGAGCAATTCCTTTTTTTTGGTCTGTCTTGTGATTGCTTTTGTGTCAAATTCAGCATAAAAGCTTTTCAAACGTGATGGCATTAGCTGTTTTGTGCTTGGCTGAGCTAAGAGTACATGAATTCAATAGAGAAGTGAAATCTTGTTTGAGCCTAGCTGATTTGGCTATATAATACTTAAAACTATCTGAGGTGAGAAACTCAGTAATTTATCAAATTATTAAATACAGATTTCTGAGACTGTAAAATATCTGGGTTTTGAAGATATTCATTTGGGAACTGGAAACAGAGTGCAATCATGTAATTAATAATAATTTTAAAAGTTGATCTTGAATGTAGTAAATCTGGTAGCTTTTTGAGGATTGCAAATTGTTTTACTAGAAAGAAACTAACCAGGGAGAACTTCTTTTTGAAACATAGATGCAGAGCCTGACTGTTTTCATTATAAGAGGGAATGAGTGGTATTAGATAGTATCTTTATCTACCAAAAAGATATATATACAGTAATAGAAGCTAAATCCTCCTTTCACATATTTTATTTACAATTTAGATGAGCATAACATTAAACCAGCAAATTGACCCCAATGGTAGTTTTAAGCTTGGATTTCTGATACAGTAATGACAAATTTTATTAGAAAATTTCTTGCTAGGACCTGCCATTTTTTCATGTATTTTCTGTATTTCCTTTTGCTCTCCCCTAAATATTCCATGTGATTAAGGAGAAAGAATCAATACCCAATGGTAGTTTTCCTCTCAAAGTATGTATGAGTCTATTAAACTTCTCAAAGCATACAGAGTGCTTCCTACATCACTGATAGAGCACAAGAAAAATAATGGGTAGTTTCCCAGGTCCTACTATAGAATATAAATATTTAATGCATTCACCAAGACTTGGATGGCATTATGCTCTGATTGCACCATATTTTGCCTTAGTCCCTTTTCACAGTTTAACTTATTCCATGCTTGAAAATATGATGTGGCAACTCTGTAAATCCACTCCTCCATGTAAGCAGCAATTTGCAAAATTGTTAAAATTGCTTTTTCTAAACTCTGGAAATTAGCCAAAGGTTGGCAACAGTATGTAATCTAATGAATTTCACTAAGAACAGCTGGGTTTGAGGCTTTTTAACTTGGCCTGTTCCCATCACTTTCTTCCAACTACAGTAGCCTCAAAAATAAACAATCTTAAAGCTACCAGAGAAAGAGAATAGAAATTATATAAAACGTGTTTTCTGACCACAACAGTATAAAACTAGAAATCAATTACAGAAAGAAAAATGGGAAAGGTGCAAACATGTGGAGACTAAATAATATGCTATTTTAAAAGCAATGGGTCAATGAAGAAACCAAAAGGGAAATCAGAAAATACCTCAAGACAAATGAAAACATGAAACTCCAAAAATCTATGGGGTGCAGCAAAAGAAGTTCTAAGAGGAAAGTTTATAGTGATGTAGGCCTTCCTCAAGAAAAAAGACAAATCTCAAATAAGTAGCCTAACCAACCACCTAAGAGAATTAGAAAAAGAACAAAACCAAAGTCAGCAGAAGGAAGGGAGTAATAAAGATAATATGAGGGGAAATAAAATATAAACAAGCAAAAGAAAAGATCAATGAAACTGGGAGATTTTTTTTTAAAGACAAACAAAATTGATAAACGTTTAGCCAGGCTCACCAAGAAGAGAGAGAAGAAGACACAATAAACATGATGAATGAAAGAAGAGAAATAACAGTCAGTACTAGAGAGATACCAAAAAATTCTTAAGAAAATACCACAAATACTTACATGCCAACAAATTGGATGGCCCAGAAAAAATAGACACTTTTCTAAAAGCATATAACCTGCCAAGATTGAATCAAGAAGAACCAGACAGGGATAAATTGGGAGATTGGAATTGATATGAGGACACTATTGATACTTTGTATAGAATAAATAACCAATGAGAATCTATTGTCTAGCTCAGAGAACCCTACTCAATGCTCTGTGGTAACCTAAATGGGAAGGGAATCCAAAAGAGAGAAGATATATGTATATATATAGTTGATTTGCTTCGGTTTACGTTGTAAAGCAATTATACCCCAATAAAAAGTAATTTCAAAAAAGAATCAAACAATTTGAACAGACTAGTCACTGTGGTAAAATTCAGTTTGTAGTTAAAAAAAAAAAAGAAAACTCCCAGCAAACAGTAGTCCAGGACCAGATTGGTTAACAGGGGAATTCTATCAAACATATAAAGAAGAACTAATACCTATCCTTCTCAAACTTTTCCAAAAACATTGAAGAGCATAGAACATTCCAGAATTCATTCTACAGGGCCACCATTACCCTAGTGTGAAAACCAGACAAAGACACTACCAAAAAAAAAAAAAAGGAAATTATAGGCCAATACCTTTGATGTGTATCAATACAAAAACCTCCACAAAATGTTGGCAAACCAAATCCATTGAGATATAAAGGATCATATGTCATGACCAAGTTGGATTAAGGATGGGTCAATATTTGCAAATCAATATACCACATTAACAAAAAGAAAGGTAAAAATCACATGATCACCTCAATAGATACAGAAAAAGCATTTGATGAAATTCAGTATCCATTCATCATCAAAAAAAAAAAAATCAACAAAGTGAGCATAGAGGGAACATATTAATATCTCAATTTAATAAAGGCTATTTATGACATACCCACAGCTAACATCATACTCAGTAGTGAAAAGCTGAAAGCCTTTCCTCTGAATTCAGAATCAAGACAAGGAAGCCCACTCTCACCACTTCTCTTTGACATAGTATTGACAGTCCTAGCCATATCAGTCAGACAAGACAAAGAAAGACAAGGCATTCAAATTGAAATGAAAAAAGCAAAACTATCCCTATTTACAGACAAAGTAATGCTTTATATAGAAAACCCTAAATAAAGTCTCCACTCAAAAACTAGTAGAACTAATAAATGAATTCAGCAGATTTGCAGGATAAAAGATTAATATACAGAAATGTGTTGCTTTTCTATATGCTAATAATGAGCTATCAGAAAGAGAAAGTTAAAAAACAATCTTGTTTAAAATCACACCAAGAAGAATAAAATGCCTTGGAATAAACTTAACCAAAGAGGTGAAAGACCTATACTCTGATGAGGTAAATTAAAGATAACGCAAACAAAGAGAAAGATATTTTGTGTTCTTGGATTGGAAGAATATCGTCAAAATGCCCATACTACCTACAGCAATTTACAAATTTAATGCAATGCCTATCAAAATACCCATGACAGTTTTCACAAAATTAAAACAAATAATCCTAAAATTCATGTGAAAACATAAAAGACTCTAAATTGTCAAAGCAATATTTAGAAAAAAAGAAAAAAGCTGGAGGTGTCACCTTAGACTACAGCAATCAAAACAGCATGGTATTGGCACAAACAGACTTGTAGATAAATGGGACATAATAGAGAGATCAAAAATAAACCCACACACCTATGGTTAATTTATGCCAAAGGAGGCTGGAATATACAATGGAGAAAAGACAGTCTCTTCAATAAGTGGTGACTGGGAAACTGGACAGCTACATGTAAAAGAATGAGATTATAACATTTCCTCACACCATATACAAAAATAAACCTAAAATGGATAAAAGGTCTAAATGGAAGAACTGAAACCATAGAACTCCTATAGGCAGAACACTTTCTGACTTAAATCACAGGAAGACTTTTTTGGCTGTCTCTCCTAAGGTGAAAGAAATAAAAGCAGAATTAAACAGTGGGGTCTAATTAAACTTAAAAGCTTTTGCATAGCAAAGGAAACCATCAACAAAATGAAAAGACAACCTACAAACTGGGAGAAAATATTTGCAAATGATGCTACTGACAAGGGATTAGTCTTTAGAATATACAAACAGCTCATACAGCTTAATATCAGAAAACAACTGAATCAAAAAATGGGAAGAAGATCTGAGTAGACATTTTTCCAAAGTAAATATTCCAATGGCCAATAGGCACATGAAAAGGCACATTCACTAATTTTTAGAGAAATGCAAATCAAAGCAGCAGTGAGAAATCACCTCACACTTGTCAGAATGTGCGTGCATGGTCAGAATGGCTATCATCAAAAGGTCTGCAAATAACCAGTGCTGACAAAGATGTGAAGAAAAAGGAAACTCTTGTACACTTTTGGTGGTTATGTAAATTGATGTAGCTGCAATGGAAAACAGTATGGAGGTCCCTTTAAAACTAAAAACAGAACTAAAAATTCCATCCCAGTGTATATATCTGGAAAAAAATGACAACAGTAACTTGAAAAGATACTTGCACCCCAGTATTCCTAGCAGCACTAATTACAATTACCAAGATGTGGAAGCAACCCAAATGCCCATCAACAGATGAATGGACAAAGAAGATGTGGTACATATATGCAGTGAAATATCAGTCATGAAAAGGAATGAAATTCTGCCATTTGTAGCAATGTGAATGGACCTAATATTATACTTAGTGAAATAAGTCATACAGAGAAAAGACAATGTATACTATTATTTATATATGGAATCTAAAAAAATAATACAGATGAATATATATGCAAAACAGAAACAGACTCACAGACTGAATTTTTTCCTCTGAGATCAGAAACAAGATAAATACGTCTGCTCTCACCACTTGAGTCGTGTCTAACTCTTTGTGACCCTATGCACTGTAGCTTCCCAGACCCCTCAGTCTTCCCAGATGGCTTAGATGGTAAAAAAAAAAAAAAAAAAAAAATCTGCTTTCAAGGCAGGAGACCTGGGTTCAATCCCTGGGTTAGAAAGACCCCCTGGAAGATGGAATGGCAATCCACTCCAGTATTCTTAAGCTTCCCAGGTGGCACTAGTGATAAAAAAAACCTGCCTGCTCATGCAGGTGATAACAGAGAAACAGGTTCGATCCCTGGGTCAGGAAGGTCCTCTGGAGTGGGAAATGGCAACCCACTCCAGTATTCTTGCCTGGAGAATCCCATGGACAGAGGACCCTGGTGGGCCACAGTCCATATGGTCACAAAGAGTCAGACAAATGAAGCAAAGCATTCTTCTATTCTTCTTCTTTACCACTTCTATTTACCACTGTACTGAAAGTTTAGGTTGGGAAATAGGCATGAAAAATAGGTAAAAATTATCCATATTGGAAAGGAAGAAGTAAAATTATCCCTGTTTGCAGATGACAGGATCTTGTATATAGATAGTTCTAAGGAATACACTACAACTGTATAAAACTAATAAGTTAATTCAGCAAATATGAAGGATGATAGATCAAAATACAAAAAACAGTACTTTTTCTATAAACTGGCAGTGAATAATCTTAACAGTGAAATTCACAAAATTATTCCATTTACTGAATAAATAGCAACAAAATATTAGGAATAAGAAAAATGCAAGACTTTTCTGTTGAGAACTACAATGCTAAAAGAATTTAAAGTTTAAGTAAATGGAAAAGCATGCCATATTCCCACATCAAAAAACTTAATATTGTTAAGATACCCATATCCCCAAATTGACCTACAGACTCTCTGTAGTTCTTATCAAAATGCTCATTGATTTTCCTATATAAAGCAACAAGTAGATCCTAAAATTCGTACTGAAATGCAAAGGACAAAGAATAGCAAAAGTAAGCTTGAAAAAAGCACAAAGTTGGAGGACGCACAATTCCTAATTTCAAAGCTTACTAGAAAGCTAGTAATCAAGATGGTGTGGTACTGACATAAAGATAGATATATAGATAAATGAAATAAAATTGAATATTCAGAACTAAATCCTTGCATTTATAGTCAATTGATTGTTGGCAAGAGTGCCTAGACAATTCAAAGGAAAAAGCATATTTTTGTTCAAGACTTCATTCTTGTACCACTGAATTATCCACATACAAAATAATGAAGTTTGACCCTACCTGAGACCATACAGAAAAAATAATTTAAAAATGGATCTTAGAGCTAAATATAAGAACTAAATTATTACAACTCTTCTAAGACAACAAATGAACACAATGAGTTTGGCAGTGTATTCTCTGAAAAGACACCAAAAGCCAAAGTGCAGAGAAAAAAATATATAAATTGGTCTTTATCAAAATTAAAAATTTTGTGCTGCAAGCAATATTATAAACAGAGTGAAAAGGTGACCCACAGAATGAGAGAAAATATTTGCAAATCATCTATCTGATAAGACTTGTATGCAGAATGCGTAAGAAACTCTTAAACCTCAGCAAGAACAAGAAAGACTCAATCATAAATCAGCAAAGGATTTTAAAAACATTTTTTCAAGGATGTACAAATGGCTGATAAGCACACAAAGTGATGGTCAACATCCTTTGTCATAAAGAAAATATAAATGAAAACCACAATGAGATACCACTTCATACACACTAGGGTCACACTTGAGTAGGTATGTCAGTCAGGATAGGCTAAGTTACACCACACTAACAAACCATCCCCAAATCTAGAGACAACACAAAGTTTGTGTTTTATTCATCTTATATGTCAAGCGTAGATTCACAAGGGCATTCTACTTAGCTTACTCAGGGACTGCTGCTGATGAGAGCAGCATCTTGATACATACTTCCAAGATCAAAGAGTCAGGAACACAATGAATGAAGCCATTTACTCTTAAACTGCCTGCCTGAAACTGGCATGTAGACAAAATCAGTTGTTACTATCCCCAGTTCAGTGGGGATGCAGATATGTGATCATCTGGTATGAAAAAAAAGCACAGAATGTTTATGAACAATAATGTATGTAGTGTACCACAATAGGCTCATGGGATTTGAAAATAGCTGTGGAGATGTTACTTTCTGGGAATGTGTCCTCTGGTTTTCTATCTAGAATCATTTCTACCCAACCAAATCCACACCCTCTCAACCAGACTTCTCTTCGATGCCTGGGGTAGCTGGGTGATTTGTTCATTACAACACTGCTTCAGCCTTTTAATAAAGTCAGCAAATTAAAGAAAGAGCACAGATAAAGAGAATGCTTTCCAAAATGTCATAATGAAATTAAGGTAATGAAGCACTTGGAGGGCTCTCCTCCCTTCTTTTTGTATAAAACTTATTCCAAAGAAGCTGGAAGAGAAATGGGGCCTGAAAGTAACGAGGGGGAAAAATAAATTGTATGCCATTAGTTTAATTATAAAAATTCATTACATGAAGCCATGTAAGACAGAAAATAATGGAACTCTAATGGGTTGGCCGATAACACATTTACTAGCCTGCTCTCAGCTTGTAGTCATTGTCAAAAGGACAAAAAAGTAGCAACTTTGGTATGTAGTCCTCAAAGCTGTTGAAAAGATGAATCATGTCCAGTAAACTGGAAAATGAGGGCTTTCTCAAATAGTATCCCCTGTATAGACTGTTACTTCCTGAAACAGTGTTGTTTGGTAATGTCAGAGGTTTAATAGATGAGTCTTGAAGTTAATGGTGAAAGGCTTTACTTTTGAAATGGCTACCTTACAAATATTTTAACATTTCTATTATATATCCATAAAGAGGTTTTATAGGTCATTTTAATTCACACAAACAAGAAAGAAATTGTATTTCTTTTTCCCAATAAATATGTATAGAACATTAATTCATACTCAGGAGTAAACTGTTTAGTGATTTTTTAATAAACTAAATGTGTATTTTTTGCTTTCTCTGTTTGGCAAGGTGTTATTTTATTATACATAATAATTTTCCAATCATGCTATAATCATCAAGGAGACTATTTTATATTCTTCAAAATCCAATTATAATAAATCCAACCATCTTCCTTAAATTCTTTTATGTGGAAGCATATCTTCTTTAAGATAGATTGAACTGTGAATTTGAAAGCCAAGAAAACTACATTTTTGTGATGTCTCTTTCACTGACAAGCTATGTCACCTTCATCAAGTCACTTAACCTTTTAGAGGTTTTGCATAAGAGGAAGGTGTTAGAGGAAGAGGAATCCCTTCCAGGGCCCAAGAGTGGGCTCTTGTCTAACACTTGGAAATGAATTGTCCAAGAAGGCACCTGTGCTGACAAAGCAAGAGACTTTATTGGGAAGTGGAGCCTGAGCAGAGAGAGCAGGAGGGTAAGGGAACCCAGGAGAACTGCTCTGCCACGTGACTCATGGTCCTGGGTTTTATGGTAATGGGATTAGTTTGGGGGTTGCCTCTGGCCAATCACTCTGACTCAGGGTTCTTCCTGGTAGCATGTGCATTGCTTAACCAAGATGGATTCCAACAAGGAGGATTCTGGGAGATTGGTAGGACATGTGGCCTCTCCTTTTTACCTTCCCCGAATTCTTCCTGTTGGTGGTGGCTTGTTCTGTGTTCCTTACCAGGACTTCCTGTCCTAAAATGACTCATGCAAATGGTTACTATGGTGCCTGACCAGGGTAAGCAGTTTCAATCAGTATTTCCCCTCACAAAAGGAGACAGAGGAAAGGAGGTAGTGAAAGATGAAAGTGGACATTTATGTAAGAATCATATATTTGAGGGAGAGGTCATATACCCATGGAGGGACATTTGAACTTTGTCTTGCAGGTAATAAGGAGCCATTGAAAGGTTTAACAGAGGAGTAATGTGGTTAGTATTTGTATTCAAAAAAGATTGCTTGAGCAGCTATCCAAGGATGGAAGGTCTGGTTTGAAAGTAAAAAGTAAAACCAATAAAAAGGTTATTGCAAAGTCCAAGTAAGAGGTGATAAGGGCTTAAATTAAGGCAGTAGCCATGGAGGTAGAACATTTGGATATAAGGGCACATTGTGATATATCTTTTTTGTGGGTATGCTCCAGCCTCCTTCACCAGCTGAGGATCAACCTACACTACAGGAGAAGAAGGTTGGGCTAGGGACAGAATCTTCATGAATGCCCACATTTAAGGGAGAGGCAGAAAAAGGAAAATTCAAGCCTTAAGAGTATAGAGAGGACACCCGAAAAGAGAGGGCCAAAGAAGGATAGAGCCTCAAGAAGGACAGAGCAGTCAGTAGCACCAGTCTCTGTCTGGAAATCAAGTAAATAAGAACCTAGAACTTTCCACAGACATTGATCATTGCTGACTGAATTAGTTAACCATTTTCGCAAAAATGCGGCATGACGACTTCACGACGCTATTAGCATACAACTATAAGCATGTATTTCTTAAGTTTGCAGCTTGTCTGGGTGACTTTGCCGCAGGTGGCAGGTTGAGTAAAGTGCCTCTCCGTCACATGTCACTCATCCTTCTCCAGTGATGGGCACTGGAGATGGGCCCACTGATGGGCCCACTACACGTTTGATAATGGCAGCCGTGCAGAAGGGCCAGCCCCGATGCAGAAACACGTTTTCAGGCTCTGCTTGTGTCATGTCTGTTAACATCCCACTAGGCTTAGGCAAAACAAGTCATATGGCCAAGCTCATTGTCAAGGCCGGGAAGGTCAGTTGTGCCTTTTGTAGCAGGAAATTCAAAGTCACACGGCAAAGGGCATGGATACAAGGTGGGGTAAAGAACTGAGGTCAGTAATCCGATTTGCCACAGTGACTTCTTTCAGAATAGTTTTACTGAGGTGGCAGTGGCAGAAGCCTGATTTTGATGAATTGTGCAGTGGCGGGAACGTAATCAAGTGGAGGCAATGAGTGAGTGAGTATTCGCCTTTTGAGGAGCTTAACTGTGAAGGGAAAGAAAATGATAGCAGATTTTGTTGCTGGTTAAAGATGGGGAAGAGGCTCATGTTTGAAAGCTGAGCAGAAAGATTTTGCAGAGAGGAAAGAGGCCAAAAAGACAGAAAAGGGAGTACATGGAGGAATAGGAGGAGGAGTGTCAAGTTGGAGGAAACAGTGTCCTTCAGCACAAGTCAGCTCTTCCCCTGAGACTGGAGAGAAATTTATGCTTGATGTTAAATTGTGTGTACTCAGTCATTCAGTCGTGTCTGACTCTTTGCAATCCCACAGACTGTAGCCTGCCAGGCTCCTCTGTTCATGGGATTCTTTAGGCAATAATACTGGAGTGGGTTGCCATGCCCTCCTCCAGGGGATCTTCCCGACCCAGAAATCGAACCCGAGTCTCCCACATTGGCAGGCAATTCTTTACCACTGAGCCACCAGGGAAGCATATGGAGGGGGTTTGGTGGATACATAGTGCAGATACACAAGGCACAGTGCCTGGAGAGAGGCAGCCAAAGGGCAGAGAAGATTTTCTATATTTAAATTTGCATTGTCTTGCCATAAAATATGAGTTTTATTTCACACAAGCAATTTGATTTTGATTTTGAGCTCATAACACACCTAAGGCATAAGCAGTATAAGGAGCCCCATCCTGTTTTACAGACAACAAAGCTGGAACCCAAAAGGTTGAAGGCTTTAAGATCAAACTACAAGACAATGGCCAGTCCAGACTTCCTGGGAAGATGCCTTTTCATTAAGCTGCATGGCTTTTCATGATGTTCCTTTGAGTGAGAGCCATTAAAACTTTTTAAATCGAGTTCATCTAAAACAAACCTGAAGTTCATTTGCGGGTGAACATCCCAAAACACATTTGATAAGAAAACTTAAACAATACTCAACTTGAAAGTTTTAATTGTAGGTCTGCATACTCACGGCTTCCCAGGTGACTCAGTGGTAAATAACATCACCTGCCAATGCAGGAGATGCAAGAGATGTAGGTTCAATCCCTGAGTCAGGAAGATCTCCTGGAAAAGGGCATGGCAACCCACTCCAGTATTCTTGCCTAGGAAATTCCATGGACAGAGTAGCCTGGTGGGTTCCAGTCTATGGGGTCACAAAGAGTCGGACACAACTGAGCACACACACATACTGCATACTCACATTTATCTTCGAAATTAAAGGGAGTCTTTTAGAGGTACAGCATTATAGACAATGTCTATGAAATAGTGGGTCCCTTTCTTTCACTGAACAGAGGCTCGCTGTGGTGGCTGTAGTGTGGTTCATTAAAAATAGCAGGAGCAGAAATGGTAGTAGTAGTAGTGATTATGATTATGGCTAATACTTTTTTAATGCTTTGGGTATACCAGGCACCACTCTGTTTTCCCTGGATTTTGCAAATTCATCCTCATGTTAATCTTTCAAGGTAATAAATACTGTTAATATACATATTTAATAAAGGGGAAACTGAGGCACAGAGAACATAATTAATTTTCCCATCTGTCACATCATTAGTAAATGATCAAGTCAGGATTCAAACCCAGCAGACTCATTCTGTTGCCCAAGCTCTTAAATACTCTTTCCCTTCCTCCTTTGTTTTCTCCCGTGTTGGGTCAATATTCCTAAAAAGAGTTCTGACAAAGAAAAAAGAGAAGATAAGCGTTAAAAAATTTGTATACTCAAAATTCTTGAATTCAACTTGTGCCATAATCCATGATCATTTTTTCTGCCTAAAATACTGTGTAAATACAGAGCACATATTGTAGCAGCATCATATGAGGTTTGGATATGAAAATTTCTTTCCTGGTTGGTGACACAGTCTTATAAGAATTGAGCATTTTCTGTTCTTCATAGAAAACACACACACACACATGCCTTCAAAATCATCTTTTTTTATAGGCTAGTGCTCATAGTATTTTAAATTTCTTCATACACCATGATCACCACACAATTCCCTATAGAGTATACCATTGTAAATGGAATTCAGAAGTAAAAAGAATGTGTGTGAATTCCATTGTATTTTTGAATTTACACTTCTTCCGTGGTCTGGCTTTGCCCCAGGAGTGAATTTCACAGTAGTAGGCAAAGCTGGTCAAGGTCATTGTTCATGTTGTGAATGACACTTGGCTAAAGCCCAAGGTGATCAACATATTAATACCTTAGAAGAAAGGGAAACCAGTCTGTTCTGTCTTTAACGGAGAAAAGGGTGCTGCCTTGAGAACCTTTGAGTTTAGATAAGGGCCTAAGCCCTGTCAATGTGAGTCAAGGTCAGTGGGATTTTTTTCTTTTTAATCCTACATCACAGCAAAACCTGAGCAGTACGCGGTGAAGGGCAGCGTTCAGTCAAGATTTCCTTAGGTATAAAAATTTAAATTTCAGTGTGAATACAAATTTGAAGCAAAATATATGGCCTGTGTGTTCTTCTCTTTCAAGCATTAAAAGCATACCAAAAAACTCTGGTTTGAAGTCAACCCTTACTGTTTTATTACCTTTTCCTATGAAGTCTCTAATTAAATTTTACCCTGCTATGTCCTTCAAGATTCTGGAAAATTCTAGCATACTTTTCAACTTCTATTTTTGGTATTTTTTATGATCTGTAGATTCAAACCAAAGAATATATCTCTTATATCTAAACTTTCAAGTAGCAACCCATGAGTGAGAGTTGACTTCCAAGTTTGACTTTCTGAAATAAAATAAATGATTTTAATTATACTTAGTAAAATTGTAATTAGTGTTTTATATTACTAAATCTCTGGGAGGAGGAAATGCCAGCCCACTCCAGTATTCCTGCCTGAAAGATCCCATGGACAGAGGAGCCTGGTGGGCTACAGTCCAAAGGATTTCAAAGACTTGGCCACGACTGAGCAACTAATAAGCATGCACACATTGCTAAATCTCTACAAATATACTCTGATGTTGGTTCATAATAGATGTTTCTTTAGCATTTGCATTTTTCTTCAAAAGGAATTACTTTACAGAAAGGTAACTAAGTTATCAGTGTCAATTTTGTAGATTCTTATGCTGCCATTTAGAGATTTAATAGATGATTGATAATAAGCTCTTCTTTTAAGCTCTGAATACCATCTTCTGGATAAGGGCCAATTGGTCTTTCATATCTTAGTGTACATTACTTTTAACACTGTAGATTAAAAGTGGCTTAAGTAAAGAGGGAAAGGGGAAAAGGTAATTTTGTGCCATAGGAAATTTCTAGAAAGGCAAAGTCTTTGGTGTATGTGTGTTTTACCTCAGAAAGGCTTTCCGTTCAGTGTGAGGCTATAAAAGTGGAAAAGGAGTTTATAAGGAGAAGCGGGTGTTCCACAAAGTTAAATTTTAATTACTTTGTAGTACAGTGAATATACTCTGTGCCTTTAAAAATTGTCTCTCTTTTTATAGCAAAACTTAGTGATACTGGCTTTAGTTGGTTGCTGCTAGTTCAGTTATCTGGGTCTATTTGCTGTTTGCAATAAATGCAATTATTTTGTTTGATTTTAGAATAGACTGTTCTAATTAACTGAGAAATGCCAGATTATATACTGACTATACATTTTCAAGGAACAGGAGTCTACTCAAATATACTGAAACTATGCTGAAAGTACTAGTACTTGATTTTTATCATCATAAATCGTATTAACATAAAAGAATGCATATTAAAACAAGAGCAATTACTCTTTTCACAAACAACACTTAGTTTCAATTTTCTCTTTTCTCCCTCCAGTTCATGTCAATGTACTCTTACAGATTTAAGAAATACAGTGAAGATAGAAATTGTGTTCTGTTTTTGTCCTTAGGATTTCTGTGCACATTTACTGCATATTAGACCATTGGGTTGATGTATTGTCTTATTTTAATGTCCTCTCATTAAACATTGAAATCGTTTCTCATTTTTTACTATCTTAGTTAATGAAGATCTTTATTCCTATAATGTATTTCTTTTAAATATTTTACTAGGACAAAATATTAAAATTAGATTATTGAGTCAATGGGAATAAGCATTTGTATTTCACTTGATATATATTGCCAAACTGTCCTAATAGATACCATTCCCAGAAATAGTATATGAATGTGCTAGTTTGGCTGCAGTCTTTCCAGCTTTGGATTTTATTTTTTTAAACTTAATTGGTGTCAAATTGTAATACTCTATGTTTTTCATTTATTGGAAAGTTGATTTTTTCTTTTTCTATAAAAATAGCTTTTATTCTTTCTCTTGTTTGAATTACCTGTTACTATTCCTTTGTCCATTTAACCCACCATGTTGGATTTGGTATAACTGTCTTAGTAATTTAATAATACTATAATGTTTACAAGCCTCTCCCATGCATTTGAAGCAATGTTTAGTAGAAATGTGGGGTTAATATGCATCCAAATGAGCCTATCATTGGTTTTTTCTTTCTTTGGTATATGATATTTCAAGTGATAAAATAGTGATACATGCTTTGATAATACTCAATTGTTAAATGTAATAAAAGAAAACATAGATCATTTGGTTTAGAAAAATTTATATATTTAAATTTTTATTCTGATTTTAAAGTAGAATAGTTGTAAGTATTATGAATAAGCCGATCCTTTAAAGAAGTTCAAAACGAAAATAACAGCATTTTTTTTTTTTGAAGCTCAATATTTTCTGTATGCAACTTTAGTTGAGTGCCAGTAGATGGCACTAATTACATAAACAATTCAACAAGTTAATGACGGGGCGGGGGGATACATGTGCTATTTTTTTCTGTTCAAATTTTGGTATATGTCATATATTCAACAGTGATTTGGGAGCTTATTTTTATAGTTTGTTCTCTCCCATGATAGAAAGACAATTAAGCCAAGTTTGTTTCCAATTAGTTGCTACTAAATTGAAATACCTGATACTGAGTATTGCTCAAGATGCTGCATTTGAAAACTTTTGTCATGAATTGTGGGTTAGCTTATACTGTCAAGATTGACTAAACCACACAGGGTCAGTGAAAAGCAGTCATGCAGACATGCTCTGACCCAAGGATTCAGAAGTTACTTATGAGAAAGTCCAACTAGAGATTTCAGAGAAAAGTGACATTCATTCTCTTTTTCCATGTGCATCTATAGCAGTTGGCCAAAGACCTCCGCCAGTGGCAGATAAATGTAGATGTGGCAAATGACTTGGCACTGAAACTTCTCCGGGATTATTCTGCAGATGATACCCGAAAAGTACACATGATTACAGAGAACATCAATGCCTCTTGGGCAAGCATTCATAAAAGGTATGGACTCCATTATTTCTAAAACTATTTGCTGACTTCCATGATGGTGTGGTGACCCTGGGTGGACAATGCAGATTTGCTCTCCCATCCTGCTAACCTGGGGCTTGCAAGGATCCAAGATGAGAAATGCCAACTAAACTCACATTCTTTCTGAAGTCCTCTTTTTTTGTTTTAAAGATGAGGGACCTGAAGACTGGTGAAATCAAATGACTTGCCCACAGTCAGAAAGGTAGTGACATAGCTGTGCAATTAGACAAAAACAAAAGATGGATTTGTAGGTAGATGAGCCATTTATCAGTCTGCTTTGAGAACTCTACCCGAAGAAATATTGTTCTACTCCATCACGATGCATACTGCCCCATCTTTAATCTGACAAGAAAGTCATTTGGGGGTTCATGATGGAGTTACAGCTACTGATGGTGCCATCATTGTATCTCACTCTGCATACCCAATGTGAAAATGTGTGCAGTGTAACATGACTCATAATTTCATTTCCCATTATATACCTAATGGCAATCAATGGCTCTTAGAGACACTATCTCCTCAAACTAGGTCCTGTCTCTTTATTATCCAGTCTTAACCCCTTGGGCTTTTCTTTCATTAGCATTATCCTAATTATATTAATAAAATTATAAACAAAAACATGAATTATGTAACTAATTGTTAAATGATTGTCCTTCACATTAGTCTAAACTCCCTGAGAACAAAGGCTATCTTTCTTATTTGACATATTCTGAACCAGGTGATCTAGTAGGGAGCTGGTAAACATTTGTGTTTTTCTAATTGAACTGTAGCTGATGTACAATATTATATTAGTTTCTGATAAACTACCTAGTAATTTGACATTTGCACATACTATGAAATTATCATTATGATAAGCCTAGTAACCATCTGTCCCCATACAAAGTTATTACAATGTTATTGACCATATTCCTTGTACTGTATGTTATGTCCCTGTTGCTTATTTATTTTATAACTGGAGATTTATACCTCTTAATCCCCTGCACCTATTTCACCCCTTTACCTTCTGCCAACCACCCATTTGTTCTCTGGCTATATGAGTCTGTTTTCATTATGTTTTGTCTGTTTTTGTTTTGTTTTAGATTCCACATATGAGATCATACAGTATTTGTCTTTGTCTAACTTATTCACTTAGCATGATACTCTCTAGATCCATCCATGTTGTCACAAATGGTAAGATTCTGCTATTGATAGCTGAGTAATTTTTCAACCTAGACAGCAGATTAAAAAGCAGAGACATTACTTTGCCAACAAAGGTCCATCTAGTCAAAGCTATGGTTTTTCCAGTAGTCATGTGTGGATGTGAGAGTTGGACGGTGAAGAAAGCTGAGCACTGAAGAATTGATGCTTTTGAACTGTGGTGTTGGAGAAGACTCTTGAGAGTCCCTTGGACTGCAAGGAGATCCAACCAGTCCATCCTAAAGGAAATCAGTCCTGGATGTTCATTGGAAGGACTGATGCTAAAGCTGAAACTCTAATACTTTGCCCACCTAATGCGAAGAACTGACTCATTTGAAAAGATCCTGATGCTGGGAAAGATTGAAGGCGGGAGGAGAAGGGGATGACAGAGGATGAGATGGTTGGGTGGCATCACCGCCTCAATGGACATGAGTTTGAGTAAACTCCGGGAGTTGGTGATGGACAGGGAGGCCTGGTGTGCTGCAGTCCATGAGTTCACAAAGAGTCAGACGGAGCGACTGAACTGAATTGAAATTACATTTTTCACTGACCCAAAAGAATCTGCGATTTGCCAAGCTAATTTAACTCATGCCTCTAAAGTTCTTCCATGTTTCCTTCTCATATACACTCTACAAAAATTCATCCACTTGTGTAGTTTCAGTCTGCTGATGACTATCCATTTATACCATTTGCAGCTGAGAGTCATCTTTCAATTTCAGACCAGCATATCTGATTTACTTCTTTTTATTGTGATGTCCCATAGGAACTTCAAACTTAATAGCCCCAAAGCTGAACTCATCTTTGTCCTCTTACACCCTCTTTTTCCAGATGCAACCTGCTTCTCTTCCTGCTTCTCCAGGTCTCAGTGTCAGTGCCATTTCCTCCAGGAAGCCTTCCCTGACTACCAACCCCAAAGCCTATACTCTTTTGGCCCCCTGTTATTGTGCTTATCTCACTACACTGTCCTTAAGTGTATACTGGTCTTTGTTTCTAAGGAGAATGCTTACTCTGTGAGGGTATACACAGTGGCTGTTTATCAACTGTATTACCTAGCACTTAGCTTGACACACAGTATCTTCCCACAAAACATGTTTTGATTAAATAGGGAATTGAACAAACAAAAAAGAAGTAACTGTGAATGTTCTGGTGTGCCAGTAACTCAACAAAGAAGAAAAATGTACCTGTTAGGATCACTTTCAGTTTCAAGTAACAGAAAACCCAAGTTCACTAGCTTACCTAATGGAGGTCTATTTCTGTCACTTAGGAGAAGTTCCAGAATTAGGCAGGTGCTGACATGGGCACAGTAGCTCAGCAATGTCAGCCCCAAAGTCTCCTTGTTCTTCTTGGCATTTCGTTCAGAATATATGCATTCCAGCAGGAGGAAGGGGCAGTAGAAGGGGCAGTGCTGGTGTCGAGAAAACACAGCTTTCCCAGGAACTTTTGGGTTAGAACTATGCCACCAAACCACCTCCGGTATCTAGGAACTGGGGTTGAGCCAGCCAATAGGGAATGTCTGCCATGAAGGGTATGAAAGGAGGAAGCTGATCAACTGTCATGGTGGAGCTGGGCAGCGTGAAATTCCCTGGTGAGACCACCAGTCAAATCCGAGTAAACACAGTACAGTCATGTAGGTCATATGTTCATACACAATGCACGCTTGTAAGATTGTCATAACAGTGGCCTATTTGGGTTTGGTGTTGGTTCTGGTCAGTGTGAAAGGGCACGAGAAGAGCTGGATTCTCTATTGGCTAATGATACTTTTACATGGGAAGCTCACATTCTGTGTATGCTGTATATGTCACCGGCACAGATTAAACCATATTTTACCCAACTCCATCTTCTTATATCTTATATCCTTATAGGTTGTATGCTAGATAGTTAAAGAACAAGAAAACTCTTTATGTGATTTTTTGCATTTTGACCTTTTTATCCAGTATCTCGCCCAGCTAAACCCAGAAGTGAAGGAATATCACCAGCATCCCCTAGATTGGTGCTGTTCAGTAGGGTAGCCACTAGCCATAGGTGGCCATTTAAGTTCAAATGATTACAATTAAATAAAATTTGAAATTCATTTCTTCCAGCTCATCAGCCACCTTTCATGTGCTCAGGAGCCACCAGTAGTGAGTGGCTTCCCCGTTGAACAGTGCAAGATTGAACATTTCCAACATCACAGAAAGTTTTATTGACTGTCCGGCTTTAGATCATCTTTGTTTCCATTTCCCCTATGCAGTTTAGCATACATATATAACAATTGCATACCATATTACTTCAAAAAAAGTTTTTGGCATGTTTTGTAAATGAAAAGTATTTCCTTTCAAAGTGGTTCATGTTATTCCATTTCCTTGCTTGTACAATGTTATTCCATTTCCTTCTGTTTGTCCATTTTCTAGAGTTGATGTTTAACATCTCAAAAACTACAACTCTCCCAGAATATAAACAGTTTGACTTTTTCTGTTAATCTGATAAACATAATTTTAAAGGAAAAATTACTGATATTTGGGTTTGGGGGAAAAAGTATGTCATGACTTTGAAAAATATCTGTAACCAAGACTTCTTAGGTAGGAGAAATGTGTTGAAAACATCCTGATTACATCATTTCCCATGGTTCCAGTTTTACCACTGAACACTGATACATTGCCTGCACTGAAAATTTCCATCATATAGATAAACATATGCAAAAACTTTGTTAATTTGGAAGCCTACGTAGAGCAATAAAATCTTTACTTCATTTAAAATTTTTGAATGTTAAATAAGGTACAAAAAAGTATAACTCAGAAGAACTTTAGTTTGGTATCATATACTGGCAAGCTGTAGTTCCATACACAATCAAAAGCAAAAACAAGATAATTTTGTTTTATAGTTTAGTGTTCAATTTAAGTTTATTATTTGGTCAGAGGAATCTTCAAATTCTATACTGACCTTGATGGGACCTTTAATTACGATTTTATATAGAGAAGTACAAATAGCCACATGGACCTAAAATGACTTAATCTAGCATTCATGAATATTTTTTAAAAAGTTGCTTCTCATGTAAATCCTGTACTTTAGCAATTCATAACAGAACATAGATCATCATTGTGACATGTGTAGGAAAATATTTTGTTTCCCTGATCATATGCCGTATAGAGTCCATGTTAACGTATAAAGCCAGAAATATGGGCTTTTGCGAGTTCATTTCTTTCCCTTCAGTCTCTGTGAATAGATATGAATTGGTGAATAAGATAATATTAGATGTAATATTACATATTATTATGAGAAGCCTCTAAGGATTAGATTTCAAGGACTGCCATCTGGCTGATGACTTTATGATGACACTGTCATGAGATTTCATTTCCTTATTTCTATTCCAGGATCACTCTTTAAACAAGAAATGAGCATTAACTCTGAATTGTCTGTCTATAGCTATAGGAGGACTTCTCCAGCTACCAATCAGCAAGGAGCAAACTCATCAAGTAGAGGGGCTGGTACTAATACCAGCAGGTTCAGCATGACCGGCAGTCCTTTGCAAAAGCTCCCAGATACCTGAGAAATCTCTCTAGGTTCTAAGAAAGATTTAACATGTATTTGTGTGCGTGTATAAGTGTGTATATGCATATTCATGAATATATATGCACATATACTATCCCTAAAATAGTATCTCAGTATTCTCCTGTCCACTTTAATAACATGCTTCAAATGTTAATAATTACAATTAAAAGTTGAGAAGCTGAAGGATTATCATCTGTGTTCTTCATCTTTGGCAACAATGAAGCCCTTGGAAATCACTCCTTGCTTCTCTATTTCTAGGTCTTTTTTCTTTTTCACTTTAAAGAAGGAAGAAAAGGGAGAAAAAATTGAGCCCTATATTATGTGCACCAAAGAGCTACTGTAACTGAATACTGGATCTCTTTCACATCTTTCAGCATATTTTTTTAGTAACAATTCTGCTTTCTTTCTCTGGGATTTTCAATTTCTTCTTTCTTCTTGCTTCTCCCCTTCAGCCAACCATCATGTTCAAGTTCCCCTCATCCTAAAAGAACTTTTTTAGGATACCAACATTTCTATCCAGCTATCCTTGTTTCCCCCTTACCATCAAAAATTTTTAAATCAACAATTGACATTATTATTTCCTATTCTTCAGTTTCCAGTTATGCTTTGACCCACTTCAATCTGGCTTCCCTCACACTACCACTTTCCTGAAGCAAGGACTCATTAAGACTGTCAAAAAATTTTATAATAGCTAATTGCCCTGTTTTTATTTATCCATCTACTTGACTTCATTTTAACCTTGGTTCAGTTTATCAACTCTACTAGTTGAAACTTTCCCTTCTTTGAGTTCCAAAACAATATTATTTTGCAATTCTTTTATTTCTCTAATAATACAGTAAGCATGAAGTGCTTGGTGCAATGCCTAGCACATAGTAAGAGCTCAATAAATGTCATCTATCATAAACATTTTAAAAATTCATTCACTCAGTGAATATTTTAGTGCTGGATATGTGCTCAGTAGGGTCAGTTCTTGGTCCAAGGTATACAGCAGAGAAAAGCCCTCCCCTCATGAAACTTATATCCTGGGAAGGAAGTGAGAAACAGACATTAAAAATTAAAATAGTTAAATGTATGGAATATAAGATTGTGATAAGTACAATGTGAAACATAAAGAGGGCAAGCAGTTGAGAATGTGTGTATGAGTGAGCGTGTGGTGGAAGGGAAGGGTCATTACTTAAGTATGGTGGTTAAGAAAGATCTCAGTAAAAGCGTGAGGTTTAAGCAAAACCTAAAGAACCTAAGGAAGTGAACCCTGTAGATAGTTGGAAGAAAAACAGTACAGGAGGGTTCTAATAACTGGAAATCCTCTGACACTGGCGTATGCTTGGCTGGTTGAAGGAACCTTAATGAAACCTGTATGATAGGAATGGGTCAAGCAAACAAGAGTGCAGTGGACAAGGCATTCAGAGAGGTGAGAAGAATCTGATTACATTGGGCCTTACAGGCTTATAGGCCCCTCCACTTTTGCTTTTACTCTGAATGAAATGGGAGTCATTGGAGGGTTTTGAGCAGAGGAATAGCATCTTTAACTTCTCTGGCCCCTCTGCAATAACAGACTGAAGGAAAGCAGTGAAACCATTAGGAGACTATTGTCGTAATTCATTCAAAAGACAACTGTGATTTGGACCAGAATAGGAGAGGTGAATGGTAAGAAATGGTTGACTTCTATGATATTTTAGGACACAGCCCGAAAGGTTTTGTAATGGTTTAGATTTAGGTATGGAAGAGAGGCATCAAGGAAGACTACAGAGTTTTTAGCCTGAGCAACTGGAAGATGGGAGACTCACTGAGATGGAGGAGGCTCTAAAAGTAACTCATGTTTTAGGAAGAACATGTGGAAATGTCACTTTTGAAATGTCTATTAAGCATCGAAGTGGAGATGTGGAGTAGATAGCTGGCTTTAAAACCTTAAGTTCTAGGCAATGATAGGGACCCAAGATACAAATCTGGGAGTTGTAACAATAATCAGTGTATACTCTCTTTGCTGTATACAACCTTTAAATCCTGGTGTTCCATTCTTAAATCTCTCTTTTATTTCTCGACACACATTTCAACTACCTTTGTCTGTCAACTTCAACTACCATTAAGACTCCTCAGTGTTTTTTTCCATCTCATGTCTTTGTCCTCTTCTTTAGAACTATACTTCCAGCCACCTCCCATCTCCATCTGCATTAACAACAGGCTCCAAAATGTCTAAAGTAAAAGGCATTATCTGACCACTGAAACAATGTGTGTTTCCTATGTTTTCAGGGAAAGCATAACTTAATTGCTTGATTGTCTTTAATGCTGAAAACTTAAGAATTACCTTCTACTTTGTCCTCCCTCTCTCTTCTCTACTAATACCTGTATTAAGTTGGCTTCTAAATTCTGTGACTTCTACTGCAAAAATTTCTCTTAAGACTAATGCATTTTCTTTATTCTTCCTCATCACCTCATCCTAAAACCTCTTCGTATTATACCTGGTAGATTGTGACCATGTCTTCCCTGTGCTCCCAACCACTGAATCTCTACACTCACTTGGTATTCACACTGCCCCAGAGTTATTTTCCTTAAAACTAATCTGATTTCCCTTTCCTCTTAGCACTATTGTTTTTTTGCCTCTTGAAATCTGATGGATGATATTTTCGTAGGTGATATATTCCCAAAAGTATGCCCCAATTTTTCTGACAACAGAAACAAACAAAATTGATTTATTTTCAGGGAAGAAAAGCAAATAATACCACAATGTGTGCTTGTTTGTCAGTTTGTTTATTTAGCAGAGGGACAGGCATGTGAACTTCATAAAGTAGTCGTTCACTCTGTCCACAAAATGCTGTCCTTTCTCAAAACATTTTTGGAATTCCTTTTCTGGAACTCCTTGGGGACTGTTCTCTGATCTTCAGAAGACTGTTATATTATTGTGTAGCCACACCTTGTGTTTGAGGTAACAAACACTGTACTCACTAATTGTCTGTGTACTGAATGAAATGAAGCAATTCATCAGATATTGGACACTAAATGGCTTTGGATTATTTCCAGAAACTTAGAAGATAAAGATTTGCTGCTGCCCTCTAAGCTACATAAAGAATATGATATGATGCTAACAGGAGATTTGTTGAAAACACGACTTCTTCTTAAGTCAGAGACTGCCTATTATATATTTGTAGCATGTTATGGTCATAAATATTAATGCTACAAAGGACCCTAAAGCCACCAGTTCAAAATTCTCAATTTAGAGTAGCCCTATTTTTAATCCCTCTCATGCAAAATATACCTTCTAGTCAATTTTTAAGACTAAAGGGGATTTGGTATATTGAAAAATTCAGTCAATTAGCAACTCTTCTAGGTACACTTCTTTTGGCAGTATGAGGACATTTCTCTAGGCTCTTCAAGACAGAGTTGTGTATATAGTTATAAGGCATTCTGGTTTTTATACTGCTGAGACCCTGTCTTCCAAATGATTATGAAGCATAAGAATTCTCACCATCTCACAATAGGATAGTGTATTATAATACCTGTAATGCAAACCTTGGGGCTCTGGGCCAGGGAGTGTCGTGATCCATGCGAATCTAAAAGGTTCATGGTGGCAACTGCCTGCTTCGCTTTATGTCATTTCCTTTAAAGCAATTAGAATGTTTCTAGCTTGCAGGGATTGCATAAAAAGGGAGACATTTGGGATCATATCATTGGTGATTTACTGGTGTGGAAAATTACCTAGTCGTGTAGCCAAGTAGCTGTGTTCATTTTAACCCAGTCCTGCGGTCCTAAACCAGGCCCTCCAAACACACCAAAATACATGCTTACAAATGCCTCTTCACACCATTTACCCATGAAAAGACTCTGAAATTTAAAAAAAAAAAGACATAATTGTTTCCTAAAATGAAGTTATAAGATGCCAGCAGACCTTTCTTTTCTTCATTCATTCATTTAATATTATGGTGTCTAAAATTAAAACAAATGAGTGAAAGTTTCACTTGCTTTATTTAATTGAACCATTAATGTTAACAACAGCATCCATTATATTACTTTTCAATTATATTTGCATTTTTCATTGTCTCCACATCACTATCATTCTCAAAGTCTTTAAAATAGTCAATAAAATATATAAATTAGCTGGAGTTTATTTTTAGAAAGATGAGTTATTTTGATTAATAGATATAATCATCACTTGATTTGGGGTTTTATCTCTCCAATTCTAACAGTCATTCTAGTTTGGGGATCTTTTGGCTTCATTCAATTTATAATAGGGATTTATTTTCTTTCTATAAACCATTAATTCATATGTATTTCTGAAAGTAAAAAATATGCAGAACATGTAGGTATTAGTGAGTTTTTATGGAATTTATCCTTTTCAAATTCCTCCCCCAGAGAAAGGGGTCATTGAAGCATGTCTAGGTAGTGATCAACAGCAGCTCTTTCTCAGTCCTCTTTTACCACTTGGGAAGCATGATTCCATCCCTGACTCATTGAGGCCAAGAGCCCAGCTCAGGTTCTTTGTGTTGTTTCTTGAGCCCAGTAGATTCTGAACTCCTGGTAGCCACCACGTACTTCCCAGAGCCCATCAGCTTCATGTCTTCAGCCCTGCACACTACTTTGTATTTCTGTGCCATTGCTGACCCACAGATCTACATGTCTTGTTTTCTAAGCTCAGATTGTGCCTTTTGGTTTTGTGTTTTTATATTTTACCTATACCATTGGTCTGTGTTTAAAAGTTTCTTCTATACTTTGAAACAATTTTCGCCTGATATAAAATGATATCTACTAACTGTAGAAAAATTTAAAAATTGAGAAATAATCGCCATCAACATTTTTTTAGCATTTTCTTTCATAGTTTTGTAAATGAATTTTGTTTATATTTATTTAACTTACTCCCAGTTTAGTAACAGTTGAAAGCATCCCCAGATTGTTTTTTTTTTTTCCTTTTAAAAAGCCTAACTACCTTTTTTTTAGGGAGGTAATGCATACATATTATCTTTTTAAGAGGAAAAAAATGGGAGGAGGAATACTTTCTTGAGGTACATGGTGACTTATTAAATAATCAGAAACAAAAGCAGTATCTTCACGCCTCCAGACAATGTTTTATGCTCTGGCCATTCTGCCTAGCATCAATATTCAGCCAAAGAGATAAAAACTATTTAAATTTGTGGAAAATCAATTCCCCATTCAAATCAGTGGTGGTGTGTTTTTAATATTTTCTAATATTCAGCTCCTGAGTTACCCTCATCAAATCTCTAATATGGTACTCATGACCATTCTGTGGCCAGCCAGGGTCTTCATGCCATAGAGCATTGAAATCAAGTCAAACAGACCTAATCCAAGCCCCTTTGGAGACTTGAACCTACATTTCATAGATTTGTAGCTACTCATACAATTCCTGAGGAGTTATGTTTTTCTTTTATATTGCAAGTATTTTAAATCTACCTAGTGAAATTGAATTAGCTATTAAACATCAATTTTACCACAACTTCTTTTTAAAAATATTTAAATGAAACACTCAACAAAAATGGTCAAACACAACTTGCATCCTGAGACAAATTAAGTAAATAATCATCATGAAGTCATAATAATTGTTTATGATTTTTATGTTTTTTTGGTAGCAAGACATGACTTATTAATGTTTAATATGTGATTCATATCTAAGTTGCCTATTAAGACAGACATGTTAAAATGGCATTGTTCTTTTTAGCTGTGAGTATAGCTGCTGACCTCTACTTAGACAGAGCTGGTGTTCCAAACCAAAATCTGTGTCTCTGAGGCCTACGCTCCCTTCATTGCTTTTTAATGGATACGTATCAACTTGGAAGGAGGTTCTGGCAGCTTTTCACAGTAATCTAATCTCAGCTTTGTCCTCTTCAATATTTCCATCAGTGACTTGGATGAAGACATAGATAGCATTCTTATCAAATTTGCCAGTGACACAAAGCAGAGAAAAATGGCAAACACAGTAGACGAGTATCAGGAGCCAGAAAGATTTCAGCAAATTGGGGTGGAAGGCTGAATATTGAAAGGTGGAATGTATAGAAGGCACAACATTTGGTTCAAGAGAAAAGTAACATAAAAGACAAAATCCAGCTGACTTAAGCCTGGAAACAGGGAGAAGAAGGTTCCCTGAGATGGAGAGTTGTGTGCAGAAGGTTTGTGGAGAGTGTTTCCATGATATACATGTATAAGTATGTGACAGAGGTAACATGGGGCAGAAAGAGAAGCTACCCTGCAGTGAATCTGAGGCCTGGGGAGAGTCTAAGGGGAGGTCTGGAATCTGTAGCTCCCTTCAGAGATGTGCTGAATTGAGGCAAGGGAGCTGGGCCTTTGTATTCCAATATCAGCCAGTTACTGGTTCTGGGTCACTCTGTGGGAGAGGGCAACTTTGGATAAAACCTACAGTTGAGGGCAATTTCCAGTGAGAGTGGCAGCTGTGAGCTGTTAGCAGCCAATGATCCTACTGAAAAGGGCATGGGTCTTGGCAGAGCATCAGTGTATATACTACCCAAGCATTGCCCCAAAGTGTGGTCCCTGGACTAACAGCATTAGCGTCATCTATGAGCTTGCTAGCAATGCAAATATGTGGCTCCTACCCTAGCCTACTAAATCAGAATCTCTGGGGATGTGGTCCAGAAAACTTTTAACATGCTGTCCAGGCTCCAGGTCATTTCTATGCATATTAAAGTTTGAGAACCACTGCACTGTGTCAACCAAGAACATTCAGAATTGAGAGATAAGACGGGTTTTAGTGACAATCATCTTTCCTTCTCTCTCTCTCTCTCTCTCTCACACACACACACACTGCAATAGAGCAATAGGAAAGGAAAATTAGGGAGCTGTTAGGCTGAATCAATTCAGGCATGTAATGTAGTCTGAGAACTTATATTTCAATTTAGCAGAGAGAGGAATTTTGTGATCAAGCTGTCCAAAGGTGAAACAGGCTGCCTTTTAAGGTTGTAGAAGTATTCAAGAACAGGCTGGGTAATGCCTTGGTGTGATAATTTCAAGCATCGGGTAGACATATGACTTTGACTTTAGCATCCTGATCATCACCCTCCCATGCTTTTCTTCTCTCTTTTTTTTCCCCAAGTGAGTCTCTGCCGAACTAGTTAACTCAAGAAAGGTTATATGGCCCAAAAGAAAAGTTTAGGCATTATCAGGTTAAGTCAAAGTAAACAAACTTCCATAGAACTAATCAGACTTTCATTATACTGCATGGATTATGAATACACAATGTGTGTTTGGGAATGCATGAGGAAAAGGATAGTCTGTATAGCATGCATACATTCTAGAATTTTGTGAAACCAGTTTCTCTAGCAGAATCTTACGGGCCACTCTAGTAACTGGGACAATACTCAGCACTCAATAAGCATTCATAAGAGAGATCACATAGCATGTAGCCCAGGCTGCCGCATGGAGAGCATTTCACTGTATGTTACCTAAGTAGAATTCTCAAGTGCTAGTAGCACAACTTTTCACTAGGGTATAAATTTATAAATTTGCATACCAGTCAAGGGAAGCTGTGTTATTCTACCTTTGGACTCTACACGTGCATATTTTCTATTATCCCTTGGATCTATTATTTTCACTTCATATTCTATTAGAAGTTTAGGAACATTGTCATGGGTGGGTGGATGGTTAGATAGATGACATAGATATAGATAGGTGGGTAGATAGATAAGGGAGAGGAATCAGAGAGAAAATGAAAGAGAAGGAGGAAAAGAAGGAAATAACTATGAAAACAATGACAGTGATGACAGAGAAAGAGAAAGATCGATTCTCTGGCACAGCACATTTGAGTCATACTGAATCTTTGTTTTCCTGAAACGTTCCACAGTGAGAATAGAAGGTAAATCATTCAGAAATCACACAAGTAATCTTAGATCCCTTTAGTAAAAGAAGTCTATTTTAGCAATAAGCAAGAGAGTCTATTATAATTGCTGGGATCTGCTAATACGTATTTTTTTCCCCCTGAAACAAATTCCATTAACCCTCCTTGATACTCTGTCCTCATCAACATGTTAATGACATGGGACTAACCCTTAGAGGTTTTTTTTTCCCCCCACACAAAACATAATCTGCAACCTGCTAATGATTGCATTTAGCCTAATTGTAAGGTTGCTGCTGGTGACAGAAAAATGTATCCTGGCAGATAGACACTTCTAGAAGCTCAGCCAAGCGCTTGGTGTGTGTGAATCAGCCTCTCACTTCTCACTTGGCAACCATTCCTGATGGAGAGACTCAATCTGCTCTGAGGAGAGGCCAGAGCTGTTCAGTAGAGGACCTGGAGAAGCGCAGTTCTAGCAGGATTTTATAGACCTCTTGGCACGCCAGTGGCTCAGGACACCTTGACCACAAGCCCTTAATCAGAAGGGCAGGGCGGCTTGCTCAGGCTGAGTTCTGCACTCTCTTGTCAAATAACAAGCAAGGAGACAGACATCTTTACCAGTTGCTAGTCCACATTCTAAATGAATATAACATTTCACACATTTGAGTTCACTGAGTCTGTGTTGCCAATTTCATTATCAAAATGTTTGTAACTCAGGAAAGGATACTGAGATGCAGAGAGTCTATTACTTTCCCAAGTTCAAAACCCCTACGTTGTGACAGTTCTGATGCAGAAATTCTTGTGTTTGAAGAAAAAGAAGAAAGACTTTTTTTTTTCTTTTCCTTATGTTTACATTGAAGTATCATTTGTATGATCTTGGGTTCTCTAATTCAGAGGTCCCCAACCTCCAGGATCTAAGGCCTGATGATCTGAGGTGGGGCTGATGTAATAATAATAGAAATAATGTGCACAATACATGTAATGAACTTGAATCATCCTAAATCCATCCCCACCCCAAACCCTGGTCCGTGGAAAAACTGTCTTCCACAAAACTGGTCCCTGGTGCCAATAAGGTTGGGACTGCTGCCATAACTCTTTGAGAATTTTCTCATGTAGGGTGATTTGTTACTTTTTAATATTTCAAAAAATTCTAATGCATACATATATATACACACATACATGTAAGTAATTTTATTAACTCTTTTCTATCTTTGCCAGCATCATTAATATGACTGACTCCAAAAGGGCATCTAGCAAGTATTTGCCATTCTTGGAAAAGCAAGTTTCTCTCCATTTTTCTTTATCTCTATTCCAAACTTGAGCCAAATTTTGCTTTTGAAATGGGTTATCTGGTAGAGCCTCGATTCTAACTTTGAAAGAAAAGACTCAAACACTGACAGTTACATGTGTGCTAGTGTCATTATTACATAGTGAAAATATCTGAGGAAAAAAGACTGATATTGACCTATATTTTTCATTTTCTAATTAATTACTTTGGTAAAAATTAAGCACTCTTTTCCAGGTACTGCAATGGTTGTTGGAGATGCTGAACAAAATTCGTCTTGTATTTATATTTATGAATATATATGCTAGGAAAGTATAATAATAATATCATTTTCTCTAAGGAGAGACATAATATTCTATTAATACTAGATATAGGAAGAATTTTCCATACTGTTATAATTTAATGAGGGAATCTACAGAATTTTGAATTTACTTGCACTGGGTTAATAACCAAGATTTTTTTAAATGTGCCTTTGTAGAATTACTATTACACACTTTTTTAATACTACTATTGTGTCACTTGAGTACATATTCCACTCACAAAACAAATATGCGGTATTTTTAGTTCTAACACCAAGGCTACACCAGTACTTTTATTTTTAGCACATCATTTTTTATGAAGATTAAAATAATTATGTCACATGTTGCAAGTTTTAAGAGCTACTTTAAAATATATGCTCCAGGAAAAACATGATCAGGTGGGGGAAATCATGATGTTCATACTTTCAAATGAAAAATCAGATGCATATGTGCCAATCAAAAACATTTGATTTTTATAGGATAATGAACTACAACTTAACCTCTAGAGACAGCCATTTTTTCCTCCAAGAACTCAAACTACTTCATGATAGAGTATTAAACTCAGTCCCAGAATCTAGTTATATAATGATACAAATGTTATAAATAAGAAAGGGAAAAAGAAAAAAAAACTTATCCACAAATTATTTTGCTTCTGCTGACAACATTTATTGAAGAAAGTACATGAGTGATATACACGGTGGTCTCTCAGAGGTGTGGAGTGGCCATAAACTGTTTTCCGTCATTACAGCAGGGACTTAAAGAGCTGGGTTCAACTTCCAAAAGTTGCTTGGGGAGCCAGTGATTTCTAAGTAATCACTGTAAAATTTTTGAAATTAAATTCAGCAACTTCACTAACACCAAGTGAACAGAGACATCACACTCAGCAGCATGGCCACTCTGAATGGCATTCCTCTTTCCTAGAGGTGCCGTCTCATTCATTGTCAATCCTGTAAACAGGCCTCATCTCCCCTCGCCTGGATTTTGATGTGGGGAATTTTCTCTCTCTGTGCTCACAGGACTCATAGAGCAAAATAATCCTTGGATTAAAAAAAAAATTAACTCCCATTCTGTGGCGAGCAAGAGCAAGTGTAGGATAACTACACTTACCTGAATGAACATTAATAGGAAAGTGACCAGACTGTTCAGTAATCTACTTGTGTGGGGTTTTAAAGTGTTGTACCACCATCAGTGCTATCACTGGCATATACCTGCAAACCAACTATAGCAGATCAGTTGATTAATCACTAAGGGTCTTATTTAAATGGCAAATCTAAAGAGCATTTTTTTTTTTCAGAAAGCTCATGCCAGTACCAGAATAAACCAGATGCTTTATAACTTGGTATCCATAATTTAAGTACTTGTCCCTCAAAGGATTTCTGATTCCATTTCCTTACTACTCTGGTTGCTAGAATTTGAAAGAACACACTGAGGTAATGACAGGCTAAAATCAAATGTGTTGATTTCATTACTAAAGCTTATCTCTGATTTTTTATTTTTGCCAAACTTTGCTTGCTTATTTTAACCTCATGATACTATCAGCGGATGGTGGTGCTTTTAAAACTGTGAATGTATAGTTTTCTCTAGATAATTTTAAAGAATGCTGGCTTACTTGAGGACTTTTCCCCCCCTAAAGCTCAAAAACAAACTCTTCAAATATTTAATTACTCTAAACAGCAGAAAATGGGAACTTTCTTTTCCAAAAGAAAACAGAGTCTATGGAAAGGTGGCTTACAATACTCAGCAGTACTCAGATTGTTGACTAATCTTAAAGGAGAAAGACATCAATTAATTCATTGAGAAGCATTAACATTATCCTATCCCAATAATTCGTATCATAAAAATTTGGGGCAAAATAATTTAGATGATGTTACAGTGAGACACGGCTGAGTGACTGAGCACTCATGTGTGTATAGTATATATATAGTAAATGAATGTATATAATAAATGAACACTCATTCATTCAGCCTTGACTTCTTTCCTACACAATGGTTAAAACTTGCATCAAAAACTACTCTTTAAAAATCTATCCTAAATCCTATATAAATATAGCTGCAGTATAAAAAAGGTATTATCTCTTCTTTAGGGATATCCAAAAAACTAAGGATATTCATAACGTGGTTTGTCTTAGAAGAAATGCTCACCTTTGGGTGAATAGGGATGTTTGGGAAAAATAAAACTCAAAGAAACATTGACTTTAATATGCCTCCTCTCTTGTTATTTCTGTAACTTATCTGTGCTCCTGTCCCCATCTTTGCCTCCCTTACTCCCTATTCCTTTTGATCTCCAAGCCTCTATGGTTTCTCCATTATTTTCAGCAGTTACTTCCAGTGGGTCTCACACTTTGTCAGGTCTTTTTTTTTTTTTTTCCAATTATTTTTATTAGTTGGAGGCTAATTAATTCGCAACATTGCAGTGGGTTTTGTCATACATTGACATGAATCAGCCATGGAGTTACATGTATTCCCCATCCCGATCCCCCCTCCCACCTCACCCCCCACCCGATTCCCCTGGGTTCTCCCAGTGCACCTGGCCCGAGCACCTGTCTCATGCATCCCACCTGGGCCGGTGATCTGTTTCACCATAGATAATATACATGCTTTGTCAGGTCTTATATTCCTATTATTGCCCATGTATCTCCTCATCCCCAGTGGCTGGAAAACCATGTATCTCCTCATCGCCGGTGGCTGGAAAATCCTTGTCTCGGGCCCCTTCAACATCTTCTTGCCTTTCCAGTTCTTCTGCTTCTCGACATTTTTTTTTTTTTTTTTTTTTACTTTTCTAGACTCGGTCTTTGTCTCATCTAAATATTTCTCTCTTCTGACTCTAAGCGCTTATCCACTTAGACAATAGCATATCAGAGTGTTGTTCCTCTGAGCAGATCTTCAGCACAGCCATCTAAATGCTGCCATGACGTGAGGTTACCTTGCTATTGTTCACTTTTTCCATAGTGTATGCAAACTGCCTTGATCCAAGTCAAACGGTATCATAATTAGGGAAATAAAATATGCAAAAGCCTCCTCAATTATTTTACCCTAGAAATAGAGAGGTGATTTTGAACCAGATACACAGAATAATACTCATGTCACACTAACAGTGTTATCCAGTTAGCATCTTATTGTAAATTCGTTCCTTAGGACCTTGATATCTAGGAACTTCTCATTTCCAAATGATAGGTACCTATCTACTAATTGCAAATTGTTTTAATATATCTTTTACATAAAAAATTGTCCCTTTTGAAAGCTCATTTGAAAAAAAAAGAAAGCTCATTTGGAAAATAGTTTGGGGAGGAGACATATTTTTTTTTAAATATTCACAATGTGCGTTTATGCCCCCATTTGTAGTCCAAACTGACTCTGTTAAACTTTGTGTAGCTTTTTTAAAAAAATAATAACAAAATGTCTATACTTTTTCATTCCTGTGAAAACAGGGTTTCCAGAGTTAGTGAACTTAAAATAGTTATTGTACAAGTTAGAAACTTGATTTGTTCTTTCCATCGTGTTTATTGCTTTTTCAACACAGCAAAATTGTAAATGTAAACTTCTCCCCTAGAAGATGAGTTGGGCTGCAATTTTCAGCTAATTGGGAGAAGCAGCCCTGAGTTGAACACTGTCAGGCTGATTTGAGTCTTAAGATATGATGATGATTATTGTGTCAAATGTAATCAAGAACCTGGGCTCTGAACTAACTGAAGGCCTGGCTGTTTTTAATTCAGGTCCGTATATGAAGTAGACCTCTGGTTCACTGGTAGTCACAGCTGCCTGTAAAAGCGAGCAATTTTAAAAATACAATTCTGTTCTCTGTGGAGCTGTTAGGATCAGGGATTGGATGCACAGAGGGCAGATATTCTCATTCTGTCCCTTAAAAATTCTATTTATTTTCAGTATAATATCCTCATCTTGAAATTTCCCTGTAGCTCTGTATCCGTGGTTTTCAACCTCCTCAGATCCATGCCAACCCCTTTCTTTTTTTATAACAAATACTTTGTAACACCTTCTTTACAGTCATAAACTAAAATTTATAGATAATATATCCTACCTATAGACACTTAAAAAATGATGTGCTAACTTTAATTTTTAAGAGAAATACGAGTCATTTATAATAAAATACTATGTATTTCAGTATGGAACAATTCAGTCAGGATCACACTAGAACACAAGTGAAGGTTCTAATTGACTACACTGTAAATACAATATCAACCATTATGGAGCGACACTAGTGTGTTGTATATGGACTCAAATACTGTGAGTGTCATGGGCCATCCATAGTGTAATTTTCCAAAATGCTAAACAACTTTTAACAAAATCCGTAACAGCACTAGGTAAAATTTTCCTTGGGCTTTCATGACAGTTGGGCTTCCCTAGTAGCTCAGCTGGTAAAGAATTCACTTGCAATGCAGGCAACCCCAGTTCGATTCCTGGGTTGGGAAGATCCTCTGGAGAAGGGATAGGCTACCCGCTCCAGTACTCTTGGGCTTCCCTGGTGGCTCAGCTGGTAAAGAATCCACCTGCAATGTGGGAGACCTGGGTTCGATCCCTGGGTTGGGAAGATCCTCTGGAGAAGGGAATGGCTACCCACTCCAGTATTCAGGCCTGGAGAATTCCATGGATTATATAGTCCATTGGGTCACAAAGAGTTGGACATGACTGAGTGACTTTCACTTTCACTTCAGTTCCTTTTCTGAAAATTTTGGTGTCTATTACAATCTTGACAAAAGTACTTTATATATGTATGTAAAATTGAGTTAAGTTTTAGGTTCAGGTGTTTAAAAGCTTGGTCTTGCCCTACATGAGTGTATAGCCGGACATTCAAAAGTATTGTAGGGGAACTTCCCTGGTGGTCCAGTGATTAAGGCTCTGCTCTTCCAATGCAGGGGGTGTGGGTTTGATCTCTGGTGGTGGAACTAAGATCCTACATGCTGTGGGGTGCAGCCAAAAGGAAATGGAAAAGTATTGTGGGACTTGGGACAGTGTTTTGTTCATGGAGTCTACCATCTCTAGCCCCTCCCCATGGAATGCCAGTACCACTCTTCAAGTACTCTGTTAGTCAAAACTGCCCCTCAGTTTCCAGAAAGCCTCTGTTGTGTTGTCTGTAAAATTTGGTTAAATATTTTTTCATGATGAGAACTGATCTATTGATTAATGAAATAACAATATTCTCTGAGCACCTAAACTCTTTCTTGGTGATCCAGTTGCAATTTTATATGACAAATGAAATCAGCAAACATTTAAGATCTGCTTGATTGTCTAGCAAAGTCTTTAAATATTCTGTGACTATCATTGCAGTTAAAATCTATCTCCACCATCTTTAGTAAATGTCCTGCTCTCTACAAAAGGGTGATGATGACATTCCTCTCAGAACTGTGTTAATTACCTTCTAAGTAGATGTTGAATGCAGTTGAATTCTGTGTTAAAATCACGGGAGATATTACTGTAGCTACCATGACGAATGCTTATTAGATGGAGGCTGTGAGAGAAATATGAACCCATTTCTTGAAGAGACTAACCAGGTAATTTAGTAAAACAAATACACACACAATCAGTTTGAAAAAAAAAAAAAAACTGTATTACCTATATGTTTGAGGCAAAATGTTTTTTCATTGAAGAATTTTCTTCAATGGGTAAGCAAAATGCAGCCATCTATTTGCATTTCATCAGGGCGTTTGACAGGTTCTCTCATTATATTCCTATGACTAAGTTGGAGAAATACTGGTTAGATGCAAGGCAAATTGGATGGTTTAGCAACCATTTCATGTTTTACACAAAGAATGGACATTAATGGGTTATATCAGGAATTCTCTGGTGGTCCAGTGGTTAGGAATTGGCACTTTCACATCTGGGGTCCCTGGTTCAATCCCTGGTCTGGAACTAAGATTTTAAAAAAAAGAAAAGAAAGAAATAAGATTAGTGTTAAGCGGCAAGGGAAGATCTCTGGTGCTCTGCTATAGTGTTCTAATCTCATCCCGGACACACTGAATGTTTGTTTTTTTTAAGTAGACGAACACTCCCTTTGATTGAGTAATTGATTAGTTGGCCACGCCAAACAGTTTGCAGGATCTTAGTTCCTCAGCCAGGGATTGAACCCAGCCCCAAAGCAGTGAAAGCATGGAATCCGAAGCACTGGACAGCCAGGGAATTCCCGTGTTGGATGTTTTGTTAGAACCTGAATGGAGCTACAAACAAAGCTAGTGGATGTGATGGAATTCCAGTTGAGCTATTTCAAATCCTGAAAGATGATGCTGTGAAAGTGCCGCACTCAATATGCCAGCAAATTTGGAAAACTCAGCAGTGGCCACAGCACTGGAAAAGGTCAGTTTTCATTCCAATCCCTAAGAAAGGCAATCCCAAAGAATGCTCAAACTACCGCACAATTGCACTCATCTCACACGCTAGTAAAGTAATGCTCAAAATTCTCCAAGCCAGGCTTCAGCAATACATGAACTGTGAACTTCCAGATGTTCAAGCTGGTTTTAGAAAAGGCAGAGGAACCAGAGACCAAATTGCCAATATCCGCTGGATCATTGAAAAAGCAAGAGAGTTCCAAAAAACATCTATTTCTGCTTTATTGACTACGCCAAAGCCTTTGACTCTGTGGATCACAATGAATTGTGGAAAATTCTGAAAGAGATGGGAATACCAGACCACCTGACCTGCCTCTTGAGAAACCTGTATGCAGGTCAGGAAGCAACAGTTTAGAACTGGACATGGAACAACAGATTGGTTCCAAATGGGAAAAGGAGTACATCAAGGCTGTATATTGTCACCCTGCTTATTTAACTTATATGCAGAGTACATCATGAGAAATGATGGGCTGGAAGAAACACAAGCTGGAATCAAGATTGCCGGGAGAAATATCAATAAACTCAGATATGCAGATGACACCACCCTTATGGCAGAGAGTGAAGAGGAACTAAAGAGACTCTTGATGAAAGTGAAAGAGGAGAGTGAAGAAGTTGGCTTAAAGCTTAACATTCAGAAAACTAAGATCATGACATCCAGTCCCATCACCTCATGGGAAATAGATGGGGAAACAGTGGAAACAGTGTCAGACTTTATTTTTGGGGGCTCCAAAACCACTGCAGATGGTGATGCAGCCATGAAATTAAAAGATGCTTACTCCTTGGAAGGAAAGTTATGACCAACCTAGATAGCATATTAAAAAGCAGAGACATTGCTTTGCCAACAAAGGTCTGTCTGGTCAAGGCTATGGTTTTTCCAGTGGTCATGTATGGATGTGAGAGTTGGACTGGGAAGAAAGCTGAGTGCCAAAAAATTGATGCTTTTGAACTGTAGTGTTGGAGAAGACTCTTGAGAGTCCCTTGGACTGCAAGGAGATCCAGCCAGTCCATCCTAAAGGAGATCAGTCCTGGGTGTTCATTGGAAGGCCTGGTGCTGAAGCTGAAACTCCAATACTTTGGCCACTTCGTACAAAGAGTTGACTCATTGGAAAAGACCCTGATGCTGGGAGGGATTGGGGGCAGGAGGAGAAGGGGACGACAGAGGATGAGATGGTTGGATGGCATCACCGACTCAATTAGCGTGAGTCTGAGTAAACTCCGGGAGCTGGTGATGGACAGGGAGGCCTGGCGTGCTGTGATTCATAGGGTCGCAAAGAGTCGGACACGACTGAGCGACTGAACTGAACTGAACTAAATGGAGCTACAGAGAAGGCATCCATTCAAATCTATGAATAATGCAAAACAGGGAAGGGAGAAGTATGTTTGCAGACAGCCAAATGGATGCTTGGACAGGATGACTTTTTAGTCCCTTTCAGTACATGTTATCTCTAGACCAGGCTCAAACTTATAGGCTATCAGAAAGTTTGCCAAAAGCAATGAATTCATTTTGACAGAAGTTATTGTTTACTTTGCCCTCTCTTTGCAATGCACTTAAAAATATATTGAATTAACATTCCTTGCAGGAGTACATTTTTTTCAAAAAATAAATTGTTTTCATGTAAGAGTAGCAGAAACTCAGTCATTGACAATCAAATGTGACATGCTGCCCAGTAAAATAGTCTACCATTTCATTTTCAACTTTTTTATTAAAAAGTTGATGAAAGATATAAGCTCCAAAGATTTAATATCCATGCTTCTACAAAGGGAAACATAATTTTGGTGACAGGATTGCTTATTCTTATTTTTAAACATATTAGTTATAACTGAGTGATAGTCTATTATACAATCGATTCTACTATAACAAGAGATATCCACAAGTTATTCTGAGGTTCAACTGAAATAGTAGGTGAAAGTAATGTATAAAGTTTAAGATTCTGTGCAAATCTAAACTATTATTCAATAAATTCACATCAAGAAATAATTACTATTTATAAGTATTTTAAAAACAAGGAATTGGGGCATTCTCACTTTTAGAAGCTATCCCTGGTTCATAGTAGGCTCATTGACTTTAATTTGGTTTATTGAGTGTCTATTAAATACTAGGAACTGTGGGGCGAAGCCTTGTGTCAAGGGATTTACAAAAAGTTGATGTTGATGGATGATGATGATAAAGATATAGAGACATTTTGTAAGCGATATATTCATAAATAAGAGGATTCTTAAAACGTGCAGCTCTCAGAGTGATTCCTTTAGTGTTATAGTTTTAATTGAAAAAATAAATCATTAATATTTTACTATTCTTCATAAATTTGAATTGATCTTATAGAAGGCCATCAATATATTCTAAATTATCTAGTTCTTTTAAATGTAGTTTCTCCCTATAATAATTAATAGTGAGAAAGCAGGAAACTTTAAATCTTTATTTTGATCATCCATTTTAATTAGCTCAAGTTATTTGTAATCCTACAAGTCTTATAAATCATATCTGAGTCATTAGAAGGATTCAAAATGAAAAGAGCAAGGGCAATTCTTTTAGAATCTACCAAGACAGAGTCGCTTTGGGAGATTAATTCATTTCTCAACCAGTCTTATTAAAATATATTTATTTTACCATGAAATTTCTAGGAAAGAATGTGTGAAGTATTTGGTGTTCTTGTTAGATATTTCTAGTGTAAAACACTTCTCAAAGATACAGATTTCTGGATAATTTCTGTATAATTAGAAAACATTTACTAAGTTACCATTATGAGAAGGTCACAGCCGTATATATTATAATTTTCTTTTATTTCATAAGAATAAAAATATTACTGCCCACAATCCCCTCTTTTAAAATGTTAAAATCTTCAAACCTACTTCAAATCCAACATGCATTATTCATTTTAATAGTTTTCTTAGATGGCAACTGAAGATGATAAGCAAAGGAATAATCTTTTTTTGTCTTCACACAAATATACACCATAATCCGAATTCTTATAATAATCACAGAAAGCAAGGAGCTTTTGACAATAATATTACGGAAGGACTGATGCTGAAGCTGAAACTCCAATACTTTGGCCACTGATGCGAAGAACTGACTCATTGGAGAAGACCCTGGTGCTGGGAAAGATTGAAGGCGGGAGAAGAAGGGGACAACAGAGGATGAGATGGTTGGATGGCATCACCAACTCAATAGACATGAGTTTGAGTAGGCTCCAGGAGTTGGTGATGGACAGGGAAGCCTGGTGTGCTGCAGTCCATGGGGTGGCAAAGAGTCGGACATGACTGAGCAACTGAACTGAACTGAATATCCTTTATATTTATCTCACAGGGAGATTGGCAAATGTACCTTGAGATGTAAAGTCAGAGCAGACTAGATTAGATGTTTCACATTTTGCCACTTACTTTGGTAACTTGCCCGGCCTCTCAGAAAATCATGTTTCTCATCTATAAAATGTTGCTGATAATAACAACCTGCCCCATTAACCTCATCAAGTTGTTTAACATATCAAAGAAGAAGATATATGTGGAAAAGCTTGAAAACCAAAGAGTTGTTTTAGTGCAAAATACTATGGCAATAAATGTTGAATTTAAAGGACTCTCAAAAGTGCATTATTAACCACAAGAGAGTGCTGAGTGAGGAACTAGGTAATAAAAGTCACAAATATTTAGAGACTATAACTTGAAGTTCATATCAGGAATTATGAAAATCATTCATATTTCTGAATTCCATTGAGAGACCTCTACTGTAAGTTCATATAATCAGCTGATGATATGTTTTTAACCCCTTCCTTCCTTTTAAAGGGAATCTGCTATATGTTTGCCTTTTGATGGTAGAAAACTGAACCAACTTGCCTTGCTGTCTTCTGAATGTTATATAACAGCATCTACTGTTCTCTTTTTCTCTGAGATATTGAGGATGTGAATATACATTTGTTTGACTGCAATCTAATGAGACTTCCAAGAGATGATCTTTTAAATTGGTTTCTATCCTAGTTTTCATATATCCTTTTAGAAGAAAAGAAAGCTACTCAATCTAGCTTATCAAAACAGGAAGATACATCTTTTAAAGAGATTAACACTACAAGTGACCAAAATCAACTTAAAGATTCACATTATACAAATCATAGAGAATTTATTAAGAGTAGAAATTGTATCCAGTTATAAACCCAACCCTAATCTAAGTTTATATTCTTCTGGATGGCAGTATCAATGTACATTTTTTCTAAATGTCTTTTATAGTGCTGTAATTAAACTTCTCCAAAATAGTACCTTAAGGTATTGTATCAGTAAAAATATATATATATATATAATATAGATCTTAGACTAAAGAATGTTCATCTCTTTGTTCATATTCCAAGGTAGGAAATTATATATATATGTATATCAAGATATATATATATATCTTGAATTCTACTTGTTCATAATATTTTGTATATTTTTATCAACTTTTCTCAGTGATAAATGTCTGAAACACAAGTCAAATGAAGTGAGTAATGCAAAGAACAGTACAAAGTACATTTTTACTGCTGTCTCCTAATTTCTTTTAAGACATATCCCAATACTTTTGGAAAAAGTATGTAATTATGCCGGTTTCTCTAATGATATATTGTGCAAGTCTCAATTTTTAAAATGTCCATAGAGTAAAAAAATAAAAGAGTTGGAATGTGTATTTTAAAATTTCTTACATGATTGATAATACCTATATTCTCTTTCCATCCAAAGATAAAGTCCAGGTGATTTTTTTTTCACTAAAATGTCTGTATCTTTGAGGAAAATAGCTAGCTTCAAAGCTATGGTTTATCTTTAGAGAACTAATCTATTTTCCATGCGAGTATGTTGCCTCTGCACATGTTAAAAAGTCATCCTGTGTTATCTGGGGTGACAAAAAGATGGGAATGACTTTTCTGAGAAGTAATCAGCAATACTTTGGGAACATTTAGGTCATAGTTTCCAATTAACTCTGAAGAGTTTGAGTAATTTAGTACCAGACCTCAGGAGAGGGGATAAAAACCTCTTTGATGCATATGTTGGTGAATGGCAAACCAGCAAATTTGCATTGAAAATGGATTTTTTTGTTTGTTTGGTTTGAAGCAGAGACCAGCTAGATTTTTCTACTGTAGTTGGAGTGAGAGAATATCTTTAGGTGTGTGGGTTCCCTCTCAGTAGGTTTCTATGTGTTGCAGTGATGGCTCTTGTGGTAAAATAACAAAGAGATGAGTTTTTGCTCCAAAACGAAGGCCAAGATTCAGTGGCATAAACTTTCCGGCACTTTCCTTTCTTTTACGACTGCAGTGAATATATCAGAGAGGAGTGGACACTAATATCCATTTTCAGAGTTAGAAAACCATCTTTTTCAGGATTCAATACTTGAACTATAATCCTAATTCCACCACTTCATTGGGTTCAACTTTGGGAAAGTCATTGTGGTTCTCCCAGAATCAGTCTTCCCAACAGCAAAATGAAACTAGCAATGACCTATGAGATATATCTAAAAAGTTTCTGATTATTATTAATTAGGTTTTAGTTATTAATTAGTTATTAGTTTTTAGTTATTAATTAGTTATTAATTTGTTTCTGATTGTTATTAATTAACAATTTCTAATTGTTATTAATTAAAATTAATTCAATTAGGCAGACTTTTGTTGAGCATCCATCACTGTATTTTGAGATAAATCCCAGTGATGATCCCCACTCCCTTTGATAAGAAAAGGGAAAAAATGTGTTGAAAAAAATAGATTTATCACTTGTTAAGAAAATTGACATAGAAGTTCATGAATACGGTGTGATGCATATTATATTCAAGCTACTGCTAGGGAATCCAGATGAGCTACAACCTGAATCATATTGTCAGTTCAGTTCAGTCACTCAGTCATGTCTGACTCTTTGTGACCCCGTGGACTGCAGCACGCCCGGCTTCCCTATCCAGCACCAACTCCCAGAGCTTGCTCAAACTCATGTCCCAAACTCATGTCATGAATCATATTGTAACTATAGGTAAATGTCTGAATATTGGTCTCCTCCACAGACTTGAATGTGTTAAATGTCAAAGTCCATGTCCATGTCTCACTGACTTTAGTGTCACCAACACCACGCATGAATCCTGGCGCATAATACATGTAGACGAGGTGCATGCATCACCTAATGTATGAGCTGTTGGTAGGTATGTGGAAATAAGAATAAGGTTCAGGTTTAAAGATAACCTGTATGGAAGTTGAAGTCAGTGGGAAAGAATGAAACATCCAACTGGAAGCATATGAAGAAACCAAACATACTGTAGGTAGAAAAAAAAATGGGAGGTAACTTATGAAATGGTCAGAGAATAAATCTGAACATACTTTTAAAATTTTTGAAGAGTTCTGTAGATAACAGATTTTAAATTTATCTTCTGTGCTAGCTTAGAGCCTTCATCCCACACTCTGTGTCAATAGTTACATTAAAAGGACAGAATGTTTTTCTCACCTTAGAGTTCAGTAACAGAGCAGAAAAGAGAAACATTCTCTCAATTGCCAGAACCCTTCTGGGTCATCTATCTAAGTAGATATTTTCCAAAGACACATAAAGCCATAGTCTGAGAATTGTTGTTAGAAATGGAACTAATAGGATACTGGTCCAAGCATTATTGAAGGATTTTGCTTAGATTCATGTTTTTCATTAGTGCATATGGCCAGTGGAATTGCTGGAGATTAAAAGGAATCCTTTCTACAGACTGCTGTACAGCCATAGGTAATAAAATTCTAGCTGCCCCATGAAAATACAATACAGACTTATTTTTTAAACAAAAGCAAATTAATTCATTGGCTAGCAAACCAGTAGAATCTGTTATGATTACAGAGAATTTGAACTTCAGGTTAAATCTGGTTCTATGAGTAGTGTTTGGCCTAAAGTCCAAGTGCTTGCTGCTAAGGTACTCATTTTCTCTGATCTATATCTAACAAACAAAAAAGAAAAAAAAAACCCACATCATCCTGTAATACTTTCCCTGATAGGAAATGATAGTTGTTAAAGTGCAAATAAACCAGGAAGGAAAGATTGAGAGTGTTTTATTTGGTTACTTCCTGATAATACCAGGGCACAGATGAGAATGTGACTTAGCAGAAGACCAAGTGGTGTGAATTTCCCCAGTTGGTCACACTTTCAGAAACATCTGGGAAAAATATCAGATTGAGCCTTTTTTCCCCAAAAAATATTCAATGTGTTTGTTTCTGTTTGGTTTTATATAATGTGTGTGTATATATATTTGTGTGTGTGTGTAATCATTTAATACAGTGCAATGATGAACTATCATCCCTGCATGTATCTAATCATGGAATATTGTCCATACATTAATTAAGCTTTTCAGCCTTACCTTGGAAAGTCATAGGTTTCCCTTTTTTCTTTTGCTTTATATGTATTAAGTTGACCCATAACAAATTAGTGATTTTCAATTTATATAAAAATCTAGAACCTTAGAGATTTATTCAGAGATATCATGGTGTGGGTGTGTGTATGTGTGTGTGTGTGTGTGTGTGTGTGTGTGAAGGATCAGGGTATACTCTGATTGCCTCATTGATAATCAGTTCTTAAAAAGAAAATGGAGATGATGAAGACATGCCTTCTATGATTTTTCCACTTTATGCAGACTTGTACAGGTGGGGGGTTATACTAAGCTTTATAGCTCCAACACTTTGTCCTTTGAGTAGATTCTTGCTTCTAACTGGTGATAATGCCTTATCTACAGACCTCCTTAAAGGGCAACCAAAGGTATAGTAGCTCTTCAGGCTCAATTGCTGAGTATGAGAGTCCTACATCCTTTCTCCTTTTGTGACCACAATCTGTGCCAGTGTTTGTATATTTCTCTACATACATTTTTTAACAAGTATATTTTATTTTTATTTTTTTTACAAGTATATTTTTCAAAGTTTTATTTAGTATGACAATTCAGCAGGTCAAGTTCCCCAGAAGTCAGATTCTGAGAAAGTGATTGATGTGTAGGAATTTCTTTCTTTCTTTCTTTCTTTTTTTTTTTTTTTTTTGTAGAGTGCTCTCAGGATGAATACCTGTGAGAGAAGAAAGGGAAAGAAGCAGGATAGGGCAGAAGGAGAAGCTGGGCTTCAATTCATTTGTAACTGCAACATCAATCGATCCCCCTCCCCTCCCCTCCCTTCCTGAATTGTCCAAAGCTGGAGCAAGGGGGCTAGACTTTTATAAAAAGTTCACACATTAACCAGTCATTGGAGGCAACCTGCCTGCATCCAGCAGCTTTCCCAGGAGTTAAAGCAAAACACATTGCTGCTTAGTCACTCAGTCATGTCTGACTCTTTGTGACCCCATGGACTGCAGCAGGCCAGGCCTCCCTGTCCCTCACCGTCTCCTGGCTGTTTTCCCAAGTTCATGTCCATTGAATCAGTGATGCTATCCAACCATCACATCCTCTGCTACCCTCTTCTCCTTTTGCCTTCAGTCTTTCCATACTGCTCATGGAGTTCTCGCAGCAAAATTACTGGAATGGTCTGCCATTCCCTCCTCCCATGGGCCACATTTTGTCAGAACCGTCCACTATGACCTGTCGGTCTCGGGTGACCCTGCATGGCATGGCTCATAGCTTCAGTGAGTTATGCAAGCAAAACATACTTCAGTCCTGAAAGATGGGTCTGGACATTCCAGCATAGCATCCACTATACCAGTAGTTCTCAATGTTTGGTCTCTCCAGCGTCAGTGATGCTCAAACTTGAGCATATATCAGAATCGCCTGGAAGACTTATTAAAATACAGCTCAGTGGACTCCACACAGAATTTCTGATTCAGCAGGTCTAGGGTGGGGCTTGAGAATTGGCATTTCTCATAAGTTTTAGATGGCACTGATACTCCTGGGCTATGGAACATACTTGGAGAACCACTGTACCACACTGGCTATATTTACCTATGGAGAATGGTGTATGGTGCCCTTATGAACAGAAATAAAACCTTTTGAAGTCAGCATCCCATTCCACATGCCATCAAATTCTCAGCTATTTTTGTGCATTCTATACCTGGACTTGCTGATAATTAAAATTTGTTATATAAAAAAGTACTTAACTGATGCAGTAAATTATATTTGTAAAGCATTATTACTATTTTATGATAATCTGGTCATTGTTACTTTTAAAGTTCAAGCCAAATTTTCTCCGGGGTCCATGATTTGGCCACTTGGATATTATCATTAAAAAATAATAATCTATGTTCAAGGTCTTTAGTTTTGTTCAAGGTAATTTTTTATTGCTTTATGATTCTCATTGCTACATTTTTTATTTATTGTAGAAGTCATTTAAAGGCATATGATTATGGAAAATTTTAAAGTATGGCATATATTCAGAACTATTTTGAATGCACAAATATGGCATACAAGTACCTTTGACTCATCTAGTCTAGACTTAGCACAATTAAAATTTGAGAATTCGGTGTACATAGATGGATCTCAGGCAAAAGGATGCAGCCTTAAATCTCCCGCACAAGCCAGAGATAACAGTCTCACCTCTGACTGAAGAGATTTTCTGCCATTGCTGCCACTGAATTTTGTCTAACATATTTCCAAATTGGAAAATATTCAACCCAATGTTGTCAATATTTCAGGCCACAAGGGTGTCGTTTAGGAAAATGGTACCGTACTGTCCTGAAAGAGTTACTGCTCTTCCCTAAGGGCCTAATTTACAAAGCAGCGAACTTGGTGGTAGGATTGGGCTGGAAATCTCATTGTCTCGGTAGAACACTTTCATCTGATTTATGTGCATCACATTTTCCAAATAACTCTTGGAAAGTTATTTACTAGTTACTTTCTCTGGAAGCCGAGGGTAAGTGGTGTTTCTCTTTAAGGTTAGAGAAGCTGGGATGCATCAAGCACAGCTCATCATGATGATGAAGCTGAAAATAAAATGCACAGTATCTAATTCTCTGCCATGAGGGAGTTTTACACTGCCCCTTTTATTTTGTGTGACTTTGGAGTATGTTAGAAAATACATCAGTGTCTAACCCTGCATTTGTCTCCTGCAATGTGACAGCTTATTTCTATGCCAAATTTGCAGCTGGAGGTGGAGTAAATCTTAGTGATTTCTAGCGCACAAGCCAACCTAAAATATTAGCTAGCACTGGCTGAAATTGCCCCATTTGTTGGTCAGAAATGGTCAAACGTTAGCAATTACACAGGCTTCAACCTGTACGTTGTATGTTTCACACCAGATTATAACATTACATTTCTCAGTGTTGCTGCAACGGTTCTGAATTTTTAAATCATACTAAATAAATAAATAAATAAATAAATAATAAAAGATACTTTGCTCTTTCTCCCTGCATTGATAGTTTGCCTGAAAACTAAATAAGCAAGGAACCAGCAGTTCAGGCTAGCCCTTGAACTCCACGAGGTTTAACTGATTTGCCCAACCAGAGCACCAGGCTACCTTTCAGCTGTGCGGTATTCAAGTTTATTTAGGAGTTGATAAATAGCTTAGTGCAATGCTTCCTTTTTTCCAGTAGCTGCACCCTCATAAACCTATTCTCCCCTCCACCAGTTAATGCAGACAGAAGATTTTTATCCAGTTTGAACACCGAAACTACACTGTGGAAGACTGTATACTCAGCAAAAACCTCACCCATGATGAATAAACAGCTCTTCCGGGGGCTTTGCTGCCGCTGGTTCGGCAGGAGTTGTTTATTGCCTGGTTTGCACATCCCATGATAAAGTTGCTGCTGAAATAAATTGCAGTTTTGCATAATTATTGACAATCACATCTTAACAAGCAGTGTGTATCATATTCAAGTGTTCAGTTTTTTTTTTAAATCCATTTTTAGCTTATGTTGAACCCCAGGAAGTGTTTGTGTAGTAATAGAAGGCAAATACCACATTTAAATAGAGTACTAATTTCCTTATTGCAGAAAAAATTTACCTGAATCTTTTTAGATGGGGCTGTTACTGCCTTAGGCAATTTTCCTTCCCAAGTTGTTATTATGTAGATGTTTGCTGAGGGCATATGTGTGTGTATCCACAATACATGCATTATATATATATTGTCAGAAAATATGAATAGCTCTTTTGTGGATTTTTGTGTCATGAGGAATTTGATTCATTCCTTCTATAAGATTAGAGAAATGAGAATGGAATGTAGGCATAGGGAATTCACATTTTTGAGCAACTATATGTGACTTATAATGTGTGAGGCACTCAGCTTCACACACATTGTTGTATTTTCAGTCTCATCCATACAACAATATGTAGCGCAGATGAGAAATCAGAGAGGTTAAGTAACCTGTATCACACTTGGTGGAGGACACTGGGATTTGAACCCAATGTGTCTGGATTTTAAGCTCCACTTTCTCCATTACCCATAAAATTTTTCTTTTGGAAAATATTCTTAGTTGTATGACCACCAGATAATGCAAAAGGAAGCCAATACAATAGTAGAACTATTAGAACATGCTGATGTTATGCAGATTACATTTTGCACAATGTTTGCTATGAGATATGTAATTTTTCTACTTCTTAATCTTTTTGTTCCCTTTTGTTCTCCAGTCCCCTTCTCCTTCTTCCTCCAGTGTTCAACTTTCCATTGTAGGTTTGCATTTCTCCTGGCCTATTTAATCATGGTTTCCTGCCTCAGGTGACATTAAAGATAAGCATAGTAGATTTTAGGGTTTTACCTATAGAGATTAGTTTCAAGTTTTGCTGCATATTAAAATAAGCTTTCAACATTGACCAGCCAAAAGTAAAATGTTTTTTAAAACAAAGATATTTTTTGGAAAATGAACTTTCAAAAGTCTAAAAATCCAAACACACACACACACACACACACACATGCTATTCTAGTGGTTGATGCTTTCAAGTGGAGTTTTAGCAGCAACTCACATTTGTTGCAATGTTATGATTTAGTCCCTTTGATTTTGCTCTTTTTGTGGGATTCACTGGCTGCACCATTCTATTTGAGGATAATTGCATCTGGACGTTTGTTCCTTTGCAGAGTGAATGAGCGAGAGACTGCTCTGGAAGAAACTCAGAGATTACTGCAACAGTTCCCCCTGGACTTGGAGAAGTTTCTTGCCTGGCTTACAGAAGCTGAAACAACTGCCAATGTCCTGCAGGATGCCACCCATAAGGAAAGGCTTCTAGAAGACTCCAAGGGAGTAAGAGAGCTGATGAAACAATGGCAGGTAAGTCAAGCGTTTCTACTTTTATAACTTGTGAATTCAACCAAAGAATCTTCAACATTTGTCCTTGTAGTTGATATGACGTGGACAAAAATAGTGGTTTTATGTGGCCTTATATATTTAGGCTTTGGGGCTAGAAGAAGAAAGAGAGAGAAACAAAAAATCATTTCTTCTTTCATTTAACACCCCAGTCTTCTAAATAGTGTGTGGTTTTGACCAGGAAAAATTTGCGCATGAAGCTGGAGCTTTGATAAGAAGAAACTTTGCTCAGAGAAAAGGAATTAGGAGTTGGTTTATTAAATTTGAAAAAGTTGCCATTTTTGAGTGTTTATTTAATATTTTACAGGAAAAGCATCTGTATGAATTGTCTGTTTTATTTAGCGTTGCTAACTGAATCAGTTTCCCTTCATTACTTTCCAATACATTTTGAAATGTTAATCTGGCCTTTTGTAGCTTTCCTCCTAACATAATCTGTGAAAATAAAAATTAGATGGCTAACTTTGTCATAGTTAATGATTACACAATTTTCAGACAATTGTTTTTCCTAGAAACAAAAATTATTGCTATAAAATTTCATATGCATAAACAGCAAAAACAGAAGTTTCAAGTGGTTTTGTTTACTTGAAATCTTGGTGTGAATCATATTCTATAGTTCAGGAAGGCTCCTGATATGTAAATACTTTGGGGATATGATAGAATTTTCCTGACCTATATTGGAGTTTTGTTATGTAGAGTTAAGTTTTCCGACTTGAAATAAGAACTTGACTAGTACCACAAAGAAACTTTGGAGTGTTTGAATAATATGATCCATTTTTAGGACTACCTTCAGTTTTTTAATATTTTAAAATTATGGCAAAAAAAGTGATAGTGTATTCCAGGTTGAAAAATAATTCCAAAATCAAATCATAGTAAGGAAAGTTTCTTCTCCTCCCTCTCCTTGTTCTCCTTCTTTTCTTCTGTTTTGATACGAGATCTGATCTGCTTTGTATATAGAGTAGATGACAATGGCAATTTATAGCTTCTTGAATTCCTCATTCTTGCTTTATCATTCTCCTCAGCCCCCACTTGCTCCTTCACAATGTGTGTTGAGTTACTTTGATCATTTGGAGGTAGTTTGCATAGATAAGGCCAGGTATTGTTCTAAACAGGTATCTCCTATAGCTTATGGATGTAAATGCAGTGTAAGGTTTGTTTTTTTGGTCCCTCTTAGGTAAATGGTTAGAAAATATGCTGCTAACATATTTGACTTATGATATTTCATTTAAAAAATCTATCTTGCCTTGTAAATGCCCATAAAGCCACCCTGGAGTTTTAAATATGTGGATTCACATATTCCCATCAGCTATGGTAAATAACGAGTAAAACTTTAAGTGGATTTTTTTTTTAGCAGATTCCTTTCAAAATTAAAGGTTGTTCCAGTGACTCAATTTTATAATAGGGATTTAATAAAATATTTCTTAAATTCATGGATAAGTCTTGTTGAAGATAAAACAAAAATACATCCATCTATCTCCTATACATTTTATATTTGTAGCTACAGCACTAATACAACGAAAATTCATACTGAAGCTTCTCATCATGAGAAACTGCAAGATTCTGAATCAATAAGGAAAAAATGGCAGTGTTTCCTAACTATGTTTATTATGAAAGTGTGGAGAATAAAGTGCATTTTGTGTTTAGATTTCTAATCTCTTTCAAAAACAGTTGGAAATTATGCTGAGGAAACTTTCTTAGCTTATTCTCTATTACTCATTAAAAAATCTATTTATTCTTAAAAGCCATGTAAAACTCCCTTAGAGTTCCTGAAAACCTTAGACATACCATTTTTCTCTTAACTATAGTAGGACTAAAAGTCCAATGTTATTTTAAAACAGAGACCATTTTCTCATTCACTCTCTATTAATATTGTGTCTTCTATAAATTCCACTTGCCTGAGGTTGAAACTACTTTTTATGGGTAGGAATGACATTTATAGCCAGCTCTGATTTTCAGTTAGATGGTTGAATAATGGTCTTTTGATGAAAGATTTGAAGATGTCATGGTAAAAACTCTAAACTACTGAAACTATTGATTATTGTTAACAGCACATTTCAGCTGATAGAATTGAAACAAAATACTGGGGTTTAAAAGCAACAGCTTGAAAATAAATAAAACTACATACCTTAGGAAATTACATGCAGTTTCCGTATTTCAGCTAAATGGAAGTGTTTGCTTTTTTCCCCCTCTGAAGATTTTTTTTTAAATTTTGAGCAAAAGGGATGTTCTATAATACGTGTGAAGGGATCAAGTGTAATGGTATGCCTTTCACTTCATTTGCAGAAGCTGGTAGCATTATATTCTTTGTATGATTCATGCTATATAGCAAGAATAGTGCTTACATATTAAAAAAGAAATTTCAAATGCCTAGCCAGAACATCAGCTCTCCCAGCAGATCCCAATATATCTATCCAACCTAAAGCAGTGATGTTTTACTTTATACAAATGCTGCAGAACGGAGGCAGGGGATGAAAACCTTCATAAAATAGGTTTTTCTCTATGACTGTCAATCAGTTTTTCTATATATGGAGACTCCAGCTCTTGCTAGACTGCCTATCACTGCTTATCACCCACTTCATAGGATGCTTAATTCTTCCAGCAATAATTATAATTCCTGGGTTTGATAAGCATACATGTATTATGAAACATATGCTTCCTGAATAGAATTAACCTGATTAATTCCACTCTGGAAGCCATTAAAGTGTCTTCCTTATATGAGAAAAGAAATGTATTTTACTTTGCTTATTAAAAGCAAGGTCATATTTGTCCCTGTACTTCAGGATGAGGAGATCTTTTCTTATACAGTATTGGTATTTCTGACAGTATAACTGGCATCTTAAAGCCAATGTATTTTTACAGCATGCCATATACAGGCCTGTGAAGCAACAGTTTGAAAAGTTTTAAACTGCAAATTTATTCTTAAAATGAAGAATTATATTCATAATTGTATCATATTCTCCCTGTGTCCAAAGCATTTCCTACTTTGGGCCTCAGAGAATTGGTAAAGATGGCCACAGTTCTCAGTGCTAACGTAAAACTATCGGTGAGCAACTGAAAATGGGTAGACTCTACATCTTTGCTAATATTTCACAAGAATTTCACCAATCTTAACTGATTCTCTAATCTCACCTAAGAGGTCATTGTAATAGCAGCTTGTAAAGAAGGTTTGTGGGGATGGGTGTGCAGTGGGGAGAGATGGTCATAAAGGTAAGATAATTAGCGTCTTTTCTCAGCAAGAGAGGCTATGGAGCAATTAATATTTGAGGTTCCCTCATCTGTGATCTGGGTCCTGCCTCAGGCCATATCTCTCAACTGACTCCCTCCTCTAATTTAATTTGTTTCACCTGTGTCTCCTCCCAACCTCCCACAGCCATTATAGAAAACCTCTTCTACTAAACAAAATACTTCCAGAGAGAAAGGTTGATAAATTTTGAATTGTATATCAGAGTATACCTGGAAATTGATTAAACTATCTTAAATTTCTAATACATTGTTAAAACTGAGGGAAAGTAGCTTCTTCAATGTTGCTCACAATATATCTTGGCCCACTGATTAATTCCAAAGGAATAAGAGAGAATGCAACTTCAATAGCAAAATTAGTATCCTGAATAAATTAGATTGTCACATTTGTTGGTGCATTTGAAAAGAGAGGTAATCTGAGTATCCCTAATTCTAAGAAAAGAAATCCCTTTGTGTATGCCTTTCTGTTGCTGTAATTTGAATTGAGTTTTATATGTACTTTTTAATCTTTCTACTTTGGTGTCCAAAGATTATGAAATATTATTTTGATGTTTTTATTTTGCCTAGTGATATCTGCCTGCCATTTTTGACAATATGCAAAACATATAAATGTATACATATATACATATGTATTAAATTTCCATAAAAATGTTGATTAATTCATCAAATCTTTAGTAAACACCATTAGATGTCTAGCATGGGGTTAGGACTAGCATTACAAATATAATTAGAGAGATGTTTTTCAAGCATAGTTCAAAGAACTAGGTTATGTAATCAATTTAATGAGTATCAATTCACATTTTTTAACAGAAAGGAATAAAATTAGTAGAATAGAAAAATGACAAGAGTCTATCCCTCTTAAATAAGAGTCAGTATTATTTTGTGAAGCTTTGGTTTCAACTATTTGAATATACATGCGTATGTATTTGTGTACATGCTGGACGAGTTTGTAACACATATTCAGAAACCTCTGTATTGGAGTATGATTTCTGCCTTTGGGATGCTTACATTCCAGAGGTGAGGATAGTTACACTAAGACAAAATTCTGGTAGTGTGATGAGTGTTCAAGGGCTGCTACTGCTAATGCTAAGTCACTTAAGTCATGTCCGACCCTGTGTGACCCCATCCCTGGGACTCTCCAGGCAAGAACACTGGAGTGGGTTGCCATTTCCTTCTCCATAAAGTAAAGGGCTAGACAGGGTCTAATAAAAACAGAAGATGATTAAGTTAAGCTTGCCAGAGTCTCCAGGAAACTCACCTGGAACACTGCCTTTCAGTCTTGAAAGAGATTTTTTAAATGCTAATTTCTGGGTTCTACCCCTAGAAAATCAAACTGCATTAATCACAGCATGTCCTGTCCATGCTCCTGTCCAGCCAAGGTTGAGAACTTGTTTGGAGAAAGTGAGAAGAATGTGTCAAAAGTGAGCTAGATGCACAGAGTTAAAAAGGGATTTCTGGCAAAGGAAACAGCATATTGAAAGTCCTGGACAGTTGGGTAGTTTGAGAATCAAAAGGTACTTCTTCATGGCTGGTGTGGCTGGGGTGTGATTATTATAAGAAATGTGATTGGAAAGATCAGCTGAGGCTAAATTATGTAGAAAGGCAGCATGATAGAGTAGATAAGAGTATGAGCCTTGTAGGTAGAAAGATCACTTATTTTACCACTTGTTGTCTAACCTCTAAGTCTCAATTACATCCTTCTGTACAAAGAAAATAATGCTTCACAGAATTCTGTGAGAAATAAATGATAGGATACATGTAAAATGCCCACTAGAGGGGCAGAGCTTTGCACTCAAATTGCTCAGTATGTGTTAGCTGTCTTTTCCCTCCTTTCCACCTATGTTTAAGAGTTTGGACTATTTTTAGTCTATGAGAAGTCACAGCATATTTTTAAGCAAGGAAATGAAATAATCTAACTTATGCTTATGTTTTTGAAAGATTGCTCTGATAGCTATAAGGAGAATGAATTGGAAGAATATGAGACCTGTCCAGGAATAAAAGTTAGAAAGTTATTTCTGTAATATTCTAACCAATAAATGACCATTAAGATGTTGAGGCTAAGCAAAGGAAACATATATGTGAGCTGTTTGGAGGTAAAAACTAACTAACACTGTGATGCACTAGGTTGGCCAAACATTCAGGTTATTCTGTAACATCTTATGGAAACACTCAAATGAACTTTTTGGACAACCCAGTAGATTATGGGAGGAAGAGGTGAGGGGGAAATGTGAGGTACAGTATGACCAGCTGCCTACACAGAGTTGCAGAATTAAAGAGGAGAAATTGTTATAGGAAGAGAAAGCAGCCGGTTTTTCTTTCTCAAGATTACTCCAGCTATTCCGGGTCTTTTATGTCTCCATACAAATTTTAAGATGTTTTTGTCCTAGTTCTGTGAAAAATGCCATTGGTTATTTGATAGAGATTACATTGAATCTGTAATTTTCTTTGGGTAGTATAGTCATTTTCAGAATACTGATTCTTCTTTTTTTTTTTCTTTTCTTTTCTTTTTTTTTTTTCATGGAGTTACATGTATTCCCCATCCCCATCCCCCCTCCCACCTCCCTCTCCACCCGATTCCTCTGGGTCTTCCCAGCGCACCAGGCCCGAATACTGATTCTTCTAATCCAAGAACATGATATATCTTTCCATCTGTTTGTGTCATCTTCAATTTCTTTCATCAGCATCTTACAGTTTTTGGAATATAGGTATTTTGTCTCTTTAGGTAGGTTTATTCCTGGTTATTTTACTCTTTTTGATGTGATGATAAATGGAATTGTTCCTTAATTTCTCTTTTTGATCTTTCATTGTTAGTGTGTAGAAATGCAACAGATTTCTGTATATTAATTTTGTACCTGCAACTTTATCAAATTCATTGATGAGCTCTAGCAGTTTTCTAGTAACATCTTTAGGATTTTCTATATATAGTATCATGTCATCTGCAAACGGTGACAGTTTTAGTTCTTCTTTTCCACTTTGTATTCCTTTTATTTTTCTTCTCTGATTGCCATAACCAGGACTTCCAAAACTATGTTGAATAAAATTGGCAAGAGTGGACATCCTTGTCTTGTTCCTGATCTTGAAGGAAATGTCTTCCATTTTTCACCATTGAGCATGATGTTAGTGGTAGGTTTGTTGCATATGGCCTTTATTATGTTGAGACATGTCCCCTCTGTGCCCACATTCTGGAGAGTTTTTTCATAAATGGGTTTTGAAATTTGTCAAAAGCTTGTTTTGCATCCATAGAGATAATCATATGGTTTTTGTTCTTCAATTATACAATGGAATATTATTCAGCCATTGAAAAGAACAAAACAATGCCATTTGCAGTACCATGGATGGACCTAGGGATTGTCACACTGAGTGAAGTAAGTCAGATGGAGAAAGATAAATATTGTTTGATATCACTTATATGCAGAATCTAAAAAGAAATTATATGAATGAACATATTTATAAAATAGAAACAGACTCACAGGCTTAGAGAACAAACTTACAGTTACCAGGGGAGAAGGATGGGGGGAAAGGATAGGGAGTTTGGAATGGACATGTACACACTGATATATTTAAAATGGATAACCAAAAGGACCTATTGTATAGCACAGGGAACTTTGTTCAATATTATGTAACAACCTAAATGGAAAAATAATTCAAAAAAGAATAGATACATGTACAACTGAATCACTTTGCTATACACCTGAAACTTTCACAACATTGTCAGTCAACTAAACTCCAATATAAATAAAAAGTAAAAAATAAAATAAAATAATTAAATGGGTAACAAAAAAAAGAATGCAGCTGGTGTCTGTGACTAATAAAGGTGAAAATAACACCTCCGTTGAGGCACTTTTGAATGTGGATCTAACATTTGGAGAAAGATATAGGTCAAAGATATAAAATTGAAGGACATCAACATGGACTCCATAAAAATACATAATATTACACAGAAAACAATGTCATTGTTACTTGAATTTCTCCATTCAGAAATATATCTAGAAGTCACTAAAATATTACTTACTGTAGCACAGAATTGGTCTTAAATGATGCCATCTTGTGCTATTTCAAAAGACAGCTCTGAAGACTCTTGTAAATGTTTTAACCATGAAGAAAGGCAAAGAACTAGCAAAGCTTTGGTGTAAAATTCTTACTGTGGAGAAAGCAAAAGTATTTGGGTATGTATCCAAGATCTTGAAAAACTCTTTCCAGTTAGGGCAATTAATTTCTTCTCTTACATAAAAATGGAACATTCTGATTTACTTCTTGTTCTACAGTAAGAAGTTTACACACATTCACAATACTATGTATGGTAGTACTCAGGAATAGATTCAAGAGCCACATGCTTTTTATTTTATTATAGTCAATAATTTATTATGTTCCATGGGGTTTTCGAGGCAAGAATGTTACAGTGGTTTGCCATTCCCTTCTCTAGTGGACCGTGTTTGCCTGACGTGCTGCAGTCCATGGGTTGCAAAGAGTCACACGGGACTTAGTGACTGAACAACCATGATTATGTCCCAAGTTTGGACCCTGAAATCACTGTAGATCAAAGGAAATCCAAAAAAGAAACAGTGAAAATAATTAAAAGTTTAGAAATAAAATCAACGAGGACAAATTTTCAAGATTGGTGTTTTAGCACCTACAGTATAGAAAGTAATCCATTTATTGTTAACCTGTGATGGAAAACAATCACCTCAATATAATGCAATGAGTTTAACTACTTGATTATGAGTTATGACATTATGAATCATCTTACCATGGTCTCTTTCATATATGAACATGTTAATACTGTGTATTGAAACTTCAGGACCTACTTTTTTGATATTACCATTAAAGTTTGCTATTATTAACATCTGGAATGATACAGGGAAGCACTAATTTGAATAACTTTGTAATTCAGTTATTGGATTCTGTAATTTTATACATACTAACTAAAAAAAAGACCCATATAGGTAAGAAGACAGTATGCCTACTGAGAACTGAATTTTGATAGACCCTAATAACCATTGTTTTTTATTCCCCACAGAACTTTTATGAGGATCTTATAAAGTAAAAATATTAAAGCACTTTGAAAAAGCTTCTTCAAGTGAAAGATTCTTATTAATGTTATGAATTACCATTAGAGAAAAGCCAAACTAAAGATGTAGACTTAATATCATACTCTTTAAAATCAATAGACTAAAATTATATTAATAAGGATAATAATAACTAAATTGTTCCATGTTTATAATTGGCAAATCATTTTTACTTTCATTCTCGAATTTGATTCTCACTGAAAAGGTCTGGTATTGGTACTATTATTTCTGTATTCAGATAAGGAGGGTAAAATTATGACAGTTCAGTAATTTAGCTATTATTACTTCTTTGAAAATCAACTGTCCTGCCGTTCATCACACCACCATCTTTTCAGTCAGAGAAATTTCAAACCAAATAGTCATTTCTATCTACATTGCCTTCTCACTTGCCATACTTGTTCATTTTCAAGTTCTATCAGTTTTACATCTCTAATCTTTTACACCTGTTCATTTCTCTCCAGTCCACTTACCCACCACCCTGATTTATACTCATTACCTTTTATATTCCCTCACTCTTTCCTGCATTGCTCCAATCCAACCTGCAGATTGCCATTTTCAATTAAGCTTTGTAAAACACAGTTTTTATTTTAACTACCTGATAAATTCCATGAGAGCAGGTATTTTATCCACTTTATTATCTTATATCTTCCTATTGCTTGAGACAGTGCCCAGCACATAATGTATGTGTGTGTGTGGGCGCACACGTGTGCACACACATGCTCAGTCATGTCCGACTTTTTGTGACCCCATGGACTATAGCCTGCCAAGCTCTTCTGGCCATAGGATTTCCCAGGCAAGAATACTGGAGTGGGTTGCCATTTCCTCCTTCAGGGGATCTTCCTAACCCAGGGATCAAACCCACCTGTCTTGTCCTCTCCTTTATTGGCAGACTGATTTTTTATGACTACCGCCACCTGGGAAGCCTTCAGCACATAACAGGTGCCAATAAATATTCACCAAGTGAATGAAAGAATGTATGACTCCCCTGTTCAAACAACTTTTATGACTTCTCAAAGACCTCAGAATATTCTACAAACTCCTTCACCTGACCCACTAGGATTGGCCCTCAAACTCAATTTCCTATCTTGTTTCTTCCTTTCCACACACCCTTTGTTGTTGTCATTGTTTAGTAACTGAGTCATGTCCAGCTCTTTGCAACCCCATGGACTATAGCCTGCCAGGCTCCTCTGTCCATGGGATTTCCCAGGCAAGAATACTGGAGTGAGTTGCCATTTCCTTCTCCAGGGGATCTTCCTGACCCAGGGATTGAACCCGAGTCCCATGTCTCTTGCACTGGCGGGTGGATCCATTACCACTGAGCAGCCTGGGAAGACCCTGTGCACCCTTAACTCCTACTAAATTGCACAGGTAGCCTGTATACTTTTGTGTCTTTGATGACTTCTTTCTTTTCTTGGGAATCCTTTTCCTCATCTCAGCTTACCCAGATGCAACCTGATTTTCAAAGAAAGTCATATTCACATTCTTCCCTTCTCCCTGAGTCCTAGAGCTAGAAGACATCTTGTCTCCGTCTCAATTCCCAGAGGCATTTCTTTGCATTTTAAGTAACACTTAATGCTTTCTATGTTGTTTTAGAGGGGTTGGAGAAGATACCATTTAATACTGTGGGCTTTGAAGCTTGACTTCCTGAGTTTGACTCATGATTCTGATACTTATTGACCATGGACACATTTCTTAATTGCCATCAGTCTAAGCAGCTATAAATCAAGGGAAATTATAACATTTATGTCATTAGGCTATTGTGAGGGTAATCTGAATTGATATATGTGAAGTGCATAAAATGATATTTGATACATAATAAGCAACCAGCAAACATAGCTAGTATTATGTTATTACTATTATCAGATATATTAATATAAAATATACATTTTTATAAGTAAGTTTTTGTAATGTGTCTTTCACTCCAGAGTGTTTAAGGGCTCAATACTCATATGGGTTGAGAAACTCCTTAATAAGATATGAATGAATTAATGAAACCATGCCAGAAATATTGGCTACCATGAGCGTTGAAACTCTGATTTTTTAAAAGCTTCATCTTTTCTAACCAAGAAAAAATTAATAATCTTTAGTAGATTTTAGTTCTTAAATGTCAATATTGACTCGTGTTTGAAAAGCTCTTCAAAGTCTTCAGGTACAAACAAACCTTAATATTCCCATTCTTGAGAATAAACACTCTACACTGAAAATGGAAAAGAGACCTCTTGCCTTTTATAATGACCTCCTTGGGGAAATCAATTGACTTGAGATCCTTCTCTTTCAGTCAGACACCAGACATTGAAATTCCCTGAAATACACTTCAGTAACAGTAGTTTATTTTTCTCAAATGGTCTGACCAACATTTGGAAGTCATATCAATGGCTTATAGATATGTTAATAAAATTAATAAAATTATTTTAATTCATTCTTTGAGGGAGTAGTGGTGAAGATAGCCAGAAGTATGAGACTATTCACTCACTGTCTTTTAACTCCAGCAGAACTTGGACAAGATCTATATAATTTCAGGCTTTCTTCTCCAAACAAGAATAGAGAAGGTCAGAAAAAGTTTGACCACCACAGAAAGTCAAAATATTTCATGTCACTTTCTCCTCCTCCATTCAAAAATTTCTTGATGGTTCGGGGTCTTTGAAAGCAGAGTCTCTAGGCAAAATAAATAAATAAAGATATTCCTTTACATGATGGGTAGCAGTCCCCTCTTCTTGTTGGAAACAAAATGGAGTTACAGATAAATAGCCTGGAAACAAAGATTGAAAAGATTCAAGAAATGTTTAATAAAGACCTAGAAGAAATAAAAAAGAGTCAATTAAAAATGAATAATGCAATGAATGAGATCAAAAACACTTTGGAGGGAACCAAGAGTAGAATAACGGAGGCAGAAGATAGGATAAGTGAGGTAGAAGATAAAATGATGGAAATAAATGAAGCAGAGAGGAAAAAAGAAAAAAGGATCAAAAGAAATGAGGACAACCTCAGGGACCTCTGGGACACTGTGAAACGCCCCAACATTCGAATCATAGGAGTCCCAGAAGAAGAAGACAAAAAGAAAGGCCATGAGAAAATACTCGAGGAGATAATAGCTGAAAACTTCCCTAAAATGGGGAAGGAAATAGCCACCCAAGTCCAAGAAACCCAGAGAGTCCCAAACAGGATAAACCCAAGGCGAAACACCCCAAGACACATATTAATCAAATTAACAAAGATCAAACACAAAGAACAAATATTAAAAGCAGCAAGGGAAAAACAACAAATAACACACAAAGGGATTCCCATAAGGATAACAGCTGATCTATCAATAGAAACCCTCCAGGCCAGAAGGGAATGGCAGGACGTACTGAAAGTAATGAAAGAGAATAACCTACAACCTAGATTATTGTATCCAGCAAGGATCTCATTCAGATATGAAGGAGAATTCAAAAGCTTTACAGTTGGAAAATTTTGAAATTGTGGATTGGAGGGATCAAATAAAAGACGCTCCAGTCTTTTATTTACAAATTATTTTTAAAATGGACATGAGAGTCTCTCTAGTGCCTTTCATAATTCTGATAAGAAAAATTTTTAGATATTAATCAAAAATTAATAGTATTCAAAATAGATTATCAGCATGTGATTTTCATTCCACATGAGGTCCATTTGCAGTTTACATGGTTTTCTAAATTACATTGAAATAAAATGTCAAAAAGTTTCACTTTTTTTTTTCATTTTTCACAACATCAATCTTTGAAGAAAGGTTATTGAACAAAGGTCTATGCATAAATCAGCCATTCCCTGTAGAGGTAAAAGAAGCCATTACACCTGGTTGTGAAAGAGAGTTTCATGAATGTGGGAGAAATAAATCAATCCCCACTGGAGATCATATCAGTCTAGATGGAAGAATGTCTATAACCTAATAGTGAGAAAGCAACAAATTACTTTTGTTTGTTCTTTCATCCGTTGCTGTCCTTGAGAGGTCTATTAACAGTTAACCATTCAATATTATTAGTAATATAAATGTGATCTTGAAATTTCTGAAGATTTCCGTTTTTTGCTCTAATTTGTATTCATCTCCAACACCTTTTGCAATATATTATTCCTTAGGAGTTATAGAAAAAGTTATTCTCATCAGAAAGCAGCATTTCATTTGCTCTCAGGAACCAACCACATTTCACCTCTATTCTTTGCTCCCAATTCAACAATTCAACATTGGATTTGATTCAAGGAGGCAGCCTCAAATAGAATGAGACTTGGATGTTTATGAACTGCTTGACCAGGTATTCTGCCCAATAATTTACTCTATAAATTCTGTTTTTACAGTATTTTCACAAATGGTTGGGAAACTGTTGTACATTGCAGTTTTAAAAACTGAAATAAATGTAGATAACATTTTTACCTCCTATGGGCAAGTGTTGACATTTTCTGTTTTGGAGTAGAAAACAGTGGTCATTATTGGAAGGCAACCATTGGAATGATCAGACAACTCTAAATTCATTTCTCATCAGTAGCCTAAAAGAAATTTAGGCCAGTAACTATATAGAATAAAGGTAAATCTCAAGTGTAATTAAGTGTCTCTCAAATGGCAATATAGACACATACATTTTACTGCCCTATTTGCTTTTCTTTCTGTACTGTTTGCCCCAAGGTCTCATCTATACCAGCGTGTACCAATTAATTTCTACAACATACATGTAAATAACTTCATTTGCATTTCTCTACTCACTATTCTGGGCACAAGGTTGTCTTAAGGACATCTTAGTTTTTCTCAGTTTAATCCCTCTCTCCTATCATTTTCTTGGTGTATCTGTCTGTCTTTCTCTTTGCCTGTCACTTGCTTACTCTCTCTCATGTTTTTCATTTCTGTTTCTTTTCAAATGACTTTCAACTAGGCAGAAAGTACATCTCATGTCTCTGTGCCTGCCTCCAAGCTCTAACTCTTTCACTCACCCAGGACTCTCCTCGCTGAATTCTTTCTTTCATTTAGCGGCTATCATTGACATTGGACAAATGATAGAACCTCATTTCTTAAAGGACCAGAACATCCCCTTGAGCAAGTAATTAAAGGGATTCAGCAAATCAAAATATGAGCTATGTGGATGGATCCTGAAGACATTTTGCTAAGAGAAATAAGCCAGACACAAAAGGATATAATTATTGTGTGTGTGTGTGTGTGTGTGTGTATATATATATATATATATATATATATATATAATATAATTCCACTTGTATGTGGTACCTAAAATAATCAAATTCATAGAGATAGAAAGTTGAATAGTTACCAGGAGGTAGAGGTGAGGAGTTAGGGGACTTTTTGTTTAATGATACCTGAGTTTTGGTTTGAGAAGATGAAAAAGTTCTAGAGGTAGATAATGGTGATGGTGGCCTAACAATGTGAATGTACTTAATGAGACTGAACTGTACATTTTTAAATGGTTGAAATAGTAGATTTTGTGTTGTGAATATTTTGTCACAGTTCAAAAAGAGCAATATGAGCCAACAGAGTTGTCAAGGGACTTTTTGTGGAAGTAGTGTGGTAGCAGAGAGTGTGGGTGTCTTATTTTATAGGTCAAGAAATTTGCATTCTGATTCTGACCACTAACTTGTGTGATCCTGGGGAAATCAGTTGCATTGTGAAGCCCAGGTTTATCTTCTGGAAAATAATGGAGCTAGATAAAAGAAATGTTTCTCTAAGTTCACACGCAGTCTATACTCTCTTTACTTGGGAAGTTTATTAAAAATGCAATGTCAGAAGCTGACTCTCTAGGGATGGGCCAGGGAATCTGCATATTTAAAGAGTTCCCAGGTGTTTCTTGTGCCCATTCAAATTTGAGAATCACTGGGCCAGATGCTTGCTTAAGGCCATTTTAGCTCTTGAAATTTGACAAATTTTGATTCCGTAAGGCAGATTCTCAGTGCTTATGCAAGAGAAAGAAATGAAGAAAATATTAGACTTTCTGCTTGTGTTAGAGAATTTTTCACTTGATATCCTCATCTCTGATGCCTAGCCAATCAAGAATGGTATTGTTTATTCCTCCCACTGTTTTGGAGAGGCATGGGGAAGAAAATAAGCCAGATGGTACTGAGGGAGATTTAACATTACCATTTTCTTTCTTTTTCCCTTTGCATATTGTGTAAAACTGCCCATGCCTCCATCTGAGCCATGATCATTCATTTAATGTTATGATTTAATGGCTCATGGCATTAAATTATAACATAGCCTAACATGATCAAATTATAGGATCAGAAGGAAAATTTCTTTTCTCCAGGCAATTTGTATTCCTTAAGCAAATTGTATTATTGGCTAAAGTTTTCATAATTATTTCTGAGCCTTGATTTAGGGAATCTTCTCTCTTCCATAGAAATGCATTTTGTAAAACAGGATCTAGATTATAATCAATGTCTCAAAGGTAAAGTTAAAAAAAGGAAAAAAGGTTTTATTTTGCTTTGCTTTTATTTTGTGTGTGTGTGTGTGTTTAGAAATAAATTCTATCTGGGACTATATGTGAGATTAAAAGTGAAGCAGAATAATCAGATAATCATTACATACTCACTTGAGTGGCTTATCCTAAGAAAAGCATAACCCCTGCAACAACATTTTACCAACCAATCAGTGAGGTCCTAATCACTTTTATTTTGAATAAATAGTTTTATACCTATAATCTTATGTTTGTTTTCCTTTTGTATATGGGCTCAAGCAATAAAATATATCATCCTTGATTAATTCAAGCAAAGAAGATTTTATTCTGAACAGATTTTTGTTGTTTTCCTTATTTGAACTTTGCTCACGTCTCTACATTTCTTTGCATATAAGATATTTTGTGTTATGAATGTGATTAAAATAGAAAATGATTAGTTAATTTACAAGAGGGAAAGAGAGAGAGAGAAAGGGTAAGAGAAAACTACAAATCACAACATGCTTTTCTATTCTATGAAGTCTGTCAGGGCAACAGAGACAGGCCTAGCCAGGCCTAGTAACAAAAAGGAAAAAGAAATGTGGTGGGAGTTTCTCTTGCTGCTTTACCAAGATGTCTGAGACAAGTTGTGTCAGAGTTTAGATTCTGTAAAACACAGACAATGTACCTGTCTTGTGAGAATCTCAAAATGAGTTTAGGTAGGAGAGGCATAGGAGTTGAAATCCAATAATATATGCAACAATGATCACGCCAGAGGTGCACATAGAAAGCATATTAGTTCCCTAAAAGAGGAACCAAATTGAAATTCCTTCTCTGAGCAAGATTTCAAACACCTTATTCTTTTACTTTTCTGTTTATGAAAATGGAATACCACCAGAAAAGCAAGAATTTGGAAGACAAGATGAAAAACACAAAATTGGAATTGTAAGGAAGAGACAACACACACAAACACACATGCAGTGAGCGAGCACTTTGCCTACACGGTGTATCTGATTGAGAAGTCCCTTTGCTGCAGGGTTCCTCGCAGAAAGTGACTAACTCTCATGACGTGGTTCATTTTCTTTTATATGGCACTGGAAAAAGAAAATTTATCTAAACTCCTTAAGGGCAGTGTTGTATTGTTATTCTTATATGTTTGTGCTTAGTCGCTCAGTCATGTCCAACTCTTCGCAACCCCATGGACTGCAGCCTGCCAGGCTCCTCTCTCCAGGAGGATTCTCCAGGCAAGAATACTGGAGGGGGTTGCCATGCCCTCCTCTATTCCTATGTAGTATATTCTAAAAAGTAACTAGACGTAAGTTAGGACTTGTGACTCAAATAGCATATTCCACTCCCTGTCATAAAAATTACATCTGTCTGCCTGTATTCAAGGGACACTGCTACAAGTTGACTACAAATAAAATATACATTTGAATTCTGTATAGAAAAAAAAAGAGAGTAGGGTTATTTATTTATTAAATCTAGTAGCCAGTTAATCATGGATGATGTTAATAAAAGCACAGAGCAGTCATCAAGGACAGACCAACATGTGGCAGAAATTATACCCCAAAGAAGTCAGAGTACACGTCATTTCAGGTTCCACAGTGTAGTATCTGCTTTGCAGACACTGTGTCTATAGTTATAGTAGATCAAACAATTAACTCTAATTTTCCTCCCTTTCTGCAGCCACAGCCTTACCACCACCTCCTTAGGAATAAAATGTATCTCCTAACCCCTGGCCTTAAGGGTTGAATCATGTGATTTGCTTGAGCGAACACACAAGCAGAATTAACTGTACTAGTTTGCTTAGGCCTTCAAACAGTGTACTAGTTTGAAGAAACCAGCTTATGTTTTCCAGTTTCTGCTTCTTGACCCTATGTGCAAGCAGAGCGTGTTCCATCTAGGCTGGTGGTGTCAGAAAGAAGATGACAGACGTGTGCAGTAGGGCTGTGCTAGTCATGCACTCCCAGAATAAATGGTTGTGTTTTGAAACTATAGTGCATTTTTCTGCATTACTGTGGCAGTAGCTAATTAAAACAGCAAATAAGTTTTTGTCTTTCCTGACTGCCTATTGAAAATTAATAATATCAGCCATTTTGTGGTAAAAAAAAAAAAAGCCTGTATTTTAAATTTAACGGTTCAATGCTAAATTTTCAAAATAATTAGATCTTCCCTTGTTGGGTGATGTCATTATTTTAAGCTTATATGTCATAAATACATTGTTTATGTCTGTTGATTTATTTGTAAGTAACATCTGTCATGGTTGGAAATACCACTAGTCTTGAGAGAATACACACAGTTCCATATTACAGATTTTAAAACTCTCCTTACATCAAAGTATTGCATAATAATATGTTTCATTTTAATACATCACACATTCCCAGGAGAAAGTAAGTGATATTTATTTGGTTTTGTGAGAGAGAGAAAAATAATGAACATTACTATCTGTTTTAACCCTCGTGGTGATATGGAATCATAGCTGTGTTAATTACCCTTGTGATTTGTCTTCACAGAGATAATTATATGTGAACTTTCTTCCTAATTTGTTGTGTAATATTAGAAATACTTCTAAAATTGACATGGATTCATTATGTTACCATCTTTATTATAGTCATTAATCTATTTAATTGAGTGTTTTAAAACTATAGTATTCAAAATATGTGTGCTAAGTCACTTCAGTTGTGTCTGACTCTGCTACCCCATGGACTGTAGCCCACCATGCTCCTCTGTCCATGCGATTCTCCAGACAAGAATACTGGAGTAGGTTGCCATTCCCTTTTCCAGGATTTGCCATTCCAAATCTTTCCAGGGATTGAACCCCCATCTCTTATGTCTCCTGCATTAGCAGGTGAATTCTTTACCACTAGTGCCACCTGGGAAGCCCAGTATTTTTTTTTTTTCATTTATTTTTATCAGTTGGAGGCTAATTACTTTACAATATTGCAGTGGGTTTTGTCATACATTGACATGAATCAGCCATGGAGTTACATGTATTCCCCATCTCGATCCCCCCTCCCACCTCCCTCTCCACCCGATTCCTCTGGATCTTCCCAGGCCCAGTATTAAAAAAAAAAAATAAGACTTATTAAAAAGAGATTTTTGAAATAATACTTTTTGCATGCCTTTTGAATAATTGGATTATTCAGTATTTCTTCATACTGAATCTAAGTCATACTGTCTGTGTAAAAATAGATGTCAGCTGAAGACAACCAGGCAATGGATTTGTCTTGACAACAATCTTTTTATATATCCAGACTTCATTTATTATTAGACATGTCTGTTTTTAAAATTGATACTTCTTTACCTTTCTGTATTTAGGGAAATGACACAAGAGAATAGCATTAATTTCCTCTGTCATATTGGCTGAATTACATTTGAAACTTTCAAGAGAGATTGTGTAATCAATTTAAAGAGACATTTGAAAAGATTGCTGTTAATATATCTCTAAAATGAATTAGTGGCATAAACTGTAGCTAGATGATTTAGGTACAGTTGTAATTGTTAGTAATCCCAGGAGAAGATAGATAAAATGCATGCTGTAGTCTCTCAACCAATGTAACTGCTAAAAATTCTGGGAGACTGGTCCTCTGCAAGGCTTCCTGATATTATTGTTCCTAGGGGAATTTTATTCCAAAACTATATGTACAACAGTGGCAACCATTAACTATTTCTGTATTACTCCAGTCATAGTTATTACTGAATTATTCACCTACTATTTTGTGGTCTAAAGAATAAGTGGACTTCATATTCTAGAGACAGTGTTAGTCACTCAGTCCAACTGTTTGTGATCCCAAGGACTGTAGCCCACCAGGCTCTTCTGTCCATGGAATTCTCCAGGCAAGAATACTGAAGTGAGTTGCCATTTCCTTCTCCTTTGTAGAGAAAGCACTTGAAGAAATGAAAGAACGTTTGCTGTAGATCTGTATATCCCATGCATGCCTGCTCGGTCGTATCCCACTCTTTGCAACCCCATGGACTGTAGCCCTCCAGGCTCCTCAGTCCATGGAATTTTCCAGGCAAGAATATTGGAGCAGGTTGCCATTTCCTTCTGCAGGGGATCTTCCTGACCCAGGGATCGAACCCATGTCTCCTGCATCAGCAGGTGGATTCTTTACCACTGAGCCACCTAGGAAGCCCCAAGTTCTCAGGGCTGGCTCAGTAATGTCCTAAAGAAGGAAGGTCAGGTGACGTGTCTTGCTGCTCCCCCTTCCATGTGTTGTGAGTGTTATTCCTGTAGAAGAGGAGTCAAGAGTGGGAAGAAAATGAAACCTGTCAATACTGTGAATATATAAATAATAAAAGTGGCAGGAGTACTGATTAATTCTGAATCATTCTTTATAAAATGACTGGAGCTGTGAAAATGCTCAGTCTGCACAGCTGATTGGGAAATGTATGCAATCTGTTGATCAGAATTCATTTGTGAATGCTCTCTTCCAGAACTTTCTGTACTGGAGTTCTTAAGAAGATTTTTGTCCCCCAAAAAATGAAAAATTACCTTAGGAGATGGTGATTTAAAACAGAAGAAAGCATTTGTCCACCTTAATAGCAACTTTCAAACAAACAGTTGATACAAATAAGTCAAAATACAGTTTCCTTTCAAAGAAAAGTTTCAGAATACTTTCAGTCCCTATATACTTTTTGTTTGGTGGGAAAATAAAACAGCTAAATTCTTTTATCTTTAAGTAGAAATTTCAACATAAATAAATGAAAGCTATAGATCTAGTTCAGTGATCCTATAAAGAGGAATATCTTCATCACTGATCTTTTAATTTCAGGTGGTGTATACATATTATTTTATTTTTATAAGTAAAGCAATTGTGTTATTACATATAGTGTTGTTATAACAGTAGAAGTCCTCTCAGTTAAATTCAGTAATAATCAATGTACATTGTTTATTATATTTCTTTCTGATTTTTAACCGAAACTATGACAGAAACTTAATTGGTAGGATCAACTTACCGCATTTACAAAATTATTATGTTTGTTCAAGTGTTCTTCCTTTAATGTTTTTTATGTTCCTTAAACCAAGCTACATACTTTGGTTTTTGTTTTGTTTAGTGCATAGGATTTAAAACTTTGTTTCCTAAAATTTCTTCTTCATAAAGCCACATCTCCAACATGCATTTTTTGCTACTCCATTGAATTAGTAAAATACCTAATCTGTTTTCCAGGATTTGTTTCTTAACTATGGTGGTTTTAGCTGAGAATAATGTATGAATATTTTCTAAATAATATTAGAATGCCTAAATTGCCTATGCCTGATATTACCATATTTACTGCTCATTTTAAGGTCTCATGATACATTCAATTCAGATAAATTTTTAAATTATTTATTTAGAGGAAGAAATAGAGATATTTTAATGTACTAGGTTATCGATAAAGCCTAGCAAACAATCCTGGTTTTTTAGTCTCACAAAATATCATCCATCCACGTCCAGAAACTTAAAATTGAATTTTATTGTGCTTTCTCTTTTATCTTGAAAAAATATTTCGTTGTAAAGACCAACTAAGATAAGAATTTTAAAACTAAAAAACTGTGAACTAGGCATCTTCCTCTTAGTATTTACTTTAGAAGTCTAGCAATAATTTTTCTTAAGTCATCAATATACTTCTTTGTGTTCTTTAAATTCAGACTGTGTATTTAAAAGTTCAGATGATAATTTGAGCTTGTTAAGATCTCACAGTAATGGGCATGGTGACGTATACAACAGCTTTTGTACAACATACTTACAGAAGCATGGTGAGCTGAAGGATAAGGGCCTAGTAGAGAACAGTCGGAGAAAGACTCTAAGCGTGGTCAGCCACCCTTCCGCTGGGCCTGCAAGCTGGTAGTCAGCTTTCAACTTGTCCAAACCTGCACAAAGGGGCCTACAGCCCTTGGCTGAGGGGGGCATCCTAACCACTCCCTTGGTTTTGGCTGCCCACGTTTGTACTTTTACTCATTTCTGATTACAAAGTATTCATTCTTCTTTACCTTTTCCACTAACCTTAACATCACTATATACCCAGAATAACTGAAGAAGTTATATATAAAAAAAAAAAAACACTGTTTTAGTCTTCTCACATAAATGCTTCCTTTAAAAGCAACCTTTTGGAAAGCTCCTAAACAGCAGTTTTTATTAATGACTACATAGTTGCCCTACCTACAGGAATCAGAGGCTGATGGGAACCAGATTTGATGATGCCCAGGGGGCCCCCATTTTTCAACACATTCCTTTTTCCTATTTATTTTTTAATTGTATTGTTTACCACTCTTTAAAGGTATGATTGATGAACTATTCAAACTTTCAAACTTTAGAGGAAAAAAATCTATCATCAAAACTTTCTTTTTAATTTTTAGTATTTAAAATGTATATACCCAGAGGGATGGGATGGAGAGGGAGGCGGGAGGGGGGGATCAGGATGAGGAACACATGTAAATCCATGGCTGATTCATGTCAATGTATGGCAAAAACCACTACAATATTGTAAAGTAATTAGCCTCCAACTAATAAAAATAAATGGAAAAAAATAATAATAAAATGTATATACCTGTTTGGTACTTAAAGGGAAAATATGGTGAGGAGCCTTCTGGTTGTAGGAATGTATAGAATATACATTTCATCCTATTGAAATAACTCTCTAGGTAAGGAGGAGAATTCTTTCACTCCAGACTTGCTCATAAATATGATGGCAGCTGCTAGACTTATAGTCTCCTTTCAACTTTAATTATATGTGTTTTTCTCTTGAAGCTTGGAACTATGGTATCCATAAATTAGAGACTCAGAGGGCTGAAGACGAAATCTTGTAAATTGTTGGATCAACTTATCAGATGGGGAACATTAAACCCCTGGAGATAGCTGTTTTAAAGCATGTCCATCTACATCTTTGCAGCACTGGGAGTTCTAGGACTATGGTAGATCCCTTCATTTGTTTAGATTTATCTAAGTGTCTTCAGACAACATATAAGACTTTCATGTGTAAAGACTTTGCACATAAGTGCTTTTCTTTTAAGGCACTTAATATTTTTAGTACCTCTATTATCATGCAATGATCTGCACCATATATAAACAATTTGATAAGTGTAATGTATATATATACCCTGAAACTATCACTACAATCAAGATATCCATCACCTCCCAGAAAAAAACAAAAACAGAATAATAGAACAGGCCCATCTAATCACCTTCCAATATAAAACAAAGAGTTTGGTTTTAAAATTTTTTTATGTTAAGAAATTATAGAGTCCCTCCCTTGGCCTCTTATACTGCTCCCATATTACTGCTAGGAAACTATCATTCAATTTCAGATATTATATAACAATCAGAGGAAACAGTTGCAGAGGGGAATGAAATTAGAACTGTATCTGCAAAACCTTTTCTCTTAAATTCTCAAATTAACTCTGGTGGCTGGAGATGAAATGTATCTTCTACCTATTAGCAATAATCATATCAATGCATAAGAAGGACTCTGTAAATTGTCAACAGGAGAGAGCAAATTTCACTGCTCTTTCTACACATAATTAATAGAAATGCAAAAAGGCACCTTATCACTTGCTTGTCCCCTTCTAGACAAACAGACTTATTCCCTTTCTGTAGAAGAATATTTATTTGAGAATCCAATTTTATTTTAGACTTGAGCCTAGCACTTTGGAGATATTCCGAAGACCATAGAATTCACAGTCAGTCATTAGTATATCATATCAGGCTTCTTTCAGGTACTGCCATCTACAACAGTCTGCTTGAAAAACCTGAAAATATGACCTAGTAAAGTTAAATTTGACTAGTGTTTTTTTTTTCTATTTCTAATCCTTGCCTGTAGCATATTATTGCTGTCTAATCCTGGTAGCTGGTGTGAATATGAAATTTCTTAAGAGATTTTGATAACTTTCTAATCATTTGGTCTTTTCTTCTTTTACTTGATGAATTAGTAGAACTTTCCTGGTTGTATTGCTTATAAACCAAATCTCAGTTCATGATATGTATCAGTCCATCTTGCTACCTACTAAACAACCAAAACATTTCAATGGCTATTTATTTACTCAGAGGTGTCAAGGGGCTTCTGATGTTGGGTAAATCAGAAGTGGGGCTTCCCAGGTGGTGCTAGTGGTAAAGAACCCACTGCCATTATAGGAGACATAAGAGATGTGAGTTCGATCCCTAGGTTGGGAAAATCCCCTGGAGGAGGGCATGGAAACCCACTCCAGTATTCTTGCCTGGAGAGTCCCATGGACAAGATCCTGGCAGGCTGTAGTCCATAGGCTCACACAGAGTCAGACATGACTGAAGCAACTTAGCGTGCATGCACATGCGTTTATGTGAGGTTAAGCTGATTTTGGTTAGGCTTAGCTTGACTCTGCTTTCCTCCAAACAGTAGGTCCAGGTTAGTTCTGCCTCCTGTATCTCCAGGCTGGAGAAGCGGTAGCTTCCCAGGACAGTGACAGAGCACAACCAATGTATTTCAAGTGTCAGTCCTTGTCTTGGTCAAAGCGTGTAATATAGCTAAGCCCAAAGTCAAGGGATGGGAAAATACTCTCCACCTACATTGAGGTCATGGCAGGGTGTGGATGTGTACTGCTCTTCGGGATGTACAAGTGTTGATGCCAATAATTTAATCTGTTCCACAGTCTATTGGAGACAATCTCAGCAAATTACACAAATGGAAGCCTGAGTGATACTTAGGAACATTGCAACCCCTGGAAAAGAAAGTAGGATTCCTCTGACTGTGCCTGAATTTCCTACTCTAATCTTTCAAGTTATAATGAAGCCTTGAAACATCCATTGGACTGGAATGAATTTCTCATCCTTTGGGATTCAGCAAATTAAATAGGCAACATCTCATTATAGTGATAACCGCAACAGCCATTTTCTTCAATTTAGGAATACAAATGTGGATGTGTTAATTTTCAATTAAGAGTTCCAAACTTATTATCTGCTTGGCAGCCCTTCCATGTGACAATCCTTCCATCTGACTATTAATGTTGGCTTTTGACCTAAATTTGAAAGAAACACCTAAACTTCAAGGGCCAGTAATTTTTCCAACCTGTTTTTCTCTGGTTAAGGAAACAAATATTATACAACTGTTCTTAATTTGACCAATGCAAGCATGTAATGAAAAAGACTTCCTGTGATGAGTAGAAATAATGGACGCTTTGAAAGTACTTTTTAAAAACAGGGATATTGGAGCTAGTGAATTGACCTCAAACAAAACAAAAACAAATACAGCACTAGTCAGCATTTCCCAGGAAGGATGATAGCTAGAAATGATAGAGATTATGGAAGCACATTGCATTATGGGGTATGAATGTGAAGATCAGGAATACAGTCTTCCTTAATGAAATAGTGTTAACTGTTGTTGGCAGGGCATTGTTGTTAAAAGAAAGGCATTGTTGTTAAAAGAGCCACCAAAAGTGAAACAATCCATGATGAAGTTAAAAAACAAGTGTGTAAACCTCATGTAAGGCAACTCAGGCCATCCCAACAAAATAATATAGTACTTTTCTTTATATGTGGAACCAGAGTATATTAAAATAAGTTTATTTATGCCCTTGACAACTACTTTGAAGATTTGTATAGGAAAAAGGTCTCTTGAAGCATCATTCCATACTTATTTGATGGTTTTTTTTCTTTTTATAAGGCTTTGTCAGTCCCAGTAGGAAGAAGTCAATGTCATTTTATCAATATGAAATGGTGAAATGCTTCCCAAAATATGTTTGCAATAAAGGTGTCACTTCTAAAATATGAGGGGTTTTCCTGAGTTGGTAAAGAATCCGCCTGCAATGCAGGAGACCCTAGTTCGATTCCTGGGTTGGGAAGATTCCCTGGAGAAGGGAAAGGCTACCCACTCCAGTATTCTAACCTGAAGAATTCCATGGACTGTATAGTCCATGGGGTCGCAAAGAGACTCAACTAAACAACTTTCACTTTCTAAAATACGACATATTACGGCACATTTATTTAATACCACCCTTTCATTTTTTGCCCCCCAAATATTTACTTGTTTTTAAAGCATATTCTGAGTGTCAGTATGATTGTTGTGATAAAACCATCTCACAGGGAATTGCCTGTAAGCTCTCCTGAACTTGAAGAGACCCAGGAAAAGATGTGTGACTGTTGCTCAGCCCTAACCAGAGTGAGTGACTGCAGGGCTCACTATATACTGATAACTCAGGAAAGGTTGTGTTCCCCGGCCCGTTCCAGAGCTTAGTCAAGTGAACTCTGCTTAGTCAGTTCCAGAGCAGGGAAACCTACAGGTGGCCAGTGATCTTGGACAGGCAGATGATGGAATATTGAGGCCTGTCTGTGGTCAGCCATATAAACACTGGCTAAGTCTGATAAGTCAGTGTAATTACCTCTGTCTCACTGCAATATGTTAACAATACTGCAATATGTTTACATACTTTGAATATGTATTTACAATGTAATTATTCTACAACCGAGGCAGCATAGCCACATTAGTGCTCTTGTCATCTTAGCCCATGTCCACTGGTTTTGTGGTGGGAAACCTGTACAGACACAATCTGAAATTTCCATCGTTCATGCTGAACAGTAATAGCCGCCTTCTGTATAACATTTAGGAGTTCACTGACCACTTTCACACCCACTAGCACATGTACTGGAATAACTGTGTGAAGTGTTGAGTCCTTGTTCCATTCTCTCTCTCCCACCTCACACCTACACATTACACATTACATTACCAGGACTTCCCTGGTGGCTCAGATGGTAAAGAATCCACCTGCCAATGCAGGAGACCTGGGTTCAATCCCTGACTTGAGAAGATTCCCTGAAGGAGGGCATGGCTTCCCACTCTAGTATTCTTGCCTGGAAAATTCCATCCACAGAGGAGCCTGGTGGGCTACTGTCCATGAGGTCACAAAGAGGCAGACACAACTGAGCAACTAATGCTTTACACACCCAGGGGTGGGCTGGGTGTAGGGAAATCACATAAGATAGCAAAAGATCCCTGGCCCAGCAGCAGAGCTGTCACCTCTCCTAGGTCTGAAGGGATTAGAAAGGGAAGAGAGTTTTCCAAGAACCCAGAGAAAGAGAGATGACGTAGATCTTACTGCCTTAGGTAAAATAATGGCCTTCTTTCGAGGGATAAAATAGCCTTAAACTGACACCCAGGGAAGGAGACCAAGGGAATCAATACCCTGACCTCAGTCTCTTCCTTCCCTCTTCTCGCTTACTAGTTCTCTCCATTAGTCAAATCCAACCAGAAAACCAGAGGGTGTGGGAGCGCACTGATATAATCCTACCAGTCAGCCCCTTGGAGATTAGAGAAAAGGCAGGAGGGTAGGTCTACAGGGACAAGGAAAATAGAGCTGACACAGCTGGTTTTGTGATTTGCTTTTTTTCCCTGCGTGATACAAAATCCAGAGAAATAGAATCAGATATCTCTTTTGTTAACAATCTTAGCAACCTAATAATACTCTTTCTTTAAATATTTAATTCTCCTGAACTGCTTCAGAAGTATAACTCTGCTGCTGTGATTTCTACTAATACTCATTAGTAGTATCCACCATTTGCTAGTTAGTTCCTGCGATACTTTGTATGTTATCACTCACTCAGTCACTCAGTGGCTTAGTCCTGTCCAACTCCTTTCGACCCCACGGACTGTAGCCCACCAGGCTCCTCTGTCCATGGGATTTCCCAGGCAAGAATACTGGAGTGGGTCACCATTCCCTTCTCCAGTTGTATGGTATGGAACAGGCTTAATTTCAAGGACTTAACATTCTAGTGCTTTAAAAAAAATGACCATGTTTAATTGTGAGACTTTTAGAAATATACCACTTGAGAAATACGAATGAGTTAGATCATTCACAAATTATTTATTTTGAGCCCACAGTAGTTTTAATACTGCATGGAACAGAGACTATTGTCCTTAAACAAGTTAAAATCAGAATGAAATCACCTACAAAACAACCCACCATTAAACTTTAAGCTTCTCTTGAATGATTCTGTTGTTTTAAAAATATCTTGAGTGTTTCACAGTGTCAAAGCAATGTATACCCAATAATAGCTTGTTAAATTGAATCAAACAATACTAAAATAGATTTGATCAAAACCGTAGTTTATGCAGTTGACTTTCTAACCATGTCTTCTATGTCTTTCTAACCATGTCCTATAAATAAGGAAGAAATGTTTCTCTTAGGAGTTTAAATATCTTCTATCTAAGTAATCCCTGTTACTTTCTCCTTAAGTAATATTCAAAAATATTTATTATGTATCTAATAACTACTTAACACTGTGCCAGGTGCTATGAAAGATGCCAAGGTACTAGAATGAACTCCTAATGTTTTAGAGTCCCAATTAAATAACCTAAAGTTAAACCAATTTGAAGAAGGAACATTATTCCTTTGAGACTCTAGGTTTCTCTTGATTAGAAAGTATTAAACATTTCAAGTAACTAAACAGATTAAGGAGAATTCAAGGATGCCTCTCACTAGTAAATTTAGATTAGTCTGGCAAATTTAAGACCTTAAATGGAACTTTTTAATAATTAGAAGTAGGGAGAGAAAATTATAATTACAACGTTTGTAGAATCTATATTTATCACCCAACCTTCTTAATCATTTCCTAAGTGTACCTGGTGATCAGGATTTTATAACTCAAGAAAATATTTCTGTACATTCCGTGAAATCTCTTCTTTTAAAAAGCTCTTCAATTTTGTATTTTGTTAAAAGTTAAAAGCCTCCATGAAAATGAGACAAAAATCAGTGAAAGATTGTAGCCATAAAAATCAGATGTGATTTTTCTCTTGAATAACATCTGCTTTTTTATAATCCTTTCGTGTTAAACTTTATAAGAATTAATTATAAAAAAGCTTTATTGACAGCTAAATCCTATTTTGGAAAGACTTTCTGCACCTCACGCCCCCCGCGCTGGTCACCAGTGGTAATAGTTTTCTTAGTGTTCAGTAGTTACAGATAATCCTTAGGTACATGTCACACTATGTAAAGTGTAATTTCTCATCACCTGCATATGGTTTGTAGTTCCAGAGATGCAATTTGCTTAATATCAATACCATCTAATGACATTAGTACAGAGGCATTTCCCTATTCCACTGTATTATTTTCAGTTTTACTCTGTAGTTGTTAAATAGGATCATTAGGTGTCATTATGAGTCTTAATTCCTATTTAATTAGGTGGGTTTGGGATCTTTATTTGGTAAAGCATTGTACTCTTTAAAGCAGGCAATTGAAACCAATTATTGAATAGCTGTACCAATGGAGTTTAATATTAAAGGGGTTTAATATTCAAGTTAATATGAACAATATACATATTTCAGTACCTTAGTATCTCTACTTTCACTTTAATGATTCCTTATATGTAACAACCATGTGTATGCTGCTTATGACTATCAGTATATAAATACTGACTCTTTTTTCTTGACAGTTCTACTTCCACACTTACTGAAGTCCCTCTGAGTTATTGAAAAGAAAGTTAAAACCGAAAGAACAACAGTTAGTCAATATAATGAGGGAAAACATAAATACAGAGTATCCTGTATTGGGGGCTTCCCTGGTGACTCAATGGTAAAGAACCCACCTGCCAATTCATGAGACACGGGTTCAGTCCCTGGGTCAGGAAGATCCCCTGGAGAAGGAAATGGCAACCTACTCCAGTATTCTTGCCTGGAGAATCCCATGGACAGAGGAGCCTGGTGGGCTATAGTCCCTGGGGTCGCAAAAGAATCAGACACAATTTAGTAACTAAACAACAACAACATCCTGTATTGGACCAAACCAAAATTCTACTTATATGTTATGTGGTATTTTTTTTTTTAATTTTTGTATTTTCTTAATTTTTTGGCTGTGATGAGTCTTGGTTGCTGTGTGCAGGGCTTTCTCTAGCTGTGGTGAGCAGAGACTTTTCATTGCAGTGTGCCAGCTTCTCATTGCGGTGACTTCCCTGGTTGCAGAGCACAGGCTTTAGGGCACACGGGCTTCAGTAGTTGCCGCACATGGGCTCAGTGCTTGTGACGCACGACCTTAGTTGCTCCTCAGCTTATGGGATCCTCCTGGACCAGGGATCAAACAGTGTCCCTTGCATTGCAAGGCAGATTCTTAACTACTGGACCTCTAGGGATGCCCTGTTATATGGTATTAATAGATCATCTTTTGTAACAGTAACATTTATCAGAAATGGAATAGTCATATAGAGGTTTAGGAATACTAATAATATTAATAGCAGTACTCCTAAAAATGTTGTTCCCATTTATCTTCACCTTTTTCCATTTTACCAGTCCTTCAAGGACCATCTCAAATTCCTCTTCCATAGAGCATTCTGCGTTGATTTCAGTCAATGTTGACTTCTCTCCTTTTTGAATTCTTCTTGTGTAGTTGAATTAAAGAACCAGGAATTAGAACATCAACAGAGTATGTTAAGAAACAGAGAAGGGAGAGTTTCAACAAAGGGCAAATCTAAAGTATCCCACTACTGTGGACTCCATACTGATTATAGTTGGTAATTAAATCTTATCTTTCCTACTGATTATAAACTTTTCCAGGGCATACTGTTATATTCCCCAAGTTGCCTACCTGGGTTCACAGCATGCATGCAGCTGGTATTTGTGGATTTATCAATTAACTGAGTCTTAACAAATATTATTCTTAAAACTTTCAAATTCTAAATAAAATTGAAAGTACCCCTCTCTGCTCCTCATTGTGATCCCTGGTGTTATTTTTCAAAGCACCCCCAATTATCTCTTTCATAGCATTTTCTATCAACTGTAATTATTTTATTTATATTGATATATTTGCTTACTTGGTTATCATCTGTTACCTTCACTAGACTGTAAGCTCCACAAAGGCAGAACCATAGTATCCCCAGCATATAGCACAGTGCCTAACATATGATAGGATCTCAGTATTTGTTGAAAGAATGAATGAATGATACACATATAACTTTATTATGAACCACTTTTTTTCTAAGTTTGTTGTTGTTATTCAGTCAACTCTGGACTGCAGCATGCCAGGCTTCCTTGTCCTTCACTGTCTCCTGGAGTTTGTTCAAACTCATGTCCGTTGAATCGGTGATGCCATCAAACCATCACATCCTCTGTCTCCCCCTTCTCCTCCTGCCCTCAATCTTTCCCAGCATCAGGGTCTTTTCCAATGAGACAATTCTTCACATCAGGTGGCCAAAGTATTGGAACTTCAGCATCAGTCCTTCCAATGGATATTCAGGTTTGATTTTCTTTAGGATTGACTTGTTTGATCTCCTTGCTGTCTAAGGGACTCCCAAGAGTCATTTCCAGCACCACATTTCGAAAGCATAAATTCTTTGGCACTCAGCCTTTATGGTCCAACTCTCACATCCATACATGACTACTGGAAAAATCCTCTAAGTTGTTTTACATCTATTTTCTCTCCCCATAAAAAGTTCTTAGGGAAAAGACTAGAGGCTCTCCATCTCCTTTGTTCTTTCCACACTTCTCTGTATCAGTGCTTTCCTTAACATCCATAAGAATTGCTTGGAGATTACTTGGTCCCACTCCCTCCAGAGATGCTGATTCATTAGGTTCCTGGAGACGCCTCTGCTTCCGGTCTCTGGAGCACTCTTTGAGTTGTACTGCTCTATGATATTATGATGTATGGACACATGTTCAGTAGAGGGATGTGTGTTTACTTGCTTGCAAAATAATAAATGTTCTTGATGAGTCATGCTGCTTAGTCGCTTCAGTCGTGTCCGACTCTGAGCGACCCCATAGACAGCAGCCCACCAGGCTCCCCTGTCCCTGGGATTCTCCAGGCAAGAACACTGGAGTGGGTTGCCGTTTCCTTCTCCAACGCATAAAAGTGAAAAGTGAAAGTGAAGTCACTCAGTCATGTCCGACTCTTTGCGACCCCACGGACTGCAGCCTACCAGGCTCCTCCATCCATGGGATTTTCCAGGCAAGAGTACTGGAGTGGGGTGCCATTGCAGTCTCTGCTTGATGAGTCATAAAACCTTGAAATTTGCAAGGACCTTTGCATCATCTACTCTATGAATGGGAAATAGCTGGTACATGTACTGGGGCACTGGCCACCATTTAACCTGTCTGTGACCTCAAAAGCCTCAAGAGCCCCCCATCACCATCACTGCAGGTGAAGCTACTCTGTCCTCAATCTAGTCTCATCACATCCATACTGAGATTCAGAGACTCTGAGTCTCTTGACAAGATCCCACAGCCCAGGTATCAATTCATGCTCAGATTTCGGCATCTGAATAAAAATTTCCTGAAATATGCTGAAGTGGCTTCTATGAAATTTGAGTGTCCGTAATATGCTAAACAGAGAACTTCATTCCAATAACACAAAATTTCCTTATGCTTTATTCATCATTCCTTGAAATTTCTCCCAAGTAGGTTTATACTAGTAACAGTTTAATTGTATCAGAGCCTTCTTTATATAAACCTAGAGTAGCTTACTCATATTCATTGCAGTTTTTGTTGTTTCTCTAGGTGATTTTAATTATATATGTTTTCTTTCAGCAATGCATCTTTTCTAATTCATCAGTATTATGTTATGTTAGCAGTTAAGTACAAAATAACTGAGTACAAACTATGACAAATTGAACTAAGCCAAAAAAAAAAAAGAAGAAGCAAATACCCTTGTGATTTAAGCTTTTTTTTTTCCAGTCCTTGAAACTTTGAGAATATCTGTCTTTATTAACTTTTGCTTTTTGCTGATGGTTTCTCTCATTTTATTATAGCTCATAGCATTGTAAATTAATTTAACATGAAAGGATAAAAATGTTTCTCTTGAAATGTTTCTCATTAAATTATGGAAAAATATTACAATAAATAAAGGAAAGGAATGCCTCTAGTACCAGCTTCTGTTTGCTCAATTATTGCAGTACCAAAAGTGAATTATTGCACAGTTAACTCAGAGGCAATATTATAGCCATTATGTTATAAAACAGACGAGTTGCAATCTTCCCCCTGCCCCCCCAAAGAAAGGTACAGCATAGGTCCTTTGAAAGTGAAATACCTTTTTTTCTTGTGCTTCATTTAAATGCATACTAACCCAAATTTTTTGAAAGTTCTTGCTAATGATGGGCCCAACTTTATATTAAGAACTGCAAAGTAAATCTTATCCAATTACTTTATTCAGGGGAGTCATTAAATGGAAGTACCTCTGGAATTTTGAAAGGCATGTACTGCCAATTAGCTGAAAGCACTACTCAGTGCCCTTTCTAGTGTATTTTTAATTGAAGACAACCTCTGCAGACAAGGTGAGGAGTTGTTACTTAGTGGTACTTGTTAGGATGGGATCAAAGTCCCTTACAAAGAATGGTACTTAATACATCCAAAGCACATAGGCAGAGAAGATTAAAGATGTACTTATCATGAACCAAAAGATTTGTTCAAGAGTAAAAAATGGAAGCAGCTTGAGGCTCCTCAAGTAGACAGGCTTTTTTTTTTCTATATGGAATGAAGTGCATTAATGTTTATAATCCTATGGAATATACCTCTATGAGCATATGTCTAAGTATTCTACAATGCGTAAGTTTTTAACAATGAGGCAAGTATTTGAATAATTTATCTCCCCCACCTGGTGGCTCAGACGGTAAAGCATCTGCCTACAATGTGGGAGACCCAGGTTCAATCCCTGGGTCAGGAAGATCTCTCTTGGAGAACGAAATGTCAACCCACTCCAGTATTCTTGCTTGGAAAATCCCTCAGACAGAGGAGCCTGGGGAGCTACAGTTCATAGGGTCGCAAAGAGTTGGACACGACTGAGAGAATTCACTTACTGCATAATTATTAAAGATCTAAAGGACACACTCACCTATTAAGTGCAAGGCTCTCTGATATGCCCTGAAGAGTATGGCAGTTAACCCAACCCAAATCCTATTTTACAAGAACTTTTTTGATAAGACACAAATAAATAGTTACAATGCCATGAAGAAGGGCTTCTCAAGAAAGAGTCGGGAAAAAAAAAAAAAAGACAGAGTCGGACATGTCTGACGCAACTGAGAACGCAATGCCATGGAGAACAGTACCTCCCAGCAAATAGCTGATGGAAGTATTATGACGATTCTTAGTTTGAAGATATATTGGAAGATTTTCAGATTCATTCAGATACTTAGTTAATAAACTATCAAAACTGTCATGTGATGTAAATGATCAATTTTCAAAAGTTTCAGGATACTCTATTAGAAAACACATTAAGCATTTAAACAGTATTTTTTGATGACTCAGAAAGAATTACAGGATTGTTGCATTTCCTCAGAATAACTTATATGCATATTAATTAACCCTGTGTAAAAAGTCTTGGTTCTTCCAAGTTAGAAGTCAGAAGCATTGTCTCCAGACTGTTTAGGCTGAGTTGATTAGAGCTGGTGTAACTGAGCTAGTTTGTCTAATGCAGTGACTCTTACTGGGCTTAGTCGCTCAGTCATGTTTGACTCTTTGTGACCCCATGGACTGTAGCCCACCAGGCTCCTCTGTCCATGGGGATTCTCCAGGCAAGAAAACTGGAGTGGATTGCCATGCCCTCCTCCAGGGGATCTTCCCAACCCAAGGATGGAACCAAAGTCTCCCAGATTACAGGCAGATTCTTTACCATCTGAGCCACAAGGGAGATGCAGTTTTCCCCTCCAGGAGACATTTGGCGATGTCTGCAGGTACTTTTAATCATCACAGCTGAATTTTAGAAGGTTAAGGCCAGGTATGCTGCTAAATATCTTACAATGCACAGGGTAGTTCTCCTTTACACAACAAAGAATTATCTTGTCCAAAATGTCCATAGTGCTGAGGTTAAAAATCCCTGGTCTAATATAGTGCTTAGTCATCTTTCCTGAACTTCTACCCTCTTTCATAGTAATCTAAAATGCCTAAGAAATTAAAAAATCATTTATTAATTTTTACATGCTGTAAAATAATGAAGTGGTTTTCATTAGTATACTTATTATATCATAAAACATTGACAAAATATTGTTTACTTATTCAAGCTTTATTATAGCTTATATTAGTATATTATTTAAGATTTCATAACATTCATTTAATATACTTTAATAATAGTATTCTTTATATAAGACAGATGTTTTACTCTGCATTTTCACAACTTTTAACTCTACCCAAGAGAAAGTATAAATTATCAATTAATATGATTTTAAGTGACATGCTGAGTTTGAGAACAAAATATCCATGAAACTGTAGACTAAAATTTAACTGTTGTATAAAGTCAAAGAAAGAACTGCTTTTGTGACCAGATATTTGAAATTGTTTACCTTTTAACTTCATTAAAACTTAGCTGATTTTTCTTTTTCTTTTGGTCTCTAAGCCATGAGATAAGAGAGATTGAAGATGACATTTTCAAGCACATTTTGCAAATTATATTTTGAGCAACAGTTGAGCAGTTTCTTTTTTTTTAATTATTTGCTATTTTTGGCTGCACTGGATGTTTGTTGCTGCCTGCAGAGTTCTCGTTGCAGTGGCTTCTCTTGTTGCAGAGCACAGGCTTCAGTAGTTGTGGTGCATGGGCTTAGTTGCTAGGCAGCATGTGGGATCTTCCCAGACCAGGGATCAAACCTGTGTCCTCTGCATTGGCAGGAGGATTCTTATCCACTGCACCACCAGGAAAAGTCCTGAGCAAGTTTCACTCTGAGATTTTTATTTAGTTCATAGATGGTAAAGAGTTGGAGGACGACCCAGGCTGTCTAGTTCAAGTCTTCCAGTTAGGATACTATGCAAAAAGAGGTTCTCCAAGTTTGCTGCACATTTGATTTACCTGAGCAGCTTTTAAGAATTCAGATGCTCAGCATGGTGAATTCAGCCTTTTTATCAGGAAACTCATACTCTAGCTGGGGAGAGAGAGGAGAAAGTAAGAGAAGTGTGTATAAGACTTACAATACAGCAGAATAAGAAGTTTGATAACTGTCAAGTGGGATCAGGCAAGGCTTCTTAGAGGAGGCAACGCATGAATTGGGTTTCAAAGGCTGAGTGGAAATTCACTGGTTGAAATAAACTCCTTAAGAGGAATTATTTCAATAGAACTGGCCATAAGACCAGAAATAAGTGCTGTGCAAAATCAATACTATCTGTCAATTTACTTGGTGTACTTTGCTCTCACCTTCAGGAAACAAAATCAGAAATATAGTTAAAAAAAATTTTGAATCTATTTTTTAATCTCTTAAAATGACTTATTTCAAGGAGGAAATTTAATATAATAAAGGAGAATTCCACCCCCGCCCCTGCCAAAAGTATATTATGTATGAACTTGATGATTAAAAATTTGGATTTCTATATTGGTGATGTCATTTATTTTTTAAGATATTAATCATAAAATGTCCTTCCTGCTGACTTTAGCAAACTTAAATGAATAAAATACAAAAGTAGTTTTTATCATACTAGGCTGAGATGGTAAGCAATCTGCCTGCAATGGGAGAGACTGGGGTTCAATCCCTGGGTTGGGAAGTTCCCCTGGAGAAGCAAATGGCAACCCACTCCAGTATTCTTACCTGGAGAATTCCATGGACATAGAAGTCTGATGGGCTACAGCCCATGTGATTGCAGCCCATGGGGCACAACTGAGCGACTAACACTTTCAGTTTCACTTCTATACTGTAGTGAGTTTATTGAACTAAAACAGAACAATGGTCAGTAAAAAATAAGTCCTTGATTCCAAATGCCTTGAGCAGAGGCTCTCTCTCTGGTTGTACCATCAAATCAGAGAAAATTTTCTAATTAATTGTTGACTTGTAAAATGAAAGCTATAATATCTGTGGGGCCATCTTTGTTCTCTTCATTTTTCTAGAGCAGCTCTGTCCAAAAGAAATGTGAATTACATATGTCATTTAAAATTTTCTGGTAGCTACACTAAACGTAATGGGACCTAATTAAACTTAAAAGCTTTTGCACAACAAAGGAAACTATAAGCAAGGTGAAAAGACAGCCCTCAGATTGGGAGAAAATAATAGCAAATGAAGCAACAGACAAAGGATTCATCTCAAAAATATACAAGCAACTCCTGCAGCTCAATTCCAGAAAAGTAAATGACCCAATCAAAAAATGGACTAAAGAACTAAACAGACATTTCTCCAAAGAAGACATACAGATGGCTAACAAACACATGAAAAGATGCTCAACATCACTCATTATTAGAGAAATGCAAATCAAAACCACAATGAGGTACCATTACACGCCAGTCAGGATGGCTGCTATCCAAAAGTCTACAAGCAATAAATGCTGGAGAGGGTGTGGAGAAAAGGGAACCCTCTTACACTGTTGGTGGGAATGCAAACTAGTACAGCCACTATGGAGAACAGTGTGAAGATTCCTTAAAAAACCGGAAATAGAACTCCCATATGACCCAGGAGTCCCACTCCTGGGCATACACACTGAGGAAACCAGATCTGAAAGAGACACGTGCACCCCAATGTTCATCGCAGCACTGTTTATAATTGCCAGGACATGGAAGGAACCTAGATGCCCATCAGCAGACGAATGGATAAGAAAGCTATGGTACGTATACACAATAGAATATTACTCAGCCATTAAAAAGAATTCATTTGAATCAGTTCTAATGAGATGAATGAAACTGGAGCCCATTATACAGAGTGAAGTAAGCCAGAAAGATAAAGACCAATACAGTATACTAACGCATATATATGGAATTTAGAAAGATGGTAACAATAACCCTATATGCAAAACAGAAAAAGACACAGATGAGAGAGAACAGACTTTGGGACTCTGTGGGAGAAGGTGAGGGTGGGATGTTCTGAGAGAATAGCATTGAAACAAGTATACTATCAAGGGTGAAACAGATCACCAGCCCAGGTTGGATGCATGAGACAAGTGCTCAGGGCTGGTGCACTGGGAAGACCCAGAGGGATAGGATGGGGAGGGAGGCAGGAGGGGGGATCGGGATGGGGAACACATGTAAATCCATGGCTGATTCATGTCAATGTATGGCAAAAACCACTACAATATTGTGAAGCAATTAGCCTCCAACTAATAAAAATAAATGAAAAAAAAAAACAGAAAAAATAAAAAAATAAAAATTAATAAAATTTTCTGGTAGCTACACTAAAAGTAAACATAAAGAGGAGAAATTAATCTTCAGTAATGTTTTATGTAACGCCATATATATAAAACATTATCATTTTAACATGTAATCATTATAAAAGTTATTAATGAGATATTCTTTTTTTTTTTCCATATTAAGTATTTAAAATCTGGGAGTGGTGGCTCAGATGGTAGAGTCTGCCAGCAATGCAGGAGACCCGGGTTCAATCCCTGTGTCAGGAAGATCCCCTGGAGAAGGGAATGGCAACCCATTCCAGTATTCTTGCCTGGAGAATTCCATGGACAGAAGATCCTGGCAGGCTACAGTCCATAACGTCTCAAGAGTTGAACATCACTGAGTGACTGACACACACACACAGCCTGGAATGTTTTACTCTGATAGCACACCTCACTTCAGACCAGCCATATATCAAGTGTTTGGTAGCCATATGCGACCAGTGGTCACCACACTACAAAGTACAGTTCCAGAGATCCCTATTAATCCCCAAAGAAAAGAACTTCTAGTCTTTCACGGCTAAGTAATTCTTCACTGCTAACCTTGGGCGCATTTCCAAAGGTAGTCTACAGATTTTAAATGTTCTATCTTAGCATCTCCGAGGGCTTCAGTTTAATGCCATAGTATTCGTAAAGAATGTCAGACATTCTTTTTTTACAGAATATCCTGAAAGAGCAATTAGAAGTTTATGATGCACATAATGGAGAATACAGGTCATTTTCCAGGCCTGTTTTAGAAGCACAAAAACCGTAGTCATTTATCACTTCTGAGAATACTGCCTTGAGGATGTCTTTGCTTGGGAATTGGTGATATGGTGAGAACTTCATGATAAGAAAACAGTCTTTAAGGACAAGATTAAGAACAAGATACCAGACTAAAATTGATAACAGGAATGAAAGATTTTTTTAAAATGGAAACCTGACTTAGATCATCCATAGGGGTACATTCGGGAAACACTAGTCTGAAAAGAAATCTCACATTTGTTAATTTACTGAAAGTTAATTGACTCCTAGCAACTTAACTAGAGACGTCCCTTGTGGCTGGACTCTGTCTTGACTTTCAGGTAAACCTATCTTCCTTTGCAAAGCCACTGGAACCTTTTTGCATAGGGAGAATCATTTAGAGCCATTCAAAGTAAAATTAAAGTTTCAATGCTTTGGAAAAAACTATTAATGAGCAATCAAACACCTGACCTCAAGATTACTTGTGAATTGTGAATTAGCAAAATAAACTCAAGTGTCCATTTGCTAAAGAGAATCGCCACGCACTCCCACATTCTTGCCTGCAGAATTCCATGGACAGAGGAGCCTGGGGGGCTACAGTCCATGGGGTCGCAGAGTCAGACACGGCCTGTCAATTATCAGGTGTCTTCTAATTCATAAGTAGTCTTCCCCCACGCCCCTGAGGTTAGTTTATAGTTCAGATGTTTGGCATTTGAAATAAATTTTCCATAGTGGGAAATATTATAAATAATAATACACTTTCTAAGCTATCTAATTTTTAATCTGCCTGTATGCATTACTTAACTGTCATTTATAATCATTTTTCCTCAAGTGTGTACTTGCCACTAGAATAACAAAAGTGGAGCATTATTACATGGTACATGATTTGATACTTTTAAAATTTTAATGGTTAAGTATTTATTTAATCAGCTTTAGAAAATGTGGCTAGTTCCAGAAACAGTTGATTTTAAGATCTCATTGCTTAGAATGAGACTAAGTAAAACAAAATGGGCCAGTGCAGGTCAACCTACAGAAAAATGTCCAGTAAAGAAGTGGACAAACATGGCAGTAGTTCTGAAGGTGATTTGTGAAACTGATTACAGTTGTTTCACTCATGGAAAATGCCTACAGAGCTTCAGTTAAGAATGCCAGCAACTTATTTCTCTCCCGTGATGTCTATTGCCTCCTTCCTTCCCACTCACAGTCCCTTCTTCCTCTGACTTCTATCCCCTTTCCTTTTCTGATTTAAAAGGAATAGGAACTCCAGAAAGGTGGGAAGATGGCAGGAAGGAAATGGGATGAGATAGGTCTTGGAATGATAAAATAGCTCAGCCTTGAGGGTTAGAGAAGTCTTCCTTGATATCTAAACTGAGGCCTAAAAGATGAGTTTCTCAGGTGGCAGTGTGAGGAGCATTCTGAGCTGGGCAACATACCATGCACAGCTCTAAAATCATGGGAAAGTGATTTTGAGACAATCATGCCTTGATACAGGCTTCCCTGTGGCTCAGCTGGTAAAGAATCCACCTGCAAGGTTGGAGACCTGGGTTCGATCCCTGGGTTGTGAAGATCCCCTGGAGAAGGGAAAGGCTACCCATAAAGGCTTCCAGCTTTGGTCTGGAAGCTGGGCAAGCAGAAGCGCCTTGAAAAAACTGAAGTTTGGATTGGGAGAGATGAAGGTGGAAAGTTAGCAAGGGTCAGAAAGGATTTTTTAGTAGGGTAACAGTGGTAAACAACTTAAGTTTCTTTGTTAAGCAGAGGAGTGTCTTTATATTGAACGAAAATCGGCTTGAGGTGGGAGGATACATGGCCAGGACACTCAAGATGGCTGTCGTTTTGCTCTCTGTCCAACCCCGCCCCACCCAACAGTGCCTGCCTCACCAATATCTACAGTTCTGACCTTCCCACACACTTGCCCCAGGCCCCGGTCGACAGCTGTTCTCATCAAAGGAGCTGTCAGGGGCGTGCCCTTTACTGGTTTCCCTGGTAACTAATGAGCCCATCTGAGGTCAATTCCCTTCTAACTGGTAATCACCCCTCCCCCACCCCTGGGAGCAAAGACTGCCACCATGGTCTGCCCGCAGATCAGCCTGCTACACACACTGGGGTGTGGCTCCAGGACCTCCTTTCAGACGGGTAAGCTTCCCCCATCCATTAAACCGTGTTGTCTCTGTCGCTAACTTCCGGCCCTTTCTTTGGTCTGGAAGCTGGGCAAGCCTTGAAGGGCGGCCAGGTGCAGCCCAGCAGAGGAGCATGATGTCTAAGACAAAAATATCCTTCACTAGAGTACTAATGAAATCCAAACAGGACACAGTGGTGTGTAATTGTGGTAGAGAGATGTGAACTGATCCTAGAGTTGGTGTGTTGTGGTTTTCGAACCTAGACTTGGCCGTATTTTGCAATGGATTAAGTGGGACGTTAAGGGGAAGGTAGAAGCAAGTGTTTCTGGTTTGGACAGCTAGAAGTGTTTACTAAAGTGAGGAACCCATGGCTGAGAGTATGTTGAAAGGAGCAGAGTGTTTTAGTTGTACCCAGGATTTAATTTATAGAGGTGACTGAGTGACAACAAAAGAAGTTTTATTACTTGCAGTTCCCAAAGAACACACAACACAATGTGGGGCTTCAAGGGGAAGGATCAGAATCATTCAGGAGGCAGAAGGAGCAAAAAAGAAAGTTTGGTTTCTCTTGTAATGTGGTTTCTCTGAAAAGGAATGGGTGAGGCAGGTTATGCGAGTTTAAGCAAGTTGTTTAGGATTGGATAGCTTGAGTAATTTCAGTAGGCTCTAGGATATGGAGATGGTCTCCACTTACATAGTACCTGGTTCTGGAAATGTTGGCTTGGTGTGTGAAAGTTAGATAAAAGAGGTGGTTGGGGACTTGGGCTTTGGGTTGGCTGGTTTGCATATAAAAGGCAGCCTCCAAGGAGAGTCATTTGCTTCTCTTGGAGTTAGCTAGTCTTGGGAGGGGCAGTCTCTCCCTGGCCAGCGAAGCCCCCAAGATGTCACTCAAGATGGCTGTCGTTTTGCTCTCTGTCCAACCCCGCCCTATATATTCTAAAATATAGAAAATTTTAAAACATGACTAATACAAGGCTCAACTGGAATTCCATCACCTCCACTAGCTTTGTTCATAGTGATGCTTCCTAAGGCCCACTTGACTTCACATTCCAGGATGTCTGACTCTAGGTGAGTGATCACACCATCATGATTATCTGGATCGTGAAGATCTTTTTTATACAGTTCTTCTTTGTATTCTTGCCACCTCTTCTTAATATCTTCTGCTTCTGTTAGGTCCATACCATTTCTGTCGTTTATTGAGCCCATCTTTGCATGAAACGTTCCCTTGGTATCTCTAACTTTCTTGAAGAGATCTCTAGTCTTTCCTATTCTATTGTTTTTCTCTATTTGTTTGCACTGATCACTGAGGAAGGCAGAGACATTATTTTGCCAACAAAGGTCCGTCTAGTCAAGGCTATGGTTTTTCCAGTAGTCATGTATGGATGTGAGAGTTGGACTATAAAGAAAGCTGAGCACTGAAGAATTGATGCTTTTGAACTGTGGTGTTGGAGAAGACTCTTGAGCATCCCTTGGACTGCAAGGAGATCCAACCAGTCCATCCTAAAGGAGATCAGTTCTGAGTGTTCACTGGAAGGACTGATGTTGAAGCTGAAACTCCAATACTTTGGCCACCTGATGCGAAGAGTTGACTCTTTGGAAAAGACCCTGATAATGGGAAAGATTGAAGGCTAGAGGAGAAGGGAACGACAGGATGAGATGGTTGGATGGCATCGCTGACTCAATGGACATGAGTTTGAGTAAACTCCAGGAGCTGGTGATGGACAGGGAGGCCTGGAGTGCTGCAGTCCATGGAGTTGCAAAGAGTCGGACATGAGTGAGTGACTGAATTGAACTGAATACAAGGCTAGATGTTATGTGTCATTTAGGACAGTGGTTTTCAACATTATGTCAATTTGAATCACTTGGAAAACTTGTCAACATGCAGATGACCGAGTTTCACCCTCCAAGTTTGTGATTCTAGAGGTTTGGGAAGGGCATAGTGAATTTACTTGTCTAAAAAGTTGTCTTGCTGCTGCAGCAGCTGGTGAAAGACCCCACTTTAAGGACACTGAGGTCCATAAAAGAGACCCAGAAAAACTTCAGAAGGGCCTTAGGAAGCCGAGAGAAGACATTCACTGCCAAAATGAGAGGCACTTGTGAATGATTTAACTGATGTTACCAGCATGCATTGGGCTTCCCAGGTGACTTAGAGGTAAACGATCTGTGTGCCAATGCAGTAGACACAGGTTTGGTCCTCGGATCAGGAAGAACCCCTGGAGAAGGGAATGGCAACCCACTCCAGTATTCTTGTCTGGAGGATTCCACGGACAAAGGAGACTACTGGGGCTACAGTCCATGGGGTCACAAAGAGTCAGACATGACTGAGCACACACACACACACACACCAGCATGAATTAACTGCTCCATAATTATTTCTGTTAATTAAAGGCATGTTTTAATGAACAACTGAAGTAATGCAGCTGATTTTTTAATAAAAAAGTTAAATGTGTTAATTAGATTTTAAAATAGTCACCTTCAGCTATGGAAATATTCCTGGGATTTTGTTGCCACTTAAACAGTTTTGATACTCTTTTGGTGGGGAGGGCACATCATTTTCAGTAGTGTGGTTTCTTCTTTTTTAATGTCTTCGGAGGTATCAAATTTTTATATTTTGAACATGGGTTTGATTTTTTTGAGTATTAAAAGCCCGTTATGGTTAATAAATTAACGAAATGATAAACCTAGATCCAATCAATTTTGAAAGTAAAAATGTAGATACCTACTAAAATTTCTTACATTATTGGAAACTGTCTTTGAAGACAGTTTCAAAAGAGGAGTTTAATTCTTAAGGTATAACGTTACTCAATATATTAATAGACAACATTCATTTGAATGACTGTGTTCTTGGTCAGTTTGTTTTCAAAGTCTTCTTTCCTTATAGTCATCTCATAGATGCATGTACAGATAGAAATTTCTCAGAATGGCTCTGAGAAATATCTTGACTTAAACTTCATTGATTCTGAGATTCATGGTACATGGAGACTGTCTGGTGACAACCTTGTCAGCCTGTTTTTGGAGGAACTCTGAGCCCCATTCGAAAGATTTCCCCAGACTATTCTGTGATCAAGGCTGTAGACAGACAATGTCAGGGGAAGATTTTCCAAGGATAACATTTTCATATAAAGCATTTTCCTCCTGTTGGAAATTAGTTTACTGAATGCAAGTTGTTACTTTCTCTTTATAAGTAGCCTTTCATATTAATATAATTGCCTATGACAGTTGTGTCAGAAAGGAATTGTCCCTCAGACTAGCACATGGAAAGAAGAGTTCTGAGATTTGGCCTATAGTTTTTCAAAATGTACTGTTTCAAATATGATATGCTATTTCAGATCCTCTTCAGTCATTTTCAGGAGCTTTTTAACTTCTGATTCCTTTGTATATGTATTTTATCTAATCCATGTCCTGAGATTCCTTTAGCTCTGGAATTCTACCTTTTTTTATGAACAGAAAACTTGGTTTTATTTATTCCCCTGACATAGCTGTGTTTCAGATATATCAATTATAGGCTATACATCCATTATTTTAGGGTAAACTTATAGATGCATCAAAACTACTTGAGGACCTGTTAAAACACAGATTGAAGGGTCCCATTGCCAGAAATTTTCTTTATTGAATTTTGCCACTAAAGACATTTCAGTGGAGAAACAGAAAAAGCTGTAATCGATTAGATCTCCGTGGAGCCTGAAGATCTCTAACCAATTCCCAGGGAATGTCATTGTTGCTGGTGGAGAACAACACTTGGTAAACCATTAAAAAATCACTCTAGCTACCATGAGGATAATAAAGTAGAGAAGGTGCAGGAGTATACTTAATGCCCTGCTTTGCATTCAATCCCCTCAGACCTTTGTTCTGTCAGAAATCCCCTTCTTTCGTGACTTTTGAGTCCCCTTCCTTCTGATCCTTTGCTGTCAGTTTATCATTTGCTACCCTTCATGCTAATAAAAACACCCACACACTTAGCACCCTCACCCCCATTCCTCTCCAACCCCCTTCCAGTCTTACCTCCCCTATCTCCTTCATTTCATGGCCAATCTTTGTGAAAGAGTAGCACAGCTGGCCAACTCCCCTTGGTTACCCACAATTCACTTTTCAACCCACACTCTCAGGCTATTACTTTTGTATGCCAGGCAAACTGCTTTCATTAAGAAAACCAATGTCCTACCCTTTGCCAGATTGCCTGAGTCAGCTGCTCTGTGTAATTCTTTTCTTCTTTAGTTCTTTGACATCCTCTTACCCAGATTTCTATTCTGACCTGTCTGCCAGTCTTTCTACCAGGTGAGACTTATGGAAAAGTCTCTCTTTTCCATAAGTCTCTGTCTTTTCAAAAAGTATGGAGGCTCCCCGTATCCCATCCTTAGCCCTTTTTCACTTTCCATCCCCTGTCCCTTCCCTGATCTCATCTTCATCCAAAGCTCCATTTAGGGCCTATACGCAGATGACTCCCAAATCATTATCTGCTTCCTGTATCTTTCTCTTGGCCATCTCATATTTATTTCTGCAATTTCTCAGTGAACTTTTATGTTTACGCCACAGGTAGGGTGTACCTGGTAGTGTCTGTTCTGAATTCTTGGGCTTTTGCTACAGCAGATGTTAAATATTTTTGAGCCTTACCCCGGTCCACAGTCATTTCAAAATTAGCATGTCCCAAACTGAAATTCCCAGCTAATCTGGACATTTGCTTCTATTCCCTGTTTCAGAAAATGGCAACACTGTTTACCGAATTTTCTGAGCTAGAAGTCTCCAGGTCCAGCCAGATTTCTCTCTTCTGTACACACATCTACACTAACATGAAATTTTTCTAATTCTACCTCCTGAAAACTCTCGTAAAACAGACTTTTCTCCATGACTATCCCTCATTTCAGATCATTATCACTGTGGAGTCAAGTACATGCCTGATTCATATCCTGTAGCCTTAGGCAAATGTCTTAATCTCTTCTAGCCTCAGTTTCCTTATAAAATGTCTACTTCTTTGGCTTTCTGAGAAGATGAAGTGAGATGATTCATTTGTCAATTTTTGCTTCTGTTACTGATGTTTTAGTGTCATATCCATGGAATCAGTGCCAAAACCAGTGTCATGAAGCTTTTCTCCATGTTTTATTTTAGGTACTTTACAGTTTTAGGTCTTACATTTACATCTTTAATCCATTTTGAATCTTTTTTTTTTTTTTTGTAGTGCTAGAAAAGGGTCCAGTTTCATTCTTCTAAATGTGGACATCCAGGTTTCCCATCACCAGTTGTTAAAGACACTATCCTTTTCCCATTGAGTATTTTTGGCACCCTTGTGGAAGAAACATACAGATTTATTTCTGGACTCTCTGTTATGTTCCCTTGGCCTATATGTCTGTTTTTATGCCAGTGTGTGTTGTTTCATATGAATTTTAGAATTTTTCCAATTGTAAGAAATGCCACTGGAGTTTTGATAGGGATTACATTGAATCTGTTGATTGTTTTGGGCAGTATGGACATCTTAATGATATCAAAGTCTTCCAGTACATGAACATGGCATGTTTTTGTTTTTTGTGTGTGTATTCTTTATTTTCTTTCTTTAATGTTTTAAGTGTACAAGCTCTTCACTTCCTTAGTCAAGTTATGCCTGAGTATTTTATTCTTTTGGTGGCTATCACAAATGGAATTGTTTTCCATATTTCCTTTTTAGATGGTGTATTAGTGTATAGGGACACAACTGATTTTTGTGTGTTGATTTTGTATCCTACAATTTTGCTGAGAAAACCCCATAGAAAGTCGGGGACATAAAATACAGTCAGTGAAGATTGGTCAGTACAATTTGTTGTCAGCAGTTTCATTGCTATTAGTCTCACTTAGAAAACTGCAGTAGCCTCTTAACAGGTCTTCCTGCATCTAGTTCAGTTCCCCAGTAAGAATCATCTAACATGAAGGCTGACCCTGTTCAGTCCATACCCATGTTTGAAACTCTTCTGTACCCTCAAGATAAACTCCCACGTTCTTGGAGTAGCATTCGAGAACATTCATAATCTAGTTTCTCCATGGCCCCATTTCCTTGACTCCCCATAAGGGAGACCATAGCCAAGAAAACCAAAGCTACCTAGTCATTGGACGTCCCTGGTGGTTCAGACGGTAGAGCGTCTGCATTACTCACCATCTGTCTCCAGACTTCTATCTGCTGGGAAGACCTTAAACCTAACCTCACCTCCTCAGCCCAGATGTTGTTTGTTCAGTCGCTCAGTCATGTCCAACTCTTTGCGACCCCATGGACTACCACACGCCAGGCTTCCCTGTCCTTCACTGTCTCCCAGAGTTTGCTCAGATTCATGTCCATTGAGTCAGTGATACTATCAGCCCAAATAATTATTATTTATTCTTTGAAATAATCTCAAGTTCCAAAGTAGACTTCTCATTCACGGGGGATCCCAAATCTCTCCATCAGTAAATTATACAGGATAAGCATGCCCCCCCTCCCACAAACTGTTAAGTAAATATTTCAAAGTTAAATGGTTAATAATCATATTTACAGGAAGAGAACATGGCAAAAAAAGTGGTGGCACTTGTATAAAAATACAAAAGGATATAAGATTTTCAACTCAGTATTATTTTTTCTAGCATTTTAATATTAAAATGTTTGATCATGCAGCAAAATTGAATTTTACAGTGAACATTTGTATAGCCACCACCTATATTTTTCAATTAACATTTTACTGTGCTTGCTTTATAGTATATCCTTTCATCTATCCATCCCTCTTTATATGAGTAATTTTTGGTTTTGTAAGTTGTCTTTCAAAAATCTAACATGGTATTTTTTGTTTCTAACATGGTAGAGTAAAATAAAATCGTTACAACAATATAAATTGTAGTGTTTGTTTTCTGATTCAGTCCATTAAAGTGTCCATTAAAAATAGTACTAAGGATTATAAAACATGCTTTATTAATATTCTACTATACATGATTTTGAAGAAGGAAATGGCAACCCACTCCAGTGTTCTTGCCTGGAGAATCCCAGGGATGGGGGAGCCTGGTGGGCTTCTGTCTATGGGGTCACTCAGAGTCGGACACGACTAAAGCGACTTAGCAGCAGCATACATAATTAGATGTGGACCATTAAGGGTAGTGGGTTTGTGAATATAGAAAAAGCCTAAAGTTTTCTATTCCAGCGGAATGTTTTGTGAGGAATAATTCTTGTACAAAATTTAATTTTGACCTATATTTTGTTAACACACCATGGGTTAAGCTGCACCATGACACATGCTACATAGATATGGCAGTTTTGAAATTGGATTATTGTTGTTCCTTTCACATTAAATCCCCATAATACTTGGATTTGTATCCGTTACCATTTTAAAGAAAATTCTCAGAGTAGCAGATGACAACTGAGAAGAAAAATCAACATGGCAAGCCCCCTTCAAGCCAATCAACATGTAGTCAATGTGTCCTTGTAAATTAGTAAAGCGCAGCTTTCCACAGTCACAGCACGACTTTATATGGTGCCATAGTATTCCTAAAATGGGAATACAACATCTTCCAAATAAAAGGTTGCTTTAAGTTTCCATGACACTTACTTACTGCACTATAATGATGATATTATTCAGTTACAGAATTAGTAGCACACCACTGTGGATGGTTCAATTCACGTGATTATTCATTCCACAACAGTCTTGAGGGTTTACGACGTGAAAAGCATTACAGTTAGGTAGTGTATGGCAGAAGTTTGCCAACAGATGATCTGTGAGGATTTCCTTAATCGGCAGATAAATATAGTGAGTGAAAGAAGGAAGGAGAAAACAGAGAATGAATGTAAGCTTGTTACCTTGCTTTCTTAGGAAAGCTTGCCCTTTATTTTGAAATTATGTCCATCTGACTTTATTATTTGTTAAAATGCCCCTTCCTTTAAAATATGATTGTAACAGTATACGCTGGGATTTGTGTTAATAGTTTACCTGGCAAAATTATCATTTGGTAACTGTGTTAGTTATCTATTAGCCCCAATAAAGCTGTGTATCAGACAAAGGTCAGTAGCTTAAAGCAATAAGTATTTATTTTTTAAATTTTTCATTGAAGTATTGTTGATTTACAATACTGTGTTAGTTTCAGGTGGACAGTACAGTGATTCAGATATATATATATATATATATATATATATATACACATAGTGGTAAAGAGTCTGCCTCCCAATTCAGGAGACTCAGGAAACATTGGTTTGATCCCTGGGTTAGGAAGATCCCCTGGAGGAGGAAATGGCAACTCACTCCGGTATTCTTTCTTGGAGAATCCCATGGACAGAGGAGCCTGGCGGGCTATAGTCCATGGAGTCACAAAGAGTCAGATATGATTTAAGTAACTGAACATGCATGCATATATATGCTACTAATTCTGGAACTGAATAACATGGTCTTGTCTTATCCCAGTAGTGTGTGTATGGTAATCCAAACCTCCTAATTTAACCCTTCACCAACCCCTATTTCCCCTTTGGTAACTATAAACTTGTTTTCTATGTCTGTGAGTCTCTTTCTGTTTTGTAAATAAGTTCATTTGTATCCGTTTTTAAGAGTCCACATATAAGCAGTGTTCACACAGTCAGTCGTGTCTGACTCTTTGTGACCCCATGAACTGTAGCATGCCAGGCTTCCCTGTCATACTTGTGTTTCTTTGGGCTTACTTCACTTAGTATGATAATCTCTAGGTCCATCCTTGTTGCTGCAAATTTGTTTTTATGGATGAGTGGTATTCCATTATATATATTTATATACATATATATAGTATTACTATATAAATATATATTTATATATGTTGCATCTTCTTTACCCGTTCATTGGTTGATGGACATTTAGGATGCTTCCATGTCTTGGCTATTGTAAACAGTGCTGCTATGAACATTGGGGCACATGTATCTTTTCGAATTATGGTCTTCTCTGAATATGTGCCCAGGAGTGGAATTGCTAGATGATATGGTAACTCTGTTTTTAGTTTATAAGGAAACCCCATATTGTTCTCCATAGTGACTATACCAATTAATATTCCCACCAACAGTGTAGGAGGGTTCCTTTTTCTCCATACCTTCTTCAACATTTATTGTTCGTAGATAGATGATGACCATTCTGACCAGTGTGAGGTAATACCTCACTTTAGTTTTGATTTGCATTTTTCTTATAATTAGCAATATTGATCATCATTTCATGTGTCTCTTGGCCATCTGTATGTCTTCTTTCAAGAAGTGTCTATTTAGATCTTTCCCATTTTTTAATTGAATTGTATGCAATTTTGATATTGAGCTGTATTAGCTGTTTGCATATTTTGGAGATTAATCCCTTGTCAGGCACATCCTTTGCAAATATTTTCTCCCATTCTGTATGTTGTGTTTTCATTTTGTTTATGGTTTCCTTTGCTGTGCAAAACCTTATAAGTTTAATTCAGTTCAGTTCAGTCGCTTAGTCGTGTCTGACTCTTTGCGACCCCATGAACCACAGCACGCCAGGCCTCCCTGTCCATCACCAACTCCTGGAGTCCACCCAAACCCATGTCCATTGAGTCGGTGATGCCATCCAACCATCTCATCCTCTGTCGTCCCCTTCTCCTCCTGCCCTCAATCTTTCCCAGCATCAGGGTCTTTTCAAATGAGTCAGCTCTTAATTAGGTCCCAACAAATATTTCTTTAGTTCACTAGTTAGTGGCTTAAGTCGAGTACTTCATCTGCTCTGGCTGGGCTAGTTAGAGTGTTGTTGAGAACTCATGTGTCTAAGGGTGAGTGGATCAACATGGCTCTGTTGCTCATATCTTTCTCATTCTTCCAGCAGACTAGCTGAAGCATGTCCTCTTGGCAGAGGGAGAGGGTGGAAGAGCAAGAGAGGAGATGGAGCTTTTTAAGCCTCCACTTCCATCAAGCCTGCTAATATTCCATTGACCAAAGCAAGTTTTATTTCCCACTCCCCACTGCCCACCCCACCCACCCCCCATGGTAAGCAGAATAATGGCCCCCTAAAGATGTCCGGGGGAGAAGGCAGTGGCACCCCACTCCAGTACTCTTGCCTAGGAAATCCCATGGATGGAGGAGCCTGGTGGGCTGCAGTCCATGGGGTCGCTAAGAGTCGGACATGACTGAGTGACTTCACTTTCACTTCTCACTTTCATGCATTGGAGAAGAAAATGGCAACCCACTACAGTGTTCTTGCCTGGAGAATCCCAGGGATGGGGGAGCCTGGTGGGCTGCCATCTATGGGGTCACACAGAGTCGGACACGACTGAAGCGACTTAGCAGCAGCAGCAGCAGCAGTAAAGATGTCCAGGAGTTGGCGATGGACAGGGAGGCCTGGCGTGCTGCAATTCATGGGGTCGCAAAGAGTCAGACATGACTGAGCAACTGAGCTGAACTGAACTGAAAGTTATTCACAGTGGTAAAAAGTCTGCCTGCCAAGGCAGGAGACACAGGAGCCATGGGTTTGATCTCTGAGTTGGGAAGATCCCCAGGAGGAGGAAATGGCAATCCACTCCAGAGTTCTTGCCTGGAAAATCCCATGGACAGAGGACCCTAGCGGGCTACAATCTAATACAGCTAATACAGTCCATGGGGTCACAAAGAGTAGGACACAACTGAACATTCATGTATGTATGTGTGTAAAGATGTTCACATCCAAATCCCTAGAACCTGTGAATACATTGTGCTTCCAGACAAGGGGGAATTAAGATTGCAGATAGAATTAAGGTTGTTAATCTGGTGACCTTGAAATAGGAAGATAATACTGCATTATCTGCATGGGCACAATATAATCACAGGATCCTTAGATGAGAAAGAGGATACCAGGAAAGTAGGAGTCAGAGACAGAGAGGGATAGAAAGATGCAGTGCTGCTGGCTTAGAAGACAGAGAAAGGGGCCACTGGTCAACGAGTGTGGGTGGCCTCTAATAGCTGGAAAAGGCAAGAAAACAGATTTTCCTCTAGTTTCTCCAGATGTAACACAGCCCTACCAATATTTTGATTTTAGCCCATGAAGTCCATTTCAGATTTCAGACTTCTAGGACTGTAAGAGAGTAAATCTGTGTAAAGTCAATTGATTTGTGGTGATTTGTTACAGCGATGCATGGAAACCAATATACCATCCATTGTTCATTCTTTTTGTTCATTATTCACTTTAAAAAGAAATCAGTTCTTCGTTCTTTGCTTTTAATCTTAATAATACCAGTCAAATTATAGCCTGATGTAATGTGTTCTTTTTTTTCATAATAGATGTGAAAATAAATGAAAGAGTTTAAGCTGTTCCTGTGTGTAATGCTACAAATCGTCTCCCTATCACTAGCGTTAGGCAACTCACATTTGGGGAAACATGGATCTAGGTGGTCTAAAGGAGCAAGAGATTGTACAAAAATGAGAATTTCCCAGAGAAAGATGCATTTGGCCATTGGGTAAAACTTTGAGCAGCAGACAAAGGTAGAAGAGAAAGACAAATGAGCCAATATGACTCTGGCCTACTATTTGCATTTGTATCAACGAATCTGAAGCTTGCTAATCTTGACATGTCTTTTAATGCTGTTGGCTTGTTCTTTTCCTTGACTGGAATGTTCACCAGGACCCACCTGTCTTCTGGGTTCAGCTTAGATGTATCACCCTCCTTGGAAAAATCTTCTGAGCCCCAGTTCTCTACCAGCTAAGAGTCATACTCTCTCCTTTCTGTAAAAAAGCATGAACTTCTTTGTAGTGGTTTCCTCAGTCATTTTGATACCATGATAAATAAGGTGACACTTGGCTGGTGGCCCCACCCTGTCCCATGTCCCAATTCCCTTAGGGGAACTAGTATCTGGGGATGCCTATAACCCAGTCATATGGATTTTGGCATATCCATTGTGAAGTCCTGTTTCAGAGCATTTATCAACTGTGAATTTCTTGAGGGCAGTGATTTTTATTCTGTTCTTCCTTCTCTTCATAATTCATAATAAGATACATGGCAGGTGTCAGTAATTGTTGTTTGAAATCAAATAAAATGAACAGCAAATGACTTGTCCCAAGGTCAGACACTTAGCTTTATTTCCCTTCCCTTTGCTACCCTCTGGTGCCAGTTGTATTTACTGATAGGTTACATCTGTAGGCCAGACCCATCTTAGTTTCCAGATTAATCTTAGTGGCTCTAATAAGCACAACAGAAGTCTAAGCTTGCTATCTGGTGGGATTTGTATTTAGAATTCTGTGGTTTACAGACTTGGTAGGAATAAACCTGGGGTCCCCAAATGGTTTGCAAGTCCCAGCATTCCTGATTTCTTGATTTCCTTCCTTTCTCTCCTCCACTGGCCTCCCTATCTATTATTTTAGTTATTTGGATACTATTAAACCCTTAGGAAATTTCTTATGTACATTCTCTAGAAGTGGCTTCCCTAGTGGCTTAGACAGTAAAGAATCTGTGTGCAATGCAGGAGACCCAGGTTCAGTCCCTGGATCGAGAAGATCCCTGGAGAAGGGAATGGGAACCCATTCCAGTATTTTTGCTGGGAGAATCCCCATGGCCAGAGGAGCCTGGCAGGCTACAGTCCATGGGGTTGCAAAGAATTGGATATGACTGAGCAACTAACACACTTTCTGTAGAAACTGTCACAAGTGAGTGGAGGAAGGATGTCACTCGGCTGTAGTGGAAAGAACAGAAAACTAAAAGTTAGAAGCCCTGAGTTCCAGTAAAAGCTCTGTAGTGGGACTTTGGGCAAAGCTCTTAACTTCTCTCAGCATCAATATCCTTGTCTATGAAATAAGATTAATGATACCTCTCTTGCCTATACTTCAAGGTCATTTTGAGTTGCATATGCATCCCCCCATATAGACTAAACCTCAGATGCATACAGAAAACCTATAATGATCTATAGTAACCTTTGTATTTCCAGGACTTTAAAAATCAATGACCAGCATTGATCCTATCTAACATAATAATAATGTGTTGTGTCAATATGCATGGGAGTCTCTCTGCTTATTGATGTCAATGAAAGTGTGTATAGGTAAAGCAGGACAGAACTATAATATTAATGTCATCAATTATGTTTTTAGCAGGTTTATTTTTTCTGTATAAAGATAATTTTGACTCTAAACTAGGTAGACAACTTTAATTAATTTACAAGTGAAATTTGTGGCAACATCAGAAGAGCTGCTTCTTTTAAATATAAGTTCTCTTAACATTGAAACTAATCTCTCTTTTAGGAGAGGGAAACCATGTGGTTTGAAAATTCATTGGCATTATGGAACTGAAGCGGTGGCTTCTGAAATCTCTCAGTTTCATTGTTCTTTGTTTTATAAATGGAGTAGTGATAGTTCCGGGTATATATGAAGCATACTATTGTTTTTTTAAGTAACATAGTTTGTAAACCCCTCATTTCACCATTATTCTCTTTTCTAGCCACATAGAAACCTTTCCTCTTTTTTCCTAGGTTGATTTCCTTTCTTTAACCTTTTCACTTCTAAGCCCAGAAAAAGAGCTGTGGTTCTTTGAGAGGCCACACAAAATAAGTATTGTCCAATGCTAACACTTTGAATTATGATACTGTAATTACCTACCAAGTGAACATTAATCACTACTTGATTAGAATGGAATTACCTGTTATATTCACATTAATAGCAAATGAGCTTTCTCTGATTGATGTTGTTATAATGAATACAAAAAGAATTAATAATGATCTGGCACTCACCAAAAGTGCCGTAATCATTAAGGGCATACCATCAAAAGGCAAGTAATACTTTACAATAAGTGAGTATTAATTAAAGTAAAATCACAATGAACTCCTATTGAATTACTTAGATCCATATTACTAAGATATTAGACTATTGGGATTAATGTGATTGCAGTATATTTTATAAAAATTAATAATGCCAATCATTTAAAATGTTTAGGAAGCAAGGACTTGTTTGTTCGATAAACAGCTATGCTAGCTATTTAGCTTTCTAGAGTGACTTACTAGTATAGGGACAGCAATGAATAATATCAAACATTATATATATGTATTAATTTATATCATTTTTTTATGAAAGTATGCATGTTGTTTTCAGCATTTGTGTTCATTTCCAATAGACAATTCTAAAGGGCCTCTAAAATATAGATGTAACATTGACTCATTTCCATTAAAAAAAATCCTTGAAAGCTGACCTGCAGTGAATATTGAACCAGATGTTAAGGAAACACCCTAGTCAGAACTGAGACTTGGGAGCACAGAAGCAGAACTAAACTGTTCATATACAATTTCTAAAGAGTAATTGAGCATACACCTATCATAGGGGATAAAAAGTCAGGCACTCTCCATCAAGGTGCTTTTACTTTCTTTCCCCCCCTTTTTTTTATTTTTTAGTAATTTTTGAAGTTTTCTTTGGCAACCAATCCATAGCAGAAAGCCAAGAGTTTTGTGTTAGCTAATTGATCAGAATATCATTCTAGTGGTTTTGCTATATTGAATATTTTTAGAGCAATTTAGAATGATACTAAAATAGCTATAAAGCATGTTGTCTGATGTGAGAGTTAGTATTTAAACTAGATTAAATATGTCGAAAATAATAATATTAAATATGTCTAAAAATAAATAATTATGTCTTAAAAAAGAGTACAGATAAAAACTGATCAAGTATAAATGAGATCTGTATTTGAACTAATAGCCTTGTACCAGTGTCAATTTCCTGGCTTTGATAATGTACTATAGTTAAGATACTATCATTGGCAAAACCTGGATGAAGGATACATGGGGACTTTCTATACCATATTTGCCCTTTCTTGTGAGTCTTAAACCATTTCCAAGTAAAAGTTGTTTTTTAAAAAAGTAAAATATATATTTTAAGGAAGTGTTCTCTGTATAATCAGTGGCTAATCATTCAGTCTAAAAAGAATATATAGAGGTGGTTGGGGACTGCTTAATTAATTACATTTCTGATCTGGAATTAAGAGATGACTCAAATTAGAAAGGGAGTATGTGTGCCAGCATATGTTATGGAATATATAAATATATAAGATAAAATAATCGAAGCTAATTATTTTTTGGCATGTTGCAATAGGTCCATTTGACACTGTTTATATAGGAAGCCACTGTAATTATAAAAATGAACACAGCCAAAGAACCAAGTCAATTAACTGAAGTTTAAAGGTGTACTTGAAATTTGAAAGGTCTTGCAATGAGCTTTGCATTTATTTTCACATGAGGCAGACACATTTTGTTTTGATTTCAGTCAACATTGGATGGTACAATATCAAAGAAAAACTCTAAAATATGCAGTCAATATCCTGATGTGCTTACCCTTCCAAAAAAGGGGCACCATGGTGAATACAGCCTTCAGAGTTAATAACATCTAAGAACAGACCCAGCAGTTGTACCAGCATGATTTAGCTCCTGCTGTGACGATTATTATTTTTATTTTATTAATTTTACAATTAAATTGCAGAGTTAAACTCAGACATGTTTCAAGCTGTGGCTTTATTCAACTATCTCAGTACTTCAAATAGATAACTTCAAATGTTCATGAGCAGTGAATGCAGACAGCCTGGGTATTATTTTTGTAGCACTAGTTTTGTGTGAAACAACTAAAAAAATCCCACTAATTCTCATAGAAGTTTCACAAGCTAGTTTTGTTGTATATCTAAAAAATAGATTAAAAGAGAAGAGCATATTCTAAAAATAGCTACGTCAAGAGCCAAATCCACTACATTATCACCACGAAGTTATGAAAGAACCCTGTGTATATAGCACCACCAGGCATTTGACAAGAGGGGGCAGATAAAGAGAAAATTTCTCTAGCTCTCAGGAATCTTTCATTTTAATAGTGTAAATTTAGCAACTTTAGACAGACTTGTTAACATTTATCTTACATACATTCAGCATCAAGATAAATGTTGCAGTTGTATAGGAACTATGAAATAATTCACACCTCACTTCAACAGGAAATTCTTCTTTTTTTTTTCTTTTTATTTCATGTTGGAGTAGAGTCAGTCAACAATGTTGTGATAGTTTCAGGTGGAAAGCAAAGGGGCTCAGTCATACACATACATGTATCCATTGTCCCCGAGATGTCCCTCCCATCCAGGCTGCCACATAACACAGAGCAGAGTTCCCTGTGCTATAGAGTACGTTCTATCAACAGGGAATTCTTATAGAGAAGTTGATCTTTCTAAAAGATTCAGAGACATGCACCATTGCTAATAAAATCATAGTTTTCTTTTGTCTCCTGGAAATGAATTGGAGTTAATTTGCTAAAGACAAAAAAGAGGAGAGAGATGAAATAGAAGATTGTTAACTACGAGACCACTTGACGATTAAAAGAAGAAAAAACTACAGTTGCTAAATTCGCAAAGAAGCCATTTCTCTTTGTCTTGGTGCATCTCATCTTAGTGCGTAAGTCAACTGCTAGCTATCTGGGCCCCTTTCCTGGCTCTGTTCCCACGTAGTTGGGTATTCACAGACAACCTGGCTTTGCAGAATATTAGATTTCTTCCTCCAGACTTAGGATTTCTAAGTTCCCTTTTGGGTCTGCATTTGTATGTTTCACTCAAAGACCATCCTTTGCACTGGAATTGTCCTGCAGTGGAGCATAGTGATGAAAGTGTCATTCTGTGACTGGACACTTGTTATGGTACTGTCAGAAAATTGCAGTGCAATCTTCCTATAAGCCTCTTAACTTCTCTAGGTCTAGTTTCTAAAGGATAGGAATAAAGGTTAATATTATGAAGATTAAATGAGATAACTTACATAAAACACACAGCACTGTTCCCTGCATGTTGTGAAGGCTTTGTATGTGTCAGTAGCTTTATTTTATTATTGTCATTATTGTTATTAATAATAATCCTAGTTGTTAGGGGAGTTGATTCTGTCCACTTCTGTCATAGTCAGAATAGGTAAAAGGGCCTTATTTCTGGTGGTGTGTTGTAAATACGTACACTAATGTGCCTCATTTGTGTACGGTCCTTTGTAGCTTACAAAGCTCTCATTTATGTTCTTACTACAGTTTCAAAACTGAGTGTTAAAAAGCCAGAATTTACAAGAGTTCAACTCAAAGACAACATAAATATTTTGCTCAGTAAATTTTTTTGGTTTAGCTGACTTGAAAGTGAAGTGAAGTCGCTCAGTCGTGTCCGACTGTTAGCGACCCCATGGACCGCAGCCTACCAGGCTCCTCCATCCATGGGATTTTCCAGGCAAGAGTACTGGAGTGGGGTGCCATTGCCTTCTCTTCTCATATCTGATATCATCTGTTTTGTGATGAACAGAACATTGACCAGAGTAAAACCTTGTATGTACATATTCATTCAGCCTGAGAAAGATCCAGCGCTACAGAAATTGGGAAAATCCAGATTCCCCAATGAACGTTAGGAAAATTTTCAGAAGGTCCTTAAGCAGTATATTAAAATATTAGCTTGAAGCATATTGTATTGCCAATATTTGAATGTTTTAGACAAAATTAAGATTTTTTGGCAAGTTTCAACCTAGTAGTTAAAAGAAATTCATGTAATTTAAAGTTATAAATTGTTTCCAAATATTTTCCCGAAAAAAGTAGTGAGGAAAATAGATATTGCTAGTAAATTACACCTGGGAAATTCAAGATCATAAAAAAATTTTTTCTAACACAAATGTAGAGTTATGCTGATTGCATCCTCCAGTTTCCAAATTTAAATGATCATAAATGTCACCCTCTCCTTCACTTCACCCCCTGACCCATGTAGTTGGTCAAGTGTCTTTTTAGTATGTTTTTTTTTCATGGATCACTTACAGGGATATCTGATTTAAAATGGTGGATCATGAAACTTCCCTAAAGTGAGAATAGAGCAATTAAAAGGATATTTACCCACCAGAAGAAAGAATATGAGAATAAAAACAATCAAATATGAGAGATTACAGATTTTTTAATATGTAGAAGGAATGGGGGAGTTAATATCTCTGGGGAAACAAGATACCAAGTACATAGAACTTAGATAATCCTAGAAATTAAAGGTTCCAGGTAGTACAGAAATCAGGGATGAGCCCAGGGCTGAAAGTAAGGGGATTTATCAAAAGTGTGTCTCAGAAGCAGTTAGATCCCCAAGTCTCTCAGCTGTCTCCATGGAATCAAAAGTACTGCCTCTCCCTTGCCCAACCAGGAGACTGGAGGTTTGTTCTCTAAAGTAATTACACTAAAACAGCTTAATACCTGGGGATACCAGGTAGAGAAGTCAGGGAAGAATTCCCACAGTGAAAATAATATGCTAAATAAGGTCACCCATTTTCCCCAAGATTCAGATTCTGATTGGCTCCAGGAATACCACCAGCAAATATATATTCCCAGACAGAAGATTTGATTTTTTTTTTCTCCAAAGAAACAGTGGCTTAGAGAAAAGATCTGTTGATCCTCTTACTTGGGGATCTCTGCCATGCACACAGGATGAAATTCACCTGTCAAGAAGCCTTATAAACAAAGCTTATGATTAATTTTAGTGCCTATATCTTAAATATGAATAGAAAACAAATGACCAGATAACATTTGAAGAAATGAGACCAAAATACAAAAACAAGAAGAGAAAGAACTCATGGAAAAATAGATACCAAAAATTAATACCCTAGAGAGATAAGAGAAAATACTGTATTCAGGAAACAAAAAGAAGCTTTTATTAAAAAGAAAATTTAAGAAAAGGATGTGCTTCTGGAACATAAAATTACAGTATCCAAGATATAAAATTAAATGGAAAATGGGAAGTAAATTTCTAAGAGCACTAATAAAATAAAGACTAAGAAAGGAATAATGAAAAAGAAAAGATGGTAAGATTAAAGGATCAACCTAAGAAATCCAACATCTGACTAAAGGAGTTCTGGAGAAAATATAGGGAAGAATTTATTAAAAAAAATATAAGAACATATTCCACAAATGAAGGGCATGAGTTTTAAAATTGAAAGTATCCTTCAAGTTCTCCACATACTTAAAAAAAAAACTCATATCAAAGAGAATAGCAATAAGTTTCTAAATCCTTATAGAGAGGGCTGGGAGGTAGGGAGAGATTGAATGAGTGAGAAAAAGAGAATTGACTAACCTTATCATTAATTAAGGATTGAAAATCAGAATGTCATCAGACTTCTTAACAGCAACACTTGAAGACAGAACCTAAAGAATCCTTATCTTTACAACTCTGAGAAAACACAGTGTTCAACTTAGAATTAATATAGTCAAGCATTCAGGGTGTCAAAACTTACTTTCCAAGTACCCTTCCTCAAGAAGCTATTAGAAGACAAGCTCCATCAAAATTCAAGAATTAAATCAGAGGAAACTTGCAATCTAGAATTCAAGACCGAAGGGAGATGATGAGAAGGTTTAGGAGAACAGTTGTGCTGCAGGTCTAGAGAACATTCTATTTCTATTTGTCTCTATTGGTATTAGAGACAAAACTTCTTATATAAACCAGTAAGATGCTGGATGAAGTATAACACATACCCATTTAAAGCTGAGCTCAATAGAACGTACACAGGAATTCATAAAAGTGGAGCCAAAATCTCACCCTGGTGAGTTTTGCTGATAAATAAGAAACTCAGGCTCTAAAGCCTGTCATGCATAGGAGGAAGACAAGGCTTGACTGAGTTAGAACTGAGATCCCAATAAGAAATCAAAAATCCTTAGAAACTCTACCCTTAGTGAAAGAACAACCTGGGAAAAATCCATCTCTTAGCAAGAGGAATCTTAGCAAGGAATCTTGCCCAGCTCCACCTAAGCTCTGAGTAGGGAAAATGGCTACTTGGAGAAATTTGAAAAATCAAAACTTCCTCTCACATATTTGGTATCTGAATTAATACTACCATTGTGGTTCTCCAAAATCTCAGATTCAGAAGTGTTCTTAAGTTATTAGCGCCCTGAGAAGCAAACACTTTTTGGAGGGACATACCTTCAACTAAGACCATGCAGGGTTTCCATAATTAATACTGTATCAAACATGTACTTACAATTTAAAGTTGTAAAACATGCATGGAAATGTCATGAACAAGAATCATCTGGGGGAGGGGACTATATTGTCCTCCAATATTTGGAGGAAATAGAATGATGAAAATAAAAAATGAGCATATTTAAAAAGCTTAAAGATAACAAAAGTAAACAAAAACTTGAGAAAGCAACAAGATGTTATTAAAAACACACAAAATTTTTAAAGTATCTATTTTGCCTTCTATATATTAAATACATGGGCTTTCCTGGTGACCCAGACAGTAAAGAATCTGCCTGCGGTGCCAGAGACCAGAGTTCCATCCCTGGGTTGGGAAGATCCCCTGGAGGAGGGCATGGCAACCCACTCCAGTATTCTTGCCTGGAGAATCCCCATGGGCAGAGGAGTCTGGTGGGCTACAGTCCATGGGGTCGCAAAGAGTTGGACAGGACTGAGCGACTAAGCACACAGCACATATTAAATACATAATCAGTGTAATAAAAAAGTCAATGGACATTTTAAACAAAACCTTAAGAAAAATCTGAAAAGAATTAGTAAACTGGAAGACGATCCAAAGAAATTACTTGGAACACTGCATTGAGAAAGGAGATATTAAAGAAAATTTAAGACATATGAAAGATAGCATATGTATAGCATATATTTAATGAGAATTTTGAAAGAATAAACTGGGGAGGAGATAATATATTCAAATAATTAAAGGTGAAAATTTTCCAGAAATGCCAAAAGACATGAATCCTCAAATTGTAGAGGCCAAGCTATTCCAATTAGGATAAATTTAAAGAAAATTCCTCCTAGACACATTGCAATGAAATTTCCAAACATTAAGGACAGTGAGATCTTTAAAACACCCAGGGTAAGAAAAGATTACTTACAAAGGAAAAATTGCACACTGTCAACAGTGACAAAAAAAAAAGTCAAAAGAACATAGACTGAAATGTCTACATAGAATATTATACCTTACTGAATTATTATTTAATACCTGGGATAAAATTAAGCCTTTAAAAAAAGCCAGTCAGAATTTTAGCATAAGGGTAGAGGGCTCTCAAAAGAATTTTTTGATGGAGGCTAGGGGAATGGAGGGGAGAATGGAACAAATAGAGTAATTGCTGTGTTTGTGAATGAAAAATCACAATTAGAGTAACTTTAAATTATGTAGAATTGGCTGGAAAGACATACATAGGTGAACATTTAAAACTAAACAAACAAAAAAGTTGTTCCAGATAGAACAAAAAGTTATACAAAAAGGGAAATGTAATAATTATAGAAAATATTTGACTTAACCATGAAAAATATTAGTCACAATAAGATAAGCCCTAAATATTGATTTAATACTTTTTTTAAAAGATAGAAATTCACAGGAAGCAAGAATAGTATAGAGTTCCTCTGTACCCTTCACCCACTTCCCTCCCCTACCAGTGGCTACATTTTACTTATACTGTCAAAACCGGGAAATTGGCATTGGTACTATATGTGTGTTTATTACATTATATCATGTGTAAATTTATGTGACCAGAACTGTAATTAATGTATAGAACTGTTTCATTCCTACAAGTATCTCCCTCATGCTACCCATCCTCTTTGTTCCCATCATCTTCCTGGCAATCACTAATCTGTTTTCCATCTCTTTATTTTTGTCTTTTTTTGAATATTACATAAAGGGAATCGTAGAATTCATGACCTTTTGGGATTATTTTTTTCATTAAGCATAAAGCTCTTGAGATCCATCCAAGTCAATGTGTGTATCAGTGTTTCTTGCTTTTTATTGTTCCGTAGTATTCCACTGAGTGGATTGCCAGATTCTGTTTAAACATTCACCTATTGAGGGGCATTATCGTTGTTCCCAGGTTTTGGCTATTACAGATCATCCTGCTATGAACATATGTATATAGATTTTTACATAGATGTAAATTTTCATTTCTCTGGGATAAGTGCCCAGGAGTAAAATTTCTGGGCCATATGGTAAGTGTGTATTTAGTTTTTGAAGAAACTGCTACTTTCCAGGTGGCTCTATCATTTTATATTTCCAATGGCAATGAATCAATGATTCAGTTTCTCTGCATCTTTGTCAGCATTGGATGCTACCACTATTTTTTAATTTTAGTTGGTTATTGATATCTCATGATGGTCTTAATTTGCATTATGCTAATGATATCAATGTTGAATTTTTAAAAATTTGCTTATTTACTATCCAGGTATCATCTTCAGCGTACTGTTTCTTCATGTATTTTTGCCCATGTGTTATTTAACTGTTGAGATTACATACAATGTATACAGATGAGAAAATAGGAATATTGATGGGCTAAACAGTGCTAGATCCTTATTTTTCATAATGATAATTCAATAGATAATGACTAAAATTTATATATTAAAAACTTGGAATATAAGCATAATATTTAGGAACATGGATGTAAATAACAGAAAAGAATTTGGAAAAAAGGAAAACTCAGGTAGAAAGGGTATGCAGTTTTTCATTTTAAGTCTATAGTATTATTTCATGTTTTGGAACTATATACATGCAATACTTAGATAAGCTATAAAAATAAATTCTAAGGTATGGCTTATTATTAAGCCAAATTCTAGAATCCAAATTCAGGATCAGAAAGTAGAGTTTGTATATTGTGCCAAGTCACCTCAGTCATGTCCGACTCTTTGCGGACATGACTGTGGACTATATTCCACCAGGCTCCTCTGTCCATGGTATTCTCTAGGCAGAAATATTGGAGTTGATTGCCATGCCCTCCTCCAGGAGATCTTCCTGACCCAGATAGTGAACCTGCAACTCTTAGGTCTCCTGCATTGGCATTCAGGTTCTTTACCACTTGATTTCTTATTAATTGCATTGCACCACCTGTAAGATTTATAGATCTAATTGCTGAGGCATTTTAGTTGCTGACAGTTATTTTATCTCCACTGTCAATATCAGACATCTCTACTTAAAAGATTCCACCTTTCTGAATCTTCTTTTCTTAGTAGCACTTCTTTTTTTTTTCCCCACTACAACATGTTTTATTTCACTGGAAAAATCTGTATAAAGAACTAAATCTGGTTCCCATGAGAAAAACATTTACCCCAGCTTAAATAAAGGTGAAGGGAAATGGGAGGGTAAGAGTGCTCTGCCTTGTATGAGCTCTGTCACTGCCTCGCTCTTGAACTCAGGCCCTGTGCGATGGAAACCACAGCGTCCTGGGGAATTCTCTGCCTGGCCCTCTGATTAGGCCTCGAGAGCTGAAATCCTGGGGAGCTGCTTGGTAGGTAGTTATCAAGGATATGTGCATAAACAATGCAGAAGGAATTGCACTGGTGTTTTCAGCTAATCACACACACACTTCAACTAGGAAGGAAAATACATAATTTGATCAAAAACTAAATGTATAGAAATATTATTAGAAGTGCTATATATATTTATATATAATCTATATTTCTATATATTATCTAATAATAAAACACTAATGATAGTATTTTCTCATACTTTCATACTTCAAACTTTAAGATATCAAGGCTAGAGCAGGCTTTGAGTTTGTGAGTTAGGACACAACCACATCGGCACTAGACAAGCATCATCTTTATCAAAACATCCCCATATAAACAGATCCTAATGAAATTTCCTCAAGTCTTCTAAGTGTTTGGGTTAAATCAGGAAGTAAAAGTTAGAGGTTAGGATACTGTTAGCTAATGAAATCACTGTCTTATGATTTTTGATGAAAAAAGCTTTGTTTTGAACCAAGGAATTTTCAGAACAGCTTAACATCTAAATACTACTTAAAAGAGCCATCTTATGCCTCACTCACCTCAGCTAGGACCTCTAAATTGGAAGAATGTTCCTACCTGCTGAAGACTGATTCTTAAGTTGTTTGAAAATTATCCATGGGCATCTTGTCTTTGTGGAGAAAGCTCAAAAAGCAGTCAAAAGTAATCCAGAGTGAGGAACATGCAACTTTACTGGAAGTTCCCCTGGATGGTTAATGATCCAAGGAGCACATGCCAAGAACTCTTATGACCTTTGTGCCCACCTCTGTAAATACAGTGGTGCTTCAACGGACCTTAGTGCAGAAGCCTGAAGGGCAATAGGATATGGACGTTGCTCAATAAACCTCTGCTTTTAAATCTGAGAATACTCTGTCTTTCTTACTCTCAAGTCATCAGTCTTGCTATCTTTCACTCTCTCTCTGCAATTCTTTGTGATTCTTTGCCCCCTTTCTCTGGACAAATGTTATGTATGAATGTCTTTTTTTAAACCACCTTTAAATAGATAATATCCTTCTGAGTATATGTACGTGTTTGTGAATTGCTTCTTTTTCTTCTCTGTTTTTCCATTTGTTATTCTTGATATTTCTTTCAACCGTGGTTTCTGTGTGTAAGACTCCATCATGACCCTCCTTCCATTTTTCCTTCTAAAAATTTCTTTCCCATAACTTATTATAATATAGAAAAACTAAATGTATTATTATTATATTTAAAAAGATAAACATACCATTTTTATTATTTACTGATAAAAATTAAAGTCTGTCTTTACTTACATAATCTTCCCTCAACATGGGTTTCTATGCATTTGGGTACGTATGAAAATCAGTGACTATTAATAAAATAGAAATCCCCACCTCTTTTGTCAGAACAAGAAACATCAGTCTTTTCCATCTGACCTCTTAAAAAACTATCCTGTAGAACCCATGAGACATGAAGGAACTGAATATACGTGTATGTGTGTGTGTGTGTGTGTGGGTGCGATGACATGAAAAATGGATTCACTATCTGTCTTTTTAGCAGATCCCCATAAATACTATTGGACCTTAGCTTTAGAGAGGAATGTGTTGTAGACAGTGTGAAGTTGTAGAGAATCCTCTGGCAAAAACATGTACTACGATTACTCTGTGCTGTTGAAAAAGAGCAGATGCAAATATTTTGACAAGGCACAGTAAAGCTCAAAGTCCATTTTTTAAAATAAAAGAAAGGGTAAATAGTCAAGACCTTGGATTTGCAATGAATTCTTAAATGTGATAACAAAAGCATGAGTAGCAAAAGAAAAAAAAAATAGAGTTTTACCAAAATTTAAAGCTTTTGTATGTTATTTAAAAAATCAAGAAAATGAAAAGATGACTTACACAATGGGCAAAATTATTTGTAAATAATGTGCTTCATAAGTAGTATCCAGATTTTTTTTTTAAAAAAGCTCTTGCAGCTTAAAAAAACAACAGACAAGATAGAAAACCAGACAACCCAATTAAAAAATGGGCAAAGAATTTGAATAGACATTTCTCTAAAAACTATATACTAATGACCAACAAACACATGAAAAGACACTCAACAACATTAGTCATTAGGGAAATGCAAGGCAAAATGGCAATGAGATACAAATGCAAGATAAGTGTTGGTGAGTACATGGGGGAATTGGAACCCTTATACGTCGCTACTAGAAATGTAACGTGGTTCAAACACTGTGGGAAACAGTTTAGCAGTGTCACAAAAAGTTAAATATAGATTTAATTTAATTCAGTGATTCCATTCCCAGGTATATACCCAAAAGAATTGAAAACAGGTGCTCAAATAAATCCTTGTATGTTAATCCTCATAGCAACATTATTTGCAAAAACAAAAAGTAAAAACTCAGTTTATGGATAAAGAAACTGTTGTACATACAGTAGACTCTTGAACAAAGCAGGCATTAAGGGTGCCAAGTCTACACACTGTTGAAAATCTGAGTATGTATAATTTTACAGTCAGCCCTCTGTGTCCACGGTTCTGAATTCACGGATTCAACTAACAGCAGATTATGTGGTAGTGTATTGTGTATTTAGTGAAACAAATTTATATATAAGCGACCCATGTAATTCAAACCCACAGTGCTCAAGGGGCCACCATACATGCAATGGCATGAGATTCAGCCATAAACAGAATGCAGTACTGATACATAGATGGACTTTGAGACCATGATACTGACCAAAAGAAGACAAACATTAAAGGACATATATTCAGTTTTTATCAAGTATTCTTAGTAGGCAGCTACACAAATCCAAAATGTAAAGTTGTTGCTGCCAGGGGCACTGTGAGGGTGAAATGAGAAGTAAATGCTGAATGAGCAAGGGGTTTTATTTTGGAATGATGGACTTAGACAGAGATGGTAGTTACACAATGTTGTGAATGTACTAAATGTCACTTGAATTGTTTGCCTTAAAATTGTTAATTTTATGTAATGCAAACTTCACCTGAATTTAAAAAAAAGAGAGAATATGTTAAAAATAAAAGAGCACCCGACCTAGTTTTAGCATATTTATTTGTTCTAATTACAAGACAGTACCTGTGCTGCCTAATCTAGCAGGAAATAAGGGGCTTATTAATTCTGGAGAAATAGTTATTGAATTAACTAAGGAGTATGTTTTAGTCTAGAGTCTCCAGGAGCAGACCCAGAGTTAAGAATTGAATTCAAACTCTGAGTCAAAGCAGACACTGAGAAAAGGATTAATCTCAGAGGGGAATGAATGACACCCATAGATACAGAGAAAAGAAGTGAGACAATGAAGAGAAGGCATTCAATAAACAATGTATTGTCCAGCATCCTACCATTGGGTTAAGTTCTAGTGGGACTACTCTGAAAAGTGAAAGTGTCAATTGCTCAGTTGTGTCAGACACTTTGCGACCCCATGGACTGTACCCTGCCAGGCTCCTCCGTCCATGGGATTCTTCAGGCAAGAATAATGGAGTAGGTTGCCATTCCCTTCTCCAGAGGATATTCCCGACCCAAGCATCAAACTTGGGTCTCCCATACTCCAGGCAGATTCTTTACTCTCTGAGACACCAGAAACTCATGCTTCAGTTATCCTACCCAATTACAAGGGAACTGGAGTTTGCCAACTCTTCATAGACAATGATTCAGGACTGCTTTCAAGGGGAAATTTCTCCAGTATTTTTGGCATGCCACCTTGGCAAGAAAAACATTTTTGTGGCAGGAGAAAGCCATCAGATCAAAATAACGTGGGTCCTCACAGTTGGAAGCAGGCCAGTTTGCACTAAAGTGGTGAATATGTCTTAAATACAGAGATCTAAGGTAAAGCCCTAGAATGGTTGCTTCATATGCAAGAATTTTATTTTGATAGGCCAAGGTACGTTGGTTAGGAATATTAGGGAAAGTTTGCTTATTTGTGACTGTAGCACAATTCTACTCTAATATATTTTGTTTTATTAAATAGCATCACTGTATGAAATTTGGTGAAACATTTAAGTTATATGTGGATTTTTATTTAAAATATTTAATTAATTCATTTGTCTTCATCAAGTCTTAGTTGTAGCATGTGGTATCTAGTTCCCTGACCAGGGGTAGAACCCAGGCCCCCTACATTCGGAGTGTGGATGTTTAGCCACTGGACCACCAGGGAAGTCCCTGGATCCTTTTTTAAATAAAACGACTTTGAGCAGTCTTTGGGAGTATGTCTTAGCAACTTAAGGGCAGGACTCTAGTTCAAGAAGCATTTCTGTAACTTGGGAATGCTCAACCAGAGGCAATTTTATCCCTAGAGGGCATATAAGAATGACTCAAGACACTTCTGGTTGTTGCTTGGTGTGGGGAGGGGGGAGGTGCCACTAGGATGCTGTTCAAATTCTACAGTGCACAAGACAGCTTCGCACAGCAAAGAATTATTTCATCCAATATGTCAGTAGTGCCAAGGCTGAGAAACTTGCTCTAAACCAGTGCTTTCCAATAGAATTCTATGGGATGAGGAAAATATTTCCTATCAGGGCTACCTAATACTGTCGTTACTAGTCAACACATGGCTGTTGAGCGCTTGAAATGTGGTCACTGTAGGTGTGTGCCAGTTATGATGCAGCATCCTGAGGAAATAAATATGACTATAGGCAATGGCAACCCACTCTAGTACTCTTGCCTGGAAAATCCCATGGACAGAGGAGCCTGAAAGGATGCAGTCCATGGTGTTGCGAAGAGTCAGACACAACTGAGTGACTTCACTTTCACTTTTCACTTTCATGCATTGGAGAAGCAAATGGCAACCCACTCCAGTGTTCTTGCGTGGAGAATCCCGGGGATGGGGGAGCCTGGTGGGCTGCCGTCTATGGGGTCACACAGAGTCGGACACGACTGAAGTGACTTAGCAGCAGCAGACTTTATCTTTACAGACTTTGAAGTCAGAGCTCATGGTCTAGTAGGAAAGACAGATGCTTAAAAATAACTTATTGTAAAAGAATGTGGTAAGTGTTATAACAGAAGATGAATAACAGGCTAAATTTGAGGCGTCAGGACTCAGACAAACAATTAACACATCTCTAAGGCACATTTCCACTCCTAGCTCAGAACATTGTAATGTGTAAAAACTGTTTTTTGGGGGAAAAAAATTGTTGTAATCTTTTGTCATGTAACTCATTGCTTTATCTTATTTTACCCTTTTTTCAGAAAATACATATAAAAGACTAGAATATGATGGGGAGTTCTGCTTTATTTAACAATGCTATTGAATTTCTCAAAATAATTTACCAAGGGAGTCTATTAATGTATTGATTTTTTTCATAAAGGATAATACAAATGGCATGACGGTCTCTTTAACATTTTAATTGAGCTTAAAATTAGTCTTGCATTTGAAGCAATCTTGCCCAGAAAAACTATTGGAGAACTTAAGGGAAGAAAGGTTGTATAAAAAAAAATTGATGGGCCACCTAGGCCATGAGAACATTAAAATCTGAATCAAAAATATGCTTAGCCGTTGTCACATCTTTCTTTGAAGCTTAAGTAACTCAATACTCCCAGTAGGATACCCAGTGATTCAAAGTGACATGTATGCTATCAGCTCATTTCCCTTCCTAGTGTGTGGGTGCAATTTGTATCCACAGAAATATGTGGAAAAACTTAGTCTTGAGTTCCAGAATCTACCAAAAAATATGTTTGTCACCTAAACAAATTAATGATAACATAAGAAAAACAAACATTAATTGACACGGGCCAAAAGCCAGTTTGTGAATTTAGAAAGGGGAAAAAGTGAGATTGGCTTCACAGCAAACAGTCAGATAATAATGTGGTTTCTCTGTTCACTGAAAAGTCATTCTTGAGGAACAAATCTTCCTTATAGAAAAATTCCAAAAAATATATAAATACTACCTTTATAAGAAATGGGGTTTCATTCTCCCTCCCTACTTGAGTGTGACCTGGACTTGGTGACTTGTTTTCAAAAATTAGTGCACAGAAAAAGAGAAATAGACTTGACTGTTGAACATCATGGGTTTGAACAGTACAGGTCCACTTAAATGCAAATTTTTTTTCACTAAATACGTGCTATAGTACAACAATACGTGAACCATGAACTTCCAGATGTTCAAGCTAGTTTTAGAAAAGGCAGAGGAACCAGAGATCAAATTGCCAACATCCACTGGATCATCAAAAAAGCAAGAGAGTTCCAGAAAAACACCTATTTCTGCTTTATTGACTATGCCAAAGCCTTTGACCGTGTGGATCACAATAAACTGGAAAATTCTTCAAAAGATGGAAATACCAGACCACCTGACCTGCCTCCTGAGAAATCTGTATGTGGGTCAGGGAGCAACAGTTACAACTGGACATGGAACAACAGACTGGTTCCAAATAGGAAAAGGAGTACGTCAAGGCTGTATATTGTCACCCTGCTTATTTAACTTATATGCAGAGTAAATCATGAGAAACACTGGACTGGATGAAGCACAACCTGGAATCAAGATTGCCAGGAGAAATATCAATAACCTCAGATATGCAGATACCACCATCCTTATGGCAGAAAGTGAAGAAGAACTAAAGAGCCTCTTGATGAAAGTGAAAGAGGGGAGTGAAAAAGTTGGCATAAAACTCAACTTTCAGAATACCAAGATCATGGCATCCGGTCCCATCACTTCATGGCAAATAGACGGGGAAACAGTGACAGACTATTTTTGGGGGCTCCAAAATCACTGCAGATGGTAATTTCATGCAGCCATGAAATTAAAAGATGCCTGCTCCTTGAAAGAAAAGCTATGACCAACCTAGACTGTATATTAAAAAAACAGAGACAGTACTTTTCCAAGAAAAGTCCATCTAGTCAAAGCTATGGTTTTTCCAGTAGTTATGTATGTATGTGAAAGTTGGATTATAAAGATAGCTGAGCACTGAAGAATTGATGTTTTTGAACTGTGGTGTTGGAGAAGACTCTTGAGAGTCCCTTGGACTTCAAGGAGATCCAACCAGTCCATCCTAAAGGAGATCAGTCCTGGGTGTTCATTGGAAGGACTGATGTTGAAGCTGAAACTCCAATACTTTGACTACCTGATATGAAGAGCTGACTCATCTGAAAAGACCCTGATGCTGCAAAAGATTGAGGGCAGGAGGAGAAGGGGATGACAGAGGATGAGATGGTTGGATGGCATCACCGACTCAATGGACATGAGTTTGGGTAGACTATGGGAGTTGGTGATGGACAGGGAAGCCTGGTGTGCTGCGGTTCATGGGGTCGCAAAGAGTCGGACATGACTGAGCAACTGAACTGAACTGAACACAGTCAGTTGAATCCACAGATGTGGAGTTATGCATACAGAGGTCTGACTGTAAAGTTATATGCCCATGTTTCGACTGTATGAATGGCACCTCCTAACCCCGCCATTGTTCGCGGGTGAACTGTAATAGCTACAACAGAGAAGAAACCTGGGAGGCACCTCCTTAACTAAGTGGTCAAGTTTAACATCACCATTGATAATCTTGTTGATACCATGCTCCTCCCTGATAGAATGTGATGAAATGGGCAGTTCCCATAACCCCAGTGTAATCATGAGAAACTTCAATCACAGTTTAAGAGACATTCTGCAATATTCCTGATTAGTCCTCTTCAAAATTGTCAAAGTCATGAGAAACAAAAGAAAAGTGAGAAGCTGTCCAACTTGAAGAGACCAAAAAGACATTATGACTAAATGTGATGGGAGATCCTAGACTGGGTCCCAAAACAGAAAAATGATGTTAGTAGAAAAACTGGTGAAATCCGAATGCTATAGTTTTATTATCAATCTTTCTGTTAGATTCCAGTCTTTTATATGTATTTTCTGACAAAAGGATAAAATAATAGTGTTAATAGTTATACCAATGTTTGTGTAAATGTTTAGATAAATGTGCCATGGATATATGACATTATCATTAGAAATTGTGTATTAGGCACCTGGCAAGATGTCCATTACATAGGAACCTTTTTTAAGCAGTTTAATGAAAGACCAATAGAATTTATGTGTGTGTTTTATTAAAGGCTAATTTTCAAAAATGTTCAAATCATGACTCTTATAGACGTATAAAAATGAATTATGTGTCAAACATTTTATTAAAAGATTAATGAGAGAATCAGTAAGATGTTACAGTTGGTTTGAAAGAGTCTGAGGAATGGACATAAACAATGAGGAATACTGATAAAAATGTGATAATAGATGCAATACTGGTAACAATCTACACAGAGAAATCAGTTGCACACCAAGAGACAAATACATTTGCCTTTCTATGAAAAAGAATCATTTGCATTATTACCAACCCCCTTCAAACTGACTTCTAACTCTACAGTTGCAGAATAGCCCAACTAACCACTAAGGTGCTTACCCTAAATAATCAGATAACTCCTAAACATTTTTTAGACAGGGGATAGTATTCCATGGGAAAGTTACACAATCATCTTGTAATGGGATTCCCTCATAGCTCAGTTGTTAAAGAATCTGCCTGCAATGCAGGAGAACCAGGTTCGATCCCTGGGTTGAAAAGATCCCCTGAAGAAGGAAATGGCAACCCATTGCAGTATTCTTGCCTGGAGAATTCCATAGACAGAGGAATCTGGCAGGCTACAGTCCATGGGGTCGCAAAGAGTCAGACGTGACTTAGAGACTAAATCACCAATCTTGTAATAATTTCAGAGTCTTTTATCATGTCTTAGAACAGTGTGTATCAGGAACTTGAACCAAACTAAACCAAAAATCAAAATATAAGACAGTGGATATTTATTTGCATAAACTCAAACTAAATTAGCCTCCAACTTATAAAAACAAATGGAAAAAAACCCTAAATTTTATTAAACTGTAAACCAGATCATAGTTTAGTTTTTGTTTTGTTTTCTTCTTTCACAGTAGTATGAACAAGAAAAACTATGGTTTTAAATGTTTTAGGAATTGTAAAATGAAAGCAAAATCATAATGTCAAAATATTTACCAAATCTAAATGGAATCTATATTCTTTCAAATTGTACCCCTGGTTTACTTTTTAAAATTTTTATTAGAGTAAAGTTGCTTAACAATGTTGTTAGTTTCTGCTGTATAGCAAAGTGAGTCAGCTATACATATATTCTCTCTCTCTTGGATTTCCTCCCCATTTGAGTCACCACAGAGCACTGAGTAGAATTCCCTGTGAGTAGGTTCTTATTGTCTATTTTATATATGGTTATATATGTCAATCTCAATGTCCCAGTTCATCTCACCCCTCATTTCCCCCGCCTTGGTGTCCATACATTTGTTCTCTATGTCTGTTCTCTATTTCTGCTTAACAAATAGGCTCATCTGTACCAGTTTTCTAGATTCCACAGAAATGTGTTAATACATGATATCTGTTTTTCTCTTTATGACTTGTTTCACTCTGTATGACTGTTCTTACTTTGTTCATGATGTCTGAGCTGTGTCACTAAATGGTATCCCCCTATTACCCGAGTTTTGAACTTTCATCCTAATTTTAACTAGCCAAATATTAAAGAAATTAAAATTCCACTGAGTAAATTTTAAAGATCTTACTAGCTTTACTCAATGATTCATTAATTGGGTAGCATCCTACCTGGCAGATAAAAAGGAGCTCAAAGGAGCCATACAAAATAAAAAACTGTTATAGGCAGAAGGGAGCAAGGACAAGCAAGTTATACTAGCAAAAAGCAGACTGGTTGTGGCAAGATCGCTTCTCTATAGGAGATGATAGGAGTCTATATGACAGATTATCTCATTAGTACTGCCCAGATGATTTCTGTTTAACTGGTTTGAAAATCCATTTCTGGTAGAGCCAAAACCATAATCAAGTTAAGTCTCAGTTTGGTGATGTGGGGCTTAGCATAAGTGACTCCATTTTGAGCCTAATGTCTTGTTTTTAACACAAGTAGCTGTGAAAAAGTTTATAACATCTTTGTGCCTTAGTTTCCACATACATAAACTAGGGATGAAAATAAAAATACCTATTTCATATGGTGGAAAGAAAGAAAATATTTGCAAACCATATATGCAACAAGAGACCAGCATCTACTACAACATTATTCTGAGTGAAATAAGCTGATTACAGATAAATATTGCATAATTCCACTTATACGAAATATCTAAACTAGTCAAATTTATAGAATCAAAAGTAGAATGGTAGTTGCCAGGGGCTGAGAACAGGAGGAAATGGGGAGTTATTAACAGACATAAAGTTTGTTAAGCAAGATGTATAAGGTCTGGACATCTCTTGTATAAAATTGTACCTATAGTTAGCAATACTATATTGTACACTAAGAAATTAAGAGGGTAAATCTAAAGTTGTATTCTTATGATAAAATAAAATTTCTTCTAAAATACTAATATTTAGAATATATAAAGAATTTCAAAACTCAACAATAAAATAATTCAATTAGAAAATGAACAAAAGACATGAAGAGACATGTTACCTAAGAGAATATGTGTGTGTGCACGCTCAGTTATGCCTGATTCTTTGTGACACCATTGGACTACAGCCCACCAGGCTCCTCTGTCCATGGAATTTTCCAGGCAAGAATAATGGAGCAGGTTGCCATTTTCTACTCCAGGGGATCTTCCCAACCCAGGGATCGAGCCCGTATCTCCTGTGTCTTCTGCATTGACTAAAGTTTACCACTGAGCCATACAGATAGCAGATAAGCTCATAAAAAGGTTGTCAACAGCATTAGTCATTAGGGAAATGCAAATTAAAATCATAATGCGTGAAGTAAGCCAGAAAGATAAAGAACATTACAGCATACTAACACATATATATGGAATTTAGAAAGATGGTAACGATAACCCTATATGCAAAACTGACAAAGAGACACAGAAGTACAGAACAGACTTTTGAACTCTGTGGGAGAAGGTGAGGGTGGGATGTTTCGAAAGAACAGCATGTATATTATCTATGGTGAAACAGATCACCAGCCCAGGTGGGATGCATGAGACAAGTGCTCCGGCCTGGTGCACTGGGAAGACCCAGAGGAATCGGGTGGAGAGGGAGGTGGGAGGAGGGATTGGGATGGGGAATACGTGTAACTCTATAGCTGATTCATATCAATGTATGACAAAACCCACTGAAATGTTGTGAAGTAATTAGCCTCCAACCAATAAAAAAAAAGAAAAAAAAATCATAATGAAATATCTGCATGTATCTATCAGAATATCTAAAACAGTGACAACGCCAAATGTTGGCAAAGATGCAGAGAAAATGGACCATTCACACATTGCTGGTGGAAATGTGGAATAGTACAGCCACTCTAGAAAAGGGTTTGCCAGTTTCCTATAACACTAAACATGGAACTACTATTCAACTAAGTAATTGTACTGTTTGGCATTTATCCCAAGACCTATACAAAAATATTCATATCAGCTTTATTTATAACAGCCCCAAACTGGAAACAGCCCTGATGGTTTTTAACAATGAATGGTTATACAAACTATAGTACATCCATACCATGCAATACTATTCAGAATTAAAAAGAAATGCAACACTGATAAATGCAACAACTTGGGTGAATCTCCAGAAAATTATGCTGAGTAAAAAAATAATAATAATAATCTTTAAAGGTTACATCGTACATGATTCCATTTACATAACATTGTTGAAATGACAGAATTACAGAGAACAGATTAGTGGCTGCCAGGATGTAGGAACAGCCAGGAGAGAGGAGAGAGGTGGGTGTGGCTATTAAAGGGCTATATAGGAAGGATCCTTGTCGTGTTGGAACTATTCTTTATCTTGATCGTATGACCATCAGTATCATGGTTATGATATTGTAGTATAGTTTTGCAAGATGTTACCTTTGGGGAAATATTGGCTCTCTCTGCATTATTTCACACAATGGCATGTGAATTGGCAATTATCTCAAAAGTCTAATTTTAAAAAGCGAATAAAACCAACTAAATAGAATCTGTGAATTTTTGAACTTCAGAATTGCTCTCACGATTTTTTAAATTTTCTCCTACACTCCGTTATGAGCTTTTATAAAAAAGAAACTATGTTTTGTATTCCTTTAACCCCGTATCATTCAAGTAATGATGAGCGTACATTAACAATGCAAAATTTGTTGTCTGAGTAAGTAGAAAATGTATTTGCTTTATGTGTAAACATTATACAATATTAACATCCTTCACTCTGATATAAATCTGCACATAGAAAGTATAAAAAATAGATCCTTTCAAAATTATAGTTGACTCTTGAACAACCCTGGGGGTAAGGGGTGATGACCCCTCACATAGTTGAAAATCTGCGTGTAACTTTACAATTGTCCCTCCATACCTGCAGTTCCCTTGTGGCTCAGATGGTAAAGAATCTGCCTGCAATGCACGAGATCCGGGTTCGATCCCTGAGTCTGGAAGATCCCCTGGAGAAGGGAATAGCTACACACTCCAGTTAATTCTTGCCTGGAAAATTCCATGGACAGAGTAGCCTGGCTTGCTCCAGTCCATGGGATCACAAAGACTCAGACACCACTGAGTGACTTTTACTTTCACCTGCAGTTCTACATCCACAGATTCAACCAACTGCAGATCCTATAGTACTGTAGTATGAATTTAGTGAAAGATAGCTGCATATAAATGGATGTGAGCACTTCAAACCTGTGTTGAGTCACCTGTTTTTGAATCAAGATAGTTTTTGTAAAGGTGATAATTTATGGAGTTTTCTTTTTTACATTACTCATTTTGATATAGGTAATCATCTTCATGGTTCAGAAATCCAAAGTTACAAAAAGGTTACAGCCAGAATTCTTTTCTCTATCTCTGTGCACTGTCTACTTCGTTCCCCTCCCCAGGAGGCAGCCCAAGTTATTCAGTTTCTTGTGTATCATTCAGGATATATTTATGAGTTTTTAAGCAAATATACATAAATTTAAGGATGTATATGTTTCCTTGTGTATACATTTTTATATAAATGGTAGTATATTATACATACTTGTTCCGTATCATGCTTTTCTTCTTCATCAATATCTCTTAGACATTGTCTTGTATCAGTACATAAAGAATATTAGTTTGCAATGGCTACTGTAATAAGATACCGCAAAGTGGGTGGCTTTAACAACAGAAAAATATTGCCTCACAGTTGTGCAAGCTAGAAGTAAGTCTGAGATCAAGGTGTCTGTAGAGTTTGTTCCATCTGAAGGCAATGAGAGAGAGTCTGATGTTTTTCCCCTAGCTTCTAGTTGTTTGCTGGCAATCTTTGGCATTCCTTGGCTTGTAGATCTCTGCCTTCATCTTCACATGATGTTCTTGCTGTGTGTGTGTCTGTCTCCAAGTTTCCCCTTATAAGGACATCAGTCACATTGGATTAGGGCCCAACCTAATGACCTCATTTTAACTTGATTTCCTCAGTAAAGACTCTCTCTCCAAATAAGGTCACATTCTGAAGTACTGAGGGTTAGGACTTTAGCATTCAAGTTTTAGAGGGGGACACAGTTCAGTCCCTAACAAAAAGCATAGCCATTCTTTTAATGACTACGTAGTGTTCCATTATGATGATGTATCATCATTTATTTAGGCAGTCCCCTGGATATTTTTTTTCAGTGCAGTTTTTCTCCTAGTAATAGCCTAAGTTTCATAAAATATCTGAGACTTACTGAAATATTATTTAAACAGTGATAACCCCTGTAAACTTCAAGTGCCTTGAAGGCAGTGTTAATATATTAAGGGAGGAGGGGAGACTTTTACAGACCATACGAAAAATAAATAGTTGAGAACAGCCTGAGGATATATGAAAAAGTCTAAACATCTCTGCACTGCAGATCAGAGAGGGGGCTTGCCTTATCTAATGTGCAACTCCTCATAAAGCTTCTGTAATCCATATCACATAGTGTTAGCACACACACAACAAAAGCGAGACAAACAGATCACTCAAACAAAATTTGAAGTCCAGAAGGAGATCAGATTGTTTGGAGAAACATAATGAAACAAAAGTGTTATTCTAATTCAGTGGGGGGAAAAAGATGTTTTATTCTATAAATGCTGCCAGCCCTCTTTGCAGTCCCTCTTGGAGAACACAGTTTATCTCCTAGCTCATGCAATATAAAAATAAATTTCAAGTACATTAAAGTTTTAAATATAAAAGAAAAATCCTTGAAATGAGAAACATCTTTTCTGAATAAGATAGGAAACTCAGAAGTGAAAAGGAAAAGCTAGACCTGTTTACTACATAAAAATAACAGAAAACATAGTCAAAAGATAAATGATTAAGTGGGTATAGTTTGCAGTTTAAAACATATATGGTATAAATGGATGCATACCCCTAATATACAAATATTTCCTGCAAATTAATTTATAAGGAGACAAACAATCCAATAGAAAACCAGTCAAATATAGGTGTATGCAATTCACAGAAAAGGATATCCAGTTAGCTGAAACACAGAACTGTAAAAAGATACGCAACCTAAAAGTAGTCAGGAAAAGAAAAAAAAAAAAAACAGGACAACAGTTTCCATTCATCAGATGGACAAGAATTAAGAATGATAACTTCTGATGGTGGAAAGATTACTCAGTCATTGCTGGTAGGGACATAAATTGCTGTGGTGTTTGAGGAAAGAATTGTGGTATTATCTCTTAAAATTTTAAAGTGCACATAGCTTTTGATCTGTTACTCCATTTCTGAGAATTGATTCTACATAGATAAAAGTACCATATGAAAGGCTATATATGTAGAGAATGTTTATTGCAGCATTGTTGACTGTGGTAAAAAAAAAATAGAAATAAAGCAAATATCCATCAATGGGGAATTTTCTTGAATAAGTTGTGAATTATGGAATTACTAGAGTGAATTATTTTTCAATTAGATCTGTGGCTGCTTTCCTGAAGGGTTAACCATGATACCTTCTTAACAAACAAAATAAGTTTTAATAATCATGTGAACCCATTTTAAAAATGAAAAAGACAAAATCAGTCTTCTAGGATTACTTGAGCATGGTAGAGGAACGAAAGGATACATACCAAGTTAGTAGTTTTTGTTATCCTGAATTCTCAAAGAAGAGAGTCAAAGAGTAATAAGGAGAAATAGAATGTATCAAATTGCATAAAAAGTGAAAAATTGGGATAGAAATTGTAGCACAAGTATATAACCATTGAACATTTGCATGGACAAGGATATAAATTAACATGGAAGACTTAATAATTTATTATTAGATGATTGGATTGAGGCCTTGTTTTGCCTTTGAATGTTTTAATATTATGTTTTATTCTATAAAGAAATATAGGTAGAGGGGAAGCCCTGACAAGCATAATATCTGCCATGTAGGCACTCAATAAATAGTAGCTATTTATTATCATTAGAATGATAATACAGCACTACACATGTTGATACATTTAGGTAGCACCTAGCAGCACCGAGCCTATAATTTAAGGACAAATGACATCAGTGTTACAAAACGAATTATAAACTTGAGTCTATAACTAGCCCTGGTAAAGGAGGACCATTGAGTAATACGGTGCATATTGACCTGGGGCTGGAAGGTTGGTGCTTAAAGCAAGTCAGATTCCCACTTTAGACAGGCTGTCCTAGGACCTTTCCATGAAACAGAGTCCTTCCCTCACTGTTTCTCTGCCCCTTGCCCCATTTTTGCATATTTAGCTCTAACCCAGAGGGGAAGGAGGTATGAAAAACGGACTCCCCTCTCCTCGTCAGTCACTGAGATCAATGGGAAGTTTTGCGACAGTTTAGCAGCTGTACATTTGCCTTCCTGCAGATGGTTTCCTTGCCCTGTCCTGGATAAAGCGCTGAGGCTGGAGCTTGTGAAGTAGGACCTTTGACCACTTCCCCCTAAAGTCACTATAATTAGCAGGCAACTTGTTAAACAGTGTATGACTCATAAAAGGACTGCTACAAATTCCTGCTGGGCTCTGTGGAAGCACAGGGCAGAGGGAAGCCTCTGGAAAGTGCCGTATTTTTGACTCATCTTCTTCCTAACCTCAGTTCCTAACTGACCCACTAGTCACCCAGTTATACAGTGAGCCCATGGAAAAGAAGCAGTTTGTGGTCAATGTATTGATACCACAGGTGCTTGAAAATATTCACTGAGCTGTATTTTTAAAAAATTACCTTCCCTATCGTAGGGAAGCACTAGACTGTGAGTCAGGCGATGTGCATTCTGCTGCTAGTTTTGCTGTTAACTAGCTGTATCGCTTCTAGTAAATCCTGTGAGCATTCTGTTCCCTCATAAGTAAATTAAGAGGCTTAGCTATATGATCTCTAAGGCCCCTCTGGCTCATGATTTCATAGTTTAGTACCTTTATTTAAATAGCATCAAACTGGTAGCTTTTCATTATAAATGCTGGGTCTAGCCAATGACTGTAAGGTTGAAGTGTGCATATATTTTCAAACCCTCACAGAGCAAGGCACTGTCTCTTTCAATAGCCAGTTTAGGTCCTTTTCAGTGATACAATTGAAAACAAGTTTGTGGGTTCAACAGCATCCTACCACCCTGATTACTGTGAAGCTCATTCCGCTCTGTCATAAGCTTATCTTTCTGCCACTTAAGACAGTATAGTATTGAAGATTTGATAATTCAGAATTTTCTTTCATAGTCATTCTTTTTTCAGTTCCCAGACTCAGCGGTCATAATGAGAGAGCTACGTGTCTTATATGTTCATTGCTTCAGTCTCTTAAAAATTAATCACCTTGCTATGCAAAACGTGGTTCATGGACCTCAAACCTCTGCAACACTTGGGAACTTGTTAGAAATGTGGAATCTCGGGCTCTGTTCCAGAGCTGTGGAATTAGAATCTTCATTGTAACAAGGTCCTCAAGGAATGGGCATGTACGTTAACACTTGAGAAGTGCCCCTGTATCACACACATGCACACATCCGACCATATTCACAGCCAAAGAGAGATGGGAGACCAGAAGCTCTCAGATGAAGATGAGTAACAACTACATAACCTTTACCCCAGTGACCTTTAATGTCCTCATCTGTATAAAACGGACCCTAAACAATATTCCACACTGTTTTTATTCTGGAGTGTCTAAGACTGCTTTCAGAAAGAAGACACCCAAGATTCTCTCACCTAAGATTTTTAAGAACTTTCTACTTATGCAAGAGTAGGGGTATGATTTCCCAGGCATAATCTCTCCTAGAAAACAATATTGTAAAGAAGAAAGTACTAGGGTTCCTGTGGGCACTAAGAGGAAGTAGCCAGAAAACACAAAGCAAAGAAGGAAAAAAAGTGAGCAGGAAGCTGAGCAAGGGGAAAACTTAAAGATAGAGGAGGGACTCACACCGCCAGGGACTCTCTGGATGCTGACGCAGCTTAATGCGAACACTCCCCCGTGGAATTTCAGCAGATAAGAGGTTCATGATGAGGTTCATCAAAAAATTTACAGTGGAACCAGAGCAAGCACTCTGACTGTGGTGAGCTGAGGATTAGGAAAGTGGAGGTAAGGGACGAAGAGGAAGACTTGGAAGGAGTCTGAAAAATGCAGCAATAGAGAGGAACATAAGAATACACATTGCACCCCAGCAATGGAAAGACTGTGAGTCTGAATTCATTAACAGATGGTCTAATTAAAACTCACAATGTCATAGGAACTTATGGACTCACTGAATAATAGCTGAGAAACATTTTTTTTTGCATCTTTAAAAGAGCAAAGAGATCATTGCATATCAAAGTCATCTTTTAGTAGTGAGGTGTTCTGCTGTGCCATCTTGTTGCTTTTCTTATTTTTCTTAGTTTGAATTCTTTCTCTTATCTTGAAGATGAAATGGTAATTTTACTTCTTCTGTAACTTACTTTAAAGATTGGTACAAACTCCCTGGGCAGGTTTTCTGCTGAGTATGTCCTGATAACTTCACTGAGACTTGCATTAAATGTTATTGAACTCAGACCAGTCACCAACTATGGTTAGATAGCCCATAGGCATGCTCCTTTCTTTTCCCTTTCAAGTGGGTCTGAACATGCAATTGTAGGGAAAGAAGGAAGAAAGAAATTCACAAAGCAGCAAAATGAAAGACAATTTGGCTTACAGAAGATCTTTCTGTTACAGTAATTATAATGCCAATTATATATATTATATATAATGCCAATTACACACACATACATATATATGTGTGTGTGTGTGTGTGTATATATATATATATATATATATGTCCTCCAAGTATATACATGTGGAGCAAAGGAAAGCAAACTCTACCTTCCAACAGTGTTGTAATAAAATTCTACTCAGTTACATATTTCCCTAAAGAGGAAAGTCAGTCTCTATATAATAAGTATTATTAATAGATTGCTACTCTTCAGAGCTCTTCATTCCACCTTAATACCATCTTTCTTAGATGATTCACAAGACATTTTGTTATCTTCCAGTATTTCCTGTCATTTTTATAAGCAAAATTATTCCAGCTGTATTCAAGGGAGTGAATCAAACACTGTGCCTGTCTCCTCCCAATTCTGCAGTGTTTTAATTCTGGAGTGTCAAAGGCAGCTTTGAAAGAGAAGTGAAGTCACCTAAGGACAGTTAGGGGGTCTGTGTATCAGGGAGAGATGGAAACCCCACCTCTTTGAGCCTAACTGATTTTTTTCTAATTTGTATTTATATGTGACTAACATGTGTGTGCTGATTTTATGTGTTGATGAATATGAAACTCAGATCTGTTCTTTGTGCGAGTTAGAAAAATCTTTTCTCTCTCCTACAACCTTTCTCTTTCCTCTCTTTCCTCATCTGAAACATTATTAATAAGCAGATTGGGGTAATCATCCGAGATACTGTTGTTTGATAGATTCATTCATTCATTAAGCATTAATTGATCACTGACTAGGTGTTAAACCCTATACTCACTGTTAGGCTTAAGAATGAATGTGATAAAACCCTTGGCCTCAAGGAACCTGGAGTATACAGTAGCTGGAGAGACAAATGGAGGGCAAGTCAGTCACAGGGCAATGTGTTCTGTGTTCAAAGTTTTGTGCCAAAGTCTATATACTCTGAGCTGGAGAAGTCTTTGAGACTGCCTGGGGAAACCTCATAGTCAGTTAGATTGTGGTGTGTGGACTAAGAGAATACTGCGAAAATCTGCTACTACCAGAGCAATTACCCACAGATTTTTGGATATCTTCAGAGTTCACATGAGCCACTGTCTTGCCTTTTTATAAGGAAGAGTCTAAGTTCTGCATCATGTAATTCTTTGAACCTTCTTGGCTTTCCCCCTGCCCTTTGCCTGCCAGTAGCTTAATCATCCTTGAGGGACCATCTCCCACAGCTCCTCAGCCACACTTTTGGATCATCCAACCAATTACATTTCTCCCTTCTTCAAACTTCTAAAGCTTTTTATTTGTACTTTATTTGAATGAAACTGTGTCCAATTTTTGGAGAACATTCTCTATCATTATAATTACCCTGTAAACTCTGTAAAAATGGTTTTCATCCCTATAGGCCCCTGCAGTATCTAGTGGAGTGCCTTAAATAAATGGGCAGTCAAAAAATCCCAACAAATGTTAAGCTAAATTGCTCCAAATTGTGTATTTAATTTTATACTGGCATTCATCGATAATATACATTGAAATAAACTCCCAAGATCTAATTCTGTTTTTGATTACTTATTTAAAAACTAACATTTTAATCCAATTGAGTTATGTCCTTCAGTGATACTTTAGATCCAAATTTATTTTTACATTGTTTTAAATGTCATCAAGTGATTCATATCAGTTTTTTAAAAAAAATATTCTTTGAGTGGATCAAGGAAAGTAAGCAAGCATCATCAGAATATGGTGCCTCTTTTAAATTCAACATTTCTTTGATGAAATATTTATTTGTGGACTTTTCCTCCTGTGGTTCTTTTCTATTGATAGATTTGGGGTCTCAAATCATTTCAGAAGTCCATCCATTTTAAGATGGTTTTGTTTTGTGTTTTTTGCACTTCATAGAAAATCAACTTTATGTCTTAAAAATTCAGCAAATGATTAAGCGAATTAGAGGAGTTATCATCATTAACTCCCAAGTTTCATCCTGAGAAATTGAAACTACGTTTTTAAATTTCACATACCTCCTCTATCACTCGGGCAATGAACATGATGCAGTCATGACCAGCACATACACTAATGGTCAGCCTCTCTGAGAAGTCATGGAAAAGAGAGGCTCCCAGACCAAAGTAAAACACTCACACCACACAGTTTATCAATGTCGGTGAAAACACACAGTGAGAAACAAGGGGGAAAGATATGGGTAAGTTAATACCCTTCAGCCTGAGTGGAAGTAGGCTGGAGGGTCACATTACTTGAATACTGGGATATGTATTGTTTTTATGTCCTGTCTCTACTGCATCAGGCTTTCCCACTAATGGTGTGCTTACAAGGACCCCAGTTGATTTTCCCGCACCGGAGCCAGCAATGTGTGGTGACTGGGTCAGTGACAGACACTGTGTCAGAAACGGAGACAAGAATGCACAACCACAGCAGTAGCTTGCCAATTAGCCTGAATCATAGCTGTGTCATTCTTAGAGAACTTAGGGGTCTAGAATGGGTGTCACCAATGGGTGGCTGAATTAAGCCCTCGTGAATATTAAGTGCACGTGAATATTTATATTATCCTGAATATTTAACTCTTCTTGTATATTTAGTGTCTCTTTTATATTTGATCTCATATATATTTAGTATATTATGAATATTTAGTACCCAGGTGCCTCATGAATATTAGGTATCCTTGGTCCTTGTAGTCCTCACTATCTATGTTTAACACAAACGTGCTCTACCTGTTAACCACTTTTCTTCTGCTTAGCTCATTCTAAGAATTATGTCTATGTCTAACAAACTTTTCTCCTAGGTGATCGCACCTAAAGCATCTTAAAAGGTAATCAACCACAAGTATACATATGTCCCCTTCCTCTTGAGCCTCCCTCCCACCTCATCCCTCCCCATCCCACCCCTCCAGGCTGTTACAGAGCACCAGGTTTGACTTCCCTGAGTCACGGAGCAAATTCTCATCGGCTGTTTTGTATATGGTAGTGTATATGTTTTCATGCAACTCTCTTGAAATCAGCCACAGTGGGAGTATTTACACCACAGAAGTTGGCAAATGCTACAATTAGAGTTCCCCCCAGCCCCCACTTACAGGCCCAAAGCCAGTTACTTAACATTTGCCACCATTCCACTGCTTACAAGGCCCTTTATGCTCTCGCTTTATGTAACCTGCTAAGCCGTATCCCTCTTTACTGAACTCTACAATCAAATGAAGTATTTTTATTTCTTGTTTCTGCCCCTTCTTGCATATAGCTCCTTCTCTTAGGAACAGCCCGTCCCTCCTGTCTCACCTTTGCTTGGCTAGTTTATAAACCACTTTTGGAGAGCAGCTCATACAGACATTGCTAAATATCCCAAACTGGTTCTCATGCATCTTTAATGTGTTCCCGCAATGCATTTATCTTGTCCTTTGTCATATGGTATTTTAATTGTTATGGATTTGTAATCCCCTCTAGGCTATATGCTTCTTTAGGTCTTTTCACACATTTTTGTTCATATATATATATATATATATATGTATAATATGTATATATAATATGTGTGTATATATATATATATATTTCCCACATAATAGATGTTTACTTAATGCCTGAGTTAATAAATGAATGGAATCAGTGAATAGATACTCAATACTGGTTTAATTTGTATCAAAATGGTAGCATTTTATATATTACTTGGTATGGTGTTGTGATCTCAGTCTTTGTGTCCCTTCCAAATTCACATGTTGAAATCCTCATGTCTGATGTGATTGTGTTTTGTTGGTGGGGCCTTTGGGAGGTCTTAAGCCATGAGAGATAGAACCCTCATAAATGGAATTAAAGCCTTAGAAAAGAGGTTCCAGAGAGATCCTTCACCCTCACGTGGTCCTTCCACCACATGAGAACATAGCAAGAAGACACTGCACATGGCCACGCTGGTGCCGTGATCTTAGACTTCCCATCCTCCAGAACTTTGAGAAATACATTTCTAATGTCTGTAAGCCACCTAGTCACTGGTATTTTGTTAGAGCATCCCAGACAAAGACACTTGGGAAAAGGAACACAAGGCCACTGCCTGGCCTGACTCTTTTAAGAAAATCCTGGCATAGAAACCAACATCTGCCTGGGCTAAAGGACCGAGAACCCAACATTAGCATTTCTTCCCACCAGCTACCAGGTGTGTGCTCAATTACTTCAGTAGTGTCCAACTCTTGCGACCCCATGAACCATAGTCCGCCAGGTTTCGCTGTTCATGGGATTTCCCAGGCCAGAATGCTGGAGTGGGTTGCCAAGCCCTCCTCCAGAGAATCTTCCTGACCCAGGAATCAAATCCACATCTCCTGTGTCTCTGGCACTGGCAGGCAGATTCTTTACCACTAACATCACCTGGGAAGTCCTAGTACATAGTCATATTTAAACAATGGTAAGTGATAAGATTAGAGGAGATCTCCAGGGCAATGGCTCTGATGACCATTAGAATCAACTAGGAAGCCTAAAAAATGCCCAGGCTGTGCCCAGACCAATGATACCAGACTCTTTGGGGGAAGAACCCACACATCAGGGTTCTAAAATAATGATTATTCCTAGTGATTCCAGTGCAGCCCAAGTTGGTCTTCTTTTAGCAGAAGTGAAAATTAAGGCAAGAGTTTTAACAGCCAGCTTTTCCACACTCTTTCTTAGACACGGATATTGTTTCATTGGTAATTTGTGAATAGTTGCATATGTTAGCGAAGCTTGACTGCAAAAAATTTCTGCTCCCACACATTCTGATCCCATCTTGACACTACATAACTGTTGGCGAAGGCAATTTCAACAATGAAGAAGTGGGAGAAATGACTACATTTTATGTAAATATGTATGCATTTCAAAGCAAAAGGACATATGTCGTAGTACCATTTAAGAGTTTTAAATGAAGGACAATACTTAAGATTCCTCTGTAATCAAATTTCTCAGCAGTAGAAAGCATTGTCTTTTCGTTACAGCTATTAAACATATGGCTGAGAAAATGTTACTCTACAAGCCTTAAGATTTGAAATCTAACTTTATATTAATGCATGCACTTTATTACACAATCATGTCTGCTTTCTAATTATATTTGAAAAGTAGCTATCACTCTCTTTTTAAACTTAAAGGTAATGGCAGTGGAATGTCAATACTATGATACTCTGAGAGACAATTATATGATGATTGTTAACATCATAAAGTTCTTATCTATTTCTTACATACTAATATACTTAACACAGAGACTAAAACTCAAAATGGTCTGAGAAATTCTTTCTAGTTAGTCTTTATGGGTTTGGACAGAGGATAAACAGTCCCTTAAAGCTGTGATCTACTTCCATCTTTAAAAGACCCTACACATGGACTGGGCTTCCCAGGTGTCACTAGTGGTAAAGAACCCACCTGCCACTGCAGAAGGCAGAAGAAATGCAGTTTGATCCCTGGGTTGGGAAGATCCCCTGGAGGAAGGCACAGCAACCCACTCTAGTATTCTTGCCTGGAGAATCCCATTGACAGAGGAGCCCTGTAGGCTACAGTCCATGGGGTTGCAAAGAGTCAGGCACAGCCGAGGCAACTTAGCATGCACACACACGGACTAGATGGTGCATATGTAACAAATGTAAATGAAAATTTCAAATGACGGGAATGTCCAGAAGAGGACCAGTGATGAGGGAGGGGATGTTACTGTTTAAGAACTAAATTCAACTCGGCCATTACCCTTCTTGTTATGCAGCTAGAGCAGTGTCTCTCAAAAGTTGAACATGCACCAGAATCCCCTGGAGGGCTGGTTAACACACAGACTGGTGGACCCCCGCCCCCAGATTTTTTATTCCTTTAGTCTGGAGTTCAGCCTGATAATTTGCATCTCCAACAAGTTCTCAGGTGGTATTGCTGGTTGAGAGGCCATCATTTAAAAACCACTGCTCTGGAGAAAGAGAAAGCAGCCTCTGCTTGCTAGATTTCCCTGACCCTTGTTCCAGTTTCCCATGGACCTTCAGTGCTTGCTTCCTTCCATAATAACCATAATCTTAGCAGCAGCTACTAATTCTTGAGTACTCAATACTAAGCACTGTGTATTACATCACAGCAATCCTCTGGGAAGGTACTATTATCAACTCCACTTCGCAGATAAGGAAACAAATAGGAAATCAGCCAGGGGTCACAGAGTTGTGATCAGACTCATGCCTAGGTCTGGTTGACTCCAGAGGCCAGAAACTGAGTCCGTCCCACAGAAGTTCATTTTGTGCTCTGACTTTTCACAACCAAAGCTTTCTAGCATGAGGCTGGGCAGCAGCTGGACTGGAGGGGAATGGCCCCATTGAGCAGGCACTGCGGTGGAGGGTGGCAGTGTGGGGACCTGAGAATCCTACCTAACACAAGGAAACAGTAGTTGTCTCTTCGTCCAATGCCATGCCACCCTCTTCCTGCCCAACATCCATCTGAGAGGTAACGGGCAGCTCTGTCGAGAGAATCCAGAAGCTTTTGGGTACAGGACAATGTTGGGGCATTTGTTCCTGGGGATAAATCTGAGATGCTTGCAAGGCACATTCAGATGCTATTTACAGTCTTCTAGGAATCATATAAATGTCATGTCAAGAAGGCCTTTATCATGTGAATCATGAAAGGACTTCAGACCTTAAATTATATGTCAGTGATGGTTTTTCCTGTCCTTTATTGTTAAGTGACAGATACTTACATTAACATTTTATTGGTACTTTTATTGAGGGAAATTTCTCTCTCTTTTTTTTTTGAGTTCACACATTATATGAGTTATTCATTTGCAACTTTTGCCCCTAAATACAGAGCATCCAGTTATGAAAATGCCCTGAGGCTTGAAAGTTGCTATTTTGGCTTTAAGAACTCTGACCAGCCCGTGAAACTAAAATAGCTTTATATGTATATAGTCAGAATTGAACCCAAAGCATTATCTTTTAAAACTCTGAGGAATTTATGTACTGCAATTTTCTAACTGTAGGAAATTTTTACTTTAAAATTTGAGGGATGAATGTAGTTTATATAAAATGTAGGAAGTTTTGCAAACCCAATTAAATCTTGTGTGTGCAGTGTGTCTGCATCTGTTTACTTTGCTGACATTCAGAGTACAAGATCCTGCATACTGTTCTGTGATTGCAGATTGTAACATCTTAGATCATGTAGAAGAGATGCTGTGGATATCCTGTCCATATCCCCTTAGTTTTGGGGTGGTAAAGGGACACATGGGTCTTGATCAAAAGTGTCAGTAAGAAATAAGGAATGAGAGTGTTGTTGGTCAGTCGCTCAGTCGTATCCGACTCTTTGTGACCCTGTGGACTGCAGCACACCAGGCTTCCCTGTCCTTCACCGTCTCCCAGAGCTTGCTCAAGTTCATGTCCATTGAGTCGGTGATGCTATCTCACCATCTCATCCTCTGTCGCCCCCTTCTCCTTTTTCCTTCAATTTTTCCCAGCATCAGGGTCTTTTCCAATGAGCCAGCTCTTATCTTCACATCAGGTGGCCAAAGTATTGGAGCTTCAACAGCAGTCCTTCCAATGAATATTCAGGAGATCTTCCAATTTATAGAATTTATAATTTTTTATAGAATTTATAGAGGTCTCTGAAAACTTCAGCTTTCTCTCCCCTCACTGGGATAATTTTAAAGCATGTCCCACAAGTTCTCAGAGGGTCCCCAGGAGTGGGGGACCCCCACCCCAGTTGCCTACATTAGTAATCTGCTCAACAAAGCATTTGTGATCGTTTCTTCCCCTTTCTGTCTTACTTTGCTATTCCCCACAGTGTTTTCTAGGATCACCTCCTAAATAAACTGCTTGTACCCAAATTTCCTGAGACTGCATGATGGGCATGGAGATTGTTACTCTGGGGCTTTAGTGGAGATGCTGGCAATATTATGCTACATATACATATATAACCTGCATAATGTTGGGACATGCTTTTTGAGTATTATTTCCTGACCGGGATTGCCAATCTGTATTGGAAATAGTTAAAAATAAAATAGTTAAATTGAGCCAAATGCTTTCACATCCGATTGTATAATTAAATGAGTAAAAGGGAAAGGAAATTATTAGCAACTCTATTTTAAAGGCAACTAATGGCCAAGGAAGTCATGAAGAAAACTCTTTGTGTTGATAAACCAAAGGCCTGTTCTAGCAGACTTCTGTGTTTATTGTTCTGCTTCTGACCATTTTATTCCAAACAAATAGACGAACTTGTAATGATACCCCACCCTTCCCAAGCACAGGGCCCCCATTCTTTGAAACAGTAGTGAATTCAGTTGCAAGGAGAACATGAAGAGGGAGGGTGTGTATAAAAGAACTGAAATGAAAAGTGTAACCATCTCCATTGTGGACGCCATGCCAGTGGAGAGTTGATGGCGGAGCATGGTGGGAGAGCTGAAGCAGCAACTGACTCTGTCTCCAGGGGATTGTCGAGGGTCAGATGCCACCATGGAGAGTGACAAATGTTCTTTCTTACCTTCCTTGAGTTATCACTTAGGTGACTCAAAGCCGAGGGCTGATGAGCTGTAAGTGGGCTGCATGGCTTGTTTTTGCCTGCTGAGCAGTTTAAAGATTTCAAAATCATCTCAAACATCAGCTTTGGTGTAGTGTATGTGTTAAGCCAAGTACTGCAACTTCTTGTTGAAAATACTGTATAACCCTCCACAATCTCTTATTCAGAGGTAATGTTGTCAAAGATTTATGAGGTCAGCAACCTGTAATAATTTTTTAAAAAATATCTAGTGGACCTGGTGCTGTGATAAGTCATAATTTCAGAGATGTGAATTTATGTACATGTTTTGGAGTCTGCGATTTTCATTTTGATTGTTTTTAAAAATTCTGCAGTTGAGGCTAAATTAGGAGAAATATGTCTTTTGTGGCAACATATAATATGTAGAGTAACATAAAAACTAGATGATGTGTTTTATGAAAGAGGGCATAGTCAATGTACCAGGCATAAGAATTTTTAATTCTATTTATTTTTTGTGGCTTCAGAAAAGATTGTTCTGCGAATAGAGAATTCCATTTGGGAAACCTAGCACATACATAGTTCTTACAGTAGCAGAGTTAAAATACTTCGAGGATTCATTTGAAAAAGCCTCCAGAATTTTTGCATGTTGGGAATAGCTTTATATTCTTGCATAGTGCACTCAGGATTTCTATTCAAAGCAAAAATAACTTTGCACAGACCTTGGTTATTCTTTCACATTGTAAAATTATTCCTTCAGGGTAGTTACTCTCACTTTTGATTTCGTGATACTTCAGATCATCTTTAATTTACTCCAAAGATTTTTAGGAGAGTCAGCAAATCATTTACTTTAACTTAAAACATCAGTGAGTGAAATGCAGATTTTTTTTTTAAAGAGTAGCAGATAAGGAGGGAATCTAGAGGTTGTGTTTAATTGCCCTTCCTCTTTGCATTTATGAAAATGCTGTTTCTGCATCGTTTTCTTTACTCTTTTAAATTATTTATTTATTTGTCTGTACCAGGTCTTAGTTGCAGCATGCAAGCTTTTAGCTGCAGGGATCTAGTTCCCTGACCAGGAATCACACCCAAGCCCACTGCATTGGGAGCACAGAGTCTTAGCCACTGCAACACCAGGGAAGTCCCTGGCCATTTTCTTATATCACACAATTTCAGTAGCTTATACCCTCCTCATTTTCATGGGCCTTCGTGATGCAAAAGAAGTTACCAGAGATAACGTTGAAATAGTGTCTTTCTTCAGTGGTTCATATATCATTTTATTTGTGAAAACCTAATCAGCACCTCTTTTGTAGAGTAATAGGCATACTTATTAAAGCTCAGTACTCATGTATCCATGTGTGTGCATGCAGTGTTCTGTTTGCCAAATGGCTGCATATGCCCTAGCCCTCCTATTTAAACATTAAATTATATAATAAATGTTGTCACAAGCATGAAGACATTTCATTCAAAAATGGTTTTCTAGTTTATCCATTAAAAAAAGTTGAACAAGAAGAAAGAATAGCAAAATTTATTAGTCCTTTTCATATTGTCACCATTAATCAAAAATGCTTACATTCTAAAATATCTCAAATGGGCCTGAGGTAAGCAAGTAATAGCTCTGGAGTAGTTTTTCCCACTTTTCCTCCCCTGACTTATTTTTTTCTTCATGACAACGTTTTCACTCCCAATAATTTAAGCATGCACTACTTTATTTGTCTGTTTTAGGACTGTGCTGGGTCTTCATTCCTATAGTTGCAGTGAGTAGGGGCTACTATCTACTTATGATGTGTGGGCTTCTCATTGCAGTGGCTTCTCTTGTGGAGCACTGGCTCTAGGATGCTCAGGCTCAGTATCTGTGGCACTCAGGCTTAGTTGCTCCATGTCATGTTGATCCCTGGTCTGGGATCCCAGACCAGGAATCGAACCTGCGTCTCCTGAATTGGCAGATGGATTCTTAACCACTGGACCACCAGGGAAGTCCCCATCCTCTACTTTTGGGGCTTGGGTGTTGGAGAGGGAGGACCAAAAAGAAAGGCCAAGCAGGAGGGGCATTCAAGTATCAGGATGCTTAATAGTCACCCAAAGAGCTTGTCAAGGGGCAGATTCCTGGGTGCCACCCCAGAGATTCTGATAGAGCAGGTCTGCTGCAAGGCCTGAGATTACATTTCTAACAGGCTGCCCGGTGATTCTCAGGCTGCCCATCACAGACCATTGAATAGCCCTGTTACTGGGGACAGGGCAGTGAGAAAGTGAGGTCAAAGTCACCAAGATCTGGTGCTGTGAAAACACCTCTTTTTTTTTTTTTCTCTCACTCTATCAGTTCACTTGTCTACCTGATTTTGTTGAAGTCCCTTAAATTCTAATTTTTTAAACGTTTTTGCTTATCCATTGAATTTATTAACTTAAGGAAAATCTCTATAATACATATGTTTTTCTTTTTCTATTTTTTAAATGATGAAAATATGACAACACATTTACAGGAGACTTGGAAAATACAGAACAAAGTGACATGTAGTTCCACTATGTATTACAATCGTTTCAGTAGATACATTGAGATTTTTAGTTGGTGTTTCAATATCAAAGTCAGAAATTAATAGAATGAATGTACAGACATCTCTCTAATATTGATTGCTTTTATCTAAGAATATGGTACCTCTTTCCAGTTGTTATGGGTGAGTACTTTATTTTTTATTTTTAATTGAGACATCATTGTTTCACAGTGTTGCATTGGTTTCTGCCGTAAAGCAGCATAAATAAGCTCTCTCTATATATATACCTATATCCCCTTTCTTGAGCCCACCTCCCCCCACCCACCCCTCTAAGTCATCACAGAGCTCCGAACTGAGTTCCACGTGTTATACATCAGCTTCCCACTAGCTGCCTGTCTTACACATGCTAGTGCTGTGTGTCAGTGCTACTGTCTCATTTCATACCCCCGCTCCTTCCCCTGCTGTGTCCACAAGTCCCTTCTCAGTTACAACAACTGAAAAATAAGAGAGTGGGCCCACATCTGGTGGCTTTCAAACTATGCTTCAAGGCATTTTACAAGTACTACAGGGTGTCTCGGGGGCCAAAGCGGGACATGAGATGCAGGGGTCATATGAGCTCTTTTCAAGGCTCCCAACCCCCTACTTGAACACTTTTATCTTTGATCTCTTTCATATATTCCACTTCAGAGTATGATTTCATGAAAAAAAGATTTTCTAACACATCGGAAAGAAATAAAAAAATCCCAAGTCTGAGAATGACTCATTGCTTTAAAAATGTACAGAACTGAAAACTTCCAATCTAGTATGCAGTTCTAGAAATGCTCTGGTCCTTCCACAGCATCCAGAGTGTGCTACGAGAGCAGGCAACCAGTGCCTTCTTTCTGCTCACAAATGTAACACTTCAGCCCATGTGCCAGAAAGCCCTTTATCTGATGGGTTTTTAGCTAAACAGACTACTCAGAGTAGAGGGCAACGTCAAGCATTTCTCTGCAGAATCACGTCTGATTCATTAAAACTCCAGCATTCCCCAAATAGATATTAATTACCTTCTGTTACAGAGTTTCTTAGAACATAATTCTTAATTATATCTCTAACTATTGTGTGATTTGACCATTTTGAAACTAAAAAACCATCCTATGGAATTCCATTCAAAGGAGTTTACTCCAACTATTGCCACGCTCTTGGTTTGTCTAATTTATACACCAGGCTAGTTTTTGCGTGGTGGTAGCATTTCATTATAATCAGCCTTCATTTTTAATAAGGCAAAGTATATATCAAATTGTAGATTTCAGTCTTTGTATGAATTGAAAGCTATTAATCTTCCAGGGTGGGTTTATGTCAACTGGATTGTAATGTTCTTCTTTTCATTATGTTCTTTAAGTCCCCTTCACCTCATACTACACCAGTACATTTCTACTGTCTTGGAATCAATTAATTCCAGTTCAGTGACTGAAGTTTTTTACCGTAAAAATATAGCCTACAGTGTAAAATTTTCTTTCATATTATCAACTAGAACTGGTACATTTTATTCTAACTAGTAATTTGACTTATCTCCTTGATTTTTAACAGCGGGATGGAAAAATGAAGATTGATCCCTTTCAGTATTCAAAATTCATTCTGCAAATGTGTATTGGGGATGCTCTGTGTGTAAGGCACTGGGGGGAGTTAGAGACGTGAAGATAAGACCAGGTCCCTGCCTGCAGGCCTTTCATAGTCTGTGCCAAAGTTAGAGAATCGTTCTGTCAGTAGACAAGTTGTGACCCACATTGGCTCTGACAAGAGTCCTGATGGCTTCAATAGTTAACTGGTAGAGAGAGGCCAGAAGGACTGTCCTGGCTGTTGGCGTGGCACATCCCCAAGGAAAGGGACCAGCTATCCCAGTGACAGGCTTTTCTGACAGGGGTCTCAACGATTACAGGTACAACCGAGCAACTAACACACACATCCTAATGACAGTAGCCAAAAGGAAGTGGTAGACTTAGGTCTCCCTTCTCCAGGGGATCTTCCCAACCCAGGAATCAAACCTGGGTCTCCTGCACTGCAGGCAGATACTTTACCATCTGAGCCACCAGGGAAGCCCCAGTAACTAAGATAGGAATCACGAAAAGGGGAGATCTGGTAGAAGGGGAAGAGGGTGTCAGCAGTTTGGTTTGAGAAGGGAGAGCGAGGCAGATTTTATGCAGAGAGAAGCAGTTGCTAGATAACATGAGTCTAGCTCCTTAGAGAGAATTGGCAAAATGGAGTCAGCTACCAGCCTTCACCCAATGACTCAGCAGTAAAGAATCCACTTGCCAATGCAGGAGATGTGGATTCGATCCCTGGGTTGGGAAGATCCCCTAGAGAAAGGCATGGCAACACACTGCACTTTTCTTGCCTGGAGAATCCCCGCAGACAGAGCAACCTGGCAGGCCACTGTCCATGGGCTCATGAAAGAGTCGGACATGACTTAGTGACTATACAGCGAGTCAGGTACCCAGGGTTCAAAGTCAAGTTCCAACTTCACCTGAAGGAAGCCCCTGAGGTATAAACCACCACCAGAGCAGTCCAGCCTAAATGACTGAGGACATAAGTGGTTGTCAGTGGAAGAGGCTGCAGCCCAAGGAAGTTCAGCTCAGACCCACTGGCTCCAGGGATTGAGTTGATGTAACACAGGAAAAGTACCTGATATAGTGTATGGCATGGCATGAGTAGGTGCTCAACAAATGCTGACAGTGGTACTGTCACTGCTGTTTTTGTTGTTACAAGACTTAGGGAAATAGGGACTTCCCTGATGGTCCAATGGCTAAGACTCTGAGGCCCTAATGCGTGGGGCCTGGGTTCAATCCTTGGTTGAGGACCTAGATCCCACAATGCCACAACTAAAGATCCCACATGCCACAACTAAGACCTGACACAGCCAAACACTTTTTTTTTTTTAAGACTTAGGGGAATAATCTAATACTGGAGATAATCTGCTTATGGGCCTAGAGCATCTCATGTTTGACTGACTGATTTTTATTTACCCAAGATTAAACATGATCATTGGGCTTCCCTGGTGGCTCAGATGGTAAAGTGTCTGCCTGCAATGCGAGAGACCCAGGTTTGATCCCTGGATCGGGAAGATCCCCTGAAGAAGGAAATGGCAACCCACTCCAGTACTCTTGCCTGGAAAATCCCATGGACGGAGGAGCCTGGTAGGCTACAGTCCATGGGGTCGCAAAGAGTCACACACGACCGAGCGACTTCACTTTCACCAGACATGATCATTAATTCAGGAACAGCAGCTATGAAGAATCCAGGACAGGCAAAGAGTGATAACTCGCTATATCTTGACTGCCACTGACTTGCCATAGGACCTCTTTAAACTTTGGTCTCCTTCCATGTACAATGGAAATAATAGTACCAACTTCATGGGGTTGTCGTGAGAACTATGTGAATTACTGAATTGGACTCATTTAGGACAGTGAATGCTCTTGACACATAGTGAGTGCTCAAGTTCATCTCAGACCCTGTCTGATATTGGGCACCCAGGTCCTGATACATTCTGGAGTGGGTTGCAGAAGTTTATTGATTTAGAGGTAGGAAAGGCTGATCTTTCACCCTGTAGATCTTTAGCATTTGGGGCTGATAAAGTCCGGAGCAGCCAGAGGCTAACAAAGACTTGTCAGAAACCATAAATGCCCATTTTCACAACTTCTATTACATTTGTCATTTTCCCCCTAGACTAGTTTTTCTAAGGCAAGAAAAAGAGTAATTACTACAGATAGCACACAGAATTTTTTTTTCACAAGATATTTTCAAAAATTGCAATGAGGAAAATGTATCACTCCCGTGAAGAAACACCGTGAGGAAAATGATTTGAGAAATCTGCTAGAAAGAAATATAGCTCTTTACCAGAAACAAGTGTCAGAAGGAAGTCACAGAAGGCAGGCAGAAGGAATTAGAGTAATCACTAGGAAATCGAGAGCCCACACCAGTTACCAGAAGCACACCGGCGACATTCATCTCACATCTCTTTCATGCTGGTCACGAGTGAGCTTCTTCTGAATTGCCTGGCTGGTTAGAATTGATTCAGGCATGAAAGGCAATGGGGCTGTGGGCCAAAGGCTCTTGGCCTGAGGCTGGGTCTGACCATGGCCTTTGACTTTGGGCTTGGGTTTGATTCCCTGGAACTGCCATATTTGGCAAAATCCCTTGGAGATGTATCCCTTTTCCCATGATATGGAGCAAGGGTGCTTAGAGCCCAGGGAAGTCTTTGCTTCCCTGAATGGATGTCTTCCATCCAAAGAGTAAGCCTAGAGATTTCTAGATTTTCTAGATCTAGATTTCTAGAGATGAAGAGACACCAGGCTCTGACCTTCTTCTGGAGGTCCTTGCTTATTTATTAGCCTTTTGTCTTGGAATCAGTATTCCATTTTCATAATTTGGGTATATCAGAACTGTTCTTGCTAACCCTCTGTCCTCTGGGAACCCAAAACCTGCTTGTCTGGAATTTTAGATTCTACTTTACTCTTTTTTTTTTTTTTAGGTGGTATGTGTTTTTTATTCAAATATAGTTGCTTTACAATGTCATATTAGTTTCAGATATACAGAATAGTGATTCAATACTTTTTTTTTAATGAAAAAAAAAGAAATAGGAAAAAAAAGTATTGAATCTACTTGACTCTTAACCACCTTAACCAGATGACTTCCCTCTGTATTCTTCTTGTGTAGACTTATGAGCGTCAGTCAGATTTCCCACTTTCCTTTGAAATGTGACCTGTTTTCTTTTAAGTATATGCTTCATTTCCTTATAATCAAAACTTTAGTTCTGTTCCTGCCTCACTGCTTTCATGACTGGGGTAAAATAGGTTACAGCAAGGTCCCGGAGAAAATACTTGCTTCCCTGTTTATATTTGCACTCAAGATAACATTTAAGACTGAGCAGCTCAAAGAATTTGGTGACAGCTTTCTTCATCACTCCCATATCTTATCAGTCATCAGAGCTTTCTACTTCATAAAAATGCTTTTTGCTGTTTACTTTCCATGTATCTATTAGTTAGGATGGGCTAACTGCTTTGCCAAACATTCCTCCAAAGATATGACTGTAAAATGGCTTTAAAAAAAAAAAAAACAGAAACCTAATCCTTTCTCATGGAAGCAGTCCAAGGTGATTCCATGTTACTGTGGAGTGGGGGCAGGGAGTGAGCCCATACGGGCCAGGCTTTTACATCTTCAATACCCACTGTCCAAGATGGCCCTTCTAAAGACATTCTGGAGCCAAAAGGTCACATGAGGTGGCCCGTATCACCCACACTCACCTTCCATTGACCTGAAGTTTGTGCTGTGACCATAGGGAACAGCAACAATGCTGGGAAGTGAAGTGTAACTGGGCAAGCAACTGCAGAGAAAGAGTGAGGGCGTCCCTGATGGCACAGTGGTAAAGAATCTGCCTGCAATGCAGGAGACCCAGGTTTGATCCCTGGATCGGGAATATCCCCCAAAGAAGGGAATGGCTACCCACTCCAGTATTCTTGCCTGGGAAATCCTGTGGACAGAGAAGCCCAGCGGGCTCCAGTCCATGGGGTTGCAAAAGGCAGACATGCTTAGTGACTAAACAACAACAAAAGAAGGAGTGAAAGTTTTTGAGAGCAGTTAGCCTCTGCCATCATGTGCATGTCCTGCCCAGGCTCCTGCATCACTTTTCAACTAGGCTGCTGCACTGGTCTCTTATCTCTTACCTAGATCCTTAGCCGTGTCCCCCCACCCCAATAAAAAACTCTGTGCTACCCTCAACTTTAAGGAATAAAGGTTAAGCTGCGTATGTGAATGTTTGATGCCCCATCCCCTCAGTAGCCACATCTCAGATGACCCCCCTCACACAAACCCTTCACTCCCATCATGAGGAAATTACTTCTTTTTCTTATTTACGGTGATAACAGCAAACACTGATGTGGCATTGAACATAGTTCTGACCATTATTTCATCATCTCATTCATCTCTCACAATAACCTAATGAGGTAAGCCAAAGTCTCATTCCCATTTCACAGAGGAAGAAACAGACAGAGAGGGTAGATGACTTGCCCGAAATCCTACAGTTAGCAGTTCAGCTTCAGTATGACCCAAAGAGTGGCAATGCTGTTTTCTTCATGACTGTATTATACTGCTTATCCTAATGTTATTGCATAGGCCATTCCGTCTTCCTTAAATGCCCTTCTTCATTATACCTCTCCTACTCAAACTTCAAGAATCACATGAAACTTATATCTCTTCTTTTAGGAAGCCATCTTTGACCTTACCTCATCTTTGTCTCTTAGCATCTTGGACATTTCTCTGTCTCTTCCTGCTGTAGCAGTGGATTCATCACCCTTCTAGACAATCCTTAAGGTGATGTTCATATTTGTATTCCCTATTTGCCTACAATATCTAAAACAGTTCTGATAGAAATATAATGTAAGCCACACATGTTATCTTAAATTTTCTAGTAGCCACATGCTTTATTTGATCCAGTGTATCATTATTACATGCCATCAGTGAAAACGTATTGATGAAATTTTTTGCACTGTTTTCCATTCCAAGTCTTTGAAATCTGGAATGCATTTTATGAGTACAGCTCATCTCAATTCAGACACTGTGTTTTCATTGGAAATATTTTATCTGTATTTAGATTTCATAAAATGTACAGTTGAAAGAAAAAGCAAACTCAGGTACTCATGTTGTTCTAAGCATACTGAAGTTTTTTCAGTAACTGAACAAAGTATCAGTTTTTAAATTTATATTTAAACTAAAAATTTAAAAATTCAGTAAGTCTTACTAGCACCATTCAAGTGCTCATCAGTCAGTTCAGTTCAGTCGCTCAGTCGTGTCCGACTCTTTGCGACTCCGTGAATCGCAGCACGCCAGGCCTCCCTGTCTATCACCAACTCCCAGAGTTTACTCAAATGCATGCCCATCAAGTGGGTGATGCCATCCAGCCATCTCATTCTCTGTCGTCCCCTTCTCCTCCTGTCCCCAATCCCTCCCAGCATCAGGGTCTTTTCCAATGAGTCAACTCTTCGCATGAGGTGGCCAAAGTACTGGAGTTTCAGCTTCAGCATCAGTCCTTCAATGAACACCCAGGACTGATCTCCTTTAAGATGGACTGGTTGGATCTCCTTGCAGTCCAAGGGACTCTCAAGAGTCTTCTCCACAGGGTCCAAAAGTCTGTTCTATACATCTGTGTCTCTTTCTGTTTTGCATATAGGGTTATGAGACAAGTGCTCGGGGCTGGTGCACTGGGAAGACCCAGAGGGATTGGGTGGAGAGGGAGGTTGGAGGGGGGATCGGGATGGGGAATACATGTAAATCCATGGCTGATTCATGTCAATGTATGGCAAAAACCACTACAATATTGTAAAGTAATTAGCCTCCAACTAATAAAAATAAATGGAAAAAAAAAGAGTCTTCTCCAACACCACTGTTCAAGAGCATCAATTCTTCGGCGCTCAGCTTTCTTCACAGTCCAACTCTCACATCCATACATGACCACTGGAAAAACCATAGCCTTGACTAGATGGACCTTTGTTGGCAAAGTAATGTCTCTGCTTTTTAATATGCTATCTAGGTTGGTCATAACTTTCCTTAAGTGCTCATAGCTACCTCCAACTCGTGGCCACTGTATTAGGCAGAGCTCCACAGCTCTAAAACAGGGTAGGTTCTAAATCGATGCTTATTTGAATACACTAATCAATGACAATGTAGAAAACTGTCAGTGGTTATATCAAAATGGATAGATTGTCAGCCATCGCATGCCCTAGCCTCTGGAGAGCCAAGTTTTATATCACTGAAATGATATCTTTCTTCTTCCTTTCTAGGCAGAAAGTTTTAGAAATTAAAATCATTTTTCAACTTTCCAGGATCAGCATTTTAGTTTTGTTGTAATTTACACCAACACCTTTCTCTTGTTTCTTAATATGTAAACATTTTTACAAATGGCATTTTGTAGGTCATATAATATTGCCCAAGAAGAGTTTGTATAGGATTAGAAGAATTACTTGGTTTGCTTCTGCTTTTCAGAGTGGAAAGTCCTCAGAGCAATTTTCATCTAGAAGTGCTGCATTTGGGATATTTCACAATTCCCCAGCCCTGAGTCAAATATAGGTTGGTGCGTGAGCAGCAGTGTCTCTTGGCTAATCAAGAGCGTCTCCTTTCGCCATGCTCAGTGTTAGAGAAATGGAGAAAGTCAGCTGGGTTTAGAGATTAGGTAAGAGACTCTGAGGCATACCTTTTGATCAGTCATAAATCATTTCCTATTTATGAAAGCATACATTAATACACCTATAAAATCTCCAGATAAGTGGTGTTTTACTTTGCCTTCAGAATCTCTGTGAGGAAAGATGCTTCTAGTTTTCTGAGTGAATAAAAATAATGAATCCTGATTACCAGGTATGTTAAAACTGATTTGCAAAGCCAGTGGAAAAACATCTAGTGCATAGTGATAAGCATCTTTTGGACATCAGAGGACATGCTGACCTAAGGGTCTGATTTTTTTCTGTAACAATGAATTTTGAGATGGAAGTGGTTATTATTAAATTTGAATTGGTCTTCTTTATTTGTATTCAGTTATTTAAAAATACTGGTTTGGAAGTATTAAATTTGTAAACTTTCCATAGCAATCTAGTATCTATTTTGGACATTTCATTTGGATACAGAATAGCTATAGACAGTTATCACAAACTAATCTATAGTTTGTCTCTGAGTAGCAACTGGCAAAATTTTGTGATTATTGAGTTACCCACGCCCTCATCAATAAGTTTCCTGTACTTCCTGTTTTGAAATGCTCAGGAAATGTTCATTGCCTGACTTCACTTACATGTAACAAACACAAATACAGGGATCCCATCTCTTCTCTTTACCACTATTTCTCCCATGCCTAGCATCCTTTCAAGGACATCAATAGATGTTTAATTCCATTCTTTACTTCTTCACACTGGGACAAAAGTCTTTGCAAGGGTTCTTCCCCCATTTGTGAAGATTCAGGTCAAATATGGCTCATAATGATATTATAGATGATTTCTCTGTTTTCCTACTCATGATTCTTCCTCTTCCTATAAGGCTTAACCTGAATGACAATGGCCCCTACTACTTATAACATTGGCCTTTTAGGGGGTGCCCTTGGCACCATATTTTATGTGATAGTTTTATGATGTTGAAGACTATTTCCTGTGATCATGCTGTGTTCTCAGATGGCAACCCTAGATTTATTTATGCTTGCGACCCAAGGCAGGAAGTTAACCTTGAAAATAAGTTAAAATTTGAAAGGTAGTAAATCCTAGGACTCGGATTCATAATTTATCTCAGTAAAGAATCTAGAGACCAGGTGTCAAAGAAGGGACATAGACTAGAAGTTTAAAAAAAAAAATGGGTTCTGCTCCAGCACTGAGGTTAACTCTGAGCAAGCTGCCTTACTTTTTTTGGACCTTAATTTTCTCATCTGGAAGATAAAAGGATTAACTAGATCAGGAAAGGCAAATAAGTGGTGCCTTTAAAGCTTGGCCCTCATTTGCCCATGAGAGACATCACTAATCAGTGCTGTATCACAATATTACTCAAGACAATACTCCATGCAGCTACCAGCCACTCACATAGTCAGCACATAAGTGAAATCTGTACATGACCTTTAAGATATTGTCTGGCTTTAAAATTTTAACGGCTCTATTAAATAGATTGAAAAGCAAGAGTACCATAATAACCATTCTTCACCATCAAGAGGCATTAAAAAAATAAATAACCCTTCCCTTTTGCTTCTACTGCAAATCACCATGAAGAATTGTTCAGGTTGTAAAGCATACAGTTCACCCCATGGATGGTACATCTTTGTTCAATGCACAAACTGCACAACTATTCATGGTCTTATGCTTCCACAAATTTATTTCTAAATAGCTGTACCTCAGTATTTTTACTTCTAGCTTGTATAATTTTATATATTATTTTGGAAAGATTTATGATATATGAAAAATACCACTATAGGGGGAATTTTTTACATTCCATGCTATTCATTAATAGGATTATATATATAATTATGACTCATTGGCATTGTTTTAGGCAGAAACCACATTGTAAAGCAGTCATCCTCCAATTAAACAAAAAAAATTAAACAGACACATAGGTACTGAGAACTCATAAGACATTAGCCCTTCCATTTAAAACAATAAAAACAAAGAAATTTAACTGTCAATGATTAGAAGGGAGTATGGTGGAATAGCACACATTTCTTTATACATTTATTTCATGAATATTTTTGATGTTCCAGACGCTATGCTAGACACTAGAGATGCAACATAAATGAAGAAGACAGGTTTTGATCTGTGTCTTCTTTGATTTGTAACAGTCTAATGGAGGAGGAAGGAAATTACACAAGCATCTCCTATATGTTAATAGCAGTGAGGTGATAGTGTTATGAGGGTATGTAAAGATAACTCCATCCTGGTTTGTGGGGCAGGAAGGGGTGAGGAGAAACAGGAGTTAGTCAGGTCAAGTGGGAGATTTGGAGAATTCCTAGCAATGGAAATAGTATACGTAGAGGCCTGGAATTCAGAAATTTCATGACAATCCAAGGAACCAAAAGAAGCGTAGGAGACTTGAGACAAGGAGACAGTTTCAGGACACTAACAAAGTTATCTGACTGAGTTATCCAGATGATAATGATGATGCAGACCAAGTTGTGGTGGAGATGAAGAGCAGTAGGAAGGACACAAACATGGTAGCTGTTTTAAGGGCAGAGTCAATGCTACTGTGACCGTTAGATTATGGTAGGTGACTTGAAGAGAAGACACCTAATTTCAACACTCAGGTAGATGGTGATACCTTTCTTCTAAACCCTTTACAAAAGAAATGGAGTGTGTTTGAAGACAGAAAGTGCTGAAACAGGAGGGGTGATACTGAGTTCAGTCTTGCATGTGATGAGTTCAAGTTGCCCATGGAATATACAAATGGATATGGCCAGGTAACTGGCCATGTGAGCTGTACCTATGGAAAAAATTCTGAACTAGAGCTATTTGATTGAATTTTGTCAGTTGGTAAGGAATTAAAACCTTGCAAGGAAGCAATTCAGTAGGTAGGAGACAAACCAGGTGCCTGATGTCACAGAATCCAAGGGAAGAGAGGCTGTCAAGAAAAAGTAGCATTCAGGGGTGTCAAGTGCTGTAAAAGAGACATAAAAGATAAGCACCAAAAATATTCCATTAATTTAGCAATGCAGTGCATACTGATAACTTTGATGTGAGTAATTTCACTGTTGATTTTGGAGAATCCGGTAATTACTCAGCGGTAAATAGAGAACCAAGATTGCAAGGGGTTGAGACATCACTAGGAATCGAGAAAATCAAGGAGCTAATGAAAAGCAATCCTTTCAAGACTTGCAGCTGTGATGGGAAAAGATAAAGACCATAGTAACAGAAGATGAATGTAGAGGCAAGAAGAGCATGGTCTTGAGTCTTGAGCATCTGTAAATGCCAGTGGGAAGGAGACAGGAGAGAGGGAGAGGTTGAGGATGCAGAAGAGATGATGGATAACCAGTAGCCTCATAGCTCAGTTGGTAAAGAATCTGCCTGCAGTGTGGGAGATCTGGGTTCGATCCCTGAGTTGGGAAGATCCCCTGGAGAAGGGAAAGGCTACCCACTCCAGTATTCTGGCCTGGAGAATTCCATGGACTGTATAGTCCATGGGGTCACAAAGAGTCAGACACAAATGAGCGACTTTCACTTTCAGACAGGACTGAGGGTATGTTTTCTAATGCAGTTGCAGGAGAGGCAGGAAGAATAGATGTAGTTGCTGGTACTTTTGTAACTTAGGTGAAAGGTTAAAATAAGGTCCTTCTATGGATTTTATGCTTCTTGTTGAAGCAGAAATAGTAAATGCAGAGTGCTGGGATGGTGTTAGAGTCTGAGATTCAAGGAAGAGTGGCAATTTGAAATTGCTGCTCTGGGATATTAGAAGTGTTGACTATAGAATCTGTGAACAATGAAATCCTTTTCTATTTTGCAGTTTCAAGTCCATTTCATTGCTTCTGAGTTTACGAAAACTGTTTCAGAATCTTCCTTGCACTTTTTTCCATCTCTTTTCCTTCTTTTTTTCTCACCTCCCCAATTTAAAGCTTCCAATTTTGAAAAAAAAATTCAATATACGCCAGGGGCCATGAAATCTGATAAGAGATACTACAAAGTAAACGTTGATTTCTGGTTTCTTGGCTTGTTTGTTATTATTCATCTTAGGCCACAAATCTACTTTGCATCCAATGAGGGGTTCTAGTAAAGAAAAATAGCTTTTAATTATCTCATTAATTTAGGACCATGTGGCTAGTCCAAACAAATAAACAGGCCAAGAAAAGTCTACCTTGAGTTTTTTAACTCCCAGGATAGGTTTTCTATCTAATCAAAAGAACCCAGGAATTACTCAATCTCATTTTAAATGGTGTTGTTTTCTGTGCAAACAGTTTTACCCTTTAGCTGATTTTCTAAGTGTTAAACTGAAAAAGATTCTCTCAGAAGGCTTGGCCATCATGTCCTCAAATCTCTGCTGTGTTAGAGTTGTCTAGTTTTCACAGTGCTTTGTATCCAGAGGACCTGATCTAAACCATGATATTATTCCATTAAAAGAGAAACACCTTAGCCCAGGCAGGGACTGGGTCTGTCAAGTTCATCTCCCAGCAGCACCTGGTGAGTGCTCTGTGTTTATTGAATGAATGAATCGCTGGACAGATGGATGGACAATGGCAAATGATAATCCTACCACCATACCAGGGGAAGTGCAGACAACTGCTATGATTTGGAAAACTGGAGGGAAAAAAATGGTTAAAACAATCACACAGTAAACTGGACTGCTCGGAAGAGAAGCCAGTGACCCATTATTTACATGCCAAGGTTACCTACTATCTATGACTTACCAAGGTGACCAACTCCTTGACTCTCATTATCACCCTTCTTTGTTCTGCAGTTACTTGACTTCTTACATAACTGATCCCTTCATTCATTTACCTGATGGTTTGTTTGACAACTCTGTTGAAAACCGAAGCTGCAGCATGCCAACTCCCACCCTGGAAGCAGGAGATACAGCAGTGAGTCAGGCAGATCTGGTTCCTGATCTCAGGAGCAACCAGACTCACAGGAGGTTTCCATTGCATGGTCTTCTCTCTGCTTTTCTTCAAGAGGAAAAGGCTGACATGTACAATTTGCTATATCTGTTTGAAGTTCTGTGGTTAGTGATTTGGGATTCAAACCATTCTTGATCCATGACTTAGGAATCAAAATCCTGAATTTCATTGTTCATGTGCTTGGTTTTTGTTTTCTCTTTGTTTTACCTCCTTGTTCTCCTTAGACATAAATAGAATGTCTTAGAAGAAACCTTTGATTGGCAGTTGAGGCCTACAAAGCCATCTTTGTAGGCATAAATTTGGTATTACATGTCTAGTATGACCTATGTACGGAATGAATGATTTCTCCATAAAGGAGAATTCAAAAGAAATTTCAAGAAAGTGAGTTCTTTCCATTTTGTATTGCCAACAAATGCAGAAACCCTGATGTTCATTTGTGGAGAGGAATATGGCAGATGATACACAATAGATGTTGTAGCAACGTTCACTTATATTCCTTTTTTTTTTAAAAAATATAAAAGATGTTTCTTTCAAGAAGCTATTCTAGGATCTTTCCCTTGACAGTGTCCTAGTTCTTATCTCTGCTGTGCACAGGCTCACAAAATGTTTTCTTTGAAGGGCATTTTGTTATTGGCCCTTCTTTTATTTTCCTTCCCATAGTAAACAGAACTGAAGGTGTTTACTCCCCATAGTGAGGAGGCACCTGGGTGCACACACAGTGGCCTGAACGTCAGGCTTTTCTCTGCCTGTCATTCCCTGACTGTGAGCAACAGGCACAGTGAGCACTTCTCCACCCTCAGTGAACCCCAGGCAGAAAGGAAGCTGTCACAGACCTTTTGTGACTTGGAGAGAATGAGTAGGAAGAAAGGCTGCCTCAGCTGGTAGTGACAAAACCTTAGGACTCAGTGAGAACGTTTTTCCTGCTTTACTGATGGCCGTGCATTCCCTCATCCTAATTTGCCCAGGAGAGTCCCACTTTATGCCTGTTACTCCCGTGTCATTATTAAGAGTGCCCCTGGACTTCTCTGGTGGCTCCATGGTAAAGAATCTGCCTGCTGATGCCAATGCAGGAGACACAAGTTCGACCCCTGGTCCGGGAAGATGCCACATGCCATGGAGCAACTAAACCCATGAGCCGCAACTACTGAGCCTGTGCTTTAGAACCCATGCTCTGCAACAAGAGGAGACCAAGCGCCACAATGAGAAGCTCATGTGTCGCAATGAGAGAAAAGCCTGTTTAGCAACAAAGATTCAGCACAGCCAAAAATAAATAAAAGTTTATTAAAAAGTGTACCCCACTATACTCTGAAAAGTGGTCTTGTTTGGACAATAGAGTCACTCTTTTACATGGACACATGAGTAGAAAACCTTAACCACCGGAGATGCTCCTAGCTCTCCATATCTGTGTCTCCTGATGTGAGAACTGGGTACTTTTAGGAAATGAAATTATGTATGAGACACATGCAGAGTACGTGAACGCAGCGAGGTGACTACAAGATTGAGCTCAGTCGATTGCACACCTACTGTGTGCTTAGCACCTTGCGAGGTACAGACAGCACAGAGGTCAGTTCTGCCCCAGAGCCAACAGCTCACTATCTTTCCTTACTATCTTTTCATTCTTCCCCATGACTTAAATATGAAACACATTTGTGATATTCCACTTCTGGGCTTTTTTGGGAGGTTTAATGTCAGTGTTGTTGTTCAGTCACTCAGTTGGGTCCAACTCTTTGCAACACCATGGGCTGCAGCACACCAAGCTTCCCTGTCTTTCACTATCTCCCAGGGTTTGCTCAAACTCATCTCCATTGAATCAGTGATGCCATCCAACCATCTCACCCTCTGTCGCTCCCTTTTCCTCCTGCCCTCAATCTTTCCCATCATCAGGGTTTTTCCAATGAGTTGGCTCTTAGCATCAGATGGTCAAAGAATTGGAGCTTCAGCATCAGTCCTTCAATGAATATTCAGGGTTGATTTCTTTTAGGATTGACTGGTTTGATCTCCTTGCTGTCCTAGAGACTCTCAAGAATCTTCTGCAGCACCACAGTTCAAAAGCATCAATTCTTCGCCACTCAGCCTTCTTTATGGTCCAACTCTCACATCCATACATGACTACTAATGTCAGTGTATCATGTTTTAATTAATTTATAGAACATCATATCATGAAACTGTTGAATCACATCTTTTCCCTAGGCATCAAATATATTCTCAGTGTAAATCTGACATCTAGATATGAAGAACAAAAGTAATCAGGAAAATAATTGTAAGATAATTGTAAAGAATGATGTAATGTGTGGCCGTTTTAATGTGTTGCTACAACCTACAGCATCTTGTGTTTTCCTTAGAAAGAAGACCTCAATCTGGAGATTCAAATCCCTCAGCCTGCCTCACTTCCTACCACCCTTTGATGGGAGATCACATGGCTGTGACAAAGAGCCATGTTGAGAAAGCCATGGCATTGTATTGTTTGTAGATTAAGTCTACAAACTCCCTTTGACTAAAAGGAAGTTACTGCCAGTACTAGAAACAATTAGAGAAGCTGACTCCGAGGGTCAATATAGCAGAGGTCACTTCAGAAAAGAGAAGCAACTCCAGGTATGATAACCAGAGAATGATTTAGTCCAGAGGATTAGATGCATACTAAATCTTTGGAAAGGCCAAAGGAGCAGATTTTCGAGCTCCCAGCACAGAATTCTGAAGCCAGATAGAACCAGTCCACAAGGGAACTACCATCTCTGAGATACCGCTGAAGTCCTGAATTCAAGAGCATCATCTGTAACTGTGAACTAAGATTCAGGAAGTGGAAATGTAGATGCTACCATGTTTAGCTCCTGTTACCACCTGCATTGCTTCAACCAGGAAGCTGGAGAATCCACTTTGGAAAGATGATATGGGAGATCTCATGCTTCTGTAACTAAACTTACCAACAGAAGCAGCCAAAGGGGCAGGGAGGTGGCCACTACTCTACTACCAACTTCTGAGTCATCACAGATAGATTTCTTTGATGGACAGTTGCCAGATGTATCAAACAAAAATAATACATTTGACATCCTTAAACTGGGATAAAAATCCATTGTTTACCCGAAATTCACATTTAACCAGCACCCTGTATTTCATCTGACAACCTTAGCTTTTTAAAACCTACTTCATATCCAGAATCCTAGGTGGAATGACAGGCACATGCTCATCTCATTCATGCCCATCTCAGTTGTCTTTTTAAACACTTTTATTTATTTATTTTTGGGTATGCTGAGTCTTCATTGCTATGCAGACTTTTCTCTAGTTGTGGTGTGCTGGAGCTAATCTTTGTTGTGGTGTGCAGGCTTCTCATCATAGTAGCTTCTTTTGTTGTGGCACATGGTCTTAGCTATGCCACAGCATGTGAAATTGTCCCAGACCAGGGATCGAACCTGTGTCCCCTGCACTAGCAGGCAAATTCTTATCTGCTGCACCACTAGAGAGGTCCTCAGGTGTCTCTTTCTTACTGTTTTGCATTGGCCAGACGCGGGATTCAAAGCAACATTCATTCCCTTTTGCACCCTGAAAGATGTATGCGTCTCAGATCACAAAACCCACAGCAGTGTTATCACAGTGACTTAGACCTTCCATGTTTGAGATCAAACAGCTGTGACTATCCTGGCCCAGAACATATACAGCTGTTTGTTTCCGTGGAAATTGGAATTTTGGGGTCTGGACCATTGACTTGCAAATGACTTTTGGTTACAGAACTCTTTCTAAGTTGGAGGCTGCTTTGACTCATTTCCTGAGTAAAGATGTCATAAGGAAGAACGCCAGATTTGCGCCATGCTCATCAACTATTTAGTGAGAAGAAATGTCAGCCTAGAGCATGAAAAGAAATACTGCCTCTCTGAGAAGTCAAAACTGATGAAAAACAAGCGCATGAGCATGATGCCACTCTTCAGAAAGGCAGAAACTCCTTTTTTGCTGTTCCCTGTCTTGCCTAGGATTTTCTCATCTGCATTTAAAACAGTGGGATAGCTCTAAATCTCAAGGCAACTGATTGTAACAGAAAATCAGTAGTAATTGGAAGCAGTGTGATGTTTGGAGAAGTAATGGAGATAGCTGCTCTCCATGTTACGCTGTAGGACTTGCCATGGCAATGAAATCAGGCAGTAGAAGCTTGGCCGAGCAAGTGCAAGCAAACAGTCCTACAGAGAACGGTGCCATGTCTTCAGTCCTTTTATCTCTGGTGGTGAGTGAGAAGTCGGGGAATTCTTTGGCAGAAAACTTTATCTAGGGGTTAGCAAAGGTTATTTGGCTGAAAGAGGTTATTGTTACAGTGAAATCAAACTTTGCATGAATTGTTTGCTATTAAAGCAAATTGAAAATAGGCCTTGCATCTTTGATAAGGGAGGTGAACCTCATAGATTAGCTGGTGAGCTTTTTTTTTAAATAAACTTATAAATTGCTTTTTTTCCCCAAAGATGCAGTAGCCATTTTTCTTTCCCAAAAAGTTTGTTATTTTTCCTAGTGTCTTACTCTTGGCTATGAAAATGTTATTGCACATAAAAGCATGATAGATCTTTGACAAGAATTTGTCATCATCCTTAAATCCCAAACCCTCAAATTATGTTTACTAATTATAACTTAATTCCATACATTTAGTGATACTTTAAAACACATGAGTTATTTTGTAACTCCTAACATCACAAAGATAAATTTAATCCCATAGACTAAGTGTTGTGCCTGAAAGTATACTTCATTTAGGCAAAGAGAGATGCGTAGAAAACAATTAGTGAAATTCTCAGTGCTGTATATAACTCAGACATTATATGGAATTTTTTTCTGTGAATATCATCATAAGATGTTGAAAAGAGAAGGATATGAACATATGGTGTTTAAAAGGCTCAGATCCTCTTCTGAGTGCTTCAGACCTATTATTTAACTGTGATCTTAGATCAGAAGTCTGATTTTTTGAAAGTTTTGTTTTGCCCTGAATGTTAAAAAAAAATGACTTCTATATCATATGATTGGCTGTGAAAATGTAAACCAGAAGCCCAGTGAAGAATCATTTTATATCATTTGGTAAATACCATGATTGAGGATACTTAAAATCGAGGATCTGGGTAGCCCCGATATGTGGGGGTTTGGGAAATTCCAAGACTTAAAATCATATAGATTTTACAGTGAAGAAGCATCTCAGTTACCTTTGAGGCTTCAAAAATGGACTGGCCAAGGGATATTTTCTTGCTTTCTCAGGCTGCAGGCAGTTTCCAGACATAAGTGTTCATGCATTGAGGGAGCTATAACCTGTAGTTTCCACTTTTCTTGTGATTGCACTTAAAACCATGAGTATAGGCCCTAGGATTTACGGAGATCCCCTTCTTGGGGCAAGCAGATCCTTCAGGCTTTCATCTGTCAGTTTGTCAGTGTTCACTTCCGTATCTGTGGTTTCCTGCAACCTCTGAAGTCTGAGATACAGAATGAATGGAGAAGCGTACAAAAATCTAACTCATAATCATAGACTTGTCTCTCCAACAGAGAGGCTGTTTTGTCTTTTTTTTTTTTTTTAATTTTCCATAATCAAGCCATTAGCATGAAACAAGGACACGTAATCTTACCAGGGCAAAATTGGGGTCGTGCCATAGGCTGGCTGAATGAGCACTCTGTGGCGTGATGATGTATGGCCACTGCACAACAATGCCTTCCCCCCATCAAATCTGCCCTTTAATTACATTTTAAATCTCATTTGAAGAGATTTTGTCATTATGGAAATTGCTTGGTAAATGTGCCCATGATGAAACCCAATAAAAGTTGGCTGGGAAGAATTGAAGACAGAGGAGATGAATCAGCAACTAAAACCCTGATAGCAGACCAGCATTCGCTTGGCTTTAGGTAAACCAGTCCATGCAATAACAGAAATCTTCGTTGACCCAAAGGTATATTTTCCCTGGATTATTACAGGGAGCTGTGCCCAGTAGCACTATCACTTCTTCCATAAGCTGAAGGGAGAGATCTGCTCTCCGACTCAGCTAGCGTTAGTTTCCCCAGCCTCAGAGCCATCACTTGAATTTATCACTGCCCGGATAAATAATACATTTGCCTCATCGTCCAGACTTCATGCTTGTAGGCAATGCAGGCCTATGGTTCTTTAAAGGAGCAAAAACTTTCTTTCTTTTTAAACATTAGTTTTATTTCCTTATATAATCCCGTGATTCTTTTCTAAAAATTTTATGTATTTATTACTTTTGATTATTTATTTATTATTTTGGCGTTATGTCTTTGTTGCTGCACACGGGCTTTCTCCAGTTGTGGCAAGCAGGGGCTACTCTCTAGTTGTGGAGCATGGTCTTCTCATTGCAGTGATTTCTCTTGTTGTGCAGCATGAATCGTCGGGTACCCACGGGCTTCAGTAGTTGCAGTGACTGGACTCAGTAGTTGCAATGACCAGACTCTAGTGCACAGGCTTAATAGTTGTGGCGCAGAGAGTTGTTGTGTGTCATGAGAGATCTTCCCGACCCACTGATCAAACCTGTGTCTCCTGCACTGGCAGGCGGATTCTTTACTATTGACCATCAGGGAAGCCCCGTAATGGCTTTCTTTGCATGAAATAGAGAACACCTCTGCTTTCTTTGCAGGGTCATTAAAAAATATCTATACTGCTGGATTACACAAGGCATGTGAGGAGGATTCTTAGGTAAAGGGTAAATTCAAAATGTCCTTTCTCTCCAACAGGGATTGTCTCATATCTTTGTGTAGCATATCTGATCTGAAATTTTCTTTCAACCGTATTCTTAATTATCTCTTTCTTCAATCTTGAACTGGTTCACCAAGCTACTGGGCAGAGACCCTAGAGCCATAGCTATACTCTCCTAGGGGTACCAACTTCTGTGTCTTTCCCCAGGCGTCTGGCTGAATGCCCCCCTTTTCCTCCATGTTCCCCACCAACCCATCTTTTATTTGGTATTGTTTTCCCAAGCAGATGGCAGGTCAAAACCAGAAAGGGCCACATTGCTTGAATGTAGTGAGAGTGACAAGGATTTCCCAGTAGCACTCAAGGACTGCCTTTGGCTATGCCCCCTTCCCCAAATCTTGTCATATTTTGTGTTTATGAATATTTGTGCAAGTTTCTCAGGAGAGGATCCATTATTTTCTCAAAGGCATTCATGACCTCCATGGGATGAAGGACCCTTATGCTAGACCAATGGCTTACTCTCACAGGATGGTCCCTGACATAGCAGTATCAGCCTCATCTGGGAGCTTGTTAGAATGCAGATTCTTGAGCTCTCTCCCAGACCTATAGAATCAGGAACTCCAGAATTGGGACCCAGCAGCCTACACTTTAATCAGCCCTCCAGGTGGTTCCCAAGCTCACTCAAGTTTGAGAACCACTCTGCTAGACAAACCACCAATACATGCTGAAAACTCATATTTACAGGCCTGGGACAGAGCAAGCTCCAGGAGTTAGTGATGGACAGGGAAGCCTGGTGTGCTGCAGTCCATGAGGTCGCAAAGAGTTGGACATGACTAAGTGACTGAACTGATGTGGATGACATGGAGAAAACAGACCCCTCTCTCCTTCCTCCCATGGACCTTCCATTCTGGCCACATAGAATAACTCAGTGCTGACTTGTATCCTTATCTTCAACTTATGCTTTTGCCTCTGCTTCAGATTTCATCCTCCTACTTCTTTCTTGGTCAGTGTCTACTCATCCCTCAAGACCCTACTCACATATCCTCATTTGTCTGATGGCCTCCGTTATCTTGGCAGTAAGGCTAATTGCTCTGTGTTCTCATAGGGCTATATCCACTTTAACAGTATATCCACTCTAACAATATTCCATGTTATTTGGGTTGTGTGTTTTCTTAAGACTTTTTCAGGAGACTGTGAACCCCTTGAAGTAAGAAACTTGCATCTTGGTTTTATGAGTATATTCATGAGCGAAGGACACCCCCCCCCCATATTTCTGGCAGTCCACAAAAGGGACTTAGAAGCAGGCAAAAGGCTTTTTTAGCAAGTCTCTTTATTTTCTACTCAGTTCGGTCACTCAGCCGTGTCCAACTCTTTGCGACCCCATGGACTGCAGCACGCCAGGCTTCCCTATCCATCAGCAACTCCCAGAGCTTGCTCAAACTCATGTCCATCAAGTCGGTGATGCCATCCAACCATCTCATCTGTTTTCTACTCAAGATCACGTCAATTATTAGCTTTTACCCACATTCCCTTCTTGGTCCCCAATTGGTGAGATTCGAGTTGTTTTTTTTTCCTGTTAAACTCTGAACTCTATCAGAAGTTTGAGCAGAATATACTATAACTGTGCAGTTCCTTTGTTGCTTTCTGAGAAGGGTGGACCAATAACATTTGTCCATGGTAAAGCACTATGGACATGGCCTGTTTACCATGTCACTTTCTTGGGGTAACTAGACTTCTTCATTTGTAATCAAGAGCAGTGACAATGATGAAATCCAACTGAAAAGTTTCAAAGCCCTGTGAGGCAGGTTTCTACTGTTCTATAACAGATACTACCATGTAGCTCCCATGTAAAAATTTGTATGTCAAATAATCTATAAAAGCATCCTTTTCTCTGTTCTAGTTCTTTATTAAAAAAACTTACATAATTTATCTTATGGGCATGGAAACACATAAGCCTTCTTAAACCTTACTCTTCTGGTAATAGTTTTTTAATTCTCCATGTTTTCAGATGAAGGAGGCATTGTCTCATGGCCAAAGGCCTAGAATACCCTAGGATTGCTTCAGTAAGATGTTCTGAACTGAATGGAGTGCTTTGGGAAGGATTAGTAGGTATATAATAGAAAACTTATGAATGAGTTTCTGGCCTCAGCAAAATAGGTTCTAGCAGTGAAAAAATATCTAAGATATTTTACCAGATACTTTTTAAAATTTAGTTTTCTCATCTATGTCATGTTTCGTTTGGCAGATATGCTCATGTTACCTACCTTTATATTAATGTCCACATGCATATCCTTTTCTATTTCCTTTTCCTTGTGTACTGAGGAAAAGTACCTTAAAAAGAGTAATTGTTCTCTCCCCATCACCATCTCTCCTCTTCCATGAGAGAAGAAAGCTAAATAGGATGAAGTAACTCCCTAAGCACAGAAAAGCCATTATACTCTCCAAAAGTAGTAATGTACTCTACTTGGTAGTAGATATAAGTTAAGTTATGAAAGAACACCAGGGAATCAGACCCAATTATATCAGCAGGGCTTTAGTTAACATCATGGTTCTAGAACCTTCTTTAACATTCAAACATTATGGATACCTATAATTCACTTTAAAGGTAATATTTCTAAGTTTTAGGCTGAAAAGTACCCACCAATGAATATAATTGTGTCCAAAGTGTGTTTGTAAATTACTTGGAAATTGTCCTATTTAGAGTGAAAGAAAATATAGAAATGTCTTAGATTTATTGCATCATTAACCCTTTTCTAAATAATTGCCTCAGTGTAGAGGTGTTTTGTGATTATGTCAGGAATTATGAGGGTTTTAGGGGGAGTGGGAAATGGAATAAAGTTGTTTTTCTCCACTTACAACATCTATAATTAAAACAAGCTAGAGGAAATTAGCTACATGGCTGTTATGATTTCTAGCATATTATCAAAAATAATTATGGCACTTGGCCATATGTTCTTGCCTTCTTCTTACAGATTGCTATTGGGATAAGATGAGACTTGACATCAACTAATTGCTTATTTGTAATATACAATCTTCAACTACAGTGTTTCTCTAGAGGAAAAAAATAGCTCTGTGACAAAGAGATTCAGGAAATAAGCACTTTTCTAACGTTGAACTCTATACATAATATAGATAAATTGTACAGATCAATATAACCAGATGTATCTTGGTTCATGGGAAGATAGTTGTCTATTTTAAGAATAAGAATATATTCCATTTATTTAGAGCCATTCACAATGATCAGAGATATTAGTTTGGAGTTGATTGAGGAAATATAAATAATTTAATAGCTACCTAGAAAATCATTCCATTTCCTAGCCAATCCATTCAAAGCATCACAATATGTTTCTCAATCCAAATATCTCACGTTTGCCTTAATGAGTTATTTATTGTATTGGATTACATGTAGCCCAAGTCAGAATTCACTTGCTTTCTAGTTGAGAAGTGGAGGAAAAGTGGGGGTGGGGACAATAAAAATAAGAACATAAATTCAGACAGATCTCTAATCCAATCTTGCTGCTGCCATATGAGAGCTGTGGAATTTGGTCAAGTTACTTCACCTGTGCAAATTATAGTTTCCTCAACTAGGGAATGAGAAGACTTTCTTTGTAGAGTTGATGTAAAAGATGTATAAGGGATGCTAACTCTTAAGTTTCCTGCCCCATTTCATCCATTTACTCCACCCTCACCCCCAGCCCTCATCATGGCTCTGCAATAATAAATGTTTCAGTGTCCCAAAGGCCCATCTGGTCTTTCTCAGGTAAGGGCAGTTATCTTCAAACAGGCTGAGTCCTACAAGTAAAACATAATACCAAATGGAAATTTCCTTCACCATTGTAGACTGTGCATATGTGGTTGTCTCTATGAAAGAAATGCAGAATCTAGAATTTTGTGTCAAGGTCTTTCAGGACTACCATTGGCAGTGATCTCCTGAAAGATATCTATCTCATGTAGCAAAATGCTCACTCAGTTTTGAGCAATTAATCTGTATAGCAATATCTGAAAAAAATAGTGCAACATGGTATGGAGTTTTTTGAGGAATTTTAGATATATTAGTAAAAAAGAAAACTCAGTCTATCTAAGGACTCATCTTCCATCACCAACATTATGAAGGCATGCCATTCTTTTTTGTAACTCAGGTACTGAGCCAAATGGATACCTACATTAGTTCCCTGCTGGGTCCATGGCATCTTAATTTGAGAAACATCCAATGCAGTATTACTCTACCTATCCTTTCTCAGGATTTTGTGTCCCTTAAAACTTACTCTTGCATATTTTAGGAGTGCCTAATAGGATATATTTTAGGTGGAAGTCTCCTGGTCCTATATGCAGCTTTGGTGTCAATGTCATGCCTTGTCATTGTAACTGACTTGACACCAAAGGGCGAGTGTGTGTGTATGTGTGTTTGCAATACAGCATAAATAAGGTTTGTCTTACTCCTTATCAAACCTAAAATAACATGTCTATCTTTCAAATGCTTTTGTGAGTAGTTATCACTTGGCCTAATTCTACCTTCCAAAGGTAGAGCAAGAGAAGCATGAAGTTGAGTCACACATGCAGCTATTTCAATAATTTATGAGCACTTGAAGAACACAGAATCTTTCTTCCTAAGTCCTCTCTTTCCAGAGGCATGGCTTTATTGGTTCATGAATAGCTGGGGCTGCCCATCAGCCAAACTTCCTGTCTCCATTCTCTCCCCCACTGTTGTTTACCCTGAAAACTGCTCCCTAAACAATTATTTTCAAATTCTTTTTTTGACTATGTCATGCTTGCAGTGGAAGCTCCAGTGGAATCTTGCTATTATAGGATCAGTTATAATGTCCAGGCTGCTTTCACAGCTCTCAATGTCTACTCTGTACCCTTTGCATACAGTTGTTGACCTTTCACAACACCACTACCTTAGTTCCTTCTCACATTTCTGGCTCTCATCTCTGTGCATTTGGTATTCATTTTCCTTGAAAAGACCTCATGTCTTCTTTGCTCTCAAGCATGGAGTCATGGAAGAAGGGGAGAGGAGTCCAGACGGATATATTTTAATGACAGCTCTCAATAGATCAGACATTAAGTTAGCGTTTAGATGCTTTATTCACATTATCTCATCTAATCTTTGCCAAAACCTTATAAGGTAGGTATTATTAGCCCTATTTGTGGATGAAAAAAAAGTTTTGAAGTATTTTATAATTGGCCCCAAATCACAAAGCTAGCAAGTGAGGTAATTAGAATCTTAACAGATCTTATGATGCTAAAGACTAGGCCTTGCCCATGGTGCAGTACTTTGTCTCACTCTATGTTAATCACCCCCATCCATTCCAGGCTTTAAGACATACTCATGTCTTTATGTACTCTTTAGTTACATGGATCTTTGTAACTCTTCCTCAACTGCTTGAAATCAGATTCCCCACCTCAAGTATAAGCTCTCAATATAAACATAAAAATCATCCCCTAAACTCCAAGAATTGATGCTTTTGAACTGTGGTGTTGGAGAAGACTCTTGAGAGTCCCTTGGACTGCAAGGAGATCCAACCAGTCCATCCTAAAGGAGATCAGTCCTGGGTGTTCATTGAAGGACTGATGCTGAAGCTGAAGCTTCAATACTTTGACCACCTCATGTGAAGAATTGACTCATTGGAAAAGACCCTGATGCTGGGAAAGATTGAGGGCAGGAGGAGAAGGGGACGACAGAGGATGAGATGGCTGGATGGCATCACTGACTTGATGGACATGTGTTTGAGTAAACTCCGGGAGTTTGTGATGGACAGGGAGGCCTGGCGTGCTGCGATTCATGGGGTCACAAAGAGTCGGACACGACTGAGCAACTGAACTAAACTGAACTGAAACTCCTTTGATCCTTCATCCCTCTTCAGGTTCTATCTTATTTCTCGTCTAAATGTCATAGTCAAACTTTTCGATAGTTTTGTCTGTTCCATTAACCTTCTAAAGTCTTCTTCTTATATCTATTTCTTCCTCTCCTCTGAAACTGTTGTTACCAAGGTAACCAATGAGTTTCTTTGTTGCCAAATCCAGTAGACAGTGTTCTGCTGTAATATGACCAACCTCTTTTTTTTTTTTTTTTTTTGGCTGTACCATGTGGCCTGTGGGATCTTAGTTCCCTCACCAGGGATTGAACCCACGCCCCCTGCATTAGGAATGCGGAGTCTTAACCACTGAAACAGCAGAGAACTCCCTTACCAACCTCTTATCACTGTTTGACACTGTTGCCTGCTCCTTCCATTTTGAAACCCTTTTTCCTCTCTTAGTTAGCATGACACCAATTCCTATCATCCCCTTCACCTCCTGCCTTCAATCTTTCCCAGCATCAAGGTCTTTTCTCACCATCTGCAGTGATTTTGGGGCCCCCAAAAATAAAGTCTCTCACTGTTTCTATTATTTCCTCATCTGTTTGCCATGAAGTGATGGGACCAGATGCCATGATCTTCATTTTCTGAATGCTGAGTTTTAAGCTAACTTTTTCACTCCCGTCTTTCACTTTCATCAAGAGGTTCTTTAGTTCTTCTTCGCTTTCTGCCATAAGTGTGGTGTCATCTACATGTCTGAGGTTACTGATATTTCTCCCGGAAATCTTGATTCTAGCTTGTGCTTCATCCAGCCCGGCATTTCACATGATGTACTCTGCATATAAGTTAAATAAGCAGGGTGACAGTATACAGACCTGACGTACTCCTTTTCCTATTTGGAACCAGTCTGTTGTTCCATGTCCAGTTCTAACTGTTGCTTCTTGACCTGCATACAGATTTCTCAGGAGGCAGGTCAGGTGGTCTGGTATTCCTATCACAGTTTGTTGTGATCCACACAGTCAAAGGCTTTGGTGCAGTCAATAAAGCAAAAGTAGATGTTTTGCTGGAACTCTTTTGCTTTTTCAATGATCCAGCGGATGTTGGCAATTTGATCTCTGGTTCCTCTGCCTTTTCTAAAACTAGCTTGAACATCTGGAAGTTCACGGTTCATGTTTTGCTAAAGCCTGGCTTGGAGAATTTTGAGCATTATTTTACTAGCGTGTGAGATGAGTGCAATTGTGCAGTAGTTTGAGCATTCTTTGGCATTGCCTTTCTTTGGAATTGGAATGAAAATTAACCTTTTCCAGTCCTGTGGCCACTGCTGAGTTTTCCAAATTTGCTGACATGTTGAGTGCAGCACTTTCACAGCATCATCTTTTAGGATTTGAAATAGCTCAACTGGAATTCCATCACCTGCACTAGTCTTAGTATCAAATAATCCCACATTCTTAAAGCCAGCCCAGGCTCCCAACTCTGAGTTCCACATATGTATTTGAAATCTCCACTTCATAGTCATTTTAAAGCATAACATGTAACTAGAACACAAAATTGACTTTCCCCCTAGTTTTCACCATCACAGTTAATGACACGACCATCTATCTGTTGTTCAAGTTAAGAATTTGGAGTCATCGTTGAGATACCCCTCTCCTTTACCTTCATCATCCAACCCCTGAGTATGTATAAGAAATCCAACATCCATATTATATCTCACATCAGTCCACTTCTCTCCTTCTACAATCACCCCAGTCCAGGCCACCATTATCTCATCTGGATTAGAGCCCCTGGCCTCTCACTGGTCTTTTGTTTCCTCTCCTGCCTTCTTTAATCTCCACATAGCAATGCAGTGATTTGTTTCAAGCCTAAATCACACCATGTCAGCACCCTGCATTAAAAGCCTCTACTGTTTTCCATTGTACTTGAAATAAAATTCAAACTCCTGACCATGGGACCGCAAGGCTCCACGCTATCTCAAGCTTCTCTGACCTCCTATCCAGTCACTTTTCTTTCTTAGGAAAGATCTTGGCTAGAATGTACTATCACAGAGCTGATGCAAAGGTCTGCCCTTTTACTTGGGAGGGATTTGGTGCCCTTAGGTTTTAACATGACTAGGGTCTTCCCATCTTGTAAGTCCCAGCTGACACTGAACCTTCTCACTTAGGTGTTCCTTGCCCACAATAATCACAGAGCACCCCGTCATCGCTGTTATCACCATATCTATGCTGTTATTCTCATTGTAGCTCCCTCATGTGTTACCTTCAGAGCCCCTTCTTATTTTATTGAACATTCATCGTTTACCAGATTTCTCCCTGGTTTATCCTGTTTCTCTCTCTTGTTATCCTTCTATGCTGTGAATGCCAAAAAGGCAGAGATATGGTGTTTTCTCACCACCACAGACTTGGGTGCTGATATATTAAATATTAGTGGGAGGAAGAAAGGACAGAGAAAAAGATAGGGGAGGAGGAAGGGATGAAGGAAGGAACTAGGCGTGGGGACTACACCTTTCTTACATCATATGGATTCCCACTGCTCACCATGAAATCTTGGACTTAAAACAGGCACTTAACACATGTTTGTGGGATGAATAAGTAGGCAGGCTGTTTTGCACTGTGACAGAACAAAGAGAATCCAGGAAAAAGAAGATGCAGAAGCAAAAAGATAACATCCCATCTTACATCCAGCCTAGTATATCTGAAATGAACCGTTCAATTTTAGAAAGTCATTTTCAGAATAGAGTAAACCAGAGGGTCAGACAAGGAGAGAAAACATCATGTGTTTCCAGCATTTGGGATTGCTTAGGGCAGTCTGACAAATGGGATTTTGCTCCATTTCCTCTGGGCTAATCCACCCTAGGCCAGGTATTTTTAAAGATTAGATTTTGAAATAAAGGTTTGCACCTGGGAATGTACTGCATCAGGAGAACAGATCCCTTCTCACCAGTGTTTGAGTGCTTAAGTGTGAGAATTTTTGAACACAATATGAAAGCGAAGACAACAAACCCCACAGGATAATAGTCTCTGAGGACCTTAATAACAACCATTTTTAAAGCAAAGCCTGTGGGCACCTAAATCCATAGCTGCTGCTTTAAGATACATTGCAATGCAGTGGACCTGAAAACACACTCCTCATCTACCTAGAGCACCCAGGCTGTGAGCCAAACAGCACCCCTCAAAGTAACTCTTGTTTCTCTGGGGATGACATTTCTCCTGCTTTTAAAAAAAAGCATAATAGCCAGGTAGAGAAGAGAAACAAGGAGTCATCCCCACTGTGAACACATAGCTTGCTGCATTTCCTGTGAAAGTTAGGAGCCTCCAGCAGCTAGATTAGAATCCCTGTAAGGTCACGATTGTGGGTCCAATTCCTTTCTATGGGTGCTTCTCAAAAATCCTTTAGGAAGGATAATTCTGTTTTGTTTTGCTAGTTTTAATTTCAGTCCATAACAGACAGATACTTTTGTAACAAGCGATAAAAATAAATGACTTTAAAAAAATTACAAAAACCAGGCACACAAAATGCAAGCCCATGCTTTTTTTTATTTTTAGATTGGTATACATATTTCTGAAGATTGACTCAATTTCTGTTCTCATAACGAAATGTGTGTGTGTGTGTGTGTGTGTGTGTGTGTTTAACAAATCATTTTGGATAACCAAGCTAAGGAAGCTTTATTTTGGCATGTTTGTTTTTGTTTTATTTAACTTCTTTAAAACATCAACACCTTTTCAGGATAACTGTGTTGGAGAAATTCAAAGAGTTTTACATACACTACTTTATTCTTACATCGAGTTTATTGAACATAAATCTGCCTCTTTCTGGCTCATTCAGGATCATTGTCGTTAACACTAATTATTTTGCTTTGCTTTAAAGTTAGGTAATGCCTGCAAGGGCAAATAATATATGTAGGGCTGTTAGTTTCCACACTGTGTGACCCTGGTCAACTCTGAGTGCCCGCGGCTCGTTTTACACCTTTCAGGTTCTCTGTCAGATGTCACTTCCTGCTGCTCTCAGTTTAGCCCTTAAGGATAACTTCTCTCCTATTTTGGATCTTCTGATTCCGACCTTTTAAGTTCTTGGAAATCAGATCATCACCCTTTCTTTTCCTATCAAGCTTATTTGAATTAGGCAAACATTACCGGTAAAGAGAACTAATGACCTTATCATTATTCACATACTAATTGCTTTCAGAAAAGATTAGAGATGGTGTGTCTGCAATGAATTTTTTAGGGAGATTTGGTCACTTACTCTTCCTATATCTTTTTGTTGTTTTTGTTTTATTGCTTCTCAGTTATATTCAAGATAAGGAGATTATCATTTGCTGAGTTCTGTTTTAGACACAAATAATACCATACACATAGGAAAGAGAATATGTGGAATCTATTACCTGGTGTTTCAGAATAATATCATAACCATTTGTTTGGATAATAAAAAGAAGGGTGTAGCAGTAACTAATTCTTGGTATCTTCCTTCTTTCTTTTTCTTCTAATAAAACTTTCATAACTTTTCATATTCTTCCCTGGTTGTCTTACTACTTAAGATCACCCTGGATCATTCTACTTGTTGAACAAAATCATACAAATTTAATATTTAATAATCTCATCTTTGTCCTTTATTTTCTTTATGAAATTCTATTCTTACTGGCTTCTTGAAAGAATGTCTTTATCCTACTTAGTTTCAGGACCTTGACTCCATTCTACCTGGTTCTTCTTAGCACTCATTGCCTGTTGCAATCAGGTCATGGAATTTGTTGTACTCGCTCATAATCCAAACTCCTTCCCACATTTCTGTCCTTTCCAGGCTTTTCTCACGTGAAATACCCTCTTCCTCTTCCCTTCACCCCACTCTTCCCTTCTCCATCCTTCAAGGCTCAAACGAAGTTCCATGACTTTGTAAAGTCTATTTCTATCCACTTTCCCCCTACATTGATTCTCATAAGAAATCCTTGCATCATCTTTATGAAAGACTTATGGAGTAGTAAACAGCAGCCCACTCTAGTATCCTTGCCTGGAGAATCCCATGGACAGAGGAGTCTGGCGGGCTCCAGTCCATGGGGTTGCAAAGAGTTGGACACGACTGAGCAACTGAGCGCACAGCACACATTAAAGGCTTATTGGGCTCTGGATGATGTTCAAAGTATTTTACCAAAATTATTCCATGTGATAGTCAAAACAACCCAGCAGATAAGGTATTGCTACTTAATATTTGGTGAAGCCAGGGAGAAACAGTCTTTAAACTTATGCAACTATTAACGAAAAGAGGAAGAAGGGAATAAAGCTATGTCTGTGTAACTGCACTTTCCCATTAGTTTTCCCTGGAGGCTAAGAAAGGGGACTTATGACAGGAGGCTAGATGCTCAGAAAGGAAGGAGCGGTGAGATTTGAAAATGCTCCCAGGAAACACAATACTCCCTACTCCTAAAACTGCTCTCCTGTAAGCATATTACTTGTCTCATATCCAAACTTCCTTGATATTCACAGTTGAAATTTGCTCCATAATTATACATAACTTTAGACTAAAGTTCTCTTTCTGAGGGGAGGGCTACATATTCTTTTTTTTTATGGATTCATCTGTTTAATACAGGCATATGACATTTGTTAGTACTAGGCACCATAAAATGTAAACACACCCATCTTCTCAATTATTTTGTGCTCTCGTTGAATTGGATATATCTGTTCACTGCCTCAGATGTGTTTAACAGTCTCCATATTAATAAGACTGTAAAATCACTCTTGGAATACAGAAAATGTTAGTCTACCTTGTCTAATGGCAGTGCTAGAGTTGCTGCAATTTGGGCAGGAGTATTATTACTAAGAAAAATTAATAGAAAACAGTTTTAATTAATAGGAAAAAAGTTAGAGGCGATAGAGCCTAGCGGGTACGAGTCCAGTCCCTGGAGTCTGACGGCCAGGGTTTGAAAATCTCTCTGCATGGTTTATTACCTGTGTGACCTTGTGTGTTTTTTACAGAACCTCTCTGTAATTTCATTCTCTTATGTGTAAAGAGAAGATATTCATAATGTCTACCCTAGAGAGTTACCGAGAGGATTAAATGAGCTCATGTATATACAGTGCTTTAGACAGTGTCTGCCATAAAAGAAGTCTTATTATATATGTTGTTGCTTGGCCTCCGTTGTTACATAACAAATCCGTTTTCCCCCTGTTCATTAGTTCTTGTTCTCCCTAAAGAATACAATCACAAAAAGAAGAGAAAACTTACATTGAATGTAGCAACTAAGGCTTGAGTGATGTTTTCTTGTTAAGTGAGGAGTGAAATGAAACTCCTTAAAAATATCTGTGGAAATTACTTTTTGCCCAGGTTGGGTCTCCTCTGAGAAGTCCACTTGACTCTGCATCCCAACATCCTGCTTTTCTGGGGTCCCTGAGTCTAAAGGTTCATCTTTAGATAAATGCCATGGTGGTCATTTTATGCTAATATGAGTAAGTGCCTTCCTACTTCCCCTGTGGCTGTCTCCCTCCCTGCCTAGGACTCTTGCTGCCTGATTGTACTGAAAAATCTCGACTCCAGCATGCTGACTTCCTAAAGAAACCTTCTGGTCCCCACGGATACTCAGCTCCATGGCTGAGCAACCAACCTGAGTCCTGTAGTTTGACGGAATCCCTACCAGCCCGCCAACCCAAAAGAACATGGTCAAACTGTGTCCCTGCTGTAATGTCACCTCATTACTTCATGTAATGTTCACATGGTTCCTTTAGACAAAGGAATGAATTAATGCTGAGAGAATTTCTGTTCTGTCAGCAGGGATATTTTGTAGTAAGGAGACCTTCTCCATGCAAAGAAGTTTTCCTCACAGGTGGTCCCAGATGCCCAATAGCAAAGTGAAAAGAGTAATCAGGATTCCATTTTTCATTTTGAACGAATCAATCCGTGTGGGTAAAATTTAATCAAAAGCAGCAATGCTGTCTTTCCATGTGCTCTTGCCTCAATAGTCATTTTTTTCCCCCTTGTTAGCAGTAATCTTGTTCAGCTTGAATAAATAACCACTGTTCGTTACAGCCAGTGCTTATCACAAATGGTGTGTAGACAGCCTATGATCTTCCAGAGTCAAAAGAACTGCATCCCTTGACCACATTTAACACTTTTGGCAAGTCAGTTACACATTATTGAGCTTCAGTGCTCTCATCTGTAAAACAGAGAAAATACCATGTACTTCACAGGGCAAGGAGTAGGAATATCTAAAGCAATACATTTGTAAGTGTGAAAGACGCTTACTCCTTGGAAGGAAAGTTATGACCAACCTACATAGCATATTAAAAAGCAGAGACATTACTTTGCCAACAAAGGTCCGTCTGGTCAAGGCTATGGTTTTTCCAATGGTCATGTATGGATGTGAGAGTTGGACTGCGAAGAAGACTGAGCGCCGAAGAATTGATGCTTTTGTGCTGTGGTGTTGGAGAAGACTCTTGAGAGTCCCTTGGACTGCAAGGAGATCCAACCAGTCCATCCTAAAGGAGATCAGTCCTGGGTGTTCATTGGAAGGACTGATGCTGAAGCTGAAACTCCAGTACTTTGGCCACCTCATGCGAAGAGTTGACTCATTGGAAAAGACCCTGATGCTGGGAGGGATTGGGGGCAGGAGGAGAAGGGGACGACAGAGGATGAGATGGGTGGATGGCATCACCGACTCGATGGGCATGAGTTTGAGTAGACTCCAGGAGCTGGTGATGGACAGGGAGGCCTGGCATGCTGTGATTCATGGCGTCGCAAAGAGCTGGACACGACTGAGCTACTGAACTAAACTGTAAACTGTAAAGCTCTCTTACTATACATGTGACATTTGTTGCTCCAAACCACCATCATGAATTAGAGAAGTAATACTGAGTTGAGTTACTTTCTTGCCAATGTCAGGACTTTACTTAAGCTACTTCTGAATCTCCAAGGGAAGAAATTTTAATCTGAGTATCTATGAGGTTTGGCAGGGAATTCTCAATGTGTAGTTAGTAATATGAATGAGTTAAAGAAAAAGTGTACACTAGATTCTAGAAAAAGTACAAGGATAACTGTCTCTTGCCTTCCTCTTATATTTCCTACAGTGCTATGTCTAGACACATAACTGGTCCTCAACAAATACCACTTTATCCATTTTATATTCATTTCTTTCTTGATGATACAACACAGATGTTTAAATTCAGGGCAGTGTAAATGGCAAAGATGAAAACTAGCAGACCCATGCATCACCATCCTATATATGCTTGGGAAGACCTCTCATTTATTCAGCAGTCTTGATGACTTCACAATACACATAATCTCTAAGGAACTATTGGTTAAGCCTGGGTCTCTGCTATAAATGCAGGATGTAAAAATTCAAATGTACTATAATTTATATGCGTGCTAATGTAGAAAGCTGATTGTATCAGTCAAAATATGTTCATTTATTGACAACAAAAGGTTTGGTCTTAATTCCTTAAGTGTATGCTCTGAGGCACAGTTGTAGGTAGCAAACAAATCAAATACAACAAGAAGAGTAAAGTAAAAGAGAAAAGTGGGGGGGCGTTATCTTGAGAACTTGAATCTGCTTGGGTTTTAGTACTGAATTATTTAGATATGTTAACCTCACTTTGCTCTTTCACTGAAGAAGTGGCAAATTCAGCAGGGTGAGTTTTCCCATGTAGGTACACAAATGTAAATTGCATATATATTTGATCATGCTCTGTTCAGCAAGAAGCCCAATACTAGCTTTCTACCACATCAGCTAGTTTCAAAATCAGGCTATTCCCTTCCAGAACAAGCCTGTTTTTGATGGGATAAAGATAGATGTTCCTCAATCTGTTTTAGTATTTCTATTCTTTCGAATTCAGACATGGTTTTTCCACATTCCCCTCCTGCCTTTCAGTCGAAGGGAATGAGACAATTCTTCTTAGAGTCCATGAGTGATACTTTGGCTGCCCAAAACCATGACAGAAGTCATTCATCTTCAATCTACCTGACCCCTGAAACATTCAAAATCCTGCATCTGAGAGGCCGTGACTGAAAACACAGGCCAGTTCCTCAGATTTTGTAATATGTTATCGCTGCCACTTTTCCTTCCTTCCTTTAGAAGAGTAATTTAATTCAATTTTAGAAAGGTGGGGGGGGGACTCTTCTAGTTACACAGATCAATCCAATTGTTCAGAGCTTCAGAATGAATTTTTAAACTTGTTGAACAGAAGCATACAAATCTCTCAGAGCAAGTCAGATAATGTACAAAGCCTCCATTCATTGTGTGGGCAGAAAGGAATGCTAGTAGCCAGCAGCTCTCTAAGGAATGTTCCTTTGGCTTTGACCGTTCTGCTGGGAACAAGGAGGGAAACACACATAGAAAGTGAATTTATAATGTCTCTGGCTTATAATGGCAAAATGATAAGAAAAGTTGGCTGTGTAATATAAACTGTCAGTTGCATATTCCAGGCCTCCTCTCTGTGAGGTCCCTCCCACATCCACAGGCCTGGCTACCATTTAGTGAGGAGTACAGAGTGGCTGTTTATTATTATTGACTGGTGAGGCCTGTGCTCTGAAATTCATTCTGTCAACAGAATGTAAGCAAAGTTGGCATTTTAAAGCAGGGCTCTTTCAGTCGCTGGGTTTTCTCAGGATTGCTATGCAACAGGATCAGTGCTGTAGTCCCCGGTTCAAGCTGAAAATGTTACACAGGAAGACATACCATGTAAAGGTCAGATTCTTCTACTATGATAATTTTCTTGATCTGTGTATAGACAAATGAGGTTGAAGGCATCACTTCTTATAACTCTTATAAAGGTCCTTGGGACTTTTCCACCTGTTGAGCCTAAAAATGTGGTGGGATTTTAAATGGGAAATCTTACCAAATGTGTGATGCTGTAATAAATGTATGAGGTTGTCTTACCAAGGTGAACTTAATGTGTATTGTCAAGAGGATTCTCTCGTATGATCAAATCCCATGAATGTGCTGGTGCTATGGACCAGTTCAACCTTGTTGATTAGTTTCTCCATGCTTTTGTGGTTGGAGTTGATTCTACACAGTACTATGTGCTTGGAAAATATGACTTGGCTCAGAGTGTAATACGGTGATTGGCACCAGGGTGCACTTAATCACACAGTTTTATTTCCTATCACTTCCATAAACAGTGTATTTTGTCCATGAACTGGAAAACAGAAGTTAAGAAATTTATAAAGTTATAAATATAAATTATATTATATATAAAGTTATAAATATAAATATTATGTCCCAATTCATCTCAAGGAATAAATTTATTATACCTAGCAAGATGCCCATTTTGAATTTGAATCTGCATAATAACATAAAGAGATAATATACCAGGAAGAGTTGGAGGTGTATCTTCTTGTTAGTTGGAGGTATATCTTCTTGTTAGTTGAACCATTAAAATGCCTTTTGAACTAATAGTCTAATTTTTTTTTTTTTTTGCCAAATTCACAGTCACAGCCAGTCTCTTTTTTGTTTAGTAATTCTGCATGTGTTCTTCTCACTGATGCCCCGTAGGAACTCCAAGGAGAAATCGAAGCTCATACAGATATCTATCACAACCTAGATGAAAATGGCCAAAAAATCCTGAGATCCCTGGAAGGTTCTGATGATGCGGTCCTATTACAAAGACGTTTGGATAACATGAATTTCAAGTGGAGTGAGCTGCGGAAAAAGTCTCTCAACATCAGGTAAGAAAAGATCCCGAACTAAAATAGGCCAGAAAGAAATTAAAATGGCAACCTTCCCCTCAATTTCCTAGCACAATATCTCCTATATTTATGTAAATCCCCCAATTTCGGAATGACTTGTTTTATTTTTAATAAAGGAATCATTTATTTGCTCCGTATGGAGGTGATAGCTGAGGGTTCAGATGCGATCAGAATAGTGCTGTTTTATAACCATGGGAGACATATAGATTAAGACATTAGAGTGAATTCAAATGAGGAGCTCAGCTATCCTATTTCATAGCATTTTCTCTTGGTTTATCACACGGTGATTCAAAAATGATAAAACTGATGTATGTTTATTATGGAATTCTTTCTTTGGCATTATTCTAAATGCATTACTGAGGACATTCTTCAAATACCATAACATGTTACAGTTAACAACTTAAAGGAAATCTCCCCACAGCTCCCACAGCTCAGGAGAGATGACAGCTCCTTCCTGCCTTTTGTCCCTCTCACATTGTATTTCCACATCCTCTCTAAACTCTGCCTTTAGCTATTCTATACCCACCTATTTCACACTTTGCCCTTTTCTGTGTTAACAACATTCTCTTTAGAAGATAATGAATACATCCCAGCTTTGTTGTAAGGAGGGTAGAGTGACACTCTTGCTTGTACCCATTTTGCAGTAGTTCAATGGAGGCTGAGGAACAGAGAGTGAGGAAATGAAATGCCCGGGGTCACCTGGGTGACATAGGAGGTGCAGGGGTTGGAAAGCAGACTTCCTGCTTTCTAATCAGTTGCTTTGCCTAATTCACATCTCTTTATAAAGTATTTTGTGTTCTTTCCTTTTTTCTTTCTTTGTCGAGAGGAGGTCTGTTATTGCAGGGAGGGAGAAGCAGAACGCACTCCACACTGGGAGTCGTTACCACCACTCAGTCGTAATGACCAGAGGGAGATTGTTTTTCTTCTTAATAAGTTCTTCTAAGTTGTCCCAAATTTGGACATAGAGTGTCTTTGCTTCTATAATGAGGACAAAATATAACTGGAATTTCTTCATTTGAAAGTACTCTTGTAGAAATCTGCACTTCATCTGACATAATAATGATGGTAGCAACGAACACTTACACGGTATGCTTCACATACCATGCGGTGTCTTGGGCACTGTAGATTTGTTGACCCATTTAACACTCTCAGCTGCTCCAAGAGAGACATTCTATTATTATCCTCTCTTTGCATTTGAAGACACTAATGCAGGGAGTGGCTAAATAGCTTCCCCAAGGTCACTTAGTTAGTAAGTGGCAGATCAAAGATTAGAACATAGGGAGGTCTGGCTCGGGAGTCTGAGCTTTGAGCCATCATATTATGGCAGAGAATATGAAGGCAGAAGGAGAGGGTAAGTCTCACCTAATGTTTACACATAAACATGTAATATGTGAAATGATGAAACAGAGAAGCCGACTTCTGGGAGGAGAAAAGTATTTTTATTTCTGTGGTCCCACCCCCACCCGCCAGCTTTGTACCCCAGCTTCCAAGGCACTCATTTTTCTCTCCCTATTTGATCCATGAATTTTGTATGGAACTGTCACTGTGGGCAGTAAGGGGCAATGGCATTTTCAAAGATAAGGAAGCTCCATTTGCGTTCTACAGGTTCATTTCTTAGAGAGGTCAGTGTCTGTAATGACACCGGCCACTTTCAGAATATCTGTCATTATAAAGGAATGAAACTTGTGAGATGGGAATGATACTGGTAGATAAAGAAAAGAAAGTTACTCTTTTCTTGCGGGAGAGAAAAAGAAAGGTGCTACAACTGTTCTGAACATCACCCAGTGCCTTTTCTCTCCTTTATGTGAACTTGATGAAATAAAAGGAGAATTGAAAGTGGCGAACAGCATGTCAGCCAAAATATGGGCTCTTCATTCTCAGCAATTTCCCATATGCCAGCTACTGCAGTTGAATTCTTGCTGTCATTAATCAAGTAGAAAACAGTTACCTTAGCTCATCTGAGGCACTGCAAATTCGAGAATTTAAATATTCAGATCAATGGTTTTGGCTTTTTAGTAGGCCTCTCAAATAATGCAGAATGTGTTATAAACACTCACTTATAAAAAAGCAAGGAAGTCATTCTTCACATTAAAGCGATTCAGTTTCTTTCCTGACGCTTGGCTGAAATAAGGGTATCAGTCAATCTGTGCTGAATGGCAGGGTTCAGCTGGGAGAAGCACAGTAGAGGTAGTAATTGGGGATGGTTATGGAATAGGATAGATGAACCCCGGAACACTCAGATACAGAACCATCAGTGACAGAAAAGCTTGCATTGCCAATCTGGTCAGTTCCTCCATCGGCATTATTTTATAGTGAAAAGTCACCACAATTAAAAAAAACTTCCAAGGATACCCTGGAAAGACAGCCCTGTGTTTACCTAAGCTACAACATATTATACTGAAAACTTACAGTTATTCATTGTTTCATAAGAGATTCTGAGGCCATTTTTACATTTCTCTTCCTATGATTGTGATTCTTATTTAAGGCTTCATCAGGTCATTCCGTAGTAGAAGATTTGTTTCTGTCTTTTTACATTGAGACCATCCATTACAGATTTACAAAAATATTCTTCCTTGGACACTGTTTCTATCCTATCATCCCTCTGGTCAAGAACTTCCATCTTGGTGCCCATATTTCACTCACTGATTGATCTGCTCATTCAGCAAATATTTACTGGATGTTTACTCTGTAATAGACACTCTAGGCCTGGAGAGTACACAAGTGACAGAACACACCAAAGAAAATCCCTGCTCTCATGAAGCTAATATTTAGTCACCAGCATCTAGTGAACCTTTCACTCTCCATCAACTATGCCTAATAAGCCCCTGATGCTGAAGCTGAAGCTCCAATACTTTGGCCACCTCACGCGAAGAGTTGACTCATTGGAAAAGACCCTGATGCTGGGAGGGATTGGGGGCAGGAGGAGAAGGGGACAACAGAGGATGAGATGGCTGGATGGCATCACTGACTCGATGGACATGAGTTTGAGTAAACTCTGGGAGTTGGTGATGGACAGGGAGGCCTGGCGTGCTGCGATTCATGGGGTCGCAAAGAGTCGGACACGACTGAGCAACTGAACTGAACCGAACCCCTTCCCTTTTGGTCCTTCCTCTGCTTCCCACTTCCTTCCTCACCAAGCAGCAATTTAGTTACTGCCCAACATGAAGTCTCTGCTTCAAATAAATTCTGCTTTCTAACCCCCTCCCTGCTCTCCAACAATTTGTTCACTGTCCCATATGAGTATATACATTTGTTAGTCCTCACACTCTGAACACGGTGTCTCCTCTCATCCTCCAAATATTGTCTCAAATTCCATAGTCAAGGTTTCCCTTTCTGACTGTTTCTTTACCAGGTCTTTCCTGTATTCTCATCACACTTGATGGCAAGTTCTTTGAAGTGTTCATGAGTTGTGTCATAGGACTATGCTAGCTACCTTCAGCTAAATCAGACAAACACAAAACTCCAAGTTATAAATGAGTTGGTGAGGTAGAGTTGAAATGGTCCTGGACCAACAGTTGGGTGATGTGGTTTCTCCTCTGGCTCTGTTACTGCCTAGCATCTATTCTTGAGCAAATCACTTTAATGCTTCAGAATTTAATTTTCTCTCTTGCAGAAATGAGGGAGTTAGACCAGATACATGGGTGGTCTCTTCAAGTTCCCTTGCAATTCTACAATCCTATTATTTTAAATCCTACAATCACTCCTTGTGATGGCAAATTATTGAGCTTTTTACCTTGGTTTTCTTATGTTTAAAAGAACTGATTAAGTTCAAAGTTACGATATAAGAGAAAGTAAATACAATGTCTTTGAGAGAAAAGAATTCCTTAATTGAAATTGTATCTCATAATTTAGTTCAAAGAAAGTATATGCCATCTGTTCCACATGTGTTATCACATTGCATTTTGTCCAAGAGATATAAGAAAGAGAAGTAAATACTCAGTGATAGCTAAGTGCCACTGAACTAAAGATTAACTGCTTTAAGTGGGAGAAAAATAGAGTGAAAATTTTCTACTTAAGTATACACACTCACACACACATGCACACGCATGCATGCACACACACAGAGTCACTGATGACATCATCCAACATCAGCAGGGCGGTGTGTCAACTAAGGTGTTTCTCGTTCTAAAGTGTTCTGTATCTACAAACCTGGTGCTTTTAATTTTGAAAATGTGAATAATTTGAGAAGTGATCAAGTGAATTTTTTACATAAGAATTAAGTATAGACAATTTAATCTGCCACTAGATTTATTTTCCAGATTATTGTATATATTATTAACTATAAGAATCACATACATCCATATCATTTCAGCAAAATTTATATTATGTGAGATTTTTATTCTTGGGGAAAAAACTTGTAGATATTATATAAAGATAATTCCTTTTATGAAATTTTGAGAGTTCATTTGAGAGGTGATGACACCAACATTGTATGGTCCACAGCAGCAGGAAATCTCTTAGAAAGTACTAGGTATTAGAAATTAGAATAATTAGAAGTCTTTTCTCTGATGGAGGACAAAAAAAAAGCAAAAGAAAGCAAAGTCTTTCTGTCTTTGAAAGGAAAATGCTACTTGGACACTGAGTGTCTCTGACCTTTTCCTTACTCTTGAGATATTAATTATGTTTGAAAGTTGGAGTTCATGGCTCAGTGGGAAAAAAAGATGTTTACTTCTCTTTGAGCTTAATTCTCTTTATTTAAAGCCCCATAACTCCCATTTTATTTCTGTGGTTCCTTATCATTTCTGCATTCTTACCTTTTCTTCTGTATGCTTGCATGCCATCTTTTTACACAAGAGTACCAAAGATATACAGGGATATATCATTAGTTTTATAAAGGAAGTCAAAGTGAAAAATGAATTCAATATAACACATTTTGCTTTAAGAATAGATGCCTTTCAGAGTAAAGTTTTATTAAGGATTTCAAACTAGGCATCAACTGAATCACACTTGAAATATCTGTGTCTAGAGAAATAACAATCACCTTAGCAGCCCTATAATTCTTAGATTCCTGACACTGAAGAGTTTCTTAAAGACCAAGTTATATATCCCAGCATACCTAAAGGTTCTGCATTTTACCTAAACCTTAAAAATTACAGAAATTATCTGCTTATTAAAGATTGCCACTTGCCTTGTTAAAAGCTAGTAACCCCTAAGCTCTTATCCTAATAAAGATTAATAGAAAATGCATAGAACCTAAATCCTCTTTCATTTTCTGTTGAGTAGGTAGGGATAAAGAGAGTACATTTGCCAATTAGCAGGAAATGTATTTTGCTCAGGGACTCCAAAACATTTGGTGGAAACCATCAAGGTTAAAGATTTCCTCATATGAGGAAAGTTTGTAGTTTCCATTTCCCACGTCAATATGACAGCTCAAGTTTTGTGTTTCAGCAGGTGTCTCTGTACCTTTGTCTCTCAGTTCCCACATTTGCAAAACAAGCAGGGTGAATAATCTCTAAAATTCCTTTCGACCCTAAGAATTTATGATAAAATTGGGTAGGGGTGGGGCAGTCATTACAAATACAAAGGAACATGTTCAAGAAAAACTCCAAATATAAACCTAGGTTAATCATTTAGAAATATCTGGTATACAATCTTGAAAATAAAAATGGGACAGCTGCTTCCAACAAATGCATTAGAAATGTGTCTTGACAACACTCCACCAGCTTAGCATGGCCAGAGAAAATGTTTTCTGAGCTCAGAGCATTTCATTACAGTTAGATCTCCTTAAAAATCATGTCACTGGCAAATTCCACCTTTGCCCTGTGGAAACCAATAAGTAATGCTTAGGGCACATAGGAAATACTTTAAGAAATTCTTCCTCTAAGGGTGGTGCTGGAGCTCACAACCAGCAGAGTTGTGAAGAGCCTTGTTCAAAATATAGAAATTCAGTATCTGTGAGTCTGTTTCTTTTTTGCATATACATTCATTTGATTATTTTTTAGATTTTCAAACTCACAGTTACCAAAGGGGAGAGGGAGGAGGGGAGGGACAAATTAAGGGAATGGGATTAAGAGATACAAACTACTATGTATAAAATAGGCAAGCAGCAAGCATATATTATATAGCACAGGGAATTATAGCCATTACCTTGTAATAGCTTAAAATGGAGTGTAAGCTGAAAAAATACCAAATGACTATGCTGTATACCTGAAACTAATATCATATTGTAAATTAGCGATAAGACTTTATTTTTATCTTTTTTTCAATAAAAAATTTCAAGTGCCAAAAATCTGGGGTGAAACCTAGGAGTCTGTACATTAAACAAGCTGCTCAAGTGTTTCTTATGCACACTAACATTTGAGAACCATGGCTATAAATTTACTATCTGTTGTTTTAAAGCAGAAGTCATTATCTGACTGAGGTTTCTCCTCTCCAGCCCGAACCCACTGTCCACTGTCTTTTATAAGCTTGTTGTTTTTGTCCACGGGTCACATCTTTCCTTTCATCCTCAGGCTTCAGCAAGGAACAGAAAGTCATTTGATATGTACTTAAGGTGATCAGATATTTGGGAAAGTGATCTAACTCCATGCCTCAGGGATGACTAAGGACGACCCGCTCACCCAGGAAAGTGAGAGCCTTGTATCACACAGGACCCCAGGCCCTTCTGTTCTGTTAACTGTCTTGTCTATCCTGTGTCCCTGGCTCTTCACAGCTGCTCTATCTCCTGCTATGAAGTTTCTCTTAGATCCTTTAGAACGGAATTCCCTGCCTCTCAGTGCTCTTTTTTTTTTTTTTTTTTTCCTCTTTCTTAGGGGGCGCAAAGGGTTTCATTGACCTGCTAATAATTGGTCAGCACCATTTATCCTGGACGGGGTTGTAGCATTGCCTTATGTAAGGAAAGCAGCAGTTGGAAGCCTCATCTTGGTCCACCTGCCCTTGAGCAGGGAGGTATTATTTCCTTCACCAGACACATGGAGGCCAGGCACTAGACATGCTTATATCCTGCCTTACCTTCCATTCTCCTTATTCCCCAGTGCCTGATTGGGACTGAGTGGCACTCAGTAAATATTTATCTAATCAGTGTCTTATTTAGCATTCACTGCCTTTCCGTGTCTGTACTGTGCCTGTCTCTACCTTTCAATGTGTCCTGCTTGACAGCCTCCTTTACCCCCAAGGGGCCCAAGCTGCAAATTCCAGACACCCTAGGGAATCCTTTTAACCAGTAGTCATTACCTGTCATTAAACAGCTAAAATCTTGCATAGGGAGCTCTCAGTTGGCTTATCCTGGGCAAGTGATAACTGAAATAGGAGGAGGGAACAGAAACATTAGAACTGACCTCTATGCCATATGCAGTCTTCACTGTTACATTTAATTCATGATATTTATGTTGTCATGATTCATTTCTTAGATGATAATGTCCTTAGAGTCTTGAACAGATTAATTTCCCTGATGAAAATACCTTCATTTTTTTTTCTGAATATAATGTCTATATGGCTCACAATAGAGAATTCTGGCAATTTGGAAAAGTATAAAGATGAAGGAGTACATCCCATGTAAATCCAGCTGTGAGGGATAAACTAGTTGTTTCAGAATTTTTTTGATGCACAATCAAACATGTGCACACGGATACACACACGAGCACGTTAGAAAAATAGATGATATACATTGTTGTAACCTGCTTTCTTACTTAACCACTGGACAGACTGATCTTTTCCATGTCCATGAATATTTGCCTACGTCATCACATTGAACATCACGTAGGATTCACAGGATTTGATTGCGTTATATGAGTTCACTAATACATATGTAAGCACTTTCCTAGTATTGAATATTTAAGTTGTTTCTACTTTGTATCAATCATATGTATGCTGTAAATAACAGATTTCTACCTGTATCTCTGCATGCTTTCCCAGTTATTTTCTTAGAATAAGTTCCTTAGTTTTAAGCTTGTGGGTTGTATTTGCACATTTTAAAGACATTTATATATCATCAAATTTCTCTCAGAAAGTTTTAGAGTAATTTAATTTCAGCACCTAGGTACTATTTGGTGATTCTGTTTGACTAAGACCTGCAGGAGACGTATTTGAAATATCAGGCCAAGTTATGAAATGGCAAAGGGGAATGCTTTTCTTCCATTTCAATCTCTGCAACATTAGAAACTATATTGTATGTATATTATAGGCAGCATTAATTTTTGTGAATTAATTAGTAATTGCTGATAAGATATAAGTGATGCAGCATAATTCTTGATTTACCTGAGGGTACAGCTTGACTTACATTCTGAGTTTCTTTGTTTTCTGGATGATGATTTATTGCCTTAATTTAGCTTCTTATCCCCAAGTGAAATACGGATTCTGTAACACAGATCATTCATTTGTATAGTCTTAAATGCCTTCTACGGATTCCCATGTTCTAAATACAGTTGATGGTAAAGCACTCAGCCTCTTGCCTAAATTATTCATGTTGGGGGAAGGCTTGGAGGCCAATGTCTGGCTTTGACTTTTCCACGTGAGTTGTTGTCTCAGTACCTTTTACATAGAGGAAACAAAGCGGAAAATGCTGGAACTCGGTGAAAACAAGTCCCAGGTGCACGTGAATAAAGAAGGGTCGATGCAGAGGAGAAGCATATGGGGAGAGGCACAGAAAGGAGCAGATGCCAGATGGAAGGAGTCAATGGAAGAGGCTGCCTAGGGTGTAGAAATGGAAAAGTCAAAATATGGGGAGAGACCTTTCCATTTCTCAAAACAGAAAGAATTCCAGTCCTAGCATGAGTCACACAAAAACTGAGTGCTTTATATTAGTCACTGGGTCCAAGTTTTTCTACCAGAAACATTAAGAGTCATTGACTGCACCACTATAGGAAAACAAGCCTTTCCAGTGTATATTTCATGCCAGAAGTCTCAGAATTCTGCACGTTAAAATAAACATATAGCTAAACAGTCTTCCCTCAAAGTTGCCCCCCCAAAATACCCCCCATTGTTGGCCTCAAAAGCAGGTAGCTAGATTTTTATTGAGGAAGTGAAGTGAAAGTCGCTCAGTCGTGTCTGACTCTTTGCGACCCCATGGACTGTAGCCCGCCAGGCTCCTCTGTCCATGGGATTCCCCAGGCAAGAATACTGGAGTGGGTTGCCATTTCCTTCTCCAGGGGATCTTCCTGACCCAGGGACTGAATCCAGGTCTCCTGCATTGCAGGCAGATTCTTTACTGTCTGAGGCACCAGAGAAACCCCCTTTTATTGAGGGCTGCTATATAATTCACAGTACATTTACACACTATGGAACTAACCAACCAAGGTGCCTTAATGGGATTGTTAGAACCATCATTTATCTTTCAAGATATTCTCACGCAGTTTGCTCCTGTTGTTTTCCAGGTCCCATTTGGAAGCCAGTTCTGACCAGTGGAAGCGTCTGCACCTTTCTCTTCAGGAACTTCTGGTGTGGCTACAGCTGAAAGACGATGAGTTGAGCCGTCAGGCACCTATCGGAGGCGATTTCCCAGCAGTTCAGAAGCAGAACGATATACACAGGGTAGGACATTTTTAAGCATAGTGCTTTGCACATAGTAAGCGTTCAACAACTATTTTAAAATTAGTTTTGACTGAGATTAGTTTGAAAAAAAGAAAACAAATCAAGTTTAATAGAAATCGTTTTTACTCCTCTAGTCCAAAGGTCAATTAGAAATAATCCAAGCCATTATATTTTAAATGTCAAAAGCATCTGCATTAATAATATCATTTATGATTTGCCCATGTCTGTACAAAAAAAAAAAAAAAGATTTGCCTATGTCTTTTGGTGATACTTTAAAGTGTTATTTTGGAAAATATTAAACATATGCTAGAGCAGACATAATTCTGTAATAAACCCCTGTGTACCCATCAAAACCAACAATTATGAATTCATGGCCAATCTTACTTCTACTTTGTCCTTGATTATTTTAAAGCAAATCTCAGGTACAGATCATTTAATTCATGAATATTTGATAAAACTAAAAGGTAAGAATTTGCTCTTTAAAGGTAACCACATTGTTACTATAACGCTTTTTAAATCTCAGTAATTTTATCATGACAAATACTACGGCAGTATTCAAATTTCTACTTCTCATATACATGGCTTAAATGTTTTAACAGGTTTGGGGGGGAGTTGCGTTTTTGGTTTAAACAAGCATTGAAATAAGTTCCACACATTGTGTTTGGCTAATTTGTCTTTGAAATCCCCTTTTTTTTCCCACTTTGAAGCAATTACAGATTCACAGTTAAGTTCCAAAAATAGTGCAGAGAGTTTCCCTTTGCATTTCACTCCATTTCCTCTAATGGTAACATCTTACATAGCTATAGAACAATATTTATTGTTATTTTAACATGGAATCAATATAAAAATTTACAGTTACAATGACTACAACACAGCTCAATTCAGACTAGTCACATTTCAAGTGCTCAGATATGGCTAGTAGCTACTCTACTGAATGGTGTAATTCTACACACTGGATTATATTTGCATTTGACTTTTCTTGGTAAGACTGCTTCATAGATAGTGATGTATTCATCCATCACCAGGAGGTACATAGTGCTTTGTTTTCTCTTGTGTGTGTGTGGCTATGGCAGTGATCAATGGCTATGGGTTGCAATGTAATAGTTGCATATTTCTATCATTTCTTCGACATCTATTAGCAGGAGTTGTTTATTCACTAAGTCCTGTCCAACTCTTTTGCAGCCCAGTGGACTGAGGCCCACCAGGCTCCTCTGTCCAGGGAATTTCCCATGCAAGAATACTGGAGTGAGTTGCCATTTCCTTCTCTGGGGATCTTCCCGACCCAGGGATCGAATCCACATCTCCTGCTTGGCAGGTGGATTCTTTATCACTGAGCCACCAGGGAAGCCCATTAGCTGGAGTGCTTCTCTGAAAAGAAAATGGATACTCATCCACTATTTGGGTACCCAGGTTATTGTTCATCTAGGATAAGTGGGGTAAAGGTTTCTACTTTCTCAGTCTTTAGAATAACAACTTGCTCACTAGCATTCTCCAACAAAGATCAATTGTTTCTTTTCTTTCTTTGTTTTTGATTATATTTTTGTCTCCACTAAGCTCTGAGTGAGGAAGGCAGAGACTTGGTCATGCTGAACTCCAAGACCCTAGTTCCTAGCAAAGTGTCTGGCATACAGTAGATACTAATAGGGGCTTTTAAAATGAGAATAAAAGGTACACGGACAGAAGGGAACAGAAAAACAAGTAAATTACTACCAAGCAATAAAAACTTGATAGAATGGTGCCACTTTTGTATGTTCAGCACTTAAAAGAAAGATCTCTATGAAGACACAGCCAGAAGTCACATCTTGAAGAAAGCTCAAGGGTTTATATTATTCCAGAAAAGAAGGTATAGATTACAGAAAGGGAAGAGAACATGAGAGAAGATCCAGGAGTTGATAAATAATTGCCAAGAAACCTGCCAGTTTCTCCTTTAGCCATTCCCCTCCATATAATTCAGAATATTAAGGCAGTTTTGTGGGAAAAGAGAATGCCAACCCACTCCAGTATTCTTGCCTGGAAAATCCCATAGACAGAGGAGCCTGGCAGGATACAGTCCATAGGGTCACAAACAATCAGACATACCTTAGCGACTAAACAACAAATGATAGAATAGCTATATTTTTTAATGTTCTAAACACTTGAATAAATAGTTAAAACACTCTGGTGTATATGTAGAAGAGGATTCACTGAGAAGGATGGGCATTTTAAGTAGAATTCATTATATGATATAGTGAGATAAGACAGAATTTGTATGAAAGGTGTCATTTTATTCTAGTTCCAGAAATCAAAGGTGATGAATCATTGAACAGAGGCACTAGGATTCAGGAGATTGGGATTCTAGCCCTCCTCCTCCATAGATGAGATGGTGATTGCTCCTTTGTTTTTCAGCTTTAAGATGAGGAATTTGATCCACTTAGTTTTTTCACAGTCCCTTCTAGCCTACCTTTTGTCATAAATGCAGCCTCACTCTCCCTGATTATTGCCTTTAGTTGCTTGCTAACACTGATAAAATGTTAGTCCTTATCATTCTCAGTCCTCTTACTGAATAATCTGATGATCAATAATATGCTTTAGGGAGATGTGATGTTAGAGTTCTGGTTAACAATCACCATACTGAAGTGAATTAATCCCCACTTGGTTAGTATACTTATTCAGATACCCATCTGCTTCCTCTCTGTGGTTTATCAGGACTTCCAGCCTATTGATAACTCTTGGTTCTGTATATTCGTTCCACTGATCTTCTCTGTCTCCCTCCAAGTCCAACTTAGATTCAATCATCAAGCATTTTAATATTGATAACTCTTTCAAGACCCTAAATTCCTTCCTTATCTTCTTGTTGCTGTCATCTACAAATTCCTAAGTCTTGGAGAATCTAACTAACTAGTTTCTCCTATCCAAACAACATCAGAGCAGACTGATGCATAGTACCTTTTCAGGATGACCAACCTCCAGCCTTCCAACACTAACACGTCACTGGATCAGTTTACTTCTCTTGACCCTGTCTACTGTGTCATCATCCCCATTTCTAGAGACCTTTTCTCCTCACTTTTCTGTATCTGTTCTTACCACCCTACAATGCAGTCAACATTTTCAGTCTGTGTAATCTATGTAAAAATAAAAATAGAATTACGTCAGTCCTCATCTTAACACTCCCCAGTGGCTTTTCAATGCCGTTGGGAAATGACCACAAATCCTCAGCGGGACCCCCAAGCCCCCCAAACTTCTGTTCCCATACTGCTCTTCCTCTTGCTCTCTTAACACTAGCTATAACGCCTGCTTTTGGTTTTTTTTTTTCCCAGTTCTCTGTTCCTCTCAGGTGGGGCTTTGAATATACTGATCCTCTGAAACCCTTTCTACCCAAACCTACGCCCTCATAATTTCCTAATTATGAGAATTAGGAAATTCTAATGTCTAAGAATTCTTTACATCTTGGCTCAGACATCAAGCAAACTTTTTTCCAATGCTCACATTTGACTAGATCTCCCTTTATATGTCTTCATAACACCGTATTTTTCTTTCTATGATGTAACATTACTTGTCATTGTGCATATGTGTGACTTTTTGATTAATGTCAATCACGTTCACTAAACCTTGTGCTCCAAGAAGCTTTCTTTTCGGAAGAGTGTTGTCATTTTTATACCTAGCACCTTCTAAAGTGTCTAGTACATGATAGACACTGAGTAGATAAAGGAACCAAGGAATTAAGGAAAGAAGATAAGGAGGCAGGAAGGGAGGAGAACAGCCAATGAACTAATCTCTTCTTCATTCTCTGTCCTCCTGAGATCCAGGGCAGGGAGATAAAGAATCAAGAGTGATGTTCCTTCCTCACTTGCAGGGTTTTTGATTACTCCCAAGTAAGCATCTTTTCATAGTGTGTAAAGCTACTTTGATGCCCTCTGGTTTTCCTTGTGTTCTGGTCCAATGTTTCCATTAAATTCTCTTTGTATCCTTAAGAAAAATCCATGTCACAAAGCACTCCCTTAAAGAACATCATCACTCCTAAGTGTTGATGAGAGAACAATTTAGCACCTGTTTACTCAGTTCTGTCACCCTTATGCAGTAGCCCTTTTATGGTTGTTGTGGAATTGCTATCTAGTTCGTGATGCTCTCACTGCCTGGGGACAAAAAGAACAAAGGAAAAATACTTGAAACCGGGTCTCTCTATCAGAGCTTCTGAACCCAGTTAGGAAGAAGTAAAGGGAACGTAGTCATTACAAAACTCTGTCAAGATCCGGTCTTGAACAGATTTTGTTTTGTAGCCTTTTTAGAAAATGTCATGCTCTTGAAGGGTTTCTCGCTCCAAATACTGTTTATATAAAATGTTTTAGTATCAAGAAGTTTCACTTCTTTTTTTTTTTAAGATGGCTCACTTCTTATTGTAAACTTGTTCCCCATATATTTGATGTGTCACTTTAAAAAAAAATCACCTGCTATCTATTAGAAATTATTAATGCTGTTTCTCTTTTATGGAAACACAAATCCCATTAAAATGGCAAAAGTATAAATAGTAATTAAAAATATTCCACTTTTTTTTCTATAGATCAGAATACTTGTAAAAGAGGCCATTTATCTTTTCTTAGTAAATCATTGCAGATTAATGATGAAATTTGCAGCAAAATATCATATGTCTGCAGTCCATGGGGTTGCAAAGAATTGGACACAACTGAGCAACTGAACTGTATTTACCTAAAGCAAAAATACATAGTCAATCTCAATGACTCTGATTGAAGAGTATATGGTTTTCCTATAGGTAAAAGTCTAAGAGAGTCCACACAGGTATTTGGGAATTGCAGTCTCATTCCCCAGAGCAGGTTTTTACACCCTTGGGAGTGGATCTGTGTTCCCCAAACCAGTTGGGCAGCATAACAACTGCAACTGAATAACTCTGAAGACTAATTAATAAAATAATGCTCCATATGCAGTGAAGTGTTATAAATAATTAAAGCTCAAATGTGCCCTAGCAAATATAAACTGACCAATTTTTATATCTTTTGCATACATTATCCTGGCTTTTACGGTTCCTCATTACTTGCCTCACTAGACTGACGCGTTTTCAATTAGTGTGTATTATTCTGGTCCAGATATATTTTTAAAACTGACTTCCTTTGTTTTACTTGAGCAGTCACTAAAGTGATATTTATTACTTGTCTACTTCTGTGATTAACCTAGAGAGAGTTTTAAAGGAGCAAATCTTAGTGGGGGATTTCTAAGGAGAACTGCAATAAAACCATGAGCTTATTTAATGCTCTTCATCCCACCCCAAATTGAAATGGAAATTAGGCCTTGATTATAACAACACTGTAGGTAATAACGTTTTGTTTGCATTTTTACTAATGAAATTGTTTGTCATTTGGTTTTCATCTTTCAACTTAAAAATCTCTCTAATTCCTTCCCTAGAGACCATAAGGACACCTTCAAAGCTTCCTGAGATTTTCTAGTAAAGATTTAGATGGAAGTAATCAATACATACATTATGAAAACAGGGGACAGAAAGCCAGTATTGCGTGGATGCTGTTGACAAATGAGAAGTCTTGAGTAGAGTAATGGACTTGTTCATTTGTCAGTTCATATATTATGCACATTCAGTCTCCTCAGAAGTCACCACAAAGTGAGGGAGAGGTTGAGTAATTCAATAAAATTATCCTGAGATCACATTGTAGGTTATACAATTATTTAAGCAATTCTGTTATCAATACTAGCCTGCTTCCTTTGGGTGTGTTTTAGTATGTGTGTTAGCTCAATGAGTTCACTGCCTTGTCTTTTCACAGACATAGAAAATGTCTTTAGATGCCATTCATGGACATTAAGATTCAAGTCAGCTTTGTGTTACCAAATAAATGCATTGTTCCCTGTCACCTCTGAAAAACAACAACAAAAAGGGTTGTGATAGAGTGAATCATTCTAGCATTCATTGACCTGGCCTCTTGGGATTTCTAAACAAGTTTTGATCCCCTCGCGAAGTTCACTGTTAGTTATCTACTCTAAGATGTCTGCTTGACTAGGTTGGAGGAAATCAACATCTTTTTGATTTGTTCCTCATCACTAATGCACTAAAAGCTGCTTTTGTATAAGTTTGGTATTTTATGCAGTCATATTTAGGAATGCTGAATAGAAAAGATTTTCAATTATTTTTAGAACTACATTTCTAGCCATTTGAAGAAGTCTTCTGAAAACTAGCTTTATCATCAGAACTTGAGAACAGAGTCATCTAGGATTTGCTACTTTTGTTTAATGACTATAATAAGATAAACTATGAATAGTTTACACATTGACTTCTCTACCACAGTCCTCTTTATAACCATGTCAAAATATTTTGATATCTTGACAAATACTCTTAAAATAAAATTCGTGTAGTACTTTGCCTTTACCAAGAATTTTTACACACTTTCATTTAATCACAGATAAGCCTCTGATCTTTTTATGTGTTCTTCCATTTCCCTCAAAAAATTATTTTAGGAAAAACTCTACCATAACTCAGACTCCTAGCATTTATTGAGACTTTCAGTAATTATTTATTGAGCACCTACTCTGTGCCGGAAGCTGAAGGTACAATAGTGAACAAAATGAGACTCTGCCTCCACAGACATTCAAACTTTAATGAGGGAAACATATAGTAAGCCAATACACTAATATATAAAATGATGTCAGGGGAATTCCCTGGTGATCCAGTGATTAGGACTCAGCCCTATCACTGCTGGGGCTCAATCCCTGGTCAGGGAGCTAAGATCTTGCAAGCCACACAGTAGAGTCAAAAAAAAAGAATTAAAAATAAAATCAGATCAGATCAGTTTTATGAAAATAAAATAACAAAATAAGGCTAGAGAAAGACTGAGAGGTAGTGGCCTACCTAAAGAGACTATTAGTTGAGCTAAGGGTTCTCTGTGTGAGGGAGTCAAGCAAAGACCTTGAGTGAAGGATATTCTAGGCCAAAGGAGCAACAAGTGCAAATGTGAAGGTATAAGAACCGGTTTGGTGTATCCAAGGAATAGCAGGATGGGCTAGTGGTAGGTTATAGAGAGAAGCAAAGACCAGATAATGAATGGCCTTTTCAGCCCTAATTGGGAGGTGGATTTTATTTTGTGTATATTGAGACATTACTGGAAGACTACAGGCAGGAATGATGTGATCTGATGAACGTGTTCAGAAATGGACTCTGGCCTCTGTGTGAGGAAATGATGGTAGGAGGAGCAAAATGGAAAGCAGGGAGAAAGGTTAGGAGGGTGTTGAAGTCATTTAGGAAGGAGATAATGATCGCTTGGACTAGAATGGAAATGATAGATATGATGAAAAATTATATGACCCAAGATACAGTTTGAAAGTTGAGCTGATAGAACTTAGGATAGATGGGATGTGGAATGTGAGAGATGTTAGAGTCAAGGATGACTCTGAAGTCTCTGGTTTGAACAAATGGGGAAATGATGATGCCATTTATGGAAATGGGAAAGACTTCAAAATGATCATGGATGAGGGGAGAGTGTGTATGTGAAGTTCCATTTCTGGATTATGTTGATAGACAGAAACAAATTGTGTGATTCAGAAATTAGTCACCACTCACACTTGACAGTCAAATTTTGGCTAAGCCTCTTGAGAAGGAATATTAATTAATTTTTCACAGGGTTTTCTGATAATCCATTTATCTGCACTATTGCTTCAGATTGAATGTCCAAAATTTAGGGTTTAGGCTCAACAACCTAATACCTAATTCTCTAAATGACCCTAGGAGCAGACTGAATTTTCAGCAGTGATTTTTCAAGGTCGACTGGGAGTTTAATAGCATTATCGTCTGTGGAAGTGACTTCCGCAGTGGTTGTTGGAAGCAGCTCAGCCTTAGGATTGAGAGTCAGACAGCTGTGCAAGATGCTATGTGGGCACTAAACTATCCCTCCACAGTATCAGAGATCCGCAAGCAGGCTGGAGTCTCGACTAGCCCCTGCCCTTAATCTCAGAGAAGACAACTTTGTGCTTAAAAGACTTCCAAAAAGTAAATCTCAACAGGAGCTGGTTAAACACTTTGCCCCCGCAAGATGCTCAAAAAAATTTTTTTTCATCAACTAAAATTAGATATTTAAAAAAATTATTTCAGACTTAAAATGTGTCCATTTACTTTTCAAACTGACTTAAATGTCACTTATAAATTGGTATTTTTGTTCAGGTTGTTAACTATCTGAAATAATGCTTAAATTTACCAGAGACAATGGCTACATGTATCTGATACTATAATCCCTTAGGTTCACTTTTCTGCAGAAGTAGAGTGAAAATAAGATAAACTTTTTTATCCAGTTTAAAGGTTATATGTAGTCAAACTCAGAAGCAGACAGAGAGGTGATTGCCAGGGCCTGGGGAGAGAGGAAAATGTGGAGTTCTTCATCAAGTAGAAGCTTTCAGGTATGCAAAATGAGTAAGTTGGAGAAATCTACTGTGCACCCTAATGCCTATAGGTAACACTCCTGAATCATGCACTTAAAACTTTGTGAAGGGGTATCTCTTGTTACATGTTTCTACCACAATAAAAATATAAGATGACTATGAGCTTTCCTTGATAGCGCGTGTGTCTCATTTTCATAACTTCTCTAATACCAAGTATCATGAATGAATATTAAGTGAATCCTTTGTCCTTCTGGGGGTTTGGGCTCTGTTGCCACTTCTGGCAAATTTCCTTCCAAAAATCCCTATGAATTTGTCTTAGATTCTTAGAAGCAGGATCTCTGCTACTTCAGTGAACCACATTTGGATCTTGCCTTCTTCCATGATCTTCATTTCAGATTAATTGGACAATGATTGTCCCTAAATCAGTGTTTAGTAGTTACAATATATGTAATGTGCTCAAGACTCAATAAATTGGGTGGCTCTTAAAAATGAGGAAAGTCATTATGGTAACAGAATGTATCCAGCAATGTTCTTATCAGGAGTAAAACCAACATAGGAGGCATACAGATAGGTAAAAATAATGTGGAAACAAACAACATGATATGACAAAACTAAAATACTAATCAATCTGTGAGTATGACAGTGTTGTTGTACTTGCTCTGTGCCCATTCAGTAACCATTTGTTGAAGAAGCAGCAAGCACCGTTGGATCACTTAAAACTTTTTGAGTCTGTTGGTCCTCTCATCTAGCCAATGCAGGCCAGAGGAAAAGCCCCGACCAGCCATTCAAATAATGGAACTTCCAAATGGGTGGGCATCAGTATCTCCTTTAGAGAAGAAATCACCTGAATTAAGAAGGCAGGGCTAATAGGGCCTCCTTTTAAGGAAAATCCACCTAGTAACTCACAGATGACTCTCAACTTTGGAGCTGGAACTTAAGAGTGGACCCAGAAAAGGATCTCTCAGTTTTTCCCAATTGACAGCATTATTTTTTTTTCTCTCCTAATTCACAAAACGAGCCTTTCACCCTCACATCGTCTGCATCTAAATCCAACTGGCCTCCATATAACACACTTGGTTTTTCTACCTGGGTGTTCTGTTATTTATTCAACTGTATTGAGTATCTATTAAGTGCCAAGCTGTGTCTCTAATCTTAATATCAGGAACGATGCCTCAGGGAGACTGTCTCAAAGTGCCACCACGTTAACAGGCCTGCGGCCAATGAATGATCTGTACATGTTGATTAAGGAATATTAGAAATAGATGTTAGAACTTAGGTAAGATACTTAGCAAACCTCTACATGTTACAAATGAGGATGGGAAGGCTCAGGGAGATTTTATGACCTGTTTGAGATCATGCAACCAAGTTTGGGCCCAGCCCAGACTTCAACTTATGTTCTGCTACCCAGGACAGTGCACTTGGCACCACTTTAGTCTGCTTCTCAGGATGGTTCTGTAAAGTTTTGCTAACAAATGTGGAAATAACATATAGTCGTTCCTTCTGATCGCCAGTCCAAATGACACGAATACAGATGACACTTCAGTGGGAATGTAGATAAAATTCAGCTCCGGGGAAACTGTACAACATACCTGGTTGCAAGAGATTTGTTTTGAAATGCAAGAGCTTTTACTCACATCCTTAGTAATAGGCCCCCTGGCTTTATAGGTGACAGCAACATAGCTTTTCTCTCTGTAATGTCTGTACCTGTGCCCACATTCTCGTCCTGTATCTCTCTTCTCTGATTTCTATTAGGCAAATCAGTATCTCACCCTTCACTGCCCCCTACCCCCACATGGTTCTAAGCTACTCCTATTTATGTGTTATTAAGTTGTTTGATCATATTCACCCTAATTTGTTCCCCACAAATAGGACAGAAGGAAAAAAAAGTGATCAATGACTTGGTTCTTTTCTCTTACTTCCAGGTTTTTTATTTCTGCTTTGCTTCACAGTCATTAGGATTTTCCTCCTTTGTGACTTCCAAATATTCTGTAATTCAAGGAACTTTTATTTTTTTGTTCTGACTTTAAGCCTGGCTTAAGATGGATAATCAACAACTTGGTTCTTCTCTATTACTTTCAGGTTTTTTTAACTTTTTCATTTGCCTCACTGTAATTAGAATTTCCCACTTCTGTGTCTTCCACACTTTTTGTAATTTAGGAAACTGGTTTTCTTGTTATTAGTCACTTTCAGACTGGCTTAAGAATTTCAAAATTTGGATCCTAAGTGACTAATGAACAGATAGCCTTAGGTAAAAGCCTAACTTATCTGTACTTTGCTTCACAATGGTAAAACATTAATTTAATAAAAATATGCTTTTATACAAACATACTTACTCAACCAAACTGTTGACTCCTTAAGGACAAAGATCAGGTCCCTATTTCTGCCCTACCTTATATGTAATAGATTCAAAATAAATATTTGTGAATGAATCAATCAGCGAGCAGTCAAGTCACCCAGTTGGTTAGTATTTGTGAGGTATAAATACTATCCATCAGATGATTTAACCTTTGCAATAAAATGGATGTACCTTGGGATTTGCTGCTACTGTAATTTTGTAGCACAATTCCTGTAAGTTTATTTTCTGAACTTCAAGAAGCTAAAGGAAAAATATCAATATAGTAGGCCTTTTTCTCATTTGTGAGACAGAAGATTATTTTCTTTTCACAAAGTTACTCGAAGTGTTTTATAGTTGCTTCTAATTCTTCCACATCACTATTTCAGACCCTTGGGCCTGGCTCTCTCAAAAAGAGAAGAAAGGAGGTATGGGGGAAATGGTGGGTTTTAAAGAAAATAGTTTCATCTGTTCAAAAGATTCAGGAGGTAAATACCATATCAGTTGAATATTGACATTTAAATAATGTAAAGATATATTTTGTGTGTGTAAGAAAGAAGCACTTTATGTCTGCTAGCCTTTTCATATCAGCAAATGAATGACCCAATTTACCTGATTTAAAATATTGACTGTAATCCATAAGACAAAATCAGTATTGTATATAAGTATGTATTTTCCCCAGTGTCATTCAAATCTACTTTATTTTTTTGTGAAACAAGACGCTATTGAAGAGTTAAGGCTCTTGGTATTAAATGTTGTTGTTGTTGTTTTAAAATGGCTCCATTTTACTTACTTTTCAAATGAAGTTAACTGTTATAACATGCAGTCTGGGGTAAATTCATCAGATATTGAAAAATCTATTTTTCATCATTTTAATGCAACATCTTCATGAGGATTTTTGTTGTTGTTGTTGTTGTTGTCTTTTATTATTTTTCTACCTAAGCTTGTCTCTTTTAAACTCCATGCTATAAGAATCAATGATGTCCATTGCCTAGAACAGTGTCTGGTACATAGTAGGTGCTCAAAATGTGTTACATGAATAAATGGAAGAGCACCTTTCATATAACCATGTTTAACATGACATTGCTCTTTATAGTTTTTTTTCCTCTCCCTTTTTTTCTGGAGTTTTTACAGTTCTTTGTGTGTATTGAGTCTAAATCTTCTTAAATTTTCAAGTTTCAGTCACTTAACTGTTCTATCTTCCATCTACTTTCTTTTCTTAATTTCTGGCACCAATGTGAAAATAATGGTGCTTATGTGTTTGTAATGACAGAACTTCCTTTGTCGTTTCTTTAGATTTATTTTAATCCTTAGTGACTCATATTTAGAAATAAACTGTGCAGCTGTGGTGGAGCTAAGCTGTTGGCAACAACTTGAGGGGCAAACAAGTGGTCTCTCACAATGGATGGGTGGTCCTCAGCCTTGAATTATTTGCTGTTCAGTTTTTTAATTTTATTCTTGGAGTATAATTGCTTTACAATGCAGTGTTAGTTTCTGCTGTACAATGAAGTGAATCAGTTATATGTATACATATATCCCTTTCCTCTTGAGCTTCCCTCCCACCCTGCCCTCCAGTCCCACTCTTCTAGATCATCACAGGGCTGCTCAGTTTTTAACAATGGAATCACATCGTGTCTTGAGCTTTTTCAGTTTAGTGGGACCATTAAAATTTGTTTCCTTATTTGACAGACCCTGCCCCAACAATTATCTCCACTTTGCCCTGAAGTCTTTAATATATCCCTCTCTACTGTGGTGACCAACTGTCCTGATTTGCCTGATGCTATCCTGGTTTCAGCATCAAAGGTTCCTGGTCCTTAGTACCTGGCAAACCAGGATGGTTGATTATCCAACTTTCCGTCTGTGTTCAAACCATTCCTATCCTAAAAAGAATGTATCTCTCTCTACCTTGTGATCATCTCTGTCCTGTCATCTTCTCCCTCTCAGAAAAATAAGATACTAGGCAAATAGTTGTCATTTGAAATACCTTCTCTTTCTTCTCTTACTTGCTCCTCAGCTGAACTATTTCCAAAGCTACTGCCTCCACTGAAGTTGTTCTCACCAAGTCTCATGAACAGTTTTCAGGCTGATCTCGCTTTACTTCTTTGTCATGATTGGACACTCTCGGTTACTTTATTCCTCTCAAACTCTTCACTCTGTCTTGAACAGCTTTACGGTCCTTATTTCCCCCAATCTTTATGCCTATCCAATCCTTTTCAGCTTTTCATAGGATCCAATTTCTCTGTCTGCTCATTAAATTTTTATGTATGTTCTCCAGAATTTTCTTTTCAGTTCACTCCACTGAGCAATCTCATCTACTGACGTAATTTTAATCCTTGCCTATAAGCATAATCGTAGACCCTTAGTGTATATTAGCTTAGTGAGAGAATGACTCCTATATCTCATTTCTTCTCCCTAAATGTGGCATTCAAAACCTGTTTCCTGCTGGAATGAATGTTATATCTCCAAGCTGAGGGTATCACATCCCCTTACTCTGTTGCCCAACAGACCCCCCTCATAGGAGTGTTGGAGTTTTCATATTCGTCTTTGTTAATTTTTATCCTGAATGTGCACATAAGGTGTTCTAGACCAGAGGCCAATTTCCTTTAATTAACTTCCAGTAAATATCACCACTACCTTCTACCCTTTGTTCAAGCCTTACCCCTAAGGAGACATGGTGAGATCTGATGAAAATTTTCCTGTGTGAGTGACTGGTAGGTATTCCATAGGCAAGAAGCCAGGAAAAGATGATGGCAGATGGAATAAGGATGGCAGTCGTCCCATCCTCCCTCTGAAATGGTCTCTTCTCTGGGAGCCAGGTAGCCCCATGCATCTCAGATTCTACAACCTAGAAATGTCTCCAAAGTCTGGGCTTTATATTTTTGAAATGTAAATGCCCGCAGAGATAGCCATTCCAGTCTTTCTGACACCTTGCAGCTTAACCTAAAGAACTACTCTGGCCTATAACCAGTTGGCCCTCTTGGATCAGTAAAATTAATCAGACAAATGATTACAGATCTAATTCTCATGGTATGGGAAAGTGTTCAAGTGGCTAGAACTTTTTATAGGTGTACTGAGAAATCCAGGAGAGTTTATTTCCTCATGTTTAGTTTAATTGCACCCAGCATTCCCTCCTCTACCCAACCTAGAAACTAGGAGTTCACCCTTGCTTTCTCCTCTTCTTCAGCATCTATTTGGTCACCAAATTCCCACATCTCTACTCTCTTAAACATTTCCCTACTCTGTTTTTTTTCTTCCTGATACCATTGCCCTGGATCAGATCCTCGTAACCTTTCAGTGAATTCTTTCAATTGCCTCCTGTTTTCTCTGACTCCATTTCTGTCCTTCTCAAATATGTACTCTGCACTAATGTCAGAGAAATGGATTTGAAACGCACAGGTGCCCCTGCCACTTCCTGCTTAAATCCCTTCAAAGGCTCCTGATTACCTACAAGACAACACCTAGACTTTGTATATGGTCAGAGGTTAAGGTTCAAACCCTGACTTAAAGGTCTAATTAGTTTGGGATGAGAACAGTACCCTGGTTCATCTGTGGACATGTCTTCTTCTTGTACTTTATCTTCTACAAATACTCACCTACTTAAGAGAACTGCACTTGGCACATTGAATTACCCTCTGTCTTCATACATGCATTTTTGTCTTCTTTCTTCTTCCTCCAACCTACTTTTCCCTTGCTGACTCATGTTCCTGCTTTAGAATTCTTCATGATTACTATCTTCTCCAGGAGGTCTTTCCCAATTTCCTTTCCCATATTGTGCAAGCCTATAACACTTTCCACATTGTGTTGAAATTATTTATGTGATCAAATCTTCCACTATTTACTATAAGTTCCCACCTAGGAAGGGCTGTTTTGCATTCAACTCTGCATTTCTAGTCTCTAGTATAACCACTGATACATAGAAGTTCAATAAAGGGAGATATTATTTTTATCATTGGTAATGTCAGTATCACCTTCCTATTGTCAAGTCCAAGTGGAGAGACAAAGTAAAGGAATAATTTTCTTGAATCTGGAAAAATTAGATAATTGATAAAAATGCAGGAATACAAGAGCTATATACACATATGCACACAAATACATGTCTATGTGCACAGGCACAAACTGATTACAAATGAAATATTAGAGGGAAAATTTACTTGTAAGCAGAACAAATAACCCATCCATTCGGTATGATTTCAAGGGCGCAAGAATATCCAACTCTACAGAAGTTGCATCCCTATCTATAGGCTGAATCCTACTATTCCACTTATAAAATTTCATTACTTTGGCTCAAAAACCTTGCCTCTCTCTGCTAAATTGTAAATAACATTGAAAGATAGATCCTTTTGCAAAGTGTCAGACTCAGGATTTCTTTAAATGGCAAACACCATTAGGCTTTTCTTTATAAATGTGTCACACAGTGTACTTATAGAGTACTCTTATAACATGATACACTTGAAATTTAAAGGAGATACTGCTAAGTTTTCTCTCAGAAACAAAACAACGTTTAAATTCAATAGGCAACCTTTATAAAAATAAGGTAGAATTGAAACAAGATACAAATAATTAAGTCCTAGATCAGGATGACTATTATTACTGTTGTTTTGACACTGATCTTTCAGCATTTACATGATATTTAATATTTTCATTAACGACTTCCCTTCTGAGATTGCATAATATGGATCAATAGCTATCTTCAATGGTTTCAGGGTATCTGAATTTATCCTAGCCTCACAGGATGTCTCACAACCCTTAGCACTTGGTTAGGTATGAATTTTAGTGTTTTCGTTGTTTCTAGTGTATTCGTTATCTCCCTTCTTTTGGTTCAGAAACTTCTTGAAGGCAGAAAATGTGCATTTTTATTGTCTTTTAATCCTCTGTATCAAAGAAGATTGGACTTCCCTGGTGGCTTAGATGGCAAAGCGTCTGCCTACAGTGCAGGAGACTTGGGTTCGATCCCTGGGCCAGGAAGATCCCCTAGAGAAGGAAATGGCAACCCACTCCAGTATTCTTGCCTGGAGAATCCCATGGACGGAGGAGCCTGGTGGGCTACAGTCCATGGGGTCGCAAAGAGTTGGACACGAGTGAGCAACTTCACTTTCTTTCACTTTCATCAAAGAAGATTAGGTTAGAGACTTAATTTGATAACTGATTTAGATGACCTCAAGACCTCTGTTCTAGGCTCACTCTTTTAGAGAAACTTGTTCCCACAAATCTACCTCCAGTGTACCTCAAAACATTTCTCCCATGTTCAAAGAAGTCACAACAGAAAATGTAATGGGTGCTTTTCAAAAGTGTTGAGGTTTCACTTAGTCTACTATTAATACATCTTTATGTTCGTTGTCAGACATTTTGACAGAATTAGCTGATGTTTATGAATTAGGGTTGGTCGTATACTTCCGTACAACCTAAGTTTTTCTAAGTGGCCTTTTAGGTTTCCCATTATAATCTGGATATCTATTCTTTTGGGTATGTGTAAGTTTCATTAGCCCTGCTAGAGTTTTGCAATATATGTCTTAGAACTTTAGCTCCAGATTTCAAGCTTGGCAGTCAAGTTACTTAAATGAATCACTCATATCTTAAAGGATGTTAACATATCTTGAAAGCTCCACTATGCTCTCCATAATACAAACACGGTGTTTTCCTGCTTAACAGAAAGATCCATCGAGCCTTCGTTATCATTTTATGGCTATCAGTTTATAAATAAAGGAGATAGAAATTGACCTGGGAATTTCATAACCAAGTTCTGAGCACCCAGGATTAATTTGGAGAAGAATGCCACAAGCCAAATCAGCATTTTTTTTTCATCTCATTTCACAGGCCTTCAAGAGGGAATTGAAAACAAAAGAACCTGTAATCATGAGTACTCTTGAGACTGTACGAATATTTCTGACAGAGCAGCCTTTGGAAGGACTAGAGAAACTCTACCAGGAGCCCAGAGGTAATTGAATGTGGAACTGTAATAACATATTGATAGAAGGATCAGTGGTGACAGAGCAACCCATCCATTCTGGCTGCCAAGGTCTGGATAGGTCTCATATTTTCTGGGTTAAATAGAATCGATTGAAATTAAACCTTGATGTTGAAAAAGAAAAGGGCCTCGTAAAGCACTGTGCATAAATCTGTTTGCACATTCATAAATAAACATTAAAAGAGATTAGCGATCACTTATTGAAACATTTAGTAAACAACAAACAAAAGAGATTATCTGTGAGGAAGTTTATTGTCACAAAGACTATAAGCTAATTTTCAATTTAAGAGCCTTCTTTCCTGCAGTAAATTCGAGCTTGTGGTGTGCATCCTAACATCTTGCTACTCAGTAGCTTAAATGAATCTTGGATTATCTGATTGATATAAAGTAGAACAGATTCACTCAGGATGACATGACTTCAGATGTGCTAAACTCCAAAGTAGAAAAAAGCCATTAATCGGAAGGTTGCCCTCTTGTGAAACTGTTCTCTTTCTTTTTGCCAGTATGACCTTTTCAGCAAGGTTATTTTTTTTAAAAAACACAAAAATGAATGTGGCCTAAAACCTTGTCATATTACCAATTTAGAGCTGCCGCCTGAGGAGAAAGCCCAGAATGTCACACGACTCCTACGAAAGCAGGCTGAGGAGGTCAACACAGAGTGGGAAAAATTGAACCTGCACTCGGCTGACTGGCAGAGAAAAATAGACGAGGCCCTCGAAAGACTCCAAGAACTGCAGGAGGCCACGGATGAGTTGGACCTCAAACTGCGCCAGGCTGAGGTGATCAAGGGATCATGGCAGCCCGTGGGCGATCTTCTCATTGACTCCCTCCAGGATCACCTCGAGAAAGTCAAGGTATTGTCTACTGTTTGGCCTCAGCACCCTTTGAGAGATTCAAAGGAGGTTCTAATCTGAACTCTGGTGCAATATTTTCTCCTCACAAAGTTAAAAATGGGGCCCTTAACTATTTGAATGCTTTCACAAAGTCAAAGTTTTCTGACGCATGGTTGGGGCGGGGGGTGGCCCGGAGAATTCAAACGAACTTTTTGGCCAACCCAATATTTTCTCAACTAGAAGATAATGATCTAATCATCTGTCTGTCTTCAGTAATAGAAAATGAAATATTAAGTTACAGGGCAAAAAAAAAATCATTTTGATTTTGCTATGAGGAAATTCATTTAAGTGTACTAAAGTGGTCTGAATTACGCATGGGTGTCTGAGTGTGTGTGTGTGTGTGTGTGTATGTGTGTAGTTTTGGTTCTTAGTATCAGAGAAGGGAAAATACAATATTTTTTTTACATATTGCATAATTTATTTCTATGACATTATGTGTAACTTGAAAGTATAGGGAGAGTAACATGTGAGTAGTTGCCATGAATTTTGGATGGAGATCAGGGCTGATTACAAAGGAATACACAAGATAATATGTTTTATTATTATTTTCTCAAACATAAAAATGAGATGTGTTTAACTTTTATGCTTACTGACCTCTTATCAGGAAAAATATAATATTTAGTCAGTAGCCAGGAGTCTAGGTTTTGGACTTTTTGCTAACTGAATTATTATGACTTGAGTGAGTTATGGTACTGTGAACTGAGACCATTAAGTCTGCCCTTTCATTAAAAGGCATTGTATAGAATACAATTTTTGCATTGTATTAGTCTTCTGCAGGGATTAGGAAATATCACTCTATATTTGGAATAGTGTCCATGAGACCAAAGTTACATTCCCATATGGCACAAAGATGATAAATACATTTATAAAGAAAGAATATACATATTTAGGAGTATCATTTTGAAAAGTAGCAACTTGAAACAAATTTTTTCTGTTTATCTAGTGTCAAAAACAACACATCCCGCCAGGTTGAAATGCAAAAGAAGTGAAATCCTCACCTTATTATGGCACATTTGGCAGCCCCCTCATTCTGGAAGGTCTCTTCTCCCTTGGCTTTCATGGCACTGTTTCCTCCACATCCTTCTTCTTCCTTTATTTTCCTCAATTCTGAAACTCTCCCCACCCTTCAGGTGTTAATATGCCCAAATTTCTAATCTGAGCTCAGTTCCCTTTTTATTCTATAAAAACCTTAGCTCATGTGCTAAGTCACTTCAGTCATATCTGACTCTTTGTAACCCTATGGACTGTACCTGCCAGGCTTCTCTGCCCATGGGACTCTCCAGACAAGAATACTGGAGTGGGTTGCCATTTCCTCCTCCAGGTCAGTTCTCTTCTTTTTGGATAAATGCTCCCAGTTTGAAATGGAGTAGATGGTGACAGATCTGAATTTCTAGTCTGAATCTCTTTTCTGATCTGCTAACCCATATGCCATTAGAATCCAAATGCAACCATTCTGAAAGCAAATCCATTTGTTCTCCTGTTGGCCCATTCCCCTATAAGTATCCCTTTTGACCTGGCTTTTCTTCTGTTTCCTATTTCAGTTAGTGGATCATAAGCCAACAAGTTGTTCAGGCTAGAAACTTAAGGTCTATCCTGGAATCCTTCTGTGTTTTCATTGACTTCACTGATTGCTCATTTTGCCTCAGAATATCTCCTTTATGTTTTCTCTCCTCTTTTTACCCAGTGTCCCCTTCTAGTCCCGGCATCTGTTAATTCAGATTGCTACATCCTTAATCCCCATTCCCCATCAGTGTCCATGGCATATCACAGACACTACAGTTTAAATATTTGCTTAGTGAGTGAATGAATGCAGTTTCTTTACTGATATTTCTGTTAACAATTCTCTTCCAATTCTAATCCAAACACTCTCCAGGAGACTGCCTGCCTGATGAAGAAGTCCAGCAAATGTCAAAGGCAGTTGACCCTGTTTCTTCCTAGCCCTAGCATAGAAACGTGACTGTTGCTTCTATCCTCTCTAGGCCATTCAGGACACTCTGACCATATTCCCCTTTTCCCATCTCTTTTCATAACTCTCTACCTTTGCCAATGCTGTCCGCTCTGCCTGGTCGGCCCAACTTATCCGCATGGTGAACTTTCACTTGATGCAATTCCAATGACTCCAAGCCTTAGAGCTTCCCCCATCTTCTTTCACCCCCACCTCCCATCAAGCAGAAGAAACTGCTCTTAATTCAGTGCTTCTATAGATCACCACACATGCTTAAATTATTGCACTTAAACTCACATACATTGTGGCCTTTTTGTTCTACCATAGAAAGTAAGGGTCCTCAGAAAAAGGATCCTGCTGTACATCTGTGAATTCACAGTTCCTAGTACACTGCCAGGAGCATATAAGAAATCTAATGTAGCTTCTTTTATTCCTTCACTCAACAGCTGTTTATGAGCTACTGTAAAATGCGCTGTATGTGTCGTTATAAATGGAACAGGCTTGGTCTTTGTCCTTACGAAGCCTAAAGTCTAATGTGGAATTGAAAAGCTCTTTATTAAAATAGTAGGTGAAGATATCAAAGGAGATTAAAAATTTGACTTTATAACCCCCAAAATATCTTCCCCAACATTCTAAGACCCCAGGTCTAACTTTTAAAGCAATGGTTAACAATGCTGTGTACATAAAAATTAAAATAATGTTTTGAAATATATTACCTATTCAGCATTAAAAATACTCTTTTTAATCCCAAAATATAAGAACTAAATTCTTAAAAATTTCCCCCAAATGGCAAATTAACTTAAAAGAATGTCCCAAAGGAAGTAAATTAGTTCATAAATCAAGTGGCTAACTATATAGGCTTTTGAGCAGACTTAAAGGATTCATTTTGAGTCATATGGGTCACACAGGAGCATTAGTAAGATAATGAATATAGATGGAGAATGGATACAGCATGACTTAATAACAAAAACTAACTAAAAATAGAACAGCTCATATATCAACGGGCCCTGACCCAACTCTATTTGCGGTTTTCTTTTCAATTCCCCTCTCTCATCTGTTCTTGATCTTAAGACTAACTTCATTTCCCATACCCTGATTGGTAAGCCTCCTCACTCCCATCCCAGTCATAACAAAACATGTATACACTGAATGCTTCTTTAAAAAGCGCTTGTATGTAACAACACTTCTTTCTCAGACACCGATACACTAAAGTTACAGTACCTGGTCATCATATGTATTTACTGGTCATAACAGATGGGATTATCTTGGTTTCTAAACCAGTATTCCATAAATATTTTATGCCTATCTTAAAATTATAGATGATATTAATTTTGTATAGTTATTTCCCTTCAGAAGTTCCTCTTCATTTCACAGTGGAAATAAACACCAGCTTTTTTCTATTGCATCTCAACAATACCAGATTTGAGACTTTGGTGGTGGTAGTTTATCAAGAGTGAATTTTATTAACTAAAACTTAGTTTGAAAAGCAGCAGCAGAGTACTTAAGACCACTCTTCCTATTTTTCTACTCAGCAATTTGAGCCCTTAAATTTAAGCCCTTAGAGGCTCCTCGCTGTAGGGAATGCAGAGTGGATAGCTAGGCTGGTAGCCAGAACATTTTATGGATCCATCTCACTTTGTTTTCATCACCCTTACTGACTCTCTCATGATATCCGCCTCCATTCAGTTCTCATTTGTTAAAGAAGTTGTCATTCAAGTCACTATGGAATGTGTGTTTCTGTGGGATTTAGCGTTACATCATTTCATTAGCAAATGTGACTTTAGAATTTGGAGAATGGATAAAACAACTAAGTCTTGGAACCCTATGGACATGGCATTATTACTAGTCATCATCTTTAGGACAGTGTATATACAATAAGAGAAAGGAACATAATGTTAATATTGACTATTTAGCTCACTAAGAGAATCTCAGCCTTCCAAATATAGCTGCCATAGAAATAACCACTAGAATAAAATTTAAATTTTAAATGCCTCTTTATTTTTAAAATTCATGATTCATTCTGCTTATCAAATATTTTAAGGACAGAATCATGATTTCTCATTTTACTGGAAATAACACCAATGCTTATGTGACTATGCAAATATTCTTACTTTCCCTGTAGTCACGGGGAATGAGAATAACTCCTTGAATCACTAGGTGTGCTACATATACCTATAAGTGGAATATATGCAGGTTTTAATAGAGTAGAACAACTTTTGAATGTAAAGTCTACTTATGACATCTTTGTTCTTAAGAATAATTCCTGTGTGAAAAACTTGGTGCAAGTTGTTGTTTTTCCACGTTGTCTCTTTGTTTTAACCTACCATGGTTTTGTGACACTGACTAGTACGTCATTCTTGAGCCAGAAACATTTCACTGCCCTAAGTTTGCCAATTGACTTGAAACTGTTTTTCACACACTATAGATAGACTGTCCCAGGCTGCCATCTTGGAATATGCAGATTTCTCATACCCTTGTAGTTATGTATTTTACATGTTTTGTTTTTTTTTTCAATCAGACTTTCAACTTATATTTCTTATTATGAACATTCACATATAGGAATTCTGTGAGACTTTCCTTGAAGTTCTTACAATGAAATGTTTTAGTTGGACCTTTTTTGTAATTATAATTGAGAATAATGTAATTATGCATGTAGTAGAACAGAGATAATGATGAAGCCACCATGCCATCCTGACTTATGTTAATTTCCAACATTCCCATCTAAAAATTAAAGAAGAAAACTGGTAAGTGCTGTCTTCAGGCTACCTGTGGCATGATTTATCTGAGAAATTTGTCAGAGAAATGCTATCTCAGAATTTGACACTGAGAAAACCAAGTATGTTTCCTCCTGATAGGTAATGTGAAATGTGATGTAACACATTAGAATTTCATCTTCACTTTAGAAGCAAGATTTCAGCCATGTTCATGTAACTCTCTCCTCCCTTATTGCTTTTTTCATTTTAACTCTGATATTTTATTATTCATTAATTTTGTTGTATTTGTCATTTATCTGAGCCAACTTTAAATCCTTTCTTATATATGAGTTTTTTTAAATTTATTTGTCTATTTATTTTATTTTACAATATTGTATTGGTTTTGCCATACATTGACTTGAATCTGCCACGGGTGTACATGTGTTCCCCATTCTGAACCCCCCTCCCACCTCCCTCCCCATCCCATCCCTCTGGGTCATCCCAGGGCACCAGCCCCGAGCACCCTGTTTCATGCATTGAGCCTGGACTGGCGATTCGTTTCACATATGATAATTTACATGTTTCAATGCCATTCTCCCACATCATCCCGCCCTCGCCCTCTCCCACAGAGTCCAAAAGACTGTTCAATACATCTGTGTCTCTTTTGCTGTCTCTCATACAGGGTTATCGTTACCATCTTTCTAAATTCCATATATATGCGTTAGTATACTGTATTGGTGTTTTAGAGAAAGTTTATAATCCTTTGTTACAGAGATAGGAGATGCATGGCCAGGCAGAACCAAACTGGTTCACAATATGTAAGCTTTCCTCACAATAAAGGAATGATATTTCCATAATGAATAAGGTGTACTACCTGTAGTAAGAAAAGTAAAGCTTACTAATATTTTGTTAATTGCTCTTAACAATTGTCAATTGCTATGGGCTGTAAGTAACAGAGCAATGAATTGCTCTGTGGAAGCCTTTGTTGTTGCTTTTATATGAGTGCTACACATATTAATGTAAGCTGTTGGAGAAGAAAACACAGAAATGATATAATCCTTTATAAATCTGGGTTAAATATGGAACTAATGCCTGTCATATGGAGTAATCAGGGTTTTATCTAGTTTTCAAAGCATGCAATTCTGATGTTTAAAAGCATATGATTTGGCCTTTACTATCTGGGAGCATAACTATGAGAAGGCATATTATAGGAAACTCTCACTTAAATACTTTCAGAAGTCGAGGTTTGTTTGTTTTTTTTTTTTCAGTATTTTTAAATAGAATGGTCATTGTTGGCCTTACTAGAGCTTAGAGACTAAAGGAGGAATTTAATCATCTTAAATTTCCTAACCACATTATTTGTTCAATGTAAAATTAAGTGCAAGTTAGTGTTGCCAGGAGAGCTTATTACTTAGTTCCCATGTATTCGCTCTCATTTCCTGCTCTGTTTTTAAAATTAAAAGCAAATTACTGAGGACAGCAATGTCAAATCATGTTCCTTTCCCAAGGCATCGGACTTTAGGTATAGTGCTGTGTGTGTTTTTAAAGCCCCTACCGCGGTTTAGGCAAATAGAACCTTGGTTTACCATGCTATTCCCATCCTGCCTTTGAAATATCTGAAAAGGGAGCACAGAGTAATTGTTTCAGACATCTGCTTAGCATACTTTGAAGTGCATATAAGTTCTTTTGCAGTTTCATTTGAACCCCAGCTGTCTTCACCAAAGTCTATAATCAATCTGAATTAAGTTGCCCTACTTCCCCTAATAAGTCTCTTATTAAGTTCTGCATCAGCCTCTTAGGGAGACTTAAAAGCTAATTCATGTAGAATTGCCATTTTCTACTAATTCATTTGTCAGCTCTCCAAATTCCAAGGAAAACAATTGTGAAGACTATTAATTTGGCTCTTCATAAACAACTTACGTAAGTGTAGTATACATTGGAACCAGGCAAATGATTTAAAACAGTGGGTGGGAGGAAATAAGTTGATGACATTCAACGCAGCTTTCTTTTTGACTGTTTCGAGATGCCCTCTGCATTCAAAGCACAAAGCCATTTATTTAATAAGAGAAACATCCTTCTGCTTTTTACTTTCATAAATAAGATAATTACTGAGTGAACTTTGCTTAAAGATAGGAAAAGGCTTTCAAACAGTTGGAAAAGGAACATGTTCTTTTTATTACAGAACTTATTTTAATTTGGGCTTCTTTGTATTCCTTTGATGGACTGTGATAAAAGCAGCAGCTAGAATTGGTTGCCATTGTGATTGCATTAAATAAGAGTTGTACAGCTCTTCTTCTGGTCATGGAATATTTAGGAGAACATGGCTAATCAAAATGTTCAGCTAATGAGTTCATCTGACATTATTCTACTAAAGAAGTATTTAATTAGATAATAAAAATTCCTCCAGAGAGTATCATCCTTCCTACTATTTGAAAACAGCCATATCAAAAAACTGATCCTTTAATATGCCAGTCCTGTTTACTGAGGGTTTATTCCAGAAGCTTTGTTTGTGGCTGGAAGTAATTATAAACACTCTTCCTCAAGAGTGTTGGGAAATAAAGGACGATTCAAAACAAAAACTTAAGTAACGTAGTATCAGCATTAGCGGATCTAAAGACTCAATCATTCATTCACTTATGGTATGGTTAAACCTATACCCAAAGAAATCTGATCTCATTACAGAGTGTGAATTTTAATTTATTTTGTGAATAAAATGTCCTGGGAGTTATATTAATGGCATCTTAGTTTTCCTGAGAACATAATTATTTAGCACTAAGCTGAGGGAACAAGAATTTTTATTAGTTTGTGTGTATGTGTGCATGTAACACATCAATTTGAAACAGTTTTAGAATGAGTTAGTTATTTAACTGAAATTCCATATTTCCTTCGAAGATGGACATACACAGTCAATATGGATTTTTAGTCTGCTTTGACATCTACCAAAGTCATAACAAGTTTAAAATTCGAAATCAAACTACTCTCCTACCAGAAGCACAAGGAATGACTTAGAACAAGTAACCCATGGAGTCAGCACCTACTATATTCCCATCATGCCTTGCAATTACAATTTTTAAAATTAAACAGCTGATGTGATGCCAATATTATGCCCCCTTACCTTAACCAAGTTCAGTGATGGCATTGAGCTGGTTCTTAGTTAACCAGTTTTCTGGGTATTGTGGGAACATATGTGCCTATGATATTAATGGAACTCTTAACGGGGACTAAGAAAAGTAAACTTTTTCATAATAAGATATATTCACACTAAAATTATATTTTTAGTTATAGTTAACAATTGCTATAGCCAAAAGCAGTGCTTCTCAAGCTTTTCTGCTTCAGTTCTCTGAATGGCTGAGGAGATAAAACCAGATATCTTCCCCTTCCACCTGCTTGCTTCCTTTTTCCATGAGCATAAAATTTCTTTGATGTTTCTTATTTTTAAAATCTCATTTCAATTCTGTGGTCTTCTCCAAAATGGATTTGTTGTGTTTTAATGTAAAGATGTTTTTCTCCAACATACTATGTAAAATGACTCCTTCAGTATATTCACCTGTGGATTGTTGTTTAGTTGCTAAGTTGTGTCTGAATCTTTGCAATCCTATGGACTATAGCCCTCTAGGCTCCTCTGTCCATGGGATTCTCCAGACAAGACTACTGGAGTAGGAAGCCATTTCCTTTTCCAGAGGATCTTCCCAACCCAGGGATCGAACTCAGGTCTCCTGCATTAGCAGGCAGATTCTTTACCACTCTACCACCAGGGAAGCTCGTCACCTATGGGTATGAAAGCATAATTTGAGAAGAATGATAGGAAAAATTGCCCAGTTTGTGACAGCTTCATCTTTTTCCAACAGCTTCTTCCATTTATGTACACAATACACAAAGGGTAGATCCTTGCCATTTCAGATATGTGGTTTGCATTTTCGTCTGATCTTTGCGATTCAAAACGTCCATGACTTGTAGCTCTTTGTGATTTTGAACATATATTCTTTGAGTCTTTTGCACAGCAGTCACTTAACTAATAATTTAATTGGTGTTATAGGTCAGCTTCCCTGGAAGCAGACCCTAGGAACAGGGGTCTGGGTGCACAGGATTTGTAGATGGTCAGCTTTCAGGAGAAGCCTGTGTGGGAGTTAGAAAAGCATCACTAGGGAGATGAAAGAGCCAATCAAGCATATCGTCTCAAGCAAAATCTAGCTTTGTGTCTTGATTCAAATGGAGAAAGCTCTGGAGTATGAACCACCCAGCAGAGTTGTCCTTTTGTACCCCAGGCAGTCATTGGCTGTGGCCAGCATTATGCTAATGAGCATTTATCATCAGCTAGCTCTGAGGTGGAGTGAACACTGATTTTTAGTGTTTTCCAGTTGTCGGGGTATAAATACTCCTGCCATGACTGATTCAAGTTACCAGCATGATCTCACCGAACATGGACTTGGGAAGAAATGCACACAATTGACTCTTGGGCTCTGCTCCAGCCCACCACTGGCTGCAGCCCACCCCTAGAGACTTGAGTCACCTCCCAGGCTGGGAATGTGTGTTGTCTCCTGGGATAGGGGCTCCCAATAAGCAGAGATGACCATTCTGAAGAAGAGAGGCAGCCATGAAACATTAGTGGCCAACAATCACAACAACTGGAGGATGGATGTCCAGGCCAGGAAAAGTGTCCCTTATAGACAGTAAGCGAACTTAGTAATCCATTCAGCCTCTGTCTTTCAACATAGCCTTTTCAGTGCTACTTTTTCTTGCACATGCAATAAGTCTTTAGAGGTGATGAAAATTGTGTTTATGAAAAAATTCACCCTCCCCCCTGCACAACCTACCACCTGGGGATTGGATTGGCCAAAAAGTTTGTTCTTCCCACAGGTGCCTCTCCTCCCCCCACCATTTAGATGTTACCAAAAAACCTAAACTTTTTGGTTAACCTAATAACCTAATATTTACTGAGGTTGGTAACAAAAGACAAGAGTTCACAGAAAGGTCTGAGAAAGTGGTGATTATAAGTAAAGAAAATGGCTTTGTAAGCAACCTTAGCTTTATAGGTACATAATCTCTAAGTACCTGTGTTGATCAGATACTTGTGACCATTGAGGATCCTAGGTATTTAGACATAGTCATTGAGAATGTCAAGAATTTTCCATGGCCATGACTCTCACCTTAGCATGCATCGGAATCACCTAGAGAGCTGGTGGAAACCCAGATTGGTGAAGCCTTTCCCCAGAGTTTCTGGTTGAGGAGGTCTGGAGCTGAGTTAAAGATCTGCATCACCAGTTCCCAGGTGATTGTGGTGCTGCTGTTTCAGGGATACTGTGAGAGCCATCATTCTGTAGGAAAATCACGGTCTACGTGTATAAATACATATATTGTTTATTGTTAGTAATTCTCCAATTATAAGTAATAAACATATCATCTGTTATTTCTTTTGAATCTCAGAACATCCAGAACATTTAAAAATGAATGCAGGCACATGTCCTCCTATGAGAGTGATTGATGGTTAGGAAGGGAGCAGAATTTCCCTGTAAAACCTTGAAGTGAATAATGGCCTCCTCTTTCCAAATCTGTCTCGTACAAGACAATCACTGTTATTTATTCCAGTGTTCTTGTTGGTATTTTAATGGCACTCATACAAGTTCTGAGTTGCTTCTGATGACTTAAAATTCAACTTGCCTTCGCACTCTTAATACTTTAAGATATTTAGTCACAGAATATTCGCTTTGTTTAAATGTTATCATGTTTACCAATAATAACAATTAAGCTTTAAAAGACTCCTTATAATTTTCTGCCAAACATACTGATGATAAGCTAGTACTTTACAGAATTGCTGAAATTGAGGACATTAGGAATAGCTGAGGCCATTCAACATTTTAAAATTAAAACCTGCTTGCTCGATGTGAATAGCTGATCACTTATTCAGGGATTGCTGCATTTTCTAATTTAGCTCCTCAACCCACTGAGGTTCTGTGTTCATAATAGGAGGCTGTATGTTTGTGTGTAGAAATGGAAATGGATATGGGGTGAAACTGGAAGAAAGTAGGATATAGTCTTAACTGCAGTAATTAGGGAAGAGGGGTTTTTTTCCCCCAAAGGTGATGCAAAATCACTCTATTAAATGACTACGAAAGAGTTTATGGTTTTGGTATAGGGTGAGTGGTATATGTGATGAAAATTATGGGCAAAATATAATAGAAACAAATGTGTGAAAGTATGCTTTAACATTGTTAGCAATATTTAAAATAGGTCCTCCCCTTTATTCTGGAATCTTGGGGTATTAGGGGATGGAAATAAAGGAAATTTTGCATTGAAAGTAATTTGATTAATGTTTACTATAAAATTGAAATAGCTCTGTATAAACCCACTCAAATCAAGTATACATTAAATAATTGAGTTAACCGAATTAGGCAGAATAAGGGCACATTGATTTTCAATGTTTTTGAAAATTGGTCCACATATCACTGTTATGTTTTTGTTTGTAAACTTCAATATTTATTAAATTTTCACAGTGTGTTCAGCCCTAAAATGTCAAACTCTCTTAACCAGAATGAGGCTAGAGAATTCTAGCACCAAGATAGATTTCTTCTCCTTTTAAAGAATTGATTTTTATGGTGAAGTTTTTCTTTCCTTCATAAAGTTAAGAGCCTGCTGGTCCTATTTCAAAATACAGTTATTTTTAGAAGGCTCGTTCCCTGGGATTCCACATTATTATAGACTCAGTGGGCTCCTTTGGAGTTTTTCCCTATCAAATATTCAAATTGTATCGTCATGATCTTAACATGGCATTAAGCTACTTAGCAAAGAAAATGAAGTCAGTTTATCAGCAATATATGCTCAAATGTGGTAAGTAAGTAGGAACTAAAGTAACTGAGAGGTAAGCTGTATATGGGCTTCCCTGCTGGCTCAAACAGTAAAAGATCCACCTGTGATGCAGGAGACCCGGGTTCAATTCCTGGGTTGGGAAGATCCCCTGGAGAAGGGAATGACTGCCCCCTCCAGTACTTTTGCTTGGAGAATTCCATGGACATAGGAGCCTGGTGGACTAATGTTCCTGTGGTTGCAAAGAGTAGCGCACAAGTGAGCAACTAACACTTTCACTGTCACTTTCAAGCCAGTATATTGATGTGTTTTTTTGAAGCAAACTATCAGTGAGTTTCATCTTATTTACTTATTTTCCTACTCAGAAAGCCTATTAACCCAATTTGGAGTCTATACATGGCTGTGAACCTAAATCTTATTAGGTCTCATTAAATAATGCCCACAGAATTGCCCCATGCTTTCAGGCCCTCATCCACCCAAGGACCAAGTGTAGGCCACACAAAACAACGTTTCACCTCCTTCCCCCACTGCTTGTTAGCCTTTGGCCTCCAATATTTCCAGCAGGAAAAGGCTAAAGTCACAAAAGAATGGTTCATTGTTTTCAACTTACACAAACCCCATACTACTTACACAAACCCCATACTGCAAGAGTTAACCAATACAAAGGTGACTTTTGTACATCCAATAAAGCATAAGGTTAGAAGAAATATAAGCTAAACAAATGAGCAGAAGTTTGACTTACACAGTGAATAAAATATTACCCTTGGAACCACACTGATATTTTGTTATAAAGGTTAAAGGAAGACGTTTCCAAGGTTGTCTAAGTGTAAAAATTTCCTGAAGATTGGGGTGAGTGTCCCGTGCAAGATGAGTCTTAAAGAAATCTGGCACACTTTGACTTTCCAAAAAATCTTGAATTTTTAGTGAAAAGGATTGTTTTTTCATTAAGATCTTAAACCCTCTTTTCAGCTGAAATAGTATTCTTCAGATAATCAATAGAGCATCATTCCCAAAGATTTTCAAGGATACTAAATCACATTTTTTTTCCTTTTGACCACATTGCACGACATGTGGGGGTCTTAGTTCCCTGGCCAGGGATTGAAACTGTAACCCCCTGTGGTGGACACATGCAGTCCATAACACTGGACTGCCAGGGAAGTCCCCACCACTGGACTGCCAGGGAAGTCCCCAGACTCCCTTTTTGCAAAATGAAAAAGAAATCTATTATTATTAGAATATGGTGTCTTTGTTGAATGCTAATCAAATTTTTTAAAGGGTAGATTTGGCCCATGACTTAATTTTTTTTAAAATAACATTTGAGTCCATTGATTAGACAGCTTGACACTTAGACACATTTGTGTCAGTAGTAGTTTATTCATCATTCACATGTACTTAAATGGACACTATCATGATAGTGGTTGTCATAACAGAACATAACAGGATATGAATTAAGTTCTTACCCAAAGATGTGATCAGAGAAATCAGAGCAATATCTTGAAAGTAAACTTCTCAAAGTATGATGAAATTAAAAATGAAGAACAATGTAAACTCTTGACTCCACTTCATTAGCCAGATCTTTCACACACACATACATATATTGAGATAAAACTAATAACCACTAATATATCTGGAGGGAAAACATTGCTTAGAAGTAAATACTTAAGATTTTCTTTTCAGCCTAGGAATATGATGAAATAAAGATGAACCATTATCAAAAATTTACCAATCTAATTTTTAAACATGCTGTCGCATAGCTTTTAATGAAGAAAATCCATATTATGTTCATTTCTTTTGACCTGAAGTAGTGCAATCTCTTATTCTTGTGTTATTCCATTTGTAAGAAAGGTATTTTGGAAAGACTGAAAACATTAAATTCAGGAGCTACAATAATCTGAAAGTGAAACTAAAAAATTTTATAGAAGGGCATTTTACAATCATTTTCAGCCCTCTTCCATTTGTTTTTTTATCTCAGCCCTTAGAAATTTTATATTCATCTCTGATTCAGTTCTGTTTCAGAATTTCTAAGCTGACAACAATATATTGAATGAAAAATCAGATCAGCAAAAATCCATTTTATTTCAATAGTGAGTATCTTTAATTTTATTTAAAATAAATGTGTCCAGTATAAAGTAAACTGGGTGTAGTATATTGCACTGGTAATTCACAACCCTAGATTCCTCTATTAATTATTATTCACACATGCAGAGGTAGCCTAATTTGTTTTAATGGGAAAAAAAGAATCTCTTGGGAACTACTATATACAATACCATATGTTGTCCTCCATTTTCTTGGTCAAAAATGCTGCATTTTGTAGCTATGGATACATTTTGGCTTGGGATTTGTTTCTTTATAAGCCTTTATAATAACAGTCATCATTTAAATGAAATTGCATTCATTAGAGTTAAGCTGTGGAATCATAGGAACTTGGTATATTTTGTGCACTGCTTGATGTCTAGTGCCTGGAACATTCCCTGGCATATGTGAAAGTGAAGTCGCTCAGTCATGTCCGACTCTTTGCGACCCCATAGACTGTAGCCTACCAGGCTCCTCCGTCCATGGGATTTTCCAGGCAAGAATACTGGAGTGGGTTGCCATTTCCTTCTCCAAGAGATCTTCCCAACCCAGGGATCGAACCCAGGTCTCCTGCATTGTAGACAGACGCTTTACCTTCTGAGCCACCAGGGAATGGCTACTTAATAATATTTTTTGAATGAGTGAATAAACATCCACAAACACACAGAGCAAAATACTTTCTTCCTTTAAAAATTATTTCACAGATAACCTGCTCCCATTTGCCACCATCCTGTTTCTAGCGACTGTTACTTCATGCCCAGATCTTCCAGACACTCCGTGTCAATTCTTTTTCCTTTCTGAAATGGCCACCAGCTTGCACTCATTCCTAAACTTGAGATTTTCCAACTGAACCTGCCTTGTTATTACTTTTCAAGCCCTGTGACACAGCTTCTCATAGCATGATTACATGGTTTTTAATAACCCACTAAATTGTCTCTCTGTGCTAACGATTGTAAGTTCATTGAGAGTTCCATCTTTCCAGTGCATAGTAGATGTAAGTGTGTGTGTGTGTGTGTGTGTGCACGTGCACGCGCTCAGTTGTGTCCAAGTCTTTGCAATCCCATGTACTATAGGCCACCAGATTCCTCTTTCCATGGAATTTTCCAGACAAGAATACTGGAGTGGGTTGCCATTTCCTACTCCAGGGGACCTTCCCAACCCGGGGATTAAACCCGAGTCTCCTGCATCTCCTGCAGTGGCAGGTGGATTTTTTACCAGGGTGCCACCTGGGAAGCCACAAATATATGCACAGTAGATATAAGAGAGGTGTTTTCAAGTGAGTAGTAATTAAAATGTAACAAAAAGGATTATTGAGACTATGCCATTCCCCTTGGCAAAAACCTTCATTACTGCACTGCAAAAGTCAACTCATTCAAACCCATCACAATCTTTATTGATTTGGCTGTGCCGGGTCTTAGTTGGAGCAGTCAGTATCTTTTATTTTCTTTGTGGCACGTGGGATCTTGCACCATGGCATGTGAATTCTTAGCTGCAGCATGTGGGATCTAGTTCCCTGACCAGGGATCGAACCCAGCCCCCTGCATTGGGAGCATAGAGTCATAGCCACTGGACCACCAGGGAAGTCCCCCCACCACAATCTTGCTCAAAGGAAACCCCATGATTTTTCTTCCACATCTGCTCTGTAGTTTCATGCTTCAACTTATTACAGACTATTTGCACCTCTCCAAACACATTAAGGTTTCCTACCTCTTGCCGTTTATTCAAGCTCTGAACAAATAGCTTTCCTCCTCCCACCATTCTGCTGCTTCCTTTATGTTTCATATACCTATACCCCAATGTCTAGTTCAGGGAGCCCTTATAAAGCTACATGGTGGAGGGGTGAGGAAAGACAGGTTTACCCCAGGGTAATATTAGAAGTTGGCCTGAAAGACTCAGCTCCCCAAGAAATGATCTTAGTCTGTGGCTTTCTCATGGTTGAATGTATGACCCTCTGCTTTCTAGAGTTACCCTGATTTAGACCAAATGGGGCTCATGTGACTTGGCATACCCCGTGTTATGGGCCACAATGCTGAATTGGTTGCAGATGGAGTAAGGGAAGGAGAAATTGACCCAACCTTCTCGTTCATCTTTACAACAGCTTTGGTGTATCCATGTTACACTCCCCTTTCTATACAAGAGGAAATACATGAGATGTATTTGTCAGTGAACTTTTTCTTTACTCAAAAACCCCAAAAATGAGAGAGGGAAGAGAGAGAGAGAGTTGGAGAAAGAAACAGACCATCCATAATCTCCCCTTCAGCATCTATAATCTCAATCCCTACAAGTGCCTCTTTGGGTCAAGTAGAAGGTACTTCTTGCATCAAGGAGGTCTCCAGCCCTGGGCCAGAGTTCACCACTTTGGTGATGGGGTCCAGGTTGGATTTCAGCCCCTGGTCTCCTTGGCTTGGCCACTGTATAACTCCACATGGAGACCCTGGTTTGTAGCTCATCTTTTCCTGTAACAGTATTTTTAAAATTTTTATTCAGTCTTGCCAAAATGCCTTGCAGAAGGCTATATCACCACCAAAAGGACATATTTTCCTTAAATATTAATTGATTTCTCCCCTTTTCCCCCACTTGCTTCATTTTTATGAGAACTCCCCTTGATTGGTGCCAAAAACTTGAACATTACATTCTTGCTCAGAGCGTTAGATTCTTCAGAAATTAGCATGTGCTCCACCATAAAATGAAGTAATAGAGCCAGAGAATCCAGATACAGAATCTGAAGGGTATAAGCAGATTTCTCTTCTTTAACTTAGGAACTTAGCCTCAGCTTTCTATAGGAAATGGTGTTGATAAAGCAGTTTGAGAATAGCTGTTGATCTGAAGTCTTCGTATCTAATTCTCTTGAGTGTTCATTATTTAATAAAAATGTATTGAGGGATTGCCATGTACCAGGGACAGGCATGCCCTGGTGAAAAATAAACATAGAATTGCCTTAATGAAGGTTAGGGTCTTATGAAGGGACAGACCATGAATTAATAAATAGGCAAATAAATACGTACTTACCAATTGCCATCAATGCCTAGAAGGAAGAAGGGTTCTGAGACTGAGAAAAATCGGGGCGGGAGGGGGCGTCTGTCTTTAGATAGGATGACCAGGGATGGGCTGTCTTTCAAGGTCACAGGAACTGAGATCTGAAATAGCTGAATAGAAGCCAGCTAGGCACAGGGCAATGGCACCCCACTCCAGTACTCTTACCTGGAAAATCCCATGGATGGAGGAACCTGGTAGGCTGCAGTCTGTGGGTCGCTACGAGTTGGACATGACTTCACTTTCACTTTCACTTTTCACTTTCATGCATTGGAGGAGGAAATGGCAACCCAATCCAGTGTTCTTGCCTGGAGAATCCCAGGGACGGGGGAGCCTGGTGGGCTGTCATCTATGGGGTTGCACAGAGTCGGACACGACTGAAGCGACTTAGCAGCAGCAGGCAGAAGGCAGAGCTTCCCGGGTGGTTCAGTGGTAATGAATCTACCTGCAATGCAGGAGACCTGGGTTCAGTCCTTGGGTTGGGAAGATCCCCTGCAGGAGGGCATGGTAACCCACTCCAGTATTCTTACCTGGAGAACCCCATGGACAGAGATGCCTGGTGGCCTACAGTCCATGGGGTTGCAAAAAGTTGGACACAACTGAAGCAATTGAGCACACACAAGCATGCAGGCTGAGAGCAAATGGAAAACTCCAGGCTGAGGGAAGAGAATTCATGAAGGGTGTAAGTCAAGAATAAGCTTGGTGAGTTCTATGGATGCTGTAGCATCTTTTAAGTTATTGTGAAAAGTGTCAAATTCTCAGATCCACCGTGAACCTAATGAATTAACAATGCCAGAGTGGGAGCCAGCAATCCTTGTGTTAACAAGCCTGCCGTGTGATTATGATGCTTGCTGTTGTTCAAGAAGCTCTACCTTAGACAGATGTTTTAAGCTGTGAAGGGGAAGGGAAGAACAAGACGGCATCTCTATGCCAGGGCAATGCAAGTGGTAAATGTGGGCACAGATCAGGAGCAGTTTCAGCTGGCAGAAATGTTGGCAAACTAAAAAAACCTGTTCAATGTAAAACTTAATCTGTCTAAAATAACACCTGCATTTGAATATCAGTGTCCTCATGGATGATGTTTTTGTTGGCTTATGGATTATTACTTACTTTTAAATAAATAAATAGATTTCATTCACTGCCATTTTGCTTGATGTTTTGTCATATATAATTAAAACTGTCAGACAGAAAATGTTGGCATTCCTTCTGTTTCCTTAGCAGCCGAAGAATATGGCCTGCTTCAGTGATTTATTTATACTCATTAGAGACCTTTTTATTTTAATTGTGCGTATTTTGCATTTAGCCTCTGTAAAGCACTCATGAACTACCTTTTTTGTTTGTTTTAATTGTGTCATTAGAAAGCTATGGAAAGCTTGAAATGTTTTTGTTTGGTTTTGGTTTGTTTGCTTCATTTTTCTATTAAAAAGAAATAATTAGCATCCAGAGTTAGGATTATAGAAACTAGTTTCTGAGGAAATTAACTCAAATGTGTACCACTTGTTCTTATAGGCAGAAGTCTTTCCTTTGTGATCAATTCTGTTCTGTTCCTCATTTCCAGTTAATATATGTGAGGGCAAAATGAACATGCATAAAAAAGAAAGAAGACAGACACTGTTAGTATGGTTAAGCTATAATTCAGCCTTTGAGAGTATTGGAGTTATGAGTTTCATAGTGAAGCCGTGTCCTGAAAGATGAAGAATTATGATGGCTGCAAATGAAGAAATGTTTTTAAAAAAAGAATTTCATGTTTGGGTGCACACTCTTTTCCAGTAATACGACGAGAAACTAGAGATCATTTTTCAGAAAAACATGAGGATTGGGCAAAAAATGGAGCAGTTATTTGCTTTTCTTTTAGTGCCACGAGTTTGGAAGGGTGGTGACTCTGGGGGACAACCATAGTTAAAATATAACTGATAATTGCTTGGGAAATAAAAGCACCAGATCTTTTCATCCCTACAAACTTCATATTGTTTCCCTAAAATCATTTGTTTTTATTTTTAATTTACCTACCCCAAGTCATCCTGATTATGCTACATCTAGGTCATTAGTTCTGAGTCTGTTTCAGTTCTTTCTGTCCTTAGTCACTTTGCTCATCCACAGTGATCATGTCCAAATATGAACAGGTACAAGAATGGCCCTGAAAAAGGAAAGCAAGGAGGACAATGGAAAAAAAAACCAACAACAACAACATAATGCTTTGCCCTTGGGCTGCCACAATAAAAATTGATGCTGAAATTCAATGCAGTTGAATCTCTATTAAAAAGAATACATATTTCAGTGGCATACTTTACTGTTAAGAATGTCTCTACCAGAGGCAAAAGTGATCCTAATGGCAGAGGGAAGTCTTCTTCAGTCTTCAGACTAGCCCCTGTGTCTCAGCTCGACACAGTCCCTTCATATTTGGCAGAACTTACAGAAAGGGTGGTATGTCTTGGTTTTGTTGGAAATCAATGGGATAGCTCGTGGTGTTAGTAATGAGAATTCACATCAGCAGTCTCTTGCCAAAGCAAAAAAGTATCTCACGCCCAAAGTCCAAGGGTAAAAGGAGGTTGGGCAACTGGATGAAGTTAGTCTATGTAGTTGTTGTTGAGTTGCTCAGTCGTGACTGACTCTTTGTGACCCCCATGGACTGCAGCACGCCAGGCTTCCCTGTCCTTCACCAGCTCCCACAGTTTGCTCAAACTCCTGTCCATTGAGTCTGTGATGCCATCCAACCATCTCATCTTCTGTCACTCCCTTCTCCTCCTGCCTTCAATCTTTCCCAGTATTGAGGTCTTTTCCAATGAGTTGGCTCTTTGCATCAGGTTACCAAAGTCTATGTGAAAGTGAAAGTCACTCAGTCTTGTCCAACTCTTTGCAACCACATGGACTATACAGTCCATGGAATTCTCCAGGCCAGAATACTGGAGTGGGTAGCCTTTCCCTTCTCCAGGGGATCTTCCCAACCCAGGGATCGAACCCAGGTCTCCTGCATTGCAGGTAGATTCTTTACTAGCTGAGCCACAAGGGAAGCCCAAGAATACTGGAGTGGGTAGCCTATCCTTTCTTCAGCAGATCTTCCCAACCCAGGAATTGACCCAGGGTCTGCTGCATTGCAGGAGGATTGTTTACCAACTGAGCTATCAGGGAAGCCCTTTCTAGTGTATTTTTAATTGAAGACAACCTCTGCAGAGAAGGTGAGAATTTCCTACTTAGTGGTACTTGTTAGGATGGGTCCAAACATATTCCCCCCAGGTATTTAAGAGGCTCCAGGCCTTTCTACTTCTGGGCAAAGCAGGATATGGTCCTTGACTCTTTAGGTTCCGGTGGTGGCTATTCACTCCCATCAGGATGATAAACCCATCCAGAAATGCAGAAGCTGCAAAACACAGCTGGGCTGTCCCTACCCCTAACTCTGGGTAACTGGGTTCCATGAGGCCTTCCCTAAACCACATGTTGAAGCCTCAACTCCAGGACCAAAGACCTGGATCTAGAGGCCATGATTTCCATTTCCTCCCCCTCAGCTACTAAACCAGCATGAATAGTCCTGGGACTTGTGCTAAAACTCTTTTCAAGCTATTTCTTAGGGCTTTTGGTTCACAAACAGTTTGTTCAGTAAGGTTTCATTGTAGAGAGAAAGGCAGCTGGCCCCTACTTTGTTTCTTGATAGTATTTGTGATGTAAATTTATCTGCCCAGTGTATGTAGCCCTAGGATGTTATTTCATTGTCAGATCATATTATTCTTGAATTCCTGATGAGATAGGACCTCTATGAAGCAGTAGGTTAAGATTTCAGGAATAGTGTTTAATATCATTAAGAAGGGAAGTGTTTCATTCTCAGGAGTAGCATTAATATATAAAGAGAACAGTATGTGTGTGTGTGTGTGTATATACATGTAACTGTGATATGTATATCGTGTCACAATTTATAAACTCTTAAATGGAATTATAATTAATTATATAAAAAATAAATTATATAAGGAATTATATAATTTATTTAATATAATTAAATAGAATTATTAACTAATTCTAGCATTTCAGTCTCCTCTCCTTCTTGCCTGCTTATGCATTTCATCTAACTGTGGCCTTTCTTGGATGGTCTTGACATCCACCATTAAGCCCTCTACTTTCTCTCCATCTACAAGCCTCATCTTGCTTTACTTCCCTCCAAATCCCTTTTAGTTGCATTTTGCAGTCACATTCCTGCTAAAATTTAAACTCTCATATCCCTAAGCGTTTGTGCCGCAACCATCTGACAAAACCCCAAACCTGGATCAACTGTTTCTTCCACATTTGCCTGGAATGCTGTTGGAGAAAGAGAAAATTGGGCAGATGTGTTCTGCTAAAAAGTTGTTGTCTTCTGCCTCAAGCGAGCCCTCAACACTGTCTGGCAACCTCCCGACATTTCTCTGTTCACCTCCCTCTCATATTCTCTCGCACAACTAATTCCAATGTTCTGACTTACCCTTCACTCATGTTTTCATTCAATGAATGTTCATTGAGCACTGTTTATATACCAGGTCAGTTGCTTCCTACTTCACAGAAGAAATAGAGGTCCCCAAAGTCAAAGTACCTCAACTTACCTTTTCCATTGCTCCAAATTGACCTTCTATGCCTTCCAGAATAGTCCATAACTATTAAGTCATTAAAAAATTACTCCCTCAAAAATATTCCTTAGTTAGAAGACAATGTGTTTGCTTTGTTGCAAAGTGGTTGTCGACTGAGCTGCTAAATCTATATTTGAACAAATCTTTACATAAAGATAAGCAAAGATCTGATAAGCAATTAAATGTCATAAAAAAGAAAAAAACTTGGCATATCAAACTTATATATCATTCTAAATCAGTACTTTTATATCTATAATCAGACAGCATTTAATGAAGTGAAAATTCTGCCTGCATGAAACTAGTCACAATAAAATTAGACTTGGTTTGCTCTTTCATGGCGAGCATATTCCAGATGTTTAAATGTTTCAAAGAAAACCCAGAGTATAATGGCTTCCTTGAATGTTTTCTCAGTTACTGCTTCCAAACTAGAATAAAATCTAATGAAATTCTGGTGGTACTTAAATAGCACATCATATTGTTCAGAGTAGACTTTACTTTTTTGGGTGTTTTATGTTTAGTGGTTAGTAATGTAAACATTAATGTCTATGTATATTAATAATATCAGCAGTAATAAAAGTGCTAATATTTGAAATACAATCAAATTCTATGTTATTTAAATGAATGGTACCTGTATTCAATCTTTTTTTTTTTAAAGAAATTTATTTATTTGGCAGTGTTGAGTCTTAGTTAGGTCATGTGGGATCTTTGGTTGCAGCGCGTGAACTCTCAAGTTATGGCCCAGGGCACGCAGGCTTATTAGTTGCGGTGCATGGGCTTAGGGTTGGAACCTGTGTCCCCTGCATTGCATGGCGGAGTCTTAACCACTGGGCCACCAGGGAAGTTCCCTGTGTTCACTCTATGCATGACATGTCCTGTGACCCAGTGTTTAGAAGGCCATGCTTCTTGTTGTGCACATGTCTAGGCATTGACAGCTAACATCAGTGAGCCGTCCTCAGGTGGTGTGGAGCTACCGCTAGAAGCCAGGTCACATGTTAAGGCGAAGACTGACTTAGACACTCTCATGCCTTCTTTTTCTCATCTTCTTTTCTACCATCATCTGTCTCCTTTTATCTATTGTCATGTGCTCAGCACCCTCACCATGACTTCTAGCTGGCTAAAGTTCTTCATTCTGATCAAGCCCACCATGATTATCTTCCCAAAGTGAACCTTTGCACCAAATTACCTTTTTTAGCAACAAACATCTCCCTAATCAAAGCTTCCATTTATCTTAACAAAGACTTAGGCATTCATATTAAACAGAACATATGGCTTTTTCCCTTTAATAATAATAATAGTAGTAGCAGTAGCAGTGATAGTAAAGTTGTAGTAGTCAACATTTAAAATAGATGCTCTCTATTCCAATTCAGTTAGGATCTGGAGTTCAACAGTTAATTGAAAAAGTCAGTAAAACATTTATTCTGTGTAAAATAGTCACTAATATTCTAATGTTGTGTGAAGGTTTTTTACTTCAAGTGTAGGTTCCTTGATTAGAGTTTGCCATGAATTACACTGATACTACAGACTTTTTGATTTCCAGTGCAGGCTTCCTTAATGCAGACAGAATCCATTGGGAAACACGGGAAGCATTCTGAGTACTTTAGAATCCTTCTAAACTTTTCATATGGGTTTCCTAATCTCTTACAGTTGCCTAGTTGACACCCAATTCAGTAATACTTCTTTTTCTTTTTTAAAGCAACTTTCCAGAATATTTAACCATATTTTTTATAGGAATAATAGCTTACTTTCTTTTTAGGATTCTAGTTCTTTGGTTTAGGAAATCTTTCATTAAATTATGTAACTGCAATACTAATAGGCAAAAGCAGGTTTGAGAATATACACACATTGATAAATCAACTAATGAGAGCTGAACACCATGCTTATGACACATACGTCTTAACATTTTACTTAGTGACTGTTAGAGGCCCCAGTCAGTATTGTTTCTGACAATGAAGACTCTGGCTAATCTGATGAGTCTTAAATGGAGATCAGTTAAGGGAACTTCTGCTACAATTGGTAGATACAATCAGAAGAAAGACAGAAGTCACCATCCCGTGACAGTGTGTGTGTGTGTGTGTGCGCATGCATGTGTGTGAGTGAGGGGACAGGCATTTAGGGGAGAGAAGGAAAGTAGAGGGGAAAGGAGAGAGTGTATTATGATTAATTATGAATATTGAAACTTATTTTTTAAAATCTCCTTCGTCCTCCAGAATCCTGATGCAGGATTAAATATCTGTGTCCACAGCAGGGGAAAGAGAGAGTGGGATGAATTGGGAAAGCAGCCTTGACATATATACACTACCATGTGTAAAATAGCTAGTGGGAATCTGCTATACAGGACAGGGAGCTCAGCCCAGTGCTCTGTGATGACCTGGAGGAGTGGGATGTGGGGATGCAAGGGAGGCTCAGGAAGGAGGGGATATATGTATACTTATAGCTGATTCACATTGTTCTACAGCAGAAACTAACACAACATTTTAAAGCAATTATCTTTCAATTAAAGAAAATCTGTGTTCAGGACTTCGAGGAAGAAAGTGAAAATCAAAATACTCTAATAAGAGACCATTGGCCATGTACATCATGTAATCCAAGGGGAGCTAAAATCTAGATATGACTGAAGTGAGATGGATGCCACATCGGGGACCAAGAGCCACACTAGTGAAGGCAGTGATGAGTGTATGGGGTTAATCGGGCACTGTTGTCAGATTCTGCCTGGCTCTCCTGCCATCTCTGCAATGATTCCTGTTTATGATTCCCACTCGAGTGATAGTTACTTGTGGTTATAGGAATGCATGTTATTATCCAGAAGACAATGGCTCCATTTTTATTAACATTGTCTTTGTCTAGGTTTCCCCACTGACATTTAAGAAATCTGATTTCTAAACTTTCTATTATGCCAAGCAAAGTGATTGTGAATCATTTCTTTTCAGATATATGAATTCACATTTATGGAGTTTAACTGCATTTATTATGTTTCTTTTATGTATGTATTTATGAGAAAATAGAATAATATTTGCTATCAATTCCTATAACAGCTTTCTTCGTTTTAGAATGATTCCTATGATATTCCACTCATGTGAAATTAAATAAAGATGAAAATATCAGATATAATTTTTGTGTCTACATGGTCAGTCAGATGGGTTTCTGTCCATTTTTCTTTGTATTTTTTATATATAATTCACATACCATAAAATTCATAGTTTTAAAGTGTGTGATTCGGTGGTGTATAGTATATTTACAAAGCCATGCCACCATCACCACTGTCTAACTCCAGAATGTTTTTGTCACTCCCAGAAGGAACCCCATGATTCTTTAATACAATATTTTTAATGGCCAATTTCTCAAAAACTGTAAGTTCAACAGAGTGATGTGTCAAAATGTCATATTATCTATGAACTATTTAATGGTCTTATGCTCCATACAGTGCCACATTTTAGTGATGAGATAGTCACTTGGATTTGGATAATACCATTCTTATTTAGAATGTACACACTGGTTCCTTCCATTTGGAGTCAGAAGGAACTGGAAGGTTATAGATGAAATCCGTGTAAACAGTGCTTTTATCAACATTCAGTTCAGTTCAGTTCAGTCACTCAGTCGTATCTGACTTGTTGTGACCCCATGAACTGCAGCACACCAGGCCTCCCTGTCCATCACCAACTCCCAGAGTCCACCCAAACTCATGTCCATTGAGTCGGTGATGCCATCCAACTCTCTCATCCTCTGTCATCCCCTTCTCCTGCCCTCAATCTTTCCCAGCATGACGGTCTTTTCCAATGAGTCAGCTCTTTGCATCAGGTGGCCAAAGTATTGGAGTTTCAGCTTCAACACCAGTCCTTCCAATGAACACCCAGGACTGATCTCCTTTAGGATGGACTGGTTGGATCTCCTTGCAGTCCAAGGGACTCTCAAGAGTCTTCTCCACACCACAGTTCAAAAGCATCAATTCTTCTGCACTCAGATTTCTTTATAGTCCAACTCTCATATCCATACATGACTACTGGAAAAACCATAGCCTTGACTAGACAGAACTTTGTTAACAAAGTAATGTCTCTGCTTTTTAATATGCTATCTAGGTTGGTCATAACTTTCCTTCCAAGGAGTAAGCATCTTTTAATTTCATGGCTGCAATCACCATCTGAAGTGATTTTGGAGCCCAGAAACATAAAGCCAGCCACTGTTTCCACTGTTTCTCCATCTATTTGCCATGAAGTGATGGGACTGGATGCCATGATCTTAGTTTTCTGAATGTTGAGCTTTAAGCCAACTTTTTCACTCTTCTCTTTCACTTTCATAAAGGGGCTCTTTAGTTCTTCACTTTCTGCCAGAAGGGTGGTGTCATCTGCATATCTGAGGTTATTGATATTTCTCCTGATAATCTTGATTCCAGCTTGTGCATCATCCAGCCCAGTGTTTCTCATGACATACTCTGCATAGAAGTTAAATAAGCAGGGTGACGATATACAGCCTTGACGTACTCCTTTTCCTATTTGGAACCAGTCTGTTGTTTCATGTCCAGTTCTAACTGTTGCTTCCTGACCTGCATACAGGTTTCTCAAGAGGCAGGTCAGGTGGTCTGGTATTCCCATCTCTTTCAGAATTTTCCACAGTTTATTGTGATCCACACAGTCAAAGACTTTGGCATAGTCAATAAAGCATAAATAGATGTTTTTCTGGAACTCTCTTGCTTTTTTGATGATCCAGCAGATGTTGGCAATTTGATTTCTGGTTCCTCTGCCTTTTCTAAAACCAGCTTGAACATCTGGAAGTTCACGGTTCACATATTGCTGAAGCCTGGCTTGGAGAATTTTAAGCATTACTTCACTAGCATGTGAGATGAGTGCAGTTGTGCGGTAGTTTGAGCATTCTTTGGCATTGCCTTTCCTTGGGATTGGAATGAAAACTGACCTTTTCCAGTCCTGTGGCCACTGCTGAGTTTTCCAAATTTGCTGGCATATTGAGTACATCACTTTCACAGCATCATCTTTTAGGATTTGAAATAGCTCAACTGGAATTCCATCACCTCCACTAGGTTTGTTCATAGTGATGCTTCCTAAGGCTCACTTGACTTCACATTCCAGGATCTGGTTCTAGGTGAGTGATCACACCATCATGATTATCTGGGTCGTGAAGATGTTTTTTGTACAGTTCTTCTGTGTATTCTTGCCACATCTTCTTAATATCTTCTGCTTCTGTTAAGTGCCTACCATTCCTGTCCTTTATTGAGCCCATGTTTGCATGAAATGTTCCCTTGGTATCTCTAATTTTCTTGAAGAGATCTAATCTTTCCCATTTTGTTGTTTTCCTCTATTTCTTTGCATTGATCACTGAGGAAGGCTTTCTTATCTCTCCTTGCTATTCTTTGGAACTCTGCATTCAAATGGATATATCTTTCCTTTTCTCCTTTGCTTTTGGCTTCTCTTCTTTTCACAGCTATTTGTAAGGCCTTCTCAGACAGTCATTTTGCTTTTTTGCATTTCTTTTTCTTGGGGATGGTCTTGATCCCTGTCTCCTGTACAATGTCACGAACCTCTGTCCATGGTTCATCAGGCACTCTGTCTATCAGATCTAGTCCCTTAAATCTATTTCTCACTTCCACTGTATAGTCATAAGGGATTTGATTTAGGTCATACCTGAATGGTCTAGTGGTTTTCCCCACTTTTTTCAATTTAAGTCTGAATTTGGCAATAAGGAGTTCATGATCTCAGCCACAGTCAGCTCCTGATCTTGTTTTTGCTGACTGTATAGAGCTTCTCCATCTTTGGCTGCAAATAATATAATCAATCTGATTTCAGTGTTGACCATCTGGTGATGTCCATGTGTAGAGTCTTCTCTTGTGTTGTTGGAAGAGGGTGTTTGCTATGACCAGTGAATTCTCTTGGCAAAACTCTATTAGCCTTTGCACTGCTTCATTCTGTACTCCAAGGCCAAATTTGTCTGTTACTCCAGGTGTTTCTTGACTTCCTACTTTTGCATTCCAGTCCCCTATAATGAAAAGGACATCTTTTTTGGGTGTTAGTTCTAAAAGGTCTTGTAGGTCTTCATAGAACTGTTCAACCTCAGCTTCTTCAGCATTACTTGTTGGGGCATAGACTTGAATTACCGTGATTTTGAATGGTTTGCCTTGGAAACAAACAGAGATCATTCTGTCATTTTTGAGATTGCATCCAAGTACTGCATTTCAGACTCTTCTGGTGACCATGATGGCTAGTCCATTTCTTCTAAGGGATTCCTGCCCACAATAGTAGATATAATGGTCATTTGAGTTAAATTCACCCATTCCAGTTCATCTTGGTTCACTGACTCCTAGAATGTCAATGTTCACTCTTGCCATCTCCTGTTTGACCACTTCCAATTTGCCTTGATTCATGGACCTAACATTCCAGGTTCCTATGCAATATTGCTCTTTAAAGCATCAGACCTTGCTTCTATCACCAGTCACATCCACACCTGGGTGTTGTTTTTGCTTTGGCTCCATCCCTTCATTCTTTCTGGAGTTATTTCTCCCCTGATCTCCAGTAGCATATTAAACCAGAAAAATAACACCTGCACAGATCAAGCAAATCACAACAGCACATATAGCCAAGTAAGTGATGCTGTCCTTGTGCACAGAGATTCCATTACACAAACTATTCTCCTAAGTGAGGGTATTCATCCCTTAGAAATTGCTTGTTAGAACATTGGGACCTCATGCATCACATTAAAGATCCATAAATGTCCTCTCAATGACGAAGAGAAGATGCATGATCATATCCACTCTATATCTGCATAGGCTGCTTCTGATCAACAGATTGTCATGATGCATGGCATCATGGAATCCTGCTCCAGTGCTCCAGAGACAGCTGAGAAGCCCCATGGGAGCCTTCCTCAGTCATTGCTACAAGGACTAAGATATTAGGAAATCAGGAACTCAGGCTTAGGATTTGACAAAATACCCTCATCTCTAAATGAATCGATTTATTTATGTCGTTGGTACGAAGTATGTATGTAATATTTCATGACTGAGTACATCTTTTACTGTTAAAAAAAAAGTACCCACTTTTGCTTGTGAGATGAGTAGAATTCAGAATCTAGCAACGTTGTATTCTTCCCATTTCTTTGCCAGAATTTCTTTGCAGAATTTCTTCAGAAAGGGATCTAATATAATTGTTAAGAATGTGCACTCTAGAGGCAGATAAATCTGTCTAGGTATCCCAGGTTCCTCCGTTTTGACCCATGGAGCCTCAGGCAAAGTTTAACCTCTGATTTTATTTTTTCTTGTGTGTAAAATGATAATTCTCCAACTACCAACCTCATAGGGTTATTGTGTAGGAACAAAATCAGATGATGTTTGGACAGAGCTCCTCACAGAATTAGGCACATAACAGGTACTCAGTAGACATTAGTTGAGTTGCTTAGTCGCTAAGTCATGTCCAATTCTTTGCGACCCCATGGACGGTAGCCCATCAGGCTCCTCTGTCCATGGGATTCTCTAGGCAAGAATACTGGAGTGAGTTGCCATTTCCTTCTCCAAGACATTAGTTAGCCATCCATTAACAAACGTTCATTGTTATAATATCACTAGAAAAGGGCAAATGTTACTCACATCCCAAACAGAATACGACACCATGTAGTTCCCACGTGTATGTTTTTGTTTATTTGCATTCAACAGTCTCATCTTCCATTTTGCCCTTGATTATTTCATACAGGCACTTCGAGGAGAAATTGCACCTCTCAAAGAGAATGTAAGCCACATCAATGACCTTGCTCGCCAACTCACCACATTGGGCATTCAGCTGTCACCCTATAATCTCAGCACTCTGGAAGACCTGAACACCAGATGGAAGCTTCTGCAGGTAGGCACATTATAAACATTGCAGTTTCTTCTCTCAATAAGACAATATACAGATAAGCCTTGTTTGTAAGGAACAATGCAAGTAATTTCTTCATATGATACTCATGATAGTTTGTGAGTGTATGATATTTTGTATTATTTAATAATTTCTTATTTCATTTTTTCAAGCATATTAATATTAATTTTTAAATGGCTTAAAGTTAGACTTTACTATATCTTGCCATTAACATAGAAGATAATACTGAATCATGCTTTAAGAACTAAATTACTGGCATGCCATTACTTTGTACTATCATAGCTTGGATTCTTAAAATGTCTTTCCTTTTGGACTCCTAATTTAAAGCAAAAGTTAATGGAAGCACACATTCTAAATCTTTTAAAGAAGGGATATCCTACCACAAACCGACTCATGGAAGTTTTTCATAGTAAATAAAGGGAATGTAAGTGTGCTCAAGGTTATGCTTACTGGCTATGGGACCTTTGGCAAATTAACTTTTCTGTGTCTCAGTGTTTTACCTGAAGAAAATGGGAATGTTAAACGTTTCTAAAATATTGGTCTTTTGTTAGGATGAGTAAGTCAAAATACATGGGGCGTGCTTAGTACAGTATTAGCTACATAGTAAAAACCACTGTGAATTCTAGTTCTTGGTGTTACTGCAGTTATAATTGTTATTTATTATAGCAAACAGGTTTTGGAATCAGACTTACTTGAAGTCACTTGACCTCTTTGCTTGTCCATTTCCTCATTTCCAGCATACTTGCTGTAATATTGAAGGGACTAATTGTTGTAGAGTTATTGGTACAGTACCTGGCTCATAGTAAGAACTCAGACAATGGAATGGTGAAAGAGGTGTGTCTATACTGTCGGTTCATGAAGGCTACCACTAAACCCCCACCCCTGCAACTGGTTTGATTATAGAATTAAAGAATTGTTTCTTCTCTTTTTCCAGTTTCATAAGATGCACAAAGTATGCTCCTGGGGATAGAGACGAAAGAGGAAACTGGGTTTAAAAATATTTGCTTTCAGAGTTTTAGTAAGAAAAAAAATGATCAACCAGATTACTTTTCTATGTGCAGTCCATTTAGCGGTGTGATTGAAAGTCCTGTTGAAGAATTGTTAGATCTTTAATAAAAACAAGACCTCTCGAGATCTCATATAATTTAATTTTTTTGTGATGAATAGTCTTGAAATATATGTATGATAGATTGTTATAAGTGGCATTGATTAAAGCCAGACAATATAGTTAAAAGATTACATGCATTTCTATGTCTATTTGCTCCATAGTGGTTAACATACTATTAAAATCTTATCAGTTTCATCCTTAGTATATTTTTTTCATTTTAAACATAAATAAGGAAAGTAATAAATGTCCAAGGAAAACCAATGGTCGCATTTGTTCCTTTCAAGCACTCTTGAACCATTATCTTAACATTACTTTTAGAGAGCTAAATGCCATATTTGCTTTCACAATGTGATATAAATTTGTGAAAATGGCATGTAATTTTACAAATGAGATAAAAATATTATGACTGATAGGAAAAGAAAGTTTAAAAAAATCAGTGTGAGTGATCCATCATAGTTGTACTATTTATTTAAATATAAAATATGAGAAAATAGTACAGTTTGATTTTATCCATTCTTTAAAATGAATAAGGGACTTGGTTATAAATCTAGGGATGTACATAAAGAAGATAGGGTGTTGTAGTAAAAATACTGTAGGAGTGAATGATAGAACACCTAACTGCAAACTGAAGCTCAGCTATTATTTGACCATGTTATCTTGGGAAAGCCATTTGACCTCTCACAGCTTCTATTACCACATTTGTAAAACAAGATAATGCATTTTGTCTTAGCTCACAGTCTGTTCAGTCCTGAATCTGTATGTGCATATCTGGGGGAGATCCACATATGTTGGAATTTAGTTTAGAGTCAGTGGATTTGCTTCCTCTTCATAATACAAATGTGACTGACTGGAATTCTATTCCTTCTTCTATCAGTATAATTCTAGCTTTTAAAACCCTCATCCCCAAACACCCTTATAGACAGCCTTCTCATAGTAAATGGTTCAGTTTGTGGTATATGCTCTTATTGTGGCACATTCCACATGTTGCTGTTTTTCAATGTGACCTTAAGAGTAGACTTAAGTTGTTTTTTTTTTTTTTTAGCATAAAGATGATAAATTCAAGGTTTTGAGTTGCACATAGCTAAGTCAACTTGATTCCATTCTTTTCTCTGACCAGAGTCTAACCACTCTGCTATATTATAAATGTGAGTACTTGTTCAGAAAATGAACAAAGCAAGAAATGAGGTTCACATCAAACAACTTTATCCCCATTACTGGAAGAGCAGTTCATATAGCCTATCAAGAACATTGTCCATTTAGAAGAATATGTGGGAGACTAAAGGATAACCCAGCTTCTGTGGAGGGGAGTGTAAGCCCACCAATTATTGTGACGTCACATTAATTCATTCACTTACAGTGCTATGTCAGTCAACTAAAATCATGATAAGAGTGAGAGTTCATCTTTGCTTCTGGGTTTGCTAAGACAAAGAAAAAGCAAGAATAGAGAATTTGGGTAGTGTGGAGGGTAGATATAAGTCTAAGAAAAAGAGTCTTACATTTGAGCAAACAGTGTAATTGAAGAACTGGAATGACATGCTCCCAGGCTATAGGTACTTGATATCAGAATAACCTGGGTTTGCCTTTGGGGCAGGTGGGAAGGCTGTACTGCGTCTTCTTGCTGTGTGCAGGCTTTTCTAGTTGCAGTTGTGGCGTGCAGACTTCTTATTGCGGTGGCTTCTCTTGTGGAGCACAGTCTCTGGGATGCAAGAAAGTGAAAGTCAGTCAGTGTGCCCAACTCTTTGCGACCCCATGAACTGTAGCCCGCCAGGCTTCTCTGTCCATGGAATTCTCTAGGCCAGAATACTGGAGCAGGTAGCCATTCCCTTCTCCAGGAGATCTTCCCAACCCAGGGATCAGAGCCAGGTCTGCTGCATTGCAGGCATTTTCTTTACTCTCTGAGCCAGCAGGGAAGCCCAGGGATCCAGTAATTGTGGCACACAGGCTCACTCATGGTGTAGTTGCTCTGCAGCATGTGGAATCTTCTGGGACCGGGGATCGCACCCATATCCCTTGCATTGGCAGGCGGATTCTTATCAAGCCACCTGGGAAATCGGTCCTGGGTTTCTTACGTGGGCCATTAATTTTTACTTTAAAGAAAAGTCATGCTGGTTTTCTAGCTGTATGTAATATCTCTCAAAATGTTAGATAAACCATATAGATCTGCACATCAACAGCAGGGTAAGACCCAGTCACAGAATATCTGTACATAGAAATAGAATGTATAGGGAGTTCTGGATTTGTATTGAATCCACAAATAGAAGTATAGCGCCATTGATTTGCCCATTTGAAACTCTCTGTGGGAATAAAATCCTGTTTTCTCCCTCAGAGTGGGCACGTTGGTGTGGATGTTTCTATGACACCATTGGACGATGTGTTTTTGGCAAAGGAAATCTTTTATTCCTTGTAATAGCAAAAAGTTTTCATGTACATTGTTTCACTTAATCCTCATATGTATTATGATTACATAATATCATTGAGTCCTTGAACAAGTAAGGAAACTGAGACTTAGAGATGCTAAGTGACACATTGACAGTCACACAGCTTTTAAGCAGCAGTCACAATCTAAATCAGATCTGAGCCGCAACTCCCTACTCTTTTTGTTGCCTTGTCTCACAGTGGACTTAACAAAGTCATACTTTAGAGCTGTTTTGGCCAAGACAATATTTCAGGTTTTTTTTCATGCTTCCCCTCGTTTTTAAATGATCCTCAGGGATATTAACTTTGAAAGCTTCCTTTGCAAACCAATGAATTAATGAGCCCCAGTTCAGTGTACCCCTTAAAATCACACCTGTCGTTTCAAATATAAAATTATAAAGCATTATATTTCTCATTGTCTTTAGAACTCAGCAATTGTACTAAAAGCAACCAAAAGTGAATTTAGTAAGTTAGCCTTTAAAGTGGAACCAGTGTTAATATCTGATCCAGGAGAAATGAGTATTGAAACCAAACAGGAAGAAAATTAAACTGACGATAAACCCTTCTAATTTTGAAGCAGTGCACATACTTTTAGTGCTGAAGTTGTGCTCTTTAGTCACCAAACACAAGTACTATAGGGAATATTCTATAAGAAAGTACAAGAGGGAATATTCTATAAGAAAGTACTACTAGGGAACGTTTTACCCATTTCTCACCCTCATGTGCAAACCCATGAATAGCAACAGAAGTTGAAAATACACTTTAATATAAAGAGTAAATGCTTTGTTGACTGTAGGATGTATGAAATGTAATCACTTGAAAAATATTAAATATGAAGACATTTCTCTGCATGACATTCTTTAAATATGTTTAAGGACAGCATCATGAATTATGTATGCTTTTAAAGGTTTCCTAAAAGTTTTCCAAAGTCATATGGACAGTTTTGTACTCTATCTTCATATCTTTGCAGTAACTTGATGTCATGGGGATCTAGACCCTCATCTTCTATATACTCCCTTTGTTCTTTCATTCTTTGCTTCTTCTTCCGTTCAGTTGGCACTGATTAGGCAGCTACTGTGTACCAAGCAGATATTGTCATTGTCGTATCTGTTCCAAGGACATCGTGACCAAAACTCTCTTCACCACTTGTGCCAACTTAAGCAAAGTTTTATAGATAAATTTTCTTTCATTACTTCCATAATGTCCCACCGTCCCTACCTTTCTCCATCTTATAAACAATATATATATATATATATATATATATATATATATATGCTATTGTGACACTAATACTATAAAAGTAGTACCTTTTCAGATCTCCAAATTACAAATTCTTCAATAGTTTCTGACTGTGAGTTTGATCTCCATAATCAGATTAGCAAGATTCATGGAAGGAACCATATTTAGCTGGGCAACAGAAATATTTTCATGGCTTCATTTAAAAAAAAAAAACTAAACAAAAATTTTAATTAAAAATTTAAAAATTCCAACAGAGCAGTTTATATTCTTTACTTGGGTGGGAGAGGTTTTTGAAGCAGGCTCTCTCTCTCTCTCTCTCTCTGTCCTTTTCATTATTGAGCACATGATTTGATCCTTTAAATGCGTTGATGGATTTTGAACATTTTCCTGATGTTCTTTTTTTTTTTTTTTCTTAAGAATCTTGTACTAATCATTTTATGTTGTGCTTTATGGGGTCCCTTCTAGGTAGGCAGTGTAGGTTACCTGGGCAGATTCCTATTAGAAATAATGTGGACCCATTACCAACTGAGGGCTTCCCTGGTAGCTCAGACAGTAAAGAATCTGCCTACAATGCGGCAGACAGGTTTGATCCCTAGGTTGGGAAGACTCCCTGGAGAAGGAAATGACAGCCCACTCCAGTCTTCTTGCCCACAGAATCCCATGGACAGAGGAGCCTGGCAGGCTACCGTCTGTGGGGTCACAAAGAGTCGGACATGACTGAGCAACTAACACTTTTTTTACCCGCTGAGGGTTGGTCTACCGATATCTGTTTTGCTTGCCTTTCCTGGACTTTTTCTTTAACAAGACCAGAAATGATTCTCCTTGTGGTTATATCACAGAACTCAGAAGAAAATGATACATCTGTGGCCATTCTCAAAGGAAATGTTTTCCTGCATCAGTGGTTCTAAAATGTTCATGAACACCAGAAGACTTACTAAAACACAGATCACTGTGTGACTGCTGTGGATGGGCCCCACTTGGGGAGTTTCTGATTCAGTAGGTCAGGGATGGGGCCTGAGATGCTGCAATTCTAACTAGCTCCCAAGTGAGGCTGATGTTGCTGATCCAGGGCCTATGCTTTAAGAAATGTGTTTCTATATTAAGCACTTGCTGAGTACAGCTGAGTTTAAAATATTTTTTAATTATATATATTATATATATATATGCATGTGTATGTGTGCTAAGTTGCTGCAGTCGTATCCAACTTTTTGTGACCCTATATACTAGATAGCCCACCAGGCTCCTCTCTCCATGGGATTCTCCAATAAAAAACATCTCATGGTACCTTGCACAAGTCATACATACATATATATGTGTGTGTATATATATACATATATATATATGTGTGTGTATATACATATATATATATATATATATATATATACTGTGGGGTTAGACTGTGGGAAATAAGTATAATGTCATACAGAAAATTCTATATTAGAGGAGTGTTACAGTGCTACAGGATCATGGAGACTCAAGCACTTGACTTGTCTTTGAGGCAGAGAGAAGAGGGTAAAGGAAAACTTAGTAGATTCCTGGTAACACTATATGAATTTATAAATCTGAAACAGTGAATATAGATAAATATAATAGACATAATGTAATTATGAATTTAGAGTTACTATATTTCATGACACATGATCTAGAACTCTGCTTTCCACTCTGGTAGCTACATGTGGATACTGAGCCCTTGAATGTAGCCAGTCCAAATTGAAGTGTGTTGAAAGACTTTGTACCAAAAAAAGAATGGAAACTATCTCATTAATATTTTTATATTGATTAGGTGCTGAAGTGATAATATTTTATGTACTTGGTTAAATAAAATATATCATATAATTAATCTCACACACTTCTTTTTTTTTAATTGTTTGAAGTTAGGCATTTCTCTTAAAAATGAACACAGTGAGCCTATAGCTTCAAGTAAAACAACGGACAGTGTTTGTTTCTTTTTTACTTTTTTTAATGTGTCTACCAGAAAATTTTAAATAGTGTATGCAACTCTCATTCTAATTCTGTTGGATAGTACTGGTCTAGAAAGTAGTTCTCAAAACCTAGCATGGATAAATGTCACCTGCAGAGCTTGTTGAAACCCCCCTCAAAACTCAGTAGGAATTGGTTTGAGCCTATGATTCTGCATTTCTATCAAGCTCCCAGGAGATGTTGTTGATCTGTGACCACCTGTAAAATTCATCCTCATAAACTATGGGTCACAGAGTTTTATAGAGAGGTGTGGAAATATAGTTTTGCATGAAGCACCATCTGTAGTTTCAGGACACAATTGTCTTGCCCTATACCAGTTGTTCAGTCACTGAGTTGTGTCCGACTCTGTGACCCCATGGACAGCAGCACCCCAGTCTTCCCTGTCCTCCACTATCTCCTGGAGTTTGCTCAAACTCATGTCCATTGAGTCAGTGATGCCATCCAACCATCTGGTCCTCTGTCGCCCCCTTCTCCTCCTGCCTTCAATCTTTCCCAGCATCAGGGTCTTTTCCAGTGAATTGGCTCTTCGTATCATATGGCCTAAGTACTGGAGCTTCAGCTTCAGCATCAGCCCTTCCAATGAATATTCAGGGTTGATTTCCTTTAGGACTGACTGGTTTGACCCATATACCAGCATTTTTCATAAATTAGTAACTGCAGTTGTTTTACTAAACTCATACAGATTTTTATCAGCTGATCACTTTTTCAGAATTAACAGATATTAAATAGTACTTTAATTGTGTGGGGATCCTCTAATTCTTGGAAAGTTAATAAGGGATCCACAGGATTGAAAAGACTGAAAGCCACTATCCAAAAATACTGTGGGAAAAATTACTCAGACACATTCTAAACTGTAGGTAGCTTCTATAAAAAGATTTCAACTAGAATATCAAGTTTGATGTGCCCGTGGGCAGGAGTTTTTGTTTTTGTTTTTGTTTTTTAAAGTGGAGGATAAAGGAAATGGAAAGAACAAAGGGAAAAGAAGCATGTGTTTGTTTTAGAAAAGGTTAGATCACAGGAGGATTTGTTGACACTAGGAATAGGTTGACCTATGACAAAAAGGACAATTAGGTTCAAGGAAAATATCTTTTCGGTAAAGAAAGAACAATCATTTATGCTGAACCTCATCTCTGTTTTTAAAAAAAAGAGGAAGTGAACAATGTCCTTTAAATATTTAAAGGAATGTGTAAATCTGAATGTCCAGTCTAATTGCAGCCCTTAGAACACACTTAGGGCAAAGGGCAGTGTCAAGCTTATGTATATTTTCCTCTGTCAGCGTGGCTTAGTGTTTTTACAGCTAATTGTACTTTAGTCGACAAGAGGAATGATACTGAAGTTGCCCAGGTAACCCTGAAAGTAACATAGACCAGATGTTCCAGAGTCCATCCTCCCTTACCCCAAAGAAGAATCTAGTTTTCAGAGACATACTTTCTTTTGTCAAAAGCCACCAGGATGTGCAGGACTATAGGGAGAAAAATGAGTGAGGTCGGGAGTGTGACCAAAACACTTTTATGAGATACAAAATGAGAATGCAGCCAGTAGGAGCCAAAGAGATATTTATCAGTTAGAGAGGATGCAAGGCACATTCATTGTTTAGGGACTGTATAAAGTGAACCCAAATCATCATAAGATACGGGTTTGGTTACCTGAATGCTTGATCTTTCTGGACCACTTACTTTCTGATTTGTTTTCACAAGGAACACTTTTTGCTAGTTCTGAAGCCAGCTACTATGGTAATACAGATAACTGTTTCATTATTGGTTTCAAAGATGGACTGGGTTCCTGTTAGATGTGTTCAAACAGCACTTTTATGTAGGTATGCATGTATGTATTTCTCTTAGCTTCTCAATCTCTTTAATTTCTCCCCTGAAATACACATATAATGACGAGTACTTAAAATTGCCCCCATGCTCATATTCTCTTTTCCTTCTCCCTCAGTGTGCAGCTGACATTTGCCCTTGGCTCACAATTCTCACTGCATTTTTTCATTCTTCTTCTAAGTGTCCTTCTCCCTCCAGGCTGACCTCCCTTTGCTCACTGCAGCCTGACCTCGCCCCAGCCATTCTTCTGCATTTGTTTGCCCCGGTGGTTTGCATCTTTGCTTTTCTCAGTCTCCCGCTGCGTGTGAACCCCCCCCTCCCCCCGCCCCCCTCCGCCAGCAGCTGCTCACATTTCCCAGGCTACGTCATGCACAACATTCAAAGAGCTGCTGTTTTCACATTTCCACCAGAGAGACGCCCCCTCTCCTTCTTCCCTCCACATTCCTCTAGAAATAACCCCCATTCAGAACATATGAAAAGCTGCATGTTAAAGCCAACTCTGTAAGTAGGACTGGAAGCTGGCTGATGAGATTCAGAAATGCTATTTGTAAAGGTCAGTGCCACAAAGGGCATTTTAAATTAATATAGGCCATCTTAAAATTTCTCGATTCTTACCAATTCTGTAATGTCCTTAAAATCATCAGCATTATGACAGAAGTTCTCCCTTCAATTAATATAGTCATTAATCTCAGAGGTAGAGATGTGGTTGGAAAATATAAGTTACAAAGTATTAGAAATACAAGTGGTTTTCTTTTGACACAAGTTCATACTTTTGGGGCCAGTGCCATTGGACCCTATAGATTTTGAGAAGAATTGATTTTAGTCAGTGTTATGCATTGCTGAAATTAATCATGGATTGTATTCATGCTTTGAAGCCTCACAATCACCCTTTGAGGTAGATATTATTTTTATCCTCGTTTTACAAGTGAGGAGATTGAGAAGCCAAAAGGTTAGGTTGCCCGCCTGAGGTCACACAGCTGCTAAGTGAGAGAACCAGGATTTGAACCCAGGCAGCCTGGCTGGGGAGTCTGTCAGAACAACTATCTATGCAGCACCACTTCTTTGCTCTCAAGTTAAACATGGCAGTATTTCCTCTTCTTCTGTAATCCAAACCTTGAAGCAGAAAGTATAATTTCCTCCTAATGTTTATTAATTTGTCAGGAAGCACCTGCATTAAGAATTTAGGAAATGCAGATTTAAAGTAGGATGAGTTTGTGAATCTCAGACCACCATCTCAGGAGTAGCCTGTTGAGCATGGAGGCAGAATCATTCGGACAAAAAAGGAGAATCTCCTTTGCAGAACCATGAGGACTTAATCATCAAGTTCTTCCTGAAGTGAGCTGAAATACACTTTCATTCAATACATAGTTTCCATTTAAGAAATATTTTTCTAGTCCCTACGCTGTGCCAGACTCTATGCTATAGTAGGGCTACAGTCATGGAAATAGTAAGAAGTCTCTGCCCTAATGGGGATTATAGTTTCTTGGAAAGACAGACATTTTAGAAGTTCCCATATATTAATAATAATTACAAGTTGTTATGAATGTGATAAGAGAAAATGTAGGGCATATAGTGAGAACCTAACCGTGTGTGTGTGTGTGTGTGTGTGTGTGTGGTGTGTTGTGGTGAGGGTGGGCAGCAGGAAAGGCTGATCAGGAAGGCTTCCCAGAGAAAGTGGCCTTCCAACTGAAACCTAAAGAATGAAAACAGGTTAGCTTAAGTGACTTTGCTATTCATCTGCAGCTTTTATTCTGAATGGCCTGAAGCTTAGAACAAACTAAAAACAGAATAGAAAAATTCCAGTATGTAAATTTAATTACTAGGAATCATTTGAAGTAATGGACTGCAGAGTTAATATATAATTAAGTCACATCAAAAGAGGATTTCCTATCATTATCTCAGACAGCATTCGGTTTGCTTGCTTCACAGTACTTAGGAAAATCTATAGCTATGTGTTTATTAAAAGTTTATCTGTACCACTTAGGATGTCAGCTCCATGAGGGCAGAGGCCCTAACTACCATATCTACTGATAATTGGCAGGTAGTATCTGTTACATAGTAAGCATTCAGTAAAATATTTCTTAATTGCTGAATGCATGAAGTTAAGCAAAAATGCTATTGAAAACCAAGTGGATAGTTATACCACAGGGTGTATATTAGGAAACAAAACTATTATTTCTGAAGAAACAGTATTCGTGTCTTAATAAGTTAAATTTTCAAAAATTCCAAAAGGAAAAATAATTGATCAAAAATTAAATGTGCATCCTTCTACTCTGTGGTGAATATGGTTCACTCATATTTTAGACCTTTATCAACAATTACTAATCTATGTGCTCTGATGAGATAGAATATACTTAATATTACCTTGGAAAGAAAATGAGATAGAGTAGCTTTACTTCCTTTCCCCACTTTATTTTAGTTTAGGTGTATCTGCTTAGTCGCTTGCTCAGTTGAGTACAACTCTTTGCCACTCCATGAACTGTAGCCCGCCAGGCTCCTTTGTGCATGGGATTCTCCAGGCAAGAATACTGGAGTGGGTTGCCCTGTCCTCCTCCAGGGGATCTTCCCAACCCAGGGATCAAACTCAGGTCTCCCACGTAGAGGGGGGATTCTTTACCATCTGAGCCACCAGGTGTAATTGACATATAGTTATACTCCTTTTATGTCTACAACATAATGTTTTGATATTTGTATCTATTGTGAAATGATCAGCACAGTTAGTCCAGTTAACTTTCATTACCATACCTAGTTACAAAATCTTTTTTCTTGTGATGAGAACTTCTAAAATACACTTTTAGCATCTTTCAAATATGCAATACAGTATTATTAACTATAGTTGTCATGCTGTACATTACATCCCTGTGACAACTTATTCTACAACAGACAGTTGGTACCTTTTGACCCCTTTCACTTATTTCACCCACCCACCCTCACCTCTGAAAGCCACCAATCTCTTCTCTGTATCTATACATTTATTTTTTTATTTGTTTCAGATTTCACACATTAGTGAGATCACGCAGCTGCCATCCTTCTCTGATTTCACTTACACATAATGCCCTCAAGGTCCATCCATTTTGTCACAAATGACAAGATTTCATTATACATTTTCTTTATCTGTTCATCTGTCAGTGGCCCCTTAGGTTGTTCCCATGTCTCGGCTATTATAAATAATACTGCAATGAATTTGTAGAAAATATAGATGAATTTTCATTTTCTAGTTTACTATAAATAGAATGTACAGTATACACTCTTTTTTGGTCTCATTTCTTTTGATCAGCATACTTATCTTGAGATTCATCCATAGTCTTATACAAATCATTCATTTTTTCCTGTCTGTGGCTGAGTAGTATTCCATTATATGAAAATACTCCAGTTTGTTCATTCACCTTTTAGTGGACTTCTGGCTTGTTTCCAGTTTGGGGCTATTACAGATAAAGCTTCTATGAACATTCATGTACAAGTCTTTAAATGGACTTATGTTTTTATTTTTCTTTAGTAAATGCCTAGTAGACAGACAGCTAGATGATATGGTAGGTGTGTGTTTAACCTATTAAGAAACTGCCAAACTGTTTTGCAAAGCAGCTCTACTATTTTACATTCACACCAGCAGTGTATGAGAGTTCTAATTCTTTCATATCCTCCCTACATTTTGATATGGTCAATCTTTTACAGTTTAACCATTTCAATAGATACATAGTAGTATCTCATTGTGGTTTTAATTTGCATTTCCCTAATGTCTAATGATGTACCTTCCAGCTTTCTTGATTTGCGTCTTTATATTTAATGTGTGTTTCTTGTAGGCAGCATATATTTGGATTTTGCTGTGTGAAAATCCAATCTGACAGTCTCTCTTAATTGGGAATATTTAAACCATTTATATAAAATGTGCTTATTGATCTAGTTTGGCATAAACCTATCATCAAACTACTTATTTTTGCCTGATCCCATTGATTCTCTGTATGCTTGTCCCTCTTTTCTGTCTTTGTTTAGATTAATTGGAATTAATGAATCCATTATCTCTTACATTGGCTTATTAGCTGTAATTCTGTTTTGTTATTTTAGTGGTTGCTTTAGGGTTTATAGTATACATCCGTAACTTATCACAGAGTATCCTCAAGTAGAAGTAGACCCCTTCACATATAATATAAGAAACTATTTTGTATTTCTCCCTTCCCTAAGTGTGTGCTGTTATTTGATCCTTTGGGGTCTTTTAAGATTAAGTGGGATTAGACTGACTGACAGTCTAGGGCTCATCATTCCCCATTACTGAGACAAGACTATTCTGTGTACACTATCGAATGCCCTGTGAATCACGAGGCCTCCACTATGTTTGGTAGGAAATAGGCACTGTCCCCTGCCATATACGAGTGCCGGACCCTGTTTCTTCTAATCCTTCCTGGGGATTTCCGCCTCAGCTTCCTGTCATTTCCTCACACAAGTGTAGTCAGTACGTAGGTGAATACTTGAGAGAGACCCTCCATAGAGCTCTAGGTTTCTCTCTCTGCACAGCTCTTCCTCTGTGGGCTTCTGTCCTATGAATTCTAGCTATACTGGTCTTCTCTGACTCTCAGTTCTTTCCCCTCAACTCTGGGAGTCTACCAGGATCCTCCTGGCTTCTTTATCCCCATGCTGTGGTCTGGAAACTCAAAGTAGTAATCTAGGACTGCCCTAGGGCTCACCTCATACATTTTCCATCTCCCAGGGGCCACTGTGCTTCCACACATGATATCCATTGTCTTACAATGCATTGTTACATATATTTTGTCCATATTTTGGTTATTTCAAGGCAGAGGTTAAATTTGGTCCTTATTGCTCCATCTTGTTCAGAAGCAGGGGTCCTAAAATAGCTTTTGAAGTACTGGGTTTCTTCTCCCCCTTGATTTGGAGATGATATGCAAAGAATTTTGGAGGAAAACACATAATTAGTTGATAATGGGCAATCCTCCAGACACAGAGATGCTGTTAGGCACTTACCAACATTGCACATACTTTGTTTTTCTTTCACAATAGCAGTGATTGCCTCGTACTGTGTCCATCATACTTTTTGCCTAGTTGTATTTAGGGCCTTTCTTTTGTAATCAAGTTGGCTAAGCTTCTGCAGGCCTTCATCTATATCTAAAGATTCTCGCCAGGGCCTAAAACCAAAGCCATATAACAAGCATAAATTAGCCAATAGGACAGCAGCTAAATCTACTTTTTAAAGGAGCTGAATGTGTCCATGCGTTCCACTGCTTTAAAATTATCCACTTTAAGTTACTGAATATTTTAATATTCTTAACTTTGCACATCAGTAATCATTCTTTAAAAGCTTCTGTTTAATTATTTTTAATGCTATATCATTTAATGGCCAATGTACTACCATGAATGTTTTATCTGAGGAAAGATGGCTGGCTTAAGTTGTTGTTACCACTCATCAGTTCAGAGGATTTTAGTCCTGAAAGTCCAGAAAGCCAACCCTTGATTTGACAGACACCATATGATATGTCATAGTTCACACAACTAGTTAATAATGGAACCAGAACCTGAAACATGTTCTGTATTCTTCTAACAGTCTTTCATTTTATTCTTAAAAATGCATCCTTCCGTTTAAATATTCTATATTTTGAAAGCTTTTAAAAAGGAATTGCTTATCCACATCCCACCAGTCTTGCAAGGTCCATGTGAAACAATGAGATAAAGACTGTGAAAGTGCTTCAGAAACTATTAAATACTATGAAAATGTAAGTTTTATTATTAGAATAGCTGTTCATTTCTGTGAAGCCTTTCTAAACTTCACTTTTCTGAACTTGATTATTCAGTATCTTTTCTAATACATTTGTTCTTCCTCTCTAAGAATTTAATCCTTTCTGCCCTGCGGGTTGTAAAAAGGGCTTTCTTCTTTTCTAGAACTTAATGACATTTTATGGTATTATTCATCTAGTGGGTCCCCACTAAATACATGTAAATAAATAAATAAAATTGAACCACATTTCTTTCTAGATGTGTGAGGGGAAAGACTGTTCTTATCCTTAAAAAGAAAGTGTTAGTTGCACAGGCACGTCTGACTCTTTGCGACCCCGTGGACTGTAGCCCACCAGGCTCCTCTGTCCATGGGATTCTCCAGGCAAGAATACTGGAGTGGGTTGCCATGCCCTTCTCCAGGGGATCTTCCCAACCCAGGGATTGACCCCAGGCCTCCCGCATTGCGGCAGATTCTTGACTGTCTGAGCTCCTAAGGAGCTCTTTAAAAGAAAAGGTACTTTCAAAGATTAGGTATAACTCTTGCTCTTTTATATTTGCAATGAAATTGTTTTAATTGGTCTTGTATTCAAGTGATGCATTATATCTGCATCTCCTTGTTAAACCTGAACAGACTTCCAGGTTAACACGAGCATTTCTAACAGCTGCCTATACTAACAAGAAAAAGAAAGGATGAGGGTAGAGTCAAGAACTTCAGATTTTTCCCTCTGAGCTATAGTTCCTTTCCTCTGAATTGGCATTCCTTTCCTATGAATTATAGCTTACATTTCTCTATTATCTCAGTTTGACTTAGTCTTTCTAAACAGGTACTTCTGTTTCCATCAATAATATCTACGGAGATACCACTTAATGTGCTTTCTTTCTGTAACACAGGAAACTCACATATGTGGGTGGATCACTCTAGCCCTAGCACTTAGGAAATATGAAAAAAAAGGCTTTTGAATTGTTTCCAACAAGTCAGGACTCCTCATTCTCAGGCATAGCTCTCCCTTCAGACTCTTTAAAGTTTTAGAGGCAGTAAAGTTATCCACAGGGTTGGAGCTGTGGTTCTACCCTTGGAAATTCTAACATTAGCCTTGACTTGACTCCATCATCCATCACGTATTTCAGTGTATTTCTGTGCAATACATAGAATTTTCCTTCCATAGTTACCTTTCCTCTTTCTGAATGCTACCTGCTGCCTGTCTGCTGAGTGTACTCTGTTCCATCTTCTCCTTCTCCATGGGTAGTGGCCTGTTACCTGCTGGGCAAATTAGATGCTGATCCTGGTCACTGCAGCTTCCTTTCTGGCTTTTTCTGCTGCTACATCAAGCGTAAGAGTTCTCTGCTGGTAGTCAGGCTCAATTTCTGGGAAGGTGGAGCAAGATGTCCTCAGGCCTCAAAGGAGCATTGTTTAATCTCCAGGGTGCAGTGGAGACACTGTTACTTCCATTTCCCCAAATCTAATCCCTATATTCTATACACACACACACCCTTTTCCCCTTGCTGGCAGAGAAAGACCTGACTTGTTCTGGATCTACCTTCCTCCAGGTGACCCTGCTTACAGAGGGGGGCCTCAACCCTGGGGAATGAATAATGATAGCCCTGAGCTATTTCATGGTGATCCACTGGTCCCAGTCTCCCTGCCAAGGATCAGCCATGGACATTTAATGTAATCTCAGGCAATAAGATATTGACACAGAGTGAGGTCTGCTAGGGAAGCATCTGAGAAAGAGTTTCCTCACCCAGGGAACTAAGCAGACATTCTTGACCTTTTAGATGCTATGCCTACTTCTTCCCTATATCTGGAATGCTCTTCCTCCAGCTATCTATATGAGTAACTCAGTCAATTTCCTCCAGTCTTGCTCACATCTCAGCTTCTTAAACATCTTTGAAAATTAACCCCCCTCTTTAAGCGGCAACCTGCCTTACTTCCTCCTTCCCAGTCATCTCAATTCAATCCCCCTTACCGTGTCATGGTAATTCTACAAAGACACCCCCCACCACAAATCATGCCTCCAGTATAGCCTCCCACACTGAACCTGGGCTGACCTTGTATTACAGATCAAAGGCAGATGTGACATGACAAGATCCAAGCCTAGATCAGAAGAAGCCTTGCAGCTTCTATCTTGGTCACTTGGAATACTTGGGGGGAACTGAGCTGATGTGAAAGAAGTATGACTACCGTAAGGCTACTATGCTGTGAGGAGCTCTAAGCTAGCCACATGGAGAAGTGGGTTGCCTGCAAAGACAAAAATGCATGGCAAGCCCCCAGCTGTTGCCTCCATCCTATGTGAGGCACCAGATGTGAGCAGGAAAAACTACACAGGACATCCATTTCAGTCGAGCCATCAGATCACTCTGGCTCCAGCTGCCATCTGACTGCAAAACACACAAAAGACCTTGAACAAAAAGCACCCAGCTGAGCCCATAGTGATAACATACTACAGAATTAACATATTTAATATGCTTGTTTTATTGTCTGCCTCCCACCATGAGACAGCAAGCTTCAGGAAAGCCAGTGATCTTGTCTGTTTTGTTTGCTACCATGTCCAAAGCAGCGAAGAACAGTTCTTAGCTTGGGAAATATTTACTGAATGAACAAATGAATGAATGAATGAATGAATGAATAGAAACTCAAGTAGCCTTTCGTGAATATGTAGAGAGTTTACCTAAGGATTGCAGAGTGGAAAGATGGGAAGAACCTAAGTTCTAATAATGCCATTGTTCTCGTCAATTACCCAGTCCTCTACCCTGGCCTGTCCATTCCTGTTTGAGCCATTCTGTGCTGAGTTTTCCATTACCTGTAGCAGAAAGAATTCCATCTGGCACCATGTCTTTCCGATCCTTCTAATTTGGAGCCATAGGAATCAGATGTGACTGAACCAGAAGATGAACCCAAGTGACACCCACCCTGACATTCTCAAAACCACTCTTCTCATCACTGAGACTTTCCTACTGAGCAAAACCCCTAGTTTATAATATGTTCTTTCCTTAGTCCTTCTCCCAAGAGACCTCCTTGGTCTCCCTACAACAGGTTTCTGGAGAGCCACCAATATTTTAATGATGACTGTAACACACTTCTGGATATGTAAGTCCAGAACTGACTACAGCTTGAGCTTTGTCTCAGTCCCCTATGTCCCCATCCCACGAATTTGCCACACTTACCTGAATGTCTCAAACCGAAGCTGGAACAATTCTCCTCAAGCTGGGACCCCCACTACATAGTAAAAACCAAACAGTCTGCATTTCACTCTTATTTGCAAAGAATTATATAAAACCGGGAAAATAAGCAAGTAAGCTGTCACTTTTTGGTTAATGCTTGTATCCAGAAATCACTTTGGCATGAAATTCAGTACAATATTTTTTAAGTGATTTACATTATGCTAGGCAGACGCTATTGGGCAATAGGACAAAGATGTTCATGACACACACCCCCTTCAAGAAGGATGAACTACAAACAATACCATAAAAGCTCTGCTAGAGATTTGAGGGGGGAAAGTGATAGAAACAGGGAGACAGCAATTAATCTTGCCCCAGGGATCACATTTGAGCTTGAACTTGAACAGTGAGTAGTATTTCAACAGGTAGAGGAAAAAGCGGAAGAGTTTTCTAGCAAGAAAGGACAGTATAAGCTAAAGTTTAGAGGTTCAGGGAAATCTGAAATAATTCAAGGTAGATGGAGTCTGGAATGAATGAGGCGGGGTGTGTGGCGGGGTGGGGGGACAGTAGTAGCAAAGGCAAAATAAGGAAGATCAAGGTAAATGACATGTATGTCATGAGGGGAAAGGAGACAATTAAATAGTTTCCTCAGATTCTCTTTCGACTTCTTATATTTGTTGCTCATAAGGAGACTCCATTACACTAACATGATTTTTACCTTTTTATTTTAAAGCGTATTTGGCCCAAGTAAACAAGGGACAGAAAGTTTTTAATGCAAAATATTCATTCAACCTGAAAGAGTATTGATGATTCCAGACCATTTAATGTTAACTATTTTAGAGTTCTACATTATTTCTCTTTGGTTGAGAAGAAAATTTTTTTTCCTGCAGACTGAAAATATATTTTTAGTTTGTAACAGACTAATTGTTCCTGCTTGCATGCCAGTCTCCTGGGCATCGACAAGTTCAAGTTCAGTAGGTAGGAATCTGGCTTCTGAGAATGTCACCTAAGAGTCAAGGAATGCCTGATTACGCCTGTAATTACTTGAGAGGGATTCTGAAATCCTGGTGGGGTTGATGGGGCCACCAGATAACAGGGGTCAAGAATGTATAAGAGGTGAGGAATTCAGCTTGGAGCTGCAGTGGGGAGTTACAGTAAACAGGTTCTGAATATAAAAGGACAGGAATTCAAGTTGACACTTGAGAAACCCACATCTCAGAAATGCAAACCTCACTTAAAGTCAAAGGCTCTTCAAAGTAGGACTTTACAATATATACACCAAGGCAAGAGCTAGGGTCTATTTACCTCTGTGGGCTCTCAGATGGTTAGCATGCTTTCAGCAGTCAATAATAGCATGCCTGATTTAAGGGCCTTATGTTTGTTTTTCCCAAACTCTTCTGGTCCTAAGAAACACCAGGGGTTCTTGATTACCTTGCTAATTCCAAAGCCCCCTAGCAAATCTAATTCAAGAGGTTGGGGAATTTACGTTTCGAACATGAACCCCAGTGGAATCGACATGTTTTGGAAATGCTAGAGACATCTGATAATCTAACACAGTGGTTCCCAAACTTTAGCATGCACCAGAATCACCTAGAGGGCTTATTAAACTACAGGCTAATGGGCTTCACACAGGGTTTCTAATTCACTTGTTGTGGTTGTTTAGTTGCTAAATCCGGTCTGACTCTTGTGATCCCATGGACTGTAGGCCCCGAGGCTCCTTTGTCCATGGGATTTCCCAGGCAAGAGGACTGAAGTGGGTTACCATTTCCTCCTCCTAGGGATCTGCCCGACCCAGAGATTGAACTCGAATTTCCTGTATTGGCACGGGGATTCTTTACCAGTGAGCTATCAGGGAAGCCCTTTGATTTAGTAGGTTTGGAGTGAGTAAGGTCTGTGGTTTTGCATTTCTAGTTAAGTTCCCAGGGGATGCTGATGCTGCTGTGATTAGGAAACATTCTGTGTGAACCATTGGCCTAACACAACCAGAAGTCCAAAGGTCATGAGATTTGGGGCTGTTTAACTCAGCAGCTGCACTGTATTAGGACTGTAGTTCAGCTTCTCTGCGAGTCTCTTGGCTTTCTCCTCATGATTCCAAGATGGCTTCCCATTGCACCAAGCAATGTATCCTCAGACAACAATATTTAAGGTAGAAAAGGAGTAAGATACAAGGATAACTCCACATGGGGTGTGTGTGGCTGTGTTGGGGCAGAAATAATTTCCCAGAAGCACCCTAGCATACTTCCCCTTATGTGTCAGCCAGAATTGGGTCTCTCTGTACCCGCTTTATACCAGGCACCCACTATAAGGAATCTACTGTGATTGGATTAGACCTGACTTCAACCATTCCTCTAGCACTGGGTCCATTGATGCCCACTATCTGATCATCACTGAGATTCTTTACTTAAGAATAAGAAGTGTGAATAGCTGTTAGGTAGGCAAATAGCTGGGAACATCACAAAGGGTTTCTGACACTAATGTGGTGATAGGTAGATTCAGGGTTGAAAATATTAATACGAATGCTGGTAAGTAATAGATGCTACTGGCTTTGTTATCACTGTTTGCAACAGACTTGTAGACTCATGAAGAATTTGGGTCTGCATATTGCAGGGCAAGTACCCTTTCAAAGCTCACTGTATACATGTAGTCATCTTGCTTTTATTATACCTGCATAGGGAATTCCAAGCTGTCCCTTCAGGTAATGAAATTTAGACAAGTTGGAACCTGTATAACAGCAAATCAATACTGAAGTTATAGGCAAAGCCTGTGCTTGTAGAGACTAACACATAGGGTAGAAAGGCTTCGTGACCAAAATGTCACAAATTCCACACGTATGGGTATCCAGTGTAGAGAGCACAGAGTGTACAGTGGTGTGCCTTTTTATATGTTTGGCTCTCTCTTCATTCATCTAGAATAGTGTATTTTTTGGTTAATAAACACATAACTCAGCCATGCCCTGTGTGCCCACGGCCAGTGTTAAGTGGAAAGCCAGGTTGTTTATATAGGCCTCACGTCATCCAGATGCTTCATTGACAAATGCGTAAAAGGAGAGACCTTTTCCAGAGAGACTGGAATTATAAGGAAAATTTCCTAAGTCTTCTACATTTCTTGGGTGGTAGAAGCCAGTGACAAATGCGAGATGATCTCCTGTTTTGGTTTTGTTTCCTTTCAAGAACTAGCTTTTGTTCAGAAAATGAATAACTTTGGAAAGAGGAGCTAAGCTGACAAATACGCTTTCTGTTGGCTAGTATTAAAACCGCATGTTCAAAAAAAAAAAAAAAAACCGCATGTTCTTTTCTCTTCCACCCATGATTTGGTGGTAAGCTTGCCCTTTGCATAGCGAAACCGATGTCTGCCGCGTTTGTAAGCCCCATCTGGCCTGACCAGGTCATTGGTTTCAAGGCCACCGGCTTGTGTCCAGAGACCCAGAAACAGAGTTTCAAAGGTTGTGGTCTCTTGAGCTGGCACCCCATTCCGTAATCACTAAGTTATGGTTGCCCTGACCTTGTCTCCGAGAAGCCCGGACAGAGATGAAGGAACTCCACTACAATCCAGATCCACAGGGACGGCGCCTTCCCTGGGACAGATGACAGTTGTACACAGGGAGAGTTGTGCATGATAAACAAAACAAGGGAAGTTTCCAGAGTGCTGTAGAACCACTGATAATTTAAGTACACTGAAACCTTCAGCACGATTAACGTGACAGCATTCCCCCCTACACCCACCCCCGCTTCCTTTAGTGGTGAAAATTTTGATTTTTTTTCTTCTGGGTTCACTGCCTGGAAAATAACAGAAGACTTTTGAGAGCCTCCGCCGGTAGGGGGTGTGTTTACCATGTGCGCGTTGGGTCTCTGGCACTGTGCCCTGGGGCTGCATGCTCTATACATTTGTCACCCTCACACACCAGGGTGTGACTGCTTACACACAGTTGACTGTCTTCTCAGATGGAAGCAGGCAATGGTTCGCCAGCAACTTTGGGTTGTTGTTGTTTTTGAGAACCATGCAACTAACAGATGTTTGTTGTTGGCTCCATATCTACATTCTTTGAAAGCTGGAGAATCAAATTGCTGACATTCAGACAACACTAATTCCCATATCCAGGGAGCCTAATTGGCCATCCCTGAGATCCTGATTCCTGGCGTTCACGGGTTTAAAAACCATTTCAGTGACACAATATAAGAATGGGCTTGGGAGATGCAGTGCTGTCTCCACTAAAGATAATCACATTTTATAAACATCTGCGTCATTACTGGTATGATTCATCTCGAAGCTGTATACAGCTGTGTTTCCAGTTTCAATTAACAATCCCTTAATTGCATATCCATCTCATGTTACTAATTTAGTTAATTTATTCATAATTAAGAGTATTCTGTTTTCTACCAAGGTTTGTCGAGCTCAAACATTATAAAGAGAAATATTTTAAGGAAGCATCTCCAAGGGATTTTGTTTCTTATAATCACATCACCGTAAAATGTCATTCACACGCCCAAAGGAAGATGAATTGCTGAGGGACTTTTTTTTTCTCCAGTAAAATAAGAAGCCATGGGAAGCTGCAGTGTGTTGTGTTTTTAAGCCAAGTTAAATGCTATGTATTTTGTTCTTTTCTTTCTCCTTTCCTGACATCCTCTCAAAAAAATTATCATTTGATTTGGATTATTATTTAAGTATCACAGCAAATCCAGTTGCCAGTGCAGATAAAACTGTCATTACCCTGTCAGGTAATGGTGTCTCTTAAAATCTAAACTATAAAATCTGTACATTTCAGAGGACATTAAGATCACAAGTTTGAAAATTGCCAAAGTCTAAGCAAGTGGAATATGTCTTTGTGGAAAATGGGAGACAGATGATAACATGATCCCCAGCCATTAATTCATTTTAGTTTGACCTTTTCTAGAAAAAATGCATATACGTTTGCAGCCAGGGTCTTGCCTGGGTTACTCTATGTGTCAATGTGTCAGTAAAAGCAGCAGTAACAAAACGTGCAAGTTACTCACTTTGTTTATTGTCCAAGAACTGCCACTTACAGCCTTGACCTATCCTTGTGCTTAAAAAGAAGGTCTCATAACTGTTGTGTTGTTGTTCAGTCGCTGACATGTCTGACTCTTTGCGACCCCATGGACTGCAGCATGCCAGGCTTCCCTGTCTTTCACCATCTCCCTGAGCTTGCTTAAACTCATGTCCATAGAGTTGGTGATGCCATCCAACCATCTCATCTGCCACCCTCTTCTGCCCCTGTCCCCAGTCTCTCTCAGCATCAGGGTCTTTTCTAATGAGTTGGCTCTTTGTAACTGTTGAGTAGTCTGTAAATTCTACACAATAGAAATAACAAACCATCTTTTGACTTGCATGAATTCAACTGAAAGAAAAATCCACCACTCCTTACCCCTCTTCCCACTCTGCTAGTTTCCTTGACTGTCAAGAAACCTTGCATATTATTCACATATTCTTCCACGAGTTTAATCATCTGTTACCTATTTTATTGCCCCATGACTACATGCCTAGCATTGTGCTAGATCCTGGTGGTTACATGATGATCAAAAAGAGTGGTGATTTCTACCTTCATGGAGTTTTCAATCTAAAGAAAGCATCAGACATAACTCAAATAATCATCTGAGTAAAAGTGCATTGCTTAGGGAAGCCAAGGAGATACAGTACATGATTAATAATGCCATCTATTTTTATAGCCACCTAACAAGACATACAGAGCTCCCAGGTGGCTCAGTGGTAAAGAATCTGCCTGCCAGTGCAGGAGATGTGGGTTCAATATCTGGCTTGGGAAGATCCCCTGGTGGAGGAAATGGCAACCCACTCCAGTATTCTTGCCTGGAAAGTCGCATGGACAGAGGAGCCTGGTGGGCTATATAGCCTATGGGGTCACAAAAGACTCAGATATGACTTAGCAACTAAACAATAAATAACAAAAATAAGGTATACAGATGATTCTCAATTAATGACAGTTTAGGTCTTGGAGCCATGTTTTCGTTTTCCTGTGATTAGTTTCAGTTTGTGACAAAGTTTAAGTTGTTTTTTCACTAGAAACAGAAAGCACTAAGTGTCAGAAGGAGCTGATATTGTTGATTCAAAACATACATTTCCAAGTAACTGGTGGGAGGAGGAGCTAAGATGGTGGAGGAATAGGACGGGGAGACCACTTTCTCCCCTACAAATTCATTGAAAGAACATTTGAACACTGAGCAAACTTCACAAAACAACTTCTGACCGCTAGCAGAGGACATCAGACACCCAGAAAAGCAGCCCATCATCTTCGAAAGAAGCACAACTGAACAAGCGAACCTGAACAAGAGACCACCTCCGCCCGCCTGTGCCAGGGCGGAAATTAGACACTGAAGAGACCGGCAAACAGAAGCCACATAAACAAAGGGAGCCGCTTCAGAAGGGACTGGTGCAACAGATTAAAATCCCTGTAGGTAATACCAACTGCACCGGAAGGGGCCTATAGATATTGAGAAGTGTAAGCTGCAACAAGCAGCTATCTGAAACTGAACCGAACCCACACTGACCACAACAGCTCCAGAGAAATTCCTAGGTATATTTTTACTCTTTTTTTTTTAATTAAAAAAATTTGTTTTCTTTTCTTTTTTTAAATTTTTTCTTTTATTTTCTTTTAAAATTCCCTATTACTCCTCCATTACTCCTTAGCTTTCATTTTCATATATTTTTTACTATTTTTTTAATTAGAAAAAAAATTTTTTTTTATTTTTTTCTCTTATTTTCTTTTAAAGCCCTCTATTACTCCTCTATTACTCCTTAATTTTCATTCTCATTTCACTATAACCTTGCAAAAAGAAAAAAGAAGAGGCCCTATTTTTAAACCAAACTTCATATATATTTCTAAAATTTTTGTGTTTTTGTTTTTAATATTGTATTTTTAAGAGTCTAACCTCTTCTCTAGATTTTTAATCTTTGTTTTTCAGTATTTGATATCAATATTGGACATTTAAGAATCCAATATTCAGTACCCATTGTTACTCAGGAGTGTGTTGATTATTCTCTCCCACTTTTGACTCTCCGTTTTCTTCCTCAGAACACCTCTATTTCCTCCTTTCCCCTTCTCTTCCCAATCCAATTCTGTGAATCTCTGTGGGTGTCTGGGCTATGGAGAACACTTAGGGAACAGAAAACTGTGTAGATCTGTCTCTCTCCTCTTGAGTCCCCCTTTTTCTCCTCCTGCTCATCTCTATCTTCTTCCTCCCTCTCCTCTTCTTCATGTAACTCTGTGAACCTCTCTGGGTGTCCCTCACAGTGGAGAATCTTTTCACCATTAACCTAAAAGTTTTATTATCAGTGCTATATAGTTGCAGAAGTCTTGAGACTACTGTAAAAATAAGACTGAAATCCAGAGGCAGGAGACTTAGGCCCAAAACCTGAGAACACCAGAAAACTCCTGACTACAGGGAACGTTAAGTAATAAGAGACCATCCAAAAGCCTCCATACCTACACTGAAACCAGCCACCACCCAAGAGTCAATAAGTTCCAGAGCAAGACATACCACGCAAATTCTCCAGCAATGCCCTGAGTGTCAACATTCAGGCTGCCCAAAGGCATATCTAACACGTAGACCCATCTCAAAACTCACTACTGGACACTCCATTGCACTCCAGAGAGAAGAAATCCAGTTCCACGCATCAGAACACTGACGCAAGCTTCCCTAACCAGGAAACCTTGACAAGCCAATCGTCCAACCCTACCCACTGGGTGAAACCTCCACAATAAAAAGGAACCACAGACCACCAGAATACGGAAAGCCTACTCCAGACACAGCAATCTAAACAAGATGAAAAGGCAGAGAAATACCCAACAGGTAAAGGAACGTGAAAAATGCCCACCAAGTCAAACAAAAGAGGAGGAGATAGGGAATCTACCTGAAAAAGAATTTAGAATAATGATAATAAAAATGATCCAAAATCTAGAAAACAAAATGGAGTTACAGATAAATAGCCTGGAGACAAAGATTGAGAAGATGCAAGAAATGTTTAGTAAGGACCTAGAAAAAATAAAAAAGAGTCAATTAAAAATGAATAATGCAATAAATGAGATAAAAAACACTCTGGAGGGAACCAAGAGTAGAATAACGGAGGCAGAAGATAGGATAAGTGAGGTAGAAGATAAAATGGTGGAAATAAATGAAGCAGAGAGGAAAAAAGAATCAAAAGAAATGAGGACAACCTCAGAGACCTCTGGGACAATGTGAAACACCCCAACATTCGAATCATAGGATTCCCAGAAGAAGAAGACAAAAAGAAAGGCCATGAGAAAATACTCGAGGAGATAATAGCTGAAAACGTCCCTAAAATGGGGAAGGAAATAGTTACACAGGTCCAAGAGACCCAGAGAGTCCCAAACAGGAAAAACCCAAGGCGAAACATCCCAAGACACATATTAATCAAATTAACAAAGATCAAACACAAAGAACAAATACTAAAAGCAGCAAGGGAGAAACAACAAATAACACACAAAGGGATTCCCATAAGGATAACAGCTGATCTATCAATAGAAACCCTCCAGGCCAGAAGGGAATGGCAGGACGTACTGAATGTAATGAAAGAGAATAACCTACAACCTAGATTACTGTACCCAGCAAGGATCTCATTCAGATATGAAGGAGAATGCAAAAGCTTTACAGATAAGCAAAAGCTGAGAGAATTCAGCACCACCAAACCAGCTCTTCAACAAATGCTAAAGGATCGTCTCTAGACAGGGAACACAGAAAAGTTTTTTTTTTTTTATTAGTTGGAGGCTAATTACCTCACAACATTTCAGTGGGTTTTGTCATACATTGACATGAATCAGCCATAGATTTACACGTATTCCCCATCCCGATCCCCCCTCCCACCTCCCTCTCCACCCGATTCCTCTGGGCCTTCCCAGTGCACCAGGCCTGAGCACTTGTCTCATGCATCCCACCTGGGCTGGTGATCTGTTTCACCATAGATAGTATACATGCTGTTCTTTCGAAACCTCCCACCCTCACCTTCTCCCACAGAGTTCAAAAGTCTGTTCTGTACATCTGTGTCTCTTTTTCTGTTTTGCGTATAGGGTTATCATTACCATCTTTCTAAATTCCATATATATGTGTTAGTATGCTGTAATGTTCTTTATCTTTCTGGCTTACTTCACTCTGTATAATGGGCTCCAGTTTCATCCATCTCATTAGAACTGATTCAAATGAATTCTTTTTAATGGCTGAGTAATATACCATGGTGTATATGTACCACAGCTTCCTTATCCATTCATCTGCTGATGGGCATCTAGGTTGCTTCCATGTCCTGGCTATTATAAACAGTGCTGTGATGAACACTGGGGTGCACATGTCTCTTTCAGATCTGGTTTCCTCAGTGTGTATGCCCAGAAGGTTTTATAAATGTGAACCCAAAACAAAAAAGTAAATGGCAATGGGACCATACCTATCAATAATTACCTTAAATGTAAATGGGTTGAATGCCCCAACCAAAAGACAAAGACTGGCTGAATGGATCTAAGTAACTGGTGGCAAGAAAATGTGATCGTGTATGTATTTTATCCTAGCTCTTTTAATTCTGAACTCCTCTATTGTTCTAAAATTTTAATTTGTGTATCTAAAAGGGAAGACACAAGAACAGATAGAAGTGTCCCGAAGTGTCATGAGCAAAGGTTCATTTATTTTTACCATTTAGCCACTGGCTACCAACAATAACTTAAAATTTAGTCATGATGGAGAGGTAAATTTTTAAATATTTCTTGAAGTCTCACTTTATCCCCATCTCCATAATGTTTTTTTTTTCCCTACGTGCTGCACGTTTATTTGTCCATTTAACATCTTAAATTTGAACTAAACAGAATAGGAGTTTAAAACAGCTATGCATTTCTCATAGTTGGTGACAATTTTAAGTAACACTCCAACCTATTATACAGGTCTATAGTCTTTAAGGTAAGTGTTTTCTCAACTCATTGAAGAATAAAGAATTTTTGAAGCTGGAAAAGACTAGATACTGACTAAGCCAAACTCTTTAATTATAAATTAGGAAATAGATTCTAGATGACTTAGCCACACTATTTTTATTTTTTAAAAGCAAGACCAGAACTCAGACCCAATTCAATGTTGTTTTCACTACACTATGTTTTTTCCTTATGGAAAACAAAGGTATAGATAGCTTGTTCAAAAATGTATGCTGTTTATCTGAAAAGCAAACATACCTGCTTATATCATATTTTGTCATTTTGCAATAGTATACTTGGAGTATAGTTGATTTACAATGTTATGTATGTTTCGGGTATACAGCAAAGTGACTCCATTATACATATACATATATCCATTTTTTCAGATTCTTTTCCCATGTAAGTTATTACAGAATATTGAATAGAGTTCCTTGTGCTATACAGTAGGTCCTTGTTGGTTATCTATTTTATATGTAGTGTGTGTGAAAGTGTTATTTGCTCAGTAGTGTCTGACTCTTTGTGACCCATGGACTGGAGCTCACCAGGCCTCTCTGTCCATGGGATTTCCCAGGCAATAATTCTGGAGTGGGTTGCCATTTTCTTCTCCAGGGGATCTTTCCAACCCAGGGATCGAACACGTGTCTCCTGCATTGGCAGGTGGATTCTTTACCACTGAGCTCCCAGGGAAGCCCTTATATATACTAGTGTATATATGTTAACCACAAACTCCTAATTTATCCTGCCCCCTCTCTTTCCGCTTTGGTAACCATAAATTTGTTTTCTACATCTGTGAGTCTGTTTCTGTTTTGTAAATAAATCCATCTGTATCATTTTTTCAAGATTCCACATGTAAGTTATATCATATGATGTGTGTCTTTGTCTGATTTACTTAGTATAAAATCTGTACGTCCATCCATGTTGCTGCAAATGGCATTATTTCATTCTTTTTATGGCTGAGTGATATTCCTTTTTAATGGCTAATATGCACCATATCTTCTTCATCCATTCCTCTCTTAATGGATTTTTAGATTGTTTCCATATCCTGGCTATTATAAATATTGCTGCAATGAACATTGTGTCTTTATGAATTATGTTTGTCTCCACATATGTGCCCAGGAGTAGAATTGCAGAACCATATGGTAGTTCTCATTTTAGTTTTAAAGGAACCTCCATACTGTTCTCCATGGTGGCTATATCGGTTTATATTCCCACTAATAGTGTCGGAGGGTTCTCTTTTCTCCACACCCTCTCCAGCATTTATTGTTTGTAGATTTTTTGATGATGGCCATTCTGAGTGGTGTGATGTGATGCCCTATTGTATTTTTGATTTGCATTTCTCTAATAATTAGTGGTGTTGAGCATATTTTTATGTAGTTTTGGCCATCTGTGTGTTTTCTTTGGAGAATTCTCCTTTTAGATCTGCTTGGGGCACTTTTTCTGATGAGATCTTTAATTTAATTTTACTTGAATCTGTTTATCTAAACACACTGATATCTGCATATAATAATTGCTAAAATATAGATTTTTAAAGTACAGATGATTTTCACTATTGTATGACATTTTTCTTTAATAAAACTCATCCAGAAAAGATAACCATGTTTAAATAAATTCTCTCATTTTTTTTCAGAAATCATGGACTAAAAGTGTGGCATTTAGTCTTTATATCTCTCATTTGCTTATTTCATTTCAATGCTTATTTTACCCTCTATGATTTTGTGGTTTTATAAAGCATTTTTGTTTATTCACCCCCCAAAAAAGTCCTCTTGAGAAAGTCAATATAACTTAATCTGAGAAACAGCTGGGCATTTTTTTGTGATCTCTTCAAAGGGAGGGAAACTGAAAGGCCTCCTCAAATACCAACTCTGCTCCTTAGCATGATGCAGTTTCTTCACAGAGCAGTCAGAATAGTAATATTTACCTTCTACTCAACTATTTCACAACATTAACAGAGTTCAAGGATTCATGTATTAATGCTGTACTGCGGTCAACACAAGGAATGGCAACAGAGATGAAACTTGATTTGAATCCTTGGATTTCAGGTGGTACTGGATGGGAGCAGAGTACTGATTTCAGGTTGACATAACAAAGAGAAGTCAGTTGCTGGCTGCATCCAGAGGACTCTTGTTAGAGCTAGACAGTGTGCCTTGGATGGATAGGAAGAAGGTCCCTGCCCTCATGGAGCCTTAGAATTCAGCGCCAGAGATGGGTTCCACATCTTATTGCATAATTATTTCATTCTAGTATTTTTCTTTCTTTTTTTTTTTTTTACTGCAGTGGGTCCTCAATTGCTGTGCATGGGCTTTTTCTAGTTGCGGCGAGTGGGGAATACTCTCTAGTTGCAGTGTGTGGGCTTCTCATTATGATGGCTTCTCATTGCAGAGCACAGGCTCTAGAGTGCACAGGCATCAGCAGTTGTGGTGTGTAAGCTTAGTTGTCCCACAGCATGTGGGATCTTCCCGGACCAGGGATTGAACCCATGCCCCCTGCATTGGCAAGCAGATCTGCCACTGGACTACCAGGGAAGTCCTTATTCCAGTTTTAATAAGTACTGGAAAGGAGAAAAACAAAATGCTAAGAGAGAATAATGCAGGGACCTGACTTGGTCTGCTTGGTCAGGAAGATTTCCCAGGAAGTGATATTCTAGACACACACACACATGAATACATGCAGAATATATTCTGAGTGACTCTCATCAATGCATTTTTTACTATAGGTTATGGTCAAAGTTTGGAAACTATTCTCATAATTCCAGGGAGAGTAGGAATCACGTGGCCTGTTTATCACATGCCTCCCCCAATAGTGTCTAGTAAAGAAATCAGTGTTGATAACTGATATCATCTCAGTTTTCATGAAAAGCAGAAGGCCTTGCATTCACTGGAGGAGAGCTAAGCATCTGAAATATTGACATGAAAGTGTGCACAGGGCCTGCACCTGGTATTGAAGGCAATCACAGCACTTCTCTTTGGATAAACTAAGAATTAAATGTCAGTGGAATCATTTGTGGATCATATTCTCATGCTTTTGTAAATAAAGAGAGGAAGGACAACAGATATAAATGGGGACGTGTAAGTGTAAGACTCTGTGTGTATATGTAAACCACATTTTGCTTATCTGTTCATGTGTCCATGAGCACTTGAATTGCTTCCCAGGTTTTAGCTATTGTGAGTAATGCTGCAATGAATGAAAGTATAAAATAGCTCTTCAAGACTCTGCTTTTAATTCTTTTGGATATATACCCAGAAATTGGATTTCTGAATGATAATCATAATTCTATTTTTAATTTTTTGATGATCTGCCATACTGTTTTCCAGGGCTTCCCTGATGGCTCAGATAGTAAAGAATCTCTCTACAATGCAGGAGACCTAGGTTTGATCCCTGGGCTGGGAAGATCCCCTGGAGTATCCACTCAAGTATTCTTGTCTAGAGAATTCCATGGACAGAGAAGCCTGGCTGGCTACAGTCCATGGGGGTCCCAAAGAGTTGGATACAGCTGAGCAACTAACACTTTCACTTTCATGCTGTTTTCCATAGCGACTGTACCATTTTATGTTCCCACCTACAGCCCACAAGAGTTTAAATTTTTCCACATTCTCACCAACACTTGTTATTTTTTGGATCTTTGATGTTGCTGCTGCTGCTGCTAAGTCACTACAGCCGTGTCCGACTCTGTGCAACCCCATAGACGGCAGCCCACCAGGTTCCCCCGTCCCTGGGATTCTCCAGGCAAGAACTCTGGAGTGGGTTGCCATTTCCTTCTCCAATGCATGAAATTGAAAAGTGAAAGTGAAGTCACTCAGTCGTGTCCAACTCTTAGCAACCCCATGGACTGCAGCCTACCAGACTCCTCCATCTTTGATGTTAGCTGTCCTTTAAACAGGAAGGAAATGCTGACATACGCTACAAACATGGATGAAACTTGAGTACATTCTGCTAAATGAAATAAGCCAGACACAGAAAAGGCATATAATTCTACTTGTGAGAGTTACCTAGAGCAGTCAAAATCATAGAGCTAGAAAGTAGAGTGGTGGTTACCAGGGGCTTGGGGAGGAGTTATTATTGTTCAGTGGGTAAAGAGTTTCAGTCTTACAAGATGAAGAGAGTTAAGGATATGGACAAGTGGTAATGGTTGCACGACATTAGGAATATATTTAATACGACCAAAGTGTACGTGGTTAAGATAGCAAATTTTATGTGTATTTTCACCACAGTAAGAGCAATTAAATAAAACGTGTAGAAGCCTTTTAGTTTTTAACCAGTGAAACACTGAAGGGAATTCTTGATACTGGTACGCAAGGTGTCAGGTGGCCCTGGAGCAGTTAAGTAACTTCTGTGAAATTGACAATACAACTCCCTTCTTGTTATTCTCACCCCTTCAACCTGTCTGTTGCTCTTACATCTAATTGCCCGGTACTGTTGATCACCTCAGTATATACTCAGTATACTTTATTTGCAAGCCAGGCTTTTTTTTCCCCTAGAGGTCTCTGTAGAAACAAATTGTAATAACATTTTTGCTGTATTAGCTATAGATAGTCATATCATAGTATTATAAGGAACTACTATCTATCTAATTATTTAAGATACGGAAGACCCCCTTCCACTATGGCCCTTAGTACTTTTGTAAAGATTTTTAAGATTTTTTTTAATATGGATCATTTTTAAAGTCTTTATTGAATTTGTTCCAATATTGTTTCTGTGTTATGTTTTGTTTATTTTGGCCTTGAGGCATCTGGGATCTTAGTTCCCAGACCAGGGATCGAACCCACACCCCCTGCACTGAAAGGCAAAGTCTTAACCACTGGACCTCCAGGGCAGTCCCTGACAGTCCTTAGTACTTCTGCATTCAAACTTTGAGTGAAACAGGATTTGAGAAATTATAGGCTTGGTGAGTTCTCAGGCATTAACTCAAGAAGGAAGCCTTTATCCCAATCACCTACACTTAACCCAGCACTTACCCCATTAATTTCTAATGTTGCTTGGAACAAATTAACATTCCTGGGATGCAAGCTCACTGAAAGAGCCCTGGAGAGTGAGACAGTTCCTGGCTCTTCACACTGACAAAGTTAAAAGCTTGTGCGGTAACACGGACCCCTGCTTCCTCTCAGTATGTCTTTGAATAAGTTGAAGAGTAGCTAAAAGTAGAGCACTGTTAGTTGAAAGCTTAAAAAAAAAAAAAAGAAAACCCGGTTTATTTCAGTCTCTTTCTTACTAAGACCCCTCTTGTGATTGGGAAGTGAGTTGCGGAAATCACCTAGAGGTATTTAACAGTTGCACAAAAGATTCCTTGACCCCAAATATTTACCCATTTGCCACTCTGCATTGGCACCGTGCCTCAAATCCCACCTGCTGTGAACTGACCTAAATCAAAATTCAGTCCTCTAGGCATCTTGGAGTCTCTTTTGTAAATCATGGAGATTCACAGGAAAGTTTGAAGTGGGTGAGGGGTGGCTGCCTCCTCACAATCTCAGACTGAAGTCTTCTATAGGAGAGGGGAAAGAATTTTTCTCCCTGCCTTCTAGGTTCTTAGCTGAGAACCTCCTGTCCTAAAAGACATTAACAGGAGAAAAACAAACAGAAGTTTAATAACATGTGTTCTTCCCTCTATACATGGGAGAGATCCGAGAAAATTGAGCAGCTCACCAAGATGAACAGAGCCACTACCTTAAATACCATCTCCTGCTCAAAATGAAGGAAGATGAAGGTGGCACGGGGGAGGCTAGTTATGGGAGGTTATCCAGAAAAAAAAAGGATCCAATCCCTATGCCAAAAAGTCATATTTGGGATGGCATATTCTCCTCCCCTTCAGAGCCTATGAGGAGCTTTCATGATACACCAGTCTTCCACAGCACACACACACTGGTAATATTGATAGGTGTGTTACAAAGACCACCGAGGTTCATAGAGATATATCGTAGTTGTAGTCTTTGGGCGTTAGTCTTTTATCTGTGATGAGAGTTGCACTCTACTGGAGTGTAAATTCTTAATTAAGGTAACCAGTTGCCTCTAGAGTTTGACGCTTGCACTAACCGCATAGGCAGAATGTCATACTATCTATGTTGAAGCATTTAAAATTTATTACAGACGTTGTAACACCACCACTTAACTTAAATTCTAACAGTGGCCCTTTAAGCATGCAAAACATCCCTTTGAGATAGGGTGACCCCATTCATTGATCAATCAATATACCTTTTAAAAAAATTTTTGGCTGGAGGATAATTGCTTTGCCATGTTGTGTTAATTTCTGCTGTACAACTAAATGAATGAGCTCTAAGTATGCATATATCCCCTCTCCGTCTTGAACCTCCCTTCCACCCCTCATCCCACCCCTCTTGGACATCACAGAGCCTGAGCTGAGCTCCCTGTGCTATACAATAGCTTCCCACTAGCTATCTGTTTTACCCATGGTCGTGTATTCATGTAAATGCTACTCTCTCAATTCGTCCCAGCCAATAGGTGGGTGGGGGTGTAGGTCGGGAGGCAGGATAGGGTGACTCAAAGCATCAGCATTTGTTAAAGCTTCCCAAGCAATAAGAAAGTGCAGTCAGCTTTGCGACCCTTTACAGGAAAGGAATGGAAGGAAGGGTGGCCTTATAAAAAGCGAAACCAGGAATAGAAAGGGATATTGAGATGATAAATGTGTCTACAAGGAACTTTCCCTCAATCATAATTGAGACCCAGATTTTGATTATGTTGGGGAGTTGGAAAAAGTCTCCTTCCAACTTGCCAGTCTCTATTAGAACCAGAAGTGTTACCTAGCTGGGTTTATTTGCCCAGCACGCAGCAAACCAAAGTCTGAGATGCTGAGATTTGCAGCAGAGAAAAGATTTATTCAAAAGGTAGCCAAGTGAGGAGTTGAAAGAGTAAGTCTCAGACCGGCCTCCCCCAAAGGCGAGGGTGTTGCAGTATTTATAATGGGATAAAACCGCAGGGGGATTTGAGGAAGGAGGAGAGGTGATTGGAGGCACGAAAAAGGTGAAGCTATGGGTGTTCTGTGCCAGTGGATCTTAGATATACTTCTTCATGGGATGCACGTTCTGAAGATGGTGGTGTGAAGCCTGATCCAGGGTAGAGTTTCTGGCCTTCTGATGTCAAAAAGCCATCCATCTGACACCTGAGCAGGCCCAGTTGAATAGTCACTGGTTTCAACTGGTTTGAACAGGCAAGACTACCTCCATGTCCCTAGGAAACAATTTAAGCAACCATGACTAGAGTAACCCAGACATCAGAGGTGTTACCTAAAGGGGGTGGTTAAGGAATCTTGTGATATATTGTCTAAGATTCGTGAAGCTTGGAGAGAGTACAGTTTGCAAGAACAATTAAAGCAAGCTTGGTCAATGAAGGCTGGTTACAGGATATTATTTATTAAGCAAGTTATAGTTTAGGGGATCTAACTGATGACCACTCGCAGTTTCAAAAGGAATCTGGGAGAAGAGGTCAGAAGACTTTTGAAAGACTCCAGCCTGCACCTGACACCCCTCTTGACTCCATAAGAATCTTTGTTTCTTAAAGAAACATTTGCCTAATGAACTTTCAGGGATCTGGGGGATAGATTGGGGTAAATAAAGAATATGTTCTTTTCAGATGGCTGAATACCGTCTCCTGCAGAGCAGTTAAAATGACACCTGGCAGAATCAAATACGTTCTGAGAGGAAAGAAATGAGAAGAGCCTGCTGTTGGTAGACCAGCTTTGATCAATGTTTTTCATCTTGCGGGTGCATAATAAGGGCTTCCCAGGGGGTGCATTGGTAAGGAATCCGCCCAACAATGCAGGAGACAGGAGTGTCTCGGCTGCGATCCCTGGGTCGGGAAGATCCCCTGGAGATGGAAATGGCAACCCAGTCAGGTATTCTTGCCTGGAGAATCCCATGGACAGAGGAGCCTGGCGGGCTATAGTCCACGGGGTTGCAAAGACTTGGACACGGCTGAGCACACAGCACAACATCAGGCATAATAAATGCGGGTATTAAGATGAATGTTCTTAGTCCCTGGGGAGTAACTTGCCTGGGGAACCCAGCCAGGGTCATCTGCATTGGCTTTTTGCTACCAGAGAGTTTGGCCCCAATATCAGGAAGCCTGAATTCTGAATTGTTTCTCTTAAAAAGAATGCCTTTCAGAGATGCCATTAGGAAATCAGTAATGTTTAGAAAACGATAGCACAGAATTGTTCTAACCAGAGTACACCTTGTTCCTGAAATTAATTACCCAGAGCCTTAAAACAGTTCCTACCTTTTGCCGGTAGAAACCCTTTGAAACTATATTTGTCTGTGGTATTCACTGAAGCACCTTAGATATAAAGAAAGTTATTTTCAGAGGAATTTTGAGCTAGGTTGTGTATGCGTGTATGCATACTTAGTGTCTATTGGTTTTCCCTAAGGATTGTAGAAATCCCATTAACATACCAACTTCTTAAATAGTTACTGAAACTCCAGCTTTTCATACTTTCTTTTATAATATTTGGATGCATTTAGGTGAACTTGCAGCATTTTAATTATATCTGTATCAGATGAGCAGAAGAAATGTAAAAGGGTCTGGGGAGAGATTTAATTTTAGATAGAGGCATAATTAACAGCATTTGGAAAAATGAGTGGAACTTTAATTAAATGTCTCTACATTAATTTAGTCATTTAATTGAAAATGTATTGGGATAGCCCTTACAATTTATCACTCTCACACTTTGAGAGAAAAGAATTTTAAATAACAAAGCGTCAGTGTAAGTCCTCTTATTATTATTATTATTATTTTGCTAGCTGCCCACCACCTGTCTCCTTGCTGAATTTTTTCCCCCTATGGTTTCAACTTTTTTAAAACATTAATTTAGCTTGTCACTTTTACTTGTAAGTCTAGTAGAAACCATATGTTGAAACTTTAAGCAAATACTTCTTTTCCTTTCTTTTAGACTTTGATAGTCACTGGAGTCATGGTGTGGGCTTCCCAGGTAGCTCAGATGGTAAAGAGTCTGCCTGCAGCGCAGAAGACCAGGGTTCGATCCCTGGGTTGGGAAGATCCCCTGGAGAAGGAAATGGCAACCCACTCCAGTATTCTTGCCTGGGAAATCCCATGGATGGAGGAGCCTAGTGGGCTATAGTCCATGGGTTTGCAAAAGAGTTGGACACAACTGAGCGACTTCGCACAGCAGCAGAGTCATGTTGTAAAGTTTTCTTCTCAATATTGTGGATTCTTTTTTACTTTGTTAGCTTCCTTTTTTTTTTAGTAGTGTTATGCTGTAGTCATGTATCTAACTGCGTTTGACTTGGATCCCTGTAACACGTTTGTAAATAACATAAATAATTATACACTGATAAAAGTACAGTTAGGTAGATTTAGAGGTGTTTCAATTAACCTTGCCTAAGCTCAGTTGTGTCCGACTCTTTGCAACCCCATGAATCACAGCATGCCAGGCCTCCCTGTCCATCACCAACTCCCGAAGTTTACTCAAACTCATGTCCATCGAGTCGGTGATGCCATCCAGCCATGTCATCCTCTGTTGCCCCTTCTCCTCCTGCCCCCAATCCCTCCCAGCATCAGGGTCTTTTCCAATGAGTCAACTCTTCGCATGAGGTGGCCAAAGTACTGGAGTTTCAGCTTCAGCATCAGTCCTTCCAATGAACACCCAGGACTGATCTCCTTTAGGATGGACTGGTTGGATCACCTTGCAGACGTGCTGCGATTCATGGGGTCACAAAGAGTCGGATACGACTGAGCGACTGAACTGAACTGATCTGAAGGAGTATTGTCTTATTAAACTGTTGATCTTAGAGATCTTTAGTGATTTCACCACAGTGGATTCAGTTCTTCCATGTTGCCTGACTCTCCATCACCTCTACATAAATGGTGCCCCCTTAAAAGGTATCTGTTCAGTGTACAACCTGCCCAGCCATAGGCAGCCTCCCCATCTATACTTAACCCAGATTTTTATCCGTGCTCTAAATAAGACCATAGATTGCAGTTATACACTTTTCAAATGATGCAAAGGTGAAATGAGAGTTCACACACTAAAAGGTCAAAATCAAGATTCAGAGTAAGATTTGGATGCTGGACCCAAATTTAAAAAAAAAAAACAAAACAAAACATAAAATTTAACAAGAGTAAGATGTCCTACTGTGAAGGTTTTTTAAATTCTGTGTACAAATACAGACTAAGAAACATGTGACTTTCTGGCAGTTCATATTGTTTTAAAAAATTAGCTGCATAACTTTAAATCTTCTGGGCTTTATTCAGTGATTCATGAATTGGGCAACGTCCAGTCTAGGAGATAGAAAGGAGCTCTTAGGAACTTGTTTTTAGGAACTCTTAGGAACACTCTTAGGAACAAAATGAAAGACATTTATAGGCAGAAGGGAGAAGGAACAAGGAAGTTATTCTAGGCAAAAAGCAGTTAATTAGGGCAAGGTTACTTTCCTTTAGGTGATGGCAAGCATCTATCAGCCAGATTATCTAACCAGTGCTGATCAGACAAATTCCTGATTGACTGGTTAAAGATTTCATTTCTGGAAGAGCCAAAACTGTGATTACATGGAGTCTCAGTTCAGTGATGTGAGGCTTAGCTTAAGAGACTCCATCTGGGGCCTGTTATCTTGTTTTTTTAACGGTGTGAAAAAACAGATTGGGACATTAGGTAACCACAAACAGCGTTTATCTCTAGTGTGATCTGGTGCAACTTGGTATAAAAGGCAATACAGTAAAAAAAAAAAAAAAAAAAGGCAATACAGTACTAGATTGCATTGATGCCATTAGCAACTGTTTCAGTGTACTCCTCCCCTATGGCATCGTATTGACTTCAGAGCAGCACTTTTAACAGGGACACTGACAAATGAGGATAGTAGAGCAATCAAGGTTGTGAAGGGTGTAGAGATGGTCATATGAGAAACTTTTTAAAGAATATAGAACGTTCAGTAAGAAAACAACTTCTTCACCCATTTGGAGAGGGTGGATAAAGGAGATAGGTACATTTAAGCAAGGCTGTGGAAGGGGAGCTATGGCAAGTATTAGAGGAGACTCAGTGTGAGGAAGGAAAACCTAAACCTTAGAATTGTTGCTCAGTGACATGGACTGCTTCACTAATTTCCATTATATTTTAATCTGGCTGATCAGCTAATAGGGATTCTACATGGCTCTATTCAGTTGACAGGGATACAATACCCTGTAATGGTAGCTTAAGTAATATAGAAAGAAATGTATTTCGCTCCCATGTAAATGTTCAGAAGTAGGTAGGTCAGGGCTTGTTAGGCTGTTCTGCTTCAAAAAGTTGTCAGCCCTTTGTTATATTGTTTTCTGCCATGCTGGCCTCAATCCTCGCTGTCACTACATGGCCCAGTATATCTGCTTCTACTCCAGCCATCACATCTGAGTTCCAGCCCCCAGCAAGATGGAGGAAGGTAGAAGGTGCAAAGGCTATGTGCCATTATAGTTCTAAGAAAAACTCTCAGGAACTACCATAAAGTATAAAGTATCTACTTATAGTTCCTCAGCCAGAACTTTGTCACATGATTATATCAACCTGCATGTGAGGCTCAGAAGTGCAATCTTTACTTCATGCATCCATGTTCCAAACTAAAGATCATGGGTGATACTGGTATGGAAAAAGGAAGGAAACAAATTGGAGGTGATCAGTAGGCTTTGCCACAAGGATATTTCACAGGGAATTACTCTAGATAAACAAGATAGATTTTAAGATCCTTTATACTCTTAAGAGTTGGTTGTTCTTGTTTAGTTGCTAAGTCATGTCTGACTCTATGTGACCCTATGGACTGTATTCCACCAGGCTCCTCTGTCCATCCAGGGGATCATTCCAACCCAGGGATGGAACCCATGTCTTCTGCATTGGCAGAACACTTCTTTACCACTGAGTCACCAGGGAAGCCCTCTTAAGAGTCTGCTGCTGCTGCTGCTAAGTCACTTCAGTCGTGTCCAACTCTGTGTGACCCCATAGACGGCAGCCCACCAGGCTCCTCTGGCCCTGGGATTCTCCAGGCAAGAACACTGGAGTGGGTTGCCATTTCCTTCTCCTCTTAAGAATCTAAGATCCTGAAATTTCTAGAAAAAGAATCTCTTCTATCTGCAAACAGAATTTGTTCTCAAGAACTATTTAGAAGTTTATTTCAAATTCAAATTTCAAAATGGTATACACAAGTGACCAATGTATACAGTGTACATCTTTCTACAAAACCAGGTTTCTCCTTTGTTGCCACAGTAATCATGCCTTTTCTTAAAGCAGCAATCACTATCTACTTTTGAACAAAGTGGTGTTAATAATAAGGCTTATAAAACATGACAGAAATATGCACAGAGTACACATCCCAGGCCAAAAAAAAAAAAAAAAAACAATGGTGGCTAGACTAAAATAAATACAAATGTCCTCTATTGGTAGCATTCTTCATTGCCACGCTTCTGCTGGGTCTGGGAGCTTTATTGCTGTCTATGGGAGGGTGTAAATAAGAGAAGTTTTGTCAACTACAGGGAAATGAACAAACATTGTAAGTTAGGAGGAATGAATTTCTGTAAGTTAGTGGAACATTTTCTCCTTCCCTGGTAATCAGGTGTTTCTCATTTTGGATTTAAAGTGCCTATACCCTAACATAGAGAAATTTATTGAATTATTGTTTTTTTCAATTGTTACATGGTCCCTATTACTCTAAACTTTCAAAATGTGACATAGGTCAAAAGCAGAAAGCCATAGTGTCCACTCCTTCCTCTGTTCCATTCCAGCTGTGAGAAGGGACCAGGACAGAATAAAGATGGCAGGAGGCCAAGATGCACAATCTAGGATTTGTGGGAACTTTTATCCAACATGTAAAAATATGATATTATGGGAAAAATTGTACTGTAAAAATTAAACTTCTGCATTGAGAAACAGAAAAAAATTTACATCCGGCTATATTGCTTCTCCCTGTGGAGCTGTTCTAAGCACAAAGTTCCTATTACATAATGAGCAACTCCTTAAATACTGTGCAACTCTATGTCTTGCTAGAAACAGAAGGCAGCAAACTCTGCCTCTCAGTAACCACTTACATTACGTCTCCTGGTGCTGAGCTCTATATTGAGGGTGATGTGTGTGCATTTGGGGGTCACAGCAGAGTGTGAAATTCACAATAAAAGCATTAGATGAATCAGTTGTAATTTCAATACTTTTCTGTAATCATGTTCCTTACATTAAAGGTTAAAGATACATGCCACTTTAAGAACAGAATTTGCCAAAGGCCAGGGGAGAGGCTTCTGGGGAGTTATTGTTTAATGGGCAAAGAGTTTTCAATTTGGGACAATGAAAAAGTTGCGGATCCCGGATAATGGCAATAGCTGCACAACGATGTGAATGTACTTCATTTCAGTGAGTTATACACCAAGAATGGTTCAGTTCAGTTCAGTCTCTCAGTTGTGTCCGACTCTTTGCGACCCCATGAATCGCAGCACACTAGGCCTCCCAGTCCATCACCAACTCCTAGAGTTTACTCAAACTCATGTCCATCGAGTCGGTGATGCCATCCAGCCATCTCATCCTCTGTCGTCCCCCTCTCCTCCTGCCCCCAATCCCTCTCAGCATCAAGGTCTTTTCCAATGAGTCAACTCTTCGCATGAGGTGGTCAAAGTATTGGAGTTTCAGCTTCAGCATCAGTCCTTCCAATGAACACTCAGGACTGATCTCCTTTAGGATGGACTGGTTGGATCTCCTTGCAGTCCAAGGGACTCTCAAGAGTCTTCTCCAACAACACAGTTCAAAAGCATCAATTCTTCGGCACTCAGCCTTCTTTATTATAGTCCAACTCTCACATCCATACATGACCATTGGAAAAGCCATAGCCTTGACTAGGCAGACCTTTGTTGGCAAAGTGATGTCTCTGCTTTTTAATATGCTGTCTAGGTTGGTCATAACTTTCTTTCCAAGGAGTAAGCGTCTTTTAATTTCATGGCTGCAATCACCTAAGAATGGTTAAAAAGTAAATTTTAGGTGTATTTGACCACAGTAAAAAATTTTAACAACAAAAAGATACATGCCACTTTAGTGGGTTGACATTTCCTCTTCCAGGGAATCTTCCTGATCCAGGAATCAAACCTGCATCTCTTGTGTCTCTTGCATTGACAGGTGGATTCTATACCACTGTGCCACCTGGGAAACCCCAACCCTTCCAATGATTTAATAACTTTAAATCATTTGGTGCCAAGTAATAACTAAATTAAATTTTAAAAAATCTGGAAATTTGGGACTTCCTGGTGGTCCAGTGGTTAAAAAGGCTTCGCCTTCCAATGCAAGAGATTTGATTTCTAATCAGGGAGCTAGGATCCCATATGCCTCGTGGCCAAAATAAAAGAAAACATAAACCAGAAGCAATATTGTACCAAGTTAAATAGACTTTTTAAAAATGGTCTACATAAAAAAAATTTCTGGAAATTTAATTCCACCAGTTATCCTGAGGACTTTCAACCCACCCTAACTTTTGTTTACTTAATGAGGGGAGAATCTGTCTTACTTGTTTCCGTGCAGAAGATTGCCAGTTTTATCATGGTTGTATAAGGACTTAAGGATATGTACAATTGATAGTTATTGATAGTACTTTGTATCTGCACTGCATCTGAAAGTTGATTGAGTATTTTCAAATGGTCACCTTAGCCAGTTGCCCCCAGTAGTCCTGAGAGACGAGTAAAGCATGAGAGGAACCTCCATTCCCTCACTGGAGAGTAGGGGAAATTCCCAGTGAAGTAAAGGAGCATCCCTCTGGAGCTCATGTGCTTGTATTGAGGAGGGAGCATGAGTGCAGCCAGATGTGAGTTATGGGGAGTAAGACACATCATTTAAGCGAAGGTGCTATGGTCCTGCATACTATATGAGCACTTATAAGATGGAGACTCCTAGAATCTAGAAACAGACATTAGATCACCTGGAGAAAGTAAACTCCAAGAAAAATAGGTTAGATTCTCTTCTCTAGACAGAAAAAGATAACACTGAGATACCAAGGTCAGAAGCACAAAGAAAAATAATTTCTTCCTCCAGGCTTTCAGGAGGCATTTTGCAGTAGAGAGAGAGAGACTTAATAGAGAAAAGAGTGCCCCGCCAAACATCTGTGGTTTGTGAAACTGCCCAGTCAGTTGCTAAGTGGATACCGTGAGCTTGATGGCATCACACTTTCCTGGTGTGCCATTTAATTCTACTCTCTCACCATACATTTAAAAAAACTAGTTTATTCATTTTGCTTTTCGAATGTTCATTGCATCATGCGGGGTCTTTCGTTGCGGGGCATGAATTCTCTAGTTGTGGTACACAGACTCAGTAGTTGCGGCAGGAGGCCTTAGTTGCTCCAAGGCATGTGGAATCTTAGTTCCCTGACCAGGGATCAAACTCGTATCCCATGCATTCTTAACCACTGCACCAGTCCCTCCATACATTTTATCAATTGTTGTCCCTGCTAACAAGAATGATGAGTGAAAAGAGTAGGGCTGGACTACTGCTCTGATTTCCTTCCTGGAGAAACTGTTTAAAAGCTAAGATCCTAGTGATTCCTTGTCTCGTGTATGAAGGATGATAACTTATGCTATTATTGTTAAAAAGAAAGATGTTGGACACTTTGGAGTGGCTTTTTTTTTTGGCATTTGTTTCATCACTTCTAGTTTCATGCTGTTTTAAGATTTAATAGTTTTTTATTGGGTCTATCTTCTGGTTAAATGTTTTGTGCATAAGAAAGTCCACAGGAAAAACAGAAGTCATGGAACTAATGGCAAATCCACTCTGAAATTCAGTAAAATGATACTTTAAAAGATTTGAGCTGTGCATGCATGCAGTGGTAATTAAAAAAAAAGTATCACAAGTAAGATGTAGTTGAAAATATTGAAACTTTAAGACATTTCTGTTATACCCATGTTATTCCAAGGATGACTTTTAATTTCATTAGCAGTTTTGGGGCTTCCAAGTACTATTTTTATTGATGATGATAACTGCTATGAAATTCTGTGATCTTAGTACTATATTCTCTTAGCGTGTATGTTGCTCATGAAAAGGTAGGAGAAAGTTTCTGCATGTAAACATGCCTTGGATGAGGGGACCTCAAATATACCTTACTAAGTACAGTGAGTAGGCCCCAAGCCACCCTTCTGGCCTAACTACCACACTTGTCTTTGGCCAACTCCTACTGAACTTCACTCACCACCCACCTCTGCGTTGGCTCTGTTGATGAAGAGGCCATCTAGGAACTGAGGCTCAGCCATCAGAGAGATCAAGTTCTAATCCCAGCCCACTCCTTTGATAGATACGTAACCCTGGAGCCTTTCTGTGCTTCAGTTTCCTTGTGTATTTGTAAAATGCAATTAATGAAAATGGGCTTCATGAGGCTTTTGGAAGATTAAAATTGCATAATTCATTAAAAATATCCTTGGGGTATAACACAGTAAGTGTTATCTATCTTTATCATTGCTATCGGTATTAGTATTATTTCTTCCACGTGGAATACCAGTTCCATAAACCCTGCATGTCAAGACCCTACTCCAAAAAAATATATTTAGTTATGTGAGATGATGGCTGTGTTAGTTAGATAGTGGTGATCATTTTACAATATACATGCATGTCAAAATATTAAGTTGTACACCTTAAGTATACACAGTTTTTATTTGTCAGTTATACTTGAATAAAACTGCAGAAAATTAAAAGACCAGCTTTTTATTTATCAAGGAGACTTTCCCAGTACTTCCAGATGAAAACAACAAATTCTCATTTCAACAGTTATTAATTTCCTATTTGTACTTTATGCCCACAAGCACTATAAATATCTTAAAATTAAGATCTGTTGCAAATACATTGGTATTTTCCATGGATTTGCACTTAGTAGGTGTTCAGTGAATTTTTATTGAATGAATGAGCATAATCCATGTTCTTTCATTAGTCTCTAATTCAGTATTAACATGTTTGAGGTCTCAAGAATTCATGTTAAGGATATTTTTGCTATATCTCACATCTTTTGTAAGTTGGAAAGCTGACATGCATGATTTTTTTAGTGTAGTAATTTATGACAACTTCTAGGTTGTAAACCCCTGGCTATAGAACCTCTGTGTTTTTCATTGCACCCTTCTTAAGTTTTTGCTTTAATTTGGTTCAAAGCATAACACTTATTATTGGAACTCTCAGTTCTGAATAGTACTTTTAGAACTTGTATAGAATGATTGCAGAGTCCTTAGGAAATCTTCACGGATTGCTTTTCGCATACAGTTTACCACTGTGGTCATTTAACTTTTCAAAAAAATGTTTCTAAAAAGGCAGTTAAATCCATGAGTAGGAACCTACTTACGTCCGTTATTGCTGATATTTGCTCTTCTGGATTTTAGCCAAGCAAATGACTTGGGGACAATTTTTGGACTGTTAGAATTTTTTCTACTTTCCAAGTATTTTGTAATTCTTAGTAATTTGAGTCAATGTAGTTTCTTATTTCCTATCCGTTATAGATGATTATCAGTAAAATGTATTACTATTTATGTCTACTGCTTTTGATTTTTCTGGAAATTAAAATTATGCTGAAAGAGGCATGAGGTGTTCAGAAATATGCACTGAAAATTCTCTTACAGATTTATCAGTCTTTGCTATCAGGCACTGACATTCAACCAATACAGTACACACCTACCTTTTCAGTTTAAATCTTCTAATTTTGTTCTGATTGGTCATTGCTTACACCTGATTGTTCTGCATCTGTTTCATGCTAATGATAATATATAACTTTTTCAATGTCATTCCTGCGTATACATGTTTTTCTTCTCTTAGGATATAACTGTAATCATTGCATGTTTCTTAAATACAACCAAAGTGTTCATTTGAATCAATAAGTCTTGTTTCTGTGGTCACTGTTTCCCAGAACTCTCGGGGTTTCTAAGCGAGGTGGTTATGCTTCCAGGAATAGTGCAGAAAGTCTCCAGGAGGAGTCATTTTTCTCTAAATTGACATTATTTCACACCCTCCTTTTTCCTTTCCATTGGAAAGTATATTTCATTAGTGTTTTGCCAAGAATCCTGCTCTGTTTCATAATAATTTTCTGTTCACACTCTCTGCACTGAGAAATACCTATTCCATGCATCAATTGAATAAACGGCAATTTGAAAGCATTTTACCACAGCTGGATATTTTTCATTGATTCTTTTCATCTGAAGATCATTTATTAGACTTCTCCTTCTTCATTCTTCTTACATCCATATCTCTGTTCTGTCCTATATACGTGATGCCTTTTGCATTTTTTATATTTAAATGTAAATTGCTGACTAAAGTTATTCTTTGACTTCATCCCAGGGTCATCAGGAAATCACAAATGACAAATTTTACTGCTTTCTAGGCCTTTTTTCTTACTTGTCCATCCAAATATGTTTTATAATTCTTAGACATTCAGCCTCCTGGTGGCTGATTTCTTCCAATCTCTTCCAGACATCTGTGCATTGTTATGGATTATATCATTGCATTCCGTCCCTGTTTGAATTTGCAGAATGTAACCTACAGAATATATATTGACTAATAAAGAAATGCATCCACGTGGTAGATGGTTGTAAAGAGAGGAAATACATATTGGTATGCAGCATGCACCTACATAAAGGAAATGGAGAAAACAGCAGTTTGCCTTGTCAGAGGTGCAAATGAAGATGGTAGCTAGAAAACACAGGAAGTCTAGAATGTATAAAAGGTTTTTCTTCCAAATTAATTTACCTATAAGGCCTGAAAAATCAAAATAACATATATGTAATTTTTTATACCACATTGGTGTACTGCTGTGTTTAGGTAAAGAGTTGATGAGATTTCCATTCCCTAGACTTTTTTATGTCATCACTTGAACACTTTTTCCCTTGGAGTTACCTTGACAGGGGGAGGGAGAGAGGAGGAAAGAGACAGACAGAGTACTCTACCTGTCTTTCGAGAAAGAAATGGAGGAATGAGGGGGGAAGAGAGAGAGAGGGAGAAATCCAGTGATACATTATTCATCATCCTACACTGGCATATAAGATAATATGGTTAATCAGTCTAAAATTTTCACTTCAGACAATTTCACTCTCCAAAACTAGTTCGGATACCCCCAAACTGTTTGGAGGTAAATATTAATTCATGTCAAATCAGTTCTATGCAGTTTTTTTATATACATTTTCATTTTTGTAAGATCATCAAAGAATCAAAGGAAAAGCTATTTTAGGCAATGAACTTGGGTCTGTGATGCCAAAACAGAATTTTAGAAATGTAAGGATAGATGGAATCACAAAAGATAATCTCTTTCATGGTGTATCATCCCCTGCAAGTCGATTTCTGTTTTATTGACATAATTTTAGTGGGTTCCCATTTCCTCGTAAGTGTATTTGATTTGTGCTTTTCTAAACTTATCTTTCGTTGTTGTGTCCAGTATTGAGAAACATGCCATTTATATCTAATAGAATAAATGGTAGTTGGAAGGAATCGCCTTGATATCCATCTCAGAGTATTTGTTTGTTGAATGAATTCAAATAGGTAGTTTTGAATTCATGTACATGAAACTAGGATTTTTTTTATGTTCTTGATATTATTTCACAGCCGAAAGGTGATATAAATCTATCTTTTCCTTAGCGATCTTGACAATGAACCATGTATTCTGGGAACACATCCTGACACTACATGCTACCATCAGAAATGATATTCTTCCCTTCATGTCAAGTTCAATGTTGGCACCATATACACAAAGCATATTAAAATAACAGGGTTCTTGTTCTCCAATGCTTTATAACAGAGGCTGATTATCAAACTTCTGTTTTTCTCATTATAATTGTCATTTCATTTGTTCCCAAACATTCACTTCTGTGCTTAATGCAAAAGCTTTACAAGCTTATTTTCTTACAGTTGTAAAGCTAATACTTCTGTATATTTTCCCAAAGATATTAATGTTTATTTTCCTTCCAGATTTTTCTAGGTAGTTTGATGGGTTATTGATACCCTCTTTTCCTGCCTAAATAGGCAACCCACATAATCATAGTGACCTTTTCATTTATATACTCTTTGATTCTAGCCCTTATACTTCTGCATCTTTCTTCATTTCATATCATTTCTTATTCTTTGGAAACAGAAACTATTACACTATAACGTTGATCATTCTTTCTGCCAATTTTCTCCAATGCGTTTTCTGATCTTTCTCTGAACCACTAAAGGGCCATTCAGCCCTTTCATTATGGATATTCATTTACTTTGACTTTGCAAACACAAACATCCTTTTTGATCTTTATTTGCTTAGAGGAATACGGCAGATGAATCACAATAGACTTTTCAGAATCCGATGTTTAATTCTTTTTCTGAAACCTTTCTCCCAGGAAACCTTTTCTAGGTTCTTTCTCTTTGCACTTTCCTCTGCTCCTCAGTGACTCAAAATGTTATTACTAGAAGGAAACCCAAGGGCCATCTAATTCAACATCCTCACTTTTTACTTTAGCAAACTGAAGCCAAACTATGTTAAATGAGTTGCCTGTAGTAACACAGCTAGTTATGCAGCCAAAGCTACATGGAATCTTGCCACTCTCCCACAATCTATCAGCCTTCTGTCTATCGCCTCAAACCAGGCTATTCCTGACTTCCTTATTTCTGCTCTCTGAAGCATTCAAGCTCCATCATTAGGTGATCTTCCACTAATCCATCCCTCTTGATAGCCAGTGAATTGGTAAACTCCACTGATGATGAAGTTGCAGTGTCTTTTATCCATACCTTAACGTTCAGGCTGATGCTGGACTCTACACACTTGTCTTCTCATTCTGGTCCCTCCCTGCCCCAGGCCCAATTCATGTTACTCAGGCTCTCTACAACAGTGGGTTAAGCATAGAATCCAGCATCACACAGCCCTGGTGTGTATTTATTAGTCTTGTCACTCTGAACGTGCTACTGATCCCTCTAAACCAATTTTCTCATCTATAAAATGAGACCAAAGGCTGTTAATGAGAATTGTAGGAGATAATGCATGAGAGGTATTTAGTACAGTGCCTGGCCCATAAGAAGTTCTCAGTAAATTTTTTTTTGGTGGGGGGGTTGATAGCAATAGAGTATTGTATTAAAAAAGCAGAGTAGTGGGTCTTCACACTACAGGTCTTGGTTCAGTTCCAACATGGGGCTTGGATCTTTCATGACAGGGGATCTCAAAGTAATTTTTACCTTTTTGAATGTTGTATGAAAAACCAAAGAAGAACATATGTTACAGACCTTGTACTAAGTCTTTTCAGTCATGTCTGACTCTTTATGACCCCATAGACTGTAGCCCACCAGGCTCCTCTGTCTATGGGATTCTCTAGGCAAGAATACTGGAGTGGGTTGCCATGCCGTCCTCCAGGGGATCTTCCTGACCCAGGGATGAAACCCTCATCTCTTACTCCTGCATTGGCAGGTAGGTTCATTTACCACTAGCGCCACCTGGGAGGGCCACTGGGGACCTCTGTGGCCCTTAAAAACCTAAAATATTTACTTTCTGACCCTTTACAGAAAACATCTGTCAATCTCTGTTCTAGATTCAGTCTACCAGGGTGTTTCTACCACCCATAAACTTCATGGCCTTGGACAAATTACCTAACTTCTGCAAGCCTTGGTTTCTGTAACTGTAACTAGTATCTGTGTTACAGAGTTGTTATAAGAATTAAATGGGATCATTTACATGAAGTGCTCAGCACAGTTGCTGGAGTAGCAAGTATTAAATAAATGTTAGCTGACATTGTTATGTGTACTCACTGTTGCCAGATAAGTTGTCTGGAAGTGTAACTTTCATTTTTAAAATTTTTACTTATCTTTTATTAAAATATAGTTATTTATAATGTGTTAGTTTCTGGTGTACAGCACAGTGATTCAGTTATATATATATATTCTTTTCCAGATTCTTTTCCATTATAGATTACTATAAGATACTGAATATAATCCCCTGTGTTATACAGGAGGAACTTGTTGTTTATCCAGTTGATATATAGTAGTGTGTTTATGTTAATCCCAGGCTCTAATTTATCCCCCCCACACCCCATAAGTGTAGCTTTAATGGTGACTTTTTCTTGAAAATTTTGGGGCAAAATTTTTGTATTTCTTATTCTGTTAAATGAAGATTCCACACTCTGGGATTCAATATTTTCAACATTATCAAGCAACTCTTTGTGAATTTATTGAGGTTTCCAAAGCAGTAGGAAACCTTAGAAATAACTAACCTAAATCCATATTATAGATATGGAAACTAGGGCCCAGGAAAATCATGCCCTCTAACATCTGAAGTCAGCTCCTCTTTTCACGTCGTGTGATCTGCACTGTGCTTCTGCCGTGCAATCTTAGATTTAAGGGATTTAGAAATCATTTATCTGTCTAAGGCAGGACTCCCCTCTATAAAATCTCTGTCAGCTAAACCGAGTTTTAAGCATGGTTATTGATGATAAAATCACCTTTTTCCCAGAGAGCCGCTCTGACTGTTTCAAAGTGTTTATATTAAATGGAAATTGACTTTCCTGAAATTTCTATCTATTGATCCATTTCTTCCCACTAGAGCCAAAGAGGATTGTCGCTTTTCTATGTCTCAAATATTTGCCGTCAAACTGTCTTCTCCAAGTCCTCTTTTTTGCTAATGTGAACCCACCGAGGGTTTTTTATTTGTTTGTTTATTGTCCCGCTAAGTTGAAAAGCTAAGAAAAGCTTGGTTCTTTCAGCATTATTCTATATACCCCATTACCAGGACTTGACTTCAGAGTGTACACTCTAAATAAATGCTTTTGTGAAGTCATTCAATTAAATGAAATTTTTCCAGTCCCCCTGTTATTCCTTATAATATCTACTATCAAGACTGTTACCTTCTTCTTGTCTTTTCTCTGCAAGAATTAACAATTTCAGTCGCTCAGTCGTGTCTGACTCTTTGAAACTCCATGGACTATAGCACACCAGGCCTCCCTGTCCATCACTATCACCTGGAGTTTGCTCAAGTTCATGTCCATTAACAATGGTCCCTTTCAATACAAGTTGTCCAGAACTAATCATATTCCAGTTATGACCTGACTAATGGAAATCATGGCATTTCCTATATACCATTTACAATCAAATGTGTTTTGAATTTTTGTATGTATATTCTCCACTCATGATGTTAATGCTCATTGGAAAATTTGGAGTTGTCTTTCATTCTTCTCCACTGTGTGTGTGTATGCTCAGTCGTGTCTGACTCTTCACAATCCCATGTATTGTAGCCCCCTAGGCTCCTCTGTCGGAGAAGGCAATGGCACCTCACTCTAGTATTCTTGCCTGGAGAATCCCAGGGACAGGGGAGCCTGGTGGGCTGCCGTCTATGGAGTTGCACAGAGTCAGACACAACTGAAGTGACTTAGCAGCAGCAGCAGGCTCCTCTGTCCATGGAATTTTTCAGGCAGGAATACTGGAGTGAGTTGCCATTTCCTTCTCCAGGGGATCTTCCAGACCCAGGGATTCAACCTGCATCCCCTGCGTCTACTGCGTTGGCAGGCAGATTCTTTACCACTGTGCCACCTGGGAGCCCATCTTCTCCATTACTTTCCATTTTTATTTGATCACCAAATTCTGTTGATTGACTCTCAAAAAAAAAATCACTCATGTACATAAAGAACAGACATAGTTGCCAAGGGAGAGGCAGCTGGGCGAGGAAAGGAATGGGAGTTGGGGGTGAGCAGAGGCAAACGATTATATATAGGATGGATAGAAAACCAGGTCCTACTGGATAGCACATTTCCCTTGGGGATCTCTCACTAAACATTCTTGCCATATCCCCACGTCAGCTTCATGATTTTGCATTCTGCTTCCTGTGTTATGATTCTAAGCGAGTGATCCTGTTCTCTCTCTGTCTCTCTACCCCAGCCTGGGAGGAATGACTGGTCCCTCTTACTAAGACGGAACCACATTTGCATTTTGCTTAAACTACATTTCTCAGTTTTACAGCATTTACAAAGAAGACAATGGGATCTAGGAAAGATGGAACAGTTTAAAAGAGATTAACTGGCCCTTTTTTTTTTTTTTTTTGAGAGCACTGTCCATAAAGCCCACAAGCAAGTGAGGCTTCCTTGTCAGAAAGCAATTCAATTACTACAAGTGATATTTCAAGCCTGAGCTCATTCTCCCCTGGGACTGGGAATTGAACGCATGTTCCCCTGACAGTTGTGTTACTGTTGGATATGGCCACCGTGCAAAGGACTGGACACAGTGCAAAGGCAGACACATCCCATCTGAAATTTTGAGTCACCCTGAGACATCATTTGGGCCTCTTGTTTAATGAGACTAAATTAAAATATGAGTGATTGAACCCACACTCTGCCTCCCCCCAACTCATCTCTCTGGTATCAGCAAGGAAATCAAATGCTAATAGCCAGTGACCTCCTAATTTTAGTCCGCTGCCCTTAGCCTTGAGAAAACAGTCATTAAGTTAGTGTAAATGCCGCGCATAAAGTACCCCCATCAGAGCAGAAACCCCAGAATTACACAAGTGAGTTAACAGCGGGGAGGAAGGGAGTAACACTTTTCATAGGACAAGTCCTAAATCTGGTTAAAGTCTCTTAGGAAGACTTTTCTCTTCAAGAAAGAGCTGCATAAACGTGCAGTACCTGCCTCTCCCAGAAACTACGTCCCTTGGCTGAATCATCACTCACCCCCAAACTCTCAAAGTGCCGAACACAGATTCTTTTTATTTTATCGGTTACATCAGAGTTGGCATTTTCTAACTTCTCAGCACCCTGGAGGTCACCTCAGGAAATCATGCCGTCCATGAATGATTTCCTTTAGAAATGTATGCGTAGCTATATGTATGCCCATGAGTTATTTAATCAGTTAGTGAAAGGAGGAAAACAACATTTCTGTTATTGACCTTTTTCAATCTCTGAGGAGAACTCGTGAGTCTTGCCTGCAGTCTAGGATTGGAAGCAAAAGAAAAAGGCACTGACAAAATGGCAGTTTATTTTAATACTGTATTATGGGCAGACAAACAACCCTGGGCTTGCTTTTGTCTAAGTAGAATTGACTTCTGAGTGAGGTCAATCTTTATTGTCCTCAGCACTAGTACCCACATATTTATGTCCACATATATTAATCCCCGTCTTTGGAAGCCAAGAGCTCTTTATCAGTGTGTGTGCCTGTAACCAAGAGGCAACACAATTCATGCCTGCATTAGTATCAACTCCACCAAGTTGGAAGTGTGAATCACTCAGTCGTGTCCAACTTTTTGTGACCCCATGCACTGTTCTGACTCTTTGTGATCCCATGGAGCCCAACAGGTTCTCCTGCCCATGGAATTCTCCAGGCAAGAATACTGGAGTGGGTTGCCATTCCCTTCTCCAGGGGATCTTCCCGACCCAGGGATCAAACCCAGGTCTCCTGCATTGTAGGCAGATTCTTTACCATCTGAGCCACCAGGGAAGGCCAAGGTTCACTGCAGTTCAAGTCTCCTTCACAGCAATAGCGATCAGATACTAAGAGTTGTGTCTGACTGTATCTTCTCTTCCTCCCAAACCTCATACCTTCAATTCCTCAATGTTTAGAAGGATCCACATTTTTGCTTTGTTTTCTGTATACCTATTTTATTAGCTGGGATTTGTATCAGGATTGCAGGGGATCCAAAGAATACAGAAGCTGTGTATAGTGGCTTAAAGAAATGGAGCTTCATTTGTCTCTAATATTAAGATATCTGGCAGTAAGGTGATGGAGGCTCAACCATGTCAGGACTGGCATCTTCACAGTTATGTTCATTTGTTTGGTTTTGGGGGTTTTGTTTGTTTGTTTTTACCTTTTCCTCATGCTTATCACCTCATGGTCATGAGAGGCTGCTGCACCGCCAGATACCATTTCAGCTGGGCAAGAAGTAGAAGACAAAAAGGATGTATCTGCTTTGTATCCTGAAGCCAAAGATTTCCCAGAAACCCTTCCCAGCAGCTGTTAACTGATATGTCATTGGACAGAACTGTGTCACGTGATAAACACCAATAGAAAGACAGCTAGGGAGAAGTGCTTGTAGATGGGGATGGAGGTAGCTAGTCTGCCAGTTTTTCAGTTGCAGATATAAGCAACTAACAGGCTGATTCAATTCAGAGAAAACGAAGGGAATGGGGAGAGGAGCTCTTTGTTTAAAAGACATTCCTAAAATAAAGGAAATTATTTTGAAACTAGGTCTTGGGATGGAATATGAATGGGCAGTCTTCTGAGATCTCTAAAGTAGGAACACATGTTATCTTTTTGTATCGACTAGAATGTGCTTAGTTGCTCAGTCATATCTGACACTTTATGACCCTGTGGACTATAGCCTGCCAGGCTCCTCTGTCCGTGGGATTCTTCAGACAAGAATACTGGAGTGAGTTGCCATTTCCTTCTCCAGGGAATTTTCCGGACCCAGGAATCAAACCCATGTCTCCTGCATCTCCTCATTGGCAGGCAAATTCTTTACCACTGAGACATATAGGAAGTCCTCCTCTTTAGAATGTTGTTGTTGTTCAGTCGCTAAGTCCTGTCTGACTCTTTTCAACCGATGGATTGCAGGTTGCCAGGCTTTCCTGTCCTTAACTGTCTCCCAGAGTTTGCTCAGATTCATGTCCATTGAGTCCGTGAGGCTATCTAACCATCTCATTCTCTGCCACCCTCTTCTCCTTCTGCCTTCAATCTTTCCCAGCATTAGGATCTTTTCCAGTGAGTCGGCTCTTTGCATCAGGTGGCCAAAGTACTGCTGTTCCAGCATCAGTCCTTCCACTGAATATTCAGGACTGATTTCCTTTAGGATGGACTGGTTTGATCTCCCTGCTGTCCAAGGGACTCTCAAGAGTCGTCTCTAGCACCACTGTTCAAAAGCATCAATTCTTTAGCACTCAGCCTACTTTATGGTCCAGCTGTCTCTGCTCCAAACTTATTCTGACCTTGTAGCATTTCCTCCTCTGTCAGCTTCCTTCTAGTAGTCTTGTTTGGGTCTTTGAACCCATCACTTGTTAATGGCAGCTGGGGAGGGCAAGCAGGCCAGGTTGGTGGCTCTACTAAAAGCAGAAGCAATATGGGGGGGGGGGCACTTCCCCAAAGGTTAAAAAAAATAAGCAGTTTGGAGAAGGATGAGATAATTGGATAGGCAAAGATTCCGTATGTTCCACTCACCAAGACTGGGTGTGCCCTTTGCTCCCTTTCTCTCTCTGTCACTCTGTTTCTCTTATTTGATAGTAAAACTGAAACACTAAATCACAGACAACCACCATGATCTTTATGAAGTCATCAAAAATCTTGAAGTATAAGAAAAGAAATGGGATACCAATTAACTCTTAGAGAAAAAAAATACACTGGCTTAAAAAAATGTGTCTTATTTATCTCCAGGTTTCAAAACTATTTTAAGGTCATATTTTAAAAACCTGAATTGTTTAATAAAGGAATTTCAAATGTTGTCAATGGCCCAAGAATGCACATTAGCTATCCTGCTAACCAGAATCAGCTTTTTATAAGTTATTTTCTCCAAAAGTTCTCAGACCTGAAGGGCAGAGATTCTCATGCACAGAAACCTTTTCATAAGTGCTCTAGTCACATAGCAATTCTGATATCACCATGTTCATATCTCAAGCTTATTTCAAATAGCTTCCTCTTTTTAAAGTTGCATACAAATGCAGTAACCTTGTGCTTCTAAAATGGATATCATATATCGCAAGAGGAAAACTATTGTAATGTTATGAGTGGTGAGAATTAGCAAATAATCATTAATAGTATAGCTTTAGAATTTTTTTAAAAATGAAAATTTAGATTCTGGTTCTGCCATAACTGCCTGGGTTTATCTGAAGACCTCCATTTCCTCAAACACAAAATAGTAATAATATTATCTATTCATAAGTGTTTTGTGAAGAGTAATTTGGATAAGAGTAACAGTGCTTCTTAGCACTGGTAGGGGAAACTTGGTGTAGTGGCTGCCTCACGCCATCTCTGCCTCCATCTCCATGTCTGAATCAAATCCATCTCCTTCTCTTTGGTCTTCCCTGGTGGCTCAGATGGTAAAGAATCTGCCTGCAATGCAGGAGTCCCGGGTTCAATCCCTGGGTCAGGAAGAACCCCTGGAGAAGGGAATGGCAACCCACTCCAGTATTCTTGCCTGGAGAATCCCATGACCAGAGGAGCCTGGTAGCCTACACAGAGTTGCAAAGAGTCGGACACAACTGAATGACTAACACACACCAGTGCTTCACATTCGTAGATTGAAGACCCCTTTATGGCCAGATTCAGACTCTAGTTTATTCAGTTGTTTATTTCTATATTTTTAAGCTTCCTCTGAAGCTTTGCACAGAGTTTGGAAGTCAGTGTGTGTTGGGCTTCCATCAGAACGCCACTGCTCACTGACAAGTTACTTTCTGTCTGTGCTTTGGGGATAATAATAGCACCGGCTCAGAGTTATCTGAGAATTAGATAGCACAATGCATATAATTCACATAGTGGAGAAACCTGATATGTAATTGGTATTCAATAAACTGTAGTTGTCGATAATAATAATGACGATGATGATGAGGTAATGATCATGGTGTATTCTCTTGATAAGTGAATGCTTTGTTCACCTTACCATCCCATGGAATATTTGATTTTTAAGAAAAGTGCAGATTTTCTTTTTAAGAAAAAAATATTTTAGATAAAATAATTTTGATATATTGATTAGATATACTGATTTTAAATGCCATTGAGTGTTTCAGGGGAATGCACTCACTTTTCCACATTAAAATTTTGAAACAATCATATGTAGGAATGACAACAGGATACAACTGAATGAGGCATCACTTTGTTATTATGAACCTTTTATTTCACAGACCTCTTCCTTGCAGGAGACTGTTTTTTAACATTTTTATATTTTCTTTAACATTTTCCACCTCCCCTTTATACCTTCTGTTAATGAGTAGTTCACTGCCCATTTTCCTTTGCTTCTTGTTATTTTCCTATTCTTGGTGTGAAATTCATTCTCTGTTTCTATGGAAGCTTTTGTAATGCCTCTGAGGAAATGAAGTCTGAGTCTTTGCAATAATGAAAACATTGCTAACCCATAAAACCTAGATTTTAGGGCCTAATAGTGGATTACTGCTTTATTACATCAGCCATCTTACAGCTTAGTCTTCACATTTCAATGTGGACTGATTTTTTTTTTTTGTCCGTTTTCTCCAGCACTCACACTTACAGACAAGTCACACTTGAACTATATAAATGAGAAGCTACAAAGATTCCTAGAGTGCCTAGATGTGGGATTGGGAGACCCAGTCTTGACCCCAGGGTCGAGGATATCTTAGTTTGTGGGGACTCTACTGGCCATATTGCTGTGACAGCAGGAACAGTGTGTGTTATTTAGGAAAACTTTAATTTCTAATAATAGAATATATAGTGAAAACTTTAAAAATAGGTGTTAATTTTTCCCTTATAATAAGAATTTGAAAGAACAATATTCCCAGAGTTGTTTGAGCAGCTTAGAAGTGTCATTAAGTATCTCATTTCTTTTCATCGTTCCATTCTGTTACTTTAACCTTTGGTTTTGACCCTTGGGCTTGACACCTCCAGGTTGTAAAGTGGCTGCCACACTCTAGGAATTGCATCATGATCAAAAGGGGGGAGTGACATTTTTCTTCACGTTTCAGAAGCCCCAGCTAACTTTGCCTGAAATTGGTTGCATGGTTGCATTTAGACTTAGAAATTGAATATCTGGCGTTTGTAACCTTTATTTTATTTTTTTAATAGACCCTCTCACTATAAAAAAAAAAAAAGAGGAAGCAGAATGGCTGATGAGGAGGCAACCAACTGTGTCTGTCACTCTATTTGTAAACCTTTTTTTGATTCTTTTCTTGCCAAATTTCTAGCCTTAGTTCAGGAACCTCTTCTTATAAATCTTTGTAAGTCTAGCTTCTAGCACATTGCCTGGCACCAGAATAAGAGATAAGAAATATTTTTGAATGTCTCAAGAAACTTGCAATCAGGTAGGTAAGATAGCCAATAAAAATATTAATATTATTGTATAATTACAAAAAGTTAGAAATATCATGAAGGCTAAGAATAAGCTGATTTGAGAGAATTGTAGTGGGAAGGGAACTCCTTAATTGTCTAGGAAAACCTCTCTCAAAAGGAGATATTTAAGCTGAGATCTAAGGTCTGAGACCTGAGCTGAGACCTGACCTAAAGGTCAGGTCAGTCATAAGAACAATCAGGGGAATGGAATAAATATTTATAAGACTGAACTAACAGTAGCCAAGTATGACAGATGTCTAATGACCGAAGGGGTAGTAGTAAAGGATAAGGCTGGAGAGTACAGAAATCATGTGACCTGACCTACCTTAAAGGTGCACATGAGCTGAAGCATCTAGGAAACACCCTAGGATGTGACATACCTACTATATAGTGGCGAGATTGATGGTGGCAAAAGTGAAAGCAAGGAGACCATTTAAGAGGTCCTCTTGGTGAATGAAAATGGTGGCTAGAACTAAGATGTGGCAGTGGAAATAGAATTGAATACATTTGAGATGTATTTTTGAGGTAAACTCTATGTGGCTTGGTAATTGATTAGATGTCAGACACGCGGAATTAAGGGTAACTCCCAGGTTCTGTGTTTGAACAGTTTGTTGTAATATTTTCGTGCTAAGTTGCTTCAGTTGTGTCCAATTCTTTGCACCCTATGGACCATAGCCCACCAGATTTCTCTGTCCATGGGATTCTCCAGGCAAGAATACTGGAGTGGGTTGCCATGCCCTCCTCCAGGGGATCTTTCTGTCCCAGGGATTGAACCCTCATCTCTTATGCGTGCTGCATCGGCAGGTGGGTTCTTTACCACTAGTGCCACTTGGAAATAGTAATATTAATATTTACTGATGTAATAATGATTAAGGAGGAGGAAAAAAGTTTCAAAAAATCAAGAGTTTAGTTTTAGGGAGGCCGAGTGGGTGAAATGGGTGAAGGTACTCAAAAGGCACAAAATTTCAGCTATGAAATAAATAAGTCATGGGAATAGAATGTACAGCATGGTGACTAGAGTTAACAATACTATATTGTATGTTTCAAAGTTACAATGAGAGATCTTCAAAGTTCTCATAATAAAAATATTTATAATTAGGTATGGTGATGGTCATTTTGCAGAACATATAGATACTGAATCATTGCATGGTGTACCTGAAACTAATATGATGTTACATGTTCACTACATCTCTATTTTTATTAAAAGAGTTTAGTTTTAGACGTGTTCAGTTTGAAATGCCTATGATGCCTTCAAGTGGAGAAGTCAGATATAATTTTAGTCAGAAGAGAGAGCTACATACAAACGAGAAAGACGTTGATGGGTACGTGAAATTTAGAGTATTGAGAATGGAGATGGCCTCACATATAAAGAGAAAAGAGAAGAGGGCCTAAGCCCAAACTCTGTTAAACTCCAAGAAAAAGAAGTCAGGTGGAAGTGGGCGATGAGCAATGAGAAAAAAAAATCAAAAGGATATGACATCTCAGAAGACACAGGAGCAAATAAATGTGTGAGTAATGGATGACTGTGAGTCTGCGATTTGTTCCCGTTTTAAATTGCAGCTTTTCTGCAGTCCAGCTAAGGGTCCCACACGTTCGCAAAATATCTCGGAGTATCCACTGGTGCTTCCACAGAAAGCAGTCATTTTTATTTTTATTTTTTTAAATAAACTTGTTCATTTTAATTGGAGGCTAATTAATTTACAGTATTGTAGTGGTTTTGCCATACATTGACATAAATCAGCTACAGGTGTACATGTGCTCCCCATCCTGAACCCCCCTCCCACCTCCCTCCCCATCCCATCCCTCTGGGTCCTCCCAGTGCACCAGCCCTGAGCACCCTGTCTCATGCATCGAACATGGACTGGGGATCCGTTTCACATATGATAACATACATGTTTCAATGCCATTCTCCCAAATCATCCCACCCTCACCTTCTCCCACAGAGTACAAAAGACTGTTCTTTACATCTGTGTCTCTTTTGCTATCTCACATATAGGGTCATCATTACTATCTTTCTAAATTCCATATGTATGTGTTAGTATACTGTATTGGTGTTTTTCTTTCTGACTTACTTCACTCTGTATAATAGACTCCAGTTTCATCCACCTCATTAGAACTGATCCAAATACATTCTTTTTAATGGCTGAGTAATATTCCATTGTGTATGTGTACCACAGCTTTCTTATCCATTCGTCTGCTGATGGACATCTAGGTTGCTTCCATGTCCTGGCTATTGTAAACAGTGCTGTAATGAACATTGGTCTGAGATTCCAAGCAGTGAGGTCGGAAAATGACTGACTATGTTTCCTTGGCTCTGCTGTCTTGAGGGCTTGCTCTGAAATAGCACTAGAGTGCGTGCTTGCCCCGTGAGCTCAGTATCACTTGTCTCATTGGGTGACTGAAGAATCACTCATACTTTCACCCTCACTGTGCTGGGCAGAGGAGTAAGAGTTAAGCGTTTGAAGACTGGATGAATGGTAGGAAACCCATTTGTTAAAGTCAGTCAGAGAAATCAATTTCTGTGGTTGATTTTGTTGAATATCCTAGTAAGAATGGCTTTCGTTTGTATAATTCTTTTTTTTAAGTGCAGTTGATTTACGACTCAGTGTTAGTTTCAGGTGTACAACATACTCTACAAAGGCACTTTTACATGTACTATTCTGTTTAACCTTTATCATAGCTATCTGGGGTAGGCCAATGGTAGGATTCCCAGTTTACAGATAAGGAAACGAAGGCACAAATATGGTTTTTAAAAACTCACTGACATCACCAATGGAAAAATTGAGATTATAATCCAGGTTTTTAGTTTTAACTCATTCTTACTTACACTATATCTAGATTGAAAAGCATTGTTTATCTCACCTGTAAAGTCTTATCCACTGGTACCAGCTTTCTGGAGTGCTCTATTGTGAAAGGGCATGAAGCTGATGGAGAAAGGCTAAAAACTAATGGTGTCATAGACTAATTGTTAATGTCTACTATAGGTATCCCCTGGAGAAGGAAATGGCAATCCACTCCAGTATTCTGGCCTGGAGAATCCCATGGGCAGAGGAGTCTGGTGGGCTGCAGTCTATGAGGTCACAAAGGGGCAGACACAACTGAGCAACTAATACACCATAAGTATCAATTAGAAAATAGTTATGAGTGTATGATACTTGTCTACCATTCCTAAACCAAGGCACCTCCTGTTATTTTTAAGGAAGTCTATTCTAACAAGTTGAAAAGTCTCTTGTTAAATCATTTAATGCAGCTACATAAAATAGTTCAAAATAAGAATAGGACTGTAATTTGAATCACCTACACTTCCCCAGTGACAATCCACAAGTCAGTTGGGATATCTCAAATTTCAGTAAGGTGAGCTCAAAATAAAATTGGCGTTCAACCTCTTGGAGACAGTTCCTGAATAGGCAAACTGCTTTTCTACTGGGATGCTAGGATTCCTATCGCCCAGTAGTCTCAGGTGTTTTGGATCAAGGAAGTGCATATTGTGTAGCTGTCTCATTTTCAGTCTCTTGAATTCTTTTAGAGAACATGGGGGCAACCATTTTCTGTACTTGTTCATTGTTTTAATAATTTGGAAAAGTCTTTCAAATGGATGAGGAAGCTGTGGTACATATACACCATGGAATATTACTCAGCCATTAAAAAGAATTCATTTGAATCAGTTCTAATGAGATGGATGAAACTGGAGCCCATTATACAGAGTGAAGTAAGCCAGAAAGATAAAGAACATTACAGCATACTAACACATATATATGGAATTTAGAAAGATGGTAATGATAACCCTATATGCAAAACAGAAAAAGAGACCCAGATGTACAGAACAGACTTTTGGAATCTGTGGGAGAAGGCGAGGGTGGGATGTTTCGAGAGAACAGCATCAAAACCTGTATATTATCTAGGGTGAAACAGATCACCAGCCCAGGTTGGGTGCATGAGACAAGTGCTCGGGCCTGGTGCACTGGGAAGATCCAGAGGGATCGGGTAGAGAGGGAGGTGGGAGGGGGGATCGGGATGGGGAACACATGTAAATCCATGGCTGATTCATGTCAATGTATGACAAAACCCACTACAATATTGTAAAGTAATTAGCCTCCAACTAATAAAAATAAATGAAAAAAAAATAATTGGGAAAAGTCTTTCAAGTTAAACTCCAGATACTATGTGAAGTCTTCTAAACCCTCATCCTAGAACTGTCTAAGCTCCATCATTCATTATAGGTACCTTGAAATGTGTAAATCTGGTTTTATCCAGAGTCAACACAATATTGTTTTGTTTTTATTTTTTAGCTTTTTATTTTGAAATAATTTTTGACTTACAGAAAAGTTACAAAAATAGCATAGAGAGTTCCCATATACACTTTACCCAACTTCCTCTAAAAATGTTAACATATTATATGATATAGCCTGTCAAAACCAAGAAATTAGTATTGGTATAGTGCTATAAACTATAGGATTTACTCATACTTTACCATATTTTTACTGTCATTGTGTTGTTCTAGGATACAATCCAAGATCATTTAATAGTATTTAACAGTGAATTTAATGGTAATGTCTCCTTAGTCTCCTCAAATCTATCCCTTGACCTTCCTTTGTCTTTCATGACCTTGGTACTTTTGAAAAGTCCTGATCAGTTATTTTGTAGATTATCCCTCAATTTTGGCTCGTCTCATGTTTTCTCATCACTTCGTATTTAGGTTAGGGATTTGGGGAAGAGTAACACAAAGCTAATGCTGCCTTTCCGGTGCATCCTGTCACCAGGGTCTATGAAGTTCATATATTGTATTACTGGTGGTTTTCACTTTGCTTACTTGGTTGACATAGTTTCTACGGGTTTTCTTCATGGGGAAGTTATTGGTTTTCCCCTTTGTAATTAATAAATATCTCGGGAAATATGCAGTTTGTTGTTTTAACCCCTAGAAGTAATGGATACAGGAGTGGGATGGGAGTAAAGCTATCTGGGTTCTTCTACTAAACTTAGCTCAGTGGCACTGGGCAAGTTACTCAACCATTCTGGCTTTCAGTTTTCCTGTCTTCAAAATGAGAGTCTGGGCTAGGTCACCTCAATGATCCTCTTAGCTTAATGATCTAATGATTCTGTGGTTTTCAGGTTGGTGTGTGCTATAAATTGAATGTTTGTGTCCCTCCAAAATTTATATGGTGAAATTCTCACCCCCAATGTGATGGCATTTGGGAGGTACTTAGGTCATGAGGGTGGAGCCCTCGTGCCTGGGTTTAGTGACCTTATAAAAGAGGCCCCCCCGAACTTCCCTGGTGGCTCAGTGGTGAAGAATCCGCCTGCTAATGCAGGAGACATAGGTTCGATCCCGGGTACAGGAAAATCCCACATGACTTGGAGCAGCTAAGCTCAGGCGCCACAACTGTTGAGTTTGTGCTCTAGAGCCCAGGAGCCACAACTACTGAACTCTCGTGCTGCAACTAGGGAGAAGCCCACGCACAGCCAAAAACAAAATAAATTAGAAAAAATAAAAGAGGCCTCAGAGAATTCCCTCAGCGCCTTCTGCCAAATGAAGTTATAGCAGGAAGATGAGCATCTATGAACCAACAGGCATGCCCTCACCTGACGCTGAATTTGCCAGCACCTTGATCTTGGATGTCCCAGCTTCCAGAATGGTGAGAAATAAAATTAGGCCATTTATAAGCCACCCAGTTCGTGATATTTTGTTAGAGCAGCCCAAATAGACTAAGACAGTGTGTTAAACCAAATTACTCCTAAGAAACCCTAAAGACTTTTTATCTAGGAGTTCAAGGATTCATTTAGTCATTCAGTTAATATTTATTGAGAATCCATAATATGCCAGGCACTGTTTTAGGTGCTAAGAATAACGCGGCAAATGAGACAAAACTCCCCTGCCCTCATGGGAGCTTGCATTTTAGTTGGGAAGACAGATGATGAACAAGTATACAATTAGGATGTAACACAGTTTTGGAAAGTGATAATGTGATGAAGAAAGATAAAGCAGGAAAGAGACTAGAGAGCTATATATAAAAGAGAGTGTCATAATAAGATGATCAGAGAAAGTTCCTCTGAGGAGGTGACATTTGAACAGAGACATGAAAGAAGGGACAGAGAGAGGCCTGAATGTTCATGAGGTGTCTTGTTGCAGACTGCACACGCAGTCTCTGGGGCAGGACTAAGCTGAGTATATAACATTTCAAAGAATGAAGTTAGATGTCATGAGATCATCGAGTCTAGCACCCTCACTGTACAGGTCCAAAGAGGCTAAGATTTGGCCAAGGTGACACAGCTAGTTAATCTGGGTAAGAATTCACCTCTCCTGAACCCCCTTTTGAAACTGTGCTACCTTTTAAGGTTCACATGTTATTGCAAAACTGGAAAGCGTGGCTGTGGATTTCAGGCCATGCCAAATATTGGTGATACAATGGCTGTTTTTAGCTTTCTGCAGAATATAGATGAACACGCTATGGGTGTTACAGCCGGATGTGTAAACATCACATCCATGAATGTACTTCATGAAGCCAGCCAAGGACTCTGTGTCACTGGCCATGCTGCCCCCAGGGAGCCCCCAAGTCTGCTAGTGCTAATCAGTGTGCTCAGCTCTATAACCTGCTGGCCCTGACATCATGCAGAGAAGAAAAAGAATCCCAAGGTGATGGTGTTTGGTGAGATGAGATGTCAACTGTAAGTGGATCTGACCCAAAAAATATCTTAAGGAAGCAGCTCAGAAACACTTGCATCTATGTGTCTAAGATGAAACTTACCCCCAAAGCTGTGGAACTAAAGGTAGCTGGAAGCCATGGCAATGCCGCAACTACTCTATAGACTGGAACCAAAGACAGATTGGTTTTTCAGATCAGATAGAGCAGGAGCCTAAGAAACCATTCATTGATTCATCATCCAGTCAGTTATTTAGTAAACAGTACTGAGCAACTGTTATGTGCCAGCCCTGTTGTTAAGTTCTGGAAATACAGAAGTGGATTAGATTCCCGTTATCAGAGAACTTATGACTATCAGGGGGAGAAGTCCCTCTCATATAAAGAAATTAAATGAAGGAAAACATTAACTAGCTTCCCGGGGGGCTCAGTGGTAAAGAATCTGCCTGCCAGCACGAGACACAGGTTCAATCCTGATCCCAGAAGTTCTCACATGCCATGGAGCAACTAAACCCAGGAGCCACAACTACTGAGCCCACATGCTGCAACTACTGAAGCCCACGCACCCTGACCCTGTGCTCCACAACAAAAGAAGCCACCACAATGAGAAGCCCATGCTCTGCAACTGGGGAAAAACCTGCATAGCAAAAAAATAAATAAAAATGTTTTTGTTAATCTGCTATTAAAGAAAAAGAAGCATTAAAGGCGCTATGATTACAATAGCACAGAACCCAGAGGATGCAAAGGAAGGCATTTCCTCCCCCTCCCCCCAAAAAACTGAAAATATCATTTTTCAGCCTTACACATAGAAAAACCATCCCATTCAACATCACCTCTTAATATGAAAAGCAACAATCAATACCTTCACATGCTATGCTTAGTTGCTTCAGTCGCGTCTGAGCCTTTGTGACCCCATGGACTGTAGCCCGCCAGGCTCCTCTATCCATGGAATATCTCCAGGCAAGAATACTGGAGTGGGTTGCCACACCCTTCTCCAGGGGATCTTCCCGACCCAGGGATCAAACTCACATCCTTTATGTCTCCTGCATTGGCAGGCAGGTTCTTTACTACTAGCACCACCTGGGAAGCCCCAAATACAAATACCTTCATAAGTCAATTCAAATTAAATCCATAAATATATTCATGTTTATGAACAGTGATAGTTGCAGACCCCTGTGGATATTTAAGCCTCAAACATTTCCTGAAACACAGTTCTTTTCCAAAGCTTCTTGCCTTTCTAATATGACATCCGCGGACATCCTAACTAGAATGTGAAGGTGCTCTTCATGGCACTGACATTATTGATTTGGTTGTTAACAGTGCAGATATAAATGACTGATGATAACTCCCTGGCTGTTCCTCCTTTCTGCTGTTCAAATGGCCCTGTGTATTATACACACAGGGCTTCTCAATGGATAGAAGATGTTTGAACAGAGGAGAAATTGGTCCTGAGGTGAATTAACTCTCTTGAGGTAGATTTGTTTGTGCTTCTAAAGACCTGTACACTAAACCTTATGAGTCTTCAGGTAAGAATTTTAAGGAGAAAAGGGCAGTTCTGGGAAAGCTTTATGTTTTATCAGCTGCTTTTTTTTTCTCATTAAGACCTGAGTATTCTTCAGGGACTTTTGAAGTTTGCCATTTTAACGACAGACTTCTGGAGAATTATTTAAGTCCTCCATGTTTCTGTTTATCATTTTTTTCTGAAACAGATATTTGATTGTATGAACACTGTTGAAAGGATGTTTGCTCTTTCTCACAGGTAGATCACAAAAGTGGACCCATAATCATTAGGTCAAGGGTTTCTCAGATCTGAGTTAAAGTGCTGTTGAACATTGTTTTTCAGAAACAGGATCTTCTCTGTAGTGGATGGTAAAACATGCCCATTTTTTTGACCAGAGGGCAGAACTTTCCAGATTATGAACTGAAAAGGTCAACAGTCCTTGGTTTCAGTTACACAGGAGACCAGATGCTAAGCATCACCAGGCAGAATCATCCACGTCTCTGCTTTGATGGTACTTCACCAGGAGGTTAGCACACTTAGAATCAGTTTAGACTCTTTACACATTTGTCATTTCCTTCCTTGAAAAACAGCAACCTGCATGTGGTAAAGGAACCTGCATTTTACAATTTTTCATGAATTGATAATAATGAGTTGTTTAATCACTAAGTCATGTCCAACTCTTGCGACCACATGGGCTGCAGCCTGCCAGGCTCCCCTGTCCATGGAAATCTCCAGGCAACACTGGAGTGGGTTGCCATTCCCTTCTCCAGGGGACCTTCCCAACCCAGGGATCCAACTCACATCTTGTACATTGAAGGCAGATTCTTTACCATGAGCCACCAGGGAAGCCCATAATAATGAGTACTTCATCATGAATTTCTAGTCCATAAATCCCTGTTCTCTTCTCTGGTCATCAGAGTACAAAAATCACAACCAGGAGGCTAGAAATAATACCTGGGAACCCAAAGCAGCAGCAGTAGTAGTTGTATTAAGTACTACATACCAAGTACTACATACATCTACACACTTTACATACATTCACCAATCTGTTTCAGTAATCCTGTAGGTAAGGAGCTACTGTTATAATTCCCAGTTTACAAATAAGAAGACTAAAGGAAGGATAGTAAGATGAGGTAGCTTGCTCAAGGTCACACAGCTAGAAAGCTAGTCTAGTTTCAGAGCCTGTGATCTTAACCATATGATGAGGCTGTCGCTCAATAGTTAACCCATTAAAGCTAGTATTAATGACATTTAAACAAGTTTGAGTAATTGAATCTTAGGTTGAAATGGGCCATCAAGATCTAGCCTAATTCCTTTCTCAATACAAGAGTCTGTCTACAAGCAACATCTCTGCTAGAAAAGCCTTTGCTTTGGCCTTAAAAGATAAGATGATGGAGAACTTCTTACTTTGCCAGGCAGCCTATTCACTTGCAAACGCCCTAATCATTAAGTTGTTATCTCTTGCATTGAGCTGAAATTGATCTCCCCATAACTTCTGCCTTTTTGTCTGTATGTGTGCTTTGGGAGCTACACTCAGTAAAATGCAAACTCTCTAGGCAAAGACAGCCTTTCAGATACTGAGAGGCATTCGGCTCCCCCACAACCCTACTATGACTGCCAAGTCTTTGTTTACAACAGAGTACAGGTCTCAAAATCACAAACAAGTAGAAAGTAGACATTTAGTGCCAGATTCTTAAGTATGTTTTCACTTAAAATATATATATATATATATATATATATATATATTTTTTTTTTTTACACAGCAAGTAGGGCAAGCCCTAACCCCATATACATACTCTCTTTGCAAACAGGACAGTGTGTTTTGCCCATGCATAGGCACCAGAGATGGCAAATGCTGACCTGTCAAATTCAATGCATTTTGCTGAGTTAGAACCTCAAGGGCTTTCCAGGGGATGGAGCTCTCTACTGTAATCATTAAAACCTGCAGAACCCTACGTGACTCTGGGGAGAAGCCCAGCGTTGTTGGCCTTGATCTACCCCCAGCCTGAGAGCTGCTTAAAACTAGGGCAGCAGAGATCACCATGGGCTTGGTATCAGCCCCAGGCCCCACCCCCTTTGTTTCTGACTGGGACAGTGGCAGCCCTCACCACCTGCTACCATGTCAGTTTCCTCATGCGGCCACTTCATCCTGCGTTCCAGCCTGCACTCAGGCATTTGCTCTCCATTCTGGCTAGTTATGAATTTCTGGGTAATTTCTGAATTATCCCTGCCCAGACCTTGACCCGGTGTATTCTTGTGTCCTGCTGACTGGTTTGAACTTTTGAATAGCACAAACTCCCCAGCTGCTTTAGAACCCTCTACTTGAGCTTAAGGGCCCCTCCACGGTCATTTCTGACCTTGACTCTGCTCTCTGTACAAATCGTAATCACATTCACCCCCAAGCAGAGCATCTGCGTCAGAATCCATCAGGATTTCTAACCACATCATTATATCTGTCAACTTCATCATACTCCTGGTCTCAGTTGCCTCCTTTCAGCAACCTGACAGTGACACAGTGTAATTTCTTTTAAATCATGATACAATTTGATGTGCTTTTCAAAAGGTTCTGGTGATGACTTTGGAGAGAGTGTGTTTTGTTTGGGAAAGGAGCTTTGACAGTGCTGGTGAATATGATAAAGTTCTGCAGAGCCTATCTCAGGGTGATCTCAGAGCAGTAGAGAAATGAGAGTCTAAAGAGATGTGTAGTGATTAGAGCCTTTGGTGAAAAAGATAACAGTGTGGAGACATGAGTTCCAGGGTACCAGCTGGGGCTGGGAGCTTTTATCATGTTTGGAATTGTAGGTCCCAAGCCTATCAGCAGATGGAGGGGAAGCCAGAAAAGGAACCCACTTGTGGGTTAAAGTCAGTTAAATATAACTGATGGTATGGTAGCCATCATTTCTTTTTTTAAAAAATTGTGGTTTAAAAAAAAGGACATAAAGTTCACCATCGTAATGAGCGATTTTAAGTCTACAGTTCAGTGGTGGTAAATATATTCACACAGTTACACAACGAATCTTCAGAACTTTTTCATGCTGCAAAACTGAAACGTTACACCCACTACACAATTGCCCTTTTCCACCTCCCCCAGCCCCTATCGCCAATCTGTTTTCTGTCTCTGTGAGTTTGACTACCCTAGGTACCTCATTTAAGTGGAATCCTACAGTTTTTCCCTTTTGTGACCAACTCCTTTGACCCGGCATAATGTCTTCAAGGTTCATCCATTGGCCGTCATCATTTCTTCTCGTTTTTTTTCAGCAGCACTGGCTCTTCTTGTGGGGAGAGGACTCTAGAGCACACAGGCTCTCTGGTTTTAGCATGTGGGCTTAGTTGCCCCACAGCATATGGGATCTTAGTTCCCTGACCAGGGATTGAACTCACGTCACCTACACTGGAAGGCAGATTATTAACCACTGGACCACCAGGGAAGTCCCCAGCCATCATTTGTAGCACCCAGTTTTGTACAAGTGCGTGACATCATTCCGTTCTCACCACAGCTATTTATGGCCGCTGTGGCATTTTCCACTTTACAGATCAGAAGTAAAGGCTAGTCTACACGCCAGGACTGGGAAGCTGAGTCAGAAGCAGTAAGAGCATCAGGACCATCACCATGGTGTCACACTCATACTCATATATAATGAGTATATCTGCCGAGTGGGGCTGTTAGGCAGACGCTGTGCTAAAGGCTTGATATGCATTATCTTAATTCATCTTAACAATTGCTTTTTGAGGTACCTCTCAAGAGTACTCATTTTTAGATGCACAAACTGAGATTTCAAGAGGTTAAGTGCCTTTCTCAGTGGCCCTCAGCTCAGAAGTGGCATAGTCAAAATAGGCATGCCAGCTCCAGAGCCTGAGCTCGCAATCGTCATGCATCAAAAATTTGAGTCAACTACTGTTCTCGGGATTGGGTCCAGATCCCTTCATTTTCAGGACCCTTCCAATCTCTCTCTGTGCCAGAGCCAACCACATGCTCTCCGCTTCAGGAGGCAAGATTCCCAACCTTGACACCTGCTGCTTCTGGGCACTATCTCCTGCTCTTTGCTCTGTGCTGGAAGGATGCCCTCAATCCACATGTGATTACAGACTTTACCGTAGAAACAGGTAGAGATTTGTAAAATGTTACAAACTTTATTGTGGAAACCATAGCCCTAGCCTCCCACCACACACTCCTCAGTTTTGCATAGCCATGCCTCTTTCTCTAATTGGCCTATAAGTTCCTTAAGAACTGTGTTTTTTTTTTAATTAAAAATAATTCTTAGTTCTTTTTTCCCTTGTTGCCAATTTCCTGAATTTTACTATGAAAAGTAATGATATATAGCTTCAAAAGTAAATCTGAGCTCGTAGACTCTCGAAGAGATAGTTACAGAACCTTATAATGTATATTCATAGTATCTAATCCTATGAAAACTCTATCATATTCCTGAGAGCTACCCAGACCTCAACATGTTCTTAAACTAAACTTCTCATTTTGAGATCATTGTAGATTCCCAGGGTGTTATTAGAAATAACACAGAGAGATTCCATGTACCTTTTACCCAGTTTCTCCCAATGGTCCATCTGATAAAACTCTAGTTCAAGGCCACAACCAGGATATTGACATCAATACAATCACTATACAGAACATTTCTACCATGAGAAGAATTCCTTCTTTTGCCCTTGTATAGCAGCACTCGCCTGCCCATATCTGTTCTCCATTTCAGTAATTTTGCATTTCAAAAATGTCATGTAAATGGAATCATGCTGAATGTCACCTTTTGGGATTGACCCAAAAATTACATTTTCACTCAATGTAATTCCCTAGAGATTCCTCCAAGTTGTCACAGTGTAGCAGTAGTTAATTCCTTTGTATTGCTGAGTAGTGTTCTATAATTTGGGTGTGCCCTGGCTTATTTAACCATTCACCTCTTGGAGGACATCTGGGATATTTTTAGTTTTGGAGTATTATGAATAAAGTTAACATTCGTGTACAGATTTTATGTGAACATAAGTGGCTTTTTCAAAGTGGCTGTACTATTTTACATTCAACCAGCAACGTATGAATTGATCGAGTTTCTCTGCATCCATGCCAACATTTGGTGTGGTCACTATTTCAGCCATCCTGATATATATAGGAATACCTCACTGCAGTTTTAATTTGCATCTTCCTAGTGGCTACTGATGTTGAATAACTTTTCATGGACTTATTTGCTATCTATATGTCCTCTTCAGCAAAATGTCTGTGCATGTCTTTTCTAATTTGAATGGTTTTTCTTTTTATAGTTGAGTTTTGAGAGTTGCATATATATTAGATAATAGTCCTTTATCGTATACGTGGTTTGCAATTATATTCTCCTTTTCCTCTTCCTGTTGAAAATGGGTCTTTCGTGGAGAGAAAGTTTTGAATTTCTGTGAGGGTGAATTTATCAAGTTTTCCTTTCATGGGTCATGCTTCTGGTGTCAAGTCTGAGAACTCTTTGCCGAGACCTAGATCCCAAAGATGTTCCCCTGTTTTATATGCTTTATAAGTTTTACATTTTGTATTTAAATCTAATGCATTTTAGTTAATTTTTATAATAAGTATTAAGTATAGTCTTAGGCTCATTTTCAGTATACGGATGTCCAGTTGCTCTAGCAGGATTTGTTGAAAAGGCTGACTTGAGTTTTCAGGTGAGGTCAGACTTGTCTTTCATTGACTTCAGAGCAAGCCTTTTTCCATGCCTTCTGGACAGCGCAACCTGAAAGTCCCACTGACACCTCAGACTTAGCATGTGCCAAACACAGCTCATCATTATTCTCCTCACATCCTTACCCATCCTGAACACTTTCCTCTTCCTGATTCACTATTCTAATTAACACCACCCTTCACCCAATGGCCCAAGTCATAAACTCAGTGGCTCAAGTCATCATCCTAGAATCCACCCTTACCTGTCCATCAAATTCATTCCTTTCTTTAGATCTCCCGTCTCCAGCACTTTTTGCCTCAAATACAGCACAGCCTCCTAACTTTTCTCCCTAATTTTATTCTTGCTTTCTAGTCCATTCTCCACAATGCAGCTATAGCAATCCTCCTAAAATGCAGATCAGATTATGTAACTCTCCTGGTTGTAAAGTCTTTCTCTTGTTTCCTGCCACCCTAAGGCAAAAGTTTCATAAACCTTTTCACCAAACTCTGTATTAAGTCTCCAAGCTTCTGCCACAGTGCCCTAACACAGTGCCTGACTTACCATAGTGTTAGATTGACTTATGGAGTCTTAAATCTTGGATGAAGTCAGCTTCCCATTGTCAACATCATAGGTTCCCTTTTTAATAATGTTCACACCTGCTTTCTCTAAGTTTCCATGTTTAATGGGAGCAAAGCCTGTCCCAACACCCTGTGTCTTAGGGTTACAGCATCACAGAATTGAGATGAGGGCTGTAGTGCAGGAATTTTATTTAGGATATGATTCTAAGAAGCAGGAATAAAAGAGCCAGAAAAATAACAACAAAGAAAAATAACCCATTCTCTGGGACTCATGAGAAGTGTACAGAATAAAACACATCTGCATGTAAGTATCTGGAACCTGAAATGCAGAGAGCCAGAGCACATGTCTACCTGCTGCTATCCCCAGTGGGCTGAGGGCTGATGGCAAAGTGTTAATTCTCCTGTGACTATGCTTGCCCACCCAGGAGCAAGCACCCACAGCACTGGGAAAAATACCCTGGGGCAGAAAATGGGAAGACTCAGAGCTCAATTTGGGGGTGGGATGCCAGCTACACAAGATGAGGTTGAGTTTGCATGAAACTCTCCGTTGTTGATTACAGTGGCATCAGGAGTGGGATCACAGGATACAGTGTAAGCTCTTGAGGTGTTTGCTACAAACCCCAAAGAGGAATCAGCAATGTCAGTCTTTCTTCTAAGTATCAATAGAAGATTTTAAAAATACATATTATGTACATGAAAATAATACAAGAATTCAAAGCAAGGTGTCGTAGGAGTGGATGAAGAATAAGTACAATGAGTGCTCTAGGAGCTTACTAGACAGTTTAAAAAATTTATATTAAATCAGCCATCAAGTGTGAATAATTATGATATGCCAGAGCATTTGTATTCTTAACTCACAGGATGATTGGGAAGATCAAAAGAAATAATCATTAAAAAGCACTTTGTGCAGTGCCTGGGATGAAGCAAGCAGTCAGTACATGTTAATGTTTATACAATTATTATTGTTGATTGTCAGAATTCATCAGACCCACATCAGCGAATAGTAGTAAGTGGTCTGTCAGCAGGAACATGGAAACATTCTCAGTATGTACAACTCAATGTTGCAGGGACAGTCATTAAAACAGGTTCTAAGATTCATATTCTGGGGGACAGAAAATGCTAGGTTCTCCAGAAGTGCTGAATCTTGCCTTGGACGTGTAGTTTAATTTTCCAAAATTAAATTGCATAATCTTTAAAATGAAAATGAAATTGTACTGCTCTTCATGAAAGGCCTGGGAAAATCTGAGGCACTGTACAATGCCAATGAAAAAAAAAAATGGTTACTTTTCCACAGGGCATCATTAGAAGTAAAGAATCAAGGTCAGTCACAAACTTCTCAGCTATAATGGAGGCAAGGAGCAAATTTTTCCCCCAGTTATTTTATGACCGCCAGGTTGAACTCATACTTTATCCAATGAGCCCCCAAATGGAATGCCATTCTGCACCAACTAGACTGATGATAGTGATTCAGGGAGTAAATGATAAGATTCCGTCCTTCTAAGTGCTTTTAGAATTGGATTCTAGTAAGTTTCGCTTTGCTATTGGCCAATCACAAAAGAGACTACAATAGAGAAAAGTGAAGACATCATGCTGAAGAGAGGGTGCTGCACAGAAAAGAAAGAAAGACCCCCTAATTTAGAAAGGTAGATGGCAAAAGAGGCAGTTATGCTGTAACAGAAGGGAAACGTTAAATAAAGCAGTAACAGAGGAGAAAAATGGCTTAGAATAGAAGATAAAGCAACCATGAAAGATAGGAATAGACTATAGCGTTAAAAAAATTACAAAAGGACACTGAAGGGGAAATGCAGTGATTATGACACAGATTAAAGGCAAACATTTACAATGCTGGTGGAAAGCTTCTAAGAGGAAGGAGTGGGCGGTAAACCGAATTGCATTGCCTTTACCAAGACAAAGACCCAAATTTTTGATCCTTTCACGTCTACCAGCTCCCTTCTACTTTCCACAACCCCCTCCCCCACCACCACCTTTATTTATTATTTTTTTTTTGAGGTGGTGGGGAAGTCTTAAGAACAACGGAGTGGCCTTTTGCCCAGCAGTGTCCTCCTAATCCGCTTCCAGTAAGTTCTTCGGTGGTTCAAAGCCGCATTCCAGGGTCTCAGAGACACCATTCTTCTCCCTCAGATCGTTGTGTTCCTGCGCCTGCAGTTTGGTTACCAGCGGTGCATAGCCTGAGAAACCCAGGACCCATGCCAGCTCTCTAAGTAATATGATTATCATCTAAAGAAACCCAAGGAGCCCGTGACTCGGTCCTTTGGCAATTAAAATCATATTCAGGCAGCCTTTTGGTCATAGGCATTTGGGGGAAGAAAGAGAGTCACTTCCAGGAATCTTTCTTTGTTCAATCCCCGGCTTAGAGTTGCCTGCTTCTTTCAGCGGTGTGCCTGCCAGTAACTAGTGACTGGAAAAGAGTTTAAAACATAAACGGTTGGGCAACTGCTCGATAATAGCAACTCCCCGTGCAGCCGGGCAACTTTTCTGTTGCATGGCTTATTTGTTTTCCTGGACTCTCCCTATCTGAGAGAAAATGGACATCAGTTCTCCTTTAATTGATTCAGACAATCAAGTAATATGGGTGGTCTTGTTCACGCCCCTGTGTCACTGCCGTCTCCAGCACCACAGAAGAGCTGACCAAGACAACAACACCCCCAGCCAAGAGGTGAGGAATATTTTGATGTTGTGGTAGACTGCTGATGCAAATGATGTTAGAAAATGTAAGGAACCTCCACTATGAAAAACGGTATATTGGGTCCTCAAAAAAATTAAAAGTAGAACTGCCCTCCAGCAATTCTGCTTCTGGGTATTTACCCAAAGCAAACAAAAACACCCATTCAAAAAGACACATGCACCCCAATGTTTATTGTGGCATTATTCACGGTGGCCAAGATATGGAAGCAACCTAAGTGTCCATCTATAGATGAATGGTTAAAGATGTGGTATATATACACACAATGGAATATTACTCAGGCACAAGGGAAAAAGAAATCTTGCCATTTGTGACAACATGGATATGGTTCTAGAGGGTATCAGGCTAAGAAACACAAGTCAGAGGAAGACAAATATCATATTATCTCACTTATACTGGGAATCTAAAAAACTGAAAGCAAAGCTAATAAGATGTAAACAGACTCATAGGTGCAGAGAAGAAATGAGTATTTGTCAGAGGTTAAAGAGGTGTCAGGTTAGGTGAAATAAGTAAAGGGTATTAAGAGATACAAACCTCCAGTTATAAAATAAATAAGTCACGGGAGTGTAATCTACAGCCTAAAGGAATGTGCTCAATAATATTGTAATAACTTTGTATGGGGACAGATTGTTGCTAGATGTATCATGATGGTCATTTCATAATGTATGTGTGAAATCACTATGTAGTACACCTGAAATTAACATAATACTATATGTCAACCACATTTCAAGAAGAAAAAAAAAAAAGATACCTCTCCTAAACAGTAAAAAGGCAGCTACCCAAGCCTTTATTTTAATAGGGAGCCCACAATACAAATCTCTTAAACGAATTTTGTTAAGGCATAAAGGGTACCTAGTCAGTCAGTCTGTCAACAACTAGCACCATTTTGTTCTTTTTTTATTGAATTCTATTTGGCATACAACTTTAAGTTGAAAGTACACAGCATATTGCTTGGATTCATTTATGTTGCAATGTGATTGCCATAGTAGTGTTAGCTAATACCTCTGTAATATCACATAACTGTTATTTTTTCTGAGTTTGAGAACTATTAAAACCCAGTCTTTTAGCAAGTTGATTGTTATAATACAGTTTTGTTGTCTGTAATCACTTTCCTATGTAGTAGACCTCCAGGACTTATTTGCAAGAATATACCATTAAACATTCCCCCTGGAGGAGGAAATGGCAACCCACTCCAGTATTCTTGCCTGGGAAATCCCATGGACAGAGGAGCCTAGCAGGCTACAGTTCATGGGGTCTCAAAGAGTCGGACATGATTGAGCGATTAACACAAACACCCTTAAACAACATCCCTCCCATTCCTCCACCTTTCTATGGAATACTATTCAGCCATGAGGAAGAAGGAAATTCTGCCATTTGCAACACCATGGATGGACCTTGAGGATAGTATGCTAAAAGTGATATGAGTCAGACAGAGAAAGACAAGTGCTATATGATCTCACTTGTATGTGGAATGTAAAATAACTGAAAACTAACATCCTTTTAAATGACCAAATCCCAGGTGGTCAGCAGCTTAACTAAAATGTCCAAATACCTTTTCCTAACAGAAACTCCTTTGAAGCTCGGGCTCCCACTAATGATCCCCAGCAGCTCTAGTCAATGCTGCTTTTCACAAATGAAGCTTTTCAAGCATTTCAAGTGGAAAAATGTGGCTTTCAGTTTTCAAACAGATCTTTCTATTAAAAAAATGGGACTGAAATAGGCATACTTCACAGTCTTACATGCACACACATGATTGAAATATTCTTAGGCCTGAAAGATTAGTTCAAATCAAGTATTATACTCATGAATATATTCTCGTTTCCTAATAGCAGCAGCAAAGAATGGAAAATAGGAAGGGTAGGGTGCTGGTTAGGAGTCCACTCAAGTTTGCTTAAAGCCTCATGATAGGAAGCAGAAGCTAATGTGTACTGACCACCTTGTGGCAGCTACGATCTAGTAGTCTATAGCCATTTTTTCTCCATGATGAGACTGGAGAAAATCTTTCAAGAATCGATGCAGCAGTTGATAAAATCTTTACACTACAAAGGGTATCATTCTGCCCTCTCCCACTTCATCATGAAGATGGTAGAATACTTTGTAATTCTTGACAGCTTGTATGTGAAAGCAAAAGTGTTAGTCACTAAGTCATATCTGACTCATTGTGACCCCATGGACTATAGCCCACCAGGCTCCTGCTTTACAGGCAAATTCTTCATGGTCTGAGCTACCAGGGAAGCCCCTCAGCCATGTCCGACTCTTTGCGACCCCATGAAGTGTAGCCTGCCAGGTTCCTCTGTCCATGAAATTCTCCAGGCAAGAATACTGGAGTGGGTTGCCATTCCCTTCTCCAGGGGATCTTCCTGACCCAGGGATTGAATCTGGATCTTCTGTATTGCAGGAGGATTCTTTACCATCTAAGCCACCAGGGAAGCCCCCTTCTTTCACTTGTATACTTAGCTCTTAATAGTCACTGTGATAGGTTCATTTAAAACACTTTCTAGGCTCAGTGTTAATTTTTGAACATTTCTGTAGTTCCCCCTTTGTTATATATAAAGTATGTTAGGTTGGACTGTTGGCTGTGACAGAAAGCTCAACCTAGATTAGTCAAGGGAAGAAAAAAAGGTGGTCATGACAGTGAAGATTTTCAGGCAGCTGTACTGCTGCAGGCCCACCTGCTCTCCTCTTAGCATCCTGAACATCTCCAGCAGAAAAGAGTGAGCTACTCTCACCCAGGAGTTTAAAAACTCCTTGGGTCTGACACTCCGTGGTCCAAATGCAGTGGTATGCCCATCTCAGCTAAGGGAATGAAACGCTCTGATTGAATGATTTGATGGAGTGAGTGATTGATATTGCAGGTTAGGTCCTCCAGGAAATGATACCCCAAGATAAATTTGGGGGGACGAAAAAAGGGCTGAAGCAGAATTGGGCAGGGGGAGGCATGAGATCATAGTGCAGCTCTTACGAAGCCTGGGCCAGCCTGTTGGGGAGCTCCAGAGCAAAAACTGCCAATTAGAGGGGGTCCTGAATTGGGCAGACCTGAGGATAGTCTGTATACAAGTAGGGGCTGTTACTTTTCCTTCCTCCACTAGTTAAGAGTTGTAGAATGGAACTCAGGTCTTACCTCAAATATTCATACCATGGCATGTACATGAAGTAGGAAGTGAATGTCAGTATAGACCAGTGGTTCTCAACCCAGGTACACAGCAATGTCTGAAGACATTTTCGGTTATCACAACTGCGGAATCAGTGCTCCTGACATCTAGTGGATACATCCCTGGATAGAGGTCAAGGATGATTCTAGACATCTTCTATCACATGTGATAGAACAAAGAATTATTCAGGCAAAGGGTCAGTAGGGTTGAAGTGGAGAAACCTTGCTCCATAGATAAAGGTACATGTCTTATGTGCACATAGGCATTGAGAGAGGCCATGAAAACCTTTCATCTCTGATACTTTATTATTATATTTATTTATTTATTTATTTTTGGATGTGCTGGGTCTCCGCTGCTGTGTGCAGGTTTTCTCTAGTTGGGTGAGTGGGGAGCTCTACTTCATTGCGGTACACGAGCTTTTCACTGCAGTGGCTTCTCTTGTTTTGGAGCATGGGCTCTAGGCACACAGGCTCAATAGTTGAGGCACATGGGCTTCGTTGTCCTGTGGCATATGAGAATCTTCCTGGACCAGAGATCGAACCTATGTCCCCTACTTTGGCAGGCGGATTCTTAACCACTGGACTGCCAGGGAAGTCCAGTAAATTCTTAATAGGGACTTTTTTGTTCTTATTTACATCTATCAATACTTGGTATTGAGATCCTGTCCAACTCATTTAACTTTTGGACAGAAGGACTAGATTGGATTAGTGAAATTGCTAAATCCTGGATTTTTAAAATCTTGTTTAAAAAAAAACAAAAATCTTGTTTTTAAGACAAATAGTAATTTGACTTAATTTTACATACTATTTAGTATTTAGCATCCTTCAGAACTTTGCTTTGGTGACTAAATAAGAATCATCTCCATTTAGCATATAAATTGCCTTATGAAAGTGTTATTTCAAAAGTACTAATTTGTTTCTGATCTATTTGAATATCCTTGGACTATAGATTTGTTTAGTCTGGAAGTTTACTATGATGTATTCTTTCTTTTTATACACTACCAAGTTGAATTTCAATGCAAGTTCAGATTAAAGTATTGAAAGTTCAAATTTAGGGTTTAATCAGGGAAAATTGACTGCAGTAGGCCTCCATATGCAAGAATGTATTTCTCTTTCTGGGATTTCTGCTAAAAAAAAATAACACAACAAAAGCAAACTTTTAGCACTATACATTTTGAACTATCCAATAGATGCTTTAACCTTCAGGGAATTTTGCTCTAGAACTGCTGCTAAGAAAATAAAAAGACTGGTTAATGCCTGAAGGGATAAAAAGATCAGCTAACCGGAAAAAAAGAAGTTTTCTCCAAGATGTGAAACGTGTGTTCAATCCTAGATCAAGGACTCGATGTTCAAAGTCCCACGTATGAGGTTTAACATTACTTTTGAAAAGTCTAGAAGAAAGTTTGTTATCAGTGCAGTGAAATCATTTTCAAATATGAACATAGCGATACGAGCTCTTCATGCATGTAAAATGCACTGTTTTTCTCTAAGCACAAAATCATTAAGTGCTTTTCTATCCAACCATCTATAGTCACATAACCATAAAAAAATCAATTATGACACAGTGAGGAAAAGACAAAACAAACCATTTTAATAACTATTTTGAAAGCTCTTTGCAAACAAATGTGAGATGTTTAAAAGAAGGGAGAATGATGAATTGTTGCTTACCGTATTAGAATAAAAAATCAACAGCATAAGTGATACTACTTGAACTCTTGGGGATCTCTAATTCATTAAGACCACATCACTAATGGCGTAAGAAATGCCTGTTCAAAAAGCATACCCCAGTGGACATGGGATGCTAAGCTACAAAGACTTTGGGTCTGGTCTTGGTCCATAGTGTTTTGTGTCACCTGCTTCCAGAAACCTCCCACATTGTTCCAGCCTCATTGCTTTCTTGCTTCTAGAATTTCATAATGTTCTGACTGATCAGTAACCCACAGCCTAGCACTTGTAAGTTCTCTACTTTCTCCCTTGTGCAGTCTTCTTCCCACAAGACACAGGTTCTGAAGAGCAGGGATTTCTCATGCTCCATCTTTGCTCCCCTGCACAAGATGACCACACAGAACAGTGAAAATGCTTGGGGAATAATTGATTCCCAGGCTCACCTCTCCTACTTTCCTGGCTTGACTTGTTTAGGTCCTGACAAAGGGTAGAAATCACCTAGCTCTCCCCAACTGGCCACCTTGAGTATTTATTATAAAAGAAGTAAACTTGAAATGGAGCTTCCCCCAGAGATGTGTCTGCCCAGTGCACCCACTCCTATTCTGCTCTCACATGCACCATTTTCCCCCAGTTTATTATAGGATTCTTTGATTGATTGATTGCTGCAGTGTATCTTCATTGCTATGTGGACTTTCTGTAGTTGCAGTGAGTAGGGACTACTCTTCAACGTGGTATGCGGGCTTCTCATTGTGGTGGCTTCTCTTGTTGTGGATCATGAGTTCTAGGCCATGAAGGCTTCAGTAGTTGTGACTCCCGAGCTGTAGAGCACAAGCTCAGTAGTTGTGCTGCATGGACCTAGTTGCTCCATGGCACGTGGGATCTTCCCAGACCAAGGATCGAACCCATGTCTTCTGTACTGGCAGATGGATTCTTTACAACTGAGCCACCTGGGAACTCCTGACACCCACTTTTTAACACAAATGAGTAACAACTACCATTTACTCAGTATTTAGCTTGTATTAGATACTACTAAATGCTTTTCAGCTCTTTTTTTTTTTTTTTTTTTTTGGTACAGTATTTCTACCCAAGCCATTGTGGGAATCTTGCTAACCATCAGGTTAAATGATGAGAGGGAATTTGAAGAGAAATCACTGTCACCCTCCTCATGATTTTTCCATCATTCCATCTAGTCTTTGCTCAGCCATTTTTGATCTACTCTTTGGGGTTAGTTACCATGTCAAACTAACTTCCCTGGACTTCCCTGTGGCTCAGATGGTAAAGTGTCTGCCTATACTGTGGGAGACCTGGGTTCAATCCCTGGGTCGGGAAGATTTCCTGGAGAAGGAAATGGCAACCCACTCCAGTATTCTTGCCTGGAAAATCCCATGGACAGAGGAGCCTGGTGTAGGTTACAGTCCACAGGGTCGCAGAGAGGCAGACACAACTGAGCGACTTCACTCACCATGTCAAACTGTGCCTCAACATGCTAGTGGTCCCTCCTGATGTTTGCACATCTCCTCAGACTAGGATGAAAGTCTGAGATTTCCTTGACTCTTCCTTCTGGATGTTGTTGTTTAGTCGCTCAGTCATGTCCAACTCTTTTGTGAACTCATGGACTGGAACCCACACCCCCACCCCCAGGCTCTTCTGTCCATAGCATTTCCCAGGCAAGAATACTGGAGTGGGTTGCCATTTCCTTCTCCATGGGATCTTCCCCACCCAGGGATCAAACCTACATTTCCCCTGTTGGCAGACAGATTCTCTACCACTGAACCACCAAGGAAGCCCTTCCTTTGGGTTCCCTTATATTTAACCCATTGTGCCATATCCTACCATCTCTTGGGATTTTTTTCTACCAGGTTATCCTTTCATCACTTTCTCCATGTTTCAGTTCATCCTAAAATTCCACTCTTACCATGTTATTTCTTTATTTTTAAAAAACTTAATTAGAATGAAAATGTTAGCAGTAGTCACCACCAGGGTGGGAAGCAAGATGGCTAGACGGATGTGGTAAATGGAAAACTCACTTTTTAGAGATTTTTATTGTTCTTCTTGAATTGTGTTATGTGAATGCATGAAAAAGAAGTCAATTTTTAAAGTACTTATTTAGGAAAACATTTGAATGCCTTCCCTTGAAAAAACCGAAGTCTCTATTCTTAAACCTGACAGTCAAGTGCTGCTCTGGTTTGACTCCAAGCTACATTTCCAGCCCGGTATTCTTCAGCTCCCCCCTCTGTTTATACCCCACATCTGGGCCATTCCCAGTGCCAGAAACATTGCTCATTCTGCTCTAGCCACACAGAATGTTTCTTATGTTTTTGCCCATCAAAGTCTTACCCAACTTTGAAGGCCCAGCTTAAAAGCCTCATTCCTTCATTAATTCAGTCCAGACACTCTGTAAGGCTCATAGCTATTTATGTTTCTTTCAGTGCTTTGAGCACAGTTCCCAGGAAAAGAAAGGAGTGAGCACCTACTGAGGGCTGAGAAATAGACTCTCCAACCTTTCTCTGTATACTATCTTCTGCCTCTGTAAAATGATTGTAAATAGGAGTACCTTTCTCACTGTGGTGTTCATTTCTTTTAAGAGTTTAGTTGGATGTGTACTAAGAGACCAGCATTGACCTGGATCCTGGGGATACAGCACTGAATGAAATAGTCCTGCTCTTGTCAAGTTTTCCTTAGAGTAGGAAAGGCTTCAATGAAAATATACCCATAAAGCTCTTAAAACAGCATTTGACATGTAGTAAAGTGAAAGTGAAAGTTACTTAGTCATGTCCAACTCTTCGTGACCCTGTGGACTCGTCCATGGAATTCTTCAGGCCAGAATACTGGAGTGGGTAGCCTTTCCCTTCTCTAGAGGATCTTCCCATCCCAGGGATTGAACCCAGGTCTCCCACATTGCAGGTGGATTCTTTACCAGCTGAGCCACAAGGGGCATGTAGTAAGTGCTCTATAAATGTTAGCTATTGTTACTCTCATCACTGTTGTTGTTCAATGTTTCTGCCCACCAAGGAGGAAACTAATGCTTATAGACTATTAGATAAGATACTACAGGTCAAACAGCTAGGAGGGGATCTGAACTCAGGTCTTCTTGAACCGTAGTACTGATAGCCTTTCCACTACACCAGTTACTGCAAAGACAGGCTATACGTCAACCTTGGTAGAGCTTTAAAAGCAGGAGTCCCCAGCCTCCAGGATCTGTCGCCTGATAATCTTTAGTGGAGCCAATGCAATGATAATACAAATAGAGTGCACAGTGAATGTAATGCACTTGAATCATCCCGAAACCATTGCCCCCAATCTGGTCCATGGAAAAATCATCTTCCATGAAACTGGTCCCTAGAGCTAAAAAGGTTGAGGACCACTGCTATAAAGAAAGCTATTGTACATATACACTATGGAATATTACTCAACTGTTAAAAAGAATTCATTTGAATCAGTTCTAATGAGAGGGATGAAACTGGAGCCCATTATACAGAGTGAATTAAGACAGAAAGATAAAGACCAATACAGTATACTAATGCATATATATGGAATTTAAAAAGATGGTAACGATAACCCTATATGCAAAACAGAAAAAGAGACCCAGGTGTACAGAACAGACTTTTGCACTCTGTGGGAGAAGGCGAGGGTGGGATGTTCTGAGAGAATAGCATTGAAACAAGTATACTATCAAGAGTGAAACAGATCACCAGCCCAGGTTGGATGCATGAGACAAGTGCTCAGGGCTGGTGCACTGGGAAGACCCAGAGGGATGGGATGGGGAGGGAGGTGGGAGGGGGGATCGGGATGGGGAACACATGTAAACCCATGACTGATTCATGTCAATGTATGGCAAAAACCACTACAATATTGTAAAGTAATTAGCCTCCAACTAATAAAAGTAAATGAAAAATAAATAAATAAATAAATAAATAAAAAGAAAGTACAGGTTCTTGAGCTCTAGCCCCAAACAGACTGAGACATTCTAAAGATGATCTATATGTGTGTGTGTGTGTGTGTATGTGTGTGTGTATGTATGTGAGTTGCTCAATCATGTCTGACTCTTTATAACCCCATGCCTTGTAGCCAGCCAAGCTCTTCTGCCATGGAATTCTCCAGGCAAGAATACTGGAGTGGGTAGCCATTTCCTCCTCCAGGGGATCTTCTGCCCCAGGGATTGAAACCATGTCTCTTTCATCTCCTGAATTAGCAGCCAGATTCTTTAACACTGAGCCACCTGGGACGTCCAAGATATGAGCTAAGAATCTGTCTTTTTAAGGAACTTTCCAAGTAGTTGTGATACTCTGTCAAATCAAGGCATGACTGCCCTACATGCCAATCTTTCTTCTGCCACTTTATCATACCTATTTATAAAAATTTAAACCATAAATTCATTTAAAATAGGCTCCTTATTTCCTTATTCATTTTTCCTTTCTCTCCTAGCAGAGTGCCTTATAAGCACTCAATAAGTATTTGAGTAATTAATTGCTTAATTATTTAATTAAAGTTGCTTTTAAAATGCAAATACAGCTGTAGTACTAGCAGCCTGTTATGAGCCATCATTGATCTTTCTAGGGATGTTTATTAATTAGCTAAGAACCAATACTGGGGAATGACAGGCCTAAGCATCTGGGCAGGAAACTGTGAAAGCTTCCAAACCAAATGTGAGCCCCACTATTATACAGCCTAAGACCCCATCTCGCCTTACCCACCCTTCATAGACAACTTTGGGTAAAAATACAGAAAATGTATTAGTAAAAATCAAGAGATTTCCCCCTCCCGCTTTTGTTTCTTTTAAGTTGACACATATATCTGTTTCTGAAAATAGGGAGAAAAATCTCTTTTTTACAAGAAAGGGAAAAAATTTCTTTATTCTTGTCACACCACGAACATGGAGTTCACTGCTATATGTTAAGATTATAAAACGAGATCCCAAAATGCCGTGGCTGATTATTCACAGTAGACATATTAAGTCAAGAAGCTTATTTTTTCTCTCTTTGCTAAGGCAGAAAGCCTGGGGCTATATGCATTTTTATTACACTTTGCTGTCTTGGTTTCACTTGAGGATTAAAAAGAAAGGCAAGGTACAGTGCATGTATCCTGATGGATTTTAGGATTTCTTGCTTTAGTGAAAGGAAGAATCTCATAAAGTACCTCAGATTATTGCTGAAGGAAGTATAGCTACTTCTGTGATGACCTAGAAATTCAATCTTCTGTTTCTTCTATAACAGATCACATTGTATCTTGGATTTTTTTCCCCTGTAGTTTTCTGTACTTTGTAAAGCCACAGTAAAAAAAAATAAATAAATAAAAAGTTTTTGGGACTTCCCTGGTGGTCCAATGGCTAAGATTCCACGCTCCCAATGCAGGGGGCCTGGATTCAGTCCCTGGTCAGGGAACTAGATCCCATATGCTACAACCAAGACCGGGTGCAGTGAAATAAATGAATAAACTTTTTTTTTGAAAAGTAGTTTTCCTTTAGATTTGAAGTAAAAATATCTCGAATAGTTCAGGTGAGTCTTAGGACTATTTGGGGGAGCTCACACACCACCTCGGGCTTGGGGTAAGGTGCAGTGAAGCAGGAAGAGGGAGGTGGAGAGAAAGGGAAAGATGAGTCTGAAGAGTACCAGGAAAGCCGAGGAGGAGACTGTGTAGCCAGAGGAGGAGTGAATGTATGTTAGGGTTTTAGCTCCAGTTCTGACTGGGCTTCCCTGGTGGCTCAGCTGGTAAAGAATCTGCCTGCAATGCGGGAGACCTGGGTTCAATCCCTGGCTTCAGAAGATCCCCTGGAGGAGGGAAAGGCTACCCACTCCAGTGTTCTGGCCTGGAGAATTCCATGGACTGTATAGTCCATGAGGTCGCAAAGAGTCGGACACGTCTGAGCGACCTTCAGTTTCACTTTCTGAGGAATGTATACTGAGAAGCAATAGAAGTGCATCACCCCATCTTCTGTCCTTTATTTAGAAACATGAAGTGTATTCACTTATTTGACTTGTGCCTCTTTCTGATATGCAAAAAAAAAAAAAAAAAATGAGAAGGACTGAAGCTTGCAGGATCAGGAAGTACAGTAGACGAGATCTTCCGGTTTATTATTGATTTGTAAAGACCGGCATGATACTGGTTTGGCAGCTCTGCATCAGCGACGGAAAAGAAAGGCGCTTTTCAGTGGCCGGGAGGAGGAGAGCTGGGAACTGGAAACGGGGGCTCGTGGCAGACAAGGTTCTTTCATATGGGGCCCAATCAACTGTGCAGGGAGTCAAGGTCAGGAAGCTTTGGCAGTGCTGCGGGGAGCCTGTGGGATTTCAGGGACTTCCATTTCCTGAGTTAAGGATTTCTTCCTGCCTACTTCAGCAGATTGTCCCTCCAGCCATCATTGTCAAGGTGATTGATAGAACAAACTGAAAACCTACAGGTGTTTTATTACTCAAAATACAAGGATTTTGCCATCAAGCTAAAAAAGCTTTCAATTTCTTCTTTTATAAACATCTCATTTTGTATCAGTGTATTTCCCTGGTGGCTCAGTGGTAAAGAATCTTTCTGCAATGCAGGAGACTCAGGTTCGATCCCTGGGACAGGAAGATCCCCTGGAGAAGGAAATGGCAACCCACTCCAGTATTCTTGCCTGGAGAATCCCATGGACAGAGAAGCCTGGTGGGCTACAGTTCATGGGGTCGCAAAGAGTCGGACACAACTGAAGCGACTTAGCACATAGCCGATAAACAAACAATGTTGTGGTAGTTTCAGATGAACAGTGAAGGGACTCAGCCATACAAATACATGTATCCATTCTCCCCCGAACTTCCTTCCCCTTCGGGCTGCCATATAACATTGAGCAGAGTTCGCTGTGCTACACAATAGGTCCCTATTGGTTATCCATTTAAAATAGAGCAGTGTGTGCATGTCCATCCCAAACTCCCTAACTATTGCCTTCCCCCAGCCTTCCCCTGGCAACCATTAAGAAAAAATTTATAATTTCCAGTGCTTTTTCTTTTTTCATTTATCTTCAGGATTTCACCCAGCTTTAGTCATCTTTCAGTGTGAATTTGCTGTTACATACATTGTCTTTCCCCTCCCCCCATGATATCAGTTCTGTTTTATCTCCTTGATAATTATTTCAGATTGCCACTTCTGGTCTCTGGGCACACTCCTGTGTTCTAGTACCAGGAGGCATAACTATGTCATTACCATGGGAGCATTAAGCTACTTCTGACCCAAAATGCCACAAGAAAGGAATGCTCCAATTTCTGCAAGAATGCTATCTTCCAAATGTGGAATAAATAAAGCTCGGGAATAAATAGTTGAAGCTAAAATGTAAAAGATTTAACGTATTGGTGTCGCAAGGTGCCAGCCACTTGACTTTAGTTCCTGCTGCAAAGCGTGTGATACATTAGGAAAGGTTTTTAAAGGCAACCTATTTTTTAAAGATAAAATCTGCATCAAATTATATCATCCAAGCAGAGTCATTGAGCTTTTCTCTTATCTCTTTAAGACAAGAAAAAGAGAGCAGAAAAATGCTTCCAAGATCTCTTCCCTTCCCATTACACTTTTTTTTTCATAACAGTGTGTATGTGTAACAAAAACTAAAGATTTTGACAAATGAAGCAAGAGAAGGAGGTTGATTGCTGCTTCCGTAAATTAAAATTAATGATACCCTTAAGGTACTTGGGTCTATGAAGTCGACTTAATGTTGATATAACCTGACTCTATTATCACAGAATGAGGCAGTTAACATGAGGATGGAGAAGAAAAAAGCAAAATTCCAAGGTGCATTTTCAAAATCGGTGAGGTGAAAGCTAAAAGCTGAACAGTGGACAAAAGGCTTGCTGTTCTGTCCTCCCTTACTTTCGGTTTGATGGCAGAGCCCGCCAGCATTAGAGGACTGGCGTTCCTGAAGCAGCCTAGGCCTGGCCCTAGGCTGGGGCTCCTGTTCACCTCCTGCCTCACCTGCCTTGCCGGGGTACACAGCCACTTCATTTTCAGCCCTCTCTGTTTATCTCAACAGAGTCAGTATGCTCTTCTAGGGGATCGTGCAGGACACAATTGGGAAGAGCAGCTGAGGTGGAGGAGTGGGTGGAGGAGAGAGGAAAGAAAAAGAAGGAATAAGAAAAGCAATCAGAGATTAAGAAGACCAGAAATGAAAGTAGTGAAACTCTTAGTCGCTCAGTCCTATCCAACTCTTTGTGACCCCATGGACTGTAGCCCACCAGGCTCCACTGTCCATGGGGATTCTCCAGGCAAGAATCCTGGAGTGGGTTGCCATGCCCTCCTCCACAGGATCTTCCCAACCCAGGGATTGAACCCAGGTTTCCCGCATTGCAGGCAGTTTCTTTACCGTCTGAGCCACCAGGGAAGCCCTAAGAAGATAGGAATCAGCCCAGAAATACAAAATTGGAAGCAGAAAAGAAACAAAAAAGCTCTGAGAGAACATAAAAGGAGGTGAATTAATGATGTTTCAGATGCAAGCATTAGCATCCACGCCATAAATCACACAAACTCAACTGATAATTATGGTCCTACTCAGAGTGAGCACAGTGTTAGCACTTGTTGCCTTCCTGTGATCTATCCTGAAGTCAAATGCAAGAAACTCTGTTTAACTCAGAAGTGTCTCGGGGTCAAGAAAACATGAAAATAAGTTCAAGGAAAAGAGAATTCAGCCAACTTTTGCATTCACCAAATCCAGATTGTTTTGCCACGGAGCTATACCCATTATGTCCTCATTCCAAACCTTATCTCAGACCATTTCAGACCTTTTTTTTTTTTTTTTTTTCAGATACAGCTCAAAAAAATCAGCATTAGAATAAGAATGGATTTTAATTAAAAGAACTACAATTCTTTAAGAGGATCTTAAACTGTAATAAATCTCAGGAGCGTTTCCGGGATAATGTTTGGGCGCATATTTAGGAATGTTACAGTAAGAATTTGGAAGCAAGAATGAATTCTGAAGCCTTCCCCCAGTTAAGTGCGGACAGGAAAGTATACAAACTATACATTTCCTGGACAAAGCCTTGTGAGTAGACTGTAGAGAGACATTTGTGTGCATGCGAGTCGTTTATTCACTAGCATCCCATCACAAGGAGAGTTTTATTTTTATGGGCTCATCACTGGATGTGTGAAGTCTGGTTTCTGCATGCCCATGGATATTTTTCAAGGGTCTAGACAAGCCAGAGAGTCAGATAATTGAAATGTACACGCCCAGTTACATCTTTTCCTAAGACTGTGGTAAACACCATTTATGGATATAGTGCCAGTAAGAACACTTGAACACTAGGAAGGAAACACATTGCCTTGCAATGTATTTCCACATCAAGAGGGAATTCTTGGCTCTTCTCAAACTCCAGTGAAGATAAAAACTTAAAGGTAATTAACAAGGAGGTCAAAAGAAAAAGTGGGAGCCCTTGAGAACTTAAAACAAAGTTAAGTATCACATATTTGCATTTAGATCAATTTTATTTGAAATCTTGACTGGCAGCCACAGTGTTAGTATCTGTCCTTTTTCTTTCTTCTCCTTTTGGCTTATTTGAAGCAATTTTGAAGGGAAAAAAATGAAATAAAGATATTCTTCAAAATACACAAAGGAATTGTCTGAACATTGGGAGACAGTCATAGCTGAGAATGGAGTGGTTATCATTAATTTACTTGAAGGACTCAGTGCTCATTCATTAGCCCCAAATTACACTTTCAAGTATACCTTAATCATACTTAGTGCAGTACCTAATGTAACAAGAACTCAAAAAGCCTATTCATTGACTCATTTGTTGAATATTGAGCATCTCCTTTGTATTAGGCACTGTGCTAAACTGTGAATGAGGCAGAAAAGGTCCCTATCTTTGTGGACAAGGAACTTACATTGTAGTAAATATCTTTTGAATGAATAGAGAGACATTTCTTAGTAGAGTGAGAAAAGGGAGGTCTGCAAAGAGTACGCTGCCTATAGAACTCATCTGAAAGGAGAAAGCAAAGAAGAATTGTATATAGTCCTCAGAGCTCTCAAATATGATTATTTAAAAATTAGAATAAAACAAATATGGAGGAGATTTCGGTTCTTGGTTTGTCATACAAATTACTGCTTTAAAATTTTTTTTTCTAAATCCAATGTAGGCACAATGAATCTAAATGGTTTTCTTCTTTCCTTTTTATTTTTAAATAAAATTTGAGCATCAAAAAAGAAGGAAAGAAAGAAGCGAGGGAGGGAGGAAAGGTCTTTCCAAAACTTGATTTGGGCCTCTTGAAAATGAAATTCTTCCTTCAAAATATAGTAGTTATGGGACGTCCCTGGTGGTCCAGTGGTTAAGACTCTGGGCTTCCACTGCAGGGGGAGCAGGTTCGATCCCTGGTCAGCAAACTAAGATCCCACATACCATGGCAGAACCGAAAAAAAAAAAAAAGTAGTGGTTATAGTGAAGATCCTTGAATAAACTACACATTAATTCATTCAATTAGTATGAATCGAGTACCTGCGGTATGCCAGGTACTGTGCTAGTCACCTGGAACATACTAGGGAAAGAAAGATGGGTCCTTAATCTCACAGAGCACATTTGTTTTTTTGTTTTTTAAAGACATTTTCCCCCTCTGACTTGCTTTTTCTAAAGAAATGCTGCAAGCTAGATCATGAGTACTCAGGGAGCAGATGGCAGTCTTCTGCCCATCTGGGATAGTTCTAAAGAGGAGACCCTTGTGTATCAATAGATAAGGTTTCTTCCAGTTCTAAGCTTTCTTGATCTGTGATCTAATTGTAGACACAAGATGTATGCTTCCAAAGTGATGTTATAATTGTATTTCTTTCTATGAAAGGAAACAGAGGTATGGTCTATGAATTTGGGGGAAATTGGGTTCTTCCTATTTATTTTTGTTTGATTTTTTTATTTGCTTATTTATTTTTAGCTTTCCTTGTAGCTCAGTTGGTAAAATAATCTGCCTGCAATGCAAGAGACCCAGGTTCAGTCCCTGGGTCAAGAAGATCCCCTGGAGAAGGAAATGGCAACCCACTCCAGTATTCCTTCCTGGAGAATCCCATGGACAGAGGAACCTGGCAGGCCACAGTGCATGGGGAGGCAAAGAGTCAGACACAACTGAGTGACTAAACCACCACCATTTATTTATTTATTGGCTGTGCCAAGTCTTAGTCGTGGTATGTAGGATCTTTAGTTGCATAATGTGAACCCTTAGTTGCAGCATGTAAGATCTAGTTCCACAATCGGGGATTGAACCCAGGCCCCCCTGCACTGGGAGCCTGGAATCCTAACCACTGGACCACCAGGGAAGTCCCTTTCCTGTCTCTTTAAATAATTCTATTTAGACTCCTTTGGCTTCCTTCTCTGTTCACCTCCTAATGCTCAATCCTACCATTTTCAGTTTCACTTCACTTTCCTTCCTTTAACGACTGGGGCAAATTTCTCCAACTGGCTATACATGACATCTCCAGTTAAATCTTTCACTGTTACATCAAATTCTTTCTGTTCCAAAAGAATTCCTTTACCCATTTGTCATCCCTCCCCTTTCTCATTTCGATATTTCCATCAGCAATCTCCCAGTCTTCCACCCTGGAAATCCTGAAGTTCTATTCGCTTCTACCAGAATTACACTCCCATACCAAAGTATTTAGTTTTTCCTTATTTCAAAATACCTCCCAGTCTGTACCTTCTATTCTTTTCCAGGCAGCATGGTCTTCATTCCAACACATATCACTCCAAGTCTTGTCAGATCAATTCCAACATCCTCTAACTGATCTCAACCTCTTTGGATCTGTCATGCTGACAGATTCATCTCCCTAAACCTCAGCTTGCCTCTCAAATTACGTGTCCCCTCACAGAAATCTTCAGTGGTTCTCTTTGCTGCTGCTGCTGCTAAGTCTCTTCAGTCGTGTCCGACTCTGTGCGACCCCATAGATGGCAGCCCACCAGGCTCCCCCGCCCCTGGGATTCTCCAGGCAAGAACACTGGAGTGGGTTGCCATTTCCTTCTCCAATGCATGAAAGTGGAAAGTGAAAGTGAAGTCGCACAGTCGTGTCCGACTCTTAGCAACCTTATGGACCACAACCTACCAGGCTCCTCCATCCATGGGATTTTCCAGGCAAGAGTACTGGAGTGGGGTGCCATTGCCTTCTCCAGGTTCCCTTTGCTAATGGGGTAAATCTTGAGCCTCAACATCTGCAGAATCTTGTTTTGCATCATCTGCTTGCAACGTACCTAGCTAACTGCATCTCACGGTCCTGTTTGACACCAGTGTTCTGCTTGCTACCCCAGAATTTTCCCTGTTTTGTTTGCATTCCTCACCTCCAACCCTTTATGCTTCCAAAGATCAAGACTGTAGCACTCCCTTCTCTCATATCTCTTTCTGTATTAACATATATTTTAAAAAGGAAGAAATAAACAACCAAGTAAATAATGAATTGTGCCAGAATACAAGGTAATGGGGTAAAATTTCTGACTTTTGCTTCCTAGTTTGTATATGGAATTTTACATTGGTATTATAAAAAAAAATCCAATTAGTAAGGCCTAACACATGGAAGTTATTGTTTTAAAAGCTTATCAAATTTCATCTCCTTGTCTAATTGCTCACAAGTGCATTGTTCCTAAGCAGCTACAGTTTATGAGGATTTTGTGTGCCTTCAGGTTTTTCTTTCTTAAAAGTATTTTCTCAACTATGCGTTCAGTCCATGCCATACCTTTCTCCAAAGATAATTTGTGAAAAGAAATATTGTATGCTTAATTCTTTAGTTAATTTAAGACTGTTTTCTGGAGACTTCATTGCATCACATGGTGCATTTCATTTTGTATTGGGGTGTAATTGGCTTTACAATGTTGTGTTCATTTCTGTTGTGCAGCAAAGTGCATCAGCTGTACGTGTACCTATATCCCCTCTTCCTTGGACTTCCTTCCCGTTTAGGTCACCTTGGAGCAATGAGTAGAGTTCCCTGTGCTGTACGGTCTGTTCTCATTAGTTAAGATGATGCATTTTAAATTTCCATCTCACTCTCATCCCTTTTCTTAAGTTTGAGTTATAGGAGTGGAGATTCATTTTTATCTCATTTTAAATTCTTAATAACATTGGGTGTACACTGGAAACTACCACCATGGCCCTTCCTATATAAGAAGAAAGCACCCTTCAGATCAGGCGCTTATAATGGATTCTGAGGCTGTTCCCACATGGTCCCTATGAAGCTACTAACACTATCACCAGAAGAAATGGCCTGTGGCACGCTCATTCTCCTTCGCCACCCACATGTTCCCTTGGGGATTTCTTTCTCAGCATGTGCAAAGGTTTCTGCTCAGTGCCCATTTCCATATGGCCTCCCTGTCCCTTCCTACCCACCCCAAATTTCCTACATTCCCCTCTTCTTTGATTTCATTATGAAATGACCCATTCTGCCTTTAGAAAGAATTACATATTCCACACATTCATTTGCATGTGTTCTACAGCTCTTGTCTACAATCTTAAAGTACCACATTCTTCAAGACCAGGAACCAAACTTGCACTGGACCATAAAATATACTGATGGCTGAAAGTTTCATAGATAGGTGCACTAGGTTAGATCTGCTTTCAATAAATTAATTTAAAAGTAAATTAAAAGGCCCACTGCTTATTAAATGTTTATACACTACTTTTTTTCCAACCATAGTCTCTGGAGTAGCAGTGAAGACCGACAGCTAGAATGAATGAGCTTGAATCCAGGACCTGCCAGTTTACTAACTACTTAAGCTTAGGCCAGTTTTGTTCAGTTGATTTTTTTTATCCTCTCATGCTTCAGTTTCTACATCTGTGAACTGGTGAAATATTACTTCCTTCCATAGAGTTATTGGGAAGATTGCATGTTACTTCATATTGTCATGCACAAAGTGATTAATAATACTATCCATTTTTGGATTTTGTGTGGTGCCTTGCACACTGTAACCTATCCCTCTCTATTTATTAAGCATAATGGCAACAATAACAGTAGCTACTAGCATTTACTGAGCAATTATCATATGATAGAAACTGACCTAAACACATGTATCATCTTATTTAATCCCCATAATAACTCCATGAGGTAGGACATATTGTCCCATTGTAATGATAAGGTAAGTTAAGATTCAAATAATTTACCCAGGGACTTAGAGCATGCAGTCAGTGTCAGTGAGCATTCTCATTTATTCTCCCGTATCTCCCTCCCTCTCTCCTTCTCTCTTTCTCACACTGGTGCATGCATACACACACACACACACACACACACACACACACTCTTACCCACTGGTTTGATCGACTAGTCATTACACAAATATTTCTTACCACTTACTACATGCAGGACTCAGTGCATCCTGTGGGAGGGAGGGGAAGACAGAAGAAGTAAGCAGGGAATGGTTACCATCCATCCATATAATGAAAGCAGTGGCTCTGATAGAAGTGCCCCAGGTATAAACTGTGAACTGCGAGAATGCTGAGGAAGCCAACATAGACCAGCCCTCAATGGAAGAAAAGGGGAATACAAGCATTCTAGAGGGAGGCCTCAGGGGTGTTAAGTCAGATGGAATGCCACAGGACAGGCAGGTAGAGTCAGACTGGGAGTGCAGGGTCATAAGAAAGTGAAAGTGTTATTTGCTCAGTCCTGGCCAACTCTTTTCGACCTCCGAGTCAAGGATCAAACCTGCATCTCTCACCATCTGAGCCACTTCCCCCGATGGCTCAGCAGGTAAAGAATCCAACCAGAATTGAAAGAGACACGTGTACCCCAATGTTCATCGCAGCACTGTTTACAATAGCTAGGACATGGAAGCAACCTAGATGTCCATCAGCAGACGAATGGACAAGAAAGCTGTGGTACATATACACAATGGAATATTACTCAACTATTAAAAAGAACACATTTGAGTCAGTTCTAATGAGGTGGATGAAACTGGAGTCTATTATACAGAGAGAAGTAAATCAGAAAGAAAAACACCAATACAGTATTTTAACACATATATATGGAATTTAGAAAGATGGTAACAATGACCCTATATGCAAGACAGCAAAAGAGACACAGATACAAAGAACAGACTTTTGGACTCTGGGAGAAAGTGAGGGTGGGATGATTTGAGAGAATAGCATTGAAACATGTATATTACCACATGTGAAACAGATCACCAGCCCAAGTTTAATGCATGAAACAGGGCACTCAAAGCCCATGCACTGGGACAACCCAGAGGGATGGGATGGGGAGGGAGGGGGTAGGGGGGTTCAGGATTGGGGACACATGTACACCCGTGGCTAATTCATGTCAATGTATGGCAAAAACCACCACAATATTGTAAAGCAATTAGCCTCCAATTAAAATAAATAAATTAACTTTAAAAAATAAAATTAAAAAAAATACTGAATTCAATTTGTAAAGAGATTTAAATAAAAGATTTACTCTAGAAAAAAATAAAAAGAATCCACCTTCAATGCAGGAGATGCAAAGGACATGGTTTAACCCCTGGGTCAGGAAGATCCCCTGGAGAAGGAAATGACAGTGCACTCCAGTATTTAGTTCAGTTCAGTCGTTCAGTCATGTCTGACTCTTTGCAACCCCATGAATAGCAGCACACCAGGCCTCCCTGTCCATCACCAACTTCCAGAGTCCACCCAAACCCATGTCCATTGAGTTGGTGATACCATCCAACCATCTCATCCTCTGTCATTCCCTTCTCCTCCTGCCTTCAATCTTTCCCAGAATCAGGGTCTTTTCAAATGAGTCAGCTCTTCGCATCAGGTGGCCAAGGTATTGGAGCTTCAGCTTCAACATCAGTCCTTCCAATGAACACCCAGGACTGATCTCCTTTAGGATGGACTGGTGGGATCTCCTTGCAGTCCAAGGGACTCTCAAGAGTCTTCTCCAACACCACAGTTCAAAAGCATCAATTCTTCTGCGCTCAGCTTTCTTTATAGTCCAACTCTCCCATCCATACATGACCACTGGAAAAGCCATAGCCTTGACTAGACGGGCCTTTGTTGGCAAAGTAATGTCTCTGCTTTTTAATATGCTATCTAGGTTGGTCATAACTTTCCTTCCAAGGAGTAAGCGTCTTTTAATTTCATGGCTGCAATCACCATCTGCAGTGATTTTGGAGCCCAGAAAAATAAAGTCTGACACTGTTTCCACTGTTTCCCCATCAATTTGACATGAAGTGATGGGACCGGATGCCATGATCTTAGTTTTCTGAATGCTGAGCTTTAAGCCAACTTTTTCACTTTCTTCTTTCACTTTCATCAAGAGGTTCTTTAGTTCCTCTTCACTTTCTACCATAAGGGTGGTGTCATCTGCATACCTGAGGTTATTGATATTTCTCCCGGCAATCTTGATTCCAGCTTGTGCTTCATCCAGCCCAGCGTTTCTCATGATGTACTCTGCATAGACGTTAAATAAGCAGGGTGACAATATACAGCCTTGACATACTCCTTTTCCTATCTGGAACCAGTCTGTTGATCCATGTCAAGTTCTAACTGTTGCTTCCTGACCTGCATATAGGTTTCTCAAGAGGCAGGTCAGGTGGTCTGGTATTCCCATCTCTTTCAGAATTTTCCACAGTTTATTGTGATCCACACAGTTGAAGACTTTGCCATAGTCAATAAAGCAGAAATAGATGTTTTTCTGGAACTCTCTTGCTTTTTTGATGATCCAGTGGATGTTGGCAATTTCATCTCTGGTTCCTCTGCCTTTTCTAAAACCAGCTTGAACATCTGGAAGTTCACGGTTCACGTATTGTTGAAGCCTGGCTTGGAGAAGTTTAAGCATTACTTTACTAGCGTGTGAGATGAGTGCACTTGTGTGGTAGTTTGAGCATTCTTTGGCACTGCCTTTCTTTGGGATTGGAATGAAAACTGACCTTTCCCAGTCCTGTGGCCACTGCTGAGTTTTCCACATTTGCTGGCATATTGAGTGCAGCACTTTCACAGCATCATCTTTCAGGATTTGAAATAGCTCAACTGGAATTCCGTCACCTCCACTAGCTTTGTTCGTAGTGATGCTTCCTGAGGCCCACCTGACTTCACATTCCAGGATGTCTGGCTCTAAGTGAGTGATCACACCATCATGATTATCTGGGTCATGAGGAACCTTTTTGTACAGTTCTTCTGTGTATTCTTGCCACCTCTTCTTAGTATCTTCTGCTTCTGTTAGGTCCCTACCATTTCTGTCCTTTATCGTGCCCATCTTTGCATGAAATATTCCCTGGTGTCTCTAATTTTCTTGAAGAGATCTCTAGTCCTTCCCATTCTGTTGTTTTCCTCTATTTCTTTGCATTGATCACTGAGGAAGGCTTTCTTATCTCTCCTTGCTATTCTTTGGAACTCTGCATTCAAATGGGTATATCTTTCCTTTTCTCCGTTGCTTTTCGCTTCCCTTCTTTTCACAGCTATTTGTAAGGCCTTCTCAGACAGTCATTTTGCTTTTTTGCATTTCTTTTTCTTGGGGATTGTCTTAATCCCTGTCTCCTGTACAATGTCATGAACCTCTGTATAGTTCATCAGGCACTCTGTCTATCAGATCTAGTCCCTTTAGTATTGGCGCCTGAAAAATCCCATGGACAGAGGAGCCTGAGGGGCTACAGTCAGTCCAAAGGGTCAACTTACTGACTGAGCAGCAGCAACAGCAGGGTCATAAGACTGAGAAAGTAGGTTTCATATGTCCCCTGTGTGTGTGCATCACAGTGAAGCAAACTCTTCATTTTTGGGAACTCTACATGGTTTTTGAAATATTTGGTCCCAGGAAAGATGGACAAGGGTAAGGAGAATGTGCAACAGGAAGACTGTGCTGGATCTGGGCTAGGTACTTGATTGATATGGGAAGGTCAGAGTCAACTTTAGACCAGACTACCTGAGTCACTTTTCTGTTGAATTTGAGATGTGTTTTACAGGCGTGAACCTGCCTGAGCTCTGATGGCTCTGGTTTAGCATAGCCTGCTCAGAACCAAATCAGGATCTGAAATTATAAAGCTAGGATGCCTGGGGCCACCATTTAATATAAAGTTGGCAAAATGCCAATGGACAAAATATACAATTTCACCCATAAAATTCTTTCCCTTTCTTACCCACTCAAAATGAGATTCACTAAGCTGACAGAATACTGTGTCAATATAGTATAGAAAAACATAATAGGAAAAAAACAGTGGCAATTTTTAATCCATGCCAGTTAAGGGTATAGTTCCCAGTAATTTCCAAGTTCAGTAAAATCTAAAATTTTGTTATTCTCACCATCAACCCTAAAACCTTGCCTCTTATTTCTTAGATAAAGTATCAATCAACTCTTAGTTACTTATTATCAGTGATTAAATATCATTCAGTATCCATTAACTATCAGTCAGTATGATTCTTTAAAACTGGTGATGACAAGAGGCTGAGACAAAATATTTATCATTTCTGAGTTCCTTCAGTCACCTAGTTTAATGGCGAATGGTGCCCTCCCTAACAAATCTTTTTGTGAAACATTTAAGAGCTTGCAATTTTGATGGTACTAACTGGAACAGTAGTTCATTCATGGCTACCAATGAGTAGAATATTTTTAAAAAGTATCATTTTAACATTGTCAAGAGAGCAAATCTTTCTCGCTTGGGCTGTTTGATAAAAATCAGTCTCGGAGAGCGCGTAAGGTAAGCGGATATTAAAACAGGGTTATAAATCATTGCTTTAGTGTTCCGGCCTTAGAAGCTCGAAAGATCTTACCAAAAAGGGTGCATTGTTTTAATTGTGCCTCATTGTATCTGATGAGAAGACATCATTTCTCTCCTCTTCCTCCCAGGTGGCTGTTGAGGACCGCATCAGGCAGCTGCACGAAGCCCACAGGGACTTTGGCCCAGCGTCCCAGCACTTCCTTTCCAGTAAGTCATTGACCACTTTCAGCTCTTACCCTCCTCACTGCATCTTGGTGGCTATTTAGAGTTGAATTATGATAGTCTCTGCCAAATGCACTAGAGGCACCAATCATCCTGAAATATGACTTAGTGGGTGGATTCAGAAGGTTAAGATGAGGAGGACCAATTAGATCATTTTGTCCAGCCTTCCACTAATGCACAATTATTTCCTACAGTGTATTCTCAAGTGCTAAATTAAGTAATATTTTTGAATCTTTACTCAGAGCAGTTCACTTCATAAAGCTGATACTTATAATATCATATAATTATATGACAATTCAATATATATTACTGTGAATCTATGATTCTTCATATAATTGATTAAATACTACCTGCCTTTAAGTTCGAACTTCAGCCCATTCTGTTTCCTTCCCTAACTATTCTTATCTGTCTTTTATCCTTGACCTCTCTTCATTCTTTTTATTTTTGTTTTACTATTTTATTAATTATATTTTATAATTAATTATAGTATTCATATATTATTAATAAATATTATATTTTATAACTAAATATATTGTTATAATTAATAACCAAGAGGAATAACCTTGGTTAATGAAAAGTGTAATATTGGAACATACTATAAATATAACAATGTGTATATCAATCCCAAGCTTCCTATCTATCCTTCTCCCCAACTCCTCTCCTCTGGTAATCATAAATTCATTCTCTAAGTCTTTGAGTCTATTTATGTTTTATAAATAAGCTCATTTGTATCATATTTTGATATTCCACATATAAATGATATCATATGATATTTATCTTTCTCTATCTGACTTACTTCACTTAGTATGATAATCTCCATGTTGCTGCAAATGTCATCATTTCATTCTTTTTTTTTTGGCTGAGTAGCATTCCGTTGTATATATATGCCACATCTTCTTTATCCATTCCTCTGTCAATGGTCATTTAGCTTGCTTCCATGTCTTGACTACTGTAAATAATGCTACAGTGAACATTGGGGCACATGTATCTTACTGAATTATGTATTTTTCCAAATATATGCCCAGCAGTGGGATTACTAGATTATATGATAGCTCTGTTGTAAGTTTTTTAAGGAACCTCCATACTGTTCTCCATAGTTATTGTACCAGTTGTCATTCCCACCAACAATGTAAGAGGGTCCTCTTTTCTCCACACCATCTCCAAGATTTATTGTTTATAGACTTTAATAATGGCCATTCTGACTGGTGTGAGGTGATACCTCGTTGTAGTTTTGATTTGCGTTTCTCTAATAATTAGCAGCATTGAGTATCTTTTCATTTGCCTCTTGACCATCTGTATGTCTTCTTTGGAGAAATGTCTATTTAGATCTTCTGCCCATTTTTTTTTATTGGGTTGTTCATTTTTTTTTTTATCTTGAACCACATGAGCTGTTTGTAAATATTGAAGATTAATCCTTTGTTGGTCACATTGTTTTCAAATATTTTCTCCCATTCTGTGGGTTGTCTTTTCATTTTGTTTATGGTTTTGTTTGCTGTGCAAACAAAAATTAAGTTTTTGAGTTTAATTAGGTCCTATTTGTTTTTGTTTCCATTATTCTAGGAGATGGATTGAAAAATTTATGTGAAAGAGTGTTCTGCCTATGTTTACCTCTAAGACTTTCAGAGTATCCAATCTTACATTTAGATCTTTAATCCATGTTGAGTTTATTTTTGTTTGGTGGAGTTGAACCATCATTTAAGGCAATTATTTTATGCCTGCCAACATTATGAATATGACCCAACCTAACCCTTATAGCAACTTGTAAGGTAGATACTATTATTATTATACCCATTTTTAAGATGAGGAAATTGAGACACAGTCACAGAGCGTGCAGATGACAGAGCCGGGATTCGAACCCAAGAAGCCAGCTCCAGAGTCTGTTTTTAACCACCACAATAGACTGTCTTTTAGTAAATTGATAGATTTTAATCAAGAAGAAGCAATTCTATATGTTTTCCTTTCATGCTTCTGCCTTCCTCTTGTATTGCCATTTTCTAGTCCTTTCCTTTCTTCTCCATTTTCCATAGGTTAATAAAAAGATTCATGCTCACAAACATTTTAAAGTATTTGATTTGATGCTTTCATGTATGTCTCCAATTGACCATTTTATTTTAGAACAAAAATTCCCGGAAAGTAGTGGTCCTCTCTTTTCATTATACATTGATAGTATATCAAACAAGAAGTTGTCTTATTTTCTTGACTGAGTCTGACCTTTTTATCAACATGCAGTCATTATTTGAACAGTATCACAAATACTTAGAAAGAGTCAAAAAAAAGAAGGGCAAATTAAAGCAGTATACATAATTGAGTGGGACAGTGGTTTTTGAGAATGGCTCCAGAACAATTTTAAATCCTGCAGATTTTATCTTCTATGTTTTCCCCAATTTCTGGTCTGCTTAAATTGCCTTGGTGGCAGAGCCATTCTATTCGATTTAATTGAGATTAAATGCAATAACATGTAAGTTATTCATAAACCATAAATAGAAATATTACTATTATGCATATTAATTGTTCCTCAGATATCATATATATATATATATATATTCCTTCACTCTTTATTCTCTCTGCCTGCCCTACTCGAATTCCTATGTATTCCCCTGTTAAAGCCTAATCTCAGAAAATGATATGTTATACTCATTTAACCCAGGTGACAGGTAAAGTTTAATGTGTACTTTTCCTGGGTTATTTGCATTTTAATAGGGTGAAAAGCCATAAGCCTGAGGAATGACTCTCTGGGGGTGGAACGTCAGCCATAATCTCTGAGTTGTAAGGGGATAACTTTGAGGGTCCAGGAGGAGCATCTCCATACCTCTCAACCCATATCACACGGTGCCCACATCCAGAAAGGTCAGACCTGTATACACGGACACTCAGAAATCCACTGATTGACCTGCTTATATGGAGCCAGCCCCAGACATCACCAATTTCTTAAGTATTCATGTGGAGTATCAATATGTGCTTAGAAGCTTTGCTTATGGACATCACAAAATACCAATTTAGCCGAAGGGATATTTGAGAAATAGGATATCTTGAGACTAAAGATAAAAGATTATTTCCTTGTGTTGTCTCTTTTTTAAATTACAGAGGTAGTATAGGACCCTCAAGGAGATTTTGGAAAGCAGAGAGTACAAACAGGAAAGAAAAATTATCTGTAATCCAACCACTTAGAGATAACCACTATAAAAAATGTGGTTTATACACTTTCTGTCTATCTCTCAGGGATGTGTGTGTGTACGTGAACTCAGATTTTCTCTCTTGCCCCTTTTTTAAACCGAACAGGGATAAAAATATTTTACAGCTTTATGACCTGCTTTTTCCCCTTAGAACTATAATAAAAATATTTTTTGTATATTTAAATATTCCTCTGCAGAGTGCTTTTTTTAAATGATGGCATAGTATTCCCTTCTGTGGCTGTCCCACATTTACCACAATTCTAAATCACTCAATCACTTAAGGTTATTTCAAAATTTTCAGTACTTTATCGAAGATTGTATATCATATCTAATATTCTTCCTACACCTTTATAAATACCTCAGATTCTTTCCATAAGATAAATGCCCCCAAAATGGAACATGCTGTGTTAAAGCACATTTACATTTGTAAGGCTTTTGTTATGTGTTGCCAAACTGATCTGTAGAAAGTGGCACTAGAAATTGGGTGCACCATCAAAACCCTATGTGAGTCAGGGCCTCTCTGAAGTCACTTATTTACTGTTATTTTTATGTTCTATAAAAGAAAAAGAAGTTCCCCTTCCCCAAAAGTAAAAATATATTTGAAAAATACAACTAAGCTCATATTAAATGAGTTTGAATTGATAGGTGTCTAATAATTTGCTTCCAGGTTACCAGGAATAATAATAGGGTGATTTCTGAAGCTTTGAAGTAAAAAGAAAGGAGAAATAAGGACGAACCATTAACCGCACCCTCCCCCCCCAACACACAGTCACTTCTCTGTCTCCTCCTCTCTCTGTGTCTCTCTCTTTGTCTCTGTCAGACACACACACACACACACACACACACACACACACACACACCTTTGAAAATTATATTACCAGCTGTCTTTGTTTTCTTCTTTTATCAGTAGAAAGAGGCAGCCTTTTACTTAAGTATTCACTATTTCTTCTTGGTGGCCCAGTCTCTACTTGTTAGAGGCTGTTTCTTTTATCTTAGATCTGAGAGAAAATGAGAAGAGGAAACATTGTAAAATATCACCTTTATCCATTGATAGACACTAGCTTGCCTTTAATTTGAGCTTTAATATTCTACTACTTCTGATTGACTTCTGCAACGTAAACCAAGAAGAAGGAGAAATTCTAGTAGTGTGATTTTAAAATATATTTATCCTTAAAATTTTATATATTTTAAAAATATATTCATATGTCAATGATCAAAAATGTATCAGTACTATAGTATTCACTAGCCTCCTGCTAAGTCACTTCAGTCGTGTCTGACTCTGTGCAACCCCATCCCTGGGATTCTCTAGCCTAGTAGTCTGCAAATAGTCCACTTTTGTTATTTTCAAGAATTTAAGATTTTTTTTTTTAAGAATTCAAGAGTTTTTTCTGGATATTTTCTCAATTTTCTGGGCTTCTCTTCTAAATTTTACTTTTCTCATCAAGAAGTATAATTCTATATGAGAAAGTAGAAATCTTTCTGTAACAGTAGAAAGAATTTATATTTGTTATTAATATTTTACAAGTTCTAGAATTCCCTGAAGGGCCATTTCCCAAGCCAAGTTCCTCAGAACATTAATGTTCTTTGTGATGTTAATAACTCTCCCTTGAAAAAATAGTTCTGGGGTCAATAAGATTGGAAAAACACTAGGTTATAAAGATAAGCAAACTTCTTTCCTGTGGGAATTCTTGTAGCTCTTAGTATACATCAAAACTCTAAGAGGAGCCTAGAGTCGGTGACTCTCCTGTCCTACTTCTGTGACTACCAAAGCCTTTTTCAGACACACCAATTAATTTCTCACTAAACATGCCATGGAACAGACTATGAGAATTTTTGCCCTAAACTGATATTTGCCAAATAGTTTGATAATGAGAACTTTCTTCTGAAGGTAGTAAGAACATGATCCAATTAAAAAGAAAATGACTGTTTGTAAGGCCATTGGGTCAACTCTCTTTCCTGGGGTTTCCAGCCCTCATCCCCACTCCAGGAGGCCCCCTTTGCTGTGGAATTTCCTAACTGGAGAGAAGCTGAGAGAGTGTCTATATGACTTGTTTTCAAAGTACTTATTAGTGAATCCTGAAATCAATTTAATGACTTGCAACCAGCAATTTTTTAATGGAATGAAATGGAACAGATTAGAAAATATCAGAGTACGTTGCACAAGCAAGGCTAAGTATCTGGTTTCAGTTAAAGATGTGTGTGTATGTGTGTGAGTGTGTCTGTGTGTCTGTGTACTACATCACAGCGTAAAATGTATTCCTTTTATGCATTCCAGTCAAAAATGTTTGACGGGTACTGAAGTATTCCCAACCCTACCCTTACTTTACAGATGACAAAATACGGGCAGAGAGACTAAATGACATAATCAAGGTCACATAGATGGTTATAATAAACCTGGGACTGGAAGCCCGTTTCAGAACTTCAATGCCACACCTTGTGTTGCCTTACCCATTAAGAACTAATACACAGGCCAGTGACTGTCTAGTCTATCTGATACCACCACTGATTTTTCTCTCTTTTATTTCTCATGATCTGGGCCATAGCAAGTTGATTTATATAGCCTGAATTTTTCTCTCAATGCCCCTGAACCAAGTGTCATTTCACCAATGATATGAGTTATTGGTTAAGAGTATAGACTCTGAAACTAGGTTAACTGGGTTCAACTATTGATTCAGATATTTAATCTCTTTACCTCTCATCTGTAAAATGGGGCTAATAGTATATTTCATCAAATTTAAGGCATATCCCCCATGTTTTAACAGCTCTGAAATCAAAACATACCTTATGTCTAATGTCTAAAATTAAAAATAATTTTATTTATTTACTTTTGGCTGTGCTGGGTCTTCATTGCTGCATGAACTTGCTCTAGTTGTGGCAAGTGGGGGCTACTCTTTAGTTGCGGTGCATTGGGTTCTGATAGTGGTGGCTTCTCTTGTTGCAGAGCAAGTGCTTTAGGGTGTGTGGGCTTTAGTAGTTGTGGCATGTGGGCTCAGTAGTTGCAGCTCCCAGGCTCTGGAGCACAGGTTCAGTAGTTGTAGCACGTGGGCTTAGCTGCTCCAATCTGGGATCTACCCAGATCAGGGACCAAACCTATGTCTCCTGCATTGGCAGGCAGATTCTTTACCACTGAGTCACGAGGGAAGCCCTTTAATAGGGTTTTGAATTCAATAAAATATGGTAATACTATCTCTTAGTGTTATAGTGACAAGCAAAGAGTTAACATATGTAAAACCCTTACAACAGTGCCTTACCCCATGGACTATACAGTCCATGGAATTCTCCAGGCCAGAATACTGGAGTGGGTAGCCTTTCCCTTCTCCAGGGGATCTTCCCAACCTAGGGATCGAACCCAGGTCTCCCGCATTGCGGGCAGATTCTTTACCAGCTGAGCCACCAGGGAAACCCAAGAATACTGGAGTGGGTAGCCTATCCCTTCTCCAGGGGATCTTCTCGACCCAGGAATTGCAGGGTCTCTTGCCTTGCAGGTGGATTCTTTACCAACTGAGCTATCAGGGAAGCCATGCAACAGTGCCTAACACATTGTAGGTGCTGTAGTGCTATGCAAGTGTTTGCTATTAGCATTAGTATCTTTACTATCAACTTGATAGTATAACTTATTGTCTGCCTATTAGAGTCAAACTAGACATAAAAGACATAAAAGTAGCTTTCATTCTCTTGTATTTACTTCTCAGTGTATTTCCTCTCCTTTCCAAAGATGTTTTTCATGGATCTAATCTGAAAGTACAGTGTTTTGCATATTAGAAGAACTCAACAGTTACTTGTGTAACTAATGAATAGATGAATAATCAATAAGTAGACCCTAACCTAATCTCTATAAGGGGATTTCCCTGGTGGCTCAGTGGTAAAGAATTTGCCTGCCAATGCAGGAGACTCAGGGTTGATCCCTGGATTGCGAAGATCTCCTGGAGAAGGAAATGGCAAACAACTCCAGTATTCTTACCTGGAGAATCCTCTAGACAGAGGAGCCTGGCAAGCTATAGTCCATGGGGTCACAAGAGAGTCATGCATGACCAAGCAACTAAACAACAACATATAAGGACAGGATGGTTTTAGTCTTGTTGACAGATATATCCTCCAATATCTAACAGAGTATCTGTACTTGATAAATGTTCAGTAAAATTCTACACAGAATGAATTATGTCTTATACCCAAGAGAAGAGGAGATAAATTTCCTCCCCTCTATTGTTAGTACACAGTGGCATGAGATTTAGCATAGTGACTACCACATAGTAGACAATAAATAATGTGACCTTTTATGTTGCCTTTCAGCAAGGTCTAATAGCATTCATAACTTTACATAGTCCTTTTTCTAAATGTCTACTGTGCCATGTAATATATTAAGGGGAAAAGCTGTCTTCAAAATTACAACATAATCACAACTATATTAGAAAATAAATGATAAGCAACAGAAAGGTACATATCAAGAAAAGACTGAAAATTGAATACATCAAAATGCAAACAGCTGTTGTGTTTTACTTTCTTTTTACTCTTGCAGGTTTGTTTTGTTGTTGTTGTTGTTGTTGTTTTTTACTAATAACAGTGTATTTCTTGTATGATGGGAGAAAAAACAGTAAAGGCAGAATTTTTTATTCTCCAGCTCTGAACACAGTGACTTCTTGCAGTATTAAGCTCTCCTATAACTCCAGAAGACGAATTTCCTTTTTACTCTTTATTTTGAATTTAAAAGCCGTGGGTTTCACTGAGTGATCATCTCATTCTCAGATTATGAGACACTGTAAAAAGAAAGAACTGATCACTTATTTCTTGCAGGCTTTATAATCTTAACTGCCTTAATCAAATCCCTGGTTCACTCTTTTTCTCTTGTTTAAGTAACCCAAGTGTTGACAGTTTCTCCTTGCTGCATTAGGGCTACAAAGCTTGTTTCCATCTTGAGAGTTGCCAAACCTTCACCACCGCCTCCCCGACTCACACACTTAATAAAAAGGGTGAGGTGGGGGAAACTTTAAGCACGTTTCATAATTGCTGGCATTTCACTTACCAGTGCTGCAATCTATGCTACCATTGTCCTCAGGGGATGGATGGATTTGACATATGAGTAGGCCAATCATTTAAAGCTCAGATCAGCTTAAAGAAACCATCATGATAAAACTCATAAAGAAACCCATAGGTAAAATGGGAGATGATTTTCAGTCTAAAGCCATTAGGTAAAATCTCAGGGCAAAATAATTTGAGCCAGTTTCTTCAACAGTCACATGCTGTCTTGAGTGTTGGGAACTTGGAAGAAATACTGTCTAAAAACCATTTATCAGTGATGCTGGTAATGTCTCCCTAAGTTCAAAGATAGCCTTTCAGGCGCCCACAGAATGCAGTCATGGTGTTCATCATTACTCTCTCTTCTCAAAACCTATTTCTATGGCCCTTTCGCCTTGAGCTCAAATTTATATTCTCCAATTTAGACCTTAGATTTATTTGCTTGAGAGAATCCACAGGAACAAAATTTTACATGGCCCTACCCATCCATTTATTGGAATGCAGGAAGAAGCTTAGAAAAATTTATCAGTTTTGCCCTGTGGGAATTTCTGCACTGGAACTGGCTTATACTAGCTCAGGGGAGCCAATTGTTGTGTATTATAGGAATTGTGAGCTGATTGTTAAACACACCTTTGGGAGCTTGAAATCAGCCGCCATAGTGAGACTATTGATCCACCACCCCCACTGCTCCCCCGCCCCCAAATTTAGCAAATACTGCAAACCAAGACTTTCTTTTTTGGCATGACTGGTTGACCAGAACACCACCAAGTGTATTAACGTTGTTCAGATCACCCAAGTCCCTAGAAGGTAAAGTTCAGGACCCCAATACCTGTCTGCCTTAGAGAGGAGGCCCATTTGTTCTGGTCTGTGCAGGATGTTCTTGGTTTTAGCATGTGCATTCCCATGTCCCAGGAAAGCTCCTCAGTCCCAGGCATACAAGGATGGTTGCTCACCCTCACCTTCAGCAACATTCCACAGAAACAGAGCCCTACTTGGACAAGCCAGCTGTTGAGAGAACAGCCCTCAGTGTGAGGGAGGGAAGCAGGATAAGGTGGGGAAGGCTGGGCAGGAGTCAGCCTAAACATGGCAGTGGAGACTCGCTTCCACCTGCTCCCTCCCGGAACTCTGGAGCACGAATCGCTCCTCAGACTTGGCCCCATTTGGGGGTAAGGGAGCTTCTGCTCCCCCGTGTCAGTCCTCCATTGACCACGGATTTATGAGGAGTAGTGGCCAGCAAGGCAGTTTCCAGCTCTCTGGAGCTGAGAGTGGTGGAACCATAGCTGCCAACAGCGGGGAATGGGTACACCAGCTGGGGAGAGGCAATCTGAGTGGGACACCCACAGCATGGACCTCTTGCAGATTTTAGAAGCCCCCATGATACCCCGTGCAGAAACTGGCTTTCAGGCTCAATGGTGATGCTCACCTTGATAGCTAAGCGCCTCTCCTTCATCACCTGCCTACGTGGAAGTGGGTCCAGTGGCATGGCAGAGATGAGACAAGTACCGGTTTCTTTCCTATTTCATCTTCCTCCTCATGACAGATTCCTCTGGGCCTCACGAGGGCTTAGAGCCGGGAGACCAGCATCACAGCGCTGGATCAGTTTCATGACACATGGGCACTATTTTAGTGGAAGGCTGGCTCTGAAAGGTATATTTTTACACTCCCCAGAAAATGAAGGCATTTGTGCATTTGGCCTAGGGTAGCATTTTGTCATCTGTCCCAAAATACAAAGCTTTGCACAAACAGAAATGGTGGAATCACATCCCTGTGGGTAAAAATCATTACTTTCGTTTTGTTTTTTGTTTTTTTCTTCTTCCTACTTGGACGTTTTCCATTTTCAGAACACAACCAGTTTGGAAGTAGAAAATAATTTTTCCTGAGAACTTTGAGGTAAGGACAAAAGGTGTTTGGGTTTTTTTGTGTAGACTTACAGACATGTTTCCTGGTGTAAAAGCCACTCTTTTGAATTTTTAAATACACTTGCAGATAGCAGCGGTAACAAGCATCTTGATTTCAGTCTAATGCAGGTGTGCATCAGAATGTGCTGGAAGGGACGGGGATGGGCCTAGGTGATGAGGGGCATTTTAAGGATTCACGGAAACGTGAGGACAGATAGGGAAGAGCATTCACCGTCAATGATGTGTTTGCCTCTCCCTGTATTTGTCTTTGCCGCTGTGAACTTCAGACTATCACAGCTGTCACAGTTTCTCTCTTCCCTCCTCCTCCGTCCTCAGTTTCTCCCGCCTTGTGACTTCTGTTTTCTTCTTTAGCCCCCTGACTTTTTCTAACCGCCCCACCTCTCTCCCCTCTGCATTTATCTCTGTGTATTGCAATCAAGTTCTCTAAGCATCAGCTGATTGGTTCACTTATTTACTGTCTATTTACAATGAAGGTCATTTCAGAGGCCAAGGCCAGATCGAAACTAGACTTTCTTGATTTGGGCGCTAGCGACATGATAAACCAGACAATTGTCTGTTGTGGGGACTGTCGTGTGCCTTACAGGATTAGTAGCATCCCATACCAGTCACGCCCCTCTCCCTCAGTTGTGACAACAAAAATGTCTCCAGGTACTGTCCTATGTCTCCTGGAGGGCAGAATTGTCCCTGGTTGAGGATGCCTCCTGTCCACCAACCCCTGGACCATGTGCGGCCCTCAAAACAAGGTCACAAGGACTGAGTGCAGTGACCTCTGCCTGAGGGAGCATGGGAGATGACTTTTCTGCATTCCTAGGTCCCCTTCAATGAAGAGACAACCCTCTGCTGTCTGTCCCTTTGGGAGTCACCTCAGCTACCTTGCCCGGGATCACACCCCTTCCATAGGCAGCTCCTGAGTAATATAGGAGTACAGAGACATGGCCATTTTGGCCCAACTCAGGAGAACTTGAACATTCTAGCTCAAAAGTTCCCGAGGGGTTGAGGGAGACTGTCTCTGGGCTTGCGTCCAAGCTTTGCTGCCATGCCTGCTCCCTTCTATATGTGTTGATCACAAAGGCACCATGACTTCCCAAATACCCTCCTCTCTGAACTTGGTCTTAGAGTCTACTTCCTGGGGAACCCAGTCTGTGATGGGGCAGTGTAACAGACAGACATTTAGATGCATCTGAGAAAAAAAAAAGCCTTATCATAGGCTCATGCTGGTCATTGGGTAATTTGATTTACTCTTGCTTTCATAACGAGGTTGATGATTCTGCCCAGCACATGTGATGATGATCGCTATTTAAGGTGTCTGACCTCAATGAGCTCCATCAATGGGGAAGGACTTTGGGGACAGCAGAAAATTACATCAGCCCCTTGCCTCACACCTAAAGCTCAGCAGGATACATGCCAATGACAGGCAAGAGTTAGAATGAAAGAGACTCAATAAAGTAGATCATAAAAGGAAACAGGTTGGAGTCTGAGCACCACAAGCGTAAAGGACATGCATTATGCTTTTCTTTTTTTTTTTAATTTCATACATCTAACCCCTGACAAATAGATGCAGGAGATACCTTGATTGAATGAATAACGGCACACTTGCAAGATTATTCCCACTCTAATATGATAGAAAAGAACTTAACCTAATGTCCTGAAAAAGTTAGGAGCTTCCCTATATTTTCAGCCAGTTAAGAACTGATTCATTCTTTCACTCAACAAATGTCCATTCAGTGACCACTATAGGTCAGACCCTTTCTAGGTACTGGGAAAGCAGTAGTGATTAGAAGATGAGTTCTGTCTCATGGAGCTTGAACTTTAATAGGAGAAGGCAATCATGTCTTAATAAGCTGGATAAAGAAGAATAAAGCAGGCTAAAGAGGCCAGAGGTGATGGGGACAGGAACACTTTAAATGGGGTGGTCAGGGTGGTCACATTTCATCAAGAAGCGAGGAAGCACAGCAGGCAGATACGGGGGTTTGTGCAGAGGGTTCCAAGTAGAGGAAATAGGAAATGTAAAGGCTCTGGGATGGGAGCATCCTTAGGGGGCTTGAGAAACAATGAAGAGACTAGTATGACTGAAACTGAGGAAGCAAGATGATAAATAAGAGCAGGTGACTGAGCACCCAAGAGTCAGACCAAGTAGAGTCCTGTCACCTACAGTTCAAAGCAAGTGGAATCTGTTCTTAGTAAGAAGGGCAGACCTGGAGGGTTCTAAGCTAAAAAGCAACAGGACCCGACTTCCTGTGCCTATAGCATCTGCTCGTTCATTCACGTATTTATTCATAAACACTAGGCAGTTGGAAGAGGAAGATGAGAAAGACAGAATCCTGGCCTTGGGGCACTCAAATTCTGAACCATTTGAGTTAGACCTAAGCCAGTTGAGTTAGACCTATACAAAGAGCCTTATACAAAGAGATTTTAAAAAATCGTGATCTTCTATAGTTGTGGGAAATAGTGGGTGTCATGGGAGTAGAGTGGAAGGAGGAATTAATTCTCCAGTGAGGAAAATGAGGTGTTCCATATTGACTAGTATTAATGCGCATGGCCCCTGAGGCTACGTGCAAATCCAAGGTAGAGAATATTTCATCTGATAGGAATCTAGTAGAGGATGCTTCTGATTACCTGACCCTTGGTTTCACTTAGCGAGAGTCGCAAGATGTATTCAGTTTTGCAAATTAGGTTCTCCCTTATCCTTAGCCATTCTGATATGATGAATATCCCCCTTTCCAATTTCACATGTAGTCTCCTTATAGCCCTTTTGTCCAGAAAGGGATTTCTTATGTATGTATAATGAATATAAATATAGGTTTTAGGAAGCACTAATGTTTTAATGAGCTAGAAGCAGGCAGACAAGAGAGAGAATAATTGAAGAATTAGTCAACATGGGGGCAATTTGACTTGAAAGCGAAAATCTGAGCAGGAAATGTCTGGGAAAAAATGAGAAGAGGAATGGAATGGAAGGAGCTCATTTATGATGTGAGCTAAACCCAGTAGAATTCTGTCTCAGAAGGTAAAAAGTGAAAGTTTGTATGGGGAACTTGACCTAGGCCAGCTATCAAGGGAAAGAGACTAATTCAAAAGACTTGGCCCAGGCAATATGGAGCAGCTGCATCTCTTAGAGGTGTCAGGAGAAGAAGGGAAAGTTTTGAAACCAAAGCCTCAGTTATTCCTGGGGCCAAACATAGAAGCTCACTAGAACCCTTGCTGTCTTAGGGCAAAATTAAGGATGACAAAACTGATGTCTTAGGACAAGTCAGGTAATTCCTTTAACATGAACCACCCACACCAATTGAAGTAGAACAAAAAAGATTGTAAGTTCAGTGATGTGAAATTTAATTTAAAAATCAGAACTGAAAATAAACATGAAAATGAAATGTTTTATTTCTTCCTAAAAATACTCGGCTATTAATATTTGTTTTGAGTTCCTAAACAATACTAATAGAGAATGATAAAACACAGTTGACTTTTGTAGTTGGCACCAGCCTCAGAATGCCAGAAGGGAGATTTGTCTTCTTTCAACTTCTACTACTCTGAGAATTGCCTACAATTTTTTGAAGAGTCAGAAACTGGCTGGAAAAGGAGAAAGCAGGATTATTTAGTGGAGTTGTTTGCTAGGCTCATGATTTGGAGGTTAACAGTCAGGGTAGCTGTAGCACCATAGAATCTCTCATTTGCCTGGTTTCCCTGGGATTCCTCACATTGGCAGTGAGTCAGTTAATGGAATAAATATCTTGATAGCTCACTATATAAATTATGATGATAATAAGGGTAGGGATAGGAAAACAAACAAAAAAAATGAGCACTCTCTGCTCTTAACACTGGCTGAGCAAAGCATCTTGCATGGATTAACCTGTTTAATCTTTACAACAACCTTATAAAATAAGGATTATTTTTTTGAATATGCATATATTTCTTTCTTTTGTTGTCTGTGTTGGGTCTTATTTGAAGAACGTGGGATCTTCATTGCAACAGGTGGCCTTCTCTAGTTTTGGTGCAGGCTTCTCCCTAGTTATGGCCCACAAGCTCAGTAGTTGCGATGCATAGGCTTCGTTGCCCCATGTCTTGAGGGATCTTAGTTCCCCAACCCGGGATCAAACCCACATCCCCTGCATTGGAAGGCACAGTCTTAACCACTGGACCACCAGGGAAGTTCCCAAAATAAGGATTATTATTGTCTCCATGTCACAGAAGAGAAAATTGAGACAAGAGAAGTTTAATAACATAATTTAAGTAACCCCTATAGAATTTCAGCTTCAGAGAAGGGGCTCCAGGGACTAGTGAGGGCAAACCCCAAGTCTCAACTGCAGAGACTAAAAGGGATAATCCCCATTAATGTTTTGAATGATAGTAGAGGAAGTGGCTAGTAGAGTAAGAAATGGGAGTGATTTGGCTTGTGAATATTTTTCTATTCTTTAATCTCTTTAATGTTCTTCTCGCCCTCACTCTCTCACCCTTATCGTCTCGCCCTCTTGCACTATAGGTTGACTGCTAGATCAGTTCTGATTGTCCCTAAATGTGTTGGGGTTTGAGGTCTGGGCTGAAGGACCAGAGACCATCTGGTCATGTGCTCATGGTAACTCATCAGGGCATAAGAAGACGATCTTCTCTTCCTACCATATCTGCTGAAGCTCCATTGGCCAAAGCGACTCATATGATCAAGGTCAAGGGGCTGGGAAATACACTCTGCTAGTCCTGTGGCTATCTCCAGTATAGATATTTAATTCTTTTGTAGTGGAATAAAGAACTGAGGTCACAATTTAATTTCTCCCTCCCTTTTATCACTTTTATTGCTATTGCTATCATATTCTTAGCTGTTTCTCACTCTTATCTTGCTTTCTAAATGGATATGCATCTCATTTATAATCATTTGGTTTTTAATATCTGAGTTGCTCCCCGCTGGCTCAGGTTTCAAATTTTACTTTCTTTGAAATTTCTCTGGTGCCTAATGCAATACCGTTCACACAGAGAGCATTCAGCAAATGGTGTTGACTGCCTGCTGTCTTTTAAAAGCACATCTGGAGAGATACGGAAGGCACCTGGCATTATTGCACTGACTTCTTAGTAACCTGGCTAACCCAGATGGCCTAAAGACCTCAGCTGGCTTTACGCAGAGGAAAGTAGTTAATGTTACTACTTTTCAGTTGCTAAGTCATGTCTGTCTCCTTGCAACCCCATGAACTGCATCCTGCCAGGCTCCTCCATCCTCCATTATCTCCCGGAGTTTGCTCCAATTCATGTTCATTGAGTCAGTAATGCTATCTAACTATCTTATCCTCTGCCACCCACTTCTTCTGCCTTCCATCTTTCCCAGCATCAGGGTCTTTTCCAATGAGTTGGCTCTTCGCATCAGGTGGCCAAAGTATTGGAGCTTCAGCTTCAGCCTCAATCCTCCCAGTGAATATTCAGGGTTGATTTCCTTTAGTATTGACCGATTTGACCTCCTTGCAGTCCAAGGGACTCTTAAGGGTCTTCTCTAGCACCATGATTCGAAAGCATCAATTCTTCGGTGCTCAGCCTTCTTAATGGTCCAACTCTCACATCCGTACATGACTACTGGAAAAACCATAGCTGTGGTAATAGAGTCCACCAGTTGTGTTTGAAATTATCAGAAACCCCATGAGTCAGTCATGGCTCAACTTACACAGGCACCTGTCCTCCTATATCAGCCTTATGAGGCTTGATTTCTTTCTTACTGGCTTAATCATCACAATGAGATTCCTGGAGCTTGGTATAAGTCAGTTTGAAGGAGCTTTTCTCTCGAGTCATGTTACCAAATATTGGTCTTTGTGGGGTTGTACAGCCAGAGGCACTGGATATTAGATCTAGTGTCTATCTCCACAACTCAGTCACCTTGCCAGAGACTTTAGTATGAACTCTTGTCTTCCCAGATCAAATATAAACCTGAGCTTCTAAATGACTTGGCAATCTACTGACAAACCCCACAGTCTGGCATTCTGTTCACCATGTGCGATGGTCTCAGAGCTCAGTGTTATCTGCCTGACAGCTCATATAATATTTACAGGTTGTTATTCGCAAGGAATTTTAGTTAGCCATAAAGATTTTCACAGCCATGGCAGACATTAGAGGTCTCATTCATCACTCTCGTGACCTTCCCCTCTGGAATGTAGCCCATCTGTCTCAGCTGTTGAAATCTTTATGGAAAACCTGCCTATCTTTGAAAGTTTAGTAAGTGATCTTAAAGTTTTCATTGAATCTTTACTTTTGATATATGGTATAGATATATAAAATACTATTCTTATTTTAATTTAATGTCTTGGAAAGTGTTACATTTAACTTGACCTTTCATTTAAATGACAGAAAACTTACTCTGGCTATAGGAGCTCTATGGATCACATCAAAAGAAAATAGAAATCATACAGAAAGCAATTGTGGTGGGGGAAAATGATCTATACATATGCATACATTTGCTATTAATAACTACATGTTATTAATGTACTACATTAAACTGAAAACTGAAACCCTGTATTATAATCTTGATTATGACCTTAGGAAGTGAAAAAAGTAGAAATAAATTTTTCATGTAATTAATTATTATAAGGGCTTCCCTTGTGACTCAGCTGGTAAAGAATCTACCTGCAATGCAGGAGACCTGGGTCCAATCCCTGGGTTGGGAACATCCCCTGGAGAAGGGAATGGCTACCCACTCCAGTATTCTGGCCTGGAGAATTATTATAAAGGAGACCAGAAACAAATTCCATAAATAAATGAATCAAACAGGCTGGTTTATAGGACAGAAGAGAGGCGTGATTAACCCTCAGATGATCCCCCGCTGCATTCACATTATTCTCCTGTCATACACCATTTCTCAAACACGTAGTTAGGACCTAATACTGCTACTTCCCCTCTGTCTACCTGCTCCATCAACTTGTCTGATCTGATTTAGTCTTCAGCACTCCTATAAAATTGCTCTGTCGAGATCAACAGTGATCTTGTGAGCCATACATATTTCTCTTTTATACCCTTAGTCCATTGGAATCCACTGTAGCTCATACTTCACCATCTGGCTATCCTTCTTGTGTTTCACCCTACTTCATTCTAGTTTCTACATTATCCTTTTTGGCAGCTTTTCTATTGCCACTACCATTTCGGTGCATTCCACAGGGTACAATTCCTTTGACAGCCTTCTCTCCTTAAAAAGAGTCCAGCCATGAGTCTTTTCCAGTGGTCCAGTGGTTAAGACTCTGAACTCCCAATGCAGGGGCCCTGGGTTCCATCCCTGGTCAGGGAACTAGATCCCACATGCCACAACCAAGACCTAGCAGAGCCAAATAAATATAAATAAATATATTTTTTTAAAAAAAGAGTTCAGCCATTTTTATAGCTTCGTCTACTATATAGTACTTACAGTCTTGATCTTTCACTTGAGTTTCAGTGATAAGACCCATCTTCCAAGTATTTTAATCTAAACACATAATTTATCTGAAATTCACCTTCCAGTTTATTTTTCCTGTCAGTGAAACTCCTAATTGCCTACTAACTACATCTTAGAAGTATAGAGTCATCTGTGACTTCTTGCTTTCACTGGACACCAAAGTCACTTACAAACTACCTCTCAAACTCCACCCTCCTACCTCTAATCTGTATAACCTCTTGTGTATATAGTACCTCTAGAACAATCTTCTTGTCTTTTCATCATTCAAATCCTCTGATTATAAAACAGTCTATGACCTGCTATTTCCCATTGTGTCATATATGAACTAAACTGTTCAACATTCACACTGATGAATAATGGACAAATGGTCTACCTAAGAATGAAGAGTCTGTTGGGAAGATGGCGTTGGTGTAGGCAGACAAAGATGAAGAAAAAAGTTACCACAAGCCTAGGCAGTTAGATAATGTTCAAAGACTTTTCTCTCTGGCCCACTTTATACTATATGAGGCACATTCATAGTAGTTAAAACTGGATCTGAAGGTGAAAGACAAATGCTGCCCAGGTGAGACAAAGAGATAGTTTCCAGGACTACTACTATTCAGACAACATCCCATAACTATGTGATAGCAACATGATTTGTATGGTGATTAACATTTTGCAAAACAATTTCATATTGATTTTCTCATTTTATCCTGATAATATTTCACTAAGGGAGATATCATTATTCCCATTTTGTATATAAGAAAAATAAGGCTCAGGGAGAAAACAAAACTTGCTTAAGATAATGCAGTGATGATAGTGTCAGGACTCAAATCCAGCCCTTCTGAATCTATGTTCTGGACACCCTTAGCAATCCAGATACCCTTCTAGACTCTGAGCTGGGATTAGAGGTAGAAAGCCAGTGTGCTGAATGCCTTTCTGATCTCAAAAAGTTTATTATCTATCATGGAAAGAGGAGATGGGAAAGGCATGTTTTCAAATAGTCCATTGTATTACACAATATATCTAACATGCCTTGAGAATTGTACCAATGGAATGTCATTAACCTGTTGTGGACCATGGATTTTCTCTTTGCACCTTGACCAGTAAAGAAAGACTCCTGTTGGCAAGAACATAATTTATATACAGTGCCTTTAAAATGTTCATATCCTTGAATCAAGTAAATATACTTCTAGGAATTTAACTTAAGAAAATTAACAAAGATGTGTGCAAAGATTTATCTACAGAGATGTTCATTGTAGCCTTACTTATACCAGTGAAAAACTAGAAACAATCTAAATTGTCCCAAAGAGAGAACTTATAAAATACAGTATAGTACTTCTACTAATGGAATACTGTTCAGTCATTTAAAATGATGTGAGCAACCACAGATGGTTTGGGTAGTTAGTGGCTAGTTAGAAGCAGGTTTGGCTGCATGTAACAGAAAACTCAAATAACAGTTACTTACACAAAGTAGGAGTCTCTAAGTTTCTCACATAGAAATTCAGCGATAAACTGAAATGATAGCTACATATTGGTCAAGAACTAGATTTCTCTATGATACAAATGAACGTGCTTACAAAACAGAAATAGACTCACAGACTTAGAGAACAATCTTACGGTTGCCAGGAATAAGTATGGGAGGAGGGGATAGTTAGGAAGTTTGGGATGGACATGTATGCACTGCTATATTTAAAACAGATAACCAACAAGAACCTGCTATATGATACAGGGAACTCTGCTCCATATTATCTGGCCTGAATGGGAGGGGAGTTTGGGGGAGAATGGTTACATGTATATGTATGGCTGAGTCCCTTTGCTGTCTGCCTGAAACTAACACTACATTGCTAATTGGCGATACTCCAATATAAAATAAAAAGTTTAAAATTTTTAATTAAAAAGTCAAACAATAAAATACTTTTAAGAAAATAAAGTTGAAAAAACAGATTTCTCATATATTTTTAAATTTTTATTTGTTTTTTATTGGAGTATAATTGCTTTCTAATGTGTTAGTTTCTGCTATACAACACAGTGAGTCAGCTATCTGTATGCGTATATCCTCATCCTCTTGAGCCTCCCCCCTTTTTCTCAGCCATTCTTTGTGCATAACTCCTGTAACCTAAGTGGTGAGGGTCCTACTCATATCACCTCTGGCATTCACCATAGCCAGGCTCACCAAAACTAGACTTGCAACTACACATACCTGTGACTCTGCCTTTAAGGGCGTCTCTGGCCACCAGCACCTGCTCATCAGCACAGGGGGCGTACCGGAAGTGCCAGGGAGTTCAAGACTTCCACGCTCCAGGAATAGCCCTCGAGCAATAGTAGATAAATTCACCATTCCCTTGCCCTTCAGGTGTGCAGGGGCCAACTCTGAAGTGTGTCCTACACTGAAGCCCCAGCTGCACTGAGCCCCAGCTGCCCAAAGCAGCAAAGCATCCTTGATCAGCTTGCTTCCCTTTCCTGACTCACTTCCGGCTCTTCTCCCAGTGCCTCCCTCCATCAGGCCTCTAACTCCTTGCACTCAGACCCTTGTGCCTGTCTGTTTCTGGGGAGCTGCAACCAAGACAGCTTCTGTTCTCCTGGTGACTATAGCTCCGAACATCATCACATCCAAGGCAGGAAGAAGGCAGATGGGAAAAGGGCAAAGCTGCCTTTCAGTTCAGTCAGTCTTTGAAAGAACTTTCCCAGGAGCCTCACCTGAATACCCTCAGCTAACATTCTCAGGACCTTGGGAACACTGCTGCACCCAACAGTTACAGATGCTGTTACCAAAAAAGAGACCTGGTGGCAATCCGGGGTACACTTGTTACTAGCTGTGTGACCCTTTACTAGCTGAGTTAGTTTACTGACCGTTTCTGAGCTTGGGTTGCTTTATGTGTAACAATGGAATAGTGTGACCATGGTGGGCATTTGGAAGGATCACATTAAGAAACATACAATGCGTGGTACAGAGTAGACATGTGATAGCCATGTTTTCTCTACTTCCTGAATCATCTGACTTTAACTCTGAGTAATAAACCAAAATTACCATCTAATACTTACTGATTTATGACCTTAGACATATCTTCCCATGTGATCTTAGCTGTTTGATCATCTGCAAAATAAAAATAATAATACCCACCTCACAAGTTACTCTGACTATATCAAATGAGCTATTTGAAGTCACATTTCAGGCACAGAGAGGGGTTTTCCTTTCTCCCCCAACCCCTCCCATCACTTCCTCTAGATCAAGAATTTTCAACAGTGATATTGCCCCCAAGAGGGCAAAAATTGGTTTTGGGGAGATGTAAAACTCATTCTCTTTATATGTGAAGCACAGATACATACAAAAATGCAGAAACTGATACAGATATAGTGTATCTGTGGCATAGGGTGATTAGGAGCAAAAAATAGACTGAAAAAATAGACTTTAGTACATGGAAGTTCAATAAAGAGAAATAAAGATGTTTTCTGTGTTGATCTTCTTAAAAAGAAAGAAAAGATACCTGGAATTGGGGAAGAGAGTGGGGAAAGGTTGAGAAATATTGCTCTAGTGTCAATCTTGATAGACTGAGTCCATAAAAACCATTCTTGGAATCCACATGCTTCTGAGCTGGCCTATCTTCCCCAATGCCTTTTTCATAACCCCCACAGGTGAGGTTTCTCTTTTGTCCCCAGTGAATTGGTGGGTTTTATTTATTTTTATAAACTGTCCCCACTTTCTTTTGACCCAGGTTATGTTGTTAAACTCCAAAACCACCAAATATAAGAAAGGTAGAAAGATTACTGAACATAGGAGGGTCTGAATTCCAGCGAGTGCACTTTTGGCACAGGTTAAATAATACTAGCTTTCTTTCTAATTTTCTGGTTGGGTCCCTGTGTTGATTAAAACATGGCTTAACACCAGGGTGCTTTCCCTTGGCCCATTCTGTTCATCATGCATTAGAAAATGGTAGAAATGAGAACTTCCCTGAAACAGTGGGCTCTGTGTAGGTGATTTACAAAAACACCTCGGGCATGATATTGAATCCTGTCACCTCGAGGGAGGACAGAGATTTGAAAGTAAAACTGTTACCCTTTCTTGCTGTTGATATCATACTGCTTCTGTAACCAAGGGGAAATGCAGAGGTTGGTTTTGGAATGAATAAACTCATGTGTAGTTTGCTATTTAAATTCAGTAGACAATACTCCACGGTGCTGCTGCCGTATGATAATGGATGGTTTTTACCCTTGAGAATCTGAATCACAAAGCTGCATCAGAATTACATGTAGCAGTTATAGAAACATCTGTATAAGAAAATACCAAAGGACAGCAGAGTGTCATTAAAAACTATTTGCCAGTAAATCTGCATGTGATGGGCTAGTAAAAATGGACACGTTAGGCATAAGAGATGTGTCTGCCTATCGTGTAGGCTAGCTTTGTGAGGGATGACAAGCTTCCACTGGTACCCTGAGATAAGAAACAGCTGTTGCAGGCATTGGCATTCCTGCAAGAAGTGAAATGATAATTATGAAACACACTTACAAGAGTTACCATATATTTGACAAACTTTGGAATATATGCAAGACCAGAATCCGGCAGCCCCGAGCTTTTGCTCAACAACCTTTTGGCAGTCTCCTGAGGAGTAATGATTCCAATCGCATAGAACCGATGTCCGATTGTGTGTTATTTCTAAAGCAAGTAGTTGCTGTGTGTGTGTGTGTGGTAGGGATAGAGGGCAGGGGCAAGATGGAGGAAGGCTGTTATTTTTCTTTTTTATTGCATCAAGGACATTTTTTGGTATAAAATTTCCGACTTTCAAATGATGACTGCAAAGCAGTTGCTTAGGTGCATTTATGAATTGTGAGTCAAAGAGGGAAAAACATCTTTCAGCACAAAAGCTTCGCTGAATCTCACCATCATATCTGTTTAATAGCTACACAGAAAGGCAATGAGCTTTTATTTTAGAAGGTAAAAAAATTCACCATTTTCATATACAATTTCTATACTCTATAAAAATTAATAAAAACTCCAATTACAAGAGCTTAAAATTTCATATTGATCTGGAACTTACCTTTTTGTAGAACTTGTTTTTAAAATTATATCCATTCAGCTTTTTAGTTCAAGCATATTCTTAACTACTACTCTGGCATTTTCTGGGGATTTTTTTTTTCTTTTTAATGTTTAACTGTACAAAGTCCACTATAGATGCCTGGTGTGGGTCTGGCCATTTGCTCAGCAGGCATTCCACTTTTCCTCTGTTTCCTGCTAGATTTTCTACTTGAAGGTTGTTCCATTCAGGCAGAGCACCCCTACCCAGCCAGCACCCCACCCAGCAGCCAGTAGAGCAGACTCTTCTGCTATCAGAGGACATTCTCAGCAGCCTCCAGATCAGACTTTCTGGATGAGATGGTTGGATGGCATCACCAACTCGATGAACATGAGTTCGACCAAGCTCTAGGAGTTGGTGAAGGACAGGGAAGCCTGACGTGCTACAGTTATGGGGTCTCGAAGAGTTGGACACGACTGAGCGACTGAACAGCAGAATAATAGGGAACTGGAGAAGGATGATCAGACAAATGGTGCAGCTCAGCCCATAGCAATCTTTATGGAAAGAAGAACCATTCCTTCTCTGCTTAGCCATCCATAGCCTTGGCAATACAGCCAACGCAAACTGGACCAAGTGCTCCCTGGAGTTCTCTTCCACCTTCTGATTTTATGCTATGGTTTTAAGAAGTATTACAGCATACTAACACATATATATGGAATTTAGAAAGATGGTAACGATAACCCTATATGCAAAACAGAAAAAGAGACACAGAAATACAGAACAGACTTTTGAACTCTGTGGGAGAATGTGAGGGTTGGATATTTCAAAAGAACAGCATGTATACTATCTGTGGTGAAACAGATCACCAGCCCAGGTGGGATGCACGAGACAAGTGCTCGGGCCTGGTGCAGTGGGAAGACCCAGAGGAATCGGGTGGAGAGGGAGGTGGGAGGGGGGATCGGGATGGGGAATACGTGTAACTCTATGGCTGATTCATATCAATGTATGACAAAACCCACTGAAATGTTGTGAAGTAATTAGCCTCCAACTAATAAAAAAATAAAATAAAATAAAAAGTAGGCACCCCGAGCAACCAGGAGCCATGATCTCTGGCTCTCCACCATGTTTCATGCTAGAGAAGGCTTGGGTTTTTAAGTTCCCATAACAGCAGACTGCCCAGTCAGCTCAGGGAGTTCAGCCTAAGTCCTCAGATCGGGTCTTATTACTCCCTGTACTAATCTGGTCAAGAAAATTGTGCCCTAGAGAAGAATAATGGACAAGAGGAGAGTTGAGCAGATAATGACAAAGGTGAAGGAGAGAACAACAGAAAAAGAAAGGGAGAGTTTGAAGGCAGGGACTACTTCCAAACAACAGATAAATGTCTTTTTCCTCCATATTAAAAATCTGTCCACCAAAATGAAAAGGCATAATTAGCAGCTAAATACAGATTTACGTCTTATATCTGTTAAATGACATATCGCCAAGGTACAAAGCAGCATGTCTGGTTGAAGGTTGGGTGATTTGAGCCCTCTATCACTCTATGTAAAACAAAGAATCTATAGTTTCATTACCCTTAAATTGTCTGGCAGTGGGCAAAGTTTTATTAGAAGCTGTTCTTTCATATTATGCAGTGTAGTCAAGGATATATTAGCTTTGACATTTTCTTACATCTCAATACACTGTGAACTGAATTTACTGTGAGACTAATTTAGAAGGGAGATTTTCATAGGAGGAAGTAATGGTCAACATCAGCTGTGCTTAAACTAAAGCAGGATGAAAATTCAGGGGAAAAATGGACATACACATAAAATTACTGGTTGTTAATAAGAATGCTTCTTATATTTAAATGCTTGATGCAACTCTATGTATCAAAACTGGAGTTTCTTAAAACTCTGTTCAGGAGGAAGATTTTATTATTAACGAAATGGTATAATATCTCATAACATGATCATTTTCTCTTAAAGAAGCCAAAAAACCCCATCATATTAAACTGCACATAAAAGGTTGTTCAACTTTGGAAAAGAAAAAAAAAAAAAACAGCACTACAAGTTAAGCATTTAAAACAATTTAAAAGTGATTTATTTGAGTGATATACAATCAAGTTGTTATGAAACGAATTCCCAGTATGTGAAATTTAATTTCACCTGTAGGATCCATCACTCATCACCAAAGTTTTATTACACTCTAGTATCGGGTGCCATTCTCTCACTTGGGGTTATCTTTTCTAATCAGATCATGCTGGTCATCTGACATTTTTGAGGCACCAATTAAAACATGTCATCAGTAAATGAAATTGAATTCTGTTCAAACCAAATAAAGAGGAAAACTAGCATATCAGAGTGATAAGTGGAGTACTTTAGTGTCAATAACTTAGAATATAAATATATCATAGAGCGATGTTTCAGCTGCTAAACTAATAAAACCCAGTCAATCAAAGTAAAAGATACTGCAAAACAGCAACAGGAAGTTTTATAAGAACAGCACCCAATGGAGACACATAAGAGAAAACCTGTACACATTCAGTTTCTTATCTGCTCTATAGGTATAGCAGTGGAACGTTTTTTTGTGTGTGTTTTTTTCCCTTTGCATTTATCTTTGTGCCTGAATGAGTTCAATTTCACTTATATCAGGACAAAAACTTCAGAACAGCACGTTAATCCGTCCTGTCTTCATGGGCAACTGAACAAACAGACCAATATCAGTGTAAAATTGTAATTCTGGAGATTAATGCTGTCTTTCTTGTTTGCTGTGAACTTGACCTCTTTGCCTTTCTTTCCCCCCCTTTTTTAGCTTCTGTCCAGGGTCCCTGGGAGAGAGCCATCTCACCAAACAAAGTGCCCTACTATATCAAGTAAGTCGAAAACATCAAGTTCTTAAAGAGGCATGTATTTTGGCTAATATGTATATTCACAGATGAATTTATTTTTAAATCTTGACGTTAGCCTGGCCTACAATACCTAGTTCTTTCTTCCCCAAGGAAGCTTGGATAAGTAACTCATGCTACAATGACCACTGAAAACTTGCTGATGCCACAGGGAGGTACCTTTTGGAAAAGTCCAGTTAATGCAGCATACATGTTACGGTTTGTGTTTGGAGGTGGTGTGGATTTCACGCAATAGAATAGAAACTGCCTATAATATGATGGAGAGTAGCAGTGAATACTTACAAGAACAATTTTATTTATTCCGGGGTTTTCCCACATTTCTTCTTTAGACAAAGATGGAAGGTGTCTGCAACTATCTGTCCACAGACTGTTTTAGGTGAATAAATACTTGATGTACCCAAAGGCAGGCAGTCACAGTTCTGGATTTGTGGAGCTGAGGTGTTAATTCTCAACACATAGCACTTGGCATTTTTCACATAACAACAACAAAAATAATATTGTGTTCGGAGGCTATTTATGTCAGTCAAAGGCATACAGGTTCTTAGAAGCACCTTCTGCAAGATGCTGTATGAAATACAAATTATGATACATTGGGTTGCCATGAAAGAGAGAGGAGAGAGAGTATTGAGTTATTATGGTGCCTTAACAGTTACTCATCAATTGTGTAATTGAGTCCAGCTTAAATTTAAGTTTCAGTCAGCCACCTCAACAACAATTTAAATAAATCAGATTCATGAAATAGTCTGCAATACCAACTTAAGTCTTTGAACTTGCTTCCACTATCAGTCTGACTAAAATTATGAAATGTTTTTCCATCTTTTCAGCCTGCCATCTTTTATCGAGTCTGTTTTTACTCTTCCACTGCCCATCAATCCTTCATAATTCAGTTCTCAAGCAATAAGGGCAGTCCTAGATCTTCATTACCACAGTTCTCAAGAAATTGGATTTCATGCCTCAATTTTGTTAACTCAAAAGAATGGGATTGAAGGGATGTTTTTGGCTCCTCAAGGAGAGCTATATCCTTTAGGAAAGGTGGTCTTACTAAATTTTTCCAGACAGGGTTTCTCTCACTTTAAAAATTCTACTTCAGTGTGTTTTGATCCTACTTTTTAATTTTCCAGTTTCAAATTTGATTTTATTATTTTTGTTGTGTATAATTATTTAGTTACTCTAAAGTACATGGTTTAATACCTATTTAAAATCATCCATTCTCTTAAATAATGTACTGATTTTTAGACATGAACTCTATTGCTTTACATGCACTGTATATTTTGTGGAGCCATTTTATTCAAATTCTTCCCAGTCTTCTTCTACATCAGTGTCTTCATCATCACAAATTTCCATTTCTGACTAAGACCTGCTCCTTTTTAAATCCATTTCTAAAACTCTCACTTTATCCAATTCCTTTATGAGCTAAAATAAAAACTCCTCTTGTGGCCCAGATGTTAGGATCACCTGAGAGTCTGAGACATCTTTAAGCCGTCATTCTCCAAATTGTTACCTGTTTGGGGTTCATTAAGTATCTCATGGGATTCCTAGAGTACCCCCCTCATCTCACTGTCCTTTCCCTAAATAGGTATCTTCTCCCTGACATTACATCTCCTTTGAAAGATCCCAGCATAGTGCTGTGAAGCAGTGGAAATGAATTCGGTCCAGAAAAATGAAAAGAAAACGAATTCCAGAAAAGCTATAATTCCTCCCTGTATCTTAGACTCTTACTGCTCCTCAGTAGGATCAGAGGACAGCCACTCTCTGTTTTTCTTCCTGTTTGTCCAGAGCTCCTTCACCATCTTGAAGATTATGGTTCCGATTTTGGGAGGGGCACAGATCTGGGAATAAGAAAACATGACTTCTGGTCCTGACTCTGTGATTAGTTGATTGTATGGCCTAGGGCAAGTCATTTCACCTGCACAAAGCTTGGTTTCTCATTTCTCAAATGAAGAGTTGGACTAGATGACATCTAAGCTCCTTTGTAACTCTAGGAATCAAAGCATGTGACTGATTCCATGGTCTTGTCCAAATTCAAAACCTTTAAGAACTCAGCCTTCTTTTTTAAAAAGTTTAATCTTTTTTAAAAAAAAAATTCTTTATTTTCATTATTAACAGAATATAAATTCTCAGTTTTAAAAATAACACAGAAATTCTATTTTTCCACTGTGAATTAGCTTCACATATGCCCTCTCAGTCCACTCCGGTTTCTCCAGGTACCTAAGGAGCTTTGGTCTTGGTGTTTAATTTAGAACTATTATTCTTCCTAGTTTAATGGTAAGAAATATAGAACAACAGACAGGAAAATGAGCAGAGAGGTGAGGATGGAGACGTTAAAAGCCTCTGAAGTGATCAGTCCCTTGGAATGAAGAATTACCTAATTTCTCAAAGATGTACCTGAAACTTTACAGAGATCAATTCTCTGTACAAGACAACTAAGATGGCGGAGGAATAGAATGAGGAGACCACTTTCTCCCCCACAAATTCATCGAAAGATCATTTGAACGCTGAGCAAACTCCACAAAACAACTTCTGATCGCTAGCAGAGGACATCAGACACCCAGAAAAACAGCCCATTGTCTTCAAAAGGAGGTAGGATAAAATATAAAAGATAAAAAGAGAGACAATAGAATTAGGGACGGAGATCCATCCCGGGAAGGGAGTCGTAATAGAGGAAGTTTCCAAACACCAGGAAACCCTCTCACTGGCGGGTCTGGGGGAAGTTTTCGAATCTCAGAGGGCAACCTAACTGGGAGGACAATTCTCTGTACAATTATAATCTCCTTGAAATTAGAGATTGTGCAGTTTCTCAAATATACTCTTAAAATGTTAAGCCATAATATAGGGAGAACACATGTTCAGAACATTGTCCATAGACAGATTATTGATAACCTTTGTGATTTATTATTGCACATTACTACTCTCTAAAATATTCTGCTTATACCAAATGACTTTGTACAAGATCCAGTGGACCTAATGCCCTGGCAGATGCCATTCATAGTTTGAGATACTTTCAGTCAGTTCAGTTCAGTTGCTCAGTCGTGTCCGACTCTTTGCGACCCCATGAATCGCAGCACGCCAGGCGTCCCTGTCCATCACCAACTCACGGAGTTTACTCAAACTCATGTCCATCGAGTTGGTGATGCCATCCAGCCATCTCATCCTCTGTTGTCCCCTTCTCTTCCTGCCCCCAATCCCTCCCAACATCAGAGTCTTTTCCAATGAGTCAGTTCTTTGCATCAGGTGACCAAAGTTTTGGAGTTTCAGCTTCAGCATCAGTCCTTCCAATGAACACCCAGGACTGATCTCCTTTAGGATGGACTGGTTGGATCTCCTTGCAGTCCAAGGGCTCTCAAGAGTCTTCTCCAACACCACAGTTCAAAAGCATCAATTCTTCAGTGCTCAGCTTTCTTCACAGTCCAGCTCTCACATCCATACATGACCACTGGAAAAACCATAGCCTTGACTAGACGGACCTTTGTTGGCAAAGTAATGTCTCTGCTTTTTAATATGCTGTCTAGGTTGGTCATAACTTTCCTTCCAAGGAGTAAGCGTCTTTTAATTTCATGGCTGCAATCACCATCTGCAGTGATTTTGGAGCCCCCAAAAAATAAAGTCTGACACTGTTTCCACTGTTTCCTCATCTATTTCCCATGAGATACCTCATTGGTCCACAAATAACAATAATGATAGTATTTGTAATGACATCATTTCCACCAGCTCCTATTTATCCTCCTATTTGTCCTGACTTCCATGCAAGAGTTTTTAACCACGTATGTCCAGCTGCAGAAACAAGTGTTTTTTCTGGATATTTTTTAATGCTATATAATAGTTCCTTTTCAATGCTGAAATAAACTGATCATCCACATAACAAGAAGTTTCTATACCAGTAGCACAGTTCCAGTTAGTTACTGAGTCAGTCACCTATCCTTGAGTTTGCAACAACATCTTCTGCTCTAGATAGCCAATCAACTAGTGTTTATGCCTGCATCCGAACACTGGCTTTTCATATGATGCCAAGAACCTTGATTTTGAAACTTCGAACTACATGTTTGTCTAGTTTATTAGTCCACAGTGTACATCATTGTTACAGTCTTCATTTTCCCTTCCCCTTGGGGCTCTTCTATTCCTGCCAGCCTCTCTTTCAGGTTATTTGATTACAGCTTTCATTGCCACTGCAAAAAATAGTCACCAACAATGTTCAACCTGTTACAACTGCCTTTTCCACTCTCTGCCATTTTGTAATTTTTTGGCCTTCTGTCAAACTCATGAAAATTTCAATATAATAGCCTTTAACCAGCTGCTGCATTCTGTTAGAATTTCTTTCACCTTTTTATGTTGTACACTCCCATATGGGTAAACCACGTGGAGCCAAGAGCTGGGACTCTCTCTTGCTTTCTTAATGAGTTAGAAAATTATTTTTCTGTGTTCTGGACTGTCAGAAGAATTTAGAAATCCCAAACTTGCATGCAACATGTTTTTGTATAGATGATATAATAAGAGCATAAGAAATCACACACTGGTTCAGACCCACAGGGCGACTAGCCCAGAAGTCTGACCCACATGCAAACAATAGATGTGTTGTCGATTAACCCAGTAATTTTCATTTAAAAAATATCAGGATGTATCATGACCATTTTTTACAATGCACTGTGCAATCTATTGGCATTGAGTATATCCAGTGGTTTCTTAAACTTTTCCCATTCTCCCCTTCAGTCCTGTCTTAGAAATAAGAAGTTCTATAAACTTACTGATTTCTCTATAAATAAATAAAGATGTACTTCAGTTTCTCTTCAATCTACATTCCTTAACCTCAAGGGGCGGCCACAATTAAGTGCTATGAAATTCACTGAATACAATTCTATTTACCCAGAGTCAACTTTAATCTCACATCCCCTCACTACCTCCTTTTCATTTTCATCTTCCCACTCTGAGAGTCTAATCCTTTTTAGGTTTTCAGTCTGCCCTTGATTGAAAGATAAGCATTTCCCTTGATCTTCTTAGTTGTTTTTCCCTGGATCTTCTCCAGCTCTGTTATATCTTCCTTGGGGTGTCGTGACTGGAATGGCCCAAATATTGGTTATTAAATTTGTTAGCATCGTCTCTAGTCTCTGTTCACTCATGAAGAAAGTAAATGCTATTCACAGTCTCCCATTGATGCACACATGGAAAAACCAATTGAGGTCATACCAGTTCTACATATATTACTTCTAGCAGAAGGATGGTTTGTGGCTACTTATGTGTAATACCAGATCAAGTGTTTGACCTTTTGTTTCTGCCAGCTGTCTCTTAGGAAGGATTTGATTTTTAGACAAGCTGGTCCTTTCCTCCTGCAAAGACGCTGTGGTTGCTAAATATCGGGAGGCGTTCAGTAATGAAGCTTGGGAGAAACCTGCTGACTCAGTCACCAGCAGTACATTGCATCAGGTTGCCTTTCTAGACATGTCTGAAGCACTTCACAAAGGCATGAAAAATGGGGTTCTGGGGAACATTCTTACTGTTCAGCTCTTTTTAACATACAATGTTCAAGAAACAACTCAGGTCTAAAGGAGTGTCTGTCTTTTCCTGCTAGTTAATTTTGGATGTTGTCTACATTGCTGTGGATGTCTAATAACCTTGATCTATCCTTCTCTCCATTCTCAATCCCAGGCATGTTTCTCCAGCCACCTGTTACATCTGAGTTGCTCATCACTTTCTGCTGGTTTCTGCTTAGCAAAATACGATATAAAACCTCCCTGGTTGAAGCTGACAGTCGCTTCAGTCAGCATTTCTTACAGCTATTGCTGTGTCACTGCCGAATTGGCTGTGTCATTGGCCGAATTGACAGGAGTTCTCACTCTCCTGTATTCCTATGGCTACCATCCCTGTGGTTCTACTAGAACACGCATTTGATTCTCAGCATGAAATTTTGGCCATCAGCCTACACTTACCTTTTGCTGTTTGTGTCCTCTTGTATCCTGTTGATCTTTTTGCAGTTACACTGATGAACCTTGCTCTGATTTTGAGTACCCATGCTCCCTAACTCCAGTAGCATCTGAGTTTTGACACCACCTCCCTCCGTACCATATTGCCTCAATTTCAATTTTCTGGGCAGTTTTTCAGATTCCAACTATCGCCCATGTTTAAAACGTATCTTGCCCTCATTCTTGCTCCAGCTCCCTATTATTTGTGCCAGGAGTTGTTCTGCTTCAAGTTTGGGCTGAGTTTATTTGTTCCTCTGAACCATTGACTTTTATTTCACTACTTAATGTTTATTTAGAGAGGGAGCGATAGTTAGCTATGTCTCAGCTATAACATCAGTCAAGATCCTAAATATTTGTTGGTTAGAATGTGGTGGGAACACTTCTGATGAGACGGGTTCTTTAAGTCTTTATTGAATTTGTTGCAATATTGCTTGTGTTTTATGTTTTGGTTTTTTGGTTGTGTCCTGTGGGATCTTAGCTCCCCGACCAGGGATCAAACCTGCACCCCTTTTGTTGGATGGCAAAGTTTTAACTATCGGACTGTCAGGGAAGTACGGGGGTGGGCTCTTATTATTAAAAAAAACACTGGGTTGTGATATCCAGCTAAGCAAACATTCCCCCATGTCTCATTCATGATACCTTACTTATCTTCAGATGTTCAGTTTGAATATTGGTTGGGGTTGCAAAGGTGTCCTTAGTTTTTCGCAGAATATAATTTGTGCTGTTTCTGGTCAAATCCTTCACATGTATATTTTTCTTCAAAATACACCTTTTAGCAGCTGACAAGACACTATGAAATGGGAGAAATAGTAAATAGACCGGGTATCAGAAGACTTGACGTCTGATTTCAACTTTCCTATTAACTAGCTATTTGACCAAAGGTGAATCACTTGTCTTCTCCGAGTCTCAGTTTCTCCATCCATCACCTGAAGAGGCTGAATCACATGATATTATAGGTCATTTCCAGTCCTGACATTCCCTGATTTTATGAATGTTGACTTTGAAAAAGAAATTACTTATAATAGTTTCCAGAAGAGTGAAAATGAATCTTCATATCGCCCTCGAGGTTTCTTATTGTACCATCAATCTTAACAGGATAGGAAGGACAAATAATGTGAAACTTTTTCCTTAACTGTTTAGCACCATTGATAATAAGAAGCGGATATAATAGAGAATCAGCTGTCAGTCTTTGAGGATACTGGTGAGTATCTCTGGGTAATTAAATTTGTGGAATCTCTGCCAGAAGCCTGGTGCTCTGACTTTTCAAAAGGCTTTGTACACAGAGATAACCCAGAGGTCAGTCTTCTCTGCTGTGCTTTCTCCTCCACAGTTTGATGCTTCCAGAGGTCATATTAGCTGAGTCTCATTAAGCTCTGCAACCACAATGAAGAAGGAATGGTCAGTAATGCATAATTGATGATATAATCTTGAAAACAGCTCAGCTTAAGATGGTACCTGAAAGAGAGTGCGGGAGATGGCATAGTGTCACACAGGGTGCTGATTCTGGCCTTTGCTTTTGTACATCTTGTTGGTAGCTGTAGGTGTTACTATCTTCTGTCTCATAAGGCTCACCAAAAAATATCTCACATCTTTCCTTACAATTTCATCAGAGGATACATAGAACCTCAACTGAGATAATAGAGTTCATGAGGATAGGGGCTGTGTGTCTTTTTCTAGTGCCTCACAGATAGCATGCGCTCAGTAGATATTAGAATGAATGAATAAGTAAATGCATACAAGAAGTTTCACATGCTTTCCAGTTTCCTGGAAATCTTCAGGTGTCTGTGTGTCCATTTAGATCTACCACCCAAATGTGTCTCTCATATCCCCTAGTGTTGTTGTTGTTGTTGTTTAGTCACCCAGTCATGTCCAAGTCTTTGTGACTTCATGAGCTGTAGCTCACCAGGCTTTTCTCTGTCCATGGAATTTCCCAGGCAAGAATACTGGAGTGGGTTGCCATTTCCTTCTCCAGGGGTCTCCCTGACCCTGGGATCCAACCCGAGTCTCCTTCATTGGCAGGTGGATTCTCTTTTATTTATTTTAATTGGAGGACAATTACTTTATAATATTGTGATGGTTTTTGCCATACATCAGTATGAATCAGCTGGCCACAGGTATACGTATGTCCCCACCATCCTGAACCCCCCTCCCACCTCCCTCCCCACCCCATCCCTCTGGGTTGTCACAGAGCACCAGTTTGGATGCTGTTTCATACATCAGACTCAGCAGGCAGATTCTTTACCACTGTGCCACCGGTTAATATTACAAAGTGTGCTGAGTCTTACATAGAATACAGTCCATGGAATTCTCCAGGCCAGAATACTGGAGTGAGTAGCCCTTCCCTTCTCCAGGGGATCTTCCCAACCCAGGGATGGAACCCAGGTCTCGTGCACTGGAGGCAGATTCTTTGTCAGCTGAGCCAACAGGGAAGCCCAAGAATACTGGAGTGGGCAGCCTATCCCTTCTCCAGCAGGTCTTCCTGACCCAGGAATCTAATCGGGGTCTCCTGCATTGTAGGCGGATTCTTTACCAGCTGAGCCACCAGGGAAACCCTATAGAGTTTCTCAGGTCTCTTAAACCCGGTGCCTAGCAGATGATCCTTCGCTGAGTGTCTGAACGGTACATACAAAACCCTGATGTCTGGATTCTGCTCTGTCTTTAACACTGTGATTTGCAATACGACTTAGCCCACCTGATAATGCCTGAAATCATTCTGAGCTCTGGCTTTCTTTGTTTCAGTAGAACTGGGGTCTTTTTGTTTTTCTTAAATGCCACTCATGATCATTCTTCAGATTTTGCAGTGTTCAATAGAGCTTTAAATTGATCAACCTCTGTGTTTCACTAAGCATCTACTTTGGATTTACTTTTGGGGCTGGGATATAGTAGCCACTTAGTCTGAAGAGAATGATAGTGACATTTTTATTTTACAGAAAAAAATCCTGTAACATTCTGTGCCATATGTAATGCTTAAAGGTGGCAACATATGTACATATGCACATATATGCTGCAGCTAAAATACAGTGTTGTGTACAGGTCAAAAATTCTGATATATTTCCCAGGTATTGTATTCCCCCTCACCTCATTCATGGCACCTTGGGGAATGTGAGAGTGTTCATGAAATATATTTAGGTCTCTTTCCCCGAAAAAGAGGAATAAGTTATTTCAGCTGTTGCTTCATTTTCTTTTTCTAGCTTTGTGAAACACGTTCATTCTTCCATAGCTGTGTGGTAGAAAAGACCATGGGCTGTGGCCTCAAATAAACCTGCATTGGAAACCCAGCTTTATGATAATCTGACTCTGTGACTAGTTAACCTCACACCCATTCTCCCTTCTGACACGTAGGGAATATGAATGAACTTCTCCAAAATGGAACTGAAGTCTCACTGACATCTAAGCGCTGGGGTTTTAAGAAAATCTTACAGCTATGTCCAGTGTTAGCTATGTGTTTAGAACATTTTCTAGCACACAGATATCCTTGATCAAATTAGTTTATTTTCGTTCTTGGCGTTCCCATATAATTTGGGGTATCTGTACATTCCCAAACATTCCTGAGCCTCTCCTAGGCTTCTCTAATTGCTTCTTATCCTGTCCCCCTGGGAAGCCACATCCTGTTGGCCTTTGCAAAGGTCAGCAGCAGCCCAGACAGCATTTGAAAATAACTGAATAACCCCGAACCGCCTCTCCCCTTTGGATAATTTCCTTAGAGCATTAGTCCTTTGAACATTGACCTGGTTACACAAAATGTCCCTTTCTCAGCAGGAAAACTCCAAATCCCATTCAGTCTTCCCCTCCCTCATTCCAGAGGGACAGGGATGAGGGACAGGGAGGAGGGCAGAGGGTAGGGAGAAGGAATGAGAATACTTCCTTCTAGAAAGTTGTCAGCACACACACACACATAATTTCTTTTGAAAAATAAAATGAGTGCATTGTATACATCAGTGCTGTCACCTTGCAATATTTTCACATCCTTGCACAAGAAAAGAAAAAAAAAAAAACCTCTCTGTTTTCAGCAGCCTGTAAAGGCTCCTAAGAACAGGTCCTCTATGAGGCCCCTGTCCACATTCAGTGATCACATCTCCTGTGATACCATGAACTGCCAGGTGAATGAAGCAGAGAAGCTTCCCTGCTCCTCCTGAAACTTTCAGTCGTTTTTTCTGTTTTTCTTTCTCAGCGTATCCATATCCGTCTTGGTCCCCAAAGCTGTTGCAAGTCACATTGTGCAGAGAATCATTTTTAACTTGCTTCTTTGCTATTTTGGAAAATTTTTTGTTGTGGTTTTGTTTCCTTCCGGTGTGCTCACTTTTTCTCGGTCTTTTGCTTTCTACTAAGGGAACATCTCATAGCTCTGGTTCATAAGACCTCCCAGACAGGATGAAAAGCTAAGCGTAACATGTGCCTACTAAGTGCTCCAACTAGCTATTATCTTCCCATTTATGAGGTTCACAGCCCCAGTTAGTATCTAATAAAGAAGAAATAGCTGAGACTCAGAGAGGTTGGTGACTTTCTCAAGTCACAGTAATAAAGACCCAGCTCTGTGTCTTTCCCACCAACCCTGTGACCTCAGTTCGCTTTGCTCCCCCTTGTGTCCAAACTAGGACCCCCACAATCACTACCCTTACCCCCCACATGCACACTCTAGTGGATCAAAGTTGCTTGGAGTTCCTCACCTGGGTGGGAGTTAGTTGCCTCTCCCCCAACGGCAGGGGCCAACTTAGCCAGGGTTCTTGAGGATGCAGGTGGGGACCCATTTGGTAGGGGAAGTGTTGAGAGTTGGAAGAAAAAAATTAATAAAAGACTAGGAAATGGAGATTTATAATAACAATAATGACTAGTACATCTCATCTGTTGTCCCCAACTCTTTCAACTTCCTAGTATTGTTGGTTCAAAACTGGCCCTTAGTGTAAACAAGGATGACCAGTCCTCCACTGTAGGGCCGCCATCTTGAAAATCACCAGCACTATCCTACTAGTTCTTCCCTGCATCGTATTTCTTCCCTCACTAATCAACTTCTGTCACTGTGCTCTTGCCAAGACCTAAGTTTCTCTATGCTGCTTTTGGCAATAAAGGGCCACAAAAATTGAAACAAAAACCTGGCCAGCCATGATGTAAGCATTTGCTTGCCTCTGTGGAAGCTGAGAAAGTGGAGGATGTCTGAGTCACTTCCTGGCACTTCCATCGGGGCTTTGCGGAGATGCGAGTATGCGAGACAAGTAACCTGATGTTATAGACGCCACAGCATGTGTTGTTCCCCATACTCCCAGTTCTAAGCCCTTTTGAAGGGTATCACAGGGTCAATTCAGATGGACTAGGACAACTCTTTGGGAGGCTTTTTGACACTAGAGCTTGTCCTTGAATTTGATACCATCCCCTCCTTCTGATAACAGAGTCTCCTCTTTGCCATAAATCCCAGGCCCATGGTTCTAGCCTTACAAGGCAAATAGCCTATGGTTGTAATCTTGACTTCCCTAGACACTGAGCATTTGGTAACCCCATGCATTACAAGTGGAAAATCTCACCTTACTGCAGAATAATTTCTCTTATTTTTTATTATTATAACTATATGGTGGCTAACAAGTATTTCTTATGCTTTCTTTTGTAATGACTTAAAGTCAGCAAATGACTTTGGGCAATTCATATGTTTTTGAGAGTAAAGAATAACTTGTATTTCCTGAAGATTAAGAAAAATGTCTATCTGAATATAGAGTCACCCCATACTAATCTATAAATGTGTGCTTTGTCAAATATAAGGCCAAGTTATTTCTCTTCACTCTAACTTATTTCAGTGCTACAAACTTTTCTGCCAAAAAAAACATCAAATAATAGGGAAGAATGAACCCTAAATGGAACAGGAGGGGCCACACATAAGTATAGCAAAAGCTCAAGGTATAAGTATCTTTGTGTGTGCTTAGTCATTCAGTCATGTCTGACTCTTTGCAACCCCATGGACTGTAGCCCACCAGGTTCCTCTGTCCATGGGATTCTCCAGGCAAGAATACTGGGGTGGGTTGCCATTTCCTTCTCCAGGGGATCTTCCCAACCAACCCAGGGATTGAACCCAGGTCTCCTGCATTGCAGTCAGATTCTTAACCATCTGAGCTACCAGGGAAGCCTCAAGTATCTTTGTAGCTAAAACTAAAAGAAAAATGATGACCATTTTACATCTATACATGTATGTCTGTGCATATTTATATACATATATATGTATATGTACAGAGAGAGAGAAGAAGGGAGGTGGAAGGAAAGGGAGAGAAAGGGGTAGAGGAGAAAAGAGTATTAACTGCAGGCCTGTAACTCATTCCCTATGGGATAAGGGGAGTGAACGACCTCAACTCAACAGACCTCCCTATAAACACGCTAATGACTGCCCAGACCTTCTTGTTAATCTTGTTAATGGCCTTTAACTAGCAGAAAGATACCTGAAAGTCCCTATCTATAAAATGTTTTTAGCAGGATATACCTGGTCTGGCTATTTTACTTACTGTAAGTAAACCTGGAATTTATGGCTTTATGAGTCATAACTGGATGGCAAGCAGGGTGTGGTCACTGGAGCATTTTCCTATGTTTGTCATTAACAGATTATAAAATGGAAGCCTTTGGAGATGGAAATGGCTTCCTTTCAATATCACTATTTATGCATAAATGTTTTAAAAGCCTTTCTGTGAATATGAAACCAAAGCATATCCTAATGTGAACGAATAGGGATATTTGTATTTCAGGTTCCTCCAGGTGAAGAATGTTTTATCTGTGCCTGGTATTTCCCTATAATCCTGCGACCCCGTGGACTGTAGCCTACCAGGCTCCTCCGTCTATGGGATTCTCCAGGCAAGAATACTGGAATAGGTTACCATTTCCTTCTCCAGGGGATCTTCCTAACCCAGGGATGGAACCAGGGTCTCCCACATTGGAGGCAGACGCTTTAACCTCTGAGCCACCAGGGAAGCCCTAATAAAGATCAGTACTAGATAAAATCTGCACTTTATGTGAGTCCAGTTCTAAATTCAGCCCTTTATACTTACACAGTGTGTACTTGTTTTAATTTAAAAATTCTCTTTGCAGTGAGAAAAAGAAAGCAAAAGGAAAGAAAATAAATGGGTCCATGTGTTCTCCCTTATCAAGTTGTCCCCAGTTCTAGGAAGTCAAACATCTAAGAAAAGGTCAGGTTCAAGACTAGTGAGGGATATAACACTTACACATTCTATATCAAAAATTATATATATGTAGCATTTATTTTTTTTAATTACCCAAGAATCATTCTTTGAGACAGCAAGGACCTCTGTAACTACCTTCAAGCCATAAATCATCTTTCCCATCTTTCCTGTTTAACTCTTGAAATATTTTTGTTAATTTTCAGGTCCCTCTTCTCCCAATTAAGCTGTAAACTCCTTGACAACACTTCTGCATTAGGTATCTTTGCATCATCCTTTAGCACCTTATTACCTCACACATAACTTGAAAATAAACATTTAATAATTTGTTTTGTTTGATTTGGGGGATTAAACACATCCTTGAGCACTTACCTCTGATCCTCATAGGCATTCTTATAAAGGAAAAGAGAAAACCAGATTAGAGGTTTTCCATATAATGTTTTTATTCCAGGTAATCTAACTGGAATTGCAGTTGATTAAATCATATTTTGGGAGCAATTTCAACCATGAGTTCATTCATTTTCTGTGTTTCAGTTGGGTGAGAGCAGAGAGAAATACTTGATGGCATGGGATGCCTGGTTGAACTGTTGAGAGACTGAACATCTTTGAAAGTTGCTGTTTTAGAGGAAGCATTTTCAAGTGAATGTATTCCTTTAGAAGCTCCTTGCCAAAACTGTTGTGAAGAAATTCCAGGAAAATGCCTTCAAATTCTATTTCTGTCAAAACACACAAGCTACCTCAGGAGCTAAGGTTGTTCGGTGAATGCATGTAGCCTTATGTCTTAACAGTAAAAGACTTTGAAACAGGTTGGGATGAGATAGGTGGTAGAGTCTGAGAGAGACATTACGACAGAACCATAGTGGCATCCAATGGGAAAGAAAGACTTCAAGTGTGGAATTTAATTCTATTCAACCAGTCTTTTCCATTTGCTGGTAAATATTAGATGCCATTTTATTGTTGTTCTATTGTTATTGAACTATTGTTGTTCAGTCACTAAATCATGTCCAACTCTTTGCCACCCCATGGACTACAGCACTCCAGGCTTCCCTGTCTTTCACCATGTCCCAGAATTTGCTCAAAGTCATGTCCATTGAGTCAGTGATGCCATGAAACCATCTGATCTTCTCTTGCCCCTTCTCCTGCCCTTAGTCTTTCCCAGCATCAGGGTCTTTTCCAGTGAGTCAGTTCTTTGCATCAGGTGGCCAAAGTATTGGAGCTTCAGCATCAGTCCTTCCAATGAATATTCAGGACTGATTTCCTTTAGGATTAACTGGTTTGATCTCTTTGCAGTCCAAGGAACTCTCAAGAGTCATTTATCAAGCATATAGAAAATAGATTAATTGCATAGGTGTCTAATGTTGATATATATAAAAGATAGCCAGGTTTTCTTTTCAAATAGAGCTTTGTTTTCTTTTGCGGGTCGGGGGGGAGTTGCTGTTGCTTTGGTAGGGGGAAAAGTCATTGCATTATATCTTTTTAAATAGACTTTCTTGTCAAGAAACTTAGAGTTGTTTATCTAGCTCTTATTTCATTTCATATATGCAGCCGCCAAGCCATTTCTGTTTTACTGTAAGCACTGCAGAGTAGCAAAAGTCATCCGTACTCTGCTCAGCCTCGTTCATCATCAACAAAATTGCCAATTATATTCCAAGTCCTTGAATGTATTGCTTGAGCAGAAGATATATAAGCTGAAAGGAAGCAGCTCAGTGTTGAGGTAGAAGTTTGATCTTTCCACACTGGCTGGTAGATTCAAAGCATACTAATCTTTTTTTGAGTTGTGAACTGGAAAAAAATTAATATGGAAGGATGGAGAAAACATGTTCCAACTACAAAGTCGTTTTTCCTGAGAAGTTATCTGACTATAACTGCAACTATAACTCAGGATATATCAGAGGGCTCAGATATGGAACATTTTTTTTTAAAAATTAAAGCCCGAAAATCCTGATGGCTAATAGAATGTAGAAAAATAGCACCGTCTGAAGAATCTGGGAGAAGCAGAGGCATACTGGATACTATCATCAGGTAATTTGGGTCACACCTTTACAATAGTTGCTGTGGCCCCCAAAATATAGAATTAATTCCATAAAACACTGGGGAAAAATAAACTTAAAATATTTGAAACTACTAACACTGAATAAGAACAGAGAAAAATAATCCCCCAGCAAATCGATATTGCTTTGGGGTAGCTTGAATCCCAGACCAGCAACATTTTTATCCAAATAACGTCTAGTTCTGTAGTGGACAAAAGCCTCTTATCACCAAGTTTTATAAACAGCAAAATGAAGAAACGTAGACTTAGGTTTACTGGATATACTTCTCAAAGACAGTAACTTTATTCGGAGTTTTATGCTTGATTATACCAACTTCTACTGAATTGATTCATAGTACTCTGTCAACTGAAAATTCTGTTTTTGCTTCTCCTTACCTAAATATATGTATTCCAAATGAAAAATGGAGGCACGGGAAATGATTACAAAGATTATTAGTAGTGTGCACTGTAGGAAACAGATTATTCTTGTACAGGTTAATAATGCACCTAAGGAAATCTCTAGGAAACTGAATTTGGGATGTAAAACACCAAAGTAAGGTAGAGATGAAATAATAATAATCTGATAGGAGGTTGTATTTAGGCCCAAGTGTCTAAAGATATAAATTCTCTGAAATTCTCTGCGTGCATGAGTGTGTAGTTGTGTCTGACTCTTTGCAACCCCTCGAACTGTAGTCTGCCAGGCTCCTCTGTCCATTGGATTTTCTGGAGTGAATTGTAACTTCCTTCTCCAGAGGATCTTCCCAACCCAAGGATCGAGACTGCATCTCTTGCGTCTCCTGCATTGGCAGGCAGATCCTTTACCATTGAGCTGCCTGGGAAGCCATAAATTCTATAGATGTTATAAGATAACATATATGCCCTTAAGTAATTGCAATGCACTTTGAACTTCATTATTCTGGGAAATGAGAAGTGTGATCCTGAGCATAGTAGCATCACACCTGCTTACAAACCAATCGGAAAACATACAAGCCACTCTTAAGTGTCTAATAGAAACTATAAAGGTATAATTTAATCCTGTTATTTTTAAATTTGAAAACTAATTTGAAATAAACCTTAATTGGGCAATTCTTGGTACTTTGAGTATTGCAGTAAATATGTTTCCGATTTCCACGTTTCATGTATCTTTTACAAAGAAAGAAGAAAATCCTTTAAATGCTTTAGCGCCTAACACTTCCTCTGATAGTCTTTCTATGATGGTTCAAATCATACAACCATGAATAACAACAAAAACAAAAGGCGTTTTGGCAGACAACACACTCTGTTTTTTGTTTTGTTTTGTTTGCTTTTTTCAGTGTTTATAATATAAAGTATACTTACTGTCAAACCTTACTTTCAATTATATTGCAAATTAGCAAAATATATCTGATTAGTAATCAAGAAGACTCTTGAAGTTGAGCCTTGAATGCACTTTTCTGCAGCCTCAAAGAGGAAAACCTTTTTTTTTCTTTTTTGGCTGTACTGGGTCTTCTTTGCTGTGTGTGGACTTACTCTAGTTGCAGCAAGCATGGACTACTCTCAGTTGGAGTGCACAGGTTTCTTGTTGCAGTGGCTTTTCTTGCTAGAGCATGGGGCTCTAGGTGTGTGGGCTTCAGTAGTTGTGGTGCATGAGCTTAGTTGCTCTGCGACATATGGACTCTTCCCAAACCAGGGATTGAACTCGTGTCCCCTGCATTGACAAGTCAGTTCTTAACCACTGAGCCACCTGGGAAGTCCAAAGAGGAAAACTTCTGAAATACAAACTCTGATCTTTCTCAATGCCCCAAGTAAAGTTTCATGGAGGTGTTTTGCTTTTGTTATATTTTACGCTAGTGCCTTGTCATAGGACAGTTTGAGACCACACTAGATCGGCAGGGCATACTTGACGGCTGTGTGCATGTACTGGGTGGAACGTGTGGGAAGGGGGTGAAGAAACAGGCCAGGCCAGAGTGGAAACAGAGAGACCAGTTAGGTGTGCAGAAAGCACTCGTGGTAGATTAGATCTACAGGATGGTATCCTGAGAAGTGGTTGGGGGATACTTACGGGATTAGAAACAATCAGCAGCTCTTGCTGATGCACAGGAGGTCAGGAGTCAGGGTAGGAGGGCAATGCGGATGTCTCCTGGGCTTTTGTCTGAAACAGGTACCTGAAGGGATGAACTAGTTTGGTAGGGAAAACAAGAGATCTGTCTTAGACACCATTGGCAGCACCAGGAGGTGACTTAGAGGACTTTTAGTCTCAGTAATACCCAATGGCCCCTTTTTCCCCCTGGCAACAACAGGCAAACATATGATCTAAACAAAAGAATAAGCTTGCCAACTAGACAGTCACTGTTGTGTATAGAAATTCTGGAAAAGTCTAGGTTTAGACATGTGAGGTTTGAGGCACCTATTGGGTCCCTAAGTGTGCAGCTGGTAACAGGAACCTGAAGCTCAGGGAAGAGGTCAGGTCAAGGGCTGTGACTTTGGGAGTCAGTAACGTGTATACATTTCATAGAGTCATGGGATGGGATGTCGTCCATTGGGACGAGACAGGAAACCCTAGGACTTCTCCGTGTTAAACCTGTTTCTGCTCTGCAGATGTGTTCATAATAGATTTGCTAAACTGATTAACCAAACTTTATTTATTGGGAACTACTGTGCCAGATATTGTATTAGACACCAGAAATATGGTAATAAGCCCAGAAATATGGTAATGAGCAATATCAGCATAGCCCCTGCCCTGCTGGAACTCCCATAACCCTGGAGCAGTCCCTGTCCACCTAGTGGAGGAAATGGACATGGATCAAATGGGACCTGGGGCCTCAAATGATCCAGTGAGGCAAGTAGTTGCTATTAACTCTACTAGCAGATTTCAAATGGGCAAATTTTTCCCAAGAGTTAAAACTGATTACTCACAGTGTTTAATGCATCTAGTAGAATGGCAACAACCTTCAAAAAAGGAATTAAGCCCACAAAAAGATTTCCAACCTTTAGTCATTAGAAAAATGCATATCAAAACCATAATGAGATGCTGCTTTGAACCGAACAGGGTGGCTGTACTCCAAAAAAAAAAAAAAAAACAAAACAAAACAGGAAAACCAAAAGTGCTCATGATGATGTTGAGAAATTAGAAATTGCTGGTCAGAATGTAAAATGGTGTGGACCCTGTGGAAAATAGTAGGTCCTCAAAAAGGTAAACTTCGAATTCCCCTGTGTTCCAGCAATTGCGCTGATAAGTATATACCCCTCAAAATGGAAAACAGCAACTGATACAGATACTTGCACGCTAATGTTCATAGCACCACCATTCAGAACAGCCCAAAGGTGCGGAACACCCAAAGGCCTATCAACAGATGACCAGAGGAAAAAAGGTGATAGTAGATGCAATGGAATATTATTCAGTCTTTAAAAGGTGTGAAATTCTGATACCTCCTATCATATGAATGAACCTTGAAAACATTGTTAAGTGAAATAATCCAGACACAGAAGCATACATATTGTATGATTCCACTCATGTTAGTTACCTACCATAGTCAAATTCATTAAGATAGAAAGTAGATTACTGGTTGCCTGCCTAGGAAGTGTGTGAAGAGGAAAGGAGTTATAGTTTAGTGGATACAGCATTTCTGTTTGGATGAGAGAATGATGAAAAGTTCTGGATATGGACAGCAGTGATTGTCATACAACTTTGCAAAAGTATTTAATGCCACTGAATTGTCCATATAAAAATGGTTAAAATGATCAATATCACGTTATGTGTATTTTGCCACAGTTGAAAAAATTGCCCCCAAAATAAATAAAGTAATAAATTTGCAAAGGTTTCAAATTAAAGAGCTAAAATAATTCTTTGTTTTTATTTTGGTTCTATACTAAATATCTGTATAAAACTATAAAACATGTATAAACAGGGTGCAAGGAGTAAAGAGCATTATCTTAAGCATCCAAGAATTTTCCCTATGCCTTCAAAATCCATTGTGCTGTTACTTCCTTGCACTGGCCTGTGATATGAGAGTATAATACTATTGCAAAGTAATTGGTGTATTTGTGAACTGTTCTGAAATGCTAAAATGAAACCATAAAACTATAAAATGTGTTATTATTCATTAAAAATGCATAGTTTATAAGGGTGTCTCTGATCATTGTTGAAGCATAAATGGCCAATTTCACCCATAATTAGTCGATTTAGTATGAATTTTTTTACTTGGTATATTTTGTTTAACCTCAGCTATATTTGTAAAAACAGAAACTGCTATTTATTACTGCTTTCAGAATTTGACACAAATGTTAAAATGTTGTTTAATTATAATGCTTTTAAGAAATGGTTTGGATTCTCCTTGCCTAAGGAAACTCACATAGTTATTTCAAGATCTGCTCTTTACTGATTGATCCATTCATTATTCATTCAGTGAGTATTTATTTATCCAGGTATGTGTGCCAGATGTAGAGGGTAGCTCTGGTAAGCAGTAGCCATGCTGTACGGGTTTCCCAGGTAGCTCATTGGTAAAGAATCCACCTGCCAATGCAGGAGACTCAGGGGACACGGGATGTAGCCCTGGGTGGGAAAGATCCCCTGGAGAAGGAAATGGCAACCCACTCCAGTATTCTTGCCTGGGCAATCGCATGGACAGAGGAGCCTGGAAGGCTACAATCCATGGGGTCACGGAGAGTTGGACACAACTGAGCGACTGGGCATTCATGCATGCACGCACCTATACTATTTTTAAGTATAGCTAGGGAGCAGATAATGGAGTTAAGATAAGTTACATGACAGTGTAACTATTGTTGGAGGGAGTGGAGAGAAAACTTAAAAAGCTCTCTGACTGATGCAGTTGGATGGGGACCACATGGCTATAAATATTTGAAGTTTACTGATGAAAACTAGGTAAGGCATGATGGTGGTTGGACCATGATAATGGTGAATTGAAGACGTCGAAAAGGAGAGAGATTTGAGATAAATGTAGGAGGTAAAAATCCTTAGGGCTTGAGGATAAGATAACATGTGAAGGGGTTGCAAAGAAGAAAAACATGTTGACAGATCACACCTAGATTTCTGGGCAATAGACAATTGATGATACTTCGTAGTGAGCTAGGAACACTGAACAAAGACCAGATTTTGGGTGGCAATTTGCTTGTTGACATTTGATTTTGCAGTAGTGTTTTTACATGCAAGAAGCACTGCCAAGTCGTTGGATGATAAATGTCCAGAGTTCGAAAGAGAAGGACATGGGTCATGGTTGAAGTTATTAATTTAGATTGCACTTGGGTATAACAGGTAACTGAAATCATGGTGTGAGTGAGAGTCTAATGCTTAATTTTGGAAGGACAATTTTTAAAGCTTTTTGCTTTTTGAAGGACAGTTGCAATATTAAAAACTAAATCTAAAAAAATAATTTAAAAACCTGGAAAAATATACATCAAAATATACATCAGTCTTAGTATAAGGGAGGGGGCCTCCCTTATATATATATATATATATATATATATATATATATATATATATATACAAGGGGCCTCCCTTATATATATATCTCATATATATATATCTATATATCTCATATATATACACATCTCATATATATATGTGATGTATATATATATCAAAGGGGACCTGAATTTCATCTTAAACATTTTATTTTGGTTAAACAGGAACTTAATGCAAAGACAGAATATTAACCATTATTAATTCTGGGCTGTGGGAGAAAATATTCTGGTTATTTTTTATTCTGGGCCTTTTTTATTTCCTAAAACTCTTAATCTAAAACATTTTTTAAAAATACATCATTCTAAACAACTGGAATGTCACTAGCCCATTAAAATATTTTGTACCAACTTGATTGCCTAGCAAAGCTTGCTTCTGTGAGTAAACTCTTCATAGTTCTTTATTCTTGATCAGAATGATTGAACCAAAGTTATTTAATATGACAAATATCTTTTCTAGATACCAAAGTAATAGTGGAAAACTGTTTCATTTATATTAAAACTGAAGAATTTTGTTCACTTTTTTCCTTTTCAGTTTATGTAATTTCTACTACCCTGTCTTCACATTAACTGATTCTTTCCTTGTCTGTGTCAAATCTACAGATGAATCCATTTAAGGCCTTCTTTTTGTTACTGTGTTTTCTATTTCTAGCATTTTCATGTTATTCATTCTTCAGTATTCATCCCTGCTGAAATTACTGGTTTGATTTTGCCTACTGTCTTCCTTTTCCCTTCGAGCTTTTAATGTATTGATTATGGTTATTTTAAATTTCCTGTCTGATAGTTCCAATGTCTGAAATAAATGAGTCTGGTTCTGATGATTGTTTTAGACTATTATTTTCCTTTTTTAAGACATGCTTTGGATTTTTTGGGTGAAAGCCAGACATCTTGTATAGAGTAGTGGATGGTGAGGTAAATACACTTTTAGTGTGGTGATTTCTCATAATCTGGTTGGGAGATGGACTGTGTTGGAAGTGTTGCTATGGTTATCATTGTTGAGGTGTGTTGTTACTATGGGCACCAGAGCCTTCAAATTCCGCTGGTTACTTTGTTTTATTATTGGAGGCTTGCTTGTGTGCCAGTAGAGTAAGCGTGGGGCAGGGGGCATTCTCTAATATTCTAAGTAATACACAGTTGACCTGAATCTTAGGGGTGTGACCTCCTCCAGTGGAAGAATTTCTTCAACCTCCCATTCCTCTCCCCTGTAGTGAATGTCCACCCATGCTCTTAGTCGATGGTAGGGAGGCGTTTTCCCCTACAGATTTTTTCTTTCCTTTCTTCTCTTTTTTCACTTAAATGAAATTCCGTTAACTCAACTGTCATGGTGGTTCACCAGTGCCCTCCAGTGATGTCCTTTCCTCTGCTGATGAAGCCTTTCCTTCCTTAAGGGAGAAGACTTTGGGCAAGCTCACAGTGGCTGGCTGCTACGGCCTTTCCCCACTCAGCACCTCCCAGGGTAGAGGGCTTTCTCTAGATTCTCCCCATCCCCCTGTGAGATTCTGATTCTGTTCCTGGAGGGAAAAGCCTACAAAAAGTGGGGAACCCTGTTGTATGGCCCCAGGAGCTTCACACTCTGATGCCCTCCCATGGCCTCCGGGAATTTTCCCTCTCTGCCAGTTTATATAGCACCTGGTGGATTATGCCCCAGGTGTCCAAATGTTCAGGCCTGGTATGTTGCTGAAGACAGCTCTCTTCAGATTTTTTTATAATTGTATTTATTTATTTTTGGCTATGCTGGGTCTTTGTTGCTGCACGGGCTTTTTTCTAATGGCGGCGAGTGGAGGCTACTCTAGTTGCGGTACGCAGGCTTCTCATTGCAGTGGCTTCTCTTATTGGGGAGCATGGGCTCTAGGGCACGCAGGCTTCAGTAGTTGCAGCTCCCAGGCTCTCGAGCACAGGCTCAGTAGTTGTGGTACACCAGCTTAGTAGCCCCATGGCATGTGGGGTCTTCCCAGATTAGGGATCGAACCCTTGACTCCTGCATTGGCAGACAGATTCTTCACCACTGAGCTGTCATGGGAGCCCTCTTCATAGTGGTTGTTTGTCCCATGACCTTATTTCTCTGATAGGTTGATGAAAAGTTATTGATTTATCTGTCCAGACTTTTTCCTATTGTAAGTACAGGAGCTCCCTCTTTGCAGCTCTCTACATCTCTCAGTTGAAATGTGAAGTCTGATCCATATTTTAGAAGCTTAATAAGTTCTGCCTCTCCTCACAAAGGTACGAAATATTTACTGTGGAAAAAAAAATTTTGAATCACCCATAACAACCCAGAAAACTGCTATGAACAATATTGGTAATTTCTTCTTCCAGGTTTTTTTAAATTTCCTAATAAAATTCAGAAGGTATCATTTATATGATCCTTCCTTTTGTATCCTACCTTTTGTTGAGTGATGCAAGCTCTCCCTTAAACACAAAGGTGTTCAAACTTCTTACTTTACCCTTTTGAAGACAGATGGCAGCTATCTTCCCAAGTGAACTACTCTTGACTTGATGTCAGATTGGCAGGTAAGGCCACCACAGATACTGCTTTCACCTCAATAACACAGGTAATTTGATAGTTCTATATAGACCCTGTAATGTCGCTGGGCTCAAGACCTAGAACACAGAAGAGCTTTTCAAGGATCATTCTGGAGACTATTGTATAGAGAATTGGTGTCATTTCCCTTCATCATATCTTTCCAAAACCCACAGGTTTGAAACTTCTTTAGGAAGATTTGTCTAATATTGAAAATGTGTTTGGCTCCTTCTATACATGTGGTAAAAACACCACCAGTATTTGATTGGTTGTGTTAGTGGCATAAAATGGTTTCATTGACTAGAGGATAACCCAGAATGGCAGTTTAGAGCATTGAAAATAAGACAATCTTTGTAGCAAACAGTGTTTGCATCTTTAGATTTTACTGAAAAATTTGTGCAGGTAAAAAAAAATCTTTGTTTTAAGGTAAGTTGTTAATCTTTTGCCATCAGAGAGAAAATAATTTTTTCCCTCCTGTTTCCAGTTGATTTAGGTCTCTGTATTTCCCTATTTGAACACATAAATCAAAATATATCCAGCATCAGGATATTTGTCATATGCAGCTTCTCTTCCTCAGATAATTATTTTAAAATTATTTAAGCAACTTATCTCCATCATTTTCCTGCCCTTTAAAAAAACTTAACAATTAGTTGGTTTCTTTTTAGTTCTACTCAGTTAGAAATATCTAACCCTTGGTTGTAATGTCTGTTTTCCTCTATACAGTTAAGTTTTTATGTGTCCTATTGGGAGATGTTCTTTCTGTTTTTTTTTTTAACCTTCAAATTAAAATATGGAGAGTTTTTAATTCCTCTTATGTCAAAATACAGCTATTCTATCTAAAGCTTCCTTAAAAAATAGAACCGTATCCTCATTGGTCATAATTAATTTTGACACTATAGACTCAGTGGCGATTCACAAACCTGTACTTTCTGCGTCAGCATTCGTTATTATTCTAATTAAAGTGGAACATTGTGCCCTTGCTAATCATTAATGGGTTTTCATTTTGTAAATGACATTTGCAGAAGTTAAAACAGGGAGTTCATGTGAAGTCCACAGGCAACAGTGTTGAAATTAGCATCACCATGGCAACAGTCTCCCATCATTAACATTCAGGGCAACAGGAGGTGTTTTGTTGTGTTTTGTTTTCCAAAAAAAGAAAGAAAATCTTCAAAGGCAATGCCTACAAAACTCTCTTGGTAGATATTTATGTTTCTTGTGTGCATATTGTACTGTAATAGATTTCTAAGTCTGTATAGAATTTTTTAAGTTGCAGTGTGGGTTGTCACCTCTCCAGATTTGTGTTTTCACTAGTATACTAGCTAAATTTCATGATCTTTCTCCAGCTGTACATATCTGACCTGCTGAGCATATCTGGCAATTTACTCATTGCCAACCCGCTGCTCACCAATACGGTTCCCTATGTGGACCAAGAGGATCTTTATTCATGAAAATACTTGGTTCAGTCTAAAAGCATTATATGCATTCACGGTTTTTGCATTTAATTCATGGAAGGTAGGTTTATGCTGTTAAGATCCACTAGCGAACTCATTTAGGAAAAAAATAGAACCATGTTGTAGATATGGACCAATGGTTATTCTCATTCATCTTTAGGTAGTATTCAAAAGTGAGTCAAATAGAAACAAGTGTTACCTTAGCTGAGTCTCTAGCAATGGTGTCTATCACATTATTACTTTGTATGTTTGTGTCTCTGTGTGTGTATGTATTGTTTGGATTGTAATAGTCTGGGAAAATTGAACAGTGGTGTATCTAGCATTTATGTTTTTCTCTTAGTACCAAAAATACATTAAAAAAGAGCACCATATTGACCTACCAGCTGCTTCTAAATCACACTAGTAGTAGGTAATTATGAAATTCAAATGAAATTTTCTTTTCATTTATTCTACAAAAATGTCAAAGCTCAAACCTAGAAGTGTTGCCCCAAGCTTGGATATAGATCGATGTGCATGCACCTTGTACATTTTACCATGAATCGCAACTGTCTTCCCTGTTACACGTAAGGACAGGATGTTGTCTATTCCACTCAGGTGCTTGGAGACGAGCCTGAGCTCGCCCCTACTAATGAAACAAAATAGAGCAGAGGACATGGCTCTGTTACGGATGTGTTTGTGCTGTGACCAGTTCTGTCTCCCAGTGGATGAGACTCTAGATCAGTTGGGCCATTCAGCCAATGAGAAGCCAGTGGTTTTGTGGCATTGAATGGTAGCAACTCTCAGAAACCACATATTCCGCTGTGTGCTCCAGGACAGGAGGCCTGCCAAACTTGTATCTATGCACAACCTTTGCCTAATCCACAGCTGGTCATCAAATGATAACCAGAAAAGAACTTTCACTTGAGATTTTCCATCTGCCACAGTCAGATGTCTATGTTCATACAATGCACTATATAAGGACAACTCAAACCCACTGAGGAGGAACCCGTGCCTGACTGCTATGAAAACCACTGCTGACCTTAGGATACCAACACCTACTCTCTTTCTTTTTCTCTTATGTAATGGAAAGATTTCAAAGCTAGCTCTTATTTCAACAGATCTTACAAAGCCAAAAACTATTAACAGACAGAATCCCAATGGAAATAACCCCCAAACATTGTATCATTCTTCTCCATAGTCTGCTGTTTTATCTTATACATATAAATTCAAAGACTATTTATACTGCAGGTTTCCAAAGAAGCCACACAAACAAAGGGCTCTCACATCCACTACTTGTCACTTGCTCTGTCACTGAGGATAACGGCCTTTGGGTTACATCTCTCCCACTTGCTCATTGTTAGCCTTGGCTCTCTTCTCCTTTTTAGGCATACAGAGCATCAGACAAGGTTGATTCTACCACCATATGAGAAGTATGAGGTATAAACTGATGTAGGTAGTGCAGTGACAGATGTAGTATATCATCATAGACTTTCATTTTCAGGGCCTTTTCTCCAGTTTTCCATCAATTAATTTCCCTGACTAAGACATTAGCGTTTGCAAGTGGCCATGCCCTTTATATACAGGGGGCAGGAAAGTTAAGTACAGACGTTAGAAAAGATTGATTTTCTTCAGAGTGGACCACTCTCTAAATGCCAAAGGATGTGTTTTGACATAGAAACTCAGATGATTAAGAATAGCTCATGGTTTAGAAAGATCTTACTTGACCTCTAGTGCTCTGAGGTTTAATCCAATTTGGAGCTATGCTAGTCCACATATGGAGTATGAATCCTAAAGGAATATGAATAGCCTGATGCCAATAAGAAAGTTCTACCGTTAGGATGAGATGAGAAAATGTCTGTGACTTGGCACCGGGAATATGATGAATAAAGTTCCTGTGAGCAATGACTGCATTTATGAGCCCTGTTATTTCTTCCCAGTTGTCTTAGCATAATTCCTTCAGTTAGTTCAAAGTAGTTCTTTCTAACATTGCTGCTGCTGCTGCTAAGTCGCTTCAGTCATGTCTGACTCTGTATTAGGACCCACTTATCTGCCTTTGCATGGGTTTAGAAAGATGCCTATAAAATAGTTCTCTGCTGAAACTCAGTCTTTTGACCCACTGTAAAGGGAGCAGTAAACAGTTTTCTCAGGAGAACCACTCAGTATACTGCAGGTCTCCATAAAAGTCTTTGTGACAAAATTGTCTTTACTGAAGTTATCATCCATTGGATTAAAGAATAGGTTACTGTTAGTTTTTTGAAAATGAAATACTGTTGGGCCTTTTTTTTTTTACAGTAGTTTTTCACAACCAGGACCCCTCAAGCTATCAGTCTTATTTTTTATGCCATGCTTATAGATACAGAATTTGCAAAAGAGTATAAAGAACTATTGTAGGACAGTCATTCAGTTTATTCCCATGGCAGAGCTGAACTGAAACCATTCCTTGACAAGAATCTATTCTGATTTCAGGAAGGAGATTTCCCACCTTTTTAAGGATAGTCCATGTGAAATGTTTAATACCTCAGGAAGATGTTCTCAATAGCTTCTTGTGATCTTAAATCGTTTCTCTGTCCTCAGGGACATATTGAAGAGTTACCAAACTTTGTAATGCTTCCCAATGTAGATGATTACTTTTTGGATTGTTATTCTCATGCCCAGAACACACGCTCCTGAGTATGCTTAACACTGGCTTCTGCTTTCAAGCTTTAGGTAATGCAAATGAATCTATTACATCATGAACATTACATTTCTCTTGTAAGTTCATTCTCAGTTTCATAATGAAGAGCTTCCTTTCTTTGGCTGGTGTATAGGTCTTAATTTATTTTAGCACATTTTGCCCCGAATAGGGCAGCCAAAAAAAATTAAAACCAATTGCATATATTCCCAATACATAATACTAATTCATACATCCAAAAGTATATTGAAAGCTTACTGACAGCATTTCTTACAAACAGAAACAAATACACAATTTTGAGCACACTCTACTGAAGGACACATGCACACTGGACACTTTAAGAGCACCTTCTATATCAGTATTATTTGGTCAACACTACCTCACTCAGCACAGGAATTTTACATTTGAGTTCTACTTTAGGAAATAGATTCAGCATGCCACAAACTAAGTAATTCTTACCTTTCTTCACTGATCATTTTCTGCTATTATCATTTAAGGAATCAGGTCTCCTCCAAAGACTCTAGGATTGAAGCCTTGTCCTTTAACTTATCTCTGATAGCACACTTCTATAATGTGTCGTTAGGCTGGTATCTACAGTCAGCTAATATGACTGCAGAAATGGGTTTACTCAAGTGTGAAAAGATAAAATCATGAAATGTAAGGGGAAGAAAGAATCTTAGAGATAATCCAACCCCAAATTTTCATCTTCTAGATAACAAAACTGAAGTACAAAGAGGAAAGTAATTTTGGTAAGATGGCTAAACTGGCCTAGAAAACCAGATCTTCTGACACCTGGTCCCATGGTCCTTCTACCAAGCCATGGTTGTTGGAATAGAAGGCATGTGCAAGTAGGGAATTGACAAGTCATCCCGTGTGTTTATATAGCATTTTATAAATCCCTTTCACATCTGTTATCCCCTTTGATTCTTGCCATGTCCCATGAAGGAGCTGAATATGGTTACCTTCATTTTTCCTCCTTTGTGGAAACTGAGGCTCTAAGATGTTTTGATTTACCTAAGATCACTGACCGTGGAGTAAAAGTTGGGACATAAGTCATTTTTCTCTATTCTGAGAGCTTGTACTATTGTGCTGTGTTATTAATTCATCCCTGCTGGTAAGCAATACAAAGGAGAAATGTTTATAATCATGTCTCTTTCATCACAAGACCAGTAATTCCAATTTTCACCTAAGCTTTGGAAAATACACTATTATGTCATTTACTCAGGTTGCTGATTTAACCGTTTGAGTGTCAGAACTGTGTTTTATGTAGTCACTTTACTGATATGACCAGTTGCTATCTACCCTACACTTAAACCAACCCTCAGAACCCCGCCCTGTGTTTTACTCTGTAGCCTAAACAGTCATGTCCAACATACATCTTAAAAGCAGCAAGCTTGGGGAAATGTTTGATCTCATCTAATACAGCATGTGTGTGTGCTCAGTTGTGTCCAACTCTGCGAACCCATGGACTGTAACCCACCAGAATCCTCTGTCTGTGGGAATTTTCCAAGCAAGAATACTGGAATGGGTCGCCATTTCCTACTTCAGGGCATCTTCCTGACCCAGGGATCAAACCTATGTCCCCTACATCTGCATTGGCAGGCAGATTGTTTACCATTGAGCCACCTGGGAAACCATATAATCCAGAGGCAGGTATAAAATATGGCTATGGAAAACAACCACCAGATGAGGCTATGACTCTGATTTCAATCTAAGCCCTATTACCACATTAAAGTATCTTAGTTCAGTGGATCTAAGTGGATCCATCTAAATGGATCTGAAAATGTAGTGTAGCTTTTTCTAAATGCTGCAAAACAGCAACAAACCATTAGGCCATACTATTTGATTAATATATTGTGTTCAATGCATTGTTTTCAAGGGCATTTTCAAAACAAGTTGTTTAAATCAGATCTTTTTTTTTTTACTTGAAGAATAACCCATTCAGAAAGTGTACAAAAACAGCAAGTGTTCAGTGCAATGCAATCATCACAAAATGGACACATTCGATCTATGAGAGAGAGAAAAGAAGCAAATATGGTATCTAGGTGAATGGCTTATGGGTGTTCTTTTAACATTTTGGTAGATTTGAAAATTTCAAAATAAAAGTGTTACAAAGAAAAAGAATACATTACTAATACTTTGGAAGCCACCAGTTCACCCCTGTGCTCTCTCCCAGTCACTATTCCTCCCTCATCCTAAAGGTAACCACTACCCTGTTTATTAATACCATGGTTTAGCTTTGCCTGTTTTTGAACTCTAAAAATGGAACCATATAGTATATAAATTTTTGTGTTCGTGACTCAACATTTTGTTTATGAGATGAGCTCACATAGTTCCATGTAGCTGTCATTCATTTTCATTGCTGTGTGATTGTTGTTGTTGCTCAGTCACCAAGTCATGTCCGATTCTTTGTGACCCCATGGACTGCAGCACACCAGACTTCCCTGTCCTTCACTATCTCTTGGGGTTTGCTCAAACTCATGTCCATTTATTTGGTGATATTCAACCATTTCATCCTCTGTCACCTCCTTCCCCTCCTGCCCTCAATCTTCTCCAGCATCAGGGTCTTTTCATGAGTCGGCTCTTCACATCAGGTGGCCAAAGTATTGGAGCTTCAGCTTCAGCATCAGTCCTTCCAGTGAATGTTCACGGTTGATTTCCTTTAGGATTGACTGGTTTGATCTCCTTGCTGTCCAAGGGACTCTGAAGAGTTTTCTCCAGCACCACAATTCAAAAGTATCTGATGTTGTGTTATAAAAATATACCATGGTTTATTTATCTATTGGTGATGGACATTTTGGTTCTTTTCCAGTTTGGAGACATTATGAATTAATACTTCTATGAGCATTTTTTCATGTGTATTTTGGTACACATGTACATGCTTTTATGTTGGGTATATATCTGAGAGTAAAATTGCCCATGATGAGGGCATATATATGCTGAGTTTTAGTAGATATTTCCAGACACTTCTTCAAAGTGGTTGTACCAGCTTAAACTCCCACTAGCCATACAGGAAGTTAACTGTTTCATATCTCAACAATACTGATATAGTCAGTCTTTAAAATTTTAGCTATTGCAATGAGTGTGTAGTATAATAAAATCTCAAATGGTTTTAATTCACATTCCTCTGATTACTTATGAGATTGAATGTTTTTACAAGTATCATTGGCCATTTAGGGCATCCTCTTGTGTGAAGTATCTGTTCAGTCACTTGCCTACTTTTTTAATTGATTCATCCTTTTTATTATTGATTTGTTGGAGTTTTTTTTTTTTTTTTTAACATGTACTGGGTTACAACCCTTTGCAAACTTTATGTGTCAGAAATATCTTCTCTCATTGTATAGTTTCCTTTATAATTTTCTTAATTGTATCTTTTGAAGTATATAAGATCTTTACAATATATAACTTTCTTTATCACTACTTCTTTTTGTGTCCTATTTAAGAAATCTTTACCTAGCCCATGTATATTTTCTCTTGTCTTTGAGAAGCTTAATTTTATCTTTCAAACTTAGATATATTGTCCACCTGGAATTGTTTTCTGTGTGTTTGTCACTTGTGAGATAGGAATTGTTTCATTTTTTAAAGCATAAATATTCAGTTGACCCAGCACCACTTCCATTCTTGAAGTAATCCCAACTTTGTTGTGATGTATAACTCTAGAACATTCATTTTTGGATTTGATTTGCTAATATTTTGTTTAGGATTATTGCATACATGTTCACTAGTGATACTGGTCTGTAACACTTGTCAAGCTTTGGTATCAGGATGACTGCAGTCTCGTAAAAGGAAATCAGGAAGTATTGCCTCTTCTCTTCTTTGGAAGAGCTTATGTAAAATTGGTGTTTCTGCCTGTGGTGTGATCTGGTCCTGAAGTTTTCCTCAAGGGAAACTTAATAATCTAAGTCAATTTCTTAAAGATTATAGGGCTATTCCAATTTTCATTTTCTTTGTGAGACAGTGTGAGTTAAAGCAGAATAAGATACTCTAAGATGGCTATGGTCAAGCCTTGCTGATCTAACCAGAGGTTGCAGATTGAGTATAGGCTAGCTTACTAATGTAAATAAGCAAGACTGGCCAATTGTAAGGTAATGAGAACCAGTGGGGACTGCAGAGTGCAGGCCCTTTTAAGACTGTTGAATGTAAGCTCTGGCCAATTATTACCATGTAAGGAAGGGTGCCCAATATAGCCAAATAATTCCCTTTAAATGAGAAGTCAAAAATTTAGGTCACTGTTTAAAAAAAAAAATCCCTGAATATTTAAGTGTTGAGTAATTCAAATAAACAAACAAAAATGGAATGGGCTCAACAAAATGTGTCAGAGAAGGCAATGGCAACCCACTCCAGTCCTCTTGCCTGGAGAATCCCAGGGACGGGGGAGCCTGGTGGGCTGCCGTCTATGGGGTCGCACAGAGTCGGACACGACTGAAGCGACTTAGCAGCAGCAGCAGCAGCAACAAAACGTGTACATGCCAAATTTAGCCCAAAGATTGCTAGTTTGCAACTTTTATTCCAAACTAATAAAAAGCATGATAGCACAGATACAATTCAATTTTTTAATAAAAAAATTCATTTATATGTGACATTTACTTATTTATTTTGACTCGCACTTGAATATGAATTTGTTAGTTTATCATGTACCAATAAATGATACTATATATTTTTTTTAAGTTTAAAATTTAAAACACCCAAGTCTGTGAACAGCTAGAATATTTTCATTTATTCTCATGCTTTTATGTTTGCTTTTCTCTAGATATTGTTTTTAGTTTATTATTTTAATTGGAGGATAATTACTTTACAATATTGTGATGACCTCTGCCATTCATCAACATGAGGAACTTAGAATCTTTTTTCTTCCAGTTTTATTCAGATATAACTGACATACAGCACTGTATAAAGTGTATAGCATAATGATTTGACTTACATCATGAGATGGTTATCATAATTAATTTAGTGAACAGCTATCATCTCATATAGATATAACAGTAAAGAAATAGAAAAAAATTTTCTTGTGATGAGAACTCTTAAAATTTACTCTCAAAACTTTTACATGTAACATACATTACATCCCTAGTACTTACTTTACTTGTAACTGGGAGTTTCTACTTTTAGTTTTTATTTTATATTGGTAGGCCTTCCTGCATGGCTCAGTTGGTAAAGAATCTGCCTGCAATGCTGGAGACCTGGGTCGGGAAGATCCCCTGGAGAAGGAAATGGCAACCCACTCCAGTGTTCTTGCCTGGAGAACCCCATGGACAGAGGATCCTGGCAGGCTTCAGTCCATAGGGTCGCAAGAATCGGGCACAACTTAGCACTATCTTTCTTTATAGCTGATTAACAATACTGTGTTTCAGGTGTACTGCAAAGTGGTCCAGTTATATATGTATCTATTCTTTTTCAAATTCTTTTCTCATTTAAGTTATTACAGGATACTGAGCAGAGTTCCCTATGCTATTCAGTAGGTCCTTGTTGGTTGTCTGTTTTATATATAATAGCGTGTATATGTCAATCCCACACTCCCAATTTATTCCCCAAGGCACCTTTCCACTTTGGCAACCATAAGTTTTTTTCTAAGTCTATGAGTCTGCAAAAACTTAGTATCTTTTGGGTTTTTGAAAGGACCAATTTGTAAAAGTCAACATATTACCCAGATGGCTCACTAGTAAAGAATCTGCCTGCCAATGCCAGGAAACACAGGAGACCCGGGTTCGACCCCTGAGTCAGGAAGATCTCCTGGAGAAGGAAATGGCAACCCACTCCAGTATTCTTGCCTGGGAAATCCCATGGACAGAGGAGCCTGGCAAGCTACAGTCCATGGGGTCACAAAGAGTCGGACTCAACTTAGTGACTTAGTTCATAGTCTACCTTTTCTCAAGTAAAGCTGGTTAGTCTCATATTAGGTTATTGGGTGTGTGTGTGTGTGTGTGTGTGTGTGTGTGTGTGTGTGTGTTTGCCTAGTTACTTTTCAAGGTTTTATATGGTGAAAGAATCTCACATTTACCTTTTTCAGAGGATTTAGGTCATTTCTGATTAAAATCTACAGATCAGATACTTAGGATAGAAGCATCAAGAATGAAAATTTATTCAGAGGAACACCTTTCTAAAAGTATTATTTTCACTTGTTCGACAAGTATTTATAGCCACTGTACTAGGCTGGTGGAGACCACACAAATGCAAAGAGACTACTGTGATGGTATTTTACAGTCCTGTAGTATAATAACATGTATAAGTATAAAATAGTACACTAAAAATAGAAGAACTTTGAATAACCAAACCATTTTCAAGTTGCATTTCTTTGACATACCCACCGTTTCTGTATTTGGAGAGTCAATATGTGCCTAAGGTAATTTTGAGCTAATTTCAGAATTAGGTATAATCTCATTATTACCATCATTGCCAAAGACATTACCTATTTATCTGTACTTCTAGGGGAAAGTCAAAAAAAATTGAATAAAAGAAAAATAATTAAATAACTGAAAAGGAAATAAAAGTAAAATAATCTAAGTGACAGTATTATGTAAACAGAGTTAAGGAGCATTTTTATATCACTCACTAAACTGAAAAATAACCATTTATTTTCTAGTTTACAAAGTACACTATATGTATTATCTCATTAAATCTTAAAAAACAAACAGTATAAAGTATGTAGGATAGGTTGCATTGTTTACTGTTATAGGCAAAGCTCCAATACTTTGGCCATCTGATGCAAAGAGCAGACTTATTGGAAAAGACCCTGATGCTGGGAAAGATTGAGGGCAGGAGGAGAAGAGGGCCACAGAGGGTGAGATGGTTGGATGGCATCACTGATTCAATGGGGCATGAGTTTGAGCAAACTCCAGGAGATGGTGAAGGACAGAGGAGCCTGGCGTGCTGCAGTCCATGGGGTCACAAAGAGTCGGACATGGCTGGACAAATGAACAACGACAACAAATGTGAGGTCTTAGTCTGTTTGGGCTGCTGTAACAAAATACCAGAGCCTGGGTGCCATATAAACAGCAGAAATTTATTGCTTACAACTCCGGGGGCTGAAATTCTGAGAGTAGGGTGCCAGCATGCTAGGCCAGGGCTCTCTCCCAGGTAGCATGTATGACTATGTCCTCACAAGGAGGAAGGGGCTTGGGGGCTCTGTGGGGCATCTCTTTCATAACAGCACCAGTCCCATTGGTAAGAGCTCCACCCTTATGATGTAATCTCCTCCCAAAGGCCCCAACTAATACCATCACCTTCCACAGGTAGGGAGTGGTTAGGATTGCAACATGAATTTTCAGGAGTCAAACATTTGGGAGTCAAACACACACACACATACACACACACACCATAATGGTGATTTTTTTCCCCAACATCAAACGGTGTTAGAGCCTAGGTTCAAACCAGCGTTTTCTAACTCAAGCCTGGAAATGTCACTCATTTCACTTAAGACACTTCAAAGGTTCATAGAGAATACAGCTGAGTGGACTTAGGCCTGTCTTCAAACTTCCGTGTGTTTTTCTGCCAATCTTTTTTAAGTGTTCTGTGAAGCAGATTAATAACTGAAACATAACTTTAAAGATTTTATTTACTTTTCAAATTTAGTGTGAGACTAACGAAAATTAGAATTTATTCTCCATTTAAAACTATCTAAACAACCAAATAAACATAACTATGTATTGTCAGTTATAATAAACAGGTAATGATTATTTATTTTAGATCTTTGACTAATTGAATAAATTAGAACAGCAGAAATTTAATGACACTGGTAGGAACGTTTCCTCCAAAGTTGGCAGCTGTCAGTTATTCTCACGTTTTGAACAGGATTCACTGTAATAAAATCACCTATTATTTCTGATAAAAATGGGCAAAGCACACACACATAAAATCTCTTGGTTTGTCTCAGTGCCTCTGTAGCAAAAAACTGATGACATTTTTCATTTCCTTTGTCCTTTCCAGACAAAAACCACCTCTATATGGCTCTATAAGTCTTCAGTTCAGGGGTATAGCCGTTATCTTAATGGGATTGTACTTGATCAATCTGATAAATTTTTGGCAACCTACCCACATTGCTTCCTTCAACTGACATAAAATTCACTCAGTTGACCAGCTTTATCTTACAAGGAGTGAAAGGAAAGACTTTGTCATTCCTGTCTGCACCTGGATTTCAAGCCTTTGAAAAAGATTAAAGGTACCAAATATCTTACCTGCTGTAAGTATTGGGTTGGCCAAAAAGTTCATTCGGTTACTGAATACATTATTCACTGAAGTTCTCCATGAAAATGAAAAATGTTTCTTTTATTTTTACTTAAAGTCAAACAACCTTTTTAGCAAACCCAATTGGTGATACCCACAGACATACCTAGTGAAATGCTTGTCTAAGGTATATAAAATTTTCTACTCGGAGATTAAGAAAAACCCTCTCCTGTTCTTTTAATGCTCTGTTCCCTGACTAGTGTCCCAGTTCAAACCATTATACATCTTACTACCCCATTGCCTCTGAACTCTTGCTCCTCGCCCTTTTTCCTTTGCTTTCACTCCCACTGTTCTTCCAGCTTCTCTGAAGTAATCCGTTTCTCTCCTTCAGTCTTTTAGCTTACTGAAATGTCTTTTTTTGAATACTAGAATTCTGACACTAGTTACCATTTTGAAAACTGCCTGCCTGGTTCAGACATTTGTCTATCAGAAGGAATTCTTAATCACTGTCTTTGATTAGGATATTTGAGGGAGTCCTTAACTGGAGATTTGAAGGCATCAGAAGAGATTGAGAATGACTGAACTCATGCTATATAAGTGAGAATTATTTACTGTTGGCTGTGCACTTATTGGAAGCCTGTTTAGATATAAAAATATATAACTAAAAATTATATAAACACATAAATAAATGTCTGTATGACTTAAGTGCATACCAAAGCATTCTGATACTCCTTAGCAAGAGCTAGACAATTTAGAAAAAGAGATTTTTATCCTGGGACTTCCCTGGTGGCCCCAGTGACTAAGACTCCATGCTCCTAATGCAGGGGACCCAGGTTCGATCCCCGGTTGAAAAACTGGATCTCACATGCCACAACTAAAACCTGGCACAGCCAAATAAGCCAACAAAAATAAATATTTTCTTAAAAAAAAAGATTGTCTCCTGATCCTGCTACAGATTACATGTCTTTCCCAGTGTCCAGTTATTAGGGATCCTCTTCATTGTGCTTCATTCCCACCTGAGCCATAGACATTGCTTTCTTGTGTCAGAACTTTTAATGCTCATTGACGAGAATTCTTGATCTGTCTGTGGTTGAACCTGGTGCAGATTTGAAATAAGGATTCCGCATCAACTTCCCAAGGCATGCTATTGCCAATATGCTTTACAGAGTGCCTGATACCAGTTACTTTCCAGCTGCAGTATTTTCTCTTTCTAATCTGTGTTCCCTCCATCCCTCCCTCTCTCCCTCTCTCTCTCTCCCCCTCTCTCTCTCCACCTCTCCCCTTTCCCATCTTGTTCCTCCTTCCCTTCTTCTTCTGCCTTTTACCTTGCATTGTTGGAGTAGAAAGTTTCTATTCCCAGTTCCTTTGGCAGATAGATAAACTTTCAGGGGCGACTTTAATGGGGAAAAAAGAGCTATTTTATTATACAGATATCCAGATGTCCTAATATCATGAAGCCTCCTATATAATACTCTTATGTTGAACTTCCTCTTTATCTGCAATCTGTATGGGCTACACTGAAACATAGCAGACATGCCATAAGTATTAGTTGCTTTAATACACAGTCTTCCTAGGCACTGGTTTGTGCTAAAATGTACTATTCAAATAAAAGCATCCCAGTACAAATTGAACAAAGAAAGAGAAGTCCTGATTGAACACAGAGAGATGTTATTCTAAAATACTCGTGTGCACGAGAATTGTCTGAGACCCTTGTTAAAATCCAGACTCAGACTCAGCCAGTCTAGAGAGAGATCTGAGATGCTGTGTTTCTAATCACTGCTTCAGTGGTGCTACTGCTGGTCTACAAACTGCACTTTGAACAGCAAGGTAGTGGATTGTTTGTGACTTACCCATTCACTTGTGCCATGATACCACTCAAAACAGGTTGCTGGCTTGAAAACAAAAACAATTTAGAGCACCAAATAAAGATTGTCACACGCCTCATTTTTCAACATAGCATCTTGAATCAAAATGATGTGGTAAACCATCCAGGTGTGCGTATCTGTTGTCATTCTAAATAGGCTCCAATGAAATGTCAATATAGGAATAGACGTATAGAGGTAAATGACTTTTGCTAATGTAGTTTTCATTTAGAATTTATGTTTCTCCTGCCCTTCGAAAGAACTAGCCATGGCTTAAATATCAGAGTACAAGAAATGAGGCGGTGACACAAAAGCCCAAGTGCACCTGACTTCTTAGCTTATCAGGTTGAGAAGACAATCCCTGTTACTTGGTAGCAAGCAGCTGGGAATATTGGTGTTCAAAGCTGGGTTTTCCCAAAGGCAAAAACAGCATCAAAATATAAAAAGCTTTTTACTTCTGGCATGAGTGATAAAGATGCTGAACCGAGAAGCAGGTGAAAAAACTTAGCTTCTGCTTCTGCAGGCTAATTTTATATGTGTTCTTGTCCAGCTGTTCTGGGTGAGTCCAGCTGCTAGTTGCACAGGACAGGTGGTAATCCCTGCTCAGTGGCTCATTACCACCCAGAGGCTTTGATCTGGCTAATACATAATCAATCAGGTTCTGAATTTTAATATCCCTCCTATTTTCATTTCACTTGTTTCACCTAAATTTATTTTCCAAAGTCCCAATATGACTTTGCTTTTTAATAAGATTATTTTTGATCATTTATTTATTTTGACAGAACTAGGCTCACGATATGCCAGCTGGAGTTTATTATGCCCCTGAATCATAAACTTTTTCTTCTTCCTTCTTTATCTCCTCACCAGATCCAAATTGCAAAACTGAAGGATAAAGTTTTAATTTGGGATGCACAAAAGACTGAAACCATTTTAGAGGAGAGCATTAATGAAAATCAATATCTAAAAGCCTCTGTTTAAGACTGTGAGCCCAGTAGTTTATGCTTCTTTTCTAGTCTCTCCAGAGTCGTGATGTGCATAAATTACCATTACAAAACAAACACAAATCCCGACTGTGCAAAGTTAACTACTTTCAACTAGTCATGTATTCTGTAGTGCTTATGTGATCATTAATTATTTCAAAAGGTAGCAGTTGAGGTATTTTTCCAATATTTTCTCCACTTGTTAAATGATTTTGTGCTTATGTAAGTATATACTTATTATGGTGTGCATGTTATCTTCCTGTATATCCCTTAAATGCTTCTAAGACTGAAAGAGCCAGCTGAAATTTTTATCTCTTCCTCACAAGCATCTGAGGGGCTTCCCTGGTGGCTCAGAGGTTAAAGCGTCTGCCTGCAATGCAGGAGACCTGGGTTCGATCCCTGGGTTGGGAAGAGCCTCTGGAGAAGGAAATGGCAACCCACTCCAGTATTCTTGCCTGGAGAATCCCATGGACAGAGGAGCCTGGCAAGCCACAGGCTTGCAAAGAGTCGGGGTCGCAAAGAGTTGGACACGACTGAGCGACTTCACTTTCACTTTCACAAGCATCTGTGTATTTAACAATTTGAGTTTTTGTATGCAAACAGTAAATGTCTCAAGTTGGCATAACTCTTCTTTAATGCCCTAAAAAAAGGCTTCAGAATGGGAGGGATTTCAGAGGGTGAGTAAGTAAAAGGCTAAGTATCCGAAGTAGAACAAAGTTGAAGGAACAACTGAGGAGGAAAAGTGTATATTCTCTCACTGGTACTGTCTGAGAGCATTAGATTTCTTTTTTGAGGGGAAAAAATTTAACCAAGTTTTTTTTTTAATTGTTGACAATAGTTTCATTTATATTAGCTTTTCCCACTTCCTTGTTAACTCACAATAGCACCTCTATGGACAATGGACTGGTCCTAACAGCCTAAGTACCATGAGCTTTAAAAGCAGATGGCCTGGGGCCATTCTGCTTATTATATCATTGCTTTCAACAGCATAACTGTTCTTCTCCAATGGCCCTCTTTGTTTTTTGCTTCATTACTGGCACATGTCTTTAATATGTAATCTATAATATTAACATGAAAATGGTCTAAAATACTATTACTTTCTCAATCTGTGACCCAGTACTGTTTATCATCATGTAATGATTGTTCTTATTGCAGATGGCCCTCTTTAAATGCTTCAGAATAGCATTTTAAAGACATTGAGGGTACTTCCTACAGAGATTGACAGACCAAATGGTTTAATATCTAAAACCTCTGGTCAGCCCAATGTGTGAGAAATGACTGGAGTTACAAAGCACCAGTCAATTTCAAAGCAAGGTGTAAGAGGGACAGGAGGAGAGTGATTTAAAAAAAAGAAGTTTGTGTGTGTGTATGGCATTAATATTATCTTTGAGGAGAATTGAAATGGGCTGAACAGAACTTAATCGTAAGGAACAGTTCTTTATTGTACTTCTTGAGGAAGGTGTTTATGTCTCCTTTCTGACAGCTCACCACGACAGTGATAGGAAAGGATTTTATAATGAAACTGACAGTTGAGTTTCTATGGTCAACATATGCTCAATTTCCAGGATGAAAGTCCAAACTCCTGAACTCCACAGAGCCTCTTTAGCCTGTTTAGTTTTTTTTTTTTCCCCCTCACGATCCTATCATCAAGACGTCTTTGTCTTCATGATTTTCTTTCTCCTCTCCATTCTTTCTGCATTCCTTGCTGGGAACTGTCAGTAAAATACTGATACTAATGCTTCCATATATCAACTGTTTCCCAGTTGAAATGCTACCCACACACGTCATGAGCATGTTCACTTCATGGCTAGCCATTGCGTTGGGGAGGAAAATGTTATGAGTCTGCTCACAATACTCCCATTCCTTATTGTTGTTCAGTCGCTGTCATGTCCAACTCTTTGCAACCCCATGGACCACAGCACGTCAGACTCCTCTGTCCTCCACTATCTCCCAGTTTGCTCGAATTCGTGTCCATTGAATCGGTGATGCTCATTAACCATCACATCCTCTGCCGCCCTCTTCTTCCTTTGCCCTCAATCTTTCCCAGCATCACGGTCTTTTCCAATGAGTCGGCTCTTTGCATCAGGTGGCCAAAGTATTGGAGCTTCAGCTTCAGCCATCAGTCCTTGGAATGAATATGCAGGGTTGATTTCCTTTAGGATTGACTGGTTTGATTTCCTTGTAGTCCATGGGACTCTGAAGGAAGTTAAAAACATTATTTTGTTTATCTGCCTGATATTTTCAGTTTCTTTATTCTCTCTTAACGTAAGTTCTTCACAAAAACTTGCCCATGTGTGTTATCATTCTCAACATGTTTATGGTCCTTAACATTACTCTCAAATCATACAAGTGGTGACTAACATGACAAGTAGACCAGGCCAGAGCAGTTATGAGGCCCAAATTAAGTGTGAGTTTTTATGACAGTACAAAACTTTCATAATTATTGTTTTAATATATTTAATGGCACTTGCTTCAGAGAGCTAATCTCAGAAGAGAAAGGAACCTCCTGACCTTAAAGTATAATTTTTCAAACCATAATTCAACTCAGTAGAGTTGGTCATATTTTAGACTTTCCCCACCATTCAGAAACTATGTCTGAATTTCTATCTTAGATCTAAATTTGCCAGGTAGAAAAGATATAAATATATATAAATATAAATCCCATCTGTGAAACATAACCATTTTCATCCCTCTGAAGGTTTTTTTGGCTGTTGTTGGATTTCAACTTTTGTACTTTTGTTCGTTTTGATGTAAAAAGTAAAATTTAGGGACAGTGTGATCACACTCTGGCTCTCTCACTAAGAAATTTCACCTAAAATTTGATTAAATTCATCATTATTAAATAAGCTTGTTGAAGTTTCTTTTAGTCAGAGAAGTTGAAAAACACAAGCTGATTGATTCATGTAGAAAGCTATGAAATTTAAAAACCAGTGGGTGAATTTTATTCAGAATTCTTCATGGATATTTTGTATTTCTGCCTTCATTTTCAGAATAATGCATGTTATTACTAAATTTGGAAATATTCTAAAATTGGAAACCCAACTCCACTTGATTCAAAACACAGCCTTTTCTCATATCAGTCTTCTTAAAACAATGGTTAAAATGCATTCAGTTCATACTCTTACACTGAATCCTCATGCGCAGTCTGTCTTGTTTTTCCTTACCTCTCCTCCAACTGTCCTTTACAAAGATGAGAAGTTTTCTTCCCAACACAAAATTCCCTTGATTATATATTAGAGAGAACTGACATTTTGTACCAAAGTTTAGGAAAAGCTAACATAAGTAGAGATTCTGTGAAATCTGTTTTACCAAAAAAGACTGGATTTACTGCTGATAAATAATGGATTTTTTTTTTTTTACTATTTGCATTTGCTCTTTGTTAAAACTCATGAACAGCTTTATTAGTTTTAGGTAACACATGTATTTTTGCCCTGGGTAAAGACTGAAACTCCTGTACTTTGGTCACCTGATGCAAAGAGTTGACTCATTTGAAAAGACCCTGATGCAGGGAAAGATTGAGGGCAGGAGGAGAAGGAGACAACAGAGGATGAGCTGGTTGGATGGCATCACCGACTCAATGGGCATGAGTTTGGGTAAACTCTAGGAGTTGGTGATGGACAGGGAGGCCTGGCGTGCTGCAGTTCATGGGGTCACAAAGAGTTGGACACGACTGAGTGACTGAACTGAACTGAAGTGAAAGATGCTTTTTGAGTAAAATGTTCACTTATAGGATTCAAAATCTTAAAATATAATCAGTGTCACCAATGGGCCAAAGAATAGAGGCAAGGAGATGACCAACCACTTTTCCCTCAGCAAATTATCTACTGTCAAGTTCTACAATCACATTTCATCTATAAAGAGAGCTTTGAGCGAAGTCTGTGTTTTGCATACATGTCTTTACATTTGATTATAATTGAATATAAATATATGCCAATTATTTAGCTCTAGTTAAAATCTGCCAAAATATAAGGAGGCTTGTGAATGATGCAAATTGGAGATTTGCATAGATTTAGGGTGCAATTTCAGAAAAGTAAATAAACATTATTTTTGCTCTCTGACTAAAACACGCTAGGTATATTACCTTGTTTACTCACCAAACAAACCAAAAAAAAAAAAAAAAAACAATTACCAAAAAGCAATGAAACAAATCTCAGCTCACCTTCTTAACCCTTTCACTGCCATTGCCATGACTTACAAGTCAAAAATAGACAGCCACTTCTTTATTGATGGACAGAAATTTATTAGAAAGCCACAGATGAATAAAGAACAACTTAATACAGTCTGAAACAGTTAAATCACTTGTTTGTTAGGAAAGTATCATGGGTTTTGAAAGGACATCAATCCAACCAAAATTTATTCAAGTTTAATGGGAACAGGACTCTTTTTCTAGACTATTTCAGAGGCAGTCTCAACTTATGATATTTTTGTTGTAAAGTAAGTAACAGAGGCCAGATCTGATTTGCTGGAAGTACTGTCATGTGATTCCAATGTCTAACCTCTATTTGGGTACATAGCCCCTCTTTCTAGTCAACAGGAATGTGTTCTTCTAACTAATAGCAATTAAAACCTTATTTGTCCTCCCATTGAAAGAGCTCCTGGTGATAGCCTTGGAGAAAATATGGGAAGGGGATTAGTGATGTCATATAAGGAGATAAGAAGCATTATTTTAACATTTAAAAAGTAAAGAGAAGATGAATTTTTTTCTTTTAAAAAAGTGAATTTTATCAAAATATAGTTGATTTACAATGTTGTGTCAGTTTCTGCTGTATAACTCAGTTATACATATATATATAATTTTTCATATTATTTTCTATTACGGTTTATTACAGGATATTGAATATAGTTCCCTGTGCTAAACAGTAGGGCTTTATTGTTTACCCATTTATAGTTTGCATCTACAAATCCCAAACTCCCAGTCAACCCCTCCCCTTCCCCTACCCCTTGACAACCACAAGTCGATCTTCTATGTCTGTTAGTCTGTTTCTGTTTCATGGATAAATTCATTTATATCATATTTTGCATTCCACACATAAGTGACATCGTATGGTATTTGTCTTTCTCTTTCTGACTTACTTCACTTAATATAGTAGTCTCCAGGTCCATCCATGTTGCTGCAAATGGCATTGTTTCATTCTTTTTAATGGCTGAGTAATATTCTATTAGGTCTTCCCAGGTAGAAGGGTTCCTTTTTCTCCACGCCTTCTCCAGCATTTATTATTTGTAGACTTTTTGATGATGGCTGTTCTAACTATTGTGAGGTGATACCTCTTTGTAGTTTTTGAATTAAGAGAAAATGAACTTTAAAAATTATAAATCAATCAGCTTGATGTTGACAAGCAATGAAATGCTAGAAAAATGACATTTAAGTGATGAATATAATGGGTACTTAGAAGAATATGCTCCTGGGAGTCAGCATGATAGCCTCATAATCTGTCAGGTCACATTCACATTTTTATTATGGCTACTCAATGGTTAGATGAAAGGACTATTATAGACAGTGTATTTTATGATTTTACACCACATTTTCCAAATTCTTTTTTGAGGACTTTGGGAACCAGATAAAGAACAGTAGGTTAGGTATATATAGCTGATAAAGACATCCAAAGAATGTCAATTGGTAGATCAGGATCAAAATGCAATAGAGTCTCCCTCCTTGAACCTGTATTTTAAATAGCTATGCCTTTGTGCATGGCTATTTCCTCTTCCTTCAACTTTTCTTTCAGTCTCAGCCTTTTGTCTGAAGACTTTGGTTAGCCAATTTTACCCATGCATCACTACCTCTGTGAACTGTCCTTTGGCTGTATTCAGTGAGCACATCTTTCTATCAGCACTTATCTAGCTAAATTTTGATTGTTTGTTTATACATGTCTCCTGCTCTAGCCTATGAATGCCAAGAAGATAAGAACCACTTTGATCCATTGTGGTCTCCTTACACCTAATATGGGCTTCCCTGGTACCTCCGATGGTAAAGAATGCACCTGCAATGCAGGAGGCCTGGGTTCGATCCCTGGGTTGGGAAGATCTCCTGGAGAAGGGAACAGCTATACACTGCAATATTCTGGCCTGGAGAATTCCCTCGACAGAGGAGCCTGGCAGGCTACAGTCCATGAGGTCGCAAAGAGTCAGACATGACTGAGGCACTTTCACTTACTACCTAATATAACTAAACCAACAATAGGTACTCAATTATTGATGGAATAATTGTAGATAATAGCTATATTGATTAATAAATTTGAAATTGACAAAAGTTATGAACACTTTATATGATAAATATATCAAAAGTTGAATAGATTTAAATGAGTTAGCAAGATCATTTCTAATTGCAAGATGAAATATAAAAGCATGTTTAAATAATACATAAATCTTATATTTAAACTTAGTAATCAATTTGAAAACACAGGAGGAAAGAGACCTTAATTAATATCAGGTTGTGTTTAAAAACACTTGGGTTTTCCTTAATTCACCAAGTTCACTTTGAACAAAAAGTTTAATGGCAGGAAGAAAACTAAAATGTTACCACAGTTCTAGATGGCATAAACAGAGGAAAAAGGGATGTAAACATCACAGTTAGTTCTGAATATAGCATTTTTTGTTAGTTTGTATTGGTGGAGTATAGTTGCTTTACAATATTGTGTCAGTTTCTGCCGTACAGCAAGCAGAGTGAATCAGCTATACGTATACACATATCACCTCTTTTTTGGATTTCCTTCCCATTTAGGACACCACAGAGCATTGAGCATTGAGGGCTTCCCTGGTGGCTCAGCTGGTAAAGAATCCGCCTGCAATGTGGGAGACCTGGGTTTGATCCCTGGGTTGGGAAGACCCCCTGGAGAAGGGAAAGGCTATCCACTCCAGTATTCTGGCTTGGATAATTCCATGGACTGTATAGTCCATAGGGTCGCAAAGAGTCAGACATGACTAAGCAACTTTCACTTTTTTCAGGGCATTGAAAAGAGTTCCCTGTGCTATACAGTAGGTTCTCATTAGTTGAAGATCACATTTTAAATGGATCTTATTTCTTAAAGTGTCACCAGAATAGCCAAGGGTCTGTCTGTAGGCTATATTATATCAGGATTAAAAAAATAGAAGTAAATAGAGGTATTTAGATTTAGCTTACAGAGAAGTTATCTTAAGGAGAATGCAATAGGGGACTTCAAATATTTAGAAGGTTAGGAGAAATGATTTTTATACATTTTGGTTGTTTTTTCTTGTTTTTTTTTTTTATTATTGTTCCTCACTTATTATTTTCCTGTTTTGCCTTAAGAACATATTCAAGTACATACACAGAAGCTACAAGAAAGCAAATTTCAAGTAAATATTAAATAAAATTTTGTAACTGAGCTACCAAAACACAGAATCTACCACCTTAAAAAGCAATCAACTCCTTCTATAGTAGATGCTCAAGGCTGAAATGACTGTCTCACCCCTAAAGGCAATTTCCATATTGGATGAGGAGATGTAATTCATTAACCTCTAGGGTCGCTTCTGAAGCTCATGTTTTGATATTTTCAGAATTAATCAGAAAGGACTGACAGCATGACCTGAATCTGTCCTATATTTATATAAACATCCTGTGTAAGACACCTCATTTTCTGTCTAACTGTATACATTTTTGAATGTTAAATTTGATTTTAGGGCAAATACTTTTTAAAAAACACTTCAAAAATAAACTATTTTAAAGAATAATTTACACAGAATAAACTGCATCCATTTAAAGTGTACAATTTACTGATTTTTGACAGGTATATGCCCATGAAATTACTGCTACAGTCAGAGTACAAAATATTTTCATCCTCCCCAAAGCCTCCTTGTGTACCTTTGCAGGCCACTCCTCATCCCTGGCCCCAGGCAGCCACTGATCTGCTTTCTGTCACTATAAATTAGTTTGCATTTTTGAATATTTTCTATAAGTAGAATTATATAGTATTTTTGTGTGGCTCATTTCTTACACTCAGCATAATGACTTTGACTGTCAGTAGTTTCAAAGTCACTAGGTCATTTCTTTTTGATTACAGAGTACTTTTTACTGCATGAATATACCATATTTTGTTTATCAGTTCATCTGCTGGTGGTCATTTGAGTTGTTTCCAGTTTGGGGATATTATGAATAAAGCTGCTAAAAACTGTATACTTGTTCTACTCCCTAGCCTTAGAAATCTTAATTTTAAGATGCACACACTGAAAATAACTCCATGGCTTATGTGTGTATGTATTTAATGTATTCATGTCAAGTGAACAAGCACCTATACAACAAGTACCAAGGATAAATTGAGCAGCTATCAGCTTAGTTCTGTGAGAAAGTCTCACTTTCTAACATTCTTTCTAGGGAGTAGATGTGTATCAGTTATCTTTTGCTGCATAACAAACTACTCCAAAACTTAATGGATTAACACAGAGGTCAGCAAACATTTCTATAAGGACCAGGGAGTAAATATTTCAAGCTTTGCAAGCTACATATGGACACTGTTGCAGATTATATACTTTTTTAAACTCTTCAAAACTTTAAAAATACATTTTTACTGAATGTTCAGTTCAGTTAAGTCGCTCAGTCATGTCTGACTCTTTGCGACCCCATGAATCGCAGCACGCCGGGCCTCCCCGTCCATCACCAACTCCCAGAGTTTACTCGGACTCATGTCCATTGAGTCGGTGATGCCATCCAGCCATCTCATCCTCTGTTGTCCCCTTCTCCTCCTGCCCCCAATCCCTCCCAGCATCAGGGTCTTTACCAATGAGTCAACTCTTTGCATGAGGTGGCCAAAGTATTAGAGTTTCAGCTTCAGCGTCAGGCCTTCCAATGAACACGCAGGACTGATCTCCTTTAGGATGGACTGGTTGGATCTCCTTGCAGTCCAAGGGACTCTCAAGAGTCTTCTCCAACACCACAGTTCAAAAGCATCAATTCTTCGGCACTCAGCTTTCTTCACAGTCCAACTCTCATATCCATACATGACCACTGGAAAAACCATACCTTGACTAGACAGACCTTTGTTGGCAAAGTCATGTCTCTGCTTTTTAATATGCTATCTAGGTTGGTCATAACTTTCCTTCCAAAGAGTAAGCGTCTTTTAATTTCATGGCTGCAGTCACCATCTGCAGTGATTTTGGAGCCCCCCAAAATAAAGTCTGACACTGTTTCCACTGTTTCCCCATCTATTTCCCATGAAGTGATGGGACCAGATGCCATGATCTTAGTTTTCTGAATGTTGAGCTTTAAGCCAACTTTTTCACTCTCTTCTTTCACTTTCATCAAGAGGCTTTTTAGTTCCTCTTCACTTTCTGCCATAAGGGTGGTGTCATCTGCATATCTGAGTTTATTGATATTTCTCCCGGCAATCTTGATTCCAGCTTGTGCTTCTTCCATCTCAGCATTTCTCATGATGTACTCTGCATAGAAGTTAAATAAGCAGGGTGACAATGTATAGCCTTGACGTACTCCTTTTCATATTTGGAACCAGTCTGTTGTTCCATGTCCAGTACTAACTGTTGCTTCCTGACCTGCATATAGGTTTCTCAAGAGGCAGGTCAGGTGGTTGGGTATGCCAATCTCTTTCAGAATTTTCTACAGTTTATTGTGATCTACATAGTCAAAGACTTTGGCATAGTCAATAAAGCACAAATAGATGTTTTTCTGGAACTCTCTTGCTTTTTTGGTGATCCAGTGGATGTTGGCAATTTGATCTCTGGTTCCTCTGCCTTTTCTAAAACCAGCTTGAACATCTGGAATTTCACGGTTCACATATTGCTGAAGCCTGGCTTACAAAAACAGGCCACAAACCAGATTTGGTCTATGAGCCATAGTTTGTAGATCCCTTGGGTTTCCCTAGTGGCTCAGTGGGTAAAGAATCTGCCTGCATTGCATGAGACACAGGAGACAGGACTTCCATCCCTGAGTCGAAAAGATCCCCTGGAGAAGGAAATGGCAACACAGTCCAGTATTCTTGCCTGGAGAATTCCATGGACAGAGGAGCCTGGTGGGCTACAGTCCATGGGGTCACAGAATCAGATATGAGTGAGCGACTTAACACAATGACTACTTATTCAACTTACTATTTGGTAGATGGCCTGGGCCATATGGGTGCTCTGAACCAGCTACTATAGTGGTCCCCTCTTATCCATGGCAGATATGTTCCAAGACATCCAGTGGATGTCTGAAAGCATGGATAGTACCAAACTTTATATATGGTATGTTTCTTCCAGTGCATACCTATGACAAAGTTTAATGTATAAATTTGGCACAGTAAGAGATCAACAATAATAACAAAGTTGAGCAATTATAACAATATACCGTAATAAAAGCTGAGTGTGGTCTCTTTCTTTCATAATATGATTTTACACATTTAATACCTTTGCCATCTTAACTAAGCTCTTACCATGCACTGTGGCCCTACCTTGTGCAGTTTGAGGTGCAACAGCAAAAGCAGCACACATTTCTTTCTTCTTCTTCACAATTTCATGGATAGAAGATTGGTTCTTACTGTAGTTCTTAGCAACATCAGCCTATCATTTTCTTATTTCCTTATGAAGTCAAGAACTTTTACCTTTGCACTTAAACATTTATGGCTTCTCTTCTGGATATTTGTATTGCCACCATCACTACTCTTGCACTTTGGGGCCATTGTTAAAGAAAATAAGGGTGACTTGAATACAAGTTATGCAGTACTGCACCAGTCAATCTGATAACCCAGATGGTGCCGTTAAGTGTCTAAAGGGCAGGATATGCTGGACAAAGGGATCATCCTAGGTGAGACTGATGGCATAAGGTTTCATCATGCTACTTCGAATGGCATGCAATTTAAACCTTAAGAGTTGCTGATTTCTGGAATTTTCCATTTAATATTTTCAGACTGCAGCTGAGCATAGGTGACTGAAATCATGGAAAGCCAAACGGTGCAGGAGGGGTGGGGGAAACTGTTGTATTCTTTGCCACGGCTGCTTAATGCACCTGTGGTCAGCTAGCAGCTGGATGAGCTATTGTGTCATGATTCTCATGTCAACTGGGTGACAGGTCCCTTAGGAGCAGATGCAACTAGGTCTGTCAGTCTCATCATCCAACAGCCTGGCCCAGGCTTGTTTACGTGGAGACTGGTCAAGTCTGTGCTTGTGTCACATTTGGTATTGTCTATTGGCCAAAGCAAATCACATCCTAGAGTCATTCCAGATACAAGGCATGGAGAAAGACTCTTCCTTTTGATGGAAGGAAATACACTGCTGCTGCTGCTAAGTCGCTTCAGTCGTGCCCAACTCTGTGCGACCCCATAGATGGCAGGCCACCAGGCTCCGCCGTCCCTGAGATTCTCCAGGCAAGAACACTGGAGTGGGTTGCCATTGCCTGAAATACACTGCAAGAGCGGGGAACTAGGGAGGGGCCAGAAATTGTGTCCATTTTGCAATGTATCACAAGATACTTGGAGAAAAGTTATCAGCATGCTTTGTACACTTGAGAGGACTCTGAATTGAGGTATGTGTAAAACAGGATGTGCTATGATAATTCTTGCTTTGTGAGTAATCTTTGGTGAGCTAGGCAGTTGATTTGTAGCTTCACAGCCAATGGTGGAAATACAGTATCCATAGTCCAGTGATTTTAAAATACAGTATATGAAATAAAGATGAGAAATATAGTCAATTAACCACTTAACTGCAGGGAATTTAATGAATGATGCTGTGACTAAATTCTGAAGAAAGGATATGACTTCCTTTCTCGTTATTCTCTTAGCTGGCCACTTTTTTGAAAATAATTTTATTCTCAAAACTGTTACTGTTTTACTCTTAATACACCTTATATCCCCATAGGCACAGGGCTTCCCAGGTGGCACTAGTGGTAAAGATCCCACCTGCCAATGCAAGAGACATAAGAGACACGAGTTCGATCCTTGGGTTGGGAAGATCCCCTGGAGGAGGGCATGGCAACCCACTCCAGTATTCTTGCCTGTGAAATCTCATAAATAGAGGAGCCTGGCAGGCATAGGGTTACAAAGAGTCAGACATGACTGAAGTGAGTTACCATGCACACACGTATGCAGAAGTGGAAATATGTACACATAAGTGTATACATGAGTAAGTTGTACATGTGAATCTTGTATAATGTTATAAACCAATGTAACCTCAAAAAATTCCAAAGAGAAAGAATGTTTCTACAGTCATAGAAGAATTTCTTGCTTTTGGTCATTTTGTATAAGCATAATCCTTGCCAGTCTTCATAAACACTAATGCAGGTAAGTTTCTCCAAGCCCTTCATAGGATGAATTTATAGGTATTAAGTAGAATGGACATGAGTTTGAGTAGACTCTGGGAGTTGTTAATGGACAGGGAAGCCTGGCATGCTGCAGTCTATGGGGTCGCAAAGAGTTGGACACAACTGACTGAACTGAACTGAAGTAGAATGGGATCCATTCAGTCCTAAAATGTTACCATACTGTCAAGCACACACTTACCAATTTGTTGGCCTCGACCTGGGCATGCTAGTAGCAAGGGCTCCACTGTAGGATGAGCACAGAAGGCTTATTTCTCAGTTTATGTTTTGAAGTGTGTTGCTCAGACAGGCAACATACAGTTGTATACAGTAGTGCAAGCTACCTGTTACTCTCCTTGACAATACTTTTTAGCAGCAGTGTTTTTTTCCTCCCCCTTCTGCAATGTGACAATATCACTGTGGTGTTCGGAATAACAAGAAAAGGCTGAGTGATTCTGAGTATACTTTCAAACAGCCGTGCAGACGAACAGCTGGTAGAGAAGACACTCCCTTGAAACTTGCAGCATGTTCTCAGCCCCTGCAGTGTCTCGTGGGGCTCGACCTTCAGACTTGATAAATGCCTGGCTAGCTTGTTCCCGCTCCTGCATGTCTTAATTCCACTCCAGTCTCTCGTAATGCTCCAGCCCTTACCGGGGAATAAAACTGCAAACTGTCGGCCCCTTGCTTCCTTCCAAATCTCAGTCAAGAGGAATTCTATTTATGCATAATTGTCCAATAGGCATACAGTCCATCCACTTCTCTGTGCAGTAGAGGTTTCTAGCTTTCATCTTGTTTGCCCAATCCCCAGTAAAAATTAAATTTTATGTAGCATTCCAGGGCAAACATATGTATCTCTATCTGTAAGTATTTCTCTGTCTGCTGTGAGTTTATACAATGGAAAGAAGCGTTTCACAAAGCATGACTTATCCTTGCCATCTAATTAATTCTCTTATTTCCTATTCTTTTCTATTTCATTAAAAACAACATTAGTGGTGATCTACTATGTAGATTTCATGACCTATTAACAGTTCATGACCTCTAGTTTGGGAGAACTATATTTTATCCATATTTTATCCATCCCATGGGCCTGGTCATAGAAAGCTACATTTTTGGATCAATTTGCCTTGATCTCCATAAGGTTACATCATATCTTTAGCTTATGTCTGCAAAGACAACTACTGAAAGGGATTTTGTTGAAAATTGACATCATGCAGTTACTCCCATCTGAAAATCCAGGCAATGATTTTATTTAGATCTAAGAGCAGAATTTGGATTTTGCTTTGTTTCACTTAAAGAATTGTATTCTTTTCCCCTTATCAATAATCCAAATAATAAAATCCATCATATTTCCTTTTATATTTCTTCTTTTGTTTGGTATCCAGGAAGACCACAGAAAAATTATATCCCCTTTAAAATTTATTGAAATATATTGTTATAGCAAAAAAGGCTTGTGCTTAAATAAACACAGAATTTTCACAGTGTGAATATACCCATGTAACTAGCATCCAGATCGAGAAACAGAAGATTACAGCCCCCAGAAGCTCCCCTGTGTTCCCTTCTAATCTTTACCCACCCGCCAAGGGTAACCACTGTCATGACACTGAGCAGCATAAATTCATTTGACCTGGTTTTATACTTTATATAAACGGAATATTACAGCATGTACTCTCATATATATCTGGCTTTTAAAAAATTTTAATTGGAGGCTAATTACTTTACAATATTGTGGTGATTTTTTCCATACATTCACATGAATCAGCCATAGGTGTACATGTGTTCTCCATCCTGACCCTCCCACCCACCTCCCTCCCCATCCCATCCCTCAGGGTCATCCCAGTGCACCAGCCCTGAGCACCCTGTCTCATGCATCGAACCTGGACTGGTGATCTATTTCACATATGATAATATACATGTTTCAATGCTATTCTCTCAAGTCATCCCACCCTCACCTTCTCCCACAGAGTCTAGAAGTCTGTTCTTTATATCTGTGTCTCTTTTGCTGACTTGCATATAGGGTCATTGTTACCATGTTTCTAAATTCCACATATATGCTTTAATATACTGTATTGGTGTTTTTCTTTCTGACTTACTTCACTCTGTATAATAGGCTCCAGTTTCATCCACCTCATTAGTACTGATTCAAATGCATTATTTTTAATATCTGAGTAATATTCCATTGTGTATATGTACCACAGCTTTCTTATCCATTCATCTGCTGATGAACATCTAGGTTGCTTCCATGTTCTGGCTATTGTAAACAGTGCTGTGATGAACATTGGGGTACAAGTGTCTCTTTCAATTCTGGTTTCCTCAGTGTGTATGCCCAGCAGTGGGATTGCTGGGTCCTATGGCAGTTCTATTTCCAGTTTTTTTAAGGAATCTCCACAATGTTCTCTATAGTGACTGTACTAGTTTGCATTCCCACCAACAGTGTAAGAGGGTTCCTTTTTCTCCGCACCCTCTCCAGCATTTATTGTTTGCAGACTTTTTGATAGGAGCCATTCTGACCTGCGTGAGATGGTACCTCATTGTGGTTTTGATTTGCGTTTCTCTGATAATGAGTGATGTTGAGCATCTTTTCATGTGTTTGTTAGCCATATGTATGTCTTCTTTGAGAAATGTCTGTTTAGTTCTTTGGCCCATTTTTTGGTTGGGTCACTTGTTTTTCTGGAATTGAGCTACAGGAGTTGCTTGTATATTTTTGAGATTAATTCTTTGTCAGTTGCTTCATTTGCTATTATTTTCTCCCATTCTGAAGGCTGTCTTTTCACCTTGCTTATAGTTTCCTTCGTTGTGCAAAAGCTTTTAAGTTTAATTAGGTCCCATTTGTTTATTTTTGCTTTTATTTCCATTACTCTGGGAGATGGGTCATAGAGGATCCTGCTGCAATTTATGTCAGAGAGTGTTTTGCCTATGTTTTCCTCTAGGAGTTTTATGGTTTATGGTCTTACATTTAGATCTTTAATCCATTTTGAGTTTATTTTTGTGTAAGGTGTCAGAAAGTGTTCTAGTTTCATTCTTTTACAAGTGGTTGACCAGTTTTCCCAGCACCACTGGTTAAAGAGATTGTCTTTTCTCCATTGAATATTCTTGCCTCCTTTGTCATAGATAAGGTGTCTATAGGTGTGTGGATTTATCTCTGGGCTTTCTATTTTGTTCCATTGATCTATGTTTCTGTCTTCGTGCCAGTACCATACTGTCTTGATGACTGTAGCTTTGTTGTATAGCCTGAAGTCAGGCATGTTGATTCCTCCAGTTCCATTCTTCTTTCTCAAGATTGCTTTGATTATTCAAGGTTTTTTGTATTTCAATACAAATTGTGAAATTATTTGTCTTAATTCTCTGAAAAATAACATTGGTAGCTTGATATGGATTGCCTTGAATCTATAGATTGCTTTGGGTAGTATACTCATTTTCACTACATTGGTTCTTCTGATCCGTGAACATGATATATTTCTCCATCTATTTGTGTCATCTTTGATTTCTTTCATCAGTGTTTTGTAGTTTTTGATATATACATCTTTTGTTTCTTTATGTAGATTTATTCCTAAGTATTTGTTTCTTTTTGTTGCAATGGTGAATGGAATTGTTCCTTAATTTTTCTTTCTGTTTTCTCATTGTTATTGTATAGGAATGCAAGGGATTTCTGTGTGTCAATTTTATATCCTGCAACTTTACTATATTCATTGATTAGCTCTAGTAATTTTCTGGTGGAGTCTTTAGGGTTTTCTATGTAGAGGATCATGCCATCTGCAAACAGTGAGAGTTTTACTTCTTCTTTTCCAATCTGGATTCCTTTCATTTATTTTTCTTCTCTGATTGCTGTGGCTAAAACTTCCAAAACTATGTTGAATATTAGTGGTGAGAATGGGCACTCTTGTCTTGTTCCTGACGTTAAGGGAAATGCTTTCAATTTTTCACCATTGAGGATAATGTTTGCTGTGGGTTTATCATATATGGCTTTTATCATGTTGAGGTATGTTCCTTCTATGCCTGCTTTCTGGAGGGTTTTTAATGTATGTTGAAATTTGTCAAAGGCTTTCTCTGCATCTATTGAGGTAATCATATGGTTTTTATCTTTCAATTTGTTAATGTGGTGTATCACATTGATTGATTTGTGAATATTGAAGAATCCTTGCATCCCAGGGATAAAGCCCACTTGGTCATGATGTATGATCTTTTTAATATGTTGTTGGATTCTGTTTGCTAGAATTTTGTTAAGGATTTTTGCATCTATGTTCACCAGTGATATTGGCCTGTAGTTTACTTTTTTTGTGGCATCTTTGTCTGGTTTTGGTATTAGGGTAATGATGGCATCATAGAATGAGTTTGGCAGTTTACCTTCCTCTGCAATTTTCTGGAATAGTTTCAGTAGGATAGGTGTTAGCTCTTCTCTCAATTTTTGGTAGAATTCAGCTGTGAAGCCATCTGGTCCTGGGCTTTTGTTTGTTGGAAGATTTCTGATTATAATTTTTATTTCTGTGCTTGTGATGGGTCTGTTACAATTTTCTATTTCTTCCTGATTTAGTTTTGAAAAGTTATACTTTTCTAAGAATTTGTCCATTTCTTCCAAGTTGTCCATTTTATTGGCATATAGTTGCTGAAAATAGTTTCTTATGATCCTTTGTATTTCTGTGTTGTCTGTTGTGATTTCTCCATTTTCATTGCTAATTTTGTTGATTTCTTTCTTTTCCCTTTGTTTCTTGATGAGTCTAGCTAATGGTTTGTCTATTTTATTTATCTTTTCAAAGAACCAGCTTTTAGCTTTGTTGATTTTGGCTATGGTCTCCATTGTTTCTTTTGCATTTATTTCTGCCCTAATTTTTATAATTTCTTTCCTTTCTCCTGTTTCTTGAGGTAGGCTTTTATTGCTTTGAACCTTCCCCTTAGCACTGCTTTTACTGAATCTCATAGATTTTGGGTTGTTATGTTTTCATTTTCATTCATTTCTATGCATATTTTGATTTCTTTTTTTATTTCTTCTGTGATTTGTTGGTTATTCAGGAGTATGTTGTTTAGCCTCCTTATGTTTGTATTTTTAATAGTTTTTTTCCTGTAGTTGACATCTAATCTTACCACATTGTGATCAGAAAAGATGCTTGAGATGATTTCAATATTTTTGAATTTACCAAGGCTAGATTTATGGCCCAGGATGTGATCTATCCTGGAGAAGGTTCCATGTGCACTTGAGAAAAAGGTGAAATTCATTGTTTTAGGGTGAAATGTCCCATAGATATCAATTAGGTCTAACTGGTCCATTGTATCATTTAAAGTTTGTGTTTCCTTGCTCATTTTCTGTTTAGTTGATCTATCCATAAGTGTGAGTGGGGTATTAAAGTCTCCCACTATTATTGTGTTACTGTTAATTTCCCCTTTCATATTTGTTAGCATTTGTCTTACATATTGTGGTGCTCCTATGTTGGGTGCATATATATTTATAATTGTTATATCTTCTTCTTGGATTGATCCTTTGAGCATTATGTAGTGTCCTTTGCCTCTTTTCATGGCCTTTATTTCAAAGTCTATTTTATCTGATATGAGTATTGGTACTCCTGCTTTCTTTTGGTCTCCATTTGCATGAAATATCTTTTTCCAGCCCTTTACTTTCAGTCTGTATGTGTCCCTAGGTTTGAGGTGGGTCTCTTGTAGACAACATATATAGGGGTCTTGTTTTTGTATCCATTCAGCCAGTCTTTGTCTTTTGGTTGGGGCATCAACCCATTTATGTTTAAGGTAATCATTGATAAGTATGATCCCATTGCCACGTACTTTCTTGTTTTGGGTTCGAGTTTATACACGTTTTCTGTGTTTCCTGTCTAGAGAAGATCCTTTAGCATTTGTTGGAGAACTGGTTTGGTGGTGCTGAATTCTCTGAGGTTTTGCTTGTCTGTAAAGTTTTTGATTCCTCCTTCATATTTGAATGAGATCCTTGCTGGCTACAGTAATCTGGGTTGTAGGTTTTTCTCTTTCATCACTTTAAGTATGTCCTGCCATTCCCTTCTGGCTTGAAGAGTTTCTATTGAAAGGTCAGCTGTTATCCTTATGGGGATCCCTTTGTGGGTTATTTGTTGTTTTTCCCTTGCTGCTTTTAATATTGTTCTTTGTGTTTGATCTTCGTTAATTTGATTGATGAGAACTGGTGAAGCTATGGAGCAATAAAAGACTATGTTATTGCTAAAAAAAAAAAATGTGTCTTGGCGTGTTTCACCTTGGGTTAATCCTATTTGGGACTCTCTGGGTTTCTTGGACTTAAGTGGCTATTTCCTTCCCCATTTTAGGGAAGTTTTCAGCTATGATCTCCTCAAGTATTTTCTCATGGCCTTTCTTTTTGTCTTCTTCTTCTGGGACTCCTATGATTTGAATGTTGGGGCATGCACTTCCCAGGTCTACACCACTCAGGTTCAGGTTCTCGGGTACTCCACAAAGGCACAGACTCAGTTGGGCCTGTGTTTTGTGCCCTTCCCAAGTCAGAGCAGCTCAGGTGACCAGGTGCTTGGTGAACACAGTCTCCCCAGGTACAGTGCATCTTATCACCTCCCTGGTCTCAGCCGCTTGGTTTCCTGGGTGCACAGCAGGAGCGCCATCTCATTTGTGCCATGTGTCTCCTCTGGGGAGCTGATCTCTGGCTGCAACCCTCCTGGCAGATGTCAACCATCCAGGATCCCAGGAAGACTTGGTTAGCAACCAGGAGCCTGCTCACAATTTGGTAGGGGATGCCATCTCTGGGGCTAAGTTTGCCCCTTGCCTTTGGGCTCGCCTGCCTCTCTGCCTCTGGCAGGGAATGGGCCGGTCCACAGCCAGCTAGCTCTCCTCTGGTATTTGCTCATTCCTTTGTTCTGTGAGTGGACCCAGTAGTGCCTTAGGTTGGAGCTTTTCGTGGGAAAGTTCTTTCTCTCTCTCTCTTTCCTTTTGCTCCCCCCCCCCCCCCATGGCTATCCCATGGTTTGGGTTGCTATCTCAAGGTAGCTCCCTCAGATTGCCCTCAGGGCATTCAGACACAGTCCTTACCCTAAGCAATGCAGCCCGTGCTTCCCTGTTCAGCCCCCGCTTGCTGGTGGTGGACGCAAGCATCTGGGCTACTTTTCTACTGGGAGTTGCAGTTAGGTGCATAATCTGTAGGGTTTACTTATTTATTTTTTCCTCCCAGTTACATTCCCCCCTGAGATTCCAAAATTCCCCACAGACCTGCCAGTGAGAGGGTTTCCTGGTATTTGGAAACTTCTCCTCTTTTACAACTCCCTCCCTGGAATGGGTCTCCATCCCTAACTCTTTTGTCTCTCTTTTTATCTTTTATATTTTGTCCTACCTCTTTTTGAAGACAATGGGCCGCCTTTCTGGGTGCCTAGTGTCCTCCGCCAGTGTTCAGAAGTTGTTTTGTGGTATTCACTCAGCATTCAAATGATCTTTCGAGGAATTTGTGGGGGAGAAGGTGGTCTCCCTGTCCTATTCCTCTGCCATCTTAGGACTGCCTCTCCCCCTCCGTATCCAGCTTTTTAAGCTTTTAATTCATCCCTGTTGTATGAAGTTGTTTGTTCTCATTGCTGTATAATATTCCATTGTGTAAATGTGCTAAATGTTACAATCTACTGTTGATGGACATACGACACCAAAAAGAAATATCATAAGCATCCTAAAATGTGTCTTTTGGTGAACATATGTATATATCCGTTTTGGAAATATATCAAGAAGTGAAGTTTCTGGGTCATAGCAAATATATATGTTCAGCTTTTATACAGTCTGCCAAACAGTTTTCCAATGTGGTTATTATACCAACCAACTTAAATTCCTATCAGCAAGCATGAGAGTTCTAGTTCCTTCATGTACCTCCAAACACTTTGTGGTGTTTGTCTTTCTCATTTTGGCTGGTGTACATAACTAAATTTACTAGGTATACCAAACTGTGTGGTCTTCAAATCTGGGTTGTAACTTTTCCTCCCTTCTTCGTATTTCATTCTGTTTCCTTAACCCTGAATTTTATCTATTAATTTTTGAAATTTATGCAGTCTCAGAAGTTACCCTAGAGGCTCTGTGGAACATGAGGTGTAAATACACATATAGTATAAATACAAATCTGAATCCTCAGCTAATGATGTCGTTATCAAAAATCCTAGTCTTCCCTCCCCTCCAGTCCTCACCTCCAATTAGCTGAAAAGCAGCATTGATTCTGTCCCGTAATCTGTCTTGAATTCAACCTTCCCACCAATTTCCAGTGACACTTTGTTAGCTCAGGCCTTTATCATCTCATAACTGGACTATTGTAAAAGTCTCTATAGCATATATTTCCATTCTAATCCACACCCTCTTTTCCAGGCTTATTTCTTCCCACCCCAAATTTAATTCTGTTCAAAGAGAAGAATATTCAAAGTATGTGCCATGTACTCAGTTGCATCAGTTGTGTCTGACTCTTTGTGACCCTACAGAGCCTGCCAGGCTCCTCTGTCCAAGGTGATGCCAATTTTTCCCTTTCTAGCCAACACATGAGAAGAAGCTTCTAAGGGATGAGAGTAATTTCAAGCTGTAAGGACCTAGATTTCCACACTACAAGCTTGACAATAAATCAAGTTTGTGATTTCATATTCTAATGGGACAGTTGGTATTTTCTGTGTATTAGCCTTCCTGAGACATAAAATCCAATATTGGCCCAATACTTTTTTGTATTCCAGAAAAGCTTAACTGATTTCATAACACAGCAGTACGTTAACTTTTCCCAAAAAAAATCTATGCCTTAGTAAATTATTAACATGAGAGATTAGCTCACAATCAACTTAAGAAACTTCCTTTAGCTCTTCTTACACTAACAGAAACATGCATGAAGCCTGATGGTGTAAGCCTAGTTAGCTCTTAATTGAAATGTATGTCCCTTAATCCCAAGAGGTCAAACTAACCACCTCTCTCTTTTGGCTTTTTCCCCCTCCATTTCTGTATTTATAATCTGTCTGATATTGGGCTTCATCATGTATGAATCTGTCTCAACTAGATTGTAAGCTCCTTCAGGTCAGTGCCATATTTGAGTCCTTCTGGTGAGAGGAACCTGATTACAGTGTTGAAATATTAAAATATTTCCAAGTCCATCCTCCAGACACTTTCCAGGTGTTACTAATGATAATGAAAAATGAGAAGAGTTTGACTGATAAGCAAAGACATATGTAAGTGCTCCATAAATATACCACGATTGCAGTCATTTAAAGAAATGAATATACGGGAATATTTAGCAGCAAAACTTAGTCTAGGTATGGGACATGAAAAAGACTTCTTGGGAATTTGTGAATTAGTTAAAATTCTTTGCATTCATATTTCCCTTTGATCTTCAAAAAGTGTCTGGACAAAACTAGAGCTGAAGTATAAGATTCAGCCCTTGGTAAATCATTACTTGGTTAAATTGGTTTTTAACCTCCATTTCCCTTTCTTGTGGGGAATTCCTCCTACATCCTGGCTAATCAAGGCCTGCACTCAGAGTCCTTCTCTACCAGAGTGTAAGGAATCTTTCTCTTCTGCTGTCCCCCATGAAACCAACACTCACTTGTTCTTTGGGGTTCTGCTCTCTGCCAATAGGAATGTGAATACATCTTTTAACATGTGTGAATAGTCTTGCTATTTTAGCCTCACCCCCCAAAATAAGACCTTTGGAAAAAAAAAAAGACCTTTTGATGTGAACTTTACTCCTATCTTAGGCTGATGGTTAGTGATTTATTTCCCCCACCATCAAAAAAATCTTATTTTACCCATTTGTTTCCCTCTTAAATGTAAAAAACAAAAGAAAGAAAGGGTCCCTTTGCAACTTGCTTTAAAGAGAAAAGACTAAAACTCTTAGATCTCTCCTTTTCCTTCATACACAGTCTAAAAACGAAAAGTTAAAGTGACAGTGCTAAATTTATTTCGTGCTGTATTCCTAACAGTATTCCTGAACTTCTTGGGTTTCCTTTAAGGAAATATGGCTTCCCTGGTGGCTCAGATGGTAAAGAATCTGCCTGCAATGCGGGAGACCCGGGTATGATCCCTGGGTCAGGAAGATCCCCTGGAGAAGGGAATGGCAACCCACTCCAGTGTTCTTGCCTGGAGAATCCCATGGATAGAGGAGCCTGGCAGGCTACAGTTCATGGGGTCGTGAAGAGTCAGACACGACTGAGCACTTTCACTTCAGGAAATATACCTACCCAACTGGCTACTTGGCATGAACAGAATATCCCCCAGCCGTCCAATGGCTTTCATAGTCAATATGTGATTTGATCCGTACTCTGGCCTCCTGCAATAATGTCTGAATTTTACCACCAGAGCTCCAGAGGTCTCAAAGGGTTAAGTGACTGGCCTCTAGGGGCAGAATTGGTCTAGAGCTCTGCCTTGCTCGGGTTAATGCTTCTGCTAGAATGTGGAGCTACGCTGGCTGAAGATTAAGAAGCTGCTTTTGATTCTGGTAGATATTCATCATAAAGGAAAAAAAACCCCTAGTATCTTCATACGGTAGCATTTGAATATCAAATTTTCCTTATCTGTTTCAATTTAAGAGGACTTCCTTGTTCACTTAATTGACTGGTAATTCCTTTGTTTACTACCCCCCACCCCACCCCCAATCTCAGGATCTCAAGAACCAATTCAGAAGTATTAAAAATGGTTACATTAGGATTTAACTTTTTTTTTTTTTAATGAAGTTCGACTATTTCAGAAAGGGGTAATTTAGGCAGGAATGTATGTAGAATTTCACATTTTAATTAAAAAGCCTCAAAATGAAATGAACCTCTGACAGTAACAGATGACTACCTCTAAAAGCTGCCTTACTATCTGATGTATGTTCAGTATTTTCTTGTGGATAATAAGTCCTATGACTTGTTTCAAGAAAAGTGACAGGACTAAAACAATTAAAAAAAGACAAAGCTGCTCTTTTTAAATCATATGCTCATAAATAAAACTGGGTTCTGAATTATTGCCACAGAAGCAACTGACAAAGTATAAGTAAATCACTCTAAGAACCCAAGCTGTTCTTGCTTTATTTTTTTTTTGAACATTCAAACCAAATCTCTAACTGAGTCCAATGATGAATTTCCTTTGACAAATAAATATTTGCAAAGTATGAAATATAGACTTTGTGTGCTTCCTAAGGCCAAAGCATAGTGTTTAAACTAAAATTTAATATTTTTCTCTCTCCTCAACTACACCAAAATAAGAACATAACTTAAAAATAATTCTCTCTTGTAGCAGACTGTCCATTAATCATGCTTTAGATAATATTGGCTTTGTGAGTATTCAGGTAGAAAGAAAAACTGTAATTTCTAGATTGATCAGAAAACCTGAGAGTATTTATGGATTGGAAGAAAACAATAAAATCTGGCAAAATGGGATTTTCTGTAACCCCCTTTATGAAGTCACGAAAGGTACGTCTTTCAACAGCCTCCCACTTTCCTAGGAAAATTCTTCAAGTGGTGATCGGCTTGATTGGGTAGATCAAAGAGTTAATCTACTTGTGATTTGAGAAAAGACTTCCTTTTTTTTATTTTTTTTGGTTAGGGTGGTGTGTGGGAGGAAGGTAGGAAGAGGCCCCAGAATGAAGTCACTAATTGGGGTTTTCACCTGCTGTGAGTCTAATCGAATACAAAGCCTTATTTGTAGCTGAAGAGGAAGGCAGATTATGCAGAGTGTCAGAATTTCTGCCTAGTTTTAAAATTCCTGTTATTTGGCACTGCCATTTGGGAAAGGCAGACTAATAGTTACAGCTTTGAGCTATCCTTAAGGTGGACCAGGAATGCAGATCTGCCTGAACCACCTTAACCAGTATCCATGTTGAGCCATTGAGCTGGAGGTGGTGTGTTCCCTATACCGGAGTAGCTCTGTAGTTGGCAGGCTAATAGGTACACAGCAGAATTCTTTGCCAGGGAGGAACGGCTGGGCCTGTGAGGTTAATGGAGTGTGGCTTGATTTTAGTGAAGATGCTAAACTTCACATCTTTTCTAGATGTTCAGTCTGATATAGGTGGCTTGGTGAAGCTTTGAAAGATCTTATTAGAAGAATACTGTTTGAGAGAGAAGCCCAGTGCCACTTCCTCTGGAGCCTGTGTGCTGAAATCTCTGGTTCACATGGTAGCTGGCTCAGAGAACTTTGCTCAGTCTGGCTTACTCTGCCTCCCTGCAGGGGAAGAGCCTGGAAAAATAGGCTTTTGTGTGGGTGTGAAGTACACTGTGTCTGAATGTGGAGGTCCCTTCATTTACCAGTTAATGCGAACTGACTGGATATGCTGATATCCCCAAGATGCGGGGTCTCAGATTGATCGAAAGGGATTTTTACACATATTTTAATTAGCACACCATGGTATTTGCCCTAACAATGACTCACCATCACTGGAAGCATTTGTTAGACGTCTGATTCACTGTTCATGGCTAATACTTGTACTGTGCAAAGAGAAACACGAGATCCTTATGTGTTTACTGGATAGATAGCCAAATGTTGAAATTTTACTATAAACTGTGTATTAGGCTTAATTGAAGTAATACCTATATTCCAAATGAATTTTTATAAAATGGCGCAGGTTATATACTTAAGATTGAGCTTCCTAGGTGGTGCTAATACTGAAGAACATGCCTGCCAATGCAAGAGACTTTGAGAGGTGGGTTCAATCCCTGAGTTGGGAAGATCCCCTGGAAGAGGGCACGGCAACCCACTGCAGTATTCTTGCCTGGCATGGACAGAGGAGCATGGCAGGCTACAGTCCATGGGGTGGCAGAGTCGGGGACATGACTGAAGTGATTTAGCATGCATTCATACTTAAGATTAGTGAAGAAACAAAAAGCAGTTTGGATGGAGACTCTTGGAGCCAGAAGGAAGCTGGACCCTAGCAGGTGGTGAAGTCCTTCAGGGCCATATCCAGGCAAGTCCCCACTGCAGACCATTCCCTGTCTTTTCCTTTCCCTTGCTGATCCTCATTTCACCCTGGTAAAGTCAGGCTAACATTGAAACCACAAGTAGCTCAGAAGAAAAGGGATGTGTTGGTCGAAGCTAGGAACAGCCTGGCCTCTACCCTTGAATATTCACACACACATACACTTAAATGGAATCATCCAAACCCATGCCATGCATTACTGCCATGTCCAAAGGATAGCTCTATTCCTGCCATTTTCCCTCTGAGTTCCAGACTCGGGTGTCCGCCTGCCTTTCACATCACACCGCCATCTCTGAGCCATCAGGCTCAAGACTGAACTCATCATCTCTCCCTGACCCTCTTCTGCCTAAATCTGTCCCCCTCTGGCTGAAAGTGCTGGCTTGGTGAGTGTTACTCACCCAGTCTTGGGAGTCACCCTAGAACAATAATGCTCAAATCATCCTCCACCTTGGCTGCATGTCACAATCACCTGGAGAGCCTTAAAAGTCCCAGTGCCCAGGGCCAATTAAATCACAACCTCAGAGTGGTAAGACCCAGGCATCTGAATTTTTAGCATTCCCCATGTGATTCCAGTGGCAGCCAGACTTGAGGACCATGGCCCTAGATCTTCCTTCTAGCTCATGTATATGTCCGATCAGTCAAGGCTCCTGTAGTTTGAACACTGCTGTACTATTTCCCCACTCTCTGCCACTGTCATTGTTCAGATCCTCCTCATGCCGCAGTCAACGTGTATCTGGTGTCCTAATTCCAGACTCTTCTGATTCAGCCCTGCACCATTGCCAGAGTGATTTTTCTGAAAGACGAATCTGACAGAGCCACACTCATGCTTAAATTCCTTCCTTATAAAGCTCACCCATACCTTTTAGCATGCAGGTCAAACTTTGGATCAGCACACCAGGTCCTTCCCAATGTGCCCACCTCTCTAATCCCTACCTTGATATTCTCCCAGAGATCAAGGAGAGCCCTAAAGCCCTGAGAAAGAATCATCTGTTTCTTGTCTATTTCTTGCTGTGATCACCATTTATAATTACTGACTTGCTTTTACCCCCAGTAGGCCAGAATCTCCTTTGGGGCCTACAGAGGAGGCTTCTAGAAATATCTATCCAGTGACCAAGTCTAATCTCCTTTTCAGCTCCAACTGGTGGAATTAACTTTCTCCTTGATGGTGGTCCCTACTCAGCAACCAGCCAAGTACCCCAGAGGGTGACTTTGACTGGGTGGGTCCCTGTTTGATCTGAGTCCTGGGAGAAAAAACAGATCATACACTCAAAAGTGGTACTTGAAGAAAGTGTGGTGAAAGACTATTTACTAAAACCTGAGCACTGCAGGAGAAAGAACAAGGGTGAGAGGAGGGAATGGTTTAAGGAACTTAGAGCATGCTGATGCTGTAGAAATGACTACGCAGCGAGACTCATGGCCAAGCATAAAGAAGCTCGGCCACTGGCAGGCTTAAGACCAACAGGAGGGAGGTTGGGGAGTAAATACCCCGACTTCTCTCTCCTCCTACCCTTTCATCTCCTGCTATAGGCCTTTCATCACTGCCTCCCATTGGCTGAAAGTGAAAGAAAGCCAAAGGGCAAGAGAGCCTGGTTGATGCCATCCACAGAGGTCCAACCCCCTGGGCCACAGAGCAGGGTGGAAAAGGGTATAGAACAGAGCTGGAAGAGAGAATGGGGATATACCCAGTATAGTCCCTTTGATCAGAGAGGTCCTCCTTTTTCTAAGTACTAACAACGTTTAAGTGGTTCAAAGACGAGTTTGGTGTATGGAAAAATGTACTAGGTGGCCTTCCTAGACCTTATCCTATTTAATTCCTTCCTTACCTCTGTTTCTAGCAAATTGACTCTCCTCTGCTGTCAGCCGGCAGTGGGATCGTTTATGAGTACACAAGAAAACATACAGATCTTCCTCCACAGTAGGAGAAGCCACTTCTCTGCACAGCAGCCTGACAGAGTGGCTAATTACATGGGCCTTGAAGCCAGACTCCCTAGTTCCAATCTTTGCACGGTCACATTCCAGCCATGGTACTAGGGACCAGTAGCTTGTGGTAGGTTTTAAAGGCAGGATTTAAACTTAAGTTGCTTTATGCTCTGTGGTTCACATCAAAATAGTAATAATGAGGAGGAAGAGGAGAGCTACTACAAGCAAGCAATTAATGTTTTATCATACATGGCATCACTATATAATTGATATATGAAATGAAGATATATAAATTATATTCTTTTCTTAATGGCTTTCCCTAATAAGCAAAATTGATAATCTAACTGAAATAAATAGCAAAACAGTTGCTGTGATGCCCTTTTCATTTCTTAATAATGCTTTCTGTGTTTAGTTTTGAAAACAACATTGAGATTTGGGAAGAAGCCTTCAAAGTGCCTATAACACCAGTCTAAAAAAGAACCTAAAGATGTATTTTTGAGGATTGCCATCTGTCAAATGTAAAAGGAAATCTGAATAGTAATTTCTAATTTTCCTTTTTTTCCCCCAATAAATTGTTTCGAGTAGTTTTCTAGCTGGACACTGAGAAAGTAGACTTGAGCATTGATTTAAGAGAAACATAGCAGAATTCCCGAATCTTAAGCAGGTAATTTTAAAGTGTAAAACAAACCAGAAAGGAAGAGAAAGACAATGTTTCCTAGTATTTACAAATGTGCATGCTGGGAGGTTTGCATCTTTTCATTGGAATACATATAAACAATATTTAAGTCATTCACTTGCTACATTGACACAGAGATGACATCACTGATTAACTGCAAAGGCCACCACACCACTTCATTATCACAGAACACGAATCCCTTTTCACCAAAGACAGGGGCAGACCTAGAATCTCCAGTGAGACCAAGGGACAGCCTCACACAAAGCCAGTTCTGGTGTGCCCTCTGCCCCCAGACCTTAATAGCAGCTGAGTCCACAATTCACCGGCTCAAAATAACTAAAAGATAGCAGTAATGTCTCAGTGTATCAGGTACAATGCCAGAAGGGCCCTGCGTGTGTGTTCATTTGTGTCTGACTCTTTGTGACCCCATGGACTATAACCCACCAGGCTCCTCTGTCCATGGAATTCTCCAGACAAGAATACTGGAGTGGGTTGCCATTTCCTCCTCCAGGGAATCTGTCCGGCTTAGGGATCGAACCTGCAGCTCCTATGGTGCCTGCATTGGCAGATGGATTCTTTAGCACTCAGCCACCTGGGAAGCCCCAAGAAGCGCCCTAATTGTTTTAAAATAGCAACACCAATCAGACTTGCATGCACGGTGTCTTCCCTATAAAGTTTATATTTGTATGTGATTTGTCAAGGGTAATGAAGAAACTTCGCACTCCCTTTCCCTTTGGTTCATGCACATTATTTTTGCCTCTTTTGCTGCGATGTAGCAGATAGGAAAAGGAGATTGACAGCTAGAGTCCTTTCAGCTCAAATATTCTGGCCTAGAAGGGGTGAGGGGGAAATGTTGAGAAAAAGAGAGGACATTTAAAAAGAAAAAGGGAACCCTTTAAACTGTAAGCTGAAGAAGAATGAATCAACCAGGACAGAGAGTGAAAACGGAATGGTTGAAAGACTATAAAAAGAAAAGCAGGCTCACAAAATAAAGGGACAATGAAACCACTAAGGAAGTTTATCTGAAAATACCCGTTGGACTCTTTAATCAAAGATATTATGTGAAGGTTGAGAAAAATTCTTGTGCTCATGAAGGCTTTCTTCTCGTCCGAATATTTCCAAGCTTGTCACAATTTTGCATAGTTAACCTGTGTCGTCATTATTGCAAACTCTGCAATTAGAAGTATTTGAACTACCAGGCCCTGTAACTTTTCCAATAGAACGTTCCATTGGAAAAGGTTTCCTTTTAGATTTCTCTGAAGGATACTAAAAGATCACACTGTACCACACCATTGGTGGTGGTTTTTACTTAAAGAGTCTATACTACTGGTTCTCAAAGTTCACTGTGCTCAGAGTTTCTGATTCAGTAGCTCTCTCTGGGCTGGAGCCCAGGGAATTTTCATTTCGAAGTTCCCAGGCGATGCTGCTGGTCCTGGGACTCCCGGATGAGAACCACAGCTCTGTCACAAATACACAAATGCTTCCTTAAAACCTATTTAGCCCAGGATGAACGAAACTAGAATTTCATGTCCTTACAGCTCTATCAGTTTAATCTTCGATTGGGGCGAGGCGAGGGGGGGCGGGGGAGGAAGAATTATGCTCGTGAATTTTTTTCTCTTTCACTCTTTAAAAAGCAAACTCTTGAGCCCACACACTTAATTATCTGCGATGAGGTCATTTGCACCTAGGTCATTTATTTAGGCAACAAGTTGTCTCGCTGGAGGATTTAAGGGGGTGCTGGTAGGGCAATGTGTGGCTTCCAGGTTCCGGGCACTACCTTAAATCTCCTGCTCCGTCTTTCTTTTGCTTTTCTCTTTTTCCTTTCCGTTTTGAAAGCCCCGACTGCCGACTGCCGGGTCTCCGGGAGTCCGGGTTCCCAGGGCGCTAGGTAGGGGCGGAGCCCGGCCCAGCCCCGCCCCGTCTGCCTGCAGCGCCCCCTCCCGCGCGCCGCCCGCCCGCCTGCTAGCCCGCGCCGGCTCCTCCGCAGTGCTTTGAGCTTCGAGCCTGGGCGGTGGTGGCGGCGGCAGCAGCGGCAGCGCTCGACTTTCGGGGAGCCCGGCGGCTCTGGGAAGCTCACTACTCCGCTCACGCCCTCCCCCGACCGCGGAGCCCTAGCAGCCATGAGGGAACAGCTCAAAGGGTAAGTGCACCGCGCCGCCCTCAGATCGCCGCAGTCCGTGCACTTGTGGCACGGGCAGGGTGCTAGCAGAGGCGGCCAAAACTTACACTCGCGTGGCGGCTCGACCCCGGGCTCCGGGCGGCCGGCGATCAGGGCAAGGTCCCCCGCGGCGCCGCAGCAGGTGCGCCCCCGGGGCTCCCCCCCTCCCCCCCTCCCCCCCGGCGCCCGACTCGCTGGGAGCCCTTTCCCCCGACTTTGGGACGGGCTCGGAGAGAAAAGGCTGATGTCTCGCAGTACCCAGAGGGGACAGAACGTTCCCCACGCGGGGATTGGGGCTGCGGGAGCTTTTTGCTGCTTTCTGTGCTGTGTGGACGCAAACCAGCCAGGCTTCCTAAACGGTCTCCAGACCTCGCAGAAGGAAGGGGCGCGCCGGGCTCTACCTTCCATTGCGCTGCAAGCGCCAAAAGGTCAACTTTCTGCCTGATTTCTTCCGAGGATTCCAACTGACATTTCCCTGGTTGCATTTTCTACTGTGTTCGTGCCATGCCCCAAGACTTGGAGAAATCAGGAGAGAAAGAAAAGGCAAGGAGAGCCCAAAAGTCAAGGATTTGACATAGAGGATTTGGGGTGTTTTTTTTTTTTTTCCTTTGCCCTCTGGGGCTGAACGTGGAGTCATTTCGGGGTGTCCTTCTCCAGGTGTCTATGCCGTCTTTAAGCAAAGTTTGTCATTCTTGGTCGAATCATGACAATGAAAAGGGCAGGACACTGTTTATCTCCATTCAATTTGAAGTTAAGTTTGAAGCTTGATTTGAAAGGGTTTGGTTGCCCAAGAGAGACATATTATTAATTATAAAATACTTTAAAGTGGAAAAAAAATTCATCCAGGGTAAGTGATGAACCCAAGTCTTTAAGTGAAATAAACATATGTGGCCAACAAGCTCTTCTTGGTCTCTCGGCTTCTTTATCCACTGTGGCCTCTCCCTGTCACTCCCCATCACCCTTTCTTTTTCGTCTAAATTTTTTATTTCCTTGTCCCAAATCCCCTCTTTGCAGGATCCGGTTGCTCTTGGAAAAGCAGAAGAGCAAATGAAACAACATGGCTATATGAAAGGTTTCTGACCCTTGATCACCATAGAATTGGTTTCAGTCATCATTGTTTGATCTTGGATTGGACACGACCCTGAAGTGAAATTGCTTTGGCTGAAGTTGAGGGTGGGTGGGAGTTAAGCCCTGAAAAGCAAACAGAATGGAAGAGGAATAACAGCTGGAACAGTCACGGAGACAGTCATCTTTGCCCTGGCTTGAGCCGAACAGAACAAAACGTTAATAGTCACAGGGAACAAGAAATAGGGACTAGAATAGGGTATCTGATGCTTACACTGACACCCACCCCTCCTAAACCCCATACCCACAGTAGCAGAAACTTTTAAATATATTTTCCCATTCCCACCCTTCGAGTCTTCCAGCAGTGGCAGCCAAGTTCAGCATTCAGCATGCAAATGCCAAGGCTTCTCTAGAAAAAGAGTCTGATCCCCAGATTAAAGGGAAATGATTTTGTGTGTGTGGATCAATGGGCTCCAGATTATATATGAAGCCAAACTCTAATCCTCTGCAAATCACAAGAGAACGCTACCTTTATATCGCTGCATAGGGATCACTTTCCTCCCTGGGAAATAGTGGAAAGATATTTTTTAAAAAGGCAACTGTTTGGAATATTTTCAGTACCAAATAACAGTGGTGGCAGAAGAAATCTTAGTTTAATTAGGCAACTGCCATTTTCCTGGGGAGAACAGTGGAATTTTGTTACTTTTTCTAAGTGTTTAGTATTTGTTTTTAAAGAAACTAAAAAAAGCAATTCCAGTAAGTCTGATATTCCAGCACTGGTAGTAGGAACAGCTCTGAGATGGTTATAATAACCTTACACACTACTTAAAACTAAAGAAGGTGAGAGAAAATTTAAATTGTGTGGCAGGAAATTAGGTCAGTCCTGTGCTTGATGGAGTAATGCTTTAATTTCTTATTAATGACATGTAGGTGTTGCCGGGGTCTTTTGTCACATCCAGTGATTGTGTATTTTAATTTGTTTTACGTTCTTATCATGGCCCAAAATAAAAGGGAAAATAGAGATTATGGTAGCTCGTACACACTAAAAAAGAGCGGAGGGAGGAGATCAGAGTGTGAAGGCTGTTCAGAGAGGCTTATCTGATGCCAGGTTTTGGAACCAGCATGGCCAAAATCAATAACATTTTTTAAAGATTTAAAGGGCATTTTAAGGATTATTTATGAGGCTAGTCTCTGTGAATGCATGTATGGAATTTTGATCTATGTTGAACATCACTGTTTTCAGGAAGGCTGAACAAAGCTGTAACCATTAACTTGTGAACAGGATTCAGAATTGCCTTTCGAGTTGCACATGGTATATGGGGAACGCGTTAACGATGTGAAAGTGAAGTGCAGAAAAGACAGTTGCTTAAAAAGCAGTACCACCACCCGTCCACCACCACCTCCTCAGCACAGCATATTTTTCTATATTATCTGTATATTCCAGGTAAACCTGAGCTGCTTCTCATGGAGTTAATGAGGATCCTCTCCTGTTTTTGAAGATAGGCACAGAGTCAGATACACCTGTAAAACCAGTATTGATCAGAGACCAATAATTGATTTGTCCTATAAAGTAGAATGTAGATAGGACTTATGCAGGTTTGTGTTTACCATTTCATCCTGTTCATACTCGCTTTTCCTATCTGTTTAGGAGGTTAAATATGTCCCACCAGGCCTTGGATTCATCAAAAATACCCACATACAGTGAAATGTGTATTTGGTTCTCCATATAGTTACTCCCAAAGCCGAAGTCATTACAGCTATGTTGCCAGTCGTTTTTAGCATTAAATGATTAAAAGATTATTTTTCTAGTTGGGAGGATTAGTCCCACCCTTTATTCTTTTCTTCTTTGCACTTGTGCTCACTTCTTTCACTTACTGCTGGGTTGTAATTGAAATGAAGCTAACCCGGCAAAGGTGAAGTATAGATTTGTTTTTCTAGTTACTTTGCATTGCTTCAAAATAAAAGGTTTGTGTGTTGGAGAGTAAATGAAGATTGACTTTTGGACTGGTTTGAGTTCATTGATGTAGGTTATTTGGATCCCCCAGAATCACAAGTAAGTGGGAGAGAGAATGAGTACCTAGGTAGGACTATTATCTGGTAGCTCAGGAATGGAATATGGAAGTGGAGGCTTAGAATGTTTTCCTTCTTCCAGTAATGGACATTTCAATTTCTCTGTGGATGAATGTATTAAATGATAATTTCTAAAATCTCTTTCATAATTTTTAATCACTGGAATAAGTGGGGCTTCCCTGGAGGCTCAGTGGCGAAGACTCCACCTGCAATGCAGGAGCCTCCGGAGACCAGGGTTCGGTCCCCGGGTTGGGAAGATCCCCTGGAGGAGGGCATCACAACCCACTCCAGTATTCTTGCTTGGGAAATGGCTTGAACAGAGGAGTCTGGCCGGCTACAGTCCATGAGGTCGCAAAGAGTCAGACATGACTGAAGCAACTTAGCACGCACGCAGGGAACTAGATCTCACATGCCACAACTAAGACCCAGTGCAGCCAAATAAATAAATATTTTTTAAAAGGTAGAGGTGTAAATCAACAGTCATGAAATCTTCTTTGGAGGGAGGGAGCTCCCTGAAGCTCCCATTCAGTCTCTTCTCCTGTCACTCAGAGGCAGGTTTCACTTTTCTTTGGGGATCGCATTTGATACAAGTTACTTCTTGCCCGTGTTCCCCCAATTTGACGTCCATTACTGATGGTGGCTTTTCAGACTGGTTCTCTCTGTCTCTGTCAGGTCTGGTTTATCAGCTCAGACAGATGTTTTTCTGCCCATCGATTGAAGATGCTCCAGTCCTCCCACACGTGGTGGAGATGGGGTGTTATAATTACACAGCGTGTGTAATAAGAGCCTGTACATGTGGACACATGTGCTTTCCCCCTCTTCTCCCTCCCTGTCTCCCTGGGGCTCACATATGATGGCCATAGGAAATGGCAGAGGCCTAAATGCAGGGTGGTCTCCATAGCAGGTAACCTCTCCTTGCCGGACACTTGTGTACAGAATTGGTACACAGTCTCATTTGGAGCTTAAAAAAAAATGCCTGAGAATAAGCAACACTTTTTTTTTCTATGAAGCTGCAAGCTGCAGCCTTCTTGTGCTGTGCATATAAATTACCCATCCCTCCCACCCCTTCTCCAGATCATAAACCATTGTGGACATGGGGCTTTCTAAAACTCCCTACAGCATGCGCTGCATCTTTTGCTTGTCTTGCTCTGCAAGACTTGAACTCGACTCTGTTACATTCCCTCGGCTGAGAAGCCCCTGTCTACTCCTCACATGCAGATCGCCTCTGTGGAAAAGTCAAACAGAAACGGACAGGTGTGAAAGAGATTGAAGCAGCCCTTCAGCAAGGAACCCTTTCTTGTAAATTTCTTTCACTGGCCTTCACCGTTCACTTACTGATTGGGAAATATCAGAGGGCTGGTCTCTGAAGTTGTGCAGCTTGGGGAACTGCCACACATGTTTGTGTCATTTGTGATTGTGTTCTATTTAGCAGACCACAGTAAATGTTTCTCTGTTTTGCATATTTTCTGTAAAACAGGGGCAGCACATATTGAGCATTGCTTTTGCCCCCTGTGAAAGGTCTTAAGATGTGGCAGACTTACCACAGTTGGATCCTCATCTCTATCATAATCAACTAATAAAAGCTTTGCTTTCAAGGGGCAGTAATTTGGGAAATCCTGTGAACAGAGGTGCCTGGCAAGCTACAGTCCATGGGGGTCACGAGTCGGACACGACTGAGCGACTAAAACAACAACTTGGGGGCGCCACATAATAACAAAAATGACCACATATTGAGTGCCAGAAGGTGTCAGTCACTGACCTATACTAAGTCATCCTTTAACACCCCTAGGTGAGCGGGGCAGCCCCAAATTTCACAGCTAGTATGCCACAGAGGCAGTCTAATCCTAAGATTTAACACCTACACTTGACTTTGTTGGACTCCCCAAGCTCTTCTTTCTGTGTGCAGCCTCTGTGTTTTCTACTCCCCTTCAAGTGTCCACATTTAAGCCATTTCTCCTCTCCCCCCACCCTTTTCCCTGAAAGATGATGAATAGGCTCTGCTTATGAGCACCAAAATATCATTCAAGGCTGCATTTTACTGCATCAAAGGCCAGCCAGGTAATCCCCCAAAACTGGAAATATGATGCTGTGGTGATTTATGTAGATGGTCCAAAGTAAAGGAAAAGTATATGTAGTTATCTCTCCCAGGATTATTCCCAGAATCGAATGAGGAACAAAGGTGTTCTGTTCTTTTTGCGGCAGGAGCTGATAGCCGGCAACCACACTTACCTAAACTTCAAGAAATGGAAGGGAACTGTGAATGCTTCATTCAGACCCAAGTAACCATAGGAAAAGGTGCAGTGGTGTAGCGAGCGCTGAGTCAAAAAGACATTCTAAAATAATGGGAAGAGGGAAGATATGATCTATGAGTCGGGCAATGGATAAACCCTAAGCTGACATCATCATGGAGATGAGATCTGGATACAGAGAAGAAAGTAAGGGAAACGTGTCAGGGGCAGTGAGAGCAAGTGAGAAGCGAGGCGATTGATTTCTGAAATTAATGTCCAGTATCTCTTTGACAGAGTTGAATAACCCTTGTCTGTGTCCTTTCGGTATGTTCCGAGTTGGATGGCTGACGAAACCCTGATTTTCAGTTATTGATTACATTTCCAGGCCCTTTTCTGATAACAAGTGCACGCAACTTGTGGGCGCAAAAAATAAACAAATGCTAGTTACAAAATCATGATCATATTGCTTTTCCCATTGAAAGCAAAGGCAGGGGCCTTTCTGTTGTAAAATAATTTGTCAGTAGAGGATGGAAGTCCTTTGAAGTCATGAAGCCAAATGATCGAAAAGCATTTTGTGCTTTTTTTTTTTTTTTTGTCTCTCTTTTTCTCTACTATTCATTCTAAATTCTAAAGTCTCTCTTTGTGTTTTATGTTTTAGCCACGAGACCCAAACAACTTGCTGGGACCATCCTAAAATGACAGAGCTCTACCAGTCTTTAGGTAAGGACATGGTCATCTTTCCTCCGGATGAAATGACGGATGACTGATAGGATAAAGTAGTTTGTAGTGCGCAAGCCATTTGTTATCTAAATATGTCACTAGATTGTTTTAAGAAGTGAGAAACAGCAGCACCTTTCTATTCAAAATTGACCATCAGCTTTCCTTTTTTCCGAGGTTGGTTAAAAATAAGTTTTAGGATTTCATTGATTCCTGAAAATTCAGTATATCTGAGCAGGTTAAAAGGCCTTACTAGTTTTTTGTTGTTGTTGCTTAAAAGGATGGGAAAAAAGTACTTGCAATGGATGGCAGTTTTTTCCTCCAAAGGAAGAAAACTGTTTCAAGTTGTTCTGATTGATTTCTTCCTTGTGAAACCAAGAAAACACTTTTGCCAAACCACAAATGTTGTGTCAAGGAATTTTCTGCAGTCACTGCAGTGCTCATAATCCTAAACGCATCAGATTATCAGCATGTACATTTCAGTGATTGGTCTACCATGGCTTGTTTTGTGTTTGTGTGAGAGCCTGGCAGCACCCACCCTTCCCATAACTTGGAATTTTTTGAACAGATGCACAGCCTCCAAATAAGGGTGAAACACCAGTCTTTTTAATGCTTGATGAAAGTCCACTCTCTGCCATTTTTGATTCCTCAGGAATAATCTGAACTGAATCCCCTAACGTTGCAACTAACTGTTGTTTTAATTAAAAATTGTCATGTCTTCTCTACTACTAAATATTTTTAAACTCTCTTTTTGTGACTAGATGTATTTACAGACTGAAATGCACGAGGTGAACTCTCTGGGTTTTAAGTTATGTGAGAAAACCCATGGGAATCAGGATACTCAGACATACATTTTCAACATGTGTGTATCCACGTATCTGTGTGTAGCTCCTACTGCCCTTCTGCCATCGGTTCCCTTTGGTTAATGAATTCCAGCTATGAAGACAGGGCGTGGGGGCTTCCCAGGTCACTCAGTGGTAAAGAATCTGCCTGCCAATGCTGGAGTCATGGGTTCGATCCCTGGGTCGGGAAAAATCCCCTGAAGGAGGAAATGGCAACCCACTCCAGTATTCATGCCTGGGAAATCCCATGGACTGAGGAGCCTGGTGGGCTACAGTTCATAGGGTCGCAGAAAGTCAGACACGACTGAGCGACTGAGCATGCACACATGAAGACGGGATAGGAGATGTTAGCGTCTCCCCCACCCTGATTGTTTTCCTAAACTTTTTCCAATAAGGACCTACTGTGTAGCACAGGGAACTCTGATCAATATTCTGTAATAACCTAGATGGGAAAAGAAATTAAAAAATAATAGATATAGTGACATGTGTAGCTAAATCACTCTGCTGTACACCTGAAACTCAATCTTATTAATCAACTATCTTCCAATATAAAATAAAAGATTAAACATAAAGAAAAACATAAATGGTAGAAGTTCCTTCTAGAAAATCTGGGGGAAAAAAAGCCAAAGTGTGTAAAAGAAAAGTCACTTAAAATTCTACTAGCCAGAGATACTCTATACAAGTAATATTATGTCAGCCCAGTCTCACAGTAGGAGTTTGTGTATTTGTGTGTTTGTGTGTGTGTGTGTGTGTGTGTGTAGAGGCACATATGTGCACACACACACTTTTTAAAACTGAAGGAAAATCAGGATCAACTAATCTTCAAGTGCTACATTTTCAGCCCCTGCAGAAGGTTTCTGGCTTTTATGCTGCATTGTTAAGACCACAGGTGGAAAACTTGAATGCTTACGTTTTGGTAAATGAGAGAATGAGACTTCACTGAAGTAGGCAGTGACTGTGCTGAGGGAGCTGGTCATCCTAGCCCAGTGCTCTCAAGACTCTGGATTTTTCAAGACAAACTTGAAATCTTTCAGTAAAGAGCTTATTTAAACTGGACCTACTGATTATAACCTCTGGTTTACAGGGGCTCAACCTGCTTGTAATTTTTCCTGTTCTAATCACAGTGATCTTTAGTTATAAAATTTTGCTTGACTATTATTTAAAAATGAGAGGGACTTCTCTGGTGGTTCAGGGATTGACTCTGAGCTTCCACTGCAAGGGGCATGGGTTTGATCCTTGCTCAGGGAGCTAAGATTCCATATGCACAAAAAGATGAAAAATTATAATTATTATAGAATCAATACTTGTTCAAATTTTTTAATGTTTAAAAAATATAAATAAGCTACCAAAAAAAGAAAAGATAAATCATCTGTTACCCACCTCTTAGCTAACTAATGTGTAACCATCTAGCAGGTATCCTCAAAAATTTCTATCTATACATACATTTTTACAAAAGTTGAATCATTCTTTTTGTAATCATTTTTTATTCACCTAAAGGAATTGTACCTCAGCCATCTTTCCATTTCATTGCATTGTACACTCTACCAGCTTACTTTGAAGTACTCTGCAATGAGAATTCACAAACATGGTTGATACAGAGCTAATTATGAACTCTCAGTGAAGAGGTGTTTGCATCTTCAATCAGAATTAAATATGCTTTTCATCATCATATTTCTAAAGTTTTCTCAGTAGCTTGATCATTCAAGCTGGTAATCTGGCATGGTTACTAACCCTGGGCAAATCACCTGACTGTGGAAGATAATGTTATTTTACAGTTGCAGGGAAATTTAGAGCTCATTTGTTAACAGACTTATTCTTTGATGAAATCAACTTAATTGAGGTCATCTACATGGAATAAAACGCTGCCATCATAAATATGTGGTCAATTCCACCACCATTCGTTCCCCCCCTTTTTGAAATTTTGTGTTTTGCCCTCCTAACAACAAACATCTTGGGAATGAACTAAGTGTTAACATTTGATTTTCAGCTTTCAAAACTTATATTTCCCATTTTTTTGTTACAAATCCTGTTTCCCAGGCTTTTATTCAAATGGTGACACATTACATAACATCTTCCAGTTATTGAGAGCCTCCTTGTGCCACACATGTAAATGGATGTCAACAACCATCGTGCCTGGTAGAGGGTGTCAACAGCCTTCTTTCATAGAGTGGTGAAGTCAGGTAGAGAGAAACCATGTGCCAGGCTCAGCAATAAAGAATCTGCCTGCAATGCGGGAAACCTGGGTTTGATCCCTGGGCTGGGGAGATCCCCTGGAGGAGAGCATGGCAACCCATTCCAGTATTCTTGCCTGGAAAACCCCCATGGAAAGAGGAGCCTGGTGGGCTACAGTCCATGGTGTCACAAAGAGTCAGACACGACTGAGGGACTAACACACTCTACTCTGCCCTGGGATCCACCCCAGGTCTTCTGTTACTGTTTGCACTTACCTCATTTATTTTATTAACTTACGAAAGTTTGTCCTTGTAGGTTACCACGCACCTGCTACAAGTAGGGTTGACAGTTTTACCTATGGATAGACAGTTATTTGAATGGTATTTCTGGAACAAACCATTCCATTTCTAGAAACAGTATGGTGGATTCCAGGACAGTGGACACTCTTCCTTTCAGTATTGCCAGGTACACATGGAATGATTGACTTAGTAGTTTGTTGGGCGTCTACATCCTGAAATAACCTACAAGATTAAGTACCCTTACTAGCCTTGTTGTTTGTTGTTTTGTCACTCAGTCGTGTCTCTGCAACCCCATGGAACTGTAGCCTGCCAGATTCCTTTGTCCATGGAATTTCCCAGGCAAGAATACCGGAATGGGTTTCCATTTCCTTCTCCATGCAAAAACAGCACCTGAGCATTAACTGATGGAAGGCTATGGGATTATTCAAAATGTTAATCTTGCAGATCTCTACATAGTACAATTCTTAGGTGATTTTCTTTTTCATTCTTCTTTTCTGACTTTCTACAGTAAGTTTATACTATTTATAATACTATATTTAACAGGAAAATTTTATTCATCTGTACTATCTATCCCTTTCCTTAGAGTCCCTAGAGTTCTAATTCATTAACCAATGAGAACCTGTGACAGACAGGCAGCAATAGTCACATATATACCTTCCCCCACATCACACATACATAGACTAAATTTAAGTCCTGATTCCCCTAAACTTTATCAGATACATTTAAACACAAAGAGATCATCTCATGTGTTGTTAGTCTTCAGATATGTACATTCATAAAAAGCCGACTTAAAAAATTGAGTAGTAAAGAAGATAAGACTAGCTTATTATAAAAAAATGTAAAATAATTATTTTCAGGTAATTCTCAACAGATCTAAAATAGCTTTTTTGAGTGAGTTTTCATCAAAGTTTAAAAATACTGTGTTTTCCCCTTGGTTTAAACTGTGTACATGTTTAACAAATTCCAAGTTATGAAGGAAGAAATTGTCAGGCTCCCACACAAACACAACACAAGGTATAGTAAAGAAATACTTTAAATGTTCACAGTGGTGACCTGACAGTCATTAAGAAGTGGAGCATTGGAATGGCTCCAAAAATTTTTATACGCAACATTAACGGTTTGGCAAAAGCAATGTTTTGTTTGCACAAAGAAATCAATAAGAACAACTCAAAAAGCAGTTTTCTTTCAGTATTTTTCTCTGACTACCCTGAATGTGGTGGGGTGAGTGGCATATTAAAAAACAAAATTTGCCATGTTTTGTTCTGTTTTGTTTTTGACGTGGCTTTATTATCCTTATCCTTAGAATGAGGGTATTGGACCAAAATGCTGAAGAATTTTGTTTTTCTCTTGCTTTGGGCTGAGTGGGTCAGGTTGTTTCCAAAACTTGTTGTGATTATAATTTTCAAGAAGTACCTTTGGCTGATTTTGCAGACAAATGGATTTCTAAAAGTTTAATCACCCCTCTTTTTAAAAATGCACATTCTTGGCAAACACCCAATAGGAAGAAGATCCTGCCACCTATTCCTGTCTTACAGGCAAAGTGAGGGCAAGCTGCCACCCTCTAGTAGGGAGGCTCTCTGGAAATATACCTGCTGGGCCCTCTATTTGCTGTTGAGAGGCATATTCTTCCACATTTCTTAGACATAATAATATGTTCCATTCATGAGGTGAATTTCAGGTTTCCATTAGCATCTTTACAAATGGAATGGCAAGATTGTTGTTCCAAACGGTTATCTCGGTGATTTAAAACCTAAAGTTCTTTAAGGCTCCAAAAGGCATTTTTAAAAATCAGTAGATGTTAGGTAGTAATATGCTCTGGAATTTATTTTGAAATACTAATACAATATTGATTTATGTAAAGTGCTGCTCTATGATGAAAAGCCTGTCATTTTCTCACAATTTATGTCTAGGTTCTTAAGTTCATCACTGAAATGTTAAGTAAACATTTTTTTTTAAAAAAAGCATTCCATCCCCAACAGACATAGAATAAAAATACCTTCAAAATATATTTCTTAGTCTGTCTTATTGAGAGTATATTAATTATAAATACAATAAAATCTTTATGTGGTCCCTTCCCTGGCTTCTTTCTGCCCTACAGTATGAGGTGTTTACATGGGGCATACCAGCAGTGCAGCCGGGAATAGTAGTTTGTAAAGGAGACATAGGTTTTTAAAAAATAGGATAATGTGAAGAGAGAATCATGAAGCTTCAGAAAGTTAGCTGATTTAATTTGCAGCCATTTACTAAAATCTAGATGTGGTGGATGATCTGACATGTCTTAACCCAGTTGCCTTTTCCTTTTTTGAAGTTCTTTCACCACCAGTTTTTTTCATCTAGGGGAATTGGTTGCCTTCTTTTTCTGTGGGTCTGGCATTCTCTAAAAGGACCTAGCCCCTCTTAGCTGTTGCCCCAAGTCTGGAGCCCCCTTTGCATGATATTCAACCAAGTGATGCAGAATCTCTGTTTTCAAAAATAGACTTATAACTATTTTAGGAACTCTTAGGAAAAGTGGTCTTAAAAACCCTTGTGATTTGAAGGCAGTCCATCAGCATGTGGCCCCTAATGCCTGAGAAGACTTCAGAGGGTTCGAGTGAGGGCTCAGTTCTAGGCTCTGATGGATCTCAGGCCAGTGTGATTCTTCAGCAGCCCTAGTGAAGAGAATCAAAAGGCTAAGAGGTTTTTCAAGATGCATTAGTATCGTCATTAATAAACAATTGTAGCTGCTCATATAGAGTTGATTCCCAGGTGGCTCTGTGGTAAAGAATCCATCTGCCAGTGCAGGAGATGCAAGACATGTGGGTTTGATCCCTGGATCGGGATGATCCCCTGGAGAAGGAATTGGCAACCCACTCCAATATTCTTGCCTGGAAAATTTCATGGACAGAGGAGCCTGGCAGGCTATAGTCCGTGGAGTCACAGAGAGTGGGACACGACTGAACACGCACACACACTCCACACATAGAGTTAGAAACACTGTCATACAAGTCCTATAGCTCTTTCCTCAGATTACCAAGAGGAAGAAAAATTAAGTTAGCATATCCTCTCTCTTTTGGTAGGCTTTCTCCATTCCATTAAGTATTCCCTCCTGAAGATGCTCTGGCAAGTAGAACTCTGAATGACTGAATTCCTTCTGCACGGGGAGCATGTCCTAATGATTATCTCAGCATATTTTGTAAACTCAACTGTACTCAACCTACTCAAGCTACTCAATATTTTGCATATTCCTTCTCTTGTCTCTATTTCTTTAAGAATCGTTAAGGATTGAATCTTCTGTCTTTGGGTTTTATACCATAACATCTTGAGCTGGAAAGAATATCTCAATTCAGATCCCCACTTGGCTGTGACCTTGAGCTGGTCCTTTGCTTTCCCTCAGTCTCAGATTTCTGACTTACCAAGTTGGGCAGCAACCTTCCATGTCTAAATGTCTGGGTTTAATTGAACTTCTGGCTGGGTTTGGCTCAGCCTTATGCATGCTGTGCCCAACTCTCCAGTCCTCCTTTGTGGCCACCAGCCTGGAAGATATGAATAACAAGAGCATCGAATGAGTAATTATTGTACTTCCATCTTTGTAGCACTTTACAGTGTGCAAAGGCCTTTTGAAAATAATTGTATGTAATCCTTACGCAGCTATAAATTAGGTATATAAGCTGGCATGTGAATTTTCTGTCAGTTTCAGGTCTTCTGTCCTGACATCCACTTGAGTAGGCTCCTGATTTTGATTTGGAAAATAACGCTGCCATATGAGTGGATAGGGCCACAGTTTCTTTCTTTCTGTCTTAACTTGAGCAGGCCGAGGCACAAAACTTGCTTTGACTTATTCATACTGACATATAGGTGGAAGATAAGGGACCAAGTCCAGAGCACACATTTTATGGCTCCTAGTTCACTGTTCTCCAAGGAATATCCATTACTCGTAGCATGATTTATCAAACTGCTTTATCAGCATAATTAAGCTATGGAATCTCAAATGACATTCTTTATTCCCTAGCTGACAAAGTTAGCACGGGAGATTTACTCAGATTAGCCAAATAGAAGGCATAAGACATTAAGGCTGTTATGAATGGTCTTCCTTCACTTCTATCCTGCTTATAAAAGAGAAAAGAAAAATAATCGGCTCTTTTAACTTCAGTTAAGATCAATTGATCGTCCCCATTTGTAAAATAGGAATGTAATCTTAGAACCCGAATTTATGGCATTTTAATGGGATATCCTTTTATAATATTCTTCTTGTTCAAATAACTTGATTTAAAGCTTCTAATTGAGGAACCTAAATGCATAGATGTTTCTGAATTGCATCTTCCAAAGCTTATTTCAGAAGGAAACTCAAAAGGATTCTCTTTCAGGCTTAGACTGGTTTACAATTGTAAAGAGCTGCCAAAATTGGGGTAGTTTACTGGATCTAAATACGAGGAATGTTAAGGTTACACCTGCAGCTGTGAGAAAAGTGCTGGATGTGGACCATTTTATGTAGCTGGATCTGCAGAAGATAGTTTTTTTGCACACAAAGTAAAGGCATCTAAAAACGTGTCAACTCTTTTTCAGACATTGCCCATATTTCTTTTTTAAGCACAGAAGTCTGATTGCCTCTGTATGTCTCTTAGGAGCTGCAGTTTTGCTGGAAAGAGATCCAAAACAGTCAGAACACTTATATAAAATAGTGAGTTTTTAAAGTCCATACTCTCCATGGTAGTAATAAAGTGACCTAAAAATACTCTGAAAGACTCTCCCTCTGACATAGTGGATGAGTCAGTCATTAACTTTTTTGTGAGCTGGTGATATTCTGCAAGAATGTTTGAGAATTGGCCATTCCACAAAGGCTTGATCCTTTGCATCACTACAGCAGAGTCCTTGTGCCTTCTTATAAATCGAAGCTTATGTAACCCGGATATATGTTACCTATGAGTTATGAGTTTGCATCTGTGTGTGCACATGCCTGTGTGCCCATGTATTTATATGTTTACACACATATTGTTTAGCAAGCATTCATTTTGGTGGCAAAAGCTTAGTTTATATTTTGCTTTCAAGGTCTATAAAGAGGCTGTCAGTTTTAGAGCAGTGTTTCTTCAACTCATGAAGGAAATTTTTTTTTAAACATCCAGTATGTCGCGAACTTTCAGGTGGTCTTATCAAAACAGACTAGTATATACTCATATCTCACGTGACTCACTGCATAAGTTCAGCCACACTTGAACTAGCCTGTGTGTCATTCAGTGAAATGGCCTCATTGAATGAATACACCTTTGGATGTCACGACAGTGTGAAGTTGCTATATAAGTTGCTTGACCCAATCCCAGTTTCTCTCTTTGTGGAAAAACTGTACTTCGAGTGGCACTCTGCTTAGAGCATTTCATTTTTAAAAGTATAAATGTAAACTCAAATCAAGTGTCCTTGGGAAAGGGTAATTGACACCAAAGATGAATACCTAGAAAATGTTACTTACAAGATTTTATATTAAAAAAAAGAAGATTTTATATTGATATTTTGCCAGTTGAGTAAAATTCAGGCAAAGAATGGATCTGTATTCTTTACCATTTCCTAGGCCTTCTTAGCAAGTGTGGTTTTTATCTGGAACATAGAATGTGGTGTGTGTACTCTCTGTTGTGTGTTGCAGTCAATGGGGAACGGGTTGATTACACCATGACTTAATGTCACTTAATGAGTTGAGGTTCGCAGGTAACACGATGTAGCAGGACAATAAGTTCATTGACTCTGAGGTCGGCAGTGGATCTGAGTCAGACGTGGATCTGAAATTTTGGCTCTGCCACCACTTCTCTGTGGCCAAACGCAAAGCAGTAACAACCTTGTACCCCAGTTTTGTGATGTGTTAAATTTTTATGATGGCACTTACCTTGAGGAGTGTTGTGGGAATTAGAAAGAATATATGTGCATTACGAAATGTCTGACACAGTAACTACTCAAGGAGCTCTAATTACTATTGATGGTGATAATGCTGCAGCACTGCTTACTATTAGTTTTGTTATCCTGCCTCATGTCCTTCCTTATCCAAAGGAAAGAAACACGTACGGTAACTCAAGAGTAAAAACAAAGGGGAAAGCCTGTGAAATAATGTGACATGCCCAGAAAAATGCCTGATGCAGAGGAAGTGGTAGTAATACTGTTATGGTCGGGAGGGGACAAGGGAGTGGCTGCGGAGGTAAGGAGGGATGAGACCAGAAAAAGCTTATAAGACATGTCGAAGTTTCGTTTGGTTTTGTTTGACCCTGTTGGCCTCACCACATGGCTTGCGGGATCTTAGTTCCCCAACCAGGGATCAAGCCCACACCCCCTGCAACAGAAGCATGGTGTCTTAACCACTGGACCACTGAGGAAGTCCCCCATGTGGAAGGTTTCTACACTGAGATTTTTGACTCGGATGATGGAGCTATCAGGGTCCAGTCAGAAAACAGAAACCACTTGACCTATTTCAGACAGAGGGGATTTGTGCAGGAACTTGGCTTCTCAGCTCTTCTGTCATTGGGTGACCAAACAGACAGGACAGCGCCTCTGTTGTAGCCAGGGCTGGAGGTGGTTTCACCAGAGCCATCACTTGGAGCTCGAACCAGTGGCCAGTGGGGACCACTGAGGGAGGGGCCATGGAGGGGCAGGGGGCGCGGGAGCTACTCCCAGAGCTCGTGCTGAAGACAGAGAGAGAAAGGGCACAATAGCCTGGCCTATCCTTCCTCCTGCCCCCTCCCCCTGTTCTTCTGCCACTGACTCCCTTTGGCCACACTTGCTCAGAAGCTGGTTGTCAGGAAGCAGGAAAATGCCATTCTCTGTCATTGCGAGCAGAGCAGGGGGAAGGTCAGAGAATGGATCTGAGAACCAGCAAGCAGATGACTAAAGAGCAGGAGACCTCACGGACCGTGATGCAGTCAGCCATCTGCCAGTATGCAGGGGAGAGAAACACGGAGTCTTAAAAGCTTGCGTAGGATTGTCTGAGTCTGAAGCCACTTCGATGAGGTACTGAAAGGGCACACTGGGTTCAAAGGAAACAAGCAAAGAGGAGGGAGCCGTCAAGCAGCTGTCTGCACAGAAGTCCAAACACTAAGAATAAGCTCACACACGTTTGATTATAGTACTTGCATTACTTATAGTTGTTTATGCTCAAGTCTCTCAAGACAAATGAATGAATTTCTTTAAAGCAGGAACTGTCTTCCTCATCTTCATCACTAGCACCAGGCGCATGGTAGCCTCTAAATAAATGTTCGTTGAATGAAACCCAGTAGAGCAAGGGAAGGCGATTTTGCTGGGGAAGAAGACAGATCCCACTCAAGGAGACAGAAGGATATAGACGATGTTTTCCTAAGGCAGATGATTAAACTAGCAACATGGAAGTCTCTGGAGAGATAGAGTTCTTTCCAGAAAGTAGAAGATAAAGTCTCATAGTAATAAAAGTTAGAACTATCAATTAAACTATAAATTTCATTGTCAATTTGATATCTTAGCAAAACCAAGTAAACCACTACCCTGGAATTAATTTTGTTCTAAAAGGAATAATAAGGAGCTGAGGCCCTTGAAAGAAAGTGTCATTATAGATTTGGAATTTAAATAACAAGGAAACAGTAAACACAATTGGATGTGCTGATAGCCTCAATTTTTCTTTGGTTCCTTGACTCAAGAAATACGTGAGAGTGTGCCAAGCATTGTGAATCCTAAACTTTAGGACCACAGGCTAAAAATAGTATTGAAGGTATAAACATTTTTATAGTAATCTTACTTTTTTGAACAGTAAAAAAACATGTGCATTCCAAAAATTGGGAAAGATGAAGTGTAAAAGCAAACAAAAATCACTTTAAATCCCTTTGCCCAGAAATAACCACCGTTTACATTTTAGAGGGTTGCTTCCAGTGTTTTCTTCTATGCATTTTTATTAATATGTAGTTGTTTGAGGTAATATGTTTATAACGTTGTATCCTGCTTTGGTCAGTGTCCCAAGTTTTCTCTCATTCTTAAATTCTTTGGGGATGTAATTTTCCAAGTTACACTTTCTTGAAATACCACTTTTAAAAAATAATTTCTCATTTTGCAAAAATTTAATTATGACAAAGAAAACTCAAATTCATGTTGAATTTATGGAAATAAATCTCTAAGATTCTGGAGATTTATTACAAACAGGCTTCTGAGGAGCAGGCCAAGTAAAGTGTTATGATGTCTTCTGTCCAAAAAGCTACTTAATGTATTAGAGATGTTATAGAATAAAGTCAGTGTAGTAAAAAATAGGCAGTCAGGAATCAGAAAGTTGATAAGAAAAATTTATCCTATGATAAATATAGTTTATATATTTACATGAGCAAAAGCTTTTCTACCACAAATATGTTAATTGTTACCATTTCTTTTGCCAAGTATTTATGCTCTTGAGGTGACAAGGCAACTCTCCTTGGAAGCTTTCAGTGTTCCAGAAAAATCTTTGCCTCCTTAGCAAACATATGTAGACAGAAACTCAACTTTATGATAAGTTCCTATAAGTTTTACTTTTTATGATAACAGATACACACAAATATACATTTACCTTTAACTAGTGACTGGTAGAACACACTGTCTTCCCAAAATATTTGTGCTTAGAATGATCACATGCTGTTCAAGGTTCTGTGTGACTGTTACAGTTTCTGGCCAAGGTGCAGTTAAAGAGTATGGAGCCAATAATATTTTCCACAGCTGTTTCCAGTTTTTTCACTGCTCTAAGTAGGCCTGTGAGGAACATCTTTGTGCATAAAGCCTTTCTGTATTTGATTCACTGAAGTGTAATCACCAAGTCAAAGGATAATAATGTTTGGAGTTTCATGGTAAATATACTGCCTGAAATTCTCTCCAAAAAGGCTGTGCCCATGTACACTCTTAATACAGGAAAGTACTCACCTTACATGCCCTGACCAGTGTGGAGCATGATTTTGACTTGTGAAATTGTAAAGTAGAACCATATCGTCTTAATTATTTACACATCTTTGATTGCTAGTGATCGTGATCATCTTCTTTTCAATGTTTACTCAGCCTTTCTCCTCTTTTGCGAGTACTGTGAAAGCAAAACCAGAATTTAAGCAAACCAAACTCTGCCCAGCTTTTCTGGCATAATATAAGCTTTTTGTTTTCCGTTGTGCTGACAGACCCTGGTGATGAGAGACTCATGATGACATCAGTACAGCTTGTGAACTATGCTTTAGCTTTCTCTTCTCCAAGCTAAATAAGCCTAATTCCTTACTCCATCCTTGGTGGACCTATTGCCCACACATTGTGAAATTTTCTTACTCTCTGTGCCGAGGTGGCACAGTTTCTTCACTCTTTCTTATATCTGCAGAGCCCTGAACTACATTAGTTCTGTTAGTAAAGGTGTATTTGGTATGGGTCACAGAAGAAGGTGGTTTCCTGCCTTGTGAGTGATGGGAACTCACACCTACCATTGTTATATAGTCACATGGGATTCTTTTCCCTCCATAAATATGGAGTACTTAGAATGTTCCAGGCTCTGTCTGAGTAACAGGACACACAGAAATATTGGGTTGGCCAAAAAGTTCGTTCGGGTTTTTTCCATTATATCCTGTAAAAACCCACGTGAACTTTTTGGCCAGCCCAACGTAAGGAACGATCCCCATCCATCTCCCAGGCTGGGATGAACCTGGATGGGCAGTGGACCTTGTGATGTGATAGAGACTGGGGTGCAGCACGGGCTTTGCCTGTGGCCAGTGGAGGAATGCTTAAGTTCTTCTACATCCTCTCTGCCTTTGCAACCCAAATGATAACCGTGTTATTTTCTCTTGTCACTGATGTAGTGGTTTAGTAATGCTGGCATACACCCATTTTGTTTTCCAAGGCAAATTTAAATATCTTAACTTGGAAAGTCTGAAGGTTTAAAATCAAACTAACACACACACCCAGAGCTTATTATTGCCTGGTATCACTCTATTGGTTGTATATAGATTCTAGAAAAGCAGTATTTCAGCTTCACGAAAGACTAGATTATCTCCTTTGGGGAATAAAGAAAAGAGAAGAGTTGTAAGATACCTTCTAGACTTGACATACATGAGATAGTTACCACATACAAAAAGACTGTATACTAACTTACATAATATCAATGTCAAATGTACGGCACCTTATACACATAGAAAGAGCAAGACTGATGAGAATAATTGGGGAAATGATTTGGAGAGTAGAATAAAACATTGTTCTAGGAAGGAATTTTGTAAGACTTTTTGTGAATTAAAGTGTAGACTTAGATATTCCAGATAGTGTACTAGCATAAGCAAAGGTATAGTTGAGAGGAAGGCTAGCTTGTTTCAGGACCAGTGAGGACAATGTTCTTTGAGAATCTTCACATTTTTTAAGAAAAACCTGATTTGGTACCATTGATTTCAGTGTAAATTAAAGTGCCTTAAATTATAGAATGAGAAATTTAAATTTCATTTGATTGGCAGTGGGAAAATGTTGAATCTGTAAAAGAGAGACATGCTGAGGTCTGAGTTCTGGTTTGAGGAATGAAAATTTGATGGTTTGGTTGAAGAGGGAAGATAGTTTATTAATTTATTCTGTTTTGTTTTGTGTTGTGGCAGTTGAGATGGAAAGGCCTTAGAATAGCCATAGGGGAAAGACATGGGGGCGTGACAGTAAAAGTTTTCTTTCCAACATAGAGTTGTCTGAACGTAATCACAGATTGGTAGGTTTTAAAGATAAGAGAAGAGTTATAAGATACCTTCTAAAGTTTCAGCCTTGATGACCCAGAGAATGGTGATACCACTAAACAAAGAGAGGAAATTGCAGACTGATTGGGACAATAGATAGTATCAGAATCTGATTTTATGTTCTTATGGATTTATTTATAAGAATTCACCTGTCTACAAAGATTTATTTGGGGTTGCTTATGTAAGTGTGTGAACTTTGATACCATAAGCGTATATTTCTCATCCATTGTCTCAAAAGCTCTGTGAAGTATATTATTATCTCCATTGTATAGATGAGACTCAAAGAGTATGGGTAGTTTGTTCACATGGCATAACTGGGATATAAATGTACTTTAAACTCCTAACTCAGTGATTTAGCTCATGAGCTAAACTTTCTTCCTGGGACATGATAGTGGCAGTTTGAAGAAGAAATCCTCTGAATGCTTTTGGAAAGGGGAACTAAAAAGTATTTTAGGATCAGGGGAATCTTCCTGACCCATGGATCAAAACTGGGTCTCCCACACTGCAGGCAGACTCTACCATCTGAGGCACCAGGGAAGCCTACTTTAGGATCATCAACTTGATAAAAAGAGTCTTTGTATTTTTCTTGCACTCTATATAGGAGATGGGCTTCCCAGGTGGCTCAGTGATAAAGAATCTGCCTGCCAGTGCAGGAGACGCAAGTCCAAGGGTCAATCTCTGGATTGGAAAGACCCCCTGGAGAAGGAAATGGCAACCCACTCCAGTATTCTTGCCTGGAAAATCCCATGGACAGAGCAGCCTGGCAGGCTGCAGTACGTGGGGCTGCAAAAGAGTTGGACATGACTTAGCAACTCAGCCCATATAGGAAATACTTGGGACAGAGTAAGGGTCCTAACTTCTAGCTAACATGTCTATATCCTGGATCTCTCTCTCTCCTAGGAGCTTTTAAGATATGGTGTCTCATGTAGTCCTCACAAACCCCTACAGAACAGGTACTATGAGTGTTCCCTGCACCATTAAAGAACCTGTACTCAGGGGAGTTGAGGTCACTTGCCCCCGGACACTGGGAGACTGCTTCATGATGAAGGGGTGTGGCTTTAGTGTCCAGCTGATTGGAGTTTCAACCTTTAGGCCTTTGCTGTGCTTATCTATAAGATGGGACTGAAATAACAATATCAGAGTTGGAGGCATTATATGAGAATGTATGTATTTATTACTAACATAGAGTCAACACTGAATAAATGGTCATCATTAGTACTGGTCTTTTATAGTAAGGTCATAGCTAGAACCCACCAACTTTTCTTGGTCTCTAGCCATTAGTTTTTCCATCATACAGTAACACTCTTGCGGAAGATAGTGGATGAAACCAAGAATTTGGAAGAAATCACAGAGAAGTATGAAAAAGAAGACAGATTTAACAGTCATTTTGTGAAGTAACATGTGCACATGATTTTAAAAAAATGAAACAATTGAAGTGGGCAGTGTGAAAAGTAAGTCTCAGACTTCCCTGGCAGTCCAGTGATTAAGCCTCTGCCCTTAAAATGCAAGGGGCACAGGTTTGATCCCTGGTCAGGGGACTAAGATCTCACATGCCGTGTGATGCAGCCAAGAAAAATTTTAAAAATATGTAAGTAAAAATAAGTCTTCTCTCATCCCTGATACCGGTCCACCAGTGTCACTCTGCAGAAGCAATTATTGATAGAGTTCACTGTTTCCTTCTGTAGATATTCTATGCATATATTGATGCAAGCATGCATGCACATAAATGTGCCCTTATCCATTGATACCATTACACATATGGTATTCTGTTCTTTGATGCCATCACCTTTTGTATAACTAAACTAAAACACTTTTTTCCCCCTGTAGAATAGCAGCCTGACAGGTTATGAATGAAAATTTGTTACACAGAGAGTTGTATTTGTATTTTTATGAGACAAACACCCAGAAATAAATGTTAAGAGGTTGAAAATTGGTGACTAGTGGCCTTTAAGTCAAACTAGACAACCGTTAGAAACCGTATAAATGCTAACTGGCTCTCAGGATATCTAAAACGAACAAAAACCATTCCTATGAAGTGGAGGGACTAAGATTATCGAAAGTACGGGGAAGGTGAACTATCCCTGACATAATGAAGGACGTGCCTAGGACCTGGCTGCCTGCTTCCGAATTTGGATGCTGGTGTTCTTGAAAAGAAATGTGTACATCCTCCCTTCCCGACTTCCTCCTGTGACACACTCCGCCTCCGCACAGTCTTGACTTTCTATGTCAGGGTGCTTTAGAAGGAGCTGAATCTTGAAAACTTAAGATTGCAAGGTCTGGAAAGTCCTCTCACAGGGGGAAAATTAGGACTTGCTGGCTTCTGGGAAATTTTCTTTTTCCAATGTGATGTGAAGGTGTCAAATATTTGTCAGGATTTAAGAATCGCCCGGTCTCTGTTCAAATTGGAGCAAGTGGAAACCCTCAAGCCGAAAGAGTAGTTTCAAAGACCCGCTTAGAATGAGCCTTTGTGTTTTATTCTCTGGCTCTCTCAGGGAAGGGACCCTGCAGTTAGGTTGTTAAGTGTTCTTACTACAGTAAAATAAAATGATCAATAAGAGAACATACAGGAACAGGATGGTTCTGGTGTATGTGCAAATTTTTGGCATTTGCTTGTTTAAGAGAGTTCCTCGGCTGCTTGATGAATTTAACTAAAGCTCCCCTTCTCTGCAGGGAAGAGGGAAAAAAGAGACACACTGGCTTCTTCTAGTCCTTGTTTTTCTTCTGACTGACTAGGGGACCCAGGACAAGTTACTAAGAACTTTCTAGTCCTTTTGTTTCTCGTTCTGGAAAGGAAGATTTAAAAGGAGAGATTTCTACTTCTGGGATACTGTATCATTTTCTTATTTGATGAAAGTTACGGTTTTTTATTTATCCCCCAAAGAATACCCATAAGGAATAGGTAGAGATAAATTAAAGCTACCTAAAGAATTTAGTTCCTGGTTGCCCAGTAACCATTAAATCCCTCAGCAGTCAGGCAAGAATCACATTCCTGCCTTGAGACAAGATTTAGTCGTTTTTGAACTTACCCTTGGGCTGTGTTCCGAAAGTTTATTTGTAAGTTAGTTGCTTACAACTTGGAATAAAATGGCTTATAAACAGTGGTTAGGTCCTCAAGTCCGAAAATCGAATTTAACCATCAGAGTGCCTGCCGTACTGCAGGGTGTGAATAGAATGCAGCCCTGTGCTTCTCTGGAAGCAATCCTTTGGGGGTAGAAACTCAACAATGCTGGGTTTTATTCCTTTACCCTAAAAGCTTCTCTGAGTAAGAACAGTTCTTGCTTTCCTGGTCACTCCACTGACCTTTCAGCTTTCTTGTCTCTGGTCCTGATTTTTCTTTGCATGAAGGTTTCTGTGATCTCCCAACATCCCTACCCCACCCTCTCTCTGTCCCCTGACGCCCTGCATCATGGCCCTTCTGAGCGTACTGCCCATCACCCTCATGCTGGCTAGGGTTACCAACACACGGGGCAGGCAAAGCCCCATATCTCCTGTAGCAGAGGAGCAGCGAAGGCCATCCAGTACTTTGGGAGTCAGAACAACTTGGCCTGGAATTCAGGCTCTGGGCTGTAACCCTAGGGAAGTTATTGTACTAAAGATCTGTGAGCCTCTTTTTCCTGATCTTGAATGAGCTAATGATATGGAACCCAGGGCATTGTGAGCACTCAGTGGCGTTAGGTACAACACCATCTGCCCTTGAGCACTTGATCAGTGTTAGGGTTCCTCTTGCCATGAGCCCGCCACTTCTGTTTGAACCTCTTGAGCGCTATAGGGAATTTGTTGTTGCTGAGTTGTTTCCGAATCTTTGCCACCCCATGGGCTCCTCTGTCCGTGGGATTCTCCAGGCAAGAATATTGGAGTGGGTTGCCATTTCCTTCTCCAGCAGATCTTCCCGATCCGGGGATCAAACCTCCGTCTCCTGCACTGGCAGGCAGATTCTTTACCACTGAGTTACCAGGGAAGCCTGGGGGCAAAAAGGGTTGACCTAACCTACATTTTTTTTAAGTCTACTTTAAGCTTGTCCCCAAGTAGTTTTGTCCAGGAGTCAAAGGGAAATAAAGGCTGGGTCAAATTCAGTGAAAACTGAGATAAAAGGACAGAGAAACAAAGAGGTAGAAAATAGGGTAATGGTTCCCGCCTTTTGTGCAGCAGGAGTCAATAAAAAGGGGTTGGGGGAGCCTGAACATTACTACTGAAAGGGGAAAGGGGGGCACTCGATGGTGTGACTTCAGAGCCATCCAGGAGGTGTACAGAGGAACTCAGTCTGCCTAACTCTTGAACTGGACCCTCAAATGGGTCAAGTGAGGGAGGGCATGCTTTCTATCAGGAACGTCCAACCACATCAGAGTTTTGAAGTGATAAAGAAGAGTCTTTTCCTGCTTACATGAAAATTTCATTTCTTGATTCAAATGTATTGTCTAGACACACAGATGGGTGAATGCAGATCTATCCCTAAGGCATCCTTTCTTATTAAAAGCATCCTCAGTCTGTGTCTGGGGACAAGGCAGTCCATTATCTAATGAAAAGCTCCTGCCATTGATCAATTTTATAACAGCTGCAGCTAAGTGATGGGTCTTTTTTTTTTTTTGAGAATGATTTCTGTATTAGCATCTTTAAAAGGACTAGTATCTAGTCTCTAGAAAAAGTAACACATAAAGCTGAAACATACTTTATTTCTTTAAACATCATATTCTAATGAGGCTTCTGCATGCATGGGCAGTTTGAGTCACATCATCCATTCCCCACACCCCCCTCCAACTAGAAAGCAGCATAGTTTACTATGCTCCTGGCCACTTAAATAGCTTGAATTGTGTACTAGCTTGGACTAACTATCCATGCTTAAGGATTTAACACATTATCTCCTTCCACTTATCAAATAATAACAATAATAGAAACTCAAACAGTTTATTTTCCCTAATAAGATTAAGTGGTGAGTACCAGCCTAAGGGAGGAACGTTACCAAAAGAGAGTTTTGCAAAAGATTAATTTGTTTTTCCCATGGTAATTAGGGTCAGATTTCCACTGATGTCCATTTTGGCATCTATTTTCTTCACAGTGATATTGAGGGGAATGGACATGGGTGGAGATTGGGGACCAGAGAATGAAGAAAGGCAGACAGAGGATGCAAATAACTTTCAATTAGAAGCAAAAACTGACAATTATATAAAGGATCAACTACGAAGTCTTAATCTGAGTTTTAAGGCTTCTGAATAGTTGAAAGTTACCAAAGCTAAACAGTTTTTTAAAATAACATTTGTCTTAAAAGTGATGAGTAAGGAAAGATGCTACTTGGCTCTAAGGAGATTTTGCACTAATGAAGAGAGAAAGATGTGAACATGTCTAAAGAGTTAATGAAAAATGAGTTACTTGTAGGCGTTCATATATATGTAGACATTAATTTTCAGAGTAATAACTAATATATTTAAAAATTCTTATCCTCATATCTGAGCTGAATCAGATTTGTGATAGTCTCATTCAGAATAAATGCCTAGTTAGATGTTCTACAGATCTATTTATGTCTAGCCTTAGCCATATAAGCCCGCTATTGTAACATTGTTTTAAACATGAAATTAACTATCAAGCTGTCCTACATCAGTGGCACCACTTGGTAGCAAGAATGGGGAACTCTGATCCAAGATCTCTTTACTGCTTTCTTCCTCTACCCCAAGGAGAACTGAAAGGGAAAAATTGTGCTCTCTATTTGGTATTCTGTGTCTTGTTGCTTATAGTTCGATTAATGTGTCAGTCAGAAATACATTTGCTGCAAGTAACAAAACATCTGACTGGTTGTGTCTTAACCACAGAGGGGTTGTTGTTGGTTTTTTTGTTTTTGTTTTTGTTTTTAATAACAAACACCCTGGAGACAGTAGAGAGCTAAGACCTCCTAGTAGCTTAATGATGGGTGCCCCTCAGGCAGGAAGGAGAAAGGACCTTCTCCAGCTCCGGCTCTTTGTCTTTCATTTTGGGAAAGGAAACCCTTCCCAGCAGATACCTCGTTAAGCATTGACCCAAACCATGTCTACACGGGGCTTCTCTGGTGGCTCAGACAGTAAAGCATCTGCCTGCAATGCAGGAGACCTGGATTTGATCCCTGGGTCAGGAAGATCCCCTGGAGAAGGAAATAGCAACCCACTCCAGTGCTCTTGCCTGGAAGAATCCCCTGGACGGAGGAGCCTGGTGGGCTACAGTCCATGGGGTCGCAAAGAGTTGGACACGACTGAGTGACTCCACTTTCTTTCTTTTCACGTCTGCCTGTCTGCCACTGGTGAATTAGAGAATTGAGATCCTCCAGACTTTGTAGTGGAAAAAGACTTTGAAAATAAGTATTGAGTGAACCAACCTACAGAATCTGCCACAGCTAGATACGGCTGAGTCATCTTTCTAGATTACAAGCATTCTCTGTAGATCACCTTTGTTCTTTCTCCTTTTGTTCCAACTCCTTGATGTCTGGGGGAGGTCTTGATATCTTTGTTATGTGTGTTTCAAAAGAGAAGCCCAAGCTCAGGCTGTAGTGATTCACCCAGCGCAGTGGGAAGTGATGTTATTTGAAGAAAAATCACATGTGGTATCAGTGTCACCAGCAGGTTAAACCTGGTGAAATTGGGAAGTTTCCTTTCCGAATCTCATCCAATTCAAACCATTTATTGATCGACAACATCTACTGCCCTTCAGTGTCAGTGATACGAAACACAGCACAATCTTTCCAGAAATCTCCATTCCCTGTCCCATCATTTCTTCCTCAAGTAAAAGAATGAATGATAAAGCTACTTCTAGTTAGTTATATCTTTCATTTTTACCAGTATTGCTATAGATCAGATTTTTATTGTATATTGAGTATTTAAATAAATCTTAAATAAACCTTTGTTAGCTAACTTAGAAATTAATCAGTTTCATAGATAACATGGCTTAATGGAAAGTTTTTCAAGTTCATTAATCTTAAAAATGTTCATCGGAATAGTGTATGTCATGATGGAAACTACTTTTGTGTTTGATATATAAAAATTCACGGCTCTGCAGTATGTATTTCTGTCTGTACAAAAGCATGCTCACATAACCAAAGCTTTCTATGTGTATACTGCTTGGCACATCACAGACACCAAGGAAATGCATATTGATTTTTATGTGAGTGAATAATTTATCTTTGTGTTGTTTCCAGTATTTTAGGAGCCTGAATCTTTAAGCCCTGAGCTTAGAATATAGTTAGGCCCACAGTAGATGCTTCGATAAATGTAAATTGGTGATTTTAAAATGTTTAAGTAATGGTTGCTTCATGAAAGATAATTGTTAGACTAGTTTCAGATTTTGGTTCTGTCTTCCCATCCATTCTTGTACTCATGTATTGAGGCAGTATTTTTAGTGGCACAGTCATTTAGTTTGAATGCATTGGTAAAAGGTGGGAATTAATAGCTGGAAAATTTTGGGAAAACCCAGCAAGAAATGTTTCCACAGCGTCATTTGAGTGAAAGCCAGATAACAGCTAGTTATTGGAGGAACTTGACAGTAAAAACGTTGACATAGACATGAAAAAGAGGGTAAAAGTAAATCTGGGGGGAGAATAGGGAGTGATCTGAGGCAAGACTCAAAAAGAAATGCCTCCTGGAGCCAAATTGGTGGCTGGGTGGGAACTGGGGCAACCTGAAAAGCTTCTGTTAGGGCTAATTTGGCCTCAGCTTCCCTTATTGACATGCAAGAATGTGAGTCTTTAGGTTCTTCCAGAGAAACAAGACCATGGGAAGTCTACAGACCTCTGTTGGCCAATCATTCAACAAGTTAAAAAACCATTAGAGGAGCCAAAACCAACCAAATAAAACCAGAAAAACAGTTCTGCAGACTAAATTCAGCCAGTTACTGGCCTCGGGTCTATGGTTACTGGAGAAATCATTGAAAGAGATTGTGGTTTGGGGACAAAGACCATATGTCCAAATCTTAAGAGATAAGAGTGGAGAAATAAGTAAGCTGAGGTGCAATCAGGGTTGGAATGTTAGAATGTAGGAAAATCTGGTTGAGCTGTTCTAAAACTGGAAACAAAGATGAGGCTAGCATTAAAGGAAATGAGGACATTTGCTGCTGTTTATTTTTATCATGAAAGTAGATTTACCACAAATTCCCTAACCGTGAGAAGGGCCAGTAGATTCAAAATAGGTAGTGTCAACTCTATTACAAAGAAAGTATGGTTTTCCAGCCCCCCACAATTAGGGCACAGGTTTTTCTTTAAACTGTGAAGTTGGTTATATGAAAAATTGTACAAAGGAATAAAAATCAAGTCACACTGGATCATTTTTAAATGTCTCACCTGTATTATAAAGTGTAAAATGTAATTAAACTGTCTCTGCCCTGGAGACTCTGGAAAGTGTGTTCATTTATGAAGAGAGTGTGGAAAGGTTGGTTAATTAGTGGAGTTTAGAAGAGAGCTGAAGGAGACTGGGCTAATTTTAGAAGTTTGTGTAGTTCTGACGGTTGTGTGGGTTAGTTGAGTTGCCCCACATTAGGCTTGAGGAACTCGGGCAAGATCACTGAGACAGAGAAAGGTAATAATACCATTCATCCCAGTGATGAGTGGGGACTGTGTGACTGTTAGTCTCTCATCAAGAAGGAGACCAGAGGGACTTCCCTAGTGGATAGGAGCCCGCCTACCAGTGCAGGGGACACAGGTTCGATCTGTAGTCTGGGAAGATTCCACATGCTGCAGGGCAACTAAGCCCGCGAGCCACAACTACTGAGCCCGCCATCCACAACATGAGAAGCCCAAACACCAACTAGAGAGAGGAGCCCCCGCTCAGTGAAGCTAGAGAAAAATGCTGAGCAGCCATGAAGACCCAGCACAGCCAAAAAAGAAAATCATTTTAAAAAAAAAGGAAACCAGAAGGAAAGAGCTTTGTCTTGATTTCAGTTCGGTTCAGTCGCTCAGTCATGTCCAGCTCTTTGCGACCCCATGGACTGCAGCACGCCAGGCCTCCCTGTCCATCACCAACTCCCAGAGCTTACTCAAACTCATGTCCATAGAGTCGGTGATGCCATCCAACCATCTCATCCTCTGTTGTCCCCTTCTCCTGCCTTCAGTCTTTCCCAGCATCAAGGTCTTTTCACATGAGTCAGTTCTTTGCATCAGGTGGCCAAAGTATTGGAGTTTCAGCTTCAGCATCAGTCCTTCCAAGGAATATTCAGGACTGGTTTCCTTTAGGATGGACTGGTTGGATCTCCTTGCAGATTGGCTTGATTTGATGTGGTTCTAATTGAAGCATGAAGCAGATGACAGGGAAGGCTGATCAGAGAAGGAGGGTCAGTTTAGAGACCTTGCTGATTGAAGCTCCTTCTGGTGTATGGTAAGGATGGCAAATAAGGAAGTGCTTAGCTAGAAAAGCTTTTCCAGTGGCTTGACTGAAGGAGAAAAGGCACAGTCTGAAATTGGGAGTAGGGTTTACATTCTTCGAGTGTGCTGCTGCGGCACTCGACCCTTCTGTTTTCAGGGCCTTACCTCACTCCCAGCTTTAGTTACTCCTGCTACCTCCACGTCTGGTGCACCTTTTTCTGAGATTAACCCTCCAGCCTCCTGGCAGGGTGAAGCAAGGGGAGACTGGGATGCTTGGCCCACCCCAACCTCCTCTCTTCCCCTCACATGAATTTAGGCTTGGAATTTCTCCCAAATCAGCTACCATCTGGTCATCTTCCGAGCTTCCAAGGCCCTGGAGCTCTGGTCTCTTGTCGTCTCCTCTCCAATTTTGTCTCTTTTCTTTTAGGTAGATGTCAATCTCCATTCTTTTTTCTGTCATCCTAGTGGTTTCAGAAATGAGAAACAAATGACTCTGTTCCACCTGCCACGTTTACCTGGAAGTTCTGAGACCTAGTTCCTTACCATGATATGCAGGGTACTACGGGGGCCCTGCCCCTGTCTACCTGGTAGGTCTTAGTTGGGGCCATTCTTCTTCAGCCTGGGCTTTCTTAGGAGTCTTAATGGTCCACAGTCTTTTCTGCTGAAGAGCTTTTTTCAAATGTGCTGACTTTCATCTTGCTTGGCTACTCTTCACATACCCAACTCTCATCACTCTTCATCTCTTTGCTTAAATGTCACTTTCTCAGAGAGGCCTTCCTGGCCTGTGTCTCCCTATGTCCTCACTCTCAATAAGCATTGAAAAGATAGGTGAAATTCTTTGGTCTAGTTCTGTGAAAAATACCGTTGGTAGCTTGATAGGGATTGCATTGAATCTATAGACTGCTTTGGGTAGAACAATTTGTATGGAAATACAAAAAACCTCAAATAGCCAAAGTAATCTTGAGAAAGAAGAATGGAACTGGAGGAATCAACCTGCCTGACTTCAGACTCTACTACAAAGCCACAGTCATCAAGACAGTATGGTACTGGCACAAAGACAGAAATATAGATCAATGGAACAGAATAGAAAGCCCAGAGATAAATCCACGAACCTATGGACACCTTATCTTCGACAAAGGAGGCAAGGATATACAATGGAAAAAAGACAACCTCTTTAACAAGTGGTGCTGGGAAAACTGGTCAACCACTTGTAAAAGAATGAAACTAGAACACTTTCTAACACCATACACAAAAATAAACTCAAAATGGATTAAAGATCTAAATGTAAGACCAGAAACTATAAAACTCCTAGAGGAGAACATAGGCAAAACGCTCTCTGACATAAATCACAGCAAGATCCTCTATGACCCACCTCCCAGAATATTGGAAATAAAAGCAAAACTAAACAAATGGGACCTAATGAAACTTAAAAGCGTTTGCACTACAAAGGAAACTATAAGTAAGGTGAAAAGACAGCCCTCAGATTGGGAGAAAATAATAGTAAATGAAGAAACAGACAAAGGATTAATCTCAAAAATATACAAGCAACTCCTGCATCTCAATTCCAGAAAAATAAATGACCCAATCAAAAAATGGGCCAAAGAACTAAACAGACATTTCTCCAAAGAAGACATACAGATGGCTAACAAACACATGAAAAGATGCTCAACATCACTCATTATCAGAGAAATGCAAATCAAAACCACAATGAGGTACCATTACATGCCAGTCAGGATGGCTGCTATCCAAAAGTCTACAAGCAATAAATGCTCGAGAGGGTGTGGAGAAAAGGGAACCCTCTTACACTGTTGGTGGGAATGCAAACTAGTACAGCCACTATGGAGAACAGTGTGGAGATTCCTTCAAAAACTGGAAATAGAACTGCCATATGACCCAGCAATCCCACTCCTGGGCATACACACTGAGGAAACCAGATCTGAAAGAGACACGTGCACCCCAATGTTCATCGCAGCACTGTTTATAATAGCCAGGACATGGAAGCAACCTAGATGCCCATCAGCAGATGAATGGATAAGGAAGCTGTGGTACATATACACCATGGAATGTTACTCAGCCATTAAAAAGAATTCATTTGAACCAGTCCTAATGAGATGGATGAAGCTGGAGCCCATTATACAGAGTGAAGTAAGCCAGAAAGACAAAGAACATTACAGCATACTAACACATATATATGGAATTTAGAAAGATGGTAACGATAACCCTATATGCAAAACAGAAAAAGAGACACAGAAGTACAGAACAGACTTTTGAACTCTGTGGGAGAAGGTGAGGGTGGGATATTTCAAAGGAACAGCATGTATACTATCTATGGTGAAACAGATCACCAGCCCAGGTGGGATGCATGAGACAAGTGCTCCAGCCTGGTGCACTGGGAGGACCCGGGGGAATCGGGTGGAGAGGGAGGTGGGAGCGGGGATCGGGATGGGAATATGTGTAAATCCATGGCTGATTCATGTCAATGTATGACAAAACCCACTGAAATGTTGTGAAGTGATTGGCCTCCAACTAATAAAAAAAAAAAATTAAAAAAAAGAAAAAAAAAAAAGAAAAGATAGGTGAAAGGATGATGAATAGATGGATGTCTTTATTTTTTACCTTGAGTAACATTGGTGTAGAACATTATGAGTTTCAAGTGTATAGCATTGTATTTCTACTTCTGTATACCCTACCCTATGTACTCACCCCCCAAAATTTAGTTTCTGTCTGCCACCGTACTAGTTGATCTTCTTAACTCATTTTGCCCTGTCCCCCCTTTGCCTTCTACTAACCACTACTCTGTTCTCTATACCTGTACATTTGTTTTTATTTGGTGGATGTTTTTTAAAAAGCTGTAAACCGGTTTAGCCTAAACAGTCTTTTTGAATCAATATTATTTTTTATACATTTTCTGGTGGGCAGGGTTTGAGAGTTGGAGGCCAGACCCTTTCTGATCTGAAACTTAAGTAAAAGGAATATGGCACAGCAGTGTCCACATGAGTCACTTCTCCATTATTGGGGGGGGTGGGGAGAATTCGGGCCCAGAAATGGTATTTAATATACACAGTTTCCCCCCCCGCTCCCTCCCCCAAGAACTTTACATTGGCCATTTGTTAAAGAAACTGCTTTCTCAACAAACCTTTTACCAGAGCAGCAAACAAGAAGCAAAGCTCATTTTAATTTCTGCTCTTCCAGGAGCACAGTGTTGCTAAGAAGTAGTAAGAGAGTGCTGAGGAAAGCCAAGCGAGACACAGGAGCCAGAAAGGCCTTGAACACCCACAGTCAGGATTTCATGCTATCTTTTATTTCACAGTTGAACTTCCTTATTTTTTATTTGGTTTGGTTTGTTTCTCTCCTTCAGAATTCTAAGCCTTCTAACATTTGTGTGACCCTGGGTCCTTTATCGCTTCTCTTCATTTTTCAGAGTAAAAGAATTCTAGAGAGTAACTGGTAGCAAATAAAGTAATACTGTTTCTCATCTGGAAACATAACTTGATAGGAATTATAAATTCAGAGACTACTTTCTGCGAGTCATGCAAGTATGAATGCGTCATTCCTGTTTATCTCTCTGTAGGTTTATTTTTCCCCCATTTAAGTAAAGCTCAGTGTTGAGGATGGGGTTTAAAGGAGTTAAGATTTTAAAAGCCCTCTAATATATCTAAAAAATTATGGACCATCATGTGTTAATGTACCTCTTCTCTCTCAGCTAATTCTTTCAAGATATGTTGCAGAAATCCCCCGTGTTGTTGAAGAGTTTTTGAAGACTTCCCCATAATTCTGTATTGTACTCTAAAACTTCTAAAGCCTAGACATTTTGATTCAATTTGCTTTCAAGCCAGACTTTGTTGAAATTACTCCATTAGTCTCAAGCCTTATAAAGACTTATCTATGGTTCTTGTCTGTCCTAGTGACTTTGAGCTGGCAAGAATAACATTTATTGTGTGGAGAGTCCATTCATCTATAGGAGTAGTGAGGCTGGGGGATTGGAGATATATTATTATATTTAAAAATCTTTAAAATTTTTTTTTGGCCATACCACTCAGCTTGTGTGATCTTAGTTCCCTAACCAGGAATTGAACCCTGGCCCTTGGCAGTGAGCAGACAATCATAACCACTGGACCACCAGGGAATTCCCCAAATCACTCACCTTTCTATATTAGAAGGGGTGTGAGAGGAGACTACCTTGTTTTGGCATCTTTAGAAAATTTGGAAATTGATTAAAACAGATAGGCAGTAGTAGTTTAATTCACATTGTATGCAGACCACTGAAGTTGGAACTATACGAAAAAACATTATAATTCCTCTAAACTTTATTTTTCACTCATGATCACCTGAGTGATTTGGCAAATAGAGTTGGTAGGAAACAAAGACCACACCACTCATTTATCTGTTGGAATAATCTTGAGCCATCCAGCTCTTTCCACTCATTATGTTTATGGGGATCATTGTCATTCTTTCTATCTAATAGGTAAACATACTAAAACTTTGGACCTTTCTAAAAAGTGCCCACAAGCTACTGGAAAGTTGGGCCAAAATATTCCTTGTTTTAAATTCTAGACCTCAGTTCATTCCTTGGTAGCAGGTTTTTGAAGTATGATAAAAGGTAGAAACCAGCTGTAAAATTAAAGTGAGGGGGCTTAATGTTTTATTTCTACAATATTTTCCAAATTCTCCCGTGACTTTAAAATGCTGAGGTGTTTTTCAGTCTTTTGGCAAGGGCATGTCCAAGAATGTATAAACTTATGGCTCAGACTTGATCGGTCATTCCTCTTTTCTGGTGAATTTGACACCTTCTGCCACTACCCTCCACAGAATGAAAGTGAAAGTCATATAACAGAAACACTTAGCAACGTCAACGGAAATTCACGGGCTTAAAAAAAGGTGCAACAAAACCTGTTTGTTGTCTGTTCTGTGCCTCACAGTAAAAGCCAAATGGACCATCACTTCAGTAGCTGGTGATCCAACTTGAGAGGGCAGATGATGTAATCGTTCCCCTAAGTTTCTAGCTTTCTCCATTTTTAGACCAGAACCAGCCCTGGCTAAAATAAGTCACGAAGAAGAGGAATGTATGGTTCAGCATGTTGAGTGTCCTGAAGTGCGCTTCCTACCAACTGCCATGCAAACATGGTGTAACTCATTTCTTGGGTAGTCTCACGCTTCTCTGCTTCTCGAGTTTCGGTTGTGAGAGCTAGTGAGCTCCTCACAGCTTGGGCCAGAGTCCCGGAAAGCCAGCTCCCAGGGAAAGTGGAGGCTGGCCTCCCATGGGGGCTGGGCACCGGGACGTGAAGCTATATTTCATATGCATACTTCAGCTGTGTGATCAGCCCCAGCCTCAGCTCGGGACCCTGTCACAGAGTCCGCAGCTGGACTGCATCTGGAGGTTTCAGTGTGTGTCCTCCACATTTTCGCAAGGTGGTGGCGACCAGCTGTAAGCCAGAGGGAATGGTGCTGCCAGTTTCTAGCAACACATGCGGATTCAGACAACACAGATGGTTATCTCTCTGGAGTAGGACTTTTTAAGGAAACCAGAACTCCGTTGCAATTCACTGATGGTTACTGGATGTAAATCTATAAATCTGCATGGCTTCTGTCACAGTATGATGAAAACTAGATGTTTTCCCTGTTCCCGTCTTGTGGTATTCCTGAATCACTGTGTGCTCATTGGTTGGACCATGCTACATGGAAAACTGGTGGCAGAAGGCTTGTTCTCTGCATTGTGTTGGAGGGTATGCTTGAAAGAGTGTCACAGTGGATCAACTCCAGGCAGAATGTGCCATATTTAGAAGGATTTGAAAGGGAAGAATGTTTGAACTGCTTTAGGGAAGCTGAGAGTGCTGCTGGAGCAAGAATGTTCCAGATGCTTGTCTCTGATAATATTCTACCATGAGCCACACCCTGAAAGAATCACATCATCCTTGCCTCTCCCACTTGGATCTCTAGCTCCTGGAATTTGCCAATTCTTGAGGGTTGGATGGAGCTTCTGACCTTGTTTAGACCACTTGTTCTGAATTCTGAATACACCTTGGAAAATTGGAAAGAGGGTAGGACACCTTTAATTTATTTTATTAGTGTTCATCATAAACAAGAGACCCACAAACATAATCTAGAGATGAGGTTTTGGTCTAATTGACTATATTAGTCATTAAATAATCCACAAGCCCACATAATGGAATGTAGAAAGATAAAAAAACAAAAGACAACACAGGTCTCTATACAGAGTTTATGCTTGAACTTTTAACGTGAAACAAGAAGCTGTATTAAAATGTATAATTAAAGACTCATTTGAGGGCTTCCCTGGTGGCTTAGTGGTAAATCTGCCTGCAATGCAAGAGACTGGGGTTCAATCCCTGGGTGGGGAAGACCCCTGCAGGAGGAAATGGCAACCCACTGCAGTATTCTTGCCTGGAGAAGTCTATGGACAGAGAAGCCTGGCAGGCTACAGTCTATGAGATTGCAGAGTCAGACACAAGCTAGCGACTAAACAACAACAAAGACTCAATTATACCTGAAGGTATAGATGAATCACCTGGGGATCTGGTTAAAATGTTGATTCTAGTTCATAGAGCTGGGTGGGGCCTGGGGTTATGTATTTCTAACAAGGTCAGAAGAGATGCTGATGCCTTTGGTCCTCAAATCATAATTAGGGTAAAAAGGATCTGCCCAGGTTCTCTTAGGTCAATAGGTGTTGGGAGCCACTGTGGTTATACAGAGGTGTGGGCTGCCTTCTTAGCCACATCTTGGCTACCAGTTTCTAACCAAAGCAGTTCTTAGAACAAGATTTGTCACCTATGAACACTTACTAGTCATAGAGCAGAAGACAGTTTTAAAGCCCATGCCTAAGGCTCCGTGAAGTCCCAACTCTGCCTTTTGAGAGCTTGGCACGAGAGTCTCACAATCCACATCTGCCATGGTCGTTAACACGGTGGTTCTCAAAGTGTGGACCCTGGGCCAGCAGCATCAGCAACAACCAGAAACATGTTAGAGATGCAGAATCAGAAAATCTGCACATGGGGCCTGGGAATCCGGGTTTTTAACCAGCCCTCCAGGTGGATCTGATGTACACTCAAGTTGGCGGACCACTGCTACAACAGCAGGATTTTGTCAACCGTCTAATTGAGTTCAGGCAACCAAGAGTCCCAGAACTACAGCTGGAGCTCTTGGAATCCAGCCTACCGCACCACTTTGAAAGGTAGAGGGCCTGCTAGATTCTTCTCACACCCCATTAACGTAAGGGCAGGCCATGTTTCTAAACCCTTTGCAGCAGTCCTTGTATTTTGTAAACTACAAATATCACTAACACAAGCCCCTCTCACATTAATTAGGATCCTAGATGTATTAATAGGATTTTAGGTGTAACACGAGCTAAATATAACTGAGGCTTTTACAGTGGCGGCCTCTGGAGTGAGGGTTTTTGATTAATTGCTGGCCAGCCACCCCTGGAGTGTGCTTTCCTGATTAAGACAACTGACCGCCTCTGCAGCATAGCTAAGCTAACACACACATACATCATTCTACACTGTCCAGAGGAGGATTTCTTTTTAACTCTTAAAATCTACTTTATTAAGGCATTTGTTGTTGTTTGTTCACTAAGTTGTGTCAGACTCTTTGTAACCCCATGGACTGTAGCACAACAGGCTTCCCTGTCTTTTGCTATCTCCCAGAGCTTGCTTAAACTCATGTCTGTTGAGTTGGTGATGCCATCCAGCTATCTCATCCTCTGTCACCCTCTTCTCCTCCTGCCCTCAGTCTTTCCCAGCATCAGGGTCTTTTACAGTGAGTTGGCTCTTCACATCAGGTAGCCAAAGTATTGGACCTTCAGTATCAGTCCTTCCAGTGAATATTCAGGATTGATTTCCTTTAGGATTGACTGGTTTGATCTCCTTGCAGTCCAGGGGACTCTCAAGAGTCTTCACCAGCACCACAGTTTGAAAGCATCAATTCTTTGGTGCTCAGCCTTCTTTATGGTCCACCTCTCATATCCATACAAGGCATACATAAATACAATAAAATGTATATGCTCTCAAGGGACCTTCATAACAATCAAGATAAATATCATTTTAATCACGTAAAAAATAGCCTTGTGTTCTTTTCAGTTAGTTGCCCTTCCCCTCCCCACTCCTGGCTACCATCTACCTGCTTTCTGTCAATATAGGTGAGATTAACCTGTTCTAGGGTTTCATATAAATGAAATCAAACTATTTTTTTAATCTTTGTGTTGTTACCCAGGGTAGCATTTTTCAAACCAGTTCACATTGTTGCATTGTCAGTAGTTAGTTCATTTTTATTACAGAGTAAAATTCCCATTGTGTGACTGTACCACAATTTGTTCATTCATTCTACTATAGTTTTCTTTCCAGTTTTTGGCTCTTATGGATGAAGGCTACTCTGGGCATTCACATAGACATCTTTTTGTGACATGTCTTTATTTCTTTGAGGTGACTAGGAGTAGATTTTTGGGTAATAAGATAGATGTTTGTTTAATTTCATGAGAAATTGTTAACCTGATTTTCCAAAGTAGTCATACTGTTTTATATTCGCACCAACAATGTATGAGAGTTCCAGTTGCTCCACATCCTTGCCACCATTTAGTATTGTCTGTTTTTATGGCATTTATGTTGGATATTTTAAAGTAAATTGCAGACCTTGTTTTTCTTTCCCCTAATTTCATTTTAGCTTGTTATATTTGATCTCTTCAAAGGCTATCAATCTAATAATGTTGACCCATCAACTTGGATATAGATTAAATTATTTCCCTTTCCTAATCTCCAGTTAGAATTGGTTCTGTGGGTGCCATTTGTTTATGGTTATTAGTCATGTTTACCAGTATTTTTTTCCCATTCTTTTATTCATTCAGTTTGCCAAAGTCCCTGAGCTGTATTAGACCTGCTTTCTCAGAGAACAGTTGTATGTTAAGTCACCGGGAAAGACAACAGAAGTTGGGGACAGGGTACTGGTCTTCAAGGAGCTTTTTGGAGCTAGGTTTGTGAAACATAAATGCACAGAAATGCAAGAAAAGAAATATAGCTTGGTGTATATCAAGACTTATGCAAAATTCAGTAAGGGCATACTGTAAATAGAGATTTCTGCTAGGTGAGATGAGTTGAGGCTTAATAGACAAGTGACAGTAGAAACCACTGTAGCAGAAATTGTAGAGTTGTTAATCCGTGCAGAATAATAGAATGATTGTACCTTATTATGTAAAGCTAAATGTAATCCCAGTATTTTTCACTTGATTTTTTAAAAAATATAGCAGTGTCTTTTATTAGTACAGAATATGGGCATAAACAAATATCCATCCTGATATGGATTTGTAACTTTTCTTATTGACATCTGATATCATTTTTGTATATTTAATATGCATCCAAATTTTTGATCAGCACACATTTCTGATTAGTAAATTTATGTGCACACACATACAAATTTGTGAACTTCTTTTTAAACCAACTCTTTTTTATCCTGTCTTTGCCAACTTATGTACTTCTTAAATAAATGCAGAAGAGTTAAATAGAAGGAATCTGTGGAATCAGGCAGACCTAAACCTGGATGAGAGTTAACTCTGCCAATTATATTTTAAAATACATCTCACACACAGACACATACACATGTTGAATAAGAAATGTTCCAAATGTTAACAGTGCACATCTTTGTGTAGTGAGATTATGGATGATTTATTTACTTGATTCCATGTTTTCCTTTAATTTCTTTGTTTTCCACAGTTAGCATGTATAACTTTGATAATTAGAAAAAATGTTATATGCCACTTGATTGTTTGCTAAATTCTCATAGCTAGTCCAGTGATGTATTCCCTGTTCTTTTAACTCTTATGTAGCTCATGACCTAGAGGGGTGGGGTTCAGGGGAGAGGGAGGGAAGTCCAAGAGGGAGGAGATATATGTATATGTGTGCATGCTTAGTCTTTCAGTCGTGTCTGATTCTTTGCAACCCTATGAACCATAGCCCACCAGGCTCCTCTGACCATGGAATTCTCCAGGCAAAGATACTGGAGTGCATAGCCATGCCCTTCTCCAGGGGATCTTCTTGACCTAGGAACCCGTGACTCCTGCATTGCAGGCAGATTTTTTACCATTAGAGCCACCAGGGATATACCTCGTTCACTTTGTTGTGCAGCAGAAACTAACATAACATTGTAAAGCAATTATACTCCAATAAAAAAATAAAATAACAGGAAAAAATATATAAATCTTGCATAGCAAAGATTCACTACAACAGAACCAAGATTACAGTCTAGAAAATAAATACGTGTCCCTCTATTCTCTCTTGGGAACAAGAATGACATAAGCACCCTGCAGGTTATGCCACTGTCGTCCCTCAAAGAACTTAGCTTTCCTGATCGTCAAAGAGCAAAAAGACATTTTTTTTCCCTTCCCCACATTGACAGAATTTCACCTTTCCAAAACTGGGGCATATACAAGAGATTTTTTCCCCTAGCCTTTTGTTGGCAGATCATTGGGAGCTTATCTGTGTTATGTGATGAAATAATAAATGATCTTTGTTTTCCCCCTTTCTTCTTCAGCTGACCTGAATAATGTCAGGTTCTCAGCATATAGGACTGCCATGAAACTCCGAAGACTGCAGAAGGCCCTTTGCTGTGAGTATTAACCAGTGCTTGAAATACTTGATAGTTACTCTTTGCTTGAAAAAAATGACTGGGGTATTTGCTCTTGAGGAGGGGAGAAATAGCTCTCTCAAGTCCAGATGTAACATAATTCATTTTTTTCAAATCTCTTTGGCTTAGTGTACATCTAGATTGGGGCTTCCCTGATTGCTCAATTCTAGGGCTTCCCTGGTAGCTCAGCTGGTAAAGAATCCACCTGCAATGTGGGAGACCTGGGCATCTAGAATACTCTGTCACATTGTTGAGAATCATTCCTGTCACCATTCCTCAGCTACTGATGTTGAATTGATGAGACTGATCATTTTTATTTTTTAAAGTATGGCACTGGCATCCAGAATTATCTTTATGAAACTTGAATTATCTCCCCCATTCCACCTTTGTTTCTTGTTAGAAAATGTGTTTAATGTTTGAAGTATTAGCACTCAGTTGCCTTAGCCAACCAAAGCACAGAGATGTGTATTGTTTTTTAGCTTGAATGCTAATGTTGAGATCAGTGCTGTCATAGAAGAATGATGACAAGGTTGTTTTTCTGCTTTTGCTAAATAGCATGCCTCAGTGTGAAAAAAATCCCAGAGTGTCATACAACGCTCTCAGTTCATTAGAAAGTTTATGTAACTGTTACTAAGTTATTGAGAGCCCGTGTATGCTGATGATCTGAGCACAAAATAGACAGGCACAGTCCTTATGCTGATGGAACCTATAGTCTAATAAGGGACACACAGGGTATCCAGAAGTCTACAGACATAGGTAAACATATATAAGGTCATCAAGAACCTCTACAATCTGTTTATTTTTTTCAAAGCAATGAGATTGCCCCTATTAAGGCTTTATGGACACCTGAGAAAAAGTGAAAGGACAATTTGAATGTTGTATATTTAGTTACATGACAGTGGATGGGGTACCATGAGAACAGCTAGTTGTGGGGGTGAGGTGCTGAGAAGACTTGCTTGAAGAGCCACGTGAGTCCAGAAAGGTAAGTAGAGTTCTGTCTGGGAGGAGCGTTCTCATCAGAAGGCAGAGTGTGTGTTGAGGCATGGGGTCCAGAGATGCACTCAGAAACTGAAAATGCCACAGCATGATAAAACACAGGAGCTCCAGGGAGGGGCTGCGGTGAAATATTCGGCTGGAGCCAGGCAGATTGTGAAAGGTTTTTACACTTAAGTTACACAGGGTGGGAAGGAGAGGGTGGGACGAATTGAGAGACTAGCATTGAAACATATACATCACCATATGTAAGAGAAATGGCCAATGGGAATTTGTTGTGTGACACAGGGAGCTCAGACCAGTGCTCTGTGATATCCTAGAGGAGTGGGTTGGGGTGGGAGGTGGGAGGGAGGTTCAAGAGGTAAGGGCCATATGTATACCTATGACTGATTCATGTTGATGGATGGCAGAGACCAGCACAATATTGTAAAGCAATTATCCTCCAATTACAAAAAACTTAAAGAATGTGGAAATCAGTGGGGAGCCATGTAGTGGGATGGCGTGTTGAGATGGTCATTTAGAAAGATGACTCTGGCTGTGGAATAGAGCCTGCATCAGTGCTGGGGATGGGGGTGGTGGTGCAGGGAGGTGTGGGGGTGTACCCCTGCAGGGGAGGAAACTCGGCAAGCAATTTTGGTCCTCTAAACCAGCAATCTGGTAGCCTGAATTGGCAGAGTAGGAATGGAGAAAACTGGGAGGACTTGAGAAATACAAGGTGGAATTGATAGGCCTCAGTGACAAGTTTGACGTGCCTGGTGAGGATGGATCAAGGAAGAGACTTAGGTGCTCAGCTGAGATGAACTGTGGGCCTGCTGGCAGTTGGCCATAGACACATAGCTGTGGTGCTCAGGAGAGACAGATGCACAACATTGAGGGATGATGAGTGTGCAGATGCTTAGGGAGAGGGAAAGTAACAAGAAAACAATATTTGAGACCAAGAGTGACCCATGTACAGAGGGGACTACAAAGGAACACACAGAGTGTAGTACCACATATTACGTGGGCAGGAAGAAGGGGCCCATCAGCAGGCTCAGATGCTGCTGGAAGGTCAGGAGGAAGTGGGCCCAAGGGTCCATTGGGTTGAGCAACAAGAAGGCCCTCAGGAACTTGGGTGAGATTTTAGGGGACATGGTGGAGGTGGTGAAGTGGGCTTAGAAGTCAGTGAAAAGTGGGGATGTAGAGAAAGTTGGTTGAGACAATTCTTGGAGAAAGGTTGTGAAGGGAAGTGGGGCAGTTGTTAGCTGGAAGGGGCGGAGAAGTTAATGGAGGGTACATACATTTAGACTGAGAGAAGCCTGAATCTATTTCAATAAGTATTAGAAGACAGGACAAAATGAACATTGTTGACTGAAGAGATAATAAAACATGTGAATCCTGGGAGGATGGGAGAAGATAACCCAGAGCTCTTGAGAAGGAAGGGTGTGCCTGTCTTCCAAGGTAGTGAGTAGGGTGAGGAGAGGATGTGAGCAGGGCCAGGTGACTAAGAAGACCTGGGGGAGGCAGGCAAGGGATGCCCGTGGACGGGGCTCCATTTTCGGCATGAAGGTAGAGGAGAGTTCCTGGGCTGCAGTTAACAGCAGAAAGTCGAGGTTGGCCTTACCTCTGTGGCCAGGGAGAAGGCTATTTTGGAAAGCAGCATCTTGGAGGTCAGTATCGGCTGAGTGTTTTAGGGCTGCACCCATCCTTGGAGGGATTTCTCCAGGAGCTGGATGATTCTACTCCAGGTGGGCAGAGGCCAGCTGGGCAAGAGAAATGAGGCTCTGGTCAAAAGAGGGGGTAAGTGGTTGGAATGCTGTCTGCCCAGTCCACATTGAGCAGGAGAAGCTGGGAATTCAGGTGGAAGCTGGGAATTAGGTGGTAGTGTGGTCAAGCGGCCAACAAACACTTCAGGGAGGTAGAGGAAGAGATTGTGTGGAAGTGACTGGAAGGCCAAAAGTTGTGGTCAGATGGCAGCAAAGCTCAGCAGTTTTTCGGAAGTGGAACGGGTCAGCTGATTGGCTCTAGGACATGACCATTTGCATGGGTGGTAGAGGTGGACTAGATGTCAATTTCCCTGCAGCTGAAATAGGAACTTAAGGAACTGAATGGCTAGAGTGACACACGAGTCATGACGGCCAATATTGAAATCACCCCAAATTGGACCCAACTGGACCGAATTGAACCCAATTCACGGCCGAGAGCTGTGAACCCTGGGAACCAAAACTTTAGGAATGAAGGTATCTGACCAGGGGGTCTGCAGAAGCTAGCAGGAAGATGGTCAAGGAGTGTTGTTGGTGTGTGATTTTCTACATGGTGGTAAAGACATGGCTTAGAAAGGAAATTGTTCGGAAGGAGAGAATAGGCCTGTCCTCTTTATCTTGGTCTCTCCAGTGCTCAGCACGAAGCCTGGCACAGAGAAGGGCTTAATCTGTTTTCACGGAATGGATGTGTGAATGAAAGGAGATTTGGGCTTCCATTTCTATATAGGTTAGACTCTGAAGCTGTCACTTTTCAACTGTATAGCTGCTAAGCTTAAGTGGTTTTTAGAGGACTCTCTGGGCCTATGATTTCCGTAGGGACCTGTTGAATGTACCAGAGCTGGAAAGAGGTAATTTGGGGTGGGGGAGTCAGAGGCCGGATGGAGAAAGTCTTCTGCCTCTTTTTCATCTTCCATCTCTGCCCCATCCCAGAGGTAGTGCCTCCCACTGAGAAAGGGACGACTGTGAAATGGCTACTGTAGAGTGCTATGGTGTACAGTCCTGTGAGACCCTAAAAGTTCAGTAGAGATAATATGTTGTGCCAGGTCATACTATGAAAAAGCCCCCAAACTGACTAGATTGGACCACCCTTTCCATACTATTCCTCGCAAATTTAGGCATTATTCAGTTCTCCTGTCAAAAAGTCTTTCCATTCACGAATGTGTCTCATTGTCTGTCATCTCACTGTATGTTAAAATTTCCAATAAACATGGGAAAAATGGGGGAATCTGATATTATAAAACATTTTGGCCACGAGTGGTTATGACCTCATAACAAAGTTAAGCTCTGAATGTGGAATGTAAAATTTTCACTTTTCAACTACTGTGCAACTCTTAGCACTTCCTTTCTCAGCATTACTTTTCTCATATTTGAAAAAGATTTAGGCACGGCAAAACGAGGGTGTATTTATCTAAATTAAGTGCTGGATTCTCAGGAATGGTAGAAGGGTTCCACGTGGAGTGTGAATACAGAATGAAGAGCTCACCTATCCTTTTATTATTGAAAACATGCATGATCGCCTTACTTAACTGTTCAGTAGATTATTTCAGAATTTCCCCTTAATTTTAGATACGCTTTGGTTTCCCTTCCGGCCTTTTCGTCATTTCTATGTCTGTAAAGTCATGATAAAGAGCTATTGTCTGGGGTCAGAAAATAAAACTTGTCCTGGCTAGCTTTCCCAACCGAAGGTCGTTTCCACCAACTTTTACTTTAATGAAAATTAATGATGTTATCTCAATGATTTCCTGATGCCAGTTAAGAGTTTGAATTACAGATGCCTTAGAAAATATGCCATGCTGCTGCCATTAAGCACTTAGTCTTATTATTTTTTCACTGCGCTATCAAAGCTTCAATACTGCAGAAACCTGAATACCGCAATGTTATCCACTGTAGAGAGTTTGCTGTTTAAGTCTAGAGCGTCATCATTGGTCTATAATGTCCCCAGTTTGTAATCGGTTTAATGTTGCATGACTCTGTACTGCCTTTCAAGGCATCGTGAATGAAAATTAAACTCGACAGAAAAGCAGAGACAAAGAGAAAATCTGGGTAAGATGGATTTATAAGCCGGACCTATGGCTGATAACCCATTGAAAGTTACAAAGAAGATAATCTGAGTTTTTTCTTTCTCCTACTGTGGTTCTCATGGCATCCTATAGGTTTGCGGCTTCTAAAATTAAAAATATAGCCAACTTCTAAGAGCAGAGATAAAAAAGGCACTTAACAAAACTCGTGTATTTAGTTTATTAGTGTGTGGTGGGTTGGAGAGAGCCCAAACCATAGGGCTAAATATACTGCAGTGGATAAATGTGACAGATATTCTGCAAACAAGAAATAGAGAACAATTTGCTTCTGTTCGGCAACTAAATCACACAGTGGGGAAATTTTCTACTGCCTGGAATTGTCTGCATAGAGGCACAATTGCCAGACTCATCCTTCCCACAAGATAGCTTAAAAAGGCGCTCCTTCTGGACCCAGGCACCTCACTTTTGGTGAATGTACAGAAAGGTGGCATCAGATAGGATTTGGTTGCTAAAAACTGAGAGGACCCACCATGTAACATGGCTTACAAATCTATATTCTACTGCAGAACAAGGTTACATACAGGCAACAGTGACAGTCAGGATATGCCTCCATGGCCACCGGCTCCCTCACAGCCTGAGTACCTGAGAGGCCAGTGTAATTATTTGGTCCCTTTTCTGCAAAAAATCTGTTCCCACATACCATGTATTATTGAGTTGACCAAAAAGTTCATTAGGGTTTTCCCAGAAGATGGTTCAGAGAAACCCAAATGAACTTTTTGGACCAGCCCAATATTGGAGGCTTCCCAGGTAGTTCAGCTGGTAACGAATCCGCCTGCCATGCAGGAGACCCCGATTTGATTCCTGGGTCAGGAAGTTCTCCTGGAGGAGGGATAGGCTACCCATTCCAGGATTCTTGAGCTTCCCTGGTAGATCAGATGGTAAAGAATCCACCTACAATGCAGGAGACGCAGGTTTGATCCCTGCGTCAGCAAGATCCCCTGGAGAAGGACATGGCAACACACTCCAGTATTCTTGCCTGGGAAATCCCATGGACAGAGGAGCCTGGTGGACTACAGTCACTCCATGGGCTCACAAAGAGTCAGACACAACTGAGCAACTAACACACGTTCTCTCCCACTGTAGTCCTGCTTGAAATGTGTCCAGCACCAGGAGTTACTAAGGAAAAGAAGGGTGAGTTCTCAGCCACGGTACTCATGCTGTTAAGGAGAACCTTGGAGGTTCCACTCTCCAGTTATTGTGACTTCCATTTCTAGTTTCCATCCTTCTCTTTCCTCCTGGATTTGGAGCCCCTTGATGTGTTCTTTTTGCACTAGGAGATCTCTTCCATCAGTTTCTCCTTTTTCACTTAAAGAAAATTCTGCCTGGCCAGGTAGTCCTCTCCCAGCTCCTAATTCTCCTAGGGTTCTTTTATTTTAAGGGCCCCCTGCTCCTTGGTCCACCAGATATGTTGCCACCATGTGGTAACATCTTCACTGTAACTAGGAAATACAATTCAGAGGCAAAAAATGTTGAGTCTCCCAGGCAGATGTCGTAGGGATAGTAGTCATTCCTAAACAGACCTTGGTTTTGAAATGCCACAGAAATATCAACAGCCATCCATAGCAAATTGCTAGCTTTTCATCTTAGGCCAGTGACATATAACTTGCTCTATTAAAGACACAGAGAGAAGTGTACCTGACCACAGTTATGGTGTGACAATGAACCTGATCAGTGGTCCTGGGATTTGCTTGTGTTCCTTGAGCAGAAGACACATGGGGGCAGAATGGCTCTCACTAATGGCTGCCTGAATGAAGTTCTCATGAATATTAAGTATCCGTGTGTATAATTACTGCCTCTTATATATTTCATATACAATAAACACTTTGTACTAAGGTACCTCTGCACTGTTAGGTGTCTTGTCTCTTCGTCCTTCAGTTCCTTTCTATCCCTTTCTGTGTTTAACATAAACATGCTGGTCCTTTCCATTTTCCCCCAGCACATCTCATGAATTCTACCCGTGTCAAACAAACTTCTATACTCAGAACATCTTAAAAGGTTTAACCTATGATTTACAGATTATTTGATTATTTAAAGTGGAATTTAAAACTCTCAAAAGTGAATGTATATTCCATCCAGATTATCCATGTAATCTAGACATTTACGTGGAAGCTTCGATATGAAGAAAATGTATCAGTGATAAATCTGAATGTCTAATTAACAACAACAACAAAACAGCCAAATTTTTGACTTTTCAATCTCAGGGAAGTAGGCCCACCAAATTCAACTTCATTTTCCTCAATGATCCAAGCATCTCAATTGTCCCTTCACTCATTTGTAGCTCTCCTCACACACTAATGAGGCCAATAGCTTTTTTAAACCCATATATATTACGACAGATGGGGTATATACCATCTAAACTTGCTATCACATACCTTTCTACCCAGTACCTTTTATAATCCTTCATCTTCACAATGAATGACCATGCAGTGTTCATCCAGATTATGAAACATCAGTATTCTCCAGATATGACTGGTTGAATATTCCCACAGGGTGCTTTCCCACACAGGTGCTTACTGACAGATACATCCTGTGAAACAGACTCCAAAAGACATGATGCCGTCCAGGTCACAGTCAGAACTCCTGTCTCCTCACCCAGTGTGTTCAGTAGATCAGTCAGCGGTACTGTTCACTTCCTGGCTCTTTAAAGGGGCATGAGTCATAGCCAAAGAGAGCACTGTTGATGACCAGTCGCTCAGTCGTGTCCGACTCTTTGTGACCGCGTGGACTGCAGCACACCAGGCTTCCCTGTCCTTCACCGTCTCCTGGAACTTGCTCAAACTCATGTCCATCGAGTTGGTGATGCCATCCAACCATCTCATCCTCTGCCATCCCCTTCTTCTCCTGCCGTCAGTCTTTCCCAGCCAGGGAGCATATTATTCTCTTATTCTAAGCCTCTTTCTAGGCACCAGCATTGTGTTAGCTTTTCAGTTTTTCACACCCATGTGGTGACTTTCTTCCCTTCAGCAACAATCTTACCTTTCTTCCTTATTGTTGCATTTTAATCCAATCTCTCCACCACTCCACTCCCGTCCTCCCCTCCCAGCAGAGAGTATATTCCCCTGGGCTCAGCCACTGTCCTCGTCCACATATAGGTGATAGCAAAATGAGACATGCCTGGACTTTGCCTTCTCCTTCTTTTCCCACTTTTTGATAAGGGCTCCCACTGGTTCCAAACAGAAAAAAATGGGGCCGTCCTATCCAGTAGGCAACAAAGCATGTGTTATGTTCAGCCCTAGTCAGGTGAGGTGTGAGAAGTGGGTAATTCAGCCCATGAGTCCTGTGGAACTCTTGCACTTACCTTCCAGCTAGCAGTCATAGTCTCTTCTTTCAGGATATTACCAGCTTGTAAGACTCTCAATTGTAGCCCCAGTCCAGGGCCTACTAGTGTTGCATTGAAAAAGAAAATTATGGTAAACTAGGGGACAGCCAGAAGTTCCCCACTTGAATTATGTTTCTAATTGTAATTGTTCTCACAGATGTAGCCCGTTTATCAAAAATGCTAGTTCTCGGGTTCCTTTGGCTGGAACTCCACCTGCAGGCCAGAGAGGTTGAAACTCAATGGAAGGAGATTCTGAACTTTTAAAGCTTTTGCTCCTCCAACCAAGAAAGTTAGTTTCTAGCAGACTAACTATCAGTTTGCTGTCCCTTTCTAATCCATTCTTCTAACTCCTGGAGTTCAGGTTCTACCATTTCCAGAATCCAGTAGAAAGTTGTATTATTGATAACCATTTTCAAAGCCTGTACTACTTCAGACCCAGGGTAGCTTGGCAACCAGCGTCAGTGGTTCATTTTCATCCCTTTTATCAGAATCATCTTCTTTTCCTTTGAAAAGAATGCCTTCCCCATATTTTCAGCTAAGAATGAGTTGGAGCCTTCTAAACCATCTCAGTTCTTGCACTAATTGCTCTGGTCATGACAGGTAAGCTCAAGAGCTGATGAGGACTCAAAATGAGAGTCCTTACAAATCTACAGTTCATTACAGGATAAAGGAGAAGCCTGCCATGTACCAACAACATTAAAAGAGGGCCATGCATCACAACCACAGGGTGGGGTCTGCAGAGGCCAAGTCTGAGCTCCAAGTGCCCTATCTCTGTCAGGGCCAGAACAGGGTGCACATTCTCTCTTGGATCGAGAACCACCAGTGTGAGCACAGAACACTTTAGAAACCAGGGCTCACCCATCAGAGTCTCAGCCAGGATTGCTTATAACTGCTGGTGCCCTGAATATCTTCTCCCTATATTTGTTGTTGTTCAGTCTCCCAGTCGTGTCTGACTCTTTGCGACCCCAGGGACAGCAGCATGCCAGGCCCTCCTGGAGTTTGCCCAAGTTCATGTTCATTGCATCAGTGATGCCGTCCAGCCATCTCATCCTCTGACACCCTCTTGTCCTTCTGCCTTCAATCTTTCCCAGCATCATGGGCTTTTCCAATGAGTCATCTGTTCACACCAGGTGACAAAAATACCAGAGCTTCAGCTTCAGCATCAGTCCTTCCAGTGAATATTCAGGGTTGATCTCCCTTAAGATTGACTGGTTTGATCTCCTTGCTGTCCAAGGAACTCTCAGAAGCCTTTTCCAGTACCACAATTCGAAGGCATCAATTCTTTGCCATTCTGCCTTCACTCCCTACATAGCCAGTCCCAAACCCAGTGGCCTCCATGGGCCTCACTGAGACCAGTTAAAAATGGCTAATGTTACTGCTAGCAGTATACAACTGTGATAACCTGTAACCCATGGCTACCCATAAACACAGTGAGTCACTTCTTTTTACTGCTTTGATCAAGGCTCTGCATTGTGTGGCTGGTTTTAGCAAAACATGCCTTGCCAGCCTCAGAGTCTCTGGAATAAACCCTCACAGCAAAGATAACTGCATCAAAGCACATTGACTTTCTCGCTAGGCAGAGATTTTTTTGAGAAGTCCTTCAGCCCAAAGGGTAAGCCACCTGTGGAAAGATATGACGTCCACAACAGCCTCCTCTTCCCACAGACACCTTCTGCCCGGGCCAGAAAGTCAGCAAACATGTAGGAGTTACCCACCCCGTCTGTGTCTGTACTACTGACGTTACAGGATTGTTGATATGTTAACACAGAGTATCCAGGTTGACCCACAGGACGAGCCCAGGGTTGTGTTTGTGTGGGCACCACCAGACTTACTCTAACCAACATTTTGGTGCTTTTTATCCTCCCCATATTATTGCTAGTAGAGAAGGGAGGGTAGTTTTTTTTTCCTGTACAGTCTGGAAGGATTACCTCTGCCACCCACCTTTCTTCTTTTCAGTACATGCCCCCACCTGTCGTGCCATAATACCCAGAGCAAGTCTCCTCTCTGGTCTCAATTTTCCCCAACTGCAAATGCTTCTGAAAGGGGCTTTCTAGTTCACAACACTGAAGATTCTGTACAAGACAAAAAAAAATCCAGCAAAACTCCTCACTTGTGGCATATATAGAAAAGAATGGTGTGGACATTTAAGCCTAGGATATCAAGAGGGTGAAAAAGTGAAAGCGTTAGTCATTCAGTCATGTCTGACTTGTTGGGATCCCATGGACTATAGCCCGCCAGGCTCCTCTGTCCATGGGATTCTCCAGGCAAGAATACTAGAGTGGGTTGCCATGCCCTCCTCCGGGGGATCTTCCCAACCCAGGGATTGAACTTGGATCTGCTGCACTGCTGGCAGATTCTTTACCTTCTGAGCCAGGTGATCAGGCCCAAGCAGCACCTTGGGAAACATTCATGGGATCCTGTGCTTGAGACCCCACCCCACCCCATCCCCTTCGTTTTCTGCTTTTCTTGCTTAGCAAAGAGAACCCTGGAGAGCTGGTCATTTTTTGTCTTGCCCCCTCTGTCATCCCCAGATGGTCCCTATGCTTCACTGGCATCCAAACCTCTAGCATCCTCTACCGTCAAAATAATTTTTGAAAGAAAAGGTGTATTAGAACATACTTGGATTTTTTTTTTATAGCTTTAAAATATATTCCCTAGTGAATACACTAAAGGAGATATATTCTTCCCCTAAATGGAAATTCCTAGCTTGAGGTAAAAGGATAGTTTCACAGAATTGTGGCTGCTGGTTGCTTGTTGAGGCTTCTGGAAACAACTAATCATTATGTTTAATGTTTCATCAAAAAATGCCAGTGTGTTCTCCAAGATGCTCATTTCGCACAGTTAAGTATATGTTTGTGTGGCAATTACATTGCCCCTATTGATTTTCTCACGTCTTTGCAAGTCCATGGTATCGGCTCTATATACCTCAATAGGAGTCTTTTACCAATTATTCCGTGAAAGTGGAGTTCTGTTTGATATGTTAATTTTAGGAAAATGTGTTCTCCAGTCTTCTGTGATGGACCATTCTCGTGTTTAACGACATTTGGTTTTAGCAGAGTGCACTGCACAGTATTTCTCTTCCCAACTATGTCATCTCCTGCTCCTATGATTTCGGAGCAGTTGCTTTGCACCCCTCTGGAGCTATTGATGCTCCTAATTTCCTATTCTGTGTGTTATCCATTCACCTGTACAGAGAGGAGAGTAGGCCCCATAAAAAGAAAAGAAATGCCATTTTGCTGTTGGTTGTTCGTGTCCATCACACAGGGAAATTAGATTCTTCATACCAAAGTGAGTCTTACAGATTCTCACTTGTTAGCTCTTATATCCATGGATATAAAGCAAAATATCTATCATGATTAAGGAAAAGTAACAACAACAACAACAACAAAAAAAAAACAGTAGAAAAACTTCAAACCACCCATTGCTTCCCTCAATATACAAAGAAACATGTTGGGAATATTGGTATTTGGAGGAAGTCTGGTCTTCTCTTCTGCTGATGAAAATGGTGTGCTGATTACGTACATACATATCTGAAAACCTGTCCTGAGGGGAAATCACGCACATAGCAGAGGATGAAAGTTGGTGTCTTTTGTTTCTGCATCTCCCTCTGGTCTCCCATACAGCCCCCACTCAGCCTTCCCCTCCTCTTGTTCCCCTACCTCCTTGTATTGTTATTTTTTTAATCTTTTTTTTCTTTTTCCTACCTCCCTCCCTTTCAAATCAAGTTATATTCCTTTCTGCCACTTGAAACACAGTCTCAGCTTCCATGTAAAGAGGTCATTCCTTTATCTTGAGAATATTTTTAAGCAAAAGAGTGGGGAGCTTTGATTTGATAGGACGAGTGCTCCATCAGGGCATTGTAGGGAGACTGGTCTATGGACATAGAGGGCTTTACTCACTGGGATGAAAGACAAAGTAAAAAAAACAAACACTTGCATCCACCATGGGGTCTCTTCATGCTTCCAGGGAAACTTCAAAAGGGTACTATTTTCCTTTTTGAAAAGAGAAAAACATGCAGTACATAGGTATTAACCTACACAGGTATTAACCACTATTTTGGGGTTTTGTCCTTAACATTTAATTAGAACTAGCCACAAACAGTAACTAGGAAAATGCATTAAAGCCTTAAATTTGCATCTGTTTAGTGCAGGGCATGACTGTGTTTATCTGAAGTTACATTTTGAATTTTCTTGCCTCCTCCCCCAGGGTGCATGAGAAATTAACTTTATTACCATTGACTCTCTCTTTCTCTCTCAAAGGACTGAGAATGTAGACCAGAGCTTAGATGTATGAGGTGTCATAAAAGCAATGCTGTTGCATTCTCAATTTGGCTAATAAATTGACTTTAGAGAAAAGCATCTTCCTGGGACCCTTCGGAGTAAAGCTTATGATTTGCTGATGTTGGACAAGGTTGAGGTTTCACTTTTGATACATGTTTGTCTTTCGGTATACCATTAAATACCATCTTAGATCACGGAAACCTCCCACTCACCACCAGACTTACAAAGTTCTTGTGCTGTGCTGTGCTCAGTCACTTCAGTGATGTCCAACTCCTTGCAACACCATGGACTGTAGCCCAACAGGCTCCTCTGTCCATGGAATTCTCCAGGCAAGAATACTGGAATGGGTTGCCATTTCCTTCTCCAGGGGATCTTCCCAACCCAGGAATCAAATTTCACACATCTCCTGCATGAAATACACAGTAGGTGAAAGGAGAAGTAAGTGAGCCTTAGATCTGAAAACTGGATGGGTGATGCAGTTATTTTAGTTTGTCTATAGAAGATTTTAGTGAAGTTGAGTATTTTTTCACCTAGTGTTAAAGTATCAAGAGAGATTAGGAGGTGACTGTTATTTCAAGGAGAAAAATACTTAATGATTATAAATGCATAGCTGGAAATCGAGTTTATACAACCCTAACCATACAGATTAATCAAACTGACCTTCTCTGATACTAATACAAGAAAGTACTGTTAGGAACCTTCGAAAATCTCTAATAAAACAGTTTTATTCCCCCCTGTGATTTGGGTGAAAATGACTGTGTTCCTATAGAACACTATGGGTCCATTTAACTCCCCCAAATTACCCAATAGTTCCGACATAGGTACTGTCTCTTCACTCACTTCTTCACCCATTGCCAGTGAGACTTCAGAACAACCTCTGAGCTTGTGAATAAGTGAATAAGTGAAAGTTGCTCAGTCATGTCCGACTCTGCGACCCCATGGACTATACCGCCCATGGAATTCTCCAGACCAGAACACTGGAGTAGGTAGGCTTTCCCTTCTCCAGGGGATCTTACTGACCGAGGGATTGAGCCAGGGTCTCTTGCACTGTAGCTGGATTCTTTACCTTACTCATCAAACTCATAGCCAAGGGATGGGAGAAGACACTTCACTAAGAGAGGGTAGGGTTCAGGTTTGGTGTTTACTAAAGGTTATAAGACCATCCTACTAGGATCATCAGAAACAGAAACAGAAGGGTTTTCCCCTTGAAATGACCGGTGATGTTCTGTGGCTCTTGCAGTGGATCTTTTGAGCCTGTCAGCCGCATGTGATGCCTTGGACCAGCACAACCTCAAGCAAAACGACCAGCCCATGGACATCCTGCAGATCATTAACTGTTTGACCACTATTTATGACCGCCTGGAGCAAGAGCACAACAATCTGGTCAACGTCCCTCTCTGCGTGGATATGTGTCTCAATTGGCTGCTGAATGTTTATGATACGTACGTATGGCAGGCTTTCTCCAGACTCTACCACGGGAGGCTTAGTTTACAGAACGGTGACGGTGTAATTAGCATCACAGCAGGGCTTTGGTCTCGAAATATGGTCCTCAGGATGAAAGTTTCATGAAGCCGTGTGACCAAATGCTATCCCTGTGATTAATCATTTTTGCATTTAATGGAACCAAAAAAAAATGTTTTGATATGCTGGGAGGTAAAGAACTAGGATGTAGATTTTACTCAGATTAGAAAGCAGACAAAACCTCAAGATACTCATTTTTCCAGTAGTAGGATGAGTCAGCGTGTAGCCGTTGGTTCTTGCCCTTGCTAGCCTGTGTATCTTGAATTCCTCCACTCTCTTCGGGTGCGGCTCCTTCTACCCAAAGAGATGCACTCCTGGAGGTGTGACACTCCTGTCCCCAGCTCCAAATAGTGTTAGCTGATACTCAAGAGATTTTTGCAGAGGAGTGTGAATGGTTATGCAAAAAGAAAAATGAAAACAAGCCCTTAATGCAGCAAATTCAGATCCTCAAGTGGAGGAATTCTGTTTATTTTTGTTTTGTTTTTTTATAAAATAGGATTGACGAAGTTTTAGTTTGGCACCTCCATTCATGCCTCTGAGAGAGCGCTTGTTTTTATCTTTGGGATTGCCCCCCCCCCCCAGTTTTGTCTTGAGCTTAATGAAGACAATTCCAAGCAGCAGGAATTGGTCTTAATTTCAACTGAATTCTTCTTAGACATCAAACTTATTATATGCCTGATTTCACATGTCAGCGAGAACATATTCCACATTTAGAAATCTGGGAAGCTTTTCTGAAAGGAGTCGCATAGCAACTATTTTAGTTTTGCCTTTGCTGTAGATTTCTACCACCTCCTGGATTAAAATGTATACTTTTTTTTCCTTTGTTATTTTCCTAAGATAGTGCTTGTTAAATTCCAAGGCTATTGAATTCTCATCATTATCTACCAAGCCCTTGATCATGTCGGATTTTAATTGGGATTATACTTACATTTGCTTTGAGAAGGGTTTCTATTCAGGTCTTCCCTCAAATATATTTCAGCACCCATTTTCTTTGCAGATGATGTACAAATGAATTCTGAGTATATGACTTCCCTTCTCTATGCCTGAATATTATTTGGGGACAATGTTAACTCCTTGAAGACCTGAGTTACTGTATAAAATTTGTGAAACTTTAGATTTGCCTTTTTAAAGAGGGAAAATGGTAAAAACTTTACAGTGATAGTACTTTTTCATGAATGTATTAGGACCCAGGATTTCTGTTTGACTAATGTATTTAGTAAATTGTACCAGTTGCAAGCTGAGCGTATTGTTCACTAAAAGTAACCACTCTTTAGACCTATCCTTTGCAGTTATTCTACAGACTTTTTTTTTTGAGCCAAAATATATGGTTCAGTTGTTTTTCATAACAAAATAAAAGCTGAAAATGATCAAAAGACAGGTTTTACAAAATGAAAAACTTGTGCGTTCCCCATGGATACAATGAACTTGTTAATAAATTTGTCATGTAGAATGGCTTGTATGTAAAGTAAAAGCATATGTATGTTAAAACATTGTTATAGCAATAGGATATTTTTAAATTGCTCCTTAAGATTATCTGTTCCAATGCCCTCTAATAGATTGTATCATATTTTTTCTTATAGAGATAAATGTTCGTATTTTATACTATGTGTCTTGTGGCCTGAAGTGACTAATTTTCTTCTCAGTAAGAGGCAATCTGATGAAAAGCTAAATGAGTGTTGAAGAGGGCAGAGCAGTTAGTTGCTGGTAATTTTTTGGCTTCAGTAACCAAAGTGGGTAAATTGCTTAGCACATACTAGTAATTCTTCCCCTTATCTACTTAAACCCAGGTGGCTCTCTGAAGATAATAAAAGAATCTTCTTTCTTATTTTATGTAGAGAAATGCTTACCATTCGAGTAAGGTCTTTTAGAAACTGAAAACTTGGTAAATGTTCACTGGTCAAGTTGGTCAGATTTCCATTTCATTCTAGGTCATCAGCCAAATAGATAATGAACTCAGAAATGTTAATGATCTTAATAAAACAATGGTCAATAGAGTTCCCACATCCAAGTTTTTTTTCCCTTAACTAAGAAGTGTTTATCTTTCAAGAAAGTGTCAGTAATTGTTTTCTGCTTTGATTATTCATAATAGGGGCCGAACAGGGAGGATCCGGGTCCTGTCTTTTAAAACTGGCGTCATTTCTCTGTGTAAAGCGCATTTGGAAGACAAGTACAGATGTAAGTCATGTGTACCCTTTTATTCATGTTGGCTAATTACCCCAGTTCTAGATGGGGAATGACACAGTGTCCTTCGTTGACAGCCGGTTCCTCGTTTAAGATGTAAAACTACTCTTAGACAGGCATAAAATTTGGTTTGTGCCGTTCTCTGTCAGACATGAAATTGTAGGTATTTAAGTAGAGAACGAGGATTAGCTTCTCCAGTATGAGTATTATTTTACATTACATCAACTGTGTCTGAATAAAACACATGTTCCTTGGGGATAAAGTCTGATTTCCTAACCCCTTTGTCTAAGTCAGAAAAAATAAATGTGAAGGTTTAATCCATGCACATGCCTCATCTTTGGATTCTTATTTAAAGAGTACTATCTGGCATTCATGTTCAACAAACCTTGTTTATTTTATAATCATCTTACTGCGAATTGTACTGACATATCCAATTCTATGATGTGATTAACGTTTTATTATTTGAGAGACAGCTTGCCATTTCTTACAGGGTAAATATCACCTTACAGAATTTCCTTTTGATTAGCCATTGGGCTCTTCTGCATAAAATTTGTAAATCCAAATTAAAAGCAAATGCTAGCGGAGGGATGGTTGAGGTGACGAAGCAACCGTTCTTTCCCATTGTGAAGGCATGTACTTGTTTTTCCCTTTTAAATGCTCATGAGAAATCTTTTCGGTAGGAATATTAAACAAACCTAGTATATCTTGTCTCTTGTCTTTTCCCCTAAGGCCTAGCCACACAGGGATGTGGAGATGTGCTGAGCTTAAGGATAGGCAGAAGATAAAAGATTGAATTCCTACAAAGCCATTCTGTGTCCTACTGCTCACTTCCCCCCAGGAGTAAACCACAAAATACACAAGCTCTTTTAGCTCTCACTTTTATGTAGTTTCCACTTGAGTTTTTCTCATCCTAAGAACCCAAGAAAAAAGAACAGCTTTCATTAGCTGTTTGAAAATATGTTTTGGATGAAACAGAATATTTCTGTGGGCTTTAGTCCTTTAAAAATTGTAGTTACTTGTTGTAGGTTAGCTTTTACTCTAAGCTTGCTAATGGTAAAGTACCAGCACATCATAATACTTACTTGATAAACCAAGGAAGCTTCTAGCCTGTGTTTCAAATATTATACTAAGAGGGAACAGGTTTGAGGTTGGCCAAACAAAAATATTAACTTCAAACTGGGATGTTTGAAGGTAATTCATAATTTTGAAATTTTGTGGATGTACTGGAGAGCTGGGGGGTGTGCGTGTGGGAGATCTCAACTGTTGTCACTGCCATCTGAAATAAATATCCCATTCAAACATTGAATTTCTGAGAGTTTAAAGTGTACATATGAGTAGGGAAAGCTTTCATGGATTGACTTTCTTGGGAACTTTTATTTCAATACAAGATAGGATTAAAATGATTAGATTTCTGAGATCAAAAGCTGTTGCAAGTGTTCAGCGCATTCATTCATTCTGTGAATCCACCTATTTGGGGCACCTGCTATCATTCAGGGGCTGCTTTTCTGCTCTACCCATTTCTAACACACAGTTGCTGTGTGGTCCCAATTTTGATATATTTTGGGATCTGATGTCCACAGGGGATAGCTCTTTGGGCCCGCTCTATGTTTCTTAATGCTAAAACATTTATTGTATGATGGAGGTCATGTCCTATATATAAACTATTTTCCAAAGGATTACGTTCTGGCTTAGGAAAAAGTCACATGTCAGAATTGTATGTAAATTCTCATTTCTTACAGGGCTATAGTTTACTTAAACATTGTCACACTTTATATATACACAGTGCTGATTAACTTGATCCATAAAAGTAATAAATGTGCAGATTAGTGTACAGTAGAAGCAACCCGTCTGGGCAAGTAGGGAATCCATCTCTCCTCTGGAGAATTGGTACTGGAACTGGGTAGGTGGTTTAGTTGTACTAGCATCTGCTTGATGCCACTTTTTGATTGCTGGAATTCTCTTCTTCCTCCTGTAGACCTTTTCAAGCAAGTGGCCAGTTCAACAGGATTTTGTGACCAGCGCAGACTGGGCCTCCTTCTACATGACTCTATTCAAATCCCAAGACAGTTGGGTGAAGTTGCATCCTTTGGGGGCAGTAACATTGAGCCAAGTGTCAGGAGCTGCTTCCAATTCGTAAGTTATTCACCTTCTTGAGTAACATGTTTATTCTTGTGCATTTGGGGAATTAATGGAAAAACCACAGAACTGTAGTTTCTCACATTAGCTCTTCCATAGGCAGGTAGGTAGGGGATTTTTGAGGTTTGAAACCTGTGTGGGCAGTGGCTTCTGGAACTGTGGGATTGGGGAGAGAGGACAGTGCACAGGAAGGGAAAGAAGTCTGTGACCACAGCCAGAACCCCATGGGCTCCTAGGGTGTTGGTGGGAAAGTGAATCTGCAGTGATTCAGCTAGGGAGGAAATAAATCTCTAGCCAGAGACATCCTTTATAAAAAAAAGAAAATGACCTCTGTAGGTGAGTTTCATGGTCTTACTTTTTTCCCTAACCTAATTCTGTCATCATAACCTTCATTTCAGTAACTGTTGGTAAACAGTTAACACAGATATCATTTTTTAAGCTTTCCTATTGAAATGCCAAAGAATGCTCAAACTACTGCACAACTGCACTCATCTCACATGCTAGTAAAGTAATGCTCAAAATTCTCCAAGCCAGGCTTCAGCAATACGTGAACCATGAACTTCCAGATGTTCAAGCTGGTTTTAGGAAAGGCAGAGGAACCAGAGATCAAATTGCCAACATCCTCTGCATCATCGAAAAAGCAAGAGTTCCAGAAAAAACATCTATTTCTGCTTTATTGACTATGCCAAAGCCTTTGACCATGTGGATCACAATAAACTGTGGAAAATTCTGAAAGAGATGGGCATACCAGACCACCTGACCTGCCTCTTGAGAAACCTGTATGCATGTCAGGAAGCAACAGTTAGAACTGGACATAGAACAACAGGCTGGTTCCAGATAGGAAAAGGAGTACATCAAGGCTGTATATTGTCACCCTGCTTATTTAACTTATATGCAGAGTACATCATGAGAAACGCTGAGCTGGAGGAAGCACAAGCTGGAATCAAGATTGCCAGGAGAGATATCAGTAACCTCAGATATGCAGATGACACCACCCTTATGGCAGAAAGTGAAGAAGAACTAAAGAGCCTCTTGATGAAAGTTGAAAGAGGAGAGTGAAAAAGTTGGCTTAAAGGTCCACATTCAGAAAACTAAGATCATGGCATCTGGTCCCATCACTTCATGGCAAATAGATGGGGAAACAGTGTCAGACTTTATTTTTTGGGGCTCCAAAATCACTGCAGGTGGTGATTACAGTCATGAAATTAAAAGATACTTGCTTACTCCTTGGAAGGAAAGTTATGACCAACCTAGATAGCATATTAAAAAGCAGAGACATTACTTTGCCAACAAAGGTCCATCTAGTCAAGGCTTTGGTTTTTCCAGTAGTCATGTATGAATGTGACAGTTGGACTATAAAGAAAGCTGAGCACCAAAGAATTAATGCTTTTGAAGACTCTTGAGAGTCCCTTGGACTGCAAGGAGATCCAACCAGTCCATCCTAAAGGAGATCAGTCCTGGGTGTTCATTGGAAGGACTGATGTTGAAGCTGAAACTCCAGTACTTTGGCCACCTGATGCGAAGAGCTGACTCTTTGGGAAAGACCCTGATGTTGGGAAAGATTGAGGGCAGGAGGAGAAGGGGACGACAGAGGATGAGATGGTTGGATGGCATCACCGACTTGATGGACATGTGTTTGGGTAGGCTCCAGGAGTTGGTGATGGACAGGGAGGCCTGGCGTGCTGCGATTCATGGGGTCGCAAAGAGTCGGACATGACTAAGCGACTGAACTGAACTGAACTGATTGTAGTTTTGACATTCATCTATTCTTCCAGGGGCTGGATGCTGCCTATCCATAGGCTTACAACCAAGTCAGAGGTTCATACTTCCATTAATGTCTGTCAGTAGGTTGGCACACTCCTGTCCATTCTCTTTTGCATCCTGCTCCGAGTGCCTTTTCTGCACCATCATCCATGTCCCCAGAAATAGCCTCTTCCTCCCAAATGACGTCATTTCATGGATAGCCATTTAGGTTGTTCCCCCTTTTTGGTAAGATAGATAATGCTGCAGTGAACATCTTTATGCAGTTAGCTCTTTTCTTTGATTCAAGTTTTTCCCTTAGGATACATTCTCAGGAATGGGATTACCAGATATAAACAGTTTTGTAGCTTTTGATACATATTACCACATGGCTTTTGGTCAAAAGTTGTTCCTATTTGCAATACCACCAGCACTCAAGGAAGAGATATTTGCAGTTTTACATTATTTGCAGTGTTCTTAACATTTTTTAAATCCTAAGAACTACAGGTGTATGGGGTTTCTCATTCCATTCTAATCTCATTACCGACAGAACTAGGTGAATAAGTAACTGGGTTAGACCTGTATATAGTCTTACCACAGACTCAGATAAAACTATAGAAGGCTTCATGGGCAGAACATTTACATATTTAAAGCAGTTTTAGCATTCATTGAATAGTTAACTGGGCAGATTAAAGAAATGCACATATACGAAGCCTGCTTACATATACTGTTCAGATTGTTTTGCCCAAATTATGGCAAATTAACTATAAAAATAAAACAGATGTGGAGAAATACATGTATTTTTTCCACCTCATGCTCAAATCTCCCAAAACATGAATAGACTATCACTTTCTCTGGGTTTTTTCTAATGTGTTGCTGTATTAGCATTTCTCCTCCAGAACATAGACACAAGTAACTCCCATACAATGAGTATGAATGACCACAAATAATTCAGATTCATTTTTTTTCCAAATCCTATTGCAAAACAACTTGCAGTGACCTACTTTTTCTCCCTCAGTATTGTTTTCTGTTTAGTCAAGTTTCAATGACTTTTTACAGTCTTACTGTGAAACACACACATACAGAGTGTTAATATACACATACATATATATGTACAGTTGTGTGTGTCATGTGACTGGGGTTGAGTGCAAGGGTCAGAGCACACACCTGCCGACAACCATCTGTATTCAGTGATGGTTCCTGCCTTGAAGTCAGGTGAGCTGGCCTCAGAGCCGCTGCAACCATTGTCCCGTTACCTTGCAGGACTGACATTGCCACCTCCCCTGGACTCTGGTTCTCGCTATTATTTTTTTTTAATCTGACATATAACATGTAAATTGAAGGTGTGGGACATGTTGATTTGATACATTTCTATATTGTAATATGATTGCCATTGTAGCAGTAGTTCACACTATCAGGTCATAGAATTACCATTTCTCTTTCATGGTGTGAAGAAGTAAGCTCTAGCCTTTGACTGTCTTGAACTTGGGGGTCAGGACCAGGGGCTCCTGAGCAGAAACTCTGCTTTCCATTGGGCCATCCTCTCATCAGGAGGCAGGTCTGTCCCTGTCAGCCCGTTGCATTCTGCTGTGGGATACCTGCTTTCTTCACTCACCTGCTGCCTCTCGTTTCACCACATCCTTGTAACAGCTACACTCTATTCTCAGCATTAGAACCCTGGCAGCTCAGACAGTAAAAATATTTGCCTGCAATGCAGGACACCTGGTTTCAATCCCTGGGTTGGGAAGATCCCTTGGAGAAGGGACTAGTAACCCACTCCAGGCAAATAGCAAGTATTCTTTCCTGGAGAATCCCATGCACAGAGGAGCCTGGCGGGCTACAGTCCATAGGATCGCAAAGGGTCGGACATGACTAAATGACTAGGCACGCACACTCACTGTGTGACACCATCCTTAGAAATCTCCCATTTCTTTCCCTGGTTCAGGGAATAGCTCCTGATTTCTCTGCTTCACTCTCAGACCTTTCCTGATCTGTCTCCATAGCTGCCCATGGTTTGCTTTCACTACCAAGTAACAGCTTCTCACTACTACATTTGCACTGACCATGCTTGTGTACATAATATTGTTATGACTGCTACTGATGATAGCATTTTTTACCTTTGTTTGCACAGTTCTCTCATTTAAATCTTCCGCAACCTTTTGAGGAGAATAGAATTGGCAGGCTTGGGTTCAGGGTTGTTTTTATTGTTGTTTCAGTAGGTGAACAGTTTATCAGTGGCCCCTGCATTGCATTTCTTCAGCTGGTGGGAGAGTCTGATTCCTAGACCAGCGAGCACTTCCCTCTCCTCCCTGCTGGGCCATTTTCCTCCTCATCCCCAAATACGCTCTTTACATGTAAATCCATGGCTGATTCATATCAATGTATGACAAAACCCACTGGAAAAAAAAAATAAAAATAATAAAAAAAAAATAAAAAATAAAAAAAAATAAAAAATTTTTCTATTTCTCTCATTTTATATTTGGCTGTGCTGGGTCTTCACTGCCGCATAGGCTGTTTTCTAGTTGTGGCGAGTGGGGGCTTCTCGTTGCAGTGACTTGTCGCAGTGGCTTCTCTTGTTGCACGGCACGGGTTCTAGGCACATGGGCTTCAGTAGTTGCAGCTCCCAGGCTCTAGAGCACAGGCTCAATAGTTGTGGCACAGGGGCTTAGTTGCCCCACAGCATATGGGATCTTCCCAGACCAGGGATCAAACCTGTGTCTCCTGCATTGGCAGGCCGATTCTTTACCAATGAGCCACCGGGGAAGCCGGATACACTCTTTTTGATATTAAGGCTCTCCAGCTTCCCAAGGTGAAATAACAGGCATATTTTCTAAATATGCTAAATTATAAGATGCTAAATACAAGATGCTAAAATACAAGATGCCGTAACAAAACAGGGAACATAGGAGCGTTGGGGAAAAGAGGATGCCTCATCTTAAGACGTTGAGTATTGGCTAACCGGATGTTGCTGGAAGAATATTGGGCACATTCTATAGGTACAGAGCTAGGCAAGGTTTAGATGACTCAGATTTGGGGGCCCTCTCGCCTTGCTAGCCACTGGCAGTCTGCTTGAACAGATCCATTGTGAATTCTTCCTTCAGAATTGGCGTCCTCTCCCCGTCAGCCTTTTCCTCAGCCAGGAGCTCTGGCGTCACCTTGCCTTTCGGAAGCTGTGTGGCTTGCATGAAAATTCAGTGTTTGCTGTAGAGAAAGATAGCAGGAGTGAACAATGCCCTCTGCCCTTTGTTTGAAGCATTTAAGACCTTGGGAATGGGGCCGGGCTGGTGGCTTGAGCCAGCCGGCGCTCAAAGGCTGCTCAGTGTACCAGCCTCAGGAAGCGAATGGCAGTAAAAGTACTTGTTTCTCTTACAAATACATTCCCTGCCTCACAGAAGAAGTTGACTTCAGTCTACACTCTTTTTATGTCCTTTGTCTTCTTGTCACCGACTCGAAAACTTCCTTCTTTTCAAGTTGGTAAATGTCAGCTTCTGGCTCAAGAGAAGGGCCTGGCAGACACAGGAGGAGAGTGGTGTTTGCACATGTGGTACCCGCTGGGTGATCTTTTTATAGGTTTCCTATATACTTAATACCATGGAACTGTTCAATTAGAGTGGTTAAAATAGTACATTTTATGGTATGTGTATCTTACCACCATAAAAAAAAACTGGAAAAAAAAACACAAAAACTTTTTAAAAGAAAGAGGAAAATAAATCCCCAAGTCCAAATAAAATGCTTTGCCTATTTTAAAATCAGTGTAGGTCCATCAAGGTATTATCCATGAAGCCCAGAAATGAAGTCATGCCTATGGATTTTAAAAGAGAAAATTCACTATCAATGTATGGGTTTGACAGTAGTATCTTCAGTGATATTGAATGGGGAAACAGATCTGTTTCTACCTTCCAAGGATATGACAGTCAACGTGTGTACTGGGAAAACGACTCATTTGGGCAGTAGTAGACTTGAAGATTTGAAACTAGTTTGTTTTGGAAATACAGCTTCAATTAGTGCATCATCGGGTTGATTGGCTCTCATATTCCATGAAACTATCCCTGTTGACACAATAGATCGATCCTGCAACCACAGGAAGGCCAGATCTACTCCTGGCAGTGAGTCACACAGAGCACCTTAAGGAGCGTAAGACATTGTCCACATCCCTCTTTTTTCAGATGAGAAACCAGAAAAGCAGAGTGAATATATTCTTCATTCTGCAGTTTTATTTATGTCAGAATGAGACATCAGGTCCAAGTTCCCTGTGTTCCAAGCTAGTATTTCCTTCTGCTAAACCATCTGAGTAGAAATAAATGGCTGTAACCAATTCAAATACTAGACTGAACTAAGGAAGTGTTTATAAATAGTCTTTTATATGAATTTTAGGTTATAATAGGATATGTGGATAAATGAATACTCCTACTCCTGCCCCAACACAGTGTATACACGCACACACACACACACACACACACACACACACACACACTCTATGATCTTTATTGAAAATACTCTAATCCCAATTACAGGTATCTAAGTTCTACCTCCAGATGAAATCAAATAATGTTTCCTCTTAGCTGGGAAGAACTTCACACTTTTAAGTGACTCCAGAGAGTCATGTATCTGTAAATTGGTACTTGGCAGTACCCTGAGAGGTACTCACCTCCCCCCCTCCCCTGATAGTCTTTGTAACATCTTCTTCTGTAAACGTTTTAAGGACTTCATTGTTTAGATAGAATTGAGTGCATCAAGTTTGTATTCAGTATGCTTCACCTGCAAGAGCTTGCATGTCAAAATCTGTTTATTTTACATCTGTTTTCTGCCTCCCGTTGTATTTATGCATTCAAAATGAATAAGTTGCTTTTTCATCTGTCCTCTGGATTTTTATATTCATATGACAAAAATGAATATCATCTCAGCACAGTTGCTGTAACACAGAAATGGGAATAAATTACAGCCTCAATTGTTGAGAACAAGTGTGTATGTGTATGTAAATAGCAAATCATTGCAGGACATCTGGAGTAGTGAGTGGCAGAGTGGTTAGGCATGTAGGTCCTGAAGTTGACTGCCCATATTCAAATACCAGCTCTGCTATTTGCTGGGAGTGCAACCTTGGACACATTTCTTGAGCTTCCTGGCCCCTAAGTATCTGGAGCACTTTGGAGGGTTAAATGAGCTAATACAGGTGGGGCACTTAGCGTGGTGGGCACATGTTATTTGCTCAGGCATGTCCGACTCTTTGTGACTTCATGGACCATAGCCTGCCAGGCTCCTCTGTCCATGGGACTTCCCAGGCAGGGATACTGAGTGAGTTGCCATTTCCTTCTCCAGGGGATCTTCCTGACCCAGGGATCGAACCCTGGTCTCCTGCATTTCAGGCAGATTCTTTATTCTGAGCCACCAGGGAAGCAGTAGGTACTTAACTGAGCCTTAGTTATGATTATCTAAAGTGTATTTTGGGCTTCCCAGATGGCACTAGTAGTAAAGAACCTGCCTGTCAATGCGAGAGACGTAAGAGACACAGGTTCAATCCCTGGGTTGGGAAGATCCCCTGGAGGAGGTCATGGCAACCCACTCCAGTATTCTTGCCTGTGAATCCAATGGACAGAGGCACCTGGTGAGCTACAGTTCATAGGGTCACAAACTCAAACACAACTGAGGCAACTTAGCACACACAAAATGTCTTTTAACATGAGAATAGCCCACCAAGATGAACAATTCCTTTTGCCCACAACTAAGCATCTGTAGATTAGATTCTAGAGAATCTTGAAATGGTGTTAAAATACCATGCCAAGACACTTGTTAACTAGTTTGACAGCCTTCTTCATGCCAGTTGATCACATCTTATATTTTCCATCCTTAAAATAACTCCTGAAATTCCACTTTGCTTAGGTTTCTTTGGGCTGTTTGTTGAGTAATCAAAATATGGACCCTTTGGTCCCATCAACATTCCTTTTACACCCATTTGGGTGGATGGGTATGGTATAAGTTTCTAGGACTTGGTATATATAAGCAGTATGTATAAGCAATATGTATAAGCAGAGGTAGCATCACCAAGTTTCTACTGGGCCTGCTGATGGACACTTAGAATTCCTGCAGACTTTTAGGAAATCTTTTATCAGGGTATTATCAGCATTATCTTAAGTCAACTATTGGTTTTTATTGCTATTATTTTTTTCTGTTTTGACTATAAGCTTTGGTGAGTTTACCTTCATAATTATCTATTTAATATGTCATGGTTTATGTGCTTAAATTTCTCCATGTGGAGTGATGGGTATTTTTTCCACCAGCTTTTAAAGATAGGTTTGTAATGGAATTGAAACCTGTTTCATTTATATACCTCTTGCTAAGGAAAAGCACTTGTCATTCTGTTTCTTCTTTTCACCCTTCTAAAGGAGTAGTCTTTGTTAGAATCAATTTTTTCCATCCTTCTGCCCTCCTTCCCTGTATCCCTTCCTCCCTCCTTTCCTACAAAAGCTGAAGCAGAGGTTCTAATGAAAAAAACCTTTTTTTTTTTTTTTTTTTTGAGAGCCATGCCTGCATTTGGAAGAGTATTCAGTATTCTGGACTCCCTCTGATTAGTTCACCATTAATTCTAATTCACATTGATAGGTACCCCCAAATCTCATGTAAACAAGGAGACATGAATTCAACAGTTACCATTTTCTTCTTTCCCATCTTTGCCACTGGCTTGTAAAATGGATTTATTTAAATCTTTCTTTTTACATAGATTATGTAAGATGAATCAAAGTGCAAAAATCTTCTTGGGATACCCTTATCTTTTATCTAGGGTCCTTAGTATGTCTGGGTGCATTAACAACTAAAGGTGGGTTTTTGTTTTGTTTTGTATTTTTCTTTGGGTTTTGGAGGAGGGGCTGACATTTGATAAAATAGGGAAGTTTTTTTTTCTGATTTCCTTTTTTTAGCTACATTACAAAATACAAAATAATTGTTATCTGAGTTTAGACAAATGTGTGTAGTTTTGTCACCACGACTCTAGTCAAGACAGAACATTTCTGTCATCCCTAAAATGTCCTCTTGTTTTGTGGTCACCCCGCCTGTTCCCAGTCTGTGAAAACTACTCCTCTTGTGTTCTGTTCCTGTACTTATACCTTTTCCTGACCTGTATTTTAAATAATTGTAGGAGGCAGCTGTGAAAGAATTACTGTTAGATCTTGTTCTTGAGCATAATGTGTCCTGATACAGACTTGAGAAAGGCATGCCATGATAACTCTGGGCAGATATGAGTGCTCTACCATGAACCTGTGAAAGTTTTCTCTTAAATAAGAACTCTCTAGCATAAATTAATAATGTTGTGTATACTTACAGATAGGCATAGATTTAAAACTTGTGCTTCTGTTCCCGGGAGCCATGGTATTAATTGGTTTATTAGTCAGGTGGAGCGGGGAGCCTTAGGTCAGGACAGTTGTCCTTGAACATGTAAATGAAGAGTGGATAATCACCGTGTGTTAGTGTTTGGGGTTATTTTCTCTTTAAGGGGTGATTCACAGCCCTGATGAATATTTAGAGCAATGACTGCCGGCCTCCAACCTGCTCATTATCTTCAGAACTTTAAAGAAAATACTTGATTTCTACCGACAACAGCAGTTACGGGAAGCCTCTTACTTCTTCTTGTCTCATGAACACAACTGTTGACCTCTTAATCCTGATTTCCAACAAGAAACATTTCTGTAAATGTGGGGCTTCTTTAATTCATTTTATGGCTGAAAAGTCAGTTGGGTATCTGGGCAAAGCACATGTCTGCCAAGTTTGTGTGTGTGGGTGGGGGACGCGTTAGAACAAAGAAGCTACGAGAACAGGGAGGAAGTCGGTTTGGCATTTGGTTTGTGTTTTGTGAGGAAACTAGTCCTCACATTTTATACCATTGAGCTTTTTACATTTTATACCATTGATATTAATGCATTTCCCTCTCCCCTTTCACAGTCATCAGTTTCTTACACTCTTGACTTCCTTGCCTGCCCCGTTACCCCCATGAAGGAGTGCTGGTGGTGTTTTATTTTGAAAAAATTTCAAAAACAAAGACGAGTTGGAAGGATAGTATGATCCACACCCATATGTCCTGTACGTCTCTCCACCCTGGTTAGCATTTTTGTCCCATTTACATTTCACTTTTCCCAAGTATGTATCTCTTTGAATGTTCACACACAAACACATCTTTCCCCTTTACCATTTAAAGGTAAAAGGCCATCATACCACAAAATATAAACCCCTGAGCACTTCACCATACATCTTTTTTGTAAAAAGACTTTCTCCTGCAGAAGTGCAATATTGTCACTACACACAAATTTAACACTGATTCTGCAAGACCATCTAGCATACAGTCCACATTGAAATGTCCCCATGCCTTCAGAATGTCTCTTATTTCTGGTTGTTTTCCTCCAGGATGCAGTCAAGGTCTTTGTCTGTCATTGGCTGGTCATGTCTGTGTCCTTTCACCTCATCTGAACAGTCGCCCAGCATTCTTTGTTTCTTCATTCATGACACTGACATTTTTGAAGAGTGCAGGCAGCTTTCTTGGAGAAAGTCCCATATTCTGGAGTCTTCTGCTTGTTTCTTTAGTTGAGATTCAGGTTGGTTCTTGATAGTGCTAAGAATGAATGGTATGGTGGTATCAGTCAGATATTGCTGTTGTAAAAGTATCCTTTTCTCCATGTAATTAGAAAGTTATTTTTGTGATATTTTGAGCACTTCTGAGCATTCTATTCCTCAATAGCCTTTCACTGTATGGTGTGAGCCTCTGTTGATGATCCTTTCCTAATTCAGTGATTACCTTGGTGGTTGCCCAAAAGCAGTTTCCTAGTTCTGCCCTGCTCTCTGCATGTGTTAGCTAGTTTTCTTCTGTCAAGAAGAGCTGCACTTTCCCCCTCTAATTTTCTGAGTGTCACTAAGGACATCCATGGTAGGTGGGCATGTACAAAGAATGGCACTTCTCCTGACTGAGTTGCCTTTGGGTACCATATTTGCCATGATGTTGCTGAAAACGCAAATGCATAGAATTGACCATCTTTTCCCCCCATAGCAGTATAAGCTAAGCATATGTCTGATAAATACATTTCCACATCAGCCAATTCTTTCATGGGACCAAATCATATAACATGACTTATGTGCTAATAAGGATTGAGAAACCCATAGGCTTTTCTGTTTTTTTTTTTCCTTTTCACTACCTCAGTTGACTTTAACCTGTACCTGTCAGTCCATGCAGCTCATATATGTCATAACGTCTAACAGTAGAAGGAAGGATTGTTGTTGTTCAGTCAGTAAGTTGTGTCTGACTCTTTGTGACCCCATGGACTGTAGCCCACCAGGCTACTCTGTCCATAGGATTTTCCAGGAAAGAATACTGGTGTGGGTTGCCATTTTCTTCTCCAGGGGATCTTCTCTACCCAGCGATCAAACCTGAGTCTCCTGCATTGGCAGGCGAGTTCTTTAACACTGCACCACCTGGGAAACGCCAGAGGGAAAGATTGTCGTCGTTGTTCAGTCGCTCAGTCATGTCCAACTCTTTGCCACCCCATGGACTGCAGCATGCCAGGCTTCCCTGTCCTTCACCATCTCCTGGAGCTTGCTCAGGCTCATGTCCATTGAGTCGGTGATGCCGTCCAACCATCTCGTCGTCAGTTGTCCCCTTCTCCTCCTGCCCTCAATCTTTCCCAGCATCAGGGTCTTTTCTAATGAGTCAGTTCTTTGCATCAGGTGGCCAAAGTATTGGAACTTCAGCTTCGGCATCAGTCCTTCCGATGAATATTCAGGAGGAAAGATACATAATGCCAAAAAGAAGGAGGGAAAGGAAATGATCAGAAGAGATCAGAGCATGCATTTATCTCAGTGCCTTTTGAGTATTCACTTGTACCTTCATGTAGCTCTCAGTAGACTGGCACAAAATTCATTTCACAATCTGGTACGCGGGCATTGTCTCACGTTGTCCGTATTTAGATATCAGAGCCTCTCACACTCTCGGACGAGTTGAAGTTTCAAAAGATTTTGGAAATCAGCCTTCATGTTCCCTTCCGTATCACTCTTTCCACCCATGTAAAGACTCCTTTATGCATACATATTTCAGTCTGAAAATATTAGATAATGTTGAGCTATGTCCTTAACCTCTTTGAGCCTTTTTTCATCTGTAACATCAAGCAAAACAGATTACCTCAAGAGTTACTTATCCCCAGGTTGCTTTGATTATATGCTAAATGTTGTAAATGGAAAAAGCAGGAAGGGATATGGGTTACGGTGTATATTTCAAAGCTTGGTCATTATCAGCTAAGTCTTACCTGATCTTCTGGATAACAGTTCTTGTAACAGAGATGCAAAATACAGAAAACAGTCTTATATGTGTAGTGTGGCCTTTCACATGAGAGCAACTGTTCTCTGAATAGAAGTAGCCTAGACTAAGAACAAGAAGTGACGAAACATCATGTGACGCCTCATATAACTGATCCCTGGTGGCCCTACACTTGAGTTTCCTCAGCAACCCAAATGTAAAACACAAGGATCTTATGTCTAAGAAGATCAAAATGCCACCTCACCTTCCTTCTGTTTTATTTGTTACATGCAGGTTTCATATAGTTTTATAGCATAATTTTTTTAGCATTCATTTGATTTTCATAAAAATTGGGATCGTTTGGAAGATGCATCATTAATATTCTTTACAACTTGTTCTTGTTCCTCCTTTTATGTTCGTTGCTAGTGCAGACTTCTCTCTTATGTAAAATATTCCACTGATGCCCTTGGTAGATTTAGAGGTTGTTAAAGAAATCGTAATAACAGCTCAGGGAACAGTCAGGAACTGCCTGTCCTATGCCGTGTGACCCCAGCTAGCTGTTCTCCTTGTAGTTCTAAATCTTTGTGTACAGACTATAATTCACAGAACAGTTGTGATCAATTTAAATTCAGCAAATCTTTTCTAACACTAGGGCTTTTTGCAATCAGGGCCAGAAAAGTTGGGTTGTCAGCTATTAATGCTATAACCTATTAACGACAGCAGCGATATTGAAATGGCTTTTTGAAATGGCTATTTGAAAGGGAACATTTCACTAGTGAAAACAGATGAAAATGGCCTGGGAGGAGAGATTAACCTTTTTGAAATATCTCTGGTTTGTCCCCAGTATTTTCTATAAATTTACCTTATTCTTTCAATAAGAATGTTTGGAAATTCTATTCATGCATATGAATGCATGCAATATTTATATATTTAGTTATTTTTTAAATGGACAGAAACTCTACAGAATAAATGAAAGCACACACACACACTTGTACTAGCTGACTGCTTTAACCTTGCTTGAGTTAATTATTTGCCATGAATAAATAGATTTTTGTTACTTGCCATGAGATGCATTACGTGGAGTTTCTATTTGAAAAGCACCCTGATTTCAAATCAAGGTCTACAATTTTAGCATGTTCCCTTGTGACTTCTTGTTTGGGCTTCTTGAAATTTACTAGTCCTTTTTCTTCCCTCACTCAGTAATAGGTAAATATATATGTTTAGATGAAAAAATTTTAAATTGAGGTATAATTGACATATACCCTGGTATAAGTCTAATGCACAACATTAAAGAAATTTTAATTGCAGTATAATTGACATAAAACATTTGGCAGTTTAATGTACAGTGTGTTGATTTGACACATATATTGCAACATGAGTACCACCCTAGTGTTAGCTAACACCTCTCCCACGTCACATAATTACCACTTCTCTTTTGTGGTAAGAACAATTGAGATCTAGTCTCTTAGCAACTCTGAAGTTTATAATGCAGTACTGTTGGCTATAATCACTCTACTATGTATTAGGTCTCTAGAACTTACTTATCTACTAGCTGTAAGTCGATAATCTCCCCGTTTCCCCTACCCCCAGTCTCTCATAACCACCATTCTACTCTGTTTTGGGGAGTTCAGCTTTTTTATATTCCATGTAGAAATGATATTGTACAGTATTTGTCTTTTTCTAAGTTATCTCACGTAGCATAACGCCCTCAGGGCCCTTCTATATTGTCAAAAATGGCAGGATTTCCATCTTACAGCTGAGTGATATTCTCCTATATATATGCACACCACGTCTTTTTTTTTTTTTACCCATTCATCCACTGACAGACACTTAGGTTGTTTACCCGTCTATTGTGAATAGCCAAGAAGATTGAAGCACATATCCCTTCAATATCCTGTTTTCATCTCCTTTGGCTATATACCTAGAAATGCAATTGCTAGATTGCATGGTTGTTCTATTTTTAATTTTTTGAGGCACCTGCATACTGTTTTCTGTAATGGCTAAGCCAAATTACATTCCCACCAACAGTGCACAAATGTTCTCTCTTCTCCAGCCTCACCAATGCCTATCTCTGTGTTCTTGATGGTAGCCATTCTAATAGGTGTGAAGCAGCATCTCATTTGTCTCTCCAGTGTTAACCAGCATACCCTTTGTCTCACAGGCAGTAATTGAACAGGCCTATCATAGCTTCTTTGTTTCTCTGTTGCCGAGGAGTGCTGCCTGCCTGTTAGGTGCCCTGTAGCATTTAGTTAATCATAGTGGAGCCATGTTGGTTTCTTAGTTTTGACATATGAACCATGGCAATATAAGCTGTTAACATCGGGACATAGTTTCTCAATCTTAGCACTACTGACATGTTGGCCTGGATGAGTCTTTGTATTCTCCAAATCCAGAAATAGACTATGGATTAGCCTCTTGCATGTAGCAGACAAGCCAACAGAGGCCATTTACTTTAAAAACTATTTAAAAGAAACTTATTTTGTCTTCTATTTCTTAGGCAACCCTTATAAACTTATTGTTTTTTGCTCTTTAAGATGCCTATACAGGTTTTTTTTTTTTTTTTAATTCTAACCGCATTCAGATATTATAACCCTTCCTTTTATCACTATTTATTGTGATCACAGTTTAATTCCCACCCATCATTCAATTCACCAAACCTTCATGGAAGGTATAGAAACATAGTTCCTGTCTCTAAATAACCTGCAACCCAGGAGAGAAACAAAGGAGGTTTAGACAAGTATTGTTTCCAGAACAAAAGGTGGTTCCTTTTTATCATCTGAGAACTACTGGGTGCAATCTCTTCCATAATGTTTGCTTTTCTCTATACGAATTTTTTTCAGTTTATTCACAACTGACATGGTTTTTCAAAAGCCTGACAATGGGGATGCCAGTTACCTTCTCTTTAAAACGTGGTGTGTGTGTTTATAGTAGTTGGGGAGCAGGGCTTGCTGAGAAACCCTCTCATCACCTTTCTTCTGTGGCTAGGAACTGGTTCTGTTAGCCTGTTGTTGTTCAGTCACTAAGTTGTGTCCAACTCTTTGTGACCCCATGGACTGCAGCATGCCAGGCTTCCCTGTCCTCCACTATCTCCCAGAGTTTGCTCAAACTCATGTCCATTGAGTCAGTGATGCCATCTAACCATCTCGTCCTCTGCCACCCCCTTCTTTTGCCCTGAGTCTTTCCCAGCATCAGGGGCTTTTCCATGAGTCGGCTCTTGGCATCAGGTGGCCAAAGTATTGGAGCTTCAGCTTCCAATGAATATACAGGGTTGATTTTCTTTAGAATTGACTGGTTTGACTGTTAGCCTGAGAGAAAAGTAAGTATTCAGGTTGACACCCTGGCAGCCATTTGAAGCCCAGCCCTTCAGTTCCAAAGGGTTTCTGGAAGGCGCAACAGGAAAGAAACCGAAAAGATACTCTAAACCGTGGCAAATCCCCCAACTCCCAACCTGCCACGTAATGTCCTTTGAAATTATTATATTGCTAATTGCATCCCTTGGCTAGTCATTCACTGTCTCTGTACATTGTTAAGATGACATTTGTATAAAGCCAGCGTGTGACGCACTGGAAGGCAGAGGCAGCGACTGCAGTGGATTCCTTCCCTCACCTCTGTGCTGTGGGTAGTTGCTGACAGAAGAGAACCAAGAGAAGGAACAGAGACCCAAGATACTTGCACACAGTGGCTGTCACACTGGAAGGAGCTACGGTAGCCTTGCTCTGTGTGCGTGCACACCAAAAAAGTGGAAAGAGGAGACACTGCCGAAAGCAAAGACAAAACCCAGGGCTGAACGGCCCATTCTGAATGTTTGCTTAGATGGTTTGACACTGGTATTTAGGGGCAAGGTCAAGGTCATCCTCAATAGCGAGAGAAGCTATGAGGCCTGGATGCGGGTCAGCAGATAATGGCACCTGCAAGGATGACCTCAATCCATTGTCATCATACCTGTCTTTTGACCTCAACAGCTTCCTGACATTTCAGGCTAACCTCTTGTTTTCTAGAGTGATCACAATGTAATTTTAGCTGGGTTTTACTTCTAGTGCTTTTAGCTCTCCTATAGACACTTGGCCTGGTTTTGAATTCTTCCTTTCTTTATCGCCAGACAAAAGGAAAGGGAATATGCCATTAGGATACAGAATTGTTGGTAGTAAAAATGAAAGATCAAACAGAATGAGAATGTGAATCCCTGTACCTTGTCTTCAGTGCTGTCAGCACAGGCGAGCAGTTTTGAAAGAGCCAAAATGATGGATCTTGCATCTTAGGAGGAAGAAAGAACCTTGAGAATTTCCCACCTTTAAGCACAGGAGAATCTGTGGTCTTTTGAAAGAGGAGAACATTCTCCAGCTTCCCTTGTTAATTTCTACTAATGCTTTAACAACTTTCAGCATCAGAAAATGCTTCCATATGAGTTACAGCCTAAATTCTTCATGCTGCTTAAGCCTGTTTCTTCTTGTTCTGTCCTTGGTGGAGAAATCGAACAGCTGGTCATAGGCCCCTATGCAAGAGCCATTCACATAATTGAAAACTGTTATTAAATTGCCCCTTCAGCCACTATTTCTTGCATATTCTCGTGTGTGTGTGTGTGTGTGTTTCATGGCTAAATAATCCCCATTCCCTTAAGCTGTTCTCATAGGTCTTTCAAGCTCTTTAATTATCGCTGTGCCTTTCTGCCAAGCCTTCTCTAAGTTCCGGGTCAGGACTTAGCTTTAGCCACTAGAACTAGACACCGTTCTCTAGTCCCGAGGATAATGCAGTGATTGCTTCACACTGTATTTGTTAGGCCTTTCATTATACATCACAGACATGGTGAATTTTTTTTCTCTTTATTTTGGGCACCTACATTTGTTGCTGACTCATGGTCAGATTTTTTTTTTCTGTCTTCCACAGTGAACAGAAGCTTTCTGTTAAAATTATACTTTCTGTAATAAGCCTGAATTCTTTCTTTGTAGCATGTCATTGAATCTATCATTAAAGAAACTATCCTTTAAACAAGTCAGGGAAACATATATAGGTTCAGATTAGGCAACAATAAACCCCATGTTTTACATCAGAATGAATTAGTAATGCTTTTTTCAATTTGCTGTCTTTCTGTGATAGTTTTTGTCCTAGCTCCAGATGGTTATTTTGATAAATTTAGTTTCTGGACCAGTGGAGCAAGAGATTGTTATAGGACTTATTGTAACCGGAACTTGCAGTTCTTTTGACACAATCTCTCATTGTATCTTTGCTTACCAGATGAAGAAACACTTAGAGACTAAATAATAATATAACTAGAGGGAGTCACAGTCCACCAACCAGAGAGGGCTGGCTTCTGGCTTTGTGCTGACCAGAGGTGCAGTCTGTAGTGGTGTGGCCCACCTTTGACCTTGGCTTGTTAAATTTTTTCACTAGTGACCTTTGGGTAAAGGCAGAACACATATTTTATTTATTTATTTTAAAATATCTGTTAATTATTTATTTATTTGGCTGTGCTGGGTCTTAGTTGTGGTGTGTGGGATCTCTAAAGTTGTGGCATGGAAACTCTCAGTTGTGGCATGTGGAATCTAGTTTCCTGACCAGGGACCGAACCTGGGCCCCCTGCATTGGGAATGTGGAGCCTTAGTCACTGGACGAGCAGGGGAGTCCCCAGAAAATGTATATTTAAATGTAAAAATTACAGAGTTGGGGAGAATGACTAACCCATGAGCTATAAGAGTCAGGATCCTTAAAGATACAGATGAGCTGATGCAGTGGGCTAAAACTAACAGGAAAGTCCTTGACGGAAGTGGAAGGAAATACATCCCAAATGAATATATACAAAACAGTGGAATCACTGGAAACAGCCGAACAGTATTTTTTATCATATCCAACAATGCATTAGTACCTTGGGGGTGCTCACCAGTCTTATAACATAAGAACAATGATAAATGTCCCAGGATCACTGAATAATTAGTGTGAGAAATTCTAAGGTCAAACAAGGTTTAATGTTTCCTTACTGACAACCAACCCAGCTTTTAGTATGTTAGCGTGCATTAAGTGACAGATAGAATGCACAATGTTTCCTTAATTAATTTGACCTTCTCTTCATAAAAGATCTTGCTGGGTCATTGATCGTCTGGACACACTGGGAAACACTGACCCAGAGATTTTAGTGGCGTGGAAGCACTGTGGGAGCCTATAGTACAGAACAAAAGAAAGTCATCCAATTATACTGTCCAGAGAGATGGCAGTACCATTCACAGCACATCATTTTTTGGAGAACAGAGTTCTAAAGGACAATGGCAAACCATGTGTCATATGAGGAAGAAATAAGAGAAATAGGGATGAAGGGCCATGGACAGACATGACAGCTCTGGTAAAATTTTGAAAGAGATTTGTGAAGGCTTGAGAACTTCGATGTTTCTGGTCAGATGTATAGTAATAATGACATAATGATAGCAAACAGTGACATGGCTCTCGCTATGTGCCAGTGTTCAAGTGTCTTTCACTGAAATATTAAAGCAGCCCTACAAGGTAAGTCCTATAAATAGTTCCACTTCATGGCAGAGGAAAATTAAGACACAGAAAGATAAAGTTACTCTCCCAGAGTAACACAATCAGTGGCAAAACTGGGATTTGAACTCTTGTGGTTGGACTCTGGAGCCTCTCCTCCCATTGGCTGTGCCGATGGATTTCAGCTCAGTGTTATGAAGCACTTGTGACAAGGGTACCTGTACACAAGTGTTCAAGATCGTCCATGGAGGCTGTTGGCTTCCTCACATGGATGGTTATTATATGGCGGCTATAGGAACACACTGGCATTGGATAAGTTTGGACGTGGTGACTGTCAAAATTCTTACAGCTCTGTAGTGCCATTCCAAAAGGAGGAATTCATATCCATGGTCCCTTTCATCGTCAGGTTCTGTAATTCTTTTTTAGGTTTTAAGAAAATGTTCACAGAGTACATTACCTCTGTGATAGCACTCTATCTAGAACGAAGTACTCAACAGAAGCTTTTGATCAGTAGCTTGAATTTATGCCACTTTGCAGCTAGGAATTCAAGGTTAAACAGCTCATTATAATGTTGCTGAGTTGATAATTGGGGGTTACTCCTGGAGTACTGCCGAAGTGGTGAGTGTTACAAGCCCACTGACCCTACTCTTATCTGCCTAAAGTGTGAATACATTCTTTATTAGCACATCACATTCCAAGAAAAGCACCATGAGTTTGCAGTTCATATACTCATTGTGTGTATGATCCTAAATATCCCATCATATATTCAGTGTAATTTGATCTCAAAATAGGTAGCACCCTTTAGTTCTGGGAAAAAGCAAATGAAGACCATCTCTAGAGAAGGCACTTTCTTAGGGAAGGCCTGCTCAGAGAAATGGCAGTTAGATTGAGAAAGTCTAACACTGATCTAATGGATTCCCGTAAGCAGAGAGAAGGGTTGGAGAAGAGGCAGTATTTGTTTAGATCATGACTGAGAAGCTTCCAGAGCTTACTAAAGACTCTAACCCACAGATTCCTGAAGCCTAGTAAATCCTAAAAAGTATCGATAAAATCCTAGAAGTACAAGATGAGACAGGAAAAAGATAGATGACCTTCAAGGAACCAATAGCGTCACGGCTGACTTGTCAACAGTTAGCAGCAATAGCGTCACGGCTGACTTGTCAACAGCAGCAGAGAAAGTGAAATAAAAGTGAAATAATATTTCAGTGTGCTAAAACAAATTCAAAACAAACAAAACACCCCTTTCAGTCTAAAAATCATGACCCAATGAGGGTAACTATCAAGAATATGGATAAAAGAGACTTTCAGGCAAACAAAAGCTGAGAAATTCACCATCAACAGACACTTACTAAAGGAAATACTAAAAGATATACTGCCAACAGAACTGATCCCAGATGGGAAATCTGAGATGAAGGAAGCAATGGAAAACAAACCCCCCAAAAGTGGTTAATATATGAATGGATCTAACAATGTAAAAATGTAAAACATGGTCTTGTAGGGTTAAAAAATGTAATTAAATGCATGACTATAGTAACATACCAATCAAATGATGGATAAATATAATTTGAATTTCCTAAAATCATTGGACTCACTGGGAGGCACAGTATTTATTAGACTCTGAAAAACAGAAAACTAGAGTCAGACAGAGAAACAACAGGTCGCCATGAAGAGAGCACTAGAGCAGGAGGTTTCAATGCTAGATTCACTCCTGCTGCCAGGGAGCTGTCTGGCCTTTGAAAAGCCATTTCTCTCATCTACATCTCAGTTTTCTTTTCTGTAAAATGAAGCTTCGGGACCAGATGAATTGTAAAGCCTCTTCATTACGAATGTAAGAAACACTGAGAAACAGATTCACTGGAGGGGAAATTAAAAAAGAAAAAAAGGATCAATTGTTCCTTGAGGTTTCTCTTTTCTCTCTCTCTCTCTCTTTTGAAATTTTGTCAGTAAGTACTTCCATTTTACTTATGGCTAAGTTTTATATATCTCTTCCCAAACTGGAGTGAGATATAGTCTCTCCCAGGTGTGTATTGTACTTTACTTTTTGCATTTGTTTGCTTTGCTTTCTTGTCATCTAGTAGCCAAACAGAATCATGGCAGTGTCCCAGACTGCCATGTGGCAGAGGGCTCGTGTGGATGTTGGGGGGACATTTGCAGAATCAGGCTGTGAAAAGTGGGCCTCCCTGCACCACTTTGGCTCTTTATTTGATGCATCACCAGAAATGACGTACGCCTCCTTTACTTTCTTATCTTCTCTCCTTGCACTCTCCGGCCTCCTGTCTCTGCAGGCTAATAATAAGCCTGAGATCGAAGCGGCACTCTTCCTCGATTGGATGAGACTAGAACCCCAGTCCATGGTGTGGCTGCCCGTCCTGCACAGAGTGGCTGCCGCAGAGACTGCCAAGCATCAGGCCAAATGTAACATCTGCAAGGAGTGTCCGATCATCGGCTTCAGGTAGGCAGAAGCGCCCTAATGTCATTTTTGTCGTATCATTTCTCACCCTTGTATGACTTGATCTGTTACCCCGCCCCCGTACCAGTTGCTATTAGTGCGTTGTTACCCACCGTGCCAGTTGCTGTTAGTCTGTTCCTCTCCATGGTGGGAGAGGAGGTGACCAGGCTGGAGCCTGGATTCCTCCTGTCATCCCCCTGAGCACTGGGTTATATTGTTGGACCTGCTTCATGAGACAGGTGGCCCTCTCTGCTTTCCCTCTTTAGCTCTGCGGAGCCATGTTCTTCATCGATCAGGACGGACTCCCTGTCTCCACCAAGATTTTCGTCGTCTATCAAGTATACACAGATTAACTGTACCTCTTCTTTCCTGGAACCAAGACTTTTTGATCATCTCTTTTTTTTTTTTTTTTCCCATGCTCTCTTCTGTTTATAGAAACTCTCCCAGAATCAGTTATAAAACTAAGGAATGATTCTATTTTGGGAGACTTGTCATAGTAGCTCAGTCTCTTAATCACTCTACACCACTTTTCTTGCCCTAAAGTAACCAGAATTGTTTAGAGCAGCCTAGAACATACTTCTTGATCTGTGAATCCAATTACGCTCTTTTCATAGTCTCCTAATGAACTTCTGAGGGAATATAAAGTGTGCAAGTAAATGAAAGATTCACAAAGCCACTAAAACAGGAAAATGTTCCTTATAAATTTAAAAGTGCAAGAAGTAGGAAACATTGTAGGTTATTATTATTCTGACTTTCTTAAAATGTCCCAGAAAACACTTGGCTTTTAAATCTTCAGTCTTAAAATAAGTAAATAAATAAATCTTCAGTCTTGTTGACCTGTCTGGGGAGACAGGGTATTTTTAAATGAAAGAATCTTCATGAACAATAATCCCAAACCCAAATTCCAAAATGGTGGTGTATTTAAACATCTGGATCAACATCGAGGTTGCCATAGTGATGAATAAGCTGTCAAGTTGTAAACTAGCTGTAGCATCCTCTGCCTGTTCAGGATCCACTTACCACCTAAGTAAATACTCATCACTGGTTATGCTGAGACTTGTCTCATTACTTCGTTTCTAATAATTACATTGTACCATTTGTGTGCCTTTTATTCACTGTGCTCCTTCCATACTTCATGCTGTGTACAAAGAGGTTTTACAGAGACCTTCAGAGGTTTCTAAAGCCTAGATAGACATCATTGAGTAGGCAGTGCTAGCAAAGGACACCTTCTTTCCTTCCTGATTTCTGCGGGTAAGAGTGATGCCTTGGGGCAGCAGGGAGGGGGAGCTCCAGGGGACTGCATTGCATTTCTTACCTTTCTTTTCTTAGCTTCCTTCACTGGTAAGATCTGTAGACGAAGCAGAGGGTGTATTTTATAAAATGCAAAAGGAGAATGCTTTGGAGGGTCTAAGAGAGCATTTTGACATTCAGTTCTTTTGCCCTTACGAAAGTAAATTATTTTAGGAATCAGCACTTCTCTTTCCTCCTATTCCCCATTCTCAGAAGATGACTAGGATCTAAAAACAGTAGCGTTTCCCCCACATTCCCATGTGTGACATGAGGAATATGTTTATTTGAATTGGCTCAGAGTCTTATCTGAAAAAGCACAAGGCAGGGAGAGTATGAAACCAAGAATACAGTATTCTGAGAATGGGGGGAAGTGTAGCGTGTAGTACTTCCAGATTATGAATCCTTTCATCTCACACAAATTGTGTCTTTCCTTGGGGTTTCCATTTTCATGCGGGGGTAAGGTGGTGAGGGATTTCTGAAGACAGACAGATAAAAGAGGTTCTCTAAGTAACTCTGAAAATGAATCATGTCTGTCAATCAGAAAATGTAATTAAAGTAAGATTTGTTTTAATTGAGACTTCTTGCTGAATTTTCTTTTGTCTTATGAAGTTGCTTTATCTATATAATTTTTTAAAAAATAAGTCCCTCAGGAAATGTTGGTGCCCTTTTGATGGGTGGGGGATGGGCCTGAGATGCATCCATCTGTCCTTTCTTTTTTTTAATGATATAAAAAATATCTGGTTTATTGATATGGCTGGAAACATTCCTTTCTCAACATATTCATATACATTACATACAGTATGTCAGATACCTAAGGATAATTTTTTTCTTTTTTTTCCATTTATTTTTATTAGTTGGAGGCTAATTACTTTACAATATTGTAGTGGTTTTTGCCATACATTGACATGAATCAGCCATGGATTTACATGTGTTCCCCATCCCGATCCCCCCTCCCACCTCCCTCCCCATCCCATCCCTCTGGGTCTTCCCAGTGCACCAGCCCTGAGCACTTGTCTCATGCATCCAACCTGGGCTGGTGATCTGTTTCACCCTTGATAGTATAGTTGTTTCAATGCTATTCTCTCAGAACATCCCACCCTCACCTTCTCCCACAGAGACCCAAAGTCTGTTCTGTACATCTGTGTCTCTTTTTCTGTTTTGCATATAGGGTTATTGTTACCATCTTTCTAAATTCCATATATATGCGTTAGTATGCTGTAATGTTCTTTATCTTTCTGGCTTACTTCACTCTGTATAATGGGCTCCAGTTTCATCCATCTCATTAGAACTGATTCAAATGAATTCTTTTTAATGGCTGAATAATATTCCATGGTGTATATGTACCACAGCTTCCTTATCCATTCATCTGCTGATGGGCATCTAGGTTGCTTCCATGTCCTGGCTATTATAAACAGTGCTGTGATGAACATTGGGGTGCATGTGTCTCTTTCAGATCTGGTTTCCTCGGTGTGTATGCCCAGCATCTCTCCTTTCTGAGCATTCTTTTCAATTCCAGTATTTGGTCTCCAAAAACCTAGAAGTTTGCCAGTGTCTTCCTACTTAATCTGAAAGAGTTCCCAGTGGAGTTTAAGCAAGAGCTGAGTTTTTCTCCCCTCCCTCCAAATGTTTACAGGATGTTTCTGCCAAAATGTTTTGATACTGCAGGTAAAGCACCAGAAAAATCTGGAGGTAGGAATTTAATCACTTACCTTGAGGGATTAATAAACATGGCATTCTGTTTCTAGAATTAAAACAGTTTGGAAGGCGGTTTCTTAAAGGGTATTCTTTGGGAATTTGATCTGAAGAGATACATACATGTTTGTTTTTGTGCTTTACCAGGTACAGGAGTCTAAAGCACTTTAATTATGACATCTGCCAAAGCTGCTTTTTCTCTGGCCGTGTTGCAAAAGGCCATAAAATGCACTATCCCATGGTGGAATATTGCACTCCGGTAAGTAAATGTGTCCCTGAGCTTGAGTCAGCTCACCTGGGAGAAGTTTCAGTTTTCTAGTGTTTCAGATGATCTGTGATGCTATGATTGCTCAGTTCCCCAGATGTTGCCCAACTCAAGTAGCTCCAAACTGCAGACTCTGGAATTGACCTTATCCCTGGTGCGATGCCTGGCACACACAGAATGTCATAGACACTCCACACACACTGTTGGGTGAAGCAATAGTTTTCTTTTTTGTTTCTGTGGGTTGTAGAGAAGACATATTCACATTTAGTTTCTGCATCCCTAGCTGTTGTGTGTAGAGGTGTTAGGCCTATGCAGCACATTGAGTATGGAGGAGGAGTAATGTAGGTTCCCTGAAATTTGTAATCCACCATTTAAATGACTCTTGCTCATCTTTTGTCTGTTCAATATACTAACACCATTAAATGCTAGGCATTTACCCTTGAAACTACTCTGTATGAGACAGGTATTATTTTTATCCCCTTTTTACAGTTGAGGACTCTTGACATTCTGAGGTTAAAAAGTTTGCCCAAGTTTCTATAATTAAGTTATTTCTTATATTTCTATATAATCATATTTCTATAATTAAGTTATTGTCTTGGGGAAATGTTAAGTGGCCAATAGAACTTTGACAAATTGCTGGTGACACACATATGGATACCAAGGGGGAAGGTGGTGGTGGTATGAATTGGGAGATTGGGATTGACATATATACATTATTGACATGATGTATGAAATAGATAACTAATGAAAACCTAATGTATAGTGCAGGGAACTCTACTCAATGCTCTGGTGAGCTAAATGGAAAGAAAATCCCTAAAAGGGGTGATACGTGTGTACGTATAGCTGATTCACATCGCTGTACAGTAGAAGCTAACACAGCATTGTAAAGCAACTCTAGTCCAATAAATATTAACTTAATTAAGAAAGAAAAGAAAAATCACTAGTGAAATGGAAAGGGCATGGACTTGATGGACACAGACCTGGGTGTATATCTCGTATTCCTTCAACACTGGCTGCTAGCTATTCAAAGTGCCATCTGTGGGCTGGCAGCTTTGGCATCACCTGGGAGCTTATTAGCAATGCAGAACCTCAAACCTCACCCTGGACTTTCTAAATCAAAAGCGGCATTTTAGCAAGGTCTGCAGGTGGTTTCCAACACATCAGAGTTTGAGAATTTCTGCTTTAGAGCTTTTCTCTCTTGCATCTTCAGAGCGATCCTCCCAGTTATTTCATTGTCTTCCTCACTTTGATTCCTTTGGCAAAGGTATTCAATGATGGAGAATGTACCATGCTGTGAATCGAATGGTACTTAGTAGGTAAAATCTGACAGCAACATGGACAGATACCATTTTACAAGTACCGTAAGGTGTGGCAAAACTGAAGGTCAACACTCTGACCTTCCGACGTCTATTAATTACCATTTATCGAGCAGCCTAGTAGTTGACACTTCATTGATTCATCATCAGAACTTATTGAGGCATTCTTGCTTCAGTTTTGTAGATGATTGGAGCCTTGGGTAGGTAAATAACTCACCCCCGTTAACCTCATTAGTAAAGGGCAGGTCTGGTGTCAAAGCCCGTTTTGTGTGATTTCAGCCTTTGCTCTCACCTCCTTCTGCTCTTAATTATAAGACAAGTACCTCAAGGCAGAGCACTGAAGTGGTGCTTTCCGTTCAAAACCTCACCTTAAGTCTGATCTCCTCATGATTTCTGTTTCAGACTACATCGGGAGAAGATGTTCGAGACTTTGCCAAGGTACTAAAAAACAAATTTCGCACCAAAAGGTATTTTGCGAAGCATCCCCGAATGGGCTACCTGCCAGTGCAGACGGTCTTAGAGGGGGACAACATGGAAACGTGAGTAGTGGCCAGAGCACGGCAGCCTCTTAGTTGACGTATATTTGAGCTCCTCTCACCTGAATACCTTCCTTCACTCCCAAATGCAAACAGTCTCTCCTATTTCTTTCTTTAGATTTACTGTAGCTGTAAAGAGAAAAGTGAGCTGACATTCAGTCACTAGTTTCCATGTCAATTGTCCCGTGAACAGTGACCCTTTCGAAAAGTTAAACTGTATCTCACAGGGGAAAAAAAAACCACCATATTCTGGCTCCTAATTCCCTTACAAAGGCTTGTAAGAAATACGGGACTGTTTACAAATGAGTGACTCCAAGATTTCATTTTGATTCTCCCCCCTCACAAATCAGTAGGCGTGTGTCTTTTTGTATCTGATTATGTGGTCGTAGCTAGTCACTTTTTCCTACTTGAAAGAAAATAATGGTCACAGGAAATGTCTTCACAGTAAGTAGTTATGATTCTCTAGATCCAAATGATGATCTTGTCTTCACCTCTTTTGAACCTTCTCTTCTGTTTTCCATGACTCTGATGGCAGTCGCACCACTGGTTTTCTCTTAATTCACCTTTCACCTTTGTCTGGCCGTTGCTTTTCATGGTTCATACTTAATTGGGTTTCATTTATTTTGACCTTTCAGTAATTTTTGTTTTTGTGTGTGTGTGGCTGAGTTTGCCTGTGTCTCTCTTCACCACCTCATTTTTTGTTTTGCAGTCCTGTTACTCTGATCAACTTCTGGCCGGTAGACTCTGCGTGAGTACTTGCGCTGAAGGGTGCTGCTATCACAAACACATTCGCTTGCTTGAGTTTTAAAAAAATTTTTGTTCTGTTTGTTTTAAGGACATTTTAATTTCCCTTCCTTCCTTTCAAAATTTTTCCCTTGCTGAGACTTTGAGGGTGCCCTCTGCCACAGATCAGAAGAGTCAGTGAGGTTTTAGGGTCCCCACCTGGTCAAATCCTGGTCCCCACCAGCAGAAATCCTGGCCTGGAGGTTAAAGTGGCATCACAGAAATTGCTGGGTTGTTAGTTCTGTTCCTGGCAGACATGTTTATATGCTCTTTCCTTGTAAGCAGGGAAGAGCCTTCTGATTACATAATAACATTCTTTAGTCATATTTCTAGAGATTAAGTGCTTTAGGACCTTCAAAAGGATGATGCTTTATTCTTTAGGGCCTATTATAAGTGGACCATTAAAAGCCAGCATTGTTTCATGGTATAATGTTGAGTATGGTTGAATAATTTCAGTGAGGCATGTGGCCTTTTTATCAGGTAATGCCATGCTATTTGACTAATCTTTATATATATATATATATATGTGTGTGTGTGTGTGTCTATGTATATATATATATATATATATATATGTGAATTTCTCAGTTTTGACCTACACTCACTTTGCTGTCTTCTCCAAGCTAAATACCCAGCTCATAAACATACATTTACACTGGAAGGAAAGTGTACTGTAGTCTTTGTTATTACTATTGGTGTGTCTTATTAATAATACTAATACTTGATATTAATAAATAATTGATTGACTTATCTCAGAGTTTAGAATGTCATTAGAAAACTCTATAGAGTCTGTGATTTATATATCAGCAAAGTGCATTGTTTTAAAGTTACAGTGTGTGGGGGGGTTTATAACAAAATTTTGGTATTTCACAATGTATGTTATTAAAATGTTTATTTAAAGTCAGACAGTTCTATTATATATAAGAGGGAAATGACTAATTTGGAGAGTGGACTTATATAAGAATTCAGTTTATCTTTATTGGGTCTTTTTTATTCCACCATGTAATTAAATTTAAAGTAGGTCCTTTTTTAAAAAAAATAAAGTAGGTCCTTTTTGAAAAATCCTGTCGTGATAAGTGCAAACTATTAATTGAAGTTCATTTGAAGTCTTTATTGGCCTAAAGGAAGTGTGAGGCTTTCCTTTCTTCTTTAAAGCCACATTATTGTGCCCCTTAATTTTGAGATATGGTTACTATACTTGATTTCTTTACTAATTATGCTTAAACAACTTGGGGAGTTATTTAGATTCAGATATGTTCCTTGCTATTGGTAATTATTTTCCCTGTCCCAGGTAGTCTATATGTTTACAGAAGGTAACACCTTTCATAAATAAAGAACTTTTAAAAAATAATATACTGAAATTCTCAGCTGGATTGGATCCTGATAAGCAAATCGATTTTCTCTGTGTTGGAATAAGTTCTAACCAACTTAAAAATCCAAAATACAAATATGCCAAAGGTTAACTTTTTAAAACACATAGACAGAGGTAGCACAGCATAATAAAGAATAACTAACTATAGAGGAAGTTTATTCTATCCATAAGCTAATGAGAAGCATTCAGGGAGTCAGTTTAATGTAGCTTATTTTAAGTAGAGGGTGTTTGTCTTTCTGAAAACATTCTTTTTAAAAATATATTCTCTAGCAACTGAAACCTGCCCCTACTTTGCCTTCCCATAAAAAGTATGCTGGATTATTCAGAAATAGTGGGAAATTCTAATTTTGAGGAAGAAAACAAACCCAGCAGGCTAAAGTCCCTGTAATATGTGTAATTTTATTAAAGTCTTTATTCATGGGGTGGTAAATAATTTAGAAAATAAATTGTAAAGCTATTCTAGTCAGCTCCTAGAGTGCTTTATCTTGCAAGAATTCTATTCGATATTAACAAATCCTATGACAATGACAGCATTTAGTCCATTCAGGATGGATCATAGAATTTGAAAATTTACTGAGATACAAATCTTTTTTTCCTTAGGAAAAAAACCCCTTGTTTACCTGGATTTGTCACCTTAGTTGAAAGTAAACCTGGCATAAACCTTTTATATTGTTTGTCCACAAGTGAGACAGTCAAACAATATTCTTTTAGCTCTTCTGCCTTGAAAACTTATTAGTGGAGTTGTCACAGATAATGAGAAAATGGTGGTGGAGGGAATGGAATTGGCCGTTAACAATAACAGGAATAATCCTTTGGGGGATCTATCACTTTATATTTAGGAAGTGAGAAGGGATAACAGTATTCTTACCTTCCCTTGGAAAAGTGCTTAGAAGGCTTTGCATTTAGCTTTGTTTCTGGACTAAGTGGTTTTATACTTTTACTAATTCTTGGATTTTAGATGATTCTTCTCTGACCAGTATTCCATTTTGGCTCGTTTTCTGGTTTCATAAGTACCTCCTTTAGTGTGTGTGTGTGTGTGTATATACACACACACACATATATATATATATTTTTAGATTTCTTGGTTTTTATGAGTTCTTGTGCTTAAGCATGCTGTGTTAGGTGCTACATACGTTAATAAGAAAAATAACATGGAAATATCCTCAAGGCTAAGAATTAAAGCTTTGCATAAGATATCCTGTTTAAGATTTTATTAAAGTGTTTTGCATTTATATGCTGAGCTTTCTTAGTGCAGTTATGCTCCAGGATCTCATGATTTTTTCTTCTCTACACTACCAATGTAGCAACTGTTACAAGGGAGAAACACTAACATGTTTTCCTTGATGATGGGCTTTTAGCTTCTAAGAAGTATATAATCAAAAGACTGGTCTCTTCCAGAAGATAGGGCTTATAAACCAATTAATCCAAATACTCAGTTATCTTGACCTGCAGTGAATATTTTCAAGCAAACCTTGGCATTTTTATAATAATGGACTGTTCCAGGGTTCTAACAAATAAGCAGATTATCTCCAAAACTAGAGTGAAGATTTACCTGAAAATCTTTGGATCTGCCTGGTAAACTGGGTTGCCATCCTTTTGTTCCCTTATGACAGTTTTAGCATCTCTGTAGTTGATTCCAAGTTTGAGTGTGGTGACAATTGACGTCGACAACATTGGTTTCATAAATAAGACATTTCTCTCTCAGGCAAGATTTCAGTTCCCTGGTTATGTAGTTTGTTATAACTATTTTATAATTATGTGTCTTCTTTAAGAAACACAGATTTCTACTATATTTCCTATGTAAACATAGGTAACTACACATTTTTCTTTCTTTTTTTTTTTAACTGTAAGAAAAAACATATTCTTCTTAGTGTTCTGAACAAGTTCTTGATTGCTGCTTAGACACTGGACTAAACTAGTCCTTACTGAATAGATCACTGTCAACTTTTGGACTCATGCCTTTACCTAAGGGCATTCTGTGTCAGGAGAGAAATGGAAGAGACCTTTTTGTCCGATTCCAGTTAAAACAAAAAAAGCACAAGCCCAAACTGGTTTTCAGAACAGATGGATTTTTTTCCTAAGGTTAATCTAAAAGATACTATAAAAACTTCAAGGACAATTAATAAATCAGGTATGAAAAGGTGAAAACATGTCAACCCTATCAAACTGTTCATCTGTGAAGCTGAAAACATAGGGTTTTTTTTTACCCACAAAGTAAATAGACTGTGAATGCTAATCCTCCTCTCATTTTTCACTCTGTACATTAGCACACAGTATCCCTAATAAGAAATATGTCAGGTACTGTGGCATTCTATTGAAGTTAGTGGTTCTTTTTTTAAAGCATCACGTTATAATTTGGGGCCCTTCAGTTTTACTCTACCAAGTAGCAGTACAGTCCCGCTGCTAATGTGGTAGATATATTCCTTCTTTACAAAATTGCACAGACCAAGACTTCTTGATACATGGAGTCTTGGTCACAGACTGCAGTGGCCTCTCCAGAGCTAAAATCATTGACTGCAAATGTACTAGGCAAATGTACAGTTTTCTTTCAATAAGAAGGCAGCTAAAAATGGCACAGGTGTAAACTGTGTGAAGTTTTAAATCGTATACTGCTAACACAATTTCAGAACTGTAAACGATGAGACATGACAAGATAGGAAGACTGAATGTCAGGTAGAGACTGTCTCCTTGACCTTTTCTATCATTAAAACTTGCCAGAGAAGTTTGCGATCCCTCCTTGTGGCTTTTGAGAAAAGCAGAAGGATGACCAATCATCTGTCAAACCTAGATTGTCAATACTTGATGATCTCGCTAAGATATAGAGACAAGCAGATGTGTACCTGATTCGTAGTTTTAGGCTGAAAGCATTCTAGGCCATGTATGTAACAGAACTGTGGGGTGGGTTTTTCTCCATCAATGGGTGGTATCTGTGACTAATCACATTTTCTGCCTTATAGGCCTGCCTCGTCCCCTCAGCTTTCACACGATGATACTCATTCACGCATTGAACATTATGCTAGCAGGTATGAGACTAGTTGAATGCCAGGCAAATATTGATTGAAGTAACTAACCAAGGAAAGCTAACCTATAATGATTTTAAACAAATCTTTTCTTTTTTCCCCAATCTTGTCTGATTTCTACTAATCACCTTGCCCTCTAACGTGCATGCCGTTCCAACTGCATGTTGTTTTTGAACACCAATGAGCGCTTCAGTCCAGAACAATCTGCCCTAACCCCGGCCTTTAAACATTTTGAGAGCCTTGTTATGTTCTATATACTGAGCACGTTTAATCAGTTGACTTAGAAATCATCTACCCTTCTTAGAAAACTGCTAGACCAGACATTAAGTATATGAAGAAATGATACTGTGTTATATGCAGAATATGAAAGAAAGCGTTGGCTTAGATTTCTGTGTGTATTTGACAAAATGTGGTGTAAAGAAGAGAATCATTACTTTTCCTAATCCTTGGACCTTTCTGTCTCACATTCTTTGTGTTTGAGGTAACTTTTATATCTAAGAACTAAATTGCTAATTGTAAAATATGCCTGTTAAGTACATCTGTTAAGAGTTTGGTTAACTTTCAAGTTGTAAAAAGATTATTATTGTTTGAGGTGAAGGAGGTTTTTAAAGGTAAAAAATTGGTGGTAGAATGTGTAGAGAGCTGACTCTGAATTATCTTTTATCAATATTTTAACTGCTGAACGTGTTTATCAACCATGGGATGTATTAACTAGCTATGTATCATTCTGTCATCAGTGGAAAGCTTTAATTGTCTTAAAAAACACATGGGGTAGTGGAAGGTATGGAGTGTGTTTGTTGTTAAGGAAGCTTGTCCCATGAAAACAGGGGCCTCTTCTCAGCGAAAGGAAGATCAACCTGTGGAGAAAAAAAGAATGCAACTTCTCTTGTAATTTATAGCATAAATGTAAAGCAGCTTAACTAGCTGGGGTCCACCACTCACCTCAAACAGCTAGGCCAACACACACATCCTTTAAATATGAAGGATTCCTTTCTCCTCTTGACATGGTTTATCCTTTAGTTTTCAGGAATGTTCGATTAGGTCTTGAATAGAGTCTAAGAAGTCACAGAAGTTTTAATGAGCTTTTACGTTTTTTATCAGGCTAGCAGAAATGGAAAACAGCAGTGGATCTTATCTAAATGATAGCATCTCTCCTAATGAGAGCATGTAAGTATCCTGTCTCTTTTTACAAAATGTTCCTGACCATGAAATTGCTTAGAGGGATTTAGACATAGGGTAGCACAGAAGATAGGAATTAGCATTTATATTCATTGGATCTTTCTGGGAGACGCTCATTGGCTTTTTTTTCTTTAACTCTTGACAACCCAACACAGAATGAGCTCCTCGAAACTGTGGCACAAATGTTCCCAGACATTTTGCCTTCCCCTCATTCAGTGCTGTACTACCACAAATTGCAGGGTCTCAAACACCAAAACTGTGTGAAATGTTTACTCTTTGCCCAAACCTGTGGGACTTTTAAAGGGACTGGATGTTAATTTTTCAAGTGATGGCTCCATCCATGGGCAGTAGAACTATCATCTTGGAATAGCTACACTGGTATTCCCATGGGGTAGCTAGATGGGCATTTTTCTGTAGAGAACCTAGCTAGCTTTTTTTTTTTTTTTTTTTTTTTTTTGCGATTGAGCATCTCCATGAGCTAAACAAACTGAGGCAGTCTTGTGAAGGGTTTAAGAAGAGGAAGTACAAGTTGAGGTCACGGTTTTGTAGTGGGATGATACTCCAGGCCTGTCCAATTTAAAGGCAGCGAGAGAGTGGTGCTCAGAGTGGCAGAGAACACAGCGATGGCAGGGGAACGGAGGCTTCATTACAGAGTAAGGATAGTATTGACCATAAGGAGCATTGAGGAATCCTGCCATGAACTGAGAGCCTGAGGTGGAGGGAGCAGATTAAGAAGCTTGTATGGAGGACAAACTGATAACTGAATAGACAACTTACAGATATGAAATCTAGTCAAGGTACAATGATGGTGTTAGTTTCCTAGGTTACGGATGTCTCACCATTTTGTCTTAGAGAATCTAGGCAAAGGGAAAATGGTAAATTTATCACATGTACTTGGTGTGGCAACCCACAGTCACAGTCAAATGAGAAACAGCCTGTATAAGGATGAGACTGAAGGAAATAGTACCCAAGGAGCATTTATACATAACTGGTTATAGCAGACATGAGAATAAGTCATCTCTGGTACATAAAGGTGATCAAGGTGATAGTAGAGTCAACACTCAGCCATTCATAGTTATACTAAACAAAAAAGCCTTTGCCTGCTAATATAACTGTGGTACATTCTCTTTCTGAGCTGTGGGGGAAAGTATTAATAGTATTAATATATAAACTACTTTGACAGAAAGATACATAAACAAAGAATCAACTAAATGTAAGCAACCTGAATGATTTGGCTTTTTGGATCACTGATTTGAATGTTAGAAACTATAGTACATTCACAGTGATTCCAGTTGTATCTACGTAAGAATGGCTGCCATTCATTGACTGCCCAAGGGAACAGTAAGAGAAGTTGAATTATAACTATCTGTTGTAATTAAACATGGGAAGTCCTCACAATACACCTTCAGAATTTGGGATGAGGGCTAACAGATTAGCTGGTCAAACTGCGTTTGGCCTATTTTTAAGCAAAATTTAGCTGTAGCTTATTCTGAGGGCATAGTATCCATTCTGACTCAGTCTTGCTTGGGAGTAACATGAAATCTTAGGGTCAGGTCAGGGGAAAGGTTTGGTAGATGGGTTGACTTAACTTACATGTTTATTTTTAACACCTAGTCCTTATTTTAATTTTAACTTGCCAACCAGTTATCTGACCTGATGGACCAAGATCATGTAATTTAGGAGGATTTTTTTCCTCAAGTATCTGAAATTTTTTCAGCTCAGAGTCAGAGATGAGAAAAGGAAATCAAACAGGTGTGGAGACGGAAATGTTAACGTATCATCTTACTGATGTCTAGCCAGAAACAAAGGGTTTTAGCCTCTCATTAAGAACAGGATGAATTTCTTGTAACTCAGAGGTACACAGGCTTTTCAGGAGTTACGAGCAGTGCATTTAGAAAATAATTTCTCCTGTGTATGAGAGAATCCCTGGATATAAAGAAAGATGGCAGCTGCCTCCCAAAATACAAGCCTTTGGTCTCTTTGTTCTAAGCTGCTCTAGGGAATGAGTTGTTCAGTCCTCTTTTAATTAGTTGCGTTGATGGCTCTTTTTTTTCCTGCTGATTTTTGTTTTTCTAGCTAAACAATAATTGAATGAAATAGTCTTTTAATGTATAGTTTCATTATTGTTACCATCCTGCTTCAGTGGGGTTAAGAAATTCAAGCCATTGACTTACTCATGTAAATTGACCACCCAGATTCGATGGAAAATCTGAGCAAGAAACGCTTGGAACTGTCACCAATAGGAGGGTAGAACCACAACCTCAAGAGTATCAAAATGCCTTTAAAAGCAGGGAAAAGGGTCTAATTAATTGTTAAGAGCAAATAACTGTTTCAATTTTAAAGTAGACGCCCGAGTCCCTGCCCCCCAAAGCAAAATAAGGGGGGAAAAAACCAAAACCTTTGATTTTATTTTCCAGAGATGATGAACATTTGTTAATCCAGCATTACTGCCAAAGTTTGAACCAGGACTCCCCCCTGAGCCAGCCTCGTAGTCCTGCCCAGATCTTGATTTCCTTAGAGAGTGAGGAAAGAGGGGAGCTAGAGAGAATCCTAGCAGATCTTGAGGAAGAAAACAGGTGAGTTTTCTTTCTAGCTTTGTCATTGGGATGCAGAGCGCATACACTTGCACACATAGAAAAGTGCCAGGAATCTTCACTTAGAGTCATTCTATGTCTAACTGTTTTCTCCAATAATCTGTTTAGCTCCATTTACAGAGTCTCTTTTTTGTCATCTGAAAGAAGAAAATGAACGCAATAGCATAAGTAAGAATTCATACATTAGGTATTAAATAAATGAATGCTCGTGGTGGTATTTGATTTGCTGCATGTATTTTAGAGGCTTTGATCTCATATTTGAGAATAGAGTTTAAGAACAAAGTAGGTCATTTAATTTTCTGATGATACAATTTGTACATGTGTTTGGCCATATTACCTATCTTAAAGCATTTAAGAAAGTAGGCTCACTGGTCATATTTGGGGATGAATTAGTTCATCTTTATTTTCCATCATCCAATACAGAAATCATTTATGCTCACCATCCTAGCAGATTAGTGAGATAATTCTAGCTGTCAGTCATCACTTGAAAAAGATGTTCATGGGAAAAGACAAGAAATTATAACAGTCAAAAAAATTTTCTTTTCATGACTCCACAGAGGACAAAGATGTAAAGGTTTGGCATGTTGTGTGGCATCAGGATGATGCGAATCATTGGACTTTGCTTTTATGTTATGTGTATGACATCACAGGGCCCTTGCTTAAGAAAGGCTTTTGCACGTGGTCACTTCTAACTCAGTGTGCCTTCTTTAGACAGATGCCACCAGGCAGGTCTCTAAAGGAGCAGTGGCTCAAATTTGTGGGACTTGAGTACTTTCATGTCTTTGGTTTAGCCCAAGGCATGAAGACCTCTTCATCTTGGCAACACAGTATGTCTGAGAACCAAGTGCCCTTGGGGACTGTGTCACCTCAAGATGAAAAGGCGAACCATTCATCCATTGCTTGCTGCTGCCCCAGGCCTCTGTGTAGCTCCCAGTACCTCTGACCTGTGGCCAGAGCTCTTTATCTGGTCGGCTTGCCTCTGGTCTCGCTCACCCGCCAGTACCTCCTCCATACTGTTGGTAGTTGTGCATCTTCCCAGTGCCAAGAGCCATCACGGCATTCTTCCTTGACTGGATTTCTGCATCTTTTTAAAAAACCTATCTTCTCAGCTGGACATTTTCAGCCTTCCACAGTTTTCTCTTGACCTGGTTTTTGACCGTCGTCATCCTGTGTGCCCAGATTCTGGTTGTGCTATTGTAACTACTGTTTCTGAATGCGTCCTGCTCTCATGCACTTTCAGGGTTCAGCCCAAACTTGCTTCTCAGCCTCACTGCCATCCTCCACGCCGTTGCCCTGAATGATTTTCCCCACCGAGCCCCTAGCAGATGGGGCTGCATTTGGAAGTAATCTGTCGTTTGTCTAGTCCATGGGGTCGCAAAAAGTCGGACATGACTTAGCGACCGAACAGCAGCAACAAATTAGATGTCTTTCAGGGTAAAGTGGTTATCACTGTACTAATCGGTCCCTGCATTTGGAAGTAATCTGTCATTTGTCTAGATCCTCATAATGCCTTGGATCTTTCTCCATGAACTTCATTTCAGTTAGCTTTTTTATCCGCTACCCGCCACCGACCTCCCCACCCCACCTCTCTCTAATGGAGACAGTGACTGCCTTTGGAATAAGGACTGTGTCTTAATCAATGTTAATGTCCCCTATCGTGCTTAGCACAGTGTGACTATTTATTGGGTTCTCCAGAAATTTTTGGTAAAAGCCTGAGGTAAGAATACAGAGAAGAGATCACACAGGTACCATTCCCGAGGTAATACTGAGCATTCTGTTGGTTTTAATGGTAACATTATTTGGGGCTTTATATGTAAAACTGACAGTGAATATCATGGCAGATAAAACCTCGCCCTCTACTGTACTATCATTAGTATTCATTTATGTTAAGTCTTTAATTATTTTAGGAATCAAAGTCAACTAGGAAGAAAAGCTGGTACCGGTATTATAAATAGAATTCGATGTTACCCAGGGCTAAGAATATTTTTCTACTATGTAAATGTCCATTGTGCTCTATGTCTTTCTATTTCATTGGTCAAGAGTTCTATTTTATTACTGCTGCACCTTCCCTCCATACCATTACAACCAGGCCAAAGAGTGTTGGTGAAGAGTACTAAAACTATCATTTGAATTAGCATTTCATCATTTTCAGAGCACTGTAATGCATTTTTGGTTATTTCATCTTCCTAAAAGTGCTATGTAGAAGATTGATAAGAAAATGCAGGTTCAGAGGGGTTCAAATGGCTTGACCTAAATTTCAGACAGTCAGTGGCAGAACCAACTCCAGATCCAGATTTTCTGACTCAGAATAGTCAACTCTGCCTTGCGCCCTAGCATAAAGAAGAGTCATCTTATATAAGTATCATTTGCGCAGAATTGTAGCACATTCCATGGAAGGTACCTATACTGGAGGGAATATTTTTAGGACTACACATGAATAAACCTGTCCATCTACCTGTGGTACAGTGATAACCAATTTACCCCGAAAGACATCTAATTTGTTGTTGTTGTTCAGTCGCTAAGTCATGTCCGACTCTTTGCAACCCCATAGACTGCAGCATGCCAGGCCTCCCTGTCTGTCACTATCTCCCAGAGTTTGCTTAAATTCATGTCCATTGAGTTGGTGATACTTTCTCCTGGAGTTTGCTTACATTCATGTCCATTGAGTTGGTGATACTTTCTAAGCATCTCATCCTCCGCCGCCCCCTTCTCCTCCTGCCCTCAGTCTTTCCTAGCATCAGGGTCTTTTCCAGAGAGTCAGCTCTTCGCATCAGGTGGCCAAAGCATTGGAACTTCAGCATCAGTCCTTCCAATGAATATTCAGGACTGATTTCCTTTAGGATTGACTGGTTTGATCTCCTTGCTGTCCAAGGGATTCTCAAAAGTCTTCTCCGGCCCCACAATTCAAAAGCATCACATAAGGTATCCAAGGCCATTCCCTTAAAATGAAATGGTTAGTTCTCTGAAAGAAAGAAAAAGGAAAATATTCCAGGGCTGCTCAGAAATCCAAAATGAATCTGGTGTTGGTGCCGGTCTTTCTGTAAGTTATCTTGACCCTCAACTAAAGGTCAGGATGAGCTTCCTTCTTTCTCTACTTTGTCATGTCTTTATTTCATACCAATCCCAAAGAAATGTGTCTATAGCTAGGGTCCCCAACCTCTGGGCCGTGGACCATTACCTCCTGTCAGATCAGTGGCAGCAAAAGCACTTGAATCATTCCAAAACCACCCCCATGCACCCCTGGTCTGTGCAAAAACTACCTTCCACAAACTCAGTCCCTGGTACCAAAAAGGTCGGGAACTGCTGCTCTGCTGAGCTCCCCTCCTGAAAGTAGCCTCTGGTTTTCTTTGCTCTAGCGTCTCCTGTCTTCTTGCACTTCTTCTCAAAGAGCTTCAAAGAGCCATGGCTTTGTCTTCATGATCTGACTTCAGTGTTGCTTAAGGAGCCTGTAATTCACCATTTCCTGTCCTTCCTCTGAGAGAACCCAGGAAGTCATTAGTTGCCCGCCAAGCTGGCTGTATTTCCCTAGTCAAATTGGCTGCATAATTGAACAAATACAAGCACACATTTTGAGCTAATGGGAAAGGATATTGAAAACCAAGAGTGTCTTGGGTCCTTTGGACATATGTCTATGGGTACTTTGTGTTCCTTTATTCTGTAGCAAGGGCTTATCTCCAAAGGACAGCAAAGGAAGGAGGCTTGAAGATCTCCATCCCTGACTAGATATGTTACTGAATTCTGTTATTCTTATTCATGACACCTCCCCACCATCACCTTGGAAAACAGAAAATGGCTAATTAGGAAGTGTCCTGGGGGTATCTTATCTCTGTCTTTAGAATTCCATTTCTCCCAGTTGTTGCACATAGCATTCAATAAATATTTGTTGAATAAATTAATGAATAAATGAATGAAAATGAAGATGAATTTATTTTCATTGTTACCCTCTTACATGTAGTTTTGGTGAAAACGCTTCTTAAAACCTAATTTCATAGAGAAAAGCCTTTTCGAAGCTTTTCTTCTACTTGCCTTTCAGAATACTTCCCCTTTTTAAACGTCTTTGATGAGCCCCAAGCATTGCTTTGTCATAAATTTAGAATGCTCAAAATTCATTGTCCAAATCCTAAGCCCTGCCTGTCTTCACCCTCCCCCCCAGCATTCTCTGATTCGTGGCTTATGCCACAAAGATAAGGTGAAAGCTCTGAGCAGAAGCTAAGTCTGACTCAGAATTTTCTCAATAGCATCTCTCATAAATTTGGGTGACTAGTGACTTCTACAGTCTGTAATGTTTCACTTCTGCATAATGTCACTCCCTCATACCACAGATAATTCTGATTCACCTCTTTGGTTGAGCCCAGTTGGATGTTGAGAATTTGCTCCACTGTGTGTGTGTCTTTGGCATTGCCAACTCAAAGTTTGCTTTTTTTCATGCATAGATGAAAGCCTGCAATCTCCTGGCTTAAATCTGTAGTGTCAAATTCCGAGGTATTTTTCTCTGCACTGTCTAAATGAACTCAGACTTGCTGTGAGATTCTAGGTATGACCCTGGCAATGGAAAAGGTAACCATTGTGAAAGACAAAGCCTTGTTGTCATTCTGCTGCCTGCACATCAAATTGATTAGATTGTTCCCAAGTCTAAAAGGAGGGTAAATACTAACCAGATTCTGGTTAACTGCAAAGTCTACAGTTAATTAAAATGGTTAGTAGATGTTATATGACGCCAGGGGAATCTGGACTTCTAGTACCTACTCAGTACCTTTCATATATTTTGTTGTTGGGCAGCCAGTCATTATGCAGCCTAAATGTGAGTATTCCCTTGATCCTTTTCATTCCTCCAATGGCTATGTAAGATTGTTAGTTATATTCAGAGAAATTCAAGATTGGTTACAGACACCACTGAATTAAACTAGCTGGTGATCATAATCCTGTTGCTTTCCCTTACAAATAACCTGATGACTGGGTCAGAATCGGGTGGTTTTCAATCTTCACAGTCTTAGGACGTCTTTATTCCATGTTCCTTCCTTAGGTCTTTGTGCAAGACTCACATGATGGTGAGGAGATGGCCAAGATGGGGTCAGGAGTGGGCATTCCACCACAGAGATGTCGGGGGGGGGAGCAGCATGGGATGTTTGGAAACTGTAAACTGTGGTGTATTTTCTGTAACCAGGCAGGGAATGGGACGGGATAAAGCCAGACAGGTCAGCAAGGCCAGGTGGGGACAGACAAAGATGTGATGAGCTGCTGAGGAATAGGGGCCTCCTGCACGCTCCCCCACCCCGGGGTGAGCCAGGATTGATCCTGTTAGACTTATATGCATGACTCGGCAGCTGTGTGTGGATGGGGGCGGGAGGGGGTGAGGACTTTGAAAAGCACAATCCTGGAAGAAGGAGTCATATAGGCAGGGAGCATGGAAGCCCAGGAAAGAGATGATAAGGGCCTACAGGAAGGTAATAGAAAAGGGGTGAGGGATATTTTGGGGGAGGGGTGGAGCTGTGTGGCTGGCTGGTTAGATGGATCTGGGGAGGGAAGAAATGAGCCCCAGTTCTGGCCGAGGCACAGCAAGTTTCGTCAGCTGGGACTGACAACTCAGGAGGAGCTGTCTACTGATGAATTGAGAGTTTGTCCCTCGATTCAGCAGGATTTATTGAGGGCCTTCCTCAAGGTTGAGTCACTGGAAGATGGTGAATGGGGTGCAGAAGATGTCGAGTTTGAGGTTCTGGTGATGTTGTTGTTTGTTGAGTTGCTAAGTCATGTCCGGCTCTTTGTGACCCTATGGGCTGTAGCCCACCAGGGCCCCCGTCCATGGAATTCTCCAGGCAAGAATACTGGAGTGGGTTGCCATTCCCTTCTCCAGAGGATCTTCCCGATCCAGGGATCGAACCTTTGTCTCCTGTATTGGCAGGCAGATTCTTTTCCACTGAGCCACCTGGGAAGCCCTTCTGGTGACATACCCGTGGACAACTGTGTGATAGGGAAAAGTGAAACTGTGAAGCTTGCAGGAGGGGTGTGGGCCAGAGAGAACAGATCTGTGAGTCAGCAGCTCACAACTGGTAGTTGAGACTGAGGGTAAATTTATCTACCCAGGGAGCACATGGCAGAAGGAGAACACTGGGCTTGGTAGAACTCTAGAAGATGTAAACACTAAAATGTTTATATAATTCCTTTTATTATTTTAGTAAGTAATTTATGCATATTATGGGAAATCCAAAGACATGTAGAGAAAAGTGAATCTTTTTCCAGCCTTGTCCTCTGGCTGTCGTTCTCCCAGCTCTCTACATATGCAAATATTTGTAATCAGTGGTTGGGATTATTTCACAGGGGGCCGTGCAGTGTTCATTTGGTCTTTTTGTTCTACTTAAAGATCCCTAATCACTTTACACATGCTGGAGGAATATGCCAGAAGAAAAGGGGAAGAGAGTTTTTCCCAGAGGAGACAGGAGGGAAAGAGGCACAAGGACACAGGAGGAGGCCTGGTTTTGAACAAGAGAAGTGACAGTGTTAGTTGCTCAGTCATATCGGACTCTTTATGACCCTACGGACAGTAGCCCACTAGGCTCCTCTCTCTGTGGGATTCTCCAGGCGAGAATACTGGAGTGGGTTGCCATTTCCTTCTCCAGGGGATCTTCTCAACCCAGGAATTGAACCTGGGTCTCCTGTACTGCAGGCAGATTCTTTACCATCTGAGCCACCAGGGAAACCCAATCAGGAGCACCTCTGAAAATGCTGTTGTAGGTGATGAAGTCTGGGTAAGGAACAAGGGTGAGGAAGGTAACAGTGCATGGTCACTGTCTAGTAGACATCATTGGTAGATTCTGATTCTCATAGCTGGTCTTCACAGTTTTATAAGTTGGATTGGGCAGGAAAGAGCAGTATATGAGACATTTAATGATACTGGGGCCTCATGCCACTTGGAGCCCCCAAAACAAAGGGCTCCAGAACTTTTTAAGACAAAGGGAGCTAGTTTTCCCACATACATCAGACCACCAATATCTTTCATGGCAAGAGAAGCTGAAGGACATACCTACTGCATTTAATAAGCTTGCCTCAGGCTGGGAGGACAGTTGCATGGGGCGGGGTCACCATGGTTCAGAGGCTCAGTTTCCAACTAAGTAACCCAGCAACCCAAGGTTCCTTTAGTTTATCCTGAGTTAATCAAAGCTCAGGGGGGGACCAGTTCATCCTGTCCCATTCATGGATGTGGATAAATGACGTCAAATGACAATTTATTTCCTCCTTTATCTGAGTTCTCCCTCTTTTTAACTGTCTTGTTACACTAAATGTATTAATGTGACCCTCAACCTTTTTGGGGAACAGCCTGAGGTTTCCTTGAAGAAAATTTTCTTTTTCACAATAAAGATGGTTTTAATGTGCATATTATAATCCTCTGTAAACAGACTATTTAGCTTAGATTCTAGTCTTTTTTTTTAAATTGAAGTATATCCGTTCGTCTGCTGATTATTGTAAAGTAATTAGCCTCCAACTAATAAAAGTAAATGGAAAAATAAATAAATAATAAAATTGAAGTATAGATGATTTACAATATTGTGTTTCAGGTGTATAGCAAAGTAATTCAAGTATGTGTGTATGTGTGTACTTTTTTTCAATTATTTGCCATTATAGGTTATCACAAGATACTGTATATAGTTCCCTATGCTATACAGTAAATCCTTGTTGTTTATTTTATATATGGTAGTATCTGTTAATCCCAAACTGTACTTTATCCCTCCCCCTCTTCCCTTTTGGTAACTATAGGTTTGGTTTCTATGTCTGTGAGTCTGTTTCTGTTCTGTAAATAAGTTCATTTGTACTGTTTCTTAAATTCCATGTATAAGTGATATATTAGTCTTTGTCTGACTTCACTTAGTGTGATAATCTCTAGGTCCATCCATGTTGTTGCAAATGGCATTATTTCATTCTTTTTTATGGCTGGGTAATATTCCATTGTGTGTGTATGTGCCACATCTTCTTTATCCATTCATCTGTTGATGGACAACAGCATGAAGTTTTAGGTGCAAATATTCATTTTGTTTAAGTGGGAAATATATGTTTTTTAAAGATTGAAGGTATCACTCCATTTTAGGGTCTTGTGTCTTAGATATCTTGGAAATGATAGCAAAAGTAAAACTGGTAAGCTTAGACCTTGGCACAGGACATTAGATAGGCATAAGGATTGCTTCGGGCTTCCCTGGTAGCTCAGCAGTAAAGAACCTGCCTGCCAACGCAGGAGACACTGGTTCAGTCCTTGGGTTGGGAAGATCCCCTGGAGAAGGAAATGGCAACCCACTCTAGTATTCTTGCCTGGAAAGTCCCATGGACAGAGGAGCCTGGCAGGCTACAGTCCATGGGGTCACAAAAGAGTCAGACACGACTTAAGTGACTGAACAACAACAAGGATTGCTTCATCTCAGAGAAAAACCTAAGTGACCCCTCCAATGATAATAGTATTCACGATTTACCAGTATAGCTATTGTCTTCCTAGAACAGGCTGGATAAAAGCTGAAGTTCTTAACAAGCCAGTTTCCCTTTTAGATCCTCCATGAAGACCCTCATCCTTCTTGTAGCTTTTATTACCAGACCATCGTGCTACAGTAGAACTGACTGTAGTCTTAACTTTCTTTAGTTACATTCCAAGCCTGAGGATATCATTCCACGCAACTCACCAGATAGTTAGTGAATACTTAATGTGTTTTTCAAAGTGCCAAGACTACAAAAAGGGATAAGCCTTGATTCTTACTCTCTTGGAGCTCAAAATGTAATAAAAAAAAAGACCTTAAAATGTAAACAACTAAGTAAAACCCAGTATTGTAAGTGCTCTGGGAGCACCGAGGGCTCAGTTCTGTCTGAGGGACTAGAGAGACCTTCACAAGGGAAGGTGAAGATAAAGGCTGAATCAGAGTTTTCCAGGCTGAGAGAAGGAGTAAGGATAGCCTTCCAGTCTATTGAGACCATGAGTTATGTGTGTTCAGAGCACAGGAAGAAAAGAACAAGAGAGTAGTGGAATGGTAGCTGAAGGTCACTGTTGAAAGGGTTTTATATGTCAGACAAAGGAGTTTGTATTTATCCTATAAGCAGTTGAGCAGTGAGGGCTTTTTGAGGAGGAGATGATGGAGAAAAATGATTGTAGGCAGGGAGCTAAAGCCATGGAGACTGACAGAAGGACAGTGCAACAGTTTGTTGAAAGATGGCCAGGTTATTAACTAAGGATCCCTTACGCAAGTGAAGAAGGGCTGAAGAAATGGGAAGGTCACTGAATGAATGAGGCCAGGGAAGATGAGAGAACGAGGAATGGGGAAGCATGAATTTTTTCACTAGGGAACTGGGACATGACAAGTAAACAAAAACCATAGAACATACAAGAAAAGCTACTAAGCAGCCAAGGTCAATGGATAGAGAAAAAGAACTATGTACTGAGCGTACTGTTGTTTGCCCCAGGAGATTCAAGTGAAAATTTCCTATATTGCTTTTGTGTATTTACTTTCCAAAAAGGATTTTAAAAAAACATAGCAGTAAGATTCCTATAGTAGAAATAGTAAATCAATGAACATAGTAGGGATTAGCTTAGTTGATATAATTGAGCTTCAAATTTGGTTTCAGGTTCCCTGCAGGCAGGGGGCTAAGAGGAAACAATGATTTGTCTCTATCTCTCATTGTTGGATGAAAGAAGTAAAGAAACATGATTATCTTTGTTTAAACCCAGTGTTGGTTACACATCCTTGACATCAGCCCAATTGTAGTGTTCTGTGGAACTCACTTTGGTAAGAACTACAGTTCTGTTCTCACGTCTCTGCAAACGGAGCCTGGATTTTTCTCACAAAGTAACTTCTGATTTTCTCCAGTAGGGAAGTCCTACAACCCCAGAGACCAAAATGATTTAGTCTGGAAAATTCTAAGATAGGTATTGAATTATCTCCCATAAGATTAGATAATTATATGAGGGCTCTTACAGAACATCCCAATGGGAGTGACCTGGCTTTGTAATCAAACCAGCAAAAAGAAATTCCACCAAGAACTTGACAAAATTAATTTGCTATATGGAGTTCTTAATTGTTGTTAGCTGATTGACTCTTGAAACATGTATACCAAAGACAGGAACTTTGGCTTCTACAATGATTACTGTTGGATTTTTGCTTTCTAAGTTGTTAGATGCAAAGGTTAGTTGTTACTTGAGGCCTCTCCTGGGTTGTGGTACAAAAGTATATTACCAACACGTGGGAAGATATTAGCAGGAATGCAGGTGTAACATTTATCTCAATGACATATTGAAGTATAAATTTTGAACGTATTTGAAGTATAAATTTTGAAGGAAATGGCAACCCACTCCAGCATTCTTGCCTGGGAAATCCCATGGACAGAGGAGCTTGGCAGGCTCCTTTGTGCACAGGTTCGCAAAGAATACAGTCCTGTGTAATGCTACATGAGGAAGCTGATTCCTTTTCTGGCACTGAAATGTTAGAGGAAGGATAAACGATGAACCTGTCAACCTTGCATGGCTTGGTACATAGCAAGGTTAAACTCACAGTACCCATGGCTAATGGAGACATCCAGGAGACTGTGGAAAAGACAGGTCTGGAGGCTAGAAGTCTAGATTGAGGTGAGAAGTAATGGGTGGGGGAGGTGAGGTCATGGGCTTGGAGGAGGTGGAAGCCTAGAGAGAGGACAGGGTCCTCCTAGGAGGAGAGCTTATGTGGAAAGAAGACCAAGGACCTCCTGGTATACTGGATTGTAACTGGCTATGCCCAGTTCTCCACCAGTAGCAAAGTTAGAAATGGTTTCCTGCTTTGTATTAATTATATACTTGGATGACTTCTGCAGATTATCAAACCCTCCCCTTTTTCCCCCCTGCTTTGTTAATAATTAAAGTTCTGTATCTTCAAGTCCTGGGTTACCTTTTGGTACCACTCTGTCTGCTAACTACAATTTATAGGTAAATCCATATGATTCTTTTTCTATAATTTCTGAGTAACTCCAAGTGACTGTTTCAAGGATAGAAATAACCTCTATTCTTAGCTTAAACACTGAGCATAATTCACAGCCCTTTTTCCCAGTAGTATAAGGTTTGTCTACAGGAAACTAAACAGTATCCCACACACTAGAAGCTGAGCTGTTGAATGGCCAGGGACTGTGTCTCACTTATCTTTCTCTCTGTAGTGCTGGGTGTAGAAATACGTGTTCGTTAAAGGAATGGATAAATGCACTTTGGACTTTTCTTGTGCCCTGCCAGATTTTTTGGCCGGTTTTCAGCTGTCTTCTTTGTTTTTCTGTTTTCATGTCATATGTTATTGTTCTTTGCCCCCAATCTTTAATAAACCTATTTATTTTCTCCTTTTTAACTTTGATTGGCATATAGTTGATTTACAATATTGTGTTAGTCTCCGCTGTACAGTAAAATGAATCAGTTGCACATATACATATATGCACTCTTTTTTAGATTATTTTACCATATAGGTCATTCCAGAGTGTGAGTAGAGTTCCCTGTGCTATACAGTAGGTCCTTATTAGTTATCTGTTTTATATATAGTAAGTAGTCATTTCTTTTTATTGCTGAGTAGCACTCCATGATGGCTTCCCTAGTGGCTCAAATGGTAAAAATCTGCCCATTACCTGTTTTATATAAAGTTGTGTGTGTGTGTATCAGTCCCAATTATCCCTCTCCTCCCTTTCCTTCCCTGGTAACTATAACCTATTGGTTTCTGCATCTGTAACTCTATTTCTGTTTTTTAAGTTCATTTGTATCATCTTTTTTAGATTTCCCATGTAAGAGATATCATATGGTATTTGTCTTTCTCTGACTTACTTCACTTTGTATGATCATCTCTAGGTCCATCCATGTTGCTGCAAGTGGCATTATTTCATTCTTAATGGCTGAGTAGTATTCAACTGTATATGTGTACCACATCTTCTTTATCCATTCATTTGTTGGTGGACATTTAGGTTATTTCCATGTCTTGGCTATTGTAAATAGTGCTTCAGTGAACATTGGGACACATGTATCTTTTCGAATTAAAGTTTCCTCTGGATATATGACCAGGAGTGGGATTGCTGGATCATATGGTAACTCTAGTTTTTTAAGGAATCTCCATACTGGTTTTCATAGTGGCTGTACCAATTTACATTCCCACCAACAGTGTAGGAGGGTTCCCTTTTCTCCACATCCTCTCCAGCATTTATTGTTTGTAGACCTTTTGATGATGGCTATTCTGAGCAGTGTGAGGTGATAACCTTGCTGTAGTTTAGATTTGCATTTCTCTGATAATTAGTGGTGTTGAGCATCTTTTCATGTGCCTTTTGGCCATCTGTATGCCTTCTTTGGAGAAATGTCTATTTAGATCTTCTGCCCATTTTTTGATTAGGTTGTTTGTTTGTTGACATAGAGCTACATGAGCTGTTTGTATATTTTGGAGGTTAATCCCTTGTTAGTCACTTTGTTTGCAATATTTTCTCCCATTCTGTGGGTGGTCCCTTGTGTCATTTTCCATTCAACTGAAAACATTGAAGTTGTGTAGGTTAACCCAGACTTGAACATTTCCTGGGATTATTTTGGGGCTCTCTTTTAAATTCATTGTCTGAAAATCCTTAGACCTGTCTGCATAGTTAATTCTGTAGGCATGTACACACCATATTTCTCTTAGGTACATGGCTTAAAGTTGATTTAAGAACACTAGAAAATTATTGATTTCATTGGGGAAATATCTTTTGTTCTATGAGAAGTAGAATTTTGAATTTAGAACTTATTTTTTATAAGAGCTTTACCAAGATATAATTCACATACCATAAAATTAACCCATTTAAAGTGTGTAAGTCCCTAATTATTAGTATATTCACAGAATTGTGTAACCATCATCATCACATAATCAACTTTACAACAATTTCCTCACCCCAAAAAGAAACCCCATACCAATTTTCAGTCACTCTCCATTTCTTCCAAGACAACCACACTCCAGCCCTGGACATGCAGACTTTGTCTGCATGGATTTGTTTATTCTGGACATTTCGTATAAATGGAATCATATAATAGGGGGTCATTTGTAACTGACTTCTTTCATGTAGCATAATATTTTCAAGGGACTCTTACGTTAGAACATGTATTAGTTCAATTGCTAAGTTGTGTCCGACTCTTTGCTACCCCATGGACTGAACCATACCAGGCTCATCTGTCCTCCCTTTTCTCCCAGAGTTTGTTCAAACTCTTGTCCATTGAGTCAGTGATGCTATCCAACCATCTCATCCTCTACCTCCCTCTTCTTTTGTCCTCAATCTTCTCCAGCATCAGGATCTTTTCCAATGAGTTGGCTCTTCGCATCAGGTGGCCAAAGTATTGGAGTGTCAGCATCAGCATCAGTCCTTCCAATGAACATTCAGGGTTCATTGCCTTTAGGATTGACTTATTTGATCTCCTTGCAGTCCAGAGGACTCTCAAGAGGCTTCTCTAGCACCACAGTTCTAAAGCATCAATTCTTTGATACTCAGCCTTCTTTATGGTCTGACTCTCACATCCATACATGACTCCTGAAAAAACCATAGCTTTGACTATGTAGACCTTTTGTTGGCAAAGTAATGTCTCTGCTTTATAATACACTGTCTAGGTTTGTCATAGCTTTCCTTGTGAGGAGCAGCTGTCTTTTAATTTCATGACTGCAGTCACTGTCCACAGTGATTCTGGAGCCCAGGAAAATAAAATCTGTCCCTGTTTCCATTTTATCACCTTCTATTTACCATGAAGTGATGGGAGCAGATGCCATGATCTTCGTTTTCTGAATGTTGAGTTTCAAGCCAGCTTTTTCACTCTCCTCTTTCACCTTCATGAAGAGGCTCTTTAGTTCCTCTTTACTTTCTGCCATTACAGTGGTGTCATCTGCATATCTAAGGTTGTTGATGTTTCTCCAAGCAATCTTGATTCCAGCTTGAGCTTTATCCAGCCTGGCATTTCACATGATGCACTCTGCATAGAAGTTAAATAAGTAGGGTGACAATATACAGCCAATTTGCATACTCCTTTCCCAATTTGCAGTTAGTTGTTCATGTCTGATTCTAACCTGATCCATATCCAGGTTTCTCGGGAGACAGGTAAGGTGTTTTGGTAGTCCCATCTCTTTTAGAATTTTCCACAGTTTTGTTGTGATCCACACAGTCAAAGGCTTTAGGGTAGTCAGTAAAGAAGAAGTAGATGTTTTTTGGAATCCTCTTGCTTTCTCCATGATCCAGCAAATGTTGCCAATTTGATCTCTGTTTCCTCTGCCTTTTCTAAACCCAGCTTGTACATCTAGAACTTCTCAGTTCCTGCTGAAACCTAGCTTGAAGGGTTTTTAGCATAACCTTGTTAGCATGTGAAATGAGCGCAATTGTATGATAGTTTGAACATTCTTTGGCATTGCCTTCTTTGCAGTTGGAATGAAAACTGACCTTTTCCAATCCTTTGTCCACTGCCAAGTGTTGACAAATCTGTTTACTTACTGAGTGCAGCACTTTAACAGCATCATTTTTGAGGATTTTACATAGCTCAGCTGGAATTCTATCATCGCCATTAGCTTTGTTTACAGCATGTATTAGCACTTCATTCTTTTTTATTACTGAATGATATTCTATCGTATGGAAATACTACATTCTAAAACATTCATTTGGTAGTTGATGGACATTTGAGTTGTTTCCACTGAATGGCTATTGTGAATAGTTCTGCCATGAACTTTTGTGGATGAGTACTGGGACTTTACAGAAACAATTCTGTAGTTTCTGTCATTGTAATAGAGGAGACCATAGGATCAAATACAGCAAGAGTGTATAGCAGTGCATACCAGGAAGTGAAAAATAGGCCAACAAGATAAATTTACTGGGAGAATTTAAGGCCAAGTCTAACTACTCACAAGGGACTCAAGGCAGGACACACAAAGCTTAAAATTATGATTCTCTTTGAGACTGTTACAGCTTTTTGCTGACCACAGACAATGAAAGTTTGATATTTTACTGTATATGTTCGAAAATTGAAACACACTTTTCCCAATGGTACTATTCCTGGAGACCAGAGTTCCTCACTTCTAAAACCTTTCTAATCTTAGCATGCTTTTTGGATGGTTAAAACTAGTCACTGTCATACTTGTCTTGGTTTTTGTCTGTCTGCCTTATTTCTAGGTATAATGGGATTTTTAAAAATGAACTCTTCTTGTTTCGAACCTCTGATTAATACACTTATTCTTAGATAATACTATGTTAGTCCTTGATCAGGAATTTGATCAAATTTGAAAAAAAATCTCAGTCATTGAAGATAAAAGCAGACTAGAGTCAGTTAATACTGTCAGGTTCTATCTCATGGAACTTGAGCAAGATATAGACTGCTATGTCAAGGACAACTCCTGAGAATAGAGTATATCTAAATACATTAACCCTGTAAATTTGGTCTGAACAGTTTATTACAGTAATCTATGGATAAAATTTTATCATGTTGTCACATGCCCAGCAAATCTGGTCACATCTAAAGAAATCTCATCCTAGTGATCTTAGCTTAGTGATTTCATTTTGCCCAGATGATTAGCTGTGATACACTTTACTACAGCAAAGATGATGGAAAATACAGAGTAATTCCCAGATTCTGGGGTAGCTACAATAGTGATGGGGGGGAGGACTAAAATTAAAGAAAATATGATGAATCAACTTATAAGTGTTCTTGAGCTACCCTATATATATATAAAGAGAGAGAGTGTTGTTCTTTAGTTGCTCAGTCGTGTCCGACTCTTTGCAACCCCATAGACTGTAGCCTGCCTGGCCCCTCCATCCATGGGATTTCCCAGGCAAGAATACTGGAATGGGTTGCCATTGCCTTTTCCAGGGGATCTTCCTGACCCAGCTATCAAACCTTCATCTCCTGCATTGGCAGGCTGGTTCTTTACTGATGAGCCACCAGGGAAGCATGTATATATGTATGTGTGTGTGTGTGTGTGTGTGTGTGTGTTTGTATGTGTGTGTAATATATATATATATATAGTGCCAAGCTCAGTAGGTTCTACTAGATTGCTGTTCTTTCAGACAGTTTAAGTGCTTTCTTTTGGTAAGTAGGGATTTCCCTGGCAGCTCAGACGGTAAAGAGTCTGCCTGCAATGTGGGAGACCCGGGTTCGATCCCTGGGTCAGGAAGATCCCCTGGAGAAGGAAATGCAACCCACTCCAGTATTCTTGCCTGGAGAATCCCATGGACGGAGGAGCCAGGCAGGCTGCAGTCCATGGGGTCGCAAAGAGTCAGACATGACTGAGCGACTTCACTTTTTGGTAAGTAGCTTTCAGCACACCTGAGTTTCCAAATCCACAAAGTAGACAATACAGAGAGAAAGAAGTCGTAATAATTATGAACACTTAGAATGGGCCAGGCCTGGTTCTAACAGAGCTGTACGTAGAGACTGTAGACTGCACTGGCCCACTGAGCCTCCTGACGTGCTAAGAGCTTAGGACAGTTTTCTAGCCTCAGCAGTTGGCATAGCCTGGCTTTGAATCAAGGTCTTTCTGACTCCCAACCATCCTCTCAATCCCTCTTCTAATTCCGGCTTCAGCCATAGGTTGCAAAAGGGACCAAAAAGACAATGTGTCCAAAGAAAAAGTATCTCACGTTTCTTGACTTGATTCAATATTGCTTTTCAATGCAGATATCACTGGAAGAAATGGTACGTGATTATAAAATCCCACTGAGGTTTATTCAGTAGGAAAGGGGTTGGAAATGAAGAGCTCTGAATGCATTACAAGGGGACAATGCTAAGAGAGAAGGATTCGAAACAAGAGCCTGGGGGTTCCTGCCATTTTTACTGTTTTGCTTAAGGCAAACCTAAAATATGCATATTTTTACTTCCCACCCTGTGAGCGGCTCCTTAATTAACACTGGTAGTGCCAAGGCATATTAATGTCTCTTTTCCTCTGGTTGAGGGGTATTTTTGACTTTATGTTTGATAAAACTTTACAGTATAGCTTTAAATATTTCAACTATAATTGAAAAAGGCTCTGTGCAATTTCCAGTTTTTAAAATACCTCACGCTTGTGAAATGTGTCTTTGCCTTTTTTTTTTTTTTTTAGTAACTGCTAATTTGCCGGATTTATAGTTGCCGTAGTAGTTCTGTGTGATTTACTACATGTGCCCAAATCCACATGGGTGGATATGATTTAGCAGCTTTTAATGCTGTACGAGGGTAAAGATAGATTTCTCTGGACCTAATCTTTTTAGAGGCAAACCTTTGTAGTTGTTCTCGCTTTATGAAATAGATCTTACGTGTGCTCATGCTTTGATATACAGTTGGATGTGTTAAGACTGTTAAGACCATGATCACTGAAAAGTGATCTCCATACAACTATTTAATTACAGTAAGGAGGTTCTATTTAAAGAGTACATGAACTGCATTGAAAACACTTGATTGACAGCAGTAAATTAATTGAAATTACACAAAGATTGTTGTAATGTTCTTTATTATAACTAGCAGAGAGCTAGTTATGATTGCTAGAGGGGCCGGATGCTTTCATGTTTTCAGCACGTGGAGGTAAAGCCAATTTGATTTCTCTCTTTTCTGTCTCTTATGTCCATTAGCTAGTTAGGAAAAAAAATATTTAATGCAAATTTGTATCTGGACCACCACATTTATACACATGATGACATTAAATTAATCAGATAGATATACATAGTTGTAGAATGGGGTTTTGTTTTAAGCTCTGTGGAGAATAAATTAATAATGGATGGCAGGCTTTTTTTTTTTAGCACGACTGACTACAGGAAGAAATTGTGGTGACAGAAACCATGTGAAGTGAATTTGAATTAGTGTTCTTTAGGGAGATACCAGAGAAATATAATTTACAAGATAATCAAGAGCCTAAATAGATTCTCTGTGGAGTCGGCATCTGATTCCTGACATATATTCATCTATGTTGAAATGACTCCACAAATACCTTCTAACAATTAGAGAGTCAATAGAGGTGAAATGCGCATGTATAACTTCAAGAAAAGCAAAATATATATCAGTAATAATACACATCGGCTGCCAACTGTTAAAATGAGTAGATTGTATACTTGTGGTTAAGGTTTAAAATGAGTCACCTTGGAACAGTGGTATCTCATTGATCTTTTATGGGAATGCTATATCACCTACGTGCTTTATAAATACTGTGTCCAAAAAAATGTAGCATTATGATATACTTTAAAGGGTACTGACATAGATGTTTTTAAATATAAGAAAATGACTTAAGCCCTTTCGCCCTTATAAACTATTTCCCAACCCCTAAAACCACTCTGTAACCATGGCCACATTTATTAGGAAATGTATAGTAAAAGTTATCTCTAATTCAACTCTTTGAACATCAGTTTTTCTTGGTAATCTTGAAAATTTATAAATACCTGTAAAAGAGAATTTAGACTCTAAAAACTTCATATTTTACTTGGTTTCTGGCGAACATACCTCCTTTTGAGCTATTTCTGGCCTTTTTAGTCTTTGCCATGATAGCTTGTCCTGCCTCAGAACTTCAGGGGAAAAAAGTATTCTTTCAAAATCAGGCCTGTTATTCAGCTTAATAGAAGTTTTATGTGTGCCACATATTTGTTTAGGAGAAGGTACTTGTTTGGTTCATTGGACCCTGTTGTGGTAAATTTAGATTTGAATGAGTGCTGAGGAAACCTTGATCAGATATTTACAAAATCAACATGTCCTGGTAGCTTTCTGATTAATATAATGTTAGCTTTTGCTTTGAGGCGGCGTCTTCTGCTCCTTCCATTTTTTCCAGTGGTAGGTCATATATAGAGTGAGAAAAATTAAAAAGTCATAACTGTGCTTTAAAACAAGATAAACATCTCTGTGGACCAGAAATGGCGGGTTGGGCAGTAGTATATGGGGCTTAGTCAGTGAACTTTCAACTCCTGTTGGAATAGCAGTAATTAAAATGCAAAGTCAGACATGACTTAGTGACTAAACAACAGAATTCTCCTCACCAGCTCGGGGCACAGAGCCAGATATTTGAAATCAGGGTCCTGCCAAAACACACCTGGAGAGAGACATACATATACTCACTTATATGAAAAAGTTGAAGTGTTAATCACTCAGTCATGTCCAATTCTTTGTGACCTCATGCACTGGAGCCTGCCAGGCTCCTCTGTCCATGCAGTTCTCCAGGCAAGAATACTGGAGTGTGTTGCCATGCCCTTCTCCAGGGGATCTTCCCACTGAACTCAATAGACATGGTAAACTAGGCTGGACCCAGAGGAAGTAAGGAATTGAAAAGAATTCTGAGGACTTCACTATACAAAGTAGTAAGAAAAACAGATAAATATAAATAAGCAATTAAGAAAGATAGGGAATGAACCATAAGGCTGTAAAATATACCTAGTACAAGGTTCAGAAGAAGAGAAGGGAGGAAATGGCAGAGAAGCAATAACCACCGAGAATCTTCCAGAAATGAAGAATGATGTGAGTCTTTAACGAAATGGTCTCCTGAGAGAAATTTCAAACATCTGGGAAGGCAAGAAAGGCCTGTGTAGAGCAATTGGTATTCTTTACAGCTCAGCTTTGGGAAGTCCTGACTGATTCAAATGAGTTCTCTCTGTTTTTCACTGGAAAACATAAAAACAGAAATGCAGTGTGTTGTATATATTAAACCATGGTTTCTGAACAGGGGCGCTTATAAATAACTCATTAAAGGAGAGCTTCATGGAAACCTAGGCCCAGACGAACACCTCTCTGGAAAAGGTAGATAACTTTGTGAGAAATAAGAGGTAAGACGGTAGTCGTTTGTTGTACTATTCTGAAACCCATGTCTAAAAGCAATGTTTTCAAAAAGATCATTGTGGATGACCCACTCTGGTAGAAAGAGTTTTGAATAGGATTCTACATATAAAAAAGGTGTTTTCAGTTGGGATATTTCAATGAAGGTGGATTTCTTTTAGCGGATACTTCAAGCAGAAAAAAAATAGATGATAATTTCTATCAAATGAAACCCTCTGAAGAGTGGATGATGCTTCAAGTTCACAGAAACATTTAGATGATTGTCAGTTAAGTGGCCAGAAATTGGATTTAATTAACATGAGCTACTTGTGTTGGCTTACACCCAGAGGACCTATGTACAGAATCTAGCTAAGGGTAAACTTATTTTGATAAATTTCTTCTTATTACTGCTTTGTCAGAGCAGATTGCTAGGAAACAGACTACACACATAACTCTCTGTGAAGATTGATAGCAGACAGAATTTCAGTCAATACAAATAGAGTATATTTCTGTAAATGAAAAAGATCATTGATTTCCCTGCATTACTTGAAACAAATTCCTGGAAAACTGGTAACATTAGGTATAGGGTAACTCTTTGTGCATGCTAAGTCACTTCAGTCGTGTCCTGACTCTTTGTGACCCTATGGACTACAGCCCACTAGGCTCCTCTGTTCATGGGATTCTCCAGGCAAGAATACTTGAGTGGGTTGCCATGCCCTCCTCTGGGGTATCTTCCCTGGGTAGAACTTCAAACAAAAACAAAAAAAGAGATTAGATTGGATTGAAATAAAATCTTTGGTGTGGAGGTCCAGCATTTTGAAACTGGGTGTTCTGGAAGATGTGCCATCCCTGAGGAATGCTCATTCCAGGTATGGAGCAACAGAAAACATTTTCCTAAGAGGAAAAACCCTCTTGCAAAACAAGAGCCTCTGGAGACACAGGTTTGATCCCTGGGTCAGGAAGATCCCCTGGAGTAGGAAATGGCAACACGCTCCAGTATTCTTGCCTGGGAAATCCCATGGACAGAGAAGCCTGGCAGGCTATAGTCCATGGGGTCGCAGAGAGTCAGACACGATTGAGCACACACCGATAACAGGAAGCCTGATCATGAGATTATTTTTCCTCCTCCAACTGGACAAGGGAAAAACTCTTCTTGACTGCTCACTACTTCTCATGTCCTTTCCCATTGATAAAGATCTTCCACCTTTGTGGCTAGGACATTCTCTAACCCAATGAAATAACATCTGTGAACAATAGAAATCTACCATCCTATTTTGGTGTTCATTATATCTGGAAGAAGGATACCAAGAGTTCTAATCATTTGCTGGGTACCAAATAACAGAAGTGCCCTCCGTTGGCATTCTCAACAATTTGAAAGCAAGAAGGAAACCCATACTCCTAAATGTCTCTATTAAAAAACATAAAAAGAAAGGACTTAAGTGTTCAACTTAAAAGCTAGGGGAAAAACACAGTAAGTTATAGGAGATTATTTGACATAAAAGGCACCTGGGGTAACTGAAGAGCTTAACCACATTCCTGATGTAAAGACTCAATAATGCAAAGTCAGCTGTTTCCATTTTATTCTCTACATTCAGTGTCACTCAAACCCTAAATGTCAACAAGGATTTTCCTGGAATAGGAAATCTTGACTCTAAAATCATAGAGGTGATCAAAGAAGTATGAAGAACCAAGACAATTTTATGGCAGAACGAAGTGGGAGTGAGAAGGCCTACCAGACCACAAGATATTCATGGCCATAATGTGGAATTCACACAGGGACACACAGATAATAAACCAACCACAGAGAATAGAGACCTCTGAAGCACACTTGTGTATTTATGGGTGCTCAATGGACTGTAAAAATGCCATCGAAATCAGTGGGAGTCGGGGAAAGGTGGACTATACAAGGCACAGTGCTGGCTTAATAAGTTATCTACATCAGGGGGAGTCAAGTTAGATTTCATGTTCACACCAAACAAAAGATTCTGGGTTAAGTTGTAAATGTGAAAAACAGGGTTGTTAACTGTAAAATGTAGGTGTGCGGGAGATTTTCTTAAAACATGACACACAGAAAACATGGAGGAATGTTTTGAAATTAAAAATCATTGTAGAATAGGATGCCAAGAGTAAAGGTCAAAATCAGCTGTACTAATATTTGGCCAAGAGATAGTATTTGCTATGCTATAATTGGCAATAAATAAGCATCTAGAACATATCCAGAATTTGCATAAGAAAAAGACTACCCAGTAGGGAAACAGGTACGGAAACATTAAAAGCCAACTAAGATGAAAGATATTCATCCCCTGGGAATTCCCTGGCCGTCCAACGATTCTGTGCTTTCACTGCCAAGGGTGCGGGTTTGATCCCTGGTCAGGGAACTGAGATCCCATGATCTGTGTGGCACAGCCAAAAAAAGGTCAGCCTCACCAATAAAATCACCCGAAACTTACATGTTTGATAATGCCAAGTATTTGATGAAGATGTGGCCAAATGGAAAACCTCACTCACTGCTGGTGGGAGAACAAATTGGTATAAAAACACTTAGGAGAGCAGTTTGGTGATCTTTGGCAATGTTGGTGGTGGTGCTGGAACCCAACAATTTTATATCTATATTTATTCTGTAAAGAATCTCTCAAACAGGTATTCAAGGAGACCAGTAGAAGGAAATTCATTGTGTCACTGTTTGTATTAGGGAAAAGTTGGGAACAACCTAAATGGTCTTTGACAGGAGAATGTTGATGGCATATTCAAGCTGCAAAAGAATGTTGAAGGCAAAAAGCAAGTCTTAGAATGGGATGTACATGCTTCAACAAAGTTCTTAAAGTTTAGGAACATGCTATGTTAAATAATGCTATTAGATTGAATCGCATGAAATGGCCATTTATGTAGGTTTAAAAAAGCTGAATATCACTGTCTTTATTAAGTTCAACCTAGTAATGATGGATATCATGGTAGTGATGGACATGGAACTCAGGATGGCATTATCTCCTTAGGGGTAGTGGTGAGCAGGGAACTGACATAATAAGGAGAACTTGTGGGGACACTTCAGCTATAACTGTCATATTTTATTTCTTCAAATTTTTGAAGAAAATATGGCATATGTTAAGTTTATTAAAGCACCATGGTGGGTACATGGGTACACTTTTACTATGTTCTTCTACCATGCTGTTGAAAATATTTGATGATTTGTTTAAGCAAACCCAAGTGTCAATAGAAGTATAAGAATTATAATCTGATGACAGTCTAAGGCAATATTTACACAATGATTAACTCCTTTGCTGCTTAATTATGTAAACATAGCACTCACAAGGCTTTTAAGTATAGAAGATTGAAAAGCATCTCCCCTCACACACACCGGGCAGACGCTTCAAACTTTATTTTGTTTTTTGTTTTTGTTTTTTTTCTTTAAGCATTGCTAAAATCGTCATCATAAAAACCATTCATTAAGTGCCTCTCTTTTGCTTGCTATTGTGTTTGGTGGCGGTCAGAAATATCTCTCTGCCATTAGTATAAGAAATCTGGTGATGATATTCAACTTCCTTTTTCTTGTTTTTTCCCTTGTTTTTTTCCCCCACTTCTTTGATGCCAAATAGGAATCTGCAGGCAGAATATGATCGTCTCAAGGAGCAGCATGAACATAAAGGCCTGTCCCCACTGCCGTCCCCTCCTGAGATGATGCCCACCTCGCCACAGAGTCCCCGGGATGCTGAGCTCATTGCTGAGGCCAAGCTACTGCGTCAACACAAAGGCCGCCTGGAAGCCAGGATGCAGATCCTGGAAGACCACAATAAACAGCTGGAGTCCCAGTTACACAGGCTCAGGCAGCTGCTGGAGCAAGTGAGACACCCATCTCTCTAACATGGGATCTTTACAAAAATCCACTTTCCCCTCTTACAACTAAGAACCAGAACTCTCAGTCCTTTTCAGAAATGCAGCAAACATTGATTTGGTCATTATTCAGTGTGTGTTTTGCCAAGTGCTAGATAGCAAGGGATATAAGAATAGGAATGAAATGAGCGTGTCGTTTTATGTTGCTGCCAGATTGTGTCCTATGAAAATGTGTTGTATTTGACCAATTTAAAATTCATCTTGGGAAAAAAAATGCAGAAAGGTTTCCACTGGTATCCGAAAGTGAAATTTTTACCTCTTGAAAATCAGGAGCTCTCTTTTTTGTAGTTACTCTTATTTTGTGGTATGCCTTTGGTTCCTTTTGATAATCCCTAAAATATAATTTAAGTGGCCGTTGAAAATGTAGCAGGATATTGCATTGTAGGAGACCCTTCCCTGCACATAGTCCTGGCTTTCTGGGAATTATAAATTTTGAGATATGGTCTCTCCATCTTATTGCATAATACTTCACAAAAGTATGAATTTTCCATTACATTTTTGTGGTCTCATATGGGCTTCCCTGATAGCTTAGTTGGTAAAGAATCTGCCGGCAATGCAGGAGACCCCAGTTCAATTCCTGGGTCAGGAAGATCCACTGGAGTAGGGATAGGCTGCCCACTCTAGTATTCTTGGGCTTCCCTTGTGGCTCAGCTGGTAAAGAATCCACCTGCAATGCAGGAGACCTGGGTTCGATCCCTGGTTTGGGAAGATCCCCTGGAGAAGGGAAAGGTTACCCACTCCAGTATTCTGGCCTTGAGAATCACATGGACTGTATAGTCCATGGGGTCACAAAGAGTTGGACACTACTGAGCGACTTTCACTTGCACTTCATATGATTTCACCATTCTCATATGACCTTCTACATCTTTCAGTTAGTGTAATGATTTTTTTCTATCTTATTCCACTGTAGCTGTACTGTCTTTCAAACTTTTGAGGGGTTATGATTCAAATACAAAGACAGTATCCATGGATCTTATCAACTGTGAAATTTCCCAACTTTAACTGTCTGTGGGAGATTTCTAATTAGGAAAAGTCATAATTTCAGAGTCTTGAGTGTCTATAATGGGTTTAAATTTATGTATTTGTTTGAGTGTTTATTATGGAAAATAATTCTATTTTCTTTGGATGCCTTAGCCCCAGGCCGAGGCCAAGGTGAATGGCACAACGGTGTCCTCTCCTTCTACCTCTCTTCAGAGGTCAGACAGCAGCCAGCCTATGCTGCTCCGGGTGGTTGGCAGTCAAACTTCAGAATCCATGGGTAAGTGTCTGTCTTAGCTACTCTTGGATTTTGCCATCTCTTAAGGTCTGGAAATGGTGAACTATTTGCAGCAACTTTTAAATTGCCTGCTCAATTATTTAATGTCAGTTATGGACCAGAGGTTGTCATGAATGCCTTAGGGGTACAGAGATGAAAGACACAGTCCCCTCACCCTCTAAGGTCTGGCTGTTCAGTTACTAGAATAAGGCCACGTGGTATTAGTTTCAGTCCTTTGGGAGATCTGAAAAGGATTTTTGATGAATTGATATCTGTGAAGGGTTCAGAAGGATGGAGGAGGAACTGAGCATTTGTTGAAGATGGAGAGATGAAGGCCAAGGACAGGAAAGAGCCAGGGTTCCAGACATTAGAAAGATAGGATCCCGGCAGGAGTGGGGGAAAGTAAGGCCTCAGAGGAAGGTTAGGGTCACAATGTAGTGACGTGAATACTGGGCAGAGGTGTTTGGTCAGGGTCACAGAGCCACTGAGAATCATTTAGCAGGTAAGAAGTAGCTGTAGAGATGTACTCTGGCAGCTTTATCTGTCCCAGAGTAAAACTTCTATAGTTTGAAAGACCAGTGAGAAGGCAGTCACAAAGGCCAAGTTATGGGACTTCTGAGGCTGCTTAAGAGATGTCTGGGATGGGATAGGAGGAGATGACTGTGACTTATTTGAAAGTACAGTACCCAAGACCAGGGGTCTGACTGGAAGATGTGAGGAAAGGAGGGGAGAGGACTTGGTTGGAAGAAGATGGTGATCCTTTTGAAGGTGGAGGTCCTGTCTTTGAGGAAGTGGTAAAAGGGCAATCTGGAGAGATTTGAGGGTGAACCTCATAGAATGGGGAGCCGAAAGGTATGAGAGGAAAAATATAACACAGGGGCATGGTTTCAGGGCCTTGGGGAAGACCTCCATTTAGTTGATGGGGGGAGTAGTGTTGGAAGGTGTAGACACACCAAGTCATATTCTTCAGACTGAGAAGGAATGTTAAGACCAAACAGTGAAGCAGGTAACTCCATAAATGAAAGCCAGCGTTCATTTCTTTTGTGAAGGAAGAGGAGATGTTTGAAGTTGTTTTCCCAGCTTTGCCACACCTCAATGATTTAGGGCATCGGCTGCTCTTGCCTCCACCTGAGATCTGAATCGAGGTAATCGACTGTTGGGACTGTAAGCAATAGCTCAGCATCTGAAAACATATGCCTTTGTAAAGTCCTTACATTCCCAAAACAATGGAGTTTTAGTATGTCTGTTGTTATTTCCTACTGCAGGATTTTCTCTTTTTTTGAAGTAAGCCCGGCCTGAGAAGCTAAGTCGCATATTTGAGAGGTGAGATGCAAAGCCCTGGGTGCTTAGAAGTATTAATTATTTAGACCTGTCACCATGAGCCCGGAGGCAGCATGCCTATGAAAGCACCCAAATTCACCTCAGGCCATCGGCCTGATGATTTGTGGAGCTCAGAGAATCGTGGCAGACTTAAATACAAGGACAGAAGTGCATTTGCCAGCGGCTGAGTTAGGCTAAGAGATAACTTGCCAGTGTCAAATGGATAGGCTCTATTGTTAGTAAGCTTGTTCTCTGAAGAGACTGAGTGCAGAGGTGATTCCCCCCCACCCCACTGTTGCTGTTCATTTGCTAAGTCGTGTCAACTCTTTGTGAACACATGGACTGCAGCACACCAGGCTTCCCTGTCCTTCACTAACTCCCTGAATTTGCTTAAATTCATGTCCATTGAGTCCTCACTGTAAAGAAGGGGGCAGGGAAAGACCCTCTTCTTGAGAGATGCACATGTATTAAAATAAATGCAGTGTGTATCCTCATGCTTTGAAGCTCCAAGGTGTGATAAGGCTGGGATTTGCTGAACCATACTCTGGTAGAATGCCACATTCTTGTAATATATAACCCCAGGACTCTGTAAAGAGAAGTACAGGTGAAGTCATACTGGGTGATCTATCTAATGAGTTGGAGTGTTTCCTCAAACTATGACATACTTACCAATGGTAAGTCTCTGTGTACCATGTGGGTGTTCTATACATTTTTTTTTAATGGGATGGTATGCTGTGAAGCTCACATTATGTTTTAAAATAAGACAAATAGAAATGGACAAAGTCTGTCTTCCTAACAACTTATCTCTGACTCCTTAACTTGTACCCAGTCATTCTTTTTAAAGAACATTTTGTATTTTGTTTGTTTACACAATGTTAAAAGTTTCCTTCCCTGCTTAGAACAATTTCAAACTTAGGGCAGAATTGCAATTTAGTCAACATTTTGCCAATTTGCTGTATTTATTTATGTTTGTTAACATCTTTGTGTCTGTGTGTGTATGTGTGTGTGTGTGTATATATACTGTATATATTCCTGTTTTATGTGCATTATAGTTTTACTCATTGAATGACTATATTTCATACATAGTAACATTTCATCCCTAAACATTTTAAGATGTATCTTCCAAGGTGAAAAATATTTTCTTACATAGTCACACTCAGGAAATTAACACTGATATACCACTATTATCTAATAGATAATTTAGATTCAGATATCCCCCATTCTGCCAATAATATTCTTTCTATTAATAGCCTTTTATCTTTTTTCATTTAGAAGCCAATGAAAGGTCACCCTTGGCATCTAGTTGTCATGTCTCTTGAGTTTCCTCTAATCTAGAACACTCCCCCAGCCTCTTCAGATGTTACAGGACACTGGCATTTCGGAAGAGGTCAGGCTAGTTGTTGTGTAGAATGTTTCTCACTGGGGATTTGCCTGCTTGTATAATCCCAATTGGATTCAGGCTAAGTATCTTATGCCAGATTACCACATAGGTGATGTTGTGTCCTCAGCACATCACTTCAAGGCTTTTTCTCAAGATTGCCAGCTAGACCTCTCCCGTGAATATGTTCTGGATAAAATCAGATAAAAATAGAACACACTCTGAAATCACGGTCAGCCTCCAGAACATCTCTCCCACTGTCTAAACTGTACATAGGTACCAGTTTTCTGCATTTTCTTCCTTTACCTACCTGCCTTCTTTTTTTTTAAGCTTCATTCAGGTGTAAATGATAAAGATATACTTTTAATGTATACATCTTGATAAATTTGAGCATGTGTGTGTGTGTGTGTATATATATGTATACACACACACATATATATACACACACACCCCCATGGGCTTCCCTGGTGGCCCAGTGGTAAAGAATCCCACCTGCCAATGCAGGAGACATGGGTTCAGTCCCTGGGTAGGGAAGTTCCCCTGGAGGAGGAAATGGCAAGCCACTCCAGTATTCTTACCTGGAGAAGCCCATGGACAGAGGAGCCTGGTGGGCTACAGTCCATTGCAAAGAGTTGGACACAACTGAGCAACATGATACCATCATCATAAGCAAGGAACTAAATTCTTCTGTCTTTCTCTCTTTCTTTCCTTCCATTTTACTGCTTTACCATGATATTCAAAATCCACCCTCCTATACCAGTCAGTTTTTTTCTCCCTAGTTAAGTACTTAACCTCCTTAAAAGCAACAACTAAGTCTTGCTCATTTTCTTTCCCAATTGATCACCTTTTATGCAACAAGCATTCAGTAAAATGCCTCTTGAATGAATATTTTCAAAGTCAAGCACAGTACACCATTATGTAGATACAGAATGATTCACACACTGAGAAAGTTTCACTGGAGTTTCTGGATCAAGATGACAACATAAGATCCTGAACTTCCCTCCTCGCACACAAACACAGAATCTACAACTCCACACTGAATAGTTCCCTCTCAAAGACATTCAGGAAATAGCTGAGTGAGTCCTATACATAAACGTCGGACAACCAAAAAAGCCCACATCCAGCATGTAGGAGATGTAGAAAACAAACCGAATGGTTACCAGGGGAGTTGGGAGGTTGCCATATATAAAACAGATAGTCAGGACTTACTGTATAGCACAGGGAATTCTACTCAGTACTCTGGAATGACATATGTGGGAAAAGTATCTAAAAAAGAGTGGATGGATATATAACTGATTCACTTGTCTATATACCTGAAGCTAAGAACATTGTAACGCAACTCTACTCCAATAGAAACGAATTGAAAACAACATAGGAGAGTCTGAGCCACAGTCTTGCTGTGAACCCCATCCCGGTCATGGTGACACACAACCAGGAAGGAACTCACAACTATTAGCTTCTCTCTGAGTAGTAAAGGTTTGAGCCCCAGCTCTTAATATGTCCTTCTACCTGAGAGATGGGCTCTCCAAACATCTAACATCCATGAAGTCCAGAAAGCCAGAGTGAACAGAGACAGTACTTACAGGGGGACTCACCATGCCTCACACTGCCCCTGGCCAACTGCACAGCATAAAGGCAACAGGTTGCAATGCACCCAGTCTTTCCATGAAAGAGGCTCATTTGTCTATATCTTAAAAGCCTCAGCCTGAAGAGGCAGGCTTCTAATTTAACACACATCCAGGGGCTGACTTCCATACTCTCCAGAGATGACATAGGCCAGCTAGTGCCGTCTCCCCACTCCTGCCTCGCTCCAGGTCATGGGTATCTCCCAGAAAGGAACTTGTGTGCATATCTGCCGTTCTGGTAGTCCGTGGGGGCTTATGTTCACAGCTCAGTGAAATGGTAGCATACCAAAAGGAAAAAAAAAAAAAAACAGCAGTTTTTAAATAGCTAGCTATCTTCCCAGAGCTCAGTGCAGAGGGAGCATACAGAAACTTACATCTCCCAGTCTTTCCCTAAAAGAGGTCTGTTTACAGACTTTAAAAGCTGTTGCCTAAGGCTCAGTCTTCCACTCATCTTGCATCTAAGTGCTGACTGAAATCCTCCTCTCCGTTGGAACCCTGACAGGTCTGGGCACACCCTCAACTACAGAGGCAGTAAGAACAAATAAGCCTCCTTGGACAATCACGAGAATTTCAGAGATGATCAAGAGGTAGGGCAGAGCTGAAAAATAAGGCTCATCTCCTACCTGAGATCACCCCTTCAAGATGGGAGGGGTAACTTGTAGCTAATGCATAGAAACCAACAGAAAGGGACAAGGAAAAGGGGAAAAAAAGAGAAACATGTTTCAAAGAAAAGAACATGCTAAAACCTCAAAAATGACCTTAAAGAAATTGAGATAAGTGTTTTCCAAATAAAGATTACAAAACAGCAGTCAAAGAGATGCCCATCAAGGTCAGGAAAACAATGCACAAAGTGAAAATTCCGACAAAGACAGAAAATATAAATGACAAAGCAATAAATACAGTAACAGAACTGATAAATACAATAGAGGCATTCAGCAGTGGACTAGATGAATTGGGAATAAAAGATGAGCAAACTCAAAGAGGACAATGGAATTCATCCATAATACACCAAGTTTTTAAGTAGCTTTAGAAAAACTTACAGTTACCAGAGAGAGTTGGGGATTAACATATACACACTACTGTATATAAAATAGATGACTCTTATCAGTACTCTGTAACAACCTATAATGGGAGAGATGGATGTAAAAAAGAATATTTGTATATATAACTCAATCACTTCGCTGTACATCTGAAACTAACACAACATTGTCAGTCAACTATATTTCAATAAAAAAATTAAAGATAAAGAGAAGATAGCTTAAGGAGCTTATTGTACACCATCAAGCAGACAAAACAATTATTCCTAACATAGAGTCCTAGAAGGAAAAGAGAGAAAGGAGCAGAAAACTTTCTTAGCCTGAGGAAGGAGACATACTGTCAGGAAACCTGGACAGTTCCCACACTAAGACACATCATAATTAAACTGTCAAAAGTTAAAGACAATGAGAAAGTCTTAAAAGCAACAAGAGAAAAACAACTTCTTACATACAAGGGAACCCCATAAATCCATCAGCAGATTTTTCTACAGAAACTTGACAGGCCAGAAGGGAGTTTCATGATATATTCAAAGTATTAAAAAAAAAACTGCCAAGCAGAATACTCTATCCAGCAAAGTTGTCCATCAGAATTGAGGGAAAGAGAAAGAGTTATCCAGACAAGCAAAAGCTGAAGGAAAGCAGCACCACTAGACCAGCCTTAGAAGAAATGTAAAAGAGACTTCTTTAAATAAAAGGGTCATAATTAGTAACAGGAAAACATGGAAGTATAAGTCTCACAAGGTAAGAATATAATTAAATTCAGAATAATCAAATGTTATAACAGTGATAGGCTAATCGCTTGTATATTCAGTAGGAAGGTTAAAAGACAAAAGTGATAAAAATAACTGTTACCAAAGTAATTTGTTATTGGACACACAAAACATGTAAATTGTGACACCAAAAACATAACATAGGGAGGAGAGTACAAATGTAGAGCTTTAGAATGTATTTGAACTTTTGTTATTATCATCTTAAAATAGACTGTTATGTTTCATCTAAACCTCATGGAAACCACAAAGCAGAAACCTATATACAAACAATAGGAAGAACTCTTAAGCATGACACTACAGCCAGTCATCAAATCACAGAGAATCACTCTCTAGTGAGAAGAATGGCAGAGAGGAACTATAAGACAGAAAACAATCTTTTAACTGGCAGTAAGTACATACCTATCAAAAATTACTTTAAGTGGACTAAATCCCCCAGTCACAATATAAGAGTGGCTAAATGGCTGAAAAGCAAGACTTACAGTCTCCCAAGGCAATAGAAATAAAGAAATGGAACCTAATCAAACTTAAAAACTTTTGCACAGCAAAGGAAACCATAAGCAAAATGAAAAGACAGCCTACGGAATGGGAGATACTACTTGCAAATGATACAGCCAATAAGGGCCTAATTTCCAAAATATACAAACAGCTCATACAACTCAACAGCAAAAAAATAAAAATAAACAACCCAATTGAAAAATGGGCAGAAGGCCTAAATAGACATTTCTCCAAAGAAGAAATACAAATGGCCAATAGCCACAGGAAAAGATGCTCAGCATCACTAATTATCAGAGAAGTGCAAATCAAGACTACATGAGGTATCACCTCACACTGGTCAGAATGGCCATATTAAAACTCTACAAATAGCAAATGCCAGAGAAGATGTGGAGAAAAGGCAACATGCCTACACTGTTGTTGGCAGGAATGTAAACTGGTGAAGGCGCTCTGGAAAACAGTATAGAGGTTCCTCAGAAAACTAAAACTAGTATACATGACCCAGCAATCCCACTCCTAGGCATATATCCAGACAAAACTCTAATCCAAAAAGATACATGTGCCCCTATGTTCACTGCAGCACTATTCATAATAGCCAAGACAGTTAAGCAACCTAAATGTCCATCAACAGAGGAATGAATAAAGAAGATGTGGTACATAAATACATTGGAATATTACCCAGCCCTAAAAAAGAACAAAATAATGTCATTTGCAGCAATGTGGATGTAACTCTAGATTATTATACTAAGTGAAGTAAGTCAGAAAGAGAAAGACAAATACCATATGGTATCACTTGTATGTGGAATCTAAAATATGACACAAATGAACCTATCTATGAAACAGAAACAGACTCACAGACATAGGGAATAAACTGGTGATTGCCAAGGGAAAGGAGATCAGGGTTAGCAGATGTAAACTCTTATATATGGAATAGATAAACAAAGTCCTACTGTAGGGCACAGAGAACTATAAGTACTATACTATGATAAACCATATAGGGAAAGAATATTAAAAAAGAATGTATATATGTATAACTGAATCATTTTATCATACAGCAGAAAGTTAGCACAACACTATAATTCAACTATACTTCCCCAACAAAAAAAGGAGAAAGAAAAGACACGTGACAAAGAAATGCAATACATGAACCTGGATCAGAGAAAAAATATATACGTATATTTGTTACACACACATATATTTGGTTATAGTTATAAAGGATATTATAAAGGCAATTGGTGAGATTTAAATATAGTCTACACACTAGATGATAATATAGTGCCAGTGTGGTTCCATAAAATAAGAGTTCAAAGAGATAATGATGAAGTACTTAGGAATAAAGGGGCCTGAACCTTACATTGGAATGAAAATGGGTCAGTAATAGTAATAACAACAGTAACAAATCTATGTACTTAGAGAAAGAAGCAAAGCAAATATGGCAACATATTAACACTTGGTGAATCAAGGTAAATGGTATACAGGAGACTATTTTACTATTCTTGGAATTTTTCTGTAGCTTTGAAATTTAAATAAAATTTAACAGAAGTCCTTTCTGACAAAAACAGCAGAAAACAAGACCTTGCTATAGGCTGCCTATAAAAAAAACTCACTTCAGATGTAAAGACATAAAAAAGGACTTCCCTGGTAGTCCAGTGGCTTGGACTTAACCTTCCAATGCAGGAGGTGTGGGTTCAACCCCTGGTCAGGGAGGTAAGATTCGCCATGCCTCACAGCCAAAAATAACAAAACATAAAATGGAAGCAGTATTGTGACAAATTCAATAAAAACTTTAAAGATGGCCCACATCAAAAAAATCTTTAAAAAAAAATGTAAAGACACAGAGATTAAAGGGATGGAAAAAGATATTTCACAGAAATAAAAACCAAAAGAAACCTGGGATAGCTTTACTTATATCAAATAGACTTTGAAACAACTAAAATAAGAGACAAAAATGGGCATTACATAATGATAAAGAGGTCAATCCAATCAGATCTATAACATTGGTAAATATTTATTTCACCGAACATGGTGAATATAAGGCAAATATTAACAGACCTGAAGGGAAAAATAGATACCAGTACAGTAATAGTAGGGGATTTAACCATACCTCACTTAATATCAGTGGATAGGTTACCCAGGCAGAAAATCAATAAGGAAGCATGGGACTATACATTATATCAGATGAGCAGTTAGAGAACATTCCATCCAAATGCAGCAGAGTACATTCTTCTCAAGTTCACATGGAATATTTTCTAGGCGGCAACATTCTCTAGGATACATCATATCTTAGACCACAAAACAAGTCTCAATAAACTTAAGAAGACTAAAACCATATCCAGCATCTTTTTGACAATAATATAATAAAACCAAAAATCAATTTCAAGAAGAAAACTGGAAAGTTCACAAATGTGTGAATATTTAATAACACACCACTGAAACTACAAATGGATTGATGAAGAAATCAAAAGAGAAATAAAAAATACCTTGAGACAAATGCAAATACAATATACAAAAGTTACAGGATGCAGCAAAACAGTTATGAGAGGGAAATTCATAATAATAAATGCCTGTAAGAAGAAACAAGAAAAATCTCAAACAAACAACCTGACTTTACACCTCATGGAACAAAAAAAGAAGAACAAACAACATCCAAAGTTAATAGAAGGAAAGAAAGATTAGGACAGAAATAAATAGAGATGAAAAAGATAATGGAAAATATTGAAACTAAAAGCTTGTTTTTAGTTCTATTTTGAAAAGCTAAATGAAAATGAGAAACCTTTAGACAAACTCACCAAGAAAAAAAAAGGACTCAAATATAAAATCAGAAATGTAAGAAGAGACATTACAACTTAAACCAGAAATACAAAAGACCATCAGTCAGTTCAGTTCAGTTCAGTCACTCAGTTGCGTCCAACTCTTTGCGACCCCATGAATCGCAGCACGCCAGGCCTCCCTGTCCATCACCAACTCACGGAGTTTACTCAAACTCATGTCCATCGAGTCGGTGATGCCATCCAACCATCTCATCCTCTGTCATCCCCTTCTCCTCCTGTCCCCAATCCCTCCCAGCATCAGGGTCTTTTCCAATGAGTCAACTCTTCGCATGAGGTGGCCAAAGTATTGGAGTTTCAGCTTCAGCATCAGTCCTTCCAATGGACACCCAGGACTGATCTCCTTTAGGATGGACTGGTTGGATCTCCTTGCAGTCCAAGGGACTCTCAAGAGTCTTCTCCAACACCACAGTTCAAAAGCATCAATTTTTCAGCACTCAGCTTTCTTCACAGTCCAACTCTCACATCCATACATGACTATTCAAAATAATTATATGGAAACAAATTGAAAAATCTAGAAATGGATAAATTCCTCAAAACATGCAACCTACCAAGACTGAATCATGAAGAAACAAAATCTGAACAGACCAACAATGAGAAAGGAGATTTAATCTATAAACAAATGTTACCCCCCCAAAAAAAAGCCCACAATCAGATGGTTTCTGTGATTTCTACTGAACACAAAGAATCAATACCAATCCTTCTCAAACACTTAAAAAAATTTGAGACTACACCCCCAAATTATTTCACAAGGCCAACATTACTTTGATACTAAAGACAGATAAGGACACTACAACAAAATTATAGACCAGTATCTGATGAATACAGATGCAAAATTTCTCCAGAAAATATTAGCAAACCAAATTCAACAGTACGTTAAAAGGATCATACACCATAACCAGGGGAGATTTATCCCTGTGTTGCAAGGATGGTTCAGTGTGTGAGTATGTGTTTAGTCTCTTAGTCATATCCAACTCTTCAATCTCACGGACTGTAGCCCACCAGGCTCTTCTGTCCATGGAATTTCCCAGGCAACAATACTGGAGTGGGTTGCCATTTCCTTCTCCAGGGGATCTTCCTGACCTTGGGATCAAACTCGCATCTCCTGCATCGGCAGGCAGATTTTTTACCACTGAGCCACCTGGGAAGCCCAGTTCAATATATACAAATCAATAAATATGATATACCACATAAATGAAATATAAAAATCACATGATTATCCCAACAGGTGAAGAAAAAAGCATTTGACAAAATTCAGCATCCATTCATGATAAAAATTCTCAACAAAATGGGTATAGAGGGCATGCATGTCAACATAATAAAGGCCATGTATGACAAGCCCACAGCTAACATCAGGGCCCAGAAAATGGACCACAGCCTTGTCTAACTCAATGAAACTCTGAGTCATGCCATGTAGGGTCACCCAAGATGGACAGGTCATGGTGGAGAGTTCTGACAAAACGTGGTCCACTGGAGAAGGGAATGGCAAACCACTTCAGTATTCTTGCCTTGAGAGCCCCTTGAACAGTATGAAAAGGCAAAAAGATTGGACACTAAAAGGATATTCAGTGGTGAAAGCTGAAAGGTTTTCCACTAAGATCAGAAGACAGGGATGCCTACTCTTGCTGCTTTTGTTCAACATAATGCTGAAAGTCCTAGCCAGCATAATTAGGCAAGAAAAAGAATCAAAGGCACAGAGTCAGAAAGAAAGTAGTGAATTTATCTGTATTTGCAAATGACATGATAATATATATAAGAAAACCTGAAATGCCCTACCAAATAACTGTTAGAACTCAATGAATTTAGTAAAGTTGCAGGATAAAAATTCAATATACAAAAATCTGTTGCATTTTTACACATTAATAACAAACTATGAGAAAGAGAAATAAAATAATCCCATTTATAATTGCATCTAAAAGAACAAAATACCTCGGAGTACATTTAAGGCAGTGAAAAATCTGTACACTAAAAACTGTAAGACAGTGATGAAAGAAATTGAAGAAAACATAAATACCTCATGCTCATGAATTGAAAGAATTGCTATTGTTAAAATGTCTATACTACCAATTGCAATCTACAGATTCAAAGCAATTTCTATCAAAGTTTCATGGCATTTTCCATGTAAAGAGAAAGAAAAATCCAAAAATTTGTATGGAACCACAAGAAAGAACGTAAATAGCCAAAGCAGTCTTGAGAAAAAAAAAAAAAAAAGCAAAGCAGGCAGCTTCATGTTGCCTGATTTCAAACTGTATTACAAAGGCACAGAAGTAAAAATGATGTGGTATTGGCATAATGACAGATACACAGATTAATAGATCAGAGGGCCCATAAATAACCCTCACACATATGGGGAATTAATTTACAACAAAGGAGCTAAAAACATAGAATAGGAAAAGATGAGTCTCTTCAGAAAATGGTATGGGAAAACTGCACAGCCACATTCAAAAGACTGAAACTGGACCACTGTCTTACACCATACATGAAAATCAATTCAAAATGGATTAAAAACTTAATGTAAGACCTGAAACCATGAAAATTCTAGAAGAAAACACAGGCGATAAGGTGTATGATATATCTTGGCGATGACTTTTTGAGTTGACACCAAACGTAAAGGCAAGAAAAACAAAATTAAAATGACTACATCAAAGAAAAAGCTCCTGTACAGTGAATAAAACGATCAGGAAAATGAAAATGCAACCTACAGAATGGGAGAAAATATTTGCAAATCCTATATCTTATAAGGACAATATCCAGATTTTGTAAAGAACTCAATAGAACCAACCATCTGATTGAAAAATGGGCAGAAGGTCAATTAGATATTTTTTTTTAGTTTTTATTTTTGTATTTTTTTTTTATTAGTTGGAGGCTAATTACTTCACAACATTTCAGTGGGTTTTGTCATACATTGATATGAATCAGCCATAGAGTTACATGTATTCCCCATCCCGATCCCCCCTCCCACCTCTCTCTCCACCCAATTCCTCTGGGTCTTCCCAGTGCACCAGGCCCGAGCACTTGTCTCATGCATCCCACCTGGGCTGGTGATCTGTTTCACTATAGATAATATACATGAAGAAGATATACCAATGGCCAGCAGGTACATGAAAAGGTGGTGAACGTCACTAATCATCAGGGAAATCCAAATCAGAACCATGAGATATCACCTTACATCTGTTAGAATGGCTGTTATCAAAGAAAGAAAATGTAACTGCTGGTGAGGATGTTAAGTAAAGGGAGCCCTTGTACACAGTTTTGGTGCAAATGTAAAATGGTACAGAAAACAGATTGGTGGTTGCCATATGCAGGGGGTTGGGAAAAGTGGTCAAAAAGTACAAACTTCCAGTTATAAATTAGTCCTGCATGAGCTATAATGTACAGCATGGAGATTACAGTTAACGATACTGTATTATATATTTGTATATTTGAAAGTTGTGCAGCAGCATGGATAGACCTAGAGATGATCATACTAAGTGAAGTGAATCAGACAGAGAAAGACAGATACCATATGATGTCACTTATATGTGGAATCTAAAGAATGATACAAGTTAACTTTATTTGCAGAACAAATGGAATCACAGACAAAGAAAACAAACGATTACCAAAGGGGAAAGGGAATAAATTAGTAGTATGGGATTAACAGATACACAGTACTACATATAAAATATATAAATAACAGGGTCTTACTGTAAGCACAGGGAAGTATATTCAATATGTTGTAATTACCTATAATGGAAAAGAATATGAAAAAGAAATATATATATATGTGAGTCCCCTTGCTGTATACCTGAAACTAACACAATGTTGTAAATCAACTATATTTCAATTTTTTTTAAGTCACTAAGAGATTAAATCTTTTATTCTTGTGATGAAAACTTTTAAGATTTATAACTATGGTGATGAATGTTAACTTACTGTGGTAATCAATTCACAGTATATACATATTTCAAATAATCATGTTGTACATCTCAAATTAATAAAATATTATATATCAATTAGATCTTAATAGAAATAAAAAATGAATAATAGCTACTAATTTCAGTATCTTTCATCACCATTCAACACAAGCCAGCTAGTCATCAGCATCATCACCATATACCATTAATATATTAGAGAACTTAAACACAATATTTTTATGTAGAATTGAAACCATCTAGAGCTTCCCTGGTGGCTCAGTGGTAAAGAACCAGCGTTCCAATGCAGGAGATGCAGGTTCTATCCCTGGGTCCATAAGATCCCCTGGAGAAGGAAATGGCAACCCACTCCAGTATTCTTGCCTGGGAAATTCAATGGACAGAGAAGCCTGGCGGGCCACAGTCCATAGTGTCACAAAGAGTCGGATAAAACTTAGTGACCAAACAACAACAACAACAAACCATCTATTGTCTATCCCAGATCATGATTTCAAAAAGTCATTGAAGGTAAGTATCAGGTACAGGATAAATCTTTTTTTTTCTTAAGAAAAACTAGAGAAAGGCAGGGACAACATAATAAGTTATCACACATCCAGTTGGAAATTAGTTAAAACAGAATATGTGATTTAGATAAGTAATCCAAAGAAAAATAATGGTGGGCATATTTGTTCATACACAGTCACCTTTTTTTAAGAGAAAATAATGTTCCAGTGGGCTTCCCTGGTAGCTCAGTTGGTTAAGAATCCGCCTGCAATGCTGGAAACCCTGGTTTGATTCCTGGGTCGGCAAGATCCCCTAGAGAAGGGATAGGCTACTCACTCCAGTATTCTTGGGCTTCCCTGGTGGCTCAGCTGGTAAAGAATCCACCTGCAATGTAGGAGACCTGAGTTTGATTCCTGGGTTGGAAAGATCCCCTGGAGAAGGGAACGGCTACCCACTCCAGTATTCTGGCCTGGAGAATTCCATGGACTGTATAGCCCATGGGGTTGCAAAGAGTCAGACACAACTGAGTAACTTTCACTTTACGCAGCTTCCTTTTATATGAAGAGAAAACAGCAATAGTTCACTTGGGTGTAAAGAGAATAATGGGTGTAAGGATTCTTGTGTCTCAGCTGCACCACTTCTGGCTAACGTCACTTTTTAGTCACTTTTTAAGGAAGTAAAATTATCATTTGAATTGACAGGCAAATCAGATAGATGGGATCTCTTCCTTTCAAGAAAGCCTGAAACCATGGTGAATTTCAGAAGACTTGCAGAATGCCTTGCCCATAGCAAATGAGTTCGTTTCTTTTATCTCAGACTTAATTGAGCCATCTCCTTTTCTTTTCACTTCAGCAGTGTCTAGCATATTATACTATATCAGAGTGCTGTTTTAACTTTGACTATGTCTTTCCTTATTTTGAAACATTTATCTTTTTTAAATGTTTCTGTCATTTCTTTGGACCAACTTCAGACAAACCATGAAATTCTAGGACTAATAATGCAAAAAGGATTTTTATGGACATCTGTAGCAGTTACCTTGGATTGGAAGATTGAAGTATTAATGCTAAAGAATTGCGATTAACTAAGTTAGAAATCCCTTAACCATTGGCAGTACTATTTTAGCAGGCAGTGCATTGGTGAAGTAGGGATGACGGCTGGCCAAGTTCCCAGTGTACACAGTCGGGACTCAATAAATGTTTTCTTGTTGAACAAATGAGGGTTTTTTTGGTGGGAGGAGATTTATGGTCACTAGTATTGTTGTTGGAGTCAGGAACATTTTGGAGTTGCCTGTAATATTGATGGCTCAGACCATAAAGAATCTGCCTGCAATGCAAGAGACCCAGGTTCGATCCCTAGGTTGGGAAGATCCCCTGGAGAAGGGAATGGCTACCCACTCCAGTATTCTTGCCTGGAGAATTCCAGGGATAGAGGAGCCTGGCAGGCTGCACTCCATGGGGTCACAGAGTCGGACATGACTGAGCGCCTAACACTTTCACATAATGTTATAGCTACATATCAGCATATGATTAAGATAACCTGTAAACATTGGTATCTTGCTGGTTCAGTACATTAAAACAGAGTATACCAGTCAGCTATTGCTATGTAACAAAATAATCGGAAAATTCTCAAGGTATGTATTTGTCATTCATGCATCTATTGGTTGACTGGAGTTGTTCTCGAGCTCAACTAGCACAACTCCTAGTTGTGGGTTGAGGTCAAGTCTGTTTCACATGTCTCTCATCCTCGTTGGGTCAGCAAACCACTGGATCCTGTACTTCTTATGGCACATAAGCACAAGAAAGCAAGCCCAATCACCCAAGGACATTACAAGCTTCTGCTTATGTCATATTTGCTAAAATTCCATTGGCCAAAACAGGGCATATGACCGTGTCCAAATTCCTGGGCCAGGGAAGCACGTGTCCTCCAGTACTTAGTCACTTTACTTTGTATGCCCTAGTCAATTTCCTGGTCTTCTTGGAACAACCCAATTGCACTCTCCCCTCAGAGTCTCTGCATTTGCTATTCTCTCTGTCTGACACACTCTTCCTTCAATTAACTACATGGCTCTAAGTCTTCTTTCTAATAACTACAGACCTTTAAGTCCCTAACATTTTAGCTCATCTGCCCCTTATTAATGATGTCTTCTTAGACTCCCCTTTCTGCAGAGTCTTCCTCACGTGCCCTTCCCTGGCCCTCTTTGCTGAGGCCTGTATTCCTCCATAAGAATGTCTCCATGGAGACCAAGCTTTTTAGTTGTGTATTGCTATAATCCCAGTACTCAGAACCCAGGGTCCCCAACCTCTTGGACCTCATGCCTGATGATATGAGGTGGAGCTGAGGTAATAAAACTAGAAATAAAGTGCACAATAAATGTAATGTGCTTGAATCATATAGAAACCATTGCCCTGCCTTGGTCCGTGGAAAAATTGTCCTCCACAAAATCGGTCACTGGTGCCAAAAAGGTCGGAGAATGCTGCTCAGAGCAGTTGCCTGCCACATAGTTGGCTTTTGAGAAACATTTGAATTTATAAATAAATCTGTTTTGAAATTTTTTTAACATTTAAAATCTGGCTCAGTGTTGAATAGTTCAGTGGCATTACTTTAATTTCAGGTGTCATTTAGCTGTTTTCACTTTTCCAGTATAATCTGACAGAAAATATTAGGCTGTAAACATTTTTCAGTGGTTGATTCACCTCTGCTCATGCATATATATAATTCTGATTTTGATTCTTAAAGGAGTTTAGTTAAACCCAAAGGAGTTTCTACTTACTGTGAAAATCTTAAGAACAGATTATATTTTACTGTTTATGTTTACACCTAGGATGTAATAGGCCTTCAAAAACTGAATAGACACATTGATCACTGCCATGAAAGTTTCCACTGAAACTAAGAAGCCAAGTTTACATTCCTACTCAGACACATATCTTTGAGACTCATAGATGATAGTTATGACTGGTTGACATCATTAGGTTTATACTATTTTTTGATCCTTGAAGTAATTCAGGGAGAAGAATGTCAGTCACTTCATTGAACTGCACGTAAACCTTAATCACAGTCCAGTGGAGTTCCTAGAGCTCCAGCGTGAGGTAATTAAACTGTCAGAAATATTAACATTGCTGCTCATGAGTGTCTCTGTTGGTTCTGACTTATTCTGTCATGTGTACAATCACTAAAGTTGACTTGATGCCATGAAAAATGCCTTATGTTCCCCAAATCAGCAAAATTTTGCAATTGGTAATGGAACCAAGAGATATAATCAACCCTGCAGCTGTCAGCATCCCGTTCCTTCTGGCGATATTTCATTCATTCCATCTATTTCAGATGATGGTAGTCTAAAAGCACAGGCAAGAAGAAACTACAGATGCTGAATTTCATTCTTTGATTTTTAAAGGCATGAATATGAGCAAGTAGTTTGTGCATGTGGATGGATAAATATTCCAACTTCCTTTTCCACCTTATGACCTGAATTCTTTAGCAATCATTTCCTGCCCTTAGTACTTCAAAGAGGTTTCCTATGGTATGTTACCAGGAGACTCGCTGACTCAGAGGGGTTTTTGTTTCTCCCAGGTCCTTAGCCCTCCTTTCTAATAATGGTATACAGCCTCACATTCACCTTGCATATGATTTTATCTCAGTGGTGAGCATTGCTAATGATTCTTTCAGCTTCTGCTTTAAGAAAGAAAAGGCGAAAACTTGGTAATAAATGCAAGGTTATAATCAGAGATGAAATTCCAAGTGGCATAGACCAAAGGAAATGACAAGCATATTTAAGTCATTACATCACTGGCTCCCTTTTAAAGTCAGATGTGAACCTGAGGTTGTCCTTAAGTGTGTCCATTATTGTTGGTTTGCTGAAACAAGGTCTTGTTTTAAATGGAAGTGACAATGTACTGAACAAACAGAACTCAAAAACACGTTATTTTCACAGTTGGAAGATTGAATGTTATGGAAAATGACTTTCAGAGACCTTCAAAGTTCAAAATAATTTTGTTTGCTCTTAAGAAATTTCTCCCTTACTGCAAATGCTATTTGAGGTGTATTTCCTTGACACACGAATAAACAATAGAGATACAGATCAACGAACTTTACAAGGAGACTCCCATCCCCAGAAGACCATTCATGCCTAACCTCCTTTCCTTCCAAATCATCTTTCTTTCTTTGCAGAAACAAATTCTCAAAAATTAAAAACAAGTTTCCCTTTGTAAGCCTCCAAAAACATAATTATGAAGTAACCCCATGTAACAAAGAGGAAAGGAACAGAACTTCCCAGTATCTCCATATGTACAGTCCTTAAAATACCAATATTTCATTACCTTTATAGATCACATGAAACTCTTTATTTCTCCCTGTTAAACTGGACTTCAAAGGTATTTGAGTTTTGTTTGTATTTTTTTGTTAAATGTCAAAGGAAAGAATGGAAAAAATACATCAATGTCCCCACTCCTTACATTCATAAAGTGAATTCAAAATGTCACATTCTTCTTTTGTGTTGAAGAGACACACTGCAAGTGTACACTAATCCTTTTTTATTACAAAGAACAGCATTTCACATTTGTTAATGGGGCATAAGCAACTTATGGCAACTTTATCTTAACTTCTAAGCAGGTACACAGTTTTCTTTTCCAAAGATAATGACGTACATAAATCCCTGCATGAAATTCTTCATCCCTTGAAGGAACTGCTCCCTAATTAGTTAGCTTGAGGGGTTATTTTTATTTCTGTTATTTATGAACAAGTGGCAAAGAGTTTATGATGGATTTTAAAATGCTATCATGAACCTTTTCTCTAGTCTCACAGTTTTTTCCTAAAGTGTAATTTGCCATTTTTTGTGTTTGCTTCCATTTAGGCGAGGAAGACCTTCTCAGTCCTCCCCAGGACTCAAGCACAGGGTTAGAGGAAGTGATGGAACAACTCAACAACTCCTTCCCTAGTTCAAGAGGTAAGTGCCATGACTCGGAAGTCACTCAGACTCACCGGAAGTAGACTGCTCACTGCCGTACACAACTGGCATGTGTAGTTTCCATGTTAACATAAACAAGTGCTGACAGAATGCCAATTTGGGATCATTGTGAGAAGAATTTCCTTTCAAATGTGAATTTCTGACTTGGAGTGTTTTGAATTCAAATAGCCTGTTTCCAGAAATAAGAATACTAACTTAACATTCATAAGGTTGTCTTCCTTGCTTGGCACATTAGTCTGAAGAGTTAATTATGAGATAGCTTTTACTATGGAGCAATTATTAAGTGAGATTTACAGATGAGGAAATTAATGCCTTGACGGTGCCTTTACCAGAGACATACAGCTACCACGTGATACAGCAAAGTGCAGAATATGCCTAGTGTACAGTAGTGGTGGGCACTTGAGCTTGCAATCTGATGTCCTTTATGTATATTTAAAAACTGTATCTTACCCCTTCATTTAAATGTAAGTACAGTTAAATATATATGTACTAGTTTGTTATTTTTTTTTCACTTCCTTAGAATGCAATTTTCACAAAGAAAGGCATTAGTTTCTTGGACTATTTTTCTTGGTTCATTGCTCTAACATAAAACAAAGTCACTGACCCACTCCCCCTTCAGTGAATAAAAAGAATGGCAGAGAGCATGTGGACAAGAGTCAATAATATTGTATTGCAAATGTGAAAATTGCTAAGAGTGAAAATCTTAGGAGTTCTCATAGCAAGAGAAAAACCTGTAACTTTGTATGGTGACAGATGGTACATAGACCTATTAGGGTGATCATTTTGCAATGCATACAAATGTCAAATCACTAGGTTGTACACCTGATACTAATATAATGTCATATGTCAGTTATACTTCAATTAAAAAAAAACATAATGGCAGCAGTCACCTGTGAGCAAATAGAAGGAAATTCTAGAGAAGCCAAGGGGAGAAAGCATAAGGCTCTGTGGCCAGTGATTAGGACCCCTAATGGGCAGCCAAGGAGGGAAGGGCAACAGACAATGGGGCTATTTGTTCCTCTCCATAAGGGCAATGAGTAGGGTGTTTGCAGCCCTATGTTTTTCCCATCTTTTTGTTCAGTGTCAGTTAACAATGGCCATTTCCCAGCTATTTGATGTGCGAGTGAGCGTTGTGCAAGGCACATTAAAAGCAATAACGTTCTGATAGAGCGTTGCTAAGGAACCGTAAGGGGAAGCTAATTTTAAATGTCTGCACCAGCCATCTTTTCACTGCTGAGTGCCTCTGATGTGTTGATTTTAAGAGAGAAAATTCTTGTGTCTTCCACCCACCTCCTTATCCCCCACCTGGCCAGTCTCTTCTCCATCCTGCCTTCACTGACTCCCTAGATGCCCTGATTCATAACAAGAAGACCGCATGCTGGTCTGACCAAAATCAAATGCATTCACCTTTATCCTGCCTCCTGTCACTAGCGCCTACTATGTGCCAGCAGAGGTGTTAGGGATGCAAAGGAGAAATGCCAAGTTCTTGCCTTCAAGGTGCTTATGGTCAGCTGGGGAGACAGCCCTCCCAGACGTTCAAATCACGGCACAATTAACTGTATTACTCCTATGATGGAGACATCTGCGCCATGAGAGAACCCTAGAAACACCCTTCGAAATAAACAGGAGGGCGTCAGCCTCAGGCAGAGCAAGGGTCTTCCTCAAGATCACACAGCTCCTCATGGGCCCAGTGCTGTGGAGCCCAACTCTCACACACATTTCGCTGACCCCCAGCTTTCTCTGGAAGGTCACAGACCTGCGTCTCATCCTCAGTCCTTGGCCTGAAAGCTTGTTTATGGATTCTGTGGGAAGTAGGTGGTCACCTCGGGCATTTCTTTCACATCCAAATCACTAGAGTAGATCCAAGGAGAGACTGGAGCAGGATGCAGGGCTCTGCTACCCCAGTGGCAGCCTTTTCATACCCATACCGGGTCCCTGGCCATCCTGATTATCTTAAGGTGAGAGCTAGGCACCCTCTCCCTGTATCCCCCTCTTAATGTCTTTGCGGCTAAACAGCACAGGAGTGTGAAAGACCAGAAGTACACCTCCTCTGATAGGGTATTTGGCAGTCAGCCTCTGATCTTACATTCACTTGTATGATGGTAATTCACTTACATGGAAATCTGGGAAACTCTCTTTAGGCTGCCTGGTTAGTGTTTACTAACTTAGTGCTTATGGAAGTATTTCATCCCCTGAGTGCTAATTGGACTTCTCAAATAGGGCATAAGCAGGCTTTGTCTGAAACCAATTCCATTAACCAAGTTCCTACTTACTCAACAGTACCCTGGTGGCCTGAGAGAATTCTTTCATTGTCCTGAAGCAAACACAATGAAATCAACAAACAAACACAGAACAAGAGAGTAGATAAGCTGCTGGAAGAGCTGACTGGTCTCTCTGTGATGTGATGACCCTGACATTTTTTTTGTGTGTTAATTCCTACCAAATTATACCTTATCATAGGCCCTTTATGATTTTGCACCCCATTGCAATGTGTAGGTTCTTTTTCCCACACTGCCAAATAGTTCTCATATAGTAGCAGGTATATGCTGCTGGCATATGCAGCAGATATATGCTCTAGTTCAGCTCAGTTCTGACTCTTACCTACCCAGAGACAGGATCAGAGTCCACAGGTTAAGGTCTCAGTCCCACAAGGCAGCCTCTCCTCTCCTCACTTCAGAATGCCAATTTTAAGTCTGGGTTGTCTCCTGGGTTTCTGACCCACTGGCTATACACTAGAGATTCCAACAACCTGCTCTTTGGGTCAGTTAATTTGCCAGAGCAGCACACAGAACTCAGAGAAACATTTTCTTTCCTAGATCATGGGTATGTGATAGAAAGATATAATCAGAAGAGATGCATAGAGCAAGACATGAGGAAAGGGGGTGGAGCTTCCATGGCCTCCCTGAGCTCACCACTCTCCCCACTTTGTCTCCACATGATCACCAGCCAGGAAGCTCTCCAAACCCTATTCTTTCTGGTTTATGTGGAGGCTTCATTACATAGGTGTGACTGATTAAATCATTAGCCACTGGTGATTAAAGTTAACCTCCAGCCCCTCCCTTCTGGGCTCCCTAGTGGCTCAGTAGTAAAGAATCTGCTTGCAGTGCATGAGCCCCAGGTTCGATCCCTGGGTTGGGAAGATCCCCTGGAAGAGGGCATGGCAACCCACTCCAGTATGCTTTCCTGGAGAATTCCATGGACAAAGGAGCCTGGCGGGCTACAGTCCATGGGTTTGCAAACAGCTGGACACAACTGAAGCGACTGAGCACACAGGCATGTCCTCTCCTCTTCCTAGAGGTCAGGGGGTAGGACTCAAAGTTCCAACCCTCGCATCACTTGATTGGCTCCCCTAGCAACCAGCATCCATCCGAAAGTCACCTCAATAGCACATAACAAAAGACATTTTGCTGCTGCTGACCACAGGAAATTCCAAGGGTTTTAAGAGTATTGTGCCTTGAAGAGGGATGAAGACTAAATATATATTTCCTGTTATATGTCACAGTATTCCACCTATCTGTCCATAAATTTAAATGGATAAAATGTCTTTTCATTGTAAAAAGGCTGATGATCAATGCACTCTAAAAAGTGGTTTTTCAAGCATCTAGATCCCAGACAGGTGGGAACCAGAAGGTTGATGATGCTGACTCCCAATTACCTCATCACCAACCAATCAGAAGAATGTCCATGAGCTTATCACAAACACAACCCCCCTCCCTCACCCTGTCTTTATAAACCTTTCGCTGAAAGCCTTAGAAGAGTTCAGGTCTTTTAAGCACTAGTTACCCTAGACTCCTGGCTTGGCTCCCTGCAATAAAGCAATTCTTTTCTACTTCACCCAAAAAAATAAAAATTATAAAAGTGGATTTTTGGATACTTTATTTCTAACTAAAGGCATTTTTTTAATTTTCAAAGAATGGATAATATATACATACACATACATATATATATATATATATATATATATATATATGCGTGTGTGTGTATATATATATATATAGTAGGACGTAGTGGAACTATATTAACAATTGGTAGATACATTGATATTATGCCAGAAATCTTGAGATTGTTAATATCTCAGGATTAGAGACTCTCCTGAATTGGAAAGGCCTTGAAAGATCATTTTAGCATCTTTGATGTTCAACACAGTGGCTTTTGATCTTTTCTGATCATTATCCATAATAAGAGAAAATATTACATCTCAGACTGGGGTAAAGATACAAGTTATTTGTGTGTGTATGTACACACATATATGTATGTACCCACTGTGTATATAGCAAACATGTATTTATATACTCATATATACACACAAAGATCAGAAACAAAAGTTTCATGACAATACTTTCTTTACTACATACAACCACACTGTTTCTGTTTTATGTATTTAAAAATAAAATGCTGGTCGCAACCCACTATATTGCTTTCTGATCCAGTGGTTTAAAAACACTGTTCCCTAGCAGTTGAAAACCTTCATAACTGCTCTCTCTGCTTCACTAATAACAAAGGAACTGGTGACTCAGCCAAGGGCAGGAAGCTGAAATAGTTTGTGTAGAATCAGGATTCAAACTCTAGTTCTTTTAGTTCCACATACTGTGATCCATAATCGAGCACACTATTCCCCACACTTATTTTAAAGATCTGTAAAATGAAAATACAGGTACTATACTTATTGAAAACAATCTGTGTGTAAGTGGACCCACACAGTTCAGACCCATGTTGTTTAAAGGTCAACTGCAGTCTTTTATTAATAAAGAAACAAGCAAGATCCATGCATTGAAAAAATTAAAACAGACATACAAAATTAAATGTTGCATTTTCACCAGGAAAAAAAAAATACTACTCTAACTGATCTCAGCTTTCCTGACCCAGGTGAATATATTTTTTAAAAAAATGATGTTTTAAGAGTTTCACCATGGAAGTTTCTGCCAAACCCTGGCTAGTGTCTTAGAGAACACTGGATTTTTCATCTAAGTCTGCCATCCACGTTCCCATTGGTGTATTACAAAAAATGGAGTTCATGCTTGCTACAGCTGTCTTGGACAGCTGTTTGCATAACTTAAAACAGATGTCAGACCCAAAGGTCTGACATTTAGTGGGAAAGTGCTATTAAGTACCACCTCATGGTTTCCTTAACCCTGCTAGGTAATTGCCCACAAAGGAAAAGACTTTTTAGTATTATGTCTTTCATAAATACAAAGCATATAAATAGGGAGTGTGTACTTTAAATTCACAACTTTTTTTGTTACACTTTCCCACAGTTTTGACTTAGCAGTAACTCTTCAGGCATCAGCTAATCTTCACCATTCCACTAGAAGTACCTGGATACCCAAAGGAGGGAAGAGCCTTGTTCAACTGAGCTTCAGCTTTTATCTTGATGGCCTTGGCTAAACTGTTCTACGAATTAATAAAGGGAGCTGCCTGCTCCTCCGCTTAGTGATCAGGTGATAGTCAGCACTACCCTGTCTCAGAATGGCTCTGAACTGCAGGCAGTTCACACTGAGAATGTGTGCGTGTTTAGTTTTGTGATCCTATCTTTCCTGATGAATCTCTAGCTCTGGTTAGTTACTTACAACCACTGGAGGAGCTTGAGGGCCTTGGTGTATTTTAAACCCAGAATGTTAGCCAATTTGTAGTTAACCTATTTAATCTACCTATATAATCTCTCCCTGTGTCTATAAATGGAGGAGTTGAACTCTACTGTAATAAGAATCATTATCTACCATAAGACAATTTCTAAATCCTCACCATCATTCTATAGGAATGCTACCTGGTTAGAACGAACAATAAACATCATTTTAACATCAACTCTTGAAGCGATCTGTCCACATATCTCTGATCATCTAGCAGTCAAACAAAGAACTTTGTTGATGCATGCGCATTCATGAAAGAAAATGCTTCCCTAGTCTGGGTTTGTATTGGCCCCTGTAAAAATGAGGTGTCATTGTCCATATAGATTAATGACAGGATCCCAGATAAGCTCTTAGTGCAGTGAGACAGCTCAGGAAGTGGTCAGCACTGTCAGTCAGATCTGTCTGCTGCCTGCATCATCTTTTACCTGCTGACCTGTGCTACATTATTTTTATCCCCAACAGCCCATGCCATCCTCTCTCTCTCATACTCCCCCTCCGAGATAAGCCCACATACAGTCTGTTAAATGCCTCTAAATTAGCAACCCAACAGCTCTGCAAAACCTACAATCAAAGCCTTGTCTGTGGTTCTTTCATGGAAGAGCAACAGAAAGCCTGCAGATGGATGGAAGCATCCTAGTTCCGGGCTCCCTTCTCTTTCCTCTCGGCTTCCAGAAAGGATCCAAGCTCCTTTACATCAGGGCTCGGTGAACTGCAGTCTGTGGGCCAAATCTGGCTCACTACCTGCCTTCATAACTAAGCTGTCATCATAACACAGCCACCCCCACTCATTTACATATTGTCTACGGAGGCTTTCTCACTCCAAGGGCAGATAGTTGTGCCAGAGCTGAAGAGCTGCTCCAGAGACCTTGTGACTGGCAAAGCCTGAATACTTACTGTCTGGGCCTTTACAGAGCAACTTTGCCAACTCCGGCTTTATATGATTACATTGTTGTCCACTCTAGCTGATGATGTATGTACAGTCACAGATTTCAGAGCTGATCAACTTTCAGCTCAGCAAAACTGTGCCTCTGAATTGATTTATACATTTATATCCATGTTCACCAAAGACCCTGCATTTTCAATCAACTATAGCCATTTCACTCTTCTTTCACTTGTAATGAAACAGAGATCCTTAAAAGGAACTCATTCTTCCTGAACTTTTAAAAACCGTCAGTGAACTGAGATACAGAAGCTAATAAAGATACCCAGAAACAGGAACATCCCGGGACTGTGACTCTGAACAATGAATTACAGCCAATCATCTTGGCTTCCCACTGCCTGAGGAAACGCGACTTCTCCAGACCTGACCAAGCCCTTTATTTAGACTCAGGACTCCCCGACACACTTCCTCTTTCTCTTGATTCATTTCCTGACAGACAGCATACCACATTGCCAGATGGACCCCCTAACCCAAGGTCTAAGGAGACTCATTTCCAAAGAATGTGTTTTTGCAATGCAACTTTTATCTGGTACTTGATTTATTGGTAAAGACTTTTTTTTAATGACGCAATCAGTGAGCCTCTGTTTTGCCAGCATAGAAACTACTCCTGATAAAAGCAGAAAACATGTGTTTTAAGTCTTTTTGAACACACAGTGGACCTCCGTTTGTACTATGCTAATAAGTACACCAGAACCCAAAGTGATGAGGGAGGGTTTTTGAAAGAACTTAGGGATCATGTAACTTGGGGAGGTCCATTTCACAGAAAGCATGGCTTCTGAAGAGGTGCCTGAAACAATCCAAAGCATCTGCTGCACCTTCAGCAGTGACCAGTTGACCCTGAGCTCTGAATATGGCTTGGTGAAGAATTAATAAAGATCTATAACCTTTATCATTCTAGTAACTATAATTACATTTCAGAACTAAATCACATTGCTTTCTAACAACCCTGACCTTCCTAAGGTTCTGAAGTCTTTAAAAATACACCCAAGTCAAGAACCTACTGTATAGCACAGGGAACCAGACTCAATATTTTGTAATAACTTATGTGGAAAAAGAATCAGAAAAACAATATATGGGGACTTCCCTGGTGGTCCAGTGGTTAAGACTTTCCAACACAGGGGGTGTGGGTTTGATCCCTGACTGGGAAACTAAGATGTCATATGACTGGAGGCAAAAAAATCAAAAATCAAAAACATAAAAAAGAAGCAATATTATAACAAATTCCATAAAAACTTTAAAAATGGTCCACATCAAAAAATTATTAAAAAAACTTACCCCCCCAAAAAAGAATAAATAACTATATGTATGTATGTGTGTGTATATATATATATATACACACATACTCACACACATACACACACACACACACACACACACATATATATAGCTTCCCAGGTGGCTCAGTAGTAAAGAATACACCTGCAGTGCAGGAGACAAAGGAGACATGTATTGCATCCCTGGTTTGGGAAGATCCCCTGGAGAAGGAAATGGCAACCCACTCCAGTATTCTTGCCTGGGAAATCCCATGGATAGAGGAGCCTGGCAGGTTACAGTCCATGGGGTCGCAAAGAGTCAGACACAACTTAGTGACTAAACAACCACCATAACATACATACATACATACATACATATATATGAATCACTTTACTATATACATGAAACAAACACCACATTGTAAATCAACTATACTTAAATTTAAAAAATAGAAAAATAGACCCAAGTTACAAGCCAGAACCAGTTAGCAGCCCTTGGCATCCAAGCTAAAGGACAGCAAACAAGGCCAAGTGTCCAAAAACATCAAAGGACTCTTGGCCATGACCTAGTGTGGCGACCTTCCTACCTTAGTTCACCTGGCAGTTACCAAATACCCACAGTGTCAAGGTACAGTAGTGGTATCAGAGGTAGAGAGGTAGGTGAGCAACATGTGGACCCACCTTCAAGGAGCCTATAATCTTATAGGGGAAGAGAGTTAATTCTACCACCAGACAGTATAACCATGAAGTAAAAGATTTCTTTTTCATTTTTCCAGTGGTGTCAAGGAGAATAGATGACTCATTCACTTGGGTTTGGGCCCTCAAAGATGATGCTGTTCTCCCCCTTTCCTTTTTTCCATTGTCTGCTATGGTCCTACCATTGGAAACACCCACAACTGCTGAGCCAGTACTTTTTTGTCTCTCTCTCTCTTTTCTGGTTTGAAGAGCATTGTGAATACCTTGACCATGTTTTTTACCTCGTCATGCCTGCTGTTTTTGTATCCCCAAGAAAGGGCTGACTCAGGAAAATTCGGAAGGAAGGCAGAGGCAGGAGAAGGTCATACTTAGAAAACCTTTACCTGTATGCTAGAAGTTCAGCCCTAGGCTTGAGTTTTGAAAGCTTTCTTCTGGATGAGTAGCTCCAGATCTCTTTGCTCTCAATGAGGAATCCCTGGTTCATAGGTCCTCTTGGAGCCCCTGACCATGGTATGTTGGGGGAAGGGGCTCTGCTCTGCTTATATCTTGCTCTATATACTGGATTCCAGAGAAGATTGTTTTAGGAAATATCCCACTATTAAAGCCACAGTTTAACAACCAGGACTTCACTTTGGGGTACCCTGGAGATAAAAAGGAGAGCACATGCCCAAGACATGCCAGGTACGATCAGCAGTCCCTCGTTTTCTGTCCAGTTATAAATACTAGCATAGCAAAACTTTCTCACCACAGCCTGCTTTTCGAAAACACATAACTGCATATACAGACATAGGATTCTAGAAAACCAACAAGGCCAGGGAGGTCTGTGACAGACCCTCCAGGCTCCTGGGATCTGCTGAATCATGAGATGGAAGGTGAAGGTTCATTGCTGAATTGTGCTCCGTGGCTTGCCCATAGTGCGACTTAACTCTTTTCCTGCTCTGTTTCCATTTTCTCCAATGCCCGCAGTCCTGTCGCAGACATGCTGCGCTCCTATCAGACAGAACAAGTTCTCCCGAGAGGATGGGGTCTAGGCTCTAAGAAGCAGTATTCCACCTTGCTTTCACAGTGCAGATTTTTGGCACCCCAAACCAACTACTGTGTATGGTTTGGTGTGTTGCTTGTCAAGTGGACAATCAAGAGATTCTGAAATTTTGGGCGAGTAAACTTGAGATTCTACAGTTGCCCTTGAAAACAATGCTCAGCTTGTCAGGTTTCCCTGCTGAGCCAGCTTTCATCCACTTAGACACATGAGCTCTGTGGATCCTCTGAGTGATGTCTTCTGGATCATGTTATCTGTTTACACCAATTTTAAGTGTATGTAAAGGTTATTTGACTGGATGTGTCTTTTGGGTTTTTTGTTTCTGTTTTTTTTTTTTTTCCAGAAGGGGATAAATGAATTGTCATCTCAACATTTGTTTGGTAAAAGAAGCAAATTGGTATGAAACTGTATATTTATGCATGTTTTTTTTTCCTTTCTGATATCTCTGCCTCTTCCTCTCTCTATTATTAAAGGAAGAAATACCCCTGGGAAGCCAATGAGAGAGGTTAGTGAGATTCAGGCTCACAGCCATGGCTTCTGTCTGTCTCATCCCGCTTTCTATGTTTGGCGTCTGTGTAAGAATTGTGTGCGTGCACGCGCATGTGTGTATTACACATGTCATCATATAAGGATGGTAGTCACCTCTCCACTTGCAGCTCATGAGGAACATGCCTAAAATGTTCATGGCCATTGTCATCACCATGACAACAGGACAAGGGGTTGGGGGAACAGGACTCTCTTAAAGGGCAACCCTTTGTAGTCCCTAAGTTGGAATCCGGAAGTTCATCATCTGTTGCCATTTGCAACACAAACAAAATCTTCACAATACATTTAGCCTCACACATAGTCGATGAATCATAAAGCTTCCTTCCACTTCCAAGACCCTAGTGTTTTCTGCCAGTGCCCTTGGTTTTTATTCTTCTTGGATGACTTCATTATGTTTTCATTTTCTTTTTCCTGGTTCCTACACTCTCTCTTTCCCACTTTAGCTAACATTGTTTTTTGAGCACTTACTGTATGCCAAGGACTTTTCTAAGCACTTGCCATCTTTTTCATTATGTAGTCTTCACAACAAGCCTCTGAGGTAGGTACTCGTATCAACCCCATTTTAAAGATAAGGAAACTGAGTCAATAAACAGGTAAGCAGGGTGTCCAAGGTGACAAAGCCAGGATTTGAATCCAGGCAGTCTGGGTCCAGAGCCACACTCTTAACTATATGCTTTACTGCCACTTAGAAAACGATGTGTGAAAAGCATATGACATCTCAACTTGCCCATTAGAGGAGTTTGTTTGTTTGTTTTTAACTTGGCATCTGGAACCAAACAGACCCACACCCAGTCAGGAATAAAAAGTGAATTTTGGAGTCTAGAGGGACTTTTTTAATGCCTTTTATAGGTAGGGTACAGTGTTATCACTGAATGTGGTTTGGGGTTTAATAGTAAAAGCCACTTCCTTCTGCATACTACCCGGAATATTATCTAAACACTGAATTACCTCACGAAATGCCATGTTGAGTGACAGCCCAAATGAAGCAAGATCGTGCTTACCAAGAGTTGAGTATGAAGGAAGCAAGAAGGGATGCTCTCCCGTGGATGACAATAGCGTATACTCTGGTGCAAGACAGGCTGGATGGGTGGGGAGTCCTTAGGAGAGGGCTCTGAATCCTTAGCACAAACATGGACAAGAGTAGCCACTGATTCATTTAAATGTAAGGAGTCACACTGGAAATTCTGCCAGTGCCATGCCATGCAGGTCAAATTGACTGAATGATCCTCCAGTGTGTCTCCACCTGTACCCCCTTCCAAGGCTTGTGGGGTCCGGGGGAGGGAGTGGTAGGCTGGGAGGAAAAACAGGAAACCTGAATCTGTGAAGTATTGAATGCTCCTGACGGTTTGCCTTCTAATGTGAGACTTCTTGGGTTCACTCTGATGGTAAGTTCTCCTTAAAATTTATTTTAACTTGTGGTAAAACATTGCACTGTGTTTTCTTAACCACCCTGAACATATGTCTCTTGTGAATGACTTTTAGAAAAGACCAGCAAATGTAGTTGCAGTCCCATAGGCATGTGGAAACTCTACTACCTGAGGTGTATTACAGTCAGACAAGTTTCCGGGAAGTCAGGAAATCCAAATAATAGTGATGTTTTTTATTGTTATGAAAATATCCCCCAAATGTAAAATCTTGTAATTTTTCCAAGATTAAATTCTAGAAGGAGAGAAGCACATTTCACCACGGTATTCTGGCTGTTCCTTTGGCCAGTTGAATGCTCACCATTTCTTTGGGAATGGTGTTTTTTAAAAAACAGAGTGCCAGATTGCTATTGAGGTCTTGGGGCTCTGCCAGAAATTCTCAGTTCCCAATCACTGCTGCAGACAGCTCCCTGAGGCAGAGGTGGCGTGTGCAACTCAATGTGTCACAGTTCGCGCCGACTTGGAAAAACATACAGCTAGCCTAATGTTAAATGCACGGTGCCTTTCTCGTCAACAGTCCTTGCTTAAGGATGGATGAAATGAATACTTTCTATAGACAGATTTTTTGGTCTACTTGTGCCTGAAGCTCATCACAGATGTCTGAATCCTGCCTGTTTCTCAGGGCCTCTAGTGCTTCTAGTTACGAGATTTTCATTTTGGCTTTAGAACAATCTGTCAGGTGAAATGAAGGCTCTCACCAGTCTGCTGCCTTCCACACATGGATAATAGACGCAAGATACAAACCTTTATTTTCTGTGTCCCTATTTGTGTGTGGTTTTATGCCTCCAGCAGGTTCAGGTGTATGATTCTTTGGGGCAGTATTTCGAGCAAGAGAATTGTTTTTTCTGGCCTGAAGGAAAACCTCCATGGAAAACTGTAGAGTTGTTTTTCTGGTGAAATGGGTATAGGTAAACACAGTCGTGAAAGGCATCATGTAGATACGTTCATTTTTTGGACAGCCATGCAGTCTTTTGTGAATATTTAACCATCTGGATAGGTTAACGGCCACCTAACATTTTGTGGGAGTGTGTGTGGTGTATTAAGAACCATGACCCTCTGCTTGACCTGGTAACTTTGTAAACAGCAGATACCCCTAGAACTTAGGCCTCTTAAGAGACTCAAGACTTTTTCTTCCGTGTAGTAACTGAACACCATTTTGAGTAGGAAAAGTACCACCTGGCTATCTAATCTATAAATGCATTTCTTTGTCTTGGTTATCTTTTGAACTGCAGTCTACATCTCCTGGTACACAGTCTAAAATAGGCCCTTTGTAATCATTGTTAATCAGCTGATAGGGGAAAAAGTGATTTCTGGCCTGCTTGATAATACATGTTTCTAGCCACCAGGTGGACTATACTGTAGGCAGCTGTGGGTCGTGAGAAATGGTTGGCATTATATTTAGGTGTCAGGTTGTAAGAATCTTGGGTTTTGCTTTTAGTGGTTTCAGTGACTGTTGTTAAGATTGCAAGCAATTAAAAATTTGCAGTTAGTCCATCTATTTTCAATCACACATGAATAATTGTACAGCTTTCCCAGAGTTGCTGGGCAGTCAAAAGGAGACACAAGGGAAGTTCTCTAACCTGCTGGCATCGGGTTGATATCTGTGCTCTGAGGAGCAGCAAAGGACTCACTATGTCTTTGTGTGGTTTTTATGGTTTAGAAAACCCAAAGGTGATTTTAGTTCTTCACTGAGGGCTGCCAAACTCTTGGCCTGCTCTATGCATAGTACATAACGCTCAACCAAAATCCAGAGTAAATTTTTTTTACAGCACAATTAGTCCTCACTGAAACCTTCTGCCCTAATAAAGCTCAAAGAGATTTACAAACTTGGTCACCGTAATATAAATGGCTGCACGGCCTTAAACTTTTAATAAGTCTTAACTTGATCTGGTGCCATGGGTGTTTAAGTGCCAGCCTATGAATCCTCTTCAGATCCTCTCGTATATTTAAAAACGATATGTCTCTTGAAATAAATATTAGACTAGAATGCCTGCCCTAGTCTATCTTTAATTTTTATAGGGATTTTAACAATCATTATGGGAATCTGTAAAGTTGATACATGGCAAGGTAGTAATAGCCTAGTAAAGCATTTTTCCTTTCAAAGGCAGTACTTGAATAGTAGAATGATTTAATAATGTCCAAGAATTAAAATTAGCTGTATAAAAATATGGGACATACATGAAAAGGCAAGTCATAAAGTATGTCTCAAATTATCTTACTCTAGATCTGAATTTCACCACAAAGTACCGAGAGACATTGGGCTGCCTTTATGCTCCATGCTGGGGGATTAATACTAGGTCATGTCATATTATTATTAAAAGGCTATTATTTAACCCTCATTTAGGAGGAGATCAAAAATGGATTCACAGGATACCCAAACACATGCTACACATGTGGGTCATATTCTAATTAGGCTCTCAAATAATTTGGAATCAAAAGTGATTTTTTTCCCCTGAAGCTTCCTAATTCAAATGTTAGTAGTGCATCAAAAGGTCAAGGGTTTATCTTTCAATTCAAATAAGAACAGAGAGAAAACAGTCACCTCCACCATAGCCTTAGATGTGAGCCAACAGCTTGTAACAGCCTTGAGATGAAGACTTCACATTCATGGTGATGGTAGTAGAATGGTGGTGGTGATAGTTGTGGTGGTGGTTGTTTAATAGGAAAAACAAGTTTTCTTTTAAATACAAGTACATAGTAAATATTCTCCCACAACGAGGTGGAAAAGATACATGCCACCATGGATTATTCCTCTTACAATAGGAATCTTGCGCTTATCCATGGAATCCTTCTGATATATATCTACACAGGGAAGGGGAGTATAGTCTTGGACTTTTGCCATTTCTATGATGCTAAGAGCCTGATCCCTGATAGGAGGCTGATACTAACAATGTGGAATGGCTTCATTAACAAGGCTTTGCTTCTTCCTGGAACACTGGTGAAAAACCAAGCCCTGTTGTGTATCCCCCTCGATGCAGCGTCTGTGTTGTCTTCACCTAGAAACGGGAGATGATTTCCACAGCGGCAAAGAGTTGGGGTGATGATGTCTGCACCTTGCATCAAGTCTCTTTCTCTCTTTGTTTTCCAGGACACAATGTAGGAAGCCTTTTCCACTTGGCAGATGATTTGGGCAGAGCGATGGAGTCCTTAGTTTCAGTTATGACAGATGAAGAAGGGGCAGAATAAATGTTTTACAACTCCTGATTCCCGCATGGTTTTTATAATATTCATACAACCAAGAGGATTAGACAGTAAGAGTTTACAAGAAAAAAAATCTATATTTTTGTGAAGGGTAGTGGTACTATACTGTAGATTTCAGTAGTTTCTAAGTCTGTTATTGTTTTGTTAACAATGGCAGGTTTTACACGTCTATGCAATTGTACAAAAAGTTATAAGAAAACTACATGTAAAATCTTGATAGCTAAATAACTTGCCATTTCTTTATATGGAACGCATTTTGGGTTGTTTAAAAATTTATAACAGTTATAAAGAAAGATTGTAAACTAATGTGTGCTTTATAAAAAAAAAAGTTGTTTATAAAAACCCCTAAAAACAAACACATACCTACATACATACACACACACACACACACACAGACAAACACACAAACACAAACTGAGGCAGCGCATTGTTTTGCATCCTTTTAGCGTGGTATCCATATGAAATTCATGGATTTTTTTTCTTTTCTTGCGTATTAAAGATAGGACTTCCTCTAAGACCACCAAATGACTACTTCACATAGCTCTGTTTGGAATTGTTGACTGAGTGGGACTGGCCATGGGTTTTCATTTTACACATCTATATGTCTATCAGTATGTAAGCACTGTAGGTATATAGGTAAATATAAATTTCAAGAGACATTTAAAATTTCTCGTTCAAATGTTCTTGCCACTTCCTAATGGAAAGAAATTGCTTCTCATCATCCAGGCTCACCTGCTTGGTCTAGAATGAATCCTCCCTGGAGCCTGAAGCCAGAAGGAAACTACCACACTAAAACAGTCTAGAGTTCCAGATGTTTCTCATTTTGAACTTTCCACTGACAACTAGAGTATTGAATTTTTTTAAGGGACATATGAATGAATACACAGGACTTACTATGTCAGAGTAATCCACTGGTTGATACATTAAGCTTCCTGCTGCTGACAGTGCCACGGTTTAGAGTTAGTGATGCTTTGACGAAAGAGCATCTGAAGGCATTTTTAACTCCCAGGCAGGAGGGTTGTAGATTCCCTCAGAGAGAGCAAACCACTCTTCATGTAAAGGATTGGATGACTGTCCATAACCTTACAGAGAGAGCTTTATAATTACAATGCAGTTATTTTCTCACAGTGAAACAGCAGTGGGTGTCTTGGTTTTCCAGTTTTGTAAGATTTTTTTCCCCATTGCAATGAGTTTGTAAATGCCACAAGACTTAATTTAGAATAATCCTTGTGAAAATGTGGAAGACAGTTGCCCCATCACATTATGACACTGTTAAATATCCACCCAGACACCCAGGACCCCTGCGTCCCTGTTCAGCATTTCTCTATAAGTAACTCCAGGCAGGTTTGTTGATTGGGAACGCAAATGGATTCAAATGTTCCAAGAGGTACTCCAACCCCCTTTTTGGTGGATTAGGCAGGTTAACTATATATAAGTAAACAGAAATCATTCAAAAAGAGGAGTACAGGCAAGAGGACTAACTGGTAGGAAAAAAGCTTTACTCTTTCATTTTGTCTTATTAGTCTTTCACTTTTTTATCATCCATTCAATGGAAATCACCCTGTGATCTTATCATTTTGCAAATCTGTTACCTCTTACATCAAGTGTAATTAACTTTTGGAGAGTGGGTTTTGTTCCTTATTTTACTAATGATAATTAACATCAAACATGGCTTCTCATGCTATTTCTACCTCACTTTGGTTTTGGGGTGTTCCTAATAATTGTGCACACCTGATTTCACAGCTTCACCACCTGTCCATTGTGTGAACATTTTCCTCCATTTTCTTTTTCCTTTATAATTTCCAAAAGAAAACCCAAAGCTCTAAGGTAACAAATGACATGAAGATTTGATTTTAATCTTGGCATTTTTTTTTTCCTTTATGTGACGCTGGACTTTTTCTTTACCTGAGGTTTTGTGTTTTTTTTTTTTTTTAACCATGATTTAAAACAAGGGGTTACTTTACTTCCTACTAAGAAGTTTAAGTTTCATTCTAAAATCAGAGGTAAATAGAGTGCTTGATTTTGTTTTAATCTTTTTTGTTTTATCTTTTAGACATTAGTTCTGGAGTGAGTCTCAAAATATTTTAATAAAAACTGAGAGCTTTATTGCTACATTTTATGCATTAATTTGGACATTATTTCATGTTCCTTATAACCACCGAGTAGTAAACTGTAAGTCATAATGTAACTGAAACATAAACATCACATGGCATGTTATGTCATTGTTTTCAGGTACTGGGTTCTTACTTGCGTATCGTAATATATTGTGTTTTAACACCAACACTGTAACATTTACTAATTATTTTTTTAAAACTTCAGTTTTACTGCATTTTCACAACATATCAGACTTCACCAAATATATGCCTTACTATTGTATTATATTACTGCTTTACTGTGTATTCTCAATAAAGCACGCAGTTATGTTAAAAAAAAAGTGTTGACTGCATTGTTTTTATTTTAATTTAGTCACTTTGACATAGGTAATACTTTCATATTGTCAAAAAATGAAAAATCTACAGAGCCAGTGAAAAGACCCTCACTATCTTATTCCCACTTCACCCTCACTGCCCTCTGAATAAATATCAATAATTTCTTGTGTATCCCAAAGTGTCAGTATTATATGAGCAATTACAAACATAGGTTCCTACTTTTTTTCCTTTTCATACACAGAACCTAGCATTCCATGCATTCATTAGTACATCTTGGTTTTTTAAATTTAAGAATGGGCTCAATCCATTCTTAATTATATCAAAATAGATCTTTTTGTTTCAACATATAAAATGCTTTCCTCATACTTTTTTCAGGAAAAAATCCAGGAAACCAGGGATTCCCTAGTGTCTCAGACGGTAGAGAGTCTGCCTGCAATGTGAGAGACCTGAGTTTGATCCCTGGGTTGGGAAGATCCCCTGGAGAAGGAAATGGCAACCCACTGCAGTATTCTTGCCTGGAAAATCCCGTGGATGGAGGAGCCTAGAGGGCTACAGTCCATAGGGTCGCAAAGAGTTGGACACAACTGAGCAACTTCACTTTCACTTTCTTTCATACTTTTTTATAGATGTCTCATAATCCAGTGGGTGTTTGCGGGATATTACCTAAGTGGTCCCCTTTGGTGGGACATGTGGGTCGTGGTTTTCCTCTTTCACTCTTAACAGACAATACCACACATCTCTCGTTTCATCTTTTCACTTGTGTAAAAATAGATCCGCGGGACACATTCCTAGAAGTGAGCTTTCTGGATCAAAGGTGGTAAGCATTTGTAACTTGGGAGGTAATTTTTATGCAGCAGTGGTTATAGTGTTTGTTTTGTTTTGTATTTTAGTAATAACAAGTGTATGAATTAACCAGTTTGCCGTAGACATGTTGCTTGCCAGTTCTATTATTATAAATGGTATCAGACCTAAGGAGATGTCTGAGCAACAGAAATCATGCCCAAAATGATGTCTCAGAACTGGTCTGGGGAGTACACTGCTCTTCCTACATAGTCCTGACCACCACTAGAGGGTACCCCCCTCACCCCTGTCCTGATCTGCCTCTGTCCCAGCTGCAGAGGAGGCTCAGAAAGGATTAGCAAGGTCAAGTCCTCTAGCAAGAGCCTATCTTTGCCTCCCACCCAGATTCACGGGGAGGACTTCCCCAACAGTGTTCAGATGCTGGGAAGTTCCAAGAAATGACACAAGTCCAATAGGTACAGCCTATTCTGTGCTGTGTTTCGGAGAAGGCAATGGCACCCCGCTCCAGTCCTCTTGCCTGGAAAATCCCATGGGCAGAGGAGCCTGGTAGGCTGCAGTCCATGGGATCGTGAAGAGTCGGACATGACTGAGACTTCACTTTCACTTTTCACTTTTATGCATTGGAGAAGGAAATGGCAAGCCACTCCAGTGTCCTTGCCTGGAGAATCCCAAGGACGGGGGAGCCTGGTGGGCTGCCGTCTGTGGGGTCGCACAGGGTCGGACACGACTGAAGTGACTCAGCAGCAGCAGCAGCAGCATCCTGTGCTGGGCTTAGTCAAGCAGTCGTGACTGACTCTTTGCAACCCCATAGACTGTAGCCCACCAGGCTCCTCTGTCCATGGGGATTCTCCAGGCAGAAATACTGGAGTGGGATGCCATGCCCTCCCCTGAGTTGGGGATCTTCCCAACCCAGGGATTGAACCCAGGTCTCCTGCATTGCAGGCAAATTCTTTACCATCTGAGCCACCAGGGAAGCCCAAGAATACTGGAGTGGGTATTCTGAGCTACCAGGAGAGCCCACAGCCTATTCTAGAGATTTGGAAAATAACTGGTGATGGTCAAGCTGGTTAAGAATGATGTTGAATGGGTATGGCAATTCTGAAATGAATCCCCAAGTTTTTGAGGCTGGGGTGATGACGCCAACCTAAGTGGCTACTACCTGGCAAGACTCCCCTTGAAATCCACACATACCAGGGCCAATTTTCATCCTGTTTAAATAAATCATGTATCCCCCCCCCCTGCCATTCCCCAAATCTGCTTCTGTTTGAAACACCCAGTCTGGCTGTTTTGATGGCATTCAACTAGGTACCTGAGGACTCCAGCACTTGAACCTGTCTGAGACAACTGTGAGGGGCTGACTCTGAGGAGGGCACTTGGCTCTCCTTTCCACACTTGGCAGAGGCTGGAAGGGAGGGAATTATTTCAGTTAAAAATCAAAATGGATCAAGCTGGCACAGCTTGTGCATCAGCAAGCACAATGTGTGTTTGGGGGAAGCACCAAGACTAATGGATGTGTTTCGTGGCGCCGCGGTGGGACTCCCCGATACTGTAATGCTCCACTAGCAAAATGAGGACAAAGGCAAGCACTGGCACACTCGCAAAGACTCTGGCTTCACATCAAGTGCAGGAAGGACATGAATCGCATTCTTCCCCTCAGTAGCAAAGCCACTAGAGTAGGAACCATAAATACATCCCCCACTGCTCCTGGAGCTGCCGGGCACTGTGATCTCCTGGACTTACCTGACAACACGAGATCAGCAACAAGCCAGAGGTGCAATAACAAGCAATATTCTGTGAGTGTGTGAAGTGTGGGGATGTTCCAGAATGGCTTTCATATAGAGATGAATTTCTCATAATCGCATAAAGATTATGTACAGTAACTTTAGGCTTAACTTCTCTCTGTGTGTGTGCATGCACACACATATGTGTTTGCTTTGTATATATTCACAACACTTTTAGCTCTTCTGTAACTTTCCATTTTGCAATAAATCAAATTGGAGCCTTGGTGTGAGCCTTGATCAGGGAACCAAGATCCTGCATGCCATATGGTCAAAAAAATAAAAACAAGGAACATTTCACTAATATTTTATCACTCCAGGATTTCATTACTCCTATTAAGATTAGGAAACTCAATTCCGTGTAGGTATCTGCTGACCAGCTTACATATGATAATCACCACAAAGTTTCAAGGATGGCAGTTCTATGTTTACTATTTGTTAAGGCACATGCATTTCATATATTTTTGATTCATTGAAATATCTAAGGAAATTATAATATTTAGAACACAAGTGCCAACATAGCCATTTATTCATTTTATGACTGTCCAATCACTTTTTTAATACTTACTGAATTGACTATTGCCAACAGACAAATAATCAAAGCCATGTTCATGAAATTCCACATTCCAGTCGAAGAGTCTGCCACAGAGAGGTGGGCAGAGGCTTGATTAGACAGTAAAGAGTTGGTCCTTTATTTGTGGTGCAATCTAAAGTCACTGGAGGATTTAAGCAAGGTAATGGTATGATCTCATTTGAGCTGAATGTTTGTAAATGATGATTTTGGCTGCTGTCTAGAGAATAGACTATGGCAGAGCAATGGTAGAAACAGGACCCATTTTAAACTGTACTAGCTTAGATAACAATTGACAGTGTTTCAAACTAATATATTAGGAGGTGGAGAGAAGAGGATGCACATGTATTTGGGGCATTGAACTAACACAATTTGCTAATAGAGTGTACTTAAAGGGAGAGAGAAAGGGGAAAATTGAGGACAAATTCTATCCTATTGTCTGGCCAACTGGATGGCTGGAGATGCCAGTAACTGATATATTAATATTAGGAAAGCCATGGGAAAAGAATGTTAGAAGTCTAGGGTGGGGTATCAGGAGTCCTATTTTTTTTTTTAATTTTCTGAATGTTGAGTTTTTTTTTCATTTATTTTTATTAGTTGGAGGCTAATTACTTTACAATATTGTAGTGGTTTTTGCCATGCATTGACATGAACACACTGAGTTTGATATCCATATGAAGATGTCTGGGAGGTAGCTGGCTATTGGAATCTAGCATTCAGAAGGGAGGGCAGGGTTGGAGATGTAAATATGAGAGCCATGAATGTACAGGTGACATTGAAAGCCATGGAACAGGATGAATTATGCAGAGAAATCATGTAAAATAGAGAAGACCCAGAAGCTCAATCTTTTAGAAACTGGGAAGGAGTAGCAGAGTCAGAAAGGAGACTGGAAGGGACAAGAGTGGGAGGCTAGGAGAGTTTGGTGTTCTAGAAGCAGGTTCAGGAGACTGGAGCAGGTAGAAATCCAATTGGAGTTTAAAGATATTTAGGAGAAAGGAAGTAGAGACAATGCATGTACACCACTCTCAGTAAATTGTAATGGGAATGGAACAGAGCTATTATTTTTTTTCTCTAAAAACACAGTATTTAAAGATGATACCTTTGATCACATTTCACTTCTGCTACAAATCAAATCACCCCAAACATAGTTACTTAAAAGATAATTTTAAAAAGGATAAATATTTATACTTGCTGACTATTAGGCAGGCTGTTCATCTGGTCTGGGTAAGCTTGGCGGAGCTTGGCTTGTCCTAATGGCCTCATTCATATGTCTGATTGTTGGCTCTATGGCAGGTAAGGAAGAAGATGACTTGGCCATGTGTCCCACTCATCCAGCAGGTTAGCCTGGTCTCATTCACATCTCATGATTATAGAGCTTCCAAGACCAATGACACTTTGCAAGTCTTTGCTTATGTTACACTTGCTATGGTTCCATTAACCAAAGTGAGTCACACGGGCAAGCTAAAAGTAGAAGTGAAATGCTCAAGGACATGAAGAGAGAGAGGAAATTACTGCAGTCCTTTTTGCAAATAATCCCCCACAACTATTAATGTATTTATAATTATGTGAATTCACCCTCCAAGTTGCTCATGTTAGAAATCTCCAAGTTATTTTCTACTTTTTTTCTCTCCTAGTGTAAAATGGGAATTATTTAATTTACTAAGTAAAAACGTCTTTTGTGGAAAATCATTTTCTCTCTGTACTTTAATAATCTAAATATTAATATAAACTTTGATCACAGATGCATTATGGTTTTAATTAATTATATTCAGAAGCTGGAGAGAAGTAACATAATTGGCAGACTAAAATATGAAATTTATTTACATCCCTTATAACAAAATGTGGCTTAATAACCCAGTAATACATTTCATTTTATTTGTTTTCTTACAAATATGCAAAGAGGTAATCACCACTAAGTGGTAATATTAAAACACTTGGAAAAAATATTAAGCAGCACTCCTGTTTTAGGTGATTGTGTATATGCTTCTTATCGGAAGTTGGCAGCAAGTGAAATTAAATGGTTTTCCAAATGACTGCATTGTCAATCCACCTCCTTTCAGCTAATTGGCTGATTCCCATCGTTGCTGCCTCCCAAGGGGTCACCTGCAATGACGAAGAGTATAACAATCCTATATGGCACCAAAGCTTCCTACAACCAGGGGTTGGTGCAGCCCTACAAGGGGCGTTCTCTCTCTCTCTCTGTCTCTCTCTCTTTTTTTTTTCTTTTGCCTTCCCACATGGGATCTTAGTTCCCTGACCAGGGAACAATCCTACCTCTCCTGCATTGGAAGCATGGAGTTTTAACCAGTGAACTGCCAGAGAAGTCCCTACAAAGGGCCCTTTAGACAATGCTCAACAGGGATTCTTTCCTGCCTGGAGAAGCAGAACTATAAGCACGGCATTGCACAGCACACATGCATGCAAAGTCACTTCAGTCGTGTCTGACTCTGCGACCCTATGGACTGTAGCCCACCAGACTCCTCTGTCCATGGGATTCTCCAGGCAAGAATACTGGAGTGGATTGCCATTTCCTATTCCAGGGGATCTTCCTGACCCAGGGATGGAACCCGAGTCTCCTGTGTCTCCTGCATTGGCAGGTGGATTCTTTACAACTAGTGCCACCTGGGAAGCTTAAGGCACATTCAAATTAGCTTTGTAACAATTTCGGGCCTCAGTTTAATTCATCTGGGAAACAGGAGATTGGGTACTTCCTAGGCGGTTCAGTGGTTAAGACTCTGAGCTCGTACTGCAGGGTGCATGGGTTCAATTCCTGATCCCGGAACTGAGATCCTACATATCGGTGAGGCTCAGCCAAAAAAAAAAAAAAAACAGCAGATTGAGTTTAAAGTTTTCTATTCAAACCGTGACTCTGGGTACCATAGAATCTACACTCTATTGACCATAGAAATGGAGGAGGGGCCCCGACATCCCCCAATTCTGGTTAAAACAGGAGGCAAGAGCTGTCATAACCAGCATCTAGAAAAAAGTTTACCATTCTGCAGACACAAATCCGAAGTTCAAGGACACAAGTACTATAGAAGGTAGGTATCCAAAGCTTCCCGTGCACCAAAATGTGACAATCATCCGTGAGGGGTGTTGGGTCCATAATTGAGCCTTGAGTGTTTTGGGTTTTTTGTTTTTTGTTTTTATTCTGGGCAGCACCCCCTTGTGGCTGAAATGACTGCTCCCTTGCTTTCTGAAGTCCATCAAGCTGAGCCGATCAGGAGGGAGCCATGCTAAGGTTCCAGGTGTAGCCAATCCTTGGCGTGATGCGCGCACACGCACGTGGGCACGCACACGTGCAAATGGGGAAGCCCGCTTCTGGGGTCAGAGGCGCTACCGGGACACTGGCTCCTTTGGCTCACCTCTCGTGCTCTTTCCAGTTTCTGAGCTGCGTTGGGACATCACGCCAGTGATGAGGGGGACAGCCCCTCGTTGTCCCCCACGCCAGTCAGGCCACTCAACCCGAGAGCAAATTCATCTCCAGGTAAATTCCACCTCCCCTTGTGTTTATCTCCCCCACAGCTCTTTTTCTCCATACTCCTCAGGAGGCTTCTGTGTTGAGTAAACAGTTTGTCGTTCTCCTGCTGCGTTTGAGATTTTTAGAATAGACCTGGGAGTTCCAAGTCTCACAGTCTTTAGAGCCGAGTCCTAAACGTTGATCTAGAATATCCCTGGGACTTCCCTGGCGGACCAGTGGTTCAGATGGCCCACTTCCACTGCCTGGGCTTGGGTTCCATCCCTGGTGGCAAACGGGGAACTGGGATCAGGCTTGCCACATGGCATGCCCAAAAAAAAACCCCCAAAAACTAGACCATCCCTGCCCCCTCCTATGTTTGTTACTGAGTCACTTTGCTGTATGCCTGAAACGTCCTGTTATTCAGTCACTCAGTCATATCTGAGTCTTTGAAACCCCGTGGACTGTAGCCCACCAGGCTCCTCTGTCCATGGAATTCTCCAGGCAAGAATATTGGAGTGGGTTGCCATTCCCTTCTCCAGGGGATCTTTCTGACCTGCGAATCCAACCCTTGTCTCTTGCACTGGTAGGCAGATTATTTACTACTGTGCCACCTGCGACTGCTGTTGCTGCTAAGTCGCTTCAGTCGTGTCCGACTCTGTGCGACCCCTTAGACGGCAGCCCACCAGGCTCCCCCGTCCCCGGGATTCTCCAGGCAAGAACACTGGAGTGGCTTGCCATTTCCTTCTCCAATGCATGAAAGTGAAAAGTGAAAGTGAAGTCCCTCAGGCGTGTCTGACTCTTTGCGACCCCATGGACGATACTCCATGGAATTCTCCAGGCCAGAATACTGGAGTGGGTAGCCTTTCTCTTCTCCAGGGGATCTTCCCAACCCAGGGATCGAACCCAGCATTGTAGATGGATTCTTTACCAGCTGAGCCACATGGGAAGCCCCAGCTGGGAAGTAGAGTTTCAATTTAGGGAAGGATTCTCCTGGTGTGTCATAAAGCTGAAGATGGGACTGTATCTCCTAAAGAATAATCAGCATAATAAAACAGTAAAATAATAATAAAAATAGCTAAATTGCTAAATCTTTAACAAGTGTCAGTCTGGCACAGTGAAAGGTAAAGTAAGTCCTTCACCTTTTGACTCATGTGATTTCAGTCACACATACATGCAGGATGTACCATTATCCCTGAACGGGCCAGCTGAAGCTTAGAGAAGTTGCACATCTTGTCCAAGAAACTGTTACGGAGGCTACATGATCACTGATTATTTTTTCCAAAAATAATGTTGTATGCACATGTACTTCTTTAGAGTTTACAGACTTGTTTGGATTACATTATTTTCACTTGGTTTTCCTTCTGACATGTTCACGGGGGTCTGCTCCAAGCACATCTTGCCTGCCATCTCGTGTACCTTTTATCAGAGAAACTAGAAAGCATTATTTTTCCTGATAGCTCAGATGGTAAAGAATCTGCCTGCAGTGCAGGAGACCCAGCTTTGATCCCTGAGTTGGAAAGATGCCCTGGAGAAGGGAATGGCTCCCCAATCCAGGATTCTTGCCTGGAGAATCCCATGAACAGAGGAGCCTGGCAGAGTACAGTCCATGTGGTCGCAAAGAGTTGGACATGACAGAGCGAATAACGCACACATCTTTAGAATATTGTCTACATTTTAGAAACAAGGAGTTCACGTCTGGCCCTAAAGGCTGTCTCTGTAATGTGTTCTGGGCCAAGAAAAGTTTCTTATACAGGTAAATGGTGGATTGGGTAGAGAGGCCAATAGTCTCCAGTGTTCCCAAGGAGCCCTCCACATGGTTAGTCACTAAGACACTCATCACAAACCCCAGTCCCCATTCCCCCTCCTCACTGAAGTCTCAATGAAGCCAGCAGAGCTGGAGCAGGAGGTTCCTTCCTGGCCACTAGAGGCCAGCACGCCACAGCCGAGACCCTCCGAGCTGCAGGGCTCTGCTTCTCACATCATAAGACCGGTTCATTCAAAAGGAGGAAAATGTTACTAGAACATTTTTAGAAGGGAAAAAAAAAACAAATATTTTCAGTGCCTACTACTGAGATGCTTCTGGTTCTTAAGGCTTCTCAAGACTTCTTTGCAAGTCCGTGTCCTTGGGGGTGTCTGCCCAGTCTTCTCATAGCCCCATGAGCTCCTTTTCAGCATGATGCTTTCCTTTGTTCTCATTGCTGTTTGAAATAAAGCACAACTTTGAGTGTTCTCCCCCCCCCCTCCCCGTCCAGGATTGTTTGATTTCCTAGAAGCCATCATGAATGTTTCGCCCCTTGCTCACTTCTCTTGAGGCTGAATGGCCCATCCCTCCCTGTCTCTTTCTGTTGTGTCTCCTCCTGCTGTGTTGCCCTTCTAGAAGGGGAGGGGGGTGTTGTGGCCTCAGATGAGAAGGGAGAGCATATGGGAGAGGGCTTTTCCCAGCTGAGCACTGTGGTGCCCTGCTCCGGGCTTCCTATGGCTGGCCACTGGGGCCCCTCTTCAGTGTTTGTTCTCAGAATTTTAAAGGATATTTGAGAAGATAGAGTTATAAAATAAATACTAAAGTATTTAGGGTACAGAACCACATTGTAGACAATTCGGTTTCAAATGATTCAATGTGTGTATGTATAATCACTTGAGAGTAGTAGGAGAGAGAGAGTCAGTGTGTGTGTGTATATAAAATGAGAGTAATGCAGAGAGAGTGTATGTATATATATTGGGGGGATTAGAGTGCATTGATAAAGCAAATGAGGCAAAATGTTAACAGTAAGTGACTTGGGGTAAAGGGCCAGCTGTTCTCCCTACTATTCGTGTTCTTGCCATTCTTCTGTATGCTGAAAAATGACCTCCAAATACAATGTTAAATGTAAACTGTTAGAACCACTCTTCTGTTTAATTAAATTTTTTTATTTATTTATTTTGATTTTTTTCTGCTGCCCTGGGTCTTCATTACTGTACAGGCTTTCTCTAGTTGCGAGACGCAGGGGCTCCTCTCTAGTTGCAGTATGCGAGTTACTCACTGTGGTGGCTTCTCTTGTTGCAGAGCACAGGCTGTCATGCACATGGGCTCAGTATCTGTGGTGGATGGATTTAGTTGCTTTGCAGCAGGTGGGATTCTCTCGGATCAGGGATAGAATCTGTGTCTCCTGCATTGACAGGCGGATTCTTTACCACTGAGCCACCAGGGAAGCCCCTGACCACTCTTTTTAAAATGAAATTTTTATGTGCAATCATCTTTTTAAACCACGCTGTACATGTTGCCAGGAGGTGTGGCTTTGGGGTGACCCTGACACCCATGAGCTGATGGAGGGAGGGAAGGAGCGGCCATGGCCTGCCGCCTCCAGTTGGGGTCTTCTGTGTCTCCTTTCTCACCCCCTCGGCCATCCACTCCTCAGGAAATGGGCCCCCTGGCTTCCCCCATCCTCCTTCCAGTTGAGTAGACATGGACGGAGGTTTTGCACACCCAGCACGTGCGCCATCTCTTCCCTCCAGGGATCTGCTTTGACTGTTTTCCCAAGCAGCATGCAGCAGCCCTAGTAAGGCAACAACTTGCAAGGGCTCCACGAAAGGCAGTCAGTACCACTTTCTCTTTTCAGTAGCTTGTTTTTCTGCTGTTACCTTCTGGGAGAGTGACCAAGGGGAAATAATTCAGATGCAACAAGGTGGTGGAGGCTAGGGCCTGTGTGTAAAATCAGTCAAAAACAGCCACAGATTTTTCCCATCCCTGCATACGTGCCCCTGTTCAGTGTGGCTGGGCAGATTCTTCCACACAGTGGTGGCCTTTGTATTGCAGCCTTCCACTCCACTGTTCTTGTCTGGAGAATCCCATTAACAGAGGAGCCTGGTGGGCTACAGTCCTTAGGGTCTTACAGAGAGTCGGACATGACTGAGCTATGAAACCTACCTACATGTGGGCTGTCTTTGTGACCCAGCGACCCGACCCAAGCAGAGGCTCCAAAGCCCAAGCAGTTGAGCTTGTCTTCTTGCTTCACTTGGACCCCTGAGACCATCATGAGGATGAGCCAGAGCTAGCCCCGACTGGATGATGAGAGACACCCTCATCAGCCCAGGCTGACACCGAGCCAGTTTCAGGAAACATGCATGAGGCCATCCGAGCCCGTCCATGCCCTGCTGAGCCACCAGCTGGCCCCAGACATGGTGCGAGCTCAATCTAGGTCGAAGCAGTAGCCCAGGCAAGAAGAGCTACCCTGCCAGATTTCAGAAGAGTCAGAAGGTATACCTATTTTTTTTTAATTGATTTATTTGGCTGTGCTGGATCTTTGCTCTGGCACTTGGGATCTTTGGTTGTGGCATGCGAACTCTTAGTTGCCACCTGCGGGATCCATGAATAGTTCCCTGACCAGGGATCGAACCCAGGTCCCCTGCATTGGGAGTGCAATCTTAGCCACTGCACCACCAAGGAAATCCCTATACCCATTTTTGGCTTTAAGTCACTCATTTCTAGGAGGGCTTGGTCTGCAGCAAAAGCTTACCGCAGCAAGATCCATCCCAGCCAGCAGGAGTGATGTGGTTGGACGATGAGGCTCTTACTGTAGCATCAGGCTGGACAGAGAGTCGCCTGGCTTACCAGTGTTGTTCCTTACCCTGGCTTCACTCTTCATCAGCTGGTCCCCACCCAATTATTACTGGCCAAGATAAAGAACAAGAGAGTAGAGTGGCATGGACTATTATGATGAGTTCATTTCTGAAATTTCTACTCGGTCTGACCTAGTATGCATCATCTCGAAGGCTGGAAATCACTGCTCTGAAAGGAATAGTCTGCTTTTCATTATAGGCTGCTGTTCTCTTTAAGAGACCAAACAGTTCAAAGTATATGTGGGCTGCTTGTCTTGCAGACAAATTCTATCCAGAGGGTGATATCTTTATCAAGAAGTAGTCAAGATGTAGATGAGTACCAGAGGGATTACTGGAAAAGCACCCTTCCGCTGTGTATTTCATAATAGCAGGGGCCCCATCTATCTCCAGAGAGGGAAGGAGGCAGCAGCCAGAGAGGGTTTTGTAGTCCTGTGAATAAAGGTTTATTACTTTCCTCTGCCTTCCATCAATCAGCTCAGTGTTAGAAGTAACTAAAAAGGAAAAAGCAAGCCTAATCTTTGTGTCTGCTCATAAAATAAAACTGGCAGACTATTCCCTCATTCCTGACCTTGAAAGTAAGTTTTTCGAAGTTGGGTAAAACCAGGGAGCCTGATTTGATTAGACCCAGAAACTGGAAGAGAAGATCATTCACTTTTAACCTCAGTTGAGGCATTTTTTTCCCTAGCTGTCACAGTTCAAGTCATTAACCATTTACGAGCACCCAGTCAGTGCAGGGAGCAAGGCTGATGACGCAGAGAATGCAGAGATGGACAAGACATGTCTGCCCTCCCTGGACTCACAAAATAGCAGAGAGTGAGCCCACATGCAACTAAAGGATGCTGGAATCAAATGACAAGTGAATAAAGAAACAGGGATGGAACAGATTAATTCTGACTTTGGGGCCAGCCCAAGTTAACAGAGTAGGCGGACTCTGTGAAGGAACTTGGCTTTCTTGGGCAGAAATGGTGGTAAAGGTGGCTGCCTGACAGATGAGAGAGCTGGAGACGCTGCCTTTGATCGAGAGGTGGAAGTTGTATTTTTGGAAGCCCCAGAGTTGCTGCCCTTGGACTATTACATTAAATGAAAAAGAAACAGCTTTACATCTTGTTTAAGCCACTGTTTCAAAAAAAAAGTGGTAGGTGGAGGTGTTCAGTTCAATTCAGTTGCTCAGTCGGGTCCGACTCTTTGCAACCCCATGAACCACAGCACGCCAGGCCTACCTGTCCATCACCAACTCCCACCCAAACCCATGTCCATTGTGTCGGTGATGCCATCCAACCATCTCATCCTCTGTCGTCCCGTTCTCGTCCTGCCCTCAATCTTTCCCAGAATCAGGGTCTTTTCAAATGAGTCAGCTCTCCACATCAGGTGGCCAAAGTATTGGAGTTTCAGCTTCAGCATCAGTCCCTCCAATGAACACCCAGGACTGATCTTCTTTAGGATGGACTGGTGGGATCTCCTTGCAGTCCAAGGGACTCTCAAGAGTCTTCTCCAACACCACAGTTCAAAAGCATCAATTCTTCTGTGCTCAGCTTTCTTTATAGTCCAACTGTCACATCCATACATGACTACTGGAAAAACCATAGCCTTGACTAGATGGACCTTTGTTGGCAAAGTAATGTCTCTGCATTTTAATATGCTATCTAGGTTGGTCATAACTTTCCTTCCAAGGAGCAAGCGACTTTTAATTTCATGGCTGCAGTCACCATCTGAAGTGATTTTGGAGCCCAGAAAAATAAAGCCAGCCACTGTTTCTACTGATTCCCCATCTATTTGCCATGAAGTGATGGGACTGAATGCCATGATCTTAGTTTTCTGAATGTTGAGCTTTAAGCCAACTTTTTCACTTTCTTCTTTCACTTTCATCAAGAGGCTCTTTAGTTCTTCTTCACTTTCTGCCATAAGGGTGGTGTCATCTGCATATCTGAGGTTATTGATATTTCTCCCAGCAATCTTGATTCCAGCTTGTGCTTCCTCCAGCCCAGCGTTTCTCATGATGCACTCTGCATATAAGTTAAATAAGCAGGGTGACAATATACAGCCTTGACGTACTCCTTTTCCTATTTGGAACCAGTCTGTTGTTCCATGTCCAGTTCTAACTGTTGCTTCCTGACCTGCATACAGATTTCTCAAGAGGCAGGTCAGGTGGTCTGGTATGCCCATCTCTTTCAGAATTTTCCACAGTTTATTGTGATCCACACAGTCAAAGGCTTTGGCATAGTCAATAAAGCAGAAATAGATGTTTTTCTGGAACTCTCTTGCTTTTTTGATGATCCAGCAGATGTTAGCAATTTGATCTCTGGTTCCTCTGCCTTTTCTAAAACCAGCTTGAACATCTGGAAGTTCACGGTTCATGTATTGCTGAAGCCTGGCTTGGATAATTTTGAGCATTACTTTACTAGCGTGTGAGATGAGTGCAATTGTGTGGTAGTTTGAGCATTCTTTGGCCTTACCTTTCTTTGGGATTGGAATGAAAACTGAGGTGTTCAAACAGGTACAAATTTCCTGTTATAAAATAATTAAGTCCTGGAGATGTACAGTGTGGTTAACTGTAGTTACTAATGTGTGTGTTAGTCTCTCAGTCGTGTCTGATTCTTTGTGACCCCATGGACTATAGCCCACCAGGCTCCTCTGTCCATGAGATTCTCCAGGCAAGAATAGTGGAGTGTGTTTCCCTTCTGTTCTCCAGGAGATCTTCGCGACCCAGGGATCTAACCTGTGTCTCTTGCATTGCAGGCAGATTCCTCACTGCCTGAGCCACCTGAAAAGCGCATAGTTACTAATACTGCAATGCATATTTGAAAGCTGCTAAGAGGGTAGATCTTAAAGGTTCTCATGAAAAGAAAACAACTTTTGTGATGAAATATGGTGATAGATGTTAACTAGACTTATTCTGGTGATCATGTCATAATATTTGCAGATATCAAATCATCATGTTGTCAACCTAGAACAAATATACTGTTATAATGTCCATGATACCTCCATTTTAAAAAGTGCTGGGAAGGGAATTCTAGACAAAGAATAGGACATAAGGAAAAGTGGAAAGCTAGGAAACATGTTAAGCAGAACAGAAACTGCAAGGGTCCATTGAAGGCTGGATGGGCCTTAGGGATGGGTTGTGGAAAGGGGAAGGTTGAGAAGAGATTGTTGGAGGTGTCGACGACAGTGACATGATGGAGGACCTGATTGTGTGCTTCAGATTGTATTTGAAAACATAATGTTTTCCTCACAGAGACTTTTCTCTGCTACTACCAGGGGCATGGGGACACTAGTGATTCAGATCACTACATCTAGTTTTAGGGCAGAAATCTGGTCCTCAGAGATGACTTGAGTCTAGTCTGCAAGTTCACGGGAGGTTTGCTTCTGACTTTTTCTGACTCCTAGAGTAGTTTCCTAGGGGCCTCACGCTGGACAGGCCATGGACACTGACTTTCATCTCCCAAGCCCTGAGAATTTGTCAAAGCAGAACTCGGCATCTCAGCTGCCCGGTCAGGATCACCCATGGCCCCAGAACCAGAGCAACCACGATACTGTTGTTGCCTTTCTGAATTTCCTCTCTGACCAGTCTCTCTTCACTCTTCTGTTACCTACTTGTTGCTTTTCAGAAGTCTTGAGAAATCTTTTGTCCAGCTTTTCTGTCTGGAGCATTAGTCTGAATTACCCAGTTCTCCTTCCCAGGTGTGGAAGTTCTGCCGAGTTGCTCCTTTATTTATGATTAAAAAAAAGAAACAACAACCTGAAGTAGACTCTGAGTACTGCTGGGCCATTCTAATGCCTCCAGTAGTTAATTCACTCCCTCTGTTTCTGAGATAATTAAAAATACCTTCTTCTTTCTCCTCAAATGTTCAACAGCCCTGCTGCCTCCTCACTCTCAGCTGGGGCTCCCAGTTTGAATTACACTGAAGAATGAGAAACCAAACGAAGAAAATGGCCCTACCTCTCCCCCACTTGTCAGCTCTGTGGCTCTGCTCATGTGTTCTTCCTGTACTGTGGACGAAATGTCTACACTGCCCCCCCAGGACCAGGTGGTCTAGTTATTCCCTTGTGCCCTCTCAGTGATTTTCTCCTGTCATTTTACTCTTTTCACGTATCACCCCTTTTTCTTTTTCTATTGGATCATCATAGAAACTTGCCCACCGCATATTTAAGATGTCTCATTAAAAACACCCAACCCCGTCTGTTTTTTTTTTTTTTTAAACTGGCATTCCCAGATTCCAACACAATCCAGACGTTTATTACAGTTGCCAGCCAACTTATTTAGGATTGTCTGTGGGATGGAGGGAAGAGAAGATCTTCACTTTAAAGGTTTTCTTCATTTATTTTGGCCATGTTTCTCTTGTTGCAGAGCACAGGCTCTAGGCACATGGGCTTCCAGCAGTTGCAGCGTGTGGGCTCAGTAGTTGTGCATGGGCTTAGTTGCTCTGTGGTATGTGGGACCTTTCCAAACCAGGAATCGAACCCATGTCCCCTGCGTTGGCAAGTGGATTCCTAAACATGAGGCCATCAGGAAAGCCCCCAACCCTCTCTTAACCATGTATTCCCATTCCGCTAAGTAAAATCCCCTGAAGGATTCCTCTTTTGCTTGATTATTTTTTTAATCCTTTCTTTTTTAATTTATAGAGTTGTTTCGAGTCTTAGTTGCAGCACATGGGGTGTTTCATCTTCCTTGCAGCATGCGGAGTCTTCAGTTGCAACATGTGCTATCTAGTTCCCTGTGTGTCTGTATGTGTGCTCAGTCGTTTCAGCTGTGTCCAACTCTGTGTGACCCTATAGACTGTAGTTCCTTGACCAGGGATCAAACCTGGACCCCCTAAGTTGGTAGCGTGGAGTCTTAGCCACTGGACCACCAGGGCAGTCCCTTGATTCTTCCTTAATCTCCCACTCTCTCATCAACAGATCTCTATTATGTTCTCTTCCCAAGCACTCTGCTGAAATCTCTCCTGGTATGGTTGCTCATAACCTTTATCTTGTTCAATCCAAAAGTAAGTTATCAAATGGCTTTTAATAGAGTGGATCTCTCTCTCTCTCTCTCACCTTTTAACTTTTTATTTTAAAATAACTTTAAACTTGCAAAAACACTGAAAGATAGAATAAGACACTCCTCCTCCTTGGTTCTTTATACCAAGAGGCACATAATGTCAGTTTGTCCCACTCTTCAGGCAAAATGATCACTTTTGAAGTCATCATTCCATCTAGATTTACTAGTTGATATTAGTTAGTATGTAAAAAAGCCTTTTCTATTTATCTATTGATATCATGGATTTTTGTTTTATTCATTGGGTTATTATCCATTCATATCATGATATATTTTGATGTGAAATTGTCCCAGATTTGGCCAGTGGAATCCTATTCAGGCTGACTTCTGTGTACTTTCTTACTTTCTGGCACATATACACAAAATAATGTTTCCAGCTCATCTCATACTTCCTATATCCTAACCCTGGAATCAGTCATTTGTCTAAGGATCCTTGATTCTTTTTAGTGAAAAATGATATTTAGAAATAAAGATCTGGTGCTCGATGCTGTCACTGCCATTGTGGTATTTTGCTTCCCTCACAGTGGAGACCGCTGAAAGAATTGGAGTTCATGCCAATTCACCATCAGCATACTCTTCCTAGTCTTTACTCAATCCATATTTATATCTCCTGTCTTCAATACTAACACACCTGGCTCCCAATAGCATAAGTATATTTACTCATTTGGTCACCCCTACAGTGCTCGCTTCAGCAGCACATATACTAAAATTGGTCACCCCTACAATACACATTGAAAGGTTTCAGAATTTCAAACCCACACTATTAAGAAAATCAACATGAAACCCATCCACTGAGGTTCAAGGTTAGTTTGCAGTTATTTTTGTCTTTAGATTAAAGCTAAATTGTCAAAGGAACTTCCCACGTGGCACCAGTGGTAAAGAACCTGCCTGCCAGAGCAAGAGCTGTAAGAGGCATGGGTTCAATCCCTGGGTCAGGAAGATCCCCTGGAGGAGGGCATGGCAACCCACTCCAGTGTTATTGCCTGGAGAATCCCATGGACAGAGGAGCCTGGCAGCTACAGTCCATGGGGTCACACACAGTCAGACACAACTGAGGTGACTTAGCATGCACGCACAAATTGTCAAAGAACCATGTCCAAAAGTTAACATGTCTTCTCAACTCTGTGTTCTGTGAAGCCACATTTACACCATGGGGATTGTCAAATACTGCAAGAAAGTACTTTGTTCCCTCCAGAGTGACTGTTTTTTTGCTGTGCCATGGGGCATGTGGGAATCCTTATTCCCCAACTCGGGACTGAACCCGTGCCCCCTGCAGTGGAAGCACAAATTCCTAACCTAAGGCCCTGCAGGGAAGTAACCCACCCCCCCCCACTCCCAGTGACATTTGTTAAACATTTTCAGCATACTTTCACTAATTCCCTCATATTTTCAGACCCCAAACCTAAGAGTTATCTTCACTGACTCTCTTTCTTATATCTCTTATCAGATCCATCGAATTATGTATGTAATCTGGCTACTTCTGTTATGGACTGAATGTTTGCATCTCCCCTAAAACTTACTTAATTTCTATTTATCTTCCTAATGGCTACCTCAGACATTGACTGTTCTCTTCAAATTTTCTTTCTTTTCAGCATACTCAGTAGTCACAGAGAATATTTGTTTTGCTTTCGTAGCTTCCCAGAACCTTTGGAACACCCATTCTATGCTCCAGTCTCCATAAAGGATAAGCCAGAGCCAGGTTTTGTGCCAATCAGAAGAGGTGCCCTCTGTGGGGGAGGCAGTCCCATGGGCTCACAGTCACATGTGAACACAGTACTTTTATGTGATATAATGATATGGTTACTGGTATAATGATATGGTTCCTAGTTTACTAAGAAGGTAAGGCCCATCAAATAATTCCCATACACTGATGACCTTATCCCTCCCTCCTTCCTTCCTGCCTTGGGGGAAACACTGTTTCTAATGGCTTCCATCAAGGCTGACTGTTCTGCCCAGATGCTTCTTCATATCGTGTGTCACAGCACCTACCACATCCATTACACTCATTCTCTCTGGAATCCTGATCTCCAGTCTGCTTTCTCCCTTCTGAATATAAATAGGTTCAGATTGCTGTCATCCTAAGGAATTCTTCTCTTGACATCATGACCATCTCTCCCAACCCTGAAAAACAAATGCCTTACCTATTCCTTGACCTCCCACCAGGGCTTTGAGACCAGATTCTACCTGAAAGCTATGTCAGCAGCCCGTGATGTTCTTCTCTTTATCTTTGACTTTTGTGCCGGGCTGCCCTCCACTCCTGCCCCAGTAGATGTTCTGTTCTTCTCAAATACTTAATCGTGTGGCTTCCAGACCAGCCCTTGTTTCTGATTTCCTCCTTATCCCTTTGATTGTTGCTTGTGCTTTCCTGATTCCTCTTCTCTCTCTTCCTGACCCTTGAATGTTGGAATTCCCCATCATTCTGTCTTCAGGAAGTTTCCCCTTTTGACTTTCAGCAGTCTCTGATGAAATGTGTTGATTCCTGTATCATCAACTCCCACTTCCAAGCCAGTATGTTATCATGTGTACATTTCTACTTACTTTTCTCAGTATAGATCATATTTCTTTTTTTTTTTCATTTATTTTTATTAGTTGGAGGCTAATTACTTTACAATGTTGTAGTGGTTTTTGTCATACATTGACATGAATCAGCCATGGATTTACATGTATTCCCCATCCCGATCCCCACTCCCACCTCCCTCTCCACCTGATTCCTTTGGGTCTTCCCAGTACACCAGGCCCGAGCACTTGTCTCATGCATCGAGCCTCACAAATTTACCACTGGCATCTCAGACTCAACCTAACTGTATCCTAACTGCATCTCAGATTCAACCTAACTGCCTGGTTTCATCAGAGACATAGAACCACTAGGAAAGCACATATATATTATTTATTATAGGGAATTGATATCTTGCCCTTGTTGATGTTGCTAAGTGTTTTCCGTGAGGTTTGGTCTCTACACTGGATCCTGATGCTTGAAGTCAGCAGGGTAGGCAATTAGAAAGGGAAGATGGCTGTAAAATGGGGCTGGATCAAGGGACCAATAGGGACCCGTGAGAAAGGACTAGAGCCTGCGTTCAGTGTCTTATGGCCTGTCCCTACAACTTTGATGATGTGGGTGTCCTACAGGGGAAGCTAGCCTCTTTTACTATGAAGTTAACCATACACCAGGTCCAGGAGTCAGAAAAGCAGAAGGTGGATAAAGGTGCAAAGTGGAGCACCTGTGGGCCCAGCTGCCACCGAATCCCAAGTATTGAGCCAACACATAAGTGACAGTGCATGAACTGCAGCGTTGCCTGGGGCCTCTGCACTGACCTTCCAAGTATTGGGTTGGCCAAAAAGTTCATTTGGGTTTTTTCCATACCATGTTAAGGAAAAGCCTGAATGAACTTTTTGGCCAACAGAATATCTGATGACCAATCGTAACCAGAAACATGCAGAGAAAGGAATTCTGGGACATACAGATTCATCTAGGCAAATGGATATATTACAAAGCCACCAGAGTGTTCAAAATTGGATTCACAAACTTCCTTCGTACTCTTCCTAGAAAAAGTGCTCTTTCTAACCCCTCCTATTTCAAGATTACCATCACCATCCTTCTAGTTGTCTAATCAAAGAACTTGTGAATCACCCTTATCTTTTTTTCTGTTACCATTCCTGCCCCCTCCCGCTCTTGCCATATCTAGCAACCAAGTTAGCAACCAAGTATTGGTAATCCTAACTCATCAATTTTTTTCACATTTATCCTCTTCATGTGATCCCATACGTTAACCATGGGCCATGGTCATGGTCCAGTCCATGAAGTAGAAGCACTTGCCCCTGTGCCTCCAGTCCCTCCCCACCCCATTCACCTTCCATATAACCACCAAAATTTAGATATAATCCCTTCATTTCCTTAACATAATGCCTTCCATGGATCTTGTAATCTGTAGAAAGAATGAAAACTCCCTAACATGTAGATTTGATTGTTGTTGGATTTACAGTGCTGTGTTAATTTCTGCTGTACAGAAAAGAGATTCAGTTACATGCAGTCCTTACTATAATGTGAACTCTATATACTTGCCCATTGGCTTCCATGGGTCAATGGAATCCTGACTGATGTGATGTGAACAGACTTTCAGTGTGCTTATATGGTTTGGATCCCCCTCTCTGGCTTCAGCTGTTGTCAAGAGACATACCTGCCCAGAAGTTATGCTCCGTGCACGTGACTCTAGGTCCCAGAGTGAGACACATGGAGCAGAATTGGTCTGTAGCCTGGTGCCAAGCCCACCTTAACCCAAGCAGGTCCAGCAAAATTGAATCCAAATAAGCCAAACCTCAGCTTACCTACCTATGAGTATGAAAACAATGCTTGTTGTCTTAAGCTACTAACATTTGGGGGGTTTTTCATTACACAACATTACTGTAGCAATTGTTGAGTAACACATGTCTCATAGAAGCCCTCCACAATCTGAACTGAGCCAGACTTCTAGTGCCAATCTCAAGCCATTTTCTCCCATATGCTTCTAGTAATACTTGTTCCCAGGCATTGAGCACCTTCTGTTTTCATGCCAGGTTAACTTGCTGAGGTACCCAGCTAGTGAATGAGGAGCAGAGCTAAGATTCTTATACGTCATAGTCCAGAGCAGTGTGTGCTATTTTCACACTTCCAGTCTGCGAATCTGTTCTCCAGCCACAGAGTTGCTTGGGACTCCCCAAAGATGCTTCTAATATGCAGTCTGCATTTCTCTGTTCTACTTTTGTAGGTCAAGTCTCAGGCTCTCTTTTGTGTATAATTTGATGATATTAATAATGACTAATATTTACTGAGTACTATGTTCCAGGCACTTTTCTAAGTTACTGATTTACTCTTCACAATGACCCTTTGTGATGGGTAGTCTTATTATCACTATTACATTGACTCAGTGGGCATGAGTTTGAGGAAACTCCAGGAGATAGTGAAGGGTAGGGAGGCCTGGCATGCCGCAGTCCATGGGGTCGCAAGGAGTTGGACACGACTTAGTGACTAGATAACAGCAACAATAGGAAGAAGCCAAGGCACAGAAAGACAAAGTCACTTTGCAAGATCACACAGGGAATCAAAGATCTAGAATTGAGATTCAGTTTGACTCTAGAGCCTCTGCTCTTAATCACTCTACTGGATCTCCATCCACTAATGTGGGGTTTCTGTGACCCTGTACTACTGTGCACATACTTGGATTACAGCTCTGCATATTTCAACATGATTATTTATACTACTTTTTCCCCCATGTCGCTGTAAACTTTTGGAAATCAAGGACTCAATCTCGTGTGTCCTTACATGTCAAGTACCGATTACCTGGTAAGGTGGCTGGCCCATAGCTACTATTCACTAAGTGTTTGTGATTGCTGTTTGCTGTTGAACTGCTTTGTCATCAGTCAAATTTCCTCCCAGACTGTGAAAGAACTGATCCAAATTGCCTTTCTCTGAAAACCGAAAATGACACAACAGATTTTGCAAGTGATTTATAGAAAATCGTGTATTTCATACAGTTGGAAGGGATACAATGATGGGAATTTTTCAAATTTCCTCTCCGGCACTTGTCTTTGAAACATCAAACAATCCACAAATCATGACCAAGAGCCTCCTGTGCATCAAAAAGAGGCCAACCACTTGTATTGGGTTGGCCAAAAAGTTCATTTGGGGTTTTTCCATCTAATTCTGTAAGATGTTAGGGAAAAATACGATGAACTTTTTGGCCAACCCAATACGAGAAGTGGAAAACTAATTACTTTGTGCTCTGATGGCAGTGTTTTATTTTTCTCAGATGCAGTCTTGTTTTTGTGTCTTTGAGCCAGTGGGATCAATGAATATGGAAAGAAGTGAAGATAAAATAAAAATTTTACCTGACAGCCTTTTCTAGAAGCTTCAATGACTCTGGGAGAGTTTATTGATTCTTAAAGAAAAATTACCATTCTCTTTTAAGGAAGGGTGAAACAAAGGAGGATTTAGTGAATAAAAGGATTTAGAGCAATTAGCATAGCTTTTTAAAAATCCAGGATTATCTCTATTGATTAGACTGCCTTAGAATTGTTGACAGCAATGGAAATTACATATGTGAACTTGACAGGAGTTAGGTCTGTGAACCAAGACTAACCTTTTTGAAGAAAAAGCCCAGGGTGGAGAGAATTCAGTCATGAAAGTGAAGCCAGAGTTTCTGAAGATTTCAAAGTAGAGTGGGAAATAATGTTATCTTTTCTTTATAAAGGTTAGGTACTCAGGCATGCACTGAGATTTTCGAGACCAAGTACAAAATACCTGGTTAAAACACTAATCAAAACAGAAAGAAAAACTAGAGGCAATATTTATTCAACCTCTTAGATCTATGAAAGGGAACAGGGAAGGTAAGTCTCATTCTTCTTAAAGTTCAGAGTTCATTAGTGGGTTATTTTCTTTCAGCAAATGTATGAATATTTTTATTTGGTGCTGGTACATTTTAGGCAGATTCTTTGTCCTACCTAAATGAAAAAACTGAATACAACAGGATTCAAATATTTCAGCCCAGTTTATCCAGGAAAAAAAAATACAGGTAAGTAACATTTTCTTTCTTAGTGTTGACTTCTCACCAGTTCTATATGAATCTACTCAATGAAAAAAGTGATTTTTGAATGGCCAAGTGATTTGTTTGGTCAAATACTGCCTGGGTTTTAGAGAACTAAAATACACGTTTCCTTATCACAATGCATTTTCTTTATATGAGCAACAGAATGGTTTGTAACCCAAATGTGGGGAATGCAACTGAAGAAAAGTAAATCTCAAAATTGAAGCAGGAATAAATATAATGATGAAAAACAATTGAGGCAAGAAAGCATAGAGCTCAGTATTTTGTTAGGGTAATTAAAAATTATTTATGTATGTAAAGAGAAAGATGAAAGATGGTGCTTTGGTGGTTCTTTTTGTGGTGTTATAGCATAGGATGAATGGTATGCAGTTAAGGCCCATGTAAAGTCACATTCTAATGAACAGGGAGGGTTGGCTTTCATTGCAGGCCTGCATTCCCAGTGTAAGCCAGGCATCATTTCCGCAAAACAAACATACTCATCTCTTCCATTGCACAGCCACACCTGTTTGCTGTATATGCATTCATTTATTCATGAATATGTATTAAATCTGGATAGTATGTTTGGTTGAGGACATAGTAACTGTTCTCTTAGCCCCAAACTTGTCACCCTCACCGTCTTTCCTTTTGGAATGGAAGTCGCCATCTGTTTTGCTTTAAGACCTGGGCCCAAAGAACAGGCTTCCATCCCCTGAAACCTGCCCTCTGGAGAGTCCCACTTGGGTCTTCTTTTGGTCACAGCATTCACCAGGAGATGAGGAGTCCATGGGACCAAGGAGATCCACCCACCCATCAGTCTCTTGAAAGCTTGTGTCCATTGAGAGCCAATTCCCCTGGCCTTCTAGACCAAACTCTGAATCAGAGCCAGTTTCCTAGGCCTGCCCCCTGTGCAGTCATACAGGGCCCTGTGCTCAGAGAGGTCCACCCTACACAGGGAACTATATTCAGTAGCCTGTGATAAACCATAGTGGAAAAGAATGTGAAAAAGAATGTTTGTGTGTACACACAAACACACACACATATAACTGAATCACTTTGCTCTACAACAGAAATTAACACAACATTATAAATCAACTATACTTGGAAATATATTTTATTATTTTTAAAAACTATTTATTTGGCTGCATCAGGTCTTAGCTGGGGCATGCAGAATCTTTGCTGCCTTGTGCGGGATCTTTTAGTTTTAGCATACAGGATCTTTAGTTACAGCCTGTGAACTTTTCGTTGAGGCATGTGAGATTAGTTCTCTGATGAGGGATCAAACCCAGGCTCCCTGCAGTGGGAGCATGGAGTCTTAGCCACTGGACCAAGCAAGTCCCTAAATTTTAAAAAATAAAAATAATAAAGGTCCACCCATGATTTAGTGCTCTGCTGTTACTGTCTTGAAATTCTACGTAATTTTATTTTTGACCTTGTGTTTGGTGGAGGAAGTCTGGTGGGACAGTGGATGAGCACATGGGCAGAGGAGATAGGCTGTATTTCCCATATGATCTGTCTCTACTGCCCAGTGCCACCACTCTAGCAAATAACATTTGCACTGCCCCATTAACACAGAATTCTGGTGGGACTACATGTATGGGAGTTTAGTGGGACTCAAAGCAGCTATGGGGTGAGTGTCTTACACCTGTGACTAAGGAAGTAAGGGCACAAACAGCCTGGAGAGGCTCCCCATTCAAACTAGATCTACTTCAGAAAGAAGGCATTTCTAAGAAAGCATGAATGACCAAGGAACCCTGTGGAACCCATATCCTTTCCTACTCATTTATTTTCCTGTATTAACCAACTACTGTTGCTGAAAATGAAGACATAAATGCAAAGAGAAAAACATGTCATTCCTACTCCTTTCTTTTCTACCTGAAGGTAGAGAGTACTGGTAGAAGGTGTGTATGTCAAGAAGCAAAATAGGAATGGTTGAGTTAATTTGGCACAGGCTTTCCATTGTTCTGGTAAGAATGAAATACAAATGTAGATTTACTGGTTATAAAATAGGACTTACATAATTTTGGTGATTCTTCATGGGAGTTAAAAGCTTTTGTATTTGCATTTCAAACTGGCATTGCACAATATAAAGATGAATAGTAAAACTTATGCTAAGAATTTTAAATTTTAATTTTTCTTTACTTAGAATGGCGTTAAATAGCAAGTAAAGAACAGCATGGCGCATTGAGAGAGACCATGGAAAAAAGGAACAAGCTTGGTATGTTAGGACACTTAGCACTTTTTTTCCTGCTTTCAGTGTGGCTTTTCATTTCACACTGGGCTACAGGCATGATGTAGCTAGTCCTGCTCAGGCTATCTGGGACCCAAGAATCCCTTGCCTAAAGTGTTTTTACCCCTCTTCCAGATCTTTTCTTCAGATGCATCTTCTTGAGGGCAGCCTGTATCATTTCTCTGTGCACCCCTAGGTGAGGGGAGGGAGCCCGAGAGGCAGCTGTTGGCACAGCTCTGGAAAGAGCTGGAACTTGCAGGCAGGGACACACACTGTAGGCCGCTATGTTTGGGTTGTTTGTTACATGGCAAGAGAAAACAAGAACACAGACACTGACTTCTTATTTTCTGTTTCCTTCACTAAACTCTGAGTGCATGTGGCCCCTTGTTTCCCATTATGTTTCTACCTCCTAGCGCAGAGCAGGACTCAGACTAGATACTCAATAAGTACTTGATAAATTAGTGAATGAATGAATGAACAAACATGAACAGGAAAGTCCCTGCCTTCAATGGTGTAACATCTACAGTGGGCAAACCATGAGGTTGAATTAGATTGCAGGTACTTTTTTAAAAAAATGAATGACTGAATAAAGATAAGGTGCTGTAGGCTCACAGAAAAGGGGCCCTCAACTCAGCTTTGTTAGTGTCTAGGCCAGCAGTCTTCAGCGTTAGGTGAACATGAGAATTATGTAGGATTTTTTTTTTATTATTGGAGGATAATAGCTTTACAATGATATGGTGGCCTCTGCCATATATCAGTGAGAATCAGGAATAATGTTTTGAGCACACATGTGCACACACACGTGCACGCACACCCACATGTGCGTGCACACACATGCACATGCGCGCACACACACACACACACACACACACACACCCTTTCCCTCTTGAGCCAAGCTGAGTAACTACAATTTAATTGGTCAGTGCTGGATCAATTAAACTGACTTCCTGGGCATGGCGCCCAGATAGCAACACTTTTCTAAAGCTCCGCAAGTGATTCCAAGATGAAGTCCAAGCTGAGGACCACAGGTCTAGACTGGGTTATGAAAGATGCTCAGAATCGAGGCAAAAGGTGGTAGGGGCAGCCCGGGTGGGATGGTGACATGGCAAGAGAAGCGAAAGTGGACCGGAGGGTAAGGAACTTTACATTCCTTGGGTCTCATTTGTCTCACCTGTAAAATAGGCTAAGAATATTGAGCTCATAGGGTTATTGTAAGGATTAAAATGTTGATGCCTGTGAAGTGCCCGGTTCATAAGAGACACCCAATAATACAGAAGTTAGAGGTTTCATGTGTGCGGTGCTTGAGGTTTGTGTTTTCTGTGAGTGTTGTTTGGAGTATGGAGAATCTACCCACACTTCTGAGCATTTCTCCAAGAGGCCAAGGGCATGCTGAAGGGCTCCTTGCAAGTCATGTCTGGAAGCAGAAGCCAAAGCTTTCTCCCAAGGCTCAACGGGTCCCTAGCCTCTTTGTGTTTCCTGGTGGCGAGATTCCTTATAAATAATTAGTTTCTGCTCTATTCTTAACATTTTTCTCTTTGTTAGCCTGATTTTCAACTTACCTCCTCTGCCTCAGCTCAGTGCATTCCATCTGTGTTCTTTAAGAAAAACAAGGAAAGGTATTTCCATCAACATTTCTCAATAGCCTGAGTGACTCTGGCATGTTTCATTTTGGTTTGGGGTCCGGGGATGGGATGTGGGGGTTTCAGAGGGTCATGCAGTTGAGTCTGTATAAACACGATGGAGTGCATGGATCCCAGGCAACAATTTGTGCTAAATCCTTTGATCCAAACCTTCTAGGATTCAGTTGAGTAAGGTGGGCCAGCCCAGATCTAAAGGATTGAGATGCATGCAGATTCCCTTGTAGGCCAAGATGGTGCCTGTTTTTGTTCAGTCACTAATCATGTTCAACTCTTTGTGACCCCATGGACTGCAGCACCCCAGGCTCCTCTGTCCTCTACTATCCCACATCAGTTCAGTTCAGTTCAGTCAGTCAGTCGTGTCCGACTCTTTGCAAGCTCATGAATCGCAGCACACCAGGCCTCCATGTCCATCACCAACTCCTGGAGTTTACTCAAACTCATGTTCATCGAGTCGGTGATGTCACCCAGCCATCTCATCCTCTGTCATCCCCTTCTCCTCCTGCCCCCAATCCCTCCCAGCATCAGGGTCTTTTCCAATGAGTCAACTCTTCCCATAAGGTGGCCAAAGTATTGGAGTTTCAGCTTCAGCATCAGTCCTTCCAATGAATACCCAGGACTGATCTGCTTTAGGATGGACTGGTTGGATCTCCTTGCAGTCCAAGGGACTCTCAAGAGTCTTCTCCAACACCACAGTTCAAAAGCATCAATTCTTCGGCACTCAGCTTTCTTCACAGTCCAACTCTCACATCCACTATCCCACATAGTTTGCCCTAATTCATGTCCATTGAGTCAGAGATGTTATTAACCATCTCTTTCTCTTCTACCCCCTTCTCCTTTTGCTCTCAATCTTTCTCAGCATCAGGGTCTTTTCCAGTGAGTTGGCTCTTCACATCAAGTGGACAAAGTATTGGAGTTTCAGCTGCAGCATCAGTCCTTCCGGTGAATATTCATGGTGGATTTCCTTTAGGACTGACTGCTTTGATCTCCTTGCAGTCCAGGTGACTCTCAAGAGTCTTCTCCAGCACCACAATTTGAAAGCATCAGTTCTTTGATGCTCAGCCTTCTTTATGGTCCAACTCTCACATCCATACATGACTACTGGAAAAACCATAGCCTTGACCAGATGGACCTTTGTTGGCAAAGTGATGTCTCCACTTTTTAATGCACTGTCTAGGTTTGCCATAGCTTTCCTTCAAGTGTCTTTTAATTTCATGGCTGCAGTCACTGTCTGTGGTGATTTTGGAGCCCTACAAAAGCCCACTACTTCCACTTTTTCTGCTTCTATTTGCCATTAAGTAATGGGACCAGATGCCATGATCTTAGATTTTTAAATGTTGAATTTCAAGCCAGTTTTTTTCACTCTCCTCTTTCACGCTCATTAAGAGGTTCTTTAGTTCCTCTTCACTCTCTGCCATTAGAGTGGTATCACCTGCACATCTGAGGTTGTTGATGATTCTCCCAGCAATCTTGATTCTAGCTTGTGCTTCATCCAGCCTGTCATTTCACATGATGTACTCAGCATAGAAGTTAAATAAGCAGGGTGACAATGTACAGCCTTGTCATACTCCTTTCCCAATTTGGAACCAGTCTGTTGTCCCATGTCTGGTTCTAACTGTTACTTCTTGACCCACATACAGGTTTCTCAGAAGACAGGTAAGGTGATCTGGTATTCCCATCTCATTAAGAATTGTCCAGTTTGCTGTGATCGACACAGTCAAAGGCTTTACCGTAGTCAGTGAAGCAGGAGTGGATGGTTTTTTAAGTCACTTCCTTTCTCCATGATCCAACAAATGTTGGCAGTTCAGTCTCTGGTTCCTCTGCCTTTTCTAAACCCAGCTTGTGCATCTGGAAGTTCTTGGTTCATGTACTGATGAAATCTAGCTTGAAGGATTTTGAGCATAACCTTGCTAGTGTGTGAAATGGGCACAGTTGTACAGTAGTTTGAACATTTTTTGGCATTGCCCTTTCTTGGGATAGGAATTAAAACTGACCTTTTAAAATCCTATGGCCACTACTGAGTTTTCCACATTTGCTGACATATTGAGCCCAGCAGTTTAACAGCACCATCTTTCAGGATTTTTAACTAGCTCAGCTGAAATTCCATAACCTCCACTTTGTTCATAGGAATACTTCCTAAGGCCCACTTGACTTCACACTCCAAGATGTCTGGCTCTAGGTGAGTGATCACACCATCGTGATTATCCAAATCAGTAGGATCTTTCTTGTACAGTTCTTTTGTATATTCTTGCCATCTCTTCTTAATCTCTTCTGCTTCTGTTAGGACCTTACTGCTTCATGCCCATCCTTGCATGAAATGTTCCCTTGATATCTCCAATTTTCTTTAAGAGATCTCTAGTCTTTCCCATTCTGTTGTTTTTCCTCTATTTCTTTGCATTGTTCACTTAAGAATACTTTCTTATCTCTCCTTGCTATTCTCTGGACCTCTGCATTCAGTTGAGTATGTCTTTCCCTTTCTCCCTTGTCTTTTGCTTCTCTTCTCTCCTCAGCTATTTGTAAAGCTTCCTTAGGCAACTACTTTGCCTTCTTACATTTCTTTTTCTTTGGGATAGTTTTGGTCACTGCCTCCTATACAGTGTTATGAACCTCTGTCCATAGTTCTTCATGCACTCTGTCTACCAGATCTAATCCCTTGAATCTATTGGTCACCTCCATGGTATAATCATAGGGGATTTGATTTAGGTCATACCTGAATGGCCCAGTGGTTTTCCCTACTTTCTTCAATATAAGCCTGAATTTTGCAATAAGGAGCTGATGGTCTGAGCCACAGTCAGCTCCAGGTCTTGTTTTTACTGACTGTATAGAGCTTCTCCATCTTCGACTGCAAGGAACATTATCAGTCTGATTTTGGTATTGACCATCTGGTGATGTCCATGTGTAGAGTAGTTTCTTGTGTTGTTGAAAAAGGGTGTTTGCTATGACCAGTGTATTCTCTGGACAAAACTCTGTTAGCCTTTGCCTTGCTTTGTTTTGTAGTCTAAGACCGAACTTGCCTGTTTTTCCAGTTATGTCTTGGCTTCCTACTTTTGCATTCCAATCCCCCATGATGAAAAGGACATCTGTTTTTGATGTTAGTACTAGAAGGTATTGTAGGTCTTTGTAGAACCTGTCAAGTCCAGCTTCTTCAGAATCAGTGGTTGGGCCATACACTTCGATTACTGTGATGTTGAATGGTTTGCCTTGAAAACAAACCTAGATCATTATGCCATTTTTGAGATTGTATTCAAGTACTGCATTTCAGACTCTTGTTGACTATGAGGACTATTCCATTTCTTCTAAGGGATTCTTGCCCACAGTAGTAGATATAATGGTTATCTGAATTAAATTTGCCCATTCCTGTTCATTTTAGTTTACTGATTTCCTAAAATGTCGATGTTCAATCTTGCCATCTCATGCTTGACCATGTCCAATTTACCTTGATTCATGGACTTAACGTTCCAGGCTCCTATGCAATATTGTTCTTTATAGCATCAGATTTTTCTTTCATCACCAGTCACATCCACAACTGAGTGTCATTTCCACTTAGGCCCAGCCACTCCATTCTTCCTGGAACTGTTAGTAGTTGTCCTCCACTCTTTCCTAGTAGCAAATTGGACACCTTCTGACCTGGGGGGCTCATCTTCCAGTGTCATATCTTTTTGCATTTTCATACTGTTCATGGGGTTTTCAAGGCAAAAGAATACTGGAGTAATTTGATATTCTCTCCTCCAGTGGACCACATTTTGTCAGAACTCTTGACTGTGACTCATCTGTCTTGGGTGGCCCTGCATGGCATGGCTCATAGCTTCATTGAGTTACACAAGCCCCTTCACCACAACAAGGCTGTGATCCATGAAATGGAGAAGATGGTCCCTGTGCTGTGTGCTTAGTCGTTCAGTTGTGTCCAACTCTTTGTGACCCCATGGACTGTAGCCTGCCAGGCTCCTCTGTCTATGGGGATTCTCCAGGCAAGAATACTGGAGTGAGTTGCCGTGCCCTCCTCCAGGGGATCTTCCCAACCCAGGGATCGAACCCAGGTCTCCTGCACTGCAGACGGATTCTTTGTCATCTGAGCTGGAAACAGTTTGGGCAGTGCTTCTTAAGCTATCTGTGGTCAATTATCAGATATTAAAAAAATTTCAGCCAGTAGCCTATCAATACTTTTGAAAAATTACAATAAAACTAAAATACTGTGAAAATAAAGACATAAAATCCAATCTTGTTTTATTAGATTCAAGAGCCATCAATTATATTTCAATAAATAGAATCAAAGCAAATATAAAAATCAAAAGAATTACAGAAACCACATGTTTATGAAAGTATGCACATAGGTGATTAATATAATTAATTAATGTAATTGCTATTATGCCTGTTTGTAATTCCACAAAATACCCAAACATTGAGTGAAGTAATTCCTCATATTAAATACCTATGTACATTTTTAAACGAACATTATGTGTATATCAATATTTGAATTTTCAGTGTTACAAATGAGTTTTCACTTCTTTCTTATTGACTTGAGACCACTACTCATGGGGCATGATGCATATCTAAAACGTTTATGTTTTGTTTTAATAACACTCTTAGTAAAGAAACCAGTCTTATGTACCAGTGGTGATGAAAGTAGAACAAGTTATTTTAAGGCAATTTCAGCAAGCTCAGGATATTATAATCCAAAATGAACTAAGTAATGCTGTATTTGGGCTTCCCTGGTACCACAGACAGTAAAGAATCTGCCTGCGATGCAGGAGACCCGGGTTTGATCCCTGGGTTGGGAAGATCCACTGGAGAAGGAAATGTCAACCCACTCCCAACATTCTTGCTTGGAAAATCCCCTGGATAGAGGAGACTGGCGGGCTACGGTCCGTGGGGTCACGAGCTGTATGATACGACTGAGGGACTAACAATACTGTATTTACAGAATGCATCTTCAATCTCTCCTCAGCACCTAGTTCTAATAGTTAATCTTATGAACTACAATTGAATTCAGATTATCTTTTTATGAAAGAGAGATTTCTTGTGTGTGAAATTTTTTGAAGGAAAATAAAATCCAGAATGTTCTATCAGATTTATAAGGTGTTCAGAGGAAACTTTTTGCAGAATTGTAATATTAAGAGCCTTGCCTAAGTCAATGACAATTGTTAAATTATGTAATGTGTCATAAAGATATGTAAAACCTTTGTTCTTCCAAGGTTTTAACTTTCCTTTCAATTTTCAGAGCTTGTCTGTCACTGAAAACCACATTGTACTGTGTCCTTGCATGGGGTAAGTACAGAACTTTGATCACAAATATACTGAAAATATAACACAAAAATATCAAACTGTCTAATTTGTATCTTTAAAAAGTTGGTTTAAACTGATTTCTGTTTTAATTTTTTTAAAAGATTTTTATTTTTTTGCCATGCCATTCAGCATGTGGGATTGCAGGCACACCCTCTGCAGTAGAAGCTTGGAGTCCTAACCACTGGACCTCCAGGAAAGGTCCCCAAATGGTTTCTTTTCTTGCAGAAACACTGAGAATTTATTCTGTAGTTCAGACATTCTCAGTAGAACTTTCTTCTTGATTATCATCATATCCAGCATGCAGTAGTCATTGTTTTCATTCAACTTATATGGTATCACAAAATATAGAGCATAATCTGAAATGTAATACATTAGCTTTTAATAATTCTCAGATTTTACCACATCAACAAGCAGACTGTTGAGTGCCACTGACATTATTTTCATGGAAGTGTTTTCTTGATGAAGGTAAACGTGTTGATTTACGTTCTGGGAATACCCTAATCTGAGTAACTATTCAGAAGATTTTCTTATAACTGCAGCTGAGCCATCACAATGTTACTTCTATCGGAAACCTAAATTTTCAGCCACATTGGTTGACAGTGTTTTATCACTTGAAACATTTGTCTATGTCGTTCTATACAGTGCAGGGCTAGTCTTATTTTTAGTAGTGATGTTGAAAAAAATTCTTCCTTAGTATTTCCTTTATATTGAAATTGTATATGTGTAAAAAACTGCTATTTTAACTCTTTGTTAATACTGTCAAGTTGCATTGAAGAACATTTTGCAAGTTTTATGTTTTCTGTGAGTTGAAAGAAAGTGAAACTGTTAGTCACTCAGTCGTGTCCAACTCTTTGTGACCCCAAGGACTGTAGCCTACCAGGCTCCTCTCTCCATGGGATTTTCCAGGCAAGAATTATGGAGTGGGTTGCTATTTCTGTGAATTGGTCCTTAGCATACCAGCCCATTCCTATCTTTGCTGTCTAGTTGCTAAGTCATGTCTGACTCTTTTGCGATCCCATGGACTGTAGCCTGCCAGGCTCCTCTGTCCATGGAATTCTTCAGACGAGAATACTAGAGTATGTTACCATTCCCCCCTCCAGGGGATCTTGCCAGCCTAGGGATCGAATCCACGTCTCCTGCGTTGGCAGGCAGATTCTTTACCACTGAGCTATCTGGGAAGCCTGTTCCTGTCTTTGGAAAGTGATACTTGAGCTACCTTCTTTACCACTAACTCCATCCAGCATTCCAAGCAAAAACCTTTATTGCATCTCACTAATGCCTTGGCAGTAGTCAATGAATGTTCATTATTAACAAACTTAAAGGATATTCTATAATAAGCAACTTGCATGGCACTAATGTTTCAGTTCAGTCGCTCAGTCACGTCCAACTCTTTGCAACCCCATGGACTGCAGCATGCCAGGCTTCCCTGTCCATCACCAACTCCAAAATTGCAACTTGCTGCTGAACAACTACCGACAGGAGAATGTTGGATCCAACCAAAAAGAGATAACCCATGTCCAAGAGCAAAGGAGAAGCCCCAGCAAGATGGTAGTTGGGGCAAAATCACATTTAGGATCAAACCCCATACCCTCCAGAGACACTTGGAGGGCTCGAACAAACCTTGTGCGCGCCAGGACCCAGAGACCCCACAGAGACTGAGGCAGAACTGTGTTTGAGTGTCTCCTGTGGAGGTACAGGTCAGCAGTGGACTGCTGCAGGGGCAGGGGCTCTGGATGCGGTAGACCTGGGTATGGCATAAGCTTTCTTGGAGGAGGTCGCCATTAACCCCACCATAGAGCCACCAGAACTTAGACAGGACTGGGGAAACAGACTCTTGGAGGGCACAAACAGAACCTTGTGCACACCAGGACCCAGGAGAAAGGAGCAGTGACCCCACAAGAGACTGACCCAGACTTGCCCGTGAGTGTCCAAGAGTCTCCAGCAGAGGCGTGGGTCAGCAGTGGCCTGTTGCAGGGTTGGGAGCACTGAGTGCAGCAGTGCATGCATGGGACTTTTTGAAGGATGTCACCATCATCTGCATTACCTCCACCATAGTTTGTCCTCAGGTCAAACAACAGGGAGGGAACACAGCCCCGCCCATCAACAGAAAATTGTATTAGCGATTTACTAAGCATGGCCCTGCCCATCAGAACAAGACCCAGTTTCCCCCTCAGTCAGTCTCTCCCATCAGGAAGCTTCCATAAGCCTCTTATTCTTCTCCATCAGAGGGCAGACAGAATGAAAACCACAATCACAGAAAACTAACCAGTCTGGTCACATGGACCACAGCCTTGTCTAACTCAATGAAACTATGAGCCATGCCATGTAGGGCCACCCAAGACGGATGGGTCATGGTGGAGAGTTCTGACAAAACGTGGTCCACTGGAGAAGAGAACGGTAAGCCAGTTCAGTATTCTTGCCTTGGGAACCCCATGAAATAATGTTCATATGTGAAAATTGAATACCTGCTTCTTTCAGCTTTTTATTATAATACTGTTTCTTTCAGAGATTTTTTTTTTGGTCTTGAACTTATTTCTTTTTTTTAACTGAAGTACTCAAGATTGAAGATTTACAGTGTTTTAGTTTCAGATGTACAGCATGATTTGTTTTCTGTTTTTTTGCAGATTATATTCCATTATAGGCTATTATAAGATATTGGGTTTATAATGCCCAGTGCTGTACAGTAAATTCTTGAATCTCATCTGCTTAATCTGTCCCTCCCCACCTCCCTCTCCCCTTTGATAAGCATAAGTTTGCTTTTTTATGTTAGTGTTTCTATTTTGTATATAGGTTCATTTGTATTACTTTTTAGATTCCACATATGTATCATCATATAGTATTTTTTTCCTCTGACTTGTTTCACTAAGCATAATACCCTCCAAATCCATCCACATTGCTGTAATTGGCAGTATTTCATTCTTTTTTATGGTTGGGTGATATTCCATTGTATACATACACCACTTCTTAAGCTAGTCACTGACTGTTGGGCAGTTGGGTTGTTACCATATCTTAGCTATTGTAAACAGTGCTCTTATGAACACTGGGGTGCATGTAACCTTTTGAATTAGAGTTTTCATTTTTTCAACATGTGTACCCAGGAGTGGAATTGCTGGATCATATGGTAATTCTATTTTTAGCATTTTAAGGAACCTCCATACTGTTTTCCATAGTGGCTGCACCAATTTACATTCCCACCAATAGTGTAGGAGGATTCCCTTTTCTCCACATCCTCACCAACATTTATTATTTGTAGACTTTTGATGATAGTCTTTCTAGCCAGCATAAGGTAATAGCTTACTGTAGTTTTGATTTGCATTTCTGTGATTAGTGATGTTGAGCATCTTTTCATGTGTTTTTGGCCATCTGTATGTCTTCTTTGGGCTTCCCTGGTGGCTCAGAGGTTAAAGTGTCTGCCTGCAATGGGGGAGACCTGGGTTTGATCCCTGGGTTGGGGAGGTCCCCTGGAGAAGGAAATGGCAACCCACTCCAGTATTCTTGCCTGGAAAATTCCATGGATGGAGGAGCCTGGTGGGCTACAGTCCATGGGCTCGCAAAGAGTCGGACACGACTGAGCGACTTCACTTCATGTCTTCTTTAGGCTTCCTTAGGGGCTCATTTGTAAAGAATCTGCCTGCCAGTGCAGGAGACCCGTGTTCAATCCCTGGGTCAGGAAGATCCCCTGGAGAAGGAAAGGGCAACCCATTCAAGTATTCTTGCCTGGAGAATTCAATGGACAGAGGAGCCTGGCTGGCTACAGTCCATGGGGTCACAAAAGAGTTGGACACAACTTAGCAACTAAACAACTAAACATGTCTTTGGAAAAATGTATATTTATGTCTTTTGCCAGTTTTTTTATTGCATTGTTTGGATTTTTTTTTTTTTTTGCAATTGAGCTGTATTAGCTATTTATATATTTTGGAAATTAAGTCCTTGCTGGTCACATTGTTTGCAAATATTTTCTCCCTTTTCTGGGTTGCCTTTTTGGTTTTGTTTATGGTTTCCTTTGCTGTGCAAAAGCTTTTAAGTTTGATTAGGTCCCATTTATTTATTTTTGCTTTTATTTCTTTTGCTTTGGGAGACTGATGTAAGAAAACAGTGTTACAATTTATATCAAAGAATGTTCTCCTATGTTCTCTTCTAGGAATTTTATGGTGTGTCATTTCTTACATTTAGGTCTTTAAACTGTTTTGAGTTTATTTCTGTATAAGATGTAAGGAAAAGTCCCAATTTCATTCCTCTAGGTATAGCTGTCCGGCTTTCTCAACACTACTTGTTGAAGAGACTATCTTCTCTCCATTGTATATTCTTGCCTCTTTTGTCATAGATTAATTGACCATAGACATGTGAGTTTGCTTCTAGGTTCTGTGTGTGTCCCATTAATTTTTGTGTCTGTATTTGTGCCAGTACCATGCTGCTTTGTATATAATCTGAAGTCTGGGAGGGTTGTACCTCCAGCTTTATTCTTTTCCCTCAGGATTTTTTGGCAATTTCAGGTCTTTTGTGGTTCCATATAAATTTTAGTATTATTTGCTCTAGTTCTGTGAAAAATGTCATGGATATGTTTATAGAGATTGCATTAAATCTGTAGATTTCTTTGGGTAGAATGGCCATTTTAACTATATTAATTCTTCCAATCCAAGAGCATGAAATATCTTTCCATTTCTTTGAATCACCTTCAGTTTTCTTTTAGTTGCTTTTATAGTTTTCAATATATAGATCTTTCAGCTCCTTGCTTAAGTTCATTCTTAGGTATTTTATTTTTGATATAATTTTGAATGGACTTTTTTTAAAACTTTTTCTGCTAGTCCATTATTAGTGCATAGAGATGCCATTTGTGTGTACTCAGTCATGTCCAACTCTTTGCAACCCCATGGACTATAGCCTGCCAGGCTCCTCTGTCCATGGGATTCTCCAGACAAGAATAATGGAGTGGGTTGCTATTCCCTTTTCCAGGGGATCTTCCTGACCCAGGGATCGAACCTGTATCTCCTGCATTAGCAGGTAGATTCTTTAGCACTGAGTTTACCTGGGAAGCCCATAGAAATGCAGTAGATTTTTGTATATTAATCTTGTGTCCTGCTACCTTGGTGAATGTATTAGTTTTTTAAAACTTAATTAATGTATTTGGCTGTGACAGGTCTTAGTTGCAGTACCTGGGGTCTTCATTGTGTCATGTGGAATCTTTTGTTGTGGCATGAGGGCTCAGTAGTTTTGGCATGTGGACTTAGTTGCTCCATGGCATGTAGGATCTTAGTTCCCCAACCATGAATTAAACTGCATCCCCTGCATGAGACAAGTGCTTGGGGCTGGTGCACTGGGAAGACCCAGAGGAATCGGGTGGAGAGGGAGGTGGGAGCGGGGATCGGGATGGGGAATACGTGTAAATCCATGGCTGATTCATATCGATGTATGACAAAACCCACTGAAATGTTGTGAAGTGATTGGCCTCCAACTAATAAAAAAAAAAATGTAAAAAAAAAAAAAAAAAAAAAGAAAGTAAACTGCATCCCCTGCATTGCAAGGCAGATTTGTAATCACTGGACCACCAGGGGAGTCCCTGGATGCATTAGTTCTAATAGTTTTTTTAATTAAAAATTTTTATTTTTAGAATTTTATATTGAAATATAGTTGATTTATGATATTGTCTTAGTTTCAGGTGTATAACAAAGTGATTTAGTTATCCATATACATATATCTATTCTTTTTCAGATTCTTTTCCCACATAGATTATTACAGAGTAGTGAGTAGAGTTTCCTGTGCTATATAGTAGGTCCTTTCTGATTATCTGTTTTATATATAGTAGTGTATATATGTTAATCCCAGCTTCCTAATTTATCCTTCTCCCTTACCTCCTTTCCCATTTGGTAACCGTAAGTTTGTTTTCTAAGTCTGTGAGTTCGTTTCTGTTGTGTAAATAAGTTGATTTGTATTGTTTTTTAAGATTCCACATATAAGTGATATTATATGGTACTTGTCTTTGTCTGACTTTACTTAAAATGGTAATCTTTAGATCTTTCCATGTTGCTGCAAGTGGCATTATTTCATTCCTTTTTAATGGCTTGGCTGAGTAATATTCCTCAGTATATACATACTTGTGTGTGTGTGCGTGTGTGTATACATATATATATATATATATACACCATATTTTCTTTCTCCATTCATCTGTTGATGGACATCTAGTTAGTGTCCTGGCTATTTTATATTGTGAAGAGTGCTGCAGTGAACATTATGTATGTGTATGTGTTAGTTGCTCAGTTGTGTCTGACTTTTTATGACCTCATGGACTGTAGCCTTCCTCTTCAGGCAAGAAAGCTGGAATGGCTTGTGTAGTCAACATTGGGGTGTATGTATTTTTCAAAGTATGTTTTTTCCAGTTATATGCCCAAGAGCGGGATTGCTGGATCCTATGGTAAAAAGTCTGCCTGCAGTGTGGGAGACCTGAGTTTGATCCCTGGGTCCAGAAGATCCCCTGGAGAAGGGCATGGCAACTCACTCCAGTACTCTTTCCTGGAAAATCCCATGGATGGAGGAGCCTGGAGGGCTACAGTCCATGGAGTCACAAAGAGTCAGGCACAACTGAGCGACTTCACTTTCATTTTTCACATGGTAGTGCTAGTTATAGTTTTTTGAGGAAACTTCATAATGTTCTCCAGATGGCATTCCTACCCACAGTGTAGCAAGATTCCCTTTTCTCCACACCCTCTCCAGCATTTTTTGTTTGTAGACTTTTTGGTGATGGTCATTCTCACTGGTGTGATACCTCATTGTAGTTTTGATTTGCATTTCTCTAATAATTAGTGAAGTTGAGCATCTTTTCATGTGCGTTTTAACCATCTGTGTGTTTTCTTTGAGAAACATATACTTAGATCTTCTGCCCGTGTTCTGATTGGGTTGTTTGTTTTTTAGTTCTAATAACTTTTGTGTGGAGACTTCAGGGTTATCTGTGTAGAATATCACGTCACCTACAATAGTGACAGTTTTACCTCTTCCCTTCCACTTTGGATATCTTTTATATTATTTATTTTTTTGGTATGATTGCTGTGGCTAGGACTTCCAGTACTCTGTTGATTAGGAATGGAAAGAATGGGCATCCTTGTCTCATTCTTCAGTTTAGCAGGGAAGTTTACAGCTTTGAATATTGTGTTGAATATTATGTTGGCTGTGGGTTTGTCATAAATGGCCTTTATTATGTTGAGATATGTTCCCTCTCTACCCACTTTGTTAAGAGTTTTTTTTTTATCATGAATAGATGTTAAATTTTGTGAAATGCCTTTTCTGCATCTGTTGAGATGATCATGTGGTTTTTTTCCTTTCCTTTGTTGATGTAGTATATCACATTGATTGATTTGCCTTTCATAAGGCAAGCAGCATTACTGGCACAGAACTTAGTAAATGGTGATTTTTATCACAATTAGTTCATGACTATTTAGTGTTACCCTTCAGGAGACTAAAATTCATTTATTTGGGGGATGTTCATTACAAATGCATGTGTGCACACAGATATGCGTGTACTGATAAATGCCCATGTACACACTTGCCCTCAAATACACACATACTCATATGTCATAGACATTTTGTTTGGATTCAGCCAACTCTTTCTAGAGCACATCTTCTTTTGAATTCATAATCACTTGAAGGCCCAGAGAAGAGGGAGTTAGATTGGTTTGAGGGTAGAATAGGATGAAATGAGAAGCTCCTAAATTGGAAACTATCAAAAGGCCAAGACCAGGATTTGATTCTGCACCAAATCTCTGCATTTAATGCAACTGATTTTTCTCTTCCTTTGTTAAAAGTGTCACTTGTTTCTTTTGATCCTGCCAGATGTATTACATTTGGCAGAAGCCATGGAAGAAAGTATATCAGAGAAGTGAGAACTGTTGTCATCAACTAACCTTCACAGTTGATGTTTCTCAAACATTCAGCTGACCTTCACTACCTTTTCATGAATAACTTACACTTATAAAATTGTATACACAGTGTGACAAAGCTTTCTTTAAAAAAAAACCAGTATAGATGTCTATAGAAAGAAAATGGTTATTTTGGACTGGTGGAATTATGAGTATTTTCCAAGTTTCTCCTAACAGTATGTATTTTTAAAATAATCAGAAGCAGCCAAGTAGTGTTTCTTTTCTTTTTTTTTTTTTTTAGCAAAGAAAGAAAATAACCTACTCTTAGTAATATGAAGAGGCTTGTTCTTCTGTGCTTTCATTGTCATCATGAGGGATGTGGAGGAATGGAATTTATTGGTTTGGGGGTTGTTTTGAGAATTTCTCTTTTGGATTTTATCTCGACATTCTCTGAAAAACTCTTACATGAATTTACTACTTAGACTGCTTCACTGGTTTATTATTAGACCATCCTCCTCTAAACTTGGCCGGAAATCAAAGGCCCATCCAGATAAGAATCTCCACAATGTGCATTTTTCAGAGCAAGTCAGAAGCTGTTTTGTTTTAACACTCAAAGAAAGCTTTTGTATTTTCAATTTCAAGTACTCTGCAGTAAACCAACAGTCTATATAGATTATACAGAAGGGTCATATGTTGGTTTGAGCTAGCTTCTAGGGGGGAAAAATCACCATGGAGAAACAGCACCTATTTAAACAGTGAACTGACAGCTGCTGGCCCATTACATCCCTCCATGAAGCCAACTCCTGCTCTTTCCAATTTCACTGGGATCTGTAGATACTACTCTCTGTGGCTGAACTGGTGATGATGGGCTGTGTTCCAGTAGCACCTGCACTTATAAGAGCAGTACCTTTTATTGAAGAACTCTCACATCATGTCCTTTATATGGAAGAAAAACAGTGCCAGCTTGGAAAGGGAGAAGAAAATCTATACCTATTTCAAGTTCCAAATTGGCATTTAAGTACTTGTAGAGTTAGAACAATGGCACCCCACTCCAGTACTCTTGCCTGGAAAATCCCATGGACGGAGGAGCCTGGTAGGCTGCAGTCCATGGGGTCACTAAGAGTCGGACACGACTGAGTGACTTCACTTTCACTGTTCCTTTCATGCACTGGAGAAGGAAATGGCAACCCACTCCAGTATTCTTGCCTGGAGAATCCCAGGGACAGGGGGGCCTGGTGGGCTGCCGTCTATGGGGTCTCACAGAGTCGGACACGACTGAAGTGACTTAGCAGCAGCAGCAGCAGCAGAGTTAGAACTAAAAACTTGGAGCTCTTGATTTAGACTCCCTTCTCATGGCCGTTCTCAGGAGTATCAGGATCCACCCTTTGCTGAATTTTAAACCAGATAGTTAGACCTCACAGCTTGCTAAGTTAAGTGCTTATTTAATGATGTCTGCCTTAAAAAAAAAAATCTTTCTCGTGATAGTCGTAAAGAAGCGACATGAAAGAATGTTTTCTTCAGCTTCTGCTTCAGGGAACCACAACCCTCTTCATTTTTTTTTTCTTGTATTGGAGTCAGGTGTCCATAATCCTCCACCCCTTTGAACAGCCCAGGGCTTTGGTCCAGGGTTCTGCTGGAGGAGAGTAAAAAGTCTGAGGTGAAGACAAGCCTTTGATTCTTTTTATCAAGGTCTTTCCTCACCTTTGATTTGATTCCCTGCTGAATTGCTCTTTTCCTTCAGTCTCTTAGTATGTCTTCCTTTGGGGTTTCTGGTTTAGATAGTTGGTTGATGTTTCCATCAGTGTTTGGGGCTATTGCTTGCCCTGATCATGCCTCAGGTCTGCCACATTTTTTTATTTTATTTTTTACCGCACCACATGGCATGTGGGATGTTAGTTCCCTGACCAGGGATCGAACCTGCACCCCCTGTAGGAGAAACGTGGAGTCTTAACCACTGAACTGTCATTTTATTCCCTCAGATCTGCCAAATGTTGCTTGCTTTCTCAGTTCTGAAGCCCATCACCTCCCTTCACTTCTGATCCTGAATAACTGCCCCTCTACATTCCTAGACACACCTTTAACCCACCCCTGCCTCTGCCTAGGCTGAGCCTAAGTTTCAGCTTGACCAGTTTGAACTGAGCCAAACAATCCATTCAATTTACATTAAAAAAAAAAATAAGCCCCACTAGTTCTTCAATGTAATAGATTTACTTTGTTCATAATTAATGAGCATTTTTTTATTAATTGTGGTGATTAACCTTGGGTTTTTTCTTAAGATATTTCCTTTATTTATTTTTTGACTGCACTGGGTCTTTGTTGCTTTTTCTAGTTGTGGTGAGCGGGGGTTCTCTAGTTGTGATACTCAAGCTTCTCATTGTGGTGGCTTCTCTTCTTGTGGAGCATGGGCTGTAGGGCGTATGGGCTCTCGTGGTTGTGGCACAGGAGATTAGTAGTTGTGGTTTGTGGGCTCTGGAGCACAGGTTCAGTAGTTATGGTACATGGGCTTAGCTGCCCCACAGCTTGTGGGGTCTTCCTGGATCAGGGATTGAACCTGTGTCCCCTGCACTGCAAGGCGGATTCTTAACCCCTGGACCACCAGAGAAGCTCATGAGCAAATTTTTGACTGCACAAAAAATGATAAAGTCAAAACATAAAATTGGTCCTGTCTCACACAGCATCATTTTTGTTAGCTTCTCCCCCACTATAAGAATACTACATAAATTTGGTAGATGTAGTGAATAAGCATGTTTAATTTAAAGTTTCATAGTGTGACTTCTAAGCAGAAAGAGGCTACCTCCTTTCATCAGATGGAGAGGACAGTAGAGGCAATAGTTTAATAGGCATGGCAGGGGAAACTTAAAATCGATACTATGGTACCTTCAGTAAGTCATCTCTCCATTGCCTAAAATCATCTGAAACCCAGTTCACACATTCTGTTTAGTAGCTATTGGCTTTTGAGCTCTTCTTCTTCAGGACAGGTATAGATGTCTTAAGATCAGGCATGTCTCCTCTCTTACTTGTTCCTTTCACAACAATATCTGGCACCAAACTCAGGGCCCAGCAAGTCTCCCAAAGTCACTGAATTGAATTTATGGTTGACCTGAAGAAGGAAGAGGCTTACACTGAAAGATACAGATTCATGCACTTTTTTGGTAACATAGGAATGAAGGAAGATGTAAATAGTACCCGAGCGGAAGTGCCTCAAAGGGAACCTTCAACAACTCAGAATAGATTGATGCTGTGTCACTTTGACTGTGGGGAAAGCAAATCAAATAGGTTTAGTATTCAAAGAGCCACTTAAAACATTAAAGCTTCTACTAAGTAAATCCAGCATAATATGTTTACCAAAAAAGTCATAAGGCATCAGATGGCAATTTAACATGAAAAGATTCATTAGACCTACTTCATCCATCCAGAATGAGATGAACTGTGGAGCACTTTTATCTGGACGTGGAGGGTACCCAGCCTTGTCTGTATCAGACAGAGGCATTCAAAGCCATGAGATAAATGCGAACACTGTGAAACATTCTCTATGTATCATCAGAATATAGAACAACATAAGTTATAAGAAAAAAATTCTGAACAAAGTCTGAACTACTAACCGCTGTCAAAATACTGACATTGATTTTATTCACTTCTTGAGATCTAAATTGGAAAATCAAAAAGGATCAGATTGCACACAGGTCTTTATGATATGCTGTAATCAAAGACAACATAGGGCTAGAACTACAACGCATAATGGAAGATCTTGAAGGATGGAATTTGCTGATTCTGGGATGGAGAAATAAGCTGCCATTATCAGAGTGAGTTTTGTCCCACAACTTAGTGATTTATTACTCGTGTTGCCAATTCACAGATCATTGTCACGTCACTCAAACAAAGAAATCTGAAGCTTTGTAAAGAATAATGAAAATGAAAGACCTAAACTTACAAAATTATGTGCACATAAAGAAAGGGAAGGCTAATTCACTATCAAGTGTCTTTTATCTTTACTTAAAAAAAATACAGAGGAACAAAGAAGTGATTCTTCTCTGGGGTTATACATACAAAAAGATTGCTTAAAATTTTAAAGAAATTAGGTTTCATAGAGAAATGTGTTCATAGAGAAAATAGAGATGCTACAGCGGTATTGAAGAGCACATCAGATGGTTCTCTGTTAGTTAATGAACTAGGTCAGGAATCTGGAAACTACTAAGAGGGTGTTTGTTTGTTTTTTAATGTTCTCTTCCCCCCTCCCTTTAAAAAAGTTTAAGTATATTGATTTACAATATTGTGTTACTTTTAGGTGTGCAGCAAAGTAATTGCATACTACACAAGTATATATCTTCCGTTACAGATTATTACAAAATACTGAGCATATTTCCCTGTACCATACAGTAGATCTTTGTTGGTTATCTATTTTATTTATGGCAGTGTGTATCTGTTAATCCTAAACTCCTAATTTATCCTCTACCCCTTCTAATAAGAGGGGTTTTGACATTTGTATATATGGTTACAGAAGTTTTTTTAGAAGAATGGTAACTCATGACATGTGACAATTATAGGAAGAGCTTGGTGTCCATAAAGTTCTATTCACACACAGCCACACCCATGCATTTACGGATGATCTGTGGTAACTTTCATGCTACAACAGCAGAGTTTAGTTGGGAGAGACCATATGGTCTGAAAATACTAAATCCATTTATTATCTGGCCCTTTATGGGAAAAAATTGGCAACCTCTGTATTGTAACAGTATATGACATTGTTCAGTCACTCAGTCCTGTCAATCGTGTCCGACTCTTGGTGACTTCATGAACTGTAGCCTGCCAGGCTTCCCTGTCCTTCACCATCTCCTGGGGCTTGCTCAAACTCATGTCCATTCAGTGATGCCATCCAACCATCTTGTCCTCTGTCACTCCTTCTCCTCCTGCCCTGAGTCTTTCGCAGCATCAGGGTCTTTTCCAGTCAGTCATCTCTTCACCTCAGGTGGACATATCAAAACCTAGAAAGAGGACATGTTTAGAAAGAGACTGGAACTTCATATAACATTACACCTGAAGAAAAAAATATCTACTACATAGACACACTTATCTCTATGTATACACAAAGGGGCACCCATAGATGACCCATAAAGGCAGCTAATACATCTCATGGGTGCTTTTGATAGCAGAGTAAATTCACATATTGCTTGGAAAGCTACTTATGAGGAGAGATTCACACTTGGAACAGAGTCCCTTGTCGGTTTTCTCTGTTCTCTTTATGACTGGACTAAATGGGCTGGGTTGGACTGAGCTTTTTCACAAGACCTACACAACAAGCAGAAATACCAGCATTAGGCATTTTCAAACTTAAATAGGTTGAATGTCACCAGTACCAATGAGAACCTAATAATTCCTAGCAACTTGCAACATTAAAAAGAAATTAGCAGCCTCCTTGACACCATCTCACTCCCACTCTCCAGGATGCACATAAGGTTGTATGTTTTCCGACTACTTGAGGACTTGGCCAGAGAGAAAATAGAGCATGCACCAGAAAATACATTGTTGAATTTCCTGGTTATGGCTTTCTTATTTTAGACTGCTCAAGTATAAATGCAATCTTGACCTTAATATGTGTGAAAACTATATAATACAAGCAATAAACAAGCAGCCAAGCATTATATTTTTAATTGAGTCTGCTATCTTGTAGCATGTTGATTTGCTAAACATAATTTGTAGTGTTGTTATTGGGCAGAAAGCCACTGGCCACAAGCAGTCTCCCTGAGTAAAACTGTCCCATAAAATAAAATCTTTAATACAGAAATAAATACATTAAAAAAAAATCTTTACTTGTTGTTTGCATGAATGATCCTGGGAATAAAACAATTAGTACATGGATGAAATCGATAAGTCATTGGCTAATATGGAATACTAGTGATTTCTATTGGAATTTTATCAGGTTGGAATAGTGTGACACCTCTCTGGGACCCAATTACTTAAGAGGCAAGCACCTGTGGGAAGCGAGGATTAGAAGCCCTCTATTTTTCATGGGATGAAGAAGGAGGTTTGTGCTTGGAGGACTCTGGACAAAGTGGTTGATTGCAAAAAAAAGGCCACAACCCACGCCCCCCATCTCTACCTGTACATCCTTTGCAAGTTAACTTTACTGCTCCTCCCATAAGTGAAAGTGTTAGCTGCTCAGTCGTGTCCAACTATTTGTGACCCCATGGACTGTAGCCCACCAAAATCCTCTGTCGATGGAATTCTCCAGGCAAACCTACTGGAGTGGGTTGCCATTCCCTTCTCCATGGGACTTTCCTGACGCAGGGATTGAACCTAGGTGTCTTGCATTGTAAGCAAATTCTTTACCATTTGAGCCACCAGGGAAGCCCTGGATCTAGTTCCCTGACCAGGGATCAAACCTTGGCCCTCTGTATTGGGAGCTTAGAGTCTTAACCACTGGACCACCAGGGAAGTCCCTCCCATCGAGAGGTTGAGTCTATTTTCCCACCCCTTGAACCTGAGCTTGGCCATAGGATACAACAGAACCTTTTAAAAAAATTTAATTTTATACTGGAGTATAGTTGATTAACAATGGTGCGTACATTTCAGCTGTATAGCAAAGTGACTCAGTTATCCATATACATATACCCATTCTTTTTCAGATTGCTTTCCCATGTAGTTTATTCCAGAATATTGAGTAGAGTTCCCTGTGCTATCCAGTAGGTCCTTATTGATTATCTGTTTTATATATAGTGATGCGTTTTGTTAATCCCAGAATCCTAAGCTAGCCCTCCCCCTACCTTTCCTGTCGTCTATGAGACTCATCACTAGCCCTTGCCCTGTGAAGCTGCCCTCTCTTTGGCACCCTGAGCTTGCTGTGTGAAGAAGCTCAGGCTAGCCTGCTGGAGTCCATGGAACAGAGATGAGCCATCCCACCTGTGGCCCCTGAGACCAGACACCCTGCCAACGACTAGACAGGTGATAGACCATACTAGGCAGCCCAGACCAGAAGAACCTCTCAGCTGACACCCAGAATCAGGAGAATGAACCGGTGCTTATTAGTTCAAGCCACTAAATTTTTTAAAATAATTTATTTATTTTAATTGGAGGCTAATTACTTTACAATATTGTAGTGGTTTTTGCCATACATTGACATGAATCAGCCATGGGTGTACATGTGTTCCCCATCCTGACCCTCCCTCCCACCTCCCTCCCCATCCCATCCCTCAGGGTCGTCCCAGTGCACCAGCCCTGAGCACCCTGTCTCATGCATTGAACCTGGATTGGTGATCTATTTCACATGTGGTAATATACATGTTTCAATGCTATTCTCTCAAATCATCCCACCCTCGCCTTCTCCCACAGAGTCCAAAAAGTCTGTTCTTTATATCTGTGTCTCTCTTGCTGTCTCACATATAGGGTCATCATTACCATCTTTCTAAATTCCATATGTATGCATTAATATACTGTATTGGTGTTTTTCTTTCTGATTTACTTCATTCTGCATAATAGGTTCCCGTTTCATCCACCTCATTAGAACTGATTCAAATGCATTCTTTTTAATAGCTGAGTAATATTCCATTGTGTTTATGTACCACAGCTTTCTTATCTATTTGTCTGCTGATGGCCATCTAGGTTGCTTCCATGTCCTGGCTATTATAAACAGTGCTGCGATGAACATTGGGGTACACATGTCTCTTTCAATTCTGGTTTCCTCAGTGTGTATGCCCAGCAGTGGGATTGCTGGGTTGTATGGCAGTTCCATTTCCAGTTTTTTAAGAAATCTCCATGCATGAGACAAGTGCTCAGGCCTGGTGCACTGGGAAGACCCAGAGGGATCAGGTAGAGAGGGAAGTGGGAGGGGGGATCGGGATAGGGAATACATGTAAATCCATGGCTGATTCATGTCAATGTATGACAGAAACCACTACAGTATTGTAAAGTAATTAGCCTCCAACTAATAAAAATAAATGAAAAAATAAAATAAAATTCATTAGTAAAAAAAAAAAAAAAAAAAGAAAGAAATCTCCACACTGTTCTCCATAGTGGCTGTACTAGTTTGCATTCCCACCAGCAGTGTAAGAGGGTTCCCTTTTCTCCGCACCCTCTCCAGCATTTTAATGGCTTGTTATGCAGCAAAAGTTAGAGTAGGTGCTGAGGTCCTGGGTCCTGAGTGGTTCCTGCATGGGAGGTCCAACCAACAACACTGCTTTTGCCCAGAATTTGCCTGACCATGGGGGCCGTTACATACAAGCCCTCTGAAGGCTGATAGGTGGTACATTGATTACTGGGGCTTGTTGGTGGGGTCCAGGGTTACCTTAGGTCACATGGGATGATGCAGAGTCCTAGAGGACCTTCTAGTGCTGGCAGCCACTTTGGTGAAGGCTCTTAAAATGCTGGTTGCTGTGGGTTTCCCGCTGGAACGGCTCAGGTCTGAAGCTGACGCAGCCCCTGGAACTTCCCATCAAGCTGAAGAGTTCTTTGTACTCCACAGCTTCTAAGGGCCCTCTGATATTTACTTATCTTTGCTGGACTTACCCCGACTCTAGGGAGAATTTTTGAGATAGTCCCAGAAACTCCAAGGACAGGGACAAAGACATAAAGCCATGTATAGGCTTAGGGTGGAGGTGGGATACCAGGGTCTCTGGAGGCAAACGGTGCTCATGAAGGGGTTTGGCAGGCCCCAGAGGGCAGGCGTTTTCATTGATGGCCTGGGTTCTCAATTGGATTTGACCACAAATTAGCTCTGCATCCTGACCAATAAATAAACAAGTTCACTTTTTTTAGGTCTCAGCTTCCAAATCTGTTTAGTAGGGAGAACTGGATTGGATGGTGCTTGACTGTCTTTGCTGGGATTCATCTCCCAGACTTTGCACCGTGTCCTCCTCCAGCCCTCACTTCGTTTGACTTTATGCCGTCATCCCCGGACCCAGAGTTGTGATTTTGAAGAAGAAATGAGGCAGGCCCATTTCAGGATGAGGATACGAGCCACGTGAACAGATTTTATTCAGAGCTTGCCCAACTGATATTAAGTGACTTCTGACAGGAGTCTGGCTGAAAGAGACCAAGAAATTGCTGGGGCTGGAAGAGGGAGCAAGCAGCCCAAGAGGAAGTCTGGGAAGGGGGCCTGATATATTATTTTGCCTTGTAAGTAATCCGCAGAGGGGCTCTCTACCCCTGACCCTGCCCTCCCACCCCCTGCCCCACCCACTGATCAAGTGATCTTGCAGCAGCACACGAGGACTTCAACCTGTGGTTCTTACTTAATTTACCTTCCTCTGTGAATTTTGTTATCCTAACAAATTTTTTTATTTCCACACTGCATTAGTACACTACTCTCAGTTTTGCAAGGGTTTGTTTTGTTTTTTTAATGGGGTAAAGTGGTCAAAAAACTGACTATTTTAAAACATCACGGTTTAGCTCAGGGCTTAACTATTTTTTTTTATGCTAAATGCTGACTAACTGTTCAAAAGTCATCAGTGGCTTCTCATCGATTGTAGTTCCAGTGGCCTGAAGGTCACTTTGGAATGGCCTTTCTGGCTGGCCTCAACTCCCGTCACTCTCACCATCACCCTATTTGTTGTCCTTGAAGTACTCCAAAATTGTGCCCACCTCATAGCCTTTTCCCCGGCTGTTCTCGGGGCCTGAAATGCTCCTGACCCAGATCTTGTGGTTTACTGCTCTCTTGAGAACAAGGACTTTTTTTAAAATTGAAGTGTGTGTGTGTGTGTGTGTGTGTGTGTGTGTGTGTGCGCGCACGCGCTAAGTCACTTCAACTGTGTCTGACTCTGTGACCCCATGGACTGTAGCCCACCAGGTTCCTCTGTCTATGGGATTCTCCAGGCAAGAATACTGGAGTGGGTTGCCATGCCCTTCTCCAGGGGATCTTCCTGACCCAGGGATCAAACCCATGTCTCTTATGTCTCCTGCACTGGCAGGTGGATCTTTACCACTAGCGCCACCTGGGAAGCCCGGTTGATTTTCAGTATTGTACTAATTAGTGCTAAAAGACAGAGTGATTTAGTCACACACACACACATATATATATTCTTTTTTTAAAAAATGCACTCTTTCCCATTATCATTTATCATAGGATGTTGAATATAGTTCTCCCTGTGCTATACAGTAGGACCTTTTTTTTTATCCATCCTATATATAAAAGCTTACATCCACTAACCTTGACCTCCCACTCCATCCCTCTCCCAACCCCAACCTCCATCCAAATGGAAACCACCAGTCTGTTCTCTTATGTCTATGTTTCTGTTTGTAGATGGGTTCATTTATGTCATACTTTAGATTCCACATATAAGTGATATCATATGGTATTTGTCTTTCTTATTCTGACTTACTTCACTTAGCATGATAACCTCCAGTTGTACCCATGTTGCTTGCAAGTGGCATTATTTCATTCTTTTTTGGGGGTGGGGTGCTGTGTAGTATTCCATTGTATATATGTAGCATATCTTCTTTATCCATTCATCTCTCAATGGACACTTAGATTGTTTCTGTGTCTTGTGCATAGGAGTGCATATATCTTTTTTGGATTACAGTTTTCTCCAAGTATATGCCCAAGAATGGGATTACTAGATCATATGCTGATTTTCCTTTCAGTTTTCTGAAGAACCTCTGTACTGTTTTCCACAGTGGCTGCACCACCTTACATTCCCAGCAACAGTATAGGAGGGGAAACAAGGATTTCACAGACTCTCCAGAATGTTCTAATATGCAACTAGAGTTGAGAATAACTGAGCTAGAGTCTCATTTCAAGTCAAAGCCCCTCGACCTTAGATATCGATGGAAACCACCTGGAGGTCTTGATTGCATCTGATTCAGGAGTGGGGAGGAGCTCGGGAGTCTGCATTTCTAAGGATGCTGAATTCCCTAAGACTCGGGAATGTATTTCTGTCTGTGCCAACTGCAGACTAGGTGCCCTGTGAGTATTTGTTGCTCACAAGCTTCCCAGTTGCCCAAGTTTCCTTTCATGGCCCTGTGCCACCACCAGTAGGTCTGATGACCTCAAATATGATGGGATGTGTGACCTGATCAAGATGTCAGGCCTATGGACATTATAAAAGGACTCTAAATGGGTAAACCTTTTATATGAAGTCCTTGAATTCTGGAGCCATAGTGATGTGATCCTGGGCCAAGAACGAAGCATTCATCTCTCCTGCTATGATAAAATGGGCTCTTGGTCTTCAGATTCTTCCCCAGGGCTGTTATCATCCCCTCAGTCTCGCTGGGTTTGACATGAAGTGAGGCAGACTTCAGCCAGAGTGGTTTTCTGAGGGGAAAAAAATGGGAAAGTAAAGCTGCTGCTCTCCTTTTTGGTTTCCAATATCCTCTGTATGGTCATAAATAGCCCTGATTCCTGACATCCATACCACGAAACTAGATTTCCAGATCTCCGCCCGTCCTGTCAACAGCTTCATCAGTTGCCTTTATAACATCTTCTTCTGAAGGCTTCTTTGTGCCACTTTATATATGTTCCCCTGCCCAGAGTGTCCTCACCCAAAAGACATCCCTCAGGCGTCCATCCCGCTTAGCCAGTTGCTAAATCCAAAACGAAGTCACCCCTGGTCTGGCCCCATCTTACTCCAGCAGAGCTGATTGATAATTTCATTCCAGGGGGGCTACATCTTCTCTCTTTGCCATGGAATTTCTCCCTGATGAGGTTAACAGGGGTATTGTTGTTTCAGGGTTTGCTGACAGGAGGAGGATTTATCCTCTCCTCTACTCTTTTTCCTGACTCTGAAGAGATTTGAAGACCTGAAATCTGCAGTGCCTCTGGGTCACTTGGTAATTTAAAACTGATGACTTGAAAAGAGAAGGGAGATGAAGACACTGTGCTTGGATGTGTCCTTTTACAGAGAGGTATTGTAATTGGTGGACAGTATTCTTTCATGCAACTCTTTTGAGAAAAAAAACACACACGGTGGTTTAGGGGTCTACTGTGATGACTTTACCAGCCAGCTATTCATTGGCACTCTTTCTGAGTATAGAGACAGAAGATGTACAATTTACTGATTAGAAAAGGGTTCATGAAGGTGCTAATTAAAATCTTAGAACAGTGCATGATTCCACCTTGTAATGCTCAAAACTGGGCAAAACCACTATGCTATTAGAAGTCAAAATAGAGCTTACTGTGGGGTAGGGGTTAGTGACTGGAAGGAAGCATAGTTAGTGCTTTCTGGGGTTCCAGTGATGTTTTATGTCTTGATTCTTTTCCTTGGACCCTGTTCACTTTGTGAAATTTCATTGATTCACTTTGTGAGATTTCATTGATTTACTTTTGTGAATTTTCATTTGTGTGCTTTTCTATGCCTACCATACTTCATTAAAAAGTTTACATACTTCATTAAAAAGTTTACTGGTAAATATCCTACAATTATAAACACACTTTAAAATGGTTTCCTCTTTATGAATGGATCAGAAGTTCAACAAATCAGTGTGTGAAAATGTATTTGAAAGTCCGTTGTTCAGTTAAAGGCCGGATTCCTCCCCCACCCCTGCCAAAATGTACATTTTCCCCCTCAGACTTGAGTGCCCTGTGTGTGTTAAACCTCTTCCTGATACTAACAGCTTTGCTTTGATTGTGCGTAGTGCTGGAAAAGCTTTCACTTGGAAGGAGCTGTAACCTTAACAGGCTTCTTTATCTGGTGGATGAATTATATCCTAGATACGTGCTCACATCGAAGTATGCAGCCTTCCACCAGTCATTAGTCACGGAAACCACCCCAAATCTCAGTGACAGGGCTCACCATCAACAGCTGCAGGACAAGACGAGGGACCTTTGTGATCAAGCCTGGTGCTTCCTGGATACTAATGATATCTCCACACAATGGATCCGCCTTTGCTTACCCAGTTAAAGGATGAATCAGAATGTTGAGACAGATTAGCCTGGGGCCGGCTTTACTCAGCTAGGAACAAACTAGACATAACAGATGAATTGGGTTTTTTTTTTTTCTTCCTCTTGTAAATGTATTTATCTAATTTCTGGAAGGAGTATTCCTTCATGTGGGTCATGAATCACAGAGTACAAATAGTATGCAGGGAATAGTATTTCTCTACTTCTCTCCTCCATCAATCAGTGTCCACCCCTACCGTCCACTGTTGATAGTGGCTTTGTTGCCAGAGACTTGTAGTGTATACTAAAAAAAAAAAAAAAAGACCCTGAAAATATCAATAAGAGGATTTCCTCAGGCTCCTATGATCACTGACAACTCCCCATTTTAGGACTGTGCCACTCAAAGTGTGGTCCTCAGAACAACATCATCAGGCTCACTTGGGAGTTTGTTAGAAACAGAGAATCTCAGGCCCTAGCTCAGACCCACAAATTGGAATCTGCAATTTAATAGGATCTCCAGGGTATGTAGCACCCTAAGGTGTGAGAAACGATGCTTCAGGGGAAAGGGACCTTGTGTGTCAAGATGGGGGTCTACAAAGGTACCCAACTTATCCTCAAGGAGTTCTTTGTTCTTTGGAGGAAAAATGAATTCAATAGATTCTCATCAATCAATTTTGTGACAGTTTTCTCAGAGGTTTTTCTCTTGTGCACGTGAATCTCGTCTTGTGTACATATAATGATGTGTAATTGTCTTCAGCAGACATTTAAGACTCTGAACCCTTGCCCTGGTTCTAGCTTTTGAGGACTGTTACCTGAGCATGTCAGGACCAGAACATTGGGTGACTGAGTGTTGAGCAATGGACACAGTCTTGTTTTGCTCTGAGGATTTGAAGCCAGAGAGTTATCAACATGTGAAACAAAGGAGAGAAGTCACTTTAAAATTCTTACTGCCTCTTAGAAAGAATATATTGATAATGTGTATGACTTTTACTAGAGGGAAGAAATTCCATGAGATGGTTACCTCTTGCCTTGACATGTGACCTTTTTGCTAGTCAAGATTGTTATTCTTGTTCAGTCTCTCTGGCATGTCCGACTCTTTGCAACCCCATGGACTGCAGCATGCCAGGCCTCCCTGTCCTTCACCATCCCAGAACTTGCTCAAACTCATGTCCATCGAGTCAGTGATGCCATCTAACCATCTCATCCTCTGTCATCCCCTTCTCCTCCTGCCTTCTATCTTTCCCGACATCAGAGTCTTTTCCAGTGAGTCGGCTCTTTGCATCAGGGGGCCAAATATTGGAGCTTCAGCTTTAGCATCAGTCCTTCCAGTGAATATTCATGATTGATTTCCTTTAGGATTGACAGATCTGATCTCCTTGCAGACCAAGAGACTCTCAAAAGTCTTGTCCAACACCACAGTTCAGAAGCATCAATTCTTCAGTGCTCTGCTTTCTTTATGGTCCAACTCTCACGTCCATATGTGACTACTGGAAAAACCATAGCTTTGACTATCCGGACCTTTGTTAGCAAAATAATGTTTCTTTTTAATACGCTGTCTAGGTTCGTCATAGCTTTTCTTCCAACAAGGAGGCGTCTTTTAATTTCATGCTGCATTCAGCATCTGCAGTGATTTTGGAGCCCAGGAAAGAAAGTCTGTCACTGTTTCCATTGTTTCCTCATCTATTTGCCATAAAGTGATGGGACCAGATTCTATGATCTTCATTTTTTTAATGTTGAGTTTTAAGCCAGCTTTTTCACTCTCCTCTTTCACTTTCATCAAGAGGCTCTTTAGTTCCTCTTCGCTTTCTGCCATAAGGGTGTTGTCATCTGTGTATCTGAGGTTATTCATATTTCTCCTAGCAATCTTGATTCCAGCTTGTGCTTCATTCAGCCTGGCATTTCACCTGATATACTCTGCATATATGTTAAGTCAAGATTATTGGTGTGAGACATTTTTTGCATTGGTATAATTATTCTGGTTTCTTCAAGAAGGGACATACTGAAACTTAAAAGAATGTTTTTAGTATATTGGAGTATAATTGATTTACAATGATTTTTTAGTTTCAGACATACAGGTAAAATGATTTACTTATACATATATCTAATGTTTTTCATATCCTTTCCCCATTTAGGCTATTATAGAATATTTAGTAGAGTTCCCTGTGCTATACAGTACATCTTTGTTCATTATTTTATATATAGTAATGTGTATATGTTTATCCCAAATTCCTAATTTATCCCTCCCCCTGCCTTTCACCTTTGGTAACCGTAAGTTTATCTATTTCTGTTTTGTAAATAAGTTCATTTGTATCATTTTTTAGATCTCACATATAAGTGATATGATATTTGTCTTTATCTAATTTACTTCATTTAGGATGATAATCTCTGGGTCCATCTGTGTTGTTGTAAATGGCATTATTTCATTCTTTCTTATGACCGAGTAATATTCCATTGTATATATGTACCACCTCTTGTTTATCCTTTCATCTGTTAATGGACATTTAGGTTGCTTCTGTGTTGTGGCTATTGTGAATAGCTCTGCAATGTGCTAGGTGCATGTATCTTTTCAAATTATGATTTTCTCCAGATATATGCCCAGGAGTAGAGTTGTTGGATCATATGGTAATCTATTTTTAGTTTTTAAAGACACCTCCATACTGTTTCCATAGCAATTCCACCAATTTACTTTCCTACCAATAGTGTTGGAGGGTTCCCTTTTCTCCTCACTCTCTCCAGCATTTATTGTTTGTAAATTTTTCATGATGGCCATTCTGACCTGTGTGAGGTGAGACCTCATTGTGGTTTTGATTTGTATTTCTCTAATAATTAGCAATGTTCAGCATCTTTTCATATGCTTTTTGGCCGTCAGTAGGGACATACTGAAATTTGACACACTTTCTCACTTTCTTTTCTCTACTTTTTGAAGTTCTTTCCTCAAGAAATATTAGCCACTGGGCACACCCTTATACTCTGGAGGAGAAGGGGGCGACAGAGGTTGAGTTGATTGGATGGCATCACTGTCTCAATCGACATGAGTTTGAGCAAACTTTGAAAGATAGTGAAGACAGGGAGCCTGGTGTGCTGCAGTCCATAGGGTCACAAAAAGTCAGACATGACTTAGTGACTGAATAGCACCTTTGTACTAGGCTTCCCTGGTGCTCAAATGGTAGAGAATCTGCTTGCAGTGCAGGAGACTTGGGTTCCATCCCACGCTGGGAAGATCCCCTAGAGTAGGGAATGGCTACCCACTCCAGTATTCTTGCCTGGAGAATCCCATGGACAGAGGAACCTGGCAGACAACAGTCACTTTCACACCCTTATACCACTTAGCCATTTACCTCTACTCCTCTCGATTTCCTTCACTGCAGTTAACAGTCATTGAGCATCTGTTACAGTCTGATGTTGAGAGTTTTTCCTAATGATTTCAGTTTTTTAAAACTTTGTTGTGGTATGAGCACTTAACATGAGCTCTCCTCTCTTAACAAGTTTCTAAGCGTATGATACATTTCTGTTGTCTGTAAGTACGCTGTTGACAGCAGCTCTCCAGGGTTTATTCATCTTGCTTAACTGAAGCTTTGTGCCTGTCAAATGAGTTCTCATGAAATTATTAGTATAATATACATACCAAAAAGTGCATAAATCATAAGTGCACAGCTCAGTGAGGCTTCAAAAGCTGATCACACGCTGGAAACCAGCACCCAGAACAAAAATCAGAGCAGGTCCAGCCCCTCAAGAACTCCATCACGCCTCCTCTGTAGTCAGCACATGCCTGTGTGGGTCAACACTATCTAACTCCTAATAGCATATGAAAGTACCACTTGCCTGCTTTATGTAGATGGCACCCTACAGTCTGCAGTCTTCCATCTGGGTTCTTTTACTCAATATTGTGCTTGTGGTATCCAACTGCATTATGTGATCATTCATTCTCCTAGCTGTCTTAATTTATCCATTCTTCTGTTGGTGATGATTTTGTGGCTTCCCATTGGAAGCTATCATGACCAGCACTGCTAAGAAAATTCCTGCACATGCCTCTTCATGAAAATACATAAGCTTTTCTGTTGAGTATGTACCAAGTACGAAAATTGCTGTGTGATGCTGACTTTTTAAATATATCACAGCGGATTAGTTTGTGCATGTAAGTACCAAAGAAGCAAGGTATGTGATTAGGCAGAGAGGCATGCATTCAGATATCCTAGCCCAAGAATAAGAGCTGAGATCTTTTCTCCCCGACATGCAAAGGGAACTTTCTGCCTCCCAGCAATTTCTGAGCTCCTACCTGCTTCTAGCCTTCCAAGGATGCAGTGTTGATTGCTTTAGTTTATTTTATGGTTTTAATGAGATCACCCCACTGCTGAATAGCTTTTCCGAGCATGACACATCCTGGCTCCATAGTGAGAACCAAGTTAATTCTCAGCTGTGTGCCAGCGGCAGCTAAAAAATTGCTCTTCATGAATTTGTGCTTTAGAATCTCCGTCCTTGAGGGGAAATAGTGGAGGCAGGATAAGCCATCAGTGAAGGAGTTGGTCGTGTGCATGCCTTCACTAAAAGCTCTGCCTGGCCCTTAAATAGCTCTGTGGTAAACACCCTCTTCCTAGAGGGCCTGGAACCCCCACCACTTAAGCTAGCATTTGAGGTTAGACCACTGAGGCAAGAGCATGCCTCAGGAAGGTCACTGCTAAAATGTACTGGTTTCCCACAGGGAAAGGGAAGCTCTTAACTGCCCCCCGGGGGGATAGTAAGTCAGAAACTTGGCAGTCAAGAGAAGTCAGTACTTGGGGCATGGGAACCAGAGGGTTTGATGGAGGCAGCCTGGCTAGGAGACTATAGCAGCGGAGACTTGAAGAGAAGGCAAAAAATTTGGGGGTAGTGGTATGAAGAGCCTCAGGCTGGAGGGGTTTGTGGTGAGGTCTCCCACTGTACCACCTTGAAGACCATCTGGGGTGAAAAGAACACCCACGAGCAAAATGTCTGCGGAGAAGCCCCTGGGATCTTTACAGGTCTGCCCCTCTGACTCTCTGATTTCATCTGATGCATAAGAACCAGTTTTGATCTCTAGATTTAAATATCTTTGCTGTTTGTACTTTCCTTATCATGCTAATCTTATTTGGAGATATTTTAGCTATTTCTTCTGAGAGAGGGTAATGGGGCCATAATTTGATGCTCTATTCTCAGCTCTAGGCTGTTCAAGTTTTTTTATGTTAAATTTATCATACTTTTCTCTATATTCATACATATACATTATATATATATATTATATATGCATATATATATAGTGTTTGATACCATTACATTCTGCCACAACAGAGATTTTTCAAGGAGAGGAGACACATTCTTGGAGAATCACCCACATTGAATGGACTTAAAAAATCTTTATTGTTTCTCTGATTATAAAAGAATGCATTTGCATAAGAAATTCAAATTTTACCACCAACAAGTAGAAACTAAAAGCTCTGCATACCTGGCATGTATGTTAAAGGTACTGTTAAGAAGTTAGAGATGCCTTTTGCTCATGTTTTTTACATTCAAGGGCATATTAAAAAAATACTCTGACTGCTTTTTATATAACATTCCACACATGTATTAAATCCATTTCCCATGACACATGGCCTGCTTGGCCAGGAGATGTGGTGGGCCTTCCAGAGAATGGAGCAGAGCCTTCCCTTCTCCTCTTTTTTTTTTTTTCTGACTCCTTCTCCATCTTGCACTAAGATTTATAAAGCAAAGAAAGAGACTATGAGAAAGAGACTACACATGCAAAGAGACCTTAATAAAATAAGAAATTTAAAATGTTCACAAAAGACTGTACAAGAATGTTCATAAGTTCTCCTCCTAAATAGCCCCAAACTGGCAGTGGTCCAAATTTCCATCAGTTAGAGAATGGATAAAGAAGTTGTGGCATATTCATACAATAGAAGACCTCTCAGCCATGAAAAGGAAGAATCCACTGATCACGCAGCATCATGTAAGAAGCTCAAGAACATTTTGTTGAGCAAAAGAAGCCAGAATTAAGAATACATACTATGTGATTCAATTTATGTGCAGTTCTTTATTAAAAAAATACTTATTTATTTATTGGCTATGCCAGTTCTTAGTTGCAGCATGCAGGATCTTTAGCTGCGGCATGTGGGATTGAACCTGGGCCCCCTGCACTGGCAACATGGAGGCTTAGCCACTGGACCACCAGGGAAGTCCCCATTTATGTGCAGTTCTGAAATAGCCTAACCTAATCTCTGGTGATACAAGTCAGGGCAGGGGTTGACTGGGGTCAGGACTGGGGTTGGGTGTGGACAGGGATTGGCTCCAAGCAGGTGGTGCAAGGAACTTTTGGGGATGATGGAAATGTTTCATATCTCATGTGAAGTAGATTTCCATGGGCATGTACAGTTGTGAAAATTCATCACCGTGTCTCCTTCTCATCCGTGCCTCCTATCACATATCAATTACAGTTCAGCAAAAGTAATTTTAAAAGCATGCCATCGTATGTGAGGGGGACACACGGTATATGGCTCTGTTATGAATTAAAAGGCATGCTCCCAGTTTCAACTGCAGTGGTAGGGACTGCAGTCACTTGCCCCTCACTGCTGCTGCTACCTTCTGCCTCAGACCTTCTCCAATACGAGGATCATGCTGGATCATCACTGAAGCACTGCCCAAGGGTTGCTGTCCCTGGAGGCCACCCTCAAGCAATGGGGATCATGAGCCCATGGATAAGTAATATACCAGCCTGCCAGGGGGACAGTGCTAGGAGGTCTTCAGCAGGCTCTTCAGGGGTCTTGGTGGGATCGAGTCCCTGAAAACGGATTCAAGCATCCTTACACTGGCTCTTTCTTCCCCATCTGGCTCCCCGTTAGCTTTCACGCTCACACTTTGGAATTCCCTCCCCAATAAGTGACCTACACCCCTGTCTCAAGCTCTGCTTTCTGAGAAATCCAAACTAAGAATGGCACCATGGTGGCAGGAGAGGAAGTTGCTGTGGTCCATACTCCTGCATCCCCTTGCCCCTTTATTCCTCTCTCCTGTCTCCTCTGACTTAAACATTTCTCTGACTGTATTTTAGGAAAAATAGAGGAGAAGGAAGATGCATTAGGGGAGGGTTAGTAAAAGAAATCTAAGGTGTTTTTGTTGTTGTTTTTTAGCAAATGCTTCTGAGAATCTCTGGGGAAGTTTATGGTGACTGTACACAACTCTATGAAAACACTAAAAACTCTTGAATTAGTGTACTTTAAAATGGGTGGACTGTATAGTATGTAAGTTATCTATCAGTCAAGTTGTTTTAAAAAATTAGTCCTGGTCCAGGCAAAGGAGTGAGCACTGATTTTAGGAAACAATTTTCTCCTCTTTGAAATTTGGTTGGTAAAATGTCAAGGATCATAAATAGTGGAGAGAGAATAATACACCTGCCCTCATATATTTTTCCCAGATGCCCTGTTTTCTGAACCTGTTAATGAAATTATTTAATAAATATCTAAATAGTAATTAGAACTGTGTGCATCTGGAAATGCAATGATGATTAGGAAGTCATTGTTCCTGTCTCTTGGAAATTAGAATCTACTAGAAAAAAAAAATAACAGAAAAGGGGGCAAGAAATGACAGATAAGATGCTTAGAAATGGCATAATAGTATAAATTCAGTTCTTAATTCAGAAAAAGAAATATATTTATTTTAAAAAGAAAGCAATGTGTGGAATGGGGCACTCTGATCTGAGAGCCTTGAGGCCTTACACTTCCTGTGGGCAGAATTGGACAGAGCCCCTCCACTTTTGAGGTTCAAGGATGTAGAAACTGGTCTAAGGCACAAAGATGGTCTATAACAGAGGCTCATGTATTAATGGTATTTTCTTTATTTTTAAAAAATACTTTCACATTATAATGCACTTAAACAGTATTTATTTTTGTCTGTGCTGGGTCTTTGTTGCTGCACGTGGGCTTTCTCTAGTTGCAGCGAGGGAGAGCTACTCTCCAGTTGTGGAATGCAGATTCTAGGGCCTGTGGGCTTCAGTAGTTGCAGCTCACAGGCTCCAGAGTGTGGGCTCTGGAGTAGTGTGGTGTAGTTGTGGTGAACAGGCTTAGTTGCTCCACGGCATGTGAGATCTTCCCAGACCAGGGATCGAACCCATGTCCCCTGCATTGCAAGGTAGACTTCCAACCACTGGACCTCTATATTTTCTGATTTTCTCCCTTCTTGATGCTCTGACATCTGGGGCGTGGATGACAGGTGACTAGAGGGGAAATATTCTTCCCATGGTCAGTTCATTTCTAGGGATAGCAAACAGCCTTTCATGTGCAAACTAACCAGTCCAGACCACACACAACCCCATGTCTTCAATCTGGCCTTAGATTCCCGGCTAATATTCCCCTGCCCTAATCACCCCAGGGCCCCAGTATCAGATCACTCAAGGCAGCTCCTCCACCCCAGAGCCTGCAGAAATGATTAAAACTAGCCAATCCTAAACCAGCATACCCTGCCTTGCCTTTATGGGAAAGGCTTCTCCCCACATTTCCCCCTCACCCCCTCTGCTTCCTGATCAACCCTGGTCCCTCTTGGTGTGGCCCTGCATGGCAGGACGTGGCCCTTCCTCTGGGGTTCAGTGGCAGTCATCTCCCAGTCTCTTGGTCTCAGCATACACCACCTGAATAATACTGAACTCACCCTTGTCAAACAACTCACTGTAGGTCAGGACAAGTCTTCACAGAGGAAGAGAACTGGAAGTCTGTACAGGTGGCTCCATTTTTGCCCAGAGCCTGAGCATTTGGAGGGAAGATTTGTTCTGCCTATAAAATACAGGGAATAAGCAAGATGGATTCAAGCATGCTGATAAGCATCCCTAGAGATTCTTAGAAATGTTTGGTTCAAAAAAATTGGGCTTTCTTCTAATCCACTAAGTGGTCAGGACTCCAACATCAACTTAACATGTCATGAATTCCAGGGAATTTGTTAAAAACAACCTTACATTTGGATAATTAGATAGCGTTATATGCTTAAATACTGAGACACCACTGGGCGGATTTTTTTAGTTTTAATTTTTTTTAAACCAAAAACATTTTGTATTTGGGTATAGCCAATTAATGATGTGGTGATAGTCTCAGGTAAACAGGGAAGGGACTCAGCCGTACATGTACCTGTATCCTGAGGGGATTTTTTTTAAAGCAGTCACATTTTCTTCTCCTTTGATTTATTGTTTTCTAGTTATAAATAATACATTCTCATCATAAAAAAAGAAAAAGCTACCCAAAATACTCTGAGAGAAGGAGAAAGAGAAGAAAAAAAAAGATGAAATTTCTCTATCATGTAATAACTATCATTATCATTTCAGGTTCTGAGAAAAACTCTCTCTCCCAATACTTGGTACAACACAGAGCTGTTTCTGGGGAAGAGATGGGTGAATATCCTCAGGGACCAAAGGGTCTTCTAGGAGAAAAGAAACTGTGATCTCTGTCTCTCTTCTTTCATGGTTTGAAATGGTCCTGATGGAGTTTTGTCCCTGGCAAGGACATGAAAGGCCCCAAAGGGACTCACCACCACAAGAGAAGAAGCCTTGTTGAGTGATCTGGGTCCAGTACCAGGCCCTCCATGTGGGCGGATGAGAGATTGTTTCTGACACAGGGTGTGTGTAGTTCAGGCTGAAGGTCTCTCCTGATAAAAGATGCTTTAGGGGTAATAACTGAGCATGTGTATGTCAACTTGGTTAGAGTTAAATAATTGACTAGAGTGCTATTGTCCTTCCTTGAGGAATGCCTGTGGCCTGCAGAGGTCTGTACCACAGTAAGGGTCACAGCTTATAGTGACTTTATGGGTGCCACAAAACGAGAGGCCTGTTAGAGATTGGACAAAAAATATCTAACATTTCATTCCAAGTCTGAGTGTGTCATATGCCTTTATTTAACCCTATCTACTTATTTAACCCTCACAACAATCTAATGAGATGGTTGCATTAAAAATTAGCTCTCATTCATCTGTTCATGGACATCTAGGTTGCTTCCACATCCTGTGTGTGTGTGTGTTAGCATCTCAGTCATGTCTGACTCTTTGTGACCCCATGAACTACAACCCACCAGGCTCCTCTGTCCATGGGATTCTCCAGGCAAGAATACGGGAGTGGGTTGCCATTTCCTTCTCCAGGGGATCTTCCCGATCCAGGGATCGAACCTACATCTCTTGAATTTCCTGCATTAGCAGGTGGGTTCTTTACCACTGTGCCACCTGGTCCTCCTAGCTATTGTAAGTAGTGCTACAATGAACACTGGGTTACATGTGTCTTTTTCAATTATGGTTTTCTCAGGATATATGCCCAGTAGTAGGATTGCTGGGTCACATGGTACTTTTATTCCTAGTTTTTTAAGGATTCTCCATACTGTTCTCCATAGTGACTATATCAATTTTTATTGCCACCGACAGTGTAAAAGGGTTCTCTTTTCTCCAAATCCTCTCCAGCATTTATTGTTTGTAGATTTTTTGAAGATGGCCATTTTGACTGGTGCAAGTTCAGTTCAGTTCAGTTGCTCAGTCTTGTCTGACTCTTTGTGACCCCATGGACTGCAGCACACCAGGCCTCCCTGTCTTATCACCGACTCCTAGAGCCACTCAAACTCATGTCTATCAAGTCGGTGATGCCATCTAACCATCTCATCCTCTGTCATCCCCTTCTCCTCCTGCCTTCAATCTTTCCCAGCCTCAGAGTCTTTTCCAGTGAGTCAGTTCTTCACATCAAGTGGCCAAAATATTGGAGTTTCAGCTTTAGCATCAGTCCTTCCAATGAATATTCAAAGTTGATTTCCTTTAGGATGGACTGGTTGGATCTCCTTGCAGTTCAAGGGACTCTCAAGAGTCTTCTCCAACACCACAGTTCAAAAGCATCAGTTCTTTGGCACTTACCTTTCTTTATGGTCCAACTCTCACATCCATACATGACCACTGGAAAAACCATAGCTTTGTCTAGACAGACCTTTGTTGACAAAGTAATGTCTCTGCTTTTTAATATGCTATCTAGGTTGGTCATATCTTTTCTTCCAAGGAGCAAGTATCTTTTAATTTCATGGCTACAGTCACCATCTGCAGTGATTTTGGAGCCCAAGAATATAAAGTCTCACTGTTTCCATCATTTCCCCATTTGCCATGAAGTGATGGGACCAGATGCCATGATCTTAGTTTTTTGAATGTTGAATTTTAAGCCAACTTTTTCACTTTCCTCTTTCACTTTCATCAAGAGGCTCTTTAGTTCCTCTTCACTTTCTGCCACAAAGGTGTTGTCATCTGTGTATCTGAGGTTATTGATATTTCTCCCTGCAATCTTGATTCCAGATTGTGCTTCATCCAGCCCAGCATTTGACATGATGTACTCTGCATATAAATTAAATAAGCAAAGTGAGAGGGAGGTGGGAGGGGGGATCGGGATGGGGAATATGTGTAAATCTATGGCTGATTCATATCAATGTATGACAAAAATAATAATAATAATAAAAAAATTAAAAAAAATAAAAAATAAAAACATCGTTTAACCATTAAAAAAAAAAAATAAGCAAAGTGACAATATATAGCCTTGATATACTCCTTTCCCAATTTGGAACCAGTCCATTGTTCCATGTCTGGTTGCAACTGTTGCTTCTTGACCTGCATACTGATTTTTCAGGGGGCAGGTTAGGTGGTCTGGTATTCCCATCTCTTGAAGAATTTTCCACACTTTGTTGTGATCCTCACAGTCAAAGGCTTTGATGTAGTCAATAAAGCAGAAGTAGATGTTTTTCTGGAACTCTCTTGCTTTTTCGATGATCCAACATATGTTGGAAATTTGATCTCTTCCTCTGCCTTATCTAAATCCAGCTTGAATATCTGGAAGTTCAGTTCAGGTACTGTAGATGCCTGGCTTGGAGAATTTTGAGCATTACTTTGCTAGAACGTGAGATGAGTGCAATTGTGTGGTAGTTTGAGCATTCTTTGGCGTTGCCTTTCTTTGGGATTGGAATGAAAACTGACCTTTTCCAGTCCTGTGGTCACTGCTGAGTTTCCCAAATTTGCTGGCACGTTGAGTGCAGCACTCAATATGACTCAATATGACTGGTGTGAGGTGATACCTAAAGAAGCTATGGTACATATATACAGTAGAATATTACTCAGCCATAAAAAGGAATGCATTTGAGTCAGTTCTAATTAAGTGGATGAACCTAGAACCTGTTATACAGAGTGAAGTAAGTCAGAAAGAGAAAAACAGATATTATATATTAACACATATATATAGAATCTAGAAAAATGATACTGGTGAACCTATGTGCAGGGCAATAATGGAGACAGACATAGAGAACAGACTTTAGACATGGCAGGGAAAGGAGAGCGTGGGAGAAATTGAAAGAATAGCATTGAAACATATACATTACCACATCTAAAATAGATAGCCAATGGGAATTTGCTGTATAGTGTAGGGAACTCAGCTCAGTGCTCTGTGACACCCTAAAGGGGTGGGATGGGCTGGGGGATTGAGAAGGAGGCTCAAGAGGGAGGGGACATATGTATACCTATGGCTGATTCACACTGTTGTATGGCAGAAACCAACGCAATATTGTAAAGCAATTATCCTCCAATTAAAAACAAATTTTAGAAAATCAACTCCCATTTCCAGATCATCAGGTGAAACACACAGTGCAGAAGCAGTTAACAGTGTTACTGAAGGACTGTGTGAAATTGTACTACTGTTAAAAAATAGTCACTTTCCTCTGTACAAACCTCATGGAGAAATATATGTCCCTGCTCCATTGATTTAAGACTTGACCAAGGTGCTCCATTAGCTGTACTTACACAACTAACTACCCCAAAACTTAGTAGCTTAAAGTGCCACTTCATTGTTTCTCTTGATTCAGAGGTTTTGCTGAGGCTTAGCTGGAGGTTCTTCTGCTGGTCTTACTTGGAGTCTCGCCATGCATCCATATCACCTAGGATCTAGCTGAGACTGGAATGTTGAGGATGGCCTCTCATCTTTCAGACCTTCGCTTCACATGGATTCTGTTCATTCTGTAGTCCAGTCTATAATTCCTTCCAGCATGCCAACTGGGTCCTAAGACAGAGGACATGGAAGTGGCCGGCCTTCTTAAGACTTGGGCTTGAAAATCCTCAAGTGACACTTCTTACCAGCTTGGTCAAGGCAAGTTCACAAGGGCAGTCTAGGTTCATGAGGATCAGAAATAAGTCCTACTTTTTGATATGTGAAACAGCACATACAGGGAAGGGAAGAATTGATGGTAGAAACCACGCCATGTAACTTACTTTTAGCCAAAGGAGTGTGAATGGATGTGACATCCAGGCAGAAGCTTTAAAACTGTTTGCATAGTATGGATTCATCTCTTTTGTCTTCCACTAGGACAGGCATTTCTGAAGATTGCTCCTTCAGTTAAGAAGACACATGGGAAAAAAATACACATGGAACAGACCCCAACCATGACCCAGAGTCAGGAACATAGTCACAGGTACCCATATCTGCCCACATGTAAATGCAGGAGAAATATATACTTGTTGTTGTAATTAACATTTGTTTGTTAGGCAGCATAACCTAGGGATAGCTGACTAATACAGAGATGGAGCTAGGATTTGAACTCAAGAAATGTTGTTTGAGAATTCAGTGACTTAGCCTGGATTATACATCTCACCCAAAAGCAGTATTTTAACTTAGGATCAGAAGGAGGCCTTGAGGGTTCTGAGACGAATTGGGAGTTTTGAGGAGGCGCTAAGTGAGACATTTTGCAGATGTAAAGAAGTAGAGGCTCTTGCAAGACACTTAATTATAATCAGGAGATGTGATCACATTTATATCAGAAGCTGTACAAGTGTGTCATTCTGCTTACTCAACTAATACGTGCCACACATCTCTCACTTCTGCTATACCTTAGCCCCCATGCTACAGGGGGCTTTTACACTGTACTTTTATTATTTATCAATTTTTAAAATCTGGAGGATAGAAAAGAATAGTGTAACTAGATTTCTCTGTAAAGGAGTGACATGTGTGTGTGTGTGTGTGTGTGTGTGTGTGTGTGTTAGTCACTTAGTCATGTCTGACTCTTTGTGACCCCATGGACTGTTGCCCACCAGGCCCTCTGTCCATAGGATTCTCCAGGCAAGAATACTGGAGTGGATTGCCATTTCCTTCTCCATACTCTCTTCCAAATCAGCATTGTAAAAGTTTTGCTGATATTAAAGAATAAGATAAAGAAAAGTAGTAAAACTTTGATTTCAAGTATTGAGGACTTCTGTATGCCAATTCAGTGGTTAACTCTCAGTTTTCGTGTTACCTGACCAGTCCATGTGATGAGACAGAGCTGAGTAGCCATCAACTGCACTTCCTTCTGTGTGGCTTCTGAGACACTCTGCCCCTGGGTTTCCTCCTACCTCCCTGGTTGTTTCTTCCCAGTCTCTTTGGCCTGCACCTCCTTTTCTCCCTGCTCCCGCAGGGTGGAATGTCCTGGAGCTCTGTTTTCAGTCATTCTCTTTCCTCTGTCTACACTCATTCCCTCAGTGAACCCATTTCATTTTCAAATAATCAGATACTGTGAAAATATCAGTGACTCCCAGATTTACATGCAGTCCGGACCTCTCTCCTCGACCGCAGACACACACCTCCAGCTGCTTATTGGACAGCTCCATTTGTACATCAGACAGACATCTCTGAATCATCATTTCAAGCTGAGCTCCTGATTTCCTCCCATTCTCCTTCTCATGGCCTTTTCCATCCCAGTTGATGGCAGCTCCATCCGTTGGCGGAATTACTTATGCACCAAGCCTTGGAATCACCTGCATTTCTTTCTTCCATACTCCACATCCAATCCATCCAGAAATTCTATTGATTCTACCTTCCAAATAGATCCACAGTATTCTCCCTTCCCATTACTACCCTGGTCTGAATCCCCATCCTCTCTTACCCTGCTGACCGCAGTTGCTTTCCCTTGGGTGTTCTTGCTCTACCTTTGCTCCCTAGTAGTCTGAGTAAACAGACTGATAGTTTGACATGCCAGATCATGGTACTTCTCTGCTTTTCATTTCATATTGAAAACCAGAGTCCTTACTTTTAAGGCCCTATATATGGTCTGACTCCCACCAGACAGAGTACCTCATCTTATATCATGAGTGTGGATATAGATCTAGACACATTGTAGGTACATCAATTAATGACACCAGTTATAGGGAAATTCTTCAACCCCCACATCCTGTATAAGGTTAGGAACTATGTTTTCAGAATAGAATTTTTTTAAGTTGGAAGTCCAGTGAGGTATTGCTCATATTCTCTTTGTCTGTTTGTTTGACTGCACTGGGTCTTCGTTGTGGTGTATGGGGGCTTTTCTTGTTAGAGTTCACAGGCTCTAGAGCACACAGGCTCAGTAGTTCCAGCACACTGACTTAGCTGCCCCACAGCATGTGGGATCTTAGTTCCCTTACCAGGAACCGAACCCGACTCCCCTGCATTGGCAGGGGACCACCAGGGAAGTCCCTGTGTTCATATTTTCCACGAAAGCAGGTAGGAGAGTCAAGCTTGAGAGGAGTTTGGCCTCCCTCACCAAATTCTTGTGTTCCTTGAACTGGGCTGAATGCATTCAGCAGCCCTCAGCTACACTTTAATGGCACATGGCCACATCTGGCCTCTCTGAGCTCACGCAGCTGTTCTGTCACCTCCCTGTGGGTTTATGTCCCCTCCTCTTCTAGGAAATTGCACTGCCTATTGGCAATTAGCCCTAATGAAGCAGCAGGAGTTTCCTGAGGGGAATACATTGCTGACAAGTATAATTACTATTAGCAGCTGTGAGGCCTCTGGCTCTGTGAAAGTAACCCATCCACCTGTCAGAGTGTGCCCAGGGCCTGCCAAAGTGGCACCTAGCAGCCAGTCCAGCACGCGGAGCTGGGCCACCATGTGAGGAAAACAAGAAGCTGGCATTTGGAAGCCGATTGAGAGCATTTACTTCAAAATGTTCAAATGTCTGCAACCCAGCGGCATAGGTTGTAGAGCTATAGCAAATCACCCATTTGCATCTTTCAGTTCAGCGTGATCGCTGCTTCTCTCAAGCTTCCATAATGCCTGTCTTTACTTAGAAAGGAGCAGGTGCCCCCATAGGAATACAGGAATTTCTAATTGTATTTATTTTTATCAAGAAAGAAAGGCAACAAGCTCTGCTAGTGTTGAATAACTGCCTAACCCTGGTTCTTTTTCTGGGTCGATGTATGAGACCTTCAGGTCCCACTTCTGGGGGAAGATTCGGTTCTCCAGTGCCTCGCTTTTGGTGATGTATTTCTATGCAAGACTGAATATGGCTGCAGATTCTTTTCTCCTCCTGAGAGGTGGAATCTGGTTGCCCTCCCACTTGAGTCTAGGCTGGCCTTAGTGACTTAGTTGACCAGTAGTGTTCTATGCTAGTTGTGGGTCTAGCCTATAAAAGGACTAATAATTTCTGCCTTGCACTTTTAGAACCTAGGGGCAACCATGCTCTGAGGAAGCCCAAGCCAGCCAAATGGAGAAGCTGTATGGAGAGAGAGTTGCCTGGCTGGCTCTACACAATCAAATTATCCCAGCTGAGGTCTTGAACACCATGAAACAGATGTTAACTTGTCCAAATGTCTTGTCCAAATTCTTAACTCACAACATTTAATATTTAATAATAATAATATTAAATTATTAAGCTCCTGTACTTTGGGGGCAGTTATACAACAGTATAACTTACAGTTGTTGTAAGCCTAGCTGAGAAGATTTACAGATTATACTGACGAGTTTGAATGGACTCTTGAGACACTGATAAAGGCTTCAAGAGATTCTTACCATGGATCGTCAGATGGATGAAAATACCAAGAATAATACAAGTAAATGGAGGAGCTGACACTCCTCCTACATTTAGAACTAGGTCTTCATCAGTCATATTATGAAGTAACAATAGTAACAATCTTATAAAATCTAACAAGAAGTTATCCAAAAAGTTGTAGATTATTAAAGACCATTTGGAAAGTTAATATACATCCACTGTCATTAACAGTATACATCACAACAGTCTTGAGAAGATGAGCTAACATGAAGCTATCATGATTAGCAAGATATTAAAAGCTAAATATTCAGAACATGAAGCCAGACTTCTACAATTTGATAATAGAAGTGTTTGGGGGGACCATGGAGAAAATTAAAAGAATGTTTTATTTTACCTTTACCCCATCCTTTAAAAATGGCTCTTTTTATGTGTTTTATTATTCCTACATAAACATTAACGAATCTGCAATATAAGAGAAAGATCTCGGGCAATGTGTGAGACTTGGGTTCGATCCCTGGGTAGGGAAGATTCCCTGGAGAAGGCAATGGCAACTCACTCCAGTATTCCTGCCTGGAGAATTCCATGGCCAGAGAAACCTGGCGGGCTACAGTCCATGAGGTTGCAAAGAGTCAGACACAACTGAGTGACTGACTCATAGAGTATATGCTGCTGCTGCTACTAAGTCGCTTCAGTCGTGTCCGACTCTGTGCGACCCATAGACGGCAGCCCACCAGGCTCCCCCATCCCTGGGATTCTCCAGGCAAGAACACTGGAGTGGGTTGCCATTTCCTTCTCCAATGCATGAAAGTGAAAAGAGAAAGTGAAGTCGCTCAGTCGTGTCCAACTCTTAGCGAACCCATGGACTGCAGCCTACCAGGCTCCTCCATCCATGGGATTCTCTAGGCAAGAGTCCTGGAGTGGGGTACCATAGCCTTCTCCAATAGAGTACATAGTTATGTATAAAATTTATATATTTATGGTTATGTCCACTAATTTAGAAATTATTATGAAATATATTGTACATGTAAGAGTGTCAAATGCACACATGCAAAGTAAATAATACCAATAAAATACACATTCATGGATCTGCCCTCCAACTTCACAGACTGAACATTTTGAATTCCCCTGGAGATCCTGTCCCTAATCCCCCAGGTGACCAGTGGCCTGGATTTTATACTGATAATTAACTCATTTGCTTTAGAGGTTTTTCTTTAGAAGAAAGAAAAGAGAATTTTATTCGAGCCTGACTAAGGATAACCCAGGGAACAGATTCTAGGGAGCTCCAAGAACTATTCCATTTGCTGGGAGTTAGAGATACAATTTTATACTTTTTTGAGACAAAGAATTTATGTATCATATTGACAGATTAGCTTTGTACATAAAGTTGATCAAAGCTTTTTTTTTTTTTTTTTTTGGTCAGTAATGTGTGTATAGAGCAAGCCTTTGGTCAGTACAACCCCCTGTATGGGATGAAAAAGAAATATTAACCTTAAAATGACAAGACTGTTGTCTGAAGAAAGGGACCATATTTCTCAAAGGTTGATTATATTCTCCTCTGAGGAGGTCTGGTTAGTGTAGAAGGTAGATGCACCCTGCACACTTGGAAAGGTCTACTACGAAAAGGGCATGTTATCTTTTATCCTTCCTAGTTTGACTGTCCTGTTGTAAAAAAATTTGTGACTTCTCCTCCTCATTTGCCTGCTGCTTTTACTCAGTATAATGATTAGAGTTTTTTTGAAAGATTTCTTTATTTATTTCACTGTGGCAAGTCTTCGTTGCTGCACGCAGGCTTTTCTCTGGTTGCAGCAAGCAGAAGCTCCTCTCTAGTTGTGGTGCGGTGGCGTTTCTTGCTATGGAGCATGAGCTCTAAGGCACACGGGCTTCAGTAGTTGCAGCATGTACGGTCAGTAGTGGTGGCCCACAGGCTTAGTTGCTTCATGCCACGTGGGATCTTCCCAGACCAGGGAGCCCATGTCCCCTACATTGCAAGATGGATTCTTTCTTTCTTTCTTTTTTTAACTCGGTGGAAAGTTGCTTTACAATGTCGCATTGGTTTCTGCCATACAACAACTGGAATCAGTCATAATTATATGCATTTCCCCTCCCTCTTGAGCCTCCCTCCCCTCCACCCAACCCACACCTCTGGATCATCATAGGGCACCAGGCTGGGCTCCCTGTGCAAGGCAGATTCTTAGCTACTGGACCACCAGTGAAGGCCCCTCGCTTTTTAAAGCCACGCATGAATATATTTCTTAACAATATGTTGCTTAGTTTTCCATGATTGGGCTGGTAGACAATTGGGTTCATACTGGTTGCATTCTTTGGTGACCTGGCTCTTTCACTCAATTTTGCATCTTTCAGCCTCATTCATGTTGATGCACGGGGCTGTAGTTTGTTCATGTCCACTGTTGCAGAGCATCCCAGTGTATGCATATATCTCAGTCTGATGATCTTTCTGCTGATGATGGAAACCTGGTTGTTTTCAGTGTTTCACTCTCAAGAATGAGACTACCATAAGCATTCTTTCTACATCGCCTAGTGCATGTGCAAGAAGATCTCTAAGGCATATACATAGAGATGAAATTACTAGATTATAGATATGTGCATGTTAAAATTTTCTTTTCCAAAATTGAGCTTCTACCAGCAGCAGATGAAAGTATACATTGTTTTACATCTTTTGGTCAAACTTGTTTATTATCTGATGTTTTGATTTCTCCACTCTCCACTCTGTTATATGGAAAACTGTATCTTATGACTTTAATTTCTATTTTCCCAAATATTTGCAAGATTCAGCATATTTTCATATGTTATGGCCATTTTAATTTCCTTTTTGGTGAAATGCATATATCCCTCTATCAGTATCACACTGTCTTAACTATTATAGCCATTAACTACAACTTGATATCTCATAGGGCAAGTCTGCCCACTTTATTTTTCTTCTTTTGGCTATTATTGGTTCAGTTCTCGTCTGTATAATTTTAGAATCAGCTTGTCAAATTCCACACTAACCCTGTTGAGTTTGTGATTAAAATAGCATTGGCTGTATAGATCCAGCTGGGAAGAAAGGACATCTTTACAATACTGAGTCTTCCAAATCAGGATGATTCTCTATTTCTCCATTTATTTACGTTTTCTTTGGTGTGTTTAAGTGGCGCTAGTGGTAGGTGGCTCAGATGGTAAAGAATGCACCTATGAGACACCTGGGTTCAATCCCTGGGTTGGGAAGATCCCCTGGAGGAGGGCAAGGCAACCAACAGAGGAGCCTGGCGGGATATAGGCCATGGGGTCACAAAGAGTTGGACATGACTGAGTGACTAAGTATGGCACAATGGTAGAGAAACCCCCTGCCAATGCAGGAGATGTGGGTTCAATCCCTGGGTCGGGAAGATCCCCTGGATGAGGGCATGGCAACCCATTCCAGTATTCTTGCCTGGAGAATTCCATGAACAGAGGAGCCTGGTGGGTTACAGTCCATGGGGTTGCAAAGAGTTGGACACAGCTGAGTGACTGAGCACACACACAAGCACACACATACAGTATTATAATTTTCCCATAAAGGACTTACTCAGCTTTTGCTGGATTGTTTCCTAGAAACATTTATCTCTGCTGCTAATTTAAGTAGCACTTTTTAAAAAATTATGCCTTGTAATTAATTTTTTCTGGGATATAGAAGATCTGTTGATTTTTTTTTTTTGAGTTTGTATTCAGCAATCTTGCCAATCCATCTTATGAATTCTAGTAATTTGTCTGTAAGTTAAATTCTTTACCAGCTGGTAGCTCAGCTGGTAAAGAATCTGCCTGCAGGAGACCCCTGTTTGATTCCTGGTTTGGGAGATCCCCTAGAGAAGTGATAGGCTTCCCACTCCAGTATTCTTGGGCTTCCCTGGTGGTTCAGATGGTGAAGAATCCACCTACAATGCAGGAGACCTGGGTTCGATCCCTGAGTTGGGAAGATTCCCACTCCAATATTCTTGCCTGGAGAATCCCCATGGACAGAGGAGCCTGGCGGGCCACAGCACATGGGGTCACAAAGAGTTTGACACAACTGAACGACTAAGCACAGCACATCTGTAAGTTCTCTTGATTTTTCTGCATAGGAAATTGTGATCACCTGCCCAGAAATGTGTTTTTCCTTATCAGTTTGAAGACTTGTTTGTTTTTAGTCTTACGACACTGGCCAGAACCTCCAAAACAATGCTAACTGGAAGCTGCATTAGTGAGCTAGGTTACGAGCAACCTGAGAATCTCAGTGGCATACAAAAAAAGTTTATTTCTGATTTGTATTTTTTGCCCCTGTTAGGGTGGCTGTAGCCTCCAGGCCATTTTCATTTTAGAACCAAGAGTGAGGGGGACCCCCTATCTGGGGCATTATTAAAAAGCTCAATATGGTGGAATCTCACTGTGGTTCTTAAACCTTCTAAAGTGGAGGGTATCATTTTCAGTCAGTTTCATTAGCCAAAGCAAGGTTATTGGCTGAGGTGGACACCAATAGAGTAGGGATGTATAATTCTAAACAGGGAGTGTCAGCAAACATTTTGAGCAGTAATAAATCTACCACAGAAAGGGTGCCCCCCCCCCATATTTTACTAATAGTAGTGCAGCATCAAAAATGTTTGAAAACCACTGGTTTAAAAGAGTAAGTCCAACTTTCTCTTTGAATCATTCTGACTTTCTCCTTCTATCAGCTCCACCTTCTCCTAGCTGGATGTACCTCTTTTTTTGCAGTCAAATGTGATGCCCTTCTCCAGGGCATCTTCCCAATCTAGGGATCAAACCCCAGTTTCCTGCATTGCAGGCAGATTCTGTACCGTTTGAGCCACCAGGTGGCACTAGTGGTAAAAAACCCGCCAGCCAATGCAAGGAGACATAAGAGAAGTGGGTTCGATCCCTGGGTGGGGAAAATCCCCTGGAGGAGGGCATGGCAACCCATTCCAGTATTCTTGCCTGGAGAATTCCATGGACAGAGGAACCTGGTGGGCTACAGTTCACGGGGTTGCAAAGAATCAGACATGACTGAGCAACTGAGTACACCCACATTCTGTTTCAGGTAGAGTCCCTCTCTTTTTTCAAGGTTAGGTGCAGAAACAACTCCTCCATGAACTCTTCATTGAATAAGACCAGTTTTTCTTACTAGAATCTCTAGTTTGTGGCCTCCATACTACCAAGCCATTGATTGACTATATATTGCATTCTAGTGTTCTTACATTGTTCAGAGCATTGTGTCTTTGTACCTCTTTAACTGTCAGAATTATGTGAGAAGATATGTGGAAACCTCCTATATGTAGTACCTAAAAATGTGTATTTGCTTCATTATTTAAGAATATTCTCATTTACTGTATAGAAAACAAGAGAAATTGAGGTAATAGGTGAAATAGAGAAGCAGTAGATTGCTAATAGGTTGAGATGTATTAGACATGATAAGGTAAGTAGAGCATGTATGTTGAAATGTGAGAAAAAGGACCAAGTCAGACCAAATATTCAGACGAATTGTAGATTTCTTAAATCAGCCACCAGTTAGTGACACCTATTCCAGCCCCTTATATCCTCTGTTTGAGATACACTGACACACAAACACTGTGTGTAATAGCACAGTGGCTATTCACTAGATTAGCAATGTATTATAGCAGTGGCCAGCCATACTTATCCCTTCATCACATTGATAGAGCAAGAATATGTTGTCTCCAGGTAAGTTCCACTTCCTGAGTCTCCTTATTCATTCTGGACTATGATCTTTGTAACCACATCAGTAGGTGATGTGATCAAAAGATACAGGATATATATAAACTCTATATAACCTATGATTCAGCTATTGTGGTCCTTCCATATCACTTGCTCCCCATCCCAAATGTGTTAACCCAGCCTATTGATAGCTTACAGTGAACAATGTTGGATTTGTGATCTTTGAAGAAGAAGATTTAGCTTTGGGGCCAGGGACCAGGCTTGATCACTCAAGAACTTTTGTGTAGCAGAGTTTTATTAAAGTATAAAAAGGAACAGAGAAAGCTGCTGACATAGACATCAGAAGGGGGATGGGAAGTGCCCCCCTTGCTAGTCTTCGCAAGGGAGCTATATACTTTTTTAATTGGTTATTACAATAAATCAAAAGAATGTCTCAAGGTTGTAAAGATCTTACTAGACCCACTCCCACAATTTACATTTTAAGATGACAGGGTTAGTCAGAAGGTTCTCAAGAAGGAGAAACTGTCCTCAAGCAGGATACCTTATTGTCATTGGTACAGAGTTTAAGGGAAAATATATCCTTGAGTAAGATGAGTTGTTTTGTTGTGCAATCATCAGCTCTGGGCTTAAAGAAAAAAATGTTTGTCCTTTCCTCCTCTTTGAGAACTCCAGACTCCTATCTCCTCCTTGAGAGCCCCAGACCCCTTCTCTCCTCCTTGGGGACTCCATACCCCTTTCTCCTCCTTGGGGGCCCTGGACTTCTTATCAACCTACCTAGGAATTGACTCTCTCACTACCTCTTTCCCTTTCCTTCTCACTGTACATTTTGAGTCAACTCAAATCCTGTAATTTGAACACTATAATTTGATCTGTGAGCTTATCTGTTTCTTTATCTTCTTGGATGGCTTTTCTGATAGTGTATGTAGAGTCTCCCAATTCATCAAGATAATTTCCTACCACGACAGTCCCATCACATGGTAGATGTTCTATCAATTTTAATTATCTTCATTTTTCCCCACTAAGCTTTTTGAAGGCAGCAACAATTTTTCTACTTTTCTTATATCTTCTCTAGCAACCAGAGTTGGACATATGATCAACATTTGACAAATATTTATTGATGGACTATTTTCCCAGTAGGCCTACTATCTTGATAGGCCTACTCCTATCAACTAGGCAAGGTATGACAATGATGATGTTACTAATTGTCCTGAAACATATCAAATTTTATAGGTATACTTTCAGGTCTTAGTGTATATAATTTTGAGACAGTAGTGTTTTCCTTCATGTACAGTATTCCAAACTTATCGATTGGGGTGTGTGTGCATGAGCATGCATTTGTATGTTGTTTGACTTGTAGAGGGTGGGAGAGGCGGAGGAGGGCACTAACACTTATTGTTCAGTTGCTCTGTGATGTGGCTGCCTGGCTTTAGGCTAGAGTTATTTAAATACATTACACTGTTTAGTCCATTATAACAGTGGTTCTCAAACTCTAGCCTGCCTAATGACCCCTGTAAGGCTTGTTAAAGTATAAACCTCTTGGCCCCACCCTCAAAGTTTTTGATTCAGTAGGTCTCAGATGGGGCTGAGAATTGGCATCTCAAGTGCCCAGGTGATGCTGCACCTTCTCCTATATGACCACACTTTGAAAGTTCCTTTATTCTGACAACTCTGTGAGCTAGGTATTAGTCTACAGATGAGAAAATCCACTTATACAACTAATATATATTTCTCAAATTCACACAGATAGCCACTTGGGAAGTCAGACTTTGAACCCAGGTCTTTCTGGCTCAAAATGCTGCATAGAGGTAGAGAGATGGTTATATGATTGTTTTCCTTGAGTTCCAGGGAAGAAGAAACCTGTGGGGTCTTATAAAGATATATGTGTCATCTGCAAGCTCACAGCAAGGCTTCTGATGAAGTATTGTCTCTAAAACATTTGTTGAATCTAACTCAAGTGCTCTGAAGTCACTACCATTATCTCCTCTATTCTCTAAATATCTTTGATGGTCATGTGCTCAAAGCCAAATCCTTCATCTTCAGCTTTGCCTTGCCTTTCCACAGTGCCATTATGTCAAATGCTTCCTGCTGTGTTTTCCATCTGTCCTCATATATCCACACCCTGTTTTCCCATAAAGTTAGTTCAGTGGGGATTCCACACAGTTGAGTTCAGCATAAAAATCATATACACAAGTCTATTTTAAATCATAATTTTGTCATCCTCATCACAGGTTTTTCAGTCACTTTCTGAAGTTCTACCTGAATGGCCCTGATATAGAATATTATTATCAAGAACACAGACATTGATTTATATTTGTGCAAACCTTTCTAGTTTTGAAACTGCTCAAAGATCTATATCCTTCTTGTCCAATCTTCTCAAAAATTGTTTTAAAATATTATTACTAACCTCAATTTACAGATAAACTGTAAACTTTGAGGTAGGAGAAGAAACTTGGCTGAGGTTTCTAGACACACTCCAGGTACTCATACATATTTGCTCAATGAGTAAAAATAAAGCAGCTAATAAGAGAAAAGGACCTCAAATCTTTAGCAGTGGTTCCCTTTTACACATTTTTACACTTAAAATCCTTCTACAGAGAAGTATCTCATCAAGTCCCCTTTTTTTCTTTCTTCTTTATTACCTAGATTAAAACTAATATGTGACCTTGGAATGAAAGTGTTTTATTTTTTTATTATAAAAGACATTGTTGGAACAATTTATTTGTTTGGAATATAGGCTGTTGATTAAATGAAAATACTGCATCAGTGTTAAATGTCCTGAACTTGATAACCTGTCATCTTGGTCTTTGGACATACACCCTGAAATACTAAGGGATGAAGAAGCATAAAGATATAGTCTGCTCTCATCAGAAAAAAATGAAAGAATAACACAGCACATATGGCAAAATGTTAAAAAATGGTCAACTCAGGGTTAAAAGCGTCTGAAAGTTCTTTGTACTATTCTCACTGATTTCTCTGGTTGAAACTTTCTCCAAACTAAAAAGTTAAGTAACAATAACAAGAAAGACCACCAAGATTTAAAGCCTGTCCAAGGATATTTTGTATTTAGCGCCATGCCCCATCAGGTTCCTAACTAAGTCCTCTTATCACTCAGATGCTCCTGTCCTCCCTGAGGTTCCTCCATGGTGCTCCCTGCCCTGGAGCTGGAGGTGTTCTGCCTCACCTTGTAGGAGGGTGACCAACTGTCCTGCCTGGCCTTGTTCTCTCTCAGATGTAGCTATGAACATCTCCTGTGCAGTGGTCCAAGTAAGAGAGGATGGGGACTTGGATTACGTCATTGTGAGTGGAAACAGAGGGAAGTGGAGTTTGGAGGAAGTGTTGGTAGAGCTTACTGATGGATTGTACACAGAGGGTGAAAGAAAAAAAAAAAGGAAGCAAGTACAATCCCTTGAGTTCTGTCTTGAGCAGCTCTCTGGAAGGCAACCATTGACTGCATTGAGGAAGGTGGGCAGCGGTGGGGAAGCCAGCTGAGAGACAGGGAGACAACAGTAATGCTTTGCCCGTGTGAAGTCAGGTGTCTGCCACACAGCCACATGGAATTGCCAAAGAGACATCAGGAAATGTGAGTCTGGAGTTCCAGAGAGAGGTCAGAGCTGGGATGAATCTTCAGTATACGGAGGACCTCATCTTGTGCTTGAAATGGAAGGAGGTGGCCTGTGCTTTTCCCTTGCTGCCGGCACTGTCTGGATTTAGAGGTAGTGCTGGGATGTAGAAGCCAGCAGCGTGGACCTAGTGAAGTAAGAGAAGCAGAACTGAAGTGAAGAAGCTCTTTTATCATGGAAATATACTCAGCTCCACTCCACTCCACCCACAGGACAAGTAACATACCTACTGTCATACATTTACAGTAAGTCATCATAATCCTTAAATTTGAATAGCACTTCAGTAGATCAAGGGTTTTGAGGCTGGTTTTCTCATGTAACCTGTACAGCAGTCTTGGGAGATGTGTATTATCATCTTCACACTGCCTGTGAGGGAGCTGCTAATAGACATGTTGAGTGAGTGTCCAGGGTCCAGGGTCCCAGTGCCTCTTAGGTCGTTGTGGTTATTCAGTCACTCAGTCTTGTCCAACTCTTTGTGAACCCGTGGACCGCAGCATTCCCTGTCCTTCACCATCTCCTGGAGTTTAATCAAACTCATGTCCATTGAATCAATGCATCTTAGGTTGGGTTCCCTAAAAGCAATGCCTGGAGCAGAGATTCTTTTTTAGGTGACTCATTGAGTAAGTGCTCTTAGGAGAAGGGAAGGAGGAAAGCAGGATAGGGCAGCAGATGAGAGCTACACAAGGAAGCTGTCTTGATGACACTGGCAGAATGCAGCCCCATCCCAGGGGCGCCCTGGGGCACAAGTAGCAACACAGAACCGGTCCCCCCTTGAGATGGTTGGCGTTTTGTACTCTTTTGTCAGTCAGTCAGTAGCAGATGGCTGCTTCTGGGAGGGAGGAAGACTTAAGTCTCCTGGGAAAAGGGGCTCCCATTTATATGAGAGCAATTTCCTAGAGAAGAGGACAGCTATGAGCAGCTCACTCTTTCCACTCACCAGCAGCTAGGAGATGAGGGCACCAGCCAGGGAGGGGGCATCTGGACATTAGACCAGCCGCACTGCTACTCAGTCAGTGCTCCTGGGCATTGGGATTTGAACCTAAGTCTTCCAGGGCTTAATCCCTTGGAGTTAGGGTTAGGGTAAAGCTCACCAGCTTCAGGCTGTACTATAAGATACATATAGAGTCCTTCACCAAGTGCAGGTTTTTACTATGGGAGGTGGAAGAATAAGACTGGAAGAGTAGGAAGTGGACAGAGTATTAAGTGAGAGTTTCTAGTGAAGTAGGGGTAAGGAAAGATACCGGAGATAAAGGCTCAACTTGATTCTTTCACTGACAGTCTTATCTTCCAAGTCTGTGACTAGACATTTTCATCCCTATATTCAGCCTCATTATCCATGTCTACCATATTAGAAATTTAATTTGCAAAACTGGTAACATGAAGACAGAAATGCTCAACTTTGAGATTGGAAATAAGAGGTAAGGTTGGTTGGGAAGAGTATTCCTGTGAACATTTAAAACGTCTTTTTCTAAGACACCTACCTTGATTTCAGATGTTTTCATTGTCATCTTTTCATGAGCTCGCTTTGAAGACAATGTTGAAATTAGTTATACTTTGCTGTAAAACCCTCAACAACTTTCATGTCCATTTTTCCCTTTTCCTGTGACCTCAGGATAATTAAGTGTCTTTTTCTCCCAAGAAGAAATGTGAAGCATGTGGTGAGCCTGCTGGCCTATTTGCTGATTTATGGGTCAAGCCTCCAGTTATTACAGACAAAATTTGAAAGTCTCTGATTAAGAAGCCCTGCTGATTTAAGAATCTCACTAGAAATATGTGCATAATGAATTATCCACAGATAATGATTCAAATTGTCTCTGGGTGATTCATATCACCCGCTTTTATTAAATTACCTGTTTTCTGGGGGATATTCAGGTTTGCACAAAGTAAGATGTTGGGATGCACATAATATTATTAAAGGCTGAGCAGAAAACAATGATACTGCAGAAGAGCATTCACTCCAAATTTAAAGCCAGTTTTGTACAGGGCAGCGAGTATATGTGTGTGTGACTTACACAGATGTTTTTAAGAAAACTTTCCGCTTCATCCATGGTTGAGCACTTATATGGTTTATTTTAAAAATGATTTTCGCAAAAAGATAACCATTTTCTTGCAAGCACTGATAGAAGCAGGATAAAAATAATCAAATTATTTCTTAGGGGAAAAAAATGGAAACAGCAGTCATCAAGGTCCATTTTTAGCAAGGCACATGGGCCTGACAAGGCATTAGTTAAGAGAATGTGTCACCCTTAAATATGTGGGTTTATTTAACAATGGAACAAGTGGATATATAAAGAACAGAGCTCCAGGACTAAGAATTCTGAAAGACCTATTTTCCTTTTTTTTTCCAGGAATGAAGTTTTTTTTTGTTTTTTTTTTTTTTCACCCTTTCTCTTTTTATATAACAAAGGAGAGACAACCTTCACAAAACAGATGCATCAGTATTCAGGAAGGCAGATTCTAGGTTCAGAAAAGAGGTTCCCCCAGAGCCTGTGCCCTCCTCCTCTGGACCCCAGGGAGGGGTGGGAACAGGGTGGGGGTGGCAGGTTTAAACAGAGGCTAGACCCATTTTCAACCCACAACCTGATCAAGAACTGCTCTCAGAGAGCCTGGCTGGCAGAGTTGAGGGGGAGGAATTTATAGCGAGCATGCAAACCTATGTGAAGCTCCTCCACGCCTTCTGCTTCTCCTCCACATTTTGATTTTTCAGGTTATTTTAAGGTTTTCATACCTCCGGCAAGGTGATTTATTATTATTGGGACTTTATATAATGCTGTATTTTTGCAAAATGCTTTACAGTCATTTTTCTCTCCATGTTGTACACCACGCCTTCGCTCTCCTACCACTATAATTGGTTTTGGGGGCAGCGGTGCTTCCTTTCTGAGGGAAAAGGAGATGCTGTTTCTGATAGGAGGCACTTTCTGAGGGTTTGTGTTTTTTTTTTTAACCTTTGTTTCTTCTTTGCTTTTCTTCTTTTGATCTCATGCCCTGCAGTCTCCTGTCACCTTAGGTTTCTTTGCTCCTCCTTAAACCTGCACTCACAACCCCTCCACACACACACCTTTAAGGTGTCCTCAGCCCCACATGGCCCTCTTGCTTGGTCTCACCTCTGGGCTCCAAGTGGTTAAGAAACAGTGATCATTTCTGTGGACTTACTTTTTTAAACATTATATACAGATTTGGGTACAGTTCTTTCCTATATAATTTTATTTCTAGTTTATTTGTGGCTGCACTGGGTCTTCATTGCTGCACACAGGCTTTCTCTAGTTGCAGAGAGTGGGGCCTACTCGAGTTGCGGTCCACAGGCTTCTCATTATGGTGGCTTCTCTTGTGGTGGTGCACGGGCTCAGCAACTGTGGCATACGGGCTCAGTTGCTCCGTGGCATGGAGCATCTTCCTGAACCACGGATCAACCTGCATCTCCTGCAATGGCAGGCAGATTTGTTTTTCAATTTATTTATTTTTATTGAAGGATAGTTGCTTTACAGAATTTTGCTGTTTTCTGTCAAACCGCAACATGAATCAGCCATAGGTATACATGTCTCCCCTCCCTTTTGAGCCTCTCTCCCATCTCCCACCCCATCCCACCCCTCTAGCTTGACACAGAGCCCCTGTTTGAGTTTCCTGAGCGATACAGCAAATTCCCATTGGCTATATGTTTTACATGTGGTAATGTAAGTTTCCATGTTACTCTTTCTGTACATCTCACCCTCTCCTCCCCTTTCCCCATGTTCATAAGTGTATTCTCTATGTCTGTTTCTCCATTGTTGTCCTGTAAATAAATTCTTCACTACCATTTTTCTAGATTCCATAGATATGTGTTAGAATATGATATTTATCTTTCTCTTTCTGACTCACTTCACTAAGTATGATAGGTTCTAGGTTCATCCATCCACCTCATTAGAACTGACTCAAATGCATTCCTTTTTATGGTTGAATAATATTTCATTGTGTATATATACCACAACTTCTTTATCCATTCACCTATCAGTGGATATCTAGGTTGTTCCCACGTTCTAGCTATTATAAATAGTGCTGCAATGAACAATGGATACATGTGTCTTTTTCAATTTTGGTTACCTCAGGGTATATGCCTAGGAGTGGGATTGCTGGGTCATATGGTGGTTTTATTCCTAGTTTTTTAAGGAATCTCCATACCGTCTTCCATAGTGGCTGTACCAATTTGCATTCCCACCGACATTGCAACAGCATTCCCTTTTCTCCACACCCTCTCCAGCATTTATTGTTTGTAGACTTTTTGATGATGGCCATTCTGACCGGTGTGAGGTGATATCTCATTGTAGTTTTGATTTGCATTTCTCTAATAATGAGCAGTGTTGAGCATCTCCTCATGTGTTTGTTAGCCATCTGTATGTCTTCTTTGGAGAAGTGTCTGTTTAGGTCTTTTCCCCACTTTTTGATTGGGTGGTTTGTTTCTCTGGCATTGAGTTGTATGAGCTGCTTGTATATTTTGGAAATTAATCCTTTGTCAGTTGTTTCATTTGCTATGATTTTCCCCCATTCTGAGGGTTGTCTTTTCATCTTGCTTCTAGTTTCCTTTGCTGTGCAAAAGCTTTTAAGTTTAATCAGGCCCTGCTTGTTTACTTTTGTTTTTATTTCCATTACTCTAGGAGATGGGTCATAGAGGGTCTTGCTTTGATTTAGGTCATCAAGTGTTCACAGGCAGATTCTTGACCACTGAGCCACCAGGCAAGCCCCGTATGCACTTACTTTGGCTGAAGTGAGTGTCCCTCTCAGGCAGTCCTGCGGCTCCTCACCCTGGATAGCAGAACACAGCATGGTACTAGAGATTAGTGCACCCTGATTTGGTGACTAAAGAGGCCAAAGTTACCACCTGTACTTGCAGCTCCATCTATTGAGGTCTTTTTTTTTTCTAGGTTTTTTTTTTAATGTATATATGGACAGTTTTTTAAGTCTTTATTGAATTTGTTACAATATTGCTTCTGTTTTTTTCTCTTAATTTCTTTGTTTTCATTGTTTTATTTATTTTAATTGGAGGATAATTACTTTACAATATTTTGATGGTTTTTGCCGTACATAAACATGGATCAGCCATGGTTTGGTTTTCTGGCCATGAGGTATATGGGATCTTAGCTTCCTGACCAGAGATCAAACCCACACCCCCTGCACTAGAAGATGAAGTCTTAACCACTGGACCATCAGGGAAGCCCCTGAGGTCTTAATTTAGCAGTAAGTGGTAGTGCATTAACCCCAGGTTACTGCTAAAACTTAAAAAATCATTCCCTTTAGTATGCAGATACTCTCAGGTTGACCATATGACACTGTCATTTTTGTAGATCAAAAATAGTAAATGGTAACAGTTTGCTGGGCTTCAAATTCAACTGTTCATATGTCACCTTGGACCGCCATTTGCAGGATGCCTGGGTTCCAGGGGGAGCTGGCCTTAATGCTTCTCCTTGGTCACCAGAAGAGAGCCAAGGTCAGTTCTTTAAGAACTTTGTAGCCAGCCATACCTTCCATGCCAGCTTTCTCTAGTCCTCCTTTTTTTTTTATTTTTTAAATTTATTTGGTTGTGCCAGGTCTTAGTGGTAGCACGTGGAATCTTTAGTGGTGGCATGTGGGATCTAGTTCCCTGACCAGGGGTCGAACCTGGGCTCCCTGCATTGGGAGCATGGAGTCTTAGCCCCTGGAACACCAGGAAAGTCCCTCTGGTCCCTCTCTGCTGTAGTATATGAATCCTTCCAGTTGTCTCACCTCCCCATTCCCACTGCAGCTCCCACCCCACTGTGAACTTCCACATAGCCTCACTCACTACCTGCTCAGTCCTAACAGAACTCCTGTTCTTTGTGAGCCTCTCAGGTAGGGGTGTTCCATTGCTCACTTTCAGGGTATCAACTTAGGTGGTCGGGCAGGTCATCGCTGGCTGTTCACGCTTCTTTCAGACTATTCTCTACCTTCTGCTTTTTTGAGACTCAAGACATCACATGTCGTTCCCTAAATCTCCTCATCTCCATCAGCTTCTAGCTTGCTGGTCACTTTCCCTCAATCAGCGATGCCCCATTGTTTCTTCTCCACCCCAGTCCTGTCATTATCCTTTGAACTTCATCACTCATGTATACAACAAAGCCCCTCCATTCTTTCAAGTTGCACATTTTTTTTCATGACCTTCACATGCGTTCCCCTCCATTTATTCACCCCATGTCCTTGTTCTGGAACTTGTAACTCTTAGCACAATGTCACCTCTGACATCCTATGTTCACACAGTCCACTGACCACAGTCCCCTCACTCAGTTGCTCCTGTCATACCTGTTAGTCAAACTCAAGGCAGCTCTCCCCACCCAACCCCCAAAATTCCCCTTACATAAGACCAGCTCCTCCTATCTTCCCTTGTCTATCTAGCTTCTGTTCAGTGGTCCATTCTGTAGCTTCTCTCTTGCCAAGGTCCTTAATGTCTTTGTTCCACCTCTTCCATTGAATGCCAGGATTGTATTCAGGGATGGATACAACTTCTGCTTTTTGCTTCCATATAGACAGCTGGGTACTGCTGGACACAATCACACCACCAGCGCAACCAGAAATCCATGATGTCTGACTCCACCTGAGGCCACTCTCCATGGTGCCTTGAAATCCCCCCATGTTTCCATAGTCAGCTCTGCCTTTCTCATTTTCTGTAGCGACTCTTTCACCACTTTCACCTTACCTCTGATCTCCCATTGCCTCTCCAGTCTCTGCAGGGATACCATGGTTCCTACTTCACTGTGAAGAAAGAAGAATCATCAGATGGAAGCACACAGAATTTCTTCCTGCCAGACCTACAGATAGATGTACAACTGTGCCCTTCCCTCTCATTCCCTCCTGTAAGGATGGAAGAAGTGTCCCTGAATTTTGCAACCCCATGGACTGTAGCCTGCCAGGCTCCTCTGTCCATGGGATTTCCCAGGCAAGAATACTGGAGTGGGTTGCCATTTTCTTCTTCAGGGGATCTTCCTGACCCAGGGATCAAACCCGTGTCTCCTGCATTGGCCAGTGGATTCTTTACTACTGAGCCACCAGGGAAGCCCTCATTCCTTCCTAGCAACATTTAAAAACTTGTAAGCCTTTCTACTCATAAGCTATTTTCATCCCATTCTCCTCCCATTGTTTCTTCTCTTTTCCCCATCCCTTCCCATGTTACAAGGCTAAGTCTTCATTTCCTACTGTGGAAATGAAATTCCCACGGGCTCCTTAACCCACTGCAATCTCACCTTTTGTTCTCACCATGCCACAAAAACTTATCTGGCTGAAGTCACCAATAATTTTTCTCATTAAATCCAATGAAGTCCCTTCCCCTCCTTTCTTACTTGCTTGCTCAGCATCCTCCTTGGTGTTGAAACACTCTTTTCCTTCGGTGTGGTAATACAGACCACTCCAGCTTTTCCTGGTACCTTTCTAGCCACTCCTTCTCATTCTCCTGCTTAGCCTCTACTTGTTGCATTAGTGATTCTTGGAGTTCTGTCCTTGGCAGCCTTTCCTGCGTGCGTGCTCAGTCACTTCAGTCATGTCCGACTCTTTGCAACCCCATGAACTGTAGACTGCCAGGCTTCTCTGTCCATAGGATTTTCCAGGTAAGAAAACTGGAGTGGGTTGCCATTTCCTTCTCCAGGAGATCTTCCCAACCCAGGGATCAAACCTACGTCTCCTGTGTTGACAGGTGGATTCTTTACCCACTGAGTCACCTGGGAAGCCTGGCAGCCTTCCCTGGTTACTGGAGAAATGGCCTGGAAACAGCCTCATGGCTTCGTCTGCCATCTGCATGGCTCTCTCTTCTCTGGTTGTATTCATGTGATAGTTTCTCTTTTTCTTCTTTCTCTACTGGTTATTCAGTTATTTGTCATTTGGTGTGTGGATCATTTTTCAACCAAGGACTGCAGCCAGCACTTAAAATAGTTTTAACATGACCTCAGTTGGTTTTTTAACCTCTTGGCCACATAAAACCTTCTTGTTAACTAACCACAGTTCAGAGACAGTTGATGTGGTATGAGAAATTTTCCAGTAAGATCCTGGTTCTAGAACTCATATTAATTGACTTAATGATGATCATTTATATGGACTTATTTTCATTTCTTGAATGAAGCTTAAAATTGCAAATTATATCCAGAAAACCTGGATATAAAAAGGCTTTTAAAAAGACACTTTAAATTCTGCAGTGAAAAGAAACATATCAGAGTCTATGTATAATAAGCAGGAGGATCCTAAGACTTATATTGGATTACACAGTGCCACTCTGGGCTTCTCTGGTAGCTTAACTGGTAAAGACTCTGCCTACAATGCAGGAGACCCCAGTTTGATTCCTGAATCATGAAGTTCCCCTGGAGAAGGGGTAGGCTTCCCACTCCAATATTCTTGGGCTTCCCTGGTGGCTCAGATGGTAAAGAATCCACCTGCAGTGCAGGAGACATGGGTTCAATCCCTGGGTCGGGAAGATCCCCTGGAGGAGGGCATGGCAACCCACTCCAGTATTCTTGCCTGGAGAATCCCCACAGACAGAGGAGCCTGGCGGGCTACAGTCCATGGGACTGCAAAGAGTCAGACACGACTGAGTGACTCAGCACAGCACAGCACAGTACATTCTGAGGTGTCCCCCTGAATCTGTATAGTTTGGAGATAGATGTAAGAGAATGGGTTCTCCTCATCCAACAGTAGCACCATAACCATCTAATGAATTGCATGTGTGGGGCGGGGGGAGGTGCAGAATGCATATGTGATTTGAACATGGAGCATCAGTCTTGTAAATAGTCACTCCCAGAGCAAGTTGCAATTTGCTATGTGTCAAATGAATGATAAAACGGCTATATTCATTCACTGCACGATCTCTCAATCTCTTGAGGGAAGGAAAGGAGAGTTTAAAAATTCTTGGTTTCATACTCACTCTTGAGGTTGCAGACTGTGGATTTGACAGGAAACCCTTGCATGTCGTTCCACAGAATGAGGCCCCTCAGATAATGTTTCCGGATGACGAGTTTTCTCTTGCCAGACATGTTTAGCAAGAGGCACCATACACTTTGAAAATGCCTATCAAAGGAATTTAATCATTGTGTAAAGACTCCCGGGGTGAGGCTGGGTAGCACCATCCTGCCCCGTTCATCACTACAGGTTTATTTAATGTATTCTGCACGGTAACGCTTCATTTGGCCGTGAGGATGCTTGATTTGGGTGTTAGGATGCTTCTGATCCCCCAGGAAGCTTTTCTGCCTCAACAGGTCGCAAGCCTGCATGGCTGCCTTTGATGAAGCCATTTATCTTGGTGCCAGCAGCAAAACATTGAAAGAGTGTGCATGGGAAGGTATGCAGGGGATTATGCACATGTTTGTGGAGCCAGGAGATTATTATTGACAATAGGCTTGGAGAAGATTTAGGTTTTATGTCCTTCTACACATGACTGCTGAGCAGCCTTTCTGGAAACAGTGAAAGGCAAATAGGGAGGGGTTCTTTCATCTCAGCCCCCAGCCACTTCCTGTGTGCTTTGGTTAGGAGAGACTGTAAAGTACTTTCTGGTGGGCAGTGTCCCCATGTGATGAGAGTTTGACTGAAAAGTTGCACAATAATGTCTACTCATTTGTGGTCTGCCCCTCTGGGCAGCATCTTTGAAAACCATAGGAGCCATGCTTAACATACTAGACAGCCCAATTGGTAGCCTATGCACAGAGCCTGTATCAGTTAGCTTTTGCTGCATAACAAACTTTCCCCAAACTTGGTGACTTTGACAATCATTTATTTAGCTCATGATTTTCTGGGCTGCCTGGGCAGTTCTTCGGATCTAGGCTGGTTCTATTGATTTCTGCTGGTTTCCTTCGTGAGTCTACAGTTAGCTAGAACCATCAGGACATGGCTGGATGACCCAGAAGAGCCTCACTTACATGGCTGGCTGTTCGCTGGTAACCAACTGACCAGTGGTTCTTCTTTATGTGCTCTCTTATCTTCCAGAAGGCTAGCTGGGACTCAGTCACATGGTGACCTCAGGATCCCAAGTACAGCAGTAGGGCAGCCCCAGTATATGAGGGCTTTTTAAGCCTCTGCTTGGGTCATACTGGCTATTGTCCCATTGGCCAAAGCAAATGACATGTCCCAGATTCAAAGAATGTAGAAGAGCACCTCACATATTGATGAGAAGACCTGCAATATCTGTATTGCAGTGATGTGGATATGGGGGTCAGGAGAGGATGGGGGCCATTTTTACCATCTACCACAGAGCCACTTAGAATTTGCAAAGTGTTTTCACATGCATGACTCCTTGCTACAACCATGGGAGACAGAAACTATGATTCCCATTTTACACATGAGTCAGCTGGCTCAGAAAACCTTTCAACAATACTATTCTTTCCCCACACCACAGCAGTCTCAACTGTGAGAAACAGAGAAAATCTCTGTTATACTGTTATCTCTAAAGCCATGCTTTTTTTCCCTTCTGTTAGGTGGCCCCCAAATTTAATGAGAATCAGTCGTCATCTGACACTTGTTAAAATGCAGATTCTAGGGCTCCAGGGGAGGTTCTGATTCTGTCACTCTGCTCAGTATTTGTCACTTGAATTTTTAGCAGACATCCCCAGGAGATTCTGATGCAACTTCTTGTGTTGGGAAACACTGGCATATATATACATATATATGGACTTCCCTGGTGGCTCAGTGGTACAGAATTTGCCTGCCAATGCAGGAGACACAGGTTCCATCCCTGGGTCAGGAAGATCCCCTGGAGAAGGAAATGGCAACCCACTCCAATATTCTTCCCTGGAGAATCCCATGGACAGAGGAGCCTGGTGGGCTACAGTCCATGGGGTCACAAGAGTTGGATGTGACTGAGCAACTGAGTACACACATAGATACACACACACATATATAATTTTAATTAATTAATTTTTGTCCACCCTGTGCAGCTTACAGAATCCTAGTTCCCCAACCAGGGACTGAACCTGAGCCATGGCAGTGAAAGCACTGCGTCCTAACCACTGGTCCACCAGGGAATTCCGTGACACTGGCTTTTATTAAGATATGGAACACTCCCAGCATGGCACCTTTTTGTGTTGGAACAGAGAGCCTGTGCACAATTCATTTGGTCAGCTTTCCAGAACCATGAGTTCCTAGCATTCGGATGGTTATTTAACTTCTCTGAGCCTTTGTCTGGACATCTGCAAAATAGGTTTACTGAGAAAGACTGCCACAGAACAGGGGAGACAATTAAATGAATAACCTCCAAAGCACCGAGCCTGGTGCCTTGTAGAAGTTCAGTAAGTGTTATTTTTCTTGTCTCTTTATCCCGAGAGGCTGTAGGACCCCTGGATGAGGCAGATCTATGAGAAGTGGAAAAGCCGTTTCTAGCATGTTCAGCAGACTGTCACTGTCAGTGCCCTCAGAAAGTCCATAGCTGTTTGAGGCAATAGAGGTTTCAGATCCTTCAGAAGCCTAAGAATCACAACCAGAAACAGTGACAGGCTGGGAGGCAACAGCTATTGTCATTAGAGACCAGCTGTAAGCACAAGACACATAGAAGGGCTTGCAACGCCTCAGTCCCTCCAGTCTTTCCCAAACTGCTGTGAACTTCTGGCCCCAGCACTATCGTCTGTATGTCCTCAGATAGTGACAAAATGTACAATGAATCTGTATTAAGACAAAGCCTCACCCAATTTGATTGTTGTCAATGTGGAGAGAATCCCTACGAAATCTTTCCTTAAACTAACTCAGTGAAGGCTCTAAAACATGATGAGTACTGTGTTATTTCCAGAGCTTGTGGGGGCTTTGTTTGAAGCACAAGTGTTAAAATCATGACCCGCCAGCTTGCTTCTTCCAGCATTGCCATTTGGGTGTTTTCATCCCTATTTTTTATGTCGCTTCTCCCATTGTGTCTCTGTCTCATCTGTTTCTCTTTTTTCTTCGTGGCTTCTGTCTCTGTACATTTCACGGCTTTCTTTCCTTGTTCCTTCTTGTCCTGTTTTTTTTTTTTTTAAATAAAGGAAAATTTGCCCTTGTTTAATCCAAACGACCACAATCCAATTGAAAACTGATGCCTTCTTCTGTTGTACATGTTGTGTCTCTCTCTGTGGTTGTCGTGTGTCCAGTAGATGGAGCACATCTCCCATACTAAACACTGTTGTAGGCCATAGGGTGGGGTGTCCTCCCCTGCGTCTGTCCTTTTTGCTGCAGTGAAATCGTCGTTGGAAGTTGGTGTAATACAAAGCAGAACTTCTAATCTTGGCTAGACTGGAGCGTATACTTTTCTGACTCATGTCGGGAAGGCAGGGCTTACCAGCAGCTGATCTAGATAGGCAAAAAATAATGAGGCTTCATGCATGCGTGTGCTTGCATGGTGCACGTTCTCCTTGGGAAGAATTAGCAGCTTTGTGTCCTAGGTACCCTTTCTTGACCTTCTTTGCCTTCCTCTCCTGCACCCTTCCTTTCGGATACCCAGACTTCACCTGTCTGCTCTTTCTCCCTAGCGTCTCGACTCCCAGTACACAGCAGCGTGCCTTTGTCTGAAGACCTCAAAGTAAAAGCAAAGCTTGTTAGAGCTGGAGGGAAACTCACATGTAATCTAATACTGAAAGCAGCAGGGCCCAGGTTAACCAAGGATTCATGCCGGCATTTGGGGCACCCTTGTCTTTGATCAGACAGTCGTCATCATCCTGGTTGTCGTTGGCATCCTTAATGGTGGGCTCAGGGCCTGGAGAATATCCCAACTTCTGTTTTAACTAAAGTTACCAAACAGTGCTGTCAAACAGCTGATTTGATCTTTTTCATCAAATCAACCAGCTGTTTTTACTTTGTATGTTGTGGAAGATGCTGGCATCAGCTTTTGAATAAATTCATTCCATATGTTGCCTGCTACACTGTTGTGTGCATTTGGGTACTTGTGAGACAGAATTTCTCAAAGGTCCATCAGAATCCCTTGGGGCACATGAAAAAGGCACACCAATTCCTGGGTCCTGGTCTTTTTCTATAGTGTTAGAATCTTTTAGCTTAGGGCTTCAGAATTTGCATTCTTAACCAGTTTCCGCACGTCAGTCTCATTCACCTGAAGTTTGATAACTCAAGGCTGAAAAGATGCTGAAGCCCATGGATCCCATGATACACCTCACCTCTCTAGGCTGGGCCTCCTTCCCTTTCCACCTCCTTTGTGGGGAAAGCAGAGCATAGGGGCCACATTCATGCAGACCTTGGGGCTGAGAACCAATAAAGCCAAGTTATTATCTATTTTTCTGAGTGAGGGCTGAGATTTTCTTTCATAAAAATAGGTCAGAAAAGCTCATTTGAACCAGTTTTTCTTTGGGGGACATCAACTGCTTGCTTCTATGGTGATCAAACAAAGCACATTTGTCCTGAGACTTTATCAGAACCATGGCTGGCATCTTATGGGAGGCAAGTATGATAAGGCACCACAGACAACTTCTCTCTCATTCCACATGTTTGAAAATCCTAATATTTACCATGTATGACCAGAAACTTAGACCCAAAGGCCAAAATACTTCCTGACTTGATTAGCTTAGAAATGCAAAGATTTGGCTTATTCCAAGATGTTTTCCAAGTTTCTAGAATTCTCCCAGTTGCATCTGAAGAATTTGTGGCAGAAACTTCTAGATGTCACCTGATACCAGTTCTCCCCTTTGACCTAGAAACAGAATCCTCTTTGCATGCAAGGTGTTCAAAGACTGCCCCAAATCCCACGAAAGGTCATGTTTCCCAGCCTCCTTTGTGGATAGTTGTGGCTGTGTGACTAAGTTCTGGACAGTGAACTAGAAATGTTGTGTATGTGAGATTTCTGCTTAAAGGTCACTGACATTGGGAAGGGACCACCCCTCTCATCTTTTTCCTGCCTTCCTTCTGGCCATCTTAAATGTGAGGTATGAAAGCTAAAGCTCAAATGGTCATCTTGGACTCACAAGCAACATTGCAGATGCAAGCCAGTGCTGAAGATGGCAGAACAGAAAGATGGAGCTTAGGTTTCTCATGGCTTTATGGCTCCACCACACCAGCCCTGGACGGACCACCTTCAGACTTCTATGCACAATTACTAGTGTGGTTTGTTTTGGTGCTATTAATTGGAGTTTTACCTTCTATATGCATTTGAAACCAGGCCCAACTGAAATGGGTGATAAACCTCCTCCTACTACAGGGGTTTCTAGACTTTAGCCTGTGTCAGAATCACTTGGAAGACTTTTTAAAACGCAGACTGCTGGGCCCCCTCCTCAGAGTTTTTGAATCCGTAGACCTGGGAATTTGCCTTTCTAATAGCCTCCCATGTGATACTAAACTGCTAGTTCTGAGACCACCACACTTTGAGAACCACTGTTTGATCAAGATCACCTTAAATTTCAAGGCAGGCTCCTAATTGTCTAGAATCAGCATGGGTCAGTTAATGTTCCATCCCTCAGTTGATACCGGAAGAGCTTTGTCCCCACCACAGGAAAATTAAGACAAGTGCTATAGTCTGTGGGCTGACTTTTCGATCCCATGGTAGAGGAACAGTGCTGTACCTGGGTCATCCATGACTGCTTCATTCCACTCACGGCTACTTCCTCTCACAACCTCTTCACCACAATATGCAGACAGCTTCTAGAGAACTCACTTACCTTTCACAGGGAATTCCTTCACTGGAGTCAGCTGAATTCAAGATGGTGGAGAAAGCGTTCCATTGTCCTTGTTCATGCTGGGCAAAAACCCTTTTCTTTTTTAAAAAGAAAAAAAAAGTATGTATTTAGCTGTGTAGAGTCTTAGTTGCATCACATGGGATCTTTTGTTATGGGGTCTCTAGTTGTGGTGTGGGCTTAGCTGCTCCATGGCATATTGGCTATTAGTTCCCCAACCAGGGATCAAACCCATGTCCCCTGCATTGCAAAGTGGATTCTTAATCACTGGACCACCGAGGAAGTCTCCAGAAGACTCTTTACTTGTAACTACTGGGAAGCAAAATCTGTGTATGTGGAAAGGACAGCTGTGTTCATTCTCATCACATGCTAAAATGCTGGATTGAAATTGAGCCCTCATTGGTGCTTTCTCCCCAAGGTGATCTGCTAATATAAACCTTTTTAGCTGGTGCTTCCCAGGAAGGAGCTGCTGCTGCTTTGCATCTTTTTTCCGGATAGGTTAAGCTCAGTCATTACCTTACGGTCCCCTCCCACATTCTCTATCCCTCCCCCTATCCTAAGGAAATTGTCTATCTCTATTAACATTCCTTAACCATTTCCCCTTTAATTCCTCATTATACCCTGCACTTTGGAGTCAGATGCACCTGAGTTGGAAGCCTGACTTGACTGCCTACTTGGTATGGGAGCTTTGACAAAGTGACTGATCTTTCATTTGTAAAAATGCAGCTCCTCACGTGGACCTCATTGGGCTGAGGCAAAGATGAAATTAGCTAATGTTTATAAAGGGCTTAGTCCACTTCCCAGCCCATATGCATGGTATCTATTATCACTAATGGTAGCATTTCCGTCCACTACATTAGAATAGCTAAAATAAAAATTTCTGAAAATACCATATTCTGGCAAGGATACGGAGATACTGAATCTTTCATACATTGCTGGTAGAAATGTAAAATGGTATGATCACCTGGAAAACAGTATGGTGGTTTCATTAAAAAATATAATATACACTTAGCATACAACTGAGCAGTCATGACATACCTGGACATTTATATTAGAAAACTGAAAACTTACATTTATGCAAAAACCTATGCATGAATATTCATAGACACTTTATTTGTAGTAGCCCCAAATGAGAAACAACCCAAATGTCCTTCATCATGTCGATAGTTGGACAAATTATGGTATTTTAATGCCATGGAACACTACTCAGCAATAAAAAGGAATGAACAATTGATCCAGCAACTTGGTTGAGTTTTACAGGCATTATAATGAGTGTCTTAGTCCATTTGGGCTGCTATAAGGAAATAGGACAGGCTGAGTACATTATAAACAACAGGAATGTACTTGTCATGGTTCTGGAGGCTGAGAAGTCTAAGATCAAGGTACCACCATGGTCACATTGTGATGAAGGCTTCCTTCTGGCTCATAGCTTTTTCACAGGGTCCTCACATGGTTTTCATCTTGGATCAATTGGATAAACACTAGACTTAAAAGAGACATATGACTGATACAGATTTTTTTCTTAAGACAATTGCTAAGTTGTGTTTTTTCTTTCTTGGGCTGACTACATGTCATGTTACAATCAGAGCTTTAACATCCTACAGACTAGAGTGGACATACATTTTAAAAAATTAATTTTGTGTTGAAATTATTCTCTGATCACAGTGTAATTTTCTTCTTGTCATACAAATGTCTGATTTCCTGACTGCATTACAGAAATGTCCAATTTTCTCCCCACTTTTAAATTCTGGGCAGCCACACAAAGGGGCCTTTGGAGACTCTTTCCTAAGCTTGAAGAGTTAAAGGTGGGTGGTGGTGTCAAACAGTGTTAAAAGTCACCCAGAAGTTATACCTAGGAAAGGACAGCTTAAAAGAGCAGCAGAGTAATTTAGCCCTTAAACAGAGATCTTATTTATATGCCACATTTCAGCTGGGAAGAGATTTTATGACCAAATCTTACAGCCTTAAAGATGAAGTCTATAATATAAACATCCTAGCAGCATTAACTCTAACAGCACAAGGCAGGCTTGGCACTTACCCCGTTTGTTATTTTGATTCTCTTCTGCATGAAAGACATTTCAGAAGTCAGGGCACTACTTCTGTCTATATGATTGTCATCTCCAAACTCTTAGACGTGATACAGAACCATGTGTAAAATTGCGTTACAAACCTCTAGGTATATCTCAACCTACAGAATAGATTCAGGTTTTGGGTTCTTGAGTGGATTTGCATCATTTTTCTTCCTCTGACGAAAGAGAGTTCTGAATTCAGGAAGGGCCCAAACAAAGATTTCATTCTGATTTGTTTGGGCTATTGCTTCCAGCAAGAAGCAAACGACTGGGAGAGAGTCTCTTTTCTTTCTGAGGTCACCAGTTAGGCTGGTTAGCTTCCATTAAAATAAGGCCGCCACTAGAGAAAGGAACAAAGCTCTATAAATTACCAGCTTTCTGTAAATCCTGTCTCCAAGCCTTCGTGAATGCTGTTCTATTTGGGATGCTCTTCCATCTTTCTCTTTCACCTCAAACTGTGCCCCTACCCTTTGTAGTTAATTTTTGCTGATCCTTCATAACCTTGCTCAAGACTTAATTCCTGAAGGATGCCATAGATTAGCTCAGGGCCCCCATTACACTCTCTCCTAGCAGCGCAGACAGACTTCTCATCCATAGCATTTATCATAGATATAATTAAATAATTAATTGAAGAGTTAATTTTCATATTGTGTCTTCTCTACTACACTAGAAGGTCTCCAGGACAGGGTGGCAGGAGACCCATTTTGTCATTCAACAAACATTTGTTGAAAAGTAATGAATGGAGGCATACGTAGATGCCAAGGAATGGTAAAAATCGTAGTAATGTTTGAGCATTTACTGTATGTAATGCCAGGCAGTGCAGTAAAGGTTTTGCATGTCTGATACCCTTCAGTTCTTACCACAACCCTAAGATAAGTATTATCCTTATCCCCATTTAACAGCTATGAAAATCGAGGCTTTGGAGAGCCAAAAGAAAGTGCCTTAGTTAGTAACATTTTTCAGTCGCAGAACAGCTTCTCTCCTATTCCGTCCACTCCCTTCTCCCTCCTCTCTCCATTTTGTGTCTCCACTCCTCTATTCTCTGTGGCGAAAATTCCTGACGTCGGTCTCAGAAAGAAGTCACTTTGTTCTGGACATATTTTGAGGACATTGCTCCCTAGGGAGAAGCTGCTTCTCGAGCACATATTTGATGGGGTGGCCAAGGGCAAATCAAGTTGCCTGATTCAGAGCTTCAGTATGTATCTGTGGCAGTCTGTGTGTATCTGGTTGATATGCTGAGGCAGATTCAGAAGCATGGTTCTGCTCATTCTAATATATATGATAATACTGTAGTTATAGGGTTTTTTTTAATCCAAGCATCTAAAAGTTCTTTTTCAATATATCAGTTTCAAAACACATGATCTCGTTTTGAATATGGACTCATAATGCTCTACAAGATCAAATATGTGAGCAGCAAACTGCCAATATTTCTTTTTTTTTTTTCCCCCAACATCTAACTCATGGTTCTCCCCCCCACCAATGCCAGCTAGTGCATTCATCATGACCATCACGGTTTAGCAGGTTTAAAAGTATAGGTTACATACCAAGCAGGCCGCAGCTCTCTCAGTGCCATTTGGAAACACATTAAAAATATGCAGCCTGACTTTTCATACCCTTCACACCCTCTGCATTTCCCTTTTGGAGAGTGCAGAGGGAGGCCGAGTGGGAAGAAAATCAGCCCAAAGATAGGAAAATAGAATTTTGTTCCCATGGAAAACAATGCACCAAACCCAAATCTGTTGTTCTTAATTCAGGTTCTGGTTCTCCTGGCTGTCTTTTTGTGTCTGTCATTTAGTTTTGTTTAATTTCGATTTGCCACTTAGGAGGGTTCTTTTATTTACCTCTCCTGCCTGTCTTGATCCTCCTACCAGTGCACACGAGGCACGCGAGGCTCCAACTCCAGCTCCTTTTTGTATTGTTCACTCTTCCTTCACTGTGTCCATTCACTTTAGCCATAGTCTTTCCTAATTCTCCACCCTCTCTAAGTTTTCCAGATCCCAATCATATTCTTAAAAAAAAACCTTTTAGTTTTGTACTAGGGTGTAGCCAATTAGCCATGTTAGAGTTTCAGGTGGACAGCAAAGGGACTCAGCCATATTCATACGTGTATCCATTCTCCCCCAAACTCCCCTCCCATCCAGACCGCCACATAACATGGAGCCGAGTTCCCTGGGTTATGCAGTAGGTCCTCCAAACATCCCTTTTTGCAACTCCAATATATTGTTTCTAAACCTTGACCCTTTTGGTTTACTCATTTTATTTCCTTCATTAATCCCTATATGCTTTGGTCTGAAAATCTCGCCACAACTTTCTCTAATTAAATTTCCAGCTTCATATTTTGCTGTGAGCTTGAGTTTTGGCAGGACATTTACCTGGTGGCTTTTTCCTCTCATTACTGAATTTCACTGACAGGGCTTTTCATCCCTGCTCTTGGTCCTCAGATGAATGTGGACCAGTTGGAAGCAGTGAGTGAGGCCCGAGGGAAGGAGCACTGGATTTGGAGTCACAAGGTCTGGACTCAGATCTGAACTCAGCTACATAGTCACCAGAACCTCATCTGTAACATGGAAATAATGATATTACTGCCCACCCCGCCGCCCTGTGAGGGATCAAATGACATAAAATAATGTAAACAGACTACAAATGTCTCCTACTGAAGGGATTTTTTTTTTTAGTCTTTATGGAACTGTTATTTCTATAAAAATGGCACCTCTTTTTCCATTTAACACCAGGCCAAAGTAAAATGATGGAAAATGTTAACTTAAGCATTAGAAGTTTAAAATCTTATTAAATTCTCCAAGAGGTTCTAATTAGCCTCTTGGCAAAAATAACTTGGTAACGTTGGCACAGAGAAGGCTAACTGTATCTACATCTCTCAGCGATAGCACATACCCCAAGGAGGCTTTGGGGGAAGGGACAGCATCTGAAAATATATTTGCAGTATTAAAATGCAATTAGAATTCAAATAGAGTGAAAAGAGATCTGGGGCGCTAGGATCCAGATACTATCATTCAAGTTTCCTGTACAAAAAAGAAATCTTATCTTTTTAAAAAAATTTATTGAAGTATAGTTGATTTGCAATGTAATGTTAGTTTCTTTTGTGTAGCAGAGTGCCTCAGACCTATATATATATATATATATATATATATATATATATTTATTTTTTCATTATGACTTGTCACAGGGTATTGAATGTGGTTCCCTATGCTATATTGCTCAGTCACTTCAGTCGTGTCTGACTCTGTGAGACCCCATAGATGGCAGCCCACCAGGCTCCTCTGTCCCTGGGATTCTCCAGGCAAGAACACTGGAGTGGGTTGCCATTTCCTTCTCCAATGCATGAAAGTGAAAAATGAAAGTGAAGTCGCTCAGTGGTGTCCGACTCTTAGCGACCCCGTGGACTGCAGCCCACCAGGCTCCTCCATCCATAGGATTTTCCAGGCGAGAGTACTGGAGTGGGATGCCATTGCCTTTTCTGCCTGTGCTATACAGTAGGACCTTATTGTTTATGCATCCTGTATATATTAGTTTGCTTCTGCCAATCCCCAACTCCCAATCCTCCCTCCCCCATGCCTCCTCCTTGGCAACCACAAGTCTATTTTCTAAATCTGTGAGTCTGTCCTTGTTTCGTAGGTGTGTTGTTTTGTGTCATATTCTAGAATCCACGTACAAGTAAATACCATATGGTATTTCTCTTTCTGACTTTCTTTGCTTAGCATGATAATCTGTAGATCATCCATGTTGCTGCAAATGGCACTTTTCATTCTTTTTTATGGCTGAGTAGTATTCCATTGTGTATATGTGACACATCTTTATCCATTCCTCTGTCGATGATCGTCTAGGTTGTTTCCATGTCTTGGCTATTGTAAATAGTGCTGCTATGAACATAGAGGTGCATGTACCTTTTTGTATTATAGTTTTGTCTGGATATATGCCAAGGAGTGGAACTGCTGGATCGTATGGTAACCCTGTTTTTAGTTTTTTGAGGAGCCTCCATCCTGTTCTCCTTAGTGACTTCACTAATTTACGTTCCCGCCAACAATGTAAGAAGGTTCCTTTTACATAGAGGAAATCTTAACCACTCTCTTAGTAATGGGTCCTTGCTGTTTTGAGAAGCAACCTGTTTCATTGCCAGATGCCTTATTTTGTGCAAAATGACACATGTTGTTCCCTCACTATTTCTGTTGCCTTCCTGAAAAAGTCCCATTCTGTCAGTTGGGACAGCTCTTTGATGTTTTGAATAGCTTCTCAGTCATCTTTTTCTACAGGCTGGAAGTCCGGTCCTTCTAATGGTTTCTCCTATAACATGATTTTTCCTGCTCTTCTATGTGCCATTTGTCAGTGGCCTCTGCAAAGCTGAGTCTCCAGGGCTGGAAGTACTCAGAATCTGTTTCCACCGTGGAGTCTGGATAGTGTGATGTCACCAAGGAGGCTCACTTGCCTCAAAAACGTGGCTGCTGTCCCTGGTTTTAGAGAGTTGCACTGTAGTGCATTAATTCTCTAGTAAGAACCAATAAGCTGGTTTTCATTTGTATGTCCAGAACTTCCATAAACGAACTTATTTTCAGTAAGACCATAGCAGGTTTTAAGTTCAGTTGTCGATAATGAATCTCTTATGTAGAAACTGAAAGTGTCTGTTAACTGTAATTGGAGCCATGGAACTACTCAAGCTGATGATATTCCATATGGTATATTTATGCAAAAGATAAAATACTAGGTGTATTTTATCTTATAGGTGTATTTTATTTTATAAAATACTCTTCTCTACAATTTTTTTAACCTTTGTTGAGTTTTTACTCTGTTCTCTTCTTATGAAGCATTTTATAACAGCTGTTTGAGGTGTGTGAGGTAAGGCTAGTATTATTCCCATATTACAGATAAGGATACTGAGGCATGAAGAGATTTATTAACTTGTCCAAGGTCACCCAGCTGGCAAGTGGATCTGAACCCATGAAGTCTGGCTCCAGTTCTATACTGCCTTACCTCCCTGGGTAGCACAGAATTGGAAAACATTACTTATGTTAATTGGTTGTTTTTCCCTAAAAGAAAAGACCTGAGCAAGAATTTATCCTAAAGTTCCTCTTCCCCGTGTTTCCAAGGTCCATTCCATGGAATGTTGCTACCTTAGGGTGATCTAGGGGGGAAAAGAATTCCCATGTTTAAGGCCACATAGTTGCCATTTTTCCTTAACTCAGCCACTTTGACCATGCTGTGGCTTGATTCAAATGTTAAGTGACAGGTTTCCATGAGCTGTTATACATGAGAGCACTTTGCAGATGCTGAATACATTGTACCTGCTTATAGCATCTCAGATTATTCATGAATTTTACATGCCTGAAAATGCCATTTAAAACAGCTGCTTCTCTAGACTCACAGAACAAACTAGAAGGGAGAGGGAACAAACAGTGGGGAGAGGGAGGCGGGGAGGGGCAATATAGGAGTAGACAAAAAGAAAGGGGTTATTATCAGATTATTTGAAATCAAGTGGGTGAAACTTTTGGAAACTGTAAAACCCTATAGAATTTAAACAATATTTCATTCGGTAAGAAGCAATTCCACCACCAACAAAACAGTTGCTTCTCTGATCATTTATTGGGTTTGCCAAGAAGTTCGTTCTGTTTTTCCCATGGGATGTTACGGAAAACCCAAATGAACTTTTTGGCCAACCTAATATTTTAAAATTTGGTTAATCTATGGTTGTCAGCAGTTGCAACACACATAATAAGCGTGAATTGAAATTTAAGATTGTTTTAAAAGTGGACCAAATGTGGCTGCTGAGTTAGAAGAGAGACAGTGGGAAAAGACAGGAAATGGGAAACATATTAAATCTTATAATGATGCTTTGTAGTTCTGTGAAGCAGAAACTCAGTTAAGCTCAAGCATTTATGATGCCCGAAGAAGCATGGAGGAGAAATTTACATTAGTTATGCTGGGCCACTTCTGTATATACTTAAATAACAAACAAAGCAACAGCAATAAAGCCCTAATGACACAAAGAAGCTCTTTAACATTGTGTTTAAATGGGAGACAAATCATAAGACCTCTCATTCATCTTTATTCCAACATCTCAGTCCTATTTGTTAACTTCCTTGTATCCATTTTCCCCCCACACTGTAATTCTTTCAGTTGTTTGTACCATCTTCCTTCACAGAATATATTTACTGAATTATCACAGCCCACTTATAGGCATAATTTTGCAAAGACTAAACAAATTAAGTCCATTCAATCTCTGTGTAAATGACATTTTCAAAGACAAGTTGAAAAAAAAAATCAGTCGATTCAGGATAAGACACAAGAAAAATGTCAGGCAAACCAGGTGTAAAGTCAGACCAAGCAAGTTGGTACATTTTTATTATTATTATCTTCCCCAAATGTAAAAGAAAATAGAAAAATACAGGAACTTTAATTTTGGAGACTGGGCTGGGAAACTATAACTACATTAGCAACATCCAACAGTGTTATCAACACCGAGCAATTCCTCTCATCTCAACTCAGCAGCCGACTCAGAAGATCACACCTTCCAGATCATGGGATTTGTGACACTTAGTAATGCATGTGTAATTGGGTAAAAAATAGTCATTACCACAAGCTTTATTTTTATTTGCTTCTGTATTTCTCTGAAGGAGAAGAATACTCATGGATATCTCCCTGCTTCTTTAAGAGGGCTATGGCCAGTTCTCTGAAGGACTGCATAGCATGACTTTTTTCAAACCCAGTTTTCCCAAGTGCTGCCATATTCCTCACAGGGGAAAATTGTGCCTGCTAGTAGACCCCAGAAACTCTTCTCTCCCTGACAAAGCACCAGACACCTGGTAAACAGATCTCTGCCTCCACTGAGGCCTGCTCTTTTCTCCTAGATGCTGTTGCCAGACCCTATTACTAAAATATGAATCTTATGACATTCCTCCTCTGGTCAAAGACTTTCCAAGGCTTCTTATTTCTGGCTGTTTAAAGTCAAACCTTTCCAGCATCTGTCCAGAGAATAAATACATTAGGTAGTCCAGCACCATCCTCTTGGTAAGGTTTATTTTCCTCTTTCCACACCTTGAACCCTCTGCTCTTGCCTTGCTAGGTAACAGTGTCCTACCTTTGCCGGTTCTTGTTCCCTCTCAGAACTGCCTTTTCTTTCCCTTCTGTGTGTTCAAATACTTGCCTTTCCTCCTATCCCAACCCACCTTCCACACCATCCATAATGCTTTCTCTCTTAATCTCCCTATCATTCAGATGGAGGCCTTTTCTTCAACAAAAGAGCCAGACTCCACAAACACAGAAGGGGATTCTTGGTCTTGTTCAGTCACTCAGTTATGCTCCATTCTTTGTGACCCCATGGGCTGCAGCACACCAGGCTTCCCTGTCATTCACCATCTCCTGGAGCTTGCTCAAACTCATGTCCATTGACTCAGTGATGCCATCCAACCGTCTCACCTTCTGTTGTCCCCTTCTCTTCCTGATTTCTGTCTTCCCCAGCATCAGGGTCTTTTCCAGTGAGTCAGTTCTTCACATCAGGTGGCCAAAGTATTGGAGCTTCAGCTTCAGCATCAGTCCTTCAAATTAATATTCAGGGTTGATTTCCTTTAGGATTCACTGGCTTGATCACCTTACAGTCCAAAAGACTCTCAAGAGTCTTCTCCAACACACAGTTAGGAAGCATCATTTCTTGGGTGCTCAGTCTTCTTTATGGTCAAACTCTCACATCCATATATGACTACTGGAAAAACCATAACTTCGACTCTACAGACCTTTATAGGCAAAGTAATATCTCTGCTTTTTAATACCCTGTCTAGGTTATTCATAACTTTTCTTCCAAGGAGCAAGCATCTTTTAATTCCATGGCTACAGTCACCATCTGCAGTGATTTTGGAGCCCAAAAAAATAGTTTGTCACTGTTTCCATTGTTTCCCCATCTATTTGCCATGAAGTGATGGGACAGGATGTCATAATCTTAGTTTTTTGAATGTTGAGTTTTCAGCCAGCTTCTTCATTCTCCTCTTTCACCTTCATCAAGAGGCTCTTTAATTCCTCTTTGCTTTCTGCCATAAAGATGGTGTCATCTTCATATCTGAGATTATTGATATTTCTCCTGGCAACCTTGATTCCAGCTTGTGATTCATCCACCCCAGTATTTTACATGATGTACTCTGGAAAAGGAAATGGCAACCCATTCCAGTATTCTTGGCTGGAAAATCCCATGGACTGAGGATCCTGGTAGGCTACAGTCCATGGGGTCGCAAAGAGTCAGACACGACTGAGTGACTTTATTTTCACTTTCTTTAATCTGCATATAAGTTAAATAAACAGGGCAGCAATATACAGCCTTTATACACTCGTTTCCCAATTTTGAACCAGTCTGTTGTTTCATGTATGGTTCTAACTGTTGCTTCTTGACCTGCATATAGGTTTCCCAGGAAGCTGTTAAAGTGGTCTGGTATTCCTATCTCTTGAAGAATTTTCCACAGTTTGTTGTGATCCACACAGTCAAAGGCTTTAGTGTAGTCAATGAAGCAGCAGTAGATGTTTTTCTGGAATTCTCTTGCTTTTTCTGTGATCCAGCAGATGTTGGCAATTTAATCTGTTTCCTCGGCCTTTTCTAAATCCAGCTTGTACATCTGGAAGTTCTCGGTTCATGTACTGTTGAAGCCTAGCTTGGAGGATTCTGAGCATGACCTTGCTTGCATGTGAAATGAGTGCAATTGTGCAGTAGTTTGAACATTCTTTGGCATTGTCCTTCTTTGGGATTGGAATGAAAACTGACCTTCTCCAGTCCTGTGGCCACTGCTGAGTTTTTAAATTTGTTGCCATATTGAGTGCAGCACTTCCACAGCATCATCTTTTAGGATTTGAAATAGCTCAGCTGGAATTGCATCACCTCCACTAGCTTTGTTTGTAGTGATGCTCTCTGAGGCCCATTTGACTTCACACTCCAGGATTTCTGGCTCTAGGTGAGTAATCATACCATAGTGGTTATCTGGATCATGAAGATCTTTTTTGTATAGTTCTGTGTACTCTTGCCACCTCTTCTTAATATCTTCTGCTTCTGTTATGTCCATACCTTTTCTGTCCTTTATTGTGCCCATCTTTGCGTGATGTGTTCCCTTGGTATCTCTGATTTTCTTGAAGAGTTCTCTAGTCTTTCCCATTCTGTTGTTTCCCTCTATTTCTTTACATTGTTCACTTAGGAAGGCTTTCTTATCTATCCTTGTTATTCTTTGGAACTATGCATTCAAATGGGTATGTTTTTCCTTTTCTCTTTTACCTTTTACTTCTCTTCTTTTCTCAGCTATTTGCAAGGCCTCCTCAGACAACCATTTTGCCTTTTGGCAATTCTTTTTCTTGGGGATGGTTTTGATCACTGCCTCCTGTACAATGAAGGGGATTGAGTGTGGGAATTTCACTTTTAACTCCTTGTAGTCCGAATACATAATGGCCACATTTTATTCCATTTCCAGCTCCACCTAGATGTTCCAGGGCATCTTGAACTTGATGCCCATTTCTCTTTAACTTGATCTTGAATCGTTACTTTCTCCCCCAAATCCCCAGTTTCTCCTCTTGGGTTCCTTCTCTCTGGTAATGATGTAGTGTCTACCTAGATGCTCAAAGCTAGGAATCCAAGCATCACCCTTCAAAAATCTTTGTTCTCCTTCATTGCCCATTTAGTCACCCAGAACCCTCATTTCTGGTCCTCGGTATCTCTCGGCATCACTTCCTCCTGTCTTCTTCACTGCTCTGTCTGAGCCAAGCCTTCATCACGTCTCCCCAGGGTTTCCCCAACAGTCCCCTGGGCCAGGTCTCTAGCCTCATCCATGAGCAAAAGCTTTATTCGTCTTTCACATTTGCCAGTGTTCTGAAGGGAAAATCTGATCCCTCAGAAAAAAATCAGCAGTGACCTTCCATGGTTTTTCACATTCCACTGTTTTACACAAGCTTTGTAGTTGAACTGCCAGGTTGTCTCTGATCTGTCCTGCTTTTCCAGCATCTTTTCTCTCCCCTTACTCTGCCCTGTCCTCCCCACCTTGACCCTGAACACAGAAAGGCCCATTGTGGCCCATGCCCATCTCGGTCAGCAGTGTTACTCTCCTCAGCGTCCCCTGTCCAGTCTCCAAAATTCTTTTCCATTATCATCACACCTGAGGAAGTTTCCAGGACACCCACCACTCCCAAGTCAAGATAACATCCCATTTCTCTGTGTGTGCTTCATTCTGTCACAGCACTGCTCTATCATTTTTAATTAATGTTGGCTTTGCCAGCTAAAGTATGTTCATTTTGAGGATAGAACACCTAACATCTAACACAGCCCTGAACCTAAATGAAGTCCTCGTAAATAATTGTTGGATAAGTCAATAGCATGCAGTCCTAAGTTTCTCCATAGTGCTTCTTTTTAGAATTGTTCATTGGTTTACTTACCTGAGTATATCTAAGATTTTAAAGAGCTCAACAATCAGGATTCTGTGTGTCAAAAACTGTGCTAGAATAACCACACACTCATGACCAAGTGTGATAGATCTACTGGAGATCATGATGAGACTTAGAGGTCAAATATGTGGACTGATCAAGAGGCTGCATTTCTGAGACAGGGTGCTCAGGGCTGGCGCACTGGGATGACCCAGAGGGATGGGATGGGGAGAGAGGTGGGAGGGGGGTTCAGGATGGGGAGCACATGTACACCCGTGGCGGATTCATGTCAGTGTATGGCAAAAACTACTACAATGTTGTAAAGTAATTAGCCTCCAATTAAAAAAAAAGAGGCTGTATTTCCACCTTTATTGCTCCTTTCCTCTCAGTGTTTAATGTATACATCTTTGGCTTATTGAGCAGAAGTGTAATCATTTCTCAGGACATCACTTACAGGTCTGGCCAAGGGCACCCATCAACAGAGCCCATCATCAGCTGTGGTTGACCAGGGCTCTAATTTGGCTGTTATCATTGAGCTCTTCTGTAAGGAAGGTTGACTAAGCAGTGACCTTGTCTGTTTTACAAGATATAGAGAGCTTGCTCTCTCTCTAAACTTCTCCCATAAGTTTCAAGACCTTTCATTTTAATGTGTAGGAGCTGTAGATGGGGTATAAATAACTTCCCACTGAGGAATTAGTGTGAGAGAGACATAATAGCAGATCACCGATCCAACAAATCAGAATTCTGCTCTTGGTGAAACTATGAAAATTAAAGAAGTCTATTGGCTCAGTGGTTTCACTTTCTTAAATTTATACAGAATTTAGATTAAAAAGGAAAATAGATGTAATAGAAAAAAGAAAATGCCATTGGTAAGAGGAGTAAATATTGATACAAGAACCAAAAGGCATAAGAAAAGCTTATCATGTTGTCAGACTTAGTCTGGTTTCATGAATCCTTTTGGAAAGCTGTTGGGCCTAGGGCTTGATCTCATTTTATGATAATTTAAAACATGGAACTTCCCATACATTTGCCATACTCCTGCTATATTATATTATGTCACATGGCTCCTCTGTCCCAGCCAAATATCTCCACAACTTGTTTCTGAAAAGACCTCACATTCTGGCTCCTGTCTCAATTCCCTCAGCCCTTTCTTCAAGACCTAGCCAAACTGATAAAGAATGCATAATGCCTGAAATGCAAGAAAATGGATACTAATTGTGGAGGACTTTATTCTGCAGGCAGAACAAAATCTCAGGATAATGAGTTCAATGGGATCAGAGCATTGTCTTGGAAATAGCCCCTCCTCCAAGAAATTACTATGCCAAAATAGATCCTTGAAGTACTCCGATCTGTTTAAGAAGATTAAATATAATTGGTGACTGTTACCTAGGGAGTGAGTCAAGACCAAATTCACTTAAGGTATAAAAAGAAAAGCAATAGGAATTCTGTTCTTAAATTATCGGTAGTTTCCAAGTGCTTAATTTGTATTATTCCATCATAATGTTAGCAGTGTTATACCAAGAAGGAAAGCTGGTGGGCTCTAGACTCAAATATCACTAGCACTATCATATCCAGCAAGGAATGCTCCTGCCTCAATCCTAAACAGCATCAGATCATCCATCCATTCATTCAAAACTATGTTTTAATTACCTATGCTGTTCTAGGCAGTATTCTAGGCATTTGAGATAAAATAGTGGGCAACACAAACTCCCTGTCCTCACGGAGTTTATATTCTAGAAGGAGAAGACAGACGGTGGCCAAAATAAATAAGGAAAGGATGTGGTAGATGTTACAAAGAGATATGAAACAGGGAGGGGGGCTCGCTGACACAGTGCTATTTGGGCTTAGAGTTGTAGGAGTCGACTCAACAATTCATAAAGGAGGAATGAGATTTATGGTAGACTGTTCGCAAAAATGGTCACAAAAATTCCTATCCTTATAGCCATATCTTGGGGTAGCCCCTTCCACACTGGTCTAGGCTTATCCATGTGACCTGCTTTGAAAAATGTCATGATATCAAGTGTGACCTAGTGTGTCCGATTTTAAACTCTCATGACCACCACATGTAAATGATGTTGAGCTACCCTTATGATGAGATAGGTGTGGCTAAGCCATCCGCATTGAACCATCAACATCAAGCCATTGCTACTGTAGTATGAAAGCAGTCATTGATAATATGTAAACATGTAGGTGTCGTGTGCCAATAAAACTTTATTTACAAGCAAAAGTGGCAGGTCAGATTTGGCCAACAGCCTGTAGCTTGCCAACTCCTCTCCTTGACCATACACCCTCAGTCAAGCTGGCTTAGAAAAGAACTGTCCATCTGCTCAGAGAACCGTGAGGAATACTAATGGTTATTGTGAGTCGTTAGGTTTTGAATTGGTGTGTTACACATGCAAGCTAACTGCTACAGTGTTCCAGACAGGAGAAACCAGATACAATCATCCCGACAAAGGAGTATGCTTGGGATCCTCTAGAAATTAAAAATACAGCAGTGTTGCTGAAGCCAGACGAACAAGGAGGAGAGTAGTAAGAAGCAAGTGCAGAATCAAGATAGAAGGGATGGGACAGGCAGATTATAAGAGCTTTGAGGGCCATTGTAGCAGAGGTGTGACATGATTTGACTTATGTTTTAAAAAGCTCAGTCTTGCTGCTATGTTGAAAATAGACCCTAGAGAACAAAGGCAGAAGCAGGAAGATGAGTTAATTGTCTACAATGATAACCTTGGTGGGAGGTTGCATATGGATGGTAGCAATGGAGATTGTGAGAAGGGAACTTAATTTGAGGATATTGAAGAGAAGATGTACTCATAATTTGGATGTGGGCTATATGAGAAAGAAGGTAGTTGTTTTTTTTGTTTTTTTTTTTTTTTTTTTTTTTTTTGATGTCGCTCACTCGTGTCTGACTCTTTGCGACCCCATGGACTGTAGTCTAGCCTACCAGGCTCCTCTGTCCGTGGGATTCTCCAGGCAAGAATACTGGAGTGGGTTGCCATTTCCCTCTTCAGGAGATCTTCCCAACCCAGGGATCGAACCTGGGTCTCCCGCATTGCAGGCAGACGCTTTACCATCTGAGCCACCAGGGAAGCTCTAAGGTAGTTAAAGATGACTTGATGGTTTTTGTCTTGGGAAACTAGAAAATAGCCATTAATTTGAGTTGGAGGAGACTATAAGTAGAGAAGACGTGGGGGAAAATACGAGTTCTATGTGGCATACTAAGTATAAGATGTCTATAGGCATTCAAGTAGGTATTTGTATCCATGGGTCTGGAGTTCAGGGAAGAGTAGACTGGAGGTACCAATTTCTAATCATCAGCATATAGAGGGCATGTGAAATCCATGAGATTGATGAGATTGCCAAAGGAATGCATATACACAGCAGAAAGAAAAGCCTTAAGAATTGAGCCTTAGGGCATTCCAACACTAAGCTGTCAGGGAGCTGATGAAGAGGAATTGAGGAGCATGAAGCGGGTGGCAGACTGGGAAGGAGAGCCCAGACAGAGAGAAAGAAAACCAGGAGACGGCAACACCCTGAAGGTCAGCTCAAGAAAGAGTTGAAGTAAGATGAAAGCTGCGAATTAACCCTTGGACTTAACAGTGTAGAGGAAATTGGAGACCATGACAGAATCTGTTTTGGTGGAGTTAGGGACACAGAAGCCCCATAGGCAGGGGTTTAAGAGAAGCTGGGAGGAGAGGACATGGAGACTGTGAATGTGGAGAAGAGAGGATGGATCCATAATGGATTGGTTACCAGAGGGTAGTGAGAGGGAGGTATTAGAGGAAGTGAAAAGATAAGGTTTTATTCTAAAGAGAGGGAATTTTATTCCAATAAAGAGAGGGAAAATGATGATGCCGAGAAGTGAGGCCACCTGAGACCACACAGCCCTTTTAAGCCGCCAGATTGCTGCCTTGGCCTGAGTGACTCTAGCAGAGAAACAGAAGCAAGGGCCATGAGTGGACAAGAAGGGATGGGCTCCAGGGCCAAAATGGAGGGGTTTGCCTTAGAGGCAGGGCAGGTTCTTCTAGAAACAGTAGAGGAGGTGGAGTATACGTGCCCAGATGCCGGTGGGTGGGAGATGTGGTGGTAGATGGAAGCCTATGGAGGTCCTTATAGTCTCTGTTTTCTTCAGTGAAATGGTAAGCAAGGTGATCAGGTGATAGGGAGGATTGGGAGGATGTGTGAGTGGTCAGAGGCCAAAGGAAGTAGTAGATGTTCCAGTAACAACTCCCAGAGCATCAAGCCTTTGCTGTTCCCCTCCCATACTGATTCTGGATGTGGCTGTATGATTTCCTCTGGCTAATAGGACATTGGCAAATATGATGCATCTAATGACCTAAAAAACACTTGTGTCTGGGAACTCTCCCACCACCACTTGAAGAAGCTCAAGCGAGCCTGCTGGAGACAGGTGGCTCATCCAATAACAAACACCCACTGCCACCTGAGACCAAGCAGCCCCGTTTGCGTCATCAGAGGACCACAGCCACACGAGTGACACCAAGCCAGCCCAGCAAAAAAAACTCCCCAACCAAGCCTGATTCAAATCGCTGAGCCACAAAATCTTGAGCAGATTAAATAGTTCTGGCTTCAAGCCACTGTTGGGATGGCTTGATAGGGAACAAAGGCTAACAGATGCAGAGGAGAAGGTATGAATGATAGACAGGGAGAGCAGGAGAGAAAGTAGAATAGGGGAATGTAGCACAGTTGCTGGCAGTCCTGGGGGCCCACTTATGAGTCACAGTCATGAAGGTTAAGTGCATTCAGTCAGTATGCTTGGACTTTTCTCTGGCCACATTTCAGTTGCATGGTTACCAGTGTGGGGGACAGCGGGAATGGATTTAGTCGGGTTAGGGACTTTTCCAGGCAAATACAACACAGCCAGGGAGTCAGGTAAGATGGAAATGCATCCACAGGAATGATTATCATCATTTACCGTGGGATTTAACTTCAGAAAATAGAGGCAATCACGAAGCTGACTGGCCAGGGAAACATTGTTGGACCAATGGAGTGGATTTCTCAGAGGGGTAGCAAACGCTTTACCATCTGAGCCACCAGGGAAGCCCATCAGGACACTAGAGAGGATGAATTAGAAAAAGAGGAGGTGGTGGTCAGAGAGTCTGATACATGAATTAGAGATGATGGAAAGAGAACAGGTATTGCAGATGGCAAGGTCTGTGGTGTGACTGTAGCAACGAGTGGCAGAAGAGATTGGCAGACAAGGTCAGGGGAAGAGAAGGAACGAGAAAGCAAGAGGCCAGGTTGAATTAATAGAGGGATCATCCGTGTAGATATTGGAATCGTCAGGAATTAGGACAGGGCTCATGCTGGAGTAGATTGCCCTCCATCAGGAACTAAGGTAACCCAGCAGTGTGGGGAGGGGGTCCTGAGATAACTATAACAAGAGGAGGGAGGGGGCCATGATGTGATGACATTAAATTCGAAACTGGAGGATGTAAGGGAGGAGGGACCGGAGGAAGGATGGCCTGAAAAGTGTTGACATGGAAGGAGGAGGATGCCTGCCTTATTCTTAGGCCCAGTAGACCTTGTGGGGGGAACACATGCCCTGGCATCAGCAGCCTTCAGGGAATTCCAGAATTTGCTTAAAGCAAGAAGGTGAAGAGAATGTTCAGCAAAGAGGCTGAGAACATTGGAGACTGTGCTGATAAGGATCCATGAGTTACAGACAGCACAGGGGAAGGATTTCAGGGACATCTCTGGTAGTCCAGTGGCTAAGGCTCCATACCCCCAATGCAGGGGGCCCAGGTTCGATCCGTAGTCGGGGAACTAGATCCCACATGCCACAACTAAGAGTTCACATGGCATGACTAAGACCTGCTGCAGCCAAATAAATAAATAAATATTTTAAAGGAAAGATTTCAAAAGTTGGGGAAGAGTGAGGAAAAGGAACAAGCAGGGAAAGGGCCTAGCCTTTTGAGAATTGGAGTGTGAAGGGTAAGATGTGCTCTGGAAACCAGGGCAGGGTAGGGGTGTGTGTGTGTGTGTGTGTGTGTGTGTGTGTGTGTGTGTGTGTGTGTTTCATGTGGTAATGAACATGAGCAGAGATAAAAGGCAATTTGATATTTGACCCTGGGGCTGAAAAGCAGATATTGACGACAAGTTTGTCAGTTGTAGAGGTTGGGGAATTTCCAGGGTACCCCTCTCCACATCAGCCTACAGCCACGCAGCGGTGTGGACGTGTGGTGTTAGTTGCATAGTCCAGAGGTAAATGCGTGCCACACAGCCTCACCTCACTGCGCCTGGATTGTGTCCTTACACACTCGCATCCCTGAGAATGAGTGGCTGCATAAGGTACCTACCCTGGCATCTTTTCAACTCCAGGGCTTGCTGATAAACTTCCTTCTTCCAAACGTCTGACAAAAACAGTGAAGGGTTTTTGAAGAGGGACAAAAAGTGCCAGAGTGGAGTCTGATGTTCCCTCCTCAGGCACAAGGGTATAAACCCTGCTTTTCTTTGATGTTGCTCTAACACACTTGTGACGGCTCCACCAGGGGCTTTGATGTTCTCCACATGCTTCTGACATTCTGACACCTGGACTTGTACTCTGTGGAAGCAGCAAATTGAAACAATAGTCAGACTCTGGTATAAAAAGGAAAAGGACAGCAAGTCCTTGCCCAGAACTTTTTGATGCCTGTCGCCTGATTAGAGAGAATGCACGCACTGCGCCTTCAAACGCACAATTGTGAGCTTCCCATTTTAGTGTTCATGACAGGTGTCTGTCACTGGGCATGCCTATCCCAGGATATCTCCAAGAAGGGATTGACCAGTTCCCTCCTGAAGCCCAGATCCCCGTCAGCTGTTTCCTCCGAACGGCATTTTACTTAAACATGAAGACTCTGTTCTTGGCCTTAGGCTGCCCTTCACATTTCATCTTTTATCATCTCTCTTCAAGTGACACTGCTTCTCTACCCTTGGATGAGCTCTCTCTCCAGCCTGCGTTCTCAGCTCCTGCAGGCCCTGATTTGAAAGTCTGTTGTTGTTGTTGAGTCACTCAGTTGTGTCCGACTCTTTGCGACGCCCAAGGACTGCAGTCCGCCAGGCTCCTCTGTCCATGGGATTTCATGCAAGAATACTGGAGTGGGTTGCCATTTCTTTTCCAGGAGCTCTTCCCAGCCCATGGATTGAACCCAGGTCTCCTGCATTGGCAGGTGAATTCTTTACCACTGAGCCACAGGGGAAGCCCCAATTTGGGAGTCTACCTCCTGTCATTTTCAACTTGACATATGTTGAGCCAGCTCTTCCTCCTCTCACTGGTTTCATCTCCAAGCTAACCATCTCCCAGAGAATATTCCAGGTCATGGCTTTTCCAACAACAGATAGTCTTTCTTTTACTTCTTGACCCTCTGCTTTCCATACACATTCACATCCTTGAAGAATGAATGGAGGGCAAAAAGTAAACAATTATTTTTCATATTAAAGTTGCTCTTTTCAATGTGAAATCCTCCCATACAGAGCATGCATTTCTGCCAGCCTTAATAGCATTATGAGTTGGACCATAATGATTATGACTATGATTGGGTTCGCCATCTTGGGTTTTCACCCTCAGGTCTCCACTTCTCTTCCTAACATCTTAGGCAAGTTGGATATTTTCTTTTTCTCCCAAACTTCTTTCCCTGAAGGCTGCTCTCCTTTTGCTGCCATCAACAGGTCAGATAGGTAAAGTGGATTTTCTTGATTTGTCAAAGGGAAAATCACCCCCTTCATCGCCTTCCCCAACCCCTACTTCTTGTCACGTGGATGTTTTCAGTAAGACATTGGGGGTCCCTGCAAATATCAGAGGCTCCCTGGAAATCCAGTTAGTTCAGTGCCTCAGCAGCCCCCTCCCAAAGTCCTTGAGTCTGTTGTTAACTGCATCACCAGGGGTCCTGGCATCACTGAGCTCTCCTCTGCTAGCAACAGTTCTGCACTGGAGGTCTGCTGTATCTCGGATTGTCCTCAACCAAGGAGGCTTGCCGAAGGACTCTCCAGAGTGGGGACAGATCCCAAACACAAGGCCTCTGGTCTTCTTTCTCCCCTTTTTCTGGAGGTCCATCTGGGGAGCCTTCAGATGACAAAGTGGAGGTTCTCTCTGAGCAGAGTTCACTCTGTTTGTCAAAAGAAGATCCTTCCAGAACAAATTGTGAGAGAAGGTAGCTCAGCTGCCTTGTTGTGAAGCCCACATCGTGTCTTCACTAGAGGACCAGAAAGACTGCTTTCTGCTTATTGCCCTTTCTCAGGGTTTGGATGGATTGTTTTGCTCTTAGATGATCTCTGGATTTATTGGTCTTATGCCACTTTTTGGTCGACTCTGCTATTGGGCAAGATTGAACTTGCCTGAGAAAGCATAATTTTAATGACTGCTTAATATTGCATATTCAGGACTAGGATTCCTGGTTTTCACCTAGGTGGCCTAGGTTCAACTCCCGGTGTGGTAACACTAGTCCTTGGGCTTCCCTGATAGCTCAGTTGGTAAAGAATCCACCTGCAATGCAGGAGACCCTGGTTCGATTCCTGGGTTGGGAAGATCCTCTGTAGACGGGATAGGCTACCCACTCCAGTATTCTTGGGCTTCTTTTGTAGCTCAGCTGGTCCGGCTGCAATGTGGGAGACCTGGGTTCGATCCCTGGGTTGGGAAGATCCCCTGGAGAAGGTATCAGCTACCCACTCTGGTATTATGGCCTGGAGGATTCCATGGATTGTACAGTCCATGGGGTCGCAAGAGTCGGACACAACTGAGCAACTTTCACTTTAACCAGTCCCATGCTGCCTCCTCTTTTTCCTTTTTGTTCTCATAGATAGCTATTCAGTGAACTTCCAATGACTTCTTGAAATTCCCTACATCAATGTCTATACCTCAGGGAGCCATATCTTCACTTTCCATTTATTCTTAGCTTCTGAAGTCAACTCCCTCCCCCCACCTGTCTTCCTCCAAGAGTTTCCTAGACCTCGTCCTCCACAGATACCAGACCACTACAAAGGTGGGGCAACTAGGCAGGGGCAACTCAGTTGCCTCCAACTCTGCGACCCCATGGACTGCTGCCCACCAGTCTCCTCTGTCCATGGGATTTCCCAGGCAATAATATAGGAGTGAGAGTGCCCCCTTTTGGGGAAGACTTTTTTCTCTCCTTTTCAGATTGCTAAAGGGAGTGATTTCCTCAAGGCATTAGAGACTAAGAAATCAAGGTCCTTAAAGAAAATGAAGTCATAACTCCCTTTATTGTAAGCTGAATGTGCTCCTGAAAGGGTTTTTAGATTATCACCAGGCTGGGCTGCAGAGGGTCTAATCAACAGAGCCAGGAGACGAACCACCCTAACAATACCCTGAAAAACATTCATGCCATCTCCCTGAAGAACAGATCAGAAGATGCTTGTGCAGGGACATGTCTGCTGCTTGTTTAAGAGTAGTCTGCAATAGAGAAGAAAAACACATAAGGAGGGTAGACAAAACTAAGTATGGATAATTCTTGTGATAGATATTGGACATGGATAAACAGGGCAGAATATATGCATTCTGAATAGGAATGAATGGAAGGACCAAGTAGACACCAACCATTCCTGACAGTGGTTCATCCTTAGACCAGCCATATACTGGGGACACCAGTTTTGGTCCCATATGTCCCCTGCCCTATACATTAGGACTATTGGTCCCTTGGTATCTCTGACAGAACTGGTGTATATTGGCTCTCCATATATTCATTACTGGTCTTTAAAATCATATGAAGTAGGGAAAACTAAAGCAGCAGAGAATGGACATGTGAACATGACAAGACATTGGATTCAGTCCCTTTCATTGGACTACCGTGCACTCAAGCGCTTGCACTCTCTCTCTCTCTCTCTTTCTCCCTCCCCGACCCCTTGTTGATTCTCAGTGTTCTAAATCCTTCAGCAAACAGTGTGATCCAAGCCATCTTAGTCTGATCTGTGAGCTTTTTGGTCTGTGATATCTTGTATATCCTGCCTGGTAATGCAGTTGAAGTATACACAAGCATCAAGGTGGTTTGTCACCATGATATTAAGTACTAACAGAAGGTAAAAAAAGTTGAGTGCTTTGGTCAACAAAGGGACAAGTAACTGACAGAAGCACCCATAGATCCAGCCTTAAGCTGAGCTCTTTTGACTTTTGGGCAGTAAGAAAACAGATGACCCGCGATCCAAGTTTCATCTCTTAAATAGCATCAGAGGCTCAGAGATATGGGGGCCAATCAACCTAAGGGACAGGAACCATCCTTTTGTGGCAGAGGATCCATCCCAGGTTTCTGACTCTTGCATGGTCCATGGTGCTTGAGACAGAGAATCTAAGAACAACAACACAAAACTAAGTACCAGCGGGGCCCAGTGGGGAATTGAAATCAATGAAGAGATGCTTTTGGGTACTCAAGATACCTTTCTTGAATGGCATGTCATGTGGTAAATTGGAGAATGTAATTACTTTAAGGTGGCCGCTGAAACTCAACTCTATATGAACTTTCCCATGGGACAGAGCCCAGTGTGGCCAGATGGTTAATATTTTTATGAGAAGCCAGAAATACAAAATTTTATGAGAACCCTTCCAGTTAAAAACTCACAAGTTTGCCAAGATCGTAGTTCCCAAATACCACTTATCCAATAAAAGGAACTAGGACTCCTTGGAGAAGTGGCTGATTCTAGGGCTGGGGCAGAGAAAATGCATCTTGAGCTTGGAGCATCTTGTAGTACCATAAAGGAAGTGCTACACACACACACAGAGTGATGGGAGATGTCAAAGGGTCACAAGAACCAACTGAAAGAGTTCCCACTGGTCAAATCTGGAACAGTTCGAGCAACTAAATAAATAACATTATTGGTTTGTAACCCAAAGTAGTCAGTAAACATCGATGAGTCCATACTGGTACAAATAGATGACTGAATAAATAAATAAATGGCAAAGAAGGTAAAAATTCTCCTTTCAGAAGAATTTCTCCCCACCCAGGAGGTGGTACTGAATCCCTCCCCACCTTTTCAGGGTAACAAGCTTCTAAAGAATAAAGAATGGAAAGGGAAAAGTAGTATCCTAACTTTGCAGAGGAGAAAGCAGGCAGAGCCCACCTCAACCAAGTGATCGAGGTCAATATCATCCGTAAGGTCACATGGATAGGATGTACCCCCGGTATGATGTGTGAGAAGAGCATGTCATCTCTGTGGTCTTCTTCCCCCCAACCCATAAGCCAGTCTAATCAGGAGAAAACTTCAGACAAACCCAAACTGATAAATGTTCTATAAAACACTTGACCAGTACTCTTCAAACTCTCAAGGCCATCAAAAACAAAGACTGGGACAGAGGAGGCCAAGGAGCCATGACATTAAATACAATGTGGCATCCTTGATTTTTAGAACCAAAACAGAAAATGGACTTCAGTGGAAATACACTATGGAGTTTAGTTTATTTTAAAAATTTTATTTAATCAGTCAATTAATTGGGCTGTACCAGGCACACAGGATCTTCATTGCAGTATGTGGGATCTTTAGCTGTGGCATGCAAACTCTTAGTTGAGGCATGTGGGATCTAGTTCCCCAACCAGGAATCAAACCCGGGGCCCCTGCATTGGGAGTGTGGAGTCTTAGCCACTGGACCAGCAGGGAAGTCTCATAATGTGCTAGTTTTAATTTCTTATTTTTAACAAATGCACCATGGTTAGGTAAGAAGTTAACAGAGGAAGCTGGATGGGGGATATACAGAAACTGTACTATCTTTGCAACATTTATGTAAATCTAAGCTTATTCCAAAATTGAAAAATTATTTTTAAAAAATCATTAGTTCAAATAAAACACATGTACTGATAAATCTGGCTTGGGGCTTTCTGTTGGATCCTCTGATTTTGATGGAAAGTAAATGTTCCTATGATGGTGCTCCCCTGAATCAGAAACCACAGGAAGCCACCACCCCTTAACTCAAAGATCAACCCTCCTTTCATGGCACTCAGATTTATTACCTTTTCCTTCCTCCTAGCAAAGGTCTCGATCTTCTTCTATTCCTATATATATTATATATCTAGATATCTGTATCTATCTGTTCTTTCTTCTGCCTGGTATGTTGATATAAGTAGTTGGAACTCCAATAGCCATATTGGAAAATACAGCTTAAGACCAGAAGCCCTGTACAATGGAACAACAAAATAATATATTTTATCAAATCAAACATGTCAGTTTTAAGGCACAGCATTATTTTATGTACTGCAAAGGAAGAAGGGAAATGCTACCAATTAAATTAAGACACAACCTTTTCTTATCCATTGGATTTTTCTTTGATTTTTCAATTAGTAAATGATCTCTTTTACACTTATTTAGATATAGATTTTTGGGTCATTACATTATTCTTGTGCATACACATAAAAAGGAAACTGCACTAAATAAATTGTTTATGGTACTGCTGGATCTTCTTCAGATTCAAATGTCAACTCTTCTAAGACATCTGCACTTCCATGCTTATTGCAGTGTTGTTCACAATAGCCAAGGCATAGAAACAACCTGAACACCCATTGACAGATGCATGGATAAAGAAGATGTAGTACGTGAGCAATGGAAGAAGAAGAAGGGAATCATGCCATTTGTAACAAGGATGGACCATGAAGGTATTGTGCTACATGATACCGAAAAGACAAATTCTGTGTGATCTCTGTCCTCCACTATCTCACAGAGTTTGCTCAAATTCATGTCCATTAAGTTGGTGAGGCCATCCAACCATCTCATCCTCTGCCTCCCACTTCTCCTTTTGCCTTCAGTCTTTCCCAGCATCAGGATTTTTTCCAATGAGTTGCCTGTTCACATCAGGTGGCTCAAGTATTGGAGCTTCAGCTTCAGCATCAGCCCTTCCAATGAATGTTCAGAGTTGATTTCCTTAAGGATTGACTGGTTTAATTTTCCTTTGCAGCCTAAGGGACCCCCAAGAGTGTTCTCCAGCACCACAATTCCCTGTGTTGTTCCCCGGGTTGTTCAGTGTATCCTTATTGCTTATCTGTTTTATACATAATAGTTTGTATTTCTTAATCCCCTACCCCTGTCTTGCCCCTCCTTGCTTCCTTCTCCCCACTGGTAACCACTGGTTTGTTCTCTGTATCTGTGAGTCTGTTTGTTTTGTTAAATACATTTGTTTTATTTTTAAAGATACCACATATAAGTGATAACATATAGTATTTGTCTCTGTCTGATTTTTGTCTCTAAGCATAATGCCCTCCGAGTCCATCTATGTTGTTACGCTTGGAAAATTTCATTCTTTTTATGGCTGGATAATATCCATGTATATATGTGTGTGTGTGTGTGTGTGTGTGTGTGTATCTCACATCTTTATCCATTGATCTGTTGATGGGCATCTGGGATGCTTCCATATCTTGGCTATTGTAAATAATACTGCTATGAACATTGGGGTGCACATATCTTTTCAAATTCATGTTTTTATTTTTTTTCTGAATATGTACCCAGGAGTGGAATCCCTGGATCATATGGTAATGCTGTTTTTAGCTTTTTGAGGAACCTCCATACTGCTTTCCATAGTGACGGTATCAGTTTACATTCCTGCCAATCCTGTACGAGGGTTCCCTTTTCTCTACATCTTTGCCAACATTTTTTATTTGTAGCATGTGCATGCTAAGTCATGTCAGTCGTGTCCCACTCTTTGCGATCATATGGACTGTAGCCTGCCAGGCTCCTCTGTCTGTGGGATTCTCCAGGAAAGAAGGAGTGGCTTGCCATGCCCTGCTCCAGGGGATCTTTCTGACTGAGGGATCAAACTTGCGTCTCTTACATCTCCTGCATTCATAGGTAGGTTATTTATCACTGCCACCACCTGGGAAGCCCTGTTATTATAGGCTTTGTGACAATAGCCATTTTGACAATAGACATTCTGACAGGTGTGACGTGATATCTCATTGTGGTTTTGATTTGTATTTCTCTAATAATTAGTGATGTTGAGCATGTTTTCATGTGCCTATTAGTCATCTGTATGTCTTCTTTGGAAAAAAGTCCATTCCGGTCTTGAACTGATTTTTAATCAGCTTTTAGGGTTTTTTTTGTATTGAGTTGCATGAGCTGTTTGTATGTTTTGGATATTAACCTCTTATTGGTCATATCATTTGTAAATATGTTCTCCTATTCAGTAGATTGTCTTTTTTAAAATTATTTTTATTTTTTAAAATTAAAAAAATTATTTTTAAAATTTTCAGTTGCACTGAATCTTTGTTGCTACATGTGAGCTTTCTCTAGTTGTGGAGACTTCTCTTGTTGTAGAGCACAGGCTCTAGGTGCTTGGACTCAGGAGCTGTGGCACATGGGCTTAGTTGCCCCATGGCATTTGAAATCTTCCCTAACAAAGAATTGAGCCCATGTCCACTGAATTGGCAGGCGGATTCTTACCCACTGTACCACCGGGAAAGTCCCAGTAGGTTCTATTTTTGTATTGTTGATGGTTTCAAGTAAATCTTAAATATTCTCACCACCCCCTCCCCAAAAAGGTAATTATGTGAGGTGAAGGATGTGTTAACCAACATCATTTTGGTCATCATTTCACAATACATATGTGTATCATCATCACATTGTACTCCTTCAACTTACACAATATTATATGTCAATTATATCTCAACTGAGCTGTAATAGATAAAATATTTAAAGAACAAATTCCAACTCTTCTAAATCACTTTTGTACTTAGTATCTCTTAATAATATTGGTATCTCTTAATAATATTAGTATCTCTTAATATCGTCTTCTGCACCATCAAAAGTGTTGTTGATGCATAATTTCTTAAGAATACTCTTCTAATGGCTCCATAAGTTTGTTCCTAGCCAGTAAGACCACTCTGTTGAGTCTTTTTTTTTTTTTAATTATTTATTTTGGCTGCACCGGGCCCTAGTTGCAGCACTTGGGATCTAGTTTCCTGTTCAGGGATTGAACCTGTACCCCATGCACTGGGAGCATGTAGTCCTAGCCACTGGATCACCAGGGAAGTCCCTCTGTTGAGTCTTGATGGGCTTGCTCAGGCAATGACAACTATGACCAACAGCAATTGTGAGATTTATCCCAGTTTTAAAGATGTGAAAAATGTGAAAAAAAAAAATGTCTTGGAATGAGTGAAATGAGATGGAAAGAGCACCCTCGGTAGTCTGAACTGTTTTCCTCCATACTTGTTTTATATACAGGGGAGAAATCTCCCCTCCCCCCCATTTTTAAAAGTCATTGCTTTTCTCTTTTTAATGTTCATAGGAGCAAAGTTTATTTTCTTTTTCAAAAGTTTAGCCATTCTGCAAGGTCTGTAGTGTTATCAAGATTTGGTTTTATTTGAATCTGTCTCTTTTTTAAAAAATATTTTTGCAACCCTGTGAGTGCTGGATTTTCAAGGCCTCAGTCCTGGTTCTGACCCTGAGTGACCACAGTCATGTCACTTATCTGGACTCAGTTCCACCATCTGTAAAGGAGGGAAGGGTCACATACCTCTTCTAGCTCGGATTGTCTCCCTTCTGTGTGCATACAGCAAGTGAAAAGGTGTGGATCAGCTGGGTCCTAGGAGACCTGCTTGAATGTGAAGAGAATACAGTTGACCCTTGTACAGTATATGGCTACTGCTTTTCTGATCTCTGTTATTCATAACCAAACCCAATCCATACTGGTACACAATTATTATGTTAGCCAGTACTACTTTGCTCACTCACTGTGACTTACTCCACTCTTAAATCCTTCATGACTAAATGAATCAAGGCATACATTTCTTTACTTTTTAGGTGTCTTAACACTTTGCTAATCACCCTCATTTCACCCTTCACTTCAGTTTTCCTGAAGCCAGTTCTCCATTTATAACCCTCTGAGGCTGAACTCAGGTCTGCAAAAAAAAAAAAAAAAAAGAAATAGTAATGAAAGTTTTTATTTTTAAATCTAAGCACAGTATCACTTCCAGGATTAGTGGTAATGCCTTCCTCTACTGAATACTTGATTAGATATATCTCTTGAGCTTGTGAAAAGAGACTGGAATTGCTGGCAAATGAAAAAAATTAAGGGAGAACTTAAAAATCAGAAATGTAGAACAAATTTCAAGAGTAGAGAAGATTCAGGAGAAATTAATGGGTGCTTTGTACTGCTTGTCATACATCTCTGAGGGGAAAAAAGACTTTTCCTTTTTCTGGAAAATGAAGTACAACTTGTCAGTGACAACCATCTATTAAGAAATTTCCTTTTGTGATAGAGTGAGGATTTTTTCCCCAGAGTTAAATTATTCAACACAGTTAATTTGAATCCATGTTTGAGCCTGCAATGAAGTTATCAATTTTATTACCATTTCCCTCAGTCTGTCCTGATACTATCATTGCCTGAGACTCCGGTACCCATAGCAACAGCCACTATTTCAGACATCACTTCCCCAAGCAGCAGAGCACAGCCTGTGAGTGACAAGCATCCAGCTGTGCATCTCAGGGTGGTAGTTTCCAAGGCTGGAAGACCAAATCACGGCAGAGTCCCATGTCCTGAAAATCAGGTTATCAAGGAACTGGGAAGCCTGCAAGTAGGCAGGAGGGTGACACACCCACTAGAAGTTTGCTCACATCTTTTGAGAGATATGCATTGGAAGAGGCTGGGTAAATAAGGAGACTTAGAGCGATGGACACAGTCAAGACATCGTGAAGTACATACAGTGGCGCAGACTTCATTTGTCTGAATGCTCCTCACTTCTTTCCATCCCTACCCCACATAATCACAGGGCTGTTTGTGGACCCCAAAACTGAACTAGGAAAAGGGGGATTTAGAACATTTACATTCATCTTGCAGAAGAACACAGAGGGAAAACGATTAAGCTGCCGCTATCTTTAAATGTTCCCTGCCAAGTAGTGGCTTGTAATAGGCAGTGGAGTGTAACAATCCCAAGTCTCATTGAGTCTGGCCAGTGAGGAAATCCTCCTTTTCCAGGTAAATAAGAGGATATAGGTCAGAGTAGACTTCTCTGCATCATCCCAGGGAGCCCCTCTGAATCATGGAAAAGGGAAAGATGGGATAACAAGGGGAGCCCAGTGCCCAAGACTAGGGTCAGCTTTAGAATCCCAGTGAAGAGGCCATGACAGCCAGTGGTTCGGTAGATAAATTACAGTACCCCATACAGAGCAAAAACAGAGTTTCTCTGTCCAGAGGAGCTGAATTTGCAGATAGAACATGTGTGTTTTGCCACCACCTCCCCCATACACAGCTTTCATGCCCGAAGGGAAACCACTCAGGAAGAGATACAGTCTCTGGGCATTTCCACTCCCAAGGTCTTTCCAGGTGTTCAGAGCCAACTCAGGTAGTAGTGCTTCTGCCTGTGAGGAGCAGTGAGAGAGCCTGAACTGAGGGATTCTGGTGTGTGGGTGTTGACTGCCTTCCAGTGAGGTGCCCTGCTACCTCTGACACATTTGGTGGCTGCTTTTGAATAAATGTTCCCTCTGAGAAGGATTTTGGCTGACATGTGGCAGCCATCCCCGTCCTAGGCTGGAAGGCACCCCTGTAATTAGAGTTGAGACTGCAGTGATCAGGGCTGTCTTCATGAGGGGATTTTCCCTCCCTTCCCAGCCTTCTTATCTGGCTGGATTCCCAGTCTGCTCACCCATTATTCTTAACCCATTGATATACCTGTGAGGTAACAAAAAAAAAAAAAAAAAAGCATGGCATTAGAAGATCTATGTTCATGTCCACATTCCACAACTTTCTTATCCGTGTGGCCTCCCTTTTTCTCACTGATAATGCATATCCTTCATCTTTCTTTTCTTTAAATGTATTTATTTGGCTGTGCTAGGTCTTAGTTGTGACACACAGGATCTTCCATCTTCATTTTGACACTTGGGATCTTTAGTTGTGACCTGTGGGATCTAGTTCCCTGACCAGGGATTGAACCCAGGTCCCCTGAATTGGGAGCACAGAGTCTTAGCCACTGGACCACCAGGGACATCCCTGTCCTTCTTATTTCTTAAGATTCTTATAAAAATATAAGAATATAAAATATATATTAAAAATATAAATACAAAAATATAAGAATGTACATAAGAGGACTTGGACCTGCAGAGTGCCATTATTATTATTTTTGTTGATCAGCCCCTTGACTATAGGGAAGAAAGCTGGAGGCTTATTACTCATTATCACTGTCACTCAGGGTTAGCTTGTTAATGACAGTCTCTGCCATGCTGCCTTCCAAGACCCCAGCTTGCTACTAAGAATCAACAAACATTAAGATGTGTGCATCTTACTGAACTGAAATACATCACTTAATGCTGAAGATTTTTTTTTTTTTTTTTTGGCCACACCGCTTGTGGGAATTCCCTGACCAGAGATGGAACCCATACCACCTGCCTCAAGTTCCAATCCCCTTTCTTTTAATCTCTGCCCATTCCCTTCACTTCTTCCCCAGAGGCAACTACTGTGATGAGTTCTGAACCATATTCTATCTTTACCATACATAAGCACCTACAAACACCACCCACCAACCCTAGAGCCCAAGACCAACCACCTTACCTCCCCCTCCCCACATATACATTGTTTATAAGGGGAAGACTGATTTTGTATTTTCCAAGGACCCATGTAAGACCTCCCTCCCTCTGTAGAGATCCTGAACTGCACATGGATGGGGCGTGGTTGGGTGGAGATTCTCCTGGATACCTGTTTAAAACTTAAATTAGAGATCTGCATACATGAATAAAAGAGAGACCTTTATTTTTGCATCAACTAGTAAGTTTATTTGAAGAAGGGAAAATCTTATTGGAAGGACTGGCAAAACTGGAAGAAAAAACGTGGGCAATACTGCCATCTGCGTGGCAGGCAGGGTGACCTTGGGCAGTCACCCATGACTTAGGGGAAAGTCCAGTCCAGAATCAGTCCTCCTTGTCACCGTTGCTCAGGGTAAGCTTGTCAAAGACGTACTCCACCAGACCGCCTTCCAAGGACCTCAACTTGCGCACGCTGGTGAGATGGTCTCCTAGCTCTTCGATGAACTCGAGCTGCTGGTCCAGGTGGCACATCTCTAGGAAGTGGCACAGATGGGCGTTGCTGCTGTCGGTGGCCAGGTGGTGCAGGTCGAGCAGGCTCTGGCTGACGCTCTTCTCCAGGTGCAGGGTGTCCTGCATGGCTTGGAGGCTGCTCTCCCACTCTTGGGTCTTGGGCATCCTGATGTCGAGGAAGGAGAACCGGCTGCCATGCCGGTTCAGCAGGAACATCAGGCTCTTGGCCCTCTTGCTGTGCTCGTGGGAGAGGAGCAGGAGGAAGTGGGCGACGAGCTTCAAGGCCACGTCGTGGTGGTGGTGAAGGGCGCAGGCCCTGGCCAGGCACTGGAAGGACTCGTGGACCTCCAGAGCGGCGGGGCTGTTGACCGCGGCCTCGCACTCGCCGTGGTAATGGCGGCTCACCTTCACGGCCTCTGCGGGCATCACGGCGGGCGCTGTCACCATCATCCGGCAGGTCTCTCGGGTAGGAAAACAGCGGACCAGGCAGCAGGAGGATGGGCAGCAGCGGAGGCGGAGATACCATCCGCCTCCTCGGAGCCTTCCAACGGTAAGCCATGATGGCTCCCACAGGAGTACTCGCAGCTGGATGGCAAGCGGCTAGCCAACGGCTTGGATGGACCGGAAGTGGCCGTTGTTATGGGGGAACCGGTTGTCGGGAAGATCCGTTACAGGAAGTAGATGATGGAACGTGGAGGTGGAGGGGGTGGGGCACCACGCTCTAGGTTCCATAGGAGCCTGGGTGAGGCAGAAAACACAGGGCAAGTGTGCCTCTGTCTTGAGACCATTAAAAAATAATAATAATAACCCTATTGAGATATAATTAATATACTCTAAATTTGATCTTTGGAAAGTGAACATTTACTGATTTTTGGTGTGTGTGTGTATTCATGAAGTTGTGCAACCATTACCACATCTCAGAATATTTTCATCACTCCAAAATGAAATTCCCTACCTACTAGCAGTCACTCCCCATCTCGCCTCCCCCCACATCTGGCCACCAATAAACTTTCTATCTCTATAGGTTTGCTCTTTTTGGACTTTTCAAAGAAATACAGCCGTACAGTATGTGGCCTTCTGTATCTGCCTTCTTTTACTTAGCATAATGTTTTAAATCTTTTAGCCTTTTTATTGCTAAATAGTATTCCATATGAATATACCACATTTTATTTATTCTTTCATCAGTTGATGGGCATTTGAGTTGTTTCCATTTTGTGGTTATTACAAATAGTGTTGCTATGAAACTTCCTGTACAGGTTTTTGTGTAGATTTATGTTTTTGACTTGGAAATATATGTAGGAGTGGAATTGCTAGCTTATATGGTAGCTCTATGTTTAATATTTTGAGGAACTCCCTTCCAAAGTGGTTACACCATTCTTATATTCCTACCAGCAGTATGTTAAGTTTCTAATGCTGTTATTGTCTGCTTCAAAGTTTTAATCATCTTAGTGGATATTCAGTGGTATCACATTGTGGTTTTGATTTGTATTTCCCTAATGACTAACAATGTTTAGCACCTTTGTATATATTTATTGAACTTGTGCATATGTTCTTTGGAGAAATGTCTATTCAGATCCCTTGCCCATTGAAAATTAGAGTTGTTTGTCATTTTATGGTTGAATTGTAAGAGTTCTGCATATATTCTGGATATAAGTTCCTTATCAGATATATAATTCACAAATATTTTCTCTATTCATTGGGTTGTCTTTTCATTTTCTTTTGGTGTCATATCAAGAAACCACTGCCTAATTCAAGGTCACAAAGATTTACACCTAGGTTTTCTTCTAAAAATTTTATAGTTTTAGCTCTTAGACTCAGGTACATTTAGGTCACTGATCCATTTTGAATTAATTTTTGTATATGATGTGAGATAAGGAATCTAGCTTCATTCTATTGTATGTGAGTGTTCATTTATCTCAGCATCATTTGTTGAGAAGACTATTCTTTCCCTGTTGGATGGTCTTTGCATACTTGTTGAAAATTAATTGGCCAGAAATATATGGGTTTATTTCTAGGCTCCTAGTTCTATTATATAATAGTACAGCACTGTTTTGATTACTGTAGTTTTGTAATAAGTTTTGAAATAGGAATGTATGAGTCATCCAACTTCATTCATTTTTTTCAAGATTGTTTTGGCTGTTCTGGGTGCCTTGTACTTCCATATGGATTTTAGGATAAGCTTGCCAATTTTTTCTCTAAAAAGCCAGCTGAGATATTGATAGGAATGGCATTGAATCTGTAGGTATGGAGGGGGGGTATTGATATCCTAACAATATTAAGTCTTCTGACCCATAAACGTGGGTTATCTTTCCATTTATTTAGGCCTGGGATGTTTACAAATAAGTATGGTTTAGACAAGGGCCAAAATTTGAATTTCTATACCAACTTCCAGGTAATACCAGACCACACCCTTAATAACAATGTGTAAAAGGAACGCAGTAGCCATGCTTTGTTGTCTTAGTCCCTTCAGGATGCTGTAACAAAGTATCAGAGACTGGGTGGCTTATAAACAACAGAAATTCATTTCTCCCAGTTCTGGAGGCTGGAAGTCCCAGGTTAGAATGGCAGCCTGGTTGAGTTCTGGTGAGAGAACTCTCTTCTGCATTGCAGATGGCTGTCTTCTTGCTGTGGCCTCAGATGGCTGAACAGTTGAGAGAGCTCTCCAGAGTCTGTTTTATAAGGGCACCAGTTTCGTTTATGACAGCCCTACTCTTGTGATGTATGCACCTCCCAGAGGCCCCACCTCCTGATACCATCACCCTGGGGGTTAGGGTTTCAACATACTGATTTTTGGGTAGGAGACACAAACATCCAGCACTTACTGAGGTTTGGATTAAAGACACAAACACTGGTCTCCACAAGCAGAGATGTCTGTTCCCACCTCACAGACAGTGCTTCCGATAGTTATATTAGATGTGGATTCCTATTGGAAAGGGGAGAGGCCTTCCTCCTATGAGGAAAAATTGTGAGACTTTAAAATTGGCAAAGAAAAGGTTTACTCGGTGTCTTTTTTAGAGTACCCTTTGTGGTTATCTCCACCTTTCATTGATTTGGAGCTATTTTATAACTCTAGATTGTAGAAAACTAATAACGCAAATTATTCTTGTCCACAGAAATGCAAATGAATTGTGTGTGGTGGAGTGCAACTTATTTTGGACTGATTTTGCATCTATTTGCATTCATCTCAATGTTGCCTCTTGCCTGCCTATATATGTATGGCTCTATGAGTTTTCCTTTGAATGATTTGTGACATCTTACTGGTTTCCTCATTAGTTAATGAGTTAAATAAAACCTTTGACATCTTTTTGTTTTATATTTAAATGAGAGCCATGATTTTATTTTTAAGAAATATTTGAACATTTCTCATTCTCATCCGTAAGTACACAGTCGAAGCTCCCAGGAGTTGGCTTAGTGCATTAAGCACTTCTGTGGGCTGCTCACCAGGTAGATGATTCCAGAAAAGTTTGGGGATCCAAAGGCATAGAATTCCTGACTGGGATGTAGCACCTCTGAGGAGGAGGAGGTGGGGGAGGGGACTCTGGGGAAGCAGGGGATCAGTGCCAATCAGGGGAGGAAAGAGGCATTTAGAGAGTAAGTCACAGAAAGGACCTCATAGGCAGGGCATGTACAGTGAGGCTGGCTCAGTGCATGCTGAAATAGCCATGACCAGTAAAGACCCGTTAAGAACCAAGGCGCTGGTGAGAGCTTCCAGGCATGGAAAGCAGCAGTCGGCAGAGATCTGAGGAGTGGATGGTTGACTGACTCAGATAGGAAACTGACAGACTGAGATGCACAATGTGGGTAAAATGAACCTTGGAATGAGGTAGACACATGAGCCTTTGCAGCCAGGAGAAAAACTCCTGTCACTTTTGTACCGACCTGCTCATTTTCAGACCCTGGAAAGGGCTGTTGAGACTCCCAGATACTGACAGTGTGTAGTATTCGGGACTGGGCCAGGGGCTCCACCTTCCAGTGAAGGCTCTTCCAGCTGGTGATCAGAGATAGGGAAGTTCTAATGCATTCTGCTTGGCTCCACCAAAGGGCATCCTTTTAGCACAAAGACCACGAGCAAGTTGTGTGGTGGCTCCTGTTTAGTTGGGTGCTAATGAGACATGTCCGACACCCACATCCATTATAGTCTGAAGAAGAGAAAGCTCCTTCCAGTCTCTCCTTCTGCACTGTTCTGACTTGGGGGAGAAAAGGGAGAATTGCAATCTTGGACAGAGGAACGTCCTCTAAATTTAAACATGTCCATTGTATATACTGGTATGTGTAAGTTGACAACTGATACTAGTTCACCTAGATACGAATTTTCTCTAAGGTTATGACCTTTCAGTTTTAGTCAGCGTGCTTGCTGAATATTCTCCATTTGCCTCTCTAGGACTGTCTTCTGTCCTTGTCCATCTTACTCTGAGCCCTGAGATGGTGACTTGTATGGACTGCATCCACGGACCCCTCTGCCCTCTGGCTTCATTAGGTTCAGCCAGTAGGGGGCACTGGCAGGAGATGGGAGGGCAAGAAGAGAGTGAGCTTGGGCTCTTTATTCTCTTGGCTTCGTCTCTCCAGGGCAAATAATTAAGGGGGCAAATCTCATTCTCTTTTATACCCCTTGCTCCCTGAATCAAGTTGGACCATTCTCAGAATGGGCCTTCTGTGAACACTGCTCATTTCAGAGAAATTTATTCCCCCAAACAAATGTGCTTTGTCCCAAGTCTTGATGCACAACCTGAGAAATTCATGAGGACCCAGGAACCAGTATACAACTGGCTGTTCTTTCAAGCCAGAGAATAAGTGGAGCTGATAGAAAAACTAAAGTGCCTCCTCAAGGACAGTCTCAGGCAGTAAAATAATGGCCCATATGGAGCTGCCACCTAAGACTCTGGGTCCAGTTTTCTAGCTTGTGGATTTCTCTGGCCTCTGGTGCCCTTCTTTTCTATCACCCTTTGTTTCTTGCTCATATAATTAGATGGAGACCAGGGAAGAGGAGGCAGGAGAGCCATCTTCTACTTGTTAGTCACCATGTTAAAAAATCTGATTAGGAAAGACGTTGACTTAATAAGGTTTGAGAATTTTCTGTTTATTTCAAATAACCTTTGCCTTTCCTTGCTCACCTTCTGCTGTCAGTGATTAGAGATACTGCAGAAAGTTCTGCACAGCAGTGCATGAGTCCAGTCCATGTTCCCGAGGGGGTGTAGATGCTGACTGTTGATTTATGCATGTGTGCTCAGTTGTGTCCAACTCTTTGCAACCCCATGGACTGTAGCTCTCCAGGCTCCTCAGTCTATGGGATACTCCAGGCAAGAATACTGGAGTGGGTTGCCATTTCCTCCTCCAGACTGTTTAATTAGATACATCTAACCCTTTGCTCCTAGGCAGGAAGGCATACCTTTGTGCTGCAGATAACTAAAAGTAGATTTTAAAAGTTTTCTTTGCTTGTCTTTCCTAATAGAGATGATGAATCATTTTTATTATGTGATATTCCATCCTTTCATAGAGAACACTGGATATAATAGAATAGGGTAAGCTATGCTGCAGTAACAAAGAAAATCTAAATTTCTGAATGGCTGAAGACAGTATTTCTTGGTCACATCGCAGTCTGAGACAGGTGAAGTGACTCTGTTTCATGACTCTCCAACAGTAGGTAGCTTACAGATGCAGCCTAAATTCCATCCTGCAGTGCTATCATCTCAGAATTCTTTACCTCCAGGAGGGAAACAGAATGGGAACAGAATGCATGGTGACCTACCATGAGCTATTTCTTGCCTTGGACCAGAAGTTGTATACATTTCAGTCCAAACCAGCTTCATAAGAGGGTGGGAAGACATGTGATATTTAATGAGCAATATAATCTATGCCATGCATGCTTTATCCATTTTTTTTTATTAGTTGGAGGCTAATTACTTCACAACATTTCAGTGGGTTTTGTCATACATTGATATGAATCAGCCATAGATTTACACGTATTCCCCATCCCGATCCCCCCTCCCACCTCCCTCTCCACCCGATTCCTCTGGGTCTTCCCAGTGCACCAGGCCCGAGCACTTGTCTCATGCATCCAGCCTGGGCTGGTGATCTGTTTCACCATAGATAGTATACATGCTGTTCTTTTGAAACATCCCACCCTCACCTTCTCCCACAGAGTTCAAAAGTCTGTTCTGTATTTCTGTGTCTCTTTTTCTATTTTGCATATAGGGTTATCGTTACCATCTTTCTAAATTCCATATATATGTGTTAGTATGCTGTAATGTTCTTTATCTTTCTGGCTTACTTCACTCTGTATAATGGGCTCCAGTTTCATCCATCTCATTAGGACTGGTTCAAATGAATTCTTTTTAACGGCTGAGTAATATTCCATGGTGTATATGTACCACAGCTTCCTTATCCATTCATCTGCTGATGGGCATCTAGGTTGTTTCCATGTCCTGGCTATTATAAACAGTGCTGCAATGAACATTGGGGTGCATGTGTCTCTTTCAGATCTGGTTTCCTCAGTGTGTATGCCCAGAAGTGGGATTGCTGGGTCATATGGCAGTTCTATTTCCAGTTTTTGAAGGAATCTCCACACTGTTTTCCATAGTGGCTGTACTAGTTTGCATTCCCACCAACAGTGTAAGAGGGTTCCCTTTTCTCCACACCCTCTCGAGCATTTATTGCTTGTAGACTTTTGGATAGCAGCCATCCTGACTGGCGTGTAATGGTACCTCATTGTGGTTTTGATTTGCATTTCTCTAATAATGAGTGATGTTGAGCATCTTTTCATGTGTTTGTTAGCCATCTGTATGTCTTCTTTGGAGAAATGTCTGTTTAGTTCTTTGGCCCATTTTTTGATTGGGTCATTTATTTTTCTGGAATTGAGATGCAGGAGTTGCTTGTATATTTTTGAGATTAATCCTTTGTCTGTTGCTTCATTTGCTATTATTTTCTCCCAATCTGAGGGCTGTCTTTTCACCTTACTTATAGTTTCCTTTGTAGTGCAAAAGCTTTTAAGTTTCATTAGGTCCCATTTGTTTAGTTTTGCTTTTATTTCCAATATTCTGGGTGCTTTATCCATTTTGATGAGTTATTTTTTTAAAAAAACTATTTAGAACTCACATGGCTGACCACTCTTATTTACTTTCTTATTTATTAGAGTATGCTTATAGTGAGGCTTCTTTTGAAAAAAAGTTATAATTGCGTATGTGTGTGTGTTTAAGCATACTAAGTAGTGCAGCTTGTATGGTCCCGTCTTCACATGATTGCTTCTAGTAGTCCACCATGGTCATATTTCTCTCCCATCCCAGTCCTAACTTCACATTAAGACTCAGATCCAACCCTGCCTCCTCCCTAAAACCTCTTGTCTATAAAGTGAACACAACCTCCTTGAAGATCTAGAGGGATTAGTGCCCACACAATTAGCTTGGCAATCAATCATGGACTGTCTAGTGCTAGCTTGTGCATAATTGCCTTGAGCTATTAACAATCACCTTTTCTGTTGTCTTCCTTTGATGTGATGTTGTCCCCCACTCATAAGCTTCTGGAGAGTGAACTCCACCGCACACAACAAGATAGACTAGCACAGAGGAGGAGCTCAAAGACAATGGACTGATTTAATCGGACTGATAAGGTCAGAAAACATATAACAAGCATCTAAGTACCATGTTTTAGGATCTATGATAAGAGCAGTGGGGAAAGAGATGATGAAAACACACTGTTTATCCTCAAGAGGCATTTAGAATGTTCACGATACACTGAATACACACCAGCAGGGTGTGGTAGTCTCCAAAGATGGCCTTATAGTTCCTCCCCTCCCTGTTTGAGCATGCTACTCCTCATTTAAAGAGTTGGCACTTATTTTTCTCACCCAGGGACTGAGTTGACCAATGTGGTGGAAGTGGCATTCTGGGATTTCCAAAAGGATGGGCAGATTTTTTCTTCCTTTCATTTGGAGGTTTCTGCTTTTGAGGCACTTCTTTTCCTCTGCATTTAGCCACCATGCTGTGAGAAGATCAAGTCACATGAAAAGTGAAGTCGAAAGTGAAGTCACTCAGTCGATCTTTGCAACCCCATGGACTGTAGCCTACTAGGCTCCTCCGTCCATGGGATTTTCCCAGCGAGGGTACTGGAGTGGGTGGCCATTTCCTTCTCCAGGGGATCTTCCCAACCTAGGGATCGAACTCAGGTCTCCTGCATTGCAGGCAGACGCTTTACCATCTGAGCCACTAGGGAAGCCCCAGACCACATGAAGGAGGACAAAAGAGGCTGAGTTTCCAGACAACAGTCAACATGAATGCAAGCTATATGAGTGAGCCATTTGGGTATTTTTTTCTTTTATTTTACATTGGAATATAGTTGATTTACACTGTTGTGTTAGTTTCAGGTCATGTGAGTGAGCTGTTTTAGATATTCCAGATGATTGCAGCCCAGCTGACATCACAAAGAGCAGAATAAACACTGATCTGAACCAGTTCATGTGCAGAATTAGGACCAGTAAGAAAATGGGGGTTGTTTGAATCCACTGTGTTTTGTGAGGGAAGGAGGTTGATTTGCAGCAGAAGATAACAGAAACACAGGTTTAGAAAGTTTATCCAAAACAGTAGGTCCACAGAGGAAGGAAAAGAATGAAGGAAGCTGAGGAATGCCCTTAGAAAGGTGACAGTAGAGCTGATGAATAGAAACTCCCCACGCAGAACCTGAAGGGATGGGCTTGCTAGTCAGGGACCCCACAGGAGGAAAAGCATAGAGGTGTATGTAACATGTACAGACAAGTCCTAGCAGTTTGTGATGGATGATGTGGGAACACAAGCAGGGAGTGACAGGTATTTTGAGAAAAATCTGAAAATCCAGGAGCCTGGCTCTGGGATGTATTCTCTCCCCACTGGGACACTTGGGACTTTTCAAAACAGAGGACTGTCAGAATCAGATTCTTGTCTTAGACAGGTTTCTCTGGTGTGGGTAAGAGGGATACTGGGGTCAGGAGTTGGGGGGAGGCATGAGATTGTAAAGAAAGAGAATAAACAGCCGGGAGACTTTTGGGTGGAGAGGGGCACTGGCAAGGGAAACAGAGAGGAAAGAGAGGGGGCGCAGATGTCACTGAGATGGAACAACACCAGAATTTGAAGATGGTTGTGGATCATGAGGGAACGACAGGAATCTGGGACTCCCAGATTTCAGGCTTTGATTCTCAAGTCTAGCCAAGCAGGTGAGGGAAGAAAATGATGACCTGCATTTTAATTGAGCCCTGTGAGTTCTGAGACATCAAGAGAAGAGGCCCTCAGACAGAGAAGGAGAAATGCAATATGAAAGGGAAAGTCGCTCAGTTGTGTCCGACTCTTTGCAACCCCACAGACTATAGAGTCCATGGAATTCTCCAGGCCAGAATACTGGAGTGGGTACCCGTTCCCTTCTCCAGAGCACTTTTGATGACATCCCTTATATGCAGAATCTAAAAGAAGTGATACAAGTGAACTTAGACTCACAGACTTATAGATCAAACTTATGATTGCTGGGGAGAAGGATGGGGAAAAGAATAGTTAGGAAGTTTGGGATGGACATGTACACACTGCTATTTTTAAAATGGATAAGCAACAAGGACCTACTGTCTAGCACAGGGAACTCTGCTCAGTGTTATGTGTCAGCCTGGATGGGAGAGGGGTTCGGGGGAGAATGGATACATGTAAATGTATGGCTGAGTCCCTTCACTGTCCACCTGAAACTACAACAATATTGTTAATCAGCCATACTCCAATACAAAATAAAAAGTTAAAAGAGAGAAGAGACCCTGATGGACAGTGACTACTGGGCTCAGAGCTCAGCAGAAAGGGCTCAGTTAACATGAGAGTTTTGATAAAAAGCATCCAGCACCTGTGCTGAAATGAAGCCCTTCAGTGGGTATTTATTCCATTGTCAAGTCGTGATAGTTTAGGGAAGAGTGTGTCTGATGGACATCGTGTTAGTAGGCAGAACCCCAGAGAGATGATGTGAACAGGAAGAGGAGTGATAGGACTCATTTTGCCCTTAGCAGTGAGGAGTTGCAGAGAGCTATGGACATGCCTATCCAGGCCCCTTCATGGCTAATTGGACAGAAGTGGTCCTGAGACCACAAATGTGGGTGTAGTTGGTGGCTGTGAAGGATTTTCTCTGTGTGAAACTAAATGACCCACCTGGGCTTCAGCTCACTCTTGGCTCTATTAGGCCTACCCTCCAAGCACCTGGTGATCTCCCAGCAGAAGGCTGCAAAACATGCCAGTCATCCTAATTACATGAGCTCACTAAAGGTTCGCAGCAAGGGGGAATAACTTTGATTTTCTCGAAAAGGTCTGAGAACTCATCACAGTTTAGTGATTCCAAAGAATCCAACTTGGCACCACATGGTACTTAACTTGGTGATTATTTTGAAGACAAATGAAATACTTTTAATCAGTTATCTAAAGCACCAGAATCAAGATTAGGACGTGCTTTCTGGGTTATGTTGACAGAGCTGCTTATGCCCATCACTGTGTACGTGGAGAGCTTGATTTGACCCCTGCAGGTAGTTTGTGGCAGATCTGTGTGCATGGTATAAATGAAATTGGCCTACTTTTAATGAGCCCTGAAAAGAGCAAAGCAGACATTTGACTTGAATCTTGACCAGCCTGTTTGCCCTCTTACTTTCTATTTATATACAGTCACCCGGCCCTGGGACAATTATGTTGTTAGCTTGCTTTTTTTTTTTTTTTTGCTGGCCAAGCCTATCGTACTGGGATTCCCAGGTGGCTCAGTGGTAAAGAATCTACCTGTAATGCAGGAGACGTGGGTTCTATCCGTGCATTGGGAAGGTCCCCTGGAGGAGGAAATGGCAACCCACTCCAGTATTCTTGCCTGGGAAATCCTGTGGACAGAGGAGCCTGGCAGGCTACAGTCCATAGAGTCATCAAGAGTCAGACACCACTGAGCAGGCATGCAAGTATACCTATCATATACAGGAATATTTGTAAGCTCACTTAGTTTGATTACTTCATATGATTTTATTTCCCTGAATGTCATGGCTTCCTTGTAAATAAAACCAGAAGTGATTTCAGAGGTGGAGCCTTCAAGTCACGGAAGGCTCAGGCCCAGTACTGGAGTCTTATCTGTGCTCCTCTGTCTAGTCCAGGGCAGGGCTGTTTGATCAGTCAGAGTAGGCTACTGAGGGCTTCAGTAACAAATAAGCCCCGCCCCCAAATCTCAGTGTCTTTAACACAAGGAAAGCCTAATTCTTTGCTAAGGGCTAGTGAGCTTAGTGAGTGCCTACTGCACAAAATTTAAGGAGGTGCCTACTCTCAGCCTCCTGATAGCATAGGGTCTTGCTTATACTAGCCACCCACTGTGCATCACTAGAAGGCCCTGTTCATTATTGCCACACATGGATGAGCCTGCCAGGCTTCATCTCAACACATACTTCTTCATGATCACTGGAGCAGTGGGACAAAATATAGTAAATTGCACACTGGCTCTTAAAGCTTCCACCAGTAAGGGATATTATGTCACTTCCACTTACATTCATTAGCCGGGGAAAATCACACGTTCTGACTTCAGGGAGGAAAGAGAAATGCCACTTCACCTTCTGCCTGGCAAGTGGAAAACTGAAAGTACCAGGACCTCAGTCCAAATGATTTCCATAGTTACGTTTTGTAAGTTCTCAGGGGTCCCTGGCACACTGAGCCCATAGCCACTGTGCCCATCTCTCTCACAAGGAGCAGCTTGGAAGTCGTGTGAATTCTGGGGAGGAGTAGCTGGTGGATGGTGACTGCTTTTGTGTGCCCGAGGAGGCCCGCGAGGCTGGGCATCTGCTCAGCCAAGGAAGGCTTTTTCAGTGTTCGAGGACAGCACGAACCTGGCACGGGGGAGACGCTTCTCTTCCCAGTGTGCTGCCTGCAGCAGCTCTAGTTAGGAACGCTTGTCAAAGCTCAGCTGTAGAGAGAGCACTGCTCCTCTTTCTCCATCTCTTAATTTCTTTCAGACTATCTCTTCTCCATTACTTACTATGTGACTCCAAGAAACTTTGTGATAGAGTCTACAAAGGAGATGTTATCCTCAATAGAGTTGTTCTGTGTCACTTGTGGGAATGAAAGAAACTTAGTGCGCGTTCTCTGTTACTAGCTGTGGGGGCTCCAGAAATAACTGGAGAAGAAGGACAAACTCTAAAGAGGAAAGACCAAAGCAGTGGGCTCTTGACTTTGATTTTTGTTATTTTTTTCCCTCTTCTTTAAATGGAAATTAAAGCACAGTTGTAAATTTTTAAAAATCTTATGTTTTATAGTAAACCCTTTCCGAGGAAGTTTGGATTATTTTTCACACTTAATTCTCATCAAACACCTCTAATTCTTAGCTTTGGCACACCCATTTTACAGATGAGGACCTAACAGCCCTGGCTGACTGAGTGACGTGGTTAAAGTCATGAGGGAAATGACTGCATTTCAAGGATCACAGTTCTGTGGGTTTCCAGCATAGCCTTTCACTTTTCCTGTGGCCATAAACCTATGGGTTTAATTTCAGCTGTGAATTTGAATTTGTTTTTTGGTGTTATAGTTAATATTCTAAAACTGAGATTTCAGTCAGGTTCCATCTGAGTGTTTATCAGTTACGTGTCATTTATTGGGTTGAATAATGGCTTTGATATTTGGGGGAGAAAAGGGAGTTAAAGATGGGAGTTATCTCCGTTCTACTGAATATGGTGTATGATACGAACTTTCCAGAAAGCCAGTGTTTGTGGAATATCAAGTATCAAGTCCGTAGTGGCTCAGAGTGAGTGGCAGTTGAATGTGGCTGCAGACCTGGACCCACACAAGTTGAATAGGAAGAGTTTAGGCTGACACTTCCAACTTCCTGGCTCCCTGGATTTTAAAAGTAATGATTCAAAGTATCATCAGTGAGATATCATTTTAACCTTAGACTGACTAAAACCAAGGGCATGTTTTGGTGTGTATGTGGTAAGAATATAAAATAGTAGAACCACTTTGGAAAACAGTATGGTAGTTTTTTACAAAGTTACATGGGCACCTATCCTATGACCCAGAAATTTTGCTCCTATCATAGAATGTGAAATAGAACACATGTACACTAAAAGAACTGTAAAAGAATGCTTGCAGCAGCTTCATTCATAAGAGTTTTCATACTGGAAATAACCCGAATGCTCATCAGTAGGTGAATGGATAAATAAATTGTGGTATATGCAGACAGTTAATACTCAACAATAAAAAAGGAATGAGCCACTGATACATACATACTTAACAGTATGTATGAATCTCAAAGATATTGTGTTCAGCTAAAGTAGCCTAAGACACACACACAAAATACTGTATATTTCCACTTATATGAAGTTCAAGAACTGGCCAAATTAAGGTATGGCCATAGAAGTCAGAAAGCAGTTGCCTCTGGCGAGGGATTGACTAGAAAGGGATGCAAGGGAACTTTCTAGGATGATGGAAATATTCCTAACTTAATTGGGATGGTATACACAACGGTGTTAAAGCTCATCAAGTGTATATGTAGAATCTGTGCTTTTATAGTATGTAAATTATGCTTCGATTAAAAAATTAGAAGATAAGTTCACAGTATCAGACTTACAGTGATCTAACTTACACTTTTCTCAGATGTTATTACTTATTTCCCTCAGGGAATATTAAAGAAATATGTCATCTCCTGTGGTCAGTTGATTCAGAGGAAATCCAATCCTAACTATCCCAACTTTTTACTTTTTTCAAGGGAGACTATAGGAGGTACAATGGGGCCTGAATCACCACATGGGGTTAGCCAGCTTTTGCCTGGCTTATCTCCTGTTAACAGCTCCTGGTCACAGTAGTGGCAGAGCACAATTACCAAAAATCTCTCTCTTCGTCTATTTCAATAGAAATACATGATGCCCTGAAAGATTAAAGCCAAACTCCTAGTCATCCAGGTGCTGGAAACGGAGTGACCACCTGCTGTTCATCTTCAATGTGTCAGCATGGTTCTGGCAGGTCAAAGAAGCCGCATCAGATATGGGCAAAGCCACGGTGACTGCAGAGGTAGATGTGTGAAAAGAGGACGGAGAGGAAGAAAGGGTGACAAATAAATATATCCCTTTTTAATGCCACAAAGGATCATCTTTGTGTTGGTATGAAGTCTACACTTCATGAAATGTGAAACTTGGGTGAGGAAGGTAGGGAAAAAAATCCCACCATTGTCTATAGTCTGTCTTGGAATGCTGTTAAGGATTATGCCTTTCTTCTTTCTTTCTTTTTGGCCCCTCATCTAATTTTTTTTTTTAAATGAACAACCAATGTTGTTATTCATTTATATCATGTTAAGTTTTTACCTTTTTATATATTTGTAACTGTGAATGAAATACATTTTTAAAAGGTGGAAAGTCATAGGTGTTAAAAAGAAGTCTATGCAGTTATTTAAAACTAATTTTGAAAAACGAACCTGTCATGAGTATGCAGACCTTCTTCCCCTTGGGTATTGAAGTAAGTCTTTTAAAATCAGTGGTTTCTTTGAAAAGTTCCCTTCAAATTTGGTTTGGTCTGGCTTTTGTTACATTGCCGACCACAACAGATTACACCTCTCCATGTTCATGTGCTGTGTAGTCCCTGCCCCACTTTGACTCTCTTGGCCATGTGACCAGCCCTGGCCAATAGGAAATTAGCAAGCGTGATGGCAGCAGAGGCTTCCTAATGGCTTGCGCGTGGAGGTTATTCTTACAGAATGCTAGCTCTTAGAACCCAGCCACCCAAGTTGTGAGATGGTCCAAGCAGCCACGCGAAGAGTCTTACATGGAAGACAAAAAAGGCCCCTGACCAGCAGCTGGCACCAAATTGCTAGCTATATGAACGAGGGTATCTCCTAAAGGGAGTTTCAAATCCTTGGTAGAGCCTCCCAAGCTGATTCCCCCATGGAACAAAGATGAGCCGTCCCCATCAAGCTCTACCCAAATTGCAGAATTGTCAACACATGAGTGACTGTTGTTGGTTTACATCGTTAAGTTTTTGGGGTAGTTTGTTACATATGAATGAAATAGTACCCGAGCTATTTTTTATCTGTTTTATCTGGGTGTGTATCACTGCCTACATTTAAGTTGGCATATAGATGTTAACTATGTTAAATAGTTCAGGAACTCTGTGCTAAGGAAGTGTCTGAGAGTGTGTCCTAGTTTAGCAGAACCGCATGCTTCCCCCTCATTTAATCTCTTCTCCACACAGCAGCCAGAGTGATCTTTTAAAAATCAATTTGATTGTGTCACTGCAATGCTTAAATCCTCCTGGGGCTGTCCACTGTACTTCGAGTGAAAAGCAGATTCCTTATTTGGGATTTGCTAAACCCTCTATATATTGGCCTTTGCTTGATTCCCCTGCAGTTTCTGCTGACACCCCTCTCCCACTCAGCCCCTTGTATCAACCAGCCTCATAGATTGTCTTTCAGTTTCCCAAACATGCCAAACCAGTCCCCACCTTTGCATCTTTGTCCATATGTTGGAACTTCTCTCTGCCTGAATTGGTCATCACAGGACTGGCTTTGTATTGTTTCAGATCTCAGCTTAAGTATCACTCTCTCAGAGAAACTTCTGACTGTGGGACCCAGCCACCTCTTGCTCTGATAATATTCCATAACAAACCACCTCAAAGTTCAGTGGCTTCAGATGACAAGCATCAATCTTATATCCATGGGCTGTGAGATGACAGGGGCAGTCCTGCTCCGTATCTCAGTCTAGGGCCCAGATTGCCTCCCAGATGAGCGAACAAAAATTCTCAAGGCTCTGGGGCCCAAACTCTGTCTTCCACGCTGCCCCTTTCCCAATTTCCAATTTAATTCACATGGCCAACATGAGTGAGGAGGGAAGGGCCTCTTCCTGATACCAACCAGGGTTCTTGGCCTTCCCCCATCAACAGAAATTGACTAGGGGCCGGACATGAAATTCAGGCAAGGCTTTATTGCTGCTTCTGCACCAGCTGCAGGAGGGAGTGAAAACAAGTAACAGTTCCCTTGCTTGCTTCCCTTAGAGGGGGTGAGTTTGTTCCTTATATAGGGTGAGGATAGGGTAGTGTGTAGGGTTTTGCCCACCCCTTTGTGGTGGTGAATGCAGGGGGCATGCGCAGTACCTTGCTTTTGCTCCTGGCTCTTAAGAACCGGCTTCCCTTGTGGCTCAGCTGGTAAATAATCTGCCTGCAAGGTGGGAGACCTGAGTTTGATCCCTGGGTTGGGAAGATCCCCTGGAGAAGAGAAAGGCTACCCACTGCAGTATTCTGGTCTGGAGAATTCCACGGATTGTATATAGTCCATGGGATGGCAAAGAGTCGAACACGACTGGGTGACTTTCACTTCACTTCAGAAACAGAAGTTGGGGTTTTTTGTCTTTCTTTTTTTTTTTTTTTGGTACCTTTTGGTCCATAATTTGCCCCACCTGCACATGCACAGAGTTATCTTTAATCCCATATGATTTATTTGTATTTTGTTGCTGGAGGAAAGGTGTATCCAGGTACAAGCATTGCAGCTCTGAAGCAGAGTGACCCGGTCCCAGCCTGTCTCATTCCCGTGGAGGGAATTATTTGTGGAACGATTACCTCATCTACCACACTCTCAAATCCAAAGCAGCCTCACCTTCAGCTCACTCAACTTTAATTCTCTGCAAATAATTGATTACTCTCTGATATCTTTGTGTGTGTCTATTATGTTCATTGCCAGTCTACCCTGTTATTTGTCACTTTCAGTGCACCTGGATCAGTTTCTGGCTGAGTTGAAGTGCGTGATGAGATCAAATGTTAACTGCAGATATTGGTAAAAGGAGAAGGAACTGGAAAGTCAGTTATCTTTTCTTTCCAAAGCCAATCTACACAGATAGCTTGATCTTTTCAAACCCATGGTTTCTCTTCTTATTTCTCCATCTCTTCCAGTAGTGTAAGAGAGATCATGCTGATCTGCCTTTCATGCTTTTTATTATTATTACCCTTCCATGTTTTTGTTCCAGATGTTAGCTTTAGGAACTGTTGTTCTTTAGTCGCTCAGTCATGTCCGACTCTTTTGTGACCCCATGGATTGTAGCCCGCCAGACTCCTCTGTCCGTCGGATTGTCCAGGCAAGAATTTTGGAGTGGGTTGCCATTTCCTTCTCCAGGAGATCTTCCTGACTCGGGGATTGAATCCACATCTCCTGTATTGGCAGGCAGATTCTTTACCACTGAGCCACCAGGGAAGCCCTTAGGAACTGTACTTGAACACAAAGGGGTTTGAGGGGCAATGCCTTAGAACCCAAATCCTCAAAGCCATCTCTTCTTCCAACTTCCAGGGGAACAATCTTTACCAGATCTTTGACTTTGTCTGAATTGGGCTCCCTAGAAGCTGACCTTGGCACAAAGATTAGAGGGCATGTCATTTGTTTGGGTGTATGGACATGGTTGGGGAAGTGGAGAAGTGATGCAGGGAAGTAAAGACAGCCCACTATGGGTTCATTACTAGGCCAGCTAACAGCAGGAGCAACGGGGACTTAGTCCCACCAGGATTAACAATGCACCTCAGAATGATCCTGGCTAAGAGGAAAAGGGGCTGGGGATTCATGCCCCTCTAGGTGTCAGTCATTCAAGGCTGCCCAGGGGAGTGAGGACAGAGGGGCTGCAGAGCTGGGTAATACTGACTCCTAGGCATTTCCACCCAGTTGGTAGGGCAGTGAGGGTTTTGGCAGCCTGAGGCAGGCTTCTGACAAAGATGTGGGCGTTAACCTTGGAAGTCAGGTTGGAGACAGGAAAAGCCCAGGATCACTGGAGACAGAAGATCCTGATTAGCTTGTTCTTTTAAAATGAGTTTCGTTTTGTTGTAGTGTAATTGACATATAATAAACTGTACCTCTGTATTTATTTAATTTAAACTCATGATTGATGGCAGAAATGTTTTATTTACTCATCTTTACATTAATACTCTTAAGGATGCATCTTTATGTCTTCTGGGAACCCAAGTATCTACAACTTGAAACTTTATCTGCCATTTTCCAGAAACAAAAGAAACAGTGGCAAAACATGGTCTTGGAGTTTATTGTCCATTTGTTTCTAATGAGTTTAAAAAATGCATATCCTTAAATATCCCAGCCACCATTGGTAACATAGAATCTAGTAAAGTCCCCACCACTCAGCTATAACAATCATCAGCTCATGACTATTCTTTTTTACTTTTTATTTTAGTATATGTGCTGCCGAAGCGAGTACTGTTTTTTACTTTTTATTTTATATTGGAGTATAGTTGATTAACAATGTTGGGTTAGTTGCGGGTGTACAGCAAAGTGATTCAGTTGTATGTATATATATATGTGTGTGTGTGTGTGTGTGTGTGTGTATATACATGAGAAGGAAATGGCAACCCACTCCATTGTTCTTGCCTAGAGAATCCCAGGGATGGCAGAGCCTGGTGGGCTGCCATCTATGGGGTCACATAGAGTCGGACACGACTGAAGTGACTTAGCTTAGCTGCAGTGTATGTATATGTATATATGTATATGTATATATATATACTTATATACACACACATATCTATTCTTTTTCAAATCTTTTCCCCATTTAGGTTATTACAGAAATTGGGCAGAGTTCCCTGTGTTACACAGTAGTTCCTGTTGGTTATCTGTTTTATATATAGTAGTATATATCCCAGTCTCCCAATGTCAGTATTATTATCAATCCCAGTTTCCCAATTCTTCCCCCCTCTTCTACCCTCCTAATCATAAATTCGTTTTCTATGTCTGTGAGCCTTGTTTCTGTTTCATAAATAAGTTCATTTTTGTATCATACATCTTTTTAGATTCTGCACATAAGCAATATCATATGAAATTTGTCTTTCTTTGACTCATTTCACTTAGTAAATTATTTCATTCTTTGTAATGACTGAGTAATATTTCAATATACATATATACCACATCTTTTTTTAAAAAAATTATTTTTACTTGAAGTATAATTGCTTTACAATATTATGTTGATTGCTGCCATACATCAATATGAATCAGCCACAGGTATACATATGTCCCCTTCCTGTTGAACGCCCCCTCCCACCACAACCCACCCCTCTAGGTTTGTCACAGAGCCACAGTTTGAGTTCCCTGAGTCATATAGCAAATTCCTACTGGATGTCTGTTACACATGGTAGTGTATATGTTTCCATGCTACTCTCCCCATTCTTCCTACCCTGTCCTTCCCCCACTGTGTCCACGAGTCTGTTCTCTATGTCTGCATCTCCACTGCTGCCCTGCAAATAGGTTCATCAGTACCATCTTTCTAGATTCCATACATATGTGTTAATATAGGATATTTATTTCTCTCTTTCTGACTTACTTCACTCTGTGTAATAGGCTCTAGGTTCATCCACCTCATTAGAACTGGCTCAAGTGTGTTCCTTTTCGTGGCTAAGTAATATACCACTGTGTATATGAACCACAGCTTCTTTCTCCATTCATCTGTTGGTGGACATCTAGGTTGCTTCCATGTCCTAGCTATTGTAAATGGTGCTGCAATGAGTACTGGGGACATATGTACCACATCTTCTTCATGAGTTCATCTCTCAGTGAACCTTTAGGTAGCTTCCATGTCCTGGCTATTGTAAACAGTGCTGCAGTGAACACTGGGGTGCATGTATCCTTTCAAACCATGTTTTTCTCTGGGTATATGCCCAGGAGTGGGATTGCTGGATCATATGGTAGCTCTATTTTTAGTTATTAAAGGAAACTCCATACTGTTCTCTATAATGGCTGTACCAGTTGACAGTCCCACCAGCAGTGTCAGAGGGTTCCCTTTTCTCCACACCCTCTCCAGCATTTATTGTTTGTAGACTTTTTGATTGATAATGGCCATTCTGACTAGTGTGAGGGGATATCATTCCAGAGTTTTGTTGTAGTATAATGGACATTTTATAAACTGTACCTATTTAAAGTCTACTATTTGATGAATTTTGACATGTATATACCCATGAAACTGTCACCACAATCAAGGATGACCATAGCCATCACCTCCAAAAGATTTTTCTTCTTCTCTTTTGTAATCCCTCCCTCTGGCTCCTCCCCGTTCCTAAACCACCACTGATCAGCTTTCTGTTATAATATGTATTTTATAGAATTATATGCTTTTTTCTTATTTCATCCAATATGATTACTTTGATATTCATCTATATTATTGCAGGTGCCGATAGTTCATTTCTTTTCATTGCTGACTAGTATTCTATTCTATGAATATATCAGTTTTTTAAATCCATTCACTTGTAGATGGATATTTGCCTTGTTTCTATTTTTGGCTGTGATGAATAATGCTATGAATATTTTTATACAAGTTGTTGTGTGGACATATGTCTTCATGCCTCTTAATGTCACATTGATAACATGAAATTGGCCATAATCAGAGTATTTACACCATGGAAATTGACAGATACTACAAATTCAATGCTTTTTCTCCAGAGATCCAACTGTTAAACATTTACATTACAGCCTTAGATTATACCTTAGATTTGGAATTACTGAACCAAGGTCTACACACTTTTAAAACAGCCTATGTTATTAAGAAAACTTTCCAGAATGGGTGTCACTTTCTTCTTTATCTAAATATGTATATCCTTTATTTATGTCATTTCAAAATGTCCAACTTCCTCTAAGTAAAAAAACAATCACAAAGTCTAAGAGCCTCATCTTTCCCCAGGGTGATGATGCCTTTTTTTTCTCATTGTGGTAAAGAGTAAGAACTTCTGAGTAGTTCCAGAAGATTTAAAAAACATTTCTAGGCAGGTGCATGCATATGCAGGGAAAAGAGGATAGTTTTTTAAAAATCAGGCCAGAAAGATGACATAATCAAAGGGGCGGGGGAGGAAAGAAACATGAGACATTCTTACTCCTCCAGTACATAGAGGCTTCTAAATCACTGTTTATAAAGATACATATGTTCATATAGTTATAATCCAGTGAACATGGTGCATCTCTGCTTTACTCATTTAATGTTATTTCAGATCGCATTTCCACAAATGAATGTGATCTTCATCATTTTTATTTGAACTGCTTCATAATATTCTGTTCTTATTATTTCCCTATTGTTGAGCCTTTGGGTTGTTTCCAGTGTTTCCGCGTTATAAATAGAATGTCTTCCTGCAAATTGTTTATTTCTCCTTGTAAAGTATTTCCTTGGTTTGGCTTCTATAAGTTCTCTTTCCCCGTGTCCATTACTTGTTTGTTTTGTTCTAAATGTTGTTGTTGCTCAGTCACTAAGTCATGTCCAACTCTTTGCGACCCCATGGACTGTAGCACGCCAGGTTCCTCTGTCCTCCACTTTCTCCTGGAGTTGGCTCAAATTCATGTCCCATTGAATCGGTGATGCTATATCTAACCATCTCATCCTTTGCCACCCCCTTCTGTTTTTGCCTTCAATCTTTCCCAGCATCAGGGTCTTTTCCAGTGAGTTGGCTCTTCACATCAGGTGGCCAAAGTATTGGAGTTTCAGCTTCAGCATCAGTCCTTCCAATGAATGTTCAGGACTGATTTCCTTTACTATATATATGTGCTATACAGTAGGTTCTCATTAGTTACTATTTTATACATAGTATTAATAGTGTATGTACATCAGTCCCAATCTTCTAATTCATCCCACCTCCCACCTTTCTCCCTTGGTATCCATACATTTGTTCTCTATGTCTGTGTCCCTATTTCTGCTTTACAAATAAGATCATCTGTACCATTTTTATAGATGCCGCATGTATGCATTAATACATGATATTTGTTTTTCTCTTTCTGACTTCACTGTGTATGACAGTCCCTAGGTCCATCCATGTCTCTGCAAATGACCCTATTTCATTCCTTTCTACAGCTAAGTAATATTCCATCATATATATACACCACATCTTCCTTATCCATTCCTCTGGACCACATTTTTTCCTCTTTGTTAGTTTCCCATTGCTTATAATGTAGGTGCTTAAAATGTATTTGTTGATCTGTTTATTTTACTTTCTTTTCTTTCTTTCTTCAAGTCTCATTTGACACTCATTCCCTAAGGAATTAATATATGAACAATCCTTTTGCGTCCTACTCTATTTTATTTTATTTTATTTTATTTTATTTGCGTCCTACTCTAAACCTGCTGGTCTTGCTGTAGTTAGATAATTCCTAACCCTAAACTAAACCTCTTTTTGGCATGAGACCCTGACTGCTATAATCATGAGTCAAAGGCCAAGGCTAGTCAGTACCTCCCTCAGAAATGACTTAATTACAGGTAATACAAAGTTTGAAGAATTGAATTAGGTCAACCTGTAAGATGATTTTTCTGACTCTTCCAAACCCAAGCTTGTACTTCAAATGGGCGTGTCTGAGGTCAGGTTATCCGGAAATAGGAGCAACGTGTAGGAAGTTCACAGAGGCCAGTACTGTAGGGAGCTAGACCTGTGGGGATCTGCACGTGGGGCCAGGGCTGAGGAAAAGGTTGAACTGGCATGTAGACCCTCTCAGCCAACCCCATGGGGAGCTCTAGAGCAGGGGTGACCCTTCAGAGTTGTCTTAAATCAGGGTGAGGGAACAGGGGCCTGATACCCACTACTCACTGGCCAGTGGTTGAGCGCGGGCTGCACCCAGGAAGGGCACATTGCTTAGGATGGGAAAGCAGCTCAACTGTGGGTAATTCCCAGAAAGTGACTGAGCAGAGCGCCAGCACCAGTGAGCACTGCCAGCAGCCAGCAGGGTACATCCGTCAACTCAGAAGCAGGGATTCTGGGCTGACACCATAGCCCCCACTGCGGGGTGGGGGTGGGAGGGTCATCTCAGAGTGGGTTGCCAGGAGAATAGACGCAGTACATTCCTACTGTTACCCAGGAGCCCTGAAGTTCAGAGGAAGTAATGACTGAAGCAGCCCAAGTTTGTGTGGTCTCAGGATGTTTCTAAAAGAAGCACAACCATCACCACCCTCCCTGTCCTTCGCGGTGTTTTCCCCCACAGTTGTTTCCACATTTCGAAGCCCCCAAGAGACAGGGAGGCAGGAAGCTGTTATGATAAAACCAGGAAGCCTGGCCTCAAGAGTCAAGATCCGTCTCAGGCCCTGCAAAGATGCCCCAAGGTTGGGGATGGGCCTGTGTAATTCTTAGAAACCGCTCCCTCACCAAACTGCCAGTCATGGAAGAGTTTCAGAGGCAGCAGTGGACATGAATCCAATTACACAAGCTTATTTACAAGGCTGAATTAGCTCATGTCTGCAAAGTACTTTGAGCAATTTGGATAGACTTCCTAAATTGTTTACCTAAAGTATTACCTCACCCTTAAGTCAATTTCCTAGAGATAGGGTGGGTGAAACAGAACCTCCATTATAAAATAATCTTCTCATAAGTTTTTCCAACTTCTAATATGTACTGTCACCCACCGTTTAATGTAAAGGTCTGCTTGTTGAGGCGAGGCCATTATTTTTCACATATTTTTCCTACATTTTCATTTACTGCTTTTCAAGAATGGATTATGCTTTTTGTGCTAAGAAATTATACCTTGGTACACACCATATTTAAGTGAATACCTTCAGGCTAAAAGAATCAGTCATATTTTCAACATAAAGTAGCCAGATGTCTTAATTGTATGTATGTGTGCATGTTTTAGCAAGTTTTATATTAAAGGCCCAGCTCCCTAGATACAAATAGCTCCAGTGTCCTCCAGGATCTGTGGCAAAAGAAGGCTTTGGGGGCACAAACAGTGAGTCAGTTTCAGATATGTATAGAATATTCTAGTGCATAATGTCACCACAGAGGTTACTTTTTTTAAAAAGGTGGTTCCAAGGGAATTTGATTCTTGCCACTCTGGCTGCTGCTACAACTTCAGTAAACAGAGAAGAAGGTTCTTTCTCCTCTCCACTCATGTGTAACCAATAGCAGTTCACAATACTAGACTGGTTGTGAGTGGGTTGGCTTGGGGGGATGGGAAATATGGCTTGATAGGTAGTCTAGCTTTTTCAGCTCTCCGTGTACAGTAAGAGACCCTGTTTAAGAGCCCCTGTGAAGAGCTGATGGTGGGGTGCGTGTTCACTGCCTTCTGGCGCCCTGGGCCAGCAAGACCAACCCAGACACCTATTACATGGAGTTTATATTTTCTGTAGCCACTCCTGGTCCTGTTTCTATATTATTCAGGTTTCATAGTTGCAAACAACAAAAACCTATCTTGTTAGTTCAGCCTAGAAAAGAGGGGAGAAGGTTCACATGTTCCCCAGGAGGGCTGCAGTCTCCCAGCAGAACTGCTCCGATGGAGACATTGCTGCCGCCACGCCTCATGACAGGCCGCTCCTGTCACATCAGTGATGCAGGGCCCTGGACATGACTGCTAGGAACTTGACGTTGATGCTTCTGGAGGCTGAGTGTATCTACTGCTGCCTGTGTCAGAGTGACTCAAGCAGTGCCTGCTTCTTTGAGTCACCACCTTTTCATTCATTCATTCGTTTAATTTATTCATTCATTTTTAATTAATTTTTTTTTCTTTTTGGTCGTGCTGTGTGGCTTAACAGGATCTTAGTTCCCTGACCAGGGATTGAACCCAGGGCCACGACCGTGAGAGCACCTAACCACTAGATCACCAGGGAAGTCTCGATTTATTTTCAGCTTTAAAACTTTATTGATTTTTATCTGGCTCATTTAAAAAAATTTTCAATCCAACAATTGGTGACAGGGTCACCAGCTTCTGGTTCAAAGACTGGCCTAAGTATGTCTTATTGTTGAAGACATCCTGTGTCTATTCTGTATCTATTTTTTGTGCCCTCTGCCTGCCATGGTTTATAAACTTATTTCTCCTATTTTGAATTAGTTAATGAGATGGATGAGAGAGAGACAACATTGTAAAACAAGAAAGCCAAATTTTAGAAATCACACCAAAAACCATTCTTACTGCTTTATGAACCCAACAGAAAGGCAATTTTAAACCTCTGAATACCTTTTACAAACCACTAAACTTTCAGCTATTACATGTTTCCCCCCCCCCACAAGAAATGTATAAAACAGTTACTTTTACCCTTAGAAGAAAATTTAGGTGATAATTTATATAATTTTGCAGGAGAAATTGCCATGCATGACACCAGAGCCAGAAACCATAAAGAAAAATATTGATAACATTTACTACTTCAGAAAAAAAAAAAACCCACAATGTTAAAACATTTGACAAATGGGAAAACATTTGCAGCTCATGTGACACAAGACTAATGTCCTAAATATAATAAGATCTCTTACAAACCAATAAGAAAAAATTTAATACCACAGTGTAAAAATGGTAGAGGATATGACTACAAGGAAATCCAACCAGTCAATCCTAAAGGAAGTCAATCCTGTATAATCACTGGAAGGACTGATACTGAAGCTAAAGCTCCAATACTTTGGCCACCTGATGGGAACAGCTGACTCATTGGAAAAGACCCTGATGCTGGGAAAGATTGAAGGCAGGAGAAGGGGATGACAGATGATGAGATGGTTGGATGGCATCACCAACTTGATAGACATGAGTTTGAGCAAACTACCGGAGTTGGTGAAGGACAGGGAAGCCTAGCATGCTGCAGTCCATGGGGTTGCAAAGAGTTGGACACGACTGAGCTACTGAACAACAATTGTACAAATAATTCACAAAAAAAAGAAGGCAAATGGTCAACAGCCATACGAAAAGATACTCAACCTAAATATTAATAAAAAATACAAATGAAAATGGTGAGGCATAATCTCCCTTGGAGGTTGGCAGGGATAAAAAAGATGTTGCAAACAGACCCAAGCTGATTTGGCAGTCCAGCAAATGTCAAGGTCCTTTAGTGAACATATTAAAGCTGGATGGTGACTGTATATACCTGTCCTACCAATCTGGCTCCTGGTTGGTTTATTGCTATAAAGTGAACTATGAAGTCAAATTCTCCAATTTCTCTCAAACATACAAACATTTATTAGCAAGCAAGTAGAAAAGAGGATGAAAGGTTTATTCTGTAGTATATGCTCCTCTCTTCCTGATAACATGACTGACTGGTTTTGCGGATGAGCCAGGATTTGGCAGGATTAACAGGACTCTAGAGCTGGAATGCTGCTTCAGTGGAATTAGACACCTGGGCTGGAATTGTATACCTTATTCCCGAGTGGGTTGTAAAGTATGTACAGCATCCCTAGCCAGAACACCACTCATCTCTCCAACGAAAACATCTCTTTTCATTATTAAATTTCTCGGTTACCACCAGTGAAGGTGTCAGTTCTCATCAGGGCTGCTTAACTGTCTCTAAGATACTTCAAATGTGAATGCACACTCAGAGAGTCCTACCTTAAGCACACAGAATTACCATGGGTGCATACAGACATACTGTCAACATGCAAATTGAAGATAAGTGGGGAGAAACCGTCACTGTAAATTGGTCCCTTTCAGAAAGGCAGTTTGTCAACATGTAGAACAATATCAAGACCTCTACTTGTGGCCTTTTATCATAAGGAAGTAATTGAACATATATACAGAGATGTGTCCATGGATGTGCATGACTGCATCATTTCTAATAGTGCTGGTTTGCAGACCATCACAGGTTAGTAAGATAGTGATGTAAAACAGATCAGTAATTGCTTGGAGGTGGGAGTGGGGACTGGGAAGGGTGGAAGGGATGAGTGGGCAGGATTACAGATCATCAGGATGAGAGCTTTGGGGGTGATGGACATATTCACTATCTTTGTGGTGATGATTTCATGAGTGTATAGATATATCAAGGCTTTTTAAATTACACACTGTAAATATGTGCAGTTTGTAATATTTCTTTTTAAAAATAATATTTGTTTATTTGGCTGCACCGAGTCGTAGTTGCAGCACGAGGGATTTTTTTTTCTTTTAGTTGCCGCGTGAGGAATTTGCATGTGAACTCTCATTGCAGCGTGTGAGATATAGTTCCCTGATCAGGGATCAAACCCAAGCCCCCTGCATTGAGGGCTTGGAGTCTTAGCCACTGTACCACCAGGGAAGCCCCAGTTGGTGTGTTTCTTGCTTGGAGAATTAATTCCATGAACTGAGGAGCCTGGCAGGCTACAGTCCATGGGGTCACAAAGAGTCAGACACAACTGAGCAACTAACATTTTGACTTTCACTTTATGATATTTCAGTTATACTTCAATAAATGTGTTTAAAATAATTCAGCAGATAATAAATAAATTTTAACAGTGAGGGGAAGGTTTATTGTGCATTTAACATGTACCTGATATTGTGTCAGGTGTTCCACAAATATCATCTCTTTTCTTTAATTGAAGTAAAGTTGATTTACAATCTTGTATTAGTTTCAGGTTTACAGCACAGTGATTCATTTATACACCTATAAATACACACACACATATATATACACATGCATACATATATTCTTTTTCAGATTCTTTTCCCTTATAGGTTATAAAAGATGTTGGGTATAGTTCCCTGTGCTATACAGTAGGTCTTTGTTGGTTATGTAGTTTATATATAGTAGTGTGTGTATGTTAATCTCAACCTCAACCTCTTAATTTATTCCAACCCCCCCCCCCCGTTTCTTGTTTGGTAACCATGAGTGTCTTTTGTAAGTCTTATAAATACAGTCTTTGGTATCATTTTTTGGAATCAACATAAAATGATATCGTATGATATTTGTCTTTCTCTGACTTTCTTCACTCAGTGTGATAATCTCTAGGTCCATCCATGTTGCTGCAATTATGGCACATTATTTCATTCTTTTCTTTGGCTGAGTAGCATTGCATTGTGTGTGTGTGTGTGTGTATGCCACATCTTCTTTATCCATTCCTCTATTGATAGCCATTTAGGTTGCTTCCGTGTCTTGACTCCTGTAAATAATGCTGCAGTGAACACTGGGATGCATGTATCTTTTTGAATTATGGTTTTCTCCAGATATATGTCCAGGAGTGGAATTATTGAATCTCCTTAGATTCTCATAATTACCCTTTGAATTCAGAACTCTTATCATCCCCATTTCTCACAGATGAGAAAATGGAGGTTTAAAGGACATGTTCAAAGACACACAGCTAGAAAGTGGCTAAGAGTAAGAGTCAACAAGCTATAGCTTATGGACCAAATCAGCCTGCCACGGTTTTTGTAAATATAGTTTTTTTTTTTTCAGTATAGCCACACCCATGTGCATGCATACTGGATTTGTCTGCTGCCACATAACAATAACAAAGTTGAATAGTTTGCAGCTGAGATCATAGGGCCCAGGTAATGGCTAATTGTATATGTCAACTTGACTGGACCATGGAACCAGTATATTTGGTCAGACTTTATTCTGGATGTTTCTGTGAAGGTATTTTTTAGATGAGGTTAACATTTATATCAGTAGACTTAAATAAAACAGATTACCTTCTAGAGTATAAGTAGGTCTCAGCCAATCAGTTCATAGAAGAAGACTTCCTTGGAGGAAGAGGGAATTCTGCCAGCACACTGCCTTTAGACTTGAAGTACAACTCTTCTGTGGATCTCCAGCCTGCTGACCCACCCTACAGATTCTAAACTTGCCAGTCTTCATAACTGTGTGAGCCAATTCTTAAAAATACTTCTCTCTCTTACAGACAGACAGATAGATAGATAGATAGATAGTTGTTATTCAGTCGCTTAGTCATGTCTGCCTCTTTATAACCCCATGGACTGCAGCACACCAGGCTTCCCTGTCCTTCACCAACTCCCTGAGCTTGCTCAAACTCATGTCCATCGAGTCAGTGATGCTATCCAACCATCTCATCCTCTATTGTCCCCTTCTCCTCCCACCTTCAGTCTTTCCCAGGATCAGGGTCTTTTCCAATGAGTCAGTTCTTCACATCAGGTGGCCAAACTATTGGAGTTTCAGCTTCAACATCAGTCCTTCCAATGAATATTCAGGACTGATTTCCTTTAAGATTGATTGGTTTGATCTCCTTGCAGTCCAAGGGGCTCTCAATAGTCTTCTCCAACACCACTGTTCACGAGCATCAATTCTTCAGCGCTCAGCTTTCTTTATAGTCCAAATCTCATATCCATACGTGACTACTGGAAAAACCATAGCTTTGACTAGATGGACCTTTGTTGGCAAAGTGATGTCTCTGCTTTTTAATGCACTGTCTAGGTTTGTCATAGCTTTTCTACCAAGGAGCAAGTCTATTTTAATTTCGTTGTTACAGTCACTGTCCCCAGTAATTTTGGAGCCCAAGAAAGTAAAGTCTGCCACTGTTTCCACTTTTTCCCCATCTATTTGCCATGAAGTGATGGGACCAGATGCCATGATCTTAGTTTTTTTGAATATTGAGTTTCAAGCCAGCTTTTTCACTCTCCTCTTTCACCTTCAAGAGGCTCTTTAGTTCCTCTTCACTTTCTGCCATTAGAGTGGTATCATCTGCATATCTGAGATTGTTGATATTTCTCCCAGCAGTCTTGATTCTAGCTTATTATTTATCAAGCCTGGCATTTCACATGATGTAGTCTATAGATCGGTAGATTATAGAGATAGATGATCAATATAGATATACATAGATATAGGTAGATGTAGATGATATAGATATCTATAGATATATAGTTATATATATCTAGATATAGATACATATATATGAATTTCTCTAGTTAGATATAAATATAGAAATTATCTATCTAAATCTGTATAGAAAGATCTCTATGTCTGTATATCCTGTTGGTTCTTTTCCTCTGGGCTAATACAGCCCTCACAGCCTAAAATATTTATTTGACCCTTTACAGGATCAGGCTCTGGTAAATAATCTGCCTGCAATGCAGGAGACCCAGGTTTGATCTCTGGGCCAGGCAGATCCCCTGGAAAAGGAAATAGTAATCCACTCCAGTATTCTTGCCTGGAGAACTCCATGGACAGAGGAACCTGGCGAGCTACAATCCATGGGGTCACAAAGAGTCAGGCACGACTGAGTGACTAACACTTTACAGAAAAAAGGTTTGCTAACCCTTGCCTGAGAGCCAGGATCAGAATCCAGACAATTTAAATGTAGAGCTTGCACTCTCAGTCACTGCCCTGCACTGTCTTGTGGAGCATCCAACCAATGGAATACAATATGGCCATTAAAAATTACAATACCTAACTATGCTACCAGTTTGGGGAAATGTTCACAATATATTGCTAGACAAAGAAATCAGGTTATACCTGCATTTATGGTAATAACACATTTCTATTAGAAAAAGGATGCATGGGGAAAGTTACGGAAATGTGTACCTGAATATGACAACAGCGATTTTCACTAGACACTAGATTATGGATGATTTTTGCTTTTCCTTTATACTTCCTTGTATTGTCTAAATATTTCACAATGAGCATAGAGTCAGAAGGAAAAAACAGCAAAGCAGTTTTTGTTCTGAAAATGGAAAGAGAATGTCTAGAGATTTGCACTTTATACTACCTCAAAATTACCCCATATCAAAACATTCAAGTCAATGGAATGTCCTCAATGACAAAAGAGTGGTGGCTATGTGGTAGCTACAGCCCACTCTTCATGCCCTGATATTTCCTTTTTTATGCACAAGGTAATGTGAGTGGCCTTTCAAAAGTACTCAACTGGTCGTTGTTGTTCTTGTTTAGTTACTAAGGTGTGTCTTACTCTTTTGCGACCCTGTGAACTGAAGTCTGCCATGAACTGAAGGCTCCTCTGTCCATGGGATTTTCCAGGCAAGAATACTGGAGTGGGTTGTCATTTCCTTCTCCAGGGGATCTTCGTGACACAGGGATTGAACCCCTGTCTCTTACGTCTCCTTCATTGGCAGGCGGGTTCTTCACCACTAGCACCACCTGGGAAGTCCCAGTACTTACTCTAAGTAGGTAAAATAAATGTTTGCCGAATGAAAGATGAATGAGTGTATAGAATGTGGAACCTCTCTTCCAACAGTTTATGAGTTTTCAAACTTGGTTCTAGTAAGCAAGATGGTGAGAGGTGATATTTAAGTCACTGAGGTCTTGCTGTATTAGTAATGTGCTTCAGTTGCATTTTGGATGGGTTAACTTAGGAATCTAATCATAATATATAATAGTGTGTAAATAAAAGAGTGTGTTTTAGGTTCTTTCTCTGTGTGTCAAATACTGGCTAGATGTTCACCAATACATTTCCTTTTCCTGGGCGCTCAGAGCAACTGTGTTTCTTAGCCATCCTTCCAGTTAGGTTGGGAAATTGTGACTGAATTCTGGCTGATGGAAATATGAGTGAAAATGATCTGTGCCTTTCACAAATGTATCTTCTACATATTTTTATTCTCTGGTTCATGTGGCTGAACTCACAGAAACTTCTGAAATGGTAGAGTTGCATGATGGGAAGAGCCTGGTCCCTGAACTGTGATGTGAAATAAAAACAAACCTTTGTTGAGTTTAGCAATTGAGATTGTAGGGTCTATTTGTTATTTCAGCCAACCTAGCTTCCCCTGACTGCATCATCTTTCAAAGAAACTTTTGTAACTCTACTTGTTTTTGAGTTGGGCAGGACTTACATGGTCACTTTAATTTGACACTTGAGAATGCAGATGTCAAAGTTTATCTCATTATTCAGCCTCTTCATTTGTATTTTCCAAATGATTTGAGAGAGAAACATGGAGTAAGATAATGCCTATTCAGTAGAAAGCAAAAAATAGTACAGAGCACAAATAACTCATAATTAGCATAACAATTCTTGCTATGAATATGAATCTTTCATTTCTTCTCTGCTTAATTTTTTGAGTTTGTAAATGTGCTGTGTTTAATAGAAAGCTCCAAATACACTGCATTTTTGATAAAAGGTAGGTCATACAAATCTATCAAACACATGTATATATTTTGTATTTAATTTATTGACTTATTTATATAAGGATGAAATCATACCAAAAATTAATTGGGACCTACAGTGTGTGTTTTGTTGCCCGGCAGTGCTCTTTTTTGGTTAGTATTCAGATGGGGTCGTTGATGGATTCAAGCTGCTTGTAGTCATGGTTGTCTGTTAAATAATCTTTGCTAAATGTGGCCAGAAATATGGAATTTTTAATTGGCAATTATAATCCTTGGACTGCATGTCACTGTGTTAGACATCTGGCTGCCAGTTCTACACAGGATCTTTTCATGACTATCATACACTGCAGGGAACACTAATTTACTCTGAAAATCAGATTAATTGAAAAGGTCTTTTCCAAACAAAACACATGCCTAGAGCTTGCAAATGTAATGATTTTATTGATTTTATGAGTCTTCTCTATGAAATTTTTCTGGATTCCCCAATATTTGTTTGGTACACCCTCCTTGTGCTACCACTTTAGCTTGTGTGAGACTTGTCTCATGATCTATGGCAATTATTTCTCACCTGGCTCCTCTAGTAGACTGTGAGGTACCAGAGGGCACATGGCAACCACCTTTTAACTTCACATCCTAAGTGCTCGGCCTGAGGTAGATACCCAGTAAATACTTATTTTATGAATATTGATACAATTGTTTAGGCTAAAGTGCTTTTAGAGTCTCAAAAGCCCCTTAAGGACTTCCCCGGTGGTCCAGTGGTTAAGACTCCATGCTTTGACTTTGGGCAGTGTGGGTTCCATCCATGGTTAGTGGAAGTTCCCCACACTGTATGGTGCAGCCAAAAGAAAAAAAAAGAAATAGAAAAGTCCCTTAAAATAAACAATTAAACACCTACTTTATAAATAGTTAGAGTATTTACTTGTTATATGTAGCATATATATAAATAAGTCAGGTTTTATATAGCTACATCTGGGTATTTTATACAGTGTTAGGATACTAAAATGTTCTCAAGAGAAGCATGGTGGAAGGCAGGGAAGGCTGAGGAAAGATTTAAGGAACAATTTAACATTATTTAAAAGTGCAAACATTTACCTGTGTTTGAGGGGAGAAAAAAGCCAGAAGGGTCAATAGGGTACTAACTCTTCTGTGACTTGAGACGGGATGTCCTATAATATGTAACAAAGGCCAGGCTTAGACATGGAGCCCAACAAGACAGTGAACGAGAAGCCAGAGGGTCAGAGGAAAGGAAGGTTATGAAGCCACTTTACACTCCTGTTTGCTGTCAGATAGGACCAGACTTGAAGGGGCATCTGTTCTATAAATACTTCCAGAGGAAGATGAATGCACCACACCCAGTAGTTAGGTATTTAGCCAGGGTGGTTGTTTTTAAATTCTTCCCCATATATCATACCAAGTTCTCCAAGCTACTCTTTTGTTGTTGCTGCTGTTCTTTCCTCAGTAGAGCTAGAGAACAGCTGGTCATCCTCTTCAACATAACTGTTACATCACCCCTCTTAGTTTTTTTTCCCCTTTTGTATCACATTCCAGCTCCCTTGTCTATTTCTTTTAGGATCTTATTTCCAAAGCGGTCATGTCGCTGACCCTCTGCTGGAACTGGGCTGTCTCTTTCGTCTGAGCACCAGTCCATAAAAAGAACATGACAAATGACCAGCAAAGAAAAGCTAGTATCTGACATCCCTAAATGTCACTTTCCTGTGTCCTTCTTTCCTCCCAAGTTTGTTTATTCTCTTGGAGCACATTCTACATGTCAGGACTTCTGGGTGCTCTGGGATATCACAGTGAACAAAACTGATACAAATCCCTCACAAACTTTACTTTCCAGCTGGGGGAGATAGAAAATACAGACTATAGAGGAGTAAAGAATCATCATATGCCAGCTACGTGATGTAGAAAAATAAAATGGGGAAAGAGAAAGATAGTATTTGGGGTTGAAATTCTAATAGTGACCAGGATAGGTTGGATCGAGAAGGTTGTCAAAAATGATTAAAGAAGATAATTTAATTAAAGAAGATAATTTTCCTGGGTTGTCTAATGGTTAATACTTCACCTTCTAATGCAGGGGGGTGTGGATTCAATCCCTGGTCAGGGAACTAAGATCCCACATGCCTTGTAGCCAAAAGAAAACCAAAACATAAAACAGAAGCACTGTTGTAGCAATTTCAGTGAAGATTTTAAAAACGATCCACATCAAAAAAAAATAAATCTTAGAAAAGAAGAGATAATTTAGGTGATACAAACAAACTTTAACACTTCATGAAGTGGGCAGTCTCTTTCCAGGAGCCCAGAGAAACACAAAATGAGACAGAAGGCAGAAGCTTTTACAGGATAAAGAACAAAGAAATAGGTATAGGAGCCCAGAGTTGGCTTGGCATTTGTGGGTTGGCTGGCTGGCTGGAATGTGTTTCTGGTCCAGCGGTGCATTTAGAAAGACACAGTGTTTATTTTTGTGTATGGTGTTAGAAAGTGTTCTAGTTTCATTCTTTTACAAGTGGTTGACCAGTTTTCCCAGCACCACTTGTTAAAGAGGTTGTCTTTTTTCCATTGTATATTCTTGCCTCCTTTGTCAAAGATAAGGTGTCCATAGGTTCGTGGATTTATCTCTGGGCTTTCTATTCTGTTCCATTGATCTATATTTCTGTCTTTGTGCCAGTACCATACTGTCTTGATGACTGTGGCTTTGTAGTAGAGTCTGAAGTCAGGCAGATTGATTCCTCCAGTTCCATTCTTCTTGCTCAAGATTACTTTGGCTATTCAAGGTTTTTTTGTATTTCCATACAAATTGTGAAATTATTTGTTCTAGTTCTGTGAAAAATACCGTTGGTAGCTTGACAGGGATTGCATTGAATCTATAGCTTGCTTTGGGTAGTATAGTCATTTTGACAATATTGATTCTTCTAATCCATGAACACGGTACATTTCTCCATCTGTTTGTGTCCTCTTTGATTTCTTTCATCAGTGTTTTATAGTTTTCTATGTATAGGTCTTTTGTTTCTTTAGGTAGATATACTCCTAAGTATTTTATTCTTTTTGTTGCAATGGTGAATGGTATTGTTTCCTTAATTTCTCTTTCTGTTTTCTCATTGTTAGTGTATAAGAATGCAAGGGATTTCTATGTGTTAATTTTATATCCTGCAACTTTACTATATTCGTTGATTAGTTCTAGTAATTTTCTGGTAGAGTCTTTAGGGTTTTGTATGTAGAGGATCATGTCATCTGCAAACAGTGAGAGTTTCACTTCTTCTTGTCCTATCTGGATTCCTTTTACTTCTTTTTCTGCTCTGATTGCTGTGGCCAAAACTTCCAACACTATGTTGAATAGTAGTGGTGAGAGTGGGCACCCTTGTCTTGTTCCTGATTTCAGGGGAAATGCTTTCAATTTTTCACCATTGAGGGTAATGCTTGCTGTGGGTTTGTCATATATAGCTTTTATTATGTTGAGGTATGTGCCTTCTATTCCTGCTTTCTGGAGAGATCTAAATGTAAGACCAGAAACTATAAAACCCCTAGAGGAGAACATAGGCAAAACACTCTCCGACATAAATCACAGCAGGATCCTCTATGACCCACCTCCCAGAATATTGGAAATAAAAGCAAAAATAAACAAATGGGACTTAATTAAACTTAAAAGCTTTTGCATAACAAAGGAAACTATAAGCAAGGTGAAAAGACAGCCCTCAGAATGGGAGAAAATAATAGCAAATGAAGCAACAGACAAAGGATTAATCTCAAAAATATACAAGCAACTCCTGCATCTCAATTCCAGAAAAATAAACGACCCAATCAAAAAATGGGCCAAAGAACTAAACAGACATTTCTCCAAAGAAGACATACAGATGGCTAACAAACACATGAAAAGATGCTCAACATCACTCATTATTAGAGAAATGCAAATCAAAACCACAATGAGGTACCATTACACGCCAGTCAGGATGGCTGCTATCCAAAAGTCTACAAGCAATAAATGCTGGAGAGGGTGTGGAGAAAAGGGAACCCTCTTACACTGTTGGTGGGAATGCAAACTAGTACAGCCGCTATGGAAAACAGTGTGGAGATTTCTTAAAAAACTGGAAATAGAACTGCCATATGACCCAGCAATCCCACTTCTGGGCATACACACTGAGGAAACCAGATCTGAAAGAGACACGTGCACCCCAATGTTCATCGCAGCACTGTTTATAATAGCCAGGACATGGAAGCAACCTAGATGCCCATCAGCAGATGAATGGATAAGGAAGCTGTGGTACATATACACCATGGAATATTACTCAGCCATTAAAAAGAATTTGTTTGAATCAGTTCTAATGAGATGGATGAAACTGGAGCCCATTATACAGAGTGAAGTAAGCCAGAAAGATAAAGACCAATACAGTATACTAACGCATATATATGGAATTTAGAAAGATGGTAACAATAACCCTATATGCAAAACAGAAAAAGAGACACAGATGTACAGAACAGACTTTTGGACTCTGTGGGAGAAGGTGAGGGTGGGATGTTTTGAGAGAACAGCATCGAAACATGTATATTATCTATGGTGAAACAGATCACCAGCCCAGGCTGGATGCATGAGACAAGTGCTCAGGCCTGGTGCACTGGGAAGACCCAGAGGAATCGGGTGGAGAGGGAGGTGGGAGGGGGGATCAGGATGGGGAATACATGTAAATCCATGGCTGATTCATGTCAATGTATGGCAAAAACCACTACAATATTGTAAAGTACTTAGCCTCAAACTAATAAAAATAAATGGAAAAAAAAAAAGAAAAGAAAGACACAGTGATCTAAGTTTTGGTTGGCTGATGCGGCACCCCAGGTGGGAGCAGTCCCATCTTGGACCTGAAAATTTGTTTCAGGAAGGTGTACTCAGGAAAGCCCTCAAAGACGTGAGGAAGCCAGCCAAACAGGTATTTGGAGTAGGGTACATGGGGCAGAGCAAACAGCCAACATGGAGGCCTTGAGGTAAGAACTGGCTGCTATATGTGAGAAACAGTAAGGCTGTGATAGTAACTGGATAGAGTGGGGTGAACAAGGGGAGAGGAGCAGGGAGGAAGACAGAGAAGTTTGAGTCAGGGTGTGTACAACCTTGTAAGGCCGCTAGAGGGATATTGGCTTTTACTCTGGGATGAGGGGGCCATTGTGGGTTTTCAGGCAAGCACGGCCCACATCTGATTATGCCTTAACAGGATAACCCTGTGTCGAGGGTGGAACAAAGGAGGCAAGGGGGTGAGCTGGGAGAGGAGCTGAAAGCTATTGTTTTGATTCAGCTGCAGCATCACGACTTCTCCAACAGAAACAGTAGAAGCAGAGATGGGGGAAAATGACCAGATTCTAGATACATTTTGAAGGGAGGAGCAATAGAATTTGCTCATGGGATGGATGTGAGGATGAAAGAAAATGAGTCAAGGATGACTTCGTGGATTTTGGCCTAAGCCAATGGAAGGATGGAGCTACTGTTATTGACTAGGGTAGAGAATGACGTCAGGCATGGCAGGGCCGTGGTGGTAGAGCAGGAGTGCAGTTTTAGACGTGTTAAGTCAGAGAAGACCATTAGACCTCCAAGCAGAGATGTGGTGGAGGCCGCTGGAAGTCCACATACAGAGTTCATGGCTGAAGTTCTGGCTAGAGATATAAGTCCTGGACTCATCATCCTGTTCAGGGTATTTATAGCCCTGAGGCTGAAGGCAGTCGCCAAGGTAGCATCCATAGTAAAGATAAGAGGCTCAGTACTTCCCTGTCAGGCCAGTGGTTAAGACCCCATGCTTCCACTGTAGGGGGCACAGGTTCAATCCCCAGTCAGGGAACTAAGATCCCATGTGCCCTGTGGTGTGGTTAAAAAAAAAACAGGCTCAAGAAGTGAGTGCTGGGACATGCCACAGGGGAATGGACTACTTGTTAAAATGTAAGCATGCATACCTAAACATCACACACAGGCATTTTGTGGAAGCATCTAAATTCCACAAAAAAAAGTTAGAGAACTTTGAAGAAAGGGTTATTAAGCTAAGTATGAAGGAAGGAAAGAGATAACAATGGGTGGAACACTTCCAGACAGATGAAACCTCAAAAGGTAAGAAGGCAGCAGTAAGTGAAAAAGCCTGGGCTGGTGGCTAGAAGGTGATGAAGGGACAGTCTGGCTGGAGTAGGCAGCAGGATGGGGAGGAAGGTAGAATGGCTTTGCTTGCTCTTCTCTTCGTTTGCAACTCTACTTCCCAAGCAAACTAACAGCGATGTTGTAGACAAGGCTCCCGGGAAAGAGCCTTTGAGATGGAGTGTTCTCTGGAGATGGATGGCTAATTTGTTTGTATTTTGTTCAGTCACTCAGTCGTGTCTGACTCTTTGCAACCCCATGGACTGCAGCACATCAGGCTTCCCCACCCTTCACCATCTCTCAGAGCTTGCTGAAACTCATATCCATTGAGTCGGTGATGCCATCCAACCATCTCATCCTCTGTTGTCCCCTTCTCCTCCTGCCTTCAATCTTTCCCAGCATCAGGGTCTTTTCCAGTGAGTCAGTTCTTCCCATCAGGTGGCCAAAGTATTGGAGTTTCAGCTTTAGCATCAGTCTTTCCAATGAATATTCAGAGTTGATTTCCTTTAGGATTGACTGGTTGGATCTCCTTGCAGTCCAAGGGACTCTCAAGAGTCTTCTCCAACACCACAGTTCAAAAGCATCAATTCCTTGGTCTTCTTTCTGGTCCAACTCTCACTTTCATACACGACTACTAGAAAAACCATGACAACTGGACGGCTCATTAGCAGAAGGTTTATGGGGATTGCTCACATGCAGGTTTGCTAGGGCATGCTCCTGGGTGATACCCTGAAGGAACTCAGGGAGCTGGGTGGGACAGAGAAGTGATGTGATATGCTTGTCTCTAAGGCTTTAGTGGGTACCACAGGGTGCTCTGGAGCTGGGTTGGCCCTTCAGAATTATCCCAAATAGAGGTAAGGGCAACCGAGTATTTGTATCATTACATCAGCCAGTTATTGGCCTAGGCTCTTCCCCCACGAGACGTGGTATTACCAAGAGAGTTCCTGGTAGCTGAAGGCAGCACCCAGAGAGTGTCAGAGCTCTGAGCCAGCAGCAACTGCTATTCTCAGAAGCTGGAGTGGGGATGATATAGCCCTGAAGACAAGGGGGGATGTGGCTGGTGCACTGCAGTATCTACTAGAAGCATCTTTAAGCTGACACCACACTAAGAGGTCAGATGTTACATTGAAGTAAATGCACAGAAATGGAATTGACTTCTTTCTCAACTCGTGAAAAATGTCCCTTTTTTTGTTGATTTTTGTCAAATGGTTCAGGTTTTCATCGGGGGTGGTGTTATTAAGTTACTTTAGAGAAGTGATAAGAGGGTTGGACAAAATAGGAAAAGTATTCAAGAAATAATGCCATTAAAATATTGCTTAGAGCTGGAGCCTGCCAGTTAGAGAAAATGTGCCAAGAATACAACAGCCTGTATCCAGACTGGAAAGAGAACCAGGCATTCTCTGCTGCTTCCCTAGGAGGCCTTGGGAGATATGTGGAGGTGGCTTTCTCTTCTCAGTGACTGGGGGAACTACAGAATGGGGGAGAACCGTGCACAATGCAGAATTATCCCGACACAAAGACTAATAGTATCTCTATAGAGAAACACTTGTGGTAGAAGCAAGTGAAATGCAACCTACCTATGTAGGATGAACAGGTAACTTATTCTGGTAACCAGGGCAGTTTTGAGATTGAAGAGACGTTATTAATACTTAAGACAACAGACATAAACCATAAGTGAACTAGGACCACGAGAGCCCTGGTGGAGGGACTGCTGGCAGTGTAACCCAGGAGCACAGTGTGTGAAGAGCGTATGCAAAAACTTCCTATGTGGCTTGTGGTCCCCCTCTTGTCATATTGACTATGAAAAAGCATGGAATGTTTCTCCTCCTGTGGCATACAAGTGACCTGTCTTAGCCACAGATTCCTTACTGGTGATGAAAATGATCAATATGCCTAAAATGCTTATATTTTATAATTAATTAATTTGTTTATGGTTGTGTTGGGTCTTCGTTGGGGTGCGTGGGCTTCTCATTGCAGTGGCTTCTCTCATTGTAGAGCATAGGCTCTAGGCGTGCAGGCTCAGTACTTGCGGCTCCTGGGCTCCAGAGCACAGGCTCAGTAGCTGTGGTACACAGGCTTAGTTACTCCACAGCATGTGGGATCTTCCTGGACCAGGGATCAAACCCATGTCCACTGCATTGGCAGGTAGACTCTTAAGCAGTGGACCACCAGGTAAGTCCACTTAGGATGTTTAGTTATAGTATGTACATGAGTTGAACCAGTAACCTCACCTCTCATGATGGTTAAAGTATTATCTCCATGCAGTGCTTCCCAACTATTTTCACATCCTGGCAGACAAATTAATTTTTTAAAAAAGATTTTTTGGATGCAGACCATTTTTTATAAGTCTACTGAATTTGCTACAGTATTCAGAGAAATTGATTTTTAATCATAGGGCATCCTCAGGCGACTGCAGGAGGCTAAAGGTTCCAGGTCTATCCAGCCCTCCCCAGGACTGCAGTGTTGACTTCACCATTCCTGGGACACATGAGGAGTACACCACTGAGAAGCTCTGCCTTCCCAAGTAGGTCTTTGAAATCCTAGAGCGTTTAGTATACAATAGGGAAATGGGGAAGTAGACCTAACTCGTGGTTTTAATACTTCAGTTGAGTTTAGGAATAATTTATGTGTGTTTAAAGTGCTTAAAATGTTTGTGGCTATTTGAATATTTGCAAATTGGAGAGATGAGCCTTAGGTTGCAATCGAAAATGTATACTTCTACAAATGTGATTTCAAATGAACAGAAAATTGGACTCAGTTCATACAGTATATGGTGTCAGAATGTTTCAGAGAGCATGTGGCCTATGGACACACAGTTCACTGCCCTGTTTTGGAAGGAGTAACTGCAGGTCCAGGTTGAGGGGCCAGGAAAGGATGAGCTGGGATGCAGCCAGCAGCCAAGGACAGCAGGATCAGACCCCAGGTGCTGCTGCCACAACCACTCTTCCCGAAGGAGGCCCAAGCTTCCTGGCAGCAGCAAGGTGAGTAGGATTCATCCTGGGAGACCGTTGCTACCTCTTCTTCATACCCTCCCCCGAAGAACAGCCTCCAGGCATTGCTCTCTTTCTGACCCAGCCTAACCACTTGTCTTATTGATAAGAGCCATTCTAACAGGAATGAGATGGTAATCTCATGTGGTTTTGATTTGTATTTTCCTGATTATTAGTGATGTTTGGCTCCTTTTCATGTACCCTTTAGCAATGAAAATGCAAAAATGGTTTATTTGGAAAAATGTCTGATTTGGAAAAATATCTGTTCATATCTGCCCATTTTAAAACTGAATTTTCTTTTTTGCTGTTGAGTGGTTTAAGTCCTTTGTACATTTTGAATATTAATCATTTGTCAGTTATATGATTAGCAAATATTTCTCCCATTCTGTAGGCTACTTTTTCACTTTGTTGATAGTTTCTCTTACTGTGCAGAAGCTTTTTAGTTTGATGTGGTTCCATTTATTTATTTGTGCTTTTGTTGATTGTGCTTTTGGTGTAAACTTCAAAAAATCATTGCCAATGGAATGTCAGGTAGTTTGCACTCTCTGTTTTCTTCTAGGAGTTTCATGGTTTCAGGTCTTACATTCAAATCCATTTTGAGTTGGGTTTTGTGTATGGTGTAAGATATTCGGCCAGTTCCATTCTTCTGAATGCATTTGTCCAGTTTTCCACTACCATTTATTAAGGAGACTGTCCTTTTCCCAAGGTATATTCTTGGCTCCTTTATTATAAACTAATTGACCATATATATGTGAGTTTATTTCTGGGCTCTCTATTCTTCCCCACTGATATGTGTGTTATTTTAATTTAATTTTTTTATCATAGTTGATTTATAATGTTCTAAGTTTCAGGTGTACAGGTAAGTGATTTTGTTACACATAATACTTAGATCCATTCTTTTTCAGATTTGTTTCTCATGTAAGTTATTAAAGAATATTGAGTAGAGTTCCCTGTGCTATACAGTAGGTCTTGTTGATTATTTAATATATAGTAATGTGTAAATGTCAATCCCAAAGTTCTAATTTATCCTTCCCCTTACCTGTCCAATTTGGTAACCATAAGTTTGTTTTCAAAGTCTGGGAGTCTGTTTCTCTTTTGTGAATAAGTTCATTTGAATCATTTATTTATTATGTAGTTTTAAAGTTAATTTTTATTGGAGTATAGTTAATTTACAATGTGTTAGTTACAGCAAAGTGAATCAGTTATACATATACATATATCCAATCTTTTTTAGATTTTATTCCCATAGGTCATAATAGAGTATTGAGTAGAGTTCCCTGTGCCATACAGTAGCATCTACTTTATATATAATAATATTTATAAATGTTATCTGCTGCTGCTGCTAAGTCGCGTCAGTCATGTCTGACTCTGCGCGACCCCATAGACGGCAGCCCACCAGGCTCCCCCATCCCTGGGATTCTCCAGGCAAGAACACTGGAGTGGGTTGCCATTTCCTTCTCCAATGCATGAAAGTGAAAAGTGAAAGTGAAGTCGCTCAGTCGTGTCCGACTCTTCGCGACCCCATGGACTGCATCCTTTCAGGCTCCTCTGTCCATGGGATTTTCCAGGCAAGAGTACTAGAGTGGGGTGCCATTGCCTTCTCCCTAAATGTTATCTACTTTTTATATAATAGTGTATATGTCAATCTCAATCTCCTAATTTACCCCTCCCCCCCATTTCCCACTTGGTGACCATAAGTTTGCTTTCTATATATGTGACTCCACTTGTACCATTTTTTAAGTTCCATTTATAAGTGATACCATATGAAATTTGTCTTTCTCTGTCTCACTTTACTCAGTATGAAAAATCTAAGTCCGTCCATGTTGCTTCAAATGGCACTATTTCATTTTTATGGCTGAGTAATATTCTATTGTGTATATGTACCATATATTCTTTATCCATTCCTCTGTCAGTGGACATTCAGGTGGCTTCCATGTCTTGGCTACTGTAAATAATGCTGCAGTGAACATTGGGGTATGTGTATCTTTTCAAATTATGGTTTTCTTCAAATATATGCCCAGGACTGAGATTACTGGATCATATGGTAGCTCTATTTTTAGTTTAAGAAACCTCCATACTTTTCTCTATAGTGGCTGCACCAATTTACATTCCCAGCAACAATGTAGGATAGTTCCCTTTTCTCCACATCCTCTCCAGCATTAATTATTTGTAGAATTTTTTATAATGGCCATTCTATGTGTATCCTTATAAGCCAATACTATATGTGTATCTTTGGGGGGGCAATACTTTTTGATTACTATAGCTTTGAAATATAGTTTGAATTCAGGGCACATAATGCCTCTGGTTTTGTTCTTCTTTCTCAAAATTACTTTAGCTATTTAGGGTCATCTGTGATTCCATACAAATTTTAGGATTGTTTATTCTGTTTCTGTGAAAAGTGCCATTGGAATTTTGATGGGGAATGCATTGAATCTGTAGGTTGCTTTGGTTAGTATGGGCATTTAATTTATTTGAAGTATTGTTGAGTTACAATGTTGTGCTAACTTTTAAGGTATAACAAAGTGACTCAGCCACACACATACATATATCCTTTTTTATGTTCTTTTATCATAATGGATTATCCCAGGAGATTGGATGTAAGGCCCTGAGCTATATACTGTAGGACCTTGTCATTTATTCATTCTGAACGTAATAGTTAGCATTTACTAACCCCAAACTCTCACTTCATCCCTCTCCCTCCCCCACTTGGCAACCTTAGTTTTGTCGTCTTTATCTGTGAGTCTTTTTCTGTTTTATAGATAGGCTTACTTGTGCCATATTTTAGATTCCACGTACAAGTGATATTATATGGCACGTGTAGGGAGCCCAGAGACTTGCTTGCAGCCAGTGGGAGGCAGATGGGTCTGAGGCTCAGTCTCTGGATGGGGAACCCAGGCATATCACAGGCGCTTTCAGGTGTCCCGGCTGCCCTGCCCTGCCAGCCCTTAGGCCAAGACCATGGGGTGACGGTGACAGCGCCTTCCTTCCCCAGGGCAGCAGCAGGCTGCAGATGACTCCGCTGCTTTCGTGGGCTGCCCTCCTCCCCTCCTGAGCTGGTCCTCCCCTGTCTGGATACCCAGCTGCCTGAGTGTCACTGCACCTTCAGGGGAGCAGGTTGGATCTGGAGGTGGAGCCAGTATTACCTAACTTCTAGTGCTGTGTCTCCCAATCTGTTTGGTGCTTAAGACTTCCCATGTTATTTGCACCCCACTCCAGCACCCTTCCTGTATACCCCACGTTTTGAAAATCCAGTTCAAAGAGACTGTGTCACCTAAGTTCACTTGCTCCCTGTACCTCTTTTTCTCCCTTAATCAGAGATGCAGCTACTAGTCTGAGCTTCTGATTAACTTGAGATAACCAGTGTCACCTGTGGGTCTGGTGACACTGTATGATAGTATGATAATCTTTAGTTGCATCTATGTTGCTGCAAATGGCATTATTTCATTGTTTTTATGGCTGAGTAGTTATTCCATTAAGAATCCGCCTGTAATGTGGGAGACCTGGATTCGATCCCTGGGTTGGGAAGATCCCCTGGAGAAGGGAAAGGCTACCCACTCCAGTATTCTGGCCTGGAGAATTCCATGGACTGTGTATAGTCCATGGGGCCGCAAAGAGTCGGACACGACTGAATGACTTTCACTTTCACTTCACTTTCAGTATTCCATTGGGTATATATATATATACCACATCTTCTTTATCCATTCCTCTGCCAATGCACATTTACATTATTTCCATATTGTGGCTGTTACAAATAGTGCTTCTATGAACATAGGGTGCATGTATCTTTTTGAATTACAGTTTTGTCCCAAATGTATGCCCAGGAGTGGGATTGCTAGATCATATAGTAATTCTTTGTTTAGTTTACTAAAGAACCTCCATACTGTTTTCCATAGTGGCTGTATCAATGTACATTCCCACCAACAGTGTAGGAGGGTTATTTTTTCTCCACACCCTCTCTTGTTGTTGTTCACTCAGTTGTGTCAGACTCTTTGTGACCCCATGAACTGCAACATTCCAGGCTTCCCTGTCCTTCACTATCTCCCTGAGCTTGCTCAAACTCGTGTCCATTGAGTCAGTGATGCCATCCAACCATCTCATCCTCTGTCATCCCCTTCTCTTCTTTCCCTCAATCTTTCCCAGCATCAGGGTCTTTTCCAGTAAGTCAACTCTTCACATCAGGTGGCCAAAGTATTAGAGCTTCAGCTTCAGCATCAGTCCTTCCAGTGAATATTCAGGATTGATTTCCTTTAGGACTGACTGGTTGGATCTCCTTGCAGTCCTATGGACTCTCAAGAGTCTTCTCTAGCACCACAGTTTGAAAGCATCAGTTCTTTGAATATATATGGTTGGTCAGGGACCAACGGAGAAAGTCGTACAAGATGGGGATAAAGAGATCAGCTAAGGCCTGATCATGAAGATTGTGTAGGAGTTTGGATTTTATTCTAAGTACAATAGAAAGTCATTGGAGGTTTGTTCTATTTTTATTTCTACCATTTCTACATGTTTCTTCCTTATAATATTCTTCTCTTTGTTGAAATATTGCCTACTTTTTCCATTACAGTCTTTAACATACTAGTCATACTTATTTTAAATTCCTCATCTGATTTTTTTTAACATATGTCATACCTGAGTTTGGCTCTGAAGATTGCATCATCTCTTGGGAATGTGTTTATTCTTGCTCTTTTGTATACTTCATTTTTTTGTTGTTGTTGAAAGCCAAATGCTTTGTATAGGACAGAAGATATCACTAGAGGAATTTGAAGGCTGTGGTGTTCTAAGGGTAACCATAGCAACAACAAATCTTACATCCTGACCAAGTTAAAACAAACTTCCATGCTAAAGGCCTAGGAGAAGGAAAGGCACGCTCATGTCCAAGCATAAAAATAATCACCTCAGTATTCACTATCCTACACAAAGTATCTGGCTTTCAGATTAAGAATATGAAGCCTTTCCTGCTGAAGTAGAGCTTCTTTCTTTCCTCGGTAGTCTCTAACTACAACTGGTTTTCACCTGTGTCTTAAAAGAACTGTTTTTATTGCTCTTCTCCCAACAAACGTAGGCTTTTGTTCCAAGAATGACAGGTTTTGAGTCTGCATTTCTGACAACTTCCCAGGTGACCGCTTGTCCCAACTAGAGCCTCAACCCAGGGGCTGGCATACTGTTTCTACTAGCAAATATTTTAGACTTTGCAGGTGACATACAATGTTTATTACAGCTCGTCAACTCTGCTGCTATAGCTAGACAGTACATAAACTAAAGGGTGTGACCAGGTTCCAATAAAATTTTAGTTACAGAGACTAAAATTTGAATTTCATAGAATGATTTTATATCCCAAATATTATTCTCTTGGTTGTTTCCATTAGTTATAAATACAAAGCAGTCAATCTTAAAGGAAATTAATGCTGAATATACATTGGAGGGACTGATGCTGAAGCTGAAGCTCCAATACTCTGGCCACCTGATGTGAAGAGCCAACTCATTGGAAAAGACCCTGATACTGGGAAAGATTGAAGGCAGGAGGAGAAGCGGGCAACAGAGGATGAGATGGTTGCAGCCACTGCTGAAACTCTGTTCAACCCACAACCATAGAAAAGATGGGTTGAACAGAGTTTCAGTAGTGGCTGCATTCCCCCCAATCAGCCAGCAGCATGATAGAGCTTTATCAGAATTCTCCTTGGTCTTCTGTATGAATGCATTGTGGTGTGTGTGGAGGGAAATCTTGCAAGAGGATGAAGTTGTTAGCCCAAACCTGGCCCTGAGCAATTCATGGAAAACATTTGGCTGAATGGAATCTAGACAAATTGTACTGATGAACCTGCTTTCAGGGCAGGAATAGAGACGCAGACATAGAGAACAGACTAATGGACACAGCGTGCGGGAAAGGAGAGGGTGGGATGACTTGAGAGAATAAAATGGAAACATACACATTACCATATGTAAAATAGATAGCTCATGGGAAGTTGCTATGTAACACAGGGAGCTCAGCACAGTGCTCTGTGACAACCTAGATGGGTGGGGGTTGGAGGTGTGGAAGGAGGTTCAAGAGGGAGGAGATAGGTGTACACTTATGGCTGATTCATGTTGTTGTATGGCAAAATCCAACACAACCTTGTAAAGCAATTATCTTCCAATTAAAAATAATAATTTTAAAACATTTGAATCTTCTTACCAGCTTATATGGATTCCAGCAGCATCTGCCCCAGATAAGCAGATGTTCAGGTCCTATATCTCCCTATAGGAAATCTGGCTTTCCTCAGATTTGGAATTATATCATAGGCCTATAGGACTTCCCCAGTTGCTCAGTGGTAAAGAATCCACCTGCAATGCAGGAGACACAGGTTCGATTCCTGGGTCAGGAAGATCCCATGGAGGAAGACATGGCAACCCACTCCAGTATTCTTGCCTGGAGAATCCCATGGACAGAGGAGCCTGGCAGGCTACAGTCCATGGGGTTGCAAAGAGTCAGAACAACTGAAGCAACTTAGCACACACGCATAGCCCTATAACCTCAGATCTCAGATTTATTCAAGATAAGTCATTATTTTGGAATTTTTCCAGATTTTCCTTGTTGTATGAATGGGAGAGAGTCTCATTCCAGGTCTGTACATCTCTAAGCTAAAACCAGAAGTCCTTATTGGAGGGTTTAAAGCAATATAGTAATATGATTGGATTTACATTAAAAGCTTATTGTGGCTGTTATGTAGAGAATGGATTGCGGAGATCTGGGTGTAGGACAATGGAAAAGTGGAAAAATAGATAAAAGCTGTTGCATTTGTTTTAATGAAACATGTTGGCAACTTAGTTTGGCTTCTAGCAGTTTTCTACTGGAAAAGGGTGAGTATTTCAGGACATGTTGTTGATGCACAGTAGAAAAGATTTGGTGAAGGAGGGCGTATTATTCAGGATGTAATTAAGAGACAAAAACCACATCAGTAATTTTCAAACACCCCTGTTTTCTCGTCCCATCAGCAGTTTGAACAGGGAAAATTTAATATAAATAATCTTAAATAGTAAAAGGGATTTAACTACTTAGAAGAGTGAAGCTAACTCTACAGGAATGGCAGTTGAAGGAAGCAGTTACTACCTGTAGGACACTTTGGGAGAACAGCCAAAGAAGGAAGAAATTTAGAGGAGGGCGTCAATTCAGAGATTCAGACCTTGTTGGTGACGGTGGACTGTAGCCCACTAGATAGCAGAGAAGTTTGCTAAGATGCCCCAGGCTTAGAATGGCAAGCAATAAACCAGGGTCTGTGTGCCAGAGAAGATCACTAGAAAGCTGCCCCCTGTGATGCTGGCAAAGCTCATGAGTTCTTAAATTTGGTGGTAAATTCTAGGTGAATATACCTACCCTAATTCTAGGCGAATATACCTATGCTTTGCCCCAGCAATTGCATTCCAAGTATTTACTTAAGAGAAATGAGGGGCAGGAGGGACAAGACAAGGACCTAGGGGTGTTTGCAAAAGAAGAGTGATTTCAGTGATGATCCGATGGGCTAGCCAATGGATTATAAGTTAACTATTTAAAGACACAGAATGTGTGTTTCACATAGCATTGCTTCAAGCACAAACCAGTTATTTCATCTGGTGCTCAAAAGAAAATTAGCCATCTCTTCCAATGATGGGAGGGGGAAATGTTTTCTTTGATTATAATGGTAACTACCTAAGAAATTTCCAGAAGTAATTTTGACTTCACATGATTTTTTCCTTACACGTTAACTGGAAAACTTAACCCTAAAGAAATACATGATCCCATTATATATCAGGAGTACACAGTTACATATTGCTTCAAAACAAACCACCAAACTGCCATATTATTTGTTCATGATTCTGTAGGTGAGAAACTGGGGCTAAGTTCAGCTATGTGGTTCTTCTGCTCATCTTGCCTTATGCAGTTTCAGTTTCTGGTGGCTCAACTGGGACTGAATGATCTAAGATGGCCTCATTCACATGTCTGGCAGTTGGTGTTGGCTGGGCCACTTGTCTCTAGCTGACTGGCCTGAACTTGTTCATGTGGAAGTTGGATATTTTAAGCAACAATAGAGAAGGCAAGACCCAAGGCACAAGCACTTTACTAGTGTCTGCTTGTATCACACTTGCTTATGTCTCATTGGTCAATGGAAGCCACAAGACCAAGCCTAATGTTGATGGGGTAGGCAGGAAACTACACAGGGCAGACAGTCATGCGTGGTGCTTGGAGGGCCATTAATTTAACCGCCAATGACAAGGAGATTAGGAACAGGGCTCTCTTCCTGCAGCCAATAAATAACAGCTGAAAACTAAACAGAAAAGTAAACCACTTATTCTTCTGGAAAAACAGTCATTTTCCAAAGAGTATTATAACCTAGTCTAGAACACCTGCAATTTTTCTCAATGTCACAAAATTCTAAAGACAATCAAATTGAAAAATATATGTGTCATAGAATATTTTGAGAAAAGAAAGATCATACAATTAGATGATGATAATGTCTAGCAGCTTCAAGAACATGTTAACTTGACCCTTATGCTTTAAATGAGTATATTTGTAGTCAGGAGATTGAACCACCTGACCTTTAATGTTCTTTTCCAATACTGAGATTTTCATGATAAACCACTTATTAATCAGTCTATTACAGCTCATTCTATCTTGACTGAGAAAAATGCCCTTTTTTATTACAAGCACATACACATACACCTCTGCAGAAAGCAGAGCTCTGAGACAAATGACAGTTTTGTTTCATAATATTTATCTCCTGACGGAAGAGGACCAGCTCATGAGCTCTTGCCTCGTTAGTGAAAATAAAAATCATTGACAACTACCAGAATTATGGGAATGAACTTACTGAAACTTTGGTTTATAAGGGTTATTTCTGACTTTCATTTTTCTTTTTTTAATATTTATTTATGTATTTGGCTGTGCCAGATCTTTAGTTGTGGTATAGGAACTCTTAGTTGAAACATGTGGGATCTAGTTCTCTGACTAGGGATCGAACCCCAGGCCCCCTGCATTGGGAGCATGGAATCTTAGCCACTGGAGCACTGGGGGAATCCCTTCCTTTTTCTTTGAACACCAGAAACTTGGATTTTTCCACCCCTCTTCCTAGTACAATAGAAAGGCTGTAAAAGGAAATGTTGAAGGTTGAAAGTAGGAAAAAAGTTAGTAATGGATGAAGAAGAAAAAAGAGGTCATCAGGATCATGTTTTGTGGTGATTAGATGGGAAAATATAAATAATTTTTACTGTTCTCTAAAGAATTCCCTCTTAAAGTTGAAAATCTTATTTCATATAACATCATGAAAAGAGAACTCTGCTGACCCAGAATTAGATCCCCAAGTTTTTTATTGGCACTGCTGGCACAGCAAAACTTATGGGCAGCTAGTAATTGCCTGAGTGCCCAAAGGTTATGGATCAATTACCCGGACTACCCGTCATGCCAACTTGCAAGCCTGGGGATACTCAGAGAGGCTTGGGATCTTTTTTCACTAAAGCACAATGGCTTATTGTTAGATTTGGAGGAAAAAGAGAGTGAAAGGAAAATGCTATTGAGTGTACTTAGTGAGAAACATCATTTGTATCTGACAGTAGCACATTTTTAATAATGAGGCCAGCAAGGAGAAGGTGGAGAGCAGGAAAGACCTCACAAGGAGGGCTTGGCTTAGCAAGGCAGCTCAGCTGGTATGAAGTAGACCCAAAAGTCCACAGGAGAAAAGAATATTATTTTTTTAAAAGTACAGTGTGCAGCATTTACTCTTATTTTTAGGAGAAAAGTGTTGGGGACTCAACCCCACCCATTAACTTCATCTCATCTCAACTCTCATCTCTCTCGTGCCAGCTAAAATATACACACCTGAAATCTTTTTAAATTGAGCTGATTTTTTTCAATTATTCAAATAGTTGACATCATCCTTTAATAAAAGGAAATTTCACTTTAGCAAGTTAGTTTTAGGTTGAATCATATGGAATTGCCATTATTCTACTATTTTTGACTCTAAAACAGCAACTTCATATTGCCTAGCTTCCTACAGTACCTATAAGTGTGTGATACATTTGGCATTTTATATTTGTGATAATAGGATGGCTTATTTAATAGATGGTCCTGGGACTATTAGATAAGCATTTGTGGAAAAGTAAAGCAGGAATCCTACATCAATCCATAGACAAAAGTTAATTCCAAATACTACTATTTAGTTAAGTGTTAAAATGACTGAAAATTGAGAGATTTTGGATGAATATTTATGTATTTGGGGGAGGGTACAGAAAGCATTTGTCAAAAAAGCATAGGATAAAGCCATAATACATTTAAATAAGGTTTTTAAGGTAAATATTATGTTGATGCCAAAACATCAACACCTATCTTTTAGAAATTCCACAGGGACTTCCCTGGTGTCCAGTGGTAAAGAATCTGCCTGCCAATGCAGGGGACATGGATTCAATCCCTGGTCCAGTAAGATCCCACAGGATGCCATGGGACAGCTAAGCCTGTGTGCCACAACTACTGAGGCTGGGAGCCACAACTAGTGAAGCTCATGTGCTCTAGAGCGCATGCTCCCCAACAAGAGAAGCAACCACAGCGAGAAGCTCACACATTGCAACTAAAGAAAGCCTGTGCACAGGCTTTAAATTTAAAAAATTAAATTTTTTAAAAACTCCACAAATAGGGAATTCCCTGGCACAAATAGGGAATAACCTCTGGACAGTGGTTAAGACTCAGTGCTCTCACTGCTGAGGACCCGAGTTCGATCCCTGGTCAGGGAGCTAAGATCCTGCAGCCACACAGCACAGCCAAAAAGATTAAAAAAAAAAAAAAAAAGGTGAAAAACTCCACAAGTAAAAATAAAGCACAATTTTAAAACTGGGGGAAATATTCGCAATGACACAGCAGAAAAGAAGCAGAGACCCTTAATATCTAAAGAACTCTTAGCTATCAACAGGAAAGTGATACACTCCAATTAAAAATGAACAATTTCCCGGGGATTTCTGTGGTTTTCCAGTGGTTGACATTCCGCACTGCAAATGCAGGGAGTGAGGGTTCGATTCCTAGTCAGGGAACTAATATCCCACATGCCTTGGGACATGGCCAAAATATTAAAAAAGAGAACAATTTCCAAAAGGAGATGTACAAATCCCAGTAACCTCACAATCAAACATAGGGAAATTAAAAACATTACTGAAATACTGAGTCCCATCTTTCAAATTAATAAAGTAAAAAGAATAAGCAATGGTAAGAGTATAGGACAATAAATGTTCTCATGCGTGGTTGGAGAGGTGACGCTAAATTCATGCTTTCTAGTGGGCAATTGGTAATTTACATTGAAAATATTAAAACTCTGCGTAACTTCTGAGCTCACAGTTCTACTTTTTTGCAAGTTATCTTAAGGAAAAACCCACAAATATGTCCAAAGTTACATGTATAAGTATTTCATCAACTTGAAAAATGTGGAAACTAGCTAAATATCCTAATATAATAGAATTTTTAAATTGTTAGAATTGTGAAAAATCACGACACATGCAACATAAAATACTGTGCCTGGGATCAAACCAAACTATAAAAATATGTCTATGCCTGGAGGAAAGTATGCCACTTATATAAAAGTAAAAGCTCAGACCATAAGTCAATATGTTGGGACTTCCCTGGTGGTCCAGTGGCTAAGACTAGATCCCACATGCCACAGCCAAGACCCAGCACAGCCAAATATATAAATAAAATTCTTTTGAACATTACAGCATACTAACACATATATATATGGAATTTAGAAAGATGGTAACAATAACCCTATATGCAAAACAGAAAAAGAGACACAGAAATACAGAACAGACTTTTGAACTCTGTGGGAGAATGTGAGGGTGGGATATTTCAAAAGAACAGCATGTATATTATCTATGGTGAAACATCACCAGCCCAGGTGGGATGCATGAGACAAGTGCTCGGGCCTGGTGCACTGGGAAGACCCAGAGGAATCGGGTGGAGAGGGAGGTGGGAGGGGGGTTGGGGATGGGGAATACGTGTAAATCCATGGCTGATTCATATCAATGTATGACAAAACCCACTGAAATGTTGTGAAGTAATTAGCCTCCAACTAATAAAAAAAAAAAAAAGTCAATATGTTACATACCTACCTATACACATACCCATACTAATTTGTTGTTCACTTTTTTCTCTGAACACTGTATTGTGAAAATCTTCCCACATAAATAAATGGCATCATAAAAAAAAAAGTCAGTGTGTTTACTATACAACTCAGAGTAGGGGCAAGATTCCCACCATGATTTGAACAGTATTCAGCAGCCCTGGTCTTATTTCCTAGTCTTCACTGATTACCTGATACCCATGAGGTACTGAGATGCATAATGGTGATGTCATTTCCTACACGGAACATAATGATATCCCAGTTTAGCCTCCTTCTCCAGAGTGGGGAGTAGAATCATTCTGACATAGTTCTAGGTTGCCACGGCAGTGGCACTGAAGAGAGGGGTGAGATAAATCCCACTTTGTGGGCCAGGTGAAATCTGGCTTTTATAAACACTGATTTTAGTAACAGCTTATTATCATCCCAGGAGTATGCCCCTCCCTGCCCCTAACACTCCTTATTCCCTTCATCCTGCCTTTTTTCCTTCCCCATATATACCACCTTCTAATACTTTCTCAAATTTACATATTTATAATTGTTATTATCTGTCTCCCCCTACTGGTATGAAGGTAGAGATTTTTGTCTGTTTTATTCACTACTGTATCTGCTCAGTGGGGCTTCCCTGGTGGCTCAATGGGTAAAGAATCTGCCTGCAATGCAGGAGACATAGGTTTGATCCCTGGGTCGGGAAGATCCCCTGAAAGAGGGAATGGCAACCCACTCCAGTATTCTTGCCTGGGAAATCCCGTGAACGGAGGAAACTGGTGGCCTGTGGTCAGTCCATGGGGTCACAAAAGAGTCAGACACGGCTTAGCAACTGAACAGCAACAAATACCATGCACTGGACACCTTAATTCAATTAAATAAGGACAGGTTTTTGGAGAAGACAGATCACAAATGCACAGCATGAGGGGGATTGGGGAAGAGAGCAGTCGCAGTCCAGTCTTTTCGCCTTGCTCCTGATTGTGAGGGGGGTGTTGGGTAAGACCTGATTGGTGATAAGTGAGTCAGATATCTCTTATTTATTTATGTATTGTTGCCTGTCATGGATCTCTGTTGCTATGCAGGTTTCTCTAGTTGTGGAGAACGGGAGCCGTGCTCTAGTTGCCGTGTGTGGGCTCCTTGGCGTCTCTAGGTACTTGGGCTTCAGTAGCTGCATCACACAGGCTCGGTATCTACAGCCCACAGGCTTAGTTGCTCCACAGCATGTGGGGTCCCCGCAGATCAGGGACTGAACCTGTGTCTCCCTGTGTTGGCAGGCAGATTCTTTACCACTGAGCTACCAGGGAAGCTCCAAATGCCTCTTAATGAAAATGCAGAAAGCTGCCTCTATTTCCCTACCAACTGTCCCTGAAAGATGCTGCCCACTGAATCCACAGTGAGGACCCCAAAGTGAAAGGGCTGGGAACACCCCTCTTATTGACTCTACCTTAGGTTTAAAGCTGATGAGCAGTTCTCCAGTAATCCAGAGTTGCTCATCCAGGAGCAGAGAAGTGTGTGACAAAACAGTGAAACAGTGGCATTAAGTTACATCTCAAGAAGAAGAATTGCAAAGCTGAGCAGATATTTATAATGATGGTCATTTCTAATGGATTTTTTCCTTAATCCACACTTTCGGCCTCACTGCTTAGAATTCTTCTTTTACTTTCTACATTCAAATTCACCATTCTCGGAAGGATTGTACATTCACCCTAGAAAAACTAGTTCTTTGAATCGGACTTCATAATCACGTTCATTATATCTTCCTGCTGAGCAAGATCAGCTTTAAGCTTGTTTAGGTAGAAGCGAAGTTTAAGAATGTATGTGCTGCCCTTCTTTTCCTCTCCCCACGTAATCTGTCACAGCTCCTGGCTTTTGCCTCTTTGCTGATCATTAGTTTGAATGCGCCTACAATGAAGAAAGCCTTCATTTTTCTGCTTTAACAAAAGGGGAAAAAAAGATGTCTCCTCCTGCGAGTACAAAACAGTCAGGTTTCACAACATGAACAGGAACTTCAAAATTGTTGCCAGTTCCTGACATACAGATAATTCTTCCAGAATTGCAGTTTTTCCAGTCCAAATTATACTTGAAAATCTACTAGCTCCCTAGAATAAACTCTATGTAATGTCCAGCTCATACCACCCCTGCTGTAACCGGAAGAACACTGCTTCATATTTCTCCCTTGAAAGGCAATGCAGTCTAGTTGATAAGAGATCAGAGCCAACACCGGAAAACCTGACTGTATTCTACTCTTAGAAGCTGCATTTTTTTCCTTTTCCTGTCTTTGTATCTCTTCCTCCCTTCCTTTCCCTCACCCCCCATTTCTCCCTCCTCGTCTTTCTCCCTCCTCAATCCCTGTCTCTCTCCATCTCTCTCTGTTTCCTTCTCTCTCTCCCTCTCTCCTACAATGAAATATCTGTTATATTATATTAGGACTTACAGTACTAGGTGATGACAAGGATGTAAACAAACTTGACCTTTCATATATTGCTGGCGGAAGTATAAAACAGCACAAGCACTTTGGGGAAAGGCTTTGCAGTTTCTTATAAAGTTAAAACATGAGGACTTTCCTGCTGGTCCAGTGGTTAAGACTCCATGCTTTCAGTGCAGAGGGCACAGATTCCATCTGTGGTCAAGAAAGTTCCAGATGCTCTGTGGTGCAGCCAAAAAAAAAAAAAACATCAAATGTGTGGCCCAGTCATTCTATTTCTAGGTGTTTCCCCAAGGGGAATGAAAACATGTGTCCACAGAAAGACTTTAATAAGATGCCAGGGCAGCTTTATTCATAATATCCCCAAACTGGAAACTACATAAATATCTTCAACAAATGAATGGGTACACGAATTATGGTATGTTCATACAATGCATTACTTCTCAGCAATAAAAAGGAATGAACTCTTGATACATGCACTAATCTGGATGAATCTCACCAATCTTATGTTGAGTGAAAAGGTAGACACAAAGGAACACATACTATGTGGTTTTCATTTACACAGATTTAGAACATGTTCAACAAATTTATGGTGCTAGAAATAAGATCATTAATTCCCCAGGGAAGAGAGATGGCAGTGGCGGGGGGTGGGGAGGGTTGTGTGGATTGCCTTAAAGGGGAATAAAGGAACTTTCTGGGGAAGTGAAAATGAAAATGATTTTTGCCTTTATTGATATGGTTATTTTGAGGCTGTTTATATTTGTCAAAAGTCATTAGACCAGGGGCTTCTCTGGTGGTCCAGTAGTTAAGAATCCACCTACCAATGTAGGGCACACAGGTTCGATTCCTGGTCCGGGAAGATCCCATATGCCCCAGGGCAATTAAGCCTGAGTGCCACAACTACTGAGCCCACCCACCCCAGAGCCTATGCTCTGCAAGAAGAGAAACCACCCCAGTGAGAAGCCCGGGCACCCCAACAAAGAGTAGCCTCCGCTCGCCACAACTAGAGGAAGCCAGTGCGCAGCAACAAAGATCCAGAACAACCCAAAAAAAGCAAGCACAATCTTTATTTAAAAAAAAAAATCATCAGACCATATACTTAATACCCATGCATTATATTCTGTGTAAATTATGTCATAATAAATGTGACTGAAAATTCATACTGGAATCTAGTCAAGGGTTTAAATTATTTTTTTCCCAGAGCACACTGGTGGATTGTATATCAGCCTCTCTGTGAATCTGCATAGTTGTAGACAAGAGGAGGTGGGTTAAATCAATGAGGTCATGGGTCTATTAGTAAAACTTCTACTATCTGCCCCTATTAAATTCAACAGTCACGGAGCCCTTCAGTCTGCCAGATAACATGGTGGGCATTATTAGACATATAAAGATGAATTATTCAGAATTCCCACTCTCAGGTGATTGCTAATTATTTCTGGCCTAGTGGTGATAAAAAAATGTCCATGCACTTAACTAATCACTGTAAAATAAAGAATAATAAGTGGGTAGCATAGGACCATATTTAATGCAGTCTTACTTAATACCAAGAAATGTCATGATAGCCCATGAGAGGTCTTATTTATATATGGTTCCTAAGCCCTCTAGGAAGAATTTTGAGGGGTACTTTGCAGCCCTAGAATGGATTAGCAAACACTGGCCTTACAACTCTTCCATAAAGAAGTTGGGACGGGGTTGCCTTCCTTCCCCTGGGAAGGGCGGACAGCAAACTAGAAAACAAGCTTAAGAGGAGGATGAGTAAAGGGCAAACGGCATCTACTTTGAGACACCGGGAATGATAGGAGACGGTTAACAGAATTATCAAGATCAGGAAGCAGAGAACAGTTTCACATGGTCTTGGTCTAGGTCTTCATATTAAGTGGAAAGGAGAGCAGCCAAGATGGTGGAGTAGAAGAACACTAAGCTCACCTCCTCTTATGAGCACACCAATCTGCAGAATACTCATGGTTGAAAAATTCTTAAACCAGAAAGGGCTTTCTACAACTAAAAGCATAAAAAAAGGAGCCACAGGAAGACTAGTAGAGGGGGGTGGACTGGCAAAATAATCAAATCATATAACCTTCCCCCATGGGCAACCCACAACATGGATAATAACTATATTACAGAGGTTCTCTCATAGAAGTAAGAGTTCTGAACCCCACATGAAGCCTCCTAGCCCAAGGGTCCAGCACTGGAAGGAGGAACCCCCAGAGCATTTGGTCTTGAAGGCCAGTGGGGCTTGATTGCAAGACTTCCTCAGGCTTGGGGGAAATTCACACTTCATTCTTAAAGGACACACACAAAATTTCACACATATCAGGACCCAAGGCAAAAGCAGTGATTTCATAGGAGCCTGGGCCAGACCTACCTGCTGGTCTTGGAGAGTCTCCTTGGAAGCTAGTAGACAGTGGTGACCGTCATTATCAGGGAGTATTCATCTGCATGAACTCTCCTAGAGGCTGACATCTTACTTGGGTCATTAGCACTATGACCTGGCCCCACCCAGCAGTCTGTAGGCTCCAGAGCTAGGATGCCTAAAGATTCCTGGGCCCACAGACACTTCTAGACATACTGCTAGACAGGGTCCTGCCCACCAGGAGACCAAGACCCAGCTCCACCCACCACTGGGCAAGCACACCCCATCAGGCCAGGACATCTGCACACACCTCTAGACCAGGGAGCCAGACACCAGAAGCCAGAAATGTATGGTCCCACAGGCTACCAACCAAATTGGCAAACACAGGCCAGAAAATACTCTGGGACCATCTGGCCCCTGGGTGTTAGATGATAAGAGAGGAGTGCATTGCTAGGATGCATAGGACATCTCCCACAGAGGGCAACTTCTCCAAGGTTGAGAAACCCACAGCTAACATCATACTCAATGGTGAAAGGCTGAAGGCATTACCTCTAAGATCAAGAACAAGTCAAATATGCCCACTCTAGCCACCTTTGGTTCCATATGTTTTTTGGAAGTCCTGGCCACAGCAATTGGAGAAGAAATAAAAGGAATCCAAATAGGAAAAGAAGAAGTAAAACTGGCACTGTTCACAGATGATGATGCTATACATAAAAAATCCTAAAAAGGCTACCAGAAAACAACTAGAACTCATCAGTTAATTTGGTAGTTGTTGGAAACAAAATTAATATACAGAAATCTGGTGCATTTTTATATACCAGGGGTCCCCAACCACTGGGATCTAATGCCTGATGGTCTGATGTAATAATAATAGAAATAAAGTGCATAATAAATGTAATGCACTTGAATCTTGAAACCATCCCCTCACTCACAGCCTATGGAAAAATTGTCTTCCACAAAACCGGTCCCTGGTGCCAAAAAGATTGGTGACTGCTACGTGTATACTAACAGTGAAATATCAGAAAGAGAACTCAATCCCATTTATCATCACATCAAAAAGAATAAAATGCCTAGGAATAAACATATCTAAGGAAGCAGAAGACCTGTACTCCAGAATCTATAAGACACTAATGAAAGAAATTAAAGATGATATAGTAATAAACAGATGGAAAAATAAACTATGTTCTTGGATTGGAAGAATCAATGTTGTTAAAATGACCATACTACCTAAGGCAATGTACATATTCAGTGCAATCCTTATCAAATTACCAATGGCATTTTTCAGAGAACCACTACAGAACAGTAGTGGTACTGGCACAGTAATCAGAACAGGATGGTACTGGCACAAAAACAGACAGATAAATCAATGCAACAAGATAGAAAGCCCAGAAATAAACCCCTGCATTTATGGTCAATTAATCTACAATAAAGGAGGCAAGAATATACAGTGGAGAAAAGACAGTCTCTTCAACAAGTGCTTCTGGGAAAACTGGATAGCCACATGTAAAAGAATGAAATTAGAACATTAATACCATACACAAAAATAAACTCAAAATGAATTAACGCCTAAATGTAAGACTGAATACAATAAAACTCCTAGAGGAAAATGTAGACAGAATACTCTTTGACATTAAATTACAGCAATAATTTTTTTGAATCTATCTTCTAGAGTAATGGAAATAAAAATAAACAAATGGGACCTAATTAAGCTTTTGCACAGCAAAGGAAACCATAAGCAAAACAAATGGACTATCTATGGACTGAGAGAAAATATTTGCAAAGGATGTGACTGACAAGGCATTAATTTCCAAAATATACAAACAGCTCATACAGCTTAATATAAAAAAATCCAATCAAAAAATCAGCAGAATACCTAAATACACATTTCTCCAAAGAAGACATAAAGATGGCCAACAGGCACGCAAAAAGATGCTCAGTATCACTAATTATTAGAGAAATGCAAATCAAAATTACAGTGAAGTACCACCTCACACCAGTCAGAATGGCCATCATTATGAAGTCTACAAATAACAAATGCTGGAGGGGGTGTGGAGAAAGGAAACCCTCCTCCACTGCTGGTGGGAATGTAAATTTATACAGCCACTATGGATAACAGTATGGAGATTCCTTAAAAAAACTAAAAACAAAGCTACCATATGATCCAGGGATCCCACTCCTGGGCATACATCTGAGGAAAATTCTAATTGGAAAAGATACATGCACCCCAATATTCATAGCAGCACTATTTATAAAATCAAGACATGGAAGCAACCTAAGTGTCCATTGACAGAGGAATGGATTAAAGAAATATGGTACATATATATAGTAAAATACTACTCAATCATAAAAAAGAATGAAATCATGCCATTTGCAGCAACATGGATAGACCTAGAGATTATCATATTTAGTGAAGCAAGTCAGACAAAGACAAATATCACATATGTGGAATCTACAGTATGATACAAATGAACTTATTTAGAAAATAGAAACAGACTCACAGACATAGAAAGCAACCTTATAGCTACCAAAAGGGATAGTAGGGTGGGAGGCAGAGAGAAATTAAGAGTTTGGGATTAACATATACATACTACTGTATATAAAATAGGTAAACAAAAAGTATCTACTGTATTAGCACAGGGAAGTATACTTACTGTCTTACAGTAACCTACAATGTAAAATAATCTGAAAAAGAATATATATGTGTATGTGTGTGTGTGTATCTCACATTGCTGTACACATGAAATTAAAATACAATGTAAATTAACTATACTTCAATTTTTTAAAAAGCTAAAAAAATATTAAAGGATGATGTAAAACTGAAACAGCAAACATTCATCAGAGCAGACAATCTCAGTGACTTCACACAATAAAAGTTTCTTTCTTCCCCCACATAAAGTGCTAAGCAAACATTCTTGTTCGGGCAGTTCTCCTGAAGCTCTGTCCTCTAAGTGATGACTTGGGGATATAGGTGCTTCCATTTTGTGACGTCAAGGTAGTTTTAGTGCCATGTAGCTAACAGACAAGAAACAAACACATGGATGATTATGTGGACTGTTTTACAGGTCATGCCAGGAAGTGGCGTATATCAATTCTGCCCACATTTCATGGACCAGAACTCAGTCACATGATCCCACGTAGATGCAAGGATGGCTGAGAAATTTAGCTTAGCTGTGTTCCCAGCATAGAAAAGAGCCAGACTGGTGAACACCAACAGTCCTGACCATGGCGAGACTACTTATTGAGCAATTTGACAGCCATAAATGCTCAGCGTTCAACTGTTCAAGGGAAGCTGAAAGAGATGACATAAAGTTGTGGGGAAGGGGAGGTAGGAAGTACTCTTCTCTCCAGAAAATGCTGTGTTCCTCATTGAGAATAAGAGAGCAAATCAACAGTTGAAACCAGAAGAGCAGCACGATGCCACAAATGTCATGTGACCCAAGAGCCAGAGAAGAAAAACAGCAGAGTTCTGGGGTCAGAATGAATCTGTCAAAGGCATTGTACAATGGCCCCTATGCTTTGATGACCTCCAAGCCTGGAGTTGGCACATTGTTTAGAGCAGCAGGAGATTGAAGAGGGTCAACTGATTTGAATTGTCAGTTGGTATCCCTAGTAGTTCAGCTGGTAAAGAATCCACCTGCAATGGAGGAAACCCCCGGTTCCATCCCTGGGTCAGAAGATCCCCTGGAGAAGGGATAGGCTACCTATTCCAGTTTACTTGGGCTTCCCTGGTGGCTCAGATGGTAAAGAATCTGCCTGCAATGCGGGAGACCTGGGTTTGATCCCTGAGTTGGGAAGATCCCCTGGAGAAGGGAGCAGCCACCTACTCCAGTACTCTTGCCTGGGAAAATTCCATGGACAGAGGAGCCTGACAGGCTACAGTCCATGGGGTCACAAAGAGTCAGACACGACTGAGCAACTTTCAATAGATAGATCATTCCAGAAGTTTAGCTGGGAGCTCTGACTAGATCTCTCATGCGTTATTAGTTGGGCTCCTGTTTTGGGTTTTTTTTTTTTTTTTTTTTTCTCATTTGTTGAGGTAGACTAAAAAATGAGGGACACTTCCTCAAAAAGTTAAACATAGAGTACCACCTGGTCCAGCAATTTCACTTCTGGATATTTACCCAAAAGAATTAAAAGCAGGGACTCAAACAAATATCTGCACTCCCATGTTCATAGCAGAATGATTCACAATGGCCAAAAAGTGGAAACATCCCAAATACCTATGAACAGATGCATGGATAAAGAAAATGCAGTATATACATGCAATGGAATATTATTCAGCCTCAAAAAAGAAGAAAATTCTGACACATGCTACACTGTAGTTCATATGGTAAAGAATCTGCCTACAATGCAAGAGACCTGGGTTTGATCCCTGGGTTGGGAAGATCCTCTGGAAAAGGGACTGGCAACCCACTCCAGTATTCTTGCCAGGAAAATTCTATAGACAGAGGAGCCTGGTGGGCTATATAGTCCATGGGGTCACAAAGAGTTGAACACGAATGTGCGGCTAACAGTAACTAGCACAGCATGGATGAACTAGGCCAGCACAGATGAACTAAGTGAAAGAAGCCAGACAAAAAGAACAAATATTGTATGATTCCACTTATATGATGTATCTAGGACAGGCAAATTCATAGACAGAAAGTAGAATAGAAGTTACCAGGTGCCAGGCAAATTCATAGACAGAAAGTAGAATAGAAGTTACCAGGTGCAAGAGTTCCCTGTTGGTCCAGTGGTTAAGACTCCAAGCTTCCAATGCAGGGGGCCTGGGTTCAATCCCTGATGAGGGAACTAGATCCCAACTAAGACCTGACACAGTCAAATAAATAAATAGTAAAAGAAAACAAATGCTTTAAAAAAAAAAAAGAAGTTACCAAGGGCTGTGTGTTTTGGCAGGGAGGGGAGTTACTGTTTAATGGGTACAGAGATGGAAAAATTCCAGAAATGGATAGTGGTAATAGTTGGACAGTGTTGTGAATGTACTTCATGTCACTGAAATGACTACCTAAAAATGGTTAAAAGGGTAAATTTCATGTTATCCATATTTTACCATAATTAAAAATATTATTTTAATGAAGGACCTGGGCTCTCCAACAGAGAAACAAATAATGTGTCCTAAGAGCCAGATAGAGAACAATTCTAGTCTGTAAATGGGGGTGGGTGGATCCAAGTAAAGCTTCATGGAAGAGACAACGACATCAGCTTGGCCTTGGAGAATTTCAAGCTGGATGTTGGGAGGAAGGGGAGACAAGGAGGACATATTCCAGGCAGTGAGGCAATGTGAGCAAGCACAGGGTCATAAAAGTATGTAACATTACCTAAGAAATGGTGACCAGTCTAGTTTGTTCATTGCATCTCCTGCCTTCCCTGTTGGGGCCTCTGATGTGCTCCCATCAGAGCTATATTTGGCAACAGCTGGCTGTTCAACATTCCCTGGATGCCAGGCCCTGGGGCCCCATGTTGGCCACAGCAAACTCCTACTTGACTTACTTTGGACAAGCATAACCCACAGTGATATACACATGAATATTTTCACTTTATTCATACTAAGGGAGTTTACATAATTATATAATACACCCGTGTAAATAACCTCATATATGCAGATGACACCACACTTATGGCAGAAAGTGAAGAAGAACTAAAGAGCCTCTTGATGAAAGTGAAAGAGGAGAGTGAAAAAGTTGGCTTAAAACTCAACATTCAGAAAACTAAGATCATGGCATCTGATACCATCACTTCATGGCAAATAGATGGGGAAATAATGGAAACAGTGACAGACTTTATTTTGGGGGGCTCCAAAATCATTGCAGATGGTGACTGCAGCCACGAAATTAAAAGATGCTTGCTCCTTGGAAGAAAAGTTATGACCAACTTAGACAGCATATTAAAAAGCAGAGACATCACTTTGCCAACAAAGGTCCCATCTAGTCAAAGCTATGGTTTTTCCAGTAGTCATGTATGGATGTGAGAGTTGGACTATAAAGAAAGCTGAGCACTAAAGAATTGATGCTTTTGAACTGTGGTGTTGGAGAAGACTCTTGAGAGTCCCTTGGACTGCAAGGAGATCCAACCAGTCCATCCTAAAGGAAATCGGTCCTGAATATCCATTGGAAGGACTGATGTTGAAGCTGAAACTCCAATACTTTGGCCATCTGATGCAAAGAACTGACTCATTGGAACAAACCTTGATGCTGGGAAAGATTGAAGGTGGGAGGAGAAGGGGACAACAGAGGATGACATGGTTCGATGGCATCACCGATTCAATGGACATGAGCTTGACTAAACTCCGGGAGTTGATGATCGACAGGAAAACCTGGCATGCTGCAAAGAGTCGGACATGACTGAGCGACTGAACTGAACTGTCACCTTTTTTAGGGGGACTTACTTTCTGAGGGATTTTGTCCTGAGAATTTGTTTATATATTGTCAGATGTGTGGATGAATAATATTTCTGAAATGTTAACTAAAATTTTTCTTCTCCATGCTTCCTCCTTTGTTTCTTGCTGCTCAAGTAGGTAGGTGAGTGTGTGCACACTGCCTCAAGGGAGGAGTGTGACAGGGTGGTCTTTTGTTTTTTAACTGAGTTGTAATTGACATACCAGGGCTTCCTAGGTGGCTCAATGGTAAAGAACTCACCTACCAATGCAGGAGACACAGGTTCAATCCCTGGGTTGGGAAGATCCCTTGGAGGAGGAAATGGCAACCCACTCAAGTATTCTTGCCCGGGAAATCCCATGGACAGAGGAGCCTGGCGGGATACAGTCCATGGAATCACAGATTTGGACACGACTTGGCGACTGAATAACAATTGACATACCACTACATTCATTTCAGACAGGGTGGTGGTTAACATCCTTCCAAAAGTTGGGCATGGCTCTTTTCTCTGAATAAGGCAGCACTTTGATCCTCTTAAAATCAACATGATAGAAGTTTCTGAACACCAGTAGTCAGGTTTGCCTATTTGTGTGTGTGTGGGGGGGAGGCGCGGAGGATGGAATTTAACTCTTTATTCCCTGTCCAAGACAATTCTCAGTGACATTATGTAGTGTATTGTCTGTGCAGTTTCCAGCCTTCTGCTGAAGATGGCTTCATCATCACACTCCTGGACTGCCCTGCATCACAAACTGCTGTAGTTCATTAGTCTAGGGAGTGGACTAACCCCACCCCACAGCCAAGCCCTGCAGGCCCACCCGGCACACTGTTTGAAAGGAGGGAGATCCATTGGAGAAGGAAATGGCAACCCACTCCAGTGTTCTTGCCTGGAGAATCTCAAGGACGATGGAGCCTGGTGGGCTGCCATCTATGGGGTCGCACAGAGTCGGACACAACTGAAGTGACTTAGGAGCAGCAGCAGCAGCAGCATGTCATGAAAGACATATACCATCTAAGTAATAAATGTGATTTGGAAGCCTTAAAAAAAAAAAAAAAAAAAGAAAGGAGGGAGATCTCTGACCATTTTATTACTCATCCTGGGGCAGAAATGAAGGGCTGAGGGACAGCCAAACTGACATCCATGCCTCATCCATGGACAAGGATGAGGGCAGTCTCTCCCTAGTAACTGCCAAGAAACAGGAAGTGGACATAATTTCTCAACACATATTTTCATAGTAGAAAACTCAAAGTGTACTCTAGCCATGTGATCAAAAATAAAAGCACCAGAAAAAGGCAAACAGACATGCTGTAACTCTCGCCTAGACAACCTAGGTAGACACCTTGTTAGTGTTAGTCGCTCAGTCGTGTCTGACTCTTTGTGACCCCATGGACTGTAGCCCACCAAGCTCCTCTGTCCATGGGATTCTCCAGGCCTGAATACTGGAGTAGATTGCCATGCCATCCTCCAGGGGATCTTTCCAACCCAGGGATCGAACCCAGGTCTCCTACATCACAGGCAGATTCTTTACTGTCTGAGCCACCAGGGAAGCCCAGGGAGATACCTTAGCTCTTCTGAAAAATATCTCCAGCTTGCTTTCAGGGAGCTTGGGAGCCTCCTTGTAATTAGTTCCCTTGGTAGAAAGATACACCCTCCTTGTAGCTCCCAAAGCAGTGCTTCTCAAACTGTACTGTGCTTACCAATTACCCGGGAACCTTACTCAAAAGCAGATTCTGGTTCAGTACATCCGAGGTGGGGCTCAACATTCTGCATCTCTCTTTTATTAAAATTAATTTTTACTGGAGCATAGTTGCTTTACAATGTTGTGTTAGTTTCTGCTGTTCTGCAAAGTGAGTCAGCTATATGTATACATACATGCCCTCTTTTTTGGATTTCCTTTCCATTTAGGTCACCACAGAGCAATGAGTAGTTCCCTGTCCTATACAGTAGGGTCTCATTAGTTAGCTATTTTACACATAGTATCAATAGTCAATCCCAGTCTCTCAATTCATCCCACCCCCCTCCTCTCCCCCTCAATGTCCATACATTCTACTAACACCTATCGGCCACCTGATGTGGAGAGCTGACTCATTTGAAAAGACCCTGATGCTGGGAAAGATTGAGGGCAGGAGGAGAAGGGGATGACAGAGGATGAGATGGTTGGATGGCATCACCGACACAACGGACATGGGTTTGGGTGGACTCCGGGAGTTGGTGATGGACAGGGAGGCCTGGCCTGCTGCGGTTCATGGGGTCACAAGGAGTCAGACACGACTGAGTGACTGAACTGAACTGAATTGTTCTCAAATTCTTCCAAAAAATTGCAGAGGGAGGAACACTGATTGTACAAGGCCACCATCACCCCAATAGCAATACAACATTCTGCATCTCTAACAAGTTCCTAGGTAACTTGGGTGTGGCTGATCTTGGCGTAGCAAGGTCCTAAAGCAGTGTTTCTCAAAGTATGGTCCTTGGACCAGCAGCATCTGTAGCACCTGGAAACTGGTTAGAAACGCAAATTCTCAGGTCTCATCTGGCCTCCTCAGCCTAACCCAGATCTCCTTCTTTTCTGAATCAGAAACTAGGCATGGGGTCCAGTCCCACTGATGCCAAAGCCTCCCTTCCCTGATTAACACCTGCTTGAACCTGCTCTTTGGAACTCAGCGGAAGCTCACGGGAGGCTGAATAAAACCTAATTCCTACAAACAAGAAACGAGGGTCCTGCTCAGTTTCACAGCCAGGGCTAGAACTAGGATTAGGCAAAATTGAAAGAGGTACCTGCAGGGGTGGGGTTGTGCAAGCCCGAGGTCAGCTCCTGTCAGTGTCCTCTGTGTCCTCCAGGAGAGTCTGATGAAGCCACAAGTAGGAGAACTATTGTCTCCTTTCTTTTCAATAAATAACCTCAGTGCTGAGCAGCTTAATTGTATTTAAATTATTTGGGCCTGACCTCAGATGCATTGAAATAGAACCTTTGGGGGGTAGAAAAATGTTCATCTGGCCCATAAAGGGATGTGGTATGAATGAGAATGCTCTTCAAAGCCTGTTTGCCCCTGGAAGGATTTGAAAGGGAAAAACAATGTATCAAGCATGATCCACTGGGTAAGCAAAATGTGGGGAGGCATACTGCAGTCACAGGCAAGGAGCCAGAGGTACCGCAGAGCAATGTAGCAAGGGCAGGAAAACAAAGTGTTGGATGACTATTGCAAGAAACGTAAATCAGAGCACACCATTTATGTAAATTTCAAATGCATGCATTTAAAAAATACACTATTTTGGGATTTCCCGCATAACTCAGTGGTAAAGAATCTGCCTGCCAACGCAGAGGACATGGGTTCCATCCCTGGTCCGGGAAGATCACACATGCCACCAAGCAGCTAAGCCCATGCGCCACAGTTGTTGAGCCCGTGCTCTAGAGCCTGAGAGCTGCAAACTGCTGAGCCCTCACGCTGCAGCTACTGAAGCCTACAAGCCCTAGAGCCCATGCTCTGCAACAAGAGAAGCCACCACAACGAGAAGCCCATGCACCACAGCTGGAGAGTAACCCCTACTTGCCACAACTAGAGAAAGGCCTGTGCAGCAATGAAGACCCATCATAGCCAAACATGAACAAATAAATACAGTATTTCTTTTTAAGCAAAGATCCATGAACAGAGAGGGTTGCAGAGGTGGAAGTGGAATAAGAGTGAGGCCCAAGGATAAGCGGGGCAGGGGGCGGGGCACGGAAAGGAATAAGCGAACAAACAAGCATAAAAGAAGAACTTAGCATGGAGATGACAGCACGCTCTGAACTGGGGACTATGAGCCACTCACCTCCACGCAAGGTCCACAGGTTGGCAGTGTGTGTAGCAATCTCCACAGATGGAGACGAGAAATCCATTGAAAACAAGAACCCCAGAGGAGTCTTCTGCACACCGTGGACATCTTTAATTCCAAAGTGTTTTATTTTCTAGCACATCTCTGATTTGGCTGCCACATAACTTTCCAGTCCCCCTGCCTGACACTTTGCAATCCAGTAATCCAGCGAATGGCACAGTTTCCCACCCCCAGATCTTTATTCATATCACGTCTCCTGCCCGAACACTTTTTTTAAGTCTCTTCACCGGGGTAACTGTCATGTATTCTTTACAACTCAGCTCAGGTCCTGTCTCATCAGGACAATGTTTCTGACCCCTCTAGCTGGGTTAAGTTGATCCATGGGCTTTTACAGCACTGGGTTATTTGGTCGTGGAATATTATACTGTAATCACTGATTTGTATGTTTTTTAAATGTCTCTAACCCAAGAATATACTCTTATCACCTTTGTTTTCTCAATGCCTGTCAATATTGTACCTGTAATTCAGTAGGTTTTCAAATGTGGTAGGGCTTACCCATAAAGCAGGCATGATAGGGCTTAATCAGCTCTAGGAATATTATTTATGTATTCATTCACATGAGCTTCCCAGGTGGTTCAGCAATAAAGATTCCGCCTGCCAATGCAGGAGAACCAAGGAGATCCAAGAGACACAGGTTCAGTCCCTGGGTTGGGAAGATCCCCTGGAGGAGGAAATGGCAATCCACTCCAGTATTCTTGCCTGGGAAATCCCATGGACAGAGGAGCCTGGCAAGCTATACTCCATGGGGTCACAAAAAGAGTTGGACACGAATTTGCAACTGAACAACAAAACAAAACAAAAAACAGTTCATTCACTTACACAAGACCTTGTTCAGAAAGCACTTAAGGCAGCACTTGAGAACTAAATTTCCAAGAAGAAGGTGGAATTTCACTGTAATAACCACCCCCAGTATCAGCTCTCTGCGGTCACAAGGACGCATCATGGCTGGCTGGCTGAACAGACCAAGATCCGGAGCAGGAGCCTGCCGTTCTTGCTGTGGCTGGTTGGCAAAATATCTCCATCCCTGCCTGCTACTGCCATCTCCAGGGGACTGGTTGATTTTCACCCAGCTGCAAGCTTCCAGCTACTAGGAGAAAGTCACAGCTCTGAATTCTTCCTTTGTCTCATTCAGGTTTGTGAGGGAGAGGTTGTGTACCTTTGTCCTCCAGTCAGGTAGAGACCAGAGGACCATTTTATACTATTTCCTCATCTACATCAAATACTTTCTGAGTTTATAGCCTCACATGATTGATGTAGAAAATTGGAAAGTTATGTCTTAAAAGATTCACAAACCCTTCATTGAGAGGAAATTTGTAATCATAGTCATGCTTCCCTCTCACAGAAAGGAAAATAAATCTTTTATTTAAATCAGTTATGTAAAAAAAAAAGCTGAAACACTGAGTCTATAATGAATTTGCCTCCAACATTGCTAATCATCAGGGAAACACAAATCAAATCACAGTGAATTATCACCTCACACCTGTCAGAATGGCTATCATCAAAAAGAACACAAATCACGAATGTTGGCAAGAATGTGGAGAAAAGGGAACCCTAGTAATTTTGGTGGGAATGTAAATTGGTACAGCCACTGTGGAAAACAGTGTGGTTTCTGAGGTTTCTCAAAAAACTAAGAATAAAACTGTTATAGGGCCTAGCAATTCCATTCCTGGGTATATATCTGAAAAAGAAAATAATAAAGACACAAATTTGAAAGCATATGTGTACATCAATGTTCATAGCACCATTATTTACAATTGTCAAGATCTGGAAGCAACCTAAGTGTCCATCAGCAGATGAATAAAGAAGATGTGGCATATGTATGTGTGTGTGTGTGTATGTATACTTAAATATATTTCTATATGTATGTACTAAGTTGTAAAAAAAATGAAATTTTACCATTTGCAGCAACACGGGCGACTTGGAGGGTATTATACTAAGTGAAATAAGTCAGACAGAAAAAGATAAATAATGCATGATATCACTTACATATGTAATCTAAAAAGTACAGTAAACTAGTGACTATAACAAAAAAGAAACAGACTCACAGATACAGAGAACAAACTAGGTGTTACCAGAGGGGAGGATGGAAGGGGCATTATAGGGGTAGGGGATTAAGAGATACAAACTGCTATGTGTAAAATAAGCTACCAGGGGGAATTCCCTGGTGGTCCAGTGTTTAGGATTGTGCACTTTCACTGCTGAGGGCCCAGATTCAGCCCCTGGTGGGGGAACTAAGAGCCTGCAATCTGGGAGACACCATCAAAAACAGTTTTAAAATAAAATAATCTACAAGGATTTATTGTACAGCACAAGGAATATAGCCATTATTTTATAATAACTATATATGGGGTATACCTGTAACATGTAATACTGTATATCAAGTGTATGTCAATAAAAAATAAAATAGAATGAATCTGCTGCTTATATCTAGAATTTTCTTCAGTATATCATTATTTTTCAAATAGAATCATCATAAACTTTGGGCTGTTTTTTAACAGACAAAATTACATTTGGTTAATGATAAAAAAAGATGATTTGGTAAAATCTAAATTCAATTGGCTAGAAAACCTTTCCTATAGTCTGTAGTATACTGTCTTGTGTGTGTGTGTGTGTGTGTGTGTGTGTGTGTGTGTGTGTGTGTGCGCTCAGTCACTCAGTTGTGTCTGACTCTTTGTGACACCATGGACTGTAGCCCACCAGGCTCTTCTGCCCATGGGTTTCTCCAAGCAGGAATACTGGAGTGGGTTCTCCAGGGGGTCTTCCCAACCCAAGGATGCATCCCATATCTCCTGTGTCTCCTGCATTGGCAGGTGGATTCTTTACCACTCAGCCACCTGGGGAACCCAGTATACTGTCTCAGAAGTCAAATAATCAAGGGGAAAAATAGTATACTCACCAGAGCAGGATTTCTCAGCCTTGGCACTATTGATATTTGGGGTGGGACCATTCTTTCTTTTGGGGGTTGAAAATGTTCCCTGCCTTATAGAATGTTTAGCAGCATCCCGGGCTTCTCCCCATCAGTTGTCAGTAGCACTCATCCACCCTCAGTCATTGACAACCAAAATATCCCCTGGGTGGAGGAGGGGAGCAAAATCACCTCTCCGTGGAGTACCACTGCCCAACAGGAAGGCACAAAGCCACTCATGGAGATGTGTGCTATGCTTAGTCGCTCAGTTGTGTCCAATTCTTTGTCACCCCACAGACCGTAGCCCACCAGGCTCCTCTGTCCATGGGGATTCTCCAAGCAAGAATACTGGAGTGGGCTGCTATGCCCTCCTCCAGGGGATCTTCCCAACCCAGGGATCAAACCCAGGTCTCCCTCATTGCAGGCAGATTCTTTACCAACCAAGCCACCAGGGAAAACCATGAATAAGATAGAGTCTGTAAATTAGAACTGGGAACAGAACACACAGGCCTTTCCTCTAACCCAAAGCCCAAGCATTGAACTCTCCTAATTTAAAGGTGTCAAACTTGCCAACGCTGTGTGTGCATGTGTGTTCAGTCATGTCCAACTCTGTGCAACCCCATGGACTGTAGCCCTCCAGGCTTCCCCATGCTTGGGATTCTCCAGGCAAGAATACTGGACTGGGTGGCTGAGCCCTCCTCCAGGGGATCTTCCTGACCCAGGGATCGAACCCATGTTTCCTGCATTGGTAGATGGGCCCTTTACCACTTCAGTTCATTCGTTCATTTGCTCAGTCAAGTCCGACTCTTTGCGACCCCATGGTCTGCAGCACGCCAGGCCTCCCTGTCCATCACCAACTCCTGGAGTTTATTCAAGCTTGTCCATTGAGTCAATGATGCCATCCAACCATCTCATCCTCTGTCGTCCCCTTCTCCTCCCACCTTCAATCTTTCCCAGCATCAGGATCTTTTCCAATGAGTCTGTTCTTTGCAGCAGATGGCCAAAGTATTGGAGTTTCAGCTTCAGCATCAGTCCTTCTGGTGAATATTCAGGACTGATTTCCTTTAGGATGGACTGGTTGGATCTCCTTGCAGTCCAAAGGACTCTCAAGAGTCTTCTCCAACACCACAGTTCAAAAGCATCAATTCTTCAACACTCAGACTTCATTATGGTCCAACTCTCACATCCATATATGACTACTGGAAAAACCATAGCTTTGACTAGATGGGACCTTTGTTGGCAAAGTAATGTCTCTGCTTTTTAATATGCTGTCTAGGTTGTTCATAGCTTTTCTTCCAAAGAGCAAGCGTCTTTTGATTTCATGGCTGCAGTCACCATCTGCAGTAATTTTGGAGCCCAAGAAAATAAAGTCTCTCACTCTTTCTACTGTTTCCCCATCTATTTGCCATGAAGTGATGGGACTGGATCCCATGATCTTAGTTTTCTGAATGTTGAGCTTTAAGCCAACTTTTTCACTCTCCTCTTTCACTTTCATCAAGAAGCTCTTTAGTTCTTCACTTTCTGCCATAAGTGTGGTGTCATCTGCACATCTGAGGTTATTGATATTTCTCCCAGCAATCTTGATTCCAGCTTGTCCTTCATCCAGGCCAGCATTTCACATGCTGTCCTCTGCATATAAGTTAAACAAGCAGGGTGACAATACACAGCCTCAACATACTCCTTTCCCGATTTGGAACCAGTCTGTTGTTCCAAGTCCAGTTCTAACTGTTGCTTCTTGACCTGCATATAGATTTCTCAAGAGGCAGGTCAGGTGGTCTGGTATCCCCATCTCTTGAAGAATTCTCCACAGTTTGTTGTGATCCACACAGTCAAAGGCATTGGCATAGTTAATAAAGCAGTAGATATTTTTCTGGAACTTTCTTGCTTTTTTGATGATCCAGTAGATGTTTTCATTTTGATCTCTGGTTCCTCTGCCTTTTCTAAATCCAGCTTAAACATCTGGAAGTTCACAGTTTACATAGTGTTGAAGCCTGGCTTGGAGAATTTTGCACATTACTTTGCTAGCGTGTGAGATGAGTACAGTTGTGCGGTAGCTCGTACTTTCTTTGGCGTTGCATTTCTTTGGGATTGGAATTAAAATGACCTTTTCCAGTCCTGTGGCCACTGCTGAGTTTTCCAGATTTGCTGGCATATTGAGTACAGCACTTTCACAGCATTATCTTTTAAGATTTGAAATAGCTCAACTGTAATTCCATCACATCCACTAGCTTTGTTCGTAATGTTGCTACCTAAAGCCCACTTGACTTCGCATTCTAGGATGTCTGGCTCTAGGTACGTGATCATACCATCATGATTATCTAGGTCATGAAGATCTTTTTTGTATCATTCTTCTAAATGGCAACCCACTCCAGTGTTCTTGCCTGGAAAATCCCATGGACGAAGGAGCCTGGTAGGCTATGGTCCATGGGGTTGCAAAGAGTCGGATACAACTGAGCTACTTTTCTTTCTTTCTGTGTATTCTTGCCACCTCTTCTTAACATCTTCTGCTTTTGTTAGGTCCATACCATTTCTGCCCTTTATTGTGCCCATCTTTGCATGAAAGATGTCTGTGTCCCTAGTGGCTCAGACAGTAAAGCGTCTGCCTACAATGCGGGAGACCCAGGTTCGATCCCTGGGTCAGGAAGATCCCCTGGGGAAGGGAATGGCAACCCACTCCAGTACTCTAGCCTGGAAAATCCCATGGACAGAGGATCCTGGTAGGCTACAATCCACAGGGTGGCAAAGAGCCAGACACAACTGAGTGACTTCACTCTCTTTCTTCTTTTGCATGAAAAGTTCCCTTGGTATCTCTAATTTTCTTGAAGAGATCTCTATTCTTTCCCATTCTATTATTTTCCTCTATTTCTTTGCATTGATCACTGAGGAAGGCTTTCTTATCTCTCCTTGCTATCCTTTGGAACTCTGCATTCAAATGGGAATATCTTTCCTCTTCTCCTTTGCCTTTTTTTTTTCCATTTATTTTTATTAGTTGGAGGCTAATTACTTTACAATATTGTAGTGGGTTTTGTCATACATTGACATGAATCAGCCATGGATTTACATGTATTCCCCATCCCGATCCCCCCTCCCACCTCCCTCTCCACCCAATTCCTCTGGGTCTTCCCAGTGCACCAGGCCCGAGCACTTGTCTCATGCATCCAGCCTCTCCTTTGCCTTTTGCTTCTCTTCTTTTCATAGCTATTTGTGAGGCCTCGTCAGACAACCATTTTGCCTTTTTGCATTTCTTTTTCTTGGGAATCACAGGAGGTCTTGATCACAACCTCCTGTACAATGTCTTTACCACTAACGCCAGTTCTATTTGGGAGGAAATCCTTTAAAATTTTTTTTATTCCGTTATTTATTTTTGGCTGTGCTAGGTCTTCATTGCTTCGTGGGCTTTTCTCTAGTTGTGGAGAGCAGGGGCTACTCTTTAGTTGTGGTGTGCAGGCCTCTCACCAAAGTAGCTTCTCATGTTGCAGAGCACTGGTTCTAGGGCTCTTGGGCATCTGTAGTTGCAATTCCCTGGCTCTAGAGCTCAGGCTCAGTAGTTGTGAAACTTGGGCTTAGTTGCTCTGCTGCATGTGGGATCTTCCCAGAATGGACCAGAGATGGAACCTGTGTCTCTTGCACTGGCAGGTGGATTTTTTACTACTGAGCCACCAGGGATACCTGCAAATCCTTTTCTTAATCCATTTCAAAATCAAACCAAGAGACATCTGACAGAAGAAATCCATTTTTTCAATAATTAGTATTTTTTCATTCAAAAACCTGACCCTTCAATTTTGGCTTCTGACAGATTATTACCCAAGAATAACAGAGAAGCTATGTTGACCTCGGTGATCAAGCTCAACCATTCTTGATAAGAGATAATTAAACATTCTTAATGTAGCAGCTAATTAATAAGTGGCTACAATAGGCAGCATAATGCCTTCCCCCAAAGATGTCCATGTCCTAATCTCCAGAACCTGTAAAGCAAAATGATGTGCTGAAATTAAGGATCTTGCAAGGAGCGGTTATGCTGGATTTTCCAGGCAGGCCTGATGTAAAGTTAAGGGTCCTGATATGGGAAAGAAGGAGGCAGAGAAGGAGATGTGATGACAGAGGTCTGAGGAATGTTATCTCTGCTTTTGAAGGTAGAAGAAGGGGCCATGGACCAAAGAATGCAGGCGGCCTCTAGAAATTGAATAGACAAGGAACAGATTCTCTTATAGAGCCTCCAGAGGGAACACAACCCTGCCTACACCTTGATTTTAGCCCAATGCAACTCTGACCTCCAGAACAATAAGATAATAAATGTGTATAATTAAGCCAACTGAGGAGGAGGGCATGGCAACCCACTCCAGTATTCTTGCCTGGAGAATCCCATGGACAGAGAAGCCTGGCGGGCTACAGTCCATGGGGTTGCAAACAGTTGGACACAACTGAGCAACTAAGCACACACACACATATAGCTCTTGGGTGTCAGACACTATTATGAGGGTTTTTAATGTGTTAATTCATTAGACTATCATAAGAACACTATGATGAAAGTACTTTTTATTATCCCCTTTTTTCCAGTGAAGAAACCAAGATCCAGAGAGGTTAAGCAACTCCAAGCACACACAGGTTTGAACACTGGAATTCAAATCCAGGCAGTCTGACTCCAGAATTTAAATAAGTGCCACCCAGAGAAGTTCTGTGAACTTGAGGGATGAAATGCTTGAAAACCAAAACCGTGGACTTCTACACCCAAAGAGGATGCTTGATCATGAGCACTGTGGCATCTATTATAATATGTTTCATAATGTAGGAACATCTGCTGTTTTTGTCCACCCAGCATTCATGCCACGTCATTTGGTGAGTGGTGTGTCAAGATTCCTTGAACAATAACCTCCTCCCACATTGCAGAGTCACCGTGGCCTGTCTATGAGGATGCCCCACACTCCCCCTGGCCAGTACAATACAAGCCAAACCAATGCACTCCCCTTCTCCTCCCACCTCTGGAATTTCTCCAAAAAGTGTCCTTAATTCCTGTTCCTGGTCCCTGTCTTTTCTAAAGCCCAGCAAGTTCTGTTTTTTCTCTGATTTGGTGAGCAACCCCATATCCTTCCAGTAAAGTCTATTTTCATATAAATGTAGAAGAGTCAGTTACTTTACTTCCAAACAAACAAACCTCAACTGAAGCTGAGAATTCAACAAAGTTCATATTTGTTAAGAGCCCAATCTGTAAATTCTTTCCCATCACCTGAAAAGAGGCTGGAACACTCCTCTCATCCCTAGAAGAGGCAGGTCATAGGAGGCTGATCAGAGAACAGGCAGAGCTGGTAGTGAAGGCGACTGAGGACTGCAGAGTTCTGCAAATAAATGAAGCTGCAGTCCAATAATCAATCAGAGGCAGTTTGGGGAGTAGGCGATTTTCCTTAGCAATTACTGTCACATAGACTGCATATCTGGAGTGAAATGTGAACCATGCTTTAACCATCCCAGCATCCACTAGCGTGGACCCAAACAATAAAGGAGGCACTGAACCCAGACAACATAGGGGGTGAAGTGAGGACCCCACTGGCATAATTAATCCTTGTGTTGTCTTCATGTATGGCTTTCAGTAGCTATCTTGATCCAGTGAACACTCATGACTGTTGCAGTCAAAATACTATTGATGGAGTTGACAGATCAACTAAGGATTACTTCCAACAGAATGCTACAGTAATGGGGCTCATTTCTTTTGTAGCTACCATATAAAAGCAGGACATGAATAAAACTTATTTTGGATTCCCCAGGCTTCTGCAATTCTGTGCATCATTGCACTCTGAAAGTGTTTCATTGGGATGCATTTTCATTCTGCATTTTCCCTCTGCAGTACCTATTACAGGTGCAGCTAAAAATCCGCAGCCTCCAGTCTCTCAACATTAAGAATGAAAACTTTGAGATCAGCAGCAGCTTCACTGACCTGATTTTAACAGGTCTTAAAGTCACTTTCAGTTGTCAGAACTTTTTTAATTACAAAAAGCTACATTTTTCCAATAAATGAAACGTCAAACGTTTTGAGATTGCCTGAGGCAGACTTTTTAAAATGTTGTAGGTTTTATTTTTTAAGCTCTCCATTTGTGACAGATTCAGGGACATTGAAGTCCTTATGTATATTGTCATCACCCCCTCATCTTTTTCAACAATTTTGTCCTAGATTCAGCCTATGGAAGACAAGTTTTACTGTCCCTCTTTAAGAATGTCACTAAGAAGTCATTCTACTTTTAAGAGATAGCTAACTCCATGATTAGTTGAGCTTATGAGAAAAAAACCTTCACTTTAGTCTTTTGACTGAATGTCATCCATTTCTAAGGACATTAAGAGAACAAGAGCATATCAAGAGTACATTCAGATTTCAGTATCTTTCTTACAAAAATATATTGCTGTGGATCTAGAGTCAACAGTCATCAGAGTTTGCTTTTGTTTGTTTGCTTACATCCTCAGTATTTATAACTGGAAGTGAGTACCTTTTAACCACCTTCATCCAGTTCCTCCACACTTCACTTTCTGCCTCTCATAACTACAAATCTGATCTCTTTTTCAATGAGTTTGTTTGTTTTTTGGTTTTGGTTTTTTACTTAAGATACAACAGATAAGTGAGACTACAGGTTTATCTTTCTTTCTCTGAGTTACTTGAGTTATTTCATTTAGTATAATGCCCCCAGTGCCCATCCATGTTTCCATGTTGTTGCAAAGGGCCGAACTTCCTTCTTTTTGTGGCTGAATAATATTCCAATTCTGTTGAGTGTGTGTGTGTGTTGCAGAGACAGTGGGCAGCAGAGAAGTATCAATCTAGTGTGTGCCCTTCCAAACATATATTACATAAAAGATTGTATTATAATTATATCCTACTTGTTGTAGATATTATTTGTTTTTGTTTTACACAAATGAAATAATTCTAGATCTATTTGTTGCAGTTTTCTCTTTCACTTACCAATATGTCTTAGAGATCTTTCTATATCAGGACTTGTAGCTCTGTCACATTTTTTCAAATTGAAAGGGAGTATGTTTTATTTTACTCAATCCTTCTCTTATCCCTGAACACTTCCATTGTTTCCAGTATTTTATTATAACAACATAATTATTCACATACTTTTTTATAAAAACTGCCTCCACAAATGTAATTATACATAATAGGGTTGTAAACATGAGAGCACTTCTATTTATAGAAATGGACATAGTTTTAACTTTCAAAGTTAATCCCAAATTTACTCTCCCCAAAAAAGCTATTCCAAATGGACCCCAGGATATGAGGGTTCATTTCTCCAGTACCAGTGAATATCAGATATTACAGGTATTTTTTTTCCCTAATCTAATTGGAGATGTATTATTATAGTTTAAGTTACATTTTCCTGATTTCAAACCATGATTAGTCTATATATTTATTGGACAACTGATTTTCCTCCTCAATAAATTACTAATTTATTTCCTATGTTCAGTTTTAATTGGATTGTTTTTCTATTGCATATATATGTGTGTGTGTGTGTGTGTGTGTGTGTGTTAGTCACTCAGTCGTGTCCGACTCTGTGACTCCACGGACTGTGGCCCACCAGGCTTCTCTGTCTATGGGATTCTCCAGGCAAGAATACTGGAGTGGATTGCTGTTCCCTTCTCCAGAGGAACTTCCCAACCCAGGGATCAAACCCTGGTCTTCTGCATCGCAGTCAGGTTCTCTACTGTTTGAGCTACAAGGAAGTACTATATATAAAAAAATATATATATATGTATGTATATGCATACATATATATGTCATGGGTATTGATTCTTTGATATGTGTATTTGAAATATACTCCCAGACTGTCATTAATCTTTTATCTTTGTTTATGGTATATTTCAATGTATAGAAATGTTAGATTTGCATGTATTCAAATAAGTCAGTAGTTTCCTTTATGGCCTCCAGGTTCTTAAAAAGAATTTTCTCCAGTATGAGATTGTGTGTGTGTGTGTATGTGTGTGTGTGTGTGTGTGTGTGTGTGTGTGTACCTCTAGTACTACCTAAGGGAAGTACTAGGGTTTTCTTTTTAACAATTAGGTATTTAAGTTACCTGGAATGTATCTAGTATTCTATGTACAGGAGGGCTCTGCTCTTTTAAAAATTGTTTCTTTCTTTCTTTTTGGCTACACTGGGTCTTCCTTGCCGCATGAGGGCTTTCTCTAGTTGTGGTGAGTGGGGGCTACTCTTCATTGTGGTGTGTGGGCTTCTCTTGTTGCAAAGCATGGGCTCTAGAGTGCATGGACTCAGTAGTTGTAGCACATAGGCTGTTACCCTGAGGCATGTAGGATCTTCCTGGAGTAGGGATCGAACCAGTGTTCTCTGCATTGGCAGGTGCATTTTTATCTACTGCATCACTAGGAAAGCCCAGAAGGCTTTACTTTTAACCCAATGAATTTTCAGTTTTCATAACACCATCTATACTCACCAATGCCAAAGTATTTTTATTACTTTAGCCATACAGCATGTTTTATGTCTGGTAGAGCAAGACCCCATGATTATTTGTATGTTTCAAAAACCTCTTGTTATTTTTGTCCATTATCTCTTTTCCATGATATTTAGAATCACCTTATCAAGATTCTAATAGACATTGCATTAAATGCATAGTTAATTATGAGGGGAAATGACAGTTCTATGTGGTTGGCAGACTAATGAACCCCTTGCCCAAAGATGTCCATGTCCTAATGCTAGGAACCTGTGAAAATGTTATTTTACATGGCAAAGGGGAATGACGGTTATAGGTGGGTGGAATGAAGCCTGATAATCAGCCGACCTTAAAACAGCAAGATTTTTCTGGATTACCTGGTGGGCCAAATATAATCATAAGGACCCTTAAAAGTGAGAGATAAAGACAGATAGAGATTGAGATTGTTGCAGGAGGTCAGAGAGAGGACATGTCCACCAGTTGATCCTCACCGTGGACTCAGGCAATTGGAAGCTCCTCACCCCCAGCTTTGTGCTTGGAATGTGTCTTCTGTTTGCCTTCCCCACACAGAAGCTGCCCCAGGGACACCACCTTGAGAAATTAGTGTGTGGTTGCTACCATCTGGATAGTACCTGTGACAGAACCCTGTTAAGGCCACCTACCAATATGGAGTGATCTTGCTCTTCCTTCCATTGCTCCATGCCCTCTGTGTATGGGGACTAGTTTCATATTTCACCTGGAAAGCTCCTGAGTTTGTGAACCAACAGAGATGGAGACAGAGATGGTGATTTATACAGATACATCCTGCCTGCAATCTTTCCAAAAGCAGAAGACCTTTTCCCATGAGATAAGGAAATGGGCGACTTATTCACACAAAGGTCATGGATATTAAATTCAAAGTCTCAAAATGTGAGTGTGTAAAGATGTAACATTTAAATCTAATGTGCAAATCCATGGCTGAATCATGTCAATGTATGGCAAAAACCACTACAATATTGTAAAGTAATTAGCCTCCAACTAACAAAAATAAATGAAAAAAAAAATAAAGGAAACAAAGGTAAAAAAAATTTAAAAAATCTAATGTGCAAATATGAGAAAACTCAAATATGAGATAGTGTGGTTTTTTTTAGGACCTCAGTTCCCTGACCAGGTATTGAACCCAAGCCCCCTGCACTAGAAGTACAGAGTCTTAACCACTGGACCACCAGGGAAGTCCCGATTATGAGACAATTTTTTTTACTGTTTAGAGTAATCACTATAAAAATCCTTTAAATAATGTATTTTATTTAAAATAAACTTTCAAATAACCTAGAAAAATGCAACTTTCTTTTATTCTCCTTAACTATATTTAATGTAGCTACTGATACTCCAAAGCAGTCAGCATTGTAAACTTACTCTTGCTGGGGGGGATGGGGGGGAACAGAGGTAGGGGGGTGGGGTGGGGAAGGGATGGGTTGGGAGTTTGGGGTTAGCAGACACAAACTAGTACATACAGAATGGATAAACAACAAGGTCCAACTCTGTAGCACAGGGAACTATATTCAATATCTTGTGATAAATCATAATGGAAAAAATATGAAAAAATATATGTATAACTGAATCACTTTTTTATATAGTAGAAATCAATGCAGCATTGTAAATCAACTATACTTCAGTAAAATTAAAAAAAAGAGCCCTTACCCTTGCCAGTTCAAGGTAACAGCCATTTTCGGCTTGAAACTCCAGCTCTTGAATAACTTTGTATTCACCATCCCTTGTTCTCCTCAGAAATAAGCTAGTTCTTTGGTGACTTATTACAAATTAGGCTTTGATCTGAAGAGGGTTCTTGATACAGTGGTCCTGTCTTTTACCTGAATTAATCAGAATGTAGCTTGCTCATCTAATGTTCATGGTTGAGTTGTGGCATTCATTGCTTGAAGTCTCTAATCCCATCATGGCCTGTGGTCACCAGGAAATAGTTCTGATTCTTCTCCACCCTCAGACCCACTGGTGCGCTCTGAGAGGTTTTAAAACACTTCATCTCTTGTCCCTACAGCAGACTGAGGTGCATGGGCCTCTGTGAAGGCTGACCTCAGGGCCATCTGCTAGGGGACCTCTCTTAGCATGGTGTCCTCTGCTCTGGAGCCTGGCTATGTGAGAACCTTCTCTTAGAGGCTTGCAGTCTCCGGGATACATCTGAGATGTGTGGCATGCTTCCTTCCTTCCACCCTCACATCACCTCAAACCCATCAGAGGCTGGCATCACTCCCCAAGGGCCCAGGCCCACCCCAGAGAGTAGGGGCCAGGCCCCAACACACTCTCAGGGACACCCACTCATCTCTAACTCCCTCATTTCCCCTCCAGATTTTGAAACCAAGCAGGACCCTGTGGGGCTCCTGGGCAAGGAAGACTTTCCATGTACCCCATTTCTTGTTTGTAGGGAACAGACTCCAGCCTCCTAGACCTTCCCTGAGTCCCAAAGGGCAGATTCAGACAGTTGCTCATTAGGGAAGGGAGGGGATGCAGAGAAAAGGAGAAGCATTCAAGAAACCACCTAAAATCAGATTATAAAAACCTGAGAAACTCATCAAGATTAGGAGATCCCCAGAGGCAAGATTAAAGGAGTGCAGGCCCTCCATACACCCTAATCCTATCAGCAATCCTTCCCTTGAACTATTGCAATAAAACTCCTCACCAAATTCCCACAGGTTGGAACACAGTTTTCCGGGGCAGGAGCCCTCTGTGCCCCCCTTTGCCTGGTAAGGCAATAAAGCTATTCTTTTCTACTTCACCGAAAACTCTGTCTCTGAGATTCAATTCAGCATTGGTGCACAGAGGCTGAGTTTTCAGCATCAAAATCATTCTCTCTTTACAGAATCAACCTGGTCTGGGATAGGAATTACTCTCACATCACCATGCATTCTTACTTACCTTGTTGTTTATGGCTAAGCTTCATGCTCTGGTTCACTTAGGAGATTATAAAGAGAGTGAAATGGAAAAAAAGTGTTCTTTAAAAACTCTAAAGCTCTTTAAAAATAAAGGGTGACATTTCAACTACTGCCTTCACAATGGACAATATCATCTTAATTTGAACTTAGTCTTCTTCAAACTTTTAGGGAAAAAAAGTAAAAACAAAGCAGTTTGCAACTGATGATTCTAAAATCTGAATTTGTAAACTTGTTTGGGCATGATATTCTTTACCAAAATACCTTGTTTCTCTAGGGCATGATTCCCTTTTGCAGAAATTTGCATTAGCTATAATAGCAGCTGATTTTTCTTCTAGGCATCAAAACTACTTTTAGGCTTCATTTTTCTTTTTGTGTCACACGTAATTAGTTATCAGATGACTTCCCCAAAAAACATTGATCATACCATTAACATATTCAGGTCAGTCAGCCCAAACAGTCCATGGTTTTGAATTAAAATAAAAAGGAAAATGTGGACACTCAACTTGAAATCAGGAAGAAGGTGCCCAGAAAGTGTCAGGGGACTTCTACAAGTTGGGAGAACTTTTCTTAATCCTTTCTCACTCTTGATCATGTATCAGGCTATCCCTAGGGTGGTCGGACCCACAGTGCTTGATATTTGATGCTTCTTCCTTCTACTTTGAACAGTTTTACCCTAATATAAGTGGATTTTTAAAAAATCAGTTATAGCCATAAAGAAAAATTGTTACTGTAAAGAGAACACATCGAAGAGAGAGGGGCTAACTATATCTACCTGCTTTACTTTGATGATGACATCCTATAATAATAAATGGTCCCACTGGAGGTTGAAGACACTGAGGAATTTATCCAGCTATTCCTATTACCCCTGGGTTGAGAGTTGTCCCTGGGGCCATCAGCTGCCCCCTCATTGGTTGTGCCCCCATAAAGCTGAGCAAGCTTTTGCAGTGCCAGAGAAAGCCCTGGGCAAAAAAGCAGAGATATACAGATACTTGGCAATGGGAAGCTACAGCTTACTGGGAATGTCCCTAGCTTCAAGTGACTCAGGCAAGTCCAAAGAATATTAAGCAGAATATCAAGGGCATTTACTATATTAGATACCCTATCTCCCCTAATGGCTCCTGTTCCAAGATCTCCAAGCAAATGTCTCATCACTTCCAAATTGAGTATCTCCAAACTTATCATTCTCAATAACTCAGGAGGACCACAGTTGACCCCCACTTCCATGACTTCCCCCACCTTGACACTATACCTGAGTAACTGGGAAAGTGTTGTTTATTTTGTTGTTATATCCAAGTTCTTGAGGAGGAAATGTGGCTTTATTTTTTTAAATATTTATTTATATGTTTACTTATTTAGCTGCTTCAGGTCTTAGTTGTAGAACTCAGGAACTTCGATCTTCATTGCAGTATGTGGGTTTTTTTTTAGTTTCAGCATGTGGGATCCAGTTCCCTGAACAAGGATTGAACCCGGTCCCCAGCATTGGGAGCTCAGAGTCCTAGCCACTGGACCACCAGGGAAGTTCTGGAAATGTGGCCTTAAAAACTCAAAGACTGAGATTCCTACTCCCAGCTATGATGGAATAACTGGAGCTCAAAATACCCTCCCATCATAGACCACAAAACTGATCAAAATATATAAGGCAATAATTTTTGGACATTGAATAACAGGCAGTACAGGATCATAAGGATGTAAAAAAAAATTAAGACATACAATCACTTCAACTTTCTTCCTAGAGGCATTTCCTGACTGTGAGATAGAATTCCAAGCATAGCTGGGAGGTGCTGCTGAAATTAAAGAGACAGTGAGTGTTCAGGAAGAATTCAGATGGCTGGAATTTGTGGGGAGAGTACCAGGGAAGAGGGAGATGTTCAGAGAAAACAGCTGCAAAAATAAACTTAGGAAAACCATTGAATCTGTTGCTGAATACTAAAGGTACACATGCATAGGGTGAAAATACTTGATGTTGGTTAAAAGAGAAATTGGAGCTATAATCTGAATAATTCCCAGAGATCACACAGAACTGTGAGATGTTTAAATTCTGGGCAGCTAGAGAAGTCTCATGTTGAATAGTCCTTCACTGAAGAGCTCAGAGGATCATGCTTTAGTAGAGAGGCTAAACTAGCCTTAGAGTAAAAGTTACTCTAAATCCACCCTAATAAAGCCAAAAACAAGCCCTGATGGGATCAGGTTAATTTGTAAGTGATTTAAATGTCTGTTAGTACAATGCCCAACACTCTAAAGAAAAACATGACCTAGCATCCCACAATGTAAAATCATAATGTACAGCAACCAATCAAAAATCATTAGACATGCAAAGAAGCAGGAAGATGTGATTCATAACCAGGAGGAAGAAAATCAGTCACTAGAAATGGAACCAGAAATGACAGCTGTGATGGATTTAGTGGGAAAAGACTCTAAAAGAGCTGTTACGACTATGTTCAAGTATTTAAAGGAAAACATGAGCATAGATGAGAAATGAAAGACATGATGAATGTCCTACCAGAATTTTGAGATGAAAAGTACACTATCTGAAAGGAAACATTATAGATACTGAAAGGAAACTCAATACATGGGGCACCATAGGCTGGACCTGAGACAGGAGGTAGATGCCCCACCCCCTACCGCTGGATGAGAGATTGGATTTCATTCCTTGTGGTCAGAAACACCAGAATATTAATAGTAGGACAGTTGAGAGCAGGATGGGCTCTGCCCAGATAAGAGATAAGAGACCATATATTTCTCATTCTAGAAGTCAAGAAAACCTTCCCAACTAGAAAGCTCCTTGGAAGCCAAAGGGGGAGTGATGCTAAGCTATCCAAAAGCCTCTTTGCTGGAATCCATCTTGGTTCAGAGATGTACCTGCACATATGGAAAGACCCTGAGATATACCAAATATGGGCTCTGACCCAGGCAAATCAAAATGATTGGTGAAAAGAAACCCAGAAGAAATGCCCCATAAAAGTCATTGATTTAAACAACCTCAAGGCGCAATTCTCTGTGAGTCCACCCACTCTCTGAGTCCACCCATGTCTGTCCACACAGACTGTACTATTTTTCCAACTGTGTGCATGCGTACTGTCACTTCAGTCGCGTCTGACTCTCTGTGTCCCCTATGGACTGTAGCCGATCAGTCTCCTCTGTCTAGGGGGATTCTCCATGCAAGAATACTGGAGTGGGTAGCCATTCCCTTCTTCGGGGGCTCTTCCCCACCCAAGCATTGAATCCACATCTCCAGCAGCTCTTGCATTGCAGGCAGATTCTTTACCAGTGAGCCACCAGGGAAGCCCCCTTTTTCCTAACAAACACCTGTTTCAGTGCTTCCCATCTTTGTGGGAATTCTCTTCCGCAAAGCTGAAAAGCCAGGGCCTTTTCACTGACCACTGGTCTCCCGGCTAGGATTCAGGGCCCTCACCGCACAGATCCGGCCTCAGTCCCTGGCCTGGAACTGATGCACAGCTTCAAGCCACTGCAGGCGGAGGCCACCCGAGCTGCTTCATAGGGATCTCTTCAGCTGGGGGCAGGGGACGAAAGGAGGCGTTCTCTTGAGGCGGGAACGCCGCTGGTGCACTCCAGATCAGGGCTGGACGCATCATCTCTGCACAGCGGCCGCGGCCATCTTGAATGACAGCTGAGACGTCAGCCCAGCCTGTTCTCACTGGCGACCCAGGTCTGAAGAGCCAGGTGGAAGGGCTCCGCGCACGGCCCCCTGTGAGCAAGCGGAGCTAGACAAAACACAAAGGCGAAGGAAAAGAAGGTTAGACTTTGTTTGTTACTCAGACTTTATTTTTATTTCCTGGGCTTTGTTAATAGGCTGGGCGTGTGACGCCCCTCTCCCCTGCCTTTCATCCTGCTCCTCCCTCGTGCTCGAGGGGCGCTGAGGGGCGCCGGTTGGGTTGTCTTGTGTCACTGCTCTCTGATGTGTGTGACCATCGTCCTGTCTGCGGGTGGAGGAGCAGAACTTCTCCCACAGCTTCAGTTCTGTCTGCTCATCCCCAACGGTTCATAGCTCCGAGTGACCCCCAATTTAAGGTACATGGCCCAAATGTTAGCAAGAGAGCATTGGGCACACGGCAAAGTGTTCCTAAAAATAAAGGTCTCTAGTTTTTTGCCACAGGCAAACATGTGCTCTGGTGTTAAGGCTCTCCAGCTGTAGCCTGAATCTTCCTGCTCATGCTTTTGTGGATTTTCTGCAGAGAAGCAACACTGAAGAGAGATAAAATATATCAGAGGGAATATATAGAGTTCTACAACTCAACAACCAAAAAACCCAAACTACCCAACTCAAAAATGGGCAAGATTTGAATAGACATTTCTCCAAAGAATATATCCAGATGGCCAATATGTACTTTAGTAGATGATAAACATTATTAGTCATTAGAATATAAATCAAAACCACAATGAAATACCACTTCACCTGGATTAAGATGGCTAACATCACACACACACACACACACACACACACACACACACACACACACACACACACACAGAAAATAACCGCTGCTGAGAATATGGAGAAATTGAAATTGCAATCCTTGTGCATTGCTGGTAGAATGCAAAATGTTACAAGCACTGCAGAAAACACTTTGATGGTTCCTCAAAAAGTTAAACATAGAATTACCATATGGTGTAATAATTCAACTTCTCAATACATACCCAAAAAGATTCAAAGTGAGAACTCAAAGAGATGCTTGTATATCAATTTTCATAACAGTATTATTCACGATAGCCAAAAGGTGGAAACAAACCAAATGTGTGTCCACAAGTAATGGATAAGCAAAATGTAGTATATACATAGAATGGAATGTTATTCAGCCTTAAAAAGGAAGGAAATTTTGACACATGCTACAACATGGATGAAACGTGAAAATGTTTTGCTAAGTGAAATAAGCCACACACAAAAAGACAAATATTGTATAATTTCACTTATATCAGGTACCTAGAATAGATAAATTCATAGGGGAAAAAAGTAGAATGGAAGTTACCAAGGGTTATGGTGAGAGGAGTAATGGGGAATTACTATTTAATGAGTACAGTGTTTCTACCTAGGATGATGAAAAAGTTTTAGAGATGGATATTGGTGATGTTTGTGCAACATTGTGAACAAACTTAATGCCATCGAATTGCACACTTAAAAGTAGTTAAAATGAGGATTTCCCTGGTGGTCCAGTGGCTAAAACTCCAAATTCCCAATGCAGTGGCCCAGGTTGGATTCCTGGTCAGAGAACTAGATCCCACATGCCGCAACTAAGAGTTCAGGTGCCACAACTAAGACTCAGAGCAGCCAAATAAATAATATATTTAAGTAGTTAAAATTATAAGTAATTTTTTGTTATGTATATTTTACCACAATAAAGTGTCAGAGAGAGGATAAGGGACATGGAAAATAGATTGTAAAGTTACATGATTTGCCTGATAGGGTTAGAGAAGAAGAGAAAGAGGATATAGCAAAAAGGGCAATATTTGAAGACATAGCATTTGAGAATTTTCGTGTGTTTATAAAGAACTGAGTCCTCCATTTTTAAAAGAGTGTACCCCAAGTACCAAGCAGAATAAAGTGAAATCACAACCAAATACAGCTATATCTCATATGTATTGCACTTTGCATTTATTGTGTTTATTTACAAATTGGAGGTTTATGGCAGCCCTGCATTGAGCAAATCTATCAGTGCACTTTTCTTTTTTTTTTTTTCTTTTTTCTTTTTTTTTTTTAATTTTTCTAGTGAAACTCTCTCAGTCGTGTCTGACTCTTTGTGACCCCATGGCCTATACAGTCCATGGAATTTTCAAGGCCAGAATACTGCAGTGGGTAGCCTTTCCCTTCTCCAGGGGATCTTCCCAACCCGGGGATCAAACCCAGGTCTCCTGCATTGCAGGCGAATTCTTTACCAGCTGAGCCACAAGGAAAGCCCTATGAGTGCACTTTTCTAAAAGCATTTGCTCACTACACATCTGTGTCAAATTTTGGTAATTCTCACATTTCCAAATTTTTCATTATTATTTTATTTATTATGGTTATCTGTGACCATGATCTTTGCTATTGCAAAAATATTACTTGCTGAAGTCTCAGATGATGGTTAGCATTTTTAGCAATAAAGTATTTTTAATGTAAGTTATGTACATTGTTTTTTTAGACATAGACAGTATGTCTATGTTATAGAAATAATGCTGTTGCACACTTACAAGTTACACAACTTAAAAGTTGTATAAACACAATTTTATATGCACTGGCAAACAAAAGTTTGCGTGATATTCAATTTATTGTGGTGGTCTGGAACTGAACCCATGATATCTCTGAGGTACACCTGTATATTATAGTGAAACTGTAAAATATCAAAGATTGAAAGAAAATTTTAGTTACCTACTGTCCTACTCCAGATAAATAAAGCTAGATTCTAAATATAAATGCATGGATGAATTTGGGGATATTGTGCTAAGTGAGATAAGTCAGACAGAAAGGACAAGGATGCTGTATGGTATCACTTATGTGTAGAATCTAAAAAAGGCGAACTAGAAACAAAGAGTAAAATGATGCCAGGGGCCAGTGGGAAATGAGGAGAAATGTTGGTTAAGGGCACAGACTTACAGTTATAAAGTGAATACATTCTGGGATCTAATGTACACTATGGTAACTATAGTTAATAATACTGTACTGTATTAACTATAGTTAATAATACTGTACAGTACTTGGAAGGTGCTCAAAGAGTCAATCGTAAATGTTCTCACCACAAGAACAAAATGGCAGTTATGTGACATGATGGAGGTATTATCTAACACTGTGCTGGTGATCATTTTGCAGTATATAAGTGGATCAAATCAACACATTGCACATCTTAAACTTACACAATGTCACATGTCAATTATATCTCAAAAAAGCTCAGGGAAAAAAGAAAAGCCTCTCACAGGACCTTCTAAAAATCCAATCTCTATTTGCTGGATCCTTGTGATCCTTGTGGTCTTCCACTGGTACTGCTGTATTCAGTCAGGAGATAAGGAAAGAGCATAGTAGGTCTTAACTGCATCATATCAGAAATGATACATCAATTACAGTCATGTTACAGGGGCAAGAACTACTAGTCACATGGCTCCATTTAGATTCAAGGGGACTGAGAAATGTAGTTTAGCTTTGCACCCAAGAAGAGAAATTGGGTTGTTAATCATGTAGCTAGTCTCTGCCACAGCTATCAAAGAGAGAGAGAGAAAAAAGTTCTATGTCTGAATGACAGTCTGATGACAAACTGCAAAACTAAAATTCAAGAGTGGGAAATAGTTTGACACAGACTCACAGACTAGCCCTAAAATATTAATACATAGTAAAGAAAAAGATTTGGCCTATCAGAAAAGGAAACTAAAGAAGTAAGAAATGAAAAACAATAGTGATCATGGGAATTACTAATATTTTGGTAGATCTTATGGTTTTTTTAAATATATGTACGTGCGCGTGCACACACACCCACACCCCCACACGCACGCGCGCACACACACACACACACACACACACACACACACATATATATATTACCCATAAAACTAAGAAGTATTTAAAAAGAGAGATCTCATTAGCAACAATAATAAAAATGCTTGTGTCACGACCAATCAGTTCAGCTGTTATTAAAAGATGTAAAAAAGGGACTTCCCTGGTGGTCCAGTGGCTAAGACTGCATGATCCCAATGCAGGGGACCCGGGTTCAGTCCCTGATGGGGGAACTAGATCCCATATGCTGCAACTAAGACCCAGCACAGCCAGATAAATAGATACAGGATGTAAAAGAATATCTAAAGAGAGAGAGATAGGGTGTTCAAGGATGTTGCATCAGTCAGCTTAAGCTAAATTGTGCTGACCTTACAGGTAGGAATCTGTTGCTTCTTCTGTTCCTACAAAGTCCCAGAATCCAGGCCTCACTCTGTTCTCTCTCATTCTTGATTGCAAAGTGGACCACATCTTGGTTAGGTATATCTCTTACTTGTAGTATCTCCTCAAATGCAGCCAGTAGGAGTGAAGCCACATGGCTAATATTGTCTCCTGCCCTCTCTCCCTAAACCCACAGGCTCATTCAGCACAGTATCTGCCTCTCTGAGGGGTCACTAGTGATTTTTACCGAATGTTTGCCACTTCATAATATGACTGCCTTCTTTCCAGCCTTTAATAGCTGTATCTTTTCCAAACACCACTTAACTTCAGAGCCAATGCCACATAATTGGATGTGTTTTATGGCAGCACCCTCACTTTGGGTCCTGATCATCTACTTTTGTTAGTTCAGGCTGAGTTTTAAAGCAGTAGCAAATGGCTCACAGAAAACTCTGTGGCTTACAACAAAGTTGACGTTTGCTTTTGTGCCATTTCTATCACAGGACAGCTGTGGCTTTGCTCAAGTTCCTCTTCATTTTGGTATGCTGGCTAAAGGGGCAGCTGCCATCTGGAGCATGGCTGCTCACATTGAAAGAGTGAAAAGAGACGTGACGACTCGAATTTTTGTTCAAATGCGGTACAGGTCACTTCTTACATCAGCTGGGTTAAAGTAAGTCATATGGCCAAACTTTATCTCAAATGAATGTGAACATATGATGCTTTCCTGGAAAGAGGAAGTGAACATTCTGAATAATTGTGTCATCAACCACACATAGGAAAAGTCAATATTGAAAAGATGTCAATTCTTCCAAAATAAAGTGGTTAGTTTGATGCAATTCAAAAAAATTCCAACTTGGTTATTGCTGCTGTTGAGGGTAGGAGCTGGGGGAATGTATGTATGTGTATGTATCCAGTTTTGGTTTCTCTCATCTGTTTTGATTTTGCAGAACCTGCAAAGCTGATTCTAAAATTCTTATAGTGGTATACAGTACCAAGAATTGCTGAAGTCATTTGAAAGGAGATGATCAAGGAGGGGAGATTTCTTTTGTATAATATCCTTCCTTATTATAAAGCTATATAAACTGTGAGACTGGGACATTAGAACAGAAATAAACTTAGCAATTTCACTACTAGGAATATAGTAAAAAGATATTATTACACAGATGGTTACAAAGAGATGCTGAAGAATTTTTATCTGTGATTTGAACTGCACTGTTTATAATAGCATAAAATTGGAAATAACCTGTATGTGCATCAGTAGTTAAATGCATAAATAATTTGTGGCACATCAAAAAGTAGAATGCTAGATTAATTGTTTAAATTATCCAGAGTGACATATATCAGTATGCCTAAATCTCAAAAACAGACTATTAATAGAGAAAAGGAAGTTGCAGGACCCATTCTTTATAATAGCATTTATATGAAGTTTTTTTTTTAACTGCAAGAAATAACACACATACATACAATATATAATAATTCTGTTTATGCATATATGGAGTTATAATATTCTTATTATTATGTGTAATATGTAATTCTGGAAAGCATAACATTTTAGCAAATTCAGGGTAGTGGTAAACTTGAGGGGAGAGAGAAGAATGGGTTGAAGGAGTCAATACAGAGGCTGCATTTGTCTCTAGTGTTTCATTACTTAAAATGTATCTGAAGCAAATACAGAAAAATGTTAACATATGATAAAGCCAAGTGTTAAGTATGCACATATATTATTTTCCATAACTTTGTGTGTTTGCAATATTTCATAATAAAATATTTCTAGTTTACATTTTCTGCTGTAAACTTCTAGACATCTACTATGCATATATATACAAATAGCTTAGTTCATGTTTGAAACAATATTGAGCTCCTAGTCTTCATAGTACCTTGTTGCATTCTGTTTTCACTCCATGTAGTGTAAATAGCTTTTACGTTAATACATGTTGCTGCTATTCAGTCACTCAGTTCTGTCCAACTCTTTGCAACCACATGGACTGCAGCACACCAGGCTTCCCTGTCCTTCACTATCTCCTGGAGTTTGCTCAGACTCATGTCCATTGAGCCGGTGATGCCATCCAACCATCTCAACCTCTGTCAGCCCCTTCTTTTCCTGCCCTCAATCTTTCCCAGCATCAGGATCTTTTCCAATGATCTCTTTTCCAGGATCTCTTCGCATCAGGTGGCCAAAGTATTGAAGCTTCAGCATCAGTCCTTTCAATAAATATTCAGGGTTGATTTCCTTTAGGATTGACTGGTTTGATCTCCTTGCTATCCAAGTGTCTCTCAAGAGTCTTCTCCAGCACCACAATTCAAAAGCATCTGTTCTTGGATGCTCAGCCTTCTCACATCCTTCTCACAGCCTTCTTACATCCATACACAACTACAGGAAAAACCATAGCTTTGACTATACGGGCCTCTCCTCTCTCATGTCTCCTCTCTCCTCTTGCCCATCTATGGTTCCTCTGCCTCTTCTAAATCCAGCTTGTGCACCTAAACCACTCTAAATCTTCTAAATCCAGCTTGTGTATCTGGAAGTTCTTAGTTCACTTACTGTTGAAGCCTAGCTTGAAGGATTTTGAGCATTGCCTTGCTAGCATGTAAAATTAGCTTAATTGTGCAGTAGTTTGAACATTCTTTGGCATTGCCCTTCTTTGGAATTGGAATGAAAACTGACCTTTTCCAGTCCTGTGGCCACTGCTCAGTTTTCCAAATTTTGTGACATATTGAGTGCAGCATTTTAGCAGCATCATTTTAGGATTTGAAGTAGCTCAGCTGGGATTCTTAACACCTCCACTAGCTTTGTTCATAGTAACACTTCCTCAGGCCCATTTGATTTCACATTCCTGTACATGACTACTGGAAAAACCATAGCTTTGACTATACTGGCTTTTGTCGGCCAAGTGGTATCTCTGCTTTTTAATATGCTATCTAGGTTTGTCATAGCTTTCCTTCAAAGGAGCAAGCACCTTTTAATTTCATGGCTACAGTCACGATCTGCAGTGATTCTGGTGTTCAAGAAAATAAAATCTGTCACTGCTTCCACTTTTCCCCCTTCTATTTGCCATGATATTATGTGGCTGGAAGCCATGATCTTAGTTATGCATATATATCTAAAATACCTTAATGGCTTATAATATTTTGTTACATATTTATATCAATTTTTAACCAGTCTTATCATATATTTGTTTCCAATTTTTGCTGTCATAATAAAAACTATGACTTCCCTGGTGTGTCAGTGGTAGAGAATCCGCCTGCCAATGCAGGAGACGCAGGTTCGATCCCTGGATCAGAAAAGATCCCCTGGAGAAGGGAATGGCAACCCACTCCAGTATTCTTGCCTGGGAAATCCCATGGACAGAGGAGCCTGGCTGGCTACAGTCCATGAGGTTGTAAGAGTTGGACATGACTTAGCAACTAAACTGCCACAATCAAAACCATAATAAATATTATTTAATAAATGTCTTTTTTCAGGTATGTGATTATGCTCATAAAAATTCCTTAAAGTGAAGGTGCTTAGAGAAAATGCACTTTTTGAAGCTTCAACATATATTGCCTAAGTTGTCCTTCAGAAATAACTATTCCAACTTACACTTCAAGTGTGCCTGAGATTGTGTTTTTCTCTATGTTAGTCTTTACCAATTTTACTTTTCATTATTATTTAAAGATCCATTTTGTAAACCTTAACTTCCCAACTGACAAAGGGAAGCCAGGGCTATGTCTCCATAGCCTAAGAGCACTGTGTTTGCTTAAATGTAAAATTTCTCAATAAACTAATTATAAATTACATTTTGCTGAGTGATAAGAAATGTGACACATCTTGGGAAAATATTGTCTATACCCTTGAGGCCAGTGCTCCATATTTTATTATAAGTATTTGGAGCTCTGTAGAACATGTATAGTTCTCTTTCACGTCAACTGATGACTTATCCAGAAGTCTTAATTAGTCTGATTGAATAGGGAGATTCAAACATTGAGAAAAGTATTCCAAAGCATGAAGGTTTTTGTTTTTAATTCCACTGGCAATTTCCTGCTGTTTCTTGAAATTGCCCTCAGTTCCTGAGTGACACTTCCTCTTTCATTTCTAACAGCAGACCAGTGAAAATTAAAATCATGTTCTAGGTTTTGGTAAATGTGGGCCTCACCCTCCTAGTTTCTGGTTTGACAAGTACTATTGGGATGCAACAAAACAAAACAAAACTTTAACCTACATGGTGCCATGTGAAATGAGGTACAAAAGTATCTCATTGGAGTATCTTATTAAAGTTACCCTTATTACAAACTATTACAAATTATTGCCTGAGAGAAATGTTTTAAGTAAAAAAATTTACATAGGTAAAATATGTCCTTAAACTCACACTGTAGAATAGAAATATCAGTATTTTTTTATCAACATGAACTTAGTGATATCAACAGACAATTAGTTCTGTTATCTAATTATCATCAGAAATACTTCTTAAAACCATTTCCTCTAAAACACCATTGTTTTGGGTCCTGTATCAGAATTCAGCTTAGCTGGGAGTGATAGCAACTCCAGAAACATTGCTTGAACCTGAATGACATTTCTCTCCCTCTCATATACTGAAGTATAGCACTAATCTCACACTCTGGAGTGCATGAGACTTACCTTGGCCTCCAGCTCACTAACCACTTTCTTCCTCATCCTTCCTAGTCAGCATATGTCACCAATGATATGTCACTGCGATATTCTGTGGGACTACCCGTATCAGTTTAGACTATGTGATTATACAGGATGGGCAAGTTAATATAGCCTTGTGGCAAAACTGTATATGTATAAAAACAATGCATATGTTTGTCCATTTCCACTAAATGAGAACTGCTTCTGATCCTCTTTACTGATTGGGATAGAGAGGAACACATCTCTCACATCAGTGGCTGCATATCATGTACCTGACATCATGTTAGTTTGTTATAACATAGATACCAGGTCTGGCATGGCTGCTGTGGATGGGCCTGTTATGCAATGGTCCAAGATCATTCCCCAGGATCTATCCAGTTTCTGCAGGCTTCAGACTAGCAAATTAAAGGATTCATAAGATCCTTTTAGATCCTTAAGGGTAGCAATAATCTATGCCATCCCCTAGGATACAATATTGTTTTTGAGTTACTACTTTAACTACTGGGGATGAGAATGAAGAAGGAGTGTTTCATCCGCTTGGTCGGCCCCATTATGAAAACTCTTACCTCACACACTGGCCAAGTTCCAGTGGGGGTTAAATCAGTTGCCAAATCTGTCCATCCTAGGAAAAATGAGGAAAAAAATCCCCCAAGATGGCCCAAACCACCACCTTAAATACCATCTTCAGCTAAAGACAAAAGATGCTGGGAGATTAAGGAGCCAGTTATGGGAGGTTATCAGAAAAAGCACAGTAAATAAGGGTAAGATCATTATGCAGATGTAAGTCATTGCCTTCTCCATTGCTAAGAGTTCCTAGAGATTTAGTCATTCCTCTCTTCCTGAAACTTAAAGGGAGACGCCCTAACGAATGAAGATTTCCCTTATAAATGTAAATATCTCTTACAAAAGGATAACTTCTACTCTGTTTTCAGAGATTCTTGTTTGTCTACCATTTCTTAAAAATAATCAGTTCAAGATAATCCTTATGCTAAAGAGGCATATATTGGGATGGCAGGTTCTGTTCCCCTTCAACACCAAAGTGAGCAAGAACAAGGAAGTTGTACTGGGCATTTGTTGTGTGAGTAAAGCACGGTTACTTCCCTTATATGGCACAAAAGGAAGTCTTAGCGCTGAGTCAGGTAACGTGCTGAGCACGCAAGCACTAATTGGTTGACCCACACCTTCCTTTTCTGGAAGCGATAGCATAGAAAGTTAGGAAAGCTTTGATTTGCTCATGTGGGGCTTAGCATGAGCAACTCCATCTTGCCTAATCTTTTTTTTTTTAAAACACTGGGAAGCCAAAATCTTTAGGAGCATCCCCCATACATTCTCATCCCATGTATCAGATTCCCAGACTGCCCAAAACAAGACTCTGACCTTGGTATCACATACTGCCTCAGTTGAGCATTCAATCATCTTTGAAGGTTCAGTTAATATAACTATTAAATCTGGAGTTTTGTCTTCAGCTTTTTTGGCTTTTCCACTGTAGGAGATAAGGGCCTCTTTGTAAACTACTAAAGAGGTCTTCTGGCCGTCATACCTGTATTTCAACTGTAACTCACTGCCCTCAGTTTTGTATTCTCTCTCTATAGAGTGTCAGTGAAACTTAATAGCAACCAGAGAATTCCACAGCTCTACTTTCCTTATATGCATTGCCACCTCTCCCCCTCACCCCACTCTCACTCAACATCTCTGGACTTTTCAAATCTGTCCTGGTACCAGCCTGAGTATTCCCCTCCCAACAGAACCTCCCTAATCACCACCAGTGTGAGTGTTAGCAATTAGACCACATGAGGCCTTGAACTGTCCATGTCCTACATACAATCCAAAATGGGGTCTTCATTGCCAGACTGGTGGTAAGTGACCAGTCACCAATTCCTATCTTTTTATTTTTTTAAATTTTGGCTGCACAGCATGTGGGATCTTAGTTCCCCAACCAGGGAATGAACTTGTGCTCCCTGCAGTGGAGGTGCAGAGTCTTAACCACTGGACTACCAGGGATGTCCCAGCCACTTCGGATCTTTACTCCTGCTTTCTCAGACCACTTCCAGTACCAACTGTATCAGGTGCCCTGGCGCAAATGGTGAGACAGAGTTTACTGGGGCTGGTTGACACTTGGGGAAAATGAAGAGAGAGGAAATAGAAGCCACAGAGAAAGCCTTTGTTGCTAACTAGAGTTCTTGGCCTCCGTAATCAATAGAAATTGATGAGAAGCCAGAGAAGAACTTCAGGCAAGGCTTTACTGGGGCCCTGTCTGCAGCAGAGGGGAACGAGAACATAGGGCAGGTTCCCTTGCTTGCTCGATGGCTAAGGGGGTGAGGGTAGGGAGTGTGTGCAGGGTGTGACTTAAGTGGTTTGCGCACCCTTTAGGTGGTGTTGTATGCAGAGGGCATATGCACATAATATCCTGCTTTTGCTCCTGACCCCCTGCGTTTGCTTCAGGCTCTTCAAAGTGACAGTTGAGTTGTTTGGTCTATTTGTATCCTTTGTTCAGAATTTGTCCCAAATGGGCAGGCACATAATTATTTTTAGTCCCATACAGTTTCTTTGTATTTTCTAGCTCTAGGAGAAATGTGTCCAGGTGCAGGCATTGCAACTCGGCAGCAAAGGGTCCCAGGTTCCAGTGTGTGTCACCTTTAAACTGTGATGCAGATTAGACACCTACAGGGAAGAAATATGAAGGAGAAAGTATTAATAGAATCAGAGAGAGAGCACTTCAGGCTGCAATGCAAATCTGACAAAGTCTCAGTCAACCCATTGAGGAGCTCTGAACAAAGATTGCGTGTTAGTGAATACCTATGTTTGGCAGCAGTGGCTGGGTCTTTGTAGCCACATGATGCTCAGTCACTGGCTAGGGCTCAACCTGGAAGAGCTGCGCTTCACCATGCTGTGCTGAGGCCCCTGCTGAAGACATTGATTTTGGGGGCTATCAGCTAATTGCAGTCTTTCTTTCTTTCTTTTTTTTTTTTTTTTTGCAGTATGTAGGTTCTTAGTTCCTGGACAGGAATCGAACCTGCATCCCCTGCCATGAAAGCACAGAGTCCTAACCACTGGACCACCGGGGAAGTCCCAGAATAAGTTCTTGATTGAAGATACAAGTTTGTCATCACAGGAGAAAATAGACATCTCCCTCATTTTCATCAATAATATGAATACCTTTTATGGTAAACAAGTAAGTTACAGAGAATTTTATTCTCATGGATCCTTTTTAGAGAAAACTGCCTCACCTACAACCTGCACAGGGAGAAACATAGACCAAAACTTTGTAATCAGTACTATAGTATTCATTAATACTATTTATTAAGCACCTGATATTTTTAAATGCTAAACAAGGTACCCAGTAGAAATTCTCTTTAACCTTTACACTGTTCATTGCCCATAGGTAACCCTTATCTCCAAGGATGGACCATGCTACACTATTGGCAAAAGTGAACAGATCAAAAGCTGCCACCTTCCCTGACTCAGGTTCAGATTCACTCTGGTCCCCTCTCTCCCACCTCTTTAGTTTTTGAACTCTGAATCTGCATACGACTTTGGCTGACACATGTTCCTGGTTTCATCTCCGAGTTTCTTCTCCTTTTGGCTACACCTGGTTTTCCTTCTTGGTTCCTCAGATACTGTGATACAGGCCTTGGTCTATTTCTTGACTCACACCCTGGTACCCTCAGGTCTCTGTTCCCAGTCATAACAGTAAAAGGCACCTAGCTCCATCTTCTGCCTACACAGGGGTTATCCCTGTTTGGTCTCCTCTGGTTGGAGAACAAGAAAAAATAAAATAATTAGGCAAGATATATATTGTTACCCCAATTTACAGATGAATAAACTGAGTCCTAGGGAACTTAGGTCATTGCTCCACAGCTGCTATATTGCACAGCTAGGTGTAGTAGTTATTAAGACACATTGTTTAAAACTTGAGAAACAAGAGGAAAATTGGGTTGCCTGTCCTTTCAGTGCTATCCTGGGATGTTGACAGGATCACCTGAGGATCTAGGGGATGTATGTGTATGCATTTGCCGTTTACTATTAATTAAAGGCTCAGACAACAAAAGTTGTAATTTTTCTGTCTAGTAGAAATTATAAAGTCAAAGTTATAGTTTGATTACCCTTCCTTTGGACATTTGCCATTTTTTTCTGTTAGTAAATTTATTTCAAACTGCCTTTCCTGGTAGACAACAAATATGCCAGTCCTGAAAATGCCCTTTGAACCAGTATTACTTTCTTACTGATCCCCTCATTAACCAGTTGAATAAAACATGTTTTTAACTTTGAAAAATCAATCTTTGACACTATGATATTTGACTTTGGTGTCCTTGGTCTTTCCCCATATTAGATGATCTTTCAAGATGGGCATACTGGTATATATTGGAACAGAAAAAGAACTCTGACCCTCCGAGGTTAATTTTCTCTAGAGTTGAGAGATTTTATAGTGCATACCTCTGCTCATGAAAAGGGTAGACCCCCATCTTGGGTCATGAGTTTGAGAAGAGTTTTCCTCTTCCAGTGATTTTAGAGGAGAGAATAGCTCAGGTACATTGACCATGTTCAGTTCAGTTGCTCAGTCGTGTCTGACTTTGACCCCATGGACTTCCCTGTCCATCACCAACTCCCAGAGCTTGCTCAAGCTCATGTCCATCGAGTCGGTGCTGCCATCCAACCATCTCATCCTCTGTCATCCCCTTCTCTTCCTGCCTTCAATCTTTCCCAGTATCAGAGTCTTTTCCAATGAGTCAGTTCTTTGCATCAGGTGGCCAAAGTACTGGAGCTTCAGCATCAGTCCTTCCAATGAATATTCAGGGTTGATTTCCTTTAGAATTGACTGGTTGGATATCCTTGCAGTCCACAGGACTCTCAAGAGTCTTCTCCAACACCACAGTTGAAAAGCATTAATTCTTTGACGCTCAACTTTCTTTATAGTCCAACTCTCACACCCATACATGACTACTGGAAAAGCCATAGCTTTGCCTAGATGGACCTTTGTTGGCAAAGTAATGTCTCTGCTTTTTAATATGCTGTCTAGGTTGGTCATACCTTTTCTTCCAAAAAGGAAGCGTCTTTTAATTTCATGGTTGCAGTCACCATCTGCAGTAATTTTGGAGCCCAAGAAAGTTGACCGTGAGATCAGTCTAAAAAAAATTATTCCTGAGATTTTGGAAACCTTGAATCAAAGCCTGTGTGTTTGAAGCAGAGGCTTGAATTCCTCCTTGAGGGCTCTTTTGCTTTGGGAAGTCTTTGGGACACATGAAGGTAAAGCCAGGATCTTATTCCAGTATGGACTATGAAGAATCAATCTACTCTGTATAATGCAAAAAGAATTGTTTTTCTTGTGGACAGTGTGACATGCTGAAAGTTTATGCTGCTTTGTGTCATGGGAACTATTGATGCCTGGCAAGATACTGGAGCCTCTTTTACTCCTAACATGTAGAAATACTAGATTAAATAGGAAAAAAGTATTTTTTAAAGCATAGCTGAGTTCAAAAGTAAATTTCCAGGTGTCAGGAGAACAAGGAATGTTAGAATCAAAGCACTGAGGAGGAATTGAAGGCACACAGTTTTTGGAGTATTGAGCCTGAAGACATAACTCAGGGGCTATACTATCTACAGGAGAACTGCACTGGATCCCAGGCTAAATGAGCCCGTCAAATCAAGAACTCAAGACCTAAGCTCTCTAAACAAAGGTGGGCACTAGAAAAGGGTTTCTTTGTCCTTAGTCAGGGAGTAGCAGTTGAATGTACCCAAGAAGAGTGCCCACCGTGGGCCACTGGAGGAAACAGAGCCACTGCAAGAAACTAGAACCCTGAGCATGATCTCTGCCTGGAGGTGGGTACAAGTTTGCACTACTTTAGAGTATGAGTTTCCTCTGCTGAAAAACTTACTGTTCGAGACTGATCTGGCATTTATGAATTTTGCAAGGCCAAAGCAGAGGCAAATCTTAAACCATCTAACTGAGATACCTCCTCAGCCAGGGCACACAGAGGACTCTCATGGAAGAGAATTCCCACTGAAAATGAGCTCACAGCAACAACAACAAAAAAATAATTACAAAGTACATGAGGATACTCTCTGCCCGGAGGGTCTGCTCTGAGTGGTGCTGATAATCAAAGAATCCCTTGCAAGGAGCCACAGAGAAATGTAATACGTGTGGGGGAGTTATCCTCTCTGTTTTCCTTATTCTTAATGAGCATGTCAAAAAGGAACATTTGCTTCTGTAAGCAATGGAAAGGGTTGTGCTCTTGTTTGGGCACCATCAGAAGATTCTGAGACAAGAAATTTAGTGCAAGCAGGTCATTCGGGCTGTACAGAAATCACTTGGGGGTAGGGATGTTGATGCAGAGAAGGCAAGGCAGATAAGGTCCTATTTTTTCCCACCACTTTTTGGCTGAGGTGAGGTACGTGGGATCTTAGTTCCCTGATCAGGGATTGAACCCACACCTCTTGCCTTGGAAGCGCAGATTTTTAACCACTCGACCACCAGGCAAGTCCGATGAGGTGGATTTTTAAACCAACTACTATAATGGGTACCTGAACTTTAACTTAACTTTATGGGGCAACTCTGGAGAAATGGTATCAGATACACAGCTCTGAACTATCCCACCCAAGGGAAGCCAGAGCTGGGGTATTAATAATGAGATACAACTTATAATGGGGGATAATAATTTCAATGAGAGTTTTGGCTGAGGGCTGCTGGCAGTGAGTTCATTCCTTGGCACTTCTGCCCTGCTGCACCAAGCAGAGTAGTTCCAGGAAAAAGAAAAAACCAGAACAAAACCTTTAGACATAGAGATGCAGCTGCTGACCAGTGGAAGTCAGAAAGAACACAGTGAAATGGTTAGGATGGGAAGGTGATGGATGGGGCACTGAGAGTGTCAGCTACAAGTGACTTTGGACTGTGTCTCTGCCTTTTCACTGTCTTTCCTTAGGTGGGGGTGGACACAGTACAGGCAGAATATAGAACCCCTTCTCAGGAGCACATTTCTGAGTTTCTTTTTCCCCTCTGACTCTCCTCTCTTCTAGTCCTGGGAAGCCTTTATATAGCTTTAGGTGATTCTGATTGATCTGGTCTTCTTCTAGATATTTCTGGGTCTACTCTGAAGCCTTTGGGGCCTTGGCCTTTGATACGCAAACCATTCAGGCTCTTGGGATCCAGAATCTTTTCTCTCATAAATATATATCAGTTCTGCAGAGAGCTTCAAAAGCATATTTTTGTAGCACAAAAGTAAATGATTCTTTTCTCTCTTTCTGCACCTGTTAATAAGGGAAGTGATGTGAGGTTATAAAGAAATTACTAATAAAGAAAATCACGTTGCTTTAAATTGCAAAATACTATGCTGCTATGGCGCTGCTTTGTTGTCTACAGGTAGGTTTAATTCCTCAGTTGTGTCCAACTCTTGTGGACCCATGGACTGTAGCCTGCCAGGCTCCTCTGTTCATGGGATACTACAGGCAAGGATATTAGAGTGGGTTGCCATTCCCTTCTCCAGAGGATCTTCCTGACCTAGGGATTGAACCCACATCTCCTGCATTGTAGACAGACTCTTTACTGACTGAGCCACCAGGGAAGCCCTAGTTTTTGTCTTTAAATCACCTTAAATTCTGTTTTGTTTTCATTCCCACTCGGCAGGTAATCTCAAGCATTACTGGGGCAACTCCCCTTTTGCCATTACATCAGAATCCAAGAGTCTTACAGAGAAAGGGGGGAAAGCCCTTTGCAGTAAGGAATTTGATCTTTCCAAATGAGTGGTCAGGTCTTTGTCCTGGCTCTTGGAGTTAACTTCTGAACATGGGGAAATTCCCCTGTGATAGGAGTGTCTTTGTTATGCATAGTGATCTCCTTGGACCACAGCTAGTATTTTATTTTAATGACTTAGGGTGGAGCCAACTAGAGATCTCTTCAAGAAAATTAGAGATAGCAAGGAAATATTTCATGCAAAGATGGGCTCAATAAAGGACAGAAATGATATGGACCTAACAGAAGCAGAAGATATTAAGAAGAGGTGGCAAGACTACACAGAAGAACTGTACAAAAAAGATCTTCATGACCCAGATAATCACAATGGTGTGATCACTCACCTAGAGCCAGACATCCTGGAATGTGAAGTCAAGTGGGCCTTAGGAAGCATCACTACGAACAAAGCTAGTGGAGGTGATGGAATTCCAGTTGAGCTATTTCAAATCCTGAAAGATGATGCTGTGAAAGTGCTGCACTCAATATGCCAACAAATTTGGAAAACTCAGCAGTGGCCACAGGACTGGAAAAGGTCAGTTTTCATTCCAATCCCAAAGAAATGCAGTGCCAAAGAATGCTCAAACTACCGCACAACTGCACTCATCTCACACGCTAGTATATTAATGTCAAAATTCCTCAAGCCAGGCTTCAACAGTACATGAATCGTGAACTGCCAGATGTTCAAGCTGGATTTAGAAAAGATTGAGTAACCAGATCAAATTGCCAGCATCTGCTGGATCACTGAAAAAGCAAGAGAGTTCCAGAAAAACATCAATTTCTGCTTTATTGACTATGCCAAAGCATTTGACTGTGTGGATCACAATAAACTGTGGAAAATTCTGAAAGAAATGGGAATACCAGACCACCTGACCTGCCTCGTGAGAAACCTGTATGCAGGTCAGGAAGCAACAGTTAGAACTGGACGTGGAACAACAGACTGGTTCCATAGGAAAAGGAGTACATCAAGGCTGTATATTGTCACCCTGCTTATTTAACTTATATGCAGAGTACATCATGAGAAACGCTGGGCTGGATGAAGCACAAACTGAAATCAAGATTGCCGGGAGAAATATCAATAACCTCAGATATGCAGATGACACCACCCTTATGGCAGAAAGTGAAGAGGAACTAAAGAGCCTCTTGATGAAAGTGAAAGAGGAGAGTGAAGAAGTTGGCTTAAAGCTCAACATTCAGAAAATTAAGATCATAGCATCTGGTCCCATCACTTCATGGCAAATAGATGGAGAAACAATGGAAACAGTGGCAGACTTGATTTTGGGGGGCGCCAAAATCACTGCCGATGGTGACTGCAGACATGAGATTAAAAGACGCTTACTCCTTGGAAGGAAAGTTATGACCAACTTAGATAGTACTTTAAAAAGCAGAGACATTACTTTGCAAAACAAAGGTCTGTCTAGTCAAGGCTATGGTTTTTCCAGTAGTTATGTATGGATGTGAGAGTTGGACTATAAAGAAAGCTGAGCACCGAAGAATTGTTGCTTTTGTACTGTGGTGTTGAAAACTCTTGAGAGACCCTTGGACTGCAGAGAGATCCAATCAGTCCATCCTAAAGGAAATCAGTCATGAGTATTTATTGGAAGGACTGATGCTGAAGCTGAAACTCCAATACTTTGGCCACCTGATGTGAAGAACTGACTCATTGGAAAAGACCCTGATGCTGGGAAAGATTGAAGGTGAGAGGAGAAGGGGACGACAGAGGATGAGATGGTTGGATGGCATCACCGACTCGATGGACATGAGCTTGAGCAAGCTCTGGGAGTTGGTGATGGACAGGGAAACCTGGCATGCTGCAGTCCATGGAGTCACAAAGAGTCAGACACGACTGAGCGACTGAACTGAACTGACTGAAGCATACTACAGAGTTTTTCTGTTTGGCTGGTCATGCTAGGAAGCCTAACCTTAGAGAGCTAATAGGGAGGTGGAGGATGGAGATTCCATTCAACCATGCTTCAGTCAATTCTAGCTACATAATGAAGCCCCAATAAGAACTCTGAACAAAGAAAGCTTGAATGAGCTTCCTAGATTGAGAATGCACATGAATATTGTTACATATCCATGTCAGGAGAGTAATTCATTCTGAGGACAATGGAATCTTCGAGTTTGGAATTCTTTGGAGCCCTCCTAGACTATGCTGTTTGTATACCTCTTTGGCTGATTTTTAAAATTCTTATTTATTTGGCTATGTTAGGTCTTACAGCAACACATGTTATCTCCCTTGCATCATGCATGGTGACAGTTGGGCTCCAGTAGCTGCAGTGCACAAGCTTAGTTGTCCCTGCGTCTTGTGGGATCTTAGTTCCCTGACCAGGAATCAAACCAGAGTCTCCTGCATTGCAGGACAGTTTCTTTACCACTGGGCCACCCGAAAACTCCCTCTTTGGCTGATTTTAATGTATCTTTTCCTATAATAAAGGTAACTGTGAATATAATAGATTTCATTGAGTTAAGGGAATCTTTCTAGGGAAATATCTAACCTGAATGTGGTTTGAGATACCTCTACTTGTACATTGTTGGTAGAAATATAAATTGATGCAGCCACTATAGAAAATACTGTGGAGTGGGTTCAGTTCAGTTTCAATGTATGACAAAACCCACTGCAATGTTGTGAAGTAATTAGCCTCCAACTAATAAAAATAAATGAAAAAAAAAAAAGAAAATACTGTGGAGGTTCTTCAAAAAAATTATGACTAGAACTACCATATGATGGAGCATTTCCTCTCCTGGGCATATATCTAAAGGAAATATCATTATATTAAAGAGATATCTATATCCCCAAACTTCCCACTAGTGGCACAGAACCTACCTGCCAATGCAGGAGACATGAGATTCGGGTTCAGTCCCTGATTTGGGAAGATCCCCTGGAAGAGGGTGTGGTAACCCACTCCAGTATTCATGCCTGGAGAAGCCCATGGACAGAGGAGCCTGTGGGCTATGGTCCATAGGGCTGCACAGAGTCAGACACAATTGAAACAACTTAGCGCAGCACACATCTACACCCCATGTTTGCTATAGCATTATTTACAGTAGCGAAGACATAGAAACAACCTAAGTGACTATCAATGGATGAGTTGATGAAGAAAAAGTTGCATATATATGTGTGTGATTATATATGTAAATTAAATATTATGCAGTCATAAAAAAGGAAATCCTGCTATTTGTAATAAGATGGATAGACTGTGAGGACATTGTGCTAAGTAAAATAAGCCAGGCAGAGAGGATTAATATTATATGATCTCACTTTGGAGAAGGAAATGGCAACCCACTCCAGTATTCTTGCCTGGAGAATTCCATGGACAGAGGAGCCTGATGGGCTATAGTCCGTGGGGTTGCAAGAATCGGACACAACTTAGTGATTAAACCACATATGTGTGGAATCCACTTATGTGTGGAATCCAAAACAAAACAAAATAGGGGCTTCCCTGATGGTCCTTTGGTTAATATCCTGTGCTTCCACTGCAAGGGGCTCACGTTTGATCCCTGGTCAGGTAACTGAGATATCACATGACATATGGCACAGCTAAATAAATAAATTAAAAAAAAATAAAACAAGAAACCCAAGCTCATAGAAAAGAGGTCAGGTTGCTTGTTATCAAAGATGAGGGTGGGTGCTTTGCTGATGGTTCAGTGGTAAAGATTGGCCTGCCAAAGCAGGAGACATGGGTTTGATCCCTGGTTTGGGAAGATCCCACACGCCACAGAGCAACTAAGCCCATGTTCCACAACTATTGAGCCTGGGAGCTGCAACTACTGAGCCCATGTGCTGAAACTCCTGAAGCCTGTGTGCCTAGAGTCTGTGCTCCGGAACAAGAGAAGCCACACCAGTGAGAAGCCCTCACACTGCAACTAGAGAGTAGCCCTCAATCACCACAGCTAGTGAAAAACCCAAGCAACAACGAAGACCCAGCAGAGCCAAAAATAAATAAATTCTTGTTTTTTTAAAGAAAAATGGAAGTGGGAGATGGGGGAATTGGATGAAGATGGCCAAAAGTCACAAACTTCCAGTTATAAGATAAATAAGTATAGATAGTCTCTGACTTTTGATGATTCAGCTAACCATTTTTTGACTTTACAATGGTGTGAAAGTGATAAACATTCCACAGAAACTATATTTTGCATTTTGAATTTTGATTTTATTCCCAGATTATTGATATGTGCAGTAATGTTCTCTCATGTTGCTGGGCACCAGCAGAAGTGATCCACGGCTCCCAGTCAGCCACATGATCATGAGACTAAACCAGGAGAGCACTAACAATCATTCTGTGCCTGTGTAGCCATTGTGTTTTTCACTTTCAGTAGTGAAAGTGAAAAGTGAAAGTCTCTCAGTCGTGTCTGACTCTTTGCGACCCCATGGACTTTATGGAATTCTCCAGGCCAGAATACTGGAGTGGGTAGCCTTTCCCTTCTCCAGGACATCTTCCCAACCCAGGGATCGAACCCAGGTCTCCCACATTTCAGGCAAGTTCTTTACCAGCTGAGCCACAAGGAAAGCCCCACTTTCAGTAGAGTATTCAATAAATTACATGAGATTATCAAATAGGCTTCGTGTTAGATTATTTTGCCTAAGTGTAAGCTACTGTTAAATGTTCTGAGCATGTTTAATGTAGGTTAGAGGAAGGTGTGATATTCAGTAGGTTAGGTGTATTATGTGCATTTTATTTTTATTTATTTATTTATGGTTGCACTGGGTCTTCATTGCTACATGGGCTTTCTATAGTTGTGGCAAATAGGAGTTACTCTCTAGTTGCGGTGTGAGGGCTTCTCATTGCAGTGGCTTCTCAGGTTAAGGAGCATGAGCTCTAGGGTACCCCGTCTTCACTAGTTGTGGCTCAAGGGCTCAGTAGTTGCAGTTCCCTGGCTCTGGGGCATAGGTTCAATAGTTGTGGTGCTGAGGCTTAGTTGCTATGTGCAATGTGGGATCTTCCCGGAGCAGGGATCGAAACTGTGTCCCCTGCATTGGTAGCTGAATTCTTAACCGCTATACCACCAGGGAAGTCCTAAGTGTATTTTCAACTTTCAGTGTTTTCAACTTGCAGTGGGTTTATCTGGACATAACCTCCTTGTCAGCTTCCCAGGTAGTGCTAGTGGTAAAGAACCCACCAATACAGGAGATGTAAGAGACACCGGTTCAATCCCTGGGTTGGGACGATCCCCTGGAGGAGGAAATGGCAAACCACTCCAACAGAGGAGCCTGGTGGGTTACAGTCCATAGGATCGCAAAGAGTTGGACATGACTGAAGCAATTTAGAAAAGCAAGGCAACTTCATTGTAAGATGAGGAGAATCTGTATCAGGGGTGTAATGTAAAACATGATAGTTAACACTGTTTTATGATACATTTGAAAGTTACTACAAGCTGGAATCAAGATTGCCAGGAGAAATATCAATAACCTCAAATATGCAGATGACACCACCCTTATGGCAGAAAGCAAAGAGGAACTGAAGAGCCTCTTGATGAAAGTGAAAGAGGAAAGTGAAAAAGGTGGCTTAAAGCTCAGCATTCAGAAAACTAAGATCATGGCAATCTGGACCCATCACTTCATGGCAAATATATGGGGAAACAGTGGAAATAGTGACAGAATTTATTTTCTTGGGCTCCAAAATCACTGCGGATGGTGATTGCAGACATGAAATTAAAAGACGCTTGCTCCTTCGAAGGAAAGCTATGACCAACGTAGACAGCATATTAAAAAGCAGAGAGGTTACTTTGCCGACAAAGGTCCATCTAGTCAAAGCTGTGGTTTTTCCAGTAGTCATGTATGAATGTGGGAGTTGGACCATAAAGAAAGCTAAGCACCAAAGAATTGATGCTTTTGAACTGTGGTGTTGGAGAAGACTCTTGAGAGTCCCTTGGACTGCAAGGAGATCCAACCAGTCCATCCTAAAGGAAATCAGTCCTGAATATTCTTTGGAAGGACCGATGCTGAAGCTGAAACTCCAATACATTGGCCACCTGATGTGAAGAACTGACCCATTTGAAAAGACTCTGATGCTGGGGAAAATTGAAGGCAGGAGGAGAAGGGGATGACAGAGGATGAGATGGTTGGATGGCAGCACCGACTTGATGGACATGAGCTTGAGCAAGCTCTGGGAGTTGGTGATGGACAGGGAAGCCTGGCATGCTGCAGTCCATGGGGTCGCAAAGAGATGGACACGACTGAGAGACTGAACTAAAAGAGAGTAGTAGATCCTAAAAGTTTATATCTCAAAAAAATTTTTTTTTGGTAACTATATGAGGTGATGGAAGTTAACTAAACATTGTAGTGATCATTTTGCAGTATATATATATATATATATATATATATATATATATATATATATGTCAAGTCAGTGTGCTATACATCTTAAAATTATACAGTATTGTGTGTTAATTAGATCTCAGTAAAACTGCAAAAACAGGGAAAAAAAAGTCTGCACTTGTAGTTAATGTCAGAATTCTTGGGCAGAATTGGCAATCTCAAAAAAAAAAAAAAAAAAGAATTGGCAATCTCTTAGACTGTGTCTTGGTCCTTGCAGTCTGGCTAATTTCAAGTAGGCCCCTAGTCTTCATTTCATGATAGCTGATTATTCTGTAGTCATAGACTGAGTTACCCTTGAGATACAACAGTCCTTTGCTGTTTTTATAAATGCTTTTGTTAAACAGCTTTATATATATATATATGTGTGTGTGTGTGTGTGTGTGTGTGTGTGTATATATACACACACACATATATACACACACATATATATGTAGATATATAGATATACATGTAAGTCGTGTCCAATCCTTTGCAGCCCCATGGACTGAAGCACACCAGGCTCCTCTGTCCTTCGCTATCTCCCAGAGTTTGCTCAGATTCATGTCCATTGAGTTGGTTATGCTATCTAACTATCTCATCCTCTGCTGCCCTCTTCTCCTTTGCCTTCAGTCTTTTCCAGCATCAGGGTCTTTTCCAGTGAGTCATATATATATTTATTTATTTGATTTCTCCAGGTTTTAGTTGCCACCAAGTGGGATCTTTACTTGAGGAATTTGAACTCTTAGTTGCGGCATGTAGGATCTAGTGTTCTGACTAGGGATCGAACCTGGGCACCTTGCATTGGGAGCATGGAGTCTCAGCCACTGGACCACCACTGGACCCCAGTTCTTTGCTCTTGTGCCCGGCGTGTGTCACAGAATTTGCAGAGGTAAGAACCACCCCCCATGGCTGTGTCCACCTTGCACCAACCTCTTTGAATATTGCTGACTCCCTGAGATTCTGCCAAATCACTGCTCCCTTTCTCTCCTTATCAACAAAAGTATTCATACTAACACTGTCCATAATAGCCCCAAACTTGAAACAGTCCAAGTGTTCATCAAAGGTAGAAAGGATAAGTAAATTGTGGTATAGTCACACAGTGGGGTTTTATACAGCCCCAAGAGTGAACAAACCTACATGCCACACAATAACATGAATGACTCTCACAATGTTAAATGAGAGAAACTAGAAACAAGAACATTTAGGAGAGTAGAATTTGCCACCGTAAAATATGTCTCTTTGGCATATTAATTGTTTTAACAACTTATTGACTAGCGATGTATTAATGTGTCTTTTGTTACCCAAAAGTTATTGACCAAAGTGTTTCAGTATTCACTTACATAACAAATCACTGGCCACAGGCATTAGTGTCTACAAAAATCCCCTGGTCAATATGTGTTAAACTATTATTTTCTGAGAAACAGCAGGCATAGAAAGCTTCCATCTCAGTACTTGGAAGAGAAGGATGACCAAAAAATCTAGAAACCTATCTGTGGAGAAGGCAGGGACTTAAATCTGCACCACAGTCACCCTTGTTTACTGTGAAGGGAACCTTCCAGGGAACCTCCCATAACTGACTCTCCCACCCTCAGTCATCCTCTTTTGTGTTTAGCTGTGGATGATATTTAAGGTGAGGGCTTTGGCCATCTTGGTGAGTTATTGTATTCGTGGGTCTCTCCTATGTCTACCTTTAATACATTTTTGTTTGATTGTCTCCCGTTAATCTATTTCTTGCCAGTTTGACTTTTAGACCAGCCAGAAGAACTTGGAATTGTAACGAAAAATTTCTTCCTCCCTAGCAAGTAAAAACTGTATGGTTTCATTTATATAAATTTTAAAAACAGGTAAAATTAATCTCAAGTATTTAAGGATACTAGTTAAAGGAGAGCAGAACATGCCACCCCCAAATATGCCTCTTTGGCATACAGATTATTTTGAGTTGACATATTTTTGAGAAAAAGTAGACAAAGGAGAGGGGCTTCCTAGGTGGCGCTAGTGGTAAAGAACCCGTTTCCCAATGCAGGAGACATAAGAGATGCAAGTTCGATCCCTGGGCCAGAAAGATCCCCTGGAGAAAGAAACAGCAACCCACTCCAGTATTCTTGCCTGGAGAATCCCATGGACAGAGAAGCCTGGCGGGCTACGGTCCATAGCATCGCAGCGTCGGGCAAGACTGAAGCGACAGCACAGACAGACACAGGACAAGCTCTAAAATCAGAGTAGAATTTACTCTTTTGTGAGGAAGATTCACATTCCTAAGGTTAATCTCCATTTTTAAGGGTGTCTCTCTCTGTACCAGGAAGAGGAGGATAACTTTAATAAATCACAAGGAACTCTCACTGTGGAAAAGGCGTGAACTTAAATCTACTAACATTCTGTGTTTTTCTGGTAACCTTCCAGAACTGGTCTCCTTGCATGCATGTTCAGTTGCTTCAGTTGTGACCCCATCAACTGTAGCCCACCAGGCTCCTCTGTCCATGGGATTCTCCAGGAAAGAATACTGGAGTGAGTTGCTGTGCCTCCTCCAGGGGATCTTCCCGACCCAGGGGTCGAATCCAGGTCTCTTACATCTTCTGCATTGGCAGGTGGGTTCTTTACCACTAGCACTTACCCCCTCCTGAAAATGGTATTTAAAGTGGTGTCTCGGGCCATGTTGGATAGCTTTACTCAATGTCCCTGGGTCTCTCCCATGTACACAGAAGAAATATACATAAATAAACTATTTTTTTTCCTCCCGTTAATCTGTCTTTTATTACTGACAGTCTCAGCCAAGAGCTCAGAAGGGTAGCGGGAAATTTATTTTTCCTTGCTCATGTGGTTATTCAAGGGAAAGAATGTGCAAGAGGGCTTCTGGAACCCTGAACATATTCCCTTTCTTGATCTGGATACTAGTTACATGTATGTGTTCACTTGGTGAAATTTTGTATAGCTGCACACTTATGATTTGCACATTATATATGTTATATTTCAATTAAAAGTTTACATTAACATGGTACCCCACTCTCCCTGGCCCCTCAGGGTCACTTCTCTTCAGTGAACTTGGGGTTTAGAAAAAATTCCGGGACGGGAGGTATCTTGTACTGACATTTGCCTGGGGTGACCAACTTGTCCCAGCTTGCTTGGGACTTTCCCATTTTTCATACTGAAGTTTTACATGCCAGGAACTCCCTCTAAGCAAGTCCTGGACAAACCGAGAGAGTTGGTCCCCCTATTTCAGTCTACAGATACAAGTTTGAGAAGGAGCATAAAAAGAATTGACTAATCTTCTGGAATGAGGGGAGGAAGAACATATATTATGCTGTCAGTAAATTATCTCACCACAATATTTAGAGTTTACTCATGCCCATAATTAACAAAAGTTCTCTCTGTTTGGGCAATCAAAGGAACACTGTATCACTTTAAAAGTCAGGATCTACATTAATCTAAAAGCTCAGGGCACACATACACACAAACCCGACGTCTGAACCTAGATCCAGAGGGAGATATTCAGTTGGAAAGTCTACTTTTAGAAAGGTCAAGTAATTCTCCCCGAAGTTCCTGTAGACAAGTGATTTTAGAGATAGAGGCCCCCTGAGATCTGAAGGAAATGCTGTTATAATACAAATAAACCTTCATGCAACCCAGCTGTGACATTTGATACCAGAGAGAATATGAATGAAAATATCCAGCACCACTCTGGCTGTTCTCAAATGCAAAGGGAATTGTCAGGGACAACTCTAATTTGCAAAGACAAAAACCGAAACATGTGAATTTCCATTTATAGGTCAAAGGATGAAGATGCAGCTACCAGAAAGATTGAGTTCAATCCTGGCCAAACAGTTCTGAAATGAGAAGCCAGAGAAGAGAAGACCTAGTTCAAATGAACTTCTCAGTCAGTAAGTCCCTTAAACAAAGTATTGTTCCTTTAATGTCTTCCATTGTCCAGTGATTAAATAGGCTCCCACACAGCCCTGATTAAAAACATTTTCTGGGGCACATTTCTCCAATTCCAGTTCTATAGCACTTAATGTTCCCTCCAAAATTGCTTTGGGGAGAGCAATCTCATGTCAGCGAAATGAATTCAAAAGTGCTTCCTTACAAGGGCTGAAGGAAATTCGTACCTTCAATCCCCAGCTTGCAAAATACCAAGCTTTAGATTGGTTTTGGAAAAAAGTTCACAAAGTAAATTCAAGAAGCCTGATATTGAATGAGATAAGCTTTAGTGAGTCTATACATACATTTAGTCTTTAAAACTATCATTTTAAAATAGGTGATTACCAATATTTTTCAACAGAATGTACCTTTTTACCCAAGTAAACTATTTAGAGAGTGTGTTTTATAAGCATTAGCTTTTATAGACTGTCTCCTTTTCAGAGGCAATACTTTAAACTTTTGCCTTCACAACTTCTTGACACTATATATTTAAATCCTTCATGCACATAGCTTAGTATTCAGACCTCAAAGGGACCCCATGTGGGTTTATGGATCTTTTCTGTCTAGTACCTTCTAGTACTCTGCCCAGCATACACATCTTCCACTGGACAGTCTTTCTGGTTTTGGTTCTTTGGAGTTGTTTTTTTTTTTTTTATTTTTGGCTGCATGACATGCACAAACCCATGCCCCCTGCAGTGGAAGCTCAGAGTCCTAACCACTGGACAGCCAGTGAAGTCCCTGGAGAATTTTTCTGCATTCACAGGTGAAAGGAAACAGAATTTGCCACCCCAACATATGCCTCTTTGGCATATTGATTTTGGGGGGCTGATTATTATTATTTTTTCTCATTTCATAAACTTCCTTTGTTTTGGGGTAAAAAAACACGACTATCAGCAGAGGTAAGGGTGAGTATGAGCCTTATTTCTTCTAAGGAATCCTGTAAAGGTTACCTTTCTAGATGAATGACCTCAGTTCTCATTCTCACCTGGCTATTCAGCTTTTGACTTAGACTTCAAACTGAAGATGTCCAAAACTAGGTTCCTGCTCCCATCTGCCAAACTCTGTGTCCTGTGCCCTTTATCTCAAAGGGAAAAACAGGCTTATAGCTGCTCGGGCAAATTCTAGGTCCAGTCCTTTATCTCTCACCACCTGACTTAAATAGTGGCTGGTGAGAACATACCTGGATCCAACCAGTTCTCTCCAGCTCAGCTCCCTCAACCAGTCCAAACTGGCCCATGCCTGGGTGGTCGCAGCCACCTCCTCTGGTGTCTCCTTCCTGCCCACTTCTTTTCCACTAGGTGGTTTTAAAAGCAAGTCCAAATGTGTCTTTCCCCAGCTCAGAACCTTGGGAAGTCCCCATCCCCTTAGAAGAAAACTGATTCCTTAGCGATTCTTCCTTTTACCTGAAGCTGCAGACTAGGACTAACCTGGGAGCCCTTAAAAATAGTCATGCCATTTACAGAGCTGAGCTGAATGAAATCTGCATCCTTAGTGAAAGGGTCTGCAAATTGTTGAGCTGATTATTTTTGAGAGACTTCAGATAGGAGAATCTCTGAAAACAGAGAAGATGCACTTTTGTAAGAAATATTGACATGTATAAAGGAAATCTCCATTTGTCAGGGCTCCTGTTTCTTTGCTTCAGAAAGAGGAGGATGACTTTGAAGTCTCTAGAACCTGTCATCGGTGGAGAAGGCAGGGGATTAAGTCTTCAGAACAACCTTACCCTTGATTCCTGTGCTTCTCCAGATAGTCTCTCATAACTGGCTGCCCTCCCGTCCTCCCAGCATCCTCCTTTCTCTTGACTTGGAGGTGGTATTTACGGTGGTGGCTTAAGCCATTTCAGGGAGTTACTCACTTTTCCTAAGTCTCTCCCATGTATACAGGAGGAAGATATGTTACTAAATTTATGTTTGTTTTTCTCCTGTTACTCTTTTATTTACAGGGGGGTTCTCAGACAAGAACCTGAAAGGCTAGAGGGAAAGTTAGTTTTCTTCCTCTGTATGCACAATGATGTGAATTGGGACCAGTTGCTTTGCCTGTGTCCACTTTGGAACAGATCCCTCACATCCTTTTTCATGTGTGACTCTAATTCTTTCCTCTAAATGGGTCCATAGCTTAGCACAATTCTGGGGAGCAACATTCACATACTTGATCCAAAAGGTGCCATTCAATTAGAGCCATGTGCTGTGTAGACCCTGCCTCACCCTCCAGTTCTATTTCTGTGCACTTGAAATGGGTCACTTGTTCACATTGCCTTTAAAGCCATGGCTTCCATGAATTTTTTTTAATATTTAATTTTTAAAAATTATTTTTGGTTGCACTGGGTCTTTGTTGCAGTACACAGGCTTTCTCTAGTTGTGGCCAGCAGGGGCTACTCTTCATTATGGTGCTCGGGCTTCTTATTGCAGTGGCTTCTCATGGGCTCTAGAGGGTAGCTCAATAATTGTGGAGTGCGGGCTTAGTTGCTCCATGGCATGTGGGATCTTCCCAGACCAGGGATGGAATCCATGTTCCCTGCATTGGCAGGTAGATTCTTAACCTCTAGACCACCAGATAAATCCCTCCATAAATTTTTGATTGTTTACCCTATTACTAAAAAGATTTTTGATCACACTCTCTAATATATATGTGTGTGTGTGTGTGTGTGTGTGTGTGTGTGTGTCCCTTTATAAAATATATACTTAGGCACACAAACACAGTAAAGAATTTTTAAATGCTTGAAATAGAAAATAAGCATGTGTAGAACTTCTAACAATTTTTGAGATCATCAGATTGGATGCAAAAGCAAGATCCAATACTTGGCCTTCAAAACCCCAGTTTGGATTTAAAGATTATTGTTGTTGCTCTTCAGTCGCTCAGTAATGTCTGACTCTATGTGACCCCATGGACTGCAGCACGCTAGGCTTCCTTGTCCATCACCAACTCCTCGAGCTTGCTCAAACTCATGTCCATTGAGTTGGTGATGCCATCCAACCATCTCATCCTCTGTCATCCCTTCTCCTGCCCTCCATCTTTCCCAGGATCAGGATATTTTCCAATGAGTCAGCTGTTCACATCCAATAGCCAAAGTATTGGAGCTTCAGCTTCAGCATCAGTCCTTCAGATGAATATTCAGGGTTGATTTCCTTTAGGACTGATTGGATTTAAAGATGCAAATATGTTAAAAGTGTAAGCAAAGCATAGAGAAATATATACCATATCAAAATAACCCTTATCAAAATAAAGCTACAGTGGTTTTATTAATTGTTATTGTTTAGTTGCTAAGTCATATCCGACTCTTTTGCTTCCTCATGGACTGTAGCCCACCAGGTTCCTCTGTTCACAGGATTTCCCAGGCAGAAATACTGGAATGAGTTGTCATTTCCTTCTCCAGGGGATCTTCCCGACTCAGGGATAGAACTCACATCTCCTGCATTGGCAGGCAGGTTCTTTACCACTGAGCTACCAGGCAAGCTCAATTATATTAATATTAAAGTAAATTTCAGGGAGAAAAATAGTACCAGTGGTGAAGAGGGAGACAAAGCTTCAGTCTGTAATAGAGTGTTCCTACTAAACAGCTTTCCCAGAAATGTGTAACATGGCAGATTGCTTGTGGGGGATTCTGGGACTTTGGCTCCCATCATCATTATTTCCTTCTTGAAGACTCAGCAAATACTATGTATCACTTTGGACACTAAGAGGAAAGAAGCCCTTTATTAACTTAGAGCACATAATGACATTACAACATTAATACAATATTCTTAACAAGAAGAAAGGGAGATATGCTGCAGAAGTGGTTGAGGGGCAAAGAGAGAATCACAGAGTAGCTGCATGCCAGTGGAGCAAAAGCATGAATTTTATCAAACATGCACTTGGTTGTTAAAGACCTTTGGATCTTGGCTCTGCCAATCATGAGCTATGGGACTTCAGGCAAGTTATTCTCCTGTGTGAAGCTCATTTTCCACATTTGTAAATACGGATAGAATAGTAATAGAAAGCACTTCTCTAATTTGTTGTGAGACCAGGAGACTATATGAAGAGCATGAAAATGTTAATTGTCATATTAATGTTGCCAGTCATTTAGTCTGGTGTCTTCTCAGCCATTATCTCCCACCAGAGATACAGAACTGAGACACTGTTATCACATAATTGTGTTTCCACAGTTTGTATCCTTAGTCCTCTCTCCTGGTTGAATATTCAGAGACATTAAAGTGAGGTTAAATGTCTTTTTACCCATTGTGACTGCTTTCATGAATTTTAATAGTCTGAATTATATAATCCCGCCATGCCTTCTCCTTGTTAGACTAGAAAAGATCCAACTCTCTTGCAACTACTTTGGTTAAATATATTCCAGTATATTTTAGGATTATTAAAAGGAAAGTACATTAATTCATTAATCAAATAAAAATTTATTGAGTGTCCACCAAATAACATTATAGGTACTAGGTATAGAGCAGTGAACAAAATAGACCAAGTAGACCCTTATATTTCATACCAGTATAAATAACTATAATAATACAAATTTCTTAAAATCTGTGACTTTGTTCCAGAACTTCCTTTTAGAATGGTCATTGTCTCCATTCTCAAATAGAATTGGTATTTAATTTGTATTTAGACAGTGCAAATTGATGAAGCTATCTTTAGTACTAGAAGAGATAAAGGAATCTGGGATAGATTTAGCATACAAAATGAACATCAACAAAACAACATATAATAAAAATGAATGTGCTGAGAAGAGAAAAATCTCTTTGTGACAATCATTAATTTTTCATCCTTTTAAAATAAAGGTTTATTTTATAAGAAGGGAGGAAACATTATCAGGTACTTCGAATATGTTCCAACCTCCAAATTCACATTAAATATATCTGAAAAAGAATAAGACAATTTTGGGAAGTAACATCAGCAGTCTGACAAGCATATTAAAAACTTATAATGGTGCATGTTTTTCTCATGTTCACAGTTACGGAAGTCACTGTGTTGCTGTTTTACTCAACTTTCAAAATCAAGTTTTTGATAGAGCCCAGAAAGTCAGCTTCATTGCTAGTTATGAGACACAATTTGAGCATTTATATCAATCATACCAAAACTAGCAAAAGTTTAGCTGCAATTTTTTTTATTTTGTGGGAGGAGCTGTTTCCTTTTTGAAAGCGAGTCCTTTGCTGCTGTATGATATGGCAATCTGAGGTTGCCAGTTTTCTATTTTGCTGGCCCCTGTGCCTTCTGCAAGTTGCTGACTCACTTTATAGGGTGGAATTAAGAACCTGTCTGAATCAATAGGCATTTGTGGCAGAAAGCTAGCTCTCCTCCGGCATGTATTTGCTCTTTCTTTTAAGGAAATAGAATCTTAGCTAGGCACAGCATTTACCAAGGTTGGCAAGATCTTGGAAAGCAGCTCACAGGCTTCAGAAGCAATAGCATTGGGGTAAATAAGAAAGATTTACAAGCTGAGTAGTCTGTGGCTTCTTCCTACTTTTAGCAACATCCTATAGAGGGATGGACCCCAGTTAGAGCTAGCCAGACAGCAACCCAAAATGGAAGAAAACCTAGCTTGGTCAGGAGTCATTCTTTGCATGTTTCTCGTGATTTCAGAGCCCCACACAATTGAAAAAGTCAACTGCTTTCTGCAACTCCACAGTGAAGCTGTTTAAAGGGGCTGCTGGAGAGGAAGACTTGGCCAGAGATAATACTGTGGCTCCCCAAGGACCTTCCCTCTCAACCAGTAAATGAGAGCCAGAGCGGAGGTAAAGACCATACCTCAGCTCTCTGTATCTGCAGGATCTGCATCTGTGGATTCAAGCAATCTAGGATAGAAAATCTTCAAGGAAAAAAAAAATTCCAGAAAGTTCCAAAAAGCAAAATTTGAATTTATGACACTGGCAAATATTTATGTGGCATTTTACATTGTATTTGTAGCTATTTCCATAGCATTTGCATTATATTAGACATCATAAGTAATCTAGAGATGATTTAAAGCATATGGGAGAATGTGTATGTGTTACATGCAAATACTATGCCATTTTATATAAAGGATGTAAACATCCATAGATTTGCATACCATGGGGATCCTGGAACAAGTCTCCCTAAGGTACTGAGGGACAACTGTATTAAGGATGTCAATTTCCCACCCAAACCTATTAAGAAGAGCTTAAGAAAGTAGCCATCAAGTTGAAGGAGAGGAAGATGAGTCAGCACAGAGAAGAGTGGAATAGTTAAGAGAATTTGCCTGGAAGAGATCTTGGGCTGTGGTTACCTTTTCTTCTTTTTTCTTTAACTTTTCTTTTTTGATTATCTTTTTACATTTTTTTAAAAATGAATATATTATTGTTGGATAAACCTTTACCCTCTGGAGCTGTGCTTGGGGCCACTCTGACACTGTCTACTCATTACCAGTCAAGGAGAGAGGCTCTGGCATAAGGCATAGCTGCAACGCCTTCTGGAAATACTTGGGAAACAGGAAGGTGTTAGCATTCCCTGGAATCAGGATCACCACACTGACAGAGAGGAAGAAGGGTATTTCGTCTGCCAGGGCCAAGGGCCCATTAATGAACACGGCCACTTCGCAGTTTGGCCACATGCCACTGATGACACCATGGTCCCAGGGGAGTGCTGAGGTGAGGTGGATGCATTTGAGGTGAAGTGGATGCCTCTTCCCCAGCAGGACGGGCCTTTGAGCAGGATGGGTGGCCAGTACTGCCAGAATGTTCTGTAAGCGAGCATCCAGAGCGTGGCCTGTGGGATTACCAAGGGTATCAATCAGATCCAGACCCAGACTGGCCCAGATGAGAGCCAGTGCTGAGCTTCCCTGGTTGCAGGGGGGACCATTATTTCCCCTTGGTGTCCATCCATTGCTGCATATCTTCAGCTGAGAAGCTGCAGAACTGGGACAGCTGTGGGAGGGTACCTGGGGCAGGATGGCTTTGGCTCCATGGGAAGCGCAGCTCCAGGGGCCATGACAGGTCATAGGACCAGGCCTTGGGCACTTGCATCACGTGGTCTAGTTCCTGGAGACTGCGAGCCCATTTATCCCTGGGCCCTTACTTCCTTCTGCCTTCTTCATCCAGAGAAGTTCATGGTCAAGACAGACTTCTGCTGCCTAGCAGCTCCTTACTTCTATATGTAATTCACAAGCAGCAAATAGAACAGAAGCCTATTAAGTGTTACAGGAATTTGAAAGCCAAAGAGACCAGAAACCTGGCAAATGACCATGATTATTATTAAGAGCCACTGTAGGGGAGGAAAAGTCATTTTCCCTCTAACCTTCTTGTTCTTGGCTGAGACCCTCCTGTAGTAAAAGAAAGGTTAATGGCTATTATAAACAGTGCTGCGATGAACATTGGGGTGCACGTGTCTCTTTCAGATCTGGTTTCCTCGGTGTGTATGCCCAGAAGTGGGATTGCTGGGTCATATGGCAGTTCTATTTCCATTTTTTAAAGAAATCTTCACACTGTTCTCCATAGCGGCTGTACTAGTTTGCATTCCCACCAACAGTGTAAGAGGGTTCCCTTTTCTTCACACCCTCTCCAGGGCTGATTCATGTCAATGTATGACAAGACCCACTGCGGTATTGTAAAGTGATTAGCCTCCAACTAATGAAAATAAATGAAAAAAAAAAGAAAGGTTAATGGGAGAAAAACAGAAGTTTAGTAAAATGTGTACTTCCCTGTATACATTTGAGATACCCAGGAAAACTGAGTGACTCCCCCCAAATGACCTGAACCATCACTTAAATACCATCTTCAGCTAAAGACAAAAAGAGGATGGGGCTGGGGAAGGTGCATGAGGGACAGAGCAGGGGCAGTCAGATTGGGGAGTTTACCAGGCAAAGCAGTGTGAATAAGGGTATGGTGGGTATATAGATATAGGTCACTGCCTTCTCCCTTGATTACAGTTTCCAAATATTTAGAATCATTCTCCTCGTCCTGGTACAGGGAGGGAGTGTGTGTATGTGTATGTGTGTGCGTGCTCCATCATGTCTGACTCTTTGCAACCCCATTAACAGTAGCCCACCAGGCTTCTCTGTCTATGGAATTTTCCAGGCAAGAATATTGGGGTGGGTTGCCATGTCCTCCTCCAGGGGATCTTCCTGACCCAGAGATCGAATCCACAACTCTTTCCTTTTCTTCATGGCAGGCAGATTCTTTACCACTGTGCCACCTGGGAAGTCCACCAAGTGGGAGACACCCTTACAAATGGAGCTTTCCCTTATAAATGGAAATGTCTCTTTAAAAAGGGTAAATAACTTCTACTTGGTTTTCAGAGTTTTTCCTGTGTCTGCTGTTTCTGGAAAACTATCAGCTCAAAATAATCCTTATGCCAAAGAGACATATTTTGGGATCATAAATTCTGCTCCCCTTTACCTCCAAGCTTCCCAGGTGGTGCTAGTGGTAAAGAATCCACCTGCCAATGCAAGAGACACAAGAGATGTGGGTTCAATCCCTGGGTCAGGAAGATCCCCTGGAGTAGGAAATGGCAACTCACTCCAGTATTCTTGCCTGGAAAATCCCATGCACAGAGGAGCCTGGCAGGCTATGGTTCAGGGAGTCAAAAAGAGTTGGACATGACTGAACACACATGCTTTACCTCCAAGCAGTGTTAAGACCCCCAAACTGCTCAGCAGGAAACAGGCTGTGAAAATTGAACAATCCCCAAGAAAGACCCACTTCACATGTGGCCATAATAACCAATAGAAATGAAACTTCCAGAGGGCAAAGACAAGGGCCATAGAGGAAAACAGACATGGCGTTCCTTTAAGAGAGTAAAGCTAAAGACTATCATATGAGCTAATTAAGGGATTTAATCCAATGCTAGGACAAGCAGTTTTTGCGTTTCCAAACCAGGATTCAATAATTGCCATGAACAGATGACTCCTGAGTGGTTCCCCCCTCTCCCTTTCTATTGGTGTTTCTGTGTTTGTCACCTTGCTCCTACTCCACCATGATGATGTGGATGGGGCACATCACCATCTTATTTTTTATAGAGTTTTTACAGGTTTCAGGATCACAGGGAAACACATCTGATCCTGACATTGGGGGTCACATATCACTCAGAGGTCGTGGATTTTAAGCTGTATGTAGTTTATGGGAGGAAAAATCATTTTCCCTCTCTCATTCTAGGTGCTTGGCTGAACATCCACCTCCCTGAATAAAAGACAGATTAGCAGGAGAAAAATAGAAGTTTAGTAACATGGATACCTCCTGTAGATATGGATGAGACCCAGGAAAACTGAGTAGTTTCCTGAAATGGTCCAAGCAACCAGCATTTTCAGTTAAAGACAAAAGAAGGATGTTGGGGGAACAGGGAGGCCAGTTACGGGAGGTGACCAGGAAAAGCACAGTAATCATGGGTAAGGTTGTGAGGCAGATCTAAGTTTTTGCCTTCTCTACTAGAAGACTAAAGTTTTAGTCACCTTCCTTTTCCTGGTACAGAGAGGGAAAAACCCTTACTTTAAATGAAGATTTCCCTTATAAATGTAAATATCTCTTACAAAAGAGTAACTTCTACTCTGTTTTCAGAGCTTCTCCTGTCTTTTCCTACTTGAACTTAACTAGCCCAAGATAATCATATTTTGGGAGTAGCAAATGTTGTTGCCCTTCAGTAAAATGGGATTGTACTTGAAAGTTTCCCTTGGCAATGGGTATGTTCCATTAATACATATGGGAAGAAGAGCACTCATAAATGTTTGCATGGCCAGAATAGCAGAATGGGAGAGGCCAGTAGTTCCCCGCCCCCACCCCATACCTGTTTACCACTTCTATTATCATAATAGAAGTTTGAGCTGAGTAGATGGCCACTTAAAATAAAAACTTCATTTCCTAGTCTCCATTGTACTTAGATGTGGTCATGGAACTAAGTTCTGGCCAATGGTCTGTGAGAGGGAGGGGGAATACCAGTTATAGGGGAATTGACATCAGGTGGGTTCATTAATAGTTACCAGGGAAACGAATAGAGGGGCACACCAAAGATGATAAGATAGGGTAAGAACAATCGTTAGCTGGGGTCTGGGGCAAGTATCAATACAGAAGAAGGTCAGTCTTGTGTGTAGGGTAGAGGTGAAGCAGGCACAGTGGTCAGCCAGAGGATGTACAGAGAGCAAGAGAACAACTATCTTGTGTGCCCTGACCATACAATCTATCTCATGCTACACATTATGCTAAGTATTCTATATTTATATTCATGTATTTAGTCTTCACATCTTGTTTTCTGGCCAGGCCACACAGCTTGCAGGATCTTAGTTCCCTAACGAGGAATTGAATCCTGCATTGCAAGCAAGTAGTCCTAATTACTGAACTTCAGGGAGTTCCCATCTTCACAATATTTTCTTTTCTTTTCTTTTTTTTTTTTTTTGGCCATGCCACGTGGCATGCAGGATCTTAGATCCCCATCCAGGGATTGAACCTATGCTGCTTGCAGTGGAAGCATGGAGTCTTAACCACGGAACTGCCAGGGAAGTTCCTTCACAACAATTTTATATAAGAGAATCTGAGGTTTAGCAGGTCATATAACTAGGAAAAGCTTTGAGCAGGTTTCAAATCCAAGAGTGTCTGACTTCAGTGTCGGTACTCTCAACCACTAAATTGCATTGCATCTCATGCTACGATAGCAACATTTATAACAATGATAATGCACAATGTTGGAAAGACTGGTTAAGTGGTTTACTCATCATTACTGTCCAGTTTGCTTTCAGACACCTCACTGCCCTTCTCTTGCCCTCTGTGTCATAGAAAACTATATTTTCCAAGTTCCTTTGTTCTCTGGCTTCAGAGTAGGTTTGCTCAATGGACAATACTTGCAGAAGATTGGAGAGCAAGAAGATGGAAGAGTCCAAACTATTTTTCTCTGTCACTTTTTCTGTTTTTTACCACATATCTTCCATGGATCCACCTTTTCCCAAACCATACCTTCCTTGATGATCCCAGCTACTAATGGAGAGTCTGACCAGACAGACCCCATCATAGTTCTATTTCTGTTTAGATGGTCCTGGTTTCTGCCCCTGGTAATACCAGCTCATCCAAGTGTTCCCTCCATCCCTAAGGTTGGCAGAATCTTTCTGCTATTGCCAATCACCGGGTTATTTCACTCTTGGCTTCTTAGCTTCTCCATTACTTGTAAAGCCAATTTTCTGCTTTATTTTCCCTCTGTTAAAAGTGTTAGAGTGGTTTTCATGGCTTTTGCTGAAATGTGACTCAATACACAGACAATATACCTCTTTGGGGAATAAGAGCTATAATGATGTTCATACATGCTGATCCAGTTTTCGGTGATGAAAACTGGTTCCTAAGGAAATAACTGAAGAGAAACAACAACAAAAATTGTACATAGGTGTCCATTTCAGCATTATTTATATTAATAATACAGTATCAGAACATTGGGAACCATCTAAATGTCCAATATTGGAAGAGTGGGCTAATAAAACAGGGTACATAACACAATGGAATAATATACAGTTGTTATTGTACCAGTCAGCTTTTGCTAGATTTTGCTGCAGTAGCAGATAATCCCCAAACCTCGGTGATTTATCACAGTTATTTCTCACTCGATTACCCATCTTTTGCAATTCAGTTGCAACTCTGCTTCATCCCAGGACCCAGTTGGAAGAACTAGCTCCATATTGGTCTCAAGGCAGTGAAGAAAGAGTGAGGATAGATTAGTACAATAGCTCTTAAAGCTTATGCTCAGATGTGGGATATGTCAGATTCCACTGACCAAAGCAAGTCACATGACCAAGCCTGATATCAATGGGGCAGATGCCATGTCACTCCTACAGGGAGGCCCACCAGGAACTGGTTCTGTTAGGGATGGCCCCAGAGGAAAAGGATAACAAATAACTTCAGAAATAATAACATCTTCGACGATAATGAAGACTGAAAATAACACAGAAAATGTTTGATATAATGATAGGTAAAGTAAGAATCTACAAAAATACATATACTGAAATTCATTCTAACCTGCTTCATGGGCATATGAAGTTAGACGTCATATGACTAAGTTCTACTCAATGACGCCATCTACCTGGAGATAGCATTAGATCCCACCAGACTGCTCCATCCCTTTCCACTTCAGATACCAATTCAAAGTCCAGGTTATCACCTATGCTTCTGAACGACTGACTATGAATTGGAAGTTCTCATAACCCCCTCCTTGGGTTTGATTAATTTTGCTAGAATAGATCACAGAATTTAGGGAGACAATTTATTTACTAGACTACCTGTGTACTCTAAATGGATATAACTCAGAAACAGCCAGATGATAAAGATGCCTAGGGCAAGGTATCAGGAAAGGGCACGGGGCTTCTCTACCCTTTCAGGGCACACCATCCTTCCACAACCTCCATGTGTTTACCAGCCTGGAAGCTCTGCCAACCCTGTCCTTTTGGTGTTTTATGGAGACTGAATTAAGTTGGCATGGTTGATGAAATCATTGGATGTTAGTGATTAATTCAACCTCCAGTCCTTCTCCCCTCAGCTCCAAAATCACTGGATGGTGACTGCAGCCATGAAATTAAAAGACATGTGCTCCTTGGAAGAAAAGCTATGACAAACCTAGACGGCATATTAGAAAGCAGAGACATCACTTTGCCAACAAAGGTCCATCTAGTCAAAGCTATGGTTTTTCCAGTAGTCATGTACAGATGTAAGAGTTGGACCGTAAAGAAGGCTGAGCACCGAAGAACTGATGCTTTTGAATTGTGATCCTGGAGAAAACTCCTGAGAGCCCCTTGGACAGCAAGGAGATCAAACCAGTCAATCCTGAAGGAAATCAACCTGAATATTCATTGGAAGGACGGATGCTGAAGCTAAGTTCCAGTACTTTGGGCACCTGATGTGAAGAGCTGACTCATTGGAAAAGACCCTGCTGCTGGGAAAGATTGAGGGCACGAGGAGAAGGGGGTGACAGAAGATGAGACGGTTGGATAGTATCATCAACTCAATGGACGTGAGTTTGAGTAAACTCCAGGAGATAGTGAAGGACAGGGAAGCCTGATGTGCTGCAGTCCATGGGGTCACAAAGAGTCAGACACGACTGAATGACTGAACAACAACACAGGATGGGGGATGGGACTGAAACTTCCAACCCTCTAATCGCTGTTGTTGGTACCCTTTTCAACCAGCCCTGGTGATTAGGAGCTTCACTTAAGAAATTCCAAGGGTTTTAGAGTTCTGTGCCAAGAATAGGGACAAAGACCACATATATTCCTTATTATAAATTGCATTAAAAAATAAAATTGGAGGACTTCCCAGGGCTTCCCTGGTGGCTCTGACAGTAAAAAGTCTACCTGCAAGGCAGGAGACCAGGGTTTGATCCCTGGGTCCAGAAGATCCCTTGGAGAAGGGAATGGCCACCCACTCTTGCCTGGAGAATACCATGGACAGAGGAGCCTGGTGGGCTACAGTTCATGAAGTCACAAAAGAGTCCGACACAACTAAGCAAGTGACGCGCACACTGGTGGCTCAGTGGTAAAGAATCTGCCTTGTAGTGCAGGGGTCATGGGGTCAGTCCCTGGTCTGGGAAGATTTCACATGCAGCCATGAGTGAGACTCAGTACAGCCAAATAAATAAATAACTTTTTGAAAAAATGAACAGATATTAGCTAATAAGTTTAAAAAATAAAATTTGGGACGTCCCTGGTGGTTCAGTGGTTTAGACTATGAGCTTCCACTATAGGGAGCCTGGGTTTGATCCCTGGCCTGGGAAATTCTGAGTGCCATGCAGTGCAGCCAAAAAAAAAAAGACAGCAGAAGCATCAGAAAGAATAAAATATGTAGGGGTAAGTTAACAAAATTCAACCGAGTAAAATTGTCTTTATTCAACAATTTATGGGGGATTTCCCTGGCGGTCCAGTGGTTACTCCACATTTCCAAAGCAGGGGGCACAGATTCAGTCCCTGATTGGGGAACTAAGATCCAGTATGCTGCATGGCATGGCCAAAAGGAAAAAGAAAACAAGGCATGCCTTGGGCAGCATCCCATCTAGCAGATAGAAAGGAGCTCCAGAATGCTATAAGAAGTGGAAGACTTCTAGGTAGAAGGAGGCAGGACAAGGAAGTTATTCTAGCAAAGAGCTGATTGTTTCAAGCCAGGTCATCTTTCTTTGGGGGACAGAAGGGGATCTATCAGACAGATTACCTCACTACTACAGACCAGGTAATTCTAGATTGACTGGTTGAAGATTCCATTTCTGAAAGAGGTTGAAACTGCAATTTAGATATTAAGTCTCAGTTTGGTGTTGTGAGCTTAGCACAAGTGACTCCATTTTAGGCCTGTTGTTCCCTTTTTAACAATCACAATATCGCAAGAACTCACTGTCATATACCCTAATTTATCATCTCCCAGCTATCACCTTCCAATTTTGTATGCTGATGACCATAGGTCAGAAGATTATACAGTTAGAAGTTAAGGAAGAGCTCCCTCTGGGAACATAGGATTTGAGAGACAATCAGTGATCTTTCTAGGTATAAAAAGGACAAATTCTAAAAAATTTTACATGTAATTTCTCCTTGGTAAAATTGAAATAACAATATACTTTAACTGAATACTTATTGTTTCATTTATTAGAACTGAGCATATATTTACTTATTTTGAGTTTACACATGACCTCTTTCAAAACAATCTCCCCAAATGTCTTCTTCCTGTAACTTTTCCCAATTTTCCCTCTCCCAAACACTTTCTCCATAGTTTCTAGAACACCAAAGGCATGAACTATGGCTTCATTTTCTACACTCCATTATGTTTATTGGGCTTCCCTTGTGGCTCAGCTGGTAAAAAAAATCTGCCTGCAGTGCGGGAGACCTGGGTTCAATCCCTGGGTTGGGAAGATCCCCTGGAGAAGGGAAAGGCTATCCACTTTAGTATTCTGGCCTGGAGAATTCCATGGCCTATATAGTCCATGGGGTCATGAAGAGTCAGACATGACAACTGAGCAACTTTCACTTTCATTATAGTTATTTGTTGATGTCACATTTTTCTCCAAAAGACTGGAAAATACCTCTAAGCCAGAAACTTTGTCTTTAGTTCTCTTCAGTCCCCCAGTCGTGTGCAACTCTGTGACCCCATGGACTGCAGTACGCCAGGCCTCCCTGTCCATCACCAACTCCCAGAGCTTACTCAAACTCATGTCCATTGAATTGGTGATGCCATCCAACCATCTCATCCTCTGACATCCCCTTTTCCTGCCTTCAGTCTTTCCCAGCATCAGGGTCCTTTCCAGTGAGTCAGTGCTTTGCATCAGGTGACCAAAGTATTGGAGCTTCAGCTTCAGCATCAGTCCTTCCGATGAATATTCAGGACTGATTTCCTTTAGGATGGACTGGCTGGATCTCCTTGCAGTCCAAGGGACTCTCAAGAGTCTTCTCCAACACCACAGTTCAAAAGCATCAATTCTTCGGTGCTCAGCTTTCTTTATAGTCCAACTCTCACATCCATACATGACTACTGGAAAAACCATAGCCTTCACTAGATGGATCTTTGTTGGTTAACTAATGTGTCTGCTTTTTAATATGCTGTCTAGGTTGATCATAACTTTTCTTCCAAGGAGTAAGCATCTTTTAATTTCAAGGCTGCAGTCACCATCTGCAGTGATTTTGGAGCCCAAAACAATAAAGTCTGCCACTGTTTCCACTGCTTCTCCATCTATTTGCCATGAAGTGATGGGACCAGATGCCATGATCTTAGTTTTCTGAATGTTGAGCTTTAAGCCAAGTTTTTCACTCTCCTCTTTCACTTTCATCAAGAGGCTCTTTAGTTCTTCACTTTCTGCCATAAGGGTGGTGTCATCTGCACATCTGAGGTTATTGATATTTCTCCTGGCAATCTTGATTCCAGCTTGTGCTTCATCCAGCCCAGCATTTCTCATGATGTACTCTGCATATAAGTTAAATAAGCAGGGTGACAATATACAGCCTTGACGTACTCCTTTCCCAATTTGGAACCAGTCTGTTGTTCCATGTCCAGTTCTAACTGTTGCTTCTTGACCTGTATGGAGATTGCTCAGGAGGCAGGTCATTCCCAGCAAGGGACATAGATGTAAGCTGTTGGAAACCAGTAGCTCCAGCAACTTAGGAACAGGTACATTGCCCTGAAGAGGAAATCTTGGTGGCATCACAGTATTCACTACATATGTTCTGTACCATTGCTGTAATCTTAGGGAGGTCACTCCATGTGAAATTCTTCCTAATTTACCTATCCATTCATTCTCTTCCACCTGCCTAGTCAGAAATGGTGTCTTCCTCTCCTGTCTAGGAAGGGTCCTATATACCATTTATCAACCCACTGGATCTGTAGCAAACATACCTTGCTGGCTTTCTAGAGAAGATATATATATATATTTTTTTAATCTATTTGTGATTCTTTCAACCTAATGGTTGGGGAAAGTGAGCTCTCTCAGCCTGTGGATGAGGATTCTCTTACAGCATCACTGAGCTGATCTAGCATGAAGGAAAGTCACAATACGTTTATTTAGGAGTAAATATAGAGCATATTTTCTATTTGAAATGGACTTTAGGGAAATGAAATTAGAGATAACTTTGTACTGGTTTAGAGAACTGACTCCGTACATATTTTTATTCCTATTATTAATTGACTTTTGACCCCAGACAAGAAAATCAGATGGTGAGCCAATTTTAATGAGACTCTTTCTTCTGAGAGAAAGGTTACCACTGCTGAGATGACTGCCTTGGCAGAAATGATCCAGTGAGGAATTGACCACTGGATAGGAGCATTGGTGTTTAGAAATGGGGGCCAGCAGAGAAAGGGAGGAATGTGAAAGGACTGATCCTGGTCATCAGCTGAAGTTGCTGAGATTGCTGTACTATAGGCATCCAGCTCAGGTCACAGCCTGAGCCCAACTCTATTCCTCTGGGTTGTTCCAAAAATAGTCATGGTGAGTGTAGGTGAGTCAGGTACCAGGAGGAGCACTAACCCACTATCCATCCCCAGATACACAACTGTCAAGTTAGAGAATTTTGAAACAATGAGTACATTCTGCCCTGGGATCAGGGGTAAAAGGGTGGGGATGATGGGCAACTGGTGTCTCTTCATTCTTTGTCTTTTGCACTTCATTAATAATTTTTCCCCTCTTTAGGTGTCTTGGTATAAAAAGGCTCAATTTTGTTTTTCATTGTGGTTATGATAGGAAAAGTAAGCACAGGCTACCTTTAGTTCTTTCAGCAAGCTCAGAAAGCATTCTGAGACCCTCATTATTAGGATGCTGGCCAATACTGAGGGAAGTGCTAAATGAAGGTTAGGTGGGAAGCAAAGTAGATTGTAGGAGAAAATTTAGATTATAAGGAACCCCTTTCTCATTGAGACCCACCAAATCACAAAGTAAAAGTGAATCAAGGGCTTACACAGAAGTGAAAATTAACATAATTTAAAACCAGTACTTTTAAAACAAATTTGTCTGAATGATTCTGAAAATTCACGCTAGGAGAGGACATATGTATACCTATGGCTGATCCACGTTGGTGTATGGCAGAAACCAACACAGTATTGTAATTATCCTTCAATTAAAAATAAATTAACAAAAAATTCATGCTGGAATTCAGGCATAAAGCTAACTGGAACCAGAGACCTGCCCTTCTCCCAAAGGGGTGGGTTGCACCGGAGCTCAGTTTCCCTTGGGACTTCCTTCTCTCACAGGAGGACTGTCACATCTCTTCAGCCTCAGAGTCCCAGACAATGCCACTAAGCAGCTGGCACCCCAAACCCAGATTTCCTGGCACCCAGCTGTCTATCACCAATGTTTCCTCGTAGGCTTGCTCTACGAGAACGTAGAGCCAGTCATCCTGTCAACAGAATCCAGGCTGGCTCTTCAGGTTTGACAAGGGTTCCCTCTCACTCAGGCACAATTAGCCACTGTCGGCCCAACCCACCACCTGCAGAAACCAACACTGAGCCACATTATGGCACCGTTTCTCAAGGAGACCAGCCAGTCACTTGAGCAAATTGATTGCTTTGGATCCCTTCCACATGGGGGGTGTGTGTGTGACTGTGGGGCAGAAATTCATTCTTTCCAGAACTGATTCATACTCTCATTATGAGTTTGCCTTTCCTATTCACAGTTCCCCCAGCAGCACCACCATTCAAGAGTTTACAAAATGGTCACCTATTGATGTGGTCTCCCACACCATATTGCTTAAAAGCAATGGACCCATGTTAACTGCAAAGAAGTTGCACAGAACCATCAGAATCACTGGTCTCATCACATACCTCAGACAGCCTAAAGAAATGGCCCATTAAAGGCCCAACTAACTTTTTAGCTTTTAGACCATACTCTGTAGAGTTGGGGTGACTTGGTGAGAGGCAGCCCTTGTTGGTACCATGAATTGCCTCTATTCTTATCACCCTAAGTGACCCTGGGTGAGACCAGAAGCGCTGCCAGCTGAGCCCAACCCAAATTGCAAATCTGTTGCATAATGAGCAAATAAAATGGTTATTATTCTAGGCTATTATGTCTTAGAGTGCTTTGGTTACGTGGCAATAGTTTATTAATTCAACAAATGAAGCCAAAAATATCTTAAATGGTACATGTCTCTGAAACAACTGAAGAGGATATATTACAAATTCTATCACATCTTTTTTTTAAATTAGTTTTTATTGGCGTATAGTTGCTTTACAATGTTGTGTTGCATTCTGGTGTGCAGCAAAGTAAATCAGTTATACATATACGTGAAAAAGAACTAAAGAGCCTCTTGATGAAAGTGGAAGAGGAGAGTGAAAAAGTTGGCTTAAAGCTCAACATTGAGAAAACTAAGATCATGGCATCTGGTCCCATCACTTCATGTCAAATAGATGGGGAAACAGTGGAAACAGTGGCTGACTTTATTTTTCTGGGCTCCAAAATCACTGCGGATGGTGATTGCAGCCATGAAATTAAAAGACGCTTACTCCTTGGAAGGAAAGTTATGACCAACCTAGAGAGCATATTAAAAAGCAGAGACATTACTTTGCCAACAAAGGTCCGTCTAGTCAAAGCTTTGGTTTTTCCAGTAGTCATGTATGGATGTGAGAGATGGACTATAAAGAAAGCTGAGTGCCAAAGAATTGATGCTTTTGAACTGTGGTGTTGGAGAAGACTCTTGAGAGTCCCTTGGACTGCAAGGAGATCCAACCAGTCCATCCTAAAGGAGATCAGTCCTGGGTGTTCATTGGAGGATCTGATGTTGAAGCTGAAACTCCAATACTTTGGCCACCTGATGCGGAGAGCTGACTCATTTGAAAAGACCCTGATGCTGGGAAAGATTGAGAGCAGGAAGAGAAGGGGAAGACAGAGGATGAGATGGTTGGATGGCATCACCGACACAATGGACATAGGTTTGGGTGGACTCCGGGAGTTGGTGATGGACAGGGAGGCCTGGTGTGCTGCGGTTCATGGGGTCGCAAAGGGTTGGACACGACTGAGCGACTGAACTGAACTGAACTGATATCCACTCTGGGTTTTTTTTAATAATTTATTTTTATTTTTGGCTAGGCTGAGTCTTTGTTGCTATGTGTGAGCTTTTTCTAATTGCAGCAAGCAGGGGCTACTCTCTAGTTGTGGTGTGTGGACTTCTCATTGCAGTGGCTTCTCGTTATAAAGCATGGGCTATGGAGGGCGGGGTCAGTAATTGTGGCACACAATTACTCTTACAGTTGCTCTCCAGCATGTGAGATCTTCCCATTTCAGTTCCCACCAGGGAATAGTTACCTATTTTATACAGAGTAGTGCATATATATATGTCCATCTCAGTCTCCCAACATTCCCCTCTTGGTAACCATACATTTGTTTTCTATATTTGTGACTATTCCTGCCCTGCAAATAAGTTCACTTGTACCATTTTTCTAGCTCCACACACGAGCTATATTATATTTTTCTTCCTGTGACTTAAACTTCACTCTGTATGACAATCTCTAGGTATACCCACGTTTCTGCAAATGGCACTATTTCTTTCATTTTTATGGCTGAGTAATATTCCATTGTATATATGTACCACATTTTTATCCATTCCTCTGTCGATGGACATTTAGGTTGCTTCCTGCTGCTGCTGCTAAGTTGCTCCAGTGGTGTCCGACTCTCTGCAACCCTGTGGACTATAGCCAGCCAGGGTCCTCTGTCCATGGGATTCTCCAGGCAAGAATACTGGAGTGGGTTGCCATGCCCTCCTCCAGATTAGGTTGCTTCCATGTCCTGGCTATTGTAAATAGTGCTACAATGAACACTGGGGAGAGAGCTTCTAGGCCCTTCCCTAAAGGCTCATCAAGAGGTGGCAAAACTGGTTCTGTGACTATGTAAAACTTAAACACTTCCTGTAGCTTAAATGAGAGAAGACTAGAAGGGAAATTTTTATTAGTTATCACCTTTGAGAGTGTTGTAGATTTTCTCTTCCATTGGGGAAGGCAAAGCTAAGTGAGGGGACTTCTGAAAGCTGAGTGAGGAGTGTCTTCAAGATGTCATTGTCCAGCTGCTTGGTTACTGAACTGCAGCTGTTAACACCTATAGGTCCAATCTAGAGAGAATTTTAGGGAGAGTCAACCACGTATCTTTGGGGTTTGGAGACCTGTGGCAACATAGACAATACTGCCTGCTTCTTGCCAGAAGAATTCTGAAGGCTGGAAGCTTGGTGAGCAGCAGTGACAGGGCGCCACATCTGTTGTTCAGCATGGCCAGAACATGTGAGTTTCTCACAGATCTAGTGACTTTCACAGAAAGCAAAAAAGGTTGAGCCTCTTGCTTGTGCCCTGCCAGTGGATGAGGGGATACTGGAAGTAAGAAGTTGTGGGTATTCTACAGGAGGCAGGAAGTGAGAAATTAGAAAAGCTTGATTCATATCAAAGAACTGAGCCACAAGGAAGGTGCTGAAGAATCATACTCACCCCATGAGAGAGCCAGCATTTGGATGCCTGTCACATAGAAGAAATTGACAGCCTAGAGAGGACTTAAAATAGCATCAAAAAGTAAAAGAGACAAGGGGCTGAGGAGAGAGAGGCCAAATAGAAGAAACGAGCATCATTTATGTCCTAGGATGTGCTATCACATCTTCTCAGTGGGAGCCTAAGAAGAACCCCCAAATGAAACAGCGAAAGAGCTAATTTTAGACATCTGTCATGTCCAGAGAGGACAAAGCTATCCTATGATTGTACCTGTCAAGTGATAATTTACCATCTTCATTGCCACCCTCTTCCTAGAAAAGACTGTGGTTAGCAAAACAAGGGGAGAAATAGAAGCCTAAGGAACAGAAAGATAAGGGTTATACCTGCTTCTTTGGCTTTAAGCTCCTCACTGAGGGCAGGACCGAACTGGAGAGAGAAGAAGCAATTTTAAATCAAGGTCTGAGTTTTGATCATTTTGTGGAGCTGCTGGTTGTGTTCCCAACCTTTTTTCTAAAGTCATGACTGCTTAGAATAAGACCCTATTTTCCAGTCTACCCTGCATATAGATACAATAACATGGTTAAGTGATGGTAGTCGCCTTAAAGGAAATGGGGAGGCCTTCCTTTTCCTAATGACTAGAATGTCATGTGATGCTCAGCCATACTGGACCAAATATACCAGGATGGCAGTCTAGGGTGGTGAAGGAACAGGATAGAAGGAAACTAACTCTTGCTCAGGGCTTCCCAGATGGCGCTAGTGCTAAAGAACCCACTTGCCAATGCAGGAGACGTAAGAGATCCCTGGGTTTGATCCTTGGGTCGAGAAGATCCCCTGGAAGAGGGCATGGCAACCCACTCCAGTATTCTTGCCTGGAAAATTCCATGGACAGAGGAGCTTGGTGGGCCCCAGTCCATAGGGTCGCACAGAGTTGGACATGACTGAAGTGACTTAGTGTGCAGCTCTTGCTCACTTTGTGGCACAGAGCTACTGTATTAGTCCACATATGATATGTAATAAGCAAAAGCTTCAGTGCTGTACTACAATACAGGTTTATTGCTCACTCATGGTTTTTTGAGTTGGCTGGGGCAGTTCTGTTTGGTTTGAATCCTTGAACTTGAAGCAGGTTTGCTACAAATGTTTTAACACACTGGTTCCCACTATGTGTGGGTGTGTGACCTGACTGAATGGCCCCCTTTCTGACCACACCCAGCTTCCAAAATAAGTGGTTCTCAACACTGCAGCTGCTCTGCTTCAGGCCGTGGATCAGGTTCAGCTTTGCCCTGTGTCTCATTCTCATTCCCAGGCTGCAAGGAGACTGGAAGCGCTCAGGACAGTGGCTCCTTCCCATAGCAGCAGTTGGAAGCAGTTTGCCGTTTTCCCAGTTGCAGACACAGCATCTCAAGCCTCCCTCAGAGATTCCAGCATCAGGAGATGCTGCTTCCAGCTCAGCGGTTTCAGCTCCACAATGCCCCAGGTCTAAATATCCAAATTATAATGACTGGAATAATCCTAACTGCTTTCCTTGGTTCCACCAGCTCTAGGCATAGGAGCTGCTTCACACAGTTGCTATGTCAACAACATATTAAAAAGAGTTCTCTTGCCTTTGTGGTGTTGGAGAAGACTCTTGAGAGTCCCTTGGACTGCAAGGAGATCCAGCCAGTCCATCCTAAAGGAGATCAGTCCTGGGTGTTCATTGGAAGGACTGATGCTGAAGCTGAAACTCCAATACTTTGGCCACCTCATGCGAAGAGCTGACTCATTGGAAAAGACCCTGATGCTGGGAAAGATTGAGGGCAGGAGGAGAAGGGGAAGACAGAGGATGAGATGGTTGGATGGCATCACTGACTCAATGGACATGAGTTTGAGTAAACTCCAGGAGTTGGTGATGGACAGGGAGGCCTGGCTTGCTGCGGTTCATGGGGTCACAGAGTCCAACACGACTGAGCGACTGAACTGAACTGAACTGAACTGAACTTGCCTTTTCAGTCATCTAATGATCAATTCTTTAAATTCTCTCCGTGAAAATAATCGGGATGGTTTGTTTCCTGACATCTCCCCGTCTAATTCACTGGACTAAAATCCCATGACTGTGAGACACCCCTCAAGAATTTTCTCACCCCCAGTATCAGTCTCTCCTCATTTCTATCATAGAATTCACTGTGCTGAACTATCATAGTTTTTTCCTTGCCCGTCTCCATCCTAGGCCAACAAATCCCTGAGGTCAGAGCACATGTTTCCTCAGTGATTGGCACATATGAAAAACTTTGAAAAACACTGAGTTTGAATGGATAAATAAAAGAAAGAGCGAGGAAAAATAAAACAGGAACAAAAGCAGCTGTTTTAGTATGAGATTTGGAAGGCTCCTGTAGCGCCAAAATGAAAGAGAAAGTTAGATGGTGCCGTGGGAAACAGGAGGACTGTGGTTGCACACAGCAAGCGAACCGAGAACAGGACGAAGGGGCAGCTGAGGCTTTTTGCAAAGAAGACTCGGTGACAGGGAGAGTAGGGAGAGGAAAGGGTTGGACGATCCCCAGAGTCTCCAAAGTGTGCAGGTTGTAAACGAGCTCTCGAGGGATGACCAAGCCTTAAGTGACGTCGCTCTCTTCGCCTCCGGGTCCCGCCCAGTTTTTGCCCGGGTTTCAGTTCAGGTTACTCCGCCCCCTCCGTCTCTGCCCCGCGCCTCCGAGGAAACAGGTAAAACACGGAGAACTGGGTACTAGTTCAGTAGTTGTTTGGGGCATGCGTCCTCGTCGTTCCGCGCGCAGGCGCCGTAACTTTCGTCTGGTGCTGCCCGTTTCCGATTTGGGGTAGCGTTTGAAGTCAGTTCAGGCTACCCTCATTGACCGCCTTTCCCATGGGTCCCCCCCCTCCCGTGTTTGTGGGGGAAGCCTCGCGAGATCGCCACCGGCCGTCCCCGGCGGCGCCATCTTTGTGCCTGGCGAGCGACGGCGCTCAACGCGAGCTCTGAAGCTGGAGGTTGGCTTGCCAAGCCCTCGCCGAGACCGGATCCAGGAAATACGAGGCGGGCCTCGGTGGGAGGGACGCACTGAGGGAGGAGGGAGGAAAGGGGGCGGCGGCGGCTCTCACCGGACTCGGGCCCCGCTCGGCGCGCACCCAAGGGGGGTCGGGCGGGGAAGCGGCGCCGGGCCCGGACCCCCCGCGGGAGCTGGCGGTTGGTGTGAGGGCGAGGCGGCGGCAGCGGCCAACAGGGAGCAGCGGCTGCGGGTGAGTGCCCGCGAGGAGGCCCGGCACCTGCCCGAGCCGGGGCGTCGGGAGTGGCCCCGGGGTCGTCTCGGTGACCCCGCTCCCGGGCGGTGGGCGTGTGCTGGTCTGCGGGTGTCCCGGGGACTCGTCTCGGCCTGGGGCTGCGGCGGACTCGGAGCACTGCAGGGCTGCCGGAGGTCTGCGCAGGGCCTGGCGCGCCCGCCCGGGACGCCCCGGGAGGCCGAGAAGAGAGGGAGTGGCCGGGGGCCTGGGTTGGCCTTCGCCCCCCAGCAGAGGGGATGATGGTCCTTCCTCGCCGGACCCTGGGCATTGCAGATAGTGAACCTCTGTGTACTGGCTTCAAGCCCCCCCAAAAGCGTTTGGGAATGAACACTAGCAAGGTTGGGGTGGTTGAGGGTGTTGAGAGAACCTGGGGAAGACTAGTAGCGATAGGAGTTAATTGTTCGAAAAGACGTTTGCCAGTGATTGTTGGCAGGTGTGGAGTAAGGCGAACATACTGTCGACGTTCTTTTAAAGAAGATCACACAAGCAGTCCTCAGAGGTCCAAAACAGAGTTATTCCCAGTTGGAGTTCTATAGTTTAGTGCTGTGTGCCAGCACATTAAAGTGCCTAAATAAACGCAGGACTTGGGCGGGGTTGGGGGAATGGGGGACAAGATGGGTTAAAAAGTAAGCTACATGTAAAGTCAAAAGTTCATACCGTTGATGCAAAGCATTTTTGTCCTTACTGAAACGTAATTTATTTTAAATTGCTTAAGGAAACTTGTCACCTTTGGTCCAGACATGGCTTGTCAATTCCCCGAGTTCCTCAGTGACATTTGTCAATCAGACAGTAATTTTGGCTTGTCATGTATTTCGGTTTGTAAAAGAACAAGAATGAATGGGCAAGAAGAACAACTTGACAAACTTAGTTTCTTTTACACACTTTTTCCTTTTAGAACGATAAGGGGATTTAGTTTATGTCTTTGCTTTGCAGATATTTTGCAATAATATACCAGAACATTTGTAAGAAGGAAGAAACATTTCTATTAAGAAAGGGCTTTTGAGAGGAGAGTTTAATGTTTCACAGTATTTGCTTTTAAAGGCATCATCCTAGCTTTTAAAAGCAGTACCATAGGCATCACCTCTGGTAAGGTTTTTTTTTTTTTAACGTACCTAAAATTTTTTTATTGGGGTATAGATTATTTACAGTGTTGTGTTAGCCATGGTAAGTTTTGTGATGGTATCTTTTATGAATAACTGAAGAATGCAAACATATACATACATAATTTTAAATGCCGGTATGATAGGAAGTGTTTCCATTTTAGCCCCTTCCCCCTTACAGCCTTCTTAGTCAATGGGCTTTAGTGAAGGTAAATATTACATATGTGATTTTTGTTTTTACATTTGACAGTATCTGTGTTGACAAATAATCTTTGTTCTGTCACTCTAAATTTTCTTCCACATGTTTCTTTGACACTGTCAGCACACTCTGTACAGTTTGTGTTGGAGCAAAGGGATCAAACATTGAGTATTCAGACACTGGGCTTGGTGGGTTATGTATGTTTGCATTTAATCCTCATAGTTACCATGTGCTAAAGGTAATAATATTATTTTTGTTTTACAGATAAGGACACTAACCTTCAGTATTCTTTAGTAACTTTACTAAGTAGGTCGTATAGCTGGTAAATTGTGGAGCTAGAACTCAAACTGATGTGTGTCTGATTCTAGAATATCTGCTTTTTCTACTGTACTCTGCATAAGTATATGTGCTGACTAATACACATTTTGGGAAAATGGAAATTTTTATTACAAAGAAATCTTTCAGTTCTGTTGGTAATCTTGAAAGCAGTTGGTGTCCTTGGTTGAAAATTATCTATTTTTTCTCCTTTTCATATGTGTCAATTTTCTAGCCAGGGTAACATTTTAGCACAAGCCTGCTGATTAGTGAGAGCTCCTAGTAGCCGGTAGTGACCTATCTGAAATTCAGATGTTTTCAGTTTCAGCATGCCAAAGATACTTCAGAGATCAAATATCTTGTTTATTCTGGTCCTGAGTAGTTTTTGAAATTATATGACTAAAATAAAATATAAACTATTTATAAGGATTTGAATTTGCTTTATCATAACTTGGAGGTTTATGCACACATATCCACCCACCTGCTCACCCACCCACCTACCTTCTCCAGCAAGTGAAGTACTTGATAGCAGATGCTGTTTTTCTTCTCTTTAGTTTAGTACAGAGGTTTTGGACCGAGTTTGTATTTTGCAGAAAAATACAGCAGCTGTTCTGGGATCCAGCATAATCTTTTACAGGGCTAGGGAGTGAAAGAGCATCTGAGATGTTGGTGAAACAGTAGAAACATCTTCCCATCATGTGGCCCTTTGTTCACTTTCATCCCCCACTGGTCTCTGCTCTTGCATGTTTGTCACGATGCTGAACTTGCCTACCTGACCGTTATCTCTGCTCAAGAGAGAGTTCAACTGGAAGAGTAGCCGCTGAAAGCTGAAATTAAAAAAAAAAAAAGAAAACAAATGCTAAGTGCTGGCACTCATCTTCTAGCAGGTCATTTGGTTAAGTTTACCTGTCAAATTAATTAACCCAGGCTGGAAGTTCTGGAAACATGGGCATAAGAGGGTGGAGGAAAAAGAAGTCCTGCACTCCTCAGGACGCATCAGTTCATGTTTTATGGAGTTTGGAGCTTTGCTTGTAATATAATATCTTGAAGTCTTCATGGGTCATATTTGGTAATGATTGAGCAAGTTTTTCTTATTAAGAAAAGAACGGGTTAAATAAATTCCTTATTTGTGAAGGTTAATTACTCATGATATTTGGGTTATTGGGCCAGAAAAGTCAATAAATGATAATGTTAAGTGAGTGCTCACCAAGTAAATAAAAAAGATTTTCTGAAATGATTTATATTGCCACTGTATTAAAAAAAAAAGATACCAGGAAATTGTCTCATATGTATTTAGAAGTTTAGCTTCATACCTTCCTCATAAGAAGCCTCAGTTTATTACTATGACCACATATTCATGTCAGAAAGTGAAATGGTCCTGATGACATATTTGAAACAGCCAAAATGATTTCTAAATATTTAAGAACATATACTTTGATTCATTGGCGATTCTGTTAATTTATTTGTCTGACCCTCCAATATCTTATTTCCCCCCTGCTTCAAATTTCTGTCCTAACGTTTCTTCCTCTCTTTCTGACCCTGTTTTTGTTGGTACCTGGAGCTTTCCCTTAGTTCTCAGTTGACACTGAGGTCCTCGGCAGAATGGATGATGACAAAGAGGGCAACGAAACTCTTCTAGGTCCGCTCCCCTTCTCCAGATCCATGTGCTCTCTGAGGTCAAGAGGGACCCGGATAAGACCCCTTAACTCACTGCATTCTTTATTGCACAGGAGAACAAGAGTAGCCAAAAAGAGGGAGGCTTTGTCAAGACTCTTCCTGTGGTTTCTTTTTTTCCTTGTCTCTCCTAAGCATTAAGGGGGAAAGCTTGTAACAGCCCATCTGCTGTCGGAGTAGCCACTGTTCCCTCCTTGTCTTTTGCAGTCCAGCCCAACCCTGACATGCTTTTGCCTTGCTCCTTTTAGCTGCCATCCCCCCCCCCCCACCTTCTTCCTTTACTCCCAAGTAAGTGTTGCCTTCTCGTCCCAGGATCTCCTTCCACCACAGCGCTGCCTTTTTGTCCTTCTAACTCTGAAGCCTAGTACACTGTCCACTGCCCTCTTTCATACCTTTCCTCCTGCTTGGTCTTGATCATGGAAGCCTAGGCCTGTGGTTCTAGGGAAGCTGACTCAGTTAAGATGAGGGAAGAATTCTTTTTTACTTCCAAGGTTTAGTGGGGCAGGGATATTCTTTTATTCTTGACTGCTAAATGAGTTTTCTGATAGAAACATTGCTCATGAAGGTTCAGTGTTTTATTATATTTCTGTATCCTTATGGTTGTTTACGCTTTAGTGGACTGTCTTGAAAGCTAGGCACATTGGATCTTTGTTTCCTGGGAAGGCAAGTTCGAGGCTCAAGTAGATGACTGAAAAAACCAGCTTGCGCTCCAGACGTTGTTTGGGGTTGTGTGCTTTTTGTTACTCAGTGGGATGGTAGGGAGCAGATGTTTAGCTATCCAAAATTACATGTTAGGGGAATCAGGTGGCTCTTTTCAGAGATAAGCTGATAGTCTTTTTAGATGGTCAGTGAAGAATTTCTGAATTTAGACACATGTTTTGAAATACAATTGAAGTTCAGTCTATCCAGGATTAATTAATGTTTGTCCTTGGAGCAGATGTTACAGTGTTGTGGAAAGAACAGAGTTTTTCTTTATCATAAAAGAATATCTTGTTCCCACTATTTCTTGCTGCTGTTCTGAAACTTTTCAAGGGTATTGGAACTATTGCAGTTATTTAACCCAAGTTTCTTTACTTAGTGATAAACATGGACAGTGTGTTTTAAGTTTTACTAGTTTGTTGTTCAAGTTGCATGCTGTTACCACCGTTTCTATTGTTCAAACAAGTAAGGAATTTCAAAGTGATAAAAGCAAAGCAAAACACATTTAAATTTTTTTTATCCCTAAATGTGTTCAGTCTTAGTTTGTTTGAAGGACATATTGCTAATAAGTGCTTCCCTGATAGCACAGTTGGCAAAGAATCCGCCTGCAATGCAGGAGACCCCAGTTCGATTCCTGGGTTGGGAAGATCCACTGGAGAAGGGATGGGCCACCCACTGCAGTATTCTTGGGCTTCCCTTGTGGCTCAGCTGGTAAAGAATCTACCTGCAGTGTGGGAGACCTGGGTTCAATCCCTGGGTTGGGAAGATCCCCTGGAGAGGGGAACAGCTACCCATTCCAGTATTCTTGCTTGGAGAACTCCATGGACTGTATAGTCAGTCCATGGGGTTGCAAAGAGTCAGACACGACTTTCACTTATTCCTACTAAAAGGCAAGGTGGGCCCCCCTTTTTTTGTCTCCAAGCCACTCATTTTAAAAATGAATTAGAGTTAGTGCCCTTCATTTAAGGTGGTGAAGAATCCACCAGCCAGTGCTGGAGACACAGTAGACACCAGTTTGATCCCTGGAGAAGATCCCCTGGAGGAGGGCATGGCAACCCACTCCAGTATTCTGGCCTGGAGAATCCCATGGTCAGAGGAGCCTGGCGGGCTACGGTCTGTGGAGTCACAAAGAGTTGGACATGACTGAGCCACCGAGCACACTCTCATGCCCTTTGTTTAAGAGTTTACCAAATTATTTAATTGCACACAGATTGCAGTGGCTAAAATGTAATCTCTAGGGGTAAAATTCTCAGATACTCAGATCTTACTTTTCACACTAACTAGCTCTGTGATCTTGGGCAAGTTGCTTAATCTCTGACCTGTTTCCTCATTTTTGAAATTGGAATAATGTAATATCTACCTCACAGGATTTTCATGAAGGTTAAATGAGCCAGAGGATGCATAGTATTTAGAACATGCCTGGCCATGGTAAAGGCTCAAAAAGAGTTAGTTCTGTTATTACTTTATCATCATCATTATTACTGCTGCTATTACTCCTTTAGCTACCTTCTGATATGATACCCCTTCTGTTCTGGGAGTTTGTGTGTATGTGTAAGATATATTTTTTTATTCTGTAATAGTTTTTTAATGCAAAACTTGGGGGGAGTGGCAGGGAGAGCAGTATATTCATTGTTGGATATGTCCAAAATCAGCCACAGTACAGAAGATCCATAAAATATTAAACTATTTTTTCCCAGTAACACTGTTTCTACTATGTTAGATAAAAGGAACTGCGCCACTTTGACTTTATGAGCAAAACTGGGTTATTTGAGTAACCACAGTGTCTTTATTAAAATTTGTGTAAGTATAAGGCCAGAGTCTATGTAGCCAGAGCCTTAATTTCTAAATGGTTCGTTTATAAGTATTACTTTTTGAAAATCAGCACCAATTTCCCACAGAAATAATGTCCCATATGGCCTTCAGATTCCCAGGCCAGCCCAACATATCTGAATTTGAGGACTGATAGTACTATAAAAATGAACTTCTATGTATAACAATGTCTCAAGAAGAATATGCACTGAGTTCATCGGGTACAGAGAGATTATGAACACAATCTTGAAGATGGCGTATTGGGGTCACATTCGTTCACAATTCTAGCAAGGACTCCCAAGCCTTGGGCAGAGAGCTTTCTTTTCTGGTGGAAGCTAAGCACAGGGTAAGTAGTGGGACCTGGTCTCTAGAAGGCAGGAGGTTTTTCTTGGCTTGTCTCCTCCAAAAGCTGTGTAGTGTAGTTGTTGTTCAGTTGCTAAGTTGTGTCTGAATCTTTGTGACCCTGTGGATTGCAGCACGCCTAGTGGTTGCTGTCAAATTTCTGTTCTGTCACAGAACCTCTCATGTAAAATGTAAGTACTGCTTACTTCACAAGGTTTGGGGCAGTGTTAAATGTGTTAATACATATAAAGCAGTTAAAACAGCACCTGGCCCATTGGTGAGTGCATAAGAAATGTTTTATATATGTGTGTGTGTGTGTGTGTGTGTGTGTGTGTTATTAAGCTTTGGCTGTTCATTGCACGTATCTGTTGTAGTTAAATAGTATTATTCTCCTCCCTTTCCACTGAGAAGTACTTTCATAGCTTTTTATTTTCATCCCTGCCTAAAATAAGCATCTTTTTTTGAGGCTTTTCTGGGAGTTTATTTTATAATATTGAAGCATTGGAGAAATAGGTGACTCTTAAGTAAAGAGTCCCTTCTGTGTATATCTCCTCATCCCCGTTTTAGGGGGGATCCTTGTAGGGATGTGGAGATGCATTGCCTGAAAATATTGACTGTGGATCAAAATTGAGATATAAACTTTTTGCCTTCTGGTAGTTCTTGCTAAGTTATTTTTTTAAAACAGGCAAAAATAGAACAGAGTTCCCATGTACTCTTCATCCAGGTGTATGTAGCAATGGTATGTTTGTCAAAACTAAGACACCAACATTGGTATATTATTATTAGCTAAACTGAGATTTATTTGATTTCACTAGTTTTCCTACTACTGTCCTATTCTGTTTTAGGATCCGTTTGAGGGTACCATGTTATATTTAGTTACTAGGTCATTTTTAATCTTTAGGGGATACGTTTCTGTGGCCATAAAACCATTTTCTGATTTCACCTTTCTGCAGGTCCTCAAAAGGCCAGGTGTTTCCCCTGGGGATGTCTAGTTCAGGGATTCATCTTGGCAGTGAACTTTATAGTTTGAAATAAAAGAAGAGTCCTACGACAGAGGAAAGAATGCTGTGGTGTTAGGGTGGAGCATAAAGCATTTTTATAATTTAGAAATATGTTGGACTAAACGGGTTATTTCATGTGCTGTTGGTTCGTTTTCGATAGATTTAGCTTCAGAATGACAAGACATCTTTTTAAATCGTTAAAGATGTATAAAAGGCATACTTCATATTGGATATAGAAACTAACTGCAATGAATTGCAGAAAGTACTTGTAATTGTGGTTGAGAAATTAATGTTAAGTTTGTACAATAACTTGTTGCTAATTTAGCACATTTGTTTATTTATATGTATTGACCTCAGTGTGAGGTCATGATTGATCTTATTTTGTCTTTTTCAGGAGTACTGTATGCTATAGGTGCCATTGTCATTCTAAATTATCACATATGCCTTACAGTTGATGTCACGGTCATCATTTAGTGTAAACAGAAAGTTATCTGTTAGGTTGCACGTCATGAACTTTACTTTAGAAAGTCTTATCTTTTCTGCCCCAGAAATAGTATTTGGCTATTAGTCATGGATGGCAAAAAAATTAATTTTGGGTTGGTAACATTTGGATGAAAATGTTTTAATTGAATGTGGTATGTATTAAGGGACCCTGCCAATAAACAAACCCTTGGTGGGTTGAAGTCCCCTAGAACTTATAGAAAACTGGGAGAGGGGAGAACTTAAATAGCTTCAGTTGTTTCTACTTATCAAGAGCTGCTTATGACCTTGGACAAATCACCCAATTTCAAAGGACCTTAGTTTCTTCGTTTGTGAATTTAGGAGATTTGACTAGATGTGTCAGTCTATTCATTTCTAAGATTTGAAAGAACCTCTTATTTAATGAAAAGCTATATAGCACAGGGAACTATATTCAGTATCCTGTGATAAACCATAATGGAGAAAAATGTGAAAAAGAATGTATATATAACTGAATCACTTTGCTGTACTGCAGAAATTAACACAACATTGTAAATCAACTTACTTGAATAAAATGAACTAAAACTCTTATAAGATCATGTTGCTTGTCTTGCATCTTTATGAATCAGCATTAGTCACTAATCTAGATATAAATCAGTTTATCTTTTGAGGTTTGAATAATTACAAACCACTGTTACTGTAAGTTTAAGAATCTCCAGTTGGTTTGAGAGCTCTAGCAATTAGCATATTGTCTGATACCTGCTTTTTTAAATTTTTGTTATTTAATTTCTGTGATTTGCCCTGAAAGCAGTGGACTTCAAACTTTTTTGCTCTCATATCCTCTAATCAGTTTTGAAAATTAGTTACCCCTTTGTGTACCCTTTTGGTCACTTACTGCCCTCTAACAATTTCCCTGACTTTTAACATCAGAAATTGTTTTTGCCTATTTTGTATTTTATATAAATAGAATCCTACTGTAGTCTCTTGTGCAACATGAGAATATAGATAAACCTCAGATTATGAATGTGAGATTTATCTATATTGTGTATAGTTATTAACTGTTCTTTCTCATTACTGTATATTTCATTGTGTGACTATATCATTATGTATCATTCTATTGTTGATGGATATGTAGGTAGGTCTCAGTTTTTGACTTTGGAGTAGGCAAAAATTTCTTAAACAGGACTTTTTCAATGATACATATTTGTTTTAGAGTTGTGACTAGAGAATGAGAAAACTGGCTTGGCATCTGTAAACAATTTTGAAACCATTGATATATGGTAAAATGTTTTACTTTGTGAATCTTAAAGTGTCAATATTTATAACTAGATCTAGGTGTTGTGCTTTTATAACTGTTTTCGATGGAATTCCTTCAGAAATGTGTCATGTACTTCCTTGCTTATTTTGACTTGCTGATTTGTAAAAGTTCTTTACTATGTGCTAGAAATGAGCCCTCATTGTGTATATATACCGCGGTTTCCTGCATTCATTCCTTGATGGACACTGAGGTTGTTTCCATAATTTCACCATTATAAATAATGCTGCAGTGAATGGGGGGGGGTGCATATAACTTTCCAAATTAGTGGTTTTATTTTCTGTAGATAAATAGCCCAACAGAATTGCTGTACTGTATATGCTAGTTTTATTTTTAATATTTTTGAGAAACCTCCCTGCTGTTTTCCATAGTAGCTGCACCAATTTACATTACCACCAACAGTGCACAAGTATTCACTTTTCTCTACATCCTTGCCAGCATTTGTTATTTCTTGTCTTTTTAATAGTAGTCATTCTGAGAGATGTGAGGTGGTCTCTCATTGTGGTTTTGATTTGCATTTCCCTGATGATTAGTGATGTTAAACAGCTTTTCATGTAGCTTTTGGCCATCTGTATGTCTTCTTTGGAAAAATATCTATTCGTATCTTCTGCCAGTTTTTTAATCAGATTTTTTTGCATGCTATTGAGTTATGTGAGTTCTTTGTCTATTTTGAATATTAGTCCTTTATCAGATACGTGATTTGAAAATATTTTCTCCCATTCTATAGGTTTCTTTTTCATTTCTTAATGGTTTTTTTCTCTGTGTAGAAGCATTTTTGTTTTGAAGTAATTCCACTTGTTTTTTTGCTTTTGATGTCAGGTCCAAAAATAATTACCAAGACCTATGTCAAGGAGACTACTGCCTATGTTTTCTTCTAGGACTTTTATGGTTTAGAGTATTATGTTCAAGTCTTTGATCCATTTTGAATTAATTTTGTGTATAGTGTAACATAGTGGTCCATTTATTGTTTTGCATGTGTGACTGTCCAGTTTTCTCAACACCATTTATTGAAGAGACTGTCATTTTCCCAATATATATTCTTGGCTTCTGTGTTGTAATGGACTGTCTGTCTGCTCCGTTGATCTATATGTCTGTATTTATGCCAACTCCATACTGTTTTGCTTGGTATAGCTTTGTAATATAGTTTGAAACCAGGAAGCATGATGCTTCCAGCATTTTTATTTCTCACGATTGCATTGATTATTGGAAGTCTTTGGTGATTGCATATAAATTTTAGGATTGTTTGTTCTCTTTTTGTGAAAAATACCATTGGAATTTTGATAGGAATTTCATTGAATCTGTGGATTGCTTTAGGTAGTATGGACATTTTAACAATATTAATTCTCCCAGTTCATGGGCATGTACTATCTTTTTTTCTGTCTTCAGTTTCTTTCGACAGCGTCTTATAGTTTTCACTATATAGATCTTTAACTTCCTTCATTAGATTTATTCCTTGGTAGTTTATTCTTTTTGATGTGGTTGTAAATAGGATTGTCTTCTTAATTTCTCTCTGCTGTGCTGTACTTAGTCGCTCAGTCATGTCCGACTCTTTGTGACCCCATGGACTATAATGTAGCCCACTAGGCTCCTTTGTCCATGGGGATTCCCAGGCAAGAATACTGGAGTGGGTTGCCGTGCCCTCCTCCAGGGGATCTTCCTGACTCAGGGATCTAACCCAGGTCTCCCACATTGCAGGCGGATTCTTTACTGACTGAGCCATCATTTTATTAGTAAAACAAAAGTTTTTTGTGTATTGATTTTGTATCTGTTAGTTTTATTGAATTCGTTTATTGGTTGTAACAGTTTTTTGATGGAGTCTTAAAAGAGTTTTCTATATATGATACCATGTCATCTGCAAATATTGATAGCTCTTCTTTGTTTCCAGTTTGAATGCTTTTTCTTTCTTGCCTAATTTTTTGGCTAGGTCTTCCAATGCTGCATTGAATAAAAGTGATGAGAGTGGACATTTTTAGCTTGTTCCTGATCATAGAGGAAAAGCTTTCAGCTTTATACTTTTGAATATGATGTTAGCGGTAGACCTGTACATATATCTTTCCACTCCCTTTGTACCCATTTTCTTGAGAATTTTAATCATGAACGAATGTTAAATTTTGTCAAATGTTTTTTCTGTATCTATTGAGATGATCATATGATTTTTATCCTTTATCTTGTTAATGTAGTACATTGTATTAACTGATTTGCAAGTATTGCACCATCCTTGCCTCCCTGGAATAAACCCTTTGATTATAGTATATGGTTCTTTTAATGTACTGTTGATTTTCATTTGCTAATATTTTGTTGAGAATTTTTCCTCTATGTTCATCAAGGATATTGGACTATAGTTTCCTTTGTTTTGGTATCCTTGTCTAGTTTTAGTATCGGCCCAATTCTGGCCTTTTAAAATGAGTTTGGAGGTGTCCTCTTCTGGTTTTTGTTGTTGTTTTTTCTCTCTTCTGTTTTTTGGAAAGAGTTTGGAAGGGATTTGTATTAATTCTTTGAATGTTCGGTAGACTTCACCAATGGAGCTCTCAGATCCTGGATTCTTCTTTGTTGGGAGATTTTTGGTTACTGATTCAGTCTTCCTAATAGTAATTGATCTATTTGCATTTTCTAGTTCTTCATGATTCACTCTTGGAAGATTGTGTGTTTGTAGGATTTTATTCATTTCTTTCAGGTTGTCCACTTTATTGTTATTGTTCATTGTGGTCTCTTATGATCCTTTGTCTTTCTGTGGTATCCCTTGTAAAGATTTGTCAGTTTTGTCTACTTTTTCAAAGAACCAGCTCTTAGTTTCATTGAACTTTTCTGTTGTCATTTTGGTCTCTATTTCATTCATTTCCACTCTGATCTTTGTTATTTCCTTCATTCTACTAACTTCAGACTTCCTTTTTTCTTCTTCTAGTTCCTTGAAGTGTAATGTTCTGTTGTTTATTTGCATCTTTATTGTTTCTTCAGGTAGGCCTTTGTTACTATGAACTTCCCTCTTAGAACTACTTTGTTGAATCTCATAATTTTGGTGTATTTTATTTTCATTTGTCTCAGGGTATTTTTTGCATGTTTGTGTTAGTTGCTCAATCGTGTCTGACTCTTTGCATCCCCATGGCCTGTAACCCGCCAGACTCCTCTGTTCATGGAATTCTCCAGGCAAGGATACTGGAGTTGGTAGCCATTTCTTTCTCCAGGGGAATCTTCCCAACCCAGGGATTGAACCCAGGTCTCCTGCATTGCAGGCAGAATCTTTATCATCTGAGCCACCAGGATTTCTCTGTTGACCTATTAGTTGTTCAGTAACATGTTTAATCTCCACATGTTAGTGAATTTTTCAGTTTTCCTCTTGTGATTCATTTCTAATTTATATCATGTTTGGGAAAGATGCTTGATATGGGTTTATTTCTTCACAAAACTGTTTGGTAAGTTATATTTTTTAAAATTTGTCCTTTTAATCTGAATTTTCAGCTTTATCAGCATTAAAATTATACTTCTATCATTTGTTTTTCTTCAGATTCCTCAGTGAAGATCCCTCCTTTTATTCTTTTTTTAAATGGTCTTGAGGTATAACCATACAGCTTCCCCATGCAGTGGTTTTTATAACATTCACAGATTTGTACACCCATCAGCATAATCAATTTCAGGACAAAAAGATACACTGCACTCATTAGCAGTCACTCCCCATTTTCCACAAGTTACTTCTTGCCCCATCAGCCCTAGGCAGTCACAAATCTTTTTGCCTGAATAGATTTGTTTCTTCTATAATTTTCATATAAATGGAACCATGCAATTTATGGTCCTTTGGTGCTGGCTTCTTTGACTTAGCATAATGATTTCAAAGTTCATTTATGTTGTAGCATATATCAGTACAGTTGACTCTTGAACAATAGGAGTTTGAGTTGTGTGGGTCCACTTACATGGGGACTTCTATCAGTAGAAAATGCTGCAGTACTACACAATCCACATTTGGTTTAATCTGCAAATATGGAACAGTGAATATAGAGGAACTATGTATATGGAGGAATCATGTATATGGAGGACCAACTATAAATTATACTCAGATTTTCAACTGTGTGAAGGGTTAGCAACCTTAATCCCTATGTTGTTCAAGGGTCAACTGTACTTTGTTTCTTTTTGCTGCCAGATAATATGCTGTATGGATATACCATATTTCATTTGATCATTCATCAGTGGATGGACATTTGAGTTGTTTTTCCTTTTTGGCTAGTAGGAATAATGCTGCCATGAATATTCATGGACAAGTTTTTGGGTAGATATATGTATTCATTTTTCTTGGACCGTCTTCATTCTTGATACTAGGTATATTGCCTTTTTTTCCCTCCCTCTATTTTTTTAACGTTTTATTTTACATTGGAATATAGCCACTTAACAATGGGTTGTGATAGTTTCAGGTGGACAGCTAAGGGGCTTAGCCATACATGTTATCTGTTCTCTCCCAAACTTCCTTCCCATCCAGGCTGCCACATTACATTAAGCAGGGTTCCCTGTCCTATACAGTAGGACTTTGTCAGTTATCCATTTTAAATATAGCAATGTGTACATGTCAGTCCTAACTCCCTAACTATCCCTTCCCCCGACCCTTCCCTTGGTAACCATAAGTTCATTCTCTAAGTTGTGTGAGTCTGTTTCAGTTTTGTAAATAAGTTCATTTGTATAATTTTCTTTTTAGATTTTGCACATAAGGGATGTCTGATGATATTTCTCCTTCTCTGACTTAATTTCACTCAGTGTAATAATCTCTAAGTTCATCCATGTTGCTGCAAATAGCAGTATTTCACCTTTTTTTAATGGCTGAGTTATACTCCATTGTATACATGTACCACATCTTCTTTACCCACTCCTCTGTCGATGGACATTTAGATTGCTTCCATGTTATAGTTATTGATAATAACAGTGCTGCAGTAAACATTGGGATGTATGTATTCCCTCAGACCATGTTTTTCTCTAGATATATGTCCAAGAGTGGGATTGTAGGGTCATATGGCTTTATTTTTAGCTTAAGGAATGTCCGTACTGTTCTCCGTAGTGGCTGTACCAATTTACATTCCCACTAACAGTATTGGAGGGTTCCTTTTTCTCCACACCCTCTCCAGCATTTATTTGTAGACTTTTTGATGATGGCCGTTCTGAGTGGTGTGAGGTGATAACCTCATTGTAGTTGTGGTTTGCATTTCTCTCATAATTAGTAATGTTGAGCATCTTTTCATGTTTCTCTTGGTCATCTCTGTGTCTTCTTTGGAGAAATGTCTATTTAGGTCTTCCACTCATGTTTTGATTGAGTTGTTTTTTTGGTATTGAGCTGCATGAGCTGTTTGTAGATTTGGAGATTTATCCCTTGTTGATCACATAGTTTGCAAATATTTTCTGCCATTCTGTGAGTTGTCTTTTCCTTTTGTTTATGGTTGCCTTTGCAAAGGCTTTTGAGTATAATTAAGTCCCATTTGTTTATTTTTGTGTTTATTTCCATTACTCCAGTAGACAGATCGAGAACGATACTGCTGTGATTTATGTCAAAGAGTGTTCTTCATATGTTTTCCTGTAAGAGTTTTATAGTATCATGTCTTATATTTAGGTCTTTGATTCATTTTGAGTTTATTGTTGTAAATGGTATTAAAGAATGTTCCAGTTTATTATTTTTATTCATTTATTGATTGACAGATTTATGGCTGTGTTGGGTCTTTGTCGCATATGGAGTTTCTCTAGTTGGTGTGAGGAAGGGCCACTCTTCATTGCTCTGTGTGGGCCTCTCATTGCAGTAGCTTCTCTTGTTGTGGAGCACAGACTCTAGGTGTGCAGGCTTCATTATGTGCAACTCATGGGATCTAGAGTGTGGGCTTAGTAGTTGTGATGCATGGGCCTAGTTGCCCTGAGGCATGTGGGATCTTCTTGGACCAGGGATCAAGCCCATGTTGCCTGCATTGGCAGGCAGATTTGTAACCACTGGACCACCAGGGAAGTCCCAAGAATCTTCTAATTTAATTCTTTTACATGTAGCTGTCACGTTTTTCTCAGCACCACTGATTGAAGAGCCCTCCATTATATATTCTTGCCTCCTTTGTTGTAGATTAATTGACCATAGGTGGGTGGGTTTATTTCTGGGTTTTCTGTCTTGTTCCTTTGATCTGTATTTCTCTTTTTGTGCCAGTACCATAATACTGATTTGAAGACTGTAGCTTTATAGTATAGCCTGAAGTCAGGGAGCCTGATTGTTCCAGATCCATTTTCTTTTTCAAGATTGCTTTGGTTTTTTTGTATCTTTGTACAAATTTTAAAATTTTTGTTCTAGTTCTGTGAAAAATACTATTGGTAATTTGATAGGGATTACATTGAATCTGTATATTGCTTTGGGGGGTATACTCATTTGACTATTAATTCTTCCTATCTAAGAACATGATCTATCTATCCATCTTTCTATGTCATATTAGATTTCGTTTATCTTTGTCTTACAGTTTTCAGAGTATCAGTGTTTTGCCTCCTTAGGTAGGTATATCCCTAGGTGTTTTCTTCTTTTTGATGTGATGGTAAATGGGATTGTTTCCTTAATTTGTCTTTCTGGTCTTTTGTTGCTAGTCTGGTGCCATTGCCTTCTCCATCTGATCTGCAGAGTTTCTGCTAGTAAATCAACTGATAATCTTGTGGTAATTATCTTATAGCTATTTGTTGCCTTTCCCTTTGTTGCTTTTAATTTTTTTCTTTTGTCTTTATTTTTTGTCAATCTGATTACTGCGTGCCTCTGCATGCTTCATCTTAGACTTATCCTGCCTGGAACTCTCTGTACTTCCTGGACTTGGGTAATTGTTTCCTTCCCATGATAGGAAGGTTTTCAGCTGTTATCTCTTCACATATTTGCTCAGGTCCTTTCCCTCTCTCTTTTCCTTCTGTGACTCCTGTAATGCAGTTGTTGGTACATTTAATGTTCTCCAAGAGGTCTCTTGGCTGGTTGGCTGGTTTGATCAAACCTGTCAATCCTAAAGGAAATCAATCCTAAATATTCATTGAAAGGACTGAAGCTGAAACACCAATATTTTGGCCACCTGATGCAAAGAGCCAACTCATTGGAAAAGATTCTGATGCTGGGAAAGACTGAAAGCAGGAGGAGAACAGGTGACACAGGATGAAATGGTTGGATGGCATCACTGACTCGATGGTCATGAGTTTGAGCAAGCTCCAGGAGATGGTAAAGAACAGGGAAGCCTGGTGTGCTGCAGTCCATGGGGTCACAAAGAGTCAGACATGACTTAGCAACTGAACAACAACACAGAGGTCTCTTAGACGGTCTTCATTTTTTTCATCCTTTTTTTCTTTATCATATAGCAGTGATTTCTGCCATTGCTGTTGGTTGCTTCTAATACATTTTTTATTTCAGGTATTTGTATTATTCATTTTGTATGTTCTTTAGTTCTTCTAGGTCTTTGTCAAGCATTTCTTGTATCTTCTCAATCTGTGCAGCCATTCTTTTTCCAAGACCTTGGATCATCTTTACTACCATGACCCCAGATTCTTTTTTGGGTAGTTTGCCTGTCTCCACTTAGTTGTTCTTCTAGGGTTTTATCTTTTTTCTTTTTATTTATTTTTAAATGAAACAAAGATGAGCATTTTTAATGATGAAAGGTACAATTCACAAAGAAGATAGACCTCATAAACCATTAGACACCTTATAACTAAGAATACATAAAGCAAAAATCAGAAGAAATAGAAGGGAAAAGAAAATATATATATATAATCATACTGAGACATATTAACATTCCTCTGAGAATATTTTATCAAGTGCAGAAAAAAGAATCAGAGCATCTTGAATGATGTCATTAATAATTTCAATATAATAGATTTGTATTTATATCAATTTATATTAATCTTCTGTCCTACACAAATATATTTAAAATACTGTATCTCATACCTTGTTATTAGATTTCTACAGGACATTTTGAAAAACTGGCAAAAAGGTAAAACACTCCTAAATTTCAAAAAGTAGAATTCTTTTTCTGTGTGATTTAGTTATACATATACACATATATTATTTTTGAAATTATTTTCCATTGTAGGTTATTAAAATATTAAAATATTGACTATAGTTAACCTGTGCTATACAGTAAATCTTTGTTGTTTGGTGCATATCTAATTTTTAAATTAGAAATCTAGCATTCTGTTAATAATTGAAACAGGTGGAATCAAAATGTCATAAATTTTTTAGCTAGGCAAAAATTCATAAGTTTTCTAAAATATATGTATAATATGTGTTATTTATATATGTATACAAAAGCTTTTCTACTATGTTTGATAAAGGCTTGAGAAAGAAAAAGTGAAAGTCCCTTAGTCATGTCCGACTCTTTGTGACCCCATGCGCTGTAGCCTGCCAGGCTCCTCTCTCCATGGAATTCTCCAGGCCAGAATACCAGAGTGGGTAGCTGTTCCCTTCTCCAGGTGATCTTTCCAACCCAGGATCGAACCCAGGTCTCCCACATTGCAGGCGGATTCTTTGCCAACTGAGCCACCAGGGAAGCTCAAGAATACTGAAGTGGGTAGCCTATCCTTTCTCCAGGAGATCTTCTGACCCAGGAATTGAACTGGGGTCTCCTGCATTGCAGGTGGATTCTTTACCAACTCACCTATCAGAGAAGCCCTAAAAGGCTTGAGAAGGAACATCAAAACAAAAGAGATGGAGAAATTGGAAAACATAAACTAAGTGAAATGGGAGCACTGAATATGAAATAGATAAAGTGAAACAAACTAGATAAAAGTAAAAGATCCTTATATAGTCTAGTTGTTTTTAAATATGACTGCTCACTAGAAACATATCTGGAGCTCTAGTGAAAAAAAGCAACACCTGGGCATTTGTATTTTTCAAAAAATTCCAAGATAATTCTGGTATGCATCTTGTTTTAAAAAGTGATTACAGATCTTTCTATTGAATGGTAGTTTGGTGATACAGAATTCTATTATTTTTCTGTTGACCAGTCATGATACAATGGTATTGAGTGAGTAATAGTTACATAATCACAGTAGTAAAAGATGTTTATTAGTTTTCACAATCAATAGCCACACAAAAAATAAAAGATAATACAATTGCAAACAGTAATAGGAACATGATTAACCTAACAATATGAAATAATTACATGCAATTTCAGGGGTCAAGCAGAGTGATGTGGTAAGTGGAAGTTCATACATGCACATGTTTTCTTCTTCTCAGCCAGTCTGTGTCTTTTGGTTGGTGCATTTAATTCATTTACATTTAAGGTAATTATCAATATGTATGAGCCTATTACCATTTTTCTTAATTGTTTTGTGTTTATTTTCTATAGGTAAGTCTTTTCCTTCTCTTGTTTCCTGCCTAGAGAAGTTCCTTTAGCATTTGTTGTAAAGCTGGTTTGGTAGTGCTGAATTCTCTTTAACTTTTGCTTATCTAGAAAGCTTTTGATTTCGCCATCAGATCTGAAGGAGAGTCTTGCTGGGTAGAGTATTCTTGACTGTAGGTTCTTCCCTTTCATCACTTTAAATATATCATGCCATTCCCTTCTGGCTTGTAGTTTCTGTTGAGAAATAAGCTGATAGCCTGATGGGAGTTCCCTTGTATGTTATTTGTCATTTTTCCCTGGTTGCTTTTAGTATTTTCTCAATGTCTTTCATTTTTGTCAGTTTGATTACTATGTGTCACAGGGTGTTCCTCCTTGTGTTTATCCTGCCTGGGACTCTCTGTGCTTCCTAGACTTGGTAGGCTATTTCCTTTCCCAAATTAGGGAACTTTCAGCTATTGTCTCTTCAGATATTTTCTCAGATCCTTTCTCTCTCTCTCCTCTTTCTGGGACCCTTATAATGCGAAGGTTGGTGTGTTTAATGTTCTCCCAGAGGTCTCTTAGGCTGTCTTCATTTCTTTTCATTCTTTTTTCCGTATTCTGCTCTGTGGCAGTGATTTCCACCGTTCTGTCCTCCAGGTCATTTATCCATTCTTCTGCCTCAGTTATTCTGCTATGTATTCCTTCTAGTGCATTATTCATCTGTCAGTTTTTTCTTTAGTTCTTGTAGGTCTTTAGTAAACATTTCTTGCATCTTCTCAGTCTTTGCCTCCATTCTTTTTCTGAGATCCTGAATCATCTTCACTTATCATTTTTCTGAATTCTTTTTCTGGAAGTTTGCCTATCTCCACTTCATGTAATTATTTTTCAGGGGTTTTATCTTGTCCCTTCATCCGAGACATAACTTTCTGCTTTTTCATGCTGATTAATTTTCTGTAATTGTGGCTTTTCTTTTACTCTCTCTGGGGCTGTGATTCTTGCTGCTTCTGTCTGCCCTCTGATGGAGGAGGAGGCTCAGAGGCTTGTATAAGCTTTCTAATGAGAGGGACTGGTGGTGGGAATAACTGGATCTTGTTCTGGTGGACAGGACCTTGCTCAGTAAAGCTTTAATCCAATTATCTGCTGGTGGGTGGGGTTGCGCTCCCTCCCTGGTAGTTTTTTTGGCCTGAGACAACCGAGCCCTATGGGCTCTATGGGCTCTGGGCTCCATTTCGGGGTTAATGGCGACCCCTAAGAGTGTTAACACCAAGGGGAGTCTTCCAGGACTGCAGCTGCCAGTTCCCTCATCCCTGTGGTGAGCCCCTGTTGACCCATGCCTCCACAGGAGACCCTCCAACACTAGCAGCTGGTTTTGGCTCAGTCTCCTATGGGGTCACTGCTCCTTTCTTCTGAGTCTTGATGCATGCAAGGTTTTATATTTGCCGTCCAAGACTGGAGTCTCTGTTTCCCCCAGTCCTGTGGAAATATTATAATCAAATCCAGCTGGCCTTCAAGGTCACATTCTCTGGGGATTCCCAGTCCCTTTGTCAGATTCCCAGGCTGGGAAGCCTGACATGGGGTTCAGAACCTTCACAACAGTGGGAGAAGTTATTTGGTATTATTTTTCTCCAGTTTGTGGGTCACCCACCTGGTGGGAATGGGATTTAATTTTTAATCGTGATTATGTCCCTCCTACCGTCTTGCTTGGGCTTCTTCTTAGTTTTTGGACGTGGGAGTATCTTTTTTGGTGGGTTCCAGCATCCTGTCGATGGTTGTTCAACAGCTAGTTGTGATTTTGGTGCTCTCATGGGAGGAGATGAGTGCACTTCTTTGTACTCCACTATCTTGAACTGGAAGCCTAAGGTTTTCTCTTATTCCTCCATTTGGGACATACTCATCTACCATCTCATTTTGTCCTAACTTTCTGTTGTAGTAGCTTCTATTCTGCAGGCTGCAGAGTTGTGGTTCTTGTTTCTGCTGTCTCCTTTGGTGAATAAGTCTGTCTTAGATGCTTCTGCAAGCTTCCTGGTGGGAGGGCCTTGTTCCTGCCCATTGGTGAGTGCAGCTGGGTCTTGTCCCTCTGGTGGGCAGGGTCCTGTCAGGTGTTGTGCTTATCAGGCAGCTGTGGGCTCCAGAAAACTTTATAAACAGCCTGTCTGCAGATGGGTGGGGCTGTGTTCCCGCCCTGTTGTTTGGCCTGAGGCATCCCAGCACTGGAGCCTGTAGGTTGTTGGGTGGGGCCAGGTCTTGGTGAGAAGATGGCTACCTCCAAGAGGGCCCATGTCAATGAGTACTCTCCAGAATTCTTGCCACCAGTGTCTTTGTCTCTGCAGTGAGCCACAGCCACCCCCTGCCTCCACAGAAGGCCCTGAAATACCAGCAGGTGAGTCTAGCTCAGGCTCTTTTGAGTCACTGCTTTTTGGCCCTGGGTCCTGGTGTGTACAAGATCTTGTATTAACCCTCCTCTGGGAATTTCTGTTTCTCCCAGTCTCGTGGAATTCCTACGGTCAAAGCCCTCTGGCCTTTAGAGCTAGATTCTCTGGGTGTGCTTCTCCTGTTGCCCTACTCTCAGGCTGGGGAGCCTGACTTGAGGCTCAGACCTTTCATGTCTGTTGGAGAGCTTCTGTGGTATAATTTTTCTCTTAATTTGTGGGTTGTCCACCTGGCCGTTACGGGATTTGATTTTATCACGATTGCATTCCTCCTACCATCTTGTGACTTCTTTGTCTTTGGATGTAGAATATCATTTTGGAAGGTTCCAGTGTTTTTTTGTTTTTGTTTGTTTTTTTCAATGGTCAGTCAGCAGTTAGTTGCGATTTTGATCTTTTTATAAGAAGAGGCCAGCTCTTTTTCTTCTACTCTGCCATTGTGTCTCCCTTCCCTTACTTTTCACTCTTGATTGGTATTTTCTCTGTATGGGAATACTAGGTTGGCAGTTGTTTTTGTTTTTGCTACTTAGAGATTCCATTACACATGTTTTTAGCATCCATCTTTATCATTGAGAATTAAGCATTGTTGCTTCTTTCAAAGTAATCATCTTTCCACCTTAGGATGCCTTAGTGGCTTTTTCTTTGTTCATTTTCAGCTAATAACTCATTAATATTCTTAAATTTGTGGCTTGACATTGTTCATCAGTTTTGGAAATTTTCAGCCATTCAAATGTTGCTTCTACCCCGTACTCTCTCTCCTTTCCTTCTGGAATTCCAATTAACTGTATTGTATGTTAGATCTTCACACCATTTCCCCATGTTTCTTTCTGTCTTTTTATCTGAGCCTTTTTCCTACCAGCCCTTCTCTGACTCACCCTCTCAGCTGTGTCCATTGGCTGTTAAACCTGTTCATTGAATGGTTAATTTCAGTTTTTGTATTTTTCAACAAAATAATTATTTGCTTCTAATGAAAATCTGGTATATCAGGTTTTATGGTTTCATGTTCATTGTTGAGATTTTAAAGTTTTCATCTCCTTGAACATGTTAAGTGTACTATAAAGTCTTTGTTAATTCTATTATTTGGAGTCTCTGTGAGCCTCTTGTTGTTATTTTATGTTTCTGTTGCTTTTGATCTTATGTGTCTTGTTTCCCCAAGTGCCTGGTTGTCATTAATTGTTTACTGGGCATTGAAGTTGAAAAATTACTTGAGAAATCATGAGCCATGGATGATATCTTCCAGGAAGGATTTTTTTGGGGGAGGTCAGGGGTAGTGGCATCTGCTTGAGGGAATCTAGGATTACTTAGACAAATCTCTGCTCTCAAGATATTTTTGGCCTAACCAGATGACTCAGGGCCAAATTGCTTTCAATTTATGGACTGTTTAATTTCTGGCTCACCTATATTCTTCAGGTTTCTAATCTGAGGTTAGTGAAGAGGATTTTCCTGTTGTCCCTCTGGACCTACCTAGCTGTAAGGTACAATTTAACTTTCAGTTTCTTCTGAATTGCTGGTTTCACCTCTCTGAATTCCAGTCCTTTAATGGATCGGAAAGCATTATCCCGTTCATTCTTTGATCCTTTAAGAAAGTCATTTTTTATATTTTGTCCAGCTTTATTATTTGTCTTTAGTGGGAAGTTTGGTTCAAATTAGCTAATATGCCATAACCAAGAGAAGGAGCCTTCCCTTTGGCTCTTATGACAGAATATGATTTTGTCTTATTTTCTAGGTCAGACTCAGACCCTTGTTGTCATTAAATTTTGTTTCATGTAGCTGTAGTCACTTGGTTAACTTTGTTCATTTTAATTAAAAGGTTACAGCCCATATGTGTGTGTGTGATTATAAATAAATTATTACCTGAATACTCAGCAGAATTTTAGTCTCTTACACCTAGGCAAGTTTCTAGTCCTTGACAATGGACAAATTAAAGTTTCAGCTAAAAATAAGTCTATGGAATGACAGAACGTGAAGTCTGTCATTTTAATTAATGTTGAAATTGGGGTATACAATATCAATTAAATTTTTTCCCTCACTTGTTGATAAGAATGGTTTTCTGGTTCTACTATTACCATTATGACTTCTGTTTTAGTATGCCCATTTGTAAATATAATGTGTTTGTCTTGGTGAAATAGAAAAAAGGAGGCAGTTCTGTTGAGATTCTTGTTTGATGTATTATTAAAGCTCTCAAGCATCCTCTCGGAGAAGTCAATGGCAACCCACTCCAGTACTCTTGCCTGGGAAATCCCATGAACTGAGGAGCCTGGTAGGCTATAGTCCATGGGGTCGCGAAGAGTCAGGTACGACTGAGTGACTTCACTTTCACTCTTCACTTTCATGCACTGGAGAAGGAAATGGCAACCCACTCTAGTATTCTTGCCTGGAGAATCCCAGGGATGGGAGCCTGGTGGACTACCATCTGTGGGGTCGCACAGAGTCGGACATGACTGACGTGACTTAGCAGCAGCAGCAGCAGCAAGCTTCCTCTTGAATGAATATGGTGCTTTACAAATTACAGACATTTTCCTTCTGTGTAAAACTAATTTCTACAACATCTTGTGAGGTATGGTATTAAGCAAAGGATTTGGAAACAGGGGCTAACAGAGGTTAAGAAACTTGTCTGTGGCCCCACAGCTGGTGAGTGGTTTATGTCGTCCGTGACTATTACAGTGTTTCATTTCAGCTATTGTGGCCAGTTAACACCTATATATGTCACTGATTTCCCAGTTTTGTCACATTATGCTTTCTTTTTTCTGTGCACCATGTAATGTAATATAGTGATCTCATGACTTGTGTCCTAAAGACTGAGATAATTGGGACATTATTCCTTCATCCTCACTGCCTCTCACTTTACCTCGTTTCTAGAATATGTTCATGCACTAGAATTTGCCAACCCCTCTGCTCTGTTGTAAAGTTTGCTTTGTCACTGATCCTTTATCACCCCACATGGATAGTTAAACCCATTCCCTGTTTGCTCATACCTCAATTTTTCTAATTCTAAAAAAGATGTCTCTTTTGTTTCCAATGTACTTGTCATCTTTCTTGTCACTCATGGTTAACCTCAAAGTCTCTGACCTTACTGGGTATTTTCTGTAAGCTTTCCTTTCTTTTCTAATCACTGTTTATGTTATCCTAGCCTAAATCTTACTTGTTTTGATCCTCTGAATCTTTTTTTTTTCCATTTATTTTTATTAGTTGGAGGCTAATTACTTTACAATATTGTAGTGGTTTTTGCCATACATTGACATGAATCAGCCGTGGATTTACATGTATTCCCCATCCCGATCCCCCCTCCCACCTCCCTCTCCACCCGATCTCTCTGGGTCTTCCCAGTGCACCAGCCCCAAGCACTTGTCTCATGCATCCAACCTGGGCTGGTGATCTGTTTCACCCTTGATAATATACATGTTTCGATGCTGTTCTCTCTAAACATCCCACCCTTGCCTTCTCCCACAGAGTCCGATCCTCTGAATCTTATGGAAAGCAAAAAGCTTTTATGCCTCAAGCTTTTCCTAGCAGTAGTGTCAGTGTTTCTGCCAAGCATCAACACAAATCAGTCGTTCTGCTGCTTCTGCTAAGTCACTTCAACTCTTTGCAACACCAGGGGCTGTAGCCCGCCAGGCTCCTCTGTCCATGGGATTCTCCAGCCAAAATACTGGAGCGAGTTGCCATTTCCTTCTGCAGGGGATCTTCCCAACCCAGGGATCAAACCCATGTCTCCCATATTGCAGGCAGATTCTTTAGTCTGTGCCACCAGGGAAGCCCTCCCTCTAACTATCCAAGGTTTCTTTTCTTGGAAGTTCATTCATTGGTTTTCTTCCCCATCTCACTCACAAAACTGTCATGCTTTAAAATGTTGATAGAGCTGTGATTGGTACCAGTATCTTTTGAATGTCCTCCTATTTCAGCCCTTTGCACTTTTCCCTCTTCCTTCTCTTTTAATCCTCTATCTTTTCTGTTGTCTGCTTTATTTTTCTTCAGAATACTTGATTTACTTCACTCCATCTCTCCTTTCTCTGAACTCTTTTTGTTATCAGGGTACAGAGTGTGTATGTTATTTTTAACCAGCTCAAGAGTAAGCTTTAAGATATGGCATGGGCAGCTTAAAAAAATAAAAAGGGCATGGGCTTCACCATTTTGCCTTATCACTTATTTATTGCAGGGCCTTGCATATAAAAAGATTCAATAAATATTTAAAAGTTTGAATTTAACATAATTGTAAACTATGTTTATAATTTCTGAGTAATATAATTATTAATCATAATATTAGTTAATATTAACTGACTTTAAATATAATGGTTTTGTCTCTAAGGATTTATCATCTCTGGACTGCCTTAATCCTTTCAATCGTTTTTGTATTTTAAGCTTCTTTTTATGTGATCTCTATACAAAAGAATTAAAATCATCAGCTTTTAAGTATTATTTTGAATACATTGTTTTTTTCCTTCCTTAAAGGACTCTGTAGTGACCTTCAGTTGATCATTTTCTTTTTAAATTTTTATTTGGAACATTTTGAAATGTACAGGAGAAAAAGTTCAGTGAACATCTATGCTGCATTCATCAACATTTCACCATAGTTGTGTCATCGTCCCCTTACCGCTCTTTTTTTGCTGAGAATTTATGGCATATCCAAGACATTATTTCATCCTTAGGTGACATGTATGTAAAACAACACATTTTTGTACATGACTGCAATGTGTTGTCATATGCAACGCATTTGATAGTGATTCCTTAATTACATATATAATACTTCTTAATCCATGTTCAAGTTTTCCTAGTTATCTAAAAAAAATTTCTTTTTGTAGTCAGTCTGTTTGATGCATGAGAAGGTTCAGATGTTGACAGCCTGATCCCTTCACAAAGCCCCAATTTTCACCTAATGCTTTTACGATTCATTATCTGCAATTGCATGGTGGTGGTGGTTGCTGTTTAGTTGCTAACTCATGGCCGACTCTTTGCGACCCCATGGACACAGGAGCTCGGGATTTTCCTGGCAAGAGTACTGGAATGTGTTGCCATTTCCTTCTCCAGGGGATCTTCATGATCCAGGGATCAAACTCTGGTCTCCTGCTTGGCAGGTGGATTCTTTACCTCTGAGCCACCACAGAAGGAAGCCCTACAATTGTATGGATTAGTTATTAAATTAAAAATTGCAAAATAGTATTGTAAATTGGTCACTTCTGCCATTATTGGCTGAAACTTTTGTCTCAAAGAACTTTTTACTCATTCACTTAGACTAGTTGGTTAACCTAAAATATCTCGGTAGTTCTTGAGTTGTTAATATCCTCTGTGGGGAAAGAAGACTGCTTTCTTTTTTAGTTAAGACTTTATATTATTTCACCAAGGCTTATAATAAAGTACTTTTCTTCCTTCCTGAGGAAGTTAAAAGTTATTCTTGAATGGAAGATTAATGATTTTGTGGATTGGTTTATTGGGAGGGCCTCCCAGTCCTAAGTGAGCAGTCGCAATTCTCTTAAGGTGTAGTGGGGTGTGGAGGATGGGGAGACAAGGGGGAAAAATAATCCAAGCATACCCTCTTCACTGTTGGGTCTTGTGCTGAGGGTGTGGCGCTCACTTGAGGTATGGAAATTTTTAAACATTCTTCTACTTTCCCAGAGAATAAATTAGACTCAATATAGAGTCTGTATAGACTCATATAGAGTCATTTAAAGATCTATGGCCTTTAAACTGTCTTAGCACAGTTTTGTAATCAAACACATCAAAATTTAATAACTAGTATATCATGCGGTGCTGCAAGGACCCCTGCTGGTCTGCCAGGGATGAAGCAGAAACCTCAGAAAAGCTTTGGCCATTCCTTCAGCTGTTGTGAGCTGTGCCTTAGGCACTAGAGGTGACTGACTGGGAAGGGGATCAGAGTGGCTCAGGCAGTCAGATGAACATTTTGTTACTGATTGAATATAAACATCATTCATTGAAATTTCAGGTAGTGAATGTGTACAAATGGCTGCTTTCCTTTTTCTTGATCTTTTATTTGTATACTGTATCACTTGCTCATGTAGCCTTCTTTAAGTCTTTCATAGTTTGAATCATACCTCTTCAGTCTTTCATTTGTTTAGGACAGTGTCTTCAGCATTTTCTTTATTTTTTTTTACCCTGAATTGTTGTTGCATGTCAAACTGGACAAGGTGTTTTAGTTGAAGTTTCACCAGTTCAAACATTGAAGATAAGGAATGTATTTTCTGTGTTTGTGTGTTTTTGTAATCATATTAGAGCAGAAAAGTTTTTTGAAAACTAATCTGTATTGCTGTCAACATGTTTTTTTACCCCATCTCCTTGCCCCCATCCCTTTTGTACATTTAATAACAAGGATGAAAAAATAAAAGATAGATGTCCAGATAGGTTCATATGTTAAAAATTAGGCCCTAAATCAGGACCCAAAGCAAGTTCTTTGTCCATTTCATTTGCTATTAGAAACTTCATCAGCAGATGAAAGAGTAACTTAGCTGTTGATTTTGAATAAAAAGGACTAATCCTACCCATGAAATTAAAAGACACTTGCTCCTTGGAAGAAAAGCTATGACCAACCTAGACAGCATATTAAAAGGCAGAGGCATTACTTTGCCAACAAAGGTCCATCTAGTCAAAGATCTGGTTTTTCCAGTAGTCGTGTATGGATGTGAGAGTTGGGCTATAAAGAAAGCTGAGCGCCGAAGAATTGATGCTTTTGAACTGTGGTGTTGGAGAAGACTCTTGAGATCTCTTGGACTGCAAGGAGATCCAACCAGTCCATCCTGAAGGACATCAGTCCTGAATATGCATTGGAAGGACTGATGCTGAGGCTGAAACTCCAGTAGTTTGGCCGCCTGATGTGAAGAACTAACTCATTGGAAAAGACCCTGATGCTGGGAAAGATTGAAGGCGGGAGGAGAAGGGGACCACAGAGGATGAGAAGGTTGGATGGCATCACCGACTCAATGGACATGAGTGAGTAAACTCCGGGAGTTGGTGATGGACAGGGAGGCCTGGCATGCTGCAGTCCATGGGGTCGCAAAGAGTTGGACACGACTGAGTGACTGAACTGAGCTGAATCCTACCCAGGTCCCAGAACCCCAGTGGTTTGAGCTGGTGAGATTTAAAAGACATTTTGCCCCAAGGAGTAACTGGGTGTGTGTGCCTATGCTTATCTTCCAACTTGCTGGTTTTTATTGTAATATTTGTAGTCTCAGATAAATGAGTTATATAGATGAAAAGTATAGTATTATGAAAAAGTAAGAGTATAATTTTAAAATGGTATTATAGCCTAATTCTATTAGTACATCTATGTCAAGAAAGACTGTATACCAATATGGCAGAAAGCAAAGAGAAACTTAAGAGCCTCTTGATGAAGGTGAAAGAGGAGAGTGAAAAAACTGGCTTAAAACTCAACACTCAAAAAGCAAAGATAATGGCATCCAGTCCCATCACTTCATGGCAAATGAAAGGGGAAAAAGTGGAAGTAGTGACAGATTAAAAAATGTTTGCTCCTTGGAAGAAAAGCTTTGACAAACATAAGACAGTGTATTAAAAAATAGAGACATCACTTTGCCAACAAAGATCTGTATAGTCAAAGCTATGGTTTTTCCAGTAGTCATGTATGGATGTGAGAGTTGGACTGTAAAGAAGGCTGAACACTGAAGAATTGATTCTTTCGAACTGTGGTGTTGGAGAAGACTCTTGAGAGTCTCTTGGACTGCAAGGAGGTCAAACCAGTGAGTCCTAAAGGACATCAACTCTGAATATTCATTGGAAGCACTGATGCAAAGAGCTGACTCATTAGAAAAGGCCCGGATGCTGGGAAAGATTGAAGGCAGGAGAAGGGGACGACCGAGGATGAGATGGTTGGATGGCATCACTGACTCAAAGCACATGAATTTGAGCAAGTTCAGGAAGATGGTGAAGGGAAGCCTGATGTGCTGCAGTCCAAGGGGTTGCAGAGTTGGACATGACTGAGTGACTAAACAACAGTATAACAGTGTCAGCTTTAATGTCTATGGATAGTTTATTTTTCTTCCTTATAATAATGTTCCTATTCTTTTTAACATGTGTTTTCTAGTATAATCACATATGTGGGTTTGTGTTGTGAATTAAACACTGGAGATGTTATGAGACCTGTTTTGTAGTCTTAGCTTTCTAGCAAGTTTTTAAATCCCTCTAGCCTTCAGTTGGAGAAGGCAGTGGCAACCCACTCCAGTCCTCTTGCCTGGAAAATCCCATGGACAGAGGAGCCTGGTGGGCTGCAGTCCATGGGGTCGCGAAGAGTGGGACACGACTGAGCGACTTCACTTTCACTTTTCACTTTCACGCATTGGAGAAGGAAATGGCAGCCCACTCCAGTGTTCTTGCCTGGAGAATCCCAGGGACGGCGGAGCCTGGTGGGCTGCCGTCTAAGGGGTTGCACAGAGTAGGACACGACTGAAGCGACACAGCAGCAGCAGCAGCAGCAACCTTCAGTTATCTTCTTGTGTGAAACAAGAGCATTGTATGGAGGTTGGGTTCAGGATTTCTCAGCCTCGGAGCTCTTGACATACTGGGCTAGACGATCCTTTGTTAACGGGGGTTGTCCTGTTTACTGTAGAATGATGAGCAGTATCCCTGGCCTGTGCCCACCACATCCCAACAGCAACTTTCCCAACTATGGCAAACAGAAATGTCTCCAGACATTGCCAAATGTGCCTTGTGAGGCAAAACGCATCCCCAGTTGAGAAACACTATGTTAGATGATGTGTAGATTTCTTTCCAGCTTTATAATTCTATGGTTTTTATTTTTAAAAATCCTGCTCTTTGCAACCCAGTTTAAATGTCGTCATCTCCATGAAGCTTTGCTCCCCACCCCCCTTTTTTTTTTTTGGTTCTTAATTAATTCTTTTACTGGCAAATTATAGGATTTAACCTCACTCTATTGTCTCTCTCAGTGCATTTCTCTCACTCTGAGGGTATTGGCCTTCTTTATCTCCAAGCTGAGTGCTCTGATTTTATTAAATGAATGAAAAATGGATTCAGGAGTATTGAAGGTTAGACATGGTAAAATAAATGTTTAAAATGGCTTTTTTTGTTGTTAATCTTTCCAATCAGAAATTACCACAGTTTCTGATCTTTAATTTCTGGGTTAGTGAGATTGACAACTCACATTTTTTTATCTTTAAGAAAGGCAGGAGTCTCCTAAAGTGTTTGTGGGAGCTACACAAAACAAATTGAGGTTGCTTTTGCAACAAATAAAGTCTCATGAAAATTCATAATAGAATTGTTCCAACTGTCATATCCAGATGTGTTTCAAATGACTCCACTTTGTTAATTAGAAAGGTGCCATCTATTCAGATAATAGAAAAAAATAAAGGTAGTAAATAATTTTCCTACAGAAGCTAGAATATCTCATCATAGTTCATAGTCTAAGTCCATATTTCTCAAAGCAGCCCATAGTAAGAAATACATTTTAATCTTGATCTAGTACACATATACCAGTATTTTGAGTCAATATTTACTGAACTAAGTGTGAAGCCATGTCCAACTCTTTGCGACCCCATGGACTGTAACCTGCCAGACTCCTCTGTCCATGGGATTCTCCAGGTGAGAACACTGGATTGAGTTGCCATTTCCTTCTCCAGGGGATCTTCCTGACACAGGGATCAAACCTGGGAAGCCCCAATTTTGAAGCACTCTGATACTTTCTATTATATTTATTTCCCTAAATACTAATCACCTAGATAATAAACTAGACAGTTTACTGTCACAGCCCACCATTTGTAAAACACTGTTCAAAGTAAACTCTTGAAGTAATAAAATGTCAAGATGATTTGCCTGTTGTATAGGTTACAAGTAGGTTGTCCTGTGTCTTTTTAGATGATGTCTTTTAATAATTGACCTAAGGAAGACCTTGGAACACCTCAACCAAAGCAAATTAGATTTGCACTTATTTGGAACTTTATTTATTTATTTAGTGTGCACAAGGCACTGTAGGTCAAAGAACATGTTTGGTTCTCATTCTCAAGGTTTACAGTTATAAAACCCAGAGGAAAAAAAAAGTTGATAAACGTTATTTCAAGTGCTCAATATGGTAACAAACACACAATAGCTTTTATAGTCATTTAGGAAGGAGAGAAGACTGTTCTGATTAAAGTCGATGGGGATAAGGTTAACATGAATGCGGGGTGGATTTTTGTCATATCAGACATCTGAAAAGACTATTTCACATGGTAGAAAACAGACTTCATGTAGGTACAAGCACTTCTTGCTCATACTTGAAGTTAAGTTTTCAGGTACTATTTAAGATAAAGTAACTGAGAAGTTAAATATATAGTAAAACACTGAAAAAATACATTATAAACAAGAAATGTTATTTTAGCTCTGCTGTGGTTATAAAGAGGTTGAGTCAGTAGATTAATTGGAAACTTATATGCATGATGACTCTGATATGTAACACAAGCCAGTATTTGCCCTAAAATGATAAGGTTAACGTTGAATTATTAAGATTTACTAAGAATGAATATAGTTTCTAAATTATGGAGAGAAAGAATGCTCATCTGTCAAAATAAGCCAGTAAGATCACTATATAAAAATTGTTCTTTGTGGAGCAGAAATGGGTTATACAGTAGCATTGTTTTAAAAGTTATATACTATTTGCCTGTGTAATTGAAAATTTTGTACATGCTTGATAGGCCTGGGCTTCATCCTTTCTACTCTTGATGGAATGGGGAGCTCAAGGTGGTAAATCACAACCAGGTGTGTTACACAAGCCTTATGAGGAAACAGGCAGTGGACTTTTTGTCTTTCTGAACTGCTCTATTCTGTGGGATAATGTAGAATTTACTGTAGAAGATATTTGTGACCTAAAGGAAAAGAAGAGTCTGATTATGATGATACTTGGGAAAGAACCACTTGCCCCAAAAGTGTGGTCTAGCACCCTGTCTGCTTAAGTCACTGTATTGAGTTAGGAAGTTAATAAAAGGACAACTTATCTCCTCATTTTGTCAGATTTCCAGTCTACTGAAAAGAATGTGCTTTGAGAGCTGGAGATGTGAATAAGAGTCCTGTGCCACGGCTCATAAACCATTTTGAGGTAATTTAAAAACCAAAGTTTATTTTTTAGAACAGTTTTAATTTTTCAGAAAAATCGAGAAGTTAATAGTTCCTTTATACCCTGCACTCGATTTCCTTTGTTACTAATAACTTACAGTAGCATGGTATACTTGTTACAATTAATTAACCAATATTAAAACTGTTATTAACTAAAATTTATATCTTATGCAGATTTCCTTAGTTTTTAACCTAATGTATTTTTTCTCTTTCAGGATCCCACCAGGGTACCCTATTTCAGTTATCGTCATGTCTTTTTAGGCTCCTCTTGGCTGTGACAGTTTCTCAGACTTTCCTTGTTTTGATGACTTTGTCAGTTTTGAAGATAATTGATCAGGTATTTTATAGAATGTCCCTCAATTAGGATTTATCTGATGTTTTTCTCATGGTTAGACTGGAGTTACGGGTTTGGGGGAGGAAGACCATAGAAGTAAAGTATCATTCTCATTATGTTATATACAGGGTATCATCATGATTTATCACTGTTAATGTTCACTCTGTAACCTGGCTAAGAATATATTTGTCAAGTTTCTCTGCACTAAAGTTAACTTTTTATTTTTAATAAAAACTTTGTTCCATGCTGTGTTGTTTAGAAGTAAGTCACTAAGTGTAGTCCTATCTTAGTTCTAAGGAGTGGGAAGTTTGCTCTATCTTCTTGAGGGTGTTCTACATAAATTACTGGGAATTCTACATGGGAGATTTATTTATTTATTTATTCAGTCATTTGTTTATCAGTTCGGGCCTATGGATATTTCTTTTCTATGGTGGGTCATAATCCAATACCACCTTATTTATTTCGTTGCTCAACTTTTTTATGTTTTGGCCATTAGGAACTCTCTTGGTTAGCTCCTGTTTCACTCTGGCATGCCCTCATCTTCATGTGTTTCTTGGTTTTTCTTTGTTTTTTTGTTTTTGGAACATGTCCTTAACTTTCTGGTACTAAAAGACCAGGTTTCTTTTATTAGAGAATGCTACTGGAAATGAAGATCTGGGTGCTAGGTGTGCATGTGGCTACTAGGGTTTTCCTGTTTCTAGGCCCTCTTAGCTGAAATCCTATGTATATGTTACCTGTATATTTATGCCTATCTGTAAGTATTTCTGTTTATTCATTTCTCTGTGTGTGTGTGTGTGTGTAGGTAAACATGAGTTCATATTGATGTCTCCAAGTCTAATCCATTATGACATAAGTCATTCTAGCCTCCTCCCCTTGCTTTTCTGCAACCTCCCACTCCAACAGTGAGAAATCTGGCTCCCATCATTCACCGTCTATTTACTTAGTTGTTTAATCCCATTGTACATGCATAGTTGTGTATCAGTTTTGTTAACCTGGACCCCTGTGGCAGCTTGATCAGCTGGAATACAATACTCATGTACAGTTCCTTTTGTATTTAGCTTTACAGACTAGTCTGAAGTTATTTAGATTGGCAGCTTTCCCCCATCCCCTGCAGTGATAACTGTTTCCTATGCTAGTAATGCAGTTAGATTTTGTCATATGGTCTCCATTCCTTCCTGGGACTTCTAAAAGATTTTTAAAAATTTGTGTACTTTAAGGTTGGTTCTTTGTGTTAAAAAGTTCTATGGGTTTTGACAAGTGCATAATGTCATGTACCTCCCATTACAGTGTGATGCAGAATTATTTCACTGTCCTAAAAATCTCTTATATTTCACCTATGAGCTCTCCTATCCTCCCCACAAACCTCTGGCAACTGTTAGTCTTTTTACTGCCTTCTATTGTTTTGCCTTTTCTAGAATGTTCTTGAAATATTTTTAAAGTCACTTTATAAAGGAAATCTTTGATTTCTCTAACCAAGATACCATTTTCTCTCCTACCACCAACTCATTCTTAATTGAACAAAATATTTCTAATAAGAATCAAGGCTTTCCCATTTCTTTTGTCCATTACCACTATATAAGGTCTTTAAGCTTTGTTTATCTTTTAATATCCAACCTCTTTGTTACCAGCCTCAGAATTGGGAGGAAATACCAAGTACTTTTATTTTTATTTCTGTTGGGGAGATTGGTGGGGGAAGGCAGGCAGTGGCATGTATGGTATGTCCTGTATAGGTGGCAGCTGGCAAATAGATACTCATGGGGAGGGGCATTAAGCTTCCATTTAATCTGAATATGCTTCTGTTTCTTTCTGGGGATTTATATTTAACTTGAAAATAGCTTTGATGAATCTTTGAATATGAATATTACTTTGGTCTATAGTCTCTTGAGAATATAACAATTTGAGATAGATGCAGTGAATACGTGACTGTCAAAATAGTTTCTAATATGAATGAAAATCCTGTAGGATAGTTTTAGAAATTATTTGGAAGGCTCATTTAGGGGAAATAATAACTATCCTATTACTATTTCTCACTTGTTTTTTGGTAGCATCCTTACGGGTATATGTATGAAAAATCCTCTTAGCTTTCGACTGAAAGATTATCTTAAAAGTTCTCTCACTATAAGGCTAACTTTTTTTCAAACCTGGGAAATGCTCACTTCACTAAACTTAACATGCTAGCAGTGATTGTCAGCCAGAGATACTGTTACCTCTCCTGGGGCCGTTTGGAGGTGCTATTGGGATTTTCCAGGGGGAGACCAGAATGCCAAACACCTTGTGTCACGTGCAGCGGACTTGCATGGTGAATCATTGTGCCTCACGTTACCACATCAGTAGCATACTGTTGAGACACACTAGGCAGACTAATACTACCTTTCAGCTTCTCTGTTGAACACATTTCCGCTGTCAAGAGACCCAACAAGTATGTCAGTGAATGGAGTAAGGCATGGCCTCTGTCTGGGACACGTGAGGGGAGTGTAGGGATTAGGCACGCTAGAAAGTATGTGTCCTTAGCTTCAGCTGGTTGTTGACTACTCCTGGTAAATCTGACTTTTCGGACAAAAGCTGGATACCCAAAGTGTTATGTAAAATTGTCCTAAAGTGTGGCTCAACTTTTTTTCTTTTTATCACACCAAGGCCAAACCCAACAGATTGGTGGGCTGGTTTTGGCCCACAGACCATTGGGTTATAACCTGTGACGTAGTTATCTCAGAAAATCAGCTAAAATTTTGGCAGAGGTAAACAGTTAGGGTCATCACAGCCCTGAATATTTGCTGAGCTCAGAAAAGGCTGTGAAGACAAAGCGCTAGGTGTTGAGTTCATCTTCTATAGTGTAGAGAATTGTGGCATCAGAGTAGAGCTCTGGGGGAACTTCCTCTCTGGTTGGAAGGAGGAATTCTGTTGAGAGAAATTCTGCACCGCTGGAGGACGCCTTAGGTAAGCATACCATCCCAGCCCTCCAGTTGCTGTAGTGCCCTAAGAAATAAGGAATCCTGCAAAGCTTGCAGGCAACAAAGGCTCAGTGCTACAGAATCTCCTGGTTTATGTGGCTATGGAACTGTGTGACAGTCGTAGGGTTTATGCCTTCGATATTTGTTCCTTCTTGATCTAGGGTTACCGCCTACACAGCTCCACAGTCCACAGCTGTGGCCATCTGTGGTGTAGTGGGGTTGTTTTCAGGGGTGTCCCAGGAGTTTTCCCATGTCCTAGTACAATTCAAATACTACTTGCATCTTCTGGCTGGTTTTAAGGTGTCACATCATGACTCATTTTAATGATATGAAAAGTAGCAGCCCATTATAATATTGTTAAGTAATAAAGTCTGTATGTGTTTTGCATAGTTGTTAAATACTGTAGTATATATGAGCAGGAATCAATTGTATGTTTTAATCTGAATCATTCAAATCTATAATATGAGATCCTATATGACAGTGTGTAATTTTAGTTGTATTCTATGAGATTAAATACACAAATCCATTGTAGTACTTTACTATAAAACTTTGTGTTTTTTTTTTAAGAAATTGGTTGATCTTATTGGTTGGAATATTTTCTGTTTGTAAACTATCTGTTGGCCTAACCTCCCTCTGAGCAGAAAGGAAATAGCTTTTTAAAAAGTATTTCAGTATTTTATCATCCCCAAAAGTCAAGTTTATTTGAGAATGTTATATATTGTGAAATACATAATTGATTATTCATGTTAATTACTGCTTATGTGAGTGAATGTTTGTACAGAGCAGACTACTTATCATATTTAAGATTATTCACACAATCCCTTGAAGAGAATGAGCTTTTATCAGTTTAGATTCCTACTCCTTGTGAAAAGTAGATCTACTATTAATCATCTTTTCAGATGGTAGCCATCTTTGTGGGTTAGCAAGCTGTTGGCCTCAATTGTAAAGATGCTTTTTAATGTTTTTTCGAAGGCAAGTATTTGTAATCCTTAAAAAAGAAAATGGCAGCTTTTCCCCTTCAGCTGTTTCTTGTATGTCTGAAAACAGCTTATTTGCAGAAGGATTCTTTCCTGCCCTCTCTGTCTTCCACATCCTACACACCTGTACCCCACTATTTGGATGATAAATTGATGAGAGTTTGCTATCTTTTCCCCCTATCAGCTAGTGAAAGAAGAGTGCTTGACATCACTCAGCTGGGAACATCCTTGATAGCTACCAGTGACATTGTGGAAAGAAAAAACGTTGAAGAAGGCAGGTTTGGGTTTGAGTCACGAATCTGCCATGTGCCCATTCTCTGAGTTTGATTTTGTATTTGTAAAGTGGAGGTAATTATAACTACTTTTCAGGGCATACCATAGTTGTTCAGTAAATGGTAGCTGATAAATAATGGTGATAAAGGCAGTAGTAACTTTGCTGTCAGTGCACCTGAGGTTCTGAATGGTAATAAAGCTACCCAGGATCTAGAAACCCCAAAGAGGTCTGAAGTAGTCTGTGGATCCCAGGCTCTTGACATCTGAACTATCCTTGTTTTTATTGACCTTTATTTTTCTTTCTTATAAAAAGGCAGTTGTTTTGCCCATATATTTTAAGGACTTGAAAGTAGGGTTAAAAAATTAATAAAAACCGTTCTTTGAAGCCCCTTGGAAAGCTTGAGTGAAGCCTTTGGGTGCTTCTGAAGCTCTTTATTGATGATGATTAAATAGCCATCAGGTGGTCTGGATGTGGTTAAATCCCTTTTTGGTAGGAAAGCCATTATCATTTCTATAAATATCAGCAGATTTGATTACCTAAAGTCATGAAGCGTGAAGCAAAAGTCGCTCATTCGTGTCCAACTCTTTGCAACCCCATGGATTATACAGTCCATGGAATTCTCCAGACCAGAATACTAGAGTGGGTAGCCTTTCCCTTCTCCAAGGGATCTTCGCAACTCAGGGATCGAACCCAGTTCTTCCATATTGTAGGTGGATTCTTTACCAGCTGAGACACAAGGGAAGCCCAAGATTACTGGAGTGAGTAGCCTATCACTTCGCCAGCGGATCTTCCTGGCCCAGGAATCAAGCCAGGGTCTCCTGCATTGCAGGCAAATTCTTTACCAACTGACTTATGAGGGAAGACCATAAAGTCATTCCTATCATTAAATGTAATGAATTGCATTTTGTTCATTTCACCTAAGAAATATTGAACACCTTGTCTGTGCTAGGCCCTGTGCCCAGTAAATTTTATACTCTTAAAGAAGATACTGACTTGAGATTTAAGAGTTGTAGCTCTTAGCCTGTAATTTAAAATCAAAATCTGAAGGCCTTAGAGTTGCGCTGACCAGTAAGGTCAGTCAGTTCAGTCGCCCAGTTGTGTCTGACTCTTTGTGACCCCATGGACTGCAGCACACCAGGCGTCCCTGTACATCACCAGCTCCCGGAACTTGTTCAAACTCATGTCCATGGAGTCGGTGATGCCATCCAACCATCTCATCCTCTGTCGTCCCCTTCTCCTGCCTTCAATCTTTCCCAGCATCAGGGTCTTTTCCAGTAAGTCAGTTCTTTGCATCAGGTGGCCAAAATATTGGAGTTTCAGCTTTAGCATCAGTCCTTCCAATGAATATTTAGGATGGATGTCCTTTAGGATGGACTGATTGGATCTCCTTGCTGTTCAAGGGACTCTCAAGAGTCTCCTCCAACACCACAATTCAAAAGCATCAATTCTTTGGTGCTCCCAGAGGGAGCGGGTAGAGAGGGAGGTGGGAGGGGGGATTGGGATGGGGAATACATGTAAATCCATGGCTAATTCAAGTCAATGTATGACATAGTGATGCTTCTTAAGGCCCACTTGAGTTCACGTTCCAGGATGTTTGGCTCTAGGTGAGTGATCACACCATCATGGTTATCTGGGTCATGAAGATCTTTTTTGTACAGTTCTTCTGTGTGTTGTTGTCACCTCTTATTAATATCTTCTTCTCTTAGGTCCATACCTTTTCTGTCCTTTACTTGTGCCCATCTTTGCATGAAATGTTCCCTTGGTATCTCAAATTTTCTTGACGAGATCTCTAGTCTTTCCCATTCTATTGTTTTCCTCTATTTCTTTGCATTGTTCACTGAGGAAGACTTTCTCATCTCTCCTTGCTATTCTTTGAAACTCTGCATTCAGATGGGTATATCTTTCCTTTTCTCCTTTGCCTTTTGCTTAGCTTCTTTTCACAGCTATTTGTAAGCCCTCCTCAGACAACCATTTTGTCTTTTTGCATTCCTTTTTCTTGGTGATGGTCTTTATCCCTGTCTCCTGTACAGTGTCACGAACCTCCATCCATAGTTCTTCAGGCACTCTATCAGATCTAATCTCTTAAATCTATTTGTCACTTCCACTGTATAATCATAAGGGATTTGATATAGATCATACCAAAATAGTATAGTGGTTTTTCCTACTTTCTTCAATTTAAGTCTGAATTTTGCAATAAGGAGTTCATGATCTGAGCCACAGTCAGCTCCTGGTCTTGTTTTTGCTGACTGTGTAGAGCTTCTCCATTTTTGGCTGCAAAGAATATAATCAGTCTGATTTTGGTATTGACCATCAGGTGATGTCCATGTGTAGAGTCTTCTCTTTTGTTGTTGGAAGAGGGTAGTAACTTCAGGTGGATACTGAGCCCTTGCAATGCGTTATAAAGTATACACTGCACTCCCAGGACTTAGTTTGAAAAAAAATTTGTGAAATAGCAGTGATGTTTATATTGAATTTATGTTAAAAACAGTAGTCTTTTTGCTGTCTTGGATTAAATATATTCAAATTATTAATAATTTCACCTGTTTCTTTTTACTTATTGTAACTCCTAGGACAATTAAAACAAATCACATTATGGTTTAATTGGACTGCACTGCCTTAGTGCTTCAATGACTTGGCAAGTTTACTCACCCAGTTAGGACTCCTGTGACTAGTGCAAGATATAGATCACCTTACTGTGAAAATGGCAGGTAGTGTTTGTTTTGATCAAAAAGGTGGAAAATTCAAACCTTGTTTCTGAAAAAACAGTTAAGTAAACACTAAAGACTTTAAATACTTACATTTTATTTTATTTTATTTTTAATTTACTTTAATTGGAGGCTAATTACTTTACAGTATTGTAGTGGTTTTGCCATACATTGACATGAATCCACCATGGGTGTACATGTGCTCCCCATCCTGAGCCCTGCCCCTGACCTCCCTCCCCATCCCATCTCTCTGGGTCTTCCCAGTGCACCAGCCCGGAGCACCCTGTCTCATGCATCGAACCTGGACTAGAGATCCATTTCACATATGATAATATACATGTTTCAATGCCATTCTCCCATATCATCCCGCCCTCGCCCTCTCCCACAGAGTCCAACAGACTGTTCTATACATCTGTTTCTTTCTTGCTGTCTCGCACACAGGGTTATCGTTACCATCTTTCTAAATTCCATATATATGCGTTAGCATACTGTATTGATGTTTTTCTTTCTGGCTTACTTCACTCTGTATAATAGGCTCCAGTTTCATCCACCTCATTAGAGCCGATTCAAATGTATTCTTTTTAATGGCTGAGTAATATTCTCTTGTGTAAATACTTACATTTTAAATTAAAGCTTAAACTGGTAGAATCTCTTAGCATTTCAGATCTGAGAGGCTTTAAAAGGGGCAAACTAGAAACTATACCCAATAATTTAGTAGCCTAAACTTACTTTTCATTTTCCCTTAGCATTCACAAGTCATTACATAGGTGATCCCTGATCCCCCATTTTTTTATTGGGAGATGGGGTGTCCAGAAGGTAGGGGGCAAGGTTCATCTATATATTTTTCTTATCTTACTAGCTAGATTGCTTTAGTATTGTGAAATTCATTCTTCATTATGTAGCAAACATTTGAGCAGGTACTAGGTCAGACTCTGGAATGCAGTGGTGAACGAGGGATAATCCCTGAATAGAACGACGGGCTTTCCTTTCAGTTTTGTCTCGTTTCGGCTTTGTTTTTGGGAAATAATTCTAAAGCTAGAGAAGTTGCGAGAATAAATATGGTACAAAGAATGCTGTATGCTCTTTGCACAGACTTACGATTGTTAACATTTGTCGCTGTTTGCTTTTTAAAAAAACTGATAGTAGATTTACAATATTATATTAGTTTCAGATGTATGATATAATTATTCAGATTTTTGTATATTATACTCCATGTATAGTTATTATAAAATATTGGCTGTATGCCCTTTCCTGTAAAATATATCCTTGTAACTTATGTATACCTAGTAGTTTTTACATTTCTTATCCCCTGCCCCTATTTTGCCCCTCCCCCCTTTCCTCTCCCCATTGGTAGCCACTGCTTTGCTTTCTGTATCTGTGAGTCTGTCTTGTTATAGTAATTAGTTTGTTTTATTTTTTAGACTCCACATAGAAATAGCATACATATGTCGCTTTCTGACTTATTTCACTAGGTATCATATCCTCTAGGTTCATCATCTATGTTGTTGCAAATGGCAAGTTTTCTTTTTTTATGGTTGAATAGTATTCCTTTATACACAGACACACATAGAACATTTTTATCCATTCATCTCTTGACGAACACTTGGGATGCTTCCATATCTTGGCTCTTGTCAGTAATGCTGCTGTGAACATTGGGGTGCACATACCTTTTCAAAGTGGTGTTTTTGTTTTCTTTGGATATATATCCAGGAATGCAATTGCTGGATCATATGGTAACTCTATATTCAGATTTCTGAGGAACCTCCATACTGTTTTCCTCAGTGGCTGTACCAATACACATTCCTGCTAGCAGTATACAGTTGTTCCCTTTTCTTCACAGTCTTGCCCACATTGGTTATTTGTGGTCTTTTTGATGATAGCCATTCTGACAGGTGTGAGGTGATATCTCATTGTGGTTTTTATTTACATTTCTTTGATGATTAGCAGTGTTGAGCATCTTTTCATGTGCCTGTCAATCTTTGGATTGACATGTCTATATGTCTTCTTAGGAAAATTGTCTATTCAGGATGTCTGCTCATTTTTTAATCTAGTTGTATGAGTGGTTTGTATATTTTGGATATTATTAAGAACTGCTTACTGGTCATATCATTTGTAAATATTTTCTCCCATTGAGTAGGTCTTTTTCTTTTAGCAGTGGTTTTCTTTGCTGTGCAGAAGCTTTAAGTTTAATTATGTCCCATTTGTTTATTTTTGTTTCTTTTGTCTTAGGAGACAAATTTTTAAAAAATGTTGCTATGATTTAGGTCAAGGAGTGTTCTACTTATGGTTTACTCTAGGAGTTTTATGGTTTTCAGTCTTATATTTTGGTCTTTAATCAATTTTGTGTTTGTTTTTATGTATGGTGTAAGAAAATGTTCAAATTTCATTCCTTTATTTGTAGATACCAGTTTTCCCAGTGTACTTATTGAAGAAACTGTATGTTCTCCTTTGTCATAGATTAATTGACCATATGTGGTTTATTTGTGGGCTCTCTGTTCTGTTGATAGGTGTGTCTGTTGCTCCCTGGCTCTCTTGTTTTTCATTTGTTTGGAATACTGTTTTCCATTCTCTCTCAGTCTGTGTTTTTTGTTTGTTTGCTTTTAAATATTTATTTATTTAGTTTGTTAGTTTTGGCTGCACTGAATCATAGTTGTGGCACACAGGCCTAGTTGCTCCGTGGCATGTTGGATCTTGGTTCCCTGACCAGGGATCAAAACCACATCCCTTGGAGAAGGAAATGGCAACCCATTCCAGTGTTGTTGCCTGGAAAAGTCCATGGACAGAGGAGTCTGGTGGGCTGCAGTCCATGGTGTTACGTGACTGAGCACGCATGCATGAGGAGGGTGGAGGGAGATGGGTTGGTAGCGATAAACTGGTAGAACTAAAAAAAAAAAAAATCCCTTGTATTTCAAGGCAGATTCTTTTTTTTTTTTTTACATTTTATTTTATTTTTTTATTGGGTTTTGTCATACATTGATATGAATCAGCCGTAGAGTTACACGTATTCCCCATCCCGATCCCCCCGCCACCTCCCTCTCCACCCGATTCCTCTGGGTAGGCGGATTCTTAACCACTGGACTACCAAGGAAGTCCCCCTGTGTGTGTCTTTAAATCTGAAGTGAGTCTCTTATAGGCAGTATAAATATGGTTTTTGTATCTGTTCAGCTATGTCTTTTGATTGGAGCATTTAATCTATTTACATTTAAGTAGTATTTAAAATAATAAAGTTGGCTTTATGTATGTATTTATTTTTAGTTAACTTTATTATCTTTGGCTTTGCTGAGTCTTCCTTGCTGTACTTGGGTTTTCTCTAGCTGCCGTGAGCAGGGACTACTCTCCAGTTGTAGTGCATGGGCTTCCCATTGTGTTGGCTTTTCTTGTTGAGGAGTGTGGACTGTAGGGCCCAGGGGCTTCAACAGTTGCAGTGCTTGGGCTCTAGGGCACAGGCTCAGTAGTGGTGGTGCATGGGTTTGTTCGGTCCACGGCATGTGGAGTTTTCCCGGACCAGGGATGGAACCTGTGTCCCCTACACTGGTAGGCATGTTCTTAATTACTGGACTCCCAGGGAAGTCCTAAAGTAATTATTGATAGTTATTGATGTGTACTTATTGCCAATTTGCAAGTTTTTTGGGGACTGGTTTTCTGGGTTTTCTTGTTGTTTTTTTTCTCTCCCACTTTGATGACCAAATTTAGTGTTATGTTTAGATTCCTTTCTCTTTTTTCTGTTGCAAATTTTTTGGTTTGTGATTATCATGAGGTTTATATGTAGTCATCTATATATATATATACATGATTGTTTCAAGTTGCTGATCTCTAATTTCAAATGCATTATATCAACCTTTATTTTTACTCCAGTCCCCCTGCAATTACTGTTTCTGACGTAGTATTTTATATCTTTTTGTCTTTTTATCCCTTAATGAGGATATAGATGATTTTACTGCTTTTGTCTTATGACCTTCCTACTAGTTTTGTACTTGGTTGATTTGCTACCTTTACTATGTATTTGCCTTTACTAATGAACTTTTTATTTTCATAATTTTTTATTGAAAAATAGTTGATCTACAGTGTTGTGCTAATTTCTGCTGTACAGCAAAGTGACTCAGTTATAAGCATATATACATTCTTTTTTATATTCTTTTTCATTATGGTTTATCCCTAGAGATTGGATATAGTTCCCTCTACTGTAGAGTATGACAGTGTTGTTTACCCATTCTCAGTGTCATAGTTTGGGCTTCCCTGATAGCTCAGTTGTTAAAGAATCTGCCAGCAATTCAGGAGACCCTGATTCGATTCCTGGGCCAGGAAGATCCACTGGAGAAAGGATAGGCTACCCACTCCAGTATTCTTGGGCTTCCCTTGTGGCTCAGCTGGTAAAGAATCTGACTGCAATGCAGGAGACCTGGGGTTTCGGTCCCTGGGTTGGATAGATCCCCTCGAGAAGGGAACGGCCACCCACTCCAGTATTCTGGCCTGGAGAATTTCATGGACTGTATAGTCCATGGGATCACAAAGAGTTGGACACGACTGAGTGACTTTCACTTTCACTTTCAATGTAATAGTTTGCATCTGCTAACCCCTAGCTCTCAGTTCATCCCTCTTCCTCCCCCATTCCCCCTTGGCAACCATGGGCCTGTATTCTGTGTTTGAGTCTCTTCTTATTTTGTAGATAGGTTCATTTATGCCATATTTTAGATTCCATGTCTAAGTGATATCATATGGTATCTATCTTTCTCTTTCTGACTTATTTCAGTTAGTATGACAATCTATAGTTGGATCCATGTCACTGGAAATGGCATTGTTTCATTTTTATGGCTCAGAATATTCCATTTTTTATATGTAACACATCTTCTATATCCATTCGTCTGTTGATGGACACCTAGATTGTTTCCATGTCTTGGCTGTTGGGAATAGTGCTACTGTGAACATAGGGGTACATGTATCTTTTTGAGTTACAGTTTTGTCTGGGTATATGCCTAGGAGTGGGGTTTCTGGATCATACGCTAATTTTGTTTTTTGTTTGGTAAAGAATCACCATACTGTTTTTCACAGTGGCTGCACCAACTTACATTCCTACCAGTAGTGTCGGAGAGTCCCCTTTCTCCACACCCTTTCCAGTATTTGTTCTTTGTAGACTTTTTAATAATGGCCATGCTCACTGGTGTGGCGTGGTACCTCATTGTAGTTTTCATTTGTGTTTCTCTAATAATGAGTGATGTTGAGCATGTTTGCATGTGCGTACTGGCCATCTATATGTCTTCTTTGGAGAAATGTCAGTTAAGGTCTTCTGCTTTTTCTTCCGATTGGGTTGGTTCTTGTGTTGTTGAGTTATAGAAACTGTTTGTATGTTTTGGAGATGAAGCCCTTGTCCATTGCATCATTTGCAAGTATTTTTTCCCATTCCATAGCTTGTCTTTTCATTTTTTTTTATTGTTTCTGTAAACTTGATTAGGTCCTATTTGTTTTTGTTTTTTTTTTTTTTTCCATTTATTTTTATTAGTTGGAGGCTAATTCCTTTACAATATTGTAGTGGTTTTTGCCATACGTTGACATGAATCAGTCATGGATTTACATGTGTTCCCCATCCTGAACCCCCCTCCCGCCTCCCTCCCCATCTATTTGGCTGTGCTGGGTCTTAGTTGCAGTGATCTTCAATCTTCATTGCAGCATGCGGGATCTTTAGTTGTGGCATGCGACCACTTAATTGCTGCATGTGGAATCTAGTTCCTCGACCAGAGATCGAACCTGGGGCCCCTGCCTTGGGAACGTGGAGTCTTAGCCACTGAACCACTAGGGAAGTTCCCTACTTGTTTATTTTTTGTTTTTATTTCTATTGCCTTGGGAGATGGAAGTGACGGCTCATGCTCATACCAAAGCTTGTATAGGTGGTGCCCTGTTGCCTGAGAGCACATGCAGAGAAAGAAACTACTATGGCGATCCCTCCTTTTTCCTTGTGCACCCCACAGCAATGGCACCTTCCTCTGTGGTGGGCCCAGTCTTCTTCCAGTACTCCCTCAGTGTGGTGCACCACCCCCTAGCTCCGTCAGGCTATCTCCACGCAGCCAAGTGCAGTCCTCTGCCCAGTTCTGACCTCCAAAGCCCAAGCCTCAGCACCCAGACCCTGACTGCCCCAGGGGACAAGCATCTCAGGCTGGAAAGTGCTGGGTGTCCAGACCAACCATCTTTACAGGTCTCACTCTGCTTTGCCCTCTACAGACTGGTTTTTGCACTGTACTCTGAGGCTCCGAAGCTCCCTCTCTGTCACAGATGATCGTCTTACCTCTGAGAGAACTTCCCAGTGTGTGGATACTTTTTTTTTTTCACAGCTCCCTCCTACAGGCTCCAGATTTCTCTTTTTTTTTCTTTTGTCCTGTCTAGTTACATGGAGATTTTCTTGCCTTGTCTGCATTGAGTAGATGTTCTGTGATAATAATTCCTCATGTAGGTGTATTTTTGATGTGTTTGTTGAAGAAGGTGAGATCCATGTCCTTCCTACTCCTCTGCCATCTTGATCTTGTCTTGTCTTTCATATTTTTCATGTTTCTAGATGTGGTCTTTTCTTTTTCTCAGAAAAAACTCTTGAACATTTCTTGTAAAGCTGGTTTAGTAGTATTGAAGTCTTTCTAGTTTTCAATTCTCTGTAGAACTTTTGATTTCTCCATCAAAGGTGGATAAGAGGCTTGCTGGTCAGAGTATTCTTGGTTGTTGTTTTTTCTCTTTCCTCACTTTAGAAAAGATCATGCCATTTTGTTTTGGCCTGCAGAGCTTCTCCAAAAAATCCTAGCTGATAGCTTTATTGAAGTTTCCATATATGTAACTTCTTTTTCCTTGCTACTTTTGCTTTTCCCTTACTGCTTTTAATATTCTGTCCTTGTCTTTAATTTTTGTGAGTTTAATTACATTGTATCTGGGTGTGACCTCTTTAGGTTTATCCAGTTGAATAGTCTTTGCTTCCTAGACCTGGATGTCTATTTCCTTTCCTGTGTTAGGGAAGTTTTCACTTACTATGTCTTCAAATATGTTCTGTGCCCCTTTGCTCTGCCTTATCCTTCTGGGATGTTTGTAAGTTGAATGTTAGTATACTTGACGGTATCTTAGAGGTCCTTTTAAACTGTCGTCATGTCTTTTTTTTTTTTTTTTTTTAACATTTGGTCAGCTCAGTGATTTCCACTATCCTCTCTTCAGCTCGCTGATCTATTCCTCTGTGTCATTTAGTCTACTGTTGATTCCTTTTAGCGTAATTTTCATTTCACTTACAATAGTCTTCATTTCTGTTTAGTTCTTTTTTGTGTTTTCTAACTCTGTTAAACTTCTCACTGTGTTCATTATTCTCTCAATTCTTTGATCAACTGTAGTTTATTGCCTTGAATTCTTTATTAGGTTTATTTCCACTTCATTTAGTTCTTCTTACTAGGTTTTATCTTGTTCCTTTGATTGGAGCATGTTACGCTGTTGACTCAGTGTTTCTAATTTGCCATTTTTATTTCTGTGTATCTGGTAGATTGGTTATATTTTCTAGCCTTGGAAAAGTGGCCTTTTGTAGGAGACATTGTACGTGGTTTAGCAGCACACTCCCCTCTGGTCATCAACTATATTCTCTGGGGAGAGCCCCCTGTGTGGGTTGTATGGGTCCTTCTCTTGTGGCAGGCTGGCTGTTGTTTTGTAGGTGTGTCTGGCCCCTGGTCTAGTTGGGCACCAGGCCCTGCTTTGTGCAGACATTGGGTGGGTGGGCTGGGTCAGGAGGCAACTGGCTGTGGAATGCCAGGTGTCCTTGGCCTAGTGCTGGCTCACTGGTGTAGGCAGACCCATGTTCAAGGGTGGGTAGTTATGGGGCTGGGGTTCCCTGCTTTTGTGTTGGCCTGCTGGTTATTAGAGTCAGTTCTCCACTCGACTGGCTATGGGTTCCATGGTGTTCAAAGCTGATGCTGACCTGCTGGTGAGTGGGGCTGGATCCCAGGGTGTCTGTCTGATGGACTCAAGGTGTCTCAGAGCTGGTGTGGGCCTGGTGGTGGGTGGGGATGGGACTTGGTGGGTCTTGTGGGTACTGCTGCTCTGCTGGTAGGTAGGGGCTGGTCCCCACCTGGCTAGTTGCTTGGCCTGAGACATGTACTGGTGCCTATAGACTGGTGGAAGGGACAGAGTGGGATCCTGAGGCTTATAAGCTAGATGGAGGATTCCAAAATGGCACATGCCAGCCCCAGTGTGTATATAATAGAAGCAGCTTCCCAAAATGGGGGCCACCAGTTTCCCCTGGGAGAGTCTCTGAGGTCAGTGGGTGTGACTGACTCAGGCTCCTTCCCAATTTCTGTTTCTGTCATGGGTTTTTGGAGCTTGTGAGATTTAATGTGTGAATTTAAGAGAGTGGAGTCTCTCTTTTCCACTGCCCTTGGTTCTTCTGAAGGTGAGAACCGTCAAAGCCAAATATTCTGGGGGGCTTGTCTTCTCACTGCAGGACACCAGAGCTGGGGAGCCTCATATGGGGCTCATATCCCTTGCTATCTGGGGAGAACCTCTGCAGTTATAATGATCCTCCTGTTTGTGGATTGCCCACCTAGGGTTTTGGGTCTTGAGTGTACCGCGACTATCTCTTCTACTCATCTGTGTGGTTCCTTCTTTATATCTTTAGTTGTAGATCTTTTCTGATAGATTGCTGACTCTCTCATCAATAGTTGCGCTGTAAATAGTTGTGATTTTGGTTTGCCCATGATAGGAGGTGAGCTCAGAGTCTTCCACCTCTGCCATATTGTTTTATGTCCTTTCCCCATGTGCTTTGTAACTTGCTCCCTCTCTCTGTGTACATGTGTGTGCATGCATGATGTATATATGCAGATATATACATATGTTGATTTTTTCTTTTCACAGAGCATTTGAAAGTAAGGTGTTTATGTCATGCGCTTTACTCCTAATTGCCTACTTCCTAAACATAAGGATACTCTTGTATATAACCACAGCACAATTATCAAGTCAGTAAATCTTTTCAGTTCAGTTCAGTCGCTCAGTCATGTCCGACTCTTTGCGAGCCCATGAACTGCAGCATGCCAGGCGTCCCTGTCCATCACCAACTCCCAGAGTTTACTCGAACTCATGTTCATTGAGTCGGTGATGCCACCCAACCATCTCATCCTCTGTCGTCCCCTTCTACTCTCATCTTCAATCTTTCCCAGCATCAGGGTCTTTTCAAATGAGTCAGCTTTTCGCATCAGGTGGCCAAAGTATTGGAGTTTCAGCTTCAACATCATTCCAATGAACATTCGGGATGAATTTCCTTTAGGATGGACTGGTTGGATCTCCTTGCAGTCCAAGGGACTCTCAAGAGTCTTCTCCAACACCACAGTTCAAAAGCATCAATTCTTCGGCACTCAGCTTTCTTTATAGTCCAACTCTCACATCCATACATGACTACTGGAAAAACCATAGCCTTCACTAGATGGACCTTTGTTGGCAAAGTAATGTCTCTGCTTTTTAGTATGCTATCTATGTTGATCATAACTTTTCTTCCAAGGAGTAAGCATCTTTTTATTTCATGGCTGCAGTCACCATCTGCAGTGATTTTGGAGCCCCCCAAAATCAAGTCTGCCACTGTTTCCACTGTTTCTCCATCTATTTGCCATGAAGTGATGGGACCAGATGCCATGGTCTTTGTTTTCTGAATGTTGAGCTTTAAGCCAGCTTTTTCACTTTCCCCTTTCACTTTCATCAAGAGGCTCTTTAGTTCTTCACTTTCTGCCATAAGGGTGGTGTCATCCGCATATCTGAGGTTATTGATATTTCTCCTGGCAATCTTGATTCCAACTTGTGCTTCATCCAGCCCAGCATTTCTCATGATGTACTTTGCATATAATTTAAATAAGCATGGTGACAATATACAACCTTAACATTGGTAGAATACTTTTCTTGATGTATTGTCCACATTTCAGTTTTGTCCACTAATCCATTTATTTCTTTTATAATTTTTTCTCCATTTACTATAGGATGCAGTCTGTGATCTGATATTACATTTAGTTGTCATGCTTCTACTCTTGTCTTTAATCTTTGATTTTTCTAGCCTTTGTCTCTTAGGACATTGGCACTTTTTTAACATGACATTCTCACCTTTCCACTCCCTGGGTTTTATTTTTAATAGAATGTTTCTCATTTTGGATTTGTCTGTTTTTCATGAATAGTTTTAGATGACATATTCCTAGCTGGAATATTATAAAGTGATACATTCTTCTAGGGGTATCATATCTGGTGGTGTACACTGTCCATCTGTCCCTCATTGGTGATGTTAATTTTGATTACCCGAGATGATGATCAGTTTCTCCATTGTATAGGTAAATGTCCCCCTTGCAGCTAGCTAATAAGCAGTTCTCTAGGGAGACACTTTAAGACCATTAATATAGCCTAACTTCATCCAAATTTCCCCTTAGGTGCAGCATCCATTGGTGATTTCTTGAAGTAGTCTGTACTGTGATGGCTGCAAAATGATCATTTCTCCAGCTCCAGCGCTTCCTGCACATATTTACCAGTTGGATTCCACTGTAAGCAAAAGCCCTCAATTCTCCTTTCATTTGTGCATGTGTGTATTTAACTGTTTATTATTGGGCTATATAACTCTTTATGTATTAGGACTCATGGGTTCCTCTTTCATACAGGTCTATAATTCATTATTTTCCATTATTGGTGCTCAAATTGTCACAGAGTTGGCCAGTGGGAACCTTTTCAAGCTGACTCTCAGGTCCTTATGGCCAGCTCCAATCATCATTTGAATACTTCCCCTCTCTCTGGAATAACACATTCTAGGTGGAGCTACACTTCCATATGCAAGGACTTCATATATGCGTAGCTTCAGTACACTGTGTTTGGCTCTCCTATGAGGATTAGCACAGCCTGCTGTGGCAGTATAGTGGAGAATCCTTTAGCCCAGTGTAGGAGGAGGAGAGTTATAGCAGCAGGACTAAGTTGGGGGAGGGTGGTTGTCAATGGAAGCCTCCTTAGAGGAGGAAGAGCCATCAATACTGACTTTTGCAGCACCAATATGGCTTGGAGAAGCATTGAAGAGGGAGGAAAAGAGAAAAGCATCTCATTGAAAAAAAAAAAGAAAAGCATCTCAGGCAGATGGAATATCATGGGCTAATGCCCTGAGAGGAGACAGTGTGGGGCAGCCATGCACAGGATCACACATAGCTCCTCTGGTTGAGAGTAGAAAACAGATATTCTGGCTATGATGTGGGGGAAGGCAAGACCTGAGACAGGAAGAACAGCAGGAAGTTGCTGGTGTAATGTTGATGAGAACAGTATTCAGACATGCCCTAAATAATAGTAACTGATGCTTCCTGACTTATTACTGTTTGGTATTTAAATTTTGCTACAACCCTCCAACTATTTCCAATTTAAATATGAAGCTTTAAAGGCATAAAGTTGGAGTCTCTTTCCTAGATACTACTAAATGGCAGAACCAGGGTATATATCATCACCCATTTGATTTACTATTTCTGTTTAGTTGGTTGTGCAAGAATGGGAAGTCGAGGAGCACACTCTGGTTTCTAGTTATGTTAACTGAATAGTAGTAGTATTTATAGAACACTGTTTGGGGAAGGATTGTGGTCAAGAGTTCCTTTTTGTACATACTGACTAATATCTTTGCAAATATCCAGGTGGTGCTGTGTGTAGGCAGTAAACTCTCTGTCTAGAGTCTTAGAAGCAGCTCACATGGTACTTAAGATAGCAATTTGGTAACCATCACCTTTAAATGTTTTTGAAACATTAGTAGTGAGTGCCATTACTGGGCACAAAGATGTAGAATAAGAAGAGGGCAAAATCCAGGTGAGCATTAATGTGACAAGAAAGATGGGTGGAAAACAGGCTATTGTGATGTTATAGAGACTGACAAAAAAAAAGGTTTGATCAGTAGTGTCAGATGCTGCAGAGGTTAGGGAGTATAGACTCCAGAAGATATATCGTCTGGATTTAGCAGTGGAAAGATGATGAAGAGACAATTTCACTGATCAGTGATTTGAGCCAGATTAGAGCAGATTTACTGCAGGGAGCAGAATTGCATAGGGAGGCCAGAAAGCCTTAATCTGTGCATGTGTGTGTTATCTGTATCTGTATTATTTTCCCATATTTGTATTTTTTTTAGGTTCACTAAGTAGCCTCCATGTTGATGTTGAACATCATTAAAGTGGTCCTAATAGCTATTTTTACCTATGGTTAGGCAGAGTCTTACACATAGGGTTTTGTTGCCACCTCATAGATACAAAGAGTGTAGATTACTCTTGACAGTCTTGGCTTAGAAGGAAGAAAAGAGAGAGCTTGATGCCCAGTAAAAGTCAACAGATTGCATGCAAAATGAAGGTCACTGCTTATAATTAAAGTCAAATTAGAGTTTACGTGGTATTTTTTTTCTCCTTTTTTTCTTAAATTTATTTATTTTTAATCAAAGGATAATTCATGGTATTTATTTTTAATTATATACTTATTATAAATCAGCAAAAGTAATTCAGTATTTTCCTTTAGCATTTTAAAGTTGTAAAATATTCTCTGTAGTTTCTATAGTACCCCAGGCAATGGTATTATTTAAAGTTCAGGGGGGACCTGTGCACAAGAGACAGATTTGATGTGAGATGACCCTCCCTTGTGTGTGTTGTTCAGCCTTGTATGTTAGATAGTCATGATTTCCATGCATCTTAGGAAGATGCTTCTCAGTCCTAGAAATATTTGACCCTATCATGATTGATCACAGCAGAAATACTATGAGATTGTGTGGTATACACTGAACAGTTTTCCCCTTATAAAAATGGAAAACAGAGACTAAAAAAGGGATCAGTTAATGATATTTGATGGTGCCACTTGATTTATGATTTCATTATTAAGTTCACGAGTTGCCTTTAATTACATGGGTGCCTAACTTGTACCAGTGAGATTGGGGGTCACTTGCCTCTATTCAAAGTGTGCCCTCAAATCCTGGCATCTTAGCACCTGGGCCAGTCGCACCATAAGTAGGTGAGAACATAGCCAGGCACGTCAGGCTACTGACGGGCCACCAGCATTGTCTTTGAAAACAAAGGATTCTACATGTCCATGTTTGTTTGTTCAATAGTTTCATTTAGATATTGACTTGCCTTTACTCAAACTGAAAATTCAAACCTTTTGACTTCAAAGTACAGGAAGAATGTAAGACAAACAGGACGTGTTTGATTTGTGGTGTTATTATCAATTCCTGTTGTATTACTTCAGACACTGAAAATGATGAACCCCCTTTAGTGGAGTGACTGATTTGATAGGCCTTAGGAAAACATGAGTGATAATATGTAAGTAGGACTTGTCAAGACTGAGAAAAATACGGTCACCAAACAGTAATACTCTATATTTTTTAATATAGCTGCTGTTTTTTTCAGTTTTTAACTATTAAAACGGAACTGAAGTTTTGGGACTTTTTTTGTTGTTTTTGTTTTGAAACCAGTGATTAGCTATATATTACATCAGAAAAATCTTTGGCTAAGTAGAATTTGTCAATGTCTCAACTGTAGAATTTGGTATACTTAGAATATGTAGATCTCTCTATTTTATGGTATTGATGGTTTCTTTCGGAATAAAGTGAAATACATGAATAAATTTAACCATACTTTAATTTTTTTCAATAGAAAATGACTGCAGTATTGGAAGACCATTACTATTGGAAGGCCGGTTAGCATCCATTTCCTAAGAGAAACTTGACCTCCATTTGCTCTGGCATGGCGCAAAGCAGTCCTCAGCTTGATATGCAGGTTCTCCATGACCTCCGACAACGTTTCCCTGAGATTCCAGAGGGTGTGGTGTCTCAGTGCATGTTACAGGTAGATTACCCACCAATGATAGTGATATTACATGACAGTTTTCCTTATTAGAGCTGGCTTTGTATCGTAGTGAGAAGAACTCAGTTTTCTTGTTTAAGTTGGAGAGACATCTAGAGGATTTCTCAATCATGGCACAGTCAAGATTGTGGGCTGATACAGTGTTTGTTGTAGGGATCTGCCTGGTGCATTGTAGGATGTTTAGGACCTGCTAAATGCCATTAGTATCCCTGCACTTGTGACAATCAAAAATGTTTACATGGCAGCGAAAATCTCCTATGTTCCACGGGAGGCAAAGTCTTCCCCACTGACAACCAGTGATGTAGAGAAAAGAACAAAGGCATGTAGCAAAAAGAAGAGAAGTTTTCATGCATTTCACTTCTTACATTTTGGGCTTTGTGCTATCAGGCCCCAAGTCCTTAGAACTGAATTTTGAGTTGTGAGATTATCATTATAACTTCATAGACCATATACCTTTTTAAGCCTATTTTTTTTAAGTTTTTAGAGAATTCTTGCCCCCCACCAGTTTTTTTCCTGTTTTTCTAGTTGATAAATGCTCACTAATATCCAATTTTAAGTATAAGACTTCTTTCTTTAATCATGTTAGTTTTGTCTTATTGTCTTCTATTGAAATAAATCTTTCTTCTCTAATAGAATGTGTCTTCCCATTGAAAGGGCAGCAGAGAAATAGGCCTAACACTCCACCTATTGAGTTTTGCATCATCCTTCACAGAATCTCAGTGTGTTTGGGGTTATAGCATTTCCCTAGCTGGTTGAGCTTTGAGAGCAGCATTTCTGTCCTCCCCACTGAATTTCCTTACACGACCAGTTCAAACTCCACCTTACTGTATACAATCTGCAAGCTCTCCCGTGCAGTGTGAGTTGCCCGGGATATAATATAAACCTAGATGTAGGTGAGGTTATTTGAGGCTAGAGACTCCCAGATCAGTGGTGGTAACAGAGGTGCTTTCTTTGTTTGCAAGCCCTTCTACTAGGTCTTGTTTTTGTGTTAGAGCTTGTCTTTATTTTTTCTCACATACAATTCCAGTGTGAATTTCCACTCTTTAGCCCCATTTTGGTTTCTGGAGTGAAATCCTTGTGGTGTAAACCACTTACTAGCAGTCAGTTTCATAACTAACCTAGGGCCCCACCTAGGTCTGACCTTGTTTTTTGAATATAATTTAATTTAGCCCTTTATTATCTGTAGTCTATTCATGGCTTGTTTTCATTTTACTAAGTTAAAAGAATGGAACTTTAAACTCAACTCAGTGAAGATGTGTTGATAACTTACATTGAAGATGTGTTGATAACTTACATTGTCTTCAGTTTTTTAGTCTTTTCTTCATTTGGGATTACTGTTGTTTATCACTATGGACACTTACCACCTACTCCCTCTGGAAAATTTCTGTTTGTGGGTAATATATATAAGACACAGTAGTTTACCTTTGTTTTCCCTTTAATTGTAGTATAGTTGATTTACAATGTTGTGTTAGTTTCAAGTGTGCAGAAAAATGATACAGCTTATATGTATATATAAACACACATATATAAAGCCTTCCTCAGTGATCAGTGCAAAAAATAGAGAAAAACAATAGAATGGGAAAGACTAGAGATCTCTTCAAGAAAATTAGTAATACCAAGGGAACATTTCATGCAAAGATGGGCACAATAAAAGACAGAAATGATATTGACCTAAGAGAAGCAGAAGATATTAAGAAGAGGTGGCAACAACACACAGAAAAACTGTACAAGAAAGATCTTCATGACCCAGATAACCATGATGGTGTGATCACTCACCTAGAGCCAGGCATCCAGGAATGCGAAGTCAAGTGGGCATAAGGAAGCATCACTATGAACAAAGCTAGTGGAGGCAATGGTATTCCGGTTAAGCTATTTCAAATCCTAAAAGGTGATGCTGTGAAACTGCTGCACTCAATATGCCAGCAAATTTGGAAAACTCAGCAGTGACCACAGGACTGGAAAAGGTCAGCTTTCATTCCAGTGCCAAAGAATGTTCAAACTACTGCACTCATCTCACACGCCAGCAAAGTAATGCTCAAAATTCTCCAAGGCTAGCTTCAGTACATGAACCATGAACTTCCAGATATTCAAGCTGGATTTAGAAAAGGCAGAGGAACCAGAGATCAAATTGCCAATATCTGTTGGATCATTAAAAAAGCACAAGAGTTCCAGAAAAACATCTACTTGTGCTTTATTGACCATGCCAAAGCATTTGACCGTGTGGATCACAACAAACTGTGGAAAATTCTTCAAGAGATGGGAATACCAGACCACCTGACCTGCCTCCTGAGAAATCTGTATGCAGGTCAAGAAGCAGCAGTTAGAACTGGACATGGAACAACAGACTGGTTCCAAATCGGGAAAGGAGTATGTCAAGGCTGTATATTGTCACCCTGCTTATTTAACTTATATGCAGAATACATTATGCGAAATGCCGGGCTGGATGAAGTAGAAGCTGGAATCAAGATTGCCAGGAGTAATATCAATAACTTCAGATATGCAGATGACACCACCCTTATGACAGAAAGCGAAGAGGAATTAAAGAGCCTCTTGAGGAGAGTGAAAAAGTTGGCTTAAAGCTCAACATCAGAAAACGAAGATCATGGCATCCAGTCCCATCATTTCATGGCAAATAGATGGGGAAACAATGGATACAGTGACAGACTATTTTTTTGGACTCCAAAATCCCTGCAGGTGGTGACTGCAGTCATGAAATTAAAGGATGCTTGCCCCTTGGAGGAAAAGCTATGATCAATGTAGACAGCATAGTAAAAAGCAGAGACAATACTTTGCTGACAAAGGTCTGTCTAGTCAAAGCTATGGTTTTTCCAGTAGTCATGTATGGATGTGAGAATTGGACTATAAAGAAAGCTGAGTGCCGAAGAATTGATGCTTTTGAACTGTGGTGTTGGAGAAGACTCTTGAGAGTCCCTTGGACTGCAAGGAGATCAAACCATTTAATTCTAAAGAAAATCAGTCCTGAATATTCACTGGAAGGACTGATGCTGAAGCTGAAACTCCAATACTTTGGCCACCTGTCGTGAAGAACTGACTCATTGGAAAAGACCCTGATTCTGGGAAAGAGTGAAGGTGGGAGGAGAATGGGATGACAGAGGATGGGATGGTTGGATGGCATCACTGACTCAATGGACATGAGTTTGAGCAAGCTTCAGGAGTTGTTGATGCACAGGGACACCTGGCATGCTGTAGTCCATGGGGTTGTAAAGAGTCGGACACGACTGAGCGACTGAATTGGTACATATATATCCCTTGTTTTTCAGATTCTTTTCCATTATAAGTTATTAAAGATGTTGAATATAAGATCGTTCCCTGTGCTACACAGTAGGTCCTTGTTTATCTGTTTTATCCCAAACTCTAAACATATTCCTTCCCTCCCTCCCTCTTTCTCCAGTAGTTTGAATTTAATAAACAAGCTTTAAAGCATCCCTCTAGGCTGTCATCCCCCAATGGAGGATCAGTTTTGTGGGATATGATGCCTTATTGCCTCAGTCCTTTCAGGAGTGTTCATATATGTTTTCTTAAAAGTTCTGACCTCTTTGACTGGCTAAACAGATTATCATTTTTTATTCATATTTACTGTTTGGTAAATTTTTTATTCTTTTTTCTTTTTAAAACATTTAGCAGGTCTGATACAATGTTTGAATCTGTTGTGGTGTTATTATTAAAATATTTCCATAAAGAAAACACTTAACCATCTTTTATTTATGGTTTTAAATTTTTCTTCCTAAGAAAATATACTCAGCCTGTCACTTATAGACATGTGTATGAATAGGCTGACAACTTCCAACTTTGTACCATTAGAATTTGGTTCTTTTTTGTGGAAACTAAATCAGTGTAGAAAACATGAAATTTTAGGGTAATTGATTTTAAAAAAAAGTGAAATAGTAAAGTGGCTGTAACTGCTTTAGATTTCAAATAAAACTCTAGATTTTGTTCTCCTTTTAATCCATAGATTTATACAAACCTTGAAGGAGCTATTTTCTCTCTTCTTTTTTTTCTTCCCGTCCCTTCATCTGTCAGTGACGTTGTCTATTCGGCAGCCAGTTTGAATCTTTTGGCTCCAAATTCACTGACTATCTAACAATATCTATTGTCTATGTTAATATCTGTGTCCTCTCCGCCCTTGATCAGCATGATTTAAAGCAGGATAAGAAAAAGCCCAAACGTAATTCTTTTCTTTTTCAATGCCAACAATTCCTTTTTTCCCTGGCTCAGGTAATATTGTAAAAAGTATTTGAATTTTAGTATCAAAAGGTTTATAGAAGGAAAAGGAGAAAAGTTATTGTGGCGTTTTGATAAAGCCAATTTGTTGTATTTCTGGGAATTCATCTTACACAGGTTTGCTTGACTGAATTTTCTTTCACTCCCTAAAGTTTCAGTATAGCAGTGTACTTTTAGCATCATACACTAGCCCCTGAAATTACTTTATGACAATGGAAAGAGCACTGGGTGTCCGGAAACGAAGAATCTAGAACTGGCTCTCCAGCTAACTAGTTAAGTACTTGTCAAGTCTTGGAACTTTCCAGGCATGTCTTTTCTCATCTGGGAATGAGTTGAGTTGGAATCAGTAAACCCTACGAGTTCTCCCTCTAAAATTAAAGCATTTTATGTCATGCTGTTTATTTAGCTGTATTCGGTTCTCAGCAGAAGTGAAGTGTTTGCTTTTAATAAAATGTACTTCTCCCTAAAGTACAGTAATACGTGTATATGTGCATATTTGTATATATATTTATGAAGTACAGAGATGGTCATGATAATTGAGAAACTTTAACAGATTACTTCAAAGGCCATGAATAAATGTGTTTTAGACTAATACAATAGTTCTGAATTCTGTTATTTAATGGAATACTGCTTTATCGCTGTTGATTGGAACATCTAAAATGGCAGTTGTTATTTACCATCTTTGTGTGTGTATGTAATTCTAAAAATTGAAATTTTGAAAGTTTACCAAGCTACTTTTGAGCAAGTAAAAACGTTTGAGACTGTCGGAATGTGAATGAATTTCATTAAGGCAGTCAAGACTGGGTGGGTTTTGTGTTAAATTACTATAAGTTTGGCATACTCCTGGAAACATAATTCAAAGAGTGGATTTGTTGTTTTTTGTTTTTGTTTTTTTTAAGTGATTTCTTCTGTTAACTTAATCTTTCATAATGAAACAGTTGAAATGATATAGGGATAACTGTGGTGAAATAATAAAAAGTATAGACTGCTTGAGAATTTTTATTGTTTTGAATCTTTAGGAGTTGTATTGTTATTTTTTCACTTTGGGGTTTGTTTGCCTTTTGAAAACTAATGCATGGTTATTTTCCTGTGTATTAGTGTAAATATTAATAATGGATATGACTTATACTTGTAGATTACAGCAAGTGTGGTGAATCCAAGATTAGCCCAACATTGTAATTTGTTGAGATGCAACAAATGTAAGATGAGTCCTGGATTTGGAGTCAGAAAAGTTGGGGTTGAGTCACAAGGTTCATTAGTAGGTACTGTACATTTCTGTAGCAGTAGCAGTAGCGGTAGTACTCGTTATGTGAGCTAAATGTCTGTAAAATAATATGAATGGTTTGGGATCTGCCTTTCAGGATCGATGACCGTGAAACTTTGTGTGTATAAAAATATTATTGTCTACTTATCTTCTGACAATTGTGTTTACATAAATCTGTGGCAAAGCTTCAGTTCCACTATTAGGATCTGTTAATGTTGCCAATGTTCTGTGTACCATTTTTTTCCCCTAGAATAACAACAATCTGGAAGCCTGTTGCCGAGCCCTTTCCCAGGAGAGTAGCAAATACTTATATATGGAATACCATAGTCCAGATGACAACAGGATGAATAGAAACCGTCTTTTGCATATTAACCTGGGTATTCATTCTCCTAGTAGCTACCACCCAGGAGATGGTGTGCAACTTAATGGCGGTCGAACGCTGGTACATAGCTCAAGTGATGGACATATTGATCCACAGCATGCAGCAGGTAAACAGCTGATATGTTTAGTTCAGGAACCACACTCAGCTCCAGCTGTTGTCGCTGCTACTCCCAACTACAATCCTTTTTTTATGAATGAACAGAACAGAAGTGCAGCTACTCCTCCTTCACAGCCACCTCAACAGCCATCCTCCATGCAAACAGGAATGACTCCATCTGCTATGCAAGGGCCTTCACCACCACCACCGCCACCTCCTTCCTACATGCACATACCTCGGTATAGTACCAATCCAATTACTGTTACAGTATCCCAAAACCTCCCTTCTGGACAGACTGTACCAAGAGCTTTACAAATTCTTCCACAAATTCCGAGCAATCTGTATGGGTCTCCTGGTTCTATTTATATTAGACAGACATCTCAGAGTTCATCAGGAAGACAGACTCCTCAGAATACGCCGTGGCAGTCCTCACCACAGGGCCCAGTGCCTCATTATAGCCAGCGTCCTTTACCTGTGTATCCACATCAACAAAACTATCCACCTTCTCAGTATTCTCCCAAACAACAGCAGATCCCTCAACCTGCTTACCATTCACCACCTCCTTCTCAATGTCCTTCACCCTTCAGCTCTCCTCAGCATCAAGTACAACCGTCTCCGTTGGGCCACCCCAGTTCTCATGTCTTTATGCCACCTAGTCCTTCAACGACGCCACCCCATCCATATCAACAAGGACCTCCTAGCTATCAGAAACAGGGAAGCCATTCGGTAGCCTATCTCCCATATACAACATCTAGCTTACCCAAAGGATCCATGAAGAAGATAGAAATTACAGTAGAACCCTCTCAGAGATCTGGAACAGCCATGAATAGGAGTCCTTCACCTATCAGTAACCAGCCATCTCCACGGAATCAGCACTCATTGTACACAGCCACCACACCACCGTCAAGTTCTCCTTCCAGAGGGATATCCAGTCAACCGAAACCTCCGTTTACTGTCAATCCTGTGTATATTACATATACACAGCCCACTGGACCTTCTTGTGTTCCATCACCATCTCCTCGGATGATACCAAACCCAACAACCGTTTTTAAAATCACTGTAGGCCGAGCCACGACTGAAAATCTGTTAAATTTAGTGGACCAAGAAGAACGTTCTGCAGCCCCAGAACCTATTCAGCCCATTTCAGTGATACCAGGCTCTGGGGGAGAAAAGGGAAGCCATAAATATCAGAGAAGTTCCAGTTCTGGATCTGATGACTATGCCTATACACAAGGTAATTTCAGCCCTTTTATATGACATGTCTTTGTGGGGTGATGGCAATCTCCTACTCAAAAGTAAATAATTTATATTAGGTGTTTAATTAATGTACTATGTATTAAATATTCAGCAGTAGTATTGCTATTAAGAATAGGGTTAGCACTTGAGAATCATCTACAGATTTTACTTTAAAATAGAAAAATGCAGTCATGATTAGAGTGCCCTCAAAGACTGTGTGTTAAGAAAGAAGTGCATTCATTGGGAGAAAATCGTAGGCCAGTGAAATCAATATGGTCCAAAACGCCAAGTACGGAGTGGGAAAAAGTGACTCATAGAGGGTGGCCTAAAGTTTATCACAGGGAAACATTTGAGTATTTTTTAAGCAGATGCACTGAAGAGGGTGAGGAAGTTTTAAGTATTGTGTATTTATGGGAAGTAGGGTTGGTAATGAAGAACATTATTGGAGTAGTTCACAGTGGACCTAACTCAGTATAAAGAGAAGAAAGTATCTTAAAAGTTTGTTAAAAAGGTAGGGGAGAATTTACTATTCTTTCAGTATATGTGAAACAACACCCAGGGATCGTTAAAGAGAATCTTAGGGAAACTAAGGACACTAGAAGAGGAGGAATGTATAGATGATATTATTTTGGCAGAAAGAACAGGATCCGAATTAAAGCACATAGGAAGGCCAAATCACATTAGCAAGACTTTAGAATAAATGTCAACTGAAGTTGAATGACAGAGGTCTTTATGGGTATTTCATACATTAGCCATGCATGTACAGATGTCCCTGTGACTTGTTCAGTGTTATTTTCTGCAATGACTTTGTCTGTAATGCTATAGCCTTGCTGTTACATCAGCGAGCAAGGATGGAGAGGTTAGCAAAGCAATTGAAACTTGAGAAAGAGGAGCTAGAGCGCTTGAAGGCAGAAGTTAATGGTATGGAGCATGACCTGATGCAGAGGCGGCTCAGAAGGGTCAGCTGCACCACGGCGATCCCAACGGTAAGTAGGATCTACTAGGATGTATTGGGCGGGGGCAGGGCGGGCATGTTGCCTGTCTGGGCTTTTTCTTCTGATGTTCTCTTCCCGGTAGAGTTTTGTTCTGTCAGCAGCACATGAAGGATGTTTGCCTTTTGTTCTCAACCAAATAAATGGATAGTTTCTTTTGTTCTCTTGGGGGAATTCTGCAGTTTCATGAGTATTTTCAAAGATAATTAATGTATGGCAGCTCAGTCACTGTAGATTGCTTTCTTCTAGAATAGAAATGAGAAGTAAAACTTGACCAAATGCTTTATAAGTGTTCACAGGTATTCATTTATGCTTTTGTGTATTATGTACATATATATTTAAGACAGTTATTTTTCTCAGTACATTCATGTACATGAGTTAGAGCAAGATCAGTATGCATCTTTGGAAAGTGTTGACTCTAGATCATTATCAAGCAGAGTAATTTTGAAGTGTAGATAATTGTAGAAACTAAGATAACAGTATGAACAGGAGTTGTAACAGGGGTTATAGGAGTACTATCATGCATAGATTTGGGCCACATACTGTTAACAAATTGGTAGCTATGTTAGTTCAACAGTTCTTAAAAACCTCGGATCCAAAATATCATTTGACTCTTCAACATTGATTTAGCAAGCAATTTTTACAGCTTATGAGTGTGGTCCAAAGCAAGGAGTTTAGTGCATACCTGCTAGAGGGAAGAATCGAGTCATCCCTCAAGAAATAACTTGAATACTGTATATGGTAAGTGATCTGTGAGGTCGTGCGAGAAGTCACTTCAACTAGTCGATCTGCATCCTCCATGTACTTTACTCTCACTAGGCGTCCTCTGAAGCTCTCTGTGTAGAACTCTTGTGTGTTCTTGAGGAATCACCTTGCTCTATTATTTTACCTGCAGGCATTCTTAACCTCTTTTGACCACGGTTAAGTTCAGAGACAAAGGAGGGAAAGAGAAGCTAAGGGTTTGGGAGCTGCTAGCTGGTATAGTGGTTAGGACTTTGCCTCCGAAGGCAAGGGATATGGGTTTGATTTCTGGTTAGGGAAGTAAGACACGAGCTCTAATGGGAGACGACAGGAGACTTAGGGACTGCCAAGGTGATGCCGTATCCTTCTCTAGCATCACTGGAGACCTACGGATTGCAAACCTCATGCAGTATCCTTCTTTAGCATCCTCTCAGGAGACTTGGGGACTGCCAACCTGATGCCATATTCTTTTCTAGCATCACAGGATACTTACGGATTACAAACCTCATGCAGTATTCCTTCTCTAGCATCATCTCAGGAGACGGGAGATGCCTAAGGGATGGCAAACCTCATGCACTGTCCTCTCCCATCGTCTCTGGAGACTTAGGGACTGCCAACCTGATGTATCCTTCTGTAGCATTGTCTCAGGAGACAGGAGACTTAGGCATTACAAACCTTATGCAGTATCCTTCTCTAGCATCATCTCAGGAGACAGGAGACCGAGACGACTTAGGGATGGCAAACCTCTTGCACTATCCTCTCCCATCGTCTCAGGAGACAGCAGACTTATAGACTGCCAACCTGATGCCGTATCCTTTTCTAGCATCACAGGAGACAGGAGACTTAGGGATTGCAAACCGCATGCAGTATCCTTCTCCTGCATCATCTCAGGAGACTTAGGGATGGCAAGCCTGATACAGTATCCTTCTCTAGCATCATCACAGGAGACTTGGGGACTGCGAACCTGTTGCATTATCCTTCCCTAGCATCCCCGGAGATAGGAGATTTAAGGATTGCACACCTGATCCAGTATCCTTCTCTTGCATCCATCTCTGGAGACAGGAGACTTAGGGATTGCAAACCTCATTCATTATCCTTCTGTAGAAACCCTCTATGGACACAGGAAGCTTATTGTGTACAAACCTCATTCATTATCCTTCTATAGAAACGCTCTATGGATACAGAAGAGAGGAGACTTATTGATTACAAATCTGATTCATTTTCCTTCCTTAGAATCTCTCCATGGAGACAAGATACAGGAGACACTTTCATTAGTTACAAACCTGATTCATTATGCATCTATAGAATACCTCTGTGGAGACAGGAGACTTACTTATTAGAAACCTGATTCATTATCCTTCTATAGAATCCCTCTTTGTAGACAGGTAACAGGAGCTGTATTGATTACAAACCTGATTTAGTATCCTTCTATAGAATATGTGTATATAGACAGGAGGCACAGGCAACAGGAGACTGTCAACAGCAAACAAAGGAGACAGGAGATGACACTTATTTATTACACACCTAGTTCATTATCCTTCTATAGAAACCCTCTATGGAGACAGGGAAAGAAGATGACACAGTTTTATTGATTACAAACCTGATATATTATCCTTCTATAGAATCCCTCTATGGAGACAGGAGACACTTGATTACAAACCTGATTCATCATACTTCAATTCAAAATCAATTTTATGATGAAAAAACCCTCCCAGTGCACATGTGACTTTGATTCTCTCTTCTCCTATTTCACTTATACCTCCTTGGATAAGCTACTTTCTTTGTATTTGGTTTCTCTTCTACAATATCTATGACTACCCATCTCATACAACTTTTTTACATTTCCAGAAGAACCTACGATAATATACATTACACAGTTTATATAATGTCTAACAAATAGTCTTCTGACTACAGAATTTTGGTTTACAAGACAGTGGAAAAATGTGCTTAAATCTGAAATATTTTGAAAACATTTGATTTTCTTTTCACTTTAGGAACCTGTATAACATATAAATGTCAAAACATTTAGTCAGAATTCCCTTTTTGTTCCTAGAGGCTCATTGCTAATGCTTATATGGCTTCTTTAACCAGTAGTGCATGAAAACCTGGTTAGAAACCCATGTGCCTCGTCAAACTGAAATGCATATTTGTGACCAACTATAGGTTACAGAAACTTAGAGGATCAGCAAAATAATCTTTCCAAGGAGGACTGAAGTGAAAAATGCCTAACAGCCATCATTTCTCTCAGGCTGTTGTTTGCAAAGCCATTTCTTAAATGCTGTGAGAGATGCCATCACTTAACCACATCTGTATGCAAAAAGACATACATAGATCCATGAACCTGTACATGGGGGAAGAAAAGCTAATGTAACACAGTGAATCAATAGTGCTGGCCAACTGCATGGTAATGATATTAACTACTTTGAGAGTTCTGAGATAGAACTCAGTTAGCTTCTTGCTAGTAGAGTTCAAAGATGTGACAATTGCATGGAGAAAGGGAAAATTTAAGTTATACCTTGAAGGATAAGCAAGATTTTACTCATCAGCACTTCCACTTACTCCACCCCACAAGTTTTTTCCTCTTCATTGGTCTTCTGATTAATTGGGTGGTGGCATCAACCAACCCACAGTCCGGATGCATAATCAAGGCCAAACTATGAAAGAACATCACTTGTCTTCAACCTTCTTTTCTCTGACAAATATTCTCCAACTGATAGAACAGGTGAATTAAGGTATTTCTGCCACATTTTGTACAAAAGGCTATTTTTTCCCTTAGAAATGTCAGATGTTAAGTATTCTGGAACTTTACAAACAAGCAAGGTTAAATTACACCAAACCCATCTTGACCCCACCTTCATGAAAGTACAGTATAGTTTCCTACAAATAGTAGTAATGATCCAGAAACAGCTATTGTCCCCTCATTCCAAGGCTGTTAGGAGGCATAGGAATCTGACAGATAAAATTGTAGTTTAGTGAGTACCAAGGGTTCTGTTGTCTTTGGAAATGAGCATGTTGACAAGAGCCTTTTTGTTGTTACCAGCAAATGTGCACTGGCCTCTTGACTATAACATTTATTATAGTTATTTCCATACCTTATTACACAGTTTCACTGTTTAAGACCAATATGCCTGAAATAGCCCCCTCTGCCCGCAAATATGTTAGAAGGATTTGCTCCTTCAGGTACTTGACGTTCTCCAGAATTCTACAAAGCAAAGACTAGATTCTTTCATATGTTCCTAGGAAGATAGCATCACTTTTTGAAACCCTTGAACAAGTGCTTTACTACAATGCTCAGATGTGTTTTACACTTTTAAGTTAATATAGACAAAGTGTAAGCATTTATTTTACATGTTAACATAGGAATGAGAAGAGCAATCCATAATAAGTATTTCTCAATGATGTTTTTGTTCGCCTATCATTCCAAGGGATTGTTGCACTTATTATAGACTGCCTGTTACATCACTTTATAAAAATTTTTGACACCACCCCAGATATTCTGAGATGTCCTAACAGGATAGTATCTTGCGTCATTCGAAATTAACCCATTTCCCAGATTTTCCTTCACTTTTATATTTACCTTTTTAGTAAAACACCATGTTTAACAGAAGAAGATTTTCTTCTGTCTTCCTGTGATAGCAAATATTTATCTTTTACTTCATGTAGTTAGAGTCACCCTAGTAACTGGTTTCCTAGCTGTACTGTGCTGAAAGCTTCATTACTTCTAGAGTCTAAACTCTTAACTTCATTTTTTACTGTACATATATGTGAATAGTAAAGACATTCAGAACGTTGGGGGAAGTAGAGGCTTCTAAAAAGCTTTACCTAATCGAAAAATAGGGCTCTCTTCACATTTCAACATCTCATGTTCATGTCAAGGTGGAAAGAAACAGACTTGGGGGGAGAATGGAATCTATTTGTTCCCGCAATTTTCATGTACTAGGCTACTAGCCTCCTTTTATCTAGAAAAAACAGAAGATGCAAAGATTCCTAGAGAAGTTTCTAAAAAAGACTTCTATATAAATCCTGGATCTGCCCATTACAAGTTTTTAAGAACCTTTGGAAAATTATATAAACTGTTTGTGCCTCAGCTTCATCATATATACACTGGGGGTGATATCAGTACTTACCTGGGAAGATTATTTTGAGGCAAGAATGAGAGACTTCTGGTGACCATAGTGCCTGACAATTAGTAACTATTCATTAAAAGAAGTACCATTGTAATTTTTACCAGCTTTGACAAGACTAAAATCATGGACACTGCTTGTTTACAAGGTTGATGCTTAGTTTCCCTTACCATGCAAATGTAGAAAGAAAATATTCTCAATGCTCTGTGATTAATATATGGTAGTATTTGTATGAGAGAACATAGTGTAGTGTGATAGCCCTGCCACATTATATGAGGATTTTGTTTTTATGTGTCCATATTGATGTCACCATTTCACCTATTCCTTGGAAAACATAGTATAAAGACTTCTTATACATGCCCTTTAAGGGATTAAGGCCATTTTCTTGGTAATTACCTATCAGAACAGTTAACATGAATACCAGTTCTTAAATGTTGGGCTTGATAATGACTTTCCCACAATTGCTATTTTGGGTCCTTTCTTACTAGCCTGAGGAAATGACAAGATTGAGAAGCATGAACAGACAACTCCAGATAAATGTTGACTGTACACTGAAAGAAGTTGACCTCCTTCAATCTAGAGGTATAGACTTGATTATTTGGTAAACCATAAGTAATACTGTGGTGTGTTATGCTGCTTCAATGGCAATCATTTTGGTTTTACAGATATAATGGATAAAAACTACCTTTTACAAGATCACAGTCCTGGTATAAACATCCCTCACCCCACAGTCAGATCAGATTTGGGTGATCAAAAATAATTTTACTTTCACAACTTCATCATTAAGTTCTTACTGTTTAGACTGTTTGATGGTGGCACTCTATATTTATCCTCTTCTAGTATAGACTATTTCATAAACTGTTTGGGTTTTATTTCTAAAACACAGTAGATTTATGTGATAGTCATCTAAGATGTCTGTGCAAACAGGGATCCCAACTCAGAACATCAGATTACTCAGTTTAAAAGGAAAATCTGTATGCCGTTTTCTTTGTTATCTGTTACATGAAAACTTTCAACTGTATCTTAGAGATTTCATTTTTGTGGCTTTCTGATGGAAGTCTACTACAGTAAAAGTTCCCTGAATTCACTTTGATTTACTCAGCTCAGCAGGTATGCTTCATTTTCCTCTGTAAAATATCCAGCCATGAGGCTGCATTCTGGCAAGTCCACGTACTATTGCTCCCATCAGTTGAATTGTCTGCTTACCAACAGACAGCTGTGCCCGTTCTCAAACCTGCTTAGATTACAAAAGGATGGTAACTGACATAATGTTTTTAAAATGGATATGGATGTAAGAAATGCTGCTCTTTCTATTAAAACGATAGGCAGATGCTTTATAAAGACTCAAGGGCAGACACTACAAAAACATAGAGGCTGTGAATTAGATACAGTGAAAACAACTGAAAAGGGCTACGAAGGAAAATCATAAACATCTAATAGGATTCTAGTCTCAAATTAACTGTTCTTAAAATATCTTTTTTTGCTCCATTCTAAAATGAAAACAGGAAATTATAGATCGCGGTGCAGCAAACTAGCCTGCTGTCTGTTTTTGTAAATAGTTTCAGTGGAACATAGCCACACCCATTTCTCTACATATTGTCTGGGCCTGCTTTTGTGTTTCAACACCGCAGTTGAGGGCTTACAACTGTATTTCAGGACTACAAAGCTTAAAATGTTTATTGTCTGGCCCTTTACAGTAGAAGTTTGCCCACCCCCACTTTAGGTCATCATTACAGGTAGAGTTTATTTCTGAAAGACAATATAGAAGTCTGGTCAACACACACAAAGAAAAGGTCTTGGTCTAACACTGTAATATGGCTTTTGTCCTATTTTTCTATCCTTAACGTTATTGTGTGATTGTTAACAATTCTGTGTGCAAGTCAGCCAACCCAACATTACTTACTGTTCTAAATTATGGCAGCTGAGAGAGCTTCTACTCTCTTTTCAAGTACCCTGTTACCATTTTAAAGCAAGATTACACAGTAGAGGCAGGAGAATAAAAAGATATGGAACTTTGTACAATAGACAGAAGCACATTTCCATGTGAAACTTGAGGACTCTGGTTGAGTACCCTTATTTTCAGAAGCCTAGGAAATCTACAGCCTAGTAGCTGTAAAGCAGTGAAAGACACTGTATGGGAGATTATACAAACTACTGTTACTATATTAGAAGGCTGCATCCATTATTTTGTTTCTGTGTTCTTTGAAGATAAACAAGAATCCCTGAAACATTTCATTAGGATATTTTTAGTAAAGGCCTTATAGGATCTAGAAATTAAATCAGCAGCTATAACTCAAGAAATTGAAGAAATAACATAAACAGCATCTTAAACCATAAAAAGATCTAATTAATAAATTAAGTACCATTATGGCTTTCATGAGCCATCATGGGATTTGTTTTCAGAAAATTATTAAACACAGCATACCTAAATGGAATAAAAGTACTGCAAGGAAAACCGTTCTTAAGGTTTTATAAACAAAGACCTACCTGTGTTTTTGGTCTCCAGTGGGCTACAAAGAGCTGTTTTTGGTGCTGTGTTAGTCGCTCAGTGGTGTCTGACTGTTTGTGACCCCATGGACTGTAGCCCACCTCTGTCCATGGAATTCTCCAGCAAGAATACTGGAGTGAGTTGCCATTTCCTTCTCCAGGGGGTCTTCCCAACCCAGGGGTCGAACCTGGGTCTGCTACATTGCAGGCAGATTCTAATCTCCCTTCTTAAGGGGTCCAAATATATCTATTTTATACTGTTTCATTCTTACATCCTCTGGAAAATTTTGTACTGAGTTTCCAACCTCAGCTTTTCATCTAGAGATTCTAGACATTTTCTGAGGTGCAGCATTTGGATTTGATAGTTATCAGTACATGACTTGATAAAAGGTAGCTTTATTTTTACTTTTGGTGAGCAAAACTTTCTTGGGGGAAAAAACTGGGTTTAAAATTCAGGAGATTCAATATATTTAAGCTATCAGTACCACACAACATCCTCTGTGAATAAGCATGGGTACAGTTTAAAAGCTTAACTGGAATTGTGCAGAACTTCTGGCAGGGTGCAGTGACAGTTTCACAGATGTGAACATAGGACCCAAAGCTGGCATTGGATCAAAACCGACCTTAGAGGAATCATGTCAGGAAAAGGAGCTGAAACAAAGACTGTATTAAGGAGTAAACAGTTTAAATTGAGAGAGATGAGATTGTTCTGTTATTCTGAAATTGACAGCATATCATTTTTTTTTTAATTGATAAGTCTGTAGGCAACGTTCGGAGAAGGAAATGGCAACCCACTCCACTATACTTGCCTGGAGAATCCCAGGGACAGAGGAGCCTGGTGGGCTGCCGTCTGTGGGGTCACACAGAGTCAGACATGACTGAAGTGACTTAGCAGCAGCAGCAGCATAGGCAACGTTTAAGATTCTCCTTTTCTTAAAGATTGGAATCCCTGAGCTGCTGATATCATATCAACTTGAGTAATCTTTATCAGTGTATATGTATAGCTGCTTCTTTACCTGAATTTATAATGAATAAAAATTTAAGGTAAATACAACAGACAGAAACATAAGCTTTGTCATGGTTTTGTTTATTAACATCAAAACAAACAGGGAAATCAGTTCAGTCACCTTTGATTTCTCTTCTTCATTTAGCTAGCTGTGCCACATACTTAATCCTGTGAAAACAGATAAGCTTTATAGTCAAAAAATGTTCCTTTAGGTGATACATTGTAGAAAGATGCTTGGGTCTTTTCTCATAATGCTTAAACACTTTCAGTGAGAGAACAGTAGGATACTATAATGAATTATAAACTCCTGGAAAACCAGCTCCCCTATTTACGTGTTTATTTTTCCTCCTGTATTTTCCCTAACAAAAAAATGCATGTAACAGGAGAAAGACCCCTAAATGCCTGCTGATTTTATTTTCTTTATAGGAAACTTTGATCCAAAAGCTATGAATAATTTTTATGACAACATAGAACCTGGTCCAGTTGTACCACCCAAGCCGCCTAAAAAAGGTGAGTAGCAAGATGTCACAGACATCACAGAAATGTATGTGAAAGCCATTTGGGAGTTCATCTAAAAAGCTAAAGAAATTTCCATTAGAGATAGCATTTTAAATGTTATTCTGTTGATAAACTTTACTTTCTAAAAATTACAAAAACTAACTCTGAGAGTTATTGTCAAGGGTAACTAAAATGGAATATATAATTTATTTTTTAAAAATAACTTTAAGTTCAGTTCAGTTGCTCAGTCGCGTCAGACTCTTTGCGACCACATGAACCGCAGCACACCAGGCCTCCCTGTCCATCACCAACTCCCAGAGTCCACCCAAACCCATGTCCATTGAGTTGGTGATGCCATCTAACCATCGTATCTTCTGTCGTCCCTTCTCCTCCTGCCCTCAATCTTTCCCAGCATCAGGGTCTTTTCCAGTGAGTCAGCTCTTTGCATCAGGTGGCCAAAGTGTTGGAGTTTCAGCCTCAGCATCAGTCCTTCCAATGAACACCCAGGACTGATCTCCTTTAGGATGGATTGGTTGGATCTCCTTGCAGTCCAAGGGACTCTCAAGAGTCTTCTCCAACACCACAGTTCAAAAGCATCAGTTCTCTGGTGCTCAGCTTTATTTATAGTCCAGCTCTCACATCCTTACATGACTACTTACAAACCATAGCCTTGACTAGATGGACCTTTGTTGGCAAAGTAATCTCTCTGCTTTTTAATATCCTGTCTAGGTTGGTCATAACCTTCCTTACAAGGAGTAAGTGTCTTTTAATTTCATGGCTACAGTCACCATCTGCAGTGATTTTGGATCCCAGAAAAATAAAGTCAGCCACTGTTTCCACTGTTTTCCCATCTATTTTCCATGAAGTGATGGGACCAGATGCCATGATCTTAAGTTTTCTGAATGTTGAGCTTTAAGCCAACTTTTTCACTCTCATCCTTCACTTTCATCAAGAGGCTCTTTAGTTCTTCTTTACTTTCTGCCATTAGGGTGGTGTCATCTGCATATCTCAAGAGAAGGCAATGGCAACCACGCCAGTACTCTTGCCTAGAAAATCCCATGGACGGAGGAGCCTGCTAGGCTGTAGTCCATGAGTTCACAAAGAGTCAGACACGACTGAGTGACTTCACTTTCACTTTTCACTTTTATGCATTGAAGAAGAAAATGGGAACCCACTCCAGTGTTCTTGCCTGGAGAATCCCAGGAACGGGGGAGCCTGGTGGGCTGCCGTCTATGGGGTCGCACAGAGTCAGACACGACTGAAGAGGCTTAGCAGCAGCAGCATCTGCATATCTGAGGTTATTGATATTTCTCCTGGCAATCTTGATTTCAGCTTGTGCTTCTTCCAGCCCATCATTTCTCATGATGTACACTGCATTTAAGTTAAATAAGCAGGGTGACAATATACAGCCTTGACGTATTCCTTTTCCTATTTGGAACCAGTCTATTGTTCCATGTTCTAACTGTTGCTTCTTGACCTGCATACAGGTTTCTCATGAGGGAGGTCAGGTGGTCTGGTATTCCCATTTCTTTCAGAATTTTCCACAGTTTATTGTGATCCACACAGTCATAGGCTTTGGCATAGTCAATAAAGCAGAAATTGATGTTTTTCTGGAACTCTTGCTTTTTCTATGATCCAGTGGATGTTGGCAATTTGATTTCTGGTTCCTCTTCCTTTTCTAAAACCAACTTGAACATCTGGAAGTTCACGTATTGCTGAAGCCGGCTTGGAGAATTTTAAGCATCACTTTATTAGCGTGTGAGATGAGTGCAATTATGCGGTGGTTTGAACATTCTTTGGGATTGCCTTTCTTTGGGATTGGAACGAAAACTGACCTTTTCCAGTCCTGTGGCCACTGCTGAGTTTTCCAAATTTGCTGGCATATTGAGTGCAGCACTTTCACAGCAGCATCTTTGAGGATTTGAAATAGCTCAACTGGAATTCCATCACCTCCAGTAGCTTTGTTTGTAGTGATGCTTCCTAAGGCTCACTTGACTTCACATTCCATGATGTCTGGCTCTAGGTGAGTGATCACACCATCGTGATCATCTGGATCATGAAAATCTTTTTTGTACAGTTCTTCTATGTATTCTTGCCACCTCTTAATATCTTCTGCTTCAGTTCAGTTCAGTCGCTCAGTCGTGTCAGACTCTTTGCAGCCCCATGAACCGCAGCACACCAGGCCTCCCTGTCCATCCCCAACTCCCGGAGTCCACCCAAACCCATGTCCATTGAGTCGGTGATGCCATCTAACCATCTTATCTTCTGTCGTCCCTTCTCCTCCTGCCCGCAGTCTTTCCCAGCATCAGGATCTTTTCCAATGAGTCAGCTCTTTGCATCAGGTGGCCAAAGTATTGGAGTTTCAGCCTCAGCATCAGTCCTTCCAATGAACACCCAGGACTGATCTCCTTTAGGATGGATTGGTTGGATCTCCTTGCAATCCAAGGGACTCTCAAGAGTCTTCTCCAACACCACAGTTCAAAAGCATCAATTCTTCGGTGCTCAGCTTTATTTATAGTCCAACTCTCACATCCTTACATGACTACTTACAAACCATAGCCTTGACTAGACGGACCTTTGTTGGCATAGTAATCGCCCTGCTTTTTATTTTATTTTTTTCATTTATTTTTATTAGTTGGAGGCTAATTACTTTACAATATTGTAGTGGTTTTTGTAATACATTGACATGAATCAGCCATGGATTTACATGTATTCCCCATCCCGATCCCCCCTCCCACCTCCCTCCCTGCTTTTTAATATGCTATCTAGGTTGATCATAACTTTCCTTCCAGGGAGTAAGCGTCTTTTAATTTCATGGCTGCAATCACCATCTGCAGTGATTTTGGAGCCCAGAAAAATAAAGTCAGGCACTGTTTCCACTGATTCCCCATCTATTTGCCATGAAGTGATGGGACCAGATGCCATGATCTTAGTTTTCTGAATGTTGTGCTTTAAACCAGCTTTTTCACTCTCCTCTTTCACTTTCATCAAGAGGCTTTTTAGTTCCTCTTCACTTTCTGCCATAAGGGTGGTGTCATCTGCATATCTGAGGTTATTGATATTTCTCCCGGCAATCTTGATTCCAGCTTGTGCTTCCTCCAGTCCAGCATTTCTCATGATGTACTCTGCATATAAGTTAAGTAAGCAGGGTGACAATATACAGCCTTGATGAACTCCTTTTCCTACTTGGTTTCAGGTATACAGCAAAGTGATTCAGTTTTACAGATACATATATCTCTTCTTTTGCACATTCTTTTCATTATAGAGGTCATTATAGAGTATAAGTCTCTGGGCTATGCACTAGTTCTTTGTTGGTTATCTACTTTATATACAGTAGTGTGTCTGTTAACCCCAGGCTCCTAATTTATCCCCACCTTTCCCTTTTCATAACCACATCTTTGGTTTGGAAGTTTTTGAGTCTGTTTTCATTTTGTAAATTGTTTGTGTCAGTTTTTTTTTTTATTCCATGTATAAGAGATACCCTATGTATGACCATCTCTAGGTCCATCCATGTTGCTACAAATGGCTAAGTAATATTCCACTGTATATCCACTGTACACATCTTCTTTATCCATTCCTCTCTCAGTGGATATTTCATTTGCTTCTGTATCCTGGCTGTTAGAAACACATGCACCCCAGTGTTCATTCCAGCACTGTTTTATGAAGTTATGAGTTATTTAAGTCATATATCTCCAGATATATGTCCTGAAGTGGGATTGCTGGATCATATGGTAGGTCTGTTTTTTGTGTGTTGGGTTTTTTGTTTTTTGTTTTTGTTTTTTTTTTTTTGAGAAATCTCCATACTGTTTTCCACAGCTGCTGTACCAGTTTACACTCCCTCACTCCTGTGAGAGAACCTCAGCAGTAAAATTATTTTTCAGTTTGTGGGTTGCCCTCCTGGTGGTTATGAGATGTCATTATATTGTGAAAGTGTCCTTCATACCATCTTGTTGTGGCTGCTTTTTTTTGTCTTTGAACGTAGAATATCTTTGTTGGTAGGTTCCAGTCTTTCCTGTCACAGGTTGTTCAGCAGTTATTTGTGATTTTGGTGTCTTTGTGAGAGGATGTGAGCTCAAGTCTTTTTACTCTGCTGTGTTGTCTCCCTTCCCCGAAAATAAGTTGCAAAAGGGTGTTAGGTGGTGAATGTTACAAATGCAGTCAGCACTGTAAAGACTATAGTCCTAAAAGATAGTTCTAACAATATGATGGGAATTTAAATGTTATTTTAAAATGGAAACTTTGATGTGCAGTAAATCTAGGATTATTTGAAAGGCCACAAAAGAATCCTTGGGTATTTAACAGGTGGGCATAGCAATTAGATTGACACTAGGTGTCTCCTCATCAAGGACAAAATAAATGCTACATAAGCAAGATTTGGAGGGGTCACTTTTGCATAATTCTTAAATCATTTCTGTGTGATATACTGAAGTTCCAATTAATCATTTTCTTCTCCATTCTAGTAATTCTCAAGAATGTCGTGAACTATGCATTTCATATCTTAATCTCTTTTGGTTAATCTTTTTTTGCTTTAAGCAACTCAAAATAGACTGATCATAAAGACATAATATTGATAATGGAAAATGCATTACCTAAGGATGTAACATTTTATAATCTCAAAACTTAAAGCAGAATTGAAAATTCTACACAAATAATGTTAGCTGCCCTACAGTACTTAAATTTTGGTTGAACAGCTTTGTGTGCAACACTCAGTACAAAATGTTTTACGTATTTCATTTATAGGTTTCAATGAAGTACATGTTCTTTCCATTGTTTAATAGTACTATGGATATTTCAACTGACCTGAATTTAAAATAGCCTCCTGCTGTCTAAAAACAGTGTGAAGAAGAATCTTAATGGATGACTACCAAGTACCAGATTTGTGTCTACTGGATTACCTAGTGGTAATCCAGTGAATTGATTCAAGGGCTGTCATGGAAGAATCATCCTATTTAAGGAATATATCCAGTGTGCACCACCTTTTTAGCATAAATTCTATGGTTTGGAGGGCCCACCATATTTAATAAAAATACTTCTGTCTCTTGGGAAATTTCAAAATTTTAGAGGTAATCTTCCAGGAGCTAGGGACAAAGCTAGACCTCTCTTTGAGCAAGGCCAGATTCTTTACAGTAGTGCATAGAAGGAACTTTATAGCTTTAAATGCTCATGTAAGACAAGGAAATCTAATATCAGTGACATACAATTCTACCTAAGAATCAAGACAAGAACCATTGATCTCACAAAAACAACAGAGAAAGTTATCAAAACCAAACATTTGATCTTCGAAGGATAAAAAAAACAGGAAAAAAACAGATTATCAAAATCAGAAATGAAAAGATAGGATGAAATAACTTAATAGTTGTGTATGTAATTAAAGAAATTGAATCCATTATCAAAAGTTTCCCCACAATGAAAACTTCATAACTAGATGGTTACACTAGTGATCCCCATAGATATCAAGTATTTAATGAAGAGATTAAAAAAAATGAAGAGATAATACCAATCATACAAACTCTGAGGAAACAGAGAAGAAAGGAAAGCATCTAATTTTCTTATGAAGCCAGTAGGATTCTGATTCCAAAACCTGATGCACATTACCTACCTCCCAAAAAGAAAACAGACTTACAAATCAAATCGTCATGAACATAAAAGCCAAACAAAAAAATCGAATAAAATATTCACAATATAAAAAAGATAATATATCATGACCAACTTGGGTTTAGCTCAAGAATGCAATGTTCAGAAAGTAGAGGAGAAAAAGCATACAATATCATTTCATTATACAGGAAAAAACATCTGATAGAATTCAGCAGCCATTCCAGATGACATGATTATTTGTGAAGAAAATCTAGAGATACCCAGAAACAATTAGAATAAGTGACACACTTACTAAATAAATTTAACCAGAGATATGTATATTGAATATGATTAAACACTACCAAAAGAAATCAAACAATGCCTACATGAAGTCATAAACCATGTCTTTTTTAATCAGTATTGTTAAGATACCTATTCTTTTCATATTGATGAAATACCAATTTTAACTAACTTTTCTTTTTTTGGTGTGCATTAATCTGATTCTGAAATTCATATGGAAATGCACAAGACTTAGAATAACCAAGTGGAATATAGATGTTTATCTGAATAAGAGGTGTGATAAGAGAAAGAAGGAAAGACAGAGAAACCTTTTTGGACTAGACTTTGCAGTTAAGCAACGTGTGTGTAAGCTCTTCAGCTGATTCAGAAAGTATGCCCCCCACCGTGACTTACAGTGGAGAGGGCACTGACCTTGCTGTCATACAACTTTAGCACTGGTTCTGGTTGTCTTGGCCACCTGACCTTGTTTATATCCAGTTTGTACATAAATAGAGGTGATCAGTCCAAATATTTAGCTTCTGTACAGGGTTGTTATAAGAATCAGTGAGAAGGAGGTATGTGATGCTATAAAGGGGGTTACAAATCTAAGAAATAGAACTTATTCTTAGGAGCCTAAAGGAGATGTTTACTCTGCTTCACAACACTTGGCATTTGTGAAACACTGATCTTCAAAGGTTGGTTGAACTAGAGGACTGCTTATAGGCTCAGAGCTGATTACAAAATTTAAAATTTTTGTTTCTTAAGGTTAAATAATATGAAGTCTGCCTTTTTTGACTTTTGTGTATGTGTTAGTCGCTCAGTCCTGTCCAACTGTTTGTGATCCCATGGACTGTAGCCCACCAGACTCCTCTGACCATGGGATTTCCCAGGCAAGAATACTGGAGTGAGTTGCCATTTCTTTCTCCAGGGGATCTTTCTGACCCAGGGATCGAATCTGGGTCTCCCGCATTGCAGCCAGACTCTACTGTTTTTACTTAATACAAAACACGGTTTACTGATTACCTAAAAATTAATAAAAACAGTATTCTAGCCAGAAAGGGGTATGCCTTCAGTCCATGTTGTGAGGGCTGCTGGACTTTTGCACATATAGGTAACTGGAATTTATGAAAAACTGGGGAATATGTGTTACCAGTACATAATATTTGAGTTGGTTTTGATTTTTCAAGTACTATTTTGGTTCTTTATTCATAAAATGCTGTAGTCTACTGTTACCTTTAATGTGGATAGTGGACTTTAAACCCATAATTTTCTAGTAACTGTTGGTTAATCAGGGAATTTCTCAAGTATAATGTCCCAAATTTTGTGTTCATACTGACATTTAATTATTAGCACTAAGTTTGCACTCCAACTCACTCGAGCCTGGGAAATTGGTGAAATCAGGCATGCATTCCAAGTAATGAGAGAGGATGAAAAAACTTTTAAGAGCCATTCTGGATAGGTTGTAAAAGCAGTATTAAATATGGCCCTTGCCTTCCTGGGAGAACTAATGGTAGCATCAAGTAACACAAAGAATAAATACTGCATGTATCCTGTGAAAGATTCTTGAGAGCCTGTCCACTCTCTTCTAATGAACGGCTTGATCCCTTCTTCCTGGCTTTGCTTCTTCTCATGCAGACTCATCAGACCCCTGCACAATTGAGAGAAAAGCCCGAAGAATTAGCGTGACCTCCAGAGTACAGGAGGACGTCCATGACACCCAGGCAGCAGCTGCAGATGGTTTGTACTTGTATGTCTAGACTTTGTGCAGTGTCCAACCACATGTGTTAACCCATGTAGAGTTATCATAAGTAAAGGTCAACCTTTTTTTCCTTTAAGACATTACTCTTTACTGAGTTTCTAAGGCTGTGCAGTCTAATAGCAACACAATTAGAGCCACATACATGATTTAAAATTTTCTCTTAGCCAAAGTTTTATAAGAGTGAAGTGTTTTTTTTTTTTTTTTTTACCTTTATTTCATACTAACTTTTCAAAATTTGGTATATATTTTCTACTTACAGTACATCTCAATTCAGAGTGACTGCATATCAAGTGGCTAGTGACCCACCATATTGGACAGATTCTTGTAAAATAATAGTGTCTAGTCTTCCCAGGTGGCTCAGACAATAAAGAGTCTGCCTGCAATGCGGGAGACCCAGGTTTGATCCCTGAGTTGGCAAGATCCCCTGGATAAGGAAATGGCAATCCACTCCAGTATTCTGGCCTGGAGACCTCCATAGACAGAGAAGCCTGGCATGTCCCAATCCATGGGGTTGCAAAGAGTTGGACATGACTGAGTGACTAACACACTCAACACAGAAAACAAGGCCACACTTGATACTTCTTAAATTCCCCTTAATGCAGAAATAGTATATAACTAGGTGAAAAGGTCTCCACTATAGGAACAAACCAAGCATGAAACTACACTGTACTTCATATAATTACAGAACAAATCCTCCTTTCTTTGCCTAGTTGGCATATTTCCAGTTATTTGAAAAATAATTTTCTATGAGGTTATCTGTAAAACTATAGAAAATGTTGAGAATTGTTTACAGTTTGAGTTGCATCCTTTTGATCAGTTTCTCCTGTGTTCCCATTATTATATAATATAAACAATATGGATTAACCTGTAAGTTGCTAACTTTTGACATTTGTAAGGACAGTCATTTTTACGAAAAATTAGCCTATTAAGTTTAATCCATTTTAAAATAGTCTTAAACGTTCAGTTCTTATTTGTATATAAATATGCATATTCTTTAGATGTTTTGTTTTCCACGAGGCATGAGACATCTTTGCTTTTTAATATTCCATAAAACATTTCACACCTTAGGTCAAATGAAAGCAAACATCTAAAATGTCTTTGGGACTTTACTTGCTTTTATTAAAGCAGTTTCTCTACAATGACTGTTAGTTGCTCAGCAGTGTCTGACTCTTTGCGACCCCGTGGACTGACTGTAGCCCCCCAGGCTCCTGCCCATGGAATTCTCCAGGCAAGAATACTGGAGCGGGAACCCACTCCCTTCCCCAGGGTGTCTTCCCAACCCAGGGATCAAACCTGGATCTCCTGCATTGCAAATGGATTCTTTACCATCTGAGCCAGCAGGGAATGTGGCGCTAGTGGTAAAGAACCCACCTGCAATGCAGGAGACCCAACAGACACTGGTTTGATCTGTGGGTCAGGAAGATCCCTTGAAGGAGATTTAAGGCATGGCACTCCAGGAACCCACTCCAGGATTCTTGCCTGGAGAATTCCATGGACAGAGGAGCCTAGCAGGTTACAGTCCCCAGGGTCACAGAGAGTTGGACACAACTTAAGTGACTTAACACACAAGCATGCACTCTATGATGAAATGAGCAGTGTCTTTTTTTTGGACCAACAATAATTCTTAGATGCCTTTTACATATTTTTTGATTAGTTAATTCAGCATGACTTGCTATTCCAAATTACATTGTTATGGTATTGAAGGGTAACAGAACATGCCATCCCAAAATATGCCTCTTTGGCATTAGGATTATTCTGAGCAACTGCAGATGCTAGAAAGCTTGGAAAACAGAATATTAGTTACACCCTTTTGTAAGGGACATTTACATTAAAAAGGCAGTCTCCTTCTGTGTCTCCCTTGTGACTGTAAATGACAAGAGCATCAATGGAGAAGGCACTGACTAAACCTTGTGCTTATTTACTCTGCTTTTCCTGGTAAACTCCCATACACACTCTAACCTCTTCTGTCTTAGCTGAAGATGCTAAGATTTCAGCCATCCCAGCAAGTTACTCAGTTTTGCTGGGTATCACTCATGTATACAGGCGTATACATGTTAATAAACTTTAATCTTTTATTGCAGGGGTGTCTCAGCCAAGAACTCAGAAAGGTAGAGGAAAAAAAATTTTTCTCCCCTACAGTCAAAACAGTGAAGAGAGCCCCAGGTACCCTAGATTAGTTAGTTTAAAAGATTTTCCAGTTATTTCTGTAGGTTAGAAAAAAGGAGTTTGAAAAACCTTTACATATTAAACATTTGCGTTGCCACAATCTAAAACTGAAAGCTGTGTTTGGAGTTAGTTAGCACAGAAAGATGGAATATAACAGTTTATGGGTTTAACATCTGAACTTTTCTGACTGTGATAAATTCTTCACAAAATAACAAGTTGCCTGCCCTAGAAAAGCATAAAGACTACTATTCAAGAGAGGACCTTTTATGGAAATGGTATACAGCACATTTTTCCTCAAACAGAAGCTTCAACAGAAGTGTCTTTTATTCTTCCATATAAGACAAAAGATACAACTATTACATCTTTAGGAGTCGTGAGCCTGTCGATGCAAAAAAAAAAAATAGTTGTTCTGCAGAAGAAATGAAAAATTTTATTTGAGCCAACCTGAGAATTATAATCTGGGAGAGTCTTTCAGAAAGTACTGAGGACTGTTCCATCCATTTGAGGTCAAAGCACAGTTATAAGGAAGAATACCATTGGGTTCATTAAGCAAACATGTGAACAATTATTAATTGGCATACTGGCCTGGCCCAGCATCTTGGATCAGCTGTCTACTTCCTGCGTGTCTTCTCATCCTGGTGATCTGGCAACACTGGTCTTCCTCAGTTTGGGGTGTCAGAAGTAGGAGTTGCAGAGCCTGATACAGCCCCTTCCAGTGTGGCTGTAAAGAATCCTTTATCTAATGTATTTTCCAGTATGCATACTCTCCTCGTTGCAGGTCATGGGGCATTTGATCTTCATCCAAAGACAGATTACTGAAACAACCTTTACAGTAATTAGTCTTGGGCAATAAATACAAAAACCTTAAAGACAACATGAGAACATAATGTCCTTAGTAGAATTTTTCCCTCTAAAACTACCCTCATTTTTATAGAATATCACCAAATTAAGATTTGCAAAATAAGTCTGGCTTCAGTAAACTTGGCCTGATTATTTACATAAGTATAATTTATCATACTGACTCTTTTAAGTTGACTGTGCTTGAAAGTTGCTGTAAGTCATAATTAGCTTGAAGGGAAGGGTTTCCTTATATATGGAAAATACAAGTTAAAACCCAAAATATTTCAGAGGGAAAAATACTTATGTTCATCAATTCACTGAGTCCTATGTGACTATTCTTTGATCTTGTTATTCTGTTAATCAGATTTAAGAAGCCATCAGGCTTGTCATTCTTTTAATTTCTTAGCCAGTTCAGTGGTATGATCTGAAAGTTAATAGAAACCTATCTATACCAATGAGAAAGTCCTTTCTATATATCTTCGTGAAGATGAAGCATTTTTTTTTTTTTTGCAGAATGCATCAGAATAAAGCAGTATCAAGATTGAGCTCTCAAAACAGCGCTAAAAATCAAAGCTGTTTCCTGTGAAGAAAAAAAAGTCCATATATTGCATCTCAGATTGTCAGAAGGTGGAAACTGAAATAAATTATCTCTAAAAAGGAAAAAAAAAGAATAAAGCAGTAAAGGTCTCTACAGGACTTAAAAAGGCATCTTTAAAAGATCTGACTACAGTGCAAATGAACAAATATTTTCCTATTTCTGTGGAATACCACGATTTATGATAATAACTAGAATTATGACTGATAACATTTTGCTAGTGTGTACCATGTACCAGACTTTTAGGCACTCAATATAATTTCTAGAGTATCTATATAAATAACATCTACCCACATAATATAACCTAAGATTTGTCACCATTTGACCATGCTTCCCATGTAATTTAACATACCAGATAAGCCTAATTAATTTATTATCTTTTCTTTGATAAGTAAACACTTCTCTTGAGGTGTTCCAGGGGCCCTTTGGAAAAACCTCAAGTTACCTAAGAAGTCAAATGAATTTCACTTAGAATGTGATCTTAAGGAATTTTGTCAAAAATATTAAGGTTTCAAAGCACTTAGTCACAAACGGGATCACGAATACTTCGTGATCATGCTTCACGATTACTGTGAAGCAATGCTTATTTTCCCTTAGTCAAAATGACAATAAAAGATTTCAAAACCAAATACAGAAAGGTATAACACATTGCTTAAAATGTAAAGGAACTTTACAATATGTTATCAGAAGCAGATTAATATTAGAAGAAAATTTTGAAAACCAAATTCAGGTTTTGTACCATTTTTCCCTTTAATATTAAAATTCATATACTCAAATTTACTTAGTCCTGACCACCCATAGAATTCCTTTCTAAAGATTCTTTTCTCATAAACTTTCTTCAACTTTCTATATTCATATTAATTTGTCCCTTATTTTCTTTCCCATTTAGAAATAACCAGTTTTATGACAAAATTACTTCCCATTCCATTAACAAAACACATTTTTGTTTCCTATACCTTTTTCTTCCTTTTTTTATTTTACATTTTTTTCATTTATTTTTATTAGTTGGAGGCTAATTACAATATTGTAGTGGTTTTTGCCATACATTGACATGAATCAGCCATGGATTTACATGTGTTCCCCATCCTAATCGCATACAAAGATGTTTTCTTTATTAGAAACCTTAGTTTCTAGCAAAAACTTAAGAAACAAGTAATTATGAACTGTTTGCCAATCAGGAAATGCTGACATGACAAACTGTGGACATACATGATAACCCAGTTTCTTTTTTTTATTAACACAAGCCTCTTAAGATAAATAGAAGAGATTTGGGGCATGTTAAAGGATTGTGGGCTTTGGACTGTTCCTGGAACCACACCTCTAGTTCTGTAAAAACTTGTTTTGTAAAACAAGCACAGCTCTTTTTAATTTCTCAAAGAAGTGCATGGCCACCTTAATGACATCAAAGGACTGATATGCCCATCCACCTTTGGTAGAATATTTCTCATTTCCTCATTTAACTTTGTGCGTGCATGCCCATTCATTCAATCATGTCTGACTTTTGCAACTCCATGGACTGTAGCCCACCCAGCTCTTCTGTCCATGGGATTTCCCAGACAAGAATACTGGAGTTGGTTGCCATTTCCTTCTCCAGGAGATCTTCCCGACCCAGGGATCAAACCCGTGCCTCTTGTGTCTCCTGCATTGGCAGACAGATTCTTTGCTACTCAGCCACCTGAGAAAGTCCCGTTTAGTTTGGGGAGAAGGCAAAAAAAAAAATCCAGTCAGGCTCTCAATATCAGATACATGTCAGTTTAGTCAGAAGTGGCCTCCCATCTTGATTATCTGTTTACAAAAACCTTTGAGGATCCATGCTGGGTTTAAGAAATTCTTTACCTAGAGCACTCAGTTTGGCCTTTGATCTGAAGACGCTTGCGTACAGTCTTAGGTGGTATCATTTCTAATCATTTACTACTCTCTTCAGAGTGGAAGGGTAATTCAGAGAATTACTAGAATACAAGGACTCAAAGGACAGAGGAGAGCATAATTATGTCAGCTTATAAAGTTTTTGTTTAGGTACCTTTTATATCATTAACTTTTAGCCTTCAACAATAAATCTTTCATTGAGGTTATTTTGGGAGTTTTGGGGCCTTCTGCATACCAATTAAAATAGCTATTAATACAGTACTTCAGGATGAGAACTCGCTTAAATGTTAACAATTTAGAAGACTTAACCAATTTAAAGGATCCAAGGAGCTAGCCCTATATTTTCTCCTGCTAACCTCAGTTTGGAAAAGAGAACGACTCTCATCACTTTTATTTCCAGTAGACCCTGCAGGCAGGGATCCAGGAGAGAGTGACATGACAAGCCTGTTCTGCTGGGCTTTCTCTGAGTGCAGTTTTGGAGTGCCCAAGAATCCCATCTTGGCCATTCCAGGGCGGGATTTCCTTTAATTCCTAATTATGTAAGTACTTGTGAGCATACAGAAACCCAGCTGGTATCCAGTAGGTTGCTGTCCGCCTGGAAGCTGTGGGGCCTGAGGCACAGGTTCCAGTACTGATTCAGCGGTCTCATTTCAATATGCATGTGATCTGAGCTTTCTGAGGACCTTGTGGTGGATCAGATAGATGCTGCTTCTGACTGTAGTTCCCCAAAGAGTTGCCCTTGGCTCAGTTTCTCCCTCTTGACAGTCTACTATGCCTGTGGGTCATCAGAGCACTGGATGATTTATCCTTAGCATGTGCATCCTTAGAAGAGCAGTATTTACTTTACGGTTGCAGTGCAGTTCCCCTGCTGGACCACCACTGCCAGTCACAAGGATTGATCTTCAGACACTAACGCTAGGTTGTCAGTCACCTGAGAATGCCACATGGCTGAAAGGAGCAAATGTCCTGTGTTCTTAGGAGCTAAATAATGCAGTCTCTTGTTTTACTACCAGAAGTTTTTTTTTTTTTCCAGCCATATAGCAACTTTTTTTTTCTTTATTTAGGCCAGTTTACCAAAAACGCAACCACCTGTGTTTCCCTGTGTCTCCGCCCAAGATCCCCTCCGTCCTTGCATAGGAAATGCATGTGGGACTCTTAAGAGTCCAAGTCTTAAATAAAAACAGCTCAAATAAAATTTTTTAGGATTATCAAGGCAATGAGATCCAGATATCAGAAGAACTCACTGGAACACCTAAGAAGGACCAAGAAGCTGGTGGGGCTTAATGGACCCATGTTGGCATCGAGTGCTGATTCAGGGTAGACTCCAGCTGTCCTCGTGAGCATCTCTGATATCCTGCCAGCTTCACTATGCATATATTAATGAAAAAATCAGTAGTTGATCTGAGAAAGAAATGGAAAATTTATTTGAACCTACCTGAGGATTATAACCTGGGAAACAGAAAGCTGTGAGGACTGTTAGGTGTCCAAGCACAGTTCTGTAAGTTGTTTTAGACAAAGGATTATACTTCAGATGATGTGTCAACAGTTTATACAATCCAGAACTGCATGTACAAAGTGAGGAGTGGGTCATCCTGACCCTCTACAAGATTGAGAAGGAATAGTATCTCCTAAGGAGGTTGGGTTGATACAGATGCACAATACAGACTAAAGGGGAAGGAGGAAGCCCAAACAGGCAGAAAATAATTTTCTGTTTAAATTCTGGGCATGCCATAAAATACAACTATTACTTCATCAAGCCAAAAGATACAAGGTGGACGCTAATGGGCAGTTAAAAGCAATAGTTGAAGCCAGAGTCAACAAACCCATCTCCTTTTTATAGTCAAGAATAGGCTGGAAAAGCCAATGTTTTTCTGTTCTACTGGAAGGTTGAGAACACCTTCCTGATTGAGCCTGAGCCTTACTATACCTGCAAAAAGATTCAGGGTCTAGAACTCATTTCTCGTTACCTCTTGGGGAATAGTCACACAGCGATTTGTCATTAAAGACCAACTGATAAAGCATATTTCCAATGGGCAGTGTGCTTAACCCCAGATGGTAACTGATTAAAGCTTCCTCAGATCTCAATTTCTTTTGTCACCTGCTTAGGAAGGCTGCTTACCTTAGATCTTAATTCCATTTGCAGTTTTTAGTGAGGATTTCTAGGTGTATGGGTAGATTTCGCCAGCCTGCTGACCTTGTTCAGATTCCAGGGTGGTTTTCCAGCTGGAACTTGGGAGCCTGCTAGTCCCTAACCCCACTTTCAGTAGGTACTGTTCATGGAAGGCAACTCTAAAAGCAAAGAACCTTTTTGAGTACAAGGCCAGAGAGAATGAGGACCTAGGAGGAATGTAAATTTTAAGTTTTTTTTAAATCCTGAGGACCAGCATAAGGCTGCCAGCATTTTATATTGCCAGGTATAGACATGTTTAATAACTCACATCTGAAAGATCTTTAAATTTATTGACAAAAGGCAGGGAAGAATTGAGGATAAAAGTCATATTGAATGAATTTAGCTTCATGAAAAACCACAGTCTTCTATATTTCTGTTTTATATTTCTTTCTGGGAGAAACTTTTATGAACTGTCGCACCACTGACAAACCATGATTGTTAAAAACATGCATATTTTGGAGCTGAAAGTCTCAAGGAAGAAGGCACACATTTTATGAGATGTTTGATATACTATGGCTAGTACTGTGGGTGGTGGGAGTCACTGGCAGGCTGAGGTTGTGAGGGAGAACTTAGAAGGTAGAGTTTAACATGCTGTATAACATTTTTTTTTCCATTTGACTGGAATAGAGCATATCTGTGGAGAAAGCAACGGCAACCTACTCCAGTACTCTTGGCCTGAAAAATCCCATGGACTGGGCTGCAGTCCCTGGGGTCGCGAAGAGTCAGACACAACTGAGCGACTTCACTTTCACTTTTCACTTTCACGCATTGGAGAAGGAAATGGCAGCCCACTCCAGTGTTCTTGCCTGGAGAATCCCAGGGATGGGGCAGCCTGGTGGGCTGCCGTCTGTGGGGTCACACAGAGTCGGACACGACTGAAGCGACTTAGCAGCAGCAGCAGCAGTCACTGTGCACCTAGAGACAATAAACTTGGAAGGTAGTCTGTGTTGGACTTCTAGCTACTTAGAGGAATAAAATAGTTGAGAACAAATTAGATTGTGTATCATAAACTTACTGTTTGGTTCTTCATTTCTAGCAGCTGTGCATACGACTTGGTTTTCTCATTTCACAAAACCTTTTCCCTTGCTTGCGGCGGGGGGTAATTTTCAATTTCCATTTGGATTGTACTTCGAAAAAAAAATTCAGTCTATTTTCTGTTTTCTCTCTTTCATTCCTTACTTCTCTTAGAGCACCCAGGTGGCTCCAAACAGAGTCCTCGGACACAACCCCGAGATGAAGACTATGAAGGGGCTCCGTGGAATTGTGATAGCTGCACCTTTCTGAACCACCCCGCACTAAATCGCTGTGAGCAGTGTGAGATGCCACGGTACACTTGAATTCCCAGGAGTCTGCACTAGGTTGAGAGTGTAACTTTGAGCACCCATTAGAAGAAAAGGAAACCTGGGGAATCTGTTCATCTACCCAGCCTTTTCATTTCAGACAACATGGGGTGGGGGGTGGGGAGAAGGACACTGTAGCCACTTGTGCTCAATAAATGAAAAATGGGGAGGGTTTTTCCCCCCCGCTGTCTTAACTCAGTGCAGTTAGAGATAGAAAGGGATACTTGAAATGGGGAAAGGATTCACTCCTGAAAGAATGTACACAGAGAAGTCAAGAGCTCTTCTGTGAAACCCCAATCATTCAAGTTACTGCTGAGTGACCCTTATTTTATAAACTAGAACTTTGAATAATGGTGTAACATGTTACAGTTTATGCAGACAAACTGTGAATTGCCAGAGCAGACTTACCTGGTCACAGATCTCTGGAAAACCCAGGCTCCCCAGGCTTCTTCCTGTTGCTTCCTACTAAGGAAAAGGACAGGGAAAGCACTCAGAGGATGTTTTTGGTGGGGAGCAAAACAATAAGGGTATTTGTAATTGCTGCTTTTTTCAGGGGTAATTTCAAACACAGAAACAAGATGTTTTAAAATGTGACTTGTAGCAGTCAGGAATTTGGCATATCGTGCCCTTTGTTCGAAAGTACAATCAGAGGTGATAAGATTCCTTTTGCTTGTACAATGATTCATCAAGCTATATCAACACTGGTAACTAAGACCTAATTATGCCGCAGAATAGATAGATTTTTTAAGTTACTGCATGCTTTTATTAGGCCACTCGTTTTTTAAAATAACCAACAAGTCCTTATGAATTCTGATTTTATGAATGACCTTCTCATAAAACTGCGCTTTGCCAATAGCATAGTGAATGTATGCCGAATGTAAATCCATTCCAAAATCCACTTGGAATCTTGAGCTCAGCTGTGGTTCTATAAGAAACGTTTGCAGTCCATAGAGCCTCCCCACCCGGCCCTGCCTTCCAATTTTGTGATGAGTTCATGATGTTTACAGCACAGAGAATACTTGTGCCATAATCCTAATCTAGCTGAAAAAAATTACTATTACTCATTCAATAAAGATGTATTTGCACATATGTTAACAAATCAGTGTGAGGAAAATTATAGTTAGCCAATATCATAAAGTTGCACACTGCGCTATTTGGGGAGGAAGAAAAGGCTAGTTAAGAAATAAGATTAAGAGAAAGGTGAATACAAAGGACTTTGAAATTAAGAACTTAATTTTTACCATACTGTATTCAGAGATGATACTAAGTTTGTTCAGATAGTTCAGATGATACTAAAGCACTCCTTATTTATGAAGTTAGAAACTTAGGGTATAAATAACTGAAGAGATATAAAATCATTTGACTCACTAAAGTGCACCACCAGAAAATTATTAATAGGACACTGAATTAGGGCAGTTGACGTTTCTTCCAAGCTCAAAATTGGATTTTGGAATCTCCCCTTATTTGGGTACAAGTAAACAGCAATAAAATTGGTAAGTTTCCTAATCCTAAAGGATTTTACCTCAGGTAAAATACCTGAGGAGTATCTGCTCTCCCATACCAGCTGTCCCCCTTCTCTTTCACTCACACACAGGCACGCACGCTCGCTTCAAGCTGTCATTATATGCTAATTTAGCAGTAATCTCTGGCAGATCTGGAAAAACAAGCTGCACTTAATAGCATAATGAAACCAAAGGCATAATAACTTATCATAGCTTTCCATCAAAATCACAATTTCACACTGTACCTGCAGCTCTGAAAACATTTTTTTCATATGTGGAAAATGTCCTGAAAGTATCTACTTGTCTCACAGAGTCAGCGTGGCTATGTAATTACACTGATAAAACATCTCTCATATAACAACTGTGGCAAAACTGTGAAAATAAAGGTGAGAAAGCAGATGGGCTTAAAAGCATTGACCTGAAAATAGCACTCATTCTCTAAAAGCTTTTGTAGCACTGGTGTCTGTCAATCTCCAGTAAGTCTATCAGTCCTGCTGTTCTGTAATAATGCCAATGCCTTTGCCTTTGTATGGTTTCATATCTCTTTAGAGATGGTAAACCCCACTTGGTATTAAGTAACAAAATAGGGTAAAAAATACATATATTGCTTGATGTTCTAGCTAAAGGTTTACCCAGTATTCTTAGTGATATGCTGAAGTGGCAGCAGTTAACTTGGCACTTGTCAGTTGAGGGTGAAGGTAGCATGTATGAAAACAGTTTGATGCTTTATTAAAACCATGTAGATGACTTTAAAACTATTGCATGAACATACATCCAGGTTATTGAACTGTTATCACACAGTAGATGCATGGTTCCAGTCCTTTGGTGATCTATCTAGTAAATCATTGTTTTCACCTGCCAGGAAAAATGAGATACCAGTCTTATTTGATAGGTGTAGAGGGTGGGGTTTGAGACATCAGAGATGATGTTTAAGGGAGTTTTGTATACGTTCATTTCTGGTTCTGCACACGTTTCATACACCAACATAGGCTGTAGTCAGTTTTTAAAATTAGCAAAATTACTTGACACCGATACATTTGATATGTTTAACTATGTCCCATATATAGACTACTTCTGGCTTGTGACCAGTTTGAACAAGAAATCTGTCACCTTTCAAGATGCCTTTTCAGAAGGATCTGGCTGCTGAGGTGCCTATGCTTTTTGGATCAGTTGGTGCACTTCTTGTTCCTAGTAAAAAGGTGTTTTCTTAAATTACAACCAGTTTGATGTATCTGGTAACATAGACCTGACTATACATTTTACATTATTTCACCGTTTTGTAAACTGAGTTTTTTGAAAGCACATTTGTCATTTTGTCCCAGTACATTGCCCCTTACATTTTGAGGTAGGTCTTAAAAATTTAAAGTGGCAAAAGAGGAGCCAGAAACTTTCTAAGCCTTGTAAAATGTTTCAAATAATGACCTTGTTTGAGAGAGTTAGAGGCAGTGGTGTTTTAAACAAAAGAAATGCATTGTAATAAAGGTAGTTTTAGAGCAGATTAATGATGGTGGGGAAAGTGTTGCTAATTTGTTTATTTCCCTGAAAAGATGGGAGTGTGATGAGCAGTTTAATAATTTTAAGGAGCTGGTCTCAACTTTAGTACTTATAATTATTATAAGAAATCAATATTTCCTTAAATTTTGACATTGCTTTGTCCCGGTTATCTAAGGTTCATATTCCAACTTTCTGTGGCAACTGAACTTTATATAGTATTTTAAAAGGTAATTGTAATGTTTTTGACAGTATAAACAAAAAGCAAGAATATAAGGCCTAGAAAAATTGTCCTTTGAAAATATCAATGATGTACCCTGGAATGTGAAGATGTCCCCTTATAGTTTAAATTGATTTATTTGAATATTGTAATCATTCTTCAGACTTTGAATGAGTCGTTACAGTGTGTGTCTGTATATCCATAGAGAAAAATGACAATTGAAATGTAACTTTAAAATCAGAATAAATTTGGCACTGTCTGTTGCACCACTACTGTATCTTTTTGAAAGAATTAACAGTATTTTCTTATTGTAAAAGATAATTCTGATAATTTCACATTCACCAGACATGTATTTTTTTTCCTGTATTATTTGCATCCCCAAATATTTAATACAAGTAGGTTTTGCACGGCTTGAGCATTCAGAGATTAACAGAATGATGACTCAATTTTAATTTCTAAAGCCATGAAATGTTGCTTTGAGACTGAACAATTCTGAATTCTTATTTATAATGACACCCAATGTCCATGTTTCCCTACTGTAAAAGAACTGATCAGTTTCTTGCCTACAACAGCAAGAACTTATTAAATCTTGTAAATACCGTGTCTCTTTTAGATTTCTGTGTATGCTGTGAATCAAATTATTTTGAGGTGAAATTGTATTAAGACAAAGGCATTTTAAAAGGCTATGCATGCATCAAACCTCCAAACAGTACATATTCGGAAAGTCAAAGAGTCCTGCAAAATAAATTAATAAAGTAAAAGCAAACACTACATTCTGTATCCTTTCTGTGTAGCTAGAAATGATTTATAATATCAAACCAGTCTAGTTCCTACATTCATATTTCTGGACTGAAATAGGCTGTCTCAGAAACCTCATCTTTCATTGCATCTCTGTTCTGTTAGAAAATGTAGTCATGTTATATTTGGGGTAGTATTTGTACATTGCTGTAACTTAGAAATTGGTTAAAAGTATAAATAAGCAAATTTTATATAAAAGGTGGCATAGGTTAAGAATTTACATTTTTCACTCCTCATTAATACATCTTACTTACAAAAGAATGACTGGTTCTTTTTCTTTATATAATTTGTTTCAAAGGGAAACAATCACCCTCCTAATCTCTAGTCACCCTTCCCAACTTGTACACAGAGAATATGGCAGATGAATTTTTGAAGACAGCTTTTTCAATGATTAGGCTTATTTAAAGTCAGAATAACTTCCACTACATTTTTTACATATATGAAAATTGGCGGACATACATACAAGTTCAGCTCAGTCACTCAGTCATGTTCGACTCTGTGACCCCATGGACTGCAGCACGCCAGGCCTCCCTGTCCATCACCAACTCCTGGAGTTTTACTCTAACTCATGTCCATTGAGTTGGTGATGCCATCCAAAAATCTCATCCTCTGTCGTTCCCTTCTCCTCCCACCTTCAATCTTTCCCAGCATCAGGGTCTTTTCCAATGAGTCAGTTCTTCGCATCAGGTGGCCACAGTATTGGAGTTTCAGCTTCAGCATCAGTCCTTGCAATGTATAGTCAGAACTGATTTCCTTTAGGACTGGTTGGATCTCCTTGCTGTCCAAGGGACTCTCAAGTGTCTTCTCCAACACCACAGTTCAAAAGCATCAATTCTTTGGCACTCAGCTTTCTTTATAGTCCCAACTCTCACATCCATACGTGACTACTGGAAAAACCATAGCCTTGACTAGACGTACCTTTGTTGGCAAAGTAATGTTTCTTGCTTTTTAATATACTGTCTAGGCTGGTCATAGCTTTTCTTCCGAGGAGCAAGCCTCTTTTAATTTTATGGTTGCAGTCACCATCTGCAGTGATTTTGGAGTCCAAAGAAACAGTCTGTCACTGTTTCCATTGTTTCCCCATCTATTTGCCATGAAGTGATGGGACTGGATGCCATGATCTTCATTTTCTGAATGTTGAGCTTTAAGCCAACCTTTTCACTCTTCTCTTTCACTTTCATCAAGAGGCTCTTTAGTTCTTCTTTGCTTTCTGCCATAAGGGTGGTATTATCTGCATATCAGTTTATTGATATTTCTCCTGGCAATCTTGATTCCAGCTTGTGCTTCCTTCAGCTCAGCGTTTCTCATGATGCACTCTGCATGTAAGGTAAATAAGCCAGGTGACAATATACACCCTTGACGTACTCCTTTTCTTATTGGGAACCAGTCTGTTGTTCCATGTCCAGTTCTAACTGTTGCTTCCTGACCTGCATATACATTTCTCAAGAGGCAGGTGAGATGGTCTGGTATTCCCATCTCTCAGAATTTTCCACAGTTTCTTGTGATCCACACAGTCAAAGGCTTTGGCATAGTCAATAAAGCAGAAGTAGAAACCAGAATCATAGAAGACTAACCAATCTGATCACATGGACGACAGCCTTGTCTAACTCAAATGAAACTATAAGCCGTGCAGTGTAGGGCCACCCAAGACAGATGGGTCATGGTGGAGAGTGCTGACAAAATGTGGTCCACTGGAGAAAGGGAATGGCAAATCACTTCAGTATTCTTGCCTTGAGAACCCCATGAACAGTATGAAAAGGCAAAAAGATGAGTACAGAAGGATCCTATAATCCTTGTTTACTCATTTCCCCACTCCCAAAATTATCCATATAAGCAATCTTATTTCATCTACATTCTCATCCACCACCACCCTCCATTATTTTAAAACAAACCCTAGACATTGTAGCAACTCCTCTGTAAATAAACTTGAACATAAGCATGTTATCACATCTTAACAAGATAATATCCAGTGTGAAATTTCCCTAACGGTTTCACCATTTTTTATAAGCATGTCTAAATTGGGGTTTCAATATTGAGACTACTTGAAATTGATTCTTCTGTATCGTACATCTTTAACCTGCATGTATACCTTCGCTCCCTCTCAGAAGTTATAAGGAAACTACCTCATCAAGTATTTGGTTACCCTCCATCACATCTTAGTGTAAAGTAACACAAAGAACATCAAAGATGACTTCAAACATAGTATGTGAGGTTTGTTTTTTTCCCCCTCTTCTCATCATTGCCCACATCCTGTGTTGTCCCTTTTAAACAATCTGTTTTGAAATAGAAACTTACTTCAAATCTCAATACCATAATAGTGATTTCCTTATGTTGCTCACTCTGCTACTTAGGCATCTTGTGAGACCTCCACCATCTACCTGTAATCCCACTGCCCATATAGTGATTTCCCTTCAGTACTCACCAGTTCCGTTTCCCACACAGAAGTGTGGGGAGACTGCTGGCTGTGGGATGTGTTTGTCTCACACTCAGATTCTTCCCAAGACTTCCTGACTTCACTTGGACCAAGAGGCCTTTTCCTAAGACACTGTCCAGGTGGTATGTCAAGATGGAGCTTTTAAAGGTTTTAATATGATATATAATGTATGGGTGGGATTTGGGTTCGCCAGTTTCAGACTCAGAGTGTTCAAACCATCTCACTTGTTCTGCCTTCAGAAAAGCAGTGGGTGTACTTTTAGCCAGCCTCTCCTGACATTCTAGCGGTAAGAAAAGAGAATGTGGGAACATCAGGTGATGCAGCCTAGCTTACTCGGTTTCATATGGTGATTTGGGAACAATATCATTTCAGTCGCTCAGTCATGTCCGACTCTCTGCAACCCCATAAACTGCAGCACGCCAGGCCTCCCTGTCCATCACCAAGTCCCGGAGTCAACCTAAACCCACGTCCATTGAGTTGGTGATGCCATCCAACCATCTTATCCTCTGTCGTCCCCTTCTCCTGCCCTCAGTCTTTCCCAGCATCAGGGTCTTTTCAAATGAGTCAGCTCTCTGCATCAGGGAACAATATACTACTCACTATATGTTGTATTACTTTGCTTTCTTTTCACTTAGAGACTGAACCTGATTTGAGGTACTCCTATTCCCTTGACCAAGAACCACTAACATAGCCATTTCTAAATCCCATCCCCCAGTTATTATTTCTTTAAGTCACTAAAAATAGTCTGCTCTGGGTGTACATGACTCAAAAAAAGGTATTTGAAAGGCACTTGAGGTTGGGGGAGGAGAAAATTTGATCAGCATAATGAAATACCTTACATTCTCTGTACACTCTCACAATGAATCAAATGGTCACAGCTGGCAGGGGTACTCCTATTCCGAGAGTATCATTTGAGTTTCTCTTCCCAAATTCTATTGAAATAACTAATGATAACATTTTTAAGGGTTGGAGAACAGGTCAGGCTGCACTCAGGGTAGGAAATGACAAGATGCAGATGTTCAGTTGCTCAGTCATGTCCAACTCTTTGTGACCTGATGGCCTGCAGCACGCTAGGCCTCCCTGTCCTTCACCACCTCCCAGAGTTTGCGCAAACTCATGTCCATTGAGTCAATGATGCCATCCAACCATCGCATCCTCTGTCGCTCCCTTCCTCCTGCCCTCAGTCTCTCCCAGCATCAGGGTCTTTTCCAGTGAGTCAGCATGCAGACGGGGGGTGTACTGAGGGTGCTAGCAACCAGTGTCAAGCAGCGCACAGTGCCAGCTGCCAGTGAAGGTTAACCTATAAATCAAATCTTTGGGGCTCCCAAATGGAGGCTATAAAGACCCCTAGATTCTGAGTAGCACATGGATCTGTGCTGAGCAGAAAGTGTTGGGAGACTGTGGCAACTGCCTTCTGTCTCACTTGCCCCACAGCTGACTGACTAAGAAAGGTTTACTTAGAGCAACTTGTTTGGCCACGTTGTTAAGGAGCCTGAGGCACTCAAGTCACTTCAAGTTGCCATGTGAATATGGAGGAAAATCTTAGCCTAGCTCAACATTGCAAGGAGCAAGCTTCAACCCTGCAGTAAACACCTAAAAGCAGCACCCGCCGGCATTTGCTTATTGACTGGCTAGAAGCAAATGCTTAGCAAAACATTGGATGTCAGGGGGTGCTAGTGGTAAAGAACCCATCTGACAATGCAGAAGACATTAGAGACTCAAGTCTGACCCCTGGGTCAGGAAGATCCCCTGGAGGAGGAAATGGCAACCCACTCTTGTATTCTTGCCTGGGAAATCCCATGGACAGAGGAGCTTGGTGGGCTACAGTCTATGGGGTCACCAAGAGTAGGACACAAGTGAGGCGAGTTAGCATGCACACATCTTTCCTATACTCTGTAACCAAGTAGTTTCTGAGAAGAAGCTACAGAAAAAAGTAGAAAACTTAATGTTTTTTTGTCATTTAGGATTGTAAGATTGAAGCAGTATGACCACATTATCTTTTTAAACATTCCTTAAAATCAGTCAACAAATGAAAACATTTAGTCTCCTGGAAAAGGGACTTCATTCTAACCAGAATCAGAGCAGAAGAGCAAACTTTGATTTCTGATTTCAATTCAAAGCATAATTTACTGCTATGTCATATCTTTCAAAAAGCATTAATCAGATCAGGAATGGTTGTTTTTGAATAAAATTTTTTCTGAAGTTCTAAACCAAAAATGTAGGTAGTGAGACTTTACAGAAATGAGTCAAGAAACTATTCTAGAATTCAGAGCTAACACACAAAAAAATGTGATTTCTAGATCCAGGAAATACAGTAAGGCATGCCAGAAGGAATGAACACAGCAGATAGAGAGGCAAGAAATACAGAAGAAACATGGGGATGAGAGTTTTAAAATATTACCTATCAAACAATAAACAAAGGTGACATCAGAATTCTAAATTTGTAAAACTTGAACATATCTAATTTTGACATGCAGAACAGACTAGAACATATTATAATCAGTATAATTAAATCTCCATATAATAAAATTTTCTATCTCATGTGAACTAAACGTTTTTTCAAATGCTCACCATTTACAAATAGATTTATCAAGAAAATCTCAATTTTTACAATAATTATACAGGCCACATTTTTCTGACTGCAAGACATTAAAGCTTTAAAATTTACTTAATCAAATCAAGCCACTCAATGGACATGAATTTGAGTAAACTCTGTGGCTCAGATGGTAAAAAATCTGCCTGCAATGCAGGAGACCCAGGTTCAACCCCTGGGTCGGAAAGATCCCCTAGAGGAGGGCATGGCAGCCTACTCCAGTATGCTTGCCTGGGAAATCCCATGGACAGAGGAGCCTGGTGGGCTACATACAGTCCATGGGGTCTCAAAGAGGCAGACATGACTGAGCAACTAAACAACAACAACATAAAAGGAAAGAAAAAAAAAAAGCTAAAGCTCTTCATCCAAAAACTAGAATTGAAAACAAAGTCAAATTTAGTGCAGGCAAATCCTCAACAAGAGGCTTTGGCAAAGATGTTATGTTGAAAGCAAGCTTTGAACTCCCAGAAAATGGCAGATTAAAAAATGTAGTATCTCAGTGATGTTTTAGAAAATGCATCTACTGAAATATTTCTAGATGCAGATACATCATCCACACTTGTAACAGAACAAGCTGCACAAAGAAATAATTCAGAACTTGAGTTGATGAAATACATTTCCAACATTAGATGTCTTTGTGCTAACTAATAGTGAAACCAAAATGTGCAGTCAGTTCAACTATACTCCAGGAGAAAATACAGCCAGTGTTAAGAATCCTTAGGAGCTGGAAAGCTCCAGGAAAGAGCTGGATTGGAGGTTTTCCAAAGGCAAGCTGATGTGCAACATATATGGAGAAGTGGTTTTAGAAGCCAGCAGCTTGAGAATGCACGTGAGTATACACAAAGGACTCAAACTCTACCTCTGCCACATGTGTGGGAAGAGATTCACCTGGTGTAACCAGCTGAAAACTCATACTGGTGAGAAACCATATGAAAGAATTATGTGATAGAGGCTTTGCTCAAAAATGCCAGGTTACTCATCATTCATTGTGGTGAGAAAAAACCCTTTAAGTGTGATTTATGTGATTGACAAGTTACAGCTTCTGCAATTTCAAGATTCACACGTGGACAGATAGTGGAGAGAAGCCGTAAGTCTAAGAGTGGACAAAGATTGACCCAACCCAGAACATTGACCTCTCACAGAGCAGGCTTACTGAGGGAAAGCTTCCAGGCCTCAAGGAGACCCATGCTCTCTAGCTCTCCTATCCCACACTCTCCAAGTGTGCAGGGGAAAACCGTAATAGGCAGTTGTCTGTGGGAACATTTCAGCACAAAAAAAACTTTCGATCTTACGGGTAAGGCCATTTGTTATGTAGAAACACAAAGCTATTAAAAATGGAAAGAATCATAAAATCCAAGTCCAGTCAAGGCAGAACTCTATATTCCAGTGCTAGATTCCATATGGAAACATCCAGTATGGGAAACTATAGCTGGGAGGCTTTTTGAAAGAAAAAAAAAAAACAAAACTATAGCTGGGAGGCAGGCTTTCTGAAATGACTTAACCAGATGATAATCAGACTCTTTAAGCAGATACTTATTTGGTTAGCTGGAATAAGAGTTAATTTGGAGGGGGTGGTAGCCACAGTTAACTGACTTTGTGAGCAAAAGAAAATTGCTTGTATGTCTCTTAGGTGTTAGGAAACAAAAGTATCTCTGGTAAAACTTTCTGCATCATCAGTGTGCAATGCTTGTTTCAACATTTTGCTTTTGAAGTCTATACACACAGCTTTTAAAGGAATGAATGACTATGGCAATACATCTGAATAGAGTGCTATTTTGCTTTTTAATTTGTTAATTTTCAAGCCGCCTTCATTCCATTTTTATTTTGCATTCACTACTGCCTTTCATTTATTTAAGTAGAATCTATCTTATGGGTATCAACATATAATCTATTCATGATTCATTTTTGACCTAGGAAATTTTTTTCCCTCCTCAAAATGTAAGCAAAATTCTTAAGAATATCAGCCCAAGAGTGTTGCTGTTTGTAAGCCCAATAGACCAATATGTAACCAATGGAGAAAAAATGAAATTTTACATTTCTAAGCTATTTGGGCTATTTTTCTTAACATATTTAACTAGACTATAAAAGTTTCTCATAAAAAGCAAAACAGTATATAAGTTTTAACATTGTTTTGTTGAAGTATAATGGATATGCTTGTACAGAACTCAGTATTATAGAGAAAATTCAAAGACACTGGTTTTGGTTTGAGACATTTTCAAAATTAATTTTAAATAACTATCTGGTGTTTTTATGTTGCCAAAGACAATTTCAAAATTCAACTTGTTTCAATTTTAATAGATTAATTTGATGAACATAAGGAAAATATACTGAGTTTTGAAATTTTTTGAGAATCCCTTGGTGTACCTGTTGCACATTTTTTAAAATGCATATTAAAATCTAAATATAAACAATGCATAATTGGAAATCCCTTTTTTTCTGAATTGGATGCATTATCTTCTATAAAGAGTGAGAAGTTAATTATGATATTTTGAGCTACTAGAAGGCAAATTTATTTTACATTTGAGTGTCTATAAGCTGTACATTTAAAAATTTTTGTAAGGATGTATGTTGTGTGTTTAACCTTTATTAACTAACGTTAAAAAACTGTGATGTGTGCATAGAATATTACGTATGCATGTTCATGTTTAAAGAATGGCTGTTGATGATAAAATAAAAATCAGCTTTCATTTTTCTAAAAAAAATTAAAAAAATTAAAAAAAATAAAAATTTTCATGTATTAAAACATAGCATTTGGTTATAGTTTCACAGGGCCCTTTTCTTGCTTAATGGATACTTTTTAAATGTAGGATTATCCAGTGTTAATTATTATCCTTCCCCTTTATTCTTTGATCCTGCACTGATTTATTTCACTGTCTGATCTTTCTTCATTAAGTAATCAGTTCCACAAATTCAGTTCCTATACTGCTGACCAAACCACCAGTGACAGTGTTTCTTATTTCTGCCCAGCATTACCTGTGGTTTATTTATTTCCTAGTTTTAAACTACACCTGTAATAAAGTTAGTGTATTTTCTATTTGTAGCGATTTCTTTAATTATAATTTTCTCTGTTTAGAGGTCCAGGTCAGAAGAATCAATCTAATATAGTTTGAATTCAACAGTAATCTATTCAAACAAATACTACAGTAGATACATGAAAAATGTAATACCCAGAACTTGAGGGCCTTCCCACACTGCTAGACATCAGTTTGGCAACATTTAAACTAAGTCTAAATGTGGGTCCATCAACTTCCCTAGTGGCTCAGTGTAAACGACCCGCCTGCCAGGGCAGGAGAGACAGGTTTGATCCCTGATCCAGAAAGATCCCACATGCCAAGGATCAGCTAAGCCCGTGCACAACTACTGAGCCTGCAGTCTAGACCCCTCGAGCCACAACTACTAGCCCTGTGAGCCTAGAACCTGTGTTCCCCAGCAAGAGAAGCCACCAGAATGAGAAGCCCACACACCACGACAAAGAGTAGCCCCTGCTCAACACAACTAGAGAAGGCTCACATGCAGCAACAAAGACCCACTGCAACCCAAAACAAAGAATTAAAAACTGAATGTGGGTCCAGTTCTGGCAAGTTTTAAAAAAAGAAATCATTGGACTGTTCTTATTTTATGATGAAAAGTGAAAGTGAAAGTCCCTCAGTCGTGTCCAATTCTTTGCGACCCCATGGGCTATACAGTCCATGGAATTCTCCAGGCCAGAATACTGGAGTGGGTAGATGTTCCCTTCTCCAGGGGATCTTCCCAACCCAGGGATCAAACCCAGGTCTCCCACATTGCAGGTGGATTCTTTACCAGCTGAGCCACCAGGGAAGACCGGGCATGTAATAATTTTGTAATCACAAGTATCAAAAAGTCTAAGGAAAGGAAATTGGCCAAGATGGCAGATTGGCCAATACCTTGAATTCATTTCTTCTCACAGGTACACCAAAATTTTATCTAAGAACACCTAACAACAAAAAAGAGTAGAGAGTAAAGACCTTCTACAACTAAAGACGTAAAGAAGAAACCACAAGATGGGTAGGGGGAGCGGAGCCATAGTATAGTCAAGACCCAAACCCCAGGTGGCTGACCCACAAATCAGAAGATAATACAGTTGTAGAGGTTTTCCTCAAAGACTGAGGGGTCAGAGCCCCACATCAGGCTCCCCAGCCTGAGGGTGCTGCAGCAGTAATATTAAACTCTAGAACACTTGGCTTTGAATGCCAGAAAGGCTTACCTATGGGAGTTCCAAAGGGCTATAGGAAATAGAGTCCACTCTTAAAAGACCAAAAAATGCATACACTCTGAGACCCAAGGCAGAAACAGTAATTTTAAAGAAGCCTGGGTCAGACTTACCTGCTGATTTTGGTGAGTCTCCCAGAGAGGCAGGAGGCCAGTGGCACTCATCCTGGGGTCATAAACACTGGTGGCAGCCATTTGGGGGAGCTTGTTCTATCATGTGGACACTGGTGCTGGCAAGTGCTATGTTGGAATCCCCCATCTAGTTTGTGAACCTCAGGACTCAGTCCTACCCTCGCCTATTAGCCTGTAGGCACCAGTATTGAGAAACCTCAGTCCAGTCAACTAGCCAGGTGACCACACAGCCCTACCCACTAGCAGACAGGCTGCTGGAAGACCCCTTGAGCCCACAGATGCCCCTGGACACAGTCCTGTCCAATGCTCAGTCAGTTCAGTTGCTCAGTCGTATCCAACTCTTTGCAACCCCATGGACTGCAGCATGCCAGGCCTCCCTGTCCATCATCAACTCCTGGAGTTTACTCAAACTCATGTCCATTGAGTCGGTGATGCCATCCAACCATCTCATCCTCTGTCGTCCCCTTCTCCTCCCATCTTCAATTTTTCCCAGCATCAGGGTCTTTTCATATGAGTGAGCTCTTTGCATCAGGTGGCCAAAGTATTGGAGTTTCAGCTTCAACATCAGTCCTTCCAGTGTATATTCAGGACTGATTTCCTTTAGGATGGCCTGGTTGGATCTCCTTGCAGTCCAAGGGACTCTCAAGAGTTTTCTCCAACACCAAAGTTCAAAAGCATTAATTCTTCGGTGCTCAGCTTTCTTTATAGTCCAACTCCCACATCCATACATGACTACTGGAAAAACCAAAGCCTTGACTAGATGGACCTTGTTGGCAAAGTAACGTCTCTGCTTTTTAATATGCTGTCTAGGTTTATTATAGCTTGTCATCCAATGAGCAATCATCTTTTAATTTCATGGCTGCAGTCACCATCTGCAGTGACTTTGGAGCCCAAAAAATCAAGTCTGCCACTGTTTCCCCATCTATTTGCCATGAAGTGATGGGACAAGATGCCATGATCTTAGTACTCTGAATGTTGAGCTTTAAGCCAACTTTAACTTCTCTTTCACTTTCATCAAGAGGTTCTTTAGTTCTTCTTCACTTTCTTTCATAAGGGTATCATCTGCATATCTGAGGTTATTGATATTTCTCCTGGAAATCTTGATTCCAGCTTCTGCTTCATCCAGATGAGCATTTCTCATGATGTACTCTGCATATGTTAAATAAGCAGGATGACAGTATACATCCTTGACGTACTCCTTTCCCTATTTGGAACCAGTCTGTTGTTCCACATCCAGTTCTAACTGTTGCTTCCTGACCTGTGTACAGGTTTCTCAAGAGGCAGGTCAGGTGGTCTGGTATGCCCATCTCTTTCAGAATTTTCCACAGTTTTTTGTGATCCACATAGTCAAAGGCTTTGGCATAGTCAATAAAGCAGAAATAAATATTTTTCTGGAACTCTCTTGCTTTTTCAGTGATTCAGCAGATGTTGGCAATTTGATCTCTGGTTCCTCTGCCTTTTCTAAAACCAGATTGAACATCTGGAAGTTCATGGTTCACATATTGTTGAAGCCTGGCTTGGAAAATTTGGAGCATTACTTTACTAGTGTGTGAGATGAGTGCAATTGTGCAGTAGTTTGAGCATTCTTTGGCATTGCCTTTCTTTGGGATATCCAATGCTAGGAGATTAGAAATCAACAACAAAAAAATATAGGGCTTCCCTGGTGGCTCAGATGGTGTAGAATCTGCCTGCAAGGTGGGAGACCTAGGTTTGATCCCAGGGTTGGGAAGATTCCCTGGAGGAGGGCATGGCAACCCACTCCAGTATTCTTGCCTGGAGAATTTCCATGGACAGAGGAGCCTGGCAAACTACAGTCCATGGGGTCCCAAAGAGTTGGACACAACTGAGTGACTAAGCACAGCACAAGAAAAACAACTGCAAAAACACAAATATGTGGAGGATAAACAATATACAACTAACCAACCAATGGATCACTGAAGAATTCAAAGAGAAAATAAAAATTAAAAAACCTGGAGACAAATGAAAACAAAACCACAATGATCTAAAACCTATGGCACAAGGCAAACACAGGTTTAAAAGACAAATTTAAAAAAAAAGAAAAGACAAATTTGTAGCAATACAAGCTTACCTCAGGAAACAAGAACAGTCTCAAATAAACAACTTAGACTTACACCTAGAGCAACTTGAGAAAGAAAAACAAGCAAAACTCAAAGTTAGGAGAAGGAAAGAAATCATAAAGATCAGAGTAGTAATACATGAAAGAGACTTTAAAAAATAATAAAAAGATCAATGAATCTAAAAGCTGGGAGATAATTAAAATTGATAAATCTTTAGCCAGACTCATCAAGAAACAAGGGGCAAGGACTCATATCAATAAAATTAGAAATCAAAAAGGATGAGGTACAACATACACCATAGAAAAACAAAGAATCATAGACACTACTACCAGCAACTATATGCCAATAAGATGGACAACCTAGAAGAAACAAATTCTTAGGAAAAAATCTCCCAAGAATGAACCAGAAAGAAATAGAAAATATGAACAGACCAATTACAAGAACTGAATCTGTAATTTAAAAACTTTCAACAAACAAAGTCTAGGGTCACATGGCATCATGGATGAATTCTATCAAACATTTATCAAAGGGTTAACACCTATTCTTCTGAAACTATTCCAAAAAAACTTCCAAACACATTCCATGAGACCACAATCACTCTGATACTAAAACTAGACAAACATACCAAAAAAAGAAGAAGAAGAAAATTACATGCCACTATCACTGATGAACATGTATATGCAAAAATTCTTCAGAAAATACCACCAAACAAAATCCAACAAATTATTTAAAAGATCATATACCATGAACAACTGGGATTTATCCCATGGATGCAAGGATTTTTCCATATTTTTCCATACTCTCAAGTCAGTGTGATATACCACATTAACAACTTTAGGAATAAAAAGCATATGTTCAACAAAACAGATGCAGAAAAAGTTTTTATAAAATTCAACATCTATTTATGATAAAAACTCTCTAGAAAGTTGGCATAGGAGGAACCCACCTCAACATAATGAAAGCCAAATATGACAGGCCCATAGCTAACATCATACTCATCAGTGCAAAGCTGAAATCAGGAATAAGACAAGAAGGTCCACTCTGAGCAATTTTATTCAACACAGTTTTGGAAGTCCTAGCCACAGCAATCAAAGAAGAAAAAACATAATAAAAGGAACCCAAGTTGGAAAAAATGTAAAAATATCACTGCAGATGACATGATGCTATACATCAGTCAGTCAGTCAGTTCAGTCACTCAGTTGTGTCCGGCTCTTTGCAACCCCATGGACTGCAGCATGCCAGGCTTCCCTGTCCATCACCACTTCCCAGAGCTTACTTAAACTCATGTCCATTGAGTTGGGGATGCCATCCAACCATCTCAGCCTCTGCCATCCCCTTCTCCTCCTGCCTTCAATATTTCCCAGCAACAGGCTCTTTTCAAATGAGTCAGTTCTTTGTATCAGGTGGCCAAAATATTAAGAGTTTCAGCTTCAGCATCAGTCCTTCCAATGAATATTCAGGACTGATTTCCTTTAGGATGGACTGGTTGAATCTCCTTGCTATCCAAGGGACTCTCAAGAGCCTTCTCTAACACCACAGTTCACAAGCATCAGTACTAAACATAGAGAATCCTAAAGACATTACCAGATAACTACTAGAGTTCATCTATCAATTTGGTAAAGTTGCAAGATACAGAACTAATACACAGAAATCTATTGCATTTCTACACACTAACAACAAAAGATAAAAAGAAGAAATTAAGGAAACAGTCCCATTTATCACTGCATCAAAAATAAGAAAATACCTAGAAGCTAATCTACCTAAAGAAGCAAAAGACCTGTACTCTGAAACTTCTAAGGCACTAATGAAAGAAACTGAAGATGAAATAGATGGAAAGATAGCCCATGTTCTTGGATTGGAAGACTCAATATTGTCTAAATTCTATACTAAAGACATTCAATGCAAGCCCTATCAAAATACCAATGACATTTTTCACAGAACTAGAACAAAAAAAATTTAAATTTGTATGGAGACACAAAAGACCCCAAATAGCCAAAAAAATATTGAGAAAGATAACTGGAACTATCCGGCTACCTCACTTCAGACTACACTACTAAGCTACAGTAATCAAAACAGTATGTATTGGTGCAAACCAGAAATAAAGATCTATGGAATAGGATTCAAAGTTCAGAAATGGACCCACACATCTATGGTTAACTAATCTATGACAAAGGAAGCAACAATATACAATGGAGAAAAGACAGTCTCTTCAGTAAGTGGTGTTGGGAAAACTGGACAGTCACATGTAAAAGAATAAAATTAGAACATTCTCTAGTACCATGTACAAAAGTCAACTCAAAACAGATTAAGGATCTAAATGTAAAAACAGATACTATAAAATTCCTTGAGGAACATAGGAAAAACACTCTTTGACCTGCATCACTGCAATATCTTTTTGGACTCACCTCCTAGAGTATTTGAAGAAAGAACAAAAATAAACAAATGGGACCAAATTAAACTTAAGTGTTTGCATAGCAGAGAAAACCATAAATAAAATGAAAGGAAAACCTAGAGAATGGGAGAAAATACGTGCAATACAATGCAATCAACAAGGGATAAATTCCCCAAAAACACACAAATGGCACATATAGCTCAATATAAAAAAACACAAAGCAACCACAAATTGGGCAGGATATCTAAATGGACACTTTTTCAAAGAAGAGATACAGATGGTTAAAATGCACATGAAAAGATGCTCAACATTGCTAATTATTAGCAAGTGCAAATCAAAACTATCTCATATCAGAATACCCATCATCAAAAAGCCTGCAAACATTACATGTGGGAGAGGATATGGAGAAAAAAGAAATCTCCTACACTGTTGGTGGGAAAGTAAATTGGTGTAGCTGTTATGAAAAACAATATGGAGGCCACTTTAAAAACTAAAACTAGACTTATCATATGATCCACAATCCCACCCCTGGGCATATATCCAGAAAACACAAAAGAAGTAATTCAAAGAGACACACATACTCCAATGTTCACAGCAAATGTATTTACAATAGCCAAGACATATAAGCAACCTAATTATCAACAGATGAATGGATAAAGAAGATGTGGTATATGTATATAAAATATACAACTGAGACATATAAAGAATGAAAAAATGCCTTTTGCAGCGAAATGGATGGACCTAGAGATGACCATCCTAAGGGAAGTAAAGTCAGAAAGAGAAACAAAAATATCACATGATATTACTTATATGTGGAATCTAAAAAAAGATACAAATGGATTTACAAAACAGATTCACAGATTTAGAAAACAAACTTATGATACCAAAGGGGAAAGGTGAGGGGAAGGATAAACTAGGCATCTGGGATGAACACATACAGACTACTACATATATATAGCAATATTACACAGCCATAAAAAGAAATGGCATTATTTGCTGCAACACAGATGGACCAAGAGATTATATACTATGTGAAGTCAAAGAAGTATATGATATCACTTATATGTACAATCTAAAAAATGATATAAATGAACTGATTTCAAAACAGAAACAGACTCACAGACTTAGAATACACACTTATGATACCAAAGGGTAAAGGTTAAGGGATGGATTACTTAGGCATTTGGAGTTAACATATATACACTAGTATATGTAAAACAGAGAATCAACAAAGACCTACCATATAGCAGAAAGACAAACCTAGACAGTGTATTAAAACCTAGACACTGTATTAAAGAGAAGAGACATCACTTTGCTGACAAAGGGCCATATAGTCAAATTTATGGTTTTTCCAGTAGTCATGTACGGATATGAGAATTGGACCATAAAGAAGGCTGAGCACCAAAGAATTGATGCTTTTGAACTGTGGTGCTGGAGAAGACTCTTGAAAGTCCCTTGGACAGCAAGGAGATCAAAGCAGTCAATCCTAAAGGAAATCAACCCTGAATATTCATTGGAAGGACTGATGCTGAAGCTGAAGCTCCAATACTTTGGCCACCTGATGTGAAGAACCGACCACTGGAAAAGACCCTGATGCTGGGAAAGATTTAGGGCAAGAGAAGAAGGGGTCAACAAAGGATGAGATGGTTGGATGGCATCACTGACTCAATGGACATGAGTTTGAGCAAGCTCAAGGAGATAGTGAAGGACAGGGAAGCCTGGAGTGCTGCAGTCCATGGGGTCTCAAAGAGTTGGACATGAATGAACAACTGAACAACAATAGCACAGAGAACACTACTCAATATTGCATAATAACTTAAATGGGAAAACAATTTGAAAAGAAAAGATACATATATATGTATAGGGAATCACTTTGCTGTACACTAGAAACTAACACAATATAGTTGTAAATCAACTATACTCTAGTATAAAATAAAATTTTCTGAAAGCTGGGAGAAAATAAAAAAACTAAAAAAAGGAAGTCATGTTGATAGCCAAAGGGCACCTGAAAAGAAATTCAACATCACTAATTATTAGAGAAATGCAAATCGAATCTATAATGAGCTAACACCTCACACCAGTCAGAATGCATCTGGTCTCATCTTTAACTGTGCTTAGTCACTCAGTCATGTCCGACTCTTTGAGACCCCATGGACTGTAGCCCACCAGGCTCCTCTGTCCATGGGGATTCTCCAGGTAAGAATACTGGAGTGAGTTGCCATGCCCCTCTCCAAGGGATCTTCCCAACCCGGGGATCTAACCCAGGTCTCCTGCATTGCAGGCGGATTCTTTACCATTTGAGCCACCAGAGCAGCCTCACAGCAGTCAGAATGGTCACCATAAAAACTCTACAATTAGGAAGAGCTGGAGAAGGTGTGCAGAAAAGGGAATCCTCCTCCATTTGTTGGCACAAATGACAATTTGTGCAGCTGCTATGGAAAACAATATAGAGGTCCTTAAAAAATTTAAAAATGGAGTTACCATATGATCCACAATCCCACTCTTGGGCATATATCCAGAAAAGACAAAAACTATTTTTAAAAAATGCATTCATCACAATGTTCACTATAACTCTATTTACAATAGCCAAGACATGGAAGCAAACTAAATGTTCACAAATGGATCAATACATAAAAATGATGTGCATATGTATCTGTGTGTGTGTGTGGTATATATATTCCATATATATATGGAATATTACACAGCCATAAAAAGAATGACACAATACCATCTGCAGCACCATGGACAGACCTAGAGATTATCATTCTATATGAAATAAGTCAGACAGAGAAAGACAAGTATCATATGATATCAATTTTATGTGGAATGTAAAAAATGATGCAAGTGACCTGATTTACAAAGCAGAAATAGACTCACAGATATAGAAAACAAACTTATGATACCAAGAGGAAAACATAAGAGGAGGGATAAACTAGGCATTTGGGATTAATATATACACACTACTATATGTAAAATTGGTAATCAACAAGGACCTACTTTATCACACAGGGAACACTACTCAATATTCTATAATAACCTAAATGAGAAAATAATCTGAAAAAGAATAGATACATGTATATGTATAAGTGAATCACTTTGCTGCACCCCTGAAACTAACACAACATGGTAAATCAACTAAACTCCAATATAAACTTTTTTAAAAAAAAGAAAAAACAACTGTGACAAAAGAGAAAAAGCTTAGAACAAAAATAAGACACACAGATGGCCAAAAGTCCCATGAAAAGATGTTGAACATCACTAAATATTAAAGAAATGCAAATCAAAACTACAATGAGGTATCACCTCACACCAATCAGAATAGCCATCATCAAAAAGTATACAAATAATAAATGCTGGAGAGGGCGTGGAGAAAAAGAAACCCTCTTACACTACTGGTGGGAATGTAATTCTTACAGTCACTATGGAGAACAGTATGGAGGTCCTATAAACTAAAAGTAGAGTTAACATATGACCCAGCAATCCCATTCCTGGGCATATATCCAGAGATAACCATAATTTGACAAAATACAAATACCATATCATTCACTGCAGCACTATTTTAATAGCCAAGACAAGAAAGCAACCTAAACATCCATCAAGAGATGAATGGATAAAGAATGGGTGGTATATATCCAGTGGAATATTACTCAAAAAAAAAAGAATGAAATAATACCATGTGCAGCAACATGAATGGACCCAGAAATTATTATACTAAGCAAAGTAAGCAAAGCAGAGTAAGACAAATGTTATATGATATCACTTATTTGTGGAAGCTAAAAAATGATACAAATGAACTTATTTATGAAATAGACAGTCACAGATGTAGAAAACAAATTTATGGTTACCAAAGGGAAAGGAGAGTGGGAGAAGGGATAATTTAGGAGTTTGTGGTTAACATATACACATTACTATATATGGAAAATAGATAACCAACAAGGACCTGGTGCATAGCACAGGGAATATACTTAGTATTTTGTAATAACCTATAAGGGAAAAGAATCTGAGAAACAATGTGTGTTGCATTAACTGAATCACTGTGCTGTATAGCTGAAACTAACCCAACATTCTAAAACAACTACACTTGAATATTCAAAACTCACCTGAAAAAAATTTTCTAAAGCTTACCTGATAACAAATGCAAAAACAAAACAAAAACAGTGGCATTATTCCAACCACAAAAGGAAGGGATAATTATATAACATGATGGGGTGCTAGTTAGTGCTAAAATGGCAATCATATTACTATATATATCCATAAATTTATCAAATTTACACACTGTATCCCTTAAATGGACACATCACATATAAAATATATTTTAATAAAAAATAAGTAAAAAAAATTGTTCAAAAAATAAGAGAAACATTGCTTAATTCATTTTTAAAATCTACGGCATTAAAATTTGCATGTCATTTTTCTGTTGGGGATATGTCTTTGTCACATCCTGATTTCAAACTATTTTAAAAATCTATAGTATAGATTTTCCTGGTGATCCAGTGGCTAAGACTCCACACTCCCAATGCAGGGGGTCTGGGATGGATCCCTGGTCAGGGAACTAGAGCCCACATGCCGCAACTAAGGGTCTGCATGCTGCAACTAAGATCTGATATGGCTGAATAAATAAAATTAATGAAAAAGGTCACATTCTTGTTTCTAAGTAATCCTTGCATTCAAGCCAGTGGTACTTGAAAAATAAATAAATAAAAGAAAAAATCTATGTTAATCAAAACAGTATGGTACTGACAGAAAAATAAAACACGGATCACTGCAACAGAAGACAAAGCTCAGAAAGTAACCCATGCATATGTGATCCATTAACTTATGACAAAGGAGCCAAGAATATACAAGGGGAAAAGGACAATCTCTTATACTCATTGAGATTGATGATCTCAATACTCAATAAGTGGTATTGAGAAAACTGGACAGCCATATGCAAAAGACTGAAACGGGAACACTGTCCTACTCTGTACACAGGCTTTTCTCAAAATGGATTAAACACTTGAATATTAAGACCTGAAACCATTCAATTCCTAAAAGAAGGCAAAATTGGCAAGCTTCTGGACATTGATTTTGGTGATAATTTTTTGGGATTTGACACCAAAAGCAAAGGCAAAAATAAATCTGACTACATCAAACAAACAAAAAGCTTCTGCACATCAAAGGAACCATCAATAACATGAACAGGCAGGGGCTTCCCTGGTGTCCAGTAGTTAAGAATTCACCTTGCAACGCAGGAGACACAGGTTCAAACCCTGATCCGAGAATTCCCACATGCCGTAGACCATCTAAGTCCATGTGCCCCACTTACTGAGCCTGTGCTCTAGAGCCCACGCTCCACAACAAGAGAAGCCCAAACACCACAACTGAATTGTAGGCCCTGCTCACCGCAACTACAGAAAAGGCCACACAGCGACGAAGACCCAGCACAGCCAAAAATAAATAAAATTATTTTAAAAAATGAACAGGCCACCTACTGAATGAGAGAAAATATTGAAAATCATATACCTGATAAGGGGGTTATATCCAAAATATATGAAGAACTCATAAATATAACTAGCAACCTTCCCCCCCCCCACAGCTCGAGGAACAATCCAATTTAAAAATCGGCAGAAGATCTCACTAGACATTTTTCCAGTGACAACCTACAGATGGCCAACCAGTACATGAAAAGATGCTCAATATCACTAATCATTAGGGAAGGGCAAATTAAAACCACAATGAGACACCTCTTCATACCCATTAGAATGGCTATTATCAAAAAGACTTTAGATAACAAGTGTGGTGAAAATGTGGAGAAAAGGGAACCCTTGTGCAATGGTAGTGGGAATATAAATTGGTATAGCCACTATGGAAAACAGTATATAATTAAAAAATTAAAAGCAGAACTACCTTCTGACCCAGATATTCCAATTCTGGGTATTTATCTGAAGAATATAAAATACTAGTTTGAAAAAATATATGCGCCCCTATGTTCATTGTAGTAATATTTATAACAGCAAGATATGAAAACACCTATGTGTCCTTTGATGGGTGAATGAGTCAAGATGTGGCATAAACAATACTAAACCATAAACAAGGAAATTCTGCCACTTACAACAACAGGGATGGACCTCGAGGATATTATGCTAAATGAAGTCAGAGAAAGACGATATTGTATGATCTTACATATCTGCAGAATTAAAAGCAAACCAAATTCATAGTTACAGAGAACATATTGGTGTTTGCCAGCGACAGGGTTAGAGGCAATAGGGATGAGCCAAATGGATGAAGGAAGTCAAAAGGTATACACTTCCCATTATAACATAAGTAAGTATGTAATGTATGGTGACTATAGCTAATAGTACTGTATTGTGTACTTGGATGTTGCTAAGCAGGTCAATCTTAAAAGTGCTAATCACAAAGAAAAAATTCCTATAACTATGTATGGTTAATGAATGTTACCTAGACTTATCATAGAGATCCTTCTGCAACATACGCAAACATCAAATTGCTGTGTTGTACACCTAAAATTAATGTAATATTGTATGACAATTTTACTTCAGTTTTAAAAATTACATGACCTTGTGCTCTCAGGGCTTCCCAGGTGGCACTAGTGGTAAAGAACTCTCCTGCCAAGGCAGGAGATATAAGAGACATGAGTTCGATCCCTGGGTCAGGAAGATCCCCTGAAGGAAGGCATGGCAATCCATTAAATTATTCTTGCCTGGAAAATCCCATGGACAAAGGAGCCTGGCGGGCTATAGTTCATAGGGTTTCACAGAGTCAGACATGACTGAAACAACTTAGCACACATGCATGTGCTCTTGGGAATGTGCAACTTTGTTCCATTCATAGAGAAACATAGGACACCAAAAAGATGTACCCTATCTACTTACATTTCTACTTTCCCCCAATATTATTATGTGTGCCCTAAAGACAATTTCTTACACATCATGCCTTACTTTCCTATTGGAAATTAATTCCACATACTCTCTCCCCCTGGAAGCTGAAATGAAATAAATGAAGCCACGTATATTGTAAGTGTAAAAGTGTGTGTGTGTGTGTGTGTGTGTGTGTGTCTCAAAATGCTATCACTTAAAATATGTCTACTTTTTAAGGCTTTTGAATTGTTTCACACACCAAAAAAAAAAAAATAGGTTTACAAAAAAAAAAATAGGTTTACAAAAAAAAAAAATAGGTTTACAAAATTGTAACTGAAGCTCACAGTTTCAAAACCAAGCTAAAAATCATTACAGTTTTTCACAGAAGTAGGATTAGGCAAACTTCAGCAGCAGATGACTTCACAAGAAGTGAAGAAGTTAGGACTCTTCAAAGGACTGCTTTTTTATGTTCCTTAGTGTGATGTACCTCACAAATGAGTTTTGCTTTTTTTTTTTTTTTTTTTTAACAAAAGCACCTGCTGATCTCATTTCTGATCTCTAGGTCTCCTCTCAGCGAACCCTATGTCTCAACTCCAACAAGATGGAACTAGTCCATCTCTATCTTAGAAACTCAATGAGATTAAGTTTTATACCCCCAGCTTTGAGCAGATGACCTTTGTCCTTGGTTCGGTCTTTAAGGACATTTGCTTGGAGAATGATACCTGATGATTGGTTCCCCTAAGATTGCTGAAGTTATGGAATTTCAGTTGATGGATGGCTTGTTGTTTTAGTCCATTTATTATCTTTTTAGACCAAGGTGGATGACAGAAATTTATTTCCCAACCTTCTAAGGCACAGTGTTGCTCTACAGGATTAGATCTCAGTCAGACCTCACCCTAGTCCACCTGAATCAGAATGGAATCAGTATTTTAACAAAGTCCCCTAGTCAATGGTAATCTCTAGCCAAGGATTAGAACCACTGGACTAGACCAGCCTTCTTTACTTTAAAATGTCCGAGCACTAGGATTTTGCCCTCCTGACATACCACATACTTCAGTGAAATACCTGAGATCCTGTGTGCATGAAGCAAGTGTCTCAACAATTTAACTTTGCCAATCTCGTGGGAGTGGGGCTCTTTCCCTGTGAGACTTCTGAGCGTATCCTCATTGGAACTGGATCATAGATTTGGTTCAATCACATGCTTATCAAAATATATTTGGCTTGAAGTACCCTTACATTGGGGCACAGTGGTAAAGAATTGCCTGCCAATGCAGGAGACACAAGATACATGGGTTCAAAACCTGAGTCGGGAAGATCCCCTGGAGAAGGAAATGGCAAGCTGCTCCAGTATTCTTGCCTGAGGAGCCTGGAGGGCTACAGTCCATGGGTTTGCAAAGGGTCAGACACAACTGAGCGCACACACACACACACCCTTACATCATTAACTCTCTTTTTAAACTGACAAATTTTGTGATGCTGTTTTTGGCAAAAGTCAAATTGAAAGAACTCTCTCTCTCATTCAAAAATTTACATACATGCATACACAAACCACACACACACACAGGCTTACTTTTCTCAGTTGTTTTCTGATAACTAGTTATCGGAATACTATAACCATGAGAAATGGAATATTTCTGGCCATATCAGTAAACAAAGGATGCCACAGTCATTAACTGCAGTCCTCCAATGTGAGCAGGCAAGCCCTGAGGACACTTAGGAAGGAAAAGAACCCCTTCCATCTACCAGCTATTGGACTGCAGCCACTCCCCATGATGAGCCCTGAGGGAACTCAGGATGTGATAACACAGGATCCTGACCCCAGATAGTTGAGGTGCATATCAAAGGAAAGGCTTCTGTGAGCCCAGACTCTGGAATCTTCCCACACATAGAAAAGTGCTATATTCCTTGAGATATCTGATTTTAACTAACAATAATGTTTTGAGGCTGACAAGCTGGATGGTGGAGGAACCAGAGACCAAATTGCCAACATCATAGAAAAAGCAAGAGAATTCCAGAAAAACATCTACTTCTTCTGCATTCACTACGCTAAACCCTTTCACTGTGTGGATCAAAATAAACTGTGGAAAATCCTTAAAGAGATGGAAATATCAGACCATCTTACTTGCCTCCTGAGAAACCTGTATGCAGGTCAAGAAGCAACAGTTAAAGTGAGACATGGAACAACAGACTGGTTCTAAACTGGGAAAGGAGTATGTCAAGGCTGTATATTGTCACCCTGCTATTTAATTTATATGCAGAGTATATCATGTGAAATGCTGGGCTGGATGAAGCACAAGCTGGAATCAAGATTGCCAGGAGAAATATCAATAACCTCAGATACGCAGATGACACCACCCTTATGGCAGAAAGTGAAGAACTAAAGAGCCTCTTGATGAAAGTGAAAGAGTAGAGTGAAAAAGTTGGCTTAAAACTCAACATTCAAAAAAATAAGATCATGGCATCTGGTCCTACTACTTCATGGCAAATAGATGGGGAAACAATGTAAACAGTGACAGACTTTATTTTCTTGGGCTCCAAAGTCACTGCAGGTGGTGACTACAGCCACGAAATTAAAAGAGGCTTGCTCCTTGGAAGAAAAGCTATGACCAACCTAGACAGTGTACTAAAAAGCAGAGACATTAGTTTGCCAACAAAGGTTCCATCTAGTCAAAGCTATGGTTATTCCAGTAGTCACATATGGATGTGAGAGTTGGACCATAAAGAAGGCTGAATGCCAAAGAATTGATGCTTTTGAGCTGTGGTGTTGGAGAAGACTCTTGAGAATGCCTTGGACTGCAAGGAGATCAAACCATTTAATTCTAAAGGAAATCAATCCTGAATATTCATTAGAAGGAGTGACGCTGAAGCTGAAGTTCCAATACTTTGGCCACCTGATGTGAGGAACCAAGTCACTGGAAAAGACCCTGATGCTGGGAAAGACTGAAGGCAGGAGAAGGGGGTGACAGAGGATGAGATGGTTGGATGGCATCACCGACTCAATGGACATAAGTTTGAGCAAACTCTGGGAGATGGTGAAGGACAGGGAAGCCTGGCATGCAGGAAGCCCATGCAGTCCATGGGGTTGCAAAGAGTCAGACATGACTGAGCAACTGAACAACAACAACAATCTTTTGATGTTCCTGAGTACCTGCCCTTTGTTGCAAAACTTCTATATAACCTGGCTCCTCCCCTCACCTCCTGTGAACAGTTTCTCAGAGCTATCTGAAATGCTGCCTCTGGGGCTGCAGTCCTTGTTTTGCCTCAAATAAAACTTCACTTGCAATTCTCACACTGAGTTACTATTTTTAACACATTTACTTTGAGTAATGGACAGGCTTTTCACGTGGAATAATCTAAATTCTCTGTCTCAGTTATAAGAAAATGTAACTGAGCATTTTGGCTGACTTTGGGATGGGACTTGATTCTTCTTGCAGTAGGTAGATTTGAGCAACACCCTCTTACCACCTAAGTCCATCCTCTGATAGATGTGCTGCTAAAGGACAACTCAGGGCAAAAGCAAGTCAACCTACATCCCCACTAATGTTTTGTATATACATATGAAGTGTACACATTGCCTGGTAAACATTAATAATAAATGCTTAATAAAGACTTGGTTGAATGAATGTATGGGATACTTGAGTCAATGAGCAGAGGGGGCTGCTGGGAGACAGGATGGGCAACTGAATATAGTCATATTTTATGAATGAATAATGGCCAACTTCCCTAGTGGTCAAAAATCTACCTGCCAATGCAGGGGATGTAGGTTCAGTCCCTGGTCCAGGAAGATCCCACATGCTGCAGGACAACAAATCCTGTACCCCAAACTATTGGAGCCCGTGTACTTAGAGCCTGTGTTTCACAACAAGAGAAGCCACCATAATGAGAAGCTTGCACACCACAACTAGAGAGTAGCCCCCACTCACTGCAACTAGAGAAAGCCAACAATACACCAATAATAGCAAACAATGGGACCACTGAGAGAGATTTGGTCATAGGGTAAAGAGAAGCTTGGTACAGCAAGCCAGTCTGAGCCGAGGGTTGAAAGGAAGTGATGATTTTGACCCTATGGTGACAATACACTTGTGTAGTGGTGCCAGAGCCACGCTGACCTAAACTTCCAAGGAGGGGTACCTTGCCCTGAGAACAAAGCCTGCAGGCATGAGCTGAACTAACTGTAAACATTCCCAGGCCCCAGGACCCTTCTCTGGGACCCTCCTCTTTCTGAGAAAAACACCAGAGGGTCCTGTGCCCTTTCTTTTTAGGAACATAACTGGTAGAGAAATTTTTGCATCATCAGGAATGAACAAGATGGCATAGCTGAGAACTGTAGCTCCAGGGGTTCATCACTGAAACACCAGCTCCTCTAGCCAGGACAGCCTTCTTTACCAGAACTATGGACACATATAAGGGGCTTGGGATCCCCAGAAACACTTGGTCTATACAGCCTCCTAACTGTGCCTCAGGATTCATTTTCCACCTCTTCCTCTTAGTTCTAGGAAACCGCCCCCTCCCCCCCAAGTTCCAGTTTATAGCATATAAGTATATGGCATCTGTTTGTGGTACATATGCGGGGTTTGTTGTTATGAAAATGAAAAAAGAGGAATGAATTTTTCTTTTTCCCTTTTCTGAGAACAAAGAAGATAAAGAGAACAGTGAGCAGGCCTGAACATTCTTAGTTTCTCACTTTAATTGCTCCTAAGTCTGCACGTCTGTAACTAAGTCTGCTTTTTTGCCCCCTAACTCTGCAGGAGCTATAATTCACATCTTCTCCTATTGGCTCTATGTTAAATGCATCCCCTATATAGTGTTTTACCCTTACAACAATGCTTCCCCTTGTAGTTACATATCAGAAAGTAGGCCGTAGAGCCACCGAACTGCCAGACTCAATTACTGGGTACTGACTCCAGTTTATGGCTGTCTTTGAAACAATGCAAGAGGAAGAAATCAAGATCCTATTACCTCATTACCTTTGTTACTCATTATCAACTCCTGACTCTGAGCCCTTGCCTTATATAAGTCCCCAGACTCCCCATGGAGAGGGGGCACAGTTCTTGAGGCATGAGCCTACTCTGTTCCTCTCTCTACTGGCTGAGAATAAAAGCCACCTTTCTATTTCCCCCAAACTCTCTCTCCGTATACTTCATTCGGCTTCAGTGGGCAGAGAAGCCCAAGATTTTGGCCAGCAACGGTTTCTGTTATTTAATGAAAATTTTTAACTCTCTACATTATTCCAGTTTACTCCAGAATCCCAACCACAGTACCAGATCAGGGATTTTACTAATACTCTATAATGCAAAGCTAGAGGGGAATGTACAAGAGAAATTTTGGGGAAAAAATACACATGTAAATAAATATGGACTCAAGAGACCAAGTGGAACATGAGATCAAGTGGAAGAGAGAGAGGCCGGTGTCTGTTTTTTTGTGTAACACCACTCCAATTTTCAGTGGACAATGACCAATGTCCTACAATTCAACTCAGTTTTGATACTATCAACCTGAAGATAGCATGAGATTACATCAGTTAAGTCCTACAAGACTGCTCCTCCCCAACATATACACACACACTTTAGATGCCAGTCTCAAATCCAGGTTGTCACTTGTTGTTCTGACCCACCCGTCATAGGTCAGAGGTTCCCACAACTCCCTCCTCAGGTTCTATTAATTTCCTAGAGCAGCTCACAGAACTCAGAGAAATGTCTATTAATAGATCATGAATGAGATGGTTGGATGGCATCACCGATTCAATGGACATGTTTGAGCAAACTCTGGGAGACAGTGAAGGACAGGGGAGCCTGGCGTGCAGCAGTCCATGGGGTTGCAAAGAATCGGACACGACTGAGTGACTGAACAACAATATGATAGAAGGACAAAACTCAGGAACCGCCAGACGGAAGAGATGAGTAAGACAAGGCATGGGGAAAGGGGGCGGAGCTTTCATGCTCTCTCTAGGTGAGCCACTCCCCCCAAATCTCCCAATGTTCACCAACCTGGAAGCTCTACAACCCATAAACTCATAAACACTTTTGAGTGTTTATGGAGGCATGATTGATTAAATCGTTGGCCACTGGTAACTGAACTAAATTCCCAGCACCTCTCCTCTCCAAGAGACCTGGGGGTGGGACTAAAAGGTTCAACCTTCTCATCACCGTGTGGATTCCCCTGGCAACCAGCCCCCATTTTTGGAGACAGAGGTTTTCCAAGAACTACCCTTAACATAACAAAGGCATCTTTATCACTCTCATTCCTAAGGAAATTCCAAGCATGTTAGTTCTGCGCCAGCAAAGGGACAAAGACTAAATATACATTTCTCATTATAAATCATAATGTCACAGATGTCAAGAAAAGAATTCTTTTAATGAGAGAGGATAAGGGACTGTTTCCTTAAGTTATTAATAGTATGCAAAAGTACATAAATTTTAAGAGCACAGTCTGAAAAACTTTATATATATAGACTCTCGTGTAACCACCAACCACATCACAGTATGGAACATTTTCAGTACCTAGAAGGTTTTTTTGTGTCCTCTCCACATTTATTGTCCCCAAAGGGTAACCATTATTTTAATGTATCGTCATAGACTAGTTTTGCCTATTTTAACCTTTATATGGAGGCATCATACTTTGCGGGGTGTTTGTTTGCTGTTTTTTGTTGAGAGGACAGTTTTCAACTAAGGTTGTTACAGCCCAGATGACATTTAATGGTGGGATTCAGAAAAAAAAAACAAATGCAAAAACAAATATAGAATATAAGGAGTCCCTTTCCAAGTCTAACTCAAAAAGAGTGTTCTCCTATCAAAAAAGCTAGGCTGAGCCCTAAAAACCCCTGTCATAGAAGCAAAGGGAAACACTGTTTATATGACAAGAAGGATTTACTCCTGAGTATAGTCCCATTGGAGGTAAGTGTCTATTTAATATTTCAGTCCAACATAGACCTGAAGAGGAAAATGGGATCAATAAAAGCTATAGAGATGCAGTTGCTGTGATATGTGAGTGGAGATGGAGAGAACCCTTTATAATCAAGATGCCCCCTCTATACCAAGGAATCCCAAGGGTTTCAAATGGTACTGGGCATATGGCTGGCCTTCAACAAATATCTGATGAAAGAGTGTTGAACTAAATGAATGATGAATAGTGTAGAAGGAAGACTTCTAAAATAGTGTAGAAGGAAGACTTCTAAAATATTATCATATTATACATCAATATTATACACCCACCACTCAGAAAGTGGGAGTAAGCTGATAGACAATGGTATTTGTTTTGGTGAAACTTCAAATTTTCTTTTTAGAAATACTCCAGTTCTGGGACTTCCCTGGTGGTCCAGTAGTTAAGACTCTAGGCTCCCAATGTAGGGGGCATGGGTTCATCCCTTTTCAGGGAACTAGATCCCCTATGTCATAAGTAAGAGTTCACATGTCACAACTAAACATACTATGTGCCACAACTAAGACTTGGCGCAGTCAAATAAATAATTTACAAAAAAAATATTCCAGCTCTAATTCTGTCTCTATGAAGAAAGCTGAGCACAAAAGAATTGATGCTTTTGAACTGTGGTTTTGGAGAAGACTCTTGAGTATCCCTTGGACAGCAAGGAGATCCAACCAGTCCATCCTAAAGGAAATCAGTCCTGAATATTCATTTGAAGGACTGATGCTGAAGCTGAAACTCCAATACTTTGGCCACCTGATGCAAAGAACTGACTCATTCAAAAAGACCCTGATGCTGGGAAAGATTGAATGCGGGAGGAGAAGGGGACGACAGAGGATGAGATGGTTGGATGGCATCACCGACTCAATGGACATGAGCTTGAGTAAGCTCTGGGAGTTGGTGATGGACAGGGACGCCTGGCGTGCTGCAGTCCATGAGGTTGCAAAGAGTCGGACACGACTGAGTGACTGAACTGAACTGAATTCTCTCTCAAGCAAATAACTGTGAAATATTATGAGCACAATTCCTTAAGTAGTTTGAAATACCTAATGGCTGATCAATTTACTCATTCAATTCTTTTTTCTGGGTACTAGGGCATCTCTTCCTACAAGAGTGTTAAATCAATATTATTTGTTAAATGGGTGGATTTGGATATCATCTTCACATGCAAGTATTTTAGTATCAGAAAGAATTTTTCTATAATTTTAAATTGTCTAACATGATGAATTCTTATAATTTAAATAATGCCATAATTAAATCTACTGTGGTATCATGGACTAGATTTTGAAACAGAAGAACATTAGTGATAAAAACTGGTGAAATCCAAATAAAGTCAAGAGTTTTAGTAAGTAGTAATGTACCAGTATCCATCTCTTGCTTCTGACAAAGGTATCATGGTTATGTCAGATGTTAACATTAAGAGAAACCAGGTGAAGGATATATGAGAACACTATACTATCTTTACAACTTTTTTGGAAATCCAAATTATTACAAAATGTATGGTTTATTTTAAAAAGCACAGTGGGACCTCCCTGGTAATCCAATAGTTAAGACTCTGCACTTCCAATACAGGGCGCAAGGGTCACTCCCTGGTCAGGAAACTAAGACCCCCATATGCTGTGCAACACAGCCACTATTTTTTTTTTTTACTTTTTTAATTAAAAAAAAATACAGTAAGTCCCGCTAGTTTTTGCTGTAGATGATGATGAATGTTTGCTATTTACTTGACTTTTTGAGGCATATGAAGGGAGGGAGAAGCAAAGGATCTCTTATACTTCTTTACCTATACCATAGGAGCACACATCCAAAAAGAGCTTGGCTTCATTAAACACACATTCACATATTGATGATAGCTATGCTCACAGGTGTAGTGGAAGGATAAGGGTGAGAGGGAAGTAGGAATGATTATAAAAGGGGAACATAAGGGATCTCTGTGATGCTGGAAATATTCTGAATCTTCAGTCTCAATGGTACACAATTAGGATACTAAACTCTAGTTTTGCAAGATGAGAAGAACCTGGGTGAAGGCTACATAGGATCTCTCTGTATTTTAGTTTATTTTTTTGACCATGCTGTGCAGACTATGGGATCTTAGTTTCCCAACCAGGATGGAAACCAGGCCCACAGCAGTGAAAGTGTCAAGTCCTAACCACTGATCCACCAGGGAATTCCCTCTGCATTATCAGCTTTCTCAGAATAAAAAGTTTATTAAAAAGATTTATAGACAGAGGAAAGGTAAAAATAGATAAAGGGAAAAATAGATGTGTTCAAACAAAATATTGATAATACTACAAATATAACATTTGATAATTACGAGCCATATTAGCATTGATTTCCAAGGCCAAATTGAGCTTGCAAAGAGAAGAAATTATCAAACTACTTTTTAGAACAGTAAGAAAATGTTTTCTTTTGTAATCTATAGTCTATAATGAGCAATGTAACTGATCCCAAGGTTCATCATCCAGATGTCACACAAAAGCACAGAATAACAACTGTGAATTATATGTGAATCAGATCTACAATTCTTGGTGAATAAGTTACACAATGGAATGAATGAATAAATGAATGAATGAATCAAACGATCAATGGAACCACTTCTTCCCAACCTCCAGGATTCCATACTTTTCAATTATCTTCCCTAATTTTGCTTCTCCACTGGCTCCTTCCTCCTCAAATATGCTCAGAGCTTCCCTACACTTAAATCCCCTGATCTCTTCACAAATAGCTTGTAATTTACAAGAGAAAAGACCAGTAACTTCACAGTGGAGCAAACCAGTGGACACTGACTTACATGAGTGATCAAAGCTACCATCAACAGTAAGTGACCAACTGACTTCATGTGGCTCCTGACAGGACATGCTGAGAAGGAAACACCACACACATATGGTGTTATTTCTGCCCAAACTGCTCAACTCCATTGAATTGTAAGTAAATATTAAAGAAACCCAATATTAAGCAACATTCTACAAACCAAAGGCCTCAAAATATCCATGTGATGAAAGACAAAGAAGGCAGAACAACTGTTGCATATGACAGACATGACAACTAAACGGAATGTGTCAGATTCTCAATTTGATTCTATACCAGGAAAATGTGTTATGGAAAATTTATCATGAAAACTGCCAACATTTTGGGACTTTCCTAGTGGTCCAGTGGTTAAGAATCTGCCTTCCAATGCAGAGGACTCAGGTTTGATCTCTGGTTGGGGAACTAAGATCCCACATGCCACAGGGCAACCAAGTTGGCATGTCCCAACTACTGAGCTCCTGAACTTTAAAGTACAGCGGTCATATTTTAAAATAGCAACCTTCTATGTAAATCCAGGGGCCAACAAGTATAAGACTAAATATCAGAGTCAACAAAAATGTTAGTCCATCCTATAAGTTTTGCTTAGTTACATGGTTTGAAAGTGAGACATTCTATCACACAAATGATATGGGAGATCAATGTTCAATTAGTATTTGGTATATAAAGATAAAATCAAGACATTAAAAACGGCAATATTTTACTACTGTAATCATAAAACTGAATCACTACTGAAAGAGATTGGGTATTTGATATTTTGCTTACAAAAAAAAATCATTTTCTACTTTTAAAAAAGCATATTTTATTCTTTGCAAAGAACATACATTATTTAACTTGTTATTCTTACTTAAATCACAAATTCCTTTCCCCTCATTTTTTTGGTTTCTAAACTTTTTATAATTAAATATTATAAACATTATTCCAAGATGCCATATGGTCATTAATTCAATAGTAAGCAGCAGTTTAGTACTTTTTTATATTCTGATTTCCTGCCATTCCCATCTGTCTCATTAATGACCTAGATATCAGATTTTGATTAATTTTCCCCCAGTTCTTATGTTTATTTCTAGTTTTCTAAAATCCTCTCTGGTCCATTGGTTGCATAAAATGAATTTTCCTAAATATTTGGTCTCAAATACTTCACTATTGTACAAGGGTAGTCTTGACTTCATCGTGAAAAGAAAAAAACAATGAAAAACAGTTATTCTGAATTGGGGGCAATTGAATCAAATTTGATTAGCATATATCTTGTCAATGTTCCTACTATGCTCTGAGAATATTTTGTTTTTGAAGTTGTCCCCACAACTTAACTTTTTTATTTTTTTCCAGCCAAACTAGAATTGTCCTGCTTGGCCTAATTAGAACTGAACTATTTGGTTTTCATCAAACAATACTGCTCAGTATTTTGTGGTTTTAAGTCGTTACAAGTCATTTAAGATTTTGTATTAGATCACATATCTGGGGTAAAGGAACCCCAAACACTCAGCTTTAATTAAGGCATATCTCAATTGATTACATGTCGTTTTTGAGATGATTTGTGTTAAACACCATATATGAACTGTGGATATCAATGTTTACTTAAGAAAATTACTACTTTGTAGAGTAGTCCCAATAAATGTAGTTAATGAATGGATGAATGAAATATAAAATGGAACACTAAATAAACAGATTCATATACTAGTAAAAGCATGAATTAGGTAACTGAGTTCAAGGCTTAGTTCCTTGATTAACTGCATATGTAACTTTAGTCACAGATCAAAAAGATACTGTAAAGTTCATCATACTGGTTGAAATAAATCTAACTGGAAAATAAAGGTACCAAACTAGAGGTGCCTATGATTATGGCCTTATGGTTGTGATATGAATGCCACAGCTTGTGCACGACAGGGTGTACATGTGGGAAAGAAGTTCTCCTTACACACCCTGTTCCTTTCATTGAGGTGGGGATGGGTGGGAAGGAATCTTTCCCAGAAGCCTGCTATACTTTCCCTTTTATCTCATTGGCCACAGCTGAGTCATATGGCCAATTTTGACTGCAAAGTTGGTCATGAAGACTGGGTATTTTCAACCTCTATATGGAGATAGGCAAGGAAGAAGACTGGGAATGGCTGTCGACTAGGCAGTCGACAGTCTGCCACAAGCCAGCTCACTGGTTTTAATGATGATGAAGATGAATCCAGAGAGGTGACTTACATCAATTTAGTGTTAGGGCCAGAATCAGAACTAGAACTTATACCTTCTCATTGTGCAGTTCTGAGCATCCCCTAGTAGCCACAGTGCTTCTTCAAAGGTACCATACTGGGACTTCCCTCATGGTCCAGTGGTTAAGAATCTGCCTGCCAAGGCCGGGGACAACACGTTCGACCTCTGGTCCAGGAAGATCCTATGTTTCATGGAGCAACAAAGCCCATGTACCACAACTATTGAGCCTATGTGCCTAGAGCCTGGAAGCCACAACGAGAGAAGTCACCATGATGAGAAGGCCCCACTCATCACAGTTAGAGAAAGCCCGAGCAAAGCAACAAGGATCCAGTGCAGCCAAATATAAAAATAAATTAATTTTAAAATAGTCAAAGTGAGGTCGCTCAGTCACTCAGTTGTGTCCAACTTTGCAACCCATGGATGGAGAAGCCTGGTAGGAGAAGTCCATGGGATTTTCCAGGCAAGAGTACCAGAGTCGGTTGCCATTTCCTTCTCCAGGGAATCTTCCCGACCCAGGGATCGAACCTGGGTCTCCAACATTGCCGGCAGATGCTTTACCCTCTGAGCCACCAGGGAAGCTCTTATTTAAAAATAAGTTACTATTTATTAAAAAAAAGTATATCTTCAGCTCTGATTGACTAGAAGCAATTAATTCAGCAATGTATAAATGGGCATCAATTGAGCACTTAATATATCCCACATAATGAGTGAAGTACAGGAGATCAAAAGATGATAATTTCTTCCCTCAAAATCTGAATGATCTTAATATTTTACATTCATAGATAACAATTATAATTTTAAAGCAATAAAGTGAATCAATTACCCATTCTGAGAAAAGGTTTAGAAGGTACATATAAATCAGAAAATATTGCTACTAGCTTACAATATTATCTAAGGCAGGGGTTAACAAACTGTAGCCTGTGGACCAAATCCAGCCCACTGTTTGGACATAAATAAAGTTTTATTGGAACACAGCCATACCCATTCATATATATTTATTCTATGACTGCCTTCCTAATACAGTGGCATAGCTGAATAGCTGCAACAGAATCGAATAGTTGAGATGGAAACCATAGATTGCAAAGTCTAAAATATTTACTATCTGGCCCTTTACAGAAAATGTCTGCCAATCCCTTATTTAAGGGGGAAAGGAAGAATGTTTATATAAAATAATAGATGGTTCTTGTTTATCTCATCATGTCTTCCAAATGTTTTACTAACATTTGACTCTCTGGTTTTTGGCTTCGTACCAATTCAGCAGATTGGACATCAACATCAGTAATATAAGACTTTGATTACTTGTGCCACTGCTACTTTGAAAATATTAAAAGAATGCCTCAGTTAGCAGATTAAGTTATTTTTGTTTCAGAGAGCACTTATTCACTCTGTTCAAGATGACAAAGATTTGATTCGGTTGGCTTAAATGACATTTTTGGAGAACTTGAATTTATCAGTGCATATATAAGAATATTGTGTGAGGCAAGACAAATTCAGCTGACTCCAGTTTGTTTCCTGGCATCACCCAAAACACCTGGAAGTTTCCCTTCATCTGGTGGCTGAATATCCACACTTAAATGCTTGTCTGTGTCTCAGATATAGGTTTCAAGTTCAACTCAACCCTTCTCTCCACCCTGTCCCATGTTTGTTTATAGTGTCCCCAACCTAACCAGATGTTCCACAGGCTGGGGTTCTAATTCTGACTTCACCACTCTTGGAACTTGGGCCCACTTTTCAAACTGTCTCAAGCTTCAGCTTTCTCTTTTGTACAATGGGGAGAATTGTATTCACCTCACTTAGGGTTGGTGTAAAAATTAAAGGAGACATTGAGTATAAAGTGCTTGGCTCACAGCAGATATAAAAAATTACTTCTTCCACACACTTCTCAAAACATTAGGCTTTAAATCTTGAGAATTCAGCTTCTGCTGCAGGCTTCAAATCTTTTCCAAAAATGCGGCTATCACCTTGCTTCTTCCCTGTCTATGTGCTAAGTCGCTTCAGTCATGTCCAACTCTTTGAGACCCCATGGACTGTAGCCTGCCAGGCTCCTCTGTCCATGGGTTTCTCTAGGCAAGAACACTGGAGTGGGTTGCCATGCCCTCTTCCAGGGGATCTTCCTGACAGGGGATCGAACCCGCATTTTTTGCATTGGCAGGCCGATTCTTCACAACTAGGGCCACCTGGGAAGCCTCTCTAAATGGCTGCAATTATCTCCCATCTCTTCTTCCTTGCTCTGATTGCATGCTTTTTGAGCCATCTTACTACAATTTTGCTTAGCAATCTATATTTACAACAAAATAAAACTCCATTCTTAGTTTGCTGCATTTGTTGATCAATTCAATCATGATCTGCCTTCCTCTCCAAGCCCATCTCTGCTCCACCTGGGGTCTTACCTTCCAATCGGCCAGCCCAAGCATCTTCTAATGGTAGACTGGGGGTCCAAAGAGCAGAAGAAAAGTCCCAGTGAGTTAGCACTTTTCGAGTCTCTGTTTGTGTCTTTTTCTTATTGCAGTATATTATATTATACCTGCTTGTGTCTTCTTTGTTTATGTCTGATTGGATGTAACAAGTTACATGGCCTAGAGTCAGTGTGGATAAAAAAGTATGTATATAAGGAGAGATTCTTCTTCGGGGGGGGGGGGGCATTACTCTAACAATCTAGCCCAGTCACTTCCTGCTTATGTGACACTTGACAAGTCACTGTTGTGACTTGTCACAACACTGACACTGTTTCTTAAATGTGTACAATGCAGACACCATTCATAAGATCCCTGTAAAAATGAATACTTTTTAATTCCTTACATATATTGTGCCTTACACATAAACCCATTGTTATAGGAACTAAGGAGAACTAAAGAGAAACAAAGAGTGTCAGTAAATATCTGTTGTTTTATATAAATGAAATGATTGCCTTGAGAAATGGACTAGTTGTAATATGGTCTTTGTCAGAGATGTTTTCCACTTTAATGACTTTTTTCCTCCCGATTTAGAAGTGTATCTTTAGAGTAGAAAAATAGAGGAAAGTACAGAGGAAAGTAAAATTAACTAAAATCCCCTTCGTAAGAGAAGCACTCTTAACATCCCATCAGATTCCTCTTCAACCTTGTTTTCTATGGATTTTTTTTAAATTTGGATTTCAAGCTCATTAATAGCTTACAAGCAAAGTTAAAACATCTTCTGAAAAGAGAAAATGGTTTAATTATTTCTACTTTTAAAACTTATTAAAAACATTTGTGTGTCAAAATAAAAGCCAACTTACTGACACACCATATAATTTTTGTTAATAAGGCATCAAGAATGGTGACTGAGAGATTGCCAGGAGACAGAAAAACATTCACTTGCTTGTTTGGCAGCTAATAAGTCACAGCCATAAAACTCACAATAACTGACAAGTGATAAATATGCCCTATTTTCAGTCTTTAAAAAAATTCCTCATAATCAAAATCATTTCCTTTACTTGACTCATCACAGGCGCCTTCTGCCAAGAGTATCTTCTCCATGCAAGAGTGAAAAAGCAGCTCCACCTTTTTAAAGTTTTTTGTTTGTTTTTTACAGAGGCTACTATTGTCTAATCTTTCAGCAGTTTCTGGTTTTTCATGTGTTCTTATTCATCTCTTGGCCACCCTGATCAATTTCATTGAACTTTTAGCAAGTGTATTGGTATGTCCTTGGGGTCTCTCCCATTCAAAACTGTTGCAAATACACATGAGCCACATGAATGCAGTTTAAACCATCTCAATTTATCAGATTTCCACTTCATTAGTGAGACTTTACGCATGGTTAAAAAAGTAATATGGGCAAATATAAAGAACTTTACCCTAATTGCAAACCCATCATTGACGTAGTGACCTGTTACTAATCTAACAAGGACGATTTCAGAGGTATTACATTTATTACCAATAGACTGGAAGGGAGGAAGGGAGGAGAAACGGAGGAAGGACTAGTAAATAATGTCTAATTTCCCTACCGTGAAGAATTAAGTAATGTTTCCATGTCTATGTGAATATGCATCTTTTTGGAATGAATTTTCAAAGGTAACCAAGTAAGCTAGGACTATTCGGTTTCAGAATCACAATCATGATTGAATGGGTTGAGGGAGTTCAGATAGCCTAAGGGGTAAGTTCAAAGAGTTGATTTTAGAGGAGTTGGAAAAAATGTTTTTGGCCAACCATAGAGATTATTTGGCTGGGACAAGGCTGGGCATACACTTTCACCAAGACATCTGTTGAGTAGTGACCAAATCTCTACCTGAAGTTAATCTATCTCACCCATCAAGCAATCAGTGAATAAATGAGGAGCACTGTCAAAAGCTGGGGCTTCCTTGGTGGCTCAGCGGGTCTAGAATCTGCCTGCAATGCAGGAGATACAGGTTCGATCCCTGGGTCAAGAAGATCCCCTGGACAAGGAAACGGCAACCCACTCCAGTATTCTTGCCTGGAGAATCCCCATGGGCAGAGGAGCCTGGCAGGCTGCAGTCCATGGGGTCACAGTTGGACACGACTGAGCGACTAAGCACATATACATGGCCAAAAGTTGTTGTGCATCATTTCCTTTTCAAAAGGTAGTTTCAAGTGAAACCCTGTTAAAATGGTGAAGTCACTCTAGGCTAATCCCTTCCTCCAAGGTTTACTCCCATCCAAAATGTGCCTGCTTTGGTTCACTCTCTGGAGCCTTAGGCAGTTATTTCATATTTTGCTCGAGTTTTTAGTTCTCTTTGCTGAGTCACTTTATTAGGAGCCTCCTTGGCCACACAGGAAGTGGAATTCCAGGTGAATCACGTTTAGCTCAGAGAACATGACCGGTATGGTACTAATTCTTTGGCCTATGTTGATACTTGTTTCATGGACCAATTTTCGCAAACTGTGTGTTTGAAAAGAATATGTAATTCTGCCACTATTGGCTGCAGTGTTTCTTTCATGTCAAATGGGATTATGTACTTCAAATTGTCCGTGGCCTTAATGGTTTTCATCTTTGTGATATAGTAAATCAGAAGAGTACATTAATATTTTCCACTATGATTGTGGATTTGTCTACTTATCCTTGTATTTCTGTCATTTTGACTATATATTTGCAGTCTGTATTAAGTGCATAACATTTTTAGTTGTTTTGACTTCCTGGCATATTGAAACTTTTATAACAATCATTTTTAAAAGTCTTTGGAATAAAATTTTTTAAGGGAGGATGGGGAAAAAAAACGCCTTTGGGGCTTACCTCATGGTCCAGTGGTTAGGAATCCACCTTGCAATTCAAAGGACACTGGTTCAATCCCTGGCTTGGGAAGATCCCACATGCCAAGAGGCAATTAAACCAGTGCACAACTAATGAATCCCTCACATTCTAGAGCCTGTGCTCCACAAGAAGAGAAGCCACCACAATGAGAAGCCTGCACACAGCAACTGGAGAGTAACCCCCACTCGCTGCAACTAGAGAAAGCTCCTGTGCAGCATGAAGACCCAGCATAGCCCCCCAAAAGAGAATCTTCACAGAGGTCCTTTGCAGTGTAATTGTATTCTGTTCTCTGTTTAGATCTCTTGGTTCACAGCTGTATGATAGACTTGATTTAGAGAACATTTAGCATCTCTCTCATCTGAACAATGACCTTCTTTAAGGATATGCTCCTCCCTCACTTCATCCAATTTCTGGAATTGTTGACCATAGTCTCTCTGTCCGCTTGTCCATGGTATGTAGTCTGAGAAGTGAGCAAATGGCCCCAGCTGGGCCAAAGTTCTTCCCCCAGACTTTTCTGGATCATTAGCTAGACAGAAAGTTTCCCTTCTTCAATAGTCAGAAAACTACTGAGATGGATGCCCAGGATTTCCAGGTGAGGTACTCTCTCTGGAAAATTCTCTCTGCTGTGGAAGAGAATGAGACCAGCAGTGAGAGAGCAGCAGAGATAACATAGTATATGTGTGTCTGTGTGTGTGCATGCGTGTGTGTGTTGGCAAGACTGGGAATGGGGGTAGACACCACTCCTGCCTGTCTAGCTCCACTGCTGGGGGCTTACGTGAGATGGTAAGTTTCTACTTCATCCTTTTCCCACAAGGCTGTCTGTATGTCCGTTGCAATGAATGAACACCTTCATGAAGTCCTTTAAAAGGGTACTATGAAATTCTGGCCAAAGAAGACAGTGTAGTAACCAATAGCCATCTTCATCATAAGTTCTAAAATTTCATAGGAAGGAAAGGAGTGCTTTTCTGTTTAATAATAAAAGTAATCATACTTACAGGAATGCAGTGATAAAATCTTCAAGAGACTTCCCTGGTGGTCCAGTGGTTTAGACTCCCCATTCCCCTATGCAGGGGGCCCAGGTTTGATCCCCGGTCAGGGAACTAGATTCTGCATGCTCCAAATAAAATCTCTCATGCCATAACTGGGGAAAAAAAAAGAAAAGAAAAGAAAAAAGATCCTGCATGCCGCAACTAAGACCCAGCACAGCCAAATAAATAAATAAATATTTTAAAAAATCTTTAAGGTATGTAGAGCTTCCTGGGAGGCTCAGTGGTAGGGGGTTCACCTGCCAATGCAGGAGACACAGGTTCAACCCCTGGTCCAGGAGGACCCCACGTGCTGCAGAGCAACTAAGCCCACATGCGACAACTACTGAGCCTGTGCTCCAGAGCCTGCGAGCTGCAACTACTGAAGCCTGCACGCCCTGGAGCCCATGCTCGGCAACAAGAGAAGTCACTGCAATGAGACCCCACCCCACCCCCCACCCCCACCCCCCCTACTGCAACTAGAGAATACCCTCTGCTCACCACATCACCGCGACTAGAGAAAGGCCTGTGCAGGCCTGCACGAACACCCAGCACAGCCAAAAGCAAACATAAATAAATAAAAATGTGCAAAAAAATTTTTAATGCTTAATATACCTGAATACATGAGTACACATAATTTGTGCTTTTGGAATATACCAGGCAATGACTTGAAGGAAAACATATTGATTTAATCAAGAAGATAGAACTAATTTTAAAAATAATGATTATGATTTTATGTAGGTGGTAAAGCAATGATGTCATTTATAAACACAAAAGCCACACAAAAATAGAAAAGTGCAGTCTGGAAGCACTAAAGTCTTGATATGAAACAGGGCTTTGCATAAACAAACTAATCAAAAAAAGGCCAAAGTTTAATTTACTGGTAACATAAATTATTCTTAGCATATGCAAAAAATAATCATGAAAATGCCCTTTGAAACCAAATTGCGTGTTTCAAAAAGGACAAATCTATTGAGTAAGATCAGAATCACTAATTTTAAACTTGATATTCAATTGCCACAGATACAGATAGATACTTCTCATAACATAAATATTGCATAATCAAATACTACTTTATGCAAAAGCTATTCAGCACACTAAACTCCATAATATGTCATGCTTTTTAGTAATTGTCTTTTTCTCTCCAGCATGCAATATTTAATTCAAGAATAATTTACTGAAGAAAATACACAAAACTTGTTGGTAAATTTCTGATTGAAAGAAGCATGTTTATTAACTCAGTTTGGATATCTTAATGATTCTTGCTTATAATCACATTCTCCCTGCCCTTTATTTATCTCCCTGTCTTCTATTTTATCTCAAAGAAAGACAAATGAGATAAAGAGAAGCAAGTTGCTGGACTAGACCTATACTGGAGTCTTGCTTTACACTTAGTCAAATGCAAGACCTAGAGTGCTTCTAAATGTGGTCACTTTATTCCATTCAGTTTTTTGCTGTAGGAGTAATATCAGATAAACAGAAAACACTGATATATATACACACACACACACACAATTTACATAATACATATTTATCTATTTAAAGCAATACCTGACATGTTATTCAAATCTTGGTTGTGTGAAGTGAATCAAACTTTTGACAGTGATTTGAGTGTGTGTGTATGTGCAGCTTTCAAATATGTGATTTATACTAGTAAGAATATGCCCTAAAAGTAATATTCCGTAACTAACAAGCAAGCTCATTTCCCAGGAGAAATCAGTTAGCAGCTTCTAGCTAACCCCACTTGTGAGTTCCCACTCATAGCATTAAAATCACTAAGAAAGCAAATTTTAGTGTCAGTTCAGTTCAGTTCAGTTGCTCAGTCATGTCCGACTCTTTGTGACCCCATGAATCACAGCACGCCAGGCCACCCTGTCCATCACCAGCTCCCAGAGTCTACTCAAACTCATGGCCATCAAGTCGGTGATGCCATCCAGCCATCGCATCCTCTGTCGTCCCCTTCTCCTGCCCACAATCCCTCTCAGCATCAGGATCTTTTCCAATGAGTCAACTCTTCGCATGAGGTGGCCAAAGTATTGGAGTTTCAGCTTCAGCATCAGTCCTTCCAATGAACACCCAGGACTGATCTCCTTTAGGATGGACTGGTTGGATCTCCTTGCAGTCCAAGGGACTCTCAAGAGTCTTCTCCAACACCATAGTTCAAAAGCATCAATTTTTCAGTGTTCAGCTTTCTTCACAGTCCAACTCTCTCATCCATACATGACCACTGGAAAAACCATAACCTTGACCAGATGGACCTTTGTGGACAAAGTAATGTCTCTGCTTTTTAATATGCTATCTAGGTTGGTCATAATTTTCCTTCCAAGGAGCAAGCATCTTTTAATTTCATGGCTGCAATCACCATCTGCAGTGACTTTGGAGCCCAAAAAAATAAAGTCTGACACTGTTTCTACTGTCTCCCCATCTATTTGCCATGAAGTGATGGGACCAGATGCCATGATCTTAGTTTTCTGAATGTTGAGCTTTAAGCCAACTTTTTCACACTCCTCTTTCACTTTCATCAAGAGGCTTTTTAGTTCATCCTCACTTTCTGCCATAAGGGTGGTGTCATCAGCATATCTGAGGTTATTGATATTTCTCCTGGCAATCTTGATTCCAGCTTGTGCTTCTTCCAGCCCAGCATTTCTCATGATGTACTCTGCATATAAGTTAAATAAGCAAGGTGACAATATACAGCCTTGATGTACTCCTTTTCCTATTTGGAACCAGTCTGTTGTTCCATGTCCAGTTCTAACTGTTGCTTCCTGACCTGCATACAGGTTTCTCAAGAGGCAGGTCAGGTGGTCTGGTATTCCCATCTCTTTCAGAATTTTCCACAGTTTATTGTGATCCACACAGTCGAAGGCTTTCGTGTAGTCAATAAAGCAGAAATAGATGTTTTTCTGGAACTCTCTTGCTTTTTCAATGATCCAGCAGATGTTGGCAATTTGATCTCTGGTTCCTCTGCCTTTTCTAAAACCGTCTTGAACATCTGGAAGTTCATAGTTCACGTATTGCTGAAGCCTGGCTTGGAGAATTTTGAGCATTACTTTACTAGCGTGTGAGACGAGTGCAATTGTGAGGTAGTTAATTTTAGTATAGAGGACACCAATTTTTTTTCAGCTTAAGTTCCCTTTTCCAAAACTGCCCATCTATTTCTGTCATGGAAGGATAAAGAGAAAATCATCGAAAGCTGTGGGGACTTCCCTGGTAGTCTAGTGGCTAAGATTCTATGCTCCCAATGCAGGGGGGCTGGGTTCAATCCCTGGTCAAGGAAGTAGATCCCACATGCTGTAACTAAAGATCCCGCACGCCACAACTAAAGCCCAACCCAGCCAAATAAGTGAATAATAAATATTTAAAAGAACAAAAAAGGTTGTGAAAATCAACAATATTCACATTTGCCAAGATAGGTTAGGTTATGCTGTGATAACAACCCTCCAATCTCAGTGGCTAAACACAACAAAAGCATATTTCTGGCCTCTGCTCAAAATGGTCATCTCACTGATGTAGGCACTTGGATCTACAATCACTGCAGCAGCAGCAGAGTGTTGTGGTGTCTGCCACTGGCCATTTAATGGTGCCTCCATGTGCAACTGTGTCTGACTCTTTGAGACCCCATGGACTATAGCCCACCAGGCTCCTCTCTCCCTGGGATTCTCCAGGAAAGAATATTGGAGTGGGTTGCCATTTCCTCCTCCAGGGGATCTTCCCAACCCAGGGATTGAACCTGTGGCTCCTGCATTGGCAGGCGGATTCTTTACCACTGAGCCACCTGGAAAGCCCAAGTAACATCTAAAACTCGGGCAGCTGTGGGCATCTCAATTAGTACCCTGTGACTTAGATCAATTTGTATCCTGTGAATTAGAAGCAGTGACAGAAGACTACTCTTTGCCTGCAGAGAGACGACCAAGTGGCAAGGACCTGATGGTGATCTAGCTCTTAGTTATAACATAACCCTGAGGCTGACAAACCTTCCTGTCCTTGGGGTCCAAGATAAACCTCAAGGGCCATCCAATAAATGACTTTTTTTCCCTTTGGCTGAAGCCAGTTTCTGTTGTTCAGAAACAAAAAGCTTTACTACTGAATCAATACTGTTTAATCCAAGTGCCTCCTTATTAAGTAAAGTGAGCTGCTTCCCTAGGTTCAGGCTTGTGCGTTACTGAGGTTCATACTGCCATCTCAACTCAAAGGAAATAAAACATGTGCTGATGCAGATACCTTCTCTTCTAAATTCTCCTACTGCATGCTCTTGTACATGATGAGTATTTTTCCCCTCAATCTCAGAGACTAAAGCTTTCTTTACTAATGCCCTAATTAGAACAGTAACTCAATGTGTCAAAGTGTTTAGCATTTTAGGCATTATGCTAAGCACTGTTTAGTTAAAGGAAGTGTGGCTTAGTTAAGTATAATGTCCAATGTCACAGAACTAGACAGCAGCACAGGTGATCTTGACCCTATCTGTCAGACTCCAGAGCTTCTGCTTTTCTTAACAGTTCTTGAAATCTCAACCTAAGCTAAACATCATATCTCAAAACCATGAAAACAGATACATGTACATTTTTCCCAATAAGACTTATGTGTTATTAAGAAATCCTAAGAGCATCGCCATGACACAAGATGTTCCTCTTTTTTGTCCCTCCCTTTCAATAAAGAATTGGACATCTATCCATGAACCAAGAATTGGGCATCTATCCAAAAACTTCCCGGGTGGCTCAGACAGTAAAGCATCTGCCTATAATACAGGAGACCCAGGTTCGATCTCTGGGTCGGGAAGATCCTCTGGAGAAGGAAATGGCAACCCACTGGAAAATCCCATGGATGGAGGAGCATGGTAGGCTACAGTCCATGGGGTCGCAAAGAGTCGGACACGACTGAGCGACTTCACTCACTCCAGGAACCAAAGCACCTTTGCAGGAGCTGTGGGATCCAGCACGACACACCAAGGGACTTGCCAACCGTGCATCAGACAGCCGGCAGAAAGACTTCAGTACACGCGGTGAACTGGAGGAACAGCAACCCGTCCCAGATCATCTCATGACAGTCAAGAAAAAACTTGTGAAGTGCTGACTGGGCAGGTACCCATGGACAAGACAGAAATTACAGAAGTCCAGGCTTCCCAAAGGGAGATTCTAGCATGCCACTGGAGTAAAAACATATGGCATGCATTTTTGCAACATGTGAATACATGTAATATGTGAATGGGTTTGGACACAGGGACGACAGTAAGACCTTTACCTGTGCTGTTCTTCGTCCCTCAAGGGGATGAACAAGCAGTGGGCCTCCACCTCTAGTAGCGAAGAACTAGAGCAGGAAATGAGTGACTTCTCCAGCTGTACCCAATGCAGCTGGAGAAACCCATTTTTCTCTAGCAGCACCCAGAGTACAGAGACCAGAACGCCATGGCTGGAAGGAGCAAAGAGAACAAGAAAAAAGGCAGACAAGAATACGGTATCAAAGGGCATTAAAGGGACATGGTTCCTACTGAATTAACTCAGCAGGAAATCTACCCGCAAGCCTCTGGGAGTAGCACACCTGGGGACCTACCTGCCTACCAGGTCCCTGGGCACCCTCAATTTCCTAAATGCTAGATACACACCGCCCGCCACGCTGCAGCTGGTTGCCTGTGCACACTGCCCAGGACAGCAGGGACAGCTGGCTCTAGACAGTGAGTTCAAGAAAATAGGCCAGGGTCTACCGGCAAGGAAGCGGTCAGAAACGTGAGCTATACTGCCACCTTCTGGAAAATGAGGTGTCCAGCAGCCAGCCTGATGAGTTGTAAAAACAAGACATAAAAGTTCAAGGGTTCGGCCACAAGAGGGAGCAAGAGAGTGGAGCAGGTGTACCCATACAGACGCGGAAAAACCCCGGGTAACAGCACTAACAAACGGAATACTCTATTTGAAAGCAACTAGCATAGATTGCTGAAGCTGAAACTCCAATACTTTGGCCACCTCATGCTTAGAGTTGACTCATTGGAAAAGACCCTCATGCTGGGAGGGATTGGGGGCAGGAGGAGAAGGGGACGACAGAGGATGAGATGGCTGGATGGCATCACTGACTCGATGGACATGAGTTTGAGTAGACTCCGGGAGTTTGTGATGGACAGGGAGGCCTGGCGTGCTGCGATTCATGGGGTCACAAAGAGTCGGACACGAATGAGCGACTGAACTGAACTGAGCATAGATTTTCCCTGGAGGAGGAAATGGCAACCCACTCCAGTATTCTTGCCTGGAGAACTCCAAGGACAGAGAAGCCTGGCAGACTACAGTCCATGGGATGGCAAACAGTCAGATACGACTGAACTGCTAACACTGGGGAAAGGTCAGAGGTGTCCCCATGGGGCCCTGCTCCGCCCTGCAGAGGCCTGGTGGTCCATGCAGCCAGCCCCATGGGCTAGACCTGCCCAGAAGACTCCTCAGAAGCAGCCAGCCCTGAAGCATAGATTTAAAGATGTATCTGCTAGTTCAAATGTGAAAGCAAGCAGTACAAAACTACCAGCAAGATGAAAACCAAAATCAAGGAATCATGTCATCAACAAAGATGCTTCTTCAACAATCAAGCTGTAAGGTACAAAATTCTGTGATCTAGCTGATAAAGAATTCAAAATAGCTGTTTGGAAGAAACTCAACAAGCTACAAAAAAAAATCACAGAAAGACAATTCATTGAAATCTGTCTCCCTCTCACACACACAATCATGATTATCATAGCAAAGGAAATCATCAACAAAATAAAAAGTCAATCTATTGAATGGGAGAAAACATTTGCAAGTTATATATCCTAAAGGAGGCTAATATCCAAAATATATGAAGAACCTATGAGTAAAAAAGCAAACAATCAAATTTTTTAAAATGAGCAGATCTAAACGCAGTTGACCCTTGAATAACATGCATTTGAACTGTGAGGTCCACTAGTATGCAGGTTTCTCTCTCTCAGTAAGTATGTGCTATTGTATTATTACACGATTCATGATTGGTTGAATCCACAGATGCAGAACCAGGGATACAGAGAGCTGACTAAACAGTTATTTGCAAATGTGACTGTGTCAGAGGGTTGGTACCCCAAACCCCTGCTTTGTTCAAGGGTCAATTGTAGGTGTTTTTCCAAAGAAGACCTACAGATGTTTACAGAAAGATGTTCAACATCACTAATTATCAGGTAAATGCAAATCAAAACCACAATGAGATATCACCTCACAACCTGTTAGAATTTTTATTTTCTACAAAAGACAAGAAATAAGTGTTGGCAAGGATGTGGAGAAAAGGGAACCCCTGTACACTGTTGGTGGGAATGTAAATAGGTACAGCCACTATGGAAAACAGTATGGAGGTTTCTCAGAAAATTAAAAATAGAACTACCATATAGCCCAGCCATTTCACTTCTGGATAATTATCCGAAGAATATGTAAACCTATTCAAAACCATATATGTACCCCTATGTACATTGCAGCATTATTTACAATAGCCAGGCTATGGAAACACCTAACTGTTCATCAATGTATGAATGAATAAAGATGAGAGATGTGTGTGTATGAATACTCCTCATTCATAAAAAGAAAGCTGTGCCTGTTGTGACAGCACAGGCGGACCTTGACGGTATTATGCTAAGTGAAATAAGTCAGAGAAAAACAAATACTGTATGATTTCATTTTGTGCGGAATATAGAAAAAGGAAAAAACATCTCACAGATACTGAGAACAGATTGGTGGTTACCAGAGAGGAGAATTGAGGCAAAATTGGTAGATAGGGTCAGTTTGTATGGTGATGGATGGTAACTTTGAGTTATGCTGGGGATCCCTTTGTAGTGTACACAAACCTTAAATTATGTTTTAGGTCAAGTAAAAAAAAGTGTTCAAAATGAGATATTTACTGAAGAGATAAAAGTCATTTAAAAGAACTAAGCAAAATTTCTGGAGCTAAAAAAAAAAAATCAATGAATGAAACGAAAAAAATGCAATAGAGAGCACCTGGAATAAAGCAGAGCAAACAGAAGACAGAATAAATGAGATGATAGGAATTTTGAAATAACCCAGTCAGAAAAGAACAAAGAAAAAAGAATGAAAAAGAGAAGAAAGTGTATGTGACTTGTAGAAGTCTATCAAAGAAGTAAATATTAGAATATTCAGGGTTTTACACAAAGAAAGGGGGAAGGGGGCAGATAGCTTATCTAAAAAAAATAGCTCAAAGAACTCAAACCTGGGAAGTGAATTAGACGTCCAAATTCATGAAGCTAATAGATTAATTTATTATCTCAATGCAAAAAGATCTTCTCCAAGACATTAATATGAAACTGTCAAAACTCAAAAACAAAGAGAATCCTAAAAGCAGCCATGGAAAAGAAATTATAATCTACAAAAGGAAGCCCCATTAGGCTATCAGTGGGTTTCTCAGCAAATACTCTACAGGTCCAGATTAAGTGAAACGACACATCCGAAGAGTTTAATGAAAAAAAATCACCAGCCAAGTATATTCCATCCTGAATTTTGAAAGAGAAATAAATATTTTCCAAGACAAAAAGCTGAGGGAGTTTATCACCACTAGCTCTATCTTGTAAGAAATGTTGAAAGTAGTTCTTCAAGTAGAAATGAAATGACACTAATCAGTGACATGAAAACATATGAAAGAACACAGCCCACCGGTGAAGAAAAATAAGCAGTCAGATTTAACACCTTTAATTATATAATGCAACAGCGTGTTAACCACTTAACTACAGTACAAAGATTAAAAGGAAAACAATAATTATAGCTATGCAATTTGTTAATGAATATACCATATAAAAAGTGGTAAATAATGGCATCAGAAATAGAAAAGGGGGGAGTAAAAGGGTGAAGTTTTTGTAGACAATTACAGTTAAGTTGCTATCAGCTTAAAATGGACTGTTTTATTTATGAGATGTCCAACATAAGCCTCATGGTTACTACAAAGTAAAAATCTAGAATAGATGCACAAAAGATAATCAGAAATAGAACCACAGAAAAATCACCTACTTACAAAGATACATATAAACAGAGGGGAAAAGAATCAATGGAAATACAAAACAATCAGAAAACAGAAAGATGGTATTAGTAAGTTCTTAGATATCAACACTGACTCTAAATGCAAGTGGACTGAATTCATCAGACAAAATGCACAGTGACTGAATGCATTTAAAAAAAAATCAAGACCCAACCAAATGCTGCCTACAAGAAACTCACTTCAACTTTAAGGACATACACATAGGCTCAAAGTGAAGGGATAGAAAAAATATATTTCATAAGTGGAAAATGAAAGAAAGCAGAGATAGTTATACTTTTATCAAACAATGCATACTTGAAGTCAAAATTCATAACAAGACCAAGTCATGTAATGATAAAGGGATCAGTCATCAAGAAAATATAACAATCATAAATATCTATGTATACAACAGAGCACATAAATATATCAGGAAAATACTAACAGATCTGAATGGATAAATAAATAATATAATAATAGTAGGGGATTTCAGTATCCAACTTTCAGCAATGGATAGGGCATCCAGAAAGAAACCCAAGAAGGAAACACTGGACTTGAACCATACATTAGACCGAATGGACTTAACAGATATTTGTAAAATATCCCATCCATTTTTCCATTTTTTTCAAGTGCACATGGAACATTTTCCAGAAGTGATCAAATGATAGTACTCAAAACAGTATAGCAAATTTAAGAAGACTGAAATCATACCAAGCATCTTTCCAACCACAACTATATGAAACTAGAAGTCACAAGAAGAAAGCTGGAAAATCTAGGAATATGTGGAAATAATGACTGCTCAACAACCTTGGGTCAAAATAGCAATTTTTATTTTTATTTTTTTGAGTTTTTTTTTTCATTTGTTTTTATTAGTTGGAGGCTAATTACTTTACAATATTGTAGTGGTTTTTGCCATACATTGACATGAATCAGCCATGGATTTACATGTGTTCCCCATCCCGATCCCCCTTCCCCATCCCATCCCTCTGGGTATTCCCAGTGCACCAGCCCCGAGCACTTGTCTCATGCATCCAACCTGGGCTGATGATCTGTTTCACCCTTGATAATATACATGTTTCGATGCTGTTCTCTCGAAACATCCCACCCTCGCCTTCTCCCACAGAGTCCAAAAGTCTATTCTGTACATCTGTGTATTGAAAACAGAAATAAAAAAAAAGAAAACAGAAATATAACATATCAAAGCCTACAGGATGCTAAAAAAAGCACTTTTGAAAGTTTTTTTTTTACTTTTGAAAGTTTAGAGTGATAAATACATGTATTACAAAAACAGATTACAAATAAACAACTTTACACCTCAAGGGACTAGAAAAAGAAATTTCTTTTCTAAGCCCAAAATTAGCAGAAGGAAGAAAGTAACAAATTTCAGAATGGAAATAGAGACCAGAAAAATAGAAAAAAAATTAAACTAAGAATGGATTCTTTGAAAAATTAAGCAGAATTGATGAATCTTTAAGTAGACTAAGAAAGTAAGATTCAAATAACATCAGAAATATAAAATATGACCCAAATGAACTTATCTACAAAACAGAAACAGATTCACAGATACAGAGAACAGACCTGTGGTTGCCAGTGTGGTAGGGGAGGGATGGACTGGGAGTCTGGAGTTAGTAGATGCAAACTATTACATTTAGAATGGATAAATAAAAAGGTCCTATTGTGTAGCACAGGGAACTATATTCAGTATTCTGTGATAAACCATAATGGAAAAGAATATGAAAAAAATGTATATATGTGTAACTGAATCATTTTGCTGTACAGTAGAAATCAACAAAACACTGTAAATCAACAACAATAAAATAACATTAAAGAATAACATCAGAAATCAAAGAGGAGACATTGCAACTGATACTATAGAAATACAAAGAATTATAAGAGACTACTATGAATAATTATATGCTGGGAGATTACATAAAATAGAAGAAGAAATGGATAAATTCCTGGAAACACACAATCTTATACCAAGACTGGATCATGAAGAAATAGGTAAATTGAACACACCAAGTAAGGAGATTGAATCAGTAATCAAAAACTTTCCAACACAGAAAACCTCAGGATCAGATGGCTTTACTGGCGAGTTCTACCAAAATTTGAGAGAAAAATTAATATCAATCATTCTCAAATTCTTCCAAAAAAGCCACAGAAGAGGGAATACTTCCAAAATTATTTCATCAGGCCAGCATTATCCTGATGTCAAAGTCAGGTAAAGACACTACAACAAAACTACAGATCAATATCCTGATAAATACAGATGCAAAAACTCTGTAACAGCAAACCAAAATTTATAACATGTAAATAAGGATTATATACCACAAACAAATGGAGTTTATCCCTGGGATGCAAGGCTAGTTCAACATATGTAAATCAATAAATATCATATACCACTTTAATAGAATGAAAGGTAAAAAATCATATGATCATTTCATTTAGATGTAGAAAAAGCATCTGATAAAATGTAACATCCTCTCATGATTAAAAAAAGAAACTGGGTATCTAAAGGACGTGGTGGGGGTAATTTAGTCGCTAAGTCGTGTCCAATTTTCATGACCCTATGAACTGTAGTCCACCAGGCTCCTCTGTCCATGGGATTCTCCAGGCAAGAATACTGGAGTGGGTTGTCATTTCCTTCTCCATATAAAGAATGTATGTCAACATAATAAAAATCATATGAAACAACACTGCAACTAACACTGTAATTCAAAGGTGCAAAACTAAAAACTTTCCTGTAAGACCAGCAACATAACAAGGGAGCTCATTCTCACCACTCTTATTGAATGTAGTACTGGAATCCTAGCTAGAGAAATTAGGCAAGACAAAGAAATAAAAGGCATCTAAATCAAAAAGGAAGAGGTCAACTGTCATTATTTGCAGAGGATATAACAGAAAATCCTCATGACTCAACCAAAATAATGGCTAGAATAAACTGACTCAATAAAGTTGCCGGATATAAAATCAATACACAGAAATCAATTTTTATACACTAACAATAAAACATCTGAAGGAGAAACGAAAATATCCCACTCATAATGCAATCAGAAACAGTGCTTAGGAATAGATTTAATCCAGGAGATAAGAGATCTGTATATTGAAAACTATGACTTTGATCAAAGACATTGAAGACAAACAAAGGAAAATATCCTGAGTTCATATATCAGAAGAATTATTAGAATGTCCATACTATTCAAAGTCATCTATAGATTCAATGCATTTCCTATTAAAATTCCAATGGGATTTTTCATAGAAATAGAAAAAAATTCTAAAATTTGTATAGAACTACAGAACTCCCTGAATAACCAAAAGGTCAACAATGGAAGCATCACACTTCTTGGTTTCAAACCATACCATAACGTAACTTAAACAGTATGGTACTGGTATAAAAATAGATATTTTGAGCACTGGAACAGAATAACCCCAAGAAATAAACTCTTGCATTTACAGTCAAGTAATATTTGACAAAGGAGCCAAATACACTCAATGGGGAAGCGTAGTTTATTTAACAATGGGGTTGGGAAAACTGGATAACCATGTGCAGAAGAATCAAATAAAAATAGTATATAATATCATTTATATTGAAAATCTAAGGGAACTCCCTGGCACGTCGGTGGTTTGGATTCCAGACTTTCACAGCTGAGAGCCCAGGTTCAATCCCTGGTTGAGGAAATAAGATCCCACAAGCTGCATGGCATGGCCAAAAGAAAAAAAAAAAAGCCAAACTTGTAAAATCAAGAGAGTAGAATGGTGGTTACCAGAGGCTGGGGAGCAGGGGAATTAGGGAGATGTTGTTTAAGGGTACAAACTTGCAAAAAACATAGATAAATAAGTTTTGGAGATCTAACACACAGCATAGTAATTACAGCCAACAATACTGTATTATAAACCCCAAAGTTGCTGAGAGTTCAGTGCTTAACTGTTCCCACCACAAAAAAAGAACTAGGTGATATAATAGAGGTGTTAGCTAACACTATGGTGTTAATCACGTCATATGTAAATATATTACGTCAACACACACATCTTAAACATGTGTGCTTAGTCATTCAGTTGTGTCTGACTCTTTGCGACCCCATGGACTATAGCCCACCAGGCTCCTCTCTCCATGGGGATTCTCCAGGCAAGAATACTGGAGTAGGTTGCCATACCCTCTCTCCAAGGGATCTCCCCAAGCCAGCGATGGAACCCAGGTCTCCGGCATTGCAGGCAGATTCTTAACTTTTTGAGCCCAGGTTGTGTCAATCATTTCAATAATAAATCTCTAACATTAAGAAACTATAGAAGTCTACACTTTTTGAAATATTTGCATTTACTCATTAGTATACATAATTCATGTAAATTTTATTTTTGCATTCTAAGGCAGTCCTTGAAAGCATAATACATTTTTAAAAAAGTCTGTGTGGGCCCTGCAGTGACTCATGTTTACTAATGGAGAAGATTCAAAGGAAACAGTCTGCTGGGTAATAGCTTCTGTAGTGAGTATATATTTGCCTTTCATGAAAAACCAAACCTGCATCAGGACCCCAGCTGAAGGCTGAAACTGCTTGCTTAGTATTCTCAAGCAGTACTTGCACTGGTGAATATGGGCAGGGAAAATTTGAGGGGCCCATTAAAACAGACTGTTTCTTTTGCTCTAGTCATGCAGGGAATATTTTCAGAGTGGACATGGAGTTCTTTGGGGGTCGACATTGGAGTTTCTATTATTTATCTGCTTTCAAAATACCTTCACCTCACATGATGGTGAGTCATTTTGTGATGTTCAAATCCCTAGTCATGAGTTTGAGCAAACTCTGGGAGATGGTGAAGGAAAGGGAAGGCTGGCGTACTGCAGTCCACGGGGTCAGAAAGAGTCAGGTACAACTGAGGGACGGAACAACAACCAATTTTGTGCTGATGTTCAAGCCCCCAGTACTGGTTGTTCTGAGGCTCAAGTTTATCCTGCCCTTTGCTCCACTTGGTTCAGCCTCAAAACACGCAGGGGGCTTCCAATGACTCTTTGGCCGAAGCTATATAGTAGTTAGCTTTTACTATTTGACAAAGTACTGCAAAGCTCTGGCTTAGAACCAACATTAATTGAGCTCACGATACTGTGAGTCAGCTGGCTGATGCTGGGCTGCCCGGGTTGATCTTGTCCAGCTGCAAGCCCTCTTCAAACCTCTGATGGCCTCAGAATTTTTCAGCTCCCCCTGGCCAAAGCAAGTCACTTGATCATCCCAGATTCAAGAGGCAGATAGACCATCCCCTTGTGAAGAGAGAAAAACAATTACGGCCAGGTTTGCAATCCACCACAGTTTATTTAAACTGATTTCCTGTAGCTTGTAATGAACCACTGATGAAAACTTTTAATTAATTTCTTTGGCCACACCACATGGCTTGTGGGATCTTAGTTCCCTGACCAGGGAGTGAACCCAGGCCCTCAGCAGTGAAAATGTGGAGTCCTAACCACTGGACTGTTGGGGAATTCCCTATTTTTAATTTTTAAAGTGTTAATATAATGTTTTTATAATCATATCTCATTGGCACAATGATCACACAGCTAATCAGGCAAACTTTACAAGAAATACATTAAGTTGATAAACCAACAGTGACTACAAACCAATCTCCTGCTGACATTTTAACCCTTAAAAATGGGTAATCCCACTTTCAAAGACTTTAGGTGGGCTATTTAATGATCTTGGAGACTCACATTGTGTGTATACATATATTTTTGTGTCCTGAAACTACTTCCTTTGCAAATTTAGTCCATAATATTCCCAAGTGCTTTTCTCCTAGTAGGCAAGGAGGGAAAGTTCTGGAAACTGCTGTTGTGGCAAACACAATAACGGCTCACATACTCTGTTGCAGAAGAGAGCAGTTCTGATGATTTTGTCACACTTGGTGTATATTTTACCAGAAATGCTGGAAGTTTATATTTAAAACCCCTCCCAAAGTGGTAGAAGTGGCTCAGCACATAATGTTGAATCTCCCAGCTCAATAAAACACTTCTGTATCCTCAAGCAGTGATGAGGCCATCTGGAGCCTGGCATGACCAGACCAATGGGCAACACTGGTTACTACTCCGTCTCCTCAAGGAACATTAACTAAAATGTCCTTTTAAAGCAAAGCATCTGGACCGATTTATCACTGTTTAACAATGCAAGGGGGTTGCATCTTAACAAGAGGACTGCATTAAGATGCTGAGGATACAGCATAAAGAAACTCAACAAGGACAGAAATGACTGTCAACATCTCACCTTGCCCAAGACTTAGAACTCAGTGTCATGGGTGGCAAAAAATCCCCATTCTATGTTTCCGTATTTCAGAGTCTCTTCGACTTTTCAAAATAAGATAAAAAGTTGCCCCTATATTAGATTCTTCAGAAACAGATGTCACTTCATCAACACTGAGCATTTCCTGACCCACTCACATACACATATACACAGAGATCTGACCAAACTCCTGAATGAATCCTGACTTCTCAGAGGCCTCCTCATCCAGCCCCTGACCCCCGATTGATGGTTCCTTCCTCAGGGTCAGTACTGAATCTTGAAGGCTCTTCAGTAGTGTAGTAACACCTTAGGTTCCTGTTTAGAAAACTGTTTGAGCTGCAAGATTGGGAGCTAGTTTCTGCTGGGTTAAAGAAGGAACCCCAAACAGAGATGCTTAAAGAAGCAATCGTATCATTGCTCATGATTCTGTGGGCAAAGCAAATCACGTGGCCAAACCCTGAGTCTGCGCCCGTAGGGGCCAGCTAAAGGTGTGGATAGGGAAGGTGGAAACAAACAGGGAACCAGCACTGCAGTCATTTACTGCAGAGGGCTTCATCATTTCACCTGTGAGTTCCTTCAAAACTTGTGGCTGGATTTTCTACGACCCTGGTGACTTTTTCTTTTGACATATGAGAGACAATGAGGCTTTATTAGTTGCTCTGTCGTGTCTGACTCTTTGCAATCCCACAGACTGTAGCCTGCCAGGCTCCTCTGTCCATGGAATTCTCCAGGATAAGGAGGATGATCAGGGGACAGGAAAGTATGTATGTTCTCTTTTCATTTCTATTTATGTTTAAGTCAACTTCAATGTATACTCTTTTTGTTTTTTAACTGAAACTAGTCTAGTGTTTTACAAACCAAGAGAATTCATCCTGCCAACTTTATAGAAATATTAAGTAACCATGACCACAGCATGTTATCCCCTAGAACGTCACCACGGCCTGTAGATCTACATTCAGAGAAGTAGTCATTTCCATTTATTTTTTTATTTATAAGTTAGTTCTCTATGTACACAAAAGACACCACTTAATCAACTGTTTCAAGTATAAAAAAGAATACTTGTTCTTTTGGTCATGATTTTTATCTCTTGGAAATGCTCTAATTGGATGATTCATTCATTCCAAAAATAGTATTTAGCTCGTTATGTGCAAGAAACACAATGCCATGGGAGATACTGTTTTCCTATTTGCTCTCCCCTCCCTAGCCCAGGCTAATTCACTCATTCCTTATTTGTTCAGCAAATATATACTGAGCATATTATAGGCCAAGTGCAATGACAGCTCTGCATAGCAAACTCATACATTCAATCCACACCTATGTACTGAGTGTCTGTTATGTGGCAGGCTCTATACCAGGCCCAGCTCCAAGGGTGAGCTAAATTTGCCAGGCTTTTCTTTCTGTGGTTTACAGTGGACTTGGAAATACAGACATTAATCGGAAAAAAAAAATCACACAAACATGAGTATATTAAATCACAAAATGAGATAAAAGTACAACAAAGAAAAGAACAGCCGGCACTAGGGAGCTACAAAAGGCTTCCCTAAGCGATGCTTGAGGTGAGATGAGAGGTCTGGGAAAAGCCAGTGGGGGAACAAGAGAAGAATCCATGGCAAAAACCCCAGCCCAGAACTGAAGGAAGGAGGGGCGGGGAGGGAGATGGAGGCGGGAAGGTGTGAGGGTGAGGCTGGAGGTGGGGGTTGGGGGTGACTGATGCTGTTGAACCTGTGTAGGGCCCTTCTCTGGGTACAAAAGCTTCTCTGTTTCTCCCGTTTCTTATTGGCAGGAAAGGGGCTTGAGCCCCGAGACCTGCCCTGAGTTCCAAGGGTCAGAGGCAAACAATTACTAGTCAGGGAATGAAAGGGATGCAGAAACAGTGTGCATGCTAACTTGCCTCAGTCATGTCCGACTCTTTGCGATGCCATGGACTGTAGCCTGCCAGGCTCCTCTGTCCATGGGGATTCTCTAGGCAAGAATACTTGAGTGGATTGCCATGCCCTCCTCCAGGGGGTCTTCCTGACCCCAGGATCGAACCCGAATCTCTTATGTCTCCTGCAGTGGCAGGTGGGCTCTCTACCACTAGTGCCACCTGGGAAGCCCCACAGAAACAGAACCGTCAATAGTGACAAATGCATGACATTATGGTATCATATAGAAAACTTCCATCACCCCCCAAATGTCCTATGCTTCATCATTTCATGCCCCTATACCCTCCCCTCCAAACCTCACTCACCCCAAATAAGGAACCAACTCACCACCCCTGTCCTCAGGGAGTAAGCAAGCCACGTGTTACTTTGTTCTCCCTCTGTGAATCCCAATAAAGCCTTGCCCCCCCCCAAAAAAAAGTAAATATAGTGCAAAGATGGGGCAGTGTCCTGGTTCCTTCTCAAGAAAGATACTTAACACTTTGGAGCTCTTCTACACTAAGGCCGCAACCCAGGTGGAAGATGGTAACTTCAGGCTGAGCACGAGAGTCCTGGAGTACCTCCCTGTTAACTCATCACCCACCAGTCAGGACAAAATCACACCACCTGCAGCCCTGACCCCAAATACTGCCTAAAAACATCTCTTCCCCGAAACCAGAGTGTTCCAGGTTTTTTGAGCCTGAGGCGCCCTTTCTCCTTGTTTGGCCCTGCAATAAACCCTTCCGTGCTCCAAACTTTGATGATTCAATGTGTTTGGCTTCAGCTGGGCATGGGCACACACAGTCGCATTTGGTAACACGGTGAAGGGCTGTCCATCACAGTAACTACATGGGCTTTTATCTTAAGATAAATGAGAGTGACGGAAGGATTTTAACTGGCAGGGAGACATGGTCAGATTTGTTTCTAAAGTGACTGCTCTGTTATGTTGGAGAAGACACTGGTGTGAGCGCAGGGAGATGAGGAGGAGAAATCCCTGTTGTCCAGGAGGGAGCCTTGACTACAGTGGTGCCAGTGTCAGTGGAGAAAAAGAAGATGGACTGCGGATTTATAGGAGGTAAAAACAACACACTCTGGTGATGGGTGTGCACAAGCTTAGAGAGAAGGGGGTATCAAAGCTGACTCCAAGATCAATGGCTCAATAATACCTTTAGTAAGCTTTCTACCTCTAATCTACACCCAATTCTAATCTGTGTTTTTAAATCTAAACCATGTTTTTTCCCTCACCACTATCCTCTTAAGTGTGTAGTTGCTCAGTCATGTCTGACTCTTTGTGACCCTGTGGACTGTAGCCCACCAGGCTCCTCTGTCCATGGGATTCTCTAGGCAAGAATACTGGAGTGGGTTGCCATTTCCTTCTCCAGGGGATCTTCCCAACCCAGGGATCGAACCTTGGTCTCCCGCATCACAGGTAGATGGCTTTACCCTCTGAGCCACCAGGGAAGCCCACCCTCTTAAGGCAACTCAATTCTGATGCCCTCTACCTGGAGATGCATAAGATCCCACAGGTTATGGGCCCCCTTCAGACATCAATCACAAATCAGGGTTGTTACCTGTGCTTCTGACCCACCAGCTATAGATCATATCACCACCCCCTGCCCTCAGGTCTGATTAACTCATTCGAGCAGCTCACAAAACTCAGAGAAACACGTGACTTACTGGAGTATGGTGATATGAGGGAAGGCCACCACTCGGGAACAGCCAGAGAGGAGATCGGCGTGGGACTTGTGGAAAGGGCTGCAGAGCTGCAATGCCTTCTCTAGGTGTGCCGCTCTCCTCAGTGCTCACCAGCCTGGAAAAACTCTGAACCCCACCCCTTTGGGTTTTTCTGGAGGCTTCATTACATTGGCCATTGGTGATAGAACTCAACCATCCGTGGCCCTCTCCCCCAGCAATCTGCAGGGGAGTGGGTAGGACTGAATGTTCCACCCTCTTATTACATGGTTGGTTCCCCTTGCAACCAGCCCCGCCCCAAGCTTAGGTGCTTTCCAAATAACCTTATTAACATAACAAAAGACACCTTTTTATTAATACTACTCTCATTGCATGCAATTCCAAGGTTTCAGGAGCTCTGTGCCAGAAATGGAGATGAAGACCAAATATACACATTATTATAAATCACAGTATCACATTATCAACTTGTTGGGAACAAGACACTTCCTTTTGAGTAAGAATTATGGAGGCCTTCCACGAGGTCACCCCACAAGATGTATCCATTAGTTTCTACTGTGACATAAACCACTTCCAAAATGTAACAGCTTAAAACAACAATCATTTATTTACTCACAGTTTTGAGGTTTGGCAATTGGAGCTATGCTCATGTGGGTCGTTCCCCTCCTGCGGGCCTCTGCGCTCAGGCTGGTGAGTGCAGTCAGCTGGAAGTTTAACTGACTAAGGGCCTTCAGCTGAGATGACCTAGTGATTGATTCCACCTGATCTCAGCTTCCAGAGGGAAAGCCTGGATTCTTTCCACAGTGGTCTCAGGGCTCCAAAGAAGAACAAGAGGCGATTCCCAAAGGGCTATCACTTTTCAAGCTTTTTTGCTTGCACTTTATTTACTTTCGCCTTACTGGACAATACAAGTCACACAGTCAAGCCCAGAGTCATTGTACAAGAGGCTCACTCAGGGGCATGGATATAGGGAGCTGTGACCGAATAGGGGAAAAACACTGAAACACTCTGCCACACAGGTTTTTTGTAGTTTTTTTTTTTTTTAATTTTGTACTTTTTGGCCAAACCGAGCAGCATTGTGGGATCTTAATTCCCTGGTCAGGGATTGAACCCACACCCCCTGCATTAGAAGCACAAAGTTTTAATGACCCGACCACCAGGGAATTCCCAGTTTCATTGTTTTAACTATGAATGACTTGAAAACTTCTGGGAGGATTTCCTACTATAATATCTCAGGGATTTACTTACATTTATGTAGAATCAATGCATTGTGACTGCCAACTAAAGAATGTCACTCACCTTCTAGCTCTACAAGGATTGTCATCAACTACTGCAGTCACTGACTTTCAGCACCCCCTGAACGGTGTTCAGGGCAGAAATCTGGAATGAGGCACTCTGTGAGCTGGGAAAACTGGCAGAACAGGCCTTTAGATACGTGTTTTCAGGAGACATTTTTATGAAACCAATTTCCTACATCTTCCCATACTTAGAAAGCACTAAAACCATTAACTAAGAGGTCTGTTCCTTGTGACTAGTAGTTACCTTCTACCAAGATGTGCCATGATAGCACGTAACCCTTCCATAAAACCAACATAATCACAAAATACTCCTCTTTGGAATAGTTCCCCAGAGCTATCTGAGAGGCTGTCTCCTGAGCTATAGTCCCCGTAAGTCCCCAAATAAAACTCAAACTCACAGCTCCCATGTTGTGCAGTTTTATTTCAGTCAACATTATCTAGGTACAACTACTGTTTGATCTGGTGTTCTTCATCTAGTGTCACACACACAGTGTATCAAGTAAATAGTTTGCCTAGTAAAACACCCCTTATTCCCTGCAAAATCTCATACTTTATATACCTATTGTTGCCCTGCTGTACCCTCAAAACAAGACAAACTATATAAAATATACAACACTTAACTAAATCACCTAACAAACATTACCTTTATTTCATGAGACTAAAGTTAGTAATTACCCCAAACTAGCCTCCTAACTATATCTATGCATTACTTAGGTATGTAAAGTTCATAAAGACAGACATCCCCCTCAATCTGCCATTTACTGCCAACAAAATCAAAGTGAAAGTACATTTTATTAATCTCCAAAAGAAAAAAAAATATTTCAATACTAATTTTAACACAAGCCAAACTACCATACTAAATACCAATATATCACTTAAATACATAATTCTTATACGTATAAAACCCAACTCAACCTGTTAACGTAGCTTAATAATTAAAGCAAGGCACTGAACTTCCCTGGTGGTCCAATGGATAAGAATCCGCCTGCCAATGTAGGAGACATGGGCTTGATCTCCGGTCTGGGAAGATTCCACATGCCACGGAGCAACTAAGCCCTCAAGCAGGCCCCGCTCTGCAGATGGCGAGCCAGAACTATTGAAGTCCAAGTGCCTAGAGCCTGTGCTCTGCAACAAGAGAAGGCACGGCAATGAGAAAACCATGCACCACAACTAGAGTAGCCGCCGCTTCCCACAACTAAAGTAAAGTTCATGCAGCAACGAAGACCTAGCACAACCAAAAAGAGAATAAATAATTTTTTTAAATTAAAAAAAAAATAAATCAAGGCACTGGAAACTACTTAGATGAGTTTACTAACTCTGAAAGCACATAGGTTTGGCCCCAGCCTTTCTATGAATTTCAGGTAAAATTACATATACAAGTACCTGCAGCCCAGGGAGAATGCCCTCTAAATCATAAAAGATCAAAAGGAGCAGGCCTCAAGCACACTAAAAAGCGGCTCACAACATCTTGCTTAACCATACCCCACGGGAAACGGCAGTGCTAAAAAGTAAGCTTGTCACCGAAAGTTTAAGCTACATTAACGAAACAGGGTTGGTAAACTTAGACCGGCCACCGCAGTCAGACAATTTACCCAAATTAATAGAAATCCACTGTAAAGCGTGTCAAAGAGTACCTCGAAATAAAGTCCTAGCTATGCTAACCATAAGCCAAATAAAAATAAATAATAAAATAAAATATAAAATATAAATACAATAAAATATTAAAATAATAATAAAATGAAAATCAGTTGCAAAATTGACCTTAACATTTCTGATTACACAACAACTAAGACCCAAACTGGGGTTAGATATCCCACTGTGTTTAGCCCTAAAACCAAATGATTCTAACAACAGAATTATTTACCAGAGTACTACTGGCGATAGCTCAACTCAAAGGACTTGACGGTGTTTCATACCCCTCCAGAGGAGCCTGTTCTATCATCAATAAACCCTGATAAACCTCACCAACCCTTGTTAATACAGTCTATATACTGCACACCCTAAAAGAAATAACAGTAAGCATAATGACCAGGCATAAAAACATTAGGTCAAGGCGTAACCTATGGGATTGGAAGAAATGGGTTACACTTTTTACCTCAAGAACATAAAATATTTTCTAAGAAAGCTTTTATGAAATAAAAAGCCAAAGGAGAATTTAGAGCACTTAATTCAATCAGGCACACACTGCCCTTCACCCTCCACAAACTTCAAAAACTTCTTTTAACTTATTAACAAGTATCAAACATATAAGCAGAGATTAAGTCACAAGGAAAGCATACTGGAAAGTGGGCTTGGATGAATCAAAAAGTGTGGCTTAAACAAATGCACTTACTTTATACCCAGGAGAGTGCATGCTCTGTGAACACTGGGAACTAAAACTGGCCCAAACTTCCCACCAAACTCAACTATTAAAAGGAAATTAAATAAAACACTTATTCAATATCTTAAGTATAGGAGACAGAAATTTTAACTTGGCAGTTTAGAGAAACAACTGTTAAAGGAATGACGCAAAAAAGTAAAAGTAGCAAAAACCAAAGTTTACCCCCTTTGACCTTTTGTACTGAATATGATGATTTAACTAGAAAACTTGAACAAAGAGAACTTCAGTTAACCCCCCTGAAACTAGAAGAGCTACTTATGAACAGTTTATAAGGACAACTCACCTAACAGACAAAACAGATCTCAGAGAAGAGGCGACAAGCCTAAAAGCCTGGTGCAGGCTGCAGTAACATGATGTTGCGTCCTCAGCAGTCCAGATCAGAGGGGAGAGTAACTGAACGTCCTCCCTCCACTGACCCTCCTCCTGGATCGTCCACCATACATCTAAAGCACTGATTCCCTAGCAAGCTCTCCAGGCCCTGCAGTATCACTTCCGGTTGGCTTTGGGCTTCTAAAGAGGAAAGCTTGAATTTTTTTGGTCTCCATTCTCCTGTATTTGACCCAAAGTGTTTCTGGGATCACTGTACATTTGCTTATGTCAGCTTTCCATTGTAAAAAAAAAAAAATAGCCCAACAGACACAGCTATTGTATTGGTCAGTTATTAGCATGTAATTGATGAAACAAAATCTGTTGCATACAATCAACAGTGATTGTGTTCACAGCGCTGTGAGTCAGCTGGGGAGTCTGTTGATCTAAGCGCCTGTGAGTCAGCTGCATGTCTATCTTATTGTCCTGGATCCACAGGGTTACCTAATCAGGATGTTTCAGTAATGACTTATCTTTTAAATCTACTGGCCACACTGAGTTCCCAGGATGGTTGGTTTGCTTGGAGGTTTTTTCATTTGCCTCTTTCTCCTTCCTTCTGCCCCTAACCCGACTCCCCTGTGTTTAAAATGTGGCTTTAAAAAAGTTTTAAGACACAGTAGCTTGTTCCTCTAACTTTTAAATTCAAATTTTTAAAAAGATTTTTTAAAAGATGCCTTTTCTTTTATCTACTACATTTATGAAATTTACAGAGACATTTTAGTTTATTATTTCTACACCTGTCAATTTCCAGAACAGGTGGGTAAGAAATCTGTTCATTACATTAAGATATCAAGGGCTCTTTTTATTACAACTATATCAAGACATTCCTTCCTTTTCTGGTATTATTATTCACAGAGGAAGGATCACCTTCTGTCCTTAACTTGAAATGAAAGTTCTAGCTAGACATTTATCAAACATCCAGCACTTTCAAAGGCTTCTCAGGCTATTTTGCCAGTTATCTGAGAAGGAATGATGATGAAAAAGAAGCTCTGAAACCTCCCCAGAGAATCAGTGATGAAAAAATAAATTACTTCTAGAATGAATAAATCTTCTGTGGTTGATGGGATGGGAGTTTGCTAATTTAGGGTCACCTACTTAGGAATAATTTCGTATGCTTTATGGATTAATCATAAATATTAATGGCAGAGGTTACTGAAGTAGAAAATAAAGGCTTACAAATACATATATCTGCAAATATTCATCATGGAAACTTTGTTGAATGAAAATGAACCACATTTCCAGCCTGGATGGGAGGGGAATTTGGGGGAGAATCAATACACGATTATGAATGGCTGAGTCCTTTTGCTGTTTACCTCAAACTGTTAGAACATTGTTAACTGGATATAGTCCAATACAAAATAAAAAGTTTAAAAGAAAAAAGAAAATGAGCCCCATATCTAGGAAGCAAGCCTGCATCAAAGACTAGAATATGGAATCAAAGTTCACCCAGCTGAACTTTAGGGCATGTGGCTCAATTGCACCTGTCTTTCTACTCTCCCACCACCATTTCTTTTTTTTTTTTCCACCACCATTTCTTGCTAACATTTCTGAATGGGTACATCACCCAGCTTTGGGCCCCAGAAATGCATATGGAAGGACAACAGTTAATTGTGATCTGAAGAGACTCAGTAGTGCTAAGAATTCTGGTAGTGTGGTTCAGAGCATTGGCTCTGGAGTCTGACATACTCAGACCTGTGTCTTGCTCTTAGACTTTGGGCAAATCACTCAACATCCCTGAGCCCCCTCTAGGGATTCAGAGAGCTTGTCTGTTCTGGAGAAGATTCTAGTCCTAGGATCAGCCTCCTTGAGCACCACTCCATCTGCCCCTCCCCACACCTGCCCACCCACGAGGCCTCTGAAATTCCCTCCTGGGGTTTTTGTAGGGAGAAGAACCTGAACCTTCCTTCTGGTGGAGACTTGGGGCTCTGGGCCCTTTATTTCCTAACTCACTGCCTTTAGAAGCATTTATCTTTGTCCCTCGCACCCCACCCAGTCAAGCATAAAGCCCTCCAAGCATTAAAAGGAAAAAAAAAAAGCAGAAAAACACTCAATAAATTATCTAGTCAGAATTAAATAGTATTAACTAATTTTAAGGATATTGGTGAGAATTCAACGTGATAATGTATGACAAAGCATATAATGCACTTAACGTGGATATACAATAACATCTCAATTAATATTATTATTATTGTTGTCTACTGATCACCTTATAAGAGCAACATTTTATAAACCAGAGGATCAACACTGGATATTGAACCTCTTGGGCAGTTTGCCTTCCCAGGTGGCTGAGTGGTAAACAGCCTGCCTGCCAATGCAGGAGATACAGGAGACATGGGTTTGATCCTTAGGTGGGGATGATCCCCTGGAGGAGGAAATGGCAACCCACTCCAGTATTCTTGCCTGGGAATTCCCATGGACAGAGGAGCCTGGTGGGCTACAGCCAATGAACTTGCAAGAGTCTGACACAATGAGCAACCGAGCACTCAAAGCACACACAGTGAACTGAAGTTCAGTCGCTCAGTTGTGTCCGACTCTTTGCAACCCCATGAATCGCAGCACGCCAGGCCTCCCTGTCCATCACCAACTCCCGGAGTTTACTCAAACTCATGCCCATCGAGTCGGTGATGCCATCCAGCCATCGCATCCTCTGCTGTCCCCTTCTCCTCCTGTCCCCAATCCCTCCCAGCATCAGGGTCTTTTCCAATGAGTCAGCTCTTCGCATGAGGTGGCCACAGTATTGGAGTTTCAGCTTCAGCATCAGTCCTTCCAATGAACACCCAGGACTGATCTCCTTCAGGATGGACTGGTTGGATCTCCTTGCAGTCCAAGGGACTCTCAAGAGTCTTCTCCAACACCACAGTCCAAAAGCATCAATTCTTCGGCGTTCAGCTTTCTTCACAGTTCAACTCTCACATCCATACATGACCACTGGAAAAACCATAGTCTTGACTAGACGGACCTTTGTTGGCAAAGTAAAGCACACACAAGACAGACTTAAATTCAAATTCTGGTTCCTTCTTTTTAAGGACATGCAAGGGCTTCCCTGGTGGCTCAGACAGTAAAGAATCTGCCTGCAATGCAGGAGACCTAGGTCCGATCCCTGGGTTGGGAAGATCCCCTGGAGTAGGAAATGGCAACCCACTCCAGTATCCTTGCCTGGAAAATCCCATGGACAAACAAGCCTGGCAGGCTGTCATCCATGGACTCACAAAAGAGTCAGACACAACTGAGCACATACACACACACACATCTTATCATGACTATTTTTCCTATCTACTAAAAGATAATAATAGTTAACATTTATTGAGCAGTTACTCTATGACACTCCTATTCTAAGCAATTTGTTTAGCCCTCACAACTCTTAAGAGGTGAAGACCATTATTATTTTCTAGATGAGGGAACAACGCAAACAAATTAAACAGCTAGACAGACAGCACACAACGAATTATTGTATGTCAAACCTAGGAAGAGAGCCCAAAAGCTTAACCATGTCATCCTTGTTCCCTAGTTTTCCTCTGATGTTTTAGAAATGCATTTTGTTCTCCCTCAAGATTCTTCTTATAAGTTGAGATTTGCTTTCTATTTGTTATCTATACAAGCTGCAATTCTTATACAACCTTTTAAAAAGTCAAACAATGTAAATGTATATACAGTAAAAGGGAAGGGACTTCCCTGGTGGTCCAGTGGGCAAGACCTCACACTCCTCACGCAGGGGGCCTGGGTTCAACCCCTGGTCAGGGAACTTGAACCCACATGCCACAGCTAAAGATCTCACATGCTGCAACAAAGATCAAAGATCCTGCATGCTGCAATTAAGACCTGGTGCAGCCAAATAAAATAAATAAAAATAAATATTTAAAAATAAATTTAAAAAAGGGCAAGTCTCCTACCCCATACTAGGAAAAGTATGGTCCTCTTCACACACTAGAAAAGCACCATAAATTGTTCAGTGTAGACCTTTCTTAAAAATCTCAATGGCATTCTCTACTGACATCACAATGGCCACAGTAGGAGAAAATCAGTGTCATGAGTTTATAATAGCAGGACTATAATATGCAGGAACTATGTCCAGAATTGCTTTCTGACTTCTGATCATTTCTGTTAAACTTTCCTCACTTAACCTCAACCTTTAAGGAGAATTTGGAAGAAGAAAAGTGACTCTGGAGGTAACTCCTAGGAGATAAAATGGCAACCGAGCCCTCCTTCAGACCAGATTCTGGGAAACTGAACACTCCAGTGACCAGGCACCATATACATGATGAAAAATTATTACCCAAGCCACCAGAAGGTGCATCATTCATAAAGCAGCATTCAAAAATGGCCATTCCCAAACCACCAGAACAGTCTTTTGCAGCTAAAGGTAAATTCTTAGAATGTGATTCATTCATTTATTCTACACACATATATTCAGCATCTACCGCATGCTACACACTCCTAGGTAATAAGAATTAAGAAACAGACTTAATCAGAAAATTTGAAAAAAACTCTGTCTTCATGGAGCATACCTTCTAGAGAATGGTAAGAGAAACAAACAAGCAAAGTCATTTAATAAAATATATGATGTGTCAGAAGGTAATAAATATTATGGAGGAAAAATATCAGAGTTAAAAGTGTTGGATAGGCCCAAGATTTTATTCATGTTGCTTATTTCTCATTTAAAATATTTTCTTCTATGGTCTTAGCTATGTTTTAAATTTTTGGCTTTCTTACTGTGAGATAGAATTTACATACAGAAAAGCACATAAAAATATAAATATGCAATTATATAAAGTATACATTATTATAAGGTGAACACCTTGTACCCACCACTCCACTCATGAGATAGAATGGCCTGCTATACAGTGAATGTTTGTGTCCCCCCAGAATTCATATTGTTGAAGCCTCATTACCAATGTGATGCTGTTGAGAGTTGGGCCTTTGGACATGATTATGTCATGAGGGTGAAGCCCTCATAAATGGGATCAGTGTCCTTATAAGAGAGACCCCAAAGAGCTCCCTTGTCCCATCTACCTTGTGAGGACAGAGTGTGAAGATGGTTGTCTATGAACCAGGAAGCAGGCCCTCTCCCGATATCGAATCTGCTGGTGCCTTGCTCTTGGACTTCCCAGTCTCCAGAACTGTGAAAAATAAATGTTTGTTGTTTAAGCCACTAGTCTATCATATTTTTGTTATCACAACCTGAATGGACTAAGACACGGCCCAACCACAACACCCTCCACAGACTTTCAGAGGTATCCACTATTCTGGCTTCCACATTAGTCACTCCCTTATTTTAATAACTTAACTACCTATAGATACCTTCCTGGGCTTCCCAGGTGGCACTAGTGGTAAAGAACATGCCTGTCAATGCAGGAGACATAAAAGACTTGGGTTCAATCTCTTAGTTGGGAAGGTCCCCTGGAGGAGGGCATGGCAACCCACTCCAGTGTTCTTGCCTGGAGAATCCCATGGACAAAGGAGCCTGTCACGCTACAGTCCATGGGGTCACAAAGAGTCGGACATGACTGAAGCAACTTAACACACACACACACATATACTTCTCTAAAAAATGATAGTATAGCCTTTGGGATTTCCTCCGTGATGAGGAGCTTCTTGCACTCCTCTAACCATTTTTCTAAATTGGGTTGTCTCCTTTCTTCTTATTGATTTACAGATGTTTCTTTCAATTCTGGACACAAGTGCTTGGTTATATATATATATGATGCAAATATTTGTCTCTTCTCTGACTGGTGTCCTCACTTCTTACAATGTCTGTGATAGGCATGGAAGGGGCTCTGGCCACCTGTGAAGAGGGAGGTTAGCTGATAGCCTCCTGCTGTTGGGTCCTCTGGGGTCCTTCTTAGTGTCTGAACTGCACTTAGGCTTTTTGGGGTGGCCACTGGCCCATGACTGAGCACGTGGTGGTACTCAGGGCTGGCCATTTCTTTCTCTTTTAAAATTAAAACAAAAATTATTTTATTTATTTACTTTTGGCTGGGCTGGGTCTTCGCTGCTGCATGGGCTCTTCTCTAGTTGCAGCGAACAGGGGCTACTCTCTAGTTATGCTTCTCAGACTTCTCATTGTGGTGGCCTCTCTTGTTGTGGAGCATGGACTCTAGGGCCCATGGGCTCTAGTCATTGTGACTCATGGACTCTAGAGCTCAGGCTCAATAGCTGTGGCATATGGGCTTAGCTGTTCTGTGGCATGTGGGATCTTCCTGGACCAGGGATCAAACCCATGTATCCTGCATTGGTAGGCAGATTCTTTACCACTGAGCCACCAGAGAAGCCCCTCAGCAGTTTATTTTTCATCATGTCTTATCTTTCAGTGGTTTCATGAACTCCAGGCTGGTAGGTGCCTTAGGAAAATTATTTCTGGTGGCTTCCAATAGCCTCAGGTTGAGAGGCTTTGTGGTTTGATTAGGCCAGACACCTTGCAGGCATTTCCTGTCCAGATTTCATCAACTAAGTTCAGGGCTTGAGGGACCCAGCTCATTGAAGCTAGGAGTTCTGGGGGTACAAATTTGCATGAGACAGTCATGTGCCAACTTCTCAGGGGCTCTTTTCCTTCTCTCTTCTACTCTAGCTGTGCTCAGAGCCAAGGCAGCCTTCTCTCTAGTTCCCTGGGATAGGGAATAAGGGCAGTCTTCTTGGGTCCCTTCATAATGCTGTAGAATCACAAGAGACTCCCTTTTATCATGACTGTGTCCTGGTCCTGGACATCTGGATCCCAGGTGTAAAGCTTATTCATCTTCAGTGCTCTGAAAGCTTATATCATGGACTACAGGCTACCATCCCCACATTAAATAACCTGGGATATATATATATATATATATATATATATATATATATATATATATATATATATATATATATATATATATATATATTAGGTCTTCCATAGTTTTAAGGTATTATTTCAATATTTCCAATGAGAAGGTTGATCCAAATCACCTAGTGTGATAAATATGGCCACCAATTATTTGCAGCTCTTTCTGTCAAGAGACAGGAACTATTTTCCCTTTCTCTGACTTCAGGCTGGGCATATGATTTGCTTTGACAAACAGAAAGCAGCAGAAGTGACACTGTAGGATTTCCAAGCCAAAGCCTCAAGGGGCCCTAGAATTTGCACTTCTGCTCAGTTGGAACCCAGCCACCATGAGAACAGCGAGCAACTTAGGTGCTCTGGTTGACAGCCTTAGCTAACTGTTAGATATGTGAGTGGGGTCACCTGGGGCCAGCCAGCTCCCAGCCAACTTGTCATCTGACTGGAGGCCCATAACTGATCCAAGCAAGATCAACAAAACTGCCCTCAATGAGCCCAGGCCAAACGGATGGTCCACAGAACTGTGATCAATACAATTGTTGTTTTAAACCACAAAGATCTGAGGCAGTCTCCTATGCAGCAATAGATAACTGACACATCCAGCTCACCAGTTATTAAAAACTGCAACTACCCTAAACTGAAATTTTGATGCTAAAAACATCAGTAACTTAATTGTGTTAATTATTTTGAGAAGATATTTATGCAAAATTTGTTAATAAGCTAAGGATATTCTACTTTAGGAACCACATATTTGTGGCAGAATTGGATTTTTAATTTTTTTCCTTTTGATTCTAGAAAATCTTTAAGCATACATGATTAGAATGGCCAAGTCCATTTGGATAGACTAAAGCCAATTGATCAGTAAAACATAATAAAAAAAACTCTACCTTACTTCTGCTAATCCCTTCCCTAAGTGGCCTAAAAGTAGCTCCACAAAAAGCAACTTTAAAAATAAAAACCATTGGACCTAGAGATTATCATACTATGCGAAGTAAGTCAGAAAGGGAGAGACAAATACCATAGATATCACTTGTATGTGCAATCTAAAACACAAGACAAATGAACATATTTATGAAACAGAAACAGACACACGGACACAGAAAACAGACTTGTGTTTGCCAACGTTGGGTTGGGGAGGGAAGGATTGGGAGTTTGGGATTAGCAGATGCAAACTAGTATATATAGGATGGATAAAAAAATGAAGCTGTACTGTATGGCCAGAGAACTATATTCAATATCCTGTGATAAATCATAATGAAAAACATATGAAAAAGGATATATATGTATAACTGAATCACTTTGCTGTACAGCAGAAATTAACACACTGTAAATCAACTATACTTCAATAAAATAAAGAAACAAAACTCATTCTTTAACCTAGAAAGCTGAGTGTAGAGAAAGGAATAGTCTAACTCTAAGGCCATTCACTTTGTTTCAAGTTAACATCCTAGTCACACGTTTTGGATAAAATTCTTCTTAATGTCTTTCCACAGCAAAGCTCAAAATATTTTTGGGAGTGAAGAATCTTTCACTATGTTTTCCTACTTCAGTAGTTTTTTTAGCATCTATGCATCTACAACTAAATTTCTTACTTATACTACATTGCAAAGCAGAATATCATTACTTCTCTTGGACAAAAATTAATTTGGATGACTCAGTTCTAAAGTTGTTTATGATTCTTTTTAGATTAGTACATTCAAGGAAACTTCTTCTGAAAAATGTTTTATTTTAAAGAAAAAGAGTTCCATTTAAAATGAAATTTATTAAAAAGATACCCAAGGAATAAATTGTAAAAACAGTTGGATCAACAACTATTCTATGATTAAAGGAATTTAATCCTATTTGTAGCTTATTAACATCCATATGAGTCTATTATGATTTTTTTTCAAAGTATCATATCTCATGTAATTGTATGTGGAAAGTGTTTACAAATTATTCTATAAATTATTCATCAATTTCCAGATGAGTTGTATTTTATTAGATTTGGATGCTAAAGTGCTATAGTGGATATATGATCAAAGTGCTGATGGACTACTGGAGAAGGAAATGGCAACCCACTCCAGTATTCTTGTCTGGAGAATCCCGTGGACAGAGGAGCCTGGTGGGCTGCCATCTATGGGGTTGCACAGAGTCAGACACAACTGAAGCGACTTAGCAGCAGCAGCTGATGGACCACAGTAATAAAAAACATTTTCTTAGAAATTTTATAAAACTCAATATGTACAAAGCTAATGAAAATTATAATGGAGGTTTTTTCCATTTAAAAAATTTATTATAATTTTTAATAAAAATCTTAAAGGTTATACTCCACTTACAGCGTTTACAAAATACTGGCTATATTCCCCATGCTGTACAATACATCCTTGTAGACTCTCTTACATCCAACATTTTGTACCTCCCACTCCCCCACCCCTATATGTCTCTCTCCCCCCTCCCCGTGGATAACCACTAGTTTGCTGCCTATATCCATAAGTCTGCTTCTTTTTCTTATAATCATCAGTTTGTTGTATATTTTATTTTTTAATTGAAGGATAATTGCTTTACAGAATTTTGTTGTTTTCTACCATACATCAACATGAATCAGCCATAGGTATACATATGTCTCCTCCCTCTTGAACCTCCCTCCCAATCCCACACCTCTGGGTTGACGCAGAGCCCCTATTTGAGTTCCCTGAGTCATACTGCAAATTCCCATTGACTATCTATTTCACATATGTTAATGGAAGTTTCCATGTTACTCTCTCCATACATCTCACCCTCTGCTCCCCTCTCCCCATGTCCATAAGTCTGTTCTCTGTATCTATTTCTCCATTGCTTCCCTGAAAAAAATTCATCAGTACCAGCTTTCTAGATTCCATATATATATATGCATTAGTATACAATATTTATCGTTCTCTTTCTGACTTACTTCACTCTGTATAATAGGCTCTAGGTTCATCCACCTCATTAGAACTGACTCAAATGCATTCCTTTTTATGGCTGAGTAATATTCCATTGTGTATATGTACCACAACTTCTTTATCCATTCATCTGTCGATGGACATCTAGGTTGCTTCCATGTTCTAGCTATTGTAAATAGTGCTGCAATGAACAATGGGATACATGTGTCTCTTTCAATTTTGGTTTCCTCAGAACATATGCCTAAGAGTGGGATTGCTGGGTCATATGGTAGTTCTATTCTAGTTTTTTAAGGCATCTCCATACCATCTTCCATAATGGCTGTATCAATTTGCATTCCCACCAACAGTGCAAGAGCATTCCCTTTTCTCCACACCCTCTCCAGCATTTATTGTTTGTAGACTTTTTGATGAGGGCCATTCTGACTGGTGTAAGTTGATATCTCATTGTAGTTTTGATTTGCATTTCTCTAATAATGAGTGATGTTGAGCATCTTTTCATGTGTTTGTTAGCCACCTGTATGTCTTCTTTGGAGAAATGTCTGTTTAGGTCTTTTTCCACTTTTTGAGTGGGTTGTTTCTTTTTCTGGTATTGAGTTGTATGAGCTGCTTGTATATTTTGAAAATAATCCTTTGTCAGTTGTTTCATTTGCTATTATTTTCTCCCATTCTGAGGGTTGTCTTTTCACCTTGCTTATGGTTTCCTTTGCTATGCAAAAGCTTTTAAGTGTAATCGGGTCCCACTTGTTTACTTTTATTTCCTTTACTCCAGGAGGTGGGATATAAGAGGATCTTGCTTTGATTTATGTCATTGAGTGTTCTGCCTATGTTATCCTCTAAGACTTTTATAGTTCCTGGTCTTACATTTAAGTCTTTAATCCATTTTGAGTTTATCTTTGTGTATTGTGTTAGTAAGTGTTCTAATTTCAGCCTTTTACATGTAGCTGTCCAGTCTTCCCAACACCGTTTATTGAAGAGGCTATCTTTGCCTCATTGTATATTCTTGCCTCCTTTGTCAAATATAAGGTACCCATAGGTGCATGGGTTTATTTCTGGGCTTTCAATCTTGTTCCATTGGTCTATATTTCTGTTTTTGTGCCAGTACCATACTGTCTTGATGACTGTAGCTTTGTAGTATAAACTGAAGTCAGGAAGGTTGATTCCTCCAGTTCCATTCTTTCTCAAGACTGTGTTGGATATTTTGGGTCTTTTGTGTTTCCATATGAATTGTGAAATTTTTTGTTTTAGTTCTGTGAAAAATGTCATTAGTAATTTGATAGGTATCACATTGAATCTGTAGATTGCATTTGGTAGTATAGTCATTTTCACAATATTGATTCTTCCTACCCAGGAACATGGAATATCTCTCCATCTGTTTATGCTGTCTTTGATTTCTTTCATCAGTGTCTTATAATTTTCTGTATATAGTTCTTTTGTCTCCTTGGGTAGGTTTATTCCTAGATATTTTATTCTTTTTGTCACAATGGTGAATGGAACTGATTTCTTGATTTCTCTGATTTTTAATTGTTAGTATATAGGAATGCAAGTGATTTCTGTGTCTTGATTTTGTATCCTGTGATTTTGCTAAATTCACTGATTACTTCTAGTAATTTTCTGATAGTATCTTTAAGGTTTTCTATATATATTATCATGTCATCTACAAACAGTAAGAGCTTTACTTCTTCTTTTCTGATCTGGATTCCTTTTATTTCTTTTTCTTCTGATTGCCATTGCTAGGAATTCCAAAACTATGTTGAATAATAGTGGTGAGAATGGACACCCTTGTCTTGTTCCTGATCTTAGGGGGAATGCTTTCAGTTTTTTCACCATTGACAATGTTTGCTGTAGGCTTATCATATATGACCTTTACTGTGTTGAGGTAGGTTCCTTCTGTGCCCATTTTTTGAAGTGTTTTAATCATAAATATGTGCTGAATTTTGTCAAAGGCTTTTTCTGCATCTATTGAAATGATCATATGGTTTTGATCTTTCAATTTGTTAATACAGTGTATCACATTGATTGATTTGCATATATTGAAGAATCCTTGCATCCCTGGAATAAACCCAATTTGCTCATGGTGTACGAGCTTTTTGATGTGTTGCTGAATTCTGTTTGCTAAAATTTTGTTGATGATTTTTGCATCTATGTTCATCAGTGATATTGGCCTGTAGTTTTCTTTTTTTGTGTTGTCTTTGTCTGGTTTTGGTATCAGGGTGATGGTGGCCTCACAGTGTTTGGAAGTGTTCCTTCCTCTGCAATTTTTTGAAAGAGTTTTAGAAGGATAAGCGTTAATTCTTCTCTAAATGTTTGATAGAATTCATCTGCAAAGCCATCTGGTCCTGAGCTTTTGTTTTTTGGGAGATTTTTGATCACAGTTTCGATTTCAGTGCCTGTAACTGGGCTATTCATAATTTCTATGTCTTCCTGGTTCAGTCTTGGAAGATTGAACTTATCTAAGAATCTGTCCATTTCTTTCAGGGTATCCATTTTATTCCCATATAGTTGCTCATAATAGTCCCTTATAATCCTTCATATTTCTTCATAGTCTGTTGTAATCTCTCCTTTTTCATTTCTGATTTTGTTGATTTGATTCTTCTTTTTTCTTAATAAGTCTGGCTAAAAGTTTGTCAATTATATTTATTTCCTCAAGGTTTGTTGTATGTTTTAGTTCCACATATAAGAGAACTCATACAGTATCTGTCTTTCTCTTTCTGACTTGTTTCACTTAGCATAGTTTTTGTCTTAGTCACTAAGTTGTGTCCGACTCTTTTGCGATCCCATGGACCCCACCAGGCTTCGCTGTTAATGGGATTTCCAAGGCAAGAATACTGGACTGGGCTGCCATTTCCTTCTCCAGGATAATGGAGTTTTAAGATACTTGCTTGGTATTGAGACAATAATGTTGTGATCAATATCAGGTACAATTAACACAATTTTGTCTTGAATCGGTCATATTTGTGGATTGCTATAAACAGATTCTTGGAGAAGGAAATGGCAAACCACCCCAGTATTCTTGCCTGGAAAATCCCATGGACAGAGGAGCCTGGTAGGCTACAGTCCATGGGGTCGCAAAGAGTCGGACACGATTGAGTGACTTCACTTTCACTATTCACTTTCATAAACAGATTCTTTATAATGTTCTAGAGCCACATAAGTGAGGCAGAAACAATAAAATAAAGAAGAATGAAAATAATTTGGCTGGTATTGGGGAAAAGAATGGGTGCACAATTTTTCCTCGGAATTGGTTGATTCTACTATGTCATCCCAAGAGTCAACTATGAACAGAGGTATTTTAAAAAGCTTCTTTACAGAAAATAGGCTAACTATGAAGACAGTACAATGCAAAGCAGAATATCACTACTTCTCTTAGATAAAAATTAATTTCGATGACTCAATTCCAAAGTTGTTTATGATTTTTTTTATGATTCTATTTTTATGACTGAATAAGTTTAGGAGAGTAATAATGTGTAATTAGCAGAGATATTTCAGCTTTTAAATTGCTAAATGTTAAATTATAGATGATGAAGAAAATTATCTATAAATCTGAATTTTTTCATGAGCTGAAAAGCCTAAGAAATATCAAAACAGTAGGAAAGTATAAGTGGAGTAATGGCTTCACTGAAGCCTTTGGTTTTTTATGATCCTAGCATGAAGGCATCCTGGACATCATTGTAGAGATCATACATGATCACTACAATGCTATCATGTAATTATGATTACCCAAAACAAGTGTACCAGCCACTTCTGCAGCACACAATGATGGAAAGGGAGGCTACCTAAGAAGACAGAAATGCCTTGAGTGTTGAAAACAGCGCCACCTAGCGGTTATATTTGTTTCTAACAAGCCAGCTTCTTTAGATTCCACATGACCTTTATTTAGCAAGCTGACAAAAAATTTTTGACTTCAAGTGATGGACTTTGAAAACATAGGGGAATCTTGTATGGTACACACTGTGATTATATATCTGAGACAATTCAGTAGAAACGGCTCAGCATCCTTCCATGTTATAATTACTTAATATTTCCATTACAACTTCCAAAGTACAACTCAACTAAAGAAAAAAAAAAAAACACATTACATTTGAAATCCTGTCTACTATGATCAGATGAAAGAAATCCTTGTTAACAACTTGTGCCTTCACCAGTTCTTCCAGTTGTGGGACACAAATCCTTTAAAAATCTATTAGACAAAGTGACTAAATACCAGTCTTACCTCCCAGTGAGTAAAGAGAAGTGAAATACCCAGTCACAAATGGGAAAAAGAAATCCAGCACAGGTGAACAGCTCCCAGCAACCCATCCTCTCTGCTTCTCTGGCACCTTCCCTCAGTGCAACACCTCCCTGGTTCTTACTGTGTATGACTTATTCCTTCAGACAGACCACAGGGTCCTTGAAGGCAGGTCAAGCCTTCTTCTCTTGGGTGCCCTTGTGCTGCTGGCGCTGGGCTGAGCACCCAGCGATGGCTTATTGGTTGACTGATGTCATGCGGGGATGGACTGGAAGGGAGGGCGATTGATTCCAGCTGAGGAACGAGGGAGGCAGGTGTAGGCTTGAAGGGAATGGGTGCCAAGAATGGAATGGTGGTGTCAGGAACCTCAGTAGCTCTAAAGGAGTCTGCCCCCACCCCCAAGGCTCTGACCTAGGAACGTGGGTTAAAAAAAATGTTTACAGAAGTAATTTCAGAGTGAATAAATAAATTACCGTAACTCCCGAGATGAAATATGACAGCCATTAAAAGTTCTTTGAATATTGTGGGGATAACTGTTCCGTTTCCGAGCCCAATTTTCCCTCCACAGAAGGTGTTAATCATTTCGACTGTCACTGCACCATTTTATTTTACCCATGTCTTTGTGGTCTTTTAAACACATTTGAAAGGAAAGCAATTTCATCCAATTTTATAATTCAGTGCTTTCTTTCAACTGTAATGAACTAGAACCTGAAATAGAATAAAACAGGTCTTGTGGCCAATTTGAAATCCAGTATAATGGCAGTGCTCTTTCTCCCTTGATATTAAACCTATATCTAGAATGGAGACTTTTTGGCCCAGAAACTTTCTAGCCTTAATATATAATTCTGAATGTGGTGGACTGACAGTAGTACAATTCAAATTTGTTGGAAGGTTCTATACTGGAAATAAGACAAATAAGTATTTCTTCTGAGTCATGGAATTCACAACAAATGGATGGTTAAGGATATAATTTCTAATATACATTATTTATTCTGAATATTGATGCTTTATATGAGGTGCTTAAAATAATTCTGCCGGAAAATCAGTAAGATTTCAGCCCTTTTAATTGGGAAAGGTGTCAGGATAAACAAGATTACACTAATGGACTTTGATACAGATAATTAGGATGATGATACATTGTCTTTTTTTTCACCTTATCTTTTTACTATGAAATAGCTCAAGCATACAGAAAAGTAGAGGATATAGTCAAAAAAAAATCCATACTCCCATCACTCAGTCAAATCTTAAGATTTTGCTATATTTGCTTTAACTCTTTTAATTTTTTAAGAAACACAACTTTTCAGGTTCCAGTGAAGTCTCTTGCCTGATCCCATGCTCTGCCTTCCAGAGGTAACCACCATCCAAAACTTGGTTATCTATCATCCCTGTCCAGGTTTCATACTTCTAATTCAACTGTATGTGTTCACATACATGATACATTGTGTTGTTTGGCAGGTTAAAATTTTTACACAACATTTATGAATATCCAAGATTTGTGAAAATACCACCTTAAAGTTTAGGGAAAAAATTAAAATAACCACAGGTATTATTTACGAGTCTGGATGATTTTCTACTCTTCTTTCTAACCTATTTTCCAATTTTTCTAAGAACATTATTATTCATTTCCAACAAACAATTTGATCAAAAAATTAAATGGACAAGAATGCTCATTCTTGTCCATTTAATTTTTTGATCAAATTGGCTGTTGAGAAACCAGTGATGTAGAGAATGAACTTGCAAATATTCAATATCATTTGAATTAAATCTACAATTATTGGAAGAAGTAGATGGCAAACAGACATTGTTTTCTCCTATAAACACTGTAGTAAAGAAAGAGACGTGGTGGTAAATTAATAAAAGGCTGAAGGTTTAAAATGAGCTTGAGGAGAAAGAAGATGAGATTAAACTTCAAGAAAATTAAGACAGCACAGTTTCTTAACTACAAGTCAAGTTACTGGTAATTATTGCAATATGTTTTACTTAATATGTTCAGAAGACTGCCTCCTCATATACCAAGTCTTTGGGGAAAACGAGTTAGCTATATCCTTTTGATCAGTATATTCTATTGGACAAACCATGAAAATCCCTGGGAAGCTGAATGGGAGCCCAGATCTTCTATTTCTTCATAATCTTTTATGTATTAGTGACTAAAAGATTTTTCTTGTAAAGTAATTAGCCTGCAAATAGTAAAAATAATTGGGAAAAAAATAAAAATAAAAGATTTTTCTTATTTCCAGTATTAGATACTTGAAAAAGAGTTAATGAAAGTGAAATAAAAAGGAGGTACATTTATTAACCTCCATATTTTCTTGGAGCAAATAAAATTTATTTCCTTCAAAGGGTTCATTTCAGGGACTATAAGCTCACATGCTGTCAGGGACTGGTCAAATTTATTTATTTTCCATAAATGCAAATTACATTTTCATTGAGGTAGAATTCATATGCCATAAATGCACTCCTTTAAAGTGTATGCTTCAGTTTTTAGTATAGTCACAAAGTTGTGCAATCATCACCCCAAAAGAAAACCTGTCCATTAGCAATCATGTCCCTTTTCCCCTCCCCGCACCCCACCCCCCCAGACTCTGGCAGCCACTAATCCACCTTCTGTTCCTGTGGATTTGTCTGTTCTGGACATTTCATGCAATCTGAATCATACACTATGTGACTTTTTGTATGACTTTTTTCACACTGCGTTGTTTTCAAGATTCATTTATGTTGTAGTATGTGTGTGGTACCTTATCACTTTTACATGTGAATAATATTCCATTGTATGGATATCCCACCTTTCATTTACCATTCATCAATTGATAAGACAGTTGTTTTCTCTTGCGCTATTATGAATAATGCTGTCATGAACATTCGTGTACAGTGGCCTCTGAATTTAAGCTCAAAAATTTAAATTTGCAGGGGCTTCCCTGGTGGTACAGTGGTTAAGGCCCTGAGTTTCTGCTGCAAGGGGCAAGATTTCAATCCCTGCTTAGAGAACTAACATCCTGCACTGCAATGTGGCATGGCCAAAAATTAATTAAAATTAATTGAGCAACTAGTTTTTAAAAACTTTGTAAAAAACCTTATTTCATATTGGGGTAAAGCCGACTAACATGAGCAACTTGTTTTTACCCTATCTTCTGCTCCTCAGAATATTTATCTTTATAGTCTCCAATTTAAGTTAATAGGTCATTTTCACTAAATCTGATGACAGGGAAATCTTTAGAAACACTGGTGAGAGTTCTTTGTCTGTGATACTTAACACATTTTATCTTTTAACGTAAGATCAGAGCTAAGATATGTACCTATAAAGTATAGATCAAGTAGCAATCAAGTTGGTTTTGAAACTCACTCAGTTTTCCAGTAATGCCTATTATGTGACTTGATGAACTGTTAGGTTGCAAGAACAGATCAAGTAAACTTCCTTATTTAAAAAGTACAGTTAACAAGCTATTACAAAGTTCTAGTTAAAAACTAATTCTTGGAACACTTTTACAGTGTTGGTGGGAATGTAAAATGGTGCAGCCACTATGGAAAACAGTAGGAAGATTCCTCAAAAAATTAAAAATAGAACTACCATATTATCCAGCAAATCTACTTTTATGTATATGTCGCAGAGAATCAAAATCAGGATATCTACACTCCCAGGCTCACTGCAGCATTATTCACAACAGTCAAGACATAGATACAATCCAAATGTCCACTGACAGATGAATGGATAAAGAAAATGTGGTATATACATACAATGGAATCTTGATCAGCCTTAAAAAGAAGGAAATTCTACTGTCTGCAACATCAGTGGACCTGTAACACCTTATGCTAAGTGAAATAAACTGGACACAAAAGGAAATATTGTGTAATCTTACTTTATGTGTGGAATCTTAAAAAGTCAAACATAGAAAGGAGATTGGTGGTTAGCAGGGAGTGGGGTGAGGGGGGAAATGGGGAATTATTCAATGGGTGTGAAGTTAGTTACACAAGATGGTTAAGTCCTAGAGATTTCTGTACAGCTTAGTGCCATAGTTAACAATACGCTATTGTGCATTTAAAAATTTAAGAGGGTAGATTTCATCTTAAGCATTCTTAAACATACAAACACAGAAAGCAAAGGGACACAAGGAAATTTTTGGAGATGATTGGTAGTTTTATAACCTTGATTTTGGTGATGGGATAATGCGTGTGTGCATTAAGTCCAAGCTCATCAAAGTATATACATTAAATATGTACAGTTTTCTATATATCAATTATACCTTATTAAAGCTATAAAAATAGTAAATCTTGCACTTCTCTTTATGATTAGATACTATGAGGTAAAAACTACCTACTTGACTACCAATGCTGTTATAGTTTCTGTGCTATGACATCTTTTGTTTCATGGTTCCTCCTAAATTGCAATCATTCTTCATTCTCACAGGATACAAAATACCTATAAGCCAAAGAACTGAGACTTAGGCATTTAAAAAGAAACACACTAAAAAATTCTAAGATATTATTACAGAAGCAAAAATGCATTATTTATGTTACTGATTACCTGGAGAACAAAAGATTGAGGTGTTGGCGACTGAGTTCAGAGAATAATGGCGTACTTGACTCCACCAACTCACCCAGGTAGAGAGGAACTGAAGCATAGAGCGAACCAGTAAGTCATGGTCAGCCATGACTGCAAGACCCTATTGAGAACAGCTGCTGACCTCATCAGGGCATTTTCTGGATGCTGAGATGGGACAATGTAGTCTTTTTTGACAGAACAAGTAAGGCGCTCATCATCCCAGAAACTACTTCTTTAGCTGTTGATTCATTCTTCAGTGTGTACCTGATCAAGGGCTAACAGCTGAGCTGAACGTTTCCTGAACCATCCTTCTCAATTAACTTTGATCTAAGTTCTAGTCTGTAAATGAGAAATGCAAGTAAGAATGAGGGTCAATTTATTTTAAGTAAATTTATCATTAAATATCAACGTGTATCATTTCAAACATTTATAAATATCACAATTTATAGAAAATTAATGTAATCTTAAAATTATTGGAACAATGATTTCCACAATTATTTACATTAACTCAAACTACCTTTGTAGAAACAAACAATGTTTAAAAGTGTCCTTGCCACAAAGTAATAATTTCATAGTACCTTTCTGTAACACTTTTGTCACTAAAGTGGCAGCTGCACCAATAAAACCCAGCAGATTCAATAATTTAATTCAATAATTCAACAAACAGCATAATCAGAACTGAAAATGCAAGCTACCATTCATTCCAAACAAAACAAAACCTTTTATATTAATATATATAAATATATTAATATATAAATATTTTCCCATTTTCATCATTGAAGAAAATAATTAGGAGGCAGTATTTTCCTGTTTGTAGTAAAAAATTAATCTTAAGATTATTTTAAAGTTGACATTGAGAAGCTAGATTAGGTAAGTTGTTATAATGCCTCACATTAAATTTTTTGAGAATTTCTTGGTTGTGGGTGCAGCGAAAAGGAAATTCTTGGGTTTACTGGAAGCTTTTTCTATCAATTAAACCATTTTTCTGTTGTATTAATAATATGTCCATAAGCAGAGATAACTACTTGTCATCTCAAATAGAAATTTTAATTGCTTATCAGCAATTTATAACATACTTGGAAAGAGATTCTTGGCTTTTTTTTTCTACTTAAGTTTGTAAACTTTTTTTGATAGCCCCTCAAAAGGATCCTAAATAGATCTAAATGTATGTCAAAGGAAAAGCAAACTTTATATGGACTCAGTGCTTGTATTTGAAAACAGTATTTGCTATACTATTCCACAGGTTTTTTTTTTTTTTAGCATATAAAAGTATGGTATATGAAATTATAGTCACAATAAAGTACATTTTCTTTTATTCACATAGAACATATACTTAAATTTTAAATGTTGGCTCTTCAAGAAAGCTTCTCCTGGTAAATAATATGCATAACCGTTGCCCAAAAATGTATACAGCTGTTTTCACCAAAATATTTATACACATAGTGGTCCGCTTAAGACCAGCCTCATTAGAATCCACTGAATACAATGTGTTCTTAATTTATAAATGGGCTATCCTCAGTATATAAAATATAAATGCATGTATGTTACACATACAAAGTAAGAAATATAAAAAGGAGAGATGAAAAGGAAGTGTTCTTCCCTATAAGATCCTGACAGAAATTCAGTGTAATTAGTGAGAACATGTACTCTTAATTTATAAATGGGCTACCCTCATTATACAAAATATAGAGGCATGTATGTTATACACAACGTAAAAAATATAAAAAGGAGAGATGAATGGGAAAAAAAAAGGAAAGTGTCCTTCCCTATAAGATCCAGATAGCAATTCAGTATAATTAGTGAGACCATGTAAAATACATGAAGAATTCTCAGTTTTGGCAAATACTTTTTAGAAAAATGCCTAAGGAATGAGGGTATTAAATTTCTATTTTAAGAATTTAGTAGAGGCTTCCATTTAAACATTTAGTGAAGATGTTGTGGTCTCCCTAATAAGCAGCAAAGAGGACTTTGGGTAGGGGAGTCTGTTAAAAAGAAGCAAACAAAAAAATCACAGATTTTTAGCCGGTTAGTTAATAGCCCCTTAATGAAGCATGTGTAGTGCAGGAATCAAATCCTGGCCCATAAGAGTTTGAATATAAGTGATAAAAGATTCCAATGGACAGGATCTGAATTCTTCCTAGATCTTACAGGGAATGAGGCAGGAAATGATCGCAAAGGATGGGGTCAGCCCCAAAGGTGGCTGGTCCAATCTGAACTAGTGCTGTTAAAAAACACGCCAAATGTTTCTATAGCATTCTTTCTGCTGCATTTTCTTTATTTCAAGCCACAGGTCTACTTGGAGGATCATGCAGCAAGTGGCTTATAAATAAAATCAGTCTATGAATAGTGTCATCACATTAAGAGACAGAATCACTGGATTCTCTTCATAGGTAAAGAGCTTGCATCTTTGGAATTCATGAGTTGGCAGTATTTACGGCATACCTAAAATGGGACAAAAATCAAATATGTCAATAATAATATACATGCAATTTAGGAGTTAAAGCAATGATGATGATTAAATCATTATTGAGCTAGAAATTCCATATGATTCCTAAATATTGCTTCATAGGTAAAATGCAACAAATATAACTGGGTCAATTTCAAAATTAGCAAATGAACACTACTGCTAACTGTTTGCCAAGACAAGTCATTCCAATTTTTCTCAAATCTCAGCATATGTTACCAAGAGAGATCCTAAAGATGGCAATCATACCTATTTTGGAAGTCTAGGAATTTGGACATTTACTGTATCCTTTAGCTTAGAGATATGTTATATATCCTGTTTTTTCAAAGACCAAGCTTTTTCATTCTGTACTGGTATCAAAAGGAAACAGAAGGGAAAAAAAATATCAATGAAAACATTCAGCTGCAATGCTATTTTCTTTCCTTTTCCAGACCATCATAATGCAGCCAAAAACAAACAAACAAAAAAAAAATAAAAGCTCAGGATAAAGAAAAAAAATAGAACTTTTCCTAAAACAGAATTAAAAAAAAATTAAATTACAGTTCTTCTGGGGAATACTCAGACTCTTCCACCAAACATTCCTGAGAAGCAGAAAGATAAGCATCTGCTAATTCTGTACAGATTTATGTATACAGAAGCCTTTTGTAATGTGTAAAGCACTAATACCAATATAAGGAATGGTTATTACGGAAGAAAAATATTTGAAAAAATTTATTATAAACATGAAGAATACAGAAAAAGGTAAATCTAATTTTAAATTCTCATGCACATAACTGAAATTTTATCATGATTTAAAAGATAATTTAATGTTCTGCTAATGTTGATGATTTTTATTCCCTTTCTGCTAATGTAAATAACTTTTCATTCCATATTTATATATGGTGCTTTAGTGATGATGTCAAGCTGATTAATGCTTGTTAGACGTCTAAAAACAGATGTTCTCCCATATCAATAAAAAATTTTTACATTTTAAACCCAGGTCATCTTGTAATTAATTAAGAGAAATAATTCAACTCTTTCCCTAATTAAGAAGATTTTTTAAATGTTTCACTTTCTTGGCAACATATGAAATATGTCATATCCATTTAGGCCACTAATTTGAAGAAAAACTGAGCTATCATCAGGAACAACTTCCAAAAATGATTATTATATTTAAATTAATGCTGGTTATGCAGTGAGTTTTATAATGTACTGAGCAATTTTACTTTTATAAGAATATTCAGAATATGCAAAAATAATAATTCAGTTTGAATCTCACCAATTTATTTCAGCAATAATTAAAAAAAAATTCAGTTTACCAATGTATTCTCTTAACTAAAATAAAAGTGACAATAAATTATTCCCAGGTTTAGAGTTTTACAGAAACTCTGCTAACATACTCTGGCCGAAAGTCTTACCAGGATTGAAATATTAAGACTTGTGTAGCAGATTTTCATAGGTATGAAAAACGACTTAGATACATTTGAAAGCCAGTTCAATTGATTTCAAATACTATACATTTCATCTACCACTCTGAACATCCTTTCATTTAAGCATGAACAGTAGTACTTGTGCTTACTGCTGCACTTGCCAGCAGAATGTAGTCCCTCAAAGAAAATCATCTACTAAAAATCAAAGAGAATAAAAGCAGAGTCACAGTCCTTAATTCTGAATTAAATGGTCTATTAACTAGACCTTTAAAAGATTTTCCAGGTTCCTAAGAACAGGAAGAAGGAAAAATACTGAAAACTTTCTGTTGATTTATACACAAATACATTAATGCTAACTCATATAATTGTCTAATTTAAAGAGGAACTGACCTGAGAGGTACCTTGCTCCGATTAACATTACCACGCTACTCACTATAAAAAAGCCCAAGGGTAGACTACAGAAGATACTAGGGTCACCTGTTGTCATCCGAGTAGGAGGGAATTCCAGTCAAGCAAACCAAAAGAGAGACACATAATTACAATATTTGTGTTAAGAATCACATGATAGCAAAAAAAAAAGTTATAAAAATAGTATATTCATAAAAGCTAGCAAAGAGTTATTACTTTAAATCAAAACCAGAATCAAAATTGAGGGCTTATTGACAGTTAACAAACAATACAGATAGCATGCCACAAATAGCAAGAACATAGAGCATATAGACCAACATAAACCTTCCACTGGCAAAGCCAAAGAAAGCTGAAGGAGAACTTTCTTTTTGGGAGGCTGCTGATTTTAGCTTTCTTGGTTCTTCCCCAAAAGATATTAAGCGAGCAATCCCATTCCCCATCCAGATTAAAATTATAGATCCTTTGGCTATCAGAGAAGAGTTATATTAGTCCAATTCATTAGTTTGAAAATGAATTTCAAACCCTATTGGTTTCATTTTCTTTTTTACACACAGTTGGTATAACAAAATGAACCTGAAAATTAATGTTACTATATAATTTAAAAACTAAACTGTATTAATCTATATTTTTTAAAAATATTGTCTGAGAATACAACTGTTTTGATATTTTCTAACCTGATTGAAAACATTTCCTTTAAAGAATAGCTAGATAGATACAGACATAGGCTTTTCTTGAATTTAAACATTATGTATCTTGAACATTTAACAGTTTTTGAAAAAAATGTTATTTTGGTGGGTTTGGAGTACAAAGTCATAAAGTCATTATTTATCATAAGCTCTCTCCAAAAAATATTAAATCCCCAATCATTTCTATGACATTTTAAGCATATGAAATGTATGTTAAAAATACTTTACACTCCATTCAAATATAGTTACAAACAAGAAAATAAATATGAATGCTTCAAAATTGGCAATATGCTTTGGAAATTAAGCTAACATAATATTCTTCCCATAAATTGAAACTATTTAAAGAGGATAAGAGGCCAGGTAGCAATTTGAATAGCCTTATGAGATCATCAAAATAGGATTCTATCTGTACTATTACTACATAGCTTACATTGCTTGAGGGATAATCAGCATTTCACTAATTGAATATTGTTACCTGGATTATTATACAGTTTTAGAGACTCTCAAAATGTTGTACATGAGTGCTTTTCATAAATCTACTACAAATTGTTTTTCACACTTTGCCTTAAATACACTGCAGCCTAACTGAAACAAAAACCAAGTTTGAAAAATCGAAAGCTCTGAAAAAATCAAATTATTTTATCATCAATTCTGAAGGCAGAAACAAAAAAATCATGTAATTTTCTTTTATCCACTTTTTCTTGGCATTTTAATTTCACTGACAGTAAGGTAAGCAAACAGAAAATGATCAATTGGCTTTGTGGGAACTTGGCGATTATATCCTCAACCGCAAGTAAGGAAGAAGTATGTGTGGCATTGACATGGAGGCAGATACGGCGAGGGAGGGGAACAGGTTGAACTGTGCCATTTTATTTATTTATTTGGCCATATAATATTTTTTTGGCCATAAAATAAATAAATTATTTATTTTTGGGGGAGCATGCGGGATCTTGTTCACTGACCAGGGATGAACCTGTGCCCCATGCATTGGAAGTGTGGAGTCTCAACCACTGGACTTCCAGGGAAGTTTCTATGCCATTTAAAAAAATACAACTAGTCAAAGAAATCACAGAACTCATTTTCATCAGCTTTTAATTGAGGACAACCAGAAAATAAATCAGAGTGCACGGCTGTTGCATCCTTCAAAGCAACTAGCACTGTGCTACAAAAAATACCTATGATTGAGAAGTTTAACTATAAGGTCTCAAAACTGCAAACAGTCTTAGCAAGAAAGGCTTTGTCACTATCTTAGAAAGAAAGGTGGGTCTCAGAACAAAAGATTTAAAGACAATGGATATTAAGCCTAAAGCTTATTTAGGAGAATAAACAAAAGCTTCAAGTAGAAACAGCATGATCTCAGAAGCTTCTCTGAAAAGCTAGATACATTAAAAATGGTTCTTGGGACTTCCCTGGTGATCCAGTGGCTAAGACTCTGGGCTCCTAATGAAGGGAGCCCGGGTTTGACCCCTAGATAGGGAACTAGATCCCACGTGCTGCAACTAAGCACCGGTGCAGCCAATAAATGAATAATTTTTTTAAAAAGTGGTTCTATACTCACTTTGGGGTTGGAAGGCAGGCTATATTTATAAACTCTTCTCTCTTAAACTACATGCTTCAAAATATTATTGGCCATTGTTTCATTCATTAAATTCCAAATCTTGTATTTAGCAAAGGAGTACAATATCATGCCATATTAAAGGTATGTTAAAGGCTGTTTCAATATTAAAGGCAGCTCAGAGCTGTTTACAACTAAATAGTTTATTTATGGTAGATACTTTCCCACCTAAGTGAATAAAAACAAAAGTCCTCAAATTTCTGCCAAGAGCATTTCCCAATTATGGCATTTCTAATTTACTATGTCTGGTACTTTTCTTCCTCTGATTTCAATGAATTCTTACAACATACACTCACTAAGGGCTTGGGAGCAGTCTAGCAAGTAGTGAAATGTATTCTGAAATCAATATTCTGAAATCAATTCTGAAATGTATTCTGAAATCAATCAAATGTATTCTGAAACTTTTGGTCCGTTCAGGTCATGAAGACAGCCCCCCAAAAAGGCAAAGTCAGTCACGAAAAGGAAAAAAAAAAAAGTTTAGTTGATTTTTTTTTCATTAGGAAGAAACTAGAAATACTTTTACTTTTAGAAAACTAAGTTATCAATTGAAGTACCAGGAATAAACTAATAAGGAAAGGTATGGCAGGACAGAGTTAAGCACATTTATCAATCTGATAATTTACATTTTATGTTTAGAACTTTAAAGTGTTTTCAAAATGCTAGAAACTATGAGCATATGATAATGCTATTCTTCAGAGCAGCCTTGCTAGCTAACTATAAACAGATACTTAAAGAAGCTATTTAACATACTAGGACGAAGTGGCAATAACAATAAAAACATTTTTACCACTTTCTGAAGACTGAGTTGTAACCCAACCCATTGATTTCATCACAGCTTTCTTCCATGTAGAATAACGAATTTCACTTTCTAGAAAGAGAAGGTAGGAAAACCATACATAAGAAAGGCAGTTTACTCAATGTTATGTGGCAGACTGGATGGGAGGGGAGTCTGGGGGAGAATGGATACATGTATATGTATGGAATCATCTGCCAGGAGACCCCAGTTCGATTCCTGGACTGGGAAGATCCACTGAAGAAGGGATAGGCTACCCACTCCAGTATTCTTGGACTTCCGTGGTGGCTCAGACAGGAAAGAATCCGCCTGCAACGTGGGAGATCTGGGTTCGATCCCTGGGTTGGGAAGATCCCCTGGAGAAGGGAACGGCTACCCACTCCAGTATTCTGGCTTGGAGAATTCCATGGACTGTATAGTCCATGTGGTCGCAAAGAGTTGGACACAACTGAGCAACTTTCACTTTCACATGTATGGCTGAGTCACTTTGCTCTATACCTGAAACTATCAATAACAACTGTTAGTTACCATGCTGCTAAGTCACTTCAGTCGTGTCCAACTCTGTGTGACCCCTTAGACAGCAGCCCACCAGGCTCCCTCGTCCCTGGGATTCTCCAGGCAAGAACACTGGAGTGGGTTGCCATTTCCATCTCCAGCGCATCAAAGTGAAAAGTGAAAGTGAAGTTGCTCAGTCATGTCCGACTCTTAGCGACCTCATAGACTGCAGCCTACCAGGCTCCTCTGTCCATGGGATTTTCCAGGCAAGAGTACTGGAGTGGGGTGCCATTGCCTTCTCCAGTTAGTTACTACACTCCAATACAAAATAAAATTTCTTTAAAAAAGAAAGTTTACTAAGATGTTCTAAGTACTATACTTATATTCACTCATCATTCTTGACAAATTGTTTCACTTATTAAACTGATGCTTGTTACACTGTATTTAACTGACATGGAGCTTTACCAGGACTCAGATCCCGGTATGGTTGCCAAAGACTGCCAGTGACTGCAGAGAGAAGCTTGTGTGGAAGTTGGAGGGAAATTCAGCCTGGTCTGCAAAATGAACGGAGATGTGGAGACAGGCTATCTGCTAAGACCAGGTCATTCACAAGCACATGGTAATGAATTAAAAAGGGGAATCCTATTTGATCTGCTTTCTCTTTGGGGAAGGGCACAGGACCTTGGAAAGTGAAAGTCGCTCAGTCATGTCCAACTCTTTGTGACCCCACGCACTATAGCCCGCCAGGCTCCTCTGTCCATGCAATTCTCCAGGCAAGAATACTGGAGTGGGTAGCTGTTCCCTTCTCCAGGGGATCTTCCCAATCCAGGGATCAAACCCAGGTGTCCCACATTGCAGGAAGATTCTTTACCATCTGAATCACCACAGAATCCACTATGATGCCATTTTATATATAGCTTTTTAAAATGGTTTAAAACCAAATTGAATATATAAAACCTGACTTTTGTACACAAACTTAATTACAGGCATTGGGGCTTCCCAGGTGGCGCAGTGGTAAAGAATCCACTTGCCAATGCAGGAGATGCAAGAGACATGGATTTGATCCCTGGGTCAGAAGATCCCCTGGAGGACGAACTGACAACCCACTCCAGTGTTTTTGCCTGGAATAGTTCATGGACAGACGAGCCTGGCAGGCTACAGTCTATTAGTCTGGCTTGTAGCTTAGTTTTGTTTGTTACAACAGTGAGTCAAATATTTAATGCTCATTGATTTAAATTGTTGCTGCTTTTCTCAGGCTAGCCCTGCTGTGCTTAAAAGTTACCATAATGGTCCTTAGCCTAGTTAATCCTGTCCTAAAACTGGTCATTGGCACTAAAGATGACCCAACGCAGACATGATGGGTAGGTGGTCTATATATCTCCCTTGTCACTGTCAGAAAAGGTTACACTAACAGGCTATTAATAAAACTGACAATGTGGCAGTGTTATCCTTGTACACGAAGAGACTATAAACAGTAGAAGTGAATGGTAAAAAAGTGATTATAGAAGTTTGTTTTTTTTTAAAATAGGGAACTATTTCTCTTATTCACATTCACATATGAAGCCAAATATGTTTAGCAGCTGAATATGAAATTACCTTCACATTTGCAATCTTATTTCATTTCTTGATTTGTGACTAAACCACCAAACTCTCTCTCCCTTTTCACAGTACACCAATCTTCAGTCTTTATGAGTACCCTCACTCAAAAAGATAACTGTAGAGCACAGGGAACTATACTCAATATTATGTAATAACCTATAAGGGAAAAGAATCTGAAAAACATAGTATATATCATTGAATCACTTTGCTGTACTGCTGGAACTAACACAACATTGTATTAGAAATCAACTCTACTTCAATAAAAATAAATAAATAAAAGTACCCTCAGCGTTGATCTGAGGTTCAAATCGCTCCATTGTGACAGCTGACAAGTCCTCAGGCTCCAGACTCCAGACGCCAACCCCTTCTGCAGCCCCTGCAGCCATGGCAGCTCCCAGGGCAGTTGTTTCGGGCATAGATGGCTTCACTGAGGGGAGTGAACAACAGTGCTATCTTAGCAGTTACATATGCCTGAAAAATCAGTTCTTCCAAAAAATGTGACTGTTGGGGTTTGAAGGAATGAGGGCTTACTGACCTACTGGAATATACAGAATGTCTGCTTGTAACTGCATAAGGATTTTGTTGTTGGTCATCCCACCGTCTACCTGCAAATGGCTGAGTGGAATTCCACAGTCGCGGTTCATGGCGTCCAAAATCTGAAAAAAAAAAACAATGCAATGAACATCATCAAAGTACCACATAGTAATATCTCAGAAAATAGCCATCTTCTACTTAAAAACATGCCAAAGCTCCCCAAAGCCTACAGAAGGAAAACTGAGATTTCTTCTAGGTCCTCCTTGATCTGGTTACCACCAACCTTTTCTCTTACCACTCCTCTGCACTCACCTCTATATCCAGACAAGCCAGACAACTCTATTTTGCACCCTGATTTCCTGCCGTGGTGTCTATGTTTGTGCTACTATTCAAATCCTTTGCCTAATATGTGTTGCTCAGCATCCCCTCAACTGTAAAATGCCCAGTGCCCAGCAGCTAACAGGAACTTAGAGAGTAATGACAGCTGGGAAAACAAAACAAACTTGCATTTATTATATTACTGTTTAGGCAGGCTTAATTTAAAAAAAAAATTTCTTTTGGCCTTACTGTGCAGCCCATGGGATCTTAGTTCCCTGACCTGGGATGGAACCCATGCCCCCTGCAGTGGAAGCATGAAGTCTTAATCACTGGACTGCTAGGGAAGTCCCCAGGCTTAATTTCTGATTATGCTGGGAAGATGGAGGGCAAGAGCAGAAAGGGGCGGCAGAGGATGAGATGGTTGGATGGCATCACTGACTCAATGGACATGAGTTTGAACAAACTCTGGAGATGGTAAAGGACAGGGAAGCCTGGCGTGCTGCAGTCCATGGGGTCACAAAGAGTTGGACATGACTTAGTGACTGAACAACAAGAACAAGCTTATTAAATTTTCACAAATTTCTGGCATATATATGTATATAATTTTTGTAGGAATAAAAAAGGTGGATTTAGTACAGGAAAAAAGCCCATATTAATTACCTCTCGAGTTTGGAAACAAACAGCTTCTAATGCAGCAAAAGCAATATGGCATTTATTGGTGAACTGAGTGAGTCCACAGATGATCCTAAAAATACACACAAAAATTTTTAAAATTAGAGCAGAATAAATGAGTCATCAATCGGGAATGTTCTAAATATGGAAAGGTTGAACTTGGTACATAGAAGTGTACAGGGGAAAAAAAAGACATAAAAAAGCCAAAACTGGACCCAAACATTAAGAAGCTGGCAAAATCTTTATAGTCTACAATGTTGCATCCACGTATGAAAAAGTTCATGATCTATCTGAATAGATGACAATAATATAAAACCAAATCAATATTCATCTAGATGATGGCCTTTTGATACATAACTTGCAGGTGCCTTGAAGACAAAAGATAATAACACTAACATGAATAGGAATATGGCCAGGGCTTATTGTCAGATGACATAACTTCATGGAATTTTTTCTAGTATTTATTTACTGATTTGGCTGAACCAGGTCTTAGCTGTGGCAGGTGGGATCTAGAACCCAGGTGCCCTGAACTGGGAGGAAGGGCAGAGTCCCAGCCACTGAACCACTAGGGAAGTCCCTGGAGTTCTTTCTTTATGTCATGCCACGGGGCATGCAGTGCAGTATCTCAGTTCCTCAACCAGGGATCGAATCCATGCCTCCTGCAGTGGAAGCGTGGAGTCCTAACCACTGGACAGCCAGGAAAGTCCCAACTTCTTGGAATTTAAAGGTTCTAAAATTATACTTCCCAAGTATAAAAGGTTTCCTCCATACCTCAAAATCATTTGAAAATAGAAAACTATTAACCAACAAAGTGAAAGTGAAAGTGAAGTCGCTCAGTCGTGTCTGACTCTTTGCGAGCCCGTGGACTGTAGCCCACCAGGCTTCTCCGTCCATGGGATTCTCCAGGCAAGAATACTGGAGTGGATTGCCAGTTCCTTCTCCAGGGGATCTTCCCGACCCAGGGATCGAACCCAGGTCTCCCACATTGCAGGCAGACGCTTTAACCTCTGAGCCACCAGGGAAGCCCCAATTAACCAATAAGTTCTTAGCTAATTGTAAATAAATCAAGACTGACAAAAGCATACCTTATTTTCATTTCTTACCCTCTTGCACTGGGCTCCCAATAAGGTGCATACAGCCCCGAAAATGCTGGGACGAAATAACAGCCATAAGAAGTACCTACTTCTTTAGCAAGTTTTTCTAACGTTAAAAACAAACAACAACAACAACAAAAAACACAAAAAATCATTCCAATATATACTACTTCTTTTCATCAACAAGCACACGTGTTTTAAAAATTAAGACAGGACTTTTGGTTTCCTAGTACGCAGTACAGCAAAATGTTGCTAATTGTAGCAGAATATGAGGAGCAACAAAAGCAAATTTCTCCACAAAATTTAACCCAGTCCAAGAATGAAAGGAACTGGATTAGTTTTGTTAAGGTATTGTAGCTTATTTCCACTATTTTTTAAAAAATATTTAATTTATTTTCGAATGTGCTGGGTCTTTGTTGCCGTGCGCAGGCTTTCTCTAGTTGCAACGAGTGGGAGCTGCTCTCTAGACATGGGGCACAGGTTTCTCATTGCAGGGGCTTCTTTTGTTGTGGAGCACAAACTCTGGGGCATGTAGCCTCAGTAGGAGTGGTGTATGGGCTTAGATGCCCCACAGCATGTGGGATCTTAGTTCTTGGACCGAGGGTTGATCCTGTGTCCCCTGCACTGGTAGGCGGATTCTTAACTACTGGATCATCAGGGAAGTCCCCATTTCCACTGTTTTAAGGTTGCTGACTAGCAGATGAAGAAGTGGCCTTCACTGCATTCCTAATCAGAAATATGTCCCTGACTGTCTCACCTTCAGGTGAAATGAAACAAGTAGAAGGAGAGTGGGTGGGGAGTTCAAAATAATTACCTATCATTTGTAAATAGCCATAGTAATACTTAAATTATAGGTACGGGAGTTTTAATTCTCACTCTATTAAGAGTTAAAGCTCTTTCTCATCAGATAATTTTAACTGCAGATTCGGGCAATCTTCAGTGTTCAATTCTACACTTGGGTGATTTTTATGCCCTACCGTGCCTGTTTATGAATAAGCACAACTAATTATGTCAATTTGTTGTTTTATAAATCTTCACAAAGAGTCTTTTATATATATATATATCAAACTCATAATTGGGATCCATATAGTTTAATGTCAAATATAGGGCAAAGCATTGATTGCAAGGGTAAAATATTTAAAATTTTCATTATTTAGATTCCAGCCCTTTGTTAGAACATACTCACCAATTTCCTCGGAGCTTTTTATAATTCCAAGATTGTCTCTTAGCCAGCGAATAACAGCACCAGCTATAGCTACCGAACCCTGTGGGAAATAAGGAATCCGAGAGAGAATGTATTAAATATGTTATCAGTATATAAAGTTCTTATTGAGCATATTCTCTGTGTATGATTCTATCAGATGGATACGATTCAAAAATTTCAACTTTGGGACTTCTACAAACGTCATAAACCAGGTCTTTTAATATAAACATGGTTTTGTCTAAGTCATAGAAATTTTTCATGAGGCAGAGAAGAGAGCCCTCCAGTAGATCTTGGACCTGTCCCCATAGATGGACATCACTGTCCTGAGCAATTTGTTTCCTGTACAATTGTTCTGTAGCTAAATGACAAAGGCATATTATCACCCAGAATACATTCCCATCATAGCCACAAAGTTATTGGGAAATGTTACCCTGAAAGTTTTTTAAGCCCATTTCCCAAATTAAACACTATATTAAATCCAGCAACCACAAAAAAAAAAAAGTCAGCAAAGAAGGCTAACTGCTAAGTAATTATTCTTAGGTAACTAATGAGGACCTAACTGTATAGCACAGGGAACTCTACCCAATGCTCTGTGGTAACCTAAATGAGAAGGAAATTTTTAAAAGAGCAGATAGATGTATAACTAATTCACTTTGCTATACAGCAGAAACTAACACAGCGTTGTAAAGCAATTATACTCCAATAAAATTCACTAAAAAAATAATTATTCTTTATAACAAAATCACCAAGGGATGGAGTAGAGTAGGAATGTATGGCTGTGGCAGTAAGGAAGAAAACATACAGTTTGGAGTCAGATGAACCGGGTTTAAGGCTGAATTCTATTTCTTAATACATACGTAATTTTAGGTAAATTAGTTGGGCTTTCCAAGACTCCATTTATTTGCCTATATAATGGTGATGACTATAATAATAGTTACCTAAAGAAATTATGAGGAGGCTTAATATAGGAAGCATACAGGAATATATAGGAAAGTTATTACTGAATGTAAATATTAGTTTCACTAGTTCTTTAAGTGTTAAAAAAAACATATCAGCCAAATTCCATTGACTGATGTATGGATAAATGTAGTATACCTACACACTGCAAAATTATTTGACCATGAAAAAACATGAAATTCTGCTACAACATGGGTGTATATATAATTCACTAAGTCTTTGAAGTCAGGTATATATTTTCCACTTACAGCACATCTCAATCTGGACTAGCCACATTTCAAGTGTTCAACAGTCAGGTGTGGCTAGTGGCTACCATACTGGACAGCACAGTTCTAGATCTACATGGAAAAACAGATGTTCTTTCTCCTCATATGCTCAGAAAGACACTGGTCCTACATGGCATCTAACCAAGAAATGTGTACGTTTCCAATGATTTTAGGTGAGTAAACAACAAATTTTAAAAAGCCACTGAGCTGGAAGTTTAGTGGAGTGGTCTTATGGCTATCAGCTAGTGGAACTTCATATTTTGGGAAATTAAATGTTGGTGTACTGATGAGGGCAATATGCTACATGCTCAGATAATTTTTTTTGAGAGGAAACAATGTGGTTGTAATAAAAGGAAAATCAAGATTTTCATTAAAGTTAACTGATTGAGAACACTATTGAGGACATTATTTAAAGCCACTGTCAAGCTTCCAGAAGAAAATTATTTTAAATTCGGTCAGCAGGAGTATACAGGAGTGTTCTATTGTTGAACAAAGAAGTAAGTTTAATATGAAAAATACTTATCTGAAATAAGTATATAATTTTGGTATCATGATATAATACTTGGTATAGTTCTTTACAAATTAATAAAAATAAGAGACACCTCCAAATTCACAAAAGATGTAGTCTTCTGAATCCAAAGGCAGGAGATAAATTGGAAGGTGGTATAATGCTTTGAAGATGGGCAGGGAAAAGAGTACAGGAATGGAAACCTAAAATGATAGATAGAAGGTGACTGTCTAATTGTGATCAAATAAGTTACTGTCAATTATAAATATAAAGATTCAATACTTCAGCTCATCAACTACAAATATGAATCAACCTTTATTCTAAGTCATGATCCACTGGGAAAGCTACACAGAAACCTAATTGAGGTTTTCTAAGAAAAACAAAAACATAATAGAAATGAGAGGGCTTCCCCAGTTGCTCAGTGGTAAAGAATCCACCTGAAATGCTGGAGATGTGGGTTCAACCCCTTGGTTGGGAAGATCCCCTAGAGAAGTAAATGGCAACCCACTCCAGTATTCTTGCCTGGGAAAACCAATGGACAGAGGAGCCTAGCAGGCTAAGGTTCATAGGGTTGCAAAGAGTCAGATACGACTGAGTGACTGAGCATGCACAAAGAAAAACATAATAGAAATGAGGGGTAAAAAGAAGAAGTTCAATGATAACTGGACAAGAGAAATAAATTACTCAAAACTAGATACACAGCCTGGAAAGTGAAAAGCTAAGGAAAAGGCTATGTGAAGATTAGATTAAAAACAATCAAGTAGCTCTGATATAATGTCATAGCAGGCAAACATACGTTCCCTCAAAAGTTCCTTGAGATAAATGTTACTGCCATGAACAGTATTATAAAGTAGATTATTTCAGGATATAGGATGTGTCTTACAATGCAGTTATGGTTAAAATCAGTACATCTGGAGGAAAAGTATGTAAAATTGAGGTTATCCTTAAATTGCTCAAAATCAACCATTAGGCACAGGAAACATAGTTTTGTGTATGCTACAGTAATACACAAAACTATATAATTTATACTGTACTTAATTTATATATGATTACAAATGCAAAAATCTAACTCTACAGCATTTTTAATTGCAAAGAGAAGACAATAGGAGCAGAGAAGTGAATTGGGGAAGCATTTTTGAAATGTAGGTAACAAGTTAGAGAATTAAAATTAAAAGCACTTATTTGTCAGAAAGTATACTTTCTAAGAAAGTACATTAGAAAAGTCCATAAACGATGTTTATAGGCCCCCATGATCCTCAACTCCTGCTATTCATGCTCTTCCATGATCCTTTCCCTTTAAGTAAGGTGGTATCTATGATGTTCTTTTAACCAACAGGACCTGTCAAAGGTGACAGGATGTTTGTGACAATATGTATGTGATTACGTTGCATAAGATTATCACACCTGTTTTCTGGACTCTCTCCCCCCCTTGCTGGTGTTAAGTCCTCACAGAGGAAGGAACTGCAGGTGGCCTCTAGGAGCTGAGGGCAGCATCTTGCTCACTGCTAGTAAGAAACTGAAACCTCCAGTCCTACAACCACAAGGAACTAAATTTGGTCAATAACCTGAGTGAACCTAGAAACAGATGGAATCTCAGATGAGACTGCAACCTCAGTCTACACCTTGTGCAATCTCACTTTAAATCTTAACTGTAGCCTGGTGAGACACTGAGTAGAGGATCCAGCTAAGCTTTGCCCGGAATCCTGACCCATGAAGACTGTAAGATAATAAATGGGTATGGTTTTAAGCCACTTAGTGGTAGTATTGTTATGCAGCAACAGTTAACTAATAAATAAGGCTTATACCTAAAATGAATATCTGGCTCAAGAGAGACAAAAAACTCCAAAAAAGAAAAATTCAACACTAAAATAACAAATCATATCAAAGAGATGAGAAAAAGGACATTTAAGGAAAACAATGGGGGGCCGTGTTAGCCCCTATGGAAGACAGTATGGAGATTCCTTTAAAAACTAGGAATAAAACCATCATTCAGTACAGTTCAGTCATTCAGTCGTGTCTGACTCTTTGCGACCCCATGAATCGCAGCACGCCAGGCCTCCCTGTCCATCACCAGCTCCCGAAGTTTACTCAAACTCATGCCCATCAAGTCGGTGATGCCATCCAGTCATCTCATCCTCTGTCGTCCCCTTCTCCTCCTGCCCCCAATCCCTCCCAGCATCAGGGTCTTTTCCAATGAGTCAACTCTTCGCATGAGGTGGCCAAAGTACTGGAGTTTCAGCTTCAGCATCAGTCCTTCCAATGAACACCCAGGACTGATCTCCTTCAGGATGGACTGGTTGGATCTCCTTGCAGTCCAAGGGACTCTCAAGAGTCTTCTCCAACACCACAGTTCAAAAGCATCAATTCTTCGGTGCTCAGCTTTCTTTATAGTCCAACTCTCACATCCATACATGACCACTGGAAAAACCATAGCCTTGACCAGACGGACCTTTGTTGGCAAAATAATGTCTCTGCTTTTTAATATGCTATCTAGGTTGGTCATAACTTTCCTTCCAAGGAGTAAGCGTCTTTTAATTTTATGGCTGCAGTCACCATCTGCAGTGATTTTGGAGCCCAAAAAAATGAAGTCTGACACTGTTTCTACTGTCTCCCCATCTATTTCCCATGAGGTGATGGGACCAGATGCCATGATCTTAGTTTTCTGAATGTTGAGCTTTAAGCCAACTTTTTCACACTCCTCTTTCACTTTCATCAAGAGGCTTTTTAGTTCCTCTTCACTCTCAACAATAAGGGTGGTGTCATCTGCATATCTGAGGTTATTGATATTTCTTCCAGCAATCTTGATTCCAGCTTGTGCTTCTTCCAGCCCAGCGTTTCTCATGATGTACTCTGCATATAAGTTAAATAAGCAGGGTGACAATATATAGCCTTGACGTACTCCTTTTCCTATTTGGAACCAGTCTGTTGTTCCATGCCCAGTTCTAACTGTTGCTTCCTGACCTGCATACAGGTTTCTCAAGAGGCAGGTCAGGTGGTCTGGTATTCCCATCTCTTTCAGAATTTTCCACAGTTTATTGTGATCCACACAGTCAAAGGCTTTGGCATAGTCAATAAAGCAGAAATAGATGTCTGACTATGCCAAAGCCTTCGACTGTGTGGATCACAAAACAATCATGACCCAGCAATCCCACTCCTAGGCATATGTCCTGAGGAAACTAAAACTGAAAAAGACACATGTATCCCATTGTTCATTGCAGCACTATTTACAATAGCTAGAACATGGAAGCAACTTAGATATCCATCAACAGATGAATGGATAAAGAAGTCATGGTACATATACACAATGGGATATTACTCAGCCATAAAAAAGAACACATTTGAGTCATTTCTAATGAGGTGGATGAACCTAGAGCCTATTATATAGAATGAAGTAAGTCAGAAAGAGAAAGATAAATATCATATACTAACACGTATATATGGAATCTAGAAAGATGGTCCTAAAGCATTTATTTGCAAGGCAGTAATGGAGAAACAGACATAGAGAACAGACTTATGGACATGGGGAGAGGGGAGGAAAGGGTGAGATGTATGGAAAGAGTAACATGGAAACTTATATTACACGTAAAATAGATAGCCAATGGGAATTTGTTGTATGTCTCAGGGAACTCAAACAGGGGCTCTGTGTCAACCTAGAGGGGTGGGAAGGGGAAGGAGATGGGAGGGTGGTTCAAGAGGGAGGGGACATATGTACACCTACGGCTGATTCATGTTGAGGTTTGACAGAAAACAACAAAATTCTGTAAAGCAATTATCCTTCAAATAAAGAATAAATAAATTAAAAAAAAAACAATGGGGGTGTTATAAGTAATCCTCTTTGGAGCTCATGTTTAAATAGGCAAAAATGGCATAATATAGAATTTGGTATATAAACAATACCTATTGAGTGTCTACTATACTCCAGACTCTGGGATAGAGTGGTGAACAAGAGAGGTAAGTCTTCTGACCGCAGGGAACTTATATCCTAGTGACAGAATACAGAACATGGAAGTCTCAAACCCATAGTATGCTCAAGTTCATAATCAGATCAAAGCTCCCCAAAAGAATTTTGTTTTGGGAAATAGCATTTAGAAAAAGAAGATGAACAAGGAAGGGAGAAGCACAGCTTGGGGAAGACGGCACACAGATGGCACGGGAAGGCAGAACTACTCACTCTATTTTGGTAATTCTTGCTCTATTTTGTTTCAGTATCTTCCACCACTAAGGAAAATTTCCAACTAGCAACAGTGGGACAAATTTAAGCAGTTTAATATGAGTTTAAAGTCTCAAAACAACTGAAGGATCATGTGTCCCACTTCCTTTTTACTAACAATGAAATAGGAACCCAGAGATAACATTCTTAGTGATAAAATCCCTATCAACAGAGATGGTTGAGTTTGTGCCTTAAAAAAGTCACCTGTCCCTAACAGAGGATAACAGGCAAAATAGAAAAAGAGAAAAACAAAACAACACAGGCTAACTCAAGAAGAGAATAGCATCAATGTGGACAGAAACAGAAATGCACGGCCAAGCAGGGTTTGAGGCCACAGGCAAGATGGATTCGGATTCATTGTTCTGTATGTGTCAGGCAGCAGGAGGGGCTGGAACTGACTCCTGCAGAGGAAAAGAATTCAGAGTGCTTCATGTAAGACCAGGAAGGGTGTCAGTGCTTGAAGCCAGGGGCTCAGTGGTGCTCTCCTGCTTGTGTAGGGGTGTTGTCTTCCTGCTGACTAAGGCTATTGGCTTAATGGAAAACGAAGACTAGAAGGGAAAATTTCAAAATACATGAGGAAATCCAGGATTAAAACATCAGACACAGTGTTCAGAAAACAGAACACCTACATGCAAAAGAATTAAACCAGACAACTTTCTCACACCATATATGAAAATAAACTCCAAACAGATTTAAAACTTAAATGCAAGTTCTGAAAGTAGAAAACTTCTAGAAGAAAACATAGGCTGTATGCTCTTTGACCTCAGCAATATTCTTTTTGTACTGTCTCCTCAGGCAAGGGAAACCAAAGCAAAAATAAACTAAAAAGCTTTTGCACAGTGAATGGGAGAGAATATTTGCAAATGGGGTTAGTATACAAAATATACAAAGAATTCATATAACTCAATGTCAAAAACTATCTGATTACAACATTGACAGTGGACCTAAATAGATATTTTTCCAAAGAAGACATATAGATAGTAAATAGCCCCATGAAAAGGTGCTCAACATCACTAATCATCAAGGAAATGCAAATCAAAATCACAGTGCAATCTCCTCACTCCTGTCATAATGGCTATTATCAATAAGACAAGAAATAACAAGTGTTGGGGAGGATATGGAGAAAAGGGAACCCTTGAGCCCTGGTGTCCACTTCTGAGTAATTTTTCAAAGAAAACAAAAACACTAGTTAGAAAAGATATATGCACCACCATGTTCATTGCAGCATTATTTACGATTGCCAAGATATGAAAGTGACCTGAATATCTCTTGATAGATGAATAAAATGGATAATTTTATAATATATATAATGGAATATTACTCAGCCATAAAAGGGTGACATCTTGTGACTTGAGAAAATATGGGTGGACCTAGAGGGTACTTGCTAAGTGAAATAAGTCTGAGAAAGAAAATATAGCACGGTATCACTTGTATGTGGAATCCAAAAAATAAAACAAATGAACAAACAAAATAGAAATAGACTCACAGAAACAGAGAACAAAATGTTGGTTGCCTGAGGAGAAGAGGTTAGGAGGATGAATGAAAGAGATGAGGGAGATTAAGAGGTACAAGCTTTGGGACTTCCCTGGTGGTCCAGTGGTTAAGACTCTATGCTTCCAGTGCAGGGGGTATAGATTCAATCCCTGATTGAGAGCTAAGATCCCATAAGTGGCGTGGCCAATAAATTAATTACAAAAATAAGTAAGTCACAGGGATATAATATACAGCACTGGGGATATAGTCAATATAATAATTTTGCATGGTGACAGATGCTAACTAGACTTATTGTGGTGATCATTTTTTAATGTATAAAAATACTGAGTCACTATGTTGTACACTTAAAGCTAAGTATAAATTATTTACACTTTTATTAAAATTTGATTAAATCAAAATATACAGACTTTTTAGTAAATTAGATATTACTGCACATCATATGCTAGCTTAGAAGCATCACTTCTAGTAAAAATGTATGGAAGGGGAAGAAATCACATCAGTCAACAAAACTTAACAGTTGGAACAGAATTCATTCCAGTTTGACAAATAAGTCTTTAAAATAAGTATGTGCTAAATGTATTCAAAGGAATGAAATTAAGAGACTTCCCTGGTGGTCCAGATTAGGACTCTGAGCTTCCACTGCAGGGGTACAGGTTCAATTCCTGGTCGGGAAACTAAGATCCCACATGCCTTGCAGCATGGCCAAAAAAGAAAAAAAACAAACAAAAGCCAAAGAGGTAAATTAAGGTATGATTTCCATGAAAATAAAATGAATTACAAACCAAAAGAAAAAGAGAAATAAAACAAAATCAGGTGAAAACTAACCAATTAAAGATTCTAGAAATGAAAGTACTGAGTGAGATTAAAAAAGGGAGTAGATGAGATAAACCATAGAACAGACAAGAGAAAACAGGTAAATTATTGTTCTTATACACTGCTGGTGGTATTTACATATGGTAATGAAAAAGAATGAAACAATAGCGGTGAATCTCACAAATAGAATGTTGAGTGAAAGAGACCAAAGTTTGCATACTGTATTACACAGTCTCACTCTTTTGTATTGTTAACATATAAACTATTAAAAACATGCAAAACTAACTCTGGTGTTCAGGGTTGCACATTTAAGTGTTAGAACTATAAAGAAAATAAGAAAGTGGTTATAATAAAAGTCAAGGCAGTGGTTACCTTAGGAGAAAAGAAAGAGGCTGTGCTTGGGAGTGGGACATAGTGGGTTCCTGGCAGTTCTCTGTTTTTTGACCTGGGTGAGGTTACATGGGCCTTCATCTTTAATATTTCTTTGTTCTGGCTGTGCAGCATGTGAAAACTTAGTTCCCTGATCAGGGATCGAACCCCAGGCCCCTTGAAGTTAAAGTGTGGAGTCTTAATCACTGGACTGCTGGGGAAGTCCCACATGGGTCTTCTTTAATAATAACATACTAAGCTGTACATTGATGGTTTATGCATTTTTCTCTACACGTCTTACATTTCATAATTAAAATGTTTTTGTTTTGTTTGTTTAAAAGAGAGAATTTTGAAATGTAGATACTGAGAAACTCACCAGGGATACAGTACAGAGAAACAAAGAGATTAAATATATATAAAAGGGCAGTTAAGAGACATGGAGGGTGGGTTGGAAAGTTCCAATATCCAGACAATAGCAATTTCAGAAGAGGATGGAGGCAATGGTAGAGGAGCAATTTTGAAGAGATAATTGCTGAGAATGTTTCAGAACTGAAGACAGACTTGTATCCAAGTACCTAACAGAATAAGTAAAAATAAATCTAAACTAAGGCATATCATAGTAAAACTATAGAATATCAATGATAAGGATATAAAGTTTAAAAACTTTTATATCAGGGAAGCCAAGGTCTGATTGGCAGCAAAAAATGGCCAGAAGGGATTTACCTACAAAAACTGAGATTTTTATATCCATTCCAGAGAGAGGGCATAATAAAGAGAAACCTATAAAGAATAGGCTTACTACCCCAGATTCTATGAATTTTGAAAGGTTGTCCCCCAGCAAGATAAACCTGGGGGTGGTGAACGGGGACATAAATGGTCTGGGACCAAAGAAATGATACTGGACACAGAAATGGATAAATATGTCAGTTAATATGATTTATGATTGACTGAAAATAGTATGAATTACTGTACATTTTAGAAAAGGGGGAAATGAAAATTTTAAATTCAATAGCATGACTGCTGGTGGAGGTGGTAGGCATAAAGCATTCAAGGTCCTCATCATGATGAAGCTGGAGCCCCTTATACAGAGTGAAGTAAGCCAGAAAGATAAAGAACATTACAGCATACTGACACGTGTATATGGAATTTAGAAAGGTGATAACGATAACCCTATATGCAGAACAGAAAAAGAGACACAGAAGTACAGAACAGACTTTTGAACTCTGTGGGAGAAGGTGAGGGTGGGATGTTTCGAAAGAACAGCATGTATACTATCTATGGTGAAACAGATCACCAGCCCAGGTGGGATGCACGAGACAAGTGCTCGGGCCTGGTGCACTGGGAAGACCCAGAGGAATCGGGTGGAGAGGGAGGTGGGAGGGGGGATCGGGATTGGGAATACATGTAAATCCATGGCTGATTCATATCAATGTATGACAAAACCCACTGGAAAAAAAAAATAATAATAATAAAAAAAATAAAAATAAAAAAAAAAGGTCCTTATCATGGTTGGATAGTTATAAAAAATATTAAACAATTATAAACACTCTTGGAAAAATATGTAATTATTGTTTTGAAAGTACTACCAAAAAACCCCCAAATAACAATACAAAATTAGAAATGCCTTATGTTCCTTCCTAGTCAGCAGAGGCATAATGAAAGAAGACTAAAAACTAAGAGGGGTAGGTGTAGTTTCTGTTTTCAAAGAGGGTACTTTTAAAATTATTTATTTATTTATTTATTTTGGCATCACCAGGTGGGATCTTTGTTCCCTCACCAGGGATTGAAACTCTGTCCCTGGCAGTGAAAGCATGGAGTCCCAACCACTGGACCACCAGGGAATTCCCCAAAGAGAGTACTTTTGAAAGTAAAGAAAGTTACTTTTTGACACCTCAGATTGCAAAGCCTAGCCAAAATCTGTCAAATTACAGAAATGAGTATTAAATACCTGCTTTATAAGCACTTTCCCCAAAAATGAAGCAGGGTGACCAGGTGGAATTTGCATGAATTCTACTGAGAAAAAGTTATACCAATCTAGCTTGATTCTCTGCATTCTTTTTTGATTTTTAAAAAAATTTTACAAATTTTTGTGAAAAGAATTAGAAAACATGGAAAAGAAATTCTATCTGTCATTAACAAATGACTGTGTGTGTGTTATGGCTGAGTTGCTAGGTTAGCAGAAGAAGGGTGTGACTAAGGGGGAGAAAACACTGGACTGGGGAGACTGAAGCCCTGAATATTCAGATATATAAGGAAGGAGATGGTCCAGTGGGGCAGCCTAGGCATCTAGACTCTGATGTCCAATAATGTGGATTTGCATCAAACTACCTTGGCCAAATGACTCCAGTTTCACTTGCCTTCTTCACGCATGAAACAAGGGGGATAGCAGGGTGTAGCAAAGCCTGTTGTCATCTAATCCACTGCTTCCCTCAGCTTTAAAATTCTATGAAACTAAAAAGAATTACATGAATCAAAACAAAATCATATGGTAATATAAATGCTGGTGCTCTGTGTCAAGCCGGAGGGATACAGTGGGAAGGGAAGTGGGTTCAGGATGGAGGAGACGCATGTGTACCTATGGCCGATTCATATATGGCAACAACCATCACAGTATTGTAAAATCATTATCCTTCAATTAAAATAAATAAATTTAAAAAAAAAATCATAAAGCCAATGTGTTAAGTCTCCAGATAAGACAAAACTGGAAGAGTAAGAGTGAAGAATGAAAAAGCATTCAGACTTGTGTCAGAATTGGCTGAAATCGGTAGGGTCGCAAAGAGTCGGACACAACTGAGTGACTTCACTTTCACTTTTTCACTTTCACTATCATGAAGTTTAATAGGAAGAAACAAAGACCTCAATTTAGATGAACAAAAGATCGTCTGTGCAAATATTAATACAAAATGGCATAGACGTGGCTTGATAATTCATTCAAAAAGAGCTAGATATTTTAATATATGCTCCTGGAGCCAATGATATGATCGGATGATTAGACTAAATTAATGAACTCTCAGGTTAGAGTAGCCAGGTGTTTATGGCCATGGAGGCACAAATCCCACAGCGGGCATATTTCATTTTATTTTTTAAACATTTATTTATTTGGTTGCACAGGGTCTTAGCTGCAGCATGTGGGATCTAGTTCCCTGACCAGAGATTAAACCTGGGCCCCCGGCACTGGAGTGTGGAGTCTTAACCACTGGAAAACCAGGGAAGTCCCAGGAATACCTCATTTTACTGTGCTTTCCAGATACTAGGTTTTATTTTTCCCCACAAATTGAAGGTTTGTGGCAACTCTGCACAGAGCAAGTCTACTGGTGCCATTTTTCTAACATTTGCTCACTTTGTATCTCTGTGTCACATTTTGGTAAATCTAGCAATATTTCAAATTTTATTATTATATTTGTTAAGGTGATCCGTGATTAGTGATTTTTGGTGTTACTACTGTAATTGTTCTGGGGTGCCACAAATTGTTCCTATATAAGACGGTGAACTTAACGATAAGTGTGTATGTTCTGACAGCTCCACCAACTGGCCATTCCCCATTTCTCTACTTCTTCTCAGACCTCCCTATTCCCCGAGGTAGAACAATATTGAAATCAGGCCAATTAATAACCCTACAATAATCTCTAAATGCTCAAGTGAAAGGAAGAGTCCCATGTCTCACTTTAAACCAAAAACTCAATAGAAATAATTAAACTAGTGAGGAAATAATATCTAAAGCTGAGACAGACTGAAAGCTAGGCCTCTGGCACCAAATGGTTAGCCAAGTTGTGAATGCAAAGGAAAACTTGAAGTAGATTTTTAAAAGTGCTATCCAGTGAACACACGAATGATAAAGAAGCGAAACAACTTTATTGCTGATATGGAGCAAGTCTGAGTGATCTGGATAGGAGAACAAATGAACCACAACATTCCCTTAAGCCAGAGCAAGGCCCTAACTCTCTTTAATTCTATGAATGCTGAAAGAGGAGAGGAAGCTTCAGAAAAAAAGTCTGGAGCTAGGAGAGGTTGGTTCACATAGTTTAAGGAAAGAAATTATCTCTGTAACGTAAAAGTGCAAGGTGAAGCGCAAGTGGTGATGTAGAAGCCACAGCAAGTTATCCAGAAGATCTAGCTTAAGGCCATTAATGAAGGTGGCTACTAAACAACACATTTTCAATGTAGATGGAATAGCCTTATATTGGAAGGAAAGACATCTGAGACTTTCACAGCTGGAGAGAAGTCAATGTCTAACTTCAAAGCTTCAGAGGACAGGCTGTCTCTCTTGTTAGGGGCTAATACAGTTGGTGACCTTAAGTTGAAGCCAATGTTCGTTTACCACTCTGAAAATCCTAGGGTCCTTAAGAATTATGGTAAATCTATGCTGCCTGTGCTCTATAAATGAAACAAGAAAGCTTAGATGAGAGCACATCTGTTCACAACATGAAGTGCTGAATATTTTAAACCCACTGTGGAAACATAAGCTCAGAAGAGGATTCCCTTCAAAATATGAAGGGAACTGACAACGTACCTGGTCACACAAGAGCTCTGATGGAGACCTACAATGAGATTCATGCTGTTTTCCTGCCTACTAATGCAACATATGGGCTTCCCTGATGGCTCACAGATAAAGAATCTGCCTGCCAATGCAAGAGATGTGTGTTCGATCCCTGGGTTGGGAAGATCCCCTGGAGAAGGAAATGGCAACCCACTCCAGTATTCTTGCCTGGAGAATCCCATGGACAGAGGAGTCTGGTGGGATACAGTCCATGGGGTTGTGAAGAGTTGGACACGACTAAGTGACTAAACAACAACAACGCAGCATACATTCTGCAGCCCGTGAATCACAGAGTAATTGTGAATTTCAGCTCTCACTGTTTTAAGAAAGACAACTTGTATGGCTACAGTTGCCATAGACAGTGATTTCTCTGATGAATCTATCCTGGGAAAACTATAATGAAAACCTACTAGAAAGGATTCACCATTCTAGATGCCATAAGAACATTTGTAATTCATGTGAAGAGGTCAAAATTACATCAACCAGAGTTTAGAAGAAGTTCACTCCATCCCTCATGGATGACTTTGAGAAGTTCAACACTATTTCTAGGAAGTAACTAGAAATAACAAGAACTAGAATTGGAAATGGAGCTTTTTTGTGACTGAATTGTTGCAATGTCATGATAAAACTATAAGGAATGAGAAGTTGCTTCTCATTCTTACAGATAACACTGTTATTTTCATTAGCTTTTGAATGTCTGTCATATTATCTATACTGATTGAAATGTACTTACTTCTAATGCATAATATACGGGTTTATCTCTGCCGAGTTTGTATGCCACTGTGGTCAGAAGGCCATGTTCAGAAAATACACACTGTAGGAAAGAGAAAAAGAGTTTATAGCCAGGAAAACAAAAAGACAGTATATGAAAATTTTTAAAGCAAAAATGATCTAGTTATAATTCAATAAACACGACAATTTAGAAAATATATCTTAAAAATCAAAATTACCAGTATTAAGAACAATACACTTGGGAGACTGGGATACAGATATATATACTACTATATATAAAACAGACAACTAATAAGGATAACTAATAGCACAGAAAACTCTACTCAACACTCTGCAATGACCTACATGGGAAAAGAATCTTTAAAAAGTGGACATTCTTTGCTGTACACCTGAAACTACCACAACATTATAAATCAACTATTAACTCCAATAAAAATTATTTTAAAAAGAACAATACACTCAGATAGTACAAAAAGATTATCCCTTGTTGGAAATTAGACTTGAATTAAGAATCTGACAAGCTCCTAGTGAGATCTTCTACTAACACAATTAAAAATACACATATAAAAAAGTCAAAGAACCTAAAATGGTTCTTACAAGAATGCTTCAAATGTAGTGATACTCATCATTTTTATTGAGCTCTAAATGAAACCCTGATAAAAAAAAAAGCTGTTGACTCAAAAGTTACTTAATAGCAAATTATGTTGAAATACTGTTTACATGAAGTTAAAGAAGACTTCCATGAATCATTTAATTTGAAAAACACCAACCTTACGGCCTGTATTACATAGTAAGAAGCAGCCTGTTCCATACCTACAGTTAGGGGAAGAATGAACAGTAGGACAATTTTATTTAAAGTAAATGCTGAAACGTTAATAATATAACATTGACATTTAACATAGAACAATAAAAGAAATTAAATTTTTATAAAAGTTTCAAAAGTTAACAAATATCACATACACTCTTGGAATAATGTTTTAAAGAACAGTCTAGGGACTTCCCTGGTGGTCCAGTGGTAAAGAATTTCTCCTGCCAATGCAGAGAACCCTGGTTTGATCCCTGGTCTGGGAAGACCCCACATGCCACAGGGCAACTAAGCCCATGTGCTACAACCACTGAGCCCACACTCCTCAAAGCCCACGCTCTGCAACAAGAGGAACCACCACAATGAGAAGCCCAAGCACCACTAGAAAGTACCCCCCACTTGCCACAACTAGAGAAAGCCTGCACAGCAACCAAGACCCAGCATGGCCAAAAATAAATCAATATTTTTAAAATATGTGTTTCCTTAAAAAAAAAGTCTAGAAGAAAATGTACTTAGTGGAATCCTAATGGAAAAGCTCAACATTCAAAACACTAAGATCATGGCATCTAGTCCCATCACTTCATAGCAAATAGATGGGGGAAAAATGGAAACAGTGACAGACTTTATTTTCTTGGCATCCAAAATCACTGCAGATGGTGACTGCAGCCATGAAATTACAAGACACTTGCTCCTTGGAAGAAAAGCTATGACAAATCTAGACAGTGTATTGAAAAGCAGAGATATCACTTTGCCTACAAAGGTCCATATGGTCAAAGCTATGGTTTTTCCAGTAGTCATGTATGGATGTGAGAGTTGGGCCATAAAGAAGGCTGAGGGCCGAAGAATGGATGCTTTCAAACTGTGGTGCTGGAGAAGACTCTTGAGAGTCCCTTGGACAGCAAGGAGATCAAACCAGTTAATCCTAAAGGAAATCAACTCTGAATATTCACTGGAAGAACCAATGCTAAAACTGAAGCTCCAAAACTTTGGCCATCTGATGCAAAGAGCTGACTCATTGGAAAAGACCCTGATGCTGGGAAAGATTGAGGGCGGCAGAGGATGAGATGGTTGGATGGCATCACCGACTCAATGGACATGAGTTTGAGCAAGCTCCAGGAGTTGGTGATGGAAAGGGAAGCCTGGCGTGCTGCAGTCCATGGGGTCGCAAAGAGTCGGACACGACTGAGTGACTGAACAACAATGAAAAAATGCAAGTATAGTATTTGGAGCTTAGTCGTAACCCAGGTCCATGTTTATATTAATAAAATAGCACTGAGTTACAATAAATCCTAAATTCTCTCACAGTTACATCTCTACTAATCCATGTGGAGTGAAACATCATGGCTAATAGCCATTCAGCAATGGGACAGGCTGGCCTAAGGCCATCATTAGGCAGTCGTAAACCTCTGGCATGGAGAGAGTGTAGGTCCAGCGTGGGGGAAAAGTGTAGCTGGACTTTGGGACAGGAGTGGCGAGGAGGGAAAAGCTATTGCTGGTCTATCTCCTCCCTTCCCTACGCAGGCTAGGGTGTTCTAACAGTGCTGAGAGTCAGAGCCAGCACGTAGCATAGCTGCCAGGGAAGAACTGAATTTACTTTGTGGCGGCCTTATCAGCAAAAGCTTTGGACTCTGCAACAAATCTGGCACTTGGACATGCGTGAGTGGTTCTGAATTGTGCCGAGCAGATAAGTGGTTCAAGCTGATATCAGCAAGGGTCCCATGGCAACACTGTTCAAACGAGTTGGCTGTCATCTCTGGCTTGCCCCAGCTGTCCTAACCTGCCTGGGATTCCCTCCCCACAGGCCTTGCTGCTGTGCCCAGGTGGGAGAAGGGGGAGGGCTCAGCCCAGGGGTGTGCAGATAGATCCCAGCAGATGCTGCTATTAATATGAGTCAGTGCTAAGCCAACAGACCCCCACTTGCTGTGTTTGTCTTATGGAGCAAACAGAACGGGGGCAATTTTTCCCAAAAAACATGTTTCCAGGAACCACCGATGTGAAGAATAATTCGCCCAAGACCATCTATCTCTTTTGCTCAATTCAAGCATGATTGTGGGCTGCTTGATGACCAGTCAGCACATTCAGGGAGCATGGCGTTCATGAGTATCTATCTCAGTTTTCAAAGACACCAGTCAAATAACACTAGGTTCTGGTAATAATACATTTATGAAGTTAAAACACGTAAATCGCTATACCTTTTCACTTCTGTGATGCTAAAAAACCTACATATTTTAAGTCAATCTCTGTGAACAAATATTCATAAGAGTGGAAGTTAGTTATCTGTTCCACACTTTATAAAGGAGAAATCTGTACTGATTTAGTCCCCATATAAACACTATGTATACTGAACAGTAGTGTACAAGTCCATACTGAACAGTAGTGTACAAGTCCTAAATTATGAAATTGACACAGAAGCTCAAGGTACTTAATAGAAATAAATTCTTAAGTTCATGCACACTTAATAAATAATTAATGAGCATTATCAACGCATGAAGAGACTTCTTTGCTACATTTAGGCCACAGCATTTTTTTTTTTTTTTTTTTTTTGGTGGCTGAACAGTATGTGGGATCTTAGTTCCCCAACCAAGGATAGGACCCATGCCCCCTGCAGTAGAAATTTGGAGTCTTAACCACTGGACCACCGGGGAAGTCCCTAGACTACCGCTTGCAAAGCCATATATAGGCAATTATTTTCCTCTTAAATTTTATTTTTTTTCTTCCCAGTCATAAAAAATATATGGGTTTTTCAGCATTTATATGGTATACCAATCCTTTCTCAAGATTCTACTGTGTTCAGACAGTGGGGGTGGTGTGGTGGGGGTGTGTGAGTGGTCCTGGTTGAATCTGTGGAAGAGGCAGGAGGCCTCTGCTACTACACTTAGAGCCTCTGGGAGAGAGGAGGCACTTAAAACACAAGCTTAAATTAAAAACACAAACGAACAAAATTCCCCAAAGTTGGAAAGATCCTATTAATCTAACAAACTGTCTACTTCACTCTCCCTTCCTGGATGGTTGCGTTTTTGCATAGCACATTCTGTCCTGCTGTCTCTATCTTCTACTTACCTGCATCTCTTTTGACCATTTGTAACCTGGCTTCCATCTTGAGCATTCTATTAAAGCTTCATTCTTGGAAGTCACCACTGAAGACCTGATTTCTATGTCCTTTTTGTTCCATTTTGCACTGCTGACCAAGCCCCTCTCTTAAACAGAGACCCTGGTAGAGTCTTAAATAGAGACCCTGGATCTCCACATTAATGACTCACTACATTCTATTTGTCTGAATTCTCCACCCTGTCATCTCTTCCTTCTTCTAAATATCTCCTCTACCTATATACTTTTTCTTGGTAATTTCATCAATTCTTATTGCTTCAAAAATCACCTCTAAATATGGAAAATTCAAAATCTGTACATTTATACTACATTCATTCCCCATGACCATGTATGTATAATGTATAGCCTACCAGTATCACCAACGTATCCCAAACAGAAAGTCTTCTACTTGAACCCATTCCATACTCTGGCTACGTCTAACCACTGGGACCAGGTGACTAGACTCCATACCTACTTCCTGTCTCATGTTCCTCTGCAGTGCCATGGACATCCACCCATACCTCCATCTCAGTCCTCCTCATCCTTCTTAGTCCTTGTTATCGTTATGGAGATGCTGTAGCGGCCTCCATGTCCTCTCTGCCTCTAGTTTTTCCTCACTTTATTTTTAAAAAAAAAAATTTAGTTATTTATTTTTGGCTATGTCAGGCGAGTGTATGCTCCTCGATTCTTTGTCTTGTCACAACAAAAATTTGGAGTGACGGACATTAAAGCCCCTTGGCGGGTCACAGCTCTCGGAGAACAGACCGTGTTATAGCTCTTAAATAAATCAGTGTTACAGCTCTATTTATTTAGATAATAGCAGGAAAATCCATCTTTGAGGCATGAGGGCACGTCGATCCAAAGACGCAAAGAGAAGATCGCCCCATCGTGCGGGAGAGAGAGAGAAGAGGGCTTTGGCTGCTCTTTTTATGTTTCTCTGTCCCTGGGCCTGTCTTATGTAAACTGGGCCAGCCAGGAGTGTTATTTGTTTTACCTGAGGTTCTCACTCCGGTCCTCGGACCTTCCTTTGTTCTATTTACACGGGCTTTTCCCTTCCAGGTCTTTTAGCCACCACCATTCTGGACTCCTTTTCCCTATTCTAACTACCTAACAGCTATGCTGGGTCTTCATTGCTGAGCGGGCTTTATCTAGTTGCGGCAAGTGGGGGCCACTCTCTAGTTACAATGCACGGGCTTCTCATTGTGCTGGCTTCTCTTGCAGAGCACAGGCTCTTAGGTGCGGGAGCTTCAGCAGTTGCAGAATGTGGGCTCAGTAGTTGTGGCTCCTAGGCTCTAGAGCACAAGCTCAGTAGTGGTGGCACAGGGGCTTAGTCGCCATGCGGCATGTGGGATCTTCGGGGATCAAGGATCGAACCGTGACTCCCGCATTAGCAGGGAGATTCTTTACCACAGAGCCGCCAGGGAAGCCTTCTCCTCACTTTAACGCAGGACTGCCATATCATTAATGAACAGCAACAGTCACCTCTGAAAAGCAGCCCCCAAACCTTCAGAACTATCCCACTGCCTTCCAGAAAAAAAAAACAAAACTCCTTACTCTGGAATTTAGGGTGTCACAACCACCTTAGCCTTATTTTCCCACAATCACTTCCCTACCCAACTGTTCTCTGCATTCTCTAAATAAAGTTTTCCATTTCCTTATTTGCATCTTGGTTCAGTGTTCCATGTGTTCACCAATACTGCTCAGCCTTCAAAACGTCTCACTACTATACAATCTTTGTGATTTTTCTTCCCTCCCTTTGAGACCCAACAGCAGTACTTCCAAGTTTCTTATGGCACAGAAGTTCTTATCTATACCATGATGAACTGTATATCTGTGGTCTTTTCCTTCACGAAGAGAAACACGAGCCAAAGATCTTAAAATTCTTCCCCTCTTCCAACCTGCAGGGGCTGCTGAGGTACTCAGCCTGCCCTCCCTAACTTAAAGCCCGCATTTCCAGAATTGGCTGATAATGCTTAAGAGGGAGGGGAGTATAAACAGAAACAAAATCAGGCAACTTTACTTGGCACCTCCCATGTGCTCTAGAGTGTCAGGTACTTGCCAAAGAGAGATAGCATCTGCTTTACTAGCATTAGGGTACCAGGCAGAGGAGGAAAGAAGAGGGTGGGGGGACAGCCTACTTTTCTATCTTTTCTATCATTTCTCTGATTCCTGACTTAGCTACCTGAAATCCAGAATTCAAAGAATATGTTTCTAGACCCACAGGATACCATGACCTGTGAAGAATTTTCCTATCTCTCCTCTCAGAAAAACTGTCACCCAAATGTCACACTTTTGCATGAGGACTTCTGACCCTACTAGAATATAAGAAGACTACATCTAAAATATAGAGACATTCCATTACTGACAAAAAAGGAAGCACTAAAGTTAACAATGAGAGAATTAGAAAATGCTCAACAGGACTTCCCTGGCAGTCCAGATGTTAAGACTTCATACTGCAGGGGGTACGGGTTTGACCCCTGGTCCGGGAACTAAGATCCCACACACTGTGGGGTGTGGCCAAAAACAGAATCCTCAAGATAAAAACCATTAAAGGTAGACAGCCAGCTGCCAGGGCTATGGAAATCTTTGCCACACAGGGGACAATAAAGTATAAAGGTCAAGTGCCCTAAGTCCAATCAGCTGGATTCGGATGCAAAGACTGCTTTCCTCACTTATTAGCTTAACTTCTCTGAGTATCTGTTTTTCTCATCCTAAAGTGGGAGTCATCTTATCACTCTTAAATATGGGGCTTGTTATAGACTACATGTGTGACTACTAAGAAGACGAGATGAGAAAAAAAAATGCACCAAATCTCTACTTCTGTCATTCCTTCTGCTTTGTGTTGAAGCAGAAACTTCAAATGATGGGAGAAAACATAGTGCCAGAGAAATAACTTTGAAAAATCCCACAAGAATATGACTTCAAAATTAGAAAGCCTTGGGCAGGAACAATATGTTGAAAATGAGAGTTTCATCATGGCTTTCTTCCCTCTGCTCAGCCTACTTCCAACAACCTCTGCAAAGGGTAAGAATCCTTTATTTTTTATTATTTAAATTTTTTTAAATTGTATTTATTCTGGCTACCTGCATGGCATGTGGGATTATCACATTCCCTGACTAGGGATCAAACCCATGCCTCCTACATTGGACATGCAGAGTCTTAACCACTGGACCACCAGGGAAGTCCATCCCAAGGCAGAAATACTTTAAACCAACATTTAGTTTCTGTATGGAAAAGGTTTTGAATTTTATAAATTAAGGTTTTCACAAGCTTCATCAGTGTGTTTACATATGCCATGGTGTGATTTATGTAAAGGAAATGAACAAATGGCAAAAAGTGTATACATATATAACTGTAATGGCACTCTTGAACTATTAATTTTCAGTCTGGAGAAACTTCAAAAGCTTTTCCTCATTCCAAACATCAAAGGGAAAAACAAACAAACAAGACTCCATTGGTTTGCAGGTCTGTTTCTTAAAACTCACGTGTTTTTGGCTTGTCCATCTTGGAAGCACATTTGTCCCACCAACGCAGCAGACTGGTCTCCCAAACACTGAAATATATATATATATATATATATATGACAATAAAGAATACTAAGACAATATTATTCATTTTCTTTTTAGGAGAGCCATAAGATTTATTTTTCCTTCTTCATTTATAAAGGAGTGAACTGTCTTATATTCTTTGCATTGCCTCCATTTGGCCATTGCCCTATGTGTTAATACTCCGAACAGGGATGGGAAGGGAGAGTTAGAATTAATTTACTCAACAAAATTCTCAATAGCCCCCACTGCGTCCTGTCAAGACAAGAATTAGCCAATCCTTCTGCTCTTACTTATTTTCCATAGTTAAAGAAGGAACAGATTGATTAAGGGAAGCCAGAACATGAAAGGGGGTGGGGTAGGGAGGTGGTAGGGAGATGTTTGGTGATGAAACTTACCCCAGATATTGGCACACCTTCCAAGGCCCCAGCTTTCTAATAAAATTTTAAAAAAGGATTATGAATAATCACAAATTTGGCTCTACTAACATAACTGTAACAGAAATGAACACAAATAGCAACATGCCAGAGCATGTGGGCAGACAAGACAAAGCAAGTGTTTCAACTACATGAGTGGTTCAGAGAGAGAGATACTAGAAATAGTCCTTGAAGAGACATGGACATAAAACACTGGACAGGGAGCCAGGAGATGCAGGACCTACTCCTGGTTAGTTAGTTAGTTAGTCACTGAGCAGGCTGCTGAAACTTCTCTATACCTCAATTTATTCATCTACAAAATGGGCCTGAGCTTATATGAACGCCACAGACCATTAGCTCTTTGCAATTATTGCTGTTACTATGAACAGACTAACACATCCTTCACAATGAACACAGAGCTATCAAACCAGCATGGAACATGTTTATTTTGGAAGGCCTTATTTTACCAACTGTTCTTCCTACCCAAACTGCTCTTAATAAGAAACAAGAGAGGGGTTCGGGTATGGGGCATTAGTTGTTCATAGCCAACATCATTCCTCAAGTTTTGATAAGCAAGAGTTAATTTGTATCATGAATAGTGGTTTTGATTTTGAGCCAGTATGGCCAGCACTCTAAGGAAGAAATGAGATTTAAGTGGCTGACTGTGAACTTTACTAAATTTAATTTTGAAAAAACTACTTAGACTAATACAAACCAACACGTATTGATATCAAGGAATTAGGGGAAAGGAATATGATCCCCAAAGTACCTGTGATGTATTGATGTACTTTCATTTAAAAGTTCATTTGGGTTTTTCCATATCATCTTACAGAAAAACCCAAACAAACATTATGACAAACCTGATATTAGGAAGAGGACCAAACCAAAGCTTTCACCTGACATTCCCATCTGCCATTTCTCTGGGAGTTTTGGGTTCCCTCTGTGTGATAGTGAGGGGAAGAAGAGAAGCCACCTCACACAGCTATGGTTAGGAAATAAGAGCATGCATGTGGAAACCATTCACAAAATAGAAAATACCCACTAGATGATGGGGTAATATTTTCTTTCTTTTATGCTTTTGGGTTAATCCAAGAACTTTTATTTACTGTATATATTCTTGGACAATCTGAACCTGGCTTATAAGTGAAAGTGAATCAGGAAACCTAGAGACTGGATATGTAAGGTATTCAGATACTGGAAGAAGTCTATGCTCACACTATTCAAGTTATTATCAAACTACCAGCAGAATCTACTATGTGCGGTCAGGCACAGAAAGCGCTCTTTTTTCTTTACGGGGAGGGGGTCCCTGGAGGATTCCTGGGAATATTCTCTGGTGAAGCATGCAGAAAAAGTGACAGTGCATTTCCAACTAGCTGGTCTGAAAGGTTGGGCAAGATGTCATTTAAGAGACGTAGAGTACATCTAAAAACTATACCTCATTTCCCTATTATGCTAAAGCCCAAAAGCATATCACAACTGTACTTTCTAATAGGGACCATCAGAATTTCTCATTTCAGAAAACTATCTTAGTCTTTTATTTTGAAACATCACTCCCAGTTTTATGGAGGACTTAAAAAGAAATAAGATTATGTTTTAACAATAACTAAAGCTTCACTAGAGCTTATAATAATTTGGAGGGTCATGGAAGAGTCTGCATTAATTTGCTGAGTAAATGGATTTCTGCTTATCTAAAACTAAATGGAAATGCACTGTATCTTTTCCAAATGAATGGGTAGCATCATTGGTGGGCAACCTACTCACCGGGCTATGAGAGATTTTCTATAGTCAGCAAGGGGGAGAGAGGGGGACAGAAGGATAATATTTTAAATGCAAGAGAAAACTAGGCCAGTTAAACGTTTTTTCAACCATCCTCTGAAACTGTTTCTCAAGAACAGTTTTTTTTTCCTCTGACCCAAGTCAGTTTATAGGTAGCTATGAAATTATCAAAGCACTTTTAAACTGTAGATAAGCAATGATTATGCTTCCCTTAAAAAATTCCATGTTGCCTTAAAAGGCTTTATTATAAATGAAACACTTAAGACTTCTTGCTTAAGCTTTAACCAGAACACTTGGGTGTTCTAGTAAGTAGACTAATATTTTTTATGAAATGTCCAAACATTATTTTTTGGTAATTAATCTTAGACTTTTCTTAATTTTTACCAAAAATTCTAGATTTTTGAGCTTAAACACCAGTTCAAATTGTCCTAAAGGTTTTCATTCCTGGTGTGTAATCAGAAATACTCAGCGATGCTATGTGTAATCTGTGCTTAGACTACTTCTGTGGGTTTCAGTGAAAGCAACAGTAAAAATGCCCATGATGAAAACCAGTTTAATTAACACACAAATCAGAACAGACTCTTTGCTTTCAGCTTCTCTGCTAAAGTTTTGTTCAGGCTGACAAAGAATCTGAGACATGGTCTGGCCATTAAAGGAGATTCAATAGGAAAGAGAATGCCACTAAAATGTGAAGAGACCTTCCTATAAATTAAAAGCAGGCAATGCAACTACTAAATAGTTATTTGGATTAAAAGAAGAAACTGGCTCAAATATTCCCTTATCAACTACTGCAGTTAGATTATCTCATCAATACTTCAAAATACTCAAAGAAAAGCCAATAAAGTTCATAGTATATAAAGTTTTATATGTAGTTTTATATAAAGTATACATAAAACATAAACTGGCAAGAAGGACTCAAGAATTTGAAGTTATAAAACTATTTAGATAATACTAAATTCTTATTTTACATACTGCCAACATTCATAAAAAATTCACGGGTCTCAAAATATAAAACATAACACAACTGATTGTTGAATTCTGAATAGTAAGGTTTTTTTAAGATAAAAATTAAATTTAAAAAATTTCTTTTTCTTTTTACCATTAGGCCATAGATCTCTGAAGAACTTCGGACATTTGGAAGAATTTTCATTGGAATTTCAAAAAATCTAAAAAAACAGTAAAATAAGATTGGGTATATAATACTATTTTAAGTAAATGTCTAGAAACATTTATATGAATTTAAAGGCATGCAAACAAGAATTAAAAACAGGCATATTTGAGAGTTAAGTGGGAAGAAATAAATAAGCCAGCAGTAGGCTTAGATATTTAACACTCTAACTTTATATAAAGAAATCAATACAAAAGCAAAAGTACACAAAAAACAAAGTACTTTTATAAAGGAACCTAATTTTCCTTGAAGAATAATCAAGACAATTACTTAATTTGGCCTATTTATTATATATGCAGTAACAGTCTCTTACAGGGAGCCCAGCCTTGTGCTCTGTGGTGACCCAGAGGGGTGGGATGTGGTGGGGGAGGAAGGCTCAAGAAGGAAGGTGTATATATACATATTCGAGTTGTTGTATGGCAGAAACCAACACAACATTGTAAAGCGATTGTCCTCCAATTAGAAAAAAAAGAGTATACAACATAGACTTGTACATTGTAGTTAAATATCAACAAAGTTTGGTGCTCCACTGACAATCTGAAAATAATTAAGATTTAGGTTATAGACAGGCAACAAATTAGAAAACTATTCTGAGGGCAAAAGACAACTCACTCGCAGAGCTCTTTATCCCATTCCAAAGAATGGATGTTGAAAAGCATCGTCCTGCTTGCATTTGTTACATCTGTACAATGGACACCTCCACTGGCTCCTCCGGTCAAGCTCTGGACAGAAGAAAAGGACATGTTAAATCTGTACTTATTCGCAATTTAATTTCTACTTTGTCAAGAGCCAGAATCTGTTGCAGACCCCATATAGCAAGAGAATGGAACCTTTCAATTACTTCATCTTCTAGTGTTCTTTGGTGTCCAACAGAAATACAATGTAACAGAACCACATTGACCCACACATGTAATTGGATATTTTCTAGTTGCCACATTTCAAAAGCATAAAGAAGCAGGTGAAATGAATAATACTGTAAGTTTTATTTAACATATTCAAAATATCCTTTCAACATATGAAATTATTACTAAGACATTTTACCTTCTTTTTTTGTATTAACTCTTTGAAATACAGTGTATATTTTACACTCATGCACACCTCAATTCAGACCTGCTGCATTTCAAGTTCTCCATGGCCATATGTGGTCAAGTGGCCATCATAGTAGACAGCAGTTCTAGTTGATGGTTAATGAAAAAAAAAATCAGTTTTGCTTTCATCCTCTTATCTTTGGAAGATGCAGAGTCTTATTAAATTTGATGTGCCTGCCTCTTGGGATGTTACTGACCTGTGTTGCTCCTGTTGTTCTTGTATGTGTGCATGTGTGTGCGTGCGTGTGTGCCTGTTTTGAAGAAACAAGTCTCACTGGACTGAACCTCACCGACCCAAACACATACCCTGAAAGCAGAGCTTTAAACTCTCTAATGTTAATACCCTTGGACCTGAACCACACGGATTGCTGCTTTCTTTTATGCAGAAGCAGTGAGAAGTGAGAAAGGAACAGAAGTGCAGAAATGGCATCATGTGGGAACAGGGGAGGAGGGGGACAGCTCAGTGTGCTCCCCCGAGTGTCCTGCAGCTCACAGTTCAACATACTGCCCTACTCTGGCTCCAGGCAATGGTGAGAACTATTGTCCGAATTATTTCAACTGTGACTAAAACATATGAAAACTGCTGGCCATGAACACAAAGCATAGTGTGCCTTGGCCAAGACAGGGAGGGCTGGGGAAGGCGCCACTTCCTGATAGAGGGTTTTGTCTGATCTGCTCTGTGGATCTGGCAAGTGACAAGAGGGGCAATGTTCCTTTAACGTTCCCCTGAACGTTGAAAAAAATAATAATAATCCCACACTTACAGAAGTGTTTGCAAATGAAAGTATATGTCTGAGATTTGCTTTAAAATTATCCATGGGGAGAAGGAGTGAGTATAGTGGGAACAAGTTTGGCCATAGCCAGTGACTGTAGCTGATTAATTATTCTAGAGGTTCATGACATTATTCCCTCCACGTTTGGGGTGTATTTGAAAATGCCCTTGAAAATAACTAAGAATAAGAGAGGCAGGGAGAAAGTAGAGGGAGAAAGTATCCGGGAAATGTTTGTTTCTACTCATTTATGTTCAGTTTAGGCAAGAAGATTATACATCAGAAATTTCCACTATGATTTTTCATATTGTGGCCTAATTAAGTAATAGACAGCTATGTGATGTTGAAAGCAAATGCTAAAAAGTAGTCCCAGGTGTATTACCATGTTAAATAGTAGAAAATAGAAGAGATCATTTCTTCTAAGAAATGGCTAGTAGAAAAGAAGTACTGTTAACCCTTGTGCAACACAGGTTCAAACTGTGCTGGCATGCTTATACATAGATTTTTAAAATAAAAACTATAGTATTACACAATCCGTAGATACAGACTGCCAACTATCTCCAGTGGGTCCTAGAACCAGTCCCCTGCACGTACCAAGGGAGTGAATGATAGGCAAGGGATACAGGCGACATAAATTTACTACTTGATAACTACCTAAATTAGTTATGCTAAAGGTAACAGACATGAGATATGGTTTTGGCAATCATCCTTCATTTTTACTGAAATAAGGCAAGAAAAAATCAAGAGGAAGTAGCCAAAAATGCCTCTCAAATGGAAGCTGAAATTTTCTGCTGTTTCTTGAGTGGCCTTTCTTAATGATGCTGTCAACTAAAAAGTTTGAAACTCTCCATAGAAAAAAGATAAGCAATTTAAAAATGTTTTCCATACATACATGATTTTTAAACATACCCAAATAAGCCATGAATCAATGGTCCCAAAAAGAGCTCTATCTTCTTCAACGGCCTTTTGAACTTTTCTCACATTGTCAAGGAGCCAACGAAGCTTCACCGCACTGAAATAAGTGCTAAGTGGAAGGCCTGTCTTGGACTAAATACAGTTATGACATTTAGCCAGGAAATGAAATTCATAACAGCGTAAAATGAAACACCAAATCAAAAAGGTCAACAAATTACAAAATATGCAATGACCCTAAAGGCAATCTCAAAGTATTATGGATAAAAAAAACACTTTTCCTATCTCATGGCACAGGAAAGCATGTTCGTGAACAAAGATCAGAGTGATATGTTCGCAGTTCAAAGAGCATCCATGTAGCAAGATAAAGAGAAAATTAAAGGGCACATGCCCTGAAACCTAGATAGCTCAGCCACAGATGTTAACTTTTGTGATTAGTATTACACACAGAACCTAGTCCAAAACCCTGCCTTTTATTTTATATTCACTGAAATTAATATTTAAAACTATTGAAAATCAGAGAATGCAAGTTTATCAATTCATAAACTAATGACCACAATCAGAAAATTGTTTTAGGATAGATAAGACTTAACAAAAACAATATATTTGTGTGCTAAAAATATAATAAATACATAGTCAAACACACATACATATTCAAATAACATAAAATTGGCGGACAATAGAGCTCAAAGACACGCCAGATGAAAGCAACCCAAAGCTGTTCTATTTAAGAAAGTAGTTGCCAGTTGAAATACAGTGTTGTACACACGAAACTTATATGATTTTTACAAACCAATGTTACTTCAATTAAATAGTGTATATATTGAGTTTGCATAAATTGAGTTTGCATAAATTCCACAAATACATTCAACAAAGGGAGGGTTACCTGAATAAAGGATAGAGGGTAAAAATGAAACAAAGGTTTCCTTGAGAATGGATCCAGTGCAACTCATTTTAGTTAGCATATCAAACACTATATTTAGAAGGGCTGGTGAAAGTGATTTAAAAAATACATCAAAATAATGCAACTATCTTTTCCTTCTCAATCCCCATTCTCATTTAGCACCTCACCTAACTGCAGGAAGTGATCCCTTTTCCTTCTCACCTCCCATGGATATGCGTAGTAAAAAATCTCTAACTATTTAACACTGTAATGCAACCTTGTAAGTTAAGAATCTTAACTCACAGTTTACTGTGAAAAGATCCATGCTCAAAAATTATAATAGAAATAACATATGGACTTATAAATAATAGAAATAACATAAGCTTCATTTGAGGGACCAAGGGTCATCCCACAAACCAAAGAGTAAGGTAGCACATAAGTATCTTATTTTTATGATTTAAGTAGAAAGTGTAAAAGTTCCCTAAAATGGCTTTGGAGAGAAAAACATGCATCCCATGAAGCAAAGCATGGCTGGAGGTAGGCGTGAGGTTTGGGCAGGTTGATCAAGAATAGGAAATGGGTGATGGTATATTCAGGACAAGACCGAAGTTATATGGGTGGGTAAGGGTAAAGGATGGTTTATTAGATTGATGCGATTAATGGGATTTGAGCACTAGTTGTGGCTCAGCTGGTAAAAAGTCCGCCTGCAATGCAGGAGACCTAGGTTCAATCCCTGGATTGGGAAGATCTCAACCCAGAATGGAAAGGCTATCCACTCCATTATTCTGGCCTGGAGAACTCCACGGACTGTATAGTCCATGGGGTCGCAAAGAGTCAGACACGACTAAGTGACTTTCACTTTCGCACTTTCACTTTCAGAACAAACAACCACAAGAAACTACCATTTAAGAGTCCCACTGACAAATATAAAGGAAATAAACCAAAAGCCCTAAACAAACAAACAAACCAAAAATCAAAGAAACAAAAAACTCTGGAATTTCCTTTTGGATACTAGGAGAACTTGACCTTGCTAACAAAAGTACCTCACCTGTTTTAAAATTTTTCTCCCCATTTGTCTAAAGAGAGATCTATATAAGGACCGAAAACTAGGCAATTTTTTGGCATCTTCATATGAAGAAAAGTGGAAGAGGAATTCACATAAAGGCTGGAGTGTCTTTTACTTTCTCTCCCTGAGTCCAGATGCCTAAAACCTCAAAAGCACCCAGAACTTTCTTTAATGGACGGTGAAAAAGCAAGAGAGAAGGATTTGGAAAGCATGGTGGAATTATAGAAGCACTCCCTAAGGAGTACAGTTTAAGCCACTGGGGCAGTTTATCATTCCCTCCAGTGCCTGGAGAATCCCGGGGACGGCGGAGGCTGGTGGGCTGCCATCTATGGGGTCGAGTCGAACACGACTGAAGCGACTTAGCAGCAGCAGCAGCCAGACTATTAATCTTGGAACATTATTTCTCCAATTCACCACAGGGCAAGAAAGACAGGAAGGTAATTAGCTGTAGAGAAATATTCTATAAATTGTATCAAATAACTATTGTGCAATAAGACAGAAAGCCTGGTGAAATATCCAAGTTTTTTTTCTGTTAAATGAGCATTTTAATAGCATATTTTTTAAGAGATCTCTTACCTTGACAAAGTTATTATTTCCTGGGATTCTTTTACTAAGACTCTCAACGGTAGACTGGGTTCTTAGGTCAAGCCACACTATAGATCAAAACACAACAATAAATATGAAAAACTTGATTTTAAAAAAATTAGACCTTAATGAAATCACTGTCAAGGATAGGAGATCGATTAGTTTCTATAAGCAATTAAAATGCTGTAGCTTTCCAAAGACAGAAATTAGAAAATTAGAAGTGAATGGGCATATTGTTAGAAGAGAGGATAAATTTATGAGGGAGAATTTAAAGCTTTTATGCAAAATTATAGACCAAGTTAGGAGAACAATACATACCTTAGGGTGCTGATTTTGTATCCTTTTTACAGAAAAAGATGAAAAAACTGTTTTGGATATGGACTTGCTATGCATACATGAGTGCAGAAAAAAATCTAAATGTAAGGCAGGCTAGTTACCAGGGCAAAATGCACAGCTCAGGATCACTGTACTAGGTATAAAAGGCTGTACCTTGGAAAAACTGGGTAGCAATTTGTGACAAAGTAGAGAACCTGACACTATTATAGAGGGAAAAAAATTAGATTCATTTGCTTATGCACAGAATGCTTATTTATATTAAACTCTTTCAAAGTAGACTAGAATCGGGAATCATTACACGAATCATTTAAAGGTCACCATTCTTTCTCCTTGCTAGATTTTAAAATAAACTCTCCATTTTAACAGATCAACCTTGTTTTTACTGAGTAACTATCACCCACTTTCTGATCTCCCTAGTAGGAAGTTGTGTTCTGCTTTATGACAGAAGGCTTGGGAAAGAGAACGCATTAAAGGGTATACAAAGCAACTGTGAAAGATAAACTAGTATCAGCTGAGCTTTATTTGTCAGATTTCAGTTCTGAACCAAACTTTTGTAACTTTGAATCTGTGAGTGCTCACTCGATATTTTTAGGCACTGACTATGCTCAGACGCCTCCTGAAAACAGTCTATTTAAAGGGCACGAGGAAGATCACGCATGCTTGTCTGCTACCCATGTGAGTGCTGGCAGTTACTGTCTAGTTTGGTTCACCTTTAACTATACTATGCCTTTCTCTTCATTTAAAAATCAGTTACTTCCTGTTGTGGATTTTAATCAATTCTTTTTAATTACTTAAAGCATTATTTCCCTTGAGGGCAGTCTGTGCTTGATTTTGATGGTGGCTACTTTGCAGGAGAATCGAATCAGGGACTTCGGGATACTATACTGCTCTGGTCCCCAATCTTGTTGGCACCAAGGACTGGTTTCGTGGAAGACAATTTGTTCCAGGACCAGGGCGGGGGAGAGGGGTGATGATTCAAGTGCAGTAGGGTTTGAGCTCCTACGAGAATCTGATGCTGAGGCGGTAATGTGAGGGATGGAGAGCGGCCGTGAATACAGGTGAAGCTCTGTGTGCTTGCTTGCCCTCTATTCACCTCCTGCTGTGTGGCCCAGTTCCTAACTGGTCACGGACCAGTACTGGTCCATGGCCTGGGGGTTGGGTACCCCAGCTATACTGGTTTCCAAAGTAGAAAACAAGGCTCTTCATCACCAAGGAAACAGGAGGCAAAGAGGAAGCCCATGGAAATACATGGCCAAGCAATGACCCCTGCTCTTTGCTGCCAGGCATCCATTCCTCCTGCTGCTGGGAGCTGTAGCTCTAATTCTCTTTAGGAAACCACCCCTCCTTCAACCTCAGCCTGAGATTCCACCCTACCCTCGGCTCTAGGATCTTGTCCCCAATGATCGGTTCAGGTGTAGTCAGATTAGCCTGCTTGAGATTTTTGTGCTTAGTCCACAAGAGTCCCTGTTCTCAGCTCAGCTTGGGAGTGTGCAGCTGGGACCTGCTGCACCCTGGAAGAGAGCTGAATCGGTCACATCTGGAGTCAACCTCAAAGAGACAGACTGGTGGGGGACCCAGGTGCTACTGTCTGACTCAGGAATCAAACAGCACCTGAACAAAACTACTCATAGCATTTCTGGTTTTTTCCCCTTATAACTTCATTTTAGTTGGGGCTGACTTTTCTATGACTTGCCCTGGGGTGGATACAAGCCGTTAGTAGCAGCATGATGGAGTCTCCAAGGTCTCCTGTGTCCAGGGAACATGGCAATCTATCCACTTTGTCCACAGAGGCAGTGGTGTGTGACTGTGACCCAAGTGGACCTTCCTCATAGGCAAGCAACCCTAGCAGGTGTTAATGGCTGGACCAGAGTAACTGGGCAAAGTAGAGGCATTCTAGAGAAAAGTTTTAAATCTGTGACAGGTAGAATTCACAAACACATCTCTATCCTCCATGTTTCAAACTACAATGGGGTAGGGGTTTAAAAATCAATGTAACTTTGATTACCTATGCAAAAAAAATGAAATAAGATGGGTTAGGATGGAAAATGTCAACATTCACTGAACTCGGCAGGATAAAACTGACTTGTGAAACTTTGTTTTAGTTATGCTGGTTTGCTGAATCATGAGTTGTTATCAAGGGACACTGCTCTAGGCTTTAGGCTTTTTTTTTGCTTACTGATTCAAAGCCTTCCAGATCAGCATTTTTTCTATATTTTAATGGACATAAAAATTACTAGGGAGTTTAAAGATAAATCCCACTGACAGAAATTCTAGGACAATAAGTCTAGGGAGGGGGCCCAGAAATTACACCTTTTAAATAGATGCCCTCTCTTTAAGAAACACTGCGAGACTCAACAGCAGTGGTTCTGATCCAGAAAGCACACCTGAACCACCTGGAAAACTTTGAAATCACACATCCTGGTCCCTACATCAGAAGATTCTTATTTTATTTTTTCTTTTCTGGCCATGCTGCATGGCATGTGGGATCTCAGTTCCCCAAGCAGGGAAATAAACCCACGCCCCCTGCAGTGGAAGCGTGGAGTCTTAACCACCAGGGAAGTCCCTGCATTGTAGGAATCTGGTTGTGAGTCCAGGCAAGGAGGGCCTGAGTCCTCCCACCTGTGTTATTCAGTATTCTGCTCAAGCTTGAGAACCTCTTTTTTAGGGCAAGTTCTTTAGGACACTGAATTTGTCTCAATTGTTAATTTCAAAACAAAATTAGACACACACTGATGATCAAGTGGCTCTGTGACTCTATTGCTCTTGGACAAGGACTACTTAAGTTAACGGGGCACTATGCTCCTCACTTAAAAGCTTTGAAGTACCCACAGTACTGGTATCTGGTATCCACAGAATGAAACACTCACCGAAGAGACTCAAAACACTAGAGGTGAAATCTACATTTTTGGCTTTGCCGCCAACAAGCTATGTGACTCAAACAAGTCTCGTTTCCCTTTAGGACCTGGGTTTCCAGAATATAAAATAAGGCAGTTTAGACTAGATGGTCTCAGAAGTCCCTCTCCTTCCATTATCCCATGATCACGGAAGGCTGGCAGAATTTTTGTTTTTGTAACCAGAGTTTAAAGCGATTAGAATACATGGAATGAATTAGTAAAACTGCCAAAGAGGAAAATGTCAGTGGTCGGTACACTACCAAGCAATACACAAATGTTTGAAATTAATTGAATTAAGAACAAAGGAAAATTAGAAAACTCATTAAAGGAGCTAAGATGGCAGAATTACATGAGCAGAATAAGAGACCAAAAGCCAAAGAGAAGATCCCGAGCAGGAGAACTAAGCCCCATGTGGAGGTAATTTCTGAGAACAATCAGAAGAGGTGCTAGATCCAGAACCAACAGCAGCAGTCAATTTTCCCCAACACGGCTGAGTTGGAAGCTGGGGCGCGAGCAAGAGACAGAGCACCAATACCTGAGGAAGCGCCAGCAGCTGGAACTGAAGAGCCAGAGGGAACAACGGCAGCTGGATCTGAAGGACCGGGAGAAACTGGAGCAGCTGGAGCATTAGGAGAAATAATGGCAATTCATGCTAGAGATGGCCAGCTTCAAGGTTTGCGTTCTCTTCCTGACCATTTAGGACATGGTGGCTCACATGGGCAAGTTCATCAGAATGAACAGTTTTCTACCCATTTGAGTGTAGAAAAAGACAAGGAAGAGACGTGGAGCAGAAGGGGAACAGAGGCTGTCCAGTCAGTCTCTGGTTCAATAGCATTTCTGGCTGGACAAAGATCAGGTCAATTCCTGCTTCTTGTTCAGATGACTCTTCCCTACCTTGCCACACAGTCTGTGTCCTGGTTAGGAAAGTGGCTCAGTTGGTTACTGACTGCTGACCTGACCGCAGAACTGAAATGCTCTGTGATGCAGTGAGTGACTGCATCACTAGGGGATGTATGAATGGAATGTTAAGGGAACTGCTAGTCTCTGCTGAAGGGGGCAGGGCACCCATAGGAAGACAAGTGGATTTGGGAAGGCAGTGCTCCAGGAAAGCACTCCCCTGGAAGGGTGGCAGGAGGTGAAGTCCACAGAAAGCAACAGCATGTCTAGAGGAAACAGAAAGTTGCTCAGTCCCAAAGTGATTCAGAAAAACATCAGAAGGAAAACAGAGTCCAGAACACCATACAGCCTGCTTCTAGAAAACATGTCCCTTACTTAGACTAAATAAACTGGATTTAAATGGTTCCCACCATCAAATGAATAGGTTCCAAAAACCCAACTTGGGTGACTTGGAATTTGTCTTTGTATTAAATGAAGTCATATCCAATATATGTGTCACAGATTTAGTTTGTTCTGAAAAACAAAATTTTAAGAGTAAAGAAAAATGCAGTTGCCTCAAAGCCCATGGGTCAAGGTTAACTGAGTGATAGAGGAAACACTATAGAGGAAGAAATCTGTTTTAGAATATTTAGAAATTTGTATCAGTTTTGGTTAGTTATAACAGTAGAAGGGAAATGTACCAAAGCGGGCAAAAAAACCACACTAGAGATCATCTAAATTATTTTCAGTTGACTAGAAGCAAAGGCAAATAATACAGCTCCTAGGGATGATTTGCTATGAGGTGCTACTGGCCTGACAGTGAGATAAGGTAAGGCTACAAATTATGGAAGGACTGAGCAAGGACCGCTGACAGTTACACTCAATGTTTTGGGGTTGCTTTCCCCATAATGGACATTAAATCTAGGAAACCAGATTTAACTGCTACGTGTTATGGTAATTAGTCAAAAGTTAAGCTATTATAATTAAGCTGGGTATGAGGTCATTTGCAAAGGGGAAGAGACTATCCATCAGCTGATGACATTTTCTGAAATCAGGTGCCAAGAGAAAAATGGAGAGTTGGGGGAGGGGGCGGTGAATGAAAACATGTGTGTCAAAATTTGGGGGCTGAAACCTATTTCAGCTTTTAGGTGTATAAATGTCAAGATGCCAATGGCTGATGTGAGTGCATGTGACCCCAGGTAGGCTCTGCGTTTCCCCTAAGAACACCTGTTGTTTCAACCAGCCATTTCATCTGGCATTCCTGGACTGAAAAGGTCATCAGCCAACTCAGAATAGTGGCCATGTTCTGAATACTTACTGAAGCCTGATAGTCCACTAGGCATTGTTTTAAGTGTCCTATGTGTATAATTCATTGATCCTCAAGTCTATGAGGGCCATTTTTAATTTCTCCAGCTTAATCACTTAGGAAACAGGCACAGAATGGCAGTAAGTGAAAAAGGCAGAATTTGAACCCAGAATCCGAGTCCAGAATTAAATCTCTATGATAGAGATGTAACCAAGAAGAAGTCATAGCCTTAAATAGAATATGAAAAAACATAGCTCCAAGTTGAACTCTAATTTAGTTTCTTTTTATTTAAAGTGGCAGAGTTGAGGAATTCAAGCAACACAAAATATGGCAGTTTATTTCTTTACCCAGGATTGAAGGAGATGTAAGACTTTCAAAGAACTATGTAACAAAAGACATGAAAAAATGAAAAATAAGTGGATTGTGACAGAGTGGAATATTCCATATTTTAACAAAAAATAACACTCTGTTCCATTCCCAAGAAAAACAATACAAAACCACACCTTTGTTGTTTAAGACCAAGCGTGCTTAGGAGTTTTAGGAGGTTTGCCAGCTATGGTTTTCTTTCATGTTGATACTCTGAAACATATCCCAGTTCCCGAAAAGATAAAAGAATTGAGCTCAAGGTTCCTTCAGATCTCAACAGATGACTAACCAGATTTAGTCATTGGCCTGGGGTGAACTAATATGCAAAATTTTTTTAAAAAGGTAAAGAGAATGTCCAATGTCTAAAACTGTCACTCTCTGCATAAAGAGTCACATGTCACTGGAAAATTTAAATCCAGTACCTTAGAAAAAATGTTTGTAATACCATTTAAAGAATGAATAATGGCTGAGAGACACATGATTTTAATTGGTGGTTTTCTGTAATATACTACAAGGCTCACATCAGTGACTTTGGCCTCCCTGGATATTAGTCCTTACTATGAATAACATTTTGACATTAAATCATGAATTGTGTTCAACAGAAAGCTACCACGATGAGGGTCCTATTGCACTTGGCTTGCCATGCGCACCAAGCAACTTCAGTAGTGAGTGAGGAAACTTAGCCAAGAAGTGGGGAAAGAGCCGGGCCATCCGAGTCAGGCCAGAATGTTTCCCGGGCAGCATCAGTGAAATGTGTATATGAATTTGCAAAAATATCCGTTGATTCAAGCCTTCCCCCACTTAACATCTGAATTACCTGTGGAGCTTTGGCTTCTTTATCCGTTTAGTCTGTGGTACATCTGTCAATCTAAACCTCCTTTTCAATACTATTAAGAAGGCAGCAAGGCCTGTAGACCACTAAAAAAAAAGGTGGTTCTGGAAGGAAAAGGCTTAGAAAAATGGTGGGGAGAGGAGTGGAGGGAATTCTTTGGAAAATATTGATGAAGATAATGCTGAGAAGGAGAGAGAAAAGTCAGAGGGATGAGGAAAACGAAAGACAGACGAGAGAAGGCAGAGACCTGCTTCAGATCCAGGGCCACAAAGCTGCTGCAATCCATCTGTGAGGCCATCACGGCTGCATCATGGCCCAGGGACTAGGAAGGAGGGATGTGTTTTATCTCCACCTTGGGTACCACACCAATGTTCATCTCGCCAATCACAGAACTAACATAGAAACGCTAAGACCATATGAAGCTTCTAAAACAGACCATCTGTGCCTCAATGGATGCCTTTGCATGTTTTCCTATCTCATAAGCATATCGTTATAAAAGATGTCAGACGACAAACACACCCTGATGACAAGGAAGAACAAATAGCCTTTCTTGGTCTTCAACGTCTTCACCAAGCCTGTTTCATGTCCACTAATAGGACCCCGAATTTCTCCTCTCTGTTATTGTACAGGGGTTGAGTGAATAGATTACCTATCAAGGACCCCATAAAAATGGTTGACATAATAAAAAGCAATTAAAAAAAGAAGACTGTCCCTCTCCTGTGCTTGCCTATAACAAATACTGTTCATCGTTTATATAATTTACTAAGTAAACAGAGAGAAAAATGAAGAAGCACTGGATAGGTTTCAAGTGAGAAAAGGTTTACAAGAGGAAGGGACAAGAAGGAAGAAAATAGATAGATAGGGAAAAAGTGGAAAACCCACAGGCCATAATATAAATGAAGACAAAGATATGTGAAAAGCTGATTCTGTTTCCATCAATTCCCTTTCATCTTGTTTCAAGATAAAGCTGCTAAAGATTTCACATTGTGTTGATATTCTCAACTGAAAATTTGCATGGACATATGCCACCTTAGTATTTCCTGGGTGGAAGAAAATTGGAGGTAGAATTTATCCTTGTCATGACTTAGTGGTGTCTCCTCCCTGTCCTCCTTTTCTATTCTCTTTCCTTGTCTAGCCTCCAAATTTCTACCCCTAGCCTTCTGTGTCACCAAGGCAAGCATAGTAACTGCCTGGTTTGTCACTATCTGCCTAGGGGTCATCACAGAACCTGTCTACAGAAAGGTACTTAAACTTTAATTGCATAAATTAATGTAACCTTCATTCTTATGGTGAATTCATCTATAATAAACTGAGACTATATTAACAACTTTTTTTTTTTTTTTGATGCACCACAAGGCATGCAGGATCTTAGTTCCCAGACCAGGGATCAAACCTGCACCCCCTGCATTGGAAGCATGGAGTCTTACCCACTGGATCACCAGGGAAGTTCCTGTTATCAACTTTTAAGTATACATTTTGAACGATCTCTTTATAACAGAGCCACAAATTCTAATTGTCCAGAAATGAGCTTTAATTCCAAGTCCCATATTCAATTTGTCCAAGAGAGAAAGTCATTTTTCTCTCATGTTGGCACTCTTTAAATATTACTTAATTTCCTTCTGTTCTCTCAGGCTAAAAATCTTATAGCCCTGTTTTATTTTTGCCTCACGTTTATGCCCTATTCAATTTCCAAACATACCAGTTGTATCTTTCCTCTGAAAGGTCTGGCAAATTTGTCTCTCCAATCTTCCTGTTCTAATCCCATCAGCTCATTAGCGGTTTCAATTAACTCCTTTGCTTCAGATTTTACTGAAGAGAGTAATCTGGTCCTTTTTAATATAATTACTTACATGGTAGGATTTAAATGCTTCTTATTTGTCCTTTCTTCCTGGTTCTATTCCTTTTTCTTTCCTTTCTTGCCTTCTTTTTAAAAGTCATTCCATTTCCCCCCTTTATTATACATTATTTACTCTCTTACTGCTTACTCTAGAGATTACAACATGCATCCTTGACAGTACTGGGACCACAAGACACTTTAACCTCATCTACTGCATATTCCTTTCACGTACTGTTGTTGCTATGTAGTATTTAAAATTTTAATATATTTTGAACATCACAATACATTATTATTTTATACAGTCAAAATTCAGTTAGAATGACCTACATATTTTCTCTTTCTTGGCCTCTGTGTTTCTCCTTGCATTGCCGAATTTCCACCTGAGAACATTTCTTTCCTTTTACCAGAAAAAAACTACTTAGTTTTTCTTTCAGTAGGGATTTGCTTGTAATGATTTTTCTAAGTTTTGGTTTGTCGTTGCCTTTATATTTTACCTTCATTTCTTAAGGATATTTATACTAAATATAGAATTCCAAATGGATATTATTTTCTTTTAGCACTTCAAAGATTTCATTCCACTGTACTCTGCTTCCATTGAGAAATCAGCTAGAAGTTTTAGTGTTGCTCTCTTCAAAGTCACGTTCTCTGGCTACTTTAAAATTCTTTTTATCCTCAGGTCTCAGCCTATGTTTGTGTATGACTTTCTGTGTATATATCTTGCCTGGGGATTCATAGTGCTTCTTGAATTGGTGGCATATTTTTCAACAGTTTTGAAAAAACTTTTCTCTCTCTCTCTCACTTTCCTTTTCTTCTGGGTCCCCAATTAAAAATATGCTGAACCTTCTTATCTTACTCTATATTTCTTTTAGATACTTTTCTGCATTTTCTTAACCTTTGTGTGTCTGTGCCTCAGCTGTGTCTAATATGATGTAAAACTCATCAATGGAGTTTAACACCATTATAAAATTTCTATCCTTAAATTTCTAATTGTTTGCTAAGATTATCAATCTTCCCCATGAATTTCTTGAACATGCAGACCATGGTTAAAGCCTGGTAACTCTAATATTAGGATTTCCTATGGGTCTGTTTATAATGTCAGTTGTTTCTTTTGGTTTTCAGTCATTCTTTTTTTGAACGCCTGATATTTTTTAAATAGAAAACTAGAAATTGTAGAAGAAAAAGGAATGAATAAATAAGCACATCACAAAAAGTCTTCCTGGTAAAATATTTACTGAAATCCTTCACTATAAGTATAACTTCAACTAACCTAGTTGCATTATTTTAAAATGACAACTCAAAGTCCAAAGCTGCATTTCTACAATTCAAAGTTTACAGTTTAATAAGAACTTTCTGGTTCCTGTGAGTAGGTCCTTCCTTTCGTGAGGGGGAAAACAAATGTGAAACCCTAACTAGTATAAAAAGTTGGCTAACATTTGTCTGTGAAAGAATACTCTCCTAGTCACTAAAATTGTAATATCCTGCTTATAATCAAAATGAACTGCTCATGAGAATGAGAAGAAAATAAAGATTCAAAAGAGGTACTTTGTCTAATAGGACCTTTGGCTGCAATTCTTTGACCTTTTTTTTGCATCTTTAGTTTTTTATCACAAGTACAGAAGACATACTAAATGCTTTCTTATAACACAGTAACATTAAACACCTTAATTTTTTATAAAGATTCTTTCCAAAGGATTCACACTACTCATACAAAACACTTTTTAAGCATATTTTCTGCTTGAACGTCACTTTTTCCAATCTATACTAAAGTAACTGCAAAGTAAAAATTGCTCACTCCATAAATCATTCCATCTCTGACAACTTCTGTCTCCACTCCCCAACCCACAACCTGTTACTTTATTGACCAAAAAATGGTGCTTTTCTATTTGTGACAGAATAATGCCTTTTAGTGATTGTATATTTAAAACAGAATCTTCCTTTTAGTAAGTGACAGTGTCATTCAGTGCTCAATTGTCATGTGCTGCTAAGAGTGAGACTCAAATATATGTGGTTATTTCCGCTGAATAAAGCGTGATATCTAATGGTGGTATGTTTGAGATTGAGCCTTTCCATCCTGTGGACATAGCCATGTTTATAGCAGAAGGAGCTAAATTGATGAGATTTTTGTTTTCATAAGCTCAGCAGAGTCGATTCAAATGCCTATATGGGAAGAACAAGTACACAAATACTTTATGGAGAGGTAGATATGGGACTGGGAACATGTGTAATCTTGAGTTTTGAGGGGAGGAGGAGGTGAGATCTCTTTTAGGTGTCAGAAACAGCAGGGATTATGAAAAGTTCTAGCCATACTGATTCATTTGTCTAATACAGATTATCAGAAAGGGGAGAGCAAAAGAAAGAGTTAATTCAACATGGGAATAACTATCTGAAATTGGTAAATATCTAAGAACCCATTTCTTAGAAGACTCTTTGAGATTATAGGAAACATGACTTCATGCTTTTTGAGCCAGATGTTTTAGCATGACCACATCTGCAAGTAGAAAAAGGCCTTGCATTTGACATCCATGCACAACAGCTTACCCACAGCGTTGTAGAGAGGTTCTCCAGTTAATTTGTCCCAGACTACAGTGGTTTCCCTCTGGTTACTGACACCAATAGCTTTCAAGAGAAAATTAAACAGAAAAGAATTAAAAAAAAACAAGCAAAAATCTGAGGATAGTTCTCTTTTTTTTAATATATATAGGCACAAGTAAACAGAACAATGTGGGGGAAAAAAAAAACATTTGGAACATTGGTAGTAGTATTGAGTTGATTTTCTTCGAAAGGCCCAAGAAAAATGAACCTCCAAGTCAAGCTTCTTTTTTTTTTTCCTACAGACTCCTTCCCTCTTTACTATCAGCACACCACGACACAGACCCAGATTAATAGCGAAGAGACTCGCAGGGTGGCTTATAGAAAGGGAATGCAATAACTTCCCCAGTTTACAACACCCTATTTATTATGCTGAGGCGACCAGCAATAACCTCATTCATTTATTTACTAACTGCTACAAGAAATTTCCCTCTGCGTGTGTGCACGCACACATCTGCATTAAAAAAAAAACCAGCCACCGATAGAATCCTTCATGCTGGGTAAACTCGTATTATGGTTAGTTAGAAATTCAGTTTTCTTCATTTATTTTAATAATAGTTTACAAGACATAGAGTTTGAATCAGGCATAAGTACAATATGTGATGGCAATTACCTCATACTAATCTATATACAACTCAAGGGCTATAGTTACAGTAAGTTACTCTAAGGAAAATACCATTCCATACCATTTTATTCAGTTTAGCTTGATTCATCTAAATTGGAGGTTTTCAGACCTGGCTGTATATTAGAATCAACTGCAGAGCTTTTATAGATTTCTAGTACCCAGGCCCTGGAGCAAACATTCTAATTTAACTACTTGGGGTAGCATAAGAGCATTGGTATATTTTTCTTAATATTCCCCACATGTATAGAGTTGCATATGCTGGACTAAAGGGTGGTGGTGCTCTTTCAGAATTTAACCTTAAAGGCAATATAATCAACCCATTATGCTCAAATCTCTGGAATTGCCTGTTATGAGACCATTCAGACAGCACTTCTAGTGAAAAGATACTATCTCTCATGAGGCAAACCAATCTCTACTGCATAGCTTTGCTATTTGAAAAAAATCCTTTTCCTCGTTGCTTCCGCCTGTCAATCTTTGCCACACTCTTTGGAGATACAAGAATAAGGTGACTCCTTCCACAGGTCAGCCTTTCACACCTGAAGCAGTTATTCTGTCCCTCCAGGCTTTTCTTCCCTTGCCGAAGCTGAATAATCCAATTTCGTTCCACTGCCCCCACCTCCATACAGCATGGTTTAAAGTCCCTTCACCACCTCCTCTAGGAACATGCACCTATCTGTCCAAATTACTCACACTGTACCCCAGAATAAACACACTAGCAACATTCTGACCGACAGAGATCTAAAGGAGACCAGCAGCTCCCTTGTTTTAAATCATCTTCATCCAAAGCAGAGTTACTCATTGTAACACCTTGCCTAGACGTACAAAGATGAATGAGATTCCACTACCAGGAAACTTAGAGGCACAGAGTGAAAGGAAGAGATTTGGGGGTGATTTTTTTTTTTTTTACAAAAGGAAGAAAAAATGTTTGCCGGAATATAGGAAGAGAAAGAAGAATATGGGGGTAGGGGAGGAAGGTGTCTAGAAATGAATGGGACACCATCCTGGTTCTTACAGTAACAGAGGGGATGAGATTAACACCCAGGGAGCAGCTTCACTAGGGCAGAAGCTTATTTGCTGCCCTTGTGGTGGAGGGAAGGGGGCAAGAGATACAGACATTAAGAATAGGGACAGGAAGTTGAGGAATTTAGATGCCAGGGCCTCAACTTTCTCTATGAAGTAGTGTACAAGGCGATCAGCCAAAATGGGGATTGTGCAATTGGGCACTGTTCAATAGAGCTCAGGCTCCAAAGCCAGACTGCCTCTGCTTTCTAGCAGTGTAACCCTGGGTCTCAGTTTTATCTTCTGTAAAATGGACACCACCAATAACTCCCACCTTGAAAGTGCAAGTGTTAGCCACTCAGTCTGTCTGACTCTTGCAACCCCATGGACTGTAGCCTGCCAGGCTCTTCTGTCCATGAAACTTCCCAGGCAAGGATACTTGGAGCGGGTTGCCATTCCCTCCTCCAGGGGATCTTCCTGACCCAGGGATTGAACCCAGGTCTCCTGCATTGCAGGCAGATTCTTTACCATCTGAGTCACCAAGCAAGCCTTACCAGGTTCCAAAAAGGGAAACCTGAATTGATGCCTATTAAAATCGAGGACACACATATATCCATGGCCGGTTCATGTTGATATATGACAGAAATCAGCACAATATTATAAAGCAATTACCCTCCAATTAAAAATAAATAAATAAATAAAGAAACAGTGCCTGGCACACAGTAACCACTCCATACATGTTACTTATGGCTGCCGTTCAGTGACATCATTGCTATGCAGACAGTGGAGTGTCAGTCGCAAGGAATGGGACTGAATGAAGTGGGACACACAAAAATAAAGGAATTCCCTAGCAGCGCTCTGGGCACAGCAGAGGTCAGAGACCTCAGCAGGACCTTGGCAATGGTTGTTAAGGTGAATTTCACAATAAGGACTCATCAGGAATTCATGCTCTACTAAACTCTCCTATTCTTCCCCACTGCATTAATTAGCAGTTAACTAGTTGTCTGCTTCCTGAGTTGCAATCCTGGAGTTTCTATTCTACGCCCTTCAGGCTACCCTTCCTTATTGGCTCATTCTACCTGGTATTTAGAACATTATCTAGAGCTACTGCCCTCTGAGTCATCAGTCACAGGTTCCACTCTGACCACCCCTTCTTTCCCCTCTCTCTCAATTTGGTTCCTTCATGCCAAGCAAAAGTGCTTTTCTTGCAGACAAAGTCCAGCGAACCAGCTTTCTCAGGACTCTCTTCCAGACTCAAACACGTCTGGCAATGCTTTCTCTGATTCAGGTCTCTGAACTTCTGAACTCCTTTCACAAGCTGAATTCTTGCCATTTTTACCCTAAAATCCTCTAGGTTTTTCTATGCTCCTGAAAGAAACCTTTTCTGACTGCACAGGTACTTATCTTAATAGTTTCCAATTTTAATTCCCCCTTTTTCAGAGTAACATGTTTAGGTTTCATAATTTGCCACCCTAGTCAAGCTACAATAAGAGCCTATGACATACAAGTCTTTTAGCTACAGATATTATAATCATTGGCACATATAAAACCCAATGTATAAAAAAACAAAAACAAACAAACAAAACACCCCGATGTATTACTCTTGTATCTGGCAGATACTTTTTTAGGATTTTGTTTTCCTCAACACTGAGTGTCATTATAAAATTAACTAGTTAAATGCTACATTTAAAACCTGGTTAAATTTTGCTTAAGATTGCCTATGAAAAGTTATAACTGCAGTTAAGAAAATATAATGAGGAAAAAGCCTTTGGAAATAGTCCAGAATGTTATCATTGTTGTCTCTGTAGAATTATAGATGACAGGCATCCTTATTTAAAAATAACTTATAATTGGAACACATTTCTGAAAAAAAAAAAAAATGAAAAACACACATAGTAAAAGAAAGTGGCTCCACGGTAAAGAGTACATCTGCCAATGCAGGAGACACTGGGTCAGGACTATCCCCTGGAGGAGGAAGTGGCAACCCACTCCAGTATTCTTGACTGGAGAATCCCATGGACAGAGGAGTCTAGCAGGCTATGTCCATGGGGTCACATAGAGTCGGACACAACTGAGCACACACACACAAACTAATACAATCCCTAGAGGAAGGCTCTGGGACTACTGGAAGGTCCATGTGGGAAGCAGTATAAAGCTTTCTAAGAAAGCAGCGTCTGGAAGACGTGTGCTTATGGCAAGTTGTAACAATTGCAAATGATATCTGGCCACTGCTGAGAAGTGCTTTGGGACAAAGAAGACCTCTTCTGAGAGGCCAAGTCTGAGAGGTGAAGGAAATGTCTGTGGATGTGTTGAGTAGGGTGAGGCAGTGGGCGTGGGGGCTTCCTTGTTTTGCAAGGGTGTGAGAACTACTATCTAATCACTGAGGATTTGATGCTCTCAACTTGGTAACAGTATATTTTGTGTTCTGTTTGTAGCTCATGACAGAGGATGAATGAGAGAGCTTATCTGGTTTTGTCACTCTGTATACTTTTTATTTGAATTTTTTATTGGGGTATAGCCAATTAACAATGTTGAACAGCAAAGGGACTTAGCCATACATAAACCTGTACGCATTCTTCCCTGAACTCCCCTCCCCTCCAGGCTGTCACAGAACACTGAGCAGAATTCCCTGTGCTATATAGCAGGTCCTTGTTAGTCATCTCTTTTAAATATACCAGTGTGTATATGCCCATCTCACACTCCCTAACTATCCCTTCCACTTATCCTTCCCCTTGGCAACCATGAGTTCGTTTTCTAAGTCTGTGAGTCTCCTTCTGTTTTGTAAGGAACTCTGCTTGTACCATTTCTTTTTAGATTCCATATATAAGGGATGTCATACAATACTTCTCTTTCTCTGTCTTACTTCACTCACTATGACAATTTCGATGTCCATCCATGTTACTGCAGATGGCATTATTTCAGTCTTTCTAATGGCTAGTCAGTCTGTATACTTAGAATTTCCTTCAGTCCAGTGACAGCCCAACAGAGCTGCCCAGCTCTCTAAGCCAAGAAGGAAAGCAGCAGCCTATTTACTTGTCTTGGGCTCCTGTGAGCTGTTAAACTGGAAAGTGAACTCTGATTTTAGAGACGCTGTTTGTAGGGACCTGAAATCAACACACTTCGGCTGATGAGGACAACTAAAACCAATGAAACTGGAGTTTGTAAAAGAAATACAACCAGCTATGATGAACTCAGTGATTACCAGGTAAGTGATCAATGAGTCACTCTTTAGTGGGGGAAAAATTATTTATTTGCCACACTGCAACTCAAAACTCAAGCCATTTTGAGGTTAACATCTGTGTGGCTCAGGAAAGAGACGACTTGACCAGGAGAAAGGGCAGCTGAGCATGCATGTTATCCACCACTAAAGGGCTCCACGACCTGTGATGGCTTCCTGTCCCCTCATCTGCAACTAGGTTTGGGTGATGGAAAATCCTTTACCTCATGAGGCTTCTGGGACCTAGGGCTCTAGCCAAAGCTTGGCCCTTGACAGCGCCAATTCAAGAAGTTATCTGGGAAAAAATTTTTTTTTTTAGCACAATTGGCCTGGTATGGATGGGCTTGTGGAATGTTCTCTTGCTCGGCCGTAGGCTGGGACTTGTTGAGAAGGAAGTGCTGGGTCACTTTGATTAGGGCATAAGTTTCACACTGGCCAGACACAGAGGAGCGGAGAGCAGGGAGCTGTGTGTTCAGCACTCTTGCAGATAGTGCAAGTGGAAGACAAGTCGCTTGGACTGCAGTTATGTGACATCTTCATGAACACCACAAAAACAAGAGAAAAAAGAACCACCTGAGTAGATCCAGAAGGCTAACACACCGCAGGCTACCTCACCTGTAAGGGAGGTAGAATGAGGTCGAAATCATGGCCAGTGGCTCTGGAGTCTACTTCCTGAACATGGCGTTCAGCCACCTAGATGATTAACATCACTGCTAATGGGTATTTTGACCACAGAGTGTGCTGCTGAATGCCTTATATGTTTACACAGTTTAGACTGTGAAAGCTGTGAGGACAATTCAAGAAAACCGACCAACAATCACTTTCACACGCAACTCATCTAAAACTTGGTGAATGCAACTCTAAAAGAAGTGTGGAGTTCTTCCCTTAGATGTAGGAATAAAATGTGGGTAGGAGATTAAAAAATTGTTAACCTATATCAAACTGCCCATGGGTATTTCTTGTAAAAATCTGCAGTAACAGAAATATCACTGTCACAGTATCCCATGAATTTGTAATAGGGTTGACATGTTTCTCCCATTTGACAGCTGTACAACCCTATTTGTGTTCCACTGTGTCCCAAGGGCACTTAGCACATTGTAGGCACTCTGAGTTTGCTGAATGACTAGTTTTGATTGTGCTTAGTCTTTTTTTGAAATGACCTTTATTTAGGAAATAAGGGAAACTCTGGGGGAAAAAAATCAATGTTTCAACTTAGGAGTGCAAATCAATTTCAGAGCCAAGATGACATGAATTAAGGAACCACCACCACCAACAAATTGTTCCCTCAATCTAGAGACAAATTAGCCAAGGAAGAAAGAGAATAGCCCTTGAATGAAGAGCTAGAAACATTTAAACTCTAAGTAGATGGCAATAATCACATCATGCCTTCATCCTTTACACTAGTAGCACATAAATTTTAGATGTCTGGGTTATTTTTTCCTCCCTGTATGAATGAAGCAAAGTCAAACATAGGCAGATATTCTGTTAAAACTACTAGGAATGAACAGAGGCATCTATAATAATCTCACACTCTCAATTATTTTAGGGCAACTTCATACACGAAGTGCTTTGATTTCAAATAATCTCCGTCCACTCCAAGCTGTTCCTTATTCTATTCTTTCTCTCTTCAGTACAGACCATCTCTATAACCAGCCAAGAGCTCCAGGAAGAAAACAAAACAAAACCAAGTCTCATCTGTGACCCATCTCTCCCCCTCACCCCAGTACTCTCTCTGTTCCCCTGACGTCCAATTCATCAGCAAGTTCTGGCCCTTTCTCCTCACCTTCACTACGACCACTGTTGATCAAGGCATTGTCCTCTCTCTCTCAGGACTTCCAGGGTGGTCTCCAAACCAGTCTCCTTGCGTCCACACTTACACCTTTCCTATCCACTCTTCACACAGCGGTCAGGAAGTTGTTTCCAAACTGCAAGTCAGATCCTGTTATCCTCTATCACCTCACTTAAAGCCTTCTCATGGCTCCTTGTGACACTAAGAACAACATCCAAACTCCTAACTGTGGCCAACAAGGCCCTATCCACTTTCCAGATTTCAATTCCTACTGAAAGCCTTTATCAGGTTGTAAGAAACAACCCTTCTTTTATGTTGTTTTTGACATGTTAGCCTTCTTTCTGATCCAGGAATTGGCCAAGCTTATACCCACTCAGGGCCTTTGCACATGCTACTTTCTTTTCCTCAAACACTCTTCCCCCAGATATTTGTATGGCTGGCCCCTTTTGGCCTCCGAGACATCAGAAAAAGGGTCACCTCCTCAGAGAGGCCTTCTCTGGTCTTCTAATCTAAAAGAAGCCTTTCTCCGTATACTCTACCATATCACTGGGTTTTATTTTCTGCGTGGAACTTATCCATATCTGAAATTAGCTAATATTTCTCTGCTCTTCTTGGTGGTCTCAAATGCACCAAGAGCAAAGAGAAAAGAGACCCAATCTTCCTATTTATTGTGTATCCTCAGTTCTTGAAGAAATGCTTGCCATTACGCAGGCACTCGAGTATGTGCTGAATGAATGAATGAATTTAATTGAGATAATCACAGAGAGAGTAAAACATTAAAAATACCTTTTATGTTGGAAATATCAATATTGAGCTGCCCGAGTTTCTCACACGTTTTCTCTATACACTCATAGACAGACTGCAGAATTTCCTTAGGGTCCTGCTCCACCCACCTTCAAACAAAAGAAAGTATTTTGGTTAGTCCACAAACAAGCAAGACAGATATAATTTATTTCTCTAGAGATGTTCACTTATGAGGATGTGGCTGCATAAACTAAAGAAAATCAGATAAGCAAGGCATATCCAATATTCTAAAGAAATGACTTAAAGAAGGGCCAATTTCCCTTACATTTTTATTATTCTTCATACAGTAATTAACCATTTGAAAGGAGGTAATACTAGGCCACAAACAGCAGATATTCTACCTGTTTTAAAATCATTTTTTCAAATCTAGCGAGAAATAAGTTCCCCAATTTTTTATATCTTGTAGGTCTGATGAATTCTGATAATATTCACATTTCACTAGTCATTAGTCATTTTTAAACCGACTAGATACAGATATTATTCTTTAGACGCACTGACTGATTTCCTTCCTTATATATTTGTTTATTTATTTATGAAGCACAACAAATTCTAAAGTCAAATAAGTATATTAATCACTTTTGTCATGATTTTTCCTAATATGTTTCATTAGAAAGTAGGGAAACATTTTTAATTCCTTCCAAGAACTATGTCATATAGACAAGTGATTGGTCCAAGTTTTCAGACCAAATCCCTGTGCAATTGTATGTAAGGCACAAGGACCTCAGAAGGATGAATGGCTTATAATAAATGACAAGGATAAATATCTGGGAGAAACAAATGACATACCTTATCTATGGAAAAGTAGAAATGACACAAGTTAAAAGAATCCTACGCTACAATCTGGAAGTAGCAAGGGAATGCCAAATGCCTTTCTTCTCAGCCTTCCTCCAGGTCTGCCCAGCTTTCCCAAGCTACGAATTCTGTCTCTAAATTTTCTCTTTCCAAAAACACGATCTCCTTCCACATATTTCTAATTTCTATCCCTCCAAGACTAACTATCCTCTCTTTTAAACTGCAATGGGATCAGGTCTATGGATAGTCATTCAAATGCTAGAAACATGTCAATAACTTTTATAATTAAACAAAGGAATTCCCTGAAACATAGGAGAATATTCTTAATGGAAAATCTGGTAAGACACTGCTTTGTTTTCCTCTTTCTTAAATTGAAGTAAACTTTACAATATAATGAACAGATCTAAAGCACACACATTTGTTGAGTTTCAACAAATGCATATACCAATTTAACCAACACCTACATCCAGATACAGAATATTTCCATTGCACCAGAAAAGTTCTTTCATGCCTTCAAGTCAATCACACACTCACAGGCAACCACTTTCGGGATTCTTATCATCCTAATTAGTTCAGCATCTTCTTAAATTTTAGATAGTCATATAGGATGTTTTCTCCTATGCCCAGCTTTTTTTCATTTTCCATGATATTAAAAAGATTCAACCATGTTGCTGCGTGTATCAGGTCACTGTTTTAAAACTGTCTAACAGTATTTCACTGTTATTGTTTACTGATGAATAGTATATTCATTGTTTACTGACGGCAAACATTTGAGGGGTTTCCAGTTTTATTATGAACAAAGCTACTATAAGCATTCATGTAGATAAGTCTTTCTATAGGCCTATGCTTTCACTTCTCTTGGATGAATTCCTAAGAGTGGAATGCAGCAGATATATGAGTAATTTGATAAGAAACTGCCACATAGTTTTTCAAAGTGGTTGTATCATAAATATCAATTTTTGAACACCGTACAGTACATGTATATGGACTATATAATGCATGCATATTAGTAATACTACAGTTACTACATATGAACATTATTTCCCAAAAGAATGATTTAGTAGCAGATGTTAAGATATATGAATTTAAAAAAAAACCATTTCTTTATTAAGGAAAAAACCCTCACATGCACATCAGGAGAGAAGCAGCTTGACAATAATGAAGACATAAAACTAAATGACTTCAAAGTCAATGTGGAATTTCTGATATCTAATACACCTTTGCTTTATTACTTTATTACTCCTTTTCTGTCCCTGAATTTCTTTTTTTTTTTTTTTGTCCCTGAATTTCTAAGCCATCAGTCATCCACATTTTTGCTGACCTACCAAGTTAGTGCTTCTTTTATATATATATATATATATATATTTACTTATTTTATTTATTCTTTTTGCTAAGCCGAGTCTGAGTTATGGCACATGGGCTCAGTGGCTCCTTGGCAAGTCAGATCTTAGTTCCCTGACCAGGGATAGAAACCAAGTTCCCTGCACTGCAAGGCAGATTCTTAACCATTGGACCATCTGGGAAGTCCCAAGTTACCGCTTCTTTTCTTGACTAATACCTATTCCTTGTCTTCTCAGGAGGGTGTTTGTTCAAGTGTACTTTACCGAGGCATAGGACAGGTGGGTTGAGATGGACTAATAAACATGAGGTATCTTTACATATTAAATTAGGAAACATACCCTTCTCTTGGAAACTCTTGTTTTATTTCCACTTGATGATGACTAAGTAGTTCGGCTGTTTTTGAATTGAAAACCTGAAAAATATATTGCAAGAGTAGAGTAAGAAATGCAGGTAGACAGCAAAGACGTTCAAAAGTTATTAGGCAACTGAAGTTCTTATTCACTGAGAGAAAAATCATTTCAGAGGAAATGCCTGGCAAGATGTTCTACATTCTCTTCAGATAGAATCATGCAAGTTATAAGGTAACTTCAGAAATAACTTCTTTTTAGATAAAATGAAAATCTGTTAAAGGTAATGCTGAAGAGGCAATTCTTCATTCTTCAAAAAATGATTCCAGATGTAGGAAATTTAATACATCAACCAGTGAATAGTATGGATTTCTTTTAGAGATTAGGAAAACCAAAAATAAAAGAGCTGGATCAGTGCTGACAGTGATAGTGTCAGGTTCCATTCTGTATCCATCTTGCATGTAGAAACAGGAATCATAGATGCCCAGGCAGGAAAGCATCTTGTGTAAAATTCCTTTGAAGGAAAGTATAACAATGCATCTAACTCTTATGAGAGCCAAGGAGAGTCGTTACCAGGAAGGAGAGAAGAGGACCGACCATGGCATCAAGCTGAGTGCTCTCTGTGACATGAATTGGTAACCCTTGATTATAAAACATTAAAACCCGTGGAGGAAAGCTACCAAAGAATAAATGCAGTACTAGCCTCTGCAATTTTAACACCATTAAAATAACGCTTCCTAAAAACCTAACAACTTCTTTCCCAAGTATTATTTTTCACCTGGGTATATCTATATTTAAGTATCACATGACTTAGTCTTTCAAAGTTAAGAGTTTTTATTTTAATTAAAATTAACTTCCCCAATCACTCTAATTGCAGCAGTGAAGTCACCTCCAATTAAGAAAGTGTTTCCAGGCCTAGGTTTCCTGTGGGAGAAAATTCCTCACTGAAGACAGACTCAGAAAGACAAAGTAATAAGGGAAAACACATGGTGAGTCTTATTGCTGCTCACCTCCCTACTCACCACACACATCATCTTTTGGGGAGGAAGTGATAAACATAATGAAAACAAGAAGGCAAATTCTCAAGTCCTCTGAGGAGATAAAATATCTCACAAGTCAAAGGTTAACCTGACACATCATAAATAAAAGGCAGCTGGCAGAAACCAGTGTAATATACCAGTAATTTACAACTTAAGCATTAGTGTAAGTTTCTAGGATGTCCACTCCATTTCTAAAGTTTCTCTAGGGCCTGGAATAGTGCCTGGCCTAGAGTCAGTAATTAATAAATATTTGTTGAATATCTAAAACACTGGGGTTTATCAGGTACTTATTAGGAGATACATTATTAAATCAAATGGGAAATGGTTATATGGCAGAAACTCTAATAGGAAGCCATAGTTGTATAATGTCTCCTCATATTACTCCTGCTCCCAAAGTCTACAAGTCCCTAAAGGACTCTGGAACAAGAAACAAGAGGGGTGAGATGGGAAGCAGGAAGCAGGCTTAAGAGGGAGGGAATACACATATAATTATGGCTGATTCGTGTTGTTGTACAGCAGAAATCAACACAATATTGCAAAACAATTATCCTCCAATTAAATTTTTTTTTTAAAATAAGGTGTGCCTTTTTGGTGGATGGATTCATAAAAGACTTCGGCAGTGGACCTAGGGAGCTATGAATGGAGTAGGCTTCCTCTTCCATCACCCCCTAGTTTTAAGTAGGCTAATGTCAGGACTCACGCACACACACAAAAATGGATTTAAACGTTGTTGTAATAGTCACAGAAAAGGAAAGGAATCTGGCAAATCCTATCTGGCATATTAGAGAGTGATGTCTGATCACAGAACATGTGGATGTAAGAGGATGAAGTCTGGACCTCTCTACTTCTTTAGAGCTCTGACTCTGAGGAGAAAATGGACATCACCTTTAGCTGTTTAGGATCTGACCCTGTGCACCACTCCCCAGTGTATGGGGCAGGTTTTAGATGTACTATTTTAGAATCTGCAACTTTCTTTGTGGATCACCATCCAACAAAAATATAATGCAAGTCACAAATGCAAGCCACATATAATTCATAACATAAATTTATAATTTAAAATTTTCTCAGGTAAAATTAATCTTAATCACATTTTTAAACCAATATATCTAAAATAATTTCAACAGATGAGATCAATACAAAATTGATTAGCTTGTCTACTTTTTTAGTACTAAGTCTTTGAAATCTGGTATAGATTTTATACTTCTGGTCCAACTCAATTCAGACTAATCACATTCAAAGTGATCAATAGCCACCTGAGACCAGTGGCTGCCATATTGGACAGTGAAGTTGTAGAGCAGTGCTTTTCTCATACACCTAGCTTCACATGAGTAATTGTAATGGAGCCTCCTGATTATCCATTTGTCTGCAGGTGGACAAGTATCCAAAGTAACCTAAGGATGTTTCCATAAGACTCTATGGCTGGTGGGTAGGTAACTCCAATGACAACACATTACCCAGGAGCAAAATGCTAGTCTGTTCTTTTCAGGCAGACTGCAAAAGCCACTGTCACTGAAAGATGGCAATGGGTATACAATTTGCTTTATAAAATGAGTAGCATGGTCATTCGTGTAAAAACTGTTAGATGGCAAGGGAGAAACACCCCTGAGTTACAGATGCCCCTCATCTTTTTCACCCTTTTCAAGTTTGAAACTCAATTTAAAGATCAGTCCAAACTGCAGACACACAATGGCACAGAATAGAAACTCTATTTTAAAAAATTCATTTTAAGAAAATTCATTTAAAGGAATACACAAGAGTTTATGGGATCTGGAAGAGATCTGAGCCAGTGTTCAGTGCCCTCCCCGCATCTCTAGAACCCTTCAAAAGCTGGGAGGGAGGGAGGGACAGAGAATTTTAGCTCAGTCTCTGGACTACACCCTACCTTAGATTTCATATTTTACTGACTTCAGCTTCCAGATTTAAATTCTTCTAGAAGTGTGCTTGGGGCTTCCCTGGTAGCTCAGACGGTAAAGCGTCTGCCTACAATGCGAGAGACCCAGGTTCGATCCCTGGGTCGGGAAGATCTCCTGGAGAAGGAAATGGCAACCCACTTCAGTATTCTTGCCTGGAAAGTCCCATGGACTGAGGATCCTGGTAGGTTACAGTCCGTGGGGTCGCAAAGAGTCGGACACGACTGAGCGACTTCACTAAGTCACTAAGAAGTGTGCTTAACCATGGAGTTCCAAGGCAGAAAGCAAAATGACAATACAAACTGAAACCCATGAACCTAACAGAATGCTCTCTGACGTACCAACTGAGCTCCAAGAGATGGGATAGGACTGACAAAACAGGGCTAAGCTCTAGGTTTTCTAAATACCAGAGCTTTTCCAGTACAAAATCATACCAGGACTAATTGCGATGTTTTCATCCATTAAGTAGCAGAGAATACGAAGAGGTTTTCTAATGTAGGGCTGCCTATGCTATCAAGAGGAGGAAGGACATCCAACCCACACTTGGGGGGAGTCAGAGAAGGGCTCTCAGAAGATGTAATTTGCAGATTAAAACTGGGAACAGTGGGGAAGGTAGGCTGAGGCAGGGAAAGCAGCTGAGGATGTATGTGTCTGCAGTGATCCATGTAAGATGCCTAGAGGTGTCGTGGCAGCCGTGGGCACTGAATGAAGTGCATTACTGAGATATTCAGTTTGGGAGGTATAAGTATTTAGATGCATCAAGGGCTTGGATCGGGAGGAATGACAAAAAAGGAGAAATACTCAAGGATGACAGGTTACAGGTTACAAGAGTAGGCAGTATTTTGCTATATTCAAATGGATAACCAACAAGGACCTACTTACAGCACAGGACACTGTGCTCAATGTTATGTGGCAGCCTGGATGAGAGGGTAGTTTGGGCGAGAATGGATAGATACATGTATATGTATGACTGAGTCCCTTCGCTGTTCACTTGAAACCACCCCAACATTGTTAATTGGCTATACCTCAATATAAAATAAAAAGTTTAAAAAAAAAGAGTAGGCAATGTTACAAAACAAAGGTATGGGAAGAAGCAGTAATTACAGTATGGAAGGGGTAAAGAGATTGCCAGTTTCATTCTAAATAACCTCTGTTTGAGTGAAGACACACAGAAGTCAGTTGCTAATGTTTGAGGACGTAGCTGAAAGAGATCCATTAAGGGTAGAAACTTGGAACTAGTAGATAAATAAGTCCTGGAGAGCTGATGCACAGCAGAGTGATTAGAATTAATGGTAATGTACCAGAAACTTCAAAGTTGCTAAGAGACTCGACCTTAATGGTTTCCACCAAAAAAAATAAGTGAGAATGATGTGACAAGGCAGAGCTACGGAGATAATGCTACGGTGGTAATCATATGGCAATATACAAATATATCAAAAAACACAAATGTACATCTTAAACTTACATGACCTTCTGTGTCAACCATACGTCTATTAAAAGAGAGAGAGAGAGAGAGAGTTTTAGAACTGCATGTGAGCCAGAAAGGTAGTTGAGAGCCTCATGCTTGATGTCACATGGAGGCAAAAAGCACAGACCTGGAAGAGCTTGGGCTGGGGGTCAAGCTCAGCCCTATCCATATCAGTTTTTTGGTTGTGTTTTTTTGTCTTTTTTTGGCCATGCAGCACAGCATGTGGGATTTTCCTTGACCAAGAAGAGAGACTGAACAGGTGCCGCCTGCAGTGGGAGCATGGAGTCTTAACCACTGGCGTGCGTGCTAAGTCGCTTCAGTTGTGTCAGACTCTTTGCGACCCCATGGACTGTAGCCCCTCCAGGCTCCTCTGTCCATGGGGATTCTCCAAGCAAGAATACTGGAGTGGGTTGTCATACCCTCCTCTAGGGGATCTTCCCGACCTAGGGATAGAACCTGTGTCTCTTACATCTCCTGCATTGGCAGGCAGGTTCTTTACCACTAGTGCCACCGGGGAAGCCCTTAACCCCTGGACCACCATGGAAGCCCCATGTCAGCCGTCTGACTTTAACTTTTCTAAGTTGCTGATTTTTCCATCTGCAAAGGACTAAATAATGTATGAAAAGTATTTCATACAGGGCGAGCACACAACATGTATCCAAAAGATGTTAGCACTACTGTTGTTATCAGTGCTATTTTGATTACTGTTCCTGTTATTACTACTACCACAGATAGGTGGTAGCAGATAGGTGACAAGAGTTTGGATTTATTAAAAAAAAAATCACCAGTTCTGTATTCATCTCTAAGCCCAAATCATGTCTCAGTTCCAGAGTTTGTTTTTGGTGGGAGAGGGCAATGAAAACCTGCAGAAACAAGTTCAGGTAGGAAAAGAGAAGTTCAGCATAGTGCTGGCACATAGCAGAAACCCAAAAGATGTTACCACTACTGCTGTTACTACTACTACTGCTGCTGACACTCACTACTACTATCTCTATTATAAGCAGGAGAATTAGAAGTCATTGGTCCATATTCACCGCTGTGCCTAAATTATGATCCATTTCCAGATTTGGAAGAGGGGGACACTTAAAAACCTAAAACAAGGAAAATTACTTCTATCAAAACTGTTTAAAAAGAACTTTCTGAAACAATGACCACCTTTTTTGTCTCAGCCAAAGGGGAATAGTGGAGACACAAAATACAGTCCTTACTAAGTAACTGTCTTTCAGGCTTGCCTCACCCACCCTGTGACTAACTCAAGCATCACATCATAAACATGCATTCACTTCCCTCCCCACGTGATTTCCCCACTAGCCTACTCATGCCACACTCTACTGGGTAAGACATTTTTCAGGAATGCAAACTCTCTCTCTAAAACACCATGATATTATGTAAATCTGTAGCATCTAAAATAAAAATACTAGCTACGAACATGTTACATTGCAAACTTGACCACAAACGGCATCATGGCATCTTCCCAAGGCCAGAGAAGTAAAGAAAACGTAGCAAGTGGCATTTTTTTCTTTAAAAAGTGAGGTTATATTCAATAGCATGTATTTATACATACCTCTAGTATAACTATAGTTGTTAAATCCAACTTCTCCCAAGACCCCACAAGTTTTCCCTTTCTAGTATTTCAGTCCAAGAGTTCTAGACAACACATCGAGAACTGGAGGCCTCTCTCTGCTGATGTCTATTCATGCAACAAGCACTTCTGTTGTTGCTATTATTTAGTCGTTAAGTTGTGCCCAATACTTTGCGAACCTATGGGCTGTATGTAGCCCACCAGGCTCCTCTGTCCATGGGATTCTCTAGGCAAGAATCCTTGAGTGGGTTGCCATTTCCTCTGCCACGGTTCTTCCTGACCCATGGATCGAACCCATGTCTCTTGTGTCTCCTGTATTGGCAGGCAGATTCTTTGCCACTGAACCACCAGGGAACTTCAAGGAGCACCTACCAGATGCCAAACATTGTGTTAAGCTTTGGAGAGGGGGGAAAAAAAGATACCACTCTGCCCCTCATGGTAGTCCAAACTGAAGGCTCTAAACATTTATGTTTATGCAACAAGAGGACAAGAGAGGGTGGCAGCCCTCTGATGAGATGTTCTTACCATTTCTGTAATGTGATGGGCAAGAAAGAAAACCAACTTAGTGGGGCTTGGAAAACACAGTTACATTTATTATATAAGAGGGGTCTCATTCCAGCTGTGGGCCAAATTCATTTTACCAAATTCACTGTTCATTAGTTCCTGTCCCCTAATGGGTGCTTAATATTTATGTGTTGAATACATAAACGAAAGAAAGAAAGCGGAAACCTATCCCTTAACCTTGAGATCTCTAAGTATGATGAGACAACTGGGGCCAAGGCAATGTTTCCTGCCAAAATAAGCATGGAGCTACAATTCAAGTCATTCTTCACAGAAGCTGGCTATTGGAACAAAATGGTTATGCAACCATTATGCACGGTGACTACACCTAAGCCCTGCCCAGGCCCCACTTAATCTGAGTCACAAGATGATCAAAACCAGCAGTACTTATTCAAAGGCAACCTTTAAAAAAATATTGTGAAACCAGTATGTAAGTCTGTTTTACTTGGTGAAGATTCATCTGTGACCATAATCAGAACTGGTAAGTGCTCAGCCTCCTATCTCCCCTCCACAGTCGGTCTTCCACATCCATGGTTCCACTTCTACAGATTTGAGCAACTGCAGATCCAAAGTGTTTTCTAAAAAAGATTCCAAAAAGTTCGAAAAAGCAAAACGTGAAGTTACCCTGTGCCTGGCACCTATGTGTACAACATCTATACTGTATTTACATATATTTACATGTATATACTGTATTTACTCCTTACACAGTATTTACATTGTGTTAGGTTTAAGTCATCTAGAGAGGATTTAAAGCATAAGGGAGGTTGTGCCTAGATTATATGCAAGTGACATGCTTTTTCATTATGTAAGGGATGTGAGCATCCTACAATTTTTGTATCCATGGGGGACCTGGAACCAATCCCCTGGATACGGAGAAACAACTGTACTCAGAAAACTGGGGAGCCTACTGAAGGTAGGAGGAGTTAGGCTGATAGGCTTCTGACTGGGAGAGACCTGGACTTGAATCCCAGTTCCACCAGTCACTCTGCAACCTTGGACACATTCCCCATCATGTTCTAATCACCTGTGTAAAGAAGCTCGATAATACTACCTACATCACAGTTATGAGGATTAAATGGAAAGTCCTCAATGAGTACCTGACACATCACAGGCACAACACAAATCCAAGCCTTTGTTTTTTTAATGTATTTTTAATTGGAGGATAATTGCTTTACAATGTTGTATTGATTTATGCCATACATCAACATCAATCAGCCGTCAATATACACACATCCCCTCCCTCTTGAGCCACCCTCCCACCTCCTACCCCATTCTACCCTTCTAGGTGGAGTCATTTTTTTTTAACAGTCAATCTAATGGGGAAACAACAAAGCCACCAAATTAAAGAAGGAAGTTGACTGTTTAAGCTGAAGCTTTTGTCTTATAAAGAAATGGCCCCTCCTTTAAACCTGTTACACCAATTCTCTTTCCAAGAAGTTCCTACTCTGCAATCTGGGTAAACCCCTGCCAAGCCCAGTTCACTTTCCTATCAGACAAGTTGGAAATTTTCCTTTGGTGCAAAACATGCCTAGAGTCTCCAGGTTAAATCTTTGACTACTAGAGGAAGAAATGAACACATTCTAAATTTGCAGCTCTATTACTAAAAGAGAAGCAATTAAGTAATCAGACATACCCAAGTCAGAGAGGTTTAAGATTTTTTGACAAGATAAAAAGGAGAATCAGAATTAAAATTCAGTTGACCTATAAAAATCTTTTGAAGAAATATGTGTAAAGTGCTCCCTGTAGAGAAGACGGGTGCTCATTTGTCATGTTGACCAAGACATTTTAAGGAATACAAAGATGAACAAGTCTCCAAAAGGAGGTTCCTGCTTTAAGTTCAGCAGATATATAATAACACAAAGTAAAGCTGATAAGAGCTATTAACAGAGACATAAAAAGAATGCTCTAGGAAGGGGGAGAAATTCTGAGTAAGGGTTTGAGCAAAGACTTCCACCAAGAGATGGTAACTGAGCCACTATTTGGAGGCAGAACAGAATTTCAAGAAGCAGATATGGGAAAATGGGGAGGAGGCATTTCCCTTGGATGAGAGAACATGAATAAAGAAATCTTGTGTCTTTTATGGGAGAAAAAAATGTATCTGGCATAGAAAAAGGGACAGGGAAGCTCAGTGAGGTGATTGGTCTTGTGAACACTGAATGAGACACGCAAATGCAATGAATAATGGCCTGTAAATTATTTTAATACTTTTCACTTTATAAGCTTCCTTATGACAGTTCTTATCCGTTGTATTCTTTCCTGAGAAGGTAAGCAATTATTTTGAAGTCATAATTATGATGTGGAACAATATGACTGGAACAACCCCTGGGGATCACCTTGGGACTGAAGCACTTGTTCAGAAAATCTATTATCTGAATTTTGCAGAGAGTGGTTTAGCAACTTCTTTCCTTATAACCAAGGGAGAAAAAAAAAAAAAACCTTTCTAAACCATTGCCAGATTTTTCTCTACTTCACCCAGGATCTCTTCACATAGGTAGTCTTCTATCTACCTCTGAAGCTTTCTTGAAGAGTTGTTTCTCAAGGAGCAGGAAACTTTACTGATCAACTTTTAAACATCACTCTATAAGCAGGATGGGAGCCTTCTGAATGTGCACCTTAGCTTACTCATTGAGATCAAGGCACAGTAAACAGCAGCCGACTTCTTAAAGGCTCCTGCTATTCATGTCAATCGCTGAACAACCGACTGTGATAATAGAAGGTTGATTCATTCCTTCCCCACCAATGCAGAAAGACACTCCTCGGGCAACAGAATCTGAGGGGCCAGGAACAACCTGCAGTAAATAAAGAAGACTGCTGGGCTACATGCATGGTAACAGTGTTAGTCACTCCGTTGTGTCTGACTCTTTGTGACCTCATGGACTGTAGCGCCTACCAGGCTCCTCCGTCCATGGGGTTCTCCAGGTAAGAATACATTCCCTTCTCCAGGGGATCTCCCCAACCCAGGGATTGAACGTGGGTCTTCCGAATTGCAGGCAGATTCTTTACCCTCTGAGCCTCCAGGGAAGCCCCATGTACAGCAACATTGACAAGTCAAAAGGAAGACCAACGCAGTCAGGCTGGCAACTCAAAAGGCAGCCTACAGAGTTAGGAAATATTATATCCACTTTCAGAGAGGGCAAAGGCTGTATAAACTTGGGAACAACTGCCATGTTTGGTTTGGCCCCTACACTCCGTTAGCAACTAGTTGCCAACATGTAAGGACAGGAAGATTTCACTGAAAACGCTTGACTACCAATTTTTCTTAAAGAATCTGAAGCTTGTGCAACCTGAGGCGAGTGTTCCTGCCTGGCAGCTAGAGGCTGTCCCTTTAGCCTGAGTCTGCTCTCCAGCCTTCCTCCTCACTCTGTCTGTCCCCTGCAGGCATTTGTGTGGGCAATTCTTGAATGTGGCTTCAAAACTCAACCCACAGTTAGCACACATGTCTTAATGGTCTTTCTTAATTTGGGAAGATGGTAGTGATGACTGTGTACTTTATTAATCAAATCTAGTTAGGTGATCTTTCTTACCTATGATTCAGGGTTACTTTATAAATATTTATATGAAAATAAGACAAAGTGAAACCTGCCCTGTCTGATTAAAAGATAAACAATGTAAGAAACAGGAGAATTAGGTCTTGGCAGCTCAAACCAGAGTAAGTCATTAAATAAGAACCAAGCTAAAACTGGACTGAAAGCTTCTGACTTTAGACAAGAGAGATGAATATCAAAATGAAGGTACAAATGCAGGTTTTAGTCAAGTGGTCAACTAAATAGAGTTCTGAAAAAAAATATATATATAAGGTATATACAATGTATACATACTAAAGAAGACATGAAAACATGAATTGAGACAAAGAAGTGAAGAGGGAGCTAACCAATCATTAAATATTTATATCAACTTGCCAGGTTAGTCAAATGTCCATTGAAAGAATGAGCTCTTAACCAACAACAATTTATTTCAATTACTTTTAAATGATCTTACTGAACTCAGTACTAGATCACTTTAAGAGCAAGTTTCCTAATTGCCCCAAACAAATCAATCAGCAGAGAGTCACTTAAATAGCACTCCATTATGGCAAAACTCTGCTGTCACACATGGCAAATAAAAAGAGAAACAATTTCCCTGTCACTTTATGCTGTGAAGTGCCGAGAGGACAGTCATCTTTGTAACAGGCAAAGTATCGGAAATGAAATTTACGAAGCTTCGAAATGAAATCAAGATTCCAGTAAAAGCAGTGTAGTGTGACTTTTTCCTAACGTGTTCTGCCACTCGCCAGCCCCGAGCATTCTACCTTCTGCAATGTCTGTGGGAGAGGATGACAAGGCACCATCACGCAAACACTATATTTGTTTGACTGCTCCACAACACGCTGTGTTAGGCTCCCACAGCCGTGACACAGCTTCCCCCCATCCAAGGACGTCCTGAGCCGGGCAGGCCAAATGCTTCTGGGGAAGGCTGCAGCAGCGGTCAGTGTGGCCACCTGTCCCCGGCTGCAGGCGGGCCGCTCTGCACGGATGCTCAATGAGTCCTAGCTCCCTTCGGGGAAGGAATCCCCCCCATCAGTAGGCGGTCACTCTCCACCACCGAGGCCAGGGCTACTCAGCTCAGCCGCGGGGGTCGCGAGAGGCCGCGTTCCCCCAGGCCGGGCGGGGCGGCTCCAGCGTGGCAAGTCCCACTACGGTGCCCTTGGCCTCCTCCTCTTGCCCCGTGGCCGGGGCCCCGGGCCGTGGAAAGAACGGGATGGGGACGCGACACCCAGCCCCGGCGTTCTAAGGCTCCCGCCCCGGTTCAGCACCTTCTCAAGTGGCACCCATCCCGGGCTCACCAGAAAGCGCGTCGAGCTGGTGCCCTGGTCCACTGCTCCCACCAAGGGCCCCAAAACTGCTTTCTTCGCGGCTGCCATGAAACCAGCTTGGGGTCGGCGGGCGGTCTTGACCCGTTTCCCTGGTGACGGCGGCGGGCGGGGAAGGGGCGTGCGGCGAGCCTGGAGGGCCTGCAGGCTGGCGGCAGTAGATGGCTCGGACCGCGCTTCTAGCGGCCCCTTTACCGGCGCGGAGCCTTCTCGCCCCGCCCCTCCGGCCCAGGCCCCGCCCCCACCCGCGTTCCCCACGACTTCGGGGGCGGGGCGAAGGGGGGGGCGCTGTCTGCCAGGCCGGCCAATGACCGAAAGCGGAAAGAGAAGGAACGTTCAGACAATCTGAGGGAGCGTGACGTCATGGGGCGGGGCCTGGGCGCGGCGGAGGCGGTGTCCCGCGCGGCAGGTCACGTGGGCCCGGCGAGCCGGCCGCCGAGCCCGCCTGCAGCAGGGCCGCAGGGGGAAGCTGGTGCTGCCCATTGCAGGGAGCATCACTGGCCCGCGGAAAGGGCACAAGCCCACCTACGCCCTGGTGCTTCGGCTCGCGGATGGGTTCCAAAATGCAGAACTGCTTGCCCCTCTGGTGGGCTGTGCTGAGCACGGCGTGAGTCACTCTTTGGACCGACCCCGCCCGGCCTTCCCGCGCTTCCGATGCCCCGCCCACTTCCCAGTTCCTCGTCCCACTTAAGAATAATCCCCTTCACTGGGGCTGACCCTAGGTTGTGTCACCTTCAGGAGGAGCACGAATCCTTCGTCTCTGGAGGCTTTTCAGGGATAAGGAACTCAGAAGTTCTTTCGGTTTAGCGTTTAAGGAAAGCGCTCACAAATCAACCTCCTCAGGTCATCAACTGACTGTCCAGAAAGTCCCGGGGCTCCTCCCTGTTCTGATGCGCCCCTGCTCCTCGCTTGACCTCGCTCTGGTGTCCTCTCCCTTACCCGCCATTTCCTCTCCCTCCGTTAAATGCTGTGGACAGCAAAAGGAGAGAAAAGGGGCCTGCTCATCTGACCTTGAATTTACCTTGCTGGGTTCTTTGGGATCCTGTTTTTCAGGAGTTTTCAAACTCTGGACCAAGCCCTACTATGAGAAATAGTTAACAAAACAACCCCAGGCATATGTTCGAGTGTGTGTGTGTGTGCGCACGCGTGTGCATTTATAATTTATATAGTTACATGTTATATATATTTTATATATTGTTACATATATTCTAGATGTTTCCAAAACAATATTTATCTTTCCATCCTATGCATTCTGTAATTTTGTTATTCTATTGTATATCATCTTGTTAAAATGCTGGTTGAAAAATCACTAAATTGATTTTGTAAACCAGCATGCTCTATCAATTTCAAAAGCATTGTACTATTCCCACTCTCACATTTTTTTCCACCCCAATTTCCTTAATCTCTCAGTGTTCTGGAACATCATTTCTATTTTTTCCCCCCTTTTGCCTTACTCGCCACCACATCACTTATTCATCTCTTGTGTTACAGTTTTCTCACTCTTGCTCTGGAAGCAAATTTTCCTATACTCTGTTTAGAAATCAAATTCTAGTGTTCCAGATGAGGCCTACTTCTAGAGATGCTGGACTTGGTAAGTACTGATAAACTGACTTGCTTTAGGAGTGCAGATGAAACAGTGTTTCTGATTTTCCTGGAAGAGGAAAAGACACAGACAGGCATACAGGCAAATGTAAAGGAATTAGGCCAACTTGCCCCAGATGGAAAACCCTGAAAAATGTTAATTGACTGATATAGATAAAGATTTCCTTGACTCTTAACAGGCAGTAAAAAGAAAGTCACCAAACCTACCACATTGAGCCATTAAACAAAAATCCCTGAGCATGTCTAACTTTCACACACTTTTGACTTTCAGATTCTAACAGGACGGCAAATCATTTGTTCAGCAGTATCGTGTGATCAGAATTCAGACGTTTCAGAAAAAGTAGGGCTAGATGGTACCCAAGAGCTTCTGAAACTCATTGATCTTGTGGTTCCCATGATAGTCTGTGTGTTCCACATTGTCATTCCTTTACCAAAATAGAACTTATGTCTTTGAGGAAATGTGATTTATGCATGTCTTATCCTGGATGGAATCTAAACTTTGAACCCTTCTTATCTATAACATAGGCATTCAGAACATCTGCCCAGTGTTCCAGAAACTTAAGATACTTATCGAACCCTTACTGTAACCTAACTCACGATTCCTTGAAGACAAATATTCCCATTCTTATGTTGGTTCAGTTGTAATTCTTGAACCACCTTGTGGCTTTTGCCTGTATAAGCCCTTTACTCTTTCTCTTCCCCAGAAGAGAACCTGAATCTGTGTCTCTGGAAATGCAATTCCGAGGACTCCAACAAAGCTCTTTGTTTTGCAGCCTTGATATTGATGATTGATACCAAGGGTATCAATGAGTCTTAAATGGGAGAATCCAGCTCAGCCTTATCTCAACTCCGCACCCTAAATATTTACTCTGACTCTCAGAAACTTATTCACTCTCATCCTTTTGAATCATCCTTGTTTGCATGCTGTTTCTTATCCCTTTAAACCCCAGCTACAGTCTGGAAACTTAAATCTATTATATGGACTTTCCTGGTGGCTCAGACGGTAAAGTATCTGCCTAAAATGTGGGAGACCTGGGTTCGATCCCTGGGTTGGGAAGATTCCCTGGAGAAGGAAATGGCAACCCACTCCAGTATCCTTGCCTGGAAAATCCCATGGACAGAGGATCCTATTAGGTTACAGTCCATGGGGTTGCAAAGAGTCAGACATGACTGAGCCACATATAAATATAAAAATCAACCAATATATATTCTGATTCTATTTTTCATACTATGAGAAAAAGTTGGAAATAAGTGGTGATGAAAAATTAATCAAGGGACTTCCCAGGCAGTTCAGCAGTTAAAACTCTGTGCGCCTAATGCAGGGGGTGCAGGTTCGATCCCTGGTCGGGCAGCTAAAATCCCACATGCCATGCAGCATGGGCCCCCCAAAAAAAGAAATTAATCAAAAGTCGATTTAAGAAAGAAATGGAAATTTTTTTTAGCCAATCTGAGGATTATAGCCAAGGAGACCGTCTTTTAGAAAGCTCTAAGGACCGTCAGAAGACAGAGCACAGTTATGTTTTTGAGACTAAAGGTGATATGTCAAATGACATATTGACATGTTTACGCAATCCATATCTGCATGTAGAAAGCTATTAGTGGGTCATCCTGTTTGCAAAGTTAGGAAGGAATGGTATCTCCTAAGGAGGTCTGTGATGCAGATGCACAATACACATTAAAGGGGACAGAGGAAGCCCAAACAGGCAAAGAATAATATCATGTTTAAATTTTTCTCATCCAGCCATAAAATGCCATAAAATGAATTTAATCTCATCATAACAATGGTCCACGTGAGGCCCAGAGTGCATAAGCGACTTGTCTGAGACCTTCAGTGATAGAACCAAGACCAGAATTTCCACCTCCTGACACAAGCAGAATGCCCTCTGACAGCAACCTGAGGAAAATTATGAAGAGAAATGGATAAAAAGGAAGAAGATAGGATGCTGGTCCACCTTGATCTCCCCAACACCCACTGAGATTTGAAGGCAAAGCGATAGAAGAAACATTGGATTGGAAAACTAAGGACCTTGGTCTGAAGTTGGCCCTGGCGTTTAACACTTAATCTTCCTGAACTTGAGTATCTCCCATGGCTTTCTGTGGCTTGTCTGTAAAATAGGGAAAATATCTCTGACATGGGTAGGTTAATGTGAGACTTAAGTAACACAGTGTCTGTGAAAACACTCTACAAGTAGCACAGTTCATCATGAAAGGCAAGATGGAGGCTTACTAGCAGGTGTTCAAATGATTTAAGTAGCTTGAGTCATCAGAAGCTCATTGTGAAATATCTCTGACTGGTACAGCAAGAAATCAGTGTTAACTCCACCCCTCCCCCAAGAGTTTCTGGGTGTTTCACTTATAGTTCTCCTCTAGTTTTTCTTGTTCTTATTAATTTACAAAGAATTTATATAAGCAGAAAGGCCACATTTCCTTAGAGAATTTTTTTTCTTTTTGTCCAGTAACACTTCTTGGTCTTTTCATATTTGCCCGACTTATTTTTTCTAGTCTAGTCTTTTGTTTGTTTGTTTCTCACTGCCTCTTTGATCAGGTTTTTATTCAAAATCAGCTATCCAAAATGATTTGATAGTCTAGTCTATTTGGAAAGTTAGCCTTTTCTTAATCTCTCCTGGTTATTCTAATGATTACTTGGATATGGATTGACAGATAAGTATAATCTGGAAAGTTAGTGCTGGAAAGGATTATAATAAATAGGAGTGGTTCTCCTATATTTTATGGGACTGGAACGATTTAGGCAGATACACGAAGTGCTGTGCCCAAGGTAGCAGAGGAAGTTAAAGACAGATTCAAAATTTAAATATACTTGATAATAACAGCCAGATTGAGGGCCATCCCCTCCTGCTATGTGAACTGGACAATCTCCTCGCAGGCATGTTAACAATCTAAGTATAACATCACTTTGCCAATAAAGGTCCGTATAGTCAAGGCCATGTTTTTTTTTCCCAGTAGTCATGTATGGATGTGAGAGTTGGACCATAAAGAAGGCTGAATGTCAAATAATTGATGCTTTCGAACTGTGGTACTGGAGAAGACTATTGAAAGTTCCTTGGACAGCAAGGAGATCAAACCAGTCATCCTAAAGGAAATTAACCCTGAATATTCATTGGAAGGACTGATGTTGAAGTTCCAATACTTGGGCTACCTGATTTGAAGAGTCAACTCATTGGAAAAGACCCTGATGCTGGGAAAGATTGAGGGCAGGAGGAGAAGGGGGCGACAGAGGATGGTTGGTTAGACAGCATCATAGACTCAATGCATGTGAATTTGAGCAAACTCCAGGAGATAGTGAAGGACAGGGAAGCCTGGCATACTGCTGTCCATGGGGTCACAAAGAGCCAGACAAAACTGAGTGACTAAACAACAACAACAAACTATCTAGCATTATATATCATTTCATGCAATGTTACAGTTATAATAGATATGGTGATCATTCTCAAACTTCACCTACATTAGAACCACCTAGCAGTGGTCCCCAACCTTTCTGTCACCGGGGACCGGTATCATGAATGATAATTGTTCCACAGACCGGGATGGGGTTTGGTTTCAGGATGACTCAAGCCCATTACATTTATTGTGCACTTTCTTTCTTTTATTATTACATCAGCTCCACCTCAGATCATCAGGCATTAGATCCCAGAGGTTGGGGATCCCTGATATAGAGGACTTGTTAAAACCTGGGCCCACAACCCCAGAATTCCTGGTTTAGTAGATGAGGTCTGAAAATCTGCATTGCTAACAAGCTCCCAGGTGATGCTCCTGCTGCTGGTACAAGGACCACACTTTGAGAGTCACTGTGCCATACATATGCTAGAATTTCTATTTTTCTGGGAGTTGGCAAAACTGTGAGATATGAGAAATTTGTCTTCTGACTTGTATAGAACTCTTTTGTCCCAAATCTTAGTTCTCTGTTAACAATCAAATAATCCACTTAGAATACTAGTAGTAAAGGTTAGAGGCAGAGATTCTCAAACATTAGTCTGTGTCAGAATCACCTAGGGCACTTATTAAGGATGCAGGTTCCTGACCCCTCAAATGCAATGTACAAGGCTCCCTGGTACCAGGGATTTTCTCCTGATCATTATTATATCCCTAGGGGGTGGGTGTTCTATAAGTAACTGTTGAATGAATGAATGAATCTATCAATATGATAGACTGTTACATAAGTGGCTCCTAATGAATTGTGCCTTTTGATAATAATGTCCTTGTATTGTACCTTCCCACATTTTGGCTGGGGTGGGGGGGTGGGTGGTAGTGGTGGTTATTTTAAAGTTTTGTTATAGACTTTGCTACTGGATACAAATAAAGGCATACAGCTGTTATAGGTGTGATGGGCAAAGTCTAAGCTGTAAAAAAGCATTTCAAAATATAGACTTGTGTTTTGGAATACATTGTGTCAGAGGCTGCCCATATTAATGTTTTTGGTATAAAATGGTAACATTTTTGTATAAAATGGTAACATATCCATTACCTTATAGACATTTCCATCTCCTGTAACTACTCTACTCTCACTTACCCAAATTAGTCACAACTCATTTCTGTCCCTTCACAGGTACAGAGGACACTGGGTTTGGGCCATGTGACTTTCACGATTAATGGGATGTTAGAAAACTTGATGCAGGCAGAGACTTGAATAAGTCTTTGTACAAGAAACATATGCCCTTTTGAAACTGAGCCACCATGCTGTTAAGAAAACCAAACTAACCTACTAGCCAATGAGAAGCCTCGTGAAGGAAAGCTATGGCATTTTTGTTGACCAACACCAGCTTCCAGATACAAGAATGAAACCATCTTGGATATATTGGCCCCTCCAGAGGTCCCAGCTGATTGCAGCTGCTAAATGAGGGACCAAGCTGAATGAGTGACCTTAGCCAATATCACCCAGAGCAAGAAAACCAGCTATGTCTAGCTCGTTCATAGAGAGTTATGAGAAATAATAAATAGTTGCTGTTTCTAGGCACTTGCTTTTAGGGCACCAGAGAAATGATATGATGAGTACATTTTGGTATCATCTCTGTTCCTCACAGAATTGAATTCTTGGTCATATTTGGTTACAACCGAGACACTGGCTCTTTTAGAAAAGTCAAAGTATGAGCATCCAGAAGCTTTCTCGTCTTCCAAAACCTTTGAACTGATGCATGTTGAGAAGCTTTCAATTGAAAACCTGTTCCTGATAAGGTTCTGGGCAAGGGTGATATCTGGAATGCCTTTGAAGTCTTGGTTCGATTTGTTAAACCCAAGTGGTGCTTAAGATGGGACCATGACCTTTGCTTGCTTTGATTTCCTTCTCCCAGCATCTGTTTGGCTCTCTAGGCTCACATTCTCTTATATTCCTTATGCTTTCTCTTTCACATACTTGTTTGCCTTTCCCTTTGCATATGCTCACCTCCAGGCCTCCAGTGGCTAACAGAAGGCAAAGATGTATGCTCCTTTTTATTTTCTGCTTTTGGCTACTATATATAAAGATGGAATTTTCCATGTGGAAAATGCTTAAAGAGATGGGCATACCAGACCACCTGACCTGCTTCCTGAGAAACCTGTATGCAGGTCAACATACAGCAACAGTTAGAACTGGACCTGGAACAACAGACTGGTTCCAAATAGGGAAAGGAGTACATCAAGGCTGTATATTGTCACCCTGCTTATTTAACTTATACGCAGAGTACATCATGAGAAACGCTGGGCTGGAAGAAGCACAAGCTGGAATCAAGATTGCTGGGAGAAATGCAGATTATACCACCCTTGTGGCAGAAAGCAAAGAGGAACTAAAGAGCCTCTTGATGAAAGTGCAAGAGGAGAGTGAAAAAGTTGGCTTAAAACTCAACATTCAGAAAACTAAGATCATGGCATCTGGTCCCATCAATTCATGGGAAATAGATGGGGAAACAATGGAAACAGTGACAGACTTTATTTTGGGGGAGCTCCAGAATTACTGCAGATGGTGACTGCAGCCATTAAATTAAAAGATGATTGCTCCTTGGGAGAAAAGCTATGACCAACCTAGACAGCATATTAAAAGGAGAGACACTACTTTGCCAACAAAGGTCCATCTAGTCAAATCTATGGTTTTTCCAGTAGTCATGTATGGATGTGAGAGTTGGACTATAAAGAAAGCTGAGTGCCGAAGAATTGATGCTTTTGAACTGTGGTGTTGGAGAAGACTCTTGAGAATCCCTTGGACTGCAAGGAAATCAGTCCTGAATATTCATTGGAAGGACGGATGCTGAAGCTGAAACTCCAATACTTTGGCCACCTGATGCGAAGAACTGACTCATTGGAGAAGACCTGATGCTGGGAAAGACTGAAGGCAGGAAGAGAAGCAGACGACAGAGGATGAGATGGTTGGATGGCATCACTGACTTGATGGACATGAGTTTGAGCAAGCTCCAGGAGTTGGTGAAGGACAGGGAAGCCTGGCGTGCTGCAGTTCATGGGGTCACAAAGAGTAAGACATGACTGAGTGACTGAACTGAACTGATATAAAAATGGAAAAAAATATGAATAATGACAAAAATGAGCTCAATGGCATATATCCACTATTGATACTATGTATAAAATAGATAACCAATGAGAACCTACTGTATAGCACAGGGAATGCTACTCAGTGCTCTGTGGTGACCTAAATGGGAAAGGAATCCAAAAAAGAGTGGTCATATGTATATGTATGGCTGATTCACTTTGTTCTACAGTAGATACTAACATAACATTGTAAAACAGCGGCACTCTAATAAAAATTAATTTTAAAAAAGTGAAGTCAGTGGAATCACAATTATGTTCAATATTGTGTTCAATTATGATTAGAAATTATGCATTACATTTATGATCATGGGGCAATGGCTTTTCAAGTGCTCCATTCACACATTCATATCAAACAAAGAAAAGAAAATTGCTTTAGTGCCTTTCTGAAAAGTCCCAGAGTAGGCATAAAATACATGTTTGGATGAAGGAATTCACCAGTCTCAGTGAGATTACAATCATTCATTTGCTAATTCTTTGACAAAAAATGTGTGCTCCTGAAAAGGTAATTTTACAGTTTGTTTGTCTAAGTTCCCTATTTAAACTTGACTAGGGAAAAGACGGGGGAAAACCTATCATTTATCACTCAGTAATGGCATGTAAGAAAAGAGGAACAATGATATTAATTGAAGTATATTCATTGTTCTTTTAATGGGAAACTATTTATTTTTGAAATATTCCACTAAAGTCATCTGTGTCTTTTGGGAAATTTATATGTAAAGACACATATGTATGTATTTAAATTTGGGGGGGGGCCTCACCCCTTGGCATGTGGGATCCTTGTTCCCTGACCAGGGATTCCCATACCCCCTGCATAAGAAGCAAGGAGTCTTAACTACTGGACCACCAGGGAAGTCCCTGGATTTATTTTCTTAATTAAAGGATTGGAAATATCTTTTCAGATTATCTAGTTGAACTGAACTTATTAGAGTAGGAGAAAATAAAGGCAAGCATCTAAGTTGCTTGTCCAAGGTCACTCAAACATATGAGGTTGGTTACCAAGTGCTGAGATGCACATGTGTGTCTTATGTGTGTCGGCTCAGTCATGTCCAGCTCTTTGTGACCCCATGGACTAAAGCCCACCAGGCTCTTCTGTCCATGGGATTCTCCAGGCAAGAATACTGGAGTAGGTTGCTATTCCCTTCTCCAATGAATTTATTACTATTCATGAAAAAAGAACTCAGAGTATAAGCCAGCCTACAAGGAATCAATAGTACTATTTTCCCCAAATACTGCAAACATATAAACATTATATATATAAATGACTAATAACTTAAAAAAAAAAAAGCTGTGGCCTCTTTTCAGAGTCATTCTGCCATACTTTTTGTTCTCCATTCTCCCAAGGCCCCATTTCTCACCACTACACAAAACCAAAATCTTCATCTCTGTCACCAATCTCTCTACATTATAGAATGAGTAATTTAAAACTGCACAGAAACACCAGATGCTGGTGAGGATGTGGGGCAGTGGGACCTCTCATTCACTGCTGGTGGGACTGCAAAATAGTACAGCCACTTTGGAAGACAGAATGGCAGTTTCTTACAAAACTACACATACTCTTACCACTGGACTCAGCAATTATACTCCTTGGTATTTACCCAGAAGAGCTGAAAACTTATATCTATACAAAAACCTGCGGCAGATGTTTATAGCAGCTTTATTCATAACTGCCAAAACTTGGAAGCCATCAAGATGTCCTTCAGTAGGTGAATGGATAAGTGAACTATGGTACATGCAGACAAGAGAATATTATTCAGTGCTAAAAAAGAAATGAGCTCTAAAGCCATGAAGAGACATGGAACGATCATAAATGGACATTGCTAAGTGAGAGCAAGCAATATGATTTCAAGTATAGGACAATTTGGAAAAGGCAAAACTATGGAGACAGTAAAAAGATCAGTGCTAGCCAGGGGTTTGTGGGGTGGGGATATGTGGGGATGAATAGGTAGAGTACAGACGATTTTTAGGTTGGTGTAACTACTCTGTATTGATACTATAATGGTAGATACATTTGTCTAAACCCATAGAATGTAAACATTAAGAGCAAACCCTAGTGTAAACTATGGACTCTGGGTGATAATGATGGGCCAATGTAGGTTCATCAGTTCTTAACAAATGTAGCACTCTGGTAGTGGATGTTGATAATGGGGGAGGCTGTGGGTATAGGGGCAGTGGCCATATAGGAATTCTCTATCCTTCCTGCTAAATTTTGTTGTGAGTTCAAAACTGCTCTAAAAAATCTCTTAAAAAAAACAAGAAATACTTCTGATAGATATGGATGATTCTGTCCCTACTTATCCTCCTCAGCTGACTGTACATTACTGGGCATTTATTACTTTGGTTGAGAAATCACCACTTTTCCCCTCCCATTGTAATTTCGATTCTCTGGTCTTGACCTCCTTTACTACTTTATTTTAATTATTGCAGCACCACATAGCTTGTGGGATCTTAGTTACCCAACCAAGGATTGAACCCATGCCCCTGCAGTGGAAGCTTGGAGTCCTAACCACTGGACTGCCAGGGAATTCCTTCAGTCTCCTTTACTTTTGACCGCATTGCTTGCACTGGTGTATTTTCTTGCTTATGATAAAATGAATTTTTTAGAATTCCTTTTAGTTGTATTTTAATGCTGTTGTTCAGTCGCTAAGTTGTGTCTGAGTCTTTTGCAACCCCATGGGCTGTAGCCTGCCAGGCTCCTCTGTCCAAGGGATTTCCTAGGCAAGAATACTGGAGTGGGTTGCCATTTCCTTTTCCATGTATTTTAATAAGCTTATGAATTTAATACTTTTTTTTAAAAAAAAGCTAAGGCTATTTTAAATATTTTGTGAAAACTGGCACAGGATGGAATCATTAACTTCTGGAGGACAGAGGGTTTTTTTCCTTCTTTTAAGACCAGTTGATCCCTAAATCCTTGCTGTTCAGGAGAATTTCAAGGATATTTTGTACTTCCATTTTCAAATATACCTCTTCTCTTCTCCCCTTTATGCCCTTTGCCCCGGTTGCTGGTTCATGATACTAAAGTCCACAAATGGAAATTATTTCTTTGTAGTTCATGTCTGGCTGCCTGGAAATGATGGTGATGTCACAATCTTTGGTTAGGCAACCTAGCAAGAGGAACCTGGTTAAAGGGAAGATAACTTCTATCTGTAAATTAGTATTTGTACAATGAAAAAAACTACCTGTTCCTCAGTTCAGGACTTCGTCTTCTTTTGGACAAGGTGATAGGACATCTCTGCCCATTAAAGAGAACTTGCTTTGATGTAATGCCAATGTCCAGATCCTTTGAAATGCCTGCCTATTCTGCAGGTGACAGAGTCCACATTGCTTCATCCTTTAGACATTGCCAGTCAACGAATCTCACAGATAGGGACACCCAGACTGGCATATGTGTTCAGAAATAGAGAACAGAGTGACGACTTTGAACTCATGATTCACAGCTATGTGGTTACAAAGTTTAAAGGAACAAGCCCCATTTCAAGTGAAGGTTTGGTGCCTTCTTCAGTACCCTCAGTGAAGTGTTTTGCAGTAGAATAGCTTTTCCTTCTATAACTGTGTTTATTATTTGGGAGCCTTCTCTGCCAACAAATATAAGAGAACTTGTGACATGGACTGCATTAAGGAAAGACTATTTTTGATCTTTCGATTTTCCCTGTTTAATTCTACTGATACTCTTTTTTTCTAAAGAAGAAAAGGCAGATCATATATTCCAATCAGAGTGAAAATACTCAGATACTTGTATATTTTATAACTATTTTTCTTTCTTTTTTGAAAAAATTGAGGTATAACTGACAACATATTAGTTTCAAGTGTACAACAACGATTTGACACCTGCAGACACTGTAACATGATCACCACAGTAAGCTAGTCACCATCCATCACCATAAAAAGTTACTAAAATAATGTTTTTCTTGTGATGAGAACTTTCAAGATCCAGGCTCATGGCAACCTTGAAACACGTGGAACAATGCCACTGACTATTATCACCATGCTGCTCACCATCCCCATGACCTATGCTTTTTACAACTGGCAGTCTGTACCTTGGTCCCTCTTTACCTATTTCACCCACCCCCAAACCTTCCTCACTCCTGGCAACCACAATGTTGTTCTCCACATCTATGAGTTTTGTTTTGTTTCTGTTCTGTTTTACAGATACCACAAGTGAGTGATCATATGGTATTTGTCTTTCTCTGTCTTACTTATTTCACTTAGGATAATGCCCTCAAGATCCATTCATGTTATCACAAATGGAAAGATTTCTTTTTCTTTTTTGGCCATGCCTTGTGGGATCTTAGTTCCCTGACCAGGGAAGAAACTTGTGCCCCGCTGCAATAGAAGCATGGGCTCTTAACCACTGGATCTCCAGGGAAGTCTCTACATTTAATTTTTTTATAGCTACTTAGATGAGTGTTTCAGTGGCTTTAGAGTCACACAAGTCTCTGAGTTAAAATCTTGTTATGCAGGACAAGTTGTAGCAAATTGAAGGTTTTCTTAGACTCACCCCTTTAAAAATACCACTTCCGTGGCCTTTGGCCCTTGCTCACAGGCCCTTCTTTAGCAGTAGTCCCTTCTCCTTCCCTGCCCAATGTAGCTTGTTGTGTGTGCTGCAATAATGGCTTCCAATGTGTTTACCACCCCCTGTCTCCAAGCCCTTGCTTAGTCTCTCTCCATCACCCTAGGTCTACACTTGACCAGGTGACTTGCTTTGGCTAAGGGAGCAATAGGAACTATGACAAGCAGACACTTAAAACAAGCTTCTTCATTTGGGCCAGGGCTCCCTTGCTTGAAACTTCCCTGGTGGTCAAGTGGTTAAGACTCCATGCTTCCAATGAAGGGGGCACAGGTTCAATCCCTGGTCAGGGAACTATGATTCCACATATCATGTGGTGCAGCCAAAAAACAAACAAACAAAAAAACCAAAGGGAAAAGAAAAACCTGCCTAACAATCACAGGGGATATGAGTGAGGCTATCCCAGAATGTCCAGCCTCAACCCAGCCAGCCTAGACCACCAGGCTAGACCACAAATGTCCCAGTAATCACAAACAATCCACAAAACTGTGAGCTAATTAAAATATTCTGTTATTCTAAGCCCCTAAATTTTGAGATAGTTTGTTATGCAGCAAAAGCTATGTGACACACAGTCTCAATCAGTTTGATTTTCTATCATGTGAGGGAATACCGATCACACAACTGGTTACTCACCTTTCCTCTTTTTCCATTTTGGACAATATCTTAGTCCAGTTCTTTAGTTCCAAGGAACAAAATCCATTTAAGTTAGCTAATAAAAACTCTATGTGTATATGTGTGTGAGTGTGTGTGCAGGTGCATAAGTGAATATGCTAAGTGGGAGATAAGTGATGGTTTTAATGACAAAACAGACAACTTCTTATACACAAGACCTGCAGCTCAATCAGGCCTTATGTTTGCTGGTGCCGAGAAGCCTCTGAGAACTGAGTCGACTCTAATTTTCATTTTTTTGGCCTCTCTGGGACTTTTCTCTGAAACTGTTGGAGCATCTGCTCTGTTTTCCCACTTAAAGATCAGCTTTCTCTGTTCATTCATCAAGTGGTACAGGGCTCCAAATGACACCTCAGTCTCCACGTATTGAAGACTCCATTGCTTTTTTTTTTTTTTAAGATTTCTTTTGATGGGGACCATTTTAAAAGTCTTTACTGAATTTGTTACAATATTGCTTCTGTTTTATATTTTGGATTTTTGGCCATGAGGCATGTGGGATCTTAGCTCCCCAGCCAGGGATCAAACCCTCACAGCCCTGCACTGGAAGGCCAAGTCTTAATCACTGGAACACCAGGGAAGTCCCTCTATCCCTTACTCATTGCAATCTTTTATAAACTCTCAAAAATTTCATTGACCCTGGGCTTCTCTGGTGGTCCAGTGGTTAAGAATCCACCTGCCAATGCAGGGGACACAGGTTCGATCCCTGGACTGGGAAGATCCCACATGCTGAGGATCAACTAAACCCATGTGCCACAACTACTGAACCTGCCCTTTAGAGCTTGGGAACCGCAACTACTGAGCCCACGTGCCCTAGAGCCCATGCTCCGCAACAAGCCAAGCCACCACAGTGAGAAGCCCGTGGACCACAGCTGGAGAACAGGCCCTGATCGTCACAATCAGAGAAATCCTATGGGTAGCAACAAAGACCCAGCACAACTAAAATATTAGTGTTTAATTTACTCAATTCATTTGCCTTCTGCTTATGAGTCAGCTTCCTGTTAATCAAGTGACCACCCTGACATAGTCACAGTGGTGACATGGGACAGATAGGTTGGGCAAGAACTCTTGAGCATCTACTGGTTGACTTGGGTTCTGCTGATCTACGCTGGGCTGGGCTACGTGCCCCTGCTTCAGGCTGTGGCAGCCTGGGTGGCCCTTTTTTGCACTGCTGATTGTATATTGTGTGTGCAAAGTTGCTTCAGTCATGTCCAAGTCTTTGAAACCCTATGGACTGTAGCCCATGGGCTCCTCTGTCCATGGGATTCTTCAGGCAAAAATACTGGAGTGGGTTACCATCCCCTTCAGGGAATCTTCCTGACCCAGGTGTCGAACCTGCGTCTCTTGTGTCTCCAGCACTGGCAGGCAGGTTCTTTACCACTAACACCACCTGGAAAGCCTAGTTGTGTATTAGATAGGCTCTACTCCACATGTACTCTTTCCTTCTTTTCTTCAGTGAGATAGCTTGTTCTGAGGCATGTTTATCTCCTAGAGAGGGCAAAAGTGCAGGAGAACAAATGGAAATGTGCAAGGCTTATTAAGGCTAGGCTCAAAACTGTCACATTGGTACTTCCATCCAGATATCATTTATCAAAGCAAGTTACATGACCAAGCCCAAGGTCAAGGGACAGGGAAATCCACTCCACCCACGATGAGACCATGACAAGTGTCTGTCTGCAGGGAGAGCTGAAGAACTTGAGTCAGCAATGCAATCGGATGCATCTTCCCCTTTCCACACCTTTGAGATGCTCGTCATTGGACCAGCAGAGATGGCAGCGGTGGTGACTAATGGTGAAGAGTGGGAAGAGATAGGTCCAGGGGTTAGAGGAACTAGTCTACGGGAATGGCTTCTAAAATTGTTAGCAGTCAAAGTGACACTGTTTAAAGGGACATGGTAGATATGGGCTTGCTCTGGATCAATACTATTATTCCAGGAGATCCAATGCAGTACCATAGTTGCAATCTCCAGGCCACGACATGACCCTACTGGAGAGGGCCAGCCAAGTTGTTCAGGGTGGAGCCCTTTTCCATGGAATGAGAAAACTGCTGTGCACGTCAGGAGAGCAACACAGATATATACAGTCACACAGCTGACTGACACAGAAGAGGTCAGTGCTGAAGTGGCAGTATGACAGCAAGCACTGGCCCAAGGCTAATAGCACAAGACTACTTCGGGCCCCGGGCTTCCCAGGTGACTCAGTGGTAAAGAATCCCCCTGCCAATGCAGCAGACGTGGGTTGAATCCCTGGTCTGGGAAGATCCCCTGGAGAAGGAAACAGCAACCCACTCCAGTATCCTTGCCTGCAAAATCCATGGACAGGAGAGCCTGGCTGGCTACAGACCATCGGGTTGTAAAGAGTTGGACACGAATGAGCGACTAAGCATGCACTTTAGGCCCCAGAAGGTTTACTTTGGTCAGGCTTGGCTAGTGCCAGAGATGAAAAGTTATTGAAGTCCCAAGGGCCTGGCAAGGAAAAAAAAATGGACCAATTCTGCTAGCTCACAATGTTTTTTCTGTCTTGTAAACCCTCTGCCTCCCGTGCCCAGCCTGCTATACAACTTGTCTAAATGATTCAGTTGGCAGGTGTCATGTTCCACCTTATCTGTTTCTTACTTATCATGTGTGGATCATGTGAAAAATCACATGACTGTTTAAAATGATAAAAATCAGAACAGGCCTATGTCCATGTAGTTGGTTCTGATTTTTTAATGAACAGAAATTAGGGTAACAAAGCCAGAAGACCCAGTAGGTGTAAACAGGTGGTAGGAAGAAGAGGCAATAAAAACCAGAAATTATTAGTCAGGGTTTACTCTGATAGGCCCAGAAGAGGCTCCCAATACAAGCGAGTTCCTAATGGTGAAAAGAGCCTGTGCCCTGACTATGTGTTAGGAGAAATGGGGGAGAAGCCTGTTTTGAACCCTTAGGGGAAGAAATGGACATTGGCCAAGCAGCAGTGAGAACTCTTTAAAACTTCCTCATCTCTGAATTCAGAGTAAGCTCCTGTTCATTTTTGCAGTCTCATTCCCCACAACTTCCCCATCTGTACTCTACCCACTGCCAATGAGCAAGCTTTCTGTTTCTCAAAGATGTCCTGCTCTTTCCCTGTTCTGTGCCTCTGACTGGGCTGTTCTTACCATCTAGGATGCTGTCTTTCCAACTTTTGCTGATCAAGTTATTCTCACCCTGTGATACCACTATCTCTAATTCTACTTCTTCCATGAAGTGGACTCCTCAAGCAAATGTGACCCATTCTCACTTTAGCTCCCACAGGACATCTCACAGTCTGCCTTTTATTATTATTTTACTTGTACTTGTTTTATCCATCCTTTCTCTCACCTTCCCTCTATAATCAGTTCAGTTCAGTCACTCAGTCATGTCTGACTCTTTGTGACCCCATGAACTGCAGCACACCAGGCCTCCCTGTCCATCATCAACTACCGGAGTTTACCCAAACTCATGTCCATTGGGTCGGTGATGCCGTCTAACCATCTCATCCTCTGTCATCCCCTTCTCCTCCTGCCCTCAATCTTTCCCAGCATCAGGGTCTTTTCAAATGAGTCAGTTCTTCGCATCAAGTGACCAAAGTATTGCAGTTTCAGCTTCAACATCAGTCCTTCCAATGAACACCCAGGACTGATCTCCTTTAGGATGGACTGGTTGGATCTCCTTGCAGTCCAAGGGATTCTCAAGAGTCTTCTCCAACACTACAGTTCAAAAGCATCAATTCTTCGGCACTCAGCTTTCTTTATAGTCCAACTCTCACATCCAAACATGACTACTGGAAAAACCATAGCCTTGACCAGATGGACCTTTGTGGACAAAGTAATGTCTCTGCTTTTTAATATGCTATCTAGGTTGGTCATAACTTTCCTTCCAAGGAGTAAGCGTCTTTTAATTTAATGGCTGCAGTCACCATCTGCAGTGATTTTGGAACCCCAAAAAATAAAGTCAGCCACTATTTCCCCATCTATTTGCCATGAAGTGATGGGACCAGATGCCATGATCTTAGTTTTCTGAATGTTGAGCTTTAAGCCAACTTTCTCACTCTCCTCTTTCACTTTCATTAAGAGGCTCTTTAGTTCTTCTTCGCTTTATGCCATAAGGGTGGTGTCATCTGCATATCTGAGGTTATTGATATTTCTCCCAGCAATCTTGATTCCAGCTTATGCTTCCTCCAGTTCAGCATTTCCCATGATGTACTCTGCATATAAGTTAAATAAGCATGGTGACAATATACAGCCTTAACGTACTCCTTTTCCTATTTGGAACCAGTCTGTTGTTCCATGTCCAGTTCTAACTGTTGCTTCCTGACCTGCATACAGATTTCTCAAGAGGCAAGTCAGGTGGTCTGGTATTCCCATCTCTTTCAGAATTTTCCACAGTTTATTGTGATCCACACAGTCAAAGGCCCTCTGTATTAGTTATCTGTTATTGCTGTTGTTGTTCAGTCACTAAGTCCTGTCCCCATGGACCACAGCATGCCAGGCTTCCTTGTTCTTCACTATCTCCCAGAGTTTGCTAAAACTTAATCCCATTGAGTCGGTGATGCCATCCAGCCATCTCATTCTCTTCTGCCCCCTCCTCCTCCTCCTCTCTTAAATCTTTCCCAGCATCAAGGTCTTTTCTAATGAGTCAGCTCTTTGCATCAGGTGGCCAAAGTACTGGAGCTTCAGCTTCAGCATCAGTCCTTCCAATGAATATTTGGGGTTGATTTCCTTTAGCATTGACTGGTTTCATCTCCTTGCAGTCCAAGGGACTCTCCAGAGTCTTCTATAGCACCATCCTCTATTTTATCAGGACCTATAAAGATGTTTGTTCTCAAAGTCTCTGCCCTCAAAAGACTCTAGTTTTTCTAGAGGGAGATATAAACAGATGACTGGGAACTGAACATATGGTAAGGATTAAACAGAAGGGAGTGTAAGTACTATGCATCCTGTAAGAAGGGAATGCTAACCAGCCTTCAGGAGTCAGAATGCAGAGGGTAAAGGGCAGAAGTCATTCAAGCAGAGTTGGCAGCATATGCAGAGACCCTGGGATTATTCACAAATTTCTGTAAGAAGCAGTGCATTAAATATTTATATTTAGATCTTAGAAAATTAATAACCCAAATGTATCAATTATATAAAAACTTTCTTATTTGTCACATCTTCTGGCAACCTTCAATAAGCTATCAGTCACTGCAATTTATAAATGAGGAAACCAGGCCCAGGGTTCAAATGATCAACCTGGAGTCAATCAAATTCAAAGTAGCATGTATTCCCCATCCCGATCCCCCCTCCCACCTCCCTCTCTACCCAATCCCTCTGGGTCTTCCCAGTGCACCAGGCCCGAGCACTTGTCTCATGCATCCAACCTGGGCTGGTGATCTGTTTCACTATAGATAATATACATGTTTTGATGCTGTTCTCCCGAAACATCCCACCCTCGCCTTCTCCCACAGAGTCCAAAAGTCTGTTCTGTACATCTGTGTCTCTTTTTCTGTTTTGTATATAGGGCCTCCAACTAATAAAAATAAATGAAAAAATAAATAAATAAATAAAAATAAAAAGCAGAGAAAAAAAATTCAAAGTAGCAGGGTAAGGGTGACAACACAGATCTTCTGATGCCAGGGTCATGCTCTTTCCTCTACATTCTGCCTCTCAGATCCAGCTCCTCTTGAAAGGAGAGAACCGGGCAAAAGGTCAAGGAGAGGCTGGAGGATAAATGACACAACTTTCATGGTCTGAGCCCAAGACTACCTCTGCTTAATAAAGTATAGAAAATCCAATGCTGGTAGTGGGTAGACCAGGGTGCCTTTTAATCCCTTCCCATGGACTCCTCTGCTTTCAATGGTTGGCACTGCTTTTCACACAGGTAATAAGAAGGGTGGTGGTGAAGGATGACCTCTAACCTACTTAAAGAACTGATATGCAAGGAGTGATGGTAGCCAACAAGAATGTCATAACATTCAAGTGTAAAGAATTACTTGGTAGTTGTACAACTCACCTGACTGAAATTCTAACATCAGTACAAATGACATCTCAATGGTGAACTTTTTTTTTTCATAAAGGATACTACTATATTATAGCTCAAAGTTTTACTGTGTTTCCACTTAAAAATATACATGTGCATATACATGTATATGTGTGTATACATTCATAATATTTAAGAGGGGTAATATAGGTAAAATCTAAAGAGATTGTTGTAATTCCCCAAATTCTGGTCTCTACAGAGATCAGCAGTGCCACCCTCTGTAAAAGGTGGAAACTGCAATTATCTAGTAATGATACTGTATCCTTAAATGTCAATTGCTTCCCTTATTAATAACCTTGAATGACGGAATATCTGTGTTGGATAAAATCTTGGCGATCACACCTCATTTTCTACATTACAAATTAGATTCAGAGAAATTTGATGATTCTCCCGGGCAACATTTCTTTGGGATTTTCATATATGTGATGCCATTTCATCACTGAAATCTCAAAAAGTAGACAGAACGAATGGTATTCAATTTTACAGACAGGAAAAAAGAGCTCAAAGAGTTCAAGCCTTGCTTACGAGCACAAGAGTAATAAATGCCTATGCCAGCATTTTTGTGCTTTTCCCTGTGCCACGTGACCCTTCATGAATTTCAATTGATCTGAAGGAAATGACAATTAAGAAATAACAATAATTTAAAATTGGCATTCTACTGTTTTCTGATGCAAGATAATAAAGAGGTGGAAACTGTTTTAGATTGGAATCTGAGACATTTCTAGCAGCTACTGGCCGAGTAACCTTTGGACTAACTTCTTACATGTGTTCATCTCTGAAGTCACAAGTCTGGAATTTGACCTGTCTCTCAGGGTTAGTATTAAGCTCAAATGAGCTAATTGCTGGAAAAATGCTGTGTAACTAGAAAACGTTAACTGATTATATGGTGATTCCAGACAGACTACTTAACAGAACTTGATTATCTGTAAACTTTTTATGGAAAAACACTCTAACCAATGTTTTTATATAAAAAAAGACAACTGTAGGATTTGCTCTGTCAAAGTTTTAAATGATTGGCAAAATTTTCTGGTGCTATCTTAAGTAGAGAAAACAGAACTATGAAGTAGAACAGATATAAAAAATAGACTAATAACATTTTAAGATGGCAATATATGGCAAGTCAAGTGACACAAGTAATAAAAATGAGTCATTAATAAGTGTGCTGAAGAAAATGGACAGGAATATGAAGAAAAATTAAATTATAGTGATATTTATATCATATGCTAAATATATTTCAAATTAGTTGGTTAAATATTAAACAGCCATCTATGAACAGAGCTAGAAAAAAATAGAATCATAAATCTTAAATTAATTGTGAAAGGGAGATAATTTCTTGATAATTAAACTCAAAAATATCTGTGGTTAAATGCATAAAATAAGAAATGAAGTTTTCCCACAACAATGAATAATAAAATGAAAACAACTGAGTGAGAAAGATCTTTGTACTTGATATACAGGAATAAGAATTTCTGACCCAAAATATGTACGTAAGGGAGATACTGGTTTATAAAGGCAATAACTACTTTCCAATGGAAGCAGGGTCAAAGAATATGAAAGTACAGTTACATAAGAGGAAACATATGTAGTAATCAAATCTTATTCATTTATTTAGTTTATTTTGGGTTGCACTACATCTTTGTTGTGGTGAGTGGGCTTAGCTGCTCCATGGTATGGAGGATCTTAGTTCCCTTCCCATTTAGGTCACCACAGAGCACTGAGTAGAGTTCCCTGTGCTATACAGTAGGTTCTCATTAGTTATTAATATCTACTTTATACATAGTATCAATAGTGTATATATGTCAATCCCAATTCGTCTCACCCAGGAACATCAATTCTTTTCTAAGGTCCCAGGTGCACGTTTTCATCAACAGTTATATATAATCCACCCCCAACCCCCAAGCTTAATCTTTCCTTCTGATGTTGTGGCATTCAGTTCAGTTTAGTTCAGTCGCTCAGTCGTGTCTGACGCTTTGCGACGCCATGAAATGCAGCACGCCAGGCCCTCTGTCCATCACAAACTCCCAGAGTTTACCCAAACTCATGTCCATTGAGTTGGTGATGCCATCCAGCCATCTCATCCTTTGTCGTCCCCTTCTCCTCCTGCTCCCAATCCCTCCCAGCATCAGGGTCTTTTCCAATGAGTCAACTCTTCGCATGAGGTGGCCAAAGAATTGGAGTTTCAGCTTCAGCATCAGTCCTTCCAATGAACACCCAGGACTGATCTCCCTTAGGATGGACTGGTTGGATCTCCTTGCAGTCCAAGGGACTCTCAAGAGTCTTCTCCAACACCACAGGTCAAAAGCATCAATTCTTCAGTGCTCAGCTTTCTTTATAGTCCAACTCTCACATCGATACATGACCACTGGAAAATCCATAGCCTTGGTAGGATCCAACTCAGAATTTGAAAAAGAGGTTAAAAAAAACAACATCTGAAATGGAGGCAACATGTATCAAAATGGGGGAGATTAATCACGGACAAGAGTGATCTACCTAGAGAGGTGTGAGGATTAGGCAGGTTAGGACAGAACTAAACCGGAACTTAAGTGGATGTCTTTGAAATCCCAGTTAAGTTTTACTCTTTAAAGATAAGGGCGATAAGGCCGCCCCTGGTGGTGCAGTGGATAAGTACCTGCCTGCCAACAGAGGGGACACGGGTTTGAACCCTGGTCTGAAAAGATCCCACATGCTGTGGGGCAACTAAGCCCATGCGCCACAACTACTGAAGCCCGCAAGCGCTAGAGCCTGAGCTCCGCAACAAGAGAAACCACCGCAGTGAGAAGCCTGCGCACCACAGCTAGAGAGTGGCCCCCGCTCTCCAGAACTACAGAAAAGCCCATGCAGCAATGAAGCCCCCGTGCAGCCAAAAATAATAAATAAATACAATTTAAAAAATAAAGTGGATCCACGAACCTATGGACACCTTATCTTTGACAAAGGAGGCAAGGATATACAATGGAAAAAAGACAACCTCTTTAACAAGTGGTGCTGGGAAAACTGGTCAACCACTTGTAAAAGAATGAAACTAGAACACTTTCTAACACCATACACAAAAATAAACTCAAAATGGATTAAAGATCTAAATGTAAGAACAGAAACTATAAAACTCCTAGAGGAGAACATAGGCAAAACACTCTCCGACATAAATTACAGCAAGATCCTCTATGACCCACCTCCCAGAATATTGGAAATAAAAGCAAAACTAAACAAATGGGACCTAATGAAACTTAAAAGCTTTTGCACTACAAAGGAAACTATAAGGAAGGTGAAAAGACAGCCCTCAGATTGGGAGAAAATAATAGCAAATGAAGCAACAGACAAAGGATTAATCTCAAAAATATACAAGCAACTCCTGCAGCTCAATTCCAGAAAAATAAATGACCCAATCAAAAAATGGGCCAAAGAACTAAACAGACATTTCTCCAAAGAAGACATACAGATGGCTAACAAACACATGAAAAGATGCTCAACATCACTCATTATCAGAGAAATGCAAATCAAAACCACAATGAGGTACCATTACACGCCAGTCAGGATGGCTGCTATCCAAAAGTCTACAAGCAATAAATGCTGGAGAGGGTGTGGAGAAAAGGGAACCCTCTTACACTGTTGGTGGGAATGCAAACTAGTACAGCCGCTATGGAAAACAGTGTGGAGATTTCTTAAAAAACTGGAAATAGAACTGCCATAAGACCCAGCAATCCCACTTCTGGGCATACACACTGAGGAAACCAGATCTGAAAGAGACACGTGCACCCCAATGTTCATCGCAGCACTGTTTATAATAGCCAGGACATGGAAGCAACCTAGATGCCCATCAGCAGATGAATGGATAAGGAAGCTGTGGTACATATACACCATGGAATATTACTCAGCCATTAAAAAGAATTCATTTGAACCAGTCCTAATGAGATGGATGAAGCTGGAGCCCATTATACAGAGTGAAGTAAGCCAGAAAGATAAAGAACATTACAGTATACTAACACATATATATGGAACTTAGAAAGGTGATAACGATAACCCTATATGCAAAACAGAAAAAGAGACACAGAAATACAGAACAGACTTTTGAACTCCGTGGGAGAAGGTGAGGGTGGGATATTTCAAAAGAACAGCATGTATACTATCTATGGTGAAACAGATCACCAGCCCAGGTGGGATGCATGAGACAAGTGCTCCGGCCTGGTGCACTGGGAAGACCCAGAGGAATCGGGTGGAGAGGGAGGTGGGAGGGGGGATCGGGATTGGGAATACATGTAAATCCATGGCTGATTCATATCAATGTATGACAAAACCCACTGGAAAAAAAAATAATAATAAAAAAAAGAAAAAAAAATAAAGTGGAGATAAAATGCTGACTAGTTGCATTTCAGAGGGCTGGGCAAGACTTCAAGGCTGAGTGGCTGTCCAAATAGAACCCCTCGTGGTTGGCAAAAGATGGGATTAGAGTCTCCTGACTGGGAGGGCATTTCCTGAATTTGCTCTGCCTGGTACTAGGTAAAGGTGTGGGGCTGCAGCAGCTTCTCAGCAAGTATTCACTTGTAATATTCTTTTTGCCCTGGTATAAAAGTGAAAACTACTAGAAACCATGTGACTGTCTCCACAGTGGTTGGTTTCCAAGGAGATCATGTCAAGAGAATGGGGCTCATATGACCCAGCAATCCCACTTCTGGGCATACACACCGAGGAAACCAGATCTGAAAGAGACACGTGCACCCCAGTGTTCATCGCAGCATTGTTTATAATAGCCAGGACATGGAAGCAACCTAGATGCCCATCAGCAGACGAATGGATAAGGAAGCTGTGGTACATATACACCATGGAATATTACTTAGCCATTAAAAAGAATTCATTTGAATCAGTTCTAATGAGATGGATGAAACTGGAGCCTATTATACAGAGTGAAGTAAGCCAGAAAGATAAAGAACATTACAGCATACTAACACATATATATGGAATTTAGAAAGATGGTAATGATAACCCTGTATGCAAAACAGAAAAAGAGACACAGATGTACAGAACAGACTTTTGGACTCTGTGGGAGAAGGCGAGGGTGGGATGTTTCGAGCGAACAGCATCGAAACATGTATATTATCTATGGTGAAACAGATCACCAGCCCAGGTGGGATGCATGAGACAGGTGCTCAGGCCTGGTGCACTGGGAAGACTCAGAGGGATTGGGTAGAGAGGGAGGTGGGAGGGGGAATCGGGATGGGGAATACATGTAAATCCATGGCTGATTCATGTCAATGTATGACAAAACCCACTACAATATTGTAAAGTAATTAGCCTCCAACTAATAAAAATAAATGATGACATATTCTGGAAAGGTTATGTAAACTGCTTGTGAAACACACAGCAAAGAAAGGTAATATCTTCATAAAAATTTTTTTTGGCCATGCCATGCAGCATGTGGGAATGTCAGTTCCCCGACTAGGGCCTGAACCCATGCCCCTGCATTGGAACCAAGGAGTCTTAACCACTACGCCGCCAGGGAACTTCCAGAAAGGTAATATGGGAATTGTTCATAAGTTGTACATCTTTTTTCCCCCACTCCCCTACCTCAAAGATTGACTGTATATCAACTTGCCCAGTGACTTTAGAATTCAGAAGAAGGAGCAAATGAAGTGAAAGACAAAAGAGTTTTCATTTTGCTAAAATCTAAAGAAGCTTGACCTTATGATTTTATAAAGCTTTATTTCCTGAGTTAATGGAAAAAATCTTTAGCATTAGAAATTTAATGGCGCCATACCTTTTTCTTTTCCAAAAAAGGTTTATGTTATAGCTTATCTTTCCTGTTTGTGCATCCTTCTTACTAGCAATTTTAAGCTTGCACTGTGCTTATCCTTTCAGCAAGGAACAACACATTGAGAAATCACAAATCATTGCTTTGTTGATATTTCTAGTGTAAGAGTTGAATATTTGTTTTAAATAAGATACTATTATTTTCAGCCACCTTTTTTTTTTTTAAAGGCCACACCATGCGGCATGTGGGATCTTAGTTCCCCAACCAGGGCTTGTACCCTTGCCCCATGCATTGCAAGCATGGAGTCTTAACCACTGGGCTGCTAGGGAAGTCCCTCAGTCATCTCTTTTAATGAAAGTCATTTAGTGAAGCCACTTCAAATTCATGAGAACAAGGAGTTTCTGTGTCTATTTCTTATTCCATTTTATAGCAGCAATCAAAATTTAGTCAATGCTCTAACTTGCAAAAACCTCTGACTAATAAAGAACTAAATGTTTTGTGTACTTTAGTCTTTGTCAGGCAATATTTAAGGAATTTATGAATTGTTCTTTGGAAATGAAGAGGTACAGAAGACCAAGTGGAGGGTGGGAAAGTCCAAAAACTTAGTTTTAAGGCCATAGCTTATTAACTGCCTAAACTTGAGCAATTGATCTGACTTACTCTCTGATCTGAATTACATTAACTGCACATTAATTGAGGGACTTGTAGCTGTAAAATCCTAACATGGAATGATTAGTAAACTAATTAGGTCCTGAGCCCAAGGATTCTGGAACCAGACTGCCTGGGTTCAAATCCCAGCTCACTTGTCTACTGCACCGTGACCTAGAGTAAATTACTTAACCTCTCTGTGCATCACTTCACTATCTATAAAATATAGATGAAAATAACACCTACCTCATACAGTTGTTTCGATGATTACATGACGCAGTATATGAAGATCACATAGGAAGTAGTATGTAAGTGTTAGCTATTATGCTAAGACTAGTTTTAATGTATAAATTGGTTAACGATCATTCACAGAATAATCTGCCACAATACCATTCTTGAATTGGTTTGATTACCAAGAAGAAAAAGAGAAAAAGAAAAAACTCCTTATGGATGACAACCAAAACCATCTACCCACCCAGCTTACTGTCTACAATCATTAATGTGACTGTATTCCTCCATACTCCACTGTCTTCATCACCATAATTTACTATCTCAGTAGACTCTTGCCCAAGAAGGTAATACTTGCAAATAACTTTATTGCCTATTCTGGGAACTTTCTGAAAGACACACTACACACCCAGACTTTTAATTCTTTGCCCTGAAAATTCTCACCTTTCTGTGTCCACCAATCCTAAAATCATGATATTGTATATCACAATTCTTACCTAATCCTAAACTAAGACTCCTCACTGAAATGCCTTCCTTAATCCAGACTTCCAAAGCTCATAAATATTTTGGTTTCCCCCTCCTCAACGGATATACTGTCAAGTTTGCTCTCTTTTACTGCACTAAGAATAAACTCAGCTACGTCTTGTCAATAAGACATCTCGCTGATACATTTGGGGAGCCAGTATTGCATATGATGAACTCTGGAACTGGAATCAGAAGGTATGAATTGAAGTCACAGCTCTGCCAGATGGACAAGCCACTAATTTTCAGATGCACATGTACATTGACACATATAATATTATAAAAGTGCCCACTCTACTATATGGTAATGAATACTTGAGCTTTCCTGGTGGCTCAGTGGTAAAGAACCCATCTGCCAGTGCAGAAGATGCAGGTTCAGTCCCTGGGTTGGCAAGCTCCCCTGGAGAAGGAAATGGCAACTCACTCCAGTATTCTTGCCTGGGAAATCCCATGGACAGAGGAGCCTGGTGGGCCACAGTCCATGTGGTCGCAAAGAGTTGGACGTGACTTAGCGACTAAACAACAACAAAGAATACTTAATCAATGTTTCTTATGTTACCATTCCTTTTTGATTGCTAGCAGGGAAATGACTACAGTGTTATTCTGTTCAAGCCATCCTCTCTAGTAAATTCTCCTGGGCTGCTAGTAAACCACCTTATACATACAGCCAGTGAGAGCTGAAGAGCCTGGAGGATGAGGTCTTCTGAATGGAAGGAACACAGAACCCAAAGCAAATACTGAACTGTTCTTAACTGCAGAGAGCTAGTGCCTGTGTGCATGCTCAGTCGTGTCCAACTCTTAGGAGCCTGGCAGGCTACCACACATGCGGTTGCAAAGAGAGCTAGTAGCTAACTCTCAAACTTTATGGGTGGGACTTCTCTGGTAGTCCAGTGGTTAAGAATCTGCCTTGCAATGCAGGGGATGTCGACTCGATTCCTGGGTCGGGGAACTAAGGTCCCACAAGTTGCAGAGCAATTGACAACGACTGAGTCCACATGCTCCAGTGCCCATGTGCCACAAATAGAGAGTCCATGTGCCGCAACTACTGAGCCCATATGCCACTAGAGAGTTCTGTGCCGCAACAAAGATCCTGCATGCTGCAACTAAAACCCAATGTAGCCAAATAAATAATACATAAATAAATAAAATATTTTAGATACCTTATGGGTGGAGGGCTGAGGAGGACTAGCCCACACAGTTTCCTGTTCCCCAGAACCTGGTGGCTCTGTGGGAGGTGTGCTGTGTGGACACTTCTTAGGCCTTCATCACCTTGCTCACAGACTCCTCTGCTCCTTCTTTCTCACTTCCTGCGCCAGTTACTGACAAACTGACTCTAAGGTCTGCCTGCTGTGGGAAAACGGGTTTGGACCTTTAAAATCTTCTTCCTTTGTCAGCTGCATAATGTTCAGCTTTGTCAGTAGAAGGTGCTGGAGAGACACTGTGGCGGGGGCGGGGGGAAATGGATCCTATGTCATGGTCTGATGTGCTTGCTCAGCAAGCTCCTAAAGGATGCTGGGTGTCCCCAGTGAGGGTAACTTCTCCAGCATCCAGCACCCACAGTGCACTAGAGCCAGCAGCCTTCAGGGTCCAGAAACTTCCCTTGAGTGGTTTTATAGCAGAGTGCCTCCCATGAGACACCTCCCTGTTACCAGCTTCCCAGGAACCCTGGAATATAGAATTTCCCCAGCAAGTTACAGATAGAGGGTTTCTATAAAGTTCTGCTGGCGTGACCATACAATGACTTCTCTGTCATCCAGTGAGTGATGGTCATGACTTCTCTGCAAGTTCTGGATTGGGTCTAGGAGTGGTAGCTGCTTCTACTTCTATTTCTAGATTCTGTAAAGTTCTCTATACCTTTCACCAAGCAATCTCTCATTCTCCCAACTTCCTGTGATATTTAATGGGCCTTCTAAAATTTTTTTTATTAGGCATTTTTATTTCTTACTCTCTGAAATGCCTCTTTGCATTCTTTGCTTATTAAAAAAAACTAAGTATGACGGACATACAAAAACTGTAGATCTAATTAATGTATACAACTTGATGAGTCTAGAGGTAATTACACATCCATGAAATCATTATCACAATGTATTTTAAATGAATAACAACTTCAATCACATATAACATTTCTACACATTTACTCCTCTTCCCTTATGTTACTAATACCAGTATTGACTTTTTTAAAAATATTATATATCTACTAACAATGGGGAAAGGAAATGGCAACTGATTCCAGTATTCTTGCCTGGAGAATCACATGGACAGAGGAGCCTGGTGGGTTACAGTCCATGGGGTCGCAAAGAGTTGGACACGACTGAAGCTTAAATTCCAATACTTTGGCCACCTGCTGCAAAGAACTGACTCATTTGAAAAGACCCCGATGCTGGGAAAGATTGAAGGCAGGAGGAGAAGAGAATGACAGAGGATGAGATGGTTGGATGGCATCACCAACTCAATGGATGTGAGTCTGAGTAAACTCTGGGGGTTGGTGATGGACAGGAAAGCCTGGTGTGCTGCAGTCCATGGGGTTGCAAAGAGTCGTACACAACTGAGTGACTGAACTGAACTGAATTGAAACAACTAAGCATGCATGCATGCATGCATCTACTAACAAATTTTTGTGCTTATATTTACTCTTAATGCGTTTGTCTTTAATGTTTATGCCAGGGTCAAATGTGTCCTATGTACCACTATTACAGAATTACATTATTCTGTATTTGCCTATTGGGCTTCCCTGGTGGCTCAGATGGTAAAGAATCTGCCTCCAATGCAGGAAACCTAGGTTCAATCCCTGGGCCAGGAAGATCTCTGGAGAAGGAAATGGCAACCCATTCCAGTATTCTTGCCTGGAGAATTCCATGAACAGAGGAGCCTGGCAGGCCACAGTTCATGGGGTCACAAAGAGTCAGACACGACTGAACGACTAACACTTTCACTTTTGTATTTGCCTATATATTTCCTTTTACCAGTGAGATGTATACATTTATATGCTTCTATGTTGCTCTTCAGTGTCCTTTCATTTCAATTTATAGAACTCCCATTAGCACTTCTTGTAAAGTATGTCTAGTGGTGAACAAAATTCTCTGTTTTTGTTTGTCTGGAATGTTTTATCTTTCCTTGGCCTTTAAAAATTATTTATTTTTGGCTGTGCTGGGTCTTTGTTGCAGTGCACGGGCTTCTCATTGTGGTGGCTTCTTTCGCTGTGGAGCATGGGCTCTAGAGAACAGGCTCAATAGTTGTGGCATGCGGGCTGAGTTGCTCCACAGCATGTGGGATCTTCCCCAGATCTGGGATTGAACACATGTCTCTGCACTGGCAGGAGAATTCTTCACCACTGAGCGACCAGGGAAGCCTTTTCCTTGACTTTTACAGGAGAGTTTTGCTAGGTATAGTTAGTATTACCGGCTTATAGCATTTTTTTTTTTTGAGCACTTTGAATATATCATTCCACTCTTTCCTGGACTGCAAGGTTTTTGCTGAGAAATCTGCTGCTAGTTTTATGGGGGTCCCTTTGTATGCAATGAGTCACTTTTCTCTTGCTGCTTTCAGGATTCTCATTATCTCTAACTTTTGACAATTTATAGGCATAAATTGCTAAGATATTGTGGGTTTGGTTCCAGACCACCACAATAAAGTGAATATCACAATGAAGTGAGTCACAGTTTTTTTAGTTTTCCAGTAAAAGCTATGTTTACGTACAAAACCTATCAGAATTGATGAATGAATTCAACAAGATAGCAGGATACAAGATCAGCATATAAAATTCTGTTGCATTTCTTTCCACTAACAATGAAATATCAAAATGGGAATGTAAAAAACAATTCCTTTTAAAATAACATTAAAAAAGACTTAGAAATAAAACTGACCAAGGAGGTCAAAGATTTATATGCTGGGAACTATAAAACACAGATAAAGGAAACTGAAGATGATTTTAAGAAAAAGGAAAGATATCCAATGCTCTTGGATTGGAAGAATTAATATTGCCAAAATAGCCATACTACCCAAAGCAATCTACAGGTTTAATGTGATCACTATGAAATTACTCATGATCTTTTTCACAGAACTAGTACAAATGATCCTAAAATTTATATGGAACCATAAAAGACCTAGAATTGCTAAATCAACTCTGAGGGAAAAGAACAATGCTGGAGACATAAACCTCCCAGATTTCTCAGTACTACAAAGCTGCAGTAATCAAAACAGTATGGTATTAGCAAAAAAAAAAAAAAAAAACAGACATAAGGATCAATGGAACAGAATAGAGGGCCCAGAAATAAAGCATCAACCCTTCAATCAATTGATCTTTAACAAAGGAGGTAAGAATATATGAGAAAATATAGCCGTGTCAGCAAATGGTGATTAGGAAAGTTGGACTGCTGTATGTAAATCAATGAATTTAGAACATATTCTCACATCATATACAAAAATAAACTCAAAATGGCTTAAGGCATTAAATATAAGACATGACACCATAAAACTCTTAAAAGAGAACATAGGCAAAACATTCTCCGAAAGAAATCATACCAATGTTTTCTTAGGTCAGTCTCCCAAGGCAATAAAAATAAGAGCAAAAGTAAACAAATGGGACCTAATCAAACTTCAAAGCTTTAGCACAACAAAGGAAGCCAACACCATAATGAAAAGGCAATCTATGGGTCCTCAGAGTCAGAGTCAGGTTGCTCAGAAGTTGGGTCCATGTTCTCTTGTGAATTGTTCTGTGGCCTGCTCTCTCTAATGTGAAAAATAAGAGAAGAAATAGCAGGGGTAGTCTGCAAAGAGAGTGGGGAAAATGAGCACCAAACCCAGGATGTGACTAGCATATCAGCTTCATCTTGATTACCCACTACAGCTCAGGAACAGAGAAAGTGAACAAAGAGCTCGGAAAAGGGAGAGAGAAACAAGAAAACTCTTTCTTCTTTTTCACTGCAGCTGTTGCAGGTGAAAGAGCTGTGTGGATGCTGTTTTCTCAATACATAGATGTGTTTTTGCTGCATAATATCCCCAGAAGAGACACAGCAGGAGGAAGAAGAAGAGGAAATGGCAGCTTCTCAGGGACGACTGACCTTCCGGGATGTGGCCATAGACTTCACTCAAGAGGAGTGGAAATGCCTGGACCTCGGTCAGTGGGAATTGTACACGGACGTGATGGTAGAGAACTATAGGAACCTGGCTTCCTTGGGTCTTGTGGTCTCTAAGCCAGACTTGGTCACCTTTCTGGAGCAAATGAAGGATCTCAGGAATATAAGGAGAATGCAGACAACAGGCATATACCCAGCTATATCTCCTCAAGACACCCAGGATTTGATGCCAAAGAAACCAAGGGTAGAAGATTTGTTCCCAAAAGCAAACCTAGGAATATATGAAAGATTTCACCTCAGAAACTTGCAATTAATGAAAGACTCAGAACATACAAGGGCGTGTGAAAGACAGAGACGATGTTTACATGGACATAAAGAAATTGAGACAGTTACACATAATGCAGACATTACTGTAGAAAGAAATGAGCTACTTGAGTCAAATTGGGGGAAACACTCATTTCAGTCTTCAACATCTGCTGAGAAGTGTACGTTTTTCAGAAAAAATTTACATCGTTTTTTGAAACATACTTGTTCTCTGAAAGGAAATGTGGAAAATCTGGAAGGTCCTCCAGTCTCTACTGTACATACTCATTCAAACCACTCTGAGCATAGGCTTCGATTAAACAAATATTTAAACATGTCTGAAACCCAGACATCTAAAAATGATGGGGAAAACTCACAATATAATCAATTTGAGGAATTTGTGATTAGGAAGTCATTATTCTTCCAGAAACAGGTATTCTCTCTCCATTCCAAGATGCATAATGTTGATGATAATGGAAGAGATGTAATCCAACCAGCATTGTTCAATACATCCCATGATATGGTTAATAGGGAAGAACTTTCCATGTGTAATAAAATGAGTCAGACCTTAAGTAAGACCTCCAGCTCCAATAATTACACAATTATTTATGATGGAGTGAAGGTCTATTCATGCAATGAAACTGGGCATAACTTTGAACAAGACTCAAACTTTATGGAACATCAGGGAGCTCAGTCTTCACACAAGGATTCTAAAAGTAGTAAATGTAAGAATATCTTTTATCAAGCATCAGATCTTTCTCTAAATAAGAGTATCCATAGTGGAGAGAAAACTTACAATTGTAGTGAATATGGTAAAGTTTCTAATCAGTCTTCAAATCTGATTAAACAGCAGAGAATTCAGAATCCACAGAAACATTACAAGTGTAATAAATGTGGGAAAGTCTTCAGTAACTCATCTAATATAAGTAAACACAGGAAGACACGTTCAGGAAGCAAACCTTTCAAGTGTACAGTATGTGCCAAAGCCTTTCATCAGAGTTCAAATCTTAGTCAACATTGGCAAATCCATACTGGCAGGAAACCTTATAAATGTAGGGAATGTGGCAAAGTGTTTATCTATTTCTCAACTCTTAGTCAACATCAGCAAATTCACATTGGGGAGAAACCTTATAAATGTGCAAAGTGTGGCAAAGCCTTTAATCAGAACTCAAGTCTTACTCGACACCAGCGAATTCATACTGGAGAGAAACCTTATAAATGTAAGGATTGTGGCAAAGCCTTTAGCCGGCGCAATGGTCTTACTCAACACCAGCGAATTCATACTGGAGAGAGACCTTATAAATGTAAAGAATGTGGGAAAGCCTTCAATAAAAACTCAAATCTTACTCAACACCAGCAAATTCATACTGGAGTGAAACCTTATAAACGTAAGGATTGTGGCAAAGCCTTTAGCCAGCGCTATGGCTTTACTCAACATCAGTTAATTCATACTGGAGAGAAACCTTATAAATGTAAAGAATGTGGAAAAGCCTTTAGTCAATACTCAAATCTTACTCAACACCAGCGAATTCATACTGGAGTGAAACCTTATAAATGTAAGGATTGTGGCAAAGCCTTTAGACAGCGCTATGGCTTTACTCAACATCAGTTAATTCATACTGGAGAGAAACTTTATAAATGTAAAGAATGTGGAAAAGCCTTTAGTCAATACTCAAATCTTACTAAACACCAGCAAATTCATACTGGAAAGAAGCCTTATAAATGTAAGGATTGTGGCAAAGACATTAGCCAGGGCTCAGGCTGTATGTACCATCAGAGAGTTCATACTGGAGAGAAGCCTTATAAATGTAAGGATTGTGGCAAAGGCTTTAGCCGGCACTCAGGTCTTACTTGCCATCAGAGAATTCACACTGGAGAGAAACCTTATAAATGTCAAAAATGTGGAAAAGACTTTAGTCAACGCTCTACTCTTACTCAACACCAGTGAATTCATACTGGAGAGAAGCCTTATAAATGTAAGGATTGTGGCAAAGGCTTTAGGCACCACACAGGTCTTACTCGCCATCAGAGAATTCACACTGGAGAGAAACCTTAAAAGAATGTGGAAAAGCTTTCAGTCACTATGCAACTCTTACTAAACACGAGCGAATTCATACTGAAGAGAAGCCTTATACATGTAAGGATTGTGACAAAGACTTTAACCCAGCACATTGGTCTTACTTACCATCAGATAATTCATACTGAAGGAAATCTCATAAATGTAAGGAAACCTGCAAAGGCTTTAATCAGCTCTCTCACCTCACTGGACATCAGAGAGCATGTCCTGGAGGGAAACCCTGGTAATGAAGTAAGACATGGAAGAGGTTTGTCCTGAACATACAATTCAGGAGACAAAAGACTTATTTATATAAGAAAGATGTGGAATGACATACAGAAAATGTAGGAAAGTATTTATAAAAAATCAAATCTAAATAAATATCAGGAAATGCATACTAGAAAGTATTTCATAAATCCTGTTTTCTGAAGTTCCTCTTAGGGAGAAGTATTATAGATAGTGATTCATAGTTAAAATAGATAGAAAGTTGATATGTTAGTATGGATCACAAGATGAAGAGGTGATGTTTAGCCATGTACAGTTACTAGCTATGTATGTTTGTTGATATTGACATGATTTGTGATATTTGAAAACCAAAATGTATGTAACTGAATTCTCAAATTACTCCATGCTACACTTCATTTCTAGTGTGCATGCAAAGTTATGTTTTTGATGGTTGGTACCTCAAAGATGAGAGAAGCCCTTCTATCTAGTAAGAAAACATTTACATTTTTCTCCATTATAAGATTAAAGACACAGGAATGTAACATGTACAAAAAAAAAGAAAAAGAAAAGGCAATCTATGGACTGGGAGAAAATATTTGCAAATGATGCTACCAATAAGGCCTCAATTTTCAAAACATACAAACAACTCATATGACTCAAAATAAAAAAAAACAATCAAAAAAACGGGCAGAAGATCTAAATAGACATTTCTCCAGAGATGCCATACAGATATCCACTAGGCACATGAAAAGATGCTCAGCATTGCTAGTTATTAGAGAAATGCAAATCAAAACTACAATTAGGTACCATCTCACACCATTTAGAATAGTCACCCTTAAAAAGTCTACAAATAACAAATGTGGGAGAGGGTGTAGAGAAAAGGGAACCCTCCTACACTGTTGATGCAGCTACTATGGAAAAGAGTAAGAAGTTTCCTTAAAAAACTAAAAATATGGTTGCCATATGATCTAGTAGTCCCACTCCTGGGCATATATCTGGAGCAAACTCTAATTCAAAAAGATACATGCACCCTAGTACTATCTACAATAGCCAAGACACAGAAGCAACCTAAATGTCCACTGACAGATGAACGGATAAAGAAAATGTAGTTTACACACACACACACACACACACACACACACACACACACACTGGAATACTACAAAGCCATAAAAAGAATGAAACAATTTCATTTACAGCAACAGGGATGGACCTAGAGATTGTCATACTAAGTGAAGTAAGTCAGAAAAACAAATACCATATGATATTGCTGTTGTTGTTCAGTCACTGAGTCGTGTCTGACTCTTTGAGACCCCATAGACTGCAGTCTTCCAGGATCCTCTGTCCATGGGATTTTCCAGACAAGAATACTGGAGTTGGTTGCCATTTCCTTCTCCAGGGGGTTTTCCTGACCCAGGGATCGAACCTAATGAACATATTATTTACATATGATATTAGTTACATGTAATGTCATATGTAAAATCTAAAACACGATACAAATGAACTTGTTTGCAGAGCAGAAACAGATTCATAGACAGTAAACAAACTTATGGTTACCAAAGGGGAAAATGGGGAGGGATAAATTAAAAGTTTAGACAAATGGATAAGAAAGTTCTGGTACATACATACAATGGAATATTACTCAGCTATTAAAAAGAACATATTTAAATCAGTTCTAATGAGGTGGATGAAACTGGAGCCTATTATATAGAGTGAAGTAAGTCAGAAAGAAAAGCACCAATATAGTTTATTAACACATGTATATGGAATTTAGAAAGATGGTAACGACAACCCTATATGTGAGAAAGCAAAAGAGACACAGATATAAAGAACAGACTTTTGGACTCTGTGGGAGAAGGAAAGGGTGGGATGATTTGAGAGAATAGCATTGAAACATGTATATTACCATATGTGAAACAGATCACCAGTCCAAGTTTGATGCATGAAACAGGACACCCAAAGCCAGTGCACTGGGACAACCCAGAGGGATGGAATGGGGCGGGAGGTGGGAGGGGGTTCAGGGTGGGAGACACATGTACACCTGTGGCTGATTCATGTCAATGTATGGCAAAAACCACCACAATATTGTAAAGTAATTAGCCTCCAATTAAAATAAATAAATTAATTTAAAAACAAAAAAGTCTAGGATTAGCAGATACAAACTACTGTATATAAGCTAAACAACAAGGTACTACTGTTTAGTACAAGGAACTATATTCAATATCTTACAACAAATCATAATAGAAAAGAACATGAAAAAGAATACACACACACACACCGACATATCTATCTGAATCACTTTGCTGTACACCAGAAACTAACACAACATTGTAAATCAGCTATACTTCAATTTTAAAAAATGTTGTGAGAATTCCCCAGTGGTCCAGTGGTTATGACTCTCCTTCCACTGCAGGGAGCAGGGGTTTGATCCCTGGTCAGGGAACTAGATCCCACATGCTGCAACTAAGAGTTCATATGCCATGAAAGGATCCTGCGTGCTGCCATGAAGATTGAAGATCTCACATGCTGCAACTAAGACCTGGTATAGTTCAATAAATAAATAAAAATTAAGAAAAAAGATCACTGATCAGAGATCACCATAACAAATAGTAACACAGTCTGAAATATTGTTACAATGATCAGAATGTGACACTGAGACACGAAATGAGCAAATGCTTTTGGAAAATGCACTGGTAGACATGCTCTATGCAAGGTTGTCATAAATCTTCAATTTGTCTTAAAAAAATAACAGCAATGTCTGTAAAGTACAATGAAGCAAAGTAAATTAAAACAAGGTATGCCTGTAATGACCATGTGTAGCAGTATAGACCTCTTTAGGTTCAACCTGTTTGAAGTCTTTGGATTTCATGAATCTGGATGTTCATTTTTCTCCCCAGATTTGGGAAGTTTTCAGTCATTATTTCTTTTAGTAAACTTTCTGCCCCTTTCTCTTTCTTTTCTTTTTCTGGGATTTCCATGATGCCTGTGTTGACATGAGGGCTGAGATCTCCTATTCCACTCTCTTGCTGATGTCACTTTTTATTAGTAATTCTTTATATGGCAAACTTTCTTTGTAGATGTTTTCTTTCCTGATTTGACTCGGACTAATATGCTTTCCAAACCATTTCTCTCTCTTTATTCTGTTTTAAAAATATTTATTTTTATTCATTTATTTATCTGGCTGTGCCAGGTCTTAGCTGCAGCATGTGGGATCTAGTTCCCTGACAGGGATCAAACCCAGGCCTCCTGTATTGGGAGTGCTGAGTCTTAACCACTAGACCACCATGGAACTCCCTCTCTTTTCATTCTTTTCCTTTGGTGTAAAGGGTAGGGCAGGAGATGAGGCCTTCCCCTAAGCATTTGCCAGATTCCCCAGTAGAAATAACTACATCATAGCACCCATTAGCCTGTTCTGCAGCTTTGCAGATTTTGTAGCTTTAAGTACTTCTATTTTCAGTATGCCTTTCTTTTCTTTCTAGTTACCACTGCTAAGGCAGATATGCTTAGACTCTGGTAGTCTCTGTTAGGGGAAAGAGGTCCTAGAGAAGGGGAACATGAAGAATAACGAGCTCTGGCTGATCTCCTAGAAAATTTAAAATCAAACACATCCTGCTGTCACAAAAATTAATTTTCTTCCCAATGTCTGTCTGTAAGAGACAAAAGACAAAGGCCTATAAGAGAAATCCAGTTTTCTCTCTAATATACACTGGACTTTTATTTATTGGGAAGTAACATTTTGTTTTATTAGCTTAGAAGAACATTTGCCTTCTCTCAGCTCTAATTTACATTACAAACTATGCCATATCATTTGAGATTAACTGGTCACAGTGATTGCAATCTCTTTCTTCCTTGAAATGGGTGTGTGTGTTTATGTATCTTCTAAATTTTCAATTTAAAAAAGCTTCAACTTAAGGAATAAAACAGGTTACTAACAAAATATATTTAGAAATAATTTATAAAATGAGGAATGATTAGCATTTGTTTCTAAAATTGCTTCCTCTTTTCTCAGTTGGTTGAAGTTATTTTTACATTCTTTTAAGCCACAAGGCAGCTGTTCTTTGACCATGTCTCTCATTCTGTTAATTGCTTCTGAATCTTTTGCACTGATGCCAAAGCATCAACTGTAACTGAACATCTTTTGGAATACAACAAGCTAATTTACTGCAGAAGATTTTTATATTATTTTTAATAGTATCATGAAGCTATCACTGACATATAATGAAGTTCACGTATTTAAAGTATATAGTTTGATGTGTTTTGACATATGTACACACTCATGAATTCATTACCACAATCAAGATAATGAACATTTTACTCCCCCTTTGTCATCTCTCTCTCCTGAACCCTCCATCTCATTTCTCCAGGCAATTACTGATGCATTTTTGTTACTATTGATTAATGTATATAGTGTAAAGTTTTGTGCAAATGGAATCAGGCAGTATGTACTCATTTCTGTTTTGCTTTTTTTAACATAGAAAATTACTTTGAGATTCATCCATGTTGTGTGTATCACTAGTGCATTCCCTATTCTTTACTGATACATCACAGTCTTTTAATTCATTTACTTGTTTACAGACATTCAGGACATTGGGCTTTCCTGGTGGCTCAGACAGTTAGGAATCCACCTGCAATGCAGGAGACCCCAGTTTGATCCCCGAGTCAGGAAGATTCCCTTGAGGAGGGAATGGCTACCCGCTCCAGTATTCTTGCCTGGAAAATCCCATGAACAGAAGAGCCTCACGGGCTACAGTCCACAGGGTTGCAAAGAGTTGGATATGGCTGAGCGACTAAGCATGCACACAAGGATATTTCTAGTTTTTGGTTATTACAAGTATAACTGTAAAGTATGACATCTGTATACAAGTATTTGTGTGGATATATGCATTTATTCCTCTTTCATTAGGCAATATTTAGGAGTGGAATAGTTGGATCATATGGCTGGTATATGTTTAACTCTTTGATAAAATGTAAAAATGTCCTCTGAAATGACTATACCATTTTACAGCTCCACTAGAAATGTATGAAAGCTCGAGTTGCTCCACATCCTCACCAAAACTTGGTATGGTCAGCCATTTTAATTTTGGACATTCTAACAAGTATTTAGTACAAGCTCATTATAATTTTAATTTGCATTTCCTTGAACTAATGATGTTGACCATCTGTTTATGTGCTTATCTGACAACAATTTATCTTCTTTGACGTAGTATTTATTCAATTTTTTGACTATTTAAAAATTTTTAATTGGAAGATAATTAATTTACTATGTTGTATTGGTTTATGTCATACAACATCATCAATCAGCCATAAGCATACATACACCTTTTTTGAATTTTAAAAAAGCTTTATTGGAATATAGTTGCTTTATAATGTTGTGTTAGCTTCTGCCATACAGAAAAGTAAATCAGCTATGTATATACATATATCCCCTATTTTTTGGACTTTCTTCCCATTTCTTCCCATTTTGGACTTTCAACTCAGAGCAGTGAGTAGAATTCCCTGTGCTATACAGTAGTTATCTATTTTATACAGAGTATCAGTAGTGTATATATGTCTATCCCAACTTTCCAATTCATTTCATCCTCCCTTACCTCCTTGGTATCCATAAGTTTTTTCTCTACATCTATGCCTCTATCAATCTATACTCATGAAATTACTTAATTAATTTTTAAAAGTCTATATACAAGTGAGATCATATTGTACTTACCTTTTCCTGTCTTATTTATTTCACCTAGCACAACGCCCTTAAGGTCTATCCACATGATCACAAGTGGCAAGACTTCATTCTTTTTTATGGCTCAACAATATTCCATTGTATACATATACCACATTTTCTTTATTCATTTGTCCAGTGATGGACATTTAGATAGTTTCCATATTTTAGCTACTGTAAAAAATGCTGCAATGATCATATGGGTGGATGTATCTTTTTAAATTAGTACCCAGAAGCACTTTAGACAAATACCCAGAAGTGGAATTGCTGGATCATATGGTAGTTATATTTTTAATTTTCAAAGAAAATTAGTGGCTGCATCAATTTATATTCCCACCAAGTGTACAAGGCTTTGCTTTTCTTCACATCTTTGCCAATCCTATTTATTTTTCTTGTCTTTTTGGTAACAGCCACTCTAACAGGCGTAAGGTGATATCTCACTGTGGTTTTGATTTGCATTTTGCATAATCCTTCTTTACTGTGGGAAAGTGAAAGTGAAGTTGCTCAGTCATGTCCGACTCTTGGTGACACCATGGACTGTAGACCACCATGCTTCTCCATCGGTCCATGGGATTTTCCAGGCAAGAGTACTGGACTGGGTTGCCATTTCCTTCTCCAGGGGGATCTTCCTGACCCAGGGATCGAACCCAGGTCTCCCGCATTGTAGGCAGACACTTTTATTGTCTGAGCCACCAGGGAAGTCTTACTGTGGGAATCACCTACTCATTCATTGAGCATATGAAAGTAGAGAAAGATCTATGTCACAAATTAGAATCTGGCTGACATCTTTAAGTTTTGTAGTGCACCAAAATTTAGACAGAATAAATCTATTTGGATGTGGCATTTACCCCCACATTAAGTGTATGGGTTCAGAACTCATTGTGTGAATGGCACTGCTTAAGTTGTGCAGTGTACTCAATAATATATGCAGTAAGTCTAATTTCATAAGGCCATCAATAACCTCCACATTGACTATATGAACTATATGATCACAGAATGATCTGTGACATAAACTAGGATGTAGTTGTCAGTTCTTGAATAGTACAGTATATCCAACTATAAGTGAGATAAGTCTAAACTCACAATGATCATCACTTACTTCCACATTAGCATATGAGAAATCTAGAAACAGGTATGGAATTTACCAGACAGTAAATGGTAGTTCCTCAGTTGCACAGTGTACCCAAATGTACAAGGATAAATTTGCTTTCATGTGGCCATCACTGACCTCCATATTGAGCATATGAGGAGATTAGAAAGACTTACGGCAAAGACTAGCATACGACTGGCATCACTTGTTTTTGCGGTGCACTCAATGTACACGGCACAATCTAACCACATATGGCAACACTTCCTCATATTAACATATGAAACATATGTTTGAGCATATGAAGAATCCAGAAAGACTCACGGCATAGACTGTAATATGAAGAGAATCCCTTAAGATGTGGAGCACACCCACATTTATTTTCATGAGATCATTACTAATGCCACACTGACCACATGAGGAGTCCAGAAAGGTACATGGTATATACTGAAATGTAAATTACACCAGTTGAGTTGTGCAGTGCATCTATGAATACTTACCTCCATTTTCAGCATATCAGGAATCCAGGAAGAAACCTGGCATGGACTGTGATGTGAATGGCATCCTCTGGGTGTGCAGTGTTCACAATTGAATGTAGAGTAAGTCTTCTTTACGAGGCCATCTCTTACCTCCACACTGAGCATATGGAGTCCAGAAAGATCTATGGAATAGAGTAGAATATGAATGGCCCACCTTCAGCTGTGCATTGCACCCAACCATAAATGCAATGTCTACTTTCATGGGGTTGTCACTTACCTTCACATTGAGTAGTAGAAATTAAGAAAGACTCATGGCACAGACTATGATATGATGGGTAACTCTTGATTAGCATAGCCCTATCAAACATACATAGGCTAAGTCTACTTTTATGTGATACTCACTAATTCACATTCACATATTGGTAGCCTGAATAATTTATGGTGGAGGCCATAATAAAAATAGCATCCTTTCAGTTGTTCAGTGTAGTAATGTGTACCTGGTAGATCTCTTCCCAGTATCTATCCCATTCTTTTTTTCTCCCATGAATTTCAAAATTCCGATTCCCTGAATTTTACCCTGGTAAATAAATACCAAAATATTTCTCAGCCTCCAGTGTAACTAACTATGGTTATGTAATTAAATTCTATACCATGTGTAAAATAGATGTGAAACTTCCCCAAAGTATCTTTAAAGTTAAGTAGATGCTCTTCTTGTTCCCCTCTTTCTGCAAATTTTAATGAAACTGTGATAGTTGAGGCTAAAGCAGTCATCATGGGACATGAGGCAGAAACTATGTATTAAGGATAGTGGAACAACAAACTCTAATGGGATTGGACCCATAATGACTGTAGAGTCAACCCTACCAGCTTGGGACTGCTACATCTGACTGCTCACTTGAAAGCTATCTTGCTTAAATGATTATTAATTTAGAATATGAGTCACATGCAACCATTCAAAATCTAGTGATGGTTAATTTTATGCATCAATTGGGCTAGGCTATGGTGCCTAGTTACTTGGCCAAATACCAGTTCAGATGCTGCTAGAAAAGTACTTTTCAGATGTAATTATCATTTAAATAAGCAGACTTTGAGTGAAGCAGATTATTCTCCATAATGTGGGTGGGCCTCATCCAATCAGTTGAGAGCCTTAAAAGAAAAGAGTGAGGTCTACCTGTGAAGAAGGAATTCTGCCTCCAGATGACTTTTGGACTCAAGATATCCAGTTTTTGCTGGATTTTTCAGCTTGTCAGGTTGCTCTAAAGATTGAGGACTTTCCAGCCCCTGCAATCATATGAAGAAATTCCTTAAAATATGAGGAAATCCTTTCTGTGTCTCTATCTGTCTCTATTTATTGTGTTTCTCTGGAGAGCCCTGACTAATACACCAACAAACTAGATTCCCATATGTTTCAGTTTAGCATATACATTTTATAGAATGATAACAAATTTAAAAATTACCAAGTGTAGAAACCAGCTATAAGCCAATAGTGTGACTTTTTGACTTCATACCTCCAAAATTAGGAAAAAATAAGTAATAATTAGGTAATAACACTCCACTTTTATCACAGAGGACAAACATTTGAGAACAAAATAGTTGTGTTTGTCTGGCAACCAAAGCATTTACAAAAGCACTCTTAAATATTGGAAATAAACATATAAAAATTGTGAGCAAGTATGAGATCATTATTTCTGACATCTAAAACAAATTACTTATCAACTGCAAAATGAAACAACTTATTAAACAGCTAAAAAGAACAGACTTTTCAGCTTGTAAAGAGAATTTACTCCATTTTCAAGAGCTTCAAATAAAATTTCAGATGTATGTTTGTAAAATGCCATTCATGACTAGGATATTTCATCTGGTTACTGGGTTGAGTACAATGGGAAATTGGTATCTCAGTGCTCATGCACCCAGTTACCCACCATCAGGATTTTAAAGGGGTTTTGGAGGGCCTGTCAAAGTTGTATACCAAGAGGCGTGCCTTTCATATCTCTACCTGTGTAGCTGGATATTATTAATAGCATCAGGAATTCACTAGCTTGTAGAGTATTTCTTGTCCTGGGGCTTCCCTGGTGGCTCAGATGGTAAAGAATCCACCTGCAATGCAGGAGACCCAGGTTCGATCCCTGGGGTTGAGACGATACCTGGAGAAGGGAATGGCTACCCACTCCAGTATTCTTGCCTAAAGAATCCCATGGACAGAGGAGTCTGGTAGGCTATGGTCAATGGGGTCACAAAGAGTTGGACATGACTGAGTGACTAATACACACAGACAGAAAGAGTCACCTAAGTTTCAGGCCTGATCCTGCCACTTCTCTTGGCTACATAGGAAATACTTGAAAAACAAAACAAGGGACTTCTCTGGTTGTTCAGTGGCTAAGACTCCGTGATCCAAATGCAGGCAGCCCAGGTTTGATCTCTGGTCAGGGAACTAGATCCCACATGCCACGACAAAGGTTGCACATGTCACAATGAAGATCAAAGATCTTGCATGCTGCAACTAAGACCAGGCACAGCCAAATAAATAGATACTAAAAACAAAACAAAAAGAACTTCTCTTTCTTGATGTATTCCATGTACATAATGACTAATATTTGGAGTTTTGCCTCATTATCTTGGTGGTGAACTCAAACTCCTTCTGTTATGAGGATTTGATTATTATAAATCTCTGCCTCAATCCTCCCAAATACACACCAACTATTCTTCTATTAACTCCACTAGTTTCTGCACAGAAAGATCTTCCTACTTCCTAACACTCTTCCTCCCTAGGCCACTATGCCATCCCTGAAACTGATCATGCCCTCATCACACTAAAGCTCTTATTCTCTGGCATATCTCCTTCTTTAGCACCCCTCCTGGGTCTATGTATTTTTCTTACCTATACATATAGTCAAAGCTATGGTTTTTCCAGTAGTCATGTATGGATGTGAGAGTTGGACCATAAAGAAGGTTCAGCACCAAAGAATTGATGCTTTTGAACTGTGGTGTTGGAGAAATTTTGAGTCCCTTGGACTTCAAGGAGATCAAACCAGTCAGTCCTAAAGGAAATCAGTCCTGAATTGGAAGGACTGATGCTGACGCTGAAGCTCCAACAATTTGGCCACTTGATGCAAAGAACTGACTCATTGGAAAAGACCCTGATGCTGGAAAAGATTGAGGGCAGGAGGAGAAGGGGACGACAGAGGATGAGGTGGTTGGATGGCATCACTGACTTGATGGACATGAGTTTGAGCAAACTCTGGGAGATGATGAAGGACAGAAGCCTGGTGTGCTGCAGTCCATGGCGTCGCAAAGAGTAGGACACAACTGAGTGACTGAACAATAACAACAATACATGTTCATAATATCTTCTAGGCAGAATTACTTTTACAGGGGAAATCTGGGTGTGAGCTTGCTTAATCTTAGGTATAATTGTCACTTGTGTTCTTCAGCCCATTCTTGCCATGAGAAAAAGGTCAAGGGCCATTCCTTAAAAAGTGGTGTTTGGAACAAAGCTGTAAGAATTTTAAAAATTAAGTTCTAGGGGGAGGAAGAGGTTATATAGAGATACTGTACAAAAGTGTAAACAATTCCCTAGGCACCTAACTCTTTTCTCTGGAGGTAACTAAAATTCCCAGTTTCATGTGAATTCTTCCAGAGATGTTCTAGCATTTAACACACACACACACACACACACACACACATACTGTACACACATTATATAAGCCCTCTTTTTCACTTAACAATATATCTTGAAGACAGTTTTGCATCAGTACACATATAATAGTTTCATTCTTTTAAATAGATGCATTATGCTCTGTTATATTGATGAACCATATTTATATATCCAATTCCTTACTGGGGAACACTTGGGCAATTTCCAATCTCTTGCTATAATAAAAAAATGCTGCAGTGGATATCCTCATACATACATCATTTCACACACATGTGAAGATATCACTCTGATAAATAAGTAAGAATAAAATTGCCCAGTCAGACGGTTTGTTCAATTACATTTTTTATAGCTATCTGTGACCATTCTTGTAAGGGGAAAATGGAATCACTTTTTAGTTCCAATTTATATTTCTCTGATTAAAGTGAAGCTGAACATCTTCTCTCAGCAAATTTTACAAGGACTTCATGTCGACTGCTTCATCTGATACCCAGCTGCAGCCTGAACAAATTGTCCACTGCTTTAGAATACTCTCCTCTCGTCCATGTCCACTTAGGGATGTGTGTAGAGACTGGGGGCTATTAAGCTGAAGGGTCCCTGAGTAGTGAGACCCTCGATGGTACAGCATCACCACTGTTTCTGTCCTCTGCTTCTGATTTCCTCTCTTCTCATCTATTGATGGTTATCTCAGTTTTTTCCACCCAAGAGTTATGGCAATTTCGGCCTCTTGTGGATGGAGGCCACTAGAAGTTCCTTCTACTCATCTTGGCTGGGCAGGATTTTGGGGTTCTCTGTGTTGGTCGGTCAGGGAAACAGAACGACTAGACTTTTTACATACACACAAACAGTCTTTGACTATGAGATATAATTTGCATATTAAACATCATCTGTATATGATACATTATATACAGTCTAGATTTATTGTAGAGATTTGGCCTCACCCAGTTGTGGGAGCTAATTTTAAAAATCTACATGAGGCTGTTGATGCTGGAGACTGAAGGCTTCAGGGAGGCAGTTGGGAAGGGAAAGGAAACCAACATGAAATAGGAGGAATAAGAATAAGCTGGAAGCTGTGAGGCGAGTTGGAACCTAGGAAGGTGGACTGGAATCACTGTCAGTCTCTCACACCTTTAAGCCTCCAACTGGGATGATGGGAGTATCCCGAAGGAGAAGCTGGTACATTATTTTTTTTTTAAATTGGAACATAGTTGCTTTACAATGTTGTGTTGGTTTCTTCTACAGCAAAACATATATAGCTCTGTATGTGTGTATGTATATCCCCTACCTCTTGAACCTCCCTTCCACCCCACCTCCTGCCATACATCAAGGTCATCACAGAGTGCCAAGCTGCTGGGCATATACCCTGAGAAAACCACAATTCAAAATGACACAAGTACCCCAATGTTCACAAGAGCACTATTCACAGTAGCTAAGACATGGAAGCAACCTCGATGTCCAATGACAGATGAATGGATAGAGAAGATCTACCACAATGGAAGCTGGTACCTCTTGCACAGAGTTACACACACACACACGCTTGGAGTCAGAGAAGCTGGAGGGGCGTGTGACAGAGGCTGGAAGGGGTGTATACAGGAGCTGAGCCCATGTGCCACAACCACGGAAGCCCGCAAGCCCTAGAGCTTGTGCTCCACAACAAGAGAAGCCACTGCAATGAGAAGCCTGTGCACAGCAAAGAAGAGTAGCCCCTGCTCTCTGCACCTAGAGAAAAGCCCGTGCAGCAACGAAGACCCAGCACCAACAAAAAGAAATAAGTATGAATAAAAGGAAACCTAACAAATCTGGGCTTCCCTGGTAGCTCAGTTAGTAAAGAATCTGCCTGTAATGCAGGAGATGCTAGTTCAATCCCTGGGTTGGGAAGATCCCCTGGAGAAGGGATAGACTACCCACTCCAGTGTTCTTGGCCTTCCATGGTGGCTCAGACAGTAAAGAATCCACCTGCAGTGCGGGAGACCTGGGTTCTATCCCTGGATTGGGAAGATCACCTGGAGAAGGGAACGGCTACCCACTCCACTATTCTTGCCTGGAGAATTCCATGGACAGAGGAGCCTGGTAGGTACCAGTTCATGGGGTTACAAAAAGTTGGACACGACTGAGTGACTTTCACTTAAAAGATCTTACTCAAGGTTTTTGGCCATAACTCATTACTGTGGTAGCACTGTTTAAAATAGGTTTCCTACTAAAGTATGTATGATACTCTAACTTGAAACTCTGAATCAACCTTGGCATTCTTGAAACTAGAACTTTGGCAATCTCTACTTGGGGAGGTAGGAGCTATCTCCTAACTGGAGATAAGGTAAAAAAAAAATGCATGGAATATGAATGATCAAATGCCTGAACAGATAAAGAAGGAATGATGTAGGAGAAAGCAAGTAGGAGGTAGATGGCAATCCCATAGCTGAAGGCATGGAGAAACTATAAGAGTTGCCCTAGTTCTGGGAGTGACAAGTTATTTAATAAGACTGAGATGGGGATCTGTTGGGATTTCCCTGGTGGCCCAGTGGCTAAGACTCCATGTTCCCAATTCAGGGGCCTAGGTTCAACCCCTGGTCAGGGAACTACATCCCACACGCCACAGTGAAGATCAAAGATTCCATGTGCTGCAACTAAGACCTGGCACAGCCAAAAGAAATATTTTAAAAAAGGAGATCTGCTGAAATCCTTGATTTCTTGGTCAAGGTGCTTTCATCAAGGTGCATTTGAGGGGAGGAGGCATTGTTCCTGAAATTGGAACTTGTCCCCATCAGGGCAGTGGGCTGATGGTATTTGTATATTAGCAACTTGGGAAGGAATGCTCTAGGTGACTCTGAACTGAGACTATGCTGAGGAGGAGGCGCTCAGGTCTTGGGTCTCTCGGAGGTTTGAGGATGCTTGGACATATACAAAGCTGTGCCTTGTTGGTGTATATTTATAATAACAAATGAGGCACTCAGTATAGAGTACTGAGTGGATAAATAATAGAAAACATCTCTAGCTTCAAACTGGGCAGCTATTAGGAAGATGTACATGGAAAGGTGTATGGGATATTTCTGTAAATAGTTTTCCCTGGCTTTCCCCATTGCTTGAATTTCTATAATTTTGTCTTTTATATATGGAAATATTCCAAACATTTTTAAAAGACTTTTTTTTTAGAGTGAATGGAGGTTCACAGCAAAGTACAGACATTTTCCGTTCACTCCCTGCCCTCACAGTGCTCATTTTATTTTCTACTTTATTAGTTTTCATAGACAAGTAAAACATATCCATTATAAAACAGAAACCTCAAATAACTGAAAAGGGAGAGGAAGGAAAAAATTTTTCATATGATATCTTTGAAAGCTAACCACTGTTAATAATAAAATGCTTATGTAATAAGCATTTTAAAAAATAATCTTGTTTATAATTGAATATCAAATAACTTTTCTCATACACCCTTTTATTTTTAAAGATAAACTCTCTTTTGTACAAAAGGTAATTCATTTCTATAACATCAATTGCAAAAGTCATGAAAGGGAGGAACTTCCCTGGTGGTCTAGTGGCTGACTCTGCTCCCAATGCAGGGGCCTGGGTTCTATCCCTCACCAGGGAACTAGATCCTACAACCCACAACTTTAAGATTCCACATGCTGCAACAAAGATCAAAGATGCCATGTGATGCAACTAAGACCCCACACAGCTAAGCAAAAAAAAAAAATTTTATTTTTTTTTTAGTTTTTTTTTCATTTATTTATATCAGTTGGAGGCTAATTACTTTACAATATTGTAGTGGTTTTTGCCATACATTGATATGAATCAGCCATGGAGCAAATAAAGTATTTTTAAAAGGACACCAAACGGTATATATTAAAAGCTTCTTCCATACTTCCCAGATATAACATATGTATTTAGAACTCTGTGTGTGTATATGTGTGTGTGTGTATTTCCCCCACATAAATGGTAGCACACCTTAAACATCATTCAGCATCTTGTTTCCTTACAACAGATCTTAGAGATCCATTACATTTCAGTTCACTGAAATTGTCAGTACTTTCGCTAAGTGGCAAGAGCTACTGAAGGTTTCCCAAGTGGCTCAGTGGTAAAGAATCCACTTGTCAATGTAGGAGATGTGGGTTCAATCCCTGGGTTGGGAAGATCCCCTGGAGAAGGAAAAGGCAACCCACTCCAGTATTCTTGCTTGGGAAATCCCATGGACAAAGGAGCCTGGTGGGCTATAATCCATGGGGTCATAAAAGAGTTGGACATGACTTAGCAACTAAACAATAACAACAAGAACTACTGAAGTCCAAGACATCTTTTTTGGGAGTAAGACCATTAAGACAATTAAGCAATTAAAGAGAAGCTGATACCTTTTGAATGAGACTCAGAGTTGTTAATATGAGGAGGACAGAGAATGGAGATTAGAGAGAGAACAGGAACTTTGAAGAGGATGGTAGGGAACTGGCCAGAGGCTGGGGAATGGTGGGTACAAAGTTGTTAAGTTCTAACTGGGAAGAGAGACTGCTGGGAGAAGTGGAGTGGTTGAGGTCAGTGACGAGATAGGAAGGGAAAGAGAAATTCGTGGAGGAGAATGAGAAGAACTATTGAAATCTTAACAAGAATCTCTGGTTTGGTTCTACTCTGCAGGTGTAAAGGAGAAATTTCTGCCTAGCTGCAACCCCCAACTTCCGCTTCAGAGCACCTCCTCATGGCCAACGTACCCCAGGTGCTGTCCTAGTCGGTTTTGCCTTCTGCCATCCTCTTTGGCACAGCAGGGCTGCCCTGATGTGAGGGACTCTCAGGGCCACTCCACACCTGTTCTGTGTGGCTGTGCTTGAGGTGACTTCTTTATCAAAGTTGGGACAGACGCCAGGAACAAATCAACCTCCCCTTCTCTGAGACTCTTTTCCTGTTCCCTCTCAGGGGACTCAGAACTTTTTCTCAGTATCTTTCCTAGTAGAGTGCTGGAGCTTCCACTTCTCACAGATGCTCTGTTCTTGGCTTAGTAGTGGGAAGTTTGGGGAACTACTCTCTGCTTTCTGGGGGGCTTCCCTGGTGGCTCAGCAGTAAAGAAGCCGCCTGCCTCTTGGAGAATGAAATGGCAACCCACTCCAGTATTCTTGCCTGGGAAATCCTATGGACAGAAGGAGCCTGGTGGGCTACAGTCCATAGTGTTACAAAGAGTTGGACATGACTGAGCGACAAAACAACAACAAGGAAGTTCTACAGTGGAAATCACGCCAGACTGAACATCCGAAGAACCAGCTTCCAGTTCCTGGCTTGGTTGTCACTGCCATGTGGATTTAGGAAGCCATATCACCCCTCTGGGGCCTTAGATATCTAAAAATAAAAACAGGAATCTGCCTGCCAATGCAGGAGACATGGGTTCAATCCCTGGGTCAGGAAGATCCCCTGGAGAAGGAAATGGCAACCCACTCCAGCATTCTTGCCTGGGAAATCCCATGGATAGAGGAGCCTGGTGGGCTACAGTCCATGGGATCATAAGAGATGGACATGACTGAGCACGAGTGTGCACACTCATGTGCGTGCACACACACACGCATACACACACACACTGCTTTCTGAGGGAACAGGTCATCTGCCAACCTTCTGATGGGGCAAGGCTTGACTTGTGTTATAATTCTTGGGCTGGGGATTTCAACTTACCCCCAGTAACGCACTAAAGTTGGATCAATGTATTTGTCTCCTGTGTAAAAGTAGGGTTTTATCTGGTCCAATAATAAAATAGTTCTTAGGACACACTCTATGTTGAAAATATATTGAGTAGCTAGAAATAATGAGGAGATAGAAATGTGGTTAGGTTCCTAGGCTAGCACAGAAAAGTTTATTTAAGCAGAATGAAGGCAGAGTCTATGTTATGAGAAGTACAGATCAGAACCACTAGGTGTAGCAATACTTCCAGGGGAAACGTCCTCAGAGGTTCCTGACAGGTCTAAATGGAAGAGCAGACTGGTGCAGTTCCAAGCTGTAGGTGGAGTCCATGTGGGCAGAGAGTGGAATTCTAGGGTTGGAAAATACAGCCTATATGGGAAGTGGGAAACCTTAGGAAGGAGAAACCCGTATTAGGTTTGGAACTGACTGTCTGTGGTGGGCGTGAAGGAGTTGATAAGCCTCTCCTGTGGAGAGGAGGAGCTGGTTGCTTCTTCCTTTCTCATCCTTCTCACCAGGGAGCTTCTGTGTGTGATAAGTAGACTGAAACCCTTAGGGGGAAGAGAGCAAAAGTGGAGGAGAAAGAGGAGGAGAGGCAGCTGAAATGTTTGGAGTCTTTAGTTACAGAGCATGCCTTCTCGTCTTGCTGGTAGATGCTGTTGCCTCCTGAGGGTGGGTTTTCCTGCCCCTAAAGTCCCTTCTCTTCTTGCAGAGAGTCTCTGGCCTGCTCTGACCTGGGAAAGGCAAGAAGGTGCAGTCAGGACTTGGGAAGGGAGACTGAGAAAAGACAGAAGTGTGTCACGGAAGCAGAGTCACAGTTCACAGCAGGGTCTTCGGTACGCGAGGGGGAGGGGGTAAGGGAGGAGCCCCATGAGCCAGGGGGAGGCAGTTTCTTGAGCACATATGGGATGGCCAAGTTGGGGGAGTGTTATTTGCATTTTTGTGCTTTTTCATGGCTAAAAATGAATAACCTTTCTTTCAATATGAAGAGTCTCCCAGTGACTAGAGAAACGGAGTTCCACTTAGGAAAAAGAGCTTTTTTTGTCTTGGGGGTTAACATATAAACCCATTCTATTGGATTAAGTACCATAATAATACCATAGCCATTATTTTTAGATAAAGGAAATATACCCCAAGATGACTAATTCTTGTGGTGGTAAATGCTAAAGGAAATGGTACTATTGTTAAACCCATGACTCTTCCAGTGCCCTGGTCTTTGCCAGGAACAGGTGTGCTCTTCAATGGGTGTCTGTCATATGCTCAGTATGACATCGACCACATCATTTTCCCATCTGCAGACTCGGCCACCACATCCTGATCTTGAAAATCTGAAACATAAACTGAACTAGGCTCCTTTTTAGGACTCTATTCTTAGTGACTTATGTGAATTCACTTCTTGCCTAAAATTTCCACACACTTCAGAAGGTTTTTCCACACATGTTTTTGCTTCTCTGTGAGAAAACGAAACTAATAAACCAAAACCTTGTGATCACATGATATTTTATATGCATACAGGCAAAAGTGTTTGTTTCATGTGTTTAAGTAGCTCTTTTATTCAGAAAACAATTACCAGTATGCCAGTCACACACACACACATATATGTATGTGTGTGTGTGTGTGTGTGTGTAATTTTAGGTTTTTCTCTTTAGTGCTTTTAATTAGGGGATGTTTTAGCTAAATGGTTTATTATTATTTTTTTTTTACCCTATCCCCAGCAAAATGGTTTTGAAGTCAGTCTTCTTGGGTTAAAATCCTAGCTAAAATTATTAGCTCTGTGTCCTTAAAACCTAAATAACCTCTCTGTCTCTGTTTCCTCCTGTCTAAATATGGCTAACATGGACCCGGGTGGCAGGATTAAATGAGTTAACACATTTAAAGATCTGAGAACTGATTTTAGGATACAGTAAGTACTCATTAAGTCTTAGTAGCTGCTATCTAAGCCCAAATAGTTCAATAGAATGAAAATGATTTGGTGCAGTGGCAATAGAACAAGCTTAAAACCAGGAAGATCTGGATTTTCATCTTTAAATCCTGGTCCTTAAGTGATCTAGAAAATTATTTAACATCTTTTGAGCTTCAATTTCCTTATTTGTAAAATAGGAATAATGATATCTACTTTGTTAATGTTACTGTGAGTCTTAAATAAGTAAATAATTCACATCATAGATATTCTAGTCTCAGCAATATATACCTAAATAAGTAGATTTATTAGTATTAAATCTTGACCCTTGAGTACACTTTTAAAAATATTCTCTGTAATGAAATGTGAAGTAGGCAGAAAGCACTTTGGCTGAAGTAGCACTGATGTCTCCAGGAAAAACATTTGAGTGATTGAGCTGTGGGCCGAACTTATTTCAGGAAACACCATTTTCTGCCCTGAAAGAACAATGGATAAACTATGGCTATGCAGATTTGGAATTTTAGCAGATATTTTCTTGAAAAAGAATGCAATCTGCCACTCAAGGAAACAATTGATAGTATATGCAGCCAATGACAAAATTCAAGTTTACAAACAAAAATTAAAAACTTTGAAAACTGGATCCACAAATTATGAAATATGTCAGCATTTCGAAGGGCCATGCAATTCAGTGGACCAGTGTTTTTTTTCAAATGACTGGTACATGATGTTAGAAAATCATACATGAGCAAAATATACATTCAAAGTGTAAGTTACCTTATACCTGTCAGAATGGCTATTACCAAGAAGATAAGAAATAACACGGAGATTTCCCCAAAGAAGACATACAGATGGCCAAAAAGCACATGAAAAGATGTTCAACATCACTATCAGAGAAATGAAAATCAAAACTACAATGAGGTATCATCTTATACCATCAGAATGGCCATCAACAAAAGTCTACAAACAATAAATGCTTGAGAAGGTGCAGCAAAAAGGGAACTCTTTTACACTGTTGGTGGGAATGTAAATTGGTACAACCACTATGGAGAACAATATGGAGATTCCTTTAAAAAATAAAAATAGAACTACCATATGGGAATACAAGTTGGTGCAGTCACTATGGAAAATAGTACAGAAGTTCCTCAGAAAACTGAAAATAGAATTACCACATGATCCAGCAATGCTACTTCTGGGTATAGAAAGAGAAAGAGAAGTTGCTCAGTTGTGTCTGACACTTTGCGACCCCATAGACTGTAGCTGACCAGGCTCCTCCATCCATGGGATTTTCCCGACAAGAATACTGGAGTAGGTTGCCATTTCCTTCTCCAGGGGATCTTCCCAATCCAGGGATTGAACCTGGGTCTCCCATACTGCAGGCAGACTCTTTACCATCTAAGCCACCAGGGAAGCCCTACTTTGGGGCATATATCCAGACAAAAAATTTAATTTAAAAAGATTCATGCACCCCTATTTTCATAGACGCACTATTCAAAATAGCCAAGACATGGAAATAACCTAAATGTCCATCAACAGATGAGTGGATAAAGAAGAGGTGGTACACATATACAATGGAATACTACTCGGTTATAAAAAAGAATAAAATAATGCCATTTGCAGCAACATGGAAGCAACTAGACATTATCATACTAGGTGAAGTAAGTCAGAAAGAGAAAGACAAACACCATATGATATCCTCTATATGTGGAATCTAAAATAGGCCACAAATGAATCTATCTATGAAACAGAAACAGAATCATGGACATAGAGAGTAGACTGGTAGGTTGCCAAGGGGAGGGTGGAGTAGTACTTTGGGATTAGCAGATGCAAACTGTATATATAGACTGGACAAACAACAAGGTCCTACTCTATAGCACAGGGAACTATATACAATATCCTGTAATAAACCATAATGGAAAATAATGTGAAAAGATGTATAACTGAGTCACTTTGTTGTATAGCAGTAATTAACACAATATTGTAAATCAATTATACTTCAATAAAAAAACAACTACCATAATATTCAACAATCCCACTCCTGGGCATATATCCAGAGAAAACCATAATATGAAAACATAACCATCCCCTGTTGGTGGGAATATAAATTGCTACAGCCACTGTGGAAACAGTATGGGGGTTCCTCAAATACATGTAAATCCATGGCTGATTCATATCAATGTATGACAAAACCCACTGGAAAAAAAAAATAATAATAATAATAAAAATTAAAAAAAAAAAAAATAAAAATAAAAATAGGTCTACTGTATGACTCAGCAATAGGCACTCACTGGGTACCTATCTGAAGAAAATAAAAACACTAATTTGAAAACATGTATGCACTAAGTGTCCATTAATGAATGAGTGAATAAAGAATACACACATGTATGCACACAATAGAGCACTACTCGGCCATAAAAAAGAATAAAATCTTGCCATTTGTGAAGACATGAATGGAACTTCAGGGTGTTATGCTAAGTGAGATAAGTCAGAGAAAGATAAATATCACATGATTTCATTTATATGTGGAATCCAAAAAAAAAAAAAATCCAGACTTAAAGAGAACAGCCTGGTGGTTGGCAGAAGGGAGGGAGGTTTGAGAGGGTGGCAAAATGGATGAAGAAGATCAAGAAATACAAATTTCCATCTTAGCTATGGCAATCAGACAGGAAGTAAAAGGTACCCAAATTGGAAAGGAAGAGGTAAAACTCACTACTTGCAGATGACATGATACTCTTCATAGAGAACCCAAAAGACTACACAGAAAATTGTTAGAATTAATAAATGAATTCAGCAAAGTAGCAGGGTACAGAAATGTGCCACATTTCTTTACACTAACAATGACATATCAGGAAGAGAAAGTTAAAAAAAAAATTAAATTGTGTCAAAAATACAATACCTAGGAACAAATAATACCAAGGAGGTAAAAGACCTATATATTGAAAACTATAAAACACTGATAAAAGAAGTTGAAGATGATTCAAAAAATGGAAAGCTATACCATGCTCTTGAATTGGAAGAAATGTTAAAATGGTACACCATCCAAAGGAATCTACAGATTTAAGGTGCTCTCTATCTAAATATCCATGACATTTTTCACAGAACTAGAACAAAAATACTAAAATTTATATGGAACCACAAAAGACCCAGAATTTTCAGAACAATCCTGAGGAAAAGGAACAAAGCTGGAGGCATATCCCTTCCAAACTTCAAACAACACTACAAAGCTACAGTAATCAAAACAGTGTGGTGTTAGAATAATAACAATATATATATCAGTGGAACAGAATAGAGTCCAGAAATAAACCCACACAGCTAGGTCAATTAATCCTGGACAAAGGAGGCAAGAATATGCTATGGAGAAAAGACAGTCTCTTCAGCAAGTGGTGTTGGAAAAGCTGGACAGCTATGTGAAAATCAATGAAATGAGAATATTCTGATACAACATATATAAAAATAAATTGAAAATGGCTTAAAGACTTAATTAAATACAAGACATGACACCACAAAACTAGAAGAAAACATTGGTGAAGCATTCTCTCACATAAATATTTTCTTATTTACATCAGTCTACCAAAGCAAAAGAAATAAAAGCAAAAATAAACAAGTGGGACCTAATAAAACATAAAAAGATTCTGCACAGCAAAGGAAACCATCAACAAAATGAAAAGACAACTTACAGAATAGGAGAAAATCTTTGCAAAGTATGTGACTGACAAGAGGTTAATATCCAAAATATAAAAACACATTGTACAATTCAATATAAAAAAGCCCTAGTTAAAAATGGGCAGAAACTTTAAATGGACATTTCTCAAAATAAGACATATAAATGTCCAGCACGCACATGAAAAGATGCTCAATATCCCTAATTACTAGAGAAATGCAAACCAAAACTAATGAGGTATTACCTCACACTGGTCAGAATGGCTATCATCAAAAAATAAACAAATAAAATTTCTAGAGAGGGTGTGGAAAAAAAGAGACTCCTCTTGCACTGCTGCTGGGAATGTAAGTTGGTACAGATGCTATGCAGAACAGAATGGAGGTTCCTTAAAACACTAAAATAGAGCTACCATATGATCCAGCAATTCAACTTCTGAGCATATATCTGGAAAAAACGAAAACTCTAATTTGAAAAGATAGATGCATCTCCACATTCATAGAAGCACTATTTACAATAGTCAAGACACAGAAGCAACTCAGGTGTCCAACAACTGACAACTGGCTTGAAAAGATGTGGTACATATATACCGTGGAATGTTATGGAGCTATAAAAAAAGAAATGAAATGTTGCCATTTGCAGTAACATGGATGGACCTAGAGATTATCATACTAGGTGAAGTAAGTCAAACAAAGGCAAATATTATAAGATATGTGGAATCTAAAAAATAATACAATGAATCTATATACAAAACAGAAACAGACTCATAGACATAGAAAATAAACTTATGGTTAACAAAGGGAAGCAGGGGATAAATTAGGAGTATAGGATTAACAAATACAAAAAACAGATAAGCAACAATGATTTACTGTATAGCAGAGGGAACTATATTCAGTATCTTGTAATAATCTGTAATGGAAAATAATCTGAAAATATTTATATAACTGAATCACTTTGCTGTACACCTGAAACTAAGACAACATTGTAAATCAACTATACTTCAATTAAAAAAAAGAAATGCAAACTTCCAGTTATAAAATAGGTAAGTCACGATATAAAGAATAACATGGGGAATATAGTCATAATATTGTGTTAACTTTGTATGGTGACAGATGGTAACCAGACTTATTGCAGTGGTTCTTTTGCAATGTATACATATGTCAAATCATTATGTTATACACTTGAAACCAATATAATATGGTATGTCGATTACACTTCAATAAAAATGAAAAAAAATCCAAAGTATAAGATAGACCATTGGACTTGAACAGAATGTGAAAAGTTCACTAATATGGTTCCAGATTCCACATTACAACCTTTAAGAAATTATCGCTTGTTCAGTTTTGCTGTCATGTCAAAGAAGGATATCCATAATTATCTGATAAATTTATTAAAATACTCTTTCCTTTTTCAACTGCCTATTTCTGAAAGGCTGGATTTTCTCCATATAAATCAAGTTGAAATCTTTAACCAAAAAAAACTTATCCCAATTGATTAAATTGCAGAATCTAGCTGTCTTCTATAAGGCAACATTAAAGAGATTCGTAAAGGTAGAAAATAATTTTAGTCTTCTCATTAGTATTTTTGGAAAATAAATTTTTCTTCAAAACTATGTCATTCATGGATCTATTATTGTCATTTTTAAATGAGTTAATAAGTATTAAATTTATTTTTAGTAATAATTTCTATTGTGTAGAATATCAGTGTGTGCATGTTAAGTTGCTTCAGTCATGTTCGACTCTGTGCGACCTCATGGACTGGAGCCTGCCAGGCTCCTCTGTCCAGGGGATTCTCCAGGCAAGAGTACTAGAGTGGGTTACCATTGCCTCCTCCAGGAAATATTAGTATAACCCATCTAATAACAAAAACTCTCTGTCATCCTCCATACTTTTTAAGTGTATAAAGGGATCCTGTCACCAAAAAATTGAGAACTACTGCTATAGACCATGATTTCTGTATACCAGAATAGCTGAACACTAGAAGCACCTGAAGAACTCTTAAAAAATATCAATGCCTGACTCCACCCCAGTAACTTAAATCAGAATTTGAGTTGGGAGCCTGGACATTGATATGTATATATACATATCTTCAAACTTCCTAGTTGACACTAATGTACATCCAGGGTTGACAATTATTGTCCTAGTGTACTGTTTTCTAAATTTGCCCAATCCTAAGTATTATCTGAGATGGTTGTTAAATGTCTTAGGTCCTTCCCTAGGTCTATGAACCAAATCTCTGGGGAAATGGGCTGAAACATCTGTCTGTGTAATAAACATTTCTGATGATTCTTTTTTTTGGTGCAAATTTATTTATTTGGCTACACTAGGTATTAGTTGCAGCATGCAAACTCTTAATTGCAGCATGTGGGGTCTAGTTCCCTGACCAGGGAAGGAACCTGGGCCCCCTGCATTGGGGGCATGGAAGCTTAGCCACTGGACCACCAGGGAAGTCACTCCAATGATTCTTAGAATGAGATGACTTTGGGAAATATTGCACCATTTCCTTCCCAACCTCCTCATGGAGGCTAGCTAAAGTGTTAGTTGCTAACAAAGGCATTACTCAACAAACTCAACCCACAAAGTTTGCAGTATACACTTTAAAACTTCCCCTGGGAAATTACCCATTCATATGAGATTCTGAATGCAGAAATGACTTTAAATTTTAAAGGTATAAAAACAATATAGTTAATGATTTGACAAGGTATTATTCTTATAGGGAGGGACTTTTTTCTAGGATACTCAAGTTTCACAGTTTGGTGGCAAGTACTTTGTACACCAGGGTTAGGACAGTGGATTTTGCATTAAGCAACTGACTCGTCAGCCCACTTGTTCAGAAGGACCTAAGTCAGAGGACTGGCAAGAACCAGTTTTTCTTGATTTGATTGTCTTGGACCTAGGATAAAAGCTTTGTAAACACTACAATTTCATTTCCTCCTGAATTGTAAGAAGGCAAAAAGATCCAAGGAGGGGGTCAACTGGGTTACCCTGGAGTGGTGATCAGAAAATGGTTTATGGGAATCATAGTGGAGAAGTGAAACTTGCCCGAGAATACACCCTTAAATTCCTACTTTTTATCTTTGGGTAAAACAGGAAGAAAAGTACTGCCAACATTCAGTAGTAATTTCCTGTCTGCAGCACCACAGTCATTCCTTTTCCTGGTCAAAGAAATGGAGAAATCACTACTACCAGTGCGTGGAGGCACAGATGTAGCCTTGTTTTTTATGTACTAAATGCGTAATGCCTGGCTCATAATAAATGCTTGATAAAAACAGGGGTCCTTTGTCTAGAGCTCAATGTTAAAAAGGTACAAAAGTATTACTAATTCTATACAGAACATTTCTTTTACGTAACTTGTTTTCAACAAGGTTCACGCTGAAAACTTGTAAAATCCTTTAAGAAAAACTTAGCTCGTCCAGAAAAGATTACCATCAAGGTGAAAACATGTCCTCTGGGGAGTGGAAGTGAGGGGGGTAAGGGGAGGAAACTTTCCCCTTTATAGCTCTTTACTGTTATATTTTTTAAACTATGAGCAGATGGTTTACAGACACATTTTAAAACGAAGTTAAGTATTTTTTGAAAACTAATTATATTTATTTATTCATTTTTAAATAAAGACACAGCTGTGCTGTGTCTTCATTGATGCATGGGCTCTTCTCTAGTTGGGGAGAGCAGGGGCTACTTTCCAGTAGCGGTGCACAGGCTTCTCATTGTGGGGGTTTCTCTTGTCCCAGAGCACAGGCTCTAGGGTGCATGGGCTCAGCAGCTGTGGCGCACTGGGCTTAGTTGCTCCATGGCATGTGGGATCTTCCTGGATCAGGGATCGAACCCATGTCTCCTGCACTGGCAGGCAGATTCTTTACCACTGAGCCACTAGGGAAGCCCAAGAAGCTTAAATATTGAAATAGATAATCATAGAAGTAGACTTCGCAGTGGCCGTGGAGACCCTTCTCTCCTCTTTAACCCCAACACTCAGAATAGGTCCAACTTCCTCTTCACTGTTATCTACAGGTGGAAGTATTAGAAAGTCCACAATTCTCTTCTTCCATCAAGAGGTATAATTATTTGAATATGAGTTGGCCATATGATTTACTTTGATTAATGGGAGGTACTTTGATTAATGGGATGTTAGCAAATCATTAGATTCATTAGAAAAGCCCCTGATGCTGGGAAAGATTGAAGGCAGGAGGAGAAAGAGACGACAGAGGATGAGATGGTTGGATGGCACCACTGAATCAATGGACATGAGTTTGAGCAAGCTCTGGGAGATGGTGAAGGACAGGGAAGCCTGGCGTGCTAAGGTTCATAGGGTTGCAAAGAGTCGGACACAACTGAGCAACTGAACAACAACAAATGTTAGCAAATGTTACGCAAGCAAAGTCTTGAGAAATACTGGTTCACTGGGGCCTGCCGTTGATGATGAGTGACAAGGACCCATTTGCCTTCATTGCCCCTACCAACTCTTGGACATGTTGGCAGAGCCACCTGGGGCCAGTCAGCCCCCATCTGATTCTCCAACTGACCACAGACACATGAGCAATCCCAGATAAGATCAGTTCAGCCTGGCCTGGACCAGTAGAAACCTCCTACAGAACTGTGAACCAAGTAAATGGTTGTTGTTTTAAACCACAAAGTTTCAGCATAGTTTGTTATGCAGCAATTGTAACTGATACAGTTTCTAAATTAAGAATTCTCTGCTCTAGTCAAATAGGTCCATTCGATCTCCACAACAAACTACTTGTTCGTCCACCTAAATATATATTTACCTTCATTCTGTATCCAAGATCTCTCTCTTTTCTTTGACAGCATCCTTAACCCCACCTCTCCACGACCAAGAGCTTCCTTTTCTAAACTCTTGAAATGCGCTTTATATCTGTTAAGCATGCCAGTGCTCATATTTAAATTCTATTGAAAATATTTATGTAGTTTAACAGAGATTAATGAGAGTTAAAGTAATTTTACAGAAATATGCAGTTTCATTTGTTCCTTTCCAATCTTAATACTATTTAACTCAATAATCTAACTTCCTCGTTACAAGTACAATATTTAACAGCTCTTATTTATCTTTGTATGTATATGTCCAAATTCTGCCATTGTAATGTTGACTTCTAAAGGCTAGAAACTCTTTCTCATCTCTCTCTTGAAGTGTTCTGTATAAGACCTAGCACATAACACATAAAGAATTGTGCTCTGCCTTTGGAGGCAGAAGAAACTGGATCCAAATCCCTGCCACCTACTAGCTGTGTGACCTTAGGTAAAACAGTTAACTTCTCTGAAAGCAAAACTTTCTTTACTGTAAAAAAAAAAATAATTCTACTTAATCTGTAGGGTTATTTTGAGGATTAAATGACCTATATCAAACTTTGAAACACAAAGCAGTCAGTATAAAACACATAGTAGGCGTGCTGCACATAAAAACTTTTCCTATTTAAAAAAGCCTCCTGTTCTAAGTCAAAGATCTCTCTTGGTAAATGTCATATTGCACTTGAAAGTATGTGGATTATTTTTGAGTATCTTTTGATGTTAATTTCTAACATAATCCCACAGTGATAAGAAAACAGACTCTGCATGATTTCAATACCTTTAGACCATGACATTTTTGTACCTTGTTTTATGTCCCTAGGGTGCATTCCAGTGTCTCCCAGTTTATAGTCTATGGGAACTTTAACAGAATTTGTATCCTACTGTTGTATAAATCTTAATTATGTTGAATTGGTTCATGGTGCTTTTTTGGGTCTACTATATCCTTCTACTTTTCTATATATTCATTCTATTAATCTTTGAGAGTTTGATACTGAAACTCCAACTAAAAATCTTAATTTATCTACTTAAAAAATCATTGCAATATATAGTGGAACTGTATGTAATTCTGTTCTGTATTTTCCAAGACTCCTGTAAATGTGTTATGATACTTTCATAATTTCAAAAAAAGAACAGCAGAGAAGAAATGATCATCCTAGAAGTAACATTTGATAAACTCTTTTATTGCCTTCTAGGAAAAAAAAAACCTCATGTTAAGATATAGGACACAGGTACCTTAAACCTGGCTGCTCAAAGTGTGGTCCTATGTGCATGAGCAGCATTGTCATCCACTGGTAGATTGCTAGAAATATAGATTGTCAATCCCTACCCTAGACCTACTGAAAGTGGATTTTAACAAGATTCCCAGGTGATTTCTATACATGCCAAAGCTTGAGAAGCACTGCCATAAAAGATGTTAAAGTAAAGCCAAGATTCATAGATTGACTTGACATGATATCTGGGCAATTAAGTAAATCCACTGGATTAGAGTTCTATCTAACCTCATTATTTGACAGGAATTTCTGACAAAGAGCCCCCAAAAGAAAGTTTGCATCATCATACACATCATAGTAATCCCTTAAAGAAATTTTAAGGAATTGCTTTCTTTTCTTCTCTTTTTTTTTTACTAATATAACAGACTTTGGTTTTATTTTGAGATTCCTTTTTACGTTGTTTTAAAAATAGCATGCAATAAATACTCATTGTAAAATAATACAATACAAGCACAGAGTACAGAAATCAAGGGTAAAGTGAAACTCTCCGTTCCTTTCCTCTCCCTCCCATCTCCCATAAAGCCCTCTTTCTAGAATTAGCCATTGTTCATTTTTTAAAATTATTTAATTAATTTATTTTACTTTACAACATTGTATTGGTTTTGCCATACATTGACTTGAATCCGCCATGGGTGTACATGTGTTCCCCATCCCGAATCCCACTCCCACCTCCCTCCCCATCCCATCCCTCTGGGTCTTCTCAGTGCACCAGCCCTGAGCATCCTGTATCATGCATCGAACCTGGACTGGTGATTCGTTTCACATATGGTAATTTACATGTTTCCATGCCATTCTCCCATATCATCCCACCCTTGCCCTCTCCCCCAGAATCCAAAAGACTGTTCAATACATCTGTGTCTCTTTTGCTGTCTCACATACAGGGTTATCGTTACCATCTTTCTAAATTCCATATATATGCGTTAGTATATTGTACTGGTGTTTTTCTTTCTGGCTTACTTCACTCTGTATAATAGGTTCCAGTTTCATCCATCTCATTAAAACTGATTCAAATGTATTCTTTTTAACTTTAAAGACAATGAATTGATTTCTACTAAACATGAATGGGGAGTGACTTGTAGGTTTAATATTTATCTTGAGTGTTTTTCATTAACCTTCAACACCTCATCCTTAGGAATTAAAGAGCAAGGGAAAGAGTTACAAAGAATGCTATTTGTTGTTGTGACTGGTACCTATAAATAGAAGTTGCTTAAACAAAGCTAACTCTTGAATCTATAATCCAGTACACACATTGCTTGAATTTTACTCTACGGGGACAGGAACCAAAGGAAGGCTTGATGTGGCCAGTAGAAGACAGAGATGGAAAATTTCCACCCCAGAAGACTTTCCACTAAGGGAGGAAATCTGGAGACAAAAGGGCTCAACGGCACTATTTTCACTTCCCTGTCACTTTGTGAAATAATGTTATTTGGACTGAAGTTTTAGTTTCTCCTCCATAGGCTTCATATGTCCCTGACTGCCTTTGTAAACATGAGTCAGTATAATGGCATGATAAAAATAGCATCAAGGGGGAAAATAAAACTAAGAAGAATTCCAAAGAGAATGTCAGTTTTTTTAAATTTAGAACTTCTCTGAGGTACTAGAAATTTCTACATGGCTTCAGAATGGATAGTCACTCTTCCTTCAGAAATCTACCCATATTACATAGTTTGGTGGAATTAGATCTCACAAAGATGATGCAGACTTAATTTTTCTAGGCTCTGTGACCTTTGAGCTAGGATCTAAGAGCTGACCAGACAGCTCTCACGAAGGACTTCTATGAACTTCTAATAACTTCTTGGTGACAGAAACTAAAAATTTGATTAGAAATCTGGGTGTAGAGCAATATTTAAATTGCTTGCAGGACTTCCCTGGTAGTCCAATAGTTACAACTCCACACTTTCAATGTAGGGGGCGTGGGTTCAATCCCTGGTTGGGAAACTAAGATCCCGCGTGCTGCACAACACAGCCAAAAAAAAAAAAAAACTAACTAAAAATAAAATAAATTGTTTGGGACCTTTGCTTTCCTGGGGGACCTGCCTGCAATGCAGGAGACACAGGTTCTATCCCTGGGTCAGAAAGATCCCCTGGAGAAGGAAATGGCAATCCACTCCCACTCTAGTATTCTTGCCTGGAAAGTTCCATGGACAGAGGAGCCTGTTGGGCTATAGTCCACACAACTGAGCGACTAACACTTTCACTTTGCCTTCCAGAGCCACTGTTCTAAATCAGTCAGGCTGGGGGAGAAAGATACATTTGGGGAGCTCAAAATTCCTTGGATTTTAAGTTTTATTATGCTGATTCTTTGTATTATAGTTCAGATTATCTAAAAATGCAGAGACAAGGATGCTAAGGAAAATGAAATCCATACCTTATCCAAAAAAAAACCCCAATTTTAACCTATTGGTTAATATATCCTTTTCATTTAATTCAGTCCTAGGCATGAATAAGAAGGAATACTAAGATTCAACTTTGCCTTTTCCTTTCTTCTTTTAAAAATCTGAAAGGCAGACACAAAAAATAATGAGATAGAGTTGGGTTTAGGGTAAAACTAATGCATGAAGGGAATTTCCTGGTGCTCCAGTGGCTAAGACTCCACACTCCCAATGCAGAGGACCACATGCCGCAACTAAAAAAAAAAAAAAAATCAAGAGTGCTTCAACTAAGCATCCTGCATGCCACAACGAAAACTGAAGATCCTGCGTGCCGCTGTTAAGAACCATTGCAGTCAAATAAAACAAACAAACAAAACTAATGCAAGAAAATTGAGATTCTCCATGAATCTGGTTGAATCTTTGGCCTCCTCAACTGAACAGAAATAAATTGTTACGGGACTAAAGCACAGTTCAGGCAAATACTCATTGGTGTGATCTTCAAAGAAGAGGTAAACAAACAGCATCAGTCAAATGGAAATTCTCAGTTGCTCAACTCAGGAACAGAAGATTTTTTCTCTTCAACACCAACTTATGGTAGAGGAAGTGAAGCTTTATTTTGACTTGAGGAGGAAGTATCTCTGTGTCCCGAGACTTGGACATCAGACTAGGGGGAGAAGGAAGAGGTTAACAGAGAAACATATAAAAACTAGGAAAGAGAGGCAGAAGTGTGTGTGTTGTTGTTGTTTAGTCGGTAAGTCATGTCCAGCTTACTGCAACCCCATGAACTGTAGCCTGCCAGGCTCCTCTGTCCATGGAACTTTCCAGGCAGGAATACTGGAGCCGGTTGTCATTTCCTTCTCCAGGGGATCTTCCTGACCCAAAGACTGAACCTGCATCTCCTGCGGCTCCTGCTTTGGCAGGCGGATTCTTTACCCTCTGAGCCACCAGGGAAGCCCTCAGAAGTATGTAAAGATGGGCAAAATGAAGCAAGAACTTGTAGCAAAAGTGTTTCCAAGGCAAATTTACTGTAGAGTTAATGATACAGATTTCAGCTTTGGTGTTAGAGATTTTTGCTAAATCTTTAAGGCAGAGAATGTCAAGTGATAGCAAAGACTGACAGAAAACAGAAGCCAAATAGTTCATGGTAAGAGCCAGTGAGGATGAGCTATTCTACACATGATACTTGGCCTTAAAATAAAACATATGGCATTAAGTTCAATTTGCACCTTTAATTTATATCATATTTCAATTTTGGATCATTTTTCAACTGGAAAAATTACAAAATGCTTCAGAAACTTTACAAATGCAGTAATCATATTATTTGATGCCAAAATGAAAATCTCTCTGAAGTGGAAAATGGGAGTTATTCAAGAGCAAACAGCATCCATTACAATCAATTATATTCTACATAACAAAATCTCTAGTGCGCAACAAGCCACTACAGCTTCATAGGAATTCAGAATGTTGTACTTAATAAAGCAGTTATAATCTGTCATTTTGTCCTCAAGATAAGCAGTACTGTCCTGGAGCTTACCTTATGGATGGTAGAAATTAGACCCACTGAAGTATAGTGAGAAATTTTTAAATGTCATATTAATTCTACCCTATGGAATATGCAACATGTTCCTAAACTCTCATATGTTCATGTGCATTTTTATAGAATATCAATTAAAATTAATCTGCAGCAGCAATGTACTAAAACTTTATATATAACACTGTAATTGCATCTGCAGGAAAGAGTGGTTATAAAAATGCCCTCTATAAAGTGAGAAAAATGAATATGGAAAAATAGAATCACGCTTTTAGAGATGTTACAAGTTATACATTATTATGAAAAAGTTGACCTTTATACCATTATGTACTATCAGAAGGGTGCCAGGGCTTTTGTTTTGCTGTTTTCCTGGAAGCACAGATCAAATTCAGTTTTAAATTGCTCTGGTCTATTGAGTCAGCTTGACAGGCACTGCTGACTAATTGCAGAGATCAGGAATAAGACTGAATTAGAAAGGACTTTGAGGGCTTCCGGTGGCTCAGTGCTAAAGCACCTGCCTGCTAATGCAGGAGACACAGGTTCAAACCCTGGTCCATTCCAGGAGATCCCGCATGCCACGGGGCAACTAAGTCCATGTGCTACCACTATTGAGCCTGTGCTCTAGAGTCCAGGAGCCGCAATTGCTGAAGCCCGCACACCTAGAGTCTGTTTTCTACAACAAGAGAAGCCACCACAATGAGCATCCCACATAGCACAACTAAAGAGTAGCCTCCACTCGCCACAACCAGAGAAAAAGCCTACTCAGCAATGAAGACCCATCACAGTGAAAAAATATAAACAAATAGAAATGACTTTGATGTACTGAGCTTGGGTAATGCTATAAAGATAAGTAAGGATATGAATTTTGGGGTCAAAAGATGAAAGATTTGGGGACTTCCCTGGTGGTCCAGTGGTGAATCTTACAATGCAGGGGGTGCAGGTTTGATCCTTGCTCAGGGAGCTAAGATCCCACATACCTCATGGCAAAACAAAACAAAACCAAAGCACAAAATAAGAAACCACTCATAACAAATTCAACAAAAACTTTAAAAAATGGTACACATCAAAAAAAAATTGATGAAAGATTTGGCCTTATTTATGTGATGCAGTCAGAGATGCAAAGTGAAAATATAGGGGTCATGGGAGAAAGACATTGGGATTGGAGATACAGATTCCCAGGTCATCCAAAGATAATAGAAAGTGTGGCAAGTTATGAGTTTACCAAGATAAGACACTGAGGGGAAAAAAGCAAGAATTTCAGTTCTAGGAAATAGATGGTTGATAGGAAACCAAAGAGCTTCGAAAGGAGAAAGTGAAGAGGTAGAATAATTAGCAGTGTGCAATGAGACCACATCCACTGGGTGGTAGAAGGGAGACCTCCCTAAAAGAGAGGTGGCATCAAATAAAGGACTGAGTAAATATATTATTATTGGAACAGATATGTGTTGGAAGTCAGTGTAGCTACTAAAATGGATGAGGTCAACCTCATCCATGACACTGGAAAGTTTGCACATAGAAGACAAGGGACAAAATAGCATACACAGCATCCTACTATTTTCATACAAAAGAGGACAGATGTAATCACTGAATTCATACAGGAGAAACTGAAGATCACAATTGCTACTCCGGAGTGCCCTGAGAGCTGGAGATCAGATGAAGAGAGAGGTTTAATTTTCACTGTATAAATTTTTTTGCCATTTATAATTTCTATCATGCAGACAAATTTTTAAAAAACAAACTATTAAAGAAGAGGTAAGTGAATAGCATTGGATACTGTAGAATGTCAAAAGAGGTTTAGGCTGAAATAATTGTCATTAGACTTGCTGACTCAGGGGCCTTGGGAACTCTTTAAAGTAGGTTCAGTTGGGTCATTTGATATTAAAAGAGAAAACTATATGGCAAAATGGCTGGAGAGTATACTTCAGGAAGACAAAGAATTTACACTGAAAGAGTTGAAGTTTGATGGAATAAATTTGGGAACTGATCAGTTGTGTGTATGTGCATATATACATACACATAGATATTTGATATCTACATACATACTGTTCTCTAGTTATGGGAAAGGCAATGATGGCTCTTACCTGGAACTGGCAATTGGCAAGTAGAACGTGACAGAAAGACAAAATGTTGAGGAAGAAAGTGCTGGCAAGAGCACTTAGAATTGAGTAGAGGTGGACAGGGTAGGGGAAGTCATGAGGATTGGGGGTGAGGTAAGTATGGATGATATCATAATGGAAATAGCTTTGAGGAAGTTTTGACACCAGGAGAAGCAACTGAATAACAGGAATAATATCCATTTAGAGGCATAGCCGTTCAACAGATGTATAGAAAATTGTATTATAAGATTTCAGCTACAAAGGATGTAATTCTGCTATATTAAAGTCAGCAAACAGAAAGCAGTTCCAAGCCAAATTCATAAGCTCAAGTCTTATCAAAAGAGCAAACTTGACGTAGTGCCAACTTTTTGATTACAGGAAATACTTGCGGAAAAGGATGATTTCCATAAAATGAGTAATTTAAGAGACAAAATCAAGAGTGACTATAATAAAAATTCAGCAGCTTGTATTTTAATAAAACAATAAATGTGACTTAACCCAACCAAGAGCAGATGGAATCACCCCCAAGAGTGGTAACGACATGCACTGCAGGTGAGCTCATAGGGACCCCATCAGAAAGTGTTTCTGGAGGTAGGTCAGACCCACTCTAGGATATTCATAGTATACCTGGTCATGGTTGAACCTACACTAGAATAAAATGAAACAGTGTTTGGCCCTGAAGTTGCTATGACTTTTTACAGCTAAGTTTTTTAATTTTCTTTTTTTTGGAGTATAGTTACTTTACAGTGTTCTGTTAGTTTCTACTGTACAACAAAATGAGTCAGCCATACATATACATACATCCCCTCTCTTTTGGACTTCCTTCCATCCAGGTCACCGCAGTGAACTGACTATAGTTTCCTGTGCTATACAGTATGTTCTCATTAGTTATCTATTTTATACAAAGTAAGTGAAAGTGAAGTCGCTCAGTCGTGTCTGACTCTTGCGACCCCATGGACTGTAGCCTACCAGCCTTCTCCCGCCATGGGATTTTCCAGGCAAGAATACTGGAGTGGGTTGCCATTTCCTTCTTTATTATACAAAGGATCAGTCAAACCCTATCTCCCAATTCCGCTCACCACCTCCTCCAGCTAAATGCTTTACAGGCTTCAAAAACCTGGAGACATCCTTAGGCCTGATTTTAGAGGATTACACTGCAAATGAACCTGCCCCTGGGGCAATGAGTCTGGTCCTTCCAGTGGTAGCAGGTCAAGTCAAATTTGGGACTAATAGAGAAACTGTCTGTGTTATGGCGCATACATGGAGATTGCCTTTTTGAATGGATCTAAGTAATGTTCCATGGAATAACGCAGCAAATTAAAAAAGACTTTAACTGAAATAAAATGACAGTATACTTTTTAAAGGTATAAATTTCCAAGATAAGTCATAGGTCAAAGGTGAATAAAATAAGCTCATTAAGTGGTATTCCCATCTCTGCAGCCATGAAATTAAAAGATGCTTGCTTGAATAAAGACCTGAACAAAGAGTCAATGAGAAAAAAAAAAAGACGCCTGCTCCTTGGAAGAAAAGTTATGACCAATCTAAACAGCATATTAAAAAGCAGATTGAAGTAAGCCAGAAAGATAAAGAACATTACAGAATACTGACGCATATATATGGAATTTAGAAAGGTGATAACGATGGCCCTATATGCAAGACAGAAAAGGAGACACAGAAATACAGAGCAGACTTTTGAACTTTGTGGGAGAATGTGAGGGTGGGATATTTCAAAAGAACAGCATGTATACTATCTATGGTGAAACAGATCGCCAGCCCAGGTGGGATGCATGAGACAGGTGCCCCGGCCTGGTGCACTGGGAAGACCTGGAGGGATCGGGTGGAGAGGGAGGTGGGAGGGGGGATCGGCATTGGGAATACATGTAAATCCATGGCTGATTCATATCAATGTATGACAAAACCCACTGGAAAAAAAATAATAATAATAATAAAAATTTTAAAAAAAATCAAATAAATATGAACCATATCATGTACTGTCAAAAAAAAAAAAAATGTCCAAAAGAGAGAAAAAAAAAAAAAGCAGAGACATTACTTTGCCAACAAAGGTCCATCTAGTCAAAGCTGTGGTTTTCCCAGTAGTCATGTACGGATGTGAGAGTTGGACTATAAAGAAAGCTAAGTGTCGAAGAATTGATGCTTTTGAACTGCAGTGTGGGAGAAGACTTTTGAGAGTTCGTTGGACTGCAAGGAGATCCAACCAGTTGATCCTCAAGGAAATCAGTCCTGAATACTCATTGGAAGGACTGGTGTTGAAGCTGAAACTCCAATACTTTGGTCACCTGATGCGAAGAACTGACTCTTTGGAAAAGACCCTGATGCTGGGAAAGATTGAAGGCAGGAGGACAAGGGGATGACAGAGGATGAGATGGTTGGATAAGATGGTTGGATGGCATCACTGACTTATTGGACAGGAATTTGAGTAAGCTCCGGTAGTTGATGATGGACAGGGAGGCCTGATGTGCTGCAGTCCACGGGGTTGCAAAGAGTCAGACACGTCTGAGCAACTGAATTGAACTGAAGTGGAAATGTTTACATATTCAGAGTCTGGAATTTAGGTTTGATTAGAGTTAGGTAGAAAAAGATAACAGAAGCAGATATTATTTGGGACAGGATTACTCTTTCTTAGTTTAATTGAAGCCATCAGGGTAAACTAGTGAAATTATTTTGAGAACTGTAAATATTTTTCTGCTTTTGGGCTAGAATAACTGACCCATTTGCAGATAGACTTCTCTGTCCTCCAGTAAAGATACAGACTCAGTAAAGATTCATTTGAGCATTAAAATTAAATGTGACTTAAAATACTATTTTTTAAAATGGAAAAGTTATACATATACACAGTAGAAACTTCAAAAAGATATAGTGTAGAAAATTAAGATTCATTTCCAAAAGACAATTGGTTGTTTCTAGTTTCTTGTATATCCCTATAGAAATAGTCTATGCTTTAAAAATACAAATTAGAGCATATTATGTCTTCCATGCTCTTTTTAAACAATGTATCTTGGAGATTTTTTCCTATTATTAGACATAAAATTACCTCACTAATTTTCTACAGTAGGGATATACTCCCAGGTATTTGGACAATATCGTATTTATGAATATTTTTTCTCGGTTGTTTCTTAAAGTTGCCACAAATATCTTTTAACATATCTTTGTGTACAGGTGCAAATATATCTTATGGATAACTTTTAGAAATGGTATTGTTGGGTCAAAGGGTATGAATATTTAAAATTTTGGAAAATAACAGATACTGGAAAATTGCCTTTTGAAAATGTTTATGATCTCACCAATAGTGTATGAGAGTGCCTCCTTCCCCACAACCTTGCTCACTCAGGGTACTATTGAATTTTTAAACCTTGGTTAATTTGAGAGAGAAAACTTTTTTCATTTGCATTTTTTAAAATTATGAGTCCAACTGAGAAATAATACTTCTTAAAAATTAAAGGCTAATGATGAGACAGAATTTGAGAAATCATCTTTGACTTGGCTCTCTTTTGGGAGAGGGGTCCCAGGGAATTTGTTAGAGGAATACATTTATGTTTAGAGGGTTCTTACATAACATGAAGCAATAAACTATTTTAACAAGAGGCAGTTTCATAGATAGGTTTCATTTTTCAAAAAGGGGAAGAAACACCATTCTGTGGCTTGATGTGGGTTTGTCAGTTATTGCCTCCCCCCTTCTTGGGACTTCCCACTCTTCTTTAGCACAAATCAGACTTGAGCAAAAACAACTTTTTCCATAGGATCAGTTATAAAAAGAATGGCAAGGGCAATGACCAACTTAGTTTATTGGTTTTATCAGGGAAAGTAGACTCACCAAAGGCTTGCGAACATTTCTGGTCAAAGCACTGGCTGGCTTATTCATCTCTATATGGTCAATCGTGGTATTTCTCCAGGACCAAAGGCACGGACTGGTTAGTGAAGGTAAGCAAAGGAGGCAACAAACCCTATGACTGTGAACTCTATCTGTCATTTCTCTTCTCACCCTTTCTTAACCCTTTATCAGCAGAACTCAGATCCAATCTCATGACATCTAAAATGCTTTTCTCATTTACCAGGTCAGAAGTGAGTGGGAATGTAAGCAAGTATTCAATGGAGTTAGACAATGAAGAGAAATTAAGCCAAACCCTCCACTTCTCTTACCTCAGACTCACATTTTGGACATTTCTAAAACTTTTTTACTTAAAATTTTGACTGATATGATCAAGTATTTGTTATGTCATTTCTTCAGTCACTGTTTGCTAATTTCTACATGGGTTTAGCATCTGCGTCTTTTAAAGAAGGCCTAAAAACCTAAGCAGAATTTTGCAGGGACAGAACAACTCAAATTTGGTCACAGGAACATAGTTTTAGAGATGAATACAATGACAATAAATTCCAATGTGACTCTCAATTATTCGCTGGATAAAGTTGTGATAAGTGTTTTTCTGTGTGGCAGGATATACGCTAAGTAAATGTGATTGACAGTGATGAGGCTTTTCAAATTGCCATCTGGGTGATTTGGGAAAAGTCTCCCTATTGGTATTAAAGACAGTACATGCACAAGTGGGCTTTTGTTTGAATTATCTTTATATCTGCTCATTCTTTTTTTGAGCACATCTTTATGTGCTTGAATATAAACTTGATTTGACCAGAATATTCATACTCATATTTTTAGATCATTTTTTGTGTACATCAGTTGTAAGAAGCTCGTGTTTCCGAGCTTGAGAAGCTTTCTGGAGGAGTGGAGAGTATTTCAAATTTGTGTAAAACATTCATATTATAATGGTAATTTGGGGGATCTACATATGTGAGCTAATTTTATTATTTCAGAGCAAAGTGATGTTTTCAATAGTTATTTCAAGTTACTAGAACATTTCCAACCACAGACCTAATGATTATCTTAGATATATAAGATATTGTCCCTCTGAGCTCTTCATAAGCACAATAGAATGTAAATTTCCCTTCATTAACTAACTGTAGTTACTTTCCTTCCAATTTTTTTTTGCAAAGTTTCAATCTTATTGAAAAATGGAAAAAATACTTCAATGAACAAACGTTTCTATCAATGAACACACGTTCAATAGTGCAATGCACACACGTTTCTAGTAATCACTTGTAGCATTTCGTCACATTTATTTTTTCTCCTGCTATGTCTCTCTCTCTCTCTGTACATATACATAAACACACACATACACAGGTTGTTTTCTTTCCTGAACTATTTGAAAGTATATTGTTGATTTCAGGACAGTACCCTCAAATTTTTGACCCATATCTCCTAAGAAAAAGAGTAATCTTCTGCATGACTATAATGCTAAGGAAATTTAATCTTAATACTATTATCTAATAGTTGATCCATAGTCAAATTTCTCTAATTATCCACATGTCCTCTAGAGAGTTTTTTAATTCAGGATTCAGTCTTGCATTGCCTTTGGTTGATATGCTTACAATTAAGTAAATGTTAATGGTAATAGCCATAATTAACAATATAATTAACAATTAAGAATTATAACACCAAGGAGATTTAGTATCAATTCTATCATGATTGCTTTTCTTATTTTTTCGTCCTTTCATTAGTATCAAAATACTTTTAAAGTAATTCCAAGTGATCAAAAACTTTCATTTTTCTGTTTGTGAGACATAAAGACAGCATATGAAGAAAAATCCAAACTATGACAAAAATATATTTACTAATATATCTGCATCAAAATTTATATTTTCTGAAATAAGGAAATTTATATCCAGATAAAGCCCCTGAAAGTAGCTGTTCCCTTTGTTCATAAGGATCTAAGTAGAACTGAGCAGAAAATTATTTACTTGCTGATGTTAATATGGAAAACAGAGGCCTTTTGACTTACGATTATTTTAGCCATCAAATTAGAGTTTTGGCAGAAAAAGAGACACAGAAATACAGAACAGACTTTTGAACTCTGTGGGAGAAGGTGAGGGTGGGATGTTTTGAAAGAACAGCATGTATATTATCTATGGTGAAACAGATCACCAGCCCAGGTGGGATGCATGAGACAAGTGCTCGGGCCTGGTGCACTGGGAAGACCCAGAGGAATCGGGTGGAGAGGGAGGTGGGAGGGGGGATCGGGATGGGGAATACGTGTAAATCTATGGCTGATTCATATCAATGTATGACAAAACCCACTGAAATGTTGTGAAGTAATAGCCTCCAATTAATAATTAAAAAAAAAATTAGAGTTTTGGGAACTAACTCATTAAGTAAGAATCACTTCATGTTTGACAGAAGAATCGGTAATCTCAAATTATATGTTTTATAACAGGAAATGAAACAAAATAAGGAATATTTTAGAACCTCCATCAACAAATACCACAGAATATGAAATAACAGGGACATAAACCAAGGTGTATGATTAAGTGAATGGTTATTTTCAGCTCTAAAGAACATGTTACTTTCAAAGATAAGAGTCAGGAAAATGCAGGAGATCCAAAGAAACACCTTGTTTGGGTAAAGTTCTTGTATTATGCATTGGAAAAAAAACCTGATGTAACATAGGTTTAGTTTCATTATTATAACTAGATTAAGAACAAAGTAATATTCAAGTTTTTCAATGATAACCTTTCAGTGGTTTATTTGCAAGTCCCCCAAATCAAGATCTTTAAAAAACATAGATTGGAATGAAAGGATCTAAAATTTAGATTATAGGGGAAATAAAGAAATGAAGAGATGAAATAGAGTATTTTGGGGATGGAGGCATTATGAAAAAATAACATTTCTGGTATGTCACCTACATATAATCTTAACAAGACAGCTTGCTTCACTATAAATATGAGGCAAAAATAAATGTGCTCATCTGATCGGAAAATTTAAAAAAAGTAATAGTGTATTGAAGAATATCAGTGGAAACAGTTAATTTTAGACACTGATGGTGAGAGAATAAATTGGCCCAAGCTACTTGAAAGACAATTCGTTTTCTCCAAATCTGACCTGGGAAAACATTCCTGGAGGCACATGAAGTTGCACATAGTCAACAAGCAAGAAAAACCTTCATGTCTACTATGAGAAATTACTTGCTAACATAAGTTGTGCCTGTTATTTTCCATGAAAAGGCAGACCTACATAAGCAGGCATGCTGAGAGATGGGAACTAAACCGCACCCCAGCTAGCTAGGTTCAAGATCATCTATTAAACAGACAATAACATTTTCCTGTCCCTATTTCTGTGACGTTACATACATGATGCCCTGAGGCAGTCCCATCTAGTGCCTCCATTTTTGTGTGGCTATGGAGGTCTTCTCTGCACTGTCTCAACCACCTAGCTTCTCAGAAGTCTTAGTTCGCATACATGCAAACTGTCTTTTTAAGGACAGGATCTCTTCTGCCACCGTATCATCCCCCAATACCCCCACTTCCTACCAATCCTCCATCTTCCTGCTTTTCTTTTGCTACAATTGCCAGTTACTCCATTTAAAGGACCGTCTCAATAATTTATTTCACTGTTCAAGGTAGCAGCTGGATTTTGCTGAGGTTCTGTGCAATCCTGATAAATATATTGGGGTAGGAGAGACAAGAACTTAGAATTTCTTTCTAATTTAGGGACAAGGATTTTGAATGGATGGCCAGGGGCTCTGGAATGTTGAGATATGAGACTTGATGGGTGGTGGTGCAATGGGGATGGATAGGGAAACAGGGCTCTCGGACAGAGGAAGAAGGGCATGAATGCCTGGGTTGGGCATGGGGTGTGGGTGAACTGGGAGGAGTCCAACATGGCTGGGGTCCTGGGTCCTGTGAGGACAGGCAGAGATTGAGATGAAGAAGGCAAATAAGAACCATGTATCACAAGGGCCTAACATGTGTGGACTTTATCCTGGAGGTAATGGGGAGCTGTTGATATTTAAACAGGATATCTGTAATATTAAATTACCCTGTGGTTGTAAAGTTAAGGGCAAGGCAATGCCAGGCTACAGCAGTGGGAATAGTTAAGGAAAGTGGTCATATGGTTAGATTAAAAGAGCAGACGAATGTGGGTGAACCTAGAGGCCATCATACAGAGTGAAGTTAGAAAAACAAATATCGTAGATCAATGCACATATATGGAATATAGAAAGATGGTACTGAGGAACCTATTTGCAGGGTAGAAAGAGAGGCACAGACATAGAAAACAGATATGTAGACACAGTGGGGTAAGGAGAAGGTGGGATGAATTGAGAGAGTAGCATTGACATATATACACTGTGTGTGTGTGTCCAACTCTTTGTGACCCTAAGAACTGTAGCCCGTTAGGCTCCCCTACCATGTATAAAATAGACAGCTAGTGGGAAGCTGCTGTATACACACGGAGTTCAGCTCCATGCTCTGTGATGACCTAGAGGGGTGGGAGGTGGGGAGAGGGGTGGGGAGGGAGGCTCAAGAGGGGGAAGATATATGTATACATATAGCTGATTCATGCTGTTGTACAGCAGAAACCAAATGCTACATTGTAAAGCAATTATCCTCCAAGTAAAAACACTTTTTAAAGAAAAAAATTTTTTAGAAAGAGCAGAATAGAAATTATTTCTATATCTCAAAGACATATGAACACTGATACACAACTGACTCAAGCATGTAGCACTGTGGGGTGGGCACTGGCTGTATTCTTAGCTTTTCTTTCTATATTTCACTGCATTTTACTTCCCTTCTTCGGCAACGGTTGTTATTACGTAAGAGTCGGGACTGGTACCCTTTTCCTGGAAGGACTAATTGCTTCTCATGACTGTGCAATATTAACTGCTCTCAACTAGGCATTAGTGTAATGTTTTAAGAATAGACCACACACTTCGGGGTTAGAAAATCTGAACTTGAATCTTGCCTCTACTACTTACTTGCTTTGTGATCTTGGGAAGGTCATTTGTCCTATCTTTTTTTTTTTAAAGAAAGTTACCTAATGCTAATTGGATGTTCTTTTATTTTTGTTTTTTTTTTCCATTTATTTTTATTAGTTGGAGGCTAATTACTTTACAATATTGTAGTGGGTTTTGCCATACATTGACATGAATCAGCCATGGATTTACATGTATTGCCCTATCTTAATCTCAGTTTTCTCATTTGGAAAACCTGGATAATGATAACATCTAACAGTGCAGTGCTACTGGAAGTTTAGGGGTAATGGTTGGAAAGCACCCAACACAACTGTGATTATTATTGTGTCCTATCCCAGTTATTGCACCTGCTTTTCAATTTAGGTCAGGATAGGCAAGCCATAACCTGTGGGTCAAATTGGCCCTTTGTTTTTGTAAATAAAGTTTTACTGGAACACAGCCACACCCATTTGTTTACATGCTGTCTCTCACTGCTATCCTGCTATGATGGCCAAGTTGACTAGTTGTGACAGACACCTAAAATATTAAATATTCGGCCATTTATAGAAAAAGTTTTCTGAACCCTAAGTTGGGTTTTTCCAAACATTTCCTCTTACCAGTCTCTTCCCTCTTGAATTTTTCTCTTTAAATCCATGCTTGTGTTGTTTGAAGGTAAATTAAAAGTATGTCTATGTACAGAGTTATAATGACAGTTTTCTGAAAAGTGCTAATATAGAAGGAAGAATTCATATTACGATTTCTTCTGAAATCCAAGTAAATGATTTAACAATGTGCTGCACTTCAGTACATATTTCTAAGTTGTGAATTTGCACAGCAGGTTAATTTTGGTATTCCCCTGTCTGGTAATGATTAATGGAGGCTAAATTTGTCTAGAACATCTCATCTGCAAATGTCCTTGAAAGTCTTTTCCTTCACACTTCAAAATTTTTTTTTTCTTTTTATTTTGGTTTGGGGTAGAGCCGATGAACGATGTTGTGACAGTTTCTGGGGAGCAGTGAAGGGACTCAGCTATACACACACATGTATCCATTTTCCCTCAAACTCTTACTCAGTCATGGAAAATTCCCCAGATGTATCTCGGTCTCTATCTTTTCTATGATGAGAAATAAAAATGCAAGTGATAAAATATCTTTGAACAATTGAAATAATCCATTGACTTATGTTTTACCATCTCGGATAAAATTAAGTCAAATATTTATTTGAAGTACAACTTTGAAGAGTGAGGTCTTCTAAAAATTTTGTAATTACTGAAGTTTATTAAGAAAAATGCCAACAATTAATCAAAATAAACCCAAATAACTTTCTCTCTTTTAAAATTTTAAGATATCATGATACATAGTACTATTCTAATTCTAGTGGTACATTAAAGGGATTTTATAAAGATCAAATGAGTTAACATATGTATAATTTAGGAGTTTCACACATTACTCTCTCCACAGCTTGAGAAAAATCTTGCAAAAGCTGCTCTAGCATGCTTTCTGCTGCCCTCTGCTGCTCATTTTCAGAAACAGATTTTGATTCTGAGTAATACCTCGGGCTTCCTGATGGCTAAGCGGTAAAGAATCTGCCTGCAATGCAGAAGATGCAGGAGACACAGGTTCGATCCCTGGGTCTGAAAGACCCCTTGGAGGAGGGCATGGAAACCCACTCGAGTGTTCTTGCCTGGAGAATCCCATGGACAGAGGAGCCTGGTGGGCTACAGTCCATAGGGTCGCAAAGAGTCGGACACGACTGACGCATGCGCACAGGCAATGCTTACCTCACTTATTTTCTTCTCTTAATATAGTCAAAAGCCCATGCAATATTAAAGTTTGAGGGGATTCTATAATAATCCCACATTCTCAGTTTACGGATAAGAAGTTGAGTCTCTGAGAGGTTAACTGACATGCAAGCGTGGGCCCTGTTTCCTTTCCTATTTTTGTCCATGCTGTGCAGCTTGTGGGATCTTAGCTCCCCAACCAGGGACTGAACCCAGGTCCTCTGCAGTGGAAGTGTGGAGTTCTAACCATTGAACTACCAGGGGATTCTAGCGGGCTCTGTTTTCTGACTGATCAGCATTTGAATGCCTGCTGGTTATGGACATAGTACTTAATTTCGATACACAGAAAATGAGAATAATAGTACCTGCATCTTTGAATTTTTGTGAGGATTCATTGATTTAGTACATAAAAGGCACTTAGAACAGTGTCTGGGTTGTAGCTAGTGTAAATGCTAGCTCTGTTATAGACCTGCCATTAACTAGACTAAAACCACAGCAAGATCAGAACTAGAATTCTAGTCTCTTGACTACCAGTTCAATAGTTTTTTTTGAGTCTGCATAGCAACCGAATTTTACCTTCCAATGTCCAATGTGGATTTTTAGTATGTGACCTGCTCACGTTGGAAGTTCTTGTAGTTTCTGTGACACTATCGACACTGCAGAGCTTGTTGCGGCTCATTACTCCTTGTACTGTTCAAGGCAGGTTCCCCACAGAAATTATTACCTCTACAAGCTTCTCAAGCCTCCAGATAGAAAATCCTGCAGCTCACACTTGGGAGACGACGTCACTGTTGACTGAGAGTAAGCCTTCTAATGAGTTCCCTGATTGAATCTCCAGTGCACGGTTAGACACCTGCACCCAGTTACCCCGCGTCTGACTCAAGACGAACTGAAGTAAACCCATCAGCTCCTTTCCTGGCTCCTTCTCCTGATCTCTCCATTTTGGTCAATGCTGGTGTCAACTGTCAGCATGCCTAGAGGCAGTTACTTCTGACTCCTCTCTCTTCTTCACTACCAAGTCCAGGAGTCATGGCCTCTCAAGTTCATTGCTTCTCTTCCTTTTCTGCTTCCTTACTCTTGGCTCCTGCCCCTAAACAGCTCAGGTGGGCATGAATCCAGAAGCTCCTAACCTGGGTCCTGGACTCCAATTTCATTCTGCTGACATTCATCTTGCCCTTTATTCATAGATCACATCATGCCTTGAAAAACCTTGGTTACCTTCCAGAGGTTTGTACTGCCTTCAGCGTAAACTTAAAGTCCTCAGCCTTGCATGTCCCAATATACCTCCCTGACCTTTTCTCTCACTCCTTTCTCATAGGAATTTGTTCCTTTAGGCATGGGTGTCTCTGTCCCTTGGTATTAGGACACATTTTCTGCTTTTCCATCATTGGTCTTACCACTGTACTGGTCTGCCTTGGGCCCTATGGTAGGGCTCTTATTCTACCAGAATTAAGGTATCAACAAAGCTCTCAGCCCATGATAAATAGGGCAAAGAGGCTTTTATGTGTGTGTTAGTTGCTCAGTCACATCCGACTCTTTGTGACCCCATGGCCTATATATAGCCCGCCAGGCTCCTCTGTCCGTGGGATTTTCCACGCAAGAATACTGGAGTGGGTTGCCATGCCCTTCTCCAGGGGATCTTCCTGACTCAGGGATCGAATCCAGGTATTGGCCATTACTCAAAACAAAATCCACTTCCTTCACTACTGTGAACGAGCAGAGGTTATCTGGAGAACTTATACACATCAGCCGCATAAAATGAGAGAAGAATCCACTATGATTTAATATGAAAAGAAATGTGATAAACAGGTGATTTGGGATAATGGCTGAATGGGAACAAGGGGGACTCAAGAATGATTTTGCATTATCACCTTGATGATCTTCTAAGTCTGTGTTGTCCAATACCTTAGCCACATGGTATTTTTAGTTTCAATTAAATGAAGTTAATTAATTAGTGAAATTCAGTTTCATTAGCCACATTTCAAGTGCTTAGTAGTCACATATGGCTGTTAATATTTTGGACAACACATATGTAGATCAATCTATCATCCAAGAAAATTCTCTTGGACTGTACTGGTCTAGATTTTTCATTTGCTTCTCTAAGTCATCTACCCCTGATCTACTGCTTTCCAGTTTCTAAAGTATAACTGCTCTAGTCTCTTCTCTTGTTCTCCCTTTTCTCATGTATTATATTAAAAAAAAAACAATTTACTGTTGTTTTAGTGAAGTTTGGAGGGGGATAAAGAATACAGGTATATGTCTAATCCATTATTTTTCCTAAAAATCTTTGCTTTTCTCTCCCTCAGTGTGATCTTGCTTTTGGGCTCATATTCTGAGTAATCACAGTCACTTCAGGGGTCCCTTTGGCTTGGGCTGGCCTCTGAATTCCAGCTTGCTTCCATAAAGCCATAGCATCAGCTGGGGATGCTGGGGGTGGGAGGGAGGTGGCGCAGTGGGGACATTTCTGGTTGTTGTCACGTAGTCACATGAGCATCCATGGTAAGTTCTCATCATTCACCTGGCCCCTGGTTAACATTCTACAACTATCATGTCTGCAATCTGCCCATCCCCAATGGAGGTTTTCACCAGGTTTGCAGGCTCTGGGCAGCATGCTGGTACCTAAGCAGACTTTACAAGGCAGCCTTAGGCTGGTCCACCCGGGCATTCCATTTGGTTGGTTTTCCTCCTGTTCCTCAGGTTCTACGTGGGGGTTAGGGCACAGGCCTCATCTACTCAGGGCTCCCCTAATCTGTCTTGTGCCATCCTCTTTCCCTCCACAGGGATTCCATCCACTGAGTCTATTGTTGATATGTCAATATGATGCCCTAAGTCATTTGGTAGTGGCTTAGTTGCGTTCAACTCTTGCAACCTCATGGACTATAGCCCACCAGCCTCCTCTATCCATGGATTTCCCAGAGAAGAATACTGGAGTGGGTCGCCATTTCCTTCTCCAGTGGATCTTTCCGACCCAGGGATCGAACCCGGGTCTCTTGCATTGCAGGCAGATTCTTTACCACTGAGCCACTTGGCTCAGTGACCGAGCCGTCAGTCATTTAGGGTTCTGGATTCTGAAAGGTAAAAGCTCAGGTTATGGAATCCCCAAATTCATTTCTCTAAAACTATGATTTCTACCAAGACTTTCTAAAGATTCTTTAGCAAGTCAAAAGCTGGGAGATGTGGTTTTGCTCTGATTTTCCACAATGATAGTCTTAGGTCCTGAAGGTAGAAGACCCCACTTGCAATCTGGGTGGAGTGAAGTGGGAGGGTCGTGAGGTCACTGCATCACTAGGAAGCCTTAGGATAAACCTTCTTGCTCTGTTAATTATCTTCTCATGTATAGAAGATTTGCCTTTTCAACTGGATGTTCAGTTTGTTAAGAACAGAACCACACAAATTTCTTTTGGAAAGAACATTTTCTTACTGTTATAAGTGTGTCCAGCAGACAAGAATCACTTCACAGATGTGTTGAAGACCTTTAACTTTGTAGCTTCATGGTACATGCCAGTGCCTGGAATACAGTAAACATTTAAATCATTAATAAATCTTCTGAACATATTTTGGAATAGTTCCCCCTAAAAGAAATAAACACTGAAAACATTGGTGGTTGTGGTTTAGTCGCTAAGTCACGCCCAGCTCTTTTCGACCCCATGGACTGTAGCCCATCAGACTCTTCTGTCCATGAGATTTCCCAGCAAGAATACTGGAGTGGGTTGCCATTTCCTTTTCCAGGGGATCTTCCCCACTCAGGGCTAGATCCCACATCTCCTCCTTGGCAGGCAGATTCTTTATCACTGAGCCACCAGGGAAGCCCACTAAGTACATTACGTTCATAATACTAACTTTATACAATTAAAACGTTAACTTGGAAAATAACTTCATAAATATAAAAGAGATGCAAAAATTAAAAAAAAAAGAATCCTTAGGGTTAAGATAATCCTTTTCTAATATGACCTGTCAATTTCAGGCTCAAATTAATGGGTCTGTTTTAGAAGCCCAGCCCTTGAGGCCAAACCAGGTCAGTTCTCTTTGCTCTTGTCTGTTGTTCCACTGACAAGAGTGTCTTTTTTGGAAAATGCAGCTGTGGATTTCCAGCCTATTCTGCTGCTGCTGTTAAGTCACTCAGTCATGTCTGATTCTCTGCAACCCCCCAGACTGTAACCTGCCAGGCTCTTCTGTTCATGGGATTTCCCGGGCAAGGATACTAGAGTGGGTTGCCATTTCCTTCTCCAGGGGATCTTCTCATCCCAGGAATCTAATCTGGGTTTCCTGCATTGGCAGGTGGATTCTTTACCACTGAGCCACTTGGGAAGCCCCCAGCCTATCCTGCTGCTGCTGCTGCTAAATCGCTTCAGTCGTGTCCGACTCTGTGCAACCCCATAGACGGCAGCCCACCAGGCTCCCCCGTCCCTGGGATTCTCCAGGCAAGAACACTGGAGTAGGCTGCCATTTCCTTCTCCAATGCATGAAAGTGAAAAGTGAAAGTGAAGTCACTCAGTCATGTCTCACTCTTAGTGACCCCATGGACTGCAGCCTACAGGCTCCTCCATCCATGCGAGTTTCCAGGCAAGAGTACTATTCTCGTCACCTTAGAATCCAGTGAGAACTGCTGACAGTGGGAGGGGGCGGGTGCAGGCAGAGGAAAAGCCCACAGAAAAGTTCCCTGGTAACTGGGGTAGAGGTAAACACGTCAGTCAGGCACAGGAACATTTCCAGGACATACAGTAAAAACTAGGACGGAGAGAGCAAGAAAGCCATCCTGGGCAGCAAAGGGAGATGAAGGCTTCATGGTCCTTCATGACAGGTTGACAGTGAGTTAATTTCATACCCTGCCACTGCTGTTCATTATTTCATTCAAGTTAAGGATCCTTTGATTTCCTCCTCAAGGCAGACACCTGCGCTAGCTCCCAAGAATAAAATACGGTGATGAGCAAGATATAGCTCTCATTTTCAGTAGAATCTGCCACCAATTCCCTCGTTTTCCTATAACCCACTAGTGATGCTGCTTCCCCAGTTTGCAGCTACTCAATCACTCTCCATTTCCTTCAGGGCAGAAGGCAGATGCCCCTGCCTGACTCCCAAGGCCCTTTAGGGTTCAACTTCAGTCGACATCCCCAGCCCTCTCTTCTTAGGCTCAGTGTCTCATATATGCCATGTAAGGCCATCTCATCAATTTCTTATAACTCTGTGACTAGGGATTGAACTCCTAGGCTTCAGTTTATCTGAAATGCCACCTTCTCTGGGACATAGCCTGTCATCTCTCCTCTTTTACCCCAGGTTGTTACTCAGAAACTTGTTGAAGGAGGGAACTGTGTCCATTTCATCTTTATACCTCCAGCACACGCCAGCGCTGTGGTACCACAGCAGGTACAGAATGAGTAAGAGCTTGGGGAATGAATGAAATCAACTTATTTATTGCCCTTTACTTTCTTGATAGCACAGCTGCCCATTTGTGAGACTCCCATCTTCTTGTCCCCCATTGTAACTCACACACTCTCTTTCCAGAATGCTGTCAGAAGGCTATCTCAGTGGACTTGCGTACCGGAATGACATCCAGTGGAGTTATCCATCTTCTAATGAGCAAGTGGCTGAGGAAAAGGAAGAGGAGATGGAAGCCACAGCAGCTGCCAGTCTTTCCTATTCCTCCGTGGATGAAACACAAGTCCAAAATCTCTATGTGAGCTGCAAATCCTCTGGCAAGATCATTTCTTCAGTGTATTCAAGAGAGAGCCAACATAGTAGAAATCCGAGAATCACAGTACTGCAAACAAACCCCAATCCTGTGTATGAAAGCCCAAACTTGGCCGCAGTTGAACTATACAGAGACACCAGCAAAGAGACCTACTTGGTCCCACCTTCCTGCAAGAGTATCTGCAAGAATTACAATGACTTACAGATTGCAGGGGGCCAGGTGATGGCCATTAATTCAGTGACAACCGATTTCCCCTCTGAGGGCAGTTTTCAATATGGTCCTTTGCTGAAATCATCTGAGATTCCTTTGTCCATGGAGGATTCCATGTCCACTCAGCCCAGCGACTTGCCACCCACCCCTATCCAGCGGTATTCATCCTACTGGAGAATAACCAGCATCAAAGAGAAAAACAGCCTGCAAATGCAGAAGCCTATTTCGAATGCGGTGCTGAATGAATACCTGGAGCAGAAGCTGGTGGAGTTGTATAAGCAGTACTTTATGGACACTGGGTTTCATGACAGTTCACCTACCCAGATTCTGGCATCTGAACTCATCATGACAAACGTGGACCAAATCAGTATTCAAGTCTCTATAGAGAAGAACCTGGAGATCTCGAAAGCCAGGGATATCGTCATTAACCGCCTATTACAGTATGGGTCAACCGAAATCAGCACACCGAGTCTCCATATTTCTCAGTATAGCAATGTGAATCCATAGAGAGGGTGCTTCCACTGCTCTTTCTCAACTACTCAAATCCTAAGCAACAAGTATTCATTTATTCTGAGAATGTGCAGGAAGGGGTTGGCAAGGGGTAGAGAAGAAAAGGTTGGTTGCAGATCAGGTATGAATTAAGAGGAAATCTCATAATATTACACGTGAAGGAATGTGGGGAGAGGAGCTATAATGACTTCCAAGTGAGGGCTGTACGGAAACAAAGCAAAAATAAAAATGATCAAAAAAGAAGGTATGATTCATATAAGGGAATACAGAAAAGGAAAAAGAAGACAAACCAAGTAAGGACACATACAATGTATGGAGAGTCCTTAAAAAACCGCCATATGACTCAGCAATCCCACTCCTAGGCAAGTATCCTGAGTAAACCAAAATTAAAAAAGACACACGTATCCCACTCTTCATTGCAACACTATTTACAATAGCTAGAACATGGAAACAACCTAGATGTCCATTGATAGATAGAATAGATAAAGAAGTTGTGGTACATATACACAATGGAATATTACTCAGCCATAAAAAGGAACACATTTGAGTCAGTTCTAATGAGGTAGATGAACCTAGAGCCTATTATACAGAGTGAAGTAAGTCAGAAAGAAAAAGATAAATATCATATATTAACGCATATATATGGAATCTATAAAGATGGTACCAAAGAATTTATTTGCAGGGCAGCAATGGAGAAACAGACATAGAGAACAGACTTATGGACATGGGGAGAGGGGAGGAGAGGGTGAGATGTATGGAAAGAGTAACATGGAAACTTCCATCACCATATGTGAAATAGATAGCGAATGGGAATTTGCTGTATTGCTCAGGAAACTCAAATAGGGGCTCTGTGTCAACCTAGAGGGGTGCAATGGGAGGGAGATGGGAGGGAGGTTCAAGAGGGAGGGGATATATGTATACCTATGGCTGATTCATGTTGATATTCGGTAGAAAACAACAAAATTCTGTAAAGAAATTATCTTTCAATTAAAATAAATAAATAAATTTAAAAAAGAAGAATGCACACCATGGCAAAACTAAAAGCCAAAGGTTTCAGGGTAGGGAGTTAAGCATATGTTTGTCACCCAAGTAAAATCCTCCAAGTTGTTTCTTCTTGAAGGAAATGGACCACTGAAGGCTGCTACATTTGGGTAGAAAGACAGGTTCAAACAGTTTTCAAAAAATACATTTGTATCTATTTTCCAGATCATTTAAAAATATATTCTTTATAAAGATGAAAATAGTAGCTAATTGCAATTGTGCTTTTATTTTTTTAATGATTACTTAGCTACAACCTCAAATACAGCCACTCAAATCTGATTCTGTTTACTGGGAGGATGAAGTTCTCTAAAAGGGAAAATACCACATATTGAACATTAAACTACTGCTTTATTTTGCCGTGTTTGATTTTCTTGGTGGTACTAAGCTTGAAAAAGAATTATGCATCTTATTTTTCCCATTTTTCTCTTCTTTTTCTACATGCTCTCTTGTCCCTTCTGGAGCCAGGAAGGGGTCTTTTGTATTCTCTTACAAGCTCTAGGATCTCATGGTGTCAAATTCTGTAAATTCATGCACTAGAATGGTAGCTTCTTGAGAGTCTCACTGCTCCACTTAATTCCTCTAGTTCAAGGGCTTGCAAATGATGACTCATTGGCCAAATCTAGCCTGCCACCTGTTTCTTTTACTGAGAGGGTTTCCCCGGTGGCTCAGTGGTAAAGAATCTGTCTATCAATGCAGGAGACATGAGTTCGATCCTTGGGTTGGGAAGATCCCCTGGAGGAAAGCATGGCAACCCACTCCAGTATTCTTGCCTGGAGAATCCCACTGGACAGAGGAGCCTGGTGGGCTATAGTCCATGGGGTCGCAAAGAGTTAGACACAATGTATCAATTAAACAACAGCACCAACAACAATCTGCATACAATACATTAGTTTCACATGCACAACATGATTTGCTATTTGCATATTATGAAACGATGACCACAATACACCTGGTTACATCCTTTGAACTCCCATGAGCTAAGAATTTTTTCAGCCATTTTAAAATAAAAGGAAGAATATTTTATGACATGAGAATTATGATATTCTAATTCAGTGTCCATTAAACAAGGCTTCATTGGAGCAAAGCCATATCTATTCATTTCTGTATTCTTTATGGCTGCTTTCACACTAGAAAGGCAAAGCTCAGTAAATGTCATGGAGAACATATGGTCAACCGAAGCCAAAAACACTATCTTTCCTTCCACAAAAGAAGTTTGCCTACCCTGCTCCACAGCAGTGCCCTGACCATACAACGGGTGATTGAGTTAATTCAGCTGCCTTGAGGAAGGTGACTGTGAGATGGAGACTGGTGAGTTTATGGGGGCCTGTTGGGAACAACCTTTGTGAAGGAATGATGAAAGCCAAAGAGGTTTCCATAGATGCCTAAGCCACTTAAGGGAGCTCTGTGGTTGGGGTGGGCCTTCGGCAAAAACCATCACAATATTGTAAAGTAATTATCCTCCAATTAAAATAAATAAATGTGCTGTGCTTAGTCACTCAGTCGTGTCTGACTCTTTGCAACCCCATGGACTGGAGCTCGCCAGGCTCCTCTGTCCATGGGATTTCCCAGGTAAGAATACTAGAGTGGGTAGCCGCTCCCTTCTCCAGGGGATCTTCCCAATGCAGGGATTGAACCCAGGTCTCCCACATTCCAGGTGGATTCTTTACCAGCTGAGCTACCAGGGAACAAAATAAATAAATAAAGTTAAAAAATTGAGGGAGGTTCAAGAGGGAGGGGACATATATAATCCTATGGCTGATTCACGTTGAGGTTTGACAGAAAAGGACAAAATTCTGTAAACCAATTATCCCTCAATTAAAAATAAGTAAATTTTTAAAAAATAAATAAACAACAAGGATCTACTGTATAGCAGAGGAAACTCTACTCAATATTCTGTAATAAACTATATGGAAAAGAACCTGAAAATGGAATGGATATATGTATATGTATCCGAATCACTTTGCTGTATATTTGAAACTAAAACAACATTGTAAATCAACTATACTCCAATATAAAATAAAATTTTTTTAAAAACTAAAAGAAAAAAAAAAAGTTCCAAATTGAAATGAGAGGGTTGGCTTTGGTTCTCTCGCTTGACCAGCAGGGGGCGCAACGGTAGCTGAAGTAACTCAGTCAAATTCCTCAAGGGGAATCAGCTGGCAACCTTCAGAAGCCAAACTCCTGGCAGCTCCTGGGAGAATGAGTTCCTCAACCAGGAGGAGGAACGTGAAGCACAACAGCATCCTCTGCATTTTCCCCGTATTTGTAGAGTGAATTTTCTTTTTTAACAACATGTGGTATCATGTAAAAAATCTGGTTTTGAAATATTAATTCAGAAATGTTATTCACTGTTTTAAATAAATAATAGCCACTCTGCATTAATTAGGCTTCCCTCCTGGTGCAGTGGTAAAGAATCCACCCGCCAATGTGGGATACCTGGGTTCAATCCCTGGGTTGGGAAGATCCCCTGGAGAAGGGAATGGTTACCCACTCCAGTATTCTGGCCTGGAGAATTCCATGGAGAGAGGAGCCCGGTGGGCTAGTCCATAGGGTCGCAAGAGTCACAAATGACTTAGCGACTAAACAACAACAATGCAATAATTGCTTGCCATGGTGCCTGCCACCATGTTAGGCATTTTCTATGAATTTTATATAATTATCATAATAACCTCATGAGAGAGTATGCCTATTATTCCTCCACCCCCGCCTTTTTTTTTTTAAACACAGAGGAGCAAGCTGGGCTCAGAGCAGGTAAGTAATTTGTCCAAGGGCAAACAGGTGGTAGTGGAACCAGATTTGAATACATTTCCATTTAAATGTAAAGTCCTGGTTCTTTCTCTTTTTTTTTCCAATAAATTATTTCTTTTTGTTTGACTGAATCAGGTCTTTATTGTGGCATGTGGGATCTTTTGTTGTGGTGTGAAAGCTCAGTAGTTGTGGTGCCCCGGCTTAGTTGCCCCATGGCACGTGGGATCCCAGTTCCCCAACCAAGGATCGAACCCATGTCCCCTGCATTGTGGACCAACAGGGAAGTCCCTAAAGTACTGGTTCTTAACTACTACCACCTATTCTTTTGTGGACCACCATCAGTTCAGTTCAGTTGCTCAGTCGTGTCTGACTCTGCGACCCCATGGACTGCAGCACGCCAGGCCTCCCTGTCCATCACCAACTCCCGGAATTTACTCAAACTCATGTCATACCACCATCTGTCTCATTAAAGACTGGTTTTCTACTCCAAGGAAAAAATAACTTCTTTACCATTATGTTCTTTTCTTTATAGTGTTCTGTTTTGTAGTATTTACTTGCCTGTCTTCCTGCCTGCAAATTGGAACTTTTGATTTATTCATTTGCTCCTCCATGTCCCAAGCAATACCTGCACACAGTTGGTAGCTGATTCATACATGTCAAGAGATAAAACAAGTTTTGCTGTGTTGGATACCACATCTGATGGCTGAATCGAAAGATCCATCAGTCTGAAAACTAGGTAATTTTGACTAGAAAAAAGGGCTATTCAGAGTTTCTCCTCAAGAAGAAAATTGAATAAGTGAGCTTAATTTCTTATAGCAGCTTAGTAAATGGTATAATAAAAACATGTTATAGTAATATTGCACATGTTTACCCTTTTGATAATTTGAGAAGTGACTTGTAACAAAGCAGACTGGTTCATTCTTTTTCAAATGAGCATTTATTTGATGCTGCTTTGGGGGAGCACTGTGTACTGATATGAAACATGCAGGGAAGACACGTGTGTGCATGTGTACAAACACAGAGGATTGACCCCTTTTCTGTCACCTTGTTATCCTGGAGGGACCTGGCAAACAAGTAAGGAACAAGTAACAGAGCCGCTTGCTTAAGCAAGAACTTGGCAAAGTGGTACCAACAGGAAGGAATACAGTGATCAATGATTGCAACTCAAGTCGTAAGTGCTGCAAAGGAGATGTGCTCAGGGGTGCTGGACAGTGGAGGGGCCCAGGGCCAAAGATTCCAAAGGGGAAGTGATGGTTTAAATTGCTTTTGAAGAACAAGATAGGGTCGCGGTAGATGGATGGAAGGGGTGTTCTAAGCGGAGGTATGAAAGTGTCTGGAACGACAAACAGCCAATGGCTGAAACCAGAGCTGAATGAATGAATGAATAAGCAGCATATTAACTACTCTTTGACATTGTAACAAATGACTACAAAATTCAGAGCTTAAAACAACACAAACGTATCTTACAGTTATATATGCCAGAAGTCCAAAGTCATTCTGGTTGGGTCAAAATCAACTTCTTGGTTGGTCTGCCTTCCTTCTGGAGGCTCTAGAATAAAACTGGTTCTCTAACTCTTTGGAACTCCTAGAGGCCATCCTTGTTCCTCAGCTCCTGACTGTGCACTGTTTTAACTTCCACAGCCAGCATCACACCTCTGTCTCTCACCCTAAGCTTCCTGCCGTGCTTTTATAAGGACCTTTATGAATAAATTGGCCCCACCTACATAATCGAGGCTAATGCATTCAGCCAACATAAGCAGGCAGTTGTGTGTATTAACAATAAGGCACAATAAACAATAGCAATCTGAGTTTTGCTACCCTAGGGTTTGACATTCAACAGATATAATTTGGATTATTTCCTTTTTCTATTGTATTGTCCATACAAAACCATCTGTCATGTTTTAGCTCCTCACACTTTAAATTCAACTAAATTCAACAAATATTTACTGAGCATCAGCTGTTATACAAAGATGAGATTCACAGTCCCTGTATAATCAGCTCCTTTATGATGTAGTACCAAACCTTTTAAGCAAGGCACGCTGAACATAGTAAGAATTGTGCAATGACTATTTAAGGCATGTTGAATCATTTTTCTTTCGATTTATACCAATTCAGTAGCTGCTGTTGTTGTTTAGTTGCTAAGACATGTTCGACTCTTTTACGACCCCACGGACTGTAGCCCACCAGGCTCCTCTGTCCACAAGATTTCCCAGACAAGAATAGTGGGGACTTCCCTGGTTGTCTAGTGGTTAAGACTCTCACTTCCACTGCAGGCAAGAATACTGGAGTGGGCTGCTGTTTCCTTCTTCAGAGGATCTTCCCGACCCAGGGATCGAACCCACATGTCACAGGCAGATTCTTTACCACTGAGCCACCAGGGAAGCCCGCCCTTGCTTACCTCTATTTCTTTAGTTTTGGACTCTCAGGCATTATTACAGGGCTATGACTAGAATCTTCTTTACTAAGCACTCTGGCAAGTAAGGGAAAGGGTAGAGGTGGGGTACCTTCATTATGGACTTTAATAATCAGCCCTGGCTTTGACCTTGACTTGACTTGGCCTTGATCTCAGGGCTTCCCAGGTGGCACAGTAGTAAAGAATCCACCTGCCAATGCAGGAGACACAGGAGACGCGGGTTTGATCCCTGGGTCAGATGATCTCCTGGAGGAGGGCATGGCAGCCCACTCCAGTATTCTTACCTGGAGAATCCCATGGACTGAGGAGCCTGGCGGGTCACAAGGAGTCATACACAATTAAGCAACTGAACATATACACATACTCTGGTCTTAATCTCACTGCCCATTTGGTACTGAGACCTCTCCCCTCCTTCCCACAGCCCGTATTTGTGTCTTTCTGTGTCCGATATCTTGGCAGGAACAACTCCAATATTGAAAGGAAAGAGGTCAAGTAGAGTCTTTCAACATTTCACTGGGACCTGTAGAGAATACTTGTTAAAGTTGTTTCTGTGACTCACTAACTTTGGGGATTGGGAGGATGGGAAAAAGAAGACAAGTGAGTTTTACAAATTTACATGGCAAAGGTTTTACAAATTTTCTTTTGCACGCTATGGTCATTTTTTTTTTTTTTCCTCTTGAAAAACTGAGGGGAAGAGCAAGGTTCAGGAAGTGAATAGTTCAGCTCAAACTGCAAGATGAATTCAAAGATATTTTGTACTGTCAGTATATCCCTGTCAGAAGAATGTTCTGACTTACCAGATTATTTTAAGTGAGAGAAAGCACATGTTTGGAAGAGGAAGAAAAAGCGGTCTTTAGGTTATAGAAAACCAGGAACCTGGATGTGCATTTCGAGAACTTCCCCACAATGACACCACCCCCATGCTACATACACGTTGGGAGGTACCATGGCTTGAAAGAGGACTGGCCTTGTGGCAGATGGGACCACAGAAAGCCCTGAAAAAAGATTCCTGGTTCTATTGGCAACCTAGAAGCAGTGGACAGCTGGGAATCTGAAGAGGCCATGTAGATGAAGCAGTGACTCTTTTGGCAATGACCTGTGATAATCCATGTCCAATGATGACCAATAGTCTACAAATTGAAGGTCGGACATAAACTCCCCATTTGCCCCTCTACCATTCCTTGACATTGCGTAAGACTCCAGAACTGTGACACAACCCTGAGAAGGATTAGAGAAGCCAAGAATGACTGATGTTTCCTGCCATCATGGGAAAATGGAAGTTTAGATTCAGAGATTCAGTTTTGTTGTTGTTGTGGTTGTTTTTAAAGAAAGCACAAGTGTGCATGAGAGACAGAGAGAGATGGGGTGGTGAGAGAGAGAGAGATGGGGTGGAGTGTGGGGAGAGATGGGGGGGTAAGAGAGAGAAAGAAAACTACTTATTATATACCTGAGTTGGTGGGGAAGCTGGGGTTATAACTGACTCCTACTCCTCAGCTGTGTCCCAGGAAGAAGTAACCTAGATGGAAATCTCCAACTTTCTAAAGTAACAGCACTAGGAGAGGGACCAGTGAGAAGCTAGGTTTAGTGCTAGTCCAATGGATGTGAACTGAGGGGAGGAGGCAATGGAAATAGGGAAATTTCCTCCCTCTCTTCCTTTATCTCCCTCTTTTTCTTCTTTCCCTTTTGTTCCTTCAATTTTCTCTCTCTTCCCCACCTTCCCCATCATTTCCCTTCCTTCCTCTCCAGTGCAGGGGTGCACCCGATTTTAAATCACACCCAGAATTCTAATCACAAGGAAGCCTGGGAAATGTAGTTTTTGCTTTCAAGCCACTGCAGAACACAAGGAGGGTGGAATGGATGTTGAATGCCAAGCCACTATCCCATCACACGAATTAAAATCCAGGCTTGGGGAACTGCATGATATTGCTAATGAGAAGATACTGCATAGTGGACAGTGTCCACTGTGCTTCCTTAGGTCTCCTGTGATCCTTTCTTTTTTGGCCACATCACGTAGCTTTCAGGATACCTGAGTTCCCTGACCAGGGATTGAACTCTGGCCACAGCAGTGAAAACCCAGAATTCTAACCATTGGCCCACCAGGGAACTCCCATCCTGTCATCTTTTCAACTGCCTCTGCCAGCTTCAATGTACTTTGCCTTCAACCTCCTTCTTACTCCCTAGTTGGAAGACTGCCATTGGGCTCCCAAAGTCTGCCCACGGGCACAGAGAGTTGGAACTGCTTAGGCATTTATTTAACCCTGTGGTGGCCTCTTATGAACTGAATATTTGTGTCCCTACTCCTCCAAATTCATTTGTTGAAATCCTAATCCCCAAAGAGGTGGGACTTTGGGGAGGTGACTAGGTCATGAGGGTGGAGCCCTCATGAATGGGATTAGCACCCTTATATAGAAGCCTCAGAAAGTTCCCCTGACCCTTTTGCCCTATGAGCATACAGCCAGCAGGCAGCCATCCATGAACCAGGAAGAGGACTCTCATCAGACACCAAATCCACTGACACCTTGATGGTGGACTTCCCAACCTCCAGAACTCTGAGAATAAAGTGTTTGCTGTTTTACCCACTCAGACTATGACATTTTTGTTATAGCAGATGAAACAAAGACATGACCCTTAGCCAACAACAGCTGAAGAAGGCACTAGTATGAAAGCCCAGCCCCCTCATGTCTACCTGGGACAAACTCTCAGGTACTATGCCTCAGAGCTGCCTCGAAGGATCAGGCTCCAGCTGTCCTCCTAAGGATTTTGCCTGAAAATGAAAACCTGTCATGCTTTTCCTACTTCCTTATCCTGCTATTCTGTTCCTACTCATTTTTCTTTTTACAAGTTTATTCCAAGAGCACTTCCTTTATACATCACTAGCACAGATCTTTCCCTCAGGGTATGCTTCTCTGGAACTGAACCCCGAAATGTCCCATTCACCATTAAAGCTCAGTTGCCTGTCTATGTAGATCAAATTCTCACCAGAGAGAAAGCAGAATCCATTTCCTTCAAGCTCATGAGATCATAAGAAGAGTAGGAGAGATGGATATGGGGAGCTGATGGTCAGTTATCCATCCTGTTCTCCCTTCTCTAACCTTGGACTTTAGAATAGGAAGCTACAGTGAACACTGGAGGTCAATCGTCAGGAAGCATAATCCTTACCCATTCTTCCCTTTGGAGGGCAGAATAGAACATGATGACTTGAGCTGGCATGACTCATAATTAGGAGCTCTGCAAAATCAGGACTTGCAACATTGATTGCTCCTGTTTGATTCTTCTTGGGAAAAAAATACTGGAAATTAGATCACCTAGCACCCATTACAACCACCCTCTAGCTTTCTTTTCCATACAAAGTCAGAAATTTAAAAACTACATTTCCGAGATTTCCTTGCTTCTAGAGTTCTGCATGTGACCCAGGTCCTTAACCTCAGGGTTCAACTTGGAGGCAGCGACATAAATTAATGGTTGCATGTGGGACGAGTTGATCATCCAGGAAATACAGAGACTAAAGAATTTTATCTTCAGCTGTGGCGGCATTTCCGGCATCCAGTGCCAAAGACTGGAGTAGTGGGTCTGTGATAAGACTGCATTTTTTCCCAGGCTGTATGAACTCTTGAGACTTTGATCCTGAGATTAGAGCACTTGTGGATCGTGCTGTTTACAACTAAAAATCCTGGCAAACAAAGGAGGTATTTAAGAGAGGTTGTGAGACGGAGTCATTTAACCATGTGCTACAGAAACAAGGGATGGTGAATGGTTAGAAAGATAAGTACAACTACTACTCCAAAGCTACACTTGGTTCTTGACCTCAGAACATTTCTGCATGTCCCCAGTGGGTTGCCTACAGTCTAAATGGGTAGGATAGCCAGAGTGGGTTGCTATGGCACTGGTGTCTGTAACTTGGTGAATGACAAACATAGTATGTTGTAGGTTATGAAAAGGGCCACAAAATATTCCTTCCCCTCTATCCATGCCCTCTGATAGTGTATGTACTCTTTCGATTGCTTTAGCCACAGGGACATTAGCAAACATTATGGAAACATAGGCTTGAATAGTGGACTGGAGTTTGCCCTCTTTCTGCTTTGGGAACTTGGTTACCATATAAAAAAGTCCAGGCTAGCCTGCCGGATAACAAGGAGTATGCGGGCTAGTGATCGTACCATCCATTGCCTCTGCCTACCGCCAAATGTGTGAATGGGGACCTATGAGGCCACCCATCACCTGGCTGACCTGCCAACTGATCATAAATGTATGAACAAGCCCAGCTTGCCCCCATGAACCTGGCCCAGATAAAAACATGCCCAGAAAAATCATGAGTGAAATAGTTGTTTTAAACTACTGAATTTTAGAGTGGATTATTAGGCAGCTAAAGCTAACTGACATATTAAGACTCCAGAGAATTCTCAGGTGCCACTGGGAACAAAGACTGGGCCAAGTTGTCGTGAAAACAGGTCAAAAATTGCATCAGCCACAATTTTAGCAGCAGATGCCAGCAGAACACACAGGGTTGGGATCAGATCAATACCATCATATGGATTCCTTCTCCCCACTGCCCCCCAGTGCCATGAGGTACAGTTTGCCCTATAGACCTCTTAAAAATAAGAGTAGATGCAAAGAATATCTGAAATCTGGGCTCTTCCAAATGAAACTCGGTTTAAATTATTAGACTTCATGCCATTTACCAGGCTGGACTAAAACTTAAATTTTATTCTATTTGTGGGGTAAACAAGAGTATACCAGTTATACAAAATTAAGAGGTTAGGATAAGGTGACCATATATAAGCAAGATAATATTTTAACAAATTAATTTCTGTGTAATTTATGTTCCTGAAAGTTAATATATCAATTAATTGTTAATTACAAGAATGCTTAAATAACTTATGATACAGCATTTGGTAAATTATTTTCCAAAACTATTTAAAATGCTATTTGGGAAGGTTATTTATTAGTGTAGAAAATATTTACAATACAATTTTCAGTGCAAAATCCCAACATACTATTATATATCCAGTATGATTTATATTTTTATAAAATAAGTCACCTTTGCATAGAAAGTAGGCTGAAACAAAGGACACATAATATTCAAAATGATTGTAGGCAAGGGGTCTAGACATGATATTGTCTTTCTATATTTTCTAAATTATCTTTAATGAAAATGCATGGTCTATAATGTTGATTTTGAAAAATTTACATTGTGGTATGACTTTTTAAAAATTAATTTTTATTGGAGTATAGTTGCTTTATGCATTGTACTATATAACTTTTAAAGTTTCTTCTAGGTTTAAGATTCAATGATTCTAAGAATTCAAAGCCATTTACTGAAAAACGGTTTCATGATATACGATGCCTGTGTGATAATTTTAGTTATTTTTGTTTATTATAGCCAGTAACTAATAAATATGAGTGTCACTTGTAGTCAAATAACAATTTATTATTGGCTAGAAGAATCTACATTCCTACCATTACTCTTCCACTTCTGAGTCATAAATAAAGATCATTAATTCTTGCTGGAACGGTGGCATATACGTGAAGACTAAAAAACTTCAGGACAAAAATGGGAACCATAGCCTCACACTTGCTGAGCATATCCAGACCCACAACAGGGCTACACAGGTCTGGGGAGGGGATGGAAACTGTCTTCCTGAAACCCAAGTCAGAGAAAAAAAGCCTCAGGTCTCCAAGAACCAAATATTCATATTCAGCTAATTTTCTGGTAGGCTTTGTGGAAGTTTTTCTTTTCTTGTAGCAAGAGAATTCTGGAAAACCATGTGATACTGTAGACATGAGCTTTTTTATTTTTAAGAATCTTAACATTTTTATTGTTATTTATGGAATTAAGGAAGACTCAAGGGAATTGGAGTAGTAGAAGCCAGTTCCTTTTCCTTATCTCACTAAGGATGAAGAGTATCTTAGATACACATACTTAGGGACTTCCCTGGTGGTCCAGTACACTCCCAATGCAGGGGGCCCAGGTTTGATCCCTGGTCAAGGAATTAGATCCCACATGTTGCAACTAAGACTTGGTGCAGCCAAATAAATAACTAATTTAAAAAGATATAAATACTTAGATGTTTGGGGCTTCCCTGGTGGCTCAGCAGTAAAGAAGCCACCTGCAATGCAGGAGACCTGGGTTCAATCCCTGGGTCAGGAAGACCCTCTGGAGAAGGGAATGGCAACCCACTCTAGTATTCTGGCCCAGAGAATTCCACAGACAGAGGAGCCTGGTGGGCTACAGTCCATAGGGTTGCAAAGAGTCAGACATGACTGAGCAGCTAAACAACAAAAGCAACTTAGAAGCTTTAGTGCAGCAATCCAGGAAAGCTCATAGGAATGGAGTGTGTGTGTATGTGTGTGTAAGAACAGGATCAGTTATTCTTATATTTATACCTGGTTGAACTGTGACCCACAGACCTCTGCTGGTCTTCAAGGTTTTTTAAAGTGCCCAAATCATTATAACTAGCTCATGTACAGGTACTTGGTGCAGGTTTGCCTTATTGGTTTGTGTTAGTTCTCAGTGTTTCTTATTATTTTTAATATTTATTTATTATGTGGCTGTGTTGGGTCTGAGCTGTGGCATGTGGGATCTTCCTTGTGTCATGGGGGATCTTTCATTATGGCACATGAATTCTTTATTTGCGGTGCAAGGGCTCAGTAGTTGTAGCACACAGGCTGAGTTGCTCTGTGGCATGTGGGATCTTAGTTCCCTGACCGGGGATCGAACCCATGTCCTTTGCATTGCAAGGCAGATTCTTAACCACTGGACCGTCAGGGAAGTCCCTCTCAGTGTTTCTTAAACGTTTAATACTACCTTCCAAGCTGAAGTGCACACTTGTTAATTCAGGGGCCCTCTCTTATCAATCTTTGTATGCTCCCCCAATATTCCTGGAGCCCTGAATGTATCAATACGTCTTGGCATTTTGTTCCCTCTGCTTTTTGTTGCCTTCTGTTAGAGGGACAGAAAAAGCCTGGCGCAGGTGGCCCAGTGTTTTCCTCCAGGTTTTTTTTTTTTTAAATCATCTAGATTTTCATTACAGCCACTTTTTCTCCTAATGACCTGAGAATGCTTCCAATGGAGGAGTAATTTCAAATTGCTGCCACTACGCTGTACTCAGCATCACTGCTGCCTCTCGGTGACCAAGACTTTTGGTAGCAGTTTCAGATGTTCATGATTGATAGGAGGTGTCTACAGTCTCCAGGTGCGGCAACATTAATTAATCATCTTCAGTAGCTTTGTTCCTGTGTCAAATTCACTGTGCTGCTTTCCGTCCTCAAAATAAGGAATTTCCCAGGAGCACCTCAGTCTTTTATGCAAATACATGTCTGACCACCTGTTCTAACAATTAGCAAGACAGGGCCGACAGGTTCATATCCCTGATTGTTTTTCATCTGATGCCAGGAATATCACTCCTGCTGCCTTGCTGTTGCTAGGGCTACAATCGGTACAATACTTGGCATATAGGTAGCACTTATTCACAAAGGAATTTCTAGTCTATGAGCTCACCTGATCTTCTCTAAACCCTGTGGGGTAGATATATTCATCATTTTTATGAGAATTTTTGCTTTTCCTCTTTCAAGACTGCTGTGATGATTGTGGATATGAAGAGAGGATGAGTAAGATGAGAGGAAAAGACAGAGGGCGGCGGGAAGAGAGGGATTTTCTCATAAGCAGAATCTGCGAGAGGCTGAAGAAATAAGAATGAGATTAAAGAAAAGATGTGCTAGTAGAAGAACTGTGCTCTGGCATTTCTAGACATTGGAGAGATTTAGGAAGGCAAGGCAGAAATTGTCGCTGTCTCACAGGTATTGTTTTTCTTCCCTTTTTTACATCTTTTCTGCTATTCAGTTTTCTGAAGATTGTCACACCAAGAAGCAAAGGTGATGGAGGTGTAAATGATATTTTGCTTTTAAAATCAACGAAGGGGGTACTTTCCTGGTGGTCCAGTGGTTAAGACTCCATGGGGCCCTGCTTCAATTCCTGGTCAGGGAACTAGATTCCACATGCCACAACTAAGAGTTCACATGCTGCAACTAAGAACTGGCACAGCCAAATAAATAAATTTAAAAATATTAAAAAAAACTGATGAAGGGAAAGACTGCTATTTAAATATGACATGTTACTCTAACTCAAGAAAAATGAAACCTTTGTGGCATCAGAGAAAGACAGTTGAGAGAATCTGAAAGAAGCATGGGCATAACCAAAGAGTAACTCAAACTGTCAACTCTTATTAAATGACTCAGAGAGGTTAAGTGATTTGCTGTATATCATATACCTACTAAAAACTGAAGGTGACATGTGAACCAAGGCGTGTTCAGTACCATGGTTGATCTTTATCCCACAAAACAGTACTCTGCCTCAACTGACAGGTACAGCAGGATAATAGAGACAGACCAAGATAGCTAAGGGATTTGACCTTTACTTCCTCATAGAAGAGCTGAGAATCCAAAACTCAGAGACGCCAGAGTCATGGCTTTTGAACTGAAAAACAAAGCCAAGGTTATAGCTGAAGAGAAAATAATTGGGAGTGAGGGTGGAGGGAGGGGTAAATTAGGAGGGTGGGATAAATATACACACTACGCTATATTAAACAGGTAACCAACAAGGCTTCCCAGATAGGTCAAACAGTAAAGAATCTTCTTGCAATGCGGGAGACCTAGGTTTGATCCCTGAGTCAGGAAGATCCCCTGGAGAAGGGCATGGCAACCAACTCCACCATTCTTGTCTGGAGAATCCCATGGACAGAGGAGCCTTATGGGCTACAGTCCATGGGGTCACAAAGAGTCGGACATGACTGAATGACTAACACACACAACCAACAGGGACCTACTGTAGAGCACAGAGAACTATACTCAATATTTTGTAACAATCTATAAGGGTTGCAAAGAGTTGGACACAACTGAGTGACTAATCCTTTCACCTTTCATAATGGAAAAGAACCTGAAAAATTATATATATAATTTTTACATTTTTATAAAAATATAAACATATAAAATTTATATATATATAAAATTATATGTATATATATATAACTGAATAGCTGTACTGTACACCTTCTGAAACTAACACAATATTGTAAATCAACTATACTTCAATAAAAGAAGGATTAAAAAATAGAAACTATTTGAAAGACTGTATCAGCAATATAAAAATATAAAAGACTGTATCATCAATATAATGGACAGTAATATCCAGTAATGTCCAGTAATGGACAGTTTTCTTCACCCTAAACCTAGAAACAGATTCATAGACTGGTGAAAAGGGAGACAAGGTCAGAAAACAGGAAAGAGCTTGAATATCAATGCAGTTCCTGAAAGGAGGCCCACTGCCCTTCCCACTGTTGCCAAAATTGGGCCAAGTCCTTGTGGGATGGGGAGAACTGAACCCTATAAAGCCACTAAAGGATGTCTTAGGTTCATAGTGGCAATCACATTCAAAATATACCACTGGCTTCAAATACCGCCATGTTTAATTAACAGGGTGCAAGGCAGGAGAAACAGCATACATACCGACAGTACCACAAAGGTCTTAACAACTTCCAGGCATGACTTCCAATGTCTTTAATTACTCCACACAAGGACTGCCAAGGGCACAGAAATGAGACTGAGTATAGATGGACTGCTTCAGATGAGGGATGCTCTGGGGTCTTGTAGGCATTTCTGTTTTGATAGTATTGTAAATCTTACAGGAGTACATGACTAGATTCCATTCCTTAGTACTTCTTATTATTCGGGGAAACTGGATGAAGGGTACACAGAACCTCCCTGTACATTTTTTCAACTTCCTGAGAGTCTATAATTGTTTCAAAATAACAAGTAAAGAGATTTGAAAAAATGTATAGCAACTATGGAGAAAATATTACCAAATGAAACAAATTATATAAAATGGTATGGACAGTAAAAGTACCATCAACTGTGAAATTGAAATATACATTTGGAAAAAAAACTAGGAGGATTTTTTATGCCCAAACTAATAATGGTTACGCTGTGACATTAGTATTATGTAGGTTTATTTTTCTTTTTTCTAATTTCAAAGTTTCATTATAAGATTTATGAGACATAATTAAAATAATTAAACATATTCCTTGAAAAATGGAAATAAGAGAAACACTGATTTTCAGATAATAAGAGCATCTCAGAATTGAGAGGGACAAAGAGACGATCTCATTCAACCTCTACCTCACTGAACATCTCCAATGACAATAAACTCTTATCTTTGGTGGTCCATGTTTTTGTCAGATTGGATATTATAATTGCTATAAATGTATTACTTTGAGTCAAAATGTATCTCTTTATGATATCCAGGCTTTGTAGATATTTAAAAATAAATTATTTTTTGGGGTAATGAGTATGTTAATTTTCTGATTGTGCTGATGGTTTCTTGAGTGTGTGTTAAAATTTGTCAACTTTTACATTTTAAATATGCACAATTTATAAAGAGTCAATTATATCTCAATAAACCCATTTTAAAAATGGAAATATGGGAGAATCTGGGAAGTATAAAAAGAAGTACTCCTTCATGTTATCATAGACTCACACAACTATTGGGATGTTGAGAAACTATCCAGTTCATGTCTTCAGGCAAGACCAAACTGAGAAGAACTTAAGAAATGGTTAAGCCCTTTCTCAAAACTCTTCAAAGAAACTTCTAACATCTTTTAACCTTTACATATTTTTCCTAATATATAACTACTGAAAACTTCTACTCTAAACCAATCACCTCTTGTCTGTACTAAACAAGCATGGAGTCCAGTTGTTCTTTCTTATTGGGGTCTCCTACACATTAATTAAATGCCACTGAGGCTCCTGAGAAACATGCCACAGAAATAAATTAGGCAACACTTTTCCCTACATTGTAAATCTAGAAAATAACCTTGAAGATCCTCTTTGCCATTCCCTTCAATTCAGACCAAGCATAATGCCTGAATAGATCATTTTTGGATCTCTCTCCTCTGGACACCTCATCACTTCTCACCATCTTCCTGTACTTTCCAGAGGCATATGGAGCGCCAGAGCTGATGAGGTCATTAAAAATTCCATCAAAAGCCTCAGTCTACCCTGGTGAAGAATACCTTTACCATGCTTTCAGAGACCCCTTTCTTCCCCAGCCACACTAGATCCCTATGATAGGCCATCTGAGGAGGGAAAGAAGAGGGAAGGGGAGAGGGTATCTTCCACCATTTCTGGTTCATGAGATATTATTACAAACTATCAATACCCTTGAGCATTTCTAAAGTGGCTTCTTAATTCTCTGTATAACTTTTTCTGTTACTTGATATTAATTAATACTAGGTTCTTTCTTTGAAAACGTGGCCCAGCATATTTGGTAAATTGGCTCAGTATTCTTCAGGCACTGGATTCATTAATCTGTGCATTACACCATTTACTCACTCTTTTAATCAATTTGTATTGGCTACTTCCAAGGTATTACAGAATCTACTATGCATAGTGTTGGTATAGCATATTGAGCAGGTCCAGGAGACAGAATAAACAGGTAAAACAGAAGTAAAAAACATTACAAGTCAGAATAAGTGTTATGAAGGAAATAAGCAGAATGCCATAACAGCAAATAATGAGTGTTCTGGGAGGGTTGATTTGGATAGGGTAGCTAGTTTGTCTAACAAGAAAATATTTAATTGACTCCTAAAGTATAAGAAGTTTGTTAAGGTAGGCATATGGTTATTAAGAATTTTCTGGAAGAAATTACCCTCTTCCAGGGAAAGGCAATATGGTACATTGGAAAAAGTACAGGCTTTGGGACTGAATGACAGAGTCTGAATATTTGTTTAGCCAACTGTTTGCTGTGTAGCTATAGACATTTTGTTAACACTTCTGAAGTTTGGTAGATCATAATACTTATTAGTATTTATTTTGGTGATTAAATGGATATTTCCTGTAACACTTCTATTATTTTTTATAAACATCAATTACCTATTTTCTCCTAAACAGAGGAATCATCTCTTAACATATGTATAAAGGAATCTGCAATAGGTTTAGGCATTGACAGTATGTTTTACAGATGCTAGGCACAAAAATAATTATCTTGGTTTCATATGTGGAAACTTGAGTCAGACAAGTTTAATGTCCCCCAGTGCCACAACGACAGCCCAGAGAGGGAGCCAAACTGTCTTAGCTCAGTACATCAGCTTCCAGCTTGCCTTAACACACTATGCAGGACTATCAGCAAGGCAAGGGCTGAGGCGGTGTCATATTCATCTTTGACTGTATTGTATATACAGTATCAGCCTGGTATATAAGAGGTATATATACCTGGGGCTGTATATCAGCCTGGTATATATAAGAGGATTGTGTTCTAAAACTAATAATATGACAGAAAACAGTGTGGAGGTTCCTCAGAAAACTAAAAGTAGAGTTGCCATATGATGCAGTAATTCCACTCCTGGGCATATACTCAGACAAAACTCTAATTCAAAAAGATACATGTACCTCAATGTTCATAGCAGCACTATTTACAGTAGGCAGGATAGAGAAGCAACCTAAATGTCCATCAACAAATGAATGGATAAAGAAGAGCTGGTGCAAATATACAATGGAATGTTACTCAGTCATAAAAAAGAATGAAATAATGCCATTTTTAGCAACATGGATGAACCTAGAGATTAACATACCAAGTGAAGTTAGTCAGAAAGAGAAAGACAGATACTATGTATCACTTACATGTAGAATCTAAAATATGGCACAAATTAACCTATCTATGAAACAGAAAGAGACTCACAGACATAGAGAACAGACTTGTGATTGCCAAGGAAGAGGGGAGTGAGGGAGGGAAGGATTGGGAGTTTGTGGCTAGCAGATGTAAACTATTATATACAGGATGGATAAACAACAAGGTCCTACTGTATAGCACAGGGAACTATATTCAGGATCTTGTACTAAACCATAATGGAAAAGAATATACAAAAGAATGTCTATATGTGTATTACTGAGTCAGTCAATTTGTTGTACAGCAGAGATTAGCACCACACTGTAAATCAATAATACTTCAATAAAAAATTAAATTATGAATTAAAAACCTAATAGTGCAAATACTTTTACCCCTTCTCTTCCTGGAATTATTACAAAAGCAAAAGGGAGGAAAATGCTGTACAAAGTCCACTTTGAATGAAACCAGGATACAAGTATTCCTCAGAGTTCAAAATATATTACATTTATATGCATTTGTACATATATATATATATACACACAGTATATTTATATATGTAAATATATAAGGAAAGAAGCTGAGACTGAGTATAAGTGTATAGGAGGCAGTGAACAGAAGCCCTTGAGAATGGTGAGAGGTAGTAATAATGTAACCTCTCAGAAAATATCAAAAAGGAATATCAGATGTCCTAAAGCTATATACATTATGTATAACCATAGGTATAGGAACTGGGTCTTCTGGCCTGGAGGCAGAGGCTCTCAGAAGTCCAGTTTGGGTCAGAGAAGCAGAAGAGTTGGGGCTACACGGATAATCCACAGATGTGCCATAACTGCAGGAAGCAATGTGTCTCTGTGGTAGCAGAGGGGGAGCCTTTGTTCTGTGAAGTCACTCTCGCTATCATTCCCTTCACCCCCTGCTGTAAACATGGACTGGAAGTAGCTGATCCCCAAGAATATAACCTACTTAACCATGAGTAATAGGAAAGAAACAGGCATACAGACACCATATGAAAAAAAAATGCATGATACAGCAGTATATATTACCAATACCTGAAAACGCTTACCAGAAGAATGTTGCCTTGGACAAGGAAAACTGTGACTAATAGACATAACTGGTGCCTGCTCCATCCCCTTTGCACTCACAGTTCCTGAAAATGCTGTTGGTTACTTGCTGCAAGCTCCTGTGACTTCATGACAGCTAACGCAAGGTGGGCAAGGGTTTATGTCCCCAGAAGCAGCCCTCAATCAATAATAAACCCACCACTTTGGAAATGTGAAGGACAATTCTGAGATGGGTTCTACATCTTTATCACTCAACATTACCAGGGATCTTAATAGACTTCCAGAATCTCAGATCTGCTGAACAAGAATCTGTTCTTCGAAAAGATCCCATGGTCATCTATATGACTTTAAATAAAACTTGAAAATCCCTGTTATACACAATCTCCAAGAGGACCCCAGCAGGATTGGGACCTACTGTCCATAGCAGTAACCTGCCCATGAATGCACCTACTATTGGCTGCTGTCCTTTTGTCCTTTTCTTTTCTCAGTTTACCAGTCTCACACCAGTATTTCTTAGGATCCCCTCCCAAATGAACAACTTGCTTCATATCCTTATCTTAGAATCTATTTCTGAGGAAACTCAACCTATGATGGTGACCAAACATTTTACCAAGAAATCAAAAAAAAAAAAAAAAAAAAAAAAAAAGAAAGAAAGAAAGCAATTGCCACTTGGAAGAACAGTTGTAAAGAAGGAATGGTGGAACTCAGGGAAAAGATGACATGAGGCAGAATATCAAGTGAGTTGTCAGAACATCGGAGAGTATAAGAAGAAAAATGGCTGAATCACAGAAATAAAGAGAATCGGGAGGAAAACATATCATACGGGTAATTATAGAAATTAGAGTAAACAAGTGGGAGATAAATAGAAGACAAATAAAAATAGTCATCCTAATGAAGTATAAATAAAGAAATTAAAAGAGATTAGAGAGAAAATAATAGTTATAGAAGACAGCCAGAACACACTGCAGTCCCAGGAAAAGAAAAACAGATTTTTAAATATTAAAAAAACTTTCTTTAAACAAAAGATAATCTTTACACTGTTGGCTAGGGAAAAAACTGACTCAGAACGGTTTGCATTAAAACATGTACTGCTAAATCTACCAGACCTTAAAAATAAATGAAGGATCCAAATTTGAATACCTTTACTAACATATTCACACCTACACTTCAACTACTTTTTTCAAATCAAAATTTGTAAGTACATTATGAAAATTCCTTTTTAGTACATCAGTTATAAAAATATATATAAAATAATCCATTGGGTAATCAGGCGAAAGAAAAATCAAGTTACTCAGGCTGGCCTCAGATTTCTCCATAGTATCAATCAAGGCCAAAAGACAATGGTGAACTTCTACAAAATACACAAGGAACAAAAGTATGTGCTGAGCAAAACACTGTCTGACATAAATCATACCAATGTTTTCTTAGGTCAGTCTCCCAAGGCAATAGAAATAAAAGCAAAAATAAATAAATGGGACATAGTAAAATTTACAAGCTTCTGTACAGCAAAGGAAACAGTAAACAAAATGAAAAGACAACCTACAGAATGGGAGAAAATATTTGCAAATGATATGAACAAGGGCTTAATTTCCAAGATATACAAACAACTCATACAACTCAACAAAAACAAAAAAATAAACAACCCAACTGAAAAAATGGGCAGAAGACCTTAATTGACACTTCTCCAAAGAAGACATACAGATTGCTAACAGGCACATAAAAAGATGCTCAACATTGCTAAACATTGAAGAAATACAAATCAAAACTACAGTGAGGTATCACTTCATATCTGTCAGAATGACCATCATTAAAAAGTCTACAAATAAATCCTGGAGAGGGCGTAGAGAAAAGGGAACCCTCCTACACTGTTGGTGGGAATGTAAGTTGGTGTAACTACAGAAAACATGGAGGTTCAGCAAAAAACTAAAAGCAGAGTTGCCATATGATCCAACAATCCCACTCCTGAGCACATAACCAGACAAAACTAAATTCAGAGAGATACATGGACCCCTATGTTCATAGCAGCACTCTTCACAATAGCCAAGACATGGAAACAGCCTAAATGTTCATCGACAGATGAATGGATAAAGAAGATGTGGCACAACTAATGAGCCCATGCTCTACAACTACTGAAGCCCATGTGCTCGAGAGCCTGTGCCCTGCAACAAAAGAAGCCACCACAATGAGAAGCCTGTGCACTGCAACTAGAAAGTAACCCCTGCTCACTGCAACTAGAGAATGCCTCAGAAGAAACGAAGATCCAACACAGACAGTAACAATAAAAAAACATGGCATCAAAAAAAAAAAAAAATGGCATCTATATACAATGGAATACTACTCAGTCATAAAAAAGAGTGAAATAATGCTATTTGCAGCAACATGGATGCAACTGGAGATCATCATGCTCAGTGAAGTCAGTAAGAGAAAGATAAATATATATAATTTCCATGTGTAATCTAAAATATGACACAAAGGGGCCTATCTACGAAACAGAAACAGACTCAGGGACATAGAGAACAGACTTGTGGTTGCCAAGGGGGATGGGGTTGGGGGGAGAGATGGAATGGGAGATTGGGGTTAGCAGATGTAAGCTATTATATATGGAATGGATAAAGATCTGGATACCTCAGAAGGTACAAGGATAAACACTTCAATTGCAAGACAATTCTTGCTGGAAATGTGCTTTATAAAATTTTCTTCCATAGAGTTTTCTGCTTTCTGGAGGAAGCAAAGCTTTGTGAAGTTATCTAATGGGCCAAGAAAACTCACTGAACTAGGGACCTGTAGCCACAAGAAGTTCCAAAGCAGTCATTTGAGGCATCGTATTGAACACATTAATCACCTAGATTGAGAGACAGAAACTTTCCTCACCCATATATTCTATCAATATCAGTTCATATACTCCTATCGAAAGAAGAATTGGTTAGATAGTCTCAAACTTCTCCAATGTAAGGACCCCTTTTCAGCCATCAAAACATTTTTAAGATCCACAAAGTTTGAAAAAATGCATTGTTGCAAATTAACACTATTGATTCCATAATGCTATAATCAGTTCAGTTCAGTCGCTCATTCATGTCTGACTCTTTGCGACCCCATGGACTGCAGCACACCAGGCCTCCCTGACCATCACCAACTCCCAGAACTTGGTCAAACTCATGTCCATCGAGTCAGTGATGGCATCCAACCACATCATCCTCTGTCATCCTCTTCTCCTCCCACCTTCAATCTTTCCCAGCAGTAGGGTCTTTTTCAATGAGTCAGTTCTTAGCATCAGATAGCCAAAGTACTGGAGTTTCAGCTGCAGTATCAGTCCTTCCAATGAATATTCAGGAGTGATTTCCTTTAGGACTGACTGGTTGGATCTCCTTGCAGTCCAAGGAACTCTCAAGAGTCTTCAACACCACAGTTCCAAAGCATGAATCCTTCGGTGCTCAGCTTTCTTTATGGTCCAATGCTCATACCCATACATGACTACTGGAAAAACAATAGCTTTGACTAGATGGACCTTTGACAGCAATGTAATGTCTCTGCTTTTTAATATGCTGTCTACGTTGGCCATATCTTTTCTTCCAAGGAGCAAGCGTCTTGTAATTTATTGGCTGCAGTCACCATCTGCAGTGACTTTGGGGCCACCCAAAATAAAGCCTCTCACTGTTTCAACTGTTTCTCCATCTATTTGCCATGAAGTGATGGGACCGGATGCCATGATCTTAGTTTTTTTTGAATGTTGAGTTTTAAGCCAGCTGTTTCACTCTCCTCTTTCACTTTCATCAAGGGGCCCTTTAGTTTCTCTTCACTTTCTGCCATAAGGGTGGTATCATCTACGTATCTGAAGTTATTGATATTTCTCCCAGCAATCTTGATTCCAGCTTGTGCTTCATCCAGCCCGGCATTTTGCATGATGTACTCTGCATAGAAGTTAAATAAGCAGGGTGACAATATACAGCCTTGACATACTCCTTTCCCAATTAGGAACCAGTCCATTTCTCCATGTCCGGTTCTAACTGTTGCTTCTTGACCTGCATACAGATTTCTAAGGAGGCAAGTAAGGTGGTCTGGTATTCCCATCTCTTGAAGAATTTTCCACAGTTTGTTGTGATCTATACAGTCAAAGGCTTTGGCGTAATCAATAAAGCAGATGTTTTCTGGAATTCTCTTGCTTTTTTGATGATCCAACAGATGTTGGCAATTTGATCTCTGGTTCCCCTGCCTTTTCTAAATCCAGTTTGAACATCTGGAAGTTCATGGTTCATGTTCTGTTGAAGCCTGCCTTGGAGAATTTTGAGCATTACTGTGCTAGCATGTGAGATGAATGCAATTATGCAGTAGTTTGAACATTCTTTGGCATTGCCCTCCTTTGGGATTGGAATGAAAACTGACCTTTTCCAGTCCTGTGGCCACTGCTGAGTTTTGCAAATTTGTTGGCATATTGAGTGCAGCACCTTAACAGCATTATCTTTTAGGATTTGAAATAGCTCAACTGGAATTCCCTCACCTCTACTAGTTTTGTTTGTAGTGATGCTTCCTGAGGCCCATTTGACTTCATACTCCAGGATCACTCTAGGTGAGTGATCACACCATTGTGGTTATCTGGGCCATGAGGATCTTTTTTGTATAGTTCTTGCCACCTCTTCTTAATATCTTCTGCTTCTGTTAGGTCCATACTTTTTCTGTCCTTCATTGTGCCTATCTTTGCATGAAATGTTCCCTTAGTATCTCTAATTTTCTGAAGAGATCTCTACTCTTTTCCATTCTTTTGTTTTTCACTGTTTCTTTGCACTGATCACTGAGGAAGGCTTTCTTATCTTTCCTTGCTATTCTTTGGAACTCTGCATTCAAATGGGAGTATCTTTCCTTTTCTCCTTTGCCTTTAGTGTCTCTTCTTTCCTCAGCTATTTGTAAGGCCTCCTCAGACAACCATTTTGCCTTTTTGCATTTCTTTTTCTTGGGGATGGTCTTGATCACTACCTCCTGTACAATGTCACAAACCTCTGTCCATAGTTTTTTGGCATTCTGTCTATCAGATCTAATCCCTTGAATGTATTTCTCACTTCCACTGTATAACTGTAAGGGATTTGATGTAGGTCATACCTGAATGGTCTAATGGTTTTCCCTACGTTTTTCAATTTAAGTCTGAATTTGGCAATAAGAAGTTCATGATCTGAGCCACAGTCAGCTCCCAGTCTTGCTTTTTCTGACTGAATAGAGCTTCTCCATCTTTGGCTACAAAGAATATAATCAGTCTGATTTCAGTGTTGACCATTACAGGTCAGCAGTGGCATGCAGCAGGGGCTGGGGCTCTGTGTGCAGCTACCTGGGTCACACAGCCTGTGGTGTAAGTCCTCTTGGAGGAGGTCGCCATTAATCCCACCATAAAGCTGCCAAGCAGACGACCCACAAACTGCAGAACAATTATACCAAAGAAATTTTCACACTGTTAAGAAAGTTCTAGGACCCACAACAGATTTCCCAACCTGAGGATCTGGCAAAGGGACTGAGAAACCCCAGGGAATTTGACTTTGGAGGCAAGTGGGATTTCATTATAGTTTCATTACATTTCATTTCATTACATTCATTTCATTTCATTACTTCCACAGGACTGGGGGAAAAGACTCTTGGAGGGCACAAACAAAACCTTGTTTGCACCAGGACCCAGGAGAAAGGGCAGTGACCCCACAAGAGACTGACCCAGACTTGCCTGTGAGTGTCCAGGAGTCTCCAGTGGAGGGCGTGGGTTGGTGGTGGCCTGACTGACTTACCCCAAGCAAGTGTGTTAAGGAGAGCTAAGGAGACTTACTTACCCCAATTAAGTGTTCTAAGGGGAGCTATGGAAAGCTAAGAAGACTTACTTACCCCAAGCAAGTGTTCTAAGGAGAGCTACAGAGACCTTGGAGAGATGAGGAGACTTACTTAACCCCGCACAAATGTTTTAAGGAGAGCTAAGGAGACTTACTTAACCCAAGCAAGTCTTCTAAGGAAAGCTGAGGAAACTTACTTACCCCAAGGAAACTGTTCTAAGGAGAGCTATGGAGAGCTAAAGCGACTTACTTGCCCCAAGCAAGTGTTCTAAGGAGAGCTAAGGAGACTTATTTACCCCAACAAGTGTTCTAAGGAGAGCTAACGAGACTTACTTACTCCAGGCAAGTTTTCTAAGATGAGCTAAGGAGACCTTGGGGTTTCCCTGGTAGCTCAGCTGGTAAAGAATCCACCTGCAATGCAGGAGACCGTGGTTCGATTCCTGGTTTGAGAAGATCTGCTGGAGAAGGGATAGGCCATCACCCCAGTATCCTTGGCTGAATTGATGCTTTTGAACTGTGGTGTTGAAGAAGACTCTTCAGAATTGCTTGGACTGTAAGGAGATCCAACCAGTCAATCCTAAAGGAAATCAGTCCTGAATGTTCATTGGATGGACTGATGCTGAAGGTGAAGCTCCAATACTTTGATCACCTCATGCAAAATCGTTAGATGGCATCACTGATTCGATGGACAAGAGTTTGAGCAAGCTTCAGGAGTTGGTGATGGACAGGGAAGCCTGGCATGCTGCAGTCCATGGGGTCACAAAGAGTTTAACACAACTGAGTGAACTGAAGGAGGGCTAAGGAGACTTCCTTACCCCAAGCAAGTGTTCTCAAGAGAGCTAAGGAGACTTACTTACCCGACATAGTATGCTTTGGAGAGCTTCAGAGAGCTCAAGAGACTTACTTACCCTGACATGGTATTTATAGGAGAGCTAAGGACAGCTAAGGAAACTTACTTGCTCTGTTCTAAGTTGCTTCAGTCATGTCCAACTCTTTGCGATCCTATGGACTGTAGCCCACCAGTCCATAGGCTCCAGGAAAGAATACTGGAGTGGGTTGCCATGCCCTTCTCCAGGGGATCTTCCCAACTCAGAGACCGAAACCGCATCTCTTCTGTCTCTTGCACTGGCAAGCGAGTTCTTTACCATGAATGCCACCTGGGAAGCCCATAAGGAGGGACAGAATGAAAACCACAATCACAGAAAACTAATCAAACTGATCACATGGACCACAGCATTGTCTAACTCAATGAAACTATAAGCCATGCCATATAGGGTCACCCAAGGCAGATGGGTCATGGTGGAGAGTTCTGACAAAACGTGGTTCACTGGAGAAGGCAATGGCAAACCGCTTCAGTATTCTTGCCTCGAGAACCCCAAAACCAGTATGAAAAGGCAAAAAGATAATGACACTGAAAGGTGAACTCCCCAGGTCGGTAGGTGCCCAATGTGCTACTGGAGAAGAATGGAGAAATAACTCCAGAAAGAATGAAGAGATGGCGCCAAAGCAAAAACAATGCCCAGTTGTGGATGTGACTGGTGATGGAAGTCTGATGCTGTAAACAGCAATATTGCATAGGAACCTGGAATGCATGAATCAAGGTAAATTAGAGGTAGTCAAGTAGGAGATGGCAAGAGTGAATATCAACATTTTAGGAGTCAGTAAACTAAACTGGAGTGGAAGAGATGAATTTAATTCAGATGACCATTATATCTACTACTGTGGGCAAGAATCCCTTAGAAGAAAAGGAGTAGCCCTCATAGGCAACAAAAGAGTCCAAAATGAAGTACTTGGGTGCGATCTCAAAAATGACAAAATGCTCTCTGCTTGTTTCTAAGGCAAACCATTCAATATCACAGTATGCCCCAACCACTAATGCCAAAGAAGCTGAATTTGAACAGTTCTATGAAGACCTACAAGACCTTCTAGAACTAACACCCCAAAAAGGTGTCCTTTTCATCATAGGGGACTGGAATGCAAAAGTAGGAAGTCAAGAGATACCTGGAGTAACAGGCAAATTTGGCTTTGAAGTACAAAACGAAGCAGGGCAGAGGCTAACAGAGTTTTGCCGAGATAACACACTGGTCATAGCAAATATCCTCTTCCAACAACACAAGAGAAGACTCTACACATGGACATCACCAGAGGGTCAAAATGCGATAATGGCCATCTGTTATTTTTACGGGTCAGCGTCCCTTCTGTTTACTGAGGTCCCAATATACACCAGTTTTCCTATGGTGAAGCATCCCTTTTCTACTTTCAATCCATTCATCTTGGATTATTTTGACTCAATTCTTGTCTTCAGGGGTAGGTATGTGACTCAGGCCTGGCCAATCAGAACATCCAATTTCCTTGGCCACAATAATTACTTCCAAGATGGACATGGACTAACCCAATTTGAGATAATCTTTGAATATTTGTTGGGATTGTTGAGAGGGAGACAGTCCCATTTTTTTCCTGGACTACTGGGATTTGCCTATATAAGCCTTTTTACCTGCTGGCAACCATCTACACAATAATAAAGTACTCATGAGAATAAAGCTCAGTGACAGGGCATAAAGATGAGATATTTAAAGAGATGGAGTTCCATTTTCATGGTTTGGGCTCCTAGAACTATTCATGCCTGGACTTACTCATATATTTTTCAGATATATGACACTCTACCTATAATTTTTTGTTTGAATTTGGTTTCTCTTACTCAAAAGTAGGACTCTCTTCTAATATACATGCCTTGAGATGATATTTTATTTCATTAATCCCCAAGAGCTAAGTGCTGTGTGTACTGCAAGAAATTTTTAAAATATTAGCACAAATATTCATGAGACATAGTGTTAAATGAGAAATTAACATTCTGTGTGTATATCAACATGAAGACATCTTGCAATTAACTACCACAAGGGATCAGAGATCTACAGGTTAGGAACCATTTTAATCTAAATTTTGGAGGTCATGTAGATACAGACTAGGGCCTCATTTATACAACTAAAATGTAGAGTAGAAGATGATTATCTTGGAAATCTAGTGGGGTTTAATAAGCTAATCAAAACTGCATTTTCTCTCTGTCAGCATAGTCTCAAAGTCAAATGTGGCTTGCCTCTAAAAAAATATTCACTGCAGTTAGATGATGTTTTACAGTGATTGAAAACATTCTAGGGAATGCACTACCATTTTATTTTAGCAAGGAGACTATTTAGATCTTTAATAAGGCTACAAGGTATTATTCAGTAAAGGAAAATAAGTTCATTCTCATGTCAACTTAGAAAAATCATGAGAATATATACACGACTACAGCTATTTTTTTCAAGCATCATTTTATTACTTCGCAAATTTGTCAAGCTAATCTACTGCTTTCCAGGTGTCTCTAAATACATTATTTTACTTAATTCTGAAAGTAATTCTGTAAGGAAGTAAACTAGAAGTTATTGAGACTTTGTTGAGCTCTATGATGGGTGATGCATAAGCATACATACACGAACACATTTTAAAGTAGGGCAAATAAACTAAATATTTACTATTTTATACACAAGAAAATCAAGGCTCAAAAGATAAATAAGCTATTCCACTTCACATGCTTAATACAAAGTAAAGCTTGAATTAATACAAAATTTTCAGGACTCAAGATCCTATTTTTGACCCTATTTTTTACTTCTAACAGACCTAAGAAGGATCTATACGTCTGAAGCAGAATGAATGAGTGTAGTTTCATCTGACTGATGAGTACTGAAGACTGGCATATCTGAATTTCTTGCCTCCATGTTGACCTGAATTACTGAAAACAATCACCTGATGTGAAGGGCCAACTCACTGGAAAAGACCCTGAAGCTGGGAAAGATTGAGGGCAGGAGCAGAAGGGGATGACAGAGGATGAGATGGTTGGATGGCATCACCAACTCAATGGACATGAGTTTGAGCAAGCTCTGGGAGCTGGTGGTGGACAGGGAAGCCTAGCGTGCTGCATGCAGTCCACGAGGTCGCAAAGAGTTGGGCACGACTGAGCGACTGAACAACAACAAATCTTTGTGTGATTCTACTGCACCTCAGTGGATCCAATCAAAACATTTTCTTCCTCTTTCTTCCCTCCTTTCCTCTTTCCTTCTAATTCTTGCTCATTTTTCAGCCTCCTCTTCTTCCTTCTCCTCCCTGTCCTCCTGTCTTAGCCCCTTCTTCTCTTCCTGTGGTAGTGATTTGCTGGAGGGCAAATGTTGCTTGGCTAGCTCAGCCAAATTTTCACTCTATTCCTTATCTGACAAAAGTGACTTAAAAAAAAAAACCTCATTTTAAACACTGCATTTTGGAAACTCTATTGAATTATGCCATTGGGTATACTGATCTGTAAGGGCTAGTCACAGGGTAAAACTCTAGACTGGTTCTGAAAAGCATGAAGAAAAAGATGTAGTAATTCTAGGTAACAAAGGAAAAGCCATGGAAATCGGGAGAGGTGAGGAGGCTTGATAGAGGGAAATAAACCAAGAGGTCTGTTCCTTCTATCTTGTCCAATCTAGGTTCCAAGACCAGCTATTTCAATACCACTCTATTTTTCTAGTAATTTGAAATGTATGCGTTCTTCTTGACCTCATTCCAGATGGGTCTTGTTCCTCACTGAGGTCCGGACTTCACTTTGGATGAGTCTCATTCACAGGGCAGGTGGAAATATCCAGCCTGTGATAAACTCTACTGTCTAAGGTTTCTGCTCACAAACAAAAAGAAATCACAAAACTGAATGGGTTTACTGAAGCTCATACCACTGCACTTCACTGGGATTTCCTGTATGACTGTTCCACGGGGGCCTCAAACTCAACATTATTGCTCAGTTCAGTTGCTTAGTCGTGTCCAACTCTTTGTGACCCCATGGACTGCAGGCTTCCCAGTCCATCATCAACTGCTGGAGCTTGCTCAAACTCACGTCCATTGAGTCGGTGATGCCATCCAACAATCTCATCCTCTGTCGTCCCTTTCTCCTCCTGCCTTCAATCTTTCCCAGCATCAGGGTATTTTCCAATGAGTCAGTTCTTCGCATCAGGTGGCCAATGCATTGGAGTTTCAGCTTCAGCATCAGTCCTTCCAATGAATATTCAGGATTGATTTCCTTTAGAATCGACTGGTTTCATCTCCTTGCAGTCTCCTTGCAGGGACTCTCAAAAGTCTTCTCCTACACCACAGTTCAAAAGCATCAATTCTTCAGTGCTCAGCTTTCTTTATAGTCCAACTCTCACATCCATACATGACCACTGGAAAAACCATAGCTTTAACTAGATGGACCTTTGTTGGCAAAGTAATGTCTCTGCTTTTTAATATGCTGTCTAGGTTGGTCATAACTTTTCCAAGGAGCAAACATCTTTCAATTTCATGGCTGCAGTCACCATCTGCAGTGATTTTGGAGCCCCCCAAAATAAATTACTTCTTTTAACCAAGGATAAACCTACAATGACACACCACAATCACCTAAAGTGTATAGTTTACGTTAGAGTTCACTATTGGTGTTGTACACTCTATGGGTGGAAACTTAGATTGCTGACTTTGGATCTTTTTTCTTTTCTAATATATGCATTCAATGCCGTAAGTATCCTCCTACACACTGTTTTCATTACATTTCACAATTTTGATGTTATTTTTCATCTTCATTTAATTCAAGTATTTTAAAAAGTCTCCTGAGATTTCTTCTTTGACCCATGTGTTATTTAGAAGTGTACTGCTTACTCTCCACATATTTTGTGATTTTCCAGTTATCTTGTTATTAATTTCAAGTTTAATTTCAATGAGGTCTGAGAACAGACAGTGTATGATTTCTATGCTTCCAAGTTTGTTATGGCTCAGACTGTGGTCTGACTTGCTGACTGGTTCACATGCGCTTGAGAAAAATATGAATTCTACCACTGTTGAATGAAGTAGTCTTAGTGTGAATCATATTCAGTTGGCTGATGGCTTTATTGAGTTCAGCTATTGGTATGTATGTCTTAACTGATTTTTCTGCCGTTGGATCTATCCATTTCTGGGGGGGGGGGGGTTGAAGTCTCCAACTATGATAATGGATTCATCTATTTCTCCTTGCAGTTCTATCAGTTTTTGCCTCATGCAGGCTGATGCTCTGCTGTCAGGCAAATACACATTAAGAATTTTTATGTCTTCTTGGAGGACTGACCTCTTCATCATCACATAATACTTTTCTTTATTCTTGATAGCTTTCCTTACTATGAAGTCTGCTCTGTCTGAAATTAACATAGCTACTCCTGCTTTCTTTTTTTTTTTTTTTTTAATGAATGAGACCTGCCAATAATTTTTTAAAAGGAGACAGTCTCACAGATTCTTTTTTTTTTTTTTAAATTATTTATTGGCTTTGCTGTCCTTGTTGCTTTTGGATGGGCTTTCTCTAGTTGCTGCAAGTGGGGGCTACTCTCCAGTTGCGATGGGAGGGCTTCTCATTGTGGTGGTGTCCCTTGCTGTGAAGCAAAGGCCCTAGGCTTGCAGGTTTCAGTAGATATGGCACACAAGCCCTAGAGAGTAGGCTTTGTGGTTGTAGCACATGGGCTTAGTTATTCCATGACATGTGGGATCTTCCTGGATCAGAGATTGAACCTGTGCCCCCTGCATTGGCTGGTGAATTCTTATCCATTGTGCCACCAGGGAAGTCTTTCTGCTTTATTTTGATTAATGTTAACATGGTATATTTTTCTCCATCCATTTAGGTTTTTAAATTTTGCTTTAAAACTGTTTAACAATTTATTGGTTTATAAAATTACGTAAGTTTCATGTGTGTACTTTGACTTCTCTATGCCATACACTGTGGGCTTCCCTGGTGGCTCAGTAGTAAAGAATTCCCTGAAATGCAGGAGACACAGGAGACGTGGGTTCAATCCCTGGGCCAGGAAGATTCCCTGGAGATGGAAATGGCAACCCACTCCAGTTTTCTTGCCTGGGAAATACCATGGACAGAGGAGCCGGGTGGGCTATAATCCGTGGGGTCACAGAAGAGTAGGACATGACCTAGCAACTAAACAACAGCATAACATACACTATAGCATACTCATCACCAAAAGCTTCACGTCCATCCATCATCATACTATAGACTCCCTTTACTCATTTAATCTATGTGTACTTTTGTTTCTTTTTTTTAAAACTTTTTACCTTGTATTGGGGTGCTGGGAGGGATTGGGGGCAGGAGGAGAAGGGGACGACAGAGGATGAGATGGTTGGATGGCATCACCAACTCAATGGACATGAGTTTGAATGAACTCCGGGAGTTGGTGATGGACAGGGAGGCCTGGCATGTTGCGATTCATGGGGTTGCAAAGTCGGACATGACTGAGTGACTGAACTGAACTGAACTGATAGCTGACAAAATAGTGTTGTGATAGTTTCAGGTGAAGAGGGAAGTGACTCACCCATACATATACATGTATCCATTCTCCCCCAAACTCCCCTTCCATCCAGGCTGCCAGATAACATAAAACAGAGTTCCCTGTGCTATATAATAGGTCCCTGTGGTTATCCATTTTAAATAGGGCAGTGCATACATGTCCATCCCAAACTCCCTAACTATCCTTTCCCCTCATCCTTCCCCCTAGAAACCGTAAGTTTGTTCTCTAAGTCTGTGAATCTCTTTCTGTTTTGTAAATAAGTTTAGCTGTATCATTTCTTTTTAGATTCCATGTATATCATATGACATTTCTCTTTCTCTGCCTGATAAAGTGAGTTTCTTGCAGACAACACATAGGTCTCTGACTCTGAAGTGGTACATTTATATCCATTGACACTCAAAGTAATTACGGATATAGTTGAACTAATACCTACCATGTTAATTACTGTTTCCTAACTTGGTGCTTTTGTCATTATTTTTGTCTTCCACTCTTTTCCCTCCTTTTGTAGTTTTAATTCAGCTTCTTATATGCTTCTACGTCCTCTATCTTAGCATATCAGTTACACTTGTTTTGAAAACTTTTTAGTGGTCATCCTACAATGTGCGGCATGTTTCAACTAAACCAGGTCCAGTTTCAAATAACACTATACTACTTCAATTTGGTGTTGGTACTTTAGAATAACAAAATAATCCTAATTACTCCCTTCTGTCCCTTGTATCACTGCCCTCATTTATATCATATATGCATACATACATACATATACATTGCCATATATAGCTGATATTATTTTAAACAAACTTATCTGTTAGAGCAATTAAGAATCAGAAAATAGTTTTTTTTTTAAATTTTTGTTCAGTTGCTCAGTCTTGTCTGACTCTTTGTGACCCATGGACTGCAGCACGCCAGGCCTCCCTGTCCATCACCAATTCCTGGAGCTTGCTCAAATTCATGTCCATCGAGTCAGTGATGCCATCCAACCATCTCATCCTCTGTCGTCCCCTTCTCCTCCTGCCTTCAACCTTTCTCAGCATCAGGGTCTTTTCTAATGAGTCCATTCTTCCCATAAGGTGGCCAAAGTATTGGAGCTTTAGCTTCAGCAACAGTCTTTCTGATGAATATTTAGGACTGATTTCCTTTAGGATTGACTGGTTTGATCTCCTTGCAGACCAAGGGACTCTCAAGAGTCTTCTCCAACACCACAGTTCAAAAGCATCAATTCTTTGACTTTTCTTTGTTTAACCTTCACCTTTTAAAATTTTACCATCACTTATTCCTTCTTCAGTGCTCTTCCTTTCTGTATGTAGATCTGAGTTTCTGACCTGTATTATTTCCCTTCTAAAAAACTGTGAAACATTTATTTTTTGCAAGGCAGGTCTACTGGCAACACATTCCTTTAGGTTTTGTCTGAGAAAATATATTTCTATCTAATTTTGGGGGGATAGTTTGGCCAAATAGACCATTCTAGTTTTTTTTTTCCTCTCAACACTTTAAATGTTTTACTCTACCTTCTGTTTGTGTGCATGGCTTCTGAGAGTTAGACGTAATTTTTATCTTTGTTCTTCTATAGGTAATTAATTTTTTCCCCTCTGGCTTCTTTTAAGATTTTATCTTTATTTTTGATATTCTGTATTTTGAAGATGATATACCCAGGTGTAGTTCTGTTGGCATTTATCCTGCTTGGTGTTCTCTCAGCTTCCTGGATCTATGGTTTAGTATTTGACATTAACTGGGGGAAAATTCTCATTCAATACTGTTTAAAATATTTCTTCTGTTCCTTTCTCTCTTTCTTCCTCCTTCTGGCATTATGGATATGTTACACCTTTGGTAGTTTTCACACAGTGCTTGGATGGGCAAGCATTCTATAGTCCTATGATCAAGTCTCAGTCTTTTAGTGAGCCTGTGCCTCTGGACTGTGAATTTCAAAAATGCTTCTCACTTTTTCCTCTTCTTCTGTGTAGGGCAGGAGAGTTAGACTGTGCCAGAGTTGGGTGTGCCAGAGTTGGGTATTTCCCTTCTCCCATGTGGAAGACTAGAGCCAGCTAATGTTGGGTATTTCCCTTCCCTACATCAGTTAGCTTCTGATAATACCCCAGCAAGTCAGGCTCTGATTAACTATTGAGTAAAAGCCTTGTTAAGAAGAACAATACACTCTGGCATATTTTAAAATGTTTCCTTTTCCCCTTCCTCCACCAGAAGCAGGGTTGGATTAGGGGGGCAGGTGCAGGATTTTTCTCCAGTATTTATTGTGTGAACCTGGTCTACCTCCTGGAAATAAATCTCATAATATTAGGTGGCCCCCTAATGATTTGGCTCCTTTGCAGTTTTTAACTCTCAGAATTGTCCACACTGAGCCTCCATCAGTTCATCAATTACAGGTCAGGTTTTCCTAAGCTGGAATCAGTTCTCATGGCAGTTTCTACTTGTGATTCTCTGCTCCAGTTAAGTGCTGACTTCCTGCATTCGCTGGTCTGTCTCAATCTTGAGGGCAGGGATTTGTCCTGAGTTCTCTTCTCTCTTATGACTCTAAGAAGCGTCACTGATATTTTAGTCTGTTGAGCTTTTCACTTGTTGTTAGGATGAAATGGTGACTTTCAAGCTCCTTACATGTGAACTTAATAATGGAAGTCATTATGTCTCATTACGGCTCTTGAATCTGGTCCTTCTTTCCATTTCCCTTGCTGATAGCCTGGTTTGAAATTTCATTACTGGAATATTATAATAGCCATCTTGTTTGTGTCCATCTAAAGTCTCTCTCTCTTTCCTCTATTGCAGCCTCACATCACTTCCAAATTAATCTAAAATTCAACTGACATCATGTGATTTCCTCACTTTGCAGTGTTCTCATTAATTATCTCATACAAATCCACCTTCTTCACCCTGACACTCAAGGTCATCCATTCTTTGTTCTACACTTAGCATTTCAGATGTTCTCTCACTGCTCTCTTCACTCCCAGGGGAACTGTACTCTCTGCTTCTTCTTGGAGATCTTTGGTCCTACATTTATTCCATTTGCTGTCACTAGAATACCTTTATATTCCCAGTCCTGGCTGGTTCTGAAGTTACGCCTTCCTTTCCTGAAGGAAGGAAGGCACTTTCGGCAACTTTCTAAGATAGGTCTCTCATTATTCTGTACATTTATATTACTTGTGTACATCTCCTATTGTCCCTGCTAGATTGGGAGTTCTCTGAGGAAAGGGGTTATTTATATTTGTAATCCTCACAAGGGCCTCTTACATTTAGTTTATGCTTTTTTGAATGAAAAGTGATTAAATCTCAGGTTTGTTTTGTTTCTCTTAAGGTGACTGGCAAATTAGAGAATAGTTGTGGGTGTGTTCATTTTGACCTCTGTTTTGAACCTCTTTCTAAACACTAATTTAATTAGGATCGCGGGTAGTGAAGGAATAGGAGAATGTCTTTCTTTGTTCTTCGTGCTCTTAAGGCACTGTTGAGAGCTGTTTTTAAAGCACAGAGATAGATAGAAAGCAGAGTTCTCTAATATTTTTAAAATTTGAATAGTTACAGTATCAATCCTTTCTGGAGGTGACAGAGTACCCCACTATAGTACTGTATCTGAGAGGGCTGTTAGATGAAAGTAATCGTTTCTAAACTCAAACTGACATGGGAACAGTTAAGTTTGATTTGTGAGCTACTGAAGTGTCATCTTTTATTCTTCTCAAAGACCTTAACAACTTGAAGGTGAGAACAAAGAGAAGAAAAGAAATGGGGGCTCATTTATTTTTCCTGATGTAGAAATGGATGTTCATCAAAATCTTCTTCAGAATGACTTGCAATGATACAACTGATGGGTCATAAAAATGTTCACTGGGTTTTGACATATTGGGTCATGTTTTAATTTTATTTCTGGTGGATTTGGCAATTTTGCTCTCTTTTTGTGGAAGGGAGTGTGCCCCACTACTTAACAATGGTGGTATTAATGACCACTCACTTGTACCACAATCTGCCATAATTTTCCCATTTTATTTTATTCTGAGTGAATGGATTCTATCCCACGTTTTGTTTATTCAAAATGTATTCTTCTCCACTCAGGGACCAGAAGGGAGAAAAATTCAATTCATAAGCTCTTCTAAGAACTGAAACATTTTCCCACTTCTGATAGAACTGAGCAGGGCTCTGAATTTCAGAAAATAAAAATGGGAAAAACCCCAGAGAGTATGAAAAAATATTTACTATGCTTTTTTATTGTAACCATATGATGGAGGTCATTAGTATTTTCTTACTATTTCAAAGATAAGTACCATAAGAAAATGTTTTGTTTTGTTTTTTTTTTTTGGTATCTACGTTTCCATTTTTTCATTCATTTATCCATCAAATAGTCTCTGAACTGCTTCTGCATGCCTGGTAGAGTTCTGGGTGCTGGAATTCAATAGTGGGTTCTTAATTGATGAGGTGCCATTCACATTTCCACTGTCACCTTCACCCACTAAATGGTATCCAGCACTGTTGACAGAGCTTTAATATTTTATTTTCTGCCTTTTTCCACAGTGTTTTACATAGGACATGTGATAAAGTGATTCCCAGAAACTGATCATGTTGTGAAGACATGTAAGCCTGATGCAAACTGAAGTTTCTCCTATCCATTCCAGGAGGGCAGCTACTTCAAATGAGTTCTGCATTTTTTTACTCTTAAAAAAGCATAATTGATCACTTACTATACGATAGGCTTTAAAAGATAGAAGTATCAGATAACCCCCATCTACAACCATTTTGTCTTATTTCTCCTCTCCAATATCTATAAAAAATATGAAATAAATATTTTTGAGGCCGTTCTTCCTGGGGGCAATTCATTCCCAAAATATACAGTTTGAAATGAATGTTTTAAGCTTAGGATCAACCAGAATTTTAGCAAATCCCACAATAAGAGTAGAATCTGAAGGAAGCCCACTTACTTGGTTTTCTCCACAAGAGGAGAGAAATTGAACTTCCCAGAGGCTCTGTGTTCAGAGGAAATAATCTCGATGTGGTACTTGCTGTGGCTTGTTAGTGAAAAAGTGTTTCTCAGACAGGGCTTGACCCTGTTTTGAATTCACCTCACCATTCCACTTTCATCTCCCCCTTTCTTTCCCTGCCCCCTTTTTCCAGAGGTTTTCCTGACTCCCTGCACCATGCCCTTTAGACATACCCCACTCGCATGTACTGTCTACAGGCAACCCCCGAAAACCTGAGTAAAGCTATGGTATTAATGGACTGATGGATTATTTATCTCAAGAGATTTTACACTTTTAAAAGGGTTCCTGGGACTTCCCTGGTGGTCTAGTGGTTAAGAATCCACTTGTCAATGCAGTGGACATGGGTTCAATCCCTGGTCTGGGAAGATTCCACATGCCGCGAAGCAACTAAATCTATGTGCCACAACAATTGAACCCATGCTCTAGATGCCATGAGCCACAATTACTGAGCCTATGTGCTGCAATTACTGAAGCCCACATGCCTAGAGCCTCTGCTCTGCAACAAGAGAAGCCACCGCAATGAGAAGCATGCGCTCTGCAACGAAGAGTATTCCCTGCTCACCACAACAAGAGAAAGCCCACACAGCAATGAAGCTCCCGGGCAGCCAAAATAAATAAATAAATACAATTTTAAAGGGCTCCTGAAGATGGAAATGCCCTAGACCACAGGAATGGTGCCTCCAGTTGTAGACATTTAGGCACTGTAGCAGATTTAAGGGAAGGAAAATTTCATGTGCATCTCAGATCACATCACAGAGGCCCTGGGACCAAGATAGCTTTTTGCTTTCACAGAGACTGAGGGAGCCTTAGTGTGATTTGAAAGATGAGAGGATCATATGGTAGCTTTATTTTTAGTTTTTTAAAGGAACCTCCATACTGTTCTCCATAGTGGTTGTACCAATTTATATTCCCACCAACAGTGCAGGAGGATTCCCTTTTCTCTACACTCTCTCTAGCAGTTTGTAAATTTTTTGATGATGGTGTGAGGTAGCTTTGATTTGCACTGTAGATTAGATTTGTTCTGATTTGCATTTCTCTGATAATTAGTGGTGGTGAGATCTTTTCATGTGCTTTTTGGCCATCTGTATGTCTTCTTCGGAGAAATGTCTACTTAGATCTTCTTCCCATTTTTGACCGGGTTGTCTCTTTTTTTGATATTGAGCTGCAAAAACAGAACTACCATATGATCCAGCAATCCCACTCCTGGGCATATATAGGGAGAATACCATAATTCAAAAAGATACACGCATCCCATTGTTCACTGCAGCACTATTTACAAGAGCCAAGACATAGAAGCAACCTAAATGTAATCAGCAAAGGAATGGATAAAGATGTGGTATATATATACAATGGAATATTACTCAACCATAAAAAGAATGAAATAATGCCCTTTGGAGCAACATGGGTAGACCTAGAGATTATCATACTAAGAGAAGTCAGTCAGACAAAAACAAATATCATATGATATCACTCATATGTGAAATTTAATTTTAAAAAATGATACAAAATAGAAATAGACTTACAGATATCAAAAACAAGCTTATGGTTACCAAAGGGGAGAAGTGGGACAGGAAGGCTAAATCAGGAGCTTGGGATAATATAAGATAGATAGCCAACAAGGACCTACTGTATAGCACAAGGAACTCTACCCAATATTCTGTGATAGCCTATATGAGAAAAGAATCTAAAAAGGAATGAATATATGTGTTTAACTGAATTACTTTGTGGAACTAACACAGCATTGTAAATCAACTATACTCCAATAAAATTTTAAAAAAAAAGATGAGAGGATCTACAAGACATTCTTGACATGAGAGTTCACATTGTGGGTTTTCAAACTCCATTCTTCAGTACCTGGGGTTTTTGTGGAAGATCTTCAGAGGTCACCAAGGTAATATGAGGGAGACACCAAGAGAACAAGTGAGTTTGTCTCTTTCCTTGCCCCCTCCTATAAACTAATAATAGTTGACTTTAAAAAAAGTGACCCTGTGAACTGTAGCCTGCCAGACTCCTCTGTCCATGGGATTCTTCAGGCAAGAATACTGGAGTGAGTTGCCATGCCCTTCTTCAAGGGATCTTCCTGACCCAGGAATTGAATCTGGGTCTCCCACATTGCAGGCAGGTTCCTTATCATCTGAGCCACCAGGGAAGCCCATTAGAAGATGATGATACTATTATCCTGCTATTACCATCTTTTAATAAATTGGGTTTTAACTTAAGCTTTTTTAAAGATATGAGTTTGATTTCTAAAAAAATTATTTTGGTAACTGCTATTTAATCTCCCATGCCCAGTGCCCAGTTATAATGTAGATATTTTTAAGCAAAAACCTACTCAGCTCTCACTGTTTCAAGGGGTATTAGTTATCAGAGACCTAAGCCTTGAATGCAGTGGCTAGTGGTTAGGGAGAGGGCTTCCCAGATGGCTCAGAGGTAAAGAACCCGAGGGTTTGATCCCTGGGTTGGGGAGATCCTCTGGAGAAGGAAATGGCAACCCACTTCAGTATTTTTGCCTGGAGAATCACATGGAGAGAGGAGCCTGGCAGGCTACAGTACATGGGGTGGCAAAGAGTCGGACAGGACTGAGCACGCAAACACACAGAGGGTTTAGGGAGAGTGGGCTACAGGGATGAAACGTTTTGTTATGGAGACCAGAGAAATAGACAAAACAAAGGCATGAAAGTGGGAATGATTAGAAGTGAGATGAAGGAGTATCAAAGACAAATTTGCCTGCTTCATGACTTCATCTATGATGGGCCCTGCCAAAGATGCCAGACTTCAGGTTTTCCGAACTTAGAGATTTATCTCCTGTGTCTTGTTTAATTGATCACATTTGATATTCTTTCAGCACTCTCAAGTGTATCAGAATGATAGCTCCTTCTTTGCCTCAGTGCAACCACATACATCTCAAAGTATTTTTGAAAGATTATGCCACTATGGGAGCCCACAGACATAGCAGCTGGAATATGTTGAATTTTTTTTTTTGACAAAACAATCCCCTTGTTAGTTTGAAAACTTCAGTGAAATAGGTTTCCATATGACATCCCACTTTCTAAAAATAATTACATATGCTGAACTCTTGTTCCCAATTTTTTACTCTTTCCTGTATCCACACTTTGTGTCACATAACTCTGCATGTTTTTTCACTGAGTGAGGGATACACTGCTGTGCTCCTTAACTTTGAGCTTGGCCACATGATGATGATCTGGGTGCAAACAACACTGTACTCGTTTCCTTTTTTTTTAGGCTACTCCCCCAATTCTGTGGCACGTGGAATCTTGGTTCCCTGACCAGGGCTTGAACCTGTGCCCTCTGCAGTGGAAGCATGGAGTCTTAACTACTGGACTGACTTCAAGTTGAGGTCTCATGAGGCTTCATGTGCTTCACTTACTGTTTGCACTTCATCATGAGAAGCCTGTGGTTCAGCTAGGCTCTTCATCCGAGGGGACTGAGAGGCGTGTGAACCAGATTTGGATCCAACTTGCAGCCTGGAGCCATCTAGTTAAGTTCAGCTAAGATGAGCAGAGCCACCCTAGTGAATGTGCAGACATGCAAAAAAGAGTATTTAGACTTGAATGTCATTGAGATTCTGTGACTGCTTATTATACAGCAAAAGCTGGCATAGGTAAGACCTTGAGTTTTTTGACAGATCAGAAATTGGGCAACTTCCCTGAAGATTCAGTATTCTCACCCATAAGACATATGTCATTATAACTACATCACAGTATTATAGACATTAAATAAAACAGCATATCAATAACATACCAGGTACAATGTCTCATTATTATTTTATCAAAAGATAGGATGATACGTGGGGACTCAGGGATGCAGGGGAGTAAGAGACATACATTTATTTCAAGATGGAGATTCAATATTAGAACATACGGTGGTTGAAAAAAAGGCATTTATTCTGAAACTTGGGGCAAATAAATCCTTCCTCTTTAGTTTAATGACTGTTAAACTGCACAAATTTACTACTTGGGTAGATGAATAATGAGCTTGAAATAGTTTTCTTTTAAAGGAAAATAAAAACATGACTTTACCAACATCACTTGGTGTATAAAGTGCTATTAGTCACATGCAGTAGTTAGCACATTTGATTTGTTTGTGACCAAGAGTTCAGCTGAATACATATGAGATTTATTTTGTAATTTTCAACATGCCAATATAAAACAGCTTTTTTTTGCCCCTTCATTGCCATCAGGTTAGAATAAATTGACTCTTGATGCAAAGTTGTAGCCAGGGGTTGAAATTTACCTGTGATTAATGGTCAAAGCATTGACTAGCTGCAGCCCCCACCCCCCTGTTCTTGTATATCACGTCCTGGACTGGGAGCTGTTTTGTATAAAATATTGAGATACTGGTCTCTCTGTCCCTCACTTGCCCTTGAAAGTGAAGAGAAATACTTGATTAAATTGGTTATTAAGAAAGAATAAAAGAAAACTACTAATGAATAAATACGTTTGGTAAAGCATCTTTCTAATTCTTTGGGTCTTCAAGTATACAACTGTAATATATTATTTCCTAACCAATTAGCAAGTCAGTTAGTTCAGTCAGCTTTTAGCATCACAGTTCACATTTCCCAGCAGGGATTTAGAATAGATACAAAATTCCTGGAGGGGAGGTGCCCGCCTTCCTTCCTGAGGCAGTTTACCTTGTTGAACTTCCACTCCCACAATAAAGTCAAAATCGGATAGATTTGTCTTTGCTTTCATTCAAAGCACCAAGGTGCTTTGCTGATAAAACTAGTAAAAAATGCTTAGGACTTGTTTTTTTCTCCCCTGTGAAAAATGCACATGTGTATACAGTGTGGGTCCATCATTGTATTCGTTTGGATGCTTCCAAAAGCTGTCCCTGAGACAATGGTTTGGGTGCCTGAAGTTTATTGTATGCAATAAACCCCAGGAGGAAGTTAGGAAAATCAAGAACATAAAAGGAACATTCCTGAGCAAGTTACTGCTGTGGGAAACTGGAGTTCAATATTGCTGGGAGAAATCACGTAAAACACAACTCAGAATTGTCCCACTGATGGTTTAGCGAGCCAAGGTATTCATTCCTTTGTGCCCTGCCCTCTTGACTGAAAGGGGCTCTTGGGGCTGTTAACTTCCAGGCATTTCTAGCCGGCAGGCAGGACTTATTTCTGCTGACAGAAATAGATCTCAGGCAGAGAGAAGGCATGTATTGTAGAACTATCCATCTTGTAGGTGACCCCTGAGGTCAACAGAAGGAACGTGGGTGAAATTGTCAAGAGCATCCACTACAGGCACTAAACGGAAAGTTGGTAACAAAAAATCAGTTATCTCATGTTACATGAATGTCAAATGTAAAATATTTTGGTTTTAAACAATGAGTTTAAAGAAGGAAATACTTGCATTATCCTGGTCTATTTCATAAGGGTTTTTTTCATTTTCTAAATTAAACTCTTTTGTCCCTTTTGGTATGGGAAATAGAGTTATAAGGCAGAGACCCAGAATTTTTTTTCTCACAGCCGAAAGTCAAATGAGACAAATTCATTTTATCTTCAGGAACAAAGATTTAATAAGGTTTGCTTTTTAATTTTTTTTTATTCCCCCCCCCCCATTTAACTTAGCTTCCTTGCCTTGTTGTTCAGTTGCTCAGTGGTGTCCACACTTTGCGACCCCATGGTTCCTGCCTTAACTTTAGGGAGTGTGTTGCTAATTCTCACCACAAGATGTCACTATTTTACCAGTCTTAATACTGAAGTTTTTCTCTGCAATCGTTTAGAACTATCTACTCTGATGTTTCAATAGCAAATAAATCCACGGAAATCGTCAATGTTTTTCTGGTAGACATATTTAGAAAATTTCAGTTGAATAAAGATCAAATCACAAATGATATGGTCATCTCCGAGAGAATCTAGAGCCTTCCTGGGACTTTGAAATAATTACATCCCACTTACACTGCCTTCAGTACACACATTGGGCAGATGTGATTATCATGTTTAAATAAAACATTTTGCTTTTATAAGCTTCATTCTATGCTTTTAAGATTTATGAAGCTATTTTTTAATTCAACAGTTCTCAAATGTGACAAAGTACAACCCCAGATAATATGTTTCTAGAAAATTCCTTAATTTCAATTTAGCTACAAGGGGAACTCTTATGAAATCTGGATGGGGAACACACCACATGCTCATTGCAAAGAAGCTTCATAAAATTATTATGTTTCTAGGCAGAGGTTGGACTCTACAACTGTGCAATGACTTCATGGGGAGGGGCACTCAGATTTATAGTCCATTTCCATGGAGTTTTCATGCAGAATTTATTCTTGATAGATGTTTTGTATTTCCCATACTTATAGGGACAAAGGAGTTTAATGTGGTGTATAAAAGTACCCTTATGGAAAAAGACTAGGGTCTTGCAAAAATTAGACTCAATGACCTTGTTGTTTATAACAAATACTCTCCTTTCAAAATGCATGTAACATGGGGCACCTATTCGCTTCTTTTTCTTGCTCAACAAAGGGAAAATCTTTTAGGATAAGAAAGCAAATGTGCCTTGATGGTTTCCATGAGCCAATATGATAATGAATGGCTTGAGGGCATCTGTCATTCCCTGACTGTGTACATTTGCCTAGTTTTTTTAAACCTCTCTTCAAGTCTTATTTTCTACATCTGATAAACATGTGTATGTTTAGTGATAATCCTTCCATGTACTTAGTCGCTCAGTCATATCCAACTCTTTGTGGCCCCATGGACTGTAGCCAGCCAGACTCCTCTGTTCATGGGGATTCTCCAGGCAAGAATACTGGAGTGGGTTGCCATGCCCTCCTCCAAGAGATCTTCCAAACCCAGGGATCAAACCCAGGACTCCTACATTGCAGGTGGATTCTTTGCCATCTGAGCCACCAGGGAAGTCCCTCAGGCAAGAATATTGGAGTAGGTTACCATGCCCTTCACCAGGGGATCTTCCCAACCCAGGGATCAACTCTGTGTCTCTTACATCTCCTGCACTGGCAGGTGGATTCTTTACCATTAGCACCACCTGGGAATCCTTAATCCTTCCATAGTAGTTTGAAATTAGAAATTCTATTAGTATCCTACTGAAATAAACGACCATACATTTAGAGACTTAAGACAAATTTACTCTCTTACAGTTTTGGAGACCAGAAGTCCAAAATCAGTCTCACTGGGCTAAGGTCAAGGTATCAGCAGGTCTGCTCCTTTCTGGAGGTTCTAGGGAGAGAATCTGTTTTTTGCTTCTTTCAGCTTCTAGAGTGTGCCAGAATTCACTGCCTTCTCTGGTTCATGGATTTATCTTCAAGCAGCACAGCACTTGAATCTTCACGTTTCCTTACATAAGAATAAGGACTCTTAATAAGGACTCTCATACACTACCATGTGTAAAATAGGGAACTAGTGGGAAGCTGCTCTATCACACAGGGAGCTCAGCTCAGTGCTCTGTGATGATCTGGGGGTGGGGTGGGAAGGGAGGCTCAAGAGGGAGGGGACATATGTATACACATGGCTGATTTACGTTGTTGTATAGAACAAACTAACACAGCATTGTAAAGCAATTATATTGCAATAAAAATTTTTTTAACGAATAAGGATTCTTGATATCATTGGACCCACCCAGATAAACCAGGATCATCTCTCCATCTCCAGATCCTAAATTTAATTAAATCCACAAAATTCCCTTTGCCATATAAGTAGCATTCACAGGTTGTAGGAATGAGGACCTGAGGGAGCCATGATGCAGCCAACCACAGAAATGCTGTATGTAAAGGCCCCACCAATAAACAGAAACATGTTTATTATCATTGGCCGTGAAATGTTAATTTAGCAGTCAGTCAGGTGCTGTGTCAGTGAATGACTCAATGATAAAATGACATTTTTCACCTTCTGGGTATAGTGAAAGGACACAGGCATTTACTTTTTAATATCTACTCAGGCAAGAGGTCGATTTATAAGAAAACTAAAGCTATTTAAGTCAGTCTTCAAATACAGTGTATAGGATGAGCTGTGTATTTCCTCTATTGAGTTGAATCATTTTCATTTTCTTTTTGCTATTACAATAATAGGAAGTCAGTGTATTTTTACAGATCAACGTTTAACTTACTGGTCAGCAAAAATCCTGGGTCTTTATGTGGCTTTCTCGTTCTTTAAATCAGACTGAAAAAAAGCTATACAGGGCATTGGGTGTCTGTGACATGATTTCATAAGGAACAATCGTTTGTGACTCTACGGAGGAAAAATTAAATAAAGATATACAGTTTCATCTCATTATTTTCATATTTGTCATATCTTGTTGACATTTTCTGTGTTACCTACTCTTGAACATACTTGAAGCTATTATTTAAAAAAAATAAAGGACAACATTTTGTCAGCACTCCAACTTATGTGGAATAATTATATTGAAGAGACTATCATTTGAATACTTCAGTTTTGTACTGAGTTTAAATTACACATTTAGTCAATATGCAATTAATTGAAGTAGAGACACCTGCAAACTAATGCCATCAAATCAAGTGTGTAAGGAGAATGTACACTTATGTGAAGTGGCCTATCTTCCTACATTCACCTATTATATATTTAAGATGGCAGAAGAATTAAATACTGCTCAATTAACAAGCCACTTAATGGATTGGAGCCTTTGGGAGACACAGGCCAGAAAATTAATTTCAGGTGGGTGAGCACGGCATATTCTTGTGTTTTGTGAAAGACATTGCCACGAAAATTTGCCATCCACACACTTTTCATTATATTGTGTTTAACAACAACTAGTTATCAAGCTCCCTAGACTTGGTTTTTATTTTTTTATTATTTTTTTCATTTATTTATATTAGTTGGAGGCTAATTACTTTACATTATTGTAGTGGTTTTTGCCATACATTGATATGAATCAGCCATGGATTTACATATGTTCCCCATTTAAGAAATTGGGACTCAGTGAAGACCCACGAATCCTCTGAAACTGTGTAAGAAATTGTGCGTGTGTGTGTGTATACACTTTTTGTGCTGTGGCTGAATGTACTAATGGAGAGTCAATATCCTTTCTCCCCTTATTCTTGTGTAAATACAGATTTTATTCCATCTGGAAGGTGCTTGGCCAAATAGTGCATGTGCTAATTTCCCCACCTGTCTTCTAGGTAGGACTGTCCACTGAGAATTAAGTGCAAGTTCTTGGTAAGACTTTGAGTCACCTCAAGAACAATCAGACAGTAGGCATGTGTTCTTTGTCCTTTCACCTCTCCATTTGTCTTCCTTTTCACTACTTGGAATGCAGGTGTGATGGCTGGCACTCTAGCAGTCACTTTGGGACTTATAAAATATCAAGTAATTATTTTTAATATTTTTGTACTGAGGTAAAGTTTATGTACAATGAAACATTCAGACCTTATGGACATTGTTCAATAAGTTTAGGAAAATACATATCAAGGCCTATAGTATTCCCATCACTCTGAAAAGATCCCTCATGCTCTGTAGTCAATCTCAACATTTCACCTAAGAACTGTTAATCTGATTTCTGTTTTCATATGTTAATCTTGTCTATTTAGAATTTCATATAAAGGGTCATACACTATATACTCTTTATTTCACCTGGCTTCTTACACTTAGCATATTTTTGACATCCATTCATATTGTTGCATGTATCAGTAGTTATCTTAGTCAGTAGGACTACCATAACAAAAATACCATAGACTGGGTAGCTTAAAAAACAAATATTACTCTCTCCCAGATCTGGAGGCTCAGAAAGCCAATCTAAGATCAAGGCACTGGTAGATGTGGTATCTGGTGAGAAACCTCTTCCTAAATTATAGACTGCTGTCTTCTTGCTGCACATGGCCAAGATAGGACATCTCTCCTGTGTCTCTTCTTATAAGGACACTGAGGACAGTAATCCTACTCAGGAGGACTCTAATCATGACTGGACTATGTTCCAAGGGCCCCAGTACCAAGAACCATCACACTGGGGATTAGTGCTTCAACAGATGAATTATGGGGAGATAACAAACATTTGGTCCATAGCAGCAGTTCATTCCTATTTTTTTATTGCTGAGTACTATTTCATGTTATGAATATAGTTTCTTCATCGATTCTCCTACTGATAAATATCTAGCTGTTTCCAGTTTTTGGCTTTTATGAACAAAGTTGCTATGCACATGCATATACAGGTCTTTATGTGGACATATGGCTTCACTTCTCTTGGATAAGTAATCAGTTCAGTTCAGTCGCTCAGTTGTGTCTGACTCTTTGCGACCCCATGAATCGCAGCACACCAGGCCTCCCTGTCCATCACCAACTCCCGGAGTCTACTCAAACTCATGCCCATTGAGTCAGTGATGCTATCCAGCCATCTCATCCTCTGTTGTCCCCTTCTCCTCCTGCCCCCAATCCCTCCCAGCATCAGGGACTTTTCCAATGAGTCAACTCTTCACATGAAGTGGTCAAATAATCGGGGTATAATTACTAGGATATAGGGTAGATATATCTTTATCTAAAAACTGCTGAAGAGTTTTCCACAGTAACTACAAAATTTTACACTTCCATTAGCAGTGTCCTTGCTAACATTTGTTGTCAATTTTTTAAAAAATGTCAATCATTCTAGTGAGTGTGTACTATCTGATTTTTTAATTTGTGATCCTTAAGGATTAAAGATACAGAATAGTTTTTCATGTGATTATTGGACATTGCATTTTAATGCAATATTGGAGTAGAGGGTGAGACCTTCAAGGGACAGACTGTAATAACAACAATTACTCATTTAAATGGCTTTAAAAAAAATGGGTCTTTGTAATCCTTTAATTGGGTTTGCAAACTTTGAGGAAGAATTGAAATGCTCTGGAGAATACTGGAACCTTTGAAAGATTTGTGGTTGAAAGGGAGAGAGGAGAGAGTTAGGGCTCCTGGAGGCCAGAAAGAGACTTTGGGGTAAAACAATGAGAATTTCAGTGGAGGCTTTGCGTTTTCTATGAAGTGTATAGTGACAGTGAGCACCCTTCTATTCATCATACAATTTCAGGAGAAACCTGAATTATTTACTTATGCAGGACTGGGAAAAGTACTACTAGCACACTAAATCTGGGATGCCACCGTTTTTGTGTGTGCCTGAGTACAATTTTATTGGCACACAGCCACACATTCATTTCTATATTGTCTGTGGCTGCTTTCATGTGACGATGACAGAATTGAACAGCTGCAACAGAGATCAATAGAGCCTGCAAAATTGAGAATGTTTAGTATCTGGCCCTTTTCAGAAAAATAGTGTTAACCCCTGTACCACTATGGGGGAAGGTGAGGAGAACTACAATGAGGTGATTAGTACTGAGTCAGTGTGGGAGAGGGGTAAGATTTTTGGAGGCTGGATCCACTATTTCCAAGCCTAATAAGAACGGTTGTAGATTCTCCTGGCTTAGCAGCCAAGTATTTGAAAGTGCACCGAGACGTGGTCAGACGATGAACAGTTATTGAGGTTCTTTTCCTTTTTACTTTTTGCTACTGTAATCGGTTGTATGTGACAATTTAGATTGACATAGTCCTTACTTCCCCAAGCTAGATGATACTTATGTGAAGGGATGTGAAAACATCACAAGGTCAACAGAATAAGAATGCTAAACAACTAATACAGAAATACCTTTGCAGACCATCCAAATCCCTTTGTTCTGACTTCATGTTAACTAAGCAATGTAAAAAAAAAAATCAGTTTTTTTAAACTCATCCACAGATTAAAGAGCAAACACAAAAATATGCTCTTTGACCAACTATAGTTCCCTCTATGAAATAAAATCAGTAACTTCCTGATTCAAATTGGTTTCACCTTCATTAGAGGTGTGTGTGTGTTTTCTTGGGGCATAATCACTCTTCAATAAGCTGACCAGTAAATACTAAAATATAAGAAAGTCTCCAATGGCTAGCAGAAAGACTGTAGCGCTGAAGTCAAGGGGACAGGTTTTGAAACTGCAAAGTTTACTAGTTCTGTGACTTGGACAAAGTGGTTTCACCTCTCTGAGTCTCCTGGTTTACACCATTAAATGAAATAATATACTGACCGCCCTTAACCTAGTGCCAGAATACAATAAGCACTTTATAAACAAAGTTTCCTTTCTTTATCTTCTATGTAGGGCTGACAGATCATACTTTGAATGCTGCTGCTCTGGGCTGAGGTGTGCCCTACTTCCCATTCATATGTTGAAATCTTTACCCCCAGTCTTTAGGAAGTAATTAGGTTTAGATGAAGTCATGAGGGTGGGGCCCTCATGGGATTAGTGACTTTGTAAGAAGGAACACAAGAGAGCATGTGCTGTGTGTGTGTTACACAGAAGAGGTCATTTGAGTGCACACTGAGATGGATGCCACCTACAAGCAAACAGAAGAGATCTCAGATTGAAACCTACGTTACCAACATCTTGATCATGAACTTCTCAGCCTCCAGAGCTGTGAGAAAAAATGTCTGTTGTTTAAGACACCCAGTCTGGTATACTGCAATGGCAGCCTGACCTAAGACAAACTGTAACCCAGTGAAGCCGAGTCTTGAAAACCTCTCCTGATTGCCACTTAGCTCCATCCCTAAGGATTATATGGTAGTCATTTAAGGAGTTAGCTCAATAATTTGTACTTTTATATTATCTGAAAGAGGGAACACACACCAGCTATTCACTTTCTTTTCATTCTCTACTGACTCTGTGTTTTCTTTACCTTCTGAGATTATTTCAAGCCATTAGGAGATATTTTAAATTTCAAGAGTTGATGTGGGTCTGCTATGTTTGGGTAGAAAGACTCAAACTATATTTTACTGAGAGTGCAACTAAAGATGAGAGTAGTGTCTGAACTAAGGATATAGTGGACTGAGAACATTATGTGGGCTTTTTTTTTTTAAATAGATTTTCTTTTTTAAGAGAAACTTTAGGTTCACAGCAGTTTGGGCACAAGAGATTTCCCATACACCTTTGCCACTGCACAGGCATAACCTCTCCCATTATCAGCATCTTACACTGTAGTTGGTACCTTTGCTGTAATTGATGAAGCTACACTGACATGTCATTATCACTCAAAGTCCATGGTTTATATTAAGGTTCACTTGTGGTGCTGTATATTCTAAGAATCTGAACAAACATATAATGACATGGATCCACCATGATCATACCCAGGAGTTACACTGCTCTAGAAACCCTCTGTGCTCTGCCTCTTCATCCCTCTGGGACCTGACATTGGGGAAGTTTAGGGATGCTAAGTCAGTATCAGATTGACAAAACGTCTGATTGCAAAGCTCAAAGTCCCTAGTAACTATATGCTATTGTTTTGTCAATGAACAATATCCTGGTCAGGAGCCAGGTCAAGAAATTTCAGGTACACTTGGTGGAATATGGGCTTCTGAAATTTCAGAGTGTCAGCTGTGAATATTTTCCACTTTTGCCATTTAGTGTTTACATTCAATGAAAAAGCTCTGTTTATATTTTTTTTGCTCCTTTCCCCCCTTTTTATTGAATCAGAGACTAGATCTAACACTGATGCCTGGTCATAATAGAAGGTAACTGAGATAAGCCTAAAAGTTGCCTACAAAACCCTGATTATTTATAGTCAGTGAGTTATGTGGGATCATGCATTTCAGTCATACATATACACATCTATCATACAAATTACACAGAAGTTTATTCTTGCAAAACAATTCTATAAAGTACAAGAAGGTAGTTATGTTAGAATATGGTTTCCCCATTTCACTCCTACCGTGCACCAAAAATTTTTTTAAATATTTATTTGCTTAATATAGTGTACAAACTGTGACAACACAGTGGAGAAAAATGCTGTAAATATTGTCAGCCTTCAGGAGAACTTAAAATTTCCCTGAAAAACTTAGGAAACTGACCATAATTCCACTGATTATAAACTCTATGAAGGCAAAGATTTTGCCCTGTTCAGTTGTTCATGGATCTATTCAAGTGTCTGGAGCAATGCTTGCAAAGGGTAGACTACTCAGTAAATACCTGTAAATGAAGGAATGGATGATGAAAGAAAGTATATGCATTTCTTTGGAAAGAAACATTTTGCCTAACATTAAACACTAGAAAAAAATTTAGGTTTATTTTTCTGTGTTTTTTTTAAGGCACTGAATGTACAAATGTACAAATTTGTACAAATGTACAAATTAATGCCTTTCATATGGAAAGAAGCTTCCTTTTGGCTACTGCCATATAAAATCATGTTCAGCTGTAATCTACTGTTGCCATCTTGAAGTTGTTAAAATTTCTGAACAAGAGGTTTTACAGCTTCATTTTACATTGGACCTTACTCTTTCCATGGGATTTCCCAGTCAGGAATACTGGAGTGGGTTGCCATTTCCTTCTCCAGGGATCTTCCTTGAACTAGGGATTGAGAGAGTCATTTCCTAGGCAGGTTGATAAGAAGTCTATGGGTCCCCAAGGAGAGAGGGGTCTGGAATTCTCAAGGAGGAAGAAAGGACAAACTTTTTAATTTTTTCCTCTACATTCCTTAGGATTATATAACAATGATGTATCCTGCCTGAGGACAGTCTCTGGATTAAACCTTCTGGCTAATTCTGTTATCTTAAAATGTTAATTATGGGAGTAGGTCTGGTGAGGTCTTTACAACTTCCAGACATTCTTTGGATTCACTGGCGAGTATATCCAAAGAATGTCTGGAAGTTGCTAACACTAGCAGGGGGGTACTCTTTCTACCCCTTTCTGATGTCTATGTCAGAAGCTTTCTCTATCTCCTTTATACTTTAATAAAACCTTATTACACAAAAGCTCTAAGCGATCAAGCCTCGTCTCTGGTCCCGGATTGAATTCTTCTCCTCCGGAGGCCAAGAACCCCGGCGTCTTTGCGTGATTCAGCAACAACCTTTCAGGATTAAACTCACGTCTCCTGCACTAGCAGGCAGATTCTTTACCACTGAGTCACCAAGGAAGCCTGTAAATTATGTAGCCAGTTATAGAACTGAACTGATCTATTACAAGGCCATTACACACTAGCTAATTATTAAGAACAGAGTTAGAGGAGCTAAAGAAATGTAAATGAAAATGTTTAGTTCTATAAGTTGTTACGTAAAACTGCAGTGTCCATATCTCCAGATGATCTAGAAGTCTCTAGAAACAGGCAAATTGTCCCATAGGATAGGAGGAAAGGAAACAAACAGACATTTTACAAATCATCTATGACATGATGTCTTGCTTGGTGCCAACTGTGCCCTTATCCCCTAACCTTCTTCCTTTAGGTTTATAATTTAAAAGACAGACAAGGTAACATGAGTGGTGTGCTACATTTAGTGATCTATTACATTTTTTCCTCTCTTAGTAGATGAATGCTCACTCACTTCTTTTTATGGGTCTCTCAGGCTTCAGACTACAGTGCAATGGGGGAGTTTAAAGAAGTGTCTCTGATTGTAGATCCTCCTAATGTCTCACAAAAAATAACTGGATGAATATTCACACATGATAACAACTGAAAAAAAAAAAAACAGAGCTAAGAATACAGATGAACAGGTGTGCTACTGCCAAAATCTGGGTGAAATTTCTCATAAAGCTGTGGTTTGTGAAACTGGGTAAAGAACCAAAAAACCCTTACCCATGCTTTGGTTCAATAGGCAGAATAGAGAGAAGATAGGAAGATCTTTCATTCCTCTTGCATTGTAGTCTGGAGCCTGAGAGATCCAGGGTCTATACCCATAAGAGAAGTGAATGGGCATTCATCTACTAAGAGAAAAAAAAGATTTAACACATCACTAATGTTCCTTAGTCTGAGTTTTCAATTATCAGTTGTCTAAACTGTACTTAAGGCAAAAAGAGAGAGTTATCAGTTCAAAATTGGACTTGGTGGGACTTCCCTGGTGGTCCAGTGTTTAGGACTCTGTGCTTCCACTACATAGGGCACGGGTTTGATTCTTCATCTAGGAACTAAGATCCCACAAGCTGCACAGTGTGGCCAAAAAAATAAATAAAAAAACATTTGGTCTTTGTACAGAATGTGTAAAATTACTGAATGAAGATATCAGCTATGCTAGCAAAGTGAACATTCTGTTATGAAAATGAAAGAGTCTGACTTGATTTTCTGGTTCAGATGGAAGGGCCATTTCAGAGTAAATGAGAGCAGAGTCAGATTCTACAGAACCAGCTGGAAATATGGCAAAAGGTAGCTTTTTTTTTTGCCATTGTTATCTTTGTTATCATCATGATCTCATCCTCTGTCTTGTGATGACTTCAGAATTCGGAGCTTCATGCAGGTCTTGTGATATACCCCTAATTTGCAGGTGGTCCTAGGTTGGAGATAAAGCTGCCAATCCCTGAGACTGAGGTGGACAACACATAAAATGTTTTGACCAAGGAGGCCAATGACTTATGGTGGTGTGATTTCCAATCTAAGCCTGTTTCTTCATATATAAGGGCTTCCCAGGTGGCGTTAGTGGTCAAGAAACCACCTGCAGTGCACGAGACACAGGAGACTCAGGATTGATCCCTGGATCAGAAAGTTCCCCTGGAGGAGGGCATGGCAACCCACTCCAGTATTCTTGCCTGGAGAATCCCGTGGACTGAGGAACCTGGTGGGCTACAGTCTATAAGGCTGCAAAGAGTCAGACGTGACTAAGTGACTGAGCACATCCACACCTCAAATATATAAATTAGAACAGCAGCAGCTGCCACACACTTTTGTTATAAGGATCATAGAAATAAAATATGCAAGCATGTATGTTTGTACATAAACTTTTGGTAGGAGAGGTAGTGCTGAATAAAATCAGATTTCCTTCCCAATTGACCTTTTCTAAACTACCATTTCTCATAGGGCCTTCCCCTGCATAACATTATATCTTATAAACATCTTCTGCTAAAATTAAAGCCAATGTATTTAATTTTACTACTGAGCAACTTCATACATTCTGGGAATTGCAATCAATGTAATTTTCCATTTGTATTACATAACTTTTCCCATGAATTACACTTCTACCATTCTTGTATAGAATGGCAGTATTACTCTGTGTTACCAGGATAGACTCAGGAGTCTGATTTCTTGGGTTCACATCCTAGCCCTGACACTTATTAATCATGCAATTTTAAGTCCAATTTTGGTGCCAATTCTGACGTGTTGTTTCTTCCTCCCACATCCAGCAATGCTCTGACACTAGCTGGGTGCCCTACAATTCAACTTAATTCTGATACTATTGAAACAAGGCAGGACCCTGTGGGTCTCCAGGACATGGAAGCCTTTCAAATGGTTGCAAATCAGGGAAGGGACGGAATACAGGGATAAGGGAGGAGCAGCCAAGAAACAACAGCACAGCCATGAGGTAGGTTCCTGTGTTCCCCCTCAAGGGATACACAGAACAGTATCTTTAAATTCACCTGTAGAACTAAAACCTCCACTGAATGTAGGATGTTCCAGAGAGAAGGTCACAGTTTGATAACAAAAATGCTCATCGGGAGACCATCTGAGGTCAGATGAAAGGAATACAGCTCCTCTCCCCAACCCTGATCCTTCTTATCAAACCCGGCCTTGAACTGCTGCTATAAAATTCCTCACCAAATTCCCCCAGGTGGGGACACACAGTTTTTCAGGGCACTAGCCAGCTGTGTCCAGCCCCCACCCCGGCAAAGCAAGAAAGCTATTTTCACCTACTTCACCCAAAACTCTTGTCTCTGAGATTTGATTCGGCACTGGAGCACAGAGACTGAGCTTTCTGCCTCATCCTCTACCTTGCAGACACCGTCAGATTCCACAGGTTAAGGGCCCAGTCTTACAAGACTACTCACTCCCACTTTAGACACCAAACGAAAGTTCAGGTTGTCACCTGTGCTTCTGATCTGCCACATATAGACTGGAAGTTCCAACAACCCCCTCTCCTTGGTTTTGATTAATTTGCTAGTATGGTTCACAGAACTCAGAAATATTTTACTTACTAGTGTGGAGCCCAGGCGGAGGTCATAGGGCAATAAATCCAGAATTAGCCAAGCTTCCATGGCAACCATTGTCATGGGCCATCCTGTTTGTCATTAATCTGTGCCATCCTGTTTGTCATGAGCCATCCTGTCCCTAACCAGCCAGCTCCCATCTCCATATTAGGCAAAGTGGGCACCAAAAGACCCCCGACCAATGACTTAACACCACCCCTCCCCATAGGAAGTTTCTTTGTCCTGAGACTATTAAAATTGGCTGCAAGCCCATGAAAGGGGTTGGCTCTCCCATGGTCTGTCAGGAAGTTGGCCTGCTGTCTTTGCAGTGCCTTCACTAGCTCAGCCTTTTGCTCTCAATAAACTCTCTCTTCTAAAATACTCTGTGTATGGAAATTCTTTTCCAACCTGTGCAAGAACTGCCACAATAACTAGACTACTGGCCTATTATAAAAGAAGGTAACTCAGGAACAGCTACATGGAAGATGTATATGGGGAAAGGGCTCAGAACTGCCATGTTCTCTGAGCACGCCTCTCCTTCCAACCAGGAAGCTCTCTGAACCCCTTTTATGAAGGCTTTATCACACAGGCATAGTTGATTAAACCATTTGCCACTGGTTATTGAACTTAACCTGAAGTCCCTCTTCCCTCCTCAGAGGTCAGGGGGGTGAGACTGAAAGTTCCAACTCCCCAACCACAAGGCGAGTTCCCTTGACAACTAAACCCCTGTCATAACTGCTTTCTAAAAGTCACCTGCTGCTGCTGCTAAGTTGCTTCAGTCATGTCTGACTCTGTGTGACCCCACAGACGGCAGCCCAACAGGTACCTCTGTCCCTGAGATTCTCCAGGCAAGAACACTGGAGTGGGTTGCCATTTTCTTCTCCAAAAGCCACCTCATTGACATAAATTTGGATGTGGATGAAACAGGTTGGTTATGAGTATCAACAGACATTTATTGCTCTTATCACTTAGGAAATTCTTAGGGTTTTAGGAGTTCTGTGGCAGAAACAGGGACTTCAAATGAATTATGTTTCTTATTATAACTCACAATGTCACATGAGCAAGTCACAACCTTCCTTTGCCTATGTAGATAATAGTTGTATCATCTTCACAGGTTTAACCGTGAGGTTATATGACCTGTGCTGTGCTTAGTCATGCCTGACTTTTTGTGACCCTATGGATTGTAGCCCGCGGGCTCCTCTCTCCATGGAATTCCAGGCAAGAATATTCCAGGCAAGAATACTGGAGTGGGTAGCCATTCCCTTCTCCAGGGGATCTTCCCAATCCAGGGAATGAACTCAGGTTTCCCACATTGCAGGCAGATTCTTTACCATCTGAGCCAGCAGGGAAGCCCAAGAATACTGGAATGGGGAGCCTATCCCTTCTCCAGGGGATTTTCCCGACCCAGGAATTGAACCAGGGTCTCTTGCATTGCAGTTGAGCTACCAGGGAAGCCCTTTATGAAATAACACCTTTAAGATGTTGCTTTTTTAGAGCAGTTTCAGGACTAGAGTAAGCTCTCAGTAAACAATAACTATTTTTTCTTTAAATAGTAGTGACTCAATAAGAAAACCCAAGTATGAAAGTTTCACTTTCTTATGAATGGTCTCTGTTCTTCGTATATTAGTAAATTTTCTAGGTATTTCTTTTTAAAAACTATTTATCAATTCATTCATTCATTTGGCTGTGCCAGGGCTTAGTTGTGGCACACGGAATCTTTAGTTATGGTATCCAAACTCACAGTTGGGGCATACAAACCCTTAGCTGCAGCACATGGGATCTAGTTCTCCAACCAGGGATGAAACCACAGCCCCCTGCATTGGGAGAGAGGAGTCTTAGCCACCAGACCATCGGGGAAGTCCCTCCTAGGTATTAAAAACATCTAGTGTGGAATGGTATCACAACCCTGGGTCATTTGGGATATTTTAATAAATAGAGTAGATAGAGTATAGGAAAACCAGGGGGTGTGGAATACCCCAGGGCTAGTAATTACTGAATGTGGCTACCACCCCTAAGCCTTAAGGTGTCAGGGGAGAGAACAGTTATTGGGACTTAGAAGCAGAGAAGGCAATGTGATGAGGGGAGAAGGATAACACAAGTTCTAGCTTCCGGTGGAAGAAAGTGGCCAAAGACAAGGTGACCTGGCAGAGAGGGAGCTGGGGACTAAATTCTTTCACCTTCCTCTCCTCCTTTCTCTCTCCTGCCAATACACCATAGTAGCCAAATTGAATCCCAAACTTGAGGGAAGAGAATCCCACTGACACAGTTCATCTAGGGCAGCCTCATGGGTCGCAGCAGGATGGAGAAAGGGGAAGAGTGGACATGGACACGTGGAAGGTGCCCAGTGCAACAGTCATGTTAATTCTAAACTTAAACATCTGGCAGTTTCATAAAATCATATCCTATTTTTAAATGATTATTTCTTTAAAAATTTATTTCTATTTTTTGGCCGCACAGAATGTGGGATCTTAGTTCCCCAACCAGGGATCAAACCTGTGTCCCCTGCATTGGGAACATGGAGTCTTAACCAATGGACTGACAGGGAAGTCCCTATATCTGATTTTTTTTTTTTTTTAGGAATAAGCATATTCACTTTTTTTGGAAAGAAAATCTTTCATATGAGACTAATATCTATGGAAATGGGTAATATTTCTGTGATCTCTGTATCTGTAGACTTGTGTTAAATAACTATATCTATTGGGGTCAATAAGTCTCTTAGAGAAATTAGATTTCTTGGGGAAAATACTACTTTAAACGACAGCCACCCATCTCACATTACCTGTCCTTGGCCACAAAAGGGATAAGGCTCAAGATTTGGTTGGTCTTAGTCCAGTTTATCTCCAAAAGTATAAAGTGTCTAAAGGTATGGCTTATTGACAGGTGGATCAGCTGCATCATCTCTATAGATGAATACCAACAGAACAGGCAAAATGATAAATGTACAACGTGATCTTTGAGAACTTGGATGTGCTTCAAACATCATATATACCAAAGGACCTCTATTCTTTATTGTTGCCTCTTCTTCACAAAGACATCCCGCATAGCTTCTCACACACCTTCTTTTGAACTGAAAAGGCATGCTTATCATTTTAAAATGCAGTTCCCCACTCCTTTAGCAGGTTTTGGCACCAACTCATTTCCTATCAGGCACAGACTTAATAGAACCCTCCATCTCTTCTGCTAACAAAGATTATCCAGTGGGTGTTTCTCTGAGTTCACTGACAGCCTTCTCTCCTGGCATGTTCCCCTCCCTGTTAACTAGATGGTTTTTCTGCTCAGTTTCCTTTGGATCCCTGGGGTTCAGCTTGCAAACTGGAAAAGAAAATTTCCTCTCACCCACTCACTCAAATTCTCCCTCATTTCCAGACCTACTCAGCTGTTGTCTCAACTTTTTCGAATCGATTAAAAAGATTACTCACTTTCTCTTTTTTCGTATCTTTGACACAAGAATGGAACTCCAAACCTATAAACTTCTATTGAAAGTGCAGAAATCCCTCCCCTACTCCCACTGAAAACTTATTTCCATATTTCTCTTTATCTGGTGGATTACTGTTGCTGTTTTATACCAGACTGTTGGGAGCTTAATGTTAAGTGCTTCATTAATAATGCTTTGTGCTTTAGAAAAATTTGAAACACATAAATCTTGACAGTGAAAAGGACTTATTTATTTTATTCTTTGTGCTTAACATCACAGAGAACAGTTTAAAAACAGTTTTGTTTCTACTTCAAGATACAGAAAAGCAGTGCTTTACAAAACACAGCCACAGACAGAATTAATTAGTGGAAGTATAAAAAAGGGTTTTAGGATTTAAAAGTAAATGTTTGCTTCTAACAGTAATAAAAGGATAAAAATCACTATATTGAGAGAAGAGGAAAGAAGAAAACAAAAGCATACATTTTCCTGGAAGGATAGGGCAAACTCACGGGTATGTTAACAAAAGAATCTGTACAGAAAATAATTAAAATAGAAAATGTCTAGTTTTGTCTTATTTGAGATGGATTTGTGAGTCCCATTTTGACAATATTTGTCAGTAATTCGGTTTCCATTAGAAAACAACCTTGACTGTTTTTTAGTCAGTCTGGTACTCTGCAACATTATTATCCTAACTTAATTCATATATTGGGTGGGCTAAAAAGTTCATTCAGGTTTTTCAATAAGATGGCATGACAAACCCTGAATGAACTTTCTCGCCAATCCCAGTAAAAATAGTCTCTTCTAATATTCCCAACAGCCCTCCCTTCTGAAACCTTTCCTTTCCTCAACACATACAAAGCACTAGATGCAACCTTGAATCCAGTAGGGAACTTAAATGGCATTAGTTCAACCTTATTCCAAATTTAAAACATTTCTGGGACATGGTCAAACAGTATCTGCCTGAATACTTTCAGTGAGGGGAACTCTTTCTTCACCAGGTGTTCCATTTCATCTGTGTCTAATCGTTAGTCTTTGAAGAGAGCAAAAATCTGCCTCTGTAACTTTCTAGCTACTGGTTCTAGGAAACAGCTGGAACATCACAGGTTGATTGTTTTTGCTTTCACAGGATATAACTCTTCAGACTTTGAAGAGCAACAGCACGTTTCTCAAAGTCCCCCCCACCCCGGCCCCACTTTTTTAGGATATATACCTGTACTTCTCTCAGCTTTTCCTCCTGCAAAATGATTTCCAGCGTGTTCACCATCTTGGCTGCTTTCCTGGAGAAATATCCTAATATGTGGAAGTTCTTTAGATGGAGCATCTAGAAATACATGAAAGGTTTGGATTATGCTCTTACCAGTACTATTAGGCTTCCTCATGATGATATTAATACTATATATCTATCCAGGTGGGCTAAAAATCATATTTTTTATTGGACATTACAGTGTGAACATCAGTTGAACTCAGGATTATTTAAACCCTAACATCTTTTTCAAATGACTTGCAACCAAATGTGGCCTTTCATTCTAAACTTGAAAAATAATAAATTTAGTACTGACATGCAGGACTTACTACCTTTTTAAAAAATACTATATTTGTTCCAACCCAATATTTTGGATTTTTATTATATAATCCAATGTATTGGTTTCAAACACTGTGACATCTTGAAATCTGAAAAGCATGCCTCTGACAGCCCCTTTATGTGGAAAGTATATCACTGGAGACTTTACTCTGGTAGAGATCAATATATTACTTATGTGTCAGTAATAATTTGGAAGATTTTAAATGTCTATACTGATATCACAGCAAAGTAAACAAATCTCAGGACTCAGTTATTCAACGGGTATTTCTGAGTGCCCATGATGTGTCAGGAACAGTATTAGGTACAGAAGACTATCAGAGTAACAGTTCACAATTTGTCCACATTCTATCTGTGGCTTTGTGTATTCTGAATCTGGGCATGGCTGAAGGAAATCACCTTCGACCAATGGTGTAATAGAAAATGAGACACAAGCAGGAGCTTTAGCAACATCTGTGCATTCGAGCTTGCTCTCTCTTGCTGGTCCTAGAAACCTTGACCCTTCAGTATGTGAATAAATCCACACTGTAATGCTGGAAATATGTGGCCCTGTCACCCTTGCCACTCTTGCCAGCAGTCCAACCCCAAGTGCTAGGCAGGTGAGTGAGGCCATGCTAGACCAAGTGGCCCCTAGGAAATCTGCCGTCTAACCATGTGAACGAGACCAGCAGGACAACTGTTCAGTGGAGCCCAGCTCAAGTTTTCAAATCATGTAATCATAAGCTAATAGGTGATGGCTGCTTTAATTTACCAACTTTGGGGGAGGCTTTTTACATAGCAAAAGTCATAGTGAAAAGTATATTAGCTTTCTGCTGTAGGCCCGAGTGGTTGCTGCCAAAAAGGTCAAGTTTAGGAAACCTGGGAAGGTGGGGTTGGTCTTGGCTGGTCGCTACTCTGGACGCAAAGCAGTCATCATGAAGAACATTGAAGATGGCACCTCAGACCGACCCTACAGCCATGCTCTGGTGAGTGGAATTGATTGCTATCCCCGCAAAGTGCCACGGGCAAGAAGAAAATCACCAAGAGGTCAAAGATCAAGTCTTTTTGGAATTGATTGCTATCCCTGCAAAGTGCCACAGGCAAGAAGCAAATCACCAAGAGGTCAAAGATCAAGTCTTTTGTGAAAGTTTATAATCACCCACAAAGTATTCTGTGGATATTCCCTTGGACAAAACTGTTGTCAACAAGGTGGTCTTCAGAGACACTACTCTCAAATGCAAAGCCTGACAAGAGGCCAAGGTCAAGTTTGAGGACAGATACAAGACTGGCAAGAACAAATGGTTCTTCCAGAAGCTTCAGTTTTAGGTCTCTTTCAGTCATTAAATATACCAAAAAAAAAAAAAAAAAGAAAAAGAAAGTATATCACACACAGTCCCTGGTCTCATGAAAAAAGTTTTTAGTAAGATTCTCATTGGATATGGTAAGTTTTCCAACCTGTCATTACTACTCATATCCATTCCCTTGTCTGTGTCACTTATTCAGTTATTCCCATTAGACATGGCATTCTTTGTGGACTTGGCCATGTAACTTGCGTTGTCCTGTGAAATGTGAGAGGAAGTAACAGTGCCTTGAGAGGCATCTGTGTTTCCACCCACCTTGTTATGCTTCTGCTCCATGAGAAGAGGGAGATGAAGGACACATGGAGCTCACCTGAACCCAATCTGCAGTGTGGCACCAAGGCCATCTGAGGCCAACCTCGATCAGCTAACACTCAGCCAAACCGCAGATGTGTAAGGCGAAATCACTGTTGTTTTATGCCACTGAATTTCAGGGTGCTCTGTCATGCTGGATTTTGGTGGCAAGATCTAACTGATAGTGTGGAGCTATTTAAAGATATTTTTAAGTCAATAGTACCATTTCAAGAAACAAAGTCACATAGTTTAGTAAATTATTGGCTGAATTTTATCTACTAATAAATTTTTATTTACATTATGGCAAACAAAAATAAGAGATGTTCAACTGATAGAAATCATCAGTCACTGCAATATCTGGGAACTGAGTAGCAGCAACCTTTAATTTTTCAGTTGCTACACTTCTAGGACTAAAGGCTGTTTGGTCTTGAGCTTGGAAACCACTATGACCACTCTCGCTGTTACTCAAGACAGTTCCCAGACACTTCCAGTACCAGTTGATGTGTCTTTTCCCCCCTTTATTATGCCAAGGTAGAAGGTGATGATTAAAGCGTTAATAGCAGATGTAGACAAGATTTCCATTATAGATATCTGCCTTTGTAGGGGGTTTCTGAAACATCAAAAGACCTCAGCACTCAAAGGAGTTATGCTACAAGAATGGTCTGGCATGGAGTGTGGTTTATGTTTTGGGACAGAACCCTTTTTTTTCTATTCAAGTCACAAAAACTTGAAGTGTTCTAATCCAGGCTGTATTTAACATTGGCCATGTGCTGGTACACAAGAGAATGTTTTTAAGTTTCAGATTTGCCAAGGTCTGATAATTTTTGGAAATCATAATGAAAACAAACTCCTAGATGTTGCAGCAATGTAAACTGCTGTAAAGGTTTTTTATTTGCTTACCCTTCAGTTTTTGTACTTAATCTTGTCAGCAGGCAACAAACAATTCACAGCCTGGGAGCCGCTGTGTGAGTAGCACTGCAGTGAGATGGGGATGTGGGCAGGAGGGGATGATACAGACAAGCTCTGCTGAATTATTTCCTTGGCTATACCACAGCCATCTTGCTGTCTTAGACAAGCAGAAAGTGGTAAGCACGAAGATATCATTGTTTAGAGGATATTACTACTTTGTATAAGAATATTCAGTAAGGAGAAAAAAATGAAATTATGCAATTAACACCATCTTCTGGCAACCAATATGATTATAATTTTTTTGGTATACTAATACATAAGAGGAATGAATTAACTTGTCAAATATAAGTTAAGAATTTACTATGTGCAAGACCCTGTCCTAAGAACTAGGAATCCTCACTGTATAAAAGAGATGTGCCTTGGCCCTTACGAAGCTTATGTTATAATAAAAAATCTCCAAAATGCAGAATCAGTTTTGAACAGACCCTGCATTTTTTGTCCTCTTGCTTACAAATTTTTGATAAACCTCATTAGCTTTTCACAATTAATCCTTGGCTTCCTTCTTTCACAACCATTTTTAAACTGTTCAGATGACTTGTATTAATTTCCTGACCTGAAGGTATAATTTTGGAGGACCAGTCCGGTCATTTGCCCTTTTCCAAGCAAATTGTTTTAAAAAATTGAAGTTGCATTGTGAAGTTGTCTCTGATCACTTCTTTCATTTGTATTAACATGATCACGTCCCCTGCCCAACCATTGAAAAAAATGAGGAACAGGAAGAGGAAAAAGACTACTGATTTGCAGAAGTACGTGCTTGAAAATGAAAATTACAAAACAGGAAGTTCAGCTTACCATTTTCAACATGCAAACATTTACCACAATAATTATTTTTAAGTATCAATTTACATCATGGATCTTGGAGAATAAATTTATGAAATGAATTATCCTGAGAGCTGCTAATGGGTAATAAATTGCAATGGAAATGTAAATGACCTGCTTCAACCATCAAGAGCATGGCAAACACCTGCAAATCCCAGATTTCTCATTTACAAACAAGTTAACATGCTGCGTAATAATGCTATGTAACTTGGAGCAAGTTACCTAAGTGCTCTGGGTTCCAAGTTTCCTTATCCGTAAGACGGAAACAAAAAGTTCCTTTAATGCTGGTTGCTATGAGGATTACATAATATTCTATGTAAAACACCTAGCACAGTGTCTGCTCAATAAGTATTATTGATTACGGAGGGAATCGAGGCTATTGGGTGGACCAAGGTTTTCATATTTGATTTCTGAACATTTTTAGAAAAAGCTGTCATAAACAAGTTCCTCTGTTGGTTGTCCAGGTACCAAGTGAACTAGCGTGACAATTTTTTAGATTCTTAAGGAAATGTCTATTTGGGCTTCTTAATTATTTCAACATAAAAGCATTTTTTTAGAAAAATCATATCTTCAGCATTCTACCAAATACCAGTAACAATCTTTTCAGAAGTTTAACAAAATAAAGAGTGGGTTCAAAGCACATGGTGGAAGATCAGCTAAGTTCCCAGAAGCAGATTCTAAAGGTCATGAGCTCTTGGTCAGAGAAAGTAGACTCCTCTGCTTATTTCAAGAGCAGAGTGTTCTCTGAAGATATTTCCTCCCAAGCTGTTCAGCAATTTCCTGCCCCTTGACTGTCTACAATCTGCTGTTTCAGACATGGCTTACCAGGGTCACCCTGGTACCCAGACCTGTCCTCTGAAGAGCTCACATCTGAGAAGAGACTGTTCCTTCTTGGCACTGACTAAAATAACTGGATGAGCGTTCCCCTCTCTTTCAAAATGTCACACAGTCGATCTTTACTTCTGGAGAGCTTTGAGCTCTAAAAGCCCCACCTTCTGGAACACTGCTCTGAACACAGGGTTATGCTTATTTTAATAAAAATGTGCTAGCTACCATTAGCTACTCACTTAGAAATAAGGCTGGTATGTCATTCCCAGAAACAAATATATTCTGGAGAAGAACATAGTATGTAAAGATCATAGTTATCTGATATCAGCATAATCAATTTAAAACTAAATGCACAAGCTGTTTTTTTAACAGTAGTTTAAAAAAGTTTGTTTCCTTTTTCCCTTGAATTTTTATTCCATTTCTATGACACAAGTGTGTTTCATATTTCTTTATTGCAAATATATATATAAATCATAACTAATTTTTTAAAATTCCCATGATCACTAACCTTTGGGTTTAAAAAATTCTTTATTGGATTATCTGTCAGTTATTATTAAAACAGTTAATCAAAATGCCAGAAATATAATACACAATTTGATAAATAATGATTAAACATTAAAAGTAAATATTTACTACAAGTGCATTCCTTGATTAAATGATGAAGGATTTTTTCCTAATTAATTTTTATTTCTGGATGAACATTAATTACACAAAGACAGAATTCAACATCTATTCCCATTGTCTGCTCTTCTAGGTATAAGTACTGATAAACCTGCACGTAAAGAAGAACACGGGAATAGAAGGAATTTTGTTAAAGGTAAACACTTAATTCTTTTAACTCTTTCTGAATTATATGCCAAATACGAGGTAGTTATATATCATCAAAAATAAATGTTAATGATCTATTAGCTGACAACTAAGTTAGGTACTTCCATTTTGTTAAAAGCAAAAAGCTAGAAACCACCTGTCATGCTAAAGGATTAGTCACCTAGTCATTAGATTCATGTATTTTCCCAAGAGTGATGCTATTAATAATATTTCTCATCTTTATTTCACTCCAGATATTTTAATACTCTGAGGAACAGTTATAGTAATATTTAGAATGTGGGAGAAAGAAACTGACAAAGAATTGCAATGCTGCAAAGGCAGGCTGAAAACAGCCCAGTGTTATCAGTTTTAGGTAAGGGTACATACAGAAGTTAGGATCTAGAAATTGATTATCTTCTAGTTCTTGATGGCCATATAATCCTTGGAAAGGCTTTATGTATTCCCAGTACAACCCAGACCCAGCATAAAGATTGTCATGCAGACAAAATGGCAGTGACAAAGCCCCCCTTCTTTTTTTTTAAACTACACTTGCAATGTTTGTTTGAACTCAAGTTCACTGTACAAAATTCAGATAATATTGAAGTTTGCAGAGTCAAAAATGAAAATCCTCCTTCATGTTCCCTCACCCCTAATTCCCAGGGATAACCACTTTTCAGTACTTTTCTATGTAACCTTACGGACATTTGGGGTCATTTTCTTACATACACAGGTGAGGGTTTCATTAAGATGGAGCTCTTGTGCTGGTTCTGTTCAGTAGCCCCTGAGGATAAGTGAATAGATTCTTCCATTCCTCTGTTCCCCTGTAGGGGTCTATCTTTGGCTGACTGGCCTAGAAAGAGACCTTGAGATGAAGATTCATGTGTAAGTAATTTATTAAGGAACTGTTCTGGGGGAAACTGATAAGCTACCGAGAGAAAACAGGGCAGAGAAGGATAAGGAACTAAGCAAAAAATATCTTTTTTTGTTTTTGTAAACTGTGTATCTTGGAGCTGTCTCCATCCTACTACATACATGGCTATCTCATTCTTTTAAATAATTACACAGTTTTCTAGTATTACATGATATAGATATGCCATCACTTATTTAATTTTTTAAATTTTTATTGATGTTCCTAAATAGGAAGACTCCAAATTTTTACTTTTGAAAGTAATTCACAAAACATATCTAGTTCTTGGGGCACATATATGATGATGTTGTAGGAAATATTATTAGGAATGGAATTTTCTGGGTCCAGTTTATTTAAAATCTCACTAACTGCTACCAAGTTGCCCTTTGAAAAGACTGTAGGGCCTTCGTTGGAGGTCCAGTGGTTAAGACTCCCATGCTACCACTGCAGGGAACACGGGTTCCATCCCCAGTCAGGGAATGAAGATCCCACATGCCATGCAGTGCAGCCAAAAGGCTACAACATCACTCCACCAACATGTAAGAAAGTATTCCTTTTCTTTAATACTTTTACAAACTCTCAAATTATTAGTATTTACAATATTTTAGGGAAAGCCATACTATAACATCTTTGCATGAAATGTTCCCTTGGTATCTCTAATTTTCTTGAAGAGATCTCTAGTCATTCCCATTCTATTGTTTTCCTCTATTTCTTTGCACTGATCACTGAGGAAGGCTTTCTTATCTCTCTTTGCTATTCTTTGGAACTCTGCATTCAGATGGGTATATCTTTCCTTTTCTCCTTTGCTTTTCACTTCTCTCCTTTTCACAGCTATTTGTAAGGCCTCCTCAGACAGCCATTTTGCTTTTTTGCATTCTTTTTCTTGGGGATGGTCTTGATCTCTGTCTCCTGTACAATGTCACAAACCTCCGTCCATAGTTCAGCAGGCACTCTGTCAGATATAGTCCCTTAAATCTATTTCTCACTTCCACTGTATAATCATAAGGAATTTTATTTAGGTCATACCTAAATCACTGCAGATGGTGATTGCAGCCATGAAAGTAAAAGATGCTTTCTCCTTGGAAGAAAAGTTATGACCAACCTAGACAGCATATTTAAAAGCAGAGACATTACCTTCTCAACAAAGGTCCATTTAGTCAAGGCTATGGTTTTTCCAGTAGTCATGCATGAATGTGAGAGTTGGACTATAAGGAAAGATGAGTGCAGAAGAATTGAGGCCTTTGAACTATGGTGTTGGAGAAGACTCTTGAGAGTCCCTTGGACTGCAAGGAGATCCAACCAGTCCATCCTAAAGGAGATCAGTCCTGGGTGTTCATTGGAAGGACTGATGTTGAAGCTGAGATTCCAATTCTTTGGCCACCTGATGAGAAGAGCTGACTCATCTGAAAAGACCCTGATGTTGGGAAAGACTGAAGGTAGGAGGAGAAGGGGATGACAGAGGATGAGAGGGTTGGATGGCATCACTGACTCAATGGACATGAGTTTGAATAAACTCTGGGAGTTGGTGATGGACAGGGAGGCCTGGCGTGCTGCGGTTCATGGGGTCGCAAAGAGTCGGACACGACTGAACTGAACTGATACTATAACAACAGTCACAATTACTTTTGAGGTTATGCTTTTTTTTTTGGTATACTTATTGGCCATTTAGATTTGTTTTATAAGCCATCTGTTTATGTCCTTTGCTGTTTTTTGGTTACATATTTGTCATTTTCTTATAGTTTTTAGGACTTCTAAAATATTATGGACAATTCTTCACCATTTCAAAAATATTTGAATATATTTTCCCTGAAAGTGTTAGTTGCTCAGTCGTGTCTGACTCTTTGTGATCCCATGGACTATATAGCCCACCAAGCTCCACTGTCCATGGAACTCTCCAGGCAAGAATACTGGAGTGGGTAGCCATTCCCTTCCTCAGGGGATCTTCCTAACCCAGGGATCGATCTCGGGTCTCCTGTACTGTAGGCAGATTCTCTATCATCTGAGCCACCAGCAAAGCCCTATGTTTCCCCCATCTTTTGCTTATCTTTCAAATTTGCTTATGCTCTCTTTTGTTATAGTTTTCCTTTTTTATGTGGCGAATTTCATCAACTCGTTTTTAGCAGTTTCTGTGTTCACTGTAGGAAAGCCCTGGTGGCTCAGCAGTAAAGAATCTGCCAGCAATGCAGGAGATGTGGGTTTGATCCCTGGGTCTGGAAGATCCCCTGGAGGAGGGCATGGCAACCCACTCCAATATTCTTGCCTGGAAAATCCCACGGACAGAGGAGCCTGGCAGGCTACAGTCCAAAGGGTCAAGAGTTGGACACAACTGAGCATACAAGCATGTATTCAAAGTATTATAGGTTTAAGAACGTCTTGTATTTCTAGATGTCCAATTTAAATCTCTTCTAAAAACAAGAATGGCTGCTGGGATCACCAGTCCAGGTTGGATGCATGAGACAAGTGCTCGGGGCTGGTGCACTGGGAAGACCCAGAGGGATGGGGTAGAGAGGGAGGTGGGAGGGGGGATTGGGATGGGGAATACATGTAAATCCATGGCTGATTCATGTCGATGTATGGCAAAAACCACTATAATATTATAAAGTAATTAGCCTCCAACTAATAAAAATAAATGGAAAAAAAAAGAATGACTGTTGGATTTTATAACCTTTCTAATACCTCTTAAAGAACATTACAGCATACTATCACATATATATGGAATTTAGAAAGATGGTAACGATAACCCTATATGCAAAACAGAAAAAGAGACACAGAAATACAGAACAGACTTTTGAACTCTGTGGGAGAAGGTGAGGGTGGGATATTTCAAAAGAACAGCATGTATACTATCTATGGTGAAACAGATCACCAGCCCAGGTGGGATGCATGAGACAAGTGCTCCAGCCTGGTGCACTGGGAGGACTCGGGGGAATCGGGTGGAGAGGGAGGTGGGAGGGGGGATCGGGATGGGGAATACGTGTAAATCCATGGCTGATTCATATCAATGTATGACAAAACCCACTGAAATGTTGTGAAGTGATTGGCCTCCAACTAATAAAAAAGATTTAAAAAAAAAAAGATGATCATATATCTTTCCTCTTTTCTTTTAATGTATTATATTTCAGTGTTACACTTACTGTTGAATCTTTTTTATTCTCAGAGAAAATTTTGTAGATTCTTAATCTATCATTCTTTTAATACACTGATATGCTGTTTTAGTTATGTGCTTGCATCTATACTAATGTGAGTTTTTCTCCTTCTATATGTGTGTGTGTGGGGGTACCTTGTATGAATTAGATATCTGCCAGATACTAAGCTCTTAGAGTTGGGAAGATTTCCACGGACCAAATATTAACATACTACTTTGTTGAAGGCATTCTTAACCTCTTCCTGAAAGCCATGTTGGTTATTATTTAGCTCCATTACAAGAATCTAGTTTAGAGTATTTCTCAGTCTTGTTTTTGTTGTTTAGTTTTTTGGTTGTGTCTGACTCCCTGCAACCCCATGGACTGTAGCCTGCCAGGCTCCTCTGTCCATGGGATTTCCCAGTCAAGAATACTGGAGTGGGTTGCAAAACTCTGAATTAGAGCTTGAAGTATGGTGAATAAAGATTTCTGAGTGAAGGTGAGAGAAGAGAGGAATACATATAGATACACTGGTAACAAGAAATGACCCTCCAATGTCACGATTCCTTGGACTTCCTAGAGGTATCCAAAATGGAGAGAAAACTAGCAATGAATCATAGTTTTGGGCCACTGGTTGTATGAATTAGGCACCTCACCCACTGTAGTAATGCCTAAGAGCAGTTTCTTTAGTTGCATATTAATATTTTCAAACGTTCACAATTCTGGATCTGAACCACAAGAGAACATTTACATTATGTCCACTAGGAAAAGAACAACACTTAAAAATTCACTTCAAAGTGTTGAAAATTTAACAAAAGCTGTGGTGTTTGCATGTTAATCTACCTAGGTTTTAAAATTTAAATGCTAATCCTATCTACATTAACAGCTTTCTTTCAGACTAAGCTGCACATCAGAATTTATTTCAGAAAATAGTCTTGCCTAGGTCTTAACCTCTAAGATTTTTACGGGTGGTGGACAAGAGCAGGGCATCAGTGTGTTTCAAAAACTTCCCAGCAGGCTTCCCTGGTGGCTCAGAGGTAAAGAATCCGCCCACCAATGCAGAAGATAAAGGTTCAATCCCTGACCCGGGAAGATCCCATATGCCACAGAGCAACTGAGCCCACACATCACAACTATTGAGTCTGTGCTCTAGAGACTAAGAGCCACAACTACTGAACCCATATGTTGCAACTACTGGAGCCTGCATGCCCTAGAGCATGCTCCACAATACAAGAAGCCACTGCAATGAGAAGCCCGAGCATCGCAACTAGACAAGAGCAGCCCCAGCTCTTGGCAACTAGAGAAAAGCCAACACAGTAATAAAGACCTAGCACAGCCCAAAATATATAAACAAATATTTAAAAACAAAAAATAAAAGCTTCCTAGGTGATTCTAGCATGGAGTCAAGCCTGGAAGAACACTGTCATTTGAATAGACAAAGCAGTTCTCAACCTTGGGTGATTTTGCTCTTCCAGGGGATATTGGTGATGTTTGGAGACACTCTTGAAATTGTCACAGGTAGAGGGAGAAGGATTCTGTTATTTAGTGGGTGGAGACTAGGGATGCTACTAAACATGCTATTGTGTTGGCCACAAAGTTCATTCGGGTTTTTCCATATGCTGGAATGGAAAACACGAATGATCTTTTTGGCCAGCCCAATACAATGTATAGGACAGTCCCCAACAACAAAGAATGACCTGGTCTAAAGTATCAGTGCCCAGGTGAAATACTCTTGGCATAGACCTTGCTTACTCTTACTTTCCATGTACCACCATAATCTTGCTGATTCCACTGACTAATCACTGCTCCAGTCAGACCATGGTGTTTCAATGTCCACTGCCACCATCTTAGTTCAGGTCAGTATCCTCTCACATTTTGATACCATGAGGGTCTGATCTCCCTCCCTCCAGTCTTGCTGTCCTACATTACATTCTCAGCCTCATGGGCAAAGTGATCATTTTAAGGCCATCTTCTCATAATCCCTACTGAAACACTTCAGGGGCTTGGGGCCACCCTCGAGGTGAAGCCCTAGCCTTGATAAGGGCACACAGAGTTTATTGAGGTTGCTTCAGCTCACCTTTCAGAACCTCATCTCTCACCAGTTTGTTTTTTTTTCCAAATGCTAAACTCAAAACACAACTAAATAGATCTGAATTCCTTCAAGGTCTTCTTCCACTCCTGAACTCTTTCTGCTACTTGGAACCAGCCACTATTTTCTTCAGCCTGGGCAATCCTTTTCTCTCTTTTGGGTCTGGATTTAGAGGCTATCTCCTATGGACAACCCTGACTGAATCCCCATTCTGGACTGAGTGGCCTTCCTAAGTCTTTCCAGGTGAGTGTGTGCTAAGTTGCTTCAGTCATGTCCAACTCTTTCAGATCCCATGTACATAGCCTGCCAGGCTCCTCTGTGCATGGGACGCTCCAGGCAAGAATACTGGAGTGGGTTGCCATGACCAGCTCAATAGAAGGTGGTTATTACTTCTGTCAGAAAAGTGACTGAGCACCCTTACTAGACCCAAAATTTCATGAAGGCAGAAATGGTCAACATTTTGAATCACTGCTGTATCTTTACAGCCTTATACAACTCCTGGTTCACAGTCAGTTTTCAGTGTTTAAGTGTTAAATGTTTGTGTAATGAAGGAATGAATTATATTTACTATTTGATTTCTTAACATTCTGAAAGAATGAAATATTGTTCTCTTCACTTCATCTTTTTAAATGACAAGACTCTGCTTTCTTATAGGAGCATGACACTACTCATTTGTAATAAAGCAAAATAGAATTTCTTCCTGAAAACAATTTTAATATCTTCATTTAAAGTAAACATGTTAAGGTAACAAAAAGCCAATAAAACTTTCAAACTAGCAATTAACAAAAAGTGTTAACTGTGAGCCTACTCTGCAATAAGCTCTTCACTATGTTGTATATTTCAAAAGAATATTACAGAAGTCATTGCACAACACTTGGCACATACTAGGTGCTCATTAAAGGCTTGCTAAAGACCAGTCAAAATGAACAAACTGACTTTTAAATAAATTTTCATGTGCAAGTTTTGAATCAAAATACTTTTTTTAAAAATACTTCATATGTGAATTATTCTGGTGTTAATTGTTATATTTTATAAATAAAGATAAACATGCTATCAAAAGCACTCTTTTGTCTTGAGTTATGAGATACTAGAATCTATTGATACACAGTGGAAACAGTTTCAGATTTTAATTGACACAGTTAACTCTGAAACTTTTGACTTCCTGAAGGCTGACCTTGACTACACAGTAATTTGGAAAGCTATTATTATAGACTACAGTTTTTCCCTAAACTTATCTAGCTATAGAGTATATATTTTAACATGCCTTAAAGTATGCTTACACACACATAATTACATGCATAAGATCACAAAGAAAATTTTCTATTAGCTGTTGACATGCAAAATTCTATTTGTATGTATATATTTTGCTATTTCTATTTTTCTAGAAGTGATTAATTAGTGCTCCAGCTATAAAGCTTCTATTTTCCTTGTCAATGACAATCTCAAGGCCTATGAGCTGCCTCTCGCTTGACCTTGGTTTAAAAGCACAAAGAACAGCAACCTTGAAACTGGCATCAACAAGATTCATTCTACAGAAATCAGATGCAGCACAATAGGGAAAAACCACACGTTTAATTTTAAGGTTTTACAGCAATTGTTCTCAATATTTCTTCTTCTTAAAGACTTTTAAGTGCAAACGTCCTTCATTTCACAAAGGGAAACACTGTCATTCTGCCACTTAACACTGGCCAAAGGAGTCATTTGGAGACTTCTCTGCATTCTTCCCTTTGACAGACACATGGCAGCAGTAGCCACACAACCCTGGGAGGATAACACAGCTGCTGATGCAACATTTACCTGAAGCTTTCCTTGAGCAGATCCTCACTATTAACACATGCTGAAAAGCATTTCATTAACATTTGAACAAGAAGGTTATGCAGCTGTAATAGAATCATGCAGTTCAAACGCACATGCTTTACTTGAAGGGGGTTGTTTTTTATTGTCTTACACCAGTGTTCATTTGAGGGTGCAATGCCACGGCTGGCCTTCGCCCACAGAATTAAGCGGCTCATTGTTTCTCCCTTCCGAGGTGAGAACACCCATATTAATGACAGAAGCTGTCTGGTGGAGTGGGGTGGAAGGGCAGGTGGATGAAGACTGAGTTAGGAACTTGCTTCTAGTTCTTAACCTGTTCCCCCCCCCCCCACATCATTATTACCTAACTCATCTTTTAAAATTAAATTACATTTTGTTAAATTGTCATTTGATGATCATTTTAAGATATGCTATCCAAATCTTAAAAATTAAACTAAAAGGTCTTCTTATCAAATACATGAATATATATATAAATCATTTACCCTCTCATACATTCTGTTTCCCTACGGGCACATGAAATTATTCATATTGAGTTATCCACCTCAGGAAGACTTCTATTAAAAACATGGATAACATATGTGAAAACGGTTTAAAGTGATGAATATTAAGTTCAAAAATGATAGAAGTACAGAGAATCCCTTTCTTTGCACAAAGATCAGTTCAGTCGCTCAGTCATGTCTGACTCTATGTGACCCCATGGACTGTGGCACGCCAGGCTTCTCTGTCCATCACCAACTCCCGGAGCTTGCTCAAACTCATGTCCATTGAATCGGTGATGCCATCCAATCTTTTCATCCTCTGCTGTCCCCTTCTCCTCCTGCCTTCACTCTTTCCCAGCATCAGGGTCTTTTCTAATGAGTCAGCTCTTTGCAACAGGTGGCCAAAGTACTGGAGCTTCAGCTGCAGCATCAGTCCTTCCAGTGAATATTCAGGGTTGATTTCCTTTAGAATTGACTGGTTTGATCTCCTTGCTGTTCAATGGATTCTCAAGAGTCTTCAGTACCATAATTTGAAAGCAACAATACTTTGGCACTCAGCCTTCCTTCTGGTCCAACTCTCACATCTCTACATGACTACTGGAAAAACCATAGCCGTGAATATGGGATACCTTTCCATTTATTTGCATCTTCTTACTTTCTTTCATCCATGTCTTGTAGTCTTCAGCATAGAGATCCTTCACCTCTTTGGTTAAATTTATTCCTAAGTATTTTATTGTTTTCAATGCTGTGGTAAATGGAGCTGTTTTCTTTACTTCTTTTTCAGATAAAACAATGTCTTTTGCCATCAGTGTGTGATTCAATCCACCAGGCACACAAATCTCACACCATGATGCACAAAGAGATTCTTAGAGCTATTGCCACTGTATGGAATAAGGAAGCTTCAAATAGATGTTATAGCAGTTTTGATTAGGCCTGTGAGGGGAATATGTCATTAAGTAATAATGATTGATAATACTAGGTGCTTGGCACTCTTCTCAGCACTATACATATGTCATTTCATTTAATTGTCACAGCAATCCTGTAAGATAGGTACTATTATCATTCCCATTTAACGGGTGCAGAAACTGGGGCAAAATAAGAAACCTGTCCAAGGTCACACAGCTAGTAGTGATTAAGCCAGATTCAAACCCAGTCTGATGCCATCCTCTCTGAGCTTAATCTCTTATTTCCTACTGCATTCACAGTAACAGTAACATGAACCCAAAGACAGCTATTTAAGGAAGGGCTGTACTCAAAACATGGCTAATAGAAATACATGCTCTTAATATTAAGTGCACATACTTTATACTTATTATTAAGTGCTCTTAACATTTAAGTTGCTTGATAGCCACTTCAAAGGGGGAAAAAAGCAAGTTTTATCCTATACTGCCTCTCAGAAGCCTGAAGGAGTGCAATGTAGACCTAAAAATGACTGATTAAATTCCTACCATCCGGACTTCCCTGGTGGCGCAGAGGATAAGAATCCACCTGCCAATTCAGGGGTCATGGGCTTGATCCCTGGTCTAGGAAGATCCCACATGCTGTGGAGTAACTAAGCCCATGCGCCAGAACAAGAGAAGCCACCGCAACGAGAAGCCTGCACACCATAACTAGAGAGTAACCCCTGCTCTCCACGACTGGAGAAAGTCCACGCAGCAGTGAAGACCCAGCACAGCCAAAAACAAATACAGCAGTGTGTACGTGTCCAAAAACTGATGCTGTGTTTAAAAAAATTCCTATCGCCCTGTAAGGGAAGAGCCCATTCTATTATCAGTGAAACGGCTAACACCAAGAGTAGTGGCTAAGAAGGCATGAATGCTTACACAATTCAGTGAAAAATTGCTCAGCAGTATGTAGAAGGAACCAATTCTAGTGTTAAGTCAAGAAACTAAGATTAATTGGAAGCCACACATTTGGACAGAATCTCAAATGATCTCCTGAAATATTCTATGGATGATTAGGCAGAGCTTGCACTTTCAACTTTAAGGCATGATTATTACCTTTTATTTGATTAGTATATATCAAGGACGTGATGCTTTTCATGTTGCTATGGAGCTGGGGTAGAAAACTTGCAGACATGTCTCCAGATTATCCGGTTCAATTCTTGACATTTTTTTTTCCTGTTTCACTAATGCTCTTATGAGTAAACGTACTCCAATGTGAGTTCTTCACTCACTCACTATTAATAAAACATCATGTTATTCTTCCCCCTCTCTGGGAAGTTTGGCATGCAATTGCAGGAGAGTGCTGTTACTGTAGGAATAAACTTAAATGCCTTATTTTTCTAAGAAAATATATCGCTCATGGGCAGTATTTTTTGTTGGTGTATACACTATGCCCTTTAATGCTCTCTCATGTATCCCAAGGGTGGAATCTTGGAAACTGTATTTCTCACACTCCTGTGAACAGGGCTTCAATTAGACTTCATCAGAGAGAAGCAACTGCATGATATTTGGACACTGAAAGAGAGGAGCAAGCAGTTCACAGCCATCTGGCTGTCTCAGAACATTCTAGCTGATGAGACGAGAACACTGAGGGGCCCAGATCAACTGTTCATTGTCTTAGCCCACAAATAACCACTTCCGCTCATGGCCCATTGTCCAGCTCTAGTCAGTTGTGGCTCTGTCCAGTTAGAAAGTGGCCAGGAAATAGAAGTGAAAACATGTGGTAAGAATTCCATATCAGTGCCACAGGGGTGGTACTTTATATATTGGAAAGATTTATATTCAGTTCCATTTGGATCACTATTGGGCCCCCAAAGAAGTAGCAGGGTGTGGGCTGGAATGCATTTGAGCTCTTGAATTGAACCAGTCAGGTAAGAACAGTGAGTGAAAGGAATTAAGATTTCACAGGTAAGAAACAACAGGAAGCAGGACAGCATGGCTCGGGGAGCACATGAGCCAGGATGGTGTCTCAGTGCTCCAGGGACCTGCAAGAAGTCAATGAGAGTTGACTGGGAAGAAGCCAAAATGGGAGGAACAATTCTTGTGAATAAATCTTAGCTGATGATCTGGGCCAAGGGGAATATCTGTCAGCAGTCCTGATTTATGTGAGGTTGTTAAAGAAGATATGTTTTTAAATGGCCATGATGAATTGAAACAATGATCCTTAAAGAATACATTTTTTTTCCAAAAGGAGAGGCCTCTTTTTAACATTATAGAAGCTGATGACCGTTTTAGTAAACATCTGAGCAACATATAAGCATATGAGGTAGAAAGTGACAATCACCCACATAATCCTAACCCCAAGTACTTGAGCTATTGATAATGGATGTTATCTACTGTATATATAAATAAATACATGGATATATAGATACTTATCTAAATATAGACCATATATGCTGTTCTATGCTGCTATGCTGTGATCAGTCATGTCCAACTCTTTGCAACGCTATGGACTGTAGCCCAGCAGGCTTCTGTGTCCATGGGATTTTCCAGGCAAGAATACTGGAGTAGGTTGTCATTTCCTACTCCAGGGGATCTTCCCGACCCAGGGATCAAACCCGAGTCTCTTGCATCTCCTGCACTGGCAGGCAGGTTCTTTACCACTGCACCACGTGGGAAGCCCCCATGCTGTTCTATAATCTATTTTAAAATATTACCTCTTCCCTTGCCATTGTATATGGCTCCACCTAATGCTTTTCAAAGATGACAGGATATTATACTCTGTGGTGGTTTACTCGCTAAGTCATGTCTGACTCTGCGATCCCATGGACTGTAGCCTGCCAGGCTCCTCTGTCCATGGGATTTTCCAGGTAAAAATACTGGAGTGGGTTGCCATTTCCTTCTCCAGGGGATCTTCCCAATCCAGGGATCGAACTCAGGTCTTCTGCACTGCAAGCAGATTCTTTACTGATTGAGCTATCAGGGAAGATCCCTATTATACTCTAAAGATTACCAAAATCAATTCAGCCAATCTTCTGAAAACAGACAGGTCTTTTGTTTTGTTCTCTTGCTACTAAAGAAATGCTGCAAAAACATTTCTGAATGTACACCTTTGTGTACATATGAAAGTTAATCTGTAGGATAAATTTTTAGAACTAGAATTGTGGGGTCAAAGAGTATGTGCATATAAATTTTTATGTATATTGACTATTGCTTTTCAGAAATAGTGCACTCATTTCTATTTCTACCACTAGTATATAAAAGTGAATTGCATTTTTTAGGAATATATTCTATAAGGTTCTCACATAAGAACTCATGCAGTCAACAAAATCAAGGGACTTCCCTGGTGGTTCGGTGGCTAAGACCCCACACTCCTAATGCAGGGGGCCCAGGTTCGATCCCTGGTCAGGGAACTAGATCCCACATGCTGCAACTAAAGATCTCACATAGTGCAATAAACAATGACTATCCTGCATACTGCAACTAAGACTCAGTGCAGCCAAATAAATAATTTAAAAATATCAAATCTTGTAGAAGTTTTGAGCAATTAATAGAGAACACAAGTGGGAACTCAGCAACATTTATGATACATCACACTGACATTTTCCACAGCCCACATATACAGGAGGGCTATGATTGGCACAGAAAATCCCAAGAGCCTGAGGGGTTGGTAAGAGTAGGTTTGAATCTGTGCTTTGCTGCAGTTCTTTCATCCTCAAATGAAGAATGTACCTACCACCTTCAGAATTTCCATTTAGGTCACTGGAGATAGGGACTGGAGCCCTGAGCTTTAGGAGTGCATTAGTAGCTTTTATTTGCTAAATGAGTATGAGATTGTAATATTACCACCTTCACCTCATGAATAAGGACAACAGTTGTTGAATCACTTAAAAACATGACAGGGAATTCCCAGGTGACTTGGCGGTAAAGAATCTGCCTGCCCATATAGGAGGCATGAGTTCAATCCCTTGTCTGGGAAGATTTCACATGCTGTGCAGTAAGCCCAGGCACCACAACTGAAGCCCATGCGCCCAGAGCCCATGCTCTACAACATGAGAAACCATCGAAATGAGAAGCCCGCACACCACAACTAGAGAGTAGCCCCTGCTCACTGCAACTAGAGAAAAGTCTGCACAGTAACCTTTTGAGGCAGTACACCTGTTTCAGAGACAACGCATCACAAACTTAGCTCAGGTTCCTTAAAGCCTAGTGTTAGAACAAAAATCCAACATAAAGACTTCTAATGATATATCCCGTGCTCTTTCTGGGCTCGTCCAAACCTGCTTTTGAGCTTATTATAAATTTTCGTTAGACCCGAAACATATTCGGTTGGAATCCTTTGTCTTAACCATGAAAGTCATGTACTTATTAACGTGGGTTTTAAAAATTATACTTTACTTCTATACTTCTACTGCATTTCTTAGAGGGGAAGGTACAAAGGACCCTAAGAGAGAAAACTCTGTGCTAGGCTGTAAGCAACTTAAAGCAACAGACTACAATTTAGTTATCATTGAACCCCTAGTCTAAAACAATGCCAGGAACTTAATAGGACATCTATGAATACTGGTTAAGTGAATGCAGTTATTAGGCAGGTTACTTAACCTCCATGGTCATGATTGCTACACAGCAGATAACTGATTACATATGTCCAGAGACACATGTGCATGACAATTCTGCTGTGATCTTAGTCACTATAATGTTTTTAGGGTACTTACTAAAATCTTGTGGATTTTCGCCTTCTATTGACCCAGAATTTCCAATTGTAGGAATTACTGAAGAGAAACACGTACATATGTACATGTATGATAATGCTTATTACTCTCCAAGTAAAAATGACCAAAATGTCATCAACATGGTAGATTATAATGGAGTAATGCACAGCAATGCAAATGAACAGCTATACACAGTACCACGGATACTTACTCATTTTGAGAAAGTTCAGTTCAGTCGTTCAGCTGTGTCCGACTCTTTGCAACCCCATGGACTGCAGCACGCCAGGCTTCCCTGTCCATCACCAACTCCCGAATTTTACTCAAACTCATGTCCATTGAGTCAGTGATGAGATCCAACCATCTCATCCTCTGTCACCCCCTTCTCCTCCCGTTCTTCAATCTTTCCCAGCATCACGGTCTTTTTGAATGAGTCAGTTCTTCTCATCAGGTGGCCACAGTATTGGAGTTTCAGCTTCAGCATGAGTCCTTCCAATGAATACTCAGGATTGATCTCCTTTAGGATGGGTTGGTTGAATCTCCTTGCAGCCCAAGGGACTCTCAAGAGTCTTCTCCAACACCACAGTTCAAAAGCATCAATTCTTCAGCACTCAGCTTTCTTTATAGTCCAACTCTCACATCCATATATGACTACTGGAAAAATCACAGCCTTGACTAGACAGACCTTTGTTGGCAAAGTGATGTGTCTGCTTTTCAACACACTGTCCAGGCTGGTCATAGCCTTTCTTCCAAGGAGCAATCGTCTTTTAATTTCATGGCTGCAGTCACCATGTGCAGTGATTCTGGAGCCCCCCAAAATAAAGTCTGTTACTGTTTCCATTGTTCCCCCATCTATTTGCCATGAAGTGATGAGACCAGATGCCGTGATCTTAGTTTTCTGAATGTTGAGTTTTAAGCCAACATTTTCACTCTCCTCTTTCACTTTCATCAAGAAACTCTTTAGTTTTTCTTCACTTTCTGCCATAAGGGCGGTGTCAACTGCGTATCTGAGGTTATTGATATTTCTCCCAGCAATCTTGATTCCAGCTTGTGTTTCATCCAGCCCGGAACTTCACATGATGTACTCTGCATATAAGTTAAATAAGCTAGGTGAAAATATACAGCCTTGATTGGTCCTTTCCTGATTTGGAACCAGTCTGTTGTTCCATGTCCAGTTCTAACTGTTGCTTCTTGACCTGTATACAGATTTCTCAGGTGGTCAGGTGGTTTGGTATTCCCATCTCTTGAAGAATTTTCCAGTTTGTTGTAATCCACACAGTCAAAGGCTTTGGCATAGTCAATAAAGCAGATGTTTTTCTGGAACCCTCTTGCTTTTTTGATGATCCAGCGGATGTTGGTTATTTGATCTCTGGTTCCTCTGCCTTTTCTAAATCCAGCTTGAACATCTGGAATGCACGGTTCATGTATTGCTGAAGCCTGGCTTGGGGAATTTTGAGCATTACTTTACTAGCGTGTGAGATGAGAGCAACTGTGTGGTAGTTTGAGCATTCTTTGGCATTGCCTTTCTTTAGGACTAGAATGAAAACTAACCTTTTCCAGTCCTGTGGCCACTGCTGAGTTTTCCAAATTTGCTGGCATATGGAGTGCAGCACTTTCACAGCATCATCTTTCAGGATTTGAAATAGCTCAGCTGCAATTCCATCACCTCCACTAGCATTGTTCACAGTCATGCTTCCTAAGGCCCACTTGACTTCGCATTCCAGGATGTCTGGCTCTGGGTGAGTGATCACACATCATGGTTTTCTGGGTCATGAAGATCCTTTTTGTATAGTTGTTCTGTGTATTCTTGCCACCTCTTCTTAATATCTTCTGCTTCTGTTAGGTCCATACTTTTTCTGTCCTTTATTGAGCTCATCTTTGCATGCAACATTCCCTTGGTATCTCTAATTTTCCTGAAGAGATCTCTAGTCTTTCCCATTCTATTGGTTTCCTCTATTTCTTTGCATTGGTCGCTGAGGAAGGCTTTCTTATCTCTCCTTGCTATTCTTTGGAACTCTGCATTCAAATGAGTATCTTTCCTTTTCTCCTTTGCTTTTACCTTCTCTTTTCTCAGCTATTTGTAAGGCCTCCTCAGACAACCATTTTGCCTTTTTGCATTTCTTTTTCTTGGGGATTGTCTTGATCACTGCCTCCTGTTCAATGTCATGAACCTCTGTCCATAGTTCTTTAGGCACTCTGTCTATCAGATCTAGTCCCTTGAATCTATTTGTCACTTCCACTGTATTATCATAAGGGATTTGATTTAGGTCATACCTGAATAGTCCAGTGGTTTTCCCTGCTTTCTTCAATTTCAGTCTGAATTTGGCAATAAGGAGTTTATGATCTGAGCCACAGTCAGCTCCTGGTATTGTTTTTGGTGACTGTATAGAGCTTCTCCATCTTTGGCTGCAAATAACATAATCAATCTGATTTTGGTATTGACCATATGGTGATGTCCATGTGGAGAGTCTTCTCTTGTGTTGTTGGAAGAGGGTGTTTGTTATGACCAGTGTGTTCTCTTGGCAAAACTCTGTTAGCCTTTGACCTATTTCGTTTTGTACTCCAAGGCCAAATTTGCCTGTTACTCCAGGTAGCTCTTGACTTCTTACTTTTGCATTCCAGTCCCCTATAATGAAGAGGACTTCTTTTTGGGGTGTTAGTTCTAGAGGGTCTTGTAGGTCTTCATAGAACCATTCAAAGATTCAGCTTCTTCAGCATAGTCGTTGTGGCATAGACTTGGATTACTTTGCCTTGGAAATGAACACAGGTCATTCTGTCGTTTTTGAGATTGCATCCAAGTAGTGAATTTTGGACTCTTTTGTTGACAATGATGGCTACTCCATTTCTTCTAAGGGATTCTTGCCCACAGTAGTAGATACAATGGTCATCTGAGTTAAAGTCATCCAGTCCATTTTGGTTCACTGATTCCTAAAATGTCGATGTTCACTCTTGCCATCTCCTATTTGACCACTTCCAATTTGCCTTGATTCAAGGACCTAAAACAACACAAATGATTAAGTACTGAAAGTGTGCATATATGTATAAAGTTTAAAAGGTAAAACCAATCTACTGTGTTAGAAAACAGGATACTAGTTACTTTGGGGAAAAAGCTTAGGCTTAGGCTAAGTACTGTAAGGAGGCATGGAGGGGGCTTCTGATGTGCTAGTAATGATTTATTTCTTGATTTGGGTGGCAGTTAACATGGGTGTGTTTTATGTCTATACATCAATTGTATAATAATTATACTTTGTAACTTTTCTCTGCATATGTGTTATTGCTCCATAAAAACTTATTTAAATGGTTGATTTATGTTAAGCTTTGACAGAAAACAACAAAATTCTGTAAGGCAATTATTCTTCAATTCAAAAATAATTTTTTAATAAAATTAAATAAATTTGTACACAAGTACAAAGGCGTAGCACATATCTGAAGTGATAGACGTCTGAGAAGCCTTTAGTTGGATTGAAAAGGAAGAAATAGGGACTTCCCTGGTGGTCCAGTGGTTAAGACTCTACTTTGAAGAGGGCATGGGTTTGATCCCTGGTTGGGATCCTGCATGCCAAGTGGTATGGCAAAAAAAAAGTGCCATTCATAGATGATGTCATTATGTATACACAGAAAATCCAAAATTACCATCAAATAAGTTAGTAGAATTTAACAAGATTTTTGGAAATGAAATTAGCATTAAAAAAACAACTGTAAATTGCCAACATCAAAAAGTCTACAAATAATAAAGGCTGGAGGGGATGTGTAGAAAAAGGAACACTCCTGCACTATTGGTGGGAATGTAAATTTGTGCAGCCACTATGGATAATAGTATGGAGGTTCCTTAAAAAACTAAAAGTAGAGCTACCGCATGATCCAGCAATCACACTTCTGGCCATATGTCTGGAAAAGACAAAAACTCCAATTCAAAAAGATACATGAACCTCCAGTGTTCATAGCAGCACTATTTATAATAGCCAAGACATGGAAGAAACCTAAATGTCCACTGACAAATGCATGGTTAAAGAATATTGTGTGTATGACACACACACACACACACACACACACACACACACACACTAGAATATTATTCAGTCACAAAAGGAACGAAATAATGCCACTTTGAGCAACATGCATGGACCTAGAGATGATCATATTAGGTCAAGTAAGTCAGAGAAAGCAAACATCATATAATATCCCTCATATGTTGAATCTAAAAAAATGATACAAGTGAACTTATTTACAATACAGAAACAGACACACAGACATAGAAAACAAACTTATAGTTACCAAAGGGGAAGGCGGCAAGAGACATATTAGGAGTTTGGGAGTAACAGATATACACTACTATATGTAAAGTAGGTAATCAACAAAGAAGGAACTACTGTATAGCACAGGGAACTATATTTAATATCTTATATTAACCTATAAAGGAAAAGAATATGAAAAATAATATGTGTGTGTGTATCACTGAATCATTTTGCTCTACACCTGAAACTAACACAACATTGTAAATCAGCTATATATTTCAATTTAAAAAATCAACTGTATTTCAGAAGATTATTTGTGGTAGCAACTAAAATAAAAATAAAAAGAGGGACTTCCCTGATGGCCCCAGTGGCTAAGACTCTGTGCTCCCAATGCAGGGCACTTGGGTTCAATCCCTGGTCAGGGAACTAGATCCCATATGCTTCAACTAAGAGTTTGCATGCCACAGTGAAGACCCAGCACAGCCAAATAAGTTGATTAATTAAAATAAATATTGAAAAGATAACTTATAATTAAAGATCATGTAGCACATAGGAATAAATCTAAAACTCCATTCCCTAATTTTAAGGAAAAAACCAAAGATGATCCAAACAGAATGATATATATATATATCATGGACTGACTCAATATTGTGTGTACGTAAATATATATAAAGAAATTTTGAAAAGAATATAAATATATAAAATTATCGCAAATTGATTGACAGATTCAATAAAATGCCAGTGAAATAGTCAACAAATTTTCTGTGCAATGTTACAAGCTGATTCTCAAATCTATATAGGAACACAAAGAGCTGAAAATAGACAAAATTATCTTGATCATTATTAGCAAGATGAAAAGGTTTGTACTATTGGATATCAAAACATTATAGACATACAATAATTATTATCTTGCTAATCAGATAGATAAGTAGGAAAATGAAACAGATTAGAAAACCCAGGCATAGATTCAACAAGAATGGACACTTGATTCATGACAAACAAGGCAAGGTAGTGGAGAAACAGTAGTCTTTTCAACAAGTAAATGGGACAACTTGGTAATCATGTGACAAAAAAAAGAAATGGGAATCTCTTACTTCAAACCATACATAAAAATATTTTCCAGGTGTATCATAGGTTAAATGTAAAAAACAAAATAAAAAACATTAGATATTAATATAGAAAAATATCTTTATGATTTTAGAGAAAGACATATACAGTAAAACATAACACTAAAAAACTCTCCATAAGGAAAAGATTGAATAAAAATTTTATCAAAAATTACTGCAAACATGGAAGAAGAACACAGTGTGGGAGAGGAGATCTGTAACACATACAACCAATGAACAATTCATATTGAGAATACATAACAAACTCCTACAAATAAACAAGAAAACTACAAATAACTCAATCATAAAATAGTCAAAAGTCGTGAATAGGCACTGAACAAAGAAGAAATCGAAATGATGTAAGCATATGAAAAATTGTTTAATTTTATTTATAATCAGGGAAAAGCAAATTTAGACTGCAATAAGACACCAGAATACAGCCATGAGGTTGAGGGGAAAATCAACAAAGACAATACCAAGTGTTAGTGAGGATGTAGAGCAGTTCTAATTCTCATATACTGCTGGTGAGAGTGTATGAGATCAATATTCTTCTAAGTAAAGCCAAGTATGGCCTCTTGTGGTTGTGTAATTTTGATTGCTTAGCCAAATCCGCAAACCATCAAGAGCAAGCATGACAAAAACTGATAGTCAAGTTTTGAGCATGAGGGGTGGGGATGGGGTGGGGGTGGTGGGTGATGGTATTTTGATAGAAGAAACCAGAGTTCCTGATGAGTACTGAGTGGCCATACCAGCACTGGACCGGTAGATGAGCAGTCATTATACTATACTTTGGGACTTTATTTACCTGACAGTGATATAACCTTCTTTTTTTTTTTTTTATAACCTTCTTTTCAAATTTAAGCTACTGTTAGTTTGGATTTTCAGTCTTTTGAAGCTTTACGTCTAATAAAATGCCTTTTTATTGTGTAATATTTCTGAGTGCTTTGTTCAGTTGCTCAGTTGTGTCTGACTCTTTGCAGCCCCATGAACTGTAGTCGGCCAAGCTCCTCTATCCATGGAATTTTCCAGGCAAGAACAGTGGAGTGGGTTGCCACTTCTTACTCCAGGGGATCTTTCCCAACCCAAGGACAGAACCTGTGTCTCCTACCTGCACTGGCAGGCAGATTTTTTTCTTTTTAACCACTGAGCCACCTGACAAGCTATGTGCCATGAACCATGTTAAAAAGAATACTGCAGTGGGTTGTCATGCCCTCCTCCAGGGGATCCTCCCAACCCAGGGATTGAACCCATGTCTTTCACATCTCCTACACTGGCAAGCAGGTTCTTTACCACTAGCACCACCTGGGAAGCCCAAAAGGTTCACGTAAGTTACCACATTCAATTAACTCAATAACTGTATTAGGGTTCTCTAGAGAAACAGAACCAATAGGAAATAGATATAGATACCGATGAAAAGATATTCATTATAGAAATGGTTCATGTGATTATGGAAGCTGAGAAGTTCCAGACTCAGGAGAGCCCTTGATATAATTCCAGGTCAAGTTCAATAGCATGTGAAGTTAAGAGGGCCAAGGCTGTAAGTTCCAGTCCATGTCTGAGTTTGAAGGCAGGAAGACTGATGTCCCAGTTTTGGGGACTGAGCTGGTGTCTGACCACCAGCCAGAGAGAACAAACTCTCCCTTCCTCAGCCTTCTTGTTCTATTCAGGCCTTCGATGGACTAGATAAAGAAGGCAATCTGCTTTAATCAGTCTACTGATTCAAATGTAAATCTCATCCAGAATCACCCTGACAGACACACTCAGAATAATGTTTACTTCCTGGGCACCCTGTGGCCCAGTTAGTTGACACAAAATCTACCATCACAACAGTCATGAGGTAAGTACTGAGACACAGGGGGCTTCCCTGGTGGCTCAGACTATAAAGCATCTGCCTGCAGTGCAGGAGACCCGGGTTTGATCCCTGGGTTGGGAAGATCTCCCGGAGAAGGTAATGGCCACACACTTCAGTATTCTTGCCTGGAGAATTCCACACCCCTGACTGATTGACTGGAGATCCACTGATGGGTCCAACTCAAAATCAAGTGCTCCAGATGACAATCTTTGGAAGGGAGCAACAGAGGATGAGATGGTTGGATGGCATCATCGACTCAATGGACATGAGTCTGAACAAAGTCCGGGAGATGGTGAAGGACAGGGAAGCCTGGCGTGATACAGTCCACGGGGTCAAAAAGAGTCAGACACGACTGAGTGACTGAACAACACTGAGACACAGAGAGGTTAGCAACTGCATGAGGAAGTCACATGGGAAGTTTAATAGCAGAACACATAATCTTCATTATACTTTATACTACTGCCTGTCCACCCACATATGAACCTTACTTATCTCTGAGTTCCTCATAATATCTAAGAATACTCTGCACACAGCTCTTGACTTGTATACCATCATGCTCCCTATAATACTGACTTGGATTAATCAGATCCAATAAAGTACTCAGAGGCTTCTTATCTAAGGACACTTTTGTTTGTAGTCATTCAAGATGGGTCCTGAATAAGCTTTCAAATCTCGGTTTTATATAGCAAAGTGAATTTTCAGTACAGCCTGAGATGTTTGTTTGTAGAAACAATTAAAAACATATCTTGATGGTAAGTTTTTACATTTCAGTAGTTGATCTTCATGATGCAAACAAATATATAACAAAGCTTATACAGAAAACCATCCCAAAGGAACTCAGTTAATTCCCATACAGAGTATTTTCTAAAGTTTTTCCCCCACTTTCTCAATGAATGTAAATTTAGGGCAAAGACCAAAAGTACATCTGTTAATGGAATTAAAATCGCTAAATGTCAACTACTTTTCCAAAAGAGGTAGTTGAAATCTTACCATTTCTAATAATTCATTTCCTAGTTATCATAGGTGGGAAAAAATGATGACATAATTCCTAATAATCAGAGGTGAATGTGTATCTCATTAGTAAGGTGGTACAAAAAGAAATTTGAAATACAGGTTTTCCCTGAGTTAAATACAAAAATATTCCTTTTCTATTTTGAAAAACAGTTACTGAGTACTTACACATACCAGGTACCACTCTAGGATCTGGCATATATGACCACGGGTACATCTTTGCTGGAAGAGACGGACAAAAAGCAGATAAATGGAAAGTACATTTCAGAATGTCAGGTAGTGATAAGTACTGCAGAGAAACATGAAGCAGAGGAAAAGAGAATGAAGAGTGGGTGAAGATGTGGGATTTGGGCAGAGAATGAATGAAATAAGGGGACAGTCAGTCCTACACATACAAGAGGTATGTTTTAGATAGCTAAGATCAGGTCCTGGGGCAGGCTGGCAAGCCTTGAGTGAGGGGAGTGCCCAGCAATATAGTAAGTGAGATAGCCAGGATTCAGAGCTCTAGAGTGACAACCATGTGTGGAATACAATGCACATGTATACACAAATTAGAGACAAAATTAGAGTAGAATATTTGGTGAGAAACTTCCAGTGATAATATTAATCCAAGATGGTGAACAGAATAATTGTTGCACAAATGCCATCATTTCTGCTGAGCTTTCCAAATAAATGGCTTTAGGACTTGTGGTAGGTAGCTTTTGAATATGGCTCCCAAAGGCCCTGTGCTTACTGGTATTCACAAAACTGTGTAATCTTCTCCCCTTGAGTGTGACTGAAGCCAGTGACATGACTCTAACAAGGAGAATATGGCAAAAGGCATGGAATGGTATTTTGGCCACTTGGTTCTAAGATGGACTTGTGTCTTGCAAGCACGCCTTCTCTTGCTGGCTCTCTCTTGCCCTTTCACTTGCGTGCTCTGATGAAACCAGCTGCCATATTGTGAAATGCCCTTACACAGAGGCCCATGTGGCAAGGAACCAAGGGGGACCTCTAGCCAACAGCTCATGAGAAACCAAGACCTAGGTTCAAGAGTCCATCAGGAACTGAATCCCACTACCAACCTCGTGAGTAAATCAGGAAGACGCTCCTTTGCAATCAGCGCCTTGAGGTGACTTTAACTTTCAGAGAAACCCACAGCCAGAGGACCCAGCTAAAACATGCCTGGATTCCTGCCCCATAAAAGCTATGATATGATAAATGTTGTGTAAGCCACCAATTTTTTACGTACTTTATTATGCAGTAATATATAATATAGGGCTGCAATTTTGTTTCTATATTGAGCACTCAGGGGTAAGTTTTCCCTGTAAGTTTAGCATTTGTGTGCATGTTACAGAGACAGAAGAGGGTATTAAAGATCCTTTGGGATTTCTCTGGTGGTCCAGTGGTTAACACTCCACACTGCCAATGCAGCGGGTGCAAGTTCGATACCTGGTCGGGGAACTAAGATCCAACAGGTCACATGGTGTGGCCAAAAGATAAAAAGAAAAAGACCCTTTGGTGAGGACATTATTTGTTACTTAAGAGTATAAGCTATTTAGTTTTCCCGATAGGGAGATATTTGAAAATAATGATAGTAAATTTGTCCTCTGTCCCCACCTGCTTACACATGTTTCTGTTAAATCTTGGCATGCCCAATGCCCTGGGACTTACAAATTATAAGAGAGGGCTTAAGAAAACCCTTCTAAATATATGTACATTTATTATAAATTACATATAGAGTTGTGCTAATATGTAATAAATAATATAATGCAGTCACAAATTCAGATGTTACAAGAGGATGAGGTGAAAATAAATACTACCTTGAAGAACACTGCCTTAGCTGACACCAACTAGATCCTTCAGTTCTCAGCTCAACAGTTACCCCTCTAGAAGTCCTCCGTCTCCCAACCAGGTTGGGTGATCCCTTTTTCCCCTGAGAACTTACTGCAACTTGTAAACTACCAGAGTTATTATCTCTGTCTTCCCCCCAAAATTAAAAGTGCCATGGTTGCAGGGAGCACCTGCACTATTTCTCTCAAGTATAATTCCTAGAAAGGGACATAGTGCCTGGCACAGAACTAGAACTCAGTTTGTGGAATGAATGGACAAAAAAGTCTCATGACTTTCTTTTTTCGCTTTCCAGATCTGAGTCCCAGGCAGTCAAACTGGTAGACCAGACCTTCCCATGAGTATTCTGCTGAGCCATTCAGCACATTTGGGCTCTTCTCTGATCTCTTCTATCATTCCAGTTGACAGTTCAGACTAGGAGCTTAATCAGGTTACCTCCACTGGAATCCTGGGTGTTGATACTCTGTCTGAATTGGACTGTGAACCCCAATGTAAATGGGTTAGAGTGGAGGTCATTCCCACATCCTAAGCCAACTGCTCTTAGCTCCAGTCTTGTGTGCACCTTTTCACCCATTCCTGACTCTACTTAGAAGTTTTCAGCATGCTATGGAGAAAGTCACAGTGTTAAAACTACTTCCCAGGGATCCCCGGAGAATTAAATGATAAAACACACATGAAAACACCTTAGAAACCATAAAACATTATTCAAATATTTGTTCTTTTGTTTGTAACACAAAGAGATTTTCTTCCTTGAGAAGAAAATACAATGAAATGATTAGGAAATGCACTGTTGGAAGTTTTGCAATTCACAGCCATTAAAAACTGATAAAGAAATATGGCCAATAGGTAAGCTTACTTATACAAGCCCTCCAGTGTGTGTGAGTTGCTCAGTCGTGTCAGACTCTTTGCGAAGCCATGCACTGTAGCTCGCCAGGCTCCTCTGTCCATGCAATTCTCCAGGCAAGAGTACTTCAGTGGGTTGCCACTCCGTTCTCCAGGGGATCTTCCCCACCCAGGGATCGAACTTGGATCTCCCGCATTGCACCCAGATTCTTACCAGGGAGTGATTTTTTTTTTCTTCTGAGCCAGATTAAAGTAAACCAAGCTTTACTGATTCAGCTGTTGCTACTAGACATCATCTGTCTGACATGGATTGTCAGCTGTTAAACCAAGCACATTTAGCTCCAACATTTTTTTTTCTTAATATTATGTATGTATTTTGCACGTCCCAGGTGGCTCAGCGGTAAAGAACCTGCCCACAATGCAAGAGATGCAGGTTTGATCCCTGGGTCAGGAAGATCGCCTAGAGAAGGAAATGGCAACCCACTCCAGGGTGCTTGCCTAGGAAATCTCCTGGACAGAGGAGCCTGGTGGGCAACAGTCCATGGGGTTGCAAAGAACTGGACACAACTTAGGGACTAAACAGCGGCAGCAGCATTTCTTTGTTTATGGTTGCACTGGATCCTTGTTGCTGCACGTGGGCTTTCTCTAGTTGCAGTGGGAGCTACTATCTAGTTGCAGTGCCTAGGCTCCTCATTGTGGTCGCTTTTCTTGCTATGGCGCATGACCTTAGTTGCCCCTCGGCATGTGGGATCTTCCTGGACCAGGGATCGAACCCCTGTCCCCTGCATTGGCAGGTGAATTCCTAACCACCAGACCACCAGGGAAGTCTTCAGCTCCAACTTCTTCATGAAAGACAATAAGGTGAAGCCTCCTAGATCTTCTGTTTCAAAACTGATGAGAAATTAAATCTAGAAACAAGTTCTGTACACCATGATCTAGGATGGAAGATTGCAATGCATAGTCTGAAGAAGATTTTAAGAGTTTAGTGTGAATAGGTTTCACTCAGAGATCTTGTTACAACTCAGATTGCTGGGCTCCACCTCCAGAGATTCTGACTCACAGGGCCTGTGAATTCTCATTTATAACATGCTATCTTGTTATGTCAATGCTGGTCATCTGTGACCCACCCCAGTGAGTAGGAGGGAGCTACTAAATAACTGCTTTCCTGCTGAATGTGACATATTCAAAATGGGCATCTTTATAACCCAATTTGAAGATATTATTTCAAAAGGCATATGTCCAAAAAGATATGTGAAATGCTTCTCAGTTCAGTTCAGTTCAGTCACTCAGTCGTGTCCGACTCTTTGCGACCCCATGAATCGCAGCACGCCAGGGCTCCATGTCCATCACCAACTCCTGGAGTTTACTCAAACTCATGTCCATCAAGTCAGTGATACCATCCAGCCGTCTCATCCTCTGTCGTCCACTTCTCCTCCTGCCCCCAATCCCTCCCAGCATCAGGGTCTTTTCCAGTGAGTCAACTCTTCGCATGAGGTGGCCAAAGTACTGGAGTTTCAGCTTCAGCATCAGTCCTTCCAATGAACACCCAGGATTGATCTCCTTTAGGATAGACTGGTTGGATCTCCTTGCAGTCCAAGGGACTCTCAAGAGTCTTCTCCAACACCACAGTTCAAAAGCATCAAATTTTCGGTGCTTAGCTTTCTTCACAGTCCAACTGGAAATGCTTCTAGTTTACGGTAATTTTCTATGTTGAAGTAGCAGCACATGGTCTACGTAAGGGGAAGATGAAATAAGCAACAAGAGGTAATCTTTGGCTTTCTATAGAAATTAGATATAATCTGGAGATTAAAATTATATCCTGCTTCTTTGCCAGTCAAAATCTTGAATGTGAATGAAACAGTTTGTAGGATTAAACGAAGAATGTTACACCACTTTCAATTCTCTGGGTTGGAGTTGAGAGTTAGGTAACAGGTAATTCAATTCCCTTAGTTTCTAGACAGTGACAGGGGAACTGTACCCACTGAAGATGAATGACACAAAGTCACATAGATAATGAAAGGCAGGGCCAAGACGTAACCCAAGTCTTCTGGCTGTGAGCACAGTAAACTTTTCCATCCAATAATTTCCTTTCCTGGTAGAAAAGGGGCTTCTCAGGGTGCTCTAGTGGTAAAGAATCCACTTGCCAAAGCAGCAGCTACAGGAGACACAGGTTCAATCCCTGAGTCAAGAAGATACCGTGGAAAATGAAATGACAACCCACTCCAGTATTCTTGTCTGGAGAATCCCCATGGACAGAGGAGCCTGGCAAGCTACAGCCCATGGGGTCGCAAAGTCAGACACGACTGAGCACACACACATTGCTAAAAAAGAGCAGGTTATGCAGCTGGTTGGAACTTTTTCTTGGCTTCATCAGTGGCAAAGAAGACAGTGATTTGTGTAAAGCTTCTCTGCCACTTTAGAAAACATTCTGGCAGTTCATCAAATGATCAAACACAGAGTTACCACGTGACCTAGTAATTCAACTTTTACATTTATATACCCAATGGAAATGAAAACACATGTCCTCCACATAAAACTTGTACATAAATGAACATAGCAACATTATTCATTAAGGCCAAAAGTGGAAACCCAAATGTCTATCTGTAACAATGAAATATTGTTCATAATATTGTTTATATAAAAGGGAATGAAATATTGATACATGCTACAACATGGATGAGCTTTGAAAATATTATGCTCAATGAAGAAGTAAAGTTACAAAGTTACCACATCCTATATGACTTCATTCACATGAAAGACCAGCAATAGGGAAAGCTAGAGAGACAGAAAGTAGATTAGTGGTTTCTCAGGGCTAGGTTGGGGAGGGACAAGGGAATAGGGGAATGACAGCTAAACAATATGGGGTTTTTGGAGAAGTTTCAAGATGGTGGCATAGGAAGATCCAAAATTCATCTCCTCCCATTGACACAACAAATCTACAACTACATATACAATAGCTCCCTTAGAAAAAATACCTGAAATTTGGAGAACAAATTCTCCACAACAAAGGGTAAAAGGACAACACTGAGATGCATAGGAGAGGGAGAAATATGGGCTCCCAGGGAATAACCCACATCCCAGCTGCAATGCTCCACCTTCAAAAGGGATGACAAGGAATGGATCTTTTTCCTGAGGAACAAGGGATTCCAACTCCACGTCAATCACTCCAACCCCTAGATCCTGCACAGAGAGACAAGCTCCCTAAACACCAGGCTTTAAAAACCAACAGGCAATCTGGGGGAGAATGGATACATGTATATATACGGTTGAGTCCCTTCACTGTTTACTTGAAACTATCACAATATTGTTAATTGGCTATACCCCAATACAAAATAAAAAGTTTGGAAAAAACCAACAGGCAAAAATGCTCAGGAAAACTACAGAATGGCATGAAATAGAAGATCAATGCTTAAAAGGCTTGCATGCACACTTGGCCTGAACACCAGTGCAAAAACACCAGACTGAAAAGCTCACGGACCACAGGTAAGCGGGACCCACTTACTAATACTGAATCATTTGCCAAAAAGGCAAAACCAGTTGAGATGATCACTGGAGACTGAGTCATTGGTAGAAGCCATTTATTCAAGCTCAGCATACCTTGCTACTACTGGGACTGGTGGGTACTATTTTGGAATTCTCTAACATGTTCATGATAGTAAGTACATTCTTCTGAAAGCCCTGCCCTTTCCTGCACCCTAGTTGGGTTTCAGGGCTGGTCAAGCTATAACCCTGCTCACCAGTGACCCATGGCGGTCACCACCAGGCCCTGCAGCCAGCTCAGTGACAGCCCTGCCCCTTAGCATCCTGCAGCTGCAGCCCCGCCACAACAGGTCAATGCAGCCTACATAGGGGACACTGCTTGAATACCTGCTCTGGTGCCCATGTAGGGCTGTATTCTGAGCCACACAGGACCTCTCCTAAATAAAGTCAGCCCTTCAAGACTGGGAGACATAGCTGATATAACTAATATACAGAAACGAACACAGAGAATTAGACAAAATGAGGAGACAGTGGTATATAAGTTCCAATCCAAAGAACATGACAAAACCCGAGAAAAGAATTAATCAAAGCAGAGATAAACAATATAGCTGATAAAGAGTTCAAAGTAATGATCATAAATAAAGATGCTCACCAAACTTGGGAGGAGAATGGATGAACAGTGAGAATTTGAATCAAGAGACAGGAAATATAAGAAAGTACTAAACAGAAAGAAAAAGAAAGAAAGTGAAGTCGCTCAGTCATGTCCGACTCTTTGCAACCCCATGGGTTACAACTAAACTGAATAAGACACTGGAGGGATTCAACAGCAGACTGGATGACGTAGGAGAATAAATCAGCCAGCTAGAAGACCAAACAATGAATCTCATTCAGCCAGGGCAGTCAAAAACACAAACAAAAGAGAATTTTAAAAAGTAAGGATATCTTAAGGAGCCTTTGGGACAACATCAAGCAGAGTAACATTCACATTTATAGGGGTCCCAGAAGGAGAAGAGAGAGAGAAATAAAAGGTCAAAAAATATTTGAAGACAGTGATTGAAAACTGGGAAAGGAAACAGAAATTCAGGTCAAGGAAGTCCAGGGAGTTCCAGATAATATGAACACAAAGTGACATACATTTAATTAAAATGGTAAATGTTAAGAGAAAATCCTAAAAGCAGCAATAGAAAAACAACTTGTAATGTACCAGAGAAACTCTGGAAGGCCATCAGCAGATTTTCAAGCATAAACTTTATAGGCCAGAAGGGAAAGGCATGACATTTAATTAAAAATGCTAAACAAACAAAATCTGTATGCAGGTCAAGAAGCAACAGTCAGAACTAGACATGGAACAACAGACTGGTTCCAAATTGGGAAAGGAGTACATCAAGGTTATATGCTGTCACCCTGCTTATTTAACTTATATGCAGAGTATGTCATGTGAAATGCTGGGCTGGATGAAGCACAAGCTGGAATCAAGATTTCCAGGAGAAATATCAATAAACTGATATGCAGATAATACCACCCTTATGGCAGAAAGCAAAGAAGAACTAGAGCCTCTTGATTAAAGTGAAAGAGGAGAGTGAAAAAGTTGGCTTAAAACTCAACATTCAGAAAACTAAGATCATGGAATCTGGTCCCATCACTTCACGGCAAATAGATGGGGAAACAATGGAAACAGTGAGAAACTTTATTTTGGGGGGCTCCAAAATCACTGCAGATGGTGATTGCAGTCATGAAATTAAAAGACACTTGCTCCTTGGAAGAAAAGCTATGACCAACCTAGACAGCATATTGAAAAGCAGAGACATTACTTAGCCAACAAAGGTCTGTCTAGTCAAAGCTATGGTTTTTCTAGTAGTCATGTATGGATGTGAGAGTTGGACTATAAAGAAAGCTGAGTGCCAAAGAATTGATGCTTTTGAACTGTGGTGTTGGAGAAGACTCTTGAGAGTCCCTTGGACTGCAAGGAGATCCAAACAGTCCATCCTAAAGGAAATCAATCCTGAATATTCATTCGAAGGACTGATGTTGAAGCTGAAACTCCAATACTTTGGCCACCTGATGCAAAGAACCGACTCATTGGAAAAGACCCTGATGCTGGGAAAGATTGAAGGCAGGAGGGGAAGGGGACGACAGAGGATGAGATGGTTGGATGGCATCACCAATGCGATGGACATGAGTTTGAATAAACTCCAGGAGTTGGTGATGGACAGGGAAGCCTGGCGTGCTGCAGTCTATGGGGTTGCAAAGAGTCTCAGACATGACTGAGTGACTGAACTGAACTGAAACAAAAAACAAATACCTTCTAACCTAGAATTCTTTACCAAGCAAGGTTATCACTCAGAATTGAAGGAGATATAAAATGTTTCCCAGAAAAGTAAAAGCTAAAGGAGTTCATCATCACTAAACCAGCACAATATCAAATGAAATTCTATAAACTGAAAATAAATGGTGCAATGGTGCCAATTAATAAGAAAACATATGAAATCAAAAAAATCTCACTGGAAAAGGTAAATAGATAATAAAGGTAGTGGACAAATCACTTTGTCCACTAAAGCAAGCATGAAGGTTAAAAGAGAAAGTAGTAAAAATAACTAAAACTACAGTAATTAGTTAAGGGATACATAAAATAGATGCAAAATTTGTCATCAAAGTATAAAACATGGAGGAGGGTGTAAAAAGACAAAGATTTGGAATGTGTTCAAATTTAAGTTGCTACCAACCTAAATAGGATGTTCTATGTTAATCTCACAGTAATCACAAAGAGAAAATGTAAATATACAAACAAAAGTGAGAAAGGAATTTAAATATAACAGTGAAGAAAACCACCAAAAAGTAAGTGAAAAGGGAAAGAGAAATGAACAGAGAGGAACAACAACACCCAGAAAACAATGAAAAAAATGGCAATAAGTTTATACTTATCAATAATTACTTTAAATGTAAATAAGACTAAATATTCCAATCAAAAAACACAGAGTGGCATAATGGAATAAATAAAAGACCCTCTGAATCCTACTACACCGTTGGTGGGAATGTAAATTGGTACAGCCACTATGGAGAACAGTATGCAGGTTCTTTAAAAAATTAAAAATAGAGCTACCATATGATTCTGCAATCCCACTCCTGGGCATATATCCAGAGGAAAAACTAGGCCCTGAAAGATACATGCACCTCAATGTTCATTGCAGCACTGTTTACAACAGTCAAGACGTAGAAGCAACCTAAATGTCCATCAACAGAGGAATGGATAAGATGTGGTACATACATACAATGGAATATTACCCAGCCATTAAAAAGAACGAAATCACGCCATTTGCAGCAACACAGATGGACCCAGAGAGTGTCACACTGAGTGAAGTAACCCAGACAGAGAAGGAGAAGTATCATATAACATCCTTTATATGTGGAATCTAAAAAGAAGTGATACAGATAAGCTTACAAAACAAAAAGAGACTCACAGAAAATGAACTATAATAGAAAAATACTATTGCCACTTTTATTCAATATAGTACTGACAGTCCTAGCTATGGCAATAAGGTAAGGGAAAAAAAGTATTCAAATTACAAAAGAATAAGTAAAACTGTCACTATTTGTAGATGACACCATACGGTATACAGAAAACCCTTAAAATGGATGAAAGACTTCAATGTAAGACCTAAAACCATATAAAACTCCAATAAGAAAACAGGGGGAAATTTTTTTATATTAGTCCTGGAAATGATTTCTTGGATTTAACACCAAAAGCACAGGCAATAAAGGAAAAAATGGACGAACTAAACAGCCTCCACACAGCCATGGTAACAATCATCAAAATGCAAAGGCAACATGGAAAATGGGAGAAAATATTTGCAAACCATATATCTGAAAAACAGTTTATGTCCAAAATATGTAAGAAAGGCCTACAATCCAACAGTAAATAACCAAATAACCTATGCAAATAATGTGCAAAAATTAACTACTGTTTTTCATCTACATTCAATTCCCAGTCACACTGATGAACTCCATGATGGTTTCAATGTTATGTGAGGATAGTAGTATACAACTGGGAATAGAGTGCACAGATAAGCAATTTAATGGGTTTTTTGTCACACTCTCAGTTCTTTCTTTAATCTGGCTTCTTTCTATTCACCTTCCTTAGCCCTCCCAATTCACATGAATTCTCCATTGCCTGCTCACTTCTAAATCTTTGCTTCTATCGGATTATACTGTCATCCCACCTGAGCAATACGCAGTATGTATGTTTGCAAATAACTGATGACTTCATTGGGTATCTCCTCTAATAATCAAAAAAACTGATTCACATCAAACGGAAACATCAAAATTTGATGGCTTCAAGTTGATAAAAATGAATAAATTATATACTGTGATAATCTCAAAATTCTGTTTTGAAAAAGCTCCTGTATATACACGGCATATTATTTTTTGTATCTTTTCTAAGAGATATTTATACCACATTCTGTTGGCAATATACTTTAGGAATATTTCATAGCTTCTTACTATCTAAAATAAAATATTTGAAAGAAATCTTCTGTCTTAAGAACCCAACACAATAAGCCACACAAATGATTCTAACATTTTATAATTCTTACCTACAGGAAAACTCTTACGCCATGGTAGCCAGAAAGTTATGGGCTCTACATTATATCTGGTTTGACATAACAAAGAACAAACATTAGGTAGAGAGTGGGGGCAATAAGCTTGTTTTTATTTTTAGCAGCTTTAAATACTTTGCTAGAAATGTCAGAAGCTTGGTGACAGACACTAGGAAAAAATAGCCCAGTCTGGTATTTACATCACATAAACATTAACAGGTCAAGTAAACAGGGATCAGTAACATATATAGATACATAGATAGATAGATAGATAGATAGATAGATAGATAGATATCTTATTACACATATAACATATTATGTATATATAATATGTTGTTGTTGTTCAGTTGCTAAGTCATGTCTGACTCTTTGTGACCCCATGGACGGTAGCCTACCAGGCTTCTCTGTCCATTGGGATTCTCCAGGCAGGAATACTGGAGTGGGTTGCCATTTCCTTCTCCACGGGATCTTCCCAAACCAGGAATCAAACCCAGGTCTCCCACATTACAGCTGGATTCTTCATCATCTGAGCCTTCACTATCTCCTAGAGTTTGCTCAGATTCATGTCCATGTGTGTATAACATGTTATATATGTATAATTATTCATGGTATTACACTTAACATTTTTCATAGAAGTAAAGCTATTGTGTTCATTTTTGCTTTGATATGATTGATGAAACAAAAGTCTTTATATACTAAAAGTCAACTGTCAAGTAAGATTTTACTTTTCCATCATTTTTATTATCCTTAGCAGTATGGATAGCATTAAAGATAGTGATTTAACAAATATCTTAACTTAAAGTTAATGAACATGGTGACAGACACTAGGAAATGGTATAGTAATGTGAATAAAAAATATGCCTTTCAGTGCAATTTGTTTACTTAAATATTTTGTCATTTCCTTTTTCCAGGTAAGTGTACGAGTGCTGTTTTCTAGCTAGTGTTATAGATTTTATTAATGCACTACTGTCACCAAGTAATTTTTGAAATGGTTCTTGTGATTAGCTAAAATGATCAGCTAAAACTACACAAGGCAATGGGCACTTTTTTAGCCCTCAAATCTTATCATTAATCATCAGATTCTTTACACATAACATTAAATAAAAGAGAATAATACAGCCACACTCATTCTGAATTATATGTTAATGTATAATCATGCACAGTTGTATATGACATGACATTTTAAGTGTCTGACTATATGTAATTATCTGAAAACAGAGGGCAAAATCAACAGAAATTATCAGATGTCAATCAATTATCTTTAAAATTGAAGAGAACCAAAGATACGCTATTTTGAAACATCTTTAATTTTCATTTTCAGATGTAGACTAAATAGCAATGTTTCCCCAAGTCTGATGTTCATTAAAACCACTTGGGACATTTTCTAGATGGGGATGTCCAAGTTGCCTGTCTTAATAATTAAATCAGAATGTCTGAAGGTAGGTGCATTTTTTTTTCCTCAAAGGCTTCCTGGTGATTCCAATGTACAGCAAAGTTTGAAAAAAGCTGATAAAAATATACAAAATTTTAGCACATGAATTTTATTAGTGTCAGTTTTCTTAGATGATAATAAAGGCTACTGATTTTTTTTTCCTTTCAAATATACTTTGTAAAGCTGAAAGTTTGGGGGACGTTCCACATGGAAATCCTTCAAGTGTCCCCAAGAAATCTTTGTACTGTGAGCCAGTAAAGAGGACTTGACATATAAATCCGTGTTTGAAAGTTTATATCAGCTGCTGCTTTTCAGATTATTTAGGTAAACTGTCAGATTTCCACTTTTGACAGAAGATTTCAAATCAGAGAAAAGACTATTATGCAATAGTCAACATTTAGAGGAGGGGTGAGGACCATAAGCCTTGAGAAACATCCTCATGTGAGAGGGAAGATGGTATAGAGGAGTAAAAATATATTCTGAGTCCAAATTATTGGAGTAGGGCTCTTCCCTCCCCCCGCCCCACTTGCTAGATATGTTGCTGGGCAACCTATAATCTTGAACCTCAGTTTTTTTCCCATCTATAAAATGAGAGACTAATACCACTTTTGCTCTCTGGGATCAGCACTGGGAGGATCATATAAGATTATAAGTGGGCTGGAACTACAAAACAAAACACACAGACTAGTTATTTTCATCACTGAACTAGTCTGATGATTCATGCAGCTAACAGATTTAGGGTACACATTACCTGGTTAATACTATTATTCTACTCCTCATCTTAGTTTTAAAAACACCCTTCTCTTGATTATGAGTCTCAGCTGGGTAAGGATACAGTATTAAACATCAATACTCTGGCCTAAGAGATGAAAAATGACAGAAAATAAAGGGAAAGTTAATTACATTATTGTCTGCTGCTAAGCAATATCTAAATTGTAAACTAATTTCTGAGGTGAAATGCAGGCCTGAGAAATATCTCTTAGAGGAAAATACGTGACTGTAAAATCCAAGCTTCAATCATGGAGAGCTATAAATATTAATTATATCAAACACTCCTTGAACACTCCACATCTCTGCAAATGGCACTATTTCGTTCCTTTTTATGACTGAGTAATATTAATATATAATACTTCTACATATAAAATAGGCTTCCCTGGTAGCTCAGACCGTAAAGAATCTGCCTGCAATGCAGGACACCCAGGTTTGATCCCTGGATTGGGAAGATCCTCTGGGGTAGGAAATGGCAACCCACTCCAGTATTCTTTTTTGTTTTGTTTTGTTTTAGTGTGAGTTACCGTTACTGTATTTGTTTATTGTAAAGGTGGACATTTAGCATTCAGTGCAGTTTTCAATAAAAAGTAATAAAAATTTCTGTTAAGCTTTGAAATTCAAGTACATCTCACTAATGTAAAAGTTCTCTCGAGATGTTAACTGCATTTTCAATTAGCCCCTTCCCAACTTGTTATTCCCAGGTTCAAAGATTAACAATACTTTCCTATCTATTTCATAACCAGACTCAAGAATGCTGGTAATTACTTCATGTGATAAACCAAAACTTCACACATGTCCATCCTTAGGAAGAAATGGGTGGGTTAGAACTAAGTCAATTCAAGAAACAAAATTGGTCAAGTTTTAGTTTTGATTTTAATTTACCCAAAAGTAAAATTACCTGACCCAAACATTAATGCAGGAAGGGAGGTGAATCTCAAAAAATTGTTTGTAAATGATATTTACAAAGAAATGTTGCAAAATAATTAACATCAGTCATTTTCATGTGTTAAGAACTTTCAGTTGATTTAATGAGTCTTCCTTTCTTAAATAGCATTAAATCCCTTTTGTAAATGCTGGTTAAGTCCAACAAGTCCAGATACCAAACACCTTTACAACTGCCCCGCCTCTTTCCATTAAAAAAAAGTCATGGCAACTGAAATCATCAACCTCCTCACTCATTTTAAGGTGGTGGTCCCATCCCAACTCTCCCATGAAAAATTACATTAAAACCACCTGACTGACGTGGATCAAGGTGGAGCGCATAGTTACTGACCTATATCATCACTCCAGGGAGCGGAGCGGTGGTTCACTGTCATCTTCATAACCACTTGTCAAATGGTCTCCTTGGTGTGCAAATGTCATCCCCACTCCAGTATTCTTGCCTGCAAAATTCCATGGACAGAGGAGCCTGGCAGGCTACAGTCCATGGGGTCGCAAAGAGTTGGACACAACTGAGTGACTAACACACACACATATAAAATAGGTAACTAACGAAAACCTACCGTACACCACAGTTCAGAAATCCCTGGCTGATGTTTACACACACACGACACTGGCACTACAGTGTTGGCTGACAGCCTTGCATGTGTGGGTAGAATTTATTGAGCAGTGGTCTGTCTATGCCCATCAGGCACAGATGCTATGGGTCATTTTTCCTTTGCTTTCAGTGCGTCTGCCTGGTACCCCAACAGTGGTTTTCAGCCATGGCTGCCTACTGTAATCATCTGGGTAGCTTTAAAAATAGTAATTCAAAAAAAATAATAAAAAAAATAAAAATAGTAATTCATAGGGGACCATCTTCAGATACACTAATTGGTTTTGAGGTCAGCCAGGGAATTGGGATTTTTTTTAAACTCCCACGATGATTCTAATGTGCAGTCAAGGTTGAGAATCATAGCAATAGGAAGTCCTTCTGGTTCAACATCACCAGGGAGTACAACTCCTGTCTTCTAGGGGGTCCTGACTGCACGGAGTATGGAGGGGATCAAGGTGTCTATAGAGCTTCACATATCTTTTGGTTTTCAGTCCTACTGTATCTATGCCTCAATTAGTACCCCTATGTCTATAGTTTCTGAACCTTTATGGATGGTATTTTTGTATAGCTCTTATTTTTTTTTAACTCTAAACTTAAAAAAAATATTTTGGAATAGACAAAGCAAAGATTCAGAATAGTATGAAATGGAAAGCTTTGCTGTCCTTCAACCACTCAGGTTCCTTCTCTAAGAGTCAACAAGTAAGATCAATTTCTTCTAGAGACATTTAAACTTACAAATGTTTATACTTATTAAACACAGGTGGTGGCATACCACACACATATAGTATAGTATTGGGGGGGGGGCTTTACCTTTTATACTTTACAATATATCTTAGAATCCATCCCACATTCTTACAAATAAAGTTGACTCATTTTTCTAATGGTTGCATAATATTCCACTGGGTGGCTGTACCATGATTCCTTAGCTGATCCTTTATTAATATACATATTTGGAAATACTGCTTACAATACAGCTACTACAAATGACATGGTAATAATAAAGCTGCATAAGATATTTCATACATGTAAGACACATTTTCATTTTTGTTAATCTCATTTACTCTCTAATATATCTTATGAAAGGAACGATGACATTCTTTTTAAAAAAATCGCTATGGCTACAACATGGTGAATAGATGGTGGAAGGTCAGAGATAAGCAGAGAAATGAGTTAGGAGGTTAGTCCAAATGAGAGAATGATGGTGACCTCTTCCAGCTTGATAACAGAGGGGTTAAATTGGACATGTTGTTTGAGATGGGTTAATTTCCCAAGGCCATTGGATATACAAAACTAGACCTAAAATGTGAAACCTGCATTGGAATTGTATATTTTGAAGTCATTGGCAAGTATTGGGTTGGCCAAAAAGTTCATTCAGGTTTTCTATAAGATGTTATGGAAAAATTCAAACAAGCTTTTTGGCCAACCCAACATATGGAAACTGAACCTGGGCAGTGGATGAGATCATAACATGGGGTGAGATAGGAAGAGGCCCTAAGACTAGGCTCAGAGAAAGGACATTATTTGTAATATGTGTAATAGAGAATACATTATCTAAGGAGTATAGATATATTTTTAAAAGTAGGAATAAAATCATGAACTACTGTCATGAACTCCAATGGAAGAGTTTCAAAAAGAAGGAAATAGTCAGCTTTTTAAAAAATTTCCCAAAAGCTGATAAGAGAAAGACCTTTACTGTACTTATTTTCAAGGTTTTCATGGTGCATTTACATTTTTCCTTCATATCACTTTATTTTGGTTTGTACCTCTAATTTAAACATATTATTTAAGTAATTCTGTTTCCCCACAGAATATAAGTTCCATGAAGCCAATAACAGTAAGTGTTTTTATTCACCAGTACCGAGCTGATGATGAATATCTGTCTGATAAGCATTTCTCAACAGTACCTGGCAGAGCTTGGCAAACAGTAGGTATTAAAATATTTATGGAAGAAATGCTAGATCAAGATGAAGGTAGAAACAATGTCAATGGATGCAATCATGGAAGTCATTGGAGGGATTCTGGTAGAGAGGTTAGGATGACAGCCAGACAGGTAGAATAGATGAAGGAGAAAATGAGAGATGAGGACACAGGAAGCAGGTACAGACAACTCTATTGAGAAGTTTGGCTGAGAACAAAGACAGAGATGGGGCAGGAGCTAGAAAGTGAAGTAGAACTAACAATATAGTAAAACAATTATTTTCAAAAAATAAAAAAGAAAGTAAGGTAGAGCTGAAGGAGGCAGAATGGTATTTTCACACCGAAATTTGATATCAATTCACAGAGCAACTTGTTCTGTCCTAGAAATGATGTTTTCCACTTCCAAAGTAGGAAGAACCTAATGGCTTATGTTAAGTTTCAGAAATCCTGCCACTCTTGAGTTTCCCTTCATGTCAGTTATAACAATACTTAAAATGTGAACTTGCATTCTTTCCCAGTAGAGACATTGCAATCAGATGTAGTCAGACATTAGAGGCTCTGGAATAGTGCTAGTTCTCTCTGGCCCCTGGAGGAGGGCATGGCAACCTACTCCAGTATTCTTGCCTGGAGAATCCCATGGACAGAGGAGCCTGGAAGGCTATAGTCCATGGGGTCACAAAGAGTTGGACACAACTGAAGCAACTTAGCATACACACACAAATTCTGGATGTTCAAGCTGGATGTAGAAGAGGCAGAGGAACTAGAGATCAAATTGCCAACATCTGTTGGATCACAGAAAAAACGAGGGAATTCTAGAAAAACATCTACCCTTGTTTCATTGACTATGAGAAAACTTTTGACTGAGGATCACAACCCAACTGGAAAATTCTTGAACAGATGGGAATGCCAGACCTGCCTCCCTCTATGCGGGTCAAGAAGCAACAGTTAGAACAGGACATGGAAAAACAGATTGCTTCCAAATTGAGAAAGGAGTACGTCAAGGCTGTATAGTGTCACCTTGCTTATTTAACTTATGTGCAGAGCACATCATGAGAAACACCAGGTTTGATGAAGCACAAGCTGGAATCAAGATTGCTGGGAGAAATATCAATAACCTCAGATATGCAGATGGCACCACCCTTATGGCAGAAAGCGAAGACAAACTAAAGAGCCTCTACATGAAGGTGAAAGAGGAGAGTGAAAAAGCTGGCTTAAAATTCAGCATTCAAAAAACTAAGATCATAGCATCTGGTCCCATCACTTTATGGTGAATACATGAGGAAACAATGGAAACAGTGACATACTTTATTTTCTTGGGCTCCAAAATCACTATGGACAGTGACTACAGCCATGAAATTAAAAGACACTTGCTTCTTGGAAGAAAAGCTATGACAGACAGAGTATTAAAAAGCAGAGACATTACTTTGCTGACAAATGTCTGTATAGTCAAAGCTATGGTTTTTCCAATAGTCATGTACAGATGTAAGAGTTGGACCATAAAGAAGGCTGAGGGCCGAAGAATTGATGCCTTCTAACTGTGGTGTTGGAGAACTCTTGAGGGTCCCTTGGATTGCAAGATCAAACCAGTCAATCCTAAAGGAAATCAATCCTGGATATTCACTGGAGGGACTGATGCTGAAGTTTCAATACTTCCACCACCCGATGCGAAGAGCTGACTCATTAGAAAAGACCCTGAGGCTGGGAAAGATTCAAGGCAGGAAGAGGAGGAGACGACAGAGGATGAGATGGTTGGATGGCACCACCAACTGGATGGACATGACTTTGAGCAAGCTCCGCGAGTTGGTGAAGGACAGGGAAGCCTGGCATACTGCAGTCCATGGGGTCACAAGGAGTCGGACATGACTGAGCGACAGAACAACAGGTCTCTCTGGAGGAGTATATTAAATATCCTCAAGCTATGCCATTTACTTTCATTTTTCTATAATTTAACTATCCAACATCTCTAAATGCTTTTTCTTTTCACTTGTAGTAGATAGGCTCTAAGTTAATGCACTTGAGATTGTTTTACATTCACTAATAGTATTATACTAAAAGACTCAAACTTTCAATAAATTTGAAGGTAACTGATGACATTTATGTGAATCATTTTCATGAGTCCCAGACTGAAATCATCACTATACAGTAAGGAGGAAAGGAGACCATCTCAGAGTTATTTTCTCTTTCTATTGTAATGTCTAATTTTGAAGCTAAAATCTATTTTGTGATTTCCTTGGTTGTTACACATTCAGTTTGAAACACTCATAAGGGTGCAAGGAATTATCTCTGGGACTATAAGAATATCTGGACATAGCTAATACCTCATCAGGTATTAAGTATGTGTCTGCGACAGTTATAAATCAAGCAGGTAGGACCGAGATGCAATAGTATCTGACCTATTTGGAATGAATCAAATACTTCTTGGAGGATCATAAGAATTATATATTCCAATAACGTGAATCATCTTTAGCTCTCTTTTGAGTTAATTCACCTTTACCCACTTTTTTCAAAGGATATGTTCTTCAAATATTTTCCTTTCCAATTAATCATGACTAGCAAACTTTAAGGTGAATACTATAATAGCTATATGCTCAGGCAGGTTTCAACTTCACTTAAATTATTTTCTGAATTGCTTATGTGTCCTGTCAGCCATGACTGCTCCCCTTCAGATACCATTACTATTAAACTTCCTGCTTTCAGGGGATGGAGATATATATCAAACCTATAGATATGACTGTTAACAATTTTTGCAAACATATTCAACCTTCATTTCCAGATCTGTCCATAATGAATCTGAATTTTATCATTTTTTTCTTCTACTTTCTCTGATGTTATACAGTTCAAAGACAGAGATTATGGAACTCGCTATACATATGTCTTTGAATGAGTTATTCTAATGAATCTCATTCTCTAAAAATTAAGATATAATATCAACCTCAAGGAATTTCTAAATGAAATAATGTGTACAAAATAATTAGAACTTGGCTCCTAAAAAATATCAGAAATTTCATAAATACTTAACTCAAGATGGATTATTTCCTGGGAAATAAACATATGTTCAAGAGTTTTACTGATCCTAAAGTAATACACACTCAATGTAGAAAACCTAATACAAAAGCATAAATTTGTATCACCTGTAGAACCACCAGATAAAATCGTTATTTATATACAGAAGTGTTGAAGTGAAGTCAAGTGAAGTGAAAGTCACTCAGTCGTGTCCGACTCTGCGACCCCATGGACTATACAGTCCACGGAATTCTCCAGGCCAGAATACTGGAATGGGTAGCCGTTCCCTTCTCCAGGGGATTTTCCCAACCCAGGGAGCAAACACAGGTCTCCCGCATTGCAGGTGGATTCTTTACCAGCTGAGCCACAAAAAAATAGGTTAAGCCCTAAGCTCCAGAATCTAGTACTTAAGTGTTCAAAATATATACATGTATCTATCTCTAAAGAGATAACAGATACACACACACAGTAGAATAAGGTGATAAAATCAGCCCATTACAGTATCTACATATTATCTAGGCCTTTCCTGGTGGCTCAGATGATAAAGAATCTGCATGAAATGCAAGAGGTGCAGGTTCAATTCCTGGGTTGGGAAGATCCCCTGGAGAAGGGAATGGTAACCCACTCCAGTGTTCTCACATGGAGAATCCCATGGACATATCATCTATACACACATCTCTGTAACTATACTTACATCTTTACCTACATCTTTAGGTGGTATCTTTACCTATATCTCTTTAGAGATATATGATTTAAACTGCCAGAAAAGCCTTTTTTTTTTTGAGATTGAAGGTTTTCTCCCACCAGTGCATTCATGCTAAGTCGCTTCAGTCATGTCCAACTCTTTGTGACCCCATGGACTGTAGCCTACCAGGCCCCTCTGTCGATGGGATTCTCCAGGTAAGAACACTGGAGTGGGTTGCCATGCCCTCCTCCAGGGGATCTTCCCAATCCAGAGATCAAACCCGGCTTTCTTACCTCTCCTGCATTGGCAGGTGAGTTCTTTACCACAAGCACCACCTGGGAAGCTCCTCTTCTACCAGGAGTACTGATTTCTTCAAGCTAACACTGGCAGGTACAACTCGTAGTATCATTCAAGGCGACTAGTGGGCCAACATCTAAGTAACAGGCATATTCTCCTCTCCACTGTTCCTTGACAATTTAGAGAAATGAAAGTGCTACCTGACGATAGTGTTTTTGCCTACAAGTATTTTGTAAAGGCTGTAATACTGGAGGTAGACAGGATAGTATGAGTGTTACTTTGTGGGGACCTCAAGTCTGCAGTGATGTAAAGGCAGCATATACAGAAGGAGATGTCAGCATGATAGATAGTACTGTATTTTCCACATCCAGTGGGCTTGCTTTGACCAGTAGTAACTGAATAGGCTTCTGCCGTTTGTAGGATACTTGAGTCTCAATGATCTGTCCAGGGACCCCAGAATGATGACATCAGTCATTTGGGTTTCTAGAGATATTTGCCACTCATTTTTCTGTATGGTATCAGGCAGGTTAAGTCACCTCTCTGGGCTGCAATTTCTTTAAATCAAGATTTTTGCTTGCAAGTAATAGCAATAAAGGAGAGGGAAATGGCAATCCACTCCAGTATTCTTGCCTGGAGAATCGTATGGACAGAAGAGCCTGGTGGGCTGCCATCTATGGGGTTGCACAGAGTCGGGCACGACTGAAACGACTTAGCAGCAGCAGCAATGGCATTATAAAAAATGTGTTTTAAAAAAAGAAAATGTATGCCTCCAGGATAATATGAGGATAACTAACATCTGTTGAGAACTTTCTGTTTGATGAAGCCTCTTTCAAGTATATTTACTTATTTAATATGTCCACAGTTTAAGCAACACTGTCAAACTCACGTTATGAAGCCACCATTACCCTGATACCAAAACTAGACAAAGATACCAAAAAAGAAAATTACAAGCCAACATTACTAATGAAGATAGACATAAAAATCCTCCACAAAATATCAGCAAGCGGAATCCAACAAGACATTAAAAGCATCACACACCTATGATCAAGAGGGATTTATCCCAGGGAGGTAAGGATTTTTCAATTCAATCAGTGTGATACACCACATCAACAAACTGAAGAATAAAAACCACATGACCATCTCAATATATATAGAAAAAGCTTTTGACAAAATTCAACACTCATTTATGATAAAAATTCTCTGGAAAGTGGGTATAGAAGGAACATACCTCAACATACTAAAGGCCATATACAACAAAGCTGCAGCTAACATCATACTCCATGGTGCAATGCTAATATGTCCACAGTTTTACATATCAGGTATTGTTATTTCCATTTTACAGATAAGGAAATTGAGGCACAAAGGAGCACTCAAGGATATGCAGTTAGTAAGTGTGAAGCTGGGACTCACATTGATAGCAGATGCTCAACAAATAGCATGAGGAGCCAAAAAGTGACAAATATAAGTAGATCAGTTAGCCGGAAGTAATAAAACATTTATGAAGCCAAAAGTATGATTTTATTTCCACGTGATTCATTTAGTTTCTCTTTCATGGTAATAGTGGCATCCTTATCCTCACTTATCTCTGGCTTCTGGTCACGTGACAAGCCAATGCATGAAGAGTTCTATGTCATTTCTGGGATTAACACCTTAGGCAGGCTCTACACGTTGGGGATCCATAGCCTATTTCATACATGAGATGGTCAGCACACAAATTATCCAATCGCTATGTAATTGTCTTTCAAAATGTATTCTAAGTCCAAAGCCTTTCAACAGTGACAAAAATATGTACCCAGTTAAAAATAGCCAGGAGGATCTGCCTCTACCCATAAAATGATCTCTATATTTCATTCAACATATTCTCACCTATTTATGCTTTGTCTTCTTTTAAAAGGAAACTGAAGTGATTGAGATATTTTTTTAAAGTTCTAAGTCTCTTCAAAAGTCCACTTTATAGATAACTCACTTAGAATACAAAATAACAGAAAGTTATTAGAAAGTCAAGCTTAAAAGTGTGCATAATAAAAGTATGAAAGAGTAACAACAAAAAGCAACCACAATAAAGACATTTCATTTCAAACAAACCAAATTAAACTATACAAAGGGGAGAGAAAAACTTATCTATATTATAATAATTAATACGAGTAAAGAATTCCCTGAGGTTCAGTACTGCTATAATTGACTGAATGACTCTTGTATCTTAGGTACTTTTCATTTATTCATTTCTCCAATTTTTCTTCATGTCTTTTATGTGCCAGGCCCAGCTCTAGGTACTAGGAATACAAGAGTAAACCAAAGAAGGTAAATTTTCTTATCCTCATAGAACATTTTACTGGGGATGTAGAAAATAAACCAGCTAAAAAGGTTAGATACTTATGTGTTAGGTAGCAATAATCCTCAAAACACTCATAAGAAGTGAGAGTTCTCTTTTAATTTACATTGGAGTATAGTTAGTTTCAAGTATATAACAGAGTAATTCAGTTAAACACACACACACATATATACATATATATCCTTTTTCAAATTATTTTCCCATTCAGGTTATTACAGAGTATTGACCAGAGTTCCCTGTGCCATACAGTAGGTCCTTGTTGATAATGCTTTTTAAACATAGTAGTGTTTACATGTCCAACCCTAACTTTTAATCTATCCCTTCTTTCCACCCTTCCCACTGGTAACCATAAGCTCTAAGTCTATGAGTCTGTTTCATAAATAAATTCATTTGTAACCTTTTTATTTTTGGATTTCACATATAAGTGATATCATATGATATGTCTCTGTCTGACTTACCAAGCGAGTCATTACCTAACATTTCAGAAGAGGAACACATGAACAAGCTTAGCTATAATTTCTGTCATCTCTTCCCTTCCCCAAAAGGCTCTGCTCACCACTTTGACAATGCAGTGATATAAAACATGTCCCATTGGAAGGGATTAGGGTTGCTACAAGACTGTGGCAGGTCATGACATTGTGGCACCTTCTATCCCCCCATGGTAGAACAACTTGAGGCCCAGAGAGTAGACCTAACGCCCAAATGGTGTACAATAACACGTCTGAAACTGAGTCTCTTGCAGAAGATGGCAAGAGAACCTTTAAATGAGGGAGTGGTAAGAGTATCATAGGGGTTGAAAAAAATTTCTGCTGGAGTTTTCAAGTAGGAAAAAGTGAGTATTTTTTGAAGGCCAGGCTCAGTAATGTGGAAGAGGCAGAAACCAGAATGCAATAGCTTGAGCATCGACAGGAAAGCATGTAAAGCTAGGTAACATCTAATAAGAGTAAATACATGGACATAGAGTGAAAACAATGTAAATTTAATTATGACCGAAAGAACTATGGAACCCCCCATCAAAGAGTAGGCACTGAAAAACAGGATTCGAATGATAGATAAGGGAGAGGAAGAAAAAAAAAAATGAGATGATAGGAACAGAGTATGCAAAGATGAAGAAGTAGAAGTGAAGAGAGTCAGTACTTTAATTTGACTGTAGGGTAGAGAATACATTTGGGATCAGAGGCCAGTAAGAATGGGAAAGTAGGCTAGGGATCAGTTGTGAAACTCCTAGAATACAACAGAAATTTTAACAAAATAATTAAATTCAGTCCTTAAGAATTATAGTGCAGCAAATTTCATTTATTTTGAAAACACTATTATTTCAAAATGTTAATATGTTTTAACACAACGTATTAGATTTGGAGTAATACATATTTGGTTAACAATCCCCCAAATAAGAATGGCATTTCAATGGAAAACTTAATGAATTGTAAAGCATTTTTAAAGGGTACACAAAGTGTCTGGTGGTGTTATTAGCGCCAATTATACTGCCTATCACAAGATATTACTATATATGCTTCTGTGACTCTGGCTTCCAATTTCATTTTCAATTATAGTATTTTAACACATACATATTATTCCCTAAACATTTCCTTGGAACTTAAATGAAAGGATGCCTTATTTATATTGGAAATGTCACCTATACAGCATTCAATAGGATTCTTTTATTCCAAAGGGCACTGAGAGCTAATTAACTAATCAAGCATAGATCATTAAGTGTAAACCAGCACATCGTATCTTATTCAGGATTTCACCTTCATCTGACAACAGGATTGACCCTCAGTACGTGGAAAGTACAGCACTCAACTGGAACAACTGCTAGACTTCCTATAAGTTCTAGAAAGTTAAATAACTTTTTATATTTTTTCAAACATCCAGTGGCTTTATTCAATTTTAATTTGTGGAAAAGATCACTGTAAACATAGGCCATAAAAAACCACTACAATATTGTAAAGTAATTAGCCTCCAACTTATAAAAATAAATGGGAAAAAATTAATAAAAAATAAAAAATACAATATTTAAAAATAAAAATAAAGCCAAGCGCAGGGACACTATATTAAAGAAAAAAAATAAACATAGGCCATAATGTTAACTTTAAGGGTACTTAAGGCCTGAAAATATTTCCCAACAACATTCTTAATGTTTTTACTATGGCAACTACTACTGCTGGCCTACCTGATACCCACTACCCTCCCCAGTGTTCCTTGATGGCAAAGCATGACTTATGTAACAGAGCCTCCGAGATTTCACTAATGCAATTTATTGACCACAGATTACAGTCTGAGTCTTATGTCTTGTTTCTTCTTATTTTGCCTATATTCTAGCCATAATGAACCTTTTGAACTTCTTGAGATATGTCATCTTCTCTCATGTCTATCTGTGGTTTCAGATGCTGTTTCCTCTACAAGGAATATGTTTTCTTCTAAATCTTAACTGGGCTAAATCATAATCATCTTCAAGACCCAGTTCAGGCTTTCACTACTTCAGGTTGGGTTGGGTGGTCTTGGCATGTACTCCTACAATTCACAGTGCCTAACTCTCTTCTGGTACGTAAATTATTTAATGCATGTGTGCATGCTCAGTTGCTAAGTCATGTCCCACTCTTCCATGACCCCATGGACTATAGCCCACCAGGCTCCTTTACTCATGGGATTCTCCAGGCAAGAATACTGCAGTGGGTTGCCATTTCCTCCTCTAGGGAACCTTCCTGACCCAGAGATCAGACCCTCATCTCTTGCATCTCCTGCACTGGCAGGCAGATTCTTTACCACTGAACCACCTGAAAAGCCCTTGACGTCTCTACCCCACTATTATCATGCTGTTTTATAATCACTGGTCTTTGGTTACAATCTTCTCCATTCTACTCCAGGGCCTGGATTATGGTAAGAGTCTTCTATGAGCCTAGCACAGTGTCTAACCCATAGTGAAAGTGAAAGTCACTCAGTTGTGTCCAACTTTTTGTGACCCCATGGACTATATAGTCCATGGAATTCTCCAGGCCAGAATACTGGAGTGGGTAGCCTTTCCCTTCTCCAGGGCATCTTCCCAACCCAGGGATCGAACCCAGGTCTCCTGCATTGCAGGCGGATTCTTTACCAGCTGAGCCACAAGGGAAGCCCGTAGTAAATACTGAATATTTACCCATAGTAAATATTCAATATAGTCTTGAAGAATTAATATATTTGTTCATTGTTTATGGAAAAAGTGGCTCAGAGTTGAGGTAAGTTTGGATGGGACTGGAGTAGAGCATCAAGAGAAGGCGAGCATATGTGGTTCTGAGGGGGAAAGGAAGACCCTTGTCAGAAGACCCTTTGCAAACAGGTGGTCTTGTGCAGGCACTGGTTCCCCCAAAGGTCAAGAAACAAGATGAGGGAGCAGCAGATACAAACAACAAAAGAAACAAAAGCATGACCTACTTAATAGTTTTGTCCAGCATTGTTGCCAAGGACAAGGTGGAGGAATTCAAGGCCAGGGAGTTATATTTCCTAGGTTGCCAGGGAATCCAAAGACCTTCAGTCTGAAACAAAGAGTTATCAGGTTGAGGGAACTAGATGCCACATTCACTCTTTGGTAAGATGGTCGCTTATCTGCCAAAGAACTGCACATCTTTCCTATCATTAAAGACTTCTGTGAAGGGCAGTGTACCACTTCCCTTAACAGACTGTTTCAAAATCTCTTCTTACTAGTAGCTAACCTAGGTTTCTGATAAATTTCTGGGCTCCTTTCTTTTAGTAACTTTTGTAGAGATGGAAAACAGCTGATTGATATATTCAATAAATCCTCCATAGTTGCCAAGGATGTTTTCCTGAGCTCTTAGTATAGGTAAAACCTCTGCTATTCACCTGTAAATTAGTAGTAGCTAACATTTGTTTTCAGTTAGGCATTGCATTTACACGGAAAAAGATATCATTTAATCCTTACATGATTGTGTGAGTTAGGTACTGTTATTAACCTCAGTTTTGTAGATGAGAAAACTTAGCCACAGAGAAGACAAGAAACTTGAACAACTTTCCCAAATGAACACACAATTAACTTTTCCCTGATTCTTACCGCCTTCACCTTTAATAAAAACAGAATCACTGATTAGGGTTAAAGCTAAGACTGGCTCTGGGAATTATTTGAAACGATTGATTTCTGAATCCCAAACTCGGATATTCTCTTGTGTAATGAAATGTCTTCCTATGAAGACTGGGGATTAGACAGTGTTGTTAAAAATTTTAGCAGCTTCTCCAAACATGGTCTACCCAGGAATTAACGGAACTTGCACACTCACTTTTTACATGTGGGTGAGTTAGAGATATTTTAAGAGTGCTTATCCTTGGAAATGCAAATCAAAACCATAGTGACATGCTACTTCAAACCCACTAGGATGGCTATAATTGAAAGATGGATAATACCAAGTGTTGATGAGAATGTGGAGAGGAAATCCTCAAATATTGCTGGTGGGAATGTAAAATTGTGCAGCCACTTTGGAAAACAGTTCAGTGGCTGCTCAAGCAATTAAGCACAGAGTTATCATATGACCAATCAGTTTCACTTCTAGTTATATACCCAAGAGAACTGAAAACACATGGGAACAGAAAATGAGTCCATGAAAAGTTCATCACAGAATGATTCAAAATAGCTAAAGAATGGAAACTAGTATCTATCAACTGATGAACTGACAAAAAATGTAGAATATCTGTACAGTGGAATGCTATTCATCTGCAAAAAAACTAAAGTATGATGTATGCTACCATACACAGATAAACATTGAAAATATTATGCTAAATGAAAAAAGGTTGTCATATAAGATCAAATATTATATGATTTCATGTATATGAAATGTCCAGAATAGGCAAATCTAGATATATGGAAACTAGATTCAAGCTTGCCTAGGGATGGAAGGATGGGAGAAATGGTAGGAGACTAGTGATGGGTATGGGGTTTCTTTATGGGGGTGATGAAAATATTCAAAAATTGATCATGATGATGGAGGCACCACTCTCTGAATATACCAAAAACCAATGAATTGAACAATTCAGTGAATTTATGGAATGCCAGAAAAACTGTTTTTAATAAAGAGCATTTATCCACCTTTACTCCAAACATAACTTACTATCATTAGGTAATCTGATAGGTTACTATGGCACTGATATGAGAGTTTAGTTGTATTCTGTTTTCAGTACCACTCACTCACTTCAGTTAGTTGTTGCACATGAAGCAAAGCAATAAAAATAATTCTCCAAAGCAAGCAGAAGGCCTGATGTCCAGCTTGAATTGTAGAATCATCAAGCGGTCCCCCAGTAATGCAGAGGGCTGACCTGTCTATAACTGAATTGTTACTAAGAATTCACACAAAGGGGAAGAAGTTCGAACATGTTCTTTCTTCTACCTTCCTGCTCATGAGACAGCTCCATGCCTTAGATTCTAAAGCTTAGAAGCTTAAGTTGTTTTTCCTTGACCCAATAGCAGCAAAGTAGTAAGTAACGCCAAGAACTGGTTTTAAGAAGGAAACTTCATCTCCAGGGGATTAGATCACAGAACTGGCCCGACAACTCCCTTGCCCCTCAACATATATCCCAGACATTTCCCAAAGAATGGGAAACTATTTCACGACTTTATCTTATCAGCCTGCAGCCATCCCATTGAATACAAGTCCTCTTCTTGTTCTTAAGAATGCAAGCCATTCTGAAAGTCAAAAAGATATGGGAACTATGTTTACACTCATACTTGTATGTAACCCAACTTCAATCAGTGGAGCCCCAAAGGAGAATATACATCAGTCCAGGGATGGCTCTCAATTACATTTCACATCACAGCTTGATAGTTGAGTGGTCTTTCTCCAACTCAACAGCTGACAATGTGGGAGGCACACTCTGAAATGAACAACAGGAACAGTTATCCAGCTCCAGGTGGGCAGAATGGAAAACATGAGAAAATAAATATTCTTTATATTTTCAGAGTGTGTAGAAAATTCCAGATTTTCCAGAGAGATAAGTCAGAAGCCAGGGAGGTAGGCAACAGTTTGACAAGCAATGGGTAGCACCTCTTTGAGCATTCGTGCCTCCTGAGGTCAAAACAACAGTGCTTTCTTAACAATATGTACCCAGAACTGTCAGGCTTTTTTCTTCTTCTCTAGAATGTGGCTTAAGTGTCTCATTAAATGAACGCAGTGCATGTTGAATTTTTCTGCCAAGACTTTCTACATTTATTGATCGTTCCTCCCTTGTCCTAGGATTGTTGGATGCTAATTTGAGAAATGCTTAATTGGAGGAATAGTTGGAATGTGAATTCATCAGATGGTTTAGGTATAGAGTGAGAGAGAAGGTGAAGAGTTACAAAGATCCCTCTATTTTCAGCTGAGAGCCTGCCCAATGCAAAGCTTAAATGAATTGTACACGAAGATCAGCTCACTGGAACATCGTCTAATGCCAGTGGATGGTGCTTCTGTGTGAAAGAAATAAGATTTATCGTCTGTGGGATGCTGTTTCTGTGTTGGTCTCCAAGCTGATACTTTACATACCAATTTCTACTTAATACAATAAAAGTCTTTCTGTACAGCACAACTGTTTGAAACTAAAATGTGTCACTCTGGGAAGAAGAAAACATCTTACCAGAAAAAGGGTATGAGGAAAGGCTTACTATTTGACTGCCCTTGGGGATGATGCAGTAGACTATGCTTTTCAAACTTTAAGGTGCTGAGAAGCACCTGGGCATCTTGGTAAAATGTGTATGCTGGACTTCCCTGGTGACCCAGGGGTTAAGAATTTGCCTGCTAATGCAGGGGACACAGATTCAATCCCAGGTTGGGAAGGATCCCACATGCCAAGGGGCAACTAAGCCTGTGGGCCATAGCTACTGAGCCTGTTCTAGAGCCAGGGCTCTGCAACAAAAGAAGCCACCACAATGATATGTCCACACACCAAAAGCTGCAAACAGCAACAAAGATCCAGTGCAGCCAAAAATAAATAAAAATAAGATGCTTATGCTGATTCAGTAGGTCTGGGCTGGGGCCTGAGACTGCACTTTAAAAAACTCCTAGGTGATGCTGCCACAGTATACCAAGGATGTAGAGCACGTCTCAATCTATTTGTGGTCATGAATCTATGTAATGGATTGTTATGAAGATTAAAAACATATAAAAATGTGAATTCCCAGGTGGTCCAGTGGTTAGGACTCCATACTCTCACTGCTGAAGGTCGTTGTTTAGTTGCTGGTTGGGGAACTAAATCCCACAAGCTGCATTGGTCAAAAAAAAAAAAAAAAAGCAAAACAAAAAGACAATGCCACCCCCCTCAAAAAATAAAAACAAAAATTCCACCACATACAAAATTAAAAAAGGAGGAAACATCTGAGTTCACTGCACACATACTGCTTCATGAGAATTCTGTTTCAGTTATGTGCAGTTATGATCCATGATGTAGTCTATGTATTTCTGTTTTTTTATGATGTATTATGACGTATCATGATGTAGTCTATGTATTATGTATTATGATGTAGTCTATGTATTTCTGTTTTTTTAATACAGGGTCATAAGTGAAAAGATTGGAAAGCTATGATTGTGGAGGAAACTTGTATGAACAGATTGATTTGAATCAGAGAACTGCTTAGGTTTCTCCTTACTAAGATTTGGTGCAATCTTATGCCTCTTATCCAAATCTCTCATTCCACTGTTCAGAGAATATTCAAAGAGGCTTGAGCATCAGTGAATCCATTAACTTCATCCTCATACTGGCAACCCAAAATGTTGAACATAGGCCAAGCATCACATAAAGGTGTGTCATTTCCCTGTGGTTATCAGTGCTTTGATTACAAACAAACAAAAAACCAAACCTCGAGATAGTACCTTCTTTCAGGGTGGATTTCTATAACCAAGCAGGACCCCATGGGGCCTTCCCTGGGACAGGCTTTCTCCCATATCCTCTGCTTTAGCTCAAGTTCCTTGGGGCTTCCTAAATGGCTCAGTGGTAAAGAAGCTGCCTGGCAATGCAGGAGATGCTGGTTCGATCCCTGGGTCGGGAAGAACCCCTAGAGAAGGAAATGGCAACCCACTCCATATTCTTGCCTAGAAAATCCTATGGACAAAGGAGCCTGGTGGGCCACACTCCACAGGTTGCAAAGAGTCAGATAGGACTGAGCACACATGTTTAAGGCAGAAGTACCTAGATAACAGGATAACATTTCCTGAGTTGTTTTGCAGATGTAAAAAACCTCCCCCTCTTCAACAAACTGAAGATGTTAAGCACTTGATCACCGGGAACACATAACCCCAGCCCTCCCAGAACCTAAGGATATTAACCCCTGGGACATCACCCTGCTCTACCTCACCATCAGCCAAACAGCGAACTGTGCCACACTGATCACAGACCCAGCAGACACCTCTCCCTCACTTGTTTTTTAAAAATGCTTTGCCAAAACCTTTCATGGAGCTAGGGGCTTTCTAGGGCAAGAGTCACCTCTCTGCTTGCATGGTCTTGTAATAAACCTTTCTGCTCAAAACTCTGATGTTTTGGTTTGTTTGGCCTCACTGTACATTGGGCACACAAACTTGTGCTAACATTTTCAGTTATTTTTGTTCATTGTTTTGATGCTGGGTCATTTGCCTAATTACAAGGGACTGTTAAATACTAATTTGTGAATTACAGGCAAAGTTATTTGAAAGTAAAATAAGAACCTAAGAGAGTTAATGTTATTTTCAAAGCTACCTTATTTACAAGGTCATAATTCAAATTCTAAATAAACCCAGTTCATTATTTTTTAACTGAACAAAGATTGCATTTGAAATTCAATCCACATACACTGTCACTTATTGCTGTAGTTTATAATTTGTACCCAAAATATATTACTCTGAAAGACTGTAGACTTCCCAATGGTGCCAGTGTGTCTAAGAACATACAGATACACATACACACTGTTTGCAAATTGAGTTTTGGAGCAGAGTAGCCAAAGGCAAGCAAAAACAGCTGCAAATATTTTAATGAGATATTTCAGTTTGGAGTTTTACTATGGTAACAGTCAGAAGGGTAAGTTTGCTCTGAGTCATTAATATGACTTTTCTTGTTAACATTTGCATTGAAGGAGTTAGATCCTATCATATTAATTCACATGAGTTCTCTAATACATGCCTAATGCTATGCAAATTACTTTAATTATGAAAGTAGTGGATACTGCATTTTAAAAACCTGTAAGATATTCACATTCTTGTATTTTACAGTTGTTTTCCTGCATTACCACATAATTTTTCATTTAAAAACATTAGCTGTTGTTTCAAATAACCCGTTGGGTAAAATCAACACAGTATTTCCTTCTTAGTTAAAAAATAACTAAGTCCAAGTCCATTCCAAGTAATGACTACCAATACTAGAAACAGCTAATTTGATCTTAGGGCATTTCAACGATATTTGAATGTTGTGATGCAGAAAATGGAGCTTGGGACTTCTAGCCACTGAAGCTCAAAATGAAGCAACTTTGGGGAGAAATACAAATAAGTGAATGCCCTCAACAATATCTGAACAGAACTCAAATAACTCTTCATTCTTTCTCAATCATTAAATTTTTCTTCATAATACATCCTTTTTTCTTTTTTATTTTTTTTAAAAAAACCTTTTATTCTGTATTGTGGTATAGCTGATTAACAAACAATGCTGTGATAATTTTAGGTGAACACCAAAGGGACTCATCCACACATATACATGTATCCATTCTCCCCCAAACTCCCCTCCCATCCAGGCTGCCACATAACACTGCACAGAGTTCCATGTGCTACACAGTAGGTCCCTGTTGGTTATCCATTTTAAATACAGTAGTGTGTACATGTTCACCCGAAACTCCCTAACTATCTCCTTCTGCCCATCCTTCCCTCTGGCAACCGTAAGTTTGTTCTGTAAGTCTGTGATCAACTTCATTCTTACCTTCATCTACTAAGCCCATACTCAGCTGGGTACTAGATGTGTTAGGAAATATAGCATAAACACAAACTGAGCCCTGTCTAGAAATCCTTTTCAGTTGGATTTTCTAAATCGTTAGAATTCAGAGATGCAAGGTCAAATGGATATATATTCAATTGAACAAACCTGCATTTAGCTCATGGTAGATCTTGACATTCTCTTCTTACTGAGTTACATTACTATTTGGCATATCTTTAATGTGGCTAAAAAATCAAATTAAGTGCAGTCCATGTTCTCAGGAATCAACAATTAGCAAGCTAATAAACTGTTGTCTACTGACATCTCAAATGCTCAAGCTAACTGTTTACATGCCAAGCTATATCTTGATTACAGGTCAGCAAGAACACATAACAACAACAAAAAAAAACGGGACTGCCATTGTATGCTTGAATTTCACAAGTTTCACTTTTCATATCAGTGAGATAAACTGAATTGGTATTTTCATATTGAAACATCAGATAACACATGAAGCACACGGTTTCATTTGAACATACAGCATGAGAACTACTTGGGACTTTGGATAAGAACTACTTGAACTTTGGATGGAAGGAAACGTTATGCATATCTTAACTGTACTACCCTACTTCAGGCAATGACTAGTCCTTGCATGCAGTACGTGTACCTGTTCCATAGTTGTACTATTTACCTTCGGATAATACAGTATTTTGAATTTCACTTGTTATTTTGAATTACAGAATTAAATGGAAGCAGCAAGTAAATTTAGATTTATCACTAATAGCACTTCTTCCATCAATGCATTACTAAAGATGATTTGGTGATTATGCATGAACCAAGCCTAATTCCGTTTTTCGAAATGTTTTTGACTGGTTCAAAAAAGGGAAAGGAGTGTGACAAGGCTGTATATTGTCACTCTGCTTATTTAACTTATATGCAGAGAACATAATTTGAAATGCTGGGCTGGATGAAGGACAAGCTGGAATCAAGATTGCTGGGAGAAATATCAATAACCTCAGATATGCAGAGGACACCACCCTTATGGCAGAAAGTGAAGAAGAATTAAAGAGCCTCTTGAGGAAAGTGAAAGAGGAGAGTGAAAAAGCTGGCTTAAAACTCAACATTCAAAAAACTAAGATCATGGCATCTGGTCCCATCACTTGATGGCAAATAGATGGGGAAACAATGGAAGCAGTGACAGAATTTATCTTGGGGGGCTCCAAAATCACTGCAGATGGTGACTGCAGCCATGAAATTAAAAGACACTTACTCCTTGGAAGAAAAGCAATGGCAAACCTAGACAGTGTATTAAAGCAGAGACATTACTTTGCCTTCAAAGGTCTGTCTAGTCAAAGCTATGGTATTTCTAGTAGTCATGTATGGACATAAGAGTTGGACTATAAAGAAGGCTGAGTGCTGAAGAATTTATGCTTTTGAACTGTGGTGTTGGAGGAGACTCTTGTCAGGCTCTTGGACAGCAGAGATCAAACCAGTTAATCCTAAAGGAAATCAACCCTGAATGTTCATTGGAAGGACTGACGCTGAAGCTGAAGTTCCAATGCTTGGGTCACCTGATGTGAAGAGCTGACTTACTGGAAAAGACGCTGATGCTGTGAAAGATAGAAGGCAGGAAGAGAAGGGGATGACAGAGGATGAGATGGTTGCATGGCATCACCGACTCAATGGACATAGGTTTGAACAAGCTCTGGGAGATGGTGAAGACAGGGAAACCTGGCATGTTGCAGTCCATGGGGTCGCAGAGAGTTGGACACAACTGAGCACCTGAACAACAAAGGCCTCATCCCAAGAAGCATGGTGGTCAGTAAAATTAAGCTTTCACTTCTGTTGGAGGTACAAAAATAAGATTAGGTGAACTGGGTCTTAATTACCTCATCTAAGACTCTATGAACATCAATAACCAAAGAAATGTCACACATTTTTGGCTAATTCATGCTAGAGTTCTTGATGAATAATAATGAAATATTAAACTCAAATATCATTTACAGTATGACCTGGCACAAAGGTATAAAAGTACTAAAATTTTAGTTACTAGAAGATATCAGTGGTGAAGGTATTTGGGGCAGGAAATCTTTTCAAATAACATATTTATATATGTTTAAGTAACAGATTGCCTGTAATTGTATGTAAAGGAATATTTGTTAATTCAAAACATTCAAAGCTAGGAAGGAGAAATCCATATTTAACATTTCACTGCCAAGATCCAATCACTTAACATGATTGTCAGATTAAACCCTGCAATATGTTATGTGTTTATGTAGATGATTGCTAAATATATAGAAAATATATTTCTTTTTATTCTGCTTTTTCTCTTTTCTGTCATCTAGGTGAATGAGAATGTCACATGCCCAATATATGTAAAAATGATTTTTTTTCTCTTCTCCAAAATTAGTTTCTAAGGTATTTTTAAGTTTCAAGTCATATAAGAGATAGAAAGGAAACAACGCAGAATTTTTTTTTATTTTCAATTTTTCCCAGTCATAATTAATTGGAGAAGTGCCACTTTATCATCTTTCACAAATAAAAGGCAATATGAAAAATGACTTCTGTTTATCATTACAATTTTCCAGCTGCTATAAGAGAAACATTTTCCCCCAGATAAAGGGTGTACACATACTTATACACACACACACTGAATTGGAACTCTGACTTCCATTCAGGAAAATAGTTCAATATGGCTGAACAAAATGTTCACAGTAAAAGTCCCTCAGCAGATTCAGAGTACTAAGCCACTATGGACTTAGCTATGGTTCATTCATCTTTCAGGGAAGCACAAGAGCGAAAGATAAATCAGGAGCATGAAAGACCATAAAGTTTCACTTTTTTTTTTTAAACTTCAAAATGACACCAAATTTAAAAATGACATGTTCAATGGCATCCAAATCCCCAGTTGACGAGTGGATTTATTATTTGGTCATTTGCTACAGATGAAGAAACTGAGGCACTGAGACTATGAACTAGGTCACAGGGCTTGAGCAGTGCCAACTCCTGACTTCAAGGTTAGTGCTATTTCCTCCAGGATCATGGAAGAAATGACCAGGACTTAGGAACTGAAGGTGCGACGAGAATGAATGGCTTTTAGATAGTACTGGAGCATATATTAATGCCTTTTGCAGACATAGGAAGATCATGTTGGGATTAAAATTATGACTTTAAAGGTTGAAATGCTCCCTGTAAGATGAGGGGCGGGGGTATGAGGGAGGTAAAAAAAAGGCCAAAATCAAACCTGGCAACATCTCTGTGTGTTGAAATAGTCTCCTGTAATGTGAAGTAAATAAAACAGAAAATAGAAAGACCTTGATCATCCTTGGCCTGTTATCTGAAATGAGTTCATTACTAGTTATAATTTACACAAATTAATTCACATCCCTAACTTTTCTGGATAATGAAGGTTATTCCACACTTACTGCACTTTTGCAGAGATCTGGCAACATAAAGAATGTAGCTTTATGCCACTTTCCATTAAGAAGGTGATTATGAACTTTGTACATCCCTTTCCATTTGTATTCTTTTAAAAGTTAACCTTAGCCTTGTACATGTTGTTTTGTTTAGCGTCCTTGTGCCTGGTTTTAATCTTAAATAAAGGGACAAGAAATGCTACATTTTTTTCCTCCAAAACAGGAAAAATCTGAAAAGCCACTTCAACAAACCCAAATACTGCAATAGTTTCATTCCACTTCAACTAACCTCTCCTACTTGTTAGGCGCTTTGATTTGAGCTAACAAGGTTATCAGATTGTCTGTCTATTGTCCTGTTATGACTTCCTTGGCCGGGTTCCTGCGGTAAACAGTGCGGATGTGATGTTTTGTTCAGGCGGCAGCACAAGAGGGATGGGGGAGAGGAGGGTCTGGGAGCGGGGCAGGGTCACCCAGCTGTCAAGGCCTTCCCAGTGGTGAGGCTGTAGTGACTGCTACCTCGGGTCAACTCTAATCAGAGCTTCGGTGTGCTGACCTTAGTGCCAGGTCCAACTCTGGTGGCCTGGAAACAGGGACTGAAACTCTGTATGCTTCATTCTTTTGAAGTGAATGCAGAGAGCAGGCAGGAGAGGAAATAGAATGAAAGAGCGTGAGGAAGAAGGAGCAAAAGAAGCAGTGAATCTGGTCAAGGCAGAGGGAGCTCAGGCCTCAACTCGGCACTGACCTATTTTTCTAGTAATTCCCTACTCACACACTCACTTACCACATTGCTTTAGACAAATCCTTCACGGGATGAAGGGGATTGTGCTTAGCAAAGGAGGTTTAACAGAACATTGCATGAAACCTTAACTAATTAGCTAATGAAAAATTTTAAAAATGTATTTGTCCAAATCTCCCCAAGGTTCTTGGTTGTCCTATTGTGTCTCTGCTGCCTTTGTCAGAAGCGAAGCCTTTGCAGGATGAACAAAACAGGTGGTTGAATAGAAGCAAAGTGTTTTAGACACCTCTTTAGGTATCAGGGTCTGGTTTTACTAAAAGTCTTAAGTGACCATGGTCACATACATGATGTATCACTTTCCTGTGGCTTCTATAACAACTTGCTATGAAACTTTGTGACTTAAATCCACATAAGTTTATTTTCTTACAATTCTGGAGGTCAGAAGTCCAGACTGGGCCTCACCAGACTAAAATCAAGGTGTTGGCAGGGCTGTGTTTCTTCTGGAGAACCCAGGGAAGAAACTGATTTCATGCTTTTTCCAGACTCTAGAGACTGCCTACATTTCTTAGCTGATGGTACCCTTCCATCTTTAAAGCCAGAAAGGTTCAGTGGATTTTTTTCATGTTGCCATCCTTTTGGTTCTGACTTTTCTACTTCCCACTTTCACATTTCACTGGTCCTTGTGATTACACTGGGTCCACCTATGAATCCAGGATAATCTCTTTATCTTAAAGTTTGAGGGTTGTAAACCTTAATTCCACCTGTAACCTTAATTATCTGCTGTCAAGTAACATAATGGGCTTCCCTGGTAGTTCAGCTGGTAAAGAATCTGCCTGCAATGCAGGAGACCCAGTTCGATTCCTGGGTCAGGAAGTTACCCTGGAGAAGGGACAGGCTACCCATTCCAGTATTCTTGGGCTTCCCTGGTAGCGCAGCTGGTAAAGAACCCACCTGCAATGCGGGAGACCTGGGTTCAATCCCTGGGTTGGGAAGATCTCCTGGAGGAGGGCATGGTGACCCACTCCAGTATTCTTGCCTGGAGAATCAATCCCATGGACAGAGGAGCCTGGAGGACTATAGCCCATGGGGTCTCAAAGAGTCAGACATGATTGAATGACTAAGCACAGCACAGAACACGTAACATAACATTTTCACAGATTCTAGGGATTCAGATGTAGACATCTTTGGGAGGTGGTCAGTATTTTGCCTACCATTCATGATATTTACAGAATTAAGAAGTAACGAGTACTATTAGGCAATTTGTATAGGAGAAGTATTAATTAAATTAATGCTATGAAACAAACCTCCTAGAGCAGATGTGGACAAATCAAACTAGGTCATTTTCAAACATTTATGTGTATTATTCCAGACATTCTCACATTATCCCCTGTCTGGTTCTTTAGGATTCTCATAAGATGCAGTTTTCATACAACTAGTGGACTACTGTTAAGTTCAACTATGTCAGTTGTTTATCATGTTAAATAGCTATTGGTAAGGAAGAAGTCATTTACAGAAATCAGTTTCAAAGTTGAAAGAGAACCTACTGTGTACCACTGAACTGCTTGGTGTGGGGCATGCGATATGATCATGGCAAACACACAGATGCCTTCACAAGTTTGATGTGTCTGTTCACAACTAGAAAGGTAAGCCTCTGTTGAAACCTATGTTACTTTAATCTTTATTCAAAATATCTAAGATGGAAGAGGCAGCCTTTTGTTCAAAGGCAGTCTTCTTTCTAGGACATACTCTATAATCAAAGGGTTTGGTTATATAACCAAGGTGCTTGATTCTTCTTTTATTCCATCAACTATTTCAAAGCATAGTGGAGTTTATCTACTTATTGAACTGTTGGTACAATATTTTACCTCAGATTAAAGACTAAATTCCGATGCAATATGTTTATCTTCATTTTTGAGATAGCTCATTAAAACTGTCATATTCAGAAATAGATTTATGCTGACAATTTTGAGGTAGAGGCTTCTGCCTGGACTAGAGTGATAGACGCCTAAGAAACAATCCTGATTCTTGTCTCATAGCCTTCCAACTTCTCTTCTATGCTGAATGACTTAGCAAAATACAACTTTTTAGCACAATATACATCTGCATGACCTGGTCCTTGCCGGGAATTTCTCTGCAGACATATTTCCCACCACTTCTCACTTCACACATGATGCTTCCTAAGTTCATATCAGACTTCCTATAATTCTCTGTACAAGTCAAGTCACGTCGTGTCAAGCCTTTAAGCTTTTCCTTTGTTGTTTCTTCTCTTTGGAACACCTTCTCCAGCTTTTCATTTGGCCCATCCCCTGGACAGATATGACTGCTTTACTTAGGTATGACTTCTTGTTTTGTTTTGTTTTCATCTTTTTCTTAGGTATGGCTGCTTCTTAAAAAAAATCCCCCTAACTCCACACAACTCATCTTGGGTGATGGTGCCCCTCATCCTCTGTAGTGTTTATCCCCTCTTGACTTCATGAATGATGTCTTAATCTCTTGTTTTCCCAACAATTAGGGAGGAAGTCTACAAGGTATTTAAGACATCAGGGATGATTTACACGGGAAACTCTATATGCTCCATCAGAGTAACACGCAATAAAAGAGATTTGGCAAATGGACCTGAGCTATGACTATGCAGTCTGACCTTCAGTCTCAAAGGGACCAGAGAGATCATGCCTGTTTTCCTGACATCAGAAAGGTCAGGGATCCAGTCTTCAGATTTTTAGCTTGCACTTTCTCTTTAAGATTGTACACAACAGACATATGGATCAATGCAACAGAATAGAGGGCCCAGAAACAAACCCACACACCTATGGTCAATTAATCTTAAGCAAAGGAGGCAAGAATATACAATGGAAAAAAGACAGTCTCTTTAGCAAGGGTTATTGAGAAAGCTGGACAGTTGCATGTAAATTAATGAAGTGAGAAGACACCCTCACACCACACACAAAAATAAACTCAAAATGGCATAAAGACCTAAATATAAGACATGATTCATAAAACTCCTAGAAGAGAAAACAGGCAAAACACTCTCTGCCATAAATCATACCAATGTTTTCTTAGGTCAGTCTCCTAAGGCAATAGAAATAAAAGCAAAAACAAACAAATAAAACCTCATCAAATTTACAGGCTTTTGTACAGCAAAGGAAACCATTAACACAATGAAATAACCACCTATGGATTAGGAGAAGATATCTGCAAATGATGCAACCAACAAGGGCTTAATTTCCAAGATATACAGAACAACAACAACAACAGAAAAAGCAAACGGGTGAATCCAAAAATGGGCAGAAGACCTAAATAGACATTTCTCCAGAAGACCTACAGGTACATCAAAAGATGCTCAAAACTGCTCGTTATTAGAGAAATGCAAATCAAAATGACAATGAGGTAATACCTCACACTGGTCAGAATGGTCATCATTAAATTACTCTACAAATAATAACTGATGGAGAGGGTGTGGAGAAAAGGGAACCCTCCTATACTGTGGTTGGAAATGTAACTTGGTGCAGCCACTATGGAGAACAGTAGGGAAGTTCCTCAAAATAACTAGAGTTACCATATGATCCAGCAATTTCATCTTGGGCATACATCTGGACAAAACAATTCAGAAAGATACATGCATCCCTGTGCTAACAGTAGCACTATTCACAATAGCTAAGACATGAAAGCAACCTGAATATCCACCAAAGATGAATGGATAAAGATGCAGTACATACATCCAATGGAATACTACTCAGCCATAAAAAAGAATGAAATAATGCCATTTATAGCAACATGAATACAACTAGAGATTATCATACTCAGTGAAATAGTCAGAAAGAAAAAGACAAATATCACACAATATCACTTGTATGCAGAATCTAAAACATGACACAAATGAACTTATCTATGAAACAGACTCAGAGACATAGAATCTTGGTTTGCCAAGGGGAAGGGGAAGTGGGGGAAGGATGCAGTGTGAGTTTGGGGTTAGCAGATGCAAACTGGTGTGTGTGTGTATATATATATCCATATATATATATATCCATATATATATATCCATATATATATATATATATATATATATGGATAAGCAACAAAGTCCTACTGTGTAGCATAGGGAACTATATTCAATATCTTGTACTAAACCATAATGGAAAAGAATATGAAAAAGAATGTATATATATAACTGCATCACCTTGCTGTACAGTAGAAATTAATACAACATTGTAAATCAACTATAATGAAATAAATTTTAAAGATATAAAGTATGGCATGGACAAAAAGAAAAACAGACTGTTGTATGCTTTTATTATCATTGAACTCTATCCTTCAACTTTCAAGTGGGTTCTGCTATATTACCACTGGGTCAACAGATTCAGCTTCACAGTCAATTAAAAATTGGGGTCCCATCTGCTTCTCTCAGCCTTAATTTTTTTTTAATTGACAATACTAGTCATAGACTTGCTGACAAGGTGTAAGTAGGAGTTTCCAAATTCTTCTATCTAAACTCACCTCTTTCATTAAACAGTATGTTCAACTAGAGAAAAATCCCTGGAACAGATTTTCGGTCTTGGATTTTCCCCATGGCGATTAACATGAATCTTATAATGAGCCTGCCTTTATAGGGTCACAAGGCTACTAGCTAAATTAGATGATAATTTAAGTGCTTGTGTGAAGGTTGGGACTGAGTGGAAAGTGGAGAATCGGATATAATTGGTGACAACTGATAAAAGCCATAGTTGCTCTCAGCTTCATTAAAATTCTCTTTCTTGGCTAAACATATACTCCCACACTTGCTGAGGCCAACTGACAGAATTTCTATCTCATGGCCATAGAGAACATGCAGTTCTTCCAGTAACTAAGGTACTGGAGAGAGTATTAATTCACTTCCATCAGTATGCATCAACCCATGTTAGCAAGATTGTGGGACAAAATTGGACCAGGATCTTCTCTTTTCCACTTTCTAAGCCAAGCAGTGGAAAGAACAACTATATAGAAGTGCATGTGTGTGTATGTAAATTCTTCTGTTTTGCAAAGGCACATCTGATGTAAGAGAATCTGAAAGAGATCTAACCAGAACTGCAATACAAATAATGGTTTTTTTAAAAGACTTTTTGGATGTGGACCATTTTTAAAGTCTTTATTGAACTGTTACATTATTGATTCTGTTTTATCTTTTGGTTTTTTGGTCATGAGTCATGTGGAATCTTAGTTCCTCAACCAGGGATCAAACCTGCACCTCCTGCTCTGGAAGGTGAAGTCTTAACCACTGGACTACCAAGGAAGTCCCCAAATAATAGTTTTTAATTACATAATAATAGGAAATGAAATAATGAAAATTGATTTCTGAAAACTGATTTATGTTAGTGGTGGTATACAGAAAAATATTTTGTGCTGAAAGAAATGGGTAAAAAGTACAGGAAGCGGAAACCATTTTTAAGAAACTGAATTTCATAGAATTTTTCCTCAAGCTTTGATGTGTGTGAAAATAAAGGTTGTAGGAAATCTCTTCAATTATTAAAAGCATGATTCATTTTTATTTATTCAAATGTATTTTGTCTGTTGCAACCATATGAGGAATTTTATAGTCTTGCAACATACTCATGAATAATGGGAACATTTCACCTAAATTCAAAAAGAAGTTTTTATTTAATGGAAGCATTAAATTCTGTGGGACAGCTGAATGTTACTAAGCCTTTTTTTAGCCCTTGGCAATGAAAAAGGGTATCTTTAGAAGGATTGAAATGGTCACTATGGACCTAAGAGATGTCTCTTTTACACAAACCTGGGGTTCAACTTCAGTCATCCTGGGAAAATTTAAAGACTTTTCCCCTCTTTACAGAAAGGACTATGGGGAGCAAGTTGAGGCAAGGAATTTTGAATACCAAGAATGAACTTCATGCAATATAATCATAGCTGTTTAATAGAAAGGTCACCAGGCAAATTTCCAGTCGCTTCAGTGAAAATCAACCATAATAAAATACAGTGAAGTCTAGCTTTTCTGGTATCCTATCAACTAGAAATTCCCATTCATGGGTTCTCCTACACAGATTATTGAAACCAATATCCTCACTAGTGACCCTCAGGCCCTGAAACATTCTGGAAGATTTCCCAAATTATCAAAGAAAGATGGAATGACTTCAGCATCATTTGGATGCAAAACATATTTTGTAGTATTTAAATGCTTTTAAAATTGAGGATTTAAGCATGCACAAAAATATAGTACCTTCAATTCCACATATTATTTGATTAATGAGAAATATAATTTTTAAGTCATAACAGATTTGATATAGAAGATTGTAATATTACTACTTCTTTGCTTGCTTTGGTTCTAGCAGTACTGTATCCCTCTGCATCTGTTTGGCAAGATCTCTTCCTTAATTCCAATCCTTTTGGGTTCTATTTCTTTCTCTTACCCCTTCAGCCCTAGAAGTGGTAATGGCTTTCCATTGTTGCTAGCTTCTGGTGCCTCATCATGTCTAATCTCCTCCCTTAACTCTGTATTAAAATATCTTAATTTTGGGACTTCCCTGGTGGTCAGTGGCTAAGACTCCCCACTCCCAGTGCAGAGGCCCAGCTTTGATCCCTGCTCAGGGAACAAGATCCTACATACCACAAATAAGAGTTCACATGCCACAACTAAGACTCAGTGTAGCCAAATAAATAAATAAATACTTTTTAAAAATCTCCTAATTTTGAATCTTGTGGAGGTAAACTACATTTCCTACTGGGATCCTGAATAATAAAACTTCTTTAAAAAATGTTACAATCCCTAGGAAGAAAATACTAGGCTTTTGTAAGAATCTTGTTTTCTACAAAACAGAACAAAACTTTAACATGATTGTTTAGTATTCAAACACAAGTTATTATAATAAGTAAGATTAATAACCATAAACAAAATGAACAGACAACCTACAAAATGGGAGGAAATATTTGCAAACAATGCAACTGACAAGGGCTTAATTTCCAAAATGTACAAACAGCTGATACAGCTCAACAACAAAAAACCCAATGCAAAAATGGGCAGAAGACCCAAACAGACATTTCTCCAAAGAAGACCAACAGGCACATGAAAAGATGCTGAAGACTGTTCATTATTAGAGAAATGGAAATCAAAACTACAATGAGGTATCATCTCACACCGACATCTCACTCCTGGGCATATATCTGGGCGAAACTATAATGCAAAAAACCACACACACTCATGTCCACAGCAGCACTCTTCACAATAGCCAAGATGTGGAAACAATCTAAAAGCCCATCGATGGAAGATGTGGTGCACATATACAATGGAAAACTATTAAACCATAAAAAAGAATGAAATAATGCCATTTGCAGCAACATGGATGCAACTAGAGATTATCATGCTAAGTGAAGTAAGTCAGAGAAAGACAAATACCACATGATATCACTTAAATATGGAATCTAAAATATGACAAAAATGAACCTACCTATGAAACAGAAATGGGATCACGAACATAAAGGACAGACTAGTAGTGGCCAAGGAGGGGGGTGGGAGAGAGACGGTGTGAGAAGTTGGGGTTAGCAGATGTAAGCTGTTATATATAGAATGCATAAATAACAAGGTTCAACTGTATAACAAAATATACAATATTCTATGATAAGAATATTTAAAAAGAATATATGTATAATTGAATCACTTTTCTGTATGCAGTAATTAACACAACCTTGTAAACCAACTATACCTCAATTTAAAAAATGAACTACCACAACAGATTAATGGATAAAGGTGTGATAAATACACACACATACACACACACAATGGAGTATCATTCAGCTATAAAAAGAATGCAATAATACCATTTGCAGCAACATGGATAGACCTAGAGATCATCACACTAAGTGAAGTAAGCCAGAGAGAGAAAAATAAATATCATATGATATTGCTTATATGCAGAATCTAAAAAATAAAGATACAAATGAACTTATTTATTTACAAAACAGTAAGAGACTCACAGACATAGAAAAGAAACATCTGGTTACCAAGGGGAGAAGGGCAGGGATATATTAGGAGGTTGGGATTAACATATACATACTACTATATATAAAATAACCAACAAGACCTACTATATAGCACAGGGAATTATGTCCAATATTTTGTAATAACTGGTAAGGAAAAAGAATCTAAAAAATAATATATACACATATGCTGCTTCTTAGTCACTCAGTCGTGTCTGACTCTCTGTAGTCCCATGGACTATAGACCACCAGGCTCCTCTGTCCATGGAATTTTCCAGGCAAGAATACTGGAGCAGATTGCCAGTTCCTTCTCCAGGGAACCTTCCTGATCCAGGGATCAAATTAGTGTCTCTTGGATCTCCTGCATGGTCAGGTGGATTCTTTACCACTATGCCATCTGGGAAGCTATATACACACACATATATAAAACTGAATCACTGTGCTATACACCTGAAACTAATATGATATTGCAAATCTACTTAAAAAAAAAACAAACAACAATGAACCACCAGGAGACTGTGGGAGTCATAAACAGTCAGACTTGTTCTCTTGGAATTTTGTTATAGACTTCATTCGAGTCTTGCTACATCTGGTCTCATCGAGGCCTTTAAATACACACTGATGTCAGAGGCAAGAAGTAAATTAGACATGGAAGTAACGTCATTTCTCTGCTCAGCACTTTTCAAGGACTGCCCATCATTCCCAGTACATACACAATCCTTCAGGACGTGCTTGCTACCTACACGGCCAGTGTTATCTCCAGACACTTCCTCTGTCACACTCAGCAGAACCACTTAGGGTTTTCTGAGCATTCTCTACTTCCCTCTGCAACTGCAATGTTCATCATATTTATTGTTGTTCAGTCACTCAGTCATGTCCGACTCTTTGTGGCCCCATGGACTGCAGCACGCCAGGTTTCCCTGTCCTTCACCATCTCCTGGAGCTTGTTCAAACTCATGTCCATTGAGTCAGTGATGCCATCCAATCATCTCATTCTCTGTCATCCCCTCCTCCTCCTGCCTTCAATCTTTCCCAGCATCAGGTCTTTTCCAATGAGTCGGCTCTTCTCATCAGGTGGCCAAGGTATTGGAGCTTTGGTTTCAGCATCAGTCCTTCCAATGAATATTCAGGGTTAATTTCCTTTAGGATGGACTGGTTTGATCTCCTTGCTGTCCAAGGGACTCTCAAGAGTCTTCTCCAACACCATGGTTCAAAAGCATTAATTCTTCGGTGCTCAGCCTTCTTTATGGTCCAACTCTCACATCCATACATGACTACTGGAAAAACCATAGCTTTGACTATTGATGCCTAATTCCCTGAGATGTTTGTCCTGATCTCTCAGGGCAAACTTAAGAGTTCCTTTTCCTATGCTTACATATTTATTTATAGACTCTTCCATTACAATATTTATTTTAGGTTACTGTAATTGTCAGTTTATCTGCCTGTCATTCCACAAGACTGTAAGATTCCCGAGGGACCTTATATTGGTTTGTCATTGAATTTCCACCCCTAGTACTGTCTTGCACTCACTGAAATCTAATTAATCAGTGATTCTGAATTTTGGCTGCATATTACCATCACCCAGGGGGAATCTTTGAAAAAATCTCGATGCCCACAGATTACTTCATCCAGTTGAATCAGAACCCATGAGAATGGGGCCACCACATTAGCATTTTAAAATTCCCCAGGTGATTCCAATGTGCAGCTGATTGAGACCTATGGTAAATGGCTGTTGAATGAATGAGTCAGTAAATGTTCATAGAAATTTAGAACAAAGAAAGGAATACACTGGAATGTTAACAGTGATTTTCTCTAGTTAATGGGATAATTTGCTGGCTTTGCATTCTTTATTTTCTAGATTTCCTACAAAGAATATACATCATTTTCTTATTAGAAAAAAAATTTTACTGTTGACTTCATTAGCACCATAAAAGCCAAATGTTTCATAAATCATATTTAGGGATTAAGACAAAGATTTTACTTATAAACCTTAGTCCCATCACCTGATGTGCGTCTGTGTGCTCAAGAGGTTAAAAGGATAAGTTCATGCAGTCAGTGACCTAGTGTTGCTCCATCCTTTATATTTACTGTTCAGTTCCATTGATCCTTCACAAAGAAAATTATTCCAGAAATGAAGAGACAGTTCTAAGTAATGAACATTATCTCATTGTGTTCACATTTTATTTCACTAACAGTAAATGGTAAACAGATGTCCTTTGCTAGGCAGGACTGTGGGATTTGGACAAAAATATTCACATGCTAAATAAAGACGAGAGGAAAACACTGTAAGGATACTGATGTAGTTTCATCAGCATTTACACCACAAGCACCATTTTTTTCTCATCTGAATTAAAAATAGACATTGTAAGAGGTGCTGAGGCGTGAAGACTGCTATGCCTTCATGGGATGAAGGTGGCTGATCTCTGACGCTGTGTTCTAGGGACTGGGCACACTCACCGCCCAACTTCTGGAGAAGGGGTGTGTGGTTTGATTCCTTGAGCACACACCTTGGATACAGGATACAGGTGTAGAGTGCAGGGCCCCCTTTTGTGTTCTCAAATATGCCTTCATTGGGGATTTCCCTGGTGGTCCAGTGGTTAAGACTCTGTGCTGCCAAGGCAAGGGCCATGGATTCACTTCCTGGTTGGGGAACTAGACCTCACAGGCTACATGGTGTGGCCAAAAAGATTTTTTAAAAATTAAAAACACCTTCATCAGTAAGTCTGTAGTGTGCTAGCCTCTTTCTGGATTATCTTAGAGGTATGGTGTTAGTAGGGATGATGTATGTAGTAAAACAATTTTTCTGAGTTCCATTCACAGATTTGTTTAAAGAAAAGCACAGCCCAGTCCTTTTGTTTTATATGAAGAAACTGGGGCTCTGGGAGAAGGAGCCAATCTCCCGAGGTTGCCCGGTTTGTGACAGTATCCTGGATGCCAAAGCACCAGACCAGACTCAGATGCCACGGAGGTCACATGCCACTTAGGATGCTCTGGGGGGTACTCAGGTGGTATGTGGGCATGCCCTCTTTCACTCAGTGGACTGTGTAAAGAAGGAAGACATCCATGGAGGTCCCAGGGTAGAGATTTTACTTAACAGTAACTCTTGCTTCATTTTCAATTTTTACAATCTTGACGTGTATACCTTTCATAGGGTACCATCTTAGAGCTGCTGCTGCTGCTGCTAAGTCACTTCAGTCGTGTCCAACTCTGTGCGACCCCAAAGACAGCAGCTCACCAGGCTCCCCCGTTCCTGGGATTCTCCAGGCAAGAACACTGGAGTAGGTTGCCATTTCCTTCTCCAATGCATGAAAGTGAAAAGTGAAAGTGAAGTCGCTCAGTCGTGTCCCACTCTTAGCGACCCCATGGACTGCAGCCTACCAGGCTCCTCCATCCATGGGATTTCCCAGGCAAGAGTACTGGAGTGGGGTGCCATTGCCTTTTCTTAGAGCTAGAATAAATAATAAAACCAAGGCCTAAAGCCACTTGTGAGAGCATGTGGAGACTTCCTTTCCCTTCTGTATTTGTGGGATATGTGTGTGCATTATTGGAGAACCAAAGAAAATGAATTACAGAGGTGTTTAACCTTTCTTAATCTCAAGTATTTGAAGGGTTTCATAGCTTTGGCCAGATAACCTATTGCAGAAGTACTATCTGCATACTTATAGTGAAAGAAACAATTTTTCTGTATCATCAAGAGACATGCACAAAAATGCCTAACATTATACCTAGAACAAACTGGGCATGTGACAATTGTTAACTACTCCTATTTTACAATGAATCAGTTACCTATCAAAGAGTGGGCACAGTAGAAGTGAACCAGTGTCTGTTATCAACTACATGTTGAAAATATTATTTAAATGATGAGTTACAAGCATTTCCAGTAAAACCCAGAAAATTTGGGAGGTGGACTTCAAGGATGAACATCAATAGAGAAAAGTTGTGGTGAAGGGTTTTGCCAGAATATGGATACGAAATACTTAAATCAGTCCACAGGCTTCAGGAGAAAAGGTCAACTAGACTCCTTTAGGGATCAGAAATCCAAGGATAAAGTGGGGCTATAGGTCAAATACAATAATTTTTCTGGAGCTCTGTGTTGAGCATGTTGTTTGAACAGCTTCCCCGCCCCCACCCCGCTGGGTGCTGTTTTTCAACATTTTTCTTCTCTCCTCCTCATCTTTCTCAAACATTTGAACTGCTTTACAGGTTAAAGTGTACGTTGTCCAAAGTAAAATTCTTTAGCAGTCAAAACTGAAATCATGACCTTGACTATAAAACTGGTCAACTAAGAAAAGTAATTTTGGAGGAAAACATAGGCAGAACACTCTCTGACATAAATCGCAGCAAGATCTTTTTTGATTCACTTCCTAGAGTAATGAAAATAAAACCAAAAATAAACAAATAGGACCTAATTAAAGGTAAAACCTTTTGCACAGCAAAGGAAACCAGAAAATCAAAAGACAACCCACAGAATGGGAGAAGATATTTGCAAACAAAAGCAACCAACAAGAGATTAATCTCCGAAATATACGAACAGCTTGATGCAGCTCAGTATCAAAAAAAAAAAAAAAACAACTAAAAAACGGGTAGAAGATCTAAACAGGTATTTCTCCAAAGACGACACACAGATGGCTAAGAAGCATATGAAAAGATGATCAAAAGTACTAATTATCAGGGAAATATAAATCAAAACTACATTGAGGTACCATCTCACACCAGTCAGAATGGCCATCATCAAAATGTCTACAAACAATAAATGCTGGGGGAGGGTGTGGAGAAAATGGAACCCTCCTACACTGTTGGTGGGAATGTCAATTGGTACAGCCAATATGGAGAACACTAAGGAGGTTTATTAAAAGAAACTAAAAGAGAGCTACCATATGACCATGCAATCCCACTCCTGGGGAAAAACTTCTGGAGAAAAACATGCACCCCAATGTTCACTGCAGCACTGTTATCAATAGCCAGGATATGGAAGCGACTGTAATGTCCATCAAAAGAGGAATGGATAAAGAAGATGTGGTACATATACACAATGGAATATTACTCAGCCTTTAAAAAGAAGGAGATAATGCCATTTGCAGCAACATGAATGAACCTTGGGATTGTCAAACTGAGTGAAGTCAGACAGACAGAGGAGACATATTGTATGACATTTCTTATATGTGGAATTGAAAAGAAATGATACAAATGAACCCATTTACAAAACAGAAATAGAGTCACAGAGATAAAGAAAATACATTTATGGTTACCAAGGGAGAAGGGAGGCGTGGGATGAATTGGGAGATTAAGACTGACACTACACACTACTATATAAGGATCTACTGTTTAGCACAGGGAACCCTACTCAATACTCTAATACTATACAGGAGGAGAATCTAAAAGAGAGTGGACATACGTACAGCAGAAACTAATACAACACTGAAAACCAACTATACTCCAGTAAAGAGTGCTTTTGTATATATAAAATTTGAACCAAGAGTCTTGATTACTGAAACTATTAATAGCATCAGGCAGAAACCAACTAGAGCACTTTGACATATTCAGAATACTTTCATGACAATTATTTTAAAGGAAATGATGTGTATGTGTGGGTAAAGCTCACCAAGGCTAAAAAGAGCTAGAAAATCATGAGAGGGCACTGCATGAGTAAGATACTTCTTTATAAAGATAATACAGATGAAGGTCAGTCTATTCTTTTGTTTGTCACACATGTAACAACTTAGGTGATCATGCGGACCAGAAGAAACAAGAAGGGTAGTTAGATAAATCATAATCCCTAGAGTCTTCCTAACCAGAATTTAGACTACCTTGTCAAGAAGAAAAAATCTGGTTTGGGTTCCTAACTATTCACATTCTGAATTTATGGTTTAATGATACAAAATGTGGAGGATACAAAAGTGAAAAAGAACCAGTCTCTAATCCTAAGTTGTTTACTGTTTAGAAGGAAAGATTAAGACATGATTATGTCATCAATATATCCCACTTGATTAGCTTGGTTATAAAATGAGGCTATATTTCTTTTAAATGTCTAACATAACTGTCTTGTATTCATTAACTTCTGAGACAGTGCAAGGCATTGAGTAAATGATAAGAAGTTTGTGATTTGGTTATAATCTGTTTCAAAGATCTTACAGTTGGCTATATAGGACTAGGTCTTCTCCGACAGTATGAAATGAGTTTAAAGGTTTGTCCTCTATCTTCTAATACACTGTACACTATTTATTCTTCTTGAGGAAAGCAATGGTAGTGAAATACTTAGGGGGAATTTTTTTTTTAATTTAAAAAGAATCAGACCAAGATATATAAGCAACCTAAACGCCCATTAACAGATGGACAGACAGATAAAGATGTCATATATAAATACACAGTGGAATTATTATTCAGCTATGAGAAAGAAATTCTGCCATTTGTGATAATGCAGATGGACCTGGAGGAAATTATGTTAAGTGAGATGAGTCAGACAGAGAAAGACAAGTACTGTATGATATCACTTATAGGTGAAATCTAAAAAGGTCAAACTTGTAAAAAGAATAAAACAGTTGTTACCAGAGGCTGGGGAGGGATAAGACTGACATTATTCAAGAGTACATACTTGCAATGAGTGGGAAATAAGCCATAGAGATCTAATGTAGAGTATAATGAATATAGACAACAGCATTTTACTATAATTATGTAATGTGAAAAATATCACTACAATGAGAATCATTATAATATACAAATGTATCAAACACCTTGTATACCTTAAATGTACAATGTTATATGTCAAAAATATGCAACAAAAAATAAGAAAAGTTACTTACATGTAGCTGAAAAAGAGAGAACAAAATTCTCTGCATATTAAATTTTACAAAATCCAACAAGAAAATGGCAACCTTTTTTACTGTCTGACAATATAATCTCAATTTTATGATAAGACTTTATCTTTTCCCTTAAGTTTTAGAATTCTTCCAAGCAACTGCTCCTTTCCAAATGTTTTTATATCTTCCTGTGTTTTATTCTATTTAAGGAAGCACATTTGTGAATGGTCTATGTGATCTTAATTGAATTTTGAATCCAGGGTTAATTGATAAAAATAAAGCTCCATGTTACTTGAACATGCCTTTTCAGAATTTCCTTACCTAATGAGACAAGACAAACTCTGAATAAGCAGAGAAAACAATCAAAACAGAGAGAAAGACCAAGTTATTTCTCCTGAGACAAATTCATACACACAACTCTACAAAAAGCACACAATTCTTTGTCTTACAGCTTTCTATTCAGTTTTCAAACTGTATATTCTTCACAATGCATTTCAATGAAGAAACTGTCTTTTTTCCAGCTTTCTTGAAATATAAGTGATATAAAGTATTGTATACATTTAAGGTGTAGGTGTTGATTTGGATATACTTATAGACTGCAAAATGATTAGCATGCCATGGCTTAGTCAACAGCTTCATCATGTCACATAATTGTCATTTCTTCTTTGTGGTGAGCTCATTTAAGATTTACTCTCTTAGAAACTTTCATGTGTACATAACACTGGATTATTAGCTATAAAATATTTCCTGAGAAATATTATAACATAAAGCAACCCCCAACTACTAATTTCACACTGTTCATTAGTTATCATAAAAATGCCATGCAAATTCATATTCTTAGATTTATGAATAAAGAAATGGGATATTTATAAATTTTGCATTTTTAGTGACAAAGTTTTATTTGGTAAGCAAAATATGTAATTTGTTTCCTAACACCTTCAAAGTAACTAGAACATAATTGGATGCTAATAATCTAGTACAAAATATGATGGATAATTTCCCCACTCTTTAGACAAAGGATAGGTTGCCACAGGGAAGTAATAAAAATTAGCTTTAATAAAACAAATTTTAAATAGACAATTACACAAGTATTATGAATAAAATAAACCACTGAGTTAATTGAAGTCTTTAGCAATTTAAGTATTATGGGGCAGTAGTATTTGCTAAATTGAATAGAATGTTCTCACATTAGATAATATTTTATTCAGTCATTTTACTAATCCCTTTGATCAATATGATCTTGATATAATTGACGAAGTCCAGAAATAATAATTTTTTTTTTATTTTTTATAGAATCTAGGTAAACAAGGTGAGGTTTAAAGACGTCTGAAAAGTACATAAATTTAAATGCTCCCAAGGACTGTTGAATAATAACCTAAAGAACTTCAGAAGAGCAAGGAATTCACCACTCACAAATGTGAATGCTTGATTCGTTGGGAGGGTCTGCAAATAGTTGAACACTACCATGATTTTAGATCAGGCATTTTCTTGGATCAGATTTGTTATATATCAATGATCTCAATTTTTTCTTAAGTGTATAACTGTTCAATTGTTCAACAGAACTGCTGTCAATATTGATTTTGTTAATATTTACTGCATCTACTTCAATGTATATTCATCTAAATCTGTCACTACTTTGGATTATTTGGAGAAGACTAATGAACTCTCAGCACTGTTTGACTTTGGAAAGTAGCTGATTCTTAGACACAACTGGAAGCACATCTATGCTCACATTCTAAAGATGGGCTATGAGGGAAATACACTTGATTCCTAGCTACAATTCTCATTTATAACATGAGGACAGAAAATCTTACTTCTCTTACCTGAGTTTATGCACTGCAGTTAATGACAAAAAAATCATCTGTTTTTATCTTTTACCCTTATTACATCCTTTTTACCTTTATTTTCATTAGCCATATCCTTATCCAACTCATTGGAAAAGGCCCTGAGGCTGGAAAAGATGGAAGGCAAAAGGAGAAGGGGGCAGCAGAGAATAAGATGGTTGGATGGCATCATTGATTCAATGGACATGAATTTGGGCAAACTCCAGGAGACAGTGGAAGACGGGGAAGCCTGGCGTGCTGCAGTCCATGGGGTCACAGAGTCAGACATGGCTAAGTGACTGAACAACAACAACTTAAGGGGCTTGTAAGGGTAGATCAAAGGAGGTCCTCTCTTGAGGACCATCTGGATGACTACCCAGATTCTGACCCAGGCTATGTATAATCCATACAAGGAACAAATGAGTGGTTTAATGCAGGAATCAACAAAGATATCTGACTTCTACTTCTGTATTATTTTAAAAACAGAATAGTATTCGAGCTGAAGGAAAGTGCAGCAAGAAGTCCCTAAACAACAACAACAACAACAAAAAAACCCAGAGAATAAAATTACAACAGATTCATTCAAATAATTATCATTCTTTTGTAAAAAGGACGAGTTTGAGGTTAATGTGACATTATCTATGAAATACTGCAAAATCTCTTGGCCTTGAAAGGTATGTCAACATGCTGCCAGCTTTGGGTTACCTTAGTAACTAATAGAATAAGGCCTTGTGAGTATTTAGTGACCAAGGAAAGTGGAAAGCCATTTAGACGTTCTAAGTGGAACCGAAAGATTTTTTTTTCATTGCATTAAACTATTTTGTGTTTTTCCCTTTCCTCATTTCCAAGCTTTCAGGACAGTTAAAGAGTTTTTGAAAATAATTTGGTTAAAAGAGCAAAATTAGTATCAGGAAACCCAAGGCAAATAATTGTGCTTCAGATATAAATGGCAGTTTGGATACAATCTTGATCTTAAATTCACATTAAAATACAGAATAATTAACACAGAAAAGGTGACATGAAACTCTCGAGCTCTTTCTTGGCTACGTGTTTTAACTTTGATAAATTCTCTGGTTTAAAACAGTCAAGATAGCATTTTTCAGTGATATCTTGGTATAATCAGATACCTTGAATGCCATTTCCATGATTATCTTTGTATACATCATCAGGCTGAATAAAATAATTAGAACTGTTAGTGACTGGGAATTCATCTAGTTCAATCCCTCCTTATTTTTCCCCAAGCCATACTGAGGTTAGAGAGATCACCTAGTTCTTAGGGAGAGAGCAAGGATAAGAAATCACGACTTTGCTCAGTGGTAAAGAATCTGCCTGCCAATGCAAGGGACACGGGTTCAACCCCTGTTCTCAGAAGATTCCACATGCTGCGAGACAATTAAACCCATGTGCCACAACTACAGAGCCCAGGCGCTGCAAGTTCTGAAGTCCATGCGCCTAGTCCATGCTCTGCAACAAGAGAAGGCACCGCAATGAGAAGTCCGCCCACCACAACTAGAGAAAACCCTGGGCAGCAACGAAGACCTAGTACAACCAAAAAGAAAGAAAGAAAATCTTAAAAAAACCCTCACAACTTGACAATGGATGCTTCTCCCTCCACCACATGGCCTTTCTAACACCATGAAATGCATCAGATCTGGCCTCTGAGTTACACCAACCAGAGGACTCAATTTTTTTTTGTCTCATTTCTATAGAACACTTGGTTTCCTAGCATGGCCCAAGCAAAACAAAAGAGAAACTAGACTTTTAAAAAAAGACAAAAACAACTTAAGCAAATAGCCTCCGTACTGTAAAAATTCACCTATCTTAAATGTACAGTTCAACAGTTTTCAGTACGTTTACAGAGCTGTGCAACCATCACTACTACCATTTCCCTCAAAAGAATCCCTGTGCTACTAGCAGCCACACCCCATTTCCACTTCCCAACGCAAGTAAACACTAATCTACTTTCTATTCATATAAATCTTCTGATGCTGGACCTTTAAATATAAATGGCATAATACAGTAAGTAGTCTTTTGGGATAGGCTTCTTTCACCTGATGTAGCATGTATCAGTACTTCTTTTTTATTGCTGAATATCATTTCATTATATGGATGTACCACAATTTACTTACCTATTCGTCAATTGATGGACATTTGGATTATTCCCACTTTGGGTTTTATAAATGATACTGCCACGAACATTCATGCACAAGTTTTTGTGTGGATATGTCTTCACTTCTCCTGGGTAGGAGGGAAATTGCTGGGCATTATGGTAACCCCATGTTTAATCACTTAAGGACCTATCAGACTGCTTCACCATTGTATATTTCCACCAGCAATGAATGAGGATTCAGATGTCTCTGCATATTCTTTTTATTATAGCCATCCTAGTGAATTTAAAGTGGAATTTCACCACAGTTTTGATTTGCATCTCCCTGATGACTAATAATGTCGAGCATCTTTTTTGTGTACTTATTGGCCATTTATCTATCTTCTTTTGAGAAATATCTATTCAGAATCTTTGCACTTTTGGGTTACTAGTCTATTATTGAATTTTAAAAGCTCTATAAGTATTCTGGATACAAGTTTCTTATTAGACATACAATTTACAAATGTTTTCTCTCAGTTTATAGGTTGTCTTTTCACTTACTTGATAGTGTCTTTTAAGGTGCAAGGTTTATGTAGAGGATTGTCAACCTTGAATGGAATAGGTTGGCCATAGTACACTATTTCCTTGGAAATTTTGTTTTAATTTTATCCCCATGTTTAACAAATGGTCACAAACTTAGAAGTCTAGAGCAACACAAACTTATCTCATAGTTTCCAAGAGTCAGGAATTGGGCACATCTTAGTTGGGGTCCTCTGCTCTGGGTTTTTAAAGGTGGAAATCAAGATGTTGACCAGCTGTGTCCCTATTTGGTGACTTGACTAAGGAAATAGCCCCTTTCAATCTTCCTCAAGTGGTTGGAAAAATTCATTTCCTTGAGGTTGTATGATTGAGATCCCTGTTTTCTTGCTTTCTGTCAGCCAGGGGTAGCTCTCAGCTCCTAGAGGCCACTCTCAGTTCCTTACCATGTGGATCCTTAGCTTGGCCAGGCTAGTTTGAAACATGAATATTTGCTCCTTCGATGCCAGAAGAATCTTTCTCACACCTTCAATCTCTCTGATTTCAAGAAGAGGCAAATCTCTCTCTTAAGCACTCACCTGATTAGGTACGGCCCACCCAATTCAAAACCAACAGATTAACAACCTAACCATGGGAGTTATTTCTCATTATATTCACAGGTTTCACCCCATACTCAAGGATTGTAAAGGGTGCATCCACAGGGGGCAGGAATCTTGGGGGCCATTTCAAGATTCTGCCTACCACACCCTGAAAAGGTAACTTTTCTACTATCTCTGTATGGAGAGATTTATTGGGTTGGCCAAAAGGTGCCAACTCAATATATGAGAAGTATTTTGTTTTTTGTGATTTTCACTTTTTCAGGATAAAAAATATAGTAACATGGAGTTTTTGTACCTGAATTATGTTATATTCACTTATTTTTGTCTTTGAGAAAACAAAAGGTTAACAGTGAACAGGTAAATGAAAGATTTGTCAAATATACTATATTTCTCTTCCCACTCCCACCCCTTTCCTCTTTCTTATACCTGCTAAGCAAGGAATGAAGTAGTTTGCTTATATGGCCTCAATATAAATAAGACAGAAAATATTAATGGAAATAATCATCTTAGATAATGCACAATATGATTTCTATTATTGTTGCCTTATGTTGTATATTATTTTTAATTTCACCATGCTCTGTGGCTTCAAACAACTATGGAAGCTTCTGATAACTGAATCTTCATGGCAAAATCCCTTTGCTATTTCTGGGTTAGAGCAATTTGGCTGATAACACTGAATTTTATAGTTGAAATCTGTTAAGAGAGTAGAACTTAAATATTCTCACCAAAAAGGGAAAAGAAAAATAATTGTGTGAGGTGATAGATGTGTTAATTAACTAGACGGGGGCAGGGGGGGATTCTTTCACAATGTATGCATGCATGTTCAGTCATGTTAGACTCTGTGAGATCCTGTGGACTGTAGCCCATCAGGCTCCTCTGTCCATGGAATTCTCCAGGTAAGAATACTGAGTCGGTTGCCATTTCCTCCTCCAGGGCATTTTCCCAATCCAGGGATGGAACTCGAGTCTCTAGCGTCTCCTGCATAGGCAGATGGATTCTTTACCACTGTACCACCTGGGAAGCCCTTCACAATGTATCCATGTATCAAATCACCATGATGTACACTTTAAATACCTTACAATATTATTTGTCAGTTATTCCTCAATAAAGCTGAAATTTAAAAAAATAGTAATTTGGGCTGCAGTATGGGTACAGGAGGATGGACAGTGGGAGTCAAGGAAGAATTCTATCACGACTGATGAACTGGTGGAGTGGTCCTGCCAGATGAGGGCATGGAAGTATTCTGGTAAAGAACTCCAGCTATATCCACAGACATATCTGAATGCTTCTGATGAGCATGCAACATGACCAAAGAAGAGTCTACTTGTAGGGGCTTCTAGAAGCTTCTTAGAGAGAGCTCATTTGAAGGTGGTTGCTTTACTTTGGTTTTTTTATTTTTCCCCCCCAAGATTTGGATCCTGAAGTAAGAATTCAAGTCTAAGTAGCTCAGTTACTAAGGGTGGGCAGGTAACATTGGTAGAGGAAATGGCATCATGAGACAGGGCAGGGAAGGTAGCCAAGACATTAAGCCAACGACACTGGTAGGCACTCGGAGCTGGAATCCTCTGGTATACAGTGCATAACACCCACTCAGAGATGCCAAGAGGTGACAGAGCTGGGAGATTTACACACCTATCCTGAGACTCAATGGTTGCAGGTGCTCCCAAGAGATGTTACATAAATTCCTCAGCACTTCCTTGTACAGGCAAGATCCTAAGGCACAGGGATACAGATTTAGGTAGCTGGACGTCTACAGCAATACACAGAAAGTTTCAGGGACATATACAGGACATTGACAAGATCTGTCTTGTCTTAAGGACTAGGCTTGACCTAGTCTTATGTACTCAAAGGGAAGAGAAATATTCTGCATTTTGTTGGAATCCATTTCTCCAGCCAGTTGGCTACTTATATAAGCACCAAAATAAAAGGACATTTTAAGACTGAGGAAGATATTTCATTAAATGTCACTAACCACATATGGACTAGAGGCAACCCTGCTTCAGAACCCAACTTAACAGAAGGAAAGGGTCTACTTTCTTCTCTGCTCAGAATAGCATAGTCCTGGGAGAGCCTTGTCACAACCTGAGGGTGAACTTGCTCTTGAGCACAGCCCTCTTGGGGTTTCCTAAATGTCCTGGAAAAGTGGATCAGGCCTAGAAAATGTTACTATTGTCAAGGTAACCACATTTCCATAGCTTCCCAGGTGACTCAGTGGGTAGAGGCTGCCTGTAATGCAGGAGATGCAGGCAATGTGGGTTCGATCCCTGGGTCAGGAAGATCCCCTGGAGGAGAAAATGGCAACCCACTCCAGTATTCTTGCCTGGGAAATCCCATGGACAGAGGAGCCTGGCGGGCTATAGTCAATGGGGTCACAAAGGACTGGACACGACTGAGTGCATACACACATGAATAAGGCCTGGGAACATGATCTAAGCAATGAAACATTGACAGCAGCCTTGGTTGTCACACAATTCTCTCCTAGGTCTACTGTGTTCCATATATCTCTGTTTTGGCTCGGGTTCATGTTGCTCTTTCTGCTCCATTTCATCTTCTGTGGACCGTTTTCGGTGAGAATGTATACCTGCATCAAATCACCATGATGTACATTTTAAACACCTTACAATTTTATTTGTCAATCATACCTGAAATCCTCTGGCAAATCCTATGATGAGAACCAACTCTCAGGTTGTATTATGACATCTGAGATCAGAGACTCATCCAGTAGTCCATTCAGGAACACACAATTCGGGGTTTAATCACACCTACAACTTTTGTTCCTTTTGAGCTTTTGGTATCCTGTGGCTCAATTAGAGAGAACCAGGCAGATCTCAGTCTTGCAGTTCATTTATCTGCACTTGTACACTGGATTATATTCCATGCTATATACAAATATATCATCTCCATGTGCTCTTAGCACTGCCCCCCTTTAAAGACTGATTCTTTGTCCTATATTCTCACATATTCCACCACTACAGGCCTTCAATCAGAGAGTCCAGTCCTTCTACTGCAATGTCCCTCCCAGCAGGCTCTGCCACTCAAGGCCCTTGCTGATACTCACGTCCTTGGCCTTTACTGTCTAGCTTCCATAGATTCCAATCATCATCCTCTCTGTCTGAGCCACCATGGAAAACAACGCAGGGGGCCAACATTCTGCAAAGCAATGCCTGTTATTCTCATCTGGGAAAGGTGAACCCAAATCTCAAGGAGATCAGACTTTACTACTCTCTTTATGGTGACGGAGACTGGAAAAGGGAAAATCTTACTTGTTTATCCCTGATGAGTCCTTCGTGGGAATGAGACTCGGGTTATTCCTTGGAAAGCTAATCTGCCCTGTGATGCATGACTGAGTTCACTGACTTTTCACCAAGGCCAAATTTAATCTTTCCTTGTAGATTAGTAAAATGAGACCAAGAGAGGTGAGACAACTCAAGCAAGTGTGCCCATCAAGGTAGGAAGAGGGCTAAGAGGAGAAACAAAGAGTGAGATGGAGGCACATATGCTCTGCATTGTTCTACCCCAGTTCTCCCAAAAAAAAGAGCCAGCCATGTCTTTTAAAAGTTTTATTCTTTCCTTCATACAAGTCTATACTGCATTCTGAAGGAGTTTTACAGTTTATGGGTTGGATACATTACCAACTTAAGAAAAAAATAACATGAGAACTATTAAGAACTAATTCTTAGGAAGAAAGATGTAAAAATGGACTGTGTAAGAGCTAAAGACAAAAAAAAAAAAAGATAAAAATATTTTTACCACTATGAGTAGGAAACAGATCCATAAGGAGCCACATCCCTGACTTTTTGGGTCCGAGACATTGTTAGTCAATTGCTACTGAAAGTCAGATCATTTGTTGACGATACCCTTCAGCCCACAAGAAAGATTACATTGACAATGACTGCTTTTGGGACACAGAGTAAAATTAACTTCTAGGTTATCCCCGTCAAGGACCATTAAGTCCTGAACTATGAGGGACATCGTGAACAAGTCATATTTTAACCTCCCATGAGCACAGAGCCGGCAGATTTCGCCCCCTCTCCTCCCTTCAACAAATCTGACCTTCACTAAAATTTATGGGAAAATGAAAAGAGAAAAGAAAGCTGTGGCCCTGCCAAATTCTGACGATGTTACTCATTTTAATTACTGGTATTTGGAAATTAAATGGCCTAGGGCTTGTTCAGCAATTTGTTTCAGGAAAAAAATGATTTAAGCAAGCCACAGAGTCCCAGCATCTTTTTATAGCAGGTGTTGAACAAGGCGTTCATTTTTCTTTTTACAGAGTGTCCTTGTAAGCATAATAACAATTAGGAAGTGAGGCCTTCACATGGAAACCTCAGGCTCGCTCTGACATTCTTTCTTCGGCTACTTCATTGCTTATAGTTTCCTTCAGCCAGCTTTGCAAATGCCTGCACTTGAACATTTCCTTTACATAATGTCACACTTAGAGGACTTTTTTTTTGTAGAGGTAAAGATTTTAAAGGATAATATGAAGAGTACTTTGAAGTTAATTCAACTGCTTTTTCTGTCCTCAGGTTCTGTTCTCTAGCACTGGGTTTAGTTAAATGTCACTAATACAAATAAACTGAAACAGTTTAAAATCAAGGAAGGCAGGGGCTATAAATGAAATCTGACTTGAATACATGTTTCTATCCATCGAAATGGGCCATCAGCTCATATTTTCCTGTGTAATAGGCTGCATGTGGACTCTACTGCAAAAGTAGATTCTTCAAAAAAGCTTGGAAAGTTATATGTGAAATCCTCCCAAAGACCAACTGGTTGTTCAGATCCCTTTTACCTTTTAATCAACTTTTTTCATTCACTCTAAAAATGTGCTCAATCAAATGCAAAGTGCTGTGTTTTCTGCTACCCTGTTTGGTTTAAGACCTGCTAATAAACAACTGTGTATTTCTGAAATGAACCATGAACATGAGCTAAAACTGAATCTCATCTTTTAATACCAGCATGTATTTACTCACAAAAATACTTAAGGTAAGATGAAAATTGTTTATTTTGTGCATGTATATGCATGGTATAGTAAACTATTAGGTATTATATAGTAGCTCTCACGAACTATAGTCTCTTAAGGAATGACACAGTGGTGGAGGCTGATGAGAATCAGTCAGGAAGAAGTATTAAAACAATGTGGCAGGACTTCCCTGGTGATTGGGAATCCATCTGCCAGTGTGGGGGACACAGGTTCGATCCCTGGTCCAGGAAGATTCCACATGCTGCAGGGCAACTACTGAGCCAGTGCTCCACAACAAGAGAAGTCACCGCAATGAGAAGCCCGGGCACTGCAACTAGAGGAAGCTCGTGCACAGCATAAAAGACTCAGGACAGCCAAAAATATATTTTTGAATGTGGCACCCCCTCAAAATAACCCCATAACAAACAAAACAATGTGGCACCCCATCAGGTGGTAAGAGGATTGACTATGTTGAATCAAGTCTGGGAGAACCAATACTACAAGAGAGGGCTCCTATGTCCTCGCTTTGACTTCTCTGACCACAGATTGAAATTATGGCCTCAAGTCTTAGAACCTCTAGCTGCATTTTGCAGCTATAAAATGAGAAAACAAAAATATAAAGTCAAAACCATAGCAATATTACTTTGTATTAACTTTGGGATTACCTTTTGTCAGTTCAGTGTATTCTATGTTTTAAGATGCTTATTGGCACATTTAAAAAGAATCTGATGTACTGGAGAATCTGATGTGTGAGCTGATTTTAATTTGAAATGGTTAATTAACATTAGACTTGTGACTTTGACTTGAAAGGTGTAAGACAATCTCATGGAGTTTAAAGATTATTTAAATATGTAAGTGCTCCTGCTCTATTAATGTTTCTGCTTTATTTGATTCGGAGGAGTTGCTTAAGTGAACAGGAAGATTTTGTTTCTACTCTTATCCTGGGAGGCTTCTGAAGAACTTGTGAGAATCAGATATATTAAATTTGTAAATGGAGATTCTTAAGACATTTTAAGTAAACCTGGGTTAATTGTTTAGCATAATTTAATCTGTTAAGTGTAAGCTAGAGAACACCCATCAAAGAATACGTACCATGATTATTGCTCTGCAATAGTATTACAAGTATAAATTAAATGCCTAAGAAAATCAGGGTTTTAAATTTAACTTTACCAAAATATTCATTAAAACATGCAGCAACAAAAATTTTCTTTTATAAATGAAAAACCCTGCCGTCAGATGTTTAAAAAAAAATCAAAGTAAGAGTTGCTATGTGATGAGCATTAATTTTTACATTCATAATTACATTCTACATTTTGTGAGAACATGGATTATATGTAATTTTTTTCTTCATTCCCCCGCTTTGTTCCAAATACCTACCACCTCCTACAAGGACATAAGAAATATTCAAGGTGAGTGTTTGTTGAGACAAACTGCCAAATAACCAAATGATAATTATCACTTTTTGTAGCATGTAATGGAGAAAATCAATTCAGTTCAAGAGCTATGTTTGTTGAAAATCAGTTTTGAGATGTAATCAAGACCATTGAAGTTTTCCATGTAGGAGTTGTATAAAAAGGGCCATACACAAGACACTAATAACTCCAAAAGTAACTCTCTCTTCTCACCATTCTGAGATTTTTGAGTAGCAAGAAAAAGATAAAATTATGAAAGAATACAGGGACACAGAACAGGAAGACAGGTGTTGCCTTGGATGGAAAACTGCAGTAAATATTCTCGGAAGTTCTTTCTAACTTGGATATATCTTAATGCTAAGGGAGAAGATGGGCCAACAGCACTATGATGTGGAAACTGAGGCACTAAAAGTTAAGTAACCTGCCCAAAGTCACCCCATCAGTAAGGCATAGCACTGGGACTCTAACCCATCTCAATATGTTACTGATAAAGGATTTACTGAATAACTTTGCTGTTGTGTTTAGTTGCTAAGTCCTGTCCAACTATTTTGCCACCCTATGGACTTAGCCCGCCAGGCTCCTCTGTCCCTGGGATTCTCCAGGCAAGAATACTGGAGTGGGTTTTCATTTCCTACTCCAGGGGATCATCCCAACCCATGGATTGAACCTATGTCTCCTGCATTGGCAGGTGGAGTCTTTGCCACTGAGCCACCAGGGAAGCCCTACTGAATAATTACTATGGAGTAAATGGCAGGTGGCAGTTCTTTGAGGAACAGACTTTTGGACACAGTGGGAAAAGGAGAGGGTGGGGTGATTTGAGATAATAGCATGGAAACATATACATTAGCGTACATAAAACAGATAGCTGGTGGGAGTTTAACGTATGACACAGGGAATGCAAAGCTGGTACTCTGTGACAACCTGGAGGGGTAGGGTGGGGAGGGAGATGGGAGGCAAGTACCCGAGGGAGGGGTCACATGTACGCCTATGGCCGACTCATGCTGATGTATGGCAGAGACCATCAGAATATTGTAGAGTAATTATCCTCCAATTAAATAGATTTTAAACAAGAAAAGCCAGCTAAAGGGTACAGAGAATGACAGAGTGAAAGGAAACACATTTAGATACACTGGTCCTAAAAGATCTCTCTGAGGGCATGAGTGGAGTTCTGAAAGAAGAAAAGAAGAATGTGACAATCAGGAATAACAAGATCCAGGTAGGTGCGTTTGCCAGGGCAAGGCCTCCTGAAGGAGCTGGCAGAAGGCAGCTTTAGGGACTACGAGGAAGTCAGTGCAACTAAGAGAAGGGAGCAGTTAAAGAGTAGGAAATTGGGACTTCCTTGGTGGTCCGGTGGCTAAGACTCTGTGCTTCCAACGCAGGGGTCCAGGTTTGATCCCTGGTCAGGGAACTAGATCCCACAAGCCACAACTAAGGATCCTGAGTGCCACAACTAAGACCTAGCACAGCCAAAATTTTTTTTTTTATTTTACAAAGTAGTAGGAAATGAAGTCTCAGAGATAGTCAGGGACCAAATCACAATGAACCTACAAGGCCATCATAAAGATTCTATTTCAAAACAGTGATGGTATTTGTAGCTATCAGCTCTTGACTGTATTTTACAGAAAGTACATGACATTTATTTGCCAGTCGATAAATATCTGGAGAAGAATTCAACAGGAAACTTCTTGGAGTCTATGCCATATGAGGACAGGGTAATGTATATTAGTAACTATGACAGCACAGCTGGTGTTCTTGGTGGGGGGAACTTGGTGCAATTTGTCCAGACTGAGAAAATTCAAGTCAGTGATAGGAAATTGTCAATTTGTAAGTCAAATTAATTCACAGAATTCATAAAATTCATTTGCAGCGTAAACTGCATTTTATCATAAACAACAGAAAGTGATTAAGATTTAAAAGTTGGTTTCAACAGAAGCTACTCCTCTGTAAATGTAATAATCAAGTACAACTGAAATTGCTTTCTCCATTGTCATTAATTAAAATTATCTTCAAAATTCGATTTATCTGTCATTTCAAAATTATTATTTCTGTGTGTTTCTAGTGTTTTCTAGTTTCTAGACAAAAACTTAGATCTTATTCCCACTTTAACATGTAGAATTTTTATTCCAGTGGTTCTCAATAGTGGGTTATTCCTAGTCCTAAAAAAAGCTGTTTGTTGTGCTCGCTTCGGCAGCACATATACTAAAAAAAAAAAAAAAAAAAAAAAAAAAAGCTGTTTGTTACAATGACAGTGGGTAAGGTCATTAGATGGCAAGGCAGGCGTGGGTACTAAATATCCTGCCTTCTGAGAGAGAGGGTTCCTCACAATGAAGTGTTCTTTCTCAAATGACAATACTATCCTAGTTCAAAGCACTGCACACATTTGCAATTCCTTTTAGTTTATCAAGGAATATGAATTTTTATACCTAATGAATTTCTCATGATGAAGATTCCCTGCCCAACTTTTTACTAATTTTAATCATTTTCCCGCTGCCCATTTTAAGCTGCCTCAAATCAGTAGCTTCTTTTAGTCTTCTATTGAATCCATTAGAAAATGGAGTGGTTTTCCTAGAGCAGATTATACAGAAAATACTACTGGAAGTATTTATTTGATCTGATTGAACAGCCATTTTTATGCATGCATATATTACACAGCTCTATAGAGAATGGTAAATCCATTCCATTTGAAAAGGTCAAGCAAATATTTACAATATAATTTCATCACAGGCAATATATTTTCATCAAAGATGAAGGATCCAGGCACACTGGTAGTTAAATATGTGTGGACATTTGTTTTCTAATGGCTGGAGTTCTGTGCTTTCTGCCTGATTGACTAGTAGTTGGAACAGATTGGCAGGTAAGAAATGAATGATGAGACAAATTCTATATAGGAATTAATCTTCAACATCCTCCAGCATCTAACTATTAACATAATTAGCCAACATGGCTCCCCCAGGTTTTATAACTTATAGGGCAATAATGGGGACCATTTTCACTTATTAATATGCAGAAGAATAACCCATGAGCATATTTTCTTGACCTTGATTTTTTTTCCCTTCGCAAATTGCCAATGGCAGACAAAGTAATTTATAGAGAGACATTCTACGCCGAGAGAAGCAGAAAGGCTGAAATGCAGCTACATCTATTCCAGTTTGCTAGTTATTGCAACAGTACTTTTTTTGGGGGGTTTTAGATTTCAGAAAGCATTTTCATCCACATTGCCTCCACTCCTTTTTACTAATGCCCTGTAAACAAGGCAAGCCAAGTATCACTGCTTTTCAATATTGGTTCTGAGAGGTAATGTACAACTAATGTACTACTATATTTTCTGGACGTCACTTGGCTGGTAAGGGTGAGCTCGAAATAAGATTTTTTTTTTTGATTCCCAACCCATTCCTTCTGTGTTTTTTAGATCACTGAAATAAAAAAAAAAAAAAAAAAACTGGGATTGGAAATAGTATGAGACAGTATGCACCCAAGACTATAGATTATTGACAATTTACTAGTGTGAGTTAAAAATATAGGTAGATGTTCTCAGTTAGTTGATCATTTAATGCCTTAAGCTCATCTTAAATGAAAACGAAAGCACATTTGGACTTATTTCAGAAAATACAAAGGACATTTTAAGTTTTGTGAAAGGAAGAGATTTAAAAATTAAAAGCCATGAAAACTGTGAAAGATTTCAGACAGGCTGACCAATTACAAAAAGGCCAGTAATAGTCCACAGAAGGTTTCTCTGGATGAAAAAGGAAGGTCTGCAGAAGAGAGAGCCTCATATTCAGTCTGAGTCAATCCATTAAATAAGAGGGCAACAAAACAAAGTTATGTTATTCTCCCCAGTGGATGGTATCTTTTTTTTTTCTTTTTTTCAGATGGTGGTTTTGTATCCCAGTAATCCTAGTAGACCCATCAGATATAAATATATAGTTTGACTAAAGCTACTTGTTACAGATACTCCTTTTCAGAATACCATGCTTAATTACTGTATTTAAGGGAATACACAAATGTTTCTCTTGAAACTGAACATGAGTTTCTAGGTGTGGGACTCAATATATAAAAAGAAAAAATTTAAGTTTTAAAGAAATATATAAGAAAAGTGTAACAATGTATTTGAGGAATGAAGACACAGCAAAAAGGCAAGGACAGGCATAATTTTAAGAATGAACAGCTTACAATGATGTTTAATTTTTCTGAACATTAAAACATGGGTTTTATTAGTAATAAAGTCTCAGAAGAGGGCATTACCCAGGGAAATTATTGACCATGTGAAGTTAATGGACCTCTCCCTTGCCTTGGGCTATGAAACCTTTTAGCTAGTTATCCATCAATCTTAGAAAATGCCTATATCAGAATCATTAATGTGCAAACAGTTGAGAAAAGAGTGATGTGGAAATTTTAAAAAAGATACAAAAAGGATACAAAGATTACATATAAGTATTTATCACTAGGAATTTGTACAGAAATGTTCTATCAAGTTAGGATGGAGATTCCCTGTGCCTGCCTGTTTCTATTTCTCTCTCTCTGGCTCTGAGACTCGTACTACATCAGAAAAATGCAAAGACAATTATTTAGACTATATGAGTCCTAAGAATGGTCAGATATTTGGCAGGGCAGGGAAAGAGGAGGTGGTAGGAGAGGGTACAAGAGACAGGAGGAGGAATATGGGAGAGAAATAAAGGAAGAACCAAGCTGGGGTACACACTGCAGCCAGCACCTTATTAAGACTTATTTCCTCATCAGTATGTTTAGACAGTGTGAAGTGACATTAGGAACTAGAGGGTCTCATCTTACCTTGCCTACTACATTCTTTAGATCTGTTTGTGTTTTTTTGTTTTTTTTTTTTAAATTTTTTTCATTTATTTTTATTAGTTGGAGGCTAATTACTTTACAATATTGTAGTGGGTTTTGTCATACATTGACATGAATCAGCCATGGAGATCTGTTTGTTTTTAATAAATAATTAAATAAATATTTACAGAAAAACCTGAACAAACTGTTTGGCTATTCCATTTTAATAGACCATTTGGCAGTGCGGGGGGGGTCTATAAAAGTGCATGATATGGACTTCCCTGGTGGCCCAGTGGTCCAGAATCCACCGGCCAATGCAGGAGACACAGATTCAATCCCTGGTCTGGAAAGATCGCACATGCTGCAGGGCAACGGAGCCTGTCAGCCACCACTACGGAGCCAGCACTCTAGAACCCAGGAGCTGCAACTACTGAAGCCCGTGTGTTCTAGAGCCTGTGCTTTGCAAAGAGAAGCTGCCACGATAAGCCCGTGCAGCACAACTAGAGAAAGCCCACACGCAGCAACTAAGATCAAGCACAGCCAAAAGTAAAGAAATATTTGAAAATGCATGACACCAGCATTTTCAAATTATTTCGTCAGCTCAACCTGAAAATTCCAAATGGCATCTGAAATGTCTTAAAGCAACTTGTTATTTCCCCCATGTTTTACATTTACTGTTTTATGTTGAATAGGGAAATGAACCTAATAAGAATTACTGTTATTATATTATAAAGCTGAAATGTAGAATGACTGATGGCTAAAATTCAGTTTCAGTCTGTGAACAAGTACTTATTGGGAAAAGGACAAAAAAAGGAAAGGCTCATTTAAAGCAAAAATAACGGTTAAACAGCCAGCATTTATTGTCATTTACAATGGGCTTATGACTGTGCTAAGAATTATCAAAGGCTTATAAAATATGGTACTTGCCCTCAGGCAGCTCACAATATATTTTGGTAGGTATGATTAACATCCATCAAATAATGATGACAATATGCTAATACTGGGAACTGTATGATAGAAAGATTGAAAGGAGAGGAAGGGCAGTGAGGACAGAGTGAAAGGGGCTTGTGGGACCCCTAAAGATGAGTGGGATCTGAGTCTCTCCAAGAAGGAGACAGGGGTATTCCAATAAAGGGCTAGGGTGAACAAACGTACCAGCATGTTGTATTTGGGGAGATACTGTGGATATCAGAATGACCAGCGCCAATTTTATGTGTAGAAAAGCAAGAAGAAATAAGGTTGGAAAACTAAACATAGGCATATGAGGCAGCCGACAGGGCTTACACAGGGACAACCTGAAGTCATACACCTTCTCTGCCAAACACAGGTTGGTTGTGATGTCTTGCATGTCACTGCCCACTCTATCTCAGTTTTCCCATCTGTAAAACGGTACCTTTGCTGAGGATTAAATGCACATATGTGAGCTCGTACGCATCAGCAGAATTCTTCCGATGATGGAAAACTGGCATCAGCCCAGAAGGACTGAGCCTCCGTGTGGTAAGACATTTGTTGAGCAGGAAAGGAGCAAAATTATACTAGCCCGTAAGAAAAATTATTCCTGTTAATGACAAAACAAACTGGCTGTCTGGAGACCAGACTTAGGAAAGCGTGCCATAAAACTACTATAGAAGTCCCAGGCTGAGATATCAAATTCTGGATTATGGCAGTGGCAAAGGAATAATGAAGAAGGGTCGGCCTCTAAGTTCTGGAGTGCTGGCCATTATTGTGGCTTTCCTCATCATAGATATTTCAATAGCATATGAAATCGACCTTGTACAAAAACTGTATTTAAAAGTAGATGGATAGGAACCCTCTCTGGGGCTGTAAGTTGATGATCTTATTCTAGTCTTAAAGTGTAGACAGTAATAATTCCATTTAAATAAATGCACCTTATTGAGCTTGTATATACAAGATATAATGACAGGCACTAACTTGCACAGAGTACAGAGAGGATATATTTTCTAATCTCAGGGTCAGCAGCAAGCACTTAGTTTATATCAACACACACATACTCACAGTGTGTTAACGGTACTGATAGATCCAAAGTCTAGTAGCTAATATGAAAGATAAAATTCTCAGACAGAAAATATGAAATGGTGTGATATAATACACATTAGAGTTAGTTGTGAATAATTTTCCTTTATTTTGTAGACAAACAGCTGAAATCATTTCACTAATCATCTATGATCAACCAGAACATCAGTTACTGGCCAGTGAAATTACAGAATGCAGTGACCACCTACATTCATGGAAATACATAGCTGTAAAGAATATTTAAAGCAACACCTGATTTTATACTGAGTAATGAAATCCTTTTAGATGTATAAGAACAACTAGCTACATTAGAGAATATTTATGTTCTAATTCCCATTTAGCACTCCCAACTTTGGTTAAGAGTGGAAAAGTGCAATGGATACTTATGGTACATTTTGTGGGTTTGACTCTTTAAAACACCATCAGATTTGGAATCAAAACACCTAGCTCCACTAACTTACTGGCCCTGTGACTCCAGTTGAGAGTTTTGTGCTTCCCACAAAGCAAATATATTTGAGTTCTAGGTCTTCTGCATAAAGACCACACCTAACCATGGAACTAGTCCTCATTTTTCTTATTCTAAGTACCTAGGTATTTACCCCAATTTCATGACAAAGTAGCTTCCAGGGATGAATGGGGCAGATTTATGAGCAAAGTAACTTCATGAAGGAATAGAAATGTCTCTTAAGAAAGTTTGGTAGAAGGCCACCAGTGACCCACAGTTCTTTTTAGACAAAGCTGCCTATAGCATCTCTGAACAGACATTTCTCTGAAGACATACAAATATCCAACACATAAATGAAAAGTTTCTTAACACCACTCATCATCAGGGAAATGCAAATTGAAACCACAAGGAGGAATCACCTCACCTCTGTCAGGATGACTATCATCAAAAAAGAGACAATGAAATGAAAATAAAAAGACACAAGTGTTGGCAAAGATGCTGAGAAAAGGCAACCCCTGTATACTGTTGGTGGGAATGTAAACTGGTGCAGTTGTAATGGAAAACAGTATGGAGTTTCCTCAAAAAATTAAAAATTTAACTGCTGAATGAGTGATTTTACTTCCGGGTAGAATTATAGGACCAAAGCAATCAGTATGACCAATACCTTGAATACACCTGCATTCCCATGCTTACTGCAGCATTACTCACAATAGCCAAGGTATGTAAACTTAAGCAGATGGATAAGGAAACTGTGGTATATACATGTGATGGAGTAGTTTTCAGCCCTGAGAAAAAAAGGAAATCTTGCCATTTGTGACAACACGGTTGAACCTGAACATTATGCTCAGTGAAATAAATGCAGAAAACCCAATACTGTATGATCTTACTAATATGCGGAATCTAAAAAAGTCAAACTCACAGAAGCAGAGAGTAGAATAGTGGCAGCTGAGGGCTGGGAGGTAGAAATGGTAAGATACTGGTTAGTGGGTATCAACTCTAAGTTATAAGATGTGTAAGTTGTAAGGATCTAATATAGAGCATGGTGACTATAGTTAGTAATATTGTATACTTGAAATTTGTTAAAAGAAACTCTGCAAATATGACTGTTAATTGTGCATTATTGCCTCATCAGATGTATAGAAGGTGTAATTATACACAACTTACAAAGTAAACTTTGCAAAAATGACTCAGTTACAGAAGGTAGATCTTAAGTGTTCGATGGTAATTACGTGGGGTGATTCATGTGTTAATTAGCTTGACTGCAGTAATCACATATACACATATTGAATCATCTAGTTGTATACCTCAAATATATATAATTTGATTGGTAAATTATATTTCAATAAAGGTTTCTGAGATTTCTAAAAATGAAATTTATTTACGAATACAAGACAGACATGAGGCCTACAGATATTTTAAAGATTAAATCCGAGCAATGCTACCCAGGCAGACCATTTCTTTCCAATCCAACTGAAGGAAAAATAGGTAAAATGAAGCCCTCAATTCCTCTGAGAACTACTAATTACTATAGTAAGAAAAAGTTGTAAAATAGAAGTGCATAAAGTTTATAAAACTCATATAAGTAATTTACAGTAAAGCTGTCTTTTTTTTTTTTTTTTTCTGCGACCCCGTGGACTGTAGCCCACCAGGCTCCTCCGTCCATGGGATTCTCCAGGCAAGAATACAGGAGTGGGTTGCCATTTCCTTCTCCATAAAGCTGTCTTCTTTAACCAGAGATCCTAACCTGTTTTGTTTCCTTTTTTAGGTTTTTAAAAAACATTTCCTTTTATTTTTACCAGTTCTTACTTTTCCCAGATTGACTGCAACATCACTTCTCACTGATACAGTTCGTAATTCCTATCATTTCCTTAAAATTGGGTTTAAAACATGAATGCCCAGCCTTCTCCAACCTCCAAGTAATTTAGACACACCCCCCCAAGTCATGCAATAGCTGCCTTTGTCGTCTCATGGCAGTTTGTCCATTTGCCATAAATGAATGTAAACATAGGACTCTGAATAAAACGGTTGCCCTTCTGAGAAAGGTTGGCCTGCTTGTGAGAAAACACCAAAAAAAGTCCCATTAGAATAGGTGCAAGTTCACAATTTCTCTCATTAAAGGGAAGATACTAGGCTGATGCCTTGACTGGATCATTTATAAAGAGTGTGACTGAGTGGGAGAGAGAAAAAGCCTGTCATACTTGCCTTCTATATTATACACTGCCATTCTGTCAAGTCAAATCTAATATAAATGAATCACATTAATCAGAAAATGTGAATTTTTACATGACAAGCTAAAGGGGCATGCCATTTCCAATTAGATTAGCAATCTAAAATTAGCTACTGACACAAGCAAGTATACATGGTCAATTTGCCTGCCTGAAACCGAAAATTAAATAAGACATATTGGATAATAGATAGCCCTAGAGGAGACATGCAGCTGTAATTCACTCATGTTGCTCAGCTGATGTCACAAGCCACCAAAGAACAGTCAATCTTGTGCTCACTTTGAGATGGATTTAACTCAAGAAAATACTTGAATCAATTGTCCATTGATTGGGCTCTGTGAATGCTAGGGGGTGAGTACAAGAAAGAACATTCTCTATCATTTCCATAGCAAAGTAAATTGAGGTGGCCGATCAATAGCTCATTATTAATATGTATCAGTACTTTTGAAATTGAGAAACATGTCTTTATACACACACTTAACCTTTCTCTTCCTCAATGTTCAATTTTACATGGTACAGAATATACCCACCTTACCCTTCTCACAGGTTGTCACCAGTCTTGGTGAAAATAATGCACGTAAATGGGGTTTGAAGAATCAAAAGTGGTTTTTTTTTTTTCCATTCTGTTACTATCATTGTCATTTCAAAATGTAACTAAGTCATTTTTGCAAAGTTTACTTTACAAATTGTGTATCATTATATCTTTATCCTGAATATTCATTGGAAGGACTGGTGCTGAAGTTCCAATACTTTGGCCACCTGACGCAAAGTGCAGACTCGTTAGAAAAGACCCCGATGCTGGGAAAGATTGAAGGCAGGAGAAGGGGACGACAGAGGATGAGATGGTTGGGTGGCCTCACCGACTCAATGGACATGAATTTGAGCAAGCTCCGGGAGATGGTGAAGGACAAGGAAGCCTGGCATGCTGCAGTCCATGGGGTCGCAAAGTGTCGGACACGACTGAGCGACTAAACACCACCACCTTCTATACATCTGATGAGGCAAGAATGCAATTAACAAAGTCAAATTAGCAGAGCTTCTGTTAGCTGTTCCGATGTGAATAATGACTATGAAAATAAGGTTCTATGTCTTGATATCAGGCTCTAGAAGCAAAATGCAAGGCAGGAAGTTCTGGAAGAATTTGGTTCATCTTTTCAGACTATTTTTAGACCAGTTTTACATTTACAATGAAACTGGAAGGAAAGTATAGATAGTTCATACATAGTTGCTGTCCCCACACGTGCACAGGCTCCCCTACTATCAACATCACTGACTGCTAACTGGAAATGGTACACTATTTTAAAACAAGGCTGAACCAACAATGACACATCATAATCACACACAGTCCACAGTTCATCTTAGGATTCATTCTTGGTGTTATATAGCCTATGACTTTGGATAAAAGTACAATGATATGTATATCCATCATTATATATCATACAGAAAATTCTGATTGTGCTAAAAACCCACTGTTTTCTATTCATCTCTCCCATACCATCTCCCTACTCCTGGCAACTACTAATCTGTTTATTGTCTCCATAGTTTTTTTTTTTTCCAGACTGTCACATAGTTGGAATCATACAGTATGAAGCCCTTTTTTTATTTGCTTCTTTCACTTAATAATATGGATTTAATATTTTCTCTTGTTTTCTCATAGTTTGATAGCTCATTTCTTTTTAGTGCTGAGTAAGACTCCATGGACTGTGGTCTGGATGGACCACAGTTTATTTATCTATTCACCTACTAAGGAAGATCTTGGTTGCTTCCAAATTTTGGCAATTATGAATAAAGCTGCTATAAATATCTGTGTGCAGGTTTTGGTGTGGAGGTAAATTTTCAGCTCCTCTGGATAAATACCAAGGAGCATGGCTGCTGCATTGTGATGGTAAGAATATATTTAGTTTTGTACGAATCTCCCAAACTGTCTTCCAAAGTAGGCATACCATTTTGTCATCCCACCAGGAATTTATGAGAGTTCCTGATGTTTCACATCCTCACCAGGATTTAATTTTGTCACTGCATATGGCTCATTTTTATAATGGTAGAACAGGCTTTTAGTTTAAAAGAACAAATGATTGTAACTGATAATGCAAGTTCTTTGATCAATTACTTTCTTGTGATACACATACTCTTTCATGTTACCTCACACATATACACACAAATATTTTATTTAAAAAACCGATGCAGTACAGTAAATATGTCATAAAGAAAGTGTATGTCAAATTTATTTTCCAATTGACCGCTATACTTTTGAGGGAAGTCCACTGGATTATAAATGCAATTTAAAAAATATTAAGAATGCAGCAAGTCAGGATATAGGTAACAGATGTGAATTATTAGTTCAGAAAGGGGGGATACCCAAATGGACAATAAGCATATGTAAAAATTCTCAACATTTTTACTCCTCTGGTAAATGCAAATTAAAACCTCAATGAGATCCAACTAAACATCTATCGAAAATTAAAGAAACTGACAACACCCAGTATTGGCCAAGATATGGAACAACTGGAACTCTCAAACACTGCTTCCAGGAATGCAAATTGGTACAATCACTTTGGAAAAATGTTTGCCAATATCTACTATAGCTAGACATAAGGCTGACCCTATGACTTAGCAACTGCACATTTAGATTTATTCCCAAGAAACTGAGGGTGAAAGTCAGGTATGCAAATGTTCTAAGCAGCTTTGTTCATAATAGCATCAAACCACAAACTCAAATACCCATCGACAGTAAAATGAATAAACAAACTATGGTATATTCATTCAGTGGAATACTACTCTGCAATGAAGAAGAATGAACTACTGCTATACTCAAAACAACATACATTTGTGTCACAGACATAATGATGAAAACAAAAAGTTAGACAAATGGAATCTACTCTTGTGTGTCTAAGTTTCAATAATGGGCAAACAAAATGTACAGTGATAAAGTGAGAGGACTGGTTCCCTCTGGGAATATGCTATGAATGACAAGGTCACGAGGGAACCTTTCAAGGTATTGGAAACGTTCTCTATCTTGATCTGAGTGGTGGTTATCCTAGTGTATGTGTGTTTGTGTAGTGTGTCAGAGCAAAAGTTCCTGGAGCTGAAAATTTGAGATTTGTGTGCTTTACTGTAATATTTTATACCTCAGTAAAATTTTTAAAAGAATGAGCAAATCTTTAAGACCACTTAAAGAAAAATAAGTTAATTGATGACAATGTACAAAATATTAACAAAGAATTGAAATTTCTAGTGCTATCTTTGAGCCGTACTAAAAACTGTCAAATACTCAAAATGATAAGGTAGTTTTTAAACCTCTGCCAGTATGACTATTCCATCTTCACATGTACTTTCCCACAAAATGCTTCATCAATTCAAACAGGCTTGCCAACTGTTTCTGATGTCCTTGAAGCATTTCAGTTCCCATTCAACATCATTTAAAAAATATCTTCATGAACATTTTATTGATGAGTGTACTGGTTTCTCTCCAAACATATGTTTATGTATTTATGCTGTATTCAATTATGTAAAACCTGGGTGATTACTTGCAGCACTGTTGAATGGAAAAAGAGAGCTATGAACAGACCTACAAGGTGGAAAATTTCTCTTTGTTCTTGGGAGTCCTGATGCAATTAGGACAGAGTTCTCTGAAAAACCAGTTAATGCTCAAATGCTCAATAAGGATGATTAATTTGTAAATGGTGCTAATGATTTGCCTCCATACATATGGTTATATCAACTGATGTCTGAAAAATAAAAATAATGCATACTGACCTTTCCAAGGTATAGGCTATTCCTTGAGTTCCATAACAAAATAGATTATCAATACATTAACCCTCCAGGGACTTCCCTGTAGGTACACTGGCTAAGACTTCATGCTGTCAATGCAGGGGGCCCAGGTTCCATCCCTGACTGGGGAACTAGATGCCACATGCCACAACTAAGATCAACTAAATAAATAAATATTACAAAAAGAGACACTATCCCTCTGACTCTGATAGCACTGAAGACCAAAATGTCACAGCAAAATAAAGTCAAGAGTTCTTCCAAATACTGTTTATGGGCAGAGTGTTTTATTTTACTCCATCTATTCACTCATTATATTTAGAATTCTGTTAAGACATTTCTCCTACAAAAGGCATAAGTTACTTCACATAACTTACTCTCTTTTCATTATGAACATATTAAGGCCCTACTGGCCAGTCTCTGAATGTTTTAAAATTTGATCACACACACAAAATTTTAGGCCCAGAGCAACACACTTTGAAAGTGGCAGGGGCTCTTCACGTTGCAGATAAGGTGTTTGGAAGATCTGGAATGAGGAGGGATTAGACAGAGCCATTGGTGGGTGTGTTTACTTAGGAAAGAGAGAGAAAGCATAAGATCATGTTCTAATGAGATGTCATGTGGGAGAAGCTCTTTTAATCATAAAAAACTGTAGCTTTTATGCCACTGACATTCCAAAAGTGCCAAGAAGGAGCTAACACACAATCTCACTTCATTATAAGATTAAGAACCTGAGATACAAGGAAAATAAGTGCTCACCTAAAATGAAGATGTAAACTGAGTCCCAGAAAATCCTGAGTACCTGATCTCTAAGCACTGTTCATGCATTACGCTGGGAAGCTTTAACTTTAGTTGCAGGCAGAATTAAGATTTTTAAATGATTTTTTAATACATAGTATATTCCCACATTTCAAAATTAAAATGATTTAAAGAGTTGACAGTAAAATTCTCTCTTCTGTTTCTGTCCCTCAGCCACCTTGCTTACCTTCCCAGAGGCAATTTAGTGTTACCACTTTCTTGGGGATCCTTCCAGAGATATTTAGGAGAGAAAATACACTAATGCACATACAAAGATTTTCAAATTTGGCACAGATTGCAGCATATCATACACGAGACCCTGTACCCTGTTGGTTTGACTTAAGTATAACATGGACATCATTCCAGATCAACACTATAGTTTCTATATATGCTATTTGTATGACACTAGTATCATCTATTTTTCCCATTTTCAGGAGCATTATGTGGTGAACTAAAATCACATAGAGGGACATCCCTGGTGGTCCAGTGGTTAAGACTTGGCACTTCCAATGCAGGGGGCGTGGGTTCCATCTCTGATTAGGGAACTAAGATCCCACATGCCACGTGGCCAAATGAAATAAAAGCACATACAAACTGGGTTTATACAGATCATGGCTCCATCACTTACCAAATAGCTTTGAGATTGGGCAAGGCACCTAATTCTCTGAACCTCAGATTCTTCACTTAATGATGTTGGTAATGCCTTCCTCACAGGATAGTTGTGGGAATTCTAAGAGCTTGAAACTGGAGTCAGACGGCCTGGCTAACTGAACATTTATATGATCTTGGGCAGTTATGTGATCTCTCGCAGCCTCAGTTTTATTTGTTCCATGTGCACTTCCACAGACAACCACAAACAGAAAAGTTCACCGACCTTAAGAGTACTGTTCAAATTATCAAAAAAGAAACAAATTCACATGATCCTGACATAGATCAAACAATACATGACCAGAAACCTAGAAGCCTGATCTTTGTGCTATTACTATTCCCTCTCCAAAGGTAACAGCATCCTGACTTACAGTATAATCTTACATGTTTTTAAATTTTATATAAATAGAATGAATAGGTATGTAAGTTTTGCTGTCTTCTGGTCAACATTTGGCTTGATAATCATCCATATTGTTGCAACAGCGGTAGTTCTTCAATGTCACTGTAGAGTTGTAAGAAGTTGGCAGAAATTCTTCATTTTACATAATGAACAAATATTGATTTACTTTTACAAACACAGAAAGCCCACACACTTATGGTCAATTTATTGATGACAAAGGAGCCAAGAAGATACAATGGAGAAAAGACAGTCTTTTCAATAAGTGGTGCTGGGAAAACTGGACAGCTCCATGTGAAAGAATGAAACTAAAACATTCTCCAACACCATACAGAAAAATAAATTCGAAAACGGATTAAAGATCTAAATATAGGACCTGATATTCTAAAACTCCTACAGGAAAACATAGGCAGAACACTCTTTGACGTAAGTTGCAGCAATCTTTTTTGATCCACTTCCTAGAGTAATGAAAATAAAACAAAAATAAACAAAAGGGATCTAGTTCAAATTAAAAGCTTTTACACAGCAAAGGAAACCAACTGAAACACAACCCACAGACTGGGAGAGAATATTTGCAAACAAAATGACAGATAAGGGATTAATTTCCAAAATACACAAAGAGCTCATAAAGTTCAAGATCAAAAACACAAACAATCCTATCAAAACATGAGAAGATCTAAATAGACATTTCTCCAAATAAGACATACATGTGGCCGAAAAGCACATGAAAAGATTCTCAACATCGCTAATCATTAAAGAAATGCAAATCAAAACTACAATGAGGTCATCACCTTACACCACTCAGAATGGCCATCATCAAAAAATCTACAACTAATAAATGCTGGAGAGGGTGTGGAGGAAAGAGAAGCCTCTTACACTATTGGTGAGAATGTTAATTGGTATAGTCACTATGGACAATACTATGGAGGATCCTGAAAAACTAAAAACAGAGTTACCATATGATCTAGCAATCCCACTCCTAGGCACATATCTGGAAGAAAGCATACTTTGAAAAGATACATGCAAACCAATGTTCATAGAACTATTTACGATAGTCAAGATATGGAAGCAACCTAAATGTACATCAACAGAGGAATAATAAAGAATATGTGGTACATATATATAATGGAATATTACTCAGCCATAAAGAAGATCTCTAGTCTTTCCCATTCTATTGTTTTCCTCTATTTGTATTCATTTAAGAAGGCCTTCTCATCTCTCTTTGATATTCTCTGGAACTCTGCATTCAGTTGGGTATATCTTTCCCATTCTCCCTTGCCTTTTAATTCTCTTCTTTCCTCAGCTATTTGTAAAGCCTCCTCAGACAACCACTTTGCCTTCTTATATTTCTTTTTCCTTGGGATGGTTTTGGTCACTGCCTCCTACACAATGTTTCCAACTTCCATCCATAGTTCTTCTTCATCTGTCTTAGGTGGCCTTGCACAGCATGGCTCATAGCTTCATTGAGTTACCCAAGAAAGGATGGGCATGATATAGGACAAAAACGGTAAGGATCTAACAGAAGCAGAAGAGATTAAGAAGAGGTAGCAAGAATACACCAAAGAACTATACAAAAAAGGTCTTAATGACCTGGATAACCATGATGGTGTGGTCACTCACCTACAGTCAGACATACTGGAGTGTGAAGTCAAATGGGCCTTAAGGAAGGATTACTATGAACAAAGCTAGTGGAGGTGATAGAATTCCAATGGAGATATTTAAAATTCTAAAAGATGATGCTGTGAAAGTGCTGCAATCAATATGCCAGCAAATTTGAAAAATCCTGCAGTGGCCATAGGATTGGAAAAGGTCAGTTTTCATTCCAATCCCCCAAAAAAGGCAATGCCAAAGAATATTCAAACTATTCTGCAACTGTACTCATTTCACATGCTAGCAAGTTTATGCTCAAAATTCTTCAAGCTAGGCTTCAGCAGTACACGAACTGAGAATTTCCAGATTTACAAGCTGGGTTTTGAAGAGGCAGGGGAATCAGAGATCAAACTGCCAACATATGTGGAAATAATGGAGAAAGCAAGGGAATTCAAGAAAAAAACATCTATTTATGCTTCATTGACTATGCTAAAGCTTTTGACTGTGTGGATCACAACAAACTGTGGGAAATTCTTAAAGAGATGGGATGACCAGATCATCTTACCTGTCTCCTGAGAAACCTGTACACAGGTCAAGAAGCAACAGTTAGAACTGGACCCAGAACAATTGACTGGTTCAAAGTTGAAAGGAATATGACAAGGCTGTATACTGTCACCATGTTTATTTAACTTCTATGCAGAACACAGCACGTGAAATGCCAGGCTGGATGAAGCACAAGCTGGAATCAAGACTGCTGGGAGAAATATCAACAACCTCAGATATGCAGATGCTACCACTCTAAGGTCAGAAAGTGAAGAGGTACTAAAGATCCTCTTGATAAGAGTGAAAGAGGAGAGTGAAAAAGCTGGCTTGAAACTCAACATTCAAAAAACTAAGATCATGGCATCGGGTCCTGTCATTTCATGACAAACAGAAGAGGAAAAGTGAAAGCAGTGACAGATTTTCTTTTCTTCGGCTTCACAATCACTGCAGACAGAGACTGCAGCCGTGATATTAAAAGACACTTGCTCCTTGAAAGAAAAGCTATGACAAACCTAGACATTATATTCAAAAGCAGAGATATCTCTTTGCCAACAAAGGTCTGTATGATCAAAGCTATGGTTTTTCCAGAAGTCATGTGCAGACTAAAGAGCTGGATCAGGAAGAAGGCTGAGTGCCAAAGAATTGATGCTTTCGAACTATGGTGTTGGAGAAGACTCTTGAGAGTCCCCTGGACTGCAAGGAGATCAAACCAGTCAATCCTAAAGGAAATCAGTCCTGAATATTCACTGGAAGGACTGATGCTGAAGCTGTAATACTTTGGGCAGCTGATGAGAAGAACTGACTCACTGGAAAAGATCCTGAGGCTGACAAAGATTGAAGGCAAAAGGAGGAGGAGGCGGCAGAGCATGAGATGGTTAGATAGCATCACCAACTCGATGGACATGAATTTGAGCAAATTCAAGAAGATAGTGGAGGACAGAGGAGCCTGGCATGCTCCAGTTCATAGATTCACAAAGAGTTGGATATGACTTAGTGACTGAACAACATCATTAGAAAGAATGAAATACATTTGTAGCAACATGGATGACCTACACATTATCATGCTCGGTGATGTAACTCAGCCAGAGAAAGACAAATATCATGTGATATCACTTATATGTGGAATCTAAAAAGATGATACAAATGAACTCATTTGCCAAATAGAAACAGACTCACATACTTTGAAAACAAATTTGTGGTTATCAGAAGGAAAAGGTCAGGGGGGAGATATAAATCAGGAGTCTGGAATTAACATACACACTACTATATATAAAATAAATAATCAACAAGGACCTACTGTGTAGCATAGGGAAGTCTACTAAATACTCTAATAATCTATATGGGAAAAGAATCTGAAAAAAAAAAAAAGAGATTATGTATAACAGAATCACTTTGCTATACACCTGAAACACAAGACTGTAAATCAACTATACCCCTGTATAAAATGCAAAAATTTAAATGTTGATGTTTTTGCATTGCTTTCAGTTTTTACCTTTTATTATAATGATGCTATAAACATTCCAGTACAATAAATGTATGCATTTCTGTTCAACGTATACCTAGGAGTGGAATTGCCGGGTGACGGGGTAAGCTTGCATTCAGAATAGTCAGGATTGGTGGTAGGAATTTAAGCTTCAACCAGGGTTTACAGTTCAAAGTACCAGAAGCCAATTCTGGCAGATTTAAGAAGAAAGAAATTTATTGAAAAAGACCATTTAGTAGGCCATAAAATCACTGGGAGGATTTGAGTAACGGGCTCAGGAAAAGGCAAGGAGAATGGAGGGCCACATGGGTTGAAATGAAGCCAACATCACACTATGAAACTAGTACCAGGAGAATGCTGTTTCACTCATGCTGTGTACCAGACCCCATAACGCTGCATCCCCCTATTACTGCCAGAGAGAAATGCCTTCGTCACAGCTTCTTCACATCTCTAGCTACTGATTTGAAGTCTGATGTGTACACAGCTCATAGGCCAGGCCCAGGTCACATGTCTAGGTCACAGCTGCAAGGGAGCCTGGAAAAGTGAGGCAGGCACTTTCCAAACAGAAGAATAGAATACGGTGCAGCTATTGGGCATAAAAATCTGTTTATAAGACTGATTATTTCTTCCCAAGTTAAATGTCTTGGGAAAAACAAACAGGTATTGATTTCATTCCATTAGGAAATAAAACCACCACCTAAATTCAGCTCTTCAAAAATCATGAGTATTTTCCTTGACTACATATTTAATAAATATGACCTCAGTATCAATCCTGAACATACATTTGAGGTTTCTAAAACAACTTTTAATGATTCTGTAGCCTCGAGTAAGCAGAAATCTAGTATTAGACTATACCAGCATTCTTTTTGGGTTTCCCAGGTGGCTCAGTGGTAAAGAACCCACCTGCCATGCAGAAGACACAGGTGTGATTCCTGGGTTGGGAAGATCCCCTGGAGGAAGAAATGGCAACCCGCTCCTGTTTTCTTGCCTGGAAAATTCCAGGGACAGAGGAGCCTGGTGGGCTACAGTCCATGGGGCTGCAAAGAGTTGGATGCAACTGAGCATGAACACACACACAGAGCCTCTTTTATAATGAGGAGAAACACTTTCTTCCCCCCATGTTTATCATAGTTTTTTAATATATACATATGTGGCTTTACTCACCATCTCACCGAGGCAGATATTGCCTGGGAGTCACCTAGTTCTGGCCCCCAAACCACTTGGTACAAATTCAAAGCATCTAAGGCCAGTCCTTTGCTCCTATATACTCCTTGGTTAACTTCTGAACAATAAGCCTCTTTTGTTCTCTCTTATATCTTTACCATCTTGCCATTGCCTGTTTTCTTTTCCTGATTCCTATAACTACTGACCCCATTCAACCATGGGGTCCTTTTGAAAATTTCATTCTATTGTTATCAAACTCCTATCCATCTTAAATTTGGGGGTAACAAGCTCTCTCTCTTTTTGCCTTAATTATATCTCGCCCCTTCCCAAGCGCCTTACTTTCTCCTGTTCAGTTCATTTCAGTAGAGGCTGCCAGGCCTGTCACCCCGTGAGCAGTGAATCCAAGAGGTGAGCTGGCATTTCAACAGATTGTCAATGTTGCTTCTGAACACGATTTCCCATCCTCTTGTAAAATCACATTCTATGTTTTTTTTTTTTTAACTTTACTGGAGTATAATGCTTTACAATGTTGTGTTAGTTCCTGCTGTATAGCTATACATATACACATATCCCTCCTTCTTGGACCTCCGTGCACACTCCCCTCATCCACTGCAATCCTACCCATCTAGGTCATCAGACAGCACTGAGCTGAGCTCCCTGAAAATTGTATTCTCTTTAGAGATTCACTACGATTCATATTCCATCCTCGAGCCATTCTAATTTGTAGCCAATCCACTTGCCAATTGGTTATCCATTTGCTCACCAAAGGCCCAACTCCCCGTCTTCCTCTCCTCACATAATTCTAGGAGATTTTAACATTCACGGACATAGATCATCCAACTTAAAGGCCTTGCAATGCCTTTAGCGCCTTATTCAAAAACTCACACCCTCAATCTTGTCAGGGCTTAGTAACTGCTCCACTTGAACACAACTTCCTGATTTCTATCTTCCACATCAACTTATTCCCATCTGCTAGCTTCACTCTGTTCAATTTTTCAATTTTCACACATGATGGCTCCACACACATTTACTGTCTGCAGAAGGGGTGGCTTCCCAGGGTACCTTCCGGTCACTTTACTCAGTCTTGATCAGCTCTCTTTTCGATTCCCATCAGCAAACATCCCCAAACTTACCCTAAGTCCTTCGTCCAAACAACTGCTGATTTCATTCCCAGCAGGTGACCTTGCCTTTACATCAGTGGAAAAATTGAGGTCATCAGGGAGGTCTCACTCAATCTCTCTGTAAACATATCTATATTCATTGCTTTTTACTTTCTTTCCTTCATTCTGGAAGTCGGCAACGTCCCTTCCTGGTTCAAGGCCAACCCAAGCCAGTGGCCCACCTCAATCTCCCTCTGTATCCACCCGTCCTTGCCCTGTCAGTCATCTCTTCCTCAGCCTCTTTACTGGATCCTCCCCTCAGCCCATAAACACCTGAAGACCTTTTCATTTTAAGAGGCCCTCACACCTGCGTCCTAGTCAACTCTCATTAAGCTTCTGTTCCTCCATTTTCAGCTCTTTTGAAATCACAGAAAAAACTGTTTTTTTTAAAAAAAGCTTTTCACCTCAGTTTTACCCCTTGAGCTCTGAAATCCGCCTTCCACATTCCTCTACTGAAACTTTTCCCTAAGATGCATAATGACCTAATTGCCAAATCTAACACACATCTTCCAGTTTTATGTAACCAGACTTCACTCTGTCTTTGACTCTGCTAATTGCTTTCTCCTTTCAAAGTGTAATCTTGTGTGCTTTTTTTATAAAAGCAGTGCTTGTTCATTACTGTTTTATTCTACTCAGGGCTATAACAAAATACCACAGTCTGGGTCAACTCTGAACAATAGAAATTTATTACTCACTGTGCTGGAGGCTGAAAGTCTGAGATCAAGGTGCCCAGTGGTCAGATGAAGACCCTCTTCCAGGCTGCAGACTTGTCACTGGATCCTCCCCTGGTGAAAGCAGCAGGGAGAGCTCTGAAACTTCTTTTATTATATAAAGCATTGATCCCATTCTCAAGGGCTCCACCCTTGGGACTTGACCACCTCCCAAATGGCCCCAACTTCTAACACCATCACTTTAGAATTTCAACATATGAATTTTGGAGGGACACATCATTCATACTATAGCAATTACAGAATATGTGGAAGATCTAGGAAAGTACAAAGAAGAAAAATAACATCATCTGTAAAGGCACTAATTGGTGATAACCACTGTTAATATTTTGAAGTATATAAATATACAAAGATACAGATATAAATACATAGATATAGATATATACAGACACAATTCTGTATAGGAGCTTTTATCTGCTTTTTATATAACCCATATCCTTAAATATTTTTGAAAATGATTATAAACTGCTGCATAATAGTCTATAAAGTGGATGAATTGCCATATATTAGCCATTTCTCTGGCAACCCACTCCAGTGTTCTTGCCTGGAGAATCCCAGGGACGGTGGAGCCTGGCAGGCTGCTGTCTATGCGGTCGCACAGAGTCAGACACGACTGAAGCGACTTAGCAGCAGTAGCAGCAGCTATTTCTCTACTACTAGATATTTCATCCATATTTTAAATCTTTTCTATTGTAACTAAAATTACTATACACCTCCTAGTATATAAGTCTTTGACCATTTCGTTTGGATTATCTCATTAGAATTATTGAAAAAGAACTACTGTGTGCAAGCGTATAAATATTCTCTAGGCTTGGCTGTACAATGCTGAGCTGACTCCCAGCAAAGTTGGAGTGACTCATGTCTCACTTGCAGTGAATATAAGGGCTTGTTTTCAAACTTTCTGCTCTATTTCCATTAAAATGTTCTTTGTTTATAATCTTCCTTGAAGCTGTGCTTGCCCAGCTTCCAGACCAAAGAAAGGACTCGAAGTCAGTGACAGAGACATCACTGGCTTAATGGATGGGGGAGCTTACCTGTCTGAATCGAGGTCCTGGAGTGACAGCGCAGCGAACACAGGAGACAGGATCGCCAGGCAGAACAGGGTGGCAGTCTTTGCTCCCAGGGGTGGGGGAGAGGAGATTACCAGTTATAAGGGAATAGACCTCAGATGGGCTCATTAGTTACCAGGGAAACCAGTAGAGGGCACGCCCCACACCGCCCCTTTGATGAGAACAATCTCCAGCTGGGGCCTGGGCCAAATATGTAGGAAGGTCAGAACTTTGCAGTTAGATACAGGTGAAGCAGGCACTAGTTGGGCAGGGGGCGGTGGTGGACAGAGAGCAAGACAATACCCATCTTGAGGGGCCTGACCACACAAATATCCTCTGTTCTATTTCCTGATAATATCCTTTTCTAGTTTTTCTTGTATTTATCTGCTTTGTGTGTGTGTGTGTGTGTGTGTGTGTGTGTGTGTGTGTGTGTGTGTGTGTTTAATCTCACATTTAGGACTTTACTTACCTATAACTACCCCTTCAAGTTGACGTTCCCTACACTTATATCCTAAATTCATTACCTTTCTCTCTTATTCCCTAGGATTTTTCTTATTCTACTCCTAGTTTGAGCTACTTCCACTAGGCAAGAGATTCCCAAATAAAAGACACCAGATCGGACCTCTCTCCTGAATTTTAGACTAATGCGTTGAACCATCAGGTTTCTCTGGTGACTCAGACAGTAAAGAATCTACCTGTAATGCAGGAAACTCGGGTTCAATCTCTGGGTCGGGAAGATTCCCTGGAGGAGGGCATGGCAACCCACTCCAGTATTCTTGCCTGGAGAATCCCATGGATAGGGAAGCCTGGCAGGCTACAGTCCATAGGGTCGCAAAGAGTCAGACGCAACTGAAGCAACTTAGCATGCAAACAGAGAATCATCCGTACTGCATCTCGTTTTTGTTATCTGAAAAAAACCCAAAATTCAGCCTGTCAAAATGATAAGTTGGGGGCTTCCCTGGTGGCTCAGTGGTAAAGAATCCACCTACCAATGCAGGAGACATGGGTTCAATCCCTGGGTCGGGAAGATCCCACATGCCGCAGGGCAACTAAGTCCATGCACCACAACTACTGCTCTAGAGTCCATGGGCTGCAACTACTGAAGCCCGCAGGCCTAGAGCCCGTGCTCTGCAATGAGAAGCGTGTGCACTGCAACTAGAGTAGCCCCCACTCACCACAACTAGAGAAAAACTCTTGCAGCAGCAAAGACCAGCACAGCCAAACATAAACAAAATTAGAAAAAAAAAAAAAAGATAAGTTGGTAGTACAACCAGTCAAGGAGTCACACAAACTTGAAACACAGAAGACAAATTTCCCTTTTCTCTCTTGGTCAACCTCCCCACCACAGGCCCCATCACAAGAAGAGAAGATTCTCAATTTAATTGCCATGTACCCGAAGACAAAACATACTAAAGATAGGAACATTCTCAAATTTCTTATTCTTTTTCTTGTTTGAAAGACAAACCCATGGAGGATTTTGTTATTGGTAGAAGCGATTTAAAGCCAAAAGTAGGGCTAAAGCTTTTATTTCTGACTTTCAATCCAGAATAGTACTCTTTTCTTTGGAAGTTGTGTGTTCTAACCTATGTGTGTAAGCTTTAAAAAAATCAGCAAACCATATAAGCATACAAAAAATTTAAAATCATATTCCTTCTAAGCTGGAAGGCATAGTCGACACATTCAGTTGAATGCCATCACTTTGTCTCTTAACAGTCTAGGAGGAACGTCCCTGGTGGGCAGTGGCTAAAATTGCATGAAACCAAAGAAAGGGACCCAGGTTCAATCCCTGGTCGAGGAACTAGATCCCACATGCTGCAACTAAGACCCAGTGCAGATAGAGAGACAGACAGATAAATAGGTAGATAAGTAGGTAGACAGGTAGATATTAAAAAAAGTCTAGGACCCAGAGATGTTTCATGGCTTACTCAAAGAAGCATAGTTACTTAGTACCAGATATCACTAAAATTAATTCTTGTAACTCTTGTTCCAGTGTTCATTTCAGTACATAAATATTTCTACATGTTCTTCACCCTTGTCCTCTGAGAAACTCTACAAATAGATACTCATGCACGAGTAACTGCTGGAAAATCCTGCACATCACATCTTTTAGAGAATCTTAACCAGAGCTATAGTATGATATTTGTGGACTCAAGACACTTTTGCCTTTGTGGGCTACTTTCTCCATAGAAAATTACTAAAATATCGCTTATGACTGTGGGCCTCCCTTGTCGCTCAGCTGATAAAGAATCGGCCTGCAAAGCAGGAGACCTGGGTTTGATCCCTGGCTTGGGAAGATCTCCTGGAGAAGGGAAAGGCTACCCACTCCAGTATTCTGGCCTAGAGAATTCCATGGACTGTATAGTCCATGGGGTCGCAAAGAGTTGGACACGACTGAATGACTTTCACTTCACTTCACTTCACTTCATTGTAAAGTAATCCAGGCTGGATTCATTATTATGTTTTCATTTTTCTTCTTATTTGAAAAGACATAAAACATTTTTTGTGTGCTCCTAAAAGTATTGTGGATCTCAGGCATTGTGCCTATAGTGCCTAGTGGATAAATCTTCAGTCATGTCCAATTCTTTGCGACCTCATGGACTGTAGCTGCCCAGGCTCCTCTGTCCAGGGATTCTCCAGACAAAAATACTGGAATGGGTTGCACTGCCTTCTCCAGGGGATCTTCCTGACCCATGAATCGAACCCTGGTTTTCTGCATTGCAGGCAGATTCTTTACCATCTCAGCCACCAGGGAAGCAGTGCATAAATCAGCCCTGTACATAATACATGGTAAAGACTCGCAGAAGTCTTGCAAAGAGAAAACCTATTTACCTAGCATTTCCAAAATTATTGTTCACAGGGTCCTATTAACATCTCAAAGATCAGCAGTGTCCTATAAAACAGAGTTTAGAAAAAAATGTTTTCTGCTCTCAAATTGCAATGATACTCACTTTGCAGAAAGGAAGATGGTGATGCAAAAATTAAGTTACTCTTCTAGGCCGTGGTTGAGATCTCTGAATTAGCTGTAAAATATCCATAAAGGCCTGTTTAAGATGTTTTATAGAGCAGACAAGCACATCAAATTTTCACATGTGGTTCATATTAATGTATGGAATACTTGACAATTATATTTCATTAACACATCTTTATAGTACATGGGAATGGTAATACACCATTAACTCATGCTTTTGGTTCTTATACTAATCAAATAAAATTAGGATGCCTATAAAACTTGATTTCCAACTCATTTTCAGAAGATGGATAATAGAAATTTTCCGAATTAGCAGACAGTATTTATTGCATACAGTGACTGCCTTAAAATGTGACTGCATTCTCTATACTTTTATGAATCTTTTGACACATTGCTCTGGAGCAATTAACCAGGATCGCTTGTCTTTAACAACTGCTAATATTCCTTTTGAGAACAAGGTTATCTTAAGAATATCACCAGGGAAACTTGGGACTTTATCTGAGATCTGGAATGACAGCTGCTGCTGTGAATCCAGAGAAGTATCTCCTTTCTCAAGGGTATGAGTTGGAGATTGGGATTGCCATATATACCTTACCATGGGTAAGACAGATTGCTAGTGGGAAGCTTCTGTATACAACAAGAAGCTGAGGTCAGTGCTGTGTGATAACCTAGAGTGGTGGGACAGGAAGAGGGAAAGGATATATGTATACTTACGGCTCATCACTTCGATGTACAGCAGAAACTAACACAATGTTGTAAAACAACTATATCTCAATTTAAAAAAATTAAGCATGCAATCTAGGGTATGAGTTAGAAGCAGATGCCATTTGGGGAGCTGCATATAGCCTTTACACATGTGATTCAAGCAGTTAGGTTCAGTTCAACAATATTCACCGAGTGCCTTCAGTGTGCGAGGTAACAGGCACAAATGAGACATGAGTTATGCATACCTCTCACCATGGGGTATTAAAACTTGCTCTGTACATATTAGATTTGAGCCTTAAGTCACAGAGGCTGTGTAAAGGAGAAAAAGAAAGATATACCCATCTGAATGCAGAGTTCCAAAGAATGGCAAGGAGAGATAAGAAAGCCTTCCTCAGTGATCAATGCAAAGTAGAGGAATATAATAGAATGGGAGACTAGAGATCTCTTCAAGAAAATTAGAGATACCAAGGGAACATTTCATGCAAAGATGGGCTCAATAAAGGACAGAAATGGTATGGACCTAACAGAAGCAGAAGATATTAAGAAGAGGTGGCAAGAATACACAGAACAACTATACAAAAAAGATCTTCATGACCCAGATGACCTCAATGGTATGATCACCTTGAGCCAGATGTCCTGGACTGTGAAGTCAAGTGGGCCTTAGGAAGTATCACTATGAACAAAGCTGGTGGAGGTATGGAATTCCAGCTGAGCTATTTCAAATCCTAAAAGATGATGCTGTGAAAGTGCTGCACTCAATATGCTAGCAAATTTGGAAAACTCAGTAGTGGCCACAGGACTGGAAAAGGTCAGTTTTCATTCCAATCCCCACAAAAGGGCAATGCCAAAGAATGCTCAAACTACTGCACAACTGTACTCATCTCACACGCTAGCAAAGCAATGCTCAAAATTCTCCAAGGCAGGCTTCAACAGTATGTGAACCAAGAACTTGTAGATGTTTAAGCTGGATTTCGAAAAGGCAGAGGAACCAGAGATCAAATTGCCAACATCCGTTGGATCCTAGAAAAAGCAAGAGAATTCCAGAAAAGCATATACTTCTGCTTTATTAACTATGCCAAAGCCTTTGACTGTGTGGATCACAATAAATTCTGGAAAATTCTTCAAGAGATGGGAATACCAGACCACCTCACCTGCCTCTTGAGAAATCTGTCTGCAGGTCAAGAAGTGACAATTAGAACTGGACATGGAGCAGCAGACTGGTTCCAAATCAGGAAAGGAGTATGTCAAGGCTGTATATTGTCACCCTGCTTATTTAACTTACATGCAGAGTACATCAGGCAAAATGCCAGGCAGGATGAAGCACAAGCTAGAATCAAGATTGCCATGAGAAATATCAATAACCTCAGATATTCAGATGACACCATCCTTATGGCAGAAAGCAAATAAGAACTAAAGAGCCTCTTGATGAAAGTGAAAGAGGAGAGTGAAAAAGCTGGCTTAAAACTTAACATTCAGAAAACAAAGATCATGGCACCTGGTCCCATCACTTCATGGCAAATAGATAGGGAAACAATGGAAACAGTGATAGACTTCATTTTCTTGGGCTCCAAAATCACTGCAGATGGTGACTTCAACCATGAAATTAAAAAAAAAATGCTTGCTCTTTGGAAGAAAAGCTACAAACAGCCTAGACAGCATATTAAAAAGCAGAGACATTACTTTGTTGACAAAGGTCTGTCTAGGCAAAGCTATGGTTTTTCCAGTAGTCATGTATGGATGTGAGAGTTGGACCATAAAGAAAGCTGAGTGCTGAAAAATTGATGCTTTTGAACTGTGGTGTTATAGAAGACTCTTGAGAGCTCCTTGGACTGCAAGGATATCAAATCAGTCCATCCTAAAGGAAATCAGTCCTGAATATTCATTGGAAGGACCAATGCTGAAGCTGAAACTCCAATACATTGGCCACCTGATGTGAAGAACTGACTCATTGGAAAAGTCCCTGATGCTGAAAAAGATTGAGGAAAAGGGGACGACAGAAGATGAGATGGTTGGATGGCCTCACTGACTCTATGGACATTAGTTTGAGCAAGGTCAGGAGTTGGTGAAGGACAGGGATGCCTGGCATGCTGCAGTCCATGGAGTCACAAAGAATCAGACAGGACTGAGTGACTGAAGTGAACTGATATGGGGGCAGCAAAGGAAGATGTTTTACAGTCCAGTTAGTGCAAAACGGAAAGTAAGAAAGAAGGTGAGGAGGTGAATGGGCTTACTGAGGGGTGGTGGAGGAGAAAATGTCAGGAAAGAACTCCTAAAGAAAGTAATGTCTGAAAAATATGATGCACTCTGTTTCTATTTCCTAATATACATAAAGTAGAATTATTTGGAACATGCATGCAGCCAAGTTTCCTTTTATATTTAGAGAATAATTTGAAATTGCAGACTTGAGAGAGATGATGGGTTATTACATGAGAGTTGAGTTACTTGTTTCTATAGCAAGGAAGGCACTTCAATATGGAGTAAGAAGTCTGAAAATCAGAGTTAGAAACCTGCAGTAATCAAATCTCTTCTAGTTCAATACTTTTATAGAGATTCTATGATACACTGGCAGGTGATGAGTCAGGATAAGATAAGCTTAGGCCATGGTAACAAAGAAAGAAAGAAAAATCTCAGTGGCTTAACACAAAATTTATTTTTACTCACAAAACCTGACGAGGATCTGGAGATTCTCTATGGTAAACAATGCCGTGAGATGAGCAGAGATGCAGGCTGTCTTGATCTTCCATCTCCATCAATTCAACACAAGACCTTCTCTATAATTGCTGTGGTGAGGAAGAAAATCCTAGAAAGTCAAACACTGGCTGTGAAATACTTTGGTCTGAAAGTGACACCTAATATGCCTGCTCACAATTCATTGGCCAAAACTAATTGGCCAAAATTAGTTTTGGCCAAACCCAAGGTGGAATGTTTTCCTATATTTGAAGGAGCGGAAATTTAGATATGGAAGAACACAGATGTCTCTACCACAACTGTCTTTAGACAGGAACTACATGTTCGAAGACTTAACTGTCTGAAAATAATAGTGGATATTTTTTTTCAAAAGATTAAAAAAAGAATAGAGTCAGACTATTTAAGTTTTCTATGTGGATTTTCAAGCAGCTTCTTTTTTTTTTTTTTTTCATTCATGGAAAATTTTATTTATTTATTTATTTTTTATTATTATTATTTTTTTTTCCAGTGGGTTTTGTCATACATTGATATGAATCAGCCATGGATTTACATGTATTCCCAATCCAGATCCCCCCTCCCACCTCCCTCTCCACCCGATTCCTCTGGGTCTTCCCAGTGCACCAGGCCGGAGCACTTGTCTCGTGCATCCCACCTGGGCTGGTGATCTGTTTCACCATAGATAGTATACATGCTGTTCTTTTGAAATATCCCACCCTCACATTCTCCCACAAAGTTCAAAAGTCTGTTCTGTATTTCTGTGTCTCTTTTTCTGTTCTGCATATAGGGTTATCGTTATCACCTTTCTAAATTCCATATACATGTGTCAGTATGCTGTAATGTTCTTTATCTTTCTGGCTTACTTCACTCTGTATAATGGGCTCCAGCTTCATCCATCTCATTAGGACTGGTTCAAATGAATTCTTTTTAACGGCTGAGTAATATTCCATGGTGTATATGTACCACAGCTTCCTTATCCATTCATCTGCTGATGGGCATCTAGGTTGCTTCCATGTCCTGGCTATTATAAACAGTGCTGCGATGAACATTGGGGTGCACGTGTCTCTTTCAGATCTGGTTTCCTCAGTGTGTATGCCCAGAAGTGGGATTGCTGGGTCATATGGCAGTTCTATTTCCAGTTTTTTAAGAAATCTCCACACTGTTTTCCATAGCGGCTGTACTAGTTTGCATTCCCACCAACAGTGTAAGAGGGTTCCCTTTTCTCCACACCCTCTCCAGCATTTATTGCTTGTAGACTTTTGGATAGCAGCCATCCTGACTGGTGTGTAATGGTACCTCATTGTGGTTTTGATTTGCATTTCTCTAATAATGAGTGATGTTGAGCATCTTTTCATGTGTTTGTTAGCCATCTGTATGTCTTCTTTGGAGAAATGTCTGTTTAGTTCTTTGGCCCATTTTTTGATTGGGTCATTTATTTTTCTGGAATTGAGCTGCAGGAGTTGCTTGTATATTTTTGAGATTAATCCTTTGTCTGTTTCTTCATTTGCTATTATTTTCTCCCAGTCTGAGGGCTGTCTTTTCACCTTACTTATAGTTTCCTTTGTAGTGCAAAAGCTTTTAAGTTTCATTAGGTCCCATTTGTTTAGTTTTGCTTTTATTTCCAATATTCTGGGAGGTGGGTCATAGAGGATCTTGCTGTGATTTATGTCGGAGAGTGTTTTGCCTATGTTCTCCTCTAGGAGTTTTATAGTTTCTTAACTGGTTCTGTACAGTTTGAAGCTTAAAGATCTATGACAGCTTTTAGGAAGTAAGCACAGAATCCTCAGAAAGGTAAGGTCAATAGCCTCTGTGAATATTTAAGTTTTCTAGAGTAACAGAATGTTTAGTATTTTTTATGCTGATTTAGCTTTCTCAACATGGAACATGCTCATTAATTGCAGCACTCGAAGATTTCTAGCTTCACTTACAGAATGAAACTCTCTGGAGGTAAGCAAGTCCAAGCTTTCCTGGGGATTATTATGTACACTAAGGCCTGAGAACCTTCTATACAGAGGAAGCAGATGGCCCATGCTGGGGAAAGGAAAGAGGAGGCTTTCTTGAAATCCAATTGTGAAGCAGAACTTACCTTGAGGCTTCCCTGGTTGAAGGCAAGGAGGAGTTCTGATTTAAGTCATCTTGATGCTGGTGAAAAGAAATCTCAACAAGGAGGACCCTCCTCCTGGGAGCAGCCCAGCTATCCATTTCACAGGAAAGGGCTCCCATGCTCCTAGTCTGGATCTAGTTTGAGCACAGAGCTGACTGAAGACTTGTGCTTTCCACTCTGATGTTTTTATTTTCACCTCTTGTCTTTTCTGTGTACCTTCATCTAGTCTTATTGCTTTATCTTCTGTATGCTAACTTCTTGCAAATATATATTCCTAGAGCGAACTTCTTTTCCAGAAATTCAGACTTCTGGAGTCCAGAATTCCAGAAGTCCTGGAGTCCAGTAGTCCAGAATTTCAGACTATTGTTGTTCAGCATTTCCATTCAGATGGCTAGTAGGCTTTTCAGAGATAACATGTCTAAAATGGAGCCCCTAAATGATCTTCCGCTAACCATGTTCTTTCCATGGACTGACTGACTCCATCTCAGTTTATGGCAACTTTGTTGGTTCAGGCCAGGTTCTTGGATTCATACTTGACTTCCCTTTCTCCAACGTATACCATCCAATTCCAATCTTCTAACAAATGTTAACTTTGCTTTCAAAATAAACCCAAGATCTCATCACTTCTTCACTCCCACTATTACCGCTCCAGTCTGAGTCCCCAGCATCTTTTATCTGACTTAAATGGTCTGTCTTCTTCTTTCAAGTCCCTGTTAGTGTATTCTCACCATGGCAGTCAACACAACCCTGTTAAAATATTATGATAGATCATATCCACTGTTGTGTTCAATATCCTCCAAAGGGCTCCCCACATCACTCAGAGGGAAAAACAGATAGAAGTTCTGACAATGTTCTGCAAGGCCTTGAAGGATCTTATCCTTCTTTCCAACCTTATCTCTTTCTCCACTTTCCCCTTTTCACTCATTTAAGATACACTAAACTTTTTTATGTCCTTTAACACACCAGTCCTGGTCTCTCCTTTGTACCTGCTCTTTCACCTGCCTGGATAATCTTCCTGGAATATTTGCAGGTCATACTTCAGGTCTTTGTTCAAAGAGCATCTTCTCAATGAGAATAGAATGATATGTGCTCAGGAGAAAAATGGAAGGGATATAATGTGCTGTATTGGAAGAAGGGTGGTCCAGGGTAGCTAAGATGTCACCCTCCTCTCAACCTAGCACATTAGATCCCCTTTCTTTCACCCTAATACTTACCATGTCTTGTTACTATCTTCATTCTATTTGGGTTGGCCAAAACCTTCATTTGGCTTTAACAAGAAGCTGGTACAGAAAACCCCAAATGAACTTGTTCGCCAACCCAATACCTCAGTTTATAAAGGTTCTTGAAAGCAAGCTTTTTTCTGTTTGTTTGTTTCCTACACTGATGTGTCTTAACATCTAGAACAGTGCCTAGCACACAGTCACTCAAAAAATATTTCTTGAAAGAATGAAGTAATATTTGCCTTTTAATGACAACCAGCTCTTGGGACACATTGTTCTGATATCCATATTTTATTGAAGTTTTGTGACTGGGGTATTTTCCCCAACTTCCTATATATCTTAAACTAACACTTTTCCCTCAAAATTTCTAAGTTGGAAAGAATAAACTCTGAGACAAGTGACACAAAGTGAGCATAATGACCAGTGCTTTGGCCCCCCAAGAGGAGAAAATTCCAGAGAACAAGACAGAGTAAAAGGAATGGGACAAAAATGTATACAAACATGGAGGTATGGAGCTGTGGTAGGCAGCTGCTAAAATGACTTCCAGGGATCCTTGCCTCCTCGGATTCAACAGAAATCTCCTTCCTCTCAATTTGGGCTGGACCTAGTAACTCACTTTTAACAAATAGAATAGAGCAAAAGGGATGGCATGTCATTTCCAAGATTTGGCTACCAGGTGATTTACTATCTATGTTGCTCAACCTGTCTTCTCTCTCATCTTCTCACTCCGCTGAAGCAAAATGCCATGTGATGAGCTGTTGCATGCAAAGGTCCAGATGACAAGGAAATAAGCCTCCACCAACAGGCAGTCCGTCTGGAATGTAGCAAAATGGTACTAAGGGACCTATCTGCAGGGCTGGAGGTAGAGACACAGATGTAGAAAATGGATTTACGGACACAGCTGAGGGGGAAGGAGAGAGTGGGATGAACTGAGAGAGTAGCATTGATGTATACACACTACAGTGAATAAACTAGACAGCTAGTGGGAAGTTGTGGTAGAGCACGGGGGGCTCAGCCCAGTGCTCTGTGATGACCTAGAGGGGTGGGATGGCGGAGGGAAGGAGGCTCAAGGGGGAAGGGCCATATGTATATACATAGCGTAAACATATGGGATACACACACACACACACACACACACCCCTGTGATTCACTTTGTTGAACAGCAGAAACACATTATAAAGCAACTATAAATAAATAAATAAATACTAATAAATAGGCAGTCTGATACGGCTTTCATTCTGACTGCCTATGAGAAGGTGAATCCTTCCAATGGGCAGAGGAAGCCTGGAAGCACACACTTTACACTTTGGAGGAGCCTTGAGAAGACGGCTGCCCTGGCCAATACCTTGGTTGGTTGCAGCCTGAGAGACCCTGAGCCAGAGGACCTAGGGAAGCCATTCCTAGTTTTCTGATCCACAGAAACTGAGATAACTATTAAAATGCTATTTTGAAGCGTAAGTTTTGAGGGCACTCTGTTACTAATCTATAAATAATAAATACAATGGACATACAGTAAAAGGTATGATTGCATATATGACTACTTTTTTAAGGAAATGTAAAGCATTGATAATAAATTAGTGATAATTTTGAGTGAGGACCTATATCCAGAGTGAAGAAGAGAAGTGAAGTGAAAGTCGCTCAGTCGTGTCCAACTCTTTGCAACCCCATGGACTATATAATCCATGGAATTCTCCAGGCCAGAATACTGGAGTGGGGAGCCATTCCCTTCTCCAGGGAACATTCCCAACCCAGGGATCGAACCCAGGTCTCCCACATTGCAGGCGGAATAGCATTTATCAAACTAGTTGTATTTATTCATCCATATCAGAACTATTATATTTAGAAGCAACTCAGTGACAGGCAGAATTCAAGATGAAAAAAAAATACCTACTTTAATAGAGTTTATAATCTAGCATTGGGTGAGAGTGATGAGTCCAGAAACACGTGATTAATAAATTCAGGCAAAATAAAACTGAGTTACAATCTGTAGACACCCTGGCCATGGGAGTGAAGCATCTCTTTTGAAAGCCTCTTGCAATCTGTAACCACTGAGTTGAATTCACACTAATGAGAATTCACACTGATTTGGCCATGGGAAAATCTGTGGGCTGAGCACTGTAGACAGAAAGAATGGCCAGTGCTAAGCTAGGAATAAGAAGATTATGAGCTAGAGGGTGGATCATGTAGAGTGTTTGAATTTTATTCTAAAGGCAGTAGAAAGCCTTTTATAGAGTTTAAACAGAGAGTAGAACATTGCATTTTACATGTTTAGATGGTCACTCTGGCTTCTGTTAAAAAAAAACAAAACAAAACAAAAAAGAGTTGTGGTGGATAGGAGATTAGGGAAAGGGAGAAAGTTAGGAGACAATACAGGGTTACGTACTTTATTGGCCATGGAGCACAGAGCCAACAAGTTCTTGTATGAGAGGAGGCTGTGAGGCTATAGCAGGCTCACAAGCCGGTCTTAACATCTTGTCAACATAATCTGAATGACTGGCAAATTGGTTTGTGCATGGGGTGATGTTAGGGGAATAAAAAGAAGTCACATTTGCAGGCAACTTATCTGTTCTGGGGACAGGGTTAAGTTTACTTCTGCTAATCAAAAGAACACTTAAAGATACATTAGACTTGGTATTTTGTGCAAGTAACAACTCCTCATTGCTCAAGAAGAAAATGCAACTTTGATGTTTTTAAAACAGCTGTTAGCATTTTTATGTGTATGTTCATAAGTAAGATTTTTATGACCTTGAAGACTAGCCTCACAGCACTATAAACCAATTAAATGTTAAACATAGTGTCTCTCAACCTTGGTAGTAAGTATTCCACATAGAAACGACTTTTTAACTGCCTTTATGCTAATTAGGATTCTAAGTAAAAAACAAATTAGGAGAAGAGATATACTTTGTTGACTGGCCTTATCAACTGCCATGAAAAAGAAAGAAAATTATCAAATGTGGCATGGGATGGGAAAGTTGAAATGCTTACAGCTGTTACTTTGACAAACTGCTAACTTGATGCTGACTCATAGTCCAATGGGTTATGGAAAACTAAAGAGACCACAAAAGAGAGGCAAAGTAGGAAGTGGGTACAAACTTTACAAAGAAAGTTACAAAGAAGAGAATAAAAGATGTAATTTAATTAAAAACTATTTGGGAGAACTCCCCTGGTGCTCCAGTGGCTAAGGCTCCTGCTCCCAATGCAAGGGGCCCTGGTTCAATTCCAGGTCAGGGAGCTAGATTCCACATGCCATAACTAACACTCGGTGTAGACAAGTAAATAAAAATATATCTTTAAAAATTATTTTTGAGCCCAATAGAAAATAAGCCACTTATATTTGACCACTAAAAAAACTATTTTAAGGAGTAGGAAATTGCAACTCACTCCAGTATTCTTACCTGGGAAATCCCATGGCCAGAGGAGCCTGATGGGCTACAGTCCACATGGTTGCAAAGAGTTGGATGCAACTGAGTGACTAAACAACAATGATCCTAGTTACTACCTGAATCCCTGAGGGCAACCACAATGCTGACTTCTAACCTCCATAGAATATCTCTTCCTGTCTTATAAAGGAGTCATAGAGTATATTACTCTTTTATATCTGTCTTCTTTTATTCAATTTTACTTATGTGTTGCAAACGGCAACACATTCTCATTGTTGTATAGTATGAGTGTATCACAATGTATTAATTCATTGCATTGTTGATAGATATTTGGATTACTTCCAGATTTTTGTATTATAAATGACAATACCTGCCCTACCCCAGCCTGCATGCTTAGTCACTCAGTCGTGTCTGGCTCTTTGCAACCCCATGGTTGCAACTGCCAGGTTCCTCTGTCAGTGGGATTCTCCAGGCAAGCATACTGGAGTGGATTGCTACTTCCTCCTCTGGGGGCTCATCCTGACCCAGGGATCGAACCCCGGTCTCTTACATTGCAGGCAGATTCTTTACTGTCTGAGCTACCAGGAAAGCTCAGCCACTTCCAGATTTGGTTATTATAAATGGTGCTGTGATGGATATTCTTAGACTCATAATTCTCTGGAGCATATATGTGAGCGTGGAGGAGTTGGATCATAGAGTGCACATATGTTCAGTTTTTTTTTTTAATTAATTTATTTTTTCAGTGGGTTTTGTCATACATCGACATGAATCAGCAATAGATTTACACGTATTCCCCATCCCGATCCCCCCTCCCACCTCCCTCTCCACCCGATTCCTCTGGGTCTTCCCAGTGCACCAGGCCCGAGCACTTGTCTCATGCATCCCACCTGGGCTGGTGACCTGTTTCACCATAGATAATATACATGCTGTTCTTTCGAAACATCCCACCCTCACCTTCTCCCACAGAGTTCAAAAGTCTGTTCTGTACATCTGTGTCTCTTTTTCTGTTTTGCATATAGGGTTGTCGTTACCATCTTTCTAAATTCCGCAGCACTGTTTATAATAGCCAGGACATGGAAGCAACCTAGATGCCCATCAGCAGATGAATGGATAAGGAAGCTGTGGTACATATACACCATGGAATATTACTCAGCCGTTAAAAAGAATTCATTTGAACCAGTTCTAATGAGATGGATGAAACTGGAGCCCATTATACAGAGTGAAGTAAGCCAGAAAGATAAAGAACATTACAGCATAGACAATGCTAAACTATTTTCCCAAGTACCTATACCAATGATCACTCTGACCAGCAGTATCTGAGAATTCTAGTTGCTCCACATTCTTGACACTTGTCAGGTTATTTTTTAAATTAATTTAAATTAAATGGAATATAACTGCTTTACAATATTGTGCTAGTTTCTGCCATATATCAACATGAATCACCCATAGGTATACATATGTCCCCTCCTTCTTGAAGCTCCCTCCATACCTCCGCACCCCTCTAGGTTGTTACAGAGCACGAGGTTGAACTCCCTGTGTTATACAACAACTTCCCACTGGCTCTATTTCACATACGGTAATGCATATGTTTCCATACTACTGTCTCAATTCATCTCTCCCTCTCCTTCCAAATAGTTGTGAATAGAAGAGAAGCGAAAGGCAAAGGAGAAAAGGAAAACAGACCCATTTGAATGCAGAGTTCCAAAGAATATCAAGGAGAGATAAGAAAGCCTTCCTCAGTGATCAATGCAAAGAAATAGAGGAAAACAACAGAATGGGAAAGACTAGATATCTCTTCAAGAAAATTAGAGATACCAAGGGAACATTTCATGCAAAGATGGGCTCAATAAAGGACAGAAATGGTATGGACCTAACAGAAGCAGAAGATATTAAGAAGAGGTGGCAAGAATACACAGAACAACTATACAAAAAAGATCTTCATGACCCAGATAATCACGATGGTGTGATCAGTCACCTAGAGCCAGACATCCTGGACTGTGAAGTCAAGTGGGCCTTAAGAAGTATCACTACAAACAAAGCAAGTTGGATGGAATTCTAGCTGAGCTATTTCAAATCCTGAAAGATGATGCTGTGAAAGTGCTGCACTCAATATGCCAGCAAATCTGGAAAACTCAGTAGTGGCCACAGGACTGGAAAAGGTCAGTTTTCATTCCAATCCCCACAAAAGGGCAATGCCAAAGAATGCTCAAACTACTGCACAACTGTACTCATCTCACACACTACCAAAGCAATGCTCAAAATTCCCCAAGGCAGTCTTCAACAGTACATGAACCAAGAACTTCCAGATGTATAAGCTAGATTTAGAAAAGGGAGAGGAACCAGAAATCAAATTGCCAACATCCGTTGGATCCTAGAAAAAGCAAAAGAGTTCCAGAAAAGCATATACTTCCGCTTTATTGACTATGCCAAAGCCTTTGACTGTGTGGATCACAACAAACAGTGGAAAATTCTTCAAGAGATGGGAATACCAGACCACCCCACCTGCCTCTTGAGAAATCTGTATGTAGGTCAAGAAGTGACAATTAGAACTGGACATGGAGCAGCAGACTGGTTCCAAATCAGGAAAGGAGTACGTCAAGGCTGTATATTGTCACCCTGCTTATTTAATTTATATGCAGAGTACACCATGAGAAATGCTGGGCTGGATGAAGCACAAGCTGGAATCAAGATTGCTGGGAGAAATATCAATAACCTCAGATATTCAGACGACACCACCCTTAAGGCAGAAAGTGAAGAAGAACTAAAGAGCCTCTTGATGAAAGTGAAAGAGGAGAGTGAAAAAGTTGGCTTAAAACTTAACATTCATAAAACTAAGATCATGGCACCTGGTCCCATCATTTCATGGCAAATAGATGGGGAAACATTGATAGACTTTATTTTTTTGGGCTCCAAAATCACTGCAGATGGTGATTGCAGCCATGAAATTAAAAGACACTTGCTCCTTGGAAGAAAAGTTATGACCAACCGAGATAGCATATTAAAAAGCAGAGACATTACTTTGCCACCAAAAGTCCATCTAGTCAAAGCTATGGTTTTTCCTGTAATCATGTGTGGATGTGACAGTTGGACTATAAAGAAAGCTGAGCACTGAAGAGTTGATGCTTTTGAACTGTGGTGTTGGAGAAGACTCTTGAGAGTCCCTTGGACAGCAAGGAGATCAAACCAGTCCATCCTAAAGGAAATCAGTCCTGAATATTCATTGGAAGGACTGATGCTGAAGCTGAAACTCCAATACTTTGGCTACCTGATGCGAAGAACTGACTCATCTGAAAAGACCCTGATGCCGGGAAAGATTGAAGGAGGGAGGAGAAGGGGACGACAGAATTGAGATGGTTGGATGGCATCACCGACTCTATGGACATGAGTTTGAGTAAACTCTGGGAGTTGGTGATAGACAGTGAAGCCTGGCATGCTGCAGTCCATGGAGTCACAAAGAGTTGGACATGACTGAGCGACTGATGTGAACTGAACTCTCCTTCCCCCACTGTGTCCACAAGTCTGTTATGCCTGTCTCTATAGTCTATTCCTGCCCTGCAAATAGCTTCATCAGTACCATCTTTCTAGATTCCATATATATGCATTAATGTATGATATTTGTTTCTCTCTTTCTGACTTACTTCACTCTGTGTAATAGGGTCTAGGTTCCTCCACTATGTTTTTACATTTTAGTCAAGCTAATAGGAAACAGAAAAAAATTATTATATGTTTGACACAACTGATGAACTGTAAGAAATGAGACTAGAGTTTACCTTGCTCCGAGGAACATTTCTCTTTAAAGGATCCAAGACTGATGGCATTCAGTCCATGAATTTACAATTTACTTTTGTAAATACTAGTTGATGGAAGGGTTAATAATGTTTTCATCACCATGATTAAGTTTTTGCTATTTACCTTTTACAATCTTTACATGAAGCATGAAATCCTTAAATAGGACTACAAATTGGAATGAAAGCTTTAGCAGCCTTGACAATGTAAAATAAAGGAAAAGCTGATGATAGGTGAGAAGTGGAATAAAAAAAAACAGAAAAAAGGGGGGATATATTCATCTCACAATGTAGAAAGTAGAAAAATGACAGTTAAAACTTGATAGGGCATTACATAGAGATTAAGGTGCCTTATTTAAAGCTGCAAAAGCAAACAATAAAAACAATAATAATAACATGGGGAATATATGGAGAAAGTGGAGTTTTATGTATATTATTGAAAGTTATAATAGCAATCAATAGGAAATCGTACAGTTTGCATAATTAATAAAAAACAGAAGTAAGAGATGGGGAATTAGGGTTAATATTATTGAATAAAATCTATATTTTCATAGAAACTTGTAAATAGACATAATTTAAAAGTTGATAAAGCAAGAACAGATGCATAAGCATATTATTCAGACTTACTAAGATAAACACCCAAAGAACTAAAAAAGGTTAAAGAGGTTGCACCTGGAAAATGGCCCTGAAGGTGTGACAAGCAAGGCCTAGAGATGGTTGCTTTTCATTGTTATCTTTTCTGTACTACTTAATTGTTCGCTACCATCTGTATGTATTGGGTTGACCGAAAAGTTCATTCAGGTTTCCATAAGCTGTTCCCCAATGAACTTTTTGGCCAACCCAAAGTTACTTAGCTATAAAAGAATGAAGTTTCAAAAGTAAGATTTATTTGGGGAGATGATCAAGTATAGTCCTCTTGCTGTGAGTGATTTCAGCTTTTACTTTGGAGAGAGAAGAAATAAAAGAGAGAATCTTAAATGAGAATGAATATGCATTATGGGATCCAGAAATTGGGAAGCCAGAAAAGAAAATTGAGAAAGGTACGTTAAGGGGAAAAAAAGGATCACTATCAGGTTGAAAATAAATGGTAAACAAAGATTCTTATTTTACTTAGAATGTTTCCTTCAAAATTCCATCTGATTTGAAATAATTCATGGTTTGAAAACTTGGGCAACGGATCCAGAAATGCTGGTATTAATAGAATGGGCTGACTTTCCAATCTCTCAACTTCCTAGGTCAATTCATGGTTTACACTATTTCCAAATAAATTGTAATGTCAATCTGATCTTATCACGTCCTCCTCAAAGCCTCCAGTGGCTCCTCAATACCTATTCAATTAACTATTACATCCTCACCTTGATATTCTGGGCCCTGAATGATAGGGATTCAACATCTAAGTTGCCTGTGGTTACACTACTGGTAAGCGTTAATGTGGAAATTTAAACAGAAGTAGCATTGCCTTTGAAGCCTAGGCTCTTTCATTCAATACACGCAGCCTCTCATGTGAAACTCACATGTGCACATATAAATCCATGTAAGAATGGTCATGGCAGGCCTGCCGTGGGGGGCGGGGCAGGAAGCGCCTGGGGCGGCAGAGCCCATGTCGGCCGTGAGGCGCTCGGGCTACCACCCCAGTGACGGCCTGTCTTATGGCCGCTACTATGGGCCTGGGGGTGGAGATGTGCCTGTGCACCCGCCTCCGCCCATCTACCCCCTGGCACCCCGAGCCTCCCCAGCCTCCCATTTCCTGGCGGGGCACGGGGGCGGCCCAGAGAAGACCACCTGGCCAGGGGGAAGGAGGAGGAGGCAATGGCTACTAGGCATCTGGAGGCGCATCAGAACCAGGTCATGCAGGCAGAGGCCACCAGGAGCAGCCACCATATCCTAGTTACAATTCTATTGGAATTCTGCTGCCCTACCTCGGGCTCCTTACCCAAGTACCGGAAATGCAAATTTCCGGTTTGAATTCTAGAGTTTGAATTCTTATACAAAGGGGGGATATGGCCCACCATCCCCCACTGGCCTGGGGAGAAATACTGCCTCATACCCTGGGGCCTATTACACACCTGGGTATGCTCAGACCAATTACTCCACAGAGGTTCCAAGCACCTACCCTTCACCTGGCAACAGCCCAACACCAGTCTCCTGTTGGATATACCCCCAGCAGGACTGCCAGACTGAAGCACCCCCTCTTAGGGGGCAGGTTCCAGGATATCCTGCTTCACAGAACACTGGAATGAGTGTACCCCATTACCCTTATGGGGATTAATACCACAACCTGATAAGTGTTCCACAACCTCATGGGCTCCTCCAGGTGCTTATGAAATGGGAACCTGGTACCCCTGACCTTCAGCCGCACCCTCTGCATCACTGGGGAGTCTCTACAGGAACGAAAGCACTTCATCATGGCCTAGCAGTGGCTCTTCTCAGCCACCTCCTTCACCGCCACCCCCACAGCCTAAGGACTCCTCCTGTGCCTACAGCCAAGCAGATCAAGGCATGAGCCGGCACAACTTTCCTTGCAGTGTCCATCAGTATGAGTCCTTGGGATCAGTGAACGATGACAGTTCAGAGCTTTTGTATTCCCAGGTCCAGTATAGTGCTGAGCCTCATCTGTATGGTAATGCCACTCACAAACATCCCAGCACTCAAGACCAGGGTAATCATCTTGCTGAAGAGTGTTTATCTTCAGATGAAGGGACTCCCCCAAGCATGAAAAAAAACCATACATGTGCGGGAGAAGGTCCAGTATCTTGAGCAAGAAGTAGAAGAGTTTGTAGGAAAAAAGACAGACAAAGCATACTGGCTTCTGGAAGAGATGCTAACCAAGGAACTTCTGGAACTGGATTCAGTTGAAACTGGGGGCCAGGACTCCATCCGGCAGGCCAGGAAAGAGGTGGTTTGTAAAATCCAGGCCACACTGGAAAAATTGGGCAAGAAGGGATTATGAAGGGATTTAGAACAAAGGGGAAGCCTGTTACTAACTCGACCAAAGAACTCTTGATTTTGGTTAATTACCCTCTTTTTGAAATGCCTGTTGATGACAAGAAGCAATACATTCCAACTTTCCTTTGATAGAAAGCTTGAAAAACTGGTAAAGGACTTGAACAGTTGGGTTATGAGTTGTTTTCAGACCAATGAACGTAATAGGGAGCTCTCGGATAATCAGTATTGCCAAGTAGACTCGCCCAGTAAGAAATATATGGGTGTTGGCAAGCTGCTTCTTATCAACAGGAGGGGAATTCACCTTATGAAACAGGCTCCTCAGAAACCTATAGGATAAGAACTGAATGTTCTTTGGACAGGCTCTGTTTTTTTAAACATCTGGCTTACTTGTCACATTTTTGTACATTGTAACTGCTTTCACCATACACTTTGTGTGTTAATTATAGCTTGGACTTTAGCCTCCTTGGACCTCTGTTTTGTTTTGTTATTTGCAGTTCACAAATATAGTATGATTCTCTAAAAACAAAAGAATGGTCATGGCAGCACTGCCCAAAAAACTGGAAGCAATCTAGATGTGCATTAATAGAGAAAGGGATCAGTAAATTAGGTAAGGTCACATAGTACAAAGATCAGAAATAGTTAAAATAAATGAACCAGATGTATACGTTTCTATATGAATAAATCATTGAAAAGGTAGACTGAGAATAGCAACTTGTTGAAGATTAAATACAATATGATTCTGCTCAGGTAATGTTTAATAATATACCTATCTTATAAAGAAGTAACAGAGTATCAGCAAAAATATAGATAAAAAATCAGGACAGTGATTATCTTATGGAGTGAGGGTAAAGAACTGGGAAGGGTCAAAAGAGCCATCAACCAGAAAACAATGGAACAAATAATTAACATGGGTATACAGGTAATTATAGTATTCTGTGTCCTCTCTGAATGTTTATTAAAAAATTATATAGGTAGAAAAATAATTGGAAAGATATTTAACATTATTCTAACTTTTTAATCTCATGGTGATGAGATTATGGGTGATTTTATTCTTCTCATGGTTTCTTTAATTTTCAAAAATAAACACTTCTGACTTCTGGTTTCTAGTCCAACGTATAAAGAGCTTGGAAGTCATCACTTCCATCTTTACAACAGGAAAAATGCTCATAAATAAACTAAAACACTAGAACTCTTCTTAGATCCATCAGAGAATTGGTAAACTGCTGGCCTCAGAAACTAGAAACACACACGATACACAGAATCACAGTTTACTAGGAACAGAAGCTGCTACAAGAGTATCCTAAGCTTCAAGTGTTCCTACTGAAAGGATAACTATATAATTGCTAGAGACTCTGTGTGTGTGAGCTCAGTCACTCAGTTGTGTCCAACTCTTTGTGACCCTATGGATTGTAGCCTGTCAGGCTCCTCTGTCCATGGGATTCTCCAGAAAGTAATAATGCCTGAGGATTTTCCAAAATTAATGACAGGCACTAAGCCATAGATCCAGGAAGCTCCATGACCATGAAGGAGGAAAAATATAAAAAAATCTACACCTACACATATGTGTTAAATTTCCAAGGGCTGCCATAGCAAAGGGCTTCCCTGGTGGCTCAGATGGTAAAGAATCTGCCTGCAATACAGGAGACCTGGGTTCGATCCCTGGGTTGGGAAGATCCCCTGGAGGAGGGCATGGCAACCCACTCCAGTGTTCTTGCCTGGAGAATCCCCATGGACAGAGGAGCCTGGCGGGCTACAGTCCGTGGGGCCATAGAGAGTCGGACATGACTGAGCGACTAAGCCCAGCACAGTACAGCCATAACAAAACCACCATAAACTGAGTGCCTTAAAACAACAGAAATTTATTGTCTCACAGTTCTAAGGGCTAGAAGTCTGAAATGAAGGTGTCAGCAGGGCTATGCTCTCTCTGAAACCTATAGAGAAAACTTTCCTTACCTCTTCCTCGTTTCTGGTGGTTTCTTGGCAATCTTCGGCATTCTGTGGCCTACAACTGGATAACTCCAACATTCACCTTTATTATCACATGGCATGGTACCTGTGCATCTCGGTGTCTTCACATAATTAGCTTCTTATAAGAACACCAGTTATATTGGATTAGGGCCTCACCCTGCTCCAATACGATCTCATCATAACTTAATTAATGTAATAACTAATTATATCTGCAATGATCTTTATTTCCAAACAAGATCACATTCTGAGGTGCTGGGAAGCAGGACTTCAATATAGCTTTACTGAGGGGTGGGAGGAATCACATAATTCAATTCATAACAGCATGTTATATCCAAACTGCAAAAAAGCAAAGACAAAGACAAATTTGAAGGGAGCCAGATGGGAGGAGGACCAACTTGTACAAAGAGAATCAAGAATAAGCGTTTTATCAAACTTTCCTTTAAAACCATGCAAGTGAGAGAGTGAGATGAAACATTTAGAGTTTTGAAAGAAAAAAACCAATCCGCCAAACTAAAAATCTGCACTTTGCAAAATTATGATTTTCTCAATCAAGTAAAAATGGAGGGAATTTGTCACCAGTAGACCTATCTTGCAAGAAATGTTACAAGAAATTATTCACAGAAAAGAAAATTATATAGGCCAGGAACAAAGAAAGGAATTTGTTGTTATTTAGTTTTTAAGTCGTGTCTGATTCTCTGTGACCACATGGATGGGCGCCTGCCAGGCTCCTCTGTCCATGGGATTATCCCAGAAAGAATACTGGAGTGAGTTACCATTTCCTCCTCCAGGGGATCTTCCCAACCCAGGGACTGAATTCACGTCTCCTGCATTGGCAGGTGGATTCTTTATCACTGAGCCGCCAGGGAAGCCCCAAAAGAAAGGAATATGTGAAGGTAAAATAAAATGTTTTAGTTCTCTTAATCTTAATTAATCTAACATACAATAGTTTGTTCAAAATACTAATAGCAACAATGTATTTGGTGTAGCTTATGGATAAGTGAAATTAACAACAGCAGTATAGAAAGGGACAGGGTGGGGAAACTGAGCATACTGTCTTATAAGGTATCTGCACTACCCATGAAGTCATATAGTGTTATCTCAAAGTGTACTCTATTAGTTATAAATGTATACAGCAAACTCTACAGCAACCACTAAAAATAAATTTTTTAAGGAAGCACAATTGACACACCATGAGAAGAGATAAATGGAATCATATAAATGCTCAATTAAACCCAAAGAGTGCAGGAAATAAAAGTGGACCACATACTCACGCAAAGAAACAGACAATTAAAATACTTAAAATATGCTCATTACTAATCTATATCAATAATCACTTTAAATGCCAGTGAACTAAATACATCAACTGAAAGAGAATGTTAGAATGGAGCAAGAAAACATAAGGCCCAACTAGATTTTGTCTATATGAAACCCACTTTAAATATAAAGACATAGATTCAAAGTGAAGGGAAGAGAAGATACACAATTGGAACACTAATCAAAACAAAGCTGGAGTAGCTACATTCAGTTTAGTTCAGTTCAGTCACTCAGTTGTGTCTGACTCTTTGCGACCCCATGGACTGCAGCACGCCAGGCCTCCCTGTCCATCACCAACTCCCGACCTTGCTCAAACTCATGTCCATAGAGTCGGTGATGCCATCCATCCTCTGTCATCCCCTTCTCCTGCCTTCAATCTTTCCCAGCATCAGGGTCTTTTCCAATGAGTCAGTTCTTCACATCAGGTGGCCAAAGTATTGGAGTTTCAGCTTCAGCATTAGTCCTTCCAACGAATATTCAGGACTGACTTCCTTTAGGATGGACTATAGTTTGATCTCCTTGCAGTCCAAGGGACTCTCAAGAGTCTTCTCCAACACCACAGTTCAAAAGCATCAATTCTTTGGCATTCAGCTTTCTTTATGGTCCAACTCTCACATCCATACATGACTACTGGAAAAACCATAGCTTTGACTAGATGGACCTTTGAAGGCAAAGTAGTGTCTCTGCTTTTTAATATGCTGTCTCGGTTGGTCATAGCTTTTCTTCCAAGGAGCAAGTGTCTTTTAATTTCATGGCTGCAGTTACCATCTGCAGTGATTTTGGAGCCCAAGAAAATAAAATCTGTCACTGTTTCCTTTGTAGCTATATTAGTGTCAAACAATGCAGACCTCAGAGCAAGGAAATTTATCAAAGAAAAAGAGGGGCATTGTGTGTGTGTGTGTGTGTGTGTGTGTGTGTGTGTGTGCTTGCGTGCTTAGTCGTGTCCAGCTCTTTGCAAACTCCTGGACTATAGCCTGTCAGGCTTCTCTGTCCATGGAATTTCCCAGGCAAAAATATTGGAGTGGATTGCCATTTCCTTTTCCAGGACTAACCCAGGGATTGAACCTACATCTCTTGCATCTCCTGTGCTGGCAAGCAGATTCTTTACCACTGCAGCACCTGGGAAGCCCCAAAAGAGGGGCATTACTTAACTGTAAAGGGGTCAATTCTCTTAAAAGACATATCATTAATATGTATGTACCTAACAACAGAGCATCAAAATACATGAGGCAAAAACTGACTGACTGGTTAAGAGAAATCCACAAACCCATAATTATAGTTGGAGATTTCAATACTCCTCCATCAGTAACTGACAGATGAATCAGCTAGAAAATCTGTAAGGATATAATTGAACTGAACAGCACTGTCAATCAACTGGATTTAATTGACATTTAAAGAATACCTGACCCAAAGACAGCAGAATACACATCCTTCTCAAGCTCACATGGAACATTCATCAAGGCAGACCACATTCTGGGTCATAAAACACAACTTGACAAATTTAAAAAATAGAAATCATACAAAGTATGCTTTCAGATCACAATGGACTTAAACAATCAATAATAGAAACATAGAAAACCCCCAATATTTAGAGACTCAACAAACACTCCTAAAAATAAGCATTCTCATTTTGTAACAAAAAAATAAATAATAAGCCCATTTAAGTATATCAACTCATGCATCAATTTTTTTTAGGAATAAAACACACTTTCTTCTAATAAGAAATATTTCCCCCCTTTCCAGAAGAAGTTAAAAGCCATAATTTAGGTTTCTCCAGGGTTATAGTATAAACCACTATTTTCAGTTTCCCATAATTTTATGGAAATTTCTTCTTTGAGGCTTAGCTACACCCACTTGACCTTGAACCAAAGGTAATACACAGGTTAGAAAAGCTCACATTATCAGGGCAACACTAACTTTTAAACTTATATGTGAATTGGTAAGCTGCACTAGTGAATCTATATTTTAAATACTTTACTATGTGCCTCTGGATGAAAGGTAAGGCATTGTCTTTAATAATATGTAGTGGTTCTTTAATCTTTTCTTTCTATGCTCATCTATAAAAGTATTAGCAATATAGGGACATGAATCCTGGAGCTAAGTTTCAGTCCATGTTAACACATGCCCCAAATCTAACCATTTCAAAATCTGACTGTATGGTCAAATCAGTTGTTGACATGAATTATTCTTTAGTTCCTTAACTGGAACGAAACCAAACCATGCTGAATAATTACTGGCTGGTTATTTGCAGAATGAAGGGGAGTATATTATTTAGCATAGGTCCAAGTGCTATGGTGGTTTAGTCACTAAGTTGTGTCTGACTCTTGTGACCCCATGGACTGTAGCCCGCCAGGCTCCTCTGCCCATGAGATTCTCCAGGCAAGAATACTGGAGTGGGTTGCTATTTCCTTCTCCAGGGGATCTTCCTGACCCAGGGATCGAACCCAGGTCTCCTGCATTGCAGGCAGATCCTTTGCCAACTGACCTATAAGGGAAGCCCTCCAAGTGCTATAAGAATCAACTGTAAACCTTAAAGACAGTAAGTTCAGTTCTTGTCCATACAAGCTTCAGAGTAGCTATTTCTGACTATGCAGTTACTCTGGGCAACTTTTCTCTAAGTAGTGACTTTAGGACCAAGGCATCTTCTCTCATAGACCATCTTTGGAATCCTCCACTGAATGCTCTCTATCCATGTAGGAGACAAGAGAAGAGAGTTTAGAAGATCTCATTGAAGATTTAAGGGGCCTTGTCTCCAATGAGGATACATAACCTTGCTTACAACCCATTGTACAGAACTGGTCATATGTCTTCATCTACATACAAATGATATAGTCTTTCTGTGTACCCAGGAAAAAATGAAGTAGCTTGATGAACACTTAGGATTGTTTCTGCCACAGTAGGCAAATATTATAGAGCTGAAATAATGACTTATTGTCTATGTTTCTACTGTGGTCAATTGGTTGCAGAGTCCCAAATTATTGTCAGCCATGTTTTCCTTCTTCTGAGTTAAAAGTAGCATGTTAGAGGCCTATAAGGTCTCTAGAGAGAGAGTCAAGAAAGACCAAGCAATGGCCTCTTTCACTGACAGCAAGGTGATGACAATCTGATGAAGGTCATTTTCTAAAATATTCATTCTATATTTATTACAGTTAAAGAATCAGAAGTCAGAGGCACTATAGGACAAAGCTCCATTGAACTAGAGTACCAGCCTTCTAGTCTCCTAGCACAATAACTGACTTTTCACTGACCTAAGTGGACAAGGGTCAATAAACATCTGTGCAAGTTGGGAACAGAGATGCTGCTTTCCAGTGTATTTCTGAGAAAACTTAGATTTAAGTCACTCCTGTATGACTATACCACCAGTGCTAAAATTGACTGTAATTCCTGAAGCAAGGACTCCACAGAAACAAACTAAATTTTAGGATCAAATAATAAAAAAGAGAGTGTTTAAATCTTGTCCTGAAAAATCCATAAGTATACCTAGCAATTTTGCTGTCATAATTTAAGCTTCTATCAATTACATAGTAAATGAAATTTAAATAAAAGATGGCGTCAATGACTTAATGGACATGAGTTTGAGCAAACTCCAGGAGATAGTGAAGGACAGGGAATGCTGGAGTGCTGCAGTTCATGGAATAACAAAAAGTCAGACACGACTTAACCATTGAAAAATGACAGCAAAATAAAAGAAGCCAAAGTAAATAATTCCTAAAAAAAAAAAAAACCACCCTGAATTGTTAATGTTTATCACATTTCTGAGGAGTACATGAAAAATTTCCCATCTTCCTCTCATAATTTAATAATCACATTGGGTTATTTGGGTTGTTTTTTTTTCCCCTCACAGTCTTCAGAGCTTTTCTGATTTTCAAAGAATAAAACTCTTTTGCTAATTAAATATGACACTATTAAGGGACATATTTGTATTTACTGGTCTCATTTTTAAAATCATGTAGCATGTCATTATTGGTAAAGTTAGCTCTTCTAGTAACACAGACGTAAAATCTTTTTAAAGATAGGTTAATATTGGAACAAAATAGAAATTGGAAGCATTTGCTATGGAATGGTAGAACTGATAAGGACAATTGAAGTTCTCTTACTCCAGCCTCGCAACTTACACACTTACACATACATTAACTTGACAAAACTTTTAATGTCTCCCATGTACGGGGCACTACTCTAGATCCTCAAGAGAGGAGGGAACACAATAAACAAAACCCCTGCTCTCATGGGGTTTATTAAAGAGGGGAGAAAATATATACTAAACTAACAAGTAAGATAAATAGCATGGCAGGTGGTGATAAGTAATCTAGAGAACCAGAGAAGAAAAGATTTGCAGATTTAAACAGGTGTTCTGGAAAGTCCTCATTGAAAAGTCTTCAATAAAGATGTGAAGGATAAGTGAGCCATGCAGCTTGAGGAAAAAAGCATTCCAGGGAGAAAGAACTCAATATTAAAGAGACTAAGGAACTCTTTTAAGGTCAAAGAGTAGTGAGGCCAGAACCCAGATATCCTAAAGCCTGGATTCATCTTTAAAATAATAGACTATGATGCTGCTGCTGCTAAGTCACTTCAGTCGTGTCCGACTCTGTGCAACCCCATAGACGGCAGCCCACCAGGCTCCCCCGTCCCTGGGATTCTCCAGGCAAGAATACTGGAGTGGGTTGCCATTTCCTTCTCCAATGCATGAAAGTGAAAAGTGAAAGTGAAGTTGCTCAGTCGTGTCTGACTCTTAGCGACCCCATGGACCACAGCCTACCAGGCTCCTCCATCCATGGGATTTTCCAGGCAAGAGTACTGGAGTGGGGTGCCATTGCCTTCTCTGAATAGGCTATGATATTGATGCCAAACTACTTATCATCTAACAATCACTTCTTTAATTACTTAGCTCATATTTATGTATCACCATCTGTGTGCAGAGCATGGTTCTAGATGCTTCGGCAGCAGGAGGAGAACATTCCTCTTTTTGTGAGTTTTGATGTATAGATTCTCATTTAATCTCTACAGCGGCCCTTTGAGGTAGCTATTATTGGGGTGGCCAAAAGATCATTTGGAGTTTTCTGTAACATCTTGCTGAAAAATCCAAATGAACTTTTTTTATTATCACTTATTGAACTTATTTGCATGATCACTTACAGACAAGAAAATGGGCTCAATTAGGATAACTAACCTGCCCCCCAAGCTGATAGCTATTAGGTGATACAACTAGGATCTGAACTCAGTTGACTCATTCCAAAACCCATGCACTTTCTACCATATCATGCTGCTTAAACTGAACTTTAACTTCCCCATGTACATATGTGTTTTATATTTATTTTTGCTGTTGCTGTTTTACATGGAAATATAGAAGATCACTTCAAGTAATTTCATATTTACATCACTGACAAAATAAAATTAAACTTATCATTTATTTGCTGATTGCTATATACAGATGGAATTAAATGAGACTTAGAACTAGTCAATTTGGCCTGGAAAATTAGATGCAGAATTCAAAAATGCAGTTCAGCCTGTTTAATCTGGGTTCTTTCCTCCTTCCTCCCCTCTTTTTTGTTTTTCTTGCTTATTAAATTTAAGTGATATTATTAATTTTTGCATTGGTGATACATTCACATTGTTCAAGATTCAAAAGTTCCAAAGGGCATATGATTAACTATCTCCCCAGCACTTTGTTCTCTAGCCATGTAATTCTCCCCAAAGGAATTTTTTGGGGGGGCCCAATTCCTCATATTTCCTTCTAGTGGTATATTATGCAAATACATCCAGCTTCTAGAATGTAAGTGAAATTCCAAAGATGAAATCAGAGTGAGGCCAAGAAAAATAGGATGTGACTGATATTGCTGCCAACCCACAGACAAAAGTTCCCCAAAGAGAAAATAATTTACACTGATTTACTTTGGGACTTCTCTGTTCTAGATTTTACACACCTCCCTCTGGCTCAATCTTCCTCAAGTGCATCTCCAATCATGTCAACCACCACTCAGTCTTCCAATGACCTCCTACTTATCTAGTCCAACAATCCAAGTGCCCAGTTTGGAATCCATTGCCTTGTGTTTCTTATTTATCTGTAGTTTTTTCATTTTTACTCTACCCTCCAGCAGCTAAAGTTTTATTGGCATTCAACATTTATTAGTACTATAATGCCTAAAAGGACTCCAGATTTGAATGCAATCCATTGGCTCTTTTACTTTGGAGACCATCTGGGGCATGAAAACCCTGAGCCCTGGGGAACCATTTAGTGGTTTAAACTCTAGGAACTAGAGTTTCCCAGTGGTACTGGTTTGCCTAGGACTGGGGTCTTCCAGGATGTGGGACCTTTCTTTGTTGTTGTTGCTAAAACCAGGGAACTCCCAAGCAAATCAGAACAAGTTGGCCACCCAACCTGGGACACTGGCAAAAATGCTGCTTCCAGGATTTTCCGAGATTCTGAGAGAATATAATGAACTCTTTTGCTCTCATTCTTACACAGTGAGGACAGAGACACACCAAGGGTGGGGTGGAGAGTTACGGTGCTTGAGGAGATGACATCACCATTCTTTTTCCACAAAAGAATATGGTGGGTTTGCTGCCCTAAGAGCAAAAAACCCCTGTTCTTACTCCTGATCTGGCCACCAAGAACTACCCGCTCTTCCAAAGCATGCTTTCTCTTTGGTACTAAGTGATATAAATCTTGTGTTATCCTCTACCACTCTCCCTGGAGTCACTGTTATACACAGACTGTAGGTGTGAACACCTGGGCTCCTCTCATATTTCTTTCATGGTAGCTGCACCCAGCTTCTCTGAGGGTAAGCCCACACCACTGCCCCCTTTTCACGAGAACTGCCTGCACTGATGTTTGCCTAAAGAGCGCTGTCACATCCAAGAAGTTCCGCATCCTCCATGCCCCAGTGGTCAATGACTGATTGACACAAGGTTACAGAAACCGACATCCTTACCTCAAGATGGGATGAACCAATCCATGCCTCAGAGTTCCCCGTGGACTGGGCTAAAACAATTCTCCAGCTGAGCTTACCTCCTTGCTTAGCTTACTTCCCTTACCCCATCCTGTTTCCTTCACTTTCTTTGTCTTGAAAACTCCCGTGATATGTCACTTGAGAGTGTGGTCAAATCACTGTGATTTGCCCAAGACTCTCCCAGTCTGGGGACTGAAAGCTCCACATCCTGGGCAATCCCTCAGTCCTGGACAACCAACAATGCTTGGTCATTCTACACTTAAACAAGAAGCTCTGCTTCAGGCTCTGCCTCTAAAGAATCTGATCTAAGGCGTTCCCTTGCATCCTGTGTAACCCAGGGTTGTAAGGGCACTGTAACCCTATTAGACAGCGGAATTGGTGGTCTGGTGTAAAGAACATGTGCATGATGTGGCAAGAGAAGTACAGGCTTGATTTCTGGGCTTGGTGCCCTTGGGCAGCGCTGAGTGTATGAATGGTGCGTGTATGGCCACACACACTAGCCCTGGAGTAAAGCAGCTACTGCCTCATCCATGTTCCATCTCCTCTACATCCTCCCTCTCACTGCCACGTAATTGGTATCAGATTCACATGTGCAAGAATAGTGAACTTGGCTCTGCTCTACAGAAAAGGTAACATGGAGATGTAAGCAAATCATTGAGTCAGGAGAAAACCAGTCTAGGAACATCAAGGTAACCATCTGCTTTCTATACATCAGAGCATGAATTCTGTTCCAGAGCTTTCCAGGGAAGCTCAAAACTTACAAACTCTCTTTGCTCCAACTTCTGTAAAGGAACTGAGTTAGAACCACTTCTTTGACATGATTACTCAGAGTCGAATTACCACCGTTACTTGGAAGGGACTTTTTTGAAAACTACAATCTACTTTAACATCGTTGCCATTAAATAGACGCACAGACCTACTAGCGTTCTCAGACAATGTCTGGCTAGCAAGGAGAAATAAGAGATGTTTTTAAACTCCAGTTTTCAAGTACCAAATAACGCTAACGTGATGAGGTCTATAGGTCACTCCTGGAGTGGAATCAGTTTGAGAAGCATCTCACAGCAACATACCAACTTGTTTCATGAAATCTTCCCCTTTTCCACGGATTCCAGCACCAGACTCTAAGTTATAGAGAAAAGTGCTTTTTTTTCACTTCTACTTTTTTGGGATGCTGCCTATAGGAATAGAACCACATCAGCCACAACAAAAGACATTCTTTAAAGTAGCAAAATGTTTAATGATCCGGGAGTGAACAAGGCCGTGGGAGAAGTGACTGCTGCTTTATTTCCAGTTGAGCTCTATCTACAGAAAGAGTTGGTCTTTGCCAAATGTCTTTCAAATACTTAGTGTTAAAACCATATCCAGTAATACTGTAACTGGGTCATTACCCACACATTGCCAGGCTAGTGTTTCAAAGAGGGCTGATACAATCTCATGGTCAGTTAAAGTCAGAACTCCTCCCCTGACATCTCCAAAATCCATACTGGCTGACAGGCGTTATTTAACTTGTGGAGGTAGATGGAAGAGAATTAACTGAAAGAATCACTGTCCAGTATATCGGGAAAGAATGGTAGGATTAGACCTGTTGGAGAAATCTACCAGAAGTACAAAGGGAGAGAGTTCTTGGCTCCTGAACTTGGTAAACAGGGCACAGGAAATCAGAGAGAGTGCAGCTACTGCTTATGCAATATCCAGGTGAATACTGGACACACCATGTCCCCCCTCTCTGGATAATGTAATATTCCAAAATTTTTGCCAAGAAAATAAACTACATGGAAAAACTAAATGTGAAGCAGAGATGCAATCATTGTAGCTTCTTATATTGCTTTCTTACCCCTAAGGATGCTTACTCTGTCTCACACTGTCTCCTTTTCTAGTACAGAACACTGTCCCTTTCAGACAGACTTCCCAATTGGTACATGTTTTCCAGTGTGATTTTGCTTGAGATCATTTCCTTGACAAGAACTTACAAGCTGAGGCAGACTGTCATCTACAATTGCACTCAATCCAGGAGTAGAGAACAGTCACTCACTCACCCGGCTACTTGTCTCATGAGTGAAGTCCCGCTTCCCAGTTGGTCAGCCATACAGCGGTTCATTTCAGACAACCAGATCTATCTGGTCCCAGCCCCACCAATCAGCCAAGATCACCATCAAATGCAAAGACAAATACCGACAACCCTCAGTCTCTCTGGAGTTCCACTGATTATAACTCTGCTCCTGGGGTCTTGTATAACAGGGTCCAAAACCAGAGACATGGTTCTGCTGATTTTTTAAAACATTAAAAAAAATTTTTTGACCATGCCACACAACATATGGGATCTTAGTTCCCTGGCCAGGGATCAAACCCCTGCCCCCTGCAGTGGAAGCATGGAGTCTTAACCACTGGACAACCAGGGAAGTCCCTGCAGATTTTTAATAGGCTACTACTGTTTTTTGTGTGTGTGTCTTTTTTTTTTTTTAATTCTGAGGTTCTTTCACAGAGAAAGGTCTACAGTTATAATGTCTCAGAGCCTCTCCAGTCAAAACATCTGGATACAAATCCTGACTGTTATGTTGGTGAATTCTTCAGTTTCCCTGTGTTCCAGCTTCTTCAAATGTCATATGGGGTAGGGAACAGGGAGTGCTTACCACTACCCCTGACTTACAGCCAAGTGCTTCAGGTATATTTTCTAAGAATATTAAAAAAAAAACAAAAAACTTTGGCTGCACTATGCGGCACGCGGGGGTCTTAGTTCCCTGATCAGGGATCAAACTCATGCCCCTTGAATTGGAAGCACAGAGTCTTAACCAACAAGGAAGTCCCTTCCAGGGAGATTTCAATCATCACCTTTTATTGGCCAATTTTTACCAATCCTTGCTAAAGAAACTCAAGTATGTTTTCAGAGGAGGCATCCCAGTGCCCCTAACGTGGTTAGTGATCTCTCTGATACGTCTGTATTGCATCATGCGTTGAATTATTGAGTATCTTATGTCAGACCCTCTATCAGGCAGGAGGAATATAGCAGTGAACTCAATAGACTTTCTCCCTGTTCTTACAGAATGTAAGGTCAAACCGGGAAGGTCATAGTTAAATAGCTAATTATAATTATATATTTAATTGCAACTATAAGTGACTGTGTGAGAAGAGGGAAAGGAACCTGATAATATAGAGGAGGGCGGGTGGGGGGGGGCGGCTTCCTTTGGGTATGGTGTTTCTGCTGAGACAAAACTGGGAAAGCCATTTCCAGGGAGTGAACAGCCCTGATATCACAAGGAGCATGGAACACATTCAAGAAACAGGCCAGGGTGATGAAGCCATGGAGAGAGACTAGTGTGACATGGGAGTGGTGAGGTGGACAGGGGCCAGGAAATTCAAGGATTCTGGAATTGTTAAGGCTTTTATTTTCACCAATTTAAAATAAGATGTCATTGAAAGGTATTCAATTAAGAGAACACATAGTCGTATTTCTGCTTTTTAAATGTCATTCTGAAAAAAATATGTCATTCTGAATGTACTTTAGGTAACAGATAAAAGATATATTGCAATATACATGGGGCAGCTAGTTTGGTGGCAGCTGCTACCACCCAGGCTTAGATAAGAATGAAGCCCAAGATGGAGAAGAGCAGAAGGATTAAGGAAATAGAAGGTAAAACTGACAGGACTCTGTGGTTGAGAGGAGATAAAAAATGAGGAAAAGGAAGGAGTCAAGAATGATTTGCAAACTTGCTCCCTTTCCTGCACCACTGTGTAGGGGGAGTGGTGGTGTCATTTTTTTGTGTTGAGAACCAGGTTTGGGGAGGGTCCATTATGAGTTCAAATTTTTATGTACTGACTTCAAGATGTTTGTGAGACATCCACCTGAGATGTCAGGTAAGCAGGTGACTCTCAAAGGAAGTGTTTGTGGGGGAGGGATGTACACTGAAAGCTGTCAGCATACAGATGATAAAGCCACAGGAAGACGGTCGGGAGGGAGTACAGAGAAGAGAAAAGAGAAAGGGTTGCATGAGCACGAGTCATGATACAGAGGTGTAAGTTTCTACCTCCTCTCCTCTTCTTGCCACCAGAATGCAAGTTCCCTGAGGGCATGAATTTTGTCTTTTCTCTTTTTATCCTTTGGGAGCTGGCCTAACTTATATGTGTGGAGGCAAATGATTTTCAGATTTCCACGATGTCTCTCCCAAGTGGTTCCTCTGAGCACATTTTACACAACTGTCATAAAAATCTTTTGTATTTTCCAACTACTCAATGATTTCCTAAAAGGCTCTTCAAATAGGAAAGATAAAGATACAAACTGAGAACCCCTTAATGACAAGAGTGCTCCTTCATTCTTTTGATTCTCTATACTAGTTAAGGTAAATAAACCTAGCTTCTGCAAACTGTGAACCAGAAAATTCTGGCTTAACACAATAAAACGTGATTTGTCTCCCATTTTGCACACCAATGAAGGTTGACCAGAAGGACAGGTGGCTATGTTCCATTCAGGGACTAAAGCTCTTCCCATCTTATAGGCCTGCTTTCCTTGAGGTCATTGGAGTCCTCCGGATTCAACTTATGGATTGGGGAGGAGAGAGTGGAAGGTTTCCATGGGCCAGTCCTGAAAGAGTTACTTATCCTGTCTGCTTACACTCCATTGGCCATTACTCAGACACGTGCTCAAGGGAGGTTGGAAAAATCAGTCTAGCTATGTGTCCAGGAAGAATGCAGACACGGTGAGCTTTACCTCTCTCTCTGTCACCCAGTATGTACCAAATATTCTATTCAGTTCAGTTCAGTTGCTCACTCGTGCCCGACTCTTTGTGACCCCATGGACTGGCTTCCCTGTCCAGCACGCCAGGCTTCCCTGTCTATCACCAACTCATCAGGCACCTGTGATTGTATATTACACAGAGTAGATGTTCTTCCAGCAATAACTGTGTCTGGTAGGAAATAAGACAAACTATCAGAAAATTAAAATACCTTCCCTGGTGGCTCAGATGGTAGAAGAATCTGACTGCAATGCAGAAGACCTGGGTTGGATCCCTGGGTCAGGCAGATACCCTGGAGAAGGGAATGGCAACCCACTCCAGTATTCTTGCCTGGGAAATCCCATGGACAGAGGAGCCTGGAGGGCTACAGTCCACGGGGTCTCAAAGAGTCAGACACGACTGAACAACTAACACTTTGGGGAAAGTCTGATGCTTTGGGGGAGTAGATAAGAGGGGCAATTAACCTAGAACGGGCAGGTCATGGTGCTTAGCACATTACCTGATATACAGTGGGTGCTCAGCAGACGTGTGGTGAACAGATGAGAGAAAAAATACTTCCTAAGATCACCTATATATTTTTCCTCTCAGATTATATAGTTTCCCCATGTTAGTCACTTGACCTCAGTGCCATATACTGAAATGCTATCTGCAAGAAAAGGCAGATTTTATCTATTTTTTTGATTTTTGATATCATGAACATCTTTTTCATTAACAATCACAGTGGAAAATAAAGGAGTGATCAAAATTGCATCAAAGTTCTAAGGTTATCAAATAGAAAAGACAGTGTGAATTTCTAAAGCATCAGGGAAGGAAAGGAAAGGAAAATAATTTTCAATTATCACTTTTTATACTGTTTTTCAGCCATTTTATCTTTTATTTCCTTAAATGAATGGGAAGCTCCCCAAAGGTCCTCTCTAGTATAATCCTGTATCTACACAGGAGGCATGACCAGCTAATAAATGACTGGGACGATAATGATTTTTGTAGCTTACCAGTAACTATGGACACAGGAGGGGCTTCCCAGGTGGCACAGTGGTAAAGAATCCTCCTGCCAAGGTAGGAGCTGTGGGTTTGATCCCTGGGTTGGGAAGATCCACTGGAGAAGGAAATAGCAACCCATTCCAGTATTCTTGCCTAGAAAATCCCATGGACAGAGGAGCTTGGCAGGCTACAGTCCATGGGGTTGCAGAGTCAGATGTGACTTACTGACTCAACAACAACAGGCACTGGAAACTGTGAAACCAGTGCCCAAACACCTAGATTTGGGGATCAAATGGCCTGACTCTGACCCTGACCCACTGCTAGCTAGATTTCTGATCCTAAAAGGATGAAATGAAAGAATACAAGTACAGTATTAGTGTACATTTACTACTGGTAAGTAGTGAGTGCATGCTAATGTCAGATACCATCATTATTATTAGCTTCATGAATCGTGAAGAAAGACAAATGGGATTCCTTTGACCACTAGGTGTTTCCATCTATACCACTAGGGTCAAATCTTTCACCTAACTGATTTCTGGGTGTGTTAGGATCCTTCAAGAAGCCACGGATTGTACAGTAATAAAATAACAGGCACTGTATACAGCAAGCCCAGATAATTCATAATCTCAACAATCACTACTTTCCACTTGTCTTTTTATTTTTATTTCCAGCTAAGTGCTGTTTTCTTTCCTGGCTCATATCCGAATAAACACTTAAATTAAAATAAATGAGACAGAAATCCCCTGGGCATGATTAATGCGGTCTTGGGCTCACCCTTTAACATAGGTGAAGACATCTCGGAAAGCCAGGATTGATGGCAGCAAGGGGCAGAAGATGCACTTCAACTGTACACACTTCCCGAATGATCAGTGCAGCATGACCTTCATATAAAACCCAAAGGTGTTTACTGGCCTTGTGCACAAGCATATTGCGAGCGAAAACAGCCGCCTTTCCTCACAGTACAAGTGAAAGGTTTTAGATTAGGAAGCAGATGAGGTTAAATTACTTCATTATTTACTCATTGGGGGAAAAATCAATTTCTGGAATATAATCCTATTGACCTGACTGGCACCAACCAGGCACAACCCTAAAATAAACATCCGTTCATACCTTGAAAAGGCACCTACACTAACCATTCTCCTTTAGGCGTTAAGGGTATCAAATAACCATGCAAACCAGACTCAAGGTTAATGGGCCTCTTTTTTGAATATGTCACTAAAATGGGATGCTGAAAATTCTGCTTATTTTGTTCTGACCTTGTGAAATTTACACATTACATGATCATGGCTGTGTATTTCCTATCTCCAGTTAATACCAAGATTATCCTGTTGCCAGACACTAGCAAAACAAGCAAACGTCACCGAGACGAAAAAGTAATCAAATTACATCAAAGAATAGTGTGTTCACATCCAATCAGCAACAAATTATGGTACCGTATAGTATGTGTAAGAAATTTTAACCCTAAATCCCAAAGAGGGACTGACACAGACCCGATCCTATTTTCTTTCTCACAGAAATTTGAAGATACTTTTCCTTCCAGGTTTGTCCTTTAGCAAGGATGTCCTAAGCTTCCATCATGGTGAATTTAGCCTTGCAAGGATTTTTAATTAACAGCGATGATCCACAAGCCATGATTTATATGCAAGAAAGATGCCCTATTTTATCTTCTTTCCCCAGGCTATGATATATGGATGCTTCTAATAAGCCAAAGATAAAAGTGGTTTGGACCAAAAAGCACCTATTTTCTCAAAGATGCACATTAAGACCGCAGCTGTCAGCAAGGGAATAAAGTAGTGCCCAGGCGACAGAAAATATAAAGGAAGTGGAAAATGATCAAGGTTTAATTTATGTATTTATGATGAGATCCTAATTCTTTTTCTAGAAACACTTAATTGTTACTCCAAGTAAAGCACTATATTTAAAAACTGTAGTTTGGTGAGGGGGTTATCTGAAGTCCTTCTAATGTACTCATTCAAGTTCATGCTGTTCATTAGGATATACACTTATTTCAATGATGAGGCTGTAGCTGAAAATACGTGAGCATCTCTTTTCTGGTATAACTCTGAGAGACACTGGTATAGGGCTTCCCTGGTGGCTCAGATGGTAAAGTGTCCCTCTGCAATGCAAGAGACCTGGGTTTGATCCCTGGATCAGAAAGATTCCCTGAAGAAGGGAATGGCTACTCACTCCAGTATTCTTGCCTGGAGAATCCCATGGACAGAGAAGCCTGGTGGGCTATACTCCATAAGGTTGCAAAGAGTTGGACATGACTGAGCGATTAAGAGTGTTAAAAATCATGTTTTGTAGTTGGATTGAGACTCCCTATTCCTCTAGCTCTGCTGTAAATTTGGTTGACCTTGTACTGTCACTTAATCTCTCTGGGTCATGGTTTACTTATATACATACAGGCATGATTATGCTATATTACTGTCAATGGCCTTTCCAACTAGAAAATTGCCCAATTTAGTGACTTGATATTTGGAAACAGCCAGAAATCAGTGTTGAAACTGGAGAGCTATAGTTTTATGTATTTAGAAAGAGATATGCTCATGAAGTCATTTATTCATTCAACAAATATTTTTTGCGTAATTCCCATGTGCCAGGCATTCTCCTTAGCGTTAGAGATACAATTAACAAAATAAGGAGCTCCGTCTTTGTGGCACTTGAATTCTAGACAGATGAGACAGATAACAGACAATGAAGGTAAGAAATCAATCAATTATACAGCACTACAATATGCTGTAGGGTAAGTGCAATGAGAAAAATAAAAGTAGAGTGAGGTATGCAATATGGGGCATGCAGTGGTTAGGGGGCTGGGAAGGGGTGGGCAGGTGGCAGTAGTGAATAGAGTAGTTGGAGACCATCTCATTTAAAAGGTGAGATTGTGCAAAAACCTAAAGGAGAAGATGAAGGAGTCAACTAAACGATGTCTTGTGTGAGAATGGGTTAGACACACAGCCCAGCTAAAGCAGAGGCCCTGAGGAAGGATCATACACGTTTTGTTTGACAAAGAGCAGAGACACCAGTGTGGCTGGCGCTGCTGAGCCTAGCAAGTGGTAGGAGAGGAGGTGACAGAGGTAACAGGGTACTACTTCAGTACTTATTCCAAGTGACATGGCAGCCATTGTGAAACTGTGAATGGAGGAGGGCTGTGTTCTTACATTTACAGAGGATCACCTATATTAAGAACATTTATAGGGGAACAAAGCAGAACAAAGGGGAACAAAGGGCAGTGAGACCATGCCCTTTTTCCTCATGTATTTTGTAAAATGCCTATGAAGCTAATACCAAAAGGATTGCAACAGTGTTTTGCAGGCAATGTGTGGGAAGAAGTGAATAATTTCCAATATTATCTAGGTTTCTGAATTCTGAGCTTGTAACAAAATCAGTTGCCAAAGATCATCATTTTCTATATTCCCAAGATATTTTGCTGAGGCTGATAATAAAACTTTCACAAGTGAAGATAATGCTCACTGTTCAAAACTATTACTAGGTATATAGTCAAATCTTCAAGCTCATAGCATTTCAAGGGGTAGGAGGCCACTTATTCAAAACTGAAAAATAATTGTTCATTGCATTCTCATATCTCAGAACAACTATAAAGCATCCTCTCCAACTCTTCAAAGTGTTTCCTATTGTCCCACCTTCATCTTTTTATTACTATACACTGTCTTTCTCCAGCCTGGTTCAATTAAGCATTAAGCCTACTACCACTCCTTCTGTTCTGGGAGGAAATTAGTAAGACGTCTGCATTGCCTATTAAAGCTATTGTTCTGGCTTTAACAATGTGATACTGGTGCCCTACTGGTGGCTGATACTACAACTGTGAACTCACAATTGCTCAGTGACTATCGCAAGTAGCTTGTCTGTAAAAACAAATATCATATATTAACACATATATGTGGAATCTAGAAAAATGTTACAAATGATCTTATTTGCAAAGCAGAAATAGAGACATGGACATAGAGAACAAACATACAGTGGCCAAGAGGGGAAGATGAATTGGGAGATTGGGACTGACAACATGCACTATTGATACGATGTGTAAAATAGATAACTGTTGAGAACCAACTGTATAGCTCAGGGACCTCGATTCGGTGCTATGTGGTGACCTAAACGGGAAGGAAATTCAAAAAAGAGGGGATATATGTATACATACAGAGAGTGCCAGACTGTGATGGCGCTTAAATTGAAGAAAGTAGGGAAAACCACTAGACCATTCAGGTATGACCTAAATCAAATCCTTTATGACTATACAGTGGAAGTGAGAAATAGATTTAAGGGACTAGATCTGATAGACAGAGTACCTGATGAACTATGGATGGAGGTTCGTGACATTGTACAGGAGACAGGGATCAAGACCATCCCCATGGAAAAGAAATGCAAAAAAGGCAAAATGGTTGTCTGAGGAGGCCTTACAAATAGCATGAAAAGAAGAGAAGCAAAAAGCAAAGGAGAAAAGGAAAGATATTCCCATCTGAATGCAGAGTTCCAAAGAATAGCAAGGAGAAATAAGAAAGGCTTCCTCAGCGATCAATGCAAAGAAACAGAGGAAAACAACACAATGGGAAAGACTAGAGATCTCTTCAAGGAAATTAGAGATACCATAAGGGAACATTTCATGCAAAGATGGGTTCAATAAAGGACAGAAATGGTATGGACCTAACAGAAGCAGAAGATATTAAGAAGAGGTGGCAAGAATACACAGAAGAACTGTACAGAAAAGATCTTCAGGACCCAGATAATCACGATGGTGAGATCACTCACCTAGAGCCAGACATCCTGGAATGTGAAGTCAAGTGGGCCTTAGAAAGCTTCACTACGAACAGAGCTAGTGGAGGCGATGGAATTCCAGTTGAGCTATTTTAAATCCTGAAAGATGATGCTGTGAAAGTGCTGCACTCAATATGCCAGCAAATTTGGAAAACTCAGCAGTGGCCACAGGACTGGAAAGGGTCAGTTTTCATTCCAATCCCAAAGAAAGGCAATGTCAAAGAATGCTCAAACTACCGCACAATTGCACTCATCTCACACTTTAGTAAAGTAATGCTCAAAATTCTCCAAGCCAGGCTTCAGCAATATGTGAACCGTGAACTTCCAGATGTTCAAGCTGGTTTTAGAAAAGGCAGAGGAACCAGAGATGAAATTGCCAACATCCGCTGGATCATCGAAAAAGCAATAGAGTTCCAGAAAAACATCTATTTCTGCTTTATTGACTATGCCAAAGCCCTTGACTGTGTGGATCACAATAAACTCTGGAAAATTCTGAAAGAGATGGGAATACCAGACCATCTCACCTGCCTGTTGAGAAACGTATATGCAGGTCAGGAAGCAACAGTTAGAACTGGACATGGAAAAACAGACTGGTTCCAAGTAGGAAAAGGAGTACATCAAGGCTGTATATTGTCACACTGCTTATTTAACTTATATGCAGAGTACATCATGAGAAACACTGGGCTGGAAGAAGCACAGGCTGGAATCAAGATTGCCAAAAGAAAAATTAATAATCTCAGATATGCAGATGACACCACCCTTATGGCAGAAAGTGAAGAGGAACTAAAGAGCCTCTTGATGAAAGTGAAAGAGGAGAGTGAAAAAGTTGGCTTAAAGCTTAACATTCAGAAAACTAAGATCATGGCATCTGGTCCCATAACTTCATGGGAAAAAGATGGGGAAACAGTGGAAACAGTGTCAGACTTTATTTTGAGGGGCTCCAAGATCACTGCAGATCATGACTGCAGCCATGAAATTAAAAGACGCTTACTCCTTGGAAGCAAAGTTATGACCAATCTAGACAGCATATTAAAAAGCAGAGACAGTGCTTTGTCAACAAAGGTCCACCTAGTCAAGGCTATGGTTTTTCCAGTGGTCATGTATGGATATGAGAGTTGGACTATAAAGAAAGTTGAGCACAGAAGAATTGATGTTTCTGAACTGTGGTGTTGGAGAAGACTCTTGAGAGTCCCTTGGACTGCAAGGAGATCCAAGCAGTCCATCCTAAAGGACATCAGTCCTGGGTGTTCATTGGAAGGACTGATGCTGAAGCTGAAACTCCAATACTTTGGCCACCTCATGCAAAGAGTTGACTCATTGGAAAAGACCCTGATGCTTGGAGGGATTGCGGGCAGGAGGAGAAGGGGATGACAGAGGATGAGATGGCTGGATGGCATCACCGACTCGATGGACATGAGTCTGAGTAAGCTCCGGGAGTTGGTGATGGACAGGGAGGCCTGGCGTGCTGCAATTCATGGGGTTGCAAAGAGTCAGACACAACTGAGCAACTGAACTGAACTGATGTATACATATAACTAATTCACTTTGCTCCATAGTAGAAACTAACACAACACTGGAAAAAAGGTTATACTTCAGTGAAAAATTATTTTAAAAAAGCGAGTAGCTTGTCTGAAAAATATTTGGTACATTCTTTTTTATAAGCCTAAACCAGCACTGTCCAATGGAACTTTCTACAAAGATGGAAATATTTTTTATCTGCATTGTCCAACACTGTGGAACCAGCCACAAATGGCCACTTGACGACGTGGATTGGGGTTAGTGTGACTGAGGAATGAAGTTATTAACTGAATTTAATGTTACTTAATTTACATTTAAATCTAAGTAGCCTCATGTAGCTTGTGGCTACTGTATTCAACAGCTCAGCACTGAAGTCTTATTTTATATGATGTCAGACTGACCATGCGACACCCCTGGGTATACTGTCTTACTATCTCCTAGAAATGCTTCTCTTGAATGTTCTTTGATATTACGCTAGTCATTCATTAAGAAAATCTTCAAAAAGCAGTCCTATGAAATACATTGCTTTATGATTGAAAGGCAGTTTTTTGAGGATGCTGTAATTGTGTAACACAATAGCTTTTATTGTCTGGTTTTAGTACTAGGAAAAGGTGTGGTTGTTGTAAAATTTTTCTCTGGATGATGATGTAATTTACTCTGTTAACATTTTTACATTTGCTTCAGGGGAAGCACAAAATCAAATAGGTGGTCCACCTCTTGCAAGCACATACAATATAGAGCCTCTTGGGCTGTGTCCTGTGTGCTTACTTTACTTTTAATCTCTTTGTCTTATTTTTTCTTTTCTTATATACCCTCTTTACTGATTTTCTTGCTTATTTTAAACACTAACTATTGGTACTATAATCTTGTTTCTTTTCTACAAGCAAGCAGAACAAAAATTAATTAAAACCCTGTCTTCTTTTTTTGAAAAACACATTCATTCTCTGTTCAGACTGTTGACTCCCCACGATCGCATTCTTATCATTATTTTTGCTTTTCTCTAAATTATTTCCAAATGCTATATATTTTGTACCAATTGCTGATCTCTTATGGATCCTATGGCACTCGAGGATAGTACAGGGAACTCTACTCAATGCTCTGTGGTGTCCAAAATGGGAAGGAAATTTTAAAAAGAGTGGATATATGTATACATTTAGCTGATTCACTTTTCTGTACAGCAGAAACTAACACAACATTGTAATCATACCCCAATAAAAATAAAAAAAATCTAGAGATGAACATGAGAATAAGGAGGATAATATTAAACATAATTTGTTAGATTTTAATTTATTCATTTCAATATTATACTTGCTATGTTACTAAGAAATTTTGATATTATAAAACTTTCATATAAATATATGCTTATGAAGACCTCGAGTTTTACCAAGAAATTATGTCCCATAGGGCTGAGATTGTGGGTGTCTGTTTTAGAAAAGGAACCACTTAGGAAAATGTACAAGAGTGGTTTAAAATATGAATATTCACAACATCTGTGAGTCTGTGACATGGTGATCATAAATTGACTATTGTTCACCTGTCCTGGGTTGAGTTTTAAAGATTCTTTTTTTATGATGTGGACCATTTTAAAAATCTTAACCACTGGATCTCCAGAGAAGTCCGATTTTGTTTGCTTTTTAATGATTCTTTTTTTAAAAAAAAACAACACATATCTACTTAGCTTTGTCTTCAGAGCCAAACTGGAAACAACTTTATAAAGTTTGTTATGTGGTTTCTGTCATCAGTGTTCCTGGTGGCTTGCAAAAGTTTGAATCAGTTCCTTTATTCCTGGGTTCTAACAAAACTCGGTTTCTCACTGCGAATAATATCCATCATTCATTATGCTAATTTATGAGTCAGAGTCAGTGTTGGGCAGAGGGAAAGAGGAGGCTTGTGCTTCTAGTGGGGCTCTTGCTCTAGACCCAATTTGGCTGTTTGGGCGACGCTTTTGTCATAACCTGCCAGTGAATTAAGAGGTGTATAATCTTGAGTAGAAGAGGAAAGTAATCAGGCTTTTAAATATGGAAATCATAACACCTAATATCATACAGGAGATTTACCATATTTGGACAGGTAACACGGCCCTGCTGTTCATCCCCATAAACCCCACTTTCTATTTATTGAGGGAAAGCAAAAAAAAAGAAACATCTCAATCTTCAAAACTGCCTATGCACCTACGAAATGTAAATTACTACTCAAGTAAATAATTTGGAAGTCAATTTGTCTAACATCAAAAAGAAATGGGAACAAATAGTAATCAAATGCTAATATAAATTGCTCATACTGAAAAACCACTGTTTTTAAAAACAAGTTCAGTATCCTATAATTTATTTTACATTTACTTGCAACGGACCCTTTTGTTATATGAGCTCCATAATTTTGACTAAAAAATGTACAACAAATTATAGTCCTTTTCTTCACATTGCAAGGACAAGATTCGACTGAACAGCTAACTCTTAAATAATTAAAGAGGAAAGTAGGTCAATGCCATGTATTAAATGACTAGCTCCGAAGATAGCTTTATCAGCTATGGTGATTTTAGAGATGCCTCTCAAAGATGTAAAGTTATTAAGCTATCTTCAGAGTTAGTCTTTTGCTTCATTTAAATGTATGGAATTGACCTCAAAGATTATCCTCATATTGAATTAAATATTAACTTGGTTCTGCTCCATCATTTAATATACAACATTTATATTTTAAGATAGAAAATAACTTTTATTGATTTTTAAAAAACTCTAATTACAACAGAGCTCCCTAACAATGTGTCCTTGAAACATGGTAATTACCCAGACACTCTTATCAACCGTGAACTAGATTACATTTGGACCCACTTAAAAATCATCCACTTGAAGTCATGCCCCTCTTACTCCACTCCTTAAAAAAGAGAACTAACATGCAAGAGTTAGTCTCCACATTCTTACCTCCCACTCTCAGACTTTTATTCCCTCTACTCTGAAAAGGTTCTTATCAAGGTCACCAGTAACCAACCTACTTAACACCAAGCCCTATGATGGGTTTTCTGTCCCTACCTTCCTTGACCTCTCAGCAACACTTTACACAAGTTGATGATACTCTCCTCCTTAAAATCTTTCCTTCACTTGGGTTTCCAGATTTTCCTCCTACCTCGTCAGCTTGCTCCTTCTCAATTTCATCTGCTAATGCACCTTTCCTTTCCCAATGTCTAAATAATACAGTGACCGAGGGCACAGTCTTTGTCCCTCTTTTTTCTGTGTACACTCTATCCCTACGTGATCTCATCCAGTGCTGTGACTTTTACATAATACCCAGGCGGTGATAACTCCAAATTTACATTTCCTGCTCTGATTTCATTCCCAAACACCAGATTCATACATGGAACCATTTGCCATTGTTTGCCATTTTCACTTGGATTAAGAAACACGATTTTCAGTTCCCTCCCAAAGTTATTGCTTCCTTGGTATTTCCTATCTTATTGTATAAGTAACTCATTTTTGCCATTTTCTCAGTCTTAAAACTTAGGAGTAAACTTTCATTCTTCCCTTTTCCTTTGACCCTTCCTCCAGTCAGTTATCATGCCCTGTGCATCTTTCTTCAAAAATACATCCTCCATCTGACCACTTCTCATTGATTCCGCTGCACTGAGTTAATTTCTACAGTGCTTACCCCAGAACCTGAATAACATCTCTCTCTCTTAGACACCTATCTGAATCTCACTGCTTGCCATGAACTCTCTGTTACCACTCTAGCTGAAGCAATCCTCATTTCTACCCTGGAATACAGCTATAATCTCCTGACTGATCCTCCTCCATTCCACTTTCATGCTTGCTCCCCTAGAGTGCAGAGTAATATTTCAAAAACATAAATCAGATGAATCAATTCCTTATTTAGAACACTTCGTTGGTTTTCCAATATATTGGGTTGGCCAAAAAGTTTGTTCAGGTTTTACTGACCTCTGTTACAGAGAAACTCAAATGACCTTTTTGGCCAACCCAATACCTACATTAAAATCTAGTCTCCACTATGACTTGCTAAACTCTACATGATTTGGGCAATGTCTACTTCTCTGAGTGTTTACCCTACTATTCCCCCTTTCACTCTCTCTGCCCAAGTCACAATGACCTTCTACTGGAGTCACAATGACCTTCTTACTACTAGTTGAACACATGGATCTGATCTTGTTTCAAATGTTGCACTTGATGTTTCCTATACTTGTAATGTACATTACCTTTGAAATTTACATGGTTCACTTCCTCCTTTCATTCAGGCCTGAAATATTAACTCCCCAGAAAGGTCCTCTCTGCCCACCCTATCTCAGAACTTGTTGATAACTTTCAGCAAAAAGGATGACCTGATGTAATCAGACCGACTGCATAGAGGCAGCTCACCTGGTGAACAGCCATCTGATGAAGGCTGTGTAATCTTATACATAAAGCTCAAGCTTTGCATTCAGAACTCATAGGTTCAGCACTTAGCACAATCACCAATAACTAAATAACTATGGGCCTCAGTTTTCTCATCTGTAAATGAGGAATAAAATTAGGGATAGATATTACTGTTGTGAAAGAGTCGATAAGTAGGTTGACCAAATAATTTATCATCCAAGATGGGATGACTTAAGAGAGAATGGGGACTTCCTTGGTGGTCCAGTAGTTAAGACTTTGTCCTTCCAATGCAGGGGGCATGGGTTTAATCCCTGGTCGGGGAACTAGGGTCCCATTAAGAGAGGAAGGGTACACTTTTAATTTTCTTTGCAATTTTAAAAATTACCATAAAGTAAAATTGACTTTTTTTCCTAAAAATTCTGACATGTGAAAAGTTCTTTGAACTTAAATATACACATAACTTTGTGTTAACAACATTGCAAGCAGTATAGAGAACACCTTAATAAACTCCCTGTGCTATGCCTTTATAATTACATTGGCCCCAAAAACCCCTTGTCAATAACTGATCTGTTCTTCATCACTATAGTTTTGTGTTTTGGAATGTCATATAAATGGAATCATGAAGTATGTAACCTTGATACTGACTTTTTCTTTTAATTAGTTGGAGGCTAATTACTTCACAACATTTCAGTGGGTTTTGTCATACATTGACATGAATCAGCCATGGAGTTACATGTATTCCCCATCCCGATCCCCCCTCCCACCTCCCTCTCCACCCGATTCCTCTGGGTCTTCCCAGTGCACCAGGCCCAAGCACTTGTCTCATGCATCCCACCTGGGATGGTGATCTATTTCACCATAGATAATATACATCCTGTTCTTTCAAAACATCCCACCCTCACCTTCTCCCACAGAGTTCAAAAGTCTGTTCTGTACTTCTGTGTCTCTTTTTCTGTTTTGCATATAGGGTTATCATTACCATCTTTCTAAATTCCATATATATGTGTTAGTATGCTGTAATGTTCTTTATCTTTCTGGCTTACTTCACTCTGTATAATGGGCTCCAGTTTCAACCATCTCATTAGAACTGATTCAAATGAATTCTTTTTAACGGCTGAGTAATACATTCAGCGTAATTCCCTTGAGATCCATCCAACTTGAGTTTATCGATAGTTATTTTATTACTGAGTAGTAAGCCACTGAACGACTACACTACAGTTTGCTTACCCATTCACATACTGAAAGACATTTAGGTTCTTTGAATGTTTGGCAATTATGAATATAGCTGCATTAAACAGTACTGTACAGGTTTTTGTGTGAACATAAGTTTTCATTTCTTTAGGGTAGGGGTCAGCAAACTACATAGAACATTCATATCACATCTGTTCTACCACCTGTTTTCGTTAGATTTCATTGGAACACATTTGTACTCATTTTTAAAAAACATAATGGACAGCAAGGAGATCAAACCAGTCAACGCTAAGGGAAATCAAACCTGAATATTCATTAGAAGGACTGATGCTGAAGCTGAAGCTCCAATACTTTGGCACCCTGATGCAAAGAGCTGACTCATTAGAAAAGACCCTGATGCTGGGAGAGATTGAAGGCAGGCAGAGAAGGGGATGACAAAGGATGAGATGGTTGGGTGGCATCACCGACTCAATGGACATAAGTTTGAGGAAGCTCTGGGAAATGGTGAAGGACAGGGAAGCCTGGTGTGCTGCAGTCCATGGGGTCGCAAAGAGTCAGACACTATGAGGAACTGAACAACAACAAACTTTTTAAAAAAGTATCAAGTCACTTTTTCAGAGCAGCTATACCTTTTTGTATTCCCATCAGAATTATGTGAGAATTCTCATTACTTTGCATCCTCATCAGCACTTGATAATGTCACTATTCTTTATTTTGGCCATTCTAAGAGTTGTGGTGGTGGTTGTAACTTGCACTTCCCTAATGACTAATGACATTGAACATCTTACTATATACTTATATCTTATTATATACTTATTAGCCATCCTTACATCCTCTTTGGTGAATTGTCTGCTCAAGTTCTCTCCCATTTTTAATAAAAATTTCCATTTTCTTATTGTTGAGTTTTGAAAGTTCTTTATGTGTTCTAGATACATATCCTTGTATACATATATCCTAGATACATGATTTGAAAATATGATCTCACAGTCGGTAACTTTCTTTCCCTCTTAAAAGTATCTTTCACAGAACATAAAATTTTAATTTTGATAAACTTCGATTTATCATTTTTTTGTAATTGATTGTATCTTTGGTATCATATCTAAGAACTCTTCACCTAAATTCCTGTCATGAAGATGTTCTCCTATGTTTCCTCTTTAAAGTTTTATAATTTTATGTATATATTTAAATCTATGATCCATTTTGAAGTAAGCCTTGTATAAAGTGTGAGGTAGGTTAAAAGTTTGTGTTGGTCTGTTTTTGCATTTGAATGACCAATTACTCTAAAAACATTTGCTGAGAAGACTACCCTTTCTCCACTGGATTCTTTTACACCTTTATAAAAACTAAATAGCTACATTTGTCTTTTTCTGGACTCTATATTCTATTGTTCTATGTGTGTATCTCTCCTTTTCTGATTATCCTGGTTATATAGTAACTTTTAATATCTATTAAAATGATTCCTCTTATTTTATTCTTCTTTTTACAAATATTTTATCTATTCTAGTTTATTTTCACTCTCATAGAAACTTTAGAATCAGTTTGCCTATATTTACCAAAAATACTGCTGGGATTTTTATTAGTATTGTTTTTAAAATATTGAACTGTTTAGAGAGAATTAACATCCTTAATATATTGAGCCTTTCATTCCATGAGCACGGTATGTCTTCCATACTGTCTTCCTCTCTGCTACTGCCCTAGTATCCCTAGTACCTTCTGATTCCTTGAAGCTCCATAAAGAGGGCAGTTTTAATAATTATTCCAGGAGAACACGCATAAGTGGGACTAATCCATCAAACTGAGTCGTATGGTCACACCACATTAAAAAGAACATGGGAGTGGGAAGCAACAGATCTACGTTATGGCTAACAGGGAGAAAAGATTTCCAGGTGTAAACCAGCTAAAATTTGCATTGCCTAAATAATGTGGGATCAAGAGCTACAGCAAGACATTTCTGGGACATAACTGAAGCATCCAGACCAGCATGACATTAAGAAAGGGAAGGGTACTACTACACTGTGGGTGGAAATGTAAGCTGGTGCAGCCACTATGGTAAATACTATGAAGGTCCCTTAAAAAATAAAAATACAACTACCATTGTTATTTAGTCACTAAGTCACCTCCAATTCTTTTGTGACCCTGTGGGCTGTAGCCCACCAGGTTCTTCTGTCCATGGGATTTCCCAGGCAAGAATACTGGAGAGGGTTGCCATTTCCTTCTCCAGGGAATCTTCCTAATCCAGGGATCAAAACTGTGTCTTCTGCATTGTAGGTACATTATTTACAGCTAAGCCACTGGAGAAGCCCATAGAACTATCATATGATCCAGCAATCCCACCCCTGGGCATATATACCTGGAGAAAACTCTAATTCAAAAAGATACAAGCACCCCAATATTCACTGAAGCACTATTTATAATAGCCAAGACATGAAAACAACCTAAATGCCCATCAACAGATGAATAGATAAAGAAAATGTGGTATGTATACACAGTGGAATATTACGCAGTCTTAAAAAAGAACAAAACAATGCTATTTGCAACAACATGGATGAACATAGAGATTATCATATTAATACTAAGTGGAGTAAGTCAGACAGAGAAAGACAAATTTCATATGATATAACTCATGTGGAGTCTAAAAAAGTGATACAAATGAGCTTATTTACAAAATAGAAACAGATTCACAGACATAGAGATCAGGCATCTTTGACATTCTTGTGTGACGTGTTTGGTCATGTATCAGCATTTGTTGGTGACTGAATTTTCCACTTATTTCTGAGAGTTTTAAAACTCTGGTGGGAAAAAAGTAGCCATTACAGGTGTTTACAGCAGGAAAATGATACAATTAGAAGGGTTTTTCAAGAGTGTTCAAGTAATGAGTGTAGGATGGTTTGGTAAAGGAAAAAGTTTGAAGACAGGGATAAAAGTTGATAATTTAGTCTAACTATACAGCAAGAGACAGTGAGGGTCTGTGGCAGACAGAGTAAATTCCTGAACCTGAATAACATGTATTCTTTTCAGGCTTAAGGCACTTAGAATTTTTTTTTCCTTTTCAAGAAATCTAATTATCACAATACTATAGAATAGATGAACATGTTTGTTAAACAGTAAGAATTATCCTCATATAAAGGGTCGAAATGATATTAGTGTTTAGAAATCATATGACTTAGATTCTATTGCTAAGATTAAATTGTTTCCTCAAGAAATGACTTGCTACTGAATGATCAGTCAAGAAGTAGTGCAGTTACTTTTCAAAAATTTGACTGCTTTGTCAGCCCCCTGGAAAACTACAGAAAAAGAAACCATGAGAAATGTGGTTTAACTGCTTTGAGTGAAGTCCTAGGGAATTTAGAATTCACCTCCAAGATCAGCTGCCTCAGTGGTAGAGGTAATGAGTGGCTGTCAGGGCTGCACCCCTATTTCAACCAGAGTGACATGCCTTCTACTAGTCTTATATATTGGGTTCCCTTTTAAGATTTTATTTGAACAAGGGGATTAATGGATAAATAAACTTGAAAATTATGAACATAAAGAAATTCTTAATAATTTATCCATTTGTAGCTAAGAAGTATGAATAGTTTTCACATATCTAAAATCTATTTTTACCCAAATGGAAACAATCTACAGTTATTTAATTTGGATATAGTACCTGCTTTAAACAAAAAAAAAACAGAAGGATGGATCTTTTCTAGGATGTTCTTGATAAAATATATTCTATCATGCTGTTTTGGTCTCTGTTCTAGTACAGAAATGAAAATATTCATTGCGGAAATGTGTATTTATTTTATATCAAGATGTTTACATAATCGATAAATGCTATTAAAATAAGTGCACACAATGAAGAAATGGACAAAAAATATGGTAACATAAAATGAGAAAACTATAAAAGAATAAATATATGGCTATTACGTTGGTAGCACTTTATTTTCTGTTTCCTAAGAAGAATTTCTTTGACATAAAAAGGACTATAGGTATTAATGGTTATAGTTTAATAAAATTTTCTCTAAATTACCTCCACTGAGTCATTGAGCCTTTGAGGAGGACTTCACATGATCACAACACAACTCATTATACCTTTACATTTGGCTCTATTTCTATACTGTTACTCCAACAGAATTATAATCATTTTTTACTCATTAATTTACTGATTCATTTAACCAGTCTTTATCATTTCCCACATACCATGTATTGTTCTGGGTGCCAGGGATAACAGTGTGGAACATGAGAGACAGAGACTCTACTGTTAGGAATTAATAGAAATTCTGGGCAAAGGTCATTTAGAAATCTATCTAATGTTAGAAAATCACAACTATTTCTCTCTTCCTCACATGCACAATGAATTGAATGACCTCTCAGCAGCCAGCACCCCTCACATTTCCCTCCACATTCCTTTCTCAATCAACCTGTGCTGGGCTGACTTAGTCGCTCAGTCATGTTCAACTCTTTGTGACCCCATGGAGTGCAGACCACCAGGCTCAATCAATCTAGAGAGGTGGAATCTGAAAGAATTCATTTGACGCTGACACCACCCATTCAGGGTAAGTGTGATGGAGCCATTCACAGCTAATGTGAGACAGCAGGAGACAGGAGATGTGGATCCTATTATATAAATCAAGTTCTGGAAGGATCAAATGCTGGTAAGTACTATTTTATCACTATTATTATTCTGCTAGGAACAGAGTCATAGTAACAGGAAGAAAGTGCTTTCCTTTTAAGATATTTGCCTTGTCTTCAGAGGGCAAAAACTTTAGCACTTCTTTAGCGAGATAAGTTTTCTTCTAAGGTAAGTAGCCAGGTGGCACAGTGGTAAAGGATCTGCCTGCAATGCAGGAGAGGCGGGTTGGATTCCTGGGTCAGGAAGATCCTTTGAAGAAGGAAATGGCAACCCACTCCAGTATTCTTGCTGGGAAATTTCGTGGACAGAGGATCCTTTTGGGCCACACTCCATGGGGTCGCAAAAGAGTTGGACATGACAGAATGACTGAGCACGCATGTGCAGTGAGGTTCTCACTGGTGGGGATGTTGAACCGAGGAGACACCTGCTCCTGTCACTCACCTCATGTAAACAGAAACACATCTCTAAAGTATGAGCTACTGGAGAAGATAAGAGACAAGAAAGGTCTGAAGCATATAATGTTTTCCTTATGTAAAAAAGTTTCCTTTAAGTTTCCTGGAGGTTTTAGAAAGATAATGGGGGCGTTTGTAGAAACACGGAGGTGAAGTTAAAAAAAATATTCATCAGGCCACTTCCTAATGAGGGAATGCAAGAATTCACAATAAGTGAATTGTTTTGTTTTTTCTCTTACCTAAGTGCTTCTGCCACTCAAATCTCCCCTGCAATCTAAAGCAGGGCACAACTCCATTTCCAACTATGGCAGTGGGTTGACTCGTAATTGGCATCAGATAACATAAGGCAAGAGATATCAAGAGACATTTCCCTGGGGTCTCCATGGTGTAAGTCACAAAAGCAGATGTTTACAACATGAATTGTGGCAGTCCCAGAATTCCTGAGTGCTCTGTCTCTAGTGAAACAGGCATACATGTGTTCTTTAATTGTGTGTGTGTGTGTGTGTGTGTGTGTGTGTGTGTGTTTGTCTGTGCCTGTGTGTTGTACATCAAGCTTGCTCAGTTGTGTTTGACTCTTTTGTGACCCCATGGACTGTAGTCTGCCAGGCTCCTCTGTCCATGGGATTTCCCAGGCAAGAATACTGGAGTGGGCTGCCATTTCCTTCTCCAGGGGATCTTCCTAGATCAGGGATTGAACCCATGTCTCCTGCGTTGGCAGGCAGATTCTTTACCACTGAGCCACCCGGGAAGCCCATGTATTAAACATGGCTCAAGGCAAGTACCCTCTTGCTGCCTGGGATAAGGGCAGGACTGCCCTCAAGCCATCTGTCAAGATGAAGCTAGCTAGCTTATTATGAAGCTATGCCCAATCACGTAGCATGTTCTTTACACTGAGTTGGCCAAAAAGTTTGTTCTAGAACAGCTTACAGAAAAGCCTGAACTAACTTTTGGGCCAACCCAATATTTGCTTTCACTTTCTGCCTCAGCACCCCTTTCTCTCACTCTTGATTCTTGAGAGTGCGTGCCTCTATAAAGTATTCACAATAAATATTTGATTTGCTTGTGCTCGCTTTGGCAAGATTGATTTTCTGTGAAACCTGGGCTAAATTAAGTTGCTCTCCAAAGATTACTAGAAAGTGTTCCATGATCAGATTGAGAGATCTTGTTTTTCAACTCCCTGTAAAGAATTTATTATTTGGACTCGGTGACTAGAAAGAATTTCAGTATCTACTTTCACTTTTCAATGTTTGAAAATCAAGCCAATTCTCATATCATTATGGCCCTGTCTTCAAAGCCAATGTCTATGTTTTGGGGTTTTTTTTTGTTTGTTTGTTTATGTATGTATTTGGCTGTGCCAGGTCTCAGTTGCGGCATGTGGGATCTAGTTCCCTGACCAGGGATCTAACTCGCACCCCCTGCATTGGGGGCGTGAAGTCTTAACCACTAGACCACCAGGCAAGTCCCTGTCTATGTGTTTTAGATAACAATTACTGAAATCTTAATCTATGTTAGCCACCATATGCTAAGCACCTTGCTTGCATTATCTCATTTAATCCAGATAACAACCTTATTAGACAGATATTATTATCTCTGTTTTACAGATGATGATACTTAGACTTGGCTAGGTCAAAAAACGTGCCCAAGGTCACTTACTGAGGGTCATATAGCTGGTAAATGATAGAAGTTTGAGTTAAACCTTAGTTCTGAATCCACAATCTGCACTTCTAATCACTGAGCCATACTACCTCTCAGGGATAGAAACTTCTCTCACTTTCTTTGGCACTTGGATCACAGTGTTCTTCTCTATCCCTATTGCCCCTGTTTCCTACCACTTCGTATCACAGACCTTTGCCCTACCTCGTTTCCTCACAGCTTTAATTGACTCTGGAATAGTCACAAATTGAGGCTTATCATTACTCAGAACTATCCTCACCCAAGATTGGAAACTCTGAAGTTTCCCATCTGATCACAGCCTACTATCTTAAAACCTACCCCATACATGTTTCTACAAGATGTGCATTTTTCTCTATCATTGGAATCCAATCCATCTTCTTTAAAAAGATCCCTTTTGGTTCTACTTCATCACCTTCCATTGGGCCTACCTTGCAAATGATTAACCAGCACATGTACCCACCACCCTATTTTTCTCCTCTTGCTACTGAACTTCTTGAAGGCTATATAGATTGAAAAGTACAAACATCTCATCAGCTGGGCACTGAGGGCTTTTGAATCACTCCTTTGTTTTCAAAATTTTGTTTGTGTTAAAATGATCAGGTAGTGTGTTAGATGTTAGCAATTCAGAGATGAAAGAATGAGTTCTGTCTTCAAGTAACTCACAAATAAACAGTAAATTATAATATATTTCATTCTTGTCTTTAGTCTTCTTTAAATAGCTGTGAGTTAGTGTGATTCAGCAAAAACTTGAAGATTGGAGATAGTGACTTAAAGTCATTACATTTGATTCAAAAAATTGTTCTCACTTGTACTGAACCTAAACAGAGAACTCTGCATCTCTTCATCATGGGTCATGCTAGCACCATTCTCTTACCACTTCCTTAATTAATATCTTGGAACTTAACTTCCTTTCCATTCAGTTCAGTCACACAGTTCAGTCTGACTCTTTGTGACCTCATGGACTACAGCACGCCAGGTTTCCCTGTCCTTCACCATCGTCCAGAGCTTGCCCAAACTCATGTCCATTGAGGCAGTGATGCCATCCAACCATCTTGTTCTTTCTATTACACATGGTCTTTCTCCATCATAGCAGGCATGAGGATGCTACTTAACTGTTAACTATACCACGCCAGAATCTGGAGTAATACCAAGATCTACAAAGCAAGTTGGAAAGAGAGAAGTGTATAAAAAAGAGAGAAGAGGGACTTACCTGGGGTCCAGTAGCTAAGACTCCATGCTTCCAATGTGAGGGGCCTGGGTTTGATCCCTGCTCAGGGAACTAGATCCCACGTGATGCAACTAAGAGTTTGCATGCAGCAACTAAAGATCCCATGTGCTGCAATGAAGATGGGAGATCCCACGTGGCACAGCTAATACTCAGAGCAGCAAATAAATAAATACATTTTTAAAAGAGAGAAGGAATGTTTAGAGAGAAGTATATGACACAGGAGACTACAGAACCCTGGAAGTCAAAATGATGTTTTAAGGAGAGAATGTCAATTGGACTTTTCAACTAGGAGAGCATTAGAGATCTTTTCCCAAGCATGTTCAACAGAGTGGTAGACATAGTAGCCAGAGGCAATAGCTTGAGAACCAACAGGATGAATTTGAGGTGCTCGTGGTACACACAAAAGGAGGTTGAAAACACAGGCCTGGAATTTGGACAAGATATTTGTGTGGGATATAAAGATCCTGGGATCAACAATATGCAAGGATTGTTCAGTTGTCCAGCCATGTCCAACTCTCTGCAATCCCATGGACTGTAGCACACCAGGCCTCCCTGTCCCCCACCATCTCCCGGAGTTTGCCCAAGTTCATGTTCACTGCATTAGTGATGCCATCCAGCCATCTCATCCTCTGACACCCTCTTCTCCTGCCTTCAATCTCTCCCAGCATCAGGGACTTTTCCAATGAGTCAGCTGTTTGCATCAGGTGACCAAAATACTGGAGTTTCAGCATCAATCCTTCCAATGAATATTCAAGGTTGATTTCCCTTAAGACTGACTGGTTTGATCACCCTGCTGTCCAAGGGACTTTCAGGAGTCTTCTCCAGCACCACAGTTCACAGTCATCAATTCTTTGGCACTCTGCCCCGTTTACAAGAACATTAACACGAGTTAATGCAAGAATTAACTCATGGAAAATATACAAAGTCTAGAAGAGTATGAAGATTGGGACTGTAGTAAAAAAATAATGTTTAAGGCCAGAGTAGAGCTAAGCCTGTAAAAGACGCTGATACAGAATGGTTAGAGAGGCAAGAAAATGATGTCACTCCACATGGTGGAGTTGGTTTCAAAGGGAGAGAAAGTGAAACTATTAACTTTTTGTTAGGAGGACATCAGATAGAGAAACATTTAGTTTCAGCAACTGGGAGGTCACTGGGAACCTCTGCAAAGCAGTTTCAGTAAAGAAGAGCTGTCATAGGTCAGACCATAAAGTGGTGAGAAAGTAAATGTATCTAGTGTAGACTACTTTTTAAACTATTTTTGGCAGTGAAGGGAAGGAGAAAGGCTAAGACTGACAAGAGGAAAACTTAGGACCCAAAAGAGATGACTTGTTTGATTGCTTTCCGTTTGTTTGTTGTTTTAAAGATGGAAGACAAAAATAGTCTTTTAGAGATCTAAGTAACTGGAGGAAGAAGAGAATTAAATAAAGTGAGATCACTAAGGAAGAAGGAAAATATAAAATCCATAGCACAAGGGTTTGGATTAGATTGGAGAAAGAAACATCTCATAAACAGACACTAGAAGGAACAGTTAGGGCTGATACACATACAAGGTAAGTGGATACGTGTGTTGAATAACGACATTGTGGGAGGCCAAGACATTGGGGTTCAATACCTTCTGATATTGAACAGGGAGGGAGCAGGTGGTTGGCCTGGTCAACTGGTTTCAATTTCTGGGTAGCAAGTGTACTATACATTTAAATTTTACATTCCCAAAAATCTAAAGTTTCACTCAGCCCTTACAGAAAAGGAAAACATAACGGATTCTTATAACATGACAGAAAAAAAAATACATGATCTTAAAAATCAAGAGAAACAAAGTTTAGCTGTGAACTTTGGAGGAATTTTACCTATATTAGAGATTGGGATAGCCCATGGGACTGTGCTGAACACATTCAAGCTGGCAGGCTATCTATCGGCATTAGGAAAGCCTGCCAACAAAGCTTTACCCTTAGGACTAAAGTTCAGATATTATTCAAGGCTGGAGAAGCTTGGCAAAAAAAATAGAGGATTTGGATGCTAGTAATGTCATCAAGGTAGCAGGATACAGTTACCACAGTGGTTGAATAAGAAATTTAAGTCTTTCAAAAAAAAAAAACCAGTAACCCATTTATAAGAGAAAATCAGAATTAGAACTGATGACTTGATGCTGAGGATTAAAATAGAATTTATTAAATACTTGATGACAATAACCCAGTGGTTCTCCCTTGTGGAGTAATCTGGGGAGCTGTAAAAACCACTAAAGCCTGAGTGTCACTCCTGGAGTCTAACTGGCCTGGGAAGAGGCCTGGACATGATTTTTACAAGCTCTGTTAGATAATTCTAGTGGATAGTGAAACTGAGAGCTATGACTCAAACGAGAACCTGTCCCACAGGTGGAAATGAGATTGGAAGGAATCAGAGATTTCTTAATGTTCCTAACATTCTGAACTGACTGGATACAAATTAATTTTGTCATTTCTCTGCATTTCCTCCCCACCCCTAGTGCACATTCTTTGGCTTTTTATGAATTTCCAAATGATTTCGGCTCAAGAAAGTTCTCTACTCCTCACAGAAAGTTTCTAAGTTTGTATTCTTTCTCAGCTCTCTCTCTTATAACCCCAGGAATGATCATTTGACATCTTTTCTTCAAATTTTACCCAGAATACTTCTTTTTTTTTACTTGCACTTCACTTTATTTGTATTTATTTTTTAAATTAGTTCATTTTTTATTGAATGATAATTGCTTTACAGAATTTTGTTGTTTTCTTTCAAACCTCAACATGAATCAGCTACCCAGAATATTTCTTCTCTTCATTCCCACTGACTCATTCTCATTCTACCTACACCATGTGTAATTCAAAGCCTGATTAACTATTACTGCATAAATCATAGCCCATATCTGGTTTCTTTGCCCTGCAGTGTTTATTCTCCAAGCAATTCATTATGCGTCTTCCCGATACACTTGTCTTCCTATTCTCAGCTAATCTCAAGAGTTCCATCATCTGTTGAAAAAGCCTCACCCTGGGACTTCCCCAGCAATCCAGGGGTTAAGACGATGCACTTTCAATGCAAAGGGCACAGCTTCAATCCCTGGTCAGGGAACTCAGATTCCACATGTCACATGGCGTGGTCAAAAAAAAAAGAAAAGAAAGCCTGCCCTTGGCATTCAAGGTCTTTGAAGTAGACTCTGTTGATGCCTTTTCCCATACCCTCTCAGCTATCATGAGTACACCTGAAGCTATAGATGGACACGATTCCCAACCTGTTGTCAAATTTTCATCTCAAGCTCCTAGGTTTCTCCTCTCTATGAGGCATTTTCCCAACAACTGGGGAGTTCGACTTGCTGCCTACAATAGCAACCCAGACAAGGATCAATGTAGTTACCTTACTCCTCAATCCTCAACCAATGCAGTATGAGACTTCAAAGATAAATGACCCAACTTCCCCCTCTTCCAGTGGAATAATGTGTCCCACATGGTTTACTAGGGGGTTCCCTAAAGGGACTGGGCCCCAGGTGCCCACAGAGGTAACTTGCTCATCAATGAACCCTGTGTTGGATGCTTTTCTCCCTTCACTGTCTCACTTCCTCATTTACACTTCTTGAAAGTAATTCCCAAATAAACAACCTGCAGGCACACAAATCTTTGTCCCAGAGTCAAGTTTGAAGGGAATCCAAATCACAATTGCCTGACCCAAATTAACCTTAAAAAACAATCCACACCAAACTGGAAAACTTGAAATTCTCGGAGGGTTTTCTCAACCGCATCCAATACTCATATCATCCCCTTCCTTAGAAAAGCCTTGCTGTCCATTAAAAGAACATCCCCTTCCTCAATATCCAGCTCACATTCAGCCTCTCTGAAATTATGTCCAGTGTTCCCAAGATCAAAGAGATGTCTGGATCATCTTAACTCTCATAGCTCTTTGTATATTCTCCCCTTACTGGACACATATAGACAGACATACATTATAAGTGAAATCATAATATAAATGCACTGTTCAAACTGTGGATATAGGCTCAATTTGAAACAAAGCAAGCTTTTTTCCACTTTTTCAAACAAGCAGGTTTGAAGAAAAATGGATTTTTCAAAAAATGAAATAAAACAAACTATTATCTAATGTTCTGCAGAGCACAGATATGGACTGTTAAGAGAAAAAAATTACAAAGGTTGCCATTATTACCAATAGACTTCATTGTGTTCAGGGAGAATTTTGTTTCTAAAAGAAACACTAAGTTACAGATTGCATGTAGTTACTGTAATTATAATGGTTAATATGCTAACTAGTAAGAATGAATATCATTACTATAATTCCATGTTTCAGTAGATACTTCTATATTAAATGCATTTTAGATAGATTGGTAGAAAAATAAAACATGACGAAGATGATTTGAAGGCATTCAGTAAAGCATAGGACACTGCTTCACTAAATCGATGTGGAAACTCACTTTCCTTTTGGAAAAAAGAACATGGTTTTGTCTCTTGAGATTGATTATTCTTAGCCCTCGGGAAAGCATTAAAATGACATACACACTTCCAGGTACAGTTAAGATCAACATTTCTTTCTCGTCTTATAATATACTCTCTTTTATGTAGTGTTCTCAAAGTTCTTTTTCAAATAGGATTCAATCCAGCAAATATTTATTGAGAGTCACATATACAAGGCCCTGTGTTAAGCTGTGAGGGGGTACAAATGTGAATATAACAAGATCTTGGCCCTCAAGGAGTTTTCAGATACCCTGAGCCAATTTATTTATGACTGAGCTTTGTATGAAACTAGCTCTTTTAGTAGTATGAAAGATTTAAAAAACTATGGCATAGCTGCTGGAGGCAATACTTGATTAACCCTCCTGTTTTATATCCCCTAAGAGTCAATGATCAAGACAGAGAGAAGGAGGTCCTAAAGACATACTTCCTAGTCAATTTTTAAAAGAGAACTGAAATTTAAGCAAAGGAATAGAAATTACTTTATCATGATGCTCTTGTAGCAAAGAGTACCTCTAAAGACTTAATGTCATTTACAGCTAAACAAGCTCTTAATTATACATGACATTCACCAGATGACTAGAATATAGACACTAAAATAATGAAAATCTGTCTGAGATTGAAAAAAAAAACTGCCTCAGATTAAAACAGAAAAAAAGCAACTGTTGTTACTCATGCTGGGAGGACAGAAACAGACAACAGTTGCAAAATTAACAGGAAATGCTGGTTCACTCAAGGCTATGCAATCACTCTCCCTACTCCTTGTCCTGATTTGAATTTTTACTACTTTTCTTAACCAATACTGCTTCCCTGATAGTTCAGTTGGGAAAGAATCCGTCTGCAATGCAGGAGACCTCGGTTCAATTACTGGGATGGGAAGATCTGCTGGAGAAGGGGTAGGCTACCCACTCCAGCATTCTTGGGCTTCCCCTGTGGCTCAGACGGTAAAGAATCCGCCTGCAATGCTGGAGACCTGGGTTCAATCCCTGGGTTGGGAAGATCCCCTGGAGAAGGGAAAGGCTACCCACTCCAGTACTCTGGCCTGGAGAATTCCATGGACTGTATAGTCTATGGGGTCACAAAGAGCTGGAGACGACTGAGTGACTTTCACTTTACCAATAATACTCCCAGGTACACTCTGTTATTTCTATGTATCACTGAGGACAGCCAACTGTTAAACTGCCCTTGAGTTGTGACAACACCAACCTTTAGTTAATCCCTGCTTTCCCTGATTCCACCTCAGAAACACCAACCAGTTCAGAACTGATCCCCACTTAACTGACTTCACTGATTCTTTCAACAGGAAGGCAAAACTTACAAAAGATGCCTCCATCTTTCTTCTTGTTGAGAGCAGCAATTCACAGTCTCTCTGGGGTGCACTTCTATCACTTCACTGAGGCAGTATATAAGATTATGTCAGACTAGGCTTGTCTCTGGTGATCTTTGGCTCATTAGGCTTTAATAGCATGCACACACATGCACAGAGAGAGTAACAAATATTTAAGTAACACCACCAATAACAACCTCAACATATTTTTCATAGTTGACCTGAGAGGTCAAACATTTATTTAAATTATTTTAAAACTTGGTGTGATTTATCCCTTGGAATTGACTTTAAGGACGAGAGTTCACTTACTTCCTCCCTCCTTTCCTCTTTTTCCTTTCCTCCTCTTTCCTCCCTCCCAGCAGTCTTTGATGGTAAACACACTGATTATGAGACTTTCCCAATGGCTCAATGGTAAAGAACCCACCTGCCAATACAGGAGACTTGGGTTCGATCCCTGAGTTGGGAAGATCCCCTGGAGAAGGGAATGGCAACCCACTCCACTATTCTTGCCTGGAGAATTTCCTGGACAGAGGAGCCTGGCAGGCTACAGTTCATAGGGTCACAAAGAGTTGGACATGACTGAGTGACAAACACTTTCAACACTTTTTCACAGTGATTATATATCTGTGTTCTAGAACTAATCAGAGATCACCTGGATACACAGTTGCTTTGCACCCCACTTCCATCCTTGTAAGATACCTGTTTAAAACTCAAATCAGTGACATAAGTCTATACCTTAAGGAATCAGAAAAAGAACAAACTAAACACAAAACTAGTAGAAAAAGGAAATAATAGAGATTAGAGTGGAAATAAATAAAATAGACTAGAAAAAATTAAAAAAAGAATCACTAAAACCAAAACTCGGTTCCTTCAAAAGAGGAACAAAATTGAGAAGCATCAGCTAGACTGACCGAAAACAAAAGAGACCAGAATCAAATTACTAAACTCAGGAATAACATTAGGGACTTCACTGGAACCTTGCAGAAATAAAAAGGATTGTAAGAGAACACTATGAACAACTATATAGCAACAAATTAGATAACCTAAAGTAGATGGACAAATTCTCAAACACACAAACTACCAAATCTGACTCAGTTAGAAATAGAAAATCTGAATAGATCTGTAACAAGCTAAGGGATTGAATCAGTAAGCAAACAACTTCCAACAAAGAAAAATCGTGGACCAAATGACCTCACTAATAAATTCAACCAAATGTTTAAAGATCGATTAACACTGATCCTTCTCAAACTCTTCCAAAATACAGAAGAGGAGGAACTACTTCTAATCGCATTTTATGAGTATTATCCTGATACCAAAACTATACAAAGATATCACAAGAAGAGAAAACTATAGACCAATATCCCTTAGGAATATAGATGCAAAAATCTTCAACAAAGCATTAGCAAAGGTAATGCAGCAGCATGTTAAAAGGATTATATACCATACCCAGTGGAACATATCCCAGAAACATATGGGTGGTTCAACATATAAAAATCAATTGATGTTATACATATTAATAGAAATGAAGGGAAAAGACACATGATCACCTCAGTTGATGAGAGAAAACATTTACAAGAGATTAATGTCTAGAATATAAAAAGAACTCTTACTGCTATTATAAACAACTAAGTTAAAAAGTGGGCAGATTCAAACAGAATCTGATTCAAAAGATTCAAACAGCTCTCCACAGAAGATATGCAAATAACTGGCCAATAAACACACAAAAGATTACCAGTATCATTAGGAAAAAGTAAATAAAAACCACAATGAAATACCACTTCACACTCACTAAGATGCTATAATTAAAACAGAAACAAACAGAAAATAAGCAATGTTGGTGAGTATGTGGAGAAGTTTTAATCCTTATAAATTGCTGGTACTATAAAAAACAGTTTGATGGTTCCTCAGAAAGTTAAATACAGCATTATCATATAACCAAGCAATTTCACTCCTAGGTATATACCCAAAAGAAATCAAAACATATGTCCAAACAAACATGTGTACATGAATGTTGATAGCAGCATTATTCATAATAGCCCAAAGCAGGAAAAAAACCAGTTTCTGTATAACACAGAAAACTCTACTCAATATTCTGTAATAAACTATATGGGAAAATAATCTGAAAAAGAATGAACATATGTATATCTATAACTGAAATACTTTGCTATACACATGAAACTAACACATTGTCAATCAACTATACTTCAATATATCAGTAAAATAAAAATTAAACATCCAGTATCCATCAACTAGTGAGTGGATACACAATATGTGGTACATTCACACAATGAGACAAATTTGGCCATAAAAAGGAAAGAAGTATTGATATATACTACAACATGGATGAATCTCACAAACACAACACTAAGTGAAACAAGCTATACACAAAAGGTCACATATTGTGAGCTCATTTATATCACCTTTTTAGATTCTACATATGAGTGATATCACATGATATTTGTCTTTTTCTGTCTGGCTTACTTCACTTAGGAAGATAATCTCTAGGTCCATCCATGTTGCTACAAATAGCAGCACTTTATTCTTTTTTATGGCTGAGTAATAGTCCATTGTGTATATGAATCACATCTTCTTTATCCATTTATCTGTCAATGGACACAGGTTGCTTCCATGTCTTGGCTATTGTAGATAGTGCTGCTATGAACATTGGGGTGCAAGTATCTTTTCAAATTAGAGTTTTCATCTTTTCCAGATAAATGACCAGGAGTGGGATTGCTGGATCATATGGTCATTGCTAGATTTACTTTTTTAAGGAACCTCCGTAGTGTTTTCCATAGTGGCTGCATCTATTTTCAATCCCACCAACAGTGTAGAAGGATTCTCTTTTCTCCAAAGCCAAGAGAGGTTTCTTTTAAAATAAATACAAATTGACACTCACACGTTAGATATAGAAAATATACAGTAGCTCAACATCTCCATACATGGTGACAGTACTGTCAACTTACCCACTTGTTACACTTTACTCTGTCCCAGCCACTCTTGTCTCTTTTCAGTTCCTTGAACATGCAAAGATGTATCGCACTTTAGGGTTTTGTCCAGCTATACCTTCCACCTGAAAGGTTCTTTCTTCCCCTAGCAAACCCCATGTACTCTTCAGGGCTTGACTTCAGTATAATTTTCAAAGAAAGTATTTCCTGAGACTCTTCTATTGAATGAAATAATCGACAGAAAATGCTTAGCACAGTATGTGTAATACACTAACTGCCCAATAAAAATCTGTTGAATGAAAAGACTCTCACTGATCAATAAACCAAAATGATTCAAATATGCAGGACACATAGAAAAATATCCTGGTATGATAGAGTTTGAATATTTTGGACATCTGTATATGCATAGTGTCACAATGATTTCAGTTAAGATTTAAACCAAGTACTTAGGCATAAAACATATTTTAGCTACCTTACATGAGTTAAATGCTCATATTTGGGCAAAAGCCTTTGTCTAATTTATCTTCAAAATGATTGTTACAAAAAATTCCCTGTCATCACTCTATGTTTCAAAGACATATCGTGCTATTTGCAGCAGCAACACGGCATGTGAGGAACGCGTGGAGCAGGAATAAGGTCAGCTTTCATGGTAATAAAAACACATCTGCACTTTTACAGATTAACTAAAGTAACAGACCTTGGGATAATGTCTCCACGATATTGATAAATGGAATATAAAAGGTTTGATAGGGAAAAAAATCATCTTCTTTCTCTTTTATTTCTCTCATTTACCTTTTTATAGCAGTCGTTAAGTAAAGTTTAACCTTCTTCAACCAAGTTTTGGCTTGGTGAATATTGACAAAGAAGGAAAAAAGTTTCTGAGCCCACGTATTATAATTGGTTTGTTAATTGGCTAGACAATGGAAAACAGAATTGAGACTTCACTGTTCCTTTGTATTAATTTGGAGAATCTAAAATATGATGTTGTGACCCATCTTATCTGCAAAACTGAATCTTAGTGTTATATTCCTAGTCATCACATAAATGAGGAGGAAAAGCAATCTGACTTGCTTTGAAGTCTGCGGAAGTGGTTGTATCAGGGATAAAATTGGGAATTACATTTATCATAGTGGAAGAGTGGTGAATGGGTTGAAATACGTATTGTTTGCCTGTAATAGGTGAAGCTGCATATAAAAAATGTATTCCCTAGTACCTGGTATAAGAAAAGCTAGTACTAATTAACAAAGGTAATAGTATTCCCATGTACCAGTAAAATACTGTTGCCACTTGGCAACAGACCAGAATTTGCAATTCACTTGGCCCTCCAGTTTTGAAATTGTGATTTCTGAGACGAATATTGACACGTAAGAAAATCTGCATTGTCTCTAATTTTATGCTTAAGGTAGGCTCTTATTAATATTTTGAAGCTTTAATATTTAAAAGGAACACAACACAAGTTCATATAAAATCCAACTTACCGTGTGACAAATGGGGAACGTTCCTGGCATGTAGATGGCCCTGTGGTAGATGGGACTGTTCACTGCCTCCTCTCATTGGAGAGAGGCTTACAAACCCCTGTCTCATTGACATCGGACTTGGCCATGTAACTTGAAATGCTCACTCCTGCTGTAAAATTATATATCATGACACTACTGAAATTAGAAGTAGCCATATGACTTGCTTTAGCCAAAGAAATATGGATAGGTGAGGTGTGTTTCAATTCTAAGCAGAAAATTTATAATCAATCTCATGGATCACATTCTCTCCTTTCTGTCACAAAACCAGTCACATTCCAGATGGAATCTGCTCTATCAACCTGGACTTTGGAGTGAAGACAGCATGAAATAGCACCAAACCTACCCATATCATAAGCAAGAAACACACCTTTGCTCTTTTAGGAGACTCGGTTTTAAGGGGTTGTTATATAACTTAGCATAAAAGTTGGGCATAACTTAGCCCAAGTGGACTGATACAGATCCCAAGATGAAGATGTTGCTTACAAAAATGAGTAAGACATGATTTGCATCCTCAAGAACCTCATTGTATAACAAAGAAAAAAAGAGACCAAAATAATTATGAAACAAGATGTTGAAAGCTTACAGGATATGAGGAAAGTACTATAATTACACTGAAGAAAGAGAGACACATTTTATTGAGGGGGTTTGGGGAATACTTCATGTAGGAAATAACACTGAATTTGAATTTGGAAGGCTATAAAGGATTCAAAGATTACTTTTTTAAAGTGGTACATTACAAACACAAATATTATGTTCAAAAGTTTAAAGGAAATTAATTTTAAAGAAATAGTAAGAAGCATGATGTGTTTTGAGGATGTGTAATGCCTGTGTGGGCATCTATAACATGGGGAAAAGTTGAAAGATGAATCCACAAAAGGTGTGAGCTTATGAAAGATCTTCTATACCATGCTAGACAGGGAAGATCTAGGCACATGAGAATTCTAATTTTGTCTCTGCCATTAAATATTCTTCCCATGAAAAAGGACATTAGTTTCTTAATCTGTACAATGGGATCAATAACACCTACCTCACAGATCTTGTTCTGAGAACAAAAGCAGTATCTAATGCTCAATAAATCTTAATTTCCTCCTAGACCCACTATGGGATGGAAGTGATATTTCATGTAAGGGGGATGTGTTTGGAGGGTTTTTTAAGCAATGGATTGATGGGATCAAAATCTTACTTTAGAAAGATCACTCTGGAAGCACTTGGAAGATGAAGTTAGGAGGATGATGAGAGGCAAGGAAGCCATTTAGGAGTTCAGTGACATGAAATAAAAGATGATGAGGACTCAAGAGAAGGCAGTAATAATACCTGGCTTTCCCCCTTCCTTCTTATGAACTTCTCATATGTCATGGGCATATATCAATGCTCTCAACAGGACAGGGAAGCACAAAGAACCACTTGTGGTTTCCTTGGGTCCCAATTTTCCAAAAGTGAATGACAGTGACCCTTTGCTAGCCACCCTAGTATAGGTACTGAACCCTCGCTATTGAAGGCCATGTATTTAGGGACTGATACTTCTCAAGGTCAGGGTTACTATGCCTCACCCTGTGTTTCAAGTCCTACCCTTCACTACCATTTCTCTCCCATCCCCTTATCACTCTGCTAATCTGATGAACTGATCAGTATTAATGTGATAATAGGACAAAACCTTTTCATTAATTACAGTCTCCATGTTTGCTTTCATCTGGGCTTTCCGAAGACTTTATTGTCCTCCAATACTACTAGTATCATTTATTATGACATAATGAATATGATGTTGGGTTTCATTTTTAAGATTGATTCTCAGTCTCAGATGCTCATTAGAATTACCTGAGAGAGTTTTAGAATTACATAGAGAGTTTTCCAAACTCTCTATGCCTAGGTTACTAGCCATAGTAGTAATGTAGTATGCCTCATACTAATTAAACCAGAATCTCTGGGAGTGGGATCTAGTCCTAAGTAAGTAATTTTTCAAACTTGCCGGGTGATATCAAAGAGCAGCCACATTTGAGAAGCAGAGATTTATGGAGTGATTTATATCAAACTAAGGGGTTGCCTTTCCCCTGGAGAAGGAAATGGCAACCACTACAGTATTCTTGCCTGCAGAACTCCACAGACAGAGGAGCCTGGCAGGCTACAGTCTACAAAGTCACAAAGAGTCCAACACAACTGAACACACACACATTTGCAAGCTTTAAGGTGCACACAAATCATCATGGGGATCTTGCTCAACTGCAGATTCTGATTCAAAAGATCCAGGGCCAGGTCTGAGCTTCTGCATTCCTAACAAGCTCTCCAGTGATGCTGGTGCTCTGCTCTGAAGACATACTTCACATAGTCAGGACTTAGTGAACATTAATACCTTTATGATGAAACCATTTTAGGATATTTTAAGGGAAACATTATTATTTGTGATTATCAAGAAACAATTTTTTTTCTTCCCCTTTCCTCCTAGAGCTATATTTGGAATTTTCACTAAGTATGTGTCCCCTGTTTAGCCATCCCTTTTATAAGTAATCGATGGAGTGGTGATCAAAAGCCAATGTGCTTTACTTCACTAAAACTCAGCAGAGATTTGCACATAGTGAAACACCGCACTATACAGTGAAGCCTTTTAATAGGACTTGCTGGTACTGACCCTTACTCAAAGAACACTGAAATGATACCAAGCAAAAACAAAAAAAGATACCAAGTAAACTAATACATTTAGAATTATCTTTTTCTATCTGAAAAGGAAATACTTATCATGAGGTTAAAGTTTACCTGCCAAATTAAAAGATGTCAATAACACAAAAGTTACTTCACTCACCTTTTGCACAGTGAAAGAAACCATCAAGAAATGAAAAGACCACCTACTGAATGGGAGAAGACATCCGCAAATTGCATAACACATAATGGATGAATATCCAAAATATACAAACAGCTCATATACCTCTAACAACAACAACAAAACCCTGATTTTTAAATAGGGAGAAACCTGAATAGGCTTTTTTCCAAAGAAGACATACAGATGACTAAGAGGCACATGAAAAATTCCTCAACATCACTAATTAGTAGAGAAATGTAAACCAAAACTACAGTGACGTATCATCTCACACCTATCAGAATGTTGTCATTGTTCAGTCGCTAAGTGACTTTGTGACCCTGTGAAATGTTGCCCACCAGGTTCCTCTGTCCATATGATTTCCCAGGCAAGAATAGTAGAATGGGTTGCCATTTCCCTCTCCAGGGGATCTTCCTGGATCAGGGATTGAACCCTGGTTTCCTGCATTGGTAGGCAAATTCTTGACCACTAAGCTACTAGGGGAGCCCACCTGTGTCAGAATGGTTAACATCAAAAAGTCTACAAATGATAAATGTTAGCCAGGATGCAGAGAAATGGGAATGCTTCAGCACTGTTGGTGGGAATGTAAATTGGTACAGTCATTACAGAAAATAGTATAGCGGTGCCTCAAAAAACTAAAAACAGAACTATCATATTCTCCAGCAATTCCACTCCTGGGTATATATTTGAAAAAAGTGAAAACACCAACTTGAAAAGATACATGTACCCCAATGCTCACAGAAGCATCATTTACAATAGCCAAGATATGGAAGCAACCTAAGTGTCCACCAACAGATGGTGAGGGTGTTAGGCTCAGTGAAATAAGTCAGGCAGAGAAAAACAAATACTTTACGTTATCACTTATATGTGGAATCTAAAAAAAGAAAACAAATGAATGCATATAACAAAAGAGAAATGGACTCATAGATATAAAGAACAAACTAGTGGTTACCAGTGGGAAAAGAAAGGGGGGAGGGGCAAGAGAGGGGTGGGGGATGAAGAGATATAAACTATTAGGTATAAAAACATAACAACATGAATATATTATACAACACAGGGAGATATGGCCATTATTTTGTAAGAACTTGAAATAGAGTATAATCTATAAAAATATTGAAACACTGTACTGTATATCTGAAACTAATATTAAAAATCAACTATACTCCAAAAAATACATACAAAATTTTTCAAAAGTTACTTCACTCACATATAGAGTTCTAGATATGAGAGAAATGTCAAATCATATTTTATTTATACATTTCTGTATTCCCTGGTGGCTCAGACGGTAACGAATATACCTGCAATGTGGGAGACTTGAATTTGATCCCTGGGTTGGGAAGGTCCCCTAGAGGAGGGCATGGCAACCCACTCCAGTATTCTTGCCTGGAGAATCCTCATAGATAGAGGAGCCTGGTGGGCTATAGTCCATGAGGTTGCAAAGAGTTAGACACGACTGAGTGACTAAGCACAGCATAACACTTCTAGTACTGGTGTATGTTGGCAGAATTTTTATGAAAAGTTTAACTTCTTATTTGTGTGTCCTTCCTTATATGTGGAAGGCCCACTTCAAATGCTGCTGAATGGTTATTGACATAATCTTCAGGGTCTTGTCCCTAGTGGTACCCTTTAATTCATCCATGAAACTCCAGCTGAAAGAAGGTTACAGAAATGACACTGGATGGTTTTCCTTTACCAGCGTATAAACCAAATTCCACCAACCTGAATCTTATTGGCTCCAGACCATTTCTGGCTAAGGCCCTGGAATAATCCCTTCACATTATACAATTTCTAAAGAAACACATACACACAGTCCTAATAGTTTCATGCTTAAAAAGCTATTAACCAGGAGCTCATGGCTCAAAGTATCTGGTGGAATACATACATGTACCTCTCCTCACAGAATCCTGCTGAAATGATAAAGTAAATGATACAGATAAGATTATCCATTATAGACTGGAGAAGGAAACAATCTATGGGACATAGATTTTTGGAAGACGAAAGGGAGATACAGTCACACTCATAGATTAACCAACCAGGTCAGAGGAAGACACAACCCAGAGTACACACAGAGAGAACCCACTGAGAAGGCTGGCATTTTCCACCTGGCAGAGCCCTGAGAGGCTTCCAGGGCAGAGAAAGCAGGCATGGGGAGCAGGAGTGGGTTGCCATTCAACTCTTCAGGTGACTGTCCATGGAGTAGCTTGCTCAGTCAACAGGAGAATAACAAAAAAAATTAAAAAATCCAGACAGGCAGTCAGATACAGTAGACCTAAAGAATAACCAGGCCATCATCCATCACTTTCCATGTTCCAGGCACTGCTTTTGGCACTAGGGTCATAGCAGTGAATGCCTCAATCTCCACTCTCATAGAATGTATATTCTGTGGACACCAAAGGGGTAAGGGGTGGTGGCAGGATGAATTGGGAGATTGGAACTGATGTGTGTATGTATATATATACACATTATGTATAAAACAGTTAACTAATGAGAACCTACTGTATAGCATAGGGGAACTCTTATGTACTCAATGCTCTGTGGTGATCTAAATGGGAAGGAAATCTAAAAAAGAGGGGATATATGTGTATGTATAGCTAGTTCACTTTGCAGCAGAAACTAACACAAACATTGTAAAGCAACTATACTCCAATAGACATTTTTTTAAAAAGAATGTGTAATTCTCATGGGAGAAGCAAGCAATAGACAGAGAGATTAGGTAGAGAGACAGAGCCCAAAAGGAAAAGTAAAGAAAGCAACAAGGATAAAGAATGACAGACGTTCTATTTTAGACACGGCGGTCAGGCAGGGCAGGTCTCTCTGAAGACATGACATTTGAGCAAAGTCTAATGGAAGTTAAAAGAATCAACCGTGTGATTATCTGCAGGAAGAGGTGTAAAGGATGAGGGAAGCTGCAGGCTTGAGGAACATCAAGGGAGCCGTGTAGCTAGAGCATCCAAGTGACAGGTAGGAGCTAGAAAGAGCCGGGGCCAGCTCCTCCAAGATTTTAAAAACAAGGTCCTGTACCACTAGGCTTTTCTAAGCGTGACAGAAAGGTATGCAATCTCACTTATATTTTTATGGGTTTTAGGGGCTTTTTTTCTGCTTATTTGTTTTGGATGTGCCATGCAGCATGTGGGATCTTAGTTCCCCAACCAGGGATCAAACCCATGCCCCCTGTATTAGAAGTGCAGAGTCTTTACCTCTGCCATGCCAGGGAAGTCCCAATTTCACTTATATTTAAGCATAACTCTTGCAAAACTAGCTGTAGGCAGAGAATGAGCAGAAACAGGAGATCAGTTAGGAGGTTACTACAGGAATTGAGATCAGAAAAGATGGGAGGCATGAGCCAGGTATAGTGATGACAGTCGTGGGAAAGTGCTGGATCTGAGATACCTTTTGAAGGGAGAGTTGAGAAAACTGACTGACTACTGGGTTGGATGCAGGCTCTGAATCAAGGATAAATCACACTGGAATGTGAGGTCAGAAGCTTCAGAAACATGTCCAAGCAATGTAGTTTGAGGACCTGGATCCAGTCACAGCTCAAGAAGTCTGTGCAAATGTTTGGGTTTTGTTTAAACTTCTTGGAATAGACTGAACAAATCTTAAGAACCTGTGAATAATGTCAAAGTATTTAAAAATACCCAAAACATACATGCGAGGCTACAACCCCTACTTTTGCAGAAAGTTGTGGCTATCTGGTGACATTGTGCTGTTTTATTGGTAATAGTATAGGTTGTTTTTTTTTCCCCTCCTAATCTATCTATGAACACGGCTGATAATACTGTTGAATAAAGGCCCAGTCAGGACTGACGCTTATTCAATTATTAGCTGAATGTTCTTGCCTGCTTCTCCCACTCAAGCCTTACTTATCTAAAGAAATGGACATCTTGGGACATAATGATAACATGGTCTTCAAAGATGAACAAGCTCAGCAGAAGACTGAGGAGGCAGTCATTCTTTCACCTCAACTCATTCTCATATCAAGTGAGACTGACATCAGGCCAGTAAATTTAGGATGCTGAGCTATAAACTTCTCTCTCAGAGGTCTCTTATCCCCTGCCCTGTATCCTCTTGCCTGCACCTCTGATTCAAGCACAGGTGGGTGGATGGTTGGTTCCATATGGCCTGTGGCCTTTTTTCATACTAACTGTGTTTTGCAACACTATGGATATTGGTGGAATCTTGGGGCAATATTCAACCTTGGAAAATGGAAACTAACAAATAATGACTGCTGGCTCCATCCTGGGTGGACAGTTCTGGGAGGCAGTCTGTATCTCTCTCTGGACGCCCTGGTAAAGTCACTCCTGGTGTCCAGAGCAGTGACCTCAGTCATGCACCTTGATGTTGGATTCCCCTGTTTCCCAGCTTCACTTTTCCTGCATTCTCATCACTGCTTTCTGGGGTCATCTCCCCAGGACACGTGGGCAGTACTCATAGAGGGCTCTGCTCCAGAGAATTCAAGCTAACACAGCTTCTTTTTAATAACACAGACACACCCATCATGGCAAAAGCATCAGTTTGGAAATGAAAATCTCGGTTTTCTTTGTCACCAGCATTTGGCTTGGCTGCAAAGAAATTCACCTACATCCATTCACATATTTTTTGTTCTTCATATGTTTGTCATTCCAGCCTCAGAGAAAGCAATTAGGTTTTACAGCACTACTAATGTTAGATGCATTTAACTCCAAGCTTGAATGACTTATTATCAACTTTAGAATCTCTTATTTCAAATGCATTTTAGACATATATGTACAGAGAATTCCAAATGCACATATTTGATTTAGTCGGGCAATATATCATTTCACAAAGACTGATACTTCTGATTTAAAGAAATCGCAATCTAACTGTAATAACACATTTATGATGCATTTGTTAATCATGTCATACATTTGACAATGTTGTAAAGCAAGCACAGATAATATATTTACTATCATTTTTGAGATTATCAAGTTAGAAACCAGAATGGTTACAACAGGTAGCTATTTACCAATGGCATTTTTCACAGAACTAGAACAAAACATTTTTTAATTTGTATGAAAACACAAAAGACCCCTAAAAGCCAAAGCAATCCTGAGAGAGAAAAACAGGGCTGGAGGAATGAGGCTCCCTGACTTCAGACTATTTTAAAAAGCTACCATGGCCAAAACAGTATGGTGCTGGCCCAATGACAGAAATATAGATCAACAGAACAGGACAGAAAGCCCAGAAACAAAACCATGCATTTATGGTCAATTAATCTATGACAAAGGAGGCAAGAATGCACAATGGAGAAAACATTTTTCAATAAGACGTGCTTGGAAAACTGGACAACTGCATGTAAAAGGATAAAATCAGAACATTCTCTAATACCATACACACAAGAAAAACTCTAAACATATCAAAGACCTAAATGTAAGGCTAGATACTATAAAATTATTAGAGGAAAACATAGGCAGAACACTCTCTAACATAAATCTTTTTTGATCCACCTCCTAGAGTAATGAAAATAAAAACAAAACTAAACATATGGGACCAAATTAATTTAAAAGCATTTGCATAGGAAAGGAAACCAGAAGCAAAATGAAAAGACAACCCACAGAATGGGAGAATATTTGCAACTGAAGCAACTGACCAGGGATTCACCTTCAAAATATATGAACAGCTCATGCAGCTCTATGTTAAGAAAAACAATCCAATCAAAAAATGGGCAGAAGATCTAAATAGTCATTTCTCCAAAGAAGACACAACGATGGCCAAGAGGCACATGAAAAGATGCTCAACACTGCTAATTATTAGAGAAATGCAAATCAAAACTACATTGAGGTATCACTTCACACCAGTCAAAATGATCATCATCAAAAAGTCTATGAACTATAAATGTTGGAGGGGGTATGGAAAAAGGGAACCCTCCTACACTGCTGGTGGGAATATAAGTTGGTACAGCCATTATGCAGAACAGTACAGAGGTTCCTTAAAAAACTAAAACTAAAACCAGTACTACTATAGGACCCAGCAATCCTACTCCTGGGCATGTATCTGGAGAAAACTATAACTCAAAAAGATAATGCACCCCAATGTTCACTGCAGCACTATTTACAATAGCCAAGACACGAATATAACCCAGATGTCCATCAACAGAGGAATGATTAAAGAATATGTGCAACATAAACACAATGGAATACTACTCAGTCATAAAAAGAATGAAATAATGCCATTTGCGGCAACAGAGATGGACCTAGAGATTGTCATACTAAGTGAAGTAAGTCAGACAAAGACAAAATATCATATGATATCACTCATGTGTGGAATCTAGTGTTTTTTTTTTGAAATGAGACAAATGAACTTATTTTCAAAACAGAAACAGACTTGCAAATTTGGAAATAAAGTGATGGTTACCAAAGGGGAAATGTGATTTGGGGGGAGGGATAAGAGGGAAAGGATAAGAGCTAAGGATTAACATACATACACTGCTATATATAAAATAATCAACAAGGACCTATTTTATAGCACAGGGAACTCTACTCAATATTCTGTAATAACTTTGATTGGAAAACAATCTGGAAAAAATGAATATATGTGTAACTGAATTACTATGCTGTGCCCCTGAAATTAACACAACACTGTAAATCAACTATACTCCCACAAAATTTAAAAATAAAACAGGTAGCTAGTATTTGGCAAAATGGACCAGGGTCTTTCCACCAGGGCTGGCAAGGTTGTTGAAACCTATACAGTGACAGGAAGGAAGAAAAGGTTGGGGAATCTAATGAAGTTAAAAGACGTGCAGTTGTGAAGAAACTTTACTCTGTTTCATTAAATGGGTGTTTGTTGAGTGCCTTTAATATTCCAGGGAATGTACAAGGCACTCTACATATAACGGTTGTGGGAAGAAGTTGTCAGGAAAAGTTGCAGGAGAAAACAAAGCTACTTCCACGGAGAAAGGTATTACTCCAGTTCCAGACCCCAGTATAGGTGGAGGCTGTAACTAAAACTACCCTCACCACTGGGGACATAGCTGTGTGGACCAACAGAATGATTTTCCAACCTGCCAGTGAAATCGATTTTAATAGCTTGCTAACCAATGGGGCAATCATTTTGAAAGCTGCCAGTCAACTGAATTTATTAATTAGATCACTTGATCAACATCCCCTACTGGGATATCTTCAAAATTGGTAGACGCAGTAAAATAAATTGATTTGAGGAACTTTTTTTTTCCTTGCACAGAAGGGCTGTTTGACTGATTTAGAAACCTGAGTTTAGAACATTCCAGAATTCCCGTGAGCAGATGAGTCATTATTCTAGTTCAGCAACGATGTGACCCCTCAGGCAACAGATTACCTTCTTCGTAGCTCATCTGAAGGAAATAAATAATGATGACTTGATCTTCTTTAGGGGTTTCATGAGTCAGCAGCTAGAGCCTATTAATTCTTCCATAAAGAGAGCTTTCAACATTCTGGATCCTGGAAAAGAAAAGAAGGGAGGTTATCTCTTGGATTTTATCAGCCACTATTTTCCTACATAGTGTTTACCCCATATTTACATTGAAAAGTAAGGAAAACACTACTGTTACTCTCTGGCATCTGTTTACTGAAGGAACTGAGCTCCGACGCATTTCGTCTCTTTTCAGCCTGTATTGAAAATGCCTATCATGTTTCAGATCACCAAGCCTTCCCAGGTCAAGAGCTGCTCACTGTGCAAAGGTTAGTTTACAATTTTACCCAGCTTTATCCCCACCTGTACTTCCCTCCTCCATCCTTTAGTGAACACTGCATTACTTTGAAGTTGAAGGTTGCACTGGGGCAGGCAGAGGAGCTTTACTCCCACCCTGAGTTGAAACAGATAAAGGACTCTACAGAGCAGGTGTTCAATGGACCAAGGTCATTGAACAATGACTCAGTGTAAATACCCAAACTGCAGTTGCAGACAAACTCAGTACATGACAGTTGCAGCTGATGAGTGTCCTTTTGTCCTTTTGTCTAGCTGTCACCGTGGCCTGAGGACACAGAACAAATCAAATGAAGATGCCTGTGCCTGCCTTGGAAGGTTATGTCTTCACTAACCCCGTAGCAAGAGGCTGACTAGCATAACTTGATGCGGATCTCTGCACTTGTTTGGATGATTGTTTCTTAGAAACTATTTGTTCAGGGGGAAAAAATGGAAAGTGGAGAGATAAAGTCAGTTTTCTTCTGACGTTTCCAAGGATGAATACATATGAAGGCAAGCAGGCAATCTCTCCTTTTTGCAGTCAATCCCAAGAACCAAGAAAGTCCTTCAGAGTTGGTGAACAAGTGAGAAAGTCAGAAGACTGATCCCGGGAAAGAAGAGGAATTATCACCAATAGATTACAAGTTCATGCTTCTCAGCACTGCACTGGAGTTTCAATTTGAGACAATGCCTCAAAGTCAAAGTCAAAAGCATCAAATACCGGCAAGGTGCAGATGATTAAAGTCACAAAAAAATGGGTTTAAGTTACTAGGATTTAAAAAATATATAGTTGATCAGATGAAAAAGTTTTAGAAAAACTCTTGAATTATATAGGGCTAGGATAAATTTACAGAAGAGTTTATAGCATTTTTTCTGGTTTCCTAGTTGAAAAGGCTAACAAAATGTTAAATGTTTTCCTCTATGTGAAATCATTAGGAAATGAATAACTGTAAAGTTCTCATAACTCTGAACTTAATGAGGGTTAAGTTACTTTATATTTTCAATGTAGTGAAAAGGTCAGCAAACATTTCTGTAAAGGGCTATATTGAGAGAGAAATAAGAAGAACCCTTGAAGGACTTACTCCAGCTGAACATATTAATAGTGGTTTACAGAACTGATCCCCATTTCACAATGGTGAAGGCTGAAATTAAATGATTTGTTCAATGTTATATCTTTAGGGTGGAAGGGCCCAAATAAAGTCATGTCTTTTGGCTGTTAACTCAGTTCTGTTTTAACTTCACCACAGCATGTGTAGCACTCTGTATACCAAAATCGGGAGAGGGGTCCAAATAGGAATGTGAAAAGATGCTCAACATCATTAATTATTAGAGAAATGCAAACCACAGCTACTCTGATAAATCTCACATCAGTCAGAATGGACATCGTCAAAAAGTCTGCAAATAACAAATGCTGGAGAGGATATGGAGAAAAGGGAACCCTCCTACACTGTGGTGGGATTTTAAAGTTGGTGCAGCCACTGTGGAAAACAGTATGGAGGTTCATCAAAAAATCTAAAAACAGAATTACTGTATGATTCAGCAATCCCACTCTTGGGCACATACCCAGAAAATACTATAATTCAAACAGATTCATAATCAGCACTATTTATAACAGCCAAGACATGGAAGCAACCTAAATGTCAACAGAGGAATGGATAAAGAAGATGTGGTACATATATACATTGGGATACTACTCAACAAATAAAAGGAACAAAATAATGGCTTTTGCAGCAATGTGGAGGGACCTAGAGATTGTCGCACTGAGGGAATTCAGACAAAGACAAATACCATATGACATCACTTGTATGTAGAACCTCAAAGATGACACAAGTGGACCTATCTCTGAAACAGAAACAGAATCACAAACATAGAGAATAGACCGGTGGCTGCCAAGTGGGAGGGGAAAGGAGGAGGGAAGGATTGGGAGTTTGTGATTAGCAGATGCAAACCATTACATGTGGGATGAATAAACAACAAGGTCCCACTGTATAGCACAGGGAACTGTATTCAGTATCTTCTGATAAACTCTAATGGAAGAGAATATGAGAAAGAAATATGTGTGTGTATACACACACACACATATATATATATAATCGAGTCACTTTGCTGTACAACAGTAATTAACACAACATTGGAAATCAACTATACTTGAATAAAGTTTTTTTGTTTTTTTTTTACAATTTTAAGAAGGCCTCCAGAAAGCTCTGAGTCCAGTGGGGCTCCACCTAACCTTTCCTCCCTCCAGGCTGAGTGCAGCCACAGTTGTGTGGGGATGCTTGCTTTGTGTGTTGAGAGTAGGAGCTGAAGCCTTCTCCTTGTTCTCTCAAGATACAGTTGGCCAGCACATATAATTTCAAGCACCTACTGTCTGCCAGACATTCTAGTTGCTGGGATACAGTGTGGCTGATTCTTTTCCCTCAAGGGAGATTCATACTAATTGGGGGAGGCAATCAAGAAGCATCAAATAATTAAATCAATCAATCACATCCAATTTTGATCACTGTTAGGAAGAAAATAAAACAGAACACCATAAAAAGTAACTAGCATTGGTAATGTAAGGAGGGGACGGAAGTAGGCTGGGTTATTCAGAGAGGCTGGTTGGCGCATTCATCAGGCAGGAAGATCTCTGAAGCAGCGGTTAACAATACCCCAAACAGTAGTTTGAACATTGGAAACATTGATGAGTTAATATTTCCAATATATGTTACTGTGGTGGACCAGGTTATCCACCCAGTGTTTTGAATCTGGGCCAAGAAATGTGGACAGGCAGAAAAGGAGACAATCTCAGGGTGTGGGGTGAGGGTGGGCTTTCCTGGGACAGAGAGAATAAGGATGGCAGTGGGGTGGTATTAGCTCTTAACCCTGAAGAAGTGAAGTCAAAGTCATTCAGTCATGTCTGACTCTTTGCTACCCCATGGACTATAGAGTACATGGAATTCTCCAGGCCAGAATACTGGAGTGGGTAGCTTTTCCCTTCTCCAGGGGATCTTTTCAACCCAGGGATCAAACCCAGGTCTTCCGCATTGCAGGCTGTTCTTTACCAGCTGAGCCACAAGGGAAGCCCAAGAATACTGGAGTGGATAGCCTATCCCTTCTCCAGCGGATCTTCCCAACCCAGGGATCAAACCGGGGTCTCCTGCATTGCAGGTGGATTCTTTACCAACTGAGCTATCAGGGAAGCCATAAACTTCTCTCATATTATCTTAAAAAGGGAGAGGCAATGGTTGATACATCCAACACTTAGGTACCAAGGAAATATTTTACATGAATTAACTCACATCAGAGGATTACCTGACAAGAGACTATTGTCCACATTTTATAAATAAGGAAATTGAGGCAGAGGTGGCTTGAGTAACTGTCCTGTGAATGACTAAATAATGCCTACAATGATGTTCATATCCTAATCCTCAGCACCTGTGAAGATGTTATCTAACATGATAAAAGGATGTTCTTCAAATGTGATTTAATTATGAACTTTGCCATGGAGAGATTATTTGGGATTTTCTGGATTTGCCCAATGTAATTATAAGGTTCTTTATAAGAGTCAGAAAGGAAATGGAAGCCAGAGATAGGAGTGATGTGGCCAGGAGCCAAGGAATGTAAGGAGCTTCTAGAAGCTGGAAAAGGCAAGAAAACAGATTCTCCCCTCTGGCCTCCACAATGAATTTCACCTTGATTTTAGTCCAATGAAAGTAATTTCAGACTTCCAGCCTCCAGAAGTGTGTGTATGTGTGTGTGTGAAAGTCACTCAGTCGTGTCCGACTCTTTGTGACCCCATGGACTGTAGCCGGCCATGCTCCTCTGTCCATGGAATTCTCTAGGCCAGAATACTGGAGTGGGTAGCCTTTCCCTTCTCCAGGGGATCTTCCCAACCCAGGGATCAAACCCAGGTCTCCTGCATTGCAGGCAGATTCTTTACCATCTGAGCCACCAGGGAAATTGCCTTAAGTCAACTAAATTGGTGGTAATTTGTTTTAGCAGCAGTAGGAAACTAATACATCGCCCAAGGCCACTGGAGCTTCAAAGTGTCAGGGCCAGAGTTAAAATCAAGGCTATCTGGTGCCAGTGTGAAGATTTAAGCACTGTGTTATATGGCTGCTCACAGGCAGAATAAAATGTCAGGTTGAATGCAAAATAAGTGTCCCCGAGCTTTTCCTCTTATGCTCAGAATTCCATGTCTCAGAGAAACTAAAACCAACCAACCAACCACACACACACACACACACACACAGAGAGAGAGAGAGAGAGAGAGAGAGAGAGAGAGAGAGAGAGAGAGAGAGAGAGAGAGAGAGAGAGAGAGAGAGAGAGAGAGAGAGAGAGAGAGAGAGAGAGAGAGAGAGAAACGTGGGATCCAATATTCACCTGTCCCCTTGCTTCATGTTTTCAGTCATGGACCCAAGAGATCACTAAACAAACTTCCCATTTCAGCGATAAGGAGTTTGAGGACTAAGAGATTGTGATTTCAAGTTAACCAGATGGCTGGTGAAGCAATCAGGGGGCAGGTGGTGATCTGGGGCTGCCCATCTCATTGCCTCTAAGGAGCTCGAGCAGAGGCCAGTGGCAAGTGAGGACCAAAGGATCCAGGTTTCCTGTGTTTCTCATTATTTGCTCAGAAAAGGTGGGAGTAGAAATGTGCATTGCACATCTACCCAATATAATATCTCTAGAAGAACTCAAAGTTCTCTCTGTAGCAACTTTTTAGCCCTTTTTGATTATTATATTCCCGAATATTAGCCACTTTCATACCCTGGTCGCATGGTCCCCAGCTAACACAACAGCTACGACTGAGTGGGTGCTCATGAATACTACTTGAATTGAGCAAGAAGCTTATGATAGCATCCATAGACCAGTGCTTTTTCAGAATTTAACAGGCACACAAATCCTTTGAGAATCTTGTTTAAAATGCAGATTCAGAGTCAGAAGGTCTGACTGGGGCCTGAGATTGGGCGTTTCTACCAAGTCCCCCTATGAGGCTGATACTGCTGGTCCATGGGCTGGTCCATGGTCTGTATTTTTCCAAGTCCCTGAAAATGAGACCTCCCTATCAATAAACAAAATGTAAGTCCTGCAAAGTTTGGTCATTTAACATAAGTTTGCAAAGAAGGCATGGAAATAGATTTTCCCCCTTTTTGGTAACCCTGCCCTCCCAGTTAAGGGAGTCAATGAGACGCCAGGGTTCAGTGGAAAGAGTTGGAACCGTGCCCCCAATACCTGCTCCCTGCGCTCAGCAGTCTTCCAGAGGCGGGGAAGGGCGTAATGAGAGGAAGGGGGGAAGTGTCCGGGAGCGCCCACGCCTCCTCTCCTCTTCCATTTTCAGCCCGTGAGGTGCATCTGCCCCCTCTGAACCGCCGAGGTCACAGGCGAACACACCCAGCGCCGCGCCCCGCTCCGCGCCTTTGCCCAGGCGGAGACGGCCGACGCGCGTGCGTGCGCGCTCGGTATAAATAGATCGCTGGCGGCGGCCACTGGACAGAGCCAGGCTGCGGGCACCGCGGGCCATGGCGGGCGAGTACCACCCGTCGCAGGGCAGCATCCTGTACAACATGCTCATGAGCGCCAAGCAAGTGCAAGCGACCCCGGAGCCGCCCAAGGCACGGGTGGCGGCCGCGTGCTGGGGCTGCTCCTGTGGCTCTGAGCCCCCGGTGGGCAGAGAGGGACTGACCGGGGCGCCGGCCACGGTGCTCCTGTACCGCTGCTGCTTTTGCGGGGAAAACCACCCGCGGCAGGGCAGCATCCTCTACAACCTGCTCATGAACGCCAAGCAAGCGCAGGAGACGCCGCAGGCGCCCGGAGGACTGGGGGGTGCGTGCTGGGGCTGCTCCTGTGGCTCGGAACCCCCGGCGGGCAGAGAGGGGCTGACCGGTGTGCGGACCACCGTGCTTCTGTACCGCTGCTGCTTTTGCGGGGAAAACCACCCGCGGCAGGGCAGCATTCTCTACAGCTTGCTCACCAGCGCCAAGCAGACGCACGTGGCGCCGGAAGCTCCCGAGGCGCGGCCGGGGGGCGCGTGGTGGGACCGCGCTGCCAGCGCGCGGAGGCTAGGGGGCCGAGAGGAACTGCGGGGCGGGTGGCCCGGTGCGCTCCCGTGCCGCTGCTCCTTTTGCGGGGAAGACCACCCGCAGTGGGGCAGCCTCCCCTGCCACGTGCCCCCGGGCGCCAAGCCGACGGACTGGGCTCGAGAGGCACCGCCGGGGACCCCCTGGTGGGACCCCGCGCGCGGCGTGCGGCGGCGGGTGGCCCTCAAGAGCCCACAGGTGGTCTGCGAGGCCGCCTCGGCGGGCCTGTTGAAGACGCTGCGTTTCGTCAAGTACTTGCCCTGTTTCCAGGTGCTCCCCCTGGACCAGCAGCTCGTGCTGCTGCGCAGCTGCTGGGCGCCGCTGCTCATGCTGGAGCTGGCCCAGGACCGCCTGAACTTTGAGACGGTGGAGACCTCTGAGCCCAGCCTGCTGCAGAGCGTCCTCGCCACCAGGCGGCGGGAGACCGCGGGCAACGAGCCACCGCCCCAGCCCCCGCTGCCGCCGCACTCGGTCCTGCCGCTGGAGGCCGGGTATTTGCCGTCGGCCGCCGAGGTCCAGACCATCAAGGGCTTCCTTGCCAAGTGCTGGAGCCTGGAGATAACTACCAAGGAGTACGCCTACCTCAAGGGGACCGTGCTCTTCAACCCGGGTAAGGGCGCCGGCCTCGGCTCTGGCTTTTCTCCGCAGTACCCAGCCCGGGGCGCAGACACTCAAAGAGTTTTCAGGTTAGGGGAGTTTCAGGGGGAGGAATCAGGACTAACTCAGCAGAGAGAGGGGAGTTCCGGAAACCCATTCCTCGTGAGGGGCAGGGAGTGGCGGCTTCAGAAACCCCACCGAGAGGAGGAGGGGGGCTGTTTGCTAAGGTTTGTACTTGATCTCTCGACACCTTGTTACCACAGAAAAGTTTGTGGCTTGGGGGACTTGGCTATATTCCTTGTCAAATCTTTTAAATCCAGTAGCATACTTTTAGAAAAGAAAGGAAAGTTTGTGTTCGCTGCCAATTCTGCAACGTCTGTTTGTGAAACACCGCTCTGAAATTTACCAGAGGCTTTTTTGTGGGCGGAAGTTTGTTAAGGCTGGCAAGAAAAGAAACATTTGGTAAGGATCCATAGAGAGACCATCCCCTGGAGGGTACTGGCAGGAAGGACACTGGACCCAGTGTTTCGTGGGTCTGCTCTGAGTGGTCATTTTAATGGTCCTAAGTAGTTGAACTATCTCATCGTCTAAATGTGACAGGTTAGCAAAGGGATAGGAAAAAGATATGTTCAGGACTTGCAAGCAGGAGCGATGTTTTAGAGCATTTAGATACCTCGTGGGTGTTTAGTCGCTAAGTCATTCGGACTCTTGCGACCTGCCAGGCTCCTCTGTCCATGGGATTTCCCAGGCCAGAATAGTGGAGGGGGTTGCCATCTCTTTCTCTTAGATACCCTAGAGACCGCCTTGTCAACCCCCTGGGCCTCTCCCTCTTCCTCCATCCCTTTGGCAAATTAGGTAGTCTAGTTGCAAGTGACCTTACTCCAAAGTAAATGGTCACTGAGTTGTGGCACATGAGTCTCCTGGGCTCAAGGGGATGCCCACTGCCCCACACTCCCAGGGTGCCTGTTGGGTGCTGAACACTGCCCCGCTAAACACAACCAAATCATCTGAGATCATCTCCCTGGACAGCCCAGCACTTTGTCTCCAGTGTGTCCTACTACTACAGTCATCTTCGACCAGCATCCTTCCAAGAGGGTCGTGGGTGGGCAGGAAATTTTCAGATAGTTTGAGACGGGATAGTTTTCACCATGCTTCCACTACATCCTTTATCCTGACACCAGGCATCTTGGTGTCATGTCCTTGCTTCCTACCTAGCATGTTTGAAGTGGTCAAGAGCAGTATTTAATGGGATGATAATTCAGACCTCACATTTCAGGACTTAGAGACCTCAGCTTATCCCAGTGATCATTATAGGTTACCTTTTGCTTATACCACTGTTTTCCAAACTTGCCTGTGCTCTTGGGAGTGGGGGTCATTAAAAATCTTTCCAGGTTCCTCCCCTGGAAGTTCTGATTTAGTAGCTCTGGTCCGAGGTTTGCAAATGTGCATCCATAGTAATGGATTCTCACATGGTTCTTAAGATCTTTGGGAAGATTGTTTTCTTGCTCCTTCAGGCATGTTATTAGACATCTACCATGTGCTTTGTTCTGCTGGAATAAAAAGGTAAGACAATCTCTAAGCTTTCAGAAGTTTACATCCCACTGGCTTAACCTTTTCCTCCACCTTGTTTTGCATCCCTCATTCTTCCCCTGCTTTTCTGAATTCTCTCTCAAAGGAGTCTAACCCACCCAAACTGGGTATGCTTTAAATACAAATATACTTTATCTGGGAAAAAGTACTGCCTGCTAAGTGTGTGGCCCTTCTTTGGTGTTTATCATTTTGTATCCCCTGATCGTTATGTTTAAAAATGTCCCTCCCCCCTCCCATGGAGTTCATCAATCTGCCTTTCTCTTTCCTCAAATTACTTTCAAGGCAGGTCTTGGTGGGGCAGCAGGGGCGGGGTGGGGGGGAGAGCACTTTTAGAGGAGGATGGAGAAAGAGGAGTGTGGTATGAAAGCAGAGTAGAGTTCACAAGATGAAGTTTTAATAAACCATGAATTTAGACTTGGTGGAGCTTCCGATTTTGGTGGTTTCATGCAAGCTTCTTTTGAAGCTAGAGGAGCCCAGCAGGCTACAGTCCATGGGGTCGCAAGAGAGTCGGACTTGACTTAGCAACTAAACAACAAAACAACATGAATGGAATCCCAGCGCAGTAAAATTGGGTCTCATGCCTGGATAATGAACTGTAGGTAGTAGAGGATGGTAATGCATGGACTGGGGTAATCAGAATTGGAATATGGATTAGAGAAGTTGCTATATTTTTGTTCTCATTGGTCAGATTTGATACTTGCCTATAATAGAAATAACTTGACTATTGCCAGCATTTTTTTAAAAAAGAACACTGGCTGGTTCTCTTACTCTGACAATGAGCATGATGCTTTTAAAATACTTTTCCGTTGGATTCATAGAAAATGGGAAGGAAAATGATTACAATAATGAACACCATTTAAATTGAATGGTAAATTGGTACTTACTTAAATACAAGTTAAAGAGTTTACAGTAATATTACCATTGTGTAGGATTAAAGGACTTTTAAAAGCAGCCTCCTCTTACCACCCTCTTTATAAAACTTAACAGGCATTTAATCTTCCCTATATTGTGTTTCATTCTATTTTACTTGGGTCTCAGGCTGTGCTACAAGAAGGTCATGCAGTCTCTATTTGAAAAGTTACTTTTGCACCATGTTGCAATCAATGATGTTTTCATGCTTACTCTTTAACTCTTTAATGGCTATAAGACAATGCTTTCAAAGACTGCTTACTTTAAAATGTTTTTTAAAGAGCCTTTTGGAATGCTCGTAAGAATCCATTTGTAAAGATTTTTTTTTTTTTGATGTGGACCATTTTTAAAGTCTTTATTGAATTTTTTACAATACTGTTTTATGTTTTGGTTTTTTGGCCACAAGGCATGTGAGATCTTAGCTCCCAGCCAGGGATCAAACCTGCACACCCCTGCGCTGAAAGGCCAAGTCTTAATCACTGGACCACCAGGGAAATCCCTGGAATCACTTTTTAAAAAACCTTCCCCAATACAGAAATCATGGTAGGATGAACTAAGTGGCCAGTATTAACTCTTAAATTAATGGAAAATAATTAAAATGAGACTGTCAGTCACAGTTGGCAGCTGTGAAGTCCACCACCATGGGCTGTAATCATTACAGTGGTGGGAAATTCAAGGGAGGATGGTGAAATATTAGCTGGCAAAACTTCTCACTTTTTTTTTTCATTTATTTTTATTAGTTGGAGGCTAATTACTTTACAATATTGTAGTGGTTTTTGTCATACATTGACTTCTCACCTTTATACTAAGGCCCATTTCCTGTAGGTAAAAGGTAAGGTGCACACTTCTTGAAATAATTTTAATGTCTTTGTATGTGCACGGAGAGTGAACTGGGGCAGTGCTATTCATTAAACTATATTCAACTGTCCTACTGAATTAAATATGCATTTGCCCCAGGAGCAGCAGTTTTTGAATATGAGCATACAAACACAGTGACTATTCAGTAAGTCACATGATGTTTCCTTCTTGGAGGCTTTGCTCCTGAAACCTTAAGACTGGTTTGTCACTTTCTTTGTTGAAAAGCACTTTTAACCGGGAAGCTTGAGCATTGTTTTAATTGCTTGTGTGTATGTGCACAGTTGCTTCAGTTGTGTACAACTGTTCGCAACCCCATGACTGTAGCCCACCTGGCTCCTCTGTCCATGGCATTTCCCAGGCAAGAACACTGGGGTGGGTTGTCATGTCCTTCCCCCGGGGATCTTCCCAACCCAGGGATCAAACTCGACTCTCTGGCACTGGTAGGCGGATTCTTTACCACTGAGCCACCTGGGAAGCCCCCCACCCCCATCCCTAAATATCATTTGTGGTTCAGTCGCTTAATCGTGTCCAACTCTTTGTGACCCCATGGACTGCAGCACGCCAGGCTCCTCTGTCCATGGGATTTCCCAGACGAGAATTCTAGAGTGGGTTGTCACTTCCTCCAGGAGGCAAAAGGATCTATTGAAAAAGCTAGTCAAGGGTTCTGAGTGAGTGTTTCTAAACAAGAGATTTTCCGCCCTTTTTCTCTTGCAGATCTGCCAGGCCTGCAGTGCGTGAAGTACATCCAGGGACTTCAGTGGGGAACTCAACAGATACTGAGCGAACACGTCAGGATGACACACGTGATGTACCAGGCCAGGTTCGCTGAACTGAACAGTGCCCTCTTCCTTCTGAGATTCATCAGCGCCAACACCCTGGCCGAGCTGTTCTTCAGGCCCATCATTGGCGCAGTCAGTATGGACGATATGATGCTGGAGATGCTCTGTGCAAAGTTGTGAAGGCACACGGGCCACACATGTGCTGTTCACCATGAAGCACAATGGAGCAGCTATGAGCAGAAGTGTAAAATAGTGTAAAATGAAGCTTCTTATTATTTTTACACACAGTATTTTTGTAGTCCGTTAAAGAAAAACTCTAGTTACAGATGATTAGAAAATCCTCTGTTCCATGCTGCATCACTGCAAGGGGAAGTGTTTCCCAATAGGAAACGCATCTCTGTACATCTTTTAAAGACAGAGCAGGGGGTTTGCACTCATACACTATTTTTGTCACAGTCTCTCCACTGAACCTGCTGAAATCAAATTTGGAACATTAAGTTATAATGTTAAGTTGTTAACCACTCATTTGGTCGCAAAAAGTTTCATCAGGGTTTAAGGACAGCTTCAAAAAATATTAAACACCTAGGCAGTGTAAACAAAAATTACTTTTGTGGGTTTACTCTGTTTGCTACTCCCATTAGCTGTGGGGAAGACTGTCTTTGTACAAAGTCGAGTGGAAATCTCTGATCAGAGAGGTACCTGAAAGTGAAATAGGAGGCTTTTCAGAGTTTTAGTGTGGGATTTTTCTGTACACAGTAAATAAAGTTCAAGAAGCTTATATTCTATAAGGAGGCTCTATAGTTCCAGAAAATCAACATCATTCTAAATCCCCAATTTTATCTCACCTTTTAGATGCATTACATATATAACTGTCACATTGAATGAGCATGGTATGAAATATAAAGTGACTTTATTGTTGGCTCCTGCTGCCCCTTTAAATGCAATCAATGAAGCTAGTTCTTCCTTGTCCCTGGATAAAATTTAGGGAACTAAATGTTTATTCACATAGGTAATAAATTGCTCATCAGTGATTAATACATCTAGTCCAGGTTAATAATCCATTGCAAGGGACTCTTGAAATTTCTTCTGTGCAGACTTCTTTGGCAGTGTGATACATCTATGGACATCTTCTCAGAATAAGGCTCTTGATAATGCAGCAAATAAAATACTTAGGATTCCAAAGAAAATGAGTTATGTCAAAAGATAGTATTAAGAATGTTAAACTTTCTGCTATACAGTAGAGTGACTCAGGTATGCACAGATACATTCCGTTTTATACTCTTCTCCATTATGATTTATCCCAGGACATTAAATACAGCTCCCTGTGTTACTTAATAGAAACTTGTTATCCATCCACCCTATAAATCAACTACACTTCAATAAAAACATTAGATTTTTAAAAGATACTTTGAAATGTATGTTCCTTTACACATTAAAAAACTATCTGGTGGCAGGTCTCATATCTAAATTTTAGGGCAGTGATCAATACAATTGAAATTTCAAAATAATCTACATCTATAATGTGATAAGAAAATATTTGAGATATCCTTTGGTGGCTGTGTTGGGAGGCCCCAAGATCACTATCCCACTCGGGGATCTGCCAGGTCTCGTGGGCCTCTGCCTATAGCTGTCTTTAGGGCTAAGACTTACACAGAGATGTGGTAAGGATATACAGGCCGATCATAAGGGGAAAAGACACAGGCAGAGAGCCTGGGGGAATCCACATGTAGGGTTCCTTCTGCTCTCCCCCTCCCTTGGGGGATCACAAGCATGCTTTTCCTAGCAATAAAAATTCAGCAATGGTGCTCACTTTGGCGGCACATATACTAAAATTGGAACGATACAGAGAAGATTAGCATGGCCCCTGCGCAAGGATGACACGCAAATTCGTGAAGCGTTCCATATTTTTTTCCCTGTGTCCCTTTACTGGAGTCCCGCCCTGTGCAGCTCAGAGGCCTGGGGAACCAGAGAATACTCCCAGCATTCTAGACAGTCCTAGTTTAACTCCCCCCAACTCTCAGTGGGGAAACCGAGCCTCTCCTATTCCTACAAGTACCCCTAATTCTCCAGATCCCCCTGGCAAATCCCAAACCTTGCTTCCCTGTTTACCTCTAAACACACTGGTACCACAGTTTGCCAACAAAGGTCCATCTAGTCATGGCTGTGGTTTTTCCAGTAGTCAGGTATGGATGTGAGAGTTGGACTATAAAGAAAGCTTAAAAAAAAAAAATTCAGCAATGTGTGTGTGGTATCTCTGCCCACAGAAGCCCTTTGAGACTCAGATTTTAGGGTTTCTCTTGAGGGCTAGTCACATGGTCACCCTTGACCTAAGAAGTACCAAAATCCCAAATACACAGAAAAGAAGCAGGGGCTCAACATAAACCGCATTGTTGGCATCAACCATCTAGACCCAGAGAGCCATTCCTACGAGTTAGGGAAAGGAGGGAAGAGAATACTCCCTAAACCAAAGTTCCCAGATGTCAGCCAAGGGCCAACCCTGCAAGCAGGTCCTTCTAGATAGCAGTCTCACTCTTGCTCTGTGAACTTGTCTTCACAATCCACTCCCTTGGCCCTTGGCTGAAGAGTCTTTACAGAATTATGATCAGTAGAACCCAACACATCAGGGAGAGGCCAACCTGTAGAAGTGATCTCCACAAAGCCAGTGAAAGCACATCTCATTACCCAAAAAGGTCTATCTTAGAAAGCCAAGGGCCTTCCTCTATAACTTTCTGTCTGAACCTTTTTCTTTTAAAGCTGGCCAGAGACATCAATTCAGGGCCCAGAATAGCTCTGGCCAGGAAGGAGAGGCTAACCCCGAAGCCCTGCAGTGTCACAATCGTCAGGGCACACATCCAAGACGTTCAATCCCTGACTGCGCATGTGTCCCCTGGAAACAGAATTTCTGATGTTCCAGCACACCACAGAGGACATGCATGGGGCGGGCAGGACGAGCTCATAGTGTTCCCAGAGTGGCTTCCCACCATAGTTCCTCTTGTCCTCAGGTTCTCAAGCTGTATGATTCAGAAGTCATTCAGTTCAGTCCTTGCTCTCAGAGGAACTGCCTGAGGCGGTCTATTCCAAAGTTCATCACCTGCCAAAGGGTGAACTGCATTTGGAAGTAGTGAGTGGGGACCGCAAAAGAGGCAGGCCCTCTCACAGTCAAAGTCTTAAGCCCTCTGGGCTTGGCCACCCATCTGAATCTGACTCACTCCCACAGCAGCTTGCTAGGTAGCCCAAAGGAATGATTTTTCTCCAGAAAGAGCAGAAAGCTCCCAGAAGCAGTTCTGAAAAGCAAAGATCCTGAATGCCTCACCCCCACCCTACGCCTACTTAGGTGTTGAAGGTTTTTTGTTGTTCTACATCTCCACTGTTACAAGATCTGTGAGCTCAATCACCAATCCTAACTTTACACTTTTTCCTAACTAGTTCCTTTTGGTCCAGACCTTTCGCTTGCGAGAGGGACACAAGCATTTTCACGGGACATTTTTACAACTGAAACAAAAAGACACATCATATTCAGGAACTGATTAGGGTGAAATTGAAACCAAGTCCGACTAAAACCAAGTGCCCTTACCAAGTTTATGATTACTCTCTCCATCCAAAGCTTTATTTCCCTTCTTGTGCCCTCTGACCTCAATCCTGTGCTAACTGAACACTAATCAACCAGTTAGATGACTAAAATTGCTGTTGTTAAGAACATCATTAATATAATACAACTGCTATTATAAATATTACCATTAATGTACAAATTCAGCTTATTTCTCCTGGGCAAAATGAACTCATAGACCCCCGAGCCATGGTCCACCTGGCCAGTGATTCATAAACCAGAGACATCCTGACTCCCAAAACCATGGTTCAGAAATGGTCATAAGACAATGATTAATCCCAGCCTTTGTTTCTCCCCTTTAAAACATCCCTAAAGATGCAGTACATATATGCAACGGAACACTACTCATTCATTAAAAAAAAATGAAACAATGCCATTTGCAGGAATATGGATGGAACTAGAGATTATCATACTAAGTGAAGTAAGTCAGACAGAGAAAGACAAATACCATATGATATCACTTACATGTGGAATCTAAAATGTGACACAAAAAAGATCTTATCTAAGAAATAGAAACAGACTCACAGCATAGAGAACAGACTTGTGGTTGCCAAGGTGGGTGGGGATGGATTGGGAGTTTGGGATTAACAGATACAAACTATTATATATAGAATGGATAAACAACAAGGTCCTACTGTGTAGCACAGGAAACTATATTCAATATCCTGTGATAAACCATAATGGAAAAGAATATGAAAAAGAATATGTGTGTGTGTGTGTGTGTGTATATGTATATATATATATATGTATATATATATATATATATATATATATATATATATATATATATATATACATATATATATATACATACACCCTGGTAGCTCAGATAATAAAGAAGTGATGCAGAAGACCTGGGTTCGATTCCTAGGTTGAGAAGATCCCCTGGAGGAGGGCATGCCAACCCACTTCAGTATTCTTGCCTGGAGCATCCCCATGGACAGAGGAGTCTTGTGAGCTACAGTCCATGGGGTCACAAAGAGTTGGATGTGACTGAGCACAGCACAATGGATAGCTGAATCACTTCGCTATGCAGCAGAAATTAACACAACATTGTAAATCAACTATACTTTAATAAAATAAATTTAAAAATAAAAAATAAAACATCCTTAACTCAAAGACCAAGTTGGACAGGATCTGAGGCTTGTCTCCTACTCCCTTGTTTGTGTGTGTGTGTGTGTGTGTGTGTGTGTTAGTCACTCACTCATGTCCAAGTCTTTGCAACCTCATGGACTATAGCCCACCAGACTCCTCTGTCTAGACAAGAATACTGGGGTGGGTTGCCATTCCCTTCTCAAGGGGATCTTCCTAACCCAGGGATTGAACCTCAGTCTCCTGAATTGCAGGTAGATTCTTTACCATCTGAGGCACCAGGGAAGGCCACTCCCTTGATTGGCATCCTACAAATAAACTCTTACTTTCCTGCAAACACCCACTGTCAGAGTTTGGGTTTCTGTGCCATGGACACATGAGCTTTTGCTTGATAACAAAAGTTTGATTTTTTAACATTTTGAAAAAAAAGATTTATATACCTCCCCTTTCCCCCATGCCTCTTGCCCTGATCATTTATCTGGTGACCAGCCTAGAAAAGATCAAACCCTTTGTGAGGACTGCTGCACTGAATGGTCCAAGGGCCTTCTTAAAGGCTGGGCAGCAGGAGAAAGGTGAGGGAGGTGCAGTCAGGTTGTCAGTCCACTGCTGCAAATTGCAGCGCATCTGGGAAAGCAGAACACCAGTCAACAGCAGTGAGGCCTCTCTCCTTACCACCCTGCCCTGCACAGGGGTTCCAGATTTGGATCTGCCAGCTGGGCAGAGGGGTCCCCATGAGTGCCCTCCCACAATCTGCAGCTTTCAGCAGGAAGCACAAGTGAGGAACGCCATCAAGCTCTGCATCTGAACTACAGAGCACCTGCAGCTCTATTTCATATGGGCCCCTTGAAGAATCACCCTCACTCTGGGGCATCTGTAAGTGACCCAGTTAGTCCAGCCAGCATCCAGATGTTTTCAGAGCTAGGACTCCACAGAGCAGTGTCCTACTGTTATGACCCCACAGAGTAGAGTCCTACTGTTTTGATGACTATAGCTTTGTAGAGTAGTCTGAAGTCAGGGCACCTGATTCTTCCAGCCCTGTTTTCCTTTCTCAAAATCACTTTGGCTATTTGGGGTCTTTTGTGTCTCCATACAAAGTTTCAGGTTTTTTGTTCTAGTTCTGTGGAAAATGCCATTGGTAATTTGATAGGGATTGCAATGAATCTGTAGATTGCCTTGGGTAGTATAGTCATTTTGATAATATTGATTCTTCCAACCCAGGAGCATAGTGTCTTTCCATTTGTTTGTGTCATCTTTGATTTATTTCATTAGTGTCTTATAGTTTTTGGAGTACAGGTCTTTTTTCTCCTTAAGTAGGTTTATTCCTAGGTATTTCTTTTTGATGTGGGGTAAATGGAATTGTTTCTTGAGTTTCTTTTCCTGATCTTTCATTGTTAGTGTATAGGAATGCAACAGATTTCTCTGTGTGAATTTTATAGCCTACAACTTTACCAAATTCATTGATGAGCTCTAGTAGTTTTCTTGGAGTGTCCTAAATAAATGTCTAGCAGTTCCAGAGTCTGAGTCCAATTCATTGAGCCTGTGTCTGCTTTCAGCTGAACACAACTCAATACTGACCATGAAACAGCTCATAGCAGGCAGTATCATGTTTCAGCTTGGAGTCAGGTCCAGGCAATTAGGACCTGTGAATTCAGCATATCAAAAATGCCAGTGGTTTTTCTCAGCAGTAGCAAAGCAGAGACGCTATAGGGCCAGACACCTGTGTCCCAAGTCCAAGGGACAAGCCAGGCTTTCCCAAGCACTTTTCACCCTGTCAGCCTTAGAGTTCAAGTTGACCCACACAAAAATAAATACATCAGGGCAGAAAATTATCAGCCTCTAAGGGGTCAGAAATCTGATTTTATGAGAGCTCATTAGCAAAATAAAAACTGCTGTCTAAAATTCGAAGTATAGATCTTCATCTGAAAACTTCCCTTTCCCTAAAGACTCCCACTGGCAAAATCACAGCAAAAAAAAAAAAAAAAAAACACCATCAGTTAGAGGTTTGATTCCAATACTAAGAGTTTCAATTCCAACCTGCCCACGGGTGGCAGATAGCAAGGGAGCTGTGTCCCAGTGACACTTTTTTTTTTCCTTTGCTGTTTTCCCTGGTGGAGATGACCCCTCTAGCATTTATGAAATTAAACACATACAACAGTTTCCATCAGTTTTTGTCATACATCTAGATGCCATAGCCACAAAATGCAAAGCTGTGATTTAAAATTCCTTTTCTTTTTCATGCCAAGTTTACTCGAAGCCCAGGCAGTAAATTCACCATTTACACCCTTCACATCACAGCTGCCAGGAGAGGCCAGCTGGAGTGCAAGGGGAGGGAAGGGGAGAGCTGCAATAGCAGCTACAGGCTGAAGAAAATACTAGAGTGGCTCTTCATCTTTCTTTTTTCCCCTGGTTTATCTAAAGCCTTGTTCCAACCCTGGGGACTTATTTAGGCATTCCCCCCTCCCCTATCCCATACTTAGAGCCATGAACAAGTACAAACTCACTTCTGTGCTTGGGCCCTGTCTCCCCCTGCCCAGAGGAGGGACAGAGAAAAACAAGCAAGTCATCACCTGGACTGCAGCTACTTTTTCCCTCATTGTAGTCTGCATGACCCAAAGCAGCCTGGGGGATGCAGTGAGCAAAGGCTAAGGATGGATCTCTAATGTTGACACTTCATAGGGAGCTGTTACCTCTGACCGCGAACTGCCACTTAGCTGCTGCTTCATACTATGGGTACTTTTATAGCCACCCAGGTACCAGACTTTTGCCATTCCTTGTCCCACTCTTTATTTCTCCCCAAATAACACTGTAGCTGAATTTTAGTGAATTTGAGTCATTCTAGCAAATTCCACCCTTGTGTTGGAGGTCCCATGCAGTTGTCTCCTTAAAGTCAATGTGTTGACTCATGTTGAAAGGGGCAGTACCTCTGCCACTCCACCTTTGCATTGCCCTCAGCATGCAAATGGTACCCCCAAACATTCCTTTCTCCTTTCCAACATCCATATTTTTATACACACTTCATATACATGAGGGACTAAGAATCAGGTCAACTTTACAGTTCTTGCATGGTGATTTTAAACCTCACTCAGCATCTTGTTTTCATTTGAATGCAGAGTTCCAAAGAATAACAAGTCAAGTGGGCCTTAGGGAAGCATCACTACAAACAAAGCTAGTGGAGGTGATGGAATTCCAGTTGAGCTCTTTCAAATCCTAAAAGATGATGCTGTGAAAGTGCTGCACTCAATATGCCGGCAAATCTGGAAAACTCGGCAGTGGCCACAGGACTGGAAAAGGTCAGTTTTCATTCCAATCCCAAAGAAAGGCAATGCCAAAGAATGTTTAAACTACTATACAATTGCACTCATCTCACACACTAGCAAATTAATGCTCAAAATTCTCCAAGCCACATGTCAACCGTACCTGAACCATGAACTTCCAGATGTTCAAGCTGGATTTAGAAAAGGCAGAGGAATCAGAGATCAAATTGCCAACATCTGTTGAATCATCAAAAAAGCAAGAGAGTTCCAGAAAAACATCTACTTCTGCTTTATTGACTATGCCAAAGCCTTTGGCTGTGTGGATCAAAACAAACTGTGGAAAATTCTGAAAGAGATGGGAATACCAGACCACCTGACCTGCCGCCTGAGAAATCTGTATGCAGGTCAAGAAGCAACAGTTAGAACTGGACATGGGACAACAGATTGGTTTCAAATCGGGAAAGGGGTACGTCAAGGCTGTATATAGTCACCCTGCTTGTTTAACTTACATGCAGAGTACATCATGAGAAATGCTGGGCTGGATGAAGCACAAACTGGAATCAAGATTGCTGGGAGAAATATCAATAACCTCAGATATGCAGATGACACCACCCTTATGGCAGAAAGGCATGAGGAACTAAAAAGCCTCTTGATGAAAGTGAAAGAGGAGAGTGAAAAAGTTGGCTTAAAACTCAACATTCAGAAAACTAAGATCATGGTATTTAGTCCCATCACTTCATGGCAAATAGATGGGGAAACAATGGAAACAGTGACAGACTTTATTTTCTTGGACTCTGAAATCACTGCAGATGGTGACTGCAGCCGTGAAATTAAAAGATGCTTGTTCCTTGGAAGAAAAGCTATGACCAACCTAGACAGTATATTAAAAAGCAGATACATTACTTTGCCAATAAAGGCCCATCTAGTCAAAGCTATCATTTTTCCAGTGGTCATGTATGGATGTGACAGTTGGACTACAAAGAAAGCTGAGCGCAGAAGAATTGATGCTTTTGAACTGTGGTGTTGGAGAAGACTCTTGAGAGTCCTTTGGACTGCAAGCAGATCCAACCAGTCCATCCTAAAGGAGATCAATCCTGAGTATTCATTGGAAGGACTCATGCTGAAGCTGAAACTCCAGTACTTTGGCCTGATGAGAAGAACTGACTCATTGGAAAAGACCCTGATGCTGGGAAAGATTGAAGGCGGGAGGAGAAGGGGACGACAGAGGATGAGATGGTTGGATCGCATCACTGACTCAATGGACATGAGTTTGAGTAAACTTTGGGAACTGGTGATGGACAGAGAAGCCTGGCGTGTTGCAGTTCATGGGGTCACAAAGAGTTGGACATGACTGAGTGACTGAGCTGAATGACTTTCTTTGTGCCTCATCAGAAACTTGCCACAGATTCATATCTTAACATCCAGTTACTTATGTGCATCCATTAAGGTTCTTTTCCTAAACAGCTGAATTTATGATCTGCATGTAAGTCAGTCCAATGAGAGCCTTTTCTTGGTACACATGATGATTTCAATCTTTGTCTCAACTGTATTCAATTTGACCCTCATCTTCTTCATTTTCATTTTCCTATTTTAAAATTCATTTTTATAAAAGAATAAGGACAAAGTGGAAGAAACTGTTTAGATACTTCGCAAACACTGTGATGGGGGCACTAAGATGGCAAAACGTTAGAAATTCAAGTGTTGGTTGACAAGCAGCAATGTCATGGGAAAGTTGCAAATGTTCTCTCATCAGAGGATGGATGAAGGTCCACATTCAGAACAAGAAAAGGTAGTTCTGAGGTTCAAGTGTATATTTCACTGAGGTGCTGATACCATCTGTAAAGATTAGTTTGGCCTCAGAACTACCTTTTCTTGTTCTGAATGTGGACCTTCATCCATCCTCCAACTAAAAAAAATAAATAAAAAAAATAAATAAAATATAATATTCTTCTTCTAAATTACTAACATCAGAAGTTCACACCTTAGAATTAAATTAGATTTTCTTCTTTCTTTTCTCCTCCCTTCCTTCCTCCCTTCATTCCTCTGTTCCAGATATTACTAATCACTAAGAAGAGGTGCATTTAATAAATGACAGTTTGTCTCTACTATAAAACAAGAGACCTTTCAGATTAATTTTTTTAGAGAATTTAGATCTGGATATGAGGTTAGTAGAATAATTGGGGTGGGGGGCAAGTGAGAAGGCCTGACAATAGGTAGAAAAAGGTCCTTGGATAGAAGCTGTCAGAACCTGAATCCCTACTTAGAAATTCTATCTGAGTGGCTGCAGTGACCTCATTCTTTTGTTGCCCTTTTTTCCTTTCATTGGTTGATGGTGTCCCCTGTAGTGCTGTAATTTCTTTTCATTTTGACTTATCTTCATCTTGCAGTTAGATGAGGTATGATGAAATATGGCCACTAAAGTGAAGGTGAATGAGATACTGCTCAAAAGAGAAATATATCAATAAACAGAGTCATCTCCAAATTCTTTAGAATTGTAAACTCAGGCACTGTAACATCAGTCACTAAGTTATGTGTATGGATTTAAGAAGCTACCATTTAATGTTTTAAAGTAACAATATCTGAGAGTTGGGTAGTATTGTTCATTTCTTTTTCTGGAAGTCTTACTGATAAATAGTGCTGAATTCAGCTTTTTTCTATTCTCTTCTGGTCTTTATAAGTAATCGGTGAAGTCTAACCCTGAACCTAATGTTTTAGGTCAGAATGTCTGATCAAACCATATGTCCAATTTTTTTTCATATGCCCAACTTTGGGGGATAAGACCAAATGTTCTGGGAGATATTTTAAGAGTGCTTTAAGTCATTAGACAAAGATACAAGAGGGTCTACAGGAAATAAAATGTATAAATAAGGAGAACAGAAATAGGAAGGTAACCAATAGCAGAGGATGGGGGACAAAATAAGCAGGAAAGAGGTGGGGAATAAATTCATAATATAAAATGTCAGATTTACCTAAACTATTCTCTATTACTGCTGCTGCTGCTGCTGCTGCTGCTAAGTCGCTTCAGTCGTGTCCGACTCTGTGCGACCCCACAGACGGCAGCCCACCAGGCTCCCCTGTCCCTGGGATTCTCCAGGCAAGACCACTGGAATGGGTTGCCATTTCCTTCTCCAATGCATGAAAGTGATAAGTGAAAGTGAAGTCGCTCAGTCGTGTCCGACTCTTCGCGACCCCATGGACTGCAGCCTACCAGGCTCCTCCATCCATGGGATTTTTCCAGGCAACAGTACTGGAGTGGGGTGCCATTACTTCCATTCTCTATTACTAAGTTTGTACAAAAGTAATTGCTGTTTTGCATTGTTGAACTTTGCCATTTGATATTGGAATACATTCTAAATAATTGTGGTTATGTCATATATCATTTTAATACACATTTCTCACTTTATGTTTTTTCCTAATGACTTATTGCTTGCTGCTTAGTTTAAGTGTATTTTAAACTACAGAAATGATATTAGACAAAAAGGAAACTTGAGCAATTTTCTTATTCGAGTTCAAAATGGATTGTAAAGAAGCAGAGACAACTTGCATCATCAACAATGCATTTGGCATGAGAACTGTTAATGAACCTATAGTGCAGTGGTGGTTCAAGAAGTTTTGCAAAGGAGATAAGAGCCTTGAAGATGAGAAACGCAGTGACTGGCCATTGGAAATTGACAATGGCAATTTAGAGCCTTAGTCAAAGCAGATCCTCTTACAACTACGTAAGAAGTTGCCAAAGAACTCAACGTCGACCATTCTATGGTCATTCAGCATCTGAAGCAGATTGGAAAGCTGAAAAAGCTCAATAAGTGGGTGCCTCATGAGCTGACCACAAATCAAAAAAATCGTCATTTTGAAGTGTCGTCTTTTTTTATTCTATACAACAACAATGAACCATTTCTCGATCGGAGTCTGACATGTGAAGAAAAGTGGATTTTATAGACAACCAGCAACCACCAGCTCAGTGGTTGGAGCGAGAAAAAGCTCCAATGCACTTCCCAAAGCCAAACTTGCACCAAAAAAAGGTCACAGTCACTGGCGGTCTGCTGCCAGTCTGATCAACTACAGCTTTTTGAATCCTGGAAAAACCATTACATCTGAGAAGTATGTTCAGCAGAAGAGATGCTCCAACAACTGCAATGCCTGCAGCCGGCATTGGTCAACAGAAAGGGCCCAATTCTTCCCTACAACAATGCCCCACCACATGTCACATAATGAATGCTTCAAAAGTTGAACAAATTGGGCTACAAAGTTTTACCTCATCCTCCATATTCACGTGACCTCTTGCCAACCAACTACCACTTCAAGCATCTCGACAACGTTTTTACAGAGAAAAAGCTTCGACAACCAGCAGGAGGCAGAAAATGCTTTCAAGAGTTCTTTGAATCCTGAAGCATGAATATTTATGATGCAGGAATAAACAAACTTATTTCTCACTGGCAAAAATGTGTTGATTGTTTATGGTTCCTATTTTGATGAATAAAGGTGTATTTGAGCCTAGGTTATAATGATTTAAAATTCATGGTCTGAAACCGCAATTGCTTTCATACCAACCTAATATTAAATTGTTTTACTCCTAATACATGGATACAAAAAAAACCATAGCATATTTCAAGTAAAACAGCTAATACTTATCGCATCAAGCTCTGTTTTGAGTGCTTTTTGAGGAGTAGATCTTTTAGTCCTTACAATAAATAGCTCTACAAGCTCAATCCATACTGTCTTCCCAAATGAGTTAAGTTGAGCCTCAGTGATTGGGTATCTTTCCCAGGCCCCCATCACCAGCATAAGGCACGGCTGGAACTAGAAAGAAGTAAGTCCTGTATGATGAGAATATCTGAATTTCTACCATCATACCACACTGTCTCCAACTTAGCTGCAGAAGCTCAATTGTAGTAAATATATCTGTGACACATTATAGAATACAGCTCATACACCTTATTTTAAAATTCAGGTATCTAAGGCTACTTTTGTTTTTTGGTTGTGGCTAAATCTGCTGGTTCCTATGTTGTCATTGTACAGTTACTAATGGACCCATTTTTCCAAACCAGAAATTGGGACCAGAGGTATGATAGAGAGTTGTCAGTTTGTACACATGTTTATACGAAAAATCTTATGAAGATATAAAATGTAAAGTACATTTAATTCTGTGTTTGACAAGTCACCTTAATTGAAAAGAAAAATAAAATCACATGAAATATGGTCCATTTGGAAAATACCAAACATATGGTTCTGTAACACATACTTTTTTCCTTTATAGCCAAATCTTTTCAATGCTCTCAGGACCAGACTTTACCTTTCCTAATTTAGTCACAATCCTTGTTTAGCTAAGGACTTTGAAGCTATTTCATGCTTCAGTGCAGAAAGGTAATTAATGTTAGGATTTTGACATTTAAAAACACACATAGAGGTTTTAATAACATTGATGTAATTACAGTGCTTTAAGTGGTTATTGCTTTCTTACCTCCATGATGCAATTGTAATAGAGTCTGATGCTACTATTATCATTGCTTTTTAAATTATAAGCAAGGGAATTGCCACTGTGGAAAATGAATCCTAATTCAAATTAGGCATAACCTGTAGAATATGAAATACAAGGAAACTTGCTTCCTTGGCTTCCTTTCTTCCTGATACAAAATAAAAATGATTACTTTTAATTAGTCCCCAAACCATTCATGCATATATCTGGTTAAATACTAGAAATTATTTATTTGGGCATCATAGAGGAGACATTTAAACAGTAGATGAATGATAGATAAATCCTTCTAATCAATTGGATGACTGATTTAATCTGTGGTTTCATAATCAGAGAATGGCATTTATCACTGTTCATACCCAAAACACCAAAAGTGAAAAGTGAAAGTGTTAGTTGCTCAGTTGTGTCTGACTCTTTGCGACCCTATATATGGGCTATAGCCCACCAGGTTTCTCTGTTCATGGAATTCTCCAGGCAAAAATACTGGAGTGGGTTGTCATTCCCTTCTCCAGGGGATCTTCCTAACCCAGGGACTGAACCTGGGTCTCCCACATTGCACATCAATTCTTTATCATCTCAGCCACCAAGGAAGCCCACCAAAAAATAACAAGGTGGAACTAAATCCACTGGTTTGTAAACAGTTTAAATACTTTTATAAATATTAACACAGTATTATGGGGTCTGTATGCAGACTACAAATACTTATATTTATATGAATTAGATTGCTTTTAGGAGGTAAGGTATATTCTCTTTGCTTTACCATAATTCATGCAGCTAATTATTATCTTATTAGTTAGTGTTAGTGTTAGTTGCTCAATTGTGTCCAACTCTTTGTGACCCCAAGGACTGTAGCCCACCAGGCTCCTCTGTCCATGGGATTCTCCAGGCAAGAACACTGGAGTGAGTTGCCATTTCCTTCTCCAGGGGATCTTCCCTACCCAGGGATTGAACCTGGGTCTCCTGCATTGCAGGAAATTGTTCACCATCTGAGCTACCAGGGAAGCCTATTGTCTTAAAGTATTCTTATTTTCTTCATGTGGGTTATTTCTGGGCATCTAAGATTTTGGGAAGTATTACTCTTGAGTGAGAGGATGACAGAAAGCATATACATGTTATAGTGACCATTATATTAAAAATAAATGGCTGGACACCTAAATTGGATTCATCATATATGTGAGTGTGCCAGTTAATCACTTCTTGACACAACCCCAACTTCCTTGCCTTGGTTTGTGATATCATATGCACACCCTCTAAATATTTCTTTTTGGCCAGTGACACAATGTTTATTTCAACAGTAGAAAAAGCTTAAGGGACACTGCGAAGCAACAGCAGGTGGAAGGCACTTTCCTTCCAGCTCTGGCACTTTATTATTGATCACTGGAGCCTAGGAACTCTCACAGATCAGCTCCAGTCAACTTCACTCTCAAGCCACACTCTCCCCACTCAGTGGCCAGCTAGCTGTGCTGTGTGCCCTCTGGCAAGTTTCTTTGACCTTGGAGGATGCCTGTTCCTGCCTTCTTCCAGGAGATCTGAACCTCAGTCTTGGGAGGGCCCTCTGTTAAATTACTGTTCTTATATTCTCAACTCTTCTCACTCTAGATATTGTAATCATTGGTTTTAAAACTTGCTATCCCCAAGACCCCTTCGAGTCTTCTTTTACCCCATTTAGGGTTTAACTCCTTTGTATTCATGATTAATTCATTATGCTAATATTCCCTATTCAAATTACTGGTGCTGTTTCTGCTTCCTCCCTAGAACCACACATATATAATGAGCAACTAAGGTCTAGAAAATTTGATTCCCTAAGATGCACCAAAAATTGTTATAGGCAAGTTAACAGAGTGTTCTAGAAAATATAAATTGAAGCATGATCTATTGTGTGCCAAGTTTCAATTCTGTGTGCATGAATTGAGGCCTGCTTCTTTATATTATTTAATATCAATAGACTTTAATGAATCCTAAAGGCTGACTTTCTCATAAGGAGAAAGCTGAAAACCAGAACCATGGATTTTTAGCCTACAATATCTGAAGTTATGCTGAGCAATGACTTGAAGAAAAGTCAATCTCCAAGGATGCACACAAAATACTTAGAAAACCATGTAGGCAGGACCTTTCCCTCAGTCATCATTTAGCCAACACAATGCCAGGAAGTTACAACTGGGTGGATTGGGTGTCCTTTGTTCTCAAAACATTTTTTTTTCTCTTTGTATATATGTAAGGATTTGCAGATCAATAAGCATTTTGATTTCAGCATGCAATTACATTCTCTTTGCTTGAATTCCTCTGAGTTATGCACAAGGCTTCCTGCTCTGATGCCACTGTGTATTTGTTTTTCTGCTCTGATTTCAATGCATGCTGATGGCAAGTTAAATTATGAAAAACCTTAGTCTTTAATTCCATCAAGATGTGGATGTCAAAGAAAGGTAAAGATACAAATTAAGATGGTGCTAGGAAACTTGAGCCTCCCTCTACAGGAGAGTCCTCTTATAATTTTTTGGGGGAAGATTGGGGTCTGGATATAAGTTGAGTGTATGATACAAGGGTGCATGTAAGACAGCACCATAAACTCGCCTGCTGACAGTTCATATGAAGACTTGACTAGAAAATTTCCATTAATAGGATCACCGATATAAAAAAATTTTAACAAGTGGTAAAACTGCTTTCCATATGAAGGTGGCCATGTATACCAGGTATTTCCAACTTCAAAATGGTAGGGGTTTTGTGAGCTCAGGCAAGGGCTTTAAGGTCAGCAAGTAAAGAAAGCAAGTAGCATCAGAGTTCAACTCAATCCAAATAATATATACTGATTCTCTATAATGTGCAACATACTGTGCCCTCAAGAAGATTAATATTTGGGACATCTACGGTGGTCTAGTGGTTAAACATCTGCCTGCCAATACAGGACACGTGGGTTCAATCCCTAATTGTGGAAGATCCCACATGCCGTAGGGCAACTAAGGCCATGTGCCACACTATTGAGCCTGTGCTGGACAGCCCAGGAGCCACAACTACTGAGCGCATACACCTAGAGCCCTTTTTCCACAACAAGAGAAGCCATCACAATGAGAAACCCATGCACTGCAGTTAGAGAAAAGCCCGAGCAGCAATGAAGATCCAGCACAGCCAAAAACATAAATAAAATCTCTTTTTTAAAAGAAGATTAGTATTTGATGGGCAGACAAATAGTTCATCCTGAAGTATTTCACTATTGACGCTTTACACCTACACAATAATCCACAACTACTGCATTTTGAGTGATCAGGCTAGAAACAAATCATTTTCCCTTAGACTAGCCTTATTTTTCCCTCTGCTGCACACCTCCAATTCTTATCAATGATTTTACTCTAGCCAAGAGCAAAGTAGAGCAGGAAGTTGAATAATTCTGAAAAACTCTATTTCAGTTTGTTCATTTGCAAATATTCAGATACTTTTCTTACTCCCATTTTTGTTTCACCAGTTAATGCTCTTTGTCAACAGCGAACTGGTAATGGGTGAAAGATGTAAACCCAAGCACGAGGCCATTTAGACTGAATAATTTTGACCATGCTGTGTTGATGGCATTTTTACCACCATCAGCTCCTTCTGATAATTCTTTTACTCTAAAAAAATATTTTGGCCATGCTGTGCAGCATGTAAAATCTTAGTTTTCCAGCCAGGGATCGAACCCAGATCCCCGACACTGGGAGCAAAGAGTCTTAACCACTGAACCACCAGGGAAGTTCCATCAGCTCCATCTTAATAGAGGACATTTATTTACTTAACAAACACTTACTTAGCATGTATATGCCACACAACAGTATTCTCAAGGTTAGATTATTTGCCCAAATCTTAGGACGCAAAATCCTATAAGAGGCCTTTCATTGATTAATACCTCTTTCCTTCAAGATTCAGATGTGTGAAAGGTTATGTGAAATTCTTTCCTGGAGGCACTCCGCACTACCTCCACATTATTCCAGAGGTATTCATTTCATTTAACAAATTAAACTATAAATTAGAGGACTTAAAGTAGTTTTTAAAGACTTTAGGAATGGCAAGGCTTTAAGGTCTATTACCCTGGAAAAGTACAGGTCACCAGTTCAGATCATCAGATATAATTTGGCCTCATTTTTGGGCTTCCCTTGTGGCTCAGCTGGTAAAGAATCTGTCTGAAATGCAGGAGACCTGGGTTCGATCCCTGGGTTGGGAAGATCCCCTGGAGAAGGGAAAGGCTACCCACTCCAGTATTCTGGCCTAGAGAACTCCATGTACTATATAGTCCATGGGGTCACAAAGAGTCAGACACGACTGAACGACTTTCACTTCACTTCACTTCACTTTTGGGATATCTAAACCCACTTATGAAAAAAACAAGAGTCTCATGCTTTATCTACAGAGCTAGCCAGGCAACTGTCCATTAACAGATGAATGGATGAAGAAATGCATACAATTGAATATTATTCAGCTTCAAAAAAGAAGGTAATCCTGCCATTTGTGACAATGTGAATGAACCTGAAGGACAGAATAGTAAGTGAAATAAGCCAGTCACAAAAGGGCAAATACTGCAGGATTCCACTTGTATGAGGTATCTAATATAATTAAACTCATAAGAATGGAGTAGAACAGTGGTTACCAGGAGCTGGTAGGGAGGAGGAAATAGGGACCTGTCATTTAATTGGTGTAAAGTTTCAGTTAGGCAAGGTGAATTAGTTCTGGAGGTCTTCTCTACAGAACAGTGCCTATAGTCAATACTAGATTTTGCACGTAGACATATGCTGAGGATAGTTGTTGTTGTTCAGTTGCTAAGTCATATCCAACTCTTTGAGACCCCGTGGACTGTAGCATGTCAGGCTCCTCTGTCCTCCATCTCCTGGAGTTTGCTCAAGTTCATATCCATTGGGTCAGTGATGCCATCCAACCATCTCATCCTCTGCTGCCCCCTTCTCCTTTTGCCTTCAATCTTTCCCAGCATCAGGGTCTTTTCCAATGAGTTGGCTCTTCCTATCAGGTGGTCAAATTATTGGAGCTTCAGCTTCAGCAACAGTTCTTCCAGTGAATATTCAGGGTTGATTTCCTTTATGATTGACTGGTTGGATCTCCTTGCAGTCCAAGGGACTCTCAAGAGTCTTCTCCAGCACCACAGTTTGAAAAGCATAAATTTTACAATGCTCAGCCTTCTTTCTGGTCCATCTCTCATATCTGTACATGACTACCAGAAAAACCACCACTTTGATTATATGGACCTTTGTCGGCAAAGTGATGTCTCTGTTTCTTAACACACTGTCTAGGTTTGTCATAGCTTTCCTTTCAAGGAGCAAGTATCTTTTAATTTCATGGCTGCAGTCACCATCTGCAGTGATTTTGGAGCCCAAGAAAATAAAATCCGTTACTGTTTCCACTTTTCCCCCTTCTATTTGCCATGAAGTGATGGGATCAGATGTCATAGTATTCGTTTTTTGAATGTTGAGCTTCAAGCCAACTTGAAGCCACTCTCCTCTTTCACCTTCATCAAGAGGCTAGTTTCTCTTCACTTTCTGTAATTAGAGTGATATCATCTGCATATCTGGGGAAGGACATGGCAACCCACTCCAGTACTCTTGCCTGGAAAATCCCATGGATGGAGGGGCCTGATAGGCTAAAGTCCATTGGGTCTTGAAGAGTCAGACACAACTGAGCGACTTCACTTCCACTTTTCACCTTCATGCGTTGGGAGCAGGAAATGGCAACCCACTCCAGTATTCTTGCCTGGAGAATCCCAGGGACAGAGAAACCTGGTGGGCTGCCGTCTATGGGGTCGCAGAGTTGGACACAACTGAAGCGACTTAGCAGCAGCAGCAGCATCTGCATATCTGAGGTTGTTGATATTTCTCCCAGAAATCTCAATTCCAATTTGTGATTCACTCAGCCCAGCATTTCACATGATGTACTCTGCATATAGGGTTTTCCAGGTGGCTCAGTGGTAAAGAATCCTCCCGCCAATGCAGGAGACATTGGTTCAATCCCTAGTTTGAGAAGATCCTCTGGAGTAGGACATGGAAACCCACTCCAGTATTCTTGCCTGGAAAATTCCATGGACAGAGGAGCTTGGCAGGCTACAGTCCCTAGCATTGCAAAGAATATTGGATTTGGTAGGCCAGAATCAATTCCCTCTCCCTAAAATCATCCAATAGTTATTTTGAGGAATTACTTCTTCTTTATTGAGTATAGTCTGGTGGGCTATGAACAATGGCTCTGTCCTCCCCCAGCTAAGGGGTGGGCACATGACTCACTCCAAATCAGTGTAAATCTTGAGCAGAGAAATAAAGATCAACAGTGGTTGTGGTGACTTCCTTGGCAGTCCAGTGGTTAAGGCTCCATGCTTTCAACGAAAGGCTGTGGGTTCGATCCCTGGTCGGGGAACTAAGATCCAACATGCTATGAGGCGTGGACAAAAACAAAGAAACAAAAAGCAGTGCTTTTAATTTCATTCCTCCCTGGTGTGGGAGATGGGTGCAGGGGTGTTCTGGCTGTCCCAACTGCCGAATCCTGCTTGGCAGCCTTAAAGACAGCCCTGGTTCTGGCCCATTTGAAAATCTAGCCCCTGATAGTTTTCCACATTAAACTGTTTAACTTCAGCAACATGGAATTATTTTGGTTGCTTAAAACCAAAGAAACTTCATTATATAATGGGCTAACTCAGAAAAATAAACCAAAGAATAAACACTGGTATCTCAAATATATTAAGCTCTTATTACCTGATCTGTAGTTTGCCTGACAATGTAACAAGATTAAGCATCAAATATATCAACATTGTGTGTATAAGGGAATCTGCTTGCTTTTGTAGACTTCAGAGAAAAAAAGTCTGCGGCATTTGAAAATATTTTGTTCACTTCAAAGAGATCTGACAAACAGTGCTTTGGAGTGGTTCTAAACCTCAGGCATAAACAAACTAAATGATGAAAACATGAATTCTTCCTTTCCCCTTTTAGGTAAGATTGCTTGCAGTAATAAACACTAGTGTCAGCAGGGAGAGAGTCAACCATACACTGAATGGAAGGCCAAAACAATTTGTTCCATATAAAATTTATGCCATTAGTTGGAAAATTTGTTGTACTGTAAAAAGATAATTTCCTTTCAAACTTTTATAGGTAAGGAAAACACATAAGTTAACAATTTGGGAACAGATTCACTTATTAATGTACTTTATCATGTAGAAGTTGGAATGACAGTGTGCTTTTCTATACATGGCCCAAGTGTTTTATGACTGAAGTTTCTTTGCTCTTTCAAGAAAATGAAGAACCTAAATGAGCAGGATACATAAGTAAATAAATGAAACCATATTAAGAGTATGGTAACATCAAAACATGAGCCCATAGAATGAAAATCAACTCTAGCAAATGTTCCTCTTGAAGATTTCTGAGGGAAGACACCTTTGGCGATCATCACGGTCTTGCTGTCACTACAGGGAGTCAGTCCAACACTAGTTTGTCCTGCAGTATTGGACTATATTGCTCTTTCTTAGGTGAGATCCAGATTAAACCATTTTCCCTTGCTTCAAGTTCATGTTTCCAAAAAAGGAAGTTTTTATCAAATACTGGATCCACACCCAATGTGGCAAGAAGCTCCCAACTGTTAAAGCTATAGGGAATAGAGACCAAGAAAGAAGATTCAACTCTCCCATCTCAGCCCAGACTGAAGATAGCTAGAATTTTCTGGACATTTAGCTGGACATTTTGGTGAGCTGACTGCTCAGAAGTCACACATGTGGTTGATGGGACTCCACTAGTGAATGATCCTTATGGCACATCTGAAGTTGCAGCCCGCTTCAGTTGTACTTGACTTTGGTTTATAACCCCATCTTGTGGTTTACCTTCTTAGCTGGTAATGAGCTGGTTGGTAATTTGCCATCCAAAATTAGTTGATTAAATAATAGCTACCCATATAGCTCATGTGCAAGGTTCTCAACAAACTATCCAATTTAACCCTGAAAGGTGAGTATTATTATCTCCATTATATAGACTTTTTTTTTAAGGAAGGTTTAAACAATAACAGCAAAATAAACAAACAAACCAAATCCAACAAAAACATACATGTAGATTCAGAGATCAGAGTAGTAATGGTTACCAGAGGGGAAGGGGTGGGAGGTGTCAAATGGGTAGAGGGGCTCAACTGTATGGTGATGGATGGAAACTAAATTCTTGGTGGTAAGCACTCAGTAGTGTATACATTAGTAGAAATGGAACTTACGTTATAAACCAACGTTACCTCAATCAAAACAACAAAAAAGGAAGGCTCAGAAGAACTACTGTGAGGTCACACAGACAGAGAGAATTCTTTTTATTTATAATAAATAAATACATTTGTTTATAAATTATAAATATATTTAAATAAATTATTTTATTTATAAATAAATTTAAACAAATTCTTTTATTTATTTATAAATAAATTTAAATAAATTCTTTTATTTATAAATAAAATCTTTTTATTTGTTTATAAATTCTTTTTATTTATAAATAAAATCTTTTAAAATTTCTTTATAAATTCTTTTCTTTATAAATAAATGTAAATAAATTCTTTTTATTTATCTATAAATTTGTCTTATTTATTTAATGAATTTATTTATAAATAAATTCTTTTTATTTATTTAATGAATTTATTTGGCTATGTCAGGCTATGCTAGGTTGCAGCAAATGGGATCTTAGTTCCCTGATCAGGGGTCAAACCCAGGCCCCCTACGTTGGGAGCATGGAGTCTTAGCCACTGGACCACCAGAGAAGTCCTTGAATACTTCTTTTCACCTTACAGTTAGGTGTGGATATAGATGGGGTTCTAGCCAATGAGATGTGAATAGAAGTGATATATGCCACTTCCAGGCTGATGCATACAAATGGTATCTGGAGGTCCTTCAAGCCTTTCCTCCTCTACCAACTTGATACAGATGAGCACAGTTGTCTTGGAAGCCACTTTTGGAAGCTGGAGATTATAGTCAGTCCACGATGAAGTTATATGCAACATGAGGGTTCTTAGCAGTTTCAGATGAGTCTCCTTGTGTAGTAGGTAGTCTCCTTATTCAACTCAGATGTGTAAGAAATATTCATTCGCTATCTTATTTAAATAAAATTAAACCTGAATCCAGCGCCATCCCACCAGGCTGTTGGAAAATGCAATTTTAACTTTTATTAAGGCTTCTACACAGTCTTGTCAGGTCTGGGAGTTCTGCGGCTTCCAGTCCCGTTTGTGACTTACTTGGTGAGTCTGAGAGCCCCTGTGCAGGAGGCCCAGACTCTCTGAACCCATTACAAGCCATCCCTCAAAAATCTGTCATGTCCCTGCTCTCACCAGGACCCTCAACATCTTGTCTCTGTCCAACGTCAGTCCTAATCTCAACCTTTCTCTTTTTTCTTCTCCCCCCTTCAGAAGTCATCTCTCTCTCTCATGTGCATTGTGGGAGGACAAACAAAATAATCATTTAACAAAGGAAAGGCAGGCAAGGGGGCGGGGAGGGGACTTCCTTGGTGGTCCAGTGGCTAAGACTCCATGCTCCCAATGCAGGGGGCCCGGTTTCGATCCCTGGTCAGGGAGCTAGATCCCACATGCCACAACTAAAGACCCCGCGTGCCACAATGAAGACATGGTGCAGCCAAATAAATATTTTTAAACCCCCAAACACAAAGTGAAGGCAGAACCAATGATTTTAACCAAACAATCTCTATGTGTTCTGTAAACATCTATCAGGAAATTATAAAACCTGACCAATTGTTTGAAATGAAGGAAGAAAAAAATGTGCAGAAAAGATTATTATCTCAAAAGAACCTGTGACTGATTCATGTCAATGTATGGCAAAAATCACAATATTGTAAAGTAATTCTCCTCCAATTAAAATAAATAAATTAATTTTAAAAAAGAACAATCTTGGTACCCTTATATAAAACACTAGAGTCTTCCCCCAGGTGCAGCTAGGGTTAGTTTTCATGGGCATCCTCCAGCTAATCATATAATGATCACATAAAACAATGACCTTTATAAATGAGAGGTGGCTATTATTCATATGGATTGAGTATAATTTAGTATATTAACTTAATCAAGCAATTTATATAAGTTCTTGGATATTTATTTACTCAAAGGTTGACAAGTTTCAAAAAACATGACAAAGACTGAACTTGGTGTAAGGATTCTGTGAAGCCTAAGAACAAATTTTGAAGGACATATGAAAAGAGAAATCTAATAAACCATGAGCTGAAAATAAACTCTATGAAAACATAGATGAGCAAAAAGCACTAAGGAAAAAAAGATCACAAAGAATTAGATAAAAGTAAAAGAGTCCAACAAATATCAATAATTAATAGACCATCATCAATAGAGATCAAGCTTCCCAGGTGGCTCAGTGGTAAAGAATCTGCCTGTCAATGAAGGAAATGCCGGAGATGCGGGTTTGATCCCTGTATCAGGAACATCCCCTGGAGGAGGAAATGGTAACCCACTCCAGTATTCTTACCTGGAAACGCCATGGACAGAGGAGCCTGGTGGGCGACAGTCCATAGGGTTGCAAAGAGTTAGACATGACTGGAGCGACTTACTATGCACACGTGGTGAATATATGACAACTATGAGCACTGAGATGCAGAATCCTGGGGACCAGAGTTACCCACGAAGAGTAAATACACAAAATTCTGTACTGAAGGAAAATGTTTCACTTCATTCACTCTGAGATACCTGCTCTGTAATGAGGGCTGCTGCCTAGGAGACATGAGAAGCAAAACTCCACCAAGAAGATGAATGATTGCATAATTCAGTGCTGGCACTTGTCTCATTGGATCTCTAGATCAAATCTCTGCCTGGAAATGGCTCCCAGTTCTTTTGAATGCTCAGTCAGAGAGAAAATGTGTTCCTGTTATATTAACAACTCTTAAAAAATGCTGAAATGATATATGCTGACGTAGAACATCTAGGTTTTTCTTATACTTTAATTCTCAGGATGATCCATGAATCTTACACACCCCACCTTCATGCACTGATGAGATATATGAAACAATGAGAGAATAACATAATACATTATATAGTTTAGTGAGAGTACAGGATGCTATAGATTTATTTTAATTTTATTTATTTATTTAATTTTGGTTGCACTGGGTCTACATTGTTGTATGTGGGCTTTTTCTAGTTGTGGTGAGCTACTCTCCAATTGCAGTTTGCAGGCATCTCACTGCAGTGGTTTCTCTTGTTTTGGAACACAGGCTCTAGGGCATGTGGGCTTCAGTAGTTTCTGCTCTTAGGCTTTAGACCCGAGAGCTCAATAGTTATGCTCAATAGTTATGGCACATGGGCTTAGTTGCTCTCTGGCATGTGGGATCTTCCCAGATCAGGGTTCATACCCAGGTCTCCTGCATTGGCAGGCGGATTTTTTACCACTGAGATACCAGGGAAGCACCAAGATGTTATTTATTAATGACTTGTATTTAGTTATGATTAAATAATTATTCAATAATTGCTAACTGTTTGAAAACTATCAGAACAGTTTATTTTAGAGTATGATCTTCATGTATGAGATCTCGGCCCATCAGGGATAGCATTAGAGAAAATGTAGACCTTGGTGAGGGACTTGAAGATGCTGCAGAATATATAAACATGGGAAGGAAAGGCGAACATACTAGAATTCCACTAATCATTCTGAGTGCGATTTGCATCTGGAATTCTATACACACCATTCATAAACTTGTAAATTTTGACTAGTACTGAAAAGGAGGAGAGTTTTCTGGAGCATGTTGGAGGCATCTTTTAATCCTCACATAATTTAATCATAATATCTCAGGCACTACAACTAATTATTACATTTCCCTGGAACTTCTTATTTGACCCATCTGCTTTTGGATTAAAAACAAAGATTAGCTAAAGTTGGATATTATATTTATCTAGATTTTGATACAAAACTTGGCTAAGCACAAACAATGAAATATACTTTATCTTATGGTCTTTGAGGTAATGCATTAAGTATGTAAATACTCAAAAGTGAAAGTGGCAGGAAAAAAAATAAAAGCAGTATAGGGGCAAAAGAAATAGTTATAATAGTTTGACAGAAATTTGTAAAATGACAATAGCCCAGGGAATTCCCTGGTGGCCCAGTGGTTAAGGCTTCATGCTCCCAATGCAGGGGACCTGGGTCAATTCCTGGTCAGGGATCTAGATTCCACATGCCACAACTAAGAGCCGATGCAGCAAAATAAATAAATAAAATAATAAATAAATACTTTGAAAAATGCCATAGCCCATAGAAATCACATTTACCATTTTGATGTGCTAGTATAAACTGAGTATGAGGCAATTCAAAGTATTAGGTTAGTACAAAAGTAACTGTGGTTTTTGCATTATTGAAATTTGTTGTTTGACATTGGAATATATTCTAAATAAATGTGGTCATGCTATACATCATTTAAATGTGCATTTCTTGCTCTATATTCTTTTGCTAATGACTTATTACCTGCTATTTAGCTTATATTTATTTTTAGACTATGGAAATAATGTTAGACAAAAAGCAAATTCAAGCAATTTTCTTATTTGAGTTCAAAATGGGTTGTAAAACAGCAGAGACAACTCACAATATCAACAACGCATTTGGCCCAGGAACTGCTAATGAACATACAGTGCAGTGGTTGTTCAAGAAGTTTTGCAAAGGAGATGAGAGCCGTGAAGATGAGGATCACAGTGGCCAGGCCATTGGATGTTAACAATGACCAACTGAGATCAATCACCGGAGCTGATCCTCTTACAACTACACGAGAAGTTGCTGAAGAACTCAACATCAACCATTCTATGATCATTTGGCATTTGAAGCAAATTGGAAAGGTGATAAAGCTCAATAAGTGGGTGCCTCATGAGCTGACCACAAATCAAAAAAATGTCGATTTGAAGTGTTGTCTTCTCTAATTCTACGCATCAATGAACCATTTCTTGATTGGTTTGTGACATGTGCTGAAAAGTGGATTTTATACAACAGCCAGTGATGACCAGCTCAGTGGTTGGACCAAGAAGAAACTCCAAAGCACTTCCCAAAGCCAAACTTGCAACAAAAAAAGGTCATGGTTACTGTTTGGTAGCTCGCTTCTGGTCTGATCCACTACAGCTTTCTGAATCCTGGCGAGAGCATTATCTCTGAGAAGTATACTCAGCAAATCAATGAGATGCACCAAAAACTGCAATGCCTGCAGCCGACATTGGTCAACAGAAAGGGCCCAGTTCTTCTCCATGACAATACCTGACCACATGTTGCACAACCAACACTTCAAAAGTTGAATGAATTGGGCTGTGAAGTTTTGCTTCACCCACCATATTCACCTGACCTCTCACCAACCAAGTACCACTTCTTCAAGCAACTCAACAACTTTTTTCAGGGAAAATGCTTCCACAACCAGCAGGAGGCAGAAAATGCTTTCCAAGAGTTCATTGAATTCCGAAGCATGGATTTTTATGCTACAGGAATAAACAAACTTATTTCTTGTTGGCAAAAATATGTTGATTGTAATGGTTCCTACTTTGATGAATATAGATATGTTTGAGCCTGCTGCTGCTGCTGCTGCTAATTCACTTCATGTTTGACTCTGTGTGACCCCATAGACGGCAGCCCACTAGGCTCCCCCGTCCCTGGGATTCTCCAGTGTTTGAGCCTAGTTGTAATGAATTAAAATTCACGGTCTGAAACCATAATTACGTTTGCACCAACCTAATACTTCAAGACACATATACTACCACTGTTTTGGAGACGTACTTCCCTAATAATCATGAGAAAATGAGGAATATGAGTAGGTTTCTATGACTGCCTATGATTTAAAATTTTAGAAATTATATAATGGAAAATTACAAATACAATGATATATTTATATAACATATGCGACCTACAATAATGACAACCAAACAACCCAACAGACAAACTTACTGATATTTAAAAGTATTACTAGAATCCATATAAAATAGTTTTGGCAACTTAGAAATAGCAGAAATGAAAATTAATGGATTAGACCTTAATCCTAACCAATATAAACGTTGTCTTTATAGTATCGTTCACAAATGGCCAGACAGTTTCTGCTCGGACAGGTGTAGTATCTCACTGTTTCCCTTAGAAGTCTATTTTGTACAGCTGTAATTCATGCGAAGCTTTACCTTCTGTTTAACTAAAATTTACCTCCATGTGACTTTTATTTTTAATCCAAGTTTTATTCTCTGAAGCTTCAAAGGCACAGTTTAATGCAAATCAGTTCAATTAATAAATATCATAGGATAGCTCTGCCAGGAACTGAGGTAGGTGTTGGCATACAACAATGCATAAGACACATTTTTTTTTTTACCTCTTCTGACTTGACAGCTATTCAAATTCCAGAAGATAAATTTTACTCTCCTTTGATTCTGCTCTATAAATCAAAGCTCTCCAGGTCCCTGAACCATATTAAGATCCTTTACAACACCCATCACTTAATTTCTAAATTTGCACAATTAAATTCCTAGTCTAATTAAAAATTTAATGTAAAACTGCTAAATGGAGAGTTTCCTGCTGTAATACTTTGCATGTGAGAGCAGACTATCTATATTAGACTTGCAACAGAAGTGGGAGCAAAAAATGGTTGAATGGTCCTATAGCTGATAGCTCACCTCAAGGACATCTGAGAAGTGGGAGGGACAAGAGAGAAAGATGATTAGTTGTGATTTCTTTGGAGAGGGTTGTTAGGGTATTCAGCATTTCTCTACTGCCACTGGCATTTCTGCTATTTTCAGTTCCACAACTGAAGCCGGGGAAGGGGGAGAGTTGTTAGGGACCACACAGAGAAGCTTGAAGTGTTTTCCTTGGGGTCAGAACAAAAACTTTTATCTGAGAAAGTACAGAAATAAGAGACTGAACGTATCTGTTTCTGGTTAGGGAGGGAGGACTCCAGGGAGTAAAACTATATTTCCATTGATGGTGACGCAAAAAGGTAAAGTGTCCCATGGACCAGGCAAGACACACAACACTTAGCTGAACTTGAGATATTCTGAAAGGTGTGTGCCTCAGGGGTCTGGCTGCTATGGCCAAGTGCAAGATACTACTAGAAGCAAGAGCTGAGGAGACAGCTGGAAGGGACATCTCCCATACTAAGAAATATGGCAGTGGATTTGGGAGAGCCGTCTGCAAAGAAGAAGCAAAAGCAATTGTAGTAGACTGATTGCAATCATGTCCCCAATTCCTTATCCTCCAGTATCCAAGCCATTTGCAAATAGTATTGCTGCAGTAGAGAAGCATTGGCTTTCTCAGCCCTTGAAAACAGCTGGCCTAATTATTCGCCAAGAGAATGCAGTGTAAGTGACAGTATGTCAGTTTCAAGCCTAGGCATCAAGACCCCTGACATGCTGCTATGGGTGGTTCTGATACTGTTACTTTGCCTCCCTTCCCCTCCTCACTCTCCCTTCCTTCCCTCCTATCTCCCCCCGCTTCTCTTTTCAGCCCAACCTGGAGAACAGAAGACCCTATAAACTGAAAGGCTCAGGTTTTTATTTTAGATTGGAGCAGACTTTTAATGCCTGAAGTTGAGACTGTTCATAACTGCTGCTGCTGTCAAGTCACTTCAGTCGTGTCTGACTCTGTGCAACCCCATAGACGGCAGCCCACCAGGCTCCCCCGTCTCTGGGATTCTCCAGGCAAAAACACTGGAGTGGGTTGCCATTTCCTTCTCCAGTTCATAACTAAGAGTAACTAAAAAAAAAACTTTCAGATGTGCTCAAGTGGGAAAACCCCTGAAATTCAAGCAAGAATGATATAATACAGGGTATGTGAATGACTCATACATGGGAAAAATGAAGTTATTTCATAATTTCACCCCATTAAATCCAACTCATTCAGGAAACTACATGATTTTTTTTTTTAGTCATAATCATCTGTCTTAATAAATAGAGTATTTTCTCAACATGTTCTAGCTAATCCATTTCTTATTAGCAATATAATATCATTTCAAAAAATATCAGTTTTTTTAGGGCTAAAATTTTATTATATTTATCACATTATTTTTATTAATAATTTTATCATGATAATCAGTCTATTCAACCACATTTCACATTAAATAACTAAATAGGTATCTTTAATCAAAAACAACAGTACCATACTTCCACATCTTCTATTTTTTTTCCTTGAAATCACACAAGACAATAACAGAAACATTTGTGGTAAAACCAGGAAACAAATGGAATTCGTCAACTCCAAAATTAAAGGCTTACAAAAGTGGCTGAGATTAAGCAGAAGCTATGGGGGAAGAGCCATGAAGGGGGATGAGGGGGCCATGTGACAGGAGACCTCAGAAAGTGGGAGCAGAATATTCTGAAGGTGCGGGGCTCATGTCAAAAGGCAAAAGCTAAATTTCTGTGTATAGCAATCCAAGCAGAAGCCAGGTTGAAACTGGCTAGAAGCCATGAGAGGTGATGAACAGAGAGGAACGTGTTGATGGGGCATAGGGGCAATAAATCTCACAGAAATTCCAAAGAATGTATACCCTAAAGTTCAAGGATGAGACACTAGATTTGTGTAGTTTTTACCTAACCTACTTTGGTGACAGAAGCTGGATTTTTAAAGCTAACATTTCTAAGAGAAATTTAAACTTCTAAATAAAAAGCCAGAGCCTGACCTCAAAAATAAAGTACATTTTCAATTGTAACTATCTTCAGCATAAATGGCTAAAATTAATTCCATCACTTCAATATTTCTATGTGAACTAAATGTAACTGACAGAAAGGAATTCAGCTACTGAAGCACATTATTTCATTGCCACAGTGGATTCCATAATACTGCTTATCATAAGGGCATAGATTTATTTTTTTGCAAATTGCTTCAATGTGTAGTTATTTTCCCCCTCTTTTAGTATCAGATATACTTAAAGGTAGAAAAGAATGACTTCAACCCATCAATTATTTTACATTATCATCTCTCCACGAGTGGTTAGTAGAGAGAAAAAAATTTTTTAATGTATGTTAACGTGTCATTAATAAATATGTCATAATCCAAAAAGATTATGACATATAAAATATGGCCTACTTTTAAATATCTAACTTCCTTAAGCTAATGTCACTATAGGGAAAAATAATTTAAGCCTCATTATGATTATCACATTTATTTGAAACTTCTTCGTATATTACCCTACCATTGTGAAATTAAACAGCATCCTTTTATAAAAGTTTTTTCTCTATTTCAAATGGAATCAAAGTCCCTTTTCCAGGAAGACAAATGTTTGAATTAATATTTGAACTGAATTACATTCCTTTTTTTCTCTGTCATGTTTTATAACTTTATCATAGCCCCTAAATATGGCCATCTTCTTGATTCTGTGGGTTATCACTAACACTCAGGAAAAGACACATTGGTCTCTTGATCATTTATTTCCTGGACAAAGATAGAGAATCATAAAGTTATACCCTAAATATTCTATAATTTTTTAAACCAGGAAAATAATCTCTTCTTTGGTTTTAGATAGAGAAGTTAGGAGAACCGGGGAGAGCACAGTAGGGTACTGTCCATTGCAAGTGGTAGGCAGTGGCTGGTGGTGACCCTGCCAGAGGCTCACGTGGGGGGCAGTTTTGAGATGTTGATCCCAAACTCCAATTCATGTTGCCACAAATTGCCACAGGACTGTGCTTGGCTCAATAAATTTTAAAAATTGCTAAATTGTTAGTATTTTAGAAATAAATATGCTGAGGAATGCCTATGATTTAAGCAAGCATAATAGGAAAATGCAGATATTGGATGAGAGAATAAATGTGAGCATTTATATAGCAATAAGGGCATTTCCTGAAATGAACAGAGTTCATATCCTATCCCTGCCTCATACTATCTGTATAAGCTTTAGCAGTTCCCTTAAACTCTATAATCCTTATCTTTTTCATCATAAAAATTGAGGTAATTGTACTGTTGTGTAGACTTGTAAGGAGCATGAAAAGTGAGGATGTATGTTAAGGGTTTAGCTTAGTACTTGGTATACAGTAAGCACTCAACAAATATTTGCTATTATCATCACTGTTCTTACAAAGAATCCTTAGATATATGCAAACTCTACATCAAGATACACATGGAGTCAAAATTTTGATGTTTAATTTCCCATAAAATGGTCCTCTGCCAACTGGGTTTCCTACGTTATCTTACATCTTTTTGTCCAGTGTGACTGGTTAATAATTTCCTCTATACATTGTCAGTCTTACATCTATTCTGATGGGAATAATTCATTTTCTGCCTATTTAAATACTGCCCAATCTGCAGGGAAGTGAAAACTTCCCTTATATGCAGAGTACATCATGCGAAATGCCAGGATGGGGGAATCATAAGCTGGAATCAAGGTTTCTGGGAGAAATATCAATAACCTCAGATATGCAGATGATACAAACCCTTATGGCAGAAAGTGAAGAGGAACTGAAGGACCTCTTGATGAGGGTTAAAGAGGAGAGTAAAAAAGCTGACTTAAATGCAATATTCAAAAAACAAAGATCATGGCATCTGGTCCCATCACTTCATAGCAAATAGATGGGGAAATGTGGAAACAGTGACAGATTTTATTTTCTTGGGCTCTGAAATCACTGTGCATGGTGACTGCAGCCATGAAATTAAAGACGTTTGCTCCTTGGAAGGAAAGCTATGACAAACCTAGACAGCGTATTAAAAAGCAGAGACATCACTTTGCTGACAAAGGTCCATATAGTCAAAGCTATGGCTTTTCCAGTAGTCATGTATGCATGTGAGTGTTGGACCATAAAGAAGGCTGAACACTGAAAAACTAACACTTTTGAACTGTGGTGTTTGAGAGTCCCTTGGACAGAAAGGAGATCCAACCAGTCAATCATAAAGGAAATCAACCCTGAATATTCATGGGGAGGACTGATGCTGAAGCTGAAGCTCCAATAATTTGGCCACCTGATGCAAAGAGCCAATTCACTGGAAAAGACCCTGATGCTGGGGAAGATTGAGGGCAGGGGGAGAAGGGAGTGACAGATGAGACGGTTGGATGGCATCATTGACTCAATGGACATGAGTTTGAGCAAACTCCAGGAGGTAGTGAAGGACAGGGAAGCCTGGTGGGCTACAGTCCATGGGGTCACAAAAAGTCAGACAGGACTTAGCAAATGAACAACAACAACAGCAGTGGTAAAGAATTCACCTGCCAAGGCAGGAGATGCAGGTTTGATCCCTGGGTCGAGAAGATCCCCTGGAGAAGGGAATGGCTACCCACTTCAGTCTTTTTGCCCAGAGAATTCCATGAACAGAGGGGCCTGGTAGGCTACAGTCCTTGGGGTCACCAAGATTTGGACATGACTGAGAGACTAACACTTTCACTACTTTTCTTTCACTTTATTTTATTTTTTAAATTAATTTATTTACTCAACTTTGTTTTTTTTCCCCAATTATTTTTATTAGTTGGAGGCTAATTACTTTACAATATTGTAGTGGTTTTTGCCATACATTGACATGAATCAGCCATGGATTTACATGTATTCCCCATCTTGAACCCCCTCCCACCTCCCTCCCTATCCCATCCCTCTGGGTCATCCCAGTGCACCAGCCCTGAGCACTTGTCTCATGCATCCAACCTGGACTGGAGATCTGTTTCACACTTGATAGTATACATGTTTCGATGATGTTCTCTCAGATCATCCCACCCTTACCTTCTCCCATAGAGTCCAAAAGTCTGTTCTAAATATCTGTGTTTCTTTTTCTGTCTTGCATATAGGGTTATCGTTACCATCTTTCTAAATTCCATATATATGCGTTAGTATACTGTATTGGTGTTTTTCTTTCTGGCTTACTTCACTCTGTATAATGGGCTCCAGTTTATCCATCTCATTAGAACTGATTCAAATGTATTCTTTTTAATGGCTGAGTAATATTCCATTGTGTATATGTACCACAGCTTTCTTATCCATTCGTCTGCTGATGGGCATCTAGGTTGCTTCCATGTCCTGACTATTATTTCACTTTAAATAGAGGCATAGGTGCATAAGAAAATACAACGACTTGTAAGTAAAAATGTCTTAGTTCAAATCCAAGCCCTGAAATTTACAAGTATGTAAACATGAGCAACTGATTAAAAATCTTCAAACCTCAGTTTTCCCTATCTGCAAAATGGGATAATCCCAACTTCAAAAGTTCTTGTAGCAATTAATCAAAATTTTATATATTTTAATAAGTTTATACATGATACATATGCACAATACAAATATACATTATAATATTTTATTATGATTAGCATTTCATTTAGTATTTCTCTTCATACTTCTTCATTCTTTTTTTCCTTTTAATACCATAGATTTATGCAAAACTTCATGGACAGAGGAGCCTGGTGGGCTACCGAGTCTGCACCTTTGTGGAATACCCGAGAACCTGAACCTGGGTGGCTTAGACCTGGGAAGTGCATGCAACCCAGGGCCCGCTCCCTGCAGAGCAACCTGGAGCCTGAGCAGTGTAGACTGGGAAAGCACACACGCTGTGAACGGGGGTAAACCCAGTGTGGCCGAGACACTGCGAACGCTCTCCACATACGCCAGTGATATTTGTTCGCAGTGTTCCTTCCTCCCCACAGCACGACTGAACAAATGAACCTAAATAAGAGACCACCTTCACCCCCTTGTGTTAGGGCAGAAATTAGACACTGAAGAGACCTGCAAGCAGAAGAAGCCAAATAGACAGAGGGAACCGCTTTGGAAGTGACAGGTGCAACAGATTAAAATCCCTGTAGTTAACAATGACTACACTGTAAGGGGCCTATAGATCTTGAGAAGTATAAGCTGGAACAAGGAACTATCTGAAACTGAACTGACCCCACACTGCCCACAACAGCTCCAGAGAAATTCCTAGATATATTTTTACTATTATAATTTTTTAAAATTAAAAATTTTTTTAAGTCCTCTATTAAATTTCATTTTTATAACCTACTATTACCTTGCAAAAAAAGACCCTTTTTTAAAGCAAACTTCATATATATTTCTTATACTTTTGTGATTTTTTTTTAATATTGTATTTTTAGAGTCTAACCTCTACTCTAGATTTTTAATCTTTGCTTTTTGGTATTTGTTGTCAATTTTGTACCTTTAAGAATCCAATCTTCAGTACCCATTTTTACTTAGGAGTGTGATCACTGGCTTGATTACTCTCTCCCCCTTTTGACTCTCCTTTTTCTCCCCCAGGTCACCTCTATCTCCTCCCTCCCCCTTCTCTTCTCTACCCAACTCTGTGAATCTCTGTGTCTGTTCTGAGCTGTGGAGAACACTTAGGGAATATAGTATTGCCTGGATCTATCTATCTCCTTTTGATTCCCACTTTTCTTCTCCTGCTCACCTCTATCTCCTTCCTCCTTAACACACAGAAATCCCTTGCACTCCTATACACTAACAATAAGAAAAGAGAAAGAGAAATTAAGGAAACAATTCCAGTCACCATTGCAACGAAGAGAATAAAATACTTAGGAATATATCTACCTAAAGAAACAAAAGACCTATAGATAGAAAACTATAAAACACTGATGAAAAAAATCAAAGAGGACACAAATAGATGGAGAAATACACCATGCTCATGGATTGGAAGAATCAATATATTGAAAATGACCAGTCTACCCAAGTCAACCTATAGATTCAATGCAATCCCTATCAAGCTATCAACAGTATTTTTCACAGAACTAGAACAAATAAATTCACAATTTGTATGGAAATACAAAAAACCTCGAACAGCCAAAGCAAACTTGAGAAAGAAGAATGGAACTGGAGGAATCAACCTGCCTGACTTCAGGCTATACTACAAAGCTACAGTCATCAAGACAGTATGGTACTGGCACAAAGACAGAAATATAGAGCAATGGAACAAAATAGAAAGCCCAGAGATAAATCCATGCACCTACTGACACCTTATCTTTGACAAAGGAGGCAAGAATATACAATGGAGAAAAGACAATCTCTTTAACAAGTGGTGCTGGGAAAACTGGTCAACCACTTGTACAAGAATGAAACTAGAACACTTTCTAACACCATACACAAAAATAAACTGGATTCAAATAAAATTTGAATAAAATTTGAATAAAATTTAATAAAATTAAAATAAATTTAATTCAAAATGGATTAAAGATCTAAACATAAAACCAGAAACTATAAAACTCCTAGAGGAAACTATACAACTCCTAGAAGCAAAACACTCTCCGACATAAATCACAGCAGGATCCTCTATGACCCACCTCCCAGAGTAATGGAAATAAAAGCAAAAATAAACAAGTGGAACCTAATTAAACTTAAAAGCTTTTGCACAACAAAGGAAACTATAAGTAAAGTGAAAAGACAGCCTTCAGAATGGGAGAAAATAATAACAAACAAAGCAACTGACAAAATTAATCTCAAAAATATACAAGCAACTCCTGCAGCTCAAGTCCAGAAAAATAAACGTCCCAATCAAAAAATGGGCCAAAGATCTAAACAGACATTTCTCCAAAGAAGAAATACAGATGGCTAACAAACACATGAAAAGATGCTCAACATCACTCATTATCAGAGAAATGCAAATCAAAACCACAATGAGGTACCATCTCATGCCAGTCAGAATGGCTGCTATCCAAAAGTCTACAAGAAATAAATGCTGGAGAGGGTGTGGAGAAAAAGGAACTCTCTTACACTGTTGGTGGGAATGCAAACTACTACAGCCACTATGGAGAACAGTGTGGAGATTCCTTAAAAAACTAGAAATAGATCTGCCATATGACCCAGCAATCCCACTGCTGAGCATACACACCAAGAAACACAGAATTGAAAGAGACACATGTACCCCAATGTTCATTGCAACACTGTTTATAATAGCCAGGACATGGAAGCAACCTAGATATCCATTGGCAGATGAATGGATAAGAAAACTGTGGTACATATATACAATGGAATATTACTGAACCATTAAAAAGAACACATTTGAATCAGTTCTAATGAGGTGGATGAAACTGGAGCCTATTATACAGAGTGAAGTAAGTCAGAAAGAAAAGCACCAATACAGTATACTAACACATATATATGGAATTTAGAAAGATGGTAATGAATACCCTATATGTGAGACAGCAAAAGAGACACAGATGTTTAGAACAGTCTTTTGGACTCTGTGGGAGAAGGTGAGGGTGGGATGATCTGAGAGAATAGCATTGAAACATGTATATTATCACATGTGAAATGGATTGCCAGCCCAGGTTCAATGCATGAGACAGGGTGCTCAGGGCTGGGGCACTGGGATGACCCTGAGAGATGGGATGGGGAGGGAGGTGGGAGGGGGATTCAGGATGGGGAACACATGTATATCCATGGCTGATTCATGTTGATGTATGGCAAACACCACTACAATATTGTAAAGTAATTAGCCTCCAGTTAAAATAAATTAAAAAAAAAAAAAAATCTTCAAACCTCAGTTTTCCCTATCTGCAAAATGGGATAATCCCAACTTCAAAAGTTCTTATAGCAATTAATCAAAATTTCATATTTTAACAAATTTATACATGATATATATGTACAATATAAATATGTAATATTTTATTATGATTAGTATTTCATTTAGCACTTCTCTTCATACTTCTTCATTCTTTTTTCCTCGTGCACCCTGGCGCGGAGGTTTAAAGATCCCTGGGGGCGGGGGGCAGGGTCATGCATCCACCTTGGGGTCGGGGCACTCGGGCCTGTGGGGAGTCAGGAGGTGCCTCCCGTCTCCCCTTGACTCCACAATCCCCCGAGGGGGCGGGGTGGCACGTGGCGTGGTGTGCCATGGTCACTGCCGCTGCGGCCATCGGTAGGGGCTACCCAGTGGTCGTCATGTGGGCCATGGCTGTGTGCGGTGCGTGCCGTACCCCCTGCGTCCCTGGGGGAGGGTGGGAATCCCCCGGACTCCTGTGGGGTGTCTGAGCCCGCCCTGGTGGGTTGGCACTGGATGCCCCATGGTGTGAAATGGGCTTCCCTGGTGGCTCAGATGGCAAAGAATCCGCCAGCAATGCCGGAGACCTGGGTTCAATCCCTGGGTTGGGAAGATTCCCTAGAGGAGGGAAAGGCTACCCACTCCAGTATTCTGGCCTGGAGAATTCCATGGATTATACAGTCCATGGGGTCGCAAAGAGTCAGACACAACTTTAATACCATATATTTATGCAAAAGTTCATGGACAGAGGAGCCTGGTGGGCTAAAATCCATGGGGTTGCAAAGAGTTGGACACGACTGAGTGACTAATACATTATTGTTTTTAAAGCCTATCCATAGATGAGTAACTCCTTGAAGCAAGCTATTGTCTAGTTTTATGAATGAAAATAAAGGTTCCCAGGACATCAAGTAACTTCTCTCAGATCAAGGTGTAAAACAAAATATTCTGATTCATAGTCTAGTGCCCTTTAATTTTATTGTCTCTCTGTAGCTTTTTTTCTCCTCACATGTATGACATCGTCTCCACTCCTATGAGGCCAAGGCCTTTGATGGCAGAACCATCCATTGAGCATCAGTGTGGTTAAATCAATGCTTGAGTTTGGCAGTATGCTTAATAGTTTCTGCCATAAATTGCCAGAGTAATTTCTGCTCCACTTATCTTGTGGAGAAATTATGAGGATGCATAGAGAATATAAACATGCATGTGTATTTTTGTAACCTCTTAAATGCTACACAAATACAGGGCATCTCCCACATGACTGGCATTCAATCACTTCTCCCTGACTGCATTATATGGTTTATAGTTAGGATTGGAGAGATGAGAGTGGCATCACATTATCTTTATATCTTTGTTTTGGTGTTAAGAAATAGATAACAGTTTTCAACTTTTATCTATCCTCTTTTGAAATATTAAATTCTAACCTCAGAACAATGCCCATGTGACCCAAATCACAAAATAAACATTAAGGAAAAAAAGGCAAAGAATGGTCTCTTGTATTGCTGGGCTCAAGACATCTCTGCTCTGTCATCAGACATTTCACACCTGCAGTGTGTCACTTCGGACAGTTAGGTGTGGTTTTACACAGACACATGTGTTATCCTTCCAGGTAAATTCTAAACTTCTTGAGGATACAACAGTGTTATTTTTTCCCCCATTTCTATTGCTCCCATCACCCAGTATAATGCCTTGCAATTGCTAAGGAATACATTTTATTAGTATTGCTATTGCTTTTGATTTTTTTCTACTTGGTAATTCCTCATGGGGAAGTTGAACTAAACTTTGTTTATGTCTCAAAGCCTAGAAATTGGCTTTCTGTCTCTATGTTTCTTCTTTTGCCAAATGTCTCAGCCATTCATTAGGTCTAGCATCCTCATGCTGCCCTATAAGGACTATACCATCTACTAGGGCTTCCCTGGTGCTTCAGTGGCTATGACGTCACACTCCCAATGAAGGGGGCCTGGGTTCGATTCTTGGTCATGCCAGAACTGAGATCCGGTGCAGCCAAATAAATGGATAAATTTTTTTTAAAGTCTCCTTAAAAAAAAAAAAAGGACTATACCATCTACCTTTAGTTCTGTCGATGCAGTCCCTCTTGGGAAAATGACAATGGTAGGGACAGAGATCTATTTGAATCAGAGAAGGACAAGAAGCCATCTGACTGCTTCCTGAATCTTGCCACATAGGTAGACACCGACTTCCCTCATGCCTAAGTCTAACTCTTCTTGTCACAGTTCATAAGCAGTGGATGCTGTTTGCACTTATTTATCTCTGAGAACTTCACCCAGACAAAAATGTGCTCATATCATCCATGAAGCTGATGATCTGCCCAATAAGGTGGGCATGGAATTTCCCACTGTCCCCAAGCAAAACTAGAGAGAGGATTTTGCAGCTGCAGCTTGGGTATAGATAACTGGCAACTCCCAGAGCATCACTGATGAAAGAATTCTTATCGTTCCATCTGTGGGTAACTACATTCCAATCTCACATTTCACATTTTGGAGCTTCAGGTTCATCACCTATGAAAAAGTGAGAGTGAGAACTATTCTTCCTGCTTGAGACAGAGGGTCAGATAAGATAATGTGTGATGAAGCCCTAGAGTAACACAGAGCACCTCCTCCACCTCTGATGATGGATATCAGATTGGACCTAGAAAGAGTTTCCTAAAATATTTCCCTCTCTAATGCTGCCTTTCAATCTTTAGTCCACAGGGGGCATGAAACGGAATCAGATAGGAAAGATACAATATATTTCCAGTTGTAAAGATCTCTTGTCCACAAGATACAGCGTCTGTCTAGATTATGGGTTTCTCTACAATCCCAGGAGCAGTCTTCCACATTATAGTTGGATCCACTTCATTACCCAGTTATTTTGTCCCTTCCCAGGCTGTTAGTCAAATCACACTGCTGCCTAGCAAGTTTCTGATTAATTTGGATTTCATTAATTGCCCTGCAGTCACGTGGAATGGACTGAAATGTTTAAAGTATCTTGTGCTGCAGTTTTCGCAGAATCTCTTGCAATGACACTGCAATTGCTTCCCTGAAAATGAGCGTTTCCATAGGAAGAACAGCCAGGAACTATATTTTAATTCTTCCTCCTACAATCATTCTTTCAGAGAAATATTTTTCATCGAGGTTATCAGAGGTGTTAAACGAAATAAAGCTATTTGAAAAAGTCAAGGAATCAGGCTCATGTTGCTGCTCCAGTGACATGACTGGGAAGGAATAAGGAGCCAGTAGATCGGATTCAACAGAATAAGAAAATAAATGCTAAGGCTCAAGCCCTAAACCTACAAACCTACAAACCTCTGATGACTATCTTCCAAGAAGCAACACTGCCACCTGGCTGTGTAAAACCAAGAAATGATGCTGGTGTTTTCCTTTTCTACCCAAATCCTCCAGACACTGAATCTACTTCAGGATTCTCTAAGTAGGACTGTGGAAGATTCCTACACTAACCCCAAGAACCCAAAGTGCTAGAGCAAAAACCAGAATGGGATCATTGGAAAATATCTCAAGGACTATGTAATTTTCAGTTTTTCAATTCAGTCTCTCAGTCGTATCACACTTTGCAACCCTATGGGCTGTAGCACGCGAGGCTTCCCTGTCCATCACCAACTCCTGAAACTTGCTCAAATTCATGTCCATCAAGTTGGTGATGCCATCCAACCATCTCATCCTCTGTCCCATTTAAAATTCAAGTAGACACGTGGTCAGTGAGTAGACACTTGGAAGGATATAATGGAGGTGGATTTTTGACTAAGTAGATTTAAGGACACAAGAAAAAACATAAATATTTTGTTTCCAGATAAAAAAAGAACTACAAAAGAAAAAAAATAAAATCCATGAAATCAAAACTCAAAATTGAATCAAAATGTTAGTGCTGTAATATAAGCCTCAAACGTTGAGAAAGGGGCTTCCCTGGTGGTCTAGTGGTTGAGAATCCGCCTGACAATGTAGAGGACAGGGGTTCAATCCCTGGTCTGGGAGGATCCCATATGCCGCAAGACAACTAAGCCTGTGTGCCACTACTGACCTGCACTCTAGAAACCACGTACACAACTACTGAAGCTGCACACCTAGAACCTGTGCCCTGCAACAAGAGAAGCCACTGCCATGAGAAGCTTGCGCACTGCAACAAAGAGTAGCCCTCGTTCACCACAACTAGGGAAAAGTCCATGCTCAGCAGTGAAGACCCAGTGTAGTCATAAATAAGTAAATACATAAATCTTTAAAAAAAAATTGAGGAAGAAAAGATTGGAAAGGGTACATAAAAGCAAATACAGGGAAATCATTAACCACAAGACTAATGAAGAAATCAAAGAGAGATGATGGTGAGGGCAGTTTAGTGAAATTTAAGAGAACTGGGAAGATTTTAAATAACATTTAACAATAGAATCAACAGATCTTGATTCTTGGTTATAGTTTGGGGAATAATGAGGAAGAGGGATGATGCCTAGGTTAGTGAAATTAGCAACAGGGTAGATAGTAGGGCCACTTACTGAAATGAGCCCAAAGGACACAGTGGTTTGTGAGGGAGCCCATAAGTTGTTTTGACATATTGGGTTTCAAGAGCCTACAGTGATTCGAGGAGACTGTTCTTTGAAAATCTGTCTAAAAGATCTTAAAAATGATCAGTTTAAAATTAGTTAAGGTCAGTTTTCAGCAATGGGTAGAAGTGAATTATTTTCCTGTAGCTCATTGAAAGGACAATGCATCATCTTCTGACCCAAGGCTAAGGGTGGCCGCTGGAAGAGATTGAGAAGGATGGACAGACATCTAGGAACTGTCTGGGAAATGCCAAAGAAATAGTTTGTCAGAAACCAATTAGGAGATTGTGAGAAAAAGAAACTAGTATTTATTAAGCTGTTGCTATCACCAACTCTATGGACATGAGTTTGAGTAAGTTTTGGGAGTTGGTGATGGATAGGAAAGACTGGCGTGCTGCAGTCCATGGGGTCACAAAGAGTCGGACACAACAGAGTGACTGAACTGACTGACTTTCTGTATCCGTCAGGTTAGTATTTGTTACAGTGTTGTAACAAACATTCCCCAAATAGTAGAGGCTTCAAACTGATTTTTTTCCCTCACACTATATGTATTCAAAGCAGACTAGCAGGAAGGTCCTGCTCACGGGAATTACTGATGGATTCCTGCTAACAGCAGTTCCAATACTGTTGCTTTCTCAATTAATATCTATTTCTATGATTGCTAAACCGGGGGAAGTTATGGCTTGAGACTTGAGCACTGACAACTAAATGCCTCTTCATGTAGGTGACACATAGCCATATTTCATCTGAACAAAGCAAGTCACAGGGCAAAATCTAACTTTAAAAGGAGAAGGAAAGTGAACTTTTTCTATTTGCATAAAGTAGAGAAAATGAACAGGAAATATAAGAGATGCCAGTTCGATCCTGGTTGGGAAGATCCCCTGGACGAGGGCATCACAACCCACTCCAGTATTCTTGCCTTTAGAATCCCCATGGACAGAGGAGCCTGGTGGGCTACAGTCCATGGGATCACAGAGTCAGTCATGACTGAAACAACTGAGCACACAGCACAGAGAAAATGAATACTGGCAAATCTACCATATTCAATTTCCCCATTGGATTATAAGAGTATGTATGTTTTGTTCACCTTGGTATCCACTAGTATACTGACTGGCATGTAGGAGGTACCTCCAAACTATTTATTAGATGAAATGAAAGTGCCAAAGCTGGTACACAGATTCCAGACTGTCTCCAGAGATGATGTGCTTTCCATTCTACCATGCAGAGCCACAGATAAACACTGTAGTGTTTTTATTTCTATAAATTCCCTAGTGAATAGTTGCCTCCCAATGCTACTTTGGGGCTTTTAAACCGTTACTCCCCAAAGTATGTATGTTCATTACTATGTGATGATAGAAACATCCATTTTCATTCGCTTTGAATTTGTTCTAATTTAACAGGTCATCTGAGATGATATTTTCAGGATAATAAGCTGAATATAAATGATGCAAGATATTAGAATTAAGATAACTAAATGAGAAGAAATGTGACATAGAGACAGCAAAGGCCACAAAAGAAAAAATGCTATTTTGTCAGGGTTTCAGACAGAGCTCAGAGGCCAAGTTGGTCGGTTTGCTACTTAATTAGGCTAACAAAGTCTAGTAAGTGAGAAAATGATGTTGTCTTTTATAATTATTATCAAATATTTATTTTTAGCATCAATTTTATGTCATACATTTTGGGCCACTGGCAGTATGATCTTCCAAGTGCAGAATTCTCTCTCGAATTTGTTTAGTGAATGGCAAGTAGTTCATTATAACCAGATGGTGTGTGGGTTCAGAGTTGTGGAAAGGCGCCTAGCCTAGGGTCAGGAGAACAGCAGTCTTACATGACATGCAAAGGAACATATACATTGTCCTGATTCACAGTGATTTTAAGCATTAGAGTCACAATCTAACTTGTGCTGTATAAAGATGATTCTGACATGTGTCTGAAATATGCATTGAATGGAGGCAAAGATGGAATCATAGATAATAGCTGAAGGTATTCTCTAATGTGGGGGAGAAATTAAGAGATACAAATTGAGGCATTAGCAGTGGAATGTGGAGGATGGGATGAATTTGGCCAATATTATCAGGTTGTGGTAGGTTGAATAATTGATCGCAATAGTCACTAAGTCGTGTCCGACTCTTTGGCGACCCCATGGGCTGTAGCCCACCAGGTTCCTCTGTCCATGGAATTCTCCAGGCAAGAATACTGGAGTAGGTTGTTATTTCCATCTCCAGGGGATCTTCCCAACCCAGGGATTGAACTTGCATCTTCTGCTTGGCAGGCATATTGTTTACCACTGAGCCATCTGGGAAGACCTTAATTCTCTACTTCCCCCAAATAACTACATATATACATCCATCCTATGGCTTTGTGTTGGGCACTGTGTACTTAGGTACCACTTTGACATTAGGCTTGGCATGTGACTTGCTTTGGCCAATATAATATTACTGAATATTATATAAGCAGAGCCTTGATATAGATTGCATTGGCCAAAAAGTTTGTTCAGGTTTTTCTGTAAGATGTTATGAAAAACCCAAATGAACTTTTTTGCCAAGGCAATACTTGCTGTTTTTGGCTTGACCCTTCTGGGCTCCAGTGATCTGCCATGAGAAAAACTACCTGTTGGGTGTGGCTGTCCCTTCATCCTGGAACTCAGAATAAACACACTGGGGAAGACCTCAATCAAATCTGCAGATCCCAGCCTGAAGCATAGTTGTCCCCAAACCCCACAGACCTGTGCTTCCGAGAATATGTTTATTGTTGGATGCCAATACATTTTGGGATGGTTTACTGTGCAGCATTAGTTTGGTGGTAGATTACCACAACATCTGTATTAATAGATATGTGAGATCTCAGTGAAAGACTAAAAGTCTGAAGGAGATGGAGAGGATTACTGGTGATTGCCAGCTTTCTGGAATGGGTAACATAGTGTGGTGGTGGGATTCTCATAGGTAAAAGAAAAGAGAAGAGGAGGAACTGGTTGGTGAAGATAAGATTGTGAGTCTAGACTTGGGGACAGATTTCATTTTAAGTATCTGACAGACATCTAAATCAATATGTCTTACAGGATTCTACCTAGAACATCTCAGTCGAGGAGATAATTATGCAAAGCATTTAAGCAACCAACGTCCCAGTATTACAGGACTAGTTGACAGGACATGAAGTCTATGAAGTCTATAAATTCCGGAAATTTTGAGTTAAGAGATATTATCATCCAGACAGTGGTTGAAGCCATAGGAAAGAATGAGATCTTCCAGGAGTGTTTATATGATGAAAACAGAGGAGAGATAAAGACATTAATGCTTAAGGATGAGACTTCAAAATGGAAGGCCACAAGAAGAATGAGAAGAAAGATCCAAAAAGATGAGAATAAAACTGATGATGAATAGGATTCCAAAAGCAACCTGGAAGAATATTTCAGGCACAGATGAGTAGCCAACCATGTCAAATGCTCTAAAGTAGGATAAATCTCAAAATGTGCTTGGAGTTAAAAACACTTTTAAATAGCATAAAGAAGCTATTTTTTAAGTACGTAGGATTAACTTAAACCCACTCTAAATCCAACTGAATTTTCACTTGGAATTTGACAAAGCAATTTTAAAAGCCGCCTGAAAGAATAAATTTAGCAAATAGCTGAAAAACATTGAAAAGAAGGGCATTTAGAAGGAACTTTACCTACTGCATTTTGAAATGTATTTTAAATATTTAATCATTAAAACAGCACTATATTAGTGTCATAATAGACATATAAATAAAGAGGTTCTCATAGATGTAAAAATATTAAGGTAGAGAAATAGCTGCACTCATAGTTACATATAAAATGCATAATTCAATGTACAGAGTATTCATTGATATTAGAAAAATAATACATGGTAATGTATGTATTATTATGATTTTAAAAGTATTACTTTTAAAAAAGAAAGATACCTATCTAATTTATGGCACTTTATTGCAATCCTATAATATATATTATTGTCATAAATGCTTGTATTTCTGAAAGAAAATGCATCATATTATTAACAATGATTCAAGTGAACTGTTCATTGTTATCTTCAGGGGATGGAATTATAGGTGATAGTTCAGTATCTGTATCAAACTTTTAAAAAATGTTGACTGTACTGTAGTGGACACATGTGTTAAAAATAGAAAATGGTAACTATGTGAGGTGATAAACATGTTAATTAGATTGATTGTAATTATTATTTCACAGTCTATACTATATCAAAACATCATTGTACATCTTAAATATATACAATTCCTATGTGTCAATTATACCTTAATAAAGCTGAAAAAATAAACACTATATTTTAAAGTGCCCAATGAATTTATTACCCAGCAGATACCTAGTGATGATAGTGAAGGGTGTTTCAGTAGAAAAGTAAGAAAGATCGACAGATGTGTTCAGAAGTAAAAATGAAGGAGTTGTAGACCACCGATTTAAGGTAACTCAGCTTGCCGGTCAAAGACAAACTTTAAAAATTTGGTGGCATGATCAAGAGTAAACATAACAGCATCCCAAACATTCCAGCTGGAATGTCTCAGTACAGCAGGTAATTAGGCATTGCCTTTGAGCAGCCAGTGACCCTGTATTGAAACAAATGCACTCAACTCACAGGACAACCATTCAGGTCATTCACAAGAAAACTCTTGATTTTAACTCAATATGCTTCTTAAAAAAACTAGATATCTAAAAAATATTTGCTGATCACTTAGAAGCAGCAAACAGGAAGGAATGGATATAATTGTGAGAAACATAAAGCTAAACAATAACTGAGGGGACAAAGAAACTATGACTACCAGGAAAATAATGAATAATTTCAAGATACTGTTTCTGGTTAATATCAGAGTTGTTAGCTCAGTTAATAAGGATGGAAATGCCAAGAGCTCCAAATAAGAGCACTGGCAATAGGGATGGATAGGATGAAGAAGTATTTAGGAAGCATATTTGGTGGGACTTTTCCATTTGTGTATGGTGGTACACTGGAAAAGACCCTGATGCTGGGAAAGACGGGAGGAGAAGGGGATGACAGAGGATGAGATGGTTGGGTGGCATCACCAACGTGATGGACATGAGTTTGAGTAGGCTCCAGGAGTTGGTGATAGACAGGGAAGCCTGGCGTGCTGCAGTCCATGGGGTTGCAAAGAGTCGGACATGATTGAGTGACTGAACTGAACTGATGGTTCAGAATCCTACATTAGTTAGGATTCTCCAAAGAAATAGACCAATAGAATATACACACACATGCACACACACACATACACGTGTATGTGTAGAGTCAATTATACATACATATATATATACAATTATATATAAACATAATTATACATATATATACAGATATATGTGTGTATATATGTGTGTATACACACACACACACACACACACACACACACATATATATATATACACACACATATAATTTTTATAAATTCCTTCAGGAAACTCAGTTCTTGTTCTTGGAGCCCTCAACTGATTGCATGGGGCCCAGTCACTATGGATGGTAATCTGCCTACAGATTTAACTATTAATCAATCACATCTATGAAAGATCTTCACAGTGGATATCTAGACTGATACTTGACTAAACAACTGAGCACCCTAGCCTAGCTAAATGGCATACAAAATTAAAGAGGTGGGAATGATAAGGAGGAATCTAGACTTGGAAATATGATGCTGCCACTAACTGGGACAAAGGAAACAGGAAGAGGAATGAGGTTTGGAAAACAATCATGTGTTTATACTTTTTCACATTGAGTTGGAAATACCCTTGAATCAATCAGAGCTGGATTTCTGTTTCAGGCTTTGTGGGTAGGTCAGAGCTTGGGATAATAGATCTGGAAGCTAGCAGCAGATAGTTCATAGTTAGAACTGGAGGAACAGAGGAAGTTACCTGGGGATAGTTGTAAGGAGAAAAAAAATAGTGGACTAGATATGGTAACTTGGGGGAACACTAGTTTCCCAAGAGGTGACATGGAAAAGGATAAGTCCATTGAGGAGTTGGAGAAAACAATAGATTGAGAGGTAGAAGAACCAGAATAGGTCAGTGTCTTAAAAACTGTAGCAGAGACAGTGCCATGCTCACCAAATCCAATCCTATACTCTTTCTTCTTAGACACATGGAAAGCCACAATTTTCAGACCCCTTGAATGAAATGGGAGAAGTGATGGGTTTTGCTGAGTCAGAGAAAAGCCCTTTAAAGACTCCCTGGCCACTCTCCTCTGCCTCGATGAACAGGGAAGTCCCAGAGAAAATCTCCAAATGCCCCTCCCTACCCCATGCCCACTGAACAAGTAGTGTTGTTGGGAAAGAAAGCTTTGTTGTGGTAAAACACTGAGATTTCAGGACTAATTTGACACTCCAACATAACCTTTTAATACTGTCCATGGGGTTCTTGAGGCAAGAATACTGAAGTGGTTTGCCTTTCGCTTCTCCAGTAAAAGCTGAAGCTCCAATTCTTTGGACAACTGATGCAAAGAGCCGACTCATTGGAAAAGACCCTGATTCTGGGAAAGATTGAAAGAAGGAGGAGAAGTGGGTAACAGATGATAAAATGATTAGACAGCATCACTGACTCAATGGACATGAGTTTGAGTAAACTCCAGGAGACAGTGAAGGACAGGGAAGCTTGGCATGCTGCAGTCCATGAGGTTACAAAGAGTCAGACATGACTTAATGATTGAACAATAACATAACCTAGCTTATCTTGACTAATGCAAAGCCAAGGCTATAGAATATTTCACAAGGGATAGAATAGTCACAACAGTTTCATATGCACCAGTGTTCTAAAAAGAGACCTTCCCACAGTTTCCCAAATGTGGAATTATTAAGCCAGTAAGTCCAAAGATTGGGGGTATCTCAATCATAACTGTCGAACAGAAAATCTGCATTTTCTTCTGGCTTTAGCTAACAAATGTGCTCATCAGATCAATAAAATGTACAATTAACTTAAATTGGAATTGGCATCACAACACACATATATATTACAGTGTACTATTCTTGTAGTCTGGCTTGATATCTTGAGGTGATGTTATAAATTCTGATTGAATTATCCTTGCCTTAGTTCTCTATATTTTTCAAAAAGGGTGATCTTAATATCTCTCCTTAGTACAAGAGACCCCAATTAACAAACAACTTTTATTTTGTTTATATGTATATAGTTATGAAGTTGATTTTAGAGTTCTGGGTGCCCTTTCTCAAGTGAAAAGAAATGATAGAGGATATTTACCTTTCTAGGCCAGTTCTCATTGCCTATTTAACTTACAATATAGGCAGACTAGAAATACATATGGTTCCAGGACATAATTATGACTTATGTCATTGATTCCAATCAATGGGAAGCAAACTAAATGTCATTTTACATAATATACAACAATAGAGTCAAGCAGGAAGCTGTGCCAGATATACATTATACTGGGTTGGCCAAAAATATTCATTCGGGTTTTTCCACACAGTTACAATATAATTACACAATTATAGAAAAACCTGAATGAAATTTTTGGCCAGCCCAATACTTGAAAAAAGATAATGCATATCCAAAAGTACCAAATTCCAAAACTATTAATGTAAAATAAAGTAAGTCCATCTGGTTCAAGTGCACACATCTAATCATAAATTCTAAATATTTGTATAATAAAAATTTAATTTGTTATGAAGCTAGTTATTATGACATAAGATGTTCCAGCTAGAAAAAACTGAGTTAAAAAACCACTTAAAGGAATTTCTCTGGTGGTCCAGTGGCTAACACTCAGTGCTCCAAATGCAGAGGGCCTGGGTTCAATCACTGATCAAGGAACTAGATCCTGCATGCTATAACTAAGAAGTGCAGTCAAATAAATAAATAAAGTAAATAAATAATTATTTTTAAAAATCGCTTAAAAACTATAAAGTATACATGAAAACAATGCTTTGATTATGCAGCATTTCCAATGTATTCCAGTCCTTCTTCCACATGTTACTCTCGAAAGAGGTCATCACAATCTCTTTTCTTCTTAAATTAAAAAACATTATATTAAGAGGCATCCTTTGATACCAAGGGCTTCCCTGATAGCTCAGTTGGTAAAGAATCTGCCCGCAATGCAGGAGACCCCAGTTCAATTCCTGGGTTGGGAAGATCTGCTGGAGAAGGGATAGGCTACCCACTCCAGTGTTCTTGGGTTTCCCTTGTAGCTCAGCTGGTAAAGAATTCACCTGCAATGCGGGAGACCTGGGTTCAATCCCTGGGTTGGGAAGATCCACTGGAGAAGGGAAAGGCTACCCACTCCACTATTCTGGCCTAGAGAATTCCATGGACAGTCCATGGGGTCACAAAGAGTCAGACACAACTGAGTGACTTTCACTTTTCGATACCAAACAATCCTTAAATTTCACTTAGTCCAAGGTGTAGTCAAAGCTGAGTTCCTCAGTCCATCACAGCTTATTTACTAATGATACAAAATAAAATCTCTCTGTTTAATTACCTCATTTACCCTATACAAGGTGCTTCTCAGGTGGCACTAGTGGTAAAGAATCCACCTGTTGGTGCAGGAGACATAAGAGGCATGGGTTTGATCCCTGAGTCAGGCAGATCTCCTGGAGGAGGAAACTGCACTCCACTCCAGTATTCTTGCCTGGGGAATCCCATAGACAGAGGAGCCTGGAGGGCTACAATTCATGGGGTTGCAAAGAGTTGGACACGACTGAGCATTTGAGCACATCCTATACAAATGGGGAATGAAGTGTTAAGGCTAATAAATTTTTCTGATAACTATGGCTAATATTTAAACATTAACACTTTTTATTGACTTAATTAATATTAATCATCCTACAGTGCTTTAGGGACTACCAATGTGACATATTCCCTCTCAGAAAGTTATTATTTCTACATTTTAATTTTTAAGTGTTATCTATAGGGCCCACAGTCTTGCTGTATTAAATGTCAATTAATTCTTCAACATGCAAAGTGAAATCTCAACAGAATGCTTTGATAATGTAATAATAGTTAACACATACATAAAATGTTTATGAATTCACGGGCACTATACTGAATACCTTACATGCAATTCTCAAAATATAGTTAGGTATTATTCATGGAAATTTTACTGGTAAGAAAAGAGGCACAAAGGGGTTAAGGATGTTACCCAGGATCACACCACTAGTAAATGTTAGTGTTAGTCGCTCACTTGTGTCTGACTCTTTGCAACTCCATGGACTGGATCACGCCAGGCTCCTCTGTCCGTGGAATTCTCCAGGCAAGAATACTGCAGTGGGTTGCCATTCCGTTCTCCAGGGAAATCTTCCCAACCCAGGGATTGAACAAGGGTCTCCTGCATTGCAGGTGGATTCTTTACTATCTGAGCCACTGAGGTCTAAAAAAAATAGTGATGTAATAATAGGTGCACTTTCAGCTGAGCCACCGGGGAAGCCCAACGACGAGTAGTTTCTGTGCTACATCAGACCCTAGTCACCAGCAGATTGGAAAACACCGAGAATGTGGTGGGGGCAGCCAGTGGGGATGAGGAGTCTGAACCTCCCTGCTGGAAAGGGCAGCTGCGGCCCCGGGGTCCCGGGTGAGGAACCTGCAGAGTCGGGATGCCCTGAGTCAGGCAGCGCGGGCATCCGAGTGGCCCGTTCCTCTGCGAGCAGAGCGCAGCATCCAGAGGAGGATGCAGAGAACAGCTGGCCGGCAGGTCAGGTTCCAGTCTGGAGACGAGGGCACAGGGCTCGCCGGGGAAGACCCAGGGCAGGGCGCTGTCACCAGGAACGGGCGGGACCGGACGCCATGCTGGGACCCAGGCGGTCAGCTCTACAGGAACTCTGGTGCGAGGGGTGGGAGAATTCCAGGGAAACAAGCCCCCAGACACCCCCTAAATTGAGTTTCATTCTCATTTTCACCTTCAGGCTGCTTTTAGTACTGTGGCTACAAGTTCCTCTTTCCTATTGCCTGAGAGATACCATGGAGCAGTGTGAAGAGAAATGAATAGACACAAGGTCAGCCTCAGACTGGGAGGACTGAAACACTATGGACTCTAGAGCAATTCAGACCAGGCTCTACACTCAGTTCTGTCACTTTTATCAGCCTGGAGAATACTGCAAGTTCTTTGTGTCCTACTAAGTTTGATAAGCCTTGTCTTACAGAAGTATCCGAACATATGTAACATATAAAGCACGTGGCACTGCAGCTGGCAATGTTTAGGTCTTTCATGCCTGGTAGTTATGATGATGATTATTTTCATTGTGTAATAAACTACCCTTATATATGGAAATTTTTCTTTATCCAGCAGAAGCTAGAGCCTATGTAGTCTTATAAACAAAGAAAGCTGAGTCAATCAAACTGCTGCTTAGCAAGTAATCATTGGGCTTCCCCAGGTGGCTCAGTAGTAAAGAATCTAGATGCTAAGCAGGAGATGCGAGTTCAATCCCTGGGTTGTGAAAATCCCCTGGAGAAGGAAATGGCAACCCACTCTAGGATTCTCACCTGGAAAGTTCCATGGACACAGGAGCCTTGTTGGACTATAGATCATGGGGCAACAAAGAGTCAAGACATAACTTAGCAACTAAACAAGTAACCCTAAGTAAATTTTCTCTATCAGAGAATATGTTATTGAATCTAGAGACAAGCATTTTACCAGGATGCAACTCAAAACATTATAGAATTTGTGTCAAGGACCAGTAATTCCCCTGCCTCCCAAAGCCCTCCCGACAAAACACCCCAATTTTCATGTATTTCACCACCACTAAAATCTAGCCCCTCTCAGGAGGTCTACTAGATTACACTTGAGATACCCTCATGTTTGGAGTGTGCTGGGGCTCCTTCTGTTCAGGGACCAGAATGCCAACACACTGACTTCTCAACATCCCATCAGAAAGGAGACAATAATAGGCATCAAACAGCTGGTCTATGGACTGTGTTCACCTGCACTGGGGAAGGAGCGCTGGACACCTTCCGTTCTTTCCCCAGTTGACTCACAATCTCAGGGTAACTGTTCAGGGCAGCTTCTCATTTCAGTTTCAGCCTCCCAACTCTGAGGTCCACCACCTAGGGATTTGGCCCCAGCTCACCATTATCACAGGCTCATCCAGCCCACCACGCAGCCAACTTAAAATGACCTCCCAGGAAGGAACAGGAATGCAAAGATGTATATTATGATTAGCTTTCCAGCCCCACCTTAGCCTCTCACAACTTAAAAGGTTGGGAGTGTTGGTCGAACTCAGAGTGAAGAAGTTGCCTCAGACCTGACTAGGGGCTGGAGGGACTGCTAGGCATGACCTTGGAGCACACGCTGGCCTTGGCAGGACTACAAACCCTAACTGCAGCTCAGGATCTCTTTTCATCATCTCTCAGAGCCTCTTCATAATGGGGCGGGAAGGCACTGGGGATGTTACCATTGACCTTGGCCAAAATACCAAACCTCAAAGTTTTGGTTTGAGAGAATAAAGGCTGAGAGAATTTATACCTCACTGCTCTCATCCCAACTCCCTCACCAGCATCCTGCGTGCTTTTTGTCACTTGTCTGAGATCATCATACCACGTTCCTTATGGAATCACTGCTCATATACTCAAGACATCTACAGGCAGGTGCAGGTTCTCCTTTATCTTCGCATCACCCCCACCAGCACAGAACCTTCTGAAGAGCAGATGCTCAAGTAAAGATGGGAATAAATGAGACACCAAGCAAGGAATGTAGTTTCTTATTAATTTTATCAGCATTCTTGAATAAGCTAAGAACATCTAAGTGTATCGCTAAGGGTACTGCCGAATGTTAGAAAGAGAAAGACAAAGGTGAATAACATAAATCAAAACTTGACTACAGCTTACATCGTTATCATCTGTTTTAAAACCACAGCATTCTTTCACATTTCTAAGAAAATTCCTATTCCAAAGCTATGTTATCTTGTTCTGGATCCCCAAAAAATGCAAGGATTTTTCGAATTGTACTACACAGTGCAAAAACTCTTACTCTTAGATCTGACAGACAACAAATGTGTGATCTGTGTCATTTGTAAACTTGGATTCTGAATCTAAACAAACATTCTAGGAAAAGAAACAACATTTGAAAGGTAACAGGGTAAAACAGGAGCACAAAAAAATATTATGACCTTTCCAGCCACACTTTATCCTCTCACTACTAAAAAGGTTGGTGGTATTGGTCAAACAAAGTGAAGATGCTGCCTGAGACCTCACTCGGGGCTGGACGGATTGCTGGGTGGGACCTTGGAGCAGGCAATGGCCTCAGCAGCACCACGAGCCCTGGCTGCAGATATGGCTTTGGCTCTCTCTTCCTCATCTCTCAAAGCCTCTTCATAATGGAATGGGAAAGCACTGGGGACGGTACTATTGATCTTGGCCACAAACTCCAGCACCTTCATCTTGGTTGTTTCAGCGTGGGCTCTTGGGCCCCACACAAACTCATAGCTCGGGGGATCGCTGTCAGGAATCTGACGATACACCAGGTACTTCTCCTGCACCAACTCTTCAGTGATGAACTTCCTGGGCTCCCCAAAGATTATGTGCGTATTCCCATCATAGATGCCCAGAACATTCAGGAACTCCCAGACCTCTGCCTCAGAGGCGGAATTGCCATTCAGGAAGATCACACCCAGCAGAGGCATCAGAAGCCCATTCTTCGGCACCTCCAAGGTACTGCCCAGCACCCCATCTTTGGCAAGGTCCTCCTTGCAGACCAGGGTATAGGAGTAACCATTCGGCTTGACTTCCTTCAATTCAAGGCCAAATACCAGCTCGATGCGCTCAGCGGCTTTCTTCAGGATTTCGGGGAAGTGTGCCTTGAACATTTTGTGGACAAGCTTCAGCATATCTATCTTCCTAATGGGCTGTTGCATCTTAAACTTCTCTAGCATGAAATGCATCAACACCCCTGCCTTCTTGGTCACAGGATCTGGGAGAGTGGGCTTAGAAAACGTTGAGACCTGGGAAGAATTTCTACGTTGCTTAGCTTGGCGCTTGGCACGTGCTTTAGATCGTGGGCATGAAGCCCCTGCAACAGGAGAGCTAGTGGCTGCAGCTCCCTGAGGATTCTGGCCCGCACCAGCAGTGGGGGAGCCCGGGGGTGTACTCCCAGAAGTAGGGGTGGGGGAGGCAGCAGCCTGAGCATCCCCAAGATTCTTGGTCTCCATGCGTGCTTGGCGGCGTTTCTCACGTGCACGGAGCTTGCTCTTCTGTCCCCGAGGCATGACTATCAGCAGGCGCAGCGGGCAGGGGACCGGGCAGGCAAGTAGGTGATGCTTCAACCTGGAGAAGGGAAGATGAGTGGATGAGTTCCTTCACCGGGGAGGGAAGAAGGCTGCTCTGCCCATTTCCTTGAGAGCCCTGCTCCAGGAACCACTGGCCGCTTGTTCTTGGTCAGCCTATCCCCTGAGAACCCCGTGAAAGAAGTGAGTGAGCCAACCTCAGGCCACAGCGTGCCTGTGGCTGCCTGCAGTGACAGCAGATCCTGGGAGCGGGGCCCTCTCTGGGTCCCTTCGTTTACACACACAACTGTCACATCGGCTCTTAGTAGAGCCGGGACCCCTGCCATATGCCACTTGAACGGTGACGCCTCAAGCTCCCTGGGACGCAAGAGAAGGAACCGAGTCATGGACGCTGTCGGGGAGGATGGCACTGGCAGTTCTGGGGGCTTGCTCTGTCCTGAACTCATTGCTTCTCCATTCAGGGTCCTCATCTTGTCAACACTGAGGGTGTGGCCCCCTCCCTCCTGCCTCCGGTGCCGCCCCTTCAGGTGAAGAACCTCATCTCCCTTAGAAATGACACAAAGAAATGAGGGGCCTCAGCACAGGATCAGGCAAGACTCTTCAGTGTTCATTTGATTAGCTGGAAGGAGGAGCGTGCTACCTTCAGTCCTCATTCACAGTCCCCACTTCGACTCCTGGGAGGATCTGGGGGCTCCTTTCTCTCCTGACTTGAGGACCTTTCCTCTCAGCAAGGCCAACAGCTCCCTGAGATCGAATGGGGGAAGCCAGGGTGGCCTTACCTGGCCCTACCGCCCACAGTCTCTGGGGCCTGAAAAGGTGTGGCTGGGGGTTGAGGCCTTGTAATGTGTGGTCCTCATGTAAGGTCCCCAGATTTTACTTAGGGGAAAGTCTAAGATTCCTTCCTCTGCTGACCTATTAGACTAAGGCACTCACTGTCCTGTTAGCTGTGAGTGAGAAACACTGCTGCCCGCCATGTATGCCTGGGGGTGCCAAGGAGTGACAGTGAGAGGAATTCTGGGAGTTTCCCATAGTCCTCAGCATCTTCTCCATGAGTCCTGGCAAATGCTAGAAATTCTCCCTCTGCTGACCTGAGCATGCTGAGGTTCCCAAGGTGAAAGAAATTGTGAGCCACCTCCAGTCACCCCTGTCCCTGACCTCCCTGGGACGGCAGCAGGGGCTGGACTCTGTGGGACTCTTACTGCTCTGTCATCACTGGCCCCTTTTGTCCTCACTTGGATGGGACCTATGCTCCTCTCTTAGTCCACCCTGAGTCTTCCGGCCTCAGATCAAGGCCCACATCTCCCTGAGTTCCTGGGGCTGGAAGTGAGGGGTGACATCTGGTGACCTCTGCCTGGGGTGTCTCAGGGCTGACAGGGGCTGGGACTTTGTGGGCCCCCACTGCTTTGGGTAGGTGCTCATCTAAGACACCTCTCTGGGTCCTTACTATGACTCTGTGACTCCTGGCAGGACGGGGAAATCTCTATCTCGACTTGAGGTCTCTCTGCTCCCACTAAGGCCCACATCTCCCTGAGACCCACTAGAAAGCAGCAACATTTTTCTGATCTCTCTAGCTATAGCTGTGTGTGGACTCCTGATGTGGACAGTCAGGAAGAGATTCTGCACTGCCCTCTGTTGTCGTGGGGTAGGTGGGTGGTCCCCTCAATTCTTAGGTCCTCTCCTGTGCCCCTGCTACTAGCAGCAAATGCTCCAGCAGTGGACCTGAACCCATACCCCCATCAGTGAGGTTCCTCACCTCCTTGTGAGGCTCTGGGCAGAAGCGAATGTGGGTCATCTGGTCCCCACGCCTGGGTCTCCCAGGTCTGAGAGGAGTGATGTGACTATGTGGTTCACTTCCGTCTGGGTGGGGTTCTCGCATGTTCATTCAGTGTTATACTATGACTCATTTTAGGAACGGGGCTTCCTCCCTATGTTGAATGAGGCCTCACCTATCAGACCAAAACCCTGATGTCCCTGAGACCATCCTTGGAGGAAATGAGAGGGCACCTCAGCCTGAGAGCTCTAACCCGGCTTCCCAGGGCGACGGCAGAGGTGGCACTCTGTGTGGGCTCTGCTGTTCTGTGGGAGTCAGTTGTCTCCTTCCTCACATAGAATTGGTGCCTCAATATCTGTCATGGCCTGGGACTCCTCGTTTTCTGCTGACCTGGGCAGCCGGACCTGAAACCAAGGCTCTCTTCTCCCTGGGACCCCACAGGCAGAAGTCAGGGGCACCAGAGCTGGCCAGCTCTGCCCGGGATCCCCGGGGCTGACCCCAGAGGTGGCATCAGATGTGGTTCTCTCTACCGTGTATGGATCTTTCCCTCGACTCCGCCTCCTTCCTGGGACTCTGCCTTCTGCTGACCTGAGCCCAAGACCCTGTGAAAACGTCCTCACCTTTCCCGGACCCAAGCTGACAGAGTGAGCCACATCCTGCCAAAGCTAATTTGGGGCTGTGCTGCTAACCACAAGGATGGGACTCTCAATGCCCCTCCCACCCAGTTCTGGAGTCAGGGGCTCCCTCTGTCCTCACTCCAGATTCTGGCCTCCAGTTTGGGTAGGATTTGGGAGCCCTTCCTCTGCTGACCTGAGTCTACATTCCCCAGAGCAAAGCTCTCACCTCCCTGAGTGGCTAGAGGAGATGCTGGGGGCTCCACACCCAGCTACCTTGTTTTGGATGCCCAGATCTGAGAGCAGGGCTGTTCCTTAGTGCAGCAATCCGCTTGCATGCCGGGTCTGCTGACTAGCACTGACAGTCCTAGTTTGACTTCTTCTAAGACTGAGACTCCTCCCTATGCCTAATGGGGTTACCTTATCTATCATTCTATATCTTTATTTATTTACCTATCACACCCATTGCTTTTATTATGTAACTGGTAGTTTCTACATTTTAACCTTCCTCACCTATTTCTCTTCTCCCCCACACCCCCAACCCTAACCCCCACCTGTTTTTTCTCTTACGTTTACAACTGTTTGTTTTTCAGATTCCTCGTAGAAGTGAAATCATATAGTAATTCTTTTTCTCTGACTCATTTCACTTAGCATACATAATACCCTCTAGGTCCATATCCTTTTATATAAAGGCCTTTCTCTGAACGTCCGTTATCCCCAATGCCCGCCACCCCCTACACACCACGCAAAAATGACGGCCTCAGCCTCAATTACTCTATGATAATTTCAACCCCTATAGTAGGGGTCCAAACCTTCCCATTCTAATGCCTAATGATCTGAGCTGGACGGTGTGTAATAATAACAACAGAAATAAAGTAACAATGTAACGCACTTGAAGCATCCTGAAACCATCCCCTTAGCCTACCCCACCCTACCCTCACACCACCCCACCCTCCTTTGTCCACTGCATCACGCCCCTCCGCACAATGCACCCCACCCCATGCAAAAATTGTCTTCCAAGAAACGGGCCCCCCGGTGCCAAAAAGATTGGGGGCCGCTACTCCAGGGCACTGCAGCATTGGTGGCAGGAAGGGCTTCTGTGCAGCCACCACTTTGGTGAGCCACCACCCTGTGAGCGCTGAAAGTCCCATCTTTTCACCTGTTGAGGACAAGACCACTCCTAACGCATAGAGTCCATCCTCTTTAAACAAAGCCGCCCGACCCGCCACCGACCCTCCACGTGGCAAATACAAGATGGCTCCTGGGCCTGCAACTCAGGACAGGGCGTGTTACACTGCAGATTGCAGGGGTGGGATGCGGTTGGGTTACTTCTTACAGGGAGGGGTTGGGAAATTCACTTCAGCTACATTCAGAACCTCACCTTGGCTCTGGACGAGTCCGGTAACACTCGACCTCCGCTGAACAGACGCTGCAGCTACCAGCTGTGCTCCTTGCCTCGAAAGCGGAAGCGGAAAAGGAGGGGCGCTGCATACGTTCCTACGTGTGGCCTCCCAGGGGAGGGGCAAGGGCAGGTGGGCAGAGGGGCAGGGGGCAGGAGGGCGAGGGAGGGGGCGGGGGCGGGAGCAGGGGGGCGGGGGCAGGGGCAACATGCTACAGGAACCCGGTAGCTCAATATTCATCCATCCCTGGGTCCTCCTTGTGCCATGTATCAGAGCCAGGGCGCCTCCTTCTATGAACCCGAATCCTCCAGCTCCCAAAGCCCTCGCCTTCCCAAGTCCGTAGTGGAGGGAATCAGGGCACTGCTCGGAGCATCTCTGCTTGTCAGGAGGGGAGCCACTCTGTGAGCCTCCCTCGTTGGGAGAGACCCTCTCACTAGCACTGATGGTCCTCACCTTAAGTCCAGTTATGGTCAAGATGCCCCCCTCTGCAGATCTGGGGTCCGATTCTGCTAGAGGAGGCCCTGCCCTCCCTAAGATCACACAGGTTGAATTGAGGGGACCACTCATAAGTAGCTCTTCTGGGTCTCTCAGGGCTAAGAATTTACAGAATTCTGTTTGGCTCCCTCTCCAGGGGTCCCCTCTAACACTCAACATCACATGTGAGGTCCTCCTTGGGTTCAGGTCTGTCCCTCTGCGAAACTGAGGCTGATTCTATTAGACAAAGGCCTCATCTTGCTGAAATCAACAAGACTGAAATCAACCTGACATCTGTGCCCAGCGCTTCCTGGGGACCACAGCATCAGATATTTTCCAGGGCCTCCTTTTATAGTGTGTGCTACCATGAATCCACTTTCAGGTCCTCATATTGACATATGATAAATCCTGTAACTCCACTCTCTACTTTATGAAGCTTCTTGTCTTACATCAAGGTCCTAGTCTCCTGAGAATTCCAAGTGGGAAGTCAGGGTGATCCTCATATGATTGTAGTTCATTGGGGCCTCTGATAACAGACAGAGGGGATGCAACTCTAGTCCTTTTGGATTCCTTTTGCTCAGCATACTCACTACATCTACCACAACCTGGGTCTCCACATTCTCCTGATCTAAGATTCCTCTTCTTAGTCTTTGGATGACCATTATATTCAGCGGTGATTGTCTCCTCAGTCCTCCTTCATGGAGGTTCCCATATCAGCCTCTGTCACTTGATTAAAGGCTTCCTGGGAAATGCATATTCCTACAGACACTGAACAGTTAACCTCTAGCATATGTTGGAGAAAACAGGTCTTGGTCCTAAAAGTGATCTAAGATTAGGAAAACGCAGCAGAAATCAAGAAACTCAGGAAAGATGTTATGCTGTCAGAGAAAAAGAGCTGATATATTCCTTCTCTTCAGCCAGATTTAGGGTATCTGCTTAGTTGCTCAGTCATGTGTGATACTTTGTGACCCCATAGACTGTAGCCTGCCAGGTTCCTGTGTCCATGGGGATTCTCCAGGCAAGAATACTGGAGTGGGTTACCCTCCTCCAGGGGATCTTCCCAACCCAGTGATTGAACCCAGGTCTCCTGCATTGCAGGCAGATTCTTTACCATCTGAGCCACCAGATTTAGGGTAGTTTTAAAATCTTTACTTTCAGTACCCTCCTGTTGTTGATCCAGTGGTTAAGACTCTGTGCTCCCAATGCAGGGGGCCTGGGTTCAATCCCTGGTCAGGTAACTGGATCCCACATGTCACAACTAAGAGTTCATGTGCCACAACTAAAAATCTCACATGCCACAACTAAAGAGCCTGCAGACATGGCAACAAAGATCCTGAGTGTCACAGCTAAGACACAGCACAGCCAAAAAATAAATTGAAAAACATATTTTTAGTACAAATAATAAAATTTTTACTTTCTACATAGAAGGATAGCACCAGATAATCTTGTAAGCCCTTGATCACTTGAGGGTATCTGATTTTGCACATGCAGATGATCATATGGTTACTAAGCATTATCTATTTGTCTCCTTTATTTATCACTATTAATTATTTTGGTTATGTGTTATGTGGCAGTATTGATGGGAGGGAAGTTTGGGGGAAAGTGGATATGTGTATATGTATGACTAAGTCCCTTCACCGTTCACCTGAAACTGTCATAATATTGTTAATTTGCTATTCCTCAACACAAAATAAAACAAACAAACAAACAAAAAACTGTGCTTCCAGTGCAAGGGGTGTCAGTTCAAACCCTGGTTGGGGAATTAAGATCCCATGTGCTGCATAGCAAATCAATCAATCAATAAAAGATCATTAAAGAAAAAAGTGATGGGGATTCATGAAAGAAATAATTGATAAGCTAGATTCCATTCCATTTAAACTTCTGCTCTGTAAAAATACACCATCAAGAGAACAAGATGAGCCATAGTCTGGGAGAAAATATTTGCAAAAGACATATCTGATGAAAGCTCTAATCTAAAATATACAAAGAGTTCTTAAAATTCATAAGAAGAAAACTAACATCTAATAAGAAATGGACAAAAGATATGAATAGATACCTCACCAAGGAAGAAACACAGATGTCAGACAAGCATATGGAAAGATGTTGCACATCATATACCATTAGGGAACTGCAAATTAAAAAAAACAAGCAGATACCATGACATGCCTCTCAGAATGACCGGCATCCAAAGGACTGAAAACACCAAATGCTAGTAAGGATGTGAATTAACAAGAACTCTTATTCATTGGTGGTGGTGATGCAAAATGGGAGAGCCACTTTGGAAGACAGTTTGCAAGTTTCTTAGTAAACTATACACGTTCAGCACTGCTGGTAGGAATGTAAATTGGTACAGCCAGTATGGAAAACAGTATATGGATTCCTCAAAAAAATAAAAAATAACACATAACACTTTCTGCAATTCCACTACTATCCAAAGGAATTGAAATCAGGACCTCGAAGAAAGCTCTGCACTCCCATGTTCATTGCAGCACTACTCACAATAGTCATGACAGGGAAGTTGCCTACCTGTCCAGTGACAGATGAATGGATAAATAAGTAAAATATACATACAATGGAATATCATTCAGTCTTAAAAAGAAGCTAACTTCTCCAGTCATGACAGCGTGGATAAATCTGGCGGACATCATGCTACAGTGAAATAAGCCAGACACAGAAGGACAAATACTGCATGTCCTTTACATGAGGAATCTAAAATTGTCTAAGTCAAAGACGCAGAGAGTAGAGTGGTGGTTGTCAGGGGCTATGGGAGGGTGAATGAGAAGAAATTGCAGACTTAAAAAATATTCACAGGCTAAAAGCTGACAGTTATGCCCAGCAAGGGCAGAGTGTGCCATTCTAGCAGCTTCTGGGCATCATCCCACATCAGGGGAGTGTCACCCTGATTTCCGAGAAACTCTGTGGATAGAAGGCAATGTGAATAAAACATCTAATATGCACATTGCTTGCCTGCACTGGAACAAGAGCTACAGGATACATTCCATGCCAGCTTCACGCAATTTCTGTCTGATTTACTCACAATCCCAAAGCACAGGCAGACCCAGAAAATACTGCAAGTTTGGTTCCCAACCCCTGAAGGACAGTCAATATCACAATTGAGTCACAAGAAATTTTTGGTTTCCCAGTGCTTTCATAAAATTTATGTTTACACTATACTGTAGGCATTATGGGCAACAGCATTATGCCTAAGGACAATATAGATATCTTAAATAAAAACACCTCTTTGCTAAAAAAAATTGCTAACCATTATCTGAGCCTTCAGTGAGTCCATCTTTTTGTTGCTGAGGGTGTGAACATTGCAAGAGTTATCAAAATGTGACACGCAGACATGAAGTGAGCAAACAGTGTTGGAAACATGGTGCCAAAAGACTTGCTGGAAGCAAGGTTGACACAAACCTTCAATTTGGTAAAGAAAAAGAACAAAGAAAAGAAAATCAGTTCCTGTGAAATATAATAAAGCAAAATGCAACAGAGTGAAGTGTGCCTATAACTGTTAAGGGCAGTTTCCCATCCCAGGCTTTGTCTTTAAACTATGGGGCCCACCATGTGAGAACTTGGTCCCTGGTCATGATTACTACAGCCTCATCGAACCCACCACACACTCAACTTATGGTTACTTCACACATAAAGACTTATATTTTCCCAAGGCCCACCACTACCTTTAATCAGTCAGTTCTGTCACTCAGTCATGTCCAACTCTTTACGACCCCATGGACTGCAGCACGCCAGACTTCCCTGTCCATCACCAACTCCCGGAGCTTACTCAAACTCACGTCCATCGAGTCAGTGACGCCATCCAACCATCTCATCCTCTGTCATCCCCTTCTCCACCTGCCTTCAACTTCTCCCAGCATCAGCATCTTTTCCAATGATTCAGTTCTTCACATCAGGTGGCCAAAGTATTGGAGTTTCAGCTTCAGTCCGTCCAATGAATATTCAGGACTAATTTCCTTGAGGATGGACTGGTTGGGTCTCCTTGCAGTCCAAGGGACTTTCAAGAGTCTCCAACACCACAACTCAAAAGCATCAATTCTTCGGCTCTCAGCTTTCTTTATACTCCACATCTCAAATCCATACATGATAACTGGAAAAACTATAGCTTTGACTAGATGGAAGGTGTTGGCAAAGTAATGTCTCTGACTTTTAATATGCTGTCTAGGTTAATCATAGTTTTCCTTCCAAGGAGCAATCGTCTTTTAATTTCATGCTGCAGTCACCATCTGCAGAGACTTTGGAGCCCCCCAAAATCAGGGAATTTACATTTGACTGCTGTCATGTCACCATTTTCCTTATAAATAATTGCTTTTCAACTCTGTAACTTTATGGTCAGTGGCTAGATCTTTTTCTCAGCTCTCCAAGTACAAGCATGGAGCCTTGTAAGAGCAGACACTCAATTAATGTTTGGGGAATAAATGAGCCTGTGAACATGAGGTTCAAATTATTAGAATTTAATTCTACATTTTTGAATTAACCAAGCATATACTGTTGTTTATAATTTTGTAAAACACAGAGTACAAGGGATGAGGAATCCAAATACCGACCATCTTCCTTTTCCCATGCTTCTTGATCCCACATATTTTACTGCTTAACTTTTTCTTATTTTCAAGGAAATAACATATTGCAATGCCATTTTGTCTTGAACTGGCTTACTAAATAAGATGGAAGCTTCCACATTTGTTTTACACAAGAGAAAAAATCTTATCTTTAAGACCAATAAACAACAGTAAATGTGACTGATGTCATTCATACACTTAGATTATAAGCTAGATAAGCTTTCGTTTAGGAGCAACATTTGAAAAGCAGCAAGAACATAAAAACACAGGTTTATCTCTAAATTCCCCATACAGAACAGGAACACCAAGGTATTTTACACTGTGAACCCTCAGTGACGTCCAGCCCTGTACTACTTGGAACACTGAATACTCTCTTCAGCCACAAAGGGCAGAATTTGCCTCAGCTTTACTAGGTGGAAGGAACTGCTGCAGAAACACTGGGACACCCGCTGGCTTGGGCCCTCTCTTCTTCATCTTTCAAAGCCTCTTCATAACAACAGTGGAAGTCACTGGGATCCAAATGGTTAATCCTGGCCAGGAACTCCAGGACTCTCATCTTGCTCGTTTCAGCATGCGCTCTCGGGCCCCACAGGAACTCACAGCATGCTGGACTGCTGCCGGGCACTTGCCGATATTCCAAATACTTCAGCTGCACCAAATCTTGGGTGATGAGCTTCTTGGGCTCCCCAAATAAGAAGTGCCTCTTCCCAGCATAGATTTTCATCTTACCCAGGAAATTCCAGATGTCTTCCTCAGTGGCGCAGTTGCCCTTCATGAAGATCACACCCAGGAGATTCATCAGGAGACCGGTCTTGGGAAAACCCCTGCCACGGTGCACGATCCCGTTGCGGGGGAGATTCATCTTGCTGACAAGGACATAAGAATGCTTGGCAGTGTTGTCTTTCTTCACGTCAATACCAAATACCACCTCCATGCTCTCAGAAGCTCTTTTGAGGATCCTGAGGAATCGATTTTTGTACTTTTTATCAATGATCTTTAGCATATGCACTTTCCTAATGGGCTTTTTCGTCTTATACATGCGTAACAGGAACTCCACCAACAGATTCGTCGGCCTGGTTAGTGAGCGTTTTCCAGACCGCACATTAGAGAGAGGGGCCTGAGGGGAATTTCGCTTTTTTGCAATTTTCCCAGTGGCTCTTTTGGATGATCTTGTGGGAGAAACACCTGCAGGCACAGTGGTGGTGGCCAGGGCCCCCTGAGGACGCTTGAGATGCTTACCAGACCTAGCACTGGACTTTCCCTTAGCATCAACCCCTGGACCAGGACTGGAGGAAGAGGAGTGTGCTTCCATCGTGGTGACAGTGACCTGAGCGCCCCTCAGATCCTGGGTGCCATGCTGATCCTGGCGGCGTTTCTTACAGGTGTGGGGCTTACCCTTCTTACCCCTCTTACCCCGAGGCATGGTGACTGTGGTCAGGGACAACAGGCAGGAGCACAGGTAGAACAGCACGTGATCTGGGCAGAGAGGAGAGAGGATGAGAGGATGTGAGCACCTGTAGCAGGGAGGCACCACTCTGCATTTAAGAAGGCCCCCTCTGCAGGTTTCCATGTGGGCACTGCTCTACAAACTCAGAGGACTGTGAGTCTGATCACCCTGTCCCCTGAGAATTCTGTGGAAATAATTAAGGTGAGACTCAGGCTGCAGCCTGCCAGCCCTGCCGCCTGCTTCCTGAGGCTGAGGAGCAATGGGCCAGTCCAGTCCTTGAGGACACCCTCCTCCATTCTTGAGGGTGGGGGTCCTCTCAGTTCACATTCAGGACAATCATATCAACTTTTGGCATGGCCTGGGCCCTATCCTCTTTGTAGTTCTAAGGTTATACCCCAAAGCCTGGTCCTCATCTTCCTGTGATACCTGAAAAAGTGAAGAGGTACCTCAGCCCAGTGTCCCTGGCAGGGGGCACCCACCACAGTCAGCTCTAGGGAACTCTGTCCTGGGTTCACTGGGGTTCTCTCTTTCACTGTCTTGCCTTGGCTCTAGGTAGAGCCTGGGACACCCGTGTCTGCTGCACTGGTGTACCTCCTCTCAGACAAAGGCTCTCTCCAATCCCATACCATCAGAAAGAAAGGAGGGTTCACATACACCTGACTTCCATCCCTGGGCTTTTCAGTGCTGTGAGCCAGGAGGGGGGTCGGGGGATGGGAGGTGGTGCTCTCTATTGTTTTCCCTGTTGCAGGGTGAGTGCAATCATCAGTTCATTCAGGGTCCTCACACTGACTCCTCTGAAGCCCTGGACCTCCTACCTTGGCAGAATTGAGGCCATTCACGTATTCTAACATCCTCACATCTCTGAACTCTCCAGACAGAAGTGAGAAGACTCACTCAGCTTCACAGATACTCTTAAGTTTCCACTTGGAAAAGAGCCAAAATTTATGACAACTTACATTTAGAGTTGGTGTTCCCCTTAGACCTCGTTCCGGTCTGGGCAGAACTCAGGACTCCTCCCACCAATAACCTGGGTAGTTCAGCCTCAGAGCAAAGTCCTCAATTCCCCGAGTCCCTGGAGGGGCAAAGTCAGGGTACTACTACGTGACTACCCTTCACTGGAGCCTCCCAGATACGTAGGCGCTCTGTTTTGTGATACCACCCCTAAATGGGGAGGGGCCCCCAATCAGTACTTAGGGTGCTCACTTTACTGCAGTTAGGACAGAGGTATCCTCCATCTGCAAGCAGGGGCTACTACTGACCACGGCCCTCCCATCCCTGAGACTTCCCGGGCCGAATTCAGTTTGATGGCTCTGCCGGGGCTTCCCAGGGCTTACAGCAGCAGTGAGATTTGGTGCGGCCCTCTTTGTTATGGGCTAAGTGGCCCCCTGCCTCAGTCCCAACTCAGTCTTCACCTCAAATCTGGACCACTGCTGGGAATCCACCCTCCGCCGGCCAGAGGTCTGACTGCCGGACCGAAGTCTTTACTTCCAGGAAACTGGAAAACGGAAGTCAGGATGATTCATTTCCGGCCATGATGCTCAGGGTGTCAGATAGCTCACGGGGGCATGGGGGCACGGGGGCATGGGGGCATGCAGGGTGGCGGGGGGTGGAGGAAAGCCGCGGGAGGGTGTACTATGGTCCTCATTCGGAGTCCCCATCTTCATGTCTATTAGAGTCTGACACTCCTCCCTTACCTGAACTGTGTCCACAAGCCTCCAAACAAAGCTTCACCTCCTAGAGTTCAGCAGGGGAGAAGTCCAGGAATTGAGCGCGTGCGTGCTGCTTTGTGTCGCCATCTTTACTGCCAGTGCTGCGTTAGCACTCGGGCCTCTCCCCATGGCTGGAGTTGGGTCCTAGGTTTCTTTCTATTATAGAGTCAAGTAATCTCTTCGATCTTAACAGAATCTCTTACAGATCAACATTTACCAATAACTCAGACTAACAGTGTTGTAGGAACCATCCCCTCCCGACCACAGAGGCAAAACTTTGTGGGGTTAGTTTTGTTACAGGAGGGGGCAGTGGTCCCTTGACTGCACATTCAAGTCCTCACCTTGCCTTCAGATCAGTCCTGGGAATCCACTCTTGTTCAAACGAACACCCTGAACAGCAGTCAGAGCTCATTGCCACCAGCACGGAAGTTAGGGGGAGCCAATTCTGGCAATGGCTACCCTGTGTGGGGTCTCTGAGTGATGATGGCAGGGGTGGGGCTTTGTGGGGACCCTATCGTTCAGTGTTGTGCAGTCTCTGGGTCATCCCCTAGGGTCCTCCCTGCACTGTCTGTCAGAGCCCGAGTCCCCTTACTCTATGGACTTGAGTTCTCCTGCCCACAAACAAAGCCCTACTACCACTGCTATTGCTAAGTCACTTCAGTCGTGTCCGACTCTGTGCGACCCCATAGACGGCAGCCCACCAGGCTCCCCCGTCCATGGGATTCTCGAGGCAAGAACACTGCAGTGGGTTGCCATTTCCTTCTCCAATGCATGAAAGTGAAAAATGAAAGTCATTCAGTCGTGTCCGACTCTTAGGGACCCCATGGACTGCAGCCTACCAGGCTCCTCTGTCCATGGGATTTTCCAGGCAAGAGTACTGGAGTGGGGTGCCATTGCCTTCTCCAAAACGAAGCTTTAGCTTCCCCAAATCTGTAGTGGGGAGTCAGGGCGCTTCTCTGAGCATCTCTCCCTGACAGGAGGGATGCTACTCTGTGAGCCTTCCTCCTTGGTGGGAGAGACCCTCTCATTAGCACCGATGGTCGTCACCTGTACTGTGGTGATGGCCAAGATGCCCCCCTCCTCAGAACTGAGGTTTGATCCTGATAGGAAAAGCCCTTCCCTTGCTGAGACCAGACAGAAATGAAGAGGCTTCTCATCCTTATAACTCTGCCTGGAGCCTCTGGGGTTAGGAATAGGGGCAGGGGTCTGTAAAGTCTCCTCATTTGTGGGTCTAGTGATACTTATTTCTTCACTCAGGGACCCCACCATGATCCTGGCCAGTCCTGGGACCTGACCCTCCAACCTGATATTCTCACTCTATTGAACTGAGGCCATTTTTCTTAGAGTAAGACTTTGACCTCACAGAGAACTCTAAGGCTTGTAGTAGGGAATGCCCTGTCTAGGCTTTCTAGGTTTGAGAGCAAGTTTGGGCAGGTCTCTGAATGACCTATATTTTAGGGTGATTGTCCCTCCAGTCCTCACTCATGTGGGTCCTCATTTTGTCTATATCTTGGATTAATAGGTTCCTGGGCTACATCACATCCCTGAAAAATCTTGAGAAGTCTTCCTAAAGTAAACCTTACAGTTTCATGTCCCAGACTTGATGTGAAATGGGGAAAATGCCACAGAAGGCAGGGGGCAGGATGGGGTACACTCCCAGAGAAAAATGTTGATCTCTCTGTTTCTGGAGGGGGAGGGGATTTAGGATGGGGGGGACACATGTACACCCATGGCTGATTCATGTCAATGTATGGCAAAAACCACCACAATATTGTAAAGTAATTAATCTCCAATTAAATTAATTTTAAAGAAAAAAAAAAAAAAAAAAAAACCTTAGCCAGCGTCAGTCTCTCATGTGAACTGTTTTAATTAGTTATAGGCATACCTTTAAAAAATTGTACTTCACTTAACCATGTTTCACATATATTGTGTTTCATTACAAACTGAAAGTTTAAAGTAACCATGCATTGAACATGACTATAGCACCATTTCCCCAAAACCGTGTGTTCACTTGGGGTCCCTGTGCCACATTTTGTAAATTTGTGAAATATTTTAAACTATTCCCATATTTTATTCCTTATGGTGATCTGATCAGGTCTCTGTTACTATTGTAACTGTATTCTAATTTTAAATTAAGCTATGTACATTTTTTTAGACATCTTCTAGTAATTGTACAATAGGATTAACAACTTTTATAAGCACTGGGAATCTCCCAAATTCCTGTGATTTACTTTATGGCAATATTCACTTTACTGCAGTGATCTAGAACCCAACCCACCATATCTGAGATATGCACACATTTCTAAAGGAAAGGAGCAGTCCAAGATGTTTTTCTGCTATTTGTTCTCTGACACTGCATAGAGAGATGATTTTATTGTCACTATCATCTATTTCTCCTCCTCATTGCTGTTATTTCCTGAGATAACCTTCAAGGTTTTGTGCCTGAAGAAGTGTATTGGAATATATCCAGAGTCCTTACTTTTATCCCAAGATACATTTGAGTGTTAAGGAACACAAGTTCTGCTTTAGGACAAGAGGAGTACAACAGCATAGGATCTAGAGGAATTCAGAGAGGAGTCTAATTCCAGGCCTATCAGTCACGAGTGTTCCCCAGCAAGGGCTTGCTGCCTGATGCATATGGAAGCCAAGACGATGGAATGGGCTTTTGAGAGAAAAACTTTATTCCAAGGTGAAGTGGCAAGAAGACATGAGGTAGGGCTCTCAAATCTGTCTCCTCAATCCAGAGTTTGGGGTAAAATTAAAGGGTTTAGGGGAACTGCAAACTTGGAAGCTAATTGGCTAGTCTTGAATTAGTTCATGTAAGCTATTCTTGCTGCTAGAAGCCAGATTTTCCGTATTGAAGGACTCCATACAGTTCTCCCATGGCAACATTCCTACTCTGAGAGTTCCATAGACTGAACCCTCTTGGTTTGGAGGTCATCCTGGAAACGGGGGCTCCTTTTTTGCACTTGCATAGTGCTGCCTGTAAAAATAACTCAAAAAAGAAAAAAAAAAACTCAAGGTTTCATTAATCAATAACCTGTTTTAAGGAGGCAAAACCAGTTTAAACTGGTCAGTGCTTTATGTTTCAATCCCCCCATTTCTCTTTGTACATTCTTCAAGCTTGTGGGAAATCATCCTCAATTTGGTTAATGATTCTCAAATTCTGTAGAAAATGATAATCCCAGGTCCCAGATTTTTGTACCAACAGGACTAGAGTGTTATATAAGCATTGACAAGGTTGGATTAATTGGTATTTAAGAAAGGTGATCATCAGAGGCTTTGTTTCCTTCACATGTGTCTTTACAGGCTATTGCTTTAAATTTGGCATTTTGGTGCCTGGATGGAATTTATTGCTATTGGGTCAGCTGTCTTGGCTCTTCCTGGCCATTCATCAGTCCTCAGTGAGCTCTGCAGTTGACTGACCGATTTCTTCCACTGTAGTGCTCAAAATAGATTACATCTTGTCCAGCAGAGAGCCTGGATCAGTTGCCTTTAACCAATGCTTGCTGCCTCTTCCCAGCTTTCATGGATTGCAGTCAACATCAACCAGCACTCTTATCCGGAACTTGAGGTCGCTGGATGAGGCAAAAATGTTGGCTTCCCCTGGAAAACCCTTGCTTTCATGGGAGCTGTAGGAAGGTCTTCACGGCTTGTCTTTCTGTGGCTCAGAGTGCTTTGTTCCTTTCTAGGAAGAAAAAGGGGCAAACTAGAGGCACTGTCCCTTAATTTAGGACCCAATTCCATCTCCTAGTTTGTTTTCTGGGAAGAGTTGGCTGTATGAATTCCCTGGAGAAACCACTGAGAAGAATGGACAGTCTCAAAGGTGACCAATTTGGATTTGAGGGTTCACTTAAAGAACTCTGAAAATTTTTGCATTAGAGGTGGTTGTCATAGCATAGCTTGAGAGTCACACGTGCTACCCAACTTCTAAGGAATTTGTCCAGTTCCATGACTGGAGCCCATGTGGTCAGAGGCTCCTAATATTTCTGCCCTGCCATGTGCTGAGGATGAGCTTGTCTACTGAAGAGAGGCCCATGGAATTTCAGGCTCTGTCTCACTCTCCACCTTGAAAATCTTACCTAGTGAGGAGGAGGGTGGAAGAGTGATTGCATCATGTTGAAGAAAGTGAAAGAGGAAGCTGTCTTAGACTCAGGCAGAGCTGACTTTCAGAGAGCAACTCAGGAGCACACACGTTTAAACACCAATTTCCTCATTTCCTTTCTGCCCATGCTGGGGTTTAATCTTTCTGGTAGATGACCAAATCATTTTACCACTCCAGCAGAGACTTCAGACATGCAAATCTAGATGTCTGGGCAATTCCCAGGGGTAATACATTCAGTGCAAGTCCTCTATGTAGCCCATGGCCTTTAGCACCACAACCAATGGCTATTTCTCCTGGTAACATTTGATTTTTAACATCACACACACACACACACACACACACACACACACACAATTCTAACTCCCTGTTATTCTGGCTGATACAAAGGAGGACTAGACTTTTTAGTGAGGAAACACCAGAATGTGTCCAATTGTATAAAATTCCTTTAACCTGGGCTCATGGTATGTTCTTCTGTGGGGGGAGATTTTTCCTGCATTACACTCCCTCATTTTACATTTATGCTCGCACCACAACAAGGTAATCAGGGCTGATTTCATTAAGAATACACTCATGTGGAATGCCAAGTATCATAAGAGACTACTAAAAACAACTATATGCAAATAAAATGGACAACCTGGAGGAGATGGACAGATTCTTAGAGGTATAACCTTCCAAGATGGAACAAAGAAGAAACAGAGAATGTGAAGAGACCAATGCAAGTACTGTAATTAAAACAGTGATTTACAAATTTCCAATAAAAAGCCCAGGACCAGATGGTTTCACAGGTGAATCTATCAAACAGTTAGAGAAGAGTTAATGCCCATCCATCTCAAACTCTTCTGAAAAATTGCAGAGAAAGGAACACTCCAGAGGTCATTCTATGAGGCCACCATAACCCTGATAGCAAAACCAGGCAGAGAAACACACACAAAAAAGAAAATGACAGGCCAATATCACTGAAGAACATAGATGCAAAAATAGTGAATAAAATACTAGCAAACCAAAAAAGAAAGTCTCTTCAATAAGTGGCGCTCTGAAAACTGGACAGTTACATGGGAAAGAATAAAATTAGAACATTCTCTAACACCAAACACAAAAATAAACTCAAAATGGATCAAAGATCAAAATGTAAGGCCAGACACTATAAAACTCTCAGAGGAGAACCTAGACAGAACATTCTTTGACATAAGTTACAGAAGTACTTTTTTTAAAATTTATTTTTTATTGAAGGATAAATACTTTACAGAATTCTGTTGTTTTCTGTCAAACCTCAACATGAATCAGCCATAGGTATACATATATCCCCTCCCTTTTGAACCTCCCTCCCATCTCCCTCCCCATCCCACCCCTCTAGGTTGATACAGAGCCCCTGTTTGAGTTTCCTGAGCCATAGAGCAAATTCTCGTTGGCTGTCTATTTTACATATGGTAATATAAATTTCCATGTTACTCTTTCCGTACCTCTCACCCTCCCCTCCCATCTTCCCATGTCCGTAAGTCTATTTTCTATGTCTGTTTCTCCATTGCTGCCCTGTAAATAAATTTTTCTGTGCCATTTTTCTAGATTCCATATATGTGCATTAGAATATGATATTTATCTTTCTCTTTCTGACTCACTTCATTCTGTATAATAGGTTCTATGTTAATCCACCTCATCAGACCGGACTCAAATGTGTTCCATTTTTATGGCTGAGTAATATTCCATTGTGTATATGTACCACAACTTCTTTATCCATTAATCTGGCGAAGGACATCTAGATTGCTTCCATATTCTAGCTATTGTAAATAGTGCTCCAATGAACAATGGGATACATGTGTCTTTTTCAATTTTGGGTTCCTCAGGGTATATGCCAAGGAGTGGGATTTCTGGGTCATATGGTGGTTTTATTCCTAGTTTTTTAAGGGATCTCCATACCATCTTCCATAGTGGCTGTATCAATTTACATTCCCACCAACAGTGCAGGAGCATTCCCTTTTCTCCACACCCTCTCCAGCATTTATTGTTTGTAGACTTTTTGATGATGGCCGTTCTGACTGGTGTGAGGTGATATCTCATTTTGGTTTTGATTTGCATTTCTCTAATAATGAGCGATGTTGAGCATCTTTTCATGTGTTTGTTAGCCATCTGTATGTCTTCTTTGGAGAAATGTCTGTTTAACTCTTTTTGCCACTTTTTGATTGGGTTGCTTGTTTTGCTGGCATTGAGTTGTATGAGCTGCCTGTTCAGTTCAGTTCAGTTCAGTTCAGTCCAGTCTCTAAGTTGTACCTGACTCTTTGCAACCCATGGACTGCAGCACGCCAGGCCACCCTATTCATCACCAACTCCTGGAGCTTACCAAACTCATGTCCATTGAGTCAGTGATGCCATCCAACCATCGTATCATCTGTTGTCCCCTTCTCCTCCTGCCCTCAATCTTTCCAAGCATCAGGGTCTTTTCAAATGAGTCAGCTCTTTGCATCAGGTGGCCAAAGTATTGGAGTTTCAGCTTCAGCATCAGTCCTTCCAATGAATATTCAGGACTGATTTCCTTGAGGATGGGCTAGTTGGATCTCCTTGCAGTCCAAGGGACTCTCAAGAGTCTTCTCCAGCACCACAGTTCAAAAGCATCAATTTTTCATCACTCAGCTTTCTTTAAAGTCCAACTCTAACATCCATACATGACTACTGGAAAAATCATAGCTTTGACTAAATGGACCTTTGTTGGCAAAATAATGGCTCTGCTTTTTAATATGCTGTCTAGGTTGGTCATAACTTTTCTTCCAAGAAGCAAGCATCTTTTAATTTCATAGCAGCAGTCACCATCTGCAGTGATTTTGGAGCCCCCCCCCCCAAAATAAAGTCTGTGACTGTTTCCATTGTTTCCCCATCTATCTGCCATGAAGTGATGGGACCAGATGCCATGATCTTAGTTTTCTGAATGTTGAGTTTTAAGCCAACTTTTTCATTCTTCTCTTTCACTTTCATCAAGGAGCTCTTTACTTCTCCTTCACTCTCTGTCATAAGGGTGGTGTCAACTGCATATGAGATTATTGATATTACTCGCAGCAATCTTGATTTCAGCTTGTGCTTCATCTAGCCCAGTGTTTCTCATGATGTACTCTGCATATATATTAAATAAGCAGGGTGACAATATACAGCTTTGATGTACTCCTTTCCCTATTTGGAGCTGCTTGTATATTTTGGAAATTAATCCTTTGTCAGTTGTTACATTTGCTGTTATTTTCTTCTATTCTGAAGGCTGTCTTTTCACCTTGCTTATAGTTTCCTTTGCTGTGCAAAAGCTTTTAAGTTTAATCAGGTCCCACTTGTTTACTTTTGTTTTTATTTCCATTACTCTAGGAGGTGGGACATAGAGGATCTTGCTTTGATTTATGTCTTCGAGTGTTCTGCCTATGTTTTCTTCTAAGAGTTTTATAGCTTCTGATCTTACATTTAGGTCTTTAATCCATTTTGAGTTTATCTTTGTGTATGGTGTTAGGAAGTGTTCTAATTTCATTATTTTATACATAGCTGTTCAGTCTTCCAGGCACCATTTATTGAAGAGACTCTCTTTGTGCCACTGTATATTCCTGACTTATTTGTCAAAAATAAGGTACCCATAGGTGCATGGGTTTACTTCTGGGCTTTCCATCTTGTTCCATTGGTCTATATTTCTGTTTTTGTGCCAGTACCATACTGTCTTGATGACTGTAGCTTTGTAGTATAATCTGAAGTCAGAAAGGTTGATTCCTCCAGCTCCATTCTTCTTTCTCAAGATTTCTTTGGCTACTCAGGGTCTTTTGTGTTTCCATATGAATTGTGAAATATTTTGTTCTAGTTCTGTGAAAAATGCCATTGGCGAATTGATTGGGATCACATTGAATCTGTAGATTACATTTGGTAGTATAGTCACTTTCACAATATTGATTCTTCCTACCCAGGAACATGGAATCTCTCTCCATCTGTTTATATCATCTTTGATTTCTTTCACCAGTGTCTTATAATTTTCTGTGTACAGTTCTTTTGTCTCATTAGGTAAGTTTATTCCTAGATATTTACTTTTTTGTTGCAATGGTGAATGGAATTGATTACTTCATTTCTCTGACTTTTCATTGCTAGTATACAGAAATGAAAGTTATTTCCGTGTATTGATTTTGTATCCTGCAACTTTGCTAAATTCACTGATTAGTACTAGTAATTTTCTGATACTATCTTCAGGTTTTTCTATGTATAGTATCATGTCATCTGCAAACAGTGAGAGCTTTACTTCTTATTTTCTGATCTGGATTCCTTTTATTTCTTTTTCTTCTATGATTGCTGCAGCTAGGACTTTCAGAATTAAGTTGAATAACAGTGGTGAAAATGGACATCCTTGTCTTGTTTGTGATCTTACGGGGAATGCTTTTAGTTTTTCAGCACTGAGAATAATGTTTACTGTAGGCTTACCTTTACTGTGTTGAGGTAGCTTCCTTCTATGCCCATTTTTTGAAGAGTTTTAATCATAAATGGGTGCTGAATTTTGTCCAAGGCTTTTTATGCATCTATTGAGATTATCGTATGGTTTTTATCTTTTAATTTGTTAATATGGTGTATCACATTGATTGATTTGAATATACTGAAGAATCCTTGCATTCCTGGAATAAACCCAACTTGATTATGCTGTATGTGTTTTTTGATGTGTTGCTGAATCCTGTTTGCTAAAATTTTGTTCTGGATTTTTACATCTATGTTCATCAGTGATATTGGCCTGCAGTTTTCTTTTTTTGTGTTGTCTTTGTCTGGTTTTGGTATCAGCATGATGGTGGCCTAGTAGAATGAGTTTGGAAGTGTTCCTCCCTCTGCAAGTTTTTGAAAGAGTTTTGGAAGGATAGGCATTAACTCTTCTCTAAATGTTTGATAGAATTCTCCTGTGAATCCATCTGCTCCTGGGTTTTTGTTTTTGGGGAGATTTTTTATTACAGCTTCAATTGCACTGCTTGTAATTGGGTTATTCATAATTTCTATTTCTTCCTGGTTCAGTCTTGGAAGATTGAGCATATCTAAGAATCTGTCCATTTCTTTCAGGTTATTCATTTTATTGCCATATAGTTGTTCATAATAGTCTCCTATAATCCTTCATATTTCTGCATTGTCTATTGTAACATCTCCTTTTTCATTTCTAATTTTGTTGATTTGGTTCTTCTTTTTTGTTCTTCATGAGTCTGGCTAAAGGTTTGTCAATTTTGTTTATCTTCTCAAAGAATCAGCTTTTAGTTTTATTAATGTTTACTATTTTTATTTCCACTCTATCTTTATGATTTCTTTCCTTCTACTAATTTTGGGTTTTTTTTTTTGTTCTTCTTTTTCCAGTTGTTTTAGGTGTAAGGTTTGGTTGTCTATTTGACATTTTTCTTGTTTCTTGATGTAGGATTGTATTGCTATAAACTTCCCTCTTAGAATTGCTTTTGCTGCATCCCATAGGTTTTGAGTTGTCATGTTTTCATTGTCATTTGTTTCTAGAAATTTTTTGATTTCTCTTTTGCTTTCTTCAGTAACCTGTTGGATATTTAGAAACGTGTTGTGTTATCTCCATGTGTTTGTGTTTCTTACAGTTTTTTTCTTGTAATTGATATCTAGTCTCATAGCACTGTGGTCAGAGAAGATGCTTGATATGATTTCAGTTTTCTTAAATTTACTGAGGTTTGATTTGTGACCCACGATGTGGTCTATCCTGGAGAACGTCCCATATGCACTTGAGAAGAAGGTGTATTCTTCTGCATTTGGATGGAATGTCCTGACAATGTCAATGAGATCCATCTCATCGAATTTGTCATTTAAGACTTGTGCTTCCTTATTAATTTCCTGTTGATGATCTGTTCATTGGTGTGAGTGGGGTGTTAAAGTCTCCTACTATTATTGTGTTACTGTCAATTTCTCCTTTTATGTCTGTTAGTGTTTGTCTCATGTATTGATGTGCTCCTATGTTGGGTGCATAGATATTTACAATTGTTATGTCCCTTGATCATTATGTAGTGTCCTTTCTTATCTCTTGTAAACTTCTTTATTTTAAGGTCTATTTTGTCTGACATGAGGATTGCTACTCCAGCTTTCTTTTGCTTCCCGTTTGCATGGAATCTATTTTTCCATTTTCTCACTTTCAGTCTATATGTGTCTTTAGGTCTGAAGTGGGTTTCTTGTAGACAGCATATATATGGGTCTTGTTTGTGTATCCATTCAGCCAGTCTGTGTCTTTTGTTGGAGCCTTTAATCCATTTACACTTAAAGTAATTATTGATATATATGTTCCTATTGCCATTTTCTTCATTGTCTGGGGTTGATTTTGTAGATCTTTTTTCTTCTCTTGTATTTCTTGACTATATAAGACCCTTTAACGCTTGTTGTAAAGCTGGTTTGGTGGTACTGAATTATCTTAACGTTTGCTTGTCTGAAAAACTTTTTATTTCTCCATCAATTTTGAATGAGATCCTTGCCAGGTACAGTATTCTTGGTTGTAGATTTTTCCCTTTCAGTACTTTAAATATATCTTGCCATTCCCTTCTGGCCTGCAGAGTTTCTACTGAAAGATCAGCTGTTAAGCATATGAGGTTTCCCTTGTATGTTACTTGTTGCTTCTCCTTTGGTGCTTTTAACATTCTTTCTTTGTGTTTAGTCTTTATTAGTTTGATTGGTATGTGTCTTGTCATTTTTCTCCTTGAGTTTATCCTGTATGGGACTCTCCATGCCTCTTGGACTTGATTGACTATTTCCTTTTCCATGTTGGGGAAATTTTCAAATATAATCTCTTCAAAAATTTTCTCCTACCCTTTATTTCTCTCTTCTTCTGAGACCCCTATAATTGGTGCTTTTGATATTGTCCCAGAGTCTCTGAGACTATCCTCAGTTCCTTTCATTCTTTTTACTTTATTCTGCTCTTCAGAAGTTATTTCCACCATTTTATCTTCCAACTCTCTGATTCTTTCTTCTGCTTCAGGTATTCTGCTCTTGATTCCTTCTAGAGTATTTTTAATTTAGTAATTATGCTGTTTGTCTCTGTATGTTTATTCTTTAATTCTTCTAGGCCTTTGTTAATTGATTATTACATTCTCTCCATTTTGTTTTCAAGGTTTTTGATCATCTTTACTCTCATCATTCTGAATTATTTTTCAGGTAGTTTGACTATTTCCTCTTCATTTATTTGGACTTTTGTGTTTCTAGTTTGTTCCTTCATTTGTGTATTATTTCTCTGCCTTTTTTTTTTTTAACTTATTGTGTTTGAGGTCTCCTTTCCCCAGGCTTCAAGGTTGAATTCTTTCTTCCTTTTGGTTTCTACCTTCCTAAGGTTGGTCCAGTGATTTGTGTAATATTTGTATAGGAAGAGATTTGTGCTGACTTTTTGTTTGTTTGTTTGTTTTTCCTCTGATGGGCAAGGCTGAGTGAAGTTGCTAATCCTGTCTGCTGATGATTAGGTTTGTAATTTTGTTTTGTTTGTTCTTTAGATGAGGCATCCTGCTCAGGGTGCTACTGGCGGTTGGGTAATGCTGGGTCTTCATGTGTTTTTTGTGTGAGTTCTCAGTATTTGATAATCCCTAGGGTTAGTTCTCTGGCAGTCTAGGGTCTTGGAGTCAGTGCTTCCACTCCAAAGGCTCAGGGCTTGATCTCTGGTCAGGAATGAAGATTCCACAAGTGGTATAGCATTAAGTGAGATTAAAAGAAATATCCCCAAACAAGAAGCCAAAGATGAACCCCAGGCAAATGGTTGTTAGAAAATCAGGAAAATAATAATTAAAATAATGGAATATACACATATACATATACACCCATGAGGAAAGTCAAAACATTCTAACAAAGTAGAATTTATTTGACCTAGTGAACATAGGAAATCAAAAATTATAGTTATTATATTATATTTAAGAACAAAACTAACTAAAGCACAAAGTGGAAAACAAAACTAGAGCAAGGTGCCAAGTGGGGAATACAGCAATGAAAACAAAACTAGCAAATATTTTGAGAGGAAAGAAAGAAAAGAAAGAAAGAATAGATATGCAAACTTAAATAGAGGTAGATGAAGAAGGTTTATATAAAGATTAACTGCAAGGGAAAAGAACAGTAGGAAAGGCAAACAATGGAATAAATGTAGAAAAAAATAATAGGTTTAAAAAAATTAAAAATTAAAAGTATAAAAAAAGAGAAAAGAAAAACAATGGAAGAAGAAAGAAAAAAGGGGGGGGGAAGGAAAACTCCACAGAACTACAAAAGTCCAACGTAGATGCAGAGGTTTATAATAACAATAAAAAGTTTGACTGAATATACATATATACATATACACCCATAAGCAAAATCAAAACACTCCAATGAAAATAAAGTACAGTAGATTGACCTGGCAATCAAAGGAAACCAAAAGTTATGTCTAGCAGAACAAAACTAACTAAAGCACAAACTGGAAAACAAAACTAAAGCAAGGTGCCAACTGGGGAATAAAGCAATGAAAATAAAACTAACATACGTTGAGAGGAAAGGAAAGAAAGAAAGAATAGATATGCAAAGTTAAATAGAGGTAGATAAAGAAGATTTATATACATGAAAGATTAACTGCAAGGGGGAAAGAACAGTAGAAAAACAAATAAATAAATTTAGAAAGAATAATCATAGGTTTAAAAAAGTAAAAAATTAAAATTAAAAAAAGAGAAAAGAGAAAAAACAAGGAAAACTCCCCATAACTGCAAAAGCCCAATGTAGAGGCAGGGGGTTTATAACAACAAAAAATGTGACTGTTAAAAGAAAAAAAAAGCTCAAAACCTTAAGGAGATTTCATTGTGCCACTAAAATCGACAACTACAACAGGGGGGGGGGGTGGTGGCAGGAGGAAAAAGAAAAAAAAATCCAAAAAAATCTACAGAACAAGTCAAAACATAAGAATAATGAATGTTTTCTTGAGTCACTGCTGTCAGAGTCCTTTCCCTTGCTGGGATTCATAGTCCACCTCACCTCCCTAGGATACCCTCCAACACTATGCTGGTCTCTGGACCTGCTCTGGGGGCAGTTCAGATTCTAATCTGGTCCTACTATTCTGTGTTCTTGCGTCCAATATCCACAGCTATCAGAACTAGTGCACTTTCTTTTGTGGGAGCTCTCAGTGACCTTTTATATATTCCAGAGACACAGAGTCTGGCTAGTTCATTGTGTGGATTTCATCTGCAGCTTGTACAGCTGGTGGGAAGATTTTGGGTCTTCTTCCTTAGCCACACTGCCCCTGGGTTTCACCTGTGGTTTTATTTCCACCTCTGCATGTGAGTCATCCACTAGGGTAACTCCTGAGGCTGCCCTGGAGGCCTGAGGTCTGCCCCAATGAGGGCCGGGTGTGGAGGTGGTGCAGCTCCTTGCATCGCAGTGGTTCTGGCAGCACCAAGGACTCAGGGGAGTTGGTGGCTAGGGCAGCAGGAAATATAGTGCTCTAGAAGGGTATGTCAACCAGTATTGGCCAATATGCTCCAGTATTCTTGCCTGGAGAGCCCCCCTCCCTGGCAGAGAAGCCTGGCAGGCCACAGTCTACAGGGTTGCAAAGACTCTGACACTACCGAAGCCACCCTGCGTGCAGACACAAGATTTTTTTGCCTGTGGCAGCTCTGCCCCAGTGAGGGCTGAGCATGAAGGTGGCGCAGCTGCTTGGCTTGTAGGGACCCGGGCAGTGCCAAGTGTGCTGGGACACGGACTGCCTCCACCACAGGAGTTATGGCCCTATCAGAGTCTTTTTTTGAGCCTCTTGTAGCTGGCGATCAGAAGGCCTCTTTGGCCAGTCTTTCTCCACAGCTCCACCTGTTCAGGCACTTAAGAGGGTGCCATTGCCTGGGGTCCTTCTGTGTTGTTCAGGGCATCAGTCACTTCAAGGAGCACCCTGGGTGGGGTCCTACTCTGTAGTTCAGAGCATCAAGTGTTTTATGTGCCAGCCTCTCTATTGTTCAGGTGCCAATGCCGGCATGTGGGGGGAGAGAGGCTATGGTGATGGGTCTACCTCCTACACATGACTCAGCAGTATTGCCTTGCTTCCATGGCTGCCCGACTTTCCTCCACAGGTATTTCCCACCACAGTCTCCTCCCTCACATCCCCTTGATCTATCTCTCCACCGTCAACAGCAGCCCTCTCCCTGAGATTGCTCCACAATCCCTAAACTCCAGCTCCCAGCTGCTGCACCTTCCAGGGGATCTATGTCCCTGTCCAGGGTATATACGGCTGTGACAAGGACTGTCTGATTCTCATTCATTTAGGCTGCCACAGATCAGCTGTTTCACTCTCAGCCTTAAACGTTTCTCCTCTGACTCAGACAATTGTCCTGATTTGGGTATCAGACCCCTGCTTCAGTTCCCCCACCCACCAAAGGGAGGTCCTGTCCTATTAACACTCCTGCTTTTCCCCCTAGTTCCTTTGTCCTACCGAGTTCTGCATGGGTCTATATCTTCTTTTCTACCGGTCAGGTACTCCTGTTCACTCTCAGCTGGTGTTCTGCATGCACTTCTGTGTCTGAAGGTGTATTCCTGATGTATCCGTGGAGAGAGATGTACTCCATGTCCACCTACTCCTCTGCCATCTTGTTCTCTCCAGCAGTACTTTTCTCTTTTAGCAATATGGTTTCTGATTCACCTCCCAGAGCAATGAAAATAAAAACAAAAATAAACGGGTGGCATCTAATTAAAGTTAAAAGCTTCCACAGAGCAAAAGAAACCATAAAGAAAAAGACAATTCACAGAATGAGAGGAAATATTTGCATATAAAGCAAACAAGGGATTAATCTCCAAAATATATAAAAGGCTCATACACTCTATGTCAAATAAACAATCCAAACAGAAATGGGAAGAGGATATAAATAAACACACCTTCAAAGAAGACATACTGATATCCAAAGAACACACACCTTATCTTTGACAAAGGAGGCAAGGATATACAATAGAAAAAAGACAACCTCTTCAACAAGTGGTGCTGGGAAAACTGGTCAACCACTTGTACAGGAATGAAACTAGAACACTTTCTAACACCATACAGAAAAATAAACTCAAAATGGATTAAAGAGCTAAATGTAAGACCAGAAACTATAAAACTCCTAGAGGAGAACATAGGCAAAACACTCTCCGACATAAATCACAGCAAGATCCTCTATGACCCACCTCCCAGAATATTGGAAATAAAAGCAAAACTAAACAAATGGGACCTAATGAAACTTAAAAGCTTTTGCACTACAAAGGAAACAATAAGTAAGGTGAAAAGACAGCCCTCAGATTGGGAGAAAATAATAGCAAATGAAGAAACAGACAGAGGATTAATCTCAAAAATATACAAGCAACTCCTGCAGCTCAATTCCAGAAAAATAAATGACCCAATCAAAAAATGGGCCAAAGAACTAAACAGACATTTCTCCAAAGAAGACATACAGATGGTTAACAAACACATGAAAAGATGCTCCGTATCACTCATTATCAGAGAAATGCAAATCAAAACCACAATGAGGTACCATTACACGCCAGTCAGGATGGCTGCTATCCAAAAGTCTATAAGCAATAAATGCTGGAGAGGGTGTGGAGAAAAGGGAACCCTCTTACACTGTTGGTGGGAATGCAAACTAGTACAGCCACTATGGAAAACAGTGTGGAGATTTCTTAAAAAACTGGAAATAGAACTGCCATATGACCCAGCAATCCCACTTCTGGGCATACACACTGAGAAAACCAGATCTGAAAGAGACACGTGCACCCCAATGTTCATTGCAGCACTGTTTATAATAGCCAGGACATGGAAGCAACCTAGATGCCCATCAGCAGATGAATGGATAAGGAAGCTGTGGTACATATACACCATGGAATATTACTCAGCCATTAAAAAGAATTAATTTGAATCAGTTCTAATGAGATGGATGAAACTGGGGTCCATTATACAGAGTGAAGTAAGCCAGAAAGATAAAGACCATTACAGCATACTAACACATATATATGGAATTTAGAAAGATGGTAACGATAACCCTATATGCAAAACAGAAAAAGAGACACAGAAGTACAGAACAGACTTTTGAACTCTGTGGGAGAAGGTGAGGGTGGGATGTTTTGAAAGAACAGCATGTATATTATCTATGGTGAAACAGATCACCAGCCCAGGTGGGATGCATGAGACAAGTGCTCGGGCCTGGTGCACTGGGAAGACCCAGAGGAATCGGGTGGAGAGGGAGGTGGGAGAGGGGATCGGGATGGGGAATATGTGTAACTCTATGGCTGATTCATATCAATGTATGACAAAACCCACTGAAATGTTGTGAAGTAATTAGCCTCCAACTAAAAAAAAAAAAAAAGAAAGAAAGAAACACATGACATAATAGGGGAAAACCCATATACAGGGCCATGAAATGTATCAAGGTTCCATGTATCAAGGTTCTCCAACCTGGGAAAGTCAAGAGTTAATAAAAAAATACAATTAAAAACATTTCAATGGTTTTCAGAAAAAAAAAAAAAAAGAACACATGAAAAGATGCTCAACATCACTAATTATCAGATAAATGCAAATCAAAACTACAATGAGGTATCACCTCACACCAGCCAGAATCACCATCATCCCCACATCTACAAACAATAAATGATGGAGAGAGTGTGGAAAAAAGGGAACTCTCTTGCACTGTCGGTGGGAATGAAAATTGATACAGTCACTATGGAGAACATTATGGAAGTTTCTTTTTTTTTTTTTTTTGCACATAAAGGGTTTATTTTAAATGTTTTAAGGATAGGATAGAGTTACATCATAATTATAAAAATTACTTACAGAATTAACAGCTTTATATTGTTTATACTTCTAAATGCAGAGAACAGGGAACTGTCTACACATTGTATAAAATAAAATTAAAATTAAAAATGAATTCAAGCTTGAAAGATGAGGTCATTTACCTAATTTTAAAATGCGAACACGAAGACCTCTGAACTATACACATTCGTTCAACTGCACTAATGATGGAAAATACAAAAAGCGCAGCATTTCCAAGGAACCACAGACATTTCAACCATAATTGTTTTCTGTTATAATAATTATTCCTGTTTTGTCTTTGGAGAACTTTCTTTTTTTAAGACAATCAGCTTAATAATGTTTTCAGGCACTACAATTTGTGACAATCAAAACAGTCTTCTAATGGGTCCACGGTGTTCAGAGATTCAAGCCCAATGCACTTCGGGGTTTGGCACGTAAAACAATAATAGAAATGAAATCTGGTTTAGAAGCAACTGTGATTGTTTTAAGAATGCACAGTCCCTTCAAATGCTGCAAGACATATACAACAGGAAAATCACCTTCTGTTGGCACTACATTTGCTTCACCAGTGCATTTATATCCTACAACCACTAAAACAGCACAGTTAAGCAAATATACAGAAACTGAAAACAAATAAAAACAAAGATAGAAAACAAAAAACCTAAATATATTTAACATGCAATTTTAGTTAGTTACATTGAACATTCTACTTAGAATAGAGCATGCAAAAAAGGATGGTCTGCTTTTAAGGTCTTCCTTTGAAGCTTTACGTGGCAGCCAGACATCACACACGCACACACACGACACAATAATACTATAGCAGGTCAATGAGAAAGGCCAATACATTTTATACAGAGATTCATGTCTTGTGTTGTCACAAGTCCCATGATAATTTTGGAAATTAATGTTGTATTCCTAGAACAAGGAACCAACATTCCGATACCAGGAAAATGCAAGCAATGCATGCAGATCTGAAACATGAGCCTAAATGAAGCCTGAAATACTCAGCTGGGAAGCAGAGTTAGTCACGGCATCAGGAAGTGTGGTTTAAGCCACCAAAAGAAAAAGAATGAAAAAAAAAAAAAAAGGGAAAACATCAACATAAAACCCCTTCCCCTTCCTTCAACCCTAAAGGCAATAAATGGAACAATGATTAAAATAATAATGAAAACAAATCACATGTCACATTTATCTAGAGAGTGGCAGATCATGTGGTATATTAAAAGTTGCTAAAGGTACTTGCAGAAAAACCACAATGCAAGTCATTAAGTAATGCAAAGAATGTTTCAACTGACCCAACCCTCAGGATCCCACCAAAGGACTTCATTTTTCAGCCTACAGTCACTGTGTCCTGTTCCTGCAGCGCACACTGGACAATTCACTCTCTTGGCCATTCGTGTCCACCTGGACTCGGGGAGCTGCGCTCAGCCTTGAGATTCACATGCAGGAAAACTCTTACAAGAGCCACCAGCAGAACAGACAACAGATCTGTAGTGTGACGCTTGTTTCAACCACAGAATGAACACCTAAGACCTAGGTACTCACTGCATGGAGAAGCTCACCCCCGACCACCCAGGGTGAGGGCACACTGCAGAGAAGCAGGGTGCTGGATTTACATGGCGCACAAGGTTACCGTACACCAGCACAACAAGGCAAAGCCTTCCTGAAAGCGAAAACGGGCATCAAACCACGTACAGTGGGGCCTTGAAACTAAATAACCTCTTTATCATCAAGAGCAGCTATGAGAGGGGTCCCACAGACCTGGGTCTGATTGCCAGTCTATGTATTTAAGCTTTCTGCCCAAATCTTGGGTAAGATTTTCAACCTCTACAAGACTGGTTTCACAAACCATCTTTCTCCCAGTCAGCTTTCAAACTGCCAGGGATCATCCAAAACAAAGTGAGAGGCTGACGTTTTGCTGCTAAACAAACCACTTTTGTGGTTCTATTTTAGTTCAAACAGCCTTGCAGGGAAGGTTTCAATGGCTAAGGGCTGCGATCAGTCACACCCACAAGCCAGTGCAGGCGACCGACCCTGATGCGGCAGGACCCACCAAACGGAATGAATCCACAGTATCAGCACACCATGAGCAAGAACATACAGCACCAAAAAAGGTGTCAGGAATTTAAGCTGTTAATTGTCTAGACATTCTTTGAGAGGGAAAGTCGAGGGGGAGAAGCCTTCTGACCATAGTCATACACCAGTAATAACGGTAATAATAACAAAGGGATCCGAGAGAACTTGGTAAAAGACAATAATGCCATTCTTACATTTCTAATATAAAAGTACTATGTTCTTCCAGGAACTTACCAAGTACACATAATCCACTGATATACTGTTGCCTTTTAAATCCATGTACTAAAACCCAGACTACTGATTTGTACAAATAGTGGACCAAATGCATCATCCAAAATACACCTGTATTACACAATGTGGACCAAGTACCTGGGCTTTGCTTTAAAAAAGTATTTAAGATTAAAAAAAAATATATGTAAACAAAAAATGTACAAAGCTTAAAATTAAAGGCAGCCTTTTACCTAGATTTCTAATTGCTTTGTAAATTCTAATGTGGGTCATTAAACATCCACAAGTGATTCATGTTTGAATTTACAATTTAAAGCCTCTGGATTGAAATGGTGCTCTGAACTTCTGACTTTCAACACAAGCTGAATGTCCCCATGTTCTTCCTGTGCCCAGTTTTAATTTTTAAATAAACAGCAGTGATATAAAGTCAAGCACTCCTGTTAAACTGGAGACAATTATTTAACTCCTACCTCAATCCACAAAGAAAGAACTGCCAATGAAGTGTGTGTATGTGTGTGTGTGTGTGTGTGTGTGTACACAGATCTGTGTGTGTGTATATATATATTATATATGTATACACACAGATATAGATCGGTAGATAGATATACATACATATATATCTTAAAAAAAAAAAAAAGGCAGTAACAAAAATGCAACCAAACTATGCTTGCATTGTGGCAGCAGAGTGTGTTAAGAGTGAAGGGGAAAGTGGATAAGATCTATTACAGTTTTAAATGACTATGATACTAGCTTAACTTTTACCAGACTTGCCTGTAACTCCCTTCCAAACAGACAGACTTCTTTTAAGAGGAAGGAGTTCCTTACACAAAATGCTTTGTGTTCACATAAATCTGTACGATTCAGAACAAAACCAGTTCTGCTGGCAGAGATTGTGGGTTCGCAGGGACATTTAAGCTTTCATTAAACTGGAAAGCAATCAAGTCTTTATGTCTACAAATTATACATTTAATAGTTCCACAAATTTGGTAAAGTTCGTGATGACATCTAGGATGTTTTCACCAAATCGTAGACATAAATATGGAAATCATCATCAAACTTGATGAAATAGACAGACGGTTTGGCTTCTACTTGATGAATGACCATGCCAGTCCTTTTAGAGCCATCTTCTTTGGCATATTCCACTTGTTTGCCCACCAGGCTGTCCACAACTTCTCCCGGTTCCCTTTCTGCTGGAGGTGAATCATTAGAATCGGGCATAATGCGAAGGTCGCCTTCTTTATAATCATCTAAGAGCTGGTACATGTATAAGACAGGATCTTTTTCATAGGTGATGTAAAACCATGTGTTCATGATAGGGGCGCGTGCTAAGACCATTCCCCTCCACTCGTCTTTAGAGCCGTCCTCTGTCTCAAACATGTGCTCCACTGCTTTGCCAATCATTGTGTCAGCTAGGTGCGCATCACTGATTCGAGATGTTGTTGTGGGATGTCCTTTTCTTCATCATGCTTGCAGATACACCAGCATGGCCTGCATCAGCTCTGGACCGCTGGCCAGGTGTCTTTCCGAATGGGGTCTTCATTCATCTGTATTTAAGTGAGCAGCACAGCTGCTGGACTAGGGTGAAAATTCAATATGCTCCAATTTGAAACTTTTCAGAATTTCAATGTTCTTGTTAATCCATCATCCCAAGCGCTTTTTTTTTTAAACAAGTTCAGCAAAAATACGTGAAATCTTAAGTACTCTGCTGGCCTCTTAGGCCGCCGTCTGCAGCCCTTGGGCCCTGCCGTCCCGCGCTGCGCTCCCGCCCCGGCCCGACCGAGCCAGACGGCGCCGCCCCGCCCCCGCTCCGCTCCGCGGCCGCCGCCGCCCGCCCCCGACCGCACGGCGCACGCGCACTGCGGCCGCCGACTGCACCGGCAGCGCCGCCCGGCCCCGGCCCGACGGGCCGCATTACGCAGGCGCTCCAGCTGGAGGGCCTGGAAGTTTCTTGAAAAACTAAAAATAGAGTTACCATATGATCCAGCAATTCGACTCCTGGCACATATCCAGAGAAAACCATGATTCATAAATATACATGCATTTCAGTCTTCATTGTGGCACTGTTTATATTAGCCAAGATACGGAAGTAACCCAAATGTCCATCAACAGAGGAAAGAATAAAGCAGATGTGGTACATATATAAAGTGAAATACTATTCACTCATAAAAACAAATTAAATAATGCCACGTACAGCAACATGGATGGACCTAGGGAATGTCATACTAAGTAAAGTAAGACACAGAAACACAAATATCATATGATATCATGTGTGAATCTAATTTTTTAAATGACACAAATAAACTTCTTTACAAAACAGAAACAGGCTTCTGGATATCAAAAACAAGCTTATGGTTACCACTGGAGAAATGTTGGGGGAGGGATACATTAGGAGCTTGAGATAAACATACATGACTGTCGCATCTGACTCTTTTTGATTCCATAGACTGTAGACCACCAGGATCCTCTGTCCATGGAATTTTCCAGGCCAGAATACTGGAGTGAGTTGCCATTTCCTGCTCAAGGGGATCTTCCCAACCCAGGGATCGAACCTGCTTCTCTTGTGTCTCCTCCATTGGCAGGTGGATTCTTTACCATTTACCACTGCACTACCTGGGAAGCCCACATACACAACTACTATGTATAACAGTGATAACCAAAAAGAACCTACTGTATAGCACAGGGAACACTACTCAATATTCTGTAATAACCTGAATGAGAAAAGAATCTGAAAATGAATGAATACATACGCATGTATAACTGAATCACTTTATTATACACCTGAAACTAACACAACATTGTAAATCAACTATACTCCAATAAAATAAAACAGAAAAATAATATTACCATAATATCTAGCAATCCCATTCCTGGGAATATATCCAGAGAAAATCATAATTTGAAAAATGTACAAGCACCCCAATGTTCATTGCAGCATTATTTACAATACCCAAGACATGAAAGCAACCTAAATGTCCATCAACAGAGGAATAGATAAATATGTGGTCCAGAAATACAAAGGAATATTACTCAACTATATGAAAGAATGAAAGATTGCCATTTTCAGCAACATGAATGGACCTAGGGATTGTCATACTAAGTGAAGTAAGCCAGACAAAGACAAATATATCCCTCAAACGTGTAATCTAATTTTAAAAAGTGATAAAATGTACTTATTTACAAAACAGAAAGAGTTACAGATGTTGAAAACAATCTTACAGTTACTAAAGGGGAAGTGTAGTGACGGAGGGATAAAACAGGAGCTTGGGATGGACTTACACACACCATTATATATAAAATAGATAACCAATAAGGACCTCCTGCATAGCACAGGGAACTCTAATCAATATTCTGTGATAACCTATATGAGAAAAGAAATTGAAAATGAAAATTTTCAGTTGAAAATTTATATGTATAACTGAATCACTTTGCTATACACCTGAAACTAACACAATATTATAAAACAACTATACTCCAATAAATTTTCAAAAATAGACTATCTGGGCATATATTTGAAGAAAACCATAATTTGAATAGGAACAAGCACCCCGCATGTTCATTGCAGCACTGTTTACAATAGCCAAGACATGGAAAGAACCTAAAGGTCTGTCAACATATGAATAAGATGTGATACATAAATACAATGGAAGAATACTCAGCCATAAAAAATAATGAAATAATGCCATTCTCAGCAACATGGATGGATCTAGAGATTGTCATACTGAGTGAAGTCAGACAAAGACAAATACCATAGTATATTGCTCATAGGTACAATCTAATTTTTTTTAAATGACACAGATGGACTTATTTACAAAACAGAAACAGACTCACACAGTTTGAAAACAGACTTATGGTTACCAAAGGGGAAAATCTGGGGCAGGGGGGAAACATTAGAAGCTTGAGATGAACATATGCACACCACCAATATAGAAAATAGATAACCGAACAGGACCTCCTATATAGCATAGGAAACTCTACTCAATATTCTGTAATAACCTATATGGGAAAAGAATCTGGAAAAAATTGAATGTAAGTGTAACTGAATCACTTTGCTGTATACCTGAAACCAACAAAAGACTGTAAATCAACAATCTCCAATATTTTTTCTTTTTTTGAAAAGACTATACATCTGTAACAATACCTCTGGGCAATCACCTAAGGCATGGGTGAAAAACTGTCACCTCCATAAAGCAAGGTTTCCAGTCCAAGAGCAAGGTGTTTTATCTCCTGATTCAGAGGACCCTCACTAATATAAGGTTTAATAAAGTTTTGCCACAGTGATCCAATAGCCAACTCCTATTAGGCAATCCCATACATATAACAGCCAGACATAGACAACATAGGCAAGCAAATCAAAAGGCCTGAGACCTTAACCCAGTGTTCAGAACTCTAACCCAATCCTTTGAGTACCTCAGCAGATTTAACCTCTTGCATTGTCCTCTTAGAGTGGGTCTCTAACCCACAGTTGTAGCCTTGGATTCTAACCATACAGAAGAAAATCCCCTAGGTGGGACTCTAACCCACAGTGTTGTTGTCGTTCTTCAGTCACTCTCTCATATCTGACTGTGCCATCCCATGGACTGCAGCATGCCAGGCTTCCCTGTCCTTCACTATCTTCTGGGGTTTGCTCAAATTCATGTCTACTGAGTCGGTGATGCCAGACAACTGTCTCATCCTGTCTAACCCACAGTCCTGATGAGATTATTAGACCACAGACACATTTTAACTACATTTAGCACATTTAGCTACAGGGACATTATAATGAGTTTACTCACCCCAAAGATGTCTGCTCTAGGAGCTGTTTCTTTTCTTAAAAGGGAAAGGATCCTGAGGATCCCGGAGTGCCATGGTGAGGAAGCAGGAACCCGAAAGATGACTCTCTAGACAAAACTCAATCGAGGTGGCCACTCAGGGTGTATGCTGAGGGACCCACACTCTGCCAGGGGCTACAGTGCCTCAGGCAGATGGTCACAAGTCCTAAATCTCAACTGGGCTGCTCTAACTCACTGAACATGGGCTCACTGACAGATGCACACAGAAGCCAATACTTATGGCAAGAGCTTTTGAGAAAGAGCTTTACTGCAAGGCGGACCAGTGCAGGAGGCAAGGTTTCAAATCTCTTCAGTCGAGCAGCCTGGGTGCAATCTAAGGGGTCATGGTAATTTCTAACTTAGAAGCTAATTGGCTATTCTTAAATTAGTCCACATCAGTGACTCAAGTTACTGGAAGCCAGGTTTTCCTTATTGAAGGACTTCTCACTTTGTAAATGGCTTTCGGGGCAACATTTCTCTTTGAGTTTTGCAGACTGAAGACCTTGGCTCCGGGGTCATCCTGAGGTCATGTGTTCCTTCTTGGACACATGCAGTTCTTTCTTTGTATAATGACTCAAGGTGTGATTAATCAACAACCTCAACAATCTATTTTGAGAAGGTAAAACCAGTTTAAGCTGGTCAATTGTTTCACATACTGTTTCACTAAGCCCCATGAATTCCAGCACATTACCCAAACTCCAAGACAAAGAAAATCACAGTGAACTAAAATGTTGCCTATCAAGGACGATCATGTAACATTCACACCAGAGGATGTAACATAGAATGTGCTTGAGGTAGAATCTTTCCCAGTTGGAAACAACTCAAAGTTCTTAGAATTTTTCTCGCTGACCAGTATCTTCCCTCCCAGCTACCCTTTCATCTAAATAACGAATATTTCCACGTAATTTAACTACCAACAAAAAATCTAGAACTTGCCTAGAATTTTCCCAATTACACACAAGGTAAAATAATCAAGTACCTCCTTAAGGAGTGGTCTCTTGCTTCCTCAACTCAGTGTAAAGGTCACCTTTCCAGGAGACTGTGGATTCTCTGAGGCTCTCCATCTGAGGATCTGACCGTGCTCACTCCCACTGTCTCTCTAGCCCACCAGGCAACTTCACTTGAAATGACCTCTCACTGAAGGCTCAGGGTTTTCCTAAGGCTTCAAACCTAGACAGTGTATTAAAAAACGGAGACAGCAGTTTGCTGACAAAGGTCCCTATAGTCAAGGCTATGGTTTTTCCAGTAGTCATCTATGGATGTGATAGTTGGACCATAAAGAAGACTGAGTGCTGAAGAACTGATGCTTTCGAACTGTGGTCTTGGAGAAAACTCTTGAGAGTCTCACAGCAAGGAGATCAAGCCAGTCCATCCTAAAGGAAATCAACCCTGAATATTTATTGGAAGGACTGATGCTGAATCTGACTCCAATACTTTGGCCATCTGATGTGAAGAGCCGACTCACTGGAAAAGACCCTGATGCTAGGAATGAAAGATTGAGGGCAGGAGGAGAAGGGGGCGGCAGAGGATGAGATGGTTGGATGGCATCACTGACTCAATGGACATGAGTTTGAGAAAACTCTGGGAGAGAGTGAAGGGCAGGGAGGCCTGGTAAGCTGCAGTCCATGGGGTCTCAAAGAATCAGACACAACTGAGTGACTGAGGACGCACACACACAACACCCCATGATATGTATATATCATATATTTATCCATCGATACATCAAAGGACGTTTAGGCTGCTTCCCTGTATTGGTTATTGTGAATAATGCTGCAACAAATATGGGAATGAAAATATCTCTTGGAGAGTCTAAGTTTAATTCATTTTGGATTAAAACCCAGAAGTGGGCTTGCTGAATCATATGGTAATTCAATTTTTAATTTTTTCAGGAACCTCAATACTGTTTTCCACAATGGTTACACCCATTGACATTCTTACTAACATTATAAAAGAGTTCTCTAAATGCTTGCACTTAATCATCTTACTCTGTCCTGGAGACGGAGCAAGACAATCAACTTTTCAAATTATTGTTGTGGTAAAAACACTTAACATCAGATCTACTCACTTAAATATTTTGGCACACAATACAGTAATGTTAAATACAGGCACAATGTTACACAGCAGATCTCTGGAATTTATCCATCTTAAATAACTGAAACATTATACCAAGTGAAAAGCAACTGCCCATTTCTCCCTGCCCTGGGCCCTCTGTGTTTCTATGTATATAAAGACTTTAGATACCTCACATAAGTGGAACCACCTCATATAAGTGGAACCATGCAGCATTTGTCTTTCTGTGACTGGCTTTTTCATTTAGAATAATGCCCCTGTGGTTTCTCCATGTTGTCCCATATAACAAGATTTCTTTCATTTTTAAGGTGAAATTATATCCCATTGTCTGTGTCTACCACATTTTCTTTATACATTTATCTGTTGGTAGACATTTAGGTTGCTACCATATTTTGGCTATTGTAAATAATGGTGCAATGAACACAGGAGTGAAGATGTCTCTTCGAGATACTGATTTCACTTCCTTTGGATGTACAATTGACCTTTGAACCATGTGGAGCTTAGAGGCACCAATCCCCCCCATGGAGTCATAAATCTCTGTATACTTTTGACTCTGCCCAAACTTAACTAATAATAACCTATTGTTAACTGGAAGCCTTACTGATAAACAGTCAATGCATATTTTGTATGCTATAAGTATTTGGTTCATTCAAAAGCATCAGTTCTTCTGTGCTCAGCTTTCTTTATGGTCTAACACTCATATCCATACATGACTTCTGGAAAAACCATAACTTTGACTAGACAGACTGTTGTCAGTAAAGTAATGTCTCTGCCTTTTAATATGCTGTCTAGGATGGTCATAGCTTTTCTTCCAATGAGCAAGTGTCTTTTAGTTTCATGACTGCAGTCACCATCTGCAGTGATTTTTGGAGTCCCCCAAAATAAAGTCTCTCACCGTTTCCATTGTTTTTCCATCTATTTGCCATGAAGTGATGGGACTGGATGCCATGATCTTCATTTTTTGAACGTTGAGTTTTAAGCCAACTTTCTCTCTCCTCTTTCACTTTCATCAAGAGGCTCTTTAATTCTTCTTTGCTTTGTGCCCTAAAGATGGTATCATCTGTGAATCTGAGGTTACTGATATTTCTCCCTGCAATCTTGATTCCAGCTTGTGCTTCATCCAACCCAGCATTTTGCAAGATGTACTCTGCATATAAGTTAAATAAGCAGGGTGATAATATACAACCTTGCTATATTCCCTTCTTTCTAGTTGATGTAGCTATAAGTATTAGCTACTATATTCTTACAATAATGTAAGCTAGAGAAAACAAAATGTTATTAAGAAAATGTTGAGAAACTATATTCAGAGTACTGTATTTATCAATATTGTAAGTTTACTGCATGCATTTGCAAGAATTATCTGTCAGTACATACATCTATATTGCCTTATATGACATGAAAGACTACAGATACAAAACATTAAATATCAAAAATGAAAAATGATGTGAAAAGCAATTCATATTTAGTTACAGGTATAATGATTCAAGCATTGACAAAGAAGAAGCAGCAATATGATTGCTTTACAGTAGCCTAGTGTAATTGATAGGATTGCTTCATGGTAGCCAAGCATATATAGTAATGAATGGATCACTAAAAATTTTTATATCCTATACTATTTCAGTCATATTTATAATAAAGTACTGAAAACATTGTTACTATAAGAGAAAACACTTACCTGTGATGACAGGCTGATGTGCAGTTTATCCATCCACAAGAGAGAGATGGGACAGTGTATAGTAATATAATTCTTTGAAAGCAAAACTATAAGACAGAGAATATAAACATTATTAATCTTATATTAAATGTCACTCATCTTCTGCCTATGTAATGGTAGGCTATCCACTTCAATACAAGTCTTGCACGCTGTGTTCTACAGGACAATTACTTAGCTGGTGGTGATGATGAAGGTGATGATGACACAGAAGCATCTCATACAGTCCTTGCCATAGAGTTATTAGCTCTTAGCACAAGACACTCACACACATACTCAGCAGATGAGATTATTACATGTATGGCACAATGATTATTTACTATTCATTGAGTGGAAGTGGATCATCATGAAGGTCATCATTCCTATCACCTTCATGCTGAGTAGGCTGAGGAGGAGGAGGAAGAGGAGGGGTTGACCTTGAAGAGTGGCAGAGATGGAAGAGCGGAGGAGGTGGAAGGGGAGGCAGGAGAAGCAGGCACACTCAGTGTACCTTTATGGAAATACATTGTAATTTCTGTCTGAAGATTTTGCTTTTTCCTTTCTCTAAAAATGTTTCTGTGTATTATCAGTCCTCCTTCCACCATTTGCTTTTGTTTCAGTGCCCTTATCATAGACGGGTCCATGCCATACAAGAGTCAAAAGCAGTCTTTGGTACTCAGAATGCTTTTGCCAGATTGTCTAATGTCAATTTGTCTTCTGGCACTGCTTCTTCTATGTCTTCTTCCTCATCATCCAGCTCTGGTTCAGAACCACTCATCTCCATCAAGTCGTATTCTGTTAAGTCCTCTGCTGTAGGGTCTGCTAGCTCTTGGATAGTTCCAAGATCCATATTTTGGGACTCTTCACCCCCTCCCACCTTTTCATGCTATATCCACAGTCTCTTTCATGATTTTCTTAACTGGCAATGTCACAAATCCTGTGAAGGCATGCACAACACCTGGACAGTTTTCTTTAGCAGGAATTTATTGTTCGGGACTTTCATGGGTTTTTTTTGGTAACAACAATCGCATCTTCAGTCATGTAATCTGTCCAGACTTCGTGATGTTCTATCAGGGTTCTCTTCCACAGCATTGACAATCATTTCCATAGAGTACCATGTGCAATGACACTTAAAGTTCCCTTTGACCCTCTGATCTATAGGCTGACTTAGAGATGTTGTGTTTAGGGGAAAGGAGACACTTTGACACCTTCAACGTTGAACACACAGGGTTCTGGGTGGCCAAGGCATTTTCCAGTAACAAAAGAATTTGAAAAGGCAGTCAATAACCAGCAAGGTACTTCCTGAATTCAGGGACAAAGCACTGATGAAACCAATCCCCCCAAAGATTCCTGCTGCCCGGCCCTCTTGTTGTACAACTGAAACACTGACAGATGGTGTTTATCGTTTCCCTTTAAAGCTCAGAGTTAGCCGCTCTATAGGTTATGGGAGTCCTGATCATTTGCACAAAACCCTAATGACATTTGCACAAAATCATAGAATTAGCCTATCTCTTTCTGTCTCAAATCCTGGAGCTCATTTCCCTTCCTTACCAATGAATGTACTTTGTGGCATTTCATCCAGAATAGGGCACTTTCATCTGCCTTAAAACCTGTCCAGACAGATCTCCTTTCTCCTCAATTATTTTCTTTTTTACATTTTATTGGAGTATATTTGATTTACAGTGTTGTGTTAGTTTCAGGTGTACTGCAAAGTGATTCAGTCATTCATATCCATATATTAATTCTTTTAGAGAATCTTTGGTCATATAAGTTATCACAGAACATTGACTTTCCTGTTCTATACAATAGATCCTTGCTGGCTATCTATCTTAAATACAGTACTGTTTATATGTTCATCCCAAACTCCTGATTTAACCCTCCCTGCCATGCTTCCTCCTTGGTAACCATAGGTTCGTTTTTTGATATTTGTTCACTCTTTTTCTATTTTGTAGATAAGTTTATTTTTATCATTTTTTAAAATTATATTTCCATATTTGAGTGATGTGATATTTGTCTTTGTCTGACTTCACTTAATATGAAAATTTCAAAGTTGTCCATTTTCTCCACTTTTACTCAACATGATTTCAGAAGTCCTAGCCGTGGCAATCAGAGAACAGAAAAAAAATAAAAGGAATCCAAGTTGGAAAAGAATAAAACTGGCACTGTTTGCAGATGACATGATACTAGGCATAGAAAAGCCTAAAGTTGCTGTGAGAAAACTACTAGAGCTCATTAATGAATTGGTAAATTTGCAGGATACAAAATTAATACCCAGTGATTTTCTTAATGACATGTGGGAAACCACTGTTGCCTCTTGTTTGCAAAACCTGCTTCCCCTATTATTTTGATATTTTAAAGTCAAACCTTTTTCTGAAATTATCAGATCATCCTTCACTGGCATTAAATTTTCCAGCTTTAGATCCTTCACCCACTTTTGCTTTAGGTTGTCATAATGACTTTGATTTTTCTTCAATCACATTAGAGTCTATAGATATGCCTTTCTTATAACAATCCTGCACCCACATACAAGATATATTTTCAATATAAGATAAAAATGTATTTCACAAAAATCACAAGATTTTCACACCTGCTGGTGTAGCTGCAGTGATGGCTTCATAAATTTCCTTTTCTTTTTCTTACAGTAGTCCTTATGCTGGATTCATTCATCTGTAATGGTGGCAACCACGACTGCAGATCCAAACTAGTATACAATTAGCAATTCAACTTTTTTGCATAATGTCATGACTTCTCTCTGCTTCTTGAGAGCACTTCCAGCACCACTAGCAGCACTTCACATGAGTCCTACTGTGTTACACAAAGTTTATGGTATCGTACTACACAGAGTAAGAAATAGCTGTGAACCATTGGTGATCACATTTTTTGAGATAACAGTTTAGTATAGAAACTGTTCATCAGAGATGAATAGTGCTATTCATGGTCTGTAAGTGTGTGTGTGTGTGTGTGTGTGTGTGTTGTTTTTACCCATTTCAAGTGCAGATGATCTAAATTTTATGCTTACCTGTGGTACTGCAGTTTCTTAATTGGATTCTGGACCTTCTATAGAGGTTATTTTGCTACTTATATAATTTTAAAATCTGGGTTGCTGAGGGGAAACAGGGGCTGGGAATTCCTGTTCCACTGTATTGCAGATGCCACACAGACAAGACCTTTTTTTAAATTTCCTGATATGAACAATTTTACTCATTGTCCATTATCATTGGCAAGAAACTCCCAATTCTTTTGACATGTCATCTTGTTCTGAACCGCAAAAGGAGATTCAAGGATTTCTGACTCATTATACAAAATATAAAAACCTTTGTACTTATACTGAAACAGCAATAAATGATCCCACTTATTGCTTTGTTCATAAACACAAATATGGATGTCAAATTAACCTTCAATTACAAGAAGAGTATTTCAATAGTGCCAAAAAGAAAGCCCTAAACAGAAAAAGATACATCTCCCAGTTACTGAGGTCAAGCAAGAACAAAAAAAGACATAAAATGTGTTCCCTTAAGCTCCATCTTGGCACTCAATTACTTCAAATACTTCCTTCTCTTTTCAACATCAAGATGAAGGATCTGTCCTGGATGTCACTATGTGGGAGGAGCTAGAGGACTTAGATCTGGAATGTGCCCTGCCCCTGGCAGTAGCACTCTCTCTTAGCTCTCAAGGCTTCTCTCTTCATCCTATGATGGAATTCAGGACCTCCAAGGGCTGACAGCAGGAAGTGGACACTACAGAACCCCGGTCGTTCTGGGTGGCTATTTCTTTCACTTCTTTTAAGGGGCTTCACAAATATATCTGACAATTCCTACTCTGACCTGAGATTGCCCTCCTTAGACCAAAGGTCTCAAGTCCCTGACAATTGTACTGACACAACAGAGAAAATAGATGTTCAGCTTGAGAGTGCTGCCTGGAGCCTTCTTTCACCTAATATTCTGGGGTGTTGCATTCCTCATTCCAGATGTATGGGTGTCTTCCTAAAGGCCCTTGCCCCTTTGAGTAAAGCCTTCTTGGGAAATGCCACATCCCTGAAAGACCCTGAGTACTTTCTCTACTGCAGACCTTGCAGAGAAGGAATCCCTGTCCCAGGAGTGATAAGAGATGGGAAATCCATGGCATAAGTAAGGGGGCCCAGGTAGAGACCTGTGAGAGAAACAAAACGTGGTAACCTGTCCCTTCTCTCCTTCAGCCAGACTTCTCAGGAAACCTCTGTTCTAATAAGTAAACTTTATCTTTTAGATCTAATAGATATTTCTTTATACAAAGAAATGGCTGTGAGATGATTTTTTTGAGTCCCTTACTGATCTTATAAGCTTATCTGAAACTTAAAACTTTCAGATCTATTAAGATGTTTGAAACCTCATATGTATGGATAGATGATCCTACTGTCAGCAAATACTATCTCTTTTTTCCTCTCTTCATATGTCACATTTATTTTGGCATTATTACTATTATTGCTCTGGCTATGTATTTCAATATAATAGGTCAACCTGAGAGTCCCTCTTCTTATTGCTTCCAATACATTTCGCAGTAATGAGAATAAGAAGGGAATTAAGGGAACAAGGTCAGCTCAGGCTTGCAGGAGTGAGAGGGTGAGCTTTAGACTAACTCAAATCAAGGGCCTATGACCATCCCTGTCACTTGAGCAGCTATGGGAAATTTGTCATGTCATTAAACTCTCTGAGAGAGCCTTGGGCTCGTTGACTCTGAAGGGAGTTTGGCAAGCCCTGCCTGGAAGGACTGGTGGCATGTGGTGGTAACTGTAAAGCATCTGCCACAGTGCCTGGCAGGCACCATATCCCTCCTTTCTCATGACTGGTGGCTGTACTTTCCAACGAAGACCTGGCCTCCCTTAGGCCTGATATAGGGCTTCCCCGGTGGCTCACCAGTAAAGTGTCCGCCTGTGATACAGAAGCTGCAGGAGATGCAGACTCAGTCTCTGGGTCAGGAAATCCCCTGGAGGAGGAAATGGCAACCCACCCCAGAATTCTTCCTTGGAATATCCCATGGACTAAGGAGCCTGGTGGGCCACAGTCCATGGAGTCACAAGGGAGTCCGACATGGCTTAGCAATTCAACAAGAAGAAGGAGGCCTGGTATAAAGATGTGAGGGAGAGCCTTGCCTGACAGTCTTCCCCTGAGCTTTCTAGAACTGACATCAAAGGGCAGGGCATGACTCTCTTTAGTCCCCTCTATTCAGGGATGAGTAGACCCCTCAACCTTCACTTGGACTTCACAATTTGACTTCTGCTGAGGCCTGGGGAATCCCCTCCTTCTTGACCTGAGGCCTACCTCCTCATAGTAAGACCCATATCTCCCTGTGAGCCTGGAGGAGGAGACAGGATGGCCTTATCTAGCCACCCCTGCCCATAGTCTCACAAGAATGAAAGCTGTGGAAAGCTCCTTGAGGATGATAGACGTTCCTCTCAGGGTCCCAAGTCAGGGTCCAAAATTTGACTCTCAGCCAAGCCCAAAACTCCCCCCTCTGTTGACATGGGAACACCACCATTAGACCAAAGTCCTAACTTTCCTGCTGCTCCTTGGTCAGAACTGAAGGGCCCCTTGGCCTGACAACTCTGCCTGAGGCCTTCTAGGCTGAGAGTAGGGAACATACTGTGTGGCCACCCTGGTATGTGTGTTCCCTCATTCTTTACTGTCCTCACCCTGTCTTGGAAATAACCTTGAAATATTCACTAACTGGAAACATACCCTGACTTTCCTTAAAGCTTCTCCACCCAGGCCACTAATTCCCTTATCCCTGAGGAAGAAGAGCAGTTTGCCTCATGGGCCACCACAGGCCATGGTCTTTTGAGGCTAACCGCAGTGGAAGGAATATGTTCTGCCTCCACTGTTTTGAGGCAGATGGTCTTTTCAAGTCTTCAGGTTCCTTACCTTGACTTCTGGCACAACCTGGAAATCATCCTTCTGCTGAACTGTGGCTGCTCCCTTTGATCAGGATGAGGTTCGTTACCTCCATGTGATCCTCTGGGAGGAAGTGAGTAGGACTCACCATGTCACCAGGCCTACATGGCACAGTCTAAGGCCCAACAACAGGGACAGTGCCCTCTGTAGCCCCCTTCTTTCTGGGAAGGATCATTTGTTGTTGGTCAGTATCATCAGTTGACTCCTGTTAGGAACTGTGTACCCTTCCTCAGCTGATAGAGGCTTCCTCCATTAGTCCAAGGATTTTAATGCCCTGAAGCCATTTTCCTTCAGGAAATAAGGGATACACTTACTCTGAAATCCCTGCCTGTTCCCTCCCAAGGCCCATTACATTTGAAGGACTTTCTAAGAATTTATCTGTAATGGGGTAGTTGGCTGCCACACTCCTCATACAGGACTGTGCAAATGTCATGCCTGGGATTTCCACTCTCTGATGAAGAGCCAGCCTATAAACCAAGGTCATCGCCTTGAAACCCTGCAGGCAGAAGTCACGGGGCCCTTGAGCTGGCCAGCACTTCTCTCTGCCTCCCAGGGCTCACTGGAGAAGATGGGCTAAGTGTAGCCCTGTTGGTTGTGAGTTGAGGGGCTTCCATGTTCACACCCTGAGTCTTCACTTTGACTCTGCACCCTTCCTGGGGCTCTATTCTCTGCTGATTCCCAATGTCCCCACCTTCCTGGGACCTGAGTTTAAAGTGTTAACCACAGCAGCCCAGATAGTTCTGGACTTCATGGGCTTGCCAATGAGGACGGGTCTTTACAGGATCCTTGTGTTCTGGATGGGTCTTTCCATCATCCTCATTCAGGTTAATCACCATCATTTCTGAGATTCTCTCTACCAACCTCAGAACTCTGTGCCAAGACCAAGTTTCTTAGGTTTCTGAGAAGCCTGAAGAATAAGTGAGGCTATGCTAAGGCTAATAGGCTTAGCCTAACAGTTCTGAATTCCTCTGTTTCTGAGAGCAGAAGGGAATGCTGTACCAGTGACCATCATCCTCCATATTCTGGGGTGTTGCTCTCCTGAATCCTCCTACATGGGGCCCTCATCTTGCTTTCTGTGTCTTGGATTAAAGGCCTTTGGGGAAATTCCACGTCTCTACAAACTCTTGAGCTATGCTTGCTCTGCAGTGCTACAGAGAATGGGTCCCTCTCCCAGGAGTGATGGGAGATGGAGAAGCTATAGTCCAAGGCAGGAGTCCCAGGACAGGTGGTAGTCCTTTAGGGAGAATAAAGTAGATCTATCTCATCAGCCAGGTGAAGGTTCTCATGTCATTTCTCTTCTGATAGGTTTACTTTCTACAGGGAAGAGACTGTAAGCATGACATGGAGACTCCTTGGTCTTCAAAGGTTATCTAACGGTTGGCCAATGTACATGCTTATACTGTCTCTGAATATTGTTTCTTTCACTTATCTATGAGTAATGAATAAGGGATACACATCTTTGGTTAAGTATATTTGGTATTCTTACTGTTCTGGCTACACACTTTGATCCAGTAGCTTGAGCACAAGGGCATTCTTTTCTATCACCTAGGACAAATTTTGGAGTACTGAGAAAAGCACTGAAATAAAAGAAACAGGGTGGGGACTTTCCCGGTGGTCCACTGGCTAGTACCCCAGGCTCCAATGCAGGGGGCCCAGGTTTGATCCCTGGTCATGGAACTAGACCACACGTGCAGCAACTAAGATCCAGCACAGCCAAATAAACAAATGAATAAATAGTAAATAAATAAGGAAAAGGAAATGTCAAATGTTAAAAGTACTTGTTAAAAAAAAAGACAAGGGTATGTCTCAGGTTGCGGGGAGAACAACAGTAGGAGTGCTAAAGTAGTTTAGAGCAGGAGTTTATTCCCTGATGTCATTTACCAGCCTTATGTATTTCGGCACAAAACCAAACTCTATGAGCCTTGGGCTCTCCACTGTGAAGTAAGTTTGATAAGCCCTTTCTTGTCAGATTGGTGGAATATAAGTATTTATGGAAAGCTTCTGTCATGGCACCTGCCTCTATTGAGACATTAGAAGCAATGGCAGTTATTACTATGATTATCTTGACCTCAGATGTTACATCAGCTGGATTTTTTTTCATCTATCAGATGTCAGAAACTATGCAGTGCATAAATGCAAAAAAAAAAAAAAAAGACCCAACCTCCCAAATCAGCCAAAATTCCGCTTAGTAATGAAACCAATACAGTATGTTCTCTCCAACCCCTGTTTACCCTGCTTCTTTCTTGTTCTTCTTGAAGTAGACAGTATCTCAGCCTCTTCCATAGAATGACAGCATCTCTGAGAAACTATAATGAATGGACAAAGGCTAGGACTTTTTTTGACTAAACATCACCAGTAGAAGCATGAAGACTTCTTAAGAGCAGATTCTCAATGTTTGTGTAAAAGAAGAGCCATGAATAAATCATTTGCTGTCATTTATATTCTCAAACATTCTTGAAAAACATAAACCATAAGCAGATGCAAGTATGTATCTTTTACATTTGCGAAAAGGGAGACTAAACACAGAGTTAAAGCAAGCCAAAAAGGAAGAAATTTCAGCTATCTCCCTAACAATGTATCGATGTTCTGAGCCTCCATTAGTGTGGTGACTTTCACATTTCTAAGGACACTCTTATCCTAAAGTGATGTTATTGTCATCCTGGATCACGAAAGTGATGTGAGGATTTCCAATATTTATTTCAGAAAACAAAATTCTTACTCCTAAATTAGACAAACAGCAAACTGTGTGTGACCCATGTTATTCATATACTTATGTCATGAATCTAAATAAACTCTGTTGAAAAATTTTAAGAACTGGAAATTGGGGGACATAAAGTCAACAAATTATTGATGCATATCAGGAACACAGGTTGACAGGCTTCTCCGGCCACAGAGTGAACAGGCTTCAGACCACACTAGGGGTGAGATGAGCGGCTGGATGCGGCCCTGGGGTGCGCAGTAGCCGAGGAAGAAGGGCCAGCGGTGGCCAAGGCAGTAGTGCCAGGCCCGGTTGAGGCAGTAGTGCCAGGCCCGGTTGAGGCAGTAGTGCCAGGCCCGGTTGAGGCAGAAGGGCCAGCACTGGCTGAGGCAGAAGGGCCAGCACTGGCTGCAGCTCTGGCTCTGGTGCTCTCTACTTCCTCTCTCCAAGCCTCCTCATAATTCGGTGGGAGGGCAGTATGGGCGGAACTGTTGACCTTGGCCAAAAACTCCAGGACTTTGGTCTTGCTGGATTCTGCGAGCGCTTTAGGACCCCACAGGAACTCATAGCGAGGGGGATCGCTGCCGGGCACCTGGCGGTACTCCAGGAACTCTTCCTGCACCAGATCTTCTGTGATGAGCTTCCGGGGGTCTCCAAAGATGAAGTGATTTCTTCCATCATAGATGCCCAGCATATTCAGGAACTTCCAGATCTTCTCTTCAGGGGCATGGTTGCCATTCAGGTAGATGACACCTAGCAGAGGCATCAGAAGACCATTCTTCGGCAGCCCCCAATCACCTCTCATAGACTCACTGTCGCCGAGATCTAGGTTGCTCACCAAGGTATAGGAGTGACTGTTGGGCCTGACTTCCTTCAGCACCAGGCCAAATACCAGCTCCATGCGCTCAGAGGCCCTGCTGAGGATCTCAGGGAATTGCTCCCTGTACCTTTTATTGATTGCCTTCAGCATTTCGGACCTCTTAATGAGCTCCCTCACCTTATACTTATACAGCATGTACTGCACCAACATCTCTGCCTTTCTGGTCAGAAGATCTGTGCGAGCACTCTCAGCAGCTGAGGCCTGGGAGGAATTTTCACCTCCCTGAACCTGGCCCTTGGCACCTACACCAGATCTTGAGCGTGCTTTGCCACCTGCACCAGCTCTTGAGCGTGCTTTGCCACCGACACCAGATCTTTTGCGTATAGCACCTGTAGCAGCACTGGTGGTGCCTTGGGCTCCCTGAGGCCCTTTGGGGGTGCCAGCAGCAGATGAGCTTGAGGGAGCGCTCTCTGCATCAGGAGGGGAGGCGGAGGCAGTCTCCTCTCCCCGAGATGTGGTGGCCTGATCATGAAGACCCTGGGTCTCAGCCCGGGCCTGGCGACGTTTCTCACGAGCACGGTTCTTACTCTTCTGCCCACGGGGCATGATGGCTGTGGACAGGAACCGCAGGCAGGAATCTGGGCCAATAGGGGATTGGGGCACCTGGAGGATGAAAAATGAGGTGATATGAGCACCTTAAAACAGGGAGATTCTACCTTGACTTAATCAAAGGCCGCCTCTGCAGGTGTCCTTGAGGATACTGCCCGGGGAACCCACAAGGCGCCTGTTTTCCTGCTTAGCCTGTCCCCACAGAATCCCACAGAGGAAGAACAGAGGCCTTAGTTTTCCTCTGCATCCGCTCAGCCCTGCTTTGGGCTTACTCAGGTGACAGCAGGCGCTAGCAGTGGGGTTTTCTACATTTTACTTCAGTATTATCACGTCAAGTCCTGGCGGAGCCTGGGCACCCTTCCCTCTGCTACTCTGATGTAGACACTTTATACCTCCACATGATCCAGAAGCAAGTGAAGGGATGCCTCAGTCTACCTCCCTGTCAGGAGATAGATACCCAGTGCTGAGAGCTCAGTAGGGTCTTTTCTATCCTGAGTTCACTGGGATCATCATCCACGGTCCTTATCTTGGCTCCTTAAAATGTTCGGCACCATTCTCCATTTGCTGACTGGTGGCTGCACCTTCAGACTGACATTTCCCCTCCCCTAGACTTTGTACAAAACAGGAAAGAAGGTGCTCAACCTCACAGCCCATCCCTGACATTTCCTGGGCTGAAATCCGAGGGTCGGGATGGATGCACTGAGTCCTCACTCACGTTCCTCAATTGAGCTCCTGGTAGAGAAGCTCAACTTTCTCCTGAAGTGATGACTGCTTGATAGTAAGAGCCAACCACCCTGTGTCCCAAAAATACGAAGTGAAGATGACCTTATCTTACCAAACACGGTCTCCTGAGAACAAAATCTGTTGCAGGCAGGTTGATGTCCCTGTGGACTCTCACAAGATCTCAATTCAAGGTCTAAAATATTTTTTTGCTTCTGTTTTTTTCTATATGTCTTTTAGAAAATAAATTTATTTTTTACAGTACTACAATATTAATTTATAATATTCTACCATTTTCTGCCACACATCAATATGAATCAGCCACAGGTATATCTTATGTCTCCTCCGTCTTGAAACTCCCTCCCACGTCACACCCCTCTTAAGTTATCACAGAGCACTGGGTTTGTGCTCTCTGTGTCATATGACTAATTTCCTCTATCTATTTTACATATGGTAATGTGTATGTTTTCAATATTACTCTTTCAGTCTGCCCCTCCCTCTGCCCTTCCCCCACTGTGTCCACGAGTGTGTTCTCTGTCTGCATCTCCACTGCTGCCCTGCAAATAGGTTCATCAGTACCATCTTTCTAGATTTCATATATATGCATTAATATATGATATTGGCTTTCCTCTTTATAACTTAATTCATTCTGCATAAAAAAACTAGGAATAAAACTACCACATGAGCCAACAATCCCACTACTGGACATATACCCTGAGGAAACAGTAACGGAAAAAGACACTTGTACTCATGTTCACTGCAGCACTATTTACAATAGCCAGGACATAAAAGTAATCAAGGTCTACAATTAACTCATGACAGGGTCTAAGATTTCTCCCTCTGCTGACCACTCCATTCAGACCAAGATCCTTACTTCCCCTTCCCTATTAGCCCACAGTGGGAACTGACCTGTATCCTTGAGGTCTCCCAGGGATGACGACAGAGAGATGTGGTCTGAATGACGTGGTGTGGAACATCCACAGCCCTCAAGATTCTCACCATCCACCAGGAAACCTGAAACCCTCCCTTGCCAACCTGAGGCTGCCCCCATTGATCTGGTCTCTCACTTCCCTGAGATGTCCTGGGAAGTGTCATGTCAAAACTTCCGATTCTCCTAGTCCTGAAAATAGGACTGGCACTTTATGCGACTCCATTTTAACGGGAGGAGCCCCCTCACGGTCATTAATGGCGTCACAGCCATTAATATTGTTGGGGACTAGGTCCCTTTGTTGAACTGGGTTTATTTCATTAGAGCAAGGCTCTCACCTCCCCGATACCACCTCCAGAGGACACCAGGGGGCACCACAGTTGGCCAGCTCTACCCGGGGCCTCCCAGAGCCCAGTAGAGAGGAGCCGCTCAGTGTGGCGCACTTGTGGTGTCGAAGTCTGCTCATCGGCCCTCAGGGCCATTATCTAGGACCTAGAGCTCCTGCGCAGGTAGAATCCAGGCCTACCCCCACAGACCAATGCCTTCGCCTGAGACACGCTAGACCGCATTCAGCCGATAGCTCTGAGGGACTCATAAGAGCCATATTAGAGGGGTGGGATGTGGATGGGTCACTTTTATTACTGGGAGAGTTGGGAAAGTCCTTTAAACTACATTCAGGTCCTCACCTTGGCTCCCGACGAGTCCTGACACTGAACAGACGCAGAACAGATGCCGCGGCTACCGGTCGATCCACTCGCTTTCAAAGCGGAAGTGGAGGGGAGCTGTGTAAGGTCCTACGTGGGGTCTCCCAGGGATGACGTCAGGGGCGGCATGCTACGGGAACCCACTAGTTCAATATTCATCTGTCCTTAGGTCCTCCTTGTGCGGCGTATCAGAGCCTAGGACGCCTCCTTCTATGAATCCAAGTCTTCCAGCTCCCAAACAAAGCCCTCGCCTTCCCAAGTCCCTAGTAGAAGGAGCCCAGCTCTGCTCTGAGCATCTCTGCTTGTCAGGTGCATCGCCATTCTGTGAGCCGCCCTCGTTGGCGGAGAGATCCTCTCACTAGCACTGATGGTTCTCTCCTTAAGTCCAGTTATGATCAAGACACCACCACCTGCAGATCTGGGTTCTGATCTGGCTAGGGGAGACTCAGCCCTCACTAAGATCACACAGGTTGAATGAGGGGACAATTCAGAAGTAGCTCTTCTGGGTCTCTCAGGGCTAAGAATTCATAGAATTGTTTGGCTCCCTCTCCAGGGGTCCCCTCTAACACTCAGCATCGCATGTGAGATCCACCTTGGGCTCAGGTCCATCCCTCTGCGAAAATGTGGCTGATTGTATTAGAGGTCTCACCTCACTAAGACCTTCTAGACTGAAATCAACCTGACATCTGTGCCCAGAGCTTCCTGGGGAGCACAGCATCAGATATTTTCCAGGGCCTCCTTTTATAGTGTGTGCTACCATGAGTCCACTTTCTGGTCCTCACATTGACACGTGACGAATCCTGTAACTCCACTCTCTGTTTTATGAAGCTTCTTGTCTTACATCAAGGTCCTAGTCTCCTAAGAATTCCAAATGGGAAGTCAGGGTGATCCTAGTGTGATCCTAGTCCATCACGGCCTCTGAGAAAAGACAGTGGGGATGCAAATTGAGTCCTTCTGGATTCCTCCTGCTCAGCATCCTTACTACATCTACCACAGTCAGGGACTGCTACTTCTACTGATCTAAGATTCCTCTTCTTAGTCTTTGGGTGACCCCTATATTCAGGGATGATTGTCTCCTCAGCCCTCCTTCATGGAGGTTCCCATATCAGCCTCTGTCCCTAGATTAAAAGCTTCCTGGGAAATGCATATTCCTACAAACAGTGAGCAGTTACCCTCTAGCAAATCTTGGAGAAAATGGGTCTCAGTCCCAAAAGTGATGTAAGATTAGGAAAATGCAGCAGAAATCAAGGAACTCAGGACAGATGTTATGATGTCAGAGAGATATAGGTGATATATTCCTGCTCTTCAGCCAGATTTATGGTATGTGCTTAATCGCTCAGTCATGTCCCACTCTTTGTGACCCCATTGACTGTAGCCTGCCAGGCTCCTCTGTCCATGCAGATTCTCCAGACAAGAATACTGAAGTGTGTTACATGCCCTCCACCAGGGGTTGTGCCCAACCCAGAGACTGAACCAAGGTCTCCCGCATTGAAGGCACATTCTTTACCATCTGAGCCACCAGATTTAGTTCTAAAATATTTACTCTTGGCACCTCCCTGTTGGTCCTTTTGTTATGTGCTCCTTTTGTTAAGCTGAGCACCAAAAAATTGATGCTTTTGAACTGTGGTGTTGGAGAAGAATCTTGAGAGTCCCTTGGACTGCAAGGAGATTCAACCAGTCCATCCTAAAGGAGATGAGTCCTGGGTATTCATTGGACAGACTGATGCTGAAGCTGAAACTCCAATTCCTTGGCCACCTCATGCGAAGAGTTGACTCACTGGAAAAGACCCTGATGCTGGGAGGGATTGGGGGCAGGAGGAGAAGGGGACGACAGAGGATGAGATGGCTGGATGGCATCACTGAATCGATGGACATGAGTCTGAGTAGACTCGAGGAGTTGGTGATGGACAGAGAGGCCTGGCATGCTGCGATTCATGGGGTCACAAAGAGTCGGACATGACTGAGCAACGAACTGAACTTAACTGAACTGAAAGCATTCTATAGATTCAAGATAATCCCTATCAAGCTACCAATGGTATTCTTCACAGAACTAGAACAAATAATTTCACAATTTGTATGGAAATAGAAAAAACCTCAAATAGCCAAAGAAATCTTGAGAAAGAAAAATGGAACTGGAGGATCAACCTGCCTGACTTCAGGCTCTACTACAAAGCCACAGTCATCAAGACAGTATGGTACTGGCACAAAGACAGAAATATAGATCAATGGAACAAAATAGAAAGCCCAGAGATAAATCCACATACCTATGGACACCTTATCTTTGACAAAGGAGGCAAGAATATACAATGGAAAAAAGACAAACTCTTTAACAAGTGGTGCCGGGAAAACTGGTCAACCACTTGTAAAAGAATGAAACCAGAACACTTTCCAACACCATACACAAAAATAAACCCAAAATGGATTAAAGAGCTAAATGTAAGACCAGAAACTATAAAACTCCTAGAGGAGAACATAGGCAAAACATTCTCTGACATAAATCACTGCAAGATCCTCTATGAACCACCTCACAGAATATTGGAAATAAAAGCAAAAATAAACAAATGTGACCTAATTAAACTTAAAAGCCTTTGCATAACAAACGAAACTATAAACAAGGTGAAAAGACAGCCTTCAGAATGGGAGAAAATAATAGCAAATGAAAAAACAGACAAAGGATTAATCTCAAAAATATGCAAGCAACTCTTGCAGCTCAATTCCAGAAAAATAAGCGACCCAATCAAAAAATGGGCCAAAAATCTAAACAGACATTTCTCCAAAGAAGAAACAGATGGATAACAAACACATGAAAAGATGCTCAACATCACTCATTATCAGAGAAATGCAAATCAAAACCACAATGAGATACCATTACACGCCACTAAGAATGACTGCTATCCAAAATCTACAAGCAATAAATGCCGGAGAGGGTGCAGAGGAAAGGGAACACTCTTACACTGTTGGTGGGAATGGAAACTAGTACAGCCATTAGTACAGTGTGGAGATTCCTTAAAAAATTGGAAAGAGAAATGCCATATGACCCAGCAATCCCACTCCTGGGCATACACACCAAGGAAAGCAGAACTGAAAGAGACACGTGTACCTCAATGCTCATCGCAGCACTGTTTATAATAACCAGGACATGGAAGCAACCTAGATGCCCATCAGCAGATGAATGGATAAGGAAGTTGTGGAACATAAACACAATGGAATATTATTCAGTTATTAAAAAGGAATCATTTGAATCAGTTCTAATGAGGTCGATGAAACTGGAGCCCATTATACAGAGTGAATTAAGCCAGAAAGAAAAACACCAATACAGTATACTAACGCATATATATAGAATTTAGAAAGATGGTAATGGTAACCCTATATGCAAGACAGAAAAAGAGGCACAAATGTATAGAACAGACTTTTGGACTCTATGGGAAAAGGCGAGTGTGGGATGATCTGAGAGAACAGCATTGAAACATGTATATTATCAAGTGTGAAACAGATAGCCAGTCCAGGGTGGATGCACGAGACAAGTGCTCTAGGCTGCTGCACTGGGATGACCCAGAGGGATGGGATGGGGAGGGAGGCAGGAGGGGGGATCAGGATGGGAAACACATGTAAATCAATGGCTGATTCATGTCAATATATGGCAAAAACCACTACATTATTGTAAAGTAATGAGCCTCCAACTAATAAAAATAAATGAAAAAAACTTTTTTAAATTACCACATAAGCCAACAATCCCACTACTGGGCATATCCCCTGAGGAAACAGTAACTTAAAAAAGTCTTCTACTCCAAAGTTTGTTGCAGTACTCTTTACAATAGCCAGGACATAGAAGCAACCAAGGCCTACATTTGATTTATGACAGGATCTAAGATTTCTCAGTGTGCTGACCACGCCCCTCAGACCAGGGCAGAGTGCTCAGAGGGGACTTGCATCCCCTTTAGGCTGCAGTGGGAACCGCCATGTATTCTTGAGGTCTCAAAGGGATGATAACAGGGAGGATGTGGTCTGAATGATGTGGTGTGGAACATCCCCACAGCCCCTGAGGTTCTCACCGTCCCGCCAGGGAACCCGAAACTCTCCCTTCCCAGCCTGACACTCCCCGTTTTGACATGGTCTCTCACTTCCCTGAGATGATCTGGGAAGCGTCATGTCAAAATGCCCGATTGCGACTCCGTTTCTTATGGGAGGAGCCCACTTCCTCACTCAGCGTCACAACCATGAATCGTGTTAAGGACTAGGTCCCTTTGTTGAACTAGGTTTACTCCTTTAGAGCAATGTTCTCACCTCCCTGATATACCTCCAGCAAACGGTAGGGGGCACCACCGTCAGCCAGCTCCTCGTGGGGTGGGGCCTCCTACAGCTGCGTGCACGGGGGCCGCTCACAGTGGCCCCCATGCGGTGTCGAAGTCTGATAATTTGCCCTCAGGGCCATTATCTAGGACCGAGAGCTCCTTCGAGGGTAGAATCCGGGCCTACCCCTGCAGACCAACGCCTTCACCTGAGACACGCTAGACCGCATTCAGCCGATAGCTCTGAGGGACTCGAAAGAGCCACATCACAGGGATGGGATGCGGCTGGGTCACTTTTCTTAATAGTGGGTTCGCAAAGTCCCTTCAATTACATTCCGGTCCTCACCTTGGTTCCGGACAATTGCCAGACACTGAAACGCCACCGAAGAGACGCCACGACTCCCAGTCAAGCTCCTCGCCTTTCAAGCGGAAGTGGACGGGAGCTGCGTACGGTCCTACGTGGGGTCTCCCGGGGATGACGGCAGGGGCCTGGTGCTACGGGAACCCCGGTAGCTCAATATTCATCCGTCCCTGGGTCCTCCTTGCGCAGTGTGTTAGAGCCCGGGACATCTCCAGCTATGAATACAAGTCCTCCAGCCCCCAAACAAAGCCCTCGCCTCCCTGAGTCCCTAGTGGGAGGAGTCAGGGCGCTGCTCTGAGCATTTCTGCTTGTCAGGAGGGGCACCACTCTGTGAGCCTCCCTTGTTGGGGGAGACCCTCTCACTAGCACTGATGGTCCTCACTTTAAGTCCGGTTATGGTCAAGACGTCCCCTCTGCAGATCTGGGGCCTAATTCTGCTAGAGGAGGCCCTGCCCTCCCCGAGATCACACAGGTGGAATGAGGGGACCATTTAGAAGTAGCTCTTCTCGTCTCTCAGGGCTAAGAATTTACAGAATTCTGTTTGGCTCCCTCTCCAGGGGTCCCCTCTAACAGTCAGCATTGTCATCTGAGGTCCTGCTTGGGCTCAGGTCCATTCCTCGGCGAAACGGAGGCTGATCCTATTAGACAGAGATCTCACCTCACTGAGACTTGCCAGACTGAAATCAACCTGACATCTGTCCCCAGAGCTTCCCAGGGAGCCCAGCATCAGATATTTTCCAGGGCCTCCTTTTATGGTGTGTGCTACCATGAGTCCACTTTCAGGAACTCATATTGACACATGATAAATCCTGTAACTCCACTCTCTACTTTATGAAGCTTCTTGTCTTACACCAAGGTCCTAGTCTCCTGAGAATTCCACGTTGGAAGTCAGGGTGATCCTCTTGTGATCCTAGTCCATCAGGGCCTCTGAGAACAGACAGTGAGGATGCAACTTGAGTCCTTCCGGATTCCTCCTGCTCAGCATCCTCACTACATCTACCACATGTAGGGACTGCTCCTTCTACTGATCCAAGTTTCCTCTTCTTAGTCTTTGGGTGACCCCTGTATTCAGGGGTGATTGTCTCCTCAGCACTCCTTCATGGAGGTTCCCATATCAGCCTCTGTCCCTTGATTAAAAGCTTCCTGGGAAATGCATATTCTTACACACATTGAGCAGATACCCTCTAGAAAATCTTGGAGAAAAGGAGACTCGGTCCCAAAAGTGATGTTAGATTAGGAAAACGGAGCAGAAATCAAGGAACTCAGGACACATGCTATGCAGTCAGGGAAAAACAGCTGATATATTCCTCCTCTTCAGCCAGATTTAGGGGGTCTGCTTAGTTGCTCAGTTGTGTCTGACTCTTTGTGACCCCATGGACTATAGCCCGCCGGGCTCTTCTGTCCATGGGAATTCTCCAGGCAAGAATACTGCAGTGTCTGGCCATACCCTCGTCCAGGGGATTTACCAAATTCAGGAATCGAACCCAGGATTCCCATATTGCAGATGGATTCTTTACTTTCTGAGCCACTAGATTTAGGGTAGTTCTGAAGTATTTAGTCTCGGCACCTCCCTGTTGGTCCAGTGGTTAAGACTCTGCACTCCCAATGCACAGGACCTGGGTTCAATCCCTAGTCAGGTAACTTGATTACACATGCCAGAACTAAAAGTTCACGTGCCACAACACAAAAAACGTCACATGCTGCAGCTAAAGAGCCTGCATGTGGCATCAAAGATTTCCAGTGTCACAACCAAGATGCAGCACAGCCAAAAAATAACTACTTTTAATTAAAAAATAAAATGTTTACTTTCTACATAGAAGGATAGCGCCAGATAATCTTGTAAGCCCTCGATTACTTGAGGGTGTCTGAATTTGCACATGCAGATGATCATGTGGTTACTGGGCATTATCTCCTTCTCTCCTTTATTCATGCCTCTTAATTATTTTGGTGTTTGTATTGCCTTGGCTATGTATCCCAACCCAGTGTTTTGCTCACAGAGTCCTTCTTTCTATCACTCAAGATATATTTTGGAGTGCTAGAAGACAGTGAATTAACTGCCTCATGAGCACCTCAGGCCAGGACAAATGGAAGGGTATGTGCTCTGGACAAGTTCAGACCAGCGCTCCTGTCCCAGCTCTGTCTCTTATCATTTATGTGGACTTGGGTCCATCCCCAAACTCTGGGAGCCTCAGGTGAAGTGGCTTTTGTAGGGCTAGTGGCATGTAGCTAAAGCACCTGGCACAGTGCCTGGACCACACTGAGACTTTACACAATATCTGTTTTTATTATGATCATGATTATTTTGTTCCCCGGAGGATACCACCTACCCTGATGAAGTTTTAAATCCAGGAGATGTCAGAGAATCTCTGGCATTCTTGGACACAGAACACCAAACCAGTCCAAAATGCTGTTTAGAAAGAATCTTTCATTTCCAGTAAATCATATTTTGAGTGTGGGGGTAGTTTTTTTTAGCCAAATGAAATTCACATAATGTAGCATTTGGTTCTGAGACTAACGCTTCCTTCCTTCCAAGCTGCTCTTTCATTTAAACAACTCCTAGAGTTGTTTTGCCTTGGAGAAGGAAATGGCAACCCACTCCAGTGTTCTTTCCTGGAGAATCCCAGGGACAGTGGAGCCTGATGGGCTGCCGTCTATGGGGTCGCACAGAGTCGGACATGACTGAAGTGACTTAGCAGCAGCAGCAGCAGTAGCAGAGACTGCCTAGTGGCCCAGTAACTAAGTGGCTAAGAATCTGTGCTCCAAATGCAGTGGGCCTGGGTTCTATCCCTGATCCGGGAACTAGACCCCACTCCACACACCACAAGTAAAAGATCCTATATGCCACAACTAAAACATTCCTCATGCTGGAACTAAAGAACTTTCAGGCTGCAAGGAAGTTCAAGGATCCTGGATTTCAAAGACAAGATCAAGCATAGCCAAATAAATAAGTAAACAAATAAAATAAGCCCCTATATTCATCAATTTCACCATCACCTATAATATACTCATCTCATACACTTTGTGGAATTATCAACACAGCCAAAAACGCTGAATGGAATACCCTTTCAATAACATGAGCTCTGTCTCCAAAACTCACAGCAAAGAGTGCCAGCCGACTGGCTTCTGAGTTTCCAGTTTCATTCGACTATTACTTTTATTTCAAAGTTTATCTCCTTGCAGTTGATGAGCATGAAACGTCTAGGTTGAGCACTGTGTTCACGTGCACTGGGACAGGAGCACACGGCACATTCCAGCCCCACCCCACGGGGGATTTCTCTCTGGTTTACTCATGTTGCTGTTTAGTCCCTCAGTCGTGTCTGACCCTTTTCTACCCCATGGACTGAACAGATTGCTCTGTCCATGGGATTCTCCAGGCAAAACTACTGGATTGGGTAGCCATTTCCTCCTCCAGGGGATCTTCCTGAACCAGGGATTGAACCTATGTCTCCTGCAATGGCAGGCAGGTTCTTTACCACTGAGCCACGTGGGAAGCCCCATCATTTCAAAGCAATTGTTCAGGGTAGTTTTCCATTCCAGGCCTAAGTCTCTCAACTTTGAGACCCTCCATCTGAGGGTCTGTACCTATTCAGTGTTTCCACAGTCTCCCTGGTGGGCTCACCATGTAGCCTAACTTAAAACTACCTTCCACTGCCAGACTTTTATTATCCTAAAGTCTCCAAGTGCCTTGCTTCAGTGTATTTACACTAGACTCCTCATGAGGAAGCCCTCAGTCCCCTCACCTCCATACACCTCATTTTTATTGGGCCCCTAGATCTTAGTTCACCAGCTACTTTATATGAATACTGCTCTTAGACTCTAAAATTCTATAAGAAGGGGTTGAGTTTCTTTCTCTTAGCATCCCCAAAACCACTCAGAAGCCTTCCAAAGAGCAGATGCTAAATTGATATTTGAACAATTATAGTGTAAGTGTGCAAGAAGTCAATTTTACTGGGATTTCACTTCTCCTACATTCTTAAATAAGCGAAGGCAATCCAGGTAAATACACTTCAATTTTACAAAGAAAGACTAAATCGAATAAAACAAACCAAAAAGTGAATACCTGTCAAGATTTTTTTTTCTGTATCTTATAATCACACAGACTTCACTGTGGAAATATTTCCATTTTGACAAAAAAATCCATATTCCAATATCATGTTGTCTTGTTCTGAATGACAAGAAATGATCCAAGGATTTCAGTCTGTGCTATGTAATACGAAAATTCTTACTTTTCAACTTGATAATATGCAGTACATGTGGGAGCTGTGCCATTAGTATGCTTAGACTCTGAAGCTAAACACATCTTTGATTAAAAGGAACAACATTTAAAAACAGACAAAAAGAAAAATCTCCAATTTGTGCATATTGTATAGGAACACAAGTACGTTATATGCTGAATTTCCATGAGCCCCACCTTGGCCCTCCGCTAGTTGGAAGACTGCCTGCTTTCTTGAAATGCAATGTGAAGTATCTGCTCAGACGTCACTAGGGGTGGGAGCAGCTTTGGTCATGCTCGGGAAAGTGCACTGGCCCTGGCACCATAGGAACCCTGGCTGCAGCTCTGGCTCTGGCTCTCTCTTCTTCAGCTCTCAAAGCCTCCTCGTACCAGGATGCAGAGGCACTGGACTTAGTATCACTGACATTAGCCCCAAACTCCCACATTCTTTTGTATATCTATATCTATCATGGAAGCATCCCTTATTACTTTACAAAATTGTACTCATTCCTTTTTATAGCTGTGTAGTACTCCACTCAGTGGATATATCATGTTCCCTCAATTAACATATGCATGGGCATTTATGTCTTTTCATATGGTTGTGGATGTCTCTTCAGGTAAATTTCTGAAAACACTGAATTACTGGCTCAAATGTAAAAGCATATTTAATTTTCTGACATTACCAAATTGTATTTATGCTCTCATCTCATTCTTTGATATGTAGCTGTCAAAGAATGAGATCAGTACATTCTCTAACACTACATACGAAGGTAAACGGAAAAGGGATTAAAGACCTAGATATAAGAGTGGAAACCATAAGACTCCTAGAAGATAACATTATTTATGTCAAAAAGTGTTCTGCTCATAACAATATTTTTTTGGATCTGTCTCGTAAAGCTAGGGAAATAAAAGCAAAAAGAAATAAATTGGTTGTAATTAAAGTTAAAATGTTTGCACAGCAAAGGAAACCATCGACAAAATGAAAAGCCAACCTACGATATGGGAGAAAATATTTGCCAATGATATAACCAATAAGGGGTTAATATCCAAAATATATAAACAGTTTATACAACAGTTTAAAAAAAATCAAGAAAAAGATGGGCAGAAGACTTAAATAGACATTTTTCCAGAGAAGACATACAAATGGCCGAGAGGCACATGAAAAGATATTCAACATCATTATCATCATACGAATGCAAATTAAAACCACAATGAGGTATTTACCTTATACCTATCAGAAGGGCTCTGATCCAAAAGGAACAGAAGTAACAAATGTTGGTGAGCATGTGGAGAAGATCTGTACACTGTTGGTGGGAACGTCAACTGGTGCAGCCACCATGGATAACAGTAAGGAGGTTCCTCCAAATCTAAAAAGAGAACTAGCAAATGACCCAGCCATCCCACTCCTGCATGTATATTTAAAGAAAAATGGCCCACTCATTTGGATGGTCTGCTTCATCCATTTGGATGGTACTCGACGCTTGTCCGAGTCTGAGGGTCTCCACTGCTCATCTCCCCTCCCCCCATCTACTCTCCATAGGCGACCCCGCCCCAGTCCAACCTCCCTGTTCACTAAGAGGCACCTGTGTCTGCAGAGCCAGTGTGAGATGAAGAGAGAGCCCTTGCCAGCCACCAGATAATCAGGAGTTTTGGCCGGACCTTTGAGCACACACTGAGACCGTGAGGAGTCAGACAAAAAGCACAGACTATGGCACTGAAATGGATTAGTAAGGAACTTAGCGATGTGGCCAGTGGCCCTCCAGCCCAATATTCTGCAGGTCCAGTTGGGGAGGATACATTTCATTGGCAGACCACAATTATGAAAAAGGACGGCAGCCCACATCAAGGCAGTGTATTCTGCGTGACAATTCATTTCCCTAAAGACTACCCGTTCACACTACCTAAGGTTGCATTTGCAACAGAATTTATCATCCAGACATGAACACTAATGGCAGCACTTGGTTCAATATTCTAAGATCACGGTGGTCTCTTGCTTTCATGATTTCTAAAGTTCTGGTATCCATTTGTTCCCTGCTATGTGATCCGAACCTAGATGACAGCCTCCCCAGTGCCAGAGGTCGCAGAGATCTATAAAACAGAAATAAGTACGAAAGAATTTTTCAGGAATGTACTCAGAAGTATGCCATGCAATGCTACCTTAAAGTCAGAAGAGAATAACCTGCATTAAAGCTTGAATAAACTTTAAATTACTGCTAAAAATGAAAAACAATACCCCACTAATTCAGAAAGATCCACAGACACACACAGTGGAATATTACTCAGTCATAAAAAAGAATGAACTTTTGCCATTTTCAAGAACCTGGATTGATTGGAAGGTATTATGCTAACTGAAATATGCCAGATAGAGGAAGACAAACACTGTAGAATACCATTTATATGGAGAATTAAAAAATAAAACAGATGAGGGAGATGAATCAGACTCACAGATATAGAGAACAAGCTGGTAGTGGTTACCAGTGGAAAGCAGCAAGGGGGAGGGTAAGGGCAGGGATAGAAGATTAAGAGGTGCAACCTAATATGTATAAAATATATAAGCTACAAGGATATATTGAAAAACAAAGGGAATATAGCCAATATTTTATAATAACTATAAATGGAACATAATCTTTAAAACCTGTGAATCACTTTGTTGCGTACCTGAAGCATAAAATATTGTACATCAACTATGAAAATGAAGTGAAAGTGTTAGTTGCTCAGTCTTTCTCAACTCTTTTTGACCCTATGGACTGTAGCCCGCCAGGCTCCTCTATCGATGGAATTCTCCAGGTAAGAATTACCCACTGGAGTGGGTAACCATTCCCTTCTCCAGGGGATCTTCCTGACCCAGGGATTGAACCCAGGTCTCCTGCCTTGCGGTCAGATTCTTTGCCATCTGAGCCACCAGGGAAGCCCACATCAACTATACCTCACTTTAAAAATATATATTCTCTCAGGAACATTCATATATACAATACAGAATTATTAACTATGTGCTTCCCTGGTGGCTCAGTGGTAAAGAATCTGCCTGTTGATGCAGGAGATGCGGGTTCAATTCCTGGGTCGGGAAGATCCCCTGGAGGAGGACATGGCAACCAAATCCAGTATTCTTGCATGGAAAATTCCAAAGACAGAGGAGGGTGGCAAGCTACAATCCATGGGGTTGCAAAGAGTAGGAAAGCACCTGGCGACTTAACAACAACAATTATTAACTACAGTCAACATGTTGTACATTATATCCCTAAGACTTCTCTATTTTGTAAGTGAAAGTCCTGAGTGTTTATGCCATTTGGTCACTTACACCCATTTCATCCATCCTCCAACCCCCTCTTGTGGCAACCACCAATCTGCAACATGATGGACCTAGAGATTACCATACTGATTGAAGAGATTCAGACAGAGAAGGGGAAATATTATATGACATATCTTATATGTATAATTTTAAAAGAAATGATACAAATGAACTTCATTACAAAATAGAAAGACTTACAGTCTCAGAGAACAAATTTATGGTTGCCGCTGGGGAAGGATGTGGGACAGGAATAGTCAGGGTATTTGGGATGGATATATACACACACACACACACACACACACACACTGCTATATTTAAAATGGATAAGCAACAAGGATGTATTGTATAACACAGGGAACTCTGCTTAGTGTTATGTGGCAGTACTGATGGGAATTTGGGGGAGAGTTGATATGTGGATATGTATGGCTGAGTCCCTTCACTGTTCACCTGAAACTGTCACAATATTGTTAATTTACTATACCGCAACACAAAATAAAAAAGTTAAAAAAAAAACAAACAAACCTGTGCCTCCAGTGCCAAGGGTGTGAGTTCAAACCCTGGTTGGGGAATTAAGATCCCATGTGCCACACAGCAAATCAATCAACAAAATATCATCACAGAAAAAAGTGATGGGGATCCATGAAAGAAATAACTGATAAGCTAGATTTCATTCCCTTTAAACTTCTGCCCTATAAAAATACACCATCAAGAGAACAAGAAGATGAGCCATAGTCTGGGAGAAAATTTTTGCAAAAGACATATCTGATGAAGGCTCTAATCTAAAATATACAAAGGACTCTTAATATTAAGAAGAAGAAGATGGACAAAAGATATGAATAGATACCTCACCAAGGAAGATACACAGATGGCAAACAAGCATATGAAAAGATGCTCCACATCATATACCCTTAGGGAACTGCACATTAAAAAAACAAGCAGATACCACGACATGCCTTTCAGAATGGCCAGCACCCAAAGGACTGAGAACACCAAATGCTGCCAAGGACGTGAATCAACAAGAACTCTTATTCCTTGGTGGTGATGATGGAAAATGGGAGAGCCACTTTGGAAGACAGCTTGCAAGTTTCTTAGTAAACTAAACATATTCAACACTGCTGGTAGGAATGTAAATTGGTACAGCCAATTTACAGGGAAAAGAGTGTAGCAGTTCCTCAAAAAATCAAAAATAACACATGATCCTTTCCGCAAAATTCCACTACTATCCAAAGGAATTGAAATCAGGACCTCGAAGAGAGCTCTGCACTCCCATGTTCATTGCAGCACTACTCAACAATAGCCAAGAGAGGGAAGCAGCCTAGGTGTCCAGTGATAGATGAATGGATAAAGAAGATGTAAAATACACATACAGTGGAATATCATTCAGCCTTAAAAAGAAGCTAACCTCTCCAATTATGACAGCATGGATAAATCTAGAGGACATCATGCTACAGTGAAATAAGCCAGACACGGAAGGACAAATACTGCATGTCATTTATATGAGGAATCTAAAATGGTCAAAGTCAAAAAAACAGAGAGTAGAGTGGTGGTTGCCACAGTCTATGTGAGGGTGAATGAGAAGGAACTGTAGACTTAAAAAACATTCACATTTCCACATTAATCAAAGTTAATATATTTTATAATTTTACATGTTTAGAATACTTAACTTTGGGTCATATGTATCTAATTTAATATGATAATTTATGAGAGTAACTCTTTATGTTATGCCTTATCTCATTTTCCAAAACCTTTAATATGAGATTTCAACACTCATTTTTTATCTTTGGGGTTTAAGTACATTTTATTAATTGGATATTGATATTATTAATATTAATAATAAAATCAATATTAATTAAAAAAACATTCACAATCTATGCATGAGACAGGGTGCTCAGGGCTTGTGCACTGGGATAACCCAGAGAGATGGGATGGGGAGGGAGGTGGGAGGGGGGTTCACGAAAGGGAACACATGTACACCCATGGCTAATTCAGGTTAGTGTATGGCAAAAACCACTACAATATTGTAAAGTAATTAGCCTCCAACTGAAATAAATAAAAGAAAAAAAATCACAACCTAAACATTGACAGGCATATTCTATTTGGTAGAAACATTTAGGACTTCAACCCAGGAGGCAGCATCTTGAGTAACCTTGAGAGAACTGCTCCAAGGAAGGGAGGGGAGGAGCCAGGTTACATAGAAGTTTTGCAACAAACGGCAGGTAGTCTGAATATCAAAACATTATCATAAAAGAAAGTGAAGTCATTCAGTCATGTCCAACTCTTTGAGACTCCATGGACTGTAGCCCACCAGGCTCCTCTGTCCACGGGATTCTCCAGGCAAGAATACTGGAGTGGGTTGCCAGTTCCTTCTCCAGGGGATCTTCCCGACCCAGGGATCAAACCAAGGTCTCCCGCATTCCAGGCAGACGCTTTAACCTCTGAGCTACCAGGGAAGCCCATCATAAATGAAGGAAAACCAGATAACCCAGGTTAAGGAATGTAGCACTTTTCTATATATGCAAAGATGCAAGAATCGGGGCTCACTGAAATCATTCCTTTGATATGAACTTCACATATCTGGGGCCTGTATCCTGTATTTTTACATCCTGTGTTCCCTCAGGCCTCACCATTCGTGGTGGCTGCAACTGTTGATAACTAACAGTGTTTATTCACTGATACAGCAGGCAGTATTCCAATTCTAAGTATTAATCAAAACTTACAAAGTTTAATTATACAAAATGAATAAGTTCTAGGGATCTACTATATAATATAGAGCTTATAGTTAAGAATACTATATTGTACACTGTCTAAGAGGTCAAATCTCATGGTAAGTGTTCTTATCACACATACAAAACATAAAGGGTGAGAAGGCATCTGTCAAAATGGCCATCATCAAAAAATCTATAAACAATAAATGCTGGAGAGGGTGTGGAGAAAAGGGAACTCTCTTGCATTGTTGGTGGGATTGGAAATTGATACAGCCTCTATGGAGAAGAGTATGAAGTTTCCTTAAGCATTAGGAATAAAACTACCACATGACCTAACAATGCCACTACTGGGCATAAACCCTTAGGAAACGATACGTGAATAAGACACATGTACCCCAATGTCCAGTGCAGCACTAGTCACAATAGATAGGCCACAGAAGCAACCTGGATGCCCATCGACGAATGGATAAAGAAGCCTTGGTACATATATACAATGGAATACTACTCAGTCATAAAAAAGAACATATTTGAGCGAGTCTAATGTAGGGGGTGAACCTAGGGCCTATTATACAGAGTGAAGTGAGTCAGAAAGGGAAATAGGAATATCGTATACTGACACATACATATGGAATCTAGGAGACAGTACTGATGAATGTATTTGAGGGCAGGATGGAGATGCAGACAAAGAGAACAGACTTGTGGACACAGGGGTATAGGAGAGGGTGGGACAAATTGAGAGTAATATTGAAACAGATACGTTACCAAATGGAAAATAGATAGCCAATGGGAATTTTCTGTGCGATGCAGGGAGCTCAAACTGGTGCTCTGTGATAACCTAGAGGGGTGGGAAGGAGTGGGAGGTGGGGGGGATGTTCAAGTGGGAGGGGACATATGTATACCTATGGCCAATTCATGTTGATGTGTGGCAGAAACCAACACAACATTGTAAAGCAACTATACACCGATTAAAAATAAACTTAAAAAAGGATGAGAGGGAAATTTTGGAGGTAATGGATATGTTTATGTCATTAAGTGTGGTGGTCATTTCACAGGAGTAGACTTATCTCCAAACTCATCAATAAATTAAATATCTATAGGTTTTTGCATATCAATCATACCTCAGTAAACTGTCTTTTTTTTAAACCAGACTTATTTAGGCCAGGAGTCTTCTTCCATCCCTGTCATTTAGGAAACTGAATACCTTTCCAAACTCTGCAAGCCTCAATTTCTTCATCTGTGACATGGGTTTCAGAAGTTCTGTCTCGGGGACTGAGAATAATGCCTGTAAAATGCCTGGCCCATTGCCTGGCCTGTCCTGAGACTGTCAAGGATGCCAGTCCTTACCGTGATCAATTTGTCCCCCGGAGATTCAACCCACCACACCGTGGTTCAATTTTCAACCCAGGTGATGTCAAAGAATAAGCAGGGGTCTAGGGCAAAGAACCCTCTATGAGAAAAATCATGGTTAGCAAGGTAAACTAGTGTTTTCCTGTGAAGAGTAAGTCACTGAAGGTCACCATGAGGTAGACATCCTCAGTGGATGTAACACAGTTCCAAAATATTTCAAGGACCCCAAACTTACCTATCTCTCACTTGCCCTTTTTTATAAACCACTCCCGCTTTCATTCATTTACCCACAAGTATCTATTCCTTCCCTATTGTTTGCTAAATCACAGTCAAGATAACTTGATTTGAATTATTAGTTTTGTTTTGTTTTTAGTGGTGTGGGCGCTGGCTCCCCCAGAGAGGGCAGAGTGCGCCAGTCCAGCAGCTTCAAGGCATCATCCCACTTCAGGGGAGTGCCATCCTGATTTCTGGGAAATGCCATAGAGAGAAGTCAACATGAATAAAACATCTAATCTCACAGTGTTTACCTCTACTGGAATAAGAGGACAGGACACATTCCATGCCAGCTTCACATGATTTCTCTCTGATTTACTCACAATCCCAAAGCACAGTCACACCTGGAAAATACTGCAGGTTTGGTTCTCAACCCCCAAAGGAAAGTCCATATCACATTTGAGTCATACGAATTTTTTGGTTTCCCAGTGCTTTCATAAAATTTATGTTTATACTATACTATAGGCTATTAAGTGGGCAATAGCATTATGCCTCAGAATGATATAGATATCTTTTTTTTAAAATTTTTTTAAATTTTTTTTTATTAGTTGGAGGCTAATTACTTCACAACATTTCAGTGGGGTTTGTCATACATTGATATGAATCAGCCATAGATTTACACGTATTTTCCATCCCGATCCCCCCTCCCACCTCCCTCTCCACCTGATTCCTCTGGGTCTTCCCAGTGCACCAGGCCGGAGCACTTGTCTCATGCATCCCACCTGGGCTGGTGATCAGTTTCACCATAGATAATATACATGCTGTTCTTTCAAAACATCCCACCCTCACCTTCTCCCACAGAGTTCAAAAGTCTGTTCTGTATTTCTGTGTCTCTTTTTCTCTTTTGCATATAGGGTTATCGTATACAGAGTGAAGTAAGCCAGAAAGATAAAGAACATTACAGCATACTAACACATATATATGGAATTTAGAAAGATGGTAACGATAACCCTAATGATATCGATATCTTAAAAACACCTCTTTGCTAAAAGAAAAAAGATGCTAACCATTATCTGAGCCTTCAGTGAGTCCATCATTTTTGCTGCTGAGCGTGTGAACACTGCAAGAATTATCAAAATGTGACACAGATATGAAGTGAGCAAACGGTGTTGGAAACATGGAGCCAAAAGACTTACTGCAAGCAAGGCTGGCTGACAAACTTTTAATTTGTTAAAGAAAAAGAACAAAGAAAAGAAAAGAAGTACCTGTGAAATACAATAAAGCAAAGTGCAACAGAGTGAAGTGTGCCTATAACTGTCAAGGGCAGTTTCCCATCCCAGGCTTTGTCTTTAAACTACGGGGCCCACCATGCGAGAACCTGGTCCCTGGTCAGGATTACCGCAGCCTCATCCAGCCCGCCATGCCCTCAACTTATATTTACTTCCCACTGAAGGACTTATATTTTCCCAAGGCCCACCACTACCTTGCATCAGGGAATTCACATTTGACTGCTGTCATGTCACCATTTTCTTTACATGACAGCTGCTTCTCAACTCTATAATTTTATGGTCAGTGGCTAGATCTTTTGCTCAGCTCTCCAAGTACTAGCATGGAGTCTTCTATGAGCAGAGGCTCAATTAATGTTTAGGGAATAAATGAGCCTGTGAGCATGAGGATGAATTTCTTAGAATTTAATTCTACATTTTTGAATTAACGAAGCATACACTGTCATTTATAATTTTGTAAAACACAGACTACAAAAGATGAGGAAACCAAATACCATCCATCTTACTTTCCCTCTATTACTTGATCCCACATATTTCACTGCTTAATTTTTTCATATTTTCAAGGAAATAACATATTGTAATGCCATGTTACCTTGCACCAGCTGACTAAATAAGATGGAAGCTTCCCCATTTGTTTAACACAGCAGGAAAACTCTTATCCTTAAGACCGATAAACAACAGTTAAGTGTGACTGATGTCATTCGGACACTTAGATTATTAGCTTTCATTAAGGAGCAACCTTTGAAAAGCAGCAAGAACATAAAAACACAGATTTTTCTCTAAATTCCTCATACAGAACACAAACTCCAAGGAATTATACACTGTGCTCCCTCAGGGATACCCAGTTCTATACTCCTTATAGAACACTGAATACTATCTTCAGGCACAAAGTACAGAATTTCCCTAAGCTTCATTAGGCCTGGGAAGAATTGCTGGAGGAACACTGGGACATCACTGGCTTGGGCCCTCTCTTCCTCATCTTTCAAAGCTGTGATTCACAGGATCTCCGATAGCTCACAGAAGGGGTGGGGTGGGGTGGGGCTGGGATGGGGGTGGGGCTGAGGGGGAGGGGGTGGGTGTGGGGAGAAGCCTGATGGGGTGTTCTACAGTCCTCATTCACAGTCCACATCTTCGTATCTATCAGAGCCTGACAGTCCTCCCTTTACTGAACTGTGTCCACAAGCCTCCAAACAAAGCTTCACCTCTTACACTTCGGCAGGGGAGAAGTCCGGGAATTGAGCGCATGGGTGCCGCTTTGTGTCGCCATCTTTACTGCCCCATGCCTCGTTAGCACTCGGCACTCTCCCAGGACTGGAGTTAGGGCCTAGGTTTCCTTCATTTACAGAATCAAGTAATCGCTTATCTTACACAATGTCTTAGATCAAGATATACTGAAGGGGGAAAAAAAAAGATATACGGAAGAAATCAGCCTAAAAGAATTAGAACCATCCCCTGCCGATCACAGAGATGAGACTTTGGGCATACTCTTTGTTACAGGACGGGGGGAATGGTCCCTTGAGACCACATTCAGGTCCTCACCTTGCCTTCAGCTGTCCTGAGAATCCACTCTTAGCCACATGAATGCACTGAATATCAGTCCGAGCTCTTCCCACCAGCACGGAAGTTTTGCGGAGACACTTCCGGCTATGGCTGCCTTATGCAGGATCTCTGAGGGATGATGGCAGGGGCAGGGCTCTGTGGGGACCCGGTCGTTCAGTGTTCAGCGGTCCCTGGGTCATCCTTTAGGGTCCTCACCATGCCGTCTGTCAAAGCCCGGGACCCTTCGCCCTACGGACTTGAGTCCTCCAGCCCCCAAAACAAGCCCTCACCTCTCCGAGTCCCTAGTGGGGAGTCAGGGCACTGCTTTGAGCATCTCTCCTTGACAGGAGGAGCGCCACTCTGTGAGCCTTCCTCCTTGGTGGCAGAGACCCTCTCATTAGCACTGATGGGCCTCATCAGTGGCCCATCGCCACTGCGGCCATCAGTCTTGGCCATCAGTGGCCAAGACGCCACCCTCCTGAGAACTGGGGTTTCCATCCTGACAGAAAAGTCCTTCCCTCGCTGAGACCAGACAGAAATGAAGAGGCTTCTCATTCCTATAACTCTGCCTGGAACCTCTGGGGTTAAGAATAGGGGCAGGGGTCTGCAAAGCCTCCTCATTTGTGGGTCTAGTGATACTTCTTCTTCACTCAGGGGTCTCACCATGATCCTGGCCAGTCCTGGGACCTGACCTTCCAACCTGAGATTCTCCCTCCTCTGAATCGAGGCCATTCTTCTTAGACTCAGATTTTGACCTCACAGAGAACTACAAGGCTTCTAAGAGGGAATGTCCTGTCTGGGCATTCTAGGCCTGAGGGCAATTTTGGGCAGGTCTCTGAATGACCCGTATTTTAGGGTGGTTGTGTCTCCAGTCCTCACTTATGGGGGCCCAAATTTTGTCTATCTCTTGGATAGGTTTTCACACCTGCTGGTGTAGCTGAAGTGATGGCTTCTTAAATTTCCTGCTCTTTTTCTTACAGTGGTCCTTATGCTGGATTCATTCATCTTGAAATGGTGGCAACTACAACTGCAGACCCAAACTGTGGTACATAACAAGCAATTCAACTTTTTTGCATAATGTCGTGACTTCTCTCTGCTTCTTGAGAGCACTTCCAGCACCACTAGGGGCACTTCATATGAGTCCTATCATGTTATTCAAGGTTTACAATATCATGGTAAACACAATGAGAACTACCTGAGAACCACTGGTGGTCAGATTTTTGAGATCATAACTTACTACCGAAACTGCTCATCAGGGATGAATAGTGCTATTCATGGTCCATAAGTTGTGTGTGTGTGTGTGTGCATAACTTTTGATAAATTTAAGCTTTTCATATTTGTATATATTTTATGGTAGTGAGTGATAAAATAGACTAGTATCTACATAAATTTTATGCATTCATGATACCTTTTTCTTAATCTTTTTTTATTGCTAGGCTATGTGATTCACCTGTTTTTTCAAGTCATCTCAAATCTCTGAATAGTTTTCAATGTATTTATTGAAAAAAAATTCATCTATCTGTGGACCTGCACTGTTCAAATTTGTGTTGTTCAAGGGTCAACTGCATACAAGGAGGTGGCAATGCTGAGCCGTACGATAGTTACATTTGTGATTTTCTGAGGAACCTCCACACTGTTTTCCATAGTGGCTGTGCCAATTTATATTTCCAGCAACTGTGTACATAGGTTCCCTGTTCTCAACAGCCTTGCCAAAACGTGTTATCACTTGGCTTTTTGATAATAGCTGTGCCAACAGGCATGAGGCGATGTCTTACTGTGGTGTGGATTGTCATCTCCCTGATGGTTAGTGATGCTGAGCTCCTTTTCATATAGCTGCTGGCCATTTGTATGTCTTCTTTGGAAAATGTTTAGGTTCTTTGCTCCTTTTTTTAGTGATTTTCAATTAATTAGTCTGTCATTGAGTTGTCTGAGTTCCTTTTATAAGATATTAATTTATGAGATATATGGCTTGCAAACTTTTTCTCCTATTCCACCTTTTCATTTAGTTGACTGTTTCCATTGCTATACAGAATCTTTTTAATTTGATGTAGTGCCATTTAGCTTTGTTTTTCTTGCCTGTGTTTCTGATGTCAAATTGAAAAGCAAAACAAAACAAACAAACAAAAAAACAAAATAAAGTCCCCGGAACACTGCCAAGACAAATGGCAAGGAGTTCTCCCCTAAGTTTTCTTCTAAGTGTTTTTAGGTTTCTGGTCTCATTTTTAAGTCTTTAATCCATTTTGCCTTTTTCAAGTGATGTAAGATACAACTCAAGTTTAACCCTTTTCATGCAAATATTCAGTTTTCTCGACACTATTGGGTGACTGAGGATACCCTCTTTTTCACTGTGTATTCTTTTTTTTTTTTTTTTATTAGTTGGAGGCTAATTACTTCACAACATTTCAGTAGGTTTTGTGATACATTGCCATGAATCAGCCATGGAGTTACATGTATTCCCCATCCCGATCCCCACTCCCAAACCTCCCTCTCCACCCAATTCCTCTGGGTCTTCCCAGTGCACCAGGCTGGAGCACTTGTCTCATGCATCCCAGCTGGGCTGGAGATCTGTTTCACTATAGATAATATACATGCTGTTCTTTCTAAACATCCCACACTCGCCTTCTCCGACAGAGTCCAAAAGTGTGTTCTGTACATCTGTGTCTCGTTTCCTGTTTTGCATACAGGGTTATCATTACCATCTTTCTAAATTCCATATATATGTCTTAGTATGCTGTAATGGTCTTTATCTTTCTGGCTTACTTCACTCTGTATAATGGGCTCCAGTTTCATCCATCTCATTAGAACTGATTCAAATGAATTCTTTTTAATGGCTGAGTAATATTCCATGGTGTATATGTACCACAGCTTCCTTAGCCATTCGTCTGCTGATGGGCATCTAGGTTGCTTCCATGTCCTGGCTATTGAAAACACTGCTGAGATGAACATTGGGGTGCACGTGTCTCTTTCAGATCTGGTTTCCTCAGTGTGTATGCCCAGAAGTGGGATTGCTGGGTCATATGGCAGTTCTATTTCCAGTTTTTTAAGAAATCTCCACACTGTTTTCCATAGCGGCTGTACTAGTTTGCATTTCCACCAACAGTGTAAGAGGGTTCCCTTTTCTCCACACCCTCTCCAGCATTTATTGCTTGTAGACTTTTGGATAGCAGCCATCCTGACTGGCGTGTAATGGTACCTCATTGTGGTTTTGATTTGCATTTCTCTGATAATGAGTGATGTTCAGCATCTTTTCATTCACTGTGTATTCTTAGTGCCTTTGTCAAAGATGACTTGACTTTATGTGCATCTTTGTATTCCTAGGCTCTATTCTGTTCTATTGGTCTGTGTGTCTATGTACACGCTGGTATCACACTGTCTTGAACAAAGGCAAGAAGTGCCAGGCTTCCACCTTTGCTCGTCTTTCTCAACATTATTTTGTCTATTCAAGGTCTTTTGTGGTTTCATAAGAATTTTACCATTTCTATTTCTCTGGAAAATTCCAGTGGAATTATGACACACAGTACATTAAGTCTGTAGACCACTTTGGGCAGGATGGATACTTTCACAGTATTCCAATTCATATACTTGGGGCATCTTTTTATTTGTGTCTTTTCCAACTTCTTCCATCAGTGTCTTGTTGCTTTCAGTGTTTAGATATTTCACTTTCTGGATTAAACTTATTTCTAAGTATTTTATTCTTTTTCACACATTTGAAGTAGAACTGTTTTCTTAAGTTCTTTTTCAGATAGTTTGTTGCTGGTATTTAGAAACACAACTCATTTTTCTGTGTTATTTTGTGTCCTGCACCTTTCTTGAATGCATTTCTTAGTACTAACAGGACTGAAACTCAAAACACTCACCCCACTGTCATTTCCCCCTACCAAGAAATGTCACAATCTCTCTTGGTACCCAGCTGTACCAGCCCGAGACAGGGGGTGATGCCAAAGAGTCAAATTGCTGTGCTTACACATTTCAAGTGCAGCTGATGTAAATTTTATGCTTACCTATGGTACTGCAATTTCTTAATTGGGTTCTAGACCTTCTATAAAGGTATTTTGTTACTTATAGAATTTTATTTTATTTTATTTTTAATTTTTATTTTTTTATTATTTTTTTTTCCAGTGGGTTTTGTCATACATTGATATGAATCAGCCATGGATTTACATGTATTCCCAATCCCGATCCCCCCTCCCACCTCCCTCTCCACCCGATTCCTCTGGGTCTTCCCAGTGCACCAGGCCGGAGCACTTGTCTCGTGCATCCCACCTGGGCTGGTGATCTGTTTCACCATAGATAGTATACATGCTCTTCTTTTGAAATATCCCACCCTCACATTCTCCCACAAAGTTCAAAAGTCTGTTCTGTATTTCTGTGTCTCTTTTTCTATTCTGCATATAGGGTTATCGTTATCTCCTTTCTAAATTCCATATACATGTGTCAGTATGCTGTAATGTTCTTTATCTTTCTGGCTTACTTCACTCTGTATAAGGGGCTCCAGCTTCATCCATCTCATTAGGACTGGTTCAAATGAATTCTTTTTAATGGCTGAGTAATATTCCATGGTGTATATGTACCACAGCTTCCTTATCCATTCATCTGCTGATGGGCATCTAGGTTGCTTCCATGTCCTGGCTATTATAAACAGTGCTGCGATGAACATTGGGGTGCACGTGTCTCTTTCAGATCTGGTTTCCTCAGTGTGTATGCCCAGAAGTGGGATTGCTGGGTCATATGGCAGTTCTATTTCCAGTTTTTTAAGAAATCTCCACACTGTTTTCCATAGTGGCTGTACTAGTTTGCATTTCCACCAACAGTGTAAGAGGGTTCCCTTTTCTCCACACCCTCTCCAGCATTTATTGCTTGTAGACTTTTGGATAGCAGCCATCCTGACTGGCGTGTAATGGTACCTCATTGTGGTTTTGATTTGCATTTCTCTGATAATGAGTGATGTTGAGCATCTTTTCATGTGTTTGTTAGCCATCTGTATGTCTTCTTTGGAGAAATGTCTGTTTAGTTCTTTGGCCCATTTTTTGATTGGGTCATTTATTTTTCTGGAATTGAGCTGCAGGAGTTGCTTGTATATTTTTGAGATTAATCCTTTGTTTCTTCATTTGCTATTATTTTCTCCCAATCTGAGGGCTGTCTTTTCACCTTACTTATAGTTTCCTTTGTAGTGCAAAAGCTTTTAAGTTTCATTAGGTCCCATTTGTTTAGTTTTGCTTTTATTTCCAGTATTCTGGGAGGTGGGTCATAGAGGATCTTGCTTTGATTTATGTCGGAGAGTGTTTTGCCTATGTTCTCCTCTAGGAGTTTTATAGTTTCTGGTCTTACATTTAGATCTTTAATCCATTTTGAGTTTATTTTTTGCATGGTGTTAGAAAGTGTTCTAGTTTCATTCTTTTACAAGTGGTTGACCAGTTTTCCCAGCACCACTTGTTAAAGAGGTTGTCTTTTTTCCATTGTATATCCTTGCCTCCTTTGTCAAAGATAAGGTGTCCATAGGTTCGTGGATTTATCTCTGGGCTTTCTATTCTGTTCCATTGATCTATATTTCTGTCTTTGTGCCAGTACCATACTGTCTTGATGACTGTGGCTTTGTAGTAGAGTCTGAAGTCAGGCAGATTGATTCCTCCAGCTCCATTCTTCTTTCTCAAGATTACTTTGGCTATTCGAGGTTTTTTGTATTTCCATACAAATTGTGAAATTCTTTGGTCTAGTTCTGTGAAAAATACCGTTGGTAGCTTGATAGGGATTGCATTGAATCTATAGACTGCTTTGGGTAGAATAGCCATTTTGACAATATTAATTCTTCCAATCCATGAACACGGTATGTTTCTCCATCTGTTTGTGTCCTCTTTGATTTCTTTCATCAGTGTTTTATAGTTTTCTATGTATAGGTCCTTTGTTTCTTTAGGTAGATATACTCCTAAGTATTTTATTCTTTTTGTTGCAATGGTGAATGGTATTGTTTCCTTAATTGCTCTGTCTGTTTTTTCATTGTTAGTATATAGGAATGCAAGGGATTTCTGTGTGTTAATTTTATATCCTGCAACTTTACTATATTCATTGATTAGCTCTAGTAATTTTCTGGTAGAGTCTTTAGGGTTTTCTATGTAGAGGATCATGTCATCTTCAAACAGTGAGAGTTTTATTTCTTCTTTTCCTATCTGGATTCCTTTTACTTCTTTTTCTGCTCTGATTGCTGTGGCCAGAACTTCCAACACTATGTTGAATAGTAGGAGGAGCCAAGATGGCGGAGGAGTAGGATGGGGAGACCACTTTCTCTCCTACAAATTCACTTATAGAATTTTAAAATCTGGGTTGCTGTGGGGAAACAGGGGCTGGGAATTCCTGTTCCACTTTATTGCAGATGCCACACACTCAAGACCCTTTTCGTTATTTCCTGATATCAACAATTTCACTGTCTTCATTCACATTGGTAAGAAACTCCCAATACTCTTGACATGTTATCTTGCTCTGAATCACAAAGAGAGACTCAAGGATTTCCAATTCGTTATAGAAAATACCAAAACCTTTATACTTATACCGAAATGCAGTAATAAATGGGATATACTTTGTTCATAAACACAGATATGGAAGTAAAAGAGACCTTCAATGACAAGGAAGTATATTTCAATACTATGAAAAAGAAAGCCCTAAGCAGAAAGAGATACATCTCCCAGTTACTGAGGTCAAGCAAGAAAAAAAAAGACATAAAATGTGTTCCCTTAAGCTCCATCTTGGCACTCAATTACTTCAAATACTTCCTTCTCTTTTCAACCTCAAGATGAAGGATCTGTCCTGGACGTCACTATGTGGGAGGAGCAAGAGGACTGAGATCTGGAACGTGCCCTGCTCATGGCAGTAGCACTCTCTCTTAGCTCTCGAGGCCTCTCTCTACCTCATCCTATGATGGAATTCAGGACCTCCAAGGGCTGACAGCAGGAAGTGGATGCTACAGAACCCCAGTGGTTCTGGGTCGCTATTTCTTTCATTTCTTTGTCAGGGGCTTCACATATATATTGGTGAATTCCTACTCTGACCTGAGATAGTCCTCCTTAGACCAAAGGATTCAAGTCCCTGACAACTGTACTGTGACAACGGAGAAAAGAGATGTTCACCTTGAGATCTCTCCCTGGAACCTTCTTACACCTAATATTCTTGGGGGTGCTTTCCTCAGTCCAGACGTATGGGTGACCTCCTACAGGCCCTTGCCCCTTTGATTAAAGGCTTCTTGGGAAATGCCACATCCCGGGAAAGCCCCGATCACTTTCCCTGCTCCAAACTTGCAGAGAATGAATCCCTGTCCTAGGAGTGATAAGAGATGGGAAATCCATGGCATAAGTAAGGGGGGCCAGGTAGAGACCTGCAAGAGAAACAAAACGTGGTAACCTGTCCCTTCTCTCCTTCAGCCAGATTTCTCAGGGACACTCTAAGAAATAAACCTTATATTTTAGAGATAACAGAAATTTCTTAATACAAAGAAATGGCTATGTGATGATTGTTTTGTGAGTCCTTGATCTTTTAAGCTTATCTGAAACCTCATATATATGCATAGATGATCTTACTGCCAGAAAATATCATCTCTTTCTTTCCTCTCTTCATATGTCACATTTGTTATGGCATTATTATTATTATTGCTCTGGCCATGTATTACAATGTAACTGTTTGAACCTAGAGTCTTGCTTCCATTTGCTTCCAATACATTTCACAGTAATGAGAATAAGAAGGTAATTAAGGGAACAAGGTCAGCTCAGGCTTGCAGGAGTGAGAGGGTGAGCTTTAGAATAACTCAGATCAGGGGGCTATGCCCATCCCTGTCACTTAATCAGCTATGGGAAGTTTGTCACATAATTAAACTCTCTGAGAGAGCCTTGGGCTCGTTGACTCTGAAGGGAGTTTGGCAAGCCCTGCCTGGAAGGACTGGTGGCATGTGGTGGTAACTGTAAAGCATCTGCCACAATTCCTGGCAGGCACCATATCCCTCCTTTCTCATGACTGGTGGCTGTACTTTCCAACGAAGACCTGGCCTCCCTTAGGCCTGATATAGGGCTTCCCCGGTGGCTCACCGGTAAAGTGTCTGCCTGTGATACAGCAGCTGCAAGAGATGCAGACTCAATCTCTGGGTCAGGAAGATCCCCTGGAGGAGGAAATGGCAACCCACCCCAGAATTCTTCCTTGGAATATCCCATGGACTAAGGAGCCTGGTGGGCTACAGTCCATGGAGTCACAAGAGAGTCCGACATGGCTTAGCAATTCAACAAGAAGAAGGAGGCCTGGTATAAAGATGTGAGGGAGAGCCTTGCCTGACAGTCTTCCCCTGAGCTTTCTAGAACTGACATCAAAGGGCAGGGCATGACTCTCTTTAGTCCCCTCTATTCAGGGATGAGTAGACCCCTCAACCTTCACTTGGACTTCACAATTTGACTTCTGGTGAGGCCTGAGGAATGCCCTCCTTCTTGACCTGAGGCCTACCTCCTCATAGTAAGACCCATACGTCCCTGTGAGCCTGGACGAGGAGACAGGGTGGCCTTATCTAGCCACCCCTGCCCATAGTCTCACAAGAATGAAAGCTGTGGCAAGCTCCTTGAGGATGACAGACGGTTCATCTCAGGGTCCCACGTCAGGGTCCCAAATTTGACTCTTAGCCAAGCCAAAACTCCCCCCTCTGTTGACATGGGACCACCACCATCAGACCAAAACCCCAACTTCCCTGCTATTATACAGTCAGAACTGAAGGGGCCCTTGGCCTGACAACTCTACCTGTGGCCTTCTAGTCTGACAGTAGGGAAGATTCTGTGTGGCTATCCTGGTATGTGTGTATAAACAGTTTTACCGTCCTCACCCTGACTTGGAAATAACCTGGAAATATTCATAAGCTGGAAATATTCCCTGGTTTGCCTTAAGGCTTCTCCCCTCAGGCCCCCAATTCCCTGAGACCCCCAAGGGAGAAGTGGAATTTGCCTCATCGGTCCACCACAGCCTGTGGTCTTCCGAGGCTAACAGCAGTGGAAGGAATATGTTTTGCCCCTATTGTTTTGAGACAGATGGTCTTTTCAGTCATCAGGGACCTTACCTTCTGGTACAATCTGGAAATCGTCCTTCTGTTTAGTGTTGGCTGCTCCCATTGACGAGGATGAGGTTCCTTCCCTCCACGAGACGCTCTGGGAGGAAGTGAGTAGGACTCACCACGTCACCAGGCCTAAGTGGCAGAGTCTCAGGCCTGACAGGGACAGTGCCCTCTGTGGCCACCTTCCTTCTGGGAGGCATCCTTCATTGTCAGCCCGTGCCATCAGTTGACTCCTGTTTGGAACTCAGTACCTGACCTCAACTGACTGGGTCTTCCTGCACTAGTCCAAGGACTGTAAGGCCCTGAAGCCATTCGCCTTCAGAAAATGAGGGATAAACCTAGTCTGAAAATCCTGCCTGTTCCCTCCCAGGGCCCAGTACATTTGCAGGACTTTCTAAGAATTTCTCTGTAGTGGGGTAGTTGCCTGCTGCACTCCTCAGACAAGGTTGTGCCACTCTCATACCTGGGATTTCCACTCTGTCATGAACAGCCAGTGAGAACGACAGTCCTCACCTCCTTGACACCAACTAGGGAGAAGTCACGGGGCCCTTGAGCTGACCAGCACTTCCCTCTGCCTCCCAGGGCTCACTGAAGATGGGCTAAGTGTAGCCCTGTTGGCTGTGAGTTGAGGGGCTTTCATGTCCATACCCTGGGTCTTCACTTTGACTCTGCACCCTTCCTGGGGCTGCTCTGCTGATTCCCAAAGTCCCTACTTTCCCGGGACCTGAGTTGAAAGTGATAACCACAGCAGCCCAGATAGTTCTGGACTCCACGGGCTTGCCAACAAGGACAGGTATATCTTTACATGTTCCTACTATGTCGCTGCATCTTTCCATCACCCTCATTCAGGTTTATCACTGTCATTTCTGAGAGACTGATCCTCTCTCCCTTACCAACCTCAGAACTCTGCTCCGAGACCAAGTTTCTTAGGTCTCAGAGGCCTGAAAAATAAGCGAGGCTATGCTTAGCCTAATAGGTCTGAGATCCCCTGTGACTCAGAGCAGTTGGGAGGGCTGTTCAAGTGAGTCCCCCCATATTCTGGGGTGTTCCTCTCCTCAATCCTCCAACATGGGGTCCTCATCTTGCTTTCTGGGTCTTGGATTAAAGGCTCCTGGGGAAATTCCACATCCCTGCAAACTCTGGAGCCGTGCTTGCTCTGCAGTGCTACAGAGAATGAATGGGTCCTTTTCCCAGGAGTGATAGGAGATGGAGAAGCTACAGCCAAAGGCAGGAGTCCCAGGACAGGTGGTCATCCATCAGGGAAAAATGGTACATCAATCTATCTCATCAGCCAGGTGAAGTTTCTCACGTCATTTCTATTCTGATAGATTTACTTTCTACAGACAAGAGACTAGGCATGATATGGACAGCCCCTGGTCTTCAGAGGTTATCTCACATGGCCAATGCAGATGCTAATACTGTCACCAAATATTGTCTCTTTCATTTATCTATGGGTAATGTATAAGGGATACATATTTCTGGTTAAATGCATTTGGAATTCTTACTGCTCTGGCTACACATTCTGATTCAGTAGCTTGAGCACAAGGGCATTCTTTTTTATTACCCAGGACAAATTTTGAAGTGTTGAGAAAAACTCTGAAATAAAACATACAGGGTGGGGACTTTCCTAGTGGCCCAGTGGCTAGTACCCCAGGCTCTCACTGCAGGGGTCCCAGGTTCGATCCCTGGTCAGGTAAGTAGACCCCACGTGCCACAAATAAGATCCACCACAGCCAAATAAATAAATAAGAAAAAGGAAATTAAATGTCAAATATTAAAAGTACTTGTTTAAAAGAAAAGACATGGGTATGTCTCAGGACCGTGGAAAAAGAACAGTATGTATGCTACAGTAGTTTAGAGCAGGAGTCTAGTCCCAGCTCTTTCATTGACCGGCCTTAAGTATTTTGGCACAAAACCAAACTCTGACTCTATGAGCCTTGGGCTCTCCACTGTGAAGTGAGTTTTATAAACCCTGCCTTGTCAGACTGGTGGAATATATGTATTCATGGAAAGCATCTATCACAGCACCTGCCTCTGTTGTGAAATTACAGGCAATCGCAGTTATTATGATTAACTTGACCTCAGATGTTACATCAGCTGGGTTTCTTTTCTTTTTTTGCATCTATCAGATGTCACAAACTATCCAGCATTCTAACTGAAAGAAAAACAAAAATGACCCCACCTCTGCAATCAGCCAAAAGTCTGCTTAGCAATGAAACCAAAGTAATATATTCTCTCCACTTGCTCTTTACCCTGCTTCTTTCTTGCTCTTCTTGAGGTAGAGAGCATCTCAGCCTCTTCCACAGAATGACAGCTTCCCTGCAAACTATAATTGAATGGGCAGACTGGGAGTTTCCTTGACGAAACAGTGCCAGTACAGGCCTGAAAGACTTCTTTGAAGCAGATGCTCAATTAATGTTTGTGTAAAAGAAGAGCCACAAATAAATCATTTGCTATAATTTATATTCTCAAACATTCCTGAAAACCATAAGCAGATCCAAGGATATATCTTATACATTTACAAAAACGGAGACTATAACAGAGAGTAATGCAAACCAAAAATTGAAGAACTTTCAGCTCTCTCTCTATGTATCTATGTTCTGAGCTTCTATTAGTGTGGTGTCTTTCACATTTCTAAGGCTATTCTTATCCTAAAGTGATGTTATTCTCATCCGGGATCACAAAAGGGATTAGAGGATTTCCAATATGCATTTCCAAAAACAAAATTCCTACTCATGAATTTGACAAACAGCAAAGTGTGTGTGACCCATGTTATTCAAATACTTGTATCATCAACCTAAATACAACCTAAATCAACTTTTTCAGTTGAAAAAAGAAAGAACTGAAAACTGGGTGGGAGGGGGAAGTCAACAGGACCACAGGATGATGACAGGCTTTTCTGACCACAAAGTGAAGAACAGCCTTCAGACCACCCTAGGGGCGAGATGACTGGCTGGATGCGGCCCTGGTGTGGGCACTGGCCGAGACAGAAGGGCCAGCACTGGCTGCAGCAGAAATGCCAGGCATGGCTGAGGCAGGATGCTCAGCCTGGGCTGCAGCAGAAGGGCCATCCCAGACCGAGACAGAAATGCCTGCAGTATCCCAGACAGACGTGCCAGCCCAGCCCGAGGCAGAAGTGCCAACGCTGGCTACAGCTCTGGGGCTGGTGCTCTCTACTTCCTCTTCGGAAGACTCCTCAAAATGCTCCAGGAAGGTAGCAGGGACCGTATCATTGACCTTGGCCAAAAACTCCAGGACTTTCATCTTGTTGGATTCCATGAGTGCTTTCCGACCCCACAGGAACTCATAGCGAGGGGGATCACTGCCTGGCACCTGGCGGTACTCCACGTACTCTTCCCGCACCAGATCTTCTGTGAGGAACTTCCTGGTATCTCCAAAGATGAAGTGCCTTCTTCCATCATAGATGCCCAGAAAATTCAGGATCTTCCAGATCTTCTCCTCAGAGAGGCGGTGGCCATTCAAGTAGATGACACCCAGAAGAGGCATCAGAAGACCATTCTTCGGCAGCCCCCGGTCACCTCTCATAGACTCACTGTCGCTGAGATCTAGGTTGCTCACCAGGATATAGGAGTGACCATTGGGCCTGACTTCCTTCAGGACCAGGCCAAACACCATCTCTATGTGCTCAGAGGCTCTCCTGAGGATCTCAGGGAATTGCCCCCTGTACCTTTTATTGATTGCCTTCAGCATTTCTGACCTCTTAATGAGCTCCCTCCCCTTATACTTATACAGCATCTTCTGTAGCAACACCTCGACGTTCTTGGTCAGAGGATCTGTGTGAGAGCTCTCAGCAGCAGCTGAGGCCTGGGAGGAATTTTCACCTCCCTGACCTTGGCCCTCGGCACCTACACCAGCTCTTGAGCGTGCTGTGGCACCGACACGAGCTCTTGAGCGTGCTGCACCACAGACATCAGCTCTTGAGCGTGCTGCAGCACCGACATCAGCTCTTGAGCGTGCTGCACCACAGACATCAGCTCTTGAGCGTGCTGCAGCACTGACATCAGCTCTTGAGCTTGCTGCACCACAGACTTCAGCTCTTGAGCATGCTGCAGCACCGACATCAGCTCTTGAGCATGCTGCAGCACCGACATCAGCTCTTGAGTATACTGTAGCACCGACATCAGCTCTTGAGCGTGCTGCACCAAAGACAGCAGCTCTTGAGCGAGCTGTGGAACCGACACCATCTCTTGAGCGTGCTGCACCACAGACATCAGCTCTTGAGCGTGCTGCAGCACCGACATCAGCTCTTGCACATGCTGCACCACAGATATCAGCTCTTGAGCGTGCTGCAGCACCGACATCAGCTCTTGAGCGTGCTGCACCACAGACATCAGCTCTTGAGCGTGCTGCAGCACCGACATCAGCTCTTGAGCGTGCTGCACCACAGACATCAGCTCTTGAGCGTGCTGCACCACAGACATCAGCTCTTGAGCGTGCTGCACCACAGACATCAGCTCTTGAGAGTGCTGCAGCACCGACATCAGCTCTTGAGCGTGCTGCACCACAGACATCAGCTCTTGAGCGTGCTGCACCACAGACATCAGCTCTTGAGCGTGCTGCACCACAGACATCAGCTCTTGAGCGTGCTGCACCACAGACACCAAATCTTTTGGGTATAGCACCTGCGGCAGCACTGGTGGTGCCTTGGGCTCCCTGAGGCTCCTTCGGGGTGCCAGCACCTGAGGAGCTTGAGAGAGCACTCTCTAAATCAGGAGGGGACGAGGAGGTGGACTCTTCTCCCCCAGATGTGGTGGCTTGATCATGAAGACCCTGGGTCTCAGCCCGGGCCTGGTGATGTTTCTCATGACCACGGACCCTACTCTTCTGCCTACGGGGCATGATGGCCGTGGACAGGAACTACAGGCAGGAGTCTGGGTCAAAGGACAGGAGATTGGTGCACCTGGAGGATGGAGAATGAGGCGATGTGAGCAACTTAAAATGGGGAGATTCCACCTTGCCTTTATTAAAGGCCGCCTCTGCAGGTGTCCTTGAGGACACTGCCCGAGGAACCCACAAGGCTCCTGTTTCGTGCTCAGCTGTCCCCACAGAATCCCACAGAGGAGGAAGAGAGGCCTTCGATTTTCCCTCTGCATCCTCTCAGCCCTGCTTTGGATTTACCGGCATTGCGGTCCTCTCAGCTCATCTTTTATTACCATGTCAAGTCTTGGCGGAGCCTGGGCACCCGGCCTTCTGCTACTCTGATGCAGACAACTTTAGACCTCCACATCATCCAGAAGCCAAGTGAAGGGATATCTCAGGCCACTTCCCTCCCAGGGGATACCCAGTGCTGAGGGCTCAGTAGGGTTTTTTCCATCCTGAGTTCACTGGGATCACCATTCATGGTCCTTACCTTGGCTCCTTAAAACATTGGGCACCATTCTCCATTTGCTGACTGGTGGCTGTACCTTCAGACTAGACATTTCCCCTCCCCTAGACTTGGTATAAAGCGGTGAAGTAGATGCTCAACCTCACAGCCCTTCCCTGAGATTTCCTGGGCTCAAATCCAAGGGATGGGATAAGTGCACCGAGTACTCACTCAGGTTCCTCAATTGGGCTCCTGGCAGAGAAGCTCCTCTTTCTCCTGAATTGATGCCTGTGAGATAGTAAAAGCCAATCAGCTTGTGTCCCAACAGGAGGAAGTAAGATGACCTTATCTTACCAAACACAGTCTTCTAAGAACAGGTGCTATTACAGGCAGGTTAATGTCCCTGTGCTCCCACACAGGATCCCAATTCAAGGTCTATAATATCTTTTTGCTTCTCTTTTCTTCTCTCTCTCTTTTCATAATTAAATGTATTTACTGTTAATTGGAGGATAATTGCTTTACAGTATTGTTTTTGTTTCAGCCACACATCAATATGAATCAGCCATAGGTATACTGTATGTCCCCTCCCTCTTGAAGTTTCCTCCTACCTCCCAGCCCATCCCACTCCTCTAAGCTATCACAGAGCACCGGGTTTGAGCTCTCTGTGTGATACGACTAATTCCCACTGGTTATCTATTTTATGTATGGTAATGTGTGTGTTTTCAATGTTACTCTCTCAGTCTGTCCCTCCCTCTCTTTCCCCCAGTGTCCACAAGCCTGTTCTCTATGTCTGCAAATCCACTGCTGCCCTGCAAATAGGTTCATCAGTACCATCTTTCTAAAAGCCATTTATATATGTTAATATACAATATTGGCTTTCCTCTTTCTGCCTTAATTTACTCTGCATAGAAAATTAGGACTAAAATTACCACATGGAAAGTGGAGCTAAGATGGCGGAGGAATAGGACGGGGAGACCACTTTCTCACCTACAAATTCATTGAAAGTACATTTGAACGCTGAGCAAACTCCATAATAACTTCTGATCTCTAGCAAAGGACATCAGGTGCCCAGAAAAGCAGCCCATTGTCTTTGAAAGGCGGTTGGACATAATAGAAAAGATAAAAAGAGAGACAAAAGAGTTAGGGACGGGGACCCGTCTCGGGAAGGAAGTCTTAATAGAGGAAGTTCTAAACACCAGGAAACCCTCTCCCTTACAGGTATGGGGGAAGTTTTGGAGTCTCAGAGAGCAACCTAACTGGGAGGAAAAATAAATAAAACCCATGGATTACATGCCTAAAAGCAACTTTCAGCAGAAAAGTACCCCAGACGCTCGCATCCGCCACCAGCTAGTGGGGGCTGAACGGAGAGGAGCGGGAAGCACTGCTTATGGTAAGAACCGGGCCTGAATGCCCTGTGGGCAATCGGAAGGAGCTAACCTGAGATGGCAACTTAAACAGTGGGATAGCAAGAGAGAGAAAGAAAATTAACCTGCGATAAGCAGTAACTGAAGACACTGCCGGCTGTTGGCAGAACAAAGGAAGGACTGAGCAATTCTGGAGAAGAGCTAACTGGCTGTGGACTGGCCTGTCCCCCACCCGAGGCAGGAGGCAGAGGGGAGGGGAAAGGGGCAAACCTGGCCCCAGAGACAGCATCCCCTACCAAACTGCAAATAGGTTTCCAGTCTCTAACCAAAGACTTTCTGAGATTCTGGAGGGTTGACACCTGCTGGGAGGGTCGCAGCTAGAGACCAGCTCCCCAGAAGAGACACAAGGCGTGCCGGACAGGCGGAAACTGAGGCTGGGACCGCGGAGGGGAGAAGGTGCACGGCACCCTGGGAGAGTGAGCCCATCAAGCTCCTGGCTGCCTGAGCTGCTCGGGCTGGGGAAGGCACAAAACACAGGCGCAACTGAGTCCGCACTTTTGTGGAGGACCCAAAAACTGGAACCTGAGCAGCTTAGGCTTCGGAAGTGCACGCACCTCAGGGCCTGCTCCCTGTAGAGCAACCTGGAGCCTTAGCACTGTAGATGGGGAAAGCACACACGCCGTGAGCGGGGACAAACCCAGTGTGGCTGGAAAACCGCAAGTGCTCCCGACACACGCCAGTGATATGTCTGCAGTGCCCCGCCCCCCTGCCCACAGCACGACTGAACAAGCGAACCTAAACAAGAGACCACCTCCGCCCGTGTGTGTCAGGGTGGAAATTAGACACTGAAGAGACCTGCAAACAGAAGCCAAATAAACAAAAGGAATCACTTCAGAAGTGACAGGTGCAACAGATTAAAATCCCAGTAGTTAAAACCAACTATACTGGAAGGGGCCTATAGATATCGAGAAGTGTAAGCTGGAACAAGGAGCTATGTGAAACTGAACCGAATCCACACTGCCCGCAACAGCTCCAAAGAAAATCCAAGATATAATTTTACTATTTTTTTAATTAAAAAAAACTTTTTAAAATGTTTTTCTTTTCTTTTTTTGGAAATGGCAACCCACTCCAGTATTTTTGCCTGGAAAACCCCATGGGGGGAGTAGCATGATAGGCTACAGTCCATGGGGTTGCAAAGAGTCGGACACGACTGAGGGACTTCACTTTCACTTTCACTCTTACTCCTCTATTACTTCTTAATTTTCATTTTCATAACCCACTATAACCTTGCCAAAAAAAGACCTTATTTTTAAAGCAAACTTCATACATATTTCTTAAATTTTTTGTGTTTTTGTTTATAATATTGTATTTTTAAGAGTCTAACCTCTACTCTAGATTTTTATTCTTTGTTTTCCAGTATTTGATATCAATTTTGGACATTGAAGAATCCAATATTCAGTACCCATTTTTATTCAGGAGTGTGATGATTACTCTCTCCCCCTTTTAACTCTCCTTTTTCTCCCCCAGATCACCTCTATTTCCTCCATCCCCCTTCTCTTCTCAATCCAATTCTGTGAATCTCTGTGGGTGTTCTGGGCTACGGACAACACTTAGGGAACATAGTACTGCATAGATCTGTCTCTCTCCTGAGTCCCCCTTCTTCTCCTCCTGCTCATCTCTTATCTCCTTGCTCCCTCTCCTCTTCTTATTGTAACTCTGTGAACCTCTCTGGGTGTCCCTCATGGTGGAGAATCTTTTCACCATTAACCTAGAAGTTTTAGTATCAGTGCTGTACAGTTGGAGAAGTCTTGAGGCTACTGGAAGAATTAGACTGAAATCCAGAGACACGAGACTTAAACCCAAAACCTGAGAACACCAGAGAACTCCTGACTACAGGGAACATTAAGTAATAAGAGATCATCCAAAAGCCTCCATACCTACACTGAAACCAACCACCACCCAAGAGCCAATAAGTGCCAGAGCAAGACATACCACACAAATTCTCCAGCAACACAGGAACATAGCCCTGAGTGTCGACACACAGGCTGCCCAAAGTCACACCAAACCCATAGACCCATCTCAAAACTCTCTACTGGACACTCCATGGCACTCCAGAGAGAAGAAATCCAGCTGCACATACCAGAACACCGACGCAAGCTTCCCTAAACAGGAAACCTTGACAAGCCAATCGTACAACCACACCCAGTGGGAGAAACCTCCACAATAAAAAAGAACCACAGACCACCAGAATACAGAAAGGCCACCCCAAACACAGCAATCTAAACAAGATGAAAAAGCAGAGAAATACCCAGCAGGTAAAGAAACATGAAAAATGCCCACCAAGCCAAACAAGAGAAGGAGATAGGGAATCTACCTGAAAAAGAATTTAGAATAATGATAATAAAAAGGATCCAAAATCTTGAAAACAGAATGGAGTTACAGATAAATAGCCTGGAGACAAGGATTGAGAAGATGCAAGAAATGTTTCACATGGACCTAGAAGAAATAAAAAAGAGTCAATTAAAAGTGAATAATGCAATAAAGGATATCAAAAACACTCGGGAGGGAACCATCAGTAGAATAATGGAGGCAGAAGATAGGATAAGTGAGGTAGAAGATAAAATGGTGGAAATAAGTGAAGCAGAGAGGAAAAACGAAAAAAGAATCAAAAGAAATGAGGACAACCTCAGGGACCTCTGGGACAATGTGAAACGCCCCAACATTCGAATCACAGTAGTCCAGAAGAAGACGACAAAAAGAAAGGCCGTGAGAAAATACTCGAGGAGATAATAGCTGAAAACTTCCCTAAAATGGGGACGGAAATAGTCACCCAAGTCCAAGAAACCCAGAGTCCGAAACAGGATAAAGCCAAGGCGAAATACCCCAAGACACAGTAATGAAATTAACAAAGATCAAACACAAAGAAAAAATATTAAAAGCAGCAAGGGAAAAATAACAAATAATACACTAAGGAATTCCCATAAGGATAACAGCTGATCTATCAATAGAAACTCTTCAGCGTAGAAGGGAATGGCTGCACATACTTAAAGCAATGAAAGAGAGTAATCTACAACCCAGATTACTGTATCCAGCAAGGATCTCATTCAGATATGAAGGAGAATGCAAAAGCTTTAGAGACAAGCAAAATCTGAAAGAATTCAGCACCACCAAACCACCTCTTCAGCAAATGCTAAAGGATCTTCTCTAGACAGGAAACACAGAAAGCTTGTATAAATGCGAACCCAAAAGAGCAAAGTAAATGGCAACGGGACCATAACTATCAATAATTACCTTAAATGTAAATGGGTTGAATGCCCCAACCACAAGACAAGGACTGGCTGAATGGATACAAAAACAAGACCCCTATATATGCTGTCCACAAGATACCCACCTGTAAACAAGGGACACATAATGACTGAAAGTGAAGGGCTGGAAAAAAAAATTTCACGCAAACGGAGACCAAAAGAAAGCAGGAGTCGCAATACTCATATCAGATAAAATAGACTTTCAAATAATGGTGTGAAAAGAGACAAAGAAGGACACTACATAATGATCAAAGGATCAATCCAAGAAGAAGATATTACAAGGATAAATATATATGTGCACCCAACATGGGAGCACTGCAATATGCCAGGCAAATATGAATGAGGATGAAAGGGGAAATTAACAATAACACAATAATAGTGGGAGACTTTAATACCCACTCACATCTATGCATAGATCAACTAAACTGAAAATGAACAAGGAAACACAAACTTTAAATGACACAATGGACCAGCTAGACCTAATTGATATCTATAGGAAATTTCACCCTAAAACAATCAATTTCACATTTCTCTCAAGTGCACATGGAACCTTCTCCAGAACAGATCACATCCTGGGCCATAAATCTAGCCTTGGTAAATTCAAAAAAATTGAAATCTTTCCAGTCATCATTTCTGACCAAAGTGCAGTAAGATTAGATCTCAATTACAGGAAAAAAAAAAAAACATTAAAATTTCAGACATATGGAGGCTAAATAACATGCTTCTGAATAACCAACAAATCTTAGAAGAAATCAAAAAACAAATCAGAATATGCATAGAAATGAATGAAAATGAAAACACAACAACCCAAAACCTATGGGACACTGTAAAAGTAGTGATATGGGGAAGGTTCACAGCAATACAGGCTCACCTCAAGAAACAAGAAAAAAGTTAAATAAACAACCTATGTCTACAACTAAAGCAACTAGAGAAGGAAGAAATGAAGAACCCCAGGGTTAGTAGGATACAAATCTTAAAAATCAGGGCAGAAGTAAATGCAAAGAAACTAAAGAGACCATAGCAAAAATCAACAAAGCTAAAACCTGGTTTTTTGAAAAGGTAAACAAAATTGACACACCATTAGCAAGACTCATTAAGAACCAAAGGGAGAAGAACCAAATCAACAAAATTAGACATGAAAATGGAGAGATCACAACAGACAACACTGAAATACAAAGGATCGTAAGAGACTACTACCAGCAGCTCTATGCCAATAAATTGACAACATGGAAGAAATGGACACATTCTCAGAAAAGTATAACTTTCCAAAACTAAACCAGGAAGAAATAGAAGATCTTAACAGGACCTTCACAAGCATGGAATCAAAACTGTAATCAGAAATCTTGCAGCAAACAAAAGCCCAGGACCAGATGGCTTCACAGCTGAATTCTACCAAAAATTTTGAGAAGAGCTAACACCTATCTCACTCCAACACTCCCAGAAAATCGCAGAAGGTAAACTTCCAAGCTCATTCTATGAGACCACCATCACCCTAATTCCAAAACCAAACATGCCACACAAAAAGAAAACTACAGGCCAATATCACTGATGAACACACGTGCAAAAATCCTTAACAAAACTCTAGCAACCAGAATCCAACAACATATTAAAAAGATCATACATCATGACCAAGTAGGCTTTATCCCAGGAATGCAAGGATTCTTTAATATCCACAAATCAATCAATGTATTATACCACATTAACCAATTCAAAGATAAAAACCATATGATTATCTCAATAGATGCAGAAAAAGCCTTTGACAGACGTCAACATCCATTTATGATAAAAACTCTCCAGTAAGCAGGAATAGAAGCAACATACCACAACATAATAAAAGCTATATAAGACAAATCCACAGGCAACATTATCCTCCATGGTGACAAATTGAAAGCATTTCCCCTGAAATCAGGAACAAGACAAGGGTGCCCACTCTCACCACTACTATTCAACATAGTTTTGGAACTTCTGGCCACAGCAATCAGAGAAGAAAAAGAAATTAATGGAATCCAGATAGGAAAAGAAGAAGTGAAACTATCACTGTTTGCAGATGACATGATCCTCTACATAGCAAACCCTAAAGACTCTACCAGAAAATAACTAGAGCTAATCAATGCATATAGTAAAGTTGCAGGATATAAAATTAACACACAGAAATCCCTTGCATTCCTAAACACTAACAATGAGAAAACAGAAAGAGAAATTAAGGAAACAACACCATTCACCATTCCAAAAAAAGAATAAAATATTTAGGAATATATCTACCTAAAGAAACTGAAGACCTATACATAGAAAACTATAAAACACCGATGAAAAAAATCAAAGAGGACACAAAGAGATGGAGAAATATACCGTGTTCAAGGATTGGAAGAATCAATATTGTGAAAATGAGTATACTACATTACTTTTCCAACAAAGTCCGACTGGTCAAGGTTATGGTTTTTCCAGTGGTCATGTACGGATGTGAGAGTTGGACTGTGAAGAAACCTGGGCACCAAAAAATTGATGCTTTTGAACTGTGGTGTTGGAGAAGACTCTTGACCAGTCCACCCTAAAGGAGATCAGTCCTGGGTGTTCATCGGAAGGACTGATGCTGAAGCTGAAACTCCCAATACTTTGGCAACCTCATGCGAAGAGTTGACTCATTGGAAAAGACCCTGATGCTGGGAGGGATTGGGGGCAGGAGGAGAAGGGGACGACAGAGGATGAGATGGCTGGATGGCATCACGGACTCGATGGGCATGAGTTTGAGTAGACTGCGGGAGCTGGTGATGGACAGGGAGTCCTGGCGTGCTGCGGCATATGGGGTCACAAAGAGTCGGACACAACTGAGCGACTGAACTGAACTGAACTGAACCCAAAGCAAACTATAGATTCAATGCAATCCCTATCAAGCTGCCAATGGTATTCTTCACAGAACTAGAACAAATAATTTCACAATTTGTATGGAAATACAAAAAACCTCGAATAGCCAAAGCAATCTTGAGAAAGAAGAATGGAACAAGAGGAATCAACCTGCCTGACTTCAGGCTCTACTACAAAGCCACAGTCATCAAGACAGTATGGTACTGGCACTAAGACAGAAATATAGATCAATGGAACAAAATAGAAAGCCCAGAGATAAATCCACATACCTATGGACACCTAATCTTTGACAAAGAAGGCAAGAACATACAATGGAAAAAAGACAACCTCTTTAACAAGTGGTGCTGGGAAAACTGGTCAATCACTTGTAAAAGAATGAAGCTAATACACCTTCTAACACCATACACAAAAATAAACTCAAAATGGATAAAGATCGAAATGTAAGACCAGAAACTATAAAACTCCTAGAGGAGAGCATAGGCAAAACAGTCTCTGACATAAATCACTGCAAAATCCTCTATGAACCACCTCCCAGAATATTGGAAACAAAAGCAAAAATATTTCTGTCTTTGTGCCAGTACCATACTGTCTTGATGACTGTGGCTTTGTAGTAGACTCTGAAGTCAGGCAGGTTGATTCCTCCAGCTCCATTCTTCTTTCTCAAGATTACTTTGGCTATTCGAGGTTTTTTGTATTTCCATACAAATTGTGAAATTCTTTGGTCTAGTACTGTGAAAAATACCGTTGGTAGCTTGATAGGGATTGCATTGAATCTATAGACTGCTTTGGGTAGAATAGCCATTTTGACAATATTAATTCTTCCAATCCATGAACACGGTCTGTTTCTCCATCTGTTTGTGTCCTCTTTTATTTCTTTCATCAGTGTTTTATAGTTTTCTATACACCATGGAATATTACTCAGCCATTAAAAAGAATTCATTTGAACCAGTCCTAATGAGATGGATGAAGCTGGAGCCCATTATACAGAGTGAAGTAAGCCAGAAAGATAAAGAACATTACAGCATACTATCACATATATATGGAATTTAGAAAGGTGATAACGATAACCCTATATGCAAAACAGAAAAAGAGACACAGAAATACAGAACAGACTTTTGAACTTTGTGGGAGAATGTGAGGGTGGGATATTTCAAAAGAACAGCATGTATACTATCTATGGTGAAACAGATCACCAGCCCAGGTGGGATGCATGAGACAAGTGCTCCGGCCTGGTGCACTGGGAAGACCCAGAGGAATCAGGTGGAGAGGGAGGTGGGAGGGGGGATTGGGATTGGGAATACATGTAAATCCATGGCTGATTCATATCAATGTATGGCAAAACCCACTGGGAAAAAAAAATAATAATAAAAAAAAAAAGAAAAAATAAACAAATGGGACCTAATGAAACTGAAAAGCTTTTGCACAACAAAGGAAACTAAAAGCAAAGTGAAAAGACAGCCTTCAGAAAGGGAGAAAATAATAGCAAATGAAGAAACAGACAAAGGATTAATCTCAAAATTATACAAGCAACTCCTGCAGCTCAATTCCAGAAAAATAAATGACCCAATCAAAAAATGGGCCAAAGATCTAAACAGACATTTCTCCAAAGAAGACACAGATGGATAACAAACACATGAAAAGATGCTCAACATCACTCATTATCAGAGAAATCAAATCAAAACCACAATGAGGTACCATTATATGCCAGTCAGTATGGCTGCTATCCGAAAGTCTACAAGCAATAAACACTGGAGAGGGTGTGAAGAAAAGGGAACTTTTTTACACTGTTGGAGGGAATGCAAACTAGTACAGCCACTATGGAGAACAGCATGGAGATTTCTTAACAAACTGGAAATAGAACTGCCATATGACCCAGCAATTCCACTCCTGGGCATACACACCGAGGAAACCAGATCTGAAAGAGACACATGCACCCCAATGTTCATCACAGCACTGTTTATAATAGCCAGGACAAGGAAGCAACCTAGATGCCCATCAGCAGAGGAATGGATAAGGAAGCTCTGGTACATATACACCATGGACTATTACTCAGCCATTAAAAAGAATTCATTTGAATCAGTTCTAATGAGATGGATGAAACTGGAACCCATTATACAGAGTGAAGTAAGCCAGAAAGGTAAAGACCAATACAGTATACTAACACATATATATGGAATTTAGAAAGATGGTAACGATAACCCTATATGCAAAACAGAAAAAGAGACACAGATGTACAGAACAGACTTTTGGACTCTGTGGGAGAAGGCGAGGGTGGGATGTTTCGAGAGAACAGCATCGAAACATGTATATTATCTATGGTGAAACAGAGCACCAGCCCAGGTTCGATGCATGAGACAAGTGCTTGGGGCTGGTGCACTGTGAAGACCCAGAGGGATGGGATGGGGAGGGAGGTGGGAGGGGGATCCGGATGGGGAACACATGTAAATCCATGGCTGATTCATTTCAACGTATGGCAAAAACCACTACATTATTGTAAAGTAATTAGCCTCCAACTAATAAAGTAAATGAAAAAAAATTAAAAAATAAATTACCACATGACCCAACAATCCCACGACTGGGCATGTCCCCTGAGGAAACAGTAACTTAAAAATCACTTCTAGTCCAAAGTTCGTTGCAGCACTCTTTACAATAGCTAGGGCATAGAAGCAACCAAGGCCTACATTTGATTTATGACAGGATCTAAGATTACTCAGTGTGCTGACCACGCCCCTCAGACCAGGGCAGAGTGCTCAGAGGGGACTTGCTTCCCCTTTAGGCTGCAGTGGGAACCGCCATGTATTCTTGAGGCCTCAAAGGGATGATGACAGGGAGGATGTGGTCTGAATGATGTGGTGTGGAACATCCCCACAGCCCCCGAGGTTCTCACCATCCCACCAGGGAACCTGAAACTCTCCCTTCCCAACCTGACGCTCCCAGCTTTGACATGGTCTCTCACTTCCCTGAGATGATCTGGGAAGTGTCACGTCAAAATGCCCAATCGCGACTCCATTTCTTATGAGAGGAGGCCCCATCCTCACTCAGCGTCACAACCATGAATCGTGTTGGGGACTAGGTCCCTTTGTTGAACTAAGTTTATTCCTTTAGAGCAAGCTTCTCACCTCCCTGATCCCACCTCCAGCAAACGATAGGGGGCACCACTGTCGGCCAGCTCCACACGGGGCCTCCTACAGCTGAGTTCAGGGGGTCGCTCAGTGTGGCCCCCATGCGGTTGGGAAGTCTGATAACTGGCCCTCAGGGCCATTATCTAGGACCGACAACTCCTTCGAGGGTAGAATCCGGGCCTACCCCCACAGACCAACGCCTTCACCTGAGACACGTTAGACCGCATTCTGCCGATAGCTGTGAGGGACTAGAAAGAGCCAGGTCACAGGGGTGGGAAACTGCTGGGTCATTTTTCTTAATAGTGGGTTCGTAAAGTCCCTTCAGTTACATTCCGGTCCTCACCTTGGTTCCGGACAAGTCCTGGACACAGAAACGCCACCAAAGAGACGCCACGACTCCCAGTCAATCTCCTCGCCGTTGAAGCGGAAGTGGACGGGAGCTGCATACGGTCCTACGTGGGGTCTCCCGGGGATGACGGCAGGGGCAAGGTACTACGGGAACCCTGGTAGCTCAAAATTCATCCGTCCCCGGGTCCTCCTTCCACAGTGTGTTAGAGCCCGGGACGTCTCCAGCTATGAATCCAAGTCCTCCAGCCCCCAAACAAAGCGCTCGCCTCCCTGAGTCCGTAGTGGGAGGAGTCAGGGCACTGCTCTGAGCATCTCTGCTTGTCAGGAGGGGCGCCACTCTGTGAGCCTCCCTCGTTGGGGGAGACCCTCTCACTAGCACTGATGGTCCTCACTTTAAGTCCAGTTATGGTCAAGACGTCCCCCTCTGCAGATCTGCGGCCTAATTCTGCTAGAGGAGGCCCTGCCCTCCCCGAGATCACACAGGTGGAATGAGGGGACCACTTAGAAGTAGGTCTTCTCATCTCTCAGGGCTAAGAATTTACAGAATTCTGTTTGGCTCCCTCTCCATGGGTCCCCTATAACAGTCACCATTGTCATCTGAGTTCCTGGTTGGGCTCAGGTCCATTCCTCTGTGAAACGGAGGCTGATCCTATTAGACAGCGATCTCACCTCACTGAGACTTGCCAGACTGAAATCAACCTGACATCTGTCTCCAGAGCTTCCCAGGGAGCCCAGCATCAGATATTTTCCAGGGCCTCCTTTTATGGTGTATGCTACCATGAGTCCACTTTCAGGAACTCATATTGACACATGATAAATCCTGTAACTCCACTCTCTACTTTATGAAGCTTCTTGTCTTACATCAAGGTCCTAGTCTCGTGCGAATTCCATGTTGGAAGTCAGGGTGATCCTCTTGTGATCCTAGTCCATCAGGGCCTCTGAGAACAGACAGTGCGGATGCAACTTGAGTCCTTCTGGATTCCTCCTGCTCAGCATCCTCACTACATCTACCACAGCCAGGGACTGCTCCCTCTACTGATCCAAGTTTCCTGTTCTTAGTCTTTGGGTGACCCCTGTACTCAGGGGTGATTGTCTCCTCAGCACTCCTTCATGGAGGTTCCCATATCAGCTTCTGTCCCTTGATTAAAGGCTTCCTGGGAAATGCATATTCTTACACACATTGAGCAGATACCCTCTAGAAAATCTTGGAGAAAAGGGGACTAGGTCCCAAAAGTGATGTAAAATTAGGAAATCAGAGCAGAAATCAAGGAACTCAGGAGAGATGTTATGCTGTCAGAGAAAAACAGCTGATATATTCCTCCTCTTCAGCCAGATTTAGGGGGTCTGCTTAGTCGCTCAGTTGTGTCTGACTCTTTGTGACCCCATGGACTGTAGTCCGCCAGGCTCTTCTGTCCATGGGAATTCTCCCGGCAAGAATACTGCAGTTTCTGGCCATACCATCCTCCAGGGGATTTACCAAATTCAGGAATCGAACCCAGGACTCCCAAATTGCAGATGGATTCTTTACTTTCTGAGCCAGTAGATTTAGGGTAGTTCTGAAGTATTTAGTCTCGGCACCTCCCTGTTGGTCCAGTGGTTAAGACTCTGCACTCCCAATGCACAGGGCCTGGATTCGACCCCTGGTCAGGTAACTTGATTACACATGCCAGAACTAAAAGTTCACGTGCCACACCAAAAAGCATCACATGCTGCAGCTAAAGAGCCTGCATGTGGCATCAAAGATTCCGAGTGTCACAACTAAATGCAGCGCAGCCAAAAAATAACTATTTTTAATTGAAAAATAAAATGTTTACTTTCTACATAGAAGGATAGTGCCACATAGTCTTGTAAGCCCTCAATCACTTGAGGGTGTCTGAATTTGCACATGAAGATGATCATGTGGTTGCTGAGCATCATCTCCTTCTCTGCTTTATTCATACCTCTTAATTATTTTGGTGTTTGTATTGCCTTGGCTATATATCCCAACCCAGTGTTTTGGTCACAGAGTTCTTCTTTCTATCACTCAAGATACATTTTGGAGTGCTAGAAGACAGTGAATTAACTGCCTCATGAGCACCTCAGGCTGGGACAAATGGAAGGGTATGTGCTCTGGACAAGTTCAGACCAGCGCTCCTGTCCCAGCTCTGTCTCTTATCAGTTGTGTGGACTTGGGTCCATCCCCAAACTCTGGGAGCCTCAGGTGAAGTGGCTTTTGTAGGGCTAGTGGCATGTAGCTAAAGCACCTGGCACAGTGCCTGGACCACACTGAGACTTTACACAATATCTGTTTTTACTATGATTATGATTATTTTGTTCCCAGAGGATACCACCTACCCTGATGAAGTTTTAACTCCAGGAGATGTCAGAGAATCTGTGCCATTCTTGGACATAGAACACTAAACCAGTCCAAAATGCTGTTTAGAAAGAATCTATCATTTCCACTACTGAATCATATTTTGAGTGTGGGGGTAGTTTTTTTTAGCTGAATGAAATTCACATAGTCTAGAATTTGGTTCTGAGACTAACGCTTCCTTCCTTCCAAGCTGCTCTTTCCTTTACATAACTCCTAGATTTGTTTTGCCTTGGAGAAGGAAACCCACTGCAACCCACTCCAGTGTTCTTTCCTGGAGAATCCCAGGGACGGTGCAGCCTGATGGGCTTCCATGTATGGGGTCACACAGAGTCGGACATGACTGAAGTGACTTAGCAGCAGCAGAAGAGACTTGCCTAGTGGCCCAGTAGCTATGTGGCTGAGAATCTGTGCTCCAAATGCAGTGGGCCTGGGTCCCATCCCTGATCAGGGAACTAGACCGCACTCCACACACCACAAGTAAAAGATCTTATATGCCACAACTATAACATTCCTTATGCTTTAACTAAAGAACTCTCAGGCTGCATGGAAATTCAAGGATCCTGGATGCCAAAGACAAGACCAAGAATAGCCAAATAAATAAAGAACTTGCGTAAGCTTCATTAGGCCTGGGAAGAATTGCTGGAGGAACACTGGGACATCACTGGCTTGGGCCCTCTCTTCCTCATCTTTCAAAGCTGTGATTCACAGGATCTCCGATAGCTCACAGAAGGGGTGGGGTGGGGTGGGGCTGGGATGGGGGTGGGGCTGAGGGGGAGGGGGTGGGTGTGGGGAGAAGCCTGATGGGGTGTTCTACAGTCCTCATTCACAGTCCACATCTTCGTATCTATCAGAGCCTGACAGTCCTCCCTTTACTGAACTGTGTCCACAAGCCTCCAAACAAAGCTTCACCTCTTACACTTCGGCAGGGGAGAAGTCCGGGAATTGAGCGCATGGGTGCCGCTTTGTGTCGCCATCTTTACTGCCCCATGCCTCGTTATCACTCGTCGCTCTCCCGGGACTGGACTTAGGGCCTAGGTTTCCTTCATTTACAGAATCAAGTAATCGCTTATCTTACAGAATGCCTTAATCAAGGTATACGGAAGAAATCAGCCTAAGAGAATTGTAGGAACCGTCCCCTGCCGATCACAGAGATGAGACTTTGGGCGTACTCTTTGTTACAGGACGGGGGAATGGTCCCTTGAGACCACATTCAGGTCTTCAGCTTGCCTTCAGCTAAGTCCTGGGAATCCACTCCTAGCCACACAAATGCACTGAACATCAGTCCGAGCTCTTCCCACCAGCTCGGAAGTTTTGCGGAGACACTTCCGGCTATGGCTGCCTTATGCAGGATCTCTGAGGGATGATGACAGGGGCAGGGCTCTGTGGGGACCCTGTCGTTTAGTGTTCTGCGGTCCCTGGGTAATCCTTTAGGGTCCTCACCATGCCGTCTGTTAGAGTCCGGGACCCTTCGCCCTACGGACTTGAGTCCTCCAGCCCCCAAAACAAGCCCTCACCTCTCCGAGTCCCTAGTGGGGAGTCAGGGCACTGCTCTGAGCATCTCTCCTTGATGGAGGAGCGCCACTCTGTGAGCCTTCCTCCTTGGTGGCAGAGACCCTCTCATTAGCACTGATGGGCCTCATCTTCCCGGTGGTGATGGCCAAGACGCCACCCTCCTAAGAACTGGGGTTTCCATCCTGATAGAAAAAGTCCTTCCCTCGCTGAGACCAGACAGAAATGAAGAGGCTTCTCATCCCTATAACTCTGCCTGGAACCTCTGGGGTTAAGAATAGGGGCAGGGGTCTGCAAAGCCTCCTCATTTGTGGGTCTAGTGATACTTCTTCTTCACTCAGGGGTCTCACCATGATCCTGGCCAGTCCTGGGACCTGACCTTCCAACCTGAGATTCTTCCTCCTCTGAACCGAGGCCATTCTTCTTAGACTCAGATTTTGACCTCACAGAGAAGTACAAGGCTTTTAAGAGGGAATGTCCTGTCTGGGCATTCTAGGCCTGAGAGCAAGTTTGGGCAGGTCTCTGAATGACCTGTATTTTAGGGTTGTTGTCTCTCCAGTCCTCACTTATGGGGGCCCAAATTTTGTCTACCTCTTGGATTAAAAGATTCCTGTGGAAAACCACATCCCTGCAAACTCTGGAGCCGTGTCCCTAATGCAAACCTTACAGTTTCATGTCCCAGACTGGACCTGAAATGGGGAAAATAACACAGAAGGCAGGGGGCAGGATGGGGTGTGCTCCGAGAAAGAAATGCTGACCCATCCTTTCAGAAGTCAGGGTCAGTCTCTTTTCATGGCTTGTTTTAATGATTTACAGGCATACTTTTAAAACATTGTACTGCATGGAATCATGATTCACAAATACAGTGTTTTGTTACAAACTGAAAGTTTATGGTAACCATGCATTGAACGTGTCTATGGCACCATTTTCCCAGCATCATGTATTCACGTGGGGTCCCTTTTCCACATATTGTTCATTCTTTAAATATTTTAAACTCTTTCCTTATTTTATTTCTTATGGTGCTCTGATAAGTTGTCTTTGTTACTATTATAACTTTACGACATTTGTAAATTAAGATATGTGCAATTTTTAGACATCTTCTAATAAGTGTACAATAAGATTCACAACTTTTATAAGCACTGGGAATCCCCCAACTTCCTAATGATTTACTTTATAGCAGTTTTCACTTTATTGCAGTGGTCTAGAACCCAACTCACCATATCTGAGATATGAGTACAATTTTAAAGGAAAAAAGCCATCAAAGATGGTTTTGTGCTATTCTGATTGAGGTTATCTGACACTGCACAGAGAGATGATCTGACTGTCCCTGTCATCTGTTTCTCTTCCTTATTCCTGTCATTTCCGGAGGTAGCCTTCAAGGCTTTATGCCTGAAGAAGTGCATTGTGATATATCCAGAGTCCTTACTTTTATCCCAAGATACATTTGAGTGGTAAGGAACACAGCTCTGCTGTAGGACAAGAGTATAACAGCATAGGATCTAGAGTAATTCAAAGAAGAATCTAATTCCAGGCCTATCAGTCACGAGTGTTCCCCAGCAAGGGCTCACTGCCTGATGCACATGGAAGCGAAGATTATGGAACGGGCTTTTGAGAGAAAAACTTTAATCCTAGGTGGAGTAGCAAGAAGACAGGAAGTCGGGCTCTCAAATCTGTCTCCTCAAGCCAGAGTTTGGGGTAAAATTAAAGGGTTTAGGAGAACTGCAAACTTGGAAGCTAATTGGCTAGTCTTGAATTAGTTCATGTGAGCTATTCATGCTGCTAGAAGCCAAATTGTCCCTATTGAAGGACTTCATACAGTTCTCCCATGGCAACATTCCTACTCTGAGAGTTGCACAGACTGAACCCTCTTGGTTCAGGGCTCATCCTGGAAACAGGGGCTCCTTTTTTGCACTTGTATAGTGCTGCCTCTAAAAATAACTCAAGGTTTGATTAATCGATAACCTGTTTTAAGGAGGAAAAACCAGTTTAAACTGGTCAGTGCTTTATGTTTCAATCCCCCCATTTCTCTTCGTACATTCTTCAAGCTTGTGGGAAACCATCCTCAATTTGGTTAATGAATCTCAAATTGTGTAGAAAATGATAATCCCAGGTCACAGATTTTGTACCAACAGGACTGGAGTGTTATATAAGCACTGACAACGTTGAATTAATTGGTATTTAAGAAAGGTGGTTATCAGAGGCTTTGTTTCCTTCACATGTGTCTTTACAGGATATTGCTTTAGATGTGGCATTTTGGTGGCTGCATGGAATTTATCACTACTGGGTCAGCTGTCTTGGCTTTTCCTGGCCACTCATCAGCCCAACCTGAGCTCTGCAGTTGAATGATTAATTTCTTCTACTGTAGGGCTCTTTCAAAATTAGTTTACACTTTGGCCAGCAAACAGAGCCTGGACCAACTGCCTTTAACCAATGCTTGCTGCCTCTTCCTAGCCTTCATGGATTGCAGTCGACATCAACCAGCAGTCTTATCAGGAACTTGAGGTCTCTGGATGAGGCAGAAATGTTGGCTTCCCCGGAAAACCCTTGCTTTCATGGGAGCTGTAGGAAGGCCTTCAGGGCTTGTCTTTCTGTGGCTCAGAGTGCTTTGTTCCTTTCTAGGAAGAAAATGGGCAAACTAGAGGCAGTGTCCCTTAATTTAGGACCCAATTCCATCTCCTAGGTTGGTTTCTGGGAGGAATTGGCTGTATGAATTCCCTGGAGAAACCACTGAGAAGAATGGACAGTCTCAAGGTGACCAGCTTGGATCGGAGGGTTCACTTAAAGAACCCTGAAAAGTTTTCCATTACATGTGGTTATCAAACTGTAGCTTGAAAGGCACACATGCTACCCAGCTTCCAAGGAATCTGTCCCACCAGTTCCAAGACTGGAGCCCATTTGGTCACAGGCTCCCAAAATTTCTGCCACCCCATGTGATGAGGAGAAGCTTGTCCTCAAAGAGAGTCCTATGGAAGTTCAGGCTCTGTCACACTCTGCACATAGAGAAACTTACCTAGTGAGGAGGAGGCTGAGATAGTGATTGCATGACATTGAAGAAAGTGAAAGAGGAAGCTGTCTTAGACTCAGGCAGAGCTAACTTTCAAAGAGCAACTGAGGAGCACACACGTTTAAACACCAATTTCCTCACTTCCTTTCTGCCCATGCTGGGGTTTAATCTTTCTGGTTAGTGACTGTGCCACGTGGGAAGACCACATCTACAACTAATATATATACATATATATATATATGCATACATAAATAGCAATAACCGAAAAACACCTACTGTATAACACAGGGAACTCTACCCAATAATCTGTAGTAATCTGTTTGAGAAAAGAATCTGAAAATGAGTGGATATGTGTATGTATAACTGAATCACCTTGTTATACACCTGAAACTAACACATTTTAAATTAATTATACCCCAACAAAATGAAATAGAAAAATAATACAACCGTACCATCCAGCAATCATACTCCTGGGCATATATCCTGAGAAAATCATAATTGGAAAAAGGAACAATCACCCCAATGTAAATTGCAGCAATATTTACAATACCCAAGACAGGGGAGCAACCTAAATATCCATCAACAGAGGAGCAGATAAACACGTGGTCCAGAAATACAAAGGAATATTACTCAGCCACATGAAAGAATGCCATTTGCAAGAACATGAATGGACCTAGGGATTGTCATACTAAGTCAAGTAAGTCAAACACAACTCTACCCCTCATCTGTGGAATCTAGTTTAGAAAAGTGATAAAATGAACTTATTTACAAAACAGAAAACTTACGGATCCTGAAAATGAACTTATGGATACTAAAGGGGAAATGTAATGAGGGATGGATAAATCAGGAGCTTGGGATGAACTCACACACACACTATATATAAAAGAGATAACCAATAAGGACGTCCTGCATAGCACAGGGAACTCGAATTGATATTCTGTGAGGCCTATATGAGAAAAGAAACAGAAAATGAATTTATATATGTATAACTGAATTACTTTGCTATATGCCTAAAACTAACACAACATTGTAAATCAACTATACTCCAATAAATTTTCAAAAATAGTCTACCTGGGCATATATCTGAAGAAAACCATAATTTGAATAGGAACAAGCACCTCCATGTTCACTGCAGCACTGTTTACAATAGCCAAGACATGGAAACCACCTACAGGTCCATCAACAGATGAGAAAGACATGATACCTGAATACAATGGAAGCATACTCAGCCATAAAAATGAATCAAATATTGCCATTTTTGGCAATATGGACGACCTAGAGATTTTCATCCTGAGTGAAGTAAGCCAGACAAAGACAAATACCACAGTATACTGCTCACAGGTGCAATCTAATTTTTTAAAATGACACAGATGGACTTATTTACAAAACAGAAACAGACTCACACAATTTGAAAACAGATTTATGGTTACCATAGGGGAAATTTGTGAGGAGGGATACATTAGAAACTTGAGATGAACATAAACACACACAACCAGTATAGAAAATAGATAACCGAACAGGACCTCATATATAACAAAGGGAACTCTACTCAATATTCTGTAATAGCCTATATGGGGAAAGAATCTGGAAAAGATTGAATATCTGTGTAACTGAATCACTTTGCTGCACAGCTCAAACTAACACAAGACTGTAAATCAACAAATCTCCAATAAACTTAAAAAAAAAAAAAAGAATATCCATCTGTAACAATACCGCTGTGCTGCCACCTTAGGCAAGGGGGAAAAACCCCATCACCTCCATAAAGCAATGTTTCCAGTCCAGGAGCAAGGTGTTTTATCTCCCGATTCAGAGGATCCTCATTCATTATAGGTTGAAAAAGTTTCACCACATTTATCCAATAGCCAACTCCTATTAGCCAATCCCAACACATTAAACTGTCAGACACAGACAAACATAGGCAATTAAATCCAAAGGCCTGGAACCTTAACCCAGTGTTCAGAGCTCTAACCCAATCATTTGAGCACCTCAGTAGCTCTAACCTCTGGCATTGTACGCTTAGGGTGGGTCTCTAAACCACGACTGTAGCCTTAGGATTCTAATCAGACAGAAGAAACTCCTAGGTGGGACTCTAACCCACAGTGTTGTTGTCATTCTTCAATCAATCAGTCATGCCTGACTCTGCTTCCCAAAGGACTGCAGCATACCAGGCTTCCTTGTCCTTCACTTTTCCCTTGGGCTTGCTCAAACTCATGTCCATTGAGTCAGTGATGCCATCCAACTGCCTCTTCCTCTCTAACACACAGTTCTGATGACATTATTAGACTACAAGCACATTATAATTTCATATAGCACATTTAGTTCCAGGCACATTTTAACAAGTTTACTCACCCCAAAGATGTCTGGTCCAGGAGCTGTTTCCTTCCTTAAAAGTGAAAGGAGCCCAAGAAGCCAGAGGATCCCAGAGCACCATGGCTAGGAAAGAGGAACCCAAGAACCAACTCTAGACAAACCCAGTGTAGGTGGCCATTCAGGGTTGGTGTTGAAGGCCCACCAGGGGCTACAGTGTATCAAGCAGATTGTCACAAGTCCTAAATCTCAACTAGGCTGTCCAACTCACTGAACATGGGCTCACTGCCCAATGCTCAGAGAAGTCAATACTTATGGCAAGAGCTTTAGAGAAAAGAGCTTTACTGCAAGGCCAACGAATGCAGGAGGCAAGGTATCAAATCTCTCTTCAATCCAGGAGCCTGGGTGCAATCTAAGGGGTCATGGGAATTTCTAACTTAGAAGCTAATTGGCTAGTCTTGAATTAGTCCATATCAGCAACTCAGGTTACTGAAAGGCAGGTTTTCCTTATTGAAGGACTTCTCACTTTGTAAAAGGCCCTCGGGGCAACATTTCTCTTCTCTGAGTTTTGCAGACTGAAGACCTTGGCTTCGGGCTCATCCTGAGGTCCTGTGTTCCTTCTTGGACACATGTAGTTCTTTCTTTGTATGATGACTCAAGGTGTGATTAATCAACAATCTCAACAATCTATTTTGAGAAGGTAAAACCAGTTTAAGCTGGTCAATTGTTTCACATGCTGTTTCACTAGCCCCTTGAATTACAGCACATTACCCCAACTCCAAGGCCAAGAAAATCACAGTGAACTAAAATGTTGCCTAGCAGGGACAATCGAGTAATATTCACACCAGAGGTTATAACATAGAATGTGCTTAAGGTAGACTCTTTCCCAGTTGGAAACAACTCAACGTTCTTAGAATTTTCGTCACTGACCAGTATCTTCCATCCCAGCTACCCTTTCATCTAAATAATGAGTATTGCCACGTATTTCAGTTCAGTTCAGTTCAGTCGCTCAGTCATCTCTGACTCTTTGCGACCCCATGAATCGCAGCATGCCAGGCCTCCCTGTCCATGTATTTAACTAGCAACAAAAAATCTAGAACTTGCCTAGAATTGGCCCAATTACACACAAGAGAAAATAATCAAGTACCTCCTTAAGGAGAGGTCTCTGGCTCCCTCAACCCAGGGTAAAGGTCACCAGGTCAGGAGACTGTGGATTCTCTGAGGCCCTCCATGTGCAGATCTGGCTGTGCTCATCACTCCCACTGTCTCTCTAGCTCACCAGGCAACTTGACTTAAAATGACCGCTCACTGACCGCTCTGCATTTTCCTAAAGCTCCAAACCTAGACAGTGTATTAAAAAATGGAGACATCAGTTTGCTGACAAAGGTCCCTTTAGTCAAAGCTACTGTTTTTCCAGCAGTCATGTATTGATGTGAGAGTTGGGCCAGAAAGATGGCAGAGCACTGAAGAACTGATGCTTTCAAACTGTGGTGCTGGAGAAGATTCTTGAGAGTCCCTTGGAAGCAAGGAGACCAAGTCAATCCACCCAAAAGGAAATCAACCCTGAGTATTCATTGGAAGGACTGATTCTGAAGCTGAAGCTCCAATACATTGGCCACCTGATGCAAAAAGGCAACTCATTGGAAAAGACCCTGATGCTAGGAAAGAAAGATTGGGGGCAGGAGAGGACAGGGCAGCAGAGGACAAGATGGTTGGCAGGCATCACTGACTCAATGGACATGAGCTTGAGAAAACTCTAGGAGACAGTGAAGGGCAGGGAGGCCTGTGAGCTACAGTCCACGGGGTCACAAAGAGTGGGACAAGACTTAATGACTGAACAACAACAAGGCTCCAAACTGCCTCACCGCAGGCCATTTACACTTGCTTTCAACTCCAACTGCATGCCCTCTTTACCCCTGCGTTTGACATCTTCATTCAGCAGTGCCCAAACTTTTTGGCACTAGGGACTGGGTCTGTAAAAGACAATTTTTCCACAGACTGGGAGTGGGGGATGGTTTTGGGGCAAATCAAGCACATTACATTTATTGTGAACTGGATTTCAAGTCTAAATGTTGGTGCTGATCTCACAGGCGGTACTGGTCCAAGACCTGAATGGTGGGGACTGCTGCTTTTGGTCATAGAGAGTATCTCACCATATTTTTATGTAATAGTACCTCCTCGATTCTAAAATCCAATGGGCAGCGGCTAGATCTTGTTTTGGTGGTGGTTGTTGTTCCATGTTTTGAAAAAAGAAAAAAAAATAGTCCACAGTACTAGTAAACATTCCAAAAGGCTCATTCTCAGAACTTCCCGGTGATCCAGAGGATAAGACTCCCTGCTCCCACTGCAGGGGGCAGGAGTTTGATCCTGGTTGGGGAAGGTCCCTCATGCTGCACATACCCCTGCACCCCAAAAAAGAGCTCCTTCTCAATTAATAATTGTGAAATAAATAAGAGAATAAGCATGTGGCCTAATCCATTAGAATTTGTCTTCAGTTCAGTTCAGTTCAGTTACTCACTCGTGTCCGACTCTTTGTGATCCCATGGAATGCAGCATGCCAGGGCTTTCTGTCCATCACTGACTCCCACAGTTTACTCAAACTCATGTCCATTGAGTCGGTGATGCCATCCAACCATCTCATCCTCTGTCATCCCCTTCTCCTGTCACCTTCAATCTTTCTGAGCATCAGGGTCTTTTCTTTTGAGTCTTTGCACTTTGCTCTTCACATCAGGTAGCCAAAGTATTGGAGTTTCAGCTTTGGCATCAGTCCTTCCAATGAATATTCAGAACTGATTTCCTTTAGGGTGGACTGGTTAGGTCTCCTTGCAGTCCAAGGGACTCTCAAGAATCTTCTCCAACACTACAGTTCAAAAGCATCAATTCTTTACTGCTCAGCTCTCTTTACAGTCCAATTCTCACATCCATACATGACTACTGGAAATACCATAGCTCTGAATAGATGGACCTTTGTTGGCAAAGTAATGTCTCTGCTCTTTAATATGCCATCTAGGTTGGTCATAACTTTTCTTCCCTGGGCCTTTATTCCCTGGTGACTCAGATGGTAAAGCATCTGCCTGAAATGCGGGAGACCCGGGTTCAATCCCTGGGTCAGGCAGATCCCCTGGAGAAGGAAATGCCAACCCACTCCAGTACTCTTGCCTGGAAAATTCCACGGACAGAGGAGCCTGGTAGGCTACAGCCCATGGGGTCACAAAGAGTTGGACACGACTGAGCGACTTCACTACACTTCACTTCAGGATGGTCATAACTTTTCTTCCCTGAAGCAAGTGTCTTTTAATTTCGTGGCTGCAGTCACCATCTGCAATGATTTTGGAGTCCCCCAAAATAAGTCTGTCAATGTTTCCACTGTTTTCCCATCCATTTGCCATGAAGTGATGAATTTATCTTACATTCCTAAATAATATAAACAAATCCAATTGTATAACATAATTTTTTAGAGGAAAAAGCAACATTCCATGGTATGTGTACACCATATATATATCCATTCATCGATCAAAGGACATTTAGGCTGCTTCCCTGTCTCGGTTATTGTGAAAAATGGTGCAACAAATATGGGAATACTAATATATCTTGGAGAGTCTAATTTTAACTCCTTTGGATAGATACCCAGAAGTGGTTTGCTGAATCATATGGTAATTCAATTTTTAATTTTTTGAGGAACCTCAATACTGTTTTCCACAGAGGATTTACCCATTGACATTCTCACTAACAGTATAAAAGAGCTCTTTTCTAAATTCTTGCACTTAATCAGCTTACTCTCTACTGGAGAGAGAGCAAGGCAATCAAAATTTCAAATTATTGTTGTGGTAAAAACATTTAACATTAAATCTACCCTTAAAATTTTAGGCACACAGTACAGTACTGTTAAAAACAGGTGCACTGTTTCACAGAGAATCTCTGGTATTTATTCGTTTTGCATAACTGAAACATTTTACCAAGTGGAAAGCAACTGCCCATTTCTCCCTCCTGTGGACCCTATGTGTTTCTATGTGATTAAGAATTTTAGATATCTCATATAAGTGGAAGCATGCAGCATTTGTCCTTCTGTGACTGGCTTAGCTCATTTAGAATAATGTCCCTGTGGTTTCTCCATGTTGTCCCATATAACAAAATTTCTTTCATTTGTAAGGAGAAATTATAGCTCATTGTCTGTGTCTACCACATTTTCTTTATCCATTTATCTGTTGGTAGATATTTGGGTTGTTACCATATACTGGCTATTGTAAATAATGGTGCAATGAACACAGGAGTGAAGATGTCTCTTTGAGATACTGATTTCACTTCCTTTGGTGGGTTTGGTTTACACAAAACCCCCATGCAGTCCAAACCCTCTGTTTTCTTTTGACCCTGCCCACATGTAACTACTAATAATCTACTGTTGACTCAAGACTTACTGATAAACAGTCAATGCATATTTTGTATACTATAAGTATTTTCTGCTGTATACTTATGCTAAAGTAAGCTAGAGACAATGAAATGTTATTAAGAAAATCATAAGAGAAAATATATTAACGGTACTGTGTTTATCAATACTACAGTAGTACAGCATCCATTTACAAGAATTGTCTGTCAGTACCTACATCTGTTTTGTCTTACTGACACAAAAGACTACAGATACAAGACACTATATATCAAAACTGAAAACTTAATGTGAAAAGAAATTCATATTTAGTTACAGGTATAATGATTCAAGCATTGATCATGAAGAAGAAGAAATATAATTGCTTTATAGTAGCCTAGTGGGGCTTTTGTGGTGGCTCAGAGGGTAAAGCAACTGCCTCCAATGCGGGAGACCCGGGTTCAATCCCTGGGTTGGGAAGATCCCCTGGAGAAGGAAATGGTAACCCACTCCAGTATTCTTGCCTGGAGAATCCCATGGACGGAGGAGCCTGGTAGGCTACAGTCCACGGGGTCACAAAGAGTCGGACAGGACTGAGCGACTTCACTTTCACTTTCACTTTCAGTGTACTTGATAGGATTGCTTCATGGTAGCTGAGAATATACAGTAATGAATGAATCACTAAAATGTTTTATATCATACACAACTATGGTCATATTTATAATAGAGTACTGATAACATTGTGACTTCAAGAGAAAACACCTGTGATGACAGGCTGATATGTGTTTATGTTTATCCATTTACAAGAGAGAGGTGGGACACAAGAAAGAGGTAGAACAATAATATAGTTCTTTGAAAGTAAATCATAAAACAGAAAAAATGAAAATATTATTACTTTTATATTAAATGTCACTCACCTTCTGCCTATGTAATGGTAGGCTATCCACTTCAATACAAGTCTTGCACGCTATGTTCTACTGGATGATTACTTAGGTGGTGGTGTTGATGATGGTGATGATGACACAGGAGCATCTCATAGAGTCCTTGGCATACAGTTATTGGCTCTTAGCAAAAAGACACTCACACACATACTCAGCAGATGAGTTGATTACCCATATGGCATGACGATTAGTTACTACTCATTGAGTGGAAGTGGATCATCATGAAGGTCTTCGTTCCCGACTCCTTCTTGCTGAGTAGGCTGAGGAGGAGGAGGAAGAGGAGGGCCTGACCTTGATGAGTGGCACAGATGGAAGAACAGAGGAGGTGGAAGGGAAGGCAAGAGAAGCAGACACACTCAGTGTACCTTTACGGAAATACATTGTAATTTTTGTCCAAATATTTTTAGTTTTCATTTCTCTAAAAATGTTTCTGTGTATTATCAGCCCTCCTTCCACCACTTGCTTTTGTTTCAGTGCCCAGATCACAGAAGGGTCCATGCCATACAAGAGTCAAAAGCAGTCTTGAGTCCTCTGAACACTTCTGCCAGATTGTCTAATGTCAATTTGGTTTCTGACACTGCTTCTTCTGCATCTTGTTCCTCATCATCCAGCTCTGGTTCAGAACCACTCATCTCCATCAAGTCATATTCTGTTAATTCCCCTGCCGCTCTCCCAACTTTGCATGCCATGTCCACAGTCTCTTTCATGATTTCCTCGACTGACTCTGTCACAAATCCTGTGAAGGCATGCACAACACCTGGACTGTTTTCTTTAGTGGGAATTTATTGTTTTGGTCTTTCGTGTTTTTTTTCTTTTTTTGGTCACAACAATCGCATCTTCAGTCATGTAATCCTTCCAGACTTCATGATGTTCTATCAGGGTTCTCTTCTATACCACTGACAATAGAGTACCCTATGTAAGAAGCCTGAAAGCTCCTTTTGATCCTCTGATCTATAGAGATGGAGCTCTAAGTCCTCTGACTTAGAGATGTTGTGTTTAGAGGAAAGGAGACCACTTTGATTCCTTTGGTGTTGATCTCACGGGGTTCTTGGGGGCCAAGGGCATTATACAATATCAAAAGAATTTTTAAAGGCAGTCCCTTACTGGCAAGGTACTTCCCGAATTCAGGGACAAAGCACTGACAGAACCAATCCCCCTCAAGTGTTCATGCTGTCCAGCCTTCTTGTTGTACAACCGAAACACTGGGAGATGGTGTTTATTGTTTCCCTTTAAGGCTCAGGGTTAGCAGCTCTATAGGTCAGGGGACCTGATCATTTGCACAAAACCCTGATGACATTTGCACAAAATCATACAATTGGCCTATCTCTTTCTGTCTCAAATCCTGGAGCTCATTTCCCTTCCATACCAATGGATGTACTTTGGGGCATTTCATCCAGAGCAGGGAATTTCATCTGCCTTAAAACCTGTCTAGACAGATCTCCTTTCTCCTCAGTGATTTTCTTTTTAAAATCTTATTGGAGTATATTTAATTTACAACGGTGTGTTAGTTTCAGGTATATTGCAAAGTGAATCAATTATTCATACCCATATATGCATTCTTTCAGAGAGTCTTTGGTCATATAACTTATCACAGAATATTGAGTTTCCTGCTCTATACAGTAGATCCTTGTTGGTTATCTACCTTATATACAATAGTGTGTATATGTTCATCCCAAGCTCCTGATTTACCTCTCCTTGCCACATTTTCTCTCGTTTCCTCTTTGGTAACCAGAAGTTTGCCTTTGATATATGTTCAGTCCGTTTCTATTTGCTAAAGAAGTTCATTTGTGTAATTAAAAAAAAAAAGAAAACTATATTTCCAGATGAGAACAAGATGGCAGAGGTATAGGTGGATGTGGAGTACATCTCTCTCCATGGATACATCAGGAATACACCTTCAGACACAGAAGTGCATGCAGAACATCAACTGAGAGTGAACAGGAGTACCTGACCAGCAGACAAGAATATCTAGAACCACGCCAAACTCGATAGGAGGAAGGAACTAGGGGGGAAAACAGGAGTGTTAGTAGGACTCGACCTGCCCTCAGCGGGTGGGGGCACTGAAGGAAGGTTTGATCCCAACATCGGGGCAACTGTCTGAGTCAGAGAGGAAACATTAAAGGCTGAGAGTGGAACAGCTGATCTGTGGCAGCTTAAATGGGTTGAGAACGACAATCCTTGCCGCTGCCACACACACCCCGAACTGGGACACAGGTCCCCTAGAAGGCACAATGGCTGGGAGCTGGAGTTTAGGGACTGTGGAGCAATCTCATGGCGAGAGCTGCTCTTGACCGTGGAGAGAACAACTGAGGTGATGTGAGACAGGAGATTGTGGTGGGCAATGCCTGTGGAGGAAAGACAGGCAGCTGTGGAAGTAAGGCGATACTACTGAGTCACATGTAGAGGGTGGCTGCTGCTGCTGCAAATTCACTTCAGTCATGTCCAACTCTGTGTGGCCCCGTAGATGGCAGCCCGCCAGGTGCCCCGTCCCTGGGATTCTCCAGGCAAGAACACTGGAGTGGGTTGCCATTTCCACCTCCAATGCATGAAAGTGAAAAGTAAAACTGAAGTCGCTCAGTCGTGTCCGAGTCTTAGAGACCCATGGACCGCAGCCTACCAGGCTCCTCCGTCCATGGGATTTTGCAGGCAAGAGTACTGGGGTGGGGTGCCAGTGCCTTCTCTGGACTAACCCTAGTGAGTATCAAATAGTGAGAACTCACACAGAAGAAACCACCTGAATACAAGAACCAGCATCACCCAACCACCTGTAGCACCCTGAGCAGGACACCTCATCTAAACAACAAACAAATCAAAAAGACAAACCCAATCATCAGCAGACAGGATTACCAACCTTACCCAGCCTTGCCCATCAGAGGAAAAACAAACAAACAAGAAATCTAAGCACAAAACTCACCATATACAAGGTTACACAAACCACTGGACCAACATAGGAGGGCATGAATCAAAAGGAAGAAAGAATTCAGCCTTGAAGCCTGGGAAAAGGAGACTTCAAACACAATAAGTTAAAAAAAAAAGAAAAAGCAGAGAAATACTACAGAAGTGAAGGAACAAAGCAGAAACACAGAAGTCCAAATAAATGAGGAGGAAATAGTCAAACTACCTGAAAAAAATAATTCAGAATAATGAGAGTAAAGATGATCAAAACCCTTGAAAACAAAATGGATAAAATTCAAATATCAACCAACAAAGTCCTATAAGAATCAAAGAATTAGCATACTGAAACAAACAAGACAATTACTGAAATTAAAATATGCTGGAAGGAATAAAGAGCAGAATATCTGAAGCAGAAAAAGGAATCAGTGAGCTGGAAGATAAAATGGTGGAAATACCTTCTGAAGAGCACAATAAAGTAAAAGTAATGAAAAGAACTGAGGATAGTCTCACGCACCTCTGGGACAATATCAAACGTACCAACAGTCGAATTATAGGGGTCCCAGAAGAAGAAGAGAAAAAGAAAGGGTAGGAGAAAATTTTGCAAGAGATTATATTTGAAAATTTCCCTCACATGGAAAAGGAAATAGCCAATCAAGTCCAAGAGGTGTAGAGTCCCATACAGGATAAATTCAAGGAGAAACATGCCAAGATACATACTAATCACACTAACAAAGGTTAAACACACAAAAACGAATATTAAATGCAATAAGGGAAAAGAAACACGTAACATTCAAGGTAAACCCCATATGTTTAATAGCTGATCCTTCAGCAGAAACTCTGCAGGCCTGATGGGAATGGCAAGAAATATTTAAAGTACTGAAAGGGGAAAATCTACAACAAAGAGTACTGTACCTGGCAAGGATCTCATTCAAGATTGATGGAGAAATAAAAAGCTTTTCAGACAAGCAAACGTTAAGAGAATTCAGTACCACCAAACCAGCTTTACAACAAGCGTTAAAGGGACTTATACAGTCAAGAAATACAAGAGAAGAAAAAAGGTCTACAAAATCAACCCCAAACAATGAAGAAAATGGCAATAGGAACATATATATCAATACTTACCTTAAATGTAAATGGATTAAAGGCTCCAACCAAAAGACACAGACTGGCTGAATGGATATACAAACAAGACCCATATATATGCTGTCTACAAGAAACACACCTCAGACCTAAAGACATATATAGACTGAAAGTGAGAAAATGGAAAATGATTCCATGCAAACGGGAAGCAAAAGAAAGCTAGAGTAACAATCCTCATGTGAGACAAAACAGACCTTAAAATAAAGAAGTTTACAAGAGATAAGAAAGGACACTACATAATGATCAAGGGGTCAATCCAAGAGGAAGATGTAATGATTGTAAATATCTATGCACCCAACATAGGAGCACCTCATACATGAGACAAACACTAACAGACATAAAACGAGAAATTGAAAGTAGCACAAACATAGTAGGAGACTTTAACACCCCACTCACACCAACGGACAGATCATCAACAGGAAATTAATAAGGAAGCACAAGTCTTAAATGACAAATTCGATGAGATGGATCTCATTGACATTGTCAGGACATTCCATCCAAATGCAGAAGAATACACCTTCTTCTCAAGGGCACATGGAACATTCTCTAGGATAGACCACATCGTGGGGCAAAAATCAAACCTCAGTAAATTTAAGAAAACTGAAATCATATCAAGCATCTTCTCTGGCCACAGTGCTATGAGACTATATATGAATTACAAGAAAAAAACCGTAAGAAACAATAACACATGGAGATTACACAACACGTAAATATCCAACAGGGTACTTAAGAAAGCAAAAGAGAAAACGAAAAATTTCTAGAAACAAATGACAATGAAAACATGACAACTCAAAACCTATGGGATGCAGCAAAAGTAGTTCTAAGAGGGAAGTTTATAGCAATACAATCCTACCTCAAAAAACAAGAAAAACATCAGACAGACAATCTAACTTTACACCTAAAACAACTGGAAAAGAAGAACAAAAAATATCCCGAAATTAATAAAAGCAAAGAAATCATAAAGATCAGAGCAGAAATAATTGAAAAAGAATGGAAAGAAACAACAGTAAATACTAATAAATGTAAAAGCTGGTTTTTTGAGAAGATAAAATTGACAAACCTTTAGCTAGACTCATCAAGAACGAAAGGGAGAAGAATCAAATCAAACAAATTAGAAATGAAAATGAGAGGTTACAACAGATAATGTAGAAATAGAAAGGATTATAAGAGGCCATTGAACAACTGTATGGCAATAAAATGGATAACCTGGAAGAAATGGACACATTCTTAGAAAATTCAATCTTCCAAGACTGAAAAGGAAGAAATAGAAATTATGAACGACCCAGTTACAAGCACTGCAATTGAAGCTGTGATAACAAACCTTCCAAAAAACAAAAGCCCAGGACCAGATGACTTCACAGGAAAATTGCATCAAACATTTCGAGAAGCGCTAATGCCTATACTTCTAAAACTCTTTCAAAAAATTGCAGAGCAAAGAACACTTCCAAGCTCATCCTACAAGGCCACTATCACCCTGATAACAAACCAGAAAAAGACAACACCAAGAAAGAAAACTACAGGCCAATATCAGGGATGAATATAGGTGCAAAAATCCTCAACATAATTTTAGCAAACAGAATTCAGCAACACATCAAAAAGCTCATACACCATGATCAAGCTGGGTTTATTTCAGAGATGCAAGAATTCTTCATTATATGCAAATCAATCAATGTGATACATCATATAAACAAATTGAAAGATAAACACCAATGATAATCTCAAGAGATGCAGAAAAAGCCTTTGACAAAATTCAGCACCCATTTATGATTAAAACTCGTCAAAAAATGGGCACAGAAGGAAACTACCTCAACATAGTAAAGGCCATATATGATAACTCTACAGTAAATATCACTGTAAGTGGTTAAAAACTGAAAGAATTCCCCCTACAATCAGGAACACGGCAAGGGTGTCCACTTTCACCATTATTATTCGACATAGTTCTGGAAGGCCTAGCTCCAGCACTCAGAGAAGACAAAGAAATACAAGGAATCCAGATCAGAAAAGAAGAAGTAAAGCCCTCACTGTTTGCAGATGACATGATACTGTACGTAGAAAACCCTAAAGATAGTATCAGAAAATTACTAATACTAATCAGTGAATTTAGCAAAGTTACAGGATACAAAATCAATACACAGGAATCAGTTGCATTTCTATATACTAATAATGAAAAATCAGAAAGGCAGATCAAGGAATCAATCCCACTTACCATTGCAACAAAAAGAATTAAATATCTAGGAATACACTTACCTAAGGAGACAAATGACTGTACACAGAAAATTGTAAGACACTGATGAGAGAAATCAAAGATGACATAAAAAGATGGAGAGACATTCCATGTTCCTGCATAGGAAGAATCAATATTGTGAAAATGACTACATGACCAAACACAACCTACAGATTCAGTGTGATACCCATGAAGTCACCAATGGAATTTTTCACAGAACTAGAACAAAACATTTCACAATGCATATTGAAACATAAAAGACCCCAAAGAGCCAAAGCAGTCTTGAGAAAGAAGTATGGAGATGGAGGAATCAACTTTCCCAATTTCAGATTCTACTACAAAGCTACAGTCATCAAGACAGTATGGTACTGGCACAACAACAGAAATACAGACCAATGGAACAAGATAGAAAGCCCAGCAATAAACCCATGCACCTGTGGGTACCATGTATTTGACAAAGGATGCAACAATAAACAGTGGGGCAAAGACAATCTCTTCAATAAATGGTGCTGTGAAAACTGGACAGCTACGTGTAAAAGAATAAAATTAGAACACTTTCTAACACCATAGACAAAGATAAGCTCAAGATGGATTAAAGAACTAAATGTAAGACCAGAAACTATAAAACTCTTAGAAGAAATCATAGGCAGAATTCTCGATGACATAAATCAAGCAAGGTCCTCTATGTCCCACCTCTCAGAGTGAAGGAAATAAAAATAAAAGTGAACAAGTGGGACCTGGTGAAACTTAACAGCTTTTGCACAGCAAAGGAAACTATCAGCAAGGTGAAAAGACAACCCTCAGAATGGGAGAAAATAACAGCAAATGAAACAACTAAGGATTAATTTTAAAAATATAAAAGCAGCTCACACAACTCAATACCAGAAAAACAAACAACCCAATGAAAAAGCGGAAAAAGACCTAAACAGACATTTCTCCAAAGAAGACATATAGGTGGGTAAGAAACACATGAATAGATGCTCAAAATCACTCATTATTAGAGAAACGCAAATCAAAACTACAATGAGCTATCGCCTCACACTAGTCGGAATGGCCATCATCAAAAAGTCTACAAAAAGTAGAGGCTGGAGAAGGTGTGGAGAAAAGGGAATGCTCTTGCACTGCTGGTGGGAATGTAAATTGATACAGCCACTATGAAAGACGATATAAACATTCCTTAAAAATCTAGGAATAAAACCACCATATGACCCAGCAACCCCACTCCCTGGCATATACCCTGAGCAAACCAAAATTGAAAAAGACACATATACCCATTGCTCATTGCAGCACTATCTACAGTATCTAGAACATGGAAGCAACCTAGATGTCCGTCAACAGATGAATGGATAAAGAAGTTGTGGTACATATACTCAATGGAATATTACTCAGCCATAAAAAGGAACATATTTGAGTCAGTTCTAATGAGGTGGATGAACCTAGAGCCTATTATACAGAGTGAAGTAAGTCAAAAAGACAGAGATAAATATTGTATTCAAAGGCATATATACAGAATCTAGAAAAATGGTACAGAAGAATTTATTTACAGGTCAGCAATGGAGACCAAGAAAGCTAATGGAGGTGACGGAATTCCAGGTGAGCTATTTCAAATCCTGAAAGATGATGCTGTGAAGGTGCTGCATTCAGTATGCCAGCAAATTTGGAAAACTCACCAGTGGCCACAGGACCGGAAAAGGTCAGTTTTCATTCCAATCCCAAAGAAAGGCAATCCCAAAGAATGCTCAAACTACCACACAATTGCACTCATCTCACACGCTAGTAAAGTAATGCTCAAAATTCTCCAAGCCAGGCTTCAGCAATACGTGAACCATGAACTTCCAGATGTTCAAGCTGGTTTTACAAAAGGCAGAGGAATAAGAGATCAATTCGCCAAAATCTGCTGAATATTCGAAAAGCAAGAGAGTTCCAGAAAGACATCTATTTTTGCTTTATTGACTATGCCAAAGCCTTTGACTGTGTGGATCACAATAAACTGTGAAAAACTCTGAATGAGATGGGAATACCAGACCCCCTGACCTGCCTCTTGAGAAACCTATATGCAAGTCAGGAAGCAACAGTTAGAACTGGACATGGAACAACAGACTGCTTCCAAATAGGAAAAGTGGTATGTCAAGGCTGTATATTGTCACCCTGTTTATTTAACTTCTATGCAGATTACATCATGAGAAATGCTGGGCTGGAAGAAGAACCAGCTGGAATCAAGATTGCCAGGAGAAATATCAATAACCTCTGACATGCAGATGACACCACCCTTATAGCAGAAAGTGAAGAAGAACTGAAGAGCCTCTTGATGAAACTGAAAGAGGAGAGTGAAAAAGTTGGCCTTCACCCCCATTTTGCTAAAGTTCAACATTCAGAAAACTAAGACCATGACATCCGGTCCCATCACTTCATGGCAAATAGATGGGGAAACAGTGGCTGACTTTCTTTTTCTGGGCTCCAAAATCACTGCAGATGGTGATTGCAGCCATGAAATTAAAAGATGCCTACTCCTTGGAAGGAAAGTTATGACCAACCTAGACATCATATTAAAAAGCAGAGACATGACTTTGTCAAGAAAGGTCCATCTAGTCAAGGCTATGGTTTCTCACATGTACAGATGTGACATTTGGACTATAAAGAAAGCTGAGCACTGCAGAATTGATGCTTTTGAACTGTGGTGTTGGAGAGGACTCTTGAGAGTCCCTTGGACTGCCAGGAGATCCAACGAGTCCATCCTAAAGGAGAACAGTCCTGGGTGTTCATTGGTATGACTGAGTTTGAAGCTGAAAGTCCAATACTTTGGCCACCTGATGCAAAGAGCTGACTCATTTGAAAAGACCCTGATGCCGGGGAAAATGGAGGGCAGGAGGAGAAGGGGGTGACAAGGGATGAGATGGTTGGATGGCATCACCGACTCGATGGACACAGCTTTGGGTGAACTCCAGGAATTGGTGATGGACAGCGAGTCCTGGCATGCTGCAGTTCATGGAGTTGCAAAGAGTTGGACATGACTGAGTGACTGAACTGAACTGAACTGAATGGAGAAACAGTCATAGAGGATAGACTTATGGGCATGGGGAGAGGGGAGGAGAGGGTGAGATGTATGGAGTGCGTAACATGGAAACTTACATTAATGTGTGTAAAATATATAGCCAATGGGAATTTTCTCTAAGTCTCAGGAAGTTAAAATGGGGCTTTGTATCAATCTAGAGGAGTGGGATGGAGAGGAAGATTGGAGTAAGGCTCAAAAGGGAGGGGATATATGTATACCTATGGCTGATTCATGTTGAGGTTGGATAGAAAACAACAAAATTCTGTAAAGAAATTATCCTTCAATTAAAAAAATTATCTTTCCACATGAATGGTGTGATCTCTTTTTCTGACTTCACTTAATATGAAAATCTCAAGGATGTCCCATCTCCACTTTTGCTCAACATGAGTTCAGAAATACTAGCTGTAGCAATCAGAGATGAGAAAAATAGAAAGGAATCCAAGTTGGAAAAGAAGTGAAAGTGGCACTGGTTGCAGATGACATGATACTAGATATAGAAAAGCCGAAAGGTGCTCCCAGAAAACAACTAGAGCTCATCAATGAATTGGTAAATTTGCAGGATACAAAATTAATACCCAGTGATTTTCTTAATGGCATCTGGGAATGCATCTGTTGCCTGTTGATTTTGCGAAAGCTACTTCTCCTATTCTTTTGATAATTTACATCAAACTTCTTTCTAGTGTTGTCAGGCCATCCCTTGCTGCCATTCAATTCTCCAGCTCTAGATCCTTCACCCCCATTTTGCTTTAGGTTGTCATAATGACTTTGATTTTCCTTCAATCATATCAGAGTCTATAGATATGCCTTGCTTATAGCAATCCTGCACCCATATACAAGCTATATTTTCAACATAAGATAAAAAGATATTTCCCCAAAAGCACAAGGTTTTCACACCTGCTGGTGTAGCTGAAGTGATGGCTTCTTAAATTTCCTGCTCTTTTTCTTACAGTGGTCCTTGTGCTGGATTCATTCATCTTGAAATGGTGGCAACTACAACTGCAGACCCAAACTGTGGTACATAACAAGCAATTCAACTTTTTTGCATAATGTCGTGACTTCTCTCTGCTTCTTGAGAGCACTTCCAGCACCACTAGGGGCACTTCATATGAGTCCTATCATGTTATTCAAGGTTTACAATATCATGGTAAACACAATGAGAACTACCTGAGAACCACTGGTGGTCAGATTTTTGAGATCATAACGTACTACCGAAACTGCTCGTCAGGGATGAATAGTGCTATTCATGGTCCATAAGTTGTGTGTGTGCGTGTGTGCATAACTTTTGATAAATTTAAGCTTTTCATATTTGTGTATATTTTATGGCAGTGAGTGATAAAATAGACTAGTATCTACATAAATTTTATGCATTCATGATACCTTTTTCTTAATCTTTATTTATTACTAGGCTATGTGATTCACCTGTTTTTTCAAGTCATCTCAAATCTGTGAATAGTTTTCAGTGTATTTATTGAAAAAAATTCATCTATATGTGGACCTGCACTGTTCAAATTTGTGTTGTTCAAGGGTCAACTGCATACAAGGAGGTGGCAATGCTGAGTTGTACGATAGTTACATTTGTGATTTTCTGAGGAACCTCCACACTGTTTTCCATAGTGGCTGTGCCAATTTATATTTCCAGCAACTGTGTACATAGGTTCCCGGTTCTCAACAGCCTTGCCAAAACGTGTTATCACTTGGCTTTTTGATAATAGCTGTGCCAACAGGCATGAGGTGATGTCTTACTGTGGTGTGGATTGTCATCTCCCTGATGGTTAGTGATGCTGAGCTCCTTTTCATATAGCTGCTGGCCATTTGTATGTCTTCTTTGGAAAATGTTTAGGTTCTTTGCTCCTTTTTAAGTGATTTTCAATTAATTAGTCTGTCATAGAGTTGTCTGAGTTCCTTTTATAAGATATTAATTTATGAGATATATGGCTTGCAAACTTTTTCTCCTATTCCACCTTTTCATTTAGTTGATTGTTTCCATTGCTATACAGAATCTTATTAATTTGATGTAGTGCCATTTAGCTTTGTTTTTCTTGCCTGTGTTTCTGATGTCAAATTGAAAAACAAAACAAAACAAACAAACAAAAAAACAAAAAAAAAATCCCTGGAACACTGCCAAGACAAATGGCAAGGAGTTCTCCCCTATGTTTTCTTCCAAGTGTTTTTAGGTTTCTGGTCTCATTTTTAAGTCTTTAATCCATTTTGCATTTTTTGAGTGATGTAAGATACAATTCAAGTTTAACCCTTTTCATGCAAATATTCAGTTTTCTCGACACTATTGGGTGACTGAGGATACCCTTTTTTCACTGTGTATTCTTAGTGCCTTTGTCAAAGATGACTTGACTTTATGTGCATGGTTGTATTCCTAGGCTCTATTCTGTTCTACTGGTCTGTGTGTCTATGTATACGCTGGTATGACACTGTCTTGAACAAAGGCAAGAAGTGCCAGGCTTCCACCTTTGCTCATCTTTCTCAACATTATTTTGTCTATTCAAGGTCTTTTTTGGTTTCATAAGAATTTTACCATTTCTATTTCTCTGGAAAATTCCAGTGGAATTATGACACACAGTACATTAAGTCTGTAGATCACTTTGGGCAGGATGGATACTTTCACAGTATGGCTTCTTCCAATTCATATACTTGGGGCATCTTTTTATTTGTGTCTTTTCCAACTTCTTCCATCAGTGTCTTGTTGCTTTCAGTGTATAGATATTTCACTTCCTGGATTAAACTTATTTCTAAGTATTTTATTCTTTTTGACATATTTGAAGTAGAACTATTTTCTTATTTTCTTTTTCAGATAGTTTGTTGTTGGTATTTAGAAACACAACTCATTTTTCTGTGTCATTTTGTGTCCTGTACCTTTCTTGAATGCATTTCTTAGTACTAAGAGGACTGAAACTCAAATCAGTCACCACACTGACACTTCCCCCTACCAAGAAATGTCACAATCTCTCTTGGTACCCAGCTGTACCAGCCCGAGACAGGGGGTGATGCCAAAGAGTCAAATTGCTGTGCTTACACATTTCAAGTGCAGCTGATGTAAATTTTATGCTTACCTATGGTACTGCAATTTCTTAATTGGGTTCTAGACCTTCTATAAAGGTATTTTGTTACTTATAGAATTTTAAAATCTGGGTTGCTGTGGGGAAACTGTGGCTGGCAATTCCTGCTCCACTGTATTGCAGATGCCACACACTCAAGACCCTTTTCGTTATTTCCTGATATCAACAATTTCACTTAGTCTTCATTCACAATGGTAAGAAACTCCCAATACTCTTGACATGTTATCTTGCTCTGAATCACAATGAGAGATTCAAAGGTCTCCAATTCGTTATAGAAAATACGAAAACTTTTATACTTATACTGAAATACAGTACTAAGTGGGATATGCTTTGTTCATAAACACAGATATGGAAGTCAAACAGACCTTCAATGACAAGGAAGAATATTTCAATACTATGAAAAAGAAAGCCCTAAGCAGAAAAAGATACATCTCCTAGTTACTGAGGTCAAGCAATAACAAAAAAAGACATAAAATATGTTCCCTTAAGCTCCATCTTGGCACTCAATTAGTTCAAATACTTCCTTCTCTTTTCAACCTCAAGATGAAGGATCTGTCCTGGATGTCACTATGTGGGAGGAGCAAGAGGACTGAGATCTGGAACGTGCCCTGCTCATGGCAGTAGCACTCTCTCTTAGCTCTCGAGGCCTCTCTCTACCTCATCCTATGATGGAATTCAGGACCTCCAAGGGCAGACAGAAAGAAGTGGATGCTACAGAACCCCAGTGGTTCTGGGTCGCTATTTCTTTCACTTCTTTGTCAGGGGCTTCACATATATATTGGACAATTCCTAGTCTGACCTGAGATAGTCCTCCTTAGACCAAAGGATTCAAGTCCCTGGCAACTGTACTGTGACAACAGAGAAAAGAGTTGTTCACCTTGAGATCTCTCCCTGGAACCTTCTTACACCTAATATTCTTGGGGGTGCTTTCCTCAGTCCAGACGTATGGGTGACCTCCTATAGGCCCTTGCCCCTTTGATTAAAGGCTTCTTGGGAAATGCCACATCCCGGGAAAGCCCTGATCACTTTCCCTGCTCCAAACTTGCAGAGAATGAATCCCTGTCCTAGGGGCGATAAGAGATGGGAAATCCATGGCATAAGTAAGGGGGCCCAGGTAGAGACCTGTCAGAGAAACAAAACGTGGTAACCTGTCCCTTCTCTCCTTCATCCAGATTTCTCAGGCACACTCTAATAAATAAACTTTATATTTTAGATCTAACAGAGATTTCTTTATATAAAGAAATGGATATGTGATGATTGTTTTGTGAGTCCTTGATCTTTTAAGCTTATCTGAAACCTCATATGTATGCATAGATGATCTTATTGCCAGAAAATATTATCTCTTTCTTTCCTCTCTTCATATGTCACACTTGTTATGGCATTATTATTATTATTGCTCTGGCTATGTATTACAATGTAATTGTTTGACCCTAGAGTCTTCCTTCTTATTGCTTCCAATACATTTCACAGTAATGAGAATAAGAAGGGAATTAAGGGAACAAGGTCAGCTCAGGCTTGCAGGAGTGAGAGGGTGAGCTTTAGAATAACTCAGATCAGGGGGCTATGCCCATCCCTGTCACTTAAGCAGCTATGGGAGGTTTGTCACATAATTAAACTCTCTGAGAGAGCCTTGGGCTCTTTAACTCTGAAGGGAGTTTGGCAAGCCCTGCCTGGATGGACAGGTGGCATGTGGTGGTAACTGTAAAGCATCTGCCACAGTGCCTGGCAGGCACCATATCCCTCCTTTCTCATGACTGGTGGCTGTACTTTCCAACCAAGATCTGGCCTCCTTTAGGCCTGATATAGGGCTTCCCTGGTGGCTCACCAGTAAAGTGTCCGCCTGTGATACAGCAGCTGCAAGAGATGCAGACTCAATCTCTGGGTCAGGAAGATCCCCTGGAGGAGGAAATGGCAACCCACCCCAGAATTCTTCCTTGGAATATCCAATGGACTAAGGAGCCTGGTGGGCTACAGTCCATGGAGTCACAAGAGAGTCCGACATGGCTTAGCAATTCAACAAGAAGAAGGAGGCCTGGTATAAAGATGTGAGGGAGAGCCTTGCCTGACAGTCTTCCCCTGAGCTTTCTAGAACTGACATCAAAGGGCAGGGCATGACTCTCTTTAGTCCCCTCTATTCAGGGATGAGTAGACCCCTCAACCTTCACTTGGACTTCACAATTTGACTTCTGGTGAGGCCTGAGGAATCCCCTCCTTCTTGACCTGAAGCCTACCTCCTCCTAGTAAGACCCATACGTCCCTGTGAGCCTGGACAAGGAGACAGGGTGGCCTTATCTAGCCACCCCTGCCCATAGTCTCACAATAATGAAAGCTGTGGCAAGCTCCTTGAGGATGATAGATGGTTCCTCTCAGGGTCCCAAGTCAGGGTCCAAAATTTGACTCTTAGCCAAGCCCAAAACTCCCCCCTCTGTTGATATGGGTCCACCACCATCAGACCAAAACCCCAACTTCCCTGCCATTACACAGTCAGAACTGAAGGGGCCCTTGGCCTGACAACTCTACCTGTGGCCTTCTAGTCTGACAGTAGGGAAGATTCTGTGTGGCTCTCCTGGTATGTGTGTTTAAACAGTTTTAACATCCCCACCCTGACTTGGAGATAACCTGGAAATATTCATAAACTGTAAATATTCCCTGGTTTGCCTTAAGGCTTCTCCCCTCAGGCCCCCAATTCCCCGAGACCCCCAAGGGAGAAGTGGAATTTGCCTCATCGGTCCACCACAGCCTGTGGTCTTCCGAGGCTAACAGCAGTGGAAGGAATATGTTTTGCCCCTATTGTTTTGACACAGATGGTCTTTTCAGTCATCAGGGTCCCTACCTTGGCTTCTGGTGCAATCTGGAAATCATCCTTCTGCTGAGCTGTGGCTGCTCCCGTTGACCAGGATGAGGTTCCTTCCCTCCACGAGACGCTCTGGGAGGAAGTGAGTAGGACTCACCAGGACACCAGACCTAAGTGGCAGAGTCTCAGGCCTGACAGGGACAGCGCCCTCTGTGGCCACCTTCCTTCTGGGAGGCATCCTTCATTGTCAGCCTGTGCCATCAGTTGACTCCTGTTTGGAACTCAGTACCCGACCTCAACTGGATGGGGCCTCTTGCACTAGTCCAAGGACTGTAAGGCCCTGAAGCCATTCGCCTTCAGAAAATGAGGGATAAACCTAGTCTGAAAGTCCTGCCTGTTCCCTCCCAGGGCTCATTACATTTGCAGGACTTTGTAAGAATTTCTCTGTAGCGGGGTAGTTGCCTGCTGCACTCCTCAGACAAGGTTGGGCCACTCTCATACCTCACATTTCCACTCTGATGAACATCCAGTCTATAAACCAAGGTCCTCACCTCCTTGACACCAACTAGGCAGAAGTCTGCAGGCCCTTGAGCTAACCAGCACTTCCCTCTGCCTCCCAGGGCTCACTGGAGAAGATGGGCTAAGTGTAGCCCTGTTGGCTGTGAGTTGAGGGGCTTCCATGTCCATACGCTGGGTCTTCACTTTGACTCTGCACCCTTCCTGGGGCTGCTCTATCCTCTGCTGATTCCCAAAATCCCTACTTTTCAGGGACCTGAGTTGAAAGTGTCAACCACAGCAGCCCACATCGTTCTGGACTTCATGGGCTTGTCAACAAGGTCACGTATATCTTCACAGGTTCCTACTATGTCGCTGCATCTTTCCATCACCCTCATTCAGGTTTCTCACTGTCAGTTCTGAGAGACTGATCCTCTCTCCTCTACCAACCTCAGAATTCTGCACCGAGACCAAGGTTCTTAGGTCTCTGAGAGGCCTGAAGAATAAGCGAGGCTATGCTTAGCCTAACAGGTCTGAGATCCCCTGTGACTGAGAGCAGTTGGGACTGCTGTTCCAGTGATCAACCCCCATATTCTGGGGTGTTCCTCTCCTCAATCCTCCAACATGGTGTCCTCATCTTGCTTTCTGGGTCTTGGATTAAAGGCTTCTGGGGAAATTCCACATCTCTGCAAACCCTGGAGCCATGCTTGCTCTGCAGTGCTACAGAGAATGAATGGGTCCTTTTCCCAGGAGTGATAGGAGATGGAGAAGCTACAGCCAAAGGCAGGAGTCCCAGGACAGGTGGTCATCCGTCAGGGAAAAATGGTACATCAATCTATCTCATCAGCCAGGGGAAGGTTCTCACGTCATTTCTGTTCTGATAGATTTACTTTCTACAGACAAGAGACTGTAGGCATGATATGGAGAGCCCCTGGTCTTCAGAGGTTATCTCACACGGCCAATGCACATGCTAATGCTGTCACCAAATAATGTCTCTTTCATTAATCTATGAGTAATGAATAAGGGATACATACTTCTGGTTAAATGTATTTGGTATTCTTACTGCTCTGGCTACACATTCTGATCCACCAACTTGAGCAGAAGGGTATTCTTTTTTATCACCTAGGACAAATTTTGAAGTATTGAGAGAAACACTGAAATAAAACACACATGGTGGGGACTTTCCTGGTGGTCCAGTGGCAAGTACCCCAGGCTCCCACTGCAGGGGTCCCAGGTTCCATCCCTGGTGAGTGAAGTAGACCCCACGTGCCGCAAATAAGATCCAGCACAGCCACATAAATAAATAAGAAAAAGGAAATTAAATGTCAAATATTAAAAGTACTTGTTTAAAAGAAAAGACAAGGGTATGTCTCTGGGTCGGGGAAGAAGAACAATATGTATGCTACAGTAGTTTAGAGCAGGAGTCTAGTGTTAGCTCTGTCATTTAGCAGCCTGAAGTAGTTTGGCACTAAACCAAACTCTAACTCTATGAGCCTCTGGCTCTCCACTGTGAAGTGAGTATTATAAACCCTGCCTTGTCAGACTGGTGGAATATATGTATTCATGGAAAGCATCTAACACAGCACCTGTCTCTATTGAGAACTTACAGACAATCACAGTTATTATGATTATCTTGACCTCAGATGTTACATCAGCTGGGTTTCTTTTCTTTTTTTGCATCCATCAGATGTCAGAAACTATGCAGCGTTCTAACTGAAAGAAAAACAAAAGTGACCCCAACTCCCCAATCAGCGAAAATTCTGCTTAGCAATGAAACCAAAGTAATATATTCTCTCCACTCCCTCTTTACCCTGCTTCGTTCTTGTTCTTCTTGAAATAGAGAGTATCTCAGCCTCTCCTGTAGAATAACAGCTTCCCTGGAAACTATAATTGAATGGGCAGACTGGGAGGTTCTTTGACCAAACAGCGCCAGTACAGGCCTGAAAGACTTCCTTGAAGCAGATGCTCAATTAATGTTTGTGTAAAAGAAGAGCCACAAATAAATCATTTGCTATAATTTATATTCTCAAACATTCTTGAAAACCACAAGCAGATCCAAGGATATATCTTATACATTTACAAAAGAGGAGACTATAACAGAGAGTAAAGCAAACCAAAAATTGAAGAACTTTCAGCTCTCTATGTATCTATGTTCTGAGCTTCTATTAGTGTGGTGTCTTTCACATTTCTAAGGCTATTCTTATCCTAAAGTGATGTTATTCTCATCCGGGATCACAAAAATCATTTGAGGATTTCCAATATGCATTTCCAAAACCAAAATTCCTACTCATAAATTTGACAAACAGCAAAGTGTGTGTGACCCATGTTATTCAAATACTTGTATCATCAACCTAAATACACTTTCTGTTGAAAAAAGAAAGAACTGAAAACTGGGGGGGGGAGGGGCAAGTCAACAGGAACACAGGCTGATGACAGGCTTTTCTGAACACAAAGTGAAGAATGGCCTTCAGCCCACACTAGGGGCGAGATGACCAGCTGGATGCGGCCCTAGCGTGGGCACTGGCCGAGACAGAAGGGCCAGCACTGGCTGCAGCAGAAATGCCAGGCATGGCTGAGGCAGGATGCTCAGCCTGGGCTACAGCAGAAGGGCCATCCCAGACCGAGAAAGAAATGCCTGCAGTATCCCAGACAGACGTGCCAGCCCTGCCCGAGGCAGAAGTGCCAACGCTGGCTACAGCTCTGGGGCTGGTGCTCTCTACTACCTCTCCGGAAGACTCCTCAAAATGCTCCAGAAAGGTAGCAGGGACCGTATCATTGACCTTGGCCCAAAACTCCAGGACTTTCATCTTGTTGGATTCCATGAGTGCTCTCGGACCCCACAGGAACTCATAGCGAGGGGGATCACTGCCTGGCACCTGGCGGTACTCCACGTACTCTTCCCGCACCAGATCTTCTGTGAGGAACTTCCTGGTATCTCCAAAGATGAAGTGCCTTCTTCCATCATAGATGCCCAGAAAATTCAGGACCTTCCAGATCTTCTCCTCAGAGAGGCGGTGGCCATTCATGTAGATGACACCCAGAAGAGGCATCAGAAGACCATTCTTCGGCAGCCCCCGGTCACCTCTCATAGACTCACTGTCACTGAGTTCTAGGTTGCTCACCAGGATATAGGAGTGACCGTCCGGCCTGACTTCCTTCAGCACCAGGCCAAACACCATCTCTATGTGCTTCGAGGCTTTCCTGAGGATCTCAGGGAATTGCCCCCTGTACCTTTTATTGATTGCCTTCAGCATTTCTGACCTCTTAATGAGCTCCCTCTCTTTATACTTATACAGCATCTTCTGCACCAACACCTGCACCTTCATGGTCAGAGGATCTGTGTGAGAGCTCTCAGCAGCAGCTGAGGCCTGGGAGGAATTTCCACCTCCCTGACCTTGGCCCTCGGCACCTACACCAGCTCTTGGGCGTGCTGTGGCACCAACACGAGCTCTTGAGCGTGCTGCAGCACCGACACCAGCTCTTGAGCGTGCTGCACCACAGACATCAGCTCTTGAGCGTGCTGCACCACAGACATCATCTGTTGAGCGTGCTGCACCACAGACATCAGCTCTTGAGCGTGCTGCACCACAGACACCAAATCTTTTGGGTATAGCACCTGCAGCAGCACTGGTGGTGCCTTGGGGTCCCTGAGGCTCCTTCGGGGTGCCAGCACCTGAGGAGCTTGAGGGAGCACTCTCTACATCAGGAAGGGAGGAGGAGGTGGTCTCTTCTCCCCTAGATGTGGTGGCTTGATCATGAAGACCCTGAGTCTCAGACCGGGCCTGGTGATGTTTCTCATGACCACGGACCTTACTCTTCTGCCTACGGGGCATGATGGCCGTGGACAGGAACTACAGGCAGGAGTCTGGGTCAAAGGACAGGAGATTGGTGCACCTAGAGGATGGAGAATGAGGCGATGTGAGCAACTTAAAATGGGGAGATTCCACCTTGCCTTTATCAAAGGCCGCCTCTGCAGGTGTCCTTGAGGACACTGCCCGAGGAACCCACAAGGCTCCTGTTTCGTGCTCAGCTGTCCCCACAGAATCCCACAGAGGAGGAACTGAGGCCTTCGATTTTCCCTCTGCATCCTCTCAGCCCTGCTTTGGATTTACTGGCATTGCGGTCCTCTCAGCTCATCTTTAGTGTTACCGTGTCAAGCCTTGGCAGAGCCTGGGCACCCTTCTCTCTGCTACTCTGATGCAGACAACTTTAGACCTCCACATTATCCAGAAGCCAAGTGAAGGGATATCTCAGGCCACCTCCCTCCCAGGGGATACCCAGTGCTGAGGGCTCAGTAGGGTTTTTTCCATCCTGAGTTCACTGGGATCACCATTCATGGTCCTTACCTTGGCTCCTTAAAACATTGGGCACCATTCTCCATTTGCTGACTGGTGGCTGTACCTTCAGACTAGACATTTCCCCTCCCCTAGACTTGGTATAAAGCGGTGAAGTAGATGCTCAACCTCACAGCCCTTCCCTGAGATTTCCTGGGCTCAAATCCAAGAGATGGGATAAGTGCACCGAGTACTCACTCAGGTTCCTCAATTGGGCTCCTGGCAGAGAAGCTCCTCTTTTTCTCCTGAATTGATGCCTGTGAGATAGTAAAAGCCAATCACCGTGTGTCCCAACAGGAGGAAGTAAGATGACCTTATCTTACCAAACACAGTCTTCTAAGAACAGGTGCTTTTATAGGCAGGTTGATGTCCCTGTGGTCCCTCACAGGATCCCAATTCAAGGCCTATAATATCTTTTTGCTTCTCTTTTCTTCTCTCTTTTCATAATTAAATTTATTTACTATTAATTGGAGGATAACTGCTTTACAGTATTGTTTTTGTTTCAGCCGCACATCAATATGAATCAGCCATAGGTATACTGTACGTCCCCTCCCTCTTGAAGTTTCCTCCTACGTCCCAGCCCATCCCACTACTCTAAGCTATCCCAGAGCACGGTGTTTGAGCTCTCTGTCTCATATGAATAATTCCCAGTGGCTATCTAATTTACATATGGTAATGTGTGTGTTTTCAATGTTACTCTCTCAGTCTGTCCCTCCCTCCCTTTCCCCCCGTGTCCACGAATCTGTTCTCTATGTTTGCAAATCCACTGCTGCCCTGCAAATAGGTTCATCAGTACCATCATTTGAAATCCATGTATATGCGTTAATATACAATATTGGCTTTCCTCTTTCTGACTTAATTCACTCTGCATAGAAAATTAGGACTAAAATTACCACATGGAAAGTGGAGCTAAGATGGCGGAGGAATAGGACAGGGAGACCTCTTTCTCACCTACAAATTCATCGAAAGTACATTTGAACGCTGAACAAACTCCGTAAAACAACCTCTGATCGCTAGCAGAGGACATCAGGCGCCCAGAAAAGCAGCCCATTGACTTCGAAAGGAAGTAGGACAAAATATAAAATATAAAAAGAGAGACAAAAGAGTTAGGGACAGAGACCCGTCTCGGGAAGGAAGTCTTAATAGAGGAAGTTTCTAAACACCAGGAAACACTCTCACTTGCGGGTATGGGGGATGTTTTCAAGTCTCGGAGAGCAACTTAACTGGGAGGAAAAATAAATAAAACCCACGGATTACATGCCTAAAAGCAACTTTCAGCAGAAAAGTACCCAAGACGCTCGCACCCGCCACCAGCTAGTGGGGGCAAAACGGAGAGGAGCGGGAAGCATTGCTTATGGTAAGAACCGGGCCTGAATGCCCTGCGGGCAATCGGAGAGAGCTAACCTGAGATGGCAACTTAAACTGTGGGATAGCAAGAGAGAGAGAGAAAATTAACCTGTGAAAAGCCCTAACTGAAGACACTGCCGGCTGTTGACAGAACAAAGGAAGGACTGAGCAATTCCGGAGAAGAGCTAACCGGCTGTGGACTGGCCTGTCCCCTGCCCGAGGCAGGAGGCAGTGGGGAGGGGAAAGGGGCAAACCTGGCCCCAGAGACAGCATCCCCTACCAAACTGCAAATAGGTTTCCAGTCTCTAACCAAAGACTTTCTGAGATTCTGGAGGGTTGACACCTGCTGGGAGGGTCGCAGCTAGAGACCAGCTCCCCAGAAGAGACACAAGGCGTGCCAGACAGGTGGAAACTGAGGCTGGGTCCACAGAGGGGAGAAGGTGCACGGCACCCTGGGAGAGTGAGCCCATCAAGCTCCTGGCTGCCTGAGCTGCTTGGCAGGGAAGGCACAAAACGCATGCCGAACAGAGTCTGCGCTTTCGTGGAGTACCCGAAAACTGGAACCTGCGTGGCTTAGGCCTCAGAAGTGCATGCACCTCAGGGCCCGCTCCCTGTAGAGCAACCTGGAGCCTTAGCACTGTAGATGGGGAAAGCACACACGCCACGAGTGGGGGCAAAACCAGTGTGGCCGGAAAACCGCGAGTGCTCCCCACACACGCCAGTGATACGTCTGCAGTGCCCCGCCCTCCTGCCCACAGCACGACTGAACAAGCAAACTTAAACAAGAGTCCACCTCTGTCCGTGTGTGTCAGGGCTGAAATTAGACACTGAAGAGACCTGCAAACAGAAGCCAAATAAACAAAGGGAACCGCTTCACAAGTGACAGGTGCAACAGATTAAAATCCCTGTAGTTAACACCAACTCTACTGGAAGGGGCCTATAGATATCGAGAAGTGTAACCTGGAAGAAGCAGCTATCTGAAACTGAACCGAACCCACACTGCCCGCAACAGCTCCAAAGAATATCCTAGACATACTTTTACTATTTTTTGAATTTAAAAAAAATTTTAATGTTTTTCTTTTCTTTTTTTGGAAATGGCAACCCACTCCAGTATTCTTGCCTGGAGAATCCCATGGGGGGAGGAGCCTGGGAGGCTACAGTCCATGGGGTTGCAAAGAGTCAGACACCACCGAGCTACTTGACTTTCACTTTCACTTTCTATTACTCCTCTACTGCTCCTTAATTTTCATTTTCATAACTGACTATAACCTTGCAAAAAAAGACCCTATTTTTAAAGCAAACTTCATACATATTTCTTAAATTTTTTGTGTTTTTGTTTTTAATATTGTATTTTTAAGAGTCTAACCTCTACTCTAGATTTTTAATCTTTGGTTTTCAGTATTTGATATCAATTTTGGACATTTTAGAATCCAATATTCAGTACCCATTTTTACTCAGGAGTGTGATGATTACTCTCTCCCCCTTTTGACTCTCCTTTTTCTCCCCCAGATCACCTCTATTTCTTCCATCCCCCTTCTCTTCTCAGTCCAATTCTGTGAATCTCTGTGGGTGTTCTGGGCTATGGAGAACACTTAGGCAACATAGTACTGCGTAGATCTGTCTCTCTCCTCTTGAGTCCCCCTTCTTCTCCTCCTGCTCATCTCTATCTCCTTCCTCCCTCTCCTCTTGTTATTGTAACTCTGTGAACCTCTCTGGGTGTCCCTCATGGTGGAGAATCTTTTCACCATTAACCTAGAAGTTTTATTATCAGTGCTGTACAGTTGGAGAAGTCTTGAGGCTACTGGAAGATTAAGACTGAAATCCAGAGACACGAGACTTACACCCAAAACCTGAGAACACCAGAGAACTCCTGAATACAGGGAACATTAAGTAATAAGAGATCATCCAAAAGCCTCCATACCTACACTGAAACCAACCACCACCCAAGAGCCAATAAGTGCCAGAGCAAGACATACCACACAAATTCTCCAGCAACGCAGGAACATAGCCCTGAGTGTCGACATACAGGCTGCCCAAAGTCACACCAAACCCATAGACCCATCTCAAAACTCTCTACTGGACACTCCATGGCACTCCAGAGAGAAGAAATCCAGCTGCACATACCAGAACACCGACGCAAGCTTCCCTAAACAGGAAACCTTGACAAGCCAATCGTACAACCACACCCACTGGAAGAAACATTCACAATAAAAAGGAACCACAGACCACCAGAATACAGAAAGGCCACCCCAAACACAGCAATCTAAACAAGATGAAAAGGCAGAGAAATACCCAGCAAGTAAAGAAACATGAAAAATGCCCACCAAGCCAAACAAGAGGAGGAGATAGGGAATCTACCTGAAAAAGAACTTAGAATAATGATAATAAAAATGATCCAAAATCTTGAAAACAGAATGGAGTTACAGATAAATAGCCTGGAGACAAGGATTGAGAAGATGCAAGAAATGTTCCACATGGACCTAGAAGAAATAAAAAAGAGTCAATTAAAAGTGAATAATGCAATAAATGAGATAAAAAACACTCTGGAGGGAACCATCAGTAGAATAACGGAGGCAGAAGATAGGGTAAGTGAGGTAGAAGATAAAATGGTGGAAATAAGTGAAGCAGAGAGGAAAAACGAAAAAAGAATCAAAAGAAATGATGACAACCTCAGGGACCTCTGGTACAATGTGAAACGCCCCAACATTCGAATCATAGTAGTCCAGAAGACGACGACAAAAGAAAGGACATGAGAAAATACTCGAGGAGATAATAGCTGAAATCTTCCCTAAAATGGGGAAGGAAACAGCCACCCAAGTCCAAGAAACCCAGAGAGTCCCAAACAGGATAAACCCAAGGCGAAACACCCCAAGACACATAGTAATCAAATTAACAAAGATCAAACACAAAGAAAAATACTAAAAGCAGCAAGGGAGAAACAACAAATAATACACAAAGGGATTCCCATAAGGATAACAGCTGATCTATCAGTAGAAACTCTTCAGGCCAGAAGGGAATGGCAGGACATACTTAAAGTAATGAAAGAGAGTAATCTACAACCCAGATTACTGTACGCAGCAAGGATCTCATTCAGATATAAAGGAGAATGCAAAAGCTTTACAGATAAGCAAAAGCTGAGAGAATTCAGCACCACCAAACCAGCTCTTCAGCAAATGCTAATGGATCTTCTCTAGACAGGAAACACAGAAAGCTTGTATAAACGCGAACCCAAAACAGGAAAGTAAATGGCAATGAGACCATACCTATCAATAATTACCTTAAATGTAAATGGGTTGAATGCCCCAACCAAAATACAAAGACTGGCTGAATGAATACAAAAACAAGACCCCTATATACGCTGTCTACAAGAGACCCACCTCAAAACAAGGGACACATACAGACTGAAAATGAAAGGCTGGAAAAAATTATTCCACGCAAACAGAGACCAAAGGAAAGCAGGAGTCACAATACTCTTATCAGATAAAATAGACTTTCAAATAAAGGCTGTGAAAAGAGACAAAGAAGGACACTACATAATGATCAAAGGATCAATCCAAGAAGAAGATATTACAAGGATAAATATATATGCACCCAACATGGGAGCACTGCAATATGTAAGGCAAATGCGAATGAGTATGAAAGGGGAAATGAACAATAACACAATAATAGTGGGAGACTTTAATACCCACTCACATCTATGTAAACAGAAAATTAACACAGAAACACAAACTTTAAATGACACAATGGACCAGCTAGACCTAATTGATATCTATAGGAAATTTCACCCCAGAACAATCAATTTCAACTTTTTCTCAAGTGCACACAGAATCTTTTCCAGAATAGATCACATCCTGGGCCATAAATCTCGCCTTGGTAAATTAAAAAAATTGAAATCATTCCCGTCATATTTTCTGACCACAGTGCAGTAAGATTAGATCTCAATTACAGGAAAAAAAAATATTAAAAATTCAGACATATGGAGGGTAAATAACACTCTTCTGAATAACCAACAAGTCATAGAAGAAATCAAAAAAGAAATCAGAATATGCATAGAAACAAATGAAAATGAAAAAACAACCACCAAAAACCTAGGGGACACTGTAAAAGCAGTGCTAAGGGGAAGGTTCATAGCAATACAGACTTACCTCAAGAAACAAGAAAAAAGTCAAAAAAATAACCTAAATCTACAACTAAAGCAACTAGAGAAGGAAGAAATGAAGAACCCCAGGGTTAGTAGAAGGATAGAAATCTTAAAAATTAGGGCTGAAATAAATGCAAAAGAAACAAAAGAGACCATAGCAAAAACCAACAAAGCTAAAAGCTGGTGTTTTGAAAAGATAAACAAAATTGACAAAGCATTAGCAAGACTCATTAAGAACCAAAGGGAGAAGAACCAAATCAACAAAATTAGACATGAAAATGGAGAGATCACAACAGACAACACTGAAATACAAAGGATCATAAGAGACTACTACCAGCAGCTCTATGCCAATAAAATGGACAACTTGGAAGAAATGGACACATTCTTAGAAAAGTATAACTTTCAAAAACTGAACCAGGAAGAAATAGAAGATCTTAACAGACCCATCACAAGCAAGGAAATCGAAACTGTAATCACAAATCTTCCAGCAAACAAAAGCCCAGGACCTGATGGCTTCACAGCTGAATGCTACCAAAAATTTAGAGAAGAGCTAACACCTATCTCACTCCAACACTTCCAGAAAATCGCAGAAGAAGGTAAACGTCCAAACTCATCCTATGAGGCCACCATCACCCTAATTCCAAAACCAGACAAACATGCCACAAAAAAAGAAAACTACAGGTCAATATCACTGATGAACATAGATGCAAAATCCTTAACAAAATTCTAGCAAACAGAATCCAACAACATATTAAAAAGATCATACATCATGACCAAGTGGGCTTTATCCCAGGAATGCAAGGATTCTTTAATATCCGCAAATCAATCAATGTAATACACCACATTAACCAATTCAAAGATAAAAACCATATGATTATCTCAATAGATGCAGAAAAATCCTTTGACATATTCAACATGTATTTATGATAAAAACTCTACAGAAAGCAGGAATAGAAGGAACATACCTCAACATAATAAAAGCTATATATGACGAATCCACAGGAAATATTAACCTCAATGGTGAATAATTGAAAGCATTTCCCCTAAAATCAGGAAGAAGACAAGGGTGCTCACTCTCACCACTACTATTCAACATAGTTTTGGAAGTTCTGGCCACAGCAATCAGAGCAGAAATAGAAGTAAAAGGAATCCAGATAGGAAAAAAAGTAGTGAAACTATCACTGTTTGCAGATGACATGATCCTCTACATAGCAAACCCTAAAGACTCTACCAGAAAATTACTAGAGCTAATCAATGCATATAGTAAATTTGCAGGATATAAAATTAACACACAGAAATCCCTTGCATTCCTATACACTAACAATGAGAAAACAAAAGGAGAAATTAAGGAAACAATACCATTCACCATTGCAACAAAAAGATTAAAATACTTAGGTGTATTCTACCTAAAGAAACTGAAGACATACATAGAAAACTATAAAACACTGATGAAAAAAATCAAAGAGGACACAAAGAGATGGAGAAATATACCGTGTTCAAGGATTGGAAGAATCAATATTGTGAAAATGAGTATACTACATTACTTTTCCAACAAAGTCCGTCTGGTCTTGGATAAAGATCTAAATGTAAGACCAGAAACTATAAAACTCCTAGAGGAGAACATAGGCAAAACAGTCTCTGACATAAATCACTGCAAGATCCTCTATGAACCACCTCACAGAATATTGGAAATAAAAGCAAAACTAAACAAGTGGAACTTAACTAAATTTAAAAGCTCTTGCAAAACAAAGGAATCTATAAGCAAAGTGAAAAGACAGCCTTCAGAATGGGAGAAAATAATAGCAAATGAAAAAACAGACAAAGGAGTAAATTAATCTCAAAAATATGCAAGCAACTCCTGCTGCTCAATTCCAGAAAAATAAACGACCCAATCAAAAAATGGGCCAAAGATCTAAACAGACATTTCTCCAAAGAAGACATACAGATGGCTAACAAACACATGAAAATATGCTCAACATCACTCATTATCAGCGAAATGCAAATCAAAACCTCCATGAGATACCATTACACGCCAGTCAGAATGGCTGCTATCCAAAAGTCTACAAGCAATAAAGGGTGGAGCAGGTGTGGAGAAAAGGGAGCCCTCTTACACTGTTGTGGGAATGCAAACTAGTAGAGCCACTAGTACGGTGTGGAGATTCCTTAAAAACTGGAAATAGAACTGCCATATGACCCAGCAATCCCACTCCTGGGCATACACACCGAGGAAACCAGATCTGAAAGAGACACGTGTACCCCAATGTTCATCGCAGCACTGTTTATAATAGCCAGCACTTGGAAGCCACCTAGATGCCCATCAGCAGACAAATGGATAAGAAAGCTGTGGCACACAACGCAGAGTACTAACCACTATACGATCACAGCAAAGAATGAAACTAGAACACTTTCTAACACCATACACAAAAATAAACTCAAAATGGATTAAAGATCTAAATGTAAGACCAGAAACTATGAAATTCCTAGAGGAGAACATAGGCAAAACATTCTCTGACATAAATCACAGCAGGATCCCCTATGACCCACCTCCCAGAATATTGGAAATAAAAGCAAAAATAAACAAATGGGACCTAATTATACTTAAAAGCTTTTGCAAAACAAAGGAAACTAAAAGCATTGTGAAAAGACAGCTCTCAGATTGGGAGAAAATAATAGCAAATGAAGCAACAGACAAAGGATTAATCTCAAAAATATACAAGCAACTCCTGCAGCTCAATTCCAGAAAAATAAATGACCCAATCAAAAAATGGGCCAAAGATCTAAACAGACATTTCTCCAAAGAAGACACAGATGGATAACAAACACATAAAAGATGCTCAACACACTCATTATCAGAGAAATGCAAATCAAAACCACAATGAGGTACCATTACATGCCAGTAAGGATGGCTGCTATCCAAATGTCTACAAGCAATAAATGATGGAGAGGGTGTGGAGAAAAGGGAACCCTCTTACACTGTTGGTGGGAATGCAAACTAGTACAGCTGCTATGGAGAAGAGTGTGGAGATTTCTTAAAAAACTGGAAATAGAACTGCCATATGACCCAGCAATCCTACTCCTGGGCATACACACCAAGGAAACGAGATCTGAAAGAGACACGTGCACCCCAATGTTCATTGCACCACTGTTTATAATAGCCAGGACATGGAAACTACCTAGATGCCCATCAGCAGACGAATGGATAAGGAAGCTCTAGTACATATACACCATGGAATATTACTCAGCCATTGAAAGAATTCATTTGAATCAGTTCTAATGCGATGGATGAACCTGGAGCCCATTATTCAGAGTGAAGTAAGCCAGAAAGATAAAGAACATTACAGCATACTAACACATATATATGGAATTTAGAAAGATGGTAATGATAACCTTATATGCAAAACAGAAAAAGAGACACAGATGTACAGAAGAGACTTTTGGACTCTGTGGGAGAAGGCGAGCGTGGGATGTTTCGAGAGAACAGCATCAAAACATGTATATTATCAAGGGTGAAACAGATCACCAGCCCAGGTTGCATGCATGAGACAAGTGCTCAGGGCTGGTGCACTGGGAAGACACAGAGGGATCGGGTGGAGAGGGAGGTGGGAGGGTGGAATCGGAATGGGGAACACATGTAAATCCATGGCTGATTCATATCAATGTATGGCAAAAACCACTGCAATTCTGTAAAGCAATTAGCCTCCAACTAATAAAATTAAATGGGAAAAAAAAGAAAGCTGTGGTACATATAGAAAATGGAATATTACTCAGCCATTAAAAAGAATCAATTTCAATCAGTTCTAATGAGGTGGATGAAAGTGGAGCCCATTATTCAGAGTGAAGTAAGCCAGAAAGAAAAACACCAATACAGTATACTAATGCATATATATAGAATTTAGAAAGATGGTAACGATAACCCTATATGCAAGACAGAAAAGGAGACACAGATGTATAGAACAGAATTTTGGGCTGTATGGGAGAAGGCGAGGGTGGGATGATCTGAGAGAATGGCATCAAAACATGATTATCAATTGTGAAACAGATCACCAGCCCAGGTTGCATGCATGAGACAAGTGCTCAGGGCTGGTGCACTGGGAAGACACAGAGGGATCGGGTGGAGAGGGAGGTGGGAGGGTGGAATCGGAATGGGGAACACATGTAAATCCATGGCTGATTCATGTCAATGTATGGCAAAAACCACTGCAATTCTGTAAAGCAATTAGCCTCCAACTAATAAAATTAAATGGGAAAAAAAAGAAAGCTGTGGTACATATAGAAAATGGAATATTACTCAGCCATTAAAAAGAATCAATTTCAATCAGTTCTAATGAGGTGGATGAAAGTGGAGCCCATTATTCAGAGTGAAGTTAGCCAGAAAGAAAAACACCAATACAGTATACTAATGCATATATATAGAATTTAGAAAGATGGTGACAATAACCCTATATGCAAGACAGAAAAGGAGACACAGATGTATAGAACGGAATTTTTGGCTGTATGGGAGAAGGCGAGGGTGGGATGATCTGAGAGAATGGCATCGAAACATGATTATCAATTGTGAAACAGATTGCCAGTCCAGGTTGGATGCATGAGACAAGTGCTCGGGGTTGGTGCACTGGGATGACCCAGAGGGATGGGATGGGGAGGGATGTTCAGGACGGGGAACACATGTAAATCCATGGCTGATTCATGTCAAAGTATGGCAAAAACCACTACATTATGGTAAAGTAATTAGCGTCCAACTAATAAAAATAAATGAAAAAAATGAAAAAATAAATTACCCCAGGAGCCAACAATCCGATACTGGGCATATCCCCTGAGGAAACAGAAACTTAAAAAACACTTCTACTCCAAAGTTCGTTGCAGCACTCTTTACAATAGCCAGGACATACCTGGATAGCAACCAAGGCCTACATTTGATTTATGACAGGATCTAAGATTTCTCAGTGTGCTGACCATGCCGCTCAGACAAAGGCGGAGTGGTCAGAGGGGACTTGCTTCCCCTTTAGGCTGCAGTGGGAACCGCCATGTATTCTTGAGGTCTCAAAGGGATGATGACAGGGAGGATGTGGTCTGAATGATGTGGTGTGGAACATCCCCACAGCCCCTGAGGTTCTCACCATCCCACCAGGGAACGCGAAACTCTCCCTTCCCAGCCTGACGCTCCCCGCTTTCACCTGGTCTCTCACTTCCCTGAGATGATCTGGGAAGCGTCATGTCACAATGCCTGATTGCGACTCCGTTTCTTATGGGAGGAGCCCCCATCCTCACTCAGCGTCACAACCATCAATCGTGTTGGGGACTAGGCCCCTTTGTTGAACTAGGTTTATTCCTTTAGAGCAAGCTTCTACCTCCCTGATCCCACCTCCAGCAAACGATAGGGGGCACCACAGTCGGCCAGCTCCACGTGGGGCCTCCTAGAGCTGAGTGCAGGGGGGCCGCTCAGTGTGGCCCCCATGCGGTTTCGAAGTCTGATAACTGGCCCTCAGGGACGTTATCTAGGACCGACACGTCCTTCAAGGGTAGAACCCGGGCCTACCCCCACAGACCAGCAACTTCACCTAAGACACGCTAGACCATATTCAGCCGATAGCTCTGAGGGACTCGAAAGAGCCAGATAACAGGGGTGGGATGCGGCTGGGTCACTTTTCTTAATAGTGGGTTCGCAAAGTCCCTTCAGTTACATTCCGGTCCTCACCTTGGTTCCGGACAAGTCCTGGACACAGAAACGCCACCAAAGAGACGCCACGACTCCCAGTCAATCTCCTCGCCTTTGAAGCGGAAGTGGATGGGAGCTGCGTACGGTCATACGGGGGGTCTCCCGGGGATGACGGCAGGGGCCTGGTGCTACGGGAACCCCGGTAGCTCAATATTCATCCGTCCCTGGGTCCTCCTTCTGCAGTGTGTTAGAGCCTGGGACGTCTCCAGCTATGAATCCAAGTCCTCCAGCCCCCAAACAAAGCCCTTGCCTCCCTGAGTCCCTAGTGGGAGGAGTCAGGGCGCTGCTCTGAACATCTCAGCTTGTCAGGAGGGGCGCCACTCTGTGAGCCTCCCTCGTTGGGGGAGACCCTCTCACTAGCACTGATGGTCCTCACTTTAAGTCTGGTTATGGTCAAGACGTCCCCTCAGCAGATCTGGGGCCTAATCCTGCTAGAGGAGGCCCTGCCCTCCCCGAGATCACACAGGTGGAATGAGGGGACCACTTAGAAGTAGCTCTTCTCGTCTCTCAGGGCTAAGAATTTACAGAATTCTGTTTGGCTCCCTCTCCAGGGGTCCCCTCTAAGAGTCAGCATTGTCATCTGAGGTCCTGCTTGGGCTCAGGTCCATTCTTCTGTGAAATGGAGGCTGATCCTATTAGACAGAGATTTCACCTCACTGGGACTTGCCAGACTGAAATCAACCTGACATCTGTTTCCAGAGCTTCCCAGGTAGCCCAGCATCAGATATTTTCCAGGGCCTCCTTTCATGGTGTGTGCTACCATGAGTCCACTTTCAGGAACTCATATTGACACATGATAAATCCTATAACTCCACTCTCTACTTTATGAAGCTTCTTGTCTTACATCAAGGTCCTAGTCTCCTGCGAATTCCACGTTGGAAGTCAGGGTGATCCTCTTGTGATCCTAGTCCATCAGGGCCTCTGAGAACAGACAGTGAGGATGCAACTTGAGTCCTTCTGGATTCCTCCTGCTCAGCATCCTCACTACATCTACCACAGCCAGGGATTACTCCTTCTACTGATCTAAGATTCCTCTTCTTAGTCTTTGGGTGACCCCTGTATTCAGGGGTGATTGTCTCCTCAGTCCTCCTTCATGGAGGTTCCCATATCAGCTTCTGTCCTTTGATTAAAGACTTCCTGGGAAATGCATATTCCTACACACATTGAGCAGATACCCTCTAGAAAATCTTGGAGAAAAGGGGACTAGGTCCCAAAAGTGATGTTAGATCAGGAAAACGGAGCAGAAATCAAGGAACTCAGGACAGATGTTATGCTGTCAGAGAAAAAGAGCTGATATATTCCTTGTCTTCAGCCACATTTAAGGGGTCTGCTAAGTCGCTCAGTTGTGTCTGACTCTTTGTGACCCCATGGACTGTAGCCCGCCAGGCTCTTCTGTCCATGGGAATTCTCCAGGCAAGAATACTGCAGTTTCTGGCCATACCCTCCTCCAGGGGATTTACCAAATTCAGGAATCGTACCCAGGACTCCCATATTGCAGATGGATTCTTTACTTTCTGAGCCATGAGATTTAGGGTAGTTCTGAAGTATTTATCTCGGCATCTCCCTGTGGGTCCAGTGGTTAAGACTCCGCACTCCCAATGCACAGGACCTGGGTTCAATCCCTAGTCAGGTAACTGGATTACACATGCCAGAACTAAAAGTTCACGTGCCACACCAAAAAGCATCACATGCTGCAGCTAAAGAGCCTGCATGTGGCATTAAAGATTCCAAGTATCACAACTAAATGCAGCACAGCCAAAAAGTAACTATTTTTATTTAAAAATTAAAATGTTTACTTTCTATATAGAAGGATAGTGCCACATAATCTTGTAAGCCCTCCATCACTTGAGGGTGTCTGAATTTGCACATGCAGATGATCATGTGATTACTGAGCATCATCTCCTTCTCTCCTTTATTCATACCTCTTAATTATTTTGGTGTTTGTATTGCCTTGGCTATGTATCCCAACCCAGTGTTTTGCTCACAGAGTCCTTCTTTCTATCACTCAAGATACATTTTGGAGTGCTAGAAGACAGTGAATTAACTGCCTCATGAGCACCTCAGGCTGGGACAAATGGAAGGGTATGTGCTCTGGACAAGTTCAGACCAGCGCTCTAGTCCCAGCTCTGTCTCTTATCAGTTGTGTGGACTTGGGTCCATCCCCAAACTCTGGGAGCCTCAGGTGAAGTGGCTTTTTTAGGGCTAGTGGCATGTAGCTAAAGCACCTGGCACAGTGCCTGGACCACACTGAGACTTTACACAATATCTGTTTTTACTATGATCATGATTATTTTGTTCCCAGAGGATACCACATACCCTGATGTAGTTTTAACTCCAGGAGATGTCAGAGAATCTGTGCCATTCTTGGACATAGAACACCAAACCAGTCCAAAATGCTGTTTAGAAAGAATCTTTCATTTCTACTACTAAATCATATTTTGAGTGTGGGGGTAGCTTTTTTAGGTGAATGAAATTCACATAGTCTAGAATTTGGTTCTGAGACTAACGCTTCCTTCCTTCCAAGCTGCTCTTTCATTTAAACAACTCCTAGAGTTGTTTTGCCTTGGAGAAGGAAATGACAACCCACTCAAGTGTTCTTACCTGGATAATCCCAGGGATGGCAGAGCCTGATGGGCTGCCCTGTATGGGGTCACACAGAGTCGGACATGACTGAAGTGACTTAGCAGCAGCAGCAGCAGAAGAGACTCGCTAATTGGCTAAGAATCTGTTCTCCAAATGCAGTGGGCCTGGGTCCCATCCCTGATCAGGCAACTAGACCCCACTCCACACACCACAAGTAAAAGATACCACATGCCACAACTATAACATTCCTCATGCTGTAACTAAAGAATTCTCAGGCTGCAAGGAAGTTCGAGGATCCTGGATGCCAAAGACAAGACCAAGCATAGACAAATAAATAAGGAATTTGCCTAAGCTTCATTAGGCCTGGGAAGAATTGCTGGAGGAACACTGGGACATCACTGGATTGGGCCCTCTCTTCCTCATCTTTCAAAGCTGTGATTCACAGGATCTCCTATAGCTCACAGAAGGGGTGGGGTGGGGTGGGGCTGGGATGGGGGTGGGGCTGAGGGGGAGGGGGTGGGTGTGGGGAGAAGCCTGATGGGGTGTTCTACAGTCCTCATTCACAGTCCACATCTTCGTATCTATCAGAGCCTGACAGTCCTCCCTTTACTGAACTGTGTCCACAAGCCTCCAAACAAAGTTTCACCTCTTACAGTTCGGCAGGGGAGAAGTCCGGGAATTGAGCGCATGGGTGCCGCTTTGTGTCGCCATCTTCACTGCCCCATGCCTCGTTAGCACTCGGCACTCTGCCAGGACTGGAGTTAGGCATTTACAGAATCAAGTAATTGCTTATCTTACACAATGTCTTAGATCAACATAAACAGAAAATCAGCCTAAGAGAATTGTAGGAACCGTCCCCTGCCGATCACCGAGATGAGACTTTGGGCGTACTCTTTGTTACAGGATGGGGGAATGGTCCCTTACGACCACATTCAGGTCCTCACCTTGCCTTCAGCTAAGTCCTGGGAATCCACTCCTAGCCACACAAATGCACTGAACATCAGTCCGAGCTCTTCCCACTAGCACGGAAGTTTTGCGGAGACACTTCCGGCTATGGCTGCCTTATGCAGGATCTCTGAGGGATGATGACAGGGGCAGGGCTCTGTGGGGACCCCGTCGTTTAGTGTTCAGTGGTCCCTGGGTCACCATTTAGGTTCCTGAACATGCCGTCTGTTAGAGTCCGGGACCCTTCGCCCTATGGATTTGAGTCCTCCAGCCCCCAAACCAAGCCCTCACCTCTCCGAGTCCCTAGTGAGGAGTCAGGGCACTGCTCTGAGCATCTCTCCTTGACAGGAGGAGCGCCACTCTGTGAGCCTTCCTCCTTGGTGGCAGAGACCCTCTCATTAGCACTGATGGGCCTCATCTTCCCGGTGGTGATGGCCAAGACGCCACCCTCCTAAGAACTGGGGTTTCCATCCTGATAGAAAAAGTCTTTCCCTCACTGAAACCAGACAGAAATGAAGAGGCTTCTCATCCCTATAACTCTGCCTGGAACCTCTGGGGTTAAGAATAGGGGCAGGGGTCTGCAAAGCCTCCTCATTTGTGAGTCTAGTGATACTTCTTTCTTCACTCAGGGGTCTCACCATGATCCTGGCCAGTCCTGGGAGCTGACCTTCCAACCTGAGATTCTTCCTCCTCTGAACCGAGGCCATTCTTCTTAGACTCAGATTTTGACCTCACAGAGAACTACAAGGCTTCTAAGAGGGAATGTCCTGTCTGGGAATTCTAGGCCTGAGAGCAAGTTTGGGCAGGTCTCTGAGTGACGTGTATTTTAGGGTGGTTGTCTCTCCAGTCCTCACTTATGGGGGCCCAAATTTTGTCTATCTCTTGGATTAAAAGATTCCAGGGAAAACCACATCCCTGCAAACTCTGGAGCCGTGTCCCTAATGCAAACCTTACAGTTTCATGTCCCAGACTGGACCTGAGATGGGGAAAATAACACAGAAGGCAGGGGGCAGGATGGGGTGTGCTCCCAGAAAAAAATGCTGACCCATCCTTTCAAAAGCCAGGTTCAGTCTCTTTTCATGGCTTGTTTTAACGATTTACAGGCATACTTTTCAAACATTGTACTGCACGGAATCATTGTTCACAAATACTGTGTTTCGTTACAAACTGAAAGTTTATGGTAACCATGCATTGAACGTGTCTATGGCACCATTTTCCCAACATCATGTATTCACTTGGGGTCCCTTTTCCACATATTGTTCATGCTTTAAATATTTTAAACTCTTTCCTTATTTGATTTTTTATGGTGCTCTGATCAGTTGTATTTGTTACTATTGTAACTGTACGACATTTGTAAATTAAGATATGTGCATTTTTAAGACATCTTCTAGTAAGCCTATAATAGGATTAACAACTTTTATAAGCACTGGGAATCCCCCAAATTCCTAATGATTTACTTTATGACAGGGTTCACTTTATTGCAGTGATCTAGAACCCAATTCACCATATCTGAGACATGAGTACAATTCTAAAGGAAAAAGCCATCCAAGATGCTTTTGTGGTATTCTGATTGAGGTCATCTGACACTGCAGAGAGAAATGATCTGACTGTCCATGTCATCTGTTTCTCTTCCTTTTTCCTGTCATTTCCTGAGGTAGCCTTCAAGGCTTTGTGCCTAAAGAAGTGCATTGGAAAAAAAAAAATAAAAGAGGTGCATTTGAATATATCCAGAGGCCTTACTTTCATCCCAAGATACATTTTGAGTGGTAAGGAACACAACTCTGCTTTAGGACAAGAGGAGTATAACAGTATAGGCTCTAGAGTAATTAAAAGAAGAATCTAATTCCAGGCCTATCAGTCACAAGTGTTCCCCAGCAAGGGCTCACTGCCTGATGCACAAGGAAGCGAAGATTATGGAACGGGCTTTTGAGAGAAAAACTTTAATCCTAGGTGGAGTAGCAAGAAGACAGGAAGTCGGGCTCTCAAATCTGTCTCCTCAATCCAGAGTTTGGGGTAAAATTAAAGGGTTTAGTGGAACTGCAAACTTGGAAGCTAATTGGCTAGTCTTGAATTAGTTCATGTGAGCTATTCATGCTGCTAGAAGCCAAACTGTCCCTATTGAAGGACTTCATACAGTTCTCCCATGGCAACATTCCTACTCTCAGTGTTCCACAGACTGAACCCTCTTGGTTCGGGGCTCATCCTGGAAACAGGGGCTCCTTTTTTGCACTTGTATAGTGCTGCCTCTAAAAATAACTCAAGGTTTGATTAATCAATAACCTGTTTTAAGGAGGAAAAACAAGTTTAAACTGGTCAGTGCTTTATGTTTCAATCCCCCCATTTCTCTTCGTACATTCTTCAAGCTTGTGGGAAACCATCCTCAATTTGGTTAATGATTCTCAAATTGTGTAGAAAATGATAATCCCAGGTCCCAGATTTTTGTACCAACAGGACTGGAGTGTTATATAAGCATTGACAACGTTGAATTAATTGGTATTTAAGAAAGGTGATTATCAGAGGCTTTGTTTCCTTCACATGTGTCTTTACAGGATATTGCTTTAGATGTGGCATTTTGGTGGCTGCATGGAATTTATCACTACTGGGTCAGCTGTCTTGGCTTTTCCTGGCCACTCATCAGCCCAACCTGAGCTCTGCAGTTGAATGATTAATTTCTTCTACTGTAGGGCTCTTTCAAAATTAGTTTACATTTTGGCCAGCAAACAGAGCCTGGACCACCTGCATTTAACCAATGCTTGCTGCCTCTTCCTAGCCTTCACGGATTGCAGTCGACATCAACCAGCACTCTTATCAGGAACTTGAGGTCTCTGGATGAGGCAGAAATGTTGGCTTCCCCCAGAAAACCCTTGCTTTCATGGGAGCTGTAGGAAGGCCTTCAGGGCTTGTCTTTCTGTGGCTCAGAGTGCTTTGTTCCTTTCTAGGAAGAAAATGGGCAAACTAGAGGCAGTGTCCCTTAATTTAGGACCCAATTCCATCTCCTAGGTTGGTTTCTGGGAGGAATTGGCTGTATGAATTCCCTGGAGAAACCACTGAGAAGAATGGACAGTCAAAGGTGACCAGCTTGGATCTGAGGGTTCACTTAAAGAACCCTGAAAAGTTTTCCATTACATGTGGTTATCAAACTGTAGCTTGAAAGGCACACGTGCTACCCAGCTTCCAAGGAATCTGTCCCACCAGTTCCAAGACTGGAGCCCATTTGGTCAGAGGCTCCCAAAATTTCTGCCACCCCATGTGATGAGGAGAAGCTTGTCCTCAAAGAGAGTCCTATGGAAGTTCAGGCTCTGTCTCACTCTCCACATGGAGAAACTTACCTAGTGAGGAGGAGGCTGAGATAGTGATTGCATGACATTGAAGAAAGTGAAAGAGGAAGCTGTCTTAGACTCAGGCAGAGCTGACTTTCAGAGAGCAACTGAGGAGCACACACGTTTAAACACCATTTTCCTCACTTCCTTTCTGTGCATGCTGGGGTTTAATCTTTCTGGTAGATGACTGGGCCACTTGGGAAGCCCACATCTACAACTAATATAAAATAGCAATAACCAAAAAGCGCCTGCTGTATAACACAGGGAACTCTACCCAATAATCTGTAATAATCTGTATGAGAAAAGAATCTGAAAATGAGTGAATATGTGTATGTATAACTGAATCACTTTGTTATACACCTGAAACTAACACAACATTTTAAATTAATTATACTCCAATAAAATGAAATAGAAAAATAATACAACCATAGCATCCAGCAATCTGACTCCTGGGCATATATCCTGAGAAAATCATACTTCGAAAAAGGAACAATCACCCCAATGAAAATTGAAGCAATATTTACAATACCCAAGACATGGGAGCAACCTAAGTATCCATCAACAGAGGAGTAGATAAACATGTGTTCCAGAAATACAAAGGAATATTACTCAGCCATATGAAAGAATGTAATTTGCAGCAATGTTTACCATACCCAAGACAGGGGAGCAACCTAAATGTCCATCAACAGAGGAGTAGATAAACACGTGGTCCGGAAATACAAAGGAATATTACCCAGCCACATGAAAGAATGCCATTTGCAAGAACCTGAATGGACCTAGGGATTGTCATACTAAGTCAAGTAAGTCAAACACAACTCGATCCCTCATCTGTGGAATCTAGTTTAGAAAAGAGATAAAATGAACTTATTTACAAAACAGAAAACTTATGGATCCTGAAAATGAACTTATGGATACTAAAGGGGAAATGTAATGAGGGATGGATAAATCAGGAGCTTGGGATGAACTTACACACACACTATATATAAAAGAGATAACCAATAAGGACCTCCTGCATAGCACAGGGAACTCGAATTGATATTCTGTGATGCCTATATGAGAAAAGAAACTGAAAATGAATTTATATATGTATAACTGAATTACTTTGCTATATGCCTAAAAGTAACACAACATTGTAAATCAACTATACTCCAATAAATTTTCAAAAATAGACTATCTGGGCATATATCTGAAGAAAACCATAATTTGAATAGGAACAAGCACCCCCATGTTCACTGCAGCACTGTTTACAATAGCCAAGACATGGAAACCACCTGCAGGTCCATCAACAGATGAGAAAGACGTGATACCTGAATACAATGGAAGCATACTCAGCCATAAAAATGAATCAAATATTGCCATTTTTGGCAATATGGACGACCTAGAGATTTTCATACTGAGTGAAGTAAGCCAGACAAAGACAAATACCACAGTATACTGCTCACAGGTGTAATCTAATTTTTTAAAATGACACAGATGGACTTATTTACAAAACAGAAACAGACTCACACAATTTGAAAACAGATTTATGGTTACCATAGGGGAAATTTGTGAGGAGGGATACATTAGAAACTTGAGATGAACATACATACAGACAACCAGTATAGAAAATAGATAACCGAACAGGACCTCATATATAACAAAGGGAACTCTACTCAATATTCTGTAATAGCCTATATGGGGAAAGAATCTGGAAAAGATTGAATATATGTGTAACTGAATCACTTTGCTGTATACCTCAAACTAACACAGGATTGTAAATCAAGAAATCTCCAATAAACTTAAAAAAATATATATATCCATCTGTAACAATACCGCTGTGCTGCCACCTTAGGCAAAGGGGAAAAACCCCATCACCTCCATAAAGCAATGTTTCCAGTCCAGGAGCAAGGTGTTTTATCTCCCGATTCAGAGGATCCTCATTAATTATAGGTTGAAAAAGTTTCACCACATTTATCCAATAGCCAACTCCTATTAGCCAGTCCCAACACATTAAACAGTCAGACACAGACAAACATAGGCAATTAAATCCAAAGGCCTGGAACCTTAACCCAGTGTTCAGAGCTCTAACCCAATCATTTGAGCACCTCAGTAGCTCTAACCTCTGGCATTGTCCTCTTAGGGTGGGTCTCAAACCCACGACTGTAGCCTTAGGATTCTAATCAGACAGAAGAAACTCTCCTAGGTGGGACTCTAACCCACAGTGTTGTTGTCGTTCTTCAATCAATCAGTCATGCCTGACTCTGCTTCCCAAAGGACTGCAGCATACCAGGCTTCCCTGTCCTTCACTTTTTCCTTGGGTTTGCTCAAAAAAAAGAAAAAAAAAAAAAAAAAACTAAATGTAAGACCAGAAACTATAAAACTCTTAGAGGAAAACATAGGCAGAACACTTGATGACATAAATCAAGCAAGATCCTCTATGTCCCACCTCTCGGAGTAAAGGAAATAAAAATAAAAGTAAACAAGTGGGACCTGGTGAAACTTAACAGCTTTTGCACAGCAAAGGAAACTATCAGCAAGGTGAAAAGACAACCCTCAGAATGGGAGAAAATAATAGCAAATGAAACAACTGACAAAGGATTAATTTTATACAAGCAGCTCATATAACTCAATACCAGAAAAACAAACAATCCCATCAAAAAGTGGAAAAAGACCTAAACAGACATTTCTCCAAAGAAGACATATAGGTGGCTAACAAACACATGAACAGATGCTCGAAATTTCTCATTATTAGAGAAATGCAAACCAAAACTACAATGAGCTATCACCTCACACCAGTTGGAATGGCCATCATCAAAATGTCTACAAACAATAAAGGCTGGAGTGGGTGTGGAGAAAAGGGAACGCTCTTGCACTGTAGGTGGGAATGTAAATTGATACAGCCAGTATGAAAGACGATATAAAGATTCCTTTAAACTAGGAATAAAACCACCATATGACCCAGCAATCCCACAACCTGGCATATACCCTGAGGAAACCAAAATTGAAAAAGACACATTGTTTGTTGCAGCACTATTTACAATATCTAGAACATGGAAGCAACCTAGATGTCCATCAACAGATGAATGGATAAAGAAGTTGTGGTACATATACGCAATGGAATATTGCTCATCCATAAAAAGGAACACATTTGAGTCAGTTCTAATGAGGTGGATGAACCTAGAGCCTATTATACAGAGTGAAGTAAGTCAAAAGGAGAAAGATAAATATTGTATTCTAACGCATATATACAGAATCTAGAAAAATGGTACAGAAGAATTTATTTACAGGGCAGCAATGGAGACGAACAAAGCTACAGGAGGTGATGGAATTCCAGTTGAGCTATTTCAAATCCTTAAAGATGATGCTGGGAAGGTCCTGCACTCAGTATGCCAGCAAATTTGGAAAACTCAGCAGTGGCCACAGGGCCGGAAAAGGTCAGTTTTCATTTCAATCCCAAAGAAAGCCAATCCCAAAGAATGCTCAAACTACCACACAATTGCACTCATCTCACATGCTAGTAAAGTAATGCTCAAAATTCTCCAAGCCAGGCTTCAGCAATACATGAACCATGAACTTCCATATGTTCAAGCTGGTTTTACAAAAGGCAGAGGAACAAGAGATCAATTTGCCAACATCTCCTGGATCATGGAAAAAGCAAGAGGGTTCCAGAAAAACATCTACTTCTGCTTTATTGACTATGCCAAAGCCTTTGACTGTGTGAATCACAATAAACTGTAGAAAACTCTGAAAGAGATGGGGATACCAGACCCCCTGACCTGCCTCTTGAGAAACCTATATGCAGGTCAGGAAGCAACAGTTAGAACTGGACATGGAACAACAGACTGGTTCCAAATAGGAAAAGTGGTATGTCAAGGCTGTATATTGTCACCCTGCTTCTTTAACTTATATGCAGAGTACATCATGAGAAATGCTGGGCTGGATGAAGCACAAGCTGGTATCAAGATTGCCAGGAGAAATATCAATAACCTCAGATATGCAGAAGACAACACCCTTATAGCAGAAAGTGAAGAAGAACTGAAGAGCCTCTTGATGAAACTGAAAGAGGAGAGTGAAAAAGTTGGCTTAAAGTTCAACACTCAGAAAACTAAGATCATGGCATCTAGTCCCATCACTTCATGTCAAATAGATGGGGAAACAGTGGAAAACAGTGGCTGATTTTATTTTTCTGGGCTCCAAAATCATTGCACATGGTGACTGCAGCCATGAAATTAAAAGAAGCCTTCTTCTTGGAAGGAAAGTTATGACCAACCTAGACAGCATATTAAAAAGCAGAGACATGACTTTGTCAACAAAGGTCTGTCTAGCCAAGGCTATGGTTTTTTCTGGTGGTCATGTATGGATGTGAGATTTGGACTATAAAGAAAGCTGAGCACCGAAGAATTGATGCTTTTGAACTGTGGTGTTGGAGAAGACTCTTGAGAGTCCCTTGGCCTGCAAGGAGATCCAAACAGTCCATGCTAAACGAGATCAGTCCTGGGCATTCATTAGTAGGATTGACGCTGAAGCTGAAACTCCAATACTTTGGCCACCTGATGCAAAGGGATGACTCATTTGAAAAGACCCTTATGCTGGGAAAAATTGAGGACAGGAGGAGAAGTGGATGACAGAGGATGAGATGGTTGGATGGCATCACTGACTCGATGGACACGGGTTTGGGTGAACTCCAGGAGTTGGTGATGGACAGGGAGGCCTGGCTTGCTGTGGTTCATGGGGTCACCAAGAGTTGGACATGACTAAGCAACTACACTGAACTGAACTGGATGGAGAAACAGTCATAGAGAATAGCCTTATGGGAATGGGGAGAGGGGAGGAGAGGGTGAGATGTATGGAGTGAGTTACATGGAAACTTACATTACTGTGTGTAAATTACATAGCCAAAGGGAATTTGCTGTATGTCTCAGGAATTAAAATGGGGCTTTGCTATATGCAAAACAGAAAAAGAGACACAGATGTACAGAACAGACTTTTGAACTCTGTGGGAGAAGGTGAGGGTGGGATGTTTCGAAAGAACAGCATGTATATTATCTATGGTGAAACAGGTCACCAGCCCAGGTGGGATGCATGAGACAAGTGCTCAGGCCTGGTGCACTGGGAAGACCCAGAGGAATTGGGTGGAGAGGGAGGTGGGAGGGGGGATCGGGATGGGGAATACGTGTAAATCTATTGCTGATTCATGTCAATGTATGACAAAACCCACTGAAAAAATAAATTAAAAAAAAATGGGGCTTTGTATCAATCTAGAGGGGTGGGATGGATAGGAAGATTGGAGTGGGGTTCAAAAGGGAGGCGATATATGTATACCTATGGCTGATTCATGTTGAGGTTGGACAGAAAACAACAAAATTCTGTAAAGAAATTATCTTTCAATTAAAAAACCTCATATTTCCACATGAGTGATGTGATCTCCATCTTTTCGTGACTTCAGTATATATGAAAATCTCAAGGATGTCTACTGTCTCCACTTTTACTCAACATGATTTCAGAAGTACTAGCTGTAGCAAACAGAGATGAGAAAAAATGAAAGGAATCGAAGTTGTAAAAGAAGTGAAACTGGCACAGTTTGCAGATGATATGATACTAGACATAGAAAAGCCTAAAGATGCTACCAGAAAGCTACTAGAGCTCATCAATGAATTGGTACATTTTCCGGATGCAAAATTAATACCTAGTGATTTTCTTAATGGCATCTGGGAATGCATCTGTTGCCTGTTGATATTACAAAAGCTGCTTCTCCTATTATTTTTATATTTTATGTCAAACCTCTTTCTAGAGTTGTCAGGCCATTCTTTGCTGCCATTAAATTCTTCAGCTTTAGATCCTTCAACCCCCTTTTGCTTTAGGTTGTCATAATGACTTTGATTTTTCTTCAATCATATTAGAGTCTATAGATATGCCTTGATTATAGCAATCCTGCACCCACATACAAGCTATATTTTCAACATAAGATAAAAAGATATTTCCCAAAAAGCACAAGGTTTTCACACCTGCTGGTGTAGCTGAAGTGATGCCTTCTTAAACTTCATGTTCTTTTTCTTACAGTGGTCCTTATGCTGGATTCATTCATCTTGAAATGGTGGCACCTACAACTGCAGACCCAAACTGTGGTACATAACAAGCAATTCAACTTTTTTGCGTAATGTCGTGACTTCCCTCCGCTTCTTGAGAGTGCTTCCAACACCACTAGGGCCACTTGATATGAGTCCTATCATGTTATTCAAGGTTTACAATATCATGGTAAACACAATGAGAACTACGTGAGAACCACTGGTGGTCAGATTTTTTTAGATCACAATTTACTACCGAAACTGCTCAACCGGGATTGAATAGTGCTATTCACAGTCGATAAGTGTGTGTGTGCGTGTGTGTGTGTGTGTGTGTGTGCGAGCGCATAACTTTTGATAAATTTAAGCTTTTCATATTTGTGTATATTTTATGGTAGTGAGTGCTAAAATGGACTAGTAACTACATAAGTTTTATGCATTCACGATACCTTTCTCTCAATCTTTTTATATTGCTAGGCTATGCGAGTCACCTGTTTTTTCAAGTCATCTCAAATCTCTGAATAGTTTTCAATGTATTTATTGAAAAAAAAATCATCTATCTGTGGACCTGCACAGTTCAAATTTGTGTTGTTCAAGGGTCAACTGCATACAAGGAGGTGGCAATGCTGAGTTGTACGATAGTTACATTTGTGATTTTCTGAGGAACCTCCACACTGTTTTCCATAGTGGCTGTGCCAATTTATATTTCCAGCAACTGTGTACAAGGGTTCCCTTTTCTCAACAACCTTGCCAAAACGTGTTATCACTTGGCTTTTTGATAATAGCTGTGCCATCAGGCATGAGGCGATGTCTTACTGTGGTGTGGATTGTCATCTCCCTGATGGTTAGTGATGCTGAGCTCCTTTTCATATAGCTGCTGGCCATTTGTATGTCTTCTTTGGAAAATGTTTAGGTTCTTTGCTCCTTTTTTTAGTGATTTTCGATTAATTAGTCTGTCATAGAGTTGTCTGAGTTCCTTTTATAAGATATTAATTTATGAGATATATGGCTTGCAAACTTTTTCTCCTATTCCACCTTTTCATTTAGTTGATTGTTTCCATTGCTATACAGAATCTTTTTAATTTGATGTAGTGCCATTTAGTTTTGTTTTTCTTGCCTGTGTTTCTGTTGTCAAATTGAAAAAAAATAATAAAACTAAAATCCCCAGAACATTGCCAAGACAAATGGCAAGGAGTTCTCCCCTATGATTTCTTCTAATTGTTTTTAGGTTTCTGGTCTCATTTTTAAGTCTTTAATCCATTTTGCATTTTTTGAGTATGATGTAAGATACGACTCCTGTTTAATCCTTTTCATGCAAACATTCAGTTTTCTCGACACTATTGGGTGACTGAGGATAACCTCTTTTTCACTGTGTATTCTTAGTGCCTTTGTCAAAGATGACTTGACTTTCTGTGCATGGTTGTATTCCTAAGCTCTATTCTGTTCTATTGGTCTGTGTGTCTATGTACATGCTGGTATCACACTGTCTTGAACAAAGGCAAGAAGTGCCAGGCTTCCACCTTTGCTCGTCTTTCTCAACATTATTTTGTCTATTCAAGGTCTTTTTTGGTTTCATAAGAATTTTACCATTTCTATTTCTCTGGAAAATTCCAGTGGAATTATGACACACAGTACATTAAGTCTGTAGATCACTTTGGGCAGGATGGATACTTTCACAGTATGGCTTCTTCCAATTCATATACTTGGGGCATCTTTTTATTTGTGTCTTTTCCAACTTCTTCCATCAGTGTCTTGTTGCTTTCAGTGTATAGATATTTCACTTCTTTGATTAAACTTATTTCTAAGTATTTTATTCTTTTTGACATATTTGAAGTAGAACTGTTTTCTTAAGTTCTTTTTCAGATAGTTTGTTGTTGGTATTTAGAAACACAACTCATTTTTCTGTGTTATTTTGTGTCCTGCACCTTTCTTGAATGCATTTCTTAGTACTAACAGGACTGAAACTCAAATCATTCACCACACTGACACTTCCCCCTACCAAGAAATGTCACAATCTCTCTTGGTACCCAGCTGTACCAGCCCGAGACAGGGGGTGATGTCAAAGAGTCAAATTGCTGTGCTTACACATTTCAAGTGCAGCTGATGTAAATTTTATGCTTACCTATGGTACTGCAATTTCTTAATTGGGTTCTAGACCTTCTATAAAGGTATTTTGTTACTTATAGAATTTTAAAATCTGGGTTGCTATGGGGAAACAGGGGCTGGGAATTCCTGTTCCACTGTATTGCAGATGCCACACACTCAAGACCCTTTTCGTTATTTCCTGATATAAACAATTTCACTTAGTATTCATTCACATTGGTAAGAAACTCCCAATACTCTTGACATGTTATCTTGCTCTGAATCACAAAGAGAGACTCAAGGATTTCCAATTCGTTATAGAAAATACCAAAACCTTTATACTTATACTGAAATGCAGTAATAAATGGGATATACTTTGTTCATAAACACAGATATGGAAGTAAAAGAGACCTTCAATGACAAGGAAGTATATTTCAATACTATGAAAAAGAAAGCCCTAAGCAGAAAAAGATACATCTCCCAGTTACTGAGGTCAAGCAAGAACAAAAAAAGACATAAAATGTATTCCCTTAATCTCCATCTTGGCACTCAATTACTTCAAATACTTCCTTCTCTTTTCAACCTCAAGATGAAGGATCTGTCCTGGATGTCACTGTGGGAGGAGCAAGAGGACTGAGATCTGGAACGTGCCCTGCTCATGGCAGTAGCACTCTCTCTAAGCTCTCGAGGCCTCTCTCTACCTCATCCTATGATGGAATTCAGGACCTCCAAGGGCTGACAGAACGAAGTGGATGCTACAGAACCCCAGCGGTTCTGGGTCACTATTTCTTTCACTTCTTTGTCAGGGGCTTCAAATATATATTGGACAATTCCTACTCTGACCTGAGATAGTCCTGCTTAGACCAAAGGTTTCAAGTCCCTGACAACTCCACTGTGACAACAGGGAAAAGAGATGTTCACCTTGAGATCTCTCCCTGGAACCTTCTTACACCTAATATTCTTGGGGGTGCTTTCCTCAGTCCAGACATATGGGTGTCCTCCTATAGGCCCTTACCCCTTTGATTAAAGGCTTCTTGGGAAATGCCACATCCCTGAAAAGCCCCAATCACTTTCCCTGCTCAAAACTTGCAGAGAATGAATCCCTGTCCTAGGAGTGATAAGAGATGGGAAATATATGGCATAAGTAAGGGGGGCCAGGTAGAGACCTGCGAGAGAAACAAAACGTGGTAACCTGTCCCTTCTCTCCTTCAGCCAGATTTCTCAGGCAACCTCTAATAAATAAACTTGATATTTTAGATCTAACAGAGATTTCTTTATACAAAGAAATGGCTATGTGATGATTGTTTTGTGAGTCCTTGATCTTTTAAGCTTATCTGAAACCTCATATGTATGCATAGATGATCTTAATACCAGCAAATATTATCTCTTTCGTTCCTCTCTTCATATGTCAGATTTGTTATGGCATTATTATTATTATTGCTCTGGCCATGTATTAGAATGTAACTGTTTAAACCTAGAGTCTTGCTTCGTTTTGCTTCCAATATATTTCACAATAATGAGAAGAAGGTAATTAAGGGTACAAGGTCAGCTCAGGCTTGCAGGAGTGAGAGGGTGAGCTTTAGAATAACTCACATCAGGGGGCTATGCCCATCCCTGTCACTTAAGCAGCTATGGGAAGTTTGTCACACCATTAAACTCTCTGAGAGAGCCTTGGGCTCTTTAACTCTGAAGGGAGTTTGGCAAGGCCCGCCTGGAAGGACTGGTGGCATGTGGTGGTAACTGTAAAGCATCTGCCACAGTGCCTGGCAGGCACCATATCCCTCCTTTCTCATGACTGGTGGCTGTACTTTCCAACGAAGACCTGGCCTCCCTTAGGCCTGATATAGGGCTTCCCCGGTGGCTCACCAGTAAAGTGTCCGCCTGTGATACAGCAGCTGCAAGAGATGCAGACTCAGTCTCTGGATCAGGAAATGCCCTGGAGGAGGAAATGGCAACCATCCCCAGAATTCTTCCTTGGAATACCCCATGGACTAATGAGCCTGGTGGGCTACAGTCCATGGAGTCACAAGAGAGTCCGACATGGCTTAGCAATTCAACAAGAAGGAGGAGGCCTGGTATAAAGATGTGAGGGAGAGCCTTGCCTGACACTTCCCCTGAGCTTTCTAGAACTGACATCAAAGGGCAGGGCATGACTCTCTTTAGTCCCCTCTATTCAGGGATGAGTAGACCCCTCAACCTTCACTTGAACTTCACAATTTGACTTCTGGTGAGGCCTGGGGAATCCACTCCTTCTTGACCTGAGGCCTACCTCCTCATAGTAAGACCCATACGTCCCTGTGAGCCTGGAGCAGGAAATAGGGTGGCCTTATCTAGCCACCCCTGCCCATAGTCTCACAAGAATGAAAGCTGTGGCAAGCTCCTTGAGGATGATAGACGGTTCCTCTCAGGGTCCCAAGTCAGGGTCCAAAATTTGACTCTTAGCCAAGCCCAAAACTCCCCCCTCTGTTGACATGGGTCCACCACCATCAGACCAAAACCCCAACTTCCCTGCTATTACACAGTCAGAACTGAAGGGGCCCTTGGCCTGACAACTCTACCTGTGGCCTTCTGGTCTGACAGTAGGGAAGATTCTGTAGGCCATCTTGGTATGTGTGTTTAAACAGTTTTACCGTCCTCACCCTGACTTGGAAATAACCTGGAAATATTCATAAACTGTAAATATTCCCTGGTTTGCCTTAAGGCTTCTCCCCTCAGGCCCCCAATTCCCCGAGACCCCCAAGGAAGAAGTGGAATTCGCCTCATCGGTCCACCACAACCTGTGGTCTTCTGAGGCTAACAGCAGTGGAAGGAATATGTTCTACCCCTATTGTTTTGAGACAGATGGTCTTTTCAGTCATCAGGGACCTTACCTTCTGGTACAATCTGGAAATCGTCCTTCTGTTGAGCTGTGGCTGTTCCTGTTGACCGGGATGAGGTTCCTTCCCTCCACGAGACGCTCTGGGAGGAAGTGAGTAGGACTCACCATGACACCAGGCCTAAGTGGCAGAGTCTCAGGCCAGATAAGGAAAGTGCCCTCCGTGGCCCCCTTCCTTCTGGGAGGGATCCTTCGTTGTCAGCCAGTGCCATCAGTTGACTCCTGTTCAGAACTCGGTACCCGACCTCAACTGAATGCGGCCTCCTGCACTTGTCCAGGGACTGTAAGGCCCTGAAGCCATTTGCCTTCAGAAAATGAGGGATAAACCTAGTCTGAAAGTCCTGCCTGTTCCCCCCAATTGCCCATTACATTTGCAGGACTTTCTAAGAATTTCTCTGTAGTGGGGTAGTTGCCTGCTGCACTCCTCAGACAAGTTTGTGCCACTCTCATACCTGGCATTTCCACTCTCTCATGAACAGCCAGTCTATAAACGACGGTCCTCACCTCCTTGACACAAACTAGGCAGAAGTCTGCGGGCCCTTGAGCTGACCAGCACTTCCCTCTGCCTCCCAGGGCTCACTGGACAAGATGGGCTAAGGGTAGCCCTGTTGGCTGTGAGTTGAGGGGCTTCCATGTCCATACGCTGGGTCTTCACTTTGACTCTGCACCCTTCCTGGGGCTGCTCTATCCTCTGCTGATTCCTAAAGTCCCTACTTTTCAGGGACCTGAGTTGAAAGTGTTAACCACAGCAGCCCACATCGTTCTGGACTTCATGGGCTTGCCAGTGAGGACAAGTATATCTTTACAGGTTCCTACTATGTGGCTGCATCTTTCCCTCACCCTCATTCAGGTTTCTCACTGGCAATTCTGAGAGATTGATCCTATCTCCTCTACCAACCTCAGAACTCTGCACCGAGACCAAGTTACTCAGGTCTCAGAGGCCTGAAAAATATGCGAGGCTATGCTTAGCCTAACAGGTCTGAGATCCCCTGTGACTGAGAGCAGTTGGGAGTGCTATTTCAGTGATCAACCCCCATATTCTGGGGTGTTCCTCTCCTCAATCCTCCTACATGGGGTCCTCATCTTGCTTTCTGGGTCTTGGATTAAAGGCTCCTGGGGAAATTCCACATCTCTGCAAACCCTGGAGCCATGCTTGCTCTGCAGTGCTAGAGAATGAATGGGTCCTTTTCCCAGGAGTGATAGGAGATGGAGAAGCTACAGCCAAAGGCAGAAGTCCCAGGATGGTGGTCATCCGTCAGGGAAAAATGGTACATCAATCTATCTCATCAGCCAGGGGAAGGTTCTCATGTCATTTCTGTTCTGATAGATTTACTATCTACAGACAAGAGACTGTAGGCATGATATGCACAGCCCCTGGTCTTCAGAGGTTATCTCACACGGCCAATGCACATGCTAATACTGTCACCGAATATTGTCTCTTTCATTAATCTATGAGTAATGAATAAGGGATACATATTTCTGGTTGAATATATTTGGTATTCTAACTGCTCTGGCTATACATTCTGATCCAGTAGCTTGAGCACAATGGCATTCGTTTTTATCACCTAGGACAAATTTTGAAGTATTGAGAAAAACAGTGAAATAAAACATACATGGTGGGGACTTTCCTAGTGGTCCAGTGGCTAGTACCCCAGGCTCCCACTGCAGGGGTCCCAGGTTCCATCCCTGGTCAGGGAAGTAGACCCCATGTGCTGCACCTAAGAGTCAGCACAGCGAAATAAATAAATAAGAAAAAGGAAATGAAATATCAAATGTTAAATGTACTTGTTTAAAAGAAAAGACGAGTATGTCTCAGGGTCGAGGAAGAAGAACAGTATGTATGCTACAGTAGTTTAGAGCAGGAGTCTAGTCCCAGCTCTGTGAGTGACCAGCCTTAAGTATTTTGGCACAAAACGCAACTCTGACTCTATGAGCCTCGGGCTCTCCACTGTGAAGTGAGTTTTATAAACCCTGCCATGTCAGGCTGGTGGAATATATGTATTTATGGAAAGCATCTAACACAGCACCTGCCTCTGTTGTGAAATTAGAGGCAATTCAGTTATTATGATTACCTTGACCTCAGATATTACATCAGCTGGGTTTCTCTTTTTGCATCTATCAGATGTCAGAAACTATGCAGCATTCTAACTGAAAGAAAAATAAAAATGACCCCACCTCCCCAATCAGCCAAAATTCTGCTTAGCAATGAAACCAAAGTAATATATTCTCTTCACTCCCTCTTTACCCTGCTTTGTTCTTGTTCTTCTTGAAATAGAGAGTATCTCAGCCTCTTCTGTAGAATAACAGCTTCCCTGGAAACTATAATTGAATGGGCAGACTGGGAGTTTCTTTGACCAAACAGCGCCAGTACAGGCCTAAAAGACTTCTTTGAAGCAGATGGTCAATTAATGTTTGTGTAAAAGAAGAGCCACAAATAAATCATTTGCTATAATTTATATTCTCAAACATTCTTGAAAACCATAAGCAGATCCAAGGATATATCTTATACATTTACAAAAAAGGAGACTATAACAGAGAGTAAAGCAAAGCAAAAATTGAAGAACTTTCAGCTCTCTCCTATGTATCTATGTTCTGAGCTTCTATTAGTGTGGTGTCTTTCACATTTCTAAGGCTATTCTTATCCTAAAGTGATGTTATTCTCATCCGGGATCACAAAAGTCATTTGAGGATTTGCAATATGCATTTCCAAAACCAAAATTCCTACTCATAAATTTGACAAACAGCAAAGTGTGTGTGACCCATGTTATTCAAATACTTGTATCATCAACCTAAATACACTTTCTGTTGAAAAAAGAAAGAACTGAAAACTGGGGGGGGGGGGGGGCAAGTCAACAGGAACACAGGCTGATGACAGGCTTTTCTGACCACAAAGTGAAGAATGGCCTTCAGCCCACACTAGGGGCGAGATGACCAGCTGGATGCGGCCCTAGCGTGGGCACTGGCCGAGACAGAAGGGCCAGCACTGGCTGCAGCAGAAATGCCAGGCATGGCTGAGGCAGGATGCTCAGCCTGGGCTACAGCAGAAGGGCCATCCCAGACCGAGAAAGAAATGCCTGCAGTATCCCAGACAGACGTGCCAGCCCTGCCCGAGGCAGAAGTGCCAACGCTGGCTACAGCTCTGGGGCTGGTGCTCTCTACTACCTCTCCGGAAGACTCCTCAAAATGCTCCAGGAAGGTAGCAGGGACCATATCATTGACCTTGGCCAAAAACTCCAGGACTTTCATCTTGTTGGATTCCATGAGTGCTCTTGGACCCCACAGGAACTCATAGTGAGGGGGATCGCTGCCTGGCACCTGGTGGTACTCCACGTACTCTTCCCGCACCAGATCTTCTGTGAGGAACTTCCTGGTATCTCCAAAGATGAAGTGCCTTCTTCCATCATAGATGCCCAGAAAATTCAGGACCTTCCAGATCTTCTCCTCAGAGAGGCGGTGGCCATTCATGTAGATGACACCCAGAAGAGGCATCAAAAGACCATTCTTCGGCAGCCCCTGGTCACCTCTCATAGACTCACTGTCGCTGAGATCTAGGTTGCTCACCAGGATATAGGAGTGACCGTCGGGCCTGACTTCCTTCAGGACCAGGCCAAACACCATCTCTATGTGCTTCGAGGCTCTCCTGAGGATCTCAGGGAATTGCCCCCTGTACCTTTTATTGATTGCCTTCAGCATTTCTGACCTCTTAATGAGCTCCCTCTCCTTATACTTATACAGCATCTTCTGCACCAACACCTGCACCTTCATGGTCAGAGGATCTGTGTGAGAGCTCTCAGCAGCAGCTGAGGCCTGGGAGGAATTTCCACCTCCCTGACCTTGGCCCTCGGCACCTACACCAGCTCTTGAGCGTGCTGTGGCAATGACACCAGCTCTTGAGGGTGCTGCACCACACACATCAGCTCTTGAGCGTGCTGCACCACAGACATCAGCTCTTGAGCGTGCTGCACCACAGACATCAGCTCTTGAGCGTGCTGCACCACAGACATCATCTGTTGAGCGTGCTGCACCACAGACATCAGCTGTTGAGCGTGCTGCACCACAGTCATCAGCTCTTGAGCGTGCTGCACCACAGACATCAGCTCTTGAGCGTGCTGCACCACAGACATCAGCTTTTGAGCGTGCTGCACCACAGACATCAGCTCTTGAGCGTGCTGCGGAACCAACACCAAATCTTTTGGGTATAGCACCTGCGGCAGCACTGATGGTGCCTTGGGCTCCCTGAGGCTCCTTCGGGGTGCCAGTAGCTGAGGAGTTTGAGGGAGCACTCTCTACATCAGCAGGGGAGGAGGAGGTGGTCTCTTCTCCCCTAGATGTGGTGGCTTGATCATGAAGACCCTGGGTCTCAGACCGGGCCTGGTGATGTTTCTCATGACCACGGACCTTACTCTTCTGCCTACGGGGCATGATGGCCGTGGACAGGAACTACAGGCAGGAGTCTGGGTCAAAGGACAGGAGATTGGTGCACCTAGAGGATGGAGAATGAGGCGATGTGAGCAACTTAAAATGGGGAGATTCCACCTTGCCTTTATCAAAGGCCGCCTCTGCAGGTGTCCTTGAGGACACTGCCCGAGGAACCCACAAGGCTCCTGTTTCGTGCTCAGCTGTCCCCACAGAATCCCACAGAAGAGGAACAGAGGCCTTCGATTTTCCCTCTGCATCCTCTCAGCCCTGCTTTGGATTTACCGGCATTGCGGTCCTCTCAGCTCATCTTTAGTATTACCATGTCAAGCCTTGGCGGAGCCTGGGCACCCTTCTCTCTGCTACTCTGATGCAGACAACTTTAGACCTCCACATTATCCAGAAGCCAAGTGAAGGGATATCTCAGGCCACCTCCCTCCCAGGGGATACCCAGTGCTGAGGGCTCAGTAGGGGTTTTTCCATCCTGAGTTCACTGGAATCACCATTCATGGTCCTTACCTTGGCTCCTTAAAACATTGGGCACCATTCTCCATTTGCTGACTGGTGGCTGTACCTTCAGACTAGACATTTCCCCTCCCCTAGACTTGGTATAAAGCGGTGAAGTAGATGCTCAACCTCACAGCCCTTCCCTGAGATTTCCTGGGCTCAAATCCAAGGGATGGGATAAGTGCACCGAGTACTCACTCAGGTTCCTCAATTGGGCTCCTGGCAGAGAAGCTCCTCTTTCTCCTGAATTGATGCCTGTGAGATAGTAAAAGCCAATCAGCCTGTGTCCCAACAGGAGGAAGTAAGATGACCTTATCTTACCAAACACAGTCTTCTAAGAACAGGTGCTATTACAGGCAGGTTAATGTCCCTGTGCTCCCACACAGGATCCCAATTCAAGGTCTATAATATCTTTTTGCTTCTCTTTTCTTCTCTATCTCTTTTCATAATTAAATTTATTTACTATTAATTGGAGGATAATCGCTTTACAGTATTGTTTTTGTTTCAGCCACACATCAATATGAATCAACCACAGGTATACCTTATGTCCCCTCCCTCTTGACACTCCCTCCCAGCTCCCAGCCCATCCCACTCCTCTAAGCTATCACAGAGCACCGGGTTTGAGCTCTCTGTGTCATACCACTAATTCTCACTGGTTATCTATTTTACATATTGTAATGTGTGTGTTTTCAATGTTACTCTTTCAGTCTGTCCCTCCGTCTCTTTCTCCCAGTGTCCACGAGTCTGTTCTCTATGTCTGCAACTCCACTGCTACCCTGCAAATAGGTTCATCAGTACCATCCTTCTGAAAGCCATGTATATGTGTTAATATACAATATTGGCTTTCCTATTTCTGACTTATTTCACACTGCATAAAAAATTAGGACTAAAATTACCACATGAGCCAACAATCCCACTACTTTGCACATCCCTGAGGAAACAGTAACTTAAAAAACACTTGTACTCCAAAGTTCGTTGCAGCATCTTTGAAATAGCCAGGGCATAGAAGCTACGAAGGCCTACATTTGATTTATGACAGGGTCTAAGATTTCTCAGTCTGCTGACCACGCCCCACAGGCCAGGGTGGAGTGGTCTGAGGGGAGCTGCATCCCCTTTAGCCCGCAGTGGGAACCGCCATGTATTCTTGAGGTCTCAAAGGGATGATGACAGGGAGGATGTGGTCTGAATGATGTGGTGTGGAACATCCCCACAGCCCCTGAGGTTCTCACCATCCCGCCAGGGAACCCGAAACTCTCCCTTCCCAGCCTGACACTCCCCACTTTCACCAGCTCTCTCACTTCCCTGAGATGATCTGGGAAGTGTCATGTCAAAATGCCTGACTGCGACTCCGTTTCTTATGGGAGGATACCCCATCCTCACTCAGCGTCACAACCATGAATCATGTTGGGGACTAGGTCCCTTTGTTGCACTAGGTTTATTCCTTTAGAGCAAGCTTCTCACCTCCCTGATCCCACCTCCAGCAAACGATAGGGGGCACCACTGTCAGCCAGCTCCACGTGGGGCCTCCTAGAGCTGAGTGCAGGGGGGCCGCTCAGTGTGGCCTCCATGCGGTTTCAAAGTCTGATAATTGGCCCTCAGGGCCATTATCTAGGACCGTGAGCTCCTTCGCGGGTAGAATCTGGGCCTACCCCCACAGACCAACGCCTTCACCTGAGACATGCTAGACTGCATTCAGCCGATAGCTCCGAGGGACTCGAAAGAGCCAGATAACAGGGGTGGGATGCGGCTGGGTCACTTTTCTTAATAGTGGGTTCGCAAAGTCCCTTCAATTACATTCCGGTCCTCACCTTGGTTCCGGACAATTCCGAGACACTGAAACGCCACCGAAGAGACGCCACGACTCCCAGTCAAGCTCCTCGCCTTTCAAGCGGAAGTGGACGGGAGCTGCGTACGGTCCTACGTGGGGTCTCCCGGGGATGACGGCAGGGGCCTGGTGCTACGGGAACCCCGGTAGCTCAATATTCATCCGTCCCTGGGTCCTCCTTGCGCAGTGTGTTAGAGCCCGGGACATCTCCAGCTATGAATCCAAGTCCTCCAGCCCCCAAACAAAGCCCTAGCTTCCCTGAGTCCCTAGTGGGAGGAGTCAGGGCGCTGCTCTGAGCATCTCTGCTTGTCAGGAGGGGCGCCACTCTGTGAGCCTCCCTCGTTGGGGGAGACCCTCTCACTAGCACTGATGGTCCTCACTTTAAGTCCGGTTATGGTGAAGATGTCCCCCTCTGCAGATCTGGGGCCTAATCCTGCTAGAGGAGGCCCTGCCCTCCCCGAGATCACACAGGTGGAATGAGGGGACCACTTAGAAGTAGCTCTTCTCGTCTCTCAGGGCTAAGAATTTACAGAATTCTGTTTGGCTCCCTCTCCAGGGGTCCCCTCTAACAGTCAGCATTGTCTTCTGAGGTCCTGCTTGGTCTCAGGTCCATTCTTCTGTGAAATGGAGGCTGATCCTATTAGAGATTTCACCTCACTGAGACTTGCCAGACTGAAATCAACCTGACATCTGTTTCCAGAGCTTCCCAGGGAGCCCAGCATCAGATATTTTCCAGGGCCTCCTTTCATGGTGTGTGCTACCATGAGTCCACTTTTAGGAACTCATACTGACACATGATAAATCCTGTAACTCCACTCTCTACTTTATGAAGCTTCTTGTCTTACATCAAGGTCCTAGTCTCCTGAGAATTCCACGTTGGAAGTCAGGGTGATCCTCTTGTGATCCTAGTCCATCAGGGCCTCTGAGAACAGACAGTGCGGATGCAACTTGAGTCCTTCTGGATTCCTCCTGCTCAGCATCCTCACTACATCTACCACAGCCAGGGACTGCTCCCTCTACTGATCCAAGTTTCCTGTTCTTAGTCTTTGGGTGACTCCTGTATTCAGGGGTGATTGTCTCCTCAGCCCTCCTTCATGGAGGTTCCCATATCAGCTTCTCTCCTTTGATTAAAGGCTTCCTGGGAAATGCATATTCCTACACACATTGAGCAGATACCCTCTAGAAAATCTTGGAGAAAAGGGGAGTAGGTCCCAAAAGTGATGTTAGATTAGGAAAACGGAGCAGAAATCAAGGAACTCAGGACAGATATTATGCTGTCAGAGAAAAAGAGCTGATATATTCCTCCTCTTCAGCCAGATTTAGGGGGTCTGCTTAGTCTCCCAGTTGTGTCTGACTCTTTGTGACCCCATGGACTGTAGCCTGCCAGGCTCTTCTGTCCATGAGAATTCTCCAGGCAAGAATACTAAAGTATGTGGCCATACCCTCCTCCAGGGGATTTACCAAATTCAGGAATTGAACCCAGGATTCCCATATTGCAGATGGATTCTTTACTTTCTGAGCCACGAGATTTAGGGTAGTTCTGAAGTATTTAGTCTCGGCACCTCCCTGTTGGTCCAGTGGTTAAGACTCCACACTCCCAAGGCACAGAGCCTGGGTTCGATCCCTGGTCAGGTAACTGGATTACACATGCCAGAACTAAAAGTTCATGTGCCACACCAAAAAGCATCACATGCTGCAGCTAAAGAGCCTGCATGTGGCATCAAAGATTCCGAGTGTCACAACTAAATGCAGCCCAGCCAAAAAATAACTATTTTTAAATAAAAAATAAAATGTTTACTTTCTACATAGAAGGATAGTGCCACGTAATCTTGTAAGCCCTCCATCACTTGAGGGTGTCTGAATTTGAACATGCAGATAATCATGTGGTTGCTGAGCATTATCTCCTTCTCTCCCTTATTCATACCTCTTTATTATTTTGGTGTTTGTATTGCCTTGGCTATGTATCCCAACCCAGTGTTTTGCTCACAGAGTCCTTCTTTCTATCACTCAAGATATGTTTTGGAGTGCTAGAAGACAGTGAATTAACTGCCTGCTGAGCACCTCAGGCCGGAACAAATGGAAGGGTATGTGCTCTGGACAAGTTCAGACCAGCGCTCTAGTCCCAGCTCTGTCTCTTATCAGTTGTGTGGACTTGGGTCCATCCCCAAACTCTGGGAGCCTCAGGTGAAGTGGCTTTTGTAGGGCTAGTGGCATGTAGCTAAAGCACCTGGCACAGTGCCTGGACCACACTGAGACTTTACACAATATCTGTTTTTACTATGATTATGATTATTTTGTTCCCAGAGGATACCACGTACCCTGATGCATTTTTTAAAACTAGGAGATGTCAGAGAATCTCTGGCATTCTTGGACATAGAACACCAAACCAGTCCAAAATGCTGTTTAGAAAGAATCTTTCATTTCCACTACTAAATCATATTCTGAGTGTGGGGGTAGTTTTTTTCACTGAATGAAATTAAAATAATCTAGAATTTGGTTCTTAGACTAACTCTTCCTTCCTTCCAAGCTGCTCTTTCATTTAAACAACTCCTAGAGACTTGCCTAGGTGGCCCAGTAGCTAAGTGGCTAAGAATCTGTGCTCCAAATGCAGTGGGACTGGGTTCCATCCCTGATCTGGGAACTAGACCCCATCCCACACACCACAAGAAAAATATCCTATAAGCCACAACTAAAACATTCTTCATGCTGGAACTAAAGTACTCTCAAGCTGCAAGGAAGTTCGAGGATCCTGGATGGCAAAGATAAGACCAAACACAGCCAAATAAATAAGTAACCAAATAAAATAAGCCTCTATCTTCATCAATTTCACCATCACCTAAAATATACTCATCTCATACACTTTGTGGAATTATCAACACAGCCAAAACCGCTGAATGGAAGGCCCTTTCAATAACATGAGCTCTGTCTCCATGACTCACAGCAAAGAGTGTCAGCCGACTGGCTTCTGAGTTTCCAGTTTCATTTGACTATTGCTTTTATTTCACAGAATCTCCTTGCAGTTGATGAGCATGAAACGTCTGGGTTGAGCACTGTGTTCACGTGCACTGGGACAGGAGCACACGGCACATTCCAGCCCCTACCCCACGGGGGATTTCTCTCTGGTTTACTCATGTTGCTGTTTAGTCCCTCAGTCGTGTCTGACCCTTTTCTACTCCATGGACTGAACAGATTGCTCTGTCCACGGGATTCTCTAGACAAAACTACTGGATTGGGTAGCCATTTCCTCCTCCAACGGATCTTCCTGATCCAGGGGATGAACCCACATGTCCTGCATTGGGAGGTGGATTCTTGACCACTGAGCTGTGTGGGAAGCCTGATAATTGAAAAGTAATTTTTCAGGGTAGTTTTCCATTCCAGGCTTAAGTCTCTCAACTTTGAGACCCACCATCTGAGGGTCTGGCTTCTATTTAGTGTTTCTACAGCGTCCCAGGTGGGCTCAACATGTAGCCTAACTTAAAACTACCTTCCACTGCCAGACTTTTATTATCCTAAAGTCTCCAAGTGCCTTGCTTCAGTGTATTTACACTAGACTCCTCATGAGGAAGCCCTCAGTCCCCTCACCTCCATACACCTCATTTTTATTGGGCCCCTAGATCTTAGTTCACCAGCTACTTTATATGAATACTGCTCTTAGACTCTAAAATTCTATAAGAAGGGGTTGAGTTTCTTTCTCTTAGCATCCCCAAAACCACTCAGAAGCCTTCCAAAGAGCAGATGCTAAATTGATATTTGAACAATTATAGTGTAAGTGTGCAAGAAGTCAATTTTACTGGGATTTCACTTCTCCTACATTCTTAAATAAGCGAAGGCAATCCAGGTAAATACACTTCAATTTTACAAAGAAAGACTAAATCAAATAAAACAAACCAAAAAGTGAATACCTCTCAAGATTTTTTTTTTCTGTATCTTATAATCACACAGACTTCACTGTGGAAATATTTCCATTTTGACAAAAAAATCCATATTCCAATATCATGTTGTCTTGTTCTGAATGACAAGAAATGATCCAAGGATTTCAGTCTGTGCTATGTAATACGAAAATTCTTACTTTTCAACTTGATAATATGCAGTACATGTGGGAGCTGTGCCATTAGTATGCTTAGACTCTGAAGCTAAACACATCTTTGATTAAAAGGAACAATATTTAAAAACAGACAAAAAGAAAAATCTCCAATTTGTGCATATTGTATAGGAACACAAGTACGTTATATGCTGAATTTCCATGAGCCCCACCTTGGCCCTCCGCTAGTTGGAAGACTGCCTGCTTTCTTGAAATGCAATGTGAAGTATCTGCTCAGACGTCACTAGGGGTGGGAGCAGCTTTGGTCATGCTCGGGAAAGTGCACTGGCCCTGGCACCATAGGAACCCTGGCTGCAGCTCTGGCTCTGGCTCTCTCTTCTTCAGCTCTCAAAGCCTCCTCGTACCAGGATGCAGAGGCACTGGACTTAGTATCACTGACATTAGCCCCAAACTCCCACATTCTTTTGTATATCTATATCTATCATGGAAGCATCCCTTATTACTTTACAAAATTGTACTCATTCCTTTTTATAGCTGTGTAGTACTCCACTCAGTGGATATATCATGTTCCCTCAATTAACATGTGCATGGGCATTTATGTCTTTTCATATGGTTGTGGATGTCTCTTCAGGTAAATTTCTGAAAACACTGAATTACTGGCTCAAATGTAAAAGCATATTTAATTTTCTGACATTACCAAATTGTATTTATGCTCTCATCTCATTCTTTGATATGTAGCTGTCAAAGAATGAGATCAGTACATTCTCTAACACTACATACGAAGGTAAACGGAAAAGGGATTAAAGACCTAGATATAAGAGTGGAAACCATAAGACTCCTAGAAGATAACATTATTTATGTCAAACAGTGTTCTGCTCATAACAATATTTTTTTGGATCTGTCTCGTAAGCTAGGGAAATAAAAGCAAAAAGAAATAAATTGGTTGTAATTAAAGTTAAAATGTTTGCACAGCAAAGGAAACCATTGACAAAATGAAAAGCCAACCTACTATATGGGAGAAAATATTTGCCAATGATATAACCAATAAGGGGTTAATATCCAAAATATATAAACAGTTTATACAACAGTTTAAAAAAAATCAAGCAAAAGATGGGCAGAAGACTTAAATAGACATTTTTCCAAAGAAGACATACAAATGGCCGAGAGGCACATGAAAAGATATTCACCATCATTATCATCATACGAATGCAAATTAAAACCACAATGAGGTATTTACCTTATACCTATCAGAAGGGCTCTGATCCAAAAGGAACAGAAGTAACAAATATTGGTGAGCATGTGGAGAAGATCTGTACACTGTTGGTGGGAACGTCAACTGGTGCAGCCACCATAGATAACAGTAAGGAGGTTCCTCCAAATCTAAAAAGAGAACTAGCAAATGACCCAGCCATCCCACTCCTGCATGTATATTTAAAGAAAAATGGCCCACTCATTTGGATGGTCTGCTTCATCCATTTGGATGGTACTCGACGCTTGTCCGAGTCTGAGGGTCTCCACTGCTCATCTCCCCTCTCCCCATCTACTCTCCATAGGCGACCCCGCCCCAGTCCAACCTCCCTGTTCACTAAGAGGCACCTGTGTCTGCAGAGCCAGTGTGAGATGAAGAGAGAGCCCTTGCCAGCCACCAGATAATCAGGAGTTTTGGCTGGACCTTTGAGCACACACTGAGACCGTGAGGAGTCAGACAAAAAGCACAGACTATGGCGCTGAAATGGATTAGTAAGGAACTTAGCGATGTGGCCAGTGGCCCTCCAGCCCAATATTCTGCAGGTCCAGTTGGGGAGGATACATTTCATTGGCAGACCACAATTATGAAAAAGGACGGCAGCCCACATCAAGGCAGTGTATTCTGCGTGACAATTCATTTCCCTAAAGACTACCCGTTCACACTACCTAAGGTTGCATTTGCAACAGAATTTATCATCCAGACATGAACACTAATGGCAGCACTTGGTTCAATATTCTAAGATCACGGTGGTCTCTTGCTTTCATGATTTCTAAAGTTCTGGTATCCATTTGTTCCCTGCTATGTGATCCGAACCTAGATGACAGCCTCCCCAGTGCCAGAGGTCGCAGAGATCTATAAAACAGAAATAAGTACGAAAGAATTTTTCAGGAATGTACTCAGAAGTATGCCATGCAATGCTACCTTAAAGTCAGAAGAGAATAACCTGCATTAAAGCTTGAATAAACTTTAAATTACTGCTAAAAATGAAAAACAATACCCCACTAATTCAGAAAGATCCACAGACACACACAGTGGAATATTACTCAGTCATAAAAAAGAATGAACTTTTGCCATTTTCAAGAACCTGGATTGATTGGAAGGTATTATGCTAACTGAAATATGCCAGATAGAGGAAGACAAACACTGTAGAATACCATTTATATGGAGAATTAAAAAATAAAACAGATGAGGGAGATGAATCAGACTCACAGATATAGAGAACAAGCTGGTAGTGGTTACCAGTGGAAAGCAGCAAGGGGGAGGGTAAGGGCAGGGATAGAAGATTAAGAGGTGCAACCTAATATGTATAAAATATATAAGCTACAAGGATATATTGAAAAACAAAGGGAATATAGCCAATATTTTATAATAACTATAAATGGAACATAATCTTTAAAACCTGTGAATCACTTTGTTGCGTACCTGAAGCATAAAATATTGTACATCAACTATGAAAATGAAGTGAAAGTGTTAGTTGCTCAGTCTTTCTCAACTCTTTTTGACCCTATGGACTGTAGCCCGCCAGGCTCCTCTATCGATGGAATTCTCCAGGTAAGAATTACCCACTGGAGTGGGTAACCATTCCCTTCTCCAGGGGATCTTCCTGACCCAGGGATTGAACCCAGGTCTCCTGCCTTGCGGTCAGATTCTTTGCCATCTGAGCCACCAGGGAAGCCCACATCAACTATACCTCACTTTAAAAATATATATTCTCTCAGGAACATTCATATATACAATACAGTATTATTAACTATGTGCTTCCCTGGTGGCTCAGTGGTAAAGAATCTGCCTGTTGATGCAGGAGATGCGGGTTCAATTCCTGGGTCGGGAAGATCCCCTGGAGGAGGACATGGCAACCAAATCCAGTATTCTTGCATGGAAAATTCCAAAGACAGAGGAGGGTGGCAAGCTACAATCCATGGGGTTGCAAAGAGTAGGAAAGCACCTGGCGACTTAACAACAACAATTATTAACTACAGTCAACATGTTGTACATTATATCCCTAAGACTTCTCTATTTTGTAAGTGAAAGTCCTGAGTGTTTATGCCATTTGGTCACTTACACCCATTTCATCCATCCTCCAACCCCCTCTTGTGGCAACCACCAATCTGCAACATGATGGACCTAGAGATTACCATACTGATTGAAGAGATTCAGACAGAGAAGGGGAAATATTATATGACATATCTTATATGTATAATTTTAAAAGAAATGATACAAATGAACTTCACTACAAAATAGAAAGACTTACAGTCTCAGAGAACAAATTTATGGTTGCCGCTGGGGAAGGATGTGGGACAGGAATAGTCAGGGTATTTGGGATGGATATATACACACACACACACACACACACACACACACACACTGCTATATTTAAAATGGATAAGCAACAAGGATGTATTGTATAACACAGGGAACTCTGCTTAGTGTTATGTGGCAGTACTGATGGGAATTTGGGGGAGAGTTGATATGTGGATATGTATGGCTGAGTCCCTTCACTGTTCACCTGAAACTGTCACAATATTGTTAATTTACTATACCGCAACACAAAATAAAAAAGTTAAAAAAAAAAACAAACAAACCTGTGCCTCCAGTGCCAAGGGTGTGAGTTCAAACCCTGGTTGGGGAATTAAGATCCCATGTGCCACACAGCAAATCAATCAACAAAATATCATCACAGAAAAAAGTGATGGGGATCCATGAAAGAAATAACTGATAAGCTAGATTTCATTCCCTTTAAACTTCTGCCCTATAAAAATACACCATCAAGAGAACAAGAAGATGAGCCATAGTCTGGGAGAAAATTTTTGCAAAAGACATATCTGATGAAGGCTCTAATCTAAAATATACAAAGGACTCTTAATATTAAGAAGAAGAAGATGGACAAAAGATATGAATAGATACCTCACCAAGGAAGATACACAGATGGCAAACAAGCATATGAAAAGATGCTCCACATCATATACCCTTAGGGAACTGCACATTAAAAAAACAAGCAGATACCACGACATGCCTTTCAGAATGGCCAGCACCCAAAGGACTGAGAACACCAAATGCTGCCAAGGACGTGAATCAACAAGAACTCTTATTCCTTGGTGGTGATGATGGAAAATGGGAGAGCCACTTTGGAAGACAGCTTGCAAGTTTCTTAGTAAACTAAACATATTCAACACTGCTGGTAGGAATGTAAATTGGTACAGCCAATTTACAGGGAAAAGAGTGTAGCAGTTCCTCAAAAAATCAAAAATAACACATGATCCTTTCCACAAAATTCCACTACTATCCAAAGGAATTGAAATCAGGACCTCGAAGAGAGCTCTGCACTCCCATGTTCATTGCAGCACTACTCAACAATAGCCAAGAGAGGGAAGCAGCCTAGGTGTCCAGTGATAGATGAATGGATAAAGAAGATGTAAAATACACATACAGTGGAATATCATTCAGCCTTAAAAAGAAGCTAACCTCTCCAATTATGACAGCATGGATAAATCTAGAGGACATCATGCTACAGTGAAATAAGCCAGACACGGAAGGACAAATACTGCATGTCATTTATATGAGGAATCTAAAATGGTCAAAGTCAAAAAAACAGAGAGTAGAGTGGTGGTTGCCACAGTCTATGTGAGGGTGAATGAGAAGGAACTGTAGACTTAAAAAACATTCACATTTCCACATTAATCAAAGTTAATATATTTTATAATTTTACATGTTTAGAATACTTAACTTTGGGTCATATGTATCTAATTTAATATGATAATTTATGAGAGTAACTCTTTATGTTATGCCTTATCTCATTTTCCAAAACCTTTAATATGAGATTTCAACACTCATTTTTTATCTTTGGGGTTTAAGTACATTTTATTAATTGGATATTGATATTATTAATATTAATAATAAAATCAATATTAATTAAAAAACATTCACAATCTATGCATGAGACAGGGTGCTCAGGGCTTGTGCACTGGGATAACCCAGAGAGATGGGATGGGGAGGGAGGTGGGAGGGGGGTTCACGAAAGGGAACACATGTACACCCATGGCTAATTCAGGTTAGTGTATGGCAAAAACCACTACAATATTGTAAAGTAATTAGCCTCCAACTGAAATAAATAAAAGAAAAAAAATCACAACCTAAACATTGACAGGCATATTCTATTTGGTAGAAACATTTAGGACTTCAACCCAGGAGGCAGCATCTTGAGTAACCTTGAGAGAACTGCTCCAAGGAAGGGAGGGGAGGAGCCAGGTTACATAGAAGTTTTGCAACAAACGGCAGGTAGTCTGAATATCAAAACATTATCATAAAAGAAAGTGAAGTCATTCAGTCATGTCCAACTCTTTGAGACTCCATGGACTGTAGCCCACCAGGCTCCTCTGTCCACGGGATTCTCCAGGCAAGAATACTGGAGTGGGTTGCCAGTTCCTTCTCCAGGGGATCTTCCCGACCCAGGGATCAAACCAAGGTCTCCCGCATTCCAGGCAGACGCTTTAACCTCTGAGCTACCAGGGAAGCCCATCATAAATGAAGGAAAACCAGATAACCCAGGTTAAGGAATGTAGCACTTTTCTATATATGCAAAGATGCAAGAATCGGGGCTCACTGAAATCATTCCTTTGATATGAACTTCACATATCTGGGGCCTGTATCCTGTATTTTTACATCCTGTGTTCCCTCAGGCCTCACCATTCGTGGTGGCTGCAACTGTTGATAACTAACAGTGTTTATTCACTGATACAGCAGGCAGTATTCCAATTCTAAGTATTAATCAAAACTTACAAAGTTTAATTATACAAAATGAATAAGTTCTAGGGATCTACTATATAATATAGAGCTTATAGTTAAGAATACTATATTGTACACTGTCTAAGAGGTCAAATCTCATGGTAAGTGTTCTTATCACACATACAAAACATAAAGGGTGAGAAGGCATCTGTCAAAATGGCCATCATCAAAAAATCTATAAACAATAAATGCTGGAGAGGGTGTGGAGAAAAGGGAACTCTCTTGCATTGTTGGTGGGATTGGAAATTGATACAGCCTCTATGGAGAAGAGTATGAAGTTTCCTTAAGCATTAGGAATAAAACTACCACATGACCTAACAATGCCACTACTGGGCATAAACCCTTAGGAAACGATACGTGAATAAGACACATGTACCCCAATGTCCAGTGCAGCACTAGTCACAATAGATAGGCCACAGAAGCAACCTGGATGCCCATCGACGAATGGATAAAGAAGCCTTGGTACATATATACAATGGAATACTACTCAGTCATAAAAAAGAACATATTTGAGCGAGTCTAATGTAGGGGGTGAACCTAGGGCCTATTATACAGAGTGAAGTGAGTCAGAAAGGGAAATAGGAATATCGTATACTGACACATACATATGGAATCTAGGAGATAGTACTGATGAATGTATTTGAGGGCAGGATGGAGATGCAGACAAAGAGAACAGACTTGTGGACACAGGGGTATAGGAGAGGGTGGGACAAATTGAGAGTAATATTGAAACAGATACGTTACCAAATGGAAAATAGATAGCCAATGGGAATTTTCTGTGCGATGCAGGGAGCTCAAACTGGTGCTCTGTGATAACCTAGAGGGGTGGGAAGGAGTGGGAGGTGGGGGGGATGTTCAAGTGGGAGGGGACATATGTATACCTATGGCCAATTCATGTTGATGTGTGGCAGAAACCAACACAACATTGTAAAGCAACTATACACCGATTAAAAATAAACTTAAAAAAGGATGAGAGGGAAATTTTGGAGGTAATGGATATGTTTATGTCATTAAGTGTGGTGGTCATTTCACAGGAGTAGACTTATCTCCAAACTCATCAATAAATTAAATATCTATAGGTTTTTGCATATCAATCATACCTCAATAAACTGTCTTTTTTTTAAACCAGACTTATTTAGGCCAGGAGTCTTCTTCCATCCCTGTCATTTAGGAAACTGAATACCTTTCCAAACTCTGCAAGCCTCAATTTCTTCATCTGTGACATGGGTTTCAGAAGTTCTGTCTCGGGGACTGAGAATAATGCCTGTAAAATGCCTGGCCCATTGCCTGGCCTGTCCTGAGACTGTCAAGGATGCCAGTCCTTACCGTGATCAATTTGTCCCCCGGAGATTCAACCCACCACACCGTGGTTCAATTTTCAACCCAGGTGATGTCAAAGAATAAGCAGGGGTCTAGGGCAAAGAACCCTCTATGAGAAAAATCATGGTTAGCAAGGTAAACTAGTGTTTTCCTGTGAAGAGTAAGTCACTGAAGGTCACCATGAGGTAGACATCCTCAGTGGATGTAACACAGTTCCAAAATATTTCAAGGACCCCAAACTTACCTATCTCTCACTTGCCCTTTTTTATAAACCACTCCCGCTTTCATTCATTTACCCACAAGTATCTATTCCTTCCCTATTGTTTGCTAAATCACAGTCAAGATAACTTGATTTGAATTATTAGTTTTGTTTTGTTTTTAGTGGTGTGGGCGCTGGCTCCCCCAGAGAGGGCAGAGTGTGCCAGTCCAGCAGCTTCAAGGCATCATCCCACTTCAGGGGAGTGCCATCCTGATTTCTGGGAAATGCCATAGAGAGAAGTCAACATGAATAAAACATCTAATCTCACAGTGTTTACCTCTACTGGAATAAGAGGACAGGACACATTCCATGCCAGCTTCACATGATTTCTCTCTGATTTACTCACAATCCCAAAGCACAGTCACACCTGGAAAATACTGCAGGTTTGGTTCTCAACCCCCAAAGGAAAGTCCATATCACATTTGAGTCATACGAATTTTTTGGTTTCCCAGTGCTTTCATAAAATTTATGTTTATACTATACTATAGGCTATTAAGTGGGCAATAGCATTATGCCTCAGAATGATATAGATATCTTTTTTTTAAAATTTTTTTAAATTTTTTTTTATTAGTTGGAGGCTAATTACTTCACAACATTTCAGTGGGGTTTGTCATACATTGATATGAATCAGCCATAGATTTACACGTATTTTCCATCCCGATCCCCCCTCCCACCTCCCTCTCCACCTGATTCCTCTGGGTCTTCCCAGTGCACCAGGCCGGAGCACTTGTCTCATGCATCCCACCTGGGCTGGTGATCAGTTTCACCATAGATAATATACATGCTGTTCTTTCAAAACATCCCACCCTCACCTTCTCCCACAGAGTTCAAAAGTCTGTTCTGTATTTCTGTGTCTCTTTTTCTCTTTTGCATATAGGGTTATCGTATACAGAGTGAAGTAAGCCAGAAAGATAAAGAACATTACAGCATACTAACACATATATATGGAATTTAGAAAGATGGTAACGATAACCCTAATGATATCGATATCTTAAAAACACCTCTTTGCTAAAAGAAAAAAGATGCTAACCATTATCTGAGCCTTCAGTGAGTCCATCATTTTTGCTGCTGAGCGTGTGAACACTGCAAGAATTATCAAAATGTGACACAGATATGAAGTGAGCAAACGGTGTTGGAAACATGGAGCCAAAAGACTTACTGCAAGCAAGGCTGGCTGACAAACTTTTAATTTGTTAAAGAAAAAGAACAAAGAAAAGAAAAGAAGTACCTGTGAAATACAATAAAGCAAAGTGCAACAGAGTGAAGTGTGCCTATAACTGTCAAGGGCAGTTTCCCATCCCAGGCTTTGTCTTTAAACTACGGGGCCCACCATGCGAGAACCTGGTCCCTGGTCAGGATTACCGCAGCCTCATCCAGCCCGCCATGCCCTCAACTTATATTTACTTCCCACTGAAGGACTTATATTTTCCCAAGGCCCACCACTACCTTGCATCAGGGAATTCACATTTGACTGCTGTCATGTCACCATTTTCTTTACATGACAGCTGCTTCTCAACTCTATAATTTTATGGTCAGTGGCTAGATCTTTTGCTCAGCTCTCCAAGTACTAGCATGGAGTCTTCTATGAGCAGAGGCTCAATTAATGTTTAGGGAATAAATGAGCCTGTGAGCATGAGGATGAATTTCTTAGAATTTAATTCTACATTTTTGAATTAACGAAGCATACACTGTCATTTATAATTTTGTAAAACACAGACTACAAAAGATGAGGAAACCAAATACCATCCATCTTACTTTCCCTCTATTACTTGATCCCACATATTTCACTGCTTAATTTTTTCATATTTTCAAGGAAATAACATATTGTAATGCCATGTTACCTTGCACCAGCTGACTAAATAAGATGGAAGCTTCCCCATTTGTTTAACACAGCAGGAAAACTCTTATCCTTAAGACCGATAAACAACAGTTAAGTGTGACTGATGTCATTCGGACACTTAGATTATTAGCTTTCATTAAGGAGCAACCTTTGAAAAGCAGCAAGAACATAAAAACACAGATTTTTCTCTAAATTCCTCATACAGAACACAAACTCCAAGGAATTATACACTGTGCTCCCTCAGGGATACCCAGTTCTATACTCCTTATAGAACACTGAATACTATCTTCAGGCACAAAGTACAGAATTTCCCTAAGCTTCATTAGGCCTGGGAAGAATTGCTGGAGGAACACTGGGACATCACTGGCTTGGGCCCTCTCTTCCTCATCTTTCAAAGCTGTGATTCACAGGATCTCCGATAGCTCACAGAAGGGGTGGGGTGGGGTGGGGCTGGGATGGGGGTGGGGCTGAGGGGGAGGGGGTGGGTGTGGGGAGAAGCCTGATGGGGTGTTCTACAGTCCTCATTCACAGTCCACATCTTCGTATCTATCAGAGCCTGACAGTCCTCCCTTTACTGAACTGTGTCCACAAGCCTCCAAACAAAGCTTCACCTCTTACACTTCGGCAGGGGAGAAGTCCGGGAATTGAGCGCATGGGTGCCGCTTTGTGTCGCCATCTTTACTGCCCCATGCCTCGTTAGCACTCGGCACTCTCCCAGGACTGGAGTTAGGGCCTAGGTTTCCTTCATTTACAGAATCAAGTAATCGCTTATCTTACACAATGTCTTAGATCAAGATATACTGAAGGGGGAAAAAAAAAGATATACGGAAGAAATCAGCCTAAAAGAATTAGAACCATCCCCTGCCGATCACAGAGATGAGACTTTGGGCATACTCTTTGTTACAGGACGGGGGGAATGGTCCCTTGAGACCACATTCAGGTCCTCACCTTGCCTTCAGCTGTCCTGAGAATCCACTCTTAGCCACATGAATGCACTGAATATCAGTCCGAGCTCTTCCCACCAGCACGGAAGTTTTGCGGAGACACTTCCGGCTATGGCTGCCTTATGCAGGATCTCTGAGGGATGATGGCAGGGGCAGGGCTCTGTGGGGACCCGGTCGTTCAGTGTTCAGCGGTCCCTGGGTCATCCTTTAGGGTCCTCACCATGCCGTCTGTCAAAGCCCGGGACCCTTCGCCCTACGGACTTGAGTCCTCCAGCCCCCAAAACAAGCCCTCACCTCTCCGAGTCCCTAGTGGGGAGTCAGGGCACTGCTTTGAGCATCTCTCCTTGACAGGAGGAGCGCCACTCTGTGAGCCTTCCTCCTTGGTGGCAGAGACCCTCTCATTAGCACTGATGGGCCTCATCAGTGGCCCATCGCCACTGCGGCCATCAGTCTTGGCCATCAGTGGCCAAGACGCCACCCTCCTGAGAACTGGGGTTTCCATCCTGACAGAAAAGTCCTTCCCTCGCTGAGACCAGACAGAAATGAAGAGGCTTCTCATTCCTATAACTCTGCCTGGAACCTCTGGGGTTAAGAATAGGGGCAGGGGTCTGCAAAGCCTCCTCATTTGTGGGTCTAGTGATACTTCTTCTTCACTCAGGGGTCTCACCATGATCCTGGCCAGTCCTGGGACCTGACCTTCCAACCTGAGATTCTCCCTCCTCTGAATCGAGGCCATTCTTCTTAGACTCAGATTTTGACCTCACAGAGAACTACAAGGCTTCTAAGAGGGAATGTCCTGTCTGGGCATTCTAGGCCTGAGGGCAATTTTGGGCAGGTCTCTGAATGACCCGTATTTTAGGGTGGTTGTGTCTCCAGTCCTCACTTATGGGGGCCCAAATTTTGTCTATCTCTTGGATAGGTTTTCACACCTGCTGGTGTAGCTGAAGTGATGGCTTCTTAAATTTCCTGCTCTTTTTCTTACAGTGGTCCTTATGCTGGATTCATTCATCTTGAAATGGTGGCAACTACAACTGCAGACCCAAACTGTGGTACATAACAAGCAATTCAACTTTTTTGCATAATGTCGTGACTTCTCTCTGCTTCTTGAGAGCACTTCCAGCACCACTAGGGGCACTTCATATGAGTCCTATCATGTTATTCAAGGTTTACAATATCATGGTAAACACAATGAGAACTACCTGAGAACCACTGGTGGTCAGATTTTTGAGATCATAACTTACTACCGAAACTGCTCATCAGGGATGAATAGTGCTATTCATGGTCCATAAGTTGTGTGTGTGTGTGTGTGCATAACTTTTGATAAATTTAAGCTTTTCATATTTGTATATATTTTATGGTAGTGAGTGATAAAATAGACTAGTATCTACATAAATTTTATGCATTCATGATACCTTTTTCTTAATCTTTTTTTATTGCTAGGCTATGTGATTCACCTGTTTTTTCAAGTCATCTCAAATCTCTGAATAGTTTTCAATGTATTTATTGAAAAAAAATTCATCTATCTGTGGACCTGCACTGTTCAAATTTGTGTTGTTCAAGGGTCAACTGCATACAAGGAGGTGGCAATGCTGAGCCGTACGATAGTTACATTTGTGATTTTCTGAGGAACCTCCACACTGTTTTCCATAGTGGCTGTGCCAATTTATATTTCCAGCAACTGTGTACATAGGTTCCCTGTTCTCAACAGCCTTGCCAAAACGTGTTATCACTTGGCTTTTTGATAATAGCTGTGCCAACAGGCATGAGGTGATGTCTTACTGTGGTGTGGATTGTCATCTCCCTGATGGTTAGTGATGCTGAGCTCCTTTTCATATAGCTGCTGGCCATTTGTATGTCTTCTTTGGAAAATGTTTAGGTTCTTTGCTCCTTTTTTTAGTGATTTTCAATTAATTAGTCTGTCATTGAGTTGTCTGAGTTCCTTTTATAAGATATTAATTTATGAGATATATGGCTTGCAAACTTTTTCTCCTATTCCACCTTTTCATTTAGTTGACTGTTTCCATTGCTATACAGAATCTTTTTAATTTGATGTAGTGCCATTTAGCTTTGTTTTTCTTGCCTGTGTTTCTGATGTCAAATTGAAAAGCAAAACAAAACAAACAAACAAAAAAACAAAATAAAGTCCCCGGAACACTGCCAAGACAAATGGCAAGGAGTTCTCCCCTAAGTTTTCTTCTAAGTGTTTTTAGGTTTCTGGTCTCATTTTTAAGTCTTTAATCCATTTTGCCTTTTTCAAGTGATGTAAGATACAACTCAAGTTTAACCCTTTTCATGCAAATATTCAGTTTTCTCGACACTATTGGGTGACTGAGGATACCCTCTTTTTCACTGTGTATTCTTTTTTTTTTTTTTTTATTAGTTGGAGGCTAATTACTTCACAACATTTCAGTAGGTTTTGTGATACATTGCCATGAATCAGCCATGGAGTTACATGTATTCCCCATCCCGATCCCCACTCCCAAACCTCCCTCTCCACCCAATTCCTCTGGGTCTTCCCAGTGCACCAGGCCGGAGCACTTGTCTCATGCATCCCAGCTGGGCTGGAGATCTGTTTCACTATAGATAATATACATGCTGTTCTTTCTAAACATCCCACACTCGCCTTCTCCGACAGAGTCCAAAAGTGTGTTCTGTACATCTGTGTCTCGTTTTCTGTTTTGCATACAGGGTTATCATTACCATCTTTCTAAATTCCATATATATGTCTTAGTATGCTGTAATGGTCTTTATCTTTCTGGCTTACTTCACTCTGTATAATGGGCTCCAGTTTCATCCATCTCATTAGAACTGATTCAAATGAATTCTTTTTAATGGCTGAGTAATATTCCATGGTGTATATGTACCACAGCTTCCTTAGCCATTCGTCTGCTGATGGGCATCTAGGTTGCTTCCATGTCCTGGCTATTGAAAACACTGCTGAGATGAACATTGGGGTGCACGTGTCTCTTTCAGATCTGGTTTCCTCAGTGTGTATGCCCAGAAGTGGGATTGCTGGGTCATATGGCAGTTCTATTTCCAGTTTTTTAAGAAATCTCCACACTGTTTTCCATAGCGGCTGTACTAGTTTGCATTTCCACCAACAGTGTAAGAGGGTTCCCTTTTCTCCACACCCTCTCCAGCATTTATTGCTTGTAGACTTTTGGATAGCAGCCATCCTGACTGGCGTGTAATGGTACCTCATTGTGGTTTTGATTTGCATTTCTCTGATAATGAGTGATGTTCAGCATCTTTTCATTCACTGTGTATTCTTAGTGCCTTTGTCAAAGATGACTTGACTTTATGTGCATCTTTGTATTCCTAGGCTCTATTCTGTTCTATTGGTCTGTGTGTCTATGTACACGCTGGTATCACACTGTCTTGAACAAAGGCAAGAAGTGCCAGGCTTCCACCTTTGCTCGTCTTTCTCAACATTATTTTGTCTATTCAAGGTCTTTTGTGGTTTCATAAGAATTTTACCATTTCTATTTCTCTGGAAAATTCCAGTGGAATTATGACACACAGTACATTAAGTCTGTAGACCACTTTGGGCAGGATGGATACTTTCACAGTATTCCAATTCATATACTTGGGGCATCTTTTTATTTGTGTCTTTTCCAACTTCTTCCATCAGTGTCTTGTTGCTTTCAGTGTTTAGATATTTCACTTTCTGGATTAAACTTATTTCTAAGTATTTTATTCTTTTTCACACATTTGAAGTAGAACTGTTTTCTTAAGTTCTTTTTCAGATAGTTTGTTGCTGGTATTTAGAAACACAACTCATTTTTCTGTGTTATTTTGTGTCCTGCACCTTTCTTGAATGCATTTCTTAGTACTAACAGGACTGAAACTCAAAACACTCACCCCACTGTCATTTCCCCCTACCAAGAAATGTCACAATCTCTCTTGGTACCCAGCTGTACCAGCCCGAGACAGGGGGTGATGCCAAAGAGTCAAATTGCTGTGCTTACACATTTCAAGTGCAGCTGATGTAAATTTTATGCTTACCTATGGTACTGCAATTTCTTAATTGGGTTCTAGACCTTCTATAAAGGTATTTTGTTACTTATAGAATTTTATTTTATTTTATTTTTAATTTTTATTTTTTTATTATTTTTTTTTCCAGTGGGTTTTGTCATACATTGATATGAATCAGCCATGGATTTACATGTATTCCCAATCCCGATCCCCCCTCCCACCTCCCTCTCCACCCGATTCCTCTGGGTCTTCCCAGTGCACCAGGCCGGAGCACTTGTCTCGTGCATCCCACCTGGGCTGGTGATCTGTTTCACCATAGATAGTATACATGCTCTTCTTTTGAAATATCCCACCCTCACATTCTCCCACAAAGTTCAAAAGTCTGTTCTGTATTTCTGTGTCTCTTTTTCTATTCTGCATATAGGGTTATCGTTATCTCCTTTCTAAATTCCATATACATGTGTCAGTATGCTGTAATGTTCTTTATCTTTCTGGCTTACTTCACTCTGTATAAGGGGCTCCAGCTTCATCCATCTCATTAGGACTGGTTCAAATGAATTCTTTTTAATGGCTGAGTAATATTCCATGGTGTATATGTACCACAGCTTCCTTATCCATTCATCTGCTGATGGGCATCTAGGTTGCTTCCATGTCCTGGCTATTATAAACAGTGCTGCGATGAACATTGGGGTGCACGTGTCTCTTTCAGATCTGGTTTCCTCAGTGTGTATGCCCAGAAGTGGGATTGCTGGGTCATATGGCAGTTCTATTTCCAGTTTTTTAAGAAATCTCCACACTGTTTTCCATAGTGGCTGTACTAGTTTGCATTTCCACCAACAGTGTAAGAGGGTTCCCTTTTCTCCACACCCTCTCCAGCATTTATTGCTTGTAGACTTTTGGATAGCAGCCATCCTGACTGGCGTGTAATGGTACCTCATTGTGGTTTTGATTTGCATTTCTCTGATAATGAGTGATGTTGAGCATCTTTTCATGTGTTTGCTAGCCATCTGTATGTCTTCTTTGGAGAAATGTCTGTTTAGTTCTTTGGCCCATTTTTTGATTGGGTCATTTATTTTTCTGGAATTGAGCTGCAGGAGTTGCTTGTATATTTTTGAGATTAATCCTTTGTTTCTTCATTTGCTATTATTTTCTCCCAATCTGAGGGCTGTCTTTTCACCTTACTTATAGTTTCCTTTGTAGTGCAAAAGCTTTTAAGTTTCATTAGGTCCCATTTGTTTAGTTTTGCTTTTATTTCCAGTATTCTGGGAGGTGGGTCATAGAGGATCTTGCTTTGATTTATGTCGGAGAGTGTTTTGCCTATGTTCTCCTCTAGGAGTTTTATAGTTTCTGGTCTTACATTTAGATCTTTAATCCATTTTGAGTTTATTTTTTGCATGGTGTTAGAAAGTGTTCTAGTTTCATTCTTTTACAAGTGGTTGACCAGTTTTCCCAGCACCACTTGTTAAAGAGGTTGTCTTTTTTCCATTGTATATCCTTGCCTCCTTTGTCAAAGATAAGGTGTCCATAGGTTCGTGGATTTATCTCTGGGCTTTCTATTCTGTTCCATTGATCTATATTTCTGTCTTTGTGCCAGTACCATACTGTCTTGATGACTGTGGCTTTGTAGTAGAGTCTGAAGTCAGGCAGATTGATTCCTCCAGCTCCATTCTTCTTTCTCAAGATTACTTTGGCTATTCGAGGTTTTTTGTATTTCCATACAAATTGTGAAATTCTTTGGTCTAGTTCTGTGAAAAATACCGTTGGTAGCTTGATAGGGATTGCATTGAATCTATAGACTGCTTTGGGTAGAATAGCCATTTTGACAATATTAATTCTTCCAATCCATGAACACGGTATGTTTCTCCATCTGTTTGTGTCCTCTTTGATTTCTTTCATCAGTGTTTTATAGTTTTCTATGTATAGGTCCTTTGTTTCTTTAGGTAGATATACTCCTAAGTATTTTATTCTTTTTGTTGCAATGGTGAATGGTATTGTTTCCTTAATTGCTCTGTCTGTTTTTTCATTGTTAGTATATAGGAATGCAAGGGATTTCTGTGTGTTAATTTTATATCCTGCAACTTTACTATATTCATTGATTAGCTCTAGTAATTTTCTGGTAGAGTCTTTAGGGTTTTCTATGTAGAGGATCATGTCATCTTCAAACAGTGAGAGTTTTATTTCTTCTTTTCCTATCTGGATTCCTTTTACTTCTTTTTCTGCTCTGATTGCTGTGGCCAGAACTTCCAACACTATGTTGAATAGTAGGAGGAGCCAAGATGGCGGAGGAGTAGGACGGGGAGACCACTTTCTCTCCTACAAATTCACTTATAGAATTTTAAAATCTGGGTTGCTGTGGGGAAACAGGGGCTGGGAATTCCTGTTCCACTTTATTGCAGATGCCACACACTCAAGACCCTTTTCGTTATTTCCTGATATCAACAATTTCACTGTCTTCATTCACATTGGTAAGAAACTCCCAATACTCTTGACATGTTATCTTGCTCTGAATCACAAAGAGAGACTCAAGGATTTCCAATTCGTTATAGAAAATACCAAAACCTTTATACTTATACCGAAATGCAGTAATAAATGGGATATACTTTGTTCATAAACACAGATATGGAAGTAAAAGAGACCTTCAATGACAAGGAAGTATATTTCAATACTATGAAAAAGAAAGCCCTAAGCAGAAAGAGATACATCTCCCAGTTACTGAGGTCAAGCAAGAAAAAAAAAGACATAAAATGTGTTCCCTTAAGCTCCATCTTGGCACTCAATTACTTCAAATACTTCCTTCTCTTTTCAACCTCAAGATGAAGGATCTGTCCTGGACGTCACTATGTGGGAGGAGCAAGAGGACTGAGATCTGGAACGTGCCCTGCTCATGGCAGTAGCACTCTCTCTTAGCTCTCGAGGCCTCTCTCTACCTCATCCTATGATGGAATTCAGGACCTCCAAGGGCTGACAGCAGGAAGTGGATGCTACAGAACCCCAGTGGTTCTGGGTCGCTATTTCTTTCATTTCTTTGTCAGGGGCTTCACATATATATTGGTGAATTCCTACTCTGACCTGAGATAGTCCTCCTTAGACCAAAGGATTCAAGTCCCTGACAACTGTACTGTGACAACGGAGAAAAGAGATGTTCACCTTGAGATCTCTCCCTGGAACCTTCTTACACCTAATATTCTTGGGGGTGCTTTCCTCAGTCCAGACGTATGGGTGACCTCCTATAGGCCCTTGCCCCTTTGATTAAAGGCTTCTTGGGAAATGCCACATCCCGGGAAAGCCCCGATCACTTTCCCTGCTCCAAACTTGCAGAGAATGAATCCCTGTCCTAGGAGTGATAAGAGATGGGAAATCCATGGCATAAGTAAGGGGGGCCAGGTAGAGACCTGCAAGAGAAACAAAACGTGGTAACCTGTCCCTTCTCTCCTTCAGCCAGATTTCTCAGGGACACTCTAAGAAATAAACCTTATATTTTAGAGATAACAGAAATTTCTTAATACAAAGAAATGGCTATGTGATGATTGTTTTGTGAGTCCTTGATCTTTTAAGCTTATCTGAAACCTCATATATATGCATAGATGATCTTACTGCCAGAAAATATCATCTCTTTCTTTCCTCTCTTCATATGTCACATTTGTTATGGCATTATTATTATTATTGCTCTGGCCATGTATTACAATGTAACTGTTTGAACCTAGAGTCTTGCTTCCATTTGCTTCCAATACATTTCACAGTAATGAGAATAAGAAGGTAATTAAGGGAACAAGGTCAGCTCAGGCTTGCAGGAGTGAGAGGGTGAGCTTTAGAATAACTCAGATCAGGGGGCTAGGCCCATCCCTGTCACTTAATCAGCTATGGGAAGTTTGTCACATAATTAAACTCTCTGAGAGAGCCTTGGGCTCGTTGACTCTGAAGGGAGTTTGGCAAGCCCTGCCTGGAAGGACTGGTGGCATGTGGTGGTAACTGTAAAGCATCTGCCACAATTCCTGGCAGGCACCATATCCCTCCTTTCTCATGACTGGTGGCTGTACTTTCCAACGAAGACCTGGCCTCCCTTAGGCCTGATATAGGGCTTCCCCGGTGGCTCACCGGTAAAGTGTCTGCCTGTGATACAGCAGCTGCAAGAGATGCAGACTCAATCTCTGGGTCAGGAAGATCCCCTGGAGGAGGAAATGGCAACCCACCCAAGAATTCTTCCTTGGAATATCCCATGGACTAAGGAGCCTGGTGGGCTACAGTCCATGGAGTCACAAGAGAGTCCGACATGGCTTAGCAATTCAACAAGAAGAAGGAGGCCTGGTATAAAGATGTGAGGGAGAGCCTTGCCTGACAGTCTTCCCCTGAGCTTTCTAGAACTGACATCAAAGGGCAGGGCATGACTCTCTTTAGTCCCCTCTATTCAGGGATGAGTAGACCCCTCAACCTTCACTTGGACTTCACAATTTGACTTCTGGTGAGGCCTGAGGAATGCCCTCCTTCTTGACCTGAGGCCTACCTCCTCATAGTAAGACCCATACGTCCCTGTGAGCCTGGACGAGGAGACAGGGTGGCCTTATCTAGCCACCCCTGCCCATAGTCTCACAAGAATGAAAGCTGTGGCAAGCTCCTTGAGGATGACAGACGGTTCATCTCAGGGTCCCACGTCAGGGTCCCAAATTTGACTCTTAGCCAAGCCAAAACTCCCCCCTCTGTTGACATGGGACCACCACCATCAGACCAAAACCCCAACTTCCCTGCTATTATACAGTCAGAACTGAAGGGGCCCTTGGCCTGACAACTCTACCTGTGGCCTTCTAGTCTGACAGTAGGGAAGATTCTGTGTGGCTGTCCTGGTATGTGTGTATAAACAGTTTTACCGTCCTCACCCTGACTTGGAAATAACCTGGAAATATTCATAAGCTGGAAATATTCCCTGGTTTGCCTTAAGGCTTCTCCCCTCAGGCCCCCAATTCCCTGAGACCCCCAAGGGAGAAGTGGAATTTGCCTCATCGGTCCACCACAGCCTGTGGTCTTCCGAGGCTAACAGCAGTGGAAGGAATATGTTTTGCCCCTATTGTTTTGAGACAGATGGTCTTTTCAGTCATCAGGGACCTTACCTTCTGGTACAATCTGGAAATCGTCCTTCTGTTTAGTGTTGGCTGCTCCCATTGACGAGGATGAGGTTCCTTCCCTCCATGAGACGCTCTGGGAGGAAGTGAGTAGGACTCACCATGTCACCAGGCCTAAGTGGCAGAGTCTCAGGCCTGACAGGGACAGTGCCCTCTGTGGCCACCTTCCTTCTGGGAGGCATCCTTCATTGTCAGCCCGTGCCATCAGTTGACTCCTGTTTGGAACTCAGTACCTGACCTCAACTGACTGGGTCTTCCTGCACTAGTCCAAGGACTGTAAGGCCCTGAAGCCATTCGCCTTCAGAAAATGAGGGATAAACCTAGTCTGAAAATCCTGCCTGTTCCCTCCCAGGGCCCAGTACATTTGCAGGACTTTCTAAGAATTTCTCTGTAGTGGGGTAGTTGCCTGCTGCACTCCTCAGACAAGGTTGTGCCACTCTCATACCTGGGATTTCCACTCTGTCATGAACAGCCAGTGAGAACGACAGTCCTCACCTCCTTGACACCAACTAGGGAGAAGTCACGGGGCCCTTGAGCTGACCAGCACTTCCCTCTGCCTCCCAGGGCTCACTGAAGATGGGCTAAGTGTAGCCCTGTTGGCTGTGAGTTGAGGGGCTTTCATGTCCATACGCTGGGTCTTCACTTTGACTCTGCACCCTTCCTGGGGCTGCTCTGCTGATTCCCAAAGTCCCTACTTTCCCGGGACCTGAGTTGAAAGTGATAACCACAGCAGCCCAGATAGTTCTGGACTCCACGGGCTTGCCAACAAGGACAGGTATATCTTTACATGTTCCTACTATGTCGCTGCATCTTTCCATCACCCTCATTCAGGTTTATCACTGTCATTTCTGAGAGACTGATCCTCTCTCCCTTACCAACCTCAGAACTCTGCTCCGAGACCAAGTTTCTTAGGTCTCAGAGGCCTGAAAAATAAGCGAGGCTATGCTTAGCCTAATAGGTCTGAGATCCCCTGTGACTCAGAGCAGTTGGGAGGGCTGTTCAAGTGAGTCCCCCCATATTCTTGGGTGTTCCTCTCCTCAATCCTCCAACATGGGGTCCTCATCTTGCTTTCTGGGTCTTGGATTTAAGGCTCCTGGGGAAATTCCACATCCCTGCAAACTCTGGAGCCGTGCTTGCTCTGCAGTGCTACAGAGAATGAATGGGTCCTTTTCCCAGGAGTGATAGGAGATGGAGAAGCTACAGCCAAAGGCAGGAGTCCCAGGACAGGTGGTCATCCATCAGGGAAAAATGGTACATCAATCTATCTCATCAGCCAGGTGAAGGTTCTCACGTCATTTCTATTCTGATAGATTTACTTTCTACAGACAAGAGACTAGGCATGATATGGACAGCCCCTGGTCTTCAGAGGTTATTTCACATGGCCAATGCAGATGCTAATACTGTCACCAAATATTGTCTCTTTCATTTATCTATGGGTAATGTATAAGGGATACATATTTCTGGTTAAATGCATTTGGAATTCTTACTGCTCTGGCTACACATTCTGATTCAGTAGCTTGAGCACAAGGGCATTCTTTTTTATCACCCAGGACAAATTTTGAAGTGTTGAGAAAAACTCTGAAATAAAACATACAGGGTGGGGACTTTCCTAGTGGCCCAGTGGCTAGTACCCCAGGCTCTCACTGCAGGGGTCCCAGGTTCGATCCCTGGTCAGGTAAGTAGACCCCACGTGCCACAAATAAGATCCACCACAGCCAAATAAATAAATAAGAAAAAGGAAATTAAATGTCAAATATTAAAAGTACTTGTTTAAAAGAAAAGACATGGGTATGTCTCAGGACTGTGGAAAAAGAACAGTATGTATGCTACAGTAGTTTAGAGCAGGAGTCTAGTCCCAGCTCTTTCATTGACCGGCCTTAAGTATTTTGGCACAAAACCAAACTCTGACTCTATGAGCCTTGGGCTCTCCACTGTGAAGTGAGTTTTATAAACCCTGCCTTGTCAGACTGGTGGAATATATGTATTCATGGAAAGCATCTATCACAGCACCTGCCTCTGTTGTGAAATTACAGGCAATCGCAGTTATTATGATTAACTTGACCTCAGATGTTACATCAGCTGGGTTTCTTTTCTTTTTTTGCATCTATCAGATGTCACAAACTATCCAGCATTCTAACTGAAAGAAAAACAAAAATGACCCCACCTCTGCAATCAGCCAAAAGTCTGCTTAGCAATGAAACCAAAGTAATATATTCTCTCCACTTGCTCTTTACCCTGCTTCTTTCTTGCTCTTCTTGAGGTAGAGAGCATCTCAGCCTCTTCCACAGAATGACAGCTTCCCTGCAAACTATAATTGAATGGGCAGACTGGGAGTTTCCTTGACGAAACAGTGCCAGTACAGGCCTGAAAGACTTCTTTGAAGCAGATGCTCAATTAATGTTTGTGTAAAAGAAGAGCCACAAATAAATCATTTGCTATAATTTATATTCTCAAACATTCCTGAAAACCATAAGCAGATCCAAGGATATATCTTATACATTTACAAAAACGGAGACTATAACAGAGAGTAATGCAAACCAAAAATTGAAGAACTTTCAGTTCTCTCTCTATGTATCTATGTTCTGAGCTTCTATTAGTGTGGTGTCTTTCACATTTCTAAGGCTATTCTTATCCTAAAGTGATGTTATTCTCATCCGGGATCACAAAAGGGATTAGAGGATTTCCAATATGCATTTCCAAAAACAAAATTCCTACTCATGAATTTGACAAACAGCAAAGTGTGTGTGACCCATGTTATTCAAATACTTGTATCATCAACCTAAATACAACCTAAATCAACTTTTTCAGTTGAAAAAAGAAAGAACTGAAAACTGGGTGGGAGGGGGAAGTCAACAGGACCACAGGATGATGACAGGCTTTTCTGACCACAAAGTGAAGAACAGCCTTCAGACCACCCTAGGGGCGAGATGACTGGCTGGATGCGGCCCTAGTGTGGGCACTGGCCGAGACAGAAGGGCCAGCACTGGCTGCAGCAGAAATGCCAGGCATGGCTGAGGCAGGATGCTCAGCCTGGGCTGCAGCAGAAGGGCCATCCCAGACCGAGACAGAAATGCCTGCAGTATCCCAGACAGACGTGCCAGCCCAGCCCGAGGCAGAAGTGCCAACGCTGGCTACAGCTCTGGGGCTGGTGCTCTCTACTTCCTCTTCGGAAGACTCCTCAAAATGCTCCAGGAAGGTAGCAGGGACCGTATCATTGACCTTGGCCAAAAACTCCAGGACTTTCATCTTGTTGGATTCCATGAGTGCTTTCCGACCCCACAGGAACTCATAGCGAGGGGGATCACTGCCTGGCACCTGGCGGTACTCCACGTACTCTTCCCGCACCAGATCTTCTGTGAGGAACTTCCTGGTATCTCCAAAGATGAAGTGCCTTCTTCCATCATAGATGCCCAGAAAATTCAGGATCTTCCAGATCTTCTCCTCAGAGAGGCGGTGGCCATTCAAGTAGATGACACCCAGAAGAGGCATCAGAAGACCATTCTTCGGCAGCCCCCGGTCACCTCTCATAGACTCACTGTCGCTGAGATCTAGGTTGCTCACCAGGATATAGGAGTGACCATTGGGCCTGACTTCCTTCAGGACCAGGCCAAACACCATCTCTATGTGCTCAGAGGCTCTCCTGAGGATCTCAGGGAATTGCCCCCTGTACCTTTTATTGATTGCCTTCAGCATTTCTGACCTCTTAATGAGCTCCCTCTCCTTATACTTATACAGCATCTTCTGTAGCAACACCTCGACGTTCTTGGTCAGAGGATCTGTGTGAGAGCTCTCAGCAGCAGCTGAGGCCTGGGAGGAATTTTCACCTCCCTGACCTTGGCCCTCGGCACCTACACCAGCTCTTGAGCGTGCTGTGGCACCGACACGAGCTCTTGAGCGTGCTGCACCACAGACATCAGCTCTTGAGCGTGCTGCAGCACCGACATCAGCTCTTGAGCTTGCTGCACCACAGACTTCAGCTCTTGAGCATGCTGCAGCACCGACATCAGCTCTTGAGCATGCTGCAGCACCGACATCAGCTCTTGAGTATACTGTAGCACCGACATCAGCTCTTGAGCGTGCTGCACCAAAGACAGCAGCTCTTGAGCGAGCTGTGGAACCGACACCATCTCTTGAGCGAGCTGTGGAACCGACACCATCTCTTGAGCGTGCTGCAGCACAGACATCAGCTCTTGAGCGTGCTGCAGCACCGACATCAGCTCTTGCACATGCTGCACCACAGATATCAGCTCTTGAGCGTGCTGCAGCACCGAAATCAGCTCTTGAGCGTGCTGCAGCACCGACATGAGCTCTTGAGCGTGCTGCACCACAGACATCAGCTCTTGAGCGTGCTGCACCACAGACATCAGCTCTTGAGCGTGCTGCACCACAGACATCAGCTCTTGAGCGTGCTGCACCACAGACATCAGCTCTTGAGCGTGCTGCAGCACCGACATCAGCTCTTGAGCGTGCTGCACCACAGACTTCAGCTCTTGAGCGTGCTGCACCACAGACATCAGCTCTTGAGCGTGCTGCACCACAGACATCAGCTCTTGAGCGTGCTGCAGCACCGACACCAAATCTTTTGGGTATAGCACCTGCGGCAGCACTGGTGGTGCCTTGGGCTCCCTGAGGCTCCTTCGGGGTGCCAGCAGCTGTGGAGCTTGAGAGAGCTCTCTCTAAATCAGGAGGGGACGAGGAGGTGGACTCTTCTCCCCCAGATGTGGTGGCTTGATCATGAAGTCCCTGGGTCTCAGCTCGGGCCTGGTGATGTATCTCATGACCACGGACCTTACTCTTCTGCCTACGGGGCATGATGGCCGTGGACAGGAACTACAGGCAGGAGTCTGGGTCAAAGGACAGGAGATTGGTGCACCTAGAGGATGGAGAATGAGGCGATGTGAGCAACTTAAAATGGGGAGATTCCACCTTGCCTTTATCAAAGGCCGCCTCTGCAGGTGTCCTTGAGGACACTGCCCGAGGAACCCACAAGGCTCCTGTTTCGTGCTCAGCTGTCCCCACAGAATCCCACAGAGGAGGAAGAGAGGCCTTCGATTTTCCCTCTGCATCCTCTCAGCCCTGCTTTGGATTTACCGGCATTGCAGTCCTCTCAGCTCATCTTTTATTACCATGTCAAGTCTTGGCGGAGCCTGGGCACCCGGCCTTCTGCTACTCTGATGCAGACAACTTTAGACCTCCACATCATCCAGAAGCCAAGTGAAGGGATATCTCAGGCCACTTCCCTCCCAGGGGATACCCAGTGCTGAGGGCTCAGTAGGGTTTTCTCCATCCTGAGTTCACTGGGATCACCATTCATGGTCCTTACCTTGGCTCCTTAAAACATTGGGCACCATTCTCCATTTGCTGACTGGTGGCTGTACCTTCAGACTAGACATTTCCCCTCCCCTAGACTTGGTATAAAGCGGTGAAGTAGATGCTCAACCTCACAGCCCTTCCCTGAGATTTCCTGGGCTCAAATCCAAGGGATGGGATAAGTGCACCTAGTACTCACTCAGGTTCCTCAATTGGGCTCCTGGCAGAGAAGCTCCTCTTTCTCCTGAATTGATGCCTGTGAGATAGTAAAAGCCAATCAGCCTGTGTCCCACCAGGAGGAAGTAAGATGACCTTATCTTACCAAACACAGTCTTCTAAGAACAGGTGCTATTACAGGCAGGTTAATGTCCCTGTGCTCCCACACAGGATCCCAATTCAAGGTCTATAATATCTTTTTGCTTCTCTTTTCTTCTCTATCTCTTTTCATAATTAAATGTATTTACTGTTAATTGGAGGATAATTGCTTTACAGTATTGTTTTTGTTTCAGCCACACATCAATATGAATCAGCCATAGGTATACTGTATGTCCCCTCCCTCTTGAAGTTTCCTCCTACCTCCCAGCCCATCCCACTCCTCTAAGCTATCACAGAGCACCGGGTTTGAGCTCTCTGTGTGATACGACTAATTCCCACTGGTTATCTATTTTATGTATGGTAATGTGTGTGTTTTCAATGTTACTCTCTCAGTCTGTCCCTCCCTCTCTTTCCCCAAGTGTCCACAAGCCTGTTCTCTATGTCTGCAAATCCACTGCTGCCCTGCAAATAGGTTCATCAGTACCATCTTTCTAAAAGCCATTTATATATGTTAATATACAATATTGGCTTTCCTCTTTCTGCCTTAATTTACTCTGCATAGAAAATTAGGACTAAAATTACCACATGGAAAGTGGAGCTAAGATGGCGGAGGAATAGGACGGGGAGACCACTTTCTCACCTACAAATTCATTGAAAGTACATTTGAACGCTGAGCAAACTCCATAATAACTTCTGATCTCTAGCAGAGGACATCAGGTGCCCAGAAAAGCAGCCCATTGTCTTTGAAAGGCGGTTGGACATAATAGAAAAGATAAAAAGAGAGACAAAAGAGTTAGGGACGGAGACCCGTCTCGGGAAGGAAGTCTTAATAGAGGAAGTTCTAAACACCAGGAAACCCTCTCCCTTACAGGTATGGGGGAAGTTTTGGAGTCTCAGAGAGCAACCTAACTGGGAGGAAAAATAAATAAAACCCATGGATTACATGCCTAAAAGCAACTTTCAGCAGAAAAGTACCCCAGACGCTCGCATCCGCCACCAGCTAGTGGGGGCTGAACGGAGAGGAGCGGGAAGCACTGCTTATGGTAAGAACCGGGCCTGAATGCCCTGTGGGCAATCGGAAGGAGCTAACCTGAGATGACAACTTAAACTGTGGGATAGCAAGAGAGAGAAAGAAAATTAACCTGCGATAAGCCGTAACTGAAGACACTGCCGGCTGTTGGCAGAACAAAGGAAGGACTGAGCAATTCTGGAGAAGAGCTAACCGGCTATGGACTGGCCTGTCCCCCACCCGAGGCAGGAGGCAGAGGGGAGGGGAAAGGGGCAAACCTGGCCCCAGAGACAGCATCCCCTACCAAACTGCAAATAGGTTTCCAGTTTCTAACCAAAGACTTTCTGAGATTCTGGAGGGTTGACACCTGCTGGGAGGGTCGCAGCTAGAGACCAGCTCCCCAGAAGAGACACAAGGCATGCCGGACAGGCGGAAACTGAGGCTGGGACCGCGGAGGGGAGAAGGTGCACGGCACCCTGGGAGAGTGAGCCCATCAAGCTCCTGGCTGCCTGAGCTGCTCGGGCTGGGGAAGGCACAAAACGCAGGCGCAACTGAGTCCGCACTTTTGTGGAGGACCCAAAAACTGGAACCTGAGCAGCTTAGGCTTCGGAAGTGCACGCACCTCAGGGCCCGCTCCCTGTAGAGCAACCTGGAGCCTTAGCACTGTAGATGGGGAAAGCACACACGCCGTGAGCGGGGACAAACCCAGTGTGGCCGGAAAACCGCAAGTGCTCCCCACACACGCCAGTGATATGTCTGCAGTGCCCCGCCCCCCTGCCCACAGCACGACTGAACAAGCGAACCTAAACAAGAGACCACCTCCGCCCGTGTGTGTTAGGGTGGAAATTAGACACTGAGGAGACCTGCAAACAGAAGCCAAATAAACAAAAGGAACCACTTCAGAAGTGACAGGTGCAACAGATTAAAATCCCAGTAGTTAAAACCAACTATACTGGAAGGGGCCTATAGATATCGAGAAGTGTAAGCTGGAACAAGGAGCTATGTGAAACTGAACCGAATCCACACTGCCCGCAACAGCTCCAAAGAAAATCCAAGATATAATTTTACTATTTTTTTAATTAAAAAAAACTTTTTAAAATGTTTTTCTTTTCTTTTTTTGGAAATGGCAACCCATTCCAGTATTTTTGCCTGGAAAACCCCATGGGGGGAGTAGCATGATAGGCTACAGTCCATGGGGTTGCAAAGAGTCGGACACGACTGAGGGACTTCACTTTCACTTTCACTCTTACTCCTCTATTACTTCTTAATTTTCATTTTCATAACCCACTATAACCTTGCCAAAAAAAGACCCTATTTTTAAAGCAAACTTCATACATATTTCTTAAATTTTTTGTGTTTTTGTTTTTAATATTGTATTTTTAAGAGTCTAACCTCTACTCTAGATTTTTATTCTTTGCTTTCCAGTATTTGATATCAATTTTGGACATTGAAGAATCCAATATTCAGTACCCATTTTTACTCAGGAGTGTGATGATTACTCTCTCCCCCTTTTAACTCTCCTTTTTCTTCCCCAGATCACCTCTATTTCCTCCATCCCCCTTCTCTTCTCAATCCAATTCTGTGAATCTCTGTGGGTGTTCTGGGCTACGGAGAACACTTAGGGAACATAGTACTGCATAGATCTGTCTCTCTCCTGAGTCCCCCTTCTTCTCCTCCTGCTCATCTCTTATCTCCTTCCTCCCTCTCCTCTTCTTATTGTAACTCTGTGAACCTCTCTGGGTGTCCCTCACGGTGGAGAATCTTTTCACCATTAACCTAGAAGTTTTATTATCAGTGCTGTACAGTTGGAGAAGTCTTGAGGCTACTGGAAGAATTAGACTGAAATCCAGAGACACGAGACTTAAACCCAAAACCTGAGAACACCAGAGAACTCCTGACTACAGGGAACATTAAGTAATAAGAGATCATCCAAAAGCCTCCATACCTACACTGAAACCAACCACCCCCCAAGAGACAATAAGTGCCAGAGCAAGACATACCACACAAATTCTCCAGCAATGCAGGAACATAGCCCTGAGTGTCGACACACAGGCTGCCCAAAGTCACACCAAACCCATAGACCCATCTCAAAACTCTCTACTGGACACTCCATGGCACTCCAGAGAGAAGAAATCCAGCTGCACATACCAGAACACCGACGCAAGCTTCCCTAAACAGGAAACCTTGACAAGCCAATCGTCCAACCACACCCACTGGGAGAAACCTCCACAATAAAAAAGAACCACAGACCACCAGAATACAGAAAGGCCACCCCAAACACAGCAATCTAAACAAGATGAAAAGGCAGAGAAATACCCAGCAGGTAAAGAAACATGAAAAATGCCCACCAAGCCAAACAAGAGAAGGAGATAGGGAATCTACCTGAAAAAGAATTTAGAATAATGATAATAAAAAGGATCCAAAATCTTGAAAACAGAATGGAGTTACAGATAAATAGCCTGGAGACAAGGATTGAGAAGATGCAAGAAATGTTTCACATGGACCTAGAAGAAATAAAAAAGAGTCAATTAAAAGTGAATAATGCAATAAAGGATATCAAAAACACTCGGGAGGGAACCATCAGTAGAATAATGGAGGCAGAAGATAGGATAAGTGACGTAGAAGATAAAATGGTGGAAATAAGTGAAGCAGAGAGGAAAAACGAAAAAAGAATCAAAAGAAATGAGGACAACCTCAGGGACCTCTGGGACAATGTGAAACGCCCCAACATTCGAATCATAGTAGTCCAGAAGAAGACGACAAAAAGAAAGGCCGTGAGAAAATACTCGAGGAGATAATAGCTGAAAACTTCCCTAAAATGGGGACGGAAATAGTCACCCAAGTCCAAGAAACCCAGAGTCCGAAACAGGATAAAGCCAAGGCGAAATACCCCAAGACACAGTAATGAAATTAACAAAGATCAAACACAAAGAAAAAATATTAAAAGCAGCAAGGGAAAAATAACAAATAATACACTAAGGAATTCCCATAAGGATAACAGCTGATCTATCAATAGAAACTCTTCAGCGTAGAAGGGAATGGCTGCACATACTTAAAGCAATGAAAGAGAGTAATCTACAACCCAGATTACTGTATCCAGCAAGGATCTCATTCAGATATGAAGGAGAATGCAAAAGCTTTAGAGACAAGCAAAATCTGAAAGAATTCAGCACCACCAAACCACCTCTTCAGCAAATGCTAAAGGATCTTCTCTAGGCAGGAAACACAGAAAGCTTGTATAAATGCGAACCCAAAACAGCAAAGTAAATGGCAACGGGACCATAACTATCAATAATTACCTTAAATGTAAATGGGTTGAATGCCCCAACCACAAGACAAGGTCTGGCTGAATGGATACAAAAACAAGACCCCTATATATGCTGTCCACAAGATACCCACCTGTAAACAAGGGACACATAATGACTGAAAGTGAAGGGCTGGAAAAAAAAATTTCACGCAAACGGAGACCAAAAGAAAGCAGGAGTCGCAATACTCATATCAGATAAAATAGACTTTCAAATAATGGTGTGAAAAGAGACAAAGAAGGACACTACATAATGATCAAAGGATCAATCCAAGAAGAAGATATTACAAGGATAAATATATATGCACCCAACATGGGAGCACTGCAATATGCCAGGCAAATACGAATGAGGATGAAAGGGGAAATTAACAATAACACAATAATAGTGGGAGACTTTAATACCCACTCACATCTATGCATAGATCAACTAAACTGAAAATGAACAAGGAAACACAAACTTTAAATGACACAATGGACCAGCTAGACCTAATTGATATCTATAGGAAATTTCACCCTAAAACAATCAATTTCACATTTCTCTCAAGTGCACATGGAACCTTCTCCAGAACAGATCACATCCTGGGCCATAAATCTAGCCTTGGTAAATTCAAAAAAATTGAAATCTTTCCAGTCATCATTTCTGACCAAAGTGCAATAAGATTAGATCTCAATTACAGGAAAAAAAAAAAAAACATTAAAATTTCAGACATATGGAGGCTAAATAACATGCTTCTGAATAACCAACAAATCTTAGAAGAAATCAAAAAACAAATCAGAATATGCATAGAAATGAATGAAAATGAAAACACAACAACCCAAAACCTATGGGACACTGTAAAAGTAGTGATATGGGGAAGGTTCACAGCAATACAGGCTCACCTCAAGAAACAAGAAAAAAGTTAAATGAACAACCTATGTCTACACCTAAAGCAACTAGAGAAGGAAGAAATGAAGAACCCCAGGGTTAGTAGGATACAAATCTTAAAAATCAGGGCAGAAGTAAATGCAAAGAAACTAAAGAGACCATAGCAAAAATCAACAAAGCTAAAACCTGGTTTTTTGAAAAGGTAAACAAAATTGACACACCATTAGCAAGACTCATTAAGAACCAAAGGGAGAAGAACCAAATCAACAAAATTAGACATGAAAATGGAGAGATCACAACAGACAACACTGAAATACAAAGGATCGTAAGAGACTACTACCAGCAGCTCTATGCCAATAAATTGACAACATGGAAGAAATGGACACATTCTCAGAAAAGTATAACTTTCCAAAACTAAACCAGGAAGAAATAGAAGATCTTAACAGGACCTTCACAAGCATGGAATCAAAACTGTAATCAGAAATCTTGCAGCAAACAAAAGCCCAGGACCAGATGGCTTCACAGCTGAATTCTACCAAAAATTTTGAGAAGAGCTAACACCTATCTCACTCCAACACTCCCAGAAAATCGCAGAAGGTAAACTTCCAAGCTCATTCTATGAGACCACCATCACCCTAATTCCAAAACCAAACATGCCACACAAAAAGAAAACTACAGGCCAATATCACTGATGAACACACGTGCAAAAATCCTTAACAAAACTCTAGCAACCAGAATCCAACAACATATTAAAAAGATCATACATCATGACCAAGTAGGCTTTATCCCAGGAATGCAAGGATTCTTTAATATCCACAAATCAATCAATGTATTATACCACATTAACCAATTCAAAGATAAAAACCATATGATTATCTCAATAGATGCAGAAAAAGCCTTTGACAGACGTCAACATCCATTTATGATAAAAACTCTCCAGAAAGCAGGAATAGAAGCAACATACCTCAACATAATAAAAGCTATATAAGACAAATCCACAGGCAACATTATCCTCCATGGTGACAAATTGAAAGCATTTCCCCTGAAATCAGGAACAAGACAAGGGTGCCCACTCTCACCACTACTATTCAACATAGTTTTGGAACTTCTGGCCACAGCAATCAGAGAAGAAAAAGAAATTAATGGAATCCAGATAGGAAAAGAAGAAGTGAAACTATCACTGTTTGCAGATGACATGATCCTCTACATAGCAAACCCTAAAGACTCTACCAGAAAATAACTAGAGCTAATCAATGCATATAGTAAAGTTGCAGGATATAAAATTAACACACAGAAATCCCTTGCATTCCTAAACACTAACAATGAGAAAACAGAAAGAGAAATTAAGGAAACAATACCATTCACCATTCCAAATAAAGAATAAAATATTTAGGAATATATCTACCTAAAGAAACTGAAGACCTATACATAGAAAACTATAAAACACCGATGAAAAAAATCAAAGAGGACACAAAGAGATGGAGAAATATACCGTGTTCAAGGATTGGAAGAATCAATATTGTGAAAATGAGTATACTACATTACTTTTCCAACAAAGTCCGACTGGTCAAGGTTATGGTTTTTCCAGTGGTCATGTACGGATGTGAGAGTTGGACTGTGAAGAAACCTGGGCACCGAAAAATTGATGCTTTTGAACTGTGGTGCTGGAGAAGACTCTTGAACAGTCCATCCTAAAGGAGATCAGTCCTGGGTGTTCATCGGAAGGACTGATGCTGAAGCTGAAACTCCCAAAACTTTGGCAACCTCATGCGAAGAGTTGACTCATTGGAAAAGACCCTGATGCTGGGAGGGATTGGGGGCAGGAGGAGAAGGGGACGACAGAGGATGAGATGGCTGGATGGCATCACGGACTCGATGGGCATGAGTTTGAGTAGACTGCGGGAGCTGGTGATGGACAGGGAGTCCTGGCGTGCTGCGGCATATGGGGTCACAAAGAGTCGGACACAACTGAGCGACTGAACTGAACTGAACTGAACCCAAAGCAAACTATAGATTCAATGCAATCCCTATCAAGCTGCCAATGGTATTCTTCACAGAACTAGAACAAATAATTTCACAATTTGTATGGAAATACAAAAAACCTCGAATAGCCAAAGCAATCTTGAGAAAGAAGAATGGAACTAGAGGAATCAACCTGCCTGACTTCAGGCTCTACTACAAAGCCACAGTCATCAAGACAGTATGGTACTGGCACTAAGACAGAAATATAGATCAATGGAACAAAATAGAAAGCCCAGAGATAAATCCACATACCTATGGACACCTAATCTTTGACAAAGAAGGCAAGAACATACAATGGAAAAAAGACAACCTCTTTAACAAGTGGTGCTGGGAAAACTGGTCAATCACTTGTAAAAGAATGAAGCTAATACACCTTCTAACACCATACACAAAAATAAACTCAAAATAGATAAAGATCGAAATGTAAGACCAGAAACTATAAAACTCCTAGAGGAGAGCATAGGCAAAACAGTCTCTGACATAAATCACTGCAAAATCCTCTATGAACCACCTCCCAGAATATTGGAAACAAAAGCAAAAATATTTCTGTCTTTGTGCCAGTACCATACTGTCTTGATGACTGTGGCTTTGTAGTAGACTCTGAAGTCAGGCAGGTTGATTCCTCCAGCTCCATTCTTCTTTCTCAAGATTACTTTGGCTATTCGAGGTTTTTTGTATTTCCATACAAATTGTGAAATTCTTTGGTCTAGTATTGTGAAAAATACCGTTGGTAGCTTGATAGGGATTGCATTGAATCTATAGACTGCTTTGGGTAGAATAGCCATTTTGACAATATTAATTCTTCCAATCCATGAACACGGTCTGTTTCTCCATCTGTTTGTGTCCTCTTTTATTTCTTTCATCAGTGTTTTATAGTTTTCTATACACCATGGAATATTACTCAGCCATTAAAAAGAATTCATTTGAACCAGTCCTAATGAGATGGATGAAGCTGGAGCCCATTATACAGAGTGAAGTAAGCCAGAAAGATAAAGAACATTACAGCATACTATCACATATATATGGAATTTAGAAAGGTGATAACGATAACCCTATATGCAAAACAGAAAAAGAGACACAGAAATACAGAACAGACTTTTGAACTTTGTGGGAGAATGTGAGGGTGGGATATTTCAAAAGAACAGCATGTATACTATCTATGGTGAAACAGATCACCAGCCCAGGTGGGATGCATGAGACAAGTGCTCCGGCCTGGTGCACGGGGAAGACCCAGAGGAATCAGGTGGAGAGGGAGGTGGGAGGGGGGATTGGGATTGGGAATACATGTAAATCCATGGCTGATTCATATCAATATATGGCAAAACACACTGGGAAAAAAAAAAATAATAAAAAAAAAAGAAAAAATAAACAAATGGGACCTAATGAAACTGAAAAGCTTTTGCACAACAAAGGAAACTAAAAGCAAAGTGAAAAGACCGCCTTCAGAAAGGGAGAAAATAATAGCAAATGAAGAAACAGACAAAGGATTAATCTCAAAATTATACAAGCAACTCCTGCAGCTCAATTCCAGAAAAATAAATGACCCAATCAAAAAATGGGCCAAAGATCTAAACAGACATTTCTCCAAAGAAGACACAGATGGATAACAAACACATGAAAAGATGCTCAACATCACTCATTATCAGAGAAATGCAAATCAAAACCACAATGAGGTACCATTATATGCCAGTCAGTATGGCTGCTATCCGAAAGTCTACAAGCAATAAACACTGGAGAGGGTGTGAAGAAAAGGGAACTTTTTTACACTGTTGGAGGGAATGCAAACTAGTACAGCTGCTATGGAGAACAGCATGGATATTTCTTAACAAACTGGAAATAGAACTGCCATATGACCCAGCAATTCCACTCCTGGGCATACACACCGAGGAAACCAGATCTGAAAGAGACACATGCACCCCAATGTTCATCACAGCACTGTTTATAATAGCCAGGACAAGGAAGCAACCTAGATGCCCATCAGCAGAGGAATGGATAAGGAAGCTCTGGTACATATACACCATGGACTATTACTCAGCCATTAAAAAGAATTCATTTGAATCAGTTCTAATGAGATGGATGAAACTGGAACCCATTATACAGAGTGAAGTAAGCCAGAAAGGTAAAGACCAATACAGTATACTAACACATATATGTGGTATTTAGAAAGATGGTAACGATAACCCTATATGCAAAACAGAAAAAGAGACACAGATGTACAGAACAGACTTTTGGACTCTGTGGGAGAAGGCGAGGGTGGGATGTTTCGAGAGAACAGCATCGAAACATGTATATTATCTATGGTGAAACAGAGCACCAGCCCAGGTTCGATGCATGAGACAAGTGCTTGGGGCTGGTGCACTGTGAAGACCCAGAGGGATGGGATGGGGAGGGAGGTGGGAGGGGGATCCGGATGGGGAACACATGTAAATCCATGGCTGATTCATTTCAACGTATGGCAAAAACCACTACATTATTGTAAAGTAATTAGCCTCCAACTAATAAAGTAAATGAAAAAAAATTAAAAAATAAATTACCACATGACCCAACAATCCCACGACTGGGCATGTCCCCTGAGGAAACAGTAACTTAAAAATCACTTCTAGTCCAAAGTTCGTTGCAGCACTCTTTACAATAGCTAGGGCATAGAAGCAACCAAGGCCTACATTTGATTTATGACAGGATCTAAGATTACTCAGTGTGCTGACCACGCCCCTCAGACCAGGGCAGAGTGCTCAGAGGGGACTTGCTTCCCCTTTAGGCTGCAGTGGGAACCGCCATGTATTCTTGAGGCCTCAAAGGGATGATGACAGGGAGGATGTGGTCTGAATGATGTGGTGTGGAACATCCCCACAGCCCCCGAGGTTCTCACCATCCCACCAGGGAACCTGAAACTCTCCCTTCCCAACCTGACGCTCCCAGCTTTGACATGGTCTCTCACTTCCCTGAGATGATCTGGGAAGTGTCACGTCAAAATGCCCAATCGCGACTCCATTTCTTATGAGAGGAGGCCCCATCCTCACTCAGCGTCACAACCATGAATCGTGTTGGGGACTAGGTCCCTTTGTTGAACTAAGTTTATTCCTTTAGAGCAAGCTTCTCACCTCCCTGATCCCACCTCCAGCAAACGATAGGGGGCACCACTGTCGGCCAGCTCCACACGGGGCCTCCTACAGCTGAGTTCAGGGGGTCGCTCAGTGTGGCCCCCATGCGGTTGGGAAGTCTGATAACTGGCCCTCAGGGCCATTATCTAGGACCGACAACTCCTTCGAGGGTAGAATCTGGGCCTACCCCCACAGACCAACGCCTTCACCTGAGACACGTTAGACCGCATTCTGCCGATAGCTGTGAGGGACTAGAAAGAGCCAGGTCACAGGGGTGGGAAACTGCTGGGTCATTTTTCTTAATAGTGGGTTCGTAAAGTCCCTTCAGTTACATTCCGGTCCTCACCTTGGTTCCGGACAAGTCCTGGACACAGAAACGCCACCAAAGAGACGCCACGACTCCCGGTCAATCTCCTCGCCGTTGAAGCGGAAGTGGACGGGAGCTGCATACGGTCCTACGTGGGGTCTCCCGGGGATGACGGCAGGGGCAAGGTACTACGGGAACCCTGGTAGCTCAAAATTCATCCGTCCCCGGGTCCTCCTTCCACAGTGTGTTAGAGCCCGGGACGTCTCCAGCTATGAATCCAAGTCCTCCAGCCCCCAAACAAAGCGCTCGCCTCCCTGAGTCCGTAGTGGGAGGAGTCAGGGCACTGCTCTGAGCATCTCTGCTTGTCAGGAGGGGCGCCACTCTGTGAGCCTCCCTCGTTGGGGGAGACCCTCTCACTAGCACTGATGGTCCTCACTTTAAGTCCAGTTATGGTCAAGACGTCCCCCTCTGCAGATCTGCGGCCTAATTCTGCTAGAGGAGGCCCTGCCCTCCCCGAGATCACACAGGTGGAATGAGGGGACCACTTAGAAGTAGGTCTTCTCATCTCTCAGGGCTAAGAATTTACAGAATTCTGTTTGGCTCCCTCTCCATGGGTCCCCTATAACAGTCACCATTGTCATCTGAGTTCCTGGTTGGGCTCAGGTCCATTCCTCTGTGAAACGGAGGCTGATCCTATTAGACAGCGATCTCACCTCACTGAGACTTGCCAGACTGAAATCAACCTGACATCTGTCTCCAGAGCTTCCCAGGGAGCCCAGCATCAGATATTTTCCAGGGCCTCCTTTTATGGTGTATGCTACCATGAGTCCACTTTCAGGAACTCATATTGACACATGATAAATCCTGTAACTCCACTCTCTACTTTATGAAGCTTCTTGTCTTACATCAAGGTCCTAGTCTCGTGCGAATTCCATGTTGGAAGTCAGGGTGATCCTCTTGTGATCCTAGTCCATCAGGGCCTCTGAGAACAGACAGTGCGGATGCAACTTGAGTCCTTCTGGATTCCTCCTGCTCAGCATCCTCACTACATCTACCACAGCCAGGGACTGCTCCCTCTACTGATCCAAGTTTCCTGTTCTTAGTCTTTGGGTGACCCCTGTACTCAGGGGTGATTGTCTCCTCAGCACTCCTTCATGGAGGTTCCCATATCAGCTTCTGTCCCTTGATTAAAGGCTTCCTGGGAAATGCATATTCTTACACACATTGAGCAGATACCCTCTAGAAAATCTTGGAGAAAAGGGGACTAGGTCCCAAAAGTGATGTAAAATTAGGAAATCAGAGCAGAAATCAAGGAACTCAGGAGAGATGTTATGCTGTCAGAGAAAAACAGCTGATATATTCCTCCTCTTCAGCCAGATTTAGGGGGTCTGCTTAGTCGCTCAGTTGTGTCTGACTCTTTGTGACCCCATGGACTGTAGTCCGCCAGGCTCTTCTGTCCATGGGAATTCTCCCGGCAAGAATACTGCAGTTTCTGGCCATACCATCCTCCAGGGGATTTACCAAATTCAGGAATCGAACCCAGGACTCCCAAATTGCAGATGGATTCTTTACTTTCTGAGCCAGTAGATTTAGGGTAGTTCTGAAGTATTTAGTCTCGGCACCTCCCTGTTGGTCCAGTGGTTAAGACTCTGCACTCCCAATGCACAGGACCTGGATTCGACCCCTGGTCAGGTAACTTGATTACACATGCCAGAACTAAAAGTTCACGTGCCACACCAAAAAGCATCACATGCTGCAGCTAAAGAGCCTGCATGTGGCATCAAAGATTCCGAGTGTCACAACTAAATGCAGCGCAGCCAAAAAATAACTATTTTTAATTGAAAAATAAAATGTTTACTTTCTACATAGAAGGATAGTGCCACATAGTCTTGTAAGCCCTCAATCACTTGAGGGTGTCTGAATTTGCACATGAAGATGATCATGTGGTTGCTGAGCATCATCTCCTTCTCTGCTTTATTCATACCTCTTAATTATTTTGGTGTTTGTATTGCCTTGGCTATATATCCCAACCCAGTGTTTTGGTCACAGAGTTCTTCTTTCTATCACTCAAGATACATTTTGGAGTGCTAGAAGACAGTGAATTAACTGCCTCATGAGCACCTCAGGCTGGGACAAATGGAAGGGTATGTGCTCTGGACAAGTTCAGACCAGCGCTCCTGTCCCAGCTCTGTCTCTTATCAGTTGTGTGGACTTGGGTCCATCCCCAAACTCTGGGAGCCTCAGGTGAAGTGGCTTTTGTAGGGCTAGTGGCATGTAGCTAAAGCACCTGGCACAGTGCCTGGACCACACTGAGACTTTACACAATATCTGTTTTTACGATGATTATGATTATTTTGTTCCCAGAGGATACCACCTACCCTGATGAAGTTTTAACTCCAGGAGATGTCAGAGAATCTGTGCCATTCTTGGACATAGAACACTAAACCAGTCCAAAATGCTGTTTAGAAAGAATCTATCATTTCCACTACTGAATCATATTTTGAGTGTGGGGGTAGTTTTTTTTAGCTGAATGAAATTCACATAGTCTAGAATTTGGTTCTGAGACTAACGCTTCCTTCCTTCCAAGCTGCTCTTTCATTTACATAACTCCTAGATTTGTTTTGCCTTGGAGAAGGAAACCCACTTCAACCCACTCCAGTGTTCTTTCCTGGAGAATCCCAGGGACGGTGGAGCCTGATGGGCTTCCATGTATGGGGTCACACAGAGTCGGACATGACTGAAGTGACTTAGCAGCAGCAGAAGAGTCTTGCCTAGTGGCCCAGTAGCTATGTGGCTGAGAATCTGTGCTCCAAATGCAGTGGGCCTGGGTCCCATCCCTGATCAGGGAACTAGACCCCACTCCACACACCACAAGTAAAAGATCTTATATGCCACAACTATAACATTCCTTATGCTTTAACTAAAGAACTCTCAGGCTGCATGGAAATTCAAGGATCCTGGATGCCAAAGACAAGACCAAGAATAGCCAAATAAATAAAGAACTTGCGTAAGCTTCATTAGGCCTGGGAAGAATTGCTGGAGGAACACTGGGACATCACTGGCTTGGGCCCTCTCTTCCTCATCTTTCAAAGCTGTGATACCCAGGATCTCCGATAGCTCACAGAAGGGGTGGGGTGGGGTGGGGCTGGGATGGGGGTGGGGCTGAGGGGGAGGGGGTGGGTGTGGGGAGAAGCCTGATGGGGTGTTCTACAGTCCTCATTCACAGTCCACATCTTCGTATCTATCAGAGCCTGACAGTCCTCCCTTTACTGAACTGTGTCCACAAGCCTCCAAACAAAGCTTCACCTCTTACACTTCGGCAGGGGAGAAGTCCGGGAATTGAGCGCATGGGTGCCGCTTTGTGTCGCCATCTTTACTGCCCCATGCCTCGTTATCACTCGTCGCTCTCCCGGGACTGGACTTAGGGCCTAGGTTTCCTTCATTTACAGAATCAAGTAATCGCTTATCTTACAGAATGCCTTAATCAAGGTATACGGAAGAAATCAGCCTAAGAGAATTGTAGGAACCGTCCCCTGCCGATCACAGAGATGAGACTTTGGGCGTACTCTTTGTTACAGGACGGGGGAATGGTCCCTTGAGACCACATTCAGGTCTTCAGCTTGCCTTCAGCTAAGTCCTGGGAATCCACTCCTAGCCACACAAATGCACTGAACATCAGTCCGAGCTCTTCCCACCAGCTCGGAAGTTTTGCGGAGACACTTCCGGCTATGGCTGCCTTATGCAGGATCTCTGAGGGATGATGACAGGGGCAGGGCTCTGTGGGGACCCTGTCGTTTAGTGTTCTGCGGTCCCTGGGTAATCCTTTAGGGTCCTCACCATGCCGTCTGTTAGAGTCCGGGTCCCTTCGCCCTATGGACTTGAGTCCTCCAGCCCCCAAAACAAGCCCTCACCTCTCCGAGTCCCTAGTGGGGAGTCAGGGCACTGCTCTGAGCATCTCACCTTGACAGGAGGAGCGCCACTCTGTGAGCCTTCCTCCTTGGTGGCAGAGACCCTCTCATTAGCACTGATGGGCCTCATCTTCCCGGTGGTGATGGCCAAGACGCCACCCTCCTAAGAACTGGGGTTTCCATCCTGATAGAAAAAGTCCTTCCCTCGCTGAGACCAGACAGAAATGAAGAGGCTTCTCATCCCTATAACTCTGCCTGGAACCTCTGGGGTTAAGAATAGGGGCAGGGGTCTGCAAAGCCTCCTCATTTGTGGGTCTAGTGATACTTCTTCTTCACTCAGGGTTCTCACCATGATCCTGGCCAGTCCTGGGACCTGACCTTCCAACCTGAGATTCTTCCTCCTCTGAACCGAGGCCATTCTTCTTAGACTCAGATTTTGACCTCACAGAGAAGTACAAGGCTTCTAAGAGGGAATGTCCTGTCTGGGCATTCTAGGCCTGAGAGCAAGTTTGGGCAGGTCTCTGAATGACCTGTATTTTAGGGTTGTTGTCTCTCCAGTCCTCACTTATGGGGGCCCAAATTTTGTCTATCTCTTGGATTAAAGGATTCCTGGGGAAAACCACATCCCTGCAAACTCTGGAGCCGTGTCCCTAATGCAAACCTTACAGTTTCATGTCCCAGACTGGACCTGAAATGGGGAAAATAACACAGAAGGCAGGGGGCAGGATGGGGTGTGCTCCGAGAAAGAAATGCTGACCCATCCTTTCAGAAGTCAGGGTCAGTCTCTTTTCATGGCTTGTTTTAATGATTTACAGGCATACTTTTAAAACATTGTACTGCATGGAATCATGATTCACAAATACAGTGTTTTGTTACAAACTGAAAGTTTATGGTAACCATGCATTGAACGTGTCTATGGCACCATTTTCCCAGCATCATGTATTCACGTGGGGTCCCTTTTCCACATATTGTTCATTCTTTAAATATTTTAAACTCTTTCCTTATTTTATTTCTTATGGTGCTCTGATAAGTTGTCTTTGTTACTATTATAACTTTACAACATTTGTAAATTAAGATATGTGCAATTTTTAGACATCTTCTAATAAGTGTACAATAAGATTCACAACTTTTATAAGCACTGGGAATCCCCCAACTTCCTAATGATTTACTTTATAGCAGTTTTCACTTTATTGCAGTGGTCTAGAACCCAACTCACCATATCTGAGATATGAGTACAATTTTAAAGGAAAAAAGCCATCAAAGATGGTTTTGTGCTATTCTGATTGAGGTTATCTGACACTGCACAGAGAGATGATCTGACTGTCCCTGTCATCTGTTTCTCTTCCTTATTCCTGTCATTTCCGGAGGTAGCCTTCAAGGCTTTGTGCCTGAAGAAGTGCATTGTAATATATCCAGAGTCCTTACTTTTATCCCAAGATACATTTGAGTGGTAAGGAACACAGCTCTGCTGTAGGACAAGAGTATAACAGCATAGGATCTAGAGTAATTCAAAGAAGAATCTAATTCCAGGCCTATCAGTCACGAGTGTTCCCCAGCAAGGGCTCACTGCCTGATGCACATGGAAGCGAAGATTATGGAACGGGCTTTTGAGAGAAAAACTTTAATCCAAGGTGGAGTAGCAAGAAGACAGGAAGTCGGGCTCTCAAATCTGTCTCCTCAAGCCAGAGTTTGGGGTAAAATTAAAGGGTTTAGGAGAACTGCAAACTTGGAAGCTGATTGGCTAGTCTTGAATTAGTTCATGTGAGCTATTCATGCTGCTAGAAGCCAAATTGTCCCTATTGAAGGACTTCATACAGTTCTCCCATGGCAACATTCCTACTCTGAGAGTTGCACAGACTGAACCCTCTTGGTTCAGGGCTCATCCTGGAAACAGGGGCTCCTTTTTTGCACTTGTATAGTGCTGCCTCTAAAAATAACTCAAGGTTTGATTAATCGATAACCTGTTTTAAGGAGGAAAAACCAGTTTAAACTGGTCAGTGCTTTATGTTTCAATCCCCCCATTTCTCTTCGTACATTCTTCAAGCTTGTGGGAAACCATCCTCAATTTGGTTAATGAATCTCAAATTGTGTAGAAAATGATAATCCCAGGTCACAGATTTTGTACCAACAGGACTGGAGTGTTATATAAGCACTGACAACGTTGAATTAATTGGTATTTAAGAAAGGTGGTTATCAGAGGCTTTGTTTCCTTCACATGTGTCTTTACAGGATATTGCTTTAGATGTGGCATTTTGGTGGCTGCATGGAATTTATCACTACTGGGTCAGCTGTCTTGGCTTTTCCTGGCCACTCATCAGCCCAACCTGAGCTCTGCAGTTGAATGATTAATTTCTTCTACTGTAGGGCTCTTTCAAAATTAGTTTACACTTTGGCCAGCAAACAGAGCCTGGACCAACTGCCTTTAACCAATGCTTGCTGCCTCTTCCTAGCCTTCACGGATTGCAGTCGACATCAACCAGCAGTCTTATCAGGAACTTGAGGTCTCTGGATGAGGCAGAAATGTTGGCTTCCCCGGAAAACCCTTGCTTTCATGGGAGCTGTAGGAAGGCCTTCAGGGCTTGTCTTTCTGTGGCTCAGAGTGCTTTGTTCCTTTCTAGGAAGAAAATGGGCAAACTAGAGGCAGTGTCCCTTAATTTAGGACCCAATTCCATCTCCTAGGTTGGTTTCTGGGAGGAATTGGCTGTATGAATTCCCTGGAGAAACCACTGAGAAGAATGGACAGTCTCAAGGTGACCAGCTTGGATCGGAGGGTTCACTTAAAGAACCCTGAAAAGTTTTCCATTACATGTGGTTATCAAACTGTAGCTTGAAAGGCACACATGCTACCCAGCTTCCAAGGAATCTGTCCCACCAGTTCCAAGACTGGAGCCCATTTGGTCACAGGCTCCCAAAATTTCTGCCACCCCATGTGATGAGGAGAAGCTTGTCCTCAAAGAGAGTCCTATGGAAGTGCAGGCTCTGTCACACTCTGCACATAGAGAAACTTACCTAGTGAGGAGGAGGCTGAGATAGTGATTGCATGACATTGAAGAAAGTGAAAGAGGAAGCTGTCTTAGACTCAGGCAGCGCTAACTTTCAAAGAGCAACTGAGGAGCACACACGTTTAAACACCAATTTCCTCACTTCCTTTCTGCCCATGCTGGGGTTAAATCTTTCTGGTTAGTGACTGTGCCACGTGGGAAGACCACATCTACAACTAATATATATACATATATATATATATGCATACATAAATAGCAATAACCGAAAAACACCTACTGTATAACACAGGGAACTCTACCCAATAATCTGTAGTAATCTGTTTGAGAAAAGAATCTGAAAATGAGTGAATATGTGTATGTATAACTGAATCACCTTGTTATACACCTGAAACTAACACATTTTAAATTAATTATACCCCAAGAAAATGAAATAGAAAAATAATACAACCGTACCATCCAGCAATCATACTCCTGGGCATATATCCTGAGAAAATCATAATTGGAAAAAGGAACAATCACCCCAATGTAAATTGCAGCAATATTTACAATACCCAAGACAGGGGAGCAACCTAAATATCCATCAACAGAGGAGCAGATAAACACGTGGTCCAGAAATACAAAGGAATATTACTCAGCCACATGAAAGAATGCCATTTGCAAGAACATGAATGGACCTAGGGATTGTCATACTAAGTCAAGTAAGTCAAACACAACTCTACCCCTCATCTGTGGAATCTAGTTTAGAAAAGTGATAAAATGAACTTATTTACAAAACAGAAAACTTACGGATCCTGAAAATGAACTTATGGATACTAAAGGGGAAATGTAATGAGGGATGGATAAATCAGGAGCTTGGGATGAACTCACACACACACTATATATAAAAGAGATAACCAATAAGGACGTCCTGCATAGCACAGGGAACTCGAATTGATATTCTGTGAGGCCTATATGAGAAAAGAAACAGAAAATGAATTTATATATGTATAACTGAATTACTTTGCTATATGCCTAAAACTAACACAACATTGTAAATCAACTATACTCCAATAAATTTTCAAAAATAGTCTACCTGGGCATATATCTGAAGAAAACCATAATTTGAATAGGAACAAGCACCTCCATGTTCACTGCAGCACTGTTTACAATAGCCAAGACATGGAAACCACCTACAGGTCCATCAACAGATGAGAAAGACGTGATACCTGAATACAATGGAAGCATACTCAGCCATAAAAATGAATCAAATATTGCCATTTTTGGCAATATGGACGACCTAGAGATTTTCATCCTGAGTGAAGTAAGCCAGACAAAGACAAATACCACAGTATACTGCTCACAGGTGCAATCTAATTTTTTAAAATGACACAGATGGACTTATTTACAAAACAGAAACAGACTCACACAATTTGAAAACAGATTTATGGTTACCATAGGGGAAATTTGTGAGGAGGGATACATTAGAAACTTGAGATGAACATACACACACACAACCAGTATAGAAAATAGATAACCGAACAGGACCTCATATATAACAAAGGGAACTCTACTCAATATTCTGTAATAGCCTATATGGGGAAAGAATCTGGAAAAGATTGAATATCTGTGTAACTGAATCACTTTGCTGCACAGCTCAAACTAACACAAGACTGTAAATCAACAAATCTCCAATAAACTTAAAAAGAAAAAGAATATCCATCTGTAACAATACCGCTGTGCTGCCACCTTAGGCAAGGGGGAAAAACCCCATCACCTCCATAAAGCAATGTTTCCAGTCCAGGAGCAAGGTGTTTTATCTCCCGATTCAGAGGATCCTCATTCATTATAGGTTGAAAAAGTTTCACCACATTTATCCAATAGCCAACTCCTATTAGCCAATCCCAACACATTAAACAGTCAGACACAGACAAACATAGGCAATTAAATCCAAAGGCCTGGAACCTTAACCCAGTGTTCAGAGCTCTAACCCAATCATTTGAGCACCTCAGTAGCTCTAACCTCTGGCATTGTACTCTTAGGGTGGGTCTCTCAACCACGACTGTAGCCTTAGGATTCTAATCAGACAGAAGAAACTCTCCTAGGTGGGACTCTAACCCACAGTGTTGTTGTCGTTCTTCAATCAATCAGTCATGCCTGACTCTGCTTCCCAAAGGACTGCAGCATACCAGGCTTCCTTGTCCTTCACTTTTCCCTTGGGTTTGCTCAAACTCATGTCCATTGAGTCAGTGATGCCATCCAACTGCCTCTTCCTCTCTAACACACAGTTCTGATGACATTATTAGACTACAAGCACATTATAATTTCATATAGCACATTTAGTTCCAGGTACATTTTAACAAGTTTACTCACCCCAAAGATGTCTGGTCCAGGAGCTGTTTCCTTCCTTAAAAGGGAAAGGAGCCCAAGAAGCCAGAGGATCCCAGAGCACCATGGCTAGGAAAGAGGAACCCAAGAACCAACTCTAGACAAACCCAGTGTAGGTGGCCACTCAGGGTTGGTGTTGAAGGCCCACCAGGGGCTACAGTGTATCAAGCAGATTGTCACAAGTCCTAAATCTCAACTAGGCTGTCCAACTCACTGAACATGGGCTCACTGCCCAATGCTCAGAGAAGTCAATACTTATGGCAAGAGCTTTAGAGAAAAGAGCTTTACTGCAAGGCCAACGAATGCAGGAGGCAAGGTATCAAATCTCTCTTCAATCCAGGAGCCTGGGTGCAATCTAAGGGGTCATGGGAATTTCTAACTTGGAAGCTAATTGGCTAGTCTTGAATTAGTCCATATCAGCAACTCAGGTTACTGAAAGCCAGGTTTTCCTTATTGAAGGACTTCTCACTTTGTAAAAGGCCCTCGGGGCAACATTTCTCTTCTCTGAGTTTTGCAGACTGAAGACCTTGGCTTCGGGCTCATCCTGAGGTCCAGTGTTCCTTCTTGGACACATGTAGTTCTTTCTTTGTATGATGACTCAAGGTGTGATTAATCAACAATCTCAACAATCTATTTTGAGAAGGTAAAACCAGTTTAAGCTGGTCAATTGTTTCACATGCTGTTTCACTAGCCCCTTGAATTACAGCACATTACCCAAACTCCAAGACCAAGAAAATCACAGTGAACTAAAATGTTGCCTAGCAAGGACAATCGATTAATATTCACACCATAGGTTATAACATAGAATGTGCTTAAGGTAGACTCTTTCCCAGTTGGAAACAACTCAACGTTCTTAGAATTTTCGTCACTGACCAGTATCTTCCATCCCAGCTACCCTTTCATCTAAATAATGAGTATTGCCACGTATTTCAGTTCAGTTCAGTTCAGTCGCTCAGTCATCTCTGACTCTTTGCGACCCCATGAATCGCAGCACGCCAGGCCTCCCTGTCCATGTATTTAACTAGCAACAAAAAATCTAGAACTTGCCTAGAATTGGCCCAATTACACACAAGAGAAAATAATCAAGTACCTCCTTAAGGAGAGGTCTCTGGCTCCCTCAACCCAGGGTAAAGGTCACCAGGTCAGGAGACTGTGGATTCTCTGAGGCCCTCCATGTGCAGATCTGGCTGTGCTCATCACTCCCACTGTCTCTCTAGCCCACCAGGCAACTTGACTTAAAATGACCGCTCACTGACCGCTCTGCATTTTCCTAAAGCTCCAAACCTAGACAGTGTATTAAAAAATGGAGACATCAGTTTGCTGACAAAGGTCCCTATAGTCAAAGCTACTGTTTTTCCAGCAGTCGTGTATGGATGTGAGAGTTGGGCCAGAAAGATGGCAGAGCACTGAAGAATCGATGCTTTCAAACTGTGGTGCTGGAGAAGATTCTTGAGAGTCCCTTGGAAGCAAGGAGACCAAGTCAATCCACCCAAAAGGAAATCAACCCTGAGTATTCATTGGAAGGACTGATTCTGAAGCTGAAGCTCCAATACATTGGCCACCTGATGCAAAAAGGCAACTCATTGGAAAAGACCCTGATGCTAGGAAAGAAAGATTGGGGGCAGGAGAGGACAGGGCAGCAGAGGACAAGATGGTTGGCAGGCATCACTGACTCAATGGACATGAGCTTGAGAAAACTCTAGGAGACAGTGAAGGGCAGGGAGGCCTGTGAGCTACAGTCCACGGGGTCACAAAGAGTGGGACAAGACTTAATGACTGAACAACAACAAGGCTCCAAACTGCCTCACCGCAGGCCATTTACACTTGCTTTCAACTCCAACTGCATGCCCTCTTTACCCCTGCGTTTGACATCTTCATTCAGCAGTGCCCAAACTTTTTGGCACTAGGGACTGGGTCTGTAAAAGACAATTTTTCCACAGACTGGGAGTGGGGGATGGTTTTGGGGCAAATCAAGCACATTACATTTATTGTGAACTGGATTTCAAGTCTAAATGTTGGTGCTGATCTCACAGGCGGTACTGGTCCAAGACCTGAATGGTGGGGACTGCTGCTTTTGGTCATAGAGAGTATCTCACCATATTTTTATGTAATAGTACCTCCTCGATTCTAAAATCCAATGGGCAGCGGCTAGATCTTGTTTTGGTGGTGGTTGTTGTTCCATGTTTTGAAAAAAGAAAAAAAAATAGTCCACAGTACTAGTAAACATTCCAAAAGGCTCATTCTCAGAACTTCCCGGTGATCCAGAGGATAAGACTCCCTGCTCCCACTGCAGGGGGCAGGAGTTTGATCCTGGTTGGGGAAGGTCCCTCATGCTGCACATACCCCTGCACCCCAAAAAAGAGCTCCTTCTCAATTAATAATTGTGAAATAAATAAGAGAATAAGCATGTGGCCTAATCCATTAGAATTTGTCTTCAGTTCAGTTCAGTTCAGTTACTCACTCGTGTCCGACTCTTTGTGATCCCATGGAATGCAGCATGCCAGGGCTTTCTGTCCATCACTGACTCCCACAGTTTACTCAAACTCATGTCCATTGAGTCGGTGATGCCATCCAACCATCTCATCCTCTGTCATCCCCTTCTCCTGTCACCTTCAATCTTTCTGAGCATCAGGGTCTTTTCTTTTGAGTCTTTGCACTTTGCTCTTCACATCAGGTAGCCAAAGTATTGGAGTTTCAGCTTTGGCATCAGTCCTTCCAATGAATATTCAGAACTGATTTCCTTTAGGGTGGACTGGTTAGGTCTCCTTGCAGTCCAAGGGACTCTCAAGAATCTTCTCCAACACTACAGTTCAAAAGCATCAATTCTTTACTGCTCAGCTCTCTTTACAGTCCAATTCTCACATCCATACATGACTACTGGAAATACCATAGCTCTGAATAGATGGACCTTTGTTGGCAAAGTAATGTCTCTGCTCTTTAATATGCCATCTAGGTTGGTCATAACTTTTCTTCCCTGGGCCTTTATTCCCTGGTGACTCAGATGGTAAAGCATCTGCCTGAAATGCGGGAGACCCGGGTTCAATCCCTGGGTCAGGCAGATCCCCTGGAGAAGGAAATGCCAACCCACTCCAGTACTCTTGCCTGGAAAATTCCACGGACAGAGGAGCCTGGTAGGCTACAGCCCATGGGGTCACAAAGAGTTGGACACGACTGAGCGACTTCACTACACTTCACTTCAGGATGGTCATAACTTTTCTTCCCTGAAGCAAGTGTCTTTTAATTTCGTGGCTGCAGTCACCATCTGCAATGATTTTGGAGTCCCCCAAAATAAGTCTGTCAATGTTTCCACTGTTTTCCCATCCATTTGCCATGAAGTGATGAATTTATCTTACATTCCTAAATAATATAAACAAATCCAATTGTATAACATAATTTTTTAGAGGAAAAAGCAACATTCCATGGTATGTGTACACCATATATATATCCATTCATCGATCAAAGGACATTTAGGCTGCTTCCCTGTCTCGGTTATTGTGAAAAATGCTGCAACAAATATGGGAATACTAATATATCTTGGAGAGTCTAATTTTAACTCCTTTGGATAGATACCCAGAAGTGGTTTGCTGAATCATATGGTAATTCAATTTTTAATTTTTTGAGGAACCTCAATACTGTTTTCCACAGAGGATTTACCCATTGACATTCTCACTAACAGTATAAAAGAGCTCTTTTCTAAATTCTTGCACTTAATCAGCTTACTCTCTACTGGAGAGAGAGCAAGGCAATCAAAATTTCAAATTATTGTTGTGGTAAAAACATTTAACATTAAATCTACCCTTAAAATTTTAGGCACACAGTACAGTACTGTTAAAAACAGGTGCACTGTTTCACAGAGAATCTCTGGTATTTATTCGTTTTGCATAACTGAAACATTTTACCAAGTGGAAAGCAACTGCCCATTTCTCCCTCCTGTGGCCCCTCTGTGTTTCTATGTGATTAAGAATTTTAGATACCTCATATAAATAGAAGGATGCAGCATTTGTCCTTCTGTGACTGGCTTAGCTCATTTAGAATAATGTCCCTGTGGTTTCTCCATGTTGTCCCATATAACAAAATTTCTTTCATTTGTAAGGAGAAATTATAGCTCATTGTCTGTGTCTACCACATTTTCTTTATCCATTTATCTGTTGGTAGATATTTGGGTTGTTACCATATACTGGCTATTGTAAATAATGGTGCAATGAACACAGGAGTGAAGATGTCTCTTTGAGATACTGATTTCACTTCCTTTGGTGGGTTTGGTTTACACAAAACCCCCATGCAGTCCAAACCCTCTGTATTCTTTTGACCCTGCCCACATGTAACTACTAATAACCTACTGTTGACTCAAGACTTACTGATAAACAGTCAATGCATATTTTGTATACTATAAGTATTTTCTGCTGTATACTTATGCTAAAGTAAGCTAGAGACAACGAAATGTTATTAAGAAAATCATAAGAGAAAATATATTAATGGTACTGTGTTTATCAATACTACAGTAGTACAGCATCCATTTACAAGAATTGTCTGTCAGTACCTACATCTATTTTGTCTTACTGACACAAAAGACTATAGATACAAGACACTATATATCAAAACTGAAAACTTAATGTGAAAAGAAATTCATATTTAGTTACAGGTATAATGATTCAAGCATTGATCAGGAAGAAGCAGAAATATAATTGCTTTATAGTAGCCTAGTGGGGCTTTTGTGGTGGCTCAGAGGGTAAAGCAACTGCCTCCAATGCGGGAGACCCGGGTTCAATCCCTGGGTTGGGAAGATCCCCTGGAGAAGGAAATGGTAACCCACTCCAGTATTCTTGCCTGGAGAATCCCATGGACGGAGGAGCCTGGTAGGCTACAGTCCACGGGGTCACAAAGAGTCGGACAGGACTGAGCGACTTCACTTTCACTTTCACTTTCAGTGTACTTGATAGGATTGCTTCATGGTAGCTGAGAATATACAGTAATGAATGAATCACTAAAATTTTTTATATCATACACAACTATGGTCATATTTATAATAGAGTACTGATAACATTGTGACTTCAAGAGAAAACACCTGTGATGACAGGCTGATATGTGTTTATGTTTATCCATTTACAAGAGAGAGGTGGGATACAAGAAAGAGGTAGAACAATAATATAGTTCTTTGAAAGTAAATCATAAAACAGAAAAAATGAAAATATTATTACTTTTATATTAAATGTCACTCACCTTCTGCCTATGTAATGGTAGGCTATCCACTTCAATACAAGTCTTGCACGCTATGTTCTACTGGATGATTACTTAGGTGGTGGTGTTGATGATGGTGATGATGACACAGGAGCATCTCATAGAGTCCTTGGCATACAGTTATTGGCTCTTAGCAAACAGACACTCACACACATACTCAGCAGATGAGTTGATTACCCATATGGCATGACGATTAGTTACTACTCATTGAGTGGAAGTGGATCATCATGAATGTCTTCGTTCCCGACTCCTTCTTGCTGAGTAGGCTGAGGAGGAGGAGGAAGAGGAGGGCCTGACCTTGATGAGTGGCACAGATGGAAGAACAGAGGAGGTGGAAGGGAAGGCAAGAGAAGCAGACACACTCAGTGTACCTTTATGGAAATACATTGTAATTTTTGTCCAAACATTTTTAGTTTTCATTTCTCTAAAAATGTTTCTGTGTATTATCAGCCCTCCTTCCACCACTTGCTTTTGCTTCAGTGCCCAGATCACAGAAGGGTCCATGCCATACAAGAGTCAAAAGCAGTCTTGAGTCCTCTGAACACTTCTGCCAGATTGTCTAATGTCAATTTGGTTTCTGACACTGCTTCTTCTGCATCTTGTTCCTCATCATCCAGCTCTGGTTCAGAACCACTCATCTCCATCAAGTCATATTCTGTTAATTCCCCTGCCGCTCTCCCAACTTTGCATGCCATGTCCACAGTCTCTTTCATGATTTCCTCGACTGACTCTGTCACAAATCCTGTGAAGGCATGCACAACACCTGGACTGTTTTCTTTAGCGGGAATTTATTGTTTTGGTCTTTGGTGTTTTTTTTCTTTTTTTGGTCACAACAATCGCATCTTCAGTCATGTAATCCTTCCAGACTTCATGATATTCTATCAGGGTTCTCTTCTATACCACTGACAATAGAGTACCCTATGTAAGAAGCCTGAAAGGTCCTTTTGATCCTCTGATCTATAGAGATGGAGCTCTAAGTCCTCTGACTTAGAGATGTTGTGTTTAGAGGAAAGGAGACCACTTTGATTCCTTTGGTGTTGAACTCACGGGGTTCTTGGTGGCCAAAGGCATTATACAATATCAAAAGAATTTTAAAAGGCAGTCCCTTACTGGCAAGGTACTTCCTGAATTCAGGAACAAAGCACTGACAGAACCAATCCCCCTCAAGGGTTCATGCTGTCCAGCCTTCTTGTTGTACAACCGAAACACTGGGAGATGGTGTTTATTGTTTCCCTTTAAGGCTCAGGGTTAGCAGCTCTATAGGTCAGGGGACCTGATCATTTGCACAAAACCCTGATGACATTTGCACAAAATCATAAAATTAGCCTATCTCTTTCTGTCTCAAATCCTGGAGCTCATTTCCCTTCCTTACCAATGGATGTACTTTGGGGCATTTCATCCAGAACAGGGAATTTCATCTGCCTTAAAACCTGTCTAGACAGATCTCCTTTCTCCTCAGTGATTTTCTTTTGAAAATCTTATTGGAGTATATTTAATTTACAACGGTGTGTTAGTTTCAGGTATATTGCAAAGTGAATCAATTATTCATACCCATATATGCATTCTTTCAGAGAGTCTTTGGTCATATAACTTATCACAGAATATTGAGTTTCCTGCTCTATACAGTAGATCCTTGTTGGTTATCTACCTTATATACAATAGTGTGTATATGTTCATCCCAAGCTCCTGATTTACCTCTCCTTGCCACATTTTCTCTCGTTTCCTCTTTGGTAACCAGAAGTTTGCCTTTGATATGTGTTCAGTCTGTTTCTATTTGCTAAAGAAGTTCATTCGTGTAATTAAAAAAAAAAGAAAACTATATTTCCAGATGAGAACAAGATGGCAGAGGTATAGGTGGATGTGGAGTACATCTCTCTCCATGGATACATCAGGAATACACCTTCAGACACAGAAGTGCATGCAGAACATCAACTGAGAGTGAACAGGAGTACCTGACCAGCAGAAAAGAATATCTAGAACCACGCCAAACTCGATAGGAGGAAGGAACTAGGGGGGAAAACAGGGGTGTTAGTAGGACTGGACCTGCCCTCAGCGGGTGGGGGCACTGAAGGAAGGTTTGATCCCAACATCGGGGCAACTGTCTGAGTCAGAGAGGAAACATTAAGGCTGAGAGTGGAACAGCTGATCTGTGGCAGCTTAAATGGGTTGAGAACGACAATCCTTGCCGCTGCCACACACACCCCGAACTGGGACACAGGTCCCCTAGAAGGCACAATGGCTGGGAGCTGGAGTTTAGGGACTGTGGAGCAATCTCATGGCGAGAGCTGCTCTTGACTGTGGAGAGAACAACTGAGGTGATGTGAGACAGGAGATTGTGGTGGGCAATGCCTGTGGAGGAAAGACAGGCAGCCGTGGAAGTAAGGCGATACTACTGAGTCACATGTAGAGGGTGGCTGCTGCTGCTGCTAATTCACTTCAGTCATGTCCAACTCTGTGTGGCCCCGTAGATGGCAGCCCGCCAGGTGCCCTGTCCCTGGGATTCTCCAGGCAAGAACACTGGAGTGGGTTGCCATTTCCACCTCCAATGCATGAAAGTGAAAAGTAAAACTGAAGTCGCTCAGTCGTGTCCGAGTCTTAGAGACCCATGGACCGCAGCCTACCAGGCTCCTCCGTCCATGGGATTTTGCAGGCAAGAGTACTGGGGTGGGGTGCCAGTGCCTTCTCTGGACTAACCCTAGTGAGTATCAAATAGTGAGAACTCACACAGAAGAAACCACCTGAATACAAGAACCAGCATCACCCAACCACCTGTAGCACCCTGAGCAGGACACTTCATCTAAACAACAAACAAATCAAAAAGACAAACCCAATCATCAGCAGACAGGATTACCAACCTTACCCAGCCTTGCCCATCAGAGGAAAAACAAACAAACAAGAAATCTAAGCACAAAACTCACCATATACAAGGTTACACAAACCACTGGACCAACATAGGAGGGCATGAATCAAAAGGAAGAAAGAATTCAGCCTTGAAGCCTGGGAAAAGGAGACTTCAAACACAATAAGTTAAAAAAAAAAGAAAAAGCAGAGAAATACTACAGAAGTGAAGGAACAAAGCAGAAACACAGAAGTCCAAATAAATGAGGAGGAAATAGTCAAACTACCTGAAAAAAATAATTCAGAATAATGAGAGTGAAGATGATCAAAACCCTTGAAAACAAAATGGATAAAATTCAAATATCAACCAACAAAGTCCTATAAGAATCAAAGAATTAGCATACTGAAACAAACAAGACAATTACTGAAATTAAAATATGCTGGAAGGAATAAAGAGCAGAATATCTGAAGCAGAAAAAGGAATCAGTGAGCTGGAAGATAAAATGGTGGAAATACCTTCTGAAGAGCACAATAAAGTAAAAGTAATGAAAAGAACTGAGGATAGTCTCACGCACCTCTGGGACAATATCAAACGTACCAACAGTCGAATTATAGGGGTCCCAGAAGAAGAAGAGAAAAAGAAAGGGTAGGAGAAAATTTTGCAAGAGATTATATTTGAAAATTTCCCTCACATGGAAAAGGAAATAGCCAATCAAGTCAAAGAGGTGTAGAGTCCCATACAGGATAAATTCAAGGAGAAACATGCCAAGATACATACTAATCACACTAACAAAGGTTAAACACACAAAAACGAATATTAAATGCAATAAGGGAAAAGCAACACGTAACATTCAAGGTAAACCCCATATGTTTAATAGCTGATCCTTCAGCAGAAACTCTGCAGGCCTGATGGGAATGGCAAGAAATATTTAAAGTACTGAAAAGGGAAAATCTACAACAAAGAGTACTGTACCTGGCAAGGATCTCATTCAAGATTGATGGAGAAATAAAAAGCTTTTCAGACAAGCAAACGTTAAGAGAATTCAGTACCAGCAAACCAGCTTTACAACAAGCGTTAAAGGGACTTATACAGTCAAGAAATACAAGAGAAGAAAAAAGGTCTACAAAATCAACCCCAAACAATGAAGAAAATGGCAATAGGAACATATATATCAATACTTACCTTAAATGTAAATGGATTAAAGGCTCCAACCAAAAGACACAGAATGGCTGAATGGACATACAAACAAGACCCATATATATGCTGTCTACAAGTAACACACCTCAGACCTAAAGACATATATAGACTGAAAGTGAGAAAATGGAAAATGATTCCATGCAAACGGGAAGCAAAAGAAAGCTAGAGTAACAATCCTCATGTGAGACAAAACAGACCTTAAAATAAAGAAGTTTACAAGAGATAAGAAAGGACACTACATAATGATCAAGGGGTCAATCCAAGAGGAAGATGTAATGATTGTAAATATCTATGCACCCAACATAGGAGCACCTCATACATGAGACAAACACTAACAGACATAAAACGAGAAATTGAAAGTAGCACAAACATAGTAGGAGACTTTAACACCCCACTCACACCAACGGACAGATCATCAACAGGAAATTAATAAGGAAGCACAAGTCTTAAATGACAAATTCGATGAGATGGATCTCATTGACATTGTCAGGACATTCCATCCAAATGCAGAAGAATACACCTTCTTCTCAAGGGCACATGGAACATTCTCTAGCATAGACCACATCGTGGGGCAAAAATCAAACCTCAGTAAATTTAAGAAAACTGAAATCATATCAAGCATCTTCTCTGGCCACAGTGCTATGAGACTATATATGAATTACAAGAAAAAAACCGTAAGAAACAATAACACATGGAGATTACACAACACGTAAATATCCAACAGGGTACTTAAGAAAGCAAAAGAGAAAACGAAAAATTTCTAGAAACAAATGACAATGGAAACATGACAACTCAAAACCTATGGGATGCAGCAAAAGTAGTTCTAAGAGGGAAGTTTATAGCAATACAATCCTACCTCAAAAAACAAGAAAAACATCAGACAGACAATCTAACTTTACACCTAAAACAACTGGAAAAGAAGAACAAAAAATATCCCGAAATTAGTAAAAGCAAAGAAATCATAAAGATCAGAGCAGAAATAATTGAAAAAGAATGGAAAGAAACAACAGTAAATACTAATAAATGTAAAAGCTGGTTTTTTGAGAAGATAAAATTGACAAACCTTTAGCTAGACTCATCAAGAACGAAAGGGAGAAGAATCAAATCAAACAAATTAGAAATGAAAATGAGAGGTTACAACAGATAATGTAGAAATAGAAAGGATTATAAGAGGCCATTGAACAACTGTATGGCAATAAAATGGATAACCTGGAAGAAATGGACACATTCTTAGAAAATTCAATCTTCCAAGACTGAAAAGGAAGAAATAGAAATTATGAACGACCCAGTTACAAGCACTGCAATTGAAGCTGTGATAACAAACCTTCCAAAAAACAAAAGCCCAGGACCAGATGACTTCACAGGAAAATTGCATCAAACATTTAGAGAAGAGCTAATGCCTATACTTCTAAAACTCTTTCCAAAAATTGCAGAGCAAAGAACACTTCCAAGCTCATCCTACAAGGCCACTATCACCCTGATAACAAACCAGAAAAAGACAACACCAAGAAAGAAAACTACAGGCCAATATCAGGGATGAATATAGGTGCAAAGTCCTCAACATAATTTTAGCAAACAGAATTCAGCAACACATCAAAAAGCTCATACACCATGATCAACCTGGGTTTATTTCAGAGATGCAAGAATTCTTCATTATACGCAAATCAATCAATGTGATACATCATATAAACAAATTGAAAGATAAACACCAATGATAATCTCAAGAGATGCAGAAAAAGCCTTTGACAAAATTCAGCACCCATTTATGATTAAAACTCGTCAAAAAATGGGCACAGAAGGAAACTACCTCAACATAGTAAAGGCCATATATGATAACTCTACAGTAAATATCACTGTAAGTGGTTAAAAACTGAAAGAATTCCCCCTACAATCAGGAACACGGCAAGGGTGTCCACTTTCACCATTATTATTCGACATAGTTCTGAAAGGCCTAGCTCCAGCACTCAGAGAAGACAAAGAAATACAAGGAATCCAGATCAGAAAAGAAGTAAAGCCCTCACTGTTTGCAGATGACATGATACTGTACGTAGAAAACCCTAAAGATAGTATCAGAAAATTACTAATACTAATCAGTGAATTTAGCAAAGTTACAGGATACAAAATCAATACACAGGAATCAGTTGCATTTCTATATACTAATAATGAAAAATCAGAAAGGCAGATCAAGGAATCAATCCCACTTACCATTGCAACAAAAAGAATTAAATATCTAGGAATACACTTATCTAAGGAGACAAATGACTGTACACAGAAAATTGTAAGACACTGATGAGAGAAATCAAAGATGACATAAAAAGATGGAAAGACATTCCACGTTCCTGCATAGGAAGAATCAATATTGTGAAAATGACTACATGACCAAACACAATCTACAGATTCAGTGTGATACCCATGAAGTCACCAATGGAATTTTTCACAGAACTAGAACAAAACATTTCACAATGCATATTGAAACATAAAAGACCCCAAAGAGCCAAAGCAGTCTTGAGAAAGAACTATGGAGATGGAGGAATCAACTTTCCCGATTTCAGATTCTACTACAAAGCTACAGTCATCAAGACAGTGTGGTACTGGCACAACAACAGAAATATAGACCAATGGAACAAGATAGAAAGCCCAGCAATAAACCCATGCACCTGTGGGTACCATGTATTTGACAAAGGATGCAACAATATACAGTGGGGCAAAGACAACCTCTTCAATAAATGGTGCTGTGAAAACTGGACAGCTACGTGTAAAAGAATAAAATTAGAACACTTTCTAACACCATAGACAAAGATAAGCTCAAGATGGATTAAAGAACTAAATGTAAGCCCAGAAACTATAAAACTCTTAGAAGAAAACATAGGCAGAATTCTCGATGACATAAATCAAGCAAGGTCCTCTATGTCCCACCTCTCAGAGTAAAGGAAATAAAAATAAAAGTAAACAAGTGGGACCTGGTGAAACTTAACAGCTTTTGCACAGCAAAGGAAACTATCAGCAAGGTGAAAAGACAACCCTCAGAATGGGAGAAAATAACAGCAAATGAAACAACTAAGGATTAATTTTAAAAATATAAAAGCAGCTCACACAACTCAATACCAGAAAAACAAACAACCCAATGAAAAAGCGGAAAAAGACCTAAACAGACATTTCTCCAAAGAAGACATATAGGTGGGTAAGAAACACATGAATAGATGCTCAAAATCACTCATTATTAGAGAAACGCAAATCAAAACTACAATGAGCTATCGCCTCACACTAGTCGGAATGGCCATCATCAAAAAGTCTACAAAAAGTAGAGGCTGGAGAAGGTGTGGAGAAAAGGGAATGCTCTTGCACTGCTGGTGGGAATGTAAATTGATACAGCCACTATGAAAGACGATATAAACATTCCTTAAAAATCTAGGAATAAAACCACCATATGACCCAGCAACCCCACTCCCTGGCATATACCCTGAGCAAACCAAAATTGAAAAAGACACATATACCCATTGCTCATTGCAGCACTATCTACAGTATCTAGAACATGGAAGCAACCTAGATGTCCGTCAACAGATGAATGCATAAAGAAGTTGTGGTACATATACACAATGGAATATTACTCAGCCATAAAAAGGAACATATTTGAGTCAGTTCTAATGAGGTGGATGAACCTAGAGCCTATTATACAGAGTGAAGTAAGTCAAAAAGACAGAGATAAATATTGTATTCAAAGGCATATATACAGAATCTAGAAAAATGGTACAGAAGAATTTATTTACAGGTCAGCAATGGAGACCAAGAAAGCTAATGGAGGTGACGGAATTCCAGTTGAGCTATTTCAAATCCTGAAAGATGATGCTGTGAAGGTGCTGCATTCAGTATGCCAGCAAATTTGGAAAACTCAGCAGTGGCCACAGGACCAGAAAAGGTCAGTTTTCATTCCAATCCCAAAGAAAGGCAATGCCAAAGAATGCTCAAACTACCACACAATTGCACTCATCTCACACGCTAGTAAAGTAATGCTCAAAATTCTCCAAGCCAGGCTTCAGCAATACGTGAACCATGAACTTCCATATGTTTAAGCTGGTTTTACAAAAGGCAGAGGAATAAGAGATCAATTTGCCAAAATCTGCTGAATATTTGAAAAGCAAGAGAGTTCTAGAAAGACATCTATTTTTGCTTTATTGACTATGCCAAAGCCTTTGACTGTGTGGATCACAATAAACTGTGAAAAACTCTGAATGAGATGGGAATACCAGACCCCCTGACCTGCCTCTTGAGAAACCTATATGCAAGTCAGGAAGCAACAGTTAGAACTGGACATGGAACAACAGACTGCTTCCAAATAGAAAAAGTGGTATGTCAAAGCTGTATATTGTCACCCTGTTTATTTAACTTCTATGCAGATTACATCATGAGAAATGCTGGGCTGGAAGAAGAACCAGCTGGAATCAAGATTGCCAGGAGAAATATCAATAACCTCTGGTATGCAGATAACACCACCCTTATAGCAGAAAGTGAAGAAGAACTGAAGAGCCTCTTGATGAAACTGAAAGAGGAGAGTGAAAAAGTTGGCCTTCACCCCCATTTTCCTAAAGTTCAACATTCAGAAAACTAAGACCATGACATCTGGTCCCATCACTTCATGGCAAATAGATGGGGAAACAGTGGCTGACTTTCTTTTTCTGGGCTCCAAAATCACTGCAGATGGTGATTGCAGCCATGAAATTAAAAGATGCCTACTCCTTGGAAGGAAAGTTATGACCAACCTAGACATCATATTAAAAAGCAGAGACATGACTTTGTCAAGAAAGGTCCATCTAGTCAAGGCTATGGTTTCTCACATGTACAGATGTGACATTTGGACTATAAAGAAAGCTGAGCACTGCAGAATTGATGCTTTTGAACTGTGGTGTTGGAGAGGACTCTTGAGAGTCCCTTGGACTGCCAGGAGATCCAACCAGTCCATCCTAAAGGAGAACAGTCCTGGGTGTTCATTGGTATGACTGAGTTTGAAGCTGAAAGTCCAATACTTTGGCCACCTGATTCAAAGAGCTGACTCATTTGAAAAGACCCTGATGCCGGGGAAAATGGAGGGCAGGAGGAGAAGGGGGTGACAAGGGATGAGATGGTTGGATGGCATCACCGACTCGATGGACACAGCTTTGGGTGAACTCCAGGAATTGGTGATGGACAGCGAGTCCTGGCATGCTGCAGTTCATGGAGTTGCAAAGAGTTGGACATGACTGAGCGACTGAACTGAACTGAACTGAATGGAGAAACAGTCATAGAGGATAGACTTATGGGCATGGGGAGAGGGGAGGAGAGGGTGAGATGTATGGAGTGCGTAACATGGAAACTTACATTAATGTGTGTAAAATATATAGCCAATGGGAATTTTCTCTAAGTCTCAGGAAGTTAAAATGGGGCTTTGTATCAATCTAGAGGAGTGGGATGGAGAGGAAGATTGGAGTAAGGCTCAAAAGGGAGGGGATATATGTATACCTATGGCTGATTCATGTTGAGGTTGGATAGAAAACAACAAAATTCTGTAAAGAAATTATCCTTCAATTAAAAAAATTATCTTTCCACATGAATGGTGTGATCTCTTTTTCTGACTTCACTTAATATGAAAATCTCAAGGATGTCCTGTCTCCACTTTTGCTCAACATGAGTTCAGAAATACTAGCTGTCCCAATCAGAGACGAGAAAAATAGAAAGGAATCCAAGTTGGAAAAGAAGTGAAACTGGCACTGGTTGCAGATGACATGATACTAGATATAGAAAAGCCGAAAGGTGCTCCCAGAAAACAACTAGAGCTCATCAATGAATTGGTAAATTTGCAGGATACAAAATTAATACCCAGTGATTTTCTTAATGGCATCTGGGAATGCATCTGTTGCCTGTTGATTTTGCGAAAGCTACTTCTCCTATTCTTTTGATAATTTACATCAAACTTCTTTCTAGTGTTGTCAGGCCATCCCTTGCTGCCATTCAATTCTCCAGCTCTAGATCCTTCACCCCCATTTTGCTTTAGGTTGTCATAATGACTTTGATTTTTCTTCAATCATATCAGAGTCTATAGATATGCCTTGCTTATAGCAATCCTGCACCCATATACAAGCTATATTTTCAACATAAGATAAAAAGATATTTCCCCAAAAGCACAAGGTTTTCACACCTGCTGGTGTAGCTGAAGTGATGGCTTCTTAAATTTCCTGCTCTTTTTCTTACAGTGGTCCTTGTGCTGGATTCATTCATCTTGAAATGGTGGCAACTACAACTGCAGACCCAAACTGTGGTACATAACAAGCAATTCAACTTTTTTGCATAATGTCGTGACTTCTCTCTGCTTCTTGAGAGCACTTCCAGCACCACTAGGGGCACTTCATATGAGTCCTATCATGTTATTCAAGGTTTACAATATCATGGTAAACACAATGAGAACTACCTGAGAACCACTGGTGGTCAGATTTTTGAGATCATAACTTACTACCGAAACTGCTCATCAGGGATGAATAGTGCTATTCATGGTCCATAAGTTGTGTGTGTGCGTGTGCGCATAACTTTTGATAAATTTAAGCTTTTCATATTTGTGTATATTTTATGGTAGTGAGTGATAAAATAGACTAGTATCTACATAAATTTTATGCATTCATGATGCCTTTTTCTTAATCTTTATTTATTACTAGGCTATGTGATTCACCTGTTTTTTCAAGTCATCTCAAATCTCTGAATAGTTTTCAGTGTATTTATTGAAAAAAATTCGTCTATATGTGGACCTGCACAGTTCAAATTTGTGTTGTTCAAGGGTCAACTGCATACAAGGAGGTGGCAATGCTGAGCCGTACGATAGTTACATTTGTGATTTTCTGAGGAACCTCCACACTGTTTTCCATAGTGGCTGTGCCAATTTATATTTCCAGCAACTGTGTACAAGGGTTCCCTGTTCTCAACAGCCTTGCCAAAACATGTTATCACTTGGCTTTTTGATAATAGCTGTGCCAACAGGCATGAGGTGATGTCTTACTGTGGTGTGGATTGTCATCTCCCTGATGGTTAGTGATGCTGAGCTCCTTTTCATATAGCTGCTGGCCATTTGTATGTCTTCTTTGGAAAACGTTTAGGTTCTTTGCTCCTTTTTTAGTGATTTTCAATTAATTAGTCTGTCATAGAGTTGTCTGAGTTCCTTTTATAAGATATTAATTTATGAGATATATGGCTTGCAAACTCTTTCTCCTAATCCACCTTTTCATTTAGTTGACTGTTTCCATTGCTATACAGAATCTTATTAATTTGATGGAGTGCCATTTAGCTTTGTTTTTCTTGCCTGTGTTTCTGATGTCAAATTGAAAAACAAAACAAAACAAACAAACAAAAAAACAAAAAAAATTCCCTGGAACACTGCCAAGACAAATGGCAAGGAGTTCTCCCCTATGTTTTCTTCTAAGTGTTTTTAGGTTTCTGGTCTCATTTTTAAGTCTTTAATCCAGTTTGCATTTTTTGAGTGATGTAAGATACAATTCAAGTTTAACCGTTTTCATGCAAATATTCAGTTTTCTCGACACTATTGGGTGACTGAGGATACCCTTTTTTCACTGTGTATTCTTAGTGCCTTTGTCAAAGATGACTTGACTTTATGTGCATGGTTGTATTCCTAGGCTCTATTCTGTTCTATTGGTCTGTGTGTCTATGTATACGCTGGTATCACACTGTCTTGAACAAAGGCAAGAAGTGCCAGGCTTCCACCTTTGCTCGTCTTTCTCAACATTATTTTGTCTATTCAAGGTCTTTTGTGGTTTCATAAGAATTTTACCATTTCTATTTCTCTGGAAAATTCCAGTGGAATTATGACACACAGTACATTAAGTCTGTAGATCACTTTGGGCAGGATGGATACTTTCACAGTATGGCTTCTTCCAATTCATATACTTGGGGCATCTTTTTATTTGTGTCTTTTCCAACTTCTTCCATCAGTGTCTTGTTGCTTTCAGTGTAGAGATATTTCACTTCCTGGATTAAACTTATTTCTAAGTATTTTATTCTTTTTGACATTTTTGAAGTAGAACTGTTTTCTTATTTTCTTTTTCAGATAGTTTGTTGCTGGTATTTAGAAACACAACTCATTTTTCTGTGTTATTTTGTGTCCTGTACCTTTCTTGAATGCATTTCTTAGTACTAACAGGACTGAAACTCAAATCAGTCACCACACTGACACTTCCCCCTACCAAGAAATGTCACAATCTCTCTTGGTACCCAGCTGTACCAGCCCGAGACAGGGGGTGATGCCAAAGAGTCAAATTGCTGTGCTTACACATTTCAAGTGCAGCTGATGTAAATTTTATGCTTACCTATTGTACTGCAATTTCTTAATTGGGTTCTAGACCTTCTATAAAGGTATTTTGTTACTTATAGAATTTTAAAATCTGGGTTGCTGTGGGGAAACAGGGGCTGGGAATTCCTGCTCCACTGTATTGCAGATGCCACACACTCAAGACCCTTTTCGTTATTTCCTGATATCAACAATTTCACCTAGTCTTCATTCACAATGGTAAGAAACTCCCAATACTCTTGACATGTTATCTTGCTCTGAATCACAAAGAGAGACTCAAGGATTTCCAATTCGTTATAGAAAATACCAAAACCTTTATACTTATACTGAAATGCAGTAATAAATGGGATATACTTTGTTCATAAACACAGATATGGAAGTAAAAGAGACCTTGAATGACAAGGAAGTATATTTCAATACTATGAAAAAGAAAGCCCTAAGCAGAAAAAGATACATCTCCCAGTTACTGAGGTCAAGCAAGAACAAAAAAAGACATAAAATGTATTCCCTTAATCTCCATCTTGGCACTCAATTAGTTCAAATACTTCCTTCTCTTTTCAACCTCAAGATGAAGGATCTGTCCTGGATGTCACTATGTGGGAGGAGCAAGAGGACTGAGATCTGGAACGTGCCCTGCTCATGGCAGTAGCACTCTCTCTTAGCTCTCGAGGCCTCTCTCTACCTCATCCTATGATGGAATTCAGGACCTCCAAGGGCTGACAGAACGAAGTGGATGCTACAGAACCCCAGCGGTTCTGGGTCGCTATTTCTTTCACTTCTTTGTCAGGGGCTTCACATATATATTGGACAAGTCCTGCTTAGACCAAAGGTTTCAAGTCCCTGACAACTCTACTGTGACAACAGGGAAAAGAGATGTTCACCTTGAGATCTCTCCCTGGAACCTTCTTACGCCTAATATTCTTGGGGGTGCTTTCCTCAGTCCAGACATATGGGTGTCCTCCTATAGGCCCTTACCCCTTTGATTAAAGGCTTCTTGGGGAATGCCACATCCCTGAAAAGCCCCGATCACTTTCCCTGCTCCAAACTTGCAGAGAATGAATCCCTGTCCTAGGAGTGATAAGAGATGGGAAATATATGGCATAAGTAAGGGGGGCCAGGTAGAGGCCTGCGAGAGAAACAAAACGTGGAAACCTGTCCCTTCTCTCCTTCAGCCAGATTTCTCAGGCAACCTCTAATAAATAAACTTTATATTTTAGATCTAACAGAGATTTCTTTATACAAAGAAATGGCTATGTGATGATTGTTTTGTGAGTCCTTGATCTTTTAAGCTTATCTGAAACCTCATATGTATGCATAGATGATCTTAATACCAGCAAATATTATCTCTTTCGTTCCTCTCTTCATATGTCACATTTGTTATGGCATTATTATTATTATTGCTCTGGCCATGTATTAGAATGTAACTGTTTAAACCTAGAGTCTTGCTTCGTTTTGCTTCCAATATATTTCGCAATAATGAGAAGAAGGTAATTAAGGGTACAAGGTCAGCTCAGGCTTGCAGGAGTGAGAGGGTGAGCTTTAGAATAACTCAGATCAGGGGGCTATGCCCATCCCTGTCACTTAAGCAGCTATGAGAAGTTTGTCACACCATTAAACTCTCTGAGAGAGCCTTGGGCTCTTTAACTCTGAAGGGAGTTTGGCAAGGCCTGCCTGGAAGGACTGGTGGCATGTGGTGGTAACTGTAAAGCATCTGCCACAGTGCCTGGCAGGCACCATATCCCTCCTTTCTCATGACTGGTGGCTGTACTTTCCAACGAAGACCTGGCCTCCCTTAGGCCTGATATAGGGCTTCCCCGGTGGCTCACCAGTAAAGTGTCCGCCTGTGATACCGCAGTTGCAGGAGATGCAGACTCAGTCTCTGGATCAGGAAATGCCCTGGAGGAGGAAATGGCAACCATCCCCAGAATTCTTCCTTGGAATACCCCATGGACTAAGGAGCCTGGTGGGCTACAGTCCATGGAGTCACAAGAGAGTCCGACATGGCTTAGCAATTCAACAAGAAGAAGGAGGCCTGGTATAAAGATGTGAGGGAGAGCCTTGCCTGACAGTCTTCCCCTGAGCTTTCTAGAACTGACATCAAAGGGCAGGGCATGACTCTCTTTAGTCCCCTCTATTCAGGGATGAGTAGACCCCTCAACCTTCACTTGAACTTCACAATTTGACTTCTGGTGAGGCCTGGGGAATCCACTCCTTCTTGACCTGAGGCCTACCTCCTCATAGTAAGACCCATACGTCCCTGTGAGCCTGGAGGAGGAAATAGGGTGGCCTTATCTAGCCACCCCTGCCCATAGTCTCACAAGAATGAAAGCTATGGCAAGCTCCTTGAGGATGATAGACGGTTCCTCTCAGGGTCCCAAGTCAGGGTCCAAAATTTGACTCTTAGCCAAGCCCAAAACTCCCCCCTCTGTTGACATGGGACCACCACCATCAGACCAAAACCCCAACTTCCCTGCTATTACACAGTCAGAACTGAAGGGGCCCTTGGCCTGACAACTCTACCTGTGGCCTTCTGGTCTGACAGTAGGGAAGATTCTGTAGGCCATCCTGGTATGTGTGTTTAAACAGTTTTACCGTCCTCACCCTGACTTGGAAATAACCTGGAAATATTCATAAACTGGAAATATTCCCTGGTTTGCCTTAAGGCTTCTCCCCTCAGGCCCCCAATTCCCCGAGACCCCCAAGGAAGAAGTGGAATTTGCCTCATCGGTCCACCACAACCTGTGGTCTTCCGAGGCTAACAGCAGTGGAAGGAATATGTTCTACCCCTATTGTTTTGAGACAGATGGTCTTTTCAGTCATCAGGGACCTTGCCTTCTGGTACAATCTGGAAATCGTCCTTCTGTTGAGCTGTGGCTGTTCCTGTTGACCGGGATGAGGTTCCTTCCCTCCACGAGCCGCTCTGGGAGGAAGTGAGTAGGACTCACCATGACACCAGGCCTAAGTGGCAGAGTCTCAGGCCAGATAAGGAAAGTGCCCTCCATGGCCCCCTTCCTTCTGGGAGGGATCCTTCGTTGTCAGCCAGTGCCATCAGTTGACTCCTGTTCAGAACTCGGTACCCGACCTCAACTGAATGCGGCCTCCTGCACTTGTCCAGGGACTGTAAGGCCCTGAAGCCATTTGCCTTCAGAAAATGAGGGATAAACCTAGTCTGAAAGTCCTGCCTGTTCCCCCCAAGGGCCCATTACATTTGCAGGAATTTCTAAGAATTTCTCTGTAGCGGGGTAGTTGCCTGCTGCACTCCTCAGACAAGTTTGTGCCACTCTCATACCTGGCATTTCCACTCTCTCATGAACAGCCAGTCTATAAACGACGGTCCTCACCTCCTTGACACAAACTAGGCAGAAGTCTGCGGGCCCTTGAGCTGACCAGCACTTCCCTCTGCCTCCCAGGGCTCACTGGACAAGATGGGCTAAGTGTAGCCCTGTTGGCTGTGAGTTGAGGGGCTTCCATGTCCATACGCTGGGTCTTCACTTTGACTCTGCACCCTTCCTGGGGCTGCTCTATCCTCTGCTGATTCCCAAAGTCCCTACTTTTCAGGGACCTGAGTTGAAAGTGTTAACCACAGCAGCCCACATCGTTCTGGACTTCATGGGCTTGCCAGTGAGGACAAGCATATCTTTACAGGTTCCTACTATGTGGCTGCATCTTTCCCTCACCCTCATTCAGGTTTCTCACTGGCAATTCTGAGAGATTGATCCTATCTCCTCTCCCAACTTCAGAACTCTGCACCGAGACCAAGTTACTCAGGTCTCAGAGGCCTGAAAAATATGCGAGGCTATGCTTAGCCTAACAGGTCTGAGATCCCCTGTGACTGAGAGCAGTTGGGAGTGTTATTTCAGTGATCAACCCCCATATTCTGGGGTGTTCCTCTCCTCAATCCTCCAACATGGGGTCCTCATCTTGCTTTCTGGGTCTTGGATTAAAGGCTCCTGGGGAAATTCCACATCTCTGCAAACCCTGGAGCCATGCTTGCTCTGCAGTGCTACAGAGAATGAATGGGTCCTTTTCCCAGGAGTGATAGGAGATGGAGAAGCTACAGCCAAAGGCAGAAGTCCCAGGATGGTGGTCATCCGTCAGGGAAAAATGGTACATCAATCTATCTCATCAGCCAGGGGAAGGTTCTCACTTCATTTCTGTTCTGATAGATTTACTTTCTACAGACAAGAGACTGTAGGCATGATATGGACAGCCCATGGTCTTCAGAGGTTATCTCACACGGCTAATGCACATGCTAATACTGTCACCGAATATTGTCTCTTTCATTAATCTATGAGTAATGAATAAGGGATACATATTTCTGGTTGAATATATTTGGTATTCTTACTGCTCTGGCTACACATTCTGATCCAGTAGCTTGAGCACAAGGGCATTCTTTTTTATCACCTAGGACAAATTTTGAAGTATTGAGAAAAACACTGAAATAAAACATACATGGTGGGGACTTTCCTAGTGGTCCAGTGGCTAGTACCCCAGGCTCCCACTGCAGGGGTCCCAGGTTCCATCCCTGGTCAGGGAAGTAGACCCCATGTGCTGCAACTAAGAGTCAGCACAGCGAAATAAATAAATAAGAAAAAGGAAATGAAATATCAAATCTTAAAAGTACTTGTTTAAAAAAGACAAGAGTATGTCTCAGGGTCGGGGAAGAAGAACAGTATGTATGCTACAGTAGTTTAGAGCAGGAGTCTAGTTCCAGCTCTGTCAATGACCAGCCTTAAGTATTTTGGCACAAAACGCAACTCTGACTCTATGAGCCTCGGGCCCTCCACTGTGAAGTGAGTTTTATAAACCCTGCCATGTCAGGCTGGTGGAATATATGTATTTATGGAAAGCATCTAACACAGCAGCTGTATCTATTGAGAAATTAGAGGCAATTCAGTTATTATGATTACCTTGACCTCAGATATTACATCAGCTGGGTTTCTCTTTTTGCATCTATCAGATGTCAGAAACTATGCAGCATTCTAACTGAAAGAAAAATAAAAATGACCCCACCTCCCCAATCAGCCAAAATTCTGCTTAGCAATGAAACCAAAGTAATATATTCTCTCCACTCCCTCTTTACCCTGCTTCGTTCTTGTTCTTCTTGAAATAGAGAGTATCTCAGCCTCTTCTGTAGAATAACAGCTTCCCTGGAAACTATAATTGAATGGGCAGACTGGGAGTTTCTTTGACCAAACAGCGCCAGTACAGGCCTAAAAGACTTCTTTGAAGCAGATGCTCAATTAATGTTTGTGTAAAAGAAGAGCCACAAATAAATCATTTGCTATAATTTATATTCTCAAACATTCTTGAAAACCATAAGCAGATCCAAGGATATATCTTATACATTTACAAAAAAGGAGACTATAACAGAGAGTAAAGCAAAGCAAAAATTGAAGAACTTTCAGCTCTCTCTCTATGTATCTATGTTCTGAGCTTCTATTAGTGTGGTGTCTTTCACATTTCTAAGGCTATTCTTATCCTAAAGTGATGTTATTCTCATCCGGGATCACAAAAGTCATTTGAGGATTTCCAATATGCATTTCCAAAACCAAAATTGCTACTCATAAATTTGACAAACAGCAAAGTGTGTGTGACCCATGTTATTCAAATACTTGTATCATCAACCTAAATACACTTTCTGTGGAAAAAAGAAAGAACTGAAAACTGGGGGTGGGGGGGCAAGTCAACAGGAACACAGGCTGATGACACGCTTTTCTGACCACAAAGTGAAGAATGGCCTTCAGCCCACACTAGGGGCGAGATGACCAGCTGGATGTGGCCCTAGCGTGGGCACTGGCCAAGACAGAAGGGCCAGCACTGGCTGCAGCAGAAATGCCAGGCATGGCTGAGGCAGGATGCTCAGCCTGGGCTACAGCAGAAGGGCCATCCCAGACCGAGAAAGAAATGCCTGCAGTATCCCAGACAGACGTGCCAGCCCTGCCCGAGGCAGAAGTGCCAACGCTGGCTACAGCTCTGGCGCTGGTGCTGTCTACTACCTCTCCCGAAGACTCCTCAAAATGCTCCAGGAAGGCAGCAGGGACCGTATCATTGACCTTGGCCAAAAACTCCAGGACTTTCATCTTGTTGGATTCCATGAGTGCTCTTGGACCCCACAGGAACTCATAGCGAGGGGGATCGCTGCCTGGCACCTGGCGGTACTCCACGTACTCTTCCCGCACCAGATCTTCTGTGAGGAACTTCCTGGTATCTCCAAAGATGAAGTGCCTTCTTCCATCATAGATGCCCAGAAAATTCAGGACCTTCCAGATCTTCTCCTCAGAGAGGCGGTGGCCATTCATGTAGATGACACCCAGAAGAGGCATCAGAAGACCATTCTTCGGCAGCCCCCGGTCACCTCTCATAGACTCACTGTCGCTGAGATCTAGGTTGCTCACCAGGATATAGGAGTGACCGTCGGGCCTGACTTCCTTCAGGACCAGGCCAAACACCATCTCTATGTGCTTCGAGGCTCTCCTGAGGATCTCAGGGAATTGCCCCCTGTACCTTTTATTGATTGCCTTCAGCATTTCGGACCTCTTAATGAGCTCCCTCTCCTTATACTTATACAGCATCTTCTGCACCAACACCTGCACCTTCATGGTCAGAGGATCTGTGTGAGAGCTCTCAGCAGCAGCTGAGGCCTGGGAGGAATTTCCACCTCCCTGACCTTGGCCCTCGGCACCTACACCAGCTCTTGAGCGTGCTGTGGCACTGACACCAGCTCTTGCATGTGCTGTGGCACCGACACCAGCTCTTGAGGGTGCTGCACCACACACATCAGCTCTTGAGCGTGCTGCACCACAGACATCAGCTCTTGAGCATGCTGCACCACAGACATCAGCTGTTGAGCGTGCTGCACCACAGACATCAGCTCTTGAGCGTGCTGCACCACAGACATCAGCTCTTGAGCGTGCTGCACCACAGACATCAGCTCTTGAGCGTGCTGCACCACAGACATCAGCTCTTGAGCGTGCTGCGGAACCGACACCAAATCTTTTGGGTATAGCACCTGCAGCAGCACTGGCGGTGCCTTGGGCTCCCTGAGGCTCCTTCGGGGTGCCAGCAGCTGAGGAGTTTGAGGGAGCACTCTCTACATCAGCAGGGGAGGAGGAGGTGGTCTCTTCTCCCCTAGATGTGGTGGCTTGATCATGAAGACCCTGGGTCTCAGCCCGGGCCTGGTGATGTTTCTCATGACCACGGACCTTACTCTTCTGCCTACGGGGCATGATGGCCCTGGACAGGAACTACAGGCAGGAGTCTGGGTCAAAGGACAGGAGATTGGTGCACCTAGAGGATGGAGAATGAGGCGATGTGAGCAACTTAATATGGGGAGATTCCACCTTGCCTTTATCAAAGGCCGCCTCTGCAGGTGTCCTTGAGGACACTGCCCGAGGAACCCACAAGGCTCCTGTTTCGTGCTCAGCTGTCCCCACAGAATCCCACAGAAGAGGAACAGAGGCCTTCGATTTTCCCTCTGCATCCTCTCAGCCCTGCTTTGGATTTACTGGCATTGCGGTCTTCTCAGCTCATCTTTAGTATTACCATGTCAAGCCTTGGCAGAGCCTGGGCACCCTTCTCTCTGCTACTCTGAGGCAGACAACTTTAGACCTCCACATTATCCAGAAGCCGAGTGAAGGGATATCTCAGGCCACCTCCCTCCCAGGGGATACCCAGTGCTGAGGGCTCAGTAGGGGTTTTTCCATCCTGAGTTCACTGGGATCACCATTCATGGTCCTTACCTTGGCTCCTTAAAACATTGGGCACCATTCTCCATTTGCTGACTGGTGGCTGTACCTTCAGACTAGACATTTCCCCTCCCCTAGACTTGGTATAAAGCTGTGAAGTAGATGCTCAACCTCACAGCCCTTCCCTGAGATTTCCTGGGCTCAAATCCAAGGGATGGGATAAGTGCACCGAGTACTCACTCAGGTTCCTCAATTGGGCTCCTGGCAGAGAAGCTCCTCTTTCTCCTGAATTGATGCCTGTGAGATAGTAAAAGCCAATCAGCCTGTGTCCCAACAGGAGGAAGTAAGATGACCTTATCTTACCAAACACAGTCTTCTAAGAACAGGTGCTATTACAGGCAGGTTAATGTCCCTGTGCTCCCACACAGGATCCCAATTCAAGGTCTATAATATCTTTTTGCTTCTCTTTTCTTCTCTATCTCTTTTCATAATTAAATTTATTTACTATTAATTGGAGGATAATCGCTTTACAGTATTGTTTTTGTTTCAGCCACACATCAATATGAATCAACCACAGGTATAGCTTATGTCCCCTCCCTCTTGAAACTCCCTCCCAGCTCCCAGCCGATCCCACTCCTCTAAGCTATCACAGAGCACCGAGTTTGAGCTCTCTGTGTCATACCACTAATTCTCACTGGTTATCTATTTTACATATGGTAATGTGTGTGATTTCAATGTTACTCTTTCAGTCTGTCCCTCCGTCTCTTTCTCCCAGTGTCCACGAGTCTGTTCTCTATGTCTGCAACTCCACTGCTTCCCTGCAAATAGGTTCATCAGTACCATCTTTCTGAAAGCCATGTATATGTGTTAATATACAATATTGGCTTTCCTATTTCTGACTTAATTCACTCTGCATAAAAAATTAGGACTAAAATTACCACATGAGCCAACAATCCCACTACTTTGCACATCCCTGAGGAAATAGTAACTTAAAAAACACTTGTACTCCAAAGTTCGTTGCAGCATCTTTAAAATAGCCAGGGCATAGAAGCAACGAAGGCCTACATTTGATTTATGACAGGGTCTAAGATTTCTCAGTCTGCTGACCACGCCCCACAGACCAGGGTGGAGTGGTCTGAGGGGAGCTGCATCCCCTTTAGCCCGCAGTGGGAACCGCCATGTATTCTTGAGGTCTCAAAGGGATGATGTCAGGGAGGATGTGGTCTGAATGATGTGGTGTGGAACATCCCCACAGCCCCTGAGGTTCTCACCATCCCGCCAGGGAACCCGAAACTCTCCCTTCCCAGCCTGACACTCCCCACTTTGACCTGCTCTCTCACTTCCCTGAGATGATCTGGGAAGTGTCATGGCAAAATGCCTGACTGCGACTCCGTTTCTTACGGGAGGATCCCCCATCCTCACTCAGCGTCACAACCATGAATCATGTTGGGGACTAGATCCCTTTGTTGAACTAGGTTTATTCCTTTAGAGCAAGCTTCTCACCTCCCTGATCCCACCTCCAGCAAACGATAGGGGGCACCACTGTCAGCCAGCTCCACGTGGGGCCTCCCAGAGCTGAGTGCAGGGGGGCCGCTCAGTGTGGCCTCCATGCGGTTTCAAAGTCTGATAATTGGCCCTCAGGGCCATTATCTAGGACCGTGAGCTCCTTCGCGGGTAGAATCTGGGCCTACCCCCACAGACCAACGCCTTCACCTGAGACACGCTAGACTGCATTCAGCCGATAGCTCCGAGGGACTCGAAAGAGCCAGATAACAGGGGTGGGATGCGGCTGGGTCACTTTTCTTAATAGTGGGTTCGCAAAGTCCCTTCAATTACATTCCGGTCCTCACCTTGGTTCCGGACAATTCCCAGACACTGAAACGCCACCGAAGAGACGCCACGACTCCCAGTCAAGCTCCTCGCCTTTCAAGCGGAGTGGACGGGAGCTGCGTACGGTCCTACGTGGGGTCTCCCGGGGATGACGGCAGGGGCCTGGTGCTACGGGAACCCCGGTAGCTCAATATTCATCCGTCCCTGGGTCCTCCTTGCGCAGTGTGTTAGAGCCCGGGACATCTCCAGCTATGAATCCAAGTCCTCCAGCCCCCAAACAAAGCCCTCGCCTCCCTGAGTCCCTAGTGGGAGGAGTCAGGGCGCTGCTCTGAGCATCTCTGCTTGTCAGGAGGGGCGCCACTCTGTGAGCCTCCCTCGATGGGGGAGACCCTCTCACTAGCACTGATGGTCCTCACTTTAAGTCCGGTTATGGTCAAGATGTCCCCCTCTGCAGATCTGGGGCCTAATCCTGCTAGAGGAGGCCCTGCCCTCCCCGAGATCACACAGGTGGAATGAGGGGACCACTTAGAAGTAGCTCTTCTCGTCTCTCAGGGCTAAGAATTTACAGAATTCTGTTTGGCTCCCTCTCCAGGGGTCCCCTCTAACAGTCAGCATTGTCTTCTGAGGTCCTGCTTGGGCTCAGGTCCATTCTTCTGTGAAATGGAGGCTGATCCTATTAGACAGAGATTTCACCTCACTGAGACTTGCCAGACTGAAATCAACCTGACATCTGTCTCCAGAGCTTCCCAGGGAGCCCAGCATCAGATATTTTCCAGGGCCTCCTTTTATGGTGTGTGCTACCATGAGTCCACTTTTAGGAACTCATACTGACACATGATAAATCCTGTAACTCCACTCTTTACTTTATGAAGCTTCTTGTCTTACATCAAGGTCCTAGTCTCCTGAGAATTCCACGTTGGAAGTCAGGGTGATCCTCTTGTGATCCTAGTCCATCAGGGCCTCTGAGACCAGACAGTGCGGATGCAACTTGAGTCCTTCTGGATTCCTCCTGCTCAGCATCCTCACTACATCTACCACAGTCAGGGACTGCTCCCTCTACTGATCCAAGTTTCCTGTTCTTAGTCTTTGGGTGACCCCTGTATTCAGGGGTGATTGTCTGCTCAGCCCTCCTTCATGGAGGTTCCCATATCAGCTTCTGTCCTTTGATTAAAGGCTTCCTGGGAAATGCATATTCCTACACACATTGAGCAGATACCCTCTAGAAAATCTTGGAGAAAAGGGGACTAGGTCCCAAAAGTGATGTTAGATTAGGAAAACGGAGCAGAAATCAAGGAACTCAGGACAGATATTATGCTGTCAGAGAAAAAGAGCTGATATATTCCTTGTCTTCAGCCAGATTTAGGGGATCTGCTTAGTCGCTCAGTTGTGTCTGACTCTTTGTGACCCCATGGACTGTAGCCTGCCAGGCTCTTCTGTCCATGAGAATTCTCCAGGCAAGAATACTAAAGTATGTGGCCATACCCTCCTCCAGGGGATTTGCCAAATTCAGGAATTGAACCCAGGATTCCCATATTGCAGATGGATTCTTTACTTTCTGAGCCAGTAGATTTAGGGTAGTTCTGAAGTATTTAGTCTCGGCACCTCCCTGTTGGTCCAGTGGTTAAGACTCCACACTCCCAAGGCACAGGGCCTGGGTTCGATCCCTGGTCAGGTAACTGGATTACACATGCCAGAACTAAAAGTTCATGTGCCACAACAAAAAGCATCACATGCTGCAGCTAAAGAGCCTGCATGTGGCATCAAAGATTCCGAGTGTCACAACTAAATGCAGCGCAGCCAAAAAATAACTATTTTTAAATAAAAAATAAAATGTTTACTTTCTACATAGAAGGATAGTGCCACGTAATCTTGTAAGCCCTCCATCACTTGAGGGTGTCTGAATTTGCACATGCAGATGATCATGTGGTTGCTGAGCATTATCTCCTTCTCTCCCTTATTCATACCTCTTTATTATTTTGGTGTTTGTATTGCCTTGGCTATGTATCCCAACCCAGTGTTTTGCTCACAGAGTCCTTCTTTCTATCACTCAAGATACGTTTTGGAGTGCTAGAAGACAGTGAATTAACTGCCTCCTGAGCACCTCAGGCTGGAACAAATGGAAGGGTATGTGCTCTGGACAAGTTCAGACCAGCACTCTAGTCCCAGCTCTGTCTCTTATCAGTTGTGTGGACTTGGGTCCATCCCCAAACTCTGGGAGCCTCAGGTGAAGTGGCTTTTGTAGGGCTAGTGGCATGTAGCTAAAGCACCTGGCACAGTGCCTGGACCACACTGAGACTTTACACAATATCTGTTTTTACTATGATTATGATTATTTTGTTCCCAGAGGATACCACCTACCCTGATGCATTTTTTAAAACTAGGAGATGTCAGAGAATCTCTGGCATTCTTGGACATAGAACACCAAACCAGTCCAAAATGCTGTTTAGAAAGAATCTTTCATTTCCACTACTAAATCATATTTTGAGTGTGGGGGTAGTTTTTTTCACTGAATGAAATTAAAATAATCTAGAATTTGGTTCTTAGACTAACTCTTCCTTCCTTCCAAGCTGCTCTTTCATTTAAACAACTCCTAGAGGCTTGCCTAGGTGGCCCAGTAGCTAAGCGGCTAAGAATCTGTGCTCCAAATGCAGTGGGACTGGGTTCCATCCCTGATCCGGGAACTAGACCCCATCCCACACACCACAAGAAAAATATCCTATAAGCCACAACTAAAACATTCTTCATGCTGGAACTAAAGTACTCTCAAGCTGCAAGGAAGTTCGAGGATCCTGGATGGCAAAGATAAGACCAAACACAGCCAAATAAATAAGTAACCAAATAAAATAAGCCCCTATCTTCATCAATTTCACCATCACCTAAAATATACTCATCTCATACACTTTGTGGAGTTATCAACACAGCCAAAACCGCTGAATGGAAGGCCCTTTCAATAACATGAGCTCTGTCTCCATGACTCACAGCAAAGAGTGTCAGCCGACTGGCTTCTGAGTTTCCAGTTTCATTTCACTATTACTTTTATTTCACAGAATCTCCTTGCAGTTGATGAGCATGAAACGTCTGGGTTGAGCACTGTGTTCACGTGCACTGGGACAGGAGCACACGGCACATTCCAGCCCCTACCCCACGGGGGATTTCTCTCTGGTTTACTCATGTTGCTGTTTAGTCCCTCAGTCGTGTCTGACCCTTTTCTACCCCATGGCCTGAACAGATTGCTCTGTCCACGGGATTCTCTAGACAAAACTACTGGATTGGGTAGCCATTTCCTCCTCCAACGGATCTTCCTGATCCAGGGGATGAACCCACATGTCCTGCATTGGGAGGTGGATTCTTGACCACTGAGCTGTGTGGGAAGCCTGATAATTGAAAAGTAATTTTTCAGGGTAGTTTTCCATTCCAGGCTTAAGTCTCTCAACTTTGAGACCCACCATCTGAGGGTCTGGCTTCTATTTAGTGTTTCTACAGCGTCCCAGGTGGGCTCAACATGTAGCCTAACTTAAAACTACCTTCCACTGCCAGACTTTTATTATCCTAAAGTCTCCAAGTGCCTTGCTTCAGTGTATTTACACTAGACTCCTCATGAGGAAGCCCTCAGTCCCCTCACCTCCATACACCTCATTTTTATTGGGCCCCTAGATCTTAGTTCACCAGCTACTTTATATGAATACTGCTCTTAGACTCTAAAATTCTATAAGAAGGGGTTGAGTTTCTTTCTCTTAGCATCCCCAAAACCACTCAGAAGCCTTCCAAAGAGCAGATGCTAAATTGATATTTGAACAATTATAGTGTAAGTGTGCAAGAAGTCAATTTTACTGGGATTTCACTTCTCCTACATTCTTAAATAAGCGAAGGCAATCCAGGTAAATACACTTCAATTTTACAAAGAAAGACTAAATCGAATAAAACAAACCAAAAAGTGAATACCTGTCAAGATTTTTTTTTCTGTATCTTATAATCACACAGACTTCACTGTGGAAATATTTCCATTTTGACAAAAAAATCCATATTCCAATATCATGTTGTCTTGTTCTGAATGACAAGAAATGATCCAAGGATTTCAGTCTGTGCTATGTAATACGAAAATTCTTACTTTTCAACTTGATAATATGCAGTACATGTGGGAGCTGTGCCATTAGTATGCTTAGACTCTGAAGCTAAACACATCTTTGATTAAAAGGAACAATATTTAAAAACAGACAAAAAGAAAAATCTCCAATTTGTGCATATTGTATAGGAACACAAGTACGTTATATGCTGAATTTCCATGAGCCCCACCTTGGCCCTCCGCTAGTTGGAAGACTGCCTGCTTTCTTGAAATGCAATGTGAAGTATCTGCTCAGACGTCACTAGGGGTGGGAGCAGCTTTGGTCATGCTCGGGAAAGTGCACTGGCCCTGGCACCATAGGAACCCTGGCTGCAGCTCTGGCTCTGGCTCTCTCTTCTTCAGCTCTCAAAGCCTCCTCGTACCAGGATGCAGAGGCACTGGACTTAGTATCACTGACATTAGCCCCAAACTCCCACATTCTTTTGTATATCTATATCTATCATGGAAGCATCCCTTATTACTTTACAAAATTGTACTCATTCCTTTTTATAGCTGTGTAGTACTCCACTCAGTGGATATATCATGTTCCCTCAATTAACATGTGCATGGCATTTATGTCTTTTCATATGGTTGTGGATGTCTCTTCAGGTAAATTTCTGAAAACACTGAATTACTGGCTCAAATGTAAAAGCATATTTAATTTTCTGACATTACCAAATTGTATTTATGCTCTCATCTCATTCTTTGATATGTAGCTGTCAAAGAATGAGATCAGTACATTCTCTAACACTACATACGAAGGTAAACGGAAAAGGGATTAAAGACCTAGATATAAGAGTGGAAACCATAAGACTCCTAGAAGATAACATTATTTATGTCAAAAAGTGTTCTGCTCATAACAATATTTTTTTGGATCTGTCTCGTAAGCTAGGGAAATAAAAGCAAAAAGAAATAAATTGGTTGTAATTAAAGTTAAAATGTTTGCACAGCAAAGGAAACCATCGACAAAATGAAAAGCCAACCTACGATATGGGAGAAAATATTTGCCAATGATATAACCAATAAGGGGTTAATATCCAAAATATATAAACAGTTTATACAACAGTTTAAAAAAAATCAAGAAAAAGATGGGCAGAAGACTTAAATAGACATTTTTCCAGAGAAGACATACAAATGGCCGAGAGGCACATGAAAAGATATTCAACATCATTATCATCATACGAATGCAAATTAAAACCACAATGAGGTATTTACCTTATACCTATCAGAAGGGCTCTGATCCAAAAGGAACAGAAGTAACAAATGTTGGTGAGCATGTGGAGAAGATCTGTACACTGTTGGTGGGAACGTCAACTGGTGCAGCCACCATGGATAACAGTAAGGAGGTTCCTCCAAATCTAAAAAGAGAACTAGCAAATGACCCAGCCATCCCACTCCTGCATGTATATTTAAAGAAAAATGGCCCACTCATTTGGATGGTCTGCTTCATCCATTTGGATGGTACTCGACGCTTGTCCGAGTCTGAGGGTCTCCACTGCTCATCTCCCCTCCCCCCATCTACTCTCCATAGGCGACCCCGCCCCAGTCCAACCTCCCTGTTCACTAAGAGGCACCTGTGTCTGCAGAGCCAGTGTGAGATGAAGAGAGAGCCCTTGCCAGCCACCAGATAATCAGGAGTTTTGGCCGGACCTTTGAGCACACACTGAGACCGTGAGGAGTCAGACAAAAAGCACAGACTATGGCACTGAAATGGATTAGTAAGGAACTTAGCGATGTGGCCAGTGGCCCTCCAGCCCAATATTCTGCAGGTCCAGTTGGGGAGGATACATTTCATTGGCAGACCACAATTATGAAAAAGGACGGCAGCCCACATCAAGGCAGTGTATTCTGCGTGACAATTCATTTCCCTAAAGACTACCCGTTCACACTACCTAAGGTTGCATTTGCAACAGAATTTATCATCCAGACATGAACACTAATGGCAGCACTTGGTTCAATATTCTAAGATCACGGTGGTCTCTTGCTTTCATGATTTCTAAAGTTCTGGTATCCATTTGTTCCCTGCTATGTGATCCGAACCTAGATGACAGCCTCCCCAGTGCCAGAGGTCGCAGAGATCTATAAAACAGAAATAAGTACGAAAGAATTTTTCAGGAATGTACTCAGAAGTATGCCATGCAATGCTACCTTAAAGTCAGAAGAGAATAACCTGCATTAAAGCTTGAATAAACTTTAAATTACTGCTAAAAATGAAAAACAATACCCCACTAATTCAGAAAGATCCACAGACACACACAGTGGAATATTACTCAGTCATAAAAAAGAATGAACTTTTGCCATTTTCAAGAACCTGGATTGATTGGAAGGTATTATGCTAACTGAAATATGCCAGATAGAGGAAGACAAACACTGTAGAATACCATTTATATGGAGAATTAAAAAATAAAACAGATGAGGGAGATGAATCAGACTCACAGATATAGAGAACAAGCTGGTAGTGGTTACCAGTGGAAAGCAGCAAGGGGGAGGGTAAGGGCAGGGATAGAAGATTAAGAGGTGCAACCTAATATGTATAAAATATATAAGCTACAAGGATATATTGAAAAACAAAGGGAATATAGCCAATATTTTATAATAACTATAAATGGAACATAATCTTTAAAACCTGTGAATCACTTTGTTGCGTACCTGAAGCATAAAATATTGTACATCAACTATGAAAATGAAGTGAAAGTGTTAGTTGCTCAGTCTTTCTCAACTCTTTTTGACCCTATGGACTGTAGCCCGCCAGGCTCCTCTATCGATGGAATTCTCCAGGTAAGAATTACCCACTGGAGTGGGTAACCATTCCCTTCTCCAGGGGATCTTCCTGACCCAGGGATTGAACCCAGGTCTCCTGCCTTGCGGTCAGATTCTTTGCCATCTGAGCCACCAGGGAAGCCCACATCAACTATACCTCACTTTAAAAATATATATTCTCTCAGGAACATTCATATATACAATACAGTATTATTAACTATGTGCTTCCCTGGTGGCTCAGTGGTAAAGAATCTGCCTGTTGATGCAGGAGATGCGGGTTCAATTCCTGGGTCGGGAAGATCCCCTGGAGGAGGACATGGCAACCAAATCCAGTATTCTTGCATGGAAAATTCCAAAGACAGAGGAGGGTGGCAAGCTACAATCCATGGGGTTGCAAAGAGTAGGAAAGCACCTGGCGACTTAACAACAACAATTATTAACTACAGTCAACATGTTGTACATTATATCCCTAAGACTTCTCTATTTTGTAAGTGAAAGTCCTGAGTGTTTATGCCATTTGGTCACTTACACCCATTTCATCCATCCTCCAACCCCCTCTTGTGGCAACCACCAATCTGCAACATGATGGACCTAGAGATTACCATACTGATTGAAGAGATTCAGACAGAGAAGGAGAAATATTATATGACATATCTTATATGTATAATTTTAAAAGAAATGATACAAATGAACTTCATTACAAAATAGAAAGACTTACAGTCTCAGAGAACAAATTTATGGTTGCCGCTGGGGAAGGATGTGGGACAGGAATAGTCAGGGTATTTGGGATGGATATACACACACACACACACACACACACACACACACTGCTATATTTAAAATGGATAAGCAACAAGGATGTACTGTATAACACAGGGAACTCTGCTTAGTGTTATGTGGCAGTACTGATGGGAATTTGGGGGAGAGTTGATATGTGGATATGTATGGCTGAGTCCCTTCACTGTTCACCTGAAACTGTCACAATATTGTTAATTTACTATACCGCAACACAAAATAAAAAAGTTAAAATTAAAAAAAAAACAAACAAACCTGTGCCTCCAGTGCCAAGGGTGTGAGTTCAAACCCTGGTTGGGGAATTAAGATCCCATGTGCCACACAGCAAATCAATCAACAAAATATCATCACAGAAAAAAGTGATGGGGATCCATGAAAGAAATAACTGATAAGCTAGATTTCATTCCCTTTAAACTTCTGCCCTATAAAAATACACCATCAAGAGAACAAGAAGATGAGCCATAGTCTGGGAGAAAATTTTTGCAAAAGACATATCTGATGAAGGCTCTAATCTAAAATATACAAAGGACTCTTAATATTAAGAAGAAGAAGATGGACAAAAGATATGAATAGATACCTCACCAAGGAAGATACACAGATGGCAAACAAGCATATGAAAAGATGCTCCACATCATATACCATTAGGGAACTGCACATTAAAAAAACAAGCAGATACCACGACATGCCTTTCAGACTGGCCAGCACCCAAAGGACTGAGAACACCAAATGCTGCCAAGGACGTGAATCAACAAGAACTCTTATTCCTTGGTGGTGATGATGGAAAATGGGAGAGCCACTTTGGAAGACAGCTTGCAAGTTTCTTAGTAAACTAAACATATTCATCACTGCTGGTAGGAATGTAAATTGGTACAGCCAATTTACAGGGAAAAGAGTGTAGCAGTTCCTCAAAAAATCAAAAATAACACATGATCCTTTCCGCAAAATTCCACTACTATCCAAAGGAATTGAAATCAGGACCTCGAAGAGAGCTCTGCACTCCCATGTTCATTGCAGCACTACTCAACAATAGCCAAGAGAGGGAAGCAGCCTAGGTGTCCAGTGATAGATGAATGGATAAAGAAGATGTAAAATACACATACAGTGGAATATCATTCAGCCTTAAAAAGAAGCTAACCTCTCCAATTATGACAGCATGGATAAATCTAGAGGACATCATGCTACAGTGAAATAAGCCAGACACGGAAGGACAAATACTGCATGTCATTTATATGAGGAATCTAAAATGGTCAAAGTCAAAAAAACAGAGAGTAGAGTGGTGGTTGCCACAGTCTATGTGAGGGTGAATGAGAAGGAACTGTAGACTTAAAAAACATTCACATTTCCACATTAATCAAAGTTAATATATTTTATAATTTTACATGTTTAGAATACTTAACTTTGGGTCATATCTATCTAATTTAATATGATAATTTATGAGAGTAACTCTTTATGTTATGCCTTATCTCATTTTCCAAAACCTTTAATATGAGATTTCAACACTCATTTTTTATCTTTGGGGTTTAAGTACATTTTATTAATTGGATATTGATATTATTACTATTAATAATAAAATCAATATTGATTAAAAAAACATTCACAATCTATGCATGAGACAGGGTGCTCAGGGCTTGTGCACTGGGATAACCCAGAGAGATGGGATGGGGAGGGAGGTGGGAGGGGGGTTCACGAAAGGGAACACATGTACACCCATGGCTGATTCATGTTAATGTATGGCAAAAACCACTACAATATTGTAAAGTAATTAGCCTCCAACCGAAATAAATAAAAGAAAAAAAAATCACAACCTAAACATTGACAGGCATATTCTATTTGGTAGAAACATTTAGGACTTCAACCCAGGAGGCAGCATCTTGAGTAACCTTGAGAGAACTGCTCCAAGGAAGGGAGGGGAGGAGCCAGGTTACATAGAAGTTTTGCAACAAACGGCAGGTAGTCTGAATATCAAAACATTATCATAAAAGAAAGTGAAGTCATTCAGTCATGTCCAACTCTTTGAGACTCCATGGGCTGTAGCCCACCAGGCTCCTCTGTCCGCGGGATTCTCCAGGCAAGAATACTGGAGTGGGTTGCCAGTTCCTTCTCCAGGGGATCTTCCCGACCCAGGGATCAAACCAAGGTCTCCCGCATTCCAGGCAGACGCTTTAACCTCTGAGCTACCAGGGAAGCCCATCATAAATGAAGGAAAACCAGATAACCCAGGTTAAGGAATGTAGCACTTTTCTATATATGCAAAGATGCAAGAATCGGGGCTCACTGAAATCATTCCTTTGATATGAACTTCACATATCTGGGGCCTGTATCCTGTATTTTTACATCCTGTGTTCCCTCAGGCCTCACCATTCGTGGTGGCTGCAACTGTTGATAACTAACAGTGTTTATTCACTGATACAGCAGGCAGTATTCCAATTCTAAGTATTAATCAAAACTTACAAAGTTTAATTATACAAAATGAATAAGTTCTAGGGATCTACTATATAATATAGAGCTTATAGTTAAGAATACTATATTGTACACTGTCTAAGAGGTCAAATCTCATGGTAAGTGTTCTTATCACACATACAAAACATAAAGGGTGAGAAGGCATCTGTCAAAATGGCCATCATCAAAAAATCTATAAACAATAAATGCTGGAGAGGGTGTGGAGAAAAGGGAACTCTCTTGCATTGTTGGTGGGATTGGAAATTGATACAGCCTCTATGGAGAAGAGTATGAAGTTTCCTTAAGCATTAGGAATAAAACTACCACATGACCTAACAATGCCACTACTGGGCATAAACCCTTAGGAAACGATACGTGAATAAGACACATGTACCCCAATGTCCAGTGCAGCACTAGTCACAATAGATAGGCCACAGAAGCAACCTGGATGCCCATCGACGAATGGATAAAGAAGCCTTGGTACATATATACAATGGAATACTACTCAGTCATAAAAAAGAACATATTTGAGCGAGTCTAATGTAGGGGGTGAACCTAGGGCCTATTATACAGAGTGAAGTGAGTCAGAAAGGGAAATAGGAATATCGTATACTGACACATACATATGGAATCTAGGAGACAGTACTGATGAATGTATTTGAGGGCAGGATGGAGATGCAGACAAAGAGAACAGACTTGTGGACACAGGGGTATAGGAGAGGGTGGGACAAATTGAGAGTAATATTGAAACAGATACGTTACCAAATGGAAAATAGATAGCCAATGGGAATTTTCTGTGCGATGCAGGGAGCTCAAACTGGTGCTCTGTGATAACCTAGAGGGGTGGGAAGGAGTGGGAGGTGGGGGGGATGTTCAAGTGGGAGGGGACATATGTATACCTATGGCCAATTCATGTTGATGTGTGGCAGAAACCAACACAACATTGTAAAGCAACTATACACCGATTAAAAATAAACTTAAAAAAGGATGAGAGGGAAATTTTGGAGGTAATGGATATGTTTATGTCATTAAGTGTGGTGGTCATTTCACAGGAGTAGACTTATCTCCAAACTCATCAATAAATTAAATATCTATAGGTTTTTGCATATCAATCATACCTCAGTAAACTGTCTTTTTTTTAAACCAGACTTATTTAGGCCAGGAGTCTTCTTCCATCCCTGTCATTTAGGAAACTGAATACCTTTCCAAACTCTGCAAGCCTCAATTTCTTCATCTGTGACATGGGTTTCAGAAGTTCTGTCTCGGGGACTGAGAATAATGCCTGTAAAATGCCTGGCCCATTGCCTGGCCTGTCCTGAGACTGTCAAGGATGCCAGTCCTTACCGTGATCAATTTGTCCCCCGGAGATTCAACCCACCACACCGTGGTTCAATTTTCAACCCAGGTGATGTCAAAGAATAAGCAGGGGTCTAGGGCAAAGAACCCTCTATGAGAAAAATCATGGTTAGCAAGGTAAACTAGTGTTTTCCTGTGAAGAGTAAGTCACTGAAGGTCACCATGAGGTAGACATCCTCAGTGGATGTAACACAGTTCCAAAATATTTCAAGGACCCCAAACTTACCTATCTCTCACTTGCCCTTTTTTATAAACCACTCCCGCTTTCATTCATTTACCCACAAGTATCTATTCCTTCCCTATTGTTTGCTAAATCACAGTCAAGATAACTTGATTTGAATTATTAGTTTTGTTTTGTTTTTAGTGGTGTGGGCGCTGGCTCCCCCAGAGAGGGCAGAGTGTGCCAGTCCAGCAGCTTCAAGGCATCATCCCACTTCAGGGGAGTGCCATCCTGATTTCTGGGAAATGCCATAGAGAGAAGTCAACATGAATAAAACATCTAATCTCACAGTGTTTACCTCTACTGGAATAAGAGGACAGGACACATTCCATGCCAGCTTCACATGATTTCTCTCTGATTTACTCACAATCCCAAAGCACAGTCACACCTGGAAAATACTGCAGGTTTGGTTCTCAACCCCCAAAGGAAAGTCCATATCACATTTGAGTCATACGAATTTTTTGGTTTCCCAGTGCTTTCATAAAATTTATGTTTATACTATACTATAGGCTATTAAGTGGGCAATAGCATTATGCCTCAGAATGATATAGATATCTTTTTTTTAAAATTTTTTTTAATTTTTTTTTATTAGTTGGAGGCTAATTACTTCACAACATTTCAGTGGGGTTTGTCATACATTGATATGAATCAGCCATAGATTTACACGTATTTTCCATCCTGATCCCCCCTCCCACCTCCCTCTCCACCTGATTCCTCTGGGTCTTCCCAGTGCACCAGGCCTGAGCACTTGTCTCATGCATCCCACCTGGGCTGGTGATCAGTTTCACCACAGATAATATACATGCTGTTCTTTCAAAACATCCCACCCTCACCTTCTCCCACAGAGTTCAAAAGTCTGTTCTGTACATCTGTGTCTCTTTTTCTGTTTTGCATATAGGGTTATCGTATACAGAGTGAAGTAAGCCAGAAAGATAAAGAACATTACAGCATACTAACACATATATATGGAATTTAGAAAGATGGTAACGATAACCCTAATGATACCGATATCTTAAAAACACCTCTTTGCTAAAAGAAAAAAGATGCTAACCATTATCTGAGCCTTCAGTGAGTCCATCATTTTTGCTGCTGAGCGTGTGAACACTGCAAGAATTATCAAAATGTGACACAGATATGAAGTGAGCAAACGGTGTTGGAAACATGGAGCCAAAAGACTTACTGCAAGCAAGGCTGGCTGACAAACTTTTAATTTGTTAAAGAAAAAGAACAAAGAAAAGAAAAGAAGTACCTGTGAAATACAATAAAGCAAAGTGCAACAGAGTGAAGTGTGCCTATAACTGTCAAGGGCAGTTTCCCATCCCAGGCTTTGTCTTTAAACTATGGGGCCCACCATGCGAGAACCTGGTCCCTGGTCAGGATTACCGCAGCCTCATCCAGCCCGCCATGCCCTCAACTTATATTTACTTCCCACTGAAGGACTTATATTTTCCCAAGGCCCACCACTACCTTGCATCAGGGAATTCACATTTGACTGCTGTCATGTCACCATTTTCTTTACATGACAGCTGCTTCTCAACTCTATAATTTTATGGTCAGTGGCTAGATCTTTTGCTCAGCTCTCCAAGTACTAGCATGGAGTCTTCTATGAGCAGAGGCTCAATTAATGTTTAGGGAATAAATGAGCCTGTGAGCATGAGGATGAATTTCTTAGAATTTAATTCTACATTTTTGAATTAACGAAGCATACACTGTCATTTATAATTTTGTAAAACACAGACTACAAAAGATGAAGAAACCAAATACCATCCATCTTACTTTCCCTCTATTACTTGATCCCACATATTTCACTGCTTAATTTTTTCATATTTTCAAGGAAATAACATATTGTAATGCCATGTTACCTTGCACCAGCTGACTAAATAAGATGGAAGCTTCCCCATTTGTTTAACACAGCAGGAAAACTCTTATCCTTAAGACCGATAAACAACAGTTAAGTGTGACTGATGTCATTCGGACACTTAGATTATTAGCTTTCATTAAGGAGCAACCTTTGAAAAGCAGCAAGAACATAAAAACACAGATTTTTCTCTAAATTCCTCATACAGAACACAAACTCCAAGGAATTATACACTGTGCTCCCTCAGGGATACCCAGTTCTATACTCCTTATAGAACACTGAATACTATCTTCAGGCACAAAGTACAGAATTTCCCTAAGCTTCATTAGGCCTGGGAAGAATTGCTGGAGGAACACTGGGACATCACTGGCTTGGGCCCTCTCTTCCTCATCTTTCAAAGCTGTGATTCACAGGATCTCCGATAGCTCACAGAAGGGGTGGGGTGGGGTGGGGCTGGGATGGGGGTGGGGCTGAGGGGGAGGGGGTGGGTGTGGGGAGAAGCCTGATGGGGTGTTCTACAGTCCTCATTCACAGTCCACATCTTCGTATCTATCAGAGCCTGACAGTCCTCCCTTTACTGAACTGTGTCCACAAGCCTCCAAACAAAGCTTCACCTCTTACACTTCGGCAGGGGAGAAGTCCGGGAATTGAGCGCATGGGTGCCGCTTTGTGTCGCCATCTTTACTGCCCCATGCCTCGTTAGCACTCGGCACTCTCCCAGGACTGGAGTTAGGGCCTAGGTTTCCTTCATTTACAGAATCAAGTAATCGCTTATCTTACACAATGTCTTAGATCAAGATATACTGAAGGGGGAAAAAAAAAGATATACGGAAGAAATCAGCCTAAAAGAATTAGAACCATCCCCTGCCGATCACAGAGATGAGACTTTGGGCATACTCTTTGTTACAGGACGGGGGAATGGTCCCTTGAGACCACATTCAGGTCCTCACCTTGCCTTCAGCTGTCCTGAGAATCCACTCTTAGCCACATGAATGCACTGAATATCAGTCCGAGCTCTTCCCACCAGCACGGAAGTTTTGCGGAGACACTTCCGGCTATGGCTGCCTTATGCAGGATCTCTGAGGGATGATGGCAGGGGCAGGGCTCTGTGGGGACCCGGTCGTTCAGTGTTCAGCGGTCCCTGGGTCATCCTTTAGGGTCCTCACCATGCCGTCTGTCAAAGCCCGGGACCCTTCGCCCTACGGACTTGAGTCCTCCAGCCCCCAAAACAAGCCCTCACCTCTCCGAGTCCCTAGTGGGGAGTCAGGGCACTGCTTTGAGCATCTCTCCTTGACAGGAGGAGCGCCACTCTGTGAGCCTTCCTCCTTGGTGGCAGAGACCCTCTCATTAGCACTGATGGGCCTCATCAGTGGCCCATCGCCACTGCGGCCATCAGTCTTGGCCATCAGTGGCCAAGACGCCACCCTCCTGAGAACTGGGGTTTCCATCCTGACAGAAAAGTCCTTCCCTTGCTGAGACCAGACAGAAATGAAGAGGCTTCTCATTCCTATAACTCTGCCTGGAACCTCTGGGGTTAAGAATAGGGGCAGGGGTCTGCAAAGCCTCCTCATTTGTGGGTCTAGTGATACTTCTTCTTCACTCAGGGTTCTCACCATGATCCTGGCCAGTCCTGGGACCTGACCTTCCAACCTGAGATTCTCCCTCCTCTGAATCGAGGCCATTCTTCTTAGACTCAGATTTTGACCTCACAGAGAACTACAAGGCTTCTAAGAGGGAATGTCCTGTCTGGGCATTCTAGGCCTGAGGGCAATTTTGGGCAGGTCTCTGAATGACCCGTATTTTAGGGTGGTTGTGTCTCCAGTCCTCACTTATGGGGGCCCAAATTTTGTCTATCTCTTGGATAGGTTTTCACACCTGCTGGTGTAGCTGAAGTGATGGCTTCTTAAATTTCCTGCTCTTTTTCTTACAGTGGTCCTTATGCTGGATTCATTCATCTTGAAATGGTGGCAACTACAACTGCAGACCCAAACTGTGGTACATAACAAGCAATTCAACTTTTTTGCATAATGTCGTGACTTCTCTCTGCTTCTTGAGAGCACTTCCAGCACCACTAGGGGCACTTCATATGAGTCCTATCATGTTATTCAAGGTTTACAATATCAGGGTAAACACAATGAGAACTACCTGAGAACCACTGGTGGTCAGATTTTTGAGATCATAACTTACTACCGAAACTGCTCATCAGGGATGAATAGTGCTATTCATGGTCCATAAGTTGTGTGTGTGCGTGTGTGCATAACTTTTGATAAATTTAAGCTTTTCATATTTGTGTATATTTTATGGTAGTGAGTGATAAAATAGACTAGTATCTACATAAATTTTATGCATTCATGATACCTTTTTCTTAATCTTTTTTTATTGCTAGGCTATGTGATTCACCTGTTTTTTCAAGTCATCTCAAATCTCTGAATAGTTTTCAATGTATTTATTGAAAAAAAATTCATCTATCTGTGGACCTGCACTGTTCAAATTTGTGTTGTTCAAGGGTCAACTGCATACAAGGACGTGGCAATGCTGAGCCGTACGATAGTTACATTTGTGATTTTCTGAGGAACCTCCACACTGTTTTCCATAGTGGCTGTGCCAATTTATATTTCCAGCAACTGTGTACATAGCTTCCCGGTTCTCAACAGCCTTGCCAAAACGTGTTATCACTTGGCTTTTTGATAATAGCTGTGCCAACAGGCATGAGGTGATGTCTTACTGTGGTGTGGATTGTCATCTCCCTGATGGTTAGTGATGCTGAGCTCCTTTTCATATAGCTGCTGGCCATTTGTATGTCTTCTTTGGAAAATGTTTAGGTTCTTTGCTCCTTTTTTTAGTGATTTTCAATTAATTAGTCTGTCATTGAGTTGTCTGAGTTCTTTTTATAAGATATTAATTTATGAGATATATGGCTTGCAAACTTTTTCTCCTATTCCACCTTTTCATTTAGTTGACTGTTTCCATTGCTATACAGAATCTTATTAATTTGATGTAGTGCCATTTAGCTTTGTTTTTCTTGCCTGTGTTTCTGATGTCAAATTGAAAAACAAAACAAAACAAACAAACAAAAAAACAAAATAAAGACCCCGGAACACTGCCAAGACAAATGGCAAGGAGTTCTCCCCTATGTTTTCTTCTAAGTGTTTTTAGGTTTCTGGTCTCATTTTTAAGTCTTTAATCCATTTTGCCTTTTTCGAGTGATGTAAGATACAACTCAAGTTTACCCCTTTTCATGCAAATATTCAGTTTTCTCGACACTATTGGGTGACTGAGGATACCCTCTTTTTCACTGTGTATTCTTTTTTTTTTTTTTTTTATTAGTTGGAGGCTAATTACTTCACAACATTTCAGTAGGTTTTGTCATACATTGCCATGAATCAGCCATGGAGTTACATGTATTCCCCATCCCGATCCCCACTCCCACCTCCCTCTCCACCCAATTCCTCTGGGTCTTCCCAGTGCACCAGGCCGGAGCACTTGTCTCATGCATCCCAGCTGGGCTGGAGATCTGTTTCACTATAGATAATATACATGCTGTTCTTTCTAAACATCCCACACTCGCCTTCTCCGACAGAGTCCAAAAGTCTCTTCTGTACATCTGTGTCTCGTTTTCTGTTTTGCATACAGGGTTATCATTACCATCTTTCTAAATTCCATATATATGTCTTAGTATGCTGTAATGGTCTTTATCTTTCTGGCTTACTTCACTCTGTATAATGGGCTCCAGTTTCATCCATCTCATTAGAACTGATTCAAATGAATTCTTTTTAATGGCTGAGTAATATTCCATGGTGTATATGTACCACAGCTTCCTTAGCCATTCGTCTGCTAATGGGCATCTAGGTTGCTTCCATGTCCTGGCTATTGAAAACACTGCTGAGATGAACATTGGGGTGCACGTGTCTCTTTCAGATCTGGTTTCCTCAGTGTGTATGCCCAGAAGTGGGATTGCTGGGTCATATGGCAGTTCTATTTCCAGTTTTTTAAGAAATCTCCACACTGTTTTCCATAGTGGCTGTACTAGTTTGCATTCCCACCAACAGTGTAAGAGGGTTCCCTTTTCTCCACACCCTCTCCAGCATTTATTGCTTGTAGACTTTTGGATAGCAGCCATCCTGACTGGCGTGTAATGGTACCTCATTGTGGTTTTGATTTGCATTTCTCTGATAATGAGTGATGTTGAGCATCTTTTCATTCACTGTGTATTCTTAGTGCCTTTGTCAAAGATGACTTGACTTTATGTGCATGGTTGTATTCCTAGGCTCTATTCTGTTCTATTGGTCTGTGTGTCTATGTACATGCTGGTATCACACTGTCTTGAACAAAGGCAAGAAGTGCCAGGCTTCCACCTTTGCTCGTCTTTCTCAACATTATTTTGTCTATTCAAGGTCTTTTGTGGTTTCATTAGAATTTTACCATTTCTATTTCTCTGGAAAATTCCAGTGGAATTATGACACACAGTGCATTAAGTCTGTAGATCACTTTGGGCAGGATGGATACTTTCACAGTATGGCTTCTTCCATTTCATATACTTGGGGCATCTTTTTATTTGTGTCTTTTCCAACTTCTTCCATCAGTGTCTTGTTGCTTTCAGTGTATAGATATTTCACTTCCTGGATTAAACTTATTTCTAAGTATTTTATTCTTTTTGACATTTTTGAAGTAGAACTGTTTTCTTAAGTTCTTTTTCAGATAGTTTGTTGCTGGTATTTAGAAACACAACTCATTTTTCTGTGTTATTTTGTGTCCTGCACCTTTCTTGAATGCATTTCTTAGTACTAACAGGACTGAAACTCAAAACACTCACCCCACTGACACTTCCCCCTACCAAGAAATGTCACAATCTCTCTTGGTACCCAGCTGTACCAGCCCAAGACAGGGGGTGATGCCAAAGAGTCAAATTGCTGTGCTTACACATTTCAAGAGCAGCTGATGTAAATTTTATGCTTACCGATGGTACTGCAATTTCTTAATTGGGTTCTAGACCTTCTATAAAGGTATTTTGTTACTTATAGAATTTTAAAATCTGGGTTGCTGTGGGGAAACAGGGGCTGGGAATTCCTGTTCCACTGTATTGCAGATGCCACACACTCAAGACCCTTTTCGTTATTTCCTGATATCAACAATTTCACTTAGTCTTCATTCACATTGGTAAGAAACTCCCAATACTCTTGACATGTTATCTTGCTCTGAATCACAAAGAGAGATTCAAAGGTTTCCAACTCGTTATAGAAAATACGAAAGCCTTTATACTTATACTGAAATACAGTAATAAGTGGGATATGCTTTGTTCATAAACACAGATATGGAAGTAAAAGAGACCTTCAATGACAAGGAAATATATTTCAATACTATGAAAAAGAAATCCCTAAGCAGAAAGAGATACATCTCCCAGTTACTGAGGTCAAGCAAGAACAAAAAAAGACATAAAATGTATTCCCTTAAGCTCCATCTTGGCACTCAATTAGTTCAAATACTTCCTTCTCTTTTCAACCTCAAGATGAAGGATCTGTCCTGGATGTCACTATGTGGGAGGAGCAAGAGGACTGAGATCTGGAACGTGCCCTGCTCATGGCAGTAGCACTCTCTCTTAGCTCTCGAGGCCTCTCTCTACCTCATCCTATGATGGAATTCAGGACCTCCAAGGGCTGACAGCAGGAAGTGGATGCTACAGAACCCCAGTGGTTCTGGGTCGCTATTTCTTTCACTTCTTTGTCAGGGGCTTCACATATATATTGGAGAATTCCTACTCTGACCTGAGATAGTCCTCCTTAGACCAAAGGATTCAAGTCCCTGGCAACTGTACTGTGACAACAGAGAAAAGAGATGTTCACCTTGAGATCTCTCCCTGGAACCTTCTTACACCTAATATTCTTGGGGGTGCTTTCCTCAGTCCAGATGTATGGGTGACCTCCTATAGGCCCTTGCCCCTTTGATTAAAGGCTTCTTGGGAAATGCCACATCCCTGAAAAGCCCCGATCACTTTCCCTGCTCCAAACCTTGCAGAGAATGAATCCCTGTCCTAGGAGTGATAAGAGATGGGAAATCCATGGCATAAGTAAGGGGGGCCAGGTAGAGACCTGCGAGAGAAACAAAACGTGGTAACCTGTCCCTTCTCTCCTTCAGCCAGATTACTCAGGCACACTCTAAGAAATAAACTTTATATTTTAGAGATAACAGAAATTTCTTAATACAAAGAAATGGCTATGTGATGATTGTTTTGTGAGTCCTTGATCTTTTAAGCTTATCTGAAACCTCATATATATGCATAGATGATCTTACTGCCAGAAAATATCATCTCTTTCTTTCCTCTCTTCATATGTCACATTTGTTATGGCATTATTATTATTATTGCTCTGGCCATGTATTACAATGTAACTGTTTGAACCTAGAGTCTTGCTTCCATTTGCTTCCAATACATTTCACAGTAATGAGAATAAGAAGGTAATTAAGGGAACAAGGTCAGCTCAGGCTTGCAGGAATGAGAGGGTGAGCTTTAGAATAACTCAGATCAGGGGGCTATGCCCATCCCTGTCACTTAAGCAGCTATGGGAAGTTTGTCACGTAATTAAACTCTCTGAGAGAGCCTTGGGCTCGTTGACTCTGAAGGGAGTTTGGCAAGCCCTGCCTGGAAGGACTGGTGGCATGTGGTGGTAACTGTAAAGCATCTGCCACAGTGCCTGGCAGGCACCATATCCCTCCTTTCTCATGACTGGTGGCTGTACTTTCCAACGAAGACCTGGCCTCCCTTAGGCCTGATATAGGGCTTCCCCGGTGGCTCACCGGTAAAGTGTCTGCCTGTGATACAGCAGCTGCAAGAGATGCAGACTCAGTCTCTGGGTCAGGAAGATCCCCTGGAGGAGGAAATGGCAACCCACCCCAGAATTCTTCCTTGGAATATCCCATGGACTAAGGAGCCTGGTGGGCTACAGTCCATGGAGTCACAAGAGAGTCCGACATGGCTTAGCAATTCAACAAGAAGAAGGAGGCGTGGTATAAAGATGTGAGGGAGAGCCTTGCCTGACAGTCTTCCCCTGAGCTTTCTAGAACTGACATCAAAGGGCAGGGCATGACTCTCTTTAGTCCCCTCTATTCAGGGATGAGTAGACCCCTCAACCTTCACTTGGACTTCACAATTTGACTTCTGGTGAGGCCTGAGGAATGCCCTCCTTCTTGACCTGAGGCCTACCTCCTCATAGTAAGACCCATACGTCCCTGTGAGCCTGGAGGAGGAGATAGGGTGGCCTTATCTAGCCACCCCTGCCCATAGTCTCACAAGAATGAAAGCTGTGGCAAGCTCCTTGAGGATGACAGACGGTTCATCTCAGGGTCCCACGTCAGGGTCCCAAATTTGACTCTTAGCCAAGCCAAAACTCCCCCCTCTGTTGACATGGGACCACCACCATCAGACCAAAACCCCAGCTTCCCTGCTATTACACAGTCAGAACTGAAGGGGCCCTTGGCCTGACAACTCTACCTGTGGCCTTCTATTCTGACAGTAGGGAAGATTCTGTGTGGCTATCCTGGTATGTGTGTATAAACAGTTTTACCGTCCTCACCCTGACTTGGAAATAACCTGGAAATATTCATAAGCTGGAAATATTCCCTGGTTTGCCTTAAGGCTTCTCCCCTCAGGCCCCCAATTCCCTGAGACCCCCAAGGGAGAAGTGGAATTTGCCTCATCGTTCCACCACAGCCTGTGTTCTTCCGAGGCTAACAGCAGTGGAAGGAATATGTTTTGCCCCTATTGTTTTGAGACAGATGGTCTTTTCAGTCATCAGGGACCTTACCTTCTGGTACAATCTGGAAATCGTCCTTCTGTTTAGTGTTGGCTGCTCCCATTGACAAGGATGAGGTTCCTTCCCTCCATGAGACGCTCTGGGAGGAAGTGAGTAGGACTCACCATGTCACCAGGCCTAAGTGGCAGAGTCTCAGGCCTGACAGGGACAGTGCCCTCTGTGGCCACCTTCCTTCTGGGAGGCATCCTTCATTGTCAGCCCGTGCCATCAGTTGACTCCTGTTTGGAACTCAGTACCCGACCTCAACTGACTGGGTCTTCCTGCACTAGTCCAAGGACTGTAAGGCCCTGAAGCCATTCGCCTTCAGAAAATGAGGGATAAACCTAGTCTGAAAATCCTGCCTGTTCCCTCCCAGGGCCCAGTACATTTGCAGGACTTTCTAAGAATTTCTCTGTAGCGGAGTAGTTGCCTGCTGCACTCCTCAGACAAGGTTGTGCCACTCTCATACCTGGCATTTCCACTCTGTCATGAACAGCCAGTGAGAACGACAGTCCTCACCTCCTTGACACCAACTAGGGAGAAGTCACGGGGCCCTTGAGCTGACCAGCACTTCCCTCTGCCTCCCAGGGCTCACTGAAGATGGGCTAAGTGTAGCCCTGTTGGCTGTGAGTTGAGGGGCTTTCATGTCCATACCCTGGGTCTTCACTTTGACTCTGCACCCTTCCTGGGGCTGCTCTATCCTCTGCTGATTCCCAAAGTCCCTACTTTCCCGGGACCTGAGTTGAAAGTGATAACCACAGCAGCCCAGATAGTTCTGGACTCCATGGGCTTGCCAACAAGGACAGGTATATCTTTACATGTTCCTACTATGTCGCTGCATCTTTCCATCACCCTCATTCAGGTTTATCACTGTCATTTCTGAGAGACTGATCCTCTCTCCCTTACCAACCTCAGAACTCTGCTCCGAGACCAAGTTTCTTAGGTCTCAGAGGCCTGAAAAATAAGCGAGGCTATGCTTAGCCTAATAGGTCTGAGATCCCCTGTGACTGAGAGCAGTTGGGAGGGCTGTTCAAGTGAGTCCCCCCATATTCTGGGGTGTTGCTCTCCTCAATCCTCCTACATGGGATACTCATCTGGCTTTCTGGGGCTTGGATTAAAGGCTCCTGGGGAAATTCCACATCCCTGCAAACTCTGGAGCCGTGCTTGCTCTGCAGTGCTACAGAGAATGAATGGGTCCTTTTCCCAGGAGTGATAGGAGATGGAGAAGCTACAGCCAAAGGCAGGAGTCCCAGGACAGGTGGTCATCCGTCAGGGAAAAATGGTACATCAATCTATCTCATCAGCCAGGTGAAGGTTCTCACGTCATTTCTATTCTGATAGATTTACTTTCTACAGACAAGAGACTAGGCATGATATGGAGAGCCCCTGGTCTTCAGAGGTTATCTCACACGGCCAATGCAGATGCTAATACTGTCACCGAATATTGTCTCTTTCATTTATCTATGGGTAATGAATAAGGGATACATATTTCTGGTTAAATGCATTTTGAATTCTTACTGCTCTGGCTACACATTCTGATCCAGTAGCTTGAGCACAAGGGCATTCTTTTTTATCACCTAGGACAAATTTTGAAGTATTGAGAAAAACTCTGAAATAAAACATACAGGGTGGGGACTTTCCTAGTGGCCCAGTGGCTAGTACCCCAGGCTCTCACTGCAGGGGTCCCAGGTTCGATCCCTGGTCAGGGAAGTAGACCCCATGTGCCACAAATAAGATCCACCACAGCCAAATAAATAAATAAGGAAAAGGAAATTAAATGTCAAATATTAAAAGTACTTGTTTAAAAGAAAAGACATGGGTATGTCTCAGGACTGTGGAAAAAGAACAGTATGTATGCTACAGTAGTTTAGAGCAGGAGTCTAGTCCCAGCTCTTTCATTGACCGGCCTTAAGTATTTTGGCACAAAACCAAACTCTGACTCTATGAGCCTTGGGCTCTCCACTGTGAAGTGAGTTTTATAAACCCTGCCTTGTCAGACTGGTGGAATATATGTATTCATGGAAAGCATCTATCACAGCACCTGCCTCTGTTGTGAAATTACAGGCAATCGCAGTTATTATGATTAACTTGACCTCAGATGTTACATCAGCTGGGTTTCTTTTCTTTTTTTGCATCTATCAGATGTCACAAACTATCCAGCATTCTAACTGAAAGAAAAACAAAAATGACCCCACCTCTGCAATCAGCCAAAAGTCTGCTTAGCAATGAAACCAAAGTAATATATTCTCTCCACTTGCTCTTTACCCTGCTTCTTTCTTGCTCTTCTTGACGTAGAGAGCATCTCAGCCTCTTCCACAGAATGACAGCTTCCCTGGAAACTATAATTGAATGGGCAGACTGGGAGTTTCCTTGATGAAACAGTGCCAGTACAGGCCTGAAAGACTTCTTTGAAGCAGATGCTCAATTAATGTTTGTGTAAAAGAAGAGCCACAAATAAATCATTTGCTATAATTTATATTCTCAAACATTCCTGAAAACCATAAGCAGATCCAAGTATATACCTTATACATTTACAAAAACGGAGGCTATAACAGAGAGTAATGCAAACCAAAGATTGAAGAACTTTCAGTTCTCTCTCTATGTATCTATGTTCTGAGCTTCTATTAGTGTGGTGTCTTTCACATTTCTAAGGCTATTCTTATCCTAAAGTGATGTTATTCTCATCCGGGATCACAAAAGGGATTAGAGGATTTCCAATATGCATTTCCAAAAACAAAATTCCTACTCATGAATTTGACAAACAGCAAAGTGTGTGTGACCCATGTTATTCAAATACTTGTATCATCAACCTAAATACAACCTAAATCAACTTTTTCAGTTGAAAAAAGAAAGAACTGAAAACTGGGTGGGAGGGGGAAGTCAACAGGACCACAGGATGATGACAGGCTTTTCTGACCACAAAGTGAAGAACAGCCTTCAGACCACCCTAGGGGCGAGATGACCGGCTGGATGCGGCCCTAGTGTGGGCACTGGCTGAGACAGAAGGGCCAGCACTGGCTGCAGCAGAAATGCCAGGCATGGCTGAGGCAGGATGCTCAGCCTGGGCTGCAGCAGAAGGGCCATCCCAGACCGAGACAGAAATGCCTGCAGTATCCCAGACAGACGTGCCAGCCCAGCCCGAGGCAGAAGTGCCAACGCTGGCTACAGCTCTGGGGCTGGTGCTCTCTACTTCCTCTTCGGAAGACTCCTCAAAATGCTCCAGGAAGGTAGCAGGGACCGTATCATTGACCTTGGCCAAAAACTCCAGGACTTTCATCTTGTTGGATTCCATGAGTGCTTTCCGACCCCACAGGAACTCATAGCGAGGGGGATCACTGCCAGGCACCTGGCGGTACTCCACGTACTCTTCCCGCACCAGATCTTCTGTGAGGAACTTCCTGGTATCTCCAAAGATGAAGTGCCTTCTTCCATCATAGATGCCCAGAAAATTCAGGATCTTCCAGATCTTCTCCTCAGAGAGGCGGTGGCCATTCAAGTAGATGACACCCAGAAGAGGCATCAGGAGACCATTCTTCGGCAGCCCCCGGTGACCTCTCATAGACTCACTGTCGCTGAGATCTAGGTTGCTCACCAGGATATAGGAGTGACCATTGGGCCTGACTTCCTTCAGGACCAGGCCAAACACCATCTCTATGTGCTCAGAGGCTCTCCTGAGGATCTCAGGGAATTGCCCCCTGTACCTTTTATTGATTGCCTTCAGCATTTCTGACCTCTTAATGAGCTCCCTCTCCTTATACTTATACAGCATCTTCTGTAGCAACACCTCGACGTTCTTGGTCAGAGGATCTGTGTGAGAGCTCTCAGCAGCAGCTGAGGCCTGGGAGGAATTTTCACCTCCCTGACCTTGGCCCTCGGCACCTACACCAGCTCTTGAGCGTGCTGTGGCACCGACACGAGCTCTTGAGCGTGCTGCACCACAGACATCAGCTCTTGAGCGTGCTGTAGCACCGACATCAGCTCTTGAGCTTGCTGCACCACAGACTTCAGCTCTTGAGCATGCTGCAGCACCGACAACATCTCTTGAGGATGCTGCAGCACCGACATCAGCTCTTGAGCGTGCTGCACCAAAGACAGCAGCTCTTGAGCGAGCTGTGGCACCGACACCATCTCTTGAGCGTGCTGCACCACAGACATCAGCTCTTGAGCGTGCTGCAGCACTGACATCAGCTCTTGCACATGCTGCACCACAGACATCAGCTCTTGAGCGTGCTGCACCACAGACATCAGCTCTTGAGCGTGCTGCACCACAGACATCAGCTCTTGAGCATGCTGCACCACAGACATCAGCTCTTGAGCGTGCTGCACCACAGACATCAGCTCTTGAGCGTGCTGCACCACAGACATCAGCTCTTGAGCGTGCTGCACCACAGACATCAGCTCTTGAGCGTGCTGCGGAACCGACACCAAATCTTTTGGGTATAGCACCTGCGGCAGCACTGGTGGTGCCATGGGCTCCCTGAGGCTCTTTTGGGGTGCCAGCAGCTGAGGAGCTTGAGAGAGCACTCTCTAAATCAGGAGGGGACGAGGAGGTGGACTCTTCTCCCCAAGATGTGGTGGCTTGATCATGAAGACCCTGGGTCTCAGCCCGGGCCTGGTGATGTTTCTCATGAGCACGGACCTTACTCTTCTGCCTACGGGGCATGATGGCCGTGGACAGGAACTACAGGCAGGAGTCTGGGTCAAAGGACAGGAGATTGGTGCACCTGGAGGATGGAGAATGAGGCGATGTGAGCAACTTAAAATGGGGAGATTCCACCTTGCCTTTATCAAAGGCCGCCTCTGCAGGTGTCCTTGAGGACACTGCCCGAGGAACCCACAAGGCTCCTGTTTCGTGCTCAGCTGTCCCCACAGAATCCCACAGAGGAGGAAGAGAGGCCTTCGATTTTCCCTCTGCATCCTCTCAGCCCTGCTTTGGATTTACCGGCATTGCAGTCCTCTCAGCTCATCTTTTATTACCATGTCAAGTCTTGGCGGAGCCTGGGCACCCTGCCTTCTGCTACTCTGATGCAGACAACTTTAGACCTCCACATCATCCAGAAGCCAAGTGAAGGGATATCTCAGGCCACTTACCTCCCAGGGGATACCCAGTGCTGAGGGCTCAGTAGGGGTTTTTCCATCCTGAGTTCACTGGGATCACCATTCATGGCATTTACCTTGGGTCCTTAAAACACTGGACACCATTCTCCATTTGCTGACTGGTGGCTATACCTTCAGACTAGACATTTCCCCTCCCCTAGACTTGGTATAAAGCGGTGAAGTAGATGCTCAACCTCACAGCCCTTCCCTGAGATTTCCTGGGCCCAAATCCAAGGGATCGGATAAATGCACTGAGTACTCACTCAGGTTCCTCAATTGGGCTCCTGGCAGAGAAGCTCCTCTTTCTCCTGAGTTGATGCCTGTGAGATAGTAAAAGCCAATCAGCCTGTGTCCCAACAGGAGGAAGTAAGATGACCTTATCTTACCAAACACAGTCTTCTAAGAACAGGTGCTATTACAGGCAGGTTGATGTCCCTGTGCTCCCACACAGGATCCCAATTCAAGGTCTATAATATCTTTTTGCTTCTCTTTTCTTCTCTATCTCTTTTCATAATTAAATGTATTTACTGTTAATTGGAGGATAATTGCTTTACAGTATTGTTTTTGTTTCAGCCACACATCAATATGAATCTGCCATAGGTATACTGTATGTCCCCTCCCTCTTGAAGTTTCCTCCTACCTCCCAGCCCATCCCACTCCTCTAAGCTATCACAGAGCACCGGGTTTGAGCTCTCTGTGTCATACGACTAATTCCCACTGGTTATCTAATTTACATATGGTAATGTGTGTGTTTTCAATGTTACTCTCTCAGTCTGTCCCTCCCTCTCTTTCCCCAAGTGTCCACAAGCCTGTTCTCTATGTCTGCAAATCCACTGCTGCCCTGCAAATAGGTTCATCAGTACCATCTTTCTAAAAGCCATTTATATGTGTTAATATACAATATTGGCTTTCCTCTTTCTGCCTTAATTCACTCTGCATAGAAAATTAGGACTAAAATTACCACATGGAACGTGGAGCTAAGATGGCGGAGGAATAGGATGGGGAGACCACTTTCTCACCTACAAATTCATCAAAAGTACATTTGAACACTGAGCAAACTCCATAGTAACTTCTGATCACTAGCAGAGGACATCAGGCGCCCAGAAAAGTAGCCCATTGTCTTTGAAAGGAGGTTGGACATAATAGAAATGATAAAAAGAGAGACAAAAGAGTTAGGGACGGGGACCCGTCTCAGGAAGGAAGTCTTAATAGAGGAACTTCTAAACACCAGGAAACCCTCTCCCTTACAGGTATGGGGGAAGTTTTGGAGTCTCAGAGAGCAACCTAACTGGGAGGAAAAATAAATAAAACCCATGGATTACATGCCTAAAAGCAACTTTCAGCAGAAAAGTACCCCAGACGCTCGCATCCGCCACCAGCTAGTGGGGGCTGAACGGAGAGGAGCGGGAAGCATTGCTTATGGTAAGAACCGGGCCTGAATGCCCTGTGGGCAATCGGAAGGAGCTAACCTGAGATGGCAACTTAAACTGTGGGATAGCAAGAGAGAGAAAGAAAATTAACCTGCGATAAGCCGTAACTGAAGACACTGCCGGCTGTTGGCAGAACAAAGGAAGGACTGAGCAATTCTGGAGAAGAGCTAACCGGCTGTGGACTGGCCTGTCCCCCACCCGAGGCAGGAGGCAGTGGGGAGGGGAAAGGGGCAAACCTGGCCCCAGAGACAGCATCCCCTACCAAACTGCAAATAGGTTTCCAGTCTCTAACCAAAGACTTTCTGAGATTCTGGAGGGTTGACACCTGCTGGGAGGGTCGCAGCTAGAGACCAGCTCCCCAGAAGAGACACAAGGCGTGCCGGACAGGCGGAAACTGAGGCTGGGACCGCGGAGGGGAGAAGGTGCACTGCACCCTAGGAGAGTGTGCCCGTCAAGCTCCTGGCTGCCTGAGCTGCTCGGGCTGGGGAAGGCACAAAACGCAGGCGCAACTGAGTCCGCGCTTTTGTGGAGGACACAAAAACTGGAACCTGAGCAGCTTAGGCCTCGGAAGTGCATGCACCTCAGGGCCCGCTCCCTGTAGAGCAACCTGGAGCCTTAGCACTGTAGATGGGGAAAGCACACACGCCGTGAGCGGGGACAAACCCAGTGTGGCCGGAAAACCGCAAGTGCTCCCCACACATGCCAGTGATATGTCTGCAGTGCCCCACACCACTGCCCACAGCACGACTGAACAAGCGAACATAAACAAGAGACCACCTCCGCCCGTGTGTGTCAGGGAAGAAATTAGACACTGAAGAGACCTGCAAACAGAAGCCAAATAAACAAAAGGAACCGCTTCAGAAGTGACAGGTGCAACAGATTAAAATCCCTGTAGTTAAAACCGACTATACTGGAAGGGGTCTATAGATATCGAGAAGTGTAAGCTGGAACAAGGAGCTATCTGAAACTGAACCGAATCCACACTGCCCGCAACAGCTCCAAAGAAAATCCTAGATATCATTTTACTATTTTTTTAATTAAAAAAAAATTTTAAATGTTTTTATTTTCTTTTTTTGGAAATGGCAACCCACTCCAGTATTCTTGCCCGGAAAACCCCATGGGGGGAGTAGCATGATAGGCTACAGTCCATGGGGTTGCAAAGAGTCAGACACGACTGAGGGACTTCACTTTCACTTTCACTATTACTCCTCTATTACTTCTTAATTCTCATTTTCATAACCCACTATAACCTTGCCAAAAAAAGACCCTATTCTTAAAGCAAACTTCACATAGATTTCTTAAATTTTTTGTGTTTTTTTTTAAATATTGTATTTTTAAGAGTCTAACCTCTACTCTAGATTTTTAATCTTTGTTTTCCAGTATTTGATATCAATTTTGGACATTGAAGAATCCAATATTCAGTACCCATTTTTACTCAGGAGTGTGATGATTACTCTCTCCCCCTTTTGACTCTCCTTTTTCTCCCCCAGATCACCTCTATTTCCTCCATCCCCCTTCCCATCTCAATCCAATTCTGTGAATCTCTGTGGGTGTTCTGGGCTACGGAGAACACTTAGGGAACATAGTACTGCGTAGATCTGTCTCTCTCCTCTTGAGTCCCCCTTCTTCTCCTCTGGCTCATCTCTTATCTCCTTCCTCCCTCTCCTCTTCTTATTGTAACTCTGTGAACCTCTCTGGGTGTCCCTCATGGTGGAGAATCTTTTCACCATTAACCTAGAAGTTTTATTATCAGTGCTGTACAGTTGGAGAAGTCTTGAGGCTACTGGAAGAATAAGACTGAAATCCAGAGACACGAGACTTAAACCCAAAACCTGAGAACACCAGAGAACTCCTGACTACAGGGAACATTAAGTAATAAGAGATCATCCAAAAGCCTCCATACCTACACTGAAACCAACCACCACCCAAGAGCCAATAAGTGCCAGAGCAAGACATACCACACAAATTCTCCAGCAACACAGGAACATAGCCCTGAGTGTCAACATACAGGCTGCCCAAAGTCACACCAAACCCATAGACCCATCTCAAAACTCTCTACTGGACCCTCCATGGCACTCTAGAGAGAAGAAATCCAGCTGCACATACCAGAACACCGACACAAGCTTCCCTAAACAGGAAACCTTGACAAGCCAATCGTCCAACCACACCCACTGGGAGAAACCTCCACAATTAAAAAGAACCACAGAGCACCAGAATACAGAAAGGCCACCCCAAACACAGCAATCTAAACAAGATGAAAAGGCAGAGAAATACCCAGCAGGTAAAGAAACATGAAGAATGCCCACCAAGCCAAACAAGAGGAGGAGATACGGAATCTACCTGAAAAAGCATTTAAAATAATGATAATAAAAAGGGTCAAAAATCTTGAAAACAGAATGGAGTTACAGATAAATAGCCTGGAGACAAGGATTGAGAAGATGCAAGAAATTTGTCACATGGACCTAGAAGAAATAAAAAAGAGTCAATTAAAAGTGAATAATGCAATAAAGGATATCAAAAACACTCGGGAGGGAACCATCAGTAGAATAACGGAGGCAGAAGATAGGGTAAGTGAGGTAGAAGATAAAATGGTGGAAATAAGTGAAGCAGAGAGGAAAAACGAAAAAAGAATCAAAAGAAATGAGGACAACCTCAGGGACTTCTGGGACAATGTGAAACGCCCCAACATTCGAATCATAGTAGTCCAGAAGAAGACGACAAAAAGAAAGGCCATGAGAAAATTCTCGAGGAGATAATAGCTGAAAACTTCCCAAAATGGGGAAGGAAATAGTCACCCAAGTCCAAGAAACCCAGAGTCCGAAACAGGATAAAGCCAAGGTGAAATACCCCAAGACACAGTAATCAAATTAACAAAGATCAAACAGAAAGAAAAAATATTAAAAGTAGCAAGGGAAAAATAACAAATAATACACTAAGGAATTCCCATAAGGATAACAGCTGATCTATCAATAGAAACTCTTCAGACCAGAAGGGAATGGCTGCACATACTTAAAGTAATGAAAGAGAGTAATCTACAACCCAGATTACTATATCCAGCAAGGATCTCATTCAGATATGAAGGGGAATGCAAAAGCTTTAGAGACAAGCAAAATCTGAAAGAATTCAGCACCACCAAACCACCTCTTCAGCAAATGCTAAAGGATCTTCTCTAGACAGGAAACACAGAAAGCTTGTATAAATGCAAACCCAAAACAGCAAAGTAAATGGCAATTGGACCATACCTATCAACAATTACCTTAAATGTAAATGGGTTGAATGCCCCAACCAAAAGAAAAGGACTGGCTGAATGGATACAAAAACAAGACCCCTATATATGCTGTCTACAAGAGACCCACCTGAAAACAAGGGACACATAACGACTGAAAGTGAAGGGCTGGAAAAAAAAATTTCACGCAAACAGAGACCAAAAGAAAGCAGGAGTCGCAATACTCATATCAGATAAAATAGACTTTAAAATAAAGGCTGTGAAAAGAGACAAAGACGGACACTACATAATGATCAAAGGATCAATCCAAGAACAAGATATTACAAGGATAAATACATATGCACCCAACATGGGAGCACTGCAATATGTCAGGCATTTACGAATGAGTATGAAAGGGGAAATTAACAATAACACAATAATAGTGGGAGACTTTAATACCCACTCACATCTATGCATAGATCAACTAAACAGAAAATGAACAAGGAAACACAAACTTTAAATGACACAATGGACCAGCTAGACCTAATTGATATCTATAGGAAATTTCACCCTAAAACAATCAATTTCACATTTTTCTCAAGCGCACACGGAACCTTCTGCAGAACAGATCACATCCTGGGCCATAAATCTAGCCTTGGTAAATTCAAAAAAATTGAAATCTTTCCAGTCATCATTTCTGACCAAAGTGCAGTAAGATTAGATCTCAATTACAGGAAAAAAAAATATTAAAAATTCAGACATATGGAGGCTAAATAACATGCTTCTGAATAACCAACAAATCTTAGAAGAAATCAAAAAACAAATCAGAATATGCATAGAAATGAATGAAAATGAAAACACAACAACCCAAAACCTATGGGACACTGTAAAAGGAGTGATATGGGGAAGGTTCACAGCAATACAGGCTCACCTCAAGAAACAAGAAAAAAGTTAAATAAACAACCTATGTCTACACCTAAAGCAACTAGAGAAGGAAGAAATGAAGAACCCCAGGGTTAGTAGGATACAAATCTTAAAAATCAGGGCAGAAGTAAATGCAAAGAAACTAAAGAGACCATAGCAAAAATCAACAAAGCTAAAACCTGGTTTTTTGAAAAGATAAACAAAATTGACACACCATTACCAAGACTCATTAAGAACCAAAGGGAGAAGAACCAAATCAACATAATTAGAAATGAAAATGGAGAGATCACAACAGACAACACTGAAATACAAAGGATCGTAAGAGACTACTACCAGCAGCTCTATGCCAATAAATTGACAACATGGAAGAAATGGACACATTCTCAGAAAAGTATAACTTTCCAAAACTAAACCAGGAAGAAATAGAAGATCTTAACAGGACCTTCACAAGCATGGAATCAAAACTGTAATCAGAAATCTTGCAGCAAACAAAAGCCCAGGACCAGATGGCTTCACAGCTGAATTCTACCAAAAATTTTGAGAAGAGCTAACACCTATCTCACTTCAACACTTCCAGAAAATCGCAGAAGGTAAACTTCCAAGCTCATTCTATGAGGCCACCATCACCCTAATTCCAAAACCAAACATGCCACACAAAAAGAAAACTACAGGCCAATATCACTGATGAACATACGTGCAAAAATCCTTAACAAAACTCTAGCAAACCGAATCCAACAACATATTAAAAAGATCATACATCATGACCAAGTAGGCTTTATCCCAGGAATGCAAGAATTCTTTAATATCCACAAATCAATCAATGTATTATACCACATTAACCAATTCAAAGATAAAAACCATATGATTATCTCAATAGATGTAGAAAAAGCCTTTGACAGATGTCAACATCCATTTATGATAAAAACTCTCCAGAAAGCAGGAATAGAAGGAACATACCTCAACATAATAAAAGCTATATAAGACAAATCCACAGGCAACATTATCCTCCATGGTGACAAATTGAAAGCATTTCCCCTGAAATCAGGAACAAGACAAGGGTGCCCACTCTCACCACTAATATTCAACATAGTTTTGGAACTTTTGGCCACAGCAATCAGAGAAGAAAAAGAAATTAATGGAATCCAGACAGGAAAAGAAGTGAAACTATCACTGTTTGCAGATGACATGATCCTCTACATAGCAAACCCTAAAGACTCTACCAGAAAATAACTAGAGCTAATCAATGCATATAGTAAAGTTGCAGGATATAAAATTAACACACAGAAATCCCTTGCATTTCTATACACTAACAATGAGAAAACAGAAAGAGAAATTAAGGAAACAACACCATTCACCATTCCAAAAAAAGAATAAAATATTTAGGAATATATCTACCTAAAGAAACTGAAGACCTATACATAGAAAACTATAAAACACCGATGAAAAAAATCAAAGAGGACACAAAGAGATGGAGAAATATACTGTGTTCAAGGATTGGAAGAATCAATATTGTGAAAATGAGTATACTACATTACTTTTCCAACAAAGTCCGTCTGGTCAAGGTTATGGTTTTTTCAGTGGTCATGTATGGATGTGAGAGTTGGACTGTGAAGAAAGCTGGGCACCGAAAAATTGATGCTTTTGAACTGTGGTGCTGGAGAAGACTCTTGAACAGTCCATCCTAAAGGAGATCAGTCCTGGGTGTTCATCGGAAGGACTGATGCTGAAGCTGAAACTCCCAATACTTTGGCAAACTCATGCAAAGAGTTGACTCATTGGAAAAGACCCTGATGCTGGGAGGGATTGGGGGCAGGAGGAGAAGGGGCCGACAGAGGATGAGATGGCTGGATGGCATCACCGACTCGATGGGCATGAGTTTGAGTAGACTGCGGGAGTTGGTGATGGACAGGGAGTCCTGGCGTGCTGCGACATATAGGGTCACAAAGAGTCGGACACAACTGAGCGACTGAACTGAACTGAACTGAACCCAAAGCAAACTATAGATTCAATGCAATCCCTATCAAGCTGCCAATGGTATTCTTCACAGAACTAGAACAAATAATTTCACAATTTGTATGGAAATACAAAAAACCTCGAATAGCCAAAGCAATCTTGAGAAAGAAGAACGGAACTAGAGGAATCAACCTGCCTGACTTCAGGCTCTACTACAAAGCCACAGTCATCAAGACAGTATGGTACTGGCACAAAGACAGAAATATAGATCAATGGAACAAAATAGAAAGCCCAGAGATAAATCCACATACCTATGGACACCTTATCTTTGACAAAGAAGGCAAGAACATACAATGGAAAAAAGACAATCTCTTTAACAAGTGGTGCTGGGAAAACTGGTCAACCACTTGTAAAAGAATGAAGCTAATACACCTTCTAACACCATACACAAAAATAAACTCAAAATGGATAAAGATCTAAATGTAAGACCAGAAACTATAAAACTCCTAGAGGAGAACATAGGCAAAACAGTCTCTGACATAAATCACTGCAAAATCCTCTATGAACCACGTCCCAGAATATTGGAAACAAAAGCAAAAATAAACAAATGGGACCTAATGAAACTGAAAAGCTTTTGCACAACAAAGGAAACTAAAAGCAAAGTGAAAAGACAGCCTTCAGAAAGGGAGAAAATAATAGCAAATGAAAAAACAGACAAAGGATTAATCTCAAAAATATACAAGCAACTCCTGCAGCTCAATTCCAGAAAAATAAATGACCCAATCAAAAAATGGGCCAAAGATCTAAACAGACATTTCTCCAAAGAAGACATACAGACGGCTAACAAACACATGAAAAGATGCTCCACATCACTCATTATCAGAGAAATGCAAATCAAAACCTCCATGAGATACAATTACACGCCAGTCAGAATGGCTGCTATACAAAAGTCTACAAGCAATAAATGCTGGAGCAGGTGTGGAAAAAAGGGAGCCCTCTTACACTGTTGGTGGGAATGTAAACTACTACAGCCACTAGTACAGTGTGGAGATTCCTTAAAAAGTGGAAATAGAACTGCCATGTGACCCAGCAGTCCCACTCCTGGGCATACACACCGAGGAAACCAGATCTGAAAGAGACACATGTATCCCAATGTTCATCGCAGCACTGTTTATAATAGCCAGCACATGGAAGCCACCGAGATGCCCATCAGTAGACAAATGGATAAGAAAGCTGTGGCACACAACGCAGAGTACTAACCACTACACATTCTCGGCAAAGAATGAAACTAGAACACTTTCTAACACCATACAAACAAAAGAAAGCAAAATGGATTAAAGATCTAAATGTAAGACCAGAAACTATAAATTTCCTAGAGGAGAACATGGGCAAAACATTTTCTGACATGAATCACAGAAGGATCCTCTGTGACCCACCAACCAGAATATTGGAAATAAAAGCAAAAATAAACAAATGGGACCTAATGAAACTTAAAAGCTTTTGCACAACAAAGGAAACTAAAAGTAAAGTGAAAAGACAGCCTTCAGAATGGGAGAAAAATATAGCAAATGAAGCAACAGACAAAGGATTAATCTCAAAAATATACAAGCAACTCCTGCAGCTCAATTCCAGAAAAATAAATGACCCAATCAAAAAATGGGCCAAAGATCTAAACAGACATTTCTCCAAAGAAGACACAGATGGATAACAAACACATGAAAAGATGCTCAACATCACTCATTATCAGAGAAATTCAAATCAAAACCACAATGAGGTACCATTACATGCCAGTCAGGATGGCTGCTATCCAAAAGTCTACAAGCAATAAACGCTGGAGAGGGTGTGGAGAAAAGGGAACTTTTTTACACTGTTGGAGGGAATGCAAACTAGTACAGCTGCTATGGAGAACAGCGTGGAGATTTCTTAAAAAACTGGAAATAGAACTGCCATATGACCCAGCAATCCCACTCCTGGGCATACACACCAAGGAAACCAGATCTGAAAGAGACACGTGCACCCCAATGTTCATCACAGCACTGTTTATAATAGCCAGGACAAGGAAGCAACCTAGATGCCCATCAGCACATGAATGGATAAGGAAGCTATGGTACATATACACCATGGACTATTACTCACCCATTAAAAAGAATTCATTTGAATCAGTTCTAATGAGATGGATGAACCTGGAGACCATTATACAGAGTGAAGTAAGCCAGAAAGATAAAGACCATTACAGCATACTAAGACATATATATGGAATTTAGAAAGATGTTAACAATAACCCTATATGCAAAACAGAAAAAGAGACACAGATGTACAGAAGAGACTTTTGGACTCTGTGGGAGAAGGCGAGGGTGGGATGTTTCGAGAGAACAGCATCGAAACATGTATATTATCTATGGTGAAACAGATCACCAGCCCAGGTTGGATGCATGAGACAAGTGCTTGGGGCTGGTGCACTGTGAAGACCCAGAGGGATGGGATAGGGAGGAAGGTGGGAGGGGCATCGGGATGGGGAACACATGTAAATCCATGGCTGATTCATTTCAACGTATGGCAAAAACCACTACATTATTGTAAAGTAATTAGCCTCCAACTAATAAAAATAAATGAAAAAAAATTAAAAAATAAATTACCTCATGACCCAACAATCCCACGACTGGGCATGTCCCCTGAGGAAACAGTAACTTAAAAAACACTTCTACTCCAAAGTTCGTTGCAGCACTCTTTACAATAGCTAGGGCATAGAAGCAACCAAGGCCTACATTTGATTTATGACAGGATCTAAGATTACTCAGTGTGCTGACCACGCCCCTCAGACCAGGGCAGAGTGCTCAGAGGGGACTTGCTTCCCCTTTAGGCTGCAGTGGGAACCGCCATGTATTCTTGAGGTCTCAAAGGGATGATGACAGGGAGGATGTGGTCTGAATGATGTGGTATGGAACATCCCCACAGCCCCAGAGGATCTCAACATCCGACCAGGGAACCCGAAACTCTCCCTTCCCAACCTGACGCTCCCCGCTTTGACATGGTCTCTCACTTCCCTGAGATGATCTGGGAAGTGTCTTGTCAAAATGCCCGATTGCGACTCCATTTCTTATGAGAGGAGCCCCCATCCTCACTCAGCGTCACAACCATGAATCGTGTTGGGTACTGTGTCCCTTTGTTCAACTAAGTTTATTCCTTTAGAGCAATCTTCTACGTCCCTGATCCCACCTCCAGCAAACGATAGGGGGCACCACTGTCGGCCAGCTCCACACGGGGACTCCTAGAGATGAGTTCACGGGGTCGCTCAGTGTGGCCCCCATGCGGTTGGGAAGTGTGATAACTGGCCCTCAGGGCCATTATCTAGGACCGACACGTCCTTCGAGGGTAGAATCCGGGCCTATGCCCACAGACCAACGCCTTCACGTGAGACACGTTAGACCGCATTCTGCCGATAGCTGTGAGGGACTCGAAAGAGCCAGGTCACAGGGGTGGGATGCTGCTGGGTCACTTTTCTTAATAGTGGGTTCACAAAGTCCCTTCAGTGACATTCCGGTACTCACCTTGGTTCCGGACAAGTCCTGGACACAGAAACGCCACCAAAGAGACGCCACGACTCCCCGTCAATCTCCTCGCCGTTGAAGCGGAAGTGGACGGGAGCTGCGTACGGTCCTACGTGGGGTCTCCCGGGGATGATGGCAGGGGCAAGGCACTACGGGAACCGCGGGAGCTCAAAATTCATCCGTCCCCGGGTCCTCCTTCCACAGTGTGTTAGAGCCCGGGACGTCTCCAGCTAAGAATCCAAGTCCTCCAGCCCCCAAACAAAGCCCTCGCCTCCCTGAGACCCTAGAGGGAGGAGTCAGGGCGCTGCTCTGAGCATCTCTGCTTGTCAGGAGGGGCGCCACTCTGTGAGCCTCCCTCGTTGGGGGAGACCCTCTCACTAGCACTGATGGTCCTCACTTTAAGTCCGGTTATGGTCCAGACGTCCCCCTCTGCAGATCTGGGGCTTAATTCTGCTAGAGGAGGCCCTGCCCTCCCCGAGATCACACAGGTGGAATGAGGGGACCACTTACAAGTAGCTCTTCTCGTCTCTCAGGGCTAAGAATTTACAGAATTCTGTTTGGCTCCCTCTCCAGGGGTCCCCTCTAACAGTCACCATTGTCATCTGAGTTCCTGGTTGGGCTCAGGTCCATTCCTCTGTGAAACGGAGGCTGATCCGATTAAACAGAGATCTCACCTCACTGAGACTTGCCAGACTGAAATCAACCTGACATCTGTCTCCAGAGCTTCCCAGGGAGCCCAGCATCAGATATTTTCCAGGGCCTCCTTTTATGGTGTGTGCTACCATGAGTCCACTTTCAGGAACTCATATTGACACATGATAAATCCTGTAACTCCACTCTCTACTTTATGAAGCTTCTTGTCTTACATCAAGGTCCTAGTCTCCTGAGAATTCCACGTTGGAAGTCAGAGTGATCCTCTTGCGATCCTAGTCCATCAGGGCCTCTGAGAACAGACAGTGCGGATGCAACTTGAGTCCTTCTGGATTCCTCCTGCTCAGCATCCTCACTACATCTACCACAGCCAGGGACTGCTCCCTCTACTGATCCAAGTTTCCTGTTCTTAGTCTTTGGGTGACCCTGTATTCAGGGGTGATTGTCTCCTCAGCCCTCCTTCATGGAGGTTCCCATATCAGCTTCTGTCCCTTGATTAAAGGCTTCCTGGAAATGCATATTCCTACACACATTGAGCAGATACCCTCTAGAAAATCTTGGAGAAAAGGGGAGTAGGTCCCAAAAGTGATGTAAAATTAGGAAATCAGAGCAGAAATCAAGGAACTCAGGAGAGATGTTATGCTGTCAGAGAAAAACAGCTGATATATTCCTCCTCTTCAGCCAGATTTAGGGGGTCTGCTTAGTCGCTCAGTTGTGTCTGACTCTTTGTGACCCCATGGACTGTAGCCCGCCAGGCTCTTCTGTCCATGGGAATTCTCCCGGCAAGAATACTGCAGTTTCTGGCCATACCATCCTCCAGGGGATTTACCAAATTCAGTAATCGAACCCAGGACTCCCATATTGCAGATGGATTCTTTACTTTGTCAGCCACCAGATTTAGGGTAGTTCTGAAGTATTTAGTCTCGGCACCTCCCTGTTGGTCCAGTGGTTAAGACTCTGCACTCCCAATGCACAGTGCCTGGATTCGACCCCTGGTCAGGTAACTTGATTACACATGCCCGAACTAAAAGTTCACGTGCCACACCAAAAAGCATCACATGCTGCAGCTAAAGGGCCTGCATGTGGAATCAAAGATTCCGAGTGTCACAACTAAATGCAGCGCAGCCAAAAAATAACTATTTTTAATTGAAAAATAAAATGTTTACTTTCTACATAGAAGGATAGTGCCACATAGTCTTGTAAGCCCTCCATCACTTGAGGGTGTCTGAATTTTCACATGAAGATGATCATGTCGTTACTGAGCATCATCTCCTTCTCTCCTTTATTCATACCTCTTAATTATTTTGGTGTTTGTATTGCCTTGGCTATGTATCCCAACCCAGTGTTTTGGTCACAGAGTTCTTCTTTCTATCACTCAAGATACATTTTGGAGTGCTAGAAGACAGTGAATTAACTGCCTGAGCACCTCAGGCCGGGACAAATGGAAGGGTATGTGCTCTGGACAAGTTCAGACCAGCGCTCTAGTCCCAGCTCTGTCTCTTATCAGTTGTGTGGACTTGGGTCCATCCCCAAACTCTGGGAGCCTCAGGTGAAGTGGCTTTTGTAGGGCTAGTGGCATGTAGCTAAAGCACCTGGCACAGTGCCTGGACCACACTGAGACTTTACACAATATCTGTTTTTACTATGATTATGATTATTTTGTTCCCAGAGGATACCACCTACCCTGATGAAGTTTTAACTCCAGGAGATGTCAGAGAATCTGTGCCATTCTTGGACATAGAACACTAAACCAGTCCAAAATGCTGTTTAGAAAGAATCTATCATTTCCACTACTGAATCATATTTTGAGTGTGGGGGTAGTTTTTTTTTAGGTGAATGAAATTCACATAGTCTAGAATTTGGTTCTGAGACTAACGCTTCCTTCCTTCCAAGCTGCTCTTTCATTTACATAACTCCTAGATTTGTTTTGCCTTGGAGAAGGAAACTGCAACCCACTCCAGTGTTCTTTCCTGGAGAATCCCAGGGACGGTGGAGCCTGATGGGCTTCCATGTATGGGGTCGCACAGAGTCAGACATGACTGACGTGACTTAGGAGCAGCAGCAGCAGAAGAGACTTGCCTAGTGGCCCAGTAGCTACGTGGCTGAGAATATGTGCTCCAAATGCAGTGGGCCTGGGTCCCATCCCTGATCAGGGAACTAGACCCCACTCCACACACCACAAGTAAAAGGTCCTATATGCCACAACTATAACATTCCTCATGCTTTAACTAAAGAACTCTCAGGCTGCAAGGAAGTTCGAGGATCCTGGATGCCAAAGACAAGACCAAGCATAGACAAATAAATAAGGAATTTGCCTAAGCTTCATTAGGCCTGGGAAGAATTGCTGGAGGAACACTGGGACATCACTGGCTTGGGCCCTCTCTTCCTCATCTTTCAAAGCTGTGATTCACAGGATCTCCTATAGCTCACAGAAGGGGTGGGGTGGGGTGGGGCTGGGATGGGGGTGGGGCTGAGGGGGAGGGGGTGGGTGTGGGGAGAAGCCTGATGGGGTGTTCTACAGTCCTCATTCACAGTCCACATCTTCGTATCTATCAGAGCCTGACAGTCCTCCCTTTACTGAACTGTGTCCACAAGCCTCCAAACAAAGTTTCACCTCTTACAGTTCGGCAGGGGAGAAGTCCGGGAATTGAGCGCATGGGTGCCGCTTTGTGTCGCCTTCTTCACTGCCCCATGCCTCGTTAGCACTCGTCGCTCTCCCGGGACTGGACTTAGGGCCTAGGTTTCCTTCATTTACAGAATCAAGTAATCGCTTATCTTACAGAATGCCTTAGATCAAGGTATACGGAAGAAATCAGCCTAAGAGAATTTTAGGAACCGTCCCCTGCCGATCACAGAGATGAGACTTTGGGCGTACTCTTTGTTACAGGATGGGGGAATGGTCCCTTGAGACCACATTCAAGTCCTCACCTTGCCTTCAGCTCAGTCCTGGGAATCCACTCCTAGCCACACAAATGCACTGAACATCAGTCCGAGCACTTCCCACCAGCACGGAAGTTTTGCGGAGACACTTCCGGCTATGGCTGCCTTATGCAGGATCTCTGAGGGATGATGACAGGGGCAGGGCTCTGTGGGGATCCTGTCGTTTAGTGTTCAGCGGTCCCTGGGTAATCCTTTAGGGTCCTCACCATGCCGTCTGTTAGAGTCCGGGAGTCTTCGCCCTACGGACTTGAGTCCTCCAGCCCCAAAACAAGCCCTCACCTCTCCGAGTCCCTAGTGGGGAGTCAGGGCACTGCTCTGAGCATCTCTCCTTGACAGGAGGAGCGCCACTCTGTGAGCCTTCCTCCTTGGTGGCAGAGACCCTCTCATTAGCACTGATGGGCCTCATCTTCCCGGTGGTGATGGCCAAGATACCACCCTCCTAAGAACTGGGGTTTCCATCCTGATAGAAAAAGTCCTTCCCTCGCTGAGACCAGACAGAATTGAACAGGCTTCTCATCCCTATAACTCTGCCTGGAACCTCTGGGGTTAAGAATAGGGGCAGGGGTCTGCAAAGCCTCCTCATTTGTCAGTCTAGTGATACTTCTTCACTCAGGGGTCTCACCATGATCCTAGCCAATCCTGGGACCTGACCTTCCAACCTGAGATTCTCCCTCCTCTGCACCGAGGACATTCTTCTTACACTCAGATTTTGACCTCACAGAGAACTACAAGGCTTCTAAGAGGGAATGTCCTGTCTGGGCATTCTAGGCCTGAGGGCAATTTTCGGCAGGTCTCTGAGTGACCTGTATTTTAGGGTGGTTGTCTCTCCAGTCCTCACTTATGGGGGCCCAAATTTTGTCTATCTCTTGGATTAAAAGATTCCTGGGGAAAACCACATCATTGCAAACTCTTTAGCAGTGCCCCTAATGAAAACCTTACAGTTTAATGTCCCAGACTGGACCTGAGATGGGGAAAATAACACAGAAGGCAAGGGGCAGGATGGGGTGTGCTCCCAGAAAAAAATGCTGACCCATCCTTTCAAAAGGCAGGGTCAGTCTCTTTTCATGACTTGTTTTAATGATTTACAGGCATACTTTTAAAACATTGTACTGCATGTAATCATGATTCACAAATACTGTGTTTCGTTACAAACTGAAAGTTTATGGTAACCATGCATTGAACATGTCTATGGCACCATTTTCCCAGCATCATGTATTCACGTGGGGTCCCTTTTCCACATATTGTTCATTCTTTAAATATTTTAAACTCTTTCCTTATTTTATTTCTTATGGTGCTCTGATAAGTTGTCTTTGTTACTATTGTAACTGTCTTACATTAGAAAATTAAGATATGTGCAATTTTTAGACATCTTCTAATAAGTGTACAATAAGATTCACAACTTTTATAAGCACTGGGAATCCCCCAACTTCCTAATGATTTACTTTATAGCAGTTTTCACTTTATTGCAGTGATCCAGAACCCAACTCACCATATCTGAGATATGAGTACAATTTTAAAGGAAAAAAGCCATCCAAGATGGTTTTGTGCTATTCTGATTGAGGTTATCTGACACTGCACAGTGAGATGATCTGACTGTCCCTGTCATCTCTTTCTCTTCCTTATTCCTGTCATTTCTGGAGGTAGCCTTCAAGGCTTTGTGCCTGAAGAAGTGCATTGTAATATATCCAGAGTCCTTACTTTTATCCCAAGATACATTTGAGTGGTAAGGAACACAGCTCTGCTGTAGGACAAGAGTATAACAGCATAGGATCTAGAGTAATTCAAAGAAGAATCTAATTCCAGGCGTATCAGTCACGAGTGTTCCCCAGCAAGGGCTCACTGCCTGATGCACATGGAAGCGAAGATTATGGAACGGGCTTTTGAGAGAAAAACTTTAATCCAAGGTGGAGTAGCAAGAAGACAGGAAGTCGGGCTCTCAAATCTGTCTCCTCAATCCAGAGTTTGGGATAAAATTAAAGGGTTTGGGGAACTGCAAACTTGGAAGCTGATTGGCTAGTCTTGAATTAGTTCATGTGAGCTATTCATGCTGCTAGAAGCCAAATTGTCCCTATTGAAGGACTTTATACAGTTCTCCCATGGCAACATTCCTACTCTGAGAGTTGCACAGACTGAACCCTCTTGGTTCAGGGCTCATCCTGGAAACAGGGGCTCCTTTTTTGCACTTGTATAGTGCTGCATCTAAAAATAACTCAAGGTTTGATTAATCAATAACCTGTTTTAAGGAGGAAAAACAAGTTTAAACTGGTCAGTGCTTTATGTTTCAATCCCCCCATTTCTCTTTGTACATTCTTCAAGCTTGTGGGAAACCATCCTCAATTTGGTTAATGAATGTCAAATTGTATAGAAAATGATAATCCCAGGTCCCAGATTTTGTACCAACAGGACTGGAGTGTTACATAAGCACTGACAACGTTGAATTAATTGGTATTTAAGAAAGGTGGTTATCAGAGGCTTTGTTTCCTTCACATGTGTCTTTACAGGATATTGCTTTAAATGTGGCATTTTGGTGGCTGCATGGAATTTATCACTACTGGGTCAGCTGTCTTGGCTTTTCCTGGCCACTCATCAGCCCAACCTGAGCTCTGCAGTTGAATGATTAATTTCTTCTACTGTAGGGCTCTTTCAAAATTAGTTTACATTTTGGCCAGCAAACAGAGTCTGGACCACCTGCGTTTAACCAATGCTTGCTGCCTCTTCCTAGCCTTCACGGATTGCAGTCGACATCAACCCATCAACCAGCACTCTTATCAGGAACTTGAGGTCTCTGGATGAGGCAGAAATGTTGGCTTCCCCCGGAAAACCCTTGCTTTCATGGGAGCTGGAGGAAGGCCTTCAGGGCTTGTCTTTCTGTGGCTCAGAGTGCTTTGTTCCTTTCTAGGAAGAAAATGGGGAAACTAGAGGCAGTGTCCCTTAATTTAGGACCCAATTCCATCTCCTAGGTTGGTTTCTGGGAGGAATTGGCTGTATGAATTCCCTGGAGAAACCACTGAGAAGAATGGACAGTCAAAGGTGACCAGCTTGGATCTGAGGGTTCACTTAAAGAACCCTGAAAAGTTTTCCATTACATGTGGTTATCAAACTGTAGCTTGAAAGGCACACGTGCTACCCAGCTTCCAAGGAATCTGTCCCACCAGTTCCAAGACTGGAGCCCATTTGGTCACAGGCTCCCAAAATTTCTGTGCCGCCATGTGATGAGGAGAAGCTTGTCCTCAAAGAGAGTCCTATGGAAGTGCAGGCTCTGTCACACTCTGCACATAGAGAAACTTACCTAGTGAGGAGGAGGCTGAGATAGTGATTGCATGACATTAAAGAAAGTGAAAGAGGAAGCTGTCTTAGACTCAGGCAGAGCTAACTTTCAAAGAGCAACTGAGGAGCACACATGTTTAAACACCAATTTCCTCACTTCCTTTCTGCCCATGCTGGGGTTAAATCTTTCTGGTTAGTGACTGTGCCACGTGGAAAGACCACATCTACAACTAATATATATACATATATATATATATGTATACATAAATAGCAATAACAGAAAAACACCTACTGTATAACACAGGGAACTCTACCCAATAATCTGTAATAATTTGTTTGAGAAAAGAATCTGAAAATGAGTGAATATGTGTATGTATAACTGAATCACCTTGTTATACACCTGAAACTAACACATTTTAAATTAATTATACTCCAATAAAATGAAATAGAAAAATAATACAACCGTACCATGCAGCAATCTGACTCCTGGGCATATATCCTGAGAAAATCATAATTCGAAAAAGGAACAATCACCCCAATGTAAATTGCAGCAATATTTACAATATGCAAGACAGGGGAGCAACCTAAATATCCATCAACAGATGAGTAGATAAACATGTGTTCCAGAAATACAAAGGAATATTACTCAGCCACATGAAAGAATGCCATTTGCAAGAACATGAATGGACCTAGGGATTGTCATACTAAGTCAAGTAAGTCAAACACAACTCTATCCCTCATCTGTGGAATCTAGTTTAGAAAAGTGATAAAATGAACTTATTTACAAAACAGAAAACTTACAGATCCTGAAAATGAACTTATGGATACTAAAGGGGAAATGTAATGAGGGATGGATAAATCAGGAGCTTGGGATGAACTTACACACACCACTATATATAAAAGAGATAACCAATAAGGACCTCCTGCATAGCACAGGGAACTCGAATTGATATTCTGTGATGCCTATATGAGAAAAGAAACTGAAAATGAATTTATATATGTATAACTGAATTACTTTGCTATATGCCTAAAACTAACACAACATTGTAAATCAACTATACTCCAATAAATTTTCAAAAATAGTCTACCTGGGCATATATCTGAAGAAAACCATAATTTGAATAGGAACAAGCACCTCCATGTTCACTGCAGCACTGTTTACAATAGCCAAGACATGGAAACCACCTACAGGTCCATCAACAGATGAGAAAGACGTGATACCTGAATACAATGGAAGCATACTCAGCCATAAAAATGAATCAAATATTGCCATTTTTGGCAATATGGACGACCTAGAGATTTTCATCCTGAGTGAAGTAAGCCAGACAAAGACAAATACCACAGTATACTGCTCACAGGTGCAATCTAATTTTTTAAAATGACACAGATGGACTTATTTACAAAACAGAAACAGACTCACACAATTTGAAAACAGATTTATGGTTACCATAGGGGAACTTTGTGAGGAGGGATACATTAGAAACTTGAGATGAACATACACACACACAACCAGTATAGAAAATAGATAACCGAACAGGACCTCATATATAACAAAGGGAACTCTACTCAATATTCTGTAATAGCCTATATGGGGAAAGAATCTGGAAAAGATTGAATATCTGTGTAACTGAATCACTTTGCTGCACAGCTCAAACTAACACAAGACTGTAAATCAACAAATCTCCAATAAACTTAAAAAGAAAAAGAATATCCATCTGTAACAATACCGCTGTGCTGCCACCTTAGGCAAGGGGGAAAAACCCCATCACCTCCATAAAGCAATGTTTCCAGTCCAGGAGCAAGGTGTTTTATCTCCCAATTCAGAGGATCCTCATTCATTCTAGGTTGAAAAAGTTTCACCACATTTATCCAATAGCCAACTCCTATTAGCCAATCCCAACACATTAAACAGTCAGACACAGACAAACATAGGCAATTAAATCCAAAGGCCTGGAAACTTAACCCAGTGTTCAGAGCTCAAACCCAATCATTTGAGCACCTCAGTAGCTCTAATCTCTGGCACTGTCCTCTTAGGGTGGGTCTCTAAACCACAACTGTAGCCTTAGGATTCTAATCAGACAGAAGAAACTCTCCTCGGTGGGACTCTAACCCGCAGTGTTGTTGTCGTTCTTCAATCAATCAGTCATGCCTGACTCTGCTTCCCAAAGGACTGCAGCATACCAGGCTTCCTTGTCCTTCACTTTCCCATCGGGTTTGCTCAAACTCATGTCCATTGAGTCAGTGATGCCATCCAACTGCCTCATCCTCTCTAACACACAGTTCTGATGACATTATTAGACTACAAGCACATTATAATTTCATATAGCACATTTAGTTCCAGGCACATTTTAACAAGTTTACTCACCCCAAAGATGTCTGGTCCAGGAGCTGTTTCCTTCCTTAAAAGTGAAAGGAGCCCAAGAAGCCAGAGGATCCCAGAGCACCATGCCTAGGGAAGAGGAACCTAAGAACCAACTCTAGACAAACCCAGTATAGGTGGCCACTCAGGGTTGGTGTTGAAGGCCCACCAGTGGCTACAATGTATCAAGCAGATTGTCACAAGTCCTAAATCTCAACTAGGCGGTCCAAGTCACTGAACATGGGCTCACTGCCCAATGCTCAGAGAAGTCAATACTTATGGCAAGAGCTTTAGAGAAAAGAGCTTTACTGCAAGGCCAACCAATGCAGGAGGCAAGGTATCAAATCTCTCTTCAATCCAGGAGCCTGGGTGCAATCTAAGGGGTCATGGGAATTTCTAACTTGGAAGCTAATTGGCTAGTCTTGAATTAGTCCATATCAGAAACTCAGGTTACTGAAAGCCAGGTTTTCCTTACTGAAGGACTTCTCACTTTGTAAAAGACCCTCGGGGCAACATTTCTCTTCTCTGAGTTTTGCAGACTGAAGACCTTGGCTTTGGGCTCATCCTGAGGTCCAGTGTTCCTTCTTGGACACATGTAGTTCTTTCTTTGTATGATGACTCAAGGTGTGATTAATCAACAATCTCAACAATCTATTTTGAGAAGGTAAAACCAGTTTAAGCTGGTCAATTGTTTCACATGCTGTTTCACTAGCCCCTTGAATTATAGCACATTACCCCAACTCCAAGACCAAGAATATCACAGTGAACTAAAATGTTGCCTAGCAAGGACAATCGATTAATATTCACACCATAGGTTATAACATAGAATGTGCTTAAGGTAGAATCTTTCCCAGTTGGAAACAACTCAACGTTCTTAGAATTTTTGTCACTGACCAGTATCTTCCCTCCCAGCTACCCTTTCATCTAAATAATGAGTATTGCCACGTATTTCAGTTCAGTTCAGTTCAGTCGCTCAGTCATCTCTGACTCTTTGCGACCCCATGAATCGCAGCACACCAGGCCTCCCTGTCCATGTATTTAACTAGCAACAAAAAATCTAGAACTTGCCTAGAATTTGTCCAATTACACACAAGAGAAAATAATCAAGTACCTCCTTAAGGAGAGGTCTCTGGCTCCCTCAACCCAGGGTAAATGTCACCAGGTCAGGAGACTGTGGATTCTCTGAGGCCCTCCATGTGCAGATCTGGCTGTGCTCATCACTCCCACTGTCTCTCTAGCCCACCAGGCAACTTGACTTAAAATGACCGCTCACTGACTGCTCTGCATTTTCCTAAAGCTCCAAAACTAGACAGTGTATTAAAAAATGGAGACATCAGTTTGCTGACAAAGGTCCCTTTAGTCAAATGTACTGTTTTTCCAGCAGTCATGTATTGATGTGAGAGTTGGGCCGGAAAGATGGCAGAGCACTGAAGAATTGATGCTTTCAAACTGTGGTGCTGGAGAAGATTCTTGAGAGTCCCTTGGAAGCAAGGAGACCAAGTCAATCCACCCAAAAGGAAATCAACCCTGAGTATTCATTGGAAGGACTGATTCTGAAGCTGAAGCTCCAATACATTGGCCACCTGATGCGAAGCGCCAACTCATTGGAAAAGACCCTGATGCTAGGAAAGAAAGATTGGGGGCAGGAGAGTAAAGGGCAGCAGAGGACACGATGGTTGGCAGGCATCACTGACTCAATGGACGTGAGCTTGAGAAAACTCTAGGAGACAGTGAAGGGCAGGGAGGCCTGTGAGCTACAGTCCACGGGGTCACAAAGAGTGGGACAAGACTTAATGACTGAACAACAACAAGGCTCCAAACTGCCTCACCGCAGGCCATTTACACTTGCTTTCAACTCCAACTGCATGCCCTCTTTACCCGTGCTTTTCACATGTTCTTTCAGCAGTGCCCAAACTTTTTGGCACCAGGGACTGGGTCTGTAAAAGACAATTTTTCCACAGACTGGGAGTGGGGGATGGTTTTGGGGCAAATCAAGCACATTACATTTATTGTGAACTTGATTTCAAGTCTAAATGTTGGTGCTGATCTCACAGGCGGTACTGGTCCAAGACCTGAATGGTGGGGACTGCTGCTTTTGGTCATAGAGAGTATCTCACCATATTTTTATGTAATAGTACCTCCTAGATTCTAAAATCCAATGGGCAGTGGCTAGATCTTGTTTTGGTGGTGGTTGTTGTTCCATGTTTTGAAAAAAGAAAAAAAAAAAATAGTCCACAGTACTAGTAAACATTCCAAAAGGTTCATTCTCAGAACTTCCCGGTGATCCAGAGGATAAGACTCCCTGCTCCCACTGCAGGGGCATGAGTTTGATCCTGGTTGGGGAAGGTCCCTCAAGCTGCACATACCCCTGCACCCCAAAAAAGAGCTCCTTCTCAATTAATAATTGTGAAATAAATAAGAGAATAAGCATGTGGCCTAATCCATTAGAATTTGTCTTTAGTTCAGTTCAGTTCAGTTACTCACTTGTGTCCAACTCCTTGTGATCCCATGGAATGCAGCATGCCAGGACTTTCTGTCCATCACTGACTCCCACAGTTTACTCAAACTCATGTCCATTGAGTCGGTGATGCCATCCAACCATCTCATCCTCTGTCATCCCCTTCTCCTGTCACCTTCAATCTTTCTGAGCATCAGGGTCTTTTCAATTGAGTCTTTGCACTTTGCTCTTCACATCAGGTAGCCAAAGTATTGGAGTTTCAGCTTTGGCATCAGTCCTTCCAATGAATATTCAGAACTGATTTCCTTTAGGGTGGACTCGTTAGGTCTCCTTGCAGTCCAAGGGACTCTCAAGAATCTACTCCAACACCACAGTTCAAAAGCATCAATTCTTTACTGCTCAGCTCTCTTTAAAGTCCAATTCTCACATCCATACATGACTACTGGAAATACCATAGCTCTGAATAGATGGACCTTTGTTGGCAAAGTAATGTCTCTGCTCTTTAATATGCCGTCTAGGTTGGTCATAACTTTTCTTCCCTGGGCCTTTATTCCCTGGTGACTCAGATGGTAAAGCATCTGCCTGAAATGCGGGAGACCCGGGTTCAATCCCTGGGTCAGGCAGATCCCCTGGAGAAGGAAATGCCAACCCACTCCAGTACTCTTGCCTGGAAAATTCCATGGACAGAGGAGCCTGGTAGGCTACAGCCCATGGGGTCGCAAAGAGTCGGACACGACTGAGCGACTTCACTTCACTTCACTTCAGGCTGGTCATAACTTTTCTTCCCTGAAGCAAGTGTCTTTTAATTTCGTGGCTGCAGTCACCATCTGCAATGATTTTGGAGTCCCCCAAAATAAGTCTGTCAATGTTTCCACTGTTTTCCCATCCATTTGCCATGAAGTGATGAATTAATCTTACATTCCTAAATAATATAAACAAATCCAATTGTATAACATAAATTTTTAGAGGAAAAACCAACATTCCATGGTATGTGTACACCATATAAATATCCATTCATCGATCAAAGGACATTTAGGCTGCTTCCCTGTCTCGGTTATTGTGAAAAATGCTGCAACAAATATGGGAATACTAATATATCTTGGAGAGTCTAAATTTAACTCCTTTGGATAGATACCCAGAAGTGGTTTGCTGAATCATATGGTAATTCAATTTTTAATTTTTTGAGGAACCTCAATACTGTTTTCCACAGTGGCTTTACCCATTGACATTCTCACTAACAGTATAAAAGAGCTCTTTTCTAAATTCTTGCATTAATCAGCTTACTCTCTACTGGAGAGAGAGCAAAGCAATCAAAATTTCAAATTATTGTTGTGGTAAAAACATTTAACATTAAATCTACCCTTAAAATTTTAGGCACACAGTACAGTACTGTAAAAAACAGGTGCACTGTTTCACAGAGAATCTCTGGTATTTATTCGTTTTGCATAACTGAAACATTTTACCAAGTGGAAAGCAACTGCCCATTTCTCCCTCCTGTGGCCCCTCTGTGTTTCTATGTGATTAAGAATTTTAGATACCTCATATAAATAGAAGGATGCAGCATTTGTCCTTCTGTGACTGGCTTAGTTCATTTAGAATAATGTCCCTGTGGTTTCTCCATGTTGTCCCATATAACGAAATTTCTTTCATTTGTAAGGAGAAATTATAGCTCATTGTCTGTGTCTACCACATTTTCTTTATCCATTTATCTGTTGGTAGATATTTGGGTTGTTACCATATACTGGCTATTGTAAATAATGGTGCAATGAACACAGGAGTGAAGATGTCTCTTTGAGATACTGATTTCACTTCCTTTGGTGGGTTTGGTTTACACAAAACCCCCATGCAGTCCAAACCCTCTGTATTCTTTTGACCCTGCCCACATGTAACTACTAATAACCTACTGTTGACTCAAGACTTACTGATAAACAGTCAATGCATATTTTGTATACTATAAGTATTTTCTGCTGTATACTTATGCTAAAGTAAGCTAGAGACAACGAAATGTTATTAAGAAAATCATAAGAGAAAATATATTAATGGTACTGTGTTTATCAATACTACAGTAGTACAGCATCCATTTACAAGAATTGTCTGTCAGTACCTACATCTATTTTGTCTTACTGACACAAAAGACTATAGATACAAGACACTATATATCAAAACTGAAAACTTAATGTGAAAAGAAATTCATATTTAGTTACAGGTATAATGATTCAAGCATTGATCAGGAAGAAGCAGAAATATAATTGCTTTATAGTAGCCTAGTGGGGCTTTTGTGGTGGCTCAGAGGGTAAAGCAACTGCCTCCAATGCGGGAGACCCGGGTTCAATCCCTGGGTTGGGAAGATCCCCTGGAGAAGGAAATGGTAACCCACTCCAGTATTCTTGCCTGGAGAATCCCATGGACGGAGGAGCCTGGTAGGCTACAGTCCACGGGGTCACAAAGAGTCGGACAGGACTGAGCGACTTCACTTTCACTTTCACTTTCAGTGTACTTGATAGGATTGCTTCATGGTAGCTGAGAATATACAGTAATGAATGAATCACTAAAATTTTTTATATCATACACAACTGTGGTCATATTTATAATAGAGTACTGATAACATTGTGACTTCAAGAGAAAACACCTGTGATGACAGGCTGATATGTGTTTATGTTTATCCATTTACAAGAGAGAGGTGGGACACAAGAGAGAGGTAGTACAATAATATAGTTCTTTGAAAGTAAATCATAAAACAGAAAAAATGAAAATATTATTACTTTTATATTAAATGTCACTCACCTTCTGCCTATGTAATGGTAGGCTATCCACTTCAATACAAGTCTTGCACGCTATGTTCTACTGGATGATTACTTAGGTGGTGGTGTTGATGATGGTGATGATGACACAGGAGCATCTCATAGAGTCCTTGGCATACAGTTATTGGCTCTTAGCAAACAGACACTCACACACATACTCAGCAGATGAGTTGATTACCCATATGGCATGACGATTAGTTACTACTCATTGAGTGGAAGTGGATCATCATGAAGGTCTTCGTTCCCGACTCCTTCTTGCTGAGTAGGCTGAGGAGGAGGAGGAAGAGGAGGGCCTGACCTTGATGAGTAGCACAGATGGAAGAACAGAGGAGGTGGAAGGGAAGGCAAGAGAAGCAGACACACTCAGTGTACCTTTATGGAAATACATTGTAATTTTTGTCCAAACATTTTTAGTTTTCATTTCTCTAAAAATGTTTCTGTGTATTATCAGCCCTCCTTCCACCACTTGCTTTTGCTTCAGTGCCCAGATCACAGAAGGGTCCATGCCATACAAGAGTCAAAAGCAGTCTTGAGTCCTCTGAACACTTCTGCCAGATTGTCTAATGTCAATTTGGTTTCTGACACTGCTTCTTCTGCATCTTGTTCCTCATCATCCAGCTCTGGTTCAGAACCACTCATCTCCATCAAGTCATATTCTGTTAATTCCCCTGCCGCTCTCCCAACTTTGCATGCCATGTCCACAGTCTCTTTCATGATTTCCTCGACTGACTCTGTCACAAATCCTGTGAAGGCATGCACAACACCTGGACTGTTTTCTTTAGCGGGAATTTATTGAATTGGAATTTCATGTTTTTTCTTTTTTTGGCCACAACAATCGCATCTTCACTCGTGGAATCCTTCCAGACTTCATGATGTTCTATCAGGGTTCTCTTCTATACCACTGACAATAGAGTACCCTATGTAAGAAGCCCGAAAGCTCCTTTTGATCCTCTGATCTATAGAGATGGAGCTCTAAGTCCTCTGACTTAGAGATGTTGTGTTTAGAGGAAAGGAGACCACTTTGATTCCTTTGGTGTTGAACTCACGGGGTTCTTGGTGGCCAAGGGCATTATACAATATCAAAAGAATTTTAAAAGGCAGTCCCTTACTGGCAAGGTACTTCCTGAATTCAGGGACAAAGCACTGACAGAACCAATCCCCCTCAACGGTTCATGCTGTCCAGCCTTCTTGTTGTACAACTGAAACACTGGGAGATGGTATTTATTGTTTCCCTTTAAGGCTCAGGGTTAGCAGCTCTATAGGTCAGGGGACCTGATCATTTGCACAAAACCCTGATGCTATTTGCACAAAATCATACAATTGGCCTATCTCTTTCTGTCTCAAATCCTGGAGCTCATTTCCCTTCCTTACCAATGCATGTACTTTGGGGCATTTCATCCAGAACAAGGAATTTCATCTGCCTTAAAACCTGTCTAGACAGATCTCCTTTCTCCTCAGTGATTTTCTTTTGAAAATCTTATTGGAGTACATTTAATTTACAACAGTGTGTTAGTTTCAGGTATATTGCAAAGTGAATCAATTATTCATACCCATATATGCATTCTTTCAGAGAGTCTTTGGTCATATAACTTATCACAGAATATTGAGTTTCCTGCTCTATACAGTAGATCCTTGTTGGTTATCTACCTTATATACAATAGTGTGTATATGTTCATCCGAAGCTCCTGATTCACCTCTCCTTGCCACATTTTCTCTCGTTTCCTCTTTGGTAACCAGAAGTTTGCCTTTGATATGTGTTCAGTCTGTTTCTATTTGCTAAAGAAGTTCATTCGTGTAATTAAAAAAAAAAGAAAACTATATTTCCAGATGAGAACAAGATGGCAGAGGTATAGGTGGATGTGGAGTACATCTCTCTCCATGGATACATCAGGAATACACCTTCAGACACAGAAGTGCATGCAGAACATCAACTGAGAGTGAACAGGAGTACCTGACCAGCAGAAAAGAATATCTAGAACCACGCCAAACTCGATAGGAGGAAGGAACTAGGGGGGAAAACAGGAGTGTTAGTAGGACTGGACCTGCCCTCAGCGGGTGGGGGCACTGAAGGAAGGTTTGATCCCAACATCGGGGCAACTGTCTGAGTCAGAGAGGAAACATTAAAGGCTGAGAGTGGAACAGCTGATCTGTGGCAGCTTAAATGGGTTGAGAACGACAATCCTTGCCGCTGCCACACACACCCCGAACTGGGACACAGGTCCCCTAGAAGGCACAATGGCTGGGAGCTGGAGTTTAGGGACTATGGAGCAATCTCATGGCGAGAGCTGCTCTTGACCGTGGAGAGAACAACTGAGGTGATGTGAGACAGGAGATTGTGGTGGGCAATGCCTGTGGAGGAAAGACAGGCAGCCGTGGAAGTAAGGCGATACTACTGAGTCACATGTAGAGGGTGGCTGCTGCTGCTGCTAATTCACTTCAGTCATGTCCAACTCTGTGTGGCCCCGTAGATGGCAGCCCGCCAGGTGCCCCGTCCCTGGGATTCTCCAGGCAAGAACACTGGAGTGGGTTGCCATTTCCACCTCCAATGCATGAAAGTGAAAAGTAAAACTGAAGTCACTCAGTCGTGTCCGAGTCTTAGAGACCCATGGACCGCAGCCTACCAGGCTCCTCCGTCCATGGGATTTTGCAGGCAAGAGTACTGGGGTGGGGTGCCAGTGCCTTCTCTGGACTAACCCTAGTGAGTATCAAATAGTGAGAACTCACACAGAAGAAACCACCTGAATACAAGAACCAGCATCACCCAACCACCTGTAGCACCCTGAGCAGGACACTTCATCTAAACAACAAACAAATCAAAAAGACAAACCCAATCATCAGCAGACAGGATTACCAACCTTACCCAGCCTTGCCCATCAGAGGAAAAACAAACAAACAAGAAATCTAAGCACAAAACTCACCATATACAAGGTTACACAAACCACTGGACCAACATAGGAGGGCATGAATCAAAAGGAAGAAAGAATTCAGCCTTGAAGCCTGGGAAAAGGAGACTTCAAACACAATAAGTTAAAAAAAAAGAAAAAGCAGAGAAATACTACAGAAGTGAAGGAACAAAGCAGAAACACAGAAGTCCAAATAAATGAGGAGGAAATAGTCAAACTACCTGAAAAAAATAATTCAGAATAATGAGAGTGAAGATGATCAAAACCCTTGAAAACAAAATGGATAAAATTCAAATATCAACCAATAAAGTCCTATAAGAATCAAAGAATTAGCATACTGAAACAAACAAGACAATTACTGAAATTAAAATATGCTGGAAGGAATAAAGAGCAGAATATCTGAAGCAGAAAAAGGAAACAGTGAGCTGGAAGATAAAATGGTGGAAATACCTTCTGAAGAGCACAATAAAGTAAAAGTAATGAAAAGAACTGAGGATAGTCTCACGCACCTCTGGGACAATATCAAACGTACCAACAGTCGAATTATAGGGGTCCCAGAAGAAGAAGAGAAAAAGAAAGGGTAGGAGAAAATTTTGCAAGAGATTATATTTGAAAATTTCCCTCACATGGAAAAGGAAATAGCCAATCAAGTCCAAGAGGTGTAAAGAGTCCCATACAGGATAAATTCAAGGAGAAACATGCCAAGATACATACTCATCACACTAACAAATGTTAAACACACAAAAAAGAATATTAAACGCAATAAGGGAAAAGCAACACGTAACATGCAAGGTAAACCCCATATGTTTAATAGCTGATCCTTCAGCAGAAACTCTGCAGGCCTGATGGGAATGGCAAGAAATATTTAAAGTACTGAAAGGGGAAAATCTACAACCAAGAGTACTGTACCTGGCAAGGATCTCATTCAAGATTGATGGAGAAATAAAAATCTTTTCAGACAAGCAAACATTAAGAGAATTCAGTACCACCAAGCCAGCTTTACAACAAGCGTTAAAGGGACTTATACAGTCAAGGAATACAAGAGAAGAAAAAATGTCTACAAAATCAACCCCAAACAATGAAGAAAATGGCAATAGGAACATATATATCAATACTTACCTTAAATGTAAATGGATTAAAGGCTCCAACCAAGAGACACAGACTGGCTGAATGGATACACAAACAAGACCCATATATATGCTGACTACAAGAAACACACCTCAGACCTAAAGACATATATAGACTGAAAGTGAGAAAATGGAAAATGATTCCTTGCAAACGGGAAGCAAAAGAAAGTTGGAGTAGCAGTCCTCATGTGAGACAAAACAGACCTTAAAATAAAGAAGTTTACAAGAGATAAGAAAGGACACTACATAATGATCAAGGGGTCAATCCAAGAGGAAGATGTAATGATTGTAAATATCTATGCACCCAACATAGGAGCACCTCATACATGAGACAAACACTAACAGACATAAAACGAGAAAATGAAAGTAGCACAAACATAGTAGGAGACTTTAACACCCATTCACACCAACGGACAGATCATCAACAGGAAATTAATAAGGAAGCACAAGTCTTAAATGACAAATTCGATGAGATGGATCTCATTGACATTGTCAGGACATTCCATCCAAATGCAGAAGAATACACCTTCTTCTCAAGGGCACATGGAACATTCTCCAGGATAGACCACATCGTGGGGCAAAAATCAAACCTCAGTAAATTTAAGAAAACTGAAATCATATCAAGCATCTTCTCTGGCCACAATGCTATGAGACTATATATCAATTACAAGAAAAAAACTGTAAGAAACAATAACACATGGAGATTACACAACACATAAATATCCAACAGGTTACTTAAGAAAGCAAAAGAGAAAACGAAAAATTTCTAGAAACAAATGACAATGAAAACATGACAACTCAAAACCTATGGGATGCAGCAAAAGTAGTTCTAAGAGGGCAGTTTATAGCAATACAATCCAACCTCAAAAACAAGAAAAACATCAGACAGACAATCTAACTTTACACCTAAAACAACTGGAAAAGAAGAACAAAAAATATCCCGAAATTAGTAAAAGCAAAGAAATCATAAAGATCAGAGCAGAAATAATTGAAAAAGAATGGAAAGAAACAACAGTAAATACTAACAAATGTAAAAGCTGGTTTTTTGAGAAGATAAAATTGACAAACCTTTAGCTAGACTCATCAAGAACGAAAGGGAGAAGAATCAAATCAAACAAATTAGAAATGAAAATGAGAGGTTACAACAGATAATGTAGAAATAGAAAGGATTATAAGAAGCCATTGAACAACTGTATGGCAATAAAATGGATAACCTGGAAGAAATGGACACATTCTTAGAAAATTCAATCTTCCAAGACTGAAAAGGAAGAAATAGAAATTATGAACGACCCAGTTACAAGCACTGCAATTGAAGCTGTGATAACAAACCTTCCAAAAAACAAAAGCCCAGGACCAGATGACTTCACAGGAAAATTGCATCAAACATTTAGAGAAGAGCTAATGCCTATACTTCTAAAACTCTTTCCAAAAATTGCAGAGCAAAGAACACTTCCAAGCTCATCCTACAAGGCCGCTATCACCCTGATACCAAACCAGAAAAAGACAACACCAAGAAAGAAAACTACAGGCCAATATCAGGGATGAATATAGGTGCAAAAATCCTCAACATAATTTTAGCAAACAGAATTCAGCAACACATCAAAAAGCTCATACACCATGATCAAGCTGGGTTTATTTCAGAGATGCAAGAATTCTTCATTATATGCAAATCAATCAATGTGATACATCATATAAACAAATTGAAAGATAAACACCAATGATAATCTCAAGAGATGCAGAAAAAGCCCTTGACAAAATTCAGCACCCATTTATGATTAAAACTCGTCAAAAAATGGGCACAGAAGGAAACTACCTCAACATAGTAAAGGCCATATATGATAAGTCTACAGCAAGTATTACTGTAAGTGGTTAAAAACTGAAAGTATTCCCCCCTACAATCAGGAACACGGCAAGGGTGCCCACTTTCACCACTATTATTGGACATAGTTCTGGAAGTCCTAGCTCCAGCACTCAGAGAAGACAAAGAAATACAAGGAATCCAGATCAGAAAAGAAGAAGTAAAGCTCTCACTGTTTGCAGATGACATGATACTGTACGTAGAAAACCCTAAAGATAGTATCAGAAAATTACTAATACTAATCAGTGAATTTAGCAAAGTTACAGGATACAAAATCAATACACAGGAATCAGTTGCATTTCTATATACTAATAATGAAAAATCAGAAAGGCAGATCAAGGAATCAATCCCACTTACCATTGCAACAAAAAGAATTAAATATCTAGGAATACACTTATCTAAGGAGACAAATGACTGTACACAGAAAATTGTAAGACACTGATGAGAGAAATCAAAGATGACATAAAAAGATGGAGAGATATTCCACGTTCCTTCATAAAAGAATCAATATTGTGAAAATGACTACATGACCAAACGCAACCTACAGATTCAATGTGATACCCATGAAGTCACCAATGGCATTTTTCACAGAACTAGAACAAAACATTTCACAATGCATATTGAAACATAAAAGACCCCAAAGAGCCAAAGCGGTCTTGAGAAAGAAGTATGGAGATGGAGGAATCAACTTTCCCGATTTCAGATTCTACTACAAAGCTACAGTCATCAAGACAGTATGGTAGTGGCACAACAACAGAAATACAGACCAATGGAACAAGATAGAAAGCCCAGCAATAAACCCATGCACCTGTGGGTACCATGTATTTGACAAAGGATGCAACAATATACAGTGGGGCAAAGACAACCTCTTCAATAAATGGTGCTGTGCAAACTGGACAGCTACATGTAAAAGAATAAAATTAGAACACTTTCTAACACCATAGACAAAGATAAGCTCAAGATGGATTAAAGAACTAAATGTAAGACCAGAAAATATAAAACTCTTAGAAGAAATCATAGGCAGAATTCTCGATGACATAAATGAAAGCAAGACCCTTTATGTCCCACTGCGTGAAGTAAAGGAAATTAAAATAAAAGTAATCAAGTGGGACCTGGTGAAACTTAACAGCTTTTGCACAGCAAAGGAAACTATCAGCAAGGTGAAAAGACAACCCTCAGAATGGGAGAAAATAACAGCAAATGAAACAACTAAGAAAGGATTAATTTTAAAAATATAAAAGCAGCTAACACAACTCAATACCAGAAAAACAAACAACCCAATGGAAAAGTGGAAAAAGACCTAAACAGACATTTCTTCAAAGAAGACATATAGGTGGGTAAGAAACACATGAATAGATGCTCAAAATCACTCATTATTAGAGAAACGCAAATCAAAACTACAATGAGCTATAGCCTCACACTAGTCGGAATGGCCATCATCAAAAAGTCTACAAAAAATAGAGGCTGGAGAGGGTGTGGAGAAAAGGGAATGCTCTTGCACTGCTGGTGGGAATGTAAATTGATACAGCCACTATGAAAGACGATATAAACACTGGGAATACATGTAAATCCATGGCTGATTCATATCAATGTATGACAAAACCCACTGGAAAAAAAATAAAAAAAAACAAAAAAACTAGGAATAAAACCACCATATGACCCAGCAATCCCACTCCCTGGCGTATACCCTGAGGAAACCAAAATTGAAAAAGACACATATACCCATTGCTCATTGCAGCACTATCTAGAATATCTAGAACATGGAAGCAAGCTAGATGTCCGTCAACAGATGAAGGGATAAAGAAATTCTGGTACATATACACAATGGAATATTACTCAGCCATAAAAAGGAATATATTTGAGTCAGTTCTAATGAGGTGGATGAACCTAGAGCCTAATATACAGAGTGAAGTAAGTCAAAAAGACAGAGATAAATATTGTATTCAAAGGCATATATACAGAATCTAGAAAAATGGTACTGAAGAATTTATTTACAGGTCAGCAATGGAGACCAAGAAAGCTAGTGGAGGTGACGGAATTCCAGTTGAGCTATTTCAAATCCTGAAGGATGATGCTGTGAAGGTGCTGCATTCAGTATGGCAGCAAATTTGGAAAACTCAGCAGTGGCCACAGGACCAGAAAAGGTCAGTTTTCATTCCAATCCCAAAGAAAGGCAATGCCAAAGAATGATCAAACTACCACACAATTGCACTCATCTCACACGCTAGTAAAGTAATGCTCAAAATTCTCCAAGCCAGGCTTCAGCAATACATGAACCATGAACTTCCATATGTTCAAGCTGGTTTTACAAAAGGCAGAGGAATAAGATATCAATTTGCCAAAATCTGCTGGATATTCGAAATGCAAGAGAGTTCCAGAAAGACATCTATTTCAGCTTTACTGACTATGACAAAGCCTTTGACTGTGTGGATCACAATAAACTGTAGAAAACTCTGAATGAGATGGGAATACCAGACCCCCTGACCTGCCTCTTGAGAAACCTATATGCAAGTCAGGAAGCAACAGTTAGAACTGGACATGGAACAACAGACTGGTTCCAAATAGGAAAAGTGGTATGTCAAGGCTGTATATTGTCACCCTGTTTATTTAACTTCTATGCAGAGTACATCATGAGAAACGCTGGGCTGGAAGAAGAACCAGCTGGAATCAAGATTGCCAGGAGAAATATCAATAACCTCTGGTATGCAGATGACACCACCCTTATAGCAGAAAGTGAAGAAGAACTGAAGAGCCTCTTGATGAAACTGAAAGAGGAGAGTGAAAAAGTTGGCTTAAAGTTCAACATTCAGAAAACTAAGACCATGGCATCCGGTCCCATCACTTCATGGCAAATAGATGGGGAAACAGTGGCTGACTTTCTTTTTCTGGGCTCCAAAATCACTGCAGATGGTGATTGCAGCCATGAAATTAAAAGATGCCTACTCCTTGGAAGGAAAGTTATGACCAACCTAGACATCATATTAAAAAGCAGAGACATGACTTTGTCAAGAAAGGTCCATCTAGTCAAGGCTATGGTTTCTCACATGTACAGATGTGAGATTTGGACTATAAAGAAAGCTGAGCACTGCAGAATTGATGCTTTTGAAATGTGGTGTTGGAGAAGACTCTTGAGAGTCCCTTGGACTTCCAGGAGATCCAACCAGTCTATCCTAAAGGAGAACAGTCCTGGGTGTTCATTGGTAAGACTGAGTTTGAAGCTGAAAGTCCAATACTTTGGCCACCTGATGCAAAGAGCTGACTCATTTGAAAAGACCCTGATGCTGGGAAAAATGGGGGGCAGGAGGAGAAGGGGGTGACAAGGGATGAGATGGTTGGATGGCATCACCGACTTGATGGACGCGGGTTAGGGTAAACTCCAGGAGTTGGTGATGGACAGCGAGTCCTGGCATGCTGCAGTTCATGGAGTTGCAAAGAGTTGGACATGACTGCGTGACTGAACTGAACTGAACTGAATGGAGAAACAGTCATAGAAAATAGACTTATGGGCTGGGGAGATGGGAGGAGAGGGTGAGATGTATGGAGTGAGTAACATGGAAACTTACATTAATGTGTGTAAGATATATAGCCAATGGGAATTTTCTCTATGTCTCAGGAAGTTAAAATGGGGCTTTGTATCAATCTAGAGGAGTGGGATGGAGAGGAAGATTGGAGTGAGGCTCAAAAGGGAGGGGATATATGTATACCTATGGCTGATTCATGTTGAGGTTGGACAGAAAACAACAAAATTCTGTAAAGAAATTATCCTTCAATTAAAAAAATTATCTTTCCACATGAGTGATGTGATCTGTTTTCTGACTTCACTTAATATGAAAATCTCAAGGATGTCCCCTGTCTACAATTTTGTTCAACATGACTTCAGAAATACTAGCTGTAGCAATCAGAGATGAGAAAAATAGAAAGGAATCCAAGTTGGAAAAGAAGTGAAACTGGCACTGGTTGCAGATGACATGATACTAGACATAGAAAAGCCCAAAGATGCTCCCAGAAAACAACTAGAGCTCATCAATGAATTGGTAAATTTGCAGGATACAAAATTAATACCCAGTGATTTTCTTAATGGCATCTGGGAATGCATCTGTTGCCTGTTGATTTTGTGAAAGCTACTTCTCCTATTCTTTTGATAATTTACATCAAACTTCTTTCTAGTGCTGTCAGGCCATCCCTGGCTGTCATTCAATTCTCCAGCTCTAGATCCTTCACACCCATTTTGCTTTAGGTTGTCATAATGACTTTGATTTTTCTTCAATCATATTAGAGTCTATAGATATGCCTTGCTTATAGCAATCCTGCACCCATATACAAGCTATATTTTCAACATAAGATAAAAAGATATTTCCCAAAAAGCACAAGGTTTTCACACCTGCTGGTGTAGTTGAAGTGATGGCTTCTTAAATTTCCTGGATTAAACTTATTTCAAAGCATTTTATTCTTTTTGACATATTTGAAGTAGAACTGTTTTCTTAAGTTCTTTTTCAGATAGTTTGTTGTTGGTATTTAGAAACACAACTCATTTTTCTGTGTCATTTTGTGTCCTGCACCTTTCTTGAATGCATTTCTTAGTACTAACAGGACTGAAACTCAAAACACTCACCCCACTGACACTTGCCCCTACCAAGAAATGTCACAATCTCTCTTGGTACCCAGCTGTACCAGCCCGAGACAGGGGGTGATGCCAAAGAGTCAAATTGCTGTGCTTACACATTTCAAGTGCAGCTGATGTAAATTTTATGCTTACCTATGGTACTACAATTTCTTAATTGGGTTCTAGACCTTCTATAAAGGTATTTTGTTACTTATAGAATTTTAAAATCTGGGTTGCTGTGGGGAAACAGGGGCTGGGAATTCCTGTTTCACTGTATTGCAGATGCCACACACTCAAGACACTTTTCGTTACTTCCTGATATCAACAATTTCACTTAGACTTCATTCACAATGGTAAGAAACTCCCAATACTCTTGACATGTTATCTTGCTCTGAATCACAAAGAGAGACTCAAGGATTTCCAATTCGTTATAGAAAATACCAAAACCTTTATACTTATACTGAAATACAGTAATAAGTGGGATATGCTTTGTTCATAAACACAGATATGGAAGTCGAACAGACCTTCAATGACAAGGAAGAATATTTCAATACTATGAAAAAGAAAGCCCTAAGCAGAAAAAGATACATCTCCCAGTTACTGAGGTCAAGCAAGAACAAAAAAAGACATAAAATATGTTCCCTTAAGCTCCATCTTGGCACTCAATTAGTTCAAATACTTCCTTCTCTTTTCAACCTCAAGATGAAGGATCTGTCCTGGATGTCACTATGTGGGAGGAGCAAGAGGACTGAGATCTGGAACGTGCCCTGCTCATGGCAGTAGCACTCTCTCTTAGCTCTCGAGGCCTCTCTCTACCTCATCCTATGATGGAATTCAGGACCTCCAAGGGCTGACAGAACGAAGTGGATGCTACAGAACCCCAGTGGTTGTGAGTCGCTATTTCTTTCACTTCTTTGTCAGGGGCTTCACATATATATTGGACAATTCCTACTCTGACCTGAGATAGTCCTCCTTAGACCAAAGGATTCAAGTCCCTGGCAACTATACTGTGACAACAGAGAAAAGAGATCACCTTGAGATCTCTCCCTGGAACCTTCTTACTCCTAATATTCCTGGGGGTGCTTTCCTCAGTCCAGACGTATGGGTGTCCTCCTATAGGCCCTCGCCCCTTTGATTAAAGGCTTCTTGGGAAATGCCACATCCCTGAAAAGCCCCAATCACTTTCCCTGCTCCAAACTTGCAGAGAATGAATCCCTGTCTTAGGAGCAATAACAGATGGGAAATCCATGGCATAAGTAAGGGGGCCCAGGTAGAGACCTGTCAGAGAAACAAAACGTGGTAACCTGTCCCTTCTCTCCTTCAGCCAGATTTCTCAGGCAACCTCTAATAATTAAACTTTATATTTTAGATCTAACAGAGATTTCTTTATACAAAGAAATGGATATGTGATGATTGTTTTGTGAGTCCTTGATCTTTTAAGCTTATCTGAAACCTCATATGTATGCATAGATGATCTTATTGCCAGAAAATATTATCTCTTTCGTTCCTCTCTTCATATGTCACACTTGTTATGGCATTATTATTATTATTGCTCTGGCTATGTATTACAATGTAATTGTTTGACCCTAGAGTCTTCCTTCTTATTGCTTCCAATACATTTCACAGTAATGAGAATAAGAAGGGAATGAAGGGAACAAGGTCAGCTCAGGCTTGCAGGAGTGAGAGGGTGAGCTTTAGAATAACTCACATCAGGGGGCTATGCCCATCCCTGTCACTTAAGCAGCTATGGGAGGTTTGTCACATAATTAAACTCTCTGAGAGAGCCTTGGGCTCTTTAACTCTGAAGGGAGTTTGGCAAGCCCTGCCTGGAAGGACTGGTGGCATGTTGTGGTAACTGTAAAGCATCTGCCACAGTGCCTGGCAGGCACCATATCCCTCCTTTCTCATGACTGGTGGCTGTACTTTCCAACGAAGATCTTACCTCCCTTTGGCCTTATATAGGGCTTCCCTGGTGGCTCACCAGTAAAGTGTCCGCCTGTGATACAGCAGCTGCAAGAGATGCAGACTCAATCTCTGGGTCAGGAAGATCCCCTGGAGGAGGAAATGGCAACCCACCCCAGAATTCTTCCTTGGAATATCCCATGGACTAAGGAGCCTGGTGGGCTACAGTCCATGGAGTCACAAGAGAGTCCGACATGGCTTAGCAATTCAACAAGAAGAAGGAAGCCTGGTATAAAGATGTGAGGGAGCCTTGCCTGACAGTCTTCCCCTGAGCTTTCTAGAACTGACATCAAAGGGCAGGGCATGACTCTCTTTAGTCCCCTCTATTCAGGGATGAGTAGAGCCCTCAACCTTCACTTGGACTTCACAATTTGACTTCTGGTGAGGCCTGGGGAATCCACTCCTTCTTGACCTGAGGCCTACCTCCTCATAGTAAGACCCATACGTCCCTGTGAGCCTGGACGAGGAGACAGGGTGGCCTTATCTAGCCACCCCTGCCCGTAGTCTCACAAGAATGAAAGCTGTGGCAAGCTCCTTGAGGATGATAGATGGTTCCTCTCAGGGTCCCAAGTCAGGGTCCAAAATTTGACTCTTAGCCAAGCCCAAAACTCCCCCCTCTGTTGACATGGGACCACAACCATCAGAGCAAAACCCCAACTTCCCTGCCATTACACAGTCAGAACTGAAGGGGCCCTTGGCCTGACAACTCTACCTGTGGCCTTCTATTCTGACAGTAGGGAAGATTCTGTGTGGCTCTCCTGGTATGTGTGTTTAAACAGTTTTAACATCCCCACCCTGACTCAGAAATAACCTGGAAATATTCATAAACTGGAAATATTCCCTGGTTTGCCTTAAGGCTTCTCCCCTCAGGCCCCCAATTCCCCGAGACCCCCAAGGGAGAAGTGGAATTTGCCTCATCGGTCCACCACAGCCTGTGGTCTTCTGAGGCTAACAGCAGTGGAAGGAATAGGTTTTGCCCCTATTGTTTTGACACAGATGGTCTTTTCATTCATCAGGGTCCCTACCTTGGCTTCTGGTGCAATCTGGAAATCATCCTTCTGCTGAGCCGTGGCTGCTCCCGTTGACCAGGATGAGGTTCCTTCCCTCCACGAGACGCTCTGGGAGGAAGTGAGTAGGACTCACCACGACACCAGACCTAAGTGGCAGAGTCTCAGGCCTGACAGGGACAGTGCCCTCTGTGGCCACCTTCCTTCTGGGAGGCATCCTTCATTGTCAGCCCGTGCCATCAGTTGACTCCTGTTTGGAACTCAGTACCCGACCTCAACTGAATGGGGCCTCCTGCACTAGTCCAAGGACTGTAAGGCCATGAAGCCATTCGCCTTCAGAAAAGGAGGGATAAACCTAGTCTGAAAGTCCTGCCTGTTCCGTCCCAGGGCTCATTACATTTGCAGGACTTTCTAAGAATTTCTCTGTAGCGGCGTAGTTGCCTGCTGCACTCCTCAGACAAGGTTGGGCCGCTCTCATACCTCACATTTCCACTCTGATGAACATCCAGCCTATAAACCAACGTCTTCACTTCCTTGACACCAACTAGGCAGAAGTCTGCAGGCCCTTGACCTGACCTGCACTTCCCTCTGCCTCCCAGGGCTCACTGGAGAAGATGGGCTAAGTGTAGCCCTGTTGGCTGTGAGTTGAGGGGCTTCCATGTCCATACGCTGGGTCTTCACTTTGACTCTGCACCCTTCCTGGGGCTGCTCTATCCTCTGCTGATTCCCAAAATCCCTACTTTTCAGGGACCTGAGTTGAAAGTGTTAACCACAGCAGCCCACATCGTTCTGGACTTCATGGGCTTGTCAACAAGGTCACGTATATCTTCACAGGTTCCTACTATGTCGCTGCATCTTTCCATCACCCTCATTCAGGTTTCTCACTGTCAGTTCTGAGAGACTGATCCTCTCTCCTCTACCAACCTCAGAACTCTGCACCGAGACCAAGTTACTTAGGTCTCTGAGAGACCTGAAGAATAAGCGAGGCTATGCTTAGCCTAACAGGTCTGAGATCCCCTGTGACTGAGAGCAGTTGGGACTGCTGTTCCAGTGATCAACCCCCATATTCTGGGGTGTTCCTCTCCTCAATCCTCCAACATGGGGTCCTCATCTTGCTTTCTGGGTCTTGGATTAAAGACTTCTGGGGAAATTCCACATCTCTGCACACTCTGGAGCCATGCTTGCTCTGCAGTGCTACAGAGAATGAATGGGTCCTTTTCCCAGGAGTGATAGGAGATGGAGAAGCTACAGCCAAAGGCAGGAGTCCCAGGACAGGTGGTCATCCGTCAGGGAAAAATGGTACATCAATCTATCTCATCAGCCAGGGGAAGGTTCTCACGTCATTTCTGTTCTGATAGCTTTACTTTCTACAGACAAGAGACTGTAGGCATGATATGGAGAGCCCCTGGTCTTCAGAGGTTATCTCACATGGCCAATGCACATGCTAATACTGTCACCAAATATTGTCTCTTTCATTAATCTATGAGTAATGAATAAGGGATACATACTTCTGGTTAAATGTATTTGGTATTCTTACTGCTCTGGCTACACATTCTGATCCACTAGTTTGAGCACAAGGGTATTCTTTTTTATCACCTAGGACAAATTTTGAAGTATTGAGAGAAACATTGAAATAAAACACACATGGTGGGGACTTTCCTGGTGGTCCAGTGGCAAGTACCCCAGGCTCCCACTGCGGGGGTCCCAGGTTCCATCCCTGGTGAGTGAAGTAGACCCCATGTGCCACAAATAAGATCCAGCACAGCCACATAAATAAATAAGAAAAAGGAAATTAAATGTCAAATATTAAAAGTACTTGTTTAAAAGAAAAGACAAGGGTATGTCTCTGGGTCGGGGAAGAAGAACAATATGTATGCTACAGTAGTTTAGAGCAGGAGTCTAGTGTTAGCTCTGTCATTTACCAGCCTTAAGTAGTTTGGCAGTAAATCAAACTCTAACTCTATGAGCCTCTGGCTCTCCACTGTGAAGTGAGTTTTATAAACCCTACCTTGTCAGACTGGTGGAATATATGTATTCATGGAAAGCATCTAACACAGCACCTGTCTCTATTGAGAACTTACAGACAATCGCAGTTATTACGATTATCTTGACCTCAGATGTTACATCAGCTGGGTTTCTTTTCTTTTTTTGCATCCATCAGATGTCAGAAACTATGCAGCGTTCTAACTGAAAGAAAAACAAAAGTGACCCCAACTCCCCAATCAGCGAAAATTCTGCTTAGCAATGAAACCAAAGTAATATATTCTCTCCACTCTCTCTTCACCCTGCTTCGTTCTTGTTCTTCTTGAAATAGAGAGTATCTCAGCCTCTCCTGTAGAATAACAGCTTCCCTGGAAACTATAATTGAATGGGCAGACTGGGAGGTTCTTTGACCAAACAGCGCCAGTACAGGCCTAAAAGACTTCCTTGAAGCAGATGGTCAATTAATGTTTGTGTAAAAGAAGAGCCACAAATAAATCATTTGCTATAATTTATATTCTCAAACATTCTTGAAAACCACAAGCAGATCCAAGGATATATCTTATACATTTACAAAAGAGGAGACTATAACAGAGAGTAAAGCAAAGCAAAAATTGAAGAACTTTCAGCTCTCTCTCTATGTATCTATGTTCTGAGCTTCTATTAGTTTGGTGTCTTTCACATTTTTAAGGCTATTCTTATCCTAAAGTGATGTTATTCTCATCCGGGATCACAAAAGTCATTTGAGGATTTCCAATATGCATTTCCAAAACCAAAATTCCTACTCATAAATTTGACAAACAGCAAAGTGTGTGTGACCCATGTTATTCAAATACTTGTATCATCAACCTAAATACACTTTCTGTTGAAAAAAGAAAGAACTGAAAACAGGCGCGGGGGTGGGGGGGCAAGTCAACAGGAACACAGGCTGATGACACGCTTTTCTGAGCACAAAGTGAAGAATGGCCTTCAGCCCACACTAGGGGCGAGATGACCAGCTGGATGCAGCCCTAGCGTGGGCACTGGCCGAGACAGAAGGGCCAGCACTGGCTGCAGCAGAAATGCCAGGCATGGCTGAGGCAGGATGCTCAGCCTGGGCTACAGCAGAAGGGCCATCCCAGACCGAGAAAGAAATGCCTGCAGTATCCCAGACAGACGTGCCAGCCCTGCCCGAGGCAGAAGTGCCAACGCTGGCTACAGCTCTGGGGCTGGTGCTCTCTACTACCTCTCCGGAAGACTCCTCAAAATGCTTCAGAAAGGTAGCAGGGACCGTATCATTGACCTTGGCCAAAAACTCCAGGACTTTCATCTTGTTGGATTCCATGAGTGCTCTCGGACCCCACAGGAACTCATAGCGAGGGGGATCACTGCCTGGCACCTGGCGGTACTCCACGTACTCTTCCCGCAACAGATCTTCTGTGAGGAACTTCCTGGTATCTCCAAAGATGAAGTGCCTTCTTCCATCATAGATGCCCAGAAAATTCAGGACCTTCCAGATCTTCTCCTCAGAGAGGCGGTGGCCATTCATGTAGATGACACCCAGAAGAGGCATCAGAAGACCATTCTTCGGCAGCCCCCGGTCACCTCTCATAGACTCACTGTCACTGAGTTCTAGGTTGCTCACCAGGATATAGGAGTGACCATGGGGCCTGACTTCCTTCAGCACCAGGCCAAACACCATCTCTATGTGCTTCGAGGCTCTCCTGAGGATCTCAGGGAATTGCCCCCTGTACCTTTTATTGATTGCCTTCAGCATTTCTGACCTCTTAATGAGCTCTCTCTCTTTATACTTATACAGCATCTTCTGCACCAACACCTGCACCTTCATGGTCAGAGGATCTGTGTGAGAGCTCTCAGCAGCAGCTGAGGCCTGGGAGGAATTTCCACCTCCCCGACCTTGGCCCTCGGCACCTATACCAGCTCTTGAGCGTGCTGTGGCACCGACACGAGCTCTTGAGCGTGCTGCAGCACCGACACCAGCTCTTGAGCGTGCTGCACCACAGACATCAGCTCTTGAGCGTGCTGCACCACAGACATCAGCTCTTGAGCGTGCTGCACCACAGACATCAGCTCTTGAGCGTGCTGCACCACAGACTTCAGCTCTTGAGCGTGCTGCACCACAGACACGAAATCTTTTAGGTATAGCACCTGAAGCAGCACTGGTCGTGCCTTGGGCTCCCTGAGGCTCCTTCGGGGTGCCAGCAGCTGAGGAGCTTGAGGGAGCAGTCTCTACATCAGGAGGGGAGGAGGAGGTGGTCTCTTCTCCCCTAGATGTGGTGGCTTGATCATGAAGACCCTGGGTCTCAGCCCGGGCCTGGTGATGTTTCTCATGACCACGGACCTTACTCTTCTGCCTACGGGGCATGATGGCCGTGGACAGGAACTACAGGCAGGAGTCTGGGTCAAAGGACAGGAGATAGGTGCACCTGGAGGATGGAGAATGAGGCGATGTGAGCAACTTAAAATGGGGAGATTCCACCTTGCCTTTATCAAAGGCCGCCTCTGCAGGTGTCCTTGAGGACACTGCCCGAGGAACCCACAAGGCTCCTGTTTCATGCTCAGCTTTCCCCACAGAATCCCACAGAGGAGGAACTGAGGCCTTCGATTTTCCCTCTGCATCCTCTAAGCCCTGCTTTGGATTCACTGGCATTGCGGTCCTCTCAGCTCATCTTTAGTATTACCGTGTCAAGCCTTGGCAGAGCCTGGGCACCCTTCTCTCTGCTACTCTGATGCAGACAACTTTAGACCTCCACATTATCCAGAAGCCAAGTGAAGGGATATCTCAGGCCACCTCCCTCCCAGGGGATACCCAGTGCTGAGGGCTCAGTAAGGGTTTTTCCATCCTGAGTTCACTGGGATCACCATTCATGGTCCTTACCTTGGCTCCTTAAATCATTGGGCACCATTCTCCATTTGCTGACTGGTGGCTGTACCTTCAGACTAGACATTTCCCCTCCCCTAGACTTGGTATAAAGCGGTGAAGTAGATGCTCAACCTCACAGCCCTTCCCTGAGATTTCCTGGGCCCAAATCCAAGGGATGGGATAAGTGCACCGAGTACTCACTCAGGTTCCTCAATTGGGCTCCTGGCACAGAAGCTCCTCTTTCTCCTGAATTGATGCCTGTGAGATAGTAAAAGCCAATCAGCCTGTGTCCCAACAGGAGGAAGTAAGATGACCTTATCTTACCAAACACAGTCTTCTAAGAACAGGTGCTATTACAGGCAGGTTGATGTCCCTGTGCTCCCTCACAGGATCCCAATTCAAGGCCTATAATATCTTTTTGCTTCTCTTTTATTCTCTCTTTTCATAATTAAATTTATTTACTATTAATTGGAGGATAACTGCTTTACAGTATTGTTTTTGTTTCAGCCACACATCAATATGAATCTGCCATAGGTATACTGTATGTCCCCTCCCTCTTGAAGTTTCCTCCTACCTCCCAGCCCATCCCACTCCTCTAAGCTATCACAGAGCACGGGGTTTGAGCTCTCTGTCTCATATGAATAATTCCCAGTGGGTATCTAATTTACATATGGTAATGTGTGTGTTTTCAATGTTACTCTCTCAGTCTGTCTGTCCCTCTGTTTCCCCCCGTGTCCACGAATCTGTTCTCTATGTTTGCAAATCCACTGCTGCCCTGCAAATAGGTTCATCAGTACCATCATTTGAAATCCATGTATATGCGTTAATATACAATATTGGCTTTCCTCTTTCTGACTTAATTCACTCTGCATAGAAAATTAGGACTAAAATTACCACATGGAAAGTGGAGCTAAGATGGCGGAGGAATAGGACGGGGAGACCACTTTCTCACCTACAAATTCATCGAAAGTACATTTGAACGCTGAGCAAACTCCGTAAAACAACATCGATCGCTAGCAGAGGACATCAGGCGCCCAGAAATGCAGCCCATTGACTTCGAAAGGAAGTAGGACAAAATATAAAATATAAAAAGAGAGACAAAAGAGTTAGGGACAGAGACCCGTCTCGGGAAGGAAGTCTTAATAGAGGAAGTTTCTAAACACCAGGAAACACTCTCACTTGCGGGTATGGGGGATATTTTCAAGTCTCGGAGAGCAACTTAACTGGGAGGAAAAATAAATAAAACCCACATATTACATGCCTAAAAGCAACTTTCAGCAGAAAAGTACCCAAGACGCTCGCACCCGCCACCAGCTAGTGGGGCAAAACGGAGAGGAGCGGGAAGCATTGCTTATGGTAAGAACCGGGCCTGAATGCCCTGCGGGCAATCGGAGAGAGCTAACCTGAGATGGCAACTTAAACTGTGGGATAGCAAGAGAGAGAGAGAAAATTAACCTGTGAAAAGCCCTAACTGAAGACACTGCCGGCTGTTGACAGAACAAAGGAAGGACTGAGCAATTCTGGAGAAGAGCTAACCGGCTGTGGACTGGCCTGTCCCCTGCCCGAGGCAGGAGGCAGTGGGGAGGGGAAAGGGGCAAACCTGGCCCCAGAGACAGCATCCCCTACCAAACTGCAAATAGGTTTCCAGTCTCTAACCAAAGACTTTCTGAGATTCTGGAGGGTTGACACCTGCTGGGAGGGTCGCAGCTAGAGACCAGCTCCCCAGAAGAGACACAAGGCTAGCTGGACAGGTGGAAACTGAGGCTGGGTCCACGGAGGGGAGAAGGCGCACCACGCCCTGGGAGAGTGTGCCCGTCAAGCTCCTGGCTGCCTGAGCTGCTTGGCAGGGAAGGCACAAAACGCATGCCGAACAGAGTCTGCGCTTTCGTGGAGTACCCGAAAACTGGAACCTGCGTGGCTTAGGCCTCAGAAGTGCATGCACCTCAGGGCCCGCTCCCTGTAGAGCAACCTGGAGCCTTAGCACTGTAGATGGGGAAAGCACACACGCCACGAGTGGGGGCAAAACCAGTGTGGCCGGAAAACCGCGAGCGCTCCCCACACACGCCAGTGATATGTCTGCAGTGCCCCGCCCCACTGCCCACAGCACGACTGAACAAGCAAACCTAAACAAGAGTCCACCTCTGCCCGTGTGTGTCAGGGCTGAAATTAGACACTGAGGAGACCTGCAAACAGAAGCCAAATAAACAAAGGGAACCGCTTCACAAGTGACAGGTGCAACAGATTAAAATCCCTGTAGTTAACACCAACTCTACTGGAAGGGGCCTATAGATATCGAGAAATGTAACCTGGAAGAAGCAGCTATCTGAAACTGAACCGAACCCACACTGCCCGCAACAGCTCCAAAGAATATCCTAGACATACTTTTACTATTTTTTGAATTTAAAAAAATTTTTAATGTTTTTCTTTTCTTTTTTTGGAAATGGCAACCTACTCCAGTATTCTTACCTGGAGAATCCCATGGGGGGAGGAGCCTGGGAGGCTACAGTCCATGGGGTTGCAAAGAGGCAGACACCACTGAGCTACTTGACTTTCACTTTCACTTTCTATTACTCCTCTACTGCTCCTTAATTTTCATTTTCATAACCCACTATAACCTTGCAAATAAAGACCCTATTTTTAAAGCAAACTTTATACATATTTCTTAAATTTTTTGTGTTTTTGTTTTTAATATTGTATTTTTAAGAGTCTAACCTCTACTCTAGATTTTTAATCTTTGGTTTTCAGTATTTGATATCAATTTTGGACATTTTAGAATCCAATATTCAGTACCCATTTTTACTCAGGAGTGTGATGATTACTCTCTCCCCCTTTTGACTCTCCTTTTCCTCCCCCAGATCACCTCTATTTCCTCCATCCCCCTTCTCTTCTCAATCCAATTCTGTGAATCTCTGTGGGTGTTCTGGGCTTCGGAGAACACTTAGGGAACATAGTACTGCGTAGATCTGTCTCTCTCCTCTTGAGTCCCCCTTCTTCTCCTCCTGCTCATCTCTATCTCCTTCCTCCCTCTCCTCTTCTTATTGTAACTCTGTGAACCTCTCTGGGTGTCCCTCACGGGGGAGAATCTTTTCACCATTAACCTAGAAGTTTTATTATCAGTGCTATACAGTTGGAGAAGTCTTGAGGCTACTGGAAGATTAAGACTGAAATCCAGAGACACGAGACTTAAACCCAAAACCTGAGAACACCAGAGAACTCCTGACTACAGGGAACATTAAGTAATAAGAGATCATCCAAAAGCCTCCATACCTACACTGAAACCAACCACCACCCAAGAGCCAATAAGTGCCAGAGCAAGACATACCACACAAATTCTCCAGCAACACAGGAACATAGCCCTGAGTGTCGACATACAGGCTGCCCAAAGTCACACCAAACCCATAGACCCATCTCAAAACTCTCTACTGGACCCTCCATGGCACTCCAGAGAGAAGAAATCCAGCTGCACATACCAGAACACCGACGCAAGCTTCCCTAAACAGGAACCTTGACAAGCCAATCGTCCAACCACACCCACTGGAAGACACCTCAACAATAAAAAGGAACCACAGACCACCAGAATACAGAAAGGCCACCCCAAACACAGCAATCTAAACAAGATGAAAAGGCAGAGAAATACCCAGCAGGTAAAGAAACATGAAAAATGCCCACCAAGCCAAACAAGAGGAGCAGATAGGGAATCTACCTGAAAAAGAACTTAGAATAATGATAATAAAGATGATCCAAAATCTTGAAAACAGAATGGAGTTACAGATAAATAGCCTGGAGACAAGGATTGAGAAGATGCAAGAAATGTTTCACACGGACCTAGAAGAAATAAAAAAGAGTCAATTAAAAGTGAATAATGCAATAAAGGATATCAAAAACACTCTGGAGGGAACCATCAGTAGAATAACAGAGGCAGAAGATAGGGTAAGTGAGGTAGAAGATAAAATGGTGGAAATAAGTGAAGCAGAGAGGAAAAAAGAAAAAAGAATCAAAAGAAATGAGGACAACCTCAGGGACCTCTGGGACAATGTGAAACGCCCCAACATTCGAATCATAGTAGTCCAGAAGGAGACGACAAAAGAAAGGACATGAGAATATACTCGAGGAGATAATAGCTGAAAACTTCCCTAAAATGGGGAAGGAAACAGCCACCCAAGTCCAAGAAACCCAGAGAGTCCCAAACAGGATAAACCCAAGGCGAAACACCCCAAGACACATAGTAATCAAATTAACAAAGCTCAAACACAAAGAAAAATACTAAAAGCAGCAAGGGAGAAACAACAAATAATACACAAAGGGATTCCCATAAGGATAACAGCTGATCTATCAGTAGAAACTCTTCAGGCCAGAAGGGAATGGCAGGACATACTTAAAGTAATGAAAGAGAGTAATCTACAACCCAGATTACTGTACGCAGCAAGGATCTCATTCAGATATAAAGGAGAATGCAAAAGCTTTACAGATAGGCAAAAGCTGAGAGAATTCAGCACCAGCAAACCAGCTCTTCAGCAAATGCTAATGGATCTTCTCTAGACAGGAAACACAGAAAGCTTGTATAAACGCGAATATTACTCAGCCATTAAAAAGAATTCATTTGAACCAGTCCTAATGAGATGGATGAAACTGGAGCCCATTATACAGAGTGAAGTAAGCCAGAAAGATAAAGAACATTACAGCATACTAACACATATATATGGAATTTAGAAAGGTGATAACGATAACCCTATATGCAAAACAGAAAAAGAGACACAGAAATACAGAACAGACTTTTGAACTTTGTGGGAGAATGTGAGGGTGGGATATTTCAAAAGAACAGCATGTATACTATCTATGGTGAAACAGATCACCAGCCCACGTGGGATGCATGAGACAAGTGCTCCGGCCTGGTGCACTGGGAAGACCCAGAGGAATCGGGTGGAGAGGGAGGTGGGAGGGGAATCGGGATAGGGAATACATGTAAATCCATGGCTGATTCATATCAATGTATGACAAAACCCACTGGAAAAAAAAATAATAATAATAATTAAAAAAAAAAAAAACAGGAAAGTAAATGGCAATGAGACCATACCTATCAATAATTACTTTAAATGTAAATGGGTTGAATGCCCCAACCAAAATACAAAGACTGGCTGAATGAATACAAAAACAAGACCCCTATATACGCTGTCTACAAGAGACCCACCTCAAAACAAGGGACACATACAGACTGAAAATGAAAGGCTGGAAAAAATTATTTCACGCAAACGGAGACCAAAGGAAAGCAGGAGTCACAATACTCTTATCAGATAAAATAGACTTTCAAATAAAGGTTGTGAAAAGAGACAAAGAAGGACACTACATAATGATCAAAGGATCAATCCAAGAAGAAGATATTACAAGGATAAATATATATGCACCCAACATGGGAGCACTGCAATATGTAAGGCAAATGCGAATGAGTATGAAAGGGGAAATGAACAATAACACAATAATAGTGGGAGACTTTAATACCCACTCACATCTATGTAAACAGAAAATTAACACGGAAACACAAACTTTAAATGACACAATGGACCAGCTAGACCTAATTGATATCTATAGGAAATTTCACCCCAGAACAATCAATTTCAACATTTTCTCAAGTGCACACAAAACCTTTTCCAGAATAGATCACATCCTGGGCCATAAATCTAGCCTTGGTAAATTAAAAAAACTGAAATCATTCCAGTCATATTTTCTGACCACAGTGCAGTAAGATTAGATCTCAATTACAAGAAAAAAAAAAACATTAAAAATTCAGACATATGGAGGGTAAATAACACTCTTCTGAATAACCAACAAGTCATAGAAGAAATCAAAAAAGAAATCAGAATATGCATAGAAACAAATGAAAATGAAAAAACAACAACCAAAAACCTAGGGGACACTGTAAAAGCAGTGCTAAGGGGAAGGTTCATAGCAATACAGACTTACCTCAAGAAACAAGAAAAAAGTCAAAAAAATAACCTAAATCTACAACTAAAGCAACTAGAGAAGGAAGAAATGAAGAACCCCAGGGTTAGTAGAAGGATAGAAATCTTAAAAATTAGGGCTGAAATAAATGCAAAAGAAACAAAAGAGACCATAGCAAAAACCAACAAAGCTAAAAGCTGGTGTTTTGAAAAGATAAACAAAATTGACAAAGCATTAGCAAGACTCATTAAGAACCAAAGGGAGAAGAACCAAATCAACAAAATTAGACATGAAAATGGAGAGATCACAACAGACAACACTGAAATACAAAGGATCATAAGAGACTACTACCAGCAGCTCTATGCCAATAAAATGGACAACTTGGAAGAAATGGACACATTCTTAGAAAAGTATAACTTTCAAAAACTGAACCAGGAAGAAATAGAAGATCTTAACAGACCCATCACAAGCAAGGAAATCGAAACTGTAATCAGAAATCTTCCAGCAAACAAAAGCCCAGGACCTGATGGCTTCACAGCTGAATGCTACCAAAAATTTAGAGAAGAGCTAACACCTATCTCACTCCAACACTTCCAGAAAATCGCAGAAGAAGGTAAACGTCCAAACTCATCCTATGAGGCCACCATCACCCTAATTCCAAAACCAGACAAACATGCCACAAAAAAAGAAAACTACAGGTCAATATCACTGATGAACACAGATGCAAAATCCTTAACAAAATTCTAGCAAACAGAATCCAACAACATATTAAAAAGATCATACATCATGACCAAGTGGGCTTTATCCCAGGAATGCAAGGATTCTTTAATATCCGCAAATCAATCAATGTAATACACCACATTAACCAATTCAAAGATAAAAACCATATGATTATCTCAATAGATGCAGAAAAGTCCTTTGACATATTCAACATCCATTTTTGATAAAAACTCTCCAGAAAGCAGGAATAGAAGGAACATACCTCAACATAAGAAAAGCTATATATGACAAATCCACAGGAAATATTAACCTCAATGGTGAATAATTGAAAGCATTTCCCCTGAAATCAGGAACAAGACAAGGGTGCTCACTCTCACCACTACTATTCAACATAGTTTTGGAAGTTCTGGCCACAGCAATCAGAGCAGAAAAAGAAGTAAAAGGAATCCAGATAGGAAAAAAAGTAGTGAAACTATCACTGTTTGCAGATGACATGATCCTCTACATAGCAAACCCTAAAGACTCTACCAGAAAATTACTAGAGCTAATCAATGCATATAATAAAGTTGCAGGATTTAAAATTAACACACAGAAATCCCTTGCATTCCTATACACGAACAATGAGAAAACAAAAAGAGAAATTAAGGAAACAATACCATTCACCATTGCAACAAAAAGATTAAAATACTTAGGTGTATTCTACCTAAAGAAACTGAAGACATACATAGAAAACTATAAAACACTGATGAAAAAAATCAAAGAGGACACAAAGAGATGGAGAAATATACCGTGTTCAAGGATTGGAAGAATCAATATTGTGAAAATGAGTATACTACATTACTTTTCCAACAAAGTCCATCTGGTCTTGGATAAAGATCTAAATGTAAGACCAGAAACTATAAAACTCCTAGAGGAGAATACAGGCAAAACAGTCTCTGACATAAATCACTGCAAGATCCTCTATGAACCACCTCACAGAATATTGGAAATAAAAGCAAAACTAAACAAAAGGAACTTAACTAAACTTAAAAGCTCTTGCAAAACAAAGGAATCTAAAAGCAAAGTGAAAAGACAGCCTTCAGAATGGGAGAAAATAATAGCAAATGAAAAAACAGACAAAGGATTAAATTAATCTCAAAAATATGCAAGCAACTCCTGCTGCTCAATTCCAGAAAAATAAACGACCCAATCAAAAAATGGGCCAAAGATCTAAACAGACATTTCTCCAAAGAAGACATACAGATGGCTAACAAACACATGAAAATATGCTCAACATCACTCATTATCAGCGAAATGCAAATCAAAACCTCCATGAGATACCATTACACGCCAGTCAGAATGGCTGCTATCCAAAAGTCTACAAGCAATAAAGGTTGGAGCAGGTGTGGAGAAAAGGGAGCCCTCTTACACTGTTGTGGGAATGCAAACTAGTAGAGCCACTAGTACAGTGTGGAGATTCCTTAAAAACTGGAAACAGAACTGCCATATGACCCAGCAATCCCACTCCTGGGCATACACACCGAGGAAATCAGATCTGAAAGAGACACGTGTATCCCAATGTTCATCGCAGCACTGTTTATAATAGCCACCACATGGAAGCCACCTAGATGCCCATCAGCAGACAAATGGATAAGAAAGCTGTGGCACACAACGCAGAGTACTAACCACTATACGATCACAGCAAAGAATGAAACTAGAACACTTTCTAACACCATACACAAAAATAAACTCAAAATGGATTAAAGATCTAAATGTAAGACCAGAAACTATGAAATTCCTAGAGGAGAACATAGGCAAAACATTCTCTGACATAAATCACAGCAGGATCCCCTATGAGCCACCTCCCAGAATATTGGAAATAAAAGCAAAAATAAACAAATGGGACCTAATTAAACTTAAAAGCTTTTGTACAACAAATGAAACTAAAAGCATTGTGTAAAGACAGCCCTTAAATTGGGAGAAAATTATAGCAAACGATGCAACAAAAAATTAATCTCAAAAATATACAAGCAACTCCTGTAGCTCAATTCCAGAAAAATAAATGACCCAATCAAAAAATGGGCCAAAGATCTAAACAGACATTTCTTCAAAGAAGACATACAGATGGCTAACAAACACATGAAAAGATGCTCAACATCACTCATTATCAGAGAAATGCAAATCAAAACCACAATGAGGTACCATTACATGCCAGTGAGGATGGCTGCTATCCAAACGTCTACAAGCAATAAATGCTGGAGAGGGTGTGGAGAAAAGGGAACCCTCTTACACTGTTGGTGGGAATGGAAACTAGTATAGCTACAATGGAGAACAGTATGGAGATTTCTTAAAAAAAACTGGAAATAGAACTGCCATATGACCCAGCAATCCCACTTCTGGGCATACACACCGAGGAAACCAGATGTGAAAGAGACACGTGCACCCCAATGTTCATTGCAGCACTGTTTGTAATAGCCAGGACATGGAAGCATCCTAGATGCCCATCAGCACACGAATGGTTAAGGAAGCTGTGGTACATATACACCATGGACTATTACTCAGACATTAAAAAGAATTCAGTTGAATCAGTTCTAATGAGATGGATGAAACTGGAACCCATTATACAGAGTGAAGTAAGCCAGAAAGATAAAGAACATTACAGCATACTAACACATATATATATGGAATTTAGAAAGATGGTAATGATAACCCTATATGCAAAACAGAAAAAGAGACACAGAAGTACAGAACAGAATTTTGGACTCTGTGGGAGAAGGCGAGGGTGGGATGTTTCTAGAGAACAGCATCAAAACATGTATATTATCAAGGGTGAAACAGATCACCAGCCCAGGTTGCATGCATGAGACAAGTGCTCAGGGCTGGTGCACTGGGAAGACACAGAGGGATCGGGTGGAGAGGGAGGTGGGAGGGTGGAATCGGAATGGGGAACACATGTAAATCCATGGCTTATTCATGTCAATGTATGGCAAAAACCACTGCAATTCTGTAAAGCAATTAGCCTCCAACTAATAAAATTAAATGGGAAAAAAAAGAAAGCTGTGGTACATATAGAAAATGGAATATTACTCAGCCATTAAAAAGAATCAATTTCAATCAGTTCTAATGAGGTGGATGAAAGTGGAGCCCATTATTCAGAGTGAAGTAAGCCAGAAAGAAAAACACCAATACAGTATACTAATGCATATATATAGAATTTAGAAAGATGGTAACGATAACCCTATATGCAAGACAGAAAAGGAGACACAGATGTATAGAACAGAATTTTGGGCTGTATGGGAGAAGGCGAGGGTGGGATGATCTGAGAGAATGGCATCAAAACATGATTATCAATTGTGAAACAGATTGCCAGCCCAGGTTGCATGCATGAGACAAGTGCTCAGGGCTGGTGCACTGGGATGACCCAGAGGGATGGGATGGGGAGGGATGTTCAGGACGGGGAACACATGTAAATCCATGGCTGATTCATGTCAAAGTATGGCAAAAACCACTACATTATGGTAAAGTAATTAGCGTCCAACTAATAAAAATAAATGAAAAAAATGAAAAAATAAATTATCCCAGGAGCCAACAATCCGATACTGGGCATATCCCCTGAGGAAACAGAAACTTAAAAAACACTTCTACTCCAAAGTTCGTTGCAGCACTCTTTACAATAGCCAGGACATAGAAGCAACCAAGGCCTACATTTGATTTATGACAGGATCTAAGATTTCTCAGTGTGCTGACCATGCCCCTCAGGCAAGGGCGGAGTGGTCAGAGGGGACTTGCTTCCCCTTTAGGCTGCAGTGGGAACCGCCATGTATTCTTGAGGTCTCAAAGGGATGATGACAGGGAGGATGTGGTCTGAATGATGTGATGTGGAACATCCCCACAGCCCCTGAGGTTCTCACCATCCCACCAGGGAAGGCGAAACTCTCCCTTCCCAGCCTGACGCTCCCTGCTTTCACCTGGTCTCTCACTTCCCTGAGATGATCTGGGAAGCGTCATGTCACAATGCCTGATTGTGACTCCGTTTCTTATGGGAGGATCCCCCATCCTCACTCAGCGTCACAACCATCAATCGTGTTGTGGATTAGGCCCCTTTGTTGAACTAGGTTTATTCCTTTAGAGCAAGCTTCTACCTCCCTGATCCCACCTCCAGCAAACGATAGGGGGCACCACTGTCGGCCAGCTCCACGTGGGGCCTCCTAGAGCTGAGTGCAGGGGGGCCGCTCAGTGTGGCCCCCATGCGGTTTTGAAGTCTGATAACTGGCCCTCAGGGACGTTATCTAGAACCGAGAGCTCCTTCAAGGGTAGAACCCGGGCCTACCCCCACAGACCAGCAACTTCACCTAAGACACGCTAGACCGCATTCAGCCGATAGCTCTGAGGGACTCGAAAGAACCAGATAACAGGGGTGGGATGCGGCTGGGTCACTTTTCTTAATAGTGGGTTCGCAAAGTCCCTTCAGTTACATTCCGGTCCTCACCTTGGTTCCGGACAAGTCCTGGACACAGAAACGCCACCAAAGACACGCCACGACTCCCGGTCAATCTTCTCGCCTTTCAAGCGGAAGTGGATGGGAGCTGCGTATGGTCATACGTGGGGTCTCCCGGGGATGATGGCCGGGGCCTGGTGCTACGGGAACCCCGGTAGCTCAATATTCATCCGTCCCTGGGTCCTCCTTGTGCAGTGTGTTAGAGCCCGGGACGTCTCCAGCTATGAATACAAGTCCTCCAGCCCCCAAACAAAGCCCTCGCCTCCCTGAGACCCTAGTGGGAGGAGTCAGGGCGCTGCTCTGAGCATCTCTGCTTGTCAGGAGGGGCGCCACTCTGTGAGCCTCCCTCGTTGGGGGAGACCCTCTCACTAGCACTGATGGTCCTCACTTTAAGTCCGGTTATGGTCAAGACGTCCCCTCAGCAGATCTGGGGCCTAAACCTGCTAGAGGAGGCCCTGCCCTCCCCGAGATCACACAGGTGAAATGAGGGGACCACTTAGAAGTAGCTCTTCTCGTGTCTCAGGGCTAAGAATTTACAGAATTCTGTTTGGCTCCCTCTCCAGGGGTCCCCTCTAACAGTCACCATTGTCATCTGAGGTCTGCTTGGGCTCAGGTCCATTCTTCTGTGAAATGGAGGCTGATCCTATTAGACAGAGATTTCACCTCACTGGGACTTGCCAGACTGAAATCAACCTGACATCTGTCTCCAGAGCTTCCCAGGGAGCCCAGCATCAGATATTTTCCAGGGCCTCCTTTTATGGTGTGTGCTACCATGAGTCCACTTTCAGGAACTCATATTGACACATGATAAATCCTGTAACTCCACTCTCTACTTTATGAAGCTTCTTGTCTTACACCAAGGTCCTAGTCTCCTGCGAATTCCACGTTGGAAGTCAGGGTGATCCTCTTGTGATCCTAGTCCATCAGGGCCTCTGAGAACAGACAGTGCGGATGCAACTTGAGTTCTTCTGGATTCCTCCTGCTCAGCATCCTCACTACATCTACCACAGTCAGGGACTACTCCTTCTACTGATCTAAGATTCCTCTTCTTAGTCTTTGGGTGACCCCTGTATTCAGGGGTGATTGCCTCCTCAGCCCTCCTTCATGGAGGTTCCCATATCACCTTCTGTCCTTTGATTAAAGACTTCCTGGGAAATGCATATTCTTACACACATTGAGCAGATACCCTCTAGAAAATCTTGGAGAAAAGGGGACTAGGTCCCAAAAGTGATGTTAGATCAGGAAAACGGAGCAGAAATCAAGGAACTCAGGACAGATGTTATGCTGTCAGAGAAAAAGAGCTGATATATTCCTTGTCTTCAGCCACATTTAAGGGGTCTGCTAAGTCGATCAGTTGTGTCTGACTCTTTGTGACCCCATGGACTGTAGCCCGCCGGGCTCTTCTGTCCATGGGAATTCTACAGGCAAGAATACTGCAGTGTCTGGCCACACCCTCCTCCAGGGGATTTACCAAATTCAGGAATCGAACCCAGGACTCCCATATTGCAGATGGATTCTTTACTTTCTGAACCATGAGATTTAGGGTAGTTCTGAAGTATTTATCTCGGCATCTCCCTGTGGGTCCAGTGGTTAAGACTCTGCACTCCCAATGCACAGGACCTGGGTTCGATCCCTAGTCAGGTAACTGGATTACACATGCCAGAACTAAAAGTTCACGTGCCACACCAAAAAGCATCACATGCTGCTGCTAAAGAGCCTGCATGTGGCATTAAAGATTCCAAGTGTCACAACTAAATGCAGCGCAGCCAAAAAATAACTATTTTTATTTAAAAATTAAAATGTTTACTTTCTATATAGAAGGATAGTGCCACATAATCTTGTAAGCCCTCCATCACTTGAGGGTGTCTGAATTTGCACATGCAGATGATCATGTGATTACTGAGCATCATCTCCTTCTCTCCTTTATTCATACCTCTTAATTATTTTGGTGTTTGTATTGCCTTGGCTATGTATCCCAACCCAGTGTTTTGGTCACAGAGTCCTTCTTTCTATCACTCAAGATACATTTTGGAGTGCTAGAAGACAGTGAATTAACTGCCTCATGAGCACCTCAGGCCGGGACAAATGGAAGGGTATGTGCTCTGGACAAGTTCAGACCAGCGCTCCTGTCCCAGCTCTGTCTCTTATCAGTTGTGTGGACTTGGGTCCATCCCCAAACTCTGGGAGCCTCAGGTGAAGTGGCTTTTGTAGGGCTAGTGGCATGTAGCTAAAGCACCTGGCACAGTGCCTGGACCACACTGAGACTTTACACAATATCTGTTTTTACTATGATTATGATTATTTTGTTCCCAGAGGATACCACATACCCTGATGTAGTTTTAACTCCAGGAGATGTCAGAGAATCTGTGCCATTCTTGGACATAGAACACCAAACCAGTCCAAAATGCTGTTTAGAAAGAATCTTTCATTTCCACTACTAAATCATATTTTGAGTGTGGGGGTAGCTTTTTTAGGTGAATGAAATTCACATAGTCTAGAATTTGGTTCTGAGACTAACGCTTCCTTCCTTCCAAGCTGCTCTTTCATTTAAACAACTCCTAGAGTTGTTTTGCCTTGGAGAAGGAAATGACAACCCACTCAAGTGTTCTTACCTGGAGAATCGCAGCGATGGCAGAGCCTGATGGGCTTCCATGTATGGGGTCACACAGAGTCGGACATGACTGAAGTGACTTAGCAGCAGCAGCAGCAGCAGAAGAGACTCGCCTAGTGGCCCAGTAGCTAATTGGCTAAGAATCTGTGCTCCAAATGCAGTGGGCCTGGGTCCCATCCCTGATCAGGGAACTAGACCCCACTCCACACACCACAAGTAAAAGGTCCTATATGCCACAACTATAACATTCCTCATGCTTTAACTAAAGAAATCTCAGGCTGCAAGGAAGTTTGAGGATCCTGGATGCCAAAGACAAGACCAAGCATAGACAAATAAATAAGGAATTTGCCTAAGCTTCATTAGGCCTGGGAAGAATTGCTGGAGGAACACTGGGACATCACTGGCTTGGGCCCTCTCTTCCTCATCTTTCAAAGCTGTGATTCACAGGATCTCCAATAGCTCACAGAAGGGGTGGGGTGGGGTGGGGCTGGGATGGGGGTGGGGCTGAGGGGGAGGGGGTGGGTGTGGGGAGAAGCCTGATGGGGTGTTCTACAGTCCTCATTCACAGTCCACATCTTCGTATCTATCAGAGCCTGACAGTCCTCCCTTTACTGAACTGTGTCCACAAGCCTCCAAACAAAGCTTCACCTCTTACAGTTCGGCAGGGGAGAAGTCCGGGAATTGAGCGCATGGGTGCCGCTTTGTGTCGCCATCTTTACTGCCCCATGCCTCGTTAGCACTCATCGCTCTCCCGGGACTGGACTTAGGGCCTAGGTTTCCTTCATTTACAGAATCAAGTAATCGCTTATCTTACACAATGTCTTAGATCAACATAAACGGAAAATCAGCCTAAGAGAATTGTAGGAACCGTCCCCTGCCGATCACAGAGATGAGACTTTGGGCGTACTCTTTGTTACAGGATGGGGGAATGGTCCCTTGCGACCACATTCAGGTCCTCACCTTGCCTTCAGCTCAGTCCTGGGAATCCACTCCTAGCCACACAAATGCACTGAACATCAGTCCGAGCTCTTCCCACCAGCACGGAAGTTTTGCGGAGACACTTCCGGCTATGGCTGCCTTATGCAGGATCTCTGAGGGATGATGACAGGGGCAGGGCTCTGTGGGGACCCTGTCGTTCAGTGTTCAGCGGTTCCTGGGTCACACTTTAGGTTCCAGAACATGCCGACTGTTAGAGTCCGGGACCCTTCGCCCTCCGGACTTGAGTCCTCCAGCCCCTAAACCAAGCCCTCACCTCTCCAAGTCCCTAGTGAGGAGTCAGGGCACTGCTCTGAGCATCTCTCCTTGACAGGAGGAGCGCCACTCTGTGAGCCTTCCTCCTTGGTGGCAGAGACCCTCTCATTAGCACTGATGGGCCTCATCTTCCCGGTGGTGATGGCCAAGACGCCACCCTCCTAAGAACTGGGGTTTCCATCCTGATAGAAAAAGTCTTTCCCTCACTGAAACCAGACAGAAATGAAGAGGCTTCTCATCCCTATAACTCTGCCTGGAACCTCTGGGGTTAAGAATAGGGGCAGGGGTCTGCAAAGCCTCCTCATTTGTGGGTCTAGTGATACTTCTTTCTTCACTCAGGGGTCTCACCATGATCCTGGCCAGTCCTGGGACCTGACCTTCCAACCTGAGATTCTTCCTCCTCTGAACCGAGGCCATTCTTCTTAGAGTCAGATTTTGACCTCACAGAGAAGTACAAGGCTTCTAAGAGGGAATGTCCTGTCTGGGCATTCTAGGCCTGAGAGCAAGTTTGGGCAGGTCTCTGAGTGACCTGTATTTTAGGGTGGTTGTCTCTCCAGTCCTCACTTATGGGGGCCCAAATTTTGTCTATCTCTTGGATTAAAAGATTCTGGGGAAAACCACATCCCTGCAAACTCTGGAGCCGTGTCCCTAATGCAAACCTTACAGTTTCATGTCCCAGACTGGACCTGAGATGGGGAAAATAACACAGAAGGCAGGGGGCAGGATGGGGTGTGCTCCCAGAAAAAAATGCTGACCCATCCTTTCAAAAGCCAGGGTCGGTCTCTTTTCATGGCTTGTTTTAATGATTTACAGGCATACTTTTAAAACATTGTACTGCATGTAATCATTGTTCACAAATACTGTGTTTCGTTACAAACTGAAAGTTTATGGTAACCATGCATTGAACGTGTCTATGGCACCATGTTCCCAACATCATGTATTCACTTGGGGTCACTTTTCCACATATTGTTCATGCTTTAAATATTTTAAACTCTTTCCTTATTTTATTTCTTATGGTGCTCTGATCAGTTGTATTTGTTACTATTGTAACTGTACGACATTTGTAAATTAAGATATGTGCATTTTTAAGACATCTTCTAGTAAGCCTATAATAGGATTAACAACTTTTATAAGCACTGGGAATCCCCCAAATTCCTAATGATTTACTTTATGACAGGGTTCACTTTAGTGCAGTGATCTAGAACCCAATTCACCATATCTGAGACATGAGTACAATTCTAAAGGAAAAAGCCATCCAAGATGCTTTTGTGGTATTCTGATTGAGGTCATCTGACACTGCACAGAGAAATGATTTGACTGTCCCTGTCATCTGTTTCTCTTCCTTTTTCCTGTCATTTCCTGAGGTAGCCTTCAAGGCTTTGTGCCTAAAGAAGTGCATTGGAAAAAAAAAAAAAATAAAAGAAGTGCATTGGAATATATCCAGAGTCCTTACTTTTATCCCAAGATACATTTTGAGTGGTAAGGAACACAGCTCTGCTTTAGGACAAGAGGAGTATAACAGTATAGGCTCTAGAGTAATTAAAAGAAGAATCTAATTCCAGGCCTATCAGTCACAAGTGTTCCCCAGCAAGGGCTCACTGCCTGATGCACAAGGAAGCGAAGATTATGGAACAGGCTTTTGAGAGAAAAACTTTAATCCTAGGTGGAGTAGCAAGAAGACAGGAAGTCGGACTCTCAAATCTGTCTCCTCAAGCCAGAGTTTGGGGTAAAATTAAAGGGTTTAGTGGAACTGAAAACTTGGAAGCTACTTGGCTAGTCTTGAATTAGTTCAGGTGAGCTATTCATGCTGCTAGAAGCCAAACTGTCCCTATTGAAGGACTTCATATGTTTCTCGCATGGCAACATTCCTACTCTCAGTGTTCCACAGACTGAACCCTCTTGGTTCGGGGCTCATCCTGGAAACAGGGGCTCCTTTTTTGCACTTGTATAGTGCTGCCTCTAAAAATAACTCAAGGTTTGATTAATCAATAACCTGTTTTAAGGAGGAAAAACAAGTTTAAACTGGTCAGTACTTTATGTTTCAATCCCCCCATTTCTCTTTGTACATTCTTCAAGCTTGTGGGAAACCATCCTCAATTTGGTTAATGATTCTCAAATTGTGTAGAAAATGATAATCCCAGGTCCCAGATTTTTGTACCAACAGGACTGGAGTGTTATATAAGCATTGACAACGTTGAATTAATTGGTATTTAAGAAAGGTGATTATCAGAGGCTTTGTTTCCTTCACATGTGTCTTTACAGGATATTGCTTTAAATGTGGCATTTTGGTGGCTGCATGGAATTTATCACTACTGGGTCAGCTGTCTTGGCTTTTCCTGGCCACTCATCAGCCCAACCTGAGCTCTGCAGTTGAATGATTAATTTCTTCTACTGTATGGCTCTTTCAAAATTAGTTTACATTTTGACCAGCAAACAGAGCCTGGACCACCTGCATTTAACCAATGCTTGCTGCCTCTTCCTAGCCTTCACGGATTGCAGTCGACGTCAACCAGCACTCTTATCAGGAACTTGAGGTCTCTGGATGAGGCAGAAATGTTGGCTTCCCCCAGAAAACCCTTGCTTTCATGGGAGCTGGAGGAAGGCCTTCAGGGCTTGTCTTTCTGTGGCTCAGAGTGCTTTGTTCCTTTCTAGGAAGAAAATGGGGAAACTAGAGGCAGTGTCCCTTAATTTAGGACCCAATTCCATCTCCTAGGTTGGTTTCTGGGAGGAATTGGCTGTATGAATTCCCTGGAGAAACCACTGAGAAGAATGGACAGTCAAAGGTGACCAGCTTGGATCTGAGGGTTCACTTAAAGAACCCTGAAAAGTTTTCCATTACATGTGGTTATCAAACTGTAGCTTGAAAGGCACACGTGCTACCCAGCTTCCAAGGAATCTGTCCCACCAGTTCCAAGACTGGAGCCCATTTGGTCAGAGGCTCCCAAAATTTCTGTGCCGCCATGTGATGAGGAGAAGCTTGTCCTCAAAGAGAGTCCTATGGAAGTTCAGGCTCTGTCTCACTCTCCACGTAGAGAAACTTACCTAGTGAGGAGGTGGCTGAGATAGTGATTGCATGACATTGAAGAAAGTGAAAGAGGAAGCTGTCTTAGACTCAGGCAGAGCTGACTTTCAGAGAGCAACTGAGGAGCACACACGTTTAAACACTATTTTCCTCACTTCCTTTCTGCCCATGCTGGGGTTTAATCTTTCTGGTAGATGACTGCGCCACTTGGGAAGCCCACATCTACAACTAATATAAAATAGCAATAACCAAAAAGCGCCTGCTGTATAACACAGGGAACTCTACCCAATAATCTGTAATAATCTGTATGAGCAAAGAACCTGAAAATGAGTGAATATGTGTATGTATAACTGAATCACTTTGTTATACACCTGAAACTAACACAACATTTTAAATTAATTATACTCCAATAAAATGAAATAGAAAAATAATACAACCATAGCATCCAGCAATCTGACTCCTGGGCATATATCCTGAGAAAATCATACTTCGAAAAAGGAACAATCACCCCAATGTAAATTGAAGCAATATTTACAATACCCAAGACATGGGAGCAACCTAAATATCCATCAACAGAGGAGTAGATAAACATGTGTTCCAGAAATACAAAGGAATATTACTCAGCCATATGAAAGAATGTAGTTTGCAGCAATGTTTACCATACCCAAGACAGGGGAGCAACCTAAATGTCCATCAACAGAGGAGTAGATAAACACGTGGTCCGGAAATACAAAGGAATATTACTCAGCCACATGAAAGAATGCCATTTGCATGAACATGAATGGACCTAGGGATTGTCATACTAAGTCAAGTAAGTCAAACACAACTCTATCCCTCATCTGTGGAATCCAATTTTAAAAAGTGATAAAATGAACTTATTTACAAGACAGAAAACTTACAGATCCTGAAAATGAACTTATGGATACTAAAGGGGAAATGTAATGAGGGATGGATAAATCAGGAGCTTGGGATGAACTTACACACACCACTATATATAAAAGAGATAACCAATAAGGACCTCCTGCATAGCACAGGGAACTCGAATTGATATTCTGTGATGCCTATATGAGAAAAGAAACTGAAAATGAATTTATATATGTATAACTGAATTACTTTGCTATATGCCTAAAACTAACACAACATTGTAAATCAACTATACTCCAATAAATTTTCAAAAATAGTCTACCTGGGCATATATCTGAAGAAAACCATAATTTGAATAGGAACAAGCACCTCCATGTTCACTGCAGCACTGTTTACAATAGCCAAGACATGGAAACCACCTACAGGTCCATCAACAGATGAGAAAGACGTGATACCTGAATACAATGGAAGCATACTCAGCCATAAAAATGAATCAAATATTGCCATTTTTGGCAATATGGACGACCTAGAGATTTTCATCCTGAGTGAAGTAAGCCAGACAAAGACAAATACCACAGTATACTGCTCACAGGTGCAATCTAATTTTTTAAAATGACACAGATGGACTTATTTACAAAACAGAAACAGACTCACACAATTTGAAAACAGATTTATGGTTACCATAGGGGAACTTTGTGAGGAGGGATACATTAGAAACTTGAGATGAACATACATACAGACAACCAGTATAGAAAATAGATAACCGAACAGGACCTGCTATATAACAAAGGGAACTCTACGCAATATTCTGTAATAGCCTATATGGGGAAAGAATCTGGAAAAGATTGAATATATGTGTAACTGAATCACTTTGCTGTATACCTCAAACTAACACAAGATTGTAAATCAAGAAATCTCCAATAAACTTAAAAAAAAAATATATCCATCTGTAACAATACCGCTGTGCTGCCACCTTAGGCAAAGGGGAAAAACCCCATCACCTCCATAAAGCAATGTTTCCAGTCCAGGAGCAAGGTGTTTTATCTCCCGATTCAGAGGATCCTCATTAATTATAGGTTTAAAAAGTTTCGCCACATACATCCAATAGCCAACTCCTATTAGCCAATCCCAACACATAAAAGAGTCAGACACAGACAAACATAGGCAATTAAATCCAAAGGCCTGGAACCTTAACCCAGTGTTCAGAGCTCTAACCCAATCATTTGAGCACCTCAGTAGCTCTAACCTCTGGCATTGTCCTCTTAGGGTCGGTCTCAAACCCACGACTGTAGCCTTAGGATTCTAATCAGACAGAAGAAACTCTCCTAGGTGGGACTCTAACCCACAGTGTTGTTGTCGTTCTTCAATCAATCAGTCATGCCTGACTCTGCTTCCGAAAGGACTGCAGCATACCAGGCTTCCCTGTCCTTCACTTTTTCCTTGGGTTTGCTCAAAAAAAAGAAAAAAAAAAAAAAAGAACTAAATGTAAGACCAGAAAGTATAAAACTCTTAGAGGAAAACATAGGCAGAACACTTGATGACATAAATCAAGCAAGATCCTCTATGTCCCACCTCTCGGAGTAAAGGAAATAAAAGTAAACAAGTGGGACCTGGTGAAACTTAACAGCTTTTGCACAGGAAAGGAAACTAACAGCAAGGTGAAAAGACAACCCTCAGAATGGGAGAAAATAATAGCAAATGAAACAACTGACAAAGGATTAATTTTATACAAGCCACTCATATAACTCAATACCAGAAAAACAAACAATCCCATCAAAAAGTGGAAAAAGACCTAAACAGACATTTCTCCAAAGAAGACATATAGGTGGCTAACAAACACATGAACAGATGCTCAAAATTTCTCATTATTAGAGAAATGCAAATCAAAACTACAATGAGCTATCACCTCACACCAGTTGGAATGGCCATCATCAAAATGTCTACAAACAATAAAGGCTGGAGTGGGTGTGGAGAAAAGGAAACGCTCTTGCACTGTAGGTGGGAATGTAAATTGATACAGCCAGTATGAAAGACGATATAAAGATTCCTTTAAACTAGGAATAAAACCACCATATGACCCAGCAATCCCACAACCTGGCATATACCCTGAGGAAACCAAAATTGAAAAAGACACATTGTTCATTGCAACACTATTTACAATATCTAGAACATGGAAGCAACCTAGATGTCCATCAACAGATGAATGGATAAAGAAGTTGTGGTACATATACACAATGGAGTATTGCTCATCCATAAAAAGGAACACATTTGAGTCAGTTCTAATGAGGTGGATGAACCTAGAGTGAAGAATACAGAGTGAAGTAAGTCAAAAGGAGAAAGATAAATATTGTATTCTAACGCATATATACAGAATCTAGAAAAATGGTACAGAAGAATTTATTTACAGGGCAGCAATGGAGACGAACAAAGCTACAGGAGGTGATGGAATTCCAGTTGAGCTATTTCAAATCCTTAAAGATGATGCTGTGAAGGTCCTGCACTCAGTATGCCAGCAAATTTGGAAAACTCAGCAGTGGCCACAGGGCCGGAAAAGGTCAGTTTTCATTTCAATCCCAAAGAAAGCCAATCCCAAAGAATGCTCAAACTACCACACAATTGCACTCATCTCACATGCTAGTAAAGTAATGCTCAAAATTCTCCAAGCCAGGCTTCAGCAATACATGAACCATGAACTTCCATATGTTCAAGCTGGTTTTACAAAAGGCAGAGGAACAAGAGATCAATTTGCCAACATCTGCTGGATCATGGAAAAAGCAAGAGGGTTCCAGAAAAACATCTACTTCTGCTTTATTGACTATGCCAAAGCCTTTGACTGTGTGAATCACAATAAACTGTAGAAAACTCTGAAAGAGATGGGGATACCAGACCCCCTGACCTGCCTCTTGAGAAACCTATATGCAGGTCAGGAAGCAACAGTTAGAACTGGACATGGAACAACAGACTGGTTCCAAATAGGAAAAGTGGTATGTCAAGGCTGTATATTGTCACCCTGCTTCTTTAACTTATATGCAGAGTACATCATGAGAAATGCTGGGCTGGATGAAGCACAAGCTGGTATCAAGATTGCCAGGAGAAATATCAATAACCTCAGATATGCAGAAGACACCACCCTTATAGCAGAAAGTGAAGAAGAACTGAAGAGCCTCTTGATGAAACTGAAAGAGGAGAGTGAAAAAGTTGGCTTAAAGTTCAACACTCAGAAAACTAAGATCATGGCATCTAGTCCCATCACTTCATGTCAAATAGATGGGGAAACAGTGGAAAACAGTGGCTGATTTTATTTTTCTGGGCTCCAAAATCATTGCACATGGTGACTGCAGCCATGAAATTAAAAGAAGCCTTCTTCTTGGAAGGAAAGTTATGACCAACCTAGACAGCATATTAAAAAGCAGAGACATGACTTTGTCAACAAAGGTCTGTCTAGCCAAGGCTATGGTTTTTTCTGGTGGTCATGTATGGATGTGAGATTTGGACTATAAAGAAAGCTGAGCACCGAAGAATTGATGCTTTTGAACTGTGGTGTTGGAGAAGACTCTTGAGAGTCCCTTGGCCTGCAAGGAGATCCAAACAGTCCATGCTAAACGAGATCAGTCCTGGGCATTCATTAGTAGGATTGACGCTGAAGCTGAAACTCCAATACTTTGGCCACCTGATGCAAAGGGATGACTCATTTGAAAAGACCCTTATGCTGGGAAAAATTGAGGACAGGAGGAGAAGTGGATGACAGAGGATGAGATGGTTGGATGGCATCACTGACTCGATGGACACGGGTTTGGGTGAACTCCAGGAGTTGGTGATGGACAGGGAGGCCTGGCTTGCTGTGGTTCATGGGGTCACCAAGAGTTGGACATGACTAAGCAACTACACTGAACTGAACTGGATGGAGAAACAGTCATAGAGAATAGCCTTATGGGAATGGGGAGAGGGGAGGAGAGGGTGAGATGTATGGAGTGAGTTACATGGAAACTTACATTACTGTGTGTAAATTACATAGCCAAAGGGAATTTGCTGTATGTCTCAGGAATTAAAATGGGGCTTTGCTATATGCAAAACAGAAAAAGAGACACAGATGTACAGAACAGACTTTTGAACTCTGTGGGAGAAGGTGAGGGTGGGATGTTTCGAAAGAACAGCATGTATATTATCTATGGTGAAACAGGTCACCAGCCCAGGTGGGATGCATGAGACAAGTGCTCAGGCCTGGTGCACTGGGAAGACCCAGAGGAATTGGGTGGAGAGGGAGGTGGGAGGGGGGATCGGGATGGGGAATACGTGTAAATCTATTGCTGATTCATGTCAATGTATGACAAAACCCACTGAAAAAATAAATTAAAAAAAAATGGGGCTTTGTATCAATCTAGAGGGGTGGGATGGATAGGAAGATTGGAGTGGGGTTCAAAAGGGAGGCGATATATGTATACCTATGGCTGATTCATGTTGAGGTTGGACAGAAAACAACAAAATTCTGTAAAGAAATTATCTTTCAATTAAAAAACCTCATATTTCCACATGAGTGATGTGATCTCCATCTTTTCGTGACTTCAGTATATATGAAAATCTCAAGGATGTCTACTGTCTCCACTTTTACTCAACATGATTTCAGAAGTACTAGCTGTAGCAAACAGAGATGAGAAAAAATGAAAGGAATCGAAGTTGTAAAAGAAGTGAAACTGGCACAGTTTGCAGATGATATGATACTAGACATAGAAAAGCCTAAAGATGCTACCAGAAAGCTACTAGAGCTCATCAATGAATTGGTACATTTTCCGGATGCAAAATTAATACCTAGTGATTTTCTTAATGGCATCTGGGAATGCATCTGTTGCCTGTTGATATTACAAAAGCTGCTTCTCCTATTATTTTTATATTTTATGTCAAACCTCTTTCTAGAGTTGTCAGGCCATTCTTTGCTGCCATTAAATTCTTCAGCTTTAGATCCTTCAACCCCCTTTTGCTTTAGGTTGTCATAATGACTTTGATTTTTCTTCAATCATATTAGAGTCTATAGATATGCCTTGATTATAGCAATCCTGCACCCACATACAAGCTATATTTTCAACATAAGATAAAAAGATATTTCCCAAAAAGCACAAGGTTTTCACACCTGCTGGTGTAGCTGAAGTGATGCCTTCTTAAACTTCATGTTCTTTTTCTTACAGTGGTCCTTATGCTGGATTCATTCATCTTGAAATGGTGGCAACTACAACTGCAGACCCAAACTGTGGTACATAACAAGCAATTCAACAGTTTTGCGTAATGTCGTGACTTCCCTCCGCTTCTTGAGAGCGCTTCCAACACCACTGGGGCCACTTGATATGAGTCCTATCATGTTATTCAAGGTTTACAATATCATGGTAAACACAATGAGAACTACGTGAGAACCACTGGTGGTCAGATTTTTTTAGATCACAATTTACTACCGAAACTGCTCAACCGGGATTGAATAGTGCTATTCACGGTCGATAAGTGTGTGTGTGCGTGTGTGTGTGTGTGTGTGTGCGAGCGCATAACTTTTGATAAATTTAAGCTTTTCATATTTGTGTATATTTTATGGTAGTGAGTGCTAAAATGGACTAGTAACTACATAAGTTTTATGCATTCACGATACCTTTCTCTCAATCTTTTTATATTGCTAGGCTATGCGAGTCACCTGTTTTTTCAAGTCATCTCAAATCTCTGAATAGTTTTCAATGTATTTATTGAAAAAAAATTCATCTATATGTGGACCTGCACAGTTCAAATTTGTGTTGTTCAAGGGTCAACTGCATACAAGGAGGTGGCAATGCTGAGCCGTACGATAGTTACATTTGTGATTTTCTGAGGAACCTCCACACTGTTTTCCATAGTGGCTGTGCCAATTTATATTTCCAGCAACTGTGTACAAGGGTTCCCTTTTCTCAACAGCCTTGCCAAAACATGTTATCACTTGGCTTTTTGATAATAGCTGTGCCAACAGGCATGAGATGATGTCTTACTGTGGTGTGGATTGTCATCTCCCTGATGGTTAGTGATGCTGAGCTCCTTTTCATATAGCTGCTGGCCATTTGTATGTCTTCTTTGGAAAATGTTTAGGTTCTTTGCTCCTTTTTTTAGTGATTTTCAATTAATTAGTTTGTCATTGAGTTGTCTGAGTTCCTTTTATAAGATATTAATTTATGAGATATATGGCTTGCAAACTCTTTCTCCTATTCCACCCTTTCATTTAGTTGATTGTTTCCATTGCTATACAGAATCTTTTTAATTTGATGTAGTGCCATTTAGTTTTGTTTTTCTTGCCTGTGTTTCTGTTGTCAAATTGAAAAAAAATAATAAAACTAAAATCCCAGAACATTGCCAAGACAAATGAAAAGGAGTTCTCCCCTATGATTTCTTCTAAGTGTTTTTAGGTTTCTGGTCTCATTTTTAAGTCTTTAATCCATTTTGCATTTTTTGAGTACGATGTAAGATACGACTCCTGTTTAATCCTTTTCATGCAAATATTCAGTTTTCTCGACACTATTGGGTGACTGAGGATAACCTCTTTTTCACTGTGTATTCTTAATGCCTTTGTCAAAGGTGACTTGACTTTCTGTGCATGGTTGTATTCCTAGGCTCTATTCTGTTCTATTGGTCTGTGTGTCTATGTATACGCTGGTATCACACTGTCTTGAACAAAGGCAAGAAGTGCCAGGCTTCCACCTTTGCTCGTCTTTCTCAACATTATTTTGTCTATTCAAGGTCTTTTGTGGTTTCATAAGAATTTTACCATTTCTATTTCTCTGGAAAATTCCAGTGGAATTATGACACACAGTACATTAAGTCTGTAGATCACTTTGGGCAGGATGGATACTTTCACAGTATGGCTTCTTCCAATTCATATACTTGGGGCATCTTTTTATTTGTGTCTTTTCCAACTTCTTCCATCAGTGTCTTGTTGCTTTCAGTGTATAGATATTTCACTTCCTGGATTAAACTTATTTCTAAGTATTTTATTTTTTTGACATTTTTGAAGTAGAACTGTTTTCTTAAGTTCTTTTTCAGATAGTTTGTTGCTGGTATTTAGAAACACAACTCATTTTTCTGTGTCATTTTGTGTCCTGCACCTTTCTTGAATGCATTTCTAAGTACTAACAGGACTGAAACTCAAATCAGTCACCCCACTGACACTTCCCCCTACCAAGAAATGTCACAATCTCTCTTGGTACCCAGCTGTACCAGCCCGAGACAGGGGGTGATGCCAAAGAGTCAAATTGCTGTGCTTACACATTTCAAGTGCAGCTGATGTAAATTTTATGCTTACCTATGGTACTGCAATTTCTTAATTGGGTTCTAGACCTTCTATAAAGGTATTTTGTTACTTATAGAATTTTAAAATCTGGGTTGCTGTGGGGAAACAGGGGCTGGGAATTCCTGTTCCACTGTATTGCAGATGCCACACACTCAAGACCCTTTTCGTTATTTCCTGATATCAACAATTTCACTTAGTCTTCATTCACATTGGTAAGAAACTCCCAATACTCTTGACATGTTATCTTGCTCTGAATCACAAAGAGAGACTCAAGGATTTCCAATTCGTTATAGAAAATACCAAAACCTTTATACTTATACTGAAATGCAGTAATAAATGGGATATACTTTGTTCATAAACACAGATATGGAAGTAAAAGAGACCTTGAATGACAAGGAAGTATATTTCAATACTATGAAAAAGAAAGCCCTAAGCAGAAAAAGATACATCTCCCAGTTACTGAGGTCAAGCAAGAACAAAAAAAGACATAAAATGTATTCCCTTAATCTCCATCTTGGCACTCAATTAGTTCAAATACTTCCTTCTCTTTTCAACCTCAAGATGAAGGATCTGTCCTGGATGTCACTATGTGGGAGGAGCAAGAGGACTGAGATCTGGAACGTGCCCTGCTCATGGCAGTAGCACTCTCTGTAAGCTCTCGAGGCCTCTCTCTACCTCATCCTATGATGGAATTCAGGACCTCCAAAGGCTGACAGAACGAAGTGGATGCTACAGAACCCCAGTGGTTGTGAGTCGCTATTTCTTTCACTTCTTTGTCAGGGGCTTCACATATATATTGGACAATTCCTACTCTGACCTGAGATAGTCCTGCTTAGACCAAAGGTTTCAAGTCCCTGACAACTCCACTGTGACAACAGGGAAAAGAGATGTTCACCTTGAGATCTCTCCCTGGAACCTTCTTACACCTAATATTCTTGGGGGTGCTTTCCTCAGTCCAGACATATGGGTGTCCTCCTATAGGCCCTTACCCCTTTGATTAAAGGCTTCTTGGGAAATGCCACATCCCTGAAAAGCCCCAATCACTTTCCCTGCTCCAAACTTGCAGAGAATGAATCCCTGTCCTAGGAGTGATAAGAGATGGGAAATATATGGCATAAGTAAGGGGGGCCAGGTAGAGACCTGCGAGAGAAACAAAACGTGGTAACCTGTCCCTTCTCTCCTTCAGCCAGATTTCTCAGGCAACCTCTAATAAATAAACTTTATATTTTAGATCTAACAGAGATTTCTTTATACAAAGCAATGGCTATGTGATGATTGTTTTGTGAGTCCTTGATCTTTCAAGCTTATCTGAAACCTCATATGTATGCATAGATGATCTTAATACCAGCAAATATTATCTCTTTCGTTCCTCTCTTCATATGTCACATTTGTTATGGCATTATTATTATTATTGCTCTGGCCATGGATTAGAATGTAACTGTTTAAACCTAGAGTCTTGCTTGCAAGACAGTAATCTTGCTTCGTTTTGCTTCCAATATATTTCACAATAATGAGAAGAAGGTAATTAAGGGTACAAGGTCAGCTCAGGCTTGCAGGAGTGAGAGGGTGAGCTTTAGAATAACTCAGATCAGGGGGCTATGCCCATCCCTGTCACTTAAGCAGCTATGGGAAATTTGTCACACCATTAAACTCTCTGAGAGAGCCTTGGGCTCTATAACTCTGAAGGGAGTTTGGCAAGGCCTGCCTGGAAGGACTGGTGGCATGTGGTGGTAACTGTAAAGCATCTGCCACAGTGCCTGGCAGGCACCATATCCCTCCTTTCTCATGACTGGTGGCTGTACTTTCCAACGAAGACCTGGCCTCCCTTAGGCCTGATATAGGGCTTCCCCGGTGGCTCACCAGTAAAGTGTCCGCCTGTGATACAGCAGCTGCAGGAGATGCAGACTCAGTCTCTGGATCAGGAAATGCCCTGGAGGAGGAAATGGCAACCATCCCCAGAATTCTTCCTTGGAATACCCCATGGACTAAGGAGCCTGGTGGGCTACAGTCCATGGAGTCACAAGAGAGTCCGACATGGCTTAGCAATTCAACAAGAAGAAGGAGGCCTGGTATAAAGATGTGAGGGAGAGCCTTGCCTGACAGTCTTCCCCTGAGCTTTCTAGAACTGACATCAAAGGGCAGGGCATGACTCTCTTTAGTCCCCTCTATTCAGGGATGAGTAGACCCCTCAACCTTCACTTGAACTTCACAATTTGACTTCTGGTGAGGCCTGGGGAATCCACTCCTTCTTGACCTGAGGCCAACCTCCTCATAGTAAGACCCATACGTCCCTGTGAGCCTGGAGGAGGAAATGGAGTGACCTTATCTAGCCACCCCTGCCCATAGTCTCACAAGAATGAAAGCTGTGGCAAGCTCCTTGAGGATGATAGACGGTTCCTCTCAGGGTCCCAAGTCAGGGTCCAAAATTTGACTCTTAGCCAAGCCCAAAACTCCCCCCTCTGTTGACATGGGTCCACCACCATCAGACCAAAACCCCAACTTCCCTGCTATTACACAGTCAGAACTGAAAGGGCCCTTGGCCTGACAACTCTACCTGTGGCCTTCTAGTCTGACAGTAGGGAAGATTCTGTAGGCCATCTTGGTATGTGTGTTTAAACAGTTTTACCGTCCTCACCCTGACTTGGAAATAACCTGGAAATATTCATAAACTGTAAATATTCCCTGGTTTGCCTTAAGGCTTCTCCCCTCAGGCCCCCAATTCCCCGAGACCCCCAAGGAAGAAGTGGAATTCGCCTCATCGGTCTACCACAACCTGTGGTCCTCCGAGGCTAACAGCAGTGGAAGGAATATGTTCTACCCCTATTGTTTTGAGACAGATGGTCTTTTCAGTCATCAGGGACCTTACCTTCTGGTACAATCTGGAAATCATCCTTCTGTTGAGCTGTGGCTGTTCCTGTTGACCGGGATGAGGTTCCTTCCCTCCACGAGACGCTCTGGGAGGAAGTGAGTAGGACTCACCATGACACCAGGCCTAAGTGGCAGAGTCTCAGGCCAGATAAGGAAAGTGCCCTCCATGGCCCCCTTCCTTCTGGGAGGGATCCTTTGTTGACAGCCAGTGCCATCAGTTGACTCCTGTTCAGAACTCGGTACCCGACCTCAACTGAATGCGGCCTCCTGCACTTGTCCAGGGACTGTAAGGCCCTGAAGCCATTTGCCTTCAGAAAATGAGGGATAAACCTAGTCTGAAAGTCCTGCCTGTTCCCCCCAAGGGCCCATTACATTTGCAGGAATTTCTAAGAATTTCTCTGTAGCGGGGTAGTTGCCTGCTGCACTCCTCAGACAAGTTTGTGCCACTCTCATACCTGGCATTTCCACTCTCTCATGAACAGCCAGTCTATAAACGACGGTCCTCACCTCCTTGACACAAACTAGGCAGAAGTCTGCGGGCCCTTGAGCTGACCAGCACTTCCCTCTGCCTCCCAGGGCTCACTGGACAAGATGGGCTAAGTGTAGCCCTGTTGGCTGTGAGTTGAGGGGCTTCCATGTCCATACCCTGGGTATTCACTTTGACTCTGCACCCTTCCTGGGGCTGCTCTATCCTCTGCTGATTCCCAAAGTCCCTACTTTTCAGGGACCTGAGTTGAAAGTGTTAACCACAGCAGCCCACATCGTTCTGGACTTCATGGGCTTGCCAGTGAGGACAAGTATATCTTTACAGGTTCCTACTATGTGGCTGCATCTTTCCCTCACCCTCATTCAGGTTTCTCACTGGCAATTCTGAGAGATTGATCCTGTCTCATCTACCACTTCAGAACTCTGCACCGAGACCAAGTTACTCAGGTCTCAGAGGCCTGAAAAATATGCGAGGCTATGCTTAGCCTAATAGGTCTGAGATCCCCTGTGACTGAGAGCAGTTGGGAGTGCTATTTCAGTGATCAACCCCTATATTCTGGGGTGTTCCTCTCCTCAATCCTCCTAAATGGGGTCCTCATCTTGCTTTCTGGGTCTTGGATTAAAGGCTCCTGGGGAAATTCCACATCTCTGCAAACCCTGGAGCCATGCTTGCTCTGCAGTGCTACAGAGAATGAATGGGTCCTTTTCCCAGGAGTGATAGGAGATGGTGAAGCTACCGCCAAAGGCAGAAGTCCCAGGATGGTGGTCATCCGTCAGGGAAAAATGGTACATCAATCTATCTCATCAGCCAGGGGAAGGTTCTCATGTCATTTCTGTTCTGATAGATTTACTTTCTACAGACAAGAGACTGTAGGCATGATATGGACAGCCCATGGTCTTCAGAGGTTATCTCACACGGCCAATGCACATGCTAACACTGTCAGCGAATATTGTCTCTTTCATTAATCTATGAGTAATGAATAAGGGATACATATTTCTGGTTGAATATATTTGGTATTCTTACTGCTCTGGCTACACATTCTGATCCAGTAGCTTGAGCACAAGGGCATTCTTTTTTATCACCTAGGACAAATTTTGAAGTTTTGAGAAAAACACTGAAATAAAACATACATGGTGGGGACTTTCCTAGTGGTCCAGTGGCTAGTACCCCAGGCTCCCACTGCAGGGGTCCCAGGTTCCATCCCTGGTCAGGGAAGTAGACCCCATGTGCCGCAACTAAGAGTCAGCACAGCGAAATAAATAAATAAGAAAAAGGAAATGAAATATCAAATGTTAAAAGTACTTGTTTAAAAAAGACAAGAGTATGTCTCAGGGTCGGGGAAGAAGAACAGTATGTATGCTACAGTAGTTTAGAGCAGGAGTCTAGTCCCAGCTCTGTCAATGACCAGCCTTAAGTATTTTGGCACAAAACGCAACTCTGACTCTATGAGCCTCGGGCCCTCCACTGTGAAGTGAGTTTTATAAACCCTGCCATGTCAGGCTGGTGGAATATATGTATTTATGGAAAGCATCTAACACAGCAACTGTATCTATTGAGAAATTAGAGGCAATTCAGTTATTATGATTACCTTGACCTCAGATATTACATCAGCTGGGTTTCTCTTTTTGCATCTATCAGATGCCAGAAACTATGCAGCATTCTAACTGAAAGAAAAATAAAAATGACCCCACCTCCCCAATCAGCCAAAATTCTGCTTAGCAATGAAACCAAAGTAATATATTCTCTCCACTCCCTCTTTACCCTGCTTCGTTCTTGTTCTTCTTGAAATAGAGAGTATCTCAGCCTCTTCTGTAGAATAACAGCTTCCCTGGAAACTATAATTGAATGGGCAGACTGGGAGTTTCTTTGACCAAACAGCGCCAGTACAGGCCTAAAAGACTTCTTTGAAGCAGATGCTCAATTAATGTTTGTGTAAAAGAAGAGCCACAAATAAATCATTTGCTATAATTTATATTCTCAAACATTCTTGAAAACCATAAGCAGATCCAAGGATATATCTTATACATTTACAAAAAAGGAGACTATAACAGAGAGTAAAGCAAAGCAAAAATTGAAGAACTTTCAGCTCTCTCTCTATGTATCTATGTTCTGAGCTTCTATTAGTGTGGTGTCTTTCACATTTCTAAGGCTATTCTTATCCTAAAGTGATGTTATTCTCATCCGGGATCACAAAAGTCATTTGAGGATTTCCAATATGCATTTCCAAAACCAAAATTCCTACTCATAAATTTGACAAACAGCAAAGTGTGTGTGACCCATGTTATTCAAATACTTGTATCATCAACCTAAATACACTTTCTGTTGAAAAAAGAAAGAACTGAAAACTGGGGGGGGGGGGGGGGGGCAAGTCAACAGGAACACAGGCTGATGACACGCTTTTCTGAGCACAAAGTGAAGAATGGCCTTCAGCCCACACTAGGGGCGAGATGACCAGCTGGATGTGGCCCTAGCGTGGGCACTGGCCAAGACAGAAGGGCCAGCACTGGCTGCAGCAGAAATGCCAGGCATGGCTGAGGCAGGATGCTCAGCCTGGGCTACAGCAGAAGGGCCATCCCAGACCGAGAAAGAAATGCCTGCAGTATCCCAGACAGACGTGCCAGCCCTGCCCGAGGCAGAAGTGCCAACGCTGGCTACAGCTCTGGCGCTGGTGCTCTCTACTACCTCTCCGGAAGACTCCTCAAAATGCTCCAGGAAGGTAGCAGGGACCGTATCATTGACCTTGGCCAAAAACTCCAGGACTTTCATCTTGTTGGATTCCATGAGTGCTCTTGGACCCCACAGGAACTCATAGCGAGGGGGATCGCTGCCTGGCACCTGGCGGTACTCCACGTACTCTTCCCGCACCAGATCTTCTGTGAGGAACTTCCTGGTATCTCCAAAGATGAAGTGCCTTCTTCCATCATAGATGCCCAGAAAATTCAGGACCTTCCAGATCTTCTCCTCAGAGAGGCGGTGGCCATTCATGTAGATGACACCCAGAAGAGGCATCAGAAGACCATTCTTCGGCAGTCCCCGGTCACCTCTCATAGACTCACTGTCGCTGAGTTCTAGGTTGCTCACCAGGATATAGGAGTGACCATGGGGCCTGACTTCCTTCAGGACCAGGCCAAACACCATCTCTATGTGCTTCGAGGCTCTCCTGAGGATCTCAGGGAATTGCCCCCTGTACCTTTTATTGATTGCCTTCAGCATTTCGGACCTCTTAATGAGCTCCCTCTCTTTATACTTATACAGCATCTTCTGCACCAACACCTGCACCTTCATGGTCAGAGGATCTGTGTGAGAGCTCTCAGCAGCAGCTGAGGCCTGGGAGGAATTTCCACCTCCCTGACCTTGGCCCTCGGCACCTACACCAGCTCTTGAGCGTGCTGTGGCACCGACACGAGCTCTTGAGCGTGCTGCACCACAGACATCAGCTCTTGAGCGTGCTGCACCAGACATCAGCTCTTGAGCGTGCTGCACACAGACATCAGCTCTTGAGCATGCTGCACCACAGCATTCAGCTCTTGTGCGTGCTGCGGCACCGACACCAAATCTTTTGGGTATAGCACCTGCAGCAGCACTGGTGGTGCCTTGGGCTCCCTGAGGCTCCTTCTGGGTGCCAGCAGCTGAGGAGCTTGAGGGAGCACTCTCTAAATCAGAAGGGAACGAGGAGGTGGTCTCTTCTCCCCTAGATGTGGTGGCTTGATCATGAAGACCCTGGGTCTCAGCCCGGGCCTGGTGATGTTTCTCATGACCACGGACCTTACTCTTCTGCCTATGGGGCATGATGGCCCTGGACAGGAACTACAGGCAGGAGTCTGGGTCATAGGACAGGAGATTGCTGCACCTGGAGGATGGAGAATGAGGCAATGTGAGCAACTTAAAATGGGGAGATTCCACCTTGCCTTTATCAAAGGCCGCCTCTGCAGGTGTCCTTGAGGACACTGCCCAAGGAACCCACAAGGCTCCTGTTTCGTGCTCAGCTGTCCCCACAGAATCCCACAGAGGAGGAACAGAGGCCTTCGACTTTCCCTCTGCATCCTCTCAGCCCTGCTTTGGATTTACCGGCATTGCGGTCCTCTCAGCTCATCTTTAGTATTACCATGTCAAGCCTTGGCAGAGCATGGGCACCCTTCCCTCTGCTACTCTGATGCAGACAACTTTAGACCTCCACATTATCCAGAAGCCAAGTGAAGGGATATCTCAGGCCACCTCCCTCCCAGGGGATACCCAGTGCTGAGGGCTCAGTAGGGGTTTTTCCATCCTGAGTTCACTGGGATCACTATTCATGGTCCTTACCTTGGCTCCTTAAAACATTGGGCACCATTCTCCATTTGCTGACTGGTGGCTGTACCTTCAGACTAGACATTTCCCCTCCCCTAGACTTGGTATAAAGCGGTGAAGTAGATGCTCAACCTCACAACCCTTCCCTGAGATTTCCTGGGCCCAAATCCAAGGGATGGGATTAGTGCACTGAGTACTCACTCAGGTTCCTCAATTGGGCTCCTGGCAGAGAAGCTCCTCTTTCTCCTGAGTTGATGCCTGTGAGATAGTAAAAGCCAATCAGCCTGTGTCCCAACAGGAGGAAGTAAGATGACCTTATCTTACCAAACACAGTCTTCTAAGAACAGGTGCTATTACAGGCAGGTTGATGTCCCTGTGCTCCCACACAGGATCCCAATTCAAGGTCTATAATATCTTTTTGCTTCTCTTTTCTTCTCTATCTCTTTTTAAAATTAAATTTATTTACTATTAATTGGAGGATAACGGCTTTACAGTATTGTTTTTGTTTCAGCCACACATCAATATGAATCAGCCATAGGTATACTGTATGTCCCCTCCCTCTTGAAGGTTCCTCCTACCTCCCAGCCCATCCCACTCCTCTAAGCTATCACAGAGCACCGGGTTTGAGCTCTCTGTGTCATACGAATAATTCCCAGTGGCTATCTAATTTACATATGGTAATGTGTGTGTTTTCAATGTTACTCTCTCAGTCTGTCCCTCCCTCTCTTTCCCCCAGTGTCCACGAATCTGTTCTCTATGTCTGCAAATCCACTCCTGCCCTGCAAATAGGTTCATCAGTACCATCATTTGAAATCCATATATATGCGTTAATATACAATATTGGCTTTCCTCTTTCTGACTTAATTCACTCTGCATAGAAAATTAGGACTAAAATTACCACATGGAAAGTGGAGCTATGATGGCGGAGGAATAGGACGGGGAGACCACTTTCTCACCTACCAATTCATCGAAAGTACAATTGAACGCTGAGCAAACTCCATAAAAAAACCTCTGATCGCTAGCAGAGGACATCAGGCACCCAGAAAAGCAGCCCATTGTCTTTGAAAGGAAGTAGGACCAAATATAAAATATAAAAAGAGAGACAAAAGAGTTAGGGACAGAGACCCATCTCGGGAAGGAAGTCTTAATAGAAGAAGTTTCTAAACACCAGGAAACACTCTCACTTGAGGGTGTGGGGGATGTTTTTGAGTCTCGGAGAGCAAAGTAATGAAAGAGAGTAATCTACAACCCAGATTACTGTATGCAGCAAGGATTTCATTCAGATATAAAGGAGAATGCAAAAGCTTTACAGATAAGCAAAAGCTGAGAGAATTCAGCACCACCAAACCACCTCTTCAGCAAATGCTAAAGGATCTTCTCTAGACAGGAAACACAGAAAGCTTGTATAAACGCGAACCCAAAACAGCAAAGTAAATGGCAACGGGACCATACCTATCAATAATTACCTTAAATGTAAATGGGTCGAATGCCCCAACCAAAAGACAAGGACTGGCTGAATGGATACAAAAACAAGACCCCTATATCCGCTGTCTACAAGAGACCCACCTCAATACAAGGGACACATACAGACTGAAATTGAAAGGCTGGAAAAAATTATTTCATGCAAATGGAGACCAAAGGAAAGCAGGAGTCACAATACTCATATCAGTTAAAATAGACTTTAAAATAAAGGCTGTGAAAAGAGACAAAGAAGGACACTACATAATGATCAAAGGATCAATCCAAGAAGAAGATATTACAAGGATAAATATATATGCACCCAACATGGGAGCACTGCAATATGTCAGGCAAATACGAATGAGTATGAAAGGGGAAATTAACAATAGCACAATAATAGTGGGAGACTTTAATACCCACTCACATCTATGCATAGATCAACTAAACTGTAAATGAACAAGGAAACACAAACTTTAAATGACACAATGGGCCAGCTAGACCTAATTGATATCTACAGGAAATTTCACCCCACAACAATCAATTTCACCTTTTTCTCAAGTGCACACAGAACCTTTTCCAGAATAGATCACATCCTGGGCCATAAATCTAGCCTTGGCAAATTAAAAAAATTGAAATCATTCCAGTCATCTTTTCTGACCAAAGTACAGTAAGATTAGATCTCAATTACAGGAAAAAAAAAACATTAAAAATTCACACATATGGAGGCTAAATAACACGCTTCCGAATAACCAACAAATCTTAGAAGAAATCAAAAAAGAAATCAGAATATGCATAGAAACAAATGAAAATGAAAACACAACAACCCAAAACCTATGGGACACTGTAAAAGCAGTGCTAAGGGGAAGGTTCATAGCAATACAGACTTACTCCAAGAAACTAGAAAAAAGTCAAATAAATAACCTAAATGTACAACTAAAGCAACTAGAGAAGGAAGAAATGAAGAACCCCAGGGTTAGTAGAAGGATAGAAATCTTAAAAATTAGGGCTGAAATAAATGCAAAAGAAACAAAAGAGACCATAGCAAAAACCAACAAAGCTAAAAGCTGGTGTTTTGAAAAGATAAACAAAATTGACAAAGCATTAGCAAGACTCATTAAGAACCAAAGGGAGAAGAACCAAATCAACAAAATTAGACATGAAAATGGAGAGATCACAACAGACAACACTGAAATACAAAGGATCATAAGAGACTACTACCAGCAGCTCTACGCCAATAAAATGGACAACTTGGAAGAAATGGACACATTCTTAGAAAAGTATAACTTTCGAAAACTGAACCAGGAAGAAATAGAAGATCTTAACAGACCCATCACAAGCAAGGAAATCGAAACTGTAATCAGAAATCTTCCAGCAAACAAAAGCCCAGGACCTGATGGCTTCACAGCTGAATGCTACCAAAAATTTAGAGAAGAGCTAACACCTATCTCACTCCAACACTTCCAGAAATTCGCAGAAGAAGGTAAACGTCCAAACTCATCCTAGGAGGCCACCATCACCCTAATTCCAAAACCAGACAAACATGCCACAAAAAAAGAAAACTACAGGCCAATATCACTGATGAACACAGATGCAAAATCCTTAACAAAATTCTAGCAAACAGAATCCAACAACATATTAAAAAGATCATACATCATGACCAAGTGGGCTTTATCCCAGGAATGCAAGGATTCTTTAATATCCGCAAATCAATCAATGTAATACACCACATTAACCAATTCAAAGATAAAAACCATATGATTATCTCAATAGATGCAGAAAAGTCCTTTGACATATTCAACATCCATTTTTGATAAAAACTCTCCAGAAAGCAGGAATAGAAGGAACATTCCTCAACATAATAAAAGCTATATATGAGAAATCCACAGGAAATATTAACCTCAATGGTGAATAATTGAAAGCATTTCCCCTGAAATCAGGAACAAGACAAGGGTGCTCACTCTCCCCACTACTATTCAACATAGTTTTGGAAGTTCTGGCCACAGCAATTAGAGCAGAAAAAGAAGTAAAAGGAATCCAGATAGGAAAAAAAGTAGTGAAACTATCACTGTTTGCAGATGACATGATCCTCTACATAGCAAACCCTAAAGACTCTACCAGAAAATTACTAGAGCTAATCAATGCATATAGTAAATTTGCAGGATATAAAATTAACACACAGAAATACCTTGCATTCCTATACACTAACAATGAGAAAACAAAAGGAGAAATTAAGGAAACAATATCATTCACCATTGCAACAAAAAGATTAAAATACTTAGGTGTATTCTACCTAAAGAAACTGAAGACATACATAGAAAACTATAAAACACTGATGAAAAAAATCAAAGAGGACACAAAGAGATGGAGAAATATACCGTGTTCAAGGATTGGAAGAATCAATATTGTGAAAATGAGTATACTACATTACTTTTCCAACAAAGGTCCATTTGGTCAAGGTTATGGTTTTTCCAGTGGTCATGTACGGATGTGAGAGTTGGACTGTGAAGAAAGCTGAGCACCAAAAATTGATGCTTTTGAACTGTCGTGTTGGAGAAGACTCTTGAGAGTCCCTTGGACTGCAAGGAGATCCAAGCAGTCCATCCTAAAGGAGATCAGTCCTGGGTGTTGATTGGAAGGACTGATGCTGAAGCTGAAACTCCCAATACTTTGGCCACCTCATGCAAAGAGTTGACTCTTGGAAAAGACCCTGATACTGGGAGGGACTGGGGGCAGGAGGAGAAGGGGACGACAGAGGATGAGATGCCTGGATGGCATTACTGACTTGATGGGCATGAGTTTGAGTAGACAGCGGGAGTTGGTGATGGATAGGGAGTCGTGGCGTGCCGCGATTCATGGGGTCACAAGGAGTCAGACACGACTGAGGAACTGAACTGAAATGAACTGAACCCAAAACAATCTATAGATTCAATGCAATCCCTATCAAGCTACCAACGGTATTCTTCACAGAACTAGAACAAATAATTTCACAATTTGTAGGGAAATACAAAAAACCTCGAATAGCCAAAGCAATCTTGAGAAAGAAGAATGAAACTGGAGGAATCAACCTGCCTGACCTCAGGCTCTTCTACAAAGCAACAGTCATCAAGACAGTATGGTACTGGCACAAAGACAGAAATATAGATCAGTGGAACAAAATAGAAAGCCCAGAGAAAAATCCACATACCTATGGACACCTTATCTTCGACAAAGGAGGCAAGAATATACAATGGAAAAAAGATAACCTCTTTAACAAGTGGTACTGGGAAAACTGGTCAACCACTTCTAAAAGAATGAAACTACAACACTTCCTAATACCATATACAAAAATAAACCCAAAATGGATTAAAGGTCTAAATGTAAGACCAGAAACTATAAAACTCCTAGAAGAGAACATAGGCAAAACAGTCTCTGATATAAATCACTGCAAGATCCTCTATGAACCACCTCACAGAATATTGGAAATAAAAGCAAAACTAAACAAGTGGAACTTAATTAAACTTAAAAGCTCTTGCACAACAAAGGAAACTATAAGCAAAGTGAAAAGACAGCCTTCAGAAAGGGAGAAAATAATAGCAAATGAAAAAACAGACAAAGGATTAATCTCAAAAATATGCAAGCGACTCCTGCAGCTCAATTCCAGAAAAATAAATGACCCAATCAAAAAATGGGCCAAAGATCTAAACAGACATTTCTCCAAAGAAGACATACAGATGGCTAACAAACACATGAAAAGATGCTCAACATCACTCATCATCAGAGAAATGCAAATCAAAACCTCCATGAGATACCATTACACGCCAGTCAGAATGGCTGCTATACAAAAGTCTACAAGCAATAAATGCTGGAGAGGGCGTGGAGAAAAGGGAACACTCTTACACTGTTGGTGGGAATGCAAACTACTACAGCCACTAGTACAGTGTGGAGATTCCTTAAAAACTGGAAATAGAACTGCCATATGACCCAGCAATCCCACGCCTGGGCATACACACCGAGGAAACCAGATCTGAAAGAGACACGTGTATCCCAATGTTCATCGCAGCACTGTTTATAATAGCCACCACATGGAAGCAACCTAGATGCCCATCAGCAGACAAATGGATAAGAAAGCTGTGGCACACAACGCAGAGTACTAACCACTATACCTTCACGGCAAAGAAGGAAACTAGAACACTTTCTAACACCATACACAAAAATAAACTCAAAATGGATTAAAGATCTAAATGTAAGACCAGAAAGTATAAAATTCCTAGAGGAGAACATAGGCAAAACATTCTCTGACATAAATCACAGCAGGATCCCCTATGAGCCACCTCCCAGAATATTGGAAATAAAAGCAAAAATAAACAAATGGGACCTAATTAAACTTAAAAGCTTTTGTACAACAAATGAAACTAAAAGCATTGTGTAAAGACAGCCCTTAAATTGGGAGAAAATTATAGCAAACGAAGCAACAAAAGATTAATCTCAAAAATATACAAGCAACTCCTGCAGCTCAATTCCAGAAAAATAAATGACCCAATCAAAAAATAGGCCAAAGATCTAAACAGACATTTCTCCAAAGAAGACACAGATGGATAACAAACACATGAAAAGATGCTCAACATCACTCATTATCAGAGAAATGCAAATCAAAACCACAATGAGGTACCATTACATGCCAGTCAGGATGGCTGCTATCCAAACGTCTACAAGCAATAAATGCTGGAGAGGGTGTGGAGAAAAGGGAACCCTCTTACATTGTTGGTGGGAATGGAAACTAGTACAGCCGCTATGGAGAACAGTGTGGAGATTTCTTAAAAAAACTGGAAATTGAACTGCCATATGACCCAGCAATCCCACTTCTGGGCATACACACTGAGGATACCAGATCTGAAAGAGACACGTGCACCCCAATGTTCATTGCAGCACTGTTTATAATAGCCAAGACATGGAAGCAACCTAGATGCCCATCAGCAGACAAATGGTTAAGGAAGCTGTGGTACATATACACCATGGAATATTACTCAGCCATTTAAAAGAATTCATTTGAATCAGTTCCAATGAGATGGATGAAACTGGAGCCCATTATACAGAGTGAAGTAAGCCAGAAAGATAAAGAACATTACAGCATACTAACACATATATATGGAATTTAGAAGATGGTAATGATAACCCTATATGCAAAACAGAAAAAGAGACACAGATGTACAGAACAGACTTTTGGACTCTGTGAGAGAAGGCAAGGGTGGGATGTTTCGAGAGAACAGCATCGAAACATGTATATTATCTATGGTGAAACAGATCACCAGCCCAGGTTGGATGCATGAGACAAGTGCTCACGCCGGGTGCACTGGGAAGACCCAGAGGGATCGGGTAGAGAGGGAGGTGGGAGGGGGGATTGGGAAGGGGAATACATGTAACTCCGTGGCTGATTCATGTCAATGTATGAAAAAACTCACTACAATATTGTAAAGTAATTAGCCTCCAACTAACAAAAATAAATGAAAAAAATAAAACCTAAATAAAAAAAATAAAGACAAAACAAAACAAAAGATCTAAATGTAAGACCAGAAAGTATAAAATTCCTAGAGGAGAACATAGGCAAAACATTCTCTGACATAAATCACAGCAGCATCCCCTAAGACCCACCTCCCAGAATATTGGAAATAAAAGCAAAAATAAACAAATGGGACCTAATTAAACTTAAAAGCTTTTGCACAACAAAGGAAACTAAAAGCATTGTGAAAAGACAGCCCTTAGATTGGGAGAAAATAGTAGCAAATGAAGCAACAGACAAAGGATTAATCTCAAAAATATACAAGCAACTCCTGCAGCTCAATTCCAGAAAAATAAATGACCCAATCAAAAGATAGGCCAAAGATCTAAACAGACATTTCTCCAAAGAAGACACAGATGGATAACAAACACATAAAAGATGCTCAACACACTCATTATCAGAGAAAGGCAAATCAAAACCACAATGAGGTACCATTACATGCCAGTCAGGATGGCTGCTATCCAAATGTCTACAAGAAATAAATGATGGAGAGGGTGTGGAGAAAAGGGAACCCTCTTACACTGTTGGTGGGAATGCAAACTAGTACAGCCGCTATGGAGAAGAGTGTGGAGATTTCTTAAAAAACTGGAAATAGTACTGCCATATGACCCAGCAATCCCACTCCTGGGCATACACACTGAGGATACCAGATCTGAAAGAGACACGTGCACCCCAATGTTCATTGCAGCACTGTTTATAACAGCCAGGACATGGAAGCAACCTAGATGCCGATCAGCAGAGAAATGGATAAGGAAGCTCTGGTACATATACACCATGGAATATCACTCAGCCATTGAAAGAATTCATTTGAATCAGTTCTAATGAGATGGATGAACCTGGAGCCCATTATACAGAGTGAACTAAGCCAGAAAGACGAATACAGTATACTAACACATATATATGGAATTTAGAAAGATGGTAATGATAACCCTATATGCAAAACAGAAAAAGAGACACAGAAGTACAGAACAGACTTTTGAACTCTGTGGAAGAAGGCGAGGGTGGGATATTTCGAGAGAACAGCATCAAAACATGTATATTATCAAGGGTGAAACAGATCACCAGCCCAGGTTGCACGCATGAGACAAGTGCTCAGGGCTGGTGCACTGGGAAGACACAGAGGGATCGGGTGGAGAGGGAGGTGGGAGGGTGGAATCGGAATGGGGAACACATGTAAATCCATGGCTGATTCATGTCAATGTATGGCAAAAACCACTGCAATACTGTAAAGCAATTAGACTCCAACTAATAAAATTAAATGGGGAAAAAAAAAGAAAGCTGTGGTACATATACAAAATGGAATATTACTCAGCCATTAAGGGAATCAATTTCAATCAGTTCTATTGAGGTGGATGAAAGTGGAGCACATTATTCAGAGTGAAGTAAGCCAGAAAGAAAAACACCAATACAGTATACTAATGCATATATATAGAATTTAGAAAGATGGTAACGATAACCCTATATGCAAGACAGAAAAGGAGACACAGATGTATAGAACAGAATTTTGGGCTGTATGGGAGAAGGCGAGGGTGGGATGATCTGAGAGAATGGCATCAAAACATGATTATCAATTGTGAAACAGATTGCCAGTCCAGGTTGGATGCATGAGACAAGTGCTCGGGGCTGGTGCACTGGGATGACCCAGAGGGATGGGATGGGGAGGGACGTTCAGGATGGGGAACACATGTAAATCCATGGCTGATTCATGTCAAAGTATGGCAAAAACCACTACATTATGGTAAAGTAATTAGCGTCCAACTAATAAAAATAAATGAAAAAAATGAAAAAATAAATTATCCCAGGAGCCAACAATCCGATACTGGGCATATCCCCTGAGGAAACAGAAACTTAAAAAACACTTCTACTCCAAAGTTCGTTGCAGCACTCTTTACAATAGCCAGGACATACCTGGATAGCAACCAAGGCCTACATTTGATTTATGACAGGATCTAAGATTTCTCAGTGTGCTGACCATGCCCCTCAGGCAAGGGTGGAGTGGTCAGAGGGGACTTGCTTCCCCTTTAGGCTGCAGTGGGAACCGCCATGTATTCTTGAGGTCTCAAAGGGATGATGACAGGGAGGATGTGGTCTGAATGATGTGGTGTGGAACATCCCCACAGCCCCTGAGGTTCTCACCATCCCACCAGGGAACGCGAAACTCTCCCTTCCCAGCCTGACGCTCCCTGCTTTCACCTGGTCTCTCACTTCCCTGAGATGATCTGGGAAGCGTCATGTCACAATGCCTGATTGCGACTCCGTTTCTTATGAGAGGAGCCCCCATCCTCACTCAGCGTCACAACCATGAATCATGTTGGGGACTAGGTCCCTTTGTTGATCTAGGTTTATTCCTTTAGAGCAAGCTTCTACCTCCCTGATCCCACCTCCAGCAAACGATAGGGGGCACCACTGTCGGCCAGCTCCACGTGGGGCCTCCTAGAGCTGAGTGCAGGGGGGCCGCTCAGTGTGGCCCCCATGTGGTTTCGAAGTCTGATAACTGGCCCTCAGGGCCGTTATCTAGGACCGAGAGCTCCTTCAAGGGTAGAACCCGGGCCTACCCCCACAGACCAGCAACTTCACCTAAGACACGCTAGACCGCATTCAGCCGATAGCTCTGAGGGACTCGAAAGAGCCAGATAACAGGGGTAGGATGCGGCTGGGTCACTTTTCTTAATAGTGGGTTCATAAAGTCCCTTCAGTTACATTCCGGTCCTCACCTTGGTTCCGGACAAGTCCTGGACACAGAAACGCCACCAAAGACACGCCACGACTCCCGGTCAATCTCCTCGCCTTTGAAGCGGAAGTGGACGGGAGCTGCGTACGGCCCTACGTGGGGTTTCCCGGGGATGATGGCAGGGGCTGGGTGCTACAGGAACCCCTGTAGCTCAATATTCATCCGTCCCTGGGTCCTCCTTGCGCAGTGTGTTAGAGCCCTGGACGTCTCCAGCTATGAATCCAAGTCCTCCAGCCCCCAAACAAAGCCCTTGCCTCCCTGTTTCCCTAGTGGGAGGAGTCAGGGCGCTGTTCTGAGCATCTCAGCTTGTCAGGAGGGGCGCCACTCTGTGAGCCTCCCTCGATGGGGGAGACGCTCTCACTAGCACTGATGGTCCTCACTTTAATTCTGGTTATGGTCAAGATGTCCCCTCTGCAGATCTGGGGCCTAATCCTGCTAGAGGAGGCCCTGCCCTCCCCGAGATCACACAGGTGGAATGAGGGGAGCACTTAGAAGTAGCTCTTCTCGTGTCTCAGGGCTAAGAATTTACAGAATTCTGTTTGGCTCGCTCTCCAGGGGTCCCCTCTAACAGTCACCATTGTCTTCTGAGGTCCTGCTTGGGCCTCAGTTCCATTCCTCTGTGAAACGGAGGCTGATCATATTAGACAGAGATTTCACCTCACTGAGACTTGCCAGACTGAAATCAACCTGACATCTGTCTCCAGAGCTTCCCAGGGAGCCCAGCATCAGATATTTTCCAGGGCCTCCTTTTATGGCGTGTGCTACCATGAGTCCACTTTCAGGAACTCATATTGACACATGATAAATCCTGTAACTCCACTCTCTACTTTATGAAGCTTCTTGTCTTACATCAAGGTCCTAGTCTCCTGAGAATTCCACGTTGGAAGTCAGGGTGATCCTCTTGTGATCCTAGTCCATCAGGGCCTCTGAGAACAGACAGTGCGGATGCAACTTGAGTTCTTCTGGATTCCTCCTGCTCAGCATCCTCACTACATCTACCACAGCCAGGGACTGCTCCCTCTACTGATCTAAGATTCCTCTTCTTAGTCTTTGGGTGACCCCTGTATTCAGGGGTGATTGCCTCCTCAGCCCTCCTTCATGGAGGTTCCCATATCAGCTTCTGTCCCTTGATTAAAGGCTTCCTGGGAAATGCATATTCTTACACACATTGAGCAGATACCCTCTAGAAAATCTTGGAGAAAAGCGACTAGGTCCCAAAAGTGACGTTAGATTAGGAAAACGGAGCAGAAATCAAGGAACTCAGGACAGATATTATGCTGTCAGAGAAAAAGAGCTGATATATTACTTGTCTTCAGCCAGATTTAGGGGATCTGCTTAGTCGCTCAGTTGTGTCTGACTCTTTGTGACCCCATGGACTGTAGCCCGCCGGGCTCTTCTGTCCATGAGAATTCTCTAGGCAAGAATACTGCAGTGTCTGGCCATACCATCCTCCAGGGGATTTACCAAATTCAGGAATCGAACCCAGGACTACCATATTGCAGATGGATTCTTTACTTTGTGAGCCACGAGATTTAGGGTAGTTCTGAAGTATTTATCTCGGCACCTCCCTGTCGGTCCAGTGGTTAAGAATCTGTACTCCCAATGCACAGGGCCTGGGTTTGATCCCTGGTCAGGTAACTGGATTACACATGCCAGAACTAAAAGTTCACGTGCCACACCAAAAAGCATCACATGCTGCAGCTAAAGAGCGTGCATGTGGCATTAAAGATTCCGAGTGTCACAACTAAATGCAGCGCAGCCAAAAAATAACTATTTTTAATTAAAAAATAAAATGTTTACTTTCTATATAGAAGGATAGTGCCACATAATCTTGTAAGCCCTCGATCACTTGAGGGTGTCTGAATTTGCACATGCAGATGATCATGGGGTTACTGAGCATTATCTCCTTCTCTCCTTTATTCATACCTCTTAATTATTTTGGTGTTTGTATTGCCTTGGCTATGTATCCCAACCCAGTGTTTTGCTCACAGAGTCCTTCTTTCTATCACTCAAGATACATTTTGGAGTGCTAGAAGACAGTGAATTAACTGCCTCATGAGCACCTCAGGCCGGGACAAATGGAAGGGTATGTGCTCTGGACAAGTTCAGACCAGCGCTCCTGTCCCAGCTCTGTCTCTTATCATTTATGTGGACTTGGGTCCATCCCCAAACTCTGGGACCCTCAGGTGAAGTTGCTTTTCTAGGGGCTAGTGGCATGTAGCTAAAGCACCTGGCACAGTGCCTGGACCACACTGAGACTTTACACAATATCTGTTTTTACTATGATCATGATTATTTTGTTCCCCGGAGGATACCACCTACCCTGATGAAGTTTTAAATCTAGGAGATGTCAGAGAATCTGTGCCATTCTTGGACATAGAACACCAAACCAGTCCAAAATGCTGTTTAGAAAGAATCTTTCATTTCCACTACTAAATCATATTTTGAGTGTGGGGGTAGTGTTTTTTAGGTGAATGAAATTCACATAGTCTAGAATTTGGTTCTGAGACTAACGCTTCCTTCCTTCCAAGCTACTCTTTCATTTAAACAACTCCTAGAGTTGTTATGCCTTGGAGAAGGAAATGGCAACACACTCAAGTGTTCTTACCTGGAGAATCCCAGGGACGGTGGAGCCTGATGGGCTTCCATCTATGGGGTCGCACAGAGTCAGACATGACTGAAGTGACTTAGCAGCAGCAGCAGCAGAAGATACGTGCCTAGTGGCCCAGTAGCTAATTGGCTAAGAATCTGTGCTCCAAATGCAGTGGGCCTGGGTCCCATCCCTGATCAGGGAACTAGACCCCACTCCACACACCACAAGTAAAAGGTCCTACATGCCACAACTATAACATTCCTCATGCTGTAACTAAAGAATTCTCAGGCTGCAAGGAAGTTCGAGGATCCTGGATGCCAAAGACAAGACCAAGCATAGACAAATAAATAAGGAATTTGCCTAAGCTTCATTAGGCCTGGGAAGAATTGCTGGAGGAACACTGGGACATCACTGGCTTGGGCCCTCTCTTCCTCATCTTTCAAAGCTGTGATTCACAGGATCTCCAATAGCTACAGAAGGGGTGGGGGTGGGGTTGGGTGGGCTGGGGAGTGGGGGTGGGGCTGAGGGGGAGGGGGTGGGTGTGGGGAGAAGCCTGATGGGGTGTTCTACAGTCCTCATTCACAGTCCACATCTTCGTATCTATCAGAGCCTGACAGTCCTCCCTTTACTGAACTGTGTCCACAAGCCTCCAAACAAAGTTTCACCTCTTACAGTTCGGCAGGGGAGAAGTCTGGGAATTGAGCGCATGGGTGCCGCTTTGTGTCGCCTTCTTCACTGCCCCATGCCTCGTTAGCACTCATCGCTCTCCCGGGACTGGACTTAGGGCCTAGGTTTCCTTCATTTACAGAATCAAGTAATCGCTTATCTTACAGAATGCCTTAGATCAAGGTATACGGAAGAAATCAGCCTAAGAGAATTGTAGGAACTGTCCCCTGCCGATCACAGGAATGAGACTTTGGGCGTACTCTTTGTTACAGGACGGGGGAATGGTCCCTTGAGACCACATTCAGGTCCTCAGCTTGCCTTCAGCTCAGTCCTGGGAATCCACTCTTAGCCACACTAATGCACAGAACATCAGTCCGAGCTCTTCACGACCAGCTCAGAAGTTTTGCGGAGACACTTCCGGCTATGGCTGCCCTGTGCAAGATCTCTGAGGGATGATGGAAGGACCAGGGATCTGTGGGGACCCTGTCGTTTAGTGTTCAGCAGTCCCTGGGTCATCCTTTAGGGTCCTCACCATGCCGTCTGTTAGAGCCCGGGACCCTTCGCCCTACGGACTTGAGTCTTCCAGCCCCAAAACAAGCCCTCACCTCTCCGAGTCCCTAGTGAGGAGTCAGGGCACTGCTCTGAGCATCTCTCCTTGACAGGAGGAGCGCCACTCTGTGAGCCTTCCTCCTTGGTGGCAGAGACCCTCTCATTAGCACTGATGGGCCTCATCTTCCCGGTGGTGATGGCCAAGACGCCACCCTCCTAAGAACTGGGGTTTCCATCCTGATAGAAAAAGTCCTTCCCTCGCTGAGACCAGACAGAAATGAAGAGGCTTCTCATCCCTATAACTCTGCCTGGAACCTCTGGGGTTAAGAATAGGGGCAGGGGTCTGCAAAGCCTCCTCATTTGTGGGTCTAGTGATACTTCTTCTTCACTCAGGGGTCTCACCATGATCCTGGCCAGTCCTGGGACCTGACCTTCCAACCTGAGATTCTTCCTCCTCTGAACCGAGGCCATTCTTCTTAGACTCAGATTTTGACCTCACAGAGAACTACAAGGCTTCTAAGAGGGAATGTCCTGTCTGGGCATTCTAGGCCTGAGGGCAATTTTGAGCAAGTCTCTGAGTGATCTGTATTTTAGTGTCTCTCCAGTCTTGACTTATGGGGGCCCAAATTTTGTCTATCTCTTGGATTAAAAGATTCCTGGGGAAAACCACATCCCTGCAAACTCTTGAGCAGTGTCCCTAATGCAAACCTTACAGTTTCATGTCCCAGACTGGACCTGAGATGGGGAAAATAACACAGAAGGCAGGGGGCAGGATGCGGCATGCTCCCAGAGAAAAATACTGACCCATCCTTTTCAAAAGCCAGGGTCAGTCTCTTTTCATGACTTGTTTTAATTGATTTACAGGCATGCATTTAAAACATTGTACTGCATGAAATTATGGTTCAGAAATACTGTGTTTCATTACAAACTGAAAGTTTATGGTAACCATGCATTGAACGTGTCTATGGCACCATTTTCCCAGCATCATGTATTCACTTGGGGTCCCTTTTCCACATATTGTTCATTCTTTAAACATTTTAAACTCTTTCCTTATTTTATTTCTTATGGTGCTCTGATAAGTTGTCTTTGTTACTATTATAACTTTACGACATTTGTAAATTAAGATATGTGCAATTATTTTCTCCCAATCTGAGGGCTGTCTTTTCACCTTACTTATAGTTTCCTTTGTAGTGCAAAAGCTTTTAAGTTTCATTAGGTCCCATTTGTTTAGTTTTGCTTTTATTTCCAATATTCTGGGAGGTGGGTCATAGAGGATCTTGCTTTGATTTATGTCGGAGAGTGTTTTGCCTATGTTCTCCTCTAGGAGTTTTATAGTTTCTGGTCTTACATTTAGATCTTTAATCCATTTTGAGTTTATTTTTGTGTATGGTGTTAGAAAGTGTTCTAGTTTCATTCTTTTACAAGTGGTTGACCAGTTTTCCCAGCACCACTTGTTAAAGAGGTTGTCTTTTTTCCATTGTATATCCTTGCCTCCTTTGTCAAAGATAAGGTGTCCATAGGTTCGTGGATTTATCTCTGGGCTTTCTATTCTGTTCCATTGATCTATATTTCTGTCTTTGTGCCAGTACCATACTGTCTTGATGACTGTGGCTTTGTAGTAGAGTCTGAAGTCAGGCAGGTTGATTCCTCCAGTTCCATTCTTCTTTCTCAAGATTACTTTGGCTATTCGAGGTTTTTTGTATTTCCATACAAATTGTGAAATTCTTGGGTCTAGTTCTGTGAAAAATACCGTTGGTAGCTTGACAGGGATTGCATTGAATCTATAGACTGCTTTGGGTAGAATAGCCATTTTGACAATATTAATTCTTCCAATCCATGAACACGGTATGTTTCTCCATCTGTTTGTGTCCTCTTTGATTTCTTTCATCAGTGTTTTATAGTTTTCTATGTATAGGTCCTTTGTTTCTTTAGGTAGATATATTCCTAAATATTTTATTCTTTTTGTTGCAATGGTGAATGGTATTGTTTCCTTAATTTCTCTGTCTGTTTTTTCATTGTTAGTATATAGGAATGCAAGGGATTTCTGTGTGTTAATTTTATATCCTGCAACTTTACTATATTCATTGATTAGCTCTAGTAATTTTCTGGTAGAATCTTTAGGGTTTTCTATGTAGAGGATCATGTCATCTGCAAACAGTGAGAGTTTTACTTCTTCTTTTCCTATCTGGATTCCTTTTACTTCTTTTTCTGCTCTGATTTCTGTGGCCAGAACTTCCAACACTATGTTGAATAGTAGTGGTGAGAGTGGGCACCCTTGTCTTGTTCCTGATTTCAGGGGAAATGCCTTCAATTTTTCACCATTGAGGGTGATGCTTGCTGTGGGTTTGTCATATATAGCTTTTATTATGTTGAGGTATGTTCCTTCTATGCCTGCTTTTTGGAGAGTTTTAATCATAAATGAGTGTTGAATTTTGTCAAAGACAGCCCTCAGATTGGGAGAAAATAATAGCAAATGAAGAAACAGACAAAGGATTAATCTCAAAAATATACAAGCAACTCCTGCAGCTCAATTCCAGAAAAATAAATGACCCAATCAAAAAATGGGGCAAAGAACTAAACAGACATTTCTCCAAAGAAGACATACAGATGGCTAACAGACACATGAAAAGATGCTCAACATCACTCATTATCAGAGAAATGCAAATCAAAACCACAATGAGGTACCATTACACGCCAGTCAGGATGGCTGCTATCCAAAAGTCTACAAGCAATAAATGCTGGAGAGGGTGTGGAGAAAAGGGAACCCTCTTACACTGTTCGTGGGAATGCAAACTAGTACAGCCGCTATGGAAAACAGTGTGGAGATTTCTTAAAAAACTGGAAATAGAACTGCCATATGACCCAGCAATCCCACTTCTGGGCATACACACTGAGGAAACCAGATCTGAAAGAGACACGTGCACCCCAATGTTCATCGCAGCACTGTTTATAATAGCCAGGACATGGAAGCAACCTAGATGCCCATCAGCAGATGAATGGATAAGGAAGCTGTGGTATATATACACCATGGAATATTACTCAGCCATTAAAAAGAATTCATTTGAACCAGTCCTAATGAGATGGATGAAGCTGGAGCCCATTATACAGAGTGAAGTAAGCCAGATAGATAAAGAACATTACAGCATACTAACACATGTATATGGAATTTAGAAAGGTGATAACGATAACCCTATATACAGAACAGAAAAAGAGACACAGAAATACAGAACAGACTTTTGAACTTTGTGGGAGAATGTGAGGGTGGGATATTTCAAAAGAACAGCATGTATACTATCTATGCTGAAACAGATCACCAGCCCAGGTGGGATGCACGAGACAAGTGCTCCGGCCTGGTGCACTGGGAAGACCCAGAGGAATCGGGTGGAGAGGGAGGTGGGAGGGGGGATCGGGATTGGGAATACATGTAAATCCATGGCTGATTCATATCAATGTATGACAAAACCCACTGGAAAAAAAAATAATAATAAAAAACCTTGCTTATTTTACCCATCAAAAAAAAAAAAAGATATGTGCAATTTTTAGACATCTTCTAATAAGTGTACAATAAGATTCACAACTTTTATAAGCACTGGGAATCCCCCAACTTCCTAATGATTTACTTTATAGCAGTTTTCACTTTATTGCAGTGATCTAGAACCCAACTCACCATATTTGAGATATGAGTACAATTTTAAAGGAAAAAAGCCATCCAGGATGGTTTTGTGGTATTCTGATTGAGGTTATCTGACACTGCACAGAGAGATGATCTGACTGTCCCTGTCATCTCTTTCTCTTCCTTATTCCTGTCATTTCCGGAGGTAGCCTTCAAGGCTTTGTGCCTGAAGAAGTGCATTGTAATATATCCAGAGTCCTTACTTTTATCCCAAGATACATTTGAGTGGTAAGGAACACAAGCTCTGCTTTAGGACAAGAGAAGTATAGCAGCGTATGCTTTAGAGAAATTCAGAGAGGAGTCTAATTCCAGGCCTATCAGTCACGAGTGTTCCCCAGCAAGGGCTCACTGCCTGATGCACATGGAAGCCAAGACTATGGAACAGGCTTTGGAGAGAACAACTTTAATCCAAGGTGGAGTCGCAAGAAGACAGGAAGTCGGGCTCTCAAATCTGTCTCCTCAATCCAGAGTTTGAGGTAAAATTAAAGGGTTTAGGGGAACTGCAAACTTGGAAGCTAATTGGCTAGTCTTGAATTAGTTCATGTAAGCTATTCATGCTGTTAGAAGCCAGATTCTCCTATTGAAGGACTTCATACAGTTCTCCCATGGCAACATTCCTACTCTGAGAGTTCCATTGACTGAACCCTCTTGGTTCGGGGGTCATCCTGGAAACTGGGGCTCCTTTATTGCACTTGCATAATGCTGCCTCTAAAAATAACTCAAAAAAGAAAAAAAACCCTCAAGGATTGATTAATCAATAACCTGTTTTAAGGAGGCAAAACCAGTTTAAACTGGTTAATGCTTTATGTTTCAATCCCCCCATTTCTTGTTGTACATTCTTCAAGTTTGTGGGAAATCATCCTCAATTTGGTTAATGATTCTCAAATTCTGTAGAAAATGATAATCCCAGGTCCCAGATTTTTGTACCAACAGGACTGGAGTGTTATATAAGCATTGACAAGGTTGGATTAATTGGTATTTAAGAAAGGTGATCATCAGAGGCTTTGTTTCCTTCACATGTGTCTTTACAGGCTATTGCTTTAAATTTGGCATTTTGGTGCCTGGATGGAATTTATTACTACTGGGTCAGCTATCTTGGCTCTTCCTGGCCACTCATCAATCCTAACTGAGCTCTGCAGTTGACTGACCGACTTCTTCCACTGTAGTGCTCTTTCAAAATTAGTTTACATTTTGGCCAGCAAACAGAGCCTGGACCAACTGCCTTTAACCAATGCTTGCTGCCTCTTCCTAGCCTTCACGGATTGCAGTCGACATCAACCAGCACTCTTATCAGGAACTTGAGGTCTCTGGATGAGGCAGAAATGTTGGCTTCCCCCGGAAAACCCTTGCTTTCATGGGAGCTGGAGGAAGGCCTTCAGGGCTTGTCTTTCTGTGGCTCAGAGTGCTTTGTTCCTTTCTAGGAAGAAAATGGGCAAACTAGAGGCAGTGTCCCTTAATTTAGGACCCAATTCCATCTCCTAGGTTGGTTTGTGGGAAGAGTTGGCTGTATGAATTCCCTGGAGAAACCACTGAGGAGAATGGACAGTCTCAAAGGTGACCAGCTTGGATCTGAGGGTTCACTTAAAGAACCCTGAAAAGTTTTCCATTACATGTGGTTATCAAACTGTAGCTTGAAAGGCACACGTGCTACCCAGCTTCCAAGGAATCTGTCCCACCAGTTCCAAGACTGGAGCCCATTTGGTCACAGGCTCCTAATATTTCTGCCACCCCATGTGATGAGGAGAAGCTTGTCTACAAAGGGAGTCCTATGGAAGTGCAGCCTCTGTCTCACTCTCCACATAGAGAAACTTACCTAGTGAGGAGGAGGCTGAGACAGTGATTGCATCTCATTGAAGAAAGTGAAAGAGGAAGCTGTCTTAGACTCAGGCAGAGCTGACTTTCAGAGAGCATCTCAGGAGCACACACGTTTAAACACCGATTTCCTCACTTCCTTTCTGCCCATGCTGGGGTTTAATCTTTCTGGTAGATGACCAAAATATTTTATCCCTCCAGCAGGGATCACTGACAAGCAAATCTAGATGTCTGGGCAATTTCTAGGGGAAATACATTCACCCCAAGGCCTCTATGCAGCCCATGGCCTTTAGGACCACAACCAATGGCTGTTTTCCTGGTAAAATTTCATTTTTACCACCACACATGCACAAATATATAAAAGTAGCTCAGTACTACCTCCCTGCTATTCTGGCTGATACAGAACAGGACTAGACTTTTTAGTAAGGAAACACCAGAATGTATCCAATTGTATGAAATTCCTTAGCTGGATTAGGGTGCATTCTTCTGTTGCGGGGAGAGTTTTCCTGCGTTACACTCCCTCATTTTACATTTATGCTGGCACCATAACAAGGTAATCAGGGCTGGGTTCATGAAGAATTCTCTCATGTGGAACTCCAAGTATCATAAGAGACTACTACAAACAACTATATGCAAATAAAATGGACAATCTAGAAGAAATGCGCAGATTCTTTGAGAGGTACAATCTTTCAAGACTGAACAAGGAAGAAATAGAGAACGTAAATAGACGATCACAAGTACTGAAACTGAAACAGTGATTTAAAATTTTCCAATAAAATGCCCAGGACCAGATGGCTTCTCAGGTAATTCTGTCAAACACTTAGAGATTCTATCAACCTCTTCCAAAAAAAATTACAGAGGAAGGAACACTCCCAAGCACATTCTATGAGACCACCATCACCCTGAGAGCAAAACCAGATAGAGAAGTATACATGAAAAAAAGAAAATAAAAGAAAATGACAGACCAATATCACTGAAGAACACAGATGGAAAAATCCTGAACGAAATACTAGCAAACCAAAAAAGACAGTCTCTTCAATACATGGTGCCTTGAAAACTGGACAGTTACATGTAAAATAATGAATTTAGATCATTCTCTAACACCACACACAAAAATAAACTCAAAATGGATCAAAGACTGACATGTAATGCCAGACAGTGTAAAACTCTCAGGGGAAAACCTAGGCAGAACACTGTTTGACATAAGTTGCAGCAGTAATTTTTTCTTTTAGTAAAATGGTTTTTGATCCACCTCCTGGAATAATGAAAATAAAAACAAAAATAAACAGGTGACATTTAATTAAAGTCAACAGCTTCCCCACAGCAAAAGAAACCATAAACAAAAAGAAAACTCACAGAATGAGAGGAAATATTTTCAAACAAAGCAAACAACAGGGGAAAAATCTCCAAATTATGTAAATAGCTCATGCACCTCTGTGTCACATAAACAATCCCATCAAAAAATAGGCAGAGTGTATAAACAAACATTCCTTCAAAGAAGACATACAGATGACCAAAAAGCATATGAAAAGATGTTCAGCATCACTAGTTATCAGAGAAATGCAAATAAGAATTACAATGAGGTATCACCTCACACCAGCCAGAATGGTCATCATCCCCAAATCTACAAACAACAAATGATGGAGTGTGGAAAAAGGGAAAACACTTGCCCTCTCGGTGGGAATGCAAATAGACACAGCCACTACGGAGAACATTATGGAAGTTCCTTGAAAAACTAAAGCTAGAGTTACCATATGATTTACCAGTCCCACTCCTGGTACATATCCAGAGAAAACCATGATTCATAAATATACATGCACTCCAATCTTCACTGCAGCTCTATTTACATTAGCCAAGATATGGAAATAACCTAAATGTCCATCAACAGAGGAATGAAGAAAGCAGATGTCGTACACATATACAATGGAATATTATTCAACCATAAGAAAGAATTAATGACATGTGCAGCAACATGGATGGACCTAGGGAATGTCATACTAAGTAAAGTAAGACAGAGAAAGACACATATCATATGAGATCACTCATAAGTGGAATCTAATTTAAAAAAAATGACACAAATGAACTTGCTTCCCTGGGGACTCAGCTAGTAAAGAATCTGCCTGTAATGTGGGAGACCTGGCTTTGATCCCTGGGTTTGGAAGATCCCCTAGAGAAGGGAATGGCTACCCACTCCAGTATCCTGGCCTGGAGAATTCCATGGACTGTAGAGTCCATAGAGTTGCAAAGAGTTAGATAAAACAGCAACTTTCATTTCACTTCACAAATAAACTTACTTACAAACTAGAAACTGCCTTATGGATATTGAAAACAAGCTTATGATTACCACTGGAGAAATGTGGGGGGAGGGATACTTTAGCAGCCTGAGATAAACCTACACGACTGTCGTGTCTGACTCTTTGTGATTCCATGGACTGTAGTCCACCAGGACCCTCCATCCATGGAATTTTCCAGGTCAGAATACTGGAGTGAGTTGCTATTTCCTGCCCTAGGGAATCTTCCTGACCCAGGGGTTGAACCCGCTTCTCTTGTGTCTCCTGCATTGGCAGGTGGATTCTTTACCATGGCGCCAATTGGGAAGCCCACATCTACAACATATATATATATATAGCAATAACCAAAAAGCGCCTACTGTATAACACAGGGAATTCTACCCAATGATCTGTAATAATCTGTATGAGAAATCAATCTGAAAATGAGTGAATATGTGTATGTATAACTGAATCACTTTGTTATACACCTGAAACTAACACAACATTTTAAATTAATTATACTCCAATAAAATGAAATAGAAAAATAATACTACCATAACATCCAGCAATCTGACTCCTGGGCATATATCCTGAGAAAATCATAATTGGAAAAAGGAACAATCACCCCAATGTAAATTGCAGCAATATTTACAAAACAGATTTATGGCTACCATAGGGGAACTTTGTGGGGAGGGATACATTAGAAACTTGAGATGAACATAGACACACACAACCAATATAGAAAATAGATAACTGAACAGGACCTCCTATATAACAAAGGGAACTCTACTCAATATTCTGTAATAGCCTATATGGGAAAAGTATCTGGAAAAGATTGAATATATGTGTAACTGAATCACTTTGCTGCACAGCTCAGACTAACACAAGACTGTAAATCAACAAATCTCCAATAAACTTAAAAAAAAAAAAAGAATATCCATCTGTAACAATACCGCTGTGCTGCCACCTTAGGCAAGGGGGAAAAACCCCATCACCTCCATAAAGCAATGTTTCCAGTCCAGGAGCAAGGTGTTTTATCTCCCGATTCAGAGGACCCTCATTAATTGCAGGTTTAATAAAGTTTCACCACATTCATCCAATAGCCAACTCCTATTAGCCAATCCCAACACATTAAACAGTCAGACACAGACAAACATAGGCAATTAAATCCAAAGGCCTGGAAACTTAACCCAGTGTTCAGAGCTCTAACCCAATCATTTGAGCACCTCAGTAGCTCTAACCTCTGGCACTGTCCTCTTAGGTGGGTCTCTAAACCACGACTGTAGCCTTAGGATTCTAATCAGACAGAAGAAACTCTCCTAGGTGGGACTCTAACCCACAGTGTTGTTGTCGTTCTTCAATCAATCAGTCATGCCTGACTCTGCTTCCCAAAGGACTGCAGCATACCAGGCTTCCTTGTCCTTCACTTTCACCTCGGGTTTGCTCAAACTCATGTCCATTGAGTCAGTGATGCCATCCAACCACCTCATCCTCTCTAACACACAGTTCTGATGACATTATTAGACTACAAGCACATTATAATTTCATATAGCACATTTAGTTCCAGGCACATTTTAACAAGTTTACTCACCCCAAAGATGTCTGGTCCAGGAGCTGTTTCCTTCCTTAAAAGGGAAAGGAGCCCAAGAAGCCAGAGGATCCCAGAGCACCATGGCTAGGGAAGAGGAACCTAAGAACCAACTCTAGACAAACCCAGTATAGGTGGCCACTCAGGGTTGGTGTTGAAGGCCCACCAGGGGCCACAGTGCATCAAGCAGATGGTCACAAGTCCTAAATATCAACTAGGCTGCCCAAACTCACTGAACATGCGGTCACTGCCCAATGCTCAGAGAAGTCAATACTTATGGCAAGAGCTTTAGAGAAAAGAGCTTTGCTGCAAGGCCAACCAACGCAGGAGGCAAGGTATCAAATCTCTCTTCAATCCAGGAGCCTGGGTGCAATCTAAGGGGTCACAGGAATTTTTAATTTGGAAGCTAATTGGCTATTCTTGAATTAGTCCATATCAGCAACTCAGGTTACTGGAGGCCAGGTTTTCCTTATTGAAGGACTTCTCATTTCATAAAGTGCCCTCGGGGCAGCATTTCTCTTCTTTGAGTTTTGCAGACTGAAGATCTTGGCTCTGGGGTCATCCTGAGGTCCTCTGTTCCTTTTTGGACACATGTAGTTTATCTTTCTTTGTATGATGACTCAAGATGTGATTAATCAACAATCTCAACAATCTATTTTGAGAAGGTAAAACCAGTTTAAGCTGGTCAATTGTTTCACATGCTGTTTCACTAGCCCCCTGAACTCCAGCACATTAACCAAACTCCAAGACAAAGAAAATCACAGTCGACTAAAATGTTGCCTAGCAAGGAGGATCATGTAACATTCACACCAGAGGATGTAACATAGATTGTGCTTGAGGTAGAACCTTTCCTAGTTGGAAACAACTCAAAGTTCTTAGAATTTTTGTCACTGACCAGTATCTTCCCTCCCAGCTACCCTTTCATCTAAATACCAAGTATTTCCACATATCTCAGTTCAGTTCAGTTGCTCAGTCATGTCTGACTCTTTGCAACCCCATGAATCGCAGCACACCAGGCCTCCCTGTCCATGTATTTAACTACCAACAAAAAATGGAGATCTTGCCTAGAATTGGCCCAATTACACATAAGAGAAAATAATCAAGTACCTCCTTAAGGAGAGGTCTCTGGCTCCCTCAACCCAGGGTAAAGGTCACCAGGTCAGGAGACTGTGGATTCTCTGAGGCCCTCCATGTGCAGATCTGGCTGTGCTCATCACTCCCACTGTCTCTCTAGCCCACCAGGCAACTTGACTTAAAATGACCACTCACTGACTGCTCTGCGTTTTCCTAACACTCCAAACCTAGACAGTGTATTAAAAAATGGAGACATCAGTTTGCTGAAAAGGTCCCTATAGTCAAAGCTACTGTTTTTCCAGCAGTCGTGTATGGATGTGAGAGTTGGACCAGAAAGATGGCAGAGCGCTGAAGAATTGATGCTTTCAAACTGTGGTGCTGGAGAAGATTCTTGAGAGTCCCTTGGAAGCAAGGAGACCAAGTCAATCCACCCAAAAGGAAATCAACCCTGAGTATTCATTGGAAGGACTGATTCTGAAGCTGAAGCTCCAATACATTGGCCACCTGATGCGAAGCGCCAACTCATTGGAAAAGACCCTGATGCTAGGAAAGAAAGATTGGGGGCAGGAGAGTACAGGGCAGCAGAGGACAAGATGGTTGGCAGGCATCACTGACTCAATGGACATGAGCTTGAGAAAACTCTAGGAGACAGTGAAGGGCAGGGAGGCCTGTGAGCTACAGTCCACGGGGTCACAAAGAGTGGGACAAGACTTAATGACTGAACAATAAGTCTCCAAACTGCCTCACCACAGGCCATTTACACTTGCTTTCAACTCCAACTGCCTGCCCTCTTTACCACTGCTTTTCACATGTTCTTTCAGCAGTGCCCAACCCTTTTGGCACCAGGGACTGGTTTGTAGAAGACAATTTTTCCACAGACTGGGAGTGGGGGATGGTTTTGCGGCAAATCAAGCACATTACATTTATTGTGAACTTGATTTCAAGTCTAAATGTTGGTGCTGATCTCACAGGCGGTACTGGTCCAAGGCCTGAAGGCTGGGGACTGCTCCATTTGGTCATAGAGAGTATCTCACCATACTTTTATGTAATAGTACCTCCTAGATTCTAAAATCCAATGGGCAGTGGCTAGATCTTGTTTTGGTCGTGGTGGTTGTTCCATTAAAAAAAAAAAAAGCATCCACAGTACTAGTAAGCATTCTAAAAAGCTCATTCTCAGAACTTCCCTGGTGATCCAGGGGATAAGTCTCCCTGCTCCCAGTGCAGGCGGCAGGAGTTTGATCCTGGTTGGGGAAGGTCCCTTGTGCTGCACATACCCCTGCACCCCTTCTCAATTAATGATTGGGAAATAAATAAGAGAATAAGCATGTGGCCTAATCCATTAGCATTTGTCTTCAGTTCAGTTTCTCAGTGGAGTCTGAGTCTTTGTGATCCCATGGACTGCAGCACGCCAGGCCTTTCTGTCCATCACCAACTCCCACAGTTTACTCAAACTCATGTCCACTGAGTTGGTGATGCCATCCATTCATCTCATCCTCTGTGGTCCCCTTCTTCTCTTGCCTTCAATCTTTCTCAGCATCAGGGTCTTTTCAAATGAGTCTGCTCTTCGCATCAGGTAGCCAAAGTATTGGAGTTTCAGCTTTGGCATCAGTCCTTCCAATGAATATTCAGAACTGATTTCCTTTAGGGTTGACTGGTTAGATCTCCTTGCAGTCCAAGGGACTCTCAAGAATCTTCTCCAACACCACAGTTCAAAAGCATCAATTCTGTGGTGCTCAGCTCTCTTTATAGTTCAACTCTCACATCCATACATGACTACTGGAAATACCATAGCTTTGACTAGATGGACCTTTGTTGGCAAAGTAATGTCTCTGCTCTTTAATATGCCGTCTAGGTTGGTCATAACTTTTCTTCCCTGGGCCTTTATTCCCTGGTGGCTCAGATGGTAAAGCATCTGCCTGAAATGTGGGAGACCCGGGTTCAATCCCTGGGTCAGGCAGATCCCCTGGAGAAGGAAATGCCAACCCACTCCAGTACTCTTGCCTGGAAAATTCCATGGACAGAGGAGCCTGGTACGCTACAGCCCATCGGGTCACAAAGAGTCGGACACGACTGAGCGACTTCACTTCACTTCAGGTTGGTCATAACTTTTCTTCCCTGAAGCAAATGTCTTTTATTTTCGTGGCTGCAGTCACCATCTGCAGTCACCATCTGCAATGGTTTTGGAGTCTGTCACTGTTTCCACTCTTTTCCCATCTATTTGCCATGAAGTGATGAATTTATCTTACATTCCTAAATAATATAAGCAAATCCAATTATATAACAATAATTTTTAGAGGAAAAAGCACAAGAAGGAATGAGATAAAAAATTAACAATCTTTTAGTTATTTATACTCTTGCTTTCAGCCTTCATTGGGTAAATATAAAGTGCCTACTCTATACTTTGCACTATGTGCAGACTATCACTCGACACAAGACCAAATATCTTCTCATTTAAAAAAGAAAAATACTTCATTGAGATGTGATTATCATGAAAGATCTGTACTAATTTAATGTATACGACTTGATGTGTTTGGAAATAAAGATACACTTGTGAACCAAAGCTACACTCTGTGCCATCAACATGTCTATTACCTCCAAAAGTTTCCTCCTACCCTCTTTATTTATTTACTCATTTATTTTTGGGGAGGTGGGGAGGAACAAGCACAATTAGTGTGACATCTATCCTTTTAGCAAATCTTTAAATTTGCCATATGGAATTGTTAACTATAGCCTCTATGCTACACAGTACGTTTCTAGAAATTTTTCACTGTATATAAGTGAAAATCTGTGTCCTTTGACAATCATTTCCTCATTACACCTCCTCCCAGCCCCTGGCAATCACCATCCTACTCTGCTTCTATCAGTTTGCCTATTTTAGATTCCTCATTTAAGTGATATCATCTATTTCTCCTCCTGTATCTGGATTATTTCACTTAGCACAATGTCTTCTAGGTCATCTCTGTTATTGCAAATGACAAATTTCCTTCTTGTTAAGGCTGAATACTACTCCATTATAGGCTTCCCAGGTAGCTAAGTGGTACAGAATCCACCTGCCAACTGAGGACACACAGGACACTTGCATTCAATCCCTTGATTGGGAAGATCCCCTGGAGGAGGAAATGGCAACCCATTCCACTATTCTTCCCTGGGAAATCCCATGGTCAGAGGAGCTTGGTGGGCTACAGTCCATGGGATACAAACAGACACAACTGAGTGACTGAGAACACACACACACAACACTCCATGATTTGTATACAACATATATGTACCCATTCATCCATTAAAGGACATTTAGGCTGCTTCCCTGTCTTGGTTATTGTGAATAATGCTGCAACAAATATGGGTATACTGACATCTCTTGGAGAGTCTAATTTTAACTCCTTTGGAGAGATACCCAGAAGTGGTTTGCTGAATCATATGGTAATTCAATTTTTAATTTTTTGAGGAACCTCAATACTGTTTTCCACAGTGGCTTTACCCATTGACATTCTCACTAACAGTATAAAAGAGCTCTTTCCTAAATTCTTGCACTTAACCAGCTTACTCTCTACTGGAGAGAGAGCAAGGCAATCAAAATTTCAAATTATTGTTGTGGTAAAAACATTTAACATTAAATCTACTCTTAACATTTTAGGCACACTGTACAGTATTGTTAAAAACAGGTACACTGTTGCACAGCGAATCTCTGGAATTTATTCGTCTTGCATAACTGAAACATTATACCAAGTGAAAAGCAACTGCCAATTTCTCCCTCATGTGGCCCCTCTGTGTTTCTATGTGATTAAGAATTTTAGATACCTCATATAAGTGGAAGCATGCAGCATTTGTCCTTCTGTGACTGGCTTAGCTCATTTAGAATAATGTCCCTGTGGTTTCTCCATGTTGTCCCATATAACGAAATTTCTTTCATTTGTAAGGAGAAATTATAGCTCATTGTCTGTGTCTACCACATTTTCTTTATCCATTTATCTGTTGGTAGATATTTGGGTTGTTACCATATACTGGCTATTGTAAATAATGGTGCAATGAACACAGGAGTGAAGATGTCTCTTTGAGATACTGATTTCACTTCCTTTGGTGGGTTTGGTTTACACAAAACCCCCATGCAATCCAAACCCTCTGTATTCTTTTGACCCTGCCCACATGTAACTACTAATAACCTACTGTTGACTGGAAGCCTTACTAATAAACAGTCAATGCATATTTTGTATACTATAAGTATTTTCTGCTGTATACTTATGCTAAAGTAAGCTAGAGACAACGAAATGTTATTAAGAAAATCATAAGAGAAAATATATTAATGGTACTGTGTTTATCAATACTACAGTAGTACAGCATCCATTTACAAGAATTGTCTGTCAGTACCTACATCTATTTTGTCTTACTGACACAAAAGACTATAGATACAAGACACTATATATCAAAACTGAAAACTTAATGTGAAAAGAAATTCATATTTAGTTACAGGTATAATGATTCAAGCATTGATCAGGAAGAAGAAGCAGAAATATAATTGCTTTATAGTAGCCTAGTGGGGCTTTCATGGTGGCTCAGAGGGTAAAGCAACTGCCTCCAATGCGGGAGACCCGGGTTCAATCCCTGGGTTGGGAAGATCCCCTGGAGAAGGAAATGGTAACCCACTCCAGTATTCTTGCCTGGAGAATCCCATGGACGGAGGAGCCTGGTAGGCTACAGTCCACGGGGTCACAAAGAGTCGGACAGGACTGAGCGACTTCACTTTCACTTTCACTTTCAGTGTACTTGATAGGATTGCTTCATGGTAGCTGAGAATATACAGTAATGAATGAATCACTAAAATTTTTTATATCATACACAACTATGGTCATATTTATAATAGAGTACTGATAACATTGTGACTTCAAGAGAAAACACCTGTGATGACAGGCTGATATGTGTTTATGTTTATCCATTTACAAGAGAGAGGTGGGACACAAGAGGGAGGTAGTACAACAATATAGTTCTTTGAAAGTAAATCATAAAACAGAAAAAATGAAAATATTATTACTTTCATATTTAATGTCACTCACCTTCTGCCTATGTAATGGTAGGCTATCCACTTCAATACAAGTCTTGCACGCTATGTTCTACAGGATGATTACTTAGGTGGTGGTGTTGATGACGGTGATGATGACACAGGAGCATCTCATAGAGTCCTTGGCATACAGTTATTGGCTCTTAGCAAACAGACACTCACACACATACTCAGCAGATGAGTTGATTACCCATATGGCATGACGATTAGTTACTACTCATTGAGTGGAAGTGGATCATCATGAAGGTCTTTGTTCCCGACTCCTTCTTGCTGAGTAGGCTGAGGAGGAGGAGGAAGAGGAGGGCCTGACCTTGATGAGTGGCACAGATGGAAGAACAGAGGAGGTGGAAGGGAAGGCAAGAGAAGCAGACACACTCAGTGTACCTTTATGGAAATACATTGTAATTTTTGTCCAAACATTTTTAGTTTTCATTTCTCTAAAAATGTTTCTGTGTATTATCAGCCCTCCTTCCACCACTTGCTTTTGCTTCAGTGCCCAGATCACAGAAGGGTCCATGCCATACAAGAGTCAAAAGCAGTCTTGAGTCCTCTGAACACTTCTGCCAGATTGTCTAATGTCAATTTGGTTTCTGACACTGCTTCTTCTGCATCTTGTTCCTCATCATCCAGCTCTGGTTCAGAACCACTCATCTCCATCAAGTCATATTCTGTTAATTCCCCTGCCGCTCTCCCAACTTTGCATGCCATGTCCACAGTCTCTTTCATGATTTCCTCGACTGACTCTGTCACAAATCCTGTGAAGGCATGCACAACACCTGGACTGTTTTCTTTAGCGGGAATTTATTGATTTGGAATTTCATGTTTTTTCTTTTTTTGGCCACAACAATCGCATCTTCACTCGTGGAATCCTTCCAGACTTCATGATGTTCTATCAGGGTTCTCTTCTATACCACTGACAATAGAGTACCCTATGTAAGAAGCCTGAAAGGTCCTTTTGATCCTCTGATCTATAGAGATGGAGCTCTAAGTCCTCTGACTTAGAGATGTTGTGTTTAGAGGAAAGGAGACCACTTTGATTCCTTTGGTGTTGAACTCACGGGGTTCTTGGTGGCCAAGGGCATTATACAATACCAAAAGAATTTTAAAAGGCAGTCCCTTACTGGCAAGGCACTTCCTGAATTCAGGGACAAAGCACTGACAGAAACAATCCCCCTCAAGGGTTCATGCTGTCCAGCCTTCTTGTTGTACAGCCGAAACACTGGGAGATGGTGTTTATTGTTTCCCTTTAAGGCTCAGGGTTAGCAGCTCTATACGTCAGGGGAGTCCTGATCATTTGCACAAAAGCCTGACGACATTTGCACAAAATCATACAATTGGCCTATCTCTTTCTGTCTCAAATCCTGGAGCTCAATTCCCTTCCTTACCAATGCATGTACTTTGTGGCATTTCGTTCAGAATGGGGCACTTTGATATGCCTTAAAACCTTTCCAGACAGGCCTCCTTTCTCCTCAGTGATTTTCTGTTTTAAATCTTATTGGAGTATATTTAATTTACAATGGTGTGTTAGTTTCAGGTATACTGCAAAGTGAATCAGTTATTCATATCCATATATGCATTCTTTTAGAGAATCTTTGGTCATATAAGTTATCACAGAACATTGAATTTCTGCTCTATACAGTAGATCCTTGTTGGTTACCTACCTTATATACAATAGTGTGTATATGTTTATCCCTCCCTGCCACGTTTTCTCTCGTTTCCTCTTTGGTAACCAGAAGCTTGCCTTTGATATATGTTCAGTCCGTTTCTATTTGCTAAAGAAGTTCATTCGTGTAATTTTTTAAAAAAGAAAACTATATTTCCAGATGAGAACAAGATGGCAGAGGTATAGGTGGATGTGGAGTACATCTCTCTCCATGGATACATCAGGAATACACCTTCAGACACAGAAGTGCATGCAGAACACCAGATGAGAGTGAACAGGAGTACCTGACCATGAGAAAAAATATCTAGAACCACGCCAAACTCGGTAGGAGGAAGGAACTAGGGGGGAAAACAGGAGTGTTAGTAAGACTGGACCTGCCCTCAGCGGGTGGGGGCACTGAAGGAAGGTTTGATCCCAATATCGGGGCAACTGTCTGAGTCAGAGAAGAAACATTAAGGCTGAGAGTGGAACAGCTGATCTGTGGCAGCCTAAATGGAATGAGAATGACAATCCTTGCCGCTGCCACACACCCCCTAGACTGGGACACAGGTCCCCTAGAAGGCACAATGGCTGGGAGCTGGAGTTTAGGGACTGTGGAGCAATCTCATGGCGAGAGCAGCTCTTGACCGTGGAGAGAACAATTGTGGGGATGTGAGAGAGGAGATTGTCTGTGGTGGGCAATGCCTGTGGAGGAAAGACAGGCAGCCGTGGAAGCAAGGCGATACTACTGAGTCACATGTAGAGGGTGGCTGCTGCTGCTGCTAAGTCACGTCAGTCATGTCCGACTCTGTGCGACCCCGTAGACGGCAGCTCACCAGGCTCCCCATCCCTGGGATTCTCCAGGCAAGAACACTGGAGTGGGTTTCCATTTCCTTCTCCAATGCATGAAAGTGAAAGGTGAAAGTGAAGTCGCTCAGTGGTTTCCGACTCTTAGCGACCCCATGCACCACAGACTACCAGGTTCCTCCGTCCATGGGATTTTCCAGGCAAGAGTACTGGAGTGGGATGCCAATGCCTTCTCCGTGTAGAGGGTGGAGCCATCACCATAGCCTCTCTCCCCCAACATGCCAGCATCGACAGCTGAAGAATAGAAAGGCTGGCCCATCAAACACCTGACGCACTGGACTACAGAATAGGATCCCACGCAGGGTGCCCCTCTAAGTGCCTGATATGCCGATCTACAGAGTAGAGCCCCAGCCCGGCGGGGGGGGGGGGGGGTGCCCTCTATGTGCCTAATGTGCACAACAGAGAAGGACCACAGCTAAGGGAGCCCTCTAAGTGCCTGAATGGGCAGAGCTACAGAGAAAGACTGGCCAAAGAGGCCTTCTGATCACCAGCTACAAGAGGCTAGAAAGAAGACTCTGATAGGGCCATAACTCCTGCGGTGGAAGCAGTTCGTGTCCCTGCTCAATTGGCGCCACCAGGGTCCCCACAACCCAAGGAGCTGCGCCACCTTCACAATCAACCCTCACTGGGCAGAGCTGCCACAGGCACAAAAGTCTTGTGTCTATGCATGTAGGGTTGCTACATTCATGTCCAACTCTTTGCAACCCTGTGGACTGTGGCCTGCCAGGCTTCTCTGTCAGAGGGGCTCTCCAGGCAAGAATACTGGAGCATACTGGCCAATACTGGTTGACATACCCTTCTAGAGCACTATATTTCCTGCTGCCCTAGCCACCAACTCCCCTGAGTCCTTGGTGCTGCCAGAACCATGGCGACGCAAGGAGCTGCACCACCTCCACACCCGGCCCTCATTGGGGCAGACCTCAGGCCTCCAGGGCAGCCTCAGGAGTTACCCTAGTGGATGACTCACATGCAGAGGTGGAAATAAAACCACAGGTGAAACCCAGGGGCAGTGTGGCTAAGGAAGAAGACCCAAAATCTTCCCACCAGCTGTACAAGCTGCAGATGAAATCCACACAATGAACTAGCCAGACTCTGTGTCTCTGGAATATATAAAAGGTCACTGAGAGCTCCCACAAAAGAAAGTGCACTAGTTCTGATAGCTGTGGATATTGGACACAAGAACACAGAATAGTAGGACCAGATTAGAATCTGAACTGCCCCCAGAGCAGGTCCAGAGACCAGCATAGTGTTGGAGGGTATCCTAGGGAGGTGAGGTGGACTATGAATCCCAGCAAGGGAAAGGACTCTGACAGCAGTGACTCAAGAAAACATTCATTATTCTTATGTTTTGACTTGTTCTGTAGATTCTTTTGGATTTTTTTCCTTTTTCATCCCCCCACCCCCATTGTAGTTTTCAACTTTATTGCCACTATTAAATCTAATTAAGCTTTTGGTTTTTTTTTTCCAGTTACACTTTTACTGTTGTTATAAACCTCTGCCTCTGCGTTGGGATTTTACAGTTCTGTGCAGTTTTCCTTCTTATTTGCTTTCTTCTTTTTTTTTTCTATTTGAATTTTAATTTTTAAAGCTATTATTATTGATTGTACATGTATGCCTTTGTTTGCTTTTCCCACTGTTCTTTTCTCCTTGCAGTTAATCTTTAATGTACATAAATCTTCTTTTTCTACCTCTATTTAACTTTGCATATCTATTCTTTCTTTCCTTTCCTCTCAACACATTGGTTACTTTTGTTTTCATTGCTTTATTCCCCACTTGCCATCTTGCTTTAGTTCTGTTTTCCAGTTTGTGCTTTATTAACCTTGCTTCGTAAATGGTAGATATAATTTTTGGTTTCTTCTGTGCGCTGGGTCAATCTATTGTACTTTATTTTCATTGAACTGCTTTGATTTTGCTTATGGGTTTATATGTATATGTGTATATTCCATTATTTTAATTATTTGCCTGATTTTGTAACTGCCATTTGCCTGGGGTTCATCTTTGGTTTCTTGTTTTTGAGTATTTGTTTTAATCTCATTTAATGCCATAACAAATCACCTGTGGAATCTTTGTTCCTGACAGAGATCAAGCCCTGAACCTTTGGAGTGGGAGTAGTGACTCCAAGACCCTAGACAACTGGAGGACTAACCCTGCTGCTGCTGCTGCCGCTAAGTCACTTCCTCTGTGCGACCCCGTAGCTGGCAGCACACCAGGCTCCCCGGTCCCTGGGATTCTCTGGGCAAGAACACTGGAGTGGGTTGCCATTTCCTTTTCCAATGCATGAAAGTGAAAAGTGAAAATGAAGTCACTCAGTCGTGTCCGACTCTTAGCGACCCATGGACTGCAGCCTACCAACTTCCTCCGTCCATGGGATTTTCCAGGCAAGAGTACTGGGGTGGGGTGCCAGTGCCTTCGCCAGACTAACCCTAGGGAGTATCAAATAGTGAGAACTCACACAGAAGAAACCACCTGAATACAAAAACCAGCATCACCCAACCACCTGTAGCACCCTGAGCAGGACACCTCATCTAAACAACAAACAAAACAAAAATACAAACCCAAACATCAGCAGACAGGATTACCAACCTTACCCAGCCTTGCCCATCAGTGGAAAAACAAACAAACAAGAAATCTAAGCACAAAACTCACCATATACAAGGTTACACAAACCACTGGACCAACATAGGAGGGCATGAACCAAAAGGAAGAAAGAATTCAACCTTGAAGCCTGGGAAAAGGAGACCTCAATCACATTAAGTTAAATAAGAAAGAAAGAAAAAGCAGAGAAATACTACAGAAGTGAAGGAACAAAGCAGAAACACAGAAGTCCAAATAAATGAAGAGGAAATAATCAAACTACCTGAAAAAAATAATTCAGAATAATTCAGAGTGAAGATGATCAAAACCCTTGAAAACAAAATGGATAAAATTCAAATATCAACCAGCAAAGCACTATAAGAATTAAAGAATTAGCATACTGAAACAAACAACAAAATTACCGAAGTTAAAATATGCTAGAAGGAATCAAGAGCAGAATATCTGAAGCAGAACGAGGAATCAGTGAGCTGGAATATAAAATGGTGGAAATACCTTCTGAAGAGCCGAATAAAGTAGAAGGAATGAAAAGAAGTGAGGATAGTCTCAGATACCTCTGGGACAATATCAAATGTACCAACAGTCGAATTATAGGGGTCCCAGAAGAAGAGAAAAAGAAAGGGTAGGAGAAAAATTTTCAAGAGATTATAGTTGAAAATTTCCCTCACATGGAAAAGGAAATAGCCAATCAAGTCCAAGAGGTGTAAAGAGTCCCATACAGGATAAATCCAAGGAGAAACATGCCAAGATACACATTAATCAGACTAACAAAGATAAAACAGAAAAAGAGAATATTAAAAGCAGTAAGGGAAAAGTAACACATAACATACAAGGTAAACCCCATACGTTTAATAGCTGATCTTTCAGCAGAAACACTGCAGGCCTGATGGGAATGACAAGATATATTTAAAGTACTGAAAGGGGAAAATCTACAACCAAGAGTACTGTACCTGGCAAGGATCTCATTCAAAATTGATGGAGAAATGAAAAGCTTTCCAGACAAGCAAACGTTAAGAGAATTCAGTACCACCAAGCCAGCTTTACAACAAGCGTTAAAGGGAATTATACAGTCAAGAAATACAAGAGAAGAAAAAAGATCTACAAAATCATCCCCAAACAATGAAGAAAATGGCAATAGGAACATATATATCAATACTTACCTTAAATGTAAATGGATTAAAGGCTCCAACCAAAAGACACAGACTGGCTGAATGGATACACAAACAAGACCCATATATATGCTGACTACAAGAAACACACCTCAGACCTAAAGACACATATAGACTGAAAGTGAGAAAATGGAAAATGATTCCATGCAAACGGGAAGCAAAATAAAGCTGGAGTAGCAATCCTCATGTGAGACAAAACAGACCTTAAAATAAAGAAGTTTACAAGAGATAAGAAAGGACACTACATAATGATCAAGGGGTCAATCCAAGAGGAAGATGTAATGATTGTAAATATCTATGCACCCAACATAGGAGCACCTCATACATGAGACAAACACTAACAGACATAAAACGAGAAATTGAAAGTAGCACAAACATAGTAGGAGACTTTAACACCCACTCACACCAACGGACAGATCATCAACAGGAAATTAATAAGGAAGCACAAGTCTTAAATGACAAATTCGATGAGATGGATCTCATTGACATTGTCAGGACATTCCATCCAAATGCAGAAGACCACACCTTCTTCTCAAGGGCACATGGAACATTCTCTAGCATAGACCACATCGTGGGGCAAAAATCAAACCTCAGTAAATTTAAGAAAACTGAAATCATATCAAGCATCTTCTCTGACCACAATGCTATGAGACTATATATCAATTACAAGAAAAAAACTGTAAGAAACAATAACACATGGAGATTACACAACACGTAAATATCCAACAGGTTACTTAAGAAAGCAAAAGAGAAAACAAAACATTTCTAGAAACAAATGACAATGAAAACATGACAACTCAAAACCTATGGGATGCAGCAAAAGTAGTTCTAAGAGGGAAGTTTATAGCAATGCAATCCTACTTCGAAAAACAAGAAAAACATCAAACAGACCACCTCACTTTACACCTAGAACAACTGGAAAAGAAGAACAAAAAATTTACAAACATTAGAAAAAGGAAAGAAATCATAAAGATCAGAGCAGAAATAATTGAAAAAGAATGGAAAGAAACAATAGTAAAGATTAATAAAACTAAAAGCTGGTTCTTTGAGAAGATTAAACTGACAAACCTTTAGCTAGACTCATCAAGAACGAAAGGGAGAAGAATCAAATCAAACAAATTAGAAATGAAAATGAGAGGTTACAACAGATAATGTAGAAATACAAAGGATTATAAGAGGCCCTTGAACAACTGTATGGCAATAAAATGGATAACCTGGAAGAAATGGACACATTCTTAGAAAATTCAATCTTCCAAGACTGAAACAGGAAGAAACAGAAATTATGAACGACCCAGTTGCAAGCACTGCAATTGAAGCTGTGATAACAAACCTTCCAAAAAACAAAAGCCCAGGACCAGATGACTTCACAGGAGAACTGCGTGAAACATTTCGAGAAGAGCTAATGCCTATACTTCTAAAACTCTTTCAAAAAATTGCAGAGCAAAGAACACTTCCAAACTCATTCTCCAAGGCCACTATCACCCTGATACCAAAACCAGAAAAAGACAACACCAAGAAAGAAAACTACAGGCCAATATCAGGGATGAATATAGGTGCAAAAATCCTCAACATAATTTTAGCAAACAGAATTCAGCAACACATCAAAAAGCTCATACACCATGATCAAGCTGGGTTTATTTCAGAGATGCAAGAATTCTTCATTATATGCAAATCAATCAATGTGATACATCATATAAACAAATTGAAAGATAAACACCAATGATAATCTCAAGAGATGCAGAAAAAGCCCTTGACAAAATTCAGCACCCATTTATGATTAAAACTCGTCAAAAAATGGGCACAGAAGGAACCTACCTCAACATAGTAAAGGCTATATATGATAAGCCTACACCAAATATTACTGTAAATGGTTAAAAACTGAAAGCATTCCACCTACGATCAGGAACACGGCAAGGGTGTCCACTTTCACCACTATTATTCGACATAGTTCTGAAAGTCCTAGCTCCAGCACTCAGAGAAGACAAAGAAATATAAGGAATCCAGAACAGAAAAGAAGAAGTAAAGCTCTCACTGTTTGCAGATGACATGATACTGTACGTAGAAAACCCTAAAGATAGTATCAGAAAATTACTAATACTAATCAGTGAATTTAGCAAAGTTGCAGGATACAAAATCAATACACAGGAATCAGTTGCATTTCTATATACTAATAATGAAAAATCAGAAAGGCAGATCAAGGAATCAATCCCACTTACCATTGCAACAAAAAGAATTAAATATCTAGGAATAAACTTACCTAAGGAGACAAATGACTGTACACAGAAAATTATAAGACACTGATGAGAGAAATCAAAGATGACATAAAAAAGATGGAGAGACATTCCATGTTCCTGCATAGGAAGAATCAATATTGTGAAAATGACTACATGACCAAACGCAACCTACAGATTCAGTGTGATACCCATGAAGTCACCAATGGCATTTTTCACAGAACTAGAACAAAACATTTCACAATGCATATGGAAACATAAAAGACCCCGAAGAGCCAAAGCGGTCTTGAGAAAGAAGTATGGAGATGGAGGAATCAACCTTCCTGACTTCAGATTATACTACAAAGCTACAGTCATCAAGACAGTATGGCACTGGCACAGCAACAGAAATATAGACCAATGGAACAAGATAGAAAGCCCAGCAATAAACCCATGCACCTGTGGGTACCTTGTTTTTGACAAAGGATGCAACAATATACAATGGGGCAAAGACAACCACTTCAATAAATGGTGCTGTGAAAACTGGACAGCTACATGTAAAAGAATAAAATTAGAACACTTTCTAACACCATAGACAAAGATAAGCTCAAGATGGATTAAAGAACTAAATGTAAGACCAGAAAATATAAAACTCTTAGAAGAAATCTTAGGCAGAATTCTCGATGACATAAATCAAAGCAAGACCCTTTATGTCCCACTGCGCGAAGTAAAGGAAATAAAAATAAAAGTAATCAAGTGGGACCTGGTGAAACTTAACAGCTTTTGCACAGCAAAGGAAACTATCAGCAAGGTGAAAAGACAACCCTCAGAATGGGAGAAAATAACAGCAAATGAAACAACTAAGAAAGGATTAATTTTAAAAATATAAAAGCAGCGCACACAACTCTATACCAGAAAAACAAACAACCCAATGAAAAAGTGGAAAAAGACCTAAACAGACATTTCTCCAAAGAAGACATATAGGTGGGTAAGAAACACATGAATAGATAGACGCTCAAACTCACTCATTATTAGAGAAACGCAAATCAAAACTACAATGAGCTATCACGTCACACTAGTCGGAATGGCCATCATCAAAAAGTCTACAAAAAGTAGAGGCTGGAGAAGGTGTGGAGAAAAGGGAATGCTCATGCACTGCTGGTGGGAATGTAAATTGATACAGCCACTATGAAAGACGATATAAACATTCCTTAAAAAACTAGGAAGAAAACTAGGACCCAGCAATCCCACTCCCTGGCGTATACCCTGAGGAAACCAAAATTGAAAAGACACATACACCCATTGCTCATTGCAGCACTATCTACAGTATCTAGAACATGGAAGCAACCTAGATGTCTGTCAACAGATGAATGCATAAAGAAGTTGTGGTACATATACTCAATGGAATATTACTCAGCCATAAAAAGAAACATATTTGAGTAAGTGTTAATGAGGTGGATGAACCTAGAGTGAAGAATACAGAGTGAAGTAAGTCAAAGGGAGAAAGATAAATATTTTATTCTAACGCATATATACGGAATCTAGAAAAATGGTACTGAAGAATTTATTTACAGGGCAGCAATGGAGACGAACAAAGCTAGTGGAGGTGATGGAATTCCAGTTGAGCTATTTCAAATCCTTAAAGATGATGCTGTGAAGGTGCTGCACTCAGTATGCCAGCAAATTTGGAAAACTCAGCAGTGGCCACAGGACCGGAAGAGGTCAGTTTTCATTCCAATCCCAAAGAAAGCCAATCCCAAAGAATGCTCAAACTACCACACAGTTGCACTCATCTCACACATCAGTAAAGTAATGCTCAAAATTCTCCAAGCCAGGCTTCAGCAATACGTGAACCATGAACTTCCATATGTTCAAGCTGGTTTTACAAAACGCAGAGGAACAAGAGATCAATTTGCCAACATCTGCTGGATATTTGAAAAGCAAGAGAGTTCCAGAAAGACATCTATTTCTGCTTTATTGACTATGCCAAAGCCTTTGACTGTGTGGATCACAATAAAGTGTGGAAAACTCTGAATGAGATGGGAATACCAGACCCCCCTGACCTGCCTCTTGAGAAACCTATATGCAAGTCAGGAAGCAACAGTTAGAACTGGACATGGAACAACAGACTGCTTCCAAATAGGAAAAGTGGTACATCAAGGCTGTATATTGTCATCCTGCTTCTTTAAGTTATATGCAGATTACATCATGAGAAATGCTGGGCTGGAAGAAGAACCAGCTGGAATCAAGATTGCCAGGAGAAATATCAATAACCTCTGATATGCAGATGACACCACCCTTATAGCAGAAAGTGAAGAAGAACTGAAGAGCCACTTGATGAAACTGAAAGAGGAGAGTGAAAAAGTTGGCTTAAAGTTCAACATTCAGAAAACTAAGACCATGGCATCCGGTCCCATCACTTCATGGCAAATAGATGGGGAAACAGTGGAAACAGTGGCTGACTTTCTTTTTCTGGGCTCCAAAATCACTGCAGATGGTGATTGCAGCCATGAAATTAAAAGACGCCTACTCCTTGGAAGGAAAGTTATGACCAACCTAGACATCATATTAAAAAGCAGAGACATGACTTTGTCAAGAAAGGTCCATCTAGGCAAGGCTATGGTTTTTCTGGTGGTCATGTACAGATGTGAGATTTGGACTATAAAGAAAGCTGAGCACTGCAGAATTGATGCTTTTGAACTGTGGTGTTGGAGAAGATTCTTGAGAGTCCCTTGGACTTCCAGGAGATCCAACCAGTCTATCCTAAAGGAGAAGATTCTTGAGTGTTCATTGGTAAGACTGAGTTTGAAGCTGAAAGTCCAACACTTAGGTCACCTGATGCAAAGAGCTGACTCATTTGAAAAGACCCTGATGCCGGGGAAAATGGAGGGCAGGAGGAGAAGGGGGTGACAAGGGATGAGATGGTTGGATGGCATCACCGACTCGATGGACACGGGTTTGGGTGAACTCCAGGAGTTGGTGATGGACAGGGAGTCCTGGCATGCTGCAGTTCATGGAGTTGCAAAGAGTTGGACATGACTGAGCGACTGAACTGAACTGAACTGAATGGAGAAACAGTCACAGAGAATAGACTCATGGGCATGGGGAGAGGGGAGGAGAGGGTGAGATGTATGGAGTGCGTAACATGGAAACTTACATTAATGTGTGTAAAATATATAGCCAATGGGAATTTTCTCTATGTCTCAGGAAGTTAAAATGGGGCTTTGTATCAATCTAGAGGAGTGGGATGGAGAGGAAGATTGGAGTGAGGCTCAAAAGGGAGGGGATATATGTATACCTATGGCTGATTCATGTTGAGGTTGGATAGAAAACAACAAAATTCTGTAAAGAAATTATCCTTCAATTAAAAAAAATTATATTTCCACATGAGTGGTGTGATCTCTTTTTCTGACTTCACTTAATATGAAAATCTCAAGGATGTCCTGTCTCCACTTTTGCTCAACATGAGTTCAGAAATACTAGCTGTCCCAATCAGAGACGAGAAAAATAGAAAGGAATCCAAGTTGGAAAAGAAGTGAAACTGGCACTGGTTGCAGATGACATGATACTAGATATAGAAAAGCCGAAAGGTGCTCCCAGAAAACAACTAGAGCTCATCAATGAATTGGTAAATTTGCAGGATACAAAATTAATACCCAGTGATTTTCTTAATGGCATCTGGGAATGCATCTGTTGCCTGTTGATTTTGCGAAAGCTACTTCTCCTATTCTTTTGATAATTTACATCAAACTTCTTTCTAGTGTTGTCAGGCCATCCCTTGCTGCCATTAAGTTCTCCAGCTCTAGATCCTTCACCCCCGTTTTGCTTTAGGTTGTCATAATGACTTTGATATTTCTTCAATCATATTAGAGTCTATAGATATGCCTTGCTTATAGCAATCCTGCACCCATATACAAGCTATATTTTCAATACAAGATAAAAAGATATTTCCCAAAAAGCAAAGGTTTTCACACCTGCTGGTGTAGCTGAAGTGATGCCTTCTTAAACTTCATGTTCTTTTTCTTACAGTGGTCCTTATGCTGGATTCATTCATCTTGAAATGGTGGCAACTACAACTGCAGACCCAAACTGTGGTACATAACAAGCAATTCAACTTTTTTGTATAATGTTGTGACTTCCCTCCACTTCTTGAGAGCACTTCCAGCACCACTTGATATGAGTCCTATCATGTTATTCAAGGTTTACAATATCATGGTAAACACAATGAGAACTACCTGAGAACCACTGGTGGTCAGATTTTTGAGATCATAACTTACTACCGAAACTGCTCATCAGGGATGAATAGTGCTATTCATGGTCCATAAGTTGTGTGTGTGCGTGTGCACATAACTTTTGATAAATTTAAGCTTTTCATATTTGTGTATATTTTATGGTAGTGAGTGATAAAATAGACTAGTATCTACATAAATTTTATGCATTCATGATACCTTTTTCTTAATCTTTATTTATTGCTAGGCTATGTGATTCACCTGTTTTTTCAAGTCATCTCAAATCTCTGAATAGTTTTCAATGTATTTATTGAAAAAAAATTCATCTATATGTGGACCTGCACAGTTCAAATTTGTGTTGTTCAAGGGTCAACTGCATACAAGAAGGTGGCAATGCTGAGCCGTACGATAGTTACATTTGTGATTTTCTGAGGAACCTCCACACTGTTTTCCATAGTGGCTGTGCCAATTTATATTTCCAGCAACTGTGTACATAGGTTCCCTGTTCTCAACAGCCTTGCCAAAACGTGTTATCACTTGGCTTTTTGATAATAGCTGTGCCAACAGGCATGAGGTGATGTCTTACTGTGGTGTGGATTGTCATCTCCCTGATGGTTAGTGATGCTGAGCTCCTTTTCATATAGCTGCTGGCCATTTGTATGTCTTCTTTGGAAAATGTTTAGGTTCTTTGCTCCTTTTTTTAGTGATTTTCAATTAATTAGTCTGTCATTGAGTTGTCTGAGTTCTTTTTATAAGATATTAATTTATGAGATATATGCCTTGCAAACTTTTTCTCCTATTCCACCTTTTCATTTAGTTGACTGTTTCCATTGCTATACAGAATCTTATTAATTTGATGTAGTGCCATTTAGCTTTGTTTTTCTTGCCTGTGTTTCTGATGTCAAATTGAAAAACAAAACAAAACAAACAAACAAAAAAACAAAATAAAGTCCCCGGAACACTGCCAAGACAAATGGCAAGGAGTTCTCCCCTATGTTTTCTTCTAAGTGTTTTTAGGTTTCTGGTCTCATTTTTAAGTCTTTAATCCATTTTGCCTTTTTCGAGTGATGTAAGATACAACTCAAGTTTAACCCTTTTCATGCAAATATTCAGTTTTCTCGACACTATTGGGTGACTGAGGATACCCTCTTTTTCACTGTGTATTCTTTTTTTTTTTTTTTTATTAGTTGGAGGCTAATTACTTCACAACATTTCAGTAGGTTTTGTCATACATTGCCATGAATCAGCCATGGAGTTACATGTATTCCCCATCCCGATCCCCACTCCCACCTCCCTCTCCACCCAATTCCTCTGGGTCTTCCCAGTGCACCAGGCCGGAGCACTTGTCTCATGCATCCCAGCTGGGCTGGAGATCTGTTTCACTATAGATAATATACATGCTGTTCTTTCTAAACATCCCACACTCGCCTTCTCCGACAGAGTCCAAAAGTCTCTTCTGTACATCTGTGTCTCGTTTTCTGTTTTGCATACAGGGTTATCATTACCATCTTTCTAAGTTCCATATATATGTCTTAGTATGCTGTAATGGTCTTTATCTTTCTGGCTTACTTCACTCTGTATAATGGGCTCCAGTTTCATCCATCTCATTAGAACTGATTCAAATGAATTCTTTTTAATGGCTGAGTAATATTCCATGGTGTATATGTACCACAGCTTCCTTAGCCATTCGTCTGCTGATGGGCATCTAGGTTGCTTCCATGTCCTGGCTATTGAAAACACTGCTGAGATGAACATTGGGGTGCACGTGTCTCTTTCAGATCTGGTTTCCTCAGTGTGTATGCCCAGAAGTGGGATTGCTGGGTCATATGGCAGTTCTATTTCCAGTTTTTTAAGAAATCTCCACACTGTTTTCCATAGTGGCTGTACTAGTTTGCATTCCCACCAACAGTGTAAGAGGGTTCCCTTTTCTCCACACCCTCTCCAGCATTTATTGCTTGTAGACTTTTGGATAGCAGCCATCCTGACTGGCGTGTAATGGTACCTCATTGTGGTTTTGATTTGCATTTCTCTGATAAAGAGTGATGTTGAGCATCTTTTCATTCACTGTGTATTCTTAGTGCCTTTGTCAAAGATGACTTGACTTTATGTGCATCTTTGTATTCCTAGGCTCTATTCTGTTCTATTGGTCTGTGTGTCTATGTACACGCTGGTATCACACCGTCTTGAACAAAGGCAAGAAGTGCCAGGCTTCCACCTTTGCTCGTCTTTCTCAACATTATTTTGTCTATTCAAGGTCTTTTGTGGTTTCATAAGAATTTTACCATTTCTATTTCTCTGGAAAATTCCAGTGGAATTATGACACACAGTACATTAAGTCTGTAGATCACTTTGGGCAGGATGGATACTTTCACAGTATTCCAATTCATATACTTGGGGCATCTTTTTATTTGTGTCTTTTCCAACTTCTTCCATCAGTGTCTTGTTGCTTTCAGTGTATAGATATTTCACTTCCTGGATTAAACTTATTTCTAAGTATTTTATTCTTTTTCACACATTTGAAGTAGAACTGTTTTCTTAAGTTCTTTTTCAGATAGTTTGTTGCTGGTATTTAGAAACACAACTCATTTTTCTCTGTTATTTTGTGTCCTGCACCTTTCTTGAATGCATTTCTTAGTACTAACAGGACTGAAACTCAAAACACTCACCCCACTGACACTTCCCCCTACCAAGAAATGTCACAATCTCTCTTGGTACCCAGCTGTACCAGCCCGAGACAGGGGGTGATGCCAAAGAGTCAAATTGCTGTGCTTACACATTTCAAGTGCAGCTGATGTAAATTTTATGCTTACCTATGGTACTGCAATTTCTTAATTGGGATTTTGTTACTTATAGAATTTTAAAATCTGGGTTGCTGTGGGGAAACAGGGGCTGGGAATTCCTGTTCCACTGTATTGCAGATGCCACACACTCAAGACCCTTTTCGTTATTTCCTGATATCAACAATTTCACTTAGTCTTCATTCACATTGGTAAGAAACTCCCAATACTCTTGACATGTTATCTTGCTCTGAATCACAAAGAGAGACTCAAGGATTTCCAATTCGTTATAGAAAATACCAAAACCTTTATACTTATACTGAAATGCAGTAATAAATGGGATATACTTTGTTCATAAACACAGATATGGACGTAAAAGAGACCTTCAATGACAAGGAAGTATATTTCAATACTATGAAAAAGAAAGCCCTAAGCAGAAAAAGATACATCTCCCAGTTACTGAGGTCAAGCAAGAACAAAAAAAGACATAAAATGTGTTCCCTTAAGCTCCATCTTGGCACTCAATTAGTTCAAATACTTCCTTCTCTTTTCAACCTCAAGATGAAGGATCTGTCCTGGATGTCACTATGTGGGAGGAGCAAGAGGACTGAGATCTGGAACGTGCCCTGCTCATGGCAGTAGCACTCTCTCTTAGCTCTCGAGGCCTCTCTCTACCTCATCCTATGATGGAATTCAGGACCTCCAAGGGCTGACAGCAGGAAGTGGATGCTACAGAACCCCAGTGGTTCTGGGTCGCTATTTCTTTCACTTCTTTGTCAGGGGCTTCACATATATATTGGAGAATTCCTACTCTGACCTGAGATAGTCCTCCTTAGACCAAAGGATTCAAGTCCCTGGCAACTGTACTGTGACAACAGAGAAAAGAGATGTTCACCTTGAGATCTCTCCCTGGAACCTTCTTACACCTAATATTCTTGGGGGTGCTTTCCTCAGTCCAGACGTATGGGTGACCTCCTATAGGCCCTTGCCCCTTTGATTAAAGGCTTCTTGGGAAATGCCACATCCCTGAAAAGCCCCGATCACTTTCCCTGCTCCAAACCTTGCAGAGAATGAATCCCTGTCCTAGGAGTGGTAAGAGATGGGAAATCCATGGCATAAGTAAGGGGGGCCAGGTAGAGACCTGCGAGAGAAACAAAACGTGGTAACCTGTCCCTTCTCTCCTTCAGCCAGATTTCTCAGGCACACTCTAAGAAATAAACTTTATATTTTAGAGATAACAGAAATTTCTTAATACAAAGAAATGGCTATGTGATGATTGTTTTGTGAGTCCTTGATCTTTTAAGCTTATCTGAAACCTCATATATATGCATAGATGATCTTACTGCCAGAAAATATCATCTCTTTCTTTCCTCTCTTCATATGTCACATTTGTTATGGCATTATTATTATTATTCCTCTGGCCATGTATTACAATATAACTGTTTGAACCTAGAGTCTTGCTTCCATTTGCTTCCAATACATTTCACAGTAATGAGAATAAGAAGGTAATTAAGGGAACAAGGTCAGCTCAGGCTTGCAGGAGTGAGAGGGTGAGCTTTAGAATAACTCAGATCAGGGGGCTATGCCCATCCCTGTCACTTAAGCAGCTATGGGAAGTTTGTCACGTAATTAAACTCTCTGAGAGAGCCTTGGGCTCGTTGACTCTGAAGGGAGTTTGGCAAGCCCTGCCTGGAAGGACTGGTGGCATGTGGTGGTAACTGTAAAGCATCTGCCACAGCGCCTGGCAGGCACCATATCCCTCCTTTCTCATGACTGGTGGCTGTACTTTCCAACGAAGACCTGGCCTCCCTTAGGCCTGATATAGGGCTTCCCCGGTGGCTCACCGGTAAAGTGTCTGCCTGTGATACAGCAGCTGCAAGAGATGCAGACTCAATCTCTGGGTCAGGAAGATCCCCTGGAGGAGGAAATGGCAACCCACCCCAGAATTCTTCCTTGGAATATCCCATGGACTAAGGAGCCTGGTGGGCTACAGTCCATGGAGTCACAAGAGAGTCCGACATGGCTTAGCAATTCAACAAGAAGAAGGAGGCGTGGTATAAAGATGTGAGGGAAAGCCTTGCCTGACAGTCTTCCCCTGAGCTTTCTAGAACTGACATCAAAGGGCAGGGCATGACTCTCTTTAGTCCCCTCTATTCAGGGATGAGTAGAGCCCTCAACCTTCACTTGGATTTCACAATTTGACTTCTGGTGAGGCCTGAGGAATGCCCTCCTTCTTGACCTGAGGCCTACCTCCTCATAGTAAGACCCATACGTCCCTGTGAGCCTGGAGGAGGAGATAGGGTGGCCTTATCTAGCCACCCCTGCCCATAGTCTCACAAGAATGAAAGCTGTGGCAAGCTCCTTGAGGATGACAGATGGTTCATCTCAGGGTCCCACGTCAGGGTCCCAAATTTGACTCTTAGCCAAGCCAAAACTCCCCACTCTGTTGACATGGGACCACCACCATCAGACCAAAACCCCAACTTCCCTGCTATTACACAGTCAGAACTGAAGGGGCCCTTGGCCTGACAACTCTACCTGTGGCCTTCTGGTCTGACAGTAGGGAAGATTCTGTGTGGCTATCCTGGTATGTGTGTATAAACAGTTTTACCGTCCTCACCCTGACTTGGAAATAACCTGGAAATATTCATAAGCTGGAAATATTCCCTGGTTTGCCTTAAGGCTTCTCCCCTCAGGCCCCCAATTCCCTGAGACCCCCAAGGGAGAAGTGGAATTTGCCTCATCGGTCCACCACAGCCTGTGGTCTTCCGAGGCTAACAGCAGTGGAAGGAATCTGTTTTGCCCCTATTGTTTTGAGACAGATGGTCTTTTCAGTCATCAGGGACCTTACCTTCTGGTACAATCTGGAAATCGTCCTTCTGTTTAATGTTGGCTGCTCCCATTGACGAGGATGAGGTTCCTTCCCTCCACGAGACGCTCTGGGAGGAAGTGAGTAGGACTCACCACGTCACCAGGCCTAAGTGGCAGAGTCTCAGGCCTGACAGGGACAGTGCCCTCTGTGGCCACCTTCCTTCTGGGAGGCATCCTTCATTGTCAGCCCGTGCCATCAGTTGACTCCTGTTTGGAACTCAGTACCCGACCTCAACTGACTGGGTCTTCCTGCACTAGTCCAAGGACTGTAAGGCCCTGAAGCCATTCGCCTTCAGAAAATGAGGGATAAACCTAGTCTGAAAATCCTGCCTGTTCCCTCCCAGGGCCCAGTACATTTGCAGGACTTTCTAAGAATTTCTCTGTAGTGGGGTAGTTGCCTGCTGCACTCCTCAGGCAAGGCTGTGCCACTCTCATACCTGGCATTTCCACTCTGCCACGAACAGCCAGTGAGAACGACAGTCCTCACCTCCTTGACACCAACTAGGGAGAAGTCACGGGGCCCTTGAGCTGACCAGCACTTCCCTCTGCCTCCCAGGGCTCACTGAAGATGGGCCAAGTGTAGCCCTGTTGGCTGTGAGTTGAGGGGCTTTCATGTCCATACGCTGGGTCTTCACTTTGACTCTGCACCCTTCCTGGGGCTGCTCTATCCTCTGCTGATTCCCAAAGTCCCTACTTTCCCGGGACCTGAGTTGAAAGTGATAACTACAGCAGCCCAGATAGTTCTGGACTCCATGGGCTTGCCAACAAGGACAGGTATATCTTTACATGTTCCTACTATGTCGCTGCATCTTTCCATCACCCTCATTCAGGTTTATCACTGTCATTTCTGAGAGACTGATCCTCTCTCCCTTACCAACCTCAGAACTCTGCTCCGAGACCAAGTTTCTTAGGTCTCAGAGGCCTGAAAAATAAGCGAGGCTATGCTTAGCCTAATAGGTCTGAGATCCCCTGTGACTGAGAGCAGTTGGGAGGGCTGTTCAAGTGAGTCCCCCCATATTCTGGGGTGTTGCTCTCCTCAATCCTCCTACATGGGGTCTTCATCTTGCTTTCTGGGTCTTGGATTAAAGGCTCCTGGGGAAATTCCACATCCCTGCAAACTCTGGAGCCGTGCTTGCTCTGCAGTGCTACAGAGAATGAATGGGTCCTTTTCCCAGGAGTGATAGGAGATGGAGAAGCTACAGCCAAAGGCAGGAGTCCCAGGACAGGTGGTCATCCGTCAGGGAAAAAATGGTACATCAATCTATCTCATCAGCCAGGTGAAGGATCTCACGTCATTTCTATTCTGATAGATTTACTTTCTACAGACAAGAGACTAGGCATGATATGGACAGCCCCTGGTCTTCAGAGGTTATCTCACACGGCCAATGCAGATGCTAATACTGTCACCGAATATTGTCTCTTTCATTTATCTATGGGTAATGAATAAGGGATACATATTTCTGGTTAAATGCATTTTGAATTCTTACTGCTCTGGCTACACATTCTGATCCAGTAGCTTGAGCACAAGGGCATTCTTTTTTATCACCTAGGACAAATTTTGAAGTATTGAGAAAAACTCTGAAATAAAACATACAGGGTGGGGACTTTCCTAGTGGCCCAGTGGCTAGTACCCCAGGCTCTCACTGCAGGGGTCCCAGGTTCGATCCCTGGTCAGGGAAGTAGACCCCATGTGCCACAAATAAGATCCACCACAGCCAAATAAATAAATAAGAAAAAGGAAATTAAATGTCAAATATTAAAAGTACTTGTTTAAAAGAAAAGACATGGGTATGTCTCAGGACCGTGGAAAAAGAACAGTATGTATGCTACAGTAGTTTAGAGCAGGAGTCTAGTCCCAGCTCTTTCATTGACCGGCCTTAAGTATTTTGGCACAAAACCAAACTCTGACTCTATGAGCCTTGGGCTCTCCACTGTGAAGTGAGTTTTATAAACCCTGCCTTGTCAGACTGGTGGAATATATGTATTCATGGAAAGCATCTATCACAGCACCTGCCTCTGTTGTGAAATTACAGGCAATCGCAGTTATTATGATTAACTTGACCTCAGATGTTACATCAGCTGGGTTTCTTTTCTTTTTTTGCATCTATCAGATGTCACAAACTATCCAGCATTCTAACTGAAAGAAAAACAAAAATGACCCCACCTCTGCAATCAGCCAAAAGTCTGCTTAGCAATGAAACCAAAGTAATATATTCTCTCCACTTGCTCTTTACCCTGCTTCTTTCTTGCTCTTCTTGAGGTAGAGAGCATCTCAGCCTCTTCCACAGAATGACAGCTTCCCTGCAAACTATAGTTGAATGGGCAGACTGGGAGTTTCCTTGACGAAACAGTGCCAGTACAGGCCTGAAAGACTTCTTTGAAGCAGATGCTCAATTAATGTTTGTGTAAAAGAAGAGCCACAAATAAATCATTTGCTATAATTTATATTCTCAAACATTCCTGAAAACCATAAGCAGATCCAAGTATATACCTTATACATTTACAAAAACGGAGACTATAACAGAGAGTAATGCAAACCAAAAATTGAAGAACTTTCAGCTCTCTCTCTATGTATCTATGTTCTGAGGTTCTATTAGTGTGGTGTCTTTCACATTTCTAAGGCTATTCTTATCTTAAAGTGATGTTATTCTCATCCGGGATCACAAAAGGGATTAGAGGATTTCCAATATGCATTTCCAAAAACAAAATTCCTACTCATGAATTTGACAAACAGCAAAGTGTGTGTGACCCATGTTATTCAAATACTTGTATCATCAACCTAAATACAACCTAAATCAACTTTTTCAGTTGAAAAAAGAAAGAACTGAAAACTGGGTGGGAGGGGGAAGTCAACAGGACCACAGGATGATGACAGGCTTTTCTGACCACAAAGTGAAGAACAGCCTTCAGACCACCCTATGGGCGAGATGACCGGCTGGATGCGGCCCTAGTGTGGGCACTGGCCGAGACAGAAGGGCCAGCACTGGCTGCAGCAGAAATGCCAGGCATGGCTGAGGCAGGATGCTCAGCCTGGGCTGCAGCAGAAGGGCCATCCCAGACCGAGACAGAAATGCCTGCAGTATCCCAGACAGACGTGCCAGCCCAGCCCGAGGCAGAAGTGCCAACGCTGGCTACAGCTCTGGGGCTGGTGCTCTCTACTTCCTCTTCGGAAGACTCCTCAAAATGCTCCAGGAAGGTAGCAGGGACCGTATCATTGACCTTGGCCAAAAACTCCAGGACTTTCATCTTGTTGGATTCCATGAGTGCTTTCCGACCCCACAGGAACTCATAGCGAGGGGGATCACTGCCTGGCACCTGGCGGTACTCCACGTACTCTTCCCGCACCAGATCTTCTGTGAGGAACTTTCTGGTATCTCCAAAGATGAAGTGCCTTCTTCCATCATAGATGCCCAGAAAATTCAGGATCTTCCAGATCTTCTCCTCAGAGAGGCGGTGGCCATTCAAGTAGATGACACCCAGAAGAGGCATCAGAAGACCATTCTTCGGCAGCCCCCGGTCACCTCTCATAGACTCACTGTCGCTGAGATCTAGGTTGCTCACCAGGATATAGGAGTGACCATTGGGCCTGACTTCCTTCAGGACCAGGCCAAACACCATCTCTATGTGCTCAGAGGCTCTCCTGAGGATCTCAGGGAATTGCCCCCTGTACCTTTTATTGATTGCCTTCAGCATTTCGGACCTCTTAATGAGCTCCCTCCCCTTATACTTATACAGCATCTTCTGTAGCAACACCTCGACGTTCTTGGTCAGAGGATCTGTGTGAGAGCTCTCAGCAGCAGCTGAGGCCTGGGAGGAATTTTCACCTCCCTGACCTTGGCCCTCGGCACCTACACCAGCTCTTGAGCGTGCTGTGGCACCGACACGAGCTCTTGAGCGTGCTGCACCACAGACATCAGCTCTTGAGCGTGCTGCAGCACCGACATCAGCTCTTGAGCTTGCTGCACAACAGACTTCAGCTCTTGAGCATGCTGCAGCACTGACATCAGCTCTTGAGCATGCTGCAGCACCGACATCAGCTCTTGAGCGTGCTGCAGCACCGATATCAGCTCTTGAGTATGCTGTAGCACCGACATCAGCTCTTGAGCGTGCTGCACCAAAGAAAGCAGCTCTTGAGCGTGCTGCAGCACTGACATCAGCTCTTGCACATGCTGCACCACAGACATCAGCTCTTGAGCGTGCTGCAGCACTGACATCAGCTCTTGAGCGTGCTGCACCACAGACATCAGCTCTTGAGCGTGCTGCAGCATGGACACCAAATCTTTTGGGTATAGCACCTGCGGCAGCACTGGTGGTGCCTTGGGCTCCCTGAGGCTCCTTCGGGGTGCCAGCAGCTGAGGAGCTTGAGGGAGCACTCTCTAAATCAGGAGGGGACGAGGAGGTGGTCTCTTCTCCCCCAGATGTGGTGGCTTCATCATGAAGACCCTGGGTCTCAGCCCGGGCCTGGTGATGTTTCTCATGACCACGGACCCTACTCTTCTGCCTACGGGGCATGATGGCCGTGGACAGGAACTACAGGCAGGAGTCTGGGTCAAAGGACAGGAGATTGGTGCACCTGGAGGATGGAGAATGAGGCGATGTGAGCAACTTAAAATGGGGACATTCCACCTTGCCTTTATCAAAGGCCGCCTCTGCAGGTGTCCTTGAGGACACTGCCTGAGGAACCCACAAGGCTCCTGTTTCGTGCTCAGCTGTCCCCACAGAATCCCACAGAGGAGGAAGAGAGGCCTTCGATTTTCCCTCTGCATCCTCTCAGCCCTGCTTTGGATTTACCGGCATTGCAGTCCTCTCAGCTCATCTTTTATTACCATGTCAAGTCTTGGCGGAGCCTGGGCACCCTGCCTTCTGCTACTCTGATGCAGACAACTTTAGACCTCCACATCATCCAGAAGCCAAGTGAAGGGATATCTCAGGCCACTTCCCTCCCAGGGGATACCCAGTGCTGAGGACTCAGTAGGGGTTTTTCCATCCTGAGTTCACTGGGATCACCATTCATGGTCTTTACCTTGGTCCTTAAAACACTGGACACCATTCTCCATTTGCTGACTGGTGGCTGTACCTTCAGACTAGACATTTCCCCTCCCCTAGACTTGGTATAAAGCGGTGAAGTAGATGCTCAACCTCACAGCCCTTCCCTGAGATTTCCTGGGCCCAAATCCAAGGGATGGGATAAATGCACTGAGTACTCACTCAGGTTCCTCAATTGGGCTCCTGGCAGAGAAGCTCCTCTTTCTCCTGAGTTGATGCCTGTGAGATAGTAAAAGCCAATCAGCCTGTGTCCCAACAGGAGGAAGTAAGTTGACCTTATCTTACCAAACACAGTCTTCTAAGAACAGGTGCTATTACAGGCAGGTTGATGTCCCTGTGCTCCCACACAGGATCCCTATTCAAGGTCTATAATATCTTTTTGCTTCTCTTTTCTTCTCTCTCTCTTTTCATAATTAAATGTATTTACTATTAATTGGAGGATAATGGCTTTACAGTATTGTTTTTGTTTCAGCCACACATCAATATGAATCAGCCATAGGTATACTGTATGTCCCCTCCCTCTTGAAGTTTCCTCCTACCTCCCAGCCCATCCCACTCCTTAAGCTATCACAGAGCACCGGGTTGAGCTCTCTGTTTGATACGACTAATTCCCACTGGTTATCTAATTTACATATGGTAATGTGTGTGTTTTCAATGTTACTCTCTCAGTCTGTCCCTCCCTCCCTTTCCCCCCGTGTCCACAAGCCTGTTCTCTATGTCTGCAAATCCACTGCTGCCCTGCAAAAAGGTTCATCAGTACCATCTTTCTAAAAGCCATTTATATATGTTAATATACAATATTGGCTTTCCTCTTTCTGCCTTAATTCACTCTGCATAGAAAATTAGGACTAAAATTACCACATGGAAAGTGGAGCTAAGATGGCGGAGGAATAGGACGGGGAGACCAGTTTCTCACCTACAAATTCATCGAAAGTACATTTGAACACTGAGCAAACTCCATAATAACTTCTGATCACTAGCAGAGGACATCAGGTGCCCAGAAAAGCAGCCCATTGTCTTTGAAAGGAGGTTGGACATAATAGAAAAGATAAAAAGAGAGACAAAAGAGTTAGGGACGGGGACCCGTCTCGGGAAGGAAGTCTTAATAGAGGAAGTTCTAAACACCAGGAAACCCTCTCCCTTACAGGTATGGGGGAAGTTTTGGAGTCTCAGAGAGCAACCTAACTGGGAGGAAAAATAAATAAAACCCATGGATTACATGCCTAAAAGCAACTTTCAGCAGAAAAGTACCCCAGATGCTCGCATCCGCCACCAGCTAGTGGGGGCTGAACGGAGAGGAGCGGGAAGCATTGCTTATGGTAAGAACCGGGCCTGAATGCCCTGTGGGCAATCGGAAGGAGCTAACCTGAGATGGCAACTTAAACTGTGGGATAGAAAGAGAGAGAAAGAAAATTAACCTGCGATAAGCCGTAACTGAAGACACTGCCGGCTGTTGGCAGAACAAAGGAAGGACTGAGCAATTCTGGAGAAGAGCTAACCGGCTGTGGACTGGCCTGTCCCCCACCGAGGCAGGAGGCAGTGGGGAGGGGAAAGGGGCAAACCTGGCCCCAGAGACAGCATCCCCTACCAAACTGCAAATAGGTTTCCAGTCTCTAACCAAAGACTTTCTGAGATTCTGGAGGGTTGACACCTGCTGGAAGGGTCGCAGCTAGAGACCAGCTCCCCAGAAGAGACACAAGGCATGCCGGACAGGTGGAAACTGAGGCTGGGACCGCGGAGGGGAGAAGGTGCACCACACCCAGGGAGAGTGAGCCCGTCAAGCTCCTGGCTGCCTGAGCTGCTCGGGCTGGGGAAGGGACAAAACGCAGGCACAACTGAGTCCGCGCTTTTGTGGAGGACCCAAAAACTGGAACCTGAGCAGCTTAGGCTTCGGAAGTGCACGCACCTCAGGGCCTGCTCCCTGTAGAGCAACCTGGAGCCTTAGCACTGTAGATGGGGAAAGCACACACGCCGTGAGCGGGAACAAACCCAGTGTGGCCGGAAAACCGCAAGTGCTCCCCACACACGCCAGTGATATGTCTGCAGTGCCCCGCCCCCCTGCCCACAGCACGACTGAACAAGCGAACCTAAACAAGAGACCACCTCCGCCCGTGTGTGTCAGGGTGGAAATTAGACACTGAAGAGACCTGCAAACAGAAGCCAAATAAACAAAAGGAACCACTTCAGAAGTGACAGGTGCAACAGATTAAAATCCCAGTAGTTAAAACCGACTATACTGGAAGGGGTCTATAGATATCGATAAGTGTAAGCTGGAACAAGGAGCTATGTGAAACTGAACCGAATCCACACTGCCCGCAACAGCTCCAAAGAAAATCCTAGATATAATTTTACTATTATTTTAATTAAAAAAACTTTTTAAAATGTTTTTCTTTTCTTTTTTTGGAAATGGCAACCCACTCCAGTATTCTTGCCTGGAAAACCCCATGGGGGGAGTAGCATGATAGGCTACAGTCCATGGGGTTGCAAAGAGTCGGACACGACTGAGGGACTTCACTTTCACTTTCACTATTACTCCTCTATTACTTCTTAATTCTCATTTTCATAACCCACTATAACCTTGCCAAAAAAAGACCCTATTTTTAAAGCAAACTTCACATAGATTTCTTAAATTTTTTGTGTTTTTCTTTTTAATATTGTATTTTTAAGAGTCTAACCTCTACTCTAGATTTTCATTCGTTGTTTTCCAGTATTTGATATCAATTTTGGACATTGAAGAATCCAATATTCAGTACCCATTTTTACTCAGGAGTGTGATGATTACTCTCTCCCCCTTTTGACACTCCTTTTTCTCCCCCAGATCACCTCTATTTCCTCCATCCCCCTTCTCTTCTCAATCCAATTCTGTGAATCTCTGTGGGTGTTCTGGGCTTCGGAGAACACTTAGAGAACATAGTACTGCGTAGATCTGTCTCTCTCCTGAGTCCCCCTTCTTCTCCTCCTGCTCATCTCTTATCTCCTTCCTCCCTCTCCTCTTCTTATTGTAACTCTGTGAACCTCTCTGGGTGTCCCTCACGGTGGAGAATCTTTTCACCATTAACCTAGAAGTTTTATTATCAGTGCTATACAGTTGGAGAAGTCTTGAGGCTACTGGAAGAATTAGACTGAAATCCAGAGGCACGAGACTTAAACCCAAAACCTGAGAACACCAGAGAACTCCTGACTACAGGGAACATTAAGTAATAAGAGATCATCCAAAAGCCTCCATACCTACACTGAAACCAACCACCACCCAAGAGCCAATAAGTGCCAGAGCAAGACATACCACACAAATTCTCCAGCAACGCAGGAACATAGCCCTGAGTGTCGACATACAGGCTGCCCAAAGTCACACCAAACCCATAGACCCATCTCAAAACTCTCTACTGGACACTCCATGGCACTCTAGAGAGAAGAAATCCAGCTGCACATACCAGAACACCAACGCAAGCTTCCCTAAACAGGAAACCTTGACAAGCCAATCGTCCAACCACACCCACTGGGAGAAACCTCCACAATAAAAAAGAACCACAGACCACCAGAATACAGAAAGGCTACCCCAAACACAGCAATCTAAACAAGATGAAAAAGCAGAGAAATACCCAGCAGGTAAAGAAACATGAAAAATGCCCACCAAGCCAAACAAGAGGAGGAGATACGGAATCTACCTGAAAAAGAATTTAGAATAATGATAATAAAAAGGATCCAAAATCTTGAAAACAGAATGGAGTTACAGATAAATAGCCTGGAGACAAGGATTGAGAAGATGCAAGAAATGTTTCACATGGACCTAGAAGAAAGAAAAAAGAGTCAATTAAAAGTGAATAATGCAATAAAGGATATCAAAAACACTCGGGAGGGAACCATCAGTAGAATCATGGAGGCAGAAGATAGGATAAGTGAGGTAGAAGATAAAATGGTGGAAATAAGTGAAGCAGAGAGGAAAAACGAAAAAAGAATCAAAAGAAATGAGGACAACCTCAGGGACCTCTGGGACAATGTGAAACGCCCCAACATTCGAATCATAGTAGTCCAGAAGAAGACGACAAAAAGAAAGGCCATGAGAAAATTCTCGAGGAGATAATAGCTGAAAACTTCCCTAAAATGGGGACGGAAATAGTCACCCAAGTCCAAGAAACCCAGAGTCCGAAACAGGATAAAGCCAAGGCGAAATACCCCAAGACACAGTAATGAAATTAACAAAGATCAAACACAAGGAAAAAATATTAAAAGCAGCAAGGGAAAAATAACAAATAATACACTAAGGAATTCCCATAAGGATAACAGCTGATCTATCAATAGAAACTCTTCAGCGTAGAAGGGAATGGCTGCACATACTTAAAGTAATGAAAGAGAGTAATCTACAACCCAGATTACTGTATCCAGCAAGGATTTCATTCAGATATGAAGGAGAATGCAAAAGCTTTAGAGACAAGCAAAATCTGAAAGAATTCAGCACCACCAAACCATCTCATAAGCAAATGCTAAAGGATCTTCTCTAGACAGGAAACACAGAAAGCTTGTATAAATGCGAACCCAAAACAGCAAAGTAAATGGCAATGGGACCATAACTATCAATAATTACCTTAAATGTAAATGGGTTGAATGCCCCAACCACAAGACAAGGACTGGCTGAATGGATACAAAAATAAGACCCCTATATATGCTGTCTACAAGAGACCCACCTGAAAACAAGGGACACATAATGACTGAAAGTGAAGGGCTGGAAAAAAAAATTTCACGCAAACGGAGACCAAAAGAAAGCAGGAGTCGCAATACTCATATCAGATAAAATAGACTTTCAAATAATGGTGTGAAAAGAGACAAAGAAGGACACTACATAATGATCAAAGGATCAATCCAAGAACAAGATATTACAAGGATAAATATATATGCACCCAACATGGGAGCACTGCAATATGCCAGGCAAATACGAATGAGTATGAAAGGGGAAATTAACAATAACACAATAATAGTGGGAGACTTTAATACCCACTCACATCTATGCATAGATCAACTAAACTAAAAATTAACAAGGAAACACAAACTTTAAATGACACAATGGACCAGCTAGACCTAATTGATATCTATAGGAAATTTCACCCTAAAACAATCAATTTCACATTTTTCTCAAGTGCACATGGAACCTTCTCCAGAACAGATCACATCCTGGGCCATAAATCTAGCCTTGGTAAATTCAAAAAAATTGAAATCTTTCCAGTCATCATTTCTGACCAAAGTGCAGTAAGATTAGATCTCAATTACAGGAAAAAAAAAAAAAACATTAAAAATTCAGACATATGGAGGCTAAATAACATGCTTCTGAATAACCAACAAATCTTAGAAGAAATCAAAAAACAAATCAGAATATGCATAGAAATGAATGAAAATGAAAACACAACAACCCAAACCTATGGGACACTGTAAAAGGAGTGATATGGGGAAGGTTCACAGCAATACAGGCTCACCTCAAGAAACAAGAAAAAAGTTAAATAAACAACCTATGTCTACAACTAAAGCAACTAGAGAAGGAAGAAATGAAGAACCCCAGGGTTAGTAGGATACAAATCTTAAAAATCAGGGCAGAAGTAAATGCAAAGAAACTAAAGAGACCATAGCAAAAATCAACAAAGCTAAAACCTGGTTTTTTGAAAAGATAAACAAAATTGACACACCATTACCAAGACTCATTAAGAACCAAAGGGAGAAGAACCAAATCAACATAATTAGAAATGAAAATGGAGAGATCACAACAGACAACACTGAAATACAAAGGATCGTAAGAGACTACTACCAGCAGCTCTATGCCAATAAATTGACAACATGGAAGAAATGGACACATTCTCAGAAAAGTATAACTTTCCAAAACTAAACCAGGAAGAAATAGAAGATCTTAACAGGACCTTCACAAGCATGGAATCAAAACTGTAATCAGAAATCTTGCAGCAAACAAAAGCCCAGGACCAGATGGCTTCACAGCTGAATTCTACCAAAAATTTTGAGAAGAGCTAACACCTATCTCACTTCAACACTTCCAGAAAATCGCAGAAGGTAAATTTCCAAGCTCATTCAATGGGGCCACCATCACCCTAATTCCAAAACCAAACATGCCACACAAAAAGAAAACTACAGGCCAATATCACTGATGAACATACGTGCAAAAATCCTTAACAAAACTCTAGCAAACAGAATCCAACAACATATTAAAAAGATCATACATCATGACCAAGTAGGCTTTATCCCAGGAATGCAAGGATTCTTTAATATCCACAAATCAATCAATGTATTATACCACATTAACCAATTCAAAGATAAAAACCATATGATTATCTCAATAGATGCAGAAAAAGCCTTTGACAGACGTCAACATCCATTTATGATAAAAACTCTCCAGAAAGCAGGAATAGAAGGAACATACCTCAACATAATAAAAGCTATATAAGACAAATCCACAGGCAACATTATCCTCCATGGTGACAAATTGAAAGCATTTCCCCTGAAATCAGGAACAAGACAAGGGTGCCCACTCTCACCACTACTATTCAACATAGTTTTGGAAGTTCTGGCCACAGCAATCAGAGAAGAAAAAGAAATTAATGGAATCCAGACAGGAAAAGAAGAAGTGAAACTATCACTGTTTGCAGATGACATGATCCTCTACATAGCAAACCCTAAAGACTCTACCAGAAAATAACTAGAGCTAATCAATGCATATAGTAAAGTTGCAGGATATAAAATTAACACACAGAAATCCCTTGCATTCCTATACACTAACAATGAGAAAACAGAAAGAGAAATGAAGGAAACAATACCATTCACCATTCCAAAAAAAGAATAAAATATTTAGGAATATATCTACCTAAAGAAACTGAAGACCTATACATAGAAAACTATAAAACACCGATGAAAAAAATCAAAGAGGACACAAAGAGATGGAGAAATATACTGTGTTCAAGGATTGGAAGAATCAATATTGTGAAAATGAGTATACTACATTGCTTTTCCAACAAAGTCCGACTGGTCAAGGTTATGGTTTTTCCAGTGGTCATGTACGGATGTGAGAGTTGGACTGTGAAGAAAGCTGGGCACCAAAAAATTGATGCTTTTGAACTGTGGTGTTGGAGAAGACTCTTGAACAGTCCATCCTAAAGGAGATCAGTCCTGGGTGTTCATCGGAAGGACTGATGCTGAAGCTGAAACTCCCAATACTTTGGCAACCTCATGCGAAGAGTTGACTCATTGGAAAAGACCCTGATGCTGGGAGGGATTGGGGGCAGGAGGAGAAGGGGACGACAGAGGATGAGATGGCTGGATGGCATCACCGACTCGATGGGCATGAGTTTGAGTAGACTGCGGGAGTTGGTGATGGACAGGGAGTCCTGGCGTGCTGCGACATATGGGGTCACAAAGAGTCAGACACAACTGAGCGACTGAACTGAACTGAACTGAACCCAAAGCAAACTATAGATTCAATGCAATCCCTATCAAGCTGCCAATGGTATTCTTCACAGAACTAGAACAAATAATTTCACAATTTGTATGGAAATACAAAAAACCTCGAATAGACAAAGCAATCTTGAGAAAGAAGAATGGAAGTAGAGGAATCAACCTGCCTGACTTCAGGCTCTACTACAAAGCCACAGTCATCAAGACAGTATGGTACTGGCACTAAGACAGAAATATAGATCAATGGAACAAAATAGAAAGCCCAGAGATAAATCCACATACCTATGGACACCTTATCTTTGACAAAGAAGGCAAGAACATACAATGGAAAAAAGACAACCTCTTTAACAAGTGGTGCTGGGAAAACTGGTCAACCACTTGTAAAAGAATGAAGCTAATACACCTTCTAACACCATACACAAAAATAAACTCAAAATGGATAAAGATCTAAATGTAAGACCAGAAACTATAAAACTCCTAGAGGAGAACATAGGCAAAAGAGTCTCTGACATAAATCACTGTAAAATCCTCTATGAACCACCTCCCAGAATATTGGAAACAAAAGCAAAAATAAACAAATGGGACCTAATGAAACTGAAAAGCTTTTGCACAACAAAGGAAACTAAAAGCAAAGTGAAAAGACAGCCTTCAGAAAGGGAGAAAATAATAGCAAATGAAAAAACAGACAAAGGATTAATCTCAAAAATATATAAGCAACTCCTGCAGCTCAATTCCAGAAAAATAAATGACCCAATCAAAAAATGGGCCAAAGATCTAAACAGACATTTCTCCAAAGAAGACACAGATGGATAACAAACACATGAAAAGATGCTCAACATCACTCATTATCAGAGAAATGCAAATCAAAACCACAATGAGGTACCATTACATGCCAGTCAGTATGGCTGCTATCCGAAAGTCTACAAGCAATAAACGCTGGAGAGGGTGTGAAGAAAAGGGAACTTTTTTACACTGTTGGAGGGAATGCAAACTAGTACAGCTGCTATGGAGAACAGCATGGAGATTTCTTAACAAACTGGAAATAGAACTGCCATATGACCCAGCAATTCCACTCCTGGGCATACACACCGAGGAAACCAGATCTGAAAGAGACACATGCACCCCAATGTTCATCACAGCACTGTTTATAATAGCCAGGACAAGGAAGCAACCTAGATGCCCATCAGCAGAGGAATGGATAAGGAAGCTCTGGTACATATACACCATGGACTATTACTCAGCCATTAAAAAGAATTCATTTGAATCAGTTCTAATGAGATGGATGAAACTGGAACCCATTATACAGAGTGAAGTAAGCCAGAAAGATAAAGACCAATACAGTATACTAACACATATATGTGGAATTTAAAAAGATGGTAACGATAACCCTATATGCAAAACAGAAAAAGAGACACAGATGTACAGAACAGACTTTTGGACTCTGTGGGAGAAGGCGAGGGTGGGATGTTTTGAGAGAACAGCATCGAAACATGTATATTATCTATGGTGAAACAGAGCACCAGCCCAGGTTCGATGCATGAGACAAGTGCTTGGGGCTGGTGCACTGTGAAGACCCAGAGGGATGGGATGGGGAGGGAGGTGGGAGGGGGATCGGGATGGGGAACACATGTAAATCCATGGCTGATTCATTTCAACGTATGGCAAAAACCACTAGATTATTGTAAAGTAATTAGCCTCCAAGGAAGCTGTGGTACATATACACCATGGAATATTACTCAGCCATTAAAAAGAATTCATTTGAACCAGTCCTAATGAGATGGATGAAGCTGGAGCCCCTTATACAGAGTGAAGTAAGCCAGAAAGATAAAGAACATTACAGCATACTGACACATGTATATGGAATTTAGAAAGGTGATAACGATAACCCTATATGCAGAACAGAAAAAGAGACACAGAAATACAGAACAGACTTTTGAACTTTGTGGGAGAATGTGAGGGTGGGATATTTCAAAAGAACAGCATGTATACTATCTATGGTGAAACAGATCACCAGCCCAGGTGGGATGCACGAGACAAGTGCTCCGGCCTGGTGCACTGGGAAGACCCAGAGGAATCGGGTGGAGAGGGAGCTGGGAGGGGGATCGGGATTGGGAATACATGTAAATCCATGGCTGATTCATATCAATGTATGACAAAACCCACTGGGAAAAAAAATATAATAATAATAAAAATAAAAAAAAATATTTTCTCCAAAAAAAAAAATAATAAATGAAAAACAATTAAAAAATAAATTACCACATGAGCCAACAATCCCACTACTGGGCATGTCCCCTGAGGAAACAGTAACTTAAAAAACACTTCTACTCCAAAGTTCATTGCAGCACTCTTTACAATAGCTAGGGCATAGAAGCAACCAAGGCCTACATTTGATTTATGACAGGATCTAAGATTACTCAGTGTGCTGACCACGCCCCTCAGACCAGGGCAGAGTGCTCAGAGGGGACTTGCTTCCCCTTTAGGCTGCAGTGGGAACCGCCATGTATTCTTGAGGCCTCAAAAGGATGATGACAGGGAGGATGTGGTCTGAATGATGTGGTGTGGAACATCCCCACAGCCCCCGAGGTTCTCACCATCCCACCAGGGAACCTGAAACTCTCCCTTCCCAACCTGACGCTCCCCACTTTGACATGGTCTCTCACTTCCCTGAGATGATCTGGGAAGTGTCACGTCAAAATGCCCAATCGCGACTCCATTTCTTATGAGTGGAGCCCCCATCCTCACTCAGCGTCACAACCATGAATCGTGTTGGGGACTAGGTCCCTTTGTTGAACTAAGTTTATTCCTTTAGAGCAAGCTTCTCACCTCCCTGATCCCACCTCCAGCAAACGATAGGGGGCACCACTGTCGGCCAGCTCCACACGGGGCCTCCTACAGCTGAGTTCAGGGGGTCGCTCAGTGTGGCCCCCATGCGGTTGGGAAGTCTGATAACTGGCCCTCAGGGCCATTATCTAGGACCGACAACTCCTTCGAGGGTAGAATCCGGGCCTACCCCCACAGACCAACGCCTTCACCTGAGACACGCTAGACTGCATTCTGCCGATAGCTGTGAGGGACTAGAAAGAGCCAGGTCACAGGGGTGGGATGCTGCTGGGTCACTTTTCTTAATAGTGGGTTCGTAAAGTCCCTTCAGTTACATTCCGGTCCTCACCTTGGTTCCGGACAAGTCCTGGACACAGAAACGCCACCAAAGAGACGCCACGACTCCCGGTCAATCTCCTCACCGTTGAAGCGGAAGTGGACGGGAGCTGCGTACGGTCCTACGTGGGGTCTCCCGAGGATGACGGCAGGGGCAAGGTACTACGGGAACCCCGGTAGCTCAATATTCATCCGTCCCTGGGTCCTCCTTCCGCAGTGTGTTAGAGCCCGGGACGTCTCCAGCTATGAATCCAAGTCCTCCAGCCCCCAAACAAAGCCCTCGCCTCCCTGAGTCCCTAGTGGGAGGAGTCAGGGCGCTGCTCTGAGCATCTCTGCTTGTCAGGAGGGGCGCCACTCTGTGAGCCTCCCTCGTTGGGGGAGACCCTCTCACTAGCACTGATGGTCCTCACTTTAAGTCCGGTTATGGTCAAGATGTCCCCCTCTGCAAATCTGGGGCCTAATCCTGCTAGAGGAGGCCCTGCCCTCCCCGAGATCACACAGGTGGAATGAGGGGACCACTTAGAAGTAGCTCTTCTCGTCTCTCAGGGCTAAGAATTTACAGAATTCTGTTTGGCTCCCTCTCCAGGGGTCCCCTCTAACAGTCAGCATTGTCTTCTGAGGTCCTGCTTGGGCTCAGGTCCATTCTTCTGTGAAATGGAGGCTGATCCTATTAGACAGAGATTTCACCTCACTGAGACTTGCCAGACTGAAATCAACCTGACATCTGTCTCCAGAGCTTCCCAGGGAGCCCAGCATCAGATATTTTCCAGGGCCTCCTTTTATGGTGTGTGCTACCATGAGTCCACTTTCAGGAACTCATATTGACACATGATAAATCCTGTAACTCCACTCTCTACTTTATGAAGCTTCTTGTCTTACATCAAGGTCCTGGTCTCCTGAGAATTCCACGTTGGAAGTCAGAGTGATCCTCTTGTGATCCTAGTCCATCAGGGCCTCTGAGAACAGACAGTGTGGATGCAACTTGAGTCCTTCTGGATTCCTCCTGCTCAGCATCCTCACTACATCTACCACAGTCAGGGACTACTCCTTCTACTGATCTAAGATTCCTCTTCTTAGTCTTTGGGTGACCCCTGTACTCAGGGGTGATTGCCTCTTCAGCCCTCCTTCATGGAGCTTCCCATATCAGCTTCTGTCCCTTGATTAAAGGCTTCCTGGGAAATGCATATTCTTACACACATTGAGCAGATACCCTCTAGAAAATCTTGGAGAAAAGGGGACTAGGTCCCAAAAGTGATGTAAAATTAGGAAATCAGAGCAGAAATCAAGGAACTCAGCAGAGATGTTATGATTTCAGAGAAAAACAGCTGATATATTCCTCCTCTTCAGCCAGATTTAGGGGGTCTGCTTAGTCGCTCAGTTGTGTCTGACTCTTTGTGACCCCATGGACTGTAGCCCGCCAGGCTCTTCTGTCCATGGGAATTCTCCCGGCAAGAATACTGCAGTTTCTGGCCATACCATCCTCCAGGGGATTTACCAAATTCAGGAATCGAACCCAGGACTCCCAAATTGCAGATGGATTCTTTACTTTCTGAGCCAGTAGATTTAGGGTAGTTCTGAAGTATTTAGTCTCGGCACCTCCCTGTTGGTCCAGTGGTTAAGACTCTGCACTCCCAATGCACAGGGCCTGGATTCATCCCCTGGTCAGGTAACTTGATTACACATGCCAGAACTAAAAGTTCATGTGCCACAACAAAAAGCATCACATGCTGCAGCTAAAGAGCCTGCATGTGGCATCATCGATTCCGAGTGTCACAACTAAATGCAGCGCAGCCAAAAAATAACTATTTTTAATTGAAAAATAAAATGTTTACTTTCTACATAGAAGGATAGTGCCACATAGTCTTGTAAGCCCTCGATCACTTGAGGGTGTCTGAATTTGCACATGAAGATGATCATGTGGTTGCTGAGCATCATCTCCTTCTCTGCTTTATTCATACCTCTTAATTATTTTGGTGTTTGTATTGCCTTGGCTATATATCCCAACCCAGTGTTTTGGTCACAGAGTTCTTCTTTCTATCACTCAAGATACATTTTGGAGTGCTAGAAGACAGTGAATTAACTGCCTCATGAGCACCTCAGGCCGGGAAAAATGGAAGGGTATGTGCTCTGGACAAGTTCAGACCAGCGCTCTAGTCCCAGCTCTGTCTCTTATCAGTTGTGTGGACTTGGGTCCATCCCCAAACTCTGGGAGCCTCAGGTGAAGTGGCTTTTGTAGGGCTAGTGGCATGTAGCTAAAGCACCTGGCACAGTGCCTGGACCACACTGAGACTTTACACAATATCTGTTTTTACTATGATTATGATTATTTTGTTCCCAGAGGATACCACCTACCCTGATGAAGTTTTAACTCCAGGAGATGTCAGAGAATCTGTGCCATTCTTGGACATAGAACACTAAACCAGTCCAAAATGCTGTTTAGAAAGAATCTATCATTTCCACTACTGAATCATATTTTGAGTGTGGGGGTAGTGTTTTTTAGCTGAATGAAATTCACATAGTCTAGAATTTGGTTCTGAGACTAACGCTTCCTTCCTTCCAAGCTGCTCTTTCATTTACATAACTCCTAGATTTGTTTTGCCTTGGAGAAGGAAACCCACTGCAACCCACTCCAGTGTTCTTTCCTGGAGAATCCCAGGGACGGTGGAGCCTGATGGGCTTCCATGTATGGGGTCGCACAGAGTCGGACATGACTGAAGTGACTTAGCAGCAGCAGAAGAGACTTGCCTAGTGGCCCAGTAGCTATGTGGCTGAGAATCTGTGCTCCAAATGCAGTGGGCCTGGGTCCCATCCCTGATCAGGGAACTAGACCCCACTCCACACACCACAAGTAAAAGATCCTATATGCCACAACTATATCATTCCTTATGCTTTAAATAAAGAACTCTCAGGCTGCATGGAAATTCAAGGACCCTGGATGCCAAAGACAAGACCAAGAATAGCCAAATAAATAAAGAACTTGCGTAAGCTTCATTAGGCCTGGGAAGAATTGCTGGAGGAACACTGGGACATCACTGGCTTGGGCCCTCTGTTCCTCATCTTTCAAAGCTGTGATACCCAGGATCTCCGATAGCTCACAGAAGGGGTGGGGTGGGGTGGGGCTGGGATGGGGGTGGGGCTGAGGGGGAGGGGGTGGGTGTGGGGAGAAGCCTGATGGGGTGTTCTACAGTCCTCATTCACAGTCCACATCTTCGTATCTATCAGAGCCTGACAGTCCTCCCTTTACTGAACTGTGTCCACAAGCCTCCAAACAAAGTTTCACCTCTTACAGTTCGGCAGGGGAGAAGTCCAGGAATTGAGCGCATGGGTGCCGCTTTGTGTCGCCATCTTCACTGCCCCATGCCTCGTTAGCACTCGGCACTCTGCCAGGACTGGAGTTAGGGCCTAGGTTTCCTTCATTTACAGAATCAAGTAATCGCTTATCTTACAGAATGCCTTAGATCAAGGTATATGGAAGAAATCAGCCTAAGAGAATTTTAGGAACCGTCCCCTGCCGATCACAGAGATGAGACTTTGGGCGTACTCTTTGTTACAGGACGGGGGAATGGTCCCTCGAGACCACATTCAGGTCCTCACCTTGCCTTCAGCTCAGTCCTGGGAATCCACTCCTAGCCACACAAATGCACTGAACATCAGTCCGAGCTCTTCCCACCAGCTCGGAAGTTTTGCGGAGACACTTCCGGCTATGGCTGCCCTGTGCAAGATCTCTGGGGGATGATGGAAGGACCAGGGCTCTGTGGGGACCCTGTCGTTCAGTGTTCAGCGGTCCCTGGGTAATCCTTTAGGGTCCTCACCATGCCGTCTGTTAGAGTCCGGGACTCTTCGCCCTACGGACTTGAGTCCTCCAGCCCCCAAACCAAGCCCTCACCTCTCCGAGTCCCTAGTGGGGAGTCAGGGCACTGCTCTGAGCATCTCTCCTTGACAGGAGGAGCGCCACTCTGTGAGCCTTCCTCCTTGGTGGCAGAGACCCTCTCATTAGCACTGATGGGCCTCATCTTCCCGGTGGTGATGGCCAAGACGCCACCCTCCTAAGAACTGGGGTTTCCATCCTGATAGAAAAAGTCCTTCCCTCGCTGAGACCAGACAGAAATGAAGAGGCTTCTCATCCCTATAACTCTGCCTGGAACCTCTGGGGTTAAGAATAGGGGCAGGGGTCTGCAAAGCCTCCTCATTTGTGGGTCTAGTGATACTTCTTCTTCACTCAGGGGTCTCACCATGATCCTAGCCAGTCCTGGGACCTGACCTTCCAACCTGAGATTCTTCCTCCTCTGAACCGAGGCCATTCTTCTTAGAGTCAGATTTTGACCTCACAGAGAAGTACAAGGCTTCTAAGAGGGAATGTCCTGTCTGGGCATTCTAGGCCTGAGAGCAAGTTTGGGCAGGTCTCTGAGTGACCTGTATTTTAGGGTGGTTGTCTCTCCAGTCCTCACTTATGGGGGCCCAAATTTTGTCTATCTCTTGGATTAAAAGATTCCTGGGGAAAACCACATCCCTGCAAACTCTTGAGCAGTGTCCCTAATGCAAACCTTACAGTTTCATGTCCCAGACTGGACCTGAGATGGGGAAAATAACACAGAAGGCAGGGGGCAGGATGGGGTGTGCTCCCAGAAAGAAATGCTGACCCATCCTTTCAAAAGTCAGGGTCAGTCTCTTTTCATGACTTGTTTTAATGATTTACAGGCATACTTTTAAAACATTGTACTGCATGGAATCATGATTCACAAATACAGTGTTTCGATACAAACTGAAAGTTTATGGTAACCATGCATTGAATGTGTCTATGGCACCATTTTCCCAGCATCATGTATTCACTTGGGGTCCCTTTTCCACATATTGTTCATTCTTTAAATATTTTAAACTCTTTCCTTATTTTATTTCTTATGGTGCTCTGAAAAGTTGTCTTTGTTACTATTATAACTTTACAACATTTGTAAATTAAGATATGTGCAATTTTTAGACATCTTCTAATAAGTGTACAATAAGATTCACAACTTTTATAAGCACTGGGAATCCCCCAACTTCCTAATGATTTACTTTATAGCAGTTTTCACTTTATTGCAGTGATCCAGAACCCAACTCACCATATCTGAGATATGAGTACAATTTTAAAGGAAAAAAGCCATCAAAGATGGTTTTGTGCTATTCTGATTGAGGTTATCTGACACTGCACAGAGAGATGATCTGACTGTCCCTGTCATCTCTTTCTCTTCCTTATTCCTGTCATTTCCGGAGGTAGCCTTCAAGGCTTTGTGCCTGAAGAAGTGCATTGTAATATATCCAGAGTCCTTACTTTTATCCCAAGATACATTTGAGTGGTAAGGAACACAGCTCTGCTGTAGGACAAGAGTATAACAGCATAGGATCTAGAGTAATTAAAAGAAGAATCTAATTCCAGGCCTATCAGTCACGAGTGTTCCCCAGCAAGGGCTCACTGCCTGATGCACATGGAAGCGAAGATTATGGAACGGGCTTTTGAGAGAAAAACTTTAATCCAAGGTGGAGTAGCAAGAAGACAGGAAGTCGGGCTCTCAAATCTGTCTCCTCAAGCCAGAGTTTGGGGTAAAATTAAAGGGTTTAGGAGAACTGCAAACTTGGAAGCTAATTGGCTAGTCTTGAATTAGTTCATGTGAGCTATTCATGCTGCTAGAAGCCAAATTGTCCCTATTGAAGGACTTCATACAGTTCTCCCATGGCAACATGCCTACTCTGAGAGTTGCACAGACTGAACCCTCTTGGTTCAGGGCTCATCCTGGAAACAGGGGCTCCTTTTTTGCACTTGTATAGTGCTGCCTCTAAAAATAACTCAAGGTTTGATTAATCGATAACCTGTTTTAAGGAGGAAAAACCAGTTTAAACTGGTCAGTGCTTTATGTTTCAATCCCCCCATTTCTCTTTGTACATTCTTCAAGCTTGTGGGAAACCATCCTCAATTTGGTAAATGAATCTCAAATTGTGTAGAAAATGATAATCCCAGGTCACAGATTTTGTACCAACAGGACTGGAGTGTTATATAAGCACTGACAGCATTGAATTAATTGGTATTTAAGAAAGGTGATTATCAGAGGCTTTGTTACCTTCACATGTGTCTTTACAGGATATTGCTTTAAATGTGGCATTTTGGTGGCTGCATGGAATTTATCACTACTGGGTCAGCTGTCTTGGCTTTTCCTGGCCACTCATCAGCCCAACCTGAGCTCTGCAGTTGAATGATTAATTTCTTCTACTGTATGGCTCTTTCAAAATTAGTTTACATTTTGGCCAGCAAACAGAGCCTGGACCACCTGCGTTTAACCAATGCTTGCTGCCTCTTCCTAGCCTTCACGGATTGCAGTCGACATCAACCAGCACTCTTATCAGGAACTTGATGTCTCTGGATGAGGCAGAAATGTTGGCTTCCCCCAGAAAACCCTTGCTTTCATGGGAGCTGGAGGAAGGCCTTCAGGGCTTGTCTTTCTGTGGCTCAGAGTGCTTTGTTCCTTTCTAGGCAGAAAATGGGCAAACTAGAGGCACTGTCCCTTAATTTAGGACCCAATTCCATCTCCTAGGTTGGTTTCTGGGAGGAGTTGGCTGTATCAATTCCCTGGAGAAACCACTGAGAAGAATGGACAGTCTCAAAGGTGACCAGCTTGGATCTGAGGGTTCACTTAAAGAACCCTGAAAGTTTTCCATTACATGTGGTTATCAAACTGTAGCTTGAAAGGCACACGTGCTACCCAGCTTCCAAGGAATCTGTCCCACCAGTTCCAAGACTGGAGCCCATTTGGTCACAGGCTCCCAAAATTTCTGCCACCCCATGTGATGAGGAGAAGCTTGTCCTCAAAGAGAATCCTATGGAAGTTCAGGCTCTGTCACACTCTCCACATAGAGAAACTTACCTAGTGAGGAGGAGGCTGAGATATTGATTGCATGACATTGAAGAATGTGAAAGAGGAAGCTGTCTTAGACTCAGGCAGAGCTAACTTTCAAAGAGCAACTGAGGAGCACACATGTTTAAACACCATTTTCCTCACTTCCTTTCTGCCCTTGCTGGGGTTAAATCTTTCTGGTTAGTGACTGTGCCACGTGGAAAGCCCACATCTACAACTAATATATATACATATATATATATATATATATATATATATATATATATGCATACATAAATAGCAATAACCGAAAAACACCTACTGTATAACACAGGGAACTCTACCCAATAATCTGTAGTAATCTGTTTGAGAAAAGAATCTGAAAATGAGTGAATATGTGTATGTATAACTGAATCACCTTGTTATACACCTGAAACTAACACATTTTAAATTAATTATACCCCAACAAAATGAAATAGAAAAATAATACAACCGTACCATCCAGCAATCATACTCCTGGGCATATATCCTGAGAAAATCATAATTGGAAAAAGGAACAATCACCCCAATGTAAATTGCAGCAATATTTACAATACCCAAGACAGGGGAGCAACCTAAATATCCATCAACAGAGGAGCAGATAAACACGTGGTCCAGAAATACAAAGGAATATTACTCAGCCACATGAAAGAATGCCATTTGCAAGAACATGAATGGACCTAGGGATTGTCATACTAAGTCAAGTAAGTCAAACACAACTCTACCCCTCATCTGTGGAATCTAGTTTAGAAAAGTGATAAAATGAACTTATTTACAAAACAGAAAACTTACGGATCCTCAAAATGAACTTATGGATACTAAAGGGGAAATGTAATGAGGGATGGATAAATTAGGAGCTTGGGATGAACTCACACACAAACTATATATAAAAGAGATAACCAATAAGGACGTCCTGCATAGCACAGGGAACTCGAATTGATATTCTGTGAGGCCTATATGAGAAAAGAAACAGAAAATGAATTTATATATGTATAACTGAATTACTTTGCTATATGCCTAAAACTAACACAACATTGTAAATCAACTATACTCCAATAAATTTTCAAAAATAGTCTACCTGGGCATATATCTGAAGAAAACCATAATTTGAATAGGAACAAGCACCTCCATGTTCACTGCAGCACTGTTTACAATAGCCAAGACATGGAAACCACCTACAGGTCCATCAACAGATGAGAAAGACGTGATACCTGAATACAATGGAAGCATACTCAGCCATAAAAATGAATCAAATATTGCCATTTTTGGCAATATGGACGACCTAGAGATTTTCATCCTGAGTGAAGTAAGCCAGACAAAGACAAATACCACAGTATACTGCTCACAGGTGCAATCTAATTTTTTAAAATGACACAGATGGACTTATTTACAAAACAGAAACAGACTCACACAATTTGAAAACAGATTTATGGTTACCATAGGGGAACTTTGTGAGGAGGGATACATTAGAAACTTGAGATGAACATACACACACACAACCAGTATAGAAAATAGATAACCGAACAGGACCTCATATATAACAAAGGGAACTCTACTCAATATTCTGTAATAGCCTATATACAGAATCTGGATTCCAGAAAGAATCTGGAAAAGATTGAATATCTGTGTAACTGAATCACTTTGCTGCACAGCTCAAACTAACACAAGACTGTAAATCAACAAATATCCAATAAACTTAAAAAAAAAAAAAAAGAATTTCCATCTGTAACAATTCCGCTGTGCTGCCACCTTAGGCAAGGGGGAAAAACCCCATCACCTCCATAAAGCAATGTTTCCAGTCCAGGAGCAAGATGTTTTATCTCCCAATTCAGAGGATCCTCATTCATTATAGGTTGAAAAAGTTTCACCACATTTATCCAATAGCCAACTCCTATTAGCCAATCCCAACACATTAAACAGTCAGACACAGACAAACATAGGCAATTAAATCCAAAGGCCTGGAACCTTAACCCAGTGTTCAGAGCTCTAACCCAATCATTTGAGCACCTCAGTAGCTCTAACCTCTGGCACTGTCCTCTTAGGTGGGTCTCTCAACCACGACTGTAGCCTTAGGATTCTAATCAGACAGAAGAAACTCTCCTAGGTGGGACTCTAACCCACAGTGTTGTTGTCGTTCTTCAATCAATCAGTCATGCCTGACTCTGCTTCCCAAAGGACTGCAGCATACCAGGCTTCCTTGTCCTTCACTTTTCCCTTGGGTTTGCTCAAACTCATGTCCATTGAGTCAGTGATGCCATCCAACTGCCTCATCCTCTCTAACACACAGTTCTGATGACATTATTAGACTACAAGCACATTATAATTTCATATAGCACATTTAGTTCCAGGTACATTTTAACAAGTTTACTCACCCCAAAGATGTCTGGTCCAGGAGCTGTTTCCTTCCTTAAAAGGGAAAGGAGCCCAAGAAGCCAGAGGATCCCAGAGCACCATGGCTAGGAAAGAGGAACCCAAGAACCAACTCTAGACAAACCCAGTGTAGGTGGCCACTCAGGGTTGGTGTTGAAGGCCCACCAGGGGCTACAGTGTATCAAGCAGATTGTCACAAGTCCTAAATCTCAACTAGGCTGTCCAACTCACTGAACATGGGCTCACTGCCCAATGCTCAGAGAAGTCAATACTTATGGCAAGAGCTTTAGAGAAAAGAGCTTTACTGCAAGGCCAACGAATGCAGGAGGCAAGGTATCAAATCTCTCTTCAATCCAGGAGCCTGGGTGCAATCTAAGGGGTCATGGGAATTTCTAACTTGGAAGCTAATTGGCTAGTCTTGAATTAGTCCATATCAGCAACTCAGGTTACTGAAAGCCAGGTTTTCCTTATTGAAGGACTTCTCACTTTGTAAAAGGCCCTCGGGGCAACATTTCTCTTCTCTGAGTTTTGCAGACTGAAGACCTTGGCTTCGGGCTCATCCTGAGGTCCAGTGTTCCTTCTTGGACACATGTAGTTCTTTCTTTGTATGATGACTCAAGGTGTGATTAATCAACAATCTCAACAATCTATTTTGAGAAGGTAAAACCAGTTTAAGCTGGTCAATTGTTTCACATGCTGTTTCACTAGCCCCTTGAATTACAGCACATTACCCAAACTCCAAGACCAAGAAAATCACAGTGAACTAAAATGTTGCCTAGCAAGGACAATCGATTAATATTCACACCATAGGTTATAACATAGAATGTGCTTAAGGTAGACTCTTTCCCAGTTGGAAACAACTCAACGTTCTTAGAATTTTCGTCACTGACCAGTATCTTCCATCCCAGCTACCCTTTCATCTAAATAATGAGTATTGCCACGTATTTCAGTTCAGTTCAGTTCAGTCGCTCAGTCATCTCTGACTCTTTGCGACCCCATGAATCGCAGCACGCCAGGCCTCCCTGTCCATGTATTTAACTAGCAACAAAAAATCTAGAACTTGCCTAGAATTGGCCCAATTACACACAAGAGAAAATAATCAAGTACCTCCTTAAGGAGAGGTCTCTGGCTCCCTCAACCCAGGGTAAAGGTCACCAGGTCAGGAGACTGTGGATTCTCTGAGGCCCTCCATGTGCAGATCTGGCTGTGCTCATCACTCCCACTGTCTCTCTAGCCCACCAGGCAACTTGACTTAAAATGACCGCTCACTGACCGCTCTGCATTTTCCTAAAGCTCCAAACCTAGACAGTGTATTAAAAAATGGAGACATCAGTTTGCTGACAAAGGTCCCTATAGTCAAAGCTACTGTTTTTCCAGCAGTCGTGTATGGATGTGAGAGTTGGGCCAGAAAGATGGCAGAGCACTGAAGAATCGATGCTTTCAAACTGTGGTGCTGGAGAAGATTCTTGAGAGTCCCTTGGAAGCAAGGAGACCAAGTCAATCCACCCAAAAGGAAATCAACCCTGAGTATTCATTGGAAGGACTGATTCTGAAGCTGAAGCTCCAATACATTGGCCACCTGATGCAAAAAGGCAACTCATTGGAAAAGACCCTGATGCTAGGAAAGAAAGATTGGGGGCAGGAGAGGACAGGGCAGCAGAGGACAAGATGGTTGGCAGGCATCACTGACTCAATGGACATGAGCTTGAGAAAACTCTAGGAGACAGTGAAGGGCAGGGAGGCCTGTGAGCTACAGTCCACGGGGTCACAAAGAGTGGGACAAGACTTAATGACTGAACAACAACAAGGCTCCAAACTGCCTCACCGCAGGCCATTTACACTTGCTTTCAACTCCAACTGCATGCCCTCTTTACCCCTGCGTTTGACATCTTCATTCAGCAGTGCCCAAACTTTTTGGCACTAGGGACTGGGTCTGTAAAAGACAATTTTTCCACAGACTGGGAGTGGGGGATGGTTTTGCGGCAAATCAAGCACATTACATTTATTGTGAACTTGATTTCAAGTCTAAATGTTGGTGCTGATCTCACAGGCGGGACTGGTCCAAGACCTGAATGGTGGGGACTGCTGCTTTTGGTCATAGAGAGTATCTCACCATATTTTTATGTAATAGTACCTCCTCGATTCTAAAATCCAATGGGCAGCGGCTAGATCTTGTTTTGGTGGTGGTTGTTGTTCCATGTTTTGAAAAAAGAAAAAAAAATAGTCCACAGTACTAGTAAACATTCCAAAAGGCTCATTCTCAGAACTTCCCGGTGATCCAGAGGATAAGACTCCCTGCTCCCACTGCAGGGGGCAGGAGTTTGATCCTGGTTGGGGAAGGTCCCTCATGCTGCACATACCCCTGCACCCCAAAAAAGAGCTCCTTCTCAATTAATAATTGTGAAATAAATAAGAGAATAAGCATGTGGCCTAATCCATTAGAATTTGTCTTCAGTTCAGTTCAGTTCAGTTACTCACTCGTGTCCGACTCTTTGTGATCCCATGGAATGCAGCATGCCAGGGCTTTCTGTCCATCACTGACTCCCACAGTTTACTCAAACTCATGTCCATTGAGTCGGTGATGCCATCCAACCATCTCATCCTCTGTCATCCCCTTCTCCTGTCACCTTCAATCTTTCTGAGCATCAGGGTCTTTTCTTTTGAGTCTTTGCACTTTGCTCTTCACATCAGGTAGCCAAAGTATTGGAGTTTCAGCTTTGGCATCAGTCCTTCCAATGAATATTCAGAACTGATTTCCTTTAGGGTGGACTGGTTAGGTCTCCTTGCAGTCCAAGGGACTCTCAAGAATCTTCTCCAACACTACAGTTCAAAAGCATCAATTCTTTACTGCTCAGCTCTCTTTACAGTCCAATTCTCACATCCATACATGACTACTGGAAATACCATAGCTCTGAATAGATGGACCTTTGTTGGCAAAGTAATGTCTCTGCTCTTTAATATGCCATCTAGGTTGGTCATAACTTTTCTTCCCTGGGCCTTTATTCCCTGGTGACTCAGATGGTAAAGCATCTGCCTGAAATGCGGGAGACCCGGGTTCAATCCCTGGGTCAGGCAGATCCCCTGGAGAAGGAAATGCCAACCCACTCCAGTACTCTTGCCTGGAAAATTCCACGGACAGAGGAGCCTGGTAGGCTACAGCCCATGGGGTCACAAAGAGTTGGACACGACTGAGCGACTTCACTACACTTCACTTCAGGATGGTCATAACTTTTCTTCCCTGAAGCAAGTGTCTTTTAATTTCGTGGCTGCAGTCACCATCTGCAATGATTTTGGAGTCCCCCAAAATAAGTCTGTCAATGTTTCCACTGTTTTCCCATCCATTTGCCATGAAGTGATGAATTTATCTTACATTCCTAAATAATATAAACAAATCCAATTGTATAACATAATTTTTTAGAGGAAAAAGCAACATTCCATGGTATGTGTACACCATATATATATCCATTCATCGATCAAAGGACATTTAGGCTGCTTCCCTGTCTCGGTTATTGTGAAAAATGGTGCAACAAATATGGGAATACTAATATATCTTGGAGAGTCTAATTTTAACTCCTTTGGATAGATACCCAGAAGTGGTTTGCTGAATCATATGGTAATTCAATTTTTAATTTTTTGAGGAACCTCAATACTGTTTTCCACAGAGGATTTACCCATTGACATTCTCACTAACAGTATAAAAGAGCTCTTTTCTAAATTCTTGCACTTAATCAGCTTACTCTCTACTGGAGAGAGAGCAAGGCAATCAAAATTTCAAATTATTGTTGTGGTAAAAACATTTAACATTAAATCTACCCTTAAAATTTTAGGCACACAGTACAGTACTGTTAAAAACAGGTGCACTGTTTCACAGAGAATCTCTGGTATTTATTCGTTTTGCATAACTGAAACATTTTACCAAGTGGAAAGCAACTGCCCATTTCTCCCTCCTGTGGCCCCTCTGTGTTTCTATGTGATTAAGAATTTTAGATACCTCATATAAATAGAAGGATGCAGCATTTGTCCTTCTGTGACTGGCTTAGCTCATTTAGAATAATGTCCCTGTGGTTTCTCCATGTTGTCCCATATAACAAAATTTCTTTCATTTGTAAGGAGAAATTATAGCTCATTGTCTGTGTCTACCACATTTTCTTTATCCATTTATCTGTTGGTAGATATTTGGGTTGTTACCATATACTGGCTATTGTAAATAATGGTGCAATGAACACAGGAGTGAAGATGTCTCTTTGAGATACTGATTTCACTTCCTTTGGTGGGTTTGGTTTACACAAAACCCCCATGCAGTCCAAACCCTCTGTATTCTTTTGACCCTGCCCACATGTAACTACTAATAACCTACTGTTGACTCAAGACTTACTGATAAACAGTCAATGCATATTTTGTATACTATAAGTATTTTCTGCTGTATACTTATGCTAAAGTAAGCTAGAGACAACGAAATGTTATTAAGAAAATCATAAGAGAAAATATATTAATGGTACTGTGTTTATCAATACTACAGTAGTACAGCATCCATTTACAAGAATTGTCTGTCAGTACCTACATCTATTTTGTCTTACTGACACAAAAGACTATAGATACAAGACACTATATATCAAAACTGAAAACTTAATGTGAAAAGAAATTCATATTTAGTTACAGGTATAATGATTCAAGCATTGATCAGGAAGAAGCAGAAATATAATTGCTTTATAGTAGCCTAGTGGGGCTTTTGTGGTGGCTCAGAGGGTAAAGCAACTGCCTCCAATGCGGGAGACCCGGGTTCAATCCCTGGGTTGGGAAGATCCCCTGGAGAAGGAAATGGTAACCCACTCCAGTATTCTTGCCTGGAGAATCCCATGGACGGAGGAGCCTGGTAGGCTACAGTCCACGGGGTCACAAAGAGTCGGACAGGACTGAGCGACTTCACTTTCACTTTCACTTTCAGTGTACTTGATAGGATTGCTTCATGGTAGCTGAGAATATACAGTAATGAATGAATCACTAAAATTTTTTATATCATACACAACTATGGTCATATTTATAATAGAGTACTGATAACATTGTGACTTCAAGAGAAAACACCTGTGATGACAGGCTGATATGTGTTTATGTTTATCCATTTACAAGAGAGAGGTGGGACACAAGAGAGAGGTAGTACAATAATATAGTTCTTTGAAAGTAAATCATAAAACAGAAAAAATGAAAATATTATTACTTTTATATTAAATGTCACTCACCTTCTGCCTATGTAATGGTAGGCTATCCACTTCAATACAAGTCTTGCACGCTATGTTCTACTGGATGATTACTTAGGTGGTGGTGTTGATGATGGTGATGATGACACAGGAGCATCTCATAGAGTCCTTGGCATACAGTTATTGGCTCTTAGCAAACAGACACTCACACACATACTCAGCAGATGAGTTGATTACCCATATGGCATGACGATTAGTTACTACTCATTGAGTGGAAGTGGATCATCATGAAGGTCTTCGTTCCCGACTCCTTCTTGCTGAGTAGGCTGAGGAGGAGGAGGAAGAGGAGGGCCTGACCTTGATGAGTGGCACAGATGGAAGAACAGAGGAGGTGGAAGGGAAGGCAAGAGAAGCAGACACACTCAGTGTACCTTTATGGAAATACATTGTAATTTTTGTCCAAACATTTTTAGTTTTCATTTCTCTAAAAATGTTTCTGTGTATTATCAGCCCTCCTTCCACCACTTGCTTTTGCTTCAGTGCCCAGATCACAGAAGGGTCCATGCCATACAAGAGTCAAAAGCAGTCTTGAGTCCTCTGAACACTTCTGCCAGATTGTCTAATGTCAATTTGGTTTCTGACACTGCTTCTTCTGCATCTTGTTCCTCATCATCCAGCTCTGGTTCAGAACCACTCATCTCCATCAAGTCATATTCTGTTAATTCCCCTGCCGCTCTCCCAACTTTGCATGCCATGTCCACAGTCTCTTTCATGATTTCCTCGACTGACTCTGTCACAAATCCTGTGAAGGCATGCACAACACCTGGACTGTTTTCTTTAGCGGGAATTTATTGTTTTGGTCTTTGGTGTTTTTTTTCTTTTTTTGGTCACAACAATCACATCTTCAGTCATGTAATCCTTCCAGACTTCATGATATTCTATCAGGGTTCTCTTCTATACCACTGACAATAGAGTACCCTATGTAAGAAGCCTGAAAGGTCCTTTTGATCCTCTGATCTATAGAGATGGAGCTCTAAGTCCTCTGACTTAGAGATGTTGTGTTTAGAGGAAAGGAGACCACTTTGATTCCTTTGGTGTTGAACTCACGGGGTTCTTGGTGGCCAAAGGCATTATACAATATCAAAAGAATTTTAAAAGGCAGTCCCTTACTGGCAAGGTACTTCCTGAATTCAGGAACAAAGCACTGACAGAACCAATCCCCCTCAAGGGTTCATGCTGTCCAGCCTTCTTGTTGTACAACCGAAACACTGGGAGATGGTGTTTATTGTTTCCCTTTAAGGCTCAGGGTTAGCAGCTCTATAGGTCAGGGGACCTGATCATTTGCACAAAACCCTGATGACATTTGCACAAAATCATAAAATTAGCCTATCTCTTTCTGTCTCAAATCCTGGAGCTCATTTCCCTTCCTTACCAATGGATGTACTTTGGGGCATTTCATCCAGAACAGGGAATTTCATCTGCCTTAAAACCTGTCTAGACAGATCTCCTTTCTCCTCAGTGATTTTCTTTTGAAAATCTTATTCGAGTATATTTAATTTACAACGGAGTGTTAGTTTCAGGTATATTGCAAAGTGAATCAATTATTCATACCCATATATGCATTCTTTCAGAGAGTCTTTGGTCATATAACTTATCACAGAATATTGAGTTTCCTGCTCTATACAGTAGATCCTTGTTGGTTATCTACCTTATATACAATAGTGTGTATATGTTCATCCCAAGCTCCTGATTTACCTCTCCTTGCCACATTTTCTCTCGTTTCCTCTTTGGTAACCAGAAGTTTGCCTTTGATATGTGTTCAGTCTGTTTCTATTTGCTAAAGAAGTTCATTCGTGTAATTAAAAAAAAAAAGAAAACTATATTTCCAGATGAGAACAAGATGGCAGAGGTATAGGTGGATGTGGAGTACATCTCTCTCCATGGATACATCAGGAATACACCTTCAGACACAGAAGTGCATGCAGAACATCAACTGAGAGTGAACAGGAGTACCTGACCAGCAGAAAAGAATATCTAGAACCACGCCAAACTCGATAGGAGGAAGGAACTAGGGGGGAAAACAGGGGTGTTAGTAGGACTGGACCTGCCCTCAGCGGGTGGGGGCACTGAAGGAAGGTTTGATCCCAACATCGGGGCAACTGTCTGAGTCAGAGAGGAAACATTAAGGCTGAGAGTGGAACAGCTGATCTGTGGCAGCTTAAATGGGTTGAGAACGACAATCCTTGCCGCTGCCACACACACCCCGAACTGGGACACAGGTCCCCTAGAAGGCACAATGGCTGGGAGCTGGAGTTTAGGGACTGTGGAGCAATCTCATGGCGAGAGCTGCTCTTGACTGTGGAGAGAACAACTGAGGTGATGTGAGACAGGAGATTGTGGTGGGCAATGCCTGTGGAGGAAAGACAGGCAGCCGTGGAAGTAAGGCGATACTACTGAGTCACATGTAGAGGGTGGCTGCTGCTGCTGCTAATTCACTTCAGTCATGTCCAACTCTGTGTGGCCCCGTAGATGGCAGCCCGCCAGGTGCCCTGTCCCTGGGATTCTCCAGGCAAGAACACTGGAGTGGGTTGCCATTTCCACCTCCAATGCATGAAAGTGAAAAGTAAAACTGAAGTCGCTCAGTCGTGTCCGAGTCTTAGAGACCCATGGACCGCAGCCTACCAGGCTCCTCCGTCCATGGGATTTTGCAGGCAAGAGTACTGGGGTGGGGTGCCAGTGCCTTCTCTGGACTAACCCTAGTGAGTATCAAATAGTGAGAACTCACACAGAAGAAACCACCTGAATACAAGAACCAGCATCACCCAACCACCTGTAGCACCCTGAGCAGGACACTTCATCTAAACAACAAACAAATCAAAAAGACAAACCCAATCATCAGCAGACAGGATTACCAACCTTACCCAGCCTTGCCCATCAGAGGAAAAACAAACAAACAAGAAATCTAAGCACAAAACTCACCATATACAAGGTTACACAAACCACTGGACCAACATAGGAGGGCATGAATCAAAAGGAAGAAAGAATTCAGCCTTGAAGCCTGGGAAAAGGAGACTTCAAACACAATAAGTTAAAAAAAAAAGAAAAAGCAGAGAAATACTACAGAAGTGAAGGAACAAAGCAGAAACACAGAAGTCCAAATAAATGAGGAGGAAATAGTCAAACTACCTGAAAAAAATAATTCAGAATAATGAGAGTAAAGATGATCAAAACCCTTGAAAACAAAATGGATAAAATTCAAATATCAACCAACAAAGTCCTATAAGAATCAAAGAATTAGCATACTGAAACAAACAAGACAATTACTGAAATTAAAATATGCTGGAAGGAATAAAGAGCAGAATATCTGAAGCAGAAAAAGGAATCAGTGAGCTGGAAGATAAAATGGTGGAAATACATTCTGAAGAGCACAATAAAGTAAAAGTAATGAAAAGAACTGAGGATAGTCTCACGCACCTCTGGGACAATATCAAACGTACCAACAGTCGAATTATAGGGGTCCCAGAAGAAGAAGAGAAAAAGAAAGGGTAGAAGAAAATTTTGCAAGAGATTATATTTGAAAATTTCCCTCACATGGAAAAGGAAATAGCCAATCAAGTCAAAGAGGTGTAGAGTCCCATACAGGATAAATTCAAGGAGAAACATGCCAAGATACATACTAATCACACTAACAAAGGTTAAACACACAAAAACGAATATTAAATGCAATAAGGGAAAAGCAACACGTAACATTCAAGGTAAACCCCATATGTTTAATAGCTGATCCTTCAGCAGAAACTCTGCAGGCCTGATGGGAATGGCAAGAAATATTTAAAGTACTGAAAAGGGAAAATCTACAACAAAGAGTACTGTACCTGGCAAGGATCTCATTCAAGATTGATGGAGAAATAAAAAGCTTTTCAGACAAGCAAACGTTAAGAGAATTCAGTACCAGCAAACCAGCTTTACAACAAGCGTTAAAGGGACTTATACAGTCAAGAAATACAAGAGAAGAAAAAAGGTCTACAAAATCAACCCCAAACAATGAAGAAAATGGCAATAGGAACATATATATCAATACTTACCTTAAATGTAAATGGATTAAAGGCTCCAACCAAAAGACACAGAATGGCTGAATGGACATACAAACAAGACCCATATATATGCTGTCTACAAGTAACACACCTCAGACCTAAAGACATATATAGACTGAAAGTGAGAAAATGGAAAATGATTCCATGCAAACGGGAAGCAAAAGAAAGCTAGAGTAACAATCCTCATGTGAGACAAAACAGACCTTAAAATAAAGAAGTTTACAAGAGATAAGAAAGGACACTACATAATGATCAAGGGGTCAATCCAAGAGGAAGATGTAATGATTGTAAATATCTATGCACCCAACATAGGAGCACCTCATACATGAGACAAACACTAACAGACATAAAACGAGAAATTGAAAGTAGCACAAACATAGTAGGAGACTTTAACACCCCACTCACACCAACGGACAGATCATCAACAGGAAATTAATAAGGAAGCACAAGTCTTAAATGACAAATTCGATGAGATGGATCTCATTGACATTGTCAGGACATTCCATCCAAATGCAGAAGAATACACCTTCTTCTCAAGGGCACATGGAACATTCTCTAGCATAGACCACATCGTGGGGCAAAAATCAAACCTCAGTAAATTTAAGAAAACTGAAATCATATCAAGCATCTTCTCTGGCCACAGTGCTATGAGACTATATATGAATTACAAGAAAAAAACCGTAAGAAACAATAACACATGGAGATTACACAACACGTAAATATCCAACAGGGTACTTAAGAAAGCAAAAGAGAAAACGAAAAATTTCTAGAAACAAATGACAATGGAAACATGACAACTCAAAACCTATGGGATGCAGCAAAAGTAGTTCTAAGAGGGAAGTTTATAGCAATACAATCCTACCTCAAAAAACAAGAAAAACATCAGACAGACAATCTAACTTTACACCTAAAACAACTGGAAAAGAAGAACAAAAAATATCCCGAAATTAGTAAAAGCAAAGAAATCATAAAGATCAGAGCAGAAATAATTGAAAAAGAATGGAAAGAAACAACAGTAAATACTAATAAATGTAAAAGCTGGTTTTTTGAGAAGATAAAATTGACAAACCTTTAGCTAGACTCATCAAGAACGAAAGGGAGAAGAATCAAATCAAACAAATTAGAAATGAAAATGAGAGGTTACAACAGATAATGTAGAAATAGAAAGGATTATAAGAGGCCATTGAACAACTGTATGGCAATAAAATGGATAACCTGGAAGAAATGGACACATTCTTAGAAAATTCAATCTTCCAAGACTGAAAAGGAAGAAATAGAAATTATGAACGACCCAGTTACAAGCACTGCAATTGAAGCTGTGATAACAAACCTTCCAAAAAACAAAAGCCCAGGACCAGATGACTTCACAGGAAAATTGCATCAAACATTTAGAGAAGAGCTAATGCCTATACTTCTAAAACTCTTTCCAAAAATTGCAGAGCAAAGAACACGTCCAAGCTCATCCTACAAGGCCACTATCACCCTGATACCAAACCAGAAAAAGACAACACCAAGAAAGAAAACTACAGGCCAATATCAGGGATGAATATAGGTGCAAAGTCCTCAACATAATTTTAGCAAACAGAATTCAGCAACACATCAAAAAGCTCATACACCATGATCAACCTGGGTTTATTTCAGAGATGCAAGAATTCTTCATTATACGCAAATCAATCAATGTGATACATCATATAAACAAATTGAAAGATAAACACCAATGATAATCTCAAGAGATGCAGAAAAAGCCTTTGACAAAATTCAGCACCCATTTATGATTAAAACTCGTCAAAAAATGGGCACAGAAGGAAACTACCTCAACATAGTAAAGGCCATATATGATAACTCTACAGTAAATATCACTGTAAGTGGTTAAAAACTGAAAGAATTCCCCCTACAATCAGGAACACGGCAAGGGTGTCCACTTTCACCATTATTATTCGACATAGTTCTGAAAGGCCTAGCTCCAGCACTCAGAGAAGACAAAGAAATACAAGGAATCCAGATCAGAAAAGAAGTAAAGCCCTCACTGTTTGCAGATGACATGATACTGTACGTAGAAAACCCTAAAGATAGTATCAGAAAATTACTAATACTAATCAGTGAATTTAGCAAAGTTACAGGATACAAAATCAATACACAGGAATCAGTTGCATTTCTATATACTAATAATGAAAAATCAGAAAGGCAGATCAAGGAATCAATCCCACTTACCATTGCAACAAAAAGAATTAAATATCTAGGAATACACTTACCTAAGGAGACAAATGACTGTACACAGAAAATTGTAAGACACTGATGAGAGAAATCAAAGATGACATAAAAAGATGGAGAGACATTCCACGTTCCTGCATAGGAAGAATCAATATTGTGAAAATGACTACATGACCAAACACAATCTACAGATTCAGTGTGATACCCATGAAGTCACCAATGGCATTTTTCACAGAACTAGAACAAAACATTTCACAATGCATATTGAAACATAAAAGACCCCAAAGAGCCAAAGCAGTCTTGAGAAAGAACTATGGAGATGGAGGAATCAACTTTCCCGATTTCAGATTCTACTACAAAGCTACAGTCATCAAGACAGTATGGTACTGGCACAACAACAGAAATATAGACCAATGGAACAAGATAGAAAGCCCAGCAATAAACCCATGCACCTGTGGGTACCATGTATTTGACAAAGGATGCAACAATATACAGTGGGGCAAAGACAACCTCTTCAATAAATGGTGCTGTGAAAACTGGACAGCTACGTGTAAAAGAATAAAATTAGAACACTTTCTAACACCATAGACAAAGATAAGCTCAAGATGGATTAAAGAACTAAATGTAAGCCCAGAAACTATAAAACTCTTAGAAGAAAACATAGGCAGAATTCTCGATGACATAAATCAAGCAAGGTCCTCTATGTCCCACCTCTCAGAGTAAAGGAAATAAAAATAAAAGTAAACAAGTGGGACCTGGTGAAACTTAACAGCTTTTGCACAGCAAAGGAAACTATCAGCAAGGTGAAAAGACAACCCTCAGAATGGGAGAAAATAACAGCAAATGAAACAACTAAGGATTAATTTTAAAAATATAAAAGCAGCTCACACAACTCAATACCAGAAAAACAAACAACCCAATGAAAAAGTGGAAAAAGACCTAAACAGACATTTCTCCAAAGAAGACATATAGGTGGGTAAGAAACACATGAATAGATGCTCAAAATCACTCATTATTAGAGAAACGCAAATCAAAACTACAATGAGCTATCGCCTCACACTAGTCGGAATGGCCATCATCAAAAAGTCTACAAAAAGTAGAGGCTGGAGAAGGTGTGGAGAAAAGGGAATGCTCTTGCACTGCTGGTGGGAATGTAAATTGATACAGCCACTATGAAAGACGATATAAACATTCCTTAAAAATCTAGGAATAAAACCACCATATGACCCAGCAACCCCACTCCCTGGCATATACCCTGAGCAAACCAAAATTGAAAAAGACACATATACCCATTGCTCATTGCAGCACTATCTACAGTATCTAGAACATGGAAGCAACCTAGATGTCCGTCAACAGATGAATGCATAAAGAAGTTGTGGTACATATACACAATGGAATATTACTCAGCCATAAAAAGGAACATATTTGAGTCAGTTCTAATGAGGTGGATGAACCTAGAGCCTATTATACAGAGTGAAGTAAGTCAAAAAGACAGAGATAAATATTGTATTCAAAGGCATATATACAGAATCTAGAAAAATGGTACAGAAGAATTTATTTACAGGTCAGCAATGGAGACCAAGAAAGCTAATGGAGGTGACGGAATTCCAGGTGAGCTATTTCAAATCCTGAAAGATGATGCTGTGAAGGTGCTGCATTCAGTATGCCAGCAAATTTGGAAAACTCAGCAGTGGCCACAGGACCAGAAAAGGTCAGTTTTCATTCCAATCCCAAAGAAAGGCAATGCCAAAGAATGCTCAAACTACCACACAATTGCACTCATCTCACACGCTAGTAAAGTAATGCTCAAAATTCTCCAAGCCAGGCTTCAGCAATACGTGAACCATGAACTTCCATATGTTTAAGCTGGTTTTACAAAAGGCAGAGGAATAAGAGATCAATTTGCCAAAATCTGCTGAATATTTGAAAAGCAAGAGAGTTCTAGAAAGACATCTATTTTTGCTTTATTGACTATGCCAAAGCCTTTGACTGTGTGGATCACAATAAACTGTGAAAAACTCTGAATGAGATGGGAATACCAGACCCCCTGACCTGCCTCTTGAGAAACCTATATGCAAGTCAGGAAGCAACAGTTAGAACTGGACATGGAACAACAGACTGCTTCCAAATAGAAAAAGTGGTATGTCAAAGCTGTATATTGTCACCCTGTTTATTTAACTTCTATGCAGATTACATCATGAGAAATGCTGGGCTGGAAGAAGAACCAGATGGAATCAAGATTGCCAGGAGAAATATCAATAACCTCTGGTATGCAGATAACACCACCCTTATAGCAGAAAGTGAAGAAGAACTGAAGAGCCTCTTGATGAAACTGAAAGAGGAGAGTGAAAAAGTTGGCCTTCACCCCCATTTTCCTAAAGTTCAACATTCAGAAAACTAAGACCATGACATCTGGTCCCATCACTTCATGGCAAATAGATGGGGAAACAGTGGCTGACTTTCTTTTTCTGGGCTCCAAAATCACTGCAGATGGTGATTGCAGCCATGAAATTAAAAGATGCCTACTCCTTGGAAGGAAAGTTATGACCAACCTAGACATCATATTAAAAAGCAGAGACATGACTTTTTCAAGAAAGGTCCATCTAGTCAAGGCTATGGTTTCTCACATGTACAGATGTGACATTTGGACTATAAAGAAAGCTGAGCACTGCAGAATTGATGCTTTTGAACTGTGGTGTTGGAGAGGACTCTTGAGAGTCCCTTGGACTGCCAGGAGATCCAACCAGTCCATCCTAAAGGAGAACAGTCCTGGGTGTTCATTGGTATGACTGAGTTTGAAGCTGAAAGTCCAATACTTTGGCCACCTGATTCAAAGAGCTGACTCATTTGAAAAGACCCTGATGCCGGGGAAAATGGAAGGCAGGAGGAGAAGGGGGTGACAAGGGATGAGATGGTTGGATGGCATCACCGACTCGATGGACACAGCTTTGGGTGAACTCCAGGAATTGGTGATGGACAGCGAGTCCTGGCATGCTGCAGTTCATGGAGTTGCAAAGAGTTGGACATGACTGAGCGACTGAACTGAACTGAACTGAATGGAGAAACAGTCATAGAGGATAGACTTATGGGCATGGGGAGAGGGGAGGAGAGGGTGAGATGTATGGAGTGCGTAACATGGAAACTTACATTAATGTGTGTAAAATATATAGCCAATGGGAATTTTCTCTAAGTCTCAGGAAGTTAAAATGGGGCTTTGTATCAATCTAGAGGAGTGGGATGGAGAGGAAGATTGGAGTAAGGCTCAAAAGGGAGGGGATATATGTATACCTATGGCTGATTCATGTTGAGGTTGGATAGAAAACAACAAAATTCTGTAAAGAAATTATCCTTCAATTAAAAAAATTATCTTTCCACATGAATGGTGTGATCTCTTTTTCTGACTTCACTTAATATGAAAATCTCAAGGATGTCCTGTCTCCACTTTTGCTCAACATGAGTTCAGAAATACTAGCTGTCCCAATCAGAGACGAGAAAAATAGAAAGGAATCCAAGTTGGAAAAGAAGTGAAACTGGCACTGGTTGCAGATGACATGATACTAGATATAGAAAAGCCGAAAGGTGCTCCCAGAAAACAACTAGAGCTCATCAATGAATTGGTAAATTTGCAGGATACAAAATTAATACCCAGTGATTTTCTTAATGGCATCTGGGAATGCATCTGTTGCCTGTTGATTTTGCGAAAGCTACTTCTCCTATTCTTTTGATAATTTACATCAAACTTCTTTCTAGTGTTGTCAGGCCATCCCTTGCTGCCATTCAATTCTCCAGCTCTAGATCCTTCACCCCCGTTTTGCTTTAGGTTGTCATAATGACTTTGATTTTTCTTCAATCATATCAGAGTCTATAGATATGCCTTGCTTATAGCAATCCTGCACCCATATACAAGCTATATTTTCAACATAAGATAAAAAGATATTTCCCCAAAAGCACAAGGTTTTCACACCTGCTGGTGTAGCTGAAGTGATGGCTTCTTAAATTTCCTGCTCTTTTTCTTACAGTGGTCCTTGTGCTGGATTCATTCATCTTGAAATGGTGGCAACTACAACTGCAGACCCAAACTGTGGTACATAACAAGCAATTCAACTTTTTTGCATAATGTCGTGACTTCTCTCTGCTTCTTGAGAGCACTTCCAGCACCACTAGGGGCACTTCATATGAGTCCTATCATGTTATTCAAGGTTTACAATATCATGGTAAACACAATGAGAACTACCTGAGAACCACTGGTGGTCAGATTTTTGAGATCATAACTTACTACCGAAACTGCTCATCAGGGATGAATAGTGCTATTCATGGTCCATAAGTTGTGTGTGTGCGTGTGCGCATAACTTTTGATAAATTTAAGCTTTTCATATTTGTGTATATTTTATGGTAGTGAGTGATAAAATAGACTAGTATCTACATAAATTTTATGCATTCATGATGCCTTTTTCTTAATCTTTATTTATTACTAGGCTATGTGATTCACCTGTTTTTTCAAGTCATCTCAAATCTCTGAATAGTTTTCAGTGTATTTATTGAAAAAAATTCGTCTATATGTGGACCTGCACAGTTCAAATTTGTGTTGTTCAAGGGTCAACTGCATACAAGGAGGTGGCAATGCTGAGCCGTACGATAGTTACATTTGTGATTTTCTGAGGAACCTCCACACTGTTTTCCATAGTGGCTGTGCCAATTTATATTTCCAGCAACTGTGTACAAGGGTTCCCTGTTCTCAACAGCCTTGCCAAAACATGTTATCACTTGGCTTTTTGATAATAGCTGTGCCAACAGGCATGAGGTGATGTCTTACTGTGGTGTGGATTGTCATCTCCCTGATGGTTAGTGATGCTGAGCTCCTTTTCATATAGCTGCTGGCCATTTGTATGTCTTCTTTGGAAAACGTTTAGGTTCTTTGCTCCTTTTTTAGTGATTTTCAATTAATTAGTCTGTCATAGAGTTGTCTGAGTTCCTTTTATAAGATATTAATTTATGAGATATATGGCTTGCAAACTCTTTCTCCTAATCCACCTTTTCATTTAGTTGACTGTTTCCATTGCTATACAGAATCTTATTAATTTGATGGAGTGCCATTTAGCTTTGTTTTTCTTGCCTGTGTTTCTGATGTCAAATTGAAAAACAAAACAAAACAAACAAACAAAAAAACAAAAAAAAATTCCCTGGAACACTGCCAAGACAAATGGCAAGGAGTTCTCCCCTATGTTTTCTTCTAAGTGTTTTTAGGTTTCTGGTCTCATTTTTAAGTCTTTAATCCAGTTTGCATTTTTTGAGTGATGTAAGATACAATTCAAGTTTAACCGTTTTCATGCAAATATTCAGTTTTCTCGACACTATTGGGTGACTGAGGATACCCTTTTTTCACTGTGTATTCTTAGTGCCTTTGTCAAAGATGACTTGACTTTATGTGCATGGTTGTATTCCTAGGCTCTATTCTGTTCTATTGGTCTGTGTGTCTATGTATACGCTGGTATCACACTGTCTTGAACAAAGGCAAGAAGTGCCAGGCTTCCACCTTTGCTCGTCTTTCTCAACATTATTTTGTCTATTCAAGGTCTTTTGTGGTTTCATAAGAATTTTACCATTTCTATTTCTCTGGAAAATTCCAGTGGAATTATGATACACAGTACATTAAGTCTGTAGATCACTTTGGGCAGGATGGATACTTTCACAGTATGGCTTCTTCCAATTCATATACTTGGGGCATCTTTTTATTTGTGTCTTTTCCAACTTCTTCCATCAGTGTCTTGTTGCTTTCAGTGTAGAGATATTTCACTTCCTGGATTAAACTTATTTCTAAGTATTTTATTCTTTTTGACATTTTTGAAGTAGAACTGTTTTCTTATTTTCTTTTTCAGATAGTTTGTTGCTGGTATTTAGAAACACAACTCATTTTTCTGTGTTATTTTGTGTCCTGTACCTTTCTTGAATGCATTTCTTAGTACTAACAGGACTGAAACTCAAATCAGTCACCACACTGACACTTCCCCCTACCAAGAAATGTCACAATCTCTCTTGGTACCCAGCTGTACCAGCCCGAGACAGGGGGTGATGCCAAAGAGTCAAATTGCTGTGCTTACACATTTCAAGTGCAGCTGATGTAAATTTTATGCTTACCTATGGTACTGCAATTTCTTAATTGGGTTCTAGACCTTCTATAAAGGTATTTTGTTACTTACAGAATTTTAAAATCTGGGTTGCTGTGGGGAAACAGGGGCTGGGAATTCCTGCTCCACTGTATTGCAGATGCCACACACTCAAGACCCTTTTCGTTATTTCCTGATATCAACAATTTCACCTAGTCTTCATTCACAATGGTAAGAAACTCCCAATACTCTTGACATGTTATCTTGCTCTGAATCACAAAGAGAGACTCAAGGATTTCCAATTCGTTATAGAAAATACCAAAACCTTTATACTTATACTGAAATGCAGTAATAAATGGGATATACTTTGTTCATAAACACAGATATGGAAGTAAAAGAGACCTTGAATGACAAGGAAGTATATTTCAATACTATGAAAAAGAAAGCCCTAAGCAGAAAAAGATACATCTCCCAGTTACTGAGGTCAAGCAAGAACAAAAAAAGACATAAAATGTATTCCCTTAATCTCCATCTTGGCACTCAATTAGTTCAAATACTTCCTTCTCTTTTCAACCTCAAGATGAAGGATCTGTCCTGGATGTCACTATGTGGGAGGAGCAAGAGGACTGAGATCTGGAACGTGCCCTGCTCATGGCAGTAGCACTCTCTCTTAGCTCTCGAGGCCTCTCTCTACCTCATCCTATGATGGAATTCAGGACCTCCAAGGGCTGACAGAACGAAGTGGATGCTACAGAACCCCAGCGGTTCTGGGTCGCTATTTCTTTCACTTCTTTGTCAGGGGCTTCACATATATATTGGACAAGTCCTGCTTAGACCAAAGGTTTCAAGTCCCTGACAACTCTACTGTGACAACAGGGAAAAGAGATGTTCACCTTGAGATCTCTCCCTGGAACCTTCTTACGCCTAATATTCTTGGGGGTGCTTTCCTCAGTCCAGACATATGGGTGTCCTCCTATAGGCCCTTACCCCTTTGATTAAAGGCTTCTTGGGGAATGCCACATCCCTGAAAAGCCCCGATCACTTTCCCTGCTCCAAACTTGCAGAGAATGAATCCCTGTCCTAGGAGTGATAAGAGATGGGAAATATATGGCATAAGTAAGGGGGGCCAGGTAGAGACCTGCGAGAGAAACAAAACGTGGAAACCTGTCCCTTCTCTCCTTCAGCCAGATTTCTCAGGCAACCTCTAATAAATAAACTTTATATTTTAGATCTAACAGAGATTTCTTTATACAAAGCAATGGCTATGTGATGATTGTTTTGTGAGTCCTTGATCTTTTAAGCTTATCTGAAACCTCATATGTATGCATAGATGATCTTAATACCAGCAAATATTATCTCTTTCGTTCCTCTCTTCATATGTCACATTTGTTATGGCATTATTATTATTATTGCTCTGGCCATGTATTAGAATGTAACTGTTTAAACCTAGAGTCTTGCTTCGTTTTGCTTCCAATATATTTCGCAATAATGAGAAGAAGGTAATTAAGGGTACAAGGTCAGCTCAGGCTTGCAGGAGTGAGAGGGTGAGCTTTAGAATAACTCAGATCAGGGGGCTATGCCCATCCCTGTCACTTAAGCAGCTATGAGAAGTTTGTCACACCATTAAACTCCCTGAGAGAGCCTTGGGCTCTTTAACTCTGAAGGGAGTTTGGCAAGGCCTGCCTGGAAGGACTGGTGGCATGTGGTGGTAACTGTAAAGCATCTGCCACAGTGCCTGGCAGGCACCATATCCCTCCTTTCTCATGACTGGTGGCTGTACTTTCCAACGAAGACCTGGCCTCCCTTAGGCCTGATATAGGGCTTCCCCGGTGGCTCACCAGTAAAGTGTCCGCCTGTGATACCGCAGTTGCAGGAGATGCAGACTCAGTCTCTGGATCAGGAAATGCCCTGGAGGAGGAAATGGCAACCATCCCCAGAATTCTTCCTTGGAATACCCCATGGACTAAGGAGCCTGGTGGGCTACAGTCCATGGAGTCACAAGAGAGTCCGACATGGCTTAGCAATTCAACAAGAAGAAGGAGGCCTGGTATAAAGATGTGAGGGAGAGCCTTGCCTGACAGTCTTCCCCTGAGCTTTCTAGAACTGACATCAAAGGGCAGGGCATGACTCTCTTTAGTCCCCTCTATTCAGGGATGAGTAGACCCCTCAACCTTCACTTGGACTTCACAATTTGACTTCTGGTGAGGCCTGGGGAATCCACTCCTTCTTGACCTGAGGCCTACCTCCTCATAGTAAGACCCATACGTCCCTGTGAGCCTGGAGGAGGAAATAGGGTGGCCTTATCTAGCCACCCCTGCCCATAGTCTCACAAGAATGAAAGCTATGGCAAGCTCCTTGAGGATGATAGACGGTTCCTCTCAGGGTCCCAAGTCAGGGTCCAAAATTTGACTCTTAGCCAAGCCCAAAACTCCCCCCTCTGTTGACATGGGACCACCACCATCAGACCAAAACCCCAACTTCCCTGCTATTACACAGTCAGAACTGAAGGGGCCCTTGGCCTGACAACTCTACCTGTGGCCTTCTGGTCTGACAGTAGGGAAGATTCTGTAGGCCATCCTGGTATGTGTGTTTAAACAGTTTTACCGTCCTCACCCTGACTTGGAAATAACCTGGAAATATTCATAAACTGGAAATATTCCCTGGTTTGCCTTAAGGCTTCTCCCCTCAGGCCCCCAATTCCCCGAGACCCCCAAGGAAGAAGTGGAATTTGCCTCATCGGTCCACCACAACCTGTGGTCTTCCGAGGCTAACAGCAGTGGAAGGAATATGTTCTACCCCTATTGTTTTGAGACAGATGGTCTTTTCAGTCATCAGGGACCTTGCCTTCTGGTACAATCTGGAAATTGTCCTTCTGTTGAGCTGTGGCTGTTCCTGTTGACCGGGATGAGGTTCCTTCCCTCCACGAGCCGCTCTGGGAGGAAGTGAGTAGGACTCACCATGACACCAGGCCTAAGTGGCAGAGTCTCAGGCCAGATAAGGAAAGTGCCCTCCATGGCCCCCTTCCTTCTGGGAGGGATCCTTCGTTGTCAGCCAGTGCCATCAGTTGACTCCTGTTCAGAACTCGGTACCCGACCTCAACTGAATGCGGCCTCCTGCACTTGTCCAGGGACTGTAAGGCCCTGAAGCCATTTGCCTTCAGAAAATGAGGGATAAACCTAGTCTGAAAGTCCTGCCTGTTCCCCCCAAGGGCCCATTACATTTGCAGGAATTTCTAAGAATTTCTCTGTAGCGGGGTAGTTGCCTGCTGCACTCCTCAGACAAGTTTGTGCCACTCTCATACCTGGCATTTCCACTCTCTCATGAACAGCCAGTCTATAAACGACGGTCCTCACCTCCTTGACACAAACTAGGCAGAAGTCTGCGGGCCCTTGAGCTGACCAGCACTTCCCTCTGCCTCCCAGGGCTCACTGGACAAGATGGGCTAAGTGTAGCCCTGTTGGCTGTGAGTTGAGGGGCTTCCATGTCCATACGCTGGGTCTTCACTTTGACTCTGCACCCTTCCTGGGGCTGCTCTATCCTCTGCTGATTCCCAAAGTCCCTACTTTTCAGGGACCTGAGTTGAAAGTGTTAACCACAGCAGCCCACATCGTTCTGGACTTCATGGGCTTGCCAGTGAGGACAAGTATATCTTTACAGGTTCCTACTATGTGGCTGCATCTTTCCCTCACCCTCATTCAGGTTTCTCACTGGCAATTCTGAGAGATTGATCCTATCTCCTCTCCCAACTTCAGAACTCTGCACCGAGACCAAGTTACTCAGGTCTCAGAGGCCTGAAAAATATGCGAGGCTATGCTTAGCCTAACAGGTCTGAGATCCCCTGTGACTGAGAGCAGTTGGGAGTGTTATTTCAGTGATCAACCCCCATATTCTGGGGTGTTCCTCTCCTCAATCCTCCAACATGGGGTCCTCATCTTGCTTTCTGGGTCTTGGATTAAAGGCTCCTGGGGAAATTCCACATCTCTGCAAACCCTGGAGCCATGCTTGCTCTGCAGTGCTACAGAGAATGAATGGGTCCTTTTCCCAGGAGTGATAGGAGATGGAGAAGCTACAGCCAAAGGCAGAAGTCCCAGGATGGTGGTCATCCGTCAGGGAAAAATGGTACATCAATCTATCTCATCAGCCAGGGGAAGGTTCTCACTTCATTTCTGTTCTGATAGATTTACTTTCTACAGACAAGAGACTGTAGGCATGATATGGACAGCCCATGGTCTTCAGAGGTTATCTCACACGGCTAATGCACATGCTAATACTGTCACCGAATATTGTCTCTTTCATTAATCTATGAGTAATGAATAAGGGATACATATTTCTGGTTGAATATATTTGGTATTCTTACTGCTCTGGCTACACATTCTGATCCAGTAGCTTGAGCACAAGGGCATTCTTTTTTATCACCTAGGACAAATTTTGAAGTATTGAGAAAAACACTGAAATAAAACATACATGGTGGGGACTTTCCTAGTGGTCCAGTGGCTAGTACCCCAGGCTCCCACTGCAGGGGTCCCAGGTTCCATCCCTGGTCAGGGAAGTAGACCCCATGTGCTGCAACTAAGAGTCAGCACAGCGAAATAAATAAATAAGAAAAAGGAAATGAAATATCAAATCTTAAAAGTACTTGTTTAAAAAAGACAAGAGTATGTCTCAGGGTCGGGGAAGAAGAACAGTATGTATGCTACAGTAGTTTAGAGCAGGAGTCTAGTTCCAGCTCTGTCAATGACCAGCCTTAAGTATTTTGGCACAAAACGCAACTCTGACTCTATGAGCCTCGGGCCCTCCACTGTGAAGTGAGTTTTATAAACCCTGCCATGTCAGGCTGGTGGAATATATGTATTTATGGAAAGCATCTAACACAGCAGCTGTATCTATTGAGAAATTAGAGGCAATTCAGTTATTATGATTACCTTGACCTCAGATATTACATCAGCTGGGTTTCTCTTTTTGCATCTATCAGATGTCAGAAACTATGCAGCATTCTAACTGAAAGAAAAATAAAAATGACCCCACCTCCCCAATCAGCCAAAATTCTGCTTAGCAATGAAACCAAAGTAATATATTCTCTCCACTCCCTCTTTACCCTGCTTCGTTCTTGTTCTTCTTGAAATAGAGAGTATCTCAGCCTCTTCTGTAGAATAACAGCTTCCCTGGAAACTATAATTGAATGGGCAGACTGGGAGTTTCTTTGACCAAACAGCGCCAGTACAGGCCTAAAAGACTTCTTTGAAGCAGATGCTCAATTAATGTTTGTGTAAAAGAAGAGCCACAAATAAATCATTTGCTATAATTTATATTCTCAAACATTCTTGAAAACCATAAGCAGATCCAAGGATATATCTTATACATTTACAAAAAAGGAGACTATAACAGAGAGTAAAGCAAAGCAAAAATTGAAGAACTTTCAGCTCTCTCTCTATGTATCTATGTTCTGAGCTTCTATTAGTGTGGTGTCTTTCACATTTCTAAGGCTATTCTTATCCTAAAGTGATGTTATTCTCATCCGGGATCACAAAAGTCATTTGAGGATTTCCAATATGCATTTCCAAAACCAAAATTCCTACTCATAAATTTGACAAACAGCAAAGTGTGTGTGACCCATGTTATTCAAATACTTGTATCATCAACCTAAATACACTTTCTGTGGAAAAAAGAAAGAACTGAAAACTGGGGGTGGGGGGGCAAGTCAACAGGAACACAGGCTGATGACACGCTTTTCTGACCACAAAGTGAAGAATGGCCTTCAGCCCACACTAGGGGCGAGATGACCAGCTGGATGTGGCCCTAGCGTGGGCACTGGCCAAGACAGAAGGGCCAGCACTGGCTGCAGCAGAAATGCCAGGCATGGCTGAGGCAGGATGCTCAGCCTGGGCTACAGCAGAAGGGCCATCCCAGACCGAGAAAGAAATGCCTGCAGTATCCCAGACAGACGTGCCAGCCCTGCCCGAGGCAGAAGTGCCAACGCTGGCTACAGCTCTGGCGCTGGTGCTGTCTACTACCTCTCCCGAAGACTCCTCAAAATGCTCCAGGAAGGCAGCAGGGACCGTATCATTGACCTTGGCCAAAAACTCCAGGACTTTCATCTTGTTGGATTCCATGAGTGCTCTTGGACCCCACAGGAACTCATAGCGAGGGGGATCGCTGCCTGGCACCTGGCGGTACTCCACGTACTCTTCCCGCACCAGATCTTCTGTGAGGAACTTCCTGGTATCTCCAAAGATGAAGTGCCTTCTTCCATCATAGATGCCCAGAAAATTCAGGACCTTCCAGATCTTCTCCTCAGAGAGGCGGTGGCCATTCATGTAGATGACACCCAGAAGAGGCATCAGAAGACCATTCTTCGGCAGCCCCCGGTCACCTCTCATAGACTCACTGTCGCTGAGATCTAGGTTGCTCACCAGGATATAGGAGTGACCGTCGGGCCTGACTTCCTTCAGGACCAGGCCAAACACCATCTCTATGTGCTTCGAGGCTCTCCTGAGGATCTCAGGGAATTGCCCCCTGTACCTTTTATTGATTGCCTTCAGCATTTCGGACCTCTTAATGAGCTCCCTCTCCTTATACTTATACAGCATCTTCTGCACCAACACCTGCACCTTCATGGTCAGAGGATCTGTGTGAGAGCTCTCAGCAGCAGCTGAGGCCTGGGAGGAATTTCCACCTCCCTGACCTTGGCCCTCGGCACCTACACCAGCTCTTGAGCGTGCTGTGGCACTGACACCAGCTCTTGCATGTGTTGTGGCACCGACACCAGCTCTTGAGCGTGCTGCACCACAGACATCAGCTCTTGAGCGTGCTGCACCACAGACATCAGCTCTTGAGCGTGCTGCACCACAGACATCAGCTCTTGAGCGTGCTGCACCACAGACATCAGCTCTTGAGCGTGCTGCGGAACCGACACCAAATCTTTTGGGTATAGCACCTGCAGCAGCACTGGTGGTGCCTTGGGCTCCCTGAGGCTCCTTTGGGGTGCCAGCAGCTGAGGAGTTTGAGGGAGCACTCTCTACATCAGCAGGGGAGGAGGAGGTGGTCTCTTCTCCCCTAGATGTGGTGGCTTGATCATGAAGACCCTGGGTCTCAGCCCGGGCCTGGTGATGTTTCTCATGACCACGGACCTTACTCTTCTGCCTACGGGGCATGATGGCCCTGGACAGGAACTACAGGCAGGAGTCTGGGTCAAAGGACAGGAGATTGGTGCACCTAGAGGATGGAGAATGAGGCGATGTGAGCAACTTAATATGGGGAGATTCCACCTTGCCTTTATCAAAGGCCGCCTCTGCAGGTGTCCTTGAGGACACTGCCCGAGGAACCCACAAGGCTCCTGTTTCGTGCTCAGCTGTCCCCACAGAATCCCACAGAAGAGGAACAGAGGCCTTCGATTTTCCCTCTGCATCCTCTCAGCCCTGCTTTGGATTTACTGGCATTGCGGTCTTCTCAGCTCATCTTTAGTATTACCATGTCAAGCCTTGGCAGAGCCTGGGCACCCTTCTCTCTGCTACTCTGAGGCAGACAACTTTAGACCTCCACATTATCCAGAAGCCGAGTGAAGGGATATCTCAGGCCACCTCCCTCCCAGGGGATACCCAGTGCTGAGGGCTCAGTAGGGGTTTTTCCATCCTGAGTTCACTGGGATCACCATTCATGGTCCTTACCTTGGCTCCTTAAAACATTGGGCACCATTCTCCATTTGCTGACTGGTGGCTGTACCTTCAGACTAGACATTTCCCCTCCCCTAGACTTGGTATAAAGCTGTGAAGTAGATGCTCAACCTCACAGCCCTTCCCTGAGATTTCCTGGGCTCAAATCCAAGGGATGGGATAAGTGCACCGAGTACTCACTCAGGTTCCTCAATTGGGCTCCTGGCAGAGAAGCTCCTCTTTCTCCTGAATTGATGCCTGTGAGATAGTAAAAGCCAATCAGCCTGTGTCCCAACAGGAGGAAGTAAGATGACCTTATCTTACCAAACACAGTCTTCTAAGAACAGGTGCTATTACAGGCAGGTTAATGTCCCTGTGCTCCCACACAGGATCCCAATTCAAGGTCTATAATATCTTTTTGCTTCTCTTTTCTTCTCTATCTCTTTTCATAATTAAATTTATTTACTATTAATTGGAGGATAATCGCTTTACAGTATTGTTTTTGTTTCAGCCACACATCAATATGAATCAACCACAGGTATAGCTTATGTCCCCTCCCTCTTGAAACTCCCTCCCAGCTCCCAGCCGATCCCACTCCTCTAAGCTATCACAGAGCACCGAGTTTGAGCTCTCTGTGTCATACCACTAATTCTCACTGGTTATCTATTTTACATATGGTAATGTGTGTGATTTCAATGTTACTCTTTCAGTCTGTCCCTCCGTCTCTTTCTCCCAGTGTCCACGAGTCTGTTCTCTATGTCTGCAACTCCACTGCTTCCCTGCAAATAGGTTCATCAGTACCATCTTTCTGAAAGCCATGTATATGTGTTAATATACAATATTGGCTTTCCTATTTCTGACTTAATTCACTCTGCATAAAAAATTAGGACTAAAATTACCACATGAGCCAACAATCCCACTACTTTGCACATCCCTGAGGAAATAGTAACTTAAAAAACACTTGTACTCCAAAGTTCGTTGCAGCATCTTTAAAATAGCCAGGGCATAGAAGCAACGAAGGCCTACATTTGATTTATGACAGGGTCTAAGATTTCTCAGTCTGCTGACCACGCCCCACAGACCAGGGTGGAGTGGTCTGAGGGGAGCTGCATCCCCTTTAGCCCGCAGTGGGAACCGCCATGTATTCTTGAGGTCTCAAAGGGATGATGTCAGGGAGGATGTGGTCTGAATGATGTGGTGTGGAACATCCCCACAGCCCCTGAGGTTCTCACCATCCCGCCAGGGAACCCGAAACTCTCCCTTCCCAGCCTGACACTCCCCACTTTGACCTGCTCTCTCACTTCCCTGAGATGATCTGGGAAGTGTCATGGCAAAATGCCTGACTGCGACTCCGTTTCTTACGGGAGGATCCCCCATCCTCACTCAGCGTCACAACCATGAATCATGTTGGGGACTAGATCCCTTTGTTGAACTAGGTTTATTCCTTTAGAGCAAGCTTCTCACCTCCCTGATCCCACCTCCAGCAAACGATAGGGGGCACCACTGTCAGCCAGCTCCACGTGGGGCCTCCCAGAGCTGAGTGCAGGGGGGCCGCTCAGTGTGGCCTCCATGCGGTTTCAAAGTCTGATAATTGGCCCTCAGGGCCATTATCTAGGACCGTGAGCTCCTTCGCGGGTAGAATCTGGGCCTACCCCCACAGACCAACGCCTTCACCTGAGACACGCTAGACTGCATTCAGCCGATAGCTCCGAGGGACTCGAAAGAGCCAGATAACAGGGGTGGGATGCGGCTGGGTCACTTTTCTTAATAGTGGGTTCGCAAAGTCCCTTCAATTACATTCCGGTCCTCACCTTGGTTCCGGACAATTCCCAGACACTGAAACGCCACCGAAGAGACGCCACGACTCCCAGTCAAGCTCCTCGCCTTTCAAGCGGAGTGGACGGGAGCTGCGTACGGTCCTACGTGGGGTCTCCCGGGGATGACGGCAGGGGCCTGGTGCTACGGGAACCCCGGTAGCTCAATATTCATCCGTCCCTGGGTCCTCCTTGCGCAGTGTGTTAGAGCCCGGGACATCTCCAGCTATGAATCCAAGTCCTCCAGCCCCCAAACAAAGCCCTCGCCTCCCTGAGTCCCTAGTGGGAGGAGTCAGGGCGCTGCTCTGAGCATCTCTGCTTGTCAGGAGGGGCGCCACTCTGTGAGCCTCCCTCGATGGGGGAGACCCTCTCACTAGCACTGATGGTCCTCACTTTAAGTCCGGTTATGGTCAAGATGTCCCCCTCTGCAGATCTGGGGCCTAATCCTGCTAGAGGAGGCCCTGCCCTCCCCGAGATCACACAGGTGGAATGAGGGGACCACTTAGAAGTAGCTCTTCTCGTCTCTCAGGGCTAAGAATTTACAGAATTCTGTTTGGCTCCCTCTCCAGGGGTCCCCTCTAACAGTCAGCATTGTCTTCTGAGGTCCTGCTTGGGCTCAGGTCCATTCTTCTGTGAAATGGAGGCTGATCCTATTAGACAGAGATTTCACCTCACTGAGACTTGCCAGACTGAAATCAACCTGACATCTGTCTCCAGAGCTTCCCAGGGAGCCCAGCATCAGATATTTTCCAGGGCCTCCTTTTATGGTGTGTGCTACCATGAGTCCACTTTTAGGAACTCATACTGACACATGATAAATCCTGTAACTCCACTCTTTACTTTATGAAGCTTCTTGTCTTACATCAAGGTCCTAGTCTCCTGAGAATTCCACGTTGGAAGTCAGGGTGATCCTCTTGTGATCCTAGTCCATCAGGGCCTCTGAGACCAGACAGTGCGGATGCAACTTGAGTCCTTCTGGATTCCTCCTGCTCAGCATCCTCACTACATCTACCACAGTCAGGGACTGCTCCCTCTACTGATCCAAGTTTCCTGTTCTTAGTCTTTGGGTGACCCCTGTATTCAGGGGTGATTGTCTGCTCAGCCCTCCTTCATGGAGGTTCCCATATCAGCTTCTGTCCTTTGATTAAAGGCTTCCTGGGAAATGCATATTCCTACACACATTGAGCAGATACCCTCTAGAAAATCTTGGAGAAAAGGGGACTAGGTCCCAAAAGTGATGTTAGATTAGGAAAACGGAGCAGAAATCAAGGAACTCAGGACAGATATTATGCTGTCAGAGAAAAAGAGCTGATATATTCCTTGTCTTCAGCCAGATTTAGGGGATCTGCTTAGTCGCTCAGTTGTGTCTGACTCTTTGTGACCCCATGGACTGTAGCCTGCCAGGCTCTTCTGTCCATGAGAATTCTCCAGGCAAGAATACTAAAGTATGTGGCCATACCCTCCTCCAGGGGATTTGCCAAATTCAGGAATTGAACCCAGGATTCCCATATTGCAGATGGATTCTTTACTTTCTGAGCCAGTAGATTTAGGGTAGTTCTGAAGTATTTAGTCTCGGCACCTCCCTGTTGGTCCAGTGGTTAAGACTCCACACTCCCAAGGCACAGGGCCTGGGTTCGATCCCTGGTCAGGTAACTGGATTACACATGCCAGAACTAAAAGTTCATGTGCCACAACAAAAAGCATCACATGCTGCAGCTAAAGAGCCTGCATGTGGCATCAAAGATTCCGAGTGTCACAACTAAATGCAGCGCAGCCAAAAAATAACTATTTTTAAATAAAAAATAAAATGTTTACTTTCTACATGGAAGGATAGTGCCACGTAATCTTGTAAGCCCTCCATCACTTGAGGGTGTCTGAATTTGCACATGCAGATGATCATGTGGTTGCTGAGCATTATCTCCTTCTCTCCCTTATTCATACCTCTTTATTATTTTGGTGTTTGTATTGCCTTGGCTATGTATCCCAACCCAGTGTTTTGCTCACAGAGTCCTTCTTTCTATCACTCAAGATACGTTTTGGAGTGCTAGAAGACAGTGAATTAACTGCCTCCTGAGCACCTCAGGCTGGAACAAATGGAAGGGTATGTGCTCTGGACAAGTTCAGACCAGCACTCTAGTCCCAGCTCTGTCTCTTATCAGTTGTGTGGACTTGGGTCCATCCCCAAACTCTGGGAGCCTCAGGTGAAGTGGCTTTTGTAGGGCTAGTGGCATGTAGCTAAAGCACCTGGCACAGTGCCTGGACCACACTGAGACTTTACACAATATCTGTTTTTACTATGATTATGATTATTTTGTTCCCAGAGGATACCACCTACCCTGATGCATTTTTTAAAACTAGGAGATGTCAGAGAATCTCTGGCATTCTTGGACATAGAACACCAAACCAGTCCAAAATGCTGTTTAGAAAGAATCTTTCATTTCCACTACTAAATCATATTTTGAGTGTGGGGGTAGTTTTTTTCACTGAATGAAATTAAAATAATCTAGAATTTGGTTCTTAGACTAACTCTTCCTTCCTTCCAAGCTGCTCTTTCATTTAAACAACTCCTAGAGGCTTGCCTAGGTGGCCCAGTAGCTAAGCGGCTAAGAATCTGTGCTCCAAATGCAGTGGGACTGGGTTCCATCCCTGATCCGGGAACTAGACCCCATCCCACACACCACAAGAAAAATATCCTATAAGCCACAACTAAAACATTCTTCATGCTGGAACTAAAGTACTCTCAAGCTGCAAGGAAGTTCGAGGATCCTGGATGGCAAAGATAAGACCAAACACAGCCAAATAAATAAGTAACCAAATAAAATAAGCCCCTATCTTCATCAATTTCACCATCACCTAAAATATACTCATCTCATACACTTTGTGGAGTTATCAACACAGCCAAAACCGCTGAATGGAAGGCCCTTTCAATAACATGAGCTCTGTCTCCATGACTCACAGCAAAGAGTGTCAGCCGACTGGCTTCTGAGTTTCCAGTTTCATTTCACTATTACTTTTATTTCACAGAATCTCCTTGCAGTTGATGAGCATGAAACGTCTGGGTTGAGCACTGTGTTCACGTGCACTGGGACAGGAGCACACGGCACATTCCAGCCCCTACCCCACGGGGGATTTCTCTCTGGTTTACTCATGTTGCTGTTTAGTCCCTCAGTCGTGTCTGACCCTTTTCTACTCCATGGCCTGAACAGATTGCTCTGTCCACGGGATTCTCCAGGCAAAACTACTGGATTGGGTAGCCATTTCCTCCTCCAACGGATCTTCCTGATCCAGGGGATGAACCCACATGTCCTGCATTGGGAGGTGGATTCTTGACCACTGAGCTGTGTGGGAAGCCTGATAATTGAAAAGTAATTTTTCAGGGTAGTTTTCCATTCCAGGCCTAAGTCTCTCAACTTTGAGACCCACCATCTGAGGGTCTGGCTTCTATTTAGTGTTTCTACAGCATCCCAGGTGGGCTCAACATGTAGCCTAACTTAAAACTACCTTCCACTGCCAGACTTTTATTATCCTAAAGTCTCCAAGTGCCTTGCTTCAGTGTATTTACACTAGACTCCTCATGAGGAAGCCCTCAGTCCCCTCACCTCCATACACCTCATTTTTATTGGGCCCCTAGATCTTAGTTCACCAGCTACTTTATATGAATACTGCTCTTAGACTCTAAAATTCTATAAGAAGGGGTTGAGTTTCTTTCTCTTAGCATCCCCAAAACCACTCAGAAGCCTTCCAAAGAGCAGATGCTAAATTGATATTTGAACAATTATAGTGTAAGTGTGCAAGAAGTCAATTTTACTGGGATTTCACTTCTCCTACATTCTTAAATAAGCGAAGGCAATCCAGGTAAATACACTTCAATTTTACAAAGAAAGACTAAATCGAATAAAACAAACCAAAAAGTGAATACCTCTCAAGATTTTTTTTTCTGTATCTTATAATCACACAGACTTCACTGTGGAAATATTTCCATTTTGACAAAAAAATCCATATTCCAATATCATGTTGTCTTGTTCTGAATGACAAGAAATGATCCAAGGATTTCAGTCTGTGCTATGTAATACGAAAATTCTTACTTTTCAACTTGATAATATGCAGTACATGTGGGAGCTGTGCCATTAGTATGCTTAGACTCTGAAGCTAAACACATCTTTGATTAAAAGGAACAACATTTAAAAACAGACAAAAAGAAAAATCTCCAATTTGTGCATATTGTATAGGAACACAAGTACGTTATATGCTGAATTTCCATGAGCCCCACCTTGGCCCTCCGCTAGTTGGAAGACTGCCTGCTTTCTTGAAATGCAATGTGAAGTATCTGCTCAGACGTCACTAGGGGTGGGAGCAGCTTTGGTCATGCTCGGGAAAGTGCACTGGCCCTGGCACCATAGGAACCCTGGCTGCAGCTCTGGCTCTGGCTCTCTCTTCTTCAGCTCTCAAAGCCTCCTCGTACCAGGATGCAGAGGCACTGGACTTAGTATCACTGACATTAGCCCCAAACTCCCACATTCTTTTGTATATCTATATCTATCATGGAAGCATCCCTTATTACTTTACAAAATTGTACTCATTCCTTTTTATAGCTGTGTAGTACTCCACTCAGTGGATATATCATGTTCCCTCAATTAACATGTGCATGGGCATTTATGTCTTTTCATATGGTTGTGGATGTCTCTTCAGGTAAATTTCTGAAAACACTGAATTACTGGCTCAAATGTAAAAGCATATTTAATTTTCTGACATTACCAAATTGTATTTATGCTCTCATCTCATTCTTTGATATGTAGCTGTCAAAGAATGAGATCAGTACATTCTCTAACACTACATACGAAGGTAAACGGAAAAGGGATTAAAGACCTAGATGTAAGAGTGGAAACCATAAGACTCCTAGAAGATAATATTATTTATGTCAAAGAGTGTTCTGCTCATAACAATATTTTTTTGGATCTGTCTCGTAAAGCTAGGGAAATAAAAGCAAAAAGAAATAAATTGGTTGTAATTAAAGTTAAAACGTTTGCACAGCAAAGGAAACCATCGACAAAATGAAAAGCCAACCTACTATATGGGAGAAAATATTTGCCAATGATATAACCAATAAGGGGTTAATATCCAAAATATATAAACAGTTTATACAACAGTTTAAAAAAATCAAGAAAAAGACGGGCAGAAGACTTAAATAGACATTTTTCCAAAGAAGACATACAAATGGCCGAGAGGCACATGAAAAGATATTCACCATCATTATCATCATACGAATGCAAATTAAAACCACAATGAGGTATTTACCTTATACCTATCAGAAGGGCTCTGATCCAAAAGGAACAGAAGTAACAAATGTTGGTGAGCATGTGGAGAAGGTCTGTACACTGTTGGTGGGAACGTCAACTGGTGCAGCCACCATGGATAACAGTAAGGAGGTTCCTCCAAATCTAAAAAGAGAACTAGCAAATGACCCAGCCATCCCACTCCTGCATGTATATTTAAAGAAAAATGGCCCACTCATTTGGATGGTCTCCTTCATCCATTTGGATGGTACTCGACGCTTGTCCGAGTCTGAGGGTCTCCACTGCTCATCTCCCCTCCCCCCATCTACTCTCCATAGGCGACCCCGCCCCAGTCCAACCTCCCTGTTCACTAAGAGGCACCTGTGTCTGCAGAGCCAGTGTGAGATGAAGAGAGAGCCCTTGCCAGCCACCAGATAATCAGGAGTTTTGGCCGGACCTTTGAGCACACACTGAGACTGTGAGGAGTCAGACAAAAAGCACAGACTATGGCGCTGAAATGGATTAGTAAGGAACTTAGCGATGTGGCCAGTGACCCTCCAGCCCAATATTCTGCAGGTCCAGTTGGAGAGGATACATTTCATTGGCAGACCACAATTATGAAAAAGGACGGCAGCCCACATCAAGGCAGTGTATTCTGCGTGACAATTCATTTCCCTAAAGACTACCCGTTCACACTACCTAAGGTTGCATTTGCAACAGAATTTATCATCCAGACATGAACACTAATGGCAGCACTTGGTTCAATATTCTAAGATCACGGTGGTCTCTTGCTTTCATGATTTCTAAAGTTCTGGTATCCATTTGTTCCCTGCTATGTGATCCGAACCCAGATGACCCCCTCCCCAGTGCCAGAGGTCACAGAGATCTATAAAACAGACAGAGATAAGTACAACAGAATTTTTTAGGAATGCACTCAGAAGTATGCCATGTGATGCTAACTTAAAGTTAGAATAACCTGCATTAAAGCTTGAATAAACTTTAAATTACTGTTTAAAATGAAAAAAATCCACTAATTCAAAAATTCCATGCACTCTAATGTTCATAGCAGCATTACTGACATTTACCAAGGTACAAAAGTAATTTATATGTATACAACCTATACACACACACACATGCACACACATACATGCATAGTGGAATATTAGTCATTAAAAAGGATGAACTTTTGCCATTTTTCAACAACATGTATGGAGTTTGAGGGTATTTTGCTATTAATTAGTAAATAGTTAGATGGTATTAATGAAATAAGTGAGCTAGAGGAAGACAAATGCTGTATGATGCCACTGACATGGAGAATTTTAAAAATAAATCAGACTAGGGAAATGAAGCAGACTCACAGATATAGAGAACAAGCTAGTGGTTACCAGTGGGGAGTGGCAAGCAGGAGGGGAAGGGCAGGGACAGAAGATTAAGAGGTGCAAACTAATATGTATAAAATAAGCAACAAGGATATATTGTACAACAAAGGGAATATAGCTAATATTTTATAATAACTGTAAATGGAACATAACCTTTAAAAACTGTGAATCACTTTGTTGTTCACCTGTAATTTATAAAATATTGTACATCAACTATGAAAATGAAGTGAAAGTATTAGTTGCTCAGTCTTGTCCAACTCTTGTTGACCACATAGACTGCAGACCGCCAGGCTCCTTTGTCCATGGAAATCTCCAGGGAAGAATACTGGAGTGGGTAACCAGTCCCTTCTCTAGGGGATCTTCCTGACCCATGGATTGAAGCCAGGTCTCCTGCCTTGCAGGCAGATTCTTTGCCATCTGAGCCACCAGGGAAGCCCACATCAACTATATCTCACTTTAAAAAAATCTATTTTCTCAGGAACTTTCACATATGCAATACAGTATCATTAACTATGGAGTTCTCTGGTGTCTCAGCAGTAAAGAATCTGCCTGTTGATGCAGGAGATGAGGGTTTGATTCCTGGGTCAGGAAGGTCCCCTGGAGAAGGACATGGCAACTGAATCCAGTATCCTTGCATGGAAAATTCCATAGACACAGGAGCCTGGTGAGCTACAATCTGTGGGGTTGCAGAGTAGGAAACCACTTAGCAACTTAACAAGAATTATTAACTACAGTCACTATGCTGTATATTATGTCCCCAGGACTTCTTTATTTTGTACATGAAAGTTGTGAAAGTTTATGCCGTTTGACCACTTACACCCATTTCATCCATCCTCCAACCCCCACTTGCGGCAAACACCAATCTATTCTCTGTGAGTTCATTTTTCAAAAATTTTCACATATAAGTGAGACTATAAAGTATTTGTCTTTGTCTGACTTATTCCACTTAGCATAGTGCCCTCAAGGTGCATCTGTGTTACTGCAAATGGTCAGATTTCCTTTTTCTCTTTTATTGGCTAAATAATATCTGAGTGAGGATGAGTGTGTGTGTGTGTGTGTGTGTGTGTGACATTATCCGTTCATCCATTAATGGACAGATATGCTGTTTTCATAATTTGGTTATGGTAAATAATGTTTCAACGAACATGGAGGGTACAGATATCTTTTCCAAGTGTTGGCTTCATTTCTTTCAGCTAAATTTCCAGGAGTAGAGTTGCCAGATCACATGGTAGTTCTATTTTCAATTTTTTTATGAGCATCTATACTGTTCTCCATAGTGGCTGCATCAATTTACATCTTCATAAACTCACATTTTCTTTAATAACTTAAGTATACCCTAAATATATGTTTCTAAATTTAAAAGGTATATATCTTTGAAATTTAGGAATGAGAGACTGAATATAGTAAGCTAGATCCACAACTGAACCACTTTAATTTTTTTCTCTTCTTATCTTAGTGTGGGGTTTTTCACATTACCAAGGATACCCCTGTTCCAATGCCATGTAATCTTGCTCTGGGTCACACAGATGATTTAAAATTTTTTCAGTTTGTATTTCAGAAAGCAAAATTCTTATTTCTAAATCTGATAAACAGCAATAAGTGTGTGACCCATGTCATTCATAAGTTTATGTTCTGACTCTAAATAAACTTTCTACTGAAAGGAAAATCACTTGAAAATTACCACCTCACCCCCCACAAGAAAAGGATAAGTCAAAAAGTTATTGATGCATTATCAGGAACACAGGTTGACAGGCTTTTGTGATCACAAAGTGAAGAACGGATTCAGACCTCACTAGGGGTGAGTGGCCCGATGTGGCCATGGAGTGGGCGCTGGCCACAGAAGGGCCATCACTGTCCAAGGCAGAGGTGCCAGCCCTGGCTGCAGCTCTGGCTCCAGTGCTCTCTACTTCCTCTCTCCAAGTCGCCTCATAATGGGGCAGGAATGCAGTGGGGACACTATCATTGACCTTGGCAAAAACTCCAAGACTTTCACCTTGCTGGTTTCCATAACTGCTCTCAGACCCCACAGGAGCGCTCTCGGATCCCCCATAGCGAGGGGGATAGCGGCCAGGCAGTGTGAAGAGAAATGAATCAACAAAATGTCAGCCTCAGACTGGGAGGAGTGAAACATTATGGACTCTAGAGCAATTCAGACCAGGCTCTACACTCAGTTTTGTCACTTTATCAGCCTGGAGAATAGAAGTTCTTTGTCTGCTAAGTGAGTTTGGTAAGACTTGTCTTACAGAATTATCAGAACATATGTAGCTTGTGTAAAGCACCTGGCACTGCAGCTGGCAATGTTTAGGTTTTATAACGCTTATTTTCATACCAGAAGAAAATCTATGGGAATGTCTACCTTCATCTATGGGAATTTTTCTTTATCCAGGAGAAACTACAGACCATGTGGTCTTTTAAACAAAGAAAGCTAAGTCAATCAAACTGCTGCTTAGCAAGAAACCCTAGGGCTTCCCCGGTGGCTCAGTGGTAAAAAATCCACCTGACAACCAGGAAATGCCAGTTCAATCCCTAGGTTGTGGAGATCCCCTGGAGAAGGAATTGGCAATCCACTCCAGTATTCTTGCTTGGAAAGTTTCATGGACAGAGGAGCCTGGCAGGCTACTGTCCATGGGGACATAATGAATCAGACACGACTTAGCATTTAAACAAGTAACCCTAAGTAAATTTTCTCTATCAGAGAATATGTTATTGAATTTAGAGGCAAGCATTTTACCAGGATGTAACTCAAAACATTATAGAACTCATGTCAAGGACCAGTAATTCCCCTGCCTCCCAAAGCCCTCCCAACAAAACACCCCAATTTTCATGTATTTCACCACCACTAAAATCTAGCCCCTCTCAGGAGGTCTACTAGATTACACTCGAGATACCCTCATGTTTGGAGTGTGCTGGGGCTCCTTCCGTTCAGGGACCAGAATGCCAACACAGTGACTTCTCAACATCCCATCAGAAAGCAGACAATAATAGGCATCAAACAGCTGGTCTGTGGACTGTGTTCACCTGCATTGGGGCAGGAGCACTGGACACCTTCCATTCTTTCCCCAGGTGGAGATTCCCTCCGATTGACTCACAATCTTAGGGTAACTGTTCAGGGCAGCTTCTCATTTCAGTTGCAGCCTCCCAACTCTGAGGTCCACCATCTAGGGATTTGGCCCCAGCTCACCATTATCACAGGCTCATCCAGCCCACCACGCAGCCAACTTAAAATGACCTCCCAGGAAGGAACAGGAATGCAAAGATGTATGTTATGATTAGCTTTCCAGCCCCACCTTAGCCTCTCACAACTTAAAAAGATTGGGAGTGTTGGTTGAACACAAAGGGAAGAAGTTGCCTCAGACCACACTAGGGGCTGGAGGGACTGCTAGGCATGACCTTGGAGCACACACTGGCCTTGGAAGGACTACAACTCCTGACTGTAGCTCGGGATCTCTTGTCATCATCTCTCAGAGCCTCTTCATAATGGGGTTGGAAGGCACTGGGGATGTTACCATTGACCTTGGCCAAAATACCAAACCTCAAAGTTTTGGTTTGAGAGAATAAAGGCTGAGAGAATTTAGACCTCACTGCTCTCATCCCAACTCCCTCCCCAGCATCCTGCGTGCTTTTTGTCACTTGTCTGAGATCATAACACCACCTTCCTTGTGGAATCACTGCTCATATACTCAAGACATCTGCAGGTAGGTGCAGGTTCTCCTTTATCTTCGCATCACCCCCACCAGCACAGAACCTTCTGAAGAGCAGATGCTCAAGTAAAGATGGGAATAAAGGAGCCACCAAGCAAGGAATGTAGTTTCTTATTGTTTAATTTTATCGGCATTCTTGAATAAGCTAAGAACATCTAAGTGGATATTGTTGAATGTTACAAAGAGAAAGACAAATATGAATAAGATAAATCAAAACTTGACTACAGCTTATTTCATCTGTTTTAAAACCACAGCATTCTTTCACATTTCCAAGAAAATTCCTATTCCAAAGCTATGTTATCTTGTTCTGGATCCCAAAAAGATGCAAGGATTTTCTGAATTACACTACACAGTACCAAAACTCTTACTCTTAGATCTGACAGACAACAACAAATCTGTGATCCATGTCATTCATAAACTTGGATTCTGAATCTTAATAAACATTCTAGGAAAAGAAACAACATTTGAAAGGTAATAGTGTAAAACAGGAACACAAAGAAGATACATATTATGACCTTTCCAGCCCCACTTTAGCCTCTTACTACTTAAAGGGTTGGCAGTATCGGTCAAACAAAGTGAAGAAGCTGCCTAAGAACTCACTGGGCACTGGACGGATTGCTGGGTGGGACCTTGGGCTGGTTGGCCTTGGCAGCAGGACGAGACCTAACTAGAGATCTACCTCGGGATCTCTCTTCCTCTTCTCTCAAAGCTTCCGCATAATGGAACGGGAAAGCACTAGGGATGGTACTATCGATCTTGGCCAAAAACTCCAGAACCTTCATCTTATTGGTTTCAGCATGGGCTCTTGGGCCCCACAGGAACTCATAACTCAGGGGATCGCTGTCGGGAATCTGACGATACACCAGGTAATTCTGCTGCACCAGCTCTTCCGTGATGAGCTTCCTGGGATCCCCAAAGATTACATGCTGCTTTCCATCATAGATGCCTAGAATATTCAGGAACTCCCAGACATCAGCCTCAGAGGCGCGGTTGCCATTCAGGAAGATCACACTCAGCAGAGGCATCAGAAGCCCATTCTTCGGCAGCCCCCAGCTGCTGCTCAGCATGCCATCATTGGTGAGGCCTAGATTGCTGACCAGGGTATAGGAGTGACCATTCGGCTTGACTTCCTTCAACTCAAGACCAAAGGCCAGCTCCATGCACTCAGCTGCTCTCCTGAGGATCTCGGGGAAGCATGTCTTGAACCTTTTGGGAAAAAGCTTCAGCATATCTCTCTTCCTAATGGGCTGTTTCATCTTAAACTTCTGAAGCAGGAAATGTATCAACACCCCTGCCTTCTTGGTCAGAGGATCTGGGGGAGCGGGCTTAGCAGGGGTCGAGGCCTGGGAAGAATTTCTACGTTGCATAGCTTGGCACCTGGCATGTGCTTTAGATCTTGGGCGTGAAGCCCCTGCAATAGGAGAGCTAGTGGCTGCAGCTCCCTGAGGATTCTGGCCCGCACCAGCAGTGGGGGAGCCCGGGGGTGTACTCCCAGAAGTAGGGGTGGGGGAGGCAGCAGCCTGAGCATCCCCGAGATCCTTGGTCTCCATGCGTGCTTGGCGGCGTTTCTCACGTGCACGGAGCTTGCTCTTCTGTCCCCGAGGCATGACTATCAGCAGGCACAGCGGGCAGGGGACCAGGCAGGCAAGTAGGTGATGCTTCAACCTGGAGAAGGGAAGATGAGTGGATGAGTTCCTTCACCGGGGAGGGAAGAAGGCTGCTCTGCCCATTTCCTTGAGAGCCCTGCTCCAGGAACCACTGGCCGCTTGTTCTTGGTCAGCCTATCCCCTGAGAACCCAGTGAAAGAAGTGAGTGAGCCAACCTCAGGCCACAGCCTGCCTGTGGCTGCCTGCAGTGACAGCAGATCCTGGGAGCGGGGCCCTCTCTAGGCCCCTTCGTTTACACACACAACTGTCACATCGGCTCTTAGTAGAGCCGGGACCCCTGCCATATGCCACGTGAATGGTGACGCCTCAAGCTCCCTGGGACGCAAGAGAAGGAACCGAGTCATGGGCACTGTTGGGGAGGATGGCACTGGCAGTTCTGGGGGCCTACTCTGTCCTGAACTCATTGCTTCTCCATTCAGGGTCCTCATCTTGTCAACACTGAGGGTGTGGCCCCCTCCCTCCTGCCTCCAGTGCCGCCCCTTCAGGTGAAGAACCTCATCTCCCTTAGAAATGACACAAAGAAATGAGTCCCCACTTTGACTCCTGGGAGGATCTGGGGGCTCCTTTCTCTCCTGACTTGAGGACCTTTCCTCTCAGCAAGGCCAACAGCTCCCTGAGATTGAATGGGGGAAGCCAGGGTGGCCTTACCTGGCCCTACCGCCCACGGTCTCTGGGGCCTGAAAAGGTGTAGCTGGGGGTTGAGGCCTTGTAATGTGTGGTCCTCATGTAAGGTCCCCAGATTTTACTTAGGGGAGAGTCTAAGATTCCTTCCTCTGCTGACCCATTAGACTAAGGCGCTCGCTTTCCTGTTAGCTGTGAGTGAGAAACACTGCTGCCCGCCATGTATGCCTGGGGGTGCCAAGGAGTGACAGTGAGAGGAATTCTGGGAGTTTTCCACAGTCCTCAGCATCTTCTCCATGAGTCCTGGCAAATGCTAGAAATTCTCCCGCTGCTGACCTGAGCATGCTGAGGTTCCCAAGGTGAAAGAAATTGTGAGCCAACTCCAGTCACCCCTGTCCCTGACCTCCCTGGGACAGCAGCAGGGGCTGGACTCTGTGGGACTCTTACTGTTCTGTCATCACTGGCCCCTTTTGTCCTCACTTGGATGGGACCTATGCTCCTCTCTTAGTCCACCCTGAGTCTTCCGGCCTCAGATCAAGGCCCACATCTCCCTGAGTTCCTGGGACTGGAAGTGAGGGGTGACATCTGGAGACCTCTGCCTGGGGTGTCTCAGGACTGACAGGGGCTGCGACTTTGCGGGCCCCCACTGCTTTGGGTAGGTGCTCATCTAAGTCATCTCTCTGGGTCCTTACCGTGACTCCTGGCAGGACCAGGAAATCTCTATCTCGACTTGAGGTCTCTCCGCTCCCACTAAGGCCCACATCTCCCTGAGACCCACTAGAAAGCAGCAACATTTTTCTGATCTCTCTAGCTATAGCTGTGTGTGGACTCCTGATGTGGACAGTCAGGAAGAGATTCTGCACTGCCCTCTGTTGTCGTGGGGTAGGTGGGTGGTCCCCTCAATTCTTAGGTCCTCTCCTGTGCCCCTGCTACTAGCAGCAAATGCTCCAGCAGTGGACCTGAACCCATACCCCCATCAGTGAGGTTCCTCACCTCCTTGTGAGGCTCTGGGCAGAAGCGAATGTGGGTCATCTGGTCCCCACGCCTGGGTCTCCCAGGTCTGAGAGGAGTGATGTGACTATGTGGTTCACTTCCGTCTGGGTGGGGTTCTCGCATGTTCATTCAGTGTTATACTATGACTCATTTTAGGAACGGGGCTTCCTCCCTATGTTGAATGAGGCCTCACCTATCAGACCAAAACCCTGATGTCCCTGAGACCATCCTTGGAGGAAATGAGAGGGCACCTCAGCCTGAGAGCTCTAACCCGGCTTCCCAGGGCGACGGCAGAGGTGGCACTCTGTGTGGGCTCTGCTGTTCTGTGGGAGTCAGTTGTCTCCTTCCTCACATAGAATTGGTGCCTCAATATCTGTCATGGCCTGGGACTCCTCGTTTTCTGCTGACCTGGGCAGCCGGACCTGAAACCAAGGCTCTCTTCTCCCTGGGACCCCACAGGCAGAAGTCAGGGGCACCAGAGCTGGCCAGCTCTGCCCTGGAATCCCCGGGGCTGATAGTAGAGGCAACATCAGATGTGGCTCTCTCTACCGTGTATGGATCTTTCCCTCGACTCCGCCTCCTTCCTGGGACTCTGCCTTCTGCCGACCTGAGCCCAAAACCCTGCAAAAAGTCTTTATCTTTCTGGGACCAGAGCTGACAAAGTGAGTCACATCCTGCCAAAACTGATTTGGGGCTATGCTGCTAACCACAAGGGTGGGTCTCTCAACCCTCCCAGTTCTGGAGTCAGGGGCTCCCTCTGTCCTCACTCAGGATTCTGGCCTCCAGTTTGGGTAGGGTTTGGGAGCCCTCCCTCTGCTGACCTGAGTCTATAATCCCCAGAGCAAAGCTCTCATCTCCCTGAGTGGCTAGAGGAGATGCTGGGGGCTCCACACCCAGCTACCTTGTTTTGGATGCCCAGATCTGAGAGTGGGGCTGCTCCTTAGTGCAGCAATCCGCTTGCATGCCAGGCCTGCTGACTAGCACTGACAGTCCTAGTTTGACTTCTTCTAAAACTGAGACTCCTCCCTATGCCTATCGGGGTTACCTTATCTATCTTTCTATCTCTTTATTTATTTACATTTCACACCCATTGCTTTTATTATGTAACTGGTAGTTAGTACATCTTGATCTTTCTCATCTATTTGTCTCCCTCACACTCCCAACCCTAACTCCCATCAATGACCACCTCCTTTTTTTCTCTTCATCTACAACTGTTTTACAGATTCCTCATGCAAGTGAAATCACATAGTTTGTTTTTCTCTAACTTACTTCACTTAGCATACGTAATACTCTCTAGGTCCATACCCTTTTATATAAATGCCTTTCTCTACCTGAACGTCCCTTACCCCCAATGCCAGCCATAACCCCCACCACAAAAATGATGGGTTCTCTCAGCCTGAATTACTCTATGGTAATTTGGACCCCTATGGTAGGAGTCCAAACCTTCCCAATCTAATGCCTAATGATCTAAACTGGAGTGGATGTAATAATAACAGAAATAAAGTAACCATGTAATACGCTTGAAGCATCCTGAAACCCTCCCTTTACCTAAACCCACCCTACCCCCATGCCACCCCACCCTCCATTGTCCACCCCATCGAGCCCCATCCCACCAGCGCACCCCACCCCATGCAAAAACTGACTTCTAAAAAACCGGTCCCCGGTGCTAAAAAGATTGGGGGCCGCTACTCCAGGTCCCTGCAGCAATGGTGGCAGGAGGGGCCTCTGTGCAGTCACCTCTTTGGAAAGAGATACCCCAGTGAGCTCTGAAGGCCCCATCCTTTTACCTTTTGAGAACAAGACTACTCCCTTCACCTAAAGAGGCCGCCCTCTTTAAACAAAGCCGCCCGACCTGCTGCGGCCCTCTACGTGGCAATGACAAGATGGCTGCTCGGCCCTGTAATTCAGGACAGGGTCAGAGAAACTGCAGATTGCAGGGGTGGGATGGGGCTGGGTCACTTTTATTACTGGGAAAGGTTGGGAAATTCCCTTCAGCTACACTCAGGTCCTCACCTCGGCTCCGGACGAGTCCTGGGCAATCAATCTCTGCAGAACATACGCCACAGCAAGCGGTTGAGCGCCTCGCTTCAGAAGTGGAAGTGGAGAGGCGGGGCATACGGTCCTACGTGAGGTCTCCCAGGGACAACGGCAGGGGCAAGGACCTACAGAAACCCTCATAGCTCAATATTCATCTGTCCCTGGATCCTCTCTCACAGTCAACCCTGTGCAGCCTATCAGAACTCGGGACGCCTCTGTCTATGAATTTGAGTCCTCCAGCCTCCAAACAAAGCCCTCGCCTCCCCTGAGTCCCTAGTGGGAAGAGTCAGGGCACTGCTCTGAGCATCTCTGCTTGTCAGGAGGGGCACCACTCTGTGAGCCTCCCTCTTTTGGGGGAGGCCCTCTCACTAGTACCGACGCTCCTCACTTTAAGTTCGGTTATGGTCAAGATGCCTCCTTCTGCAGATCTGGGGTCCAATTCTGCTAGAGGAGGCCCTGCCCTCCCTGAGATCACACAGGTGTAATAGGGGACCACTCAGAAGTAGCTCTTTTGGGTCACTTAGGGCTAAGAATTTACAGAATTCTGTTTGGTTCCCTTTCTAGGGGTCCCCTCTAACACTCAGCGTTATTACGTGAGGTCCTCCTTGGATTCAGGTCCCTCCCTTTGTGAAAATGAGGCTGATCGTATTAGACAGAGGTCTCACCTTGCTGAGCCTTTCCAGACTGAAATCAACCTAACTTCTGTGCCCAGAGCTTCCTGGGGACCACAGCATCAGATATTTTCCAGGGCCTCCTTTGATGCAGTGTGTGCTACTCTGAGTCCACTTTCAGGTCCTCACATAGACACGTGACGAACCCTGTAACTCCACTCTCTGCTTTATGAAGTTGCTTGTCTTACATCAAGGTCCTAGTCTCCTGAGAATTCCAAGTAGGACGTCAGGGTGATCCTCGTTCCATCATAGTCTATTGGAGCCTCCGAGAACAGAGAGTGGGGATGCAGCTCGAGTCCTCCTGGACTGCTCTTACTCAGCATCATCCTCACTACCTCTACCACAGCCTGGGGCTGCTCTCTCTACTGATCTAAGATTCTTCTTCTCAGTCTTTGGGTGACCCTTATATTCAGGGGTGACTGTCTCCTCGGTCCTCCTTCATGAAGGTTCCTATATTAGCTTCTGTCGCTTGATTAAAGGTTTCCTTGGAAATGCATGTTCCTACAAATATTTCAGCAGCTAACGTCTACCAAATCTTGGGGAAAATGGGTCTTGGTCCCAAAAATGATATAAGATTAGGAAAATGCAGCATGAATCAAGGAATTCAGGATAGATGTTATGCTGTCAGAGAAAAAGAGTTGATATATTCCTTCTCTTCAGTCAGATTTAGGGTGTGTGTTTAGTAGCTCAGTCATGTCCAACTCTTTACAACCCCATGGACTGTAGCCTGCCAGGCTCCTCTGTCCATGTGGGTTCTCCAGGCAAGAATCCTGGAGTGGGTTGCCTCCTCCAGGGGATGTTCCCAACCCAGGGATCGAATCCAGGTCTTCTGCATTGCAGGGGCATTCTTTACCATCTGAGCCATCAGATTTAGGTTAGTTCTAAAATCTTTATTTTGGGACCACTCTGTTGATCCAGTGGTTAAGACTCTGTGCTCCCTGCCTGGGTTTGATCCCTGGTCAGGTACCTGGATCCCACATGCCACAACTAAGGGTTCATGTGCCACAACTAAAAATCTCATGTGCCACAACTTTGTTGCCCATGGCAACAAAGATTCTGAGTGTCATAACTAAGACCCAGAGCAGTCAAAAAATAAATAAAAATAAATATTTTAATTAAATAAATATTTACATTCTACAGAGAGGGATAGTGGCAGATAATCTTGCAAGGCTTGATAACTTGAGGGTGTTTAGTTTTGCACAAGCAGATGATCATATTGTTACTGAGCATTATCTCTTTGTCTCCTTTATTTATCACTCTTAATTATTTTGGTTATATGTTATGTGGCAGTATTGATGAGACAAGAGTTTGGGAGCCAATAGATACAATGTATATGGATGGCTGAGTCCCTTCACTGTTCACCTGAACCTGTCACAATATTGTTAATTTGCTATACCCCAACACAAAATAAAAAGTTAAAATTAGAGAAAAATGGTGCTTCCAGTGCAAGGAGTGTGAGTTCAAACCCTGGTTGGGGAACTAAGACCCCATGTGCCACATACCAATCAATCAATCAATAAAATATCATAGAAAAAAGTGATGGGGCTCCATGAAAGAAATAATTGATAAGCTAGATTTAATTCCCTTTAAACTTCTGCTCTATAAAAATACACCAAGAGACCAAGAAGATGAGTCATAGTCTGGGAAAAAATATTTGCAAAAGGTATATCTGATGAAGGCTCTAATCTAAAATATACAAAGAACTCTTAAAAATTAATAAGAAAACTAACATCTAATAAAAGTGGACAAAACATATGATTAGATACCTCACCAAGGAAGATACACAGATGGCAAACAAGCATATGAAAAGATGCTCAGCATCATATACCATTAGGGAACTGCAAATTAAAATAAACAACAAGATACCACAACATGCCTTTCAGAATGGCCAGCATCCAAAGGACTGACACCACCAAATGCTGGTAAGGATGTGAATCAACAAGAACTCTCATTCCTTGGTGGTGGTGATGCAAAACGGGAGAGCCACTTTGGAAGACAGTTAGCAATTTTCTTAGTAAACTATACATATTCAACACTGCTAGTAGAAATGTAAATTGGTACAGCCACTATGGAAAGCAGTATCCAGTTTCCGCAAAAAGCAAAAATAACACATAATATTCTCTGCAGTTCCACTACTATCCAAAGGAATTGAAATCAGGACCTCGAAGAGAGCTCTGCACTCCCATGTTCATTGCAGCACTACTCACAATAGCCAAGAGAGGGAAGCAGCCTAGGTGTCCAGTGATAGATGGATGGATAAAGAAGATGTAAAATACACATACAATGGAATATCATTCAGCCTTAAAAAGAAGCTAACCTCTGTCTAGAGGACATTATACTACAGTGAAATAAGCCAGACACAGAGGAGAAATACTGCGTGATGTCATTTATATGAGCAACATAAAATGGTCAAAATCAAAAAAGCAGAGAGAAGAGTGGTGGTTGCCATGGGCTATGGGAGGGTAGATGAGAATGAACTGTAGACTGAAAAAACATTCAGAATCTAAAAGTTGACAGTTATGCACAGACAGCACAGAGTGTGGCAGTCTAGCAGCTTCTGGGCATCATCCCACCTCAGGGGAGTGCCACCCTGATTTCTCAGAAACTGTGGATAGAAGGTAACGTGAATAAAACATCTCATCTGCACAGTGTTTATGTGTACCCAAACAAGTGCACAGGACACATTCCATGCCAGCTTCATGTGATTTCTGTCTGATATACTCACAATCCCAAAGCACAGGCAGACTCAGAAAATACTGCAGGTTTGGTTCTCAACCCCCAAAGAAAAGTCCATATTACAATGCAGTCACAAATTTTTGGTTTCCCAGTGCTTTCATAAAATTTATGATTATACTATATTGTAGGCTATTAAATGCACAATAGCATTATGCTTCAGAACAATATAGATATCTTAATTAAAAACATCTCTTCGCTAAAACAAATGCTAACCATTTTCTGAGCCTTCACTGAGTCCATTTTTTTTTTTTTTTTTTTTGCTGCTGAGGGTGTGAACATCGCAAGAGTTATCAAAATGTGACACAGACATGAAGTGACCAAACAGTGTTGGAAACATGGAGCCAAAACACTTGCTGGAAGCAGGGTTGGCTGACAAACTTTTAATTTGTTAAAGAAAAAGAACAAAGAAAAGAAAAGCAGTACCTGTGAAATACAATAAATCAAACTGCAACAGAGCGAAGTGCCTATAACTGTTAAGGGCAGTTTCCCATCCCAGGCTTTGTCTTTAAACTATGGGGCCCACCATGCGAGAACCTGGTCCCTGGTCAGGATTACCACAGCCTCATCCAACCCACCATGCCCTCAACTTATAATTACTGCCCACTGAAGGACTTATATTTTCCCAAGGCCCACCACCAACTTGCATCAGGGAATTCACATTTGACTGCTGTCATGTCACCATTTTCTTTACATGACAGCTGCTTCTCAACTCTATAATTTTATGGTCAGTGGCTAGATCTTTTTCTAAGCTTTCTAAGTATTAGGATGGAGCCTTCTGTGAGCAAAGGCTCAATTAATCTTTGGGAAATAAATAAGCCTGTGAGCATGAGGTTGAAATTATTAGAATTCTACATTTTTTAATTAACCAAGCATACATTGTTGTTTATAATTTTATAAAACACAGAGGACAAGGGATGAGGAAACCAAATACCGACCATCTTCCTTTTCCTCTATTTCTTGATCCCACATATTTTACTGCTTAACTTTTTTTGTATTTTCAAGGAAATAACATGTTGCAATGCCATGTTATCTTTCACTGGCTTACTAAATAAGATGGAAGCTTCCCCATTTGCTTTACACAACAGAAAAACTCTTATCCTTAAGACCAACAAAAACTGGTTAAGTGTGACTGATGAATTTGTACACATATATGCTAGATAAGCTTTCATTTAGGAGAAACATTTGAAAAGTAGCAAGAACATAAAAGCACAGATTTCTCTCTCAATTCCCGATACAGAACAGGAACACCAGGGTATTTTAAGCTGTGAACCCTCGTTGACGTCCAGTCCTCTAGTACTTCGAGCACTGTGAATACTCTCTTCAGCTACAAAGGGCAGAATTTGCCTCAACTTCACTAGGTGTGGAAGGAACTGCTGGAGGAACACTGGAACATCTGCTGGGTTGGGCCCTCTCTTCCTCATCTTTCAAAGTCTCTTCATACCAAAAGTGGAAAGAACTGGGATCCAAATGGTTAATCCTGGCCAGGAACTCCAGGACTCTCATCTTGCTCGTTTCAGCATGCGCTCTCGGGCCCCACAGGAACTCACAGCATGCTGGACTGCTGCCGGGCACTTGCCGATATTCCAAATACTTCAGCTGCACCAAATCTTGGGTGATGAGCTTCTTGGGCTCCCCAAATAAGAAGTGCCTCTTCCCAGCATAGATTTCCATCTTACCCAGGAAATTCCAGATGTCTTCCTCTGTGGCGCAGTTGCCCTTCATGAAGATCACACCCAGGAGATTCATCAGGAGACCGGTCTTGGGAAACCCCTGCCACAGTGCACGATCCCGTTGCGGGGGAGATTCATCTTGCTGACAAGGACATAAGAATGCTTGGCAGTGTTGTCTTTCTTCACGTCAATACCAAATACCACCTCCATGCTCTCAGAAGCTCTTTTGAGGATCCTGAGGAATCGATTTTGGTACTTTTTATCGATGATCTTCAGCATATGCACTTTCGTAATGGGCTTTTTCATCTTATACATGCTTAACAGGAACTGCACCAACAGATACGTCGGCCTGGCTAGTGAGCGTTTTCTAGACCGCACGTTGGAGAGAGGGGCCTGAGGGGAATTATGTGTTTTCCCAATTTTCCCAATGGCTCTTATGGATGATCGTATAGGAGAAACACCTGCAGGCACAGTGGTGGTGGCCAGGGCCCCCCGAGGACGCTTGAGATGGTTACCAGACCTAGCACCGGGCTTTCCCTTTGCATCAACCCCAGGATCAGGATTGAAGGAAGAGCAGAGTGCTTCCATCATGGTGGCAGTGACCTGAGCGCCCCTCAGATCGTGGGTGCCATGCTGAGCCTGGCAGTGTTTTTCAGAGGTGTGGGCTTACCCTTCTTACCCCTCTTACCCTGAGGCATGGTGACTGTGGTCAGGGACAACAGGCAGGAGCACAGGTAGAACAGCACATGATCTGGGCAGAGAGGTGAGAGGATGAGAGGATGAAGCGCCTGTGGCAGGGAGGTACCACTTTACTTTTAAGAAGGTCCACTCTGCAGGTTTCCATGCGGGCCCTGCTCTGTGAACCCAGAGGACTACTGTTCTGATTGCCCTGTCCTCTGAAAACTCTGTTGGAATAATTAAGGTGAGACTCAGGCTTCAGCCTGCCAGCCCTGCCAGCTGCCTCCTGAGGCTTGAGGAGCAATGGGCCAATCTAGTCCTTGTGGGCACCCCCCTCCATTCTGGAGGGTGGGGTCCTCTCGGTTCATATTCAGGACAATCGTATCAACTTTTGGCAGGTGCAGGGCCCCCTCCTCTGTGTGGTCTAAGCTTATACCCCAAAGCCCGGTCTTCATCTTCCTATGATACCTTAAGAGGTGAAGGGGCATTTCAGCCCTGTGTCCCTGGCAGGGGGCACCCACAGCAGTCAGCTCTAGGGAACTCTATCCTGGGCTCACTGGGGTTCTCTGTCCTCTTTCATGGCCTTGCCTTGGCTCTAGGTAGAGCCTGGGACACCCGTGTCTGCTGCCCTGGTGTACCTCCTCTCAGACAAAGGCTCTCTCCAATCCCGTACCATCAGAAGGAAAGGAGGGTTCACATACACCTGACTTCATGCCTGGGCTTCTCAGTGCTTTGAGCCAGGAGGCAGGTGGTGCGGAGGGTACTCTCTATTGATCCCCTGTTGGTGGGTGAGTGCAAATATCAGTTCTTTCAGAGTCCTCACCCTGACTCCTCTGAAGCCCTGGGCCTCCTACCTTGGCAGAATTGAGGTCATTCACTTAGTCCAACATCCTCACTTCTCTGAACTCTCCAGACAGAAGTGAGAAGACTTCATCTTTACAGATACTCTAGGTTTCTACATGGAAAAGGGCCAATATTTATGAGAACTTAAGTTTAGAGTTGGTGTTCACCTTAGTCCTCACTCAGGTCTGGGTAGAACTTAGGACTCCTCCCACCAATAACCTGGGTTGTTCAGCCTCAGAGCAAAGTCCTCAATTCCCCGAGTCCCCGGAGGGGCAAAGTCAGGGTACTACATACGTGACTACCCTTCACTGGAGCCTCCCAGATACGTAGGCACTCTACTTTGTGATACCACCCCTAAATGGGGAGGGGCCCCCAATCAGTACTTAGGGCACTCACTTCACTGCAGTTAGGACAGAGGTATCCTCCATCTGCAAACAGGGACTCCTCCTGACCAAAGCCCTCCCATCCCTGAGACTTCCCAGGGAGAACTCAGTTTGATGGCTCTGTCAGGGCTTCCCAGGGCTTACAGCAGCAGTGAGACTTGGTGCAGCCCTCTGTTATGGGCTGAGTGGTCCCCGGCCTCAGTCCCAACTCAGTCTTCGCCTCAAATCTGGATCAGCGCTGGGAATCCACCCTCTGCCGGCCAGAGGCCAGGCCCTCAAACTTAAGTCCTTACTTCCTAGTAACTGTAGATCAGAAGTGAGGATGACTCATATCCCACCATGATGCTTAGGCTCTCAGATAGTACTATAGGGGTGGGGGAAAATCCAGGACCGGGGGGCGGGTGGTTGTTCTATGGTTCTCATTCGGCATCCCCATCTTCCTATCTATCAGAGAATAACACACCTTCCTTTACTGAACTGTGTCCACAAGCATCCAAACAAAGTTTTACCTCCTAGAGTTCAGCAGGGGAGAAGTCCGGGAATTGAGTGCAAGGGGGCTGCTTTCTGTCACCATCTTTACTGCCCGTGCCCTTTTAGCACTCGGGGCTCTCCCTGTGACTGGAGTTAGAGCCTAGATTTCCTTCATTTCCAGAATCAAGAAATCTCTTAGATCTTAAAGAATCTCTTAGATCAAGAATTACCAAAAAAGGAAGCCTAACAGCATTGTAGGAACCATTCCCTGTTGACCACAGAGGCGAGACTTTGTGGGTTTTGCTTTGTTACAGGAGGGGGCAATGGTCCCTTGAGTCCACATTCAGGTCCTCACCATGCCTTTAGATCAGTCCTGGGAATCCACTCTCGTCCAAATGAACGTCCTGAATAGCAGTCAGAGCTCTTCACCGCCAGCATGGAAGTTGGTGGGTGAGACACTTCCAGCTAAGGCTGCCCTGTGTGGGATCTCTGGGGAATGATTCCAGGGGTGGGGCTTGTGGGGATCCCATCGTTCAGTGTTCAGCGATCTCTGGGTCATCCCCTAGGGTCCTCCACGTGCCATGTGTCAGAGCTCGGGACCCCTTGCTCTATGGACTGGAGTCCTCCAGCCCCCAATCAAAGCCCTCACCGCCCTGAGTCTCTAGTGGGGAGTCAGGGCACTTCTCTGAGCATCTCTCCTTGACAGGAGAGGTGCCACTCTTTGAGCCTTTCTCCTTGGTGGGAGGGACCATCTCATTAGCACTGATGGTCCTCATCTTCACTGTGGTGATGACCAAGGTGCCCTGCTCTGCAGAACTGGGGTTTGATCCTGACAAAGCCCTTCCCTCGCTTAGATCAGACAAAAATTGAGAGGCTTCTCATCTTTATAACTCTGCCTGGAGCCTCCAGGGTTAAGAATAGGGGCAGGGGTCTGTAAAGCCTCCTCATTTGTGGGTCTAGTGATACTTCTTTCTTCACTCAGGGACCTCACCATGCTCCTGGCCAGTCCTGGGACCTTACCTTCCAACCTGAGATTCTCCCTCCACTCACCTGAGGCCATTCTTCATAGCCAGAGACTTTGATCTCAGAAAGAACTACAAGGCTTATAAGAGACAATGCCCACTCTGGGCATTCTAAGTCCAAGAGCAAGTTTGGGCAGGTCTCCGAATGACCTATATTTTAGGGTGGTTGTCTCTCCAGTCCTCACTCATGGGGGTCCTCATTTTGCCTATCTCTTGGATTAAACAATTCCTGGGAAAAACCACATGCCTATAAAATCTTGAGAAGTGTCCCTAATGCAAACCTTACAGTCTCATGTCCCAGACTTGAGGTGAGATGGGGAATTGCCAGAGAAGGCATGGGGCAGAATGGGGTACACTCAAAGAAAAATGCTGATCTGTCCTTTTTGGGAGGTGGGAGGCGGATTCAGGATGGGGGGGGCATATGTACACCTGTGGCTGATTCATGTCGATGTATGGCAAAAACAACTAAAATATTGTAAAGTAATAAGCCTCCAATTAAAACAAAGTAATATCTTTAAAAAGCAAGAGTCAGACTCTTATGTGAATTGTTTTAATTGATTAATAGGCATACCTTGAAACATTGTACTTCACTTAATCATACTTCACAAATACTGTGTTTCATTACAAAATGAAAGTTTACAGTAACCCTGCATTGAACATGTCAATGTTACCATTTTCCCAAAACCGTGTGTTCACTTGGGGTCCCTGGGCCACATTTTGTTACTTCTTTAAATATTTTAAACTTTTTCCTTATTTTATTTCTTATGGTGCTCTGATCCATTCTCTTTGTTACATTGTAACTGTATTATAATTTTAAATTAAGGTATGCATATTTTTTAGACATTTTTTAGTAGGTGTACAATAGGGTTAACAAGTTTTATAAGCACTGGGAAACCCTGAAATCCCTGTGATTTACTTTATGGCAATATTCACTTTATTGCAGTGATCTAGAACCAAACTCACGATATCTGAGATATGAGTACAATTCTAAAGGAAAAAAGCCATCCAAGATGGCTTTGTGCTATTCTGATTGAGATTATCTGACACTGCATAGAGAGATGATCTTATTGTCACTATCATCTGTTTCTCCTCCTCATTGCTCTCATTTCCTGAGGTAGCCTTCAAGGCTTTGTGCCTAAAGAAGTGCATTGGAATATATCCAGTGTCCTTACTTTTATCCCAAGATACATTTGAGTGTTAAGGAACACAAGCTCTGCTTTAGATCAAGGGGAGTCTAACAGTGTGGAATCTAGAGGAATTCAGAGAAGAATCTAATTCCAGGCCTATCAGTCACGAGTGTTCCCCAGCAAGGGCCCGCTGCATGATGCACATAGAAGCCAATACTATGGAACGGGCTTTTGAGAGAAAAATTTTATTCCAAGGTGGAGTGGCAAGAAGACACGAGGCAGGGCTCTCAAATCTGTCCCCTCAATCCAGAGTTTGAGGTAAAATTAAAGGGTTTAGGGGAACTGCAAACTTGGAAGCTAATTGGCTAGTCTTGAATTAGTTCACTTAAGCTATTCATGCTGCTAGAAGCCAGATTTTCCGTATTGAAGGACTTCATACAGTTCTCCCACAGCAAAATTCCTATTCTGAGAGTTCCACAGACTGAACCCTCTTGGTTCGGGGGTCATCCTGGAAACTGGGGCTCCTTTTTGTACATGCCTGGTGCTGTCTCTAAAAATAACTCAAGGTTTCATTAACCAACAACCTGTTTTAAGGAAGCAAAACAAGGTTAAATTGGTTGATGTTTTATGTTTCAATCCCCACCATCTCTCTTTGTACATTCTTCAATCTTGTGGGAAATCATCCTCAATTTGGTTAATGATTCTCAAATTCTGCACAAAATGATAATTCCAGGTCTCAAATCTGTGTACCAACCAGACTGGAGTATGATATAAGCACTGACAAAGTTGGATTAATTGGTATTTAAGAAAGGTAATTATCAGATTTAACTTCCTTCACATGTCTCTTTATAGGCTATTGCTTTAAGTTTGGAGTTTTGGTGCCTGGATGGACTTTTATTACTAATGGGTCAGCTGTCTTGGCTCTTCCTAGCCACTCATCAGCGCAAACTGAGCTCTGCAGTTGACTGACCGATTTCCTCCACTGTAGTGCTCAAAAAGTTTACGTTTTGGCCAGCAAACAGAGCTAGGATCAACTGCCTTAACCAATGCTTGCTGCCTCTTCCCAGCCTTCATGGATTGCAGCTGACATCAACCAGCACTCTTATCAGGAACTTGAGGTCTTGGATGAGGCAGAAATGTTGGCTTCCCTTGGAAAACCCTTGCTTTCATGGGAGCTGTAGGAAAGTCATCAGGGCTTGTCTATCTGTGGCTCAGAGTGCTTTGTTCCTTTCTAGGAAGAAAATGGGCAAACTAGAGGCAGTGTCCCTTAATTTAGGACCCAATTCCATCTCCTAGGTTGGTTTCTGGGAGGAATTGGCTGTATGAATTCTCTGGAGAAGCCACTAAAAGGAATAGACAGTCTCAAGGTGACCAGCTTGGATCTGAGCGTTCACTTAAAGAACCCTGAAAAGTTTTGTATTAGAGGTGGCTTTCCAACTTTAGCTTGAGAGTTACACATGCTACCCAAATTCAAAGGAATCTGTCCCACCAGTTCCATGACTGGAGCCCACTTGGTCAGAGGCTCCTAATATTTCCACTCTGCCACGTGCTGAGGACAAGCTTGTCTACTGACAAGGTCCTATGGAATTTTAGGTTCTGTCTCACTCTCCACCTTGAAAAACATATGCCATGAGGAGGAAGGTGAAAGAGTGATTGCATCACATTGAAGAAAGTGAAAGAGGAAGCTGTCTTAAACTCAGTCAGAGCTGAGTTTCAGAGAGCAATTCAGGCGCACACACATTTAACACCAATTTCCTCACCTCCTTTCTGAGCATGTTGTGGTTTAATCTTTCTGGTTGATGACCAAAACATTTTATCCCTCCAGCAGAGATCACAGACAAGCAAATCTAGATGTCTGAGCAATTTCCAGGTGGAACACATTCACCTCAAGCCTCTATGTAGCCCGTGGCCTTAACATCACAACAAGTGGCTGTTTCTCCTGGTAAAATTTCATTTTTAACATCACACACACACACAAACATAAAAGCAGTTCAAGCTAACTCTCTGCTATTCTGGTTGATACAGAAGAGGACTAGAATTTTTAGTGAGGAAACACCATAATGTGTCCAATTGTATAAAATTCTTTAACCCAGGCTCAAGGTACATTCTTCTGGGGGTGGGGAAGAATTTTCCTGCTTTACACTCCCTCATTTTACCTTTATGCCCTCACCACAACAAGGTAATCAGGGCTGGTTTCATTAAGAATACACTCATGTAAAATTCAAAGGATCATAAATGACTACTACAGACAACTATATGCAAATAAAATGGACAAACTAGAATAAATGGACAGATTCTTAGAGGTACAACCTTCTAAGACTGAACAAGGAAGAAATAGACAATGTGAACAGACGGATCACAAGTATTGAAATTGAAACGGTGATTTAAACATTTCCAATAAAAAGTCCAGGACCAGATGCTTTCACAGGTGAATTCTATCAAATAGTTAGAGAAGAGTCAGCACCTATCCAACTCAAACTCTTCCAAAAAATTGCAGAGGAAGGATTACTCCCAAGCTCATTCTATGGGGCCACCATCACCCTGATAGAAAAGTGAGAGAACCACCACAAAAAAGAAAGAAAGAAAATTACAGGCCAATATCACTGAGGAAAATAGATGCAAAAATCCTCAACAAAATACTAACAAACCAAAAAAGACAGTCTCTTCAATAAGTGGTACTGTGAAAACTGGACAGCTACATGGAAAAGAATGAATTTAGAACATTCTCTAACACCATACACAAAAATAAACTCAAAATGGATCAAAGACCGAAATGTAAAGCCAGACACTATAAAACTCTCAGAGGTAAACCTAGGAAGAACACTCTTTGACATCAATTGCAGTATTTTTTTAAATTTTTTTTTATTAGTTGGAGGCTAATTACTTCACAATATTTCAGTGGGTTTTGTCATACATTGACATGAACCAGCCATGGAGTTACATGTATTCCCCATCCCGATCCCCCCTCCCACCTCCCTCTCCACCCGATTCCTCTGGGTCTTCCCAGTGCACCAGGCCTGAGCACTTGTCTCATGCATCCCACCTGGGCTGGTGATCTGTTTCACTATAGATAATATACATGCTGTTCTCTCGAAACATCCCACCCTCACCTTCTCCCACAGAGTTCAAAAGTCTGTTCTGTATTTCTGTGTCTCTTTTTCTGTTTTGCATATAGGGTTATCATTACCATCTTTCTAAATTCCATATATATGTGTTAGTATGCTGTAATGTTCTTTATCTTTCTGGCTTACTTTTTTTTTGCTTTTAGCAATGATTTTTGATCTACCTCATAATCAAAATAAAAAGAAAAATAAATAGGTGGCATCTAATTAAAATTAAAAGCTTCCACAAAGCAAAAGAAACCATAAACAAAAATAAAGCTCACAGAATGAGAGAAAATATTTGCAAATAAAGCAAACAACAAGGGATTAATCTGCAAAATATATAAAAGGTTCACACACTCTGTCAAATAAACAGTCCAATCATTAATGGGCAGCAGATATAAATAAACACTCCTTCAAAGAAGAAATACAGATGGCCAAATAACACATGAAAAGATGCTCAACATCACTAATTATCAGAAAAATGCAAATCAAAACTACAATGAGGTATCACCTCACACCAGCCAGAATGGTCATCATCCCCAAATCTGCTGCTGCTGCTAAGTCGCTTCAGTCGTGTCTGACTCTGTGCGACCCCATGGGCAGCAGCCCACCAGGCTCCCCTGTCCCTGGGATTCTCCAGGCAAGAACACTGGAGTGGGTTGCCATTTCCTTCTCCAATGCATACAAGTGAAAAGTGAAAGTGAAGTCACTCAGTCGTGTCTGACTCTTTGTGACCCCATGGACTGCAGCCTACCAGCCTCCTCCGTTCATGGGATTTTCCAGGCAAGAGTACTGGAGTGGGTTGCCACTGCCTTCTCTGATCCCCAAATCTACAAATAATAAATGATGGAGAGTGTGGAGAAAAGGGAACACTCTTGCACGCTCGGTGGGAATGCAAATTGACATAGCCACTATGGAGAACATTATGGAAGTTCCTTGAAAAACTAAAAATAGAGTTACCATATGATCCAGTAATCCCACTCCTGGCACATATCCAGAGAAATCTATGATTCATAAATATACATGCACCCAATCTTCATTACAGCACTATTTACATTAGCCAAGACATGGAAGTAACTTAAATGTCCATCGACAGAGGAGTGAATAAAGCAGATGTGGTACATACATACAATGGAATATTATTCGGCCATAAAAAAGAATTAAATAATGCCATTTGCAGCAACATGGATGGACCTAGGGAATGTCATACTAAGTAAGACAGAGAAAGACATATCATATAATATCACTCAAACATGGAACCTAATTTTTTTAAATGACATAAATGGACTTGTTTACAAAACAGAGATAGACTTCTGGATATCAAAAACAAGCTTGTAGTTACCACTGGAAAAATGTTGGGGGAGGGATGCTTTAGGAGCTAGAGATAGACATACACAACTCTCGTGTCTGACTCCTCATGACTCCATAGATTGTAGCTCACCAGACTCCTCTGTCCATGGAATTTTCCAGGTCAAAATACTGGAGTGAGTTGACATTTACTGCTCTAGGGGATCTTTCTGATCCAGGGATTGCACCCACTTCTCTTGTGTCTCCTCCATTGGTAGGTGGATTCTTTACCACTGGGAAGCCCACATACACAATTACTATGTATAATGCTGCTGTTGCTAAGTCGCTTCAGAATAACCAAAAAGTACCTACTGTATAGCAGAGGGAACTCTACTCATTATTCTGTAATAACCTGTATGAGAAAAGAATCTGAAAATGAATGAATATATGTGTAGGTATAACTAAATCACTTTGTTATACACCTGAAACTAACACATTATAAATCAATTGTACTACAATAAAATAAAACAGAAAAATAATTTTACCATAATATCCGGCAATCTGAATCCAGGGCATATATCCAGAGAAAACCATAATTCCAAAAAGGTACAAGCACCCCAATGTTCACTGTAGCCTTATTTACAATAGCCAAGATATGGAAGCAACCTAAATGTCTACCAACAGAAGAGTAGATAAATACGTGGTCCATAAACACAAAGGAACATTACTCAGCCATAACAAAGAATGAAAGAATGCCATTTGCAGCAACATGGATGGACCTAGGGATTGTCATACTAAGTGAAGTAAGTCAGACAAAGACAAATATAGCCCTTATATGTGGAATCTAAATTTAAAAAGTGATAAAATGTAGTTATTTACAGAACAGAAAGAATTACGGACATTGAAAACAAAATTTTAGTTACTAAAGGGGAAATGCAGTGAGGGAAGGATAAAACAGGAGCTTGGGATAAACTTACACCACTATATATATAATAGGTAACCAATAAGGACACCCTGCATAACACAGGGAACTCTAATCAATTTTCTTTGATAACCTATATGATAAACTGAAAGTGAATGAATATATGTATATATATATATATAACTGAATCACTTTGCTATACACCTGAAACTAAAACAACATTGTAAATCAATTTTACTCCAATAAAATTTTTAAAAATAGACTACCTGGGCATATATCTGAAGAAAACCATAATTTGAATAGGAACAAGCACCCCCATGTTCACTGCAGCACTGTTTACAATAGCTAAGACATGGAAACCATCTACAGGTCCATCAACATATGAATAAGATGTGATACATAAATACAATGGAAGAATACTCAGCCATAAAAAAGAATGAAATAATGTCATTTTCAGCAACATGGATGGATCTAGAGATTGTCATACTGAGTGAAGTCAGACAAAGACAAATACCATAGTATATTGCTCATAGGTGCAATCTAATTTTTTAAAATGACACAGATGGACTTATTTACAAAACAGAAATACACTCACACAATTTGAAAACAGACTTATGATTACCAAAGGGGAAACTTTGGTGGGAGGGTTACATTAGAAACCTGAGATGAACATACACACACCACCAATACAGAAAATAGATAACCGAACAGGACCTCCTATATAGCATAGGCGACTCTACTCAATATTCTGTAATAGCCTATATGGGAAATGAATCTGGAAAAGACTGAATATAAGTGTAATTGAATCACTTTGCTGTACACCTGAAACTAACACAAGATTGTAAATCAACAATTCTCCAATAATTAAAAAAAAAAAAAAAAAAAAAAGAATATCCATCTGTAACAATACCTCTGGGTCATCACTTAGGCAAGGGGGAAAAACCCCATCACCTCCATAAAGCAATGTTTCCAGTTCGGGAGCAAGGTGTTTTATCTCCTGATTCAGAGAACCCTCATTAATATCAGGTTTAATAAAGTTTTGTCACAGTCAACCAAAAGCCAACTCCTATTAGCCAAATCCCAACACATATAACAGTCAGACACAGACAAACAAGCAAGTAAATCCAAAGGCCTGGGACCTTAACCCAGTAGTCGGAGCTCTAACCCAATCCTTTGAGTACCTCAGCAGCTCTAACCTCTTGCATTGTCATCTTAAGGTGGGTCTCTAACCCATGGTTGTAGCCTTAGGATTCTAACCAAATGTAATAAACTCCCCTAGGTGGGAGTCTATCCCACAGTGTTGTTATCATTCTTCAGTCATCCTGTCATGTCCGACTCTTTGCGACCCCATGGACTGCAGAACACCAGGCTTCCCTGTCCTTCACTATACTCTGGGGTTTGCTCAAAGTCAAGTCCATTGAACTGGTGATGCCATCCAACCATCTCATCCATTCTAACCCACAGTCCTGATGAGATTACTAGACTACAGGCACATTTTAACTACATTTAGCACATTTAACTACTGGCACATTTTAACGAGTTTACTCACCCCGAAGATGTATTATCCTGGAGCTGTTCCTTTTCTTAAAAGTGAGAGGGGCCTGAGGATCCCAGAGTGCCATGGTGAGGAAACAGGAACCCTAGAGATGATTCTCTAGACAAACTCAGTCGAGGTGGCCACTCAGGGTGGGTGCTGAGGGCCCACACTCTGCCAGGGGCTACAGTGCCTCAAGCAGATGGTCACAAGTCCTAAATCTCAACTGGGCTGCCCAAATTCAATGAACATGGGCTCACTGCCTGATGTGCACAGAAGCCAATACTTAAGGCAAGAGTTTTTGAGAAAAGAGAGGCTGACCAATGCAGAAGACAAGGTTTCACATCTCTCTTCAATTCAGCAGCCTGGGTGAAATCTAAGTGAAATGAAGTGAAAGTTTTTCAGTCGTGTCCAACTCTTTGCGACCCCATGGACTGTCCATGGAATTCTCCAGGCCAGAATACTGGAGTCGGTAGCCTTTCCCTTCTCCAGGCGATCTTCCAAACCCAGGGATCGAACCAGGTCTCCTGCATTGCAGGTGGATTCTTTACCAGCTGAGCCACAATGGAAGCCCCTGAAATCTAAGGGGTCAGGAGAATTTCTAACTTGGAAGCTAATTGGCTAGTCTTCAATTAGTCCATTTCAGCTACTCAGGTTACTGGAAGCCAGGTTTTCTTCACTGAAGGACTTCTCACTTTGTAAAGGGCCCTCGGGGCAACATTTCTCTTCTCTGAATTCTGCAGTCTCAAGATCTTGCTCTGGGGTCATCCTGAGGTCATGCGTTCCTTCTTGGACACATGAACTTCTTTCTTTGTAAAATGACTCAAGGTGTGATTAATCAACAATCTTTTTGAGGAGGCAAAAGCAGTTTAAGCTAGTCAATTGTTTCACATGCTCTTTCACTAGCCCCATGAACTCCAGCACATTACCCAAACTCCAAGACAAAGAAAATCACAGTGTAGCAAGGACGATCATGTAACATTCACACCAGAGGATGTAACATAGAATGTCCTTGAGGTAGAATCTTTCCCAGTTGGAAACAACTCAAAGTTTTTAGAATTTTTGTCATTGACCAGTATCTTCCCTCCTAGCTACCATTTCACCTAAATAACCAATATTTCCACGTATTTAAGTAGCAACAAAAAAACTAGAACTTGCCTAGAATTTTCCCAGTTACACACAAGATAAAATAATTGAGTACTTTCTTAATGGAGAGGTCTCTGGCTCCCTCAACCCAGGGTAACGGTCACCAGTCCTGGAGACTTTGGACTCTCTTAGGCCCTCCATCTGAGGATCTGGTCATGCCCACCACTTCCACTGTCTGTCTACCCCACAGCTACTTCACTTAAAATGACCTCTCACTGATGGCTTTGCATTTTCCTAAGGCTCCAAACCTAGACAGTGTATTAAAAAACAGAGACATCACTTTGCCAACAAAGGTCACTATAGTCAAAGGTATGGTTTTTCCAGTAGTCATGTATGAATTTGACAGTTGGACCATAAAGCAGGCTGAGCACCAAATAATTGATGCTTTCGAACTGTGGTCTTGGAGAAGGCTCTAGAGAGTCCCTCGGACAGCAAGGAGATCAAGTCAGTCCATCCTAAAGGATATCAACCCTGAATATTCATTGGAAGGACAGATGCTGAAGTTGAAGCTCCAATACTTTAACCACTTGATGCAAAGAGCCGACTTGTTGGAAAACACCCTGATGCTAGGAAGGAAAGATTGAGGGCAGGAGAAGAAGGAGGTGCAGAGGATGAGATACTTGGATGGCATCACTGACTCCATGCACATGAGTTTGAGAGAACTCTGGGATATAGTGAAGGGCAGGGGGGCCTGGTGAGCTGCAGTCCATGGTGTCACAAAGAGTGGGACATGACAATGACTGAACAACAACAAGGCTCCAAACTGCCTCACCGCAGGCCATTTACACTTGCTTTCAACTCCAACTGCCTGCCCTCTCTACCCCTGCTTTTGACATCTTCTATCAGCAGTGCCTAACCTTTTTGGCACCAGGGACTGGTTTTGTAGAAGACAATATTTCCACAGACTGGGAGTGGGGGATAGTTTTGGGATAATTCAAGCACATTCCATTTATTATGAACTTTATTTCTAATCTAAATGTCCCTACTGCTCTCACAGGAGGTTCTGATCCAAGGCCTGGATGGTGGGCACCCCTGCTTGTGATCCATATTTACAATATATGCCTACAATATGTCCATTATCTCCAAAGCTTCCTCCTACCCTCATTATTTATTTACTCATTTATTTTTTTGGAGGTGGGGAGGAATAAGAACAATTAATGTAGCATCCACACTTTCCGAAAATCTTTAAGTATCCAATATAGAATTGTTAACTATAAGCTCTATGCTATACAGTATATTTCTAGAAATTATTCATCTTATATAACAGAAAATCTGTGTCCTTTGACAATCACTTTCTCACTATGCCTCTTCCCAGGCCCTGGCAATCACCATCCTACCCTGCTTCTATCAGTTTGCCTGTTTTAGATTCCTCATTTAAGTGGTATCATGTATTTGTCAATCTGTGTCTGGCTTATTTCACTTAGCATAATGTCATCTTGATCATCTCTATTATGGCAAATGACAAAGTTTCCTTCTCTTTAAGGCTGAATACTACTCCATTATGGGCTTCCCAGGTAGCTCAGTGGTAAATAATCCACCTGCCAATGCAGGACACACAGGAAACCTGGGTTCAGTCCTTGGATTGGAATGATCCCCTGGACGAGGAAATGGTAACCCACTTGTAAGAGGTAACCCCTTGGAGAAGGAAATGGCATCCTCCCCTGGAGGAGGAAACAGCAACCCCCTCTAGTATTCTTGCGTGGAAAATCCCATGGATAGAGGAGCCTGGATTCCATGGGGTTGGAAAATAGTTGGACACAACTGAGCGACTGAGAACGCACACACACAACACTCCATGATATGTAGACACCATATATTTATCCATTCATTCATCAAAGGACATTTAGGCTGCTTCCCTGTCTTGGTTATTGTGAATAATGCTGCAACAAATATGGGAATACTGATATCTCTTGGAGAGTGTAATTTTAACTCCTTTGGATAGATACCCAGAAGTGGGTTTGATGAATCAAATGGTAATTCAGTTTTTAATTTTTTGAGGAACCTCAATGTTGTTTTCGACAGTGGCTTCACCCATTGACATTCTCACTCTCTAACAGTATAAAAGAGTTTTCTAAATGCGTTCACTTAATCAGCTTACTCTCTACTGGAGAGAGAGCAAGACAATCAACTTTTCAAATTATTGTTGTGGTAAAAACACTTAACATCAGATCTACTGTCTTAAATTTTTAGACACATAATACAGTACTGTTAAATACAGGCACAATGTTACACAGCAGATCTCTGGAATTTATTCATCTTGCATAACTGAAACATTATACCAAGTGAAAAGCAACTGCCCATTTCTCCCTGCCCTGGGCCTTCTGTGTTTCTGTGTTTTTTTTTTTTTTTTTCATTTATTTTTATTAGTTGGAGGCTAATTACTTTACAATATTGTAGTGGGTTTTGCCATACATTGACATGATTTCTATGTTTTTAAAAATTTAAGATACCTCATATAAGTGGAACCATGGAGCATTTGTCTTTCTGTGACTGGCTTTTTCATTTAGAATAATGCCCCTGTGGCTTCTCCATGTTGTCCCATATAACAAGATTTCTTTTATTTTTAAGGTGTAATTATATCCCATTGTGTCTACCACATTTTTATTATCCATTTATCTGTTGGTAGATAAATCTGTTACCATATCTTGGCTATTGTAAATATGGTGCAATGAACACAGGAGTGAAGATGTCTCTTCGAGATCCTGATTTCACTTCCTTTGATGTACAATTGACCCTGAACCATGCGGAGGTTAGAGGCACCAATCCCCCATGCAGTCAAAAATAACTGTATACTTTTCACTCTGTCCAAACTTAACTACTGATAACCTACTGTTGACTGGAAGCCGTACTGATAACCAGTGATTGCATATTTTGTATGCTGTAAGTATTTTCTACTGTATTCTTACAATAAAGTAAGGTAGAGAAACTAAAATGTTATTAAGAAAATCATAAGAGGACGCCCGGCCGCGGCGCGCCAGGCCGCCCCCTCCCGGCCCGGGCCGGCCCGCTGGCTCCGCTCAAAGTTTGCGGCCGCCCCTGCGCCCGCGCGCCCGCCGGATGTATGGGTGATATACTGCAGCGGGTGTCAGGGTGAGGGACGGCCATATCTGCCAGTGCGGCCCGAGCCGTCAACAACAAAAAGGGCGCGGGAGCTCGGCGGGCGCACGGACGGGCGCACGGACGCCGGGACCGCCTCGCCGCCGCCGCCCTAGCGGGCCGGGCCCCGCTGCGCCCCGGCGCGCCTCGCCGCTCGGGGTCTTACAAACCGAACTTGACCGCACACATGCCCGCCGCCTTCCTCAACGCCGCTGGGAGCGTCCACCCGCCCTCCACCAGCATGGCCACGTCTTCACAGTACCGCCAGCTGCTGAGTGACTACGGGCCGCCATCTCTAGGCTACACCCAGGGTACTGGGAACAGCCAGGTGCCCCAGAGCAAATATGCCAAGCTGCTGGCCATCATCGAAGAGCTGGGGAAGGAGATCAGACCCACCTACGCGGGCAGCAAGAGTGCGATGGAGAGACTAAAACGGGGCATCATCCATGCCCGAGGATTGGTGCGGGAGTGCCTGGCTGAAACGGAACGAAACGCCAGGTCCTAGCTGCCTTGTGAGCCTGGAAGGTTTTCCAGCTTCTTCCCAGAGGAGAAGTTACAGTTCACCTCCCTTATTGAGATGAAACTTTTGTTTTCAAGTTGGTTAACCAGTTCAGTTTCTCGTCCCTCTGCCCCTCCCGTGGTTCATTTAGGCTCTGAATCTACAGTCTCTTTAAGATTGAGGAAAGATTTTGCAATTGATTAGGAGTTACATTGGAAATAGGAACTTTCCAGGTGTTTGTGGTTTTGTTTTCTTTTTTTTTTTATTTTATTTTATTTTTTTTTTTTTATTTACATGTATTCCCAATCCCGATCCCCCCTCCCACCTCCCTCTCCACCCGATTCCTCTGGGTCTTCCCAGTGCACCAGGCCCGAGCACTTGTCTCGTGCATCCCACCTGGGCTGGTGATCTGTTTCACCATAGATAGTATACATGCTGTTCTTTTCAAATATCCCACCCTCACATTCTCCCACAAAGTTCAAAAGTCTGTTCTGTGTTTCTGTGTCTCTTTTTCTGTTCTGCATATAGGGTTATCGTTATCACCTTTCTAAATTCCATATACATGTGTCAGTATGCTGTAATGTTCTTTATCTTTCTGGCTTACTTCACTCTGTATAATGGGCTCCAGCTTCATCCATCTCATTAGGACTGGTTCAAATGAATTCTTTTTAATGGCTGAGTAATATTCCATGGTGTATATGTACCACAGCTTCCTTATCCATTCATCTGCTGATGGGCATCTAGGTTGCTTCCATGTCCTGGCTATTATAAACAGCGCTGCGATGAACATTGGGGTGCACGTGTCTCTTTCAGATCTGGTTTCCTCAGTGTGTATGCCCAGAAGTGGGATTGCTGGGTCATATGGCAGTTCTATTTCCAGTTTTTTAAGAAATCTCCACACTGTTTTCCATAGCAGCTGTACTAGTTTGCATTCCCACCAACAGTGTAAGAGGGTTCCCTTTTCTCCACACCCTCTCCAGCATTTATTGCTTGTAGACTTTTGGATAGCAGCCATCCTGACTGGCGTGTAATGGTACCTCATTGTGGTTTTGATTTGCATTTCTCTGATAATGAGTGATGTTGAGCATCTTTTCATGTGTTTGTTAGCCATCTGTATGTCTTCTTTGGAGAAATGTCTGTTTAGTTCTTTGGCCCATTTTTTGATTGGGTCATTTATTTTTCTGGAATTGAGCTGCAGGAGTTGCTTGTATATTTTTGAGATTAATCCTTTGTCTGTTGCTTCATTTGCTATTATTTTCTCCCAATCTGAGGGCTGTCTTTTCACCTTACTTATAGTTTCCTTTGTAGTGCAAAAGCTTTTAAGTTTCATTAGGTCCCATTTGTTTAGTTTTGCTTTTATTTCCAATATTCTGGGAGGTGGGTCATAGAGGATCTTGCTTTGATTTATGTCGGAGAGTGTTTTGCCTATGTTCTCCTCTAGGAGTTTTATAGTTTCTGGTCTTACATTTAGATCTTTAATCCATTTTGAGTTTATTTTTGTGTATGGTGTTAGAAAGTGTTCTAGTTTCATTCTTTTACAAGTGGTTGACCAGTTTTCCCAGCACCACTTGTTAAAGAGGTTGTCTTTTTTCCATTGTATATCCTTGCCTCCTTTGTCAAAAATAAGGTGTCCTGTTTTCTTTTTTAAAAAGCATTGATTCAAAAGATGCACGTAGAAGTTACCTGTCTTACAGCAAACTAGTATTGACTCTGAGATACCAGTGTCTGGTTTTCTTTTGAATACATTTATGTTAACCCAGATTGTTCTGTGTTCCTTTTCACAAGCTGATACAACTTGAAGTTTTTTTTTCGGTAGTACCGACTTGACAGCACACTTAACCTAGTAGCCAGTCCCCTCGTTTGCCATACGGTATAGATTCTGCTTAATGTAACTTCTTTTTTGCTTAAGCATATTTGCATGATTATTAGTGCTTTGAAGTCCATTCTAAAATGCACAAGTTATAAATACAGAAGAAAGAGCAACCTCCCAAACCAAACCTAACAAGGACCCCTGAAATTTTTCCTAAGACTGTATGTAGATTTCAGTTCTGCCTTTTCTGAGGGTTGACCCAAACATCTGGAAGAAAATGGAACTGTTTGTGTCTTTGTATTTATTACTTGATATAATAAAGCTTATTTTCATTAACAGAAAAAAAAATCATAAGAGAAAATATATTCACAGTACTGTATTTAGCAATACTGTAAGTTTACAGCATCCATTTATAAGAATTATCTGTCAGTACCTACATCTATATTATCTTACATGACACAAAAGACTATAGATACAAAACACTAAATATAAAAAATGAAAACATAATGTAAAAAGAAATTCATATTTAGTTACAGGTATAATGAATGATTCAAACTTTGATAATGAAGAAGTAGTAATATGACTGCTCTGTAGTAGCCTAGTGTAATCAATAGGATTGCTTCATGGTTGCCAAGCATATACAATAATGAATGAATCGCTAAAAATTTTTATAGCATACACTATTATGGTAGTACTTATAATACAGTACTGAAAACCTTGTTACTTTAAGAGAAAACACTTACCTATGATGGCAGTCTGATGTGCAGCTTATCCATTGATAAGAGAGAGGTGGGACCCTGTGCAGTAATATAACACTTTGAAAGTAAAGTTATAAAACAGTAAGAAAATGAAGACATTATTAGTTTTATATTAAATATCCTCACCTTCTGCCTATGTAATGGTAGACCATCCACTTCAATGCAAGTCTTGTATGCAATGTTCTACATGACGAATATTTAGCTGGTGGTGATGATGAAGGTGATGATGACACAGAAGCATCTCATACAGTCCTTGCCATAGAGTTATTAGCTCTTAGCACAAAGACACTCACACACATACTCAAGAGATAAGTTTATTACCTGTATGGCATGACGATTATTTACTGCTCATTGAGTGGAAGTGGGTCATCATGAAGGTCTTTATTCCCGTCACCATCATGCTGAGTAGGCTAAGGTGGAGGAGGAAGAAGAGGGGTTGACCTTGAAGAGTGGCAGAGATGGAAGAGCGGAGGAGGTGGAAGGCAAGGCAGGAGAAGCAGGCACACTCAGTGTACCTTTATGGAAATACACTGTAATTTCTCTCCAAACATATTGCTTTTTCATTTCTCTAAAAATGTTTCTGTGTATTATCAGCCCTCCTTCCACTATTTGCTTTCATTTCAGTGCCCTTATCATAGAAGAGTCCATGCCATACAAGTCAAAAGCAGTCTTGAGTACTCTGAACACTTCTGCCAGATTGTCTAATGTCAATTTGGTTTCCAGCACTGCTTCTTCTATGTCTTATTTTTCATCATCCAGCTCTGGTTTGGAACCAATATCATGTCCATCAAGTTGTATTCTGTTAATTTCTCTGCTGTAATTTCTGTTAGCCCTTGGATTGTTCCAAGATCCATATTTTGGGACTCTTCACCCCCTCCCAACTTTTCATGCTATATCCAAAGTCTCTTTCATGATTTCCTTGACTGACTCTGTCATAAATCCTGTGAAGGCATGCACAACATCTGGACAGTTTTCTTTAGCAGGAATTTATTGTTTGGGCATTCATGGGATTTTTTTTTTGTGTGTGTGTGTGTGACAACAATCACATCTTCAGTCGTGCAATCCCTCCAGACTTCATGATGTTCTATCAGGGTTCTCTTCCATAGCATTGACAAACATTTCCATAGAGTGCCATGTGTACTGAGCCTTAAAGGTCCCTCTGACCCTCTGATCTATAGGCTGACTTAGAGATGTTGTGTTTAGGGGAAAGGAGACCACTTTGATGCCTTCAGTGTTGAACTCATGGGGTTCTGGATGGCCAAGGGCATTGTCCAATATCAAAAGAATTTTAAAAGGCAGTCCCTTACTGGCAAGGTACTTCCTGAATTCAGGGACGAAGCACTGATGAAACCAATCCCCCCAAAGGTTCCTGCTGTCTGGCCTTCTTGTTGTACAACTGAAACACTGGCAGATGGTGTTTATCGTTTCCCTTGAAGGCTCAGGGTTAGCAGCTCTATAGGTTAGGGGAGTCCTGATCATTTGCACAAAACCCTGATGGCATTTGCACAAAATCATAGAATTAGCCTATCTCATTCTATCTCAAATCCTGGAGTTCACTTCCCTTCCTTACCAATGCATGTACTTTGTGGCATTTCCCCCAGAATAGGGCACTTTCATCTGCATTAAAACCTGTTCAGACATATCTGTTTTCTCCTCAGTGATTTTCTTTTTTAACTTTTTCTTGGAGTACAGTTGATTTACAATGTTGTATAAGTTTCAGGTGTACTGCAAAGTGATTCAGTGATATATATGCATATATCCATTCTTTTAAAGAATCTTTTCTCATATAAGTTATCACAGAATATTGAATTTCCTCCTCTATACAGTAGGTCCTTGTTGGTTATCTACCTTGTATACAGTAGTGTGTATATGTTCATCCCAAGCTCATGATTTATTCCTCCCTACCATGTTTCCTCTTTGGCAAACATAAGTTAATTTTTGAGATCTGTTCAGTCTGTTTCTATTTTGTAAATAAGTTCCTTTGTATCAATTTTCTAAAATTATATTTCCACATATGAGTGATGTGATATTTGTCTTTGTCTGACTTCACTTAATATGAAAATCGCAAGGATGTGCATTGTCTCCACTTTTATTCAACATGATTTCAGAAGTCCTAGCTGTGGTAATCAGAGAAGAGAAGAAATAAAAGGAATCCAAGTTGGAAAACCACTAAAACTGGCACTGTTTGCAGATGACATGATACTAGACATAGAAAAGCCTAAAGATGCTACCAGAAAACTATTAGAGCTCATCAATAAATTGGTAAAGTTGCAGGAACACCATAAGATTAATACCCAGTGATTTTGTTAATGGCACCTGGGAATGCATCTGTTGCCTCTTGATTTCTCAAAAGCTGCTTCTACTATTATTTTGATATTTTAAGTCAAATCTCTCTCTAAAGTTATCTGACCAACCTTTGCTGGCATAAAATTCTCCAGCTTTAGACCCTTCACCCCCCTTTTGCTTTAGTGACTTTGCCATAATGACTTTGATTTTTCTTCAATCATATTAGAATCTATAGATATGCCTTGCTTATAGCAATCCCGCACCCATATACAAGCTATATTTTCAGTACAAGATAAGGTATTTCACAAAAAGCACAAGATTTTCACACCTGCTGGTGTAGCTGCAGTGATGGCTTCATAAATTTATTTTTCTTACAGTGGTCCTTATGCTGGATTCATTCATCTTGAAATGGTGGCAACCACGACTGCAGACCCAAACTGTGGTACATAACAAGCAACTTTTTGTATAAAGTCATGACTTCTTCCTGTTTCTTGTGAGCACTTCCAGCACCAGTAGGGGCACTTCATTTGAGTCCTATGGTGTTATTCAAGGCTTACGGTATTGTACTGAACACAATGAGAAATACCCATGGACCATCAGTGATCACTTTGAGATCACAGTTTACTATAGAAATTGCTCATCAGGAATGTATAGTGCTATTCATGGTCCATAAGTGTGTGTGTGCGTGTGTGTGTGTGTGTGTGTGTGTGCATAACTTTTGATAAATTTAATCCTTTTATATTTGTGTATATTTTATGATAGTAAGTGATAAAATAGACTACTATCTACATAAATTTTATGCATTCATGACACCTATTTTTTGTTTTTCTAGGCTATGCGAGTCCCCTGTGAGTTTTTTTCAAATCATCTCAAATCTCTGAATAGTTTTCCAATGTATTTATTGAAAAAAATTCATCTATAAGTGGGCCTGCACAGTTCAGTCTTGTATTGTTCAAGTGTCAACAGCATACTCAGAAGTAGAAATGCTGAGTCATAGCATAGTTACAGTTGTAATTTTCTGAGGAACCTCCACACTGTTTTCCATAGTGGCTGTGCCAATTTATATTCCCAGCAACTGTGTACAAAAGTTCCCTTTTCTCAACACCCTTGCAAACACTTGTTATCACTTGGCTTTTTGATAATAGCTCTCCCAATAGGTATGAGGTGATCTCTTATTGTGGTCTGGATTATCACCTCCCTGATGATTAGTGATGCTGAGCCCCTTTTCACATAGCTGTTGGCCATTTGTATGTCTTCTTTGGAAAATATTTAGGTTCTTTGCTCATTTTTAAAGTTATTTTTAATTAATTATTCTGTTATTGAGTTGTATGACTTCTTTTATGATTTAGATATTAATTTATCAAATATATGGCTTGAAAATATTTTCTCCTATTTCACCTTTTCATTTTGTTGATCATATCCTTTGCTATACAGAATCTTTTAATTTGATGTAGTCCAACTTATTTTTGTTTTTCTTGCTTGGGTTTCTGCTGTCAAATTAAAAACAAATAAACAAAATACAAAAAAAAAAAAAACCACACACACCCAGAACATTGCCAAGACCAATGACAAGGAGTTTTCCCCCATGTTTTCTTCTAAGAGTTTTATGGTTTCTGGTCTCATTTTTAAGTCTTGAATCCATTTTGTATTTTTTTTGAGTATGATGTAAGATAAGACTCCAGTTTTACTCTTTTCATGCAAATATCCAATTTTCTCAACACTATTTGTTGATTGAGGATGTATGTTTTTTCTGTTGTGTATTCTTAGTGCCTTTGTCAAAGATCACATGCCTATATATGCATGTGTTTATTTCTAGGCTCTATTCTGCTCTGTTGGTCTGTGTGTCTATGTTTATGCTGGTATCACACCGTCTCATGCTATAGTTCAAGTCAAGATGTGCCATGCTTCCACCTTTGCTCCTCTTTGTCAAGATTACTTTGTCTATTCAAGGTCTTCTGTGGTTTCATATGAATTTTAGCATTTATATTTCTCTGGAAAATTCCACTGAGATTATGACACACATTATATTAAATCTGTAGATCACTTTGGGTAGTATGAATACTTTAACAGTGTGAATTCTTCCAGTTCATATACTTGGGACATCTTTTTATTTGTGTCTTTTCCACTTTCTTCCATCAATGTCTTGTTGCTTTTAGTGTATAGCTCTCTCACTTCCTTCGTTAAATTTATTCCTAAGTATTTTACTCTTTTTGACACTTTTCAAATAGAACTGTTTTCTTAATTTCTTTTTCAGATAGTTTGTTGTTAGTGTTTACAAACACAACTCATTTTTGTGTGTTATTTTGTGTCCTGCAGCTTTCTTGAATTCATTTCTTAGTTCTAACATTTTCCTGGACACTCGGAACATTCACCTCACTCTCACTTTCCCCCAACAAGAAAGGTCACAATCTCTCTTGTTACTAAGCTCTGCCAGCCTGAGACAGGGCCTGATGACAATAAAGTCAAATTGCTGTTCTTACCCATTTCAAGTGCAGCTGATCTAAGTTATATGCTTACCTGTGATACTTCAATTTCTTAATTGCATTCTGGACTGTCTATAAAGGTATTTTGTTACTTATACAATTTTAAAATCTGGGTTGCTGTAGGGAAAGGGGCTTGGAATTCCTGTTCCACTGTATTGCAGATGCCACTCAGTCAAGATCCTTTTATTTTCTGATACCAACAATTTTACTCAGTGTTCTTTCACACTGGCAAGAAAATCCCAACTCTCTTGACATGTCTTGTTCTGAACCATAAAAGGAGGTCCAAGGATTTCTGATTCATTATACAAAATACCAAAACCTTTATACCTATACGAAAATACAGCAATAAATGGGATATACTTTGTTCATAACACAGATATGGATGTCAAATAAACCTTCAATTATAAGGAATAGTATTTTAAGAGCATCAGAAAGAAAGCCCTAAACAGAAAAAGATACATCTCCCAGTTACTGAGGTCAAGCAAGAACAAAAAAAGACATAAAATGTGTTCCCTTCAGCTCTACCTTGGCACTCAGCTACTTGGAATACTTACTTCTCTTTTCAATCACATGATGAAAGATCTGCCCTGGATGTCACTATGTGGGAGGAGCTGGTGGACTTGGTTCTGGAATGTGTCCTACCCATGGCAGTAGTGCTCCCTCTTCCTCATCCTATGATGGAATTCAGGACCTCCAAGGGCTGATATCAGGAACTGGATGCTACAGAACCCCAGTGGTTCTGGGTGGCTATTTCTTTCCGTTCATTTCAAGGGGCTTCACATATATATCTGACAATTCCTTCTGTGACCTGAGATTGCCCTCCTTAGACCTAAGGTCTCAAACCCTGACAACTATACTGTGACAACACAGCAAGGAGATGTTCAGCTTGAGAGCTCTGCCTGGAGCCTTCTTACACCTAATACTCTGGGGTGTTGCTTTCCTCAGTCCAGGTGCACGGTGTCCTCCTATAGGCCCTTGTCCCTTAGATTAAAGACTTCTTGGGAAATGCTGCATCCCTGAAAAGCCCTGAGCAGTTTCCCTGCTCCAAACCTTGCAGAGAAGGAGTCCCTGTCCTAGGAGTGATGAAAGATGGGAAATCCATGGCATAAGTAACGGGGGTCCAGGTAGAGACCTGTGAGGGAAACAAAACATGGTAACCTGTCCCTTCTCTCCTTCAGCCAGACTTCTCAGGCAACCTCTGTTCTAATAAATAAACTTTATATTTCAGATCTAATAGATATGTCTTTATACAAAGAAATGGCTGTGAGATGATTTTTTTTGAATCCTGATCTTTTGAGCTTATCTGAATCTTTAAAGCTTTCAGATCTTTTAAGCTTATCTGAGACCTAGTGTGTATGGATAGATGATCCTATTGTCAGTGAATAATATCTTTTTCCTCTCTTCATATGTCACATATATTTTGCTTTTATTATTATTATTGCTCTGGCTATGTATTACAGTATAATAGTTGGACATGAGAGTCCCTCTTCTTATTGCTTCAGATACATTTCACAGTAATGAGAATAAAAAGGGAATTAAGGGCATAAGGTCAGCTCAGGCTTGCAGGAGTGAGAGGGTGAGCTTTAGACTAACTCAAATCAATGGCCTACAACCATCACTGTCACTTACCAGCCATGGGAAATTTGTCACATTATTAAACTGAAGAGTGCGTCAGTTTTTTAACTGTGAATGGAGCGTGCCAAGCCCGGTCTGGAAGGACTGGTGGCCTTGGTGCTAACTGTAAAGTATCTGCTGCAGTGCCTGGCAGGCATCATACCCCTCACTTTTCGTGACTGGTGGCTGCACTTTCCAACAAAGATCTGACCTTCCTTACGCCTGATACAGGGCTTCCCTGGTGGCTCAATGGTGCGGCCTGTGGTACAGGAACCGCAGGAGACATAGATTTGATCCCTGGGTCGGGAAGATCCCCTGGTGGAGGAAATGGCAACCCACTTCAGAATTCTTCCCTGGAAAATCTCATGGACAGAGGGGCCTCGTGGGCTGTAGTCCATGGTGTCACAAAAGTGTCAGACACGACTTAGCAATTCAATAATAACAAAAAGGCATGATATAAAGAAGTTAGGGAGAGAGCTTACAGCCATGCCCTGATCTTCTAGAACTGACATCAAAGGGTAGGGCATGACTCTCTTTTGTCCCCTCTGCTCAGGGATGGGTAGACCCCTCAGTCTCCACTCCGGCTCCACAATTTGAATTCTGGTGGGGCCTGGGGAATCCCCTCCTTCTCGATCTCAGGCCTATTTCCTCATAGTAAGACCCATACCTTCCTGTGAGCCTGGAGGAAGAAATAAGGGTGGCCTTAACTAGCCATACCTGCCAATAGTCTCACAAGAATGAAAGCTCTGGAAGCTGGTTGAGGACGACAGATGATTCCTCTCAGGGTCCCAAATCAGAGTCTCAAATTTTGACTCTCAGCCAAGCCCAAGATTCCCCCTTGTTAACATGGGACCACCACCATGAAAAGAAAACCCTAATTTTCCTGCTACTCCTTGGTCAGAACTGAAGGGCCCCTTGGCCTGACAACTCTGCCTGGAGCCTTCTAGCCTGACAGTAGGGAGGATTGTGTGTGGACATCCTGGTATGTGTGTTTCCACATTCTTTACCATCCTCAATCTGATTGAAAATAACCTGGAAATATTCCCTGAATTGCCTTAATGCTTTTCCAATCAGGCCCCCAATTCCCTGAGACTCTCAAGATAGAAGTGGAATTTGCCTCATGGCCCACCCAGCCCATGGTCTTCCAAGGCTAACCGCAGTGGAAGGAATATGTTCTGCCCCACTGTTTTGAGGCAGGTGATCTTTTCAGTCTTTAGGTTCCTTACCTTGACTTCTGGCACAACCTGGAAATCATCCTTCTGCTGAGCTTTGGCTGCTCCCTTTGATCAGGATGAGGTTCGTTACGTCCATGTGATCCTCTGGGAGGAAGTGAGTAGGACTCACCATGTCACCAGGCCTATGTGGCACACTCTCAGGCCTGACAACAGGGACAGTGCCCTCTGTAGCCCCCTTCTTTCTGGGAGGGATCCTTTGTTGTTGGTCAGTATCATCAACTGACTCCTGTTAGGAACTGGGTACCCTTCCTCAGCTGATAGAGGCTCCCTCCATTAGCCCAAGGACTGTAAGGCCCTGAAGCCATCTGCCTTCAGAAAATAAGGGATAAACCTAGTCTGAAAGCCCTGCCTGTTCCCTCCCAGGGCCCATTACATTTGCAGGACTTTCTAAGAATTTATCTGTAACGGGGTAGTTGGCGGCCACACTCCTTATACAGGACTGTGCAAATGTCATGCCTGGGATTTCCACTCTCTGAAGAGCCAGCCTATAAATCAATGTCCACATCTCCTTGACACCCTCCAGGCAGAAGTCAGGGGACCCTTGAGCTGGCCAGCACTTACCTATGCTTCCCAGGGCTAACTGGAGAGGAAGGACTAAGTGTAGCCCTGTTGGCTGTGAGTTGAGGGGCTTCCATGTCCACATCCTGGGTCCTCGCTTTGCACCCTTCCTGGGGTTCTATTCTCTGCTGATCTGAGGCTGAGGACTCTGCTGATTCCCAATGTCCTCACCTTCCTGGGACCTAATCTGAAAGCATTAACTACAGCAGCCTCGATTTTTCTGGACTTTATGGGCTTGCCAATGAGGACAGGTCTTTACAGGTTGCTACTGTTGTGGCTGGGTCTTTCTATTGCCCTCATTCAGGTTAATCACCGTCAATTCTGAGAGACTGATCCTCACTCCTATCCGACCTCAGAACTCTGCCCCAACACCAAGTTTCTTAGGTCTCTGAGAAGCCTGAGAAATAAGCGAGGCTGTGCTTTGCCTAACAGTTCTGAGATTCTGTGTGTCTGAGAGCAGTCGGGAATACTGTTCCAGTGACCCCCCCACCCATATTCTGGGGTGCTGCTCTCCTCAATCCTCCTACACGGGGTCCTCATCTTGCTTTCTGTATCTTGGATTAAAGGCTCTGGGGAAATTATACATCTCTGCAAACTCTTGAGCCGTGTTTGCTCTGCAGTGCTACAGACAATGGGTCTCTCTCCTAGGAGTGCTGGAAGATGGAGAAACTATAGCCCATGGCAGGAGTCCCAGGACAGGTGGTCACCCATTAGGTAAAAAAAGTACATCAATCTATCTCCTTATCAGTCAGGTGAAGGTTCTCATGTTATTTCTCTTCTGATAGATATACTTTCTACCGGCAAGAGACTGTAAGCATGATATGGAGAGCCCTTGGTCTTCAGAAGTTATCTAATATGGCCAACGTACATGCTTATACTGGCACTGAATATTGTCTCATTTATCTGTGAGTAATGAATAAGTGATATGTATTTTTTGTTAAATATATTTGGTATTCTTACTGCTCTGGTTACACATTCTGATCCAGTAGCTTGAGCACAAGGGCATTCTTTATTTATCACCTAGAACAAATTTTGAAGTATTGAGAAAAACACTGAAATAAAAGATACAGGGTGGGGACTTTCCTGGTGGTCCAGGGGCTAGGACTCCAGGCTCCCAATGCAGGGGGCCCACGTTTGATCCCTAGTCAGGGAAGTAGACCCCACGTGTCACAACTAAGAGCCAGCACAGCCAAATAAATAAATAAGAAAAAGGAAATGAAATATCAAATGTTAAAAGTACTTGTTTTTTAAAAAAAGACAAGGGTATGTCTTGGGGTGGGGGGGAGGGTGAAAATAGTATGAGTGCTCCAGTAGTTTATAGAGCAGGAGTCTAGTCCCAGCTCTGTCATTTACCAGCCTGAAGTATTTCGGCAAAAATCAAACACTATCTCTATGAGCCTCGGGCTCTCCATCGTGAACTGTGTTTGATAAGCCCTGTCTTGCTGGACTGGTGGAATATATGTATTTACAGAAAGCATCTGTCATGGTGCTTGACTCTACTGAGACATTAAGGGCAATGGCTGTTATTACTATGATTATCTTGACCTCAGATAATCAGCTGGGATTACATCAGCTGGTATTCTTTTTTTTTTTTTTTTGCATCTAACAGATATCAGGTACTATGCAGCATTCTAACTGAAGGAAAAAAAAAATACCCAACCTCCTGAATCTAGCAAAAATTCTGCCTAGCAATGAAAACAATGTAATATGCTGTTTCCAACCCCACTTTACCCTTTTTACTTTTTCTTCTTGAGGTAGAGAGCATCTCAGCCTCTTCCATAGAATGACGGCTTCTCTGAGAGACTATAATTGAATGGGCAGAGGGTGGGACATTTTTGACTAAATATCACCAGTATAAGCATGAAGACTTCTTAAGAGTAGATGCTCAATTAATGTTTGTGTAAAAGAAGAACGACGAATAAATCATTTGAGATAATTTATATTCTCAAACATTCTTGAAAACCATAAGCAGATCCATGTATATAACTTTTACCTTTACAAAAAGGGAGACTAAACAGAGAGGAAAGCAAACCAAAAACTGACTAACTTTCAGCTATATCTCTATTTATGTATCAATGTTCTGAGCCTCTCTTAGTGTGGTGTCTTTCACATTTCTAAGCACATTCTTATCCTAAAGTGATGTTATTCTCATCCTGGATCACAAGTGATTTAAGGATTTCCAATATGTATTTCAAAAAACAAAACTCTTACTCCTAAATTTGACAAACAGCAAACAGTGTGTACCCATGTAATTAATATACTTCTATCATTAAACTAAATAAAGTTTCTGTTGAAAAAAGTAATACTGAAAATTATGGGGGAAAGTCAACAAGTTATTGATGCATATTAGGAACACAGGTTGACAGGCTTTTACAACCACAAAGTGAAGAGCAGGCTTCAGACCACACTAGGGGTGAGATGAGCGGCTGGATGTGGCCCTGGAGTGGGTACTGGCTGAGGCAGAAGTGCTAGCACTGGCCGAGGCAGTAGGACCAGGCCTGGCCGAGGCAGAAAGGCCAGCACTGGCCGAGGCAGAAGGGCCAGGCCTGGCCCTGTCAGACATGTCAGCCCTGGCCGAGGCCAAAGTGCCAGCCCTGGCTGCACCAGAAGTGCCAGGTCTGGCCGAGGCAGAAGGGCCAGCACTGGCTGAGACAGAAGGGCCAGGCCTGGCCCTGTCAGACATGTCAGCCCTGGCCGAGGCCAAAGTGCCAGCCCTGGCTGCACCAGAAGTGCCAGGTCTGGCCGAGGCAGAAGGGCCAGCACTGGCTGAGACAGAAGGGCCAGGCCTGGCCCTGGCAGACACGTCCGCCCTGCCCGAGGCCGAAGTGCCAGCCCTGGCTGCACCAGAAGTGCCAGGTCTGGCCGAGGCAGAAGGGCCAGGTATGGCCGAGGCAGAATGGCCAGCACTGGCTGAGGCAGAAGGGCCAGGCCTGGCTGAGGCAGAAGGGCCAGGCCTGGCCATGGCAGACATGTCAGCCCTGGCCAAGGCCAAAGTGCCAACCCTGGCTGCACCAGAAGTGCCAGGTCTGGCCGAGGCAGAAGGGCCAGCACTGGCTGAGGCAGAAGGGACAGGCCTGGCCCTGGAAGACATGTCAGCCCTGGCCGAGGCTGAAGTGCCAGCCCTGGATGCACCAGAAGTGCCAGGTCTGGCCAAGGCAGAAGGGCCAGCACTGGCTGAGGCAGAAGGGCCAGCACTGGCTGAGACAGAAGGGCCAGGCCTGGCCCTGGCAGACATGTCAGCCCTGGCCGAGGCCAAAGTGCCAGCCCCGGCTGCACCAGAAGTGCCAGGTCTGGCTGAGGCAGAAAGACCAGAACTGGCAGAGGCAGAAGGGCCAGGCCTGGCAGAGGCAGAAGGGCCAGGCCTGGCCGAGGCAGGATGGCCAGCATGGGCTGAGGCAGAATGGCCAGGCCTGGCCGTGGCAGACATATCAGCCCTGGCTGAGGCCGAAGTGGCAGCCCTGGCTGCAGCAGAAGTGCCAGGTCTGGCTGAGGCAGGAGGGCCAGCACTGGCTGAGGCAGAAGGGTCAGCACTGCCTGAGGCAGAAGGGCCAGCACTGGCTACAGCTCTGGCTCTGGCGCTCTCTACCTCCTCTCTCCAAGCCTCCTCATAATGCGGCAGTAAGGCATCCGGGACCAAATCGTTGACCTTGCTCAAAAACTGCAGGACTTTCATCTTGCAGTTTTCTGTGAGTGCTTTAGGACCCCACAGGAACTCATAGCGAGGGGGATCGCTGCCGGGCACCTGGTGGTACTCCAGGTATTCTTCCCGCACCAGATCTTCTGTGATAAGCTTCCTGGTGTCTCCAAAAATGAAGTGCCTTCTTCCATCATAGATGCCCAGCATATTCAGGAACTTCCAGACCTCTTCCTCAGAGGCGCGGCGGCCACTGAGGTAGATGACACCCAGCAGAGGCATCAGAAGACCATTCTTCGGCAGCCCCCAGTCACCTCTCATAGACTCACTGTCGCCGAGATCTAGGTTGCTCACCAGGGTATAGGAGTGACTGTTGGGCCTGACTTCCCTCAGCACCAGGCCAAACACCAGCTCCATGTGCTCAGAGGCCCTGCTGAGGATCTCAGGGAATTGCTCCCTGTACCTTCTGTGGATAACCTTCAGCATTTCGGACCTCTTAACGAGCTCCCTCACTTTATACTTAAACAGCATGTACTGCACCAACATCTCTGCCTTTCTGGTCAGAAGATCTGTGCGAGCACTCTCAGCAGCTGAGGCCTGGGAGGAATTTTCACCTTCCTGAACCTGGCCCTTGGCACCTACACCAGATCTTGAGCGTGCTTTGCCACCTGCACCAGCTCTTGAGCGTGCTTTGCCACCGACACCAGATCTTTTGCGTATAGCACCTGTAGCAGCACTGGTGGTGCCTTGGGCTCCCTGAGGCCCCTTGGGGGTGCCAGCAGCAGATGAGCTTGAGGGAGCGCTCTCTGAATCAGGAGGAGAGGAGGGGGTGGTCTCTTCTCCCCCAGATGTGGTGGCCTCATCATGAAGACCCTGGGTATCAGCCTGGGCCTGGCGACGTTTCTCACGAGCACGGTTCTTACTCTTCTGCCCACGAGGCATGATGGCCGTGCTCAGGGACCGTAGGCAGGAGTCTGGGCCAATCAGGGATTGGGGCACCTGGAGGATGGAGAATGAGGTGACATGAGCACCTTAAAACAGGGAGATTCTACCTTGGCTTAATCAAAGGCTGCCTCTGCAGGTGTCCTTGAGGACACTGCCCTAGGAACCCACAAGGCTCCTGTTTTCCTGGTCAGCGTGTCCCCTGAGAATCCCACAGAGGTAGAATAGAGGCCTTACTTTTCCTCTGCATCCTCTCAGCCCTGCTTTGGATTTACTGAGGTGACAGCAGGTGCTGACAGTGGGTTCCTTTCAGCTCATCTTCACTATTATCACATCAAATCCTGGCGGAGCCTGGGCATCCTTCCCTCTGCTACTCTGATGTTGACAGTTTAGACCCCCACATGATCCAGAAGCAAGTGAAGGGAAGCCTCAGTCCACCTCCCTCCCAGGGGATAACCAGTGCTGAGAGCTTAGTAGGGTCTTTTCTACCCTGAGTTCACTGGGATCATCATTCATGGTCCTTACCTTGGCTCCTTAAAATGTTGGGCATTATTCTCCATTTGCTAACTGGTGGCTGCACCTTCAGACTAGACATTTCCCCTCCCCTAGACTTGGTATAAAACAGTAAAGCAGATGTTCAACCTCACAGCCCATCCCTGAGATTTCCTGGGCTGAAATCCAAGGGTTGGGACGGATGCTCTGAGTCCTCACTCAGGTTCCTCAACTGAGCTCCTGGTAGAGAACCTCCTCTTTCTCCTGAATTGATGCCTGTGTGATAGTAAAAGCCAACCACACTGTGTCCAAACAGGAGGAAGTGAAGATGACCTCATCTTACCAAACATGGTCTCCTAAGAATGGAAGCTGTTGCAGGCAGGTTGCTGTCCCTGTGGTCCCATCCAAGATCCCAATTCAAAGTTAATTTTTTTTTGCTTTTCTTTTCTTCTATGTGTCTTTTTTAAAACAAACCTATTTATTTTTAATTGAAAGATAATACCTTTACAATATTGTGTTATTTTCTGCCCCACAACAATATGAATCAACCATAAGTATACTGTATGTCCCCTCCCTCTTGAAACTCTCCCACATCCCACCCCATCCCACCCCCTACCCCATCCCACCCCTCTTAAGCTGTCAGAGTACTGGCTTTGAGCTCCCTGAGTCATAAAACTAATTCCCACTGGTTATTTATTTTACATATGGTAATATGTATGTTTTCAATGTTGCTCTCTCAATCTGCCCCTCCCTCTCCTTCCCCCACTGTGTCCATGAGTGTGTTCTCTACATCTCCATCTCCAGGCTGCCCTGCCAACAGGTTCATCAGTACCATCTTTCTGGATTCCATATATATGCATTAATATATGATATTGGCTTTCCTTTTTCTGACTTAATTCACTCTGCATAAAAAACTAGGAATAAAACTATCACATGAGCCAACAGTACCACTACTGGGCATATATCCTGAGGAAACTAACTGAAAAAAACACTTGTACTCAAATGTTCACTACAGCACTATTTACAATAGCCAGGACATAGAAGTAACCAAGGTCTACTTTTGACTCATGACAGGGTCTAAGATTTCTCCCTCTGCTGACCACTCCCTTAGATGACCACTCCTTAGCCCACAGTGGGGACCGACATGTATTCTTGAGGTCTGCCAGGGATGACGACAGGGAGGATTTGGTCTGAATGATGTGGTGTGGAACATCCCCACAGCCTCTGAGGTTCTCACCATGACCCCTCGCAAATCTGAAACCCTCCCCTGTCAACCTGAGGCTGCCTCCTTTGACTTGGTCGCTCACTTCCCTGAGATGTCCTGGGAAGTGTCATGTCAAAACGCCCAATTCTCCCAGGCCTGAGAACAGGGCTGGTGCTTGATGTGGCCCCATTTCTTAAGGAAGTAGCCCCCAGCCTCATTCAGCGTCACAACCATGAATCATGTTGGGGACTAGCTCCCTTTGTTGAACTGGTTTTATTCTGTTAGGGCAAGGCTCTCAATTCCCCAGGACCACCTCCTGTGGACAACAGGGGGCACCACAATCGGCCAGCTCCACCTGGGGCCTCTTAGAGCTGAGTGCAGGGGGGCCGCTCATTGCGGCCCCCTTGCAGTGTCGAAGTCTGCTCATCGGCCCTCAGGGCCGTTATCTAGGACCTAGAGCTCCTTCGAGGGTAGAATCCGGGCCTACCCCCACAGACCAATGCCTTCACCTGAGACGCTAGACCGCATTCAGCCAATAGCACTGAGGGGCCCACAAGAGCCATATCACAGGGGTGGGATGTGGATGGGTCACTTTTATTACTGGGAGGGCTGGGAAAGCTCCTTCAGCTACATTCAGGTCCTCACCTTGGTTCCTAATGAGTCCTGGACACCAAGTCTCCGCCAAACGGTCGCGGCGGCTATCGGTCAAACTTCTCGCCTTCGAAGCGGAAGTGGAGGGGAGCTGCGTAAGGTCCTACGTGCGGTCTCCTAGGGACGACGACAGGGGCAGCGTGCTACGGGAACCCCGGTAGCTCAATATTCATCCGTCCCGGGATTCTCTCTCAGGGTCCTCCATGTGCAGTTTATCAGAACCCTGAAAGCCTCCATCTATGAACCCAAGTCCTTCAGCCCCCAAACAAAGCCCTCACCTTCCCAAGTCCCTAGTGGAGGGAATCAGGGCACTGCTCTGAGCATCTCCGCTTGTCAGGAGGGGCGCCACTCTGTAAGCCTCCCTCTTTTGGGGAGAGATCCTCTCATTAGCACTGATTGTCCTCACCTTAAGTCTGGTTATGGTCAAGATGACACCCCTCTGCAGATTTGGGGCCCTATCCTGCTAGAGAAGGCCTTGCCGTCCCTGAGATCACACAGGTGGAATGAGGGGACCACTCAGAAGTAGCTCTTCTGGGTCTCTCAGAGCTAAGAATTTACAGAATGCTGTTTGGCTCCCTCTCCAGGGGTCCCCTCTAACACTCAGCATTGTCATCTGAGGTCCTGCTTGGGCTCAGGTTCGTCCACCCACTAAACTAGGCTGATCCTATTAGACAGAGGCCTTACCTCACTGAGAATTTCCAGACTGAAATCAACCTGACATCTGTGACTTGAGCTTCCTCGGGAGCACAGCGACAGAGGTTTTTCAGGGCCTCCTTTTATGCAGTGTGTGCTACTGTGAGTCCACTTTCATGTCCTCACATTGACACGTAATGAATCCTGTAACTCCACTGTCTGCTTTATGAAACTGCTTGTCTTACATCAAGGTCCAAGTCTCCTTGAGAATTCCAAGTTGGAAGTCAGGGTGACCCTCATGTGATCGTAGTCCATAAGGGCCTCCAAAAAACAGGCAGTGGGGATGCAACTCGAGTCTTTCTGGATTCCTCTTGCTCAGCATCCCCACTACATCTACCACAGCCTGGGACTGCTCTTTCTACTGATGTAAGATACCTCTTTGGGTGACCACTGTAATCAGGAGTCACTGTCTCCACAGTCCTCCTTCATGGAGTTCCGATATCAGCTTCTGTCGCTTGATTAAAGACTTCCTGGGAAATGTATATTCCTACAAACACTTGAGCAGTTACCCTCTAGGAAATCTGGGAGAAAACGGGACTCAGTCCCAAAAGTGATGTAAGATTAGGAAAATGCAGCAGAAACCAAGGAACTCAGGACAGATGTTATGCTGTCAGAGAAAAAGAGCTGATATATTCCTTCTCTTCAACCAGATTTTGGGTGTGTGCTTAGTCGCTCAGTCATGTCCTATTCTTTGCAACCCCATGGACTGTAGCCTGACAGGCTCCTCTGTCCATGGGGATTCTCCATGCAAGAATTCTGGAGTGGGGTGCTCTCCTCCAGGGGATGTACCAAACCCACAGATCGAATCCAGGACTCCCACATTGCAGGTGAATTCTTTACTTTCTGAGCCACCAGATTTAGGGTAGTTCTAAAATCTTTACTTTCAGGACCCTCCTATTGGTCCAGTGGTTAAGACTGTGCTCCCAGTGCAGGGGGCCCAGGTTCGATCCCTGGTCAGGTAACTGGATCCCACATACCAGAACTAAGAGTTCACGTGCCACAACTAAAACTTTCATATGCCACAACTAAAGAGCCTATATGTGGCAATAAAGATCCTGAGTGTCACAGCTAAGACCCAGAGCAGCCAAAAATAAATAAAAATAAATATTTTTAATTAAAAAAATAAAGTATTTACTTTCTACATAGAAGGATAGCACCTGATAATCTTGTAAGCCCTTGATGACTTGAGGGTGTCTGAATTTGCACATGCAGATGATCATATGGTTACTGAGCATTATCTCTTTCTCTCCTTTATCTCTCTTAATTATTTTGGTTATATGTTATATGGCAATATTGATGGTAGGAGAGTTTGGGGGAGAGTATATACATGTATATGTATAGATGTATGTATATGTATGTATATGTATGGATGAGTCCCTTCACTTTTCATCTGAAACTGTCACAATATTGTTAATCGGCTATCCCCAAGCAAAAAATAAAAGTTCAAATTATAAAAAACAAAACTGTGCTTCCAATGCAAGGGGTGTGAGTTCAAATCCTGGTTGTGGAATTAAGATCCCATGTTTCAAGGGGCAGTCCTAAGATGGTGGAGGAATAGGATGGGGAGACCACTTTCTCCCCCACAAATTCATTGAAAGAATATTTGAATGCTGAGCAAATTCCACAAGACAACTTCTGAATGCTGGCAGAGGACATCAGGCACCCAGAAAGGCAGCCCATTGTCTTCAAAAGGAGGTAGGACAAAATATTAAAGATAAAAAGGGAGACAAAAGAGGTAGGGATGGAGATCCATCCTGGGAAGGGAGTCTTAAAAAAGAGAGAAGTTTCCAAACACCAGGAAATACTCTCACCAGTGGGTCTGTGGCGAGCCTTGGAATCTCAGAGGGCAACATAACTGGGAAGAAAAATAAATAAATAAATAATTAATTAAAACCCACAGATTACATGCCTAAGGGCAACTCCCAGTGGAGAAGCAGCCCAGACGCTCGCATCTGCCACTAGCAAGCAAGGGCTGGGCAGGGAGGCATGGGCTGCATTGCTTAGGGCAAGGACCAGGCCTGAATGCCCCGAGGCCAATCTGAGGGAACTAACGACTTGAAATAGCAACGCAGACTGTGGGATAGCTATCTCACAAAAAGCCCTAACCTAAGACACCGCCAGGCCCGCTCACAGAACAAAGGACTGAGCAGAGCTAGCTGGCTGCAGACTGGCCCATCCTCTGCCGGAGACAGGCAGGCGAGGGCAACCAGAGCTAGAAGGGGGCAATTGCGGCCCCAGAGAGCCATCCTCTATGAAACTGCAAGCAGGCTTCGTTGCTAACCAAGACTTCTTGGGATTATGGATGGTTGACATCCGCCGGGAGGGTCACAGTCAGAGATCAGCTCCCCAGAAGAGACACATGGCACACCTGAGAAGGTGTGCCCATTGTATACCCAGAAAACCAAGCAGCTGGTACAGGGGAGGCAATAAGATGCAGCCTCCAACTGGGGGTGACTGAGCTCACCAAGCACCTGGTCACCTGAGCTGCTCAGACCTGGGACGGGCACAAAACGCAGGTTCAACCAAGTCTGCGCCTTTGTGGAGTACCTGAGAACCTGAACCTGAGTGGCTTAGACCTGGGAAGTGCACGCAACCCAGGGCCTGCCTCAGACAGTTCCCGGCAGAGCAACCTAGAGCCTGAGCAGTGTAGACTGGGAAAGCACACATGCCGTGAGCAGGGCCAAACCCAGTGTGGCCCAAACCCTGCGACCACGCCCCACACATACCAGTGATGTTTGTTTGCAGTGCTCCTCCCTCCACACAGCATGACTGAACAAGTGAGCCTAAAAAAGTGACCACCTTCGCCCCCTTGTGTCAGGGTGGAAATTAGACACCAAAGAGACCAGCAAACAGAAGAAGCTAAAATAAACAGAGGGAACCACTTTGGAAGTGACAGGTGCAATCGATTAAAACCCTGCAGTTAGAACTGACTACATAGGAAGGGGCCTATAGATCTTGAGAAGTATAAGCCAGATAAAGGAACTATCTGAAAATGAACTGACCTCACACTGCCCACAACAGCTCCAGAGAAAGTCCTAGATATATTTTTACTATTATAATTTTTTTAATTAATTAAAAAAAATTTTTAAGTCCTCTATTACTCCTTTAATTTTTTTTATAACCTACTATTTCCTTGCCAAAAAAACCCTATTTTTAAAGCAAACTTCATATATATATATGTATATATATATATACATATATATATATATATATATACACACACATATATATATTATAATTTTTGTGACTTTTTTTTTTCTTAATATTGCATTTTTGAGAATCTAACCTTTACTCTAGATTTTTAATCTTTGCTTTTTGGTATTTGTTATCAATTTTGTACCTTTAAGAACTCAATCTTCAGTACCCATTTTTACCTGGGAGCGAGATTACTGGCTTGATTGCTCTCTTCCCCTTTTGACTCTCCTTTTTCTCCACCGGGTCGCCTCTATCTCCTCCCTCCCCCTTCTCTTCTCTACCCAACTCTGTGAATCTTTTTGTGTGTTCTAGGCTGTGGAGAACACTTAGGGAACTGATTACTGGCTGGAACTGTCTTTCTCCTTTTGATTCCCCCTTTTATCCTCCTGGCCACCTCTGTCTCCTTCCTCCCTCTTTTCTTCTCTGTGTAAATCTATTAACATCTCTGAGGGACCCAGACTGTGGAGAGCACATAGGGAAGTGATTACTGGCTAGCTTGTGCTCTCCCCTTTTGAAACCCTCTCTTCTCCTCCTGGTCACCTCTATCTCCCTCTTCCCTCTTCTCTTCTCCATGTAACTCTGTGTACCTCTCCAGGTGTCCCTCACTGTGGAGAAACTTTTCACCATTAACCTAGATGTTTTATCATTGGTTCTGTATAGATGGAGGAGTCTTGAGGCTACTGTAAGAATAAGACTGAAAACCAGAGACAGGAGGCTTAAGTCCAAATCCTGACAACACCAGAGAACTCCTGACTCCAAGGAACATTAATTGATAGGAGCTCATCAAAAGCCTCCATACCTACACTGAAACCAAGCACCACCCAAGAGCCAACAAGTTCCAGAGCAAGACATGCCATGCATATTCTCAAGCAGCGCAGGAACATAGCCCTGAGCTTCAATATACAGGCTGCCCAGTCACACCAAACTCACTAACATCTCAAAACTCACTACTGGACACCACACTCCAGAGAGAAGAAATACAGCTTCACCCACTAGAACACTGACACAAGCTTCCCTAACCAGGAAACCGTGACAATCCACCCATCCAACCCCACCCACAGAGAGGAGCCTCCCAAATAAAGAGGAACCACAAATTGCCAGAATACAGAAAGGCCACCCCAAACACAGCAATATAAACAAGATGAAAAGGCAGAGAAATACTCAGCAGCTAAATGAACAGGATAAATGCCCACAAAACCAAACAAAAGAGGAAGAGATAGGGAATCTACCTGATAAAGAATTCCAAATAGTGATAGTGAAAATGATCCAAAATCTTGAAAAAAAAAATGGAGTTACAGATCAATAGTCTGGAGACAAGGATTGAGAAGATTCAAGAAATGTTTAACAAGGACCTAGAAGAAATAAAAAGAGTCAATACATAATGAATAATGCAATAAATGAGATAAAAAACACTCTGGAGGGAAACAACAGTAGAATAACAGAGGCAGACGATAGGATAAGTGAGGCAGAAGATAGAATGGTAGAAATAAATGAAGCAGAGAGGAAAAAAGAAAAAAGAATCAAAAGAAATGAGGACAACCTCAGAGACCTCTGGGACAATGTTAAACACCTCACCACTCGAATCACAGAAGTCCCAGAAGAAGACAAAAAGAAAGACCATGAGAAAATACTTGATGAGATAATAGTTGAAAACTTCCCTAAAATGGGGAAGGAAATAGTCACCCAAGTCCAAGAAACCCAGAGAGTCCCAAACAGGATAAACCCAAGGTGAAACATCACAAGACACATATTAATCAAATTAACAAAGATCAAACACAAAGAACAAATATTAAAAGCAGCAAGGGTAAAACAACAAATAACACACAAGGAGACTCTATTAAAGATAACAGCTGATCTATCAGTAGAAACTCTTCAGGCCAGAAGGGAATGGCAGGACATACTTAAAGTAATGAAAGAGAGTAATCTACAACCCAGATTACTGTACCCAGCAAGGATCTCATTCAGATATGAAGGAGAAATCAAAAGCTTTACAGACAAGCAAAACCTCAGAGAATTCAGCACCACCAAACCAGTTCTTCAACAAATGCTAAAGGATCTTCTCTAGACAGGAAACACAGAAAGGGCGTATAAACTCGAACCCCAAACAACAAAGTAAATGGCGATGGGACCATACTTATCAATAATTACCTTAAATGTAAATGGGTTGAATGCCCCAACCAAAAGACATAGACTGGCTGAATGGATACAAAACAAGACCCCTATATATGTTGTCTACAAGAGGCCCACCTCGAAACAAGGGACACATACAGACTGAAAGTGAAGGGCTGGAAAAGATATTCCATGCAAATAGAGACCAAAAGAAAGCAGGAGTAGCGATACTCATATCAGATAAAATAGACTTTAAACTAACGACTGTGAAAAGAGACAAAGAAGGACACTACATAATGATCAAAGGATCAACCCAGGAAGATATAATAATTACAAATATATGTGCACCCAACATGGGAGCACCGCAATATGTAAGACAAATGCTAAAAAGTATGAAAGGGGAAATTAACAGTAACACAATAATAGTGGGAGATTTTAATATCCCACTCACATCTATGGATAGATCAACTAAACAGAAAATTAACAAGGAAACACAAACTTTAAATGATACAGTAGACCAGCTAGACCTAATTGATATCTATAGGACATTTCACCCTCCAAAAATGAATTTCACCTTTTTCTCAAGTGCACACAGAAACTTCTCCAGGATAGATCACATCCTGGGCCATAAATCTAGCCTTGGTAATTTCAAGAAAATTGAAATCATTCCAAGCATCTTTTCTGACCACAATGCAGTAAGATTAGATGTCAGTTACAGGAGAAAAACTATTAAAAATTCCAACATATGGAGGCTGAACAACACGCTGTTGAATAACCAACAAATCACAGAAGAAATCAAAAAAGAAATCAAAATATGCACAGAAATGAATGGAAATGAAAACACAACAACCCAAAACCCATGGGACACTGTAAAAGCAGTGCTAAGGGGAAGGTTCACAGCAATACAGGCTTACCTAAAGAAATAAGAAAAAAGTCAAATAAATAACCTAACTCTACACCAAAAGTAAAAGAGGAGAGTTGGAAAAGTTGGCTTAAAGCTCAACATTTAGAAAACGAAGATCATGGCATCTGGTCCCATCACTTCATGAGAAATATCCATCCGAAATCACCGCAGATGGTGATTGCAGCCATGAAATAAAAAAATGCTTAATCCTTGGAAGGAAAGTTATGACCAACCTAGACAGCATATTAAAAAGCAGAGACATTACATTGCCAACAAAGGTCTGTCTAGTCAAGGCTATAGTTTTTCCAGTGGTCATGTAGGATGTGAGAGTTGGATTGTGAAGAAAGCTGAGCACCTAAAAATTGATGCTTTTGAATTGTGGTGTTGGAGAAGACTCTTGAGAGTCCCTTGGACTACAAGGAGATCCAATCAGTCCATCCTAAAAGAGATCAGTCTTGGGTGTTCATTGGAAGGACTGATGCTGAAGCTGAAACTCCAATACTTTGGCCACCTCATGCGAAGAGTTGACTCATTGGAAAAGTCCTTGATGCTGGGAGGGATTGGGGACAGGAGGAGAAGGGGACGACAGAGGATGAGATGGCTGGATGGTATCACCGACTCGATGGATATGAGTTTGAGTAAGCTCCGGGAGTTGGTGATGGACAGGGAGGCCTGGCGTGCTGCGATTCATGGGGTCTCAAAGAGTCAGACATGACTGAGAAACTGAACTGAACACCAAAAGCAACTAGAAAAGAAAGAAATGAAGAACCCCAGGGTTATAGAAGGAAAGAAATCTTAAAACTTAGGGCAGAAATAAATGCAAAAGAAACAAAAGAGACCATAGCAAAAATCAACATAGCCAAAAGCTGGTTCTTTGAGAAGATAAATAAAACTGACAAACCATTAGCCACACTCATCAAGAAACAAAGGGAGAAGAATCAAATCAACAAAATTAAAAATGAAAATGGAGAGATCACAACAGACAACACTGAAATACAAAGGATCATAAGAGACTACTATCAGCAACTATATGCCAATAAAATGGACAGCTTTGAAGAAATGGCAAATTCTTAGAAAAGTACAACTTTATAAAACTGAACGAGAAAGAAATAGAAGATCTTAACAGACCCATCACAAGCACAGAAATCGAAACTGTAATCAGAAATCTTCCAGCAAACAAAAGCCCAGGACCAGATGGCTTCACAGCTGAATTCTACCAAAAACTTAGAGAAGAGCTAACACCTATCTTACTCAAACTCTTCCAGAAAATTGCAGAAAAGGTAAACTTCCAAACTCATTCTATGAGGCCACCATCACTCTAATACCAAAACCAGACAAAGATGCCACAAAAAAAGAAAACTACAGGCCAATATCACTGATGAACATAGATGCAAAAATCCCTAACAAAAATCTAGCAAACAGAATCCAACAACATATAAAAAGATCATACATCATGACCAAGTGGGCTTTATCCAAGGGATGCAAGGATTCTTCAATATCTGCAAATCAATCAACATAATACACCACATTAACAAATTGAATGTTAAAAACCATATGATTATCTCAGTAGATGCAGAAAAAGCCTTTGACAAAATTCAACATCCATTTATGATTTAAAAAAAATCCAGAAAGCAGGCATAGAAGAAACATACCTCAACATAATAAAAGCTATATATGACAAACCCACAGCAAACATTATCCTCAATGGTGAAAAATTGAAAGCATTTCCCCTAAAGTCAGGAACAAGACATGGGTGCTCACTCTCACCACTACTACTCAACATAGTTTTGGAAGTTCTGGCCACAGCAATCAGAGCAGAAAAAGAAATAAAAGGAATCCAGATAGGAAAAGAAGAAGTGAAACTCTCACTGTTTGCAGATGACATGATCCTCTACAAAGAAAACCCTAAAGACTCTACCAGAAAATTACTAGAGCTAATCAGTGAAGACAGTAAAGTTGTAGGATATAAAATTAACACACAGAAATCCCTTGCATTCCTATACACTAACAATGAGAAAACAGAAAGAGAAATTAAGGAAACAATCCTATTTGCCACTGCAATGAAAAGAATAAAATACCTAGGAATATATCTACCTAAAGCTACAAAAGACGTATATATAGAAAACTACACAACACTGGTGAAAGAAATCAAAGAGGACACAAATAGATGGACAAAGATACCATGAGCATGGATTCGAAGCATCAATATAGTGAAAATGAGTATACTACCCAAAACAATCTATAGATTCAATGCAATCCCTATCAAGCCACCAACAGTATTTTTCACAGAACTAGAACAAATAATTTCACAATTTGTAGGGAAATACAAAAAACCTCGAATAGCCAAAGCAATCTTGAGAAAGAAGAATGGAACTGGAGGAATCAACCTGCCTGACTTCAAGCTCTACTACAAAGCTACAGTCATCAAGACAGTATGGTACTGTCACAAAGACAGAAATATAGATCAATGGAACAAAATAGAAAGCCCAGAGATAAATCCATGCAGCTATGGACACCTTATCTTTGACAAAGGAGGCAAGAATATGCAATGAAGAAAAGACAATCTCTTTAACAAGTGGTGGTGGGAAAACTGGTCAACCACTTGTAAAAGAATGAAACTAGAAAACTTTCTAACACCATACACAAAAATAAACTCAAAATGGATTAAAGGTCTAAACGTAAGCCCAGAAACTATAAAACTCCTAGAGGAAAACATAGGCAAAACTCTCTCTGACATAAATCACAGCAGGATCCTCAATGCACCACCTCCCAGAGTATTGGAAATAAAAGCAAAAATAAACAAATGGGCCCTAATTAAACTTAAAAGCTTCTGCACAACAAAGGAAACTATAAGCAAGGTGAAAAGACAGCCTTCTGAATGGGAGAAAATAATAGCAAATGAAGCAACTGACAAAGTTCAGTTCAATCGCTCAGTCGTGTCTGACTCTTTGCAACCCCATGAACCGCAGCATGTGAAATGAATGTGAAATGAATCGCCAGTCCAGGTTTGATGCATGAGACAGTGTGCTCAGGGCTGGTGCACTGGGATGACCCAGAGGGATAGGATAGGGAGGGAGGTGGGAGGGGGGTTCAGGATGGGGAACACATGTACACCCGTGGTGGATTCATGTCAATGTATGGCAAAACCACTACAATATTGTAAAGTAATTAGCCTCCAATTAAAATAACTTAATTTATATTAAAAAAAGATTCCATGTTTCACATAACAATCAATCAATCAACGAAATACCAACATAGAAAAAAAGTGATGGGGATCCATGAAAGAAATAATTGATAAGCTAGATTTCATTCCCTTTGAACTTCTGCTCTGTAAAAATATACCATCAAGAGAACAAGAAGATGAGCCATAGTCTGGGAGAAAATATTAACCATAGATGTATCTAATGAAGACTCTAACCTAAAATATACAAAGAACTCTTAAAAGTAATAAGAAGAAAACTAACATCTAATAAAAAATGGACAAAAGATATGAATAGATACTTCCGCAAGGAGGATAAACAGATGGCAACAAGCATATGAAAAGATGCTCTGCATCATATACCATTCAGTTCAGTTCAGTTCAGTTCAGTCACTCAGTCGTCTCCAACTCTTTGCGACCCCATGAATCGCAGCACACCAGGCCTCCCTGTCCATCACCGACTCCCGGAGCTTACTCAAACTCATATCCATCGAGTCGGTGATACCATCCAGCCATCTCATCCTCTGTCATCCCCTTCTCCTCCTGTCCCCAATCCCTCCCAGCATCAAGGACTTTTCCAATGAGTCAACTCTTTGCATGAGGTGGCCAAAGTATTGGAGTTTCAGCTTTAGCATCAGTCCTTCCAATGATCACCCAGGACTGATCTCTTTTAGGATGGACTGATTGGATCTCCTTGCAGTCCAAGGGACTCGCAAGAGTTTTCTCCAACACCACAGTTCAAAAGCATCAATTTTTTGGCACTCAGCTTTCTTCACAATCCAACTCTCACATCCATACATGACCACTGGAAAAACCATAGCCTTTACTAGACAGATCTTTGTTGGCAAAGTAATGTCTCTGCTTTTTAATATGCTATCTATGTTGGTCATAACTTTCCTTCCAAGGAGTAAGTGTCTTTTAATTAGGGGGCTGCAAATTAAAAAAACAAGCATATACCACAACATGCCTTTCAGAATGGCCAGCATCCAAAGGACTGACAACAACAAATGCTGGTAAGAATGTGAATCAACAAGAATTCTCATTCCTTGCTGGTGGTGATACAAAATGGTAGAGCCACTTTGGAGGACAGTCTGCAAGTTTCTTATTAAATTATACATATTCAACACTGCTGGTAGGAATGTAAATTGGTACACCCACTATGGAAAATAGTATCGAGGTTCCTCAAAAAATAAAAAATAATACATAATGTTGTCTGCAATTTCACTACTATCCAAAGGAATTGAAATCAGGACCTTGAAGAGAATTCTGCACTCCCATGTTCATTGCAGTACTATTAACAATAGCCAAGAGAGGGAAGTAGCCTAAGTGTCCAGGGACAGATGAATGGATAAAGATGATGTAAAATATACATACAATGGAATATCATTCAGCCTTAAAAAGAAGCTAACCTCTCCAGTTATGATAGCATGGATATAACTAGAGGAATTTATGCTACAGTGAAATAAGCCAGACAAAGAAGGACAAATACTGCATGTCATTTATATGAGGAATCTAAAATGGTCAAAGTCAAAGAAGCAGAGAATAGAGTGGTGGTTGCCAGAGGCTATGGGAGGGTGGATGGGAAGGAAATGTAGACTTAAAAAACATTCACAACCTCAAAGTTGACAGTTATGTTCTATTTGGTAGAAACGTTTAGGACTTCTACCCAGGAGGCAGCATCTGGAGTAACCCTGAGAGAACTGCTCTGGGGAAGGGAGGGAAGGAGCCAGGTTATATAGAAGTTTTGGAACAAAGGGTAGGTAGTCTGAATATCAAAAGATTATCATAAATGAAGGAAAACCAGATAACCCAAGTTGAGGAATTTAGCGCTTTTCCTTGTATGGGAAGATGCAAGAATCTGGGCTCACTGAAATCATTCCTTTGATATGAACCTCACCTATCTGTATCCTGTAGTTTTACATCTTGTGTTCCCTCAAGGCTTACCATCTGTGGGGGCTGCAACTGTTGATAAATGACAATGTTTATTCATTGATATGGCAGGCAGTGTTCCAATTCTCATTATTAATCAAAAATTACAAAGTTTAATTATACAAAATGAATAAGTTCTAGGAAACCACTATATAATATAGAGCTTACAGTTAAGAATACTCTATTGTACACTCTCTAAGAGGGCAAACACTATGGTAAATGTTCTTATCACACACAGAAAACATAAAGGGTGAGAAGGCAACTGTTAGAATAGATCAAAAAATTTACAAACAATAAATGCTGGAGAGGGTGTAGAGAAAAAGGAACATTCTTGCATTGTTGGTGGGGAATGTAAATTGAAATAGCCACTATGGAGAAGAGTATGGAGATTCCTTAAAAATTAGGAATAAAACTACCACATGACCCAACAATCCCATTATTGGGCATATACCCTTAAGAAGCCATAACTGAATAAGACACATGTACTCCAATGTTAATTGCAGCACTATTTACAATAGCTAGGACATGGAAGCAACTTAGATGTCCATTGACAGATGAATGGATAAAGAAGCCGTGGTACATATTTATACAACAGAATACTACTAAGCAATAAAAAGGAACATATTTGAGTCAGTTCTAATGTGCTGGATGAACCTAGAGCCTATTATACAGGGTGAAGTAAGTCAGAAGGAGAAATATAAATATCGTATACTCACGCATACTTACAGAATCTTGAGAGATGGTACTGATGAATGTATTTGCAGGTCAGGAATGGAGACGCAGACGTAGAGCTCAAATCATTGGTCTGTGATAACCAAGAGGGGTGGGAAGGAGTGGCAGGTGGGAGGGAGTTTCAAGTGGAAGGGGAAATATGTATACCTATGGCTGATTCGTGTTGATGTATGGCAGAAACCAACACAATATTGTAAAACAACTATACTCCAATTAAAAATAAACTTAAAAAAGGGTGAGAGGGAAATTTTGGAGGTAATGGATATGTTTATGGCATAAACTGCAGTGGTAGTCTCACAGTAGACTTAACTCCAAACTCATCAATTTGTGTACATTAAATATGTACAGGTTATTGTATGTCAATCATACTTTAATAATTTTTTAACAGACTAAACATATTCTTGGGCTTCCAAGGTGGCTCAATGGTAAAGAATCCATCTGCATTGCAGGAGACATAGGTTCGATCCCTGAGTTGGGAAGATTCCCTGGAAAAGGAAATGGTAACCCACTCCAGTATTTGTGCCTGAGAAATCCCATGGATAGAGGAGCCTGGTGGGCTATAGTCCATGAGGTCACAAAGAGTAGGACATGACTGAGTAACTAAACAACAAACATTCTCTTACCCTACAATCTAGTGGTCATGCTCCTTGGTGTTTAGCCAGACGAGCTGGAAACTTACATCCACACAAAAACCTGCATGCAGTTGTTTATAGCAGCTTAACTCATATTTTCAAAAACTTAAAAGGCAACAATGGTGTCTTTTAGTAGGTAACAGGATAAGTAATGGAATACTGTTCAGTGCTAAAAATGAATAAGTTTCCAAACCCTGAAGAGACATGGAGGAACCTTAGATGTGTATTACTAAGTAAAGAAACTAAGGTGAAAAGCCTACACACTGCATGATTCCAACCACATGACTCCTGGAAAAAAGCAGAACTACAGAAACAGTAAAAAGACCAATGGCTGCCTGGGACTGGGTGGGGGTGGGCGGAGGGAGGGATGAACAGGGCACAGAGAGGTTTTACTGTTGTGAAACTGCTCTGTATGACCTTATAGGGGTGGATGCTGTTGTTTAGTTGCTCAGTCATGTCCAATTCTTTGTGACCTCACAGATTGTAGCCTGCCAGGCTCCTCTGTTTATGGGATTTCTCAGGCAAGAACACTGGGGTGAGTTGCCTTTGTCTTCTCCAGGGGATCTTTCCATCCAGGGTTGGAACCCATGTCTCCTGCATGGGCATGTGGATTCTTTACCACTGACCCACCAGAGAAGCTCATAAGGCTAGATACAAGTCATCATCCATTTGTCTATACTCACAGAGGGTACAATACCAAGAATGAAGGTAATGCAAGTAAGTGTGCTAGGTCAGGACTTTGTTTGCTAAAGTAGCTTCCTAGATTGTAGCAAACAGCCCACTCTGCTGGGGAACATTGACAGTGGCAGAGGCTGTACACATGTCCAGGAAGAAGACATATGGGAACTCTGTACTTTCTGCTCCATTTTGCTGTGAATCTAAAACTGCTTTAAAAAAGTAAACTTAAAAAACTTTTGGGCCTGGGGTGGTGGCTCAGTCCCACATCCTTCTCTCAGGATTTCAGTCTTGAGTGCAGGGCCAGGCCCTCTTTCCCCTCTATCCAAAAGTGGGTGGGCCTCTCAACCCTCATTCAGTTTGCTTGATTTGGATGCTGGCAGAGCCCGAGGCTCCCCTCTTTTTGGATCTGAGAACACTTCCTCAGATCCAAAACGATGTGACGGTGGCATCGCTTGACCACACCTGCCATGCTATGAGTGACAACTGCATCAGGCAGGTTGAGTATGCATATGATGGTGATCCCACTAGGGGTGCTGACTCTATATCCTAAATCTGACTCAGGTGAAGGCCTAAGAGTTCCCCCTCTGCTGACCTGAGACCTCCGCCTCAAAGCAAGCTCATCACTTTTCTGTTACCCTGAGAAGGATATGAGGCCATCTCTTTCTGACATTTGCAAGGATCTGCCATGGCAACAGGGAGGATTCTGTGAGGTCTCTGCTGATATGGGCTTGGCAGGGCTGCCCTCCTTCCTCCTGGCACACCTTAGAAATATTTCTCTCTACTGACCTGAGCCGGCCAATCTCAGATATAGGTCTGCTGACCTGGGCACCCTCCAAGGCGGGAGTCACAAGTCCCTGAGAACCTGAAAGTTAAGTGAGTGATTGCTCAGGCTGAGAACTTTGCCTGGGGCATGTTGCCCTCCCCAGCCCACCTGTAAGGGCCTCTTCCTCCTGGCTCCTGTTTCTTTCTTAAAAGTCTTCCTGGGCAAGGCCACATCCTGGCAACCTCTCGACCCATTTCCCTATTGAAAACCCTTCAGAGACCAGGTTCCCGTCCCAGGAGTGATGTGACGTAGGGAAGTTGTAAGGCAAGGCAGGATGGATGTGCTGACAAAGGATAAAACACCTTCATCTACCCCTTCTCTTTACTAGCCACGCTTCACCTTTTATGGAACTTCTCTTTGAATAGTTTAAACTTCCAAAAGCAAGGGGCTGTCCAGCATGATTTTCTGGGCCCCTGATCATTTCGGTTCTGTGACTTTGGATATGCAGATGATTATATTGTCACTAAATATTACCTTTCTTTGCTTTATTCAGACTTCTCAATTATTTTGATATGCTTATTGCTGTGGTTACATATTTCCATCCAGTATTTTGGGCACAGAGTTCTTTTTATCACCTGACATACACGTTGGACCAGTCGATAAGAAGTAAGGCGAATTGAAGGAACACAAAGCTGGCCTCCAGCTAGAAGGAATGGCAAAGTGTGGGCATCAGACTTATTTAGGCCAGGAGTCTACTTCCAACTCTGTCATTTAGGAACTGTGTGAAACTGAATACCTTACCAAACTCTGCGAGCCTCAATTTCTTCATCGGTGACATGGGTTTCAGAAGTTCTGTCTCGGGGACTGAGAATAATACCTGTAAAATGCCTGGCCCATTGCCTGGCCTGTCCTGAGACTGTCAAAGATGCCAGTCCTTACTGTGATCAATTTGTCCCCTGGAGATTCAACCCACTACATTGTGGTTCAATTTTCAACCCAGGAGATGTCAAAGAATAAGCAGGGGTCTAGGGCAAAGAACCCCTATCAGGCAAAATCCTGGTTAACAAGGAAAACTAGTATATCCCATTTAAGAGTATGTCACTGAAGGTCACCATGAAGTAGACATCCTCAGTGGATGTAACACAAAGTTCCAAAATGTTTCAAGGGGCCCAAACTTACCTATCTCTCACTTGCCCTTTTTTTATAAACCACTCCCACTTTCATTCATTTAACTACCCACAAGTATCTATTCCTTGCCTATTGTTTGCCAAATTACAGTCACGATAACTTGATTAGAATGATTATTTTTTTTTAGTGGTGTGGGCTCTGGCTCCCCCAGCGAGGGCAGAGTGTGGCAGTTCAGCGGCTTCAAGGCATCATCCCACTTCAGGGGAGTGCCACCCTGATTTCTGGGAAACTCCGTGGAGAGAAGGCAATGTGAATAAAACATCTCATCTGCACAGTGTTTACCTGTACTGGAACAAGAGCACAGGGTACATTCCATGCCAGTCTCACATGATTTCTCTCTGATTTACTCACAATCCCAAAGCACAGGCAGACTCTGAAAATACTACAAGTTTGATTCTCAACCCCCAAAGGAAAGTCCAAATCACAACTGAGTCACAAGAAATTTTTGGTTTCACAGTGTTTTCATAAAATTTATGTTTACACTATACTGTAGGCTATTAAGTGGGCAATAGCATTATGCCTCAGAACAATATAGATATCTTAATTAAAAACACCCATTTGCTAAAAAAACATGCTAATCATTATCAGAGCCTTCAGTGAGTCCATCTTTTTGCTGCTGAGGGTGTGAACATTGCGAGAGGTATCAAAATGTGACAGACATGAAGTGAGCAAATGGTGTTGGAAACATGGAGCTGGAAGAATTGTTGGAAGCACAGTTGACACAAACTTTCAGTTTGTTAAAGAAAAAGAACAAAGAAAAGGAAAACAGTACCTGTGAAATACAATAAAGCAAAGTGCAACAGAGTGAGGTGTGCCTATAACTGTTAAGGGCAGTTTCCCATCCCAGGGTTTGTCTTTAAACTATGGGGCCCACCATGCGAGAACCTGGTCCCTGGTCAGGATTACCACAGCCTCATCCAACCCACCATGCCCTCAACTTATAATTACTTACCACTGAAGGACTTATATTTTCCCAAGGCCCACCACCACCTTGCATCAGGGAATTCACATTTGACTGCTGTCATGTCACCATTTTCTTTATATGACAGCTGCTTCTCGACTCTATAATTTTATGGTCATTGGCTAGATCTTTTTCTCAGCTCTCTAAGTACTAGCATGGAGCATACAGTGAGCAGAGGCTCAGTTCATGTTTGGGGAATAAATGAGCCTGTGAGCATGAGGTTGAAATTATTAGAATTTATTTCAATATTTTGAATTAACCAGGCATACATTGTTGTTTATAATTTTGTAAAACACAGAGTACAATGGATGAGGAAACCAAATACCGACCATCTTCCTTTTCCTCTATTTCTTGATCCCACATATTTTACTGCTTAACTTTTTTTGTATTTTCAAGGAAATAACATATTGCAATGCCATGTTATCTTTCACTGGCTTACTAAATAAGATGGAAGCTTCCCCATTTGCTTTACACAACCGAAAAACTCTTATCCTTAAGACCAACAAAAAATGGTTAAGTGTGACTGATGAATTTGTACACATATATGCTAGATAAGCTTTCATTTAGGAGAAACATTTGAAAAGTAGCAAGAACATAAAAACACAGATTTATCTCTCAATTCCCCATACAGAACAGGAACACCAGGGTATTTTACACTGTGAACCCTCGGTGACGTCCAGTCCTATAGTACTTGGAGCACTGTGAATACTCTCTTCAGCTACAAAGGGCAGAATTTGCCTCAACTTCACTAGGTGTGGAAGGAACTGCTGGAGGAATGCTGGGTCATCCACTGGCTTGGGCCCTCTCTTCCTCATCTTTCAAAGCCTCTTCATAACGACAGTGGAAGTCACTGGGATCCAAATGGTTAATCCTGGCCAGGAACTCCAGGACTCTCATCTTGCTCGTTTCAGCATGCGCTCTCGGGCCCCACAGGAACTCACAGCATGCTGGACTGCTGCCGGGCACTTGCCGATATTCCAAATACTTCAGCTGCACCAAATCTTGGGTGATGAGCTTCTTGGGCTCCCCAAATAAGAAGTGCCTCTTCCCAGCATAGATTTCCATCTTACCCAGGAAATTCCAGATGTCTTCCTCTGTGGCGCAGTTGCCCTTCATGAAGATCACACCCAGGAGATTCATCAGGAGACCGGTCTTGGGAAAACCCCTGCCACGGTGCACGATTCCGTTGCGGGGGAGATTCATCTTGCTGACAAGGACATAAGAATGCTTGGCAGTGTTGTCTTTCTTCACGTCAATACCAAATACCACCTCCATGCTCTCAGAAGCTCTTTTGAGGATCCTGAGGAATCGATTTTGGTACTTTTTATCGATGATCTTCAGCATATGCACTTTCGTAATGGGCTTTTTCATCTTATACATGCTTAACAGGAACTGCACCAACAGATACGTCGGCCTGGCTAGTGAGCGTTTTCTAGACCGCACGTTGGAGAGAGGGGCCTGAGGGGAATTATGTGTTTTCCCAATTTCCCCAATGGCTCTTTTGGATGATCTTGTGGAAGAAACACCTGCAGGCACAGTGGTGGTGGCCAGGGCCCCCCGAGGACGCTTGAGATGGTTACCAGACCTAGCACTGGATTTTCCTTTAGCATCAACCCCTGGACCAGGACTGGAGGAAGAGGAGTGTGCTTCCATCGTGGTGGCAGTGACCTGAGCGCCCCTCACATCCTGGGTGCCATGCTGATCCTGGCGGCGTTTCTTACAGGTGTGGGGCTTACCCTTCTTACCCCTCTTACCCCGAGGCATGGTGACTGTGGTCAGGGACAACAGGCAGGAGCACAGGTAGAACAGCACGTGATCTGGGTAGAGAGGAGAGAGGATGAGAGGATGAAGCACCTGTGGCAGGGAGGCACCACTCTGCCTTTAAGAAGGCCCACTCTGCAGGTTTCCATGCCTGCCCTGCCCTGCGAACCCAAAGGACTACTGTTCTGATTGCCCTGTCCTCTGAAAACTCTGTTGGAATAATTAAGGTGAGACTCAGGTTTCAGCCTGCCAGCCCTGCCAGCTGCCTCCTGAGGCTTGAGGAGCAATGGGCCAATCTAGTCCTTGTGGGCACCCCCCTCCATTCTGGAGGGTGGGGTCCTCTCGGTTCATATTCAGGACAATCGTATCAACTTTTGGCAGGTGCAGGGCCCCCTCCTCTGTGTGGTCTAAGCTTATACCCCAAAGCCCGGTCTTCATCTTCCTATGATACCTTAAGAGGTGAAGGGGCATTTCAGCCCTGTGTCCCTGGCAGGGGGCACCCACAGCAGTCAGCTCTAGGGAACTCTATCCTGGGCTCACTGGGGTTCTCCGTCCTCTTTCACGGCCTTGCCTTGGCTCTAGGTAGAGCCTGGGACACCCGTGTCTGCTGCCCTGGTGTACCTCCTCTCAGACAAAGGCTCTCTCCAATCCCGTACCATCAGAAGGAAAGGAGGGTTCACATACACCTGACTTCATGCCTGGGCTTCTCAGTGCTTTGAGCCAGGAGGCAGGTGGTGCGGAGGGTACTCTCTATTGATCCCCTGTTGGTGGGTGAGTGCAAATATCAGTTCTTTCAGAGTCCTCACCCTGACTCCTCTAAAGCCCTGGGCCTCCTACCTTGGCAGAATTGAGGTCATTCACTTAGTCCAACATCCTCACTTCTCTGAACTCTCCAGACAGAAGTGAGAAGACTTCATCTTTACAGATACTCTAGGTTTCTACATGGAAAAGGGCCAATATTTATGAGAACTTAAGTTTAGAGTTGGTGTTCACCTTAGTCCTCACTCAGGTCTGGGTAGAACTTAGGACTCCTCCCACCAATAACCTGGGTTGTTCAGCCTCAGAGCAAAGTCCTCAATTCCCCGAGTCCCCGGAGGGGCAAAGTCAGGGTACTACATAAGTGACTACCCTTCACTGGAGCCTCCCAGATACGTAGGCACTCTACTTTGTGATACCACCCCTAAATGGGGAGGGGCCCCCAATCAGTACTTAGGGCACTCACTTCACTGCAGTTAGGACAGAGGTATCCTCCATCTGCAAACAGGGACTCCTCCTGACCAAAGCCCTCCCATCCCTGAGACTTCCCAGGGAGAACTCAGTTTGATGGCTCTGTCAGGGCTTCCCAGGGCTTACAGCAGCAGTGAGACTTGGTGCAGCCCTCTATGTTATGGGCTGAGTGGTCCCCGGCCTCAGTCCCAACTCAGTCTTCACCTCAAATCTGGATCAGCGCTGGGAATCCACCCTCTGCCGGCCAGAGGCCAGGCCCTCAAACTTAAGTCCTTACTTCCTAGTAACTGTAGATCAGAAGTGAGGATGACTCATATCCCACCATGATGCTTAGGCTCTCAGATAGTACTATAGGGGTGGGGGAAAATCCAGGGCCGGGGGGCGGGTGGTTGTTCTATGGTTCTCATTCGGCATCCCCATCTTCCTATCTATCAGAGAATAACACACCTTCCTTTACTGAACTGTGTCCAGAAGCATCCAAACAAAGCTTTACCTCCTAGAGTTCAGCAGGGGAGAAGTCCGGGAATTGAGTGCAAGGGGGCTGCTTTCTGTCACCATCTTTACTGCCCGTGCCCTTTTAGCACTCGGGGCTCTCCCTGTGACTGGAGTTAGAGCCTAGATTTCCTTCATTTCCAGAATCAAGAAATCTCTTAGATCTTAAAGAATCTCTTAGATCAAGAATTACCAAAAAAGGAAGCCTAACAGCATTGTAGGAACCATTCCCTGTCGACCACAGGGTTTTGCTTTGTTACAGGAGGGGGCAATGGTCCCTTGAGTCCACATTCAGGTCCTCACCATGCCTTCAGATCAGTCCTGGGAATCCACTCTCGTCCAAATGAACACCCTGAACAGCAGTCAGAGCTCCCCGCCACCAGCACAAATTGTTGGGGGAACCATTTCCAGCTAAGGCTGCCCTGTGTGGGATCTCTGGGGGATGATTCCAGGGACGGGGCTCTGTGGGGACCCCATTGTTCAGTGTTCAGCTGTCCGTGGGTCATCCTTTAGGGTCCTCCCCGTACCATCTATCTGAGCCTGGGAACCCTTGCTCTACGGACTTGAGTCCTCCTGCCCCCAAAGCCCTCGCCTCCTGGAGTCCCTAGTGGGGTGTCAGGGCACTGCTCTGAGCATCTTTCCCTGACATGAGGGGCACCACTCTGCCAGACTCCATCCTTGGGGGACCCTCTCATTAGCACTGATGGTCCTCACCTTCACTGTGGTGATGGCCAAGACAGCCCCCTCTGCAGAACTGGGGTTTGATCCTGACAGACAAGACCTTCTCTCCCTGAGACCAGACAAAAATGAAGAGGCTTCTCATCCCTGTAACTCTCCCTGGAGCCTCTGGGGTTAAGAATGGGGCAGGGGTCTGTAAAGTCTCCTCATTTGTGGGTCTACTGATACTCCTCTATCCACTAAGTGACCTCACCATGATCCTGCCCAGTCCTGGGACCTGACCCTCCAACCTGAGATTATCCCTCCACTGAACTGAGGCCATTCTTCTTAGCCTGAGACTTTGACCTCACAGAGAACTACAAGGCTTATAAGAGACAATGTCCACTCTGGGCACTCTAAGTCCAAGAGCAAGTTTGGGCAGGTCTCTGAATGACCTGTATTTTAGGGTTGTTGTCTCTCCAGTCCTCACTCATGGGGGCCCTCATTTTGTCTATCTCAAGGATTAAATGATTCCTGGGGAAGACCACACCCCTGCAAACTCTTGAGCAGTGTTCCTAATGCAAACCTTACAGTTTCATGTCCCAGACTGGACCTGAGATGGGGAAAAAAACACAGAAGGCAGGGGGCAGGATTGGGTGTGCTCCCAGAGAAAAATGCTGACCGATCCTTTTCAAAAGCCATAGTCAGTCTCTTTTGTGACTTGTTTTAATTGATTTACATGCATACCTTTAAAACACTGTACTTCACTTAATCATGCTTCATTACAAACTTTAAGTTTACATGACCCTGCATTGAACATATCTATGGCACCGTTTTTCCGAAACCGAGTGTTTATGTGGGGTCCCTGTTCCATATATTGTTAATTCTTTAAATATTTTAAATTCTTTCCTTATTTTATTTCTTATGGTGCTCTGATCAGTTTTCTTTGTTACTATTGTAACTGTCTTATATATGTTAATTAGGCTATGTACATTTTTTAGAGATTTTCTAGTAAGTGTATACAATAGGATTAAGAACATTTATAAGCATGGGAATCCCCCAAATTCCTGTGATTTAATTTATGGCAATATTCACTTTATTGCAGTGATCTAGAACCCAACCCACGATATCTGAGATATGCGCACACTTCTAAAGGAGAGGAGCCATCTAAGATGGCTTTGTGCTATTCTAATTGAGGTTATCTGACACTGCATAGAGAGACGATCTTATTGTCACTATCATCTGTTTCTCCTCCTCATTGCTCTCATTTCCTGAGGTAGCCTTCAAGGCTTTGTGCCTAAAGAACTGCATTGGAATATATCCAGAGTCCTTACTTTTATCCCAAGATACATCTGAGTGTTAAGGAACACAAGCTCTGCTTTAGGTCAAGGGGAGTCTAACAGTGTGGAATCTAGAGGAATTCAGAGAAGAATCTAATTCCAGGCCTATCAGTCACGAGTGTTCCCCAGCAAGGGCTCGCTGCCTGATGCACATAGAAGCCAATACTATGGAACGGGCTTTTGAGAGAAAAATTTTATTCCAAGGTGGAGTGGCAAGAAGACACGAGGCAGGGCTCTCAAATCTGTCTCCTCAATCCAGAGTTTGAGGTAAAATTAAAGGGCTTAGGGGAACTGCAAACTTGGAAGCTAATTGGCTAGTCTTGAATTAGTTCATTTAAGCTATTCATGCTGCTAGAAGCCAGATTTTCCATACTGAAGGACTTCATACAGTTCTCCCATGGCAACATTCCTACTCTGAGAGTTCCACAGACTGAACCCTCTTGGTTCAGGGGTCATCCTGGAAATGGGCTCCTTTTTGTACATGCCTGGTGCTGTCTCTAAAAATAACTCAAGGTATCATTAACCAACAACCTGTTTTAAGGAAGCAAAACAAGTTTAAATTGGTTGATGTTTTATGTTTCAATTCCCCCCATCTCTCTTTGTACATTCTTCAATCTTGTGGGAAATCAATTTGGTTAATGATTCTCAAATTCTGTACAAAATTATAATCCCAGGTCTCAAATCTGTGTACCAACCAGACTGGAGTATGATATAAGCACTGACAAGGTTGGATTAATTGGTATTTAAGAAAGGTAATTATCAGATTTAACTTCCTTCACATGTCTCTTTATAGGCTATTGCTTTAAGTTTGGAGTTTTGGTGCCTGGATGGACTTTTATTACTATTGGGTCAGCTGTCCTGGCTTTTCCTGGCCACTCATCAGCCCAAACTGAACTCTGCCGTTGACTGACTGATTTCTTCCACTGTAGTGCTCAAAATAGTTTACATCTTGGCCAGCAAACAGATCCTGGACCAACTGCCTTAACCAATGCTTGCTGCCTCTTCCCAGCCTTCATGGATTGCAGCCAACATCAACCAGCACTCTTATCAGGAACTTGAGGTCTCTGGATGAGGCAGAAATGTTGGCTTCCCCCAGAAAACCCCTGCATTCATGGGAGCTGTAGAAAAGCCATCAGGACTTATCTATCTGTGGCTCAGAGTGCTTTGTTCCTTTCTAGGAAGAAAATGAGCAAACTAGAGCCATCGTCCCTTAATTTAGGACCCAATTCCATCTCCTAGTTTGGTTTCTGGGAGGAATTGGCTGTATGAATTCCCTGGAGAAACCACTGAGAAGAATGGACAGTCTCAAGGTGAGCAACTCGGATCTGAGGGTTCACTTAAAGAACCCTGAAAAGTTTTCCATTATATGTGGTTGTCAAACTGTAGCTTGAGAGGCACGTGTGCTACCAAGCTTCCAAGGAATCTGTCCCACCAGTTCCAAGACTGGAGCCCATTTGGTCAGAAGCTCCTAATATTTCCACTCTGCCACGTGCTGAGGGCATGCTTGTCTACTGAAGAGGGGCATATGGAAATTTAGACTCTGTCTCACTCTCTACCTTGAAAAACTTACCTAGTGAGGAGGAAGGTGAAAGAGTGATTGCATCATGTTGAAGAAAGTGAAAGAGGAAGCTGTCTTAAACTCAGTCAGAGCTGAGTTTGAGAGAACAACTCAGGAGCACACATGTTTAAACACTGATTTCCTCACTTCCTTTCTGAGCATGCTGGGTTTTAATCTTTCTGGTAGATGACCAAAATATTTTACCACTCCAGCAGAGATCACACAAAGACAAGCAATTCTAGATGCCTTGGCAATTTCCAGGCCTCTATGTAGCCCATTACCTTTAAGACCACAACCAATGGTTATTTCTCCTGGTAAAATTTCATTTTTAACATCACGCACACACATTTATAAGCAGTTCAATGCTACCTCCCTGCTATTCTGACTCATACAGAAGAGGACTAGACTTTTCAGTTAGGAAACACCAGAATGTGTCCAATTGTATGAAATTCCTTTAACCAGGGATCAGGGTATATTCTTATGGCAGGGGGGCCAGATTTTCCTGCTTTATACTCCCTCATTTTACCTCTATGCTCTCACCACACCAAGGTAATCAGGGCTGATTTCATTAAGAACGCACTCGTGTGACATTCAAAGTATCATAAGAGACTACTACAGACAACTATATGCAAATAAAATGGATAACCTAGAAGAAATGGACAGATTCTTAGACAGGCACAACCTTCCAAGACTGAACAAGGAAGAAATAGAGAATGTAAGCAGACCTATCACAAGTACTGAAATTGAAATAGTGATTTAAAAATTCCCAATGTCCAAAAGTCCAGGACCAGATGGTTTCACAGGTGAATTCTATCAAACAGAGAAGAGTTATTACCTATCAATCTCAAATTTTCCAAAAAATTACAGAGGAAGGAACACTCCCAAGCTTGTTCTATGAGGCCACCATCACCCTGATAGCAAAATCAGACAAAGATTCACCAAAAAAGGAAATTACAGGCCAATGTCACTGAAGAACATAGATGCAAAAATCCTGAACAGAATACTCGCAAACCAAAAATGACAGTCTCTTCAATAAGTGGTGCTGTGAAAATTGGACAGTTACATGGAAAAGAATGAAATTAGAACATTCTCTAACACCATACACAAAAATAAACTCAAAATGGATCAGAGACCAAAATGTAAAGCCAGATACTATAACACTCTCAGAGGAAAACCTAGGCAGAACACTCTTTGACATAAGTTGCAGCAGTATTTTTTTCTTTTAGCAATATGGTTTTTGATCCACCTCCTAGAGTAATGAAAATAAAAAAAAAAATAAACAGGTGGCATCTAATTAAAGTTAAAAGCTTCTGCACAGCAAAATAAACCATAAACAAAAGCACAACTCAGAATGAGAGGAAATGTTTGCAGATAAAGCAAATAACATGGGATTAATCTCCAAAATATATGAATAGTTCATGCACCTCTATGTCAAATAAACGACCTAATAAAAAAAAATGGGTGGAGGACATAAATAGATATTCCTTCAAAGAAGACATACAGATGGCCAAAAAGCACATGAAAAGATACTCAACATTGCTAATTATCAGAGAAATGCAAATCAAAACTACAATGAGGTATCACCTCACACCAGTCAGAATGGTCATCATGCCCAAATCTACAAACAATAAGTGGTGGAGAGAGTGTGGAGAAAAGGGAACACTATTGCACTCTCAGTGGGAATGCAAATTGACACAGTCACTATGGAGAACATTATGGAAGTTCCATGAAAAACTAAAAAGAGAGTTACCATATGATCCAGCAATCCCACTCCCGGCACATATCCAGAGAAACCTATGATTCACAGATACACATGCACCCAATCTTCATTATAGCACTATTTACATTAGCCAAGACATTGAAGTAACTTAAATGTCCATCTACAGAGAAATGAATAATGCAGATGTGGTATAATGGAATATTACTCAGCCATAAAAAAGAAATAATGCCATGTGCAGCAACATGGATGGACCTAGGGAATGTCATACTAAGTAAGACACAGAAACACAAGTATCATATGACAACATTCATATGTGGAATCTAATTTTTAAAAATGACACAAATGAACTTATTTACAACATAGAAAGAGACTTTTGGATACCAAAAACAAGCTTATGGTTACCATTGGAGAAATTTTGTGGGAGAGATACATTAGGAGCTTGAGATAAACATATACAACGGTCATGTCAGACTCTTTGTGCCTCCATGGACTGCAGTCCAACAGGCCCCTCTGTCCATGGAATTTCCAGGACAGAATACTGGAGTGAGTTTCCATTTCCTACTCTAGGGGATCTTCCTGATCAAGGGACCGAACCTGCTTCTCTTGTGTCTCCTCCATTGGCAGGTGGATTCTTTACCACTGCACCACCTGGGAAGTCCACATACACAACTATATATAATAGAGATAACCAAAAAGGACCTATTGTATAGCAGAGAGAACTCTATTCAATATTCTGTAATAAACTGTATGAGAAAAGAATCTGAAAATGAAGGAATACATGTGTAGTCCTGAGTCACTTTGTTATACACCTGAAACTAACACAATGCTGTAAATCAGGTATACTCCAAGAAAATAAAACAAACAAATAATACCACCATAATATCCAACAAGCCCACTCCTGTGAATATATCCAGAGAAAATCATAATTCAAAAAAGTTACAGCACCCAATGTTCATTGCAGCATTATTTACAATACTTATGACACAGAAGCAACCTAAATGTCCATCAACAGAGGAGTAGATAAAGATGTGGTCTGTAAATACAAAGGAGTATTACTCAGTCATAACAAAGAATGAAAGAATGCCATTTGCAGCAACATGGATGTACCTAGAGATTGTAATACTAAGCGAATTAAGTCAGACAAAGAAAAATATATCCCTCATATGTGGAATCTAATTTTAAAAAATGATAAAAATGAACTTACTTATAAAACAGAAAGACAGATGATGAAAACAAACTGATGGACACTAAAGGGGAAACATAGTGAGGGAGGGATAAATCAGGAGCTTGGGATGAACATAAACATACCACTATATATGAAAGATAACCAACAAGGACCTCCTACATAGCACAGGAAACTCTAATGAATATTCTGTACGTGTAAATCTATGGCTGATTCATATCAATGTATGACAAAACCCACTGAAAAAAAAAAGAAAAAAAAAGAAAAAAGAAACTGAAAATTAATGAATGTACATATATGTATAACTGAACCACTTTGCTATATACCTGAAATTAACACAACATTGTAAATCAACTGTACCCCAATAAAATTTAAAAAATAGACTACCTGGGCATATATCTGAAGAAAACCATAATTTGAGTAGGTACAAGCACACCCATGTTCACTGCAGCACTGTTTACAATAGCTAAGACATGGAAACCACCTACAGGTCCATGAATAAAAATGTGATACATACATACAATGGAATCATACTCAGCCATAAAAAAGAATGAAATAATGTCATTTGCAGCACTGGATGGACTTAAGAGATTTTCATAATGAATGAAGTAAGTCAGACAAAGACAAATATCATATTATATCACTCATAGGTACTATCTAATTTTTTAAAATGACACAAATGTACTTACTTAAAATATAGAAACACACTCTCACATTTTGAAAACAGACTTATGATTACTAAAAGGGAAACATGGGGGGATGGATACATTAGAAATTGGGATGAACATACACAAACCAGCAATATATATAATAGATAACCGAACAGGACCTCCTATATAGCATAGGCAACTCTACTCAACATTCTGTAATAACCTATATGGGAAAGAATCTGGAAAAGATTGAATATATATGTAACTGAATCACTTTGCTGTGCACCTGAAACTAACACAAGAATGTAAATCAACAACTCTCCAGTAAAAGTTTTTTTTTTTTTTTTTAAAGGATATCCATCTATAACAATACCTACAGGAAATCACCTTCAGTTCAGTTCAGTCGCTCAGTCATGTCCAACTCTTTGCGACCCCATGAACTGCAGCATGCCAGGCCTCCCTGTGCATCACCAACTCCCGGAGTCCACCCAAACCCATGTCCATTGAGTTGGTGATGCCATCCAACCATCTTATCCTCTGTCGTCCCCTTCTCCTCCTGCCCTCAATCTTTCTCAGCATCAGGGTCTTTTCAAATGAGTCAGCTCTTTGCATCAGGTGGCCAAAGGCATGAGTAAAACACTCCATCACCTCCATAAAGCAAGGTTTCGAGTCCAGGAGCAAGGTGTTTATCTCCCGATTCAGAGGATCAGGTTTAATAAAATTTTGTCACAGGCATCCAATAGCCAACTTCCTATTAGCCAATTCCAACACATATAACAGTCAGACATAGTTAAACATAGGCAAATAAATCCAAAGACCTGCGACCTTAACGTAGCCATTTGGGGCTCTAACCCAATCACTGAATATCTCAGCAGCTCTAACCTCTTGCACTGTCCCCTTAGGAGGGTCCCTAACCAACCCCTCATCCTAGCCTTTGGATTTTATCCAGATGGAAGGAACTCCCCTAGGCGGGACCCTAACCCACAGTGTTGTTGTCATTGTTCAGTTGCTCAGGTGTGTCTGACTCTTGGCCACCCCATAGACTATAACATGCCAGGCTTCCCTGTCCTTCACCATCTCTTGGGGTTTGCTCAAACTTGTTTCTGTTGAGTCGGTGATGCCATCCAACAGTCCAATCCTCTCTAACCCACAGTCCTGATGAGATTATTAGACTACAGACACATTCTAAATACATATAGCACATTTAGCTATAGGAACATTATAATGAGGTTACTCACCCCAAAGATATATGATCCAGGAGCTATTTCTTTTCTTAAAAGTGAAAGGAGCCAAAGAAGCCCAAGGAGCCCAGAGTGCCATGGCTAGGAAACAGGAACCTGAGAGCCGACTTTCTAGACAAACTCAGTCGAGATGGCCACTCAGGGTTGATGCTGAGAAGCCACCAGGGGCTACAGTGAATCAAGCAGATGGTCACAAGTCCTAAATCTCAACTAGGCTGCCCAAACTCACTGAACATGGGCTCACTGACAGATGCACATAGAAGCCAGTACTTATGGCAAGAGCTTTTGAGAAAAGAGCTTTACTGCAAGGCCAACCAGTGCAGGAGGTAAGGTTTCAAATCTCTCTTCAACCCAGCAGCCTGGGTGAAATCTAAGGGGTCACAGGAATTTCTAACTTGGAAGCTAATTGGCTAGTCTTTAATTAGTCCATATCAGCTACTCAGGTTACAGGAAGCCAGGCTTTCCTTATTGAAGGACTTCTCATTTTGCAATAGCCCTTGGAGCAACATTTGTATTCTCTGAGTTCCCCAGATTGAAGATCTTTGCTCCGGGGTCATCCTGAGGTCATGCCTTCCTTCTTGGACACATGCAGTTCTTTCTTTGCAAAATGATTCAAGGTGTGATTAATCAATAATCTCTTTGAGGAGGCAAAAACAGTTTAAGCTGGTCAATTGTTTCACATGCTGTTTCACTAGCCTCCTGAACTCCAGCACATTAGCCAAACTCCAAGACAAAGAAAATCACATTGAACTAAAATGTTGCCTAGCAAGGACAATCATGTAACAGTCACACCAGAGGATATAACATAGAATGTGTTTGAGGTAGAATCTTTCCCAGTTGGAAACAACTCAAAATTTTTAGAATTTTTGTCATTGATCAATATCTTCCCTCCTAGCTACCATTTCATCTAAATAACCAGTATTTCCAAGTATTTAAGTACCAACTAAAAATCTAGAAGTTGCCTAGAATTTTCCCAATTACACACAAGATAAAATAATCGAGTACCTTCTTGATGGAAAGGTCTCTGGCTCCCTCAACCCAGGGTAAAGGTCACCAGTACAGGAGACTTTGGACTCTCTGAGGCCCTCCATCTGAGAATCTGGCCATGCCCACCATTCCCACTGTCTCTCTAGCCAACCAGGCAACTTCACGTAAAATGACTTCTCACTGAAGGCTCTGCATTTTCCTAAGGTTCCAAACCTAGACATTGTATTAAAAAACAGAGACATCATTTTGCCGACAAAGGTCCCTATAGTCAAATCTATGGTTTTTCCAGTAGTCATGTACAAATGTGAGAGATGGACTATAAAGAAAGCTGTGTCGAAGAATTGATGCTTTCTAACTGTGGTCTTGGAGAAGACTCTTGAGAGTCTCTTGGACAGCAAGGAGATCAAGCCAGTCCATCCTCAAGGAATCAACCCTGAATATTCATTGGAAGGACTGATGGTTGAAGTTGAAGCTCCAATACTTTGGCCACCTGATGCAAAGAACCAACTCATTGGAAAAGACCCTGAGAGATTTGGGGTAGGAGGAGAAGGGGGCAGCAGAGGACGAGATGGTTTAATGGCATCACTGACAATGCACTTGAGTTTCAGAAAACTCTGGGAGATAGTGAAGGGTAGGGAGGCCTGGTGAGCTGCGGTCCATGGGGTCACAAAGAGTGGGACATGAATTAATGACTGAGCAACAACAAGGCTCCAAACTGCCTCACCACAGGCCATTTACACTTGCTTTCAACTCCAACTGCCTGCCCTCTTTACCCTGCTTTTTACTTGTTCTTTCAGCAGTCCCCAACCTTTTTGGCACCAGGGACTGGTTTGTAGAAGACAATTTTTCCACAGACTGGGAGTGGGGGATGGTTTTGGGATAATTCAAGCACATTACATTTATTATGAATTTTATTTCTAATCTAAATGCTTCTGCTGATCTCACAGGAAGTACTGGTTGGAGGCCTGAAGTTTGGGGACCCCTGCTTTTGGTCATAGAGAATATCTCACCATATTTTCATATTATAGTACCTCCTAGACTCTAAAATTCAATGGACAGGGGCTAGATCTTGTTTTGGAGGTTGCTATTGTTCCAGTTTTTTAAAAAGCATCCACAGTACTAGTCAGCCTACCAAAAAGTTCATTCTCAGAACTTCCCTTTTGGTCCAGTGTTTAAGACTCCCTGCTCCCAATGCACAGGGCATGGGTGGGTTTAATCTCTGGTTGGGGGTGGTCCAGCATGCTTCACAGCCAAAAGAAAAAAAAAAGAGCTCCTTCTCAAATAATAATTGGGAAATAAACAAGAGAATAAGCATGTGGCCTAATCCATTAGAATTTATCTTACATTCCTAAATAATATAAGCAAATACAAGCATATAACTTTAATTTTTAGGGAAAAAAGCAGTTAGGTAATTTAATTTTTAGGAAAAAAAGGAGTTAGGTAAACCAAAAATTAAGAATCTTTTCCTTATTTATACTCTTTCTTTCAGCCTTTATTGATTAAATATAAAGTGCCTACTGTACATTTTGCACTATGCTCAGACTACAACCCCAAATAAGACCAAATATCTGCTCTTTTTTTAAAAAAACACTTTATTGAGATATGATTATCATATAAAAAAGCTGTACTCATTTAATGTATACAACTCCATGTTTGGAAATAAATATGCACTTCTGAACCATCGCTACAATCTATGCCATAAACGTGTCCATTACCTCCAAAAGTTTCCTCCTACACTCTTTATTAATTTACTCATTTATTTTTGTGGCAGTGAGGAGGACCAAGGACAATTAACATAATATCTACCCTTTTAGCAAAACTTTAAGTATCTAATATGGAATTGTTAACTATGGGCTCTATGCTACACATTACATTTCTAGAAATTATTCATCTTATATAACTGAAAATCTGTGTCCTTTGACAATCACTTTCTCACTATGCCTCTTCCCAGGCCGTGGCAATCACCATCCTACCCTGCTTCTGTCAGTTTGCCTGTTTTAGATTCCTCATTTAAGTGGTATCATGTATTTGTCAATCTGTGTCTGGCTTATTTCACTTAGCATAATGTCATCTCGATCATCTCTATTATGGCAAATGACAAAGTTTCCTTCTCTTTACGGCTGAATACTACTCCATTATGGGCTTCCCAGGTAGCTCAGTGGTAAATAATCCACCTGCCTATGCAGGACACACAGGAGACTCGGGTTCGACCCCTGGATTGGGAAGATCCTCTGGAGGAGGAAATAGCAACCCACTCTAGTATTTTTGCCTGGAGAAGCCCATGGTCAGAGGAGCTTGGCAGGCTACATTCCATGGGGTCAAGAAAGAGTCAGACACAACTGAGTGACTGAGGACACACACACACAACACTCAATTTTATATATATATATATATAGCACATATTTATCTATTTATTCATCAAAGGACATTTAGGCTGTTTCCCTGTTTTGATTATTGTGAATGATGATGCAACAAATATGGGAATGCTGGTATCTCTTGGAGAGTCTAATTTTAACTCCTTTCTTGAATAGATACCCAGAAGTGGGTTTGCTGAATCATATCATAATTTGATTTTTAATTTTTTTAGAAACTTCAATACTGTTTTCCACAGTGGTTTCACCCATTGACATTCTCATTAACAGTATAAAAGAGTTCTGTTTTCTAAATGCTTGCACTTAATCAGCTTACTCTCTACTGGAGAGAGAGCAAAACAATCAACTTGTCAAATTATTGTTGTGGTAAAATCATTTAACATCAAATCTACTCTCAAAATTTTAGGCACACAATATAGTACTGTTAAATACAGGCACAATGTTGCACAGCAGATTTCTGGAATTTATTCAATGAATAACTGAAACATTGTATCAAGTGAAAAGCAACTGCCCATTTCTCCCTCCCATGGCCCCTCTGTGTTTCTATGTGTTTAAAAACTTTAGATGCCTCATATAAGTGAAACCATGCAGCATTTGCCCTTCTGAGACTAGCTTATTTCATTTAGAATAACGTCCCTGTTGTTTATCCATGTTGTTCCATATGACAAGATTTCTTTAATTTTTAAGGTGAAATTATGTCCAATTGTCTGTATCTACCATATGTTCTTTATCCATTTATCTGTTGGTAGATTTTGGGTTGTTACCATATCTTTGCTATTGTAAATAATGGTGCATTGAACACAGGAGTGAAGATGTCTCTTCAAGACACTGACTTCACTTCCTTTGGATATGCAATTGACCCTTGAACCATGTGGAGTTTAGAACCATGCAACTCCCATGCAGTCAAAATCCCTGTAAAATTTTTACTCTGCCCCAACTTAATAATAACCTACCATTGACTAGAAGCCTTACTGATAAACAGTCAATGCATATTTTGTATGCTATAAGTATTTTCTACTGTATTCTTACAATAAAGTAAGCCAGAGAAAAAATGTTATTAAGAAAATCATAAGAGAACATATATTCACAGTACTGTATTTATCAACACTGTAAGTTTACAGCATCCATTTATAAGAAAAATTGGCTGTAAGTACCAACATCTATATTGTCTCATATGACACAAAAGACTATACATATAAGACACTAAATATCAAACATGAAAAAATAATATGAAAATAAATTCATATTTATTTACAGGTATAATGATTCAAGCTTTGATAATGAAGAAGCAGCAAAATGACTGCTTTATAGTAGCCTAGTGTAATCAAGACTTCCCTGGTGGCTCAGACGGTAAAGCATCTGACTACAATGTGGGAGACCTGGGCTCAATTCCTGGGTAGGGAAGACCCTCTGGAGAAGGAAATGGCAACCCCCTCCAGTACTCTTGCTTGGAAAATCCCATGGATGGAGGAGCATGGTAGGCTACACTCCTTGGGGTCTCAAAGAGTCGGACATGACTGAGCGACTTCAGTGCAATCAATAGGATTGCTTCATGGTAGCCAAGCATATACAGTAAGGAATGAATCGCCAAAAATTTTTATAGCATATACTATTATGGCAATATTTATAATACAGTACTGAAAACATTGTTACTTTAAGAGAAAACACTTACCTGTGATGACAGGCTGATGTGCAGTTTATTCATTCACGAGAGGGATGGTGTGCAGTAATATAATTCTTTGAAACTAAAGTTATAAGACAATAATAAAATGAAAACATTATTAATTTTATATTAAATATCACTCACCTTCTGCCTATGCAATGGTAGGCTATCCATTTCAATACAAGTCTTGCACGCAATGTTCTACATGATGAATACTTAGCTGGTGGTGATGATGAAGATGATGACACAGAAGCATCTCATACAGTCCTTGCCATACAGTTATTAGCACTTAGCACAAAGACACTCAAACATATACTTAACAGATAAGATTATTACCTGTATGGCATGATGATTATTTACTACTCGTTGAGTGGAAGTGGATCACCATGAAGGTCATCATTCCTATCACCTTCATGCTGAGTAGGCTGAGGAGGAGGAGGAAGAGGAGGGGATGACCTTGATGAGTGGCAGAGATGGAAGAGCGGAGGAGGTGGAAGGGGAGACAGGAGAAGCAGGCACACTCAGTGTACCTTTATGGAAATACATTGTAATTTCTCTCCGAAGATATTGCTTTTTCATTTGTCTAAAAAATGTTTCTGTGTATTATCAGTCCTCCTTCCACCATTTGCTTTTGTTTCGGTGCCCTTATCATAGACGGGTCCATGCCATACAAGAAGTCAAAAGCAGTCTTGAGTACTCTGAACACTTCTGCCAGATTGTCTAATGTCAATTTGCTTTCTGGCACTGCTTCTTCTATGTCTTATTCTTCATCATCCAGCTCTGGTTCAGAACCACTCATCTCCATCAAGTCGTATTTTGTTAATTCCTCTGCTGTTGTGTCTGTTAGCTCTTGGATTGTTCCAAGATCCATATTTTGGAACTCTTCACCCCCTCCCACCCTTTCATGTCATATCCACAGTCTCTCTCATGATTTCCTTGACGGACCCTTTCACAAATTCTATGAAGGCAAGTACAACACCTGGACAGTTTTCTTTAGCAGGAATTTATTGTTTGGGCTTTCATGGGCTTTTTGTGTGTGTGTGTGTGTGTGTGTGAACAATCGCATCTTCAGTCGTGCAATCCCTCCAGACTTCATGATGTTCTATCAGGGTTCTCTTCCATAGCATTGACAAACATTTCCATAGAGTGCCATGTGTACTGAGCCTTAAAGGTCCCTTTGACCCTCTGATCTATAGGCTTAGAGATGTTGTGTTTAGGGGAAAGGAGACCACTTTGACGCCTTCAGTGTTGAACTCACGGGGTTCTGGATGGCCAAGGGCATTGTCCAATATCAAAAGAATTTTAAAAGGCAGTCCCTTACTGGCAAGGTACTTCCTGAATTCAGGGACCAAGCACTGATGAAACCAATCCCCCCAAAGGTTCCTGCTGTCCGGCCTTCTTGTTGTACAACTGAAACACTGGCAGATGGTGTTTATAATTTCCCTTGAAGGCTCAGGGTTAGCAGCTCTATAGATTAGGGGAGTCCTGATCATTTGCACAAAACCCTGACAGCATTTGCACAAAATCAGAGAATTTGCCTATCTATTTCTGTCTCAAATCTTGGCTCTCACTTCCCTTCCTTACCAATGCATGTACTTTGTGGCATTTCCCCCAGAATAGGGCACTTTCATCTGCCTTAAAACATGTCCAGACAGATCTCCTTTCTCTCCAGTAATTTTCTTTTTAAAAATTTTCTTGGAAAAAAAAAATTTTCTTGGAGTACAGTTGATTTACAATATTGTATAAGTTTCAGGTGTACTGCAAAGTCATTCAGTTATATATATACATATATCCATTCTTTTAAAGAATCTTTTCTCATATAAGTTATCACAGAATATTGAGTTTCCTGCTCTATAGAGTAGATACTTGTTGGCCATCTACCTTATATACAGTATGTGTATATGTTCACCTCAAACTTCCAATTTATTGCTCCCTGCCCTATTTGCTCTTTGGTAACTATAAGTTCATTTTTTATATCTGTTTAGTCTATTTTTTAAATAAGTTCCTTTGTATCATTTTTTAAAATTATATTTCCACATGAGTGATATTTGTCTGACTTCACTTAATATGAAAATCTCAAGAATGTCCATTGTCTCCACTTTTACTCAACATGATTTTAGAAGCCCTAGCTGTGGCAATCAGAGTAGAGAAGATATAAAAGGAATCCAAGTTGAAAAAGAAGTAAAACTGGCACCATTTGCAGATGACATGATACAATCACATCATGACAAATAGATGGGGAAACGATGGAAACGGTGAGAGTTTATTTTCTTTTGCCCTCCAAAATCACTGCAGATGGTGACTGCAGCCATGAAATTAAAAGACGCTTGCTACTTGGAAGAAAAGCTTTGATCAACCTAGACAGCCACATGACAGAAAAGGTCAGTTTTCATTCCAAATCCCAAAGAAAGGCAATGCCAAAGAATGCTCAAACTACTGCACAATTGCACTCATCTCACACGCTAGTAAATTAATGCTCAAAATTATCCAAGCCAGGCTTCAACCATACGTGAACCATGAACTTCCAGTTGTTCAAGCTGGTTTTAGAAAAGGCAGAGGAATCAGAGATCAAATTGCCAACATCCACTGGATTATCAAAAAAGCAAGGGAGTTCCAGAAAAACATCTATTTCTGCTTTATTGACTATGCCAAAGCCTCTGACTATGTGAATCACCCAGATGGGAATACCAGACCACCTGATCTGCCTCTTGAGAAATCTGTATGCAGGTCAGGAAGCAACACTTGGAAGGGGACATGGAACAACAGACTGGTTCCAAATAGGGAAAGGAGTACGTCATCTTGGAATGGTGGCAACCATGACTGCAGACCCAAAGTGTGGTACACAAGTAATTCAACTTTTTCGTATAACATCATGACTTCTGTTTCTTGAGAGCACTTCCAGTACCACTAGCAGCACTTCATATGAGTCCAATGGTGTTATTCAAGGTTTATGGTATCGTACTAAACACAGAGAAATACCTGAGAATCATTGGTGATCACTTTTTTTGAGATCACAGTTTACTACAGAAACTGCTCATCAGAGATGAATAGTGCTATTCAATGGTCCATAAGTGTGTGTGTGTCTGTGTTTGTGTGCACAACTTTTGATAAATTTAACCTTTTCATATTTGTATATATTTTATGGCAGTAAGTAATAAAATAGACTAGTATCTACATAAATTTTATGCATTCATGACACCTTTTTCTTAATTTTTTGTATTTCTAAGCTATGAGAGTCACCTGTGAGTTTTTTCAGGTTATCTCAAATCTCGGAATAGTTTCCCAATGTATTTATTGAAAAAATATTCATCTATAAGTGGACCTGAACAGTTCAATCTTGTGTTGTTCAAGGGTCAACTGCATACTCAGAATTAGAAATGCTGAGTCATACAATAATTACAGTTGTAATTTTCTGAGGAACCTCCATACTGTTTTTCATAGTGGCTGTGCCAATTTATATTCCCAGCAGCTGTGTGCAAAGGTTCCCTTTTCTCAACACCCTTGCCAACACTTGTTATCACTTGGCTTTTTGATAATAGCTCTCCCAACAGGTATGAAGTGATCTGTTATTGTGGTCTGGATTACCATCTCATTGATGATTAGTGATGCTGTGCCCCTTTTCACATAGCTGTTGGCTATTTCTATGTCTTCCTTAGAAAATATTTAGGTTCTTTGCTCATTTTTTAGTTATTTTTAATTAATTAGTCTGTAATTGAGTTGTATGAGTTCCTTTTATAATTTAGATATAAACTTATCAGATATATGGCTTGCAAATTTTTTCTATTTCACCTTTTCATTTTGTTGATTGTTTCTATTGCTATACAGAATCTTTTTAATTTGATGTAGCTCCACTGATTTTTCTTTTTCTTGTCTGTGTTTCTGTTGTCAAATTAAAAAAAAAAAAAAAACCATGACCAATGACAAGGAGCTTTCCCCCGTATTTTCTTCTAAGAATTTTATGATTTCTGGCCTCATTTTAAAGTCTTGAATCCATTTTTTTGAGTATGATGTAAGATAAGACTCTAGATTTACTCTTTGCAGGCAGACTTTCAGTTTTTTCAACACTATTTGTTGATTGAGGATACTTTTTTCCCCCTTTGTATTCTTAGTGCCTTTGTTAAGGATTACTTGCCTAAATATGAGTGGGTTGATACCTGGCTCTATTCTGTTCTGTTGGTCTGTGTGTCTATGTTTATGCTCGTATCACACTGTCTTATACTATATAGTTCAAAATCAAGAAGCACCATGCTTACACCTTTGTTCCTCTTTGTCAAGATTACTTTATTTATTCAAGGTCTTTTGAGGTGTCATATGAATTTTAGCCTTTCTATTACTCTGGAAAATTCCACTGGAATTATGACACACATTACATTAAATCTGTAGATCACTTTGGGTAGTATGAATATTTTAACAATGTGAATTCTTCCAATCCATATACTTGGGACATCATTTTATTTGTGTCTTTTCCACTTTCTTCAATCAATGTCTCCTTGTTTTCAGTGTATAGATCTTTTACTTCCTTGGTTAAATTTATTTCTAAGTATTTTATTCTTTTTGACATTTTTGAAATAAAACTGTTTTCTTAATTTCTTTTTCAGATAGTTTGTTGTTAGTGTTTACAAACACAACTCATTTTTGTGTGTTATTTTGTGTCCTGCAGCTTTCTTGAATTCATTTCTTAATTCTAACATTTTCCTGGACACTCGGAACATTCACCACACTCTCACTTTCCCCCACCAAGAAAGGTAACAATCTCTCTTGGTACTGAACTGTGCCAGCCTGAGACAAGGGCTGATGCCAATAACGTCAAATTGCTGTTCTTACCCATTTCAAGTGTAGCTGATCTAAGTTATATGCTTACCTGTGGTACTGCAATTTCTTAATTGCATTCTGGACCTTCTATAAAGGTATTATGTTACTTATACAATGTTAAAATCTGGGCTGCTGAGGGTATACAGGGGCTGGGAATTCCCATTCAACTATATTACAGATGCCACTCAGTCAGGACCCTTTATTTCCTGATACCAACAATTTTTCTGTGTTCATTCATATTGGCATGGAAATGCCAGTTCTCTTGACACATTATCTTGTTCTGAACCACAGAAGGAGATTCAAGGATTTCTGATTCATTATACAAAATACCAAAACCTTTATACTTATACTGAAATACAGCAATAAATGGGATATACTTTGTTCATAAACAAAGATATGGAAGTCAAATAAACTTTCAATTACAAGGAAGAGTATTTTAAGAGTACCAAAAAAGAAAAAGAAAGCCCTAAACAAACAAACAAACAAAAATACATCTCCCAGTTACTGAGGTCAAGCGAGAACAAAAAAAGTCATGAAATATGTTCCCTTCAGCTCCACCTTGGCACTCAATTACTTCAAAGACTTCTCATTTCAACTACAAGATGAAGGATCTGCCCTAGATGTCAGTATGTGGGAGGAGCTGCCGTATTTGGATCTGGAACGTGCCCTACCCATGGCAGTAGCACTCTCTCTTTCTCAGCTCTCAAAGCCTCTCTGTTCCTCATTCTATGATGGAATTCAGGACCTCCCAGGGCTGATATCAGTAACTGGACACTACAGAACCCCAGTGGTTCTGGGTGGCTATTTCTTTCACTTATTTTTAAGGGGCTTTACATATATATCTGACAATTCCTTCTCTGACCTGAGATTGCCCTCCTTAGACCAAAGGTCTCAAGTCTCTGACAACTGTACTGTGAGCGAGATGTTTAGCTTGAGAGCTCTGCCTGGAGCCTTCTTATACCTAATATTCTGGGGTGTTGCTTTCCTCAGTCCAGATGCATGGGTATCTTCCTATAGGCCCTTTGATAAATGGCTTCTTGGGAAATGTCACATCTCTGAAAAGCCCCAAACAGTTTCCCTACTGCAAGTGTTGCAGAGGAGGAGTCCCTGTCCTAGGAGTGATGAGAGCTGGGAAATCCATGGCCTAAGTAAGGGGGCCCAGTAGAGACCCGTGAGAGAAACAAACATGGTAACCTGTCCCTTCTCTCCTTCAACCAGACTTCACAGGCAACTTCTGTTCTAATAAATAAACTTTTTATTTTATGTCTAATAGATATTTCTTTATACAAAGAAATGGCTGTGAGACTATTTGTTTTTGAATCCTGATCTTTTGAGCTTACGTGTAACTTTAAAGCTTTCAGATCTTTTAAGCTTATCCGAGACCTCATATATATGGACAGATGATCCTATTGTCAGCAAACATTATTGCTTTGTTTCCTCTCTTCATATGTCACATTTAGTTTTATTATTATTATTGCTCTAGTTATGTATTACAATATAATAGTTTGACATGAGAGTCCTTCTTATTGCTTCCGATTCATTTCACAGTAATGAAAATAAAAAGGGAATTAAGGGCACAAGGTCAGCTCAGGCTTGCAGGAGAGGGTGAGCTTTAGACTAACTCAACTCAAGGGCCTACAACCATCCTTGTCACTTACCAGCCATGGGAAGTTTGTCACGTCATTAAACTCTCTGAGAGAGCCTCAGGCTCTTTATCTGTGAAGTGAGTTTGACAAACCCCGTCTGGAAGGACTGATGGCATGTGGTGGTAACTGTAAAGCATCTACTGCAGTGCCTGGCAGGCACCATATCCCTCCTTTCTCATGACTGGTGGCTGTACTTTACAGCAAAGATCTGATCTCTCTTAGGCCTGATATAGGGCCACTCTGGTGGCTCAGCAGTAAAGTATCTGCCTGTGGTACATACAGGAGATGCAGGAGACCTAAATCGGTCCCTGGGTTGGGAAGATTCCCTGGAGGAGGAAACGGCAACCCACTCCAGTTCTTCCCTGGAGAATCCCATGGACAGAGGAGCCTGAGGGGCTACAGTCCATGGGGTCAAAAAAGAGTCAGGCACAGCTTTCAGATCCGCCATCTGCAGTGGAGCCGCCAAGATGCAGATTTTCGTGAAGACCCTGACGGGGAAGACCATCACTCTCGAGGCCGAGCCCTCGGATACAACAGAAAATGTAAAGGCCAAGATCCAGGATAAGGAAGTAATTCCTCCTGACCAGCAAAGACTGATCTTTTCTGGCAAGCAACTGGAAGATGGACGTACTTTGTCTGACTACAACATTCAAAAGGAGTCCACTCTTCATCTAGTGTTGAGACTTCATGGTGGTGCTAAGAAAAGGAAGAAGTCGTCTTACACTACTCCCAAGAAGAACAAGCATAAGAGAAAGAAGGTTAAATTGGCTGTTCTGAAATACTACAAGGTGGATGAGAATGGCAAAATCAGCCACCTTCGCCAGGAGTGTCCCTCAGATGAACGTGGTGCTGGAGTTTTTATGGCCAGTCACTTCGACAGACATTATTGTGGCAAATGTTGTCTGACCTATTGTTTCAACAAACCAGAAGACAAGTAATTGTATATTGGTTAATAAAGATATGAGCTAACATTAAAAAAAAAAAAGTCAGGCACGACTCAGTGATTCAACGACAAAAAGAAGAATGCCTGATATAAAGAAGTGAGGGAGAGCCTTGCCTGACAGTCCTCCCCTGAGCTTTCTAGAACTGATATCAAAGGGTACAGCATGACACTCTTTGTCTCTATTCAAGGATGGGTAGACCCCTCAGTCTCCACTCGGGCTTCACAATTTGACTTCTGGTGGGCCCTGGGTCTTCAATTTGACTCTGCACCCTTCCTGGGGTTCTAGTCTCTGATGATCTGAGGCTGAGGACTCTGCTGATTCCCTATGTCCCCACCTTCCCGGGACCTGAGGAGAATGTTAGCCACAGCAGCCTGGATTGTTCTGACTTCATGGGATCGCCAAGGACGATGGGTCTTTACAGGTTGCTACTGTTGTGGCTGGGTCTTTTTATCACCCTCATTCAGGTTAATCACCATCTTTTCTGAGAGACTGACCCTTTCTACTATCCAACCTCAGAACTCTACCCCAAGACCAAGTTTCTTAGGTCTCTGAGAAGCCTGAAGAATAAGCAAGGCATGCCTAGCCTAACAGTTCTGAGATCCTCTGTGTCTGAGAGCAGACGAGAGTGCTGTCCCAGTGACTCTCCCCATATTCTTGGGTCTTGCTCTCCTCAATCCTCCTACATGGGGTCCTCATCTTGCTTTCTGTGTCTTGGATCAAAGGGTTCTGGGGAAATTCCACATCTCTGCAAACTCTTGAGCCATGTTTGCTCTGTAATGCTACAGAGAATGAATGGGTCCCTGTTCCAGGAGTGATGGGAGATGGACAAGCTATAGCCCAAGGAGTCCCAGGAGAGGTGGTAGCCCATCAGGGGAAAAAAAAGTACATCACTCTACCTCCTCATCAGCCAGATGAAGGTTCTCATGTCATTTCTGTTCTGATAGATTTACTTTCTATAGGCAAGAGACTGTAGGCATGATATGGAGAGCCCTTGGTCTTCAGAGGTTATCTAACATGGCCAATGTACATGCTTATACTGGCACTGAATACTGTCTCTTTCATTTATCTGTGAGTAATGAATAAGGTATTTGTATTTTTTGTTAAATATATTTGGTATTACTGCTCTGGCTACACATTCCAATCCAGTAGCTTGAGCACAAGGGCATTCATTTTTTTATCACCTAGGACAAATTTTGAAGTACTGAGAAAAACACTAAAATAAAAGATACATGGTGGGGACTTTCCTGGTGGTCCAGTAGCTAGTACTCCAGGCTCCCACTGCAGGGGCCCCAGGTTCGATCCCTGGTCAGGGAAGTAGACCCCACGTGCTGCAAGTAAGATCCAGCACAGCCAAATAAATAGTAAATAAATAAGGAAAAGGAAATGAAATGTCAAATGTTAAAAGTACTTGTTTAAAAAAAAGACAAAGGTATGTCTCAGGGTGGGGAGAGAATAGTATGAGTGCTAAAGTAGTTTAGGGCAGGAGTCTAGTCCCAGCTCTGTCATTTACCAGCCTTAAGTATTTCGGCACAAAACCAAACTCTTAACTATGAGCCTCGGGCTCTCCACTGTGAAGTGAGTTTGATAAGCTCTGTCTGGTTGGACTGGTGGAATATATGTATTTTTGGAAAGCATCGGGCATGACACCTGTCTCTATTGAGACATTAGGGGCAATGGCAGCTATTACTATGATTACCTTGACCTCAGATGTTACATCAGCTGGGATTTTTTTTTTTTTTTGGCATCTAAGAGATGTCAGGGACTATGCAGTGTTCCAACTGAAGAAAATACAAAACAAAAAATGATCCAACCTCCCCAATCAGCCAAACTTCTGCCTAGCAATGAAACCAAAGTAATATGTTCTCGCCACCCCCTCTTTACCTTGCTTCTTTCTTGTTCTTCCTGATTTAGATAGTAACTCAGCCTCTTCCAAACAATGACAGCTTCTCTGAGAAACTATAACTGCATGGGCAGAGGCGTGCAATGCTTTTTTTTTTTTTTTTGACTAAACATTGCCAGTACAAGCATGAAGCTTTAAGAGCAGATGCTCAATTAATGTTTGTGTAAAAGAAGACCACGTATAAATCATTTGCTATAATTTATATTCTCAAACATTCTTGAAAAATATAATCTGATCAAAGTATATATCTTTTACATTTACATAAAGGGAAACTAAACAGAGAGTAAAGCAAACCAAAAAATGACAAACTTTCAGCTCTCTACTAATGTATCAATGTTCTGAGCCTCTATTAGTGTGGTGTCTTTCACATTTCTAAGCATATCCTTATCCTAAAGTGTAGTTATTCTCATCCTGGGTCACAAAATGATTTGAGGATTTCCAATCTGTATTTCAAAAAACAGAACTCTTAATCCTAAATCTGACAAACAGCGAACTGCATGTGACCCATTTAATTCATATACTTCTATCATGAACCTAAAATAAACTTTGTTGAAAAAAGTAACAATTGAAAATTGAGGAATAAAAAGTCAACAAGTTATTGATGCATATCAGGAACACAGGTTGACAGGCTTTTCCAACCACAAAGTGAAGAATGGGCTTCAGACCACACTAGGGGCAAGATGAGCGGCTGGATGTGGCCCTGGAGTGGGCACTGGCTGAGGCAGAAGTGCCAGCCCTGGCTGCGGCAGAAGGGCCAGCACTGGCCAAGGGAGAAGGGCCAGCACTGGCAGAGGCAGACATGTCAGCCCTGGCCGAGGCCGAAGTGCCAGCCCTGGCTGTAGCAGAAGTGCCAGGTCTGGCCAAGGCAGAAGGGCCAGCACTGGCTGAGGCACAAGTGCCATGTCTGGCTGAGGCAGAAAGGCCAATACTGGCTGCAGCTCTGGCTCCAGTGCTCTCTACCTCCTCTCTCCAAGCCTCCTCATAATGCGGCAGTAAGGCATCGGGGACTGAATCCTTGACCTTGGTCAAAAACTCCAGGACTTTCGTCTTGCTGGTTTCCATGAGTGCTCTCGGACCCCACAGGAACTCATAGCGAGGGGGATCGCTGCCTGGCACCTGGCGGTACTCCAGGTACTCTTCCCGCACCAGATCTTCTGTGATGAGCTTCCGGGGGTCTGCAAAGATGAAGTGCCTTCTTCCATCATAGATGCCCAGCACATTCAGGAACTTCCAGACCGCCTCCTCAGAGGCGCGGCGGCCACTGAGGTAGATGACACCCAGCAGAGGCATCAGAAGACCATTCTTCGGCAGCCCCCAGTCACCTCTCATAGACTCACTGTCGCCGAGATCTAGGGGGCTCACCAGGGTATAGGAGTGACTGTTGGGCCTGACTTCCTTCAGCACCAGGCCAAACACCAGCTCCATGCGCTCAGAGGCCCTGCTGAGGATCTCAGGGAATTGCTCCCTGTACCTTTTATTGACTGCCTTCAGCATTTCGGACCTCTTAATGAGCTCCCTCACTTTATACTTAAACAGCATGTACTGCACCAACATCTCTGCTTTCCTGGTCAGAAGATCTGTGCGAGCACTCTCACCAGCTGAGGCCTGGGAGGAATTTTCACCTTCCTGAACTTGGCCCTCAGCATCTACACCAGATCTTGAGCGTGCTTTGCCACCTGCATCAGATCTTGAGTGTGCTTTGCCACCGACACCAGATCTTTTGCGTATAGCACCTGTAGCAGCACTGGTGGTGCCTTGGGCTCCCTGAGGCCCCTTGGGGGTGCCAGCAGCAGACGAGCTTGAGGGAGCGCTCTCTGAATCAGGAGGAGAGGAGGGGGTGGTCTCTTCTCCCCCAGATGTGGTGGCCTGATCATGAAGACCCTGGGTCTCAGCCCGGGCCTGGCGACGTTTCTCACGAGCACGGTTCTTACTCTTCTGCCCACGAGGCATGACGGCCGTGCTCAGGGACTGTAGGCAGGAGTCTGGGCCAATAGACAGGGGATTGGGGCACCTGGAGGATGGAGAATGAGGTGACATGAGCACCTTAAAACAGGGAGATTCTACCTTGGCTTAATCAAAGGCTGCCTCTGCAGGCGTCCTTGAGGACACTGCCCTAGGAATCCACAAGGCTCCTGTTTTCCTGGTCAGCGTGTCCCCTGAGAATCCCACAGAGGAAGAACAGAGGCCTTAGATTTTTCCTCTGCATCCTCTCAGCCCTGCTTTGGATTTACTGAGGTGATAGCAGGTGCTGGCAGTGGGGTCCTCTCAGCTCATTTCCAGTATTTTTACATCAAGTCCTGGCGGAGCCTGGGCACCCTTCCCTCTGCTACTCCGATGCAGACACTTCAGACCTCCACATGATCCAGAAGCAAGTGAAAGGATGCCTCAGTCCACCTCCTTCCGAGGGGATACCCAGTGCTGAGAGCTCAGTAGGGTCTTTCCTATCCTGAGCTCACTGGGATCATCATTCATGGTCTTACCTTGGCTCCTTAAAACGTTGGGCACTATTATCCATTTGCTAACTGGTGGCTGCACCTTCAGACTAGATATTTCCCCTCCCCTAGACTTGGTATAAAGCAGTGAAACAGATGCTCAACCTCACAGCCCTTCCATGAGATTTCCTGGGCTGAAATGCAAGGGTTGGGACAGACGCTCTGAGTCCTCACTCAGGTTCCTCAATTGGGCTCCTGGTAGAGAACCTCTACTTTCTCCTGAACTGATGCCTGAGTGATAGTAAAAGCCAACCACCCTGTGTCCCAACAGGAGGAAGTGAAGATCACCTCATCTTACCAAACACCGTTTCCTAAGAATGGAAGCTGTTGCAGGTAGGTTGATGTTCCTGTGGTCCCACACAAGATCCCAATTCAAAGTCTAAAATATGTTTTTTTGCTTCTCTTTTCTTCTATATGTCTTTTTAAAAATAAATTTATTTACAATATTGTGTCATTTTCTGCCGCACATCAATATGAATCAGCCATAGGTATACTGTATGTCCCCTCCCTCTTGAAACTCACTCCCAACCTCCCACCCCATCCCACCCCTCTTTAAGCTGTCAGAGTACTGGCTTTGAGCTCCCTGAGTCGTAAAACTAATTTCTACTGGTTATTTATTTTACATATGGTAATGTGTGTGTTTTCAATGTTACTCTTTCAATCTGCCCCTCCCTCTCCTTCCCGCACTGTGCCCATGAGTCTGTTCTCTATGTCTGCATCTCCAGGCTGCCCTGAAAATAGGTTCATCAGTACCATCTTTCTGGATTCCATATATATGCATTAATATATGATATTGGCTTTCCTTTTTCTGACTTAATTCACTCTGCATAAAAAACTAGGAATAAAACTACCACATGAGCCAACAATCCCGCTACTGGGCATATACCCTGAGGAAACAGTAGCTGAAAAAGACACTTGTACTCTAGTGTTCATTGCAGCACTATTTATAATAGCCAGGACATAGAAGCAACTATGGTCTACATTTGACTCCATGACAGAGTCTAAGATTTCTCCCTCTGCTGGCCACTCCCCTCAGACCAAGACCCTTACTTCCCCATTAGCCCGCAGTGGGAACCGACATGTATCCCTGAAGTGTGCCATGGATGACAACACGGAGGATGTGTCAGAATGACGTGGTGTGGTACATCCCCCACAGCCTCCGAGTTTCTCACCATGACACCTGGTAAACCCGAAACCCTCGCTTGCCAACCTGAGGCTGCCCCCTTTGACCTGGTCTGTCACTTCCCTGAGATGACCTGGGAAGTGTCAAAATGTCCGATTCTCCCAGGCCTGAAAACAGGGCTGGCGCTTTACGTGGCCCCGTTTCTTTTGGGAGGGGCCCCCATCCTCACTCAGTGTCACAGCCATGAATCCTGTTGGGGACTAGGTCCCTCTGTTAAACTGGGTTTATTCCATTAGAGCAAGGCTCTCACCTCCCCGATACCACCTCCAGAGTACACCAGGGGGCACCACAGTTGGCCAGCTCTACCCGGGGCCTCCTAGAGCCCAGTATAGGGGAGCCGCTCATTGCGGCCCCCTTGCGGTGTCAAAGTCTGCTCATTGGCCCTCAGGGCCGTTATCTAGGACCTAGAGCTCCTGCGCGGGTAGATCCGGGCCTACCCCCACAGACCAACGCCTTCGCCAGAGACACGCTAGACCACACTCAGCCGATAGCTCTGAGGGGCCCACAAGAGCCATATCACAGGGTGGGATGTGGATGGGTCACTTTTATTACTGGGAGGGCTGGGAAAGTCCTTTCAGCTACATTCAGGTCCTCACCTTGGTTCCGGACGAGTCCTGGACACTAAGTCTCCGCCAAACGGTCGCTGCGGCTATCGGTCAAGCTTCTCGCCTTCGAAGCGGAAGTGGAAGGGAGCTGCGTAAGGTCATACGTGCGGTCGACGGCAGGGGCAGCGTGCTACGGGAACCCTGGTAGCTCAATATTCATCCGTCCCCGAGTCCTCCTTGTGCAGAGCCCGGGACGCCTCCACCTATGAACCTGAGTTCTCCAGTCCCCAAAGCCTTCGCCTCCCTGAGTCCCTAGTGGGGGGAGTCAGGGCGCTGCTCTGAGCATCTCTGCTTGTCAGGAGGGGCACCACTCTGTGAGCCTCCCTCTTTGGTGGAGAGATCCTCTCATTATACTGATGGTCCTCACCTTAAGGCCGGTTATGGTCAAGATTACCCACTCTGCAGAACTGGGGTCCGATCTTGCTAGAGAAGGCTTTGCCCTCCCTGAGATCACACTGGTGGAATGAGGGGACCACTCACAAGTAGCTCTTTTGGGTCTCTCAGGGCTAAGAATTTACTGAATTCTATTTGTCTCCCTCTAGTTTTGGAGGTCTCCTGTTAATACTTTCTTTGACTCTTGTTAAGGCCTGGGTTTTCTCTCTGCAGATCTGTGACTGTCCCACCAGTCCAGGGTCCTCATCTCCATAAGACTGTCTAGGGAGACTGAGGGGGTTCCTCTACCTCAAACATCTGTCCTGTGCATCTCAGGGCTGACAGCATTGGGGAATTCATGGGGCTTCTCTGTTCTGGGGTGAGTGCTTCCATTATACTTGTTCAGATTCTGGTCAGAATCTGAACCTGACCAGGCAAGGGACTCTACTCTCTGCTAACTTGAAGCTTCTCCCATTAAATCAAGATACTCCCCTTCTGGGACCCTCCAACTGGAAGCCAGGATTAGCCACATTGAGCCAGGACTGTTTTGGACTTCTAAGGGTTGATGGCCTGAGCCAGACTTCACAGAAACCCCACTCTTCTGACTGGGTCCTTCCATCATTCCTCATTCAGGGTCCCCACCTTCATATCTATCAAAGACTGGCACTCTTTTTACTTACCTCTTTCTGTTGTTCTTAGGCCAAGGCTGTTAAGTCCCTGAGAAACCTGAAGAATACGTGAGGATGTGCTCAGCTTGCCAGCTCTCTCTGGGGCTAAGTCCAATAGCAGATGGAAAACTGTCTAGGTGTGACTCCCCTGTATTCTGGGGTCTTAGTCTTCCATGCCCTCTAACATTGAGACCCTCCTCTTGGCTCTTTCCTCTTGGGTTAAAGGTTTCCTGAGAAATGCCTCATTCCTACAAACACGGAGCAGTGTCCTTACCACAAACCTTGGTCCCTGTCTTAGGAGTGATGTGAGATGGAGAAGCTGAAGCATAAGGCAGGAGTTCCATACAGGTGGTATTCTGTCATGTGGGAAAAATACACTCATATTTTCCTTCTCTTCACCAGCCAGACTTAGATTCTGATGTAAATTCTTTTCTGAGAGATTTATATATTTATGGGGAAGGGACTGTCCAGCATGATTATCTGAGCCTCTGATTTTTTGAGTTAGCTGACATTGCATATGTAGATGATCATTTTGTTACTGAGTACTAGCTTTCTTTTCTTTATTCATGCCTGTCATTTATTTTGGTACTCACATTGCTCTGGGAAAGTATTCCAATCCAGTAGTATAAGCACGGGTTTTTGTTTTTTTTTTTTTAATTACCTGAGTTGCATTTTTAGGAAGGAAAAAAAAATGAATATAAGAAACACAGGTGGGCCTCAGACTGGAAGAACTGGAGTAATGTGGGCTCTTGACTGGGCCCTTGACTAATCCCAACCTGGATCAAGTTTCAAATTTGTCCCTTAACAGTCACATAAATTAGGGCACATGACAACTCTGTGAGCACCAGGCTCTGCATCTGTGAAGTAAGTTTGATATAAGCTCTGTCTTGTAGAACTGGTAGGATGTAGTTAAAATGTGTTAAGTATCTGGCACATTGACTGGCCTGTGTTGAGACTTCAACATGGCATTTATTACTGTGATTAATTTGGACCCTGATGACATAATTCAGTCTGTTGCTTTTTTTTTAACTCCAGCAGAAGCCAGAAAATATGTAGCATCCTAGAACCAAAAAAATCTAGGGGCTTCCCTGGTAGTCCAGTGACAAAGACTCCATGCTCCCAATGCAGGGGACCTGGGTTCAAACCCTGGTCAGGGAACCAGATCCCACATGCCACAACTAAGAGTTTGCATGCTGAAACTAAAGATACTGCATGGTGCAATGAAGATTGAAGATACCAAATGCCACAAGTAAGATCCGGCACAGCCAAATAAATAAATAATAAATGAATATGTTTTTAAAAATAAATAAAATCCAATCACTCAAAATGCTGATTAGCAAGAAACACTATGTAATATTTCCCTATCACATGATAAATTATTCAATATGGGTATAAGATACACATCCCCAGTTAGATGCAACACAAATCCCCTAAATCTGTGTAAAGGATCACCAACTTCCCTCCCTATGAAAAGTCCTTCCATCTAATCTACCCTTGTTTTCATTCATTTAATCACCACCTAAAACCTAGAACATACAGGGTTTGGCAAATTATACACAATAACTAATTTAAATGCCAGTCTGATGTTGAGGGCTCTGACCCTCCCCGCCCAGGGCAAAGGTGCCCAGTGGCTTCTTACCATCCTGCCTCGAAGGAGAATCACATTTATTTCTCAGAAGCTCCCGGGAAACGACGTGAATGAAATATCTAATTTGCATACTGTGTTCACCTGCTCTGGGACAAGAGCACAGGGCATCCCATCCCTCCCACTGTGATACAGTCATGAATATTAGGCTCAGAACAGTCACCAAGGGCTTGATCTTATGCATGCATGCCCTTTACATAACTCAGCTTCGCATCTTAGGTGAGGTCCAGTTTTCTGAGAAGGACACAGGAGTTGTCCACTTCCTTCACATCCACCCCCAAAGACCAGCTGCATATGCTCAGAGGCTCTCCTAGGGATACCAGGAAGTGAAGTGCTCCTTATCATTTTTTCTGACATTCACCATGTCTGAATTTGTGAGGGGCTCTTTCATTTGATAACTGAGTCCCAGGAAAATCACCAACAAAACCACTTTCTAATTGAAAGTATGTTTGGGTAACTTCTCAGTGTCTGGCAAAGCTGCGTGGTTCTCTGACTTTGTTCTCTGCTTGACCACCGGAATTCTCAGCTGATATGCTTGATGAGGTGCCTATGAACACTCCTGATGCTGAGTCTTTGGGTCTCCTTGTGGTCCTGAAAGCACTGCTCATATGTGCTGCACCACTGGTTCTCATACTGAGGCATGATGGCTTTTGTTGGTACCAGTAAGCAAGAGTGTGGGTAGGAGGCATGGCAATGGGACACCGCAGGCTAAGGAAGAGGGGGAAGGTAGAAGTGGTGTCAGCTGGTAAACTAAGTTTGCTTGCTCTGATGAAGGCCAACTCCACCAGACTTTTTCTAAGTGTGGTATTCTAGAGCCTCATGGGTCTCCTGGCCTGTTTGTCCCATAAGCACTTGAAGAAACTGAGAAGGCATTTCACAGCTCCACCAGCTAACCCAATTGGAGACTTCTCAGGGCTCATAGTGGGCTTCCCTGATGGCTCAGATGGTAAAGAATCTGTCTGCAATGAAGGAGACCCGGGTTTAATCCCTGGGTTGGGAAGATTCCCTGGAGAAGGGAATGGCAACTCACTCCAGTATTCTTGCCTGGAGAATTCCATGGACAGAGGAGCCTGATGGGCTACAGTCCATGGGGTCACAAAAAATTGGACACGACTGAGGGACTAACTCTTTCTTTCACTTTCAGAGCTCACAGTAGGGTGGGCAGAATTGGGCTCTGTTAAGTGCACCTGTATTACAGTGGGTGGTCCCCTCAGTTCTCACTCGGGGTCCTCCCTGTGACTCCTAGCAGTTACTGGGACACTGTACTGACCCGAGGCCATCTCCCTTCAGACAAAGGCCTTCATCTTTCTGAAACTCTAACAAGCAAGTGAGGGAGGCACCTCATATGGTCACCTCCATCTGGGTCCTCCCAAGGTTGATGGTGTGGCCTTGACTCTGGGGGACACCTTCTCTATGGGGGTAGGCAATGGCACCCCACTCCACTACTCTTGCCTGGAAAATCCCATGGACGGAGGAGCTTGGTAGGCTGCAGTCCATGGGGTCATGAAGAGTCAGATATGATTGAGCAAATTCACTTTCATGCACTGGAGAAGGAAATGGCAACCCACTCCAGTGTTCTTGCCTGGAGAATCCCAGGGACAGTGGAGCCCGGTGGGCTGCCGTCTATGGGGTCGCACAGAGTCGGACACGACTGAAGCGACTTAGCAGCAGCAGCAGCAGCTGTCCCTTCACTGCTCATGCTGGTTGCTCACCCTGACTCCTGACAGAGTATGGAATTCCCCCCTCTGCCTAACAGGGTCATCCCCTTCATACCTCACTTCCTTGAGTTGTCTGAGGAGAAAATAACACCGGACAAAGAAATATAGGACCTGTTTTTTCATTAACAGGATGTCTGGCAAATCGACCTGTGGGGGAAGTGAGGGTCCTTAGCTTGAAACTCTGCCTGGGCCTCCCAGGTCTCACAGCAGGGCTGGCGCAGACCTCTGAAGTTCCTCCCTTCTGGAGCTGTATTATTCTCAGTTCATATGGGAGATATTTGGAGAAATCATGGTACGCGGTGCAAAGCAGGTTTGAGGATGTACCAGGGACCTATTGGGGAGGGAATGACAGCAGTGATGGGTGGAACATCATACTGTGCCAGCCTGTCTTGCTGAGACATTGTTACAGGGAATCAAATGTATCCCCTAAACAGTGCTGGAGTGGTGCTGACATCAGTATTTTCAAAAACAGGGCCTGTTAAATAGTATTAGGTGCTATTCATAAAACAGCAAATCATTTAAACAAAGTTAAGTTCTAGTTTTGTTTTCACTGCAAGACTTCCCAAACCTCTCAACATGCCAATATGTACTGAGAAACTCCAAGAAGGATAATATAGCGTGATAAGTTTTCTGAACATATTTGACTATCAAAACATGTCCTCTTGCCATTTTTTTTTTTTTTCACACTGATTCTCAGGACTTCGGCACTGAACATTTTGGAGGTGCTGTCTGCAATGTTCCTGGCAGATCTTCAGCTTATGTTTTTCTGCTATTTTCAGTGACAGTGTAGTGGCCCTTGGATGGGGCAAGAAATTCAGGCCAGGGACATTTTCAAAACAAAATAGCTTCTTTAGTGCCAATAAAGATGATATCTAAGACACAAGGAGCTTAATAAGTGACATGAAATATTAACTCTCTATATTTTCCAGAATTCCAAACCACATCCAAAACTTGCTTGACATATTTGATCACTGAGAGACATACTCTAAGGGTCATATGTTAACTATGCTCAGTTGTTCAGTCGTGTCCGACTCTTTGCAACCCCACGGACTATAGCCCACCGGGCTCTGTCCATGGGATTTCCCAGTCAAGAATAGTGGAGTGGGTTGCCATTTCCTCCTCCAGGGGATCTTCCTGACCCAGGAATCGAACCTTTGTCTCTTGTATTGGCAGGCGGGCCACTGAACCACCTGGGAAGCCCATGGTAACTATAGGTCATCCCAAATTCACCAAAGAACAATGCTATATTATGGCTACTCAAAGGAAAGTAGATGCATATTTTGTAAGCATCCAAAGCTCTAAAGGAGATAATATGCTCGAGTCAGCCCAGTTGTAGGGGACCTACTCAAAAAAGGTGTGAATCCAGGGTAGGCATTCAGGTTCAGTGGGTAATGGGAATGTTTGGAAACCACAAGAGAGAAATTCCATGTGAGGAACCAGTTTTGCATAGTGGGAGTGGCAATGGGATGTGGTAATAAGGATGTTACACGAATGTCTGTGATTCATCCAAGTGGTACAGTGTACTGTGTCCTTCAAAAGACCTGATTCTGGACTTCTCCAGATGTGAGGGTTGAAGTTACTGGTATCGTCTCTGCTATTCTTACAATGACCAGTTCAGAAACTGGAGCAGGCCAAGTTCCTGCAGAAGACACACATAGTAGATCTGGGAAGGGCAAAGACAGAGAGTAGAGACAGGGTTTCAGAGCCATGACCCAGAGATGCCTGTAGAAGTGTAGAGTACAGCTGAAAGCACTTATCCACTTTCCTCTTTACAGTTCCAATAAATTTAAAAACGAAAGTAGTTTCCCAGGCAAAGCTATAACACAAACCCAGTCTTATCTTGTGATCTGGACTTAGGCTAGCCAGGTAATTAGAAATGCATTGATTTGATCAAGTTACTTTCTAAAATGCTGCATTTCAAAGGATTTCAAACAAGGTGGGGGTTCAAGATAGCTAACATTAAAAAAAACAGCATATGAGTAACATATTTAGAGCTATATTAATGCATAATGCATCTCCTGGGTAATTTTAGTATTCATTAGCGTCTTCTTTCAGTGGAACAAAACTCATGCCTGTCGTTAATATATTGTTTTAGTCATGTACTAGCTAATTAATAAAGATATTAAATAGAACCATTTCTGAAATCTGTGCCTCCGGCATATATTTTAGCAAAGCCTCTTCAATAGGATTTTAGTATTTTAATATTTCCCTCTGTGACATTTGGATGTATATATGATTTTATAATATTATAAAATCATTCATCAATGAACTGAAACAAGGCTTTGTGACTTTACTAAAGTTCTCTTCATTTGAAAGCACATCTTTAGGTATCCACTGATACTGGGAGACAACTTCAAGTTTTATAATTATGTGCTACCATATACCATTCTTTCATTATAGAGCAAGCAACCCAGATCAAAATAAAAATATCTCCATCAATGTTTAAGTGGATTATCAGGTTTTCAAAATCCCAGTTTAGTTTTAGAGAAATCATTCTTAAGTTTCTGTTGATTTTTCCATCTCGTTATAAAAATCTATCCCAGAATATTAATGTTTCAATTGATCATTAATAGAGAGGGAGGGAAATAGGAACAGCACAAAGGAAGACAACAATATAATCTCCACTACTCAGAGACATCAGCTGTCATCAAACTATTCTTTCTATTTGTTATCAGGCAGTTTTGAAAGACTCTGAAAATATCTCAGCTTGGCATACACAAACCACGTAGTGAACAATGGTGGAATTCTACCACCTAGTTAGTTCCTTTCAGTTTGCAGATGGCTAAAGAAATTCAGCTCCCAGAAAAAGATTGCTGCACTTCAAATTATTCCTCCCTATTTTTTGTCATCCAATGACTATGACTGCTTTGATCATGGCAGGGTTTTCCTTAAACCATTGACAATGATTTTTCTTTGAAAAGAAGAATCCTACAGAGACAATAACTTGAAAATTGCATATGCTATTCAGAGAGCAACAATAAAGGAAAACAAAAATCCAGTATCAGGATTTGAACTTCAGGCTTTGTCAGTGATGGATGTGAGGAATGTAATATAGAATGCAGAATGTAATTTTTCTTCAGACTTTAATATCTACTAAACACTCAATGACCAAGGGGCCTATATTTGTTAGATTTATTTAATGAGTTGGATTGAATGTGACATTCGTGACTGAAAGCAAGAGATCTAGATCAAGTGTCTGTGATCCAAAGAGGTGGGGCCTTAAGTTCTGGATTTTATCAAATGTGCATTCAAGTCCAAATTGATAGAACCGAGACTTCCCTGGCTTTCAGCTCTTTGCTGAAGATGAACACACAGGTAAGCTATTTAAAGAACAAAATGGAGTCCACATGAAGAGTAATGAAGTAGTCAATATCTAGAACAATATCCAATGATCAATGAAGGATACAAAGATATTGTTTTAGTCGCTCAGTTGTGTCCAATTCTTTTGTGACATCATGGGCTATGGACTATAACCCTGCCGGGCTCCTCTGTCCATGGGATTCTCCAGGCAAGAATACTGGGGTGGGTTGCCATTTCCTCCTCCAGGGGATCTTCCCTACCCAGGGATCAAACCCACGTCTCTTGCGTCTCCTGCATTGGCAGGTGGATTCTTTACTGTTGAGCCACCAATATAAATAAATAGGTGTTGAAATTAAAGCAGCACTGTTTTAATTAGGGTTCTGTTTAAATTAAAGGAGAGTTTTGTTGAATTCAGAGTCTATTCACATGTCTAGAATGCACAGTCATGCTGCAGAGACTCACACAAATGATGTAGGGAAAGCAGAGTTTGTGTGCTGGAGCGAGTCGGATGGGAAGTGAGAACATTGGAAGTAAACAAAATGACCAGACATTGGGGCAGTGGTGGGTTCTTCCCAGTCTCTCAGCATTAGTTGAGGAAAAGCAGTGGGCAACAGAAATTGCAAGTTCTTAAAAAGACATATTTCAATGAAGTATTAAACTTTTAGAGGATAAGACTTTCCCAGAAGATAAGGTGTTTTTCACTTAAATTCAAATATAATAATTGGAAGTCCATAGCTATCCTGGAACTTCTATGAACATTTTGGTGATCATTTTCAACTGCTGAGTTTTCCTTCAGTAATGAATATTTTCTAGCTAGCTACGGACATTTATTAAAATACAAGCCTCAAACTGTCCAAACTGTGACAGGATGAATAAAATGAGAATGGCTCAAAATGTTACTTGAAACCTTCCTAGGGCACTATTAACATTTAGAATTTTTGGTAGGTAAGAATAAAAACAGGTTTTAGGTCACACAAAATATTCTTTTTCCATTCCTTTTTAAGACTTCTCCATATATTTATATATGGAACTCTCAATGAACATGAGTTTGAGCAAATTCTGGGAGATAGTGAAGGACAGGGAGGCCTGGTGTGCTGCAGTCCTTGGGGTCACAAACAGTTGGGCACAACTTAGCAACTGAACAACAACAAAAATATTTATTAACCTCTTTTTGTTTTTATCTTTATAATTGTCTTTATATCCTCACAGAGCTGAAAATAGTGTCTGTAGTTTATGTGTATACGTTACATTTCAGTTGTTATTTCATTGTTCATGCATTTTTCCCTCAAATAAATTTCCAGGAGATGGAACATAAATCTACTTTTAATATCCAAAATATTTAAAGTTAATATTTTAAGTGTAGTACACTCTCAAAATGACTTATCCAATGAGTTTTTTTAAACACTGAATATTCTCAGTTGAGAAAAGTATATATACATGTGCTATTCAATATATTAACCATTAGTCACATGGGACTATTTAAATTTAAATGAATGAAAATTAAATAAAATTTTAAATTCAGTTCTTTAGCTGCACTATCCACATTTGAAGTATTCAGTAGTTACAAGTGAAAGTCACTCAGTCATGTCTGACTCTTTGCGAACCCATGGACTATTATAGATTCCATGGAATTCTCCAGGCCAGAATACTGGAGCAGGTAGCCTTTCCCTTCTCCAGGGCATCTTCCCAACCCAGGGATCAAACCCAGATCTCCCGCATTGGAGGCAGATTCTTTACCAGCTGAGCCAAAAGGGAAGCCCAAGAATACTGGAGTGGGTAGCCTATCCCTTCTCCAGGGGCAGTAGTTATATAGGGCTCTCATATTGGACAGCACAGATATAGAGCATGTCCATTTATGTAGAAAATGTTGATCTGCATGAATTGTTCTCCCTTTCCCCTCCCCACTTCCTCCCTCCCTCCCTCTTGTTCCTCTGTCTCTGATACAGAAGCATTTCATTGCTCTAAAAAATTCCCTATGCTCCAACTATTCATCCTTTCCCCTTTCTTCAACACTAGGCAGCCACTGATCTTTCTATTGTTTCCATAGTTTTGTCTTTTCCAAAATGTCATATAGTTGTAATTACATAGTATGTAGCCTTTTCAGATTGGTTTCTTCTTTTTTAATTGAAAAAACAATTTTTTTTGCCCCACCACACAGCACGTGGGATCTTAGTTCCCTGACCAGGGATCAAAGTCAGGCCACATGCAGTGGAAGTACAGTCTTAACCACTGGATCACTGGGGAATTCTCTCAGATTGGCTTCTTTCAGGTGACACTATGCTTGTAAGTTTCCACCATGTTTTTTCATGGCTTCATACCTCATTTCTCGTTATCACAGAATAATATTCTATTGCATGACTGCATAACAATTTGTTTTTACATTCACCTACTGAAAAACATCTTGGTTGCCTCCAATTTTGACATTTATAAGTAAATCTGCCATAAATACTCCTGTGCAGGTTTTTATGTGAACATAATTAACAATGCATTTGGATAAGTCCCAAAGAGCATGAACGCTAAAATATGGCAAGACTATGTTTAGCTTTGTAAGAAATTTCCAAACTGTCTTCCAAAGTGGCTATACCATTTTACATCTCCACCAGCAATGAAGGAGAATTCTTGTTGCTTCATATCCTCACCAGGATTAGATGTCGTTAGAGGTTTGGATGTTGGCCATGCTAGTAGGTATGTAGTAGTATATCACTAATATTTTAATTTATAATTCTCTAATAACATATAATGTAGAGCATCTTTTCATATGTGCCATACTTGCCATCTGTATATTTACTTTGATAAACTGTCCACCAGCTTTTAAATTGGGTTGTCCATTTGTTGTTGTTGTTGAGGTTTAATGGTTCTTTATATGTTGCGGATACAGGTCCTTTATCAGATGTGCTTTTGCAAATAGTTTCTCCCTGGGCATGGCTTGTCTTTGCATTATCTTAAGAGAGTATCTTTTGCAGAGCAAAAGTTTTTCACTTTAATGACATCCAACGTAGCTATTTTTTCTTTCATGGAAAGAAAGAATTAGCATTGTATCTAAAGACTCATTGCCAAACTCAGGGTCACCTAGATTTTATCTTCTATCATCTCCTAGAAGTTTTATATTTTTGCATTTTACATTTTGGTCTATGGTTCATTTTGAGTCAATTTTCATAAAAGATGCAAGGTCAGTGTCTAGATTCATTTTCCTGAATGTGAATCTGCAGCTGTTAAGCCCCATTTGTTGAAAAGACTATTCTTTTCCACTGGATTGCCTTTGCTCCTTTGTCAACAATTAGTTGCTTATATTTGTATGGGTCTATTTCTGGGCTCTTTGGCCCAATTAAATTGATTTGTCTATTCTTTTAACAATACCACACTGTCATGATTACTGTGGCTTTAGAGTAAGTCTTGAATTAGAGAATTTTCAGTCCCCCAACTATGTTCTTTAGAGTGTTGAATTGGTTGTTCTGGATCTTTTGCCTTTCCATATAAACTTTACGACCAGTTTGTTGATATCCACAAAGTAAATTGCTGGGATTTTTACTGGGATTGAGTTGAATCTATAGATTACATTAGGGATAACTAACACCTTAACAGTATCAAGTCATCCTGTACAAGAACATGGAATATCTCTCCATTTATTTAGACCTTTGATTTCTTTCATCAGTTTTCCTTATGTAGACCTTATAAAATTTTATTAGATTTATACCTAAGTATTAACTGACTGACTGATTTTGATTTTTTGCTGCTAACATAAATGATATCATGCTTTTTATTGTTAAATTCCAAATGTATACTGCTGACATATAGGAAAGTAACAGACTCTTATATATTAACCTTGGACTTTGCACCCTTGCAACAATTGCTTATTAGTTCCAGAAAGGGTTTTTTTGTTAATTTTTTTGACATTTTGTATATGGACAATAATATCACCTACAAACAAAGAGAGTTTATCCCCTTCTTCTCAATCTGTACACTTTTCCTTACTCTTTTTATCTTTATTACATTAGATAGGACTTACAGTATAATTTGGATAAAGAGCAGTGAGAGGGCACATACCTGCTTTGTTGCCCATCTTAGGGGGGAAAGCATCATTTATAATTTCTCATCATTAAGAATTATGTTAATTGTAGTCATTTTGCAGATTTCTTTTATCAAGTTGAAGAAATTTCCTCTCTTTCTAGTTGACTTAGAGTTTACTATGAAAGGGTGTAGTATCTTGCTGAATACTTTTATTGTATCTATTACTGTGATCATGTGATTTTTCTGCTTTACCTATTAATGTAATGGGTTACATTAATTGACTTTAAAATTTTGAGCTTCCCTTGGATATCTAGAATACACACTGAGTTGTGGGGTCATATCCTTTTTATACATTGTTGGATTTGATTTCCTAATATTTTGCTGAGGATTTTTGAATCTATGCCCATGAGAGATACTGATTGGTGGTTTTCCTTTCTTATAATGTCTGTGCCTGGTTTTGGTATTAGATAATGCTGACCCTCATAAAATGCGTTAGGAGGTGTTCACTCTGCATCTATCTTTTGGAACAGACTGCAGAGAATTGGTATCATTTGTTTCTTAGATGTTTGATGAAATTCAATAGTGGAACCATTTGGTATGGAGACACAAAAGACCCCAAATAGCCAAAGCAATCTTGAAAAAGAAAAACAGAGCTAGAGGAATCAGGTTCCCTGACTTCAGACTATGCTACAAAGCCACAATCATCAAAACAGTATGATACTGGCACAAGAATAGAGATATAGATCAATGGAACAGGATAGAAAACCCAGAAATAAGCACATGCACCTATGGTCAATTAATTTATGACAAAGGAGTCAGGGCTACACAACATTGGAAAGATAGTCTCTTTGATGGATGGTGCTGGGAAAACTGGACAGTCACATGTAGAAGAATGAAATTAGATCATTCCTTAACTCCATACACAGAAATGGGCTCAAAATAGATTAAAGACCTAAATGTTAGTCCAGATACTGTAAAACTCTTAGAGGAAAACATAGGCAGAACACTCTCTGATATAAATCACAGCAACATCTTTTTTAATCCAGCTCCCTGAATAATGGAAATAAAAGCAAAAATAAACAAATGGGACCTACTTAAACTCAAAAGTTTTTGCACAGCAAAGGAAACAATAAACAAAACAAAAAGACGACCCACAGATTGGGTGAAAATATTTGCAAATGATGTGACTGATAAGGGATTAGCCTCCAAAATTTATAAACAGCTTATGACATTTAATAGCATCAAAACAAACAACCCACTCAAAAAATGGGCAGACATCTGAATATACATTTCTCTAAAGAGGACATACAGATGGCCAATAGGCACATGGAAAGATGTTCAAAATTGCTGTTAGAACAATGCAAATCAAAACCACAATGAGATATTACCTCACACCAGTCAGAATGGCTATCATCAAAAAATCCACAAATAACAAATGCTGGAGAGGGTGTGGAGAAAAGGGAACCCACCTGCACTGTTGGTGGGAATGTAAATTGGTACAGCCACTATGGAGAACAATATGGAGGTTCCTTAAAACACTACAGTTAGAACTACTATATGACCCTGCAATCCCACTCCTGGGCATATATACAGAGGAAAACATGGCCCAAAAAGATACATGTACCCCCAAGGCTCATTGCAGCCCTGTTTACAATGGCCAAGACATGGAAACAATCTAAATGTTCATGGACAGAGGAATGAATAAAGAAGATGTGGTACATATATACCCCAATACAAAATGTTTTTGGTGTTAAAATTTTTTTTTATTAAAAAAAAATAGTGAAACCATTTGGGCCTGGTGTTTTCTGTTTTGGAAGGTTATTAATTATTGATTTTAATTTCTTTAATGGTTATAGGTTTGTCTTTCAAAGAATTGGTCCATTTCATCTTTTATCAAATTAGTGGTTGTAGAGTTGTTCAAAACATAGTTGACCCTTGAGCAACATGGGGGTTAGGGACACTGATTCATTGTGCAGTAAGAAATTCATGCACAACTTTATAGTAGGCCCTCCACATTCATGGTTCTGCATCCAAGATTCAATCAACTGTGGATCATGTAGTGCTGTTGTATTTATTGGAAAAATTTTTTCATGGTTCAAACCAGTGTCATTCAAGGGTCAACTGTATTTTTTAATTATCATTTTACTGTCCATGGGATCAGTAGTGCTAGTTTCTCTTTCATTTCTGACACCAGTAATTTGTGTCTCCTCTCTTTATTTTCATTTATTTATTTATTTTTACCCTAACCAGCCTTGATTTTAATGGCAGAGCCCTGGTACCTGGAAGCACCTCACCTAGCCTCTCAGTGGAGTGGGAAGGGGCAGGGAACTGGAACTCAGAGGCTCACATCTTAGACAAGGGTTGATAGCAAGCCTAGGGAGAGGCTACATGGCTGCAGAGAGTCCCTTAGTGCGGGTTTTCAGCCATGAATATGCCCCTGGCCCTGTGCAGGATGGAGACATTGGCAGCATCACAGAGGTGCTCCTTGGATGGGATCTCCAGTATGGCTGGAATGCAGTGCCAGAGGGCATCAAGTGCATGCCTGCACCATCTTTGCAATGTACTGGTGGATAAGGATGCTGCTGATGTCATCCCAGTTTAGAAACTGCTGGAAAGTGTCTGTGTCTTCAATTTCACTAGTGAAGTTGCTCAGTTGTGACCGACTCTCTGCGACCCCAATGCACTGTAGCCTACCAGGCTCCTCCATCCATGGAATTTTCCAGACAAGAACACTGGATTGGGTTGCCATTTCCTTCTCCAGGAGATCTTCCTGACCCAGGGACTGAAACTGGGTCTCCCGCATTTTAGACAGATGCTTTTACCATCTGAGCCACCAAGGAAGTCCATCACTAGGAAATTTGGGTGGCAGTTCTTGTTAAGCACCCCTATGCCACCCAGCAGGAAGCCAGTCATGGTGTCCTCATCTCCCATTACTGCCATTAGCTTTCCCCTTCCGGCCATCCTCACAGTCAGCAATACTTTAAACATTTTACCTTATTCTCTTTTTGTTTCGATGGTTTCTGAAGGTAAGTCCAGTTGAATTGTTCTTATTCCTCTATAGGTAAGCATTATTTTCTCTGACTTCTTTCATGATTTTCTTTTTGATTTTTTTGCAGTTTGAATATGATATGCTTACATATCGATTTTGGGGGTTATTTATCCTGTTTGTTGTGCTCTGAGCTTCCTGGATCCGTGGATTGGTGTCTGTCTTTATTTTTGGAAAATTCTCAGCCTTTAAAACTTCAAATATTTCTTCTGTTCCTTTCTCTCTGCTTTCAGTATTGATATTACATATATGTACCCTTTTTGTAACTGTCCCACAGTCCTTGAACATTCTGCTCAGTTTTTTTTTTCATTCTTTTCTGTTTGTTTCTCAGTTTTGAAAGTTTCTATTGATATATCCTTAAGTTAACTGATTCTTTTCTTTATGAATCCATCAAACACACTCATCATTTCTGTTACAGTGTTTTTGATTTCTAGCATTTTCTTTTGATTCTTTCTTAAAGTTCCATGTCTCTTATCTTCCCTGTCTTTTCTTGCATTTGTCTACTGTTCCCTTGAGAACGCTTAGCATATTAATCGTAGTTATTTTAAATTCTCAGTCTGATAATTCCAAACTCTCTGCCATATCTGAGTCTGGTTCTGATGCTTCCTTTGTTCATTCAGATTGTGCTTTTTGTCTTTTTGTATGACTTGTGATTTTTAAAAATTGAAAGCCAAACATGATGTATTGGGTAAAAGGATCTGAGAGAGTGTGAAATTTAAATTTATCTGACTAGGAAGGGGTAGGCTGTGTACACTTTTTGCTGTAATTGTGATGTCAGTGGCTAAAATTTCCTCTAGTGTTATGGCTTTTTCTCTGTCTCGCCAGTTGGGAGGGCAGGAGTTTGCTAAGGAGCTCCATTCTCTGATGAATACAAAAATTGTTGATTTTTTCCTTGAGAACAGTTGTTTTCTTGTTGTGAGTACTTCTAAGCTCTTTACATGTCAGAACTAAAACTGGAAGTCAGAAACATCTCTTAAGATCAGACTTTCTATTCCGACTTAACAAGTGGATTTCAGTTGCAACCTTTTTAGGTGGGAGGGGACTTGGCCTTAAAATTTCAATTTAACTCCTACTATCTGTATTCTCCAATGTATTGTCGATTGTAGGTTTTGGCTTGCTGCTGTTGAGTTCTAGATTGCCAATGGCACATGTTAATTTTTGAAGAACATATTTTGACTTTTAAGCCATGATAAATTATTCTGAAAATTCACTCCCCCAAGTCCCCCGGTATTTGGCAGCATCAACTACCTTGGCATTGGAGACAAATGACTGAGCCTCTGAATTTCCAATCAGCTTTTTAGTTCCTTTGGTCTTAATCATGACCATATATCCAAGATTTATTTAATGAAGGTCTGAAAGCTCTTGCTTCCATTTGAAATTGCAATATCCAGGCATTTGGGATATTTGGGGCTTCCCCGATAGGTCAGCAGGTAAAGAATCCACCTGCAATGCAGGAGACAAAGGAGATGTAGGTTCAATCTCTGAATCGGGAAGATCCCCTGGAGGAGGAAATGGCAACCCACTCCAGTATTCTTGCCTGGGAAATCCCATGGACAGAGAAGCCTGGTGGGCTACAGTCCTTGGGGTTGCAGAGAGTCAGACACGACTGGAGCAACTTAGCACACAGGCATTTGGGATAGAATGGGAAATCATTTTTTAGACTGGTTTGCTCTGTTCTGTTGTCTTGGTAAATAGTTTCTGCTTCATGGTAAGAGGTCTTTGCTGTGGAATGAATTGTGTACCCCTAAAGTCATACGTTGATATGTTGAAGCACTACAACCCACCATGAGCCTGTATTGGAGATAAGGCCTTTAAAGAGGTGAGAAAGGTCAAATGAGGTCATCAGGTTGGAGCTCTAATCTGATAGAACTGGTGACTTAAAAAAAAAGGTAAAAACTCTAGAGATTCACCTCATCTCATCTCATCCCACACCCCCACCCACCCCACCAGCAAGAAGGTGGCCTTCTGCAAAACAGAAAGAGCCCTCACTAGACACCAAACCTGCCAGAACTTCGATCATGGACTTCCCAGCCTCCAAAAACTGTGAGAAAATAAATATCTGTTGTTTAAGTCACCCAGTGTATGGCCCTAGAAGACTAAGACAGTCCTTTGTTGACTAATGTAACTGGCTTTACTGAGAAGTTTCAGCTTGGTGGAATCTGAAAATAAAGTGGCTGCAGTGTTGCCAGTTACTGTACTGTCTTCTCTAGGGGATTGTTGAATCTCCCTTTCTAGTACAGAAATATGATCTCATGAAGATTCCCTAGTTTTGTGGCCATGTTGGGGTTTAAAATTTGGTTTGAATTAAAGCATTAACTTCCAAGTTTTAAAAAAAAAAAATCTCATCATCTTTTCTTATCTTCAGGTGAGGCTTGAGTGGTGGTCCTGACTATGGGGTTTGAGATGAAAGGTGTTGGCAGGGTCTGGCTCTGAGACACCTCCTTCCTTTTTTTAAAAAGAAGAATTATTTTTGGCCACACCACGCCACATGTGGGATCTTAGTTCCCTGACCAGGGATCAAACCTGGATCCCCTGCATTGAAACCATGGGATCTTAACCACTGGACCACTAGGGAAGTCCCCTTCCTCTCTCTTTAAAGCTTAATCCTCACTGTGGCTATTCCAGTTTCTCTCATGTTGACAGGCTGAAGATGCCCTCTGTGCGACAATGCCTAAATACTGATCTGCTTGTTGGACATACATTGAAGTTCTTCATGAGTCTCCAAGAAGCCTTATTCCTCTGCTGCTCTCTGACAAAAGAGGCCCCCATGTAGCAGAACATCCTGTCGCCTCTTGTTGCTAAGGTGCCTCATCTGATAGCCAGCCTCCTTGATTGGGTTATTAGCAAAATTGCTCTAGCCAGGTAATCCTGGCCATGACCACTGGAAATTCCTACATTTCCCCATGCCAAAAGGAGGGGATTCAGGCCACTCAATTGCCTCCCTGTCTCTTCAGCCATCCATCTGTGCTTAACCCTCTTCTTCCTTCTAACATAAGCACACAAATGAAACTCAACACTATGTTTAAGGTTTTAATCTATACTCAAAGAAATCTTTAGGAATAATGAAGACTCCTTAAAACAGAGACCAATTAATGACCTGGTGGACTCATTTTTGTAAATATTACCTTATCCTCTAACTCTTAAATCATTATTCAACACCCACAGGATAAATCTTTTGCTTCATTCAATAAATATTTTCTGAGCACCCAAGGTGCGCAAAGCACATAAATAAAAATGTCCAAGACTGTTCCTACTTTCAAGATATCTAAGGAGGGGCTTCCCTGGTAGCTCAGTGGTGAAGAATCTGCCTGCCAATGCAGGAGACACAGGTTCATTCCCCAGTCCAGGAGGATCTCACATGCCACTGAGCAGCTAAGTCTGTGGGCCACAGCTATGGAGCCTGTGCTGTAGATGCTGGGAGCCACAACTACCAAGCCCATATGCCTAAAGACCATGCTCTGCAGTAAGAGAAGCCACTGCAATGAGAAGCCTGTGCACCACAATGAAGAGTAGCCCCTGCTTGTCACAAAGAGAGAAAATCTCACACAGCAACAAAAACCTAACACAGTCAAAAATAAATAAGTTAAATTATTTTTAAAAATATATCTAAGGAGAGCTAAAACAGATATATAAATATTTTTAATCTCAAAGGAAAAGATGATAGGTGAAGAGAATGTTCAGTTCAGAAAATTGATTTTATAGCCACTGGAAAGAGAGATTCCTGTTCAGTTCAGTTCAGTTCAGTTGCTCAGTGGTGTCCGACTCTTTGCGACCCCATGAACCACAGCACACCAGGCCTCCCTGTCCATCACCAACTCCTGGAGTTTACTCAAACTCATGTCCATTGAGTCGGTGATGCCATCCAACCATCTCATTCTCTGTCATCCCCTTCTCCTCCTGCCCTCAATCTTTCCCAGCATCAGGGTCTTTTCAAATGAATCAGCTCTTTGCATCAGGTGGCCAAAGTATTGGAGTTTCAGCCTCAACATCAGTCCTTCCAATGAACACCCAGGACTGAGCTCCTTTAGGAAGGACTGGTTGGATCTTCTTGCAGTCCAAGGGACTCTCAAGAGTCTTCTCCAACAGCACAGTTCAAAACCATCAATTCTTTGGCACTCAGCCTTCTTTATAGTCCACCTCTCACATCCATACATGACTACTGGAAAAACCATAGCTTTGACTAGATGGACCTTTGTTGGCAAAGTAACGTCTCTGCTTTTTATTATGCTGTCTAGGTTGGTCATAACTTTTCCTCCAAAGAGCAAGCGTCTTTTAATTCCATGACTATAGTCACCATCTGCAGTGATTTTGGAGTCCCCAAAAATAAAGTCTGTCAGTGTTTTCATTGTTTCCCCATCTATTTGCCATGAAGTGATGGGACCAGATGCCATGATGTTCATTTTTTAATGTTGAGTTTTAAGTCAGCTTTTTCACTCTCCTCTTTCACTTTCATTAAGAGGCTCTTTAGTTCTTCTTTGCTTTCTGCCATAAGGGTTGTGTCATCTGCATATCTAAGTTTATTGATATTTCACCCGGCAATCTTGATTCCAATTGTCCTTCATCCAGCCTGGCATTTTCCATGATGTACTCTGCATATAAGTTAAATAAGCAGGGCAACAATATATAGCCTTGATGTACTCCTTTTCCAATTTGTAACCAGTCTGTTGTTACATGCTCAGTTCTAACTGTTGCTTCTTAACCTGCATACAGATTTCTTAGGGGGCAGGTCATTTGGTCTGGTATCACCATCTCTTGCAGAATTTTCCAGTTTGTTGTGATCTACACAGTCAAAGACTTTGGTGTAATCAATAAAGCAGAGTAGATGTTTTTCTGGAATTCTCTTGCTTTTTTGATGATCCAATGTATGTTGGCAATTTGATCTCTAGTTCCTCTGACTTTTCTAAATCCAGCTTGAACATTTGGAAGTTCACAGTTCATGTACTATTGAAGCCTGGCTTGGAGAATTTTGAGCATTACTTTGCTAATGTGTGAGATGAGTGCAATTGTGTTTGAACATTCTTCGGGATTGCCTTTCTTTGGGATTGGAATGAAAACTGACCTTTTCCAGTCCTGAGGCCACTGCTGACTTTTTCAGTTTTGCTGGCATATTGAGTGCAGCACTTTCACAGTATCAGCTTTTAGGATTTGAAACAGCTCAACTGGAATTCCATCACCTCCACTAGCTTTCTTCATAGTGATGTTTCCTAAGGCCCACTTGACTTCGCATTCCAGGATGTCTGGCTCTAGGTGATTGATCACACCATCGTGGTTATCTGGGTCATGAAGATCTTTTCTGGATAGTTCTTCTGTGTATTCTTGCCATGTCTTCATAATATCTTCTGTTTCTCTAGGTCCATACCGTTTCTGTCCTTTATTGTGCCCATCTTTGCATGAAATATTCCCTTGGTATCTCTAATTTTCTTGAAGAGATCTCTAGTCTTTCCCATTCTATTGTTTTCCTCTATTTCTTTGCATTGATTGCTGAGGAAACCTTTCTTATCTCTCCTTGATATTCTTTGGAACTCTGCATTCAAATGGGTATACCTTTCCTTTTCTCCTTTGCCTTTCACTTCTCTTCTTTTCTCAGCTATTTGTAAGGCCTCCTCAGACAACCATTTTGCCTTTTTGCATTTCTTTTTCTTGGGGATGGTCTTGATCACTGCCTCCTGTACAATGTCAAAAACTTCTGACCATAGTTCTTCCGGCACTCTGTCTATCAGATCTCAACCCTTGAATCTATTTGTCACTTACACTGTATAATCATAAGGGATTTGATTTAGGTCATACCTGAATAGTCTAGTGATTTTCCCTACTTTCTTCAATTTAAGTCTGAAGTTTGCAATAAGGAGTTCATGATCTGAGCCACAGTCCACTCCTTGTCTTGTTTTTGCTGACTGTTTTTGCTGTGATTAAGATGGTGGAATAGAAGGACATGTGCTCATCTTCTGCTGCAAGAACTCCAAAATTGGAACTAGCTACTGAACAAGCATCGACAGAAGAATGTTGAATACCACCAAAAAAAGATACCCCATGTCCAAGGGCAAAGGAATTGCCCCTGCAAGAGAGTGTTAAGAAAATTCAAAAAGGAATAAATAACTCTATTTTGATTTATCCAGGAAAGACTTAGACAACAGGACATTTGAACTGGGTAGGAGTTGTATATTCAGAAAAAGAAAAGATATTCTAGATTATAAAACAAAAACATACAAAGAAAAGCACTGAAATGGAAAAAACATTTGAAATTGTTGGGGGAAAGAGATATATAGATTATATATATATAACTTAAATCTATAATTCTATTTTTATATCTGTCTATCTATCTCTCTCTATATATGTATATATAGCATATCCCTCTTTCATGTTAAAGTAAATACTGGAAATAGAAAGTACAGAAATAAAAAGAAAGCATGAAGGAATGACAAGGAACTTATTAAGCAGTTGGGGTTTTAAACCTTTAAGCAGGTTTGTGTAGCACTTTGCACACAGTGGATAGTGAAAAGATGTTTTAGCAACATGACTGCTAAATTCCAATTAATAGACATTAGAATAAAGAGCTGTGAAAGTAGCATTACATCTTTTAGGGGCGTCCCTGGTGGCTCAGTGGTAAGGAATCCGTCTGCAATTCAGGAGACAAGGGTTTGATCCCTGGGTCAGGAAGATTCTCTAGAGAAGGAAATGGTAACCCACCCCAGTATTCTTGTCTTGGAAATCCCATGGACAGAGGAGCCTGGTGGGCTATGGTCCATGGAGTCCAAAGAGTCAGACATAACTGAGAAACTAACATCAGTTGAGCAACTATTCACTGTGTATGTCTAACCACCATGAGAAATACAAAATTGTAACATAATGTCACCCTATAAGGAGCTTAAATTTTATCTTTCCCTTTTCCTGATTTGTTGTGTTTTTCCACAGATAGCAAAATAATTGATACTAATGAGCCTAATTCAATGATAATTTATTATTAGCCACACCCCCTACTGTCACTGTTCTTCTCGCTCCTTTCATTAAGGAAATGTAAGAATAATTTCTGACATCATGTTAACCTGAGTTGTTACTACTGGAACAGAAAGGTTTTATTTTGGCTCTTTTGTCATTGAGAGCCAAAAATGAAGGTTTAAGAAAGTAGGTAAAATAAGGCCCCTTTAGTACAGAGATTTTAATTTTAGCAAAATCCCCTTACAACAGCTATTCCAGATTAATTGTTCTAACCTTTCCTGCTGATCACCTTGGGCAAGGCATTTTGGACAAACTTCAGGCAAAGAGAGGCTTGTTAGAACAGTCCTTTCTTCAGCAGACGGTGAACACATGCTAGTTAACAACATCCGTGCCACCTGTAGATGTCACTATGTCCTCATAATTCTTCTCAGTGCAGTGACCTATTCCTTCCCCTCCATACCCCCCACCTCGGAGTTACAGGAATGAATATTTGAAGAGATGTTGAATTTCTGTTTTCTAAACAGAGCATTGAAAGGTGAGGTTTCTTGGAATGTAAAATACAAAATTGCAAATCAAGCAATCTCAGAGAAACAGACAGACAGCAGACAGACAGACAAATGTACACATACATGCACACACACGCATGCAACAAAAGGAGTGCTTTCAAAGGTAGAAAATTATATTTACCACCTATGTTTCATTAATCACTTGAATAACCTTTCAGGTTAGAAACATGATCAAAGCAGGAATGTGACTACTACCTCTCTTTTCTTCGCTATTTACAAATGAGCTATAAAATCTTAGCCTAAAAATGAAGAAAATCATGTTTCAACAACTGTTCTCTCATCAGATCTTAGAGGAGTTGAATAAAATGGATTTCTTGTTTTTTTTTTTTTAAAGAATGTGAAAATGGTGCTTTCGTGGATTAGTTAATGACAGAAGAAATTTTTTTTTTTAAAGATGCCTAGTTTTAAGAATAGGTATTTTTGCTTTGGCAGATTTTGCCTGAAAACTGGAACTGGCCAAAGCTCAAAAACTAGGCACGAGTGATTTGTTGTCCTCTTTGCACACAACTGTGTGACACAGCAGTTAGCATCCAGGCTGGGAAGCTGTATAAAACATTCCGGAGAGCAGTATAGGAATTTCAGGGGAGGGAGTACTCAGTTACATTACCTGAAGTAGAATATGAATATCTAAAGATCAGGAAATGAATGGGCATGGGTGTTAAGACTTTGGTAGTTTTCACCCTGGGTATCCAAATGCTGGGCCCAGTATTTTGTTTATTGGGCGGTCGTGTCCCCTTTCATTAATTTGGGCCTAGGGATCACTTTATCATAGCTTGTAGCATATCAAAGTGCTCAGGTGGGAAAAGAAGGATACTCGGAAGTGATTTAGGTGTTTTACAAGGCCTAGAAGGTCATCCTTAGCATAACTACTAAAGGCAGGTCTCCTGCAGTGAGAGAAAAGTGGCTGGAACTGAAGCAGCAAATGATCTCAGTTTTCCAAAGGCAATGAGACTTGGAGAAAGGGAGCTCCGGTTAATTAAAATCAGCTTTTCAGGTAGGAATGTGAATGTCTGGGTTATCCTCTGGTTGATGCCGAGAGCCAAAGGGCACAGCCCCCAAAATTTTCACTGGATCAACAGGAGGATTATGGAGTCATATTCTTCTACACATAGGCCCAGAAGAGAGAAAAGAAAATCAAAAGTCATGTAGTTGGAATGACCATGGGTGGAAAAGTAAGAAAATAAAAATGAAGTCGGGTGTGTAGAATGGAAAAGTCTGAAATAAATCCTATAGATGGGTATGGATTCAGACGAAAGTCAATAATAGCACGGTATAATTAGAGTCAAGGGTAGCCACTGCCAATGCTATAAAGGCCTTGCATTGTAGCTATTTGTAAATATGCTTTGTACTCCTTGTTAGCAACTCCTCAGAGGGCTAAAACAGAATCTCACTCATCTTGGTTCCCCCATAGCACTGTAGCAATTCATCTAGCACCTAGTGGATTCTCAAAAACCATTTATTTATTAAATAAACTGAAAGTGAATGCTATCCAGTGGAAAAAAACAAATAGAATGTAGGTAGTTCTTGGATGCTGTCAATAAAAAAAAAGAATGTCAAATGGATGTCAAAAACTAGTTTAAATGCCTCAATTTAGAGGTTATGAAAAAGTTGGTGTTTTTGTCAGATGCTTGGAATGCAGAAGGGAGATTCAATTTGTGTATGAGAGATTCAACTCCTTTGAGAATATATGGGGATGGTCCACATTTGAAGGAGGAATATAAAATAAACTGGGCTTAAATCTAATTGGTTCGACTAGAACACTTTCTAACACCATACACAAAAATAAACTCAAAATGGATTAAAGATCTAAACATAAGACCAGACACTATAAAACTCCTAGAGGAAAACATAGGCAAAACACTCTGACATAAATCACAGCAGGATCCTCTATGACCCACCTTCCAGAGTAATGGAAATAAAAGCAAAAATAAACAAATGGGACCTAATTAAACTTAAAAGCTTTTGCACAATGAAGGAAACTATAAGCCAGGTGAAAAGAGCAGCCTGCAGAATGGGAGAAAATAATAGCAAATGAAGCAACTGACAAAGAATTAATCTCAAAAATATACAAGCAACTCCTGAAGCTCAATTCCAGAAAAATAAACGACCCAATCAAAAAATGGGCCAAAGAACTAAACAGACATTTCTCCAAAGAAGACATACAGATGACTAACAAACACATGAAAAGATGCTCAACATCACTCATTATCAGAGAAATGCAAATCAAAACCACAATGAGGTACCATCTCACGCTGGTCAGAATGGCTGCTATCCAAAAGTCTACAAGCAATAAATGCTGGAGAGGGTGTGGAGAAAAGGGAACCCTCTTACACTGTTGGTGGGAATGCAAACTAGTACAGCCACTATGGAAAACAGTGTGGAGATTTCTTAAAAAACTGAAAATAGAACTGCCATACGACCCAGCAATCCTGCTGCTGGGCATACACACCAAGGAAACCAGGAAACCAGAATTGAAAGAAACTTGTGCACCCCAATGTTCATCGCAGCACTGTTTACAATAGCCAGGACATGGAAGCAACCTAGATGTTGATTGGCAGATGAATGGATAAGAAAGCTGTGGTACATATACACAATGGAATACTACTCAGCTTTAAAAAGGATACACAAATCAGTTCTAATGAGGTGGATGAAACTGGAGCCTATTGTACAGAGTGAAGTAAGTCAGAAAGAAAAACAATACAGTATATTAATGCATGTATATGGGATTTAGGAAGATGGTAATGATGACCCTATATGTGAGACAGCAAAAAAGACACAGATGTAAAGAACAGACTTTTGGACTCTTTGGGAGAAGGCAAGGGTGGGATGATTGAGAGAATAGCATTGAAACATGTATATTACCATATGTGAAATAGATTGTCAGTCCAGGTTCAATGGATGAGACTGGGTGCACGAGGCTGGTGCACTGGGATGACCCAGATGGATAGGATGGGGAGGGAGGGAGGTGGGAGGGGGTTCAGGATGGGGACACATGTACACCCGTGGCAGATTCATGTCAATGTATGGCAAAAATTACTACAATATTGTAAAGTAATTAGCCTCTAATTAAAATAAATAAATTTAAAAAAATCTAACTGGTTCGAAACATAAGATGTTAGGAAAGAAGCTGGAGATGCAGATTGGGGATTCCTAGATAGAACAGATTTAAATCTTCAGAATGAATGAGTCCCCTGAGGAAATGTGTATAACATATTATGTATATGAAGATCAAAAACTAAAGATTTTTAGGATATCTGGAGTCAGCAGATGGGAGAAGAAGGTGGAATCTGAGTCAGCAAAAGAGAAAATAGTGTTATATTAGCTGAGAAAAGAAAATTGTCAAAAAGGAAACCATACTACTACAGTAATAAACAACATATAATGACGAATCTAGATGGGTAACTTAAAAATGGCAAACAAACCCCTTTAATATTTTTTTCCAACAGGTTGCCTAAGAGAGCTGCCTTACTGTGATATATTACATTTGTAAGTTAGATACTTTGATAGTTCCCCCAGGAAGGAGTTGGGGGGGGGAGGTTAGTGGGATAAGTGGTGAGAAAATGGAAACCACATATATATACAGAGTGTGTAAATGAAAAATCTCTGAATAGATGGTTTATGTAAGGTCTAGGTATAAGATTCATTTTTTTTCCCCACTCCACGGTCCTTTGCCTTCTCCATGGACGACTGAACCAGAACTGAAACTATACTAACTTCATATGTGGAGAACTAAGAGAAGGAAGATATAGCACTAAAACATTTATCCATGATTTTTACATTAAGAGAAGACAAATATTTATTTAGTTCAAAGGTTTTTATACCTCATTTTTTTTTTTTTGCAGGGAGAGTATAGTATGGGCTGTTCTAATTCTTTTGAAAGCTATGCTCCCCAACCGCCAGCCACCCAGAGGAAAGTGCACGTTGACAATGAAACTTACCTGAAATTAGGGAAGATCTACAAATCCCTTCCAAAGAGCCCAGTGTAAGAAGCTCTAATGTAGCAAACAGCCTGTGAATTCCTTGACCTGACACTTAAAATGAGAAGAGCATAATAGGATGAGGAGTCCTGAGTCCTAGTTTCACTTCTCTCAGTTCGACTGTGTTATCATGAAAAAATACTATGATCTTCCTCAAAGGCATGAGTCTAAATTATCTTTTAGGTCCCTTTTAGTTAAACCTGTTACATGCTATGTTTCTACTTAAAAAGCCAATAAAGAACATTATCACTGAAGTAATTATTTTCTACTTGTATTCCTAATTTTATCCTTAAGTTTCTTCTCACAAAAAGCAACAGACCATTTTACAGATTATGAGATACATCTTTCAATTTATGCTTACCAAATATTTAGAAGATAGGTGCTAATTGCATTCTAATCCCCATGTGAACACCAGCTGTTCCTAAATAACATTTTAGTCTGCGTTTAACTTTTAGATCTTACCTTATTTTCTACTCATTTTTATTTTTTATAAAACAAGGAGACAACCTAGCAGCTTGGAATACAATAACAGCAGGTCACTTGCACCAGGGGAATGATCCAATTGAACTTCTTAGGAAAGTTAGACCATTGTTTCTTTTGAACATTTGGAAGTTCTTCTGCCAAACAAGAATTGAAAGAAGTCAAACTGACTTCTTCACAGAAAGATAGAACTTAGTAGCAGAAGAGTGGAAGGGTCACATGAAGGTGCTCAAGAATACAGAGAAAGAGAGGAGATGAAGCACTCAGAAGTGACAGGAGAATGAGTCAAGGACAAGCTAGTTGGAGTTCTGCTCCATTTGATACTGCACATGTGGGTATCCCAGAAGCGGCTGCCCCAGAAAGAATGCGAGGCAGCTTTGTCTCTAGTTGAGATTACTAAACCTCCAGATTTTTGGAATCCACATCCTGATTATCTTGGAGGGAAAGGAAAGAAGAGTTATCTGGTTGTTCTCAAACTTAATTTCCCCTTTAGAGTCATTAAGAAAAAGTTTCAGGAAGGTGTCTGTCTTTCAAAGTAACACTTTTCTAGAACCTTCTAAAGAGGCATCTGGGGCAAATATAGTTTATGGAACTAGTGGGACCAGATGCTTATCTGTATAAGCATCTGCAAAGGGAATATTGAAATTAATAGAATTAATTCTAATGAGGAGTCTGAATTTTTAGATTGCATTTCAAAAAATGGGGGTAAATATTCGAATGTTGAAAGTCAACATCAGGAGACTCTTATTCCTAAACACTATTTCAAAAGCCCAAAAAGGATCACATAACAATGGATTTAAAAAATACTAAGACATGAAGTTGAACTACATTAGAGAACCAGGAGAATTGTACCCCTGCACTGCTACTTGATTTTAAGACTCACCATAATTGCTTGCAAAAGGCTGAGGCAGCAGCCATGTAATGGCAGTACAGAGACAGCAAATAATAACCATTTAGAAGATTTAAAAAAAAAACAACAACAACGACAAACATTACTGAATTAGATCCAGTAAGTATTTAAAAGCCCATATTCTTGATATAAAAAAATATTCAGCTCTTTTCAGTACATCTCACAAGCTGCTCTGGAATGTGCAGCTGTTTTTTGACCCTATAGAGCTTCAGCATGGTGGATGAAGACAGCTATCTTATTTGCGAAGTCTGGAGTTTCAGACAAGAAAACAAAATTGAGACTGGCACATGACATTAGATAATCCTCTCAACCTCACCTGCAGTTTCAGAATTTTAGCTGCACAATATGAGATCCTTAGTAGTTTAAATATCAATTTATATACAAAGACTTCAAAGAAATTCTTCCCTTCCAATCTTTTGTTTAGTTTATCCATTCATTCATTCATTCCATTTACAAGGATTTATTGAGGAGCAACCATGTGCCAAAAATATAACTGATGCTTTGAATACAAAGATAATTAGATAAAATCCTGTGTTCAAGATGCTCAGAGTCTAGTTAGGGAGGTAGACAAGCAAAAAATAAAGGATTATGTGATGAATTCTAAGGGAGTCACAAAGAGGGAGAATCTAACTTGGCCTGGGTGGTTTGATCTGATTCAGAATCAGTTCAGTTCAATTAGTTCAGTAACTGAACAGAGGATGGTGCAAATTCAAGACAAAGGTGTTTTGGAAAATGTTTGGCATTCCTACCTCTTGTTTTTGCTTTTTTTTTTTTTTCATTAGCACTGTAAGATAATTATTTCTTTTCATGTCTGTTTTTCCCACTAGATGTCTTAAGGGCAGTTCTGATTTCTTTATCATCTTTTAATCCCAGGGCCTATCATTGTAGTAGGAAATCAATAAATATTAAAGAATAAATGAACAACAAAGTAGAAAGAAATGATCATAATCTAGCCTATAAATCATCAATCTATCTAATCTACCCTTCTATCTGTGCTGTGCTTAGTCGGTCAGTCGTGTCTGACTCTGCAACGCCATGGACTGTAGCCTGTCAGGCTCCTCTGTCCATGGGGATTCTCCAGGTAAGAATACTGGAGTGGGTTGCCGTGCCCTCCTCCAGGGGATCTTCTCAACCCAGTGATTGAACCCAGGTCTCCCGCATTGCAGCCGAATTCTTTACTATCTGAGCCACCAGGAAGTTACCTATGTCTGACTAGAGAATCTGAATTCAAGCAGAAGTATCACATAAGATTTCTCCTTTTGGTATTTGAAAATTATACACTAAATTTCTGTCACTGAACAGCTCTATTCTTTCTTACAAACTATTAAGGAGAGTCTCTAATTTTATAATAAAGAATCATGACATAGTGGGAAAATGTCATTGAATCTTGAATAGTATTGACAAAAACTTTTGAATATGGATATAATATATATATGAAAACAGTACTGTGGAATTATGAACACAAATTTTCATTCTTAAAACATTGTCTAACTATAAGAATATTCTATTAGTAGGAAAGGTTCCAATTGTGACATGGAAGACATGGGTGACAGAGTTTGGTACTCTGAGAAATTGATGATGCAACCCCATGTGGAATGGCAAGAACATCAGAAAAGGAGACAGAGCTTTTAAATTTTTAATTGGAAGGGACAAAGGCAATTTCTCTTTCCCCAGTGGAACTGCTAAAGTGAAATGGATAGAATGATTTAGGAAGAAGTACTGGGCAGCAAGTCTTCAAACAAAGATGAGGTAAGGGGCTCTCTCGGTGTATGTGGTTAGTAGGGTTGGAAGGAAATCAGACGTTCAAACTTGTGTAAGCTACTGTAGATTAAAAGAGGCAATGGTTACCATAGATGCAGATATAGAGGTTGGAAAGGAGGTGGAGTAGGGCAGGAGGAGTGGCAAAGTGCCTGTCTAAGGATTGTGACACATGGGCAATAATATCAGGCCATGGCTGCTGCTCAGTATCAACAACAGTGAAGCCAGCCATCAGAGACTCCTGCGTGTTGTGTCAGCTTTATTCTAAGGCTGAGGCCACAGGCATTCTGGTTACTACCCTAAATTAGAATGCTATTTACTATACAAAGGGGCTGCTAAAGCCAATCCCTCTTGGCCCTGAGACAGGAACCAAAAATAATATGGTGGTATAGGGGAGCTAAGTCATTAAAATAGTGGGAGTTCATTAAGAAAGGACTGTGAGTCAGGATACTACTGGTCCTACACCCAGATTCCTTCCCTCCTTAACTTGTGTGCCCCTATGTTCCATGTTCTGTGTGCTTTGTTTTTGAAGGCTCTCACCTGAGATACTCTTCAAAGCATTGCATGCAGAAAGCCAGAAGTACCTTTGAGCTTATGCCCCATACCAACCTCTGAGTCAATGACGGACTGATAGGGTGGCATGAAAGCCCGGCTTTCTCGCATTATGGGATGTTGAGCTCTTGAGTTATGATGCAAGCTCCAGAGCTTACTATGGGATCAGACTGAGTGGGACACATCACCTGAAATGACATCTTTGTTTGGCTTCGCCTCTTCTGGTCTCTCCATGCCCTTTTCGAGTTTCTCTCAGGACCACTCCCTAAATAAACCAGCTGCACAGAAATCTTTATCCTAGGGTTTACAATTAGGAAACTTCAGAAAATTGATTTTATAGCCACTGGAAAGAGAGTTTCCTGTTCAGTTCAGTTCAGTCGCTCAGTCGTGTCTGACTCTTTGCGACCCCGTGAACTGCAGCACTCCAGGTCTCCCTGTCCACCACCAACTCCCAGAGTTTACCCAAACTCATGTCCACTGAGTAGATGATGCCATCCAACCATCTCATCCTCTGTCATCCCCTTCTCCTCCTGCCCTCAATCTTTCCCAGCATCAGGGTCTTTTCAAATGAGTCAGCTCTTTGCATCAGGTGGCCAAAGTACTGGAGTTTCAGCTTCAGCATCAGTCCTGCCAATGAACACCCAAGACTGATCTCCTTGCAGTCCAGGGGACTCTCAAGAGTCTCCTCCAACACCACAGTTCAAAAGCATCAATTCTTCTGTGCTCAGCTTTCTTTATAGTCCAACTGTCACATCCACACATGACCACTGGAAAAACCATAGCCTTAACTTGATGGACCTTTATCTCTTTAGAATTCAAGCATAGAATTAGGAATAAATATGATGGGAGCACAAGAAAAGGACACCGAAGTCTTCCTGGGGAACCCCAGAGGACTTGATAGGGAAGGTGATGTTAAAAACAGTTTTGAAATGTACAAAGGAGTTTTCCAGAAGAGAGGGGAAAGATATATTTTGCCTTTAAATCCATCCATTTATCAATGGTGAAAATAATATTAACTAATATATTTGTGGGCTTCCGTGGTGGCTCAGATGGTAAAGAATCCACCTGCAATGTGGGAGACCTAGGTTCGATCCCTGGGTTGGGAAGATCCCCTGGAGGAAGGCATGGCAACCCACTCTATTGTTCTTGCCTGGAGAATCCCCATGAACAGAGGAGCCTGGTGGGTTACGGTCCATGGGGTCACAAAGAGTTGGACACAACTGAGCGACTAAGCACAGCACAATATCTGTTTGTAGTGTGGTATAAGTTCCTAGTACTGCAGTAAGAATATTACATCTTTATGTGAACGTATAGTGATTCCCTTCATTGTACAGCAGAAATCAACACAATGCTGTAAAGTAACTATACCCCAGTTAAAAAAAGTGAGTAAAAATTAAAAAATAAATATTATACTGAATTTTTTTTTTAAAAAAGAATATTACATTTTTGCCTTACTCATTCATTACAATGAACATATGGAGCCTATATATAATTGTGATGAGAAATGAGGAATCTAAAAGGTATAGTAATTTGTTCAAATTATTTAAGAAGTCAACTCCAGACCTTGGATTTGAACACAGGTAAAAGGCAATGGCACTCCACTCCAGTACTCTTGCCTGGAAAATCCCATGGACGGAGGAGCCTGGTGGGCTGTGGTCCATGGGGTTGCTACAAGTCGGGCACAACTGAGCGACTTCACTTTCACTTTCCTGCATTGGAGAAAGAAATGGCAACCCACTCCAGTGTTCTTGCCTGGAGAATCCCAGGGACGGGGGAGCCTGGTGGGCTGCCGTCTATGGGGTCGCACAGAGTTGGACACGACTGAAGCGACTTAGCAGCAGCAGCAGCAACAATCTGACTTTAGGACTCACTTGACTTTTGATCACTTCGCTCTATTGCCTTCTTGGTAAACAACATTAAAATAAAAATTGTTTTCAATCTTCTTTCCTCTACAGTGTCAAGGTTATATTTTTCTTTTTCTTCCTGATCCCTTTTAAGCCCAGTCATGATGAAAATAATGTTTAATTCATATGTGGTTCTCTGTGTTAATATTTAGAATGTTATGGAAAGAAAAAAGGAAAATAAAAAATGTGTCTGACTTTTAGGGATCTGTCATTTGTAACAGAAGTAGAAAGAAAGTGTCCTTAAATTTTTTAAAGGGAATCGTATTTCAGGACAGGATCAATGGGAAAGATGGCTGTAAAAGTTGGAGAGTGAGGATATCTGAACTTGGAAGGCCAGAGTTCCTACACTTAAATATGATCTAAGATGATACTGGAGGCAGAATACTGACAGGTCAATAGAAGTCTTGAAAGACTTTTCATTATTATTACTCTGAAATCTCATACTTTTCTAGTCTAGCTTGATTATTTCATGGTAACAGTAATTAATCCCCATTTTTAAAGCAATTAAGCATAGATGAAAATCTTATTTGGAATATCCTTTTCATCTTATTTCTATATAATTGGAGAAGCTACATTATTATACTTGTGTTGATATTTATAGGCACCCCATTGCCCCTTATTTATAAAGCCCATTTTGTCACCCTAACTTTTATCATCTTTCATCCCTTAACCCTGTGATGTTTTTCTTTAGTTACTTGACACTATATTTATTTCTGTGGTTATATGTGTATTCCTCACTAGAACAGAAACTCAATTAAGATGGGGGATTTTGTCTTGTTCATCGACATGTCCCTAGCATGTTGAGAAGTGACTGGTATATATAAGGTACTCAATGAATATTTGTTGAATCAAAGAATGAATAATGACTGTGCCCAAGGATAATGTGAAACATTAGGAAAGGAAATGCTATGCTTCCTTAAAACTTACCCTCAATTCTGGAAATCACTTTATAGTAATGGTGGGTAGGGAAGCATTATGACATAATGGAGGGAATTTAAGCTTTGTCCTCTTCAACTGGTTAAAATCCTAAGTTAAAATCCTGGAATTGGAATTTATTACCTGTTTACTTTTGAGGAAATTTTTAACATTTCTAATCATAAATGTTCTCACTTGTAAATGAGAGTAAGAATGACTGCCTCATAACCTATTTATAGCACAGAATTGTCACTCATAAGTTTTATTTCCTCTTGCTATTTGAAGATGCAGAGACAAACTTTTAGGAAAGAAGTTTACTTGCTAAGGATTTTGAAAAGTTGTCCAGGGGTTAGAACAACTGATTCATTAAATTAAGGTGAAACAGATCACCAGCCCAGGTTGTATGCATGAAATAAGTGCTCGGGCCTGGTGCATTGGGAAGACCCAGAGGGAGCGGGCAGAGAGGGAGGTGGGAGGGGGGATCAGGATGGGGAATACATGTAAAACCATGGTTGATTCATGTCAATGTATGACAAAACCCACTACAATATTGTAAAGTAATTAGCCTCCAACTAATAGAAATAAATGAAAAAAAAAATACAATAGGCTTTTAGAGAAATGAAAAAAAAAAAGAGGATTCCATCATAACCAAGATTAGAGTTAGGCTGTTCTTAGTAAAATAGAATTTCTTATATGTTTGTCATATCTGTAAAAGTTTTCACATACCTTAAGATATAAACAAAAGTCAAGGATCAAGTTTTTATTTTAATAAGTTTTTTATTATTTTAAATTTTTATTATTTTGTAATGAGCCAATAGCAAAAGTGAAAGATTACTTATATTCTGGGGATTATTAGTGAGACATGTTTGTGCATCCTACCCATAATGACAGCAAGGCAAGGTTTGGATTTTGCTTCCATAGGGATCAGAGTAAGTTTAACTTCTATGCTTCTTCTTAAAGCCTTTCTATGAAGGATACAGTTCTATGTAGAACTGGGGTTCTGTCTTGCTGTAGCCTATTAATCATGTGATTACAGATGAGTGTAGGCTATATACGATGATGCCTTTGAAGATAGAAAATTAAGGAATGATCATAGTAGTGATGGTTTGGAGCTTAAAACAGGCCAAAACACTCTGAAAAATAGGACTTGGGATTGAATTGATGCCAGGAGAAGTTGTGATAAATAGAAATGCAGACAGAGATAGGTTGGCAATATTTATCTTCAGTGATTTCTGTGTTAGTGGATTCCAAAATATGAGGTATATAAATGAAAAGAAATTAAATAAAAAAATTGGTATTTAACTAGTAAGTCAACGTTTATTCTTATTTTTATAATTTAATTGTGGCTTGTCTTAAAGAATATTTTTGTTGTCATATATGTCCAGAAAAGTGGTGATTCAGTTATATTTAACTAAATAATAAGTTACCAAGTGAGCCTCTATAAACATAATCTATAAATTTGGAAGTTCTATATACATGATAAAATTTTGATAGGCTTAATTATATTCATCTCATCCTAAAGGGATTAGACTGTGTAAGCTATGTTAAGTATTTGCTTTTGGTAACAAGTCAATTCTCTTGCTATATGACCAGATATTTACTACCTGTATAATGTCTCATGATGTTCAACATCTTTTCCTAGTCATTCATTTGTCTCTTCATTCATTCATCACTCAACAAAAATCTGTGAGTGCCTACTATGTGTCAGGTTTTGCATGAAGCCCTGGAGATACATTATGTCAGACATGGTCCCTGCTCTCCAGTAGTCACGTTCTAGGGGCAGAGACAGACACCTGAGCAAGTGCCCTTAAAGGCTGTGGTGTATTTGCACTATGTCAGCTTAGCCAGGTCAAAACTATGCTTCTCAGAATTTCCTTCTCTTCAGAGGTCCAGACTAGTGTGGACTACAAAGTACATATTGTAGGAAACCATAAACAAAATGAAAAGACAACCTACAGACTGGGAGAAAATACTTGCAAATGATGCGACCAACAAAGGATTAATTTCCAAAATATACAAATAGCTGATACAGCTAATATATACTAAAAAAAAAAAAAAAAAACAACAACAACCCAGTCAAAAAATGGGCAGAAAACCTAAACAGACCTTTTTCCAAAGAAGACATACAGATGGTCAAGAGACACATGAAAGGATGTTCAACATCTTTATTAGAGAAATGCAAATGAAAACTACAATTAGATATCACCTCACACCTATCAGAATGGCCATCATCAAAAAATCCACAAACAATAAATGCTGGAGAGGGTATGGAGAGAAGCGAACCATCCTACACTGTTGGTGGGAATGTAAATTGGTAGAGCCACTATGGGGAACAATATGGAGGTTCATTAAAAACTAGAACAGAGCTATCATATCATCCTGCAACCCCACTCCTTGGCATATATCTGGAGAAAAACATGATCCAAAAGGATACATGCACCCCAATGTTCACTGAAGCACTGTTTACAATAGATAAGACATGGAAGCAACCTTAATGTCCACTGACAGAGGAATGGACAAAGAAGATATGGTACATATAGACAATGGAATATTACTCAGCCATTAAAAAGAATGAAATACTAATGATGGATCTAGATATTGTCATACCAAGTGAAGTACGTCAGACAGAGAAGGAGAAATATTGTATGACATCCCTTATATATGGAATCTGAAGATACAAATGAGCTTGCTTACAAAACAGAAAGAGACTCACAGACTTAGAGAACAAACTTATGGTTGCCAGGGGAAGGATGAGGAGAAAGGATAGTTAGGGAATTTGGGATAGACATGTACACACTGCTATATTTAAAACGGACAGCCACAGGGACCTATTGTATAGCCCAGGGAACTTTGCTCAATGTTACTTGACAGCCTGGATGGGAGAGGAGTTTGGGGGAGAATGGATACATGTATATGTATGACTGAGTCCCTATTTGCTGTTCACCTGAAGCTATCAAAACATTGTTAATCAGCTACATTCTAATATAAAATTAAAAGTTTATATATATATATAAAAGAAACTCTACAAGTAACAAATGCCAGAGAGGGTGTAAAGAAAAGGGAATCCTTCTACACTGTTGTGTTGGCGGGAATGTAAGTTGGTGCAGCCACTTTGGAGAACAGTATGAAGGTTCCTTAAAAAACTAAAAACAGAGCTACCATATGATCCAGCAATCCCACTCCTGAGCATATATATGGAAAAGATGAAATCTCCAATTAGAAAAGATACATGCACACAAATGTTTATTGAAGCACTATTTACTGCACACACACACACACACACACACACACACACTGGACTATTAGCAATAAAAATAATGAAATATTGCCATTTGCAGCAACATGGATAGACCTAGAGACCATACTAAGTGAAGTAAGTCAGACAGAGAAAGACAAATACCATATGATATTGCTCATATGTACAATCTAATTGTAAAAATGACACAAACTTATTTAAAAAAACAGAAAGACTCAGAGACATAGAAAACAAACTTATGTTTACAAAAGGGTATAGAGAAGGGGGGAGGGATAAATTGGGAGCTTGCAATTAACAGATACACTGTACTATATATAAAATAGATAATCAAGAAGGACCTACTGTATAGCACAGGGAACTATATTTGATATCTTATAATAACCTATAATGGAAAAGAATCTGAAAAAGAATATATATATGACTGAATAACTTTGCTGGACACCTAAGTTCAGTTCAGTCGCTCAGTCATGTCCGACTCTTTGTGACCCCGTGGACTGTAGCACGCTAGGCCTCCCTGTCCATCAACAATGCCTGAAGTTTACTCAAACTCACGTCCATCAGGTCAGTGATGCCATCCAACCATCTCATCCTCTGTCGTTCCCTTTTCCTCCCGTCTTCAATCTTTCCCAGCATCAGGGTCTTATCAAATGAGTCAGTTCTTCGCATCAGGTGGCCAAAGTATTGGGGTTTCAGCTTCATCATCAGTTCTTCCAATGAATATTTAGGACTGATTTCCTTTAGGATGGACTGGTTGGATCTCCTTGCAGTCCAAGGAACTCTCAAGAGTCTTCTATAACACCACAGTTCAAAAGCATCTCTTCTTTGGCGCTCAGCTTTCCTTATAGTCCAACTCTCACATCCATACATGACCACTGGAAAAACCATAGTCTTGACTAGATGGATCTTTGTTAGCAAAGTAATGTCTCTGGTTTTTAAGATGTTGTCTTGGTTGGTCATAACTTTTCTTCCAAGGAGTAAGTGTCTTTTAATTTTAAGCCAGCAGTCACCATCTGCAGTGATTTTCAAGCCCCCCAAAATAAAGTCTGTCACTGTTTCCACTGTTTCCCCATCTATTTGCCATGAAGTGATGGGACAAGATGCCTTGATCTTCATTTTCTGAATGTTGAGCTTTAAGCCAACTTTTTCACTCTCCTCTTTCACTTTCATCAAGAGGCTCTTCAGTTCTTCTTCGCTTTGTGCCATAAGGGTGGTGTCATCTGCATATCTGAGGTTATTGATATTTCTCCTGGCAATCTTGATTCCAGCTTGTGCTTCACCCAGCCCAGCATTTCTCATGAATGTACTCTGCATATAAGTTAAATAAGCAGGGTGACAATATACAGCCTTGATGTACTCCTTTCCCTATTTGGAACGAGTCTGTTGTTCCATGTTCAGTTCTAACTGTTGCTTCCTGACCTGCATACAGGTTTCTCAAGAGGCAGGTCAGGCAGTCTGGTATTCTTATCACTTGAAGAATTTTGCAGTTTATTGTGATCCACACAGTCAAAGGCTTTAGCATAATCAATAAAGCAGAAATAGATGTTTTTCTGGAACTCTCTTGTGTTTTTGATAATTCAACAGATGTTGACAATTAGATCTCTGGTTCCTCTGCTTGAACATTTGGAAGTTCATGGTTCACATACTGTTGACACCTGGCTTGGAGAATTTTGAGCATTACTTTGCTAGTGTGTGAGATGAGAGCAATTGTGTGGTAGTTTGAGCATTCTTTGGCATTGCCTTTCTTTGGGATTGGAATGAAAACTGACCTTTTCCAGTCCTGTGGCTACTGCTGAGTTTTCCAAATTTGCTGACATATTGAGTGTAGCACTTTCACAGCATCATCTTTTAGGATTTGAAATAGCTCAACTGGAATTCCATCACATCTGCTAGCTTTGTTCATAGTGATGCTTCCTAAGGCCCACTTGACTTCACATTCCAGGATGTCTGGCTCTAGGTAAGTGATCACACCATCATGATTATCTGGGTCGTGAAGATCTCTTTTGTATAGTTCTGTGTATTCTTGCCACCTCTTCTTAGTATCTTCTGCTTTTGTTAGGTCCATACCATTTCTGTCCTTTATTCAGCCCATCTTTACATGAAATGTTCCCTTGGTATCTCTAATTTTCTTAAAGAGATCTCTAGTCTTTCCCATTCTATTGTTTTCCTCTATTTCTTTGCACTGGTCACTAAGGAAGGCTTTCTTATCTCTCCTTGCTATTCTTTGGAACTCTGCATTCAAATAGGCATATCTTTCCTTTTGTCCTTTGCTTTTTGCCTCTCTTCCTTTCAAAGCTATTTCTAAGGCCTCCTCAGACAGCTATTTTGCTCTTTTGCATTTCTTTTTCTTGGGGATAGTCTTGATCCCTGTCTCCTGTACAATGTCATGAACCTCTGCCCATAGCTCATCAGGCACTCTATCAGATATAATCCCTTTAATCTATTTCTCACTTCCACTGTATAACCATAAGGGATCTGATTTAGGTCATACCTGAATGGTCTAGTGGTTTTCCATACTTTCTTCAATTTAAGTCTGAATTTTGTAGTAAGGAGTTCATAATCTGAGCCACAGGCAGCTCCCAGTCTTGTTTTTGCTGACTGTATAGAGCTTCTCTATCTTTGGCTGGAAAGAATATAATCAATCTGATTTTGATATTGACCATCTGGTAATGTGAATGTGTAGTGTCTTCTCTTGCATTGTTGGAAGAGGGTATTTGCTATGACTAGTGTGTTCTCTCGGAGATGGAAATGGCAACCCACTCCAGTATTCTTGCCTGGAGAATCCCAGGGATGGGGGAGCCTGGTGGGCTACAGTCCATGGGGTCGCACAGAGTCAGACACGACTGAAGGGACATAGTGGCAGCAGCAGCAGTGCGTTCTCTTGGCAAAACTCTATTAGCCTTTGCCCTGCTTCATTCTGTACTCCAAGGCCAAATTTGCCTGTTCCTCCAGGTGTTTCTTGACTTCCTACTTTTGCATTCCATTCCCCTATAATGAAAAGAACATCTTTTTTGGGTATTAGTTCTAGAAGGTCTCGTAGGTCTTCAGAGAATCATCCAACTTCAGCTTCTTGAGCATTACTGGTCAGGGCATACATAGACTTGGATTACTGTGATATTGAATGGTTTGCCTTGGAAATGAATAGAGATCATTCTGTTGTTTTTGAGATTGCATCTAAGTACTACATTTCGGACTCTTTTGTTGACTATGATGGCTACTCCATTTCTTCTAAGGGATTCTTGCCCACTGTAGTAGATATAATGGTCATCTGAGTTAAATTCACCCATTCCAGTCTATTTTAGTTCACTGATTCCTAAAATGTCAACATTCATTCTTGCCATCTCCTGTTTGACTCCATCCAATTTGCCTTGATTCATGGACTTAACATTCCAGGTTCCTATGCAATATTGCTCTTTACAGCATCAGACTTTGCTTCTATCACCAGTTACATCCACAACTGGGTGTTGTTTGTTTTTCTTTGACTCCATCCTTTCATTCTTTCTGGAGTTATTTATCCACTGATCTCCAGTAGCATATTGGACACCTATCGACCTGGGGAGTTTATCTTTCAGTGTCCTATCTTTTTGCCTTTTCATCCTGTTCAACCTAATAAATCAACTAAATTAACTATACTTCAATTAAAAAATATTACATGCTCTCTAGAGAGTTGTTATGAAGCTCAAATAAAATAACATAGGCCAAAAAAGAGATATATATTGTTTGAGATTTAGAAGGCAGAATTAAAGGAGCTGCCTTCTTCATTTTTCCTTGAAAGGTTCATGTAGGACAGGAGGCTCTGCTACAGCTCAGTTTAGCTTCTCTGTGAGCTCCAAGGATGGGTATGGGGCCAGAGTTCTTCCAGCTTCTCCTTCAACTTCTCTGACTCTTAGGCCAGAGGAATGTTTAGCTGCTTGATGATGAGTACCAGCTTCTCCTGAAGGGCAGCCCCGTTGTCAAAGTTGGAATCTTAAGGCAGTGAGAAATCACCCTAGGTTCTAGTAAGTTCTCATTAGCTCAAGCTCAGTTTTGCAGATTCCACTTTCTCGTTGCTTCTCCACTATCTTCACTTTTGACTGACTTCTCTGCAGACTTCAAGCTCCAGACAGAAAAATACACAGACTGTTTAATCTGCTCCCCACCAAAATCATGGAAAGCAGAATATCTTTGTGAAATCCCTTGTCATCTGACTATTCCCACCTTTCTGTTTTTCTCTGCTCTCCCTTCTGGGGTTTCTGATCTTATTAAACACTGATAGAAACACAGGCATATATACTGAGAAGTATAAGAAGAAACAGAGGTGAATGAGTAATTTTTCCTCAAAAGGGAAGAATAGTCAGGGTAAGCGAATGGGAAGATTTCATTAAGAAAAATATTTGAGGTGGGCTAAGTGCAGTCCATGGGGTCATGAAGAGTCGGACATGACTGAGCGACTTCACTTTCACTTTTCAGTTTCATGCATTGGAGAAGGCAATGGCAACCCACTCCAGTGTTCTTGCCTGGAGAATCCCAGGGACGGGGGAGCCTGGTGGGCTGCCATCTATGGGGTCGCACAGAGTCGGACACGACTGAAGTGACTTAGCAGCAGTAGCAGCAGAAGAATGAATGGGAGTTTGTTAAGTGAAAACTAGGGAGAAATTGATTCTATCAGACAGGAAATACCATTGATAAAAACACAAAGTTGGGAATCATAGAGCTTATTAGGGTGATGATGAGATAATAATATTTGAGTGTGGGTTGCTGGGAAGCAGAGGGAGAGATATGATAGCAGAAAGAGAGGGAGGGGATGAGCAGAAAAAAAGGTAAATCAAATTTTGAAGAACTATACAGCAGAGATATAGGGGAGGTATTAACAAAGTTCAATGAGAAAATGAAATAATAAGGTCTCATACATATAAACTATTTAGTCAAATACACTAAACTTCTTAAGGGACATAAATTCTGTTTGCCTTCCTCACCACCCTTTATGTTCAATAAAGTCTCAATAAATATTTTATGATGATGTAACTCCTTATGTTTACTTATTCAAATACCACCATCCAGCTTCCTTCTCAATAAAAATACTCTGAAAAGTAGAAAGTGATATTTAGCTCCATAAAGCAATGTGTCCATAATGGATACCTATTTGAAATAATTTCAAATGTATATGAAATGGCATAGACCTGTGGTTCCCAAATTGTGTGTCAAGGTGTCACAGGGCAGCACAGTAAACTTACAGGCACACCATAGTATAGTTTAAAATTTCAAGGTAAACTCAGTAACACCTGTGGACTACCAGGCAGACTACATTCATTTTGACAATGTTGTATCTTTGCAAAGCTGGCATTCTGGTAACTGTGATAAAAAGCAAGGGCTGTGCAAAAATCAAGGTGAAACAGGAGATGCCCATTGTAGTGTCTGACTGGATTCTAAGGTTTGAAAAGTTGTACAGTGACCAACAAATACATATATCCCATTGGTAAATAATTGTGATTATTTGAAGTTATTTTTTAATTTGTATTATAAAGTATAAATATTATTCCAAACAGCTACTAAGTTGTTAGGATATTAATACTTATTAAGTTCTTTGGACCAACTGCTTAGTAAATGGAATTAAGTTTTTGGGAGTGGGAGGGCTAGGGAGCCATGAAAAATTACTGAGAAACTAAGGGTGCCATGAGCCAAGAAAAGTTAGGAACCTCTCTTTACAAAGGCTTTCAACTTTCTAATAAGGAAGTGGGAGCAATGAGTGTACCCATTTCTGGAGATAAATATAACTCACTTCAGACTCTTTTGGACTTTTATAGAAATGCCTTGCACAAAATAAAAACCAATGGAAAATTTTAAAAAGGCTACAAAACTGCAAAATATGTGTGGTATAAGACAAAGTTAGGGTGAACATTTCAAACTGATCCTTGTAGGATTCAACACTTGGCCTAAAGTTGCTATTGTATTCCATAATTGCAGCATCCTATAGGGGCATGAATATTTCTCTGCTTGCCTAGCTTTTGATAGTAACTCTAGCTGTGAGCCCCTTATGTCACATTTTCCTTGGAGCAGAAGCCATGTGGAGAAGGAATATAGAGGATTTCAACAATTCAGTGCACTGATTTTCTACATTGGCAAAGTGAAGCACATTACTGAAAAACTGCAAGTAACCAAAGCAGCTGTTCGACTTCCCATCTGATACAAGAAGAGAGAGAGGAGAGAGTCTGCATGACCATTTCCTACACTAAGAAATAATGACTGCATTTCTAGTCTTTTGCCTTCTGATAAGCATGAACCTTCTGTTCATCATGACTGGAATTCCAGATATCTCTTATTTTCAATAATGTTGTTAGTTTCTATATGAGTAATGATGCTTATTTGCATTAGTTTTCTTATGTTTGCATTTCTTGATTGTGACACTTGAAGGGGGTGGAAGGAAGCTGTCAATTTTTAATGATATTCTACTATAATAAAAAGAATACCTATTTGCTTACTATGTGCCAGGCAGTTTTCTAAGTATATTATAAACATAGGTATTTAATCTTAATTGCAACACTGTGGTATGAGTATTATTTTTATCCCTGTTTTATGGACAAGGAAACTGAGGTATAGAAAGTTTATGGAGTTTTACCAAGGTGACTCATCCAGTAGATGACAGAACTAGTTTTATTTCACAGTTGACTGATACCTGGATCATCATCTCAACTATTATGCTAAATTGATTCCCCACTGTGCCAGAATTTGGTAAACATTTTAAGAAAGTTATGTTGTTTAAGCCTCACAATATTCCAGAGGTTCAGAGATGCAAAGTAACGTCTCAAGAGCTTCGGGATAGTCAAATGGTCAATTCAAAGTTCTGTCTCCCAATTCTGTGCCGTTTTGCCTCTATCAGTAGTTTCTGAAATGGCGTGAGTTAAACCATAAGAAGACACCAATATTTGTTAATTTTTACTTCAAAATCACAAGTTCATATGGTTCTGCTTTCAACAACATGATCCATGGAGACCAGCAGAGACACAATATTAGAAATCCTATTAATGTCCACTTCTAACTTCAGTTCAGTTCGCTCAGTGGGGTCTGACTCTTTGTGACCCCATGAATTGCAGCACGCCAGGCCTCCCTGTCCATCACCAACTCCCGGAGTTTACTCAGACTCATGCCCATCAAGTCGGTGATGCCATCCAGCCATCTCATCCTCTGTCATCCCCTTCTCCTCCTCCCAGCATCAGGGTCTTTTCCAATGAGTCAACTCTTCGCATCAGGGGGCCAAAGTATTGGAGTTTCAGCTTCAGCATCAGTCCTTCCAATGAACACCCAGGACTGATCTCATTTACGATGGACTGGATGGATCTCCTTGCAGTCCAAGGGACTCTCAAGAGTCTTCTCCAACACCACAGTTCAAAAGCATCAATTTTTCAGTGCTCAGCTTTCTTCACAGTTCAACTCTCACATCCATACCTGACCACTGGAAAAACCATAGTCTTGACCAGACGGACCTTTGTTGGCAAAGTAATGTCTCTGCTTTTTAATATGCTATCTATGTTGGTCATAACTTTCCTTCCAAGGAGTAAGCGTCTTTTAATTTCATGGCTGCAGTCACCATCTGCAGTGATTTTGGAGCCCCAAAAAATAAAGTCTGACACTGTTTCCACTGTCTCTCCATTTCCCATGAGGTGATGGGACCAGATGCCATGATCTTAGTTTTCTGAATGTTGAGCTTTAAGCCAACTTTTCACTCTCCTCTTTCACTTTCATCAAGAGGCTCTTCAGTTCTTCTTCACTCTCTGCCATAAGGATGGTGTCATCTGCATATCTAAGGTTATTGATATTTCTCCCAGCAATCTTGATTCCAGCCCATGCTTCTTCCAGCCCAGTGTTCCTCATGATGTACTCTGCATATAAGTTAAATAAGCAGGGTGACAATATACAGCCTTGAGGTACTCCTTTTCCTATTTGGAACCAGTCTGTTGTTCCATGTCCAGTTCTAACTGTTGCTTCCTGACCTGCATACAGGTTTCTCAAGAGGCAGGTCATGTGGTCTGGTATTCTCATCTCTTTCAGAATTTTGTACAGTTTATTGTGATCCACACAGTCAAAGGCTTTAGCATAGTCAATAAAGCAGAAATAGATGTTTTTTCTGGAACTCTCTTGAATTTTCAATGATCCAGCAGATATTGGCAATTTGATCTCTGGTTCCTCTGCCTTTTCTAAAACCAGCTTGAACATCTGGAAGTTCACGGTTCACGTATTGCTGAAGCCTGGCCTGGAGAATTTTGAGCATTACTTTACTAGCGTGTGAGATGAGTGCAACTGTGTGGTAGTTTGAGCATTCTTTGGGATTGCCTTTCTTAGGGACTGGAATGAAAACTGACCCTTTCCAGTCCTGTGACCACTGCTGAGTTTTCCAAATTTGCTGGCATATTGAGTGTAGCACTTTTACAGCATCATCTTTCAGGATTTGAAATAGCTCAACTGGAATTCCATCACATCCACTAGCTTTGTTCGTAGTGATGCTTTCTAAGGCCCACTTGACTTCACATTCCAGGATGTCTGGCTCTAAGTCAGTGATCACACCATGGGGATTATCTGGGTCATGAAGATCTGTTTTTTACAGTTCTTCTGTGTATTCTTGCCACCTCTTCTTAATATCTTCTGCTTCTGTTAGGTCCATACCATTTCTGTCCTTTATCGAACCCATCTTTGCCTGAAATGTTCCCTTGCTATCTCTAATTTTCTTGAAGAGATTTCTAGTCTTTCCCATTCTGTTGTTTTCCTCTATTTCTTTGCATTGATTGCTGAGGAAGGCTTTCTTATCTCTCCTTGCTATTCTTTGGAACTCTGCATTCAAATGGGAATATCTTTCCTTTTCTCCTTTGCTTTTCGCTTCTCTTCTTTTCACAGCTATTTGTAAGGCCTCCTCAGACAACCATTTTGCCTTTTTGCATTTCTTTTCCATGGGTATGGTCTTGATCCCTGTCTCCTGTACAATGTCATGAACCTCTGTCCATAGTTCATCAGGCTCTCTGTCTATCAGATCTAGTCCCTTAAGTCTATTTCTCACTTCCACTGTACAGTCATAAGGAATTTGATTTAGGTCATACCTGAATGGTCTAGTGGTTTTCCCTACTTTTTTCAGTTTAAGTCTGAATTTGGCAATAAGGAGTTCATGATCTGAGCCACAGTCAGCTCTCAATCTTGTTTTTGCTGACTGTATAGAGCTTCTCCATCTTTGGCTGCAAAGAATATAATCAATCTGATTTCAGTGTTGACCATCTGGTGATGTCCATGTGTAGAGTCTTCTTTTGTGTTGTTGGAAGAGGGTGTTTGCTATGACCAGTGCGTTCTCTTGGCAAAACTCTATTAGCCTTTGCCCTGCTTCATTCCATACTCCAAGGCCAAATTTGCCTGTTACTCCAGGTGTTTCTTGACTTCCTACTTTTGCATTCCAGTCCCCTATAATGAAAAGGACATCTTTTTTGGGTGTTAGTTCTAAAAGGTCTTGTAGGTCTTCATAACTTAAAATGAGTAAATTCAGCTTTATGAAGTTTTTATTTTTTTTTATTGATAACATGACCTTCTTGCAAGTCAGAGTGTCCTGCCCAGAGAGTGAGGTCCCTGAGGGATGAGTTGTAGTTCTACATTGTAGAAAAGTGGAGAGAGGCAATTACATTACTTTCTACACCTTGTGTCTTTCAGTGATGTATTCAACTTTTCATGTTATTGTATATTACCAATATGATTAATTACCTAAACTATTGTCTTTAAATAACAAAACATTTACAATACTTTTGTAGTGAGGTGGAAAACGACCATGAAATTTACTAGTGACATTTTCAGGAATATTGAGGGGCTTCCCTGGTGACTCAGACTGTAAAGAATCTGCAAGAAATGCATGAGACCTGGGTTCTATCCCTGATAGAAAATCCCCTGGGAAAATCCCTTGGAGGCGGGCATGGCAATCCACTCCAGTATTCTTGCTTAGAGAATCCCCAACAACAGAGGATCCTGGCGGGCTACAGCCCATGGGGGTGGCAAAGAGTCGGACAGGACTGAGTGACTAAGCACAGCACAGGTTGTTCAGGCCATCCTCTGAATGAAAATAAACTAAAGATGTCAAAGTGCTGTTAAGAGAATACAAAATTACTGAACAAAAATCTAAGGGTACATGGGAATCCAGAGTGACAGACACAACACTGAATTTTCTTTTATTCAAGGCATTTATCAGTACCAGCTAACTTGAGTTTTCTTTAAATGACTCAATAGGGAAAAGGGGGTAGAAACCACAAATTCTGGTGCCCATTTTTGCTGGGAATTACAGTGAACATTCTTTCTATATTGAACTGGGACCATTTTACTGAGGGTAAGAGTAAATCTGCTTCCCCCATGCCAGTCCCACAACTGTTGACTCCCCCGTCCCTCACTTCAGAATTTTAAGGACATGATTTCACTATCTTCTGACTTGTGCTTTTTTTATGAGCAGTCAGCTGTCATTTATATATTTGTTCACCCGTACTTTTTCTCTGGCTGCTTTCAAGATCTTATCATGATTTCTAATTTTGAATAATTTCACTATGAAGTACACTGGTGTTTAATATTTCTTATCCTTGATGTTCATTGAGATCCTTCGATCTGTGGTTTATAGTTTTTCTGCTGTTAATCAAATTTGGAAGAATTTTGTGTGTTACTTTTTAAAATGTTTCTCCCATCCACTTCCCTCATCTTTGTGGACTCCAGTTACACACATATTTGGCCACCTGTAGTTGTCCATAGCTCACTGATGCTCTGTGTATTTTTTTTTCAGTCCTTTTCCTCTATGTGTTTAATTTTGGATAGTGTCTACTGCTAAGTCTTCAAGATTACTGATCTATTCTCCTGCATCAAGTGCTTAATCTGCTATTAATTCCATCTAATGTATTTTTCACCTAAAAATCATTTTTTCATCTCTAGATGTTCAATTTTAGAGTTTTTAAAATATATTCCATTTCTCTCCTTAACATGCTAAAGCTCTGCTCTACCTTAACATATGCAATATAGTTATCATCATTTTAAATGTCCTTGTCTACCAATTCTGTCATCATTGTAATTTCTGTTTCCTGTTTCCAATGGTTGATTTTTCTCATTATGAGATACATTTTTTTCTGATTTTTTGCAAGTCTAATAATTTTTTTATTGGATACAGACATTGTACTTTTACCTTTTTGTGAGCTGGAAGAAGGTAAATATTCTTGAAGTTTGTTTTTTCTGGAGCATAGTTAAATTACATCAAAAGGGTTTTATTAAATTTTATTTCAAAACTTTGTTAGGTAAAACCAGACAACTGTTAATTCTGGGGCTAATTTTCGTCCCCTAAAAAGGTACTAATTAATCTTGAACACTCTACCTGATGCCTTAGAAATAAGGTTTTTCTACTGTTCTGGTGGCACATGAACTATTCTGGGCCTTGATGGCCCTTTCCCTGGCCTTAGGTATTTTTTCACACAAATATATGTGCACCTGTGTTCAGGTGATGACTGGGGGTCGTCTGTATGTCTGACCCTCTGTAGGTCTCTGGAGCTCTCTTCAGCAGTTACCTCCTACTACTCAACCCTGCAAACTCTAAACACCTTGACCTCCCTACATTTGCAGGGCACTCAAAGCTGGTGCTCTGGGACAATCCAGAGGGATGGGGTGGGGAGGGAGGTAGGAGGGGGTTTCAGGATGGGGGGACACATGTGTACCCATGACTGATTCATGTTGATGTATGGCAAAAACCACCACAATACTGTAAAGTAATTAACATCCAATTAAAATAAATAAATTGATTTTTTTAAAAATTAAAAAAACAAAAACAAAAACATTGTCTTCTCAACTAATAAAGAACAGAGGCTCTGTTTGGGTTGCACCTCTCCACACTGAGGCCTTGAAACTTTCTCGAGGCAGTGAGTTTGGACTCTCTCATTTATTTCCCTTCCCTCAGAGATTGCCTTGCTGAGCTTTCTGTACCACAATGTCTGAAAACTGTTGTTTGACATATTTGTTCAGTAATTTAGATGTTGAAGTAGGGAGGGTAAATTGCCCATAAGCATAAGCTTAAATATACTTATATTTTCTTAAAACTCATAATTTTGAAAATATCAACAAGGAACAGATAACCTATTAAAAAAAAACCTAACAGGTTACAGATAATAATCAAGTATGCGTCCTAGTAAAGAAAAATAGTATAACCAAGTTTAAGAAGTGCATGAACAAGTTCCCAGCACACACGACCAAAGAGAAAATTAGCAAACTGTTAGTAATTCAGAAGAAATTATAGATGCAGGATCCATTTGCAGGACAGAGTTTCTATTTATGTGTAAAATATGAAAAAAGAAGGGCATGGAAAGTTGTGTATGTAAGTTTAACATCTATTTAATCACAATGACAAGAAGAGAGAAGGAAAAGAATGTGGCATAGGCATTACATGAAAATTTAAAGACTGAAAAAAATTCCAGAACAGAATGAAGACATCATTCCACAGACTTAAGACTGATGAGTTTCTCAAGGGATAAATACTGAAATTCACAATTAGACACATCAGAGTAGAAATGCAGAACTATAAAGACAAAGGGGAAATATTAAGAGCCACATATTAAAAGTGAAAGTTACTCAGTCGTGTCCGAGGTCCATGGAATTCTCCAGGCCAGAATACTGGACTGGGTAGCCTTTCGCCTCTCCAGGGGATCTTCCCAACCCGGGATTGAACCCAGGTCTCCTGCGTTGCAGGTGAATTCTTTACCAGCTGAAGCCACAGTGACGCCCCAACATATTAAAAGGACCATCAAATGGTCCAAAAGAATGACTTCTATAGAAAAAACAGAGACAAGAAAATATTTTCAGTATTAAGAGAATTATATCCAGAGAAAATAACTTTTAAGAATGAGGGTTAAATAAAGGCATTTTCAAACCAAAACAATAAAACAAATAAATAAATACACATGGGAGAGTTTATCAACAGCAGATCCTAATTTCCTAGATAGATTCTAAGAAAATTACTTCAAAGCATAGAAATGTAACCATAGAGATAGTTCTAAGATATAAATAATGAAAACTGCAAAAAGTGGTAAATGTGTGGTTAAATGATAAATGGTGACTAAATAAAGTCATAATAAATAACTATGTCTATGTCTCATATAAATACAAATTAGAACTAAAATACAGGCAAATAACATGTTAGGAAGGGTATTAGTGTAACTAAGTTGTTTTATACTACAGAAATTTTCTAGAAGGAAGGTAAAAAGCAATGATCTATTTCACAATTTGATGCAATTAGTATATTACTGTCATTTCTAGGGTAACAAATAATAGAACAGAAGCACACTGCATAATTCTCAAGTGATTAACTCTGTGGGAGAATGTGAGGGTGGGATATTTCAAAAGAACAGCATGTATACTATCTATGGTGAAACAGATCACCAGCCCAGGTGGGATGCATGAGACAAGTGCTCGGGCCTGGTGCACTGGGAAGACCCAGAGGAATCGGGTGGAGAGGGAGGTGGGAGGGGGGATTGGGATGGGGAATACGTGTAAATCTATGGCTGATTCATATCAATGTATGACAAAACCCACTGAAATGTTGTGAAGTAATTAGCCTCCAACTAATAAAAAAAAATAAAATAAAATAAAATAAAAGAAAAGCAAGGAAAAATAAAGATATCAACACACATCCCCAAAAGATAATGAGAGAGAAACAAATGAAAAATAGGTGGGAAAGATATAAGGTACAAAAAAGATAGGTATATCCAATCCCATCTACCAAAATTTACATTGAATTAGATATACTAGCTGCACTACTTAAAAAGACAAAGATTGTCAGACAAGAAAAAGTGACTGAACTCAATCATATGTTTCTTAAAATAATTCATCTAAACAAGTTTTTGAAAGGTTGAAAATAAAATAATAAAAAATAAATTAGCATGTAAATACCAAATTCAAGAAACCCTATTATCTGTATTAATATTGTATGAAAGATTTTTAAAGTAAAGTCATATTCCATTAAGGGTCACATCTTTATATTAAAAGAAGTATTCATGACAAAATTATAAAAATAATTTTGTATATACTTAATAATATATTCAAAACATATAAAGCAAAAATCAACAGGCAAGAGAAAATAAGCAAGAACACAATCACAGTGAAAAATTTTAAAATGTATTTGTCAAAAAATCATAAAGAGAAAAACACCAAGAGCATAGACAATTAGGAATAACAAATTTGAACTAATGGAAATATATAGCACTTATACTCAATAGCTACAGAACATTCATTCTTTTCAAACACAAATAAAAAACATTTTTTAAAAACTGAACATTTTGTTCCCTAATTTTTTTCATCAGTTTTAAAGGTTTGACACCACACAAGGCATGCAATTAAACAAGAGATCTTTAATAACAGTTACCACAACAAAACCAAAATATTGCCATATGTTCTAAATCCACTAATCCAAGAAGAAAACTATAACTGAATTTAGAAAATATTTTGAGGTAACGATAATTAACAGTTTAAACCAAACCAGGCAAGATGAACTGAAGATGTGAAAGATATAATTTTTTTTTCTTTCTTTTTTTTTTTATTAGTTGGAGGCTAATTACTTCACAACATTTCAGTGGGTTTTGTCATACACTGATACGAATTAGCCATAGAGTTACACGTATTCCCCATCCTGATCCCCCCTCCCACCTCCCTCTCCACCCGATTCCTCTGGGTCTTTTATAAAAGATTATTAATGAATGAGACATATATACAAAGAATTTAGAGAACAGCAAAATGAACTCAAAGAAAACATGAAAAAAAGAGGAAAAGAAAATGATGGAACAGAAAACACACATAAAACACAGTATCAGTGAAATTAAAGTTTGGTTCTTAAACTGGCAAAGCTCTGGAAAGCTTGACCAAGGAAACAAGAGATCAGGCAAAAATATCTATCCAAATCACACTTTATCCCTTCAAGATAAAGGCAAAGTATTAACAATATATAAGAAAACAACTATTTTTTTGAGAAAAAAATATAGTATAGAGAGATTATTTTGATAATGAATATTTGGAAAATATTCCCTTTGATACATGTGGGGAGTTGCTTACAATTAAGTTACCTATAAAAATATTCATATCTCCATGCTTTAAAAATTTTCAGCAGAAACTTCGACTATTTGGTAGAATTTAAAACAGTATTATGGTCAATAAGTGGAAACTAATATTTTGATTTCACAAGCACAACCAATGATCTCATTTGCGTTTCAACAATTTTGTGAAATGTATTTTTCTGTTCAGTACATGGCAATGCCATCTCCCCCTTCCTCTCCATTATGACAACCAAAAATATTCCCAGATATTGCTGGATGTCCACAAGGGACAAAACCACCCCTAGCTGAGAACCACCAAACTATAATAATGTTGATTTCAGCACTGTTTCTAAAAATTAAAAATAATATAAACATTCCCCAACAGAAATGGATTAACAAATTATTACAAATTCACAAAGTGGCAGACCATTCAGTCTTTAAAAAATAATTTACAGAGAATATGCAGTGATGAGGAAGATGTTTCCCATATAATGTTACATAACATTATTTTTTATAAAGTGTGTGTATCTACTGAAAAACAAAACTTTATGGGCAAACGTAAACAGTACTCTCTTTAGGTGGTGAAGTCAAAATGATATTTTTTTTGCTTTGTTTGTCTATATCTTAAAAAATTCTGCAAGAATGGTACACTGCTTTTATAGTAATAATACAATGTTATGTTATTGTCTTTTAAAATCATAACTTGAAAGGTAATTGCCCAAAAATATGATCAGAGAAAGAGCTGCTTTGATGTAAGGATATCAATTTGCAGTTCCAATCAAATCATATTAACAAGATAGCTGCTCACAGTATCTAATCATCAGTTCAGTTCAGTCACTCAGTCATGTCTGAATCTTTGCGACCCCATGGACTGCAGCATGCCAGGCCTCCCTGTCCATCACCAACTCCTGGAGTTCACTCAAACTCATGTCCACTGAGTCAGTGATGCCATCCAACCATCTCATCCCCTGTTGTCCCCTTCTCCTCCCGCCTTCAATCTTTCTCAGCATCAGGGTCTTTTCAAATGAGTCAGTTCTTTGCATCAGGTGGCCAAAGTAGTGGAGTTTCAGCTTCAGCATCAGTCCCTCCAATGAATATTCAGGACTGATTTCCTTTAGGATGGACTGATTGGTTCTCCTTGCAGTCCAAGGAACTCTCAAGAGTCTTCTATAACACCACAGTTCAAAAGCATCAATTCTTCGGTGCTCAGCTTTCTTTATGGTCCATCTCTCACATGCACACATGACTACTGGAAAAACCATAGCTTTGACTAGACGGACCTTGTTGGCAAAGTAATGTCTCTGCTTTTTAATATGCTAAGTTGGTTATAACTTTTCTTCCAAGGAGCAAGTGTCTTTTAATTTCATGGCTGCAGTCACCATCTGCAGTGATTTTGGACAAAATGTGATCCGCTGGAGAAGGGAATGGCAAACCACTTCAGTATTCTTGCCTTGAGAACCCTATGAACAGTATCTAATCATAAACTGCCCTTAACTGGAGATGATACTCTGGAAGGTATGAATTTGTAGCGAACCACATCAGGTTACACAGGTTGCCTGCCTCCCTGCTTTCCTGCCTTCCCGCCCATGTTCCTTCCTTCTTTCCTTCCTTTTTTAAAAGAAAAAAAAAAAAAAAAACTATCTAACACCTTATTGTTTCTTTTACATTTTCTTGTTGTTTCTTAAAAATGTAAAGCACAAGAGTCTCATTCACTGGGGTTTTGTTCTCCCAACAGCTAGAAGTGGAAAGATGAGCAAATTGAGAACTTAAAAAAAATTATCAGTAGGTCTATTTTCCCTTGAACCTGAACACCTGTGAAGAGTCCATACTTATACCTAGAACAAGACCAAACCTAACATGGGAAATGAATCAGATAATATCCAGGCTAATTTGCATTTACAGCAAAATTGCTTCCTTGGTTGAAATTCTATTTTTTCCCTGCCTTTCAGACATTTTGCAAATATACATTCATATATTTTCCCTTCTAGATTTTGCAACCAGGGGTTTCCCTGGTGACTCAGTAGTAAAGAATCTACTTGCCAATGGAGGAGACATGGGTCCAATCCCTGATTGGGGAAGATCTCACATGCCTCAGAGCAACTAAGCCCTTGCGTCACAACTACCGAGCCAGTGGTCTAGAGCCTGGGAGTTGCAGCTACTGAAACCCTCATGCCCTGGAGCCCCAAGTTCTGCAACAAGAAAAGTCACTGCAATTGGAAGCCCTCACACTGCAACTAGAGAGAAGCCCCTGCTCTCTTCAACTAGAGAAGGCCAGAGCAGCAATGAAGACAGCACAGTCATAGAAAAATAAATAAACAAATAATTTTTTAAAATAAATGCATTTTGTAGCCAGATCATAAGAGCAGAATCCATTATTCACTCTTGACTGTATTTAGCAATGACTGGATCCGTGTTTCTTTCAAAGGCTCACAATCACTGCTAACTGCATTCTAAGAGCCCTGGTGGGTCTCTTTTAATCATTGTGATTTCTCAGGTGACCATCTTCTGAGCCTTTACTTGCCATAACTTCCTCAAGGTTTGCTTAAATAGCACCAGTTCTAACAGCCCCTCAAGATGACTATGGGCTATTTAATTACAAATGGAAAATTTGAGCCTGTTAGCATGAAGTAAAAAGCAACAATTCCCTCACCTGTATCTCCAAGGGACACACAAATTTTTAAATGTTGTGTGAGAGGCCGCCACATAAATACAATATATGCTGCTTCAAAAGTCACAGCCACCCCCAAAGACACTTAAATCAAACTGCACTAACATCTGGTTTTCTATAAATCAAAACCTTAGACACTATGTTTAAAGACCATTTGCCTTTTAAAAGGAAAACCTTAATGAAGGAAATAGAGTGATTTTTAAAATTGTGGGCTTCATGCGGAAACACTCCCCTGATAACATCCTCATGTTTATTCTTATGGCATATCTTTTCAGCCTAGGATATGCTAACCTATTAGGGATACTTTGTAAATCTCTTTCCTTTGGAGCACTAGCAAGATGACTCTCTTGATAATTAGCAAAAGGTGATAGATCAGGGATTGAACTGGGGTGGACTTACTTTACCTTTATCAGCAATGTGCAAACTTACTTCATTGCTGAAATATCATCACTGTCTACCATAACAAGCTTTATGCATCTTCAAACTGATCATTTAACAAAGTAAAAAAAAAAAAAAAAGAAAGAAAAGAAACAACCAAACTTTTGTCCATGATAGACTCAGACTATGTGGTATGATTATTACTGAAATTTACTGCAACAGACTCGATTTTATTTTCTGCCTACTTTTTTTAAAAAGTGGCCTACCTCTAATGCCTATTAAAAAGTTACAAATTTATTGCTTAAATATTTTTCTATATTTCACCTTCACCTTCGAGAAGCTACCAGGAAAATCTGTAGCTCCATAGTTGTCTTGGTTGTTTATGAGCAGCAACTTGGACACTCTCCTTAGAACAGCACATTTGATAGTGCTTTTAATGGTGGTGGTGAATTATAGAATCCATGAGTAAGGAGGAGAAGAAGATCCCCACTTTGACAGTGTTGTTCCAGACAGAGACATCTAAGGAGTGACAATAGAAAGGTACATGGCAGCTCTGGAGCTATTTCTTGCCCTAGTATAAAACCACTGAATGAATGTGTTAGAAGACTGTTCAGCTTCTTGCTCCATTTTTCTCTTCCGTGGTTCATTTTATTTTCACAGTTTTAGAAAGTTGGGGGACTGAAGACAAAAGGAAAAATGAACGAGAGGCAATGGCATCATAGGTAACAGTGTGTACATTGCTCTCTTTGAATGCACTTCTTGCAAGTGGATGGCTTATTAAACTGATTTCCAAAATTAACTGTGCACACATCATCTGGAGGTGCTGGTAAAATGTACATTCTGATGCTATGAGACTGGAGTGGGGCCTGAGATTCTGCATTCCTAGTAAGCGCCCAAGTGCCGCTGCTTCCCTGGGATTGCCCTTCAAATAGCAAAGCTATAAAGGACTTCAACCCATTAGAGTCTGAATCCTGTGTGTGTGTGTGTGTGTGTTAGTCACTCAGTCATGTCTGACTCTTTGTGGCCCCAAGGACTGTAACCCCACCAGGCTCCTCTGTCCATGGGATTTTCCAGTAAGAATACTGGAGTGGGTTGCCATTCCCTTCTCCAGAGGATCTTCCCAATCCAGGGATCAAACCTGGGTCTCCCACACTGGAGGCAGATTCTTTATCACTGAGCCACTAGGAAAGTCCGAGTCTGAATCCTATCTAATGTCAAACCATTCAGTATAGCATCTGCCCCCCTTATACTGAAAATTAAAAAACAAAATCATAGGCTGAATAAGTCCCAAACCAAGGCAGATTTAACAAATATGCTCTCACCTTTCATTTACAACTCATTTAATTGTAGTAAAAACTTCCAGGGCTAGGGAATATTACCTCCCATTTCCTGGGAGAGGAGAATGAGGAACAGAAGTGTTAAGGAGTCTGCCCAAAGTCACATGCCTGGAGAGTGATGGAACATTTTGCACTGAGGTTTCGTATCTTCTTATCCAGCTTCTTTGTACAGTGTTTTATATGAGTACAAAGGCTTTCATACTCATGAACACGTTTGATCCTCATGATATATGCCCTGTGAGAAAAGTATGATAGACCTTATTATCCTTATTTTGTCGATGGGGAAAGTAAGGCAGGAAAGATTAAACATCATGGCAACGTCCCATGGCTCATTAGCAACAGAACTAGAGCCGTCACTGAGTCCTTCTGATCCCCTATCCTCTTTTCTCTTTTATCATTATCATGCTACTCAAGAGTAATCAATTTGTAAACTAGAAAGAAACAACAACTAGGAATATGCTTCAGAAATTTCCAATAGGAAAAAAAATAGCATTATTTAAGAACTAAACCTATTAAAATCACTTTTGAAGTAGGGGATATGAGCATTCAGCTTTCATTTCACTTTCAAAGTTCTCAAGACATACATTTCCAATGTTTCCTAAATCTATGGTGACATCCCAGGTGGGAGGGTAATGAGGGGGTACAGATCATACCCTTTAGAGATTAAACCTAAATCATTCTTGTGATTACCTTATTTTCACTCTCATACTTCATATTAAAATATGAATTACTTTTCTTGATTTTACAGGTCTATCCTGGGTGGCTGGAAGTAAAACTCTTTTCAAGGGAATCTGCTTCTTTTCTCTTAACAAAAATAATATCCATTTTATTCCATAGATATTTTAATTTCTGTATCTTCAATCTTTCTCTCAACTGCTTCTTTTCTAGCAGTACTTAAACCTAAGCATCTTCTTCCCATGGCCTTAGTGGTAGAGAATCTGCTTGCCAATGCGGAGAAGCAGATTCAATCCTGGGTCGGGAAGATCCCCTGGAGGAGGGCATGGCAACTCAGTCCAGTATTCTTGCCTGGGAAATCCCATGGACAGAGGAGCCTGATGGGCTACAGTTCATGGGGTTGAAACAAGTTGGACACGACCTAGTGACTAAACAATAACAACAACAATCTTCTTCCCATAATTTAAAATAAAAGACTCATTTTAACCTACATGTTATTACATATACCACTCTACTTCTTTCCTTTTCTCCAGAGACAAGCATTTTTAAAGATCTGTCTATACGCACTTATCTCTGCTTCTCTGTTATACGCCTCAGTCCACTATAGTTCCAATTCAGCCCTCATCACTCTACTGAAAGTACTAAAAATTACCCACATATTAGTTAACTCCATCATTGGAAGGACTGATACTGAAGCTGAAGCTCTAATACTTTGGCCACCTGATGCGAACAGCCGACTCATTAGAAAAGATCCTGATGCTGGGTAAGACTGAAGGCAAGAGGAGAAGGGGATGACAGAGGATGAGATGGTTGGATGGTATCACTGACTTAATGGAAATGAGCTTGAGCAAGCTCTGGGAGATGGTGAAGGACAGGGAAGACTGGCATGCTGCAGTCCATGGGGTTGCAAAGAGTCGGACAGGACTGAGTGACTGAACAACAACAACAATGGGCCCGCTTGACTTTCTAGGAGCATTTGATGGGTTTATGGCTCCCTTTCTTTGTAAAATGCTCTCCACTCACCCCTACCCCTAGCTTGTGAAGCCAAGGCTTGTAAAGCTCAGTTTCTTCTAATTTTCATGCTTATTTTATCTCAGCTTCCACTGTAGATCCCCTTTTCTATGTCTGGTCCTCATTAATTTGACAGATAGTTATTGAGCCATACTCTGTTCTTTGTATTATACTAGGTGCTGGGAATAAAATTGTAATTAAAACATATTTAAAACATATGTTGTCTCTACTCTCCTGGAATCTACATTTTAACAGGGAAAGGCCCAATGAGTCAAGAAGTCAGGGAATGCTTCTCCAAGAGAATGATGATTTAACTGAAATCTAAAGGGCTACCCAGGTGGCGCTGTGGTAAAGAATTTGCAAGTCAATGCAGGAGATGCAGGAGATGAGGGTTTTATCCCTGGGTCAGGAAGATCCCCTGAAGTAGTAAATGGCAACCCACTCAAGTATTCTTGCCTAGAAAATTCCATGGACAGAGGAGCCTGGCAGGCTGTAGTCTGTGGGGTCGCAAAGACTTGGACGTGACTGAATACAAGCATGAAAGAGTGAAAAGGAATTGATCAGGCAGTGAGAAAAGGAAAGAACATTTTATGCACAGGAAATATATGCAGAAACGCTTTGCATCATGAGGAGCAAGTGTCATAGGTTTAGGTCGGAAAGGTTGGTAGAAACATGTGAAGGATTTTGCTTTCTTCTGTAGGAAGCACTGAAATGTGGCAGAGGGAAGTGATCAGATCTGCATTTCTGATAGACAAGATCAATCTGGCTATAATATAGTGAAAACTGGAGGATGTAATAGTGGATCTGGGCAGATCTCTGAGAGGCAACCACAGTGATCCAGCCTATAGATGATTGTTTCATGTAGGCTGATGGCAGAAGGTTGAGAGGACAAAGTGCTGGATTAGATAAGAGGAATGGGGAAGACTGAAAAAGCAGCTCTTGGGATAAAATATTTAATTATTTGTGTGGGGGTAGATTGGGGGTTCTAGACAGTTTTGGAGACAAATGGTAGTGCAGGAAGACAGACACCATTTCCATTTCAAGGAAAAAGGACAAAGAATGGTGAGGATAGTGGTAAATTTTAGGTTTCGAGACAGGAAGGTGTCCCTGTCCCAAAATTTTTGTGTTTGACACAAAGAGAGAGGTCAATTTAACTCCTGACATTGAAGAAGATCACAGTGAGGTGGTAAGTTTATTAAAGTATAAAAAGTTGGAAATTACATTTGAAAATAAGGATGGACAAACTTTGGAAAATTCCTGGCCAAGGCTTCTATGTTGGCTCATTGGTAAAGAATCTGCCTGCCAATGCAGGAGACACAGATTAGATTTCTGATCTGGGAAGATCCCACATGCCACTGAGCAACTAAGCTCATGAGCTGCAACTACTGAGCCAGTGCTCTAGAGCCTGGAAGTTGCAACTATGGAGCCCATGTGCTGCAACTACTGAAGCCCCTGTGCACTAGAGCCTGTGCTCTGCAACAAGAGAAGCCACTGAAGTGAGAAACCCGCACACCAAAACTAGAGAGTAGACCCTGCTCGCTGCAACTAGAGAAAAGCCTGCGTGCAGCAACAAAGACACAGTGCAACCAAAAATAAATAAATAGATGAAATTATTCAAAAAAAAAAGAAAAGAAAAATTCCTGGCCAATGTGTTTCTGACTCCAAAGATGAAAGTAAATTCTTCATCAATGAAAATCCTTGTCGTATCATGCAGAAAACCATCGCTCTCTCCATTCTTTTGAAAATTCTAAGTGGATTTTAGGAGAAACACTGGGGTAAAGGAAAATATGATAACAATTTTCTTTCTCTGCTATAATGAGGCCGCCATCCAGGGAAGAATGGCACACACATGCCAAACATTAAAATATTTACATTGATTCAGTGGTCTGGAACTACACAAATACTGAGTTGGCCAAAATGTTCATTCGGGTTTTTCCATAACATCTTAGAGAAAAACCTGAATGAACATTTTGGCCAGCCCAACAGAAGTTACAAAATGTTTGCAAAAATGAATTTTCCTAAGAAGGCAGTTGAACACTACCAGAAGTTAAGTAGATGAGATCTGGCAGAAATTCACAAACACCTCCTTAATAATGAAGGGTAAGTTCTGAAGGTGAGGGGGAGCTCTGGGAATGAGTTTTGCTGCTGAGTTCAATAGCAATCAAAATGTTCCTAGTCAAATCCTGGAAGTCATCGCATGAAAAAAGCATGAGGGCCAGGGGTAGGTGTGACCACATCAGTTATTTGGCATAGGGGCAGGGATGTTTGCTACAAAAAGTGGAGGGCTCTCATACATCATCACACACACAGAAGAATCTATTTAGGGACAACATTCCTCACAACTCATATTTTCTTCTTCTCTCTGGCTGTCAAAGCATTGAAATGTCTGTTATCTACCCTTCCTCTAACATGCTACTTGGCTTCTCATGGCAACTCATTGCAATCTACTGGTCTCCAGGGGTCAAAGAGGTGATGTAGGAGGGATCCGCCCACCTGGCTAGGGAGAAGCAATTGGAATTGCATGGAGAGGTATCAATAAAATTCTAACACTGAATGAAGGGAAAGAGATGGCACATGAAAAGATGCAATGGGAGAACAAAATTTTGAGAGCATTAGTTACAGAAAAACAGAAGCAAAGAGAAAGCATGTGATATTTGTTCAGAGTACTGTTTAAGAAAACATGACTCCCGAAGTAAGAGTTAGGACACAAGATATGGTAAGAAAGAAAGGAAGTGGAAATCAAAAGAATGTTAGATATAAAGCTTAGCAGAGAAATGAAATTATTTAGTGTATTAAAAACCTGTACTGGAAACAGTAACAAGGAAACTTGACTGAAAAATCATTAAGGTGGAAGAAAACTTGAGTATTTTCCATTAAGTAGAGAGGAAATGTAAAGAGATAAAAAAATTATGAGAAATTATAAATGTGGAGGCCAGAGAGAAGAGATTCAGCAATGAAGATAATCATATTCTTGAAGAGCATATCAGAAGAAATGGAACAGAAACAGAAACAAAAGATGTAATAAGAGAAAACTTTTCCTATCAAAACAAAGACTTGGAGTTTTAGATAAAAATGAGAACATAATAAATGTTTGGAAAATTTCCTAAAATACATGATTGTCACAACTTGGAAAAGAAATAAAAATAATATTGACTGCATTTCATTTTAGCTATAATGTTTTGATCTAGTATGTATTGTTATGTATGAACTGGAGCCAAAGCAAACATTCATTGGTTGGTAACACCTAATGATAAAAATGTCTTCATTTTTAAGTATAAACTGATTCCCTGTGTAAACTAAAATGAAAGGGGCAACAACAATTGTAATCTTGCTTATCTTGGCATGATTTATGAATAAGTTAATGAAACAAAAAAGTCCTTTTGGTTGTAAAAGCCTTTTACTATTGTAGTTCAGCTCATATATTTTGGATGAGGCTTTAATCCAGAACTTGACAATGAAGTCATCCTTGCTAATCCATCAACCAACTGAGAAGCTGGCAACAGCAAATAAATAGTGGTTTGAGATGTATAACTAACATAACATGCATCCCTTGGGTACTATATGTATCTAATGGAAGAACATCAAGATATTAAAAAGATTTGCTCAGTAACACAATTAGAGGGAATTAGCCATGTGGGTAACTTTCTTCTTTGTCCTCTATTTCTAACAAAGAGGCCTTGGATCATTGTTTAAGTGCTTCTGCTCAATTAGGCTAGTCTGTGAAGAGGTCAGAAAATAGTATAAAATACTTAGCTTCATTACTCTGGTTAAATTAGGAGTCATTTGGGAAAACTGTCTAAGTACACAGATTTTTTTCAAAAGACAGGTTCTTGATCTTTTCAGCTTTCATTTGGTTACATTGTGGTAAAAATCATCCCCTAATTCTCAGTGTCTTATGTCTAATGTTTGCTTTTCACTTATGTTACATTTGGGCTGTGGTGCAGAGACTTTGCTCCATGTGTCTTCTTCATCCTAGGATCCCTTCTGAAGGATCAGCATCTATATAGAACATGTATTTCTCATTGCAGAGAGGAAAAGAAAGGACTGAAACACACGAAAGTTTTCTTTCTGCTTCTACTTAGTTGTAATGTATAACCAGTTCATTGACACTATATTGGGCAAATCCAGGTATGTGACTAAACCTTACATCCATGGGGAAAGGACATATACCTTTCTCATGGGACATTTTTGAAAACCTCATGGGAATGGGCAGGGATGTATATTCCTCTAATAGACAGGGAGAGAAAATTGGTAAATCCATAACATTTGGCAAAAATAAATGCAAGAATGATTGAAGGCCTGCATAATGAAACAAGAAGAAAAGTGAAAGTGAAAGTCGCTCAGGCGTGTCCGACTCTTTGCAACCCCATGGACTATATAATCCATGGAATTCTCCAGGCTAGAATATTGGAGTGGGTAGCCTTTCCCTTCTCCAGGGGATCTTCCCTACCCAGGGATGGAACCCAGGCCACCTGCATTGCAGGCGGTAAAGAATCCTAAGATCAAACTCTCCTCTACTGAAAAATAATACTTTGGATGAAAAATGCAACTATGTATTTTCTATAGAATGACAAGGGAAAAACAAAGTCAGAAGGATTACAGGGACTGGTAAACCTCTGTTGTGCAAATGTTGGCAAAAAAAAAATTCTATAGAATCAGATAAAATAGAACATATTTTATCATACCAATTAGGCACTGGGGACCAAAGATAAATGATCAACTCATTTGATGTTTAAAAAACATGTACTAAATTCAACATCTGTTTTTGATAATGACTATTAGTAAATTAAGACTAGAAAGATCCCACTACAGCATGATAAAGTTTATATGTCTCAAACCAAGAGCTAACAACATATTAAATATTGAACACAGCCCCAGTCCCACTAAAGTCAGAAACAAGATTAAGGATGTCTTCTGTCTCCACTGTATTGTAATTTTCTTCCAGAATATCTATCCACTGTTAATACATTAAAAGAAAAAATTGAGGTATAAGTACTAGAAAGGTGGGAATGGAATTACTATTTGAAGAAAATATCTGTGTAGAAATTTAAAAGAAACTTCTCAAACTCTTAGAATAACAATAAATCTCAACAAAGCATCTGACTACAAAATAATGGTATGAAATTAATACAACTTCTAGAAAACAATAAAAATTAGTTAAAATATAATAAACAAGTTCCTTTATTAACAATATGGTCTGAGTACCTACCCACTGTATCCACAACCACCTTCTCAAGCAAGCATCCAAAGCCTTGGCCTGCCGAAATGAGGTGATCTTTATTTGTAATCTCTGAACCAACTAGATTCTCTCTATTAACGTGAATATACATAGGGATACAGTCACTAGAACATCTCAGGAGCTGAGACACACAACAGAAAGAAGGAAATTTGTATATGCCAAAAGGCAGAAAGGGAGAGGAAAAGCAGAAATGAAGACTTAAGCAGAGAAGGTGAATTGGAGGAGCTAGGTCACTTATATAGTACACTGGTAGAGCTGCCTTGCCATTCTATTTGGTCAGTAGTCTGTTTCTAGAAGGCCTGATTGGAAAAGCTGGGAATATGTGGAAATAGAACTAAAAACAGAAGGTATTCCGACTGTAGAACCATGTCCTACAACCTGATATTGCCAAACATAGAGACCATTTGCAATAGCAACACAAAATATTAAACACCAAGTGAAATGTCTACCAATAAAAGATCTATTTAAAGAAAATGACCATACTTTATATTCAAGAATAATTGAACAAATGGAGAATTATATATCAAAGCAGAGAAAGTTCAATATTCAAAGATGTCAACTGGACAGAAATTAATTTATGACTTTAAAATGCAATTTTAATCAAAATATCAATGGGATATTTAGAAATGAGACAAAACTGTTTTCAATTTCGTCTGAAAAGTTCTAATAGATGAGCTACTCCCAGGAATATATATTAAAGAAACACTCAGATGCAAGACAGATGCATGGGGATATTAATCATGACATACTTTATAATAGTAAAATCTGAAAATATCTAAATGTGCAAATAGATTATGGTATATCCATATTAAGGGATATAACTAAGACATTACAAAGCTATAAAAATATTCAGTTATATTGGAAAATTTTAATAATATATTTAAAATTAAAATTAAAGAGGTCTATATACAAAGTACACATTAAAAAAACTACCCATTTATTGGGAATATTTATCACTCAAGTATCCCCATGGAAAAGAAATGCAAAAAGGCAAAATGGTTGTCTGAGGAGGCCTTACAAATAGCTGTGAAAAGAGAAGCAAAAAGCAAAGGAGAAAAGGAAAGATATTCCCATTTGAATGCAGAGTTCCAAAGAATAGCCAGGAGAGATAAGAAAGCCTTCCTCGTCCTGGCTATTATAAACAGTGCTGCGATGAACATTGGGGTGCACGTGTCTCTTTCAGATCTGGTTTCCTCGGTGTGTATGCCCAGAAGTGGGATTGCTGTGTCATATGGCAGTTCTATTTCCAGTTTTTTAAGGAATCTCCACACTGTTCTCCATAGTGACTGTACTAGTTTGCATTCCCACCAACAGTGTAAGAGGGTTCCCTTTTCTCCACACCCTCTCCAGCATTTATTGCTTGTAGACTTTTGGATAGCAGCCATCCTGACTGGCGTGTAATGGTACCTCATTGTGGTTTTGATTTGCATTTCTCTGATAATGAGTGATGTTGAGCATCTTTTCATGTGTTTGTTAGCCATCTGTATGTCTTCTTTGGAGAACCGTCTGTTTAGATCTTTGGCCCATTTTTTGATTGGGTCATTTATTTTTCTGGAATTGAGCTGCAGGAGTTGCTTGTATATTTTTGAGATTAATCCTTTGTCTGTTGCTTCATTTGCTATTATTTTCTCCCAATCCGAGGGCTGTCTTTTCACCTTGCTTATAGTTTCCTTTGTTGTGCAAAAGGTTTTAAGTTTCATTAGGTCCCATTTGTTTCTTTTTACTTTTATTTCCAATATTCTGGGAGGTGGTTCATAGAGGATCCTGCTGTGATTTATGTCGGAGAGTGTTTTGCCTATGTTTTCCTCTAGGAGTTTTATAGTTTCTAGTCTTACATTTAGATCTTTAATCCATTTTTCAGTTTATTTTTGTGTATGGTGTTAGAGAGTGTTCTAGTTTCATTCTTTTACAAGTGGTTGACCAGTTTTCCCAGCACCACTTGTTAAAGAGGTTGTCTTTTTTCCATTGTACATCAACACTGTTTATAATAGCCAGGACATGGAAGCAACCTAGATGCCCATCAGCAGACAAATGGATAAGAAAGCTGTGGTACATATACACCATGGAATATTACTCAGCCATTAAAAAGAATTCATTTGAATCAGTTCTAATGAGATGGATGAAACTGGAGCCCATTATACAAAGTGAAGTAAGCCAGAAAGATAAAGACCAATACAGTATACTAACACATACATATGGGATTTAGAAAGATGGTAAAGATAACCCTATATGCAAAACAGAAAAAGAGACACAGATGTACAGAACAGACTTTTGGACTCTGTGGGAGAAGGCGAGGGTGGGATGTTTCAAGAGAACAGCAATGAAACATGTATATTATCTAGGGTGAAACAGATCACCAGCCCAGGCTGGATGCATGAGACAAGTGCTCGGGCCTGGTGCACTGGGAAGACCCAGAGGAATCGGGTGGAGAGGGAGGTGGGAAGGGGGGATCAGGATGGGGAATACATGTAAATCCATGGCTGATTCATGTCAATGTATGACAAAAACCACTACAATATTGTAAAGTAATTAGCCTCCAACTAATAAAAATAAATGGGGGGAAAAAAAACCACAAACAAGAAATGCTGGAAAGGGTATGGAGGAAAGGGAACCTGCCTACACAGTTGGTGGGAATGTAAGCTGGTACAGCCACTATGGAGAATAGTATGGAGGCTCCTGAACTAAAAACAGAGCTACCATATGACCCTGCAATCCCACTCCTGGGTTTATACCTAAGAGAATAATATGATCTGAATGGATACATGCACCCCAGTGTTGACTGCAGCACTCTTTACAACACTCAAGACATGAAAGCAAACCATATGTCCATTGACAGAGGAATGGATTAAGAAGATGTGGTACATATATACAATGGAATATTACTCAGCTATTAAAAATAATTAAATAACGTCATTTACAGCAACATGGATGGACCTAGAGATTGTCATACTGAGTGAAGTAAATCAGAGAAGAAATATCGTATGACATTCCTTATATGTAGAGTCTAAAACTAAATTATACAAATGAACTTAGTGGCAAACAGAAACAAACAGAGAATTTATGGTTCCCAGTGGGGGAAATGGGGAGAGCAGATAGTTAGGGAGTCTGGGATGGACATGTACACATTGCTATATTTTAAGTGGATAACCAACACCTACTGTATAGCACATGGAACTCTGTTCAATGTTATGTGGTAGCCTAGATGGGAGGGGAGTTTAAGGGAGAATGGATACATGTATATATATGGCTGAGTCCCTTTTTTGTTCACCTGAAACTGTCACGACATTGTCTGTTAATTGGCTATATCCCAATACAAAGTAGAGTTAAAAAAAAAGAAAAAGAAAAGAAAGCCTTCCTCGGCAATCAATGCAAAGAAATAGAGGAAAACAACAGAATGGGAAAGACTAGAGATCTCTTCAGGAAAATTAGAGATATCAAGGGAACATTTCACACAAAGATGGGTTTGATAAAGGACAGAAATGGTATGGACCTAACAGAAGCAGAAGATATTAAGAAGAGGTGGCAAGAATATACAGCAGAACTGTACAAAAAAGATCTTCATGACCCAGATGATCACAATGGTGATCACTTTGGCCACCTCATGTGAAGTGTTGACTCATTGGAAAAGATCCCGATGCTGGGAGGGATTGGGGGCAGGAGGAGAAGGGGACGACAGAGGATGAGATGGTTGGATGGCATCACCGACTCGATGGACATGGGTTTGAGTAAACTCCGGGAGTTGGTGATGGACAGGGAGGCCTGGCGTGCTGCGATTCATGGGGTCACAAAGAGTCAGACACGACTGAGAGACTGAACTGAACTGAACTGAACTTACAGTCCAAAGTAATAAGGCTGGTGATTAGATTGCAGGTATTTTTATTTCATAATTTGCATATGTTCAAATTTTCTAAAATGTCTCTAGTGAAAACAGTTTATGATAAAATAATGTTATTATAATGTTACAAAAAAACCAAGTCAGCAGCAAGAGCCTGAAACACAGCCTAGCAAATAGGTAGAGCTGAATGAGTGTTTTAGAATGAATGAATGAATGGCCAAGATAACTCAGAAAAAAAAGACACTTGTGCTGATAGACGGTGAAATTCATGCTACAAATGTAACTTTTTAAATTCACAGTAATTTACCAGAGAAATGAATTCAAATGCAATCAGTTAATTGAAATAAAAGAGCTCAGCAACAAACCCAATATAAAATTAGTATGTGAAACATGTAAAATTTCCAGTAAAAATATTCAGTGTAGGAATGGACTGCTATTTCTAAATTATTCTGAGACACTGGTTAAAATTTAGGGGGAGAAGATAAAAAAGAATTCTATATCCTACATCAGGAAGCACCATAAACAAATTTAGCAGGAAAAGAAAGCTAAAAAATTTTGCAACAGTTTTAACTACCTTAAGGTACACAGGTTTGATTTTTTGGAGGTGGGGGAAGAAAAGAAAAACACACTGCTTATAAAAATTGGTTACTGGTCTATCAGTCTTTGGACATCCGTAAACAACTCACAGTGGAAAAAAAATACAAGTAGGTCATGATAATACATTATGAAATCAAAGGAACACAAGTTGTAAAAATGATACCTAATTTGTGCCTCTGAAAGGTTTTTTTTTTTTTTTTAAATTGGTAACTCTATTATCTAGGGTGAATCATTTATGGGATTAAAATGGCTATACTTTTCTGGGAAGTAACTTGTCTGTGTGTATTAAAAGCTTAAAGTGGGACCTAATGATTCAAGTTCTAGGAATTTGAAAGAATCAAAGAATCAAATCAAGATTTATGGACAAGTGTGTTCATTATGGTGCCACTTATAAGAGCAAAAAAAAGGAAAAAATTGGAAATAACCTTAAATTATTAACACAGGGAATAAACCTAACACATCAATAAATTATTTCTATGATATACACTAGTATAATAACCACATTTTAGAAGAGTATTAACTAGAGTGAACCATGCCTACACTATATTATCAAGTATAATTTTTGGATTATAAAATAATACCTACAATATAAACCATATTTGAGGAAAAAAATTGCATTTTGTGTACCTAAGAAAAATATATGAAAACAACTGGATGCCAAAATGTTACCATTTATTTCTAGCTAGTAGGGCTATGGGGTTTTTTAAATGTTCTCTTTCATTCAATCGTGTCTATGTCAAATTTTCTTTAAATATTATTTACATTATATTTCTCATTTCAGGTAATTTCTACCGTATTCATTTTTTTTTTCATGAAGCATTCTCTTCCCCTTCACACCCTACTTTATTTGATTATGTTTGTTACAGACTGTGTTAAGGCCCATTAAAATCTATCTTCTTTTTAGTTGTAAGCTGCCTAAGTGTGAAGGCTATGCAAAGTCTGTGGCTTGAACTCCATCACTTTGTGTATAAATTGTACATACTCAATAAATATAGGTTGAATGTATGAAGATTACAAAGAACAGGGACTTCATACTCATCATTCTGACACCAAGTAAACTAAAGAAGCTGATCTTTGTGGCTAAGTTGAGTCAGTTTGAGGAAATGTATCACCTTGAATCCTGGAAAAATGGGTTTTCCCTTCATTTATGTTCCCAGAACATCCAGTCCATTCTGCTTTATAAAAATCACCATATTAGTTTGTATGACTGTCTTTCTTGAGTCTGTGACTTCTTACCTATCTTATATGTCCTCGTATCTGTAGTGTCTAGGGACATTTTCCCTATTATAGGTGTTCAGTAAATACTTCTGTTTTGAAACTACTTTACTGAGCTAAGATTTACAGACAAAAAGCTGTACCTATTCAATGTAGATGAGTTTGGAGATAACTCTACCCAGAAGAATCCCATGGACCGAGGAGCCTGGTGAGCTACAGTCCATAGGGTCACAAAGAGTCAGACACAACTGGAGCGACTTAGCAGACGTGCATGCATACATACTTAAAACCATCACCATAACCTATGCCATAAACATGTGAGGTGAAAGTTGCTCAGTCGTGTCTGACTTTTTGCGCCCCCATGGACATACAGTCCATGGAATTCTCCAGGCCAGAATACTGGAGTGGGTAGCCTTTCCCTTCTCCAGGGGATCTTCCCAACCCAGGGATTGAACCCAGCTCTCCCACATTGCAGGTGGATTCTTTACCAGTTGAGCCACAAGGGAAGCCCAAGAATACTGGAGTGGGTAGCCTATCTCTTCTCCAGTGGATCTTACCAATCCAGGAATTGAACTGGGGTCTCCTGCACTGCAGGCAGATTCTTTACCTACTGAGCTATCAGGAAGCCCATCCCATAAACATATCACCTGCCAAACCTTCCTTCCACTCACTTAATTTATTATTATTTTTTATTAGTGATAAGAACATTTAACATAAGATCTACTCTCTCAGTAAATTTTTAACTAGATGATGCAGTGCTGTTAACTATAAGCTCTATGCTATACAGTAGATGTCTAGGACTTATTCGTCTTGCATAACTGAAACTTTGCCCCCTATGACTAATAAATCCTTATTAATTCCTCCCCCCAGACCCTGGAAACCATCATTCGACTCTCTGATTCTATGAATTTGACTATTTTAAATTTCTCATATTAGTGTAGTAATTAATGTATTAATGTAGTATTTGTCCTCCTGTGTCTGCCTTCTTTATTTAGCATAATGTCCTCCAGATTAATTCATGGTGTCACAAGTGGCAGGATTTCCTTCTTTTGAAAGACTGCTAAATAATATTCCATTGCATGTATATACCACACTGTTTTTACCCATTTGTCCACTGACAGATACTTAGGTTGCTTCCATGTCTTGGCTGTTAGGACTAATGTTTCCATGAACATGTGAGTGCAAGTACCTCATCAAGATCCTAACTTCAATTTCTTGGGATATATACCTAGAAGTGGGATTGCTGGATAATACAGTAGACCTATTTTTCATATTTTTTTGACCTCTATACTGTTTTTTTGTAGTGGCTGTACCAATTTACATTCCAATCAACAGTGTATAAGTTTCTTTTTTCTCCACATCTTCACCAACACTTACATGATTTTTTAATAAGAGTCATCCTGATAAACATGAGGTGACGTTTCACCACACTAAATGTTTTTTTAAAGGAATGAACAGATTGAACTGTGAAAAGACTATGGAAAATGGAGGCAGTGTTACAGCAAAGTAGAAAGGATCCTGGGATGGTAAGATTTGTTTGTCTTCTTCTATAAATTATTAGTCATAGGACCTTTTATAAGTCACCTCCCTTTTTTCTCTGTTAAAAGAAGCATTTGGATGAGATGATTTTTAAAGTTCCTTTCAACTTTGACAATCTGGAATCCTAACAATGGGTTTAACATCACTGGATATTAAGATGGACCCTGGGCTTAGGCTTAGATTTTTCTATTTATTTTTTAAGCTTTTCTTTCCTACAGCAGTTATTTTCTCCTGTCTTAGGACCCAAACATTCCATCCGTCCAACCTGTAGCAAATGAAGTTGATATTTTACACTTGGAATAGCAAAATGCTCTGATGTGTAATTCTCAAATATTGAAGGAGTGTGGCCAAGGGAAAGCAACCATACAAACACTTGGTGGAGACAGTCCGCAAAATCCTATCAGTTCTTTAGGGAAGCAGTGTCGAAAGGCAATACACTCTTCCCCCAGTTACAGAAAAGTACATTTTTCCAGTAACAGGCAAACTTAAAATATAACTTTTATTGTCAAATGTAACTTTCAAGACTATCCGCATATCACAAAGAATCAACACTCTCTCAAGGTAAAATGCAATATGTAATAAGCTCTCACATTAGCAAATATCATTTCCCCCCTACTGAAATGTCAAGGACAAATGTGCTAAAGTTTTCCACAATCCAGATGTCCTTGAAAGCCTTGGCTGTGGCTGACTGCAGAGAGGCAACCAATGCAAAGCAAACAATGGCTGAAGTTCATAATATTATTGAAAGCATCCTAAACTTAAATCATTCCAGTTTCAGTAAAATTTTCCTCAATCAAATTATGTGTTTTTTCCAGTAATTCTTCCCCTGAATCAAGAGAGGAAATAAATTTGTCCTTAATGTTCAGGTCACTGGTGAGAATGTTATGCTCCTCAGGCTCAAACTGGCCTTCCATTCAATTAGACCAAGTCCCCAAGATAATTTCTACTAGAACCACATTTTGAAGTTGAAAAAAGGCAATGCAAGTTTTTGATAACAGATATCTCACAGGTGATAAATAGATGCTATTTTAAAATGTAGCTACTTTTCTATGCAATAAAATATAACATCGTTTTTTAAGAATATGAAATTGGAGTTAAGATGAGGCAGAGAGGATTTGAAAAGGTTCAGATAGTAAATGTTAGAAATTGGCTTAATATTTAAAATAACTTACTGCAATATTCTTCCATAAATTAATATTTAAATATGTAAACACAATTAAAGAATAGGATCAGATGTTGGCATTTGTGTACTTCTATCTATCACGCTTTCTATTGCTGTTCTCTGTGTATGTCCCATGTGCGTGTATGCACACACACCTGAAATCATCCCTTGAGTATATCATTCTATGACACAGCTTCTTTCGTGTCATTTAAAAAATATCTTTCTTTGAGTATGTATATTTGGCTCTATTTCCCAGAGTTTTTCTTCTTTTTTCCTACCTCCAACTCCTGTCTTTCTTCCTTGTTTGGTCATAATATAAATCATGTAAACTATGGCCTAGGGGCCTAATCCAGTCCACTGCCTGCTTTTGTGAATAAGGTTTTATTGGAGCCTGGCCATTCCTGATGTGTTTATGTATTATCTAGATGTGCTTTTGCACTCCAGAGACACAGCTGAATGTTTGCAGCAGATGCAATAAGATATGGCCTGTAAAACCAGAAATATTTACCATGTAGTCCTTTACAGACAAAAGTAATGACTCCTGATGTAGGTGATAAGAATTCCTTTAGAGAGTTTCTGTTATTGGAGATGTAATGAAGGGATGTGAGCAACAGGGAAGTTTCTTCCTCCCAGCATTTCCTAAAAGGAAGCACTGTTATTGTGTATTGAAAGAGGTTGCCTTAAGAACTCCTTTCAAGTTCCTGGTAAGATATATCTGAGAGTTGTACTCATTCTTAAAAGAAGAAATTTATTCCATCAATTAAATTGCAAGCTGTGTGACAGCTGGAATCCTTGTTACTGTTGTTATTTTCCACTGGCCCAAGCAACCACTTGGGCAGAAGTACCATTGTTAGAAAGGGCTAAGAAGAGCTCCTGCCTTGTTTCCTGTACCTTTCAGGGCCTGCTTTAGTCCTCTACTGAGTATGACCCTGTCAAGGGTGAGCAGTCCACTTGGAACTCAAGTCTTTCTCAACTCATTCTAGACCACACTTCAGCTCCCAAGGTCTGTGTGTTGGTTGCTCAGTCATGTCCAATTCTTTTAACTTGTGGACTGTTGCCCGCCAGGCTCCTCTATCCATGGGATTTTCCAGGCAAGAATACTGGAGTGAGTTGCCATTTCCTTCTCCATCCAAGGTGTATATGAGGTTTTTTTTTTTTTTAATTGGTTATATGCATTTTAGGGTGGAAATGCTGCTGGTGTGTGCACCCCTGTGTCTGAGAATTGGCTAAGAAGTGGTTTTTTGCAGAGGAGGTAGGTAGATGGAGGATGGAGATTGGACATGTGGGTTAAGTGTTCACGTGACTACGTATGTGACCCCTTTTGGAATAGAGCCAAGGTGAGGAGAGGGAAAGGGGGTTGGGCTGGAGACCAGTCATTTCTTTACCGTACAAACTATGAGGACAGAACATACATTATTTTTCTGCTAGCTTAATTTACAGCTTTCTCTGGAACCCACAAACTTTAGATATGGCTTAGCCTATCAGATTGGCCTTATTTAATAAAAGGAGTTAAAGTAACTTGGTGGATTGATTTACAATTTGAAACTGTGGAATGTTTTAAAAGTATTGTACTTATATTTATTATATAATTTTATATAGAACTTAGAAGTCTTTCTAGTTGCTGCAAAGTATTTAATGTACTTATTACATAAATGTGGCAATATATAATACATAACACATTATAAATCAAAATAACTGTGATGGCTAGTACACTTAATCTTTCCTTAAAATTAATAACAATGTTTATTTAAAATGCCATCAGAAATACTTCAACCACCTTGGTGCCTAGTTCTGTTGCCCAAAAAACTACCAAGAGATTTTCCTTTAGTTATATGGCACCTGGCATTAGCTGAACGGTTCTCCTGTTTATGCATTATATTTGTTGGCATTGGCCCCACATGACTGTACCTATATTCAGTTGCTTCTCTGACTAAGCAGTTGCTATAGGTGGATTTTTTTTTTCTCTTGGGGAGAGATAAAAGGTGTTTGGAGGCCCTTCCTGGGAAAATATGACCCTAAAATACTCCAAGGTAGAAGCTCAATTCCCAGAGTCCAACCAATATTCCCCACCTATGCACAGCCATACATGGAGTTCTCCCAGATACAACCCTCAGGAAATTCAAAGGCTTTCCCACATGTCTACTATCACTGAGGGAGAATCAGGATCATTTTGTGCTAAAAGATAGTTTTCTAATTGCCTGAAACACACTCGTGACCACTTGTGATCCTAAGTGTTTATCTCTCTGCTACTTTTGACAGCATTTCACCTTTGGTAAATAATTTGCAGAGTACATGGGACTTTCCTCCTGAAGTCTAACATATGACCACTGTGGCACAGGGTACACACAAAAGTCCAAAGTTTCATGAATATGTTATTTGATTTTTCTTCAAAGTGGAACTTAAGCACCTCAGCAAGCTTGCAAAAAGGAACATTTACAGAGAAAGCAATCCTCTTTACGCAAATTTTTTTTTGGTGATAATGTTGCCCAAGTGGATCCAAAGAGCTAATACACCTTCTGAAGGGTCCAACTTAACTACTAGCGAGGTGCTCAGAACTAGGGGATTAAAGAGCCCAATATCAGCCAGCCCAATCAAGTCAGCATATCTGCAGCAAATCATACATGCTTGCTTATGTAACTCCTGTAATGCCTATGAGTCCTTCTGTTCAGAGAATTCACAGCTTAGAGGATGAACAGAATGACTTACATCTTAGATACTTGGTTTTCAAGCTTTATTCTTAAAAATACGCATTTCTTTAGCCCTGACAAAATAGCTGCACTAGATAGCATAAACAAATTTCATTTTTCAGATGTGGAATAATTTGCAAATTAGGCTTCTGCTTCTTGCCCTATGATTGAACATAATGGCTATCATCTCAACTGTTGTTGATATAGTGTTGACAGCACAAAAAAAAGTCCTAGGGTAAATAAAAATTAATTAATAATTAATCTAAAAGCCCACCTCCTGCATTATTCAAAGTGGGGCCACTGTCTTGATTTTCTGCTACTTTCCATGGAAGAGTTGTTGCACATTTAAATCGGGGCACACTGCATAAAGAAGCCCTGAAGTCATAGGAAAATAATAAAATACTAAACGTAACTAAAAGTAATAAAAAAAGGTTCTTCATGAAGAGAGGAATAGTGGGACCTGGCTGAACTTAACACAACAGTGGAAGGGATATAATTGGTATATTTTCAAAAATATTTGTTTTTGAACTTGTAACTGTATTATATATTCAAAACCTAAATTCAAAAATTAAACAAAGAAAAGTAGTTTATCCTCTTCAAAAACATGAAAAATCTCAAATAACCTAACCTACCACTTAAAAGAATTAGAAAAATAAGAACAAAGTCAGGTATAAGCAGGAGGAAGAAAATAGTAAAGATCACAGAAGAAATAAGTCAAATAGAAATGTCTTTTAAAAGAGAAAAAAATCAATAAAATCAAGAGCTGTTTCTTTGAAAGGGTAAATGAAATTGACAAACTCCTGGCCAGGTTCACCAAGAAGAAGAGAGAGGACCCAAAAAAACAAAATAAGAAATTAAAAAGGAAAAATAACAACTGATAATTCAGAAATACAAAGAAAAAACTGTAAGAGAATACTAGCAATAATTATATGCCAACAAATTATACAACCTAGAAGAAATAAACAAATTTCTAGAAACATACAGCCCACTAAAACTGAATCAAGAAGAAGTAGATAATTTGAATAAACTGATCCGTAGGTGGGTCTTCCCTTGTGGCTCAGCTGGTAAAGAATCTGCCTGCAATGCAGCAGACCTGGGTTTGATCCCTGCATTGGGAAGATCCCCTGGAGAAGGGAAAGGTTACCCACTCCAGTATTCTAGCCTGGAGAATTCCACGGACTACAGTTCATGGGGTCACAAAGAGTCAGATCAGTAGATGCGAAATAGAATAAAAAATTCCCTACAAACAAAAGCCCAGGACCAGATGGCATCAGAGGGGAATTCTACCAAACATACAAAAAAGAACTTACACCAATTCTTCTCAAATTCTTCCAAAAATTTAAGAGGAGGGGCTACTCCCAAAGATATTTTATGAAGCCATCATCACCGTGATACCAAAACTGGACAATACCACCACCACCAACAAAATTACAGGCCAATGTCTTTGATGAATATAGATGCAAAAATTCTCAACAAAATATTAGGGTACTGAATCCAACAACACATAAAAAAGACCACACACCACAACCAAATGTGATTCAACCGAGGGTCACAAGAATGGCTCAACTATGCAAATCAATGTGATATACCAAATCAACAAAAGACAAAAACCACACAGTCTTCTCCATAGGTGCAAAAAAAGCACTTGATAAAATTAAACATCCATTTATGAACTAACAAAAAGCTCTTACAAAAGTGGGTATAGAGGGAACATATCTCAACATAATAAAAGTTATGGGATAAACCCACAGCCAATATAGTATTAAATAGTGAAAAACTGAAAGCTTTCCCACTAAAATCTGGAAGAAGACAAGGATACCCACTCTCACCACTTCTATTCAACATAGTATTGGAAGTTCTAGTGATAACAGTTAGATAAGAAAAAGAAATAAGATCTATCCAAAGTGAACAGGTAAAACTGTCATTATATGCAGATGTGATACTCTATATTGAAAATCCTATAGACTCCACACACAAAAAATATTAGAATAAACAAATGCAGTAAGGTAGCAGAATACAAGATTTACATACAGAAATCAATTGTTTTCTTTACACTGACAATGAAATATAAGAAAGGGTATGTTAAAAAAAAATCCCTTTTAAAATCACATCAGAAAATACTTAGAAATAAAACTCATCAAGGAAGTGAAACATTTATATGCTGAGAACTATAAAACACTAATAAAGGAAACTGAAGATGATTCAAAGAAATGGAAAGGTATCCAATGCTTTTGGATCGGAAGAATTAATATTGTTAAAATGGTCATACTACTCAAAGCAATCTACAGATTTAATGTGATCCCTATCAAATTACCCGTGACATTTTTCAGAGAACTAGGAGAAATAATCCTAAAATTTATATGGAATCATAAAAGGCCCAGAATTGCCAAAGTAATCCTAAGGAAAAAAGCACAAAGCAGGATGCATAATTCTCCTAAATTTCAGACATTACTACAAAGCTACAGTAATCAAATTGCATGACACTGGCACAAAAACAGACACATGGATCAATGGAACCATATAGAGTCCAGAAATAAAGCCACACATCCACAATTAATCTTTGACAAAGGAGGCAAGAATATACAATGGAGGAAGGGCAAGTTCTTCAGCAAGTGGTGATTGGGAAAGTTGCACAGTCACATGTATATCAATAAAATTAGAACATACCCCGGCATTGTACACAAAAATAAACTCAAAATGGCTTAAAAGACTTATGTAGAAGATTATGTAGAAGACATGATACCATAAGAGAACGTAGGCAAAACATTTTCTGATATAAATCATAGCAATGTTTTCTTAGGTCAGTCTCCCAAGGCTACAGAAATAAAAGCAAAAACAAACAAATGGGACTTAAACTTATCAGCTTTTGCACAGCAAAGAAAACCATAAACAAAATGAAAAGGCAACCTACTAACTGAGAGAAAATACTTGCAAATGATGTGACCAACAAGGGATCAATTTCTAAAATATAAAAGCAGCTCATACGACTCAATATCAAAAGATAAACAACCTAATCAAAAAATGGGCAGAAGACCTAAATAGACATTTCTTCAAAGAAGACACCCAGATGGCTAATAGGCATAAAAAAAATGCTCACCATTGCTAATTATTAGAGAAAAGTAAATCTAAACTACAATGAGGTTCTACCTCACACTGGTCAGAATGGCCATCATTAAAAAGTCTACAAATAACAAATGGTAGAGAGGGTGTGGAGAAAAGGGTGTGTAGAACCCTTACACTGTTAGTGGGAATGTAAATTGGTGCAGCCACTATGGAACACAGTATGGAGGTAACTTATAAAACTAAAAATAGAGGTGCCATATGATCCAGCAATCCCACTCCTGGGCACATATCTGGACAAAACTATAAATCGAAAAGATACAGGCACTCCTGTGTTCATAGCAGCACTATTTTCAGTAGCCAAGACATGGAAATCATCTAAATGTCTATCGGCAGATGAATGAATAAAGATGTGATACACACACACATACACACTCCCAATGGAATATTGCTCAATCATAAAAAAGAATAAATGATGTCATTTGCAGCAACATGGAAGGACCTAGAGATTATTATACTAAGTGAAGTAAGTCAGAAAAAGACAAATGCCATATAGTATCACTTTTATGCGGAATGTAAAAAATGACACAAATGAACTTCCAAGAAACAGAAACAGACTCACAGGCATAGGAAACAGACTTGTGATTGCCAGAGGGTAGATGGAGTAGGAGAGGGATGGATTGGGAGTTTGGGAGTAGCAGATACAAACTATTATATATAGGATGGATAAACAACAAGGTCCTCCTGGATAGCACAGGCAAATATTAACATATATTCTATAACATACCATAATGGAAAAAATATAACTGAAACACTTTGCTGTACAGAAGAAATTAACAAATTAACAATTAACAAGTTGTGAATCAACTATACTTCAATAAAAATAAATTATAAAAAATAAGAAAAATAAAGTGTTGGTAAGAATTTAAAGTGAAATTCTCACACATTATAGGTGGGAGTGTGAAATCATTCAACCATTTTACAAAACTGTTTGGCAAGATCTCCTAAAGTGAGTATACGCATACCCAATGGTCCAGAAATTCTGCATATGTGCACCAAAGACATGTACCAGCATGTTCATAACAACTCTGTTTATTATAAACTTTTGTTTAGAATTGTTTAGAAATCAGAAATATTCATCTAGCATTGAGTGGATAAATGAATTGTGGAACATTCATACAATGGAATATCATAGTACATGAAAATGAACAATCTATAACTGTATATAGCAAAATGGAATAGATGAATCTCACATGTAAAAGAATCCAGATATAGTGCATACATGATTGATTCAGTTTATGTGAAATTAAAAAAATAAAAGCTAAGTAAATAAATAACAGAAAAAAAACCCCTGAGATATACAGTTACAAGTAAAGATGTCAATTCCACATGCTGGTTCCATGTCTGTGTTGAGCTTGTGAAAATGCATCAAATTTTGGTATGTATACTTTCCTACATAAAAATTATTTGTAAAACACAGTGGCACCAAAAGTGTGTGGTCCAGGGTGTAAAGAGTTACTTCAGCTCAAGCAGACTGAATTTGTCAAAGCAATTCATAGTTTTCTAAAGCTGTAGAACATATAGTTATAGAATGTGACAAATATTACTTTCTGTTTGGAGCATCAACTATAATTCAAGATCCAGTCAGAGCTCAATGAACTGTGAGTAAGATTTCACAGGATTGTGGCAAAGTTGCTTCTGGAAACCCATAAGCATAAATTCACAAGTTTATTGCTCAATAAGTGCCCACTCCATCGTGCACTGAAATGATCCCTGTTAGACTGGTTTTGAAAAGCACACTTTAAAAAAGAGACGGGGGTGGCATGGAAACTGAGCTTGCCAAAATTGAGTCATCAACAGCTCAAAGGTCAGAATTTTGGAGCTGACAGTACTAGTAAAGTGAAAAAGCCTATTGAGAAGAAAAACTTAAGCCCCAATCTTGATGAGGCCTGTACTCATACCTCAGACCACCTGAAGATGTCTGAATTATTGGCAGAGACACTGAAGCTCATGAACTACATGCCTAAGAGCTTTACCCATGCCTTAGCATGCCCATGGAGAAATCATGGCTTGTCTCCTCCATATGTTTGATGTTCAGCCAACCAAACAGAAAGCAAAAGGGAGGCTGTCAGGTTCACTGGAAAGAAAGAACATGTCATTCTCACTTTCATTATTTCCAACACTGTTTCCCAATGAATAATCAGTTGGGGCAGAAATGTTGACAAAAACATGATTAAGTGGTCAGGGGTTTGCCAAGATTGGCCCAACACCACCATGTGGTGTCCAGAATGGTAGTCACTAGCTACATGTGCCTATGTAAATCTCAGTAGCAGTAGTCACATTTTAGTTACCATACTGGATATCTCAGATTACAGAATATTTTCATCTTGCAGGGAGTTCTGTTTGACAATGCTGCCTTAGACCAAAGGTCAGAAAACTAAGTCTCATGGGCTAAATCCAATCTGCCACCTGCTTTTGTAAATAAAGTTTTTTTTTTGAAACATTCATTTATGCATTACCTCTGGCTCCTTTTGTGCTAGAATGGCACAATTGGGTAGTTGTGATGGAGACCAGCCACAAAGCCTAAAATGTTTAGTATATGGCCCTTTTTAGATCATGTTTGTTGATATCTGCTTTTAATCATGTCTGTTTACTTTGCATATAAATGCTCAAAGACTCCACAGAAATGCAGAGGCATTCAGTTCTTTCACTCAAGAAGCCACAAGATCATTCCTTCAGACTCCAAAGAGTAACTAGAAATGCGGATTAAGGGAACTACTTGACTCCTTAAATGTCTGCTTAGTTACTGCTGCTGCTAAGTCGCTTCAGTCGTGTCTGACTCTGTGCGACCCCATAGACGCAGCCCACCAGGCTCCCCCATCCCTGGGATTCTCCAGGCAAGAACAGGGGAGTGTGTTGCCATTTCCTTCTCCACTGCTTAGTTACTAGCAGGGGTCAATCACCTGGTGAAGAAACTCAGTTCCATCATGAGCACTTACTTGGTCCCCAACATCATGCTTAGTGTGGAGGGAAGCAGGAGTAACTCAAATCTGCCCTCAGTGCATTTTCTGTTCATTAGGAATACAGATCAAATTGTTTACCTACAGTTTTCAGCCTATGACAATCAGAGTGCTTAGAATTATGCTATTCTGTAAGCATATTAAGAACCTCAGATGTGTGGATGATAACTCTGTAATGGCAGAAAGTGAAGAAGAGCTAAAGAGTCTCTTGATGAGGGTGCAGGAGGAGAGTGAAAAAGCTGGCTTAAAATTCATTATCAGTAAAACTAAGATCATGGTATCTGGTCCCACCACTTTATGGCAAATAGAAGGGAAAAAGGTCGAAATAGTGATGGATTTTTCTCTTCTTGGACTCTAAAATCACTGCGAAGGGTGACCACAGCCATGAAACTAGAAGACGATTGCTTCTTGGCAGGAAAGCTATGACAAAACTAGAAAGTGTGTTAAAAAGCAAAGACATCACTTTGCCAACAAAGGTCCATATAGTCAAGTCTATGTTCTTTCCAGTAGTCGTAAGAGCTGGACTATAAAGAAGGCCGAGTGCTGAAGAATTGATGCTTTTGAACTGTGGTGTTGGGGAAGACTTTTGAGTGTCCTTTGGACAGCAAGGAGGTCAGATCAGTCAATTTTAAAGGAAATCAACCCTGAATACTCATTGGAAGGACTGATGCTGAGGTTCCAATACTGTGGCCACCTGAGAGGAACAGCCGACTCATTGGAAAAGACTGTGATGCTGGGAAAAATTGAAGGCAGAAGAAGAGAGCAACAAAGGATGAGATGATTGGATGGCATCACCAATTCAATGGACGTGAACTTGGGCAAACTCGAGGAGGTGGTGAAGGACAGGGAAGCCTGGTGTGCTGTAGTCCATGGGGTTGTGAAGAGTTGGACATGATTTGGTGACTGAACAACACTCTGTAAGTGCACATTTATCAACATGGACCCAGAGACGAAACTTTCATGCATACACAGTACTGGAGTAGATATGGGAGTGGTCACAGCGTCCCTTCCCCCTAGATTGATGCATGCCTGAAGGTGGTAGGATCTTAGTTTAGGTTCCCCAGGAAATGATGCCAAGATGAGGATATAAGTGCTTGTAGTCTGCTAGGTGATCCTGGAACAGGACTGGGAAAATGAGACAGGGAAGGGAAGGAAGGAAGACAAGACAAGTTGTGTTAGTGAGCATATTACTGCTGTGGGCAAGCATGGCTGAATCCCGCTGGGGACCTCCGGAGATGTTGCAGAGCACATCTGCAGGTTCTCCCACCCCAGGGGCAAGCAAGCAGGGGTATTTATCTTCCAACTCCTGTTTGCAGTGGTTGAGGGCTGTTCCCAAAGACATCAAATCCACACACTCCTCTCCCCCTGCCCACGCACCTCAGGCCTGTCTTGTTCATGCAGTCAGAGAAAGCACTCAGGAAGAGAGTCACAGGTCCTGGCAGCCTCTGAGGTGCTCTGTCCACACTGAAGTGAATCAGAATCTCCCAGGAAGTGACAGGAGGCTGCATCAACCCCTTCAAGATTAGAAGGCCCTGTCAGCTTCCTGTAATTCCAGCTGCCTGGCCCTGACACACTGCTACACTGGCAGTAGCAGAAGAAAGGGTAGCTGCAACCTCTTTACTGATCACATCTATCTTGTTTATCACTAGGTGCCTGGCAGAAGGCCAGGGGTACAGTAGGTACTTCATATACCTTCATGAATCCAATGAGTAACTGAACATTTGTTGTAGATTTTCTCAAAAATAATTGAGCATATTTGTTCGGAAAATGTTTCTTGAAGGGATATAACTGCAGCTGGCTGGATTTTGTTTAATAACTATACTATGCAAAATGTATCATATTACTTTTCTTTGCAAAGTTTAAAATAAATTTGATACACTGTTGGTGGGAACGCAAACTAGTACTGCCACTATGGAAAACAGTGTGGAGATTCCTTAAAAAACTGGAAATAGAATGTCATACGACCCAGCAATCCCACTGCTGGGTATACACACCAAGGAAACCAGAATTGAAAGAGACACGTGTACCCCAATGTTCATCACAGCACTGTTTATAATAGCCAGGACATGGAAGCAACCTAGATGTCCATCAGCAGACGAATGGATAAGAAAGCTGTGGTACATATACACAATGGAATATTACTCAGCCATTAAAAAGAATACATTTGAATCAGTTCTAATGAGGTGGATGAAACTGGAGCCTATTATACAGAGTGAAGTAAGCCAGAAAGAAAAATACCAATATAGTTTATTAACACATATATATGGAATTTAGAAAGATGGTAATGATAACCCTATATGCAAGACAGCAAAAGAGACACAGATGTATAGAACAGTCTTCTGGACTCTGTGGGAGAAGGCGAGGGTGGGAAGATCTGAGAGAATAGCATTGAAACACGTATATTATCATAAATGAAACAGATCGCCAGTGCAGGTTCGATGCATGAGACAGGGTGCTCAGGGCTAGTGCACTGGGATGATCCAGAGAGATGGGATGGGGAGGGAGGTGGAAGGAGGGGTTCAGGATGGGGAACACATGTAAACCCATGGCTGATTCATATCAATGTATGGCAAAAACCACTATAATATTGTAATTAGCCTCCAACTAAAATAAGTAAAATAAAATAAAATAAATTTGATTATCAGCTCACATCTGGCTGCTGATCTATGGTCCAAGCCTGACCTGAAGAGGTCATCTGGATCCAGGAGTTTTGCTAGTATCAGTACCCTAATTTCTCAGTTCCAGACTCTGAGTTATGTAATTCTTCTGGGGTGCTGTACATACATGGTAGGCAGGTCTTGATACTTACAGAACACAGAGCTCAAACCACTGATCCCTTCCTGGTCCAGACTAATCCCATTCCCCCAGGGTTGGCTACTTCCCTGTCAGGCCATCCCTTCATCCAGACCCTTCAAGCTCAAGCATATTTGCATCAGAGATTTTGGCCCAAAGGGAGGATTATCTTCAAAGAACACAAATGGTCCCAAGGCAATGTCTGGGTATGTTCTTGGAATGAAGAAAAGGAAATATGCAAAAGGAACAACACACATAGTAGGAGCTCAGTACATTATCATTGTTACAGGTTGTTCTCTCCAGAAGCATACCCCAGGCAGAGGTCAGGGTACAAGATATTTACTAATGATCCACACGTGAAGGAAAGGGTGGGGGGAAGCATGATTGAGCAGAAGGAACAGTTGGACTGACATTGTGCAGATCCCACAAAGCCTTGGCCAATCCAGCAATGCTCTGCAATGAGTACTGCCTATGAGAACTGAGGCCAAAATGGCAGAGACTTCATATTCCCATCTTACTTACAGTGATGTCAGCCTTGGGTGAGGTTGCTCTCGGCATCTGAGTACACTCTTCACAGTCTCTTATTGAAGGGAGATTTACGTGGCACATTTCCAGGCCTACCACAATCTTGCTGCAGAAAGATGAACAGTTCTGTTCCCTAAATAGATGGCTATACAAGCTAAGAGTATCTTTTAAATATACAGTGCTTCATATTTTAAAAAGATTTTTCACATCACAATATCCCATCTGGATTCTCACATGTAAGGCAAATAGTAGTATCACCATTTTACAGATGATGGTGTGAAACTCAGACATGGTCATTGGCTTGTGATCAAATGGCAGAAACGGGCCTCAAAGTTAGCACTAGTCCTGTGGGTTAAAGCCTGTCTACCCCTTGTTTTTGGCAATAGTTTCTTTGGTTCCATGTCATTGGTTTATGTATTGTCTCTGGCTGCCTTCTTGCTCTAATGCCACAGTTGAATAGCTGTTGTAGAGACTGCCTGGCCCACAAAGCCTAAAATGTTTAGTATCTGGTCCTTTACAAGCACTGTTCCATCCTTCTTACTGTTCTATACAGTCCCTTATTTAACTCTGAAACATGGATGAAATAAGACCATAGTCTCAGACAGCCCTAGGGAAGCTGGTAAGGAATATGAGTCTAGTGTAAATGGACAAGCCTACATAGTGTGAGAATCTGGGGCTATGGGCAACTGGAGGGAACACGTCTGTCTATCCAAAAGTGATACTTGCTATTCAGCTTCTTCCATGCAGGCCTACAAGTCAAGTCATGCCAAATTTTCCTCTTTCACAAAACATGTTACATTTTAAAAACAAGTTGTGTTTTTTTAATTTAAATTTATTTATTTCAATTGAAGGCTAATTACTTTGCAATATTGTAGTGGTTTTGCCATACATTGACATGAATCAGTTGTGCCTTTAATGGGATATATAATAGATTTAAGTGTCAACTAGAAACAAAAGAACAATCTATGAGGGCCCCTGTTGATGTATCTGTGGGACATTTCCCTCATCGCTGTGCTATGGAGATCCTGAGAAGATGAATCAAACCAGTCGCACAGAAGAAAAGGAGGAACAGTCCTGACAGCTGAGATGTCCCCACTGAACATAACATACAGGGTTTATAAACAGAATATATACACGCAGTGTACATAAACAATGATCAAACAGAGCCACAGAGGGAAGGACACTCTGCAACAGTAAAGTCACAAAACAATCCGCTCTTCTGTTTAATATGTACTTCTGCACCAAGAGCTCTAGCATGGCTTTAACTTTCCTGCCTCTTAGATAAAAGTTACCATAATACCAAGTTACCAAGCATTCCCACTTTCTGACGGCATCTGGTCCAGAAATGGCCTCGCCTCTCTGAAAGCTCCTTAGAATCACCCAGCACAAGGCAGATTTCTCCTGGCTCTCCTGGTATGTGTTCTTCTGAGCTACAGGTTAAGTATGGCAGGTGGTCCATGGCTGGTGAGTTGCAACTAAAGATAAGGAAAGGCTTCATGAAGTTTGCATTTGAGGTTGTTTAAATATGTGCTAGTCAATGAGGATATATGGAAGTAATGGGAATGGAGTGGGGCACAGACACAGACAATGAGAGTAGAGGACAGGATTCATTAAGTGATAGTATGCTATGTTTAGTTGCTCAATCCTGTCTGACTCTTTGCAACCCCTTGGGCTGTAGCCCACCAGGCTCATCTGTCCTTGAGATTCTCTAGGCAAAAATACTGGAGTGAGTTGCCATGCCCTCCTCAGGGGATCTTCCCAACCCAGGGATCAAACCCAGGTCTACCACATTGCAGGTGGATTCTTTACCATCCAAGCCACCAGGGAAGCCCCATAATATGTCAAGAATTCGGACCACAAGTAGGTAGAATAATAGAGAAAGCTAAGGGCAGGGGATCATACTGCAAAATGCTTTGTCTTCCAGGTCAAGGATATTGACAAGCCATGGGGAGCCCCTGAAAGTTTTTGAAAAGAGTGGGCCACTCAGAGATGTGCATTAGACCATTAGGATTTCTTTGAATACCTCTGTGGGCAAATCCACAGTGGAGTACTTTCTGGAGATTGAAAAATCTCTTAGCCCTCCTGGAAGCAGCAGCAAGAGAGGGGACTTGGCTTAACTAAAAAACAAAACAAAACAAAAAACTTTCAGGAAAATCCAGCTGCTAGTAATAATTGAATATTTCCTCTTTTGATATGTGTTGTTTTGGTGAGCCCCAGAATAGCAGTTTAAAGAGTTTAATTGGTTTTTCTCTGTTCAATTTTATTAAGCTGTCCTGGGCTATTGAGTCAGCAAACTTAGCATTTTTTTTTAAAGCTGAGCTTGCTTTCTCTAGGTTTTCCTCCAGTATATTTGGCTTACTTTCTCATATCTAATGCTGAACACTCAGCAGCTGCTGGACATGCAGGAAAAAAAGAAAAGAAGTCTCAGTAATGGTATGTGAAGTTTTCTGTTTTGCCTGAGAATATGTGCAGCTCAAAGAAAAGCAGTGTGAACAAGTTTCCCTCTGCTGTTGGACAATATGCCCAATAATTAACTTATTGTGAGTGCCTGAGGGTATCACCGTCTTCCACAGCATGCAGCGATAGAAAAACCAGCAGGCAGGGGCTCAGGAGAGCCAGACAATCTCACTGTGCTGCTACTGACCAGCTGTGTGATCATGCGTGTAATGGTCTTGATGACTGACATTCCAACATCCATTCCTTCTCAGTGATTACTCCCGATCAAATGATTCTTCCCAAGCCTCGTTGCATGGCACAATCACCTCTGCCACTTGCTAATACTTCACATACGATTAATGACACACAGGCAAGGAGGAGGGCCTGAGCGAACTGTTGCCATGATTATTTACATCACTCCATTGTTGGTGATGGATCAATGAGAATTGATAGCAGATGATAACTAATTCTTTTTGAGTGCTTACTGTATCAGTTAGCCTTTGCTACATAACAAACCACTCTACAACTCAGTGACTTTAATCTGCAACTTAACTCATGTGGGCTTGCACAGTTGTCTGTGATCAGCCTGGGGGATGATTGGTGACTCATTGACCTAGGATGGCCTCACTCATCTATCTACCTGTTGGCCAGGGCTACAGAAGGAATGTATTTCTTTTCTCCAGCGGGCTACCCTACCTAGGCGGCTTCATCCAAGAGCGGTGTTCAAGAGCAACAGGTGCCTTTCAAGTTTCTGCCAGTGTCATGCCCAGGATCATTTCAATAGTCAGAGCAAGTCATGTGGCTGGGCCCAGAGTCACTGTGGAAGGAGACTACTGTAAGGTTTTGGATCCAAGGAGGCTTGTATGAATTGGTGCTTAGTCCCTTGGTCATGTCTGACTTTTTGCGACCCCATGGACTGTAGCCCACCAGTCCATGGGATTTTCCAGGCAAGAATATTGCAGTGGGTTGCCACTCCCTTCCCCAGGGGACCTTCCTGACCCAGGGATTGAACCTATGTCACCTGAATCCCCTGCATTGGTGCAGAGATTCTTTATCCCTGAGTCACCTGGGACACCCTTGGACAAATTGGTAGCTACTATATTCACTATGGGGGCTTCAGTGGGGGCTCAGCGGTAAAGAATCCATCTGCAATGCAGGAGACACATGAAGTGGGTTCAATGCATGGATTGGGAAGATCCTCTGGAAAATGAAATGGCAACCCACTCTAGTATTCTTGCCTGGAGAATCCCATGGACTGAGGAGCCTGGTGGGCTATAATCCATAGGGTCACAAAGAGTCAGATGTGACTGAGCACACATGAGTACATACTCACCACATGCCAGAAAATGTTCTAAGTCATGCAACACAATAACTGCTTCAGTCCTCCCCAAACTCAGCGAGGCAAGCAAAATATATTCATTCCATTTTACAGGTGAGGACAACAAGACACAAAGGCATTCAATAATTTGCCCAAGTCAGGTTATGAAGCTGCTAAGTAGCAGCATTGTTATGTGAACACAGTCAGTCTGGATGTAGATTTCATGCTCAGACTCACAGCCCATATAACTAAGGGCGGAAGGGAAACTATTCTTCATGGTTAGGAAGGAGATACAGGATGAGACACTCCCACTCTTTTTCTGGATGTGAGGCTTAGTGTTGGTGCAGTCACCTTGCTGATACCCAGAGCCACGGAAGATTCCAACAGTCAGTCCTGATATGCTGTGGGGAAGCCTGCCTTGTTTCTTCTTACATGAGATGATGAAATTCCTTATTGTATAAATCAGGGTGAGTGAGGGACTTCCCTGGCAACCCAGTGGATAAGACTCTGTGCTGTCAATATAGGGGGCGTTCCTGATTGGGAAATCAGGACCCTGCATATGGCATGGCCAAAAGATAAAAAACATATTTTTAAAAATCAGGGTGATTGAAGCTTTTCTGTTATTGGCCATTTGAAGCATTATAATGTTTCCAAGCTAAGTCACATACCTCTCCAGGCCTTAATTTCTTCATGTATAAAATATAAGACTTGAATTAGATGACTGCTGAAGTTGTTCCCACTATTAGCATTTATGATTTTAATGACACTGTCCCCAAGGGCAGCAATGTGGTTGCTGATTATGGCGGAGGGTCTATACACGAGCAAAAAACTCAAACACTGGTAAATACTTAGCTTTTTTTGTTATTCGTTTCATATTGCTGCTGTAACAAAGTACTATCAACCTAGTGGTTGAAAACACCACAAATGTATTATCTTCCAGTTCTGCAGTTTGAACATTTAACACAGATTTCAGTGGGTTAAGTGTGAGGTGTTGGCAGGAACTATACTCCTCTCTAGGGAAGAATTTGTTAACTTGTCTTTTCTAGCTTTAGAGACTGCTGGCAGTTCTAGTCTTGTGGCTCTCTGCCTTCACCTTTGAAGTCAGCAAAGGCAGACTGAATTCTCCTCACAACACATCTCTTGCACCCTTCTGTCATTACATTTCTCTCTGACCACAGCCCACAAAAGTTTTCTGTTTTGAAGGGCTCGTTTGATTAGATTGGATCCACTGGAGAATCCAGTCAAAATCTTTTCATCACAAGCTCTTCAGCAAACCCTTAGCCACATCTTCAAAGTCCCTTTTCACCATTTAAGGTAACACATTTATTTTCTGGGCATCATAACATGGATGACTTTGGAGGGAGGGGCATTACTTTGTCCACCACAGTTGTCTTGGCAAATGAGTTTACTAAGCACTGCAGTAAATATATATTGACTTTTTTTTATCTTAAAAATATCATATTTAAAAATTCCCAATTATGTAGTTAATACAAAATCTTGAAAGCACCAGAAAGCATAAAGAAAATGGTAAAATTCTCTATAAACTATTATCCAAGTCCATGCTTTAAGATCACTCCTATCAGGTACCATTATAATTTCACTTCTGTATAAATAATATCAAAAATAGTAAGAGCTACCACTTATGACATGCTCTGTCACTATACCCACTGACATTTCATTTGATCCTCACAGCGAGGCGCTGAGGTCTTGCTTTTACTGTACTGTTCAGGAAACCAAGCTTGGAGACATGAATTGATTTTCCCATGGCCGCATAGCTAGTAAGTGGCAAGGCTAAACTCTGCCTACATCTCTTACTCTAAATTCCAAGGTCTTAACCACTGCTTTATCCCAATAGTAAAGAATACCTTGTTAGATGAAAACATCTTTGTTGTATTAGACTATTATCAGTAAATATCCTTGTTTCACTTAATAGAATGAAAAGGATTAACAAGAGTGGTGGGCAGCACTGGACCCAGAAGGGAAAAAAAAAATGGGTACAAGGGAGGAGGTGAGTTGAGTTTTGTAGAGAGACGTTCCTGACACTGGCTTCCATCCAGGAGGTCCTCTGAAGATGCTGAACTGTGATTACTCAATTCAGAAAAGCCATTGCCCTAAAACTGGACTCTGAAGCCAGTTCCTATTCTCATACTGTGGTTTCTGACATCTCAGTTCACTCATGGAGACTGAGTTATTTCAACAAAGTGAACACGCCCTGTGGGTCAACCCTGCTTGTACCATGGAGAACCTAGGTTGCATAACCAAAGCCTTTTAAGTGAAGGTTCAGCCATAGAAAAGAAATAAAATTCTTGGAATCTGCCATTTATCATGGGGAAAAACTCGCTTCCAGGCACACTTAAAGGGCTGTTACTGTCCTTCTCAAAGCAAATGACAGTTTAAAAAAACAGTATATTTTAAAGATGCCTTATACAGTATATACAGTATAGGATATTATGAGACTCTACTGGTTCATATTTTTGAGCCAAGTCACTGACAAGAAATGCAAAACAAGATCTGTGGGAAGACTCGAAGAAATGTGTTTTCTAAACAGAGCACTATAAAGAAATTATCATTAAGGTAAGTGGAACTGCGAGAGGTAAGGGAATACCGATAGTCATCGGGTTAATAATTATCACAAATTGTTAGCGGAGACTGTTTCAATAGGAACCCAAAGATGTCAGAGCAGAAACAGAGCTCTAACGCCTCCTAGAGGTGGTTTTTCAAAAGTCTTTCAGATGTCGGTTGACTATTCTGCTCATTCTATTTTTCACATAACTTTGTAAGCCATATGTAATTAGTTGGACGAAGCTACTTAAACCAAACTTTCATAGAAATTCATATTTTCCTATAGGTAAAATTTCCCTCTCTCCTAGGTAGGAGAGTTTGGAGTATTAGGTTTTCACAAAATCAGACAAAAAATAGCTGTTGGCTGCTTCTGGTTTTGTGGTCTTAGATTAGGCCATCTCTGGGAGACCAAAAGTCTCCATGGATAAATAAGTTTGTGTGATTTTGACCAAAACCAAACGATTCAGAATTTCCTGACCAGGACCAGAACTCCCTAAATCTTCCCTATACTGTCAAGAAATGAAACACTGTGTGTACTGGTGTTAAGCCAACTAATTTCCACTGTAGACATCATATTGAGTGACAGAGCTGGACCTAAATGACTTTACAAACCATCTGATATTACAAAGGCAAATTTTCTGAGAATTACTGGAAAGATGGACATTGCTTTAGATGAAAATCCAGTGACTTGAGGTCTATTTTCAAAAATTTAACACTTATTCCTTCCAAAGTAAAATGTATGTTCTTAAGCTTGCAACTGATGCTATTTATTACAGGTGGGAGAGTAATCTAATGAAAAGAACATTGGGTTCTAGTGGGGGAGCAGTTCTACAATTGCCTATTTCTGGACTTGTTACTCAATGTAGTAGCTTTAAACTGTGCCAGTTTATCTGAGCTGGAATTGCATTTCCAGTCATTCGTTTCTTCAGGTTACAGTTGGCCACAAGAGAAATTTGCATGAGATGTAGGAGGTGAAAGCGAGGCAGCAGGCAGGGTGCTCTGGAAGTGAACGCAGGGCCCGAGCTCTCTTGCAGTGCACGCACACCCGGTTGGCGCCAATAGCCACTAGCTCCCAGCTCCTTTGGCTCCTGCCACATCTTGCCCTTCAGTTTCTCCAAGTCTTAGGCCAGGAATATGTGCAGCTCAAGGGCACATGTCTCCTTTTTCAGCTTACCTGTATCATCAAGGTTGCAGGTGGTGAGACAAACATGGATTCCAGTCTGTCACAGTTTGTTTTTGAAGGTTCCAGTTTGTCCTCATACTCCTTTACCTCAGGCCAAGCTTTGCTCTCTGACTGCTAGTTCTGCTGACCTACTGTGACTTCAGAATCACCATCAGACATGAAAGCAAAAGCTTTATATAGACTCCTCTACCACCTATCAAAATTGCCCGTGATCTTGTGCATGCATACACTGTCGTGTCCAACTCTTTGCAACCCCATGGATTGTAACCCACCAGGTTCCTCTGTCCATGGGATTTCCCAGGCAAGAATACTGGAGTGGGTTGCCATTTCCTCCTCCAGGGGATCTTCCCTGCCAGGAATCAAACCTGTGTTTCTTACATCTCCTTCATTGGCAGGCAGACTCTACCACCAAGCCACCTGGGAAGCTGCCCATGATCTAATCCATTTAATAAAGGCCTTATTCTATGTCACTCAGAATGGCTCTACTTCTGTTATCAAACCCTGAGTGATAACAGTTGATGTTGCACAGCCTCAATGAGTTCATCTGTAAAATGTAACAAGGATACTAGAAGGTATCTTAGTTCCTTTTCTCTATTAGACACCAAAAATTTTAGCTTTTGTTAACAGTCCCTCTGATAGGCATGACAAAGGTGGAAGTCCTTCAAAACTCTATTAAAAGATTTACTGAATTCATGATTTTTATTATACATTGAGAGTAATTATTCATAAATAAGTGGTTGCCATTCTTCTCATCATAGTAATGGCTAACATTGATTGCTTACTTAACATAGGCAGACATTGTAATTTCTTGACATAAGTTAATCTAACTTAATCCTAACAATAGCCCTACAAAGTAGGTGGTTATCCATTTCATAGATGAGAAAAGTCAGGGTAAAAAGTGACAAATAAGTCAGTAAGTGGCAGAGCTTAGATTTTAATTCAAGAGGCAAGACACAGAGCTTAGGTTCTCATGCTGTGTATAGAGAATAACATGCCTGAACATAGCCCTGTCCTCAAGCAGCTTACCATGTAATGTGAAAAACAGTCAAGTGAATTATTGTAATTCAGCAATATAATTCTATCACATTTGAGTATTTAATGGGACAGAGAAATTGGATAGGGAGGTCTAAATGAATTAAAATTGGAGCTGAAATATGAAAGACAAATTTTCTTAGAAGGAAAGGGAAGAAAGGATGTTCTAAGTCAATAAAACTGCATGAACGAAGACTTGGAGATATGAAGTAGCCTGTCACACTGATGGATATTTTGAAATATCCTGAGTACTTCAGAATGGTCAGAAAAAAAATGAGGGTGAAGGGAGAGAAGGGGAGAGGCACAGGCAGAGAAGGAAGAAAGGCCCAGTTCCTCGCTGCTAATCTAATCATAAGGCTATTGGAATGAAATAATTTTTTTGGAGGAGAGTGATGTGGTCTGATTTGCACTTTATAAGCCTCAAGATCTTTGTCAGCAGCTTAGAGAATGGTTTGGAGTCAGAGGAGAATGGATACAGGGAAGACAGCAAACTGAATACAGGAATGAGGAAATGAAGATAGAGACTATTCTAAATTGAGAGGCAGGGTCAGCCTGGAGACAAGGAATTGTAGCAGTCTTGTCCCCTCATGAACGTGGCCCTGTTGAGGCCTTTAGCTGTTAGCTGAACATTCCTTATTATCCTGGGACCCATTACTGGAAAGTGGTAGGCATCCCTTGAGATTTCTCAAAAAATGCTGCTGAGGTCAAAACTGATTGAGACACAATAATCTTGAACTTGAAGGACCTTTTGGTGCACTGGCAGATGAACCGACATTTTCCCTTTGAACTCTTCCATAGGACATTAAGGATCTTAACTATTGAGAATCAGTTCTTAGAATGAGAAGGCCACATAGTATAGTGGATAGTGTTGTGGGCAAGTAGGTGTGGCTCCAATTCCTGAGTCCACCATTCACTAGGGAGGGATATTGGTGAAGATATTTAACTTAGCTGAATCTTAACTTTCTAATCGAATAAGTCATAGCTGCAGCATTATCAAAAGGGTGAAATCAGCTACCACATATAAAACAGTGAGCTTATTGCCTTGCACATAAAAAGTTACCAACAAATATTAATCTCCTTTCACCCTTCCTTCTTTTTCTTCTTATTTCTATGGCCCTATCCATATGTGGTAAATGACAGTTACGTGTCAATATCATACACACATATGCAAGAAGGAGCCTAACCTTACTGGGTGCCAAAAGTATAATGATGGTGCTAAGTACTCCACAATGATTGTTTCAAGTTGTAGAAGGATTTTTGGCTGTTCTAATTTTCATGGGGAATAAGAATATAAATTCTCTGTCACCTGAATAAAATCTTCCATGCTTAGTCATGTTAAGACTGAAATAAAAGCCAGAGAAGAATCAGGACTTTTGGTCTAACTAGGACTGATTTTGAAATCAAAGGCTAAAATCTTGAGATAATATGCTGAACCACACAGCCTATATTTTAATTATAGGACTCATATTTAGTCTTCTTTTCCTTTAAATATTCCTGTAATGTTAAAAGTCAGAACTTGTTTTTATAAAGTCATATTAAAAATATTCAGCTCACTGTGCCCTTGATGTAACACATCCAAAACCCTTCTGGCCATGTTGGTGGTCTCTGAGCTCCTCAGGACTAAAACTGACAGCTGAACTCTGCTCAAGGGAGCAATGGGGAGATTAATGTTACTTTGCATTTTCCCCAATCACAGCATTTCTATTAGACTCATAATAATTGACCCTTGTGTGTGGATCCTCCACTTGGGAATCACTGAAGAATTAGTAGCTCATAAAATGGCACCTGCTCAATCGTCCCTTAACAACAAGTGCAATAAAAATTGCCCAAATTCATAAATGTGATAGAAAATGCTGCTATAATGATTATAATGGATCTCCTTAGGTCTGTGGTATTTTATCTGCTGCCCTATGAGGTTTTTTTTTTTTTTTTCATTTTCCTTTCATTTCCTTAACTGAAAATATTTCAAAAGTTTGATGTAAAGCCATAAAATAAAGCCATTTGGTATTAAGTCAATCTTCCCTCTTAACCCACACTACAGTGACTAGGCATTTTAATTAGTGCAAATCTCTTTTGTCCATGAGTAATTTTAATGAGTGCTTTGGCTGTGCTGTTCTATATGGCTTTAAGCTTGCATATTTTTATCCTAAATTTTGCTTTCATCCCTAACTGAAATCTCATTGATTTTCAAATGAGAACAGAAGTATCTTGGGGCCATTTTGCTAAGTTACTCAATGAGTTTGGGTTCCTGAGGGAAAGCACTGTGGTAGAGGGAACTGTTTGTGTTCAAAATACAATTAGTCACATAGCAAGTTCCAAATAATAGTGGCGTCATGGGCTTATCCTTTTTTAGGTAAGTACTTCCACCTTACTTCATAATTTTTCTTCTAATTATAGCAAGAAGGAGACAGGTCAAAAGACATGTGCACCAAAAGACATGTACAAGAATGTACAATAGCAGCACTATTTGTAAGAGTTCCAAACTGGGAACAGCCCAGGTATCCATCAGTAGTAAAAGGGTAACTATATCACTGCATATTCATACAATGAGATACTATAGAGCAGTGAGAATGAATAAACTATAACTACTCATAAGTGCCAGGATAAATATCACTGACGAAATGCTGGATAGACTAGCCAAAGCAATCTTGAGAAAGAAAAACTGAGCTGGAGAAATTAACCTTCCTGACTACACCACAGACTATACTACAAAGGTACAGTCATCAGGACAGTATGGTACTGGCACAAAAACAGAAAAACAGACCAATGGAACAAGATAGAAAGATAGAAAGCCCAGAGATAAACTCATGCACCTATGGGCACCTTAAAAAAAAGTGGCAAGAATATACAATGGAGAAAAGACAGCCTCGTCAATAAGTGGTGATGGGAAAACTGGGCAGTTATGTGTAAAAGAATGAAACCGGAACACTTTCTAATATCATACACAAAAATAAACTCAAAATGGACTGAAGATCTAAATGTAAAGCCAGAAACTATAATGTTCTTATAGGAAAACAAAGGCAGTACACACTTTGACATAAATCACAGCAAGATTCTTTCTGATCCACCTCCTAGATTAATGGAAATAAAAGCAAAAATAAACAAATGGAGCCTAGTAAAACTTAAAAGCTTTTGCACAAGAAAGGAAACTATCAACAAGATGAAAAGACCGACCTCAAAATGGGAGAATTAACTGAAAATGAAGCAGATGACAAAGGATTAATCTCCAAAATATATAAGCAACTCATACAGCTCAATATCAGAAAAGCAAACAACCCAATCAAAAAATGGGCAGAAGACCTAAACAGACATTTCTCCAAAGAAGACATACAGATGGCCAATAAGCACATGAAAAGATGTTCAGCACTGCTCATTATTACAGAAATACAAATAAAAAGTAAAATGAGGTATCAGCCTCATACCAGCCAGAATGGCCATCATCAAAAATTCTATAAACAATAAATGCTGGAGAGAATGTGCAGAAAAGGGAATGCTGTTGCACTGGTGGTGGAAATTTAAACTGATATAGCCACTGCGGAAAACAGTAAGGAGATTCCTTAAAATACTAGGAATAATCTACCATATGACCCAGCAATTCCACTACTGGGCATACACCCTGAGAAAACCATGATTCTAAAAGACACATGTACCCTAATATTCATTGCAGTGATATTTACAATAGCCAGGACATGGAAGCAACCTAGATGTCCATTAAGAGATGAATGGATAAAGAAGTTGTTGTACATTTATGCAATGGAATATTACTCGGCCATAAAAAGGAGTAAGTTTGTTGTGGTGAGGTGGATGAAGCTAGAACCTCTTATACAGAGTGAAGTAAGTCAGAAACAGAAAAACAAGTACCATATATAAATGCATATACTTGGATTCTAGAAAAATTGTACTAATGAACCTAGTAGAGAATGGAAATATGGACTCAGAAGGGGAAGGTGAGTGTGGGACGAATTGAGAAAGTAGCATTGACATATACACACTTTCATGTGTAAATTAGTGGGAAGTTGCTATATAACACAGAGAGCTCAGCCTGATACTCTGTGTTAACCTAGAGGTGTGGGATGGGGGGAGGCTCAGGAGGGAAGGGATCTTAACTGTTGTGATGTTGTACAGCAGAAACCAAAACAAAATTGTAAAGCAGTTATACACAAATTAAAAAATAAACAAATTTTTTAAAAAAGAAAACTATCAAAAAATGCTGGGTAAATGAAGTCTCAAAATTCTCCAAGCCAGGCTTCAACAGTGCGTGAACCATGAACTCCCAGATGTTCAAGCTGGATTTGGAAAAGGCAGAGGAACCAGAGATCAACTTGCCAACATCTGTTGGATCATCGAAAAAGCAAGAGAGCTCCAGAAAAACATCTACTTCTGCTTTATTGACTATGCCAAAACCTTTGACTGTGTGGATCACAACAAACTGTGGAAAATTCTTCAAGAGATGGGAATACCAGACTACCTGACCTGCCTCCTGAGGAATCTGTATGCAGGTCAAGAAGCAAAAGTTAGAACTGGACATGGAACAACAGACTCGTTCCAAATCGGGAAGGGAGTATGTAAAGGCTGTATACTGTCACCCTGCTTATTTAACTTATATGCAGAGTACATCATGCAAAATGCCAGGCTGGATGAAGCACAGTCTGGAATCAAGATTGCCAGGAGAAATATCAATAACCTCAGATATGCAGATGATACCACCCTTATGGCAGAAAGCGGATAAGAACTAAAGAGCCTCTTGATGAAAGTGAAAAAGAAGAATGAAAAAGTTGGCTTAAAATTAAAAAAACTAAGATCATGGCATCTGGTCCCATCACTTCATGGCAAATAGATGAGGAAACAGTGAGAGATTTTATTTTGGGGGGCTCTAAAATCACTGCAGATGGTGACTGCAGCCATGAAATTAAAAAAAAATGCTTGCTCCCTGGAAGAAAAGTTATGACCAACCTAGACAGCATATTAAAAAGCAGAGACATTACTTTGCCTACAAAGGCCTGTCTAGTCAAAACTATGGCTTTTCCAGGAGTCATGTATGGATGTGAGAGTGGACAATAAGGAAAGCTGAGTGCCAAAGAATTGATGCTTTTGAACTGTGGTGCTGGAGAAGACTCTGGAGAGTCCCTTGGACAGAAAGGAGATCCAACCAGTCCATCCTAAAGGAAATCAATCCTGAATATTCCTTGGAAGGACTGATGCTGAAGCTAAAACTCCAACACTTTGGCCACCTGATGCGAAGAACTGACTCCTTAGAAAAGACTCTGATGCTGGGGAAGATTGAAGGCATGAGGAGAAGAGGACAACAGAGAATGAGACGGTTGGATGGCATCACCGACTTGATGGACATGAGTTTGAGTAAGCTCCAGGAGTTGGTGATGGGCAGGGAAGCCTGGAGTGCTGCAGTCCATGGGGTCGCAAAGAGTCAGACATGACTGAGTGACTGAACTGAAAATGAAGTCTGACAAAAAGTGTACACAGTACTTCTACAAAGTTTAAATTCAGAGAAACTAATTTATGGTGTTAGAAGTCAGGATAGTGGTTATATATCAGGAAGGAGGATTGTGACCACGTGGGTCAGTTGAGGCTTATAGGTAATATTCTGTATCTTGATATGAGTGCTGGTTAGACATGTTCACTTTATGGAAATTCCCTGAGAAATAAGCTTATAATTTGTGTACTTCTCTAAATATAAACACATTTTTTTTCAATAAAAATTAAATTGGACAGTGCAGTAGTTGCTTTTCCATTGATTGTTTCTTGTTCATGTTGTATATGAGAAGGCATAAGAAATTCCCAGCTAAGAAAATGACCAATGAATATGGAGGCAGTTTGGGCTTATGTTTGGGCACCAGAAAACTCAACAAGAGTATATCAGTGAGTTTAGTCATAAAAGTGAAAATACCCCTGGCTCAATAAGCCAACAGTTATACACTGAATGGCCAAGTTTATATTGCCCAAATTAGGTACCTCCCATTGCTCTATGGCAAGCAAATAAGTGTGTTAGGAAGGAATAAACTGCTGTCAATTGGGCAGGGACCTTTGCAAATATTCCTTCAAAGAGGGGTCTGCCATCTGGATAGGAGGTTTATAGCCTCATCACTGCATGAATGTCTATTAAGAGGACACATGAACATGAGACAATGAGGAAGAATAAATATGAGCATTCCATACTCACCCAACCAGAGTGTGAACCTCTCCACCAAGGCCGGATGCTGCAACCCTCCTCAGCTCATCAGGTAAAACTCCTACTGAAGATGAGTCCTGAGCATAAAGCACACAGCAAGGAGAGAAGCAATGTTAGCTGCCCAAAGGATGTTCAGTTTCATATAAACTAGGATAGTAATGAGCCTATTCTTAGATAATCTGTTAGAAGATTTTCCTCTATGTGGATTTAAAATAAAAAACCTTTAACAGTGCCTCTTAATTTAAGAATTAAATTTGAATTGTATGATCCACTTGAAAGGTAGAATTGTACCTGTAGTACTGAGGAGGGAACAATAAAAATTCTCAGCACCTCAAGGAGAATGTGTATACTCTCCTCCCAGGTGTGTTACCATACTTTAAATTTCTCTTAATCATGTGGTCAACAGAGAGTGAAGAGTATTATGGAAAACATCATGGCAGGTTATACATTGTACCCTTGAAATATATAACCTAAGCAAGTGTTTAAAGAGAAAGGTAAAACGCAAAACTCCACTGTCATCTCTTCAAATGCAACTAGTAGCACCATTGGTAATCACTCCCGAATAATGTGCAAGCAATCTATAATGCACCTTCCCAGCAGAGCATGCAGAAGGTAGTTGAAGCCACTTAGCTCAATGAAAAGTTTCAGGTTTTTTATTTCCTTATAGCTTTCAAGTGTTTGGGGTTTCTCAGTTGTTACCACGTTTTTCTATCTCCAAAGACATCTTTTTAAAAACAATTTAACTGCACACTGCTTGACATGTGGTGGAATCTCACTAAGTAAATATTTGGTTGAAGGAATGAATAGATGAATGGATAAACAAAGGATACAAAGATGGATGGATGGATGGAAAGGTAGATGGACTGGGAACTATGCATTATTAAGTTCTTTCTGCAGGAGAAAAATAATTTTATATTATCTTCACAAGCATGCTTTTGCAATTTATAGCAATAGAGAAATTATCTGCACGTTTATACCCTATGACCAACATCACCCCATTTTCTTCTTCTTCAAGCTCCTAGAAACTACCATTCTATTTTCAGCTTCTATGACTTTGACTATTTTAGATTCCACATGTCTTTCTGCATCTGATTTATTTCACTTAGCATAATGTCCTCCAGGTTCTCCCATGTGGTTCCATATTAGGGACTCCTTTTTAAAGGCTGAATAATATTTTTCATTTTGTATATACTTTTTCTTTATCCATTCATCCACTGATGTACTTTAAGATTGTTTCCACATCTTGGCTGTTGTGAATAGTGCTGCAATGAACATGAGAGTGCAGGTACCTCCTTGAGATACAGATTTCATTTCCTTTGGACATATACTCAGAAGTGAAATTGCTGAATCATACGGTAATCCTATTTTTAATTTTTTGAGGAACCTCCAAATTATTTGCCATAGCAGCTACAACATCTTATATTCCCACCAACAACGTACAAGTGTTCTGACTTCTCCTTATCTTTGCCAACACTTTTGATCTCTTCGTTTTATTTTTTTTGCTTGTCTGTTTGTTTTGGAGTTTGTTTGTTTGGTTTTTTTTTATCTTAGTCACCCTAACAGGTGTGAAGATCTCATTATAGACTTGGTTTGCATTTCCCTAGAAATTGGTAATGCTCTCATATAAGCTGTTGGTCATTTGTATGCCATCTAAGAGGAACAATTATTTCTGAAATTATGTTATGTTCAAAGCTTCTTGAAATTACATGACTTCAGTTATGTTATCTGTAGTCCTTCCCTTTTTAGAAAAAGGGGATCTTGGTATATCTACCCATTATTCATTAGAACAACCAGACAAATCAACATCATCACTATTCTCAGAAACATTAGCTTTTAGAAATGTCACATGCCTGCTATTGTGTACTTTCTATGACTGTTAACATCATTACTAAATAAAACCATCCATGGTTGATCGGTACATCATGTAAGTACAGGTTAGCAAGACTCATGTGTGAGGATCATGAAAACCTCTACCCATATTAGAGTCTCATTTACTTCCTCAAAATCCACATTGCCTCATCCTTTATGTTTTTAAATCAATAAGGTGGTTTCTTTATTTTTTTTTTTATTTTTACAAACATGGGGGTTTTCATCATTGCTTTGGGGCAAGTGCTGTCATAAACTTAGTTAAAAAGGATTTTGCAGTTGCGGTTTTGTCTCTACATAAACAAGTCCACTGTCTGAAACGTCCTAACTAATTGTTTTAGATTTTTTCCCCTCTGTTTTTCTTGCTGCTTCACAAACATTTTGCAGCTCTAAGAAAAATCAATTACAATAGGACTCAGGTTTTCTGGTTTTGTTTCCACTAGGGAAATGTAGATTATTTAAGGTTTCAGAAAGCAAGATCAACATTGATCTTCAAGTCTTAATATAGTTACTTGTATCAATAAAATAAAATAAATGCAAAGCAATTCCAGCAACCATAAAATACTTTTCCACAGAACTTTTTTCTTATGAAGACATGGAGGCCCAAGTGTACAATACACAAGCATGATAATAATTAATAGAGATGCTTAGTTCCAGTATATAATGCTTTCATTGTAAAACCTAATCCCTCAAAGACCCACCTTTAACTTCAATCTGATAATTGGATTGGGCAACGGATGATATGTAATAAGAAGGATGTTTGCTCCCATTAGTGAGCAAACCAGACTAAACAACTGACTAGAATTAGATAAAACCTGGCAAATAAAAGTAGTCATATTTGATTCTCTTCTTTTGAAACTATCCAGTCCTTAATTTCAGTCAATCTGCAGGAAAAGCACAATCAGAGAACCAAAGGATTACGAGTTCTTAGCACACTGCATTCAGTCCAAGAGTTAGAAAGAATTCCTCATCACAAAGTGTATATCTTCCAGGCCCTGATCAGTAAACTGATGATGTAGGAAGTCATTTTCATATTACTTTCTTTGAGATGGACTGCCAAGTCAAAATTTCAAGCAATATTTTCCTTGCCAGCTGAAAAAATAGAAGGGTGCTTTAATCTGATTGTAGCTAGTTTTTGTTTTTTTTATGAGCACCACTCTGCTGCTGTTTGTTATTAGTTTATGATGGATACTATTCTACAGTTGCTACATGTGCACACATTTTCAGTGAGGAGCAACCTGACCAAGCAAATCTATTAAGGCATCATTTGCTGTTTGTGAAGGTCTACAGGATAGAAGAAGAAAGAGCAGGCATGTTCTGAAACATACCCATGCACTGCCTCATTATATCATGTATTAAAATAGATATGATAGGGGACTTTCCTGATGGTCCAGTGGTTTAAGACTCCATGCTCCCAATGCAGAGGGCACAGGTAGGTCCCATCCCTGGTCAGAGAACCAAGATCCCACACGCCACATGGTGCAGCCTAAAAAATAAAAATAAAAAAATTTAAAATATATATGACACAGATTATGTGAGGACCCTGTTAGTAAGATAATTGGGGTATAGCCATCAACATATTAGGAAGTAAGGTATATTGATTGTTTATTGAATGAACTGCAATTTCATAAATGCCTTTTAAATCAGTCCTCATGGTAACCCCAGGAGGTAAATAGTAACCTAATTTTAAAATGTCTTAGAAAAACAAAAATACAGGTAAATGAAAACATTTTACTTATATATCCCCATGGTTTTCCACAAACTGAACACAACTGTGAAAGTAGCAGTCAGATGAAGAAACAGAATATGATCAGCACTACAGAGGGTACCATTCTATTTCCTTTCCATCACAAATCCTTCCCCTTCAAGGAGACCAGTGCCCTGATTTCTAATGGTATATATTTGTTTTGCCACTTGTGGAATTTTACAATAAAAGAATAATAGAAAATGTACTTTTCTATCTCGACACCAGGTCTGTGAGATTCACTCATAAGATTGACAGTAGTAGTAGGCAGTTCATTCTCATTGCTATCCAGTTTTCCCATTGTGTGGATATGGCATGATGTAGAGACAAGATTTCAATAAAAGCCTAAGTTATGAAATCCACTACTCTACATATTTTAATCTCTAACATAAAAGAAACATTACAGTTGTTAAGTATTTTCTAGTTGTTATAGGTTGCTCTCCACCCAGCATTTTCAAAAGCTTGGTCCAGTTTTCGCCTTTTGTTTTAAATGTAGCAAACAATGAATTAATAGGACAATTAATCAATAAAAGAGACACAGAAAGATGGTTGGGTAGTATTTAATTTTTAGGACGAATACTTTATATAACCATACTTATACTAAAAATGAGGAACTGCTATACAAAGATATAGGTCTTAGACTTCAAACTGCCTACAGCAATGTGCGTATGTGTGTATACATACACATACACATACATACACTCACATATATTTTGGAGGTAATATATCCCAATTACCACAATTCACTCCCAAGTCATACCTGCTTAGGGTAACTAAATTAACTGTTTCCTCATTGCTTGCATATGTACAGCTATTAGCTGATTAATTTGATAACAAAGAGATGAACAGTGACCAAAGAGTCAATTCAAGTCATTTAACAGTTGGATGCATTTTCATCAAACTATTTTTTATGTACCTATCAAAACAGTCAGTCCTAAGGGATATCAGTCCTGAATATTCATTGGAAGGATTGATGCTGAAGCTGAAACTCCAATACTTTGGCCCCCTAATGTGAAGATCTGATTCCCTGATGCTGGGAAAGAGTGAAGGGAGGAGGAGAAGGGGATGACAGAGGATGAGATGATTGGATGGCATCACTGACTCGATGGACATGAGTTTGAGCAAGCTCCAGGAGTTGGTGATGAACAGGGAAGTCTGGTGTGCTTGGCTTGGCTAGCAGTCCATGAGGTTGCAGAGTCAGACATGACTTAGTAACTGAACAACAACAACTGAAAATTCAGTGTTGTGAAACAGGGATCCAAAGAGACTCAAATGAGATCGGGCTAATCAGAAGGAGATCAAGAAGAAAGGAGTATTTTGTGATGAATTATAAGAGCAAGCATTTGGATTAGTCTGGCATATGTCCAATTTACAGCTGGAGAGACGGTCATGAGCAGGAACTAGGGTCCTGCAGAAGCCTTCCCTTCTCTGGTATCCCTAATCAGCAGCAATTTTCCTTGCTCTTATTTCCTGTAGCACTTGTAGCATATTCTGTACATAATTTAGGGCAGTTCTGCTTTGTTTACTAAATGTGTTGAGAATCTTGGTTTTTTAAATAAATCATTATCTCCTTGAGGGCAGAAAATTTTCCATAGCATTGTTTGGCATTTGTGACTCATCCATTTGAGTAGCCAGAACTTGTGATTTGGTCTTTAAGAGACAATTTGTTTCCCTTAGAAATGGACCTGCTTGCATTTCACTCTCCTGAGGCTATTAGAGAAACTATGATGAGAATGTGAGGATACATAAAAGGTCTTAATTTCAACCATCCTGACAATGTTAGTGACTGAAGTTAAAGTGGCTTTGAGGCGCCATTTTACACATAGAAGTAATAAGTCTCACTTTGACACAATATGCTATCCTGTGTGCTTGAAACATAACAGATTGGTTTCCCCACTAAGGAGAAGTTCCCACTAATGAGAAGCTATAGCATGTAAGTACAGGAAAGATTTTCTGATAGGGTTACAAATTGGACATGCAGCCACCAAATGGGGAATAATGAAGGATAAGGGGGGTAAAACCCAGAAGCTATCCATTGCCAATAATCTGAAACAGGAGACTACAATGGAAGCTTGATTTGCATATGGTGAGTTTATTGTGGTGTATTTGTACAACCAAGGGCCTTGTGAATATTTATAATGGACTTTTCTCCAACTAATGCCAATTTAAGTTAGTAAGTATTGTAATGGTTAAACATTTTTTCTAGGATATAAAATAAGCATGCTCTTTCCTTTTATAGGTATTTAATGGATTTCCTGGTGGCTCAGATGGTAAAGAATCTGCCTGCAAAGCAGGAGACCTGGGTTTGATCCCTGGGTTGGGAAGATCGCTGGAGAAGGGAATGGCAACCCACGTCAGTAGTCTTGCCTGGAGAATTCCATGGACAGAGGTGCCTGGTGGGCTACAGTCTATGGGATTGCAAAGAGTCAAACACGACTGAGTGACTAACACTTTCACTTTTCCTTTCATAAGCCTTGGTTCATCAATTTACTTCATCTCATTCTAATTCAGTAAAAATCAAATGAATGCTTTCTGTGGGCTGGGAGGTATGTTTAGCACTGGGGATCCACAGAAGAGTCCTGCTGGAAGAAAATATCTGCTAATTTTATTGTGTAGGATAATTATGAGAAATCACACAAACTAGTATTTTTGAAACATTTTTCTAAATCTTACACTAGTATAAAAATTTCAAGTTTTTGAGTTTATTTTTGTTCTTATTTCTGCCTTCAGACTATTTCAGCTAGACATGCATCTGTTAAAAAAATATTTGATTTTTGGAGGATACATTTTATTTGTGGTTTATGGGGAATCAGGTTCTCATACTGTGAAAGATGTGTTAACACAAAATAAGTATAGAATTCAATCCCAACAGTCAAGCTTTTATCAGTAACTAGTTGTTCTGTATCCATAATGTGGTTTTAAAACTGCTATGTTGATAAAAAGTTGCCTTTTTCTTCATTGCTTTTATTTCAGTTGTACACATCATTTCACACTTTTGAAGAGTTCGCTAAGATGAAATCTGGCTTCACCATTTTACTGAAGTAGAAAGTCAAGTGACCTTGATTTCCTACTTTATGCCAAATATCTCTCAAAGGTGATTACCACAAAACACCTGTACTTCTGACTCTTTGTAATGCATTATCCTTAACTGACATTCTATAGAAGAGGTTTATGCTTTCATGATTTCCTGAAAGTAAGTTTGTCACCGGTTTGTAGGCAAAAAGTTCTTCAAATTCCTTGGGTTTTTAAAAGCTACTACCTGAAGGATAGTTTATCAGTTATCTTTTTAACCTAGTAATGTTTAAGTTTATCACTTTCACATCTAAAATGAATTTAAAATATGCTCATTTTTCATATAAGTAAAGAAAGCTCAAAATGAGGAACTTAAAATCACTGACTTGAAACTCACTGTTGGGGAAAAAGCCATACCCGTCGAGAAAGCAATTTGTCATCATTTCAATACCTCTAATTGCCAAATTGGAACCATTTATGCCTTACTGTACTGGTATTCTAACTTTGCCTTTTTGCCTCTGAAAGATGTGGACAAGTCTCTATCACCATAATTACTATTATTTCTTGACAAAGATTATGTCCAAAGCCCTCTGCTAGGTACAACCTCCTTTGACCAGCACTGAGGAAGTTATATTACTTAGACAATCTATCCTTTGGACACAAAAAGAGATGAAACTGGACTGCAAGAAGATCAAACCAGTCATTCCTAAAGGAAATTAGTCCTGAATATTCACTGGAAGGACTGATGCTGAATCTGAAACTCCAGTACTTTGGCCACCTGATGCGAAGAACTGACTTATTGGAAAAGACCCTGATGCTGGGAAAGATAGAAGGCGGGAGAAGAGGACAACAGAGGATGAGATGGTTCAATGGCATCACCAACTTGATGGACATGAGTTTGAGCAAGCTCTGGGAGTTGGTGATGGACAGGGAAGCCTGGTGTGCTACAGTCATGGGGTCGCAAAGAATTGGACATGACTGAGCGACTGAACTGAATTAGAAGCAGCAGCTTACTTGGGATAAGCAAAGGGATCTGTCTACCAAAAATTTTTTTTTAAACAGATCAGTTCTTTCAGAATCTACTTTGACTTACATAAAACTAGTTATCAGCAGCAGATCCAACCCATCTTGGCTTTGATATTTTCCTTCAATAACCCCTCCCCCTTCCAAACAGATTTCAATGCTAATTTGGCCTGTTATCAGTATCACTCAGGTTGAGAGAGGGTTTTTAAAAAAATATTTTATTTTTAATTGAAGGATAATTGCCCTACAATATTGTGCTAGTTTCTGCCAAATATCAACATGAATCAGCCATAGGGATACCTATGTACCCTCCCTCTTGAAACTCCCTTCTACCTCCCACCCCATCCCACCTCTCTAGGTTGTTACAGAGTCCCAGTTTGAGTACCCTGAGTCACATAGCAAATTCCCACTCTTTTACATATGATAATGTATATGTTTTCATGCTACTCTCTCCGTATATCCCACCCTCTCTTTCCTCCCCCCACCCCATGTTCATAAGTCTGTTCTCTATGCTGTGAGGTTGAGAGAGGGTTTTGAATGCCATCAGTTTTTCTCAGTAATTATGAATTACCTCCTGCTGCAAAAACAGAAAATCATTATGTAGGAGAGAAGATTGAGTTAAAAAACATGTTAAAATTTGTATTCCCTTAATATTTGTGAAGGGAAAATTACTGGCTTTACTTCCTGAACATATTTAGGTACATATAAGTCATGACTTGGAGACAAGCAGAAGGCCTTCATGATCATTTCCCATTCTTCAGGCAGCACGGCCATCAAACGAGATATGCACAGCTTCTGCCTTCACTGTTGCCTCACCCAACAAATACTTTTTTTCCCAAGTCTCTAATTTCTTCCCCAACCTCAAACACACAACACACATGTACACCACAACCAGTCTCTCTTTCTCTTACTCCCCACTCCCTTCCCACCTCTTTCTCTTTTAAAGTGTTTCATTAGAGGAAATCCAGTTACTGGGGCATCAAGGGAAGGTGTGCAAGAGTCCAAAAATGTTACCATAGGCAGAATTATATCTGGGAAGAAGCAGAAAGTTATGAAAAATTTCCCTTGGGTTGATTGGCTAATTGTGGGGAAATGAGCTTTGCATTTCTAAAAGCATTCCTTGGGAATGCCACTCTTTGTCTATCCCTGACTTTTTTCAAACTTTAAACTTTTTATTTTGTATTGGGGTATAAATGATTAACAATGTTGTGGTAGTTTCAGGTGAACAATGCAGGGACTCAGTCCTATATATCCCATGGACTGTAGCCTGCCAGGCTCCTCTGTCTATAGAATTCTCCAGGCAAGAATAGTGGAGTGGGTAGTCATTCCCTTCTCCAGGGGATCCTCCTGATCCAGGGATAGAACCCAGATCTCATGCATTGCAGGCAGATTCTGTACTGTTTTAGCCACCAGGGAAGCCATACATGTATCCATTCTCCCCCAAACTCCCCTCCCATCTAGTTTGCCACATAACACTGAGCAGAGTTCCCCATGCTATACATTACAGTGGGTTCTTGTTGGGCATCCATTTTGAATATAACAGTGTTTACATGACCATCCCAAATTCCCTAACTATCCCTTCTCCCTGGCAACCATGTCATCACTGTCAGTTAAGAGGTCCCATTCATTCTAGATAATTAGTGGTTCTGACAACAGTGATCTTTATTTAAAATAATAATGTACTAAGAATGAACAGAAATAGTATAATTTCAAGGGATTTCTTTGGGTGGGGAGGGTGGGATTAGAAATCATTCTCCACATGGGTATATCAGTTCAGTTCAGTTCAGTCGCTCAGTCGTGTCCAACTCTTTGTGACCCCATGAACCGCAGCACGCCAGGCCTCCCTGTCCATCACCAACTCCTGGAGTTCACTCAAACTCATGTCTGTCGAGTCAGTGATGCCATCCTCTGTCGTCCCCTTCTCCTCCCGCCTTCAATCCTTTCCAGCATCAGGGTCTTTTCCAATGAGTCAGTTATTCTCATCAGATGGCCAAGAGTTAAAAGAAAGCACCACTTTTTTTTTTTTCCTTGCCTTCTACAACCAGGACTTATGCAGACCTTTTATTGGTGGAATGGTAGGAGTTTAATTCATGACATTTCTTTACTCTATATTCATCCATACATAATGGACCACTGTCACTTCATCAGAAGTACTGGTGGGAGGGGTGAGCTTCTTGTTCTGAAAATGGAGAAGTGGCTCCTATTGGACCAGCCTTACCACAGTAAACAACTAGAAACTCTGGACATGATAAAAGAAAAATTGACTTAAAGTCAATGGAGAATAACTAAAATCAGGCAAATTTTAAAGGAAAGTATACATTTGAAAGTAGAAAATGGAATAGGGTAACTTTCCCCTTTTACAGCTTTTTTTTTTTTTTTTTTTTTTTTGCTGAGGGCAGGCTACAGTCAATCCCAAGTAAGGTGACTAAAACTGGCATCTGGAAAGTACGAGAGAAATATCAAAGAGGAGACACTCAATAAAGGGAACTCCAAATTCTACATATAAACTCTATCCTAAACTATAGTTCAGCAGACCCTTGAACTATGCCTGTGCACGACTGAGGCAAAACTAACTGAACAAAGACTCCAGCTGCTTCTCACTAAGGAGGAGACACAGTTTGGATTTCAAGTTCTGCCAAGTCAACTGCCTATTAAACCCTTTTAAAAAATCAATATTCTCTGAAATAACACAACAGAATCCACAGTCTGAACATCCCATTTTTCATAAAGTCCAGGGTACTAGCCATGAACGAACAGAAAAATGTGATCCAAACTGAAGTGAAAAGGCGATCAATGCAGACGGACCACAAGACCAGATATTATACTTAGCAGAGATTTTATTGGACTCTACTATTTAAAATCTGATTTCTTCAGGTATTTTGGGTTTCCAGCAATTTTGTTATTCTCTGCCTTCCCACACTCGTTCAGTCCATTCCGTAACTTCTTGGGAAAGCACTTTAAAGTTCTCCTGAAGATGAGCAATTTTGCTCAATCCACACATTATTTCCCTCTGAACTTGGTTGATATTATTCTGAGATGTTCTTAAGATGTCTTTGGTCTCAATAACTTGCAATCGGAGGGATTCTGATGATTCTTGGAGTAACCGTGTCTGTGCTTGAAGGCGAGTTATCATCATGGTATGAAATAAAAGTTTAGGGAACTTACTTTTTTGTTCTTCGAGAGAGTCCCGAGGCAAAGAAGTGAAACTGTTCATACCTTTGTGAAATACAGCCAAACACAGAGTTTGTAACTTTAGAGGACTGTCTACCTTTGGAGGTGACTTCATGGCTTCATAGGCTTGTGTAAACAGTCTAGTCTTCTGACTAAATTTGCCATATTCTTCAGCTTGGTCAGTAAGTTGTTGGGCCGCCTCTTTTTCCTTCTTTAGAGTATATAGTCTCTCTACTATAACAAAAATCACAGCAACATACACCAAGATCTCCCAGGAAAACTCCAAGGTTCTTGGAGCTTGGGTCAAATATCTGGAGAACACCATCAAAGCACCATATAGTTGCTCCATGACCAGCTGGAAAAACATTTTTATGACAACTAGCACACCATCCATGGCTCCAGAGGACACTGCAGCTCTGTCTCTGACTTCCAGTCTCCTGTGGGCCACAAGTGACCACAGAGACCTTGTAGAATGTTCTGATTCTTACCTAAACAAGTGCCTGGCAACAAGGACAGAGCCAATAGGAGGGGCTGAGAGGAGGAGGCAGCAAGGTTCTATAAGAGAGTACCCTAAGATTGCTCTGCCCCCCTCAAAAAAACAGAGTCACATTATTCATACCCTGCACTTAGCATTTGAAAATGTGGAAAGAGCTGATGGTAGCCAGAGAAGGCCAGCCAATGAGTTCTGACCACACTAGGCCCCACCTGACCTTACAGCAGACCTGGGTCTAATCAGTCCCATGCCAACACACCCTTAAGCATGTTGGGGCATAATAGTGCTAGATGCTATAGTATAGGACTCATGGGCCCACATCTTTGGGTGAGGATCATTGTCCCGATTTAAAGTTTCCTTGGGCAACAAGGAAGTCTGACCTTGCTTAGTCTCATCAAAGATAGTAACTAAAAGCGCTGTTTTTCAGTTGTAAGGACTTGGGAAAAATCAATTGGAACTGGCAATGTCTTAATATTTCAGGATTTTCTGTGGAGCCAGTGTTTTCCTATTTAATCCTAGTGTCCTGGAAGATAATGACTCTTGTCTAGTGCTGACTCAGGGATCCCATCTCTATCTCTCATGTGGCCCTAGCTCTCTCCAGCACATGACTCCCAAAGTTGACCTGGAGACAGTCTCTACTCCACTGAGTCATCTTCAGAACAGAGGCCGTTCTTCCCAAAAGGAAGCTGGTCCTACTTCTAGCTGAATTTATTGTTTTTTAAAAGTACATCTCACTCTCCCCGTATTTCTCTGGCAAACTCTGCTCCTTGTCCAACACTTGGGATTGCCACGGGTGACTCATCCCTAATATTTTTATTTGTATTATTATTTTTCATCCCCAATACTTTTACTATGAGGAATCAGTAGGCTTGTCAGCCAAATTCCACTTGGGGGCCTTAGAGGGTGCTGGGCTGTGGGTCCTCCCATGGATATGGAGAGTAGATGTTCTGATCAATGAGGAGAAGGCAGCCAAATGCCTAATGTAGTGATTTTCTTTAACTGAGATAACTTTGTTTTATTGGACTTCCCAAGTGGCACTAGTGATAAAGAACCCACCTGCCAATGCAGGAGATGTAAGAGATTAGGGTTTGATCCCTGGGTTGGGAAGATCCCCTGGAGGAGAGCATGTCAACACACTCCAGTGTTCTAGCCTAGAGAATCCCCACGGACAGAGGAGCCTGGCAGACTACAGTTCAATATTATATAAGTTTGGGGTGTACAACATTATATTTCTGTATACACTACAGTGTGCTCACCACCAAAATTTTAATTTCTACCTGTCACTATACAGTACTTTCTTTACCCATGTCATCTTCCTTCCCTCCCCCTCTAGTAACCACTACTCTGTTCTCTGTATCCACATGTTTGTTTTTGTTTCGTATGTTCAAATTTTTTTTTGGGGGGGGTTGCTTGTTTTTTTTATATTCAACATACGAGAGAGATTGTATGGTATTTGTCTTCTCTGTCTGATTTATTTCACTCAGCATAATACCCTCAAGGTCCATCCATGTAGTCACAAATAGCAAGATTATATCCTTTTTTATGGCTAAGATAGTTTTTCCTTTTAATAATTTTAAAAGGAAATTGTCATTTTAGAGTTTATAACCTGTTTGGGAAAAGAACAAACTCAGTCACTGTTGGGATTTAAAGACAGGGAGCAATTAGAGAGGATTTTAGACAGAAATCTTTCAGTTGCCAGTTACATGTACACCACTGGAAGTAGCTTAAGTCAAAATAGGAATCTGAGGTGCAAATAGTGGAGGTTCACAGAATGGGAGAACTGTGTGAATCAGGGAATCCCCTGGAGCTTCAAGTCAGAAGCCACTCCTAAGAGTCACTCTGTCTCTTGTTCTTAATTCAGGAAAAAAAAAAAAACAAACCTCTGGGTGTCTGTGGGTTGGCTCTACAGACAGGTTTCTATGAGTGGCAGGAACATGGCTGCCAGTATCTCTAGTAGACAAGGAATTTAAATCAGCTATTATAGCTCTGATGAAGGTCACAGGAAGCAGCTGTGGAGGTTTTCCCAAGGAGGCCCCCCTGTCTATGGAAAGTTATCAAGCACTTCCTCAACTGCCTCTCCCTGTCTTTCTTGAGACTCTGAGGCTCTCACAGGACTATAGCTATCAGCAGAAGCCACAGGATTTACCAACGGCTTCTACGGTAACCACCACCATGTACAGTTCTATACCTTGGAAGGGGCTCTGCCAAGGGAAATCTAGAGTGGCTGCCTATGCAGTGACATCTCAGCCTGGAATCTCTGGACTTGGCAAGTCAGAAGCCATTGTTCTCTGTAACGCTGAGGGGTTCCTGAGGCCATCTCTGGTATCAGCAAATAAGAGGTAACCTTGCCTCACAGCTGCAGACTGCTTATCCTTGTACCCACGGCAGGCTGGTATGGTGACTCTGTGATTGAGCATAGACAGTGGTACGTGCAGAGAGGTCAGAGTAGAACAAACATGGTGCACTGATAAGATGGTGGAATAAGCAATTTAACTAGGCAGAGATTATTAAGATGTCCATGTAAGCAAGTGTGGTAGCCCATGGGTTTGCTCTCAGAGACAAGAACCACCACATAGACTGAAATCAGCTCACTGGCCTGGGCATACCCTCCAAACCACCGATTTAGGCATCTATCAGACCCCTGACCAGATCTGTGCTCGAAAGAAATCTGTCATGTTTCCAGTGAAGATTTAAAGAGTATCTTTGGGTAATATTCCATTGTGTATATGTACCGTAGAGGTTGGATGCATGAGACAAGTGCTCAGGGCTGGTGCACTGAGAAGACCCAGAAGGATGGGATGGGGAGGGAGGTGGAGGGGGGGTCGGGATGGGGAACACATGTAAATCCATGGCTGATTCATGTCAATGTAGGCAAAAACCACTATAATATTGTAAAGTAATTAGCATACAACTAATAAAAATAAATGAAAAAAAAAGAGTATCTTTGATAATCCAGTGTTTAAGACAGTGCCTAGCACATGGTAAGCACCAATATCTGTGGAATGACTAAGCCAATACTCTAGGGAAGGAAAGTGCTGTCTGAGTGAAGAGATGATGTTGACAATCATGGGATCAGCATGCAGCAAGTGTTTGCTCTATGCCAAGCATGGAGCTAAACAATTATATGAATTATCTCACTTAATTTCCCCAGCACGCCTATGAGTTAGGTTCTATTATTGTCTTCATTTTAACATATGAGGACAGTGAGGCACAGGAAGTCTCAAGAGATATATAATCTGTTGTTTCTGCATCCTTTTGGCTACTTGATCCACTAAAGCTGAATAATAAAAAGCATAAACTGGAATCACCGCTCCCAGAGTCTTGCATGGGCATGTACCTTCAAATGGGACTTCGCAGGTAACCATTCCACTAGGTAAGACTGGAGTCCCCTAAAACTGTGCTCAGTAACAGAAAATGGAATATTCACGAAGACACTGAATGAAAACACAAAAACTACACTCAAATAATAAACTGGCGGACAAGTTATTATACAGCAGAGCTGAGAGCTGCTGAGGTGGGGTGATGCTAGTGGGATGCCAGGAGAAACTCTTTTAAATGTGAGGAGAAACTCTCATAAAGAATGCTTTTGAAGCAGAAATGAAAGGACACTTCCCTGCAAAGGCATTGAAAAGAGCATAAACCAAACAGCTGAGTCACATACTACAAATTCCAGCTGCAGCTCTGAAATAAAAAGAAGCTTTCAAAGACATGGTGGGAAAAGATAGGTCTTTTCTGTCGTATCCAGTGGCAAGTTCAATCAGCAGTAATGTCACAATCAGCCACAGACTCGAGTCTAGAGGCTGAGTGGTCACCTAGGGAGCACCCCAAGGTCCTTCTTGGCACATTTTATAAACAGAATGCTAAAGCGTTGAAAACTAACTTGGCAATAGGGAAGAGAGGACAGAGACCTAGATTTACTTGACTTGAATAATCTGTACTATCAGAGATGGCAGAGATTTAGATTCTTGCATTGAAATCTACACGTGAAACTTCCTGTAGTAGTAAGTATGACTTCAGTGTTTATTTCCGCTTTTCATACAAGAAAGGCTTTGAAGGCCGATGCAATACAAATGTGAGGTAGCTTTAGGCAAGCATTGTCCTGTGTGGTTATAGGGTTATAAATCATTTGGCACTGGCTCTCACACTAACCTGGGACAACTCTGATCTCTCTAATTTGGCAAAACTTCATAGTATCACACAGCACTCTAAATCAAGGACCAATCATTTTTTGCCTGTAAAGATAGTAAATAGTTAAGGCTTTTCAAGACTTATAGTGTCTATATTGCATATTCTTCATCATTTCTATTTTTTTTTAAACCCTTTAAAGTGAAAGAAAAAAGTGAAGTCGCTCAGTCATATCCGACTCTTTGCAACCCCATGGACTGTAGCCTACCAGGATCCTCTGTCCATGGGATTTTCCAGGCAAGAATACTGGAGTGGGCTGCCATGCCCTTCTCCAGGGCATCTTCCCAACCCAGGGACTGAACCCGGGTATCCCGCATTGTAGGCAGACACTTTATCGTCTGAGCCACCAGGGAAGTCTAAGTCCCTTTAAAAATATACAAAACATTCTGAGCTCAACAGCCACACAAAAATAGGTCACTGGCTGGATTTGGTCCTCAGGATACAGTGTGCCTTTTACTAAATCACTGAGAAAGTGGATGTGTGGGTGAGAAGTGTACATCGAGGTATGTACATAATATACCTAATTGAAGAGACACATGCTTTCACGTACATGTTAAGTATGTGAATTTTCTTTTTCTTTCTTTTCCTTTAGAAAATAAATTCCTCTGGTGCAGAGACTTCACTAGCATTTTTACAGTTCTCCAAAACAGCAAGAAATGAATTCTGCACAAAGCAGATCTCAATAAATACACACTGACAGACTACTAGAAAGAAAATAGCCTATGTTAACAGACCATGGCTGGGGAAAATCTCAGTTTTCCTTTTTCAGAAGAAAAAATGCCAAGTTTTCTTTCTACTTAACATCTAAGGATATGTGATGTGTGTTGTTTCAGTGTATGTGCACCCGGTAACACTATTATCATCATCAACATCAACATTACAATTTTAACGTCTTATTTCACATATTATGGTTTTCAAAACACTTTCTATGCATTATCCTGTATTAGTCTTGACATCAGAAATACTATGCATTTTCACAGATAAAATTTCCACATTAAAGAAAATATTAAACAGATTTCAAAACTCCAAATTTCCTGATGCCAAAATTTAACTAGACTAACAGCTCAAAATCTACCTACAAAATCGACACAAAATCTACTATCTAGCATGATAAAGTACAAAGCAAAGAAATATGAAAGATGTTTAATTTTTCTATGTAATTATCTGAGTGTCTAATCTGATCAAGGAAAAGGACTGAAGAGCTCAGAAGACAGACTATATATAGGAACTAGAGTCTCACTAACTTTCCATTTTCTAGATCTTTTTTTTTCCGGTCATACTTTGACTGCAAAATCTGGTTGGGTTTTTCTGCCTCCAGGCTTTATTTATTTATTATCACTGCATTGAAGGGCCATGTATTCTCATCATGCATTTTTAAAAACTACTGCTGAGACATTTTCACATTCAGTACTGTAATAAACATTTTATTACTGAACTCCAGTATGTTCTCCTTCTTTCTAAAGATACCTGAAGTTATATATCACTGGAAATAAAAATACAGTCTTCTTGCTGCAGAAAGTTTTTATTTACTAGAGTTCAAAATGCCAGCATTATGAGATAAGCTATCATACAAGATGTTGACAAGAAAAGTCAATATGCATTACCCAGTTTGCGCTCCACAATTTTTTGTGCTGTTACTCATAGTTGGGGCATGTGGTTCTCATAAACTTCCCTTCAAATTGCCATCTCATTCCACTTATGGCTTCAAAGGCAATTTTCAAGGTTGAGAAATGAAAGGAATGGGACACAGTGATAGGACAACTCTATCTCATCATTATTCTCACTTTGTGGTAGTTCTTGGTCTTGCTGTGGTACTAACTTCACCAATGTATCTTTTTACCCAGTTCTACAGTCCAGAAATTCATGTGTCTCTTTCCTTCCTTCTGTCCCCAAAAGTACATAAGAAGTATGTTTATAATATATACTTATAACCCTTCTACACAGTAGAAATTCTCAGTTGCTTCCCAAACTACATCTGAATACCTGTTCCTTGTTTTCAAGAGTTTTTGGAATTTTTGTTTTAAAAATTGACATACTATTGACACATAACATTATATTAGTTTCCTATATACAACAACAAGATTAGATATCTGTATATATTGAGAAATGCTCACCACAATGAGACTAGATAACATCCATTGCTACACAGTTACACAATTTTTTCTTGAGATGAGAACTTTCCAGATCTACTCTCTTAGCAATGTTGAAATTTGCAATACAGTGCTATTACCATGTCTCTGGTGGCTCAGATGGTAAAAGCATCTGCCTACAATGCAGGACACCTGGGTTCAATCCCTGGGCTGGGAACATCCCCTGGAGAAGGAAATGGCAACCCACTCCAGTATTCTTGCCTGGAAAATCCCATGGAAAGAAGAGCCTGGCAGGCTACAGTCCATGGGGTTGCAAAGAGTCAGACACGACTGAGTGACTTCACTTCACCATGTCTGTATGGTACATCCCATGACTAATCTTCTTTATATCTTTTAACTACTTTCACCCATTTCACCTAAGCCCCACCCCCTGCCTCTGGCAAGGTCTTTCCTAACTCAGTGCTTCTTACTATCTAAGTTGATACATTTCTATACATAAACCTGGTAAATCTTGTAGATCTTGAAGGTAAAGTTCATTTCCTGAGAAGAGTTTTGCTATCAACTGCTGATAATGGATATAGGTTGAGTTCAGAATCTATTAGGGGAATTAGAACAAATAAACCACCAATAGTCTTTCTTTCCCCATGCCATCACCCATTTAGTACAGAGGAGGCATATCTAGGATAAACACCTATGAGATCATTCTCCCTTCTGTCTCTTCTTTTCCTTTCTAAAGGTGACCTCAGTCAGGGCTCTGGGTCCATTCCAGAAGCTGTGACTTCAGGTTCTTCAGAGTGAAACATCCACAAGTCATATCATATTTTTCTTGCCATGACAACTACATAGCTTCATTTTAATGTGCCATTATGCTAACGAAGTCTCTCTTTGTTCTAACAAGTAAAAAAGGTGAAGAACTTCTTGCCACATTTATCCTCAAATAACCTTTCCACTTTGTTAGTATGATTACCTCACAGGCACCTGAAGGCTTCAGGTTTATTCTTCATTTACCAGCTTAGTTCATGTGTTTCCCTTTCCTGGAATCCCTCTTCTCCTGCATGTCTTCCAGTCCTTCAGAGCCTGGCTCCACGTCAACCCTCATGGAAACTTCAGTATCAGTTATCTATCATTGCATAACATTCACCCCAAACTTAGTGGTATCAGAAAACATTTATTATGCCTGACATTTTATGGGTCAGGAATCTGGGCAGGAACCACCAGGGATAGATAGTTTTCATTCCACAATGACTAGGGTCTTAGTTGGGTGGTATGAATGCCTAGAGAGGACTATGATGGCTCAGTTAGGGTCCTATGTCTGAGGTTTTGGTTGTGGCTGCTGGGTGGCTGTCTTCCTTATTTTTCACATCACATTTGTTGCAGCTGGAATGTCTAACAAAGCTTCTTCATTTTCATGTATGGTGTTTCAAAGGCTAGAATGCTGAGGCTAAAGAAATAAGTTTTCATGTAGCCTTTCCATGATGATGCTGATGCTCCAATACTTTGGCCATCTGATCTAAAGAGCAGACTGATTGGAAAAGACCCTGATGCTGGGAGCCAGACATCATGGAATTTGAAGTCAGGTGGGCCTTAGAAAGCATCACTAGGAACAAAGCTAGTGGAGGTGATGGAATTCCAGCTGAGCTATTTCAAATCCTAAAAGATGATGCTGTGAAAGTGCTACACTCAATATGTCAGCAAATTTGGAAAACTCAGCAGTGGCCACAGGACGGGAAAGGTCAGTTTTCATTCCAATCCCAAAGAAAGGCAGTGCCAAAGAATGCTCAGACACAATTGCACAATTGCACTCATCTCACACACTAGCAAAGTAATGCTCAAAATTCTTCAAGCCAGGTTTCAACAGTACGTGAGCCATGAAATTTCAGATGTTCAAGCTGAATTTAGAAAAGGCAGAGGAACCCGAGATCAAATTGCCAACATCCATTGGATCATCAAAAAAGCAAGAGTGTTTCAGAAAATCCTGATTTATTGACTATGCCAAAGACTTTGACTGTGTGGATCTCAATGAACTGTGGAAAATTCTTCAAGAGATGGGAATATCAGACCACCTGATCTGCCTCCTGAGAAATCTGTATGCAGGTCAGGAAGCAACAGTTAGAACTGGATATGGAACAAAAGACTGGTTCCAAATCAGGAAAGAACTATGTCAAGGCTGTATACTGTCATCCTGCTTATTTAACTTATATGCAGAGTACATCATGAGAAATGTTGGACTGGATGAAGCACAAGCTGGAATCAAGATTGCAAGGAGAAATATCAATAACCTCAGATGTGCAGATGACACCACATTTATGGCAGAAAGCAAAGAACTAAAGAGCCTCTTGATGAATGTGAAAGAGGAGAGTGAAGAAGTTGGCTTAAAACTCAACATTCAGAAAATGAAGATCATGGCATCTGCGGGGAGCGGCCTGAACCAAAAGGCTGACTCTGGGAGCTGCCTTGATCCTCAAGGGTCTGTTCGCAGACATAGCTCTCTGTCCCGCCACCCCTCTCTGGAATTTATTATCTAAGTTAAATCTTAACAGAACATTAGCAAGCCTTGAATGCGCAGATGGATAAGCCTTTCACCCTTAAGATAAACGGGATGCCCTTCTTAACCCTTGACGTTATCAGAGAGTTCTGGTGATTGTTATCTCAAAGTGATGTTTATGGAAAAATATTTTCTTTTCTTAAGATTCTCTTCTTGGTTTAGTATAAATGTAATCCTGAGAAATAAAGAATCATCGCTGACTGCAGCGATCCTCTCGACCCCATCTGTTCTGTGTCTTTATTTCTTAGCCTAAAGGAACACATCGTGTTGCTCGCTGAAATCTTCCGGCTGGCCCGGCAGGCATCTGGTCCCATCACTTCATGGAAAATAGATGAGGAAGCAGTGGAAACAGTGGCAGACTTTATTTTTGGGGGGCTCCAAAATCACTGCAGATGGTGACTGCAGCCATGAAATTAAAAGACGCTTGCTCCTTGGAAGAAAAGTTATGACCAACCTAGACAGCATATTAAAAAGCGACATTACTTTGCCAACAAAGGTCCATCTAGTCAAAGCTATGGTTTTTCCAGTAGTCATGTATGCATGTGAGAGTTGGACTATAAAGAAAGCTGAGTGCTGAAGAAGTGATGATTTTGAACTGTGGTGTTGGAGAAGACTCTTGAGAGTCTCTTGAACAGCAAGGAGATCCAACCAGTTCATCCTAAAGGAAATTAGTCCTGAATATTCATTGGAAGGACTGACACTGAAGCAGAAACTCCAATACTTTGGCCACCTGATACGAAGAATTAACTCATTTGAAAAGACCCTGATGCTGGGAAAGATTGAAGGTGGGAGGAGAAGGGAATGACAGAGGATGAGATAGTTGGATGGCATCACCAACTCAATGGACATGAGTTTGAGTGAACTCCAGGAGTTGGTGATGGACAGAGAGGCCTGGTGTGCTGCAGTCCATGGGGTCACAAAGAGTTGGACATGACTGAGTGACTGAACTGATGCTGGGAAAGATTGAGGACAGCAGGAGAAGGAGAAGACAGAGGACGAGATGGTTGGATGGTATCACCAACTTAATGTATGTGAGTTTGAACAAATTCTGGGAGATGGTGAAGGACAGGGAAGCCTGGTGTGCTGCAGTTGATGGGGTTGCAAAGAGTCAGACATGCGAACTACAAATTGGCACTTAGCAAGAGCATTACCAAGGACTGAACAACAAAGGCATTTGCCATCTGCCACTTGGGAGATTGAACCTCATGCTGCTATAGCTGGTGACCTTCAACAACCCCTGAGGGAGTTCAGGGTGGAGTGAGGCACTCTGTGCTCCAGGGAATCTGGTGGGACAGGTCTTTAGATAGTTGGATGTTTTTAGGAACAGATTTTATTATCTCAATCCTTGAGATCTTAATCTCAATCTCCTCATATCTAGGAAGCACTAAATCCCTTCGTGGTGACATCAGATCCTCATGACTAACAGAAACCTTTTGTAAAATGAGAGATTCATGGTATTGAACTCCCCCTTCACCAAAACCTTATATATTGGCTTTCTCCCACTGCTGCTTTGGAGCAGTCTCTCAGAGCCATCTGAGATGCTGCCTCCTGGGCTGCAGTCCTCGTTTTGCCCCAAATAAAACTTAACTCACAACTCCCAAGTTGTACATCTTTTTTAGTCGACAATTATGGTGACTGACGAAGTGACCCAGGATGGACTTCCTTCCTTCGACTGGACTCCACAAGGAACTGGAGCTTTGGTACCAGCAGCGGCCCTTTGTGCCCATCTGCCTCCTCGGGGAGTGCAGACAAATTTGGTTAAGTCTCTCCTGGTTCTCACATCTCCCATATTGGTTGAGATTCTGAGTTTTACTTGGTGGTGGAGCAGGTTACCTGCCCCCCTCCCAGTAGGAAAGATACTGGGTGGGGCCCGGGTGAAACATCTGGGGCATACCCACTCATGGTCTAGACACTGAGTGGGGCTCAGCTGAAAGATAGAGAAATTCCCACTCAGTCAAAAGATACTGGGTGGGGGGCTGGCTGAAAGATGCCAGGGGAATTACCCACCCAGTGGAAAGGTACTGGGTAGTGGGGCTCAATTGGGAAAACAAAATCGAGGAATAACTGGGGCTCAGCTGAAAGATGCCAAGGTCGCTCCATTGTGGGGACTGAAGGGTCTTGGCTGAGCGGTTAAGTAAGAGGCTGATCTGACACTTTTCCTCAATTTGACTGCCATTATAGAATTTGTCAGGGTAAAAGTGAGGAAAATAAATGAGAGCTTTACTCCGAAGAAAAGGGATAAGACTCCTCCTGGCCAGTTTTGGTTTTCTCAGGTGACTGAGAAATTTACAGGAGTGGTGGAGGCCTAGTCCTCATACCATGTGCAGTGGTCCCATAGGGAAACCCACTCATTAATTAAAATACTTACTTGTATAGGGGTCGCACGTAAGAACTGGACATTCAGCGACCTGAGAGGCCATGGTGGTCTTAGATTGCCAGAGGCAGAATCTGAGACACATAAGACGAGCTGAAACGACTCTGGAGTGACTCCTGGAGGAGTTAAGCTCACAAGCAGCACATGGGCCCACTGCACAAGTTCACTAGTGATTTTTATGCCTGACAAATTCAGCTTAAAATGGGAAACAGAATCTCTCAAAAACAGAAACAAAGGGGTGTCAGAAAGCCAGCCTCTGACTAACACTCCAGCCAGATTCATGCATAATATGTATGGAACTCATACTTGCAAGTACATAGTTAATTGGAGAAATTATATTAAAAGAGATCTCAACCTAAAATGGCCAAATTGGGGTTCTTTTGATATTCTAAAATTGATATTTTTGTGCACACACTTAGAAAAGGCCAGCCGTGCTTACTTTGACTGGTATCTAGAAGCTTCTAAAAAAGGAAATGATAGAGTAACTTCTTTGCAGAAAATCAACAAGAAATTGCTTGAAACTATATCAAAACTAAAAAGGTTGCTGGCACTGACTTTGCCAGGTCACAGGTCTAGTGGAACTGGGAAGTCACGTTTGGCATTTATGCCATTTGGCTTTTGATTTCTGGGCATCACTTTACCATCTTTTTGGGGCACTCCTGCCACCTGGCTTTTGATTTCTGGGCATCTCTTTGCCTTTTGTTTCATTTGGAGTGTGACTCCTGGCTGGTGAAGTTCTGGTTTGATTTGGTTTGGTGGTTTAGTTTGAGTGCACAGACATCTGGTACAAGCTACTTGAGTTAATACATGAATTACTCACTCTAAGGTTCCACGTTCCACCTGGGAATCCCATGGAGGGGGGAAACTTTTTTTTTTGACTGGTCAATCATAGCTATGACCTACTGACAATAAAAATGGCCTAAAAATATTAGATCTTTATTGACATAGGATAGGAAAATGGACTGAAGTTCCCTTATGTCCAGGACTTCCTTCGGTAATCAACAGCCTGGGGCTGATCAAACTAAGATCCCCACTTTCCCAAGGGAAAATCCTTGCTGGGACCAATCTGCCCTTAATATCAGGACCAAATTGAGCACAATCTGATCTAAATTTTGGCTATAAAACTATGATCACAGGAAAATACGATTTTTGACAATGTGGTCACAATATTCTTTAGACTCCAGAGATAGCTTGAAGAAAATAAATTATCTCTATAAAAATTTTTGCCCTGAGGAAATAACTCCTTCTCTACCTTTGGACCAGAGCTCTCTGGATCACTTATCTAGACTACCTCTAATTCCTGAAACCAAAAGGAAAAAAAAAGAGGAATAAAGCCTTTTAAAATCTTATTCCAACCATTTTTTATAATTAGTGTGTTTTGTATTGTGATATCTGATTCATAACTAAGTTTGAAAAACAAAGCTATAGGATCTCTTGTGTTTATTTGGATATACGTATGTCTCAGTGTGTGTCTTTGTTTTTTGGATAATATGGCTGATATCAGTTTGTAATTGAGCTGTAATCTAATTGGCCTTAAAAAAAAGTAAGCACTTACAAATCAAATAATTCTAAATACAGGAGAAATTAACCTAAATGAATTTCAGGTTCATGTGAACTGAAAAATATTCAGTATTAAATACCTGATAATTGAAAGGTCATGCTGATCACAGGCGGAAAGGCGTCAGCCAGAAAATGCTGACAGAAAAAGCCCCCTGCCGAAAGGTCTCAGATAAGCCCGCTGCCAGGCAGACTGACAGGGACAGACATCCACCAATCAACAGCCTGTTGCCAGGCAGACTGATGGACGTGAAGGCGCCAAGACTCCGGCCAATCAAAAAACCGATGCGAGACCTAGACGGCCAATCAGCACCTTGGTCCCGTCACTTCCGTATCCGCCGGGGTATATAGGTGTTGCCACACCTCCCCGCAGATTGCAGACTCCCGTTTTTTCCTGGCTCGCATGTGGGAGCTCTGCCCGGGAGCAATTGTCCAATAAAAGCCTTTTGATACTCCGGTGCCCCTTTGTCTTGCCGCAGTTCTTACATCTGGCGCCCAGCGTGGGGCTCGAGGTGAGGGCCCCGGCTCACGCCGTGCGGGCCCCCTCGAGCTCCACTGCCACGGCCATACGCGCCCCAGCCACGGACCAACCTCCCGGACGGCAGACGACAGGGTAAGTCCCTCCGGCTTTGGATCCCGCCACCCTGGACGACCACTTCCTAGGGCCAGATAACCGGTGCGCACATATCGGGCCCTCCTCCGGCAGCTGTGCCTTCTCCTGGTTCTCAGCTCGTGCCGGAGACGTCCTAATCGGCTGAGTAACCCCCGGTCTCTCTCGAGACCTCCAGCTGCCTCTGTTTGCCCGGGGATGCCTGGATAATAGAGGCTAGCCCCCGGTCTCTCTCGAGACCTCCGGCTGCGCTCTGTTCGCTTGGGGACACCTGGACAATAGAGGCTAGGCCCCCGTGGTCGCCATGGGGTCGACGGCCTCCAAACCCGAGTCCAATTGGTCTACTCCGCTAGAATGCCTGCTAGCCAACCTAAAAAATCTGAGGTTAACGGGCTACATCAAGTCAAAACAGCTCACTTTTTTGTGCTCAGAGGCTTGGCCTCAATACCCCCTAGACAATGATTCCCATTGGCCCCCCACAGGGACGCTAGACTTTGATGTTCTCCGTGATCTGGATAATTACTGTCGGAGAACGGGAAAATGGTCCGAGGTCCCCTACGTACAGGCTTTCTGGACACTGCGCTCCCGCCCTACCCTTTGCACAACCTGCTCCCCGACCCAAATTATGCTCACCATGGCTCCTAAATGGCCCGCCTGCCCAAATCCAGACCCCCCTCCCAAAGAATTGCCAGGCCCTGAGTCCTCTGCCTTCTCTATTCCCCCAGAAGACCTGGTCGCCCCCCTGCCCTATGCTCCTCTGACTCCAGCAGTTCCATCCTCCACTCCCACTTCTCTGACTCCAGCAGTTCCATCCTCCACTCCAGCTTCTCTGACTCCAGCGGCACCCTCCCCCACTCCCACTCCCCTAGCTACCCCAACAACACCTCCCCACACCTCCTCAATCGATACACAACCAGCGGAAACTATACACCCCCCTCCTACTCCCATTCTCTATCCTCCACTACCCCCCCTAACACTCTCCCCATCACCGGTCAGCTCACACACACGGTCCCACGGACAGCCGTCCCGAGATTCTTTTCCCCGTGCCCCGGCCCCCCTACTCCCTCTGAGACAAGTAGCCGGAGCCGAGGGCTTGGCACAGGTCCACGTTCCCTTCTCCCTCCAAGACCTGTCTCAAATCGAGGCCAAGCTTGGGTCATTCTCATCCGACCCTACCCATTACATCAAACAGTTCACCCAACTGACCTGCTCATATGCCTTAACCTTGAAAGATATCTATGTGGTCCTAGGTTCCACCACCACCCCAGAAGAGCGACAAGCCATCTGGACGGCCGCTAGGGCCCAGGCCGACCAGAGACACTGTGCTAACCCCTCTCCCGAGCGCCCCCCAGGGGCCCAGGCAGTCCCCGACACAGACCCTAACTGGGACTATCAGGAGACTGGGGGAGGCGAATTCAGGGTCAGGTATATGATAGAGTGCCTACTGGATGGCATGGAAGCCACTTCTAATAAAGTGGTCAACTTCCTCAAGCTAGATGAGATCACCCAGGGCCCTGATGAAAACCCCGCTATGTTCTTAAATAGGCTGACAGAGGCCCTTATCCAATATACCCGACTGGCTCCAGACTCCCCAGCTGGAGCAATCACTCTGGCCAATTGTTTTATCTCCCAACCGGCCCCGACATCAAAAAAAAACTGGCCAAGGCTGAGGACGGCCCTCAGACTCCCATATGAGACCTGGTAAAAATGGCCTTTAAAGTTTACAATGCCCGGGAAGAGACTACAGAGGCTAGTCGTAAAGCCAGACTGAGACAAAAGGCCGAACTCCAAGCCAGCCTCCTCAACCAACAAACCCAGGCTCTGGTAGCAGCCCTGCGGCCGGCAACGGGCTCGGGCCCACAAAAACCCCCACCGGGGGCCTGCTTCAAATGCGGCAAAGAGGGACACTGGGCCAAAATGTGTCCCAACCCAAGACCGCCCACAAGGCCCTGCCCAAAGTGCAGGCAACGCGGACACTGGGCAAGTGACTGTCCCTCGGCCTCTCGGGCCCTGACCCCAGGGGGTAAGGGACCAGAGCAACCAAAGATGACTCCGAGCCCAGACCCCACCCTACAACTGCTGACCTTCGATGAAGACTGAAGCCGCCCAGACTCAGGAACCCCGATAACCCAAGCCGAGCCCAGGGTAATGCTCCAGGTAGCGGGTAAGTCGATCGACTTCTTGGTTGACACGGGGACTACCTATTCAGTCCTTCCCTCTTTCGGAGGCACCTTGCGTCCTTCCCGGGTCTCGGTAATGGGAATTGATGGCCAGCTGTCACAGCCTTTAGAGACCAAGCCCTTAAACTGTCAATTAGACAATTGTCTATTCACCCTCTCCTTTCTAGTTATTCCCTCCTGTCCGAACCCTCTGCTAGGGAGAGAGATTTTAACAAAACTCAAGGCCACACTTCACCTAGCCCCAGGGCCTTTCCCTTCCACAGGCAGATTCCTACTGCTACTCACCAGGTCCTCTAGCTCCCAAATAGATCCCCAGGTTTGGGACACCGAGATCTCAACAATTGCCCGACACCAACCCCCAGTCCTCATCCACCTAAAAAACCCCACCTGTTTTCCAGCTCGGGCCCAGTTTCCCCTGTCCCAGCCAAGCCTTTGAGGGCTTAAGCCAATCATTGACTGCCTCCTGGGACAGGGCCTACTGGTCCCCACCTCATCCCCATGTAATACCCCCATCCTTCTGGTCCGTAAGGCCTCAGGAGCCTACCGACTAGTCCAAGACCTCCAGCTTATCAACAAGGCCATTGTCCCTACACACCCACTGGTCCCCAATCCCTATACTTTATTGTCCCAAATACCCACAGGCACCACCCACTTCACGGTAATCGATCTCAAAGATGCATTCTTTTTCATCCCAGTCCACCCCGACTGTCAATCTCTGTTCGCCTTCACCTGGACTGATCCTGACACCAGACAGGCCACTCAACTCACGTGGACGGTCCTGCCTCAGGGGTTTCGAGATAGGCCTCATTACTTCGGCCAGGCCCTGGCCCGAGACCTGGCCCTCTGCCCTCTTAGCCCTAGTACCCTACTCCAATATGTAGATGACCTCTTACTATGTAGCCCTTCCGAAGATCTCTCAAAACAACACACCACAGCTGTCCTTAACTTCCTGGCCTCCAGAGGATACCGGGCCTCACAGGCAAAGGCCCAACTCACCCAGTCCTCAGTTACTTACCTGGGATTACAAATTACCCCCACCACCAAGGCCCTCACAATTGACCAGTGCCAACTTCTCCGGTCTATCCAGCCTCCAACTAACAGAGACCAAATCCTGTCTTTCCTGGGCCTGGCGGGATTCTTCCGCCATTGGGTTCCCAACTATGCCTCACTGGCAAGACCCCTCTATACAGCAGCAAAAGAAACCCCAAAGGGGCCACTCTCCTCACAAAATGAGGTCACCCGAGCCTTTCTCACGTTACAGTCTGCTCTGACATCTGCCGCTCCCCTTTCCCTGCCTAATCCAAACTACCCTTATCATCTCTATACTGATGTAAAGGGGGGGATAGCCTTTGGGGCCCTGGTACAGCCGGTGGGCTCTGAGTTGCTGCCTGTCGCCTTCATCTCCAAACAACTAGACCCCACTGCCAGGGGATGGTTCCCCTGCCTGTGGGCACTGGCAGCGGCAGCAGCGGTTTACATGGACGCAAAAAAGTTACTTCAAAATCAACCTCTAACCATTTTCTCCCCTCACCGCCTCAGTGACCTCCTGGCCTCCAGATTCCTCTCTGACCTCAGCGACTCCAGACTACAGCAATTCCACTTAATATTCCTAGACAACCTGCAGGTCACCGTGGGACGTAGTTCCCAGCTGAACCCGCTATCTGTGCTTCCCTCTCTCCCGATTTCCTCAAGAGTCCCTGCTCACCAGTGTACCGAGATCTTGGACTCTCTGACACAGCCACCTCCAAACCTCTTTGCAGAGCCACTGCTGGATCCCGATATAACCATGTTTGTCGACGGGGGTTCCAAAAAGGACCCAGATGGGCGCCGGGCAGCGGCATACGCTGTAGGCACCCTACAGGAAGTCCTTGAGGCCCAACCCCTCCCACTAGGAACAACTTCCCAAAAGGCAGAACTAACTGCATTGACCCGAGCCCTTCACCTAGCAAAAAACAAAAGGGCCAATATCTACACGGACTCTAAGTACGCTTTCCTAATCGCCCATTCACATGTGGCAGTCTGGAAAGAGAGGGGTTTTCTCACAACTAAAGGCTCCCCAATATGTAATGCCTCCCATATTACCAAACTACTGGAGGCCATCCACCTGCCAAAAGAAGTGGCCATCTTACATTGCCGGGGACACCAGGCAGCTCGCGATGAAATAGCCCAGGGTAATAATTTGGCTGACCAGGTGGCCCGACGAACCGCCCTGCAACAAGAGGCGGCCCCTTTACTGGTCCTAGAAACCTCCTTTACCCCTAAATACACCAAGGCAGAAACCAGAACTCTACCTGCCCAGGAGGGGACACAAACTCATCCTTCCGGATGGATCACCCTCCACGAAAAACTGGTCCTCCCTGAACAACAAGCCATTACCATTATAAAGCAGATCCATGACACCCTCCATATCAGACCACGAGCTCTCTTAACTTTCCTTAGCCCGCTCTTCTCTCCTCTTCACCTTAGACAGGCCATCCAGACCGTACATCGCTCCTGTCTGACCTGCGCAACGATCTCTCCTCAAGGAGGGCTCCGGCCCCCCCAGGAAACCCACCAGCTGAGAGGACATCTGCCCGGTCAAGATTGGCAGGTGGACTTCACTCACATGCCCAGACACCGGGCTTATCGTTATCTGCTGGTACTCGTGGACACATTCTCAGGATGGGTCGAGGCCTTCCCCACCTCCTGCGAAACGGCCGCAATAGTGTCCGAAACGCTGGTCAAACACATCATCCCCCGGTTCGGACTCCCTAGCTCCCTCCAATCTGATAACGGACCTGCTTTTGTTTCACAGATAACCCAGCAGGTAGCTGCAGCCCTCAACATCACCTGGCATCTTCACATTCCGTACCGACCCCAGTCATCGGGTAAGGTAGAACGGGCCAATGGGGTCCTCAAGGCCCACCTCGCCAAGCTCGCCTCAGAAGTGCGGCTCTCCTGGGTCGACCTCCTCCCCTTGGCTCTCACCTGCATCCGCAAAACACCGCACTCAAAGACAGGTTTGACCCCCTTCGAACTGCTGTATAGCAGGCCCTACCTGCTGACCCATCTGCCCCCAGAAAAACCACCTCCCCTGGCCAATTATCTGCCCCTCTTCACCCACCTGCGTGCCTTACTCAGGGATCACGCAGATCGGGTCCTGCCACAACCTGGAGACGGTGATGGCTCCATCAGACCGCTGTCGCCCGGGGACCAGGTGCTACTCAGGACCCTGTCTCCTGGGCCCCTCCAACCTTGTTGGACGGGTCCTTACACAGTAGTCCTGACCACCCCCACTGCAGCCAAGCTCTCAGGCCTCAAATCCTGGTACCACATGACCAGGCTCAAACGAGCCCCCCCCCCCCCGGCCTTCCAGAAAGAGATCCAGGCTTAGACTTGGGTCCAGAGGCTTCGCCAGGACACACATACCAGTCCTCTCTAACGGGGCCCACAAAACTAAAAATCTCCCGGACCCCCTTCCCACCAGAGGCCAAAGAATGACAGGCACCCTCCTATTGCTTGTTCTTCTTGGTCAGACCTACAGGGGATTTGATGACCCGGCTAAGGCAAGGCAAATCCTGGCCAGACAAATGGGAAAGCCTTGCGACTGTGCTGGGGGGGCTCTCTCCCAATATCCCGAGGGAAGGGTCAGACACATCCAATCAGTCAACTGTGGGGACAAAATGGCTTACAACTTTATAGGGTTGGGATATGAGCCTTCCTCAAATGGATACTCACGCATTGGAAAAGCCAATTCATGGCAATGCGTTAACACCATCCAGACCCCAGAACCCCTGCCCCCAGGTCAGCTCAAGAACTGCTCTTGCTTAGAATACCAGGAAACTCTCTACTCTCTATACTACCTTAAGGAACAGGCACACCAATGCAGGGGCCCAAAAAATAAGACTTATTGGACTGTAACACAAACAGGACACTTCCCAGGTACATCAGGCCCAGGCCCTTCCTCACCTGCGTGCCCAAATAAGGCAGGTAAAGAGGTCTGCTGGAACCTAAAGGCACCCATACACATCTCAGATGGAGGAGGGGTCCAGGATATGACACGAAGGGAACAAGTCCAACAAAAACTCCAAGAAGTAATAGACCACTACTTCCCAAAAGTCCATTACCATCCCCTGGCCCTGCCTGACCGGCGGGGCCCTCTACAACTAGACCCAGCAACAACAAACTTAATACAGCTAACATGGAACACCCTAAATCAGTCCAGCCCCGAATGGGCCCAAGATTGCTGGATATGCCTAGCCGTAGGTACCCCTCGCCTGCTAGCTGTGCCGGCCAACCTCTCCCAACCGGTCAACACCTCCGTAGACCCAGCAGCGTGTAAAGTGACACCACCCTTGCAGGTACAACCAATAGAAGCCTCAATAGGATACTGCCTACGAGGCCAAATAACAGACAACGAGACAGCTCTAGACGTGGGGGTGGGAGACTTTGCCAGCTGCACCACAATACAGAGCATCACCACCTCAATATGCACCCCTCATCCCCTGGTCTTTGTCTGTGGAGGAAACCTGGCCTATACTTTCCTCCCTACAAACTGGACTGGAACCTGTGTTCTCGCAGTCCTGCTCCCAGACATCGACCTGATATCAGGAAAAGAACCAGTCCCCATACCCACACTAGACCATGTGGCCGGGAAAAAGAAGCGAGCCATCCAAATGGTACCCCTGCTGGTGGGACTGGGCTTATCCACCAGCTTAGAGGCAGGGGCAGCAGGGATCGGCCTCTCACAGCACACATACGCCAAGCTCTCCCAACAGATCATATCAGATGTCCAACATGTGGCTGACACCATGTTAGAACTTCAGGGGCAAATAGATTCTCTAGCAGAAGTTGTCCTCCAAAATAGACGTGGGCTAGACCTCCTCACCGCCTGAGAGGGCGGCATATGCCTTTTCTTACAGGAAAGATGCTGTTTCTATGCCAACCGCTCCAGAATAGTCTGGACTAAGATTAAAGAACTACAGGACAACCTGGAACAAAGGCTCAGACAGCTCCAGGAAAGCCCTTTCTGGACCGGACTCAATGGTTTACTCCCATACCTCTTGCCCTTTCTAGGCCCTATACTCCTGCTGGTCATGAGCCTCACCATAGGCCCCTGCCTCCTCCAATTTATTTTTCGCAGAGTCCACGAAATAGCGCAGGCCGCGACAGGGCGGGCCATGATACTAACAGCTTACACTCAACTCAGTCAAGAAGACATAGACCTACCTCACAATCCCACATAAGCTGACCTTTCGTCCCGACTGGCCCTAACCCCCACGTTGCCCCCGTCCAGCAGGAAGTAGCCAGGAGACAAACGTCGCCCCTTGTCCTATACCAAAAAGGCCGGGATGAAAGGTCACGCTGATCGCAGGTGGAAAGGCGCCAGCCAGAAAATGCTGACAGAAAAACCCCCCTGCCGAAAGGTCTCAGATAAGCCCGCTGCCAGGCAGACTGACAGGGACAGACATCCACCAATCAACAGCCTGTTGCCAGGCAGACTGATGGACGCGAAGGCGCCAAGACTCCGGCCAATCAAAAAACCGATGCGGGACCTAGAGGGCCAATCAGCACCTTGGTCCCGTCACTTCCGTATCTGCCGGGGTATACAGGTGTTGCCACGCCTCCCTGCAGATTGCAGACTCTTGTTTTTTCCTCCCTCGCGCCGTGGGAGCTCTGCCCGGGAGCGATTGTCCAATAAAAGCCTTTTGATACTCCAGTGCCCCTTTGTCTTGCCGTGGTTCTTACAATAATTAATGCTTGTTTATTGATCTAACTAATGTAGACATGTCTAAGAGTAATTAACATTAAGCAGAATATTTTCATTGTACCTAGGTTTAATATAAGTTAAATATTATATCTGTTACAAGTTCGTCAGCAAGGAAATTACCTTGAGTGAAGAAACTTCTAAAAAATGTAAATGAGATATGAGCTTTTAGATAAATTCTATTAAGAATAATTATGCTTTAGGAATGTCTGTCTAAAATAGTCACTCCAGATTGGGGTAACTTGAATTCCTAAGGGTTGTGCTAAACTAAGTGCTGGAAGTCTAGGTCATTTCCAAATAAAATAAGATTTTGAAACATCTACTACTGAACATTAATTTTCTCTTACAGAGAAACTAAAGAGATTTGGGATTAAAAATGAATGATGTTTGGTGCCATCCTAAAATGTTCTAAGAAAGCAAAGGTTTTAGAAATTATCACTGGTATTTATGCTCACCAATCTATAAAATGCTAATATAAAAGTCAGTTCTTGGTTGCTTAAGGGAAGTAGGAAGTATGTTTTCAGTAAAGAAGGTATGAGGAACGGAATTGCATTTTGTGAAAGGAAAAGGAAGTAAGCCTGACATGCAGGTGGCTTTTTAGGATGGAAGAACACAGTAATGGGTACAGAAAGTGATAAAGTTTGTGAAAAGTGAACCATGGGGAAAGAGTTTTGTATATGGTTAGGACCAAGTGAGAGGGTAACAGGCAGGAAGGCCAGGGGTCTCCAAACGGAGGAAAGAGGCTGCAAGTGCCAGACATTTTTATCCCTCTTAAGCGGCAGAAGGAAACAAATCAGGGATATTTTTACTTCTCTATGCAAATTTAAAAGGAGGTTTCTCTTAAAATGCTGTGTTGCCATGACACCTGGTTTCACCTGAAGCTAACTACTCTCAAACCTTGAGTTAACCAATACATTTCTTTTTCTTATGGAAATGTTGTCTTAAGCTATGACTCTATCTTCAAGTTGGTTCCAAATGGCCCAACCTACTTACTCAGGTATTGTTCCCCTAATCTATGTAAACGAAACTATTTGTTGGTAATCTGCTCTTCTACAAGATTCAAGTCAATTGTTTTATGGCCAGGGATGAATTATCTGGTGCCATTCTAAGTTTTATGACATTCCTTTCTTTTCATTAACAGATTGTGAGTGACTATATAACAATAATGTATCCTGCCTGAGGACAGTCTTTGGATTAAACCCTCTGGCTAATTCTGTTATCTTAAAACATAAATTATGGGAGTAGGTCTGGTCTTTACAAGGATGTGTCCTGCCTGAGGACAATCTTTGGATTAAACCTTCTGGCCAACTCTGTTATCTTAAAGTGTAAATTATGGGAGTAGGTCTGGTGAGGTCTTTACAACCTCCAGACATTCTTTGGATTCATTGGAGAGTATATAACTCCATTGCTAATACTAGCAAGGGGGTACTCTTTTGCCCCCTTCTGATGCCTATGTCAGAAGCTTTCTCTATCTCCTTTATACTTTAATAAAACTTTATTACACAAAAGCTCTGAGTGATCCAGCCTCATCTCTGGCCCCAGATTGAATTCGTCTCCTCCGGAGGCCAAGAATCCCGTGTCTTATCATTCAGCAACAACCTTTCATCTGTTTAAAATAAAGTTAATTAAGTTTACCTTAAAGTAAGCTGGTGCAAAAATTTGAATTTAACTTTTCTGTTAAGATAACACCTTTTCTTCAGATTCTGAACTAACTGCCTTTGATAATAGATTTAAGTTTCTTTATCTCTTAAATGGGTGTTCATTGGTAGGACTGATGTTAAAGCTGAAACTCCAATCCTTTGGCCACCTGACGTGAAGAGCTGACTCATTTGAAAAGACCCTGATGCTGGGAAAGATTGAGGGCAGGAGGAGACGGGGCCGACAGAGGATGAGATGGTTGGATGGCATCACTGACTCAATGGACATGGGTTTGGGTGAACTCCAGGAGTTGGTGATGGACAGGGAGGCCTGGCATGCTGCGGTTCATGGGGTCGCAAAGAGTCGGACACGACTGAGTGACTGAACTGATGGCATCTGAAACCCATAGTGTTAAAAAATGCAACTTTTGTAATAATATTGAGGATCATTTCATTGATCTTCCTAGAAAAAGGACCTCTAATTTCACTAATAAAAACATGAAGGGGGTTAAGAAATCTCCAAAACAGTTGGCTGCTTACATAACTAGAATAGTTGGACAAGCTGTGAAAAGCCCAGATAAACTATGTAAGGTTTATAGAAGAAAGAAAGTTCATCATCCTATTCAAAATCCTTGTTACAGAAAAAAGCAGACCCCTAAAAGTGGGGGCTGTGTCATGACAAATAAAGAAAATGAACTGGCTTGTGCAGGCCACCTCCTTGAAAAATTACGGCATGATAGTCAAACATACTTGATTAACTCCAGTGATTCTGGTTCTTCACAGACAGAAAGCTCATCATCAAAATATAGTGGCTTTTTTTCTGAGGTTTCTCAGGACCATGAAACAATGGCACAGGTTTTATTCAGCAGGAATTTGAGATTGAATGTAGCTTTAACTTTCTGGAGAAAGAGAAGTATCAGTGAACTTGTAGCATATTTGATAAGGATAGAGGGCCTTGGAATTGTGGTGGATTGCCTTCCCATGCTCACCAAGAGTTTTCAGGAAGAAAAACAGTACATCTCACTTGGCTGCTGTGTAGATTTGTTGCCTCTAGTAAAGTCACTACTTAAAAGCAGATTTGAAGAATATATAATAATTTGGTTTAAACTGGCTTCAAGCAGTCATAAAAAGGTGGTGGTCAGAACTATCACCCAAAACAGAAATTGTGAATGATAGAAATATGCAGATTTTAAAACAGCAATTAAGTGGGTTGTGGGAACAGGAAAACCATCTTACTTTGGTTCCAGGATATACTGGTAATATAGCCAAGGATGTAGATGCTTAATTATTACATTTGCATTGAGAGACTTCATCTATAGTGTTTGGCTATTCAAAACATCCCTGGACTATATGACTTCCCCCCAAAAATATCCCATCTGAGAACTATGGAAGAAATCAAAACCATTTGTTCCTTTAAAAAACCGCATAATGAAACCCCTAATGAAATGCCACCAAGTTACTTCACATTGAAGTGGAAAAAGATCCAAAAGGCTTCAATGAGGTCAAAGTGCACTATGAAGATTGTTCACCTTTGCTGCGTTTGGGATTTATATGGTTATTTAGCAACATTGTTTAAGAAGTACTGGGTCTTAATGCAATCCTGCATAGGAATATAATTTATACTATGAGAAAAATAAGACAGGACTTATTACTAGGAATCACAAAGACCAATCATTACTTTTTTAAAAGATTGTGTTTTATAAGAAAACACTTAAATGTATGCAGCTACTATTTTATGTTGAAAAGACTTTGAAAGTTTGAACCATTATAGCAAATGATCAGTATGGTTGACAGAGATACTCTGTATGCAAAATGCCTTAATTATTAACAAGCCAATGTGTATGATACCAATATCTGTTTAAGAAAAGTAAAAGCAATCATGCTTTTGGCATGATAAAATCATGGAATTAAATCAGAGGTTTCCATTCATGTAGAATGTTGTTGTTAAAACTTATTCCACACCATTCTTAAAACTTGAGAATATTTTCAGTATCTCTGAATTTTTTTTTTGCCAAAATCATGTCATGTACGTATGTATGTTATTCCTATATATAGGAAAAAGATGAATTTGTATTTGTATGAATGCTTAACTGGAAATGTCTATGGAATTGACTAATTTATATTCACTTTTTATTGTATATAGATTTCTGATATTTTCAGTTCTGTATCATTTAAGTTTTCTTCATTTGAGTAAATTCACTAAATATTGCTTAAAAAAAAGTGTAAAAAGGCCATCAAAATAGTGGTAGAAAATAGTTCCAATACTTATAACTTAGAAAACCTCTTATCTTGATTATGTTTTAAAAGCCGCTATAAAGCCCTAAGAAAAAGAGAGACAACCCAATAGAAAAATGAGTAAGATAACTGAATGGGTACTTCACAAAACAGAATTACATAATGGCTATTATATCATGCCTTTTATAAACATATAAGAGAATTTAAGCCTCATTAATCAGTGGACACAATATGACATCACTAGTCACCCATTAGAATAGGTAAAGTGAAAAAGATGGAAAACACTCAGAGAAGATGAGGATGTGCAGAAGCTGGAATTCTCATATACTGCCGGGGACAGACAGAACACATGCACAGTGGGAAACAGCCTGGCCTTCCCTATGAGCTGGCAATTCAACTCCTTGAAAATAAATAAACCACAGCTATACACCACAATATGGATGACTCTTGCAGACAGAATGCAGAGCATGAAACAATCTATGCTGTATAATTCCTCTTAAATATAACTGAAAAGAGTCTTCATAACTATCTATGGTATTTAAGGATTCATGAATAAGCTGAAAAGCTATAATGAAATACCAAGAATGGTTATCATAGTCAGGGTAATGGTTATGTTTTGGGGGAAAGATAGTCATAGGAAAAATGAGGGTGACTTCTAGGATCCAAGCAATATTCCATTTCTCAGACTGGCTGGTAGTTACATGGATGTTTGATGATAAACTATTTAGCAGCACATTCATGCTGTGTGATCTCCTTGCAGTCCAATTTGATAACTAAGAAAATAAAAAATTAAATTTGAAAAATTATTCTTGTTTTTTCTTGTGTTGTCTCTGGATGTGTGCCACATTTTATATTACTTTATCATTATTTCTTTTCTCTTCTGAGTATGGTCTTCCTGGCTAGCTAATTGCAAGGGGTTCCTGTAGGTGAGGACAGAACAGATAACATTCTAGTTTAGCTGGTTTTCCCTGCCACTCTTATCACTTGCTGTAAAATCTGGTTGCCTCCTAAAAATAAGTCTTGCTCCAGTGATTCTTCATGGAGCCTCAACTGCCTGGTTTCTGTGAGCTAACTGAATCCAACAAGCAGCAGGACCTGGGAGAGGGCATGGAGAAGAATCCTGCTACCGCCTGGGTAGTCTGCATTCGGTTTTACACAGGGAAGTAGCTTCTGCCCTCCAGCATGCATTCCCCAGTCTTGCTAAGTGTACTTTCTGGAAGTGATTTCTGAGAATTGCAGTGAGTGCAGCCACACTCACATCAGAACATACATCTCATACATGAAAAATAGACCTAGGGGTTGATTTTGTCTCAGCTGTTCCCAGCTGAACATGTGAAGTTTCTTCACTTCCATGTGAAGTCCTTGCTACAAGACCTTTCCCAACCATTGCAAGTGCATTTTTTTATTTAGATAATTCTGTCACAGAGAGAGAAATTTTCAATTTACTTTGAGAAATTTGCATTTAAGAAAAATGCAATGTATCCACCATCCAGTAACTGAGAGTATATAACTACCAACCAAGCACATATTTTTTCCCTCTTTATATTTTCTTGCAGGTTTCTTATTGAAAAGAGGCTAAACTGAGACCTAGAAGAATTACATTTAGAACATTTGATTGCTTTTCTTTTCAAAGAAAAACATGTTCGTTAAATCCTGATGACAGTAAAAGAGCAGGAGCAAAAAAGAAGAGAGATAAATGTTAAGACCTTGCTCTGCGTGATGATTCTCTTGTTGCACATTATTGTCTGTTTAATCTAATCTTTTCTCTAAGTGTTGCCTAAAATAGAAAAATTTTCAATGTAAATGTTGGACTGGTGGGTGACACCATCCCTCTGATTTTTTTAAATTGATATCATTTATTTATTTTCCCAATTATTTTTATTAGTTGGAGGCTAATTCCTTTACAATATTGTAGTGGTTTTTGCCATACGTTGACATGAATCAGTCATGGATTTACATGTGTTCCCCATCCTGAACCCCCCTCCCGCCTCCTTCCCCATCCCATCCCTCTGGGTGCCCCCTTTTTTCTCCTCCTGCTCATCTCTATCTCCCTCCTCCCTCTCCTCTTCATCCCTTTGATTTAAAGACTCTAGGGTATAATGAGAAGAAGCTATTAGTGATGGCTATTTCTATAGCAGAATATTTGTCAGAAGCAATGTTTTATGAGAGAACAAACATCTACATGCTGCTATGAGAGGTGGTTTCTTTGACAGTGAAGCAATGATGCTTCCACAAATGGCTTTTACGAATGGTTCCTTTTAAACTTGTCTGTTTGCAGTGATTTTCACCAGTTCTACCATAAGAGGTAATTAAGGTGTGGTTCTTGACCCTGTTATATGAACTTGGTCCATATGTGAGACTAAAGACTTAAAGAGTATAGGCTCTCAAGTCAGAGCAACTGGGTTTAAATTCCAAGTCAGTCACTAGCTGGCTGTGTAATAGATAGTAACTATGGTAACTTGATCTCTGAACCTCAGTTTCCTCATCTACGAACTGAAGAAAAAGAAAACCTATTTTGTGGATCATTGAGAGCAGTTCAACTAATAACACAGGTATGTATATCTTTTACCATGGTGTAGGTTCTTATTATTTTGTCTAATATGGTTATTGTTACAATAAATTGATTCATTGTGATAAGCAAGTCCATATAACAAAGTTCAGTTCAGTTCAGTTGCTCAGTCATGTCCGACTCTTTGCGACCCCATGGACTGCAGCACGCCAGGCTTCCCTGCCCATCACCAACTCCCAGAGCCTACTCAAACTCATGTCCATCACGTCAGTGATGCCATCCAACCATCTTATCCTCTGTTGTCCCCTTTTCCTCCCACCTTCAATCTTTCCCAGCATCAGGGTCTTTTCCAATGAGTCGGTTCTTCCCATCAGGTGGCCAAAGTATTGGAGTTTCAGCTTCAGCATCAGTCCTTCCAATGAATGTTCAGGACTGATTTCCTTTAGGATGGACTGGCTGGATCTCCTTGCAGTCCAAGGGACTCTCAAGAGTCTTCTCCAACACCACAGTTCAAAAGCATCAATTCATCAGTGCTCAGCTTTCTTTATAGTCTAACTCTCACGTCCATACATGACTACTGGAGAAACCATAGCTTTGACTAGACTGACCTTTGTTGGCAAAGTCAACAAAATAAGATCCCCAAATGACAGCACCTTAACCCAACATGTACTGCTGGACTAGAACAGATCAAGCACTATGGAAGATCTGAGATTTCATCCTACTTGCAAGCTAACTGGGTGGCTTGATGCAGTTTTGTGGATGTTGGCAGATGGCACAAGATTCCTGAATCAGACATGAAGGACTGATTTTTACTTTACTATTCACAGCAGGGCGGACAGCATGAGCATATTTAGATCAGTTCCCTTTGTTGCCCTCCCCGACCCCAAGCCTCCTGAGGGCAATGTGGAGCCTGTCAGGTGGATGCCTATTTGCAGTGAGTTGGCAAAACAGGAAGAATCCTGTGTTTAGGCACTTCCAATCTTTTAGAAGGGGTTGAGAGCAAACCTGCCCAAACTTTGCCCCGAAGGAGAGGTTATCTTTACTCTTCTTCACTGCTAATAAATCTTCCCTCTTCCCCAGAGGGAGATGCTATCTCTATTGCCCAAGATTGCTGGCTTAAAAACATCCTGGAAAAGCGAGTCCAGAACAAAAGCAACCAATGCCTCTACTCCAAAGATGTGCAGACACGTGAGAGAAACATGAAACACGGTCCCCTACAAACACAGAGTGGGTTTGAAGAGGAAACAGGTGAAAAGGAGAGGGTAATGTATAATAAATTTTTTTCTTTGATATTCTTTTCTCCTTTTTATTGATGTATAATATACACACAGGTAGATGCATGTATCATATTTCTACAATTCAACTTTCAAAATGGATCACAACCCAGATCAACAAAGGGCTGATCTCCTGCTCCCAGAACACCTCTTGTACTTTCTTCCAACCAATAACCACTCCCCAAGGGTTAACGCTATTGAAGGGTAACTACTAACCATAGATTAGTTTTGCCTATTTTTGAACTTAATTTAAATGGAACCGTAGGATATATACTCTTGGTGACTGCTTCCCTTTGCAACTAGTTTTTTTTACTTGACATTATTAGTGGTGGTGAGTATTTATAAATAGTATTTATCCATACTATTATATGTATTTTCCATGGTTTATTTTAATGCTGTATAATATTCCCTTATGTGGCAATATGGCATCTATCCATTCTACTGTTGATAAGCATTTATTTAAGTCCTGGCTTTGGATTATTACAAATATTGCTGCTATGAACATTGCAGCATGAGCCTTCTGGTGAGTATATATTTGCATTTCTGCTGGGTATATACCTATGAGGAAAAATTCTAGGCTTGAAAGTTTTGAATGGGGTAAAATATGCTAATGCCAAGCCCTGCTTTTACAATAATAATTTCTCCTGGTTCTTTATTATTTGCCTCCAAAGAGTACATCTGCAGCAGCTTGAAACAACATGCCACTCTACGTCCATGATTAAAATAAAAGAGTTTTTAGAAGCCAGTTTAAATTAGACATTCTCATCGGCCTACATGTGAAGTTTTAATTAAAATACATTCACATTAAGACTCCATCAGTTGAGCACAGCTATTCACTTTTGCTGCAAAACAAGCAAGGAGGCAAAGATAGACTTGAGGCATTTGCAGCATTCATACCCAAAAGTAGAACAGACAAAACAGAAGTGGAAGCTAATATGGAAAGAAAATGTCTGTGACAGAAAGTCCCAGTCATGCTAGAAGAGCAGCTTAAGAAGAAATTGGTATGAATATATTCCCTATATTTGGAATACTCAATTGGCTGTGTGAGCAAATAAAATGGTGTGAAAAGAGTGGGTTTACTGGTTAGATTCACTGAGCTAGGCGAAAATAGCAGGTAAAAACATTAATCCACAGAAGCAATTCCCTAAACAGTAAGATTCTATCTGCCTGAATATAGAAAAATCGGGAAGTTTAAGAGCTGTAGCCAAACCCAGAGACATGAAAGGCAAATGAGAAAGCCATAAAGGGTAGAAATCAGGCCAGGTCTCTAAGGACATCTTTAAAAAAAAAAAACAACCTACGAACCACATATATTTCTTTATAGGACAAATGCAAGAAACTACAATCTGGAGCAAAAAAGTAATGCCACTTGCAAAAGATACTGAAAAGTCTACTGATAAGTGTTCATTAAATATCCAGAGAAATGGATCACGCTGATGGAACTGACAGGAGAATCCAAGGAATCTATCTATTCAGCTATTTCCTTTTTAAGTTTTAATGTTTCCTCACTGCCTCACTGCGTTTTGGTTTCTCCTTTGAAAAGACGTGGGGAGGAAATGTTCCAAGAAAAATGAAAAAGGAGTAACTTAGGCAGAATGAATTTCAATCACCAAAAGCCAGTGATGGGAAGGCCCTTCCCAGATGGAGGAGGTTCTTGGCAACTTACAAATGGGCTGGGGTGAAGGAGAACAGAGGCACCACATCTCATCATTTTCCCTGCAGCAGCAGCCTTAGGGACTGAACACTCACTGCCTTAGGGAATGGGGCACGTTTTAGTAGTAGTAGGAGACTCAGTGCAAATGCTGCAAAAATCATAAACTTTAATTTTGTAATTTGTATATAATTTATGTTTACTACATTTATATTTACTAATATGAGTGTGTTCTAAGCAATGGTTTTCCAAATTTGGTCCCTAGACCAGCAATGTGAACATCACCTGGGAATTTGTTAGAACTGCAAACTACCAGTTGGGGCCCAGTCATCGGAGTTTTACCAAGTCCTCCAAGGGATTCTGAGTCATGCAAAAATTTGAGAATCACTGCTCTAAAGTACTCAAAGAATTCAAAAGAAAAAGGAAAATCAAAAGTCTCTATTCACCAGTACCCACTTCTCTGCAGGTAGCCTTGTGACCTGATTTGGAGTAAAACCTAATAAACCTTTTCTAGGCTTTAACAATATCCACATTCAAAACAGGTGAAGATATACATACATCACAAACATATTAGCAGATCTTTTTTGCTTTTGGTACCTCTGGTTGGGATTCTGCAAGATATCAATATGTTGTCTCATAAAAGGTGAAACCCTTTAAGGAAAGGCTCAGTCTTGTTCTGTGAATTTCAGAAGCCTGATTATAGTGTAACCTAAAGATGATGAATCAGAGTAAATTTCCTTTGACCCAAGGATAGATGAGATTTTCTAGGTGAAGGCAGAGGGGAGCCAAGAGGGGAATTGCTCAGAGCTCACAGACTAGAAAGTCCTGAGAAGGGGTCCTAGGCCCTCAACTCCCACCCCAGCCCTCAATCAAACTCCTGGCTCAGGGGGATCAGGGTGTAGAAACCCTTGGGTTTTGTTTTGTTTTGCTTTGTTTTGGTTGTGGCTTCTAGGAACTCAAGAGCTATCTCTATTTTCTGTCCATTCATGGGGCTTGCTACAGTCTCCAAGGATTCCCCATGCCGTTCTATGGTATGGTTGTGAAAGAAGGGCCCATGTTCTTGAATGGGGTACCCTAGACTCTAGAGTGGTATAGGATCTCAGAATGTCTTCCATGTGTATGAGAGTGACAAAGACATGGCACAGAGAGTGGGCACATGCAAAGAGACGTTACTCGCAGGAATGAGTCTGGATGCACAGACCTAAGTTGCCTGGACCATAAAAATATGCCCAGGGAAAGAGTGTGGCGATTTATTGAAGTAAGAACACTTAACATGAGATCTGTTCTCTTAACAATATGATCCAGTAGTCCCACTTCTGGATATTTAGGCAAAATAATTGAAATTAAGATCTCAAAGAGATATTAGCATGTACATGTTCATTGCAGCACTATTAACAAGAGCCAACACATAGAAACAATATAAATGTCCAGCAATAGATGAATGGATAAACTGTAATAAGGATAATGAATATAGACAATAATATTGTACTATTATATAATTATCTAATGTGATAAATATCACTACAAAGCAATCATTTACAATATATAAGTGTATCAAAGTAACACATTGTACACCTTAACTTTACACAATGTTATGTGTCAAATATATTCAATAAAAAACAGAAGTCAATTCATTTAAGAATTAATACAAATATTTGTGAGAAACCAAAATAGCAAATTACTAAATTATGACCATCTTTGTGATTATTAATGAGTGGATAACTTTGGGACATTAAAGACCTGGGGGGAATGTGAAATATACATGCAATAGAACATTACTCAGCCTTACAAAAAAAAAAAAGGGAAATTCTGCAACATATGACAACATGGATGATCTTTGAGGACAGTATGCTAAACTAAATAAGCCAGTCACAAAAGGATAACTATGATAAATACCACTTACATGAGGTATCAAATTCATAGACTCATAGAGCAAAATAGTGGTTGCCAGGGTTGAGGGGTGGGAGCTTGGAAATACTGTAGAATATTTTAAATCTGGTAAGATAAATTCTCCCCTCACTTCTTTCTTTTCCCAGTGAAGTGAAGTGAAGTGAAAGTCGCTCAGTCGTGTCTGATTCTTTGCGACCCCATGGACTATGGGGACTGTATAGTCCATGGAGTTCTCCAGGCCAGAATACTGGAGTGGGTAGCCTTTCCCTTCTCCAGGGGATCTTCCCAACCCAGGGATTGAACCCAGGTCTCCTGCATTGCAGGCAGATTCTTTACCAACTGAGCCACAACGGAAACCCTCTTTTCCAAATATCTTTGGCTATTATGTTTTAACCTTTCAAACGAACATAAAATTTAATTTGTCATACATTATTAAATACCTTATTAAGAATTTTGTTTGCTACTGAATCCATGTAATAATTTGGTATATTTTTGAGGCATATTTGAAAATTCAGTTTTCAAGTTGAGGTATAATTTACATGTAACATGTTAGTTTCAGGTATATAGCATAATGCTTTGATAAGTGTAAAATTCATTATCACACAGTTAAATTTTTCTTGAGACGAGAACTTTTAAGACCAACTCTCTTAGCAACTTTAAAATATCGAATACAGTATTTTAACATGCGGTACATTTACATCCTCAGAAGTGATATAGTTTATAACTGGAAAATTGTAACTTTAAACAACCTTCACCCATTCCTCCCACCCTTCACCCCACCTCTGGCAACCATCAATCGATTCTCTGTACAGTTGGATATTTTTTAATATTCACTCTTAAATTCATCATCATAGTATGACTCTTATTTAGATTTTCTTTTATGCCTTTCAGTGTTTTTTCCTAAAATAGATCACACTTCTTTTTAATCTTATTCACAGGAAATTTTTGAAAACAGTTTATTTTTTTGCTATTGTGAGTGGGGTATTTCTCCCATAGCAATTTTTTTGTTGTTCACTCAAGAAATATTTATTGATAGGTGGTATGAGTGCACTGTATTTGAAAGTGGTTATTTTTGATGTATAGCAAAACTTTAAGGACTTTGGTATTCCTATTGTATATCTGGCCACCTTTATAGATTTCCTAATTGGTTTTATAGTTTTGTGGTTGGTTCTCTCAGATTCATAGTATCTGTAAATTATAATAATTTTTTCTTTTCCTTGCTAATATTTTTAGTTCTTCTTACATTTTAATGTCCTATTACATTGGCTAGGCTTTCCAGAACAGTGTTGTGGAGATAATGAGAATTCTTGTCTTGTTCCTACTGATAATGAGAATGCTGTTCAAATTTCCCTGTTAACTATGATGTTTACTGTAAGTTTCTGGTAGGTAGTCATTCTCAAGTCAAGAAATTTATATTCTTAGAATTACCGAGAATTTTTATTAGGAAAGTTTTTGAATTTTATCAAAATAATTTAGCATTGAGTAGAAGTAATATGATTTTCTATTTTGTTAATGTGATTAATTACATTAATATAGTTCTTAGTACAAATTATCCTTGCATTCCTAGAATGAATCCTTGGATCTAATACTCTTTCACTCGTAATTGTTTTTGCTCGTTTCATTTAGACTTCTACATTTATTTTTGTGAGATTGGCTTACAAGGTCTTATAAGACTTGAATATCAGGGTTATGCTAGGCTAATATATCGGAAACTTTTCTTCATTTTTTATGCTCTAACAAATTTTAAGTGGAAAAAATATTTTCTGTTCTTGATGAGATTGGTAGAATTGACCTGAGAAACGAATTGGGCCTGTTACCTTTTGAAGGACGGCTATTTTTATTACTTTCTGAATATTTTATAACTATTTACCCTTTCAGTCTATCTTTGTCTTCTTCAGTCTGATTTGGGAATTTATATATTTTTCTAGGGAATCATCCATTTTATCTGAAAGGAGCAGGAAGTTTGCTGAGGATCCTCATGATTTCCAGTGTAATAAAGAATTTTCTTGGGCCTGAAAAAGTTTAGTGTTATTCCTTCAAGGAACTGATTTTCTTTTCTCTTTCTCCCCTTCACATTTTTCCTCAGTTTGTTTCTAAAGTCCAAAAGTTGCCAGGCTCTGTTCTGCTTTTTTTTTTCCCCAGCCATAACTCATGCTGCAGAAATCCTCCCTTCAGCTCTCCGGAATTGCAATTTACTCTTCTTGTTCCTCTCTCAGACATCACCCAGTCTCCTTATTCTAGAAATCCCTTCACATTTTGGACCACTTTTGTAATTCCTTATTTTGTCTGTTCCAGTACCTGATAGCAGTGCTTGTCAAACTTTAAGGTGTATACAATCACATGAGGATGTTGTCAAGATGGAAATTCTGCTTCAGAGGACCTGGGCTGGACCCAAGAATCTGCATTTCAATCAATCCCGTGCTGCTCTGGGTCCTTGGACCACATTTTGGGTAGCACTGAAAGAAGACTTGAAGATCCCTTGATGTAATTTTCTCAAGGGTTAAACCAACAGATTCATAGCAGATAAGAGCCATGTGTCTTTAGTAGTGGTTAATCCAGGTCCTACTTAATATATCATGTTGCTTTCTACCAAGTTGCCTTTAGGTCTTTGCAGATAAAGTCAAGTGAAAGGAGAGTATATCCCATTTACATGTAATGTCTTTTTAGTTCAACCATACACTATGTATCTCAACAAAAGGAGTTTTGTTACAGCCAATATCTTCAAGGATAACAGTAAATTTGGCTTTCATGCTCCTACCCTGATGAAGGCCACTTACAGAAGAAAGCAATGCTGCTGGTGTTAAAAAGACCAGATTACCATCACCATCATCCTATCACTAGTACCATTTTCATGCTAAAGCATGTTCCCCCCACTCCTGACCAATCTCTCAGTTTGTTTCTACACTACATTCCAGTAACTTCACTGTCATAAACCTATACATACTAGAAAGTGAAAGTTGTTTAGTTGTGTCCGACTCTTCACAACCTTATGGACTATACAGTCCATGGAATTCTCTAGGCCAGAATACTAGAGAGGGTAGCCTTTCCCTTCCCCAGGGGATCTTCCCAACCCAAGGCTCGAACCCAGGTCTCCCGTATTGCAGGCTGGAGTGCCTAGCAAATAGTAAAGGATCTTTGTTGAAAATATAAAGGTAAATTTAAAAATTGAATTTTCCCTATTGTCAAAGGGAAAGTGTTGTCTTCTCCCTCTCCATTAGAGCACTCCCCTGATAAATCTAATATCTTTGACTTCTTTCTCTAACTCTTTGATACGTATGCAAATCTTTGCAAGGGCTAGGTAAACCTTATGTCAACTTTACAACTAAGGAATGTTTTTGTTAAGGGTCTAATAACCATATCTTTGAAATGTAAACCTTAAGGAAGACAGTGCCTCCATTTTTCTGTTACCTTGGGAATCTAGCTTAGGTGCCTCTCTCTGAGCTATAAACCATTTCCTTCTCATAGAGATAAGAGAAATTTTAGTATTCCTTTGGATAAAAGCAATTAGCAAAAAAAAAAAAAAATGGCTGCTTCAATTACCAGGTGAACTCTGGATGAACTATGAAAGAATGCATAGCAAAGGGTGCTGTCAAGTTTTCTCATAAGAAGACAAGTTACCATTAATGTAGTGAATATGTATCTAATGGATTTTAACTGCTCGGCTATATAAAAAGAATAGGATTTCTTTCTTTCTATTCTTATCTGATTTCCTATGAAGAAGCACATTGTAATCTGACAATACTTTTTCAAAAAATAAATCTGTTTTCTTTCTTTTCAACATTTTGTGGAGAGGATTTTGGGGGTTGACAGAATTTAAAATGTTCCCCAATAAGGGAGAAAAAGGGACAGAAGCAAAAATAGAATAGGAAGTCAGCAAAGGAAAGGGGGAAAGAAGAAAGGGAGGTAGGAAGAAGGGGATATCCACATGAAAAAAAAAATGAATGTAGATACAGTCCTTACACCCTTTACAAAAATTAACTCAAAATGGACCAAAGACATAAATGTAGAATGCAAAACTATAAAAGTCCTAGAAGATAACATAGGAGAAAATCTAAATGACTTTAGGCATGGTGATGATTTTTTAGATATAACACCAAAGGCGTGATCCATGAAAGACAGAACTGATGAGACGGGCTTCATTAAAATTAAAAACCTCTGCTCTGTGAAAAACAATGTCAAGAGAATGAGAAGACAAGACAGAAAATAGGGAAAACATTCATAAAGATGCATCTGAAAGAGGACTGTTATCCAAAATATACAAAATACTCTTAAAAGTAAATAATAAAAAAGTGAACAATCCAAATATAAAAGTGGGCAAAAGAATTGAATAGGTGCCTCACCAAAGATACACAGATGGCAAGTAAGTATATGAGAAGATGTTCAACATGATATATAGGGAATTGCAAATTAGAATGACACATTATTCTACACTTACTTGAATGGCCAGAGTCTGAATAGCAAATAATGTTGAGGATGTGAATCAGCAGGAACTCAATCAATACATTGATTGACGGGGGAATGCAAAATGGTATAGCCACTTCAGGAAACAGTTTGGCAGATTCTTACAAAAGTGGGGAAAAAAAAAAAAAACTTTTACCATATGATCCAGCAATTGTGCTTCTTGGTATTTACCCAAATGAACTGAAAACATGTCCATATGAAAACCTTGCACTTGACTGTTTATGGCAGATTTATTCATAATTGCTAAAACTTGGAAGCAACCAACATGTCCTTCAGTATAAAAATGAATAAATAAATTGTGGTATATCCAGACAATAGAATACTATTCAGTGCTAAATAGAAATGAACTCTCAAGCCACATAAAGACATGGAAGAAACTTAAATGCTTTTTACCAAGTGAAAGAAGGCAATCTGACAAGACTACATACTCTATGATTCCACCTGTATGGCATTCTAGAAAAAACTATAGAAGCAACAAAAAGATTAGGGGTCATCAGTGATCAGCGGGGAGAGAGGGATGAGTAAACAGAACAAAGAGGATTTTTAGGACCATGAAACCAGTCTGTAGGATACTATAATTGTGTGTATGTGTCATTATATATTTGTCCCAACCTATAGAACATACAACACCAAGAATGAACCCTAATATAAACTATGGGCTTTGGGAGACTAACATGAGTCAGTGCATGTTCATACACTGTAGCTACCTTAATAAATAAAAAAATATCTATTTAATTAAAATTCTAAAGCTTCATCTGGCATGAAGGATGGTAGAAAAAGTGACAGAAATGGATATACCTTGGCTTTGAGGAGTAACTGTGTTTTATTTGTAGCATGCTCGTCCCAGGGAGACCAGAGGAAAGGCCAAGCATGAGCTGTAGTCTTTATCTCTAATCTGTCTAGTCAGATTTTTGATCCACAAGAGAGGAACAAGTGTGAGACAGAGACTACAAAACAATATGGACTGCAGGATAATAATAATAATAATAATAAAACTTTGTGCTTTGCCTTTTTTCTTTTCCTGATACGAAATAGGAAATGACAGCATGATGATCTATAAATAATGTTTACCTTTGTCAACTACAAATTGGCACTTACCAAGAGCATTGCCAATGACTGAACAACAAGGCATTAGCCATCTGCCTCTACTGAGATTGAACCTCATGCTGCTATAGCTGGTGACCTTCAACAACCCCTGAGGGAGTTCAGGGTGGAGCGAGGCACTCTGTGCTCCAGGGAATCTGGTGGGACAGGTCTTTAGATAGTTGGATGTTTTTAGGAACAGATTTTATTATCTCAATCCTTCCATCTCATATCTAGAGAAGCACTAAATTCCTTCGTGGTGACATCAGACCCTCATGACTAACAAAAAACCTTTTGTAAATTGAGTGCTTCATGGTATTGAACTCCCCCTTCACCAAAACCTTATATACTGACTTTCCCCCATTGCTGCTTTGGAGCAGTCTCTCAGAGCCATCTGAGATGCTGCCTCCCGGGCTGCAGTCCTCATTTTGCCCCAAATGAAACTTAACTCGCAACTCTCAAGTTGTACATCTTTTTTAGTCGACACCTTGATTTCTTTATCAAGGCATAAACAGATCATGTATGTTTTGCCTGGTTTTCAGTAAAAATACTTTAAACAGAAATGAATGCAGCGGGGTCGGGGAGAGAGGCTCAACAGGGAAGGGATGTGTGTATACTTACAGCTGAAACACATTGTACTACACACATCAACATAACACTGTAAAGCAATTATTCTCCAAAAATTTTAAAGAAATGAATTATGAGCTGAAACAACCCTTTATATCAAGGAATATTTTGATGCTGGAATACAAGTTTTACAGAGAAGTCTGTGATTTGAGGACTTTGAGAGATAATTAGAAAGAATATCCATAATCTCTTGTTTTCTAGTAGTCAATTATTTAGCAGTAAGTAGAAATATTTTTATTTTTAAATAAAGTGTTAAATTCTTAATCATGTCTTTAATGTTCTCTACATATGTATCTTTTAGGGGTAGGAAGGAAACTCTTTTCTCTTGTCCATGAAAGACAAATGGCCATGTATACTTAATGCCTTCTTTAGGAAGTACTGGAAGAAAATTCCCACTGTTCTCTCTACCTCACACTTGATCCTCTTTGGTGGATCAGAAACCTGATTAGAGAGATTTGAGATAAAGACCACACCTCATGCTTGGCCGTTCCTCTTGGGCTCCCTAGGACAAGCGTGCTCACAAACAAAACACAGTCATTCTTCAAAACCAAAGTACATCCATTTATGTCACTTTTTCTCCCATTCTTCATGCCATGTGAGGCTTTAGAATTTTAATTAAATAGATATTTATTTATTGTCTTTTTCTGCCCATGAAGAATGCAAGCTCCCTGAAGGCAAAGATGGTGTCCTTTTATTGACTGTCCTTTTATTGACAGCACAGACACTAGCAAAATTCTTTACTCATACTATATGTACACAGTACAAAGTCTGTTGCATGCTGAAAATAATTCTCTTATCCTATGTTTAGTCAACTCAGACTTCCAGCTTTCCCTTGAATATTCTCTAGGTTTTCCTACTGCCATGCCTTTTTTATGTCATTTCTTCATGTAATGCTCTTTTCCATTAATTCCTACCCTTGGTCTCATTTTTTTCCTTTTTGAAATCTTACTGATCCCTCAAGGTCTATCTCATTCTCAGACATCCTCAGTGATTTCTCTCCTTATAAACTCAACCAAAATGATCTACTCCTGTTAAACCTCGCAATACTTTTATTTCTCTTGAAGAAAGAATTCATAGGGCCTGGACTCCATCTCAGGCCTGTCCGTGCTGATCGTGCTAGGCTGCCTCTCCAATGGACTCTGAACTCTCTGCTTAGCGCCTGTGGGAATGACAATGGAAGGATAAAACCCCCTCTGGGCAGGGGAATCTTGAAGATCACATCCAGGTTAAGAGAAAACAGACACTAATCACCCCTGCCTCGGACAGTATCTATCGGAATGTAACCACAGGCTTATTGGTTATTAACTGGTTGGAATATAACTGCGAGCTTATTGGTTATTAACTGTTTGAACACATAACACGTGAATGATGGGGTTACTGTGATTGTATTTACCCTTCCTTTGTAAGCCTCAAGGGATTTGGGCTGGTGGGTTTGGACATGTACATATGGGGTATAAAAGATTTTCACAAATGCTGGTCGGGGTCCTTGTCTAAGAGGAGACTCTGCCTTGGGCCCGCCGGTGTAATAAACTGCACTCCACTATCTGCATTGTCCTTCTGAGTGAGTTTGTTTCCCGGAAAGCATGGCTATAACACTCTGAAATAGTTTACCATGTTTAAACTGACATTTTATTCAATTACATGCATGCTCTCTCCCTTCCTTTTGATTATAAGTTTTCAAAGGATAAGAATTATTTTTTGTGGGGCTTGAGAGGGAGGTTCAAAAGGGAGGGGACATATGTATACTTATGACTGATTTACATTGTTGTATGGCAGAAACCAATACAACATTGTAAAGCAATTTTCCTCCAATTAAATAAAAGGAACTGTGTTTTAGTCATCCTTCTATCTCCGACAGCACCTGAAACTGTGGATGATTTGAAAATGTTCTTTTTTGTTCTGGTATTACCAGTATAACTCTATTATTTAAGTTTATTTAATCCATAGATTCAATAGCAAATATATTAACTGATTACCTAAGTCACAGCCTGATTTACTTACATTGCTAAGCAACAGGTATTGAGTTTTACAAACAAATAGCATGACTTACATATTTAGTAGTTCATAAAATATGATTTCTAGTATGCTTATAAATGTTGGTTCAGCTTTCTAAGTGAAAACGTTGTATAACAATTTTGATATGACTATAGAGTGGCTGTACCATTAGCCTAATCATAAGAATCTTTAGATATGCAGATTTACTTTTCCAGACTACTGAAGAGCTATAGTTAATATGCTATAGATTTTTATAATTTTAAAAACCTAAGAGATGTATTATTTAAGATAAAAATGTGAGATAATTATGAATGAACATTTTATTTTCTCATTTATAAGAACTTGGACTCCTTAAGGTATCTGGTAAATATAAAAATGTTACTTTCCAAAAGCTGTAAGATGCAAATTCCTAACTGCTGAAGGTTTAATTTTATTAGAACATGTAGCACCAGATAATGTAAGGAAGGTCTATATTCTGCTTAAAGCCTGGGACATTTGATTTATTGCTCCCTGTCAGAGTAGTAGTTGGCACCCTCTGCTTACATAGGTCTATTTTACTAGCATTGTAAAACAGTACAGAGAATGGGCTATGCTTGTAAAATCATTCTTCAGTCTTATTATTTGGTTCTTTTTGACAATTATACCCAATCTTTTAATGCTAAGTCAATTTCAAATGTCAAAAATACAATGAATACTTGTACACATGCTTTACTACTCAAATACAGGAGTGCTTATTTCCACTAAGACCTATTCATCCAAAAAATGATGGAGATGATTTAACTTAAGTGGGCATATTATAAAATTTCAATTGCAGTTAGGATCTGTTCAATGTCTGAGGCTTTTCTTTTTGAGAACGAATATCCCACAAACTGGTAAAGTAACACTGGTCTGAGCCACCTGCATGTTCTTTTGCTCATCTTTTAAAACTTATAAATAGGGACCCATTTTTTCTATTAAGGCTGGCACATTTTACGCATCCTCTTTTGACTTTCATTAAAGGGATTTTGGGCTTCCCTGGTGGCAGTGGTAAAGAAGCCACCTGTCAATGCAGGAGATGTGGGTTTGATCCCTGGGTTGTAAGGCTACCCTCTCCAGTATTCTTGTCTGGAGAATTCCATGGACAGAAGAGCCTGGAGGACTACAGTCAATGGGGTTGCAAAGACTTGCAAAGAGTCCAACATGACTAAGTGACTAAACAACAATAACAAAAGGAGTTTGTTTTCCATATCACATAATGACATTTGTATACCCCAGCTTCTGTTGTGTTGTTTGAGGATACTTTATTCAACAAAGTTTTGCTGCTGTCGGTTTTACCTTCTCTTGTCAGGAAACACGTGGCATACTAAAATTAAAATAATTCATAGAGGGTTTATAAAGTTCCTAAGTACAAAGAATTCGTTTGAGTGTAGGTGGAACCATAGGATGTAGGGCAAGAATCTGAGGCTAGTAACAGTGAAGTTGTCACCACTTCTAGGGCCTAAGAAACAAGGGAGAAGTTACTGGAACCCAGAACATGAGAAAATTATGTAGAGTAGGTTACCTCAAGAAGATAATTTGAGCAACAGAGCCAGTCTAAGGCAAGGTTGTAGGAAAGGATCCTGGAGAAAAAAAATACCCTTTTCTCTTTCTCTCTTTTCTTCAGTCTTCCAGAGCTCCAAGTAGGTTAAAACCAACCAGAAGACAGGAGCTATAGGAGCCTTGGCGCTGTGGTCTAAAGGGATGTCAGGCAAGGAGCAGGGAAGAGAAGGAATGAGAGCACACCTAGAGAGGAGGACGGCAGATAGCCAGTACAGCTCCTGTGCTATATGGTACCTGGGGAACACGACAGCTCCTGACCTTTAACCTTCTTTATAGGCACAGCCTCAGTGGATATACTAGCATAATACTGGGTGGGTAAATACCACCTTTTCCAAGACCTGCCAAACAACTTATTTCAATGAATTGACATAATTTTGTAGTGTCTAGTAATCCTCACCGGTGCCCATTTGTTGCTGGGTGCTGCTTGATTACCGGAGAGTTTCTGTTGAGGATTTTCAGCCCTCGTTGAGTCCAGACCTGTTGGAGAATTTGGGTTTTCACATTAGTTTTGGACTATGATTTTTTTTAAAGAGAGGCACAACTAAATCTTGAATTCCTAGTCAAAGTCTACAACACAGCCTGGCACCCATCAGTTCAACTCTATCACCTGTGCTATTTCCTCTATGGAAATCAACACCCACAAAACTGAATCGAAGATTAGCATTTCACTCTTGCAAAGAGCTGGGGAAATTTTATGACATCCAGTAACCTGTAAAATATTCTTATATTTTAATACCACTTTTGGCTGTGCATGGAGCCTTTCATGACCTGCTTTCCTTCACTCCCTGGCAGCAATCTTCTTGTAACCTTTTCCCTTTGGTCAGAAAAGGGAGGAAAGGATCAACATGCTTAGCATGCCAGTGTCAGTCAATATTCTGCTGCCAAACAGCTTCTTCACTTGAATTGATGAAAACATGGTCAGCTGTGTCAACAATGGGGACCTCAGCACCGAGAGGCCACAGCCCATGGCAGTGGAAGAAAATGGCCAACTCCGCTTTCAAAAAATGTGTCACAAAAGAACAACTTTCCCTAAGATAGGGACAGGGTTCACCTTCTCATGCCTTTTAGGTTCCTTGGGCAAGCAGGGTGTGCTGTCTTTTCGGATCACTCTACTATAAAATTACACTCTCCACAGACAGGCGAGATGCCCTTGAGCTATTTCACCCAAGTCAACGCAGCTCACATTATAGGAACATCTACTGTGTGTCAGGCTCTGCGCTAGGTGCTAACGATAACAAGATGAATGTCACACTGCTGACAAGGACATCAGTGCAAAAACAGACACACACACACAAATGGTTAGTCCTTGTGGAACTGAGAAGAAGGAAAATGCAGTCTTCACTGCAGAGATAAGAGCTGTTTGGGGCTGGATGGTGGTTGTTGTTTTGTTGCTAAGTCGTGTCTGACTTGTCGTGATATTGAAGAACAAATAAATATGGCATTCACCAATGGAGAAGGGAGAAGAGGAATTTTCAAGCAGAAGTGATAATCAGTGCAAATATTGTGTGATTATTTACAGAGTGAAGACAGTACGAAAATCATAAAACCAGTAACTTCAGTAGGAAATGAATTACCATTAATATATATTGGTATATTAGGAACAGAATATGTTTTCCATTTTCTATAAATTCTCAGTGTCTATCACAGAGCATGGCATAGAGTAGGGATTTAATAAATGTTGAATGAAGGGTCATTAGGTGCCTTTAAAAAATGTTTTTAACTCAAGATGTAAGCACACCATAAATTTTGAAGTGACCTGTAGAACTTATAACCTTTATCAAGATGAGCTGGACTACATAGGAAATGATCATTTATTTGATAGTAAGGGAATATTGGGGGCTTCCCAGGTGGCTCAGAAGGTAAAGAATCTGTCTGCAATGCAGGAGACCTGGGTTCAATCCCTGGGTCAGGAAGATCCCCTGGAGAAGGAAATGGCAACCCACTCCAATATTCTTATCTGGGGAATTCCATGGACAGAGGAGCCTGGCAGGCTACAGGGGGGTTGCAAAGAGTTAGAGATGACTAAGCAGCTAACACTTTCACAGTCAAGGGAATACTGAGGAAACATAATAAGTTAGGATTAAAAAAAAAAAAAACACTTTTTACTTTGTATTGGAGTATAGCCAGTTAACAGTGCTGTGATAGTTTCAGATGGACAGTGAAGGGACCCAGCCATGCTTATATATATATCCATTTCCCCCAAACTCCCCTCTCATCCAGGCTGCCACGTAACACTGAGCAGAGCTCCTGTGCCATACAACAGGTCCTTGTTGGTTATCCGTTTGAAATATAGCAGTGTTCACCTGTCCACCCCAAACTCAAGTTAGGATTTTTGATGTGGCAGGCTCATATCTGAAGTCTAAATATTTAGGATTAGGAAGCATCAGAATAATCTTCAGATCCCTACACATCTCATATTCAACCATCCCTTTGATACGAATCAATGAGTTCTCTATGGGGCCTGGTAGAGTTTACTCCGGGATGATCTCTAGTTCTTCCTCCTCTGCCTGAGGCCAGCAAAAGGAGAGATTATGAAAGTTCCCTAGGAACTGTGCCTGAGCTGCACTGTCCTTGTCAGAGTCTGCTGCATGTTTGAAGAATATACCAGATATATCCTTTGATATCTGTAAACTTCCGCTGCAGAAACACTCATGTGTTCACATACTGTGTTGTGTTAGGTGACCCTGTTTATTCTTTCTGAGAAAGACAACTTTTGGAACCATAGATGCTACAGTTTAAGAGAAGCAGGTTAATGCTCTTCCACCTGATACAAACCTACCTGTCCTGATTGACAGTGGTACCAGTAAAACTTAAAGACTCCCCTACAAAGGGAAAGAGGAGTGGCATAAACAAAAAGAATAAGTGATCAGCAATGCACTCACTAAGAACAGCAACAAGCTTGGCATGTTTTAGAGACTGGGTAATGAGAAGGCCAGAGGAGCGAAATGAAAAGAGAACTGTTGGAAGAATGTTCAATAATGTATTTGCTCAGATCCACAGATTGGAAGCTCTCAAACACTATGGTGCGAATTAAAGATATGCCAAGCAAAGGAAATTAATTATTAACAAAGTCAAGGCAGCACAGGAATCATAAGATTAGTGACTTCAATTTTAAAGTGGGAGAAATTACAAATAAACTGTATCCATAATGTAAATAGAGGAAGCAGTTGAAATTTCATAGCTCCTATGATGCCATCCCACTGAGTGCCAAAATCCCTCCAAACTGTCCTCCCACTTTCCTCCAAAAATCGTAAAGACTATGTTGCTGTTGTTGTTAAATCGTAAGTTTTTAACATTTATTTTTGTATTTGAAAGCTCAAGGAAAACTCTTTATTTGAACATGTAGTAAAGTTCCTTACAATTTGATAGCATGCAAAAAGAACACATAAGAAGTCAGTTTATCATGGAAACAATTCAGCAACACAAGGTGAATGGACAAGAAAAATTTGGGGAACTAGAATGCAGGTTCTTTAGGGATCAGGACACAGGGACCGGACACTTCCAGGGAGAACTGGAACAACTAAGGAGGTACATCAACTGCCAAAGACTGTCTGAAGCAGAAAGAGGACAAGTAACCATCCTGGCTTCCTCCCTTGTGCTGTACTGTGCTAAGTCGCTTCAGTTCTATCTGACTCTGTGCAACCCCATGGACTGTAGCCGGCTGGCCGCTCTCCTCTGTCCATGGGATTCTCCAGGCAAGAACACTGGAGTGGGTTGCCATGCCCTCCTCCAGGGAATCTTCCTGACCCAAGGGTTGAATCCACATCTCTTCAGTCTCTTACACTGGCAGGTGGGTTCTTTACCACTAGCACCACCTGGGAAGCCCCTTCCTCCCTTGTAGGACCCTCCAATTTCTTCTCAATGCCTTCCACTGGCTGCCCTTCTCCAGAGCCATAAAGTAAGAGGTTCTGGGCAGTGTAGTGTGCAGAAATACATAAGTGCCCTGAAATATAGGGAAGAGAAGGCAAACAGCAAGGGTTGGATCAGTGCAAACAAGCCAATGACTAGAGAAGGGAAACTACAATGGTTTTAAAACATGTTCATAAATTCTTTGACATTTCCACTACCAAAAGTGGAGTCTAATGTCCCGCCTCTTGAATATTGCTGGCCTTAGTGACTTACTTATAAGGAACAGAAGGTAGCAAATGTGAATGCACGAATGCATAAAAGATAGAGTCTCCACCTTGTTCAATCTCTTGCTCCATCCTTGGAACCCAGTTCTTTGAGGTGCAATCCCTCCGAGGGAATCTAATTTAGGGAACTCACTGCAAACAGTAGTTAACAAAAGACTTGAAAAATTAAGCAGAGGGCAGAGAGGCAAGCTAGGGATTAGCAACAGCCAAGCAGAGATGAATAAAGGACAAGTGTAGGTGGTCTGGTCACAGCCTCAGCTGAAGTTCCAGCTGATAGATGGAACTGAAGGCCAAACACGTGAGGGGGTGAACTTTTAGGTGCTTCTAACCAGACTTTATGTTTTGGGGCTCCAAAATCACTGCGGATGATGACTGCAGCCATGAAATTAAAAGACGCTTACTCCTTGGAAGGAAAGTTACGACCAACCTAGACAGCATATTAAAGAGCAGAGACATTACTTTGCCAACAAAGGTCCGTCTGGTCAAGGCTATGGCTTTTCCAGTGGTCATGTATGGATGTGAGAGTTGGACTGTGAAGAAAGCTGAGCACCGAAAAATTGATGCTTTTGAACTGTGGTGTTGGAGAAGACTCTTGAGAGTCCCTTGGACTGCAAGGAGAACCAATCCATCCTAAAGGAGATCAGTCCTGGGTGTTCATTGGAAGGATTGATGCTGAAGCTGAAACTCCAGTACTTTGGCCACCTCATGCGAAGAGCTGACTCATTGGAAAAGACTCTGATGCTGGGAGGGATTGGGGGTAGGAGGAGAAGGGGATGACAGAGGATGAGATGGCTGGATGGCATCACCAACTCGATGGGCATGAGTTTGAGTGAACTCCGGGGCTTGGTGATGGACAGGGAGGCCTGGCGTGCTGCAATTCATGGGGTTGCAAAGAGTTGGACACGACTGAGCGACTGAACTGAACCCCAGTATTCAAGACACCCCTGCTGATGCCACATGGAACAGAGATGAGCTGTCCCCAAATTGCAGATCCAGGAGCAAAAAATAAATACTGCCATTGTTAAAGCCACTAAGTGGTGTAGTGGGCTGTTAAATAGCAGGGGATAACCCCAAGAGGATCTGAGAGCAAGCAAGCCAATGACTTGCACAACATCATTCTCATTTGCTCATTTCTGCTTCAGCTAACATTTGAAGGTCTTGGTCAGAGCCAACCACACTTCAATTTTATGGCCATTTTAGATATTTATTGGCTAGTGTTACTAGCAGCAAAAACAATTTTTCAATTCATTAATTCTGATTATACATCCAAAGGAAGAATGATTGTTTGTTGATGCTCTGGTTTATTCCTCCATTTAGAAATATTTCCATATGAAGGTGCTTGACGGAGCTTGCTCTCCTCATATGAAATAGAAGACCTGAAACTTTAGCTCAGTTCAGTTCAGTTCAGTCACTCAGTCGTGTCTGACTCTTTGTGACCCCATGGACTGCAGCACATCAGGCCTCCCTGTCCATCACCAACTCCTGGAGTTCACTCAAACTCATGTCCCTTGAGTCAGTGATGCCATCCAATCACCTCATCCTCTGTCGTCCCCTTCTCCTCCCGACTTCAATCTTTCCCAGCATCAGGGTCTTTTCCAATGAGTCAGCTCTTCTCATCAGGTGGCCAAAGTACTGGAGTTTCAGCTTCAGCATCAGTCCTTCCAATGAACACCCAGGACTGATCTCCTTTAGGATGGACTGGTTGGATCTCCTTGCAGTCCAAGGGACTCTCAAGAGTCTTCTCCAACACCACAGTTCAAAAGCATCAATTCTTTAGTAACATATGTGAAATTCAATTTACTATTATATACTATTAATTTGAAACAAAGGCCAACTTATTGACTAAAACAATCTATTTTAAGAGAATTATTGCATATACAATTAATTTGATAATGGTTTGTGACATGTATTCTTTTTTTCATTTATTTATTTAATTGGAGGCTAATTATTTTACAATATTGTGGTGGGTTTTGCCATACATTGACATGAATCAGCCATGGGTGTACATGTGTTCCCCATCCTGACCCTCCCTCCCACCTCCCTCCCCATCCCATCCCTCAGGGTCAACCAGTGCACCAGCCCTGAGCACCCTGTCTCATGCATTGAACCTGGACTGGCGATCTGTTTCACCCATGATAATATACATGTTTCAATGCTGTTCTCTCAAATCATCCCACCCTCATCTTCTCCCACAGAGTCCAAAAGTCTGTTCTTTATATCTGTGTCTCTTTTGCTGTCTCGCATATAGGGTCATCATTACCATCTTTCTAAATTCCATATATATGTGTTAATATACTGTATTGGCATTTTTCTTTCTGGCTTACTTCGTTCTGTATAATAGGCTCCAGTTTCATCCACCTCATTAGAACTGATTCAAATGTATTCTTTTTAATAGCTGAGTAATATTCCATTGTGTCTATGTACCACAGCTTTCTTATCCATTCGTCTGCTGATGGATATCTAGGTTGCTTCCATGTCCTGGCTATTGTAAAGAGTGCTGCGATGAACATTGGGGTACACGTGTCTCTTTCAATTCTGGGTTCTTTGGTGTGTATGCCCAGCAGTGGAATTGCTGGGTCGTATGGCAGTTCTATTTCCAGTTTTTTAAGGAATCTCCACACTGTTCTCCATAGTGGCTTTACTAGTTTGCATTCCCACCAACAGTGTAAGAGGGTTCCTTTTTCTCTGTACCCTCTCCAGCATTTATTGTTTGTAGACTTTTTGATAGCAGCCATTCTGACTAGTGTGAGATGGTACCTCATTTTGATTTGCATTTCTCGGATAATGATTGATGTTGAGCATCTTTTCATGTGACATTTATTCTGTATGTTACCTTTTTACAGTCATCAGGAAAGGTACAGAAAAAGGAGATGACTGAGGAGAGAAAATAGAGGGCAGAGTGGAATGAGGGAGGAAAAAGTGGAAGGTGAGGCCACAGGAGACAGAAACACACTATTGGAGAGGAAGAGTACTGACACTGATCTACTTTTACAAGCATGCTGATTCAAAGGCCTTTTCACACAATGGAAATGTTTTGTCAGCCGAAGAGAAGAAAATAAACATAATCAGTACATTTCCCAATATGTTTTTGGAGACAGCAGATTTAGGATGGTTTGCTGGAAAACAGACCAGCAAGAGATCAGACTATGCCACCAACAAGTCATATGACAGGCCACTTATTGTCTTTGTTCTTGTTAGTTTCTTCATGGGGAAAAAAAAAAAAAAAAAAAAAACATGCGTTATACCAGATGGTTTCTAAAGTTTGCTTCAGCAATAAAATTTTAAAAATTTAATAGTAATGGGGACCTTTCTCTTGCCTGAATGACTCTAGATTCTGATGCTGTGCTTAATCCTAGAGTCAAAGAAATGTTAGACTGATAAAACTGATACAAAACAACCTGTCTCAGCCTGATCACTTCCTGCACACCTCACTGTAAACTCTGAAGCAGGAACAAATTCAAGCTCCTGTATTTGTTTTATTTTGATTTGTATTCATATAGGAAGTGAGGGAAAACTGCCTTCCACATTTATGGTCCTGAATATTTTTAAAATAAGAGAAATGAGGAACCTAATTAGCTACACACACTTCTATCCTATAATATTCTCACATATTTACATATGAATAAAAATTAGTGAAATTATGCCATACAGTTTGGATTTCTCTGGAAAAAAAAATTCCTTGTCTTGAAACAGTTTCGACAAAGATGGAAGGAAACATGAAGAAGGAATCTATAGTGCATGCTCAGTTTTCTCCATGTTAAAGAATGAAAGAAAGGAAACTGGAACCGGACTTCTTCCTGGTACTTTTTCACAGGAAGAGTTGACTGCAAATTTATTTATATAGTATAATTATTTTTATGTACAGCTTATTTCTTAAGGGTCAACATATTATAGACTTATGTAATAACGCATTGCCTAACAGAGATATAGAATTACCCACAATAGCTTGTCAGTTTGCTCCAAGACCTGGTATGTCTGACATTTTTGACATGCAGTTTTTCAACTATCATAGAATCAGAAAATGGAAAGAGAAAATCCTTTACTCATTAGGCTATTTCTTTGCCATTTTTCTTGTGTTTATGTCATTTTCTCACTTAATTATAAGCTCATTGAAGACAGGAATTGAATCAAGCTTCCTGGTAACCTTCCACATAAACAATGCAAAGCATCTGCTGCTACGGCTGCTACGTCACCTCAGTTGTGTCTGACTCTGTGCGACCCCATCCCTGGGACTCTCCAGGCAAGAACACTGGAGTGGGCTGCCATTTCCTTCTCCAATGCATGAAAGTGAAAAGTGAAAGTGAAGTCACTCAGTCGTGTCCAACTCTTCGAGACCCCATGGACTGCAGCCTACCAGGCTCCTCCGTCCATGGGATTTTCCAGGCAACAGTACTGGAGTGGGGTATGCAAAGCATCTAATACATGTTAAATCCATATGTATTGGTTGTCACAGATAATAGGCATTCCCCTACTTGATTGAGAGAACTGACCTTGGTTACTTAGTCTGGGGAGGCCTCGTCACGGCCCTTGCAGAGATACATAGTACTTTTCACTTGCATTTGCACCACCAAGGTATAAAAGAGTGATTTCAACAATGCTGCTTTGGAGAGGAATAGACCATAACTGTAGTGGAATAATATCATCAAAATGGGCATCAGGAAAGTTTTGCCTGAAAGCATTCAGCTATTTCCACTGCATGATACCTATATCATGGGTAAAAATGTAGTACTACTATTAATAATGGGTACTTTGGCATGGCGTTTGTGCTTCAAATGTCTTGTGATGGTTAAAGGAGAAGAGCAGTCCCTTTGAGAAAATACATCTTCAAGGACAGGCTGGAGTTTAAAACCAAACTCCACTGGCACCAAAGTGTCTCAGATACTTGTTTGTCCTGACACAAAGGTGAGAAAGAATCTGAGACGAAAGGAAAACACTGTAGACGATTCCAGCATTATCCTCCAATAAAGCTGATGTGCTATGAACAGGCAGACTGATGCGTAAGCTGGCACTTAGTGGGTTGTTGCTGTTCAGTCGCTCAGTCATGTCTGACTTTTTGCCACCCCATGGACTGCAGCATGCCAGCATTCCCTGTCATCACCATCTCCCAGAGTTTGCTCATGGCAATTTTAACATGTGTTTAGTTTCATTCAAACTAAGGGTATTTTTTGAGATTTAATTTATAAACATTAAAACAGAGATCGCAAGTATACATGATATGTTTTGACAAATGTACACAACTATGAAACCAATATTTAAGTAAGATAAAGAATATTCCCATCACCCCACAATGTTGTCTCTTTATCTTTCATCAATCTCCTTGTGGAGGAAACTACTCTTCTGAGTTTTTTCACTATAGATTACGTTTACTTGTTATTGAAAATGCCTATAACTTATTTATATATTAAATTTCTTTAAGAGATATTCCCATACTCAAATCTGATACTTCTTGAGAGTAGAAATGGTGAGTTGTATTTTTCATGGAATTTGTCAATTTCATTTAGCTTATTGAGGCGCTCCCTGGTGGTCTAGTTGTTAGGATTTGGTGCTCTCACTTACCTTATTGAATATATTGGCATAAAGGAATTCATAATGTTCTCTTATTACTCTTTTGATATCTGTAGGATCTGTAGTAATATTCACTCCTTAACTCAACGATATTTATACCTTGTATTGTTTCTTCAACCTTAGTTTGACAACTTTGTTTAACTTTTTAAGGAATCACATTTGGCTTTGCTTTATCCTTGTTTTCTATTTTATTGATTTCTACTCCTACTATTCTTATTTTCTACCTTCTTTCTATACACTTTGGGTTTTTATTTTTCTGAGTGATAAATAGAAACTTCATTGATTTGAAAACATTCTTTCTTTTCCAATGAAAGTGTTGGTTGCTCAGCTGTGTCCGACTCTTTGCAACCCCATGGACTATAGCCCACCAGGCTCCTCTGTCCATGGAGTTTTCCAGGCAAGAATACTGGAGTGGGTAGCCATTCTCTTCTCCAGGGGATCTTCCTGACCCAGTCCATGGGGTCACAAAGAGTCAGACATGACTGAGCTATTTGTACTAACCATTATGATAATCTCTTAGAGGTTTAATTTATATTTAAATTAATAATAGACATGGTTGAGTTTACCTCATAGGGCAGCATTAATTTTGCTACTGTTATCATATAGTTTATTTCTACATTTGTCATAAACTCCAAAATAAATTATTGCTATTTTTTCTTTAAAGAAGCTGTCATTTATAAAAATTAAAAGAAACAAAATATACTTTATAATTTACCCAGAAAATCACCCCTTTGGACTCTTTCTTTCTCCCTGTTTTGCTGAGTTTCCATATGGTACAATTTCCTGTTAGAGCGAAGATCTTCCCTTAACATTTCTTAACAGTACTGATCTGATCTGTAATTTTTTCAGTTTCAACTTATTTAAAATATCTGTATTTAATCTTTTAAAATATTTTCACTAAATATAGAATTCTAAATTCACTCTTCCTTCAGCACTTTAAAAGGGTCCATTGTCTTCTAGCTTCCACTGTTTTTGATAAGAAGTAATTTATCATAATCTTTTCCCTACATGTAATCTATCTTTTTTTCCTTTGGCTGATTTTTAGGTTTTTCTTTTTATCTTTTGTTTTTAGCAGTTTAATAATCTGTCTGTGGTTTTATTCTTATTTCTCTTGCTTGGAATTTACTTAACTTCTTGAATTTGTGTACTTAAGTTTATTCTTCAAGTTTAAAAAGTGAAAGTGTTATTATTCAGTCTTGTCCAACTCTTTGTGACCCAATGAACCATAGCCCATGACCCAATAAACTATAGCCCTCCAGACTCCTCTGTCCATGGGATTCTCCAGGCAAGAATACTGGAGTTGGTTGCCATTCCCTTCTCCAGGGGATTGTCTCAACCTAGGAATTTAACCCAGGCCTGCTGCATTGTGGGCAGATTCTATACTGTCTGAGCCAGCAGGCAAATTTAAAGTTACATAAAAAAATTTTTTCCTGCACTGTTCTCTTTTCTCCTAAAATCCAACTACATATACATTAGTACATTTTATCTTGTTCCTACTCATTGATGTTCTATTTTTTTCTAGATGGTTCATTTTGGATACTTTATATTAATATGTCTCAAATTTACGTCCCTTTTTTTCTGTGTCTAATAATTTTTAAATTCCATATGTTATTTTATTTCAAAAAATTTCATTTTGTCACTAAAAGTACAGATGTGTTTGATAAACACTGACTATCCAATCTTGATAAAGTGAAAGTGAAAGTTGCCCAGTTGCATCCGACTCTTTGTGAGCCCATGGACTGTATAGCCCATGGAATTCTCCAGGCCAGAAAACTGGAGTGGGTAGCCTTTCCCTTCTCCAGGGGATCTTCCCAACCCAGGAATCGAACCCAGGTGTCTGGCACTGCAGGCAGATTCTTTACCAGCTGAGCCACAAAGGAAGCCCGTTCTACCTTAATATACCAAAGCAAAAAAAATGTCTTAGAAGGACATCAAAATAGATTGGGAAAGACCAGACATCAGATAGCTCACTCTGGAGAAAAAAAAAAAAAAAAAATATATATATATATATATATATATCAACTTATATTTTAGATTTCACATATAAGTGATATCATATATTTGTCTTTCTCTTTCTGACTTACTAGACTCAGTATGGTAATCTCTAGGTCCATCCATGTTGCTGAAAATGGCATTATTTTACTCTTTTTATGGCTGAGTAATAACAAGGAATTGAGGGCGGGAGGAGAAGGGGACGACAGAGGATGAGATGGCTGGATGACATCACTGACTCGATGGACATGGGTTTGGGTAGACTCCGAGAGTTGGTGATGGACAGGGAGGCCTGGCGTGCTGCGATTCATGGGGTTACAAAGAGTCGGACACGACTCAGCGACTGAACTGAACTGAACTGAATATTCTATTGTGTACATGTACCACTATCTTCTTTATCCATTTATCTGTCAATGGATGTTGAGGTTTCTTCCCTGTCTTGGCTATTGTAATGCTGCTATGAACATTGGGATGCATGCATCTTTTTTAATTATAGTTTTGTCCACATATATGCCCAGGCATAGGGTGCCAGATCATATGGAAACTATTTTTAGCTTTTTAAGAAACCTCTACGTTGACTTCCATAGTGGCTGTACTAATTTACATTCCCATCAACAGTGTAGAAGGGTTCCTTTTCCTTCACACCCTCTCCAGAAATTACTACCTGCAGACTTTTTAATGATGGCCATTCTAACTGGTATGAGGTGATACCTCATTGTAGTTTTCATTTGCATTTCTCTAATAACTAGCAATGTTGAATATTCTTTCATGTGCCTATCAGCCATCTGTGTGCCTTCTTTGGAGAAATGTCTATTGGGGTCTTCTATTTGTTTTTGTGTGTGTGTCTTGTTGTTTGGGGTTTTTTTGTGCTTTGTTAATATTGATCTGTATGAATTGTTTATACATTTCGGAAATTAAGCCTTTGTTGGTGGCATTGTTTGCAAATATTTTCTCCCATTCTTTGAGTGTTCTTTCATTTTGTTTATGGTTTCCTTTTCTGTACAAAAGCTTATGAATTTCATTAGGTCCCATTTGTTTATTTTTGCTTTTATTTGTTTTGCCTTGGAAGATGGACCTAAGAAAACATTGCTATGATTTATGTCAGAGAATGTTTTGCCTATGTCCTCTTATGGTGTCATATCTTCTACTTAAGTCTTTAAGCCATTTTGAGTTTACTTTTTATAATTTTTTTATTAGTTGATTTTATTTTTGGCTGAGCTAGGTCTTCGGTGCTGCGCGGGCTTTTCTCTAGTTGCAGTGAGTGGGGGCTACTCTCTAGTTGTGATGCACAGGTTTCTCATTGTGGTGGCTTCTATTGTTGTGGTGCACAGGCTCTCAGGCACGTGGACTTCAGTAGTTGTGGCTTCCAGGCTCTAGAGCACAGGTTCAGTTATTCTGGTGCATGGGCTTAGTCGCTCTGGGGCATGTGGGATCTTCCCAGATCAGGGATTGAACCCATGTCTCCTGCATTGGCAAGCGGATTCTCTACGACTGAGCCACCAGGGAAGCCCTTGAGTTTATTTTTGTGTATGATGTGAGGGAGTGTTCTCACTTGACTGATTTACATTTGGCTGTCCAGCTTTTCCAAGATTGCTTGCTTAAGAGTCTATCTTTTCTCCATTGTATATTCTTGTCTCCTTTGCCGAAGATTAACTGGCCATAAGTGTATGGGTTTATTTCTGGACTCTTTTCTGTTCCATCAATCCATATGTCTGTTTTTGTGCCAGTACTATCCTATTTTGATTCAGAGAAGGCAATGGCAACCCACTCCAATACTCTTGCCTGGAAAATCCCATGGATGGAGGAGCCTGGTAGGCTGCAGTCCATGGGGTTGCTAAGAGTTGGACACAACTGAGCAACTTCACTTTCACTTTTCACTTTCATGCATTGGAGAAGGAAGTGGAAACCCACTCCAGTGTTCTTGCCTGGAGAATCCCAGGGACGGGGGAGCCTGGTGGGCTGCCATCTATGGGGTCACACAGAGTTGGACACGACTGAAGTGACTTACCAGCAGCAGCATACCATTTTGATTACTAAAGCTTTACAGTATTGTCTGAAGTCTTAGAGGGTTATGCCTCCAGGTTTACTCTTTTTCCTCAGGATTATTTGATAGGGATCAAATGTGTACATTACTTAGGGTAGTTTGGCCATTTTAACAATACTAATTTTTCCAATCTAAGAGCATGGGATATCTTTCCATTTCTTTGAATCATCTTCAATTTCCTTTATCAATGTTTTATAGTTCTCAGCATGTAAGCCTTTCACCTCCTGGGTCCACTCCTAAGCATTTTACTTTTTTGATGAAATTTTTAAAGGAACTTTTTTTTTTTTACTTTCCCTCTCTGATATTTCACTGTTAGTGCAAAGAAATGTGATCAGTTTCTATAGGTTAATCTTGTATCCTGCTACCTTGCTGAATTTAACAGTTATAACAGTTTTTTATTAATTAATCTTTTTATTGAAGGATAATTGCTTTACATAATTTTGCTGTTTTCTATCAAACCTCAACATGAATCAGCCATAGGTATCAGTTATAACAGTTTTTATGTGGAGTCTTTAAGGTTTTCTATATAGAGTGTCATGTTATCAGCATATGACAATTTTACCTCTTCCCTTCCAATTTGGATACTTTTTATTTCTTTTTCTTTTCTGACTGTTGTGGCTAAGATTTCCAATACTAGGTTGAATAGAAGTGGTGAGAGTGGGCATCCTTGTCTTGTTTCAGAGTTCAATGGGAAGTCTTTCAGCTTTTCAACGTTGAATATTGTGTTGGCTGTGACTTTTTCATAGTTTTTATTATGTTTACATATGTTCCCTCTGTCCCCATTTTGGTGAGAGTTTTTATCATGAATGGATGTTGAGTTTTCTCAAATGCTTTTTGTTCATCTATTGAGATGATTGTGTGGTTTTTGTCTTTTGTTGATGTAGCATATTACATTGATTTATTTGCATATGTTGAATCATCTTTGTGATCCTGGGATAAATTCAACTTGATCATGGTATATGATTTTTTTTTTTACCCATTCTTGCTTTCAGTTTGCTAAATTTCTGTTGAGAAGTTTTACATTTATATTCATCCAAGATACTAGCCTGTAATTTTCTTTTTTTGGTAGTGTCTTTGTCTGGTTTTGATATAAAGGTATTGGTGGCTTCATAGAATGGGAAGTCTTCAGTCTTTCAGAAGAGTTTGGGAAGAACTGGTATAAGTTCTTTGTATGTTTGGCAGAATTGCCCAGTAAAGTCTTATGGTCCTGGACTCTAGTTGTAGGAAGTGTTTTTTTATTCTTATTTTAAATTACAGATTCTATTTCACTTCTAGTGATTGGTCTGTTTCAATTATCTATTTCTTCTTGAGTTCATTTTGGTAGGCTATATGTTTCTAGAAACTTCTCCATTTATTCTGGGTTGTCCAATTTGTTGGCATAATAATTGCTCAGAGTATTCTTTTATGTTTTTCTATATTTCTAGTGTATTGGTAGTTATGTCTCACCTTACATTTCTCTTTCATTTCGGCCCTTTCTTCTTGGTGAGCCTGGCCAGAGGTTTGTTGATTTAACCTTTGGTTTATTCTTCCAAAAGAACCAGCTCTTGAATTTATTGATTTTCTACTGTTTTTCAATCTCTATTTCCTGATCTTTATTATTTCCTTCCTTCTACTGACTTTAGCTTTAGTTTGTTCTTCTTTTATAAATTCTTTTAGGTAGTAGGTTAGGTTGTTTGAGATTATTCTTATTTCTTGAAGAAGGCCTGTATAACCATAAACTTCTCTCTAAGGATTGCTTTTGTGCATCCCATAGATTTTGTATAGCTGTTTTCATTGTCATTTGTCTCAAGGTATTTTTTAATTTCCTCTTTGATCTCATCATTGATATATTTGTTTTTTAGTAGCATGTTGTTTAATCTCCATGTAATCATTTCTTTCTTATTTCTTTTTCTATCGTTGATTTCTAGTTTCATGCTTTTTAGTCAGAACAGATACTTGAAAATTTTCTATATTCTTAAATTTGTTGAGGCTAGTTTTTTGCCCTAGTACAGGGTCTATCCTAGAGAATGCTCCAGTAGCACTTGAAAAGAATGTGTATTCTGTTTTTTATTAATGTAATATCCTAAAAATATTAAATAACTATTCTGACATTTAGATTCTCTGTAACCTTATCCATTTTCTGTCTATAAGATCTTTCCATTGATGTGAGTGGGGTGTTAGATTCTTCTACCATTATTGTAGTTCCATCAATTTCTCCCATCCCTGCTTATATTTGTTTTATGTATTTAGGTGCTCCTATATTTCATGCATATATGTTAATGAGTGTAATATCTTCTTCTTCTATTGATCCTTTTATCATTACATAATTTCCTTCTTTATCTTTCTTCATGACCTTTATTTTAATGTTGATGACTTTTTATTAAAAGGCAAATCTGTGAAATCTTGTGAAACTTGAGGCTGCCCATTCTTATCTACCCTCAATGATGAGTGCAAGCAATCCATCAAGGAGGAGATTTTCATGGTGTTGAACTGGTGATGGTCAACTTGGTCTCACTGCTTCCAGTCCCCCCTAAGTCTGGGAATTGTTTCTTAGCACCACCTTCACTCTACAGATCCAGGTTAGATTTTACTAATGAGAGGAGCCCTTGAGAAAAATTGGGAAGTAGAAATGATACAAAAGCTATTATTGCTCAATACATCATGAAAATCAGAGGGGTAGGCAGTCAGTTCCAGACCACTCTGCAAACTCTTACTTTGGGGTATTTGAAGTTTCTTGGACTTCCTCAGGATTGGCAGCTTCACTCCAAGTCTTCAGACTAATGTCACAGTGAGTTTTCAGCTGATCCTTCAGTTGCATTCTTTCAGACCTTTACTCTAATGATTCCCATTTTAATCCCTGATTGCTATATGGAACCTCTTATTTACTTAATTCTTACAGTGATTTTCAAAATTCCCAAACTGGACTAATACAGATATTCTCAACAATTCCCAAGCAATAGCGAACTTTGTGATCTCAAAAATGTATGTCAACTGAAATGATGTCAGCAAAAGTTATTACAAAAATGCATTGTGAACAGTATGTCACAAATTTTTAAGATACCACAAATGTAATCAGATTCTGTGTGTGTTAGTCACAGTCATGTCCACTCTTTGTGAATCCATGGACTGTGGCCTGCCAAGCTCCTCTGTCCATGGAATTCTCCAGGCAAGAATACTGTAGTGCATAGCCATTTCCTTCTCCAGGGGATCTTCCTGACCCAGGGATCAAACCCAGGTGTCCTGCATTGCAGGCAGATTCTTCACCTTCTGAGCCACCAGGGAAGCCTAGCCATAATTATTGGTATAGGTTGAAATACAAGCAAGGCACACTGAAGAGGCATTCTGACATCTCTCTCCCAAATAGGATTTTCTTTCAGGTTATGATTATCTGAAAATAGATGACATAGTACAGAGTTGAAACCTATGATATTACTGATCCTTGCCAACTTTGGTCTACAGAAACATAAGTGTTTTATAGTTTAATCCTAATGATAATCTTGTCATCTAATGGATTTTTAGTGGAAAGTATATCATTTTTCCCAAGTAGGAATGGTGACTTTTCTTCACAGAATTTATATTGTATAAGAGATTATTTTTTGAGGCTATGCATGAAGTTATAACTCCCTGAATTCAGATAAGAAGTCTTGTGTGCTTGAACTCAAAGCAACAGTGTCCTCAGTCAGAGTTGATTTCACTTGTTAAGTGTTAGGGAAATTCATTCCTCAAAAATCCTAAGATCTCATCAGATGTCTGTCCTAGGTCAAGATTTCTCTACCTTGGCACCACTGACATTTTGACCCAGATAATTCTTGTTGTGAATTGAGAGGTGAAAGGAAGCAGGGGGTGGGAGCTGTCCTACGCATTGTAAAATGCTTAGCAGTATCAAGGCATCTACCCACCAGCAGCAGTGGCACCTCTCAGTTGTGACAACCAAGAGTATCCAGACATTGCCAAAAGTTGCCTCAGGCAGAGGGCGGTAAATCATCCATGGCTGAGAAACACTCTCCTAGATAAAACAGAAATATGGTATTGGCAGACACTTAGGTTCTCTCTACTATAAGCTTGTATTTCAATCTTCTACCTTACATTTGGTTTTCCTTCAAGAGAGACTAAAATTCTCTCAACATTTCAGTAAGGATATTGAATGTTATCAGATGATGTGAGGTGTGCCAAAGAATTTTTTAAAAGTGCATTAGCTATAAAGAATCCAGCCCAGGTTGGATGCATGAGACAAGTGCTCGGGCCTGGTGCATTGGGAAGACTCAGAAGGATTGGGTAGAGAGGGAGGTGGGAGGGAGGATCGGGATGGGGAATACATGTAAATCCATGGCTGATTCATGTCAATGTATGACAAAAACCACTACAATATTGTAAACTAATTAGCCTCCAACAAATAAAAATAAATGAAAAAAAAAAGAATCAAAGGAAATGCCATATTTAAATGTTACTGAGTAGCTGAGTAGCCATTTAGAGTGAGTGCACACTATATGCTGCTGTTTATTTTTCTTTTAAATTAGATATCATTTTCATCACCAGGAGATATTATACTGGGTATCGGTAAAATATACTATATAATGGATGAGCTTGTAATCAACAAAACATCTTATTTTCAAATTCGGTTATAAACTAATTCTACCTCAACTCACTGAAACATAATATATAGGAATTCAAACCAAACAAAACGTCTAATATTGAATCGCTGTGCTCCTCAAACAACAAAAGCTTCAACATCTTTGTTCTCTCTGCTCTTCTCCTACCCTTGGTCTTATTTTCTGATGCATTTTGGGCTCATCATGCAAAACATGTGGCACAAACAGGGAAAACATGCAATGACCTAGCAAGTGAACATCAGCATACTACTAAAGAAGCCTCTTGCAACCTGGAGAAAGCAGACCTGTGACAGTCCAGCTGGTCCTCTCATTTCAGCTGTATCAATAACTAATATTGTTACTGCAGCAGAACAGGTTGTTGGTGATTCATCTGGAATGTACCTCAGTCTTTAAATTTCACAAGGACTGTATATATTGCCCTGATATAGATAAACTTTACATTCTAACATTTTACTGGACACTTGTCTTTCTAAAACACTATCAACAGGGACTTCCCTGGAGATCCAATGGTTAAGACTCTGTGCTTCCAACTCAGGGGGTATGGGGATACCTGGTCAGGTAACTAAGTGTCTACAAGCCACATGGTCAAACGAAGAAATAAAACACTATGAACATAAAAAAACACACCAAAAATCTAGCCAATCCAAGCATTTAGACTACCTTACTTAGAGGATATAATCCTTCTCACCATTTTAGTGCTCTTATCACCCCAAGATCCAACCACTATAATACCATGCCTTTATCACCATGAATTTTGCTCACCAAATTGGGCAATGAGGTTGAACATCATTAGACCAATTAAGAAAAAACAGTCTCCTTTACATTCCAGTAAATCCCTGGAAGGAGATGGATTTGGCCATTTTGTCTACTCAGAAATTCACCCATAGCAATTTTCCTTGACCTTCTTACCAACCTCATTGCCATGATGCTGACTTCGCTCCACACTCACCAAAGAAAACCTTTACTGTGGGAATGTCTTGGTTGACTGGAGCTTTATGAAGATTATACTGAACTTGGGAGTCTTTTCCATACTATGTATTATCCTTGTCTAAGGAAAACTCAAAATCAACAACGAAAGAACAAAATTTCTATTTTATAAATGGAAAGATTAAGAACTACTTAAGGCAAAATACTTAGCAATAACAATAAATATGCAAAAGCCTTGTCAGATGGGTTGGAAAATATTATTTCCATTTTACAAATAAGAAAAAAAGAGGTTGTGAATGTGATAAATATGAACACTGCTAATGGGTAGGTAGAACTGAAGACACATACTTAGAAATTCTGGAAATGAGTCTAGCACTATTTCCTCCATATCATGCTGTAATAAAAATAAATGGAGAGGTATGGTGCCATTGTAAATAAATATTGTATAACTAGCAATAAGATTTCATACAATTCACTCATCACAGAAGAGAAAGAAACATATCCTGTTTGGATTTCCAAGGGGCATTATCTGAAAGAAAACATCATTTTATGCCTCCTTTTGTAGAGAAGAAACAATTGCATTCATGTAAGCTTGATTCCTGAGAGTCTGACAGTGTATGAAGGTCATGAATAGACCAAGAAGTCAACAACACTGGAGGGTGATAATTGAATCAGTGGTTACATGTACACACACACACACACACACACACACACACACACACACAGATATCATTCTTCTATTCTAAGAAATAAAAAAAAATCAGAGAATATTTTACTTTGGAAAGAAAATACAGAGAATAAAAACAATTTCTAAAAAATGTGTTTGCTGCTCACTCGCTTCTGGAATTTTCGAAAAATCTAAACTCCAATAAACCTTTTAATCCACAGTAATGCTCTCCTCCATCAAAAGAAGATTAAGCCTACAGGAAATATTGACATGATAAGCATACAGTCCTACAGCTCTCTGTAAAAATATGAAGTACCTGTTATCTGAGTGTGACCTCTCTTTCCAGAACACTGAGATTCTTTCAAGACCCAGACAAAACAGTTTGTTGCTTTTGCTTGAGGTTTGAATGACTTACTAATCTTAAAAAAAAAAGCAGCACATTTATATTAACATAAGGCTGTATGCTATTATTCAATGGCATATTCAGTGGTCTGTGATCCTTGGTGACCTTGTCCCATTCAGGAAACTAGAAAATATAGGAACTATAGCTGAAAAAATGGATGTTGCAAGAGGAGTGGAGAACTTTTAATAAGAGGATTCATGGCAGAAAGATTACATAATGGTAGAGCAAGGTTATCTATCCCAAGACTAGAAAAGATACTCCAGATTAATGGATTTTGGGAAACCTCTTTTAAAACATTAACAAACTATAGTCATTGTGGGTCCCTCAGAAAGGTTAGACTTGAGCCTTACACCTCTATTAATATCAAGTTCAGCCTCATCTTGAGGTGGGGTGTGAAGGGAAATCCTGGTAAATTTGAGATTCAAGAACATAGGGAGGTGGGACTTGCTTTTCTAGCACACAATAGAGAAGCAGCAAGCCTAAAGAGGCTTAGAAATGTCTGCACTGGGTGCCTAGGCAAATGGAACTGAGAGCTCAGAGTAACTGTGCCCAAAGGTAAAAAGAACAAGATAATTTCCTTGCATCCACAGTGGCATACAAAGAAGCAAACAGAAGGTGGCCTGTTGTTGGGAGTGGGACTTGGCTATGACTCATGGGGACCAATGAACAGATGGGAATAAGGACAACTTGGAAGACATGCAAAGACTACTCAAGCCAAAGTCCCTTTCCTATGCCTTGGCAGTATATAATCTCCCTATCATTAGATTGAACCCTGAAAGAAAAATGGAGATAGGGGAAGAAATGAATGAAATTAAATTTCTACTACCCAGTAGAAACAAGTAAATAAAATTCTTTTACCTTTCCATCACACATCAACATGTGGATTCAGTTTTGTACTTACCACACCAGCTTTATCGTAAAACAGATTAGTTTTATACAGATAGCAAAGTTGTGAAAGAATCTGTAGTGGCGGGAACACATCCATGTCCTCATTTCTAGCCCAGAAATAAGGTCTTTTAGGCTGATATCAAACTAGGGAAACTTTATAGGAAAAAAAATCTTTAACAATAATTTTGAAAGTCAAAGATTTTATAGTAATTTGTATATTTTTAATTAATTAACTTTAATTGGAGGATAATTACAATATTGTGATGGTTTTTGCCATACATCAACACGAATCGGCCACAAGTATACATGAGTCCCCCCTCATCCTGAACCCACTCCCACCCTATCCCTCTAGGTTGTCCCGGAGCACCGGATTTGAGTTCCCTGCATCATACATCAAACTACTGGTTATCTGTTTTACACATGGTAATGTATATGTTTCAATGCTATTCTCTCAAATTATCCCACCTGCTCCTTCTCCCGCTGAGTCCAAAAGTCTCTTCTTTTGCTGCCCTGCATGTAGGATCTTTGGTATCGTCTTTCTCTTACGCTGTTGGTGGGAATGCAAACTAGTACAGCCACTATGAGATAACAGTGTGAAGATTCTTTAAAAAACTGGGAATAGAACTGCCATACGACCAGCAATCCCACTGCTGGGCATACACACCAAGAAAACCAGAATTGAAAGAGAGACATGTACCCCTGTGTTCACTGCAGCACTATTTACAATAGCTAGGACATGGAAGCAACCTAGATGTCTGTCGGCAGATGAATGGATAAGGAAGTTGTGGTACATATACACAATGGAATATTACTCTGCTATAAAAAGGAATGCATCTGAGTCAGCTCTAATGAGGTGGATGAACCTGGAGCCTATTACAGAGAGTGAAGTAAGTCAGAAAGAGAAAGACAAATACTGCCTATTCATGTATATTAATAGTATCAAAGTATGCAGAGCTAATTTAAAAAGTTTCCATCTCTAAAATTATGTTGTAGTATATCTTAAAGAGATGTACCATACTTGCCTGGTTTCCCAAAGTTCCAACTTGTTGCAAAGAATGAGAGTTCTGCTATAATTGGTGTGAAAAGAGGTTTGTAGATACAATACCAGGGATGTGGTCATCACAAAAGTTTTTGGCAGATACGATCAAGATATAAGAATGCTTTAGGTAGGCCTTCATTCCACTTTAGAGTAGGATTTAGCCTAGCCATATTACAAACACTGTATTATTTTGTTCATGGCCATTCTTCTGCTTCCTTCCTAATGCATGTCTATAGAGCTGTGCTTCTTTCTATCAGAGTAACTATTCAACGAAAGTGTGCACCCCACACTAGGCTGCAGTTCTACAGGAGCAGGGGCCTTCTCTGCTTTACCTCATGCTAGTAACTCCAAGCTTAACATTTGCTACATAGTTAATGAAAATATGTGTGTGTGTGTGTGTGTGTGTGTGTGTGTGTGTGTGTATTTGCTAAGTGAGCTGCTGTGTTCATTAACTGCTCATTTTACCAGTTTGCTTTTCGAACACAGTACTTGGTAAAAATTATTCTCCCTCTGCTTTTCCCCCCATTCTCTGCAATTTTGTTCCCTTTGGGGGAACAGACAGAATGATACCAAACTAATTCCACAAACTTTTTGCTTTTCTGACTCGTTTTCTCTCCTCTGGGCTAAGAAGCCAGAATAATCAGAGTAAGATGAATGACTTGTGTCCCTGTCAATGCCAGGTTATAAGTCTCTGAAAGCATTCTCGTCTCCAACTGCTCTCTCACATGTGTTATGAATCTGGCCATGCGGTGATGGCACCCTCAATGGAGTTTTGAGTGTTCATGGTCATCTCAAGGTTGTGCCGCAGGGTGCCCACTCTACAGCTTGTCTCAGAAAAGGTCAAGTTCTCCCAGGGTCCAGATCTGATATTCAAAATTACTCTGGCTGGCTGGCCAATGAGGTTAAGAACAGATCCATCCATACTGATATACTGTAACCTGTATGGTAGTATGTCTAAAGAAACTGCTCCTATAGTGAACTTCTTATAATAATATAGTGAAAGAGGCTGTGACAGTACCTACGCAATGCTAAAAACAGCTGCTTGAAAAGTGAGAAACACATAGCAACATCCCTAAGAACCAAAGACACATTTATCTGATTTCCTAAATGTAGTCATAACATGGAACTACCAGAGGCCCTGGATTGAGTTGGTTGGTCTGTTCAGTCATAAAACAAAACAAAACAAAACAAAACTCATTTGGCTGTTTTGTTTTTCTGACTAAATTGCTGTAATGCACCAGAGAATAAGATGTCACATGATGATGTATATCCTAAAAGTTTTACAATAAAAAAAAAAAAATTAAGAAGAAGCCCCACACTTCTCGTGTCTTTCTTCTTTTTAATGGAGTTGCTCAGCTGTCTGACTAGATGTTATGTAAGTGAAATATATACATGTACATGGGCTTCGCTGGAGGATCAGTGGTGAAGAATCCGCCTGCAATGCTGGAGATGGTTCAATCCCTGGGTGGGGAAGATCCCCTGGAGGAGGGCATGGCAACCTACTCCAGTATTCTTGCTTGGAGAATCCCACAGACAGAGGAGCCTAATGGGCTACAGTCCATGGTTTACAAAGAGTTGGACAAAACTTAGTGGCTAAATGACTACAATATATATGTACATACCTGTACATATTGTTTATCTCATCTATTTATATATGTCTCTCTATATGTGTATCTACATATGATCTCCCCAGAAAAGATTTGTGATTTAATTACTAGCCCCAGGCCTTCCTTCCAATTACCTCTAGGCTGCTAAAGATACCATCAGGAATTTTTATGATCCCCGTGTGGACCATTTAGGGAATACAACTGTGGCCTTTTAAACAGCTCACTTTACTGCTCCCTAGCAACTTTAGTCTGTGCAAGGCGAAGTTCTGCAAGGCAGCTGGGCAACACCATCTTCATTCCAAGTGCTAATTTGATATCTGCATAATTTAATCTCCTCATTCTAAATACCAAACCCTGTTTCCAGAAGTTAATTGGTTTTCTTTCCTCTTTGTTTTTTTTTTAAATTTAGATATATTAACAGATTTTGTTTGCATTTTAATTTTCTCAGTTTTGGCAAGGTCCACATTTCAATTATAATTATTTGGGCTCACCACGGGATTTATATATTTTAGAGATTACATTAATTAGCTCTCAAGTAAAAAATAAATTCTATTCCTCATCAAGAGTATTATCAACAAGCATATTCAAATGACTTTCTGGCAGTTTCAGGGCATTAGTAATTCAGAGAACAACAACGACCATTGTGTTTTTTTTATTAAAGACCCAATGTATTGGTGTTAATTGACTCAGTTTGTAGGACCAAAGATGATTTAGACCTACATATACAGATATACCGCCTATCTGCCTCTCTCTCCCTCAAATAAACACATATCCACATCCACACATGTTTACTTTTGGAGGTAACATTGGCCTTAGCTCCATAATGGTTGTAAGCCATTGTTTTGAAGCTCCACAGTCATTAGGAGAAAAATGGGGGCAACTCTAACCTGCTACCATAACAAGCACTTGACCTTTAACTCTGTCTAAAGTCCTATTCCTGATCCAATCATTTGGGCCCTTCTGGAGTACATCTCTGGAGTATTCACAGGCGTCAATGTGGCCTTCTCTGTGGCAACATAGAAATATCTTTCCTCTGCAGTAATGTCTGCTGCTGAGACCTCCCAGGATGCTCTTTCTCCCCTCAAGTGCAGCTGCTCTGTGACAGCTGCCACCACCCTCCTGCTGCCAACACCAATGGTCAAGCCCTAGTTACTGGTGGTCTGTGCTGCCTGGCTGCCGCATGTGATAATATAGCCCTGGCCCTGGAGCAAGACTGGTGGCTGTGGATACTAGGCAGTGCTGAGGCATAAGCCTCAGTGCAGTACGCTGGTGCAGTAGATATCCTTCCCAACCTCTACCTTTGTGTCAGGCTTTATTACCAAGTAGAGCTCCTGATATCTCTGAGATTTTTGTGAGAAAATGACCCTTTGAGATTTTACCAGTGGAAGCCTCTGTCCATTCACAAGAAGGATTCAGATATCCATTCACAGGAAGCAATACATCTCGTCTCTGATCAATACAATCTTTCTCTCTAATTGTAGGAACACCTACAATGGAACAAGCTAATTTTTCCAACTCTTATTTCCTTGAAAGAAAGTGAAAGTGTTAGTCGCTCAGTCGTGTCCAACACTTTGGGACCCCATGTACTGTAGCCTGCCAGGCTCCTCTGTCCATGGGATTCTCCAGGCAAGAATGCAGAGTGGGTTGTTATTTCCTCCTCCAGGGGATCTTTCCAACCCTGGTGTCCTGCATTGCAGGCAGGTTCTTTACCATTTGAGCCACCAGAGAAGCCCAAGAGAAGCTGTTTCCCAGGAGGCACCTCAGTGCCTCACAGAGATAGACCTCTAAGAACCTGGGTCCTAAATATCATGATGCCACTCCAGAATTTTCATTCTAGGGTCAAGGTGTAACCTGCTTTACAATAGAGAAATTGTGAAATATGCAAACCATGTATGTCTATACGAATGTTTATGCAACTGATTAATGTGAGAAGTAGCTACAGTGTGATAGTTCAAAGCGTGGATTCTGGAGCCAGACTACGTGGACTCAAATCCTAGCTCTGTCACCTGCTAGCTTAGTGGGCCTCAACAAGTCACTTGGCCTGCTTATGTCTCATTATTCTCATCTCATAAACTGTGAATAATAACAGTACCCTCTTCCCAGGGTTGTTATGTGATCAGACAAGCTCATCCATGTAAAGTCCTTAGAACAGTAGCTGGCACAAAATAAGTGCTCTGTATTATCTCTGATGATAGTTATAGTTCTCTATGAGTGGTACAACTATTCATTCTGGTCCTCTAGGTGATGGGGATACAGCTGTGCCTAAAATATACAATGACCATGACCTCACAGGGAGGGCATACTATGTGTGCTTGTTAGTCACTCAGTCATGTCTGACTCTTTGCAACCCCATGGACTTAGCCCACCAGGCTCCTCTGTCCATGGGATTCTCCAGGCAAGAATACTAGAAGAATACATTTCCTTCTTCAACAGGGAGGGCATGACAACAAACAAAACATACACTCTCAGCAAGTGATAAATGCAGCAAAAAGAAAACTGAAAAAAGAAGGAAAAAAGAGCACTGTTGAAGGGATAATTTTCAAGCCACTGCCAATGAGTGTCATATTTTATCTTAAAGGGAACAATTATTTTGTTTCATGTTACCATTTGAAAAATTTTTTATGTGGACCATTTTTAAAGTGTTTATTGAATTTGTCAGAATATTGTTTCTGTTCTATGGTTTGGTTTTTTGGCATGTGGGATCTTAGCTCCCCAACCAGGGACCAAACTCACACTTCCTGTATTGGAGGGTGAAGTCTTAACCACTGGACTGCCAGGGAAGTCCATGTCACCATTTTTTTTTATTTAAATGAGTTTGAAAGTATAGATAAAACCCAGCAAAAAAGTAGTTTTCGTTTCAACAGTTCATCCTGGAAAATTGCTGTTCCAGCACACAGATTGTTGTTTTGGTGTACTTCATATAGCATAGAAAATCAGCTCCACAGAAATGTTGCTGGTGTTCTTAGGAAAGTTTAGGGTTTCCATGTGATATTCTATATTTATTTGCTCTTTGACCTCTGTTTACTTGAAAACGTTTCTGCTTCTATTGAAGATTCAAAGCATATGGCTGAGACCAGAAACTCATATACTTAGACACAGAAAACTGAGACCACCTATCCCCAAACGGCTTACTGTCTCCATTAGGGGTCAGCAAACAACAGCCCACCAGGCTGAATCTCGCTCCTTGCTTGTTTTTGTGAATGCATTTTGGCACAAGTTCCTGCACATTTATTTGCATATTATCCGTGACTCTCTTGCACAATCACAGAGTTGAGTAGTAGCCACAGAGAAGGCATGGCCCAAAGCTTAACATTTTTTACTCCTTGGGCCACACCAGGATTTCTCAACCTGGGCACTATTAACAAACTGGCCAGATAATTCTTTGTTGTGGAGGTTGTTCTCTGCATCGCAGGATGTTGAACAGCATCCCTGGCTGATAGCTATTTATCAGATGCCTGGTAGCACCAAAGCTGCCAACTCCCCTGGTAACAAGTATGAAGTCTCCGGACTTTGCCAAAAGCCCCCTGGGAGGCAAATCAGTCACAGTTGAGAGCTACTCTCATGGTTCACTGAGAATCACTGACCTGGTGTTACTATTCAGTTGTCTACATTAGTATAATTTGAATATTCTAGATGACTCTTGCCCAGGCAAATAAATATATTGTTCATTATAGGACTTCCCCAAAGGTATTGATTCTTCAATAGAAATTAACAATTTGCGCCCTCCCCTTGCTATGCCCTCAACCCTAAACTAATACGCCACAATCCTCACTTAATCCTAAGCAAGCCTCCACAGTAAAAAATCATCTGAAACCAAACTTCAGATGCTTATCAAAAATCTAACCAAGTCCTCTGAGACAAGATCAAAAACTGTCTAGGTGGTGGTCTCCCTTACCATGGTAAGTGGTACATTTGTATTCACTTTATCAATAAGATGCATTGGTGAAACTTAGGGTGTCAGCATCCCACAGTATGTAATAAGCTTTAAAATTCCAAAGTCTTACATAAAAAGGAGGTTTATGAAAATGTGTAATTTCTAGTTAGGCACTTATACTTCAAGCATCCTTTTCACTTACTCAACACTGTGTTGAGTCTAAACTCTTTCAGATTTTAGATTTATAATTACCTCTGTCCTCACTGCTTTTAGAAGATTTAGAATAAATCCTGAAAGAAATACAGTATCTGTATTTCCAAATGGAATATTTTAATGTTATTGGGATTTCCCCAACTAAGTATAATTAAACATATTTCAGAGTAAGTTATCTGAATATTGAATTGGCATCTACCCTAACAAAGAGAGAATTGCTGAGTTCTACTTAGGAAAATTGTTTTCCCCTTGAGTAAGTAAAAAGGCGAGAAATCCTTTCAGTGAATGGGAAAAATTCCAGTTTGCCTGAATAAAAAAATAGTTACTCAAACTAGCCAGATTGGGGGAAATTAGCTGGGTTCTTCATCTAACTGAAGCTCCATAATCAGCACACTTGTGCTTCTCAATTTTCTACCAGTTGTTATAGATGGAGCTTTATGAAATCCATCCTGTGTTTTATTCACTGCTCAATAATCAGAGTCAAGAAGAGTTTCCAACACATAGTAGGTGTTCAATAAATATTTGTTAAATAAAATAATAAAATAAGTTATGTACTCTATACATGTAAATGGAAGCATATGAAATCATCTCTGAGAATTTGCTTATGACTTACAGTCCTAATCTCAAATTCAAATGCATTAACATCTAAAATCCTCAGACTCCCCATGAAGAGTGTCTGCTGTGATGGGATGTGTTTCCAATCACTACCTGTTTTTCAGAATTTTTCTGAGGTAGGTGTCATACATCTATGCAGAGCCATTATTTCCAGTTAACAGCTTTCTTCCTTTTGTCCTTCATATTCAATCCCCTACTTCAGAGGGGTGGGGTGGGGAGGGAGGTGTGAGGGAGATTCAAGACAGAGGCGGCATATGCATACTTATGGCTGATTCATGTTGATGTTTGGCAGCAACCAACACAATACTGTAGAGCAATTATTCTCTAATTTAAAATAAATACATTTTGAAAATTAAAACAAAAAATCCCCAACTAGAGCTCTTGGTTGGTGGTTCAGCTGCTAAGTCGTGTCTAACTCTTGGACCCCATGGTCCAAGAAACTAGACTTCTCTGTCCATGGGATTCTTCAGGTAAGAATACTGGAGTGGGTTGCCATTTCCTTCTCCAGGGGATCTTCCCAACCCAGGAACTGAACCCGGGTCTCCTGAATTTGCAGACAGATTGGTTAGGGAGATGCATTTAGTGCCTTGATAATGAAGACACATTAAGATTTCAGCTTCATCTTAGGCTGTAGAAAGCCATGAAAGAGCAATGATTCTATTCTAACCAAGAGAAAAAAAATGAATAATTTGTAAATTCATAAATTTCTGAGCCCCTTGGAGCTGAAAATAAGATGAACTAAGTTCCAAAGGGTGACAGGCCTCTCTGAGGAGGCAAAAGAACACTAACATTGTTTTACCTGTGACAGACACGGGAGGAAGGGTTGGCATTCAATAAAGTAGGTAAGAAGAAAACATGCAAGTTTTAATGAATTCCTAAATTCTTAAAGTATGTGTGAACATGAGAGTTTATAACTCCTGGGAATGGCATACACAAGTCAAGTCTGCAGCCACTTGGCAAGCTTTTCTGTGAACATTCCCCAGTGCTCACAAGCAACGGTGACGTCAGGTGTGAGCTCTGAGATACTCTGTGATAGAGCCATGCAGGGCCTGCCAACATTTGAAGGTTGAGCAAAAGTACCCAGAGAAGCTTATCTGTGTTCCTTCTAGAACCTGCAGGTGCATGAAGTAATGAGCAACTGCTACTGAGTCATAGACAAGAAACCTGACAGACACGCCCACACCTCGATCTCCTCTCTGATATGAAGCAAAGGCATCTGCTAATGGAGGATGGAAAGAAACCTGCCCATATCTGGAATCTGACCACACTTTGATAGAAAAAGCTACCTGCCCCCAGGGAAGAGGAAGGAAACTGTCCCATTCCACAGTGGACAAAGTTTGGCTGCTGCTGGGTGAGGAATAGAAAACCCACTCTGCCCTGCATTGACACTATTCAAAAGCCATCTGACACTGGGAGAGGAACAGGAAATCTGCCTGTCTGCAAAAATTTATACTGATGGCACAGGTCTCCTGCCAGCGGGAGACAGGCAGGAAACTCATTCATGCTCAAGATACCCCATACAGGGCAGATATATAGGGCATTATAGATGCTGCACTGGGAGGGAGAAAGAGATGGTCCATCACTAGGGGAGGGCTAAAATACAGGAAGATCCACCTTTGAGGCTGAGTTACACAGGGCATGCTGAAGACTGAGGCTGTAGCAGAAGAAAGAGAAATTCCCCTTATATCTACAAGTTTCACACTAATAGTCTACCACTGGGGAGAGGGGCAATAGTGTACAGAAAAGCCTCCTTCTGTGTTGCAAGTGTGCTGAAAGCTGAGGGTGGAGGAAAAACAATGAGAGAAACTCTACAGCACTCAAGGCATCACACTAAACACAAAGCAGGAGCAGTGGCCCAATGAAGGAATTAGTGAGTTGCTTCCAAAAGGGGAAAATACAAACTGTGCAGGGGAGAAAGCTGGCAGACCCCCACCCAATCAACCAAGTGATCAAGGTCAACATCACTGGCGATCGTCATGCGAATAGCATGTACCCCCTGCTACGATGTGATGGGAAGAGCACTACCTTTCTGTGGTCTCCTTCCCCCCAACCCATGCAAGCAAAATGTGGAAGTGTTTGTCACTCAGTTGTATCTGACTCTTTGAGACCCCACGGATTGTAGCCTATCAGGCTTTCCTGTCCATGGAATTCTTCAGGCAAGAATATTGGAGTGGCTAGTCATTCCCTTCTCCAGGGGATCTTCCCAACCCAGGGACTGAACACAGGTCTCCTGCATTGCAGGCAGATTCTTTATCATCTGACCCACCAGGGAAGCCCATTACCCAGTCTAATCAAGAGAAAACTTCAGACAAACCCAAATTAAGGAATATTCTAGAAAGTTTTTGACCAATAGTCTTCAAAGGCATACAGATAATGAAAAACAAGTAAAAATTAAGAACTATTATAGATACGATGAGACTAAAAATACATGATAACTAAGGTAATATAGTATCCTAGACTGAATTCTGGAACATGAAAAGGAAAAAATGGTGCTGTTTAGTTAACAGTCTTAGTGTTAATATTTTAGTTTTGACAAATGTACCACTGGTTAACATTGGGGAATGCTGAATAAAGTATATGTGGGAACTCTCTGCACTATATTTGTAACTTTTCTATAAAGTTGTTCCCAGATAAAAAGTTTAATTTTAAGGGCTTTCCTGGTGGCTCGGTGGTAAAGAATCTGCCTGCCAATGCAGGAGACATGGGTTTGATCCCTGGTCCAGAAAGATCCCAAATGCCGTGAAGTAACTAAGTCTGTGTGCTACAATTATTGAGCCTGTGCTCTACAGTCCAGGAGCGGCAACTACTAAGCCCACGTGCCTAGAGCCCATGCTCTGCAACAAGAGAAGCCACTGCAATGAGAAGCCTGCACAATGCAACTAGAGAGTAGTACCCACTTGCTGCAACTAGAGAAAAACCTTCGCAGCAACAAAGACCCAGCACAGTCAAAAATAAAAGTATTTTTAAAAAGTTTAATTTTTAAAATGGAAAGAAATAAAGTAACTCATTGAAGCACAAGGAGAAAAAAGTGGAGGGAAGAAAGTATAGTACATTCAAAAGCTGTGGGAAACCATCCATCTTTTATACATGTAATTGGGGCCCCAAAAAGAAAAGGAGGAAAATAGAGCACTAGAAATATTTGAAGACATAATGACTAATTATTTGAATAAAAGGCAACAAATCACAGATCCAAGAAGCTCAGAGAATCCCAAGGACAATAAATGCAAAAATACTAATAAAAAAAAACAACCTAAGCATATCATAGGACTTCCCTGGTGGCTCAGATTGTAAAGTATCTGCCTACAATGCGGGAGACCCGGGTTTGATCCCTGGGTTGGGAAGATTCTCTGGAGAAGGAAATGGCAACCCACTCCAGTACTCTTGCCTGGAAAATCCCATGGGAGAAGCCTGGTAGGCTACAGTCCATGGGGTCGCAAAGAGTCGGACACGACTGAGCGATTTCACTTCACTTCACTTCACTTCAGGCATATCATAACCAAACTAAAAAGCAAAAACAGAATGACAACAGATTTCTCATCAGAAAATATACAAATAAGATTTAATGATATCTTTAAAGTTCTTAATGGACAACTAAACAAGTAACAATCTCACGGCAACCTACAATTCTATGCCCAGTTAAACATAATTCAAAAATGAAACTGAAATAAAGATATTTTTTGATACAAAAGAAAAAGCCAAGAGATCATATTGCCAGAGGATATATTCCTCCAACATTAAACAATAACAGGGGAATATTTGAACAACTCCATTCCAATAAATGTGACAACTTAGAGGTACTGGACAAAATTCCTCCAATGGCACAATCTACCATCTCTCACTCAAGAAGAAATAGATAACCTGAATAATCCTGTATGTATTAAAACTGACTTTTTAGTTAAAAATTAAAACTGCCTTTTTAGTCAAAAATGTTTGTACAAGAAAACACAGGTTCACATGGCTTCATTAATGAACACTACAGAACAATGAAGGCAAAGCCTGAGGAAGGGAGAGAAGAGGGACTGCACTACTTGACATTAGGATTACCATGATGTTAACATGTGACAAAGATATTAAAAGAAAAGGAAACTATAGGCCAGTATTGTTCCTAAGCACAAATGCAAAATACCTAATAAATTATTGGCAAATCAACTTGTACAACATATAAAGTAGATATAATATCATGAACAAGTAGGCTTTCTCTCAAAAATGCAGTTGTTTCAACATTCAACAACTGTATTTCACCACACTAACAGACTAAAATGTATACCATATGAAAAATCATTTCACAAATTTCAACATTTATTTACAACAAAATTTTCATTAATTTAAAAATTAAATGTAAATTCCTCAAGTTAATGAAGGGGCTCTACAAACACAGCTAACATTATACTTAACAGTGAATACTGAATTCTTTCCCTCTACAATTAGAAACAAGTCGAGTGTCTGTTCTCACCTTTTCAGTTCAACATTAACTGGAAGTTATAGCAGTAAGGCAAAGGATAAAAAAAGGTATACAGATTGGAAAAGAAGAAATATAACTGTTTTTATTATCTGATTTCACAATTATCTATATAGACTATCACTAGGAATCTACCAAAAAATTGGTAAGTGAGTTTATCAAAGCCACAGGACAAAAGGTCAACATACAAAAGTCAAACATATATTTATGAACTATTAATGTACTGCTGAAAACTAAAATTTTTAAAATACTATTTACAATAGCCTACAAATATGAAACACTTAAGGATACACTTTATAAAATATGTGAAAGTTATGTACATTGAAAATTGCTAAGTATTGCTGATAGAAATTAAAGTAGATCTAATTACATGGAGATATATCTTATGTTCATGGATCAGAAAATTTAATGTTGGTAAGGAGTTAATCCTCTCCTTGTGATCTCTAAATTCAGTGCAATCTTATTAAAATCATGGAAAGATTTTTAGAGCAATTAACCAACAAGTATAAAGTTTATATTTAATAAGATATAAAACAGCCAAAATGTTTTTGTAAAAGACAACAAAATTGGAGTTCTCACATACACCTATTTGATACAGTTATGTATCAAACAATGTGGTATTGATATAAGGATAAACATGAAGATCAATGCAGGAAAACAGATACTACAGAAACAGACTCACTCATAAATGATAAGTTAATTTTTGACAATGGTGCAAAAGTAAGCAATGCTGAAAGTAATTTTAAAAATTATGTTTGATGCTGTTCTCTCATGTATATTATTAAGTGTGAAATAGATCGCCAGTCCAGGTTGGATGCATGAGACAAGTGTTCGGGGCTGGTGCACTGGGATGACCCAGAGGGATGGGATGGGGAGGGAGGTGGGAGGAGGGGTTCAGGATGGGGAACACATGTAAATCCATGGCTGATTCATATCAATGTATGGCAAAAAACACTACAATATTGTAAAGTAATTAGCCTCCAACTAATAAAAATAAATGGAAAAAAAAATTAAAAAAATATTTTTGTGTATGGTGTTAGAAAGTGTTCTAGTTTCATTCTTTTACAAGTGGTTGACCAGTTTTCCCAGCACCACTTGTTAAAGAGGTTGTCTTTTTTCCATTGTATATCCTTGCCTCCTTTGTCAAAGATAAGGTGTCCATAGGTTCGTGGATTTATCTCTGGGCTTTCTATTCTGTTCCATTGATCTATATTTCTGTCTTTGTGCCAGTACCATACTGTCTTGATGACTGTGGCTTTGTAGTAGAGTCTGAAGTCAGGCAGGTTGATTCCTCCAGTTCCATTCTTCTTGCTCAAGATTACTTTGGCTATTCAAGGTTTTTTGTATTTCCATACAAATTGTGAAATTCTTTGGTCTAGTTCTGTGAAAAATACCATTGGTAGCTTGATAGGGATTGCATTGAATCTATAGATTGCTTTGGGTAGAATAGCCATTTTGACAATATTGATTCTTCCAATCCATGAACACGGTATGTTTCTCCATCTGTTTGTGTCCTCTTTGATTTCTTTCATCAGTGTTTTATAGTTTTCTATGTATAGGTCTTTTGTTTCTTTAGGTAGATATACTCCTAAGTATTTTATTCTTTTTGTTGCAATGGTGAATGGTATTGTTTCCTTAATTTCTCTTTCTGTTTTTTCATTGTTAGTATATAGGAATGCAAGGGATTTCTGTGTGTTAATTTTATATCCTGCAACTTTACTATATTCATTGATTAGCTCTAGTAATTTTCTGGTAGAGTCTTTAGGGTTTTCTATGTAGAGGATCATGTCACCTGCAAACAGTGAGAGTTTCACTTCTTCTTTTCCTATCTGGATTCCTTTTACTTCTTTTTCTGCTCTGATTGCTGTGGCCAAAACTTCCAACACTATGTTGAATAGTAGTGGTGAGAGTGGGCACCCTTGTCTTGTTCCTGATTTCAGGGGAAATGCTTTCAATTTTTCACCATTGAGGGTGATGCTTGCTGTAGGTTTGTCATATATAGCTTTTATTATGTTGAGGTATGTTCCCTCTATTCCTGCTTTTTGGAGAGTTTTAATCATAAATGAGTGTTGAATTTTGTCAAAGGCTTTCTCTGCATCTATTGAGATAATCATATGGTTTTTATCTTTCAATTTGTTAATGTGTATTACATTGATTGATTTGCAGATATTAAAGAATCCTTGCATTCCTGGGATAAAGCCCACTTGGTCATGGTGTATGATTTTTTTAATATGTTGTTGGATTCTGTTTGCTAGAATTTTGTTAAGGATTTTTGCATCTATGTTCATCAGTGATATTGGCCTATAGTTTTCTTTTTTTGTGGCATTTTTGTCTGGTTTTGGAATTAGGGTGATGGTGGCCTCATAGAACGAGTTTGGAAGCTTACCTTCATCTGCAATTTTCTGGAAGAGTTTGAGTAAGATAGGTGTTAGCTCTTCTCTAAATTTTTGGTAGAATTCAGCTGTGAAGCCATCTGGTCCTGGGCTTTTGTTTGCTGGAAGATTTTTGATTACAGTTTCGATTTCCTTGCTTGTGATGGGTCTGTTAAGATCTTCTATTTCTTCCTGGTTCAGTACACTTTCTAAAACCATACACAAAAATAAACTCAAAATGGATTAAAGATCTAAATGTAAAACCAGAAACTATAAAACTCCTAGAGGAGAACATAGGCAAAACACTCTCTGACATAAATCACAGCAAGATCCTCTATGACCCACCTCCCAGAATATTGGAAATAAAAGCAAAACTAAACAAATGGGACCTAATGAAACTTAAAAGCTTTTGCACTACAAAGGAAACTATAAGTAAGGTGAAAAGACAGCCCTCAGATTGGGAGAAAATAATAGCAAATGAAGCAACAGACAAAGGATTAATCTCAAAAATATACAAGCAACTCCTGCAGCTCAATTCCAGAAAAATAAATGACCCAATCAAAAAATGGGCCAAAGAACTAAACAGACATTTCTCCAAAGAAGACATACAGATGGCTAACAAACACATGAAAAGATGCTCAACATCACTCATTATTAGAGAAATGCAAATCAAAACCACAATGAGGTACCATTACACACCAGTCAGGATGGCTGCTATCCAAAAGTCTACAAGCAATAAATGCTGGAGAGGGTGTGGAGAAAAGGGAACCCTCTTACACTGTTGGTGGAAATGCAAACTAGTACAGCCGCTATGGAGAACAGTGTGGAGATTTCTTAAAAAACTGGAAATAGAACTGCCATATGACCCAGCAATCCCACTTCTGGGCATACACACTGAGGAAACCAGATCTGAGAGAGACACGTGCACCCCAATGTTCATCCCAGCACTGTTTATAATAGCCAGGACATGGAAGCAACTTAGATGCCCATCAGCAGATGAACGGCTAAGGAAGCTGTGGTACATATACACCATGGAATATTACTCAGCCATTAAAAAGAATTCATTTGAACCAGTCCTAATGAGATGGATGAAGCTGGAGCCCCTTATACAGAGTGAAGGAAGCCAGAAAGATAAAGAACATTACAGCATACTAACACATATATATGGAATTTAGAAAGGTGATAACGATAACCCTATATGCAAAACAGAAAAAGAGACACAGAAATACAGAACAGACTTTTGAACTCTGTGGGAGAATGTGAGGGTGGGATATTTCAAAAGAACAGCATGTATACTATCTATGGTGAAACAGATCACCAGCCCAGGTGGGATGCATGAGACAAGTGCTCCGGCCTGGTGCACTGGGAAGACCCAGAGGAATCGGGTGGAGAGGGAGGTGGGAGGGGGGATCGGGATTGGGAATACGTGTAAATCCATGGCTGATTCATATCAATGTATGACAAAACCCACTGAAATGTTGTGAAGTAATTAGCCTTCAACTAATAAAAAAAAATAGAAATAAAATAATCTGAAGAAATTAAAAAAATAAAATAAAACCTGTTCCATTTCCAAAAAAAAAATAGAATTTATATTAAAAAAAAGCCAAAATGTCTGTGCTTCAAAAGACAAGGCACAGATTGGGAGAAAATATTTGCAAAACATATATCTAATAAAGGTCTTGTATCCAGAATATATAAAGAACATTTGTAGTTCAACAATAAAAATACAAATGCTGGAGAGGGCGTAGAGAAAAGGGTACCCTTTTGCACTGTCAGTGGGAATATAAATTGATACAGCCACTATGGAAGATGGTATGGAGATGCCTTAAAATACCAGGAATAAAACCACCATGTGATTCAGCAATCCCATTCCTAGGCATATACCCTGAGGAAACCAAAATTGAAAAAGACACATGTACCCAAATGTTCATTGTAGCTCTATTTGCAATAGCTAGAACATGGAAGCAACTTAGATGTCCATTGACAGATGAATAGATAAAGAAGTGTGGTACATATATACAATGGAATATTACTCGGTCATGAAAAGGAACACATTTGAGTCAGTTCTAATGAGGTGGATGAACCTAGAGCCTATCATACAGAGTGAAGTCAGAAAGAGAAAGATAAATATCATATATACTAATGCATATATATGGAATCTAGAAAGATGGTACTGATGAATTTACTTGCAGGGCAGCAATGGAGAAACAGATGTAGAGAACAGACATATGGATGTGGGGAAAGGGGAGGAGAAGGTGAGATATACTGAGAGAGTAACATGGAAACTTACATTACCATATGTGAAATAGATAGCCAACGGGAATTTGCAGTATGTCTCAGGGAACTCAAATAGGGGCTCTGTGTCAACCTAGAGGGGTGTGATGGGGAGGGAGATGGGAGGGAGGTTCAAGAGGGAGGGGACATATGTATACCTATGGCTGATTCATGTTGATGTTTTACAGAAAACAAGAAAATTCTGTAAAGCAATTATCCTTCAATTTAAAAATAAATAAATTAAAAAAAAAGAAACTAATGAGTGTTGCTAAGAATGTGGGAAAATTGTAACACTGCTGGTTGGAATGCAAAATAATTCAGCCACTTTGATCACTTCCTATAAAATTAAAAATATATTTACCCTATGACTCAGCAATTCCATTCCTAGGTATTTACACAAGAAAAAGAAAAATACCTATATGCAAATGTTCATGGAAGCTTAACTCAGAATTTTTTTTAAAAAACTGAAAACAACACAAATTTCCTTAACTGGTGAATGGATAAACACACAGTTTCAAATTCAAAGAAGAGAACACTATTCGACAATGAAAAGGAACAATGTACTGATACATGTAGATACACAGGCAGATTTCACATCATTATGCTTGGTGAGAAAAGCCAGTCACACTAAGTGCTGCCTGATTCCATTTAAATGACTTCTAATAAAGGAAAAAAATATTAATAAAGGGACTGAAAACATATCAGTGGTTTCCAGAGAACCAATTAGGCAGAGGTATGAGGAATCTTTGGGAATTATGAAAATGGTCTATGTTTTGATTCTGGTCATGACTATACAAATATATACTTTAAAAGGGTAAATTTTATCACACAAAATTATACTTTAATAAAAGTTGAAAACTGTGACAGTATTCACATAGGGTACAGTCAGCTAGGTTAGTCCTAGCACTTGATTTTGTATGTGCAGACAGTGAAATTATGAATTCCAGGAGAGAGAGTAAGGAATTTTTTTCCATTAAGGTACAAAGAACTCTCAGATAATAACACAAAATTCTAACTTTTTTTTTTTTTACTGGAAATGAACTTAGAGATCATCCAGGATGAACACTTCACTTTACAGGTAAGGAAATAAAGCCCTAAAGAAGCTGGATGACTCATCCAAGAAACCCCATCTACAAGCTGGGACAGAATGGCCCTCAGAACAATCCTACTAGATATACCCCAAATTGTAAGCAAGTCATCCAAATAAATCTAAGCAATCCTGGGAGCTAATGTTACAAGTTAAATCTCACCAAGAAACAAAAGCACCACACCAGACCTTCAAAATAATGCAATACAATGTAATTATGATCCTACAGGTTGGGGAAAGGGAGTTGTATTTCAAGGCTAAGTGACCTTCAAAGGTCAGAGAAATAAAGAACTTTAACATTTCTCATTTTTCACTGATATGTGTTCAAACAGCTAGCTCAATTTGTCAGTGCATTTGCCTAATCAGTAATATTAAAATACTCATAACAAAGTCGTGAAGAGGAAGGGCAATGACCATTCCATTGTTTTCCATGATAGGTCAGGAGATTCCGAACTTTTAGATTCACTTTGAAGTCTAAAAGGTGAACATCATCAGATGTGAACACAGAATACGAACAAGCAGATACAAGATATCAATTGATTTCTTCCCCTTCTTCCATCCCTACTCCTGCTCACTTCCACTCCTACCATCTATAGTGCTCATATTTACAGATGTGATCTCTTTCCCTTGCCATTAATAATTAACACATTCTATATTTGTGTTTGCAATAGAAACCCAGTCAACCAGGGTTCAAATAATTTTAAAAGTGTGATCATTTTTACACATCAACTTGGCTAGGCTGTGGTGTCCAGGTGTTTGGTCAGACAGCAGTTGAGATGTTGCTGTGAAGATATTTTTAATATGTGACTAGCATATTATTATATGGGCATATTATTATAATGGGCAGACTTTAAACAAAGTAGACTGCCCTCCATACTGTAGATGTGACCTCATCCAGTCAGCTGAAGACCTTAAAAGCAAAGACATGTTTCTTGAAGAAGGAATTCTGCCTTAAGACTGCAACTTGGAAACTGCCTGAGTTTACACCTGTTGGCCCGTCCTGCAAATTTCAAACTTCCAGCTCCCACAATCACATGAGAGTCAATTTCTTAAAATAAATCTCACTTTATTTCTGTTTCTTTCTATGTATGTGTGTGTTTGTATATGTGTATATACAAACATATATGTTATGTGTATGTTGTGCATGTTCTGTTTCTCTGAGGAACTCTAATTCATAGAGCTCATAATTTTCATAAAACAAGCAATTAAGAGGTTGTGAGTTCAATGGCTTCATTTACCATCAGACACTTGAGCTTCTTCTAGCCTTCTACTCCTCTATCCTTACTTAGCTGGCAGCTTTTGTCCATATGATCATGGTGGCAAGGCAGTTATTGCACCATCAACATCATTACTATGTTTTAGAAAAGAGGAAAAATGAATATTCAGGACTGATTTCCTTTAGGATTGACTAGTTTGATTTCCTTGCAGTACAAGGGACTCTCAAGAGTCTTCTCCAACACCACAGTTCAAAAGCATCAATTCTTTGGTGCTCAGCTTTCTTTATACTCCAATTCCCACATCCATACATGACTACTGGAAAAATCATAGCTTTGACTAGACGGACCTTTGTCGGCAAAGTAATGTCTCTGCTTTTTAATATGCTGTCTAGGTTGGTCATAGCTTCTTTCAAGGAGCAGGTGTCTTTTAATTTCATGGCTGCAGTCACCATCTGCAGTGATTTTGGAGCCCAAGAAAATAGTCTCTCACTGTTTCCATTGTTTCTCCATCTATTTGCCATGAAGTGATGGGACCATATGTCATAATCTTAGTTTTTTGAATGTTGAGTTTTAAGCCAGCTTTTTCACTCTCCTCTTTCACATTCATCAAGAAGCTCTTTAGTTCCTCTTCACTTTCTGCCATTAAGGGTGGTATCATCTGCATATCTGAGGTTATTGATATGCCCTCTGCTCCACACATACTCACCCCATGGAACTAACACTTTATTCAAAGCAACTGAAAACATGGAAAGTAACTAGTATTTCATGGTTAATGAGTCTACTAGAAAACATATACTCTCATAATATTGAAGATTCAGGGTTACAGCTAATAATCATCAACTTGGTTGGAAAACATTTCACAAGGAAAGAAGATGCCCAAGTTTAGAGGACACAGGAGTAGCTAGGAAATTCATTTCCCGAAAGATTATTATGATGAGCTAGCTCAAATCTATTAACTGCTTGAGATCACAAGAAATGAATACATAAGGTACAGTTGCTTATCTCCAGGAGCTGGTACCACTGGGACTGATTTCTGTCTGTCAGAAATAATCAGTAATTATGAAGACAATACAAAATCAAACAAAGTAACTTTAAAAAATTGCCCTAAAGGGGCATGTGTAAGAGAGGTAATTAACTTTCTTTAAACTATAAATGAAAACCCTTGTGCCAGAAAATGGCTATTAAATCTACCACGTAAATTCTCTATCCTCAACATTTCAGCATTCATCTTTTATTCTTGGAATTTCACTGCCACTTCTTTGGATCCCACCTTTCACATATAGCTACATGTATTCCTTATGTTGATCTTATTCCATCCTGCACACCACTAATACTTTGATCTTAAGTGTGAAAGTGATCATGTCAGTCTATTGCCTAAAATCTTCTTCTGTAGGTCTCTGTAGCTTTCAAAATAAAGCCAGAAGCCTCAGTTTAGTACACAATGATGTTCATGACTTGTATCCTACCTCCTTTTCTTGGCTCAGTCTCACTGATCCTGCCTTTCTCACTCTCTAAACATAAAAAGATAATTCATCCATTCATTGAATATATATACTTATAAATATATATGTTTATTAAATATGCTGAACACATATTGTGTGCCAGGCATTGTGCTAGGTACAGCAGTTTAAAAACAGTACCCATCATTTAAGACTATTGTCTCATCGTTTTAAGTTTGAAATGACTCAGCTCAGTAGCTTTTATTCCGAGTTTCTCACGTGGTTTCAGTGATCTCAATCCCCAAGATTTTGTGCCATCTCAAAGGCTTCCTAATTGATGTGTCTGGGCTGGGAAGTTGTTGGCAGCTGGAAGCTGGAGCAGTTGGTGTTTCTTGGGCATCTCTGCCATCTTTGTGTGTTTGCTTCAGCATAGCAGCTTTGAATAGGCTAGACTTCTTCTATGGTGGCCCAGGACTTCAAAGGCACATTTTTAAGAAAGAAGTGGAGGAAGTCATATCATCTTTTATGGCCTAGCCTTGCCAGTCACGTGGTGTCACAGCTACTATAGTTTATTAATGAGGCAGTTTCCCAGGCCTACCCAGGTTCAAGGGGAAGTGATACAGACTCAAACTCTTGATGGAGGAGTGGTAAGGTTCTGGAAAGTATGTAGGACTGGAAACATTGTTGCCAATATTTTGAAAAACACCATCTGCCACAGAAACCTTTCCAGAAGAAGTATGTTGTTCCTTCACACTCCTATGCTTTCATAAATGCTGTTCACACTTCCTCAAGTGTCTTTGCCTCTTTTTGATTAACTTAGTAATACTCATTTGGTAAAACTTATCTCCAGTTTCTCTTCCTTTGAGAAGAAAAGTTCTTGGACCACTACCTGTCATGTCATACCCACTGTCACCCCAATGCTTCTCCTCATATCCTGCTCCATTTGCAAGCCATGGATAATCCTAGCCCTCTTTTCACAATATATTGTGGTAGATGATCTCTTAACTCCATAACTGAATCCAAAATTCTTAAAGATATAAATCTCTGTTCAATTTTCCATTGTCAGGAGATTATTTAGTACTTAAAGTACTTAAATGAGTTAATGTGAAAGCAAATCAAATTGTCAAGAATATAGCTAAATATAGAAATGTTTGTTAAACTTTTTGCTAGGATTTTGGGTATTCTAGATAAGAAGTGAGAATAACAAATACAAAGGAAAGAAACAGGGAGGCAGAAATCTAGTTTCTACATAAAAATCACATGTACTAAGTTGTGAGAGGATCACTTCCCATCAAATCTATGGTTAGGGCAAATGAGCATGTTAAGTGTTATACATTTTCTAGCCAAAAGAACAAGAAAACAAAGTTTACTGGATTTTTACTCAGGCAGTTTATGTACATTCATATCAAAGACATGAATAGATATTACCTCTATTTTGCAGGTAAGGAAACTAAAACTCGAGCATACAAGTAATTATTCTAAAGCACGGCACTCAATTATTATTGCTATTCTAGTTGTAAATGACAGAACCAGGATACAAACTAGCTGTCTGACAGCAAAATTTATTCTTTCTCCCATATTATTCTCTGAGTAAGTTTCCATAGCTCTTCATTTCTAGTCTCAAATGAGGCTGGATCTCTATGATGGCAAATTTCCACTTATTTGTGGCTTTCCTTTTAGAACTTTTAAGTTTAAATTTTTCAAGAAAGCAGTTGCCATAGACGTACAGACCATAAGGGTCTACCTCTTCTGTTTTCGTTTTTTTGTCTATTACTTCTTCTCTTAGATTTTTAGGTGCTAGAGTAGGAAAAAAAAAAGACCTGGGTGGAGATACTCAGAAAGATTCTATGACCTTAATTACAAATGAAGGATTCTAACAATGTAAGTAGATACACAATTCCACTTTTCATCTTAAGTGTTACCAGAGGCATTCTGGTGTAGTCTCAATATCTTTTAACCATTTCTAATATCCATATTTTTCAACTGGAATTGTAGTAATAACATATCATCTTGGTTTTGTCTGACTCCTTTAAGGTAACACTACTAGTATAAATAACTTTTACACAGAAAATGTTACAGAATATGTAGGATGAAGTTCCCTCCTGTATGTGTCACTCAGTTATCTTCTCCAACTTTTACTCTTCCTAAAATCTGCAAGATTAGACCATAAAACAATTTGAGTGGAATGATTCAAGTTATTTTATAATGGTTATAATCAAAACACTACAGGAACTTCCCTGGCGGCTCAGCTGTTAAGACTTCACAATTCCAATGCAGGGGATGTGGGATCAATCCCTGGTTGGGGAAATAATATCCTACATGCTGTGTGGTACGTACACCCCATCACTCTCAAAACAAACAACAACAACAAAAAACAATAGTAACTAACCAATCCAAGCTTCCAAGCTGATGTCCTTAAAACATTAACATTGCTTATTAATAATTTCTTCATTTAGAAAAAATGTAGAAAAGGAAATATCCTTTAAGTTTTTTCTCTTTATTGACTAACATAAGAAATTTTAAAATTTTTAGATATTTATACAGGTCAAATCAAACTAGCCACATGTAGTTGATGCAAAAGATCATATTATTTCTAAGTTGAAAAACATTTTTATTGTTAACAATTTAGGGTAATACTTGTAGCTTCTTCTACGCACTAACAAAGCTATTTGAGAATGAGTCCATTAAACCCCTTTCATCTTGCTATACCACTGTTTTTTCTGGTGAAGAGATTATACTTGGCAGATTCCCATAGGAATAAATTATTTCAAGACCAAGAGGTCTCATAACTCCTCAGCATATCCAGCACCCTAATTTGGGGAAGGATAGTAACTATATTTCAAAATTGTTGAGAGAATATGAGATTTGACTTTTAAAAATCAGAATCATACTTAATAGAAGAATTTGGTTATTATTCCATTGATAACAAAGGGTCTCTTAAAATAAGAATAAGCACTTCCTATTTTTTTTGTTTTGTTTTTGAGTTCAGATTATATTGTTCTGAATTTTCCTGAATCAGGATCTAGCCATTCTTTTCCAAACAGCACCAGTGTCTTTTGTTTTTAAACAGTATGAAGAATTCAGCTTGTCTCATGAATAAAACAACTGCCTGAATTTCTCTCCTATCATGAGTTTCTATTTATTTTTTTTCTTGAAGACAACCGTGAAATCAATGCACTAATTACCCTTCCAATACCCTTTCCTCTGAATTCTGTTCCACAAATGCAGCTACATGGAACAACCAGTCAATGAACTGCTTACTGTTGAATGCCACACTTCTTAGCTACTTGATCATAATTCAATGTCTATTAAAATAAAAAGAAGTGTTTTGTGGTTGAAAACATGATTCTTCACTCTGTTTTAATTCTGTTACCATATTTACATATTAAGCTCCCTTCAGGTGACTTTTCAGTTATTTAAAAATACATAAAATTATTGAGAAACACCAATTAAGCTGAGTGTCTAGTAAAGACTTATTTGGATGTAGTCCCAGATAATGTCCCTGGCTAATGGGACGAAAGAAAATGAAGCAACATGATTTTTAGTAAATTTGATTTGGTCTTGTAACATGCTCTCAGTTGAAAATACTCTAGCTATATGGCAACCCAAAGCTAATGCCAGTGTTCAAAATGCATACAGAAGTGAAAGTGTATATGTATATCAGGAGATGCACAGAAAATTAAATTTTGGATACAGAAACTTTTTTTGACCAAAAATATTTATCTGTAGAAAACAATGACTCAAAAAAATAGTACAGTTATCACACCTAAGCAAAATGATCTATTCTGTTACTATTAATAGCTCACTTGGGATCCAAGTCAGAAACTTCTAACAGTAGTTGTCTTTGGGAAAGGGGGACATTCTTTTCATTTAAGTAATGTTTTTACTATTTGAAATTGTATACAATATTTATGTATTACTTTTAAACAAATTTTAAACCTAAATTGAAAGTGGTATCTTTTAAAACAAAACATTTCAAAAACATAATTTTAAGATTAATTTTTTGTTACAATAACTATTCTCTTAAAAATGAAGCTTTGAAGTGTTCTGAGAAAAAGTGGTTAGATCTAAGTCCATCTACAGGATGTCAAATTGAAATGGGTCTGCCAGGATGCTTCGGCTCAAGGATCAGTTTATTCATGGAGAGGAAATTATGTACATACAAACTTCAGTTTGGGGGGTTTTCCATAGCTCACAGAGTCAAACTGAGATGATCTGGAATCTGTGAACAATTGGCAAGAAAGCTTTCTCAATATATGTTTTTGAGTGCCTGCATAACTAATTTTAGAATATTTTCCGGGTTTTGAGTCTTCTCAGATGGTACAAACATGAAGGAGAAGCCGGCAGCTCAGAAGGAATAGGGCCTAAGAAGAAGCTTTAGAGAGCACCAGTGACAACAAAGAGAAGCTGAAAGGGGAGGAGCAAGATGACGGAGACATTTGACCACGACTGAACAAGAGAAGTCTGCTGTGAACTGCCTTCTTTCTCTTTTCAAAGACATCTTCTATTTGTATCCATGATTTCATGTCTCCTTTTAGTTTCAGAGGAAGACTTGTATCCCCTTCTGGCACTTGAGAATTCTTGGTCCTATGCACTCTTCTTGTCTTCTTCATCAACAACTTGCCTTCTGCAATGAATACACTGCATTATGAGATTTACCCTGGGGGAATCTTTAATATGTCAGTGGCCCCAGTGTTTACCTTTCTTGTGGTTCACACCTTGGGCTGTGCCTACCCACACTGACTCTTGACCATAGTCCTCACTCAGCTCAATGGGGAATATTATGCAAACAGAAACTTGAAAAGGATTTCAATATTAGAATTTGCCCTCCATTGCTACCCTTAGGAAGCACTGCAACCATACTTTATTCCAAAGACAGCTATCAAGAAACCTAGGGATTTAGTCTTAATCCTGCCAGTATCTCCTACATCAATGAGAAAGCAAGTCACCTTTAAGAGCCTATGTAATCATCCTTTACTGTGATCCAAAATTGTCTTTAACCTGACTCCAGTCCTTTGTCAACTCAGTTTTTGTTTAATGCCTTGTCCATCTGTATCTGTCCTCTTCTAAGTGGAAACTGAACTCTTAAATGTCAATGTCTTTGCCAAATCAAATAAGTGTGTCAAATTTATTCACTTTAAATTCTCTGGCTTATTTGACACAATTAGCCATTCTTTTATTTTCAGTTATCTCTTTTACTCCCTGCACCTGTTTCAAAAAAATTTACTACCTTCATTTTGGTACTTCTCTAATTCTCTAGTTTTTAAATGGAGTTATGTAGAATTCAAATAGGTTTATATATTATTGGTTATACTGGGAAGCAAAGGTATACACATATGATTTAGGGGTGTCTATGATGTTGTTTAGTTGCTAAGTCATGTCCGACTCTTTTGAGACCTCATGGACTGTAGCCCGCCAGGCTCCTCTGTCCATGGAATTTCCCAGGCAAGAATACTGGAGTGGGTTACCATTTCCTTCTCCAGGGGATCTTCCCAGCCCAGGGATCAAACCTGCATCTCCTGCATCGGCAGGCAGGTTTCTGTTTTTCTTTTTAAACCACTGAGCCACCTGGGAATTCCAGGGGTATCCATACTTTTAATCAATCAAATGGTCTGTAAGCTGTAAGCTAAAACCGATTTGCTACTTCATTCATTTACCTGAGAACATTCAATATGCCAGGCTCTGTTCTAGACCCCGAGGAGAGAACAATGATTGAAACAGATACAATCTCTGACCTCATGAAAGTTAATTCTATCTGGAAAAGCAGAAAATAAAAACAAATTATATGTCATATTTTCTGACAGAGGAAAGTGCTGTGAAAAAAAAAGTGAAGCAAATTAGAAGATAGAATGGAAAAAAATAGTATTTTACATAGGTTGGTCAGGCAGTTTTCCATGGGGTACTGAGATTTGAACAGAAGACTGGATAAGGTGAGAAAGTTGTCCACATGGATACTGGGGAAGGGAGCATTTCTGGAAAGAATGTTGAGGTTCATTGTTGAGGTAGAAACATGCTTTGTGCCCATCAACAATACTCATGAGTCATTATGGCTGATGAGAGCAAATGAGAGGTGAGTATTTAGGAGGTGAAACAGAGAAGTTTGCAAGGGACGGGTTAGGGAGGCCGCATAGTCCATGGTTAGACGCTCAAGGGCACCAAGACAGCTTCCCTTTCTTCTTGGAAATTCACTACAGGAATCTTGTCAGCCTGTCTTAGTTGAATGAGACTGGATTTCGGATTATCACACATTTGGGTAGCTACTGTGAGAGGTTCGGTAAGTTTCAGTTGCAGAGCCTTGAGCAAATTGTTTTACCTTTCTGAGTTCTATTTTTCTGATCTTTACAACTGCTATTTAATGACCCAGCTGATGGAATTTTTAAGTTAATATAGCATATGAATGTGCCCACCTTAGTGCTAGCACGAAGTAGATGCTCAATAACTGCTAATTTTCATGCCTCTTTACATACCTTGTCTAAGAAAATGTATATCTTTTCATGACTTCAACTCCTACCTCTATGAATTTATTCTCAGATCTGTCCCTCAGACTCTACCATTCATTTTTCAATAGTGTGTTTTCTTTCATCATTTTCATATGCCTACCTAGATGTTCTAGTAACACCTCAAACTAAAAAAATCACCTTTCCCCTAAAACTGTGATCAAAATCTCAAATTGCTCCAGAGTAACAAAATGAATAAAAAGACTTGATCTGCTGGAAACCATTCAGTGTCAGCTCCCTGATCATAATGTGTCCAGCCCTGTAGATCTTTACCCACCACACGTGCACAATACTCAGCTATCGGCTCAAGGGAACCCCTGGGAAGTCCATAGTGCTCTTTCTCTGTGTAACTCCTTTCTGACACTCTGCTCTGAAATTCGAGCTACATCAGTCTCCCGAAACTGTTCCTGAACTTAAAGAAACCACTGTGATCTGCTTGGGTTTTCCCTCCAGGCATCATATCCCAGAAAGTGCCTCCTGGAAGAAAGGTGAGGTAATCCCAGGGCTCACTGCATTTGTTTCCCTTCTCTTGGGGATCTCTGCAACTCAATGTCTGATATCCAATGTCTGAAAGCTGCTGTTTCATATATTTTGTGCCATATTCTAGTTGTTTACAGGAGGAGGGCAAGTTTGTTCCCAGTGCTGACTTAAAAAAATGCACAATGTGAGAGCTATGAGTAAAGTTTTATTTGGGGCAAAATGAGGACTATAGCTTTGGAGGCGGCATTTCAGATAGCTGTGAGAAACTGCTCCCAAGATGAGGGGGAAGGTCAGTATATATGTGATTTGGGTGAAGGGCAAGTACATACAATGAAACACATGTTTTTTACATAAGATTGCTGCTAGTCACAAGGAACAGACATCACCATGAAGGAATTTAGTGCTTTTCTAGATCTGAGGAGATGCAAGAATTGGGCTCATAAAATTAGCTCTGGAAAATATCTAACTCTCCGAAGACCTGTTCTGCCAGCTTTCCCCAAGCACAGAGTGCCTGGTTCCTGATCTCTACCCTAAACTTCCTTTCAGGGAATGGTGAAGGTCAGCAACTGCAGCAGCACCTGATTTAATCCTTATAGAGGTAGATGGTAAGTGCCAATTTGTAGTTGACTCCAGTAACTTCACAAAAATAGAAGCCCACTGCTACTTATTTAGTAGAAACCCACTGCAGTACACAGAATGCTCAAACATTTCACATATGGATTTCTTACACAGTTCTTCAGAGAAAAATGATGTGTTTGGAGATAGGACCTCAGGAGGAGCAATTTGTTCCAGCCTGAGGCCACACTTATTGAGACTATACATTCTGTCTTGCATGTCTCTTCTTTATGGCCAGGTCTTCTTCATGCAGCACTGGGTCATTCCTGAACCAGGTCCATTTTGACCGACAGGCAGCAAGCCAAATGCTGAGTTGCTGAAAACTGGCAAGGCAGCTAAATGAGGAGACTGGGATGCCTCACACCCACCTTCCCAAAGCAGGAGCTGGAGGACTGGGGATAACAAATGAAGAAGCAGGGTAGTCTGGGGCATGGGGGACCTGGGGAGAGGCGACTGGAAAAAAAAGATGCAGGAAAGGTTGTTCTGCACAGGTGTAACTAAACTTCAGGCCTCTACATGTTCCAAAATTGAGGTTTTAGCACACTTGAGGGATGGAGCTTTCAGCACTCTGATGTCAAAAGGTTGCCAAGGGGACACTCATGCATGCCTAGTTAGAGGGTCAGTAATCCCATCCAGTCTTAAGTAGCTCACCTCAAGTGAGACACAACTGATTTCAAGTTCCTGGGAAAAAAAAAAACTCTGGCAAATATCTTATTGTTTATGCCAGTGGTCCCCGATCTTTTTGGCACCAGGGACCTGCTTCATGGAAGACAATTTTTTCATGGACATGGGGGCAGGGTGGTTTCTGGATTATTCAAGCCCACTACATTTTTTGTGTACTTTATTTCTATCCTCAGATCATCAAGCATTAGATCCTGGAGGTTAAGGACCCCGGGTTTATGCTGTGTGCCACTTACAGGATATGCAAGTCCTTTGTGGCAACAATTATGACTTTTATTAGTGAAGGCAGCTGACATTGATTTGACTAATAACCACAGTTGTAGGGGTACACAGAAGGTGCGTAGAAGGTATTCAAAAAGATAAGTCTCCACTTCTTTGTTCTCTCTTCTCTTTATTTCTTTCTTTAGGCCTATGAATAAGCAACTGCCATTATATAATTTTTCCACTTTTGAAAGTCCACATCATTTATGTTATTTCATTCATTTCCTTGCATTTCTCATGGTGTAACTATTAAAAGAGGTCTATTGTTTTCTATTAAAGTGGCTAAAGCTTATTCAAGCCTTACCTATCATTTTGAAAGGTAAGTTTGATTTTTTAAAAATTCCTATAAAACTCTAGTTACCCAACTCTATTTACCTGTAAGACCAAGAATGCAACTCCAGGTAAGGGACAGTTTTAAGTCTTGGGAAAAAAAAGAAAAGGATGAGGAGTGTTAGAGCTATGTTTTGTATTCACAATGTCTACTTGCCTGCATCTTTAAAATTAGTTTATTCCTTTCACAGTGTTGTATATAGCCCATGCTTGATAAATATGTCTCAAAAAGCTTATTTCTCTTATTATTCTTCAGGTCTTAAATCAAGGTCTTATGAAAGGGCGGGGGGGGGGGATGTGCCTGTAATAGATTTAGGTGGTGATTTTCACGTTGTTCAGAGTCCTGATATTTAGAGTCCTTTCAAATTCCAAATTGAGACATAGTCATCATGAACAATAGCTCAGAAGAAACCTCTCTACTGCTAATGCAATTGTTAAGTGTATTGTTTTGAAAATGAAGACTTATGATTTGCACAAGTTCTCTCATCTGCACTCATGCCACTTTTGAATTGCATAAAATAACAGAAAAATGATAGCATGAATCTTTCGTATGTGAAGCCATTCTTTTCCTTTCTGGAATGCAATATGTGCATCTTCTTATTCACACTGAAGTGCCTCATTCAAAACACAGAGGCAATTGTACAATAATTCTCACTTGGGATGAGGTTTCATACAATTGAATAATATCTCGACTTCTCAGTGTAAAGTTAATTTATGTAATTTGTTACACTTTAGGATAAAATAATATAGGCACATATCTACCATATCCACATTCTTTTTTAAAAAACAAAATTTTAATCCTTGTTAGAACAATGTCCAATCACTTTAATTTCACAGGGATACATATGCTTTAATTGCAGCCCCATTAGTGCAGACAGTGGCTTCCTGTAGGGCAATACAGAAGAGAGAGATCAATTGTGTCCTTTTATCCTCAAAAATTTCAGAGACTTTAATTTTTTTCAGACTTTTTATAGACATATAAGTGAGAGAAAAGAAATAAAGACAAACTCAAAGGCAAATAAGATACTTAATACTCTCACATTTTAATCTTTTTCTATAATTTGTAAATGCCTTGGATCAAGGAAAATGATTTGTATTTTGATTTAGCCAGAATAATTCTACACTGTCTTAGAAACTGGGCTATCCCATATTGTGTTTTTCTCTTGAAGTGTGGTCTTTCACTAGATTAAATAATAGAACATACTTCATTTTAAAAGTTAGTCATTAAACCCTAATAAACAACCAGCAATGCATACCTCATCCAGACAAGCGTGATTATCCATTTCTCATAAGACTTTGAAGATTATAGATTCATTTGAAAGCTTCTTACAAACATTTATACAGCTAGTCTTTATTTTTCATAATTTATTTAGCATCATTTAAAATGTACCAATTTAATAGTTTTAAAAAGGAAACAACTTATCTCTCAATTCTCTCATATATATGTTCATCTTTGCTATTTTGCTTTTTGTTCTGTTTTCTGTAATCTTCTGGAAAGGTGAAAAACTAAGACATGAAATTAATACAGTTTTAAAGACTCAAGAAAGTCAAATACTATGAACTTAATATTATTCATTCTGGGCTTCCCACGTGGCTCAGTGGTAAAGAATCCACCTGCCAATGTAGGAGACATGGGTTTGATCCCTGATCTAGGCGGATCCCACATGCCACAGAGCAACCGGGCCCGTGCACCACAACTGTTAAGCTTGTGCTCTAAAGCCCAAGAGCTGCAAAAAGAGAAGCCACTGCAGTGAGAAGCCCACACACCGCCAACAAGAGCGCAGCCCTTGCACTTGCTCACTAGATGAAGACTACACGCAGCAACAAAGACTCAACACAACCAAAAATAAATAAATAAATAACCCCAATCATTCCCAAATGACTGTTTCTTGAAAATAAGCTATCTTTACTATGAGAGTGATTCTTTTAAAAACTGAACTTATCAGTGGATTTTTGTCTCATGCCATTTATTCATATCTTTACTCAGACTATAAGAACTCTTAAATAGTTTCTTCCTCACAGACTTCTTCCTGCCTCCTCCAGATAATTCTATTATAATGCTTATCATATGGATTATAGGTAATTATTTGCTTAACTACTACTTTTCTTCTAAGTGATGAACTTCCTGGAGTTAGGGAAAATGTCTTACTAGTCATTGTAAACAGGTCCTGAAACACAAAACCTTTCTTCTCACAGTAAATCATCCCAAGTATTTGTTAACTAAATGAATATGGCATAACAAAATCCATGCACAATTGCTGGTGCCTTTTTGATGCGTTCTACAAACTGTCTTAACGCTTGAAAGCAGCTCCATTCCTTCCTACTAGTCTTAGAAATTCTTTAACTGATTCTTTTGAGGTTTCCTTTGAAAAGTCCTTGCTAATATTTTTCCTGTAAAGACAGAAATAAGTGAGAAAATATGTCACTTTTCTGGAGCCCTGAAACCAGTGATGGAAGGATTTGGCAATAGTTTATTACTTTTTCAGTCCATATTGTAGCTTTCTATAAGCTGAGGAGATAAGAAGGTATACAAGAGAGAAACTATGCATCTGACCTGATTTTTAAAATTCCTTTTCTGAGGAAGATGTATTATCATTATCCCTATCACAGGAGTATTAATCATGTTACTTGCGGAGTCATGAAGTCAATGTAATTATTTTGAAAGCCACTGCCTGCCATAGGGATATATGTTATCAGGGAGTTATATTCAACTGGAAGCTAGGAGGTGAGGTGGTAATCCTCAGTCACCCCCAGCCTCCCACATACCTCCCATTCTCTTCTCTTTCCACCTTTTGACTCCACAGTGGGAATCAGAAACAGTCCAGGTGGAATGTGGGTTTTCAATAACAGTTTGTAAGAATTAACATACTCTTAATCCTGTCTACCAAAAAGACAACTCAGGGTTTCCCATGAATTTTTAGCCATGTGTATTAGTCAACACTCTTCAGACAAACAGAACCAATAGAATGTAGATGATGGATGGATGGATAGATAGATGATAGATAGATAGATAGATAGGGATCTTCTTAAGGAATCGGCTCACATGAATACAGAAGCTGCCAAGTACAAAGCCTGCAGGGTGAACCATCAGGCTGGAGACCCAGGGAAGAATCCATGTTGCAGTTCAAGTCAGAACACCATCTGCAGGCAGAATTACTTCTTGCTCAGGCTAGCTGAGCCTTTTGTTCTATTCAGGCCTTCAACTGATTGCATGAGACCCATCCACATTAGGGTGAGTAAAATATTTTTCTCAAAGTCCATCAATTTAAATGTTAATCTCATCTGGGAAAAAAATTACCTTCATGGGAATATCTAGAATAATGTTTGACCAAATATCTGGGTACTGTGGCCCAATCATGTTGACACATAAAATTAAACATCACACCAGGTAATATTTACCTGGGCCTTTGCCCTCTAACTCTTCTTCTGCATGGACTTGGGGATGTGAAATCACAGGCCAACATGCCACTGGTCTAAGCAGGCCTGATTGGATTGATAGGACTATACTAAGGTGCCCTAGCTCTCCAGCTCTGTATTTTATAATTCTGCTCACTTTTTGTACCTATTATACAAATTAAAATGCCATGTTGCTTTCTTCTCATACTTCCTTCCAGCTCCAGTCACAAAAACAGAATGATAAATAGTACAAAAGATAGTGAAGGACAAAGAAATTGGATTAAATAACCTCTAAGATTGGTTAGGAGAAGGCAATGGCACCCCACTCCAGTCCTCTTGCCTGGAAAATCCCATGGACGGAGGAGCCTGCTGGGCTACAGTCCATGGGGTCGTGAAGAGTTGGCCACGACTGAGCGACTTCACTTTCACTTTTCACTTTCATGCATTGGAGAAGGAAATGGCAACCCACTCCAGTGTTCTTGCCTGGAGAATCCCAGGGACGGGGGAGCCTGGTGGGCTGCAGTCTATGGGGTCGCACAGAGTCGGACACGACTGACGCAACTTAGCAGCAGCAGCAGCAAGATTGCTTAAGGGGCTTCCCTGCTGGTTCAGTGGTAAAGAATCCACCTGCCAGGAGACGCAGCTTTGATCCCTGGGTCGGGAAGATCCCCTGTAGGAAGAAATGGCAACCCACTCCAGTATTCTCCGTGGACAGAGGAGCCTGTCAGGTTACAGTCCACGGCGTCACAAAAGAGTCAGACATGACTCAAAGACTCACCAACAATAGCAACAAAGATTCCTCAGAGCTCTAAAATTCTATGAGGAAGAGGGAAATTAGAGGGCCAGGTCTATCTTTCTTCAAAGCCTGTGTTTGGAGAGACGAGTTCTTGTGATGGTGCCTGGAGAGTAAGTGTGTTTGCAGATGGGGAGGGAGACAGGGTTGGGGAGAACCTAAATAGGGAGTAAAAAGACCTGTGGTTGCCAAAAGGTTCAGGAAGAAGGAAGGATGAATATAGCACAGGGATCTCTACTCAAGGCTCTAAACGGTCACTTAAATAGGAAGGGAATCCCCCAAAGAGGGGATACATGTACACATATGACTGATTCACTTTACTGGACCGCAGAAACTAACACAGCACTGTAATGCAACTATACTCCAATAAAAACAAAAAAACAGATGAACAGGTAATGAAGCTATTCATACTCCGCTGTGAATACATAATGGAGTATTACTCAGTTACAGTAATGAAATTCTCCCTTTTGCAGCAATGTGGATGGACGTTGAGAATATTATGCTTAGTGAAATAAACCAGAGAAAGGTAAATACTGTATGAAACCATTTACATGTGGAATCTAAAAAATAAAACATAGCAAAATGGAAACAGACTCAAAGGTATAGAAAAAAAAATAATGGTCACTATTGAGGAGAGGGAAAAGAGGAGTGGCAATATAGGAGTTGGGGATTAAGAAATAAAAGCTATTATGTATAAAGTAGATAAGCAACAGGGATATATTCTATAGCATAGGGAATTAGAGCCATTATCTTGTAATAATTTTTAATTGAGTATATTCTGTTTAGTTCAGTTGCTCAGTTGTGTCCGACTCCTTGAGACCCCATGGACTACAGCATGCCAGGCCTACCTGTCCATCACCAACTCCCGGAGTTTACTCAAACTCACATCCATTAAGTTGGTGAGGCCATCCAACCATCTCATCCTCTGTCGTCCCCTTCTCCTCCCGCCTTCAATCTTTCCCAGCATCAGGGTCTTTTCAAATGAATCAGCTCTTCTCATCAGGTGGGCAAAGTATTAGAGTTTCAGCTTCAGCACCAGTCCTTCCAAAGAATATTCAGGGCTGATTTATTTTAGGATTGACTAGTTGGATTTCCTTGCTGTCCAAGGGACTCTCAAGAATCTTCTCCAACACCACAGGTCAAAAGCATCAATTCTTCGGTGCTCAGCTTTCTTTATAGTACAACTCTCACATCCATACATGACCACCGGAAAAATCATAGCCCTGACTAGATGGACCTTTGTTAACAAAGTCATGTCTCTGCTTTTTAATATGCTGTCTAGGTTGGTCATAACTTTCCCTCCAAGGAGTAAGCGTCTTTTAATTTCATGGCTGCAGTCACCATCTGCAGTGATTTTGGAGCCCAAAAAAATAAAGTCTGCTACTGTTTCCATTGTTTCCCCATTTATTTGCCATGAAGTGATGGGATCCGATGCCATGATCTTTGATTTCTGAATGTTGAGCTTTAAGCCAACTTTTTCACTCTCCTTTTTCACTTTCATCAAGAGGCTCTTCAGTTCTTCTTCACTTACTGCTATAAGGGTGGTGTCATCTGCATATCTGAGGTTATTGATATTTCTCCCGGCAATCTGGATTCCAGCTTGTGCTTCTTCCAGCCCAGCGTTTCTCATAATGTACTCTGCATAGAAGTTAAATAAGCAGGGTGACAATATACAGCCTTGACGTACTCCTTTTCCTATTTGGAACCAGTCTGTTGTTTCATGTCCAGTTCTAACTGTTGCTTCCTGACCTGCATATAGGTTTCTCAAGAGGCAGGTCAGGTGGTCTGTTATTCCCATCTCTTGAAGATTTTTTCATAGTTTACTGTGATCCACACAAAGGCTTTGGCATAGTCAGTAAAGCAGAAAAAGATGTTTTTTCTGGAACTCTCTTGCTTTTTTGATGATCCAGCGGATACTGGCAATTTGATCTCGGGTTCCTCTGCCTTGTCTAAATTCAACTTGAACATCTGCAAGTTCATGGTTCACGTACTGTTGAAGCCTGGCTTGGAGAATTTTGAGCATTACTTTTCTAGTGTGTCAGCTGAGTGCAATTGTGCGGTAGTTTGAGCATTCTTTGGCATTGGCTTTCTTTGGAATTGGCATGAAAACTGACCCTTTCCAGTCCTGTGGCCACTGCTGGGTTTTCTAAATTTGCTGGCATACTGAATGTAGCACTTTCACAGCATCATCTTTTAGGATTTGAAATAGCTCAGATGGAATTCCATCACCTCCACTAAATTTGTTCATAGTGATGAACATTTGACTTCACATTCCAGGATGTCTCGCTCTAGGTGAGTGATAACAACATCATGATTATCTGGGCCATGAAAATCTTTTTGTACAGTTCTTCTGTGTATTCTTGCCACCTCTTCTTAATATCTTCTGCTTCTGTTAGGTCCATACCATTTCTGTCCTTCAATGAGCCCATTTTTCCATGAAATGTTCCCTTGGTATCTCTAAGTTTCTTGAAGAGATCTCTAGTCTTTCCCATTCTATTGTATTCCTCTATTTCTTTGCACTGATCGCTGAGGAAGGCTTTCTTATCTCTACTTGCTATTCTTTGGATCTCTCCATTCAAATGGGCATAACTTTCCTTTTCTCCTTTGCTTTTCATTTCTCTTCTTTTCACAGCTATTTGTAAGGCCTCCTCAGACAGCCATTTGGCTTTTTTGCATTTCTTTTTCTTGGGTATGGTCTTGCTCCCTGTCTCCTGTACAGTGTCACGAACCTCTGTCTATCAGATCTAGTCCCTTAAATCTATTTCTCACTTCCACTCTATAGTCATAAGGGATTTGATTTAGGTCATACCTGAATGGTCTAGTGATTTTCTCCACTTTCTTCAATTTCAGCCTGAATTTTGCAATAAGGAGTTCATGATCTGAGCCACAGTCAGCTCTCGGTCTTGTTTTTGCTAACTGTATAGAGCTTCTCCATCTTTGGCTGCAAAGAATATAATCAATCTGATTTTGGTGTTGACCATCTGGTGATGTCCATGTGTAGAGTCTTCTCTTGTATTGTTGGAAGAGGGTGTTTGCTATGACCAGTGTGTTCTCCTGGCAAAACTCTATTAGCCTTTGCCCTGCTTCGTTCTGTACTCCAAGGCCAAATTTGCCTGTTCCTCCAGGTGTTTCTTGACTTCCTACTTTTGCATTCCAGTCCCCTATAATGAAAAGGACATCTTTTTTGAGTGTTAGTTCTAAAAGGTCTTGTAGGTCTTCATAGAACCATTCAACTTCAGCTTCTTCAGCATTACTGGTCGGGGCATAGACTTGGATTACAGTGATATTGAATGGTTTGCCTTGGAAATGAACAGAGATCATTCTGTCATTTTTGAGATTGCATCCAAGGACTGCATTTCAGACTCTTTGTTGACCATGATGGCTAGTCCATTTCTTCTAAGGGATTCTTGCCCACAGTAGTAGATATAATGGTCATCTGAGTTAAATTCTGCAGAAATACTGAATCAGTATGCTGTACACCTGAAACTAATGTGATATTGTTAATCAACTACACTTCAATAAAGAAAAATAAAGTTAAAAAGATAGGTAAATCACAGGAGGTTTAAGGGCAGTGAAACTCCTATATGAAATGGTCATGGTGAATACATGACATTATGCATTTGTTAAAACTCATAAGACTACAATTTACATAGCAAGCCCCAAAATAAACAATCAGATTTAATTAATAATAATGTATTGGTATTGGTTCATTGATTGTAATAAAGGTACCATACTAACAGAAGAGGGAGTATATGTGAATGTTGATTTTTTTCTCGATGCCTTTGTCAACCTAAAACTTCTCTAAAAAATAGTCTATTAATTTTTGAAAAGTAGTAACAACTTAAATAGGAAAATAATTAAACTGCGTTTAACTATAAACTTGAGTGCTATGCAATAATAAAAAATTATGTTTATGGGGAAAAAAATCATTCTCAGCCTAAGCCTGAAGGAACACATTCAGCAAGGAGATGGGAACAACACTCAGAACTAGCTTTCTGGGTAGGAAGGGCCACTTGGGGGAGAAAAAAAAAATCTAAGCAAAGAAGTAATAGGGACTTCTTTGGTGGTCCAGTGGTTAAGACTCTGTCCTTCCAATACAGGGCACATGTGTCTAATCCCTGGTTGGGTAACTAAGATCCCACATGTTACATGGCTTGGCCAAAAGAGAAAAAAAGCTAATAATTTTTTTTCTTACAACAGTCAGATGAGAGATGGACTTGTGCTAGATTAGTTGCAATGGATTAGAAAGAAGTGAACAGATTCCAAATATTGAAAAAGTAGGATGGACTCAGACATGATGATGGATTAGGTATAAGTGTGCTGGGAGAGAAGGGTGTTGAGCATGACTCTGAAGTTCCTCCTCATCTCATTTCCTAAAAGAGAGGTTGGAAATCAAGAATTGTGCTTTTAACAGCTTAATTGTGAGTTGTTTAGGAGGCAGTGATGTAGGGGTTTCAAATATATTTACAAAATCTCATAAAAGTGGCCTAGGCTAAAGATGTGAACTCCAGAGTCCTATGATGTAGATTCTATTGGAAAAACGAGAAGAATGCATTAAGATATCTATAGAGAGGGGGGAATGCTGACCATAGATAAAAGAAAGCCATTGTTTTGTTAAGGGAGGTTGTTGTGCTGTGTGTTACTCACTCAGTCATGCCCAACTAACTCTTTGTGACCCCATGGACTGTAGCCCACCAGGCTCCTCTGTCGATGGGATTCTCCAGGCAAGAATACTGGAACAGGTTGCCATTTCCTTCTCCAGTTAAGGGAGGAGGAGCTAGTAAAGGAAACTAGGAACAGAGTAGCAGAATTGTAAAGGGAAGACCTTGAAACCGTGGTGTCATAGAAACTCAGAGTATTTCAAAGAGACAGGTCAGTGATGCCAAATGTTGTATGGACATCTGGTAAGAGAGATTGCGCAGTGAACTATTCATGCGTCCTGGCTCTAGAATGTGACTTCTGGAAATCATAGACCAATCGCACGCCTTACTAGTCACATGTCCTTGAGAAAATAATTGATCCTCACTGTGTCTCAGGTTCTACATCTGTAAAATTAGATAAGAAAATTACCTAGCTCACAGGTTTTTTGTGAGAATTAAATGCGACACCTAAGTTATGTGGTAAACAGCAAGCATTCAATGACTATAAGCTATTAGCATCACTAAAAAGTATTTTCCTAATTTGGTGAGAGGGAGGGTGTTAGTGATACAGTAAAAGCAGAATCAGCATAACAGTGGAGGCAGAAAGTGGGTGAGAGGGGTTAAAGGGTACAAGTTCTATTGATAAAGAGAATGTTTATGATAAAGAATGATAAAGATAAAGAAAAAGAATGATAAAGCTATGTTCTCATAGCTCTTGGACAAATCCAAGACAAGCGACAAAAAGATACTCATTGCCACCAGAAGCTACTATTCCATTAGATATGTCTATATATGTGACAGAAGTCTGGTCCCTACATTTATCAACCCCATTGATCATGGTTTTTATTTATTTATTTTTGATCATGGTTTTTTACTGGGTTGAACTTTGAGAGGGTTCCTCTTTGTGTTGAACCATAATCTGCCCTCTAAGATCTTCAATTCAGTGACCTTCTGTCATTTGAGGCCAACATAGTATATAACCCTAGAGTATAACATTCATTTATTTCTTAAACATCTTTCAATCCTTTATTTACACAAAGACATGTAAACTTCCTTCATGTCATTTGTTTTCAAGGTTCTCCAAAACGCCCATCAGAATCACTCCGGATTAAAAAACTATATAGATTCTGAATCTTGGACCTATCGATCCATGATCTCCAGGAGGCAGAGATAACTTAAACGTAACTTAAACGTTCCTTTGGCAAATCTGACGTACACGTATTGTCTATGCGACAAAAACACTTTCAGTGAGCCATCTTTTCTTTTTTCCACTCAGAGATCCCAACATTGCCAAATGTCACTTTCACTGGCACTGTTGCTTTAAAATTTGGCACTGCCAATTTGCAAACATGTTATATTTTGTGGAGATACCAATTACTCCCAATCTATGATCGTTCAACAGCTGATTGCAACATACAAGGCTTTTGCACCCAGATGTCACACAGCTGGGTGTACCTACTTGGCCACCAATCCTTTTAGTTACTGTATTTCTCGGCCAGATAAATGCTGTGTGTGGTTGGCACCAGGTAGTGCACAGGTAGTTCCCACTGTGCTTTGGCAACATATGCAGTGTTCACAGTGAAATTAATTTTACTTCCCTACCATCACCCACTCGTAATTCTTGCACTATTGTTTCAATCAGCTGTCCCCTGCTCTTCTTGTCAATGGCAAGGGATGGTGGAAGCCAGGCAGTTAGCTGAAAGCCAAAGTGCAAGCTGATTTCACAATTGCAAACTGGAATCATGCTTTTCTTTCACTAAGGAGGGAATTGCTATGGGCCACTCAGTCCTATTGTTTGCTGCTCTGACAATCCATGAGTATTCTGACATTTTGGGCGTGATCCCCACCATCAAAAAATAAGACTGGAAACATAAGGGAACTGACCCATGTCCTCTCCTCTTGTGGACTGGTTTTTATTTATGATTTATCACTGAACTATATCATCTTGTCACTTGCAGTCTCACTCCTCCTTGCCAAGAACAGCTTTAAAGGACTAAGTTTTTGTCTCTGTACACTCTTTTGTTTCCCAGGAATATTCTTCGTTTTAGCTACTGTGAGCTCCAAAATTTGCTTCTAAGTAATACCTTCATATTCTTTTCAACACAGATCCACATCTGAAAATCAATCTTTTCAGTGTCTTCTCATTGGAACAATACTCACACCTGCAACATCATACACAGCTCTAGAAAACATCTCAAGATGATCCAGGACCTGTCAAGTGGCATCTACAAGAAGCTGCCTTATCCACTGGAACAATTAAAACTAGCATACCACACCAGCCCTCAGGTAAAGCACTTCTTAATACTGCCAAAATTAGTGGTCTTCTTAACTCAGCCTCTGAGAACAGTGAATCTTGAAACCACTGCTGTCAAAATGATTTGTTTTCCATTTTTGTTTTGAGACAGTTGTAATTTTCTGAGAGCCTGTCTTCAGTCAAACACTAATTCCAGCTGTCTCAGTTTTAATTTGTGCTTTCTCTGGGAATTTCAGAAATTTCTGATGCCTCCTTTAAGTTGCTCCAGATTGGTTTTGATTTTTAAATGTCTTTTTGTTCTAAAATCTTTGGTACTCTCCTAGCAAACTCCTTCTTTCATAGCTCAAACTATTCAGGTCCCTAAAGCAATTAGCACCATCTTTCACATATGTAGGTCACTTGTTTATTCATTCATTCACTCATTCATTTAGCAAATATTTATTGAGTTCCAACTATGTCTAGGCATGGTTTCAGGTTTTGGGATTTCAGTAGTGAATAAATTGTGGTGGGAGAAACAAAACTGTAAATATGTATGTATCAAATTTTTGTAAGAGTTATTGAGAAAAATAAAGCAGGATAAGAGGGCCCAAGATCAGCTGTTGTGGACAGGCTGGTCTAGGAAATCCTTCACAAATGAGATGGCAGTTGAACAAAAACCTGAAGAAAGAAGGAGGTGTGTAAATTTCTGGGGAAGTGTTCCAGATAGAGGGAAAAGTAAATGCCAAGGTTCTCAGGGAGCATGTCTAGAGAATCAATGAATGAATGGATGGATGAGTACATGAATGAATATTGAGTGCTGAATATATTAAGGAAGAGAAACTGTTGGGGACAGATCCTCAAGTGATCCCAGTGTTGGTATCATGAGTAATCTCCTCCCTTGAGTGTAGGCAGACCCAGACCCTTTAAGTTGCTTCTCATAAATAGAATGTGGCAAAGGTGGGGACTTCCCTGGCAGACCAGTGATTAATACTCCACTGCAGGGGGCAAGGGTTTGATCTCTGGTTGTGGAATTTAGATCCCCGAAGCCGTGTGGCATGGCCAAAAGAAAATGAAATATGGCAAAGGTAAAGGGTGTCACTTCCATGGTTATGTTATTTTTATATAAACATTTTCTTTCCATCTATCTTATCTAGCCATCCATCCAGCCATCCATCCATCTATCTCTGTTGCTAGCATGCCCTAGAGATACCCTCCCACTGGGTTTGAAGAAGTGAGTTCCTGGAGAGTGCCATGTGGCAGGGCACTGCAAGTGGCCTCTAGAAGCTAAGAACCACAGCCCTACAGTCACATGGAATTGAATTCTGCCAACAACCAGGTGAGCCAGGAAGAGGCCGCCAAGCTCCAGATGAGAACAGTCTGGCCAACACCTTGATTGTAGGCTTGCAAGACTCTGAGTAAAGGATCCAGCTAAATTCTGTCCAGATTCCTGATGCATGGAAACTGTGAGATTATATGTGTTTTAAGTGGTTAAGTTCATAGTAATTTTTTATGTGCATAGACAACTAACAGGACAACATCACAGTGAAGCTAAGTAACGGGTACAAAATTGCATGTTAATTACCTTACTCATCGTCCACTCCAAACTTAAAAGTAACTGAGGTATCATGTAGTTACTTTTCAGTCTCCCCTCTCCTCCATCCCCCACCCCAACATCCAACCCTCATGTCCAGGCTCATTCTCAATAGCTAGGATCACATTTTACCTTGTGTTGTGGTCTCATCTTTTACTACATAACAAATTATTCCAAACCTTAGTGGCTAGAAAGAATAGTATATTGTTAGTTCACATGATTCTGGGCTCATCTAGACAGTTCTCATGCAGTTCTGTCATACAAATGGGAGCTGAGGCTAGAGTCATCAAAAGGCTCAATTAGACTGGATGGCCACAACAGCCCGCTCTAAATCCTGACAGTTGATTCTAGATGTCAGCAAGCACCTAGCTAGAGCTGTCAATTGGGCTACATGTGACTCTTCCCATGTGCCTTAGGCTTCCTGCAGCACAGCAGTTGTGCTCTGCGATGGAGCATTCCCAGGAGTATACACTCCAAGAGGCTGTAAGTGGAAATTGCTAGGCCAGTTAAGAACTGAATTCTGAAGTGGGACAGCATCACTTCTGCCATATTCTATGCCCAGGTCAAGGGAGTGGAGAAATGGACTCTTTTTAATGGGGGAGGGGTAAAGTGACATTGCAGAAAACCATGCTGCAGCCATCTTTGGAAAATATTCTTGGTCACTGCAATGACAGAGGGAAATCAAGCTCAGTTCTGTGCTTCGCTTTAATCATAATTGAAATGAGAGCCTTGAGTTCAATTCATGGCTCTGTCCCTTACAAGGTGTATGATTTTGATAATTTAACTCCTTGGGACTTGATTTCTTCAATCTGTTAAATCAGATGAAATACCTATGTCACTCGTAGTTATAATGATTAAAGGAAATAGTATGAAAAAGACAAAGCAGAGTTCTTGGAACATGGTAATATGTCTACAGTTATTATATTATCATATTATTATTAGTTATTATATAATAACTACTTATTGTATTATTAATTTTGTCATTTCAATTATGGTTTTATTCCTCACTCTCACAACTGAAACTCTTTTTTATTTTTAGGACACTTTGTGCTCTTCTAGTAGTGAATAAATTATGACATGAGTCTTTGAACCAGTAATCTGCCCTATACCATAATCATCTAGGCATGGCTTTCTGTCTTGGTTATGCCTGCCCTGTCTTCTTGGAGATTATGATATCCAACTGAACCCCAACCAAGCAGTTGGAGTCCTACTTTCTTTTGCTTTTTGGTTGTGCCATGGCATCTGGGATCTTAGTTTCCTGACTAGGGATCGAACCATCCCTCCTACAGTGGAAGTATGGAATCTTTTTTTTTTTTTTTTTTTAAAGCACGAAGTCTTATCCACTGAACCTTCAGGGAAATCCCAAACGAGTCCCCTCTTCTACTAGTGGACTTTCTGGATGGGTGTTACCTACTTACTTTTGTATATTTCTGCACTTGGCCTGTTCTGTGATTTTCCACTATGGCATTTATCTGTAAGGATATCCCATAGGTTGGCATTAGACCCTCTGAGTTCCACCTGCTTAGCTTCAAGTCTGGGCTTCATCTCAAGACTTTGCACCTGCTCCACTTCTACAATCAGTTAAGTTTCAGATCCTGAATTCTTCTTTTCTCTCTCTCCTTATTGGTCAGGTATGAATATGTACCTTTCAGGATTCTAATTCTTCATACATGGATGCTCTGTAGCCTCTTATTCAGCTCAGTTGCCCTAAGTATTTTGTCTTCCATGCCCATCAACTCCCTGTGGCTGGCTCACTCACTCCCTTACTCTCTCCCTCATTGGTGCCTCCACATCCCTTGTGTAAGAATTCCTGCTCTTTCCCATCCTCCAAACCTAGTGTGACTACCCCTCCCTACCTGAATCTAAGAGCATCATTAGGTCTCCTCACAAAGTCATATAATGGGGATCCCTGAGGTTTGATTTCTCCTTGAAGAGACAAGCACAGAGTAAGAATCCATCCTCATTTAACAGCAGATAAGTTCCGGGGAGACAGACACAGCCCTAGATCCACAATGATTTCCTGAGAGGAGAGCTTTTCACTTCAGCATCTATGGGAAAAGACAATCCTCTAGCAAGCATGGTAGGTTGATTTGTTGCAAATTTGATGTGACAGGGTGACCTAAAGAGAAACAGCACCAAGCTCTCCCTGCTGGATATTCACTGGGAAAGAATGAAAAGTGATTTTTACTCCACTAGGAAGCCATTTGGGTGTTTCTCTCCCTAAGGTTTGGGGTTCCCTTTCCTCTACTGGAGGCTAATCAGGTTTTGGGTTTCAGGGCTCTGAAGGAGACATTTTCATGTGGGTGGCAAAAGAAGTCTACCTTATAACAGAGTTTTCTGTTGAGATGGCATAGAGAGGCCCATGGATGCAAGTAAGCATTACTATTGAAAAAGCAGTCAGAACAAATCTTTGTGCTTAAAATTTTTTCTAAACTATGTTAGATGTAACCCCACAATTGGGACAGAGGGAAAACCGTGGATGTTCTGGGTAGTGGATGGTGGGGATGGAGTGTGATGGTGCAGCAGGTGATGGTGACGACTCGGTTAGTAGGGTGGAGCCTAACTCCACAGCCCAGGGAGCCTGCAAGGGGGACCAATGCTGAGCTTAGCCAGGGGAGAACTCTTTATAAAGAGATAGCCTCATTGGGATGATCTTGTTCACTTGCAGAGGGACTTGGACCAAGGTCTCTAAACCTAAAGAAAAATGGGCATGTAAATGGGATTGCTTGTCTGCAGCTACAAGCCACAGCAAAACATAAGAGCAGTGGAAACAGTCAGGGACTAAGAACCATGGGCTATCATGATGAGAAACATGGGAGGCTGTCTTATTGGGGCTATGTGTGCCCTCCAGGGTGGCAATATGATGTCAGATGTTGTATCCCCTGAATCTGTATCCTTTTTGCCCTTCTATGTCACCCCAGAAACAAAAATCCCAGAAGTATATTTTCAGGATCCCCTTAAGAGCAAGTCTTTAGCTTAGAAGACACCATGGAAAGGGTCTTGTGTGAAATTTGGAAAATGTAATAAAAGAAAAATCCATTCCTTCTCCTTTAGAAGTTGTAGGCAAGGGCTGGGCTGAAACAGACAGGGTTTTGACACTTCTCAGCCTCTTCCAAGCATCTCTGGGAGTCATATGGCTCCTATAGACGCTTGAGGTGATGAGTGACAGTCCTCTCTGATCCCTGCATTTTCTGCTTCGTTCATGTCAGTAGCAGTACAAAGTCTGTGGAAGCCTCTGTCTCCCTGTATCAAAAATCCCTTCTGGGGACTTCCCTGATGGTCCAGTGGTTAAGACTTTGCCTTCCAGTGCAGGGGGTGTGAGTTCGATCCCTGGTCTGTGAGTTAAGATTCAAATACCTCTTGGTCAAAAAACCAAAACATAAAACAGAAGCAATATTGTAACAAATTCAATAAAGACTTCTGAAAGACTCAGTTCAGTCGCTCAGTCGTGTCCGACTCTTTGCGACCCCATGAACTGCAGCACGCCAGACCTCCCTGTCCATCACAAACTCCTGGAGTTCACTCAAACTCATGTCCATTGAGTCGGTGATGCCATCCAGCCATCTCATCCTCTGTCTTCCCCTTCTCCTCCTGCCTACAATCCCTCCTAGCATCAGGGTCTTTTCCAATGAGTCAACTCTTAGCACGAGGTAGCCAAAGTATTGGAGTTTCAGCTTCGGCATCAGTCCTTCCAATGAACACCCAGGACTGATCTCATTTACGATGGATTGGTTGGATCTCCTTGCAGTCCAAGGGACTCTCAAAAATCTTCTCCAACACCACAGTTCAAAAGCATCAATTTTTCAGCACTCAGCGTTCTTCACAGTCCAACTCTCACATCCATACATGACCACTGGAAAAACCATAGCCTTGACTAGATGGACCTTTGTTGGCAAAGTAATGTCTCTGCTTTTTAATATGCTATCTAGGTTGGTCATAACTTTCCTTCCAAGGAGTAAGCATCTTTTAATTTCATGGCTTCAATCACCATCTGCAGTGATTTTGGAGCCCAAAAAAGTAAAGTCTGACACTGCTTCCACTGGTCCACATCAAAAAAAATATTTTAAAAAAATGTCTTCTGGCTAGAAACATCTACAATGATTTCCACTTTCCTGACTTGAACAATGACTTTGTAGAGAAGGTGAAGAGATGTCCTCCCAAAAGAGTGATGCAGGACTTATAGGTAGGGATTGGAGCTGATTTTAGTTAACTTGGGGAAAATGATTAACTGTAACCTTATTCATACCTCATATGCTGTGGAACAATTCATACTTTGTCCATAATCAAAGTGATATTTGTATCAAGTTTAAGGCAACTGCTTGAAAGACTTAAGTGATAATCTACCATGGCACCTTGTAATATTAAAAATCTTTTAAAATGTCTTCCTTTATACAATAAACACCAAGACCTAAGTTTTGTGCCCTAAGTGGAAATTCAGAATTGTCTGAGGCCAATGAATAGCATAAACAACAACAAAACAGAATTGAGTATACAACTATGTTAGTTGCAAGCATTTCCTGATTTAAAGAGAGAATTTAAATGTAGGGAATAATTAGAGATGTTATTAGTCTCTGGAGTAACCAATCTTTAGGTTATTCATCTTTTGACATGTATCATTTTTTTTCCAGTCTTTCAGCTGAAGTAGAATCTAGCGAAGCTAGCTCTTAGAATGCAAAGTAGATGCTGACTTCAGAAACAATTGTTCCATTGTGTTAAAAATGAGTATTCCCTTAGGTGACGTGGATTAAGACTACAGACTTCCAGTTATAAAAATAAATTAAGTCATAGGGATGTAATATACAGCATAAGGAACGTAGTCAAGAATACTGTCATAACTTTGTATGGTGACAGATGGTTACCAGACTTATCATTGTGACTATTTTTTAATTTATTTAAATGTCAAATCATTATGTTATATATCTGAAACTAACATAATATTGTACATAAACTAAACTTTAATAAAAAGTGAGTGTACCCTGTGATATCCCACTTTAACCCTGCTTATTAGATTTTGCCAAAGTGAAAGTGTTAGTCACTCAAACATGTCTGACATTTTGCGACCCCATGGACTGTAACCCGCCAGGCTCCTCTGTCCAAGGAATTCTCCAGGCAAGAATACTGGAGTGGGTAACCGTTCCCTTCTCCAGGGAATCTTTCCGACCCAGGGATTGAACTCATGTCTACCTGTATTGCAGGCAGATTCTTTACCATCTGAGCCACCAGGGAAGCCCAGATTTTGCCATGGGAAGGGCAAATGGGGATTTGTGGAGGAGTGGACATAAGGAGGCTTTCTTAAACCACTAGAAATATGGGAAAATCCCAAGAGTGTCTCTCAACTTATATAAAGAAGCAAATATTCTAGGAAAGGTATTTAATGAATTTGCACTAAAATTATGAATAATGTGAAGAATCTGTAATGCTTCAACATATAGTAGCTCATCACCTGGGAACATAACTTTTGTAGTATGAAACTGTACCATTAAAACATGTATAAGTGAAAAAAACAGCACAGCCAACTAAAATCCTTCCAATTCTCCTAAGAAAGACAAATGTTTTCTGGTTTACTTCAGGCCCCTGTGAGCTTTCAATCTGTCGAATATAATCTAGCTGAAGTCAGCAACCTGCACTATGGTCGCAGCTGCCCAGAGAAGTTTTCCCAAGGGAAGCATGTTATTTCCCCAGTGGAGGAACGATCTGTCATGGTAGACTAGCCATTCCAAATGCTCTTTGTGAAATAGAAAATCAAGGAAAAATCGATCTTTCAAATTAGTCTTTTAGCCAATAAAATACAACAACTTGATCTAAAATGTCACTCGAGTATTTACTGTCTTTTATCCAAGTCCTACAGTCTATAATATTGTACTGAATTAAACTCAGTAAATATTTCTAGAATTAAATGACTACATGAATGGATAGAACATCATCAAATTGATGGATATATTGAGCTCTTCTGGAAATATATAGGAGCATTTAAAATTTTAGAAATGGAAGAAATGAAAGATGTATCACTAGGGAGACCACAATGCATGGTCTCCCAAACAGGTTTTATAGTAGCAAATGTTAGGTCAGAAGGGACATCTGGACAAAAGGGATCAGTTGGCACTATTCCAGTCAAACCAATACATATGGTCTCCTAAGCATCCCATTCACCCTACCCAAGTCTAAAGCTAGAGTGGTAAAGGAAAGAGAAAACGGAATCATTTTTAACACAATCTTATTTGTTAAAACATTAATAGATCTCAATGTGTGTGCTGCTTGGGTTAATCAAGGATCAAGCACTGAAATGGAGTTAGGAGAGCAAGTGGTTTCTTGAAGGAAGAAAGAGGATAATACCAGTGAATGATGAAGGAGCAGGGAAGACAGAATGGACAAGGAAAACTTTCAAATTATCTGTCAGATCTGACACTTGTGAAAAGAACGGCGTTGGTCACAATCATGACCACGTGACCACTACCCAGCTCTAAGTCTCAGCCAATCCAGCTGGGAGCTCTGGAGCTAAGGTTCCCATTAAAGAAGAAATGTCACGATTTTGCGCCCCTGCCATGCGCAGTCCCTGGCTTAGGCTTCTCAGGAATTTCTGGCCTCAGATCAAAAGAAGGCAAACAGGAAGATCTGCACGGTTTGTAGCTTAATGTAAAGATTTCTCTTGATGGAAAATCTGACCGGTGTATCTCCAATGGCTGCCTCACAGAATACAAACCTTACTGTCTTGGACAAATGAAGACACTGAAATTCACAGGGATCTTTAAATCACAGGGCAGCTACTGGAGCCTCAGGTTCTTGACTTTAGGGACACTGAAATACCACACTGGTATGTCTTCTTTACAGTAACTTTGGGCTAACAGAACTTTGAGATATTCCAAATAAGAAACCATGTTTGATTCCATAGCAAGCAAGAGGCAGAGCTGAGAGGTAGACCCTGATCTAACTCACTCCAAAGACTAAACAGGCAAGGTGGGGGGAAACTGATTCATGAAAACAAAGATCTCTTAAAGATAACATCCAGACCTTAAATGCACTAAGATGCTGTTCACCTTTTCTAACTCTTTCAGGTCAGACTAGTTTAGTGAAGGAGGGGTATAAATATGTTTTGGATTGGTGGAAAGTAGTAAACTGTTTAGATATACCAGGCTGGCCAAAAAGTTGGCTTGTGTTTTTCCATATGCTGCTATGGAAAAATACAAACAAACTTTTTGGCCAACCCAATATAAATGTCATTTCTCACTTTAAAAAATGGCTTGTGTCCTAATAGAGGGAATAATGTCCCATCAATCAGCCTCTGACTATTATAAACTAATGAAGGTCTCTCCAGGGTCTGGTTCTGGGGGACTCTTCAAATACTCACACATCTACCAGTATTTGTTTCATCACAGTTGCAGGAGTGTGGACAGGCTGTTTGCTTAAGACTTATTCCGCCTGGGTGAGGGAGGCAGTTGAGATTCTAAGAGCTGGCTGTAATTATGTAGTTCAACTCTACAGAGTTCATAGCTTGTTCACGTGAGTGGATAGCCAGGGAACATCAGTATTAAAGATAGGGCAAGTAATGTGTGCAGAAAGAAGATACACATGTGTGTGTGTCTGTGTGTCTGTAAATAGAAGGTCTCACAGGAACTGCAAATAGGTTTCATCTTCAGTGCAAACTCAAAAGCATACTAACAGATAGTGACATTTTGGAGTTCTTTATTTACAAGAACTCTGATACGAAATTCAGGTTTAGTAGGAAAGAGTGCTATACTTTATTAGTCATGCCTGCATAGGGACAGGGAGTGGGGTGGCAACATACACGCCATCAATTAGCACCTCTTGGTGCTACAGAAGGAAAAAAGAACTCGATCTTCAAAATGGGCACAGTTTATGTAAGGACATTTTGCTTTCTTTCACAATGTTTCCATTAGTTTTATCTTGGTCCAAGCTGAGTTGGTGGGACTCTGAATACTCTGTATTTAACCAGAAAAGTCTGCTTCCATCTGTTTGGAGTCACGGACCTTACCTAAGATTTCCTTGGGAAATTTGAAGAGGGAATTCCATTGCTTTCTAATGAAAATACTTTTGGGGCCAACCCAATAAAGAAAAATAAGGATTTTGAAGATGGCTGAACTAAAAGATCCTTTGTCACTTCCAGCTCTAAAATGTCAATACATATGGCATCCTATCTGAGAGCCTGGGGAGAAATGGCCCTGCTTTTTCTGACCTGTTCAATATGAGATGGTTGGATGGCATCACCAACTCGACGGACATGAGTTTGAGCAAGCTCTGGGAGTTGGTAATGGACAGGGGAGCCTGGCCTGCTGCAGTCCATGGGGTCGCAAAGAGTCGGACATGACTGAGCACCTGAACTGAACTGAATTTTGAAATTTGAGGTAGTTGCAGGCGTGCTACAGCAGGTAAAGAACTGCTGACTCTTCATGAGTAGGGTCAGGTCTGGGAGGAGAGAAAGGAACTGAAGGTGCATTTGGTGTGTAAGACTGTGAAGAATGCAGCAGCTACTACAGGAGCTGTGTGAGATAATTGAGCAGAACTGTTGAACTGCACTGCAACCTGCTTTCCCCTGTATTTCTCAGGTGCTAGTATCTGCATGGGAGATTTACATAGAAAGGGGAGCTTAAATAGAAGACATTTTATACTAATATGATTTGACTTCCTTGGCGGTCCAGGGGTTGAGACTTCACCTTTCAGAGCAGGGGGTGCGGGTTCAATCCCTCATTGGGGAGCTAAGATCCCACATGCCTCGTGGCCAAAAAAACAAAATATAAAATAGGAGCAACATTGTAACAAATTCAATACTTTAAAAATTGTCCATATCAAAAAAATCTTAAAAAAAGAATGCCAAGGTGACTTTACTCGACATGCTTCTCAGTATATGACAAGCTTCTCAGTATAGTAACTAGCATACAGTAGGCAATAAATATTTGTAAGTGAATGAGAGTATAATGAGTACTTAGTCTTGTCTGACTCTTTGCGACCCCCTGGACTGTAGCTCACCAGGTTCCTCTGTCCATGGGATTCTCTGGGTAAGAATACTAGAGTAGGTTGTCATTCCCTTCTCCAGGGGATCTTCCTGACCCAGGGATCAAACTCAGGTCTCCTGTATTGCAGGCAGATTCTTTACCATCTGAGCCACCAGGGAAGCCCAATATATCTGAGTAGAAATCATATTCATTCTTTAAGGCCCAGCTATTTCCTTTGAAATTGTGCTTCAGTTTAGGAGTGATATATACATTAGAAAAGGAAAGAGAGACTCCATGATTAGAGCAGAAAAGAGTAGAACAGAACACAATAGTATAGAAGCAGAAAACCATAGGTTAATATTCCAAGTGGTAAATATTAGTGGGCACACATATTCATCCCTGCCTTCCTTTTGATTCTGGTTTTTTACTCTGAACATGTGATATGCTTTGAACAGTGAGATGAGGTCAGAGGCTTGGGAAAGTGCTTGTGTGTCTCTGCTCATGGCCATGTTCTGCCATTGCCCAGAGGGCATCCAGGCTTATGAGCTGGTAGATGAAGGATGCTGGCATAGAGTGAAGTTTCTCCAGTCATTCAAGCCAAGGCCATTGTAGATCAGAGACCAATGAGCCAAACCCTAGGCGGGAGAGTGAATCCAGACAAGACCAACAGAAGTGCCTAACTGATTGCCCAGATGCATGAGCAATAAATACCCATTTTTGCATGCTGCTACAGTTTTTTGGTATTTGTTACACAGTACTGATGTCACATAAGAATGCTAACACATTCCAGCTTCAAGATTACCACTTGTGATATCTTAAGCAAACCCTTTACCTTGTTGAGCCTCAGCTTATAAAAACAAAAATATCTTCTCTTTTTGATTCATCAGGTTATTGTTGGTTAAACTGAATTAAACAACATAATACATGTAGAAGTTCCTTGCAAAAAGGAAAAATGTGCTCCAAATTAACTTTATTGTGACTTATTTTATTATAGAGCAGCCACCATGTAGTCCTATCTCCCTTTGTATCCAGTGGTGATCAGAAACTTTTCTTAATAACTTGTGCACATCCAGGACATTGCGCTCTCTCTCATCTGTGTGTGTGTGTGTGTGTGTGTGTGTGTGTGTGTGTGTGTGTGTGTGTGCTAAATCACTTCAGTGCATCTGACTCTTTGTGACCCTATGGACTATAGCTCACCAGGCTCCTCCATCCATGGGATTCTTCAGGCAAGAATACTGGAGTGGGTTGCCATGCCCTCCTCCAGGGGATCTTCCTGACCCAGGGATTGAACCCATGTCTCTTATGCCTCCTGCATTGGCAGGTGGGTTCTTTACCATTAGTGCCACCTGGGAAGCCCCTCTCTTATCTGACAGATGGTAAACTGGGTGTGTAAGTATGCCTCTCAGCAGAAGCAAACCACAGCTGTGGAGTTCCCCCATCTTCTGAGAGTCAATGACATTTTACCTTAGGTTGGAATTGTTGCCAACGTCAGGCTGTGAACTGTTGCCAATGTCAGGCTGTGTCAACCTGGTCAGTAGGCATCAGTATTGTTGCAGTAATTCCATCTGGATCCATTTGGAACAGTCATTTCCAAAATTTTCACAAAGGGCCCCTTTAATTATTTTTGGATGTTCAGTTCAATTGCTCAGTCATGTCCAACTCTTTGCGACCCCATGGATTGTAGAACACCAGGTCTCCCTGTCCATCACCAACTCCCGGAGTTCACCCAAACCCATGTCCATCCTGTCAGTGATGCCATCCAACCATTTCATCCTCTGTTGTCCCCTTTTCCTCCTGCCTTCAATCTTTCCCAGCATCAGGGTCTTTTCCAATGAGTTGGTTCTTTTCATCACATGGCCAAAGTACTGGAATTTTCAGCTACAATATCAGTTCTTCCAATGAAGATTCAGGACTGATTTCCTTTAGAATGGACTGGTTGGATCTCCTTGCAGTCCAAGGGACTCTCAAGAGTCTTCTCCAATACCACAGTTCAAAAGCATCAATTCTTTGGGGCTCAGCTTTCTTTATAGTCCAACTCTCACATCCATACATGACTACTGGAAAAACCATAGCCTTGGCTAGACAGACCTTTGCTGGTAAAGTAATGTCTCTGCTTTTCAACACGCTGTCCAGGCTGGTCATAGCCTTTCTTCCAAGTAGCAAGCATCTTTTAATTTCATGGCTGCAGTCACCATCTGCAGTGATTTTGGAGCCCCCCAAAATAAAGTCTCTCACTGTTTCCATTGTTTTCCCATCTATTTGCCATGAAGTGATGGGACCGAATGGCATGTAGTTTTCTAAATGTTGATCTTTAAGCCAACTTTTTCACTATCCTCTTTCACCTCTATCAAGAAGCTCTTTAGTTCCTCTTCACTTTCTCTCGTAAGGGTTGTATCATCTGTGTCTCTGAGGTGATTGATATTTCTCCCAGCAATCTTGATTCCAGCTTGTGCTTCATCCAGCCCAGCATTTAGCATGATGTACTCTGCATATAAGTCAAATAAGCAGGCTGACAATATATAGCCTGATGTACTCCTTTCCCGATCTGGAACTAGTCTGTTGTTCCATGTCCAGTTCTAACTGTTGCTTCTTGACCTGCATACAGATTTCTTAGGAGGCAGGTCAGGTGGTCTGGTATGCCCATCCCTTTAAGAATTTTCCACAATTTGTTGTGATCCACATAGTCAAAGGCTTTGGCGTAGTCAATAAAGCAAAAATAGATGTTTTTTGGAAGTCTCTTGCTTTTTTGATGATCCAGCAGATGTTGGCAATTTGATCTCTGGTTCGTCTACCTTTTCTAAATCCAGCTTGAACATCTGGAAGTTCACGGTTCATGTATGTTAACGAATTTAAAGACTCATTGTCAGATGGAGCTTCTGAGCCACAGGAAAATATTCCACCCCCAAATTAATAAGATTTCAGCACCAAACAAAGCATATTACTGTTTCATTAGTCTTTCAAACAGTCTTGTAGAAACAGGTACTATTTTCTATTTTTTTTTAGATTTTAAAATAATGAAGTCCATTAGAATATTTTTTTTAAAAAAAACCTCAAAGTCTCCATTACTATTTCCACATAACTCCTTGGGGATTCAGCGTTTGGGATCCAGAGTTGTTATGCAGTTTTTCACTGTCCCCTTTCAGGATTATACAGGATTATTTTTATATATAAGAGGAGCAAAAGAGAATCACTGAATTTTATACCTGCAAGGAATTTTAGAGATATCTCATAATGCACACACAGAGACTAAGGTCCTAAGCTGTTGAACACTATTGGAAAGTTTACACAAATAATAAAAATAATTGGGAAAAAATAAAAAAAGAGAAATTTTAAAAAAAGAAAGTTTACACAATTAGAGAACCAGTCAGAATTATAACTCAGGTGCTTTATTTCTTTCCATGCTTTAATGCCACTTTCAGAGACACCACAGAATGCTCTTTCTAAAGTCTGTATTAGCTTGTATTTGATATTCTGCCAATTTAGAAATTTATTTGCTAAATTTCAATCTCTAATTACTGAAAAAATTAAACAAAAGCAAAATCAACAAGCATCCATAAATGATAATTTGTGAACTTCAGTCTCTTAGGTTTCATTTCCCCTCAGAATGAATCTGACTTTTGAAATTCTAAATAGTCCTAATTTTCCAGATTTTATATATTTTTTATCTTTGAACAGGGTTTTCTTCCTGAATTCCATTAAGCCACCTTCTACTCCTATTCCCCGACTGCATACATCAGCTTCTGTCTTTAGTTGGATTTTCTGGCTATGTATCTTTTTGGACATTCCAGCCATTCACTTGTCCCCTCAACCTCCCTTCCATGAAAAACTTTCTCACAAATTTTCACTTGTGGGCAAGTACTGTCTCTCCAAATTCATTCGAGCCTTTCCAACTCTCTGGTTGATTTCTACAGCTGAAATTCCACGGCTATGTCCAGCACAGCTAATTTACAGCTAACATAGTCACTATGCTCCTCTTTTGACAAGGAAATCATCATTCCCCAGTGTCCCTGGCTTGAATCTTCTGCATAAGCTTTTAATAGTTGGCCTCTCCCACCCCATATATCTGATGTGTCAAGAAATTTTTCTTTGGCCAGACTCTGAACCATATGATTATCTACTCAAGATGAACCAGTGAAAAATTCCTACCTCGTTTTTCTATCTCTGGTTTCTGCCTCCTGCACCTCATCTAAAGCATTTCTTGCATATTAACCTGATGAAAACACTGCAGTGTCATTTAGCAAACCCTGGTGGCTCTGACGGTAAAGAATCTGCCTGCAATGCAGGAGACTAGGGTTTGATCCCTGGATCAGGAATATCCCTTGGAGAAGGGAATGACAACCCACTCCAGTATTCTTGCCTGGGAAATCCCATGAACAGAGAAGCCTGGTGGGGTCACAAAGAGTCAGACATGACTGAGCGACTAACACTTTCATTTCCACCAAGGCTGAGATTGATTCCTTATCTCTCTCTGTGTCTGAGAAGAGGAATTAAGAACATGCATTTTTCTGACCCCCAACCACTTTGCTGTCTTATTTGCCACTGATGTAAAATAGTTAGTCACTTTCTCATGTAGTCAGCAAACTATGACACGAAGAGCAAATCTAACCCACCACCTGTTTTCCTGTGGCCCACAGAGAGGCTTTTACATTACTAAGTGGTTAGAAAAAAAATCCAAAAAGTAGAATATTTTGTGCCATGTACAAGTTGTAGGAAATTCAGCATTCATAAAATAAGTTTTATGGTAACACAGTCACACTCATTTGTTTCCTTATCATCTATGGCTGTTGTATGCTTCAGTGAGAGAGATGAGGGACTTCCCTGGTGGTCCAGTGTGGCTAAGATTCTGCACTTCCAATGCAGGGGGCCTGGGTTTGATCCCTGGTCAGGGAAATATGATCCTACATGCCGCAAGTAAGACCTGACACAGCCAAATAAATAAATCAATATTTTTTAAAGAAAATGATAGAGATGAGTAGCTATAGCAGAGATCATATGGCCCTCTCAAAGCCCCAAATATTTACTATCTGGCTGTCAACAGAAAAAGTCTGCTAACCCCTTTTATGTGTGCTGTTCTCTGAAACTATACGTCTGTGGCCATCTACATGTTATTTATCCTTGTTAAGGAAAATTATACAAAACATAGAAATAAAAAAGAATGAGTGCATGTCATTTTGATGTCAGAGTGAAGCATTGCCTGATAGCCCTACCCAACGATTATTTCATTTTCTAGAGGATGGACCTTTGTTTGATTCACTGTTTACTACTGATCAGGGCCCAGATTCTGAAGTTATATGTTAACTTATAAATATCTATTTAGGAGGAAAGGCTACTTCAAAAGATATAGTTTTATTACTCTGTAGGATATTAATTTTTCATCTACTAGGAAATTCATTTCATGGTGCCTTGGACTTACTGTCTATATAAATCTCTGTTTTTTTAACTCTCCTTTGAACCAATTTTACCATCCTGCTGGTTCTCTCATTAATGATTTAAATTTTTGATACATACTCATTCTGCATTTGTACGGAGGTTATGTTTTTGACATTTTGAAAATTATACTTTGACCCACTGTCTGTGATTCCCCATACACATCTCGAATGTTGGCCTCAAGTCCCCTGTCAAATGGCACTTAATGTTGTCTTTTGTTGCTAACACTGGTTTAAATTGATCATTTTCACAGTATTCATCTTGTTAATGAACATATAATTTTTCTCATACATCCTAAGATTTTTAAAGGTCAGTGAGTACATTTTTATTTAAGATTGAATTTTCAAATGCTTTGGTTATGTAAAAAACTCATTAAATGTTTGTGGAATGAATGAGCTTAAAATGCATTTAAAAGAAAGACTGCTATTAAAAGAATACTGTCATTCTTTGTATCAGAAGGGAAACAATAGAGAAAATAGTGCAGGGCAACAATTCAGAGCCTTCTAAGTGTTTGTTTAGCAAATGTTAAATAGGAAAGTAGATAAGAGTTCCTAGGTTGCTGTGAATCAGAACAATGATAAATTGCCTGCATTTAGAGTATTCAGATTTCTTCTCTTAAATGGTAGCAAGAATCTTGTACATGATAAAGCAGATCTCATCCACCCAATATAATTATCAGCTTCTTGTATACTGAACATTGATGTGGCTGATTCCCAATCTGCATACAGCATTCAGCTATGAATTTGCTCTCTTATTTCTCCTTTATTTAGAAGTTAATCACTATGTAATGATTATTCTGTAGTGATTAACTTCTAAATAAAAGAGAATTAAGGCCTCATCAAATCCATAGCTCAAAAATACTTTCTACTGAGTCATCCAGGTATAGAACTAAATAATATAGCCTTATATTAACTGGAACATCTAATATACCCTAAATGGTGTTTTCACAGGTTTGAAAAAAAATGTAACTGCACACGTGATCTTAGAAAAATATTTAAGGCATTGGCAAGAATGCAGAGGAGAAAAATTACTCATAATCCTACCTCTAAAACCATTCTCAGTTAATCTCCAGTGACAAGCCTTTGAAGTAGGCATTATCATCCTTATTTTGTTCATTTTGAACCTGAGAATCTTAGAAGCTATACCAGAGTACAGAAGACTGGCAATCTTGTCATAAACATGGGACAACTCTAAAGAAACATCTCAACTTCACAGTTCCGGATGGGTGTCAGCTGAGGACTTCTGTGGAATGGCACCAGTGCCCAATTTCTGGCCCTGATCTGTGGATTAAAATATAAATGTTATGCCCTTTCCTTATCTCCAGGATATAGTGAGCAAGGATCGAAAGACATAATTAAAAAAAAAAATACATTTGGAAAGAGAAGAATAATGAACAGAGAGGTCACTGGTTTATGGAAATTCTGAAACCCTGGCAGGCAACATTACAGATTCTAGCACTCCACCACCACAAATGGGGACGTCTGTAACATGAAGCTATGGCTGAGAAGGACAATCCAATTGCAGTCTATACTTTTCTGGCCCAATCAGATCAGGAGTCAACAACTGCCTAGTTTTGACTTCATGGACTGTTGAGTGGGAGTGATAGAACTTTTAGCAAGAGGTGGGGACAGGCTCCTGCATACTCCATAGCTTGTCTAAGACCTAGCAGAAGGTAGAGCTACACAGTGGAAAGATCTCAACAGTTAGGATTGGGTCTCAGCTGACCAGGAACTCCTCCAGCAATGAAATTTGAGTGAGTTGGTCACCTGGATATTTTAAATTGTTGTAGTTCCTGGCAATACAGAACCCAGCTAGATACTGTCTATGTGTCATACCAATGCATATAACTTTAATGTTCACAAAACATTATGTGTTATTAGCTCTGTTTTACAGATGAAAAAAATTGGGGCTCAAATGGATTAACTCTAACTTGACAAAGGTCCATGACAAAGCTGAGAAGCTAGGACTGAAAATTATGTTTCTCCAAATAAAAAAACCCATGCCATTTTCTTTATATCATGCTAGGAGAAGAAAGAAGAGGGGATGGGGAGAATTAGAATTAGGAGGAGCAGAGTGGAGTTCAGAGGAGGTGGGGGGTTGATGCTGTCTTTTGGCTCTGAAGAAATCACTGTGCCAATTTACATTTTAACCCATAGTAAATAAACCCACAATAAATAAGCACACACATTACCTCATCTCCTGATGAGCTCAGCAACACTTGGTGCATCACCTCATTAGCATCTGTATGATTTTATTAGAATTTGTTCATATTTTTGAAAAAAATCTCACAATTTTAGTAAATGTCACTCTTTATTAACCTGGACAGTTTCCTCTTAGCATGTGTAGATTACTTCCATAGGCCTTTGCCCTCATCCTCCTCTATTCCTAATCCATATTTACTTTGAAAATCCTAATCCACAGAGTGAAATGACTGAGGTCAATATCAAACAAAACTGTATTTGATGTGTATGAACATGACTTTGGGCGACTTTGCTTAATAATGATTCAATGTAACTGCAATTTTATTCCATTTGGAATCTCTCTGGGACACAGGTGGCATTTTGCTAAGACTTTTAGCAGCCCAGCCACATGTAGTGCAGTTGATAGTACATACTTTCTGATGGAGGGGTTCAGGGAGACTATTTAATTGTACTTTCCATGGCTTGCTGCTGTGTACAGAAGAGCCAAGTAGGGAAGGTTCACCTTTGCCTCTCTATGGTGCTCATTTGCATATTTAAATATGCCTTGGATGCTCTCCCAGTTGTAGCTTAGTGGCTAATGTTTAAGCACATATTTGCATTTGAAAAAAAAAGTTGTGAAAAGAAGGAAAATATACATTTGATCAAAGAAATGCTAATGAGAATTCAATATAGCTTCAACTTTTCTATTCCTGTTCAAAGTGTTAGCATGACCTCTTAGCTAGACAACTCTCTGTGGTTTGTTCTCAGTTCTGGGGACATCATGTAGGAAGTAACTGAACTCTATGTGTTTTAGAATCTTTAGCAACAGAGTGATCCCTGGGGACTTCACTGATCCAGGTAAGTGAAGACTCCCCTCATGCTGGGCTACACCAACAGACCTACAAGCACTTTTCTGGCTCAACTTCAAAACAGAAGAAGGAGACCGGGAGTCAGGAACAGAGACAACAGTGGTCTAATGGATGGGGGAGCTTACATATCTGAAGCAAGGTCCTGGAGCGACACCCCAGTGTGTATGGCAGCTGGCAGGCAGGACAAGGTAGCAGTCTTCATTGGGGGAAGGGGGAGGGAATTTTAAGGAATTGACCTCAAAGTGGACTCATTAGTTACCAGGGAGATCAGTAGAGGGCACATTCCTCACAGCTCTTTTAATGAGAACAATCACCAGCTGGGGCAACAATGGAGGAAAGTCAGTCACGTGCTTAAGATACAGGTGAAGCAGCACTGTCGGGCAGGAGGTGGACAGAGAGCAAGACAATAGCCATCTTGAGTGGCCTGACCATACACTCCACCCCCTGAATATCATGCATGGCCCTTACAATCTTGGTCTGCCCTTCTTTGACAATATCTCTGGGGTTAGGTATGTAGGGGGCACTGTAACCAGATACCACAAATACAACACAGATAGCAGCAGCCAGAGAGTATCAAGAGTAAGAGACCTTGCACGCTCAGAATAGTCATTTGACAGGATGTGGACAAATTTTGGAGCCAAGTGCACATAAGGTCAATGGAAAGGGAGTCAACAGCAGCAATGCCCTGTTTACTTATAAGGAAGGTAAGGCCACTCCTGGTTTTCACAAACCCACAGCCACCCCCATGGGAAAGGGAAAGCCCAACTTTAAAAGAAAGTCTGGTGGTCAAACCAGGACTCAGCAGACACAGTATAGATGTGTCACCTCATGTTATGTTGAGGGCCATTAAGGGTGAACCCAGTAGGTCCTTTCAAACAAAAACCAGTTAATCCCATGCACTTCTGGACAGAAGTCAGCCTATTCCGCTCCACACGACATACATAGCCCGGGCTGGGGGACTCAACAGGCTGTCAGCTGTACAGTAACGTTTAGCGAGAGGGTCCTTCTGATGTACTAGCATTGAGACCAGAAGATGGTGAGTCTTTTTTCCCCATTGTCAGCAGTCCCCACATAGTCACATTAGGCGGGTCGATTTTTCATGGAACTATAGATGTGCACAACAGCAGCATCTCTCTGTGAGGCCAGTGTTGCCACAAACAGACTTTCTCCGTCAGACAAGGGATGAAATGTAGGACATATAACAGGCACAACACAGGGGAGATGATGACCATTAAGCAAAATACAAGCAGTAACCACATTCTGAGATAATACCACACCTACCTCTGGTTTTTGTCCTAGTCTGCAACACAGTTCAGAAAACTCAACTTTTTAATAAGAACATATCTAAAATCACATCTACAATGACCAATGACTAGTTTTAGTTTGGATGTTTGAACCACAGCTACTCCATTTTGACTTTCAAATGCATTCCCTTCCTCAGTGGCCAAAGCAGATGCACAGTGCAAGTCTGAAAGGCCACAAAACAGACTGCTCTGGTCAGTAAAATTTAAGTAAAACCATGTATAAGCCTGAATGACTTCCCCATAGCCTCAGTACATGCAGATTTCCCCATCAATTCCCCTTTTGATTGCAAATCTTCCAATAGAAAGCACTGATGATCAAAATATACATCCTTTGATGCTGGCGTGTGGGCTCCTACCCCAGGTTCAGATCATGTCCCCTAGTACTAGGTCTCCTTTGTATTTCCCTGGTCATTCATGTTGGGGGGAAATTAATCAGATCTCCTGAACAGGCTCAGAGGTATGTTAATGGGGAAACACTTCACAGGCTATGCATTTTATCATTTATACCCACTGTCACACAAGCATTGTATATGTGCTTTTAGCAGCGGACTTAAAGCAAGCAGTGTCACACTTCACGAGCAGTCATACTCTGTGACAATTTCACTAGGTAATCTTCTTTCCATCCAGAACATCAGGGCAAAAGTACGCCTAACACAACTTCATAAATACAGACCTCAATAAACAGAACTAGAATTGAACATCCACTGAAACATAATATTGTTCTCTCTAAAATTACCTTCATCTCTAACAAATACAGTCAGTCCAAGCATTTCCTGACTGGAAAACTTAATGCTTTAGTCTTCCTTTCCTAAGCAGGCAAAAGTAGGTAAACTGAGACCTGCTCAGCAACTAATGTTCTAATATTTTATTCTATTTGAAATGATCTATGTAGTCAATGAATTCTTTTAATTTAGTTTAGGGACTTCCCTGGTTGCCCAGTGGTTAAAAATCCACCTTGCAATGCAGGGGACAATGGTTCAGTCCCAGGTCTGGGAAGATCTCATGTCCGCCGGGCAAGCTCTGCAACGAGAAGCCACCACAATGAGGAGCTGGGGCACCTCAACTAGAGAAAGCCTGTGCAGCACTGATGGCCCAGCACAGGCATAAATAAATAAATAAAATAAAAATTTTTTTAAAGCTAAAACAACCCAGTTTAGTTTCAAGTTCCCAAAATCTGGACAGACTGTGTTAGACATTCACAAAAGGTAATTATTTCTGTAGAGTTTACCTAAAAGTTCTTATTTTTTCTCCTTTACTCTTAGAGATCATGGAAGATTCAAATTCCAGAGAGCCCAGGTAGACAATTTACATCTCAAAGGCACAAGAGAAGTACCAATTCCTTCTAGAAAGCTAGCTTGCTGCTGCTAAGTCACTTCAGTCGTGTCCAGACTCTGTGCGACCCCATAGACGGCAGCCCACCAGGCTCCGCTGTCCCTGGGATTCTCCAGGCAATAACACTGGCGTGGGTTGCCATTTCCTTCTCCAATGCATAAAAGTGAAAAGTGAAAGTGAAGTCACTCAGTCGTGTCCGACTCTTCGCTACCCCATGGACTGCAGACTACCAGGCTCCTCCATCCATGGGATTTTCCAGGCAAGAGTACTGGAGTGGGGAGAAAGCTAGCTTAACCAATTATAAAAGGTGCACTTTGAAACAACAGCAGAGCTATTAGAGGTCTTTGTTTTCCAGAACTCTTGAGAGCCTCCGTCCAGCAAGCCCCAATCTCCAGGGGGCCCCACAGACCAGCAGACAGCCACCCTGGGATTTCCTCTAACTTGTAGGATCACCCCTACAACTTTGGGGCCCAACGAGGTAGTGGTAGGCCACCCCAGGATTATACCCGCTTAGTATTTCTCGACATCTCGGCGCTCATGGGAGCTTCCTCCCTCTCCTGACCTTTGTTGGGCTGCGCCCCGCAGGCTCCAAGGTCTGCACTTGCTCAGCTTTAAGGCAGAAGAAAGAGCCCGGAGTCAGCGACACAGACATCAATGGTCTAATGGATGGGGGAGCTTACATGTCTGAAGCAAGGTCCTGGAGGACACCCCAGAGTGTGCAGCAGACAGCATGGCGGCAGTCTTCATTCCCCGAGGGAAGGGGAGATGGGCAGTTAAGGGGCAATTGACCTCAGGTGGGCTCATCAGTTACCAGGGAAACCAGAAGAGGGCAGGCCCCTCACCACCCCTTTGATGAGAACAATCTTCAGCTGGGGCCTGGGGCGAGTATGTAGGAAGCTCAGCCCTGTGCATAAGATACAGATAAAACAGGCACTTGTTGGGGGGTGGATGGACAGATAGCAAGAGAACAGTTATCTTGAGTGGCCAGACTATAGAATTTTTATTTATCTGTGGAGGGATCCCTGGGGACTTTGCTGATGGAGGTTTGGCCTTAGTTCATTACTAGTAAAATGAAACCTTAATATATGGCCTCCCCTAGTTCTCCTGTAAGCAGAGTGAGTTTTGACTAAGAAAGAACCCTTATGGGCTGGGAGGGGAGAAGGAAGAGATTTTCTTCCTGTACATTTTGTTACATTATATTTAATGGTATTCATGACCATCGGAGATTAGACAGTTTTGTTTAGATACCAAAAGTTGTGGACTTCATGTCTTTCAAAGGTCAACCACGTGGTGATTTCAGGAGGTGAGACCATATCCTAGACATCAACAGTTCAGTCCCACACATCCTTTCTCACTGATTCTGTGGTAGTCAGTCTGAAAAGATGGCCTCCAAGAACCATGCCTTCTGGAATTCATGCCTTTCTGTGGTCCCCTTGCACAATCAAGAACAATGAATCTGACTTGACTCACTTTAACCAACAGAACGTGGTGAAAATCATGCTGACCCTGAAGAAGGTCTAGTTGCCTTCACTGTTGTACTTCTGGGAAACTGGAACTGCCAGCTAAGAAGTCTAGTACCCAGTTGGAGAGACAACATGGAGAGACCTTGTGGGAGGCACCAGCTGGAGAGCAGAGGCCCTGGACTACATGAGGAGAGAGACAGAGCCATTGCAGCATCTCAGTTTACCCTCCATGTGTGTCCATTTCCATTGGTCCTATAACCACAACTGCTTGAGAGTTCCTAAATGAGCCCAGCAGTAGAACTCCCCAGCTGATCCTGGTCAATTCACAAGAATGATAACAGAAAGTTTATTGTTTCCAATCACTGGCTTTTGGGGTAGTTTGTTACATAACAATAGAGAGCTAAATCAATGCACTTCTCTCAGGTCTCTTTCCCCAGGCCTCTCATTTCCTCTTCTTTCCTTGCACATCATGCTGAGGTGAGAGGTGAGAGACTATTGCACTGGTTCCTACTCCAGCTTGTGGACATTACATATCCTTCTTTGGCCTTCTGCTGCCCACACCCCCAAGAACCATATAGCCTCTGAGTAGCCAGATATAGCACATCAAGTACATAAACTGAGGGTGTGTTTTATGTTTCTTATTAGCTGATTTGGTGACATACTTAGAGATTTGAGAATAAATGCTCTTAAATACAACCTATCGAAGTCCTTCCTGGACCACAGTGATAAACTACAAGTCAAAGATGTTTTGAACAATAAGAAAGGTGGAATGAAAAATGACTACATATATTTTCATTTTACATTAAGACAACCTGAATTTTAAAATGTAATCTCCAACTTGCTTTCAATAATACTAACTACCCTTTATTTATCACCTACTATGTACTATGCCTTCTATATATTACTTCTAACCTGTATTTACAAAGACCCAGCTACATGGCCTTCCTTTTCTTCCTTAAACATACCAAGCTCATTCCTGCCTCCAGGGCTTTGTATTAGTCTGTCCTTTGGACTCAACTGCTGTTAACGCCAGGTCTTTTCCTGGTTGTCCCCTTCTCTTGATTCTAGGTTCAGCCATAATTTTATGTCTTCCAAGCAGCCTTTCATAGCTACTCTATAAATTAACCTCCTCACGTAGTCACTTCCTATCACATCCCCCTAGTTTATATTGTCATTGCATGTGTTACTGTCTGAAATTTTCTCATTGATTCGAAAACTTGCCATATGTGTCACCTTCAAACAGAGTAAGACCCATGGGTCAAGAATACTGTCTCTCTGATTTTTTATTATGTCTCTAGCAACCAGAAAGATGTCTGACATTAATGAGTAAATGAAGCAACTTTCACAATTTACCTTCAGAGAAGGTATTATTGTCTACTTGTATGTCAGATGTGGAATTCAGGGGTAAAAGAGGTCACATAACACGCTCAAGGTCTCTCAACTTAAAGTAAATGACTTGTCTGCTCTTCAGCCTATCCTGCTGTCCCCTCCAGGACTTCCAGGCGGTTAGGTTAGCAAATAAACAACTCTGTCTTAAAGGGGGTCTAGAAAAGACCAGAACAGATAACCCGAGCAGAGTAAACAGCCACTCTCCCCTGCCAGAATCTCAAAACAAGCCCTAGAACATTTCTCTGGTGCATTTCTCCTATACATTTTAAGAGGTAAATGAGGTCTTTAAGGTTTAATTAAATTATTAAACATCATCAGCTCAAATCAATAGGTCTTAGTGGTGTAATGAGCTTACTTAACCAAAAATAACATGTGACCAAGAGTTGAAAAATCAAGTTGTCTTCTGAGACTGAATGTAGACAGAGCGCTTAAGGAGATCAGCTGCCCAAAGCAGATATTGACAAATGGATGGCTGAGGAGTTCTGTTAACACTCATATTCCAGGGAGCCAGAACAAGGCATGGCTATCTTATCGTCCTTAAAGCCGTATGATGTAACAGGAGGCTGAGGGGCATCTGGGAGTCCAGAAAAGGGAAATGTAGTCAGAATTTGTCTGTCTAGTTCTGTGTAAGGAAGAAAATGGCCATGACAGAGACTTTGCCTAAAGCTATATCTCAGAGGTGGAGACAGGTGTATCAAGACATTAAGTTCTTTCTACTAATTTTCCTCTTTATGATTCCACATTGGGCAAAACCAATTTTAGTTATGATTTGACTTTCCTACAAGGTGATAAGAACAGTCTGTCCACTATTAATAATTTTCATTTGCATTGAAGACGGTGTCTTAAACACCCGATCAGCATGAGTCTGTACAAGAGAGCAGGATCTGTCATAGGTCTGTTAATAGATCTTCACTTAGACAACGGGAGATCATATTTTCAGACCCTTAGACATGAAGGCCCACTGAAGTGCTATCCCAGGGGTCCCGCCCTAAGCTGACTCCCTGAATGTGTTGACACTATCATAGAAAAGTTGGGACTGTATGTACATGATCATCCACCAGCACTGGAACAGAGATGCTTGAAACGTTAGAGGAAGAAGAAAATCACTTATGCTGTCTGGGTGAGTGTGGAATGGAGCAGTTAAAGTTCATTTTTGTCTTCCTTTTTCTTTAAAGAGAGAGATTAGAGAGATGGGATGAAAAGGAGGACTCTATGTTGCTAATTCAGCCAAATTCTTTGATGAATCATAAGAAAAAAGTAGGATGTGTTAATATATTTGAGTCAGTAGGACAATTGTTGGGGGTGGGGAAGAGTAAGACATTAAGGGTCAACTTCTATAGGTTAATGTTTCATTGTTATTTTCATTAGTTTAGATGCTCTTTTTCTTTTAATGTCTGTAACAGTTTTGGGAGCGACTGCATCCACCCACTCTTGATTTGGACATTTCCTCCCTGGGTGTGACCTAATACAGTAGTAACTGCAGTTTTATACAGATGCTGAAAATATAACTATGCATCATTAAGAAGTAGCAATACTTACCATTGGTATAGGAATGTCTGTGATACACCAGAAATTAGGTTTTCATTTTAATGCCCTTGGCCTCTTGAAAAGGAAATGTTTTACAAATTAAAAAAAAAAATTCTACATTACTTCAGCAATTTTCCCACCTCCCATAGTGCTGTAGGCATGAAACCTCATGTCCAAAAAATGTGATTGCTTTTCTGGTTTTCTTGTCACAAGTCTTTTGCCCAGCAAAGAAGGTTTATTTTCAGTTTCCACATTTTTTCTTAATCATAAGTTTATAGACTACTATATAGCTCAGGGAACTCTACTCAACGCTCTGTGGGGACCTAAATGGGAAGGAATCAAAAAAGAGGGGATATATGTATACATATAGCTGATTCACTCTGCTGTACAGTAGAAATTAACTCAACATCGTAAATCAAGTATACTCCAATAAAACTTAATTAAAAAACATCAAAAAATAAATTCATTATTTAACTCCTTAAAAAAGTTCTTAGAAGTTTCTGAAAACCACTTACTGGATGATACTTATAAGAGCATGTATGAAAATCTACACATCTAGGATTATTGTCTTCTTTAATGATCCAGCCTCTTACTTTAATCTTCAAGAGACATTTTCAGCTTTGGAAATACTTCTTGGTTTCCAAACCACCTCACAATCACATTTATAGATTTCAAAGAGGGGCATTTAACTAAATACAGGTACGTGATAAGGAGATATATATTTATGTGTGTGTGTGTGTGTGTGTGTATCTTCTGAGACTGAAAGTTTATGTGTGTGTATATATATGTATATATATATAAGTACACCATTTCTGTTTTTTGTAAATATGTTCTTTCTAATAAACCTTGCAACTTTTTTAGCCCAAGACATACATTCCCTAATAGCCAGGTACATAGAGAACTTTTTATAAATGGAAGAATTTTCTTTATGTATTAGCTTTGATGTCATAAACATGTAATAAGGAGCATGGTGTGCCATTAAATTGTCTTATTGTTCTTAATTTTAGAAAATAAATATAACTTTAAACTGAAGAATGAAGAATAAAAGTTTTCCTAAAATCAAAACACTCTTTATATTTTTTATATATATATTCTTGCATCGAATGGCAAACCGCATTTATATAATTATTTTTAGCATTATACTCACAAAAATGGATCTTGCTATGGTTTTCAAGATCTACTGGCGTTGATTAAAAGAAGTTTGCATACTCAACTTAGTCACATTGCTTTATTTCTGTTGTTGTTGGTGGTGGTATTGTTCAGTTCACAAAGAAGGTACTTCAAGTCATCATATCCTTGCATTTAACCAAGTGAAAGAGTCATCTTGAAAGAAAACATTTTACAAACTAGACACATACCCTGTTTATTTTCTCCGAAAAATGCACTCCATAAAGCAAGTCCATTTTTTAAACTTTTCCCAATATTATACAAAAATATTCTTATGCAAGTAATAAATGTATCTTTAAACATCCAACTTTTTTGAAATTTAAAGCAGTCACACCAAAAGTTATCATTGTTAATTTTTAATCTAAACATAGAACACCTTGTGCTTATAAACTGCTGTTAACATGTGCTCATATACTCTTTACATGGATCTGGCAGATATACTCTGCTGTTATCCACTAAACTATGTAAAAAAGTATAATCAGTGCAGAACTTGCCTATTTTTAAACAATGTTCTTTAACCATCCTCATATATGTTTGTTATATATAATTTCTTTTTGGAAAAAATTTTAAGGCAAGTGCAATCAAAATTACAAAATCACTATTTCTATTGCTAACATATGCAGCATTCATAGTGAGTGAGTGATCTCCTTCCTTTGTAAAAATGAAAGTACAAAATGCTAAGTAGGTTATACTTGCTAGAGCTGATTATGTAGTCTTACCTATTAAGTCATAAAGTCTTTAGAGATAACACAAAAGCATACATCTTTAAAGATCTTTCAAGATATCAACACAAATGCTATACCAGCAGCAATCTGCTATCCCCTTTCTGTAATTTGTTGTTGCAGGTCCAGTTTTCTCATGAAAATACACAGCAAGTTATTCAGATGCCCATTTTGAAGATGACTATGACTACAAGGTCACCTTGAGGCAAAGGATACTTAAGGTTCAGTACTCATAAAATCCTCGGTTGTAAGTTCACTTAATTCTATTGTGTTTCTATTTCACTTCGGTGATGGCCTGGATTCTGTAAAGTAAGAGAAAACTTAAAAAAAAAAAAGAAAAAGAAAGAAAGAAAGAAACTTACCAGTAACTGTATCTCTAAAGTTAGATTTTGCTGAGGACATGTTATTTGCTCGGGACATAATTTAAATGGAATCTGAAAAAATAAGTTATTTCACAGCCCTGGAAAAATAAAATCGACTGAAAGATAGGAAATTCATGGTAATAACTTTGGGGTTTTCATAGACTTTTCTTATGATAGTTGCTGACTGCAATGCCTTCCCTTGTTTTTATAAATAAATAATTCAGGGCTACCATGTAATGGAAAAAGTAGGAAATGGAAACAATCACAGAATTTTTATGGGAAAACAAGAATGAGCTGACCCTCTCCTTTAGGATAAAATGCATGTTCTTAGAGAAAAGTGAGTTGAACAGAAATGTGGGTATTTATTTTTAGCCTGTGCCAAAATGATTCACTGGGTCATTTCCTGATGGAGTGCATTATCTTGGTAATTCTTATAACTCTTTATCTAATGTAGCCCATATATTGATTAAGGTTATTTAAATGTAATGCCAGTGTGCATTTTCGATTAGATCACACATACCTTACACATGCACGCACACTAAATACTTCATGTTGTCCAAGTTGACTGTTTTGAACTATTGTTGTCCAGAATGCTTTCTAAAAAGAAATCCAGCTTAATTGGCATATTGTCTCTTTCAGTTCAGTGTAGAAATAAAAAAGGCTATATTGCGCTCAATAAAATTCTACTGTTGAGTATGATTTTTTGGGTGTTCTAGTGTTATAAAACTCAAGATAGTAAGTGGGCCTACAGTGGCTGTGGAAGTCACTAGCACATGAAAAGTGGGAAAACTGAAACCATTTCTCTAGGAACTCTTTGATGTGGCCACTCCACAAAGAATATATAAGGATATTTTCTTTTAACTAACAGAAGCCGTGTCCTTGAAATTTGCACTTCAGATGAGTGACATGATTTGTTTGTGAGACTCAGACATCAAACAGGACATTTCTTCTTAAGAAACAGAAGCTGGCAACCTCATCACTGATACTCATTCCTGGCATAACACAGAACATAAAGACCAATGCTAGCCTAGTGAGATAAATCTATGTGGCTAGAAATATATTGTTAGAATAAGTGATTGAGGTGTGAAATACAGAACCAACCGGTTTGTCATTGTTGTGTAGGTTGTCATTTTTCTGAAATGATGAGAGATGATGCATTTAGTGGATCATCTCACATAGAATTAACTAAATTTATTGTCACTGAACCAATATAGTCTTGAACTGTATGTCATTCACTGATATAGGGTTCCCCAAATTACGTGCTCATAAACATTTCCTGGAATTTAATTGTTTTGGAGTGTGAGACAGTAATTTATGCTTTTAAGAAATGCTACAAGCAATTCTTATGCTAAAGGACGTTTGGGAAAGTCTTCATTAGAGCTTATCTTTCTATGAATTCATTGTTAATGTGAGGAAAATAATTGTTAATTAAGTCTAAAAAATTTAGCACATTTTATATTGATGTATTTATTTTCACAACCAACATCTTTGGTATCCCTGTATATTCTTGCTACTTTTTTCTTCCTTAACAGAAAGAGAAGTAACAATAGATCTGTATTTTCTTAGAAGGGAGGTGTTTTTATTTAATGCTTAACTATTAATTATTTTTCTTCTACAATGGTACAATTACTTTTTTGAAGTCATATATTTCATGACAAAGTTGCTTGTCTTGACTAGTTTTTTGTGTGTGTCCTTTTTGAGAAATTCTCATATAAACTGTTATTGTCTATATCGTTCGGCTTTTCTCAGGGCTTCATTGTGAGTTCTGGTGAACAAACTGGGAGGAATTATTAAAAGCAAGACCCAGTTTATGGTGACGTTCATCCACTGCAAACTTTAATTTTGTATTCGAAAGAGTAACACCAGTTGTAATGATAGAAACAATAAACCCTACACCCTGTGTTTCTCAAAGAGGGGAGGTCCTTGGGCCACCACGTTAGAATTACCTGTGGAGCTTGTTAAGTAACAGATTCTGAACCCCACTCCAGTATCATAGGCATTCAATCTGAATTTCCATTTTTAACTAACTCCCCAGGCAACTGTTCTGATGTCTAAAATTTGAGACTCATCTGTTTGGCTCCTATAGTTTTCAACTGTTGGTTATCTTATAGAATCACCCGGAGGGTGTTAAACAAACAAAGCAATGGACTAACAATAGGGACAAACTGGATTAATTTTATCTGAAATCTCTGGGACCTTGGGATGTTTTAAATTTCCCTGGTGCACCGAGGTCTTAGAATTATTACTAGCAGACCCATTAGAAGGAGGCTATGAAAGAACCATCCCACTCCTCACCAAACCTTTATATCACAGTATCAAGCACGCCAAAATCCTAATTTCTATTCATATTAGAACATTTAGCAATAATTTTCCCATTTTATTGAGGAAAAGCATGCTGAGGCCACTGAGGGAAGGATTTGCATTCCGCGCTTGGTCTTCCTTTGAAGTTCATAGTTGTGTAAACAGTTCTTTATTTGCCAAAGACAATCGAACTGAGATACTTCATTGTTTAATGTAAACCAGCTACTGATTTTCATAGTTTTATAGTTCTGTTTGTCATACATATGGGCTTTTGACATGTTATTCTGCTCTCTGATTTTGAGGGTGTTCTTTTTTATTTCCCAGAAGTTGGAAATTGGACTGCCTTAGTTTTTCCATAATCCAGTCATTCATAAACCATTTTGATGACCTTTCCTAGACTATTATTTACCTATGTTTTTGTTTAATCATTTACTATATATTATTCTATCTGAAACAGTATCCACAAAGTCATTTGATCTACTACTTGTTTTTTTTTTAAATTTTAACACATTTTAAATCAAATACATAACTATTCAAATGAAAACTTCCCTCTGTGTACCATCTCAAACCAACATATCACTGGAATAAAAATCCCTAATTTGGGCAAACAACTGGCTAAAGTATTCATCAAATTTAGATATTCTTTATTCTTCAGAGTTTCACCCCACCCTCCTCCATACACATCAGTACTACTGGGCATTAAACAGTGACTGAAAATGTAAGCTTAATCAACGAATTTGCTTGCATTACTCTTACAGGCCTACATACATGATAAAAATCCCACAGCAGTAAGTGATTGGGTTACTACTATTTTAATTTTCTGAATATTTGCCTCATTGTATGTTTCTATTTTTCCAGTAGATGAGGATCTATATCAGTTAGGAGTCTTCTAGAAATAAGAAAGATGTTTCATGAGTATCAGTCTTTTAACCAGTTGTTAATAATATGAGTGTAATTGAAAGCTTCTGAGAATTTATGTGTGTGTGTGTATGTGTGTGTGTGATGTGCACACATAGTCCCAAATGTTCTTCAGCTATAGAGTTCTTTCCTGGTATTTTTAATAATAGGTCAGGTCCTATGACTCACAATTTAAAATATAATATATAAAATATACACTGAGTCATAACTCATACAACATTTTACTTTTTCAGTAGAAGTTATTTTTTTCACACTGAAAAATCCTATTGAGGTAGAAATGACTTTATGAAATTTTAAATTTATCAATTACTTTGACATTCAATCTGAAATAATCTTAAGTTTTAAAAAATATTACTTTCCATTTTTCATAATAATTTATCTCTGCTTCATTTTTAATAAGTGCTTCTTAAAAGGCTGTGCTAAGACATGAATTTTGCTAAAACAGCCCATTTATTCTAAAAGGTTTATGGTTATTCACTTGTTATCCTTGTGATGGAACGATTTACCACTTTCCCCCTCCCCCAAATAAATAAATAACAATTTTATTTATCTTTAACATAAAATGAAAAAGGCAAAAATATTTCCTTTTAGGAGTAAGTATGCATAACAACTAGGTGGAAACTGAGTGGAAAAAAAAAAACCAAACACTGATTAAAGATGTTGATCATTTTAAAATATTACCTGAGGGGACTTTATTTTAAGGTCCTTACGTTCGCGCATGCTCAGTCGCTAAGTCGTCTCTGACTCTTTGTGATCCCATGGACTGTAGCCCACCAGGCTCTTCTGTCCATGCTATTTTTCTAGGCAAGAATACTGGAGTGGGTTGCCATTTCCTCCTCCAGGGGGTTTTCCTGACCCAGGGATCGAACCCATGACTCCCGTGTCTCCTGCTTTGGCAGGCAGGTTCTTTACCACTGAGCCACCTGGGAAGCCCATCCTTATGTGAGTGGTACCTTAAAAAGAAAGGAATAAAATACCTGGGGATCAAGAAGTAAGGGAAAGAAACAGCAAAGAAGATTTACATGTTATCATCCCTTTCATTTCTGTTCCTCAAAGGATTGTATGAAATAGTTGAAAGGAAAATGCAGAATTTAACCTTGAAAAGATCATTAACATGATAATGACTTTTAAGAGATTGAATTTGTGACTCAAATTTCTCAAAAATCGAGAAGTGAAGAAAACAAAGAAGGATTGTAAGTGAACTTGACTTTTTAACAAAGTTTTTCTTTTTGTTCAGCCAGTTGGCCATTTCTTAAGTCCCTTTCTCCATAATCTTAATATGAATTATGTCTAAGAATTATAAGCTTATATAGACATAAACAGAGAGGGAAAGAGAAATATAACAAGAGTTGTCAAATTAACGAAGGTACTTACATAGGTTCCAACAACACATTATTTAATTTATTTTCATCTATGATCAGGTAGAAACCAGAAGAAACATATGTAGCTTAATAAATAATTTAATTTCTTGAATTTCTATGTAACATATAAATTTATTTTTACAGGATATATAGAGAGCATACTCATAGAGAGCAACAGACTTATGAAACAACTATAAAACACAAATTATAATTCAAGTTTAAAATTTCTCATTTTTACACTTGTATTTGTCTATTGTCCTATTGCTAGTCAAAGCAAAACCAAATATATAATTGTAAGTATTCTAAGAAAAAAAGGAGCGCCTCCATCACCTACGCATGTTACATACATTCTAGATTGTACAAAATCAAAGAGGGTAGGCAAAACTAAAGGGAAACACTATGGAAAATGCACTTTTTACTGACTGTTGAACATATCTGAAAGTATCTGAGTTTAAAATTTGATTTGAACACCAGCAGAGGAAAATGACCAAATTCATTTTCCTATTTGGGTTCTCTCAAACTCTGAAACTGTAAAAGTTTTTACAATTTAATAGCAGATTATATGAACATATCTCCACTACTTCAGTGGAAAAAACACACTAAGGATTCTAGCTACCAGGAGCATATGTTGTGAGGAATATGGACAACTGTCCACATATACTAACAGAAAGATGTCTTCATCCCAGTTGAGAATTAACCTAAAACACTCACATCCAATCTCCCCAAATTTAGTCTCTCATTGACTAGTAAGGATAGATCCAAATTACTTTGCCACATGTTCATGCACTATGTAATATGTCATTTTACATTAAATCTTTTTTTTTTTTTAATGACCAGCATGCCCTTTGAAACTTAAGGTTATCTGGACTATGAAGACTGAAATTTACACAACATCAATATTACATGTAAGAGTCTCAAGTTCATGTGCAGTTCTTCAATTTCTACTCATTTAGTAGTGGAGGAAATATACTGTAATGACTTGCCTTTGTTAGGAAGAGAAGATTTTTCAGGCTGTGGACGCTGGGGGATGTATTGTGAAGGTAGTTAACGTAGTGAATGGTAGAAACACAACCGTGCCTTACTTATTTCAGTGAACAATTCAGAAACCTGAGTTTGTCAGTGGACTCAGAGACTTTAGAGGGGCACTTCCTAAAGGGCAAAAGGAAATTTGTCTTTTTATGTCTTTTTATTTGTAGAGATGTTTTGTGTTCTGGAAGGAAGAAATGATACTTGATGGAAAAATCAGAGCTGAGTTCTTTCTTTTCAGTCTGGGCATTTTCTATACATGTGACTGAAGTTTGATGATGACAAAACAGAGAAGATTAGGATTAACTAGTCATCATCATCACCATCATCGTCCTCCCCTTTACTCACACTGAGTCAGGTCTTACAGTTCCTTGTGGCAGTATCTTAATTAACATAGCACCAACTTTCATCTTGCTGCCCACCAGGAGCAAAAAGTAAAACTTGAAATTACCACCATGTCAGTTCATTCTCAAAATTCTTCATATTGCCCCAAAGTTATATCATAAATCCTGAAACTGGCATAAACTCAGTTGCTGAAAACCAAGTACATAACCAACTCTAAATCTTAGCATAAGAAAACCTGGTCCCTTTGGAAAAACATGTCAAATGGTTGTTTCTTCTACTCCTGCCCTAAGTTATTTCTTCTTAATTTTGTTGTAGGAAAACAATTAAATCAACCCAGAAAAAAGTTTAATGACATAAGGCATCATGTCAAATTGCATGATTTCACATTCCCTACCCCTCAGTTATCTTTTGAGTAAATTAAGAAATGAATAAACTATCAACTTTCATTTATTTGGGTGTGAATTACTTGGTCATCTAAGTTTTGCCTCACTATAAACCAAGTCTCCCACAAAGTTGGGTCATGTTGGAATTGCCTCTGTTTGTTTAAATAATAATCATTCCCTGAATTTTCACGAATGAAGGTAAGAAATAGTAGCCATAACAGTGTCTGCAAGATACGTGGTTTATCTCAATGTCAGTTTCTGAGGATACGCTTTATATCCAAATATCATAGCTTTTTAGGTGATGGATGTCTTTGAAGACTCACATCCCAGAAAACACAGTTTTGTACATTTTCACAATTCTGTCTGGAATTTCAAGTGTTTCCTTACTTCCTTTAATCAGTCTTACATACTTAAGGTGTCCTTAAACCCACGTTTAAGGTCTATTGTTAAGGACAATGCAAATTTGACTGTTGGTTGCTTTCTTTGTTCAGAATAATAAAGTGGGAGGTGTTAGTGATAAGGCAAGGAATAGCTCTGCTTCCATTGACAAGTTACTCCTTTTAGGGAACTCAGTTGCATCATCATCTCTTTGTAATAACTGTATAGGTTGTTAAAAAATTCTTTAGTAATAGGGAATATGTGTCTGTAGATAGAATTTCTAACCCATTTAATAATGGGAATAATGATCAAGCAAGTTCAGATCAGAAACAGTAAGGGATTTTCTGCTTCTGTGTCTCTATGTTCTCTTAGTTCCAGTCTGTCATTTTACTTGCATGGTATCAGTGATCTTTGAATTTCACTAAGCTTTCTTCTGGGACTAATGATATAAACTTAAACTAAATTAAAACAAGAAAGAAATTAAGCACAAGATGAAAAATACTTCTTACAAAAAGGAGAACTAGAGCATCCAGAACCTGAAAAAAATTTACAAATATACGAATGAATGTTTTCTTAGAAATGATGATCTTAATTTACTTAAGTGGTACCTGTCAAAGTTAATGACCATTCTAGGATAAACAAAACTTACTTGGCGTTTAGGGTCAGCTCTCAGTTAACATCTGTTCTTGTTATAAAATGCTAAATAGTAATGAAATAAGGAAGGAAGAAGTATTTAGGTATTTAAGTCAACAGGGTTCAAATGCATATACTGTGAAGAAAGTAATCAACACAGAATGGTTGACTGAAACAATCAGGGGTTTAGCTATAGAAACAGAGTAGGTTCAGGTGTCTTAGGTCATTGTGTCTCGGATTTATTTCATATACTTGATCTTAAATCAGCTGGCTGCATGAGACACAAAATCCTTCTCTGCCCACAGAAGACCTAAGGAACGGATTACAAATTAAATAATCAAAGATTTGAGCACCAGTATAAAGGGTAGGACGCTCATAGGCAGCAAGTAGAGGTTACATTAAAAAACCAGGTGGACTTAGGAATCCATAACATGTCACTTGTGGTCTGAGTAGCAAATGATGAAAAACAGGCAATACCAAATATCACACATATCCAAGTTCAGATGTCCATTATCTCCCTCAGCTTGGCTAACAAATTCACACTTTCAACTGTGTTTTTACAACTAGAATATTCTTATCCCCCACAGCCCCCACAGAAAAAAGAGAAGGATGAAACCTAAGCACTAGGGAAAATACATTTTTTTCTCTCTTTATTGTGAATTCTAACATAACTTTTGTTAAACATAGAGCACGTGAACACATGACAGTTTCTTTCATTTGTTCTCACATGTAGCTGATAGAGGAATACTCGGGAGGAATGTTTCTAAAGCCATAGAGAACTTCTTCTTCCATTGATTTTCTAGAAATATGACAAAGCATTAGAGGAAAAAGAAAAGCGTTTTTTAAGTTGTGAGAATATCAAATATTACCCATCAACCCCTGAATCATGCTATTCAAAGTGCTTAAATCTACACTAAAAATAGAACAAAAAATGTACTCCCAATGCAGCTAAATTAACACCTATGGATGCCTAAAATATGACTGTGGTCTGAATACTTCCTCTACTTTTATTCCACACTTCCATCGTGCACTTAAAAAAATTAAAAAAATAAAAAAACAAAGAAAGAAATAAACCAGGCCATTGCCATGTTTATAGTTTTCTGAGCACTGGGGGAATCTGGAATCCAGTCCAGTGACGTCACTGCCACCAGTCCCTGACAGGTGTCCATAGTATAAACAATGGCCTTCTTGAATTCTGAAAACAACCCAATGTGCAAAGCTGACCTTAAAGTTTATGTGTCCTTGCAGCTTCAGTTCTGGTTTGTGAAAATGTAACACAGGTCCAAGGGGAGCACGGGAATAAAAAGAACAGATTGTGGACAAGGACCCAGGCAAGTTGTCAGGGAAATAAGCATTTTTTTTTTTAGCAAATAAAAATTAATGCACATCCTAAAGCTCCTTTACCTTGTCACACAAACATGAGATATTCGCAGCTTTACAAAATTCTTATAATCATCTCTCACACATTTGCAATTCAATTTTACCCTCACCAATGAACTCTACTGAAGTTTACATTTTTGTGTGTGTGGCCAACTCATACCTTAGTATTGTGACCAAAACTGTAGAATTGTTTTCTCATTATATGGTGGTAGGAATAAACCAAACATACAATAGTCACTACACAAGCCCACGGACGATGGCTGGAATGGAAGTTCCTACACTGAATCACTAAAGTAATGCATAAGTTCTATTATCAGTGTTTTCATCACATCGATTTTTTTAAAAACTAAAAGCTACTTAGGTAATATTTCCCTTTAGCAATTTTGCCCTCTGCAAGTTCCTTTAGGATTGATTTTGTATCATTTTCAACATGAATATGTATTAGCTACTTATGTCATTGATTTCAAACATAAAGCTAAATGGTAAGAGATGTATTTCCTGGGAGCATCAGCTTCCTGATTCTGACAGAATTATACAGTTAAAATAAAACTAATTTTTTATACAGTAAAATTATTTTAAATACTTTCTCATCTAGTTTAAAAACTATTTTGTGTAAATAATGTTTATTTTGAAAATACTGATTTCTGTTGGTAATCATATGTTTGACCTCCTGAGTTCTTATATAAACACTTTGAGATTAATAAGTGTTGCTTATGTTCACAAACTGAAACCAAACACTTGATTCTGATTATAGCACTGAAAATTAAATACAGTGAAGTAACATTTAAATACAAGGGGACCCCATAATAAGTTTCACAGATTTGCACTGACTCTTTAGAAAATAACATTTTCTATAATACAAGGTGACAAAACATATTTGATGACACATCCTGTCCTTCCCTTTGGTTTGGAAGCCTTCAATGTAAATTTCATTTTGACTTGTGTTGATTCACCCTTTTGAGTTAACTTGCCTGGCATTTGCACATAATCTCATTTGCAGAAAATCATAGAGGGAAAAGAGGAAGTAGAATAGTAAACAAAAACAGCCACGAACACATTCATGCCTTTCCAGGAAGTGATCAAATATAGGGCTTGATTTTTTTGTTTTGTTTTTTTTGTTTGTTTGTTTTTTTTTGTGTTTTTTTTTGTTTTTGTTTCTTTTGTTTTGTTCTGTGTTTTTATATATATATATATATATATATTTATATAAGGGTACATCAACTCATTTAAAAAACGGAAACAGCACACTCTCCCCCATTTTCATGCCCTTGATCTTCTCTTCTTAGCACTCTGTAGTGGTCACTGTCAAGTGACTAGCACACTTTTGGGTCTGGAGTGTATTCTGACGAGCAGTGAATTAAATGTTAAGACAGTTGGACCCCACCCCCCTACCCCTTCTCAGAGTTTACACGTCATGCCGCCATTAGAAGGGTAGAGGTGGGGAGTGAGGTGGGACAAGGAAGAGATTCAGGGCTCTGACTGGTGGGGCCCTCCTATGAGCAAGTGTTCTCATTATTTTTTTTTTTTCCCGAGTGGCAATGCTGGCATTCGTTGCACTGCTTTCTGAAGGCCCACATGGCCCTGCTGATCCTAGGTAGAACCCAAGAGAGGATCCGGTGCTCCTTGTCCCATCGGATAGATTTGTCCAAGCACCCCAAGGAAATGTTAAAAGCAAAACAAAAATCAAGGAAAGGAAATAAAAACCCATTCTAAAACTAAACTAATGAAGCAAAAAAGGGTTTTCTGTCTATACATAAGTCTCTTCTTTAAAAAAAGGTAAATTTACAAATTCCAATGACATATAAAACAAAGTCAAAAAATGTAATGGTAAGAGACATGGTAAAACAGGAAGACACTGATGCTACAAAGAAATTGCAAAAAACATATGTACAAGACCCTGTTTTTCCTCATGTTCTAGAGATTGTAATGCATGTTTTTGTTTTTTTTTTTGTTTTGTTTTGTTTTTTTTAAACAGCAGCAGTCGAGGATTTAGTTCCAGGCACTGGACTGCAGACTCTACTCAAACTCCCAGGGACGGGGTGTCCCTTGCTTTTCTGTCACCAGATCACACTGGATATACTGGTCTCCCGTGGCAACAGCGGCAGGATGGCACTGTTTGTGTGGGCCTCGTCTGGATTCTGCTCCCTGCTCGATTTTGTCTGTGGCCGCTGCCCGTTGATGAGTGTCATAGGGATGTTACAATAGGTATGCTGATTGCCTATGGAGGTAAGAGGCAGGGTGCCAGTAGGAGGTACGTCATACTCGTAGCTTCGGTAGTAGTGTTTCTGACGCATTTGTGAATGGTAAGTGTTATGAAAGGTGGATCGGAGATCTGGATGGGCAGTGGCTAGAGCTGTGGAGGTGGCGGCAGCCATGGAGATGGCTGAGACAGTCTGCAGCTCCCCAAAAGGCCCCTGCTCACTAACATCTAAAGCCTGCTCATGTGTAATGGGTTCTATCCTCTTAAAAGGCATTTCGTATTGTAAACGTTTCCAGAACTTAGAGTTCAACTTGTTGCATTTTGGTCCATGCCACTTAATAACGGTCAGGAGCTTGATGGTGTGCTTGAGGGCCTCCACCTCCTGGTAGTTCATAATTCCTCGTAGCTCACTGCACTCAATGAGTATCACTTTAATTTCTCCAGTCACAAGCATGTTTCGAAGTCTGGTCTCCAGCTCAAAGATGCTCCAGCCTCTTCTGACTACGTAATTGGGGGTCATGACAATAATCAGCCGCTTGCTCTGATCTACACACCTTGCCACATCTTCAATGTATGCTACAACAGAGAAAAGGGTTTATCAGAATAAGTAAATTGAACATTTGGTCCAGAAAGCCCCAATGGATTCTCTTTCACACATGAAAATGAGAATTGTTGGTTGTTAGGTAAACCTTGAGAAGATGAAAATAGCCAATGATCACTTAGAAAAGAGGATGGGGCTTTTGCTTCTCTTAGTGATAGAAATATTTTCCCAGGTACAAATCTCTCATTTGGTTTTTTTAAATGTCAAGGCTCATAACATGAGACGCTTTATAGAAGAGTGGAAGTGGCTTCCTCAGGGGTATCAAAACTTATTTTTCATTTGAACATATCATGCCATTTCTTGAGAAACTGACAGATGTAGAAGAAGCAAAAGTTAAAATTTTACCCAAAAATGATGACTACACAGACAGTTAGAAGGATACTCACACTCTTAAATGAAAACATTAACTTACTTCCAGTTGGGATTAAATCTCTATCTGGTATAAACAACTTATATCCATAATGCTTTTCAAGCATATCAGGCAGGATTTCAAGAGCAAAGCGTTCTTCTTCCCCAGTCTCTTGATTCCACTGGTCAGGATCCACTTTGGTATATGATAAGTATGCATCGTAATCTTTATTATCTGTCAAGAACATTACAGAGTAAAGCTGAAGTCACTACTCTACAAAGAAAGCAATAGGACATGAGAACAATCACCTTATTTCATAAGTATCTCCAAATGTCCCACTTCTCGGAGACCAGAGGAAGAAGTTTTTATTAATTTTCATTAATAATTCAATAATGCCAAGTATCGTGGAATGAATTTGGGGGTATAAAGGAGTTACATTTTGTTGTTATTAAGACAGTAGGAGAAAAATTAATGAAAACAGCAATGAAATGTTAACATTAAACATTTTTGATGCATAGATCATAGAGAATTTTGACAGCTTATAATAGCCACATATTTGGATAATATGTTCTTATTCTATGTAATTGTACATTTCACCTAATCCTTCTTTTGATGATTTTACCCTGTTGAAAAAAAAAAGAAAGAAAATTGAAATTGGCTTGGCTGGCTTGAGGAATGGTTTTTAGGTTGTGTGCTGTGTGGTTTTAGGTCGTGCTGATTTTCTTTTGGGGAAAAGATAAAACAAAATTTGGAATAATTAATTTTTCTTTGGGAGCTGGTTCTTAGAGTTCAGTATTAAGACTATTAATATGCTGAATTATTATAGAAAAACATATTGTTTTCCTGATCCTCACTTATCTTACATGTAAATTACTGCCTAATTTTATTTCATGTTAATCAGTTTGACTGAAAGAATCAAAAAGTATAATACAAATGAATTAAACTTAGTTCCAAAATTTGATTTCTTTCTTCATTCTTCTCGCTTTTTACATGAGAACCCTTCAAATATTTGATGACTACTATTGTGCGTTATCTTTATCTTAGCATAAACATCCCAAAATTCTCATTTGTTGTTTCTTAGAACAAGAAGTCATTGATCTTCTGCAAAATCTCATCTGTCAATTTCCTTTTCATAGTGTGATATCAGGATTCATAATTCACTTCAATTCTAAATACTATCAGTAGGCTATATCTGTCAATATCAATATGCTTAGGTCTTTTTTGTGCTTCCTTGATGATTGTCATTGATTTCTTTTGATTATTAGATTTGATTATTATTAGATCAAGTTGAGTTGAAACACTCATATTTCAGAACAAAAGGATGTTGGCATTTGGTGTAGAAAATTTAAAATATTTGGGGTATAAAATATCAAAGATAGAGGGGCATCCATGACTTGCTCTGGGTGGCTCTGGGACACTCCTTTTGACTTCAAAGACACTAAAATTCACTTCTGAAGGTACATATGTATGTTCATTTAGTAGTCTGATAATCCTGAACTACCTATAAGTCATTCTATAGCTTATTATGGAAAACTCAGAGAACTGTTTACTTCACTTAAAGTTAACACAGGCATATAAGAAACTAGCAACTCTACTACAGGATCCCTGGGAAAATAAAAACCTTTAGCTATGGAAAATTTTTTTAAAGCAACTTTCAGGTAATAAAAAAAAAGTAATCATCCCAATCATGTCATATTTTGGTATTTGGCATTTTCTTTATTCTTTAAGCAGGATATAATTGTACACAGTAATTCAATTTTCACAAAAATGATAATTATATTTATTATACCATGTCTATGCAGATATGCCAGTGGTCTATAGTGGTACCACTTTGTTGACGTAAATACTTGAGTAAGAAATAATAGAAAATAGCACATAATAAAGCTACAATACCAGTTAATATTCAATTAAAATATCCATTTATTAGATAATCACATGCCATATCTATGAGATAAAGTCTTCCTACAATATGACCTACAATATGGGTCAGTAACTTCCAGTCTAGTAGAAGACATAGACAAGTCCACAATCTATTTCCAGAGGATAAATATGTTGCAAAGAATAGTACAAGCGTCATGGGCCAATGGGAGGACTCTTTAAACTAGACTGAAGATTGCAGAATGATTTCATGCATATACTATTATTTTTCTGGGATTATTTCTCTTCTAATTTTTTACAAAGTACTATAAAATACTGAAGTTTGCCCAATCTGGGATGGGTAATGACTAGATCCTCATTCTTTACCTTTTGTCTTGTATAGGCTCAAAAGTATTTGAAAACCAGATCAATATGAACACCAAAGAGAACAGAGCACTTATGACCACATGTAAACAACTGGTCCACCAATATTAGTAAGTTCCAGATGGATGTCACTTTTGCTTACATGACACTGTTTCTGGTTCTCCTGCCTCATCCATGGACATCTCTCTTCCAATTCATAAATGCTGTTGTTTCTTAAGATGTTTTCGGTGGCCCGTTTCATTTGTCTCTCAGCCTACGATCCCTTACAAATCTCTTTTTCTCCCATTACATCGACAGCCACGTCTATGTAGATGTCTCCCTAACTTAGATGTCCAATCTTGTCTTCTTTCTCATGAACCTGTAACCTGGACATTCAACATGTTCACAACCAAACAAACTTTCCATCTCAAGCTTTGTTCTTCATGTTTTATTACACTTAAATTTAGTAACATAAGAATCTCACGTCTATAGTCTCTAAATGTCAAATGCATGTTTCATTTATCTCTTTTCCTTACCAATAATCTCACAGCCATTCACTGGTAAAAATCCTTTGGATTGTTTCCATCCAGGGTGAGGTCCTACTCTCTCCTCAGCTGCTATAATTATATTTTATTGGGTCTTTCCTCTCTGTTTCCTTATTCTTCTGGCCCATTCCACATAGAATCAGAAAATTTATTTTTTTAAACCTCACAACTGATTACATTTATGGGAGCTTGAGAAATACTTATGGCTACTCATTGTCAAAAAGCCAGCAGCTATCTCTGCCTTTGGTTTCCTTTCAATTTGAGTCTGATATCTTCGAGTTGAAGGTGATCTCTTTTACCACATATTATATTATTGTGCTCACATCTTATCTTCTTTCTTTGACCACAAGATCCTTGATTCAGATATATGACTAGGGATTAGTAGATGCTCAAACATATCTGTTGATTAAATGAATGAATGGCCTCTCGTTTGGGTATCACGTGACATATATCTATGGCTAATGGAGAGATTTTCTCAAGATTTGGGCCATTTCCTAGGAGAGATGGCTTTGGTGATACATACTTCAAGTTGCCTGGACTCCTCAAGTAATTACTAAGAGTGACAGGGTCAAAGTTTAGCAAAGTTTCTTTGGAATAATCTTGAACTGTATTTTCTCACTGTGACTCATTGAAGGCTCAGAGTCCTTGTAAGCTTCTCTGAGAAAGTGGTTTTCATACTTAAGCATGAATGGCAACAATTTGGAAGACTTGCTAAAATACAGACTGATAGACTCCACCTCCGGAGTGGAGTTTAGATATTCTAAATTCAGAATATCTAGAATAGGTCCTTAGAATTGGAATTTATAGAAAACTCTCAAGTGATAACTACTGCCAGCTCAGGGACAACACTTGGAGAAACTCTGCTTTACGACAGAGTATAGGTACTCCAGGCATAGGTATTGGAGCTTCCCAGGTAGCTCAAATGGTAAATAATCTACCTGTGATGCAGGAGACCTGGGTTCAGTCCCTGGGTTATGAAGATCCCCTGGAGATGGGAATGGCAACCCACTCCAGTATTCTTGCCTGGAGAATTCCATGGACAGAGGAGCCTGGTGGGCTACAGTCCATGGGGTCACAAAGTGTCGGACATGACTGAGTGACCAACACTTTCACTTTCATAGGTACTCCAAGGTCTCAAAGGTATCAAAGAATTGCAGTCAGCTGCCAGGTAACTGATCAAAAGTATCACAAAGCCTACACACTGCAGCCTCAGCTCCATGATAAGGAGACTTGATACTTACAAGCTGTGTGCTCTATTTTACCTAGAAATAAGATGAAAATCCACACTTTCATCAAAAAGGGGATAAATTCGTACCTAGACTAATATATTCAGTAACCATATTAAGATTAAATGAACCCCGGGAATAGGTACTGTGGTCTCAGTCAGTTTTCTATCTCTTTATGTCATCTGGATGAGTTTGCAACATTTAAGCTAATATCCCCCAGGTAAAAAGGAGATGTTCACATGGAAGTTATTCTGGTAAGAAATAGGACTAAAAGGCCCCTTTCAAGCAGCTACAGCAGCATCCTTCCTCAAATCAATGGACACTTGATTGATATCTAATCTCTCTCTTTCCCCAGAGTCTATGTCAGTGCAGTACTGGGCTAGGCATTTATTTAGCAACAGGTGCAAACTCCTGATTTGAAAATTATCAGACTGAAAATACCATGTCATATATCATGCTAAATACAGTAACGTTTCCTGAGTAAAAAACATACGGATTCTAAGGTTTCTTCTTTTTTCTCAGTTACCTGCTGAATCGGAGTCATGGGAAATATCTCTTAGATATTTTTTATGTCTGTAAGAATGCATATTGACTAATCTTAATGTGTATAAGAAATTGAAAATGTGATTTTTTTTATAATCATAGAAAAAACAAAATTATGCTAAGATTTTTAAAGGATAGGACTGTGATCTTTCAAATTCAACTTCAGTTTATAAATAGCTGAAAACGAGTTAGTCATAGAAGGATAGTACCACAATCTATATCTTATTCTGAACTTTATTCTCTAAATTTGATTTTCTGTAATTTAAACCCTCAAGTATAATTCTGTTGACTGCAGAGATGGAAAGCAGTTGACATACACACCTTTTGTAATAATACTCATAGGTTCTAATATAGTCATTGGTTTACTCTTGCCATGATTTTCAAGAGATTCTCACTGTAATGTCCCACAAAAAAAGAAAAATAGGAATGAAGTCATCAAGATGGTCCAATAAGATATCATTTGCATATATCCTCTCTTCTGCAGCACAGAGCCAGCCCTGCCCACCCAAGGATCCATCCAGTGACCAGGTCTTAGCCGGAGGGTGACCTGATGGGAGCCATACCCATCCACACACCTGGCAGTAGGTCCACCAACTGAAGACACAACTGTGGATCCTGAAGTGAAAACCTGTCCAAGTGGTATACTACTGAACAAGGTTCTAGAGGTATTCCTATCCACCCAGAGACCAGATAGGACCCATATGAACCTGAGCTCCAATCCAGAATGATTAGGTTTCTGGAAGTAATTGCACTGGCCTGGGGAACAGACAGAAGAACTTTACCTGCTAAAGTCAGTCTGGAAAGACTAGCAGAGATATTTGCTCCTTCAAATGTACAGACACCAATGCAAAGATACATGGATCACAAAGAATCAGGCAAATATGATATCACCTAAGGAAAGTAATAATGTGCCAGTAACCAACACCTAAGAAGTGGAGGTCTACAACTTGTGATATAAAAAAGTAAAAATAATCATCTTAAAGAAAAGCAGTGAAAATAAATACAGGCAGTTTAACAAAGTCAGGAAAATAATGCATGAATAAAATGCGAAAGTCGCAAAGTTGTATGCAACTCTTTGTGACCCCATGGACTATGCAGTCCATGGAATTCTCCAGGCCAGAATACTGGAGTGGGTAGTTGTTCCCTTCTCCAGGGGATCTTCCATTTAATACAGAAACAGAAACCATAAAGAAGAACTAGACAGAAATTCTCAAGCTAGTAACCACTTTGGCTGGTGAATTCTACCAAATATTTAAAGAAGAATTAATGCAATCCTTTGCAAACTCTTCCAAGGAAAAAATAAAAGAGGAGGGAATATATCCAAGTGAATTTTATGATGCCAGCATTATCCTGATACAAAAACCAGATAAGAACACTACAAGAAAACTACAAATCAATATCCCTAATGAATACAAATACAGAAATTCTCAACAAAATACTAGCAAACCAAATTCAACTGTACCTTAAACAGATAATATAACATGATCAAGTGGGATTTATTCCTGGGATGCAAGGATGGATCAACATGTGCAAATCAATAAATGTGGCATGCCACATTAATAGAATGAGGAATAAAAATCATATGATCCTGTCAATAGATTCAGAAAAAAGGATGTGACAAAGCAGTTTATAACTTCATTATAAAAGCTCTCAAAAAGTTGGGTAGAGAAAGAAAATACTTCAACACAATAAAGGCTAGGGGACTTCCCTGGAAGTCCAGTGGTTAAGACTCTGTGCTCCTAATGCAGGGGGCACAGGTTTGATCCCTGGCCAGGGAACTAAAGATCCCACATGACACATGGTGTGGCCAAAAAAATATGAACATAAAATATGAACACAGTAGAATATTGTTTTGTAGAATATTATTCAGCTATAAAAATGAAGGAAACCTATTTTATTTGGGTGGGCCTTGAGGGCATTATGCTTAAGTGAAACAAGTCAGACAGAGAAAGACAAATATTGAATGATCTCACTTACAATGTGGAACTGCAAAAGCTGAACTAATGGAAAAAGAGAGTAGAATGGTGGTTGTCAGGGGCTAGGAGTGGGGACATGCTGGTCAAAATAAATAAACTTCAAGTTATAAGAAGAATAATTTCTAGGGATACACAGAAAGCTTGATTAATAATACTGTATTATATACTTGAGTGTGGCAGAAAGTAGATCTTAAATGTTCTCACTACAAAAAGAAATATTTATGTGCAGGGATGGATATGTTAGGTAATGTTATTGTGGCAGTCATTCCATAATGTATATGTGTGTCAAATTGTCACATTGTACCTCTTGAATGTATACAATGTTATATGTCAATTATATCTCAATAAAGCTGGGGGGAAGAAGAGAAACAAATAAAAAATACCAAACCTAATCAATTAACTAGCTGCTTTGTTACTTTAAGTCAAACAACTAGTCCAGTAGAATTTTCTCCTTCAATTTACTGAATCAACTACTATGTTTTATAAAAAGATATATTTGAGGAGAAAAAAAGCTTGGTCTAGATAGTGAAGAAATAAAAATATAAATTAAAAACATTATTAAGAAATTTTGATGAGAGAAGGAAAATATAGAACTGTGTATCAGGAATAAAAAAAGTGGTTTAGAAAAATGATAAACAAACATTTTTCCTTTTGACATATGAGAGGATATTAGTCAATTCTCTTTAGAAGGACTGAGAAGCCGAAGAATCCATGGATTTTTTTTTAGAACAATAGAGCTTTTAAGAAAATGTAGAATGAAGACTCCCTTATCAAGATGAAGGTGGTGGCTATATTGGATATGTGCTAGGAAAGAGATTTACTGATAACGTAAATGGCTTGAGATTGACATTCAGGTCTTTGGGAGTTTTTAACCTTTAAATACCTATTGAATAGTTGTCAGATGATATTGGCAGGTGGCCGTTTCTTCTTAAAATTTATTTTCAAATATTTATAGTCACAAATGTGAAACTGACTAGTGACAGAGGCTATTATTCAACAAATGGATTACCAAAGTGAGACTGGGGTAGGGTTCCATGATGAACTGTGTATTTCATTTTAAAGATGATTTTCTACATTTGCATGTAGTACATTAGCAGAGAATTATGTGATCATTAACAACTAGCATTGATATAATTTGAATACATAAGAGTTTTTTTTTAAATTAAGTCATTTCTTTCTTGTATTTCAGACTTGACCTTCATATGTTTTCTTACATTTCCAACTAATAATTTTTCATTTAAAACATCTGCAGAAATAGGTATTTGAATAAAAACATTATGCACATATTAATATTTAGATTTTGTGATTACTGAATGTCATTGTTTTAATAAATTCCACTTTTCATGTCAATTCAGCCAGGGCAGCCTCTGACCATTATATTCTAAAATAAATCTGCTTTATTTTTACACTTTGAAAATTTAACAATATTGCTCTAGTTTACATGTTTGATTACTTGGTACTTTTCTGGACTCTTTGATTCCATAGGACCTCAAATACTGAAATGTGTCACTAATTAAAATATCTATGGTATGATACAGTGAAGGAAAAAAACAGCAGCTGAGCTCAAATTCAGACTGCCATTAATTTTATTTTACTCATTTGAGACTTCATTTCCAGATATATAAAATTGCAGCTCCCTAAAGAATATGTCTAGGATTAAATGAGTCTCCACCATACAGTGAAATGCTTGGCCCAATGCAGGTATTCAGTAGATACTAGTTTCTTTCCTTTGAATCCTTAAGAGGACAGTGGGAAGTGTAGATGGTAAAAGTCTTAATTAGGAGGGTAACACCATATTTGCTTGGGTTTATTTCTGTGTTCTCATTCTATCCCATTGGTCTACTTGTCTTTTTATGCCAGTATATATATATATACATATATATATATATATATATATCACACTTCAAAACAGTATATATATATATACTGTTTTGAAGTGTCATAGTGAAGTGAAGTCACTCAGTTGTGTTCGACTCTTTGTGACCCCACGGACTGTACCTTACCAGGCTCCTCTGTCCATGGGATTTTCCAGGCAAGAGTACTGGAGCGGGTTGCCATTTCCTTCTCCAGAGGATCTTCTGGACCCAGGGATCGAACCCAGGTCTCCTGCATTGTAGGCAGACATTTTACCATCTGAGCATGAAGTGCGATAACTCCTGCTTTATTCTTCTTTCTCAGGATTTCTTTGGCTATTTAGGGTCTTTCATGGTTCCATATTAATTTTAGTAGTGTATTTTCTAGTTCTGTAAAAAAATGCATCTGGACCCTTGATAGGGATTGCATTGCATCTACAGAAGGCTTTTGCTAGAATTGCCATTTTAACAGAATTAATTTTTTCAATCCATGAACACAGGATACCTTTCCACGTGTTTGTGTCTTCCGCAATTTCTTTTATCAATGCTTTGTAGTTTTGAAACTTAAACTTATGGAAAAAAGACCAAACTTAGAGTTATCAGAGGTGGAGGGTAGAAGAGGGAAAATTGGAGGAAAGTGGTCAAAAGTTACAAACTTCTAGTTATAAAATAAGTAAGTACTATGGATATAATGTACAACATGACTATACCTAACACTGCTGTTCAATATACAGGAAAGTTGTTATTAGAGAGTAAATCCTATGAGCTCTCATCACAAGGAGAATTTTTTTCCTTTTTTCTTTCTTTTATTTTTATTGTATTTATATGAGAAGATGGATATTAGCTGAGCCTATTGTGGTACTTTTTTTCACAATACATGTAATTCAAACCATTAGGTTATATGCCTTGAACTTGCAAAATGATGTATGTCAATTATTTCTCAATAAAACTAGGAAAAAAAGAAAAAAGAGGGTAAGAGTTGGCAGCATGCTATAGGGAACATGAGATTTGGAGTAAAAAGGCTTGATTCCTATCACTTAGCTTACGATTTTGAGTAAGGTATACACCAAAATCAGCTATATTGGTTTCTCCTTCTGGAATTCAAAAACACAGTCTAGATCGTTCACATGTAAGCAAATTATCTAATTACCACCACCAAAAAATACCCCCAAACAAACAAAAAACCCGAGGGTGTTTCTAAATGATTTTACGGAAGTACTGTGTGTCACAGAAGACAATGTTTCATCATGAGGACAATGATTCCTGAAACTCTTAATGTCAGTAACCTTATAATTGAAGAAGAATGAAAAATAAATTCTATGACATAAGACTGTATAGATACCAATTTATTTCAAATGCTTTAAATGGAACAGTTCTTCACATTTTCCAGGGTCAGTGGGTAGAGATTACGAAGGATTGCTCTGACTCACTTTGTCCAATATCTGTAATAATTCTTAAAGTAGAACTAGAAGAGATCTGTTTCTTTATCTTTAAAATAGGAATCATATTAGTTATTATAGTGTTTGCATAAGCTTGCCCTGCCAAGCCCTGCCATTATTATGAATAAGCACATCCCTCAAATCCCATACATAGGAGATAAAAGCAAAAGGAAGCATTTTATGATCTGAGAAAAACAAACAAAAAGTAGATTCACCCTGTCTAGCACAAGATCCTCCCCCCCCAAATGAAGTCTTAAGTTTGTTCCCATAAGTTATACCCTAATGAAATCTTACATAGTACCTTACTGACATCTACCAATACAATCATCAGTGTAAGACAGCTTACTCTTTGCTGTTTTCTTTTATTCATAGACTATAACATTATAATCTTGTTTTTCTTTAAATATCTTATATTTTTTATTTGTAGAGTCAATTCTAAAATCTAGACATCCTTGTAAGATTTTTGGAACAATTCTTTTATTCATGACTCTGAGCCTTTTGTTCCCATAAATCAATAAATGTGGTATGGAATCTTGAATTCATAATGATGTACAAGTAGTAAGTATTTACCAGTAAGTGCTCATCATTCAAAGTGAAAGAGCTATAAAAATGATGTTCCTGAAGTGCCATTTTAGTATAGATGAAGGAGAAAATAACTACATCTTGCGATTATGAGGGGAATCTCTGTAAGTCAGGGGGAAACACGAGCTGTATATGAAAGAGGAAAAGAGAAGGGAGGGAGAAGAGACAAGAAGAAAGGAAAGAAAGAAGGACAGCCTATCTTTACACAAGCATTTAAACAGAGTGGAAGGGAAATCCCAGTCAGAGGCATGTAGGGGCAAACGAGTCTGATGTTACTGGGATAACAGTATTTTCTTTTAATTATTCTGGCAAACATGGTGAGATATCATATTAGTGTATATTCAGCTCTACGGACAGTAGGTTGCCTTTATCAGGATGGTCAGCTAGCATTTAATTAGAATAAGGGAACACTCTAGAGCCACTACAAACACTTCAGCTATCATTATTTCTCATCAAAAGTAGATGCTTCATGAATTAGCACAGTGGATATTAGAAATCAAGTTTCACTGCTAAAATTAGCGACTTTTTTTTTACTAAGTATAATGGATTTTGGAAATGGACCCTCAATGTTGAAATCAGTGCTACTTAAGACATATGCCCAAGAAATCATAAACGAAATGAAAAGACAACTAATAGAACAGGATAAAATATTTGCAAATGATGCAATTGACAAGGGATTAACTTCCAAAATATCCAAAGAGCTCATAGAGCTCAATATAAGGGAAAAAAACACAAAATGAACAATTCAATCATAAAATGGGCAGAAGACATAAATGGATATTTCTCCAAAGAAGACATACAGATGGTTAACAGGTACATGAAAAAATTCTCAACATTAGTAATTATTAGAAAAATGCAAACCAAAACTACAATGAGGTACCACCTCCCATCTGTCAGAATGGCCATCATTTTAAAAAATCTACAAATAACAAATGCTGGAGAGAGTGTGGAAAGCAGTAACCCTCCTACACTGTTGTGGGGAATGTAGTACAGCTACTATGGAGAACAGTATGAAGGCTCCTTAGAGAACTGAAAACAGAATTACCATATGATCCAGCATTCCCACTCCTGGGTATATATCCAGAAAAAACGCTAATTCAAAAAGATACATGCACACCAGAATTCACTGCAGTACTATTTACAATAGCCAAGACATGGAAGTAACCATGCAGTAAATGTCCATTGACAGATAAATGGACAAGGAATATGTCCACATACACATACATGCAAACAATGGAATATTACTCAGCCATAAAAAGGGTGATATAACACCATTTACAGCAACATGGATAGACCTAGAGATTATCATACTAAATGAAGTAAGCCAGACAGAAAAATACAAACACCATATGATATCACTTACATGGGGAATCTAAAAAAAATACAAATGAAATTATTTACAGAACAGGAATAGATCCAGAGATAGAAAATAAACTTATGGTTATGTGAAAGTGGGGGAGGGATAAATTAAGAGTTTGGGAATAACATACATGTTCTACTATATATAAAATAGATAAACAACAAGGATTTACTGTATAGCATAGGGAACTATAATGAATATTTTGGAAGAACCTATAAGGTGAAAAATCTGAAAGAGAATAAATATATTTATGTGTGTGTGCATATATATACACACACACACATATATATATATACATATACACATACATATATATATATATATATAAAACCAAATCACATTGCCATATACCTGAAAGTAACACAACATTGTAAATCAACTATACTTCAACAAAAAAAGACACGAGTAACTTAACATCATTTAGAGACACATCCCACCTCTCACATATCTAGTGGGGCCAGAGACCTTTCCACTTAGGGAAACTGTTTCAGACTTGATTCCAAATGGTCCTGTGTCCTAATGAAGAATATTCCTTCTGGGTTTTTCATAAATCCAAATTTATTTCAGAAAGAATTTTAAAAGTTATATGTAATAGAAAAGACAGTAATATCAGAGAAATTTCTGAAAAAATATAGATATAACATCTCAAATTATAATGCCCTACAATGTTGTTTTCATGTCTGAATAGTACCTTTCAGTTCTTATCGACATGGAGACATAGCTCTCTTCAAAGCTGATCATCATAGTATACAAATCTTTTTATGTTCTGCTTTTCATTGAATACCATGACAGTTTCCTGTATCATACATCATTCCCAGTTGATGAGGAATATTCTTAGACATCATTAGATGGTTAGCCTAATCCTGACACCGGGATTGTCACATGTGCCTCAGGGGCAAGGTTTTCTGGGAACTCTCACAAACATTCATGTGACACAGAGTTGGATCTTCTTCAAGTTGATAGGATAGGTTAAATGTTTGTTTATTAAGAAATGTATATGCAGCAGAATCTGTCCAAATTTTCTTTCAGTATTTTATGGAATCAAGGTGGTAAAGTAGCAATTAATCTTCTCCTATCCCTAACCATTAGAGTTAGCTCATTTACCCAAAGGGACCTGAGAATTATGGGTAACTGCATTGTCTTGGGTCCATTCTCAACAGCTGTGTTTGTCCAAAGACCAGCATTTCATTCTAACTGGGAACTATGTATGATCAAATTCTATGGGGTTGGCAAGGTTACACATGTTTAGTTGGGTCACCCTGTTACAGCAGGTGCTTTCTGAGTTAAGAAAGTTTTCTGCTCTGGCAGGCAGAAATATCGATAACCAAAACCAGGAGAAGTATCAATAATCTCAGATATGCAGATGACACCACCCTTATGGCAGAAAGTGAAGAAGAACTAAAGAGCCTCTTGATGAAAGTGAAAGAGGAGAGTGAAAAAGTTGACTTTAAACTCAACATTCAGAAAACAAAGATCATGGCATCTGGTCCCATCACTTCATGGCAAATGGATGGGGAAACAGTGGAAACAGTGACAGACTTTACTTTTTGGGCCCCAAATCACTGCAGATGGTGACTGCAGCCATGAAATTAAAAGACGCTTGCTCCTTGGAAGAAAAGTTATGACCAACCTAGACCACATATTAAAAAGCAGAGACATTATTTTGGCAATGAAGGTCCACCTAGTGAAAGCTATGGTTTTTCCAGTAGTCATGTATGGATGTGAGAGTTGGACTATAAAGAAAGCTGAGCGCCGAAGAATTGATGTTTTTGAACTGTGGTGTTGGAGAAGACTCTTGAGAGTCCCTTAGACATCAAGGAGATCCAATCAGTCCATCCTAAAGGAAATCTACCCTGAATAGTCATTGGAAGGACTGATGTTGAAACTGAAACTCCCAATACTTTGGCCACCTGATGCGAAGAGATGACTTATTTGAAAAGACCCTGATGGTGGGAAAGATTGAAGGCGGGAGGAGAAGGGGATGACAGAGGATGAGATGGTTGGATGGCATCACCGTCTCAATGGACATGAGTTTGAGTAAACTCCGGGAGCTGCTGATGGACAGGGAGGCCTGATGAGCTGCAGTCCATGGGGTCGCAAAGAGTCGGATATGACTGAGTGACGGAACTGAACTAGCAGGCAACATAGCTGCTTAGTTGCTAAGTTGTGTCTGGCTCTTTGCAACCCCATGGACTGTAGTCTGCCAGGCTCCCCTGTCCATGGAATTCTCGAGACAAGAATACTGGAGTGGGTTGCCATTTCCTCCTCCAAGGCAACATAGATGAAGGCTCTTTTTTTTCCCCTAAGAATCACAGTAAATTTGTACTTAGAAAGAGAAGTTTGGCTGAGTATAGAGGATCAAACGGAGGGGAAGAGAATGAAGACTAAGAAAGTGTTGTAGGAGGTTTGCACAAGGCATTTGCAATGAAGAGTGAGGATATAGTCTATTTTCAAGAGGTACAATTAACTCATTATTGCCTGGGGGAGTTTTGCAGAAACCAATGTCTGTGACCAGTGATTTTTGTCTGGCCCCAAATTTATTCTGTTATTTCACTAACACTTTCTGGGTTATTATACTGGATAGTTACACTTGACACACCTATAAAGTCTTCTCCAGTACTGTGAGTTTCTTTTTCACTTTCTGTATCAGACTCGATCACTAAGGTTTTTTGTCTTTTTGTTGGTCTAATATTCACATCAGAAAGAAAGGCAATGCCAAAAAATGCTCAAACTACTGCACAATTGTACTCATCTTACACACTAGTAAAGTAATGCTCAAAATTCTTCAAGCCAGGCTACAACAATACATGAACCATGAACTTCCAGATCTTCAAGCTGGTTTTAGAAAAGGCAGAGGAGTCAGAGATCAAATTGCCAACATCCGCTGGATCATCAAAAAAGCAAGAGAGTTCCAGAAAAACATCTATTTCTGCTTTATTAACTATGCCAAAGCCTTTGACTGTGTGGATCACAATAAACTGCAGAAAATTCTGAAGGAGATGCGAATACCAGACCACCTGATCTGCCTCCTGAGAAACCTGTATGCAGGTCAAGAAGCAACAGTTAGAACTGGACATGGAACAACAGACTGGTTCCAAATAGGAAAAGGATTATGTCAATGCTATATATTGTCACCCTGTTTATTTCACTTACATGCAGAGTACATCATGAGAAACGCTGGGCTGGAGGAAGCACAAGCTGGAATCAAGATTGCTGGGAGAAATATCAATAACCTCAGATACGCCAATGACATCATCCTTATGGCAGAAAGTGAAGAAGAACTAAAGAGCCTCTTGATGAAAGTGAAAGAGGAGAGTGAAAAAGTTGGCTTAAAGCTCAACATTCAGAAAACTAAGATCATGGCATCTGGTCCCATCACTTCATGGCAAATAGATGGGGAAACAATGGAAACAGTGGCTGACTTTATATTTTGGGCTCCAAAATCACTGCAGATGATGACTGCAGCCATGAAAGTAAAAGATGCTTACTCCTTGGAGGAAAGTTATGACCAACCTAGACAGCATATTAAAAAGCAGAGACATTACTTTGCCAACAAAGGTCTGTCTAGTCAAGGCTATGGTCTTTCCAGTGGTCATGTATGGATGTGAGAGTTGGACTACAAAGAAAGCTGAGTGTCAAAGAATTGATGCTTTTGAACTGTGGTGTTGGAGAAGACTCTTGTGAGTCCCTTGGACTGCAAGGAGATCCAGCCAGTCCATCCTAAAGGAGATCAGTCCTGGGTGTTCATTGGAAGGACTGATGTTGAAGCTGAAACTCCAATACTTTGGCCACCTGATGCAAAGAGCTGACTCATTTGAAAAGACCCTGATGCTGGGAAAGACTGAAGGCAGGAGGAGAAGGGGATGACAGAGGATGAGATGGTTGGATGGCATAATCGACTCGATGGACACGGGTTTGGGTGGACTCCGGCAGTTGGTGATGGATAGGGAGGCCTGGCGTGCTGCAGTTCATGGGGTAGCAAAGAGTTGGACATGACTGAGCGACTGAACTGAATGTTCACATTGTCTGAATCAGTACTATATTCTGAAGAACTATCATCTTCTAAGACACTATTATATATGTCATCCAGATAATCAGAGAAAGTATCTGCATAAAATTCACTGAAAAGTCCTTTACTCAAAATTTTGTGATGTGGCATTTTTGAAAGTTTTATGGTAATAAACTTGCATTTACAATACACAGAATGTTGGGATAAAAACTGAATGGAGCAAAATATGAATGATAATGACAATCGTAAGTTGTACAATGAACCCTTGATTAACTTAAAGCTCTAAAAACTATGCACAGTCATGTTAATTGTATCTCTCTATATAAAAATGTATTGATATATCTGTGGCCAATAATGTTTGGGTAACAAAAGATGTATTAATATGTCTCTTGTCAATAATGTGTTAGCTGATCATGATAACTAATTGGAAATGGCAGATGGAGAGGAAGTGAAGCAAATGAGGTAAATGATGATACAGAGAATTGAGATGTAAAACGGAGAATGGTAAGGAATGAGTGTGGGGGGATGGGTGATGCAAAAGCTGGTCTTGGTTCCTATCACAGTGTGAAAAAACCAAAAGGTTATGTGAATATGATAATAAAACAAGAGAACTTGGAGAAAGACATTTAGGAGTAATTCGTACATAAATGCAACTGTAGACAGGTTGTACATATGATCCAAAAAGGTGGTGCCGCAGAATTAAAAGATAAATGCTAAGGCCTGAGTCTAGGGGAAATATTACAATGTAAGGTTGTATAGAAGGGTACAAAGATTGATGTGAACAAACCAAGAGAGCAAAGCATCAATGTGTTTCATCTTGGAAAAATAGAATCTTTCTGATACAGAACTGATACAGTCAGGTAATGCCCATTGTAAAGACTTGAAAGGAACCGACTGAATGTGTCCAGATGCCAAACAGTCCATCTCCTAGTCTGATACAGTGATGGAAATTAGGAAAATTTGGGGATTTAGACCTGGGTTTCAATTCTGTCTTTCTGGTTGTATGATTTTCTGAGTATCAATAAAATAGTCAACACAACACTTGTCATTTAATACATACTTAAGAAATGGTCAGTGAATCTGTTATTAACAATCACTGTAGTACTGACATTACTTCAAAAGATGAGCTAAACTTTTTTTCCCTCTTCTTCTTCTTCACACCCTTTTCCTTTCTTTCCAAGAGCATTTCATGTATTCCCATTTCAGGGGAGGAAACATGGTAGCCAAGAATAAAGATAGCTGATCAACTTTGACTTTCAAATTACAGTTTTTGAAGCCAAGTCAAGAAAAGCTTGCATTCTCTTAACAATTCTCTCTTCTTTGGAAGAAGAAAGGACTTGTAAGAGAGCTAGGAAGAATGGGGATTCATGATATTAGAGAAATTTTTCAACACTGCAATAGTAGATATTTATTCAATTGTAACAATGTGTAGAAGAATCCAAGGAGATGCAACTAAGGCTCAGTAACATCTAAACTCTAAACATCTAAACCTAAATCAAATCCCTTACGATTATACAGTGTAAGTGACAAATAGATTCAAGGGATTAGATCTGATAGACAGAGTCCCTGAACAACTATGGACAGAGGTTCATGACTTTGTACAGGAGGCAGTGATCAAGACCATCCCCAAGAAAAAGAAATGCAAAAAGGGAAAATGGTTCTCTGAGGAGGCCTTACAAATAGCTGAGAAAAGAAGAGAAACTAAAGGCAAAGGAGAAAAGGCAAGATGTACCCATTTGAATGCAGAGTTCCAAAGAATAGCAAGGAGAGATAAAGTCTTCCTCAGTGGTCAGTGCAAAGAAATAAAGGAAAATAATAGAATGGGAAAGACTAGAGATCTCTTCAAGAAAATTAGAGATACCAAGGGAACATTTCATGCAAAGATGGGCACAATAAAGGACAGAAATGGTATGGACCTAACAGAAGCAGAAGATATTAAGAACAGGTGGCAAGAATGCACAGAAGAACTATACAAAAAAGATCTTCATGACCCAGATAATCACGATGGTGTGATCACTCACCTAGAGCCAGACATCCTGGAATGCGAAGTCAAGTGGACCTTAGGAAGCATCACTATGAACAAAGCTGGTAGAGGTGATGGAATTCTAGCTGAGCTCTTTCAAATCCTAAAAGATGATGCTGTGAAAGTGCTGCACTCAATATGCCAGCAAATTTGGAAAACTCAGCAGTGGCCACAGAACTGGAAAAGGTCAGTTTTCTTTCCAATCCCAAAGGAGGGCAATGCCAAAGAATGTTCAAACTGCTGCACAATTGCACTCATCTCACATGCTAGCAAAGTAATGTTCAAAATTTTCCAAGCCAGGCTTTAACAGTACGTGAATCATGAACTTCCAGATGTACAGACTGGATTTAGAAAGCGCAGAAGAACCAGAGATCAAATTGCCAACATCCGTTGGATCACTGGAAAAGCAAGAGAATTCCAAAAAAAATCTACTTCTGCTTTATTGACTATGCCAAAGCCTTTAACTGTGTGGATCACAATAAACTGTGGAAAATTCTTAAAGAGATGGGAATATCAGACCACCTTACTTGCCTCCTGAGAAACCTGTATGCAGGTCAAGAAGCAACAGTTAGAACTGGACATGGAACAACAGACTGGTTCCAAATCAGGAAAGGAATATATTAATGCTGTATACTGTCACCTGCTTATTTAACTTATATGCAGAGTACATCATGAGGAATGCTGGGCAGGATGAAGCACAAACTGGAATCAAGATTGCTTGGGAGAAATATCAATAACCTCAGATACGCCAATGACATCATCCTTATGGCAGAAAGTGAAGAAGAACTAAAGAGCCTCTTGATGAAAGTGAAAGAGGAGAGTGAAAAAGTTGGCTTAAAGCTCAACATTCAGAAAAACAAAGATCATGGCATCTGGTCCCATCACTTCATGGCAAATAGATGGGGAAACAATGGAAACAGTGACAGACTATTTTTTGGGGCTCCAAAATCACTGCAGACGGTGACTGCAGCCATGAAATTAAAAGATGCTTGCTCCTTGCAAGAAAAGTTATGACCAACCTAGACAGCATATTAAAAAGAAGAGACATTACTTTCCCAACAAAGGTCCATCTAGTGAAAGCTATGGTTTTTCCAGTAGTCATGTATGGATGTGAGAGTTGGACTATAAAGAAAGCTGAGCGCCGAAGAATTGATGCTTTTGAACTGTGATATTAGAAAAGACTCTTGAGAGTCCCTTGGACTGCAAGGAGATCCATCCAATCCATCCTAAAGGAAATTAGTCCTGAATATTCATTGGTAGGTCTGATGTTGAAGCTGAAACTCCAATACTGAGGCCACCTGATGCGAAGAACTGAGTCATTTGAAAATACCCTTATGCTGGGAAAGATTGAAGGTGGGAGGAGAAGGGATGACAGAGGATGAGATGGTTGAATGGCATCACCGACTTGATGGACATGAGTTTCAGTAAGCTCCGGAAGTTGGTGATGGACAGGGAAGCCTGGCATACTGTAGACCGTGGAGTCACAAAGAGGCGGACATGACTGAGATACTGAACTGAAACTCTTTAGAATCTTCTACCTTTCAGAACGTGACAAAAAAAATTATACTGGAAATTTATCATTTGGGTTAAATCCTTCATATCATTCAGAACAAAAATTATGTCCAAAATAAGGTTAATAGATAAAATGAGACTTCTTTAGCCAATGTCTTTTCAAATAACTTCTACTGTGTTAATTGTGCAAATAACAGCAGATCTTGAAGTTATGCTGAACATACCAAATTTTTAAAAGGCTAAAGATAACAAGGGCTCAGTGATCAATCAAATAAATGCTTTGGAAATAGACCTATATTCAAATCCCATTTTGGCCACTTACAAGAACACTAGTGGTATCTTCTTTAGTAAGTTATTTAACTCTGGGAGCCTCAGTTGCTTTATCAGTAAAAGAGAGATTATACTATTGACCTGAGTTTTTCTGAGGTTTAGCAAAAATGATTTTAAGAAGGCCTAGTACTCAGCTTGATTCTCACTCAACAATGACTCTGACATTGGCAATTTTCTAAAATCTCTTTGAAGCAGTAGCAAAAAACTTAATAATCTGTATGAATAGGCAAAAAAGTTAGAAACAAAGAATAAATAGGCTAATCGATACTTTAAAATGAGAAAAAAAAACAGTCTTGCTGTAGCACAGATTTCATTTTAGTGGGAAGGGGAGAAGGTTACACAGAGGAGTGTTAGGGATGCTGAATAAATTGCTCCTCTTCACAAGTCTGACAGCCTACACTCTACCTGTGACTTATTCCAGAGGCCTGTGGAAATGTGGTAACAAGGGCAATTGTTTCATTTTCCTTTGTAATGATAAGTGAAAAATGGATAGTCAATAAAAAGAGATTATGAAAATGATCAAGAAACCCTGACCGTCTGTACTATTTATTGCCACTTCACATATGCTTCCTATGTTGCAATTAATGTTATATATGAATCACTTTCAAATGACCAAAAAAGGAAAAAAAAAAAAAAAAACTTTAGTCCACTAATGGGCAGTTTATGGAGCTCAATTTTAAGGACTCCAAATTCTTCTTAGATTGTAAACATATTTATGACTGACCAGAGGCAAATAATAATAATGATTCTATGAAAACAATATTTACTTACCCAGTTGGAGCACAAGTATTAGATTTATTATTATGAAAATAACGTGTTTGTGCACTTCCCTCTCTGTGGGTCCCCACTTGGAATAAAAATTAGACTGTCCAAATAAAGCTAAATAAACAGGGGTGAAAGACCGTTGGATGAATTCTAAAATATTCAGTATGGTTTATTATAACTGATCAGGCTAAACAAGGGACAAATGAAGATTCACTTCAAACTACTGAGCTAGGGAGCACAATTAAAAGAGACGCCCCTTACTTATACAGAAGTAAAGCTGGACTTTCAGTACTGATTACAAGGTGAGAGAAATGAACACTCTGATAACACTGTAGTCAGTGTTTGTAATTCAGAAGTGTTTTTTGGAACACCATTCTAAAAACGGTAGGTGTTGCTTTCCAGTTTTCAGAGGATAATACCTATTGGCTCCAAAGCATCACACATAGCGTTCCATAGAAAAGATGAATTTACAAACTGAACATTGAAAGACTCTAAGAGATACTGCAAATGGTTATTCAGGTAACTTTTCTTTCCTTCAACAAAACAAAAGCAGGAAACAAATATGAAAAGAAAGAACGTTACAAGAAGGGACTCAGCTTACCTCCATCTAGCTCCTCAGCCCCAAAATGATTCCTATAGAAGAGCATGATTTCTATCTTGTAACATTTGTAGATGGTCACCAAACAAACGAGCAGCAGAAGGATAGCACCAAGCCCTCCAGCAAGTTCAACTGTATACATCAGCTCTAGAAAAAAAATTACCAGAGGGAATTATACCATATTCACATACAAAATCATAAATTCAACTTGATTTCACACTTCTGTGGATGAGATCAGATGTGGGTAGTGGACTGACACAACCCCTTTCCTTTCTGCAGTAGAATCTGACCTTTTGATAACTTTCTAGCTGTTTCCTTGGTAACCAGATAAGGTGGTATGTGGTAACTGTGTTGCTAAGCAACATTGCTTATGGTAAGAATGAACCTACATTGGTAGATTGCGTTTGGACTGATTTGTAAATACCTGATTGGAAACTATAATTTGGGGCTTGCTAGAGTGAAAGTGCCTCTTACACATAAACCTATTCCTGTGGGAATCCTGCAAGGTATGCTGGAGTTGATAAAAGAAATACTGGTTCCTCTGGAGATGAAGCTTTTAAGCCAGGATAGTTTCTGAACTCACCCAATCTGAATCTTAATCTTTCCCACCTCAGCTGTCACCCGGAGGTCGGGGCTGAGGAGAAATGAGGGGTAAACTGCACAGTTCCTGAAGGGCAGTGTGGAGGGTTGCATAGAGAGTTGGGTGGACCACCTAATGAATACTGACTGCTGGCTCCTGCCAGAAGCGCTAACACTTGTCTTTCTCAACAGAGTGGTGCCAATATGGCTGACCACAGTCTTGGAGGCTGAGTGCTAACTTGGGCTTAAGAACTAGGCTCCCTAGAGGATGTCACACCAGACTATATGGTCGTTTTTTCCTTTCACTAAGCTCTTAAAGGGGCTTCCCAGGTGGCTCAGTTGTAAAGAATTGGCCTGCCAGTGCAGGAGATGCTGGTTTGGTCCCGGGGTCAGGAAGATCCACTGGAGAAGGAAATGGCAGTCCACTCCAGTGTTCTTGCCTGGGAAGTGCCATGGACAGAGGAAGCTGGTGGGCTACAGTCCATGGGGTCACAAAAGAGTCAGTCACGACTTAGCGACTAAACAGCAGCAACAGAGCTAAATATTTTTTTCTTATCCTTTCTTTCCCCTTCGACTTGGTATGTTACTACAATCTATCCAAAAGAGTAATTTTCTTGCCACCCTCTGTATACAAGTTCTCTTATTCCTATATAATGTCTATAAAACATAATAAACGATCAGACAATTTTAGAGATAAAACATTCACTTCTTTTTTCTCCTTCAGAGCTCATGGACAATGTAACAAATTCAATGATACTGGTATTTAAACACTAGGCCAGAATGCACAGATTTTGAAGTCCACTTTAGTGAAACTTTAGTTAAACTGCCTGTGTATGTATGTTGACCTTGATCATCATAGTCCAAATGTTACTGATGGGTTGCTATTGTTCCCTGCAGTTGACAACTACCTTGAAAAGTACTAGTTTCCTTAATTACCACTAAAGATAACTATTCCTGAAATTATGGCCCTAAAGTAATGGTATTTTCAATTCTGTAATTTACAATCCACCAAAGGGTTGTCTAACTCTGTAATAGTTGATGTAGTCTTAGATTGAGAATTTTAAAAGAATTTATGGTTTTTTTTCATTTATTTTTATTAGTTGGAGGCTAATTACTTTACAATATTGTAGTGGTTTTTGTCTTACATTGACATGAATCAGCCATGGATTTACATGTATTCTCCATCCTGATCCCCGCCCCCACCTCCCTCTCTACCTGATCCCTCTGGGTCTTCCCAGTGCACCAGGCTCGAGCACTTGTCTCATGCATCCAACCTGCCATATGACCAAGCAATACCACTTCTGAGAATCTATGGGTTTGCAGTGACAACTACTCTTGGGTTCCAAGATCACTCTTGAGATCTTACTAACGGGGTGAAATCATCATGGGTGCAACACAGTATCAGTGATAAATAATCTGAAAAGTATGGCCATCATATTCTCACAAGGACATTTTTGTATTAGTGTGTGTGTTTGCATCTGATGTCACTTATCCTGTGATGATTACAGGAAAAAAAAGAAACAAACCTCAGCCATACTTCTTATCTAGTCATTCATTTCTAATTCAACAGTTGAATAAAAAGGTACATTTAACTAGTGTTTAATCAAGTGTAGCTTTCTGCTCTTATTAAAATTAAATAGGACGCAGAAGAAAAACTCACAAAAAGTGATTGGAATTTATGAATTTAAGAAAGAAAAAATAAAGTGAATTATTAAATCTTTAAGAGTCTAAGTTAACATGAAGTGTGAATTACTAAGAAGTATCTCACGGAAATTTATATAGTTTGTATTTATAAATATCAGACAGCTTTATCTGCTGAATCTTGTGAGGGACTACTACAAAAGTACCAGGAATGAAATACAAAACATGCTTCAGTATACTATTTTCCCACTACTATGTGAACAGAAAGGATTAGTGGGTATATAATTCTGTGTGGTACTTTGGGTCTTGTTTTCTCAGGATATCAGTTAAACTCCACCACACATAGACACCTGCATAAAACTCTAACTTAGGCCCATAGGCTAATTTACATACCAGAAAATCTGATTTCAGTTATACTGGATATAATGGGAGAGATAAGCATTTGGACTGTGGCTTCTTTTAATATTCCTTCTGCTTTCTAATATAATGAATTTCATACTTGGAATTCATCACTCTAAAACATGTTGTGTGAGAAAAGAAATTACAAAAATAATGGAGAATGTGTAGCCTCTACTCCCAAACACTGCTAGTGGAAATGCCCAAATGAAACTTCTATATTAAAAAAATTTGACTAGTTGCTAATAAAGTTAAATATGAATCCACCCTAAATATGAATCTACTCCTAAGTTCTTGCTCAAAGGAAAAATAAGCCAATGTCTACAAGAAGACTTGTACAGGATGTTCAGAGTAGTCTTATTCATAGTAACCACAACTGGAAGCAACCTAAATGCTCATTAACAGGGCATGATGAACAAAGTACTGTGTGTCAATAGGGTACAATACACTCAGCAGTACAAAGAAAGAACTGCTGACAACATGCAGCCTTCGTGAATTTCACAAAATGATGTTAGCTGAAGGAAGCCAGACACAAAGAAATACCTTCAGTATATATATTTAAATAAAGTCCAAGAGCAGGCCAAAATAAACCTTAGTGATAAAGATCACAAAATGGATGCTTTGTGGATGAGTGACAGGAATATTTATTGGAAAGGGGAAAGAGGGAACATTCTGGGGTTAAAAAACAAACAAAAAAAAAACACCACTATCTTTTTCAGGTATAGATAGAAGCGTATACATTTGTCAAAACTCACTGAGCTAGACACTTAAAACTTTTATGTTTTACTTTAGGTTAATTGCACTTCAATTCTTTAAAATATTGGTATTTTTAAAAAGAGTCATTATAAGTTCTAATCCAAAGGATATGGGTGAAGAAGTTGTAAGGAAAGAAGGGAGTCAAGACAGCTGCTTTGCTGTAGAGAAGTGCCCAGGCAGGGAATGGTTCTTCCATGGTGCCCTTAAGCATATCTTTTGATTCTGGAACCATGCCTTACATACTCATGTCTCACTGAATAGCTTATGTAACAATCAAAAACTATGCCTGAAATGTAATTCTATTAATTCAATAAGCAGAATTCTTTTCCCTCAGATAGTATTTTTAACAGTGGTCTTTATACACATTTTTTTATAACTCCTAAAAATTAAGTATGTGTAAGTTAAAAATGTTAAGAAAGTAAGCTCTTCTTATTTTTAGGGAAGTAGTTGCCCAAATATGAATTATTCCCATTGCTAGATGTCATGAGTCACTCAAAAACCGTATATACTACTGAAACACACTGCTTACGAGGCTAACCAATAATACTAAATGTATTATAATAATACTAAATGTCTAAAATGTAATGAGAAAAAGAGAGCAGGGTAGGTGAGGTTTATCAATTACAGACATGCTCTTGTGTCTCATGAATCCCTCCTTTAAGGTACAAACATGAAAAGTTGTATATGCCTAGAGTATGAGCAACAAAGCAAGAAAAAAATCTTCTGAGCCATATGGCGGTCATTTACTTAATAATAGGGATACCAAAAATTAGTCCAAGAAACAGCATTTGCAAAAAGCTAACTTATCTTGAATCAAACCAGTCAATCCTAAAGGAGATCAACCCTCAATATTCATTGGAAGGACTGATGCTGAAGCTGAAACTCCAATACTTTATCTACCTGATGCAAAGAGCTGACTCATTGGAAAAGACCCTCATGCTGGGAAAGATTGAGGGCAAGAGGAGAAGGAGACGACAGAAGATGAGATGGTTAGATAGCATCACTGACTCAATGGATAGGGATTTGAGCAAACTCCAGGAGATAGTGAAGGACAGGGAAGCCTGGCGTGCTGCAGTCCATGGTGTTGCAAAGAGTTGGACAAAACTTAGTGACTGAATAATGACAACAAGTTATCTTGAGATCATGACAGTATCTCAGATTTTCCTCAGAAACTAAAGTATTACAAGGAGAAGCACAGTGTCTTATAACAAACTTGCAAGTTGGAAAAGAAATGTCTTTCCCTAGTTTATATAATAATGCCTGCTACCTCAGTGACTACATTGCTTTTATGCAAGACTAATAAACATGGCTTCGGTAGTATAAATGTATGCAGCTTAAACATTTTTCCATTTAGGTTTTTTGCATTGGTTTACATAGCATGTGTAAATTCTCCTGAAGAAAATGATATATTAGATTCGGTTCCACATTCTTTTGCTCTAAGCTGGACACATTCATTAATATGAGTGCCAGCCAATATTGCTTACACATTAGGTGAGGACAAAATTGCTAGGGGTTAAATTCTGTTACAGTTAAAAGAAATGATGTGAACCCACTGCTGTATTTTATCTTTACATTACAATGGGAATGGTGTTGCCCTAGCAAATGTCATTTCCTTTTGAAATGGGATCTACTTTTCAGCTCAAGTTCAAGCTGCCTGGAGTGGCAGCATTTAAAAAATAAAAAGATTCCATTTCAGCAGAATTCAACATCAGAGGATGGACAAAGAAAATGCAAACCTTTAAAACTCTGTTTAGCCTCTGTGTTATTTTGTTAAAATGATAGACTCTGCCCCCTTTAAGGGACTGAGATGGAATACGGAAAATTGTAAAGCAAAATCACTGGGCAAAACCTAAGGGAAACTGGCATTTGGTTAAACACAACAAATGAACAAGTGCCAAAGAGTTACGTTTAAGGGCGCCAGCAGTCATTTAGTTACAGGCAATTAACAATAGTCCATGGAAAGCTCAAGTATGGGCTAAGGGAAAACACATTGATTATTGCTGCAGTAGTAGACTGCTTTCGGAATAAATTGCTTCAATTTAAAACTAGATTTGCTACAAGCATTTTGAGCAATGACTACAATTTTTTCTTATCAAGACAGTTGGACCAAGCAACCCTTTAAAAGAAACAGCTAATTAAAATAAAGCGCATGCCATCCGCTAGTATATTGGATTACATTGCAAATAATAAATGCATTTGGTTTACACTAATCTTGCTGCAATTACCTAGTGTAGTCTGGAAACCTATTTTTTTTATTGGCCTGTACCTGGTGTTATTGTTTGCAAACTTTTTCTGCTAGGTATCTTTGAAGAGGTAAAGATATTAACAGAGTTAAATCAAAGTTTATAATTTTCAACTCTTCGCTTGGAGTATTCATTTTCTTCTCTCTGTTTATACATATCATCTTGTTTAAAGTATAGCTGAAGATTTTAGGTGACTTATATAGTTCATCCTAAAATTGCCTCATTCACTATATAAAGTCCTTTCAAATGCTCTGCCCTGATTTATATGCAGTAAAATGTAAGTTTGTGGGGAAAATGCATGATAGACAATATAATGATCTTAGTTTATTCATTAGCCTCACCAAGTACATTTCTTTTTCTCTCATTGTGTTATAAAGAGCTAAACTTTATAAGGATTTATCCATCCACATAAATTCATATGCATATTTATTTCTCCGGAGCAGTATAACTTATTTGTTCCTGGCAGGAGGGTAATTATACTCAGCCTACAAAGATATTCAACTCAATTCTACAGTACATCAATGCAATTTAGAAGCAGTTATAATTTTTTTTGGCAACACATTAAGAAACTGAATTGCTATTCACATAACAGCAAGAAAATGTTTTCAGAAGGTATAAACTGGTATGTAAAGATAGTAGTCTTGCTCTTGAAAAAGTGCTTTTTGGAAGAAAGAAGGGTAGACATAATAACAATAGTAATAGTAATAATAATAAATGAAAATGGTCTCTGAATTTAACAACTTGATCTGTGCAGCCAAACATTTGGGCAAAAGATGACCTTCAAAGTAGTGTATTTTGCCATTTTGGAAAGAGGTTTTCAGCCAAAGTATCAAATTAACTTTAATTTAGTGTCAATTGAGAATCCAAATAGGGTCTTGGTGGAGACCCATGATTAAGGCCTAGTTAGACTAAGCTCCCACGAGCCCTTGGATCTGAAATGTTATACATTCATAAACTATTAAAATGAAGAATTAAATGAAAGACGAGACAGAAGAAATGCATTGTTCTTTATATAGTTACCCGTGGAATGTCCTTTTTCTTTCCCCAACAGGACAGGAAGAGTGCTAAGTTTTGTTTTGTATTTTTTTTTCTATGAAGTAGGGAATATTCATAAGTGGTATGTATTAAAAGAAATTTACAATGAGTAATGACAGAAATCAAGTAAAACATGATTCCATGAGTTTATATTAATTATAAGCAAATTAATAAAAAGGAAAGCTCTCCTTTAGAGCAGAATGCCAATTGGCAAATATAGAAGGAATAATAGAGCTGGAAATCACCACTTTCTCCCATCCTAATAATAAATGACTCAGGAAAGAATTATCAACAAAGCCTAAAGTTAATGGATAAAAGACTGATGAGGTGGAACATTCATACTATCTTAAAGCACCTCCTTACTAATTATTTACTAATGATTAAGGGAGAAACAGACACCATCTTAAGGAACTGACCCAAATGAGCATCACCACTCATTGTACACAACATGACATCGTGTACCTCCTGACATAATGCATCAAGATGGCAGAACAACGTTTATGTGGTATTCCAGCCACATATAAGAAAATATCTGCCCAAGGAGGAAATAACAGACAAACTCAAACTGAGGGACACAGTATAAAAAATAAAATCTGGTTTCTATTCTTCGAACAAGTCAAAGGCATAAAAGGCAAATAAAGGTTGAGGGACAATCCCAGGTTAAAAGAGACTAAAAAAACTTGACAACTAAATGGACTTGCATAATTCTGGATGGAAAAAGTGGTACAACAATATTATGGGAATACCCTTTGAAATGTGAATATAAACTATATATTAGCTAATAGCAGTCTATCAATTTTCAATTTTCCTAAATTTGATAAATATACTCTGATGTTGTAAGAAAATTTCCTTGTTTTTAGAAGATTCATGTTGAATAATTTAGTCATGATGTCTGCAATTTACTCTCATGTGATTCAGAAATATGTATTTATATACATGGCATAGATTTATCTTATCTAACCTGTCTAGATGAAGAGATATAAGGCAAGTGTGGCAAAATGTTAATAATAGGTGAATCTAGTTGAAGAGGCTATATGGAAGTTTATTGTATTATTCTTACAGCTCTTCTGTAATGTTTGCAGGTTTCTTTTTTCAAACTAAAAGACTTTCACTATAGCATTTATCATTATAGGATATAATATTTACTTTTCTAATTACTATATTTATTATCTATTGTCTATCTCCTCCCATTGGAATTTAAATTCCATCAGGGCAAGCTTTTCTTTGTGTATTTTGTTCATATGTTTTTTTTCCTGATACTATCTCAAGTGCCTTGAAATCTACCTGACACATAGAAGACACATAGAAGAAACTCAGTGAATATTTGTTGAATAAGTGGATGACTGAATGACTAAGAACAAGTACAATTTTCTAATGAAAAGTTAGATTTCTTTTGGTATTCCACTCTAAAATTAGAATAATATCTCTGTGAGCCATTTTTCCAGACAATGTGTCATGAGGTTCAAGTAACTGATGAGGTATAATTATTAATACACAGTCTATTAATTTGATAAAACTTCATTTTATAAAAAAAATGGTTAACTTCATAGTACAGATTTAAAATGATTCTTCCCTCTATAAACCCAATGATAATATACATAGTCTTTGTAGACTTAAAGAACTAGGAGAGTTTGAATTCACTTGGCATTTAGGAATCAATCTTGTATTGTTATACATCTTTGATATTATAATATTATTACTCATTTTTGTCTTTTCATTCACTCCTTCATTCACTTTCTTTTTGTTCTTTAAGTGCTATAAATGTACCAGGTATAGTGTGTTGAGTTCTAGTGATCAAATGATGGATGGAATATACTCCTTGCCTTGAAGGAGCTGATGTGTAGTTGCAGAGTCAGACATGCAAGGAAATATTTTTTAAAAAATAAAAAAATATTAAAAAAAAAAGCTAATCTTTACTGTGCACCTAAGTGTCACTCTGCTAGGCCTTTTATATAGGGGTAAGAAATGCTCTACGGTAAGAATAATAATCAAGGACCAGATGAGCATCTCACTCAGGGTGCTTTGTGTATGCATGTTGTGTTTCTGTTGGGGGATTTTAGAGACAGATCAGACGCTGTATGGTGCACTGCAGGAAAGAGGCTGCAAACAAGTTTGGCAAGGTTGAGTGTGGAGAACAGGGAAAGCAAGTATATGGTATGATGGGTGATGGTCAGCAAATTTTTGCTCTGATTTCTCAGCTGGTATATATTATCTTTTATTTTTCCCCAAGCAACTAGCATGTACCTTGAAAATAAATATTTGTTTGAAGGATTCATGGTGTCAATTAAGTCAGGTTTCTTAAAATTAGGTCAGAAAAATAGGACAATGATTCTCCCCAGTGGAAAATTGACATATATTTTCAAAATGTACCATGTGGTCTTACTAACACAGACAGAGCTTTATCGCTGAAAACATTTGCCTTTTGGATTATAAAGGTACTGTTTGAAACAGGTCAATCCAGAGACCATAAGGTGGGCTGTGCACAGACTACCATGTATTTGCACACACAGAAACATACCAAATATTCAGATGGGGCCCCCTTCATTTTAGATTGTGTAGGACTTAGTGTGATGGGGAGAAACCAGATGAAAGAAGATTCTGCTATAATGAACAACAAAATGGGCCTCAGGTGACCAGCTTAGAAAAGACACAGCCATTTTTCATCAAGGTGTCAAACTTCACTGATGCCTAAAAGAATATCTCTGAGAAGAAAAAGTATTTGCTTTACTTCTACTAGGAATTTCCTTTCAATATGTCATACAAATAGACAGTCACAGATGGAGTGTTACAAAACGTCTCTGGAGAGAAAACTGTCAGAGAGAAGGTGGCGTTGCCATTTAACTCCTTTGTGTTAAGGGCTGCAGTGTTTATCCTGGACGCAACCCTCCACCAGAGGATATATTGTCAAATTTAGAAGAATTTGGTCTTCCACTGGGATTGCTTCAGATTGACCAAAGAACCCAGAACATCTGGGCAGCTTAGATAACCAATAGAAGGAACCATGTTTTTGATAGAAACACTGAACACTTCTAAAAAAAACCTGTATGATGATTTGCAGCATATTCAGTATATTGAGTTGTTAAGAATAGATTTATAAAATATATTACACATGTAGAAACGAATTGCACTGCAATAGACAAAATGGGATGTTTTGATAAACTGCAGAATTCTATGTTGTTATTATAATTTTTTCCCTTTAGGATTTCTTTTTTTAGGATTTTTAACATATTTCTTAATTATTGAAAGCATTACAATAAAATGTGTTTGGCAAAAGCTGTCTCTCTCACAAGACAAGTTTCATTCAAAATCTTGGTGATTCCACAGAGCTAGAGACTATTAAAGTAAAAAAAAGTAAAGAAAAAAAAAATAATCAAACCACATGCTGGGGCATTTCCCTCAATGGAAGTAACAGAAAAATCCTTTTCTTATCCCTGTTGAATCTTTTTTGACCACTCTGTTTTCTGAAAACATAAAAATGCTGAGGAAAATAGTGGTAAGTTTGCTTTCCCTTTCTCATTTTGTAAAGAGATAGTAATCAAGAATTTATTAACATTTAAGTATTTTTTTTCCTCCCATCAACATTCTATGAAGGAATAGACATGCCTTGGGAACTACCAGTAGCAGGACCTACCATGCCTTGATTCCTCCTAAGCTTCCTTAAGCCACGACAAAGTTGAGAATAAGGTGGGTTTCTTATATCTTTTAGTGGCCTGTGTTGTCAGGATATATGAATAGCCCATCTTCCATAATGAATTCTCTTTTACCAAAACGGCAATAACACTGCCCTGCTTCACATAGAGTAAGGCCTTATTGTCTCACTCTATGTACTGGTTTTTGGTGTGTGAAAATTAGCAGCGGTTTGAGAAAATGCAGAAGTCAAGGTGTCCCCCAATATACAATGTTTTCTAATATAGACAGATACAAAAGAGAAGAAAGACTAAATTCAAGGAAACAGACTTTTAAAATGTGGAAATAATTTGATATTAAAATGTGGAAATAATTCGATATTATAGAAAACAGATTAAGGGTAGGTTTCCTATAAGCATTTTGAATACTCCAGACTGTAGCAATAGATTTTTTTCTCACCTTTTTTCCTGACTATAAAACATGCTTATTGTAAAAAATTTGAAAATCATATAACAATAAGAAAAAGAACTTAAAGGTCACATGGAATCAGACCACCCTGAGATAACCACTATTACTACTCCAGTTACAATTTTTTAATGAATCTCTTTCTAATGTGTTAGATGTCGAGTGAACTTAATAGAGGCAAGTGACCTATACCTTTAAATGCTAATACTTCAAAAACGCTTATATTTTGCCTTTTACTCTGGACACGTTGGAATAGAGTTGTCCACGGTGGTTTATAATCTCTGTTTTGCCGAGGATCCTCATGGTAAACTATTTATCCTAATTAATTTTTCATTCACCTATCTACCCAATCATCATTTATAGATGCTTGATTCAGGAAGGCAAGTCAAGCAGGAATTATTTAACTCTACCATGGAGCTTTTCTCTGTATACAAAATAATCATTTTTTGGCAACAGTTTACAAATATTCCCTGAAAAAGTAGATTAAAACATAATCCAATTTTAGAGAAAATACGGATTTCAAGTTACATTTAATCTAATTGCATTGTTTTACTGAAAAGCAAACTAACCTGGCTTGTGAATAGGTAAAACTTGAGGGACTTCCCTGGTGGTCCAGTGGTTAAGACTCTGTGCTTCCACTGCAGGGGGTGTGGGTTTGATCTCTGATTGAGGGAGGAAGATCCCAAATGCAACATGGCAAGTTGAAAATATATTCTAATATTATCAACTTTTATGGTACTATTGAATTGCCACTGACATTAGTTTGCCCAGGAAGACAGCCAATATGGACTTTTGTTGTGACATATTTAATGTATTCCTTTTAGCTACTTTCAATAGTGATATATTTAGATAATATAGACACACTTGTTCACCTGGGGAGAATTAGAAATGCACCCAAGCAGTTGTGAGTCATTATCTGGAAATGGTGAAATAGTATAAATGAGTTTTCAAGTCATATTCATTTTATATTTCATGCTAGAATTAGAACTCCAAACTGAGTTAAGTCAAGTAATTTAAGTATCATTCTTCAGGATTTGATAATGGCCTCTTCCATTTTAGTTTCTGTGAATTTGGTCGCTGTTACGAGTCAGTACTTTAAACCGCAGTCACATATCTTAAGGAATGCTAATTTCTATTCTGCCTAGAGAAACTTGTCATCTAAAGATGTGAATCAACTTTACAAACAGTTAAAAGTAACCAAAGTCCTGAGAAGAGCAACTGTTCCATTCCACTTTCAAGATTTGAAAATTGAGGTACAATGATACAAAACTCTGACAACCTGCAAAAGCTGATGAATGGGCTAATATATACTATTAGTCACCCAGGGTTTAATATGTTCTTACAAGATTACCGCACTGTGGTTTAAAGACAATTAGGTAAATGATAAAAATGAAGAACAATGACATAAAGAGACTTGCTCTAGGTCACACACAAGAGTCAAAAACAAAACACTCTGAAGTAACTGTTTTTCCATCACAGTTCACAATTTTTCAGTCAATCTTCATTCATATCAAACTCTAATTCATTGTAATGACTCTTGGGTGATCTTTAAAATGACGATTTTGTGCTTTCTTAAATATACCACTGAATTTCTTTTGGTCAAGTACAAACAAAGTCTATTTTAATAGCATTTAAATGTCCAATTGTAATTTAGAGAAAGCAACCTCCGGATATATCATTCCTCACAGAACACATGCTAAGAATAGCATATGTGCCCTAAAAGTAGAGACAAATAGCTAACATATTTCTTACAGATGGCAAATGCAATTCTCAACTCTAAAATCTAATACAAGTTACCATGGTAATTTATTGGAAATCAACACATTTTTTTCCTACTATATGACCTGAGAGAACAGTTAGCATTTTTTAATGTGTCAAGTCTAATTTCTCACTTTACTGACCTGGTTGTCAAAGTTCAATATACAGGGAACTGCTTATTAAAAGTTATACCTTGCATTTTTGACCCAGTTGTGCCATTTCTCAACTGAGTGCAAGAATTCACAGCCATGAAAAGGTACAGCCATCTCCTCCCCAACAATGTTGCTTTAATGCCCCAGCATGGTGATCGACCTTCTTCCTGCAGCAGTGACTTAACTACTAAGGACAACTAACCCAGTGCCTTGCCCAGAGCTGGCACTTAGTACATATTTAGTGAATTGGAATGATTTATTGCTTTCTCATGCAATAGCATTATATGAATATATGAATTATTTTTAGCGGTGAAGTGATATTTCGAGCAGGATATGAGAACTTGTCAGTTACTAGGTTGTTTTGACCTAGAAATAATGAGAACATGAAGGTAGTTCTGAAAAGTGAAGTGAGGGGTGTGTCGGTGGGTAGTGGTCACAGGGATGGTATTCTGTTTGTGATCTCTGATCGCATATGTAAAATTGGGCAATGTGTGTGCCTCGTGATATCTGTGGCTTCTTGCAAATATCTTAAACTGAATTAATATTGTTGAAGCTGCTTGTGTGTTGCTTTCCAGGACAAAGATCCCAGTTCCAGTGGATTCCCTCTGCTCTCACTGTAGGTCTGTGTTTTCATAACCTCTTTAGATGCTAGACAGATGCCTGTAAACAACAATTTGAACTTTCGAACATGCAGGCCTGTTTATCCAGATTCTGTTACTGGGTTATTTCTTCTTTGCCTGTTTTGTAATCATATCATTGACCATGGAGGTTCAGTTTTCATACTGTCTGCCCTTCCTTACAACGCATAGTTGAGATTCAGCTGGATGCAAGTGTTTAAAACAGGAAATCAGCAGTATTTACTGCCCATCATAGAGCTTGTTTCTCCTTGGTAATTGCTATTTTCACAGACTGAACTCTGTATATAGCCTATTTTCATAGGCTGAAATACATGTATATACCCATATACTGGTTGTGGAGACATTCTTAAGTGGATTTCCTTTTTCAAAAGAGATATGTAGGAACTGTGTCCAAGAATGAAGGCTCTCTTCCTGTAAGAGGGTAATTATTTAATAGCTGAAGAGAGTGTTCTCTCAGATATTGCCCTGAGTAGCAAATGTGTTCTATAAAGCACAATTTCATTGAATACATGAGGCAAGTAACCTCATTAAGAGGGGATGTGAGGGCAATGTACAAATGTTCAACTAGGTTCAAAGGTGTTGATCATGTAAAAAGAATGGGGCAATTAGTTAGAATTAATCCCACTGACTGGCTCTACCCCTCTTTCATTCCTCTGTCATGGAAACAGTGAACTCGAGAGAATTACTTGCCTTTTACCTATTAGATTCTACCAAGTTTGTTAGAGGACCTATTGTCTAGGCAAAGACCTTGGCATGCCAAATGTGATCCACAGACCAGCAGCATTAGCACCAATAAGAAACCTATTTGAAATTCAAATCTTGAGTTCACCTTAGACTAAGGAAATAATAAGAACATGAAAAATCACTTTTAAACAAACTTCCTAGGTGATTTCTATGAACTGTAAAGATTGTGATAACAACAACAGCAGAAGATTGTAAAGCATTGCTCTAGGGACTTCTTTTTAATTCTCTCAGAGTGGTATAGGGGAACAAATTTTGCTACCCCCAAAAGTATCTCTTTGGTATGACGATTAACTTAGTCTGATTATTTTAAAGAAAAGGAAACTCGGGAAGTTTCTCTTGTTTCCTCCAGCTTAGTTGCCCAAAATACTGGGGTGGCCAAAAAGTTCATTCAGGTGTGCTGTGCCGTCTTATGGACAAACTTGAACAAACTTTTCGGGTAACCCAATAATTTCAGTATTGGAGAAGGAAATGGCAACCCACTCCAGTGTTCTTGCCTGGAGAATCCCAGGGACCAAGGAGCCTGGTGGGCTGCCGTCTACGGGGTCGCACAGAGTCGAAGACGACTGAAATGACTTAGCAGTAGCAGCAATAATTTCGGTAAAGGGCCTGTTGCCAGAATAGAGCTATCAGCAGAGACATCTGCAAAGAACAAGGGCCAGGTGTGGTGAGGAGAACCTAGCAGGGCCTAGAGATCAGAGTCCACTCTGTGTCCCATGGTCTCTGCCTGGCCCAGCAAACATTTGCCTTTCCAATTCCACATGAATTGCCTTCTTACCCTTTTAGGTTCCAAACCACTACCCCCAATATCCTTGTTTATCTTTAGCTGAAGATGGTATTTAAGTGAGGATTTCAGTCATTTTGGTGAGTTACTCAGTTCTCCTGGGTTTCTCTGATGTATGAAGTTCAAAAAAGTGGAAGTGTCAGTTGCTCAGTTGTGTCCGACTCTCTGTGACCCCAAGAACTGTAGCCTCCCAGGCTCCTCTGTTCATGGAATTTTCCAGGCAAGAATACTGGAGTGGGTAGCCATTCCCTTCTCCAGGGGATCTTTCTGACTCAGGGATCGAACCCGGGTCTCCTGCATTGCAGGCAGATTCTTTACCATCTAGCCACCAGGGAAGCCCATACATGTTATTAAACTTTTGCTTAGATTTTCTCCTATTGATCTGTCTCATGTCAGTTTAACTCAGATAAAAGAACTTAGATAGGTACAGAAAAAAATTCTTCCTCCCTGACAGTTGGCGTAGCAGGTAGGATTCAACCTGACTAGCTGGATACAACTAAGTCCGAGGATACTGTAGCTAAGAGATTCTTCAATAATTGACCAAAACTGGCCAAAGGTAAGAGTTTTTACCATGTAATTTGGTCTCCCAGATCTCTGCCTGTGGGTCTGTTGGAAACGAGGGTGGTAAGAGTCCTTTCTCTCTTTTATAAAATTAGATTAGCAAGAGAAAATATTTGTGGAGTTAGTTTCTTGGACTTAGAAACTGTGGTAAATTCAGCAGAGTATTCTTGGCTTTATTGAACCTTTTCCTCCTAAAGATGGTAACCTGTTCTTTACCTCTATCTGTTGTGTCATTTGTTCTACATCCTGAGAGCTTGACTTTTTGACCAGTGGGGATATTCTCCCCGGCATGTACATTATAGATAGGGTATTTTTATACCTCTAGATGGCAATACCATAATCAATTTGTAAAAAAGCTCTATTTACTTAGGTTAAAGTAAGCACTTATATAAATTATTTCTAAATATAATAGGAATTAACTCAAATGTTCCTCAAGTTCATGTGATCTAAGATTCATCTTTAGTCAATAAAAGTAAATTTAAAATTACTGGTGTAATTAAAACAGGTATATCTTTAGAGATATCAGCATTCAGTGTAATACTTTTATTCTATCTAGGTTTACTAAAAGTCAAAGAAGTTCATGCTATCTCTGTTATAAAATTTGTCAACAAGAAAAATAACTTAAAAGAGTTAACTGCTTTAATGTCTCATAAAACCTTCAGGGGTAATCTAAGTGTGATTATTAAAGACAAATGTATTAAAGAGATGCAAATGAGATAAACCCTTTTAGGTAAACTTTTAAAAAATGATTGTTTTATGATTGTTAAATAGGTTCCCAAATCTTTTTGGGAAATTAAACCCTTAGGGTTTTGCTATCTCAAATTAAATGAGGGAAATTCATTAAATATCTAGATTATTTCTGAATAAGATAAAATAATAAAACGTTAATACATTGTTTTATCTACTTCTGACTACCTTGTACAGACAGACTAAAGATGAATTCAGTTTTTTAGTCACCAGATCTCATGCCCCACTGAAAGACTGCACTACTTAAAAGGGCACATATGTCTAGAAATTATAAAAGGTATTTATAAATTCTCTACACCACAAAATCCTAATGTAATTCATAATTGTTTATTTCTTTATTTCCACTAGAAATTAAGGTTTCTAATTAATATATGGTCAATATGATTAAGGGTGCCAGTGATAATAAGGGAAATGATGTGTGCAAGGAAAGGAAAATGTATTTTGGGGTAAGAAAAGGCATGAGGTATGGAGATTCATTTTTGTTGAGAGAAATAAAAGCAATTTTTGTCCTACAGTTGATTATTTCAAAATAGAAAAGAGATCAAGGAACAGACTAAACTGGACATGGAAATTTGTAGAAATTTTCTGAAGAAGGGATCTTGGGAAAAAAATTTTGTGTGATCAACCTGGCTAAGATCGGAATAAAGTTAATTATGTGAATGAATTTCAGCATCAAAGGTACACTGGCACAAAATTAGAATTTGGGTTTTCTCTTTGTTAAAAGGATAATGTTTTTTTGTTTCCTTGTTTTTTTTTTTTTAAAGATTATCTGTCTGCTCTAAATGATGTTGTTGTTGTTTAGTTGCTAAGTCATGTCTGACTCTTTGCGACCCCATGCAATGCAGTATGCCAGTCTCCTCTGTCCTCCATTATCTCCCAGAGTTTGCTCGAATTCATGTCCATTGAGTCAGTGATGCTATCTAACCAACTCATGCTCTGCTGCCCCCATTCTCCTTTTGCTTTTAATAAGCAGTTGTAAACAAAGATTTTCTTTGTTATTAATGCCATCTGTCTATAAAAATAAAAATTCAATCTTTTATCTTCATCAGATCTTTGACTATTTAGGAAAAAAACTGACATTGTTCAATATTTACAAGAGCTAACTATCTAACTTTCTGTATTTGCCTGTGAAGTCTTTGTCATTTTGATTAAATACATAACTAACTATAGCGTCACAGTGACCTATGACCCTATTTGAAAAAGTGTTTTAAAATCTTTTGAAATTTTTGACGAATTTCCTTCAAATCAAACTCAAATGAAATCTTATCGACCTGGAAATAATTTGGGGGCTTTCCAAAAGCCCCTGGAATACAGCAAAATATTCGCTTTCTCTCTTAATAAAAGACAGATATGAAAATAATTAGGGTTATTGAGTATGCTAAATTTCATGGGAAGCATTGTCAAATAAGTGATGATAAATGTTCTTAGGTTATATTATATGGTGAAATGTTATTAATATAAGTGCTCTAGAAATTTATAAAATTTGTAAAAATCAGATATGTCATTGTACAATGTTATTAGTCATAATTCTAGTTATTATTTTAAAATTTTATGTGTCACAGAAATAACCAAATTACCTCTTCAATTGCATTATAATGACTCAGATCTTTAACCATGCCATTTTAAGTCTTTTGTCATTTAAGGAAATTACAGTGTTACTCCGATGCTTTTGCAAACAAAGCAAAACTTCAACTTCAAGAAGATCCTACAGTTCAGTTCAGGAACTCAGTCATGTCCGACTCTGCGAACCCATAGGCTGCAGCATGCCAGGCTTCCCTGTCCATTATTAACTCCCGGAGCTTGCTCAAACTCATGTCCATCGAGTCAGTGATGCCATCAAACCATCTCATCCTCTTTCATCCCTTTCTCCTCCTGCCTTCAATCTTTCCCAGCATCAGAGTCTTTTCCAAGGAGTCAGTTCTTTGCATCAGGGGGCCAAATATTGGAGTTTCAGCTTCAGCATCAGTCCTTCCAATGAATATTCAGGACTAATTTCCTTTACGATGGACTGGTTGGATCTCCTTGCAGTCCAAGGGACTCTCAAGAGTCTTCTCCAACACCACAGTTCAAAAGCATCAATTCTTTGGCACTCAGCTTTCTTTAGAGTCCAACTCTCACATCCATACATGATCACGGGAAAAACCATAGCTTTGACTAGATGGACCTTTGTTGGCAAAGTAACATCTCTGCTTTTTAATATGCTGTTTAGGTTGGTCATAGCTTTTCTTCCAAGGAGCAAGCATCTTTTAATTTCATGGCTGCAGTCACTATCTGCAGTGATTTTGGAGCCCAAAACAATAGTCTCTCACTGTTTTAATTGTTTCCCCATCCATTTGCCATGAAGTGATGGGACCGGATGTCATGATCTTAGTTTTCTGAATGTTGAGTTTTAAGCCAACATTAAGCCAAGTTTTCACTCTCCTCTTTCACTTTCATCAAGAGGCTCTTTAGTTCCTCTTCACTTTCTGCCATAAGGGTGGTGTCATCTGCATATCTGAGGTTATTGATATTTCTCCTGGCAATATTGATTCCAGCTTGTGCTTCATCCAGCCCAGCATTTTGCATGATGTACTACTCTGCATAGAAGTTCAATAAGCCGGGTGAAAATATACAGCCTTCACGTACTCCTTTTCCTATTTGGAACCAGTCTGATGCTTCTTGACCTGCATACACGTTTTCTCAGGAGGCAGGTCAGGTGGTCTGGTATTCCCATCTTTTGAAGAATTTTCCACAGTTTTTTGTGATCCAAAAAGTCAAAGGCTTTGGCATAGTCAATAAAGCAGAAGTAGATGTTTTTCTGGAACTCTCTTGCATTTGTTATGATCCAGCGGATGTTGGCAATTTGATCTCTGGTTCCTCTGCCTTTTCTAAAACCAGCTTGAACATCTGGAAGTTCACAGTTCATGTACTATTGAAGCCTGGCTTGGAGAATTTTGAGCATTACTTTGCTAGCATGTGAGATGAATGCAATTGTGTGGTAGTTTGAACATTCTTTGGCATTGCCTTTCTGTGGGATTAGAATGAAAACTGACCTTTTCCAGTCCTGTGGCCAAACTACTGAGTTTTCCAGATTTGCTGGCATATTGAGTGCAGCACTTTCACAGCATCATCTTTTAGGATTTGAAATAGCTCAACTGGAATTCCACCACCTCCACCAGCTTTGTTCGTAGTGGTGCTTCCTAAGGCCCACTTGACTTTGCACTCTAGGATGTCTGGCTCTAGGTGAGTGATCACACCATCGTGGTTATCTGGGTCACGTAGATCTTTTTTGTATAGTTCTTCTGTGCATTCTTGCCACCTCCTCTTAATATCTTCTGCTTCTGTTAGGTCCATACCATTTCTGTCCTTTATTGTGCCCATCTTTGCATGAAATGTTCCCTTCGTATCTCTAAGTTTCTTGAAGAGCTCTCTAGTCTTTCCCATTCTATTGTTTTCCTCGATTTCTTTGTGTTGATCACTGAGGAAGACTTTTTTTATCTCTCCTTGCTATTCTTTGGAACTCTGCATTCAAATGGGTACATCTTTCCTTTTCTCCTTTGCCTTTCACTTACCTTCGTTTCTCAGCTATTTGTAAGGCCTCCTCAGACAACCATTTTGCCTTTTTGCACTTCTTTTTCTTGGGGGTGGCCTTGATCCCTGCCTCCTGTACAATGTCATGAACCTCTATCCATAGTTCTTCAGGCATTCTATCAGCCTTTGCTCTGCTTCATTTTGTACCCCAAGGCCAAAGTTGCCTGTTACTCCAGGTATCTCTTGACTTCCTACTTGTGCATCCCAGTTCCCTATGATGAAAAGGACATCTTCTTTGGGTGTTAGTTCTAGAAGGTCTTGTAGGTCTTCACAGAACCATTCCACTTCAGCTTCTTCAGCATTACTGGTTGGAGCATAGACTTGGATTACTGTGATATTGAATGGTTTGCTTTGGAAATGAACAGAGATCATTCTGTCATTTTTGAGATTGCACCAAAGAACTGCATTTTGGACTCTTTTGTTGACTATGAGGGCTACTTCATTTCTTCTAAGGGATTCTTGTCCACAGTAGTAGATATAATGGTTATCTGAGTTAATCCCAGTCCATCCATTTTACTTTGCTGATTCCTAAAATGTCGATGTTCACGCTTGCCATCTCCTGTTTGGCCACTTCCAATTTACCTTGATTCATGAACCTAATATTCCAGCTTCCTATGCAATATTGTTCTTTACAGCATTGGACTTTACTTGTATCACCAGCCACATCAACGACTGGGCAATGATCCTTTCCAAGGATCTTCTTTAGCTCAGTTGGTAAAGAAGCTCCTTAGAAAGGACTTTTTGACAAACATAGTTTTCTGATAATTTTCAGATGATACCACTGAATTGGGTAAGAAATAATAGAACTGTAATGGAAAAACTAATGGCTTTACAAAACTGCTAACAGAAGACAAGATCAACAAGAATTAACCACATGGGACTGAACAAACTAATGAATACGATTATAATTTTATGACTTTTTTGTCTGAAATATTGCTGCCTTTTTAATCTTTGTTTTCCAGATATAAGAAAACCTTTGATCTTATACCATGACTTACAGTAATTCAGTAAATTATATCATTATAAGCAGAACTGAAACATTTATATTTTTCTCCCTGCCTGATCCCTCCAGAAACTCATGGTGAATACTCTTATTTTCAGGGCATTAGAGTTATATCTTGTTCTTGTTTAGTCGCTAAGTCATGTCTAACTCTGCAGCCGCATGTACTGTAGCCCACCAGGCTCCTCTGTCCATGGGATTTTCCAGGCAGGAATACTGGAGTTGGTTTCCATTCCCTTCTCGAGGGGATCTTCCCAACCCAGGGATTGAATCCATGTCTCCTGCATTGGCAGGCATATTCTTTACCACCTAAGAACCAGGGAAGCCCGTTACAGTTATATTTACATAAGTTAAATAAGAATTTCTTCTCCTTAGAAGAGGATGCAACTGGAAACTTGTTATATTACCAAAGATTTGACTGGAATGTCATATTTGAGATAGACAAGTATAGACTCAGGTATGACCAAACAGCTTTAAGGAACTAAGGTTGACTTTGTGGAGCTGACAAAGCCCTTTGGAAAAACAGCCTGGCACCTTGCTTACAGTGTTCCCATCAGCCTTACCAGGTGAGTAAAGAAGGTCATTTCCTGCAGGTGCAGAAACTTCAGGATATTTGGGGGACCTCAAAAAGAGAGCAATCCACCCAAAACTATAGGTATTATAGGCAAGCATGATGGCAAGTCTTTTGCTGTGCTTCCTTACCTCGAGAGACATTTAAAAGTTCAATCTGGAGACTCCTTACTGAAAGGTAACCATTCCATTCATCACATTTCTGTGATGATGTACAAGTTAAAGATACAAGACAGAAGTACAGGTTAAAGATCTTTATTCAGAATTTAATGTATAGTTAGGAAAACAAACAAAGTAAAGACTTCCAATGACTATGAAGGGAAGTGAAGTGTTAGTCGCTCAGGTGTCCAACTCTTTGCGACCCCATGGACGGTAGCCCGCCAGGTTCCTCTGTCCATGGGAATTCTCCAGGCAAGAATACTGGAGTGGGTAGTCATTCCCTTCTCCTGGGAATCTTCCCAACCCAGGGATTGAACCTTGGTCTCCTGCGTTGCAGGCATATTCTTTACCGTCTGAGTCACTAGGGAAGCCCTCCAATGACCACGTCCATACATAAATACTAAGAGCTTTGAACCACATGATTAATTCAACAGGAATAATAAAAATGGAAGGACTAGTTTATCCAGGATCATTCCCTTTTTATTCATTACTTGAGAAATATGCTAATCATCAGTTAAGAGTGGTCCTTTCTTTCCTAACCAAGATGCTGCTTGGATATTCCAATTCACATTTAGGAAAACTGAATAACCAAAATGACTGAAAGGCAAAACAATACTATATAACAAATATCCATGCTGTAGCTGATCAGGAAAAACTGGGATCAACAGACCTTTGAAAAGATATTTCACAAATGAGGTAAAAATAACTTGGAGTTAACTTTAGTTAAATCATACATTCTGTATTTGAGGAAATAGCTCAGAAGTTTATTTTCCATGCTTGTAATTTTGGTGACTGTCAAATAACCTCATTGGGATGTCCATATCAAGAAATTCAGTGGCACAAAAATCACGAATACTAGACAATTTGGGCTCCTGGCATTCATAATAGGCTCCAATGTAGTTTTTGCTTGTTTCTTTGCTTTGGTGTTAGTTATCAAGAAGAAGAAGAAAAAAAAAAAAAAAAGAACTGGGGTCAGCTTACATGTCTCATGTAATTGAGGAGCAGAGAAGCAAGAAAAATGTTACAGAATAGAATAAAACTTTGACTGCCAGATCTTATCCAAAGAGAGAATCTGTTAAACCTGATGGCTCTCATTGGGAGATGCTGCAGTGACATAACTAAAATTCTTTAATGTTTTGGTATTGCATAAGCAAAGAAGAGGGATAACATATGACCTCTCAAAATATGTCTCTTTGGTATAAAGATAATTTAAGGCTGATCATTTTTAAGAAACAGCAGACACAGGAGAAGTTCTAAAAATCCAGTAGAAGTTAACTCTTTGTAAGAGATCTTTACAATGATAAAAGAAATCTTCCCTTGTAAGGGTCTTTCCCTTCCTGTACCAGGAAGAGGATGACTTTCAATCTCCAGAAACTCATCAATGGAGAGGGCAGAGGCTTAAATCGGCATAACAACCATGCCCATCGTTACTGTGCTTTTCTTGGTCACCTCCCATAACTGGCCTCCCATGCTTCCCAACTCTTCTTTTGTCTTTCCTGGAGATGGTATTGAAGGTGCTGGCTTGGGCCATTTCAGGGGGTTACTCAGTTTTCCTGGCTATTTCACGTGTATTTAGGAGGAAGATATGTTAGTAAATTTATGTTTGCTTTTCTCCTGTTAATCTATCTTATATAGCCAAGAACCTAGAAGGGTAGAGGGAAAATTATTTTTCCTTCCCAACAGCAACAACTCAAAAAATGACTCTTCTGTGTATGCCTAGTGAAGGACTGGGAAGCCTGGTGTGCTGCAGCCCATGGGGTCACAAAGAATTAGATACGAATTAGTGACTGAACAACAACTCAGTTTTTAATGGTCTTTTTAGGAAGATGCAGCCGTATAGAGAAGTAGGAGGTTTTGATGTCTAGGCAAAGTTTAGCTTTTCCATATTCTGAAATCAGTGGTCAAAGATGTTAAAGGATGAGCCCCAAAAGAGCTTTACACAGTTCTATTGTCTTCCTGTATCTTGCAGCAAATAAATGCACGAGGTAAATACTAACAAGGATGGTGGCATATATTACAAAAGTGATCCATTATAAGAAGGGACAAGGAGTCCACTGGGTCTAAACTCATCTGGTTTTAAAACAACGCATCCTAAATGATGTGCATGTTAATTACATTATTGAAGATATTTCAAAGACTAGGGAGTTAGAGAGCAAGTCTAATTCCCAGGGATTTCACTCTTTGGGGGGCTTCCCTGGTAGCTGAGATGGTAATCTGCCTACAATGCAGGAGACCTGGGTTCGATCCCTGAGTCGGGAAGATCCTCTGGAGAAGGGAATGGCTACCCACTCCAATATTCTTACCTGGAGAATTCCACTGACAGAGGAGCCTGGCGGTACAGTCCATGGGGTCGCAAAGAGTCGGCCATTACTGACTGAGTGGTTAACACACACATACCTTCTAAAACAAGTATTTCCTGTAGTGATGAGCTAAACTTTGAGCTTCCCAGGTGGCTCAGTGATAAAGACACTGCCTGCCAATGCAGAAAACGTGGGTTTGATCCCTGGGTCAGGAAGATCCCTTGGAGGAGGAAATGGCAACCCACTCCTGTATTCTTGCCTGAGAAATCTCATGGACAGAGGAGCCTGGTGGGCTACAGTCCATAGGGTCACAAAGAGTGGGACAGGACTGAAGTGATTTAACACACACACTCTTCGGAGGGAGGGAGAGAGGGAAAGGGAGGGAGATTTCGCATCCAAGAGTTAAAATGGGTTTGAGGAGGAATAGAGGAAAACTAGATGTTTATGATTATTAACTAGTGCTAGTCTCTGAGACAGATACTTTGCCAGTTTTCAAATACTTCATGATGAATGAATTGCCATATTATTGTAATCAAGATATCTAAACAACAATTCACAACAGGACTGTTAATGAACCTTCCCTTTAGGTAACAGTTTCAAAGCCAAACATCCCCTAGAAGCACAATTCTACATTAGAAATGCTTAATATCAAAGTAATTTAAAAAGGAGATGATGGCATTTCAAATTATATTGGTTCTGATTTCCTGATCATTTAATTTTATGAGTGCCAGGCACATAGTAGGTTCTTAACAATTGCCATTAAATGAATGAATAAATTAATGAAGATCTCCCATAGGACAGCACATTCAAACTAAAGTAAGTCTATTATAAGGAAAAATATAGAATTAACAGAGCAAAATTGCCAGTGCTAAAGCTGACCATTTTAATGAAAGATAAATTAGATGTGAGGGAATTTTTAATGAGACATGTTATTGCTGCATCCTAAATTATCCAGATTATCACATAGTTGGAGTAGAAAAATCATGTAATAGCTGCTAACATGGTGATAAATATGTCAGACACTGTGATACATATCGATACATATTAAGTTTATTCCTCATAGCTGCTCTATATGGAAAGTACTATCATTATTCCCCATTTTATACAAGAGAAATTTGAGGCTCACAGAGAGTATGGGATTTATCCAAGATAGCACAGTTAGTATGCAGAGAGTGGGTTTTGCACAGAAAGCCTTACTCCAGAGTCCACACCCTTAAACATTAAACTGCTTTATTCCAGAGAGTAAACACGTCCACACTGTGAGGTCATTCAGAATTAGAGTGTGGACAAGGAACTCAGAGAATGAAAAAGAAACTTAGGACGGCCTGGTGGGCGCAAGAGTGGCTAGGCCAAAGTCAGAGCACAATGATGCTGGGTGTCTGTCTGGAGAATTGCTTGTGTTAGAGACATGGAAAACATACAAATGATGGGCAAATAAAAGATTGGGGTTTTGGAGGGAAGCTGAAAGTCAGTCAAATTGGGGAGCAGTGATTAGGAACCTAAACAAAGGCATCTGGGTAAAAGGTTCAGAGACTTACATAGGGAATTCAATTCAATAGGCAATGGTGGAGACAAGAGATAACACAGTAGGAAATGTATCTACTCTTTGCTTTGGTTCTTTTTGGGACAAGGATCTAACTCTCAAGCTTCTCAGGCCAGGGACTAGAGTGAGGAATATGGCGCAAGGCAGTCATACACTAATGTGGCCCATTGGTCATTGTTTTATTCTATGACCTAGTTCTCTGTAGAGCATGTGACATGACCCTAACTGTCCCAGTACCTTCCCTGGCTGTAGGAATCAACAACCCTGAATATTCTCAAGCAAAAGACAAATTTCTTAGTAAATTTTCAGCTGGTTTTTGTGGAAATTAGATTTTTTTTAAAGAGAAAAGGCTGGCCCAGAATCTACCCTAGCTCAATCCTAGCTGTACTATTTATTGTAGTATTGTCTTGGCATTAAGGACAATTCAGCTGATACAGGTGGTGATATCTCAAAGAATCCACAACACCCACTGGAGGGTTCTGACATCATTTTTATTGTGTTAACAATACTGAACTAAAGGTAACAGTGGAGGGGGAAAAAAACTTAAGTTATTTTGGCAAAGGTACGTCCTGGCAAGTTTACTTGTCAGAAGCATGGATAATTACTGACTTATGAGACCTGTATTCATCAAATGCTTTAACATATCTCTCTATGCAAGTTTTAAGAAGAAAGACTTTGAAGGTGTGTAAGATAGTTAAGGGGTCAACAGCAGAAGAATATGATTCACAGGAACAGCTTCCGGCTCTTCTCTGAGATTTAGGCTTCTGAGCAATACAGCCAGTCATCTGGTCATTACACAATTGCTAGGATGACAGCAATTTGACTCTCGCAGGGACCCTGTGATCAAAACTATCACCTCCCATGTGCCATGCCTTCCTTGAGCTTCTGAACCTTTCAGGGCTGGGGAACTTGTAGTGATGGCATCTGTTACCCAGAGTCCGTTGTTTTTTCCCAGAGATGGTTGCGATGCATCATTCCACATGCTGATAAGCCTCTCCAGGGCAGGAGATGCATGGCTACCATTGTGAATTGATGGCTCATTTTGCTGCAGCTCCCTTAAAAGGAAGGTGAACACTAACTTTAAGAGGGGCTTTTGGAGTACATGACCTTGATGGACACTTTCTGGCTTTAGCTTTTATTTTACTGAAGATAAAATGCTGGTGGCATAAATACATATTTGAGAAACACTGTGGAAGATGTAAGTATTGAAGAGTGCTCTAACACTGCCCACCACTTTCTTCTTCATGTTTAGGAAATCAGGCAGTATTGGAAAAGTTTTTTCAAATGATTTCCTTGATTCCTCAGTCATTTATGTTTGTAGTACTGGAAGCTTTCTTAGCTATGGGCAACTTAACCTTAGGCCACACATGCTAAAAATAACCTAGCAGTGTTTGACTCTTCCTGACCCTTGTGTGCCTGCCTGCTAGATGAGAGCTTTAATAGTTGTATCCTCCTTGGAAATGATCCAGCTTCCTTCCTTCTTCCTATGATCTCTACTTAACTGTCACTCCAACTTTATCCTAAAAAGAAATAAACGTCATTAAAGCCAACAGATTTTTAGATGAGCCCTCTATCTGTTCTCTATTACCTTCCTTCTTGAAGAATAATTCAGACTCTGTAATTAGACTCTTCAATTCAAAAGAGTGATCAGAATGGTGAAAGTATTTTATCCACATAAAAGAAGAATGAATAAAAGAAACTAAAGAAGCTGAATCTATGGAAGTGAAGGCCCAGAAGGATTATGGGGACTGTCATCAAACTTTTGAAGGGCTGTTTTGGGGAAGAGAGATTAAGAATGGGGTCATGGGGTAGATAGTGAAACAGGAATGTTTTCTAATTGTTAGGTTTTTCCAAAGATAGAACTGGCTTCCTGGAGGAGGAACGTGATCCAATATAAGTTGACAGATCATTAGGGAAGATGTTATGGAATAATAGTTCAATTATACAACATCTAGGCAACTTCCAACCCCGGGAATATTTCTGTCCTTTTATATGTGTAATACTTCTACTCTAAGTCCCTTCATTGACTGACAAACAGTCAGTCTGCTTACTAGCTGCTGCTTATCTTTTCCCTCTATTAACATCTCCCCAAAAGTAAACTATTTGAATATTACAGTCACCTTGACAACAGAGGTGTCTATTTTAATAGCTTTCAGTAACATTATTCAAAGGGAATCTATTCTCCAATAAAGTCTTTGGCATTCTCTTTCTTTTCCAACCTCAAAGAGTTTAGGATGAAACATGTGCTTTGAAATTAAAATCACTGTAAATTTGCTGAGTAAGAGAATGTTTTCACTTAGCATAATGTAGAAAAAAATTTTTTTTTCTCTCGTAATGTACATGAAAAAATTTCACCAACAAAAAGGCACGGCTCAAATTTTACAATTGTCTATAATTTCAAACAATTTAATATATATTTATATATATTTTAACCCTGTGTGTAAGGTATTGGGGTTGCTGTGGAATCAGATTTATTGTAGCTGATGTTACACTCAACCAAAACATACCTTACTTAAATTGCTAATAATGAATAATAATTGAAAAATAATTCACTAGTTAATTATTATTAATCATGGGAGGATATTACACATGTAAAAGTTATCTAAGGCAGAAAAAAATAAAAATGAAGTAAAATGGGGAATCCATTGGATGTAATTTGTACACTCAAGGAACAACCTTTCAATTAAGAGCATTATCTTTGACTTAAAACTCTCTTGGTTATTTTTAATTGGTTTGCTTACTTCGAAACTCCAATACTCTGGCCACCTCATGTGAAAAGTTGACTCATTGGAAAAGACCCTGATGCTGGGAGGGACTGGGGGCAGGAGGAGAAGAGGACGACAGAGGATGAGATGGCTGGATGACATCACCGACTCGATGGACATGAGTTTGGGTAAACTCCGGGAGTTGGTGATGGACAGGGAGGCCTGGCATGCTACAATTCATGGGGTTGCAAAGAGTCGGACACGACTGAGCCACTGAACTGAACTGAATAGCATTAATAGCATTTAGCTAAATACTTCCTGTGCATAGGCTCTGTGCCAAGCTCTTCACACTTAGTGTTTTCTTTCATCCGTAAAATTCACTAAGACTTGATATTATTTTTCCCATTCCGTATTATCAGGGAACTGAAGCTTAAGGAAGTTAGATATCATTCCCAAGGTTATATAGCTGGTATTAAAACAGAGAAAGGGGGACTTCCCTGGTGATCCAGTGGTTACGATTCCCCACTTTAACTGTAGGGGGCACAGGTTTGACCCCTGGTTGGGGAACTAAGATCCTGCATACCTAATGGCACAGCTTGGGGGAGGGGAACAAAAAGGAATCTGAATATCTAAATTTGACTCCAGTGCCTAAGCTAGTCACCCAGCCATTGTGCTATCTGCTTTGATGGCCTTACTGCTAAGGTAATTGTTTTATTTGGGATAAATTTATGTAAAAAAATTTTTTTTTACCTTCCAATTATTTCACTTTCATTAAAGGTTAAGTCAACCACTCAAACTTAGAAGGTGACACTCACCCCGTTTGTGAAGGAGAACGCTGGCATGCCGACGTCCATTTCCATTTTCAACATAACAGGAGTAATTTCCCAAGTCACCTTCTTCTACAGAGTCCACAATTAATGAGATGGAAACTTCCTGCTCCCCAAGATGCTCCTTGAGAATTCTAAAACATAAAGCAAAATGAAACAAAAAACCCCCACACAAACATACACACACATGAAAAAAAAATTTAGATGAATCTGATATGAAAAAACCTACAGCATCTGTGCTTCAAATTTAGTCATGGATTGATGCTATCTTAATTAAATTATATCATGCCCTTTTCTTCTTCACTTCTAATAAGGAAGCTTGTCTTTGTAGATGCTAATGAAGTTGCAGTTAATTATCTCTCTTAGCAGGACAATCACACTGTCATAATAAAGAGGTGAGAGAGACCTTGAAGAAAAGTTTACAAATTGCTTTCCCTTTAAGAAGAAATATGATGTAAGGGTGGGATAAGAAATTCTAATGTCTTAGGCTGGAGGACTAATTATCTATCAGGCTAATTTTTAAGAAACGAAGGATAGAAAATTTCTGAGCTACTTTGACATTTCAGTTGAAACCTCTAGCCTGGCATTTTTTTTTAAAGGTACAAATCAATTCCTATTTTTAAAGAAATATGAAATCACAAAACCATAGACTAAATGTTCTGATGAAGCATTTAATTCTGACATTTAAAATTCACAGTAGATGCTCACTAACCTCATTGTCAAGGATTTTAACAATCTTTTTAAAACAAATGGAAAACTTCAAAGTAAGCCTCCTTTGCTATGCTCACCAAGTTTCCACCTTTATTCTCCCACCCCTTTGGTAACTCATGCTTGCATAATACTTCCTCATGAAGAATTAAAGAAAAAAATACCTTTCTAGAACATTCCCTGAGCACCCACAAAAGGAGAGAGGGGGAAAGTTAGGAGGTTTATTGTCCTATAAACTTAGCATTTCAGAGTGTATGAGTATAAGATAATAGTCAAGTTTTAAACATGAAAAATGGCAGAGGAACATTTTAGTATGTATTGAAGAATTGCTCATCTGGGCATTTCAGAACCTGACTGTGATGTTATATTCCTGGGTATTTGTTGCCAGGAAGAAAATTCCAGTAGAAATAACCCTCTGTGACAGTTTTATAGGTTTTTATTTTCTATTAAAAATCTTTTTCTCTTATACCTTTCCTCAAGTTTTAAAAGTTCTCACATTTAAGAAGAATTTGGTTAAAATGCTCAAATATACCCCAAAGAGGTGATCTTTAGATTGGAGAATGTTTACAAATGATCTGCATTTTGATTCACTTATAATTTATTAATTAGTATATTTGCTTATTTACATTATGAATAAAAATTAGTATATATAAGTGTACTTTTAGTCATAACTGAATACCTCAATATTTAAAAGTAAGCAAACAAATATGTTAATTATTTTTAAAAAAGAAGAGGCAGAAGCATTATGCCTCAAAATAATTGTATTTTTATGATTATTGGTATTATTCCACTATATTAATATTTAGACCTTAAAATCAGACTAAAAAAGGTAATAAAAGCATTTTTGTATTCTTTACTATTCCTATCAAGTGTTTTATAGTCTACATGATGCCTCAAATATGTAGAAATATATAAAAGGAAGTGACAGAGATGATGTTTGAATCCTAAAAAACATGATATTGAATCCTAAAATCCTGTTAACACTGGGTTGGACAAAAAGTTTGTTCGTGTTTGTCCATAAGATGGTATAGAAAAACCCAAACAAACTTTTTGGCCACCCAATATTTCCTCTCAACAATTGAAAAAGAAAGAGCTCTTATCAACCAAAGGCACAGTATCACATTTTCTGTATTTGATGCTATTTTAGTAATCTCACATTCAGTTTATTCCTTAGTGGAAAATTCCTCTTTATTTCTCTTAAATTCTTTGCAAATGGCACTCAGATTTTACAATTTCATAGTCACCCCCTCAAGGATATTTTTCCTCCTTGCCATTAAATGTTGTAACATTTTTAGTATGATAGTAAAACACCCCCCAACCCCCTTCTTTTTTAGCTCACTTTCTATTCACTAACACAGCAAATGTGAATCCTGACTGTACAAGTTAAAAGAGAAAAATTACTTTACCTAATGTCACTTTCCCAAACTCGATTTTCATCCAGATCTTCAATAAACTTCTCTCCTTTCATCCAGTAAATTAAAGGACTGACATCTCCACTATACCCAAAGAAAGCTCTGCAGGTGAGATTAGCTGAATCGCCTGTGGACAGAAGTGATAGAAACGTGTTGTAAAATTGTTGATACACTCTTATTTTAGGCAAACTGGCATGTAAAACTTTAATCATTTCATTGATTTAATGAAACATCTCTCTAAATCAATATTTTTCATATATTTTCAATCTGTCAACTTAACAGAATGTGTGCTTTTGGCAGCTTGCTTAATGGAATGTGAATTACTTATCAGATCATGAAGAACACTGGTCAGTTATTCTACAGAACTTTACTTTCATTTAAGTTTGCCTGATGTTTCCACATGAATAGATTGAGGTTATGGATTATTGGGAAGGGTACTTCAGAGGTGATGTGCACATGCTCAGTCGCTCAGTCATGTCTGACTCTTTACTACCCTACAGACTGTAGCCCACCAGGCCCTCTGTCCATAGGATTCTCCAGGCAAGAATACTGGAGTGGGTTGCCAGTCCCTTCTCCAGGGGATCTTCCCGACCCACGGATCAAATCTGGGTCTGCATTGGCAGGTAGGTTTTTTACTACTGCAATATCAGACAAGTACATAATATTGATAATAGGAGATTTTATAAAGCAGTTAGAAGATGTTTCTCAGTCCTGAATGTTGGGAAAGAGAAAGAGAACCAAATCTTTTGATGGGAAAGAAATGGAACTGCAAAATACAGGATTCCTTACAAATGTTACTAAAATATTTGTACTATATGAGGAATAGTATTTTAATTAAGGAAACCAGCACACATTCAGATAAAAAAAAACACATTATTAAAATACAAATGGACAACACCTGAGAATAAATATTTGGGCTGTTTATAAAACATAAAATCAATAATACTACTGTGGAGATGAGTTTCTTCCAGTGTACTACTCAAGAGAGGCCACTGTAATGATGAATACAGATTGATTACTTAATAAGGTAAGTGGAAGTCCCTGACTGAAAAGTGGGAGCGAATTTAATGCCAGCAGAAACTAACACATATTTCTGGACAAGTAACTTGATTTTGCAAACACCTGATTTCCTCAAGCCTCAGGCAGCATTAGAGAACTGAAATATTCCAGTACTATTATAGTTTTAAGATCTTGCTGCCTCCAAGTAGAGCTAGAAAATGTGGGATGGTAAAGAGACCTATAGGGACCTGGGAAGGAAATGGCAACCCACTCCAGTGTTCTTGCCCGGAGAATCCCAGGGACGGGGGAGCCTGGTGGGCTGCCGTCTATGGGGTCACACAGAGTCGGACACGACTGAAATGACTTAGCAGCAGCAGCAGCAGCCAAAATGGACTGGAGCAGGGGAACTCTTAAGGATACCTTAAGTAAGGCAAGTTTATTCATTTCATAAATTCCTGAGACTTTTCTAGAGGACTTTGACAAATCTGTGACTTCAAGGTGAAGAGAAGGAGGTTCCTCAAGTCTAAGAGCTAAGCTATGAGTTAATAGTGAACATTGCTTGAAACTGGGCTTATCAGTGATTCTACCATATAAACCTAGAGAAAAGCATTATATACTTACAGATGCACTCTTTGTAAGTCCTGGTATGGGTCAACCTATATGTAAACTTTATTCTCCAAGTTCCACAAGAAAATTTTTATTGGATAAAATTCATATTATTACCTCATGTCCATTGTGTAAGACTAGTTCATAACTGAATTCTTGCTCTTCTAATATTTTTAAGATGGCATGATACAGCCTTTCCTTTGATCTTATCCTTCTTTATGTCTGAATATCCTCCAAGTAAGTGATTCCTTAGAGACTTTGATTCTATATGCAATAATCATTATTAGTGACAAGATAAGTCAAGTTCAAAAAATGTCGACAAACTTTTAAGAGGCAAAATGGAGCTTTAAATAATCTCCTTTATTATTAATTTTGATACATAAGTATTTTGTTAATATCTTAATATGTAAACCCCACTCCCTGAGAGAATAATTTATCTTACACAATGGATAACTGAATGTCAATCTTACTGATTGGAAACCACAGATTTCTATGGGAAATGTCAATCCAATGGTTCAGAACAATTTTTAAATCCAGTATTCTTTGCTTTTATATTTTTCTAAGAGCACTGGCTTTTATGTAACTCAACTACCTGTTACAGTGTCAAGGTAGTCATAAATTCAACAGTAAATCTCAAAATACTACATAGTGTGATGATTAATTTCATATGCCAAGAGAATCAGCTATATTACAGAGTTCAAAAATGTACATGTCAATAATTTACACAATCTGTGTCTTAAGGGAACAAGATTTAGCTTTTAGGTAGGAGTTAATGACTGAAACTCATAAATAGAAATCTCTAGAAATTATCTAATTTTCCATTACAGTTTTACTAAATTTGGGGGATCATAAATAATGATCATGTCACTACCAACTCAGCCTGACATTCTTTAGCAGAGAAGTCAATTGAATCCCTCATTGGGAACTGAATTTTTCTCTCTTGTCACCCTCCTACCTTCCCAGATCAACTGATTTGCTATTATCTAATTCCTCCTTTTTCTCAACTATCGGCCTTGTGCCACCACACCTAGTAAATGGCTCCTGCACCCATGTAAGAAACGATTGGCTTTTTCAATCATCTTCGCTCACCTTGTCTTTGACTACTTATCATTCCTTGAGCTCCAGTACTGGCGGTATCCCAAATGCTAGGGGGGCACCTGGAGGACCTCTACTCAGACCTGGGTTGTACTTACTGTGGGTTAGAGAGTGGAATTCATGCAAAGAATAAAAGAAGGTGGAGGGAAAAATAGAAAAGCACTCCAGGTAGAGAGGAAAGAACGTGAGTGACAGAATGTCAGGGAACTTTGGAGGAAGTCAGTAACTTCAGAGTCACTGAAGCTAAACTACATGTAGTAGGTAGAGTTGGGGTGAGGATTTGGGGTAAAATCATGAGGCCAGAGCAGTGGCAGCCCTAATCTCCCATGAAGGCCATGTTGAAGATGTGAGAATTCCATTTAAGGGCAATTCTAAGTTGGGGAAAGGTTTCAGGTAGGAGTTTGACATGGGTACACTTGCAGTCTAAAGAAATCACTCTTTTTGTATTTGCCAAACTGGGATTGGATATAAGAGAATTGAGAAAGATTGAGAATTTTATGATACTTCAGGACCAGATAAGGAACCATCACTGCAAAGAGAGGATTATTTCCACATAATTTCTTCCTTCCTTTCTTACTTGTTTTTTGGCCACACCACTTGGCATGTGGGATCTTTGTTCCCCAACCAGGAATCGAACCCCAGCCCCCTGCATTGAAAGTGCAGAGCCTTAACCACTGGACCACCAGAGAGGTCCCTCTGTATAGTTTCTTAAAAGGACAAAGTACAGGTTATAGCAGTGATGACAGACCACTGTGCTTTTTATCAATGTGATAGTAGGAAACCTCTCAAAGCACAGATTACAAGGAAGCCTGATAAGGTAGAAAATACATTTTTATTTTTATAATTTACCTGAATCACTCTGTGTGTGTAGGAGAGACAGACAGATTAAACAGTTGCCAGCTGCTTCTCAAAACAATCAGGAGAGAAAGTCAACTTGAGTAGAGATCTGTTCTGTGAAGTTGTTGTTCAGTTGCTTAGTCATGTCAGACTCCTTGCGACTCCATGAACTGCAGTATGCCAGGCCTCCCTCTCCTTCACTATCTCCCCAAGTTTGCTCAAACTCATGTCCATTGGGTTGGTGATGCCATCCAACCATCATCTGTTACACACTCCTCATCCTGCCCTCAATCTTTCTCAGCATCAGGGTCTTTTCCAAAGAGTCAGCTCTTCACATCAGGTGAGCAAAGTATTGAAGCTTCAGCTTCAGCATCAGTCCTTCTAATGAATATTCAGGGTTGATTTCCTTTAAGATTGATTGGTTGGATCTCCTTGCTGTCCAAGGGACTCTCAAGAGTCTTCTCTGGCACTACAGTTCTAAAGGAACAATTCTTTAGCACTCAGTCTTCTTTCTGATTAAACTCTCACATTCATACATGACTACTGGAAAAACCATAGCTTTAACTATATGGACCTTTGTCAGCAAAGTGATGTCTCTGCTTTTTAAAATGCTGTCTAGGTTTGTCATTGCTTTTCTTCCAAGGAGCAAGCATTTTTTAATTACATGGCTGCAGTCACTGTCCACAGTGATTCTGGAACTCCAAAAAAATAGTCTGTCACTGTTTCCATTTTTTCCCCATCTATTTGCCATGAATTGATGGGACCAGATGCCATGATCTTAGTTTTTTGCATGTTGAGTTTTAAATCAGCTTTTCACTCTCCTCTTTCACTTTCATCAAGAGGCTCTTTAATTCCTCTTTGCTTTCTGCCATAAGGGTGGTGTTATCTGCATATCTGAGGTTACTGAAATTTCTCCTGGCAATCTTGATTCCAGCTTGAGCTTCATCCAGCCTGGCATCTTGCATGATGTACTCTGCATATAAGTTAAACAAGCCAGGTGACAATATACAGCCTTGATGTACTCCTTTCCTAATTTTGAACCAGTCTGTTGTTCCATGTCCAGTTCTAACTCTTGCTTCTTGATTTGCATACAGGTTTCTCAGGAGGCAGGTAAAGAGGTCTAGTATTTCCATCTCTTGAGGAATTTTCCACAGTTTGTTGTGATCCACACAATCAAAGGCTTTAGTGTAGTCAATGAAGAAGAAGTAGATGTTTTTCTGGAATTCTCTTGCTTTTTTGATGATCCAACGGATGTTGGCAATTTGATCTCTGGTTCTTCTGCCTTTTCTAAATCCAGCTTGAACATCCGGAAGTTCTTGGTTCACGTACTGTTGAAGCCTGGCTTGAAGGATTTTGAGCATTACCTTGCTAGCATGTGAAGTGAGTGCAATTGTGCAGTAGTTTGAACATTCTTTGGCATTGCCCTTCTTTGGCATTGGAATGAAAACTGACCTTTTCTAGTCCTGTGGCCACTGCTGAGTTTTCCAAATTTGCTGGCATATTGAGTGCAGTATTTTCACAGCATCATCTTTTAGGATTTGAAATAGCTCAGCTGGAATTCCATCACCTCCATTAGCTTTGTTCGTAGTAATGCTTCGTAAGGCCCACTTGACTTCACACTACAGAATGTCTGGCTCTAGGTGAGTGATCACATCATTATGCTTATCCAGGTCATTAAGACCATTTTTGTACAGTTCTTCTGTGTATCTTTGCCACCTCTTCTTAATAACTTCTGTTTCTGTTCAGTTTGGTTCAGTTCAGTTGCTTAGTCATGTCTGAGTCTTTGCGACCCCATGGACTGCTGTTAGTTTCATACTGTTTCTCTTCTTTATTGTGCTCATCTTTGCATGAAATGCTCCTTTGGTGTCTCTAATTTTCTTGAAGGGATTTTTTGAATTGTTTCTCTTAATGATACCTATTTGTGTGTCTGAACAGAAGTTACTACTCCCATTCTTATGCAAAGTTCTGTTTCTCAAGAAAGGACACTAGAAGCCCAGTGGAGCCAATCTTGAGAGAAGGCCAGGTGACATCAGGCTCACCTGAGACTCACCAACCACTTAAGTGTTGGTGAGAAAAGCTGAATCCCTCTAGTGTTTGGTTGGGCAAAAATTTCATTTTTTTTTTTTTTTAATAGCTTAAGGGAAACCCAAATGAACTTTTGGGCCAACCCAATACTTTTCATTTGGGAAATGGTGGCTAATCACATGAACATCTGTTAGGAGCTGTGACCTCAGACCCCAAGTGTGTACGGCCTGTGTTTGAAAGCAGAAATAAATGACTATAATTCCTTCCCCTCGGGTTAAATAAAAAAACAGGAGTGAATAGAATATCATGGGGCAGAGTGGAGCCCAGGGAGAGATGATGCACTTCTATTCAATAAGGGTAGATAGGAATTCATAAGTATAACTAGGAAAATTAGGAAAATATAATTAGCAAATTTTGTTTAGAAAGCTAATTAGGCAATTAGGGAAGAGGAATTAGGAAAATAAAAATAATATGACTGGGTTTGTACCTCGGGCTGATGAAGCAGGATATGCAGTTACATAATAGGATTTTAGCATCTGAATTTTATGAGTAGTTCATCCATGATCTATTTCACATTCTCATGCTTTTTATAAAATTGTGATTAATGGTTTAGAGTTCTTTTTAAACAATTTATTTATTGTTATTTAAAAAATTTATCATTGGAGTATAATAGCTTTACAATGTTGTGTTAGTTTATGCTGTACAAAGTGTGAATCGGTTGTACATATACATATATCTCCTCCCTCTGGAGCCTCCCTACACATTTTCACGCTTTTTAATATTATATTCTTTGCTTTAAATTCTCCTCACTTCCACGTAGTAAATTCCTTCTCCTCCATTAAGTTGTATTAAAATAGCACCTGTTACAAAAGACTGACTTGGCTTTTATAGGAATGGTCAATCAACTCTGTCTTTTCTCCTCTCTTCCTCTTGGAACGGGTCTATTTCCCTGGTGGCTCAGTGGTAAAGAATCCGCCTGCCAATGCAGGAGACACAGGAGATGCAGGTTCAATCCCTGAGTTGGGAAGATTTCCTGAAGAAGGAAATAGCAACCTACTCCAGTGTTCTTGCCTGGAAAATTCCATGGATAGAGGAGGCTACAGTCCATGGGGTTGACAGAGAACAGAGGAAAGGTTATTACTATTGCAACTCCTAATGCTACCATTAACCTTGTTCCTTCTAGCAAACTTCCACTAACTTTCAGGTCAGAGGTTATTTTATACACTCATATCTTCTACAATATCATTTAGTTTAGATGAATATGGCTTCAGATATTATATTTTTCTCTACTTAAGCCAGTGACTGTTAAACTCATTGTCAACAACAACAACAACAATAACAAACTTACTCTTACTTCCCCCAAACCAGATTTTGACTCAGCAAGTGTGGAAGGTTCCAGGGATTTTAATTTTTAACAAGCACTCCCAGGTGCTTTTCATGCAAGTGGTTACAGTTAACCGCCTGGAACAATTTCTTTTTACCTTGGACTCTTTAAATTGGAGTTGGGGCTGAGAAAAGCAACAAGGTTGAAAAACATTCCATCAGGGTCCTTAAGCAAGGGAGGGAGGCAAGGATACGGTGGCTAGGAAAAAGGGTTCATAATGACAGTGGTGGGTAGAGAGGTAACTGGCATAGATAAGAAGTAGCTTATACAACTGGGTCACTGATGAGCCAATCCAAGCTATGGCATCTTTCCAAAGGGATGTAGAAAAAACATTTGTGCTCCAATGGAAAACTACTCATTTTTCTACCTCACACCATTCTGAGTTACCAGATTTTAGCCCTTTCCCGGTCTTTGAGCTATTCTTCAACTCTTTGTAACTCTTTGTAGGTAACTGATACGGAAATGCTCTCATGTCTGGGGACTTCCCTGGCAGTCCAGTGGTTAAGACTCTACATTTCCACTGCAGGGGGCTTGGGTTCGAACTCTGGTCAGGGAACTGATACTCTGTGTGTTGCGAGGCCAAAAAAAGAAAGCTAAGTCCATGAATGGAATAGAAATGAAAATAAAACATATCAATGTAAAAATTGTCTCATATCTGGTAGCCATTTGACTTAATTCCCCATCTGCTCCCCTAGCCTTGCTCTCCACCTCAACTCAGGGAAAAATCAGTTTTGTCTCTACTTGGAATTTATCTCAGCATTCCTTTCTGTTTTATAAACTATTTTGACTTTACTTTGAATTGATCGTAACATCTGTCTGTTCCCTTCCTATCATATGAGCAAAAATTCTTTTTACACTTTAACATGTATTCATTTCAGTATCTGTATGAAAGTCACAATTGTACATTTTTTTCTGAAAATGATGTTAATAGGAATACAATATTAGACTCACTGCTGATTATTACCATTCATACAAGCCACACACATGATATTCATATGTTCACAGTATGTCTCTGACATCTGTATAACTACTGAAAGATTTAAAAACACTTTCCTTACTCCTCTTTCTTTTTCAAATAGAAGAATAAGCAATGTAATTTTGTCTTTAAGTCCAAACTATTTAACTTGTTATCAAGAGAAACTATCCATCTTTTTCTATCTTTTGCTGTCTAATTTGCTATAACATGCAATTTCTGATAAGGCAAGCCTAGCGTGAGATTTAGAGAGTCAAGCACCAAAGCTCTCCCTTATCCTCTTCCAAGTTAAAAAAAAAAAAAAAAAACCTCCAGTCTGATCTCAGATACCCAAGTGATAACATTAATACTATTTACTCTACTTAATCAGAAATACAGGAAATTAGCATTCGAATTCCACAGGTTATAGAAAAGAGTCACACTAATTTAATTTCCTCCTTGATTTTTTTTTGTTTTCCTTCAAATAATAACAGAAAAATTTAAGCTATCGCCTCGGGAGTCACACACATCAAATATATCAGTCAGCCAGGGTTGGAGCCCTGAAGATAATGGTATTCTTGCTGTCTCAAGTTGATATCTGTAAAAGCTTCAGTAAATTGCACTAAATGCTTCAGCTCAATCTTACCAGGTTCTGAAGGAAGCACTCTAAAATTGATCATAAAAAATTATTTGCTATCTAAAATGAGAACAATGCTTGTCATAGGGCAGGCTTTCAAGTAGGCCACAATGTGAGAGGGCCTCAGAGGAAAAATAATACATTTTCTCTTCAACCCACAGATCCCAATCAGCACTAGGGACACTTGTTATTTAGTGCAACCTTCTTCTAATTAAATATCATTTGGCCATTTCTAAAACTGCTGACAGCAGAGATTCTCTCTCCACTAGAGGACACTCTCTAACGTATCGAAAAAAACAAAAACAAACTTTTATTTTTCAATTAAAAGGAAATTTCTTCCCTAATTAAAAGCATCAGCATCCAGAGATCTTACTAGTTGGAATTAAGAAACAGTGAGCATTTTGTTTTGAAATAAGATGTTGAATAGTAGTGGGGAGTTTAATTTCATTTGCACCATTAATCATGGATATTAAAATTACTCTACGGTCACAGTAAAGATGAATATTTCGCCAAAGCCCTTCCATTTAAGATAAAAGCAAAGTGGATTACAAAACATATTTATCTTGTGTCACTGATTATACAGAATGGCTCTTCTTCCATAAAGCTTTATTCTGAAATGAAGAATCTCTGTCTCTGTCTCTCTCTCTCTCTCTCACACCACCCCCCGCCCCCCACACACACACAAAGTTCCCTTGGAAATTGTTCAAGACATTTTACCCAAATAAGTATTAGGACCTATGGCACGTAACAGTTGCCAGGATCTAACCACAAGAGAGTTCTTTGAAAATCCGAGATTTAGCTAAGAATCCCAAAAGAGAAGAAAGAAATGGAAGAGATAGGTTATATTAAGCTCAGAGTTGAGGATGTTATTCCTGCAGGATGTAACAACGTCTGCTCAAATTTCAAGGGAACAAAATTACAGAAAAACAAGACATGCACTTTTAAATTTGCTAACCATAATTCTGCTGTAGTGTCAGATTTCCTTATGAAAATGCATTTGATACTATCTTACAACATATTTCTGTCAATTTGAAGAACAAAACAAGTTATTTGGCTGGTCAGTAAATTGCAAGGGGATTTAAGCAACCACAAATAACCTGGAGGTAAATGAGTTCATGTACATACATAGTAATGTTCAAAATTCTCCAAGCCAGGCTTCAACAGTAGGAGAACCATGAACTTCCAGATATTGAAGCTGGATTTAGAAAAGGCAGAGGAACCAGAGATCAAATTGCCAACATCTGTTGGATCATCAAAAAAGCAAGAGAGTTCCAGAAAAACATCTACTTCTGCTTTATTGACTATGCCAAAGCGTTTGACTGTGTGGATAACAACAAACTGTGGAAAATTCTTCAGGAGATGGGAATACCAGACTTGACCTGCCTCTTGAGAAATCTGTATGCAAGTCAGGAAGCAACAGTTAGAACTGGACATGGAACAACAGACTGGTTCCAAATAGGGAAAGGAGTACCTCAAGGCTGTATATTGTCACCCTGCTTATTTAACTTATATGCAGAGTACATCATGAGAAACACTGGGCAGGATGAATCACAAGCTAGAATCAAAACTGCCGGGAGAAATATCAATAACCTCAGATATGCAGATGACACCACCATTATGGCACAAAGCGGAGAAGAACTAAAGAGCCTCTTGATGAAAGTGAAAGAGGAGAGTGAAAAAGTTTGCTTAAAACCCAACATTCAGAAAACGAAGATCATGGCATCCGGTCCCATCACTTCATGGCAAATAGATGGGGAAACAATGGGAACAGTGAGAGATTTTATTTTGGGGGGCTCCAACATCACTGCAGATGGTGACTGCAGCCATGAAATTAAAAGACGCTTATTCCTTGGAAGAAAAGCTATGACCAACCTAGACAGCATATTAAAAAGCAGAGACATTACTTTACCAACAAAGGTCCGTCTAGTGAAAGCTATGGTTTTTCCAGTAGTCATGTGAAAGTTGGACCATAAAGAAAGCTGAGCACCGAAGAACTGATGCTTTTGAACTGTGGTGTTGGAGAAGACTCTTGAGAGTCCCTTGGACTGAAAGGAGATCCAACCAGTCCATCCTAAAGGAAATCAATCCTGAATATTCATTGGAAGGACTGATGCTGAAGCTGAAACTCCAATACTCTGGCCACCTTATGCGAAGAATGACTCATTTGAAAAGACCCTGATGCTGGGAAAGATTGAAGGCGGGAGGAGAAGGGAACAACAGAGGATGAGATGGTTGGATGGCATCAACAACTCAATGGACATGCTGCTGCTGCTAAGTCGCTTCAGTCGTGTCCGACTCTGTGCGACCCCATAGACGGCAGCCCACCAGGCTCCCCTGTCCCTGGGATTCTCCAGGCAAGAACACTGGAGTGGGTTGCCATTTCTTTCTCCAATGCATGGAAGTGAAAAGTGAAAGTGAAGTCGCTCAGTTGTGTCCGACTCTTAGCGGCCCCATGGACTGCAGCCTCCCAGGCCTCTCCGTCCATGGGATTTTCCAGGCAAGAGTACTGGAGTGGGGTGCCATTGCCTTCTCCGCAATGGACATGAGTTTGAATAAATGCCGGGAGTTGGTGGTGGACAGAGAGGCCTGGCGGGCTGCAGCCCATGGGGTCGCAAAGAGTCGGACACGACTGAGCAAATGAACTGAACATACACTGTACCCTGGTGAGTGAGTGCTCACAAGTTGTTAGCAATTATTACTATTACTATTGCTATCTTTACACTGTGACTTAAACTTTTCTATAAGTGATGACTTGCAGTTCAAGAATCAAATTAGGCCAAACTGTGCCCTTCAGGAACCTAGAGGTTGTATACTGGAATTTGAATGAATCATTGGGATTTTTCCCACATCAACTAGAGAAAGGCAGGCAGTGGCAGAGCCTTCCAGAATGGAGAGGAAATCTTGGGCATTTGAGAGGAAAGGGTGAACAAAATGGTAACATTATTACTGTACTGTTTTTAGATAGCTCAAAGATTCTTGCAAGGATTTATACGCTAGCTCATGAGGGCTGCTTTCTAGAAGAATGATCCGAAAGTTTCTCGCATGATAGGGGAGCCACATTTGTCATCCCAAAATGTCTCTTTGGCCTGTGGATTATCCCAAGCTGAAATCAAGTCCTGAAAGACTCAGCAAGAAACCCTGACTTCCCCCCTAACTGTCTAAAAGAATTTAGATAGAGGGCCTGTTCCTGGAATAGAGCTATCACCAGAGATATCTGCAATGGGCGAGGTGTGGTGGTGGGGACTTTAGGAAGCAGCTAGAGATTAGAGTCCACTCTGCAGTCCAAGGTCTCTGCCTGGGAGCAGCAAACATTTGTTTACAAAACCTTTCTTTTTCTATTTCCATATGAATTGCTTTCTTCCTCTTTCAAGTCCGAAACCACTACCTCCAATATCCTCTTTTGTCTTTAGCTGAAGATGGTATTTAAGATGACGTTTTTGTCCATTTTGGTGAGTTACTCAGTTTTCTTGGGTCTCTCCCGAGTATACATGTCATTATACTTTTGTTTGATTTTCTCCTGCTAAACTGTCTCACGTCAATTTAATTCTTAGACCAGCCAGAAGAAACTAAAAGGGTAGAAAGCCATTTCTCCCTTCCTAGAAGCATCTAGAACAATTAATGGACATGAAGCTGAAGAGGAGGGACACATCAGGAATCAGCAAACATCTGGTGCCACCTGATTCCTTCATCCTTGGAAGGTGTGATGTTGTACCTGAGTGTTGAGGAAATGGGAATTATGATTATTATTTTGTTGTATAGCATGTGGGATCTTAGTTCTCTGACCAGGGATGGAACCTATGCCCCCTGCAGTGGAAGTGCAGAGTCTTAACCGGTGGACCTCCAGGGAAGTCCTGAAAATGGGTATTATATAACAGAAATAGGAACCTGATAACTGCTCAGTGGAAAACATTTAATTGCCAAGGAATGGATTTCCTCCAAAAGGTTATTCAAAAACTCTTGGTGATGATGTATGGGAAGAACGATTTGGGGGAATTTTTTTGAGTCAACATACATGTAAAATTCACCAGCCTAGCCATTTTTAAATGTAACAGGGAAGTAGGGCTTTTTTGGCTCATCAGTTGAAAAACTGGATGGGAAAAGAGACTTGTGGTTTGCTTTCTGCCAAAGGCATCAGAACCACTTATAATTTTATTCATTTCTAAAATTGTTTTGAGTCATCCACAATGTAGACTTTTTTGGTAATGCAGACATTTTTAGGTTTTTTGTTGTCAAGGCCTTAGCTAATCTCAACTCTCTGTGATCGCATCTTGAGAAGACATCTCCTTTATTTTTGCTTCATTAATTACATAGCCACAGTACTAAATCTCTCATCGATTTTTTTTTTAACTCTTGTGGTGCTTTCTCATCCTTCCGGAGATTCACATTTTTAAAACAAATTATTCCGTTTTCAGACTCCAAGGATATTTAAATCAGTTATTAACATACATACAGAAAGCATTTATCTGTGGCCAGCAAATCTGGTAGACCTTAGTTTCAAAAGCAACTGAAGCAAGAAAGAAAATAACAGAGGCAGAGGAAAAATAGGAATAGGAAGAGGAGGAATGAGAAGAAAAGGAAAATGAAACGAGGAGGAAAGGAAGGCATATTGGTGGTGGTGGTGAAGAGTATTGTCCCCAACAGCTTATGCAAATGTAAATGTTACACTGAGGTTGCCATGTTCTTGAGTAGACCCTGTCCTGAAAATGCTGCCAACTTTTTTGTGCTTAATCTGTCTTTTCCAAACCTGACTGATATCTACTGAGGCAGAGATCAATAAATGCCTCTCAGTGTCTATTATCCTTCTTCTTTTGAGTAATATAACCCCCCCCCCCAAGTTTAGTTGGACACACAGCTACCAAGCTACAGACAATATTTCCTAGTTTCCTTTGCAGGTAGCTGTGGCCAAACGGGAGATTAGGCCAATGAAATGTGTGAGGAAGTGATGTATATAATTTCGCATTCATCTCTTTTATGATGAAGCCTCAGCCCTGGACTTTCTTTCTCCCTTTTTCCTGTAGGCTGGAAAGCAGATGTGCCAGTGAACTGGTTTCTGTCATACAGATGAAGACAAAAATGGTAGAGCAATAAGATGTAATGGACCTGGGTCCCTGAATGACATAATGAAACAGAACCATCCACCAGTTTGAACTTCTCTATATTGGTCTATTTGGTGAGAGAAATACACATCTAGTTTGCTAAAGACATTGTATTTTGGGGTACCTTGTTATCCAATACCTCTAGAAAGGATTTTTTAAAAAAATCTTCTCTCCCAGGCTGCAGTGTGGCAGGATAATATTCATGCCACTATACCAAATAATTTAATCTACTTAGTGATATAGACAAGAACCACATTTACCTCCTGCTAATCGTCTAATAATTTCCCACAATACCTATATACAAAATACAGAAACAGAAAACTACAAATGCTCTTTTTGAGGAAGAAAGTATGACATTAGAAAGGAGTCTCTTTTTAAGAAAGAATGTAGCTTTAACTGGAGGAAAACTTATAAGGAGTTTACTTAGGTTTTGGTCTACTTAAGGGTAATATAGTCAATCAGCTTCCCTAGTGGCTCATTAATAAAGGATCTGCCTGCCAGTGCAGGAGATGCAGGTTCGATCCCTGGGACAGGAAGATCCCCTGGAGGAGGGCATAGTAACCCATTCCAGTATTCTTGCCTGGAGAATTACATGGATAGAGGAGCCTGGCAGGGTACAGTCCATGGGGTCGCAAAAGAGTCGGACATGACTGAGTGACTAAACAACAGTAATACAGTCAATAGCATCTGTTCTGTTTTTGCTGTTGTTTCTTTTGGTTTGGGGTTTTTTGAGGGGCCACGCAGCATGTGGGATCTTAGCTTCCTGACCAGGATCAAACCCACAACCCTCGCAGTGGAAGTGCAGAGTCTTAACCACTGGACTGCCAAGGAAGTCCCAATAGCATCTGCTCTAAAACACATATAATACCTTGTGGTTTAAAAAGGGTGTTATGTTTCGTTGCTTCTTAAATGGACTGGCTGCACTAAAATAAAAGGTCCAATTCCAGTCACATTTTGCTATAGCTGTATTTTAATGAAACGCCCTTCTCTAAGTTTCCTAACACTCAGGGTCTTAAGAGATAATTTGGATAGGCATAAAGCCTGCTTTTCTTATCTTTTAAAAAATATAAGCCATAATCCTTAGGTTTATGTGGCTTTCAAGGTTAACGAAATATTCTCCAGGAAGTTTTATAAGCTTTTAAAACATGGCTAGTGTAGGACATAATGATAGCTCAGGCAAGATGTTTATTTAAAATGTAAATGAACATTCAGTGAACTCACAATTTTGTGTTTTCTTGGTTCCTGCCTAGAAGGGCTATTGTTGGTCAGCGTTATATTAACAGTACTCCGTGTAACTGCTGGTGTTTCATACAATGCTTCGTGTCCTCGTCTCTCCTCCACAGTGGTTTAGTAAAATGCTTCTGACAGCTTCTGAGCCTAAACTATACCATGAAGCTTGGTTTCTTGGTCCACATTTGATGGAAGGAGAAATGATAGCAGTTTGAACAACTGAAGTACAAAATGGGAGGGAAGTTTTTGTGCTGAGTTAATCAGGAAAAGTTTCAGAAGTTGATAGCATTCATATTTTCAGTACTTTAAAGAAATTCACTGTTATTTTCATTTCCAACCTGCAGAACAGCTATTTCTTTCAGTTCTTTTCTTTCTTGAAAAAGACATGTCATTCTCTTTGGAACCTGTATCTCCCTCCTCACTCTATAATACCATTGGTGTCTTGAAAATCAGTCGAAAGCAACCCAGCTATTCTCACTTTCATACCTCTTTCCTGATTTCAGAACCTCAGGTTCAAGGAGCTATCTTCCCCCCATGCTTAAAAGTATTTTTATTGTCTCTCAACCTGCAATTTCTTCTGAAGCTATGGTGTTATTATTAATTTTTTCCTTCCTTTTGGGGTTCCCAATCTCACTTTCTATAACTCAATTCTCCCTCATGGGGTTATCTTTACTTTTGGCCCTTTTAGCAAAAACCAATATCTTATTAAAACTCACACATACCCCAATACCAGACAGACTGGTTGCTTTTCTGTGAGCTATTGGGAGGTTTTCCATGTGATTTTTAATCACAACTGCCTTATGCAAGGCTTATGAGATGCTGATCCAGAAGTTTTATAACCGTCAAGATGTCTTCAATAAAAGAGACTATAATGCAGCATCTGAGACATGTCAGCATCTAATAAAGGTTATTGCTTGAGAATATCTTTACACTCTCTTACCTACAGAAGGTATATGATTTTCTGAAGTCTATTTTTGTGCCTATTACTATTATTCTGTGATTTTTAATTTATGTTCTAATATTGGCAACTCTCTAGGTGGAAAGTTATAGAAGTAAATGAAAATAAGGGAATCTTCTTGTCTTTAGAAAAATGACCACTTGTCTCATTGAAGACAGATGAATGCTTCCTCCACATATTTCTCGAATCATTCACATGACTGTTGTTCTATCTGTAGTTACATTAATAAGCTGTTTTTTACCCCCTAACACTTGAATCTCAAGCGGGAGTGCCCTTAAATACCCCTAATTGATATAGGTAAAATAGAGCAATTACTTCTAAATATTTTCCAGGAAACCCTGGTTACTTTTACACAGCCCGAGACAGAGGAAAAAAATAAAGTCATTTGTTCATATTTGGATGATATTTTATAACATTAACTCCTTGGTGCTAGCTGTTGGAATATGCTGTATTGAAAAGTTAATGGCAAGTTTTGCTAATAGGATGTGCCTTCTGAATCAAACAGCATCTTGAGTTAATCAAAATACTCATTGATCTGATTAACTTGATCAATCTGATACTTTAATTTGCCATGACCATGCCCATCACACAGTAAAACAACATAATTATAGCAAAAATTAAGACAAAATTGATAAAGCTATTAAACCCAACCAGATTCTTGTGAGCAGAAAATTGCAGTGCTAAAACATTACTTAATTAGTATTTTTTTCTAGCACTACTTATTCCAAAGATATGCTCCTTGACTTATTCATTTGAAGTAAGAGAAAGATGCTTAAGATTCCACAGAGGAAGCTTTAAAGCATTTTGACATATCTTGATTACTTCTTTCTTGTCTTCTTTGCCTTTATTTTTCAAAATTTATATAATGTAGAAACAATGCTTTTATAATTTAGGAAAAAATTAACAATAGCATTAACATGTCATCATACATTCTACTTCAAGGTAGCAGAGCAGACCATGCACCATCTTCTTCTAACTCCTTCGTCCAACAGTTTACAGTCACAGAAGGCTCTTGAAGAAACACCTCTCCCTCAATCAAGATCTGCTCTGTGACTCAAAATATGCTGAGAAAAGTACAGTTGTAAAGACTATAGATTAGTGATACTCCTTGGAATCACAGCATTAACACATGTATTAGAGAAGACATCTTTCAGGCTTCCCTGGTGGTCCACTGGTTAAGAATCCATCTACCAATATAGGGGACACAGGTTCAATCCCTGGTCTGGAAAGATCCCATCTGCTGTGAAACAACTAAGCCAGAGTCCCAACTACTGAAGCCCACATACTTACAGCCCATGCTCTGAAACAAGTGAAACCACTACAACGAGAAGCCTGTACACCACTACGAAGAGTAGCCCCTGCTCACCACAGCTAGAGAGGGAAAGTCCTCACAGCAATGAAGACACAGCACAGCTACAAAGAAATTAATTAATTAATAGAGGAGACATCATTCTCATCCATAGTTAGGGACTATGGGTTTTTCCAACACAGGTAAAATTTAAAAATCATCTTTGTTGAAAGTGTGTTCATTTTTAGGCTAGCTCTCCTCTTTTCATCATCTTACTCCAAAAACAGGGGTTTGGTACAGTATGAATGAAACCCTTCCACTTAAGAGTTTCCCCCCCCACCCCAGCAATAAATAAGCTTATAACCTGTAGCAACACTTGTTCTTTTTAGAGAGCCAAACAAGAGGTGTGAACAGTATTTATGCTTTCTACTTGATTAAGGCAAGCACTATATTTCCATTTGTTTAATTACTTTCTTAAAATTTTCAGAGACCCTCTATTCTCACTGTAATAATCAAGACTATTCATCTTAGACAAATGCGGCCTGAAAAAAAAAGTGGAAAGTAGACATATTTCAATATTAGGAATGGTTATTTGGGATGGGAGAGAGAGAAAGGTAAATTGAATATATGCATACATATAGGCGAGCAGTGCCCTTGGAACAGTTGTGATGATGAATAATTTTTTTTATCCCATCCTCTAATTTCTACATTACTTCCTTCACTGATCCTCCAAGTGCCAGTATGTTCATGAAATACAATGATTAGCAGACCCCCCACCCTGGCACCCACCATGGCCTGCCACCTTTGAGACTGCACATTGTCACAGCTTTGTAACGAATCGTCTGACTTGACTAGGCTGAACTGCATTTTCCAGAATTCCATTGTCTCGCACGTGCCCAGTTAGGGTAGGCTACAAGAGAGACTTTCTCACATGAGCGGAAGGATGGAAAAGGAGCAGCCATTTTGGAGTGTGAGTGTGTATGTGTGTCTGACCACGTGTACATTGTTACTGGTGAGCTGATGTGCCTCACGGACATGAAGTAGCAGTTGGGCTTGAAATTGCTCTTTTCCCCTGGGTCTTCTGCCAGTGTCTCTGACTCCTGCACCAGTGGTGTGTGTTTAGCTCCAGGATAAAGGGCCCTGGATCATTCTCTTTGGTAAGCTCAGAGGCAACAAGAATTTGACATGGGTTTCAGCCCATCTGAGGGGAGTTCAAGTCTTCTCATTCTCTCCCCACTTGATGGCTTGCCCTGTGGACTGCAATTCCAGCTGGTGCTCATTGGGCTCTATCTCACTTATTTTCTGACTCTTCCTGACTTCCTGCCTGTGAACTTCAGGCTTCAGCATGAGATGCAGAGACAGCCATGTGAAGACTGCTTAGTTAACCCTCCCTGCACAAAAGTAAATTTATATGTATAAACATGTTGTTTTAGTTGCTAAGTCATGTCACACTCTTTTGCAAACCCATGGACTGTAACTCGCCAGGGTCCTCTGTCCATGGGATTTCCCAGGCAAGAATACTGGAGTGGGTTGCCATTTCCTTCTCCAGGGGATCTTCCCAATCCAGGTATTGAACCTGTCTCCTGCACTGGCAGGTATTCTTTCCGGCTGAGCCACCAGGGAAGCTTGTATAAACATATACTTGTATGTATACATTTTCTATTTTGGCTGTTTCTCCCTTTAACCCTCTTCACATGCACTGCATGCATGGATGGGTTCATATCGATCAATGAACTAAATGTCTTTACCACCCACATTTTACTGATCTCCAAATTTAAGTCTTTGGCAAAGGCTTTTCTCTTGCATGCACATCCTCACTTGGATCTCCCAGGAGCCTCTCACACTCCTCATGTCAGAAATTTAACTTGCCACATTTCTCCCTAAATTGTTCATGCTTCTGACCTCCCTATTTTGGTGAACACTACCTAGGATGCAGTAGGCATTCAATAAATGCTTATTGGCAAGCTAATGAATAAACATGCTCAGAAAACAAATTTTTTATGTTATTAGATGCTGAGAGTGAATAATAGCAGCCTAATTCACACCACTAGATCTTATTCAAATTAAGTGAAAGGGATGTTTCAATGAACAAGACTCATCCTAATAACCTCCAATTTTTTTTCCAAGTCAGCCTTAGATTTTTTTTGGTCTACAGATAATTTAAAGAACTGATGAAAGATAGAGGCTATACCCCCACCATGAAAATACTTAGTGTGTTTATATATTTAAGGCCCACTGAAATTTATTCATAGGCCCAATAATCCTGGGTTAAGAGTGTGTGATCTGGTTAAAAAATGGTACTAGAAAATGTTAATTTATATATGTGCTACAATCTCACAGGAAGATGTTAGGGGATTTGTGCTGCTTTCAGGTATCTTTTTTGTTTATTTGAATTATAGAAATGACACTATAGAGTTGCTTGTCAAAACAAACTTGATTGTCCTACTGGGAGTTTGAAAAGCAGTAATAAACATCGATGATTTATTTGATGACAGTAAGTAGCAAAAGGCTTAAACAGAATAAGCTATTCTCTTTAAGATGTGAAGATACCGTATGTGAGGTTTTATTGTCATAATGTTTAGATGAAATTTAATAAATAAATTTTAAAATTGTTTTCATGTGCTAAAAACGTGAAAATCAGCTATTCTATACTAAAAACAGTGGTCACAACAAATGAATTTTCCACCATTTTTCCTCCAGTTAATCATTTATTTTTAGGAAAATGAAATAATTGTACAAACATTGGAATATGAATAGATTTACCAACCAACTTTTAGGAAAGAAAGAATGAATTTTTTCAAAAAACATCCGCTTCCCTCAGAATGTCCTTATTTTGAAGACAAAATGCAGGCCCATAGTGGAGAATAATGCAAAATACAAGACAAATATAGTCACAATAGAATATCAATGAAATATTATCACAGTAGTTTGAAATATATGAGATTAGTAATTTGACATTGAATTCACTGCGGTTATGGTTTCTCCTATGTTCCAGAGTGGGTCAGGCCACTGGGACAGTATTCACAACCTCTTTTTTAGATGTCTGTCTGTCAACAAATTAACACCTAGGTTGATGCATTAATGAGCAATTAATTGGTTGGCAGAGGCATATGGATGGGGATTACAGAAGGGAATCCCTCTGGCTGTGTCTATTCATGGAGAGGAAGATGTGAAATCAGAAAGAAGGAATCTTCAGAAATTTGTCACTCAAGATTGCAAACTCAGTGTCCCTGGATACATTAAAAATGTTGTAATATTTTCCTCAAATATTTCCTCTTTGCCTTCTTCAGCATAAATAATGGAACTTTCCTTAAATATGTATTGCATCAGTATATATATACACACATATATATGATATATATATTCATAAATTAATTTTAGGTAAAGTGGGGGGGGTGTTATGTGACCTTTCACCCTAAAAGAGAAACTGATATCTTAAATGTTAAGATGACTTAAGGCAATGATGCATGGTTATTCCAGTTAACAGTTCATCCCCTATAAAAAGGCACATCAGATTCTCTGTAAATACTCTATATAGGCTGAATAAAGCAGAAACATGGGACTGATGAATCTATTTGCAGGGAAAGGAAGGGGGATGCGGATGTAGAGAACAGACTTGTGGACACAGTGGAGGAAGGAGAGTGGGATGAATGGAGAAAGTAACACTGACATATATACACTATCATGTATAAAACAGATAGCTGGTGAGAAGTTGCTATATAATACAGGGAACCCCGCCTGGTGCTCTGTGATGACCTGGAGGGGTGGGGTGCAGGGAAGGGAGGGAGGCACAAGAAGGAGCTGATACATGTATAATTATGGCTGAATTGTGTTGTTGTATAGCAGAAATCAACACAACATTGCAGCTTTCCTCCAATTAAAAAGTAAATTAAAAAAACAAAAAAGGAAAAGAAAATATACTATGGAGGCTGAAAAAAGCAGGTCCCCAGGCTGATTTTGGTGCTCTGGTCACCAATGTACAATCCTTGTTCTGAAGTATAAATGTAGTAGTTGGAAGCCAGGCCCCTGAGTCAGCTAAATCAAAATCCAAATAGGACTCTATCATGTATTATCTCCTTGATCTTAAAGAAGTTATATCATTTAACCTCTCAAATATCTTAACTATCTCATTTGCAAGACTGAGTATAGAGATATTGAACTCCTAGGTTTATTATGAGGATTAAATGTATGAACAAGTTATGTAAAGCACTAGCACGTTGTAAATTAGGACAGAGAATAATAGCTCAAAAAATGGTGGGTGTTAATACTAGCAAAAATAATGATACACAGTCCTAACAAATATGGTGCCTACTAGGTACCATATTGAAAGTATCTCTTGATAAAATGGAATTAGTCCTCTGCTAACAAGAGTCCACATAATTTTCGTGTCATCACATTATCATTCCACACATCCAATGTTTCCAGGCTTTTTGGATTTAATAGATTGTCTTGTTTCCCTTCATTCTGTATTAGTCTCCAAAAGCATTGCTGAACTCAAGGTTAACCTATCCAAAGAATGAAAGAGCAAGTGCTGTTCACTGAAGTGAAGGCTCTCTACTGCTTTGCCTTGTTCTGATGAATTTCATCTTGAAATACACTCTTTCCATCCTCTTTGCTCAAGTTTTTTTCCATCTCTAATCTCACTTCAACTTGCTATCTTCTCTGTCATTCTATGGCTGTCTTGTAGAATTCAGGCTTGATCCAGCCCATTCAAAAAAACTTTCTCATAAATTTCTCATCATTTTCACCCATCATCTCTTCCCAAGTGGCCATACAAGCCCTTGCTAATATCCTCCAGATACCATCTAAATTCAATCCATTTCTTCAAGTTCATTACATCTTTTTTATCTCCTTGTCTCTTTACCAGATTGTAAACTTATATGAAAGCAAGAACTGCATTTAAATAAAAATTTATGAACTGTACACCCTCTTATTTGAGCTCCAAGGACTCCCGGGACATCATTAGTGACAGTGTAAAACTTTCAGAGATTAAATCCATAAGGAAACACAAGAGCTTTTTCCTTGTCTTACGAGGATTCACAAACAAATAAGCCAACAAGATAACAAACAAAAAGCCTTCAATGCCAGAGAACTAGAAAATGTTATCCTATTCTTAGGAACTACTTACAGTAACACATTCTTGTCAATACTGAAAAAGTAACTGTATACTTAAATGAGAGTCTAAGGTAGGTAAATTAGAAGCTAAATCTAGGCAACTATATCAAATCACACTTGAGTCAGAAGAAAAATGTGATATGTAATCAAAGCCATGATATTATATTTAACCCTTTCAGAACCTATGAGCAACTATACCTAGATTAGTGCAAAGACTCATAACTGCCCACTAGCCTCTTTCCCTGCATTATGTTTCAAATCTGCATGAATTTGAATGAGTATGAATGAGGTAGGTGTGCACGTGTGCATGCTGCAAACAAAATAAAGGACTTCCAATGACTGTGAAGGTAAGAGAAGTGTTAGTCACTCATTCGTGTCTGACTCTTTCTGACACTACAGACTGTATCATCTGTCCATGGGATTCTCCAGGCAGGAATACTGGAGTGGCCTACTCAAGGGGATCTTCCTGACCCAGGGATTGAACCTGTGTCTTTTGAGTCTCCTATATTGGCAGATGGGTTCTTACCACCACTGCCACCTGGGAAGGCCCATGAGGTATGTGTAAAATTACTTACTAAAGACTTTCTATGTCGCGCAAACTCATTGAAATGGTATTAATAGTCACATAAAGTTAATGAGGGCTTACCTTGTAGCTCAGTTGGTAAAGAATCTGCCTGCAGTGCAGGAAACCCAGGTTCGATCTCTGGGTTGGGAAGATCCCCTGGAGAAGGAAATGACAACCCACTCCAGTATCCTTGCCTGGAAAATCTCATGGACAGAGGAGCCTGGTGGGCTACAGTCCATGGGGTCACAAAGGGTTGGGCACGACTGATTGACTAACATTTACTTACTTAAAATTAATGAAAAAATTTCCAAATCTTCACGGGCTACAAGTTAAAGTTTTTAAAGAAACATTACATTGGTATTTGACTCATCTCCTTTCTGCTTAAAAGAAATCATATCCTTCTATGTAAACTGAGGAAGATTTTCATAGGTGTTGCAACTCACTTTATAAATCAAACCATCACACTTATTCCTCTTAAGTGAAGATTTTCATTTTCACATTGGTCTCCTATTCATTCCTAAGAGTGTGTATCTTAATCTTTTGGCTAAGTCATAGGGAATAGAAGCCTCCTTCTTAAAATCTACATGAATATAACAATGTCCATCAATGACATCACTAACACATCCATCTAAATGAGACTTCTTAGAGGAGGTTCAAAGAATCCTGAGACTCACAGCTTGTGAGGACTAAAGTTTAGTTTGGACTAAAAAGCCTTTCAGTGGATATTAATGGCGACAACTCCTCAGTCTCTGCTCATGGTCATTTGGGAAAGTATCAATAGGACTCTTATCCTGAATCAAGAGACTATGGAAGCTTAGACCTTCCTCAGGGAGCAGAGGAACAGAGGGAAATCTGACCTAACGCAAAGGCTTGACTGTTATTCTACTGGTGTAAAGTGAAAGTGTTAGTCGCTCAGTGGTATCTCAGTCTTTGCGGCCCTATGGACTGTAGCCTGCCAGGCTCCTCTGTCCATGGGATTCTCCAGGTTGGAGTGGGTTGACATTCTCTTCTCCAGGGGTTTTTCTATTGGTACTGGCATCTTTTATACTATTTTTAACGAGTTGATTTGAGTAGTTCATAAAAAAAGAAATTGGGAGTGAAAGAAAGAGAAAGCAGCTTATGTATAAAAGGATGGTTATACACAATGGAACATAGGAACCCCTTTGTCAAGAGGAGGAGGCTTCAGCTTCTTCAGCATTACTGGTTGGTTCATAGACTTGGATTACCATGATATTGAATGGTTTGCCTTGGAAACGAACAGAGATCATTCTATCGTTTTTGAGATTGCATCCAAGTACTGCATTTAGTCTCGTTGACTAAGATGGCTACTCCATTTCTTCTAAGGATATCAAGAGTAGGAACCCTTATCTAATATTAATTACAATCAAGGTGTTTGGTTATTCCACAGTATTCAAAAAGTACCCCAATCACTGCAACTTGGGTGCATGAGGGAGAGTGGGCTGGGGCTATTTTCTAATTATTGCTAATTTCTGGTATTTAGTTTCAATGGATACCAGCCAATTGCTGTGCTCCCCAGTTATAAGTTTTCCATTTATTATAGAAGCTGCTTCTCTTAACTCTCAGGTGGGAATGAATTTAGCAGATAAATGGAATAGTCATTGGTAGAATACGGGGGAAAAAAGGAGAATTTAATCACTACAAAGTAATTTTGACCTTGAACTTTTCCTCCATCTTTAACATTCTTATTCCTTAGTTATATGAAAACTTCTTTAATGACAGGTGCTACAAGGTTGTATTATGTGTATATGATATATATGTATATGCATGAATTCCATATGTGTGTATATATATATATATACATGTATACACACATATATGAAATAAAGGATATGCTAAATCAGATGGTAATGGTAAAAAAGATTCAAAGAGTTAAGAAAGGTAAAGATAAAGAGTAAAGAGCTCCTACCCACATTCCATGCCTTGGCTTCACCCTTCTGGGCATAACCAGAAGGTTATGTTATATATATATATATAGGTTATATATAAATATAAATTTATATAAATTTGAACATGCATGAGCAGTATACACACATGTGTGTATTTGAACACATACACATATATTCTTTACAAAGCACAAGTTATATCAGTACAAGTAGCTCTATTTTATCATTCCAACAGCTATAGAGTATTCTAGTATGTGAATCAGAGCTTATTTCACCAATCCATATTCATGAATATTTTAATGTAACTTTTGGTACTTATTATTATCAAAAGGGCTGTACTCAAACTCTTTGAATAGATATTGTTACAGTAAAGTACAGCATATATTTTGAAATGGGTCATGGATAAAAATAGGAAGTTTGAAGAATAAATTTGAAACTGGTGAACATACGCAAGATAAATGAGGGATAACAATCTGAAATGATGAAAGGTTATGACAGTCATGAAATTTCATACCCACACTATTCCAATCAGTAATAAACAGCAGTGAATCTAGTTTCTTATTTCAAATAGGATTTTTAACTTGGTGATGTAAATGAGCCTCTATTTTAGCATCTGGTACATAAAAAAACCAAACCAAAACAAAACATGAAGCTATGTTCCATGAAACCATCACTATTCACTGACATTTTAAAATCAATCATACACATTAAAAAAAGAGTCATTTTTTTCCTACAGTTTAAAAAGAGAATCTATGCTATTGAAAACAAGCAAATAAATATTCATCTTGGGAATTCCCTGGTGGTTCAGTGGTTAGGACTCTGCACTGCTGAGGTCCCATGTTCAATTCTTGGTTGGGGAACTAAGATTCCACAAGCTTTATGGGGTGGCTAAAAAAAAGAGAGAATATAAAATTCATCTTGGAAGTATCATTTTTGGAGGTGAATTTCTTTTCTTTTCTTTGTTTTTGGAGGTGAATTTCTTATAAGAGAAAATTTGGTTGAAAACTTGGATTGTAAAGATGCTAGAATCTATTCGGAGACAAAAGGAGGTATCCTAGCTGGAAAAAAAAAAATATGTGCCCTTGTTTTTTAATAGTAAGAAGGGACATCTTTTAAAGTACTCAAAATCATTGTAGAACAATAGCTTGCTAGATTCAGGTTGCTTCTATCATTTATCTTATAGTTTTATTACAGCCTACAAAAGGGCTGTACTAAATCTCCAGATGATTTGATGTGTAATAAAGTCTTTGATTTTCAATATCCAGAATGATGATTCCTATGAAGATTTGTGAAGAACTGATGGAAAATAGTTGCTGAGAAGTTTTTCAGCAAGGTATACATTTTTTTTAATGAGCAGAAAATTGGAAAAGTAACTAGAAGGATATGTACACTGAAAGAGTTACATCAAAAAAGATAGAGGTAAACTATGGTATCCATCATTGGAGCGACTTTTTACCCCAAATTTCTCAGCTGCTGTATTGTTCACAAAAGACACTATCTCAAAGAACTCACCATCTGATTCTTTCAAAGAGCTCAACACAGTGGTAAAAATCATAAACTTCATAAACTGTGGTTGAAATTTCCATCCTTTAGACATACTACATACTACTTCATACATAATATGAAGTAACCTTAAAAGCCCATTTATCACACATATGTGTGATATACAGCACAGGGAAGAATTTTCAAACTCTATGCATAATTGTTAATTATCTTTATGGAGACAACAAACAAATAAAACATGACTGTGGCGGAGACTGGTTAGCCATTCACCAACCTTGTATACCTTTCCCTCTAGGCAGACAGCCAAATAACATCATCAGCCTTCCTTGCAGTCAATTGTAGCCATATGACTGAGTTCTGGCTAATGGAAAATGGGCAGAAGTTCTCAATGAAACTTCCAGGCCTGACCTATTCATTCTATTCCTCCTCCCTGCAAAACTCACTCATTTCTCTAATATCCATCCAGGATTTCAACACCCAAGGTGAATTTGGAAGCCGGGTGTTGAGTGTAATAGAATCTCTATGTTCCCTGGTCTCTAAATGACTGCCTGGAACAGAGCACTCTACCACAGTCCCTGCCCCAATGGACTTTGGTTTCATGTGATCCAAAAATAACTTCTATTATATTAAGCTCCAGGGAATTGCTTTGTATTCCTGAATTAGAACAGTTATCATTATCTTAAGCAATATAGTAAGAAAGAGTAGAAACCTAGATAAGACTCCCCCCTCAAACTGAGTCCCCTAATTAACAACTGTAAACAAAGCTATGAATATTTTTATTACTCATGATAAGTTCACTACAGTGAAAGTGAATATTGAGTGTTGGGTGAAGAGTTCATGAGGATTATGAGTTGTTTGGGAGTCTTATTTGATTGACAAATTCAAAATTATACCGTAAGTTCTAAATATAGAACTCCATCTGTCATTGTTTTCTTAATGATGAAGCCTTTTAATTTTTCCCTGAGGCAATAAGGAATACTAGCCAGTATATCATAGACCATTTACATCCATCACTGGACTCTGGGTGACTTCACCTATAAGAAAGGTGAATGTAGACATTAAAATATCTGCCCATAGCCTGAAAAAGTAGCTCTTTTCCACCTCTTAGCATTATTTTGGGTAACTATGTTTAGAAATTTTTCTGACCAAGATCAAAAGATTGAAAACCAAAAACAGTCTCTTGCTATTTGTAGCCTCATAATGTTATATAAGTCTTTTGAATCAAAATATTGTGATACCCCATCAGAGAAGTCCTGAAATGAGTGTCAGCACATTTTTTTAAAATTGAGCGATTCAATATAATTGGATCTCACTCATTAACCAGTGCAAAAATAAGCTTACAATGGTAGATTATTTTTAAAAGTTTTAGTGGGGAAATAAGCATAAAAAGCCCAAATTGGCTCGACTGTCAGGTCTGCTGGTGTAGAAAGCTGAAGAAACATAGCTATCACATATTTCAAACATGGCAAATTATTACGCAAACTGTTCAGAGTAAAATTTTTTTCTTAACATTAAGTGCTTTATGCAAAACAGTTGAATGATACTAAAAGCATATTTGGCTGAAAATGTACAATTTTCTTGTTCTTGTAATTTGAAGAGATAATCTGTAGTGATTTTACTCTGATCATTTTTGTGTTTTTATGAGTGAGAGTTGTGAGACTTGATTAGGCTATTTTAATAACTAAAGAATTAATAATTCCTCCAAGTACAATATAGGTTATGGGATAGCAGCAATATTCATTACAGAAAGGAAATTCCTATTCATTGATTGGGACAAGTTATATGCAGGGGATTCCAAGTACTCTAATGAGAAACATGTTTCCATAATTTTGCTTAGGGCACACTCAACAAAAGATGTAAAATTAGAAGTGCAAATCATCAAAATAGTGAGTGTATAAAGATGAGGTTTCAGTAAGGACTCCATACAAATTTTATTTCATGGTTTATATTTTTCTTGAAAGGCTTCTGCAACACAATTACATTAGGAACTATAATTTTCAACTTAACTCTGGTTTCTAGGTCCTATTACATCTACTCCATATTGCATCTAACTCTTGCTTTTATTTCTTTCCTAAATTGTATTCTGAGAATGGTGATTATCAAAAAACTATTATAGTTATTTGAGTCAGGAGTTGCCATCTAAGTCTATTTCATTATTTTTTAGCAATTAACACATTCTATTGCCATTATGCTATTAGCAGTGACTCCACAATCTTCATTCTTAAAGATTTGCAGTGCTTTAATATGATATTCTGAGTATCAGTAATAGCTTTAACTAACTTGGTTAGAATTCAATGCCTGAAGGAACCTTCTACTTCCCCCCAACCCCAGCTAATTATTATTGGTTTTTACCCTCTAATCATCTTCATTAAGAGAAATTTGATATGATTAAAACCTCTGGAGTGGAGAAAGAAGAACATGGGACAAAACATACCCATAGAGCAGGAGGTTCTAGAAATGAAAGATGAAAGGGACTCCTTGTTGCTTGCTTCTGGTAAGCATGCATAGCTAAATAAATTATCGTACTTTAGGAAGAAATAACAACATCCAAAAATTTGGAGAAAAATCTTCCAAAGTTCTTGCTTTTGCTGTCAATGTAAAAAATGGCTCATGTAGTGAGGCAATTAGATCTACAACTGAGCTTATCTCTTTTGGACATTTTATTAACTAAATCATGAAGACGCAATTGCTTTACATGCTTGATTTTCCATGTGACAATTTTCTTTAGAACTCTATGACAATGTGACTATTATATCTTTGAAATTTGCCTGATATAGACTGTCACCATCTATCTTTAATTATATAAAAAATCCATCTTTTAAAATGTTAATAAGAATAATTTAAAACAAATATTATTTGTAAAAAAAATCACTCCCCTAAATTAAAAATCTTTAACAAGTCATTAGGCATTGTTACTATCTGTTATGAATGCTTGAATTTTTATGGCTATATATTATGATTTTTAAAGATAATTATGCAAGCATTTAGCATGCATAATTTAGATATTTAGATATTTATTGAGTTACTTCTCAGTGTGAGGCATTATTCTTGGTGTTTGGGCAATGTAAAAGAACAAAGCAACACTTTTAGCCCCCACAGGACTTGTATCCTGGTGTGGGATGACAGGGAATGGACAAAAATGGTATAGCATGTTTAAAGGTGATCAGATATATGGGAAAAGGAGAAAAAGTAGGACCCAGTAGTGCGGGCAGTAGGGTAAGTCTACAATGTTAAACAGGGGATCAAAACAAGATGTACTGACATTGACATTTGAGAAAAGACTTGAAGGAGGTGAAGGAGTTAGTCAGATGGATATGCCATGGAGGAACACTGCAGGAAGGCAAGCAGTGTACTGCTCAAAGCCCTAAGAAGGACAAGTGTCTAGCATGTTAGATAACCAGGAAGGAGGCCAGGGGGCTGGTGTGGAATAAGGAAGACAGAGAGGGTAGAGATGGGGTCATACAGGGGGTGGAGAGTTCACCTGGGTAGGGCCTTGTAAACCAAGGGTTCCCAACCTCTGGGATCTAATGCCTGATGATCTGAGGTGGAGCTGATGCAATAATAATAGAAATAAAAGTGAAAGCGTTAGTTGCTCAGACATCTCCGACTCTGCGACCCCATGGACTATAGCCTGCCAGGCTCCTCTGACCATGGGATTCTCCAGGCAAGAATACTGGAGTGGGTTGCCATTCTCTTCTTCAGGAGATCTTCCTGACCCAGGGATCGAACCCAGGTCTCTTGCATTGCAGGCAGATTCTTTACTGCCTGAGCCACCAGGGAAGCCCAGTAATAGAAATAAAGAGCACAAAAGATGCAGTGTGTTTGAATCATCCTGAAACCATCCCCCCACCTCAGTCCATTGATAAATTATCTTCCACAAAACCAGTCTCTGCTGCCAAAAAGGTGGGGGACTGCTGTTGTAAGCCATTGTAAGGATTGTTACTCATGATGTGAAATGGGAGCTTTTGAGCAGATGAGTAATGAGAAGTATCCCAGACCAGGGCAGTAACAGTTGAGGAAGTGAAGTCATCTGATTCTGGATAATTGTAAAGTTAGAACCATCAGAATTTCCTGACAAGTTGAATGCGATGAGTGAGGGAAAGAGAGGTCAAGGATGATTCCAAAGATTTTGGCCTGAGAGACTGAGGACTGGAGTTTCTGTCCTTGAGACAGAGGAGACTATGGGTGATGTAGGTCCAGACGGAAAGACAAGGAGCTTGTTTTTGGAGATGTGGTGTTTGGGGTTATTTATTCCAGTAGGGATGGGTAGATGGTTAGAGATGCAACTTTAAAGCAAAAATATCAGGGCTGAGGATATACACTTCGAAGTCACTGGCATATGAATGGAATGAGATCAGGCATAGAACGAGATTGGAGGAGACCTGGGCTTTACAAGATGAGGAGGCCGGAGGAGCAGGTGCGTGAGTACTGACACTCAGTTGTGTCTGACTCTTTGCGACCCCATGAACTGTGGCCCGCCAGGCTCCTCTGTCTATGAGATTCTCCAGGCAAGAATAGTGGAGTGGGTTGTCATTTCCTCCTCCAGGGGATCTTCCTGACCCAGGGGTCGAATCCAGGTCTCTTTCATCTCCTGCATTGGCAGGCAGATTCTTTACCACTAAGCCACGTGGGAAGCCCAACAGGAACAGGACTAACCATCAAAGGAAAGTGAGAGAGAGAGAGAGACGAGAAAGGCAGGAGAGAAATCCAGAGACTGTGGTGTCCTGGAAGCCAGCAGCAAAGGCATTTCATGCAGGGGTGCTATTATCAGACCGTGTGACATGAGGCTGGTACATTGGCCATTAAACTGAACATCATGGGGGTCACCGGAAATCATATCTTATGTATTACATGATACATATTATATATCATATATTCCATTCTGAATATAAGCTTAGAGGGAAGAAAAATAGACTTAATTGCCAATGAATAGGATAACTATAAATTAGGTATTAAATGGGTTGAATACAATTCCTGTCAATTCCTAGGTAAGGTATCATTTTAAATATCCTTGAGCACTTCTGAGAAATGCGTGTCTACCAAATTCCTAAAATTAGATGAATGGCTAAAAATGTTTCTGAAAAACAGGGGGGACAGCCAAAGAAGGAATGGAATGGTTATCATCCATGCTCTCAAAGCTAGATCCCATCTTGTTTATTTAAACAAAGACAGAGTAATCTCATCAAAGTTGCAGAGTACAATGTGATTGAGTTCACCATGCAGTATTTAATTAGAAAATGTTAATTAAGCTTCCTTAATTCAATCTTGCATCAAAGAAATGTCTCTGTACACCCAAGCCATTTCTAAAACTCAACTTGTTTCTAAAACAAGAAGTTTGAGGCAAGTCACACCCTGTGCTGTATTATGGTGGAAGAGTGATTCCAATTTTGAATTCGTAGAAGGCTATGGTAAGAGGTTGAAATTTCCTTTTCCCATTGACAAATGGTACTCAAAAAGCTGCTTTGGTTCAATCTTAAATAGGACAGTATCCTTAAGGGAACTTGTTGTAAAGTCCTCAAAAATGGGAAGTCCGTAGGGTTCCTGCATGGATATATGGAAAACGGAGGAGGTAGACTACAAATGCAAACTCAAATTATGCCAGGACAGCAAAGGATCCAGTGCAAGTCCACTACAATGATTTTTATGCTTTTTATAATGGCCAAATGTACATCCCTCTTCCTGTTAAAAATGTAATAAAATTTTTCTCTTGGGTCTGGACTTTATATGTCAAGTTTCTGCCTGCAGCTAATTTTTATGACTGAGTTGCAAAGCCCTGAAAGCAGCATTTAGGTTGAAAATGCTGACAGGCCCGTAGCCGAACAGTGCTAATGATAAGAACATGAACATAAGGCTGTGCTCAGCAGCCAATGAATTTCTCTATCCTAATAGGATGAACATTATAAAACAAGGAATATAATCAGCTTCATTATATTATGAAGACAAGGAACAGGACTCTAATGGCACAAGTTCAGCACATTAGGCTTCCACTAGGTGCATATGTTTAGCAACATTTAGGAAGGACATGACAGTCAAAGGATAAATACTTTGAAGAATGAATAAATGCGTGATCCTGGCTTACTGAAAATTTCATCTAACGGACTTTTGTTTAATATTCTAGCATTCCCTGTCTATTTAGTTGATTAGAAAGCATGGCAGAATGTTCAATGATTATTATTTCCCTTTCATCAGACCAGCAGATTCTACTGCAGAATTCTGCACAAACGTAAATCTTCAAACCACGGCATTTTCCTTTAGGATCTAGTTTTCATTTTTGATGTAATATAGCCTGTGATTAATACAGTATTCATATCCCCATATGATTGTGACAGTCTTGAATAATGGTAAAAGTTTACCTTTATGTCACAGAATTAATATAACTTAATTTACATTCATTAAAATTAATGTTTAGAACTGTGCCAAGCATTAATGCATATCAGTGGTTAGAAATCTAGGGTCAGTGGGCTAAATCTGGCTTGCTGCCTGTTTGTTGTAAATAGAGTTTTATTGGAGTCATGCCCACTCTTTTATATATTGTTGAGGTCTGCTTTTGTACCACAAATACAGAGTTGTGTGAAAGACACTATATGACATAGTCTGTAAAGCTTAAAATATTTGCTATCTGGTCTGTTACAGAAAACATCTGTTGACCTCTGATGTAAATACTCATATTATCCGAGATTATGGAAGAAGGGTAATTTAACCTCAGAGGAGTTAAATAAATGGCCTAATATCACAAGCTAGAAAATAATGGACCCAAAATTTGAATCTAAGACTAGTTCCCAAACTTTTGATCTAATTACCACGTGCAATTCCTCCCCCGAATGTCTGAAGGTCACCATGTACGCAGAAGCAATACGAGCATCACAGTGCAGAGAAAACTTGTGTTCAGAATAACAGGATGATCCTAGATATACTTAGCAACATTTTATTATTCAGTTTCAAAGAAATGTGATGAATATAGACAGACTATTTCTTGGCAGGCAACTCCAACTGCTTAGAGAAAAAATTTAAGTCCAACTCTGCGTGCCTACATGCTTAGTCGCTAAGTTGTATCTGACTCTTTGTGACCCCACGGACTGTAGCCTGCCAGGCTCTTCTGTCCATGGGATTTCTCAGGCAAGAGCACTGGAGTGGGTTGCCATTCTCTTCTCCAGGGGATCTTTCCAGCCCAGGGATCAAACTTGCATCAACAGCATCTCCTGCACTGGCAGGCAGATTCTTTACCATTGCATCAACTAGGAAGGCCCAGTCCAACTGTAATCATTGCTATATAAATGAAACAATCTACTACCAGTCCCACTACATACAGCTATATTAGTAGAAAACAAATAACTTTTGCAAAAGTTCCCCTCTATGAAATCACTTATCTCTCACGGTATAGTATGTAGGTATTTCAGAGTGGGGATACCGGGCTTGGATTACTTGATTGAATCACCAAGTAGCTGGTGCCAGAGTAAATATTTGAACGTAGATCTCTTCCTAGTTAATCACTGCTTTGCATGTATTAAAAAATAATAAATTATTCAAATGTTATATTCTGATCAATAAATATTACTAAGTCTCTAGTAATATGGACCAGAGATTTCTGAAAGTCAAGACTGAAAATGGAGGATTTCCCTAGCAGTTCAGTGGCTAAGACTCCATGCTCCCAATATAGGGGGCCCAGATTCTATCCCTGATCAGGGAACTAGATCCAACATGCCATAACTGAAGATCTCACATGCTGCAACCAAGACCGGTGCAGCCAAATAAATAAGTTAAAAAAAAAAGAATGAGAATGGAACAAAATCAAAGAAAAGGCAGAATAGCAAGAAGTTTAGCAAAAGGCAAAAGTAACCCCTGAAAGTCTTGTTATGGGAAAATCAGTGTTCTTATTTTCTTCTAAGTGAGTGAAAGTCGCTCAGTCGTGTCTGACTCTTTGCGACCCCATGGACTATGTGGAGTGAGTAGTCTTTCCCTTCTCCAGGGGATCTTCCCAACCCAGGGATCAAACCCAGGTCTCCCACACTGCAGGCGGATTCTTTACCAGCTGAGCCACCAGGGAAACCCAAGAATACTGGAATATTCCTGTATTCAATTCCTGACCCAGGAATTGAACTGGAATCTCCTGCATTGCAGGCGGATTCTTTACCAACTGAACTATGAGAGAAGTTACCATTTTCTTCCAAAAGCCACAGAATATTCTTTTCCTTAGCACTCAGCTCATGACTACAAAGTAAAGCAGTCTCCCTCTGGCTACACACATCCTCTATGACTTTGGAAATTTAATCCACTCAGTAGCCTGGCCCCTGACAGTTCCTCTGGGTGGTTTCAGCCCTGTTCATGATCAATTAACCCTCACTTTTGTTTTGCTTTAGGCTGTGGGCTGTCATAAAGACTCAATAAAGGAATCGAACTTTCAAAGTGCCTCAGGAATGCCCCCAGATTCACAGGCCATGGACTGCAGAGCAGATCACAGTCTGTTGGAAAAGGAGAGCTCAGATGGGAGGAGGACCAAGGGTAGGTGCAAGGGGATGCTTTGAGAAAAAAGAAATGAAGGGGATCTTTCATGTGAAAATAGGGGAAATGCAACCGAAAACTCATTCAAATATTTATTTTTGAATGGTTGTTGACAAGCACCCCTCAACAGTGCCATATACAACGACCTCGTTTGTGACCTTGATTCACAGTGAACCAATAGTCATGATAATTTTAATAGTAGATTCCAGTATAAAATTACTATTTTCATAAAGGTAACTTCCAAACAAGAACATAAAGGGTTATTGTGGTGTCTCTTTAAAAACTCTTTCAACCAAAAGAGACATTTGGTGCTCTTTTATTATTCTTTTCAATGATGTTTAAAGGAAAAGGAACCAGGCACAGAAATTCCCATAAAAAGGGAAATCTGACAGAAAAGCATGTTGATTGAAAGCTTCAATTCATGCATAAAACTGCTAAATCAACTGAGTTTACAAGAAAAGAAATTTTTTTCCAGTTAAAGATTAACTTGTGACATAAAATGGAAACATGAAAAATTTAACTGCTGTCATAAAATAAACATAACAATTCATTCACCTCTCAGTATCCGCTTGAATACCTCATTTAATTATTCTTGTTTAGTATGAGATGCATATGTATATAGTTCTAGAGACCATGCTTCATGATCATTTTAAAGATTTATTTTAATATACATCAGTGAAAAAACCCCTGACAAACTTGTGTTATAGTATATGCAAAACACAGGAAGAAACCTACTCTGGAATAAGAAGGAAGCATTAATTATATAGGGTATTTCATTTTCTTTGGTAGAAATTATAACATAAGAAAAGGTAACTATATTTTGAAATTAAAGTATAGAGCAAAAAGATATGACTACAAAGGTATGTTAATTGTTTATCTTTCTTTTATATGCACACACCTGTTTTTCATATGTGATGTCATATCATGCTCTCATTTTTAAGGCATTAGAGGATGAGTTCGGGGAAGAAAGAGAAATATGAATAGTACCTATTTTTCTATTCACTCTCTTATGAAAATTATGGCTAAAATACTTGTGAGTGGATGGAATTTTGAAAACTTCATTGTAGTAATAACTTAATTTTCTAAATTTATTACAGGCTAGCAATCCTTCAAGCTTTACAACTGAATGGAATAAAGTGAGCTCTTTGAAGAGGCAAATTATACTACAAAATGAAACTAAGAATGGTGTACTAATCTCATGTGCAGAGAGGTACTTAGGCACGAATCTATTAATTTTATATATTTCTAACACTTAATGACACTTGTCATCTTGGTTTCCAAGCTTGGCAGGAAGTAATATAACACTTACCATATATAAATAGTATTAATGTTATCAGAAAAATACTGAACAAAAATAATTATTAGTGATTTGGGTCTTTGTATTAATCAAAAACTATGAGAATGACTTAAATGGAAAAAGCATCTTGACCATTTCTAAATAAAAATAAACCTACTTTACAATATTTTAAAAAGAGAAATAGCTATTTTCAAATAACAAAAGAAATATATTCTTTTTCTGAAGTCTCTTCATACACATCATAACATTTTGGTGAATACCCTTCTAGATATCTCTCTGTGTGTATAGATTCATAAGGAACATTATGATGTATTTAACCTTTAAAATTTTACTTTTAAAATTCTCACACAGCTAAATTGACTTGTTTTCTTTTGGTATACAACCCAGTAGAGAATCTGCCTGCCAATGCAGGAGACGTAGGTTTGATCTCTGCGTCGGGAATATCCCCTGGAGAAGGAAATGGCAACCCACTCCAGTATTCTTGCTTGGAAAATTCTGTAGACAGAGGAGCCTGGCGGGCTACAGTGCATGGGGTCACAAAACAGTTGGACATAATTTAGCAACTATACAATAACAATTCTAAGTGTATTAATGTATATGCAGATACATGTAACCATCACCACAATCAGGTTACAGAACAGTTCCATCACCCCAAAGTCTCCCTTGTACTATCCTTTTTGAATGCTACTCCTGCTCTACTCCTAATCCCAGGCAACCACTCTGTTCTGTTCTAGAATGTCATAAATGAAAGCATACAGTATATGATCTTTTGAGACTGGATTCTTTCACTCATTATAATGTATGTGATATCCATCCAAGTTATTTTTCATATCAGTAGTTCATTCTTTTTCCTTTTTTTTACAGTTGTATACTATTCTGTTACATGGATGTAATATCATTTATCTATCCAACCACCCAAATAAGGCAATTTAGGCTGTTTCTGGTTTGGGTATATTATGAATAACACTGCTACAAATGGTTGTGCATAGGTTTTTGCATAAACATAAGTTTTCATTTTTCTATGATAAGTATTCTGGAGTGAGAATGCTGGGTCAAATGGTATGTGTATGTCTAACTGTTTACAAGATACAATATGATATTTTAAACATTAAATCAAAGCACTGATATAATGGGGTTCCCTCATAGCTCAGTTGGTATTAAGAATCTGCCTGACAAAGACAGAAACATGGATCAATGGAACAAAATAGAAAGCCCAGAGATAAAATCATGCACCTATGGACACCTTATCTTTGACAAAGGAGGCAAGAATATACAATGGAGAAAAGACAATCTCTTTAACAAGTGGTGGTGGGAAAACTGGTCAACCACTTGTAAAAGAATGAAACTAGAACACTTTCTAACACCACACACAAAAATAAACTCAAAATGGATTAAAGATCCAAATGTAAGACCAGAAACTATAAAACTCCTAGAGGAAAACATAGGCAAAACACTCTCTGATGTAAATCATAGCAGGATCCTCTATGACCCACCTCCCAGAGCAATGGAAATAAAAGCAAAAATAAACAAATGGGACCTAATTAAATTTAAAAGCTTTTGCACAATGAAGGAAACTATAAGCACAGTGAAAAGACAGCCTCCAGAATGGGAGAAAATAATAGCAAATGAAGCAAATGACAATTAATTAATCTCAAAAATATACAAGCAACTCCTGCAGCTCAATTCCAGAAAAATAAATGACCCAATAAAAAAATGGGCCAAAGAACTAAACAGACATTTCTCCAAAGAAGACATACAGATGGCTAACAAACACATGAAAAGATGCTCAACATCACTCATTATCAGAGAAATGCAAATCAAAACCACAATGAGGTACCATCTCACGCTGGTCAGAATGGCTGCTATCAAAAAATCTGCAAACAATAAATGCTGGAGAGGGTGCAGAGAAAAAGGAACCTTCTTACACTGTTGGTGGGCCCACTGTTGGTAGGCCAACCAATACAGCTGCTATGGAGAACAGTATGGAGATTCCTTAAAAAAATGGAAATAGAACTGCCAAAAGACCCAGCAATCCCACTGCTGGGCATACACACAGAGGAAACCAGAATTGAAAGAGACATGTGTACCCCAATGTTCATCACAGCACTGGTTACAATAGCCAGGACATGGAAGCGACCTAGATGTCCATCAGCAGATGAATGGATAAGAAAGCTGTGGTACATATACACAATGGAATATTACTCAGCTATTAAAAAGAATGCATTTGAATCAGTTCTAATGAGGTGGATGAAACTGGAGCCTATTATACAGAGCCAAGTAAGTCAGAAAGAAAAACACCAATACAGTATATTAATGCATATATATGGAATTTAGAAAGATGGTAATGATGACCATATATGCGAGACAGCAAAAGAGACACAGATGTAAAGAATAGACTTTTGGACTCTGTGGGAGAAGGCGAGGGTTGGATGATTTGAGAGAATAGCATTGAAACATGTATATTATCATATGTGAAACAGATCACCAGTCCAGGTTCGATGCATGAGACAGGGTGCTCAGGGCTGGTGCACTGGGATGACCCTGAGGGATGGGATGGGGAGGGAGGTGGGAGGGAGGGTCAGGATGGGGAACATATGTACACCCATAGCTGATTCATGTGAATGTCTGGCAAAAACCACCACAATAATGTAAAGTAATCAGTCTCCAATTAAAATAAATTAAAAAAATAAAATAAAATATATATTAAAAAAAAAGAATCTGCCTGCAATGCAGGAGACCAGGTTCGATTCCTGGGTTGGAAAGATCTGCTGGAGAAGGGATAGGCTACCCACTCCAGTATTCTTGGATTTCCCTGGTGGCTCAGCTGGTAAAGAATCTGCCTGCAGTGTGGGAGACCTGGGTTCGATCCTTGGGTTGATAAGATCCCCTGGAGAAGGGAAAGGCTACCCACTCCAGTATTCTAGCCTGGAGAATTCCATGGACCATATAGTCCTTGTGGTCACAAAGAGTCAGATACCACTGAGCAAACTTCACTTTCACTGATATACTACGAAAAAGACAAACAAAAGTCCTCCTCTGTAATGGATATATCTTCATGCCATTTCTGAGATGTGAAATTCTAGAAAGTTTCAGAAAAATAACACAGTTGCCTTTCATTTAGAAACAAAAATATTTCCCCTCATTACTTAGGTAATGAAAAGGATTATGACTGTAGATAACACAAAAGCATGGTTAGTTATTTCAAAGTTCTCTTCATGGTAGCAATGTCTCCTGAACTTTCCTATATCCTCGTGATGTACTTAAGCTTAAGAATGGGCTGGGAAATAAAGGGTGGATTCAGGCATTTTGCCCCATTTTTGTTCATCTCAATTGCTTTAAATTCTGTTTTTATATCATCGCAAAAATGAAGTTATAAGGACAACACACATCATCCTCCTAAATGCTTATAAACATAATAGAGGAGAATTGAAAGGTAGACAGTTCCTAAGAAAGAAACCAAGGGGCAAAAAAAAATGGGAAGGTGAGCTCCCTGATTTGTGTCTAGATGGAAACAGTCTGAAAGCTGTCAGAGAAATGCCAGAGAAATGGCTGTCCTAATTGTCTATTTAGTTTGGGTTTAAGGTTGCATAGAGCTCATTATGACATGGGACAGCCATAAGACACCTTGATCCACAACTTCCTTGAGTTAGCTTTCAGGACCATATCATCCTATGGTTATTAGTTCCCAAGAAAAATTTCCATGCCTATTATCTGGCTTGACTAATGATAGTAATTCTGACAGAGAAACTGGAATGAAATGTTTAAGTTTTGTCCATTTCATGAAAATTCACTAATAGCTCACAATGTTCCAGGTTTTCTTTGAGGCACTGTGGATATGCTGGTGATCGAAAATAGAGAAAAATGCCTGTCCTCTTGGATCTGACTTTCTCATATAAGTCAAAGTGACTTAGTACTAGACATTTGTGTATTTCCATGACAGTTCTGGTCTAAGCCTTAAACCAAACTCTAAGGTGTAGAAATGTACTCATAAATTATTAAAACAGTTTTGACTTCTGTTTAAATCATTTTGAAAATCAGAGCTAACTTGGACTCACATTAGGCATTTATCACTGCAAGAATTCACCAGTTAGCTAATATCTTACTCATTTTATGGGTTAATGAATCTGATTCCTGAGATAAGTATATGTGTCTGTGTGGACATGCAAACACCTGTTTATTAGTATCTAATGTTTTAGTGATTGTATAGTGATTATGTCTTATTTCTAGGTTAATGTCATTTGTTAATTACTCTTTTCAGTAGGATGTTATTGAAACTGTAGTGATTAAAAAGATTCACTTCTGTGGTTTTTGTATTTGTATTTATATTCTGACCCTTCTACAGAATAGCTCATATTGATGCTAATTTGTCCATAATTTGTCATCTTTCCTAAGGATAAACAAGATGAGATGCTGGTCCTTCAGCAATGCTGCTCACCAAGTAGTTTCACACTGCGAGCTGTATAGCCAGGGCTAATTTCAGATCCTCAATTTAAAAAAGCATGTATAAGAGTCCATTTCCACTCATTTTCCCAAATTAAGGATGAAAGGCAGAGGCAGGCAATACCTCTAGCCACTATGTAATCCTAGTTAAGCAAAGAAAAATTTGAAGAGGAGAATATATATGCATAGTGGTATCTGAGGCAATGATTTGCAGGCCTGTTTTGTTTGTGGACTATGATAATGCCAACCAAACAACAAACAAACAAAATGAAACCCTGCCTATGTAAAGCCAAAAAAGTATAGCATTACAGATAGCAGAGATGTTAGAAACCTTCCAGCGTTATTCGAGAACAAAGTTGGGGCTCTGATTGTCAAAATGATTAAAAGCCTCCCTCTGTGGTGATTTGGAAAGGCATGTGAGGTACACGGAGCAGGCTGCTCTGTGATTTGCAAAAGAGATGGGTGTGCAATTATTTCCTGAGATAATCTGTGGACTGGGATCTCTTTGAGCAATTAAACCACATTTATTTTTAACAAGAAATATGGGACTTTTTCTTCTTAGCTTAAGTACATTGATAGAAGCTTAATTTTTTCTGATTAGCTACCTATTTCCTGTGCCAAACTGCTTGAGGTTTCCAGCTATTTGGCAAAATACTAGAAGGCAAGGGTGGGCCTTGTTTATTTCTGGGTCCTTCTGTCGAGTACACTGTACCGTGCAGAGGGTGCTAAAGCATATTTGGGCTGATCTATTTAGCAGTTTGTTAGTGGAGGATTCTGATTTAGGAATCAGGAGTCAAAATATGAAAACCATTTATCATGAGTTGTCAGCCTACTTTAGGTTCTCTACACTCTATTCACTTTATTAGTCTGTTTTATCCTATTTACTCTTCTGGGCTGCCATTTTCCAGGGCAGTTCACTCTTCTCTCTCCTATTAGTTTCTCTTTTCAGAAAGTAAAAGTAAGGACCATAGGCGACTACAATGCTATTTCTCCTCCTTTGAGACTTTCCTCTGTGCAGCTTAATCTGTAGGTCTAGTCTTTTTTCATTTATGAGATGTACCCTTGGGAAGGTTTCAAAGGAGCCCCACCCAGAGGTTGGCAAATACTAGAGTACTGTTGCTGTTAGTGGATAAAGCATAGTGGTACTCATTTCCTGAATTGTACAGAAGACTACACTTTTTGGCAAAAAAAAACTATATCTCTTTATTGCCTATAGACACAGCTTAAAGGAACTTTATTTCTAAAAAATATTTCTATTTCTACCACTAGTATATAAAAGTGAATTGCATTTTTTAGGAATATATTCTACAAGGTTCTCACATAAGAACTCATGCAGTCAATAAAATCAAGGGACTTCCCTGGTGGTTCAGTGGCTAAGTCTCCAGGCTTCCAAAGCAGAGGGTCCAGGTTCGATCCCTAGTCAGGGAACTAGAACCCCATGCTGCAACTAAGAGTTTGAGTGCTGCAACCAAATATGACTCGTTGCAGTCAAATAAATAAATAAATGAACTTTAGACTCTGCCATTATATCTCCCTCAAAGCTTTAACTTCTCCCTTTTGACTAGAAGTGATAGCAAACAAGAAGAAGCATAACTAATATGTGGAGGCCTACTACCTGTCTACTACTGTCATTTAACATTCCCAACAATATGATGACATATATTACCATTCACATTTTGACCATCCACGTCATTTCACTTGTCTGAGTCACAGTCACATAGTCAAAGAGGGCAGAACCAACTCTGACCTGAAGTTGTTCAGGATCTGCTTTCTATCATTCACCTCTTCCTTGAGCTAATAAAAGCATCAGATCAGTAATTCCTTGTCTGTCCAGTGGTTAAGACTCCATGGTTTTACTGCAGGGGGTGCTGGTTTGATCCCTGGTCTGGGAATTAAGATCCCACATTGGTGTGGCCAAAGGAAAAAAAAAAGGAAAAAAATAGTGAAAGATCATACTCATGCTATCTGATTGCCACACGTTTGCCTCAGTGTTTTTCCCACTATCCTTTCCTGTTCCTATTCTAGGGATAAGGGATTTAGGGGGAACTAAACAACTGAAATTTACAGATTTGGGTTGAGGATTATCAATATGGGTTTTTTTAGATGCCTTGTGGTGAATACTTTATAAAGAATTCCAGGCTGTCCTAAATTGGATTTTTAATGGCTCTGAGGGACAATGCTTCTCCAATTTTAGTGTGCATGAAAATCACCAAAGAAGACTCCCCTTCTTGGCCTCCTTCTCTTTTCTCAAAGGCATTTGTTTGGGTATGTATGCAGGAGACCTGGATATGAACTTCGGTAGCAAGAATCTCAGGGGGAGCTGATGAAGAAGGTTCCTCAGAACATCTTACGATCAAAAACTATACAGCTGCTTTCAGCGTCTGCTTTTACAAGGCAATTTCCCCACATTTCTGAAACCACCAGTTTTCTGAGTATTTAATCATCGCTAAATAATGATTCTATCCCAGGTGGATTTCTAGAATTCACTTTGAGGGGACTTAAAAGATAGCTGGAAAAGAACTGATGCACACCACCAGGAGGCAGTGTGTACAAAGCATTCACACCATGTAAATAAGCATTTTGAACAGAGACTGTTTTTAAGAACTGTGAATTTAAAAGCTGTGTGTGTGTGTATCAGGGAAACAGCAGTGGTAGTATTGTGGCCAGTACACTGATTTTACAAAAAGAGACAAAGTCCTTAAAGTGGTATTTTCTTTAAGAGGAAGAAAAAATTGAAAGGGATCTATCTTATTAAAAGAGCCAGTTATATTTCAAATTGACCACCCTAAGTCAAAGCTAAATGCTAGAGTAAGATTTTTGTATTCATAAGATACTCCTAGCACCTATTTCAGGATCTCTTTCACTGTTCATGTTGCTGAAAGAGTCTTTGCAAAATGCTTTTCCCAAAGTGCACCAATCATCTATTGTGACTGAAACAATGGAACCCACTGTTCAGTAAAACTGAGAAGTAAAATTTTTGATGTGAATCCACAAATGCTTGGCAAGTGATCACTCCTCTTCGGTAAATACCTTTATTTTATAATTTCTGTTGGTACTGTAATTGCTCAAAGATCTCACTTCAAGGATCCCAGAAATGGTAATATAATCTGATATGGTCCTGAGAATGGAATAACAAAGCATGAACTTGTGGAAGAAAATATAAAAGTTCTACATTTTATCACGTTGGGTAAAGAGAAGAAAGTGGGACGAGCAATGTCTTGGAATGGATATCTGTATCTAAATCTCTAAATCAATCTATGGGCTTCACTGGTGGCTCAGAGAGTAAAGAAACCTCCTGCAATGCAGGAGATGTAGGTTTGATCCTTGGGTTGGGAAGATCCCCTGGAGAAGGGAATAGCTACCCACTCCAGTGTTCTTGGATGGGATATCCCATGGACAGAAGAGACTGGCAGCTTACAGTCCATGGGGTCGCAGAGAGTCAGACATAATTGAGAGGCTAACATATCAATCTATATACCTCACATTTCTTATTTTGAGGAAGAGATTTAAACCGTCTTAGAACATATCTTTTTCCACAAAACAGTAAACATGAAACACCTAATTGTCTTGTTGAAAATGGCAGGGAGAGGGTAGGTATATGGCCTGGATAGGAGCGGAATTCCACTTGGCTAAGGGTTTAGAACAGGTAATTGTCACCTAAGGAATAAGACACTCAGACAGGGATAACCCAAGGGTTTACTAGCCAAAGGGTAATTCCAAAGAATTGATTTAATTGAGGAAGCCCAAAGGGGAATATGAGTGCCAGGAACCTGCGATATGCAGATGATTCAAAATACATTCAATTGCAAGCAAAATAATGGGTGGAGGGAAATAGTGGTTCAGAGCAATGACCTTTGGGGGCTAGAATTTGTATTGTGCTTTTATGAGATGGGTGGTTTATAGTATATGGGAAGATGGCCCTAACATAAAAACTGTGTAACATAAAGGGTAGACTAGAAAGGCACTAATTGATGCCTGTCAAATCTACTTCTACCTTTATCCATATTGATTTGTAAAAAAGAGACTGTATCACAGGAGAGACAAACACTGCTATCCTGATTAAGGTTAAAGTGATGGGAAAACAACCCAGGCACTAGAAACATGACCACTGGAGCCCACCAATGGCAGATATTCAGGCACACCACCGCAGGACCAAGTGAACCATACCAATGAAAAGGCAGTCCACACTTGCTGGTGATCACAGATGCTAAAGTAGAATCAACTGCTATTTAATTACATACTGTATAAAAAAGATTGCCTATCTAACAGGTATTCTTTGGTAAGTGATGTCAGTTACTGGCATGGAACAGGGTTGCTACTAAGGTTCATTCACATTGTTTGAGATTCTTTCACCTTCCTAGTCTTCCAGCTCATCACTGCTCCCGTTTCCACCATCGACCATCAGTACTGCATCCTCAAAGGCAATCTCTTGAAAAGGTGGGCGGTCATGACCAAAGGGCTCTTTTATCTGTCTTAATTAGTGATAAAAAAGAAAGGAAGCAGAAAGAAGTACACATGTTGCTCATGTCCCCTATTGTTACTCTTCCATTCTTTCACCTTTTAAATTAGAAACTCGGTTCTCTTGGCCAATATGGGGGAGACCTAGAATTGTGCTTTTGATAGTTACATCCAGCTGAGATGAGTGTTTTGTGATGAAGGCCCCGAACCCATTCTGACCTAGTTTGAATGTCTGAAATAGTGCTGGGCTGTGCTCTGTGTAGGCACACGGGGGTCAATCGTGGAAAAGTTCACCAAGGCAAAAGGGAGGATTTGTTAGCAGAATCTGACAGTTAGAAAAAGATATGGTGAAGGATCATTTGCAGACAAAACATTCTAGGTGCTTGCTGATGACAGATAACCTAGCACTTGCTACAAACTTTCTTCTTATATGAGGTAGGATAATTTATAGGCTTTATATTTATAGGTAGCTGAAAAGCTACCTGACATAACATTCCTTCTGAGTAATGCTCTACTCTCATGATATTTAGGATGTATTGAATCACTATCATGAATGACCAGGCCAAACAGATAACCCATGAATCTGAGAAGAGGTTAGAAGACACTACCGATACTCATTCTCCTATAGACTCAACTGGTAGAAGATTCAAGGCATCATATGTGTTCTTCTCCTGGCCTATGGTTACCCAGATGGGGAGAAATTAGCAAGAAAGGAAATATGTCAACTTTAGTAACTTAGGAAAAGGTCTAGATTTCAAATGACCATAAAATCAGATAACTATGGAAAGAACAACAGAAAATAACAGAAATCTCTTTGATTCATGTAGTTAAACAAAAAAGTTTGCCTTCTAATGGCTAGATGGGCTGAACTGAGGTCTATGGCATTATCTAGCAAGATATGCGAGTCACCATCACTTTGAGGCAAGACACCATGTTCCCAGAGAGGTAAAAGTTACAGTTCAGTAGTATTAAAAATGGAGTATCACTGTCTACACAGCCTCAAAGGACATCTTTGTCATTTGGGTGGCTGTGTTGTATATCAAAATGGCTCATGTTGATACTGGATATGAGACTCTCACACATTCTCATTGGTTCAGAAAACATATTTGTGGAAAGCAGATGATGGCCACCCAAAGATGCATATACATCTTAACCCATAGAACCTTTGACTGTGTTACCTCATGTGGGAAAAGGGTCTTTGCAGATGTGATGAAGGTTATGGACTTTAAGAAGGGAGATTATCCTGGTGGGCCCATTCTAATCACATGAGTTCTTAAAAGCAAAGAATCATTTTTGCTGTGGTTAGAAATAGATACCATGAAGGGAGAAGGGAGATGAGATATTGACGATTTTGAAAGACAGAGAAGAGGGGCCATAAGCCAAGGAATGTGGGCAGCCTCCAAAGCTGGAAAAGGTAAGGAAACTAAGTTTATCCTGGAGTTTCCTGGAAGGGATTCAGCCCCGTGGACACCAAGATTTTATCTCAATGAGACCCATGTCACACTTCTGACATACTAAACCATCAGATGACAAATCTGTGTTGTTTTAAGCCACTAAGCCTGTGGTCATTTGTTACAGAAGCAATAGATATCTAACATAATCTGCATATAGATAAATCTCCAATCCAAGTTTCTAGTATTCTGGTTGTACCTACTCTTTTCTCACTTTCTTCTTAATTACAAATTATCAAGCTTTAAATATATCCTTTAGTAATTTTTGAATTAAACTGGATAATACAATCATACTGACTCTGAGATATGAGGTCTCATGGCTGGTTCTGGCAAACAGAACAGGTGGCAACAGGTAGGAAGCTATCTCCTAACAGCTTTCCCCATCAATTTTTTGCTGTAATGCCCTGGACAAAAGGCAAGTCTCAAATTCAAACAGACTCCACTTGAAGTTCTGGTTCTGTTATTTTCTGCCTTATGTTATTTTATTTAATATTTGGGAGGTGCAGTTTTGTCTTCTGCAAAAGTCATGAGATCTACTTTTCAGAATACCCAGTTTAAGATCTACTGAGATAACAGATGCAGGGTACCTATCAGGGAGTCCTCCACCTATGGTCATCCATAGTAGGTTGTTAGCTATTACAGATCACAGCAGCTTTCTAGGATGAGGCAGAAGCTGGAGAAAATGACCAGGTGACCAAGACAGAATTGGAGACATATAACCAGAAGGCAAGACACAGTTTCTGAAAAGCACACCCTTTTCAAGCCACAATTTGTTCCTATGCTTGGCACTGGTCAATGGTTAGAATCTTAAGTGAGGGTCATCATGAGGAGAGCAACTCACAAAGCACAACCATCAGAGAACAAGAAGGAAGGGCTCTTTCTCTGCGAAATTCTGATGAAGGCAAGCCAGAATAACTAGGAAGGAGGTGGAAGAGGTTCCTGGGAAATGGAACGCACAGTCTATTGGAGCTGTGAGTAGGGAGGCCTGGGGGAGAGGCAGTAGATTTAGCCATTTAGCATCAGCATCCCATATTCCCTAAGTAATGCTAAACCTCCTACCAACTGCGAGGGGCCAGAACAGCCTCGATACCTCTGCCTTAGTCAGGATCCTCTCAGTGGGACCATCTCTTTCCTCCCATCTGTGGGGAACTAGAAGAAGAACTCCAACTAGAAGTAGAAGAAATAATGAAGACACTGAAAATAAACATTGAAAATTTCTTCTTCTTTTCCTCCTTTTCACACTTTCCCTCTTCGTCTCTCTCTGTAACTGACAAGAGGCAGATTCCTTGACTTTGAATGATGTTTTACACCATTCTATCTTCCGCTCTCATTAGCCAATCTACCACCAAGCCATGTCCATTCAGCATGCTGAATATCTGCCATCTGTCCTCTTTCAGAATTGATCCTGCCTGGTCACCCTCTAAGGCAGCCTCTTTGAGTTGCTGTCATCTTGTCAGTAACACCTGCTTTATGTCACTACTATCTTTCACTCCCACAGTAGTTTTCTATCATATTTCCATAATGAAGCCAAAGAAGGTATACTGATCTACTGTGTCTGTATTTATAAAAATGCTCCAACTCTTCTGTGAGCAGTCTATCATACTTAGGGAAGTCTTCCCATTCCAATTTTCCATTTCTGCCCCATGCAGTGGACTCCAACTAACCCAAGGAAGTCCTTTTGTTCTAATTCTCAAGAACAAGTAACTCAACAATTCTCAAATAGTTCATAGTAATTGACAGATAATATAGAGTGCTCACCCTGGTGGTCCACAGAATAACAGGCATTGTTGTACCTCTCTCTGAAATCAAACAGATTTTACAACTGGGAGGGGACTAAAGCAAGAAGCTCATGTCATACTCTACTTCTTGCTTGAAATAGTCTGACTTTATGTAAGACTTCTACAGTGAGACTCAGCTTCTGCTAAAGCCCAGAGCTCACAAGGCTTGGCCCAGTGCTCTGGGTTCCACCCCAGCTTATGGAGGTGCATTTGGTGACCTCCATTTAGCTGCTCATCGACAACACTAACCATCACCAGTCCTCCTACTGAGAAGCGGCAGGACAGGGGCTCCCCTTCTTGTAGTCTCCCATCAGGATGTGGGACTACTGATGTCTTAAAATTTTTTGTTAAAAAATGTTATTCTTGGAGTATAATTGCTTTAAATTTTGTGTTACTTTCTGCTGAACAATAATATGAATCAGCTATATTGTCTGATGTTTTAACCTGAAAAAAATTGACACTCCACAACACTCAAATGCCAAGGATATTTTTGGATGCATATTAATCTCGTCATGATCAAATAATGGGCATGGATGTATTTTGAGGTGTGCTTCAAAGCTCTGAAATGCATTTTATTACTTACTATTGCTTTGTCACTATAATCACCACTTTGAAATTCTAGGATAGGTAAACTCTTGGGTGTTGGTGCATTCAGTTCAGTTCAGTTGCTCAGTCGTGTCTGATTCTTTGCAACCCCACGAACTGCAGCACGCCAGGCCTCCCTGTGCATCACCAACTCCCAGAGTCCATCCAAACCCATGTCCATCGAGCTGGTGACACCATCCAACCATCTCATCCTCTGTCATACCCTTCTTCTCCTGCCCTCAATCTTTTCCAGCATCAGGGTCTTTCCCAATGAGTCAGCTCTTCGCATCAGGTAGCCAAAGTGTTGGAGTTTCAGCTTCAACATTAGTCTCTCCAATAAACACTCAGGACTGATCTCCTTTAGGATGGACTGGTTGGATCTCCTTGCAGTTGGTGCATAGACTAAGAAATTATTATATCAAAAGAAGGCTCTTAGCAGTTTCCCTTGTCCTGTCCATCATCTACCTAAGGTGGTGCTCATTTTATGCTCTCCAGTTGGTAAAGAATCTGCTTGCAATGCAGGAGACCAGGTTCGATTTCTGGGTCAGGAAGATCCACTGGAGAAGGGATAGACTACCCACTCCAGTATTCTGGCCTGGAGAATTCCATGGACTGTATGGTCCATGGGGTCGCAAAGAGTCAGACACAACCAAGTGAATTTCACTTTTACTTTCAGTGAACTCTCTATCTACAGATGAAAGTATAAAGAGGAAATAGAGAGGATACAGTTTGGGAAACCTGAAATTCCCATTGATTGAGTGGAAATCTAACTCACACTTTATGCATTAAGATGTGAAAAGAGGCAAAAATAAAAAAAGCAAAAAAGCACACAGTCACCTCTCCACACTGCCTCCCTCTTGATTTTGCCAGTGAGAACTGAAATTTACAATTAAGCATTCCTTTAATTTGATATTTACAGAAAGTCGGAGTAAGACATGTTTCCAGAAAATGTCTGTCATTAATCATTTGTTACTATATCTATGATGTGTGTGTTAGTCGCTCAGTTGTGTCTAGCTCTTTGCGACCCCATGGACTGTAGCCCGCCAGTCTCCTCTGTCCATCGAATTCTCCAGGCAAGAATACTTAAGTGAGTTGCCATGCCCTCCTCCAGGGGATCTCCCTGACCCAGGCATCAAACCCGGGTCTCCTGCATTGCAGCCAGATTCTTTACTGTAGAAACTGTCAGTATCTACCATACTTTTTCCAGCTGTCTTCTGGCCCTGAATTGAACTCCAAACAAATGAAAGAGGAAGGTGAACTCCGTTGTTTGTCTTTTGGGTGGCGGTTCTGTTCATTAATTCATTGAGTTAGTAGTTCAAACAACTAATACCACATGACTGTCAACTATGTGCCAGGCATCGTGGTAAGCATTAGAGCAGGGGATCCAGCCAGAAGATGGTGTTGGGATTTATTATTGTAAGTTTCTCCCCATGCATAGGGTTGTCCATTGGGTGCACTAGAGTGTGAGAGGCACTGACTGATAGGAAGAAAGAGATGCCGGGGGAATAAAAGTAGAGGAGATTCCGGGGGAATATCTGGGGAAATAAAAGTAGAGGAGGAAAATTCGGCCAATTTTTTCTTTTTTTAACCTCACAAGGTCTCTTGGGAATCATTCTGGGTGGAGTAATTACAAGATGCATTAAGTTTAGAACTGGAGATCATATTGCCTTTTTATGATTGCTCAAGGTCAAATTAAACAAAAAGAAAATTAAACTGCTATGTGGTGCTCTAATTCACATCTGGAGACAGTGACTAGTTCATTCAAGTCAAAAGTGATAGGATTATGCTGGGAGAAACTTCACTAGAAAAGAAAAACAGTAGGTCACTAGGGATTTACTTTGTAATAAATTCGCTACCTGTCTGTCTATTCATAGCCAGCCACAAGCTACCCTGAATAATAATTCAAAACCAATTTATATTATTTGTGCTACTGGAGGTCATTCCACTAAATAAAGTTCAAAAATTGAATGAACTGTCTTAGTTAGGTATTCAGTTTCTCAAACAACACCTAAATTATAAAATAGCCACATCTTACATAGGTCTTAGTGATGATTTAGAGTGGTATGAATGATTCTATTCAAGAGTTTGTGACCTACAACAATGGAGAGAGGTGATGGATAAATATAGATTTGAGGGGAGGCTGCCGGATTTTAAAAAGCCAAAGCACAATGCTTATTCTCAGTGCTTAGAATTCCAAGAATTATCATTTCTAGGAAGTTCTGGGTGAACAAATATGCTCTCCAAAAGTTAATTTTTATGTTTGTTATATAGTATCTAAAGTTGTTGTTATTTTAAGATGAAAAAAAAATGTTGTTGCTTAGTCCCTAAGTGGTGTCTGACTCTTTTGTGACCCCATGGACTGTAGCTCGCCAGGCTCCTCTGTCCATGGGATTTCCCAAGCAAGAATACTGAAGTGGGTTGCCATTTCCTTCTCCAGGGCATCTTCATGACCCAGGGATTTAATCCACATCTCCTGCATTGGCAGGCGATTCTTTACCACTGAGCCACCAGGGAAGTCCCATCAAAAATACACTTTTCACTTAAAAACAAGCAAAAAAAGAAAAAAAAAAAAACCCAACCAAAAACATGTAGAAATCTGGGTTCCAAAGTCAGGAGCAAAAGGCTAGTTATTTATTCCATAATGTTAACTGGAATATATACAATTTTAACACACACAAATTTATAATTTTCTTTTTTTGCCATTACATTCTGCATTGTGAATGTAGTGACTAAGGACACGGACATTGTTTTCACATCTCTCCAGGCTCCAGTCTTAGGCATGATACTGTCAGGGTGATCCTGGGCAAGTTGCATGCTAACAATATCTACTTTACAGGATTGCTGGGAGAATTCAAAGCAACAGTGAATACAAAGCACCTAGCACATTGGATGATGCATAAAAAGTAATTGATGGTGGTGGCTGATATTATTTTTTACTTTTTTTTTTTTTTTGGCCATGCTGCGTGGCATGTGAGATCTTAGTTCCCCAAGCAGGGATCAAACCCATGGCCTAAGCATTGGAAGCACAGAGTCTGAACCACTGGACTGTCAGAAATGTCCCTGATAATATTTTTAATAGCTACTAACCCACATATTTTCCCTACCAATAATCCTAGAAGCACAAACTACTTTGCTGATCATAAAAGGCTCTGACTTCAAGCAGTGTCAGAGCTCAGACTCCTGTTGCAGTGATGTCAAGAAGTCTGGTGCTTTCCTTAAGTGATAGTTCATTTGTGAGGGTCTTTTGTTTACTAGGAATTCCTTCCTCAGGTTTGTCTGCTGAACAATGGCATGAGCTTATGAACATGTATCAACATCCATGGTCATGTGGATAAAGATAATCATAATAAAATGGAATATATACCATGTGCTGCATACCTATCTTGGGTCAGATATTTTACAATGTATTTTACATTCTACCTGATTTTATTCTTGCAGCACAGAAGACTTCACTTCCTTCAAGTCTGTTCAATGTCCATTTATCACAAAGGCTGTGTTTGATTCCTAATAAAAAGAGCAGCTTTATAATTCTCTTTTGCCCCTTTATCCCAACTTATTTTTTTTTTCATGGTGCTTATCATCCTCAGATATGATACAACATATTTGGTAGTGGTCCTTCTTGTCTTCAACTAGACAGGGGCTCCATGACAATAGTTACTAAGCTTGTTCAGTGCTGTACCCACCCCCCTCCCCACGCAAGCCCTGGAGCAGTGCCTGTCACATGTAGATAGTCAATAGATCTTGAATGAATGAGTCATCCTATGAGGTAAAGTTCTATTAGTCATATTTGGGAAGTGTCAAACTGAGATTCAAGTAAATCAGGGAATTTTCCAGAGTATTCTGGGGCTGGTAAATGGTATGGCCAACAATTAGACTCAAGTCTAACTCCAAAACAGAGTGTTCTCCATTAATTCTGGCCTAAAGTAACATTCATTCAATGTCCTAGATCAGGATCATTGTACCATCAAAATAGCTGTCTTTCAAAACAGAATCTAAGCTCATATAAGTTGAAATTGAAATGACAACAGTGTATGAACAGCAGTGTCTCCCAAAGCAAATACAGACATCTACCGAGCATCTATTTTGTATGTAACATCATATTAGATATGAGATTTCTGTATTTCACTCAATATTGAGATTAAGTACAAGGGAGCATCTCGCTTTCAATGAAGCAAAATAAGAACAGACCAGAAGAATATCTCTGAATTTTCCAGTATGATTTATGTGCACAATTTTTTTTTGCCAAACACCACTGCTCTAGAGCACTTTTTTCAAGACAAAATGCAATTTATACCACCAAGTAAGGCAAACTGATTATTTCTCCCAAGTTATTATTTCCCTAGGTAACTGCTATTACATACATAAACATGAAATCTTTGCCTTTCCTCCACTTGTCTGCTTCTGTGTGATTCTTGTGCTTCTATTTTGCTTTGCATGGAATTTTCACATAGACCACAACAGAGATGCTACTGAACAGTTTATTAATGCTGTTTGGTTTCCTGTGACATAGGCCTCCTTTGTTCTGAGAGGTTGAAAATAATTACACAGCATTTCCTCAAGTATTTCGGAAGAGCACTGGTTTTAGGAAATGCTTCACAAAGACTCCACCAAGAATAGGAATGGGGAGCAGGGGGAGTGTTTCGATCTGACTTAAGGCAATATCATCTGGGGCAACTATTATGTTCTTTTCTTGTAGATATCCATAACTGCTACTGGCTAGAGGTGGGAGAAGGGTTAGCCTCTTCCTCTAGGAGCTTACTCCTAAACTGTAGTGTGGGCAAATGGCAAAGCAAATTCTCCTTTAGACACTTATTAAGAAGCAATCACAAAACATCTAGTCTACACTGTGGAGTTACAAATCTGTGATCCAACATCATTTTGCATAAAAATTTCACCCGAGGCAAATATGATAATATTAGAGGGAAAGAATTCAGTTAATTAGGCTAGTAGGAACCAGGCACTCAAGAAGCTTCCAGAAATAGGAATCAAATTACAAACACTATTTCTCACATTAGTAGATTTGTATACCCTGTTCATACAAGGGTAGGGAGTGTCTCTATAAAATTTGAACCAGTACAAACATGGGAAAATCGCTAATTACACCAATGAAAACTCTTAATATTCTGCTACCAGTGCTAATTAACCAATCATTCTAACAACCCCTTCTCACAGCAAATCCTCTGGTGGAGTTCTGAGGAAAGAGTCAAAGTGCTTGTATTTCCTTTGGAAATTATCACTATAAGGGCAACTCACAACCTCTAGAGTTTAGCACAAACTAAGTAATACAGATGGCCTGTCATATTGTCAATGCTGACATATTTTAAAGAAATTTACAGTAAGTCCCTTACATACGAACGAGTTCTGTTGCAAGAGCATGTTCGTAAGTCCAGCAAAGTTAGCCAAGGTATCTAACACAATTGGCTATATACTGTTCTTTTATGCTTGTTTGCAGACATCCTGGGCTTGAAATAAAGATACTGTACTACTTTACTCTGTACATTACTGTGCAGTAAATCACACAAAACACAACCATTTGTAGGGGATGCACAAATGTGACAGTGTACTCCAGATGTGATTGGACATGTGAACACTCGTTCACATCTTTTTTTTTTTTTTTTTTTTCGTTCACATCTTTGAAAGTTTGCAACTTGAAGTTTTGTACACAGGGGACTTACCGTATAGACATCATAATAGGTTGTTGTTGTTCAGTGGCTAAGTCATGTCTGACTCTGCGACCCCATGGACTGCAGCATGCTAGGCTCCTCTGTCCTTCACTATCTCCCAGAGTTTGCTCAAATTCATGTCCATTGAATCAGTGATGCAATCTAACCATCTCATCCTCTGCCACTCCCTTCTCCTCCTGCTCTCAATCTTTCCCAGAAACAGGGCCTTTTTCAGTGAGTCATGTTTTTGCATTAGGTGGCCAATTACTGGAGCTTCAGCTTCAGCAACAGTCCTTCCAGTGAATAATCAGAATTGATTTCCTTTAGGATTAACTACGGAGAAGGCAATGGCACCCCACTCCAGTACTCTTGCCTGGAAAATCCCATGGACAGAGGAGCCTGGTAGGCTGCAGTCCATGGGGTCGTGAAGAGTGGGACATGGCTGAGCGACTTCACTTTCACTTTTCACTTTTATGCATTGGAGAAGGAAATGGGAACCCACTCCAGTGTTCTTGCCTGGAGAATCCCAGGGATGGGGTCGCACAGAGTCGGACATGACTGAAGTGACTTAGCAGTAGCAGCAGGATTAACTACTTTGATTTCCTTAGCATCCAAGGGACTCTCAAGAGTCTTCTCCAGCACCACAATTAAAAAAGCATCAGTTCTTCACCACTCAGCATCTTTGTGGTCCAACTGTCACATCTGTACCTGACTGCTGGAAAAACCGTAGCTTTGACTATTTGAGGAGCAATGCATACTTTATCCAAGGACTTCCCAGGTGTTGTGCAGTGGTAAAGAATCTGCCTGCCAATGCAGGAGACACAAGAGACACTACGCAGGTTCAATCCCTGGGTCAGAAAGAACCCCTTGGAGGAGGAAATGCCAACTCACTCCAGTGTTTTTGCCTGGAGAGTTCCATGAACAGAGGAGCCTGGCTACAGTCCATGGGGTCACAAAGAGTTGGACACGACTGAGCATGCATGCACACTTGATACTTCTTTAAGAGTCCCAAAGCATGTGTGTGTGTGTTCAGTCACTCAATTGTGTCCAACTCTTGGACTCTTGATAATAACCTATAAAAGGTTCTGCAATCTCACAGTAAAGAGCTTTGCTTAGCTTTGTTCAACTCTTAAAAACTCTCAAACGTATTTGATAACACAACAACAGTGAAGCTTAACACTATTAATATTTTAAGGCAATAGCTCTCAAAGTATGCCCCCTAGAGAAGTAGCATCAGCACCACCTAGAAACTTGTTAGTAATGGAAACTCTTAAGTTCCACTCATCCCAGATTCACAGAATTAGAACTTCTATGTGTGGAGCCCAGAAATTTGTGTTTTAACAAGTCCTTCAGGTGATCATCATGCATGCATACTAAAAATATGAGAACCAGCATCCTGAAGAACAAATTTAGGGATCTTACTTTATACACCTGACCTCAAAGAGTATCTTCTTCATTTATCCAGATCAACTTTTCTCTAATGGGAGATCTATTCCATAGCCTATCTGACTTGTAAGTCCTAATTTATTCCTTGTAATCATATTTATGTTTAACAGTCTTACTGGGACGGGGGTTGGGGGAGGTTAGGCATGTAGGTAGTGGAATTTGTAATTTACTTCTGGCCCACAGTCCAAGACAATAAGATAGGAAAAGAGGTCACAATCTAATTAACTTTCTAATTAAGGGAACATGGTCGCTTTCTAATTACAGTTACAAAGAATAAAATGTAGCCCATAATTAGAAAGTTACTCTGCTCTATTTAAACTTTGCATTGTGTCAGCTATTCCATCATCATATTATTGTTTAACATTTATTCTGAAATGCAGAATCTATTTTCAAAGTGCCTTGGAAGAGGTTTTATTTATCTCTTACACTGAAACTGCAAAATAGATCAGTATTTCACAGGCTGATACAATGAGATGCAGAAAGTTTACGGCATTCACACTATATAACATTAATAGAGGTGGGATCTGAGTAACCTTTGGTCCTTTGTAACCACATTGCTTCACCCTCAGTTCGGTGGGTAACATTACTTCTCTTACTATGTTTTTACTCTGGCTTTTTCCTTTTTTAAATTTTTTTGGGAAAATGCCAAAGCTCTACTCAGTATCCATATGTAACCATGGCAATCACCTGGATACATACACATCTGCCTCAAAGAGCTAAGCTATTAGAATCATTCTCCAGAGAGTCTCAGAATACCATGGATCTGTCACAGCACTCCGAGTTTCTCATTTTGATCTCACCAGCCATGTGCAAACATGCAGCCAATAATAAATGTCTACTGTAGATATTTTTCCTAACATGCTATACCGTTTCTGCTTCTTAAGAAACCATTTGTACTTTCAATAAGATGCAAAGATGCTTTATGAAAGAAAAAAATAATAAAACGAAAATTAGACTGCCTTTTTGTTTTACAACACAGAGTTGAAATTAAACGTGTCATTTTTCACCAAAATATTGTTTCCCATTACTGAAGAGAAGTGATGGGCCTGAGGGCCTCATGCATTACAAATCTCATGTGCTTTAGATAGCTAGTAAATCACTTGCATTTTGCCTATAGTATTTTCTGCCAAGCTCAGCGTTTATTGCTTACAGCTGAATACAGCCACCTAAATCATCCATCACGTTTTTATAACCAACTGTAGCTTTCCTTCTTATACACCAAGGACTGGTACATTTTAAGAATGAGAATGAGTGAGAGGTGCCTTTACACACTCAGAAGGACTATAGAAGCAATAAATAGTACATGAATTTTATAAGGAAGGAAAAATATAATACATTTACTGATATCAAGAGCTAAGAGCTTTTGAAATCACCCATCCACATACCAGCCTTGCAGCTGACTTTCCGTATTACCATCTTCCTGGATGCTTAGATCATTTAATGTGTGTTACAGTGAGTGTATGCTTATTAGTGAACCAAGCATTTTAGATGCAGGCTAGAAGAAGAAATATCACATCAGGTATTTAGGAGCTAGGAAAAGTTTTTCCCCCTCACTATACATAACTCTTCAGTTTTACTCAGTTCAAAATGCTACTGAGAATTTTTGAGATCATAGAAAGCAACCCTCTCATTTTTACTGGTAAAGATATGAGGGCCTCCTTGATAATTCTGGCTGCCATATTCCTACCAATTTTAGCAGGATTGGCTGGGTAGGTAACACGAGCCGAAGGTGATATACCTGAGTGTGTCTTAGTCACTCCGTCTTGTCTGACTCTTTGCGACCCCATGGACTATGGCCCTCCAGGCTCCTCTGTCCATGGAATTCTCCAGGCAAGAATACTGGAGTGGGTTGCCATTTCCTTCTCCAGTGGATCTTCCTGACCCAAAGATTGAACCAGTGTCTCCTTTATTGCAGGTAGATTCTTTACCATCTGAGTCACCATGGAAGTCTGATGACATATCTACTTCGTCTCAAATTATTTGTTAAAGTCTTCCCTGCCATCTCTCTTCCAAATCTGTTGGGACATGATTATCCACTGTGATTATATGTTAGAACTTCTTTGGGCACTTATTAAATTGCAGATGCCTGGGTTCTATCCCTAGAGATTTAGATTTAATAGAGTTTTATAGTAAAAAGCAAATGGCAATTGGAATCACTGCGTATGGTGTATCTTTACCTCTTATAGAAACACTGTTCAAAATTGTTTTAAAAGCACAAGTATTTTATCTCAATTTTTAACATGTGTAATAAGAATCAATATGGAAAATATTTTCTTATGTGGAAATTATGTTTATACGAGGGGGTATGAAAATCATTGATGCTATCATGACATCAGTTTCTAGATGTTTCTGATGCTATTGTCAGAGGAATGGGCAAATATCACATTCAGAGGTCTTATAGAAGAAGGACTTTGGGTAAACTACAGTGAACTTCATTGCAAAAAAAACCCCACTCCATTTTAGAAAAGATGGGGAGGAATAAACAGTTTTAAGAAATCCTTAACTAAAAGAGAAAGAAAAAACTTGGTAGTGGATTGGTCCATGGGGAAGCAAGAAAGAGGGATCAGAGATGAACACCAAAGTCCTAATTTAGGTGACTGTATATCATCACCTGGGCTTCCCAGGAGGTGCGAGTGGTAGAGGATCCACCTGCCAATTCAGGAGACAGAAGAGACGCAGGTTCGATCCCTGGGTTGGGAAGATCCCCTGGAGGATGCTATGGCAACCCACTCCAGTATTCTTGCCTGGAGAATTCCATGGACAGAGGAGTCTGGTGGGCTACAGTCCATGGGGTCTCAAAGAGTTGGACATGACTGAAGTGACTTAGCACACATGCACGCATAGCGTCACCAACTGAAAAAGAATTCACTGGAAGATGGGACTTCCCTGATGGTCCAGTGCCTGAGACTCTGTGCTCCAAATACACCTGAGTTTGGGGCCTGAGTTTGATCCCACATGCTAAAACTAAGACCAGGCATGGCCAAATAAATAAATCGATGTTTTTTTTAAAAAAGAAAGTAAGCACTGGAAGAAGAGGAAGAGTTGAATCTGTGACCCTTGTGGCATCTCCAGGTCTAGATGGCAGTGGAGAGTAGATGTCTGGACGAGAAGTGGCATTAAGAGAGCCATCAGCACACAGTTGATAGTCAAAGCCATTTTGGGATGTCACTGTCCAGAGAGAGTTTAAAAAGGGGAGAGGACAGGAGACCAAGCCTTGGGAGCTCCAAGAGGTGAGCGGCAATTGTTTGGTTAGAGTAACAAATGAACAAAGGACCAAAAACAAAGAACAAAGGCAGCTACTTCATGATAATTTATAAAAGAAAAGAATCTCGGGAAGGACAGAGTGACTCACAGGGTCAAATGCAGCAGAGGAGGTAATGCGATTAGGGTGAAAAATATCTCCCTAGGATCGAGACCTTTTCAATTGAATTCTGATGGCTGAATTCAGACAACTCTAGATTGATGATCAAGTATGATGTCATGCAGGGCTGGAACTAGGCTGAGTCCAACAAGGTGCCTAGGGAAGAAGATTTAAGAAAGCACTCACTCTCAGGGTCCTGCAAGTCTGGAGAGAAGAGTTGGCAGATAAGAGCCCATTGGCCAGATGCCTAGGCAATGGCCAAACTCCAGGTTAAGAAGTTAGTATTCAGGAGATCTGGAAACACAAAGATTTTAGGGACTAACTCACAGTAGGGAGTGGCTGTTGCCCTAGGACAAAATGTCCAGGATCAAGGTTAGAGGAGGAACAAAAGGGAACTGACCTAGGGCAAGAGATTTCAAATCAAGTCATCTTGATTTGGTTACAGTGCACCGTATGAAACTGCCCATGTTTCAGACCTGCAAAGTGGTCATTTCATGTTTCAGTGTAATAAAACTTTTTTCTCCACCAAGGCACATGTGGTCTCTGGATGTGAACAGAATCCAAATGAGAAAATAAGGGTTCTGAGGTACTAGCTGTGAATGTGAATGCTTGATAATCAAGCAACTCTTATCATGGGCATAACACTTTATGGCATATTGTGTGCCCTTTCAATTCACATGGCCCTAGTAGCATCTTTTCTAACTAGATTGTAAGTTCTTCTAATAGAAGGGGATATCTGGTGCCCCTCCTAGATTCAAAGCTTTACAAAGTCACATTTGGAGCATCAGTAGGTATATAATTTTTTTTTGATAGACGGAAGATGCAGGAGGCATAAGATGGTGTTCTCCATACAGAAAAGTTAGATTTTACTTGAAAGGAAGCAACTGTCTTTAGCTTTCCATTGATAACACTGCATTTTAACAGTGGCTTGAATAAAATATGAGAACTAGCTAGCTAGATGAATAGATAGGTGGATTGTTAAATATAAATCGGATATAGATGTAGAGATTTGGCTTGCTTTATTCTTATTCTGCATTTCTTTTCTTGTTTTCAGTAGGTTTTAAACCTTTGAGGGACTTTTTCCCTTACACCATTTGAAATCTGAAAGGTAGTTTAAATTTAGACATACTTATTTTAGTAAAAACCCATTGCTTTTCTTATCAGTGAACTCATGTTATGCAATTTTCAGGCAGAATTATTTCAAGTGAAGCTGAGAGGGGCTCCAGATTCAAGTATTCAACTCATTTTCTCTTTGCATAATAATATCTCGTTGCAGAGATAGATGTCTAATTTCCAGCTGTGGTTTCCAAGTCTTTTTTCAATGATTTAGATGTTTGCATTGGGCTAGGCAAGCAATTTATATTAGTTCAAGTGGGGCTACTGGGATGCATTGGCAAATGCTGCTAAAAGAAGAACTATACAGGACAATAAATATAATGCAATATGTATATGAATTTTTAGGTGCTTATGTCTGTGATTGGGGCTTCCCAGGTGCTCAGTGGTAAAGAATCCGCCTGCCAAATTAGGATCTGCAGGAGATGCAGGTTCAATCCCTGGGTTCGGAAGATCCCCTGGAGGAAGGCATGGCAACCCACTCCAGTATTCTTGCCTGGGAAATCTCATGGATAGAGGAGCCTGGTGGGCTACAGTCCATGGGGTAGCAAAAGAGTCGGACACGACTGAGGGATTGAGCATGCATGCATGTCTGTGATTACATAATTCACAAATTCTCCATCTTGATTAAACTACAAGATATAGGGCTATTCTAGTAGTAATTTCCAATCTTAAGGGCTGTGGAAAAACAGAGAGGAATGCCAGTCTTATACTGATTCCCTGGATAGTTGAATTCACCTATGGATCCGCAATTCCTTACCTGTAATTCAGAATTCCTAGAATGTCTAAAAACTGAAAGCTGCATTTCAGTAATATAACTCATTTGGTGGCAGAAATGTCCTTGAAACTGCTTAAGGCTATTTATGATCTTTTAAAAAATCATACTTAGTGTGAATAGTCATATGTTTTGCTGCAGAAATAGTACTCTGATTATGGGATTCTGCCCCTGAGTTCTCTTAGGAGGGAATGTCATACATGATACAGATACAACCTATTATTTTACTGCATTCTAATAATTTTGATTTCTGAACCACAACTTGTCCAAGACCCTCAGGAGAAGCTGATCGACTTCAACGTTGCCCCCTTTCCTCTGTGAAGTACTTTTAGGAAGTTGGAAGAGTTACCAGCACATCAGCGACTCTGAGCTTGATCTCAAGACTCAAGAGAAAGAATTCAAGAGAGTAGCTTAAGTGTGCTGACTAGTATTTTCTAAAATCAAACCTAGGGGACTCGAACATATATATATATATATGTATATATATATATTTATAAAATATATATATACATATATATATGTAGTTATTTTTATTTTTCTAGCTTTATTGACATATTTTTGACATAAAGCATTGTGTAAAGTTAAGGTAGACAAATGATTTGATACATGAATATATTGTAAAATGATCACCAATATGATGTTAGTTAACACCTGCATCCCCTCACATAATTACCATTTTTGTAGTGAAAGCTTTTAAGATAACTTTTAAGATAAAATAAAAGATAACTCTCTCAAGAGCTTTCAAGTGTGTTTAAAGATATAAGAATTCATCAACAAATCCCTCTCCCATCCCACGTCATATGAGCGTACAGGGTAGGTGCTGTACCTGCGTGTGGACACATACACGGACATACTATCTATACTTGGTGGTAGGTGAATTCCAGTGGATGCTTACTGTTTGTCTCTAAAAAATTAATGGGTAATCTCCTCCTGTACTGACATGAAAGGACATCCTTCTCAGAGAGAGAAATTTGCTAGCTGGAAATTCCTATACTAATAATGTCTTCATGATTCAATGGTTTGGATGCCAGTTCCCAAATTCTTCTATTTCTCCACTGTGCATGATGACGGATCTATTTACATTGTGTTCCAGAAACAGCAATGGGTTCCCCATAGTCTATGAAGACATATTTTTTATAAAAGAGGTATACAACCACCTACACCAAAGAAATAGGTGCTATAAAGAAAACAACATCTATTTTTATCATCTCTTAAGAGATTGATATCTCTTATCAATCCATGATGTTGGATTGCCTGATTACTCTGTGCCAGGCATTGTGCTAATGTTTTATACATGGCATTACTTTAATCATTACTCTAATACCAAGAATGTATAGTTCTATTAGATAAGTTAGAAAATTGATCTAATGGTAGAGAAGTAAGTCACAGGCTGAAGTCAGAGTAAGAACAGAAATTTGGGAGGCAAGTGAGGCCACTGCATTTCAGAATCTGATCAGCCCACAGTCCTGCCCCGGGGTGGCTTGCCAATTCTAATGACCACATAGAATAACATTCTTCCAATATTTTTTTTTTTTACTTTGAGCTGAATCAAGAATGAATTAAAATAAAATATATACATCATATGAAACATTTATTCCTAAAGTGGTTCCTACCTCATCAACACCTTTCCTACTTCATCTTAGAAAGCCCCTGTCTCCATGAGGTCAATTCATTCTGGCCTCTTCACTCCATCTTCTCACCCCTCAGCACTTAGGTATGAGTATGTGTTACTGGAAGACAGTAGACAGTAAAAGCCACAAGAAAGTCTGATAATGTCACATTCTTTTCCCTGTTGCAAGCTGCTCAAGCCAGTGAAAGAGCCTGAACAGTGCGTGAATAGAGTCTTTCTCCTGGAAGTAAGTGGAAGATGGCTGTCACTAAACTATAGAAACATTTCAGGGGCAATTTATGTGAAGGCAGAAAGTCATTTTTATACCTCAGAAATTTGGAAGGAGGATGAGAGAAGACTCAGAAAAAAAGTCCTACGTTAGATATAGTGAGATTCCTTTCCATCATTTATATGACACAGATAAAAAGAAAATAAGTTATTCATTTTTAATTAGTTAAAACAAATGAATTAAAAATAATCTTGCCATTTAACAGTTCCAACTCTCTTCTGATTAACTATTGATTTCTCACCAATTAAACAAAAAATACAGCACCTCTGAGTGAAATTACACAATAGAAAATGACATATGACCAGGCACTCTGGAGCTGAACAGGACTGCCAGAATTTCAGAAATTAAAGGCTTTATATTAATTGTGCATGTTTCATTTTACTAACAATAGACTTTTGAGGAATGATGGTTAATTATGGGTCAACATTTGATGACTAGTTATAATCAAGTTGCTCCCAACAAATTTATTTAATCACTAAATGTTATGTTATTGCCTTAATACTTATCTTTTAATTGTCCTGTCTTTTCAAATTCAGGTGTTACCCAGAAAAGTAAAAAATATAAAAGCTAACTTACTTGTGGTTACAACTGGGGTTAGTGTTTTGGGGGGTGTTTTTTGTTTGTTTAGACTTTTGATAGCCATAATAGAATTGGCAGGGCAGGTCTTATATTGGGTTGGCCAAAAAGTTTGTTCAGGTTTTTCCATATAATATCTACAACATCTTATGGAAAAACCCAAACAAACTTTTTGGCCAACCCAACATGTGTCCTCCTTATAGTCTTCAAATATGGTCCGTGCTATCACCTGTCTCTGAATGTGCCTGGGGCTGTTCTCATTCTAGAATGTGGCTTACCAAGCTCTCTTCGACTGTGCAGAGCAGCCTCTTTCCCATTCCTCTTGGCAAAAAACTATGCGTCTCAGAAGGTCCAGCTCAAAACTCACCCCATTCTCACACTCAGATGCGTGACGATCTCATTTTCTGGAAAAGACTGTCTTATGTGATTTCTTAATTCTGTGCCATAATTATTTCCAACTTGTGTCACTATTGTTATTGCTTGAACCTTTCTGTAAATTTCTATAGAGGATTGTTTTGCTTATTTCTGTTTCCTCCCAAGAGTTTTCTTGCTCTCAAGGAGCTTATTAAGTAGTTGCTAAACTGAATGGGAAAGATGGCCACTTTTTGAAAATTAAAGCTAATAAGCATTAAGCTGAAACAGACATGGTTATCCATTTGTTGAAATAACTCACTGTAAAAATGGTCTGCATGAGACAAGTGCTCAGGGCTGGTGCACTGGGAAGACCCAGAGGGATGGGATGGGGAGGGAGGTGGGAGGGGGGTTCAGGAGGGGGAACACATGTACACCCATGGCTGATTCATGTCAATGTATGGCAAAAACCACCACAATATTGTAAAGTAATTAGCCTCCAACTAATAAAAATAAATGAAAAAAATGGTCTACATAAAAAGCAGCTGATAAATAGGCACATGAAAAGATGCTCTACATTGCTAATTATTAGAGAAATGCAAAGCAAAAGTACAATGAGGTATCAACTCACACCAGTCAGAAGGGCCATCATTAAACTGTCTACAAATAATAAATGCTGCAGAGGGTGTGAGAAAAAGGAATCCTCCTACACTGTTGGTGCAAATATAAATTGGTACAGCCACTATGGAGAATAGTATGGAGCTTCCTTAAAAAAATAAAAATCAAGCTATCATATTATCCAGCAATCCAACTCCTGGGCCTATATCTGGAGAAAACCATACTTTGAAAACATATATGTACCCCAATGTTCACTGAAGCACTATTTACAGTAGCCAAGAAATGGAAGCAACCTAAATGTCCATGAACATATGAATGGATAAAGAAGATGTGATACATAAATGAAATGGAATATTGTTCAGCTATAAAAAGAAGGAAATAAAGCCATTTGCCTGAATATTCATTGGAAAGACTGATGCTAAAGCTGAAGCTCCAATACTTTGGTCACCTGATGTGAAGAACTGACTTATTGGAAAAGACCCTGATGCTGGGAAGGACTGAAGTCAGGAGGAGAAGGGGACAAGAGAGGATGAGATAGTTGGATGGCATCACCGACTCGATGGACATGAGTTTGAGCAAGCTCCGGGAGTTGGTGATGGACAGGGAAGTCTGGCGTGCTGCAGTCCATGGAGTCACAAAGAGTTGGACACGACTGAGTGACTAAACTGACTGATTGAATGCCATTTGCAGCAACATGGATGGACCTAGAGATGATCATACTAAGTGAAGCAAGTCAGACAGAGAAAGACACATACTATATGATATCACTCACATATGGAATCTAAAAATATGACACAAATGAACCTATCTATGAAACAGAAGCAGAATCACAGACCTAGAGAACAGACTCATGGTGGCCGAATGTGAGGGGGCTTGGAAGAAGGATGGAGTGGGAGTCTGGGATTAGTAGATGCAAACTGTTATATATAACAAATCACTTTGCTGTATGTCAGAAACTGCCACAACAATGGAAATCAACTATACTTCAATAAAATAGATTTTTTAAAAATGGTAGATGAGTTTAAGGTGCTCCTCAGATATTTGTACTGAATTCTCTAGTTTGTCTCCTAAAAACAGAAGAGACTAAGCATCATGAATGCAAAGTAAGCTCTAACCTAAATCTTTCTAACAGTATTGGGACTTTGTTGTCTCAAGACAAGGGTGGTGGCCTGAATGGAGAAGGGACAAAAACCACCTGAAAGGTAAGAACTGGCAGTGTCAGCTGCCTGACTTTCAGATCATAAAACCCTCAGGATTAGGAGGAACACAGTGTCTGAGCAACCTGAGTTTAAAAGAATGTCTCTTAACATTCCTTCCTCTTCTTTCTAATTACCTGTCTCAAGAAGCCTTCAGATCTGCAATTTAGTCTCTTCAATGGACTTATTCATTAACAGGGAGTGTGCCCTGTTCAAGTGATTGATGCCAGTTATCTTAGCAGATTCATCTCCCATTTCATTTGATGAATCAGCATTCTGGTTTATAAATCAGTTTCTGGCAACCTGGCTTGGCATTCATCACTTCTCCACAGCTTGGTCGCCCCTAAGTGAGTGGCTTCATTTATGTTTTCATTGCTATAAATCTGAGGAGTGGTCGCTGGGCTTGTGGGAAATTTTTCAAGAGCAGCCTCTGTGTGAATTTGAATTGAAGCAAACAGCTCAGGCTAAAATATTTGAAGAGCTTAACAGTGTTTTAAGAATACCTTGTAATTCTCATTATTGCCATCCATAATATTCATTAGGCAGTCCATACATATTTGTTGAATTAAACAGAACCTTGTGCTAGCAATAAGCAATAGCCAAGAAAGGATTCTTATTTTTATTATTATTTTAATTTTTTCTTTACCAGAGTTGTGGAGGTGAGTCATGAGACTTCCCTGGTGATCCACTGGCTAAGACTCTGTATTCCCAACACAGGGGACCTGGGTTCAATCCCTGGTCAGGGAACTAGATTCCCACATGCCACAACTAAGAATTCTCATGCTTCATCTAAGACCTGATACAGCCATATAAATAAATAAATATTAAAAAAAAAAAGAAATGGCTCACCAGAAAATCAGTCAGAACAGAAAAGAACCCAAAGTTCCCATGAGTAGATGCATGTCAGAGCATAACCTGTATGCAGATCAAGGCTTAACTGAGCAGAACTGTGCACAGACAATGGAGTTGAGCTTGGAGGGGTCCAGATAACAGAGAAGGTGAGAAATTTGAGGGACTGATTTCAAGAGGGAACTTCAGAGGGAGTCATAAATACCTAAAGAAGGATTCTTAAGATAATTTCAGTATGATGCATTGATTAAAACCCTCCTTAATTGGATATTTGTGAAATTTAATAATGGGGCAGAAAACTAAAAAAATAAGGACAAAACCCTCCATAGAATCTATGTTTTAGGAATCTGGAATTGAATCTAGCTTTTTGTTTTTATGGGTGGATCAATAGGCCTTTTGGGGCAGTACTATATTTTCTATATATTTACTATATTTTCCCTGGTAGTTCAGATGGTAAAGAATCTGCCTGCAATGCGGGAGATGTGGGTTCAATCCCGGGGTTGGGAAGATCCCCTGGAGAAGGAAATGGCAACCGACTCCAGTATTCTTGCCTGGAAAATCTCATGAACAGAGGAGCCTGGAAGGCTACAGTCCATGGGGTTGCAAAGAACCAGATACAACTGAGCAAGTAACACAACATAACACAACTATATAATCAAGTGATATTTAGGGCTACTTGCTCAGGGTTGACCAAAGGTACCTAGCCACAAGTTAGATAAAATGCTAAGCTAATTGTGTATTTTCATCATGACTGACTTATCCCATAGACACAGGTAGAAAGTGGCATGATATATGAGGCAGGAGCCCTGATGGTCTTAAAAACACAACCAGAGCTATATAGAAATCTGGGCCAAGATGATTTTAAAGTTAGAAGTACTGAAAAGTGCCTATGTGAAAGATCATCTAGATTTTTTTAGGCAATCTCCCCAGTATTCCCAAAGAGACTGATAAAAACTACAACTTTGGTGGCATATATTCTTACTGACTTAAAGCAAGGTAGCATAGTGATGTGGACAGACATTAGGACTCAGATGTCAAATTCCTAATTTCATCTCAGAGAGAAGAAAAAGAAGGTGGAAGTTCTATTCTACATGTAAAGAACTGGGAGAATGCCCATGAAGGGCTACCCAGGAGGGCACAGTAGACTGAGTTTGGAAGGTGGGAAGTTCAAATTATTAGGGGAATGATGAATAGTCAGGTATTATTGAGTAACCTTAGACTTCATTGAATGAAAGAACATGGGCAATATTTGCACTGTCTGCAAAGCTGCTCAAGTCTGAAGAAGAGAAAGGTGTGCAGAGCCAACTGAAAACTCTATAGGGATGAAGCTGTGCCCTAGCTGCTTGAAGGCTAAGGACCCCAAATCAACACAGCCCCTGTGAGCAGTGATGATGTAAATGTCCTCTGGAATTCAGTTCAGTTGCTCAGTTGTGTCAGACTCTTTGTGATCCCATGGACTGCAGCATGCCAGGCCTCCCTGTCCATCACCAACTCTCAGAGCTTACTCAAACTCATGTCCATTGAGTCGGTGATGCCATCCAACCATCTCATCCTCTGTCATCCTCTTCTCCTCACACCTTCAATCTTTCCCAGCATCAGGGTCTTTTCAAATGAATCAGTTCTTCACAACAGGTGGCCAAAGTATTGGAGTTTCAGCTTCAGCATCAGTTCTTCCAATGAATATTCAGGATTGATTTCCTTTAGGATGGACTGGTTGGATCTCCTTGCAGTCCAAGGGACTCTCAAGAGTCTTCTCCAACACCACAGTTCAAAAGCATCAATTCTTCGGCACTCAGCTTTCTTTATGGTCCAACTCTCACATCCGTACATGACTACAGGAAAATTCATAGCCTTGACAAGAAGGACCTTTGTTGGCAAAGTAATGTCTCTGCTTTTTAATATGCTGTCTAGGTTGGTCATAGTTTTTCTTCCAAGGAATAAGCGTCTTTTAATTTCATGGCTGCAGTCACCATCTACAGTGATTTTGGAGCCCCCCAAAATAAAGTCTCTCACTGTTTCCATTGTTTCCCCATCTATTTGCCATGAAGTAACGGGACAAGATGCCATGATCTTCATTTTCTGAATGTTGAGCTTTAAGCCAACTTCTTCACTCTCCTCTTTCACCTTCATCAAGAGGCTCTTTAGTTCTTCTTCGCTTTCTGCCATTAGGGTGGTGTCATCTGCATATCTGAGGTTATTGATATTTCTCCCAGCAAACTTGATTCCAGCTTGTGCTTCATCCAGCCCAGCATTTCGCATGATGTACTCTGAATATAAGTTAAATAAGCGGGGTGACAATATACAGCTTTGACGTACTACTTTCCTGATTTGGAACCAGTCTCTTGTTCCATGTCCAGTTCTAACCATTTATTCTTGACCTGCATGCAGATTTCTCAGGAGGCAGGTCAGGTGATCTGATATTCTCATCTCTAAGAATTTTCCACACCTTGTTGTGATCCACACAGTCAAAGGCTTTGGTGTAGCAATAAAGCAGAAGTAGATGTTTTTCTGGAACTCTCTTGCTTTTTCAATGATCCAATGGATGTTGGCAATTTGATCTTGGGTTCCTCTGCCTTTTCTGAAACCAGCTTGAACATCTGAAAGTTCATGGTTCACGTACTGTTGAAGCTTGGCTTGGAGAATTTTGAGCATTACTTTGCTTGCATGTGAGATGAGTGCAATTGTGTGGCAGTTTGAACATTCTTTGGCACTGCCTTTCTTAGGGATTGGAATGAAAACTGACCTTTTCCAGTCCTGTGGCCACTGCTGAGTTTTCCAAATTTGCTGGCATATTGAGTGCAGCACTTTCACAGCATCATCTTTTAGGATTTGACATAGCTCAGCTGGAATTCCATCACCTCCACTAGCTTTGTTCATAGTGATGCTTCGTAAGGCCAACTTGACTTCACATTCCAGGATGTCTGGTTCTATCTAGGTGAGTGATCACACGATCGTGGTTGTCTGGGTCATGAAGATCTTTTTTGTATAGTTCTTTTGTGTATTCTTGCCACCTCTTCTTAATATCTTCTGCTTCTGTTAGGTCCATACCATTTCTGTCTTTTATTGTGCCCATCTTTGCATGAAATGTTCCCTTGGTATCTCTAGTTTTCTTGAAGAGATCTCTAGTCTTTCCCATTCTATTATATTACTCTATTTCTTTGCATTCATCACTGAGGAAGACTTTCTTATCTCTCCTTGCTATTCTTTGGAACTCTGCATTGAAATGGGTACATCTTTCCTTTTCTCCTTTGCCTTCAGCTTCTCTTCTTTTCTCAGCTATTTGTAAGGCCTCCTCAGACAATCATTTTGCCTTTTTGCATTTCCTTGTCTTGGGGATCGTCTTGATCCCTGCCTCTTGTACAATGTCATGAACCTCTGTCCATAGTTCTTCAGGCACTTTGTCTATCAGATCTAATCCCTTGAATCTATTTGTCACTTCCACTGTATAATTGTAAGGGATTTGATTTAGGTCATACCTGAATGGTCTAGTGGTTTTCCCTACTTTCTTCAATTTAAGTCTGAATTTGGCAATAAGGAGTTCCTGATGTGAGCCACAGTCAGTTCCTGGTCATGTTTCTGATGACTGTATAGAACTTCTCCATCTTTGGCTGCAAAGAATATAATCAATCTGATTTTAATATTGACCATCTGGTGATGTCCATGTTTACAGTGACTTTTAAGATGGTGGAGTAGAAGGACGTGTGCTCATCTTCTCCTGTAAGAACTCCAAAACTACAACTCGCTGCTGAACAACGTTCGACTGGAGAATGTTGGATCCCACCAAAAAAAGATACCCCATGTCCAAGGGCAAAGGGGAAGCCCAAGAAATATGGTAGCAGGGGCAAAATCATGTTTAGAATCAAACCCCTTACCTGCCAGAGACGCTCAGAGGGCTCCAACAAACCTTGTGTGCACCAGGACCCAGAGACGCTACAGAGACTTGGACAGAACTGTGTTTGAGTGTCTCCTGCAAAGGTACGGGTCAGCAATGGACTGCTGTAGGGGCAGGGGCTCTGGGTGCAGCAGACTTGGGTATGGCATAAGCCCTCTTGGGGGAGGTCGCCATTAACCCCACCATAGAGCCACCAGAACTTACACAGGACTGGGGAAACAGACTCTTAGAAGGCACAAACAGAACCTTGTGCGCACCTGGACACACGAGAAAGGAGCAGTGACCCCACAAGAGACTGACCCAGACTTGCCCGTGAGTGTCCAGGAGTCTCCAGTGGAGGCATGGGTTGATGGTTGTCTGATGCAGGGTTGGGGGCACTGAGTGCAGCAGTGAGTGCATGGGACCTTTTGAAGGAGGTGCCATTATCTTCATTACCTCCACCATAGTTTGGCCTCAGGTCAAACAAGAGGGAAGAAACACAGAAAATTGGATTAAAGATTTACTGAGCATGGCCCCACCCATCAGAACAAGACCCAGTTTCCTCCTCAGTGTCTCCCATCAGGAAGCTTCCATAAGCCTCTTATCCTTATCCATCAGAGGGCAGACAGAATGAAAACCACAGTCACAGAAAACTAACCAAACTGATCACATGGGCCACAGCCTTGTCTAACTCAATGAAATTATGGGCCCTCTGGAAGGTTACTATATTCTTGTCCTGCCCTCCACAGCTGCCACCCACCCTAGACCACCTTGTGAACTCCAGCAAGTGAGAGGATGACCTACACCAGCTCACTTGTGGTGATCTTGTAGTGGTTTGCCAAAAATGTTTGGCCAAAAGCTTATGGAAAAACCCAAACAAAATTTTTTTGGCCAACCCAATACCTTGAGTCTTTTCATAAAGTAATCACATCTTCTTGTTCCTTGGATAGGCCTTGGTGGGGTCTTGATTAAACCCGAATGAGATTTGGCACAGATAGTTGGCACATGTGCGAGGTCCTAGAACTGATGGACCAAATTTTGAAATACATGATCGTGCCTAACCTGGAAGCATCTCCAAAGGCCCTTGAGAAAAATCCAAAAGAAGAGTTCCACAAGGCTAGGAACAGGAAGTACTCTTGAATGTACAAATAAATACCATGCCCTTGGGCAAAGGCTTAAGTAGGTAGATTGTATGTAGAATGGAAGAATTCTACTCACCTGAATTTTTCCCATTTTGAAAAGTATGAGGATTCTCATTGCAAGAAGAAGAGTTGAGAAGAGAAACTATATTCCCAATGAACTATCCTCAGCCAGGAGGGCTGAAAATAGGTACACCAATGCCAAAGAGGAAGGTGTTTGTGGGGGCGGAGGAGTGGGGAAGGCAATGGAACCATTTCACTCTTGTTAGGAAAGAGACAGAGAAAGCCATAGAAGAATTGGGGTGAAGTTTTCTAGATAATATGCTGAGTAAACACTCCCCGCCCCGATTCTGTCATGTTGAGGAAATTCGTTTTAACAATGTGCAGATTTCCCCAATGGCTTTCCTTTGGACTAAGAAAAAAAAGCAAACACCTTGTCCTGACCGGCAAGGTCTCATCTGATCTGGCCTCTGGCTGTCTCTCCAATCTGATCCAATGCTCTTGGCCCACTTCACTTCTGTCCAGTCCAGTAAGCCTCAGGTTCCTCCATCTTGCCAAGCTCCTTCAGGTCTCAGGAGTCTTAGGCCCTTTTGTTCCTTTGCCTGGAATGTTTGTCTCTAAGACCTTTGGATTGCTCAGTTGTTTTCAATTGTCAGGTCTCAACTCTCAGGTCACACATCTCAGAAAGATCTTCTCTTATCTCTCTATACCGAAGTATCCCCTTCTCCTGACACTTCCTATTCAATATACAGCATTCTTCTCTTAAGAGTACTTATCAATACCTGAGAAAAAAATGGTTCATTATATAGAGTACAGAGTTCTGTCTACTCCATGAAATACAAACTGTTAGAGGAACTGTTTATTCTTGGTCATCAGGCATTCCAGCACCTAGACAAGTTCCTGTCTTACTACTACATCTCAGAAAATACAGATTGTATAACTGGGACAAGTCTTCAAGTTTCTGGTATCAGAGGCAGGCCTCGAGGCAGGCTAGCAATATTCAGGTACATTTTAAAAGTTTAATATAAATCGAGATATGAGTGAGAATTTCATAATATAGCAACAAAGATCAAATTGTACTTTCTCTTAAAAATAAAAGATTTTTCTAGCAGCTTACTATAGTTTTTCTTGCAGTTATCCTCATGAGGATGACAAAAGCAAGTTTTGATGTTCTTATTTTAAGGACAGTAAACTGGAGGTACATGATAAGTCAGTGGTATAGTCCAGACCACAGCACAGTTTTCTTTACATTGGTCCAGTCTCTGTTTGGTCCAACTTCTATCAAACTTTATTGCTTCCATGAAAAACATGGCTAAAGTATCCCAAATAAAAATAATATTAAATACAAACAAAAGTTGCTTTTGCCTTTTATATAAAGTCTGTATCACCAACATCTTATGTGCCACTATTTGAAATCCCTGAGGTGAGAGGGTCTACACATATGTCAAAAGGGCTATTCCTTTGGGGATAAAATAATAAAATATACTCTTGCTCTATTAGAGAAAAGAAAAAAAAGTTTCAACTCACAGATGTGTTGACTTGATTTTAGTTTTCCACATAGCATCTAGAAAGTTTTAGCCACAGAAGATTAGGAAGGAACCAGGAGCATATATTAGTTCCAGTGAAAAGGTATGACCAAAAATAATTAAACTGGAGATAACCCAAAGTGGAGGAAAATACACAGATCATATAGATTATGAGGCTGAGTTAACAATTTTCATTTACATGCATGATAATAGGTGTTCATTCTCCTACGACCTAACTGGTACATTCTTCTGCAAGAGTCTTGGTTACTGTTCAGTTCAGTTCCATTGCTCAGTCATGTCAGACTCTTTGTGACCCCATGGACCGCAGTACACCAGGCTTCCCTGTTCATCACCAACTCCCAGAGTTTGCTCAAACTCATGTCCATCAAGTCGATGATGCCATCCAACCATCTCAGCTTCTGTTGTCCCCTCTCCTCCTGCCTTCAATCTTGCCCAGCATCAAGGTCTTTTCCAATGAGTCAGTTCTTTGCATCAGGTGGCCAAAGTATTGGAGTTTCATCTTCAGCATCAGTCTTTCCAATGAACATTCAGGACTGATTTCCTTTAGGATGGACTCGTTGGACCTCCTTGCAGTCCAAGGGACTCTCAAGAGTCTTCTCCAACACCACAGTTCAAAAGCATCGATTCTTTGGCACTCAGCTTTCTTTATAGTCCAAATCTCACATCCATGTATGACTACTGGAAAAACCATAGCTTTGACTGGACGGACCTTTATCAGCAAAGTAATGTCTCTGCTTTTTAATATGCTGTCTAGGTTGGTCATAGCTTTTCTTCTTTTTCATAGCCTTTCTTTTCTTTACTGTTAGTTGCCATCATTTGAAAATTTATGATAAGTTTCACATTTTTCAGTGAAATATACTTCTGCTCACTCATAAATGGTTGAATTCTAATGAAGAATTATGTCTACTGGGCAGGAACATGCATCTACTTTTCTTTATATCAGATTATTTTAGATAAAGTATGTAATGGTTGAACAGAATGGATCATGTTTATGAAATAAAACTTCAAAATATATAAGTTTGGCAATAATTTTCCTAAAACATTTTATTTGCATATTAAACTATAAATAGAATGAAAAAGCATGGGAGAAGTAACTAAAAAATGGCTTCAGATCATAAGGTTTTCACTTTTGTTCATAGGATAAAAAACTTAACTATGTCAAACCAAAGATAGCGCAGATTGAGATAGAAAATTAAAACTGAAAGGACTGATTTATATTTTCCTTCATGGAATATAACTTTCCTCAGTGACAGGATTTACATCTCTGGCTAATCCTTTCACATTCAAAAGGACACATAAGTATATATGTAGTCTAGATACACCATCTATATGAATAAGTTGTACTTAGATCACTTGTAGGTATCTAGATATATGGTTTTGATAACATTGGTGATGTTTTAAAATGAAATTTTTTCCATATTTTATACAGCCTAAAATGACAATGTGGGTTTTTTTCCTGTTTTTTTTCTTCCCCACATAGCTCAGTCTAAGTTTCAGTTCAGTTCAGTTCAGTTTAGTCGCTCAGTCGTGTCTGACTCTTTGCGACCCCATGAATCACAGCACGCCAGGCCTCCCTGTCCATCACCAACTCCCAGAGTTTATTTAAACTCATGTCCATCGAGTCAGTGATGCCATCCAGCCATCTCATCCTCTGTCGTCCTCTTCTCCTCCTGCCCCCAATCCCTCCCAGCATCAGGGTCTTTTCCAATGAGTCAACTCTTCGCATCAGGTGACCAAAGTATTGGAGTTTCAGCTTCAGCATCAGTCCTTCCAATGAACACCCAGGACTGATCTCCTTTAGGATGGACTGGTTGGATCTCCTTGCAGTCCAAGGGACTTGCAAGTCTTCTCCAACACCACAGTTCAAAAGCATCAATTCTTCGACACTCACCTTTCTTTATAGTCCAACTCTCACATCCATACATGACTACTGGAAAAACCATAGCCTTGACTAGACGGACCTTTGTTGGCAAAGTAATGTTTCTGTTTTTTAATATGCTATCTAGGTTGGTCATAACTTTCCTTCCAAGGAATAAGCATCTTTTAATTTCATGGCTTCAATCACCATAGGCAGTGATTTTGGAGCCCCCAAAAATAAAGTCTGACACTGTTTCCACTGTTTCTCCATCTATTTCACATGAAGTGATGGGACTGGATGTCATGATCTTAGTTTTCTGAATGTTGAGCTTTAAGCCAACTTTTTCACTCTCCTCTTGCACTTTCATCAAGAGGCTCTTTAGTTCTTCTTCACTTTCTGCCATAAGGGTGGTGTCATCTGCATATCTGAAGTTATTGATATTTCTCCCGGCAATCTTGATTCCAGCTTGTGCTTCTTCCAGCCCAGTGTTTCTCATGATGTACTCTGCATATAAGTTAAATAAGCAGGGTGACAATATACAGCCTTGATGTACTCCTTTCCTCATTTGGAACGAGTCTGTTGTTCCCTGTCCAGTTCTAACTGTTGCTTCCTGACCTGCATATAGGCTTAAGTTTAAGGAAGCAGAATTACAGTGAGGTTAAGTCACCTGCATGAGGTCACTCATCCTGCTAATAATAAAGGCAGAACTAGAACCCTGGGTTTGCAATGCTAACCCTGGCACTCAGTATAACTGCATCACTGTATGGTGACAATGTCTCTGAAGAGAATTTAGTGGCCTATATGGATAGATTCCTTCAAAGGCTACCTACTGCAGTTTTCTGGTCTGGAGAATTCCACGGACTGTATAGTTCATGGGGTCACAAACAGTTGGACATGACTGAGCAACTTTCACTGGATTACAATAGCCCTTATTAAAACAAAGATTTTGTAGGCATATTTCAAACTTGATTGCACGGAACTGTCATCATTCCTCTGCTCAAGTTCACATTTCTAGATTATCCTTATCTACTTAAAGTGTTACAGAGATTTCCACATTGTAATCAAATGAACTTAGCAGGTGCTCCCTTAGAAAAGGGTGTGATATGTTCTAAGTAACAGCTAAGATTCTAAAATCAAGACTCAGTCTTCTTATGATGTTTAATTTCACACAACTGAAATTTTCTTTTGTCACATAGAACATTTTAATATGAGATAAAAAGCAAAATGAAAGAGCATTGGAAAATGAGCAAGATACAATCTTGCATGTTTCTTTTGTTCTTTTTCTTGCCAGCAGGACTCACTGTATATATATGTATACAAAGTATATATACACATATGGAGACAGAAATTGGAGGATGGTTGATTTTAGTTTCATTGATGGATATACAATGCAAATATTTACATTGTACACAGTAGAGGGAGGGACAAGTATTACAAAAATAGAGCATCTCCTGGCAAACTCACATCGATAATGTTTCTTTGCATTACTTATTTCCTTGAGAGGACCCTACCAAATTACACAGTTTTAAAGCCATTAGAACATTATCTTTCATTTTCTAAGACTTGACCTTTATTTCTTAACCTAGAGACGTCGTTAGAGATATGACCTCTTATCCCATTATAATTTTCTTATTTCTACCACACTTCTAGCAACTATGATAACACATTGCAAATTTTAATAAGCCATTCATTAATTTTGAGTCTATTTCTTCAGCCACCTCTTGATAGCGTTTTCTGGTTTCTTGAGTCAGCATTAGTGGAGACCAGCAGGGGAGGGTGAAACAGATTCATTCATTTTGCTACCAGTTTGCTACTTTGATGAGCAAGTAAAGCTTTTAGACTTTGTGTGGAATTCTCACTGTACAGTGTGTGACCTCTGGTCTCACTGATAGGCAGGGTTATCTTGTGTGAGTATCAGAGTGTATCAGCAGTACTACTGTATACGGAATAGTGCTGCTTAAGGAGCTGAACAGATTTTTCTATAAGCAGACACAAAAGGAAAGGCATGCTTGTGTGTTGAAGGTGGAGGAACCAATCAATCTCAGTTCAGGCCAAAGCCAATATTACTTAGATATTTGATAGTTAAGTTACTGGAATTTGCTGGAGCCTATCAGAATATAATCTGATTTTGTGATTAGTGAATTATGTCACAATTACTTCCTCTGGCTATTAAAAACTGTCATGTACAAGAAAAAAGGTAAAGTATTAAATATAGAATTCTACCTATTACTAGGTCACAACTATACTTAGTCTGCCAGGCTCCTCTGTCCATGGGATTCTCCAGGCAAGAATACTGGAGTCGGTTGCCATTTCCTTCTCCAGGGGATCTTCCCAACCCAGAGATTGAACCTGGGTCTCCCGCATTGCAGGCAGATTCTTTACCATCTGTGCCACCAGGGAAGCCCATACTAAAGTATATAACAGAGTAAAATCCTAAATCCTTACTATAGCTCACAAGGTACTCACTGCCAGATCTGGTCTGTAGAGGAGTTCGGAAGTCATCTTCAAACATTTTCTCCCCCCTTCCTTTCTGGGTTCCACTCATACTGCCCCCCTTAGTGGTTATTTGGATAGTACAAAGTTGCTCCCACTTCCATGTACTCTGTCTATATCGCTGTTCCTTCAAACATCTGTAGACTTGTTTGCTCATTCCAAACAGGTCTAAGTTCAAGCGGAGACAGTCTTAGTTTCCTAAGGCTACTGTAAGAAATGATCACAAACTGGGTGGATTAGAACTACAGAAATGTATTCTCTCACAATTCTTGAGGCCAGAAGTCCAGAATCGAGGTGTCAGCAGGGTTAGTTTCTTTTGAAGGCTGAGTGGGAGAATCCCTTCCCTGCCCCTCTCCTAGCTTCTGGCAGTGCCAGGAATCCTTGGTGATGCGTGGCTTGTAGATGGGTCACTCCAGTCTCTGCCCCTGTGTTTAAATGACCCTCATCATTGTGTCATCTCCTGTTCTGTCTCTTTTAAGCACACCCATCACTGGAATTGAGGCCCACTCTGAAACAAGAATAATCTCAACATCCTTAATTATATCTGCTAAGAAACTATTTCCACATAAGGTCACATTCACAAATACCAGGGGTTTGGACTTGGATATATCTTTTGGGGAGCTTCCCTGGTGGCTCAGAAGGTGAAGACTCTACCTGCAGTGCAGGAGATTCAGGTCTGATCCCGGGGTCAGGAAGATCCCCTGGAGAAGGGCTTGGCGGGCTACAGTCCATGGGGTCACAAAGAGTTGGACATGACTGAGTGACTAACACACTATATCTTTTTTGGGGGGCACTGTTCAACTTGTTAGATTGCACCTTCAGAGAGGTCATCACTGACCACATTCAATGGTAAATGAGCAGTAGTTATAATACATATACTATCACACTCTCCTATCTAACTCTGAATTACTTTTCTTCATAGTACCAAATATTCAGAGTATTTCAAATATCAATTTATCTATTTCTCCTTCTAGAATGTAATCTCCATGAGAATACATTTTATTTGGCTACCTGCTGTTTCCTCAGCATCCAGAATATTACAAGGCAAGTAGGAGGTGCTTAGTCAATACTTACTGAATGGCCCAAATTTGGTTGAATACCATTAATTGGCTTTGAATAATTTATAGTGCTTGGCTTTCCTGGTGGCTCAGATGGTAAAGCATCTGCCTGCAATGCAGGAGACCCAGGTTCGAACCCTGGGTTGGGAAGATCCCCTGGAGAAGGAAATGACAACCCACTCCAGTACTCTTGCCTGGAAAATCCCATGGACAGAGGAGCCTGGTGGACTACAGTCCATGGGGTCGCAAAGAGTCAGACACGACTGAGTGACTTCACTTTCACTATCACTTTTATAGTGTTTATGATTATACAAAATAGAGATACGGGGGTTGTTACAGACAGAATAAGGACTTCCCCAAAATGTCCACATTTATTTTTCTTTTGGGCCACATCATGCAGTGTGTGGGATTGTAGTTCCCCAGCCAGGGATCCAAACTGCATCCCCTGTATTAGACGCACAGAGTCTTAACCACTGGACCTCCAGAGAAGTCCCCAGATGTCCACATTTTAATCTCCAGAACCTGGGACTATGACACCTTACATGGCAAAATGGAATTTGCTGATGTGATTCTTGAGATGGGGAGATAACCTTGGTTTCTCTAGGTAGGCCCATTGTTGATGATAAGAATCTTTCTTAAAAAGTATCAGAGTTAGAAAAGATGTGACAATGGAAACAAAGGTGAGAGTGAGAGAAATTTGAAGGTGCTATGCTGCTGGCTTTGGAGATGGAGAACGGGGTCACAAGTCAAGGAATGCAGGTAGCTTCTAGAAGCTGAGAAAGGTGGAAACAGATTTTTCCTTCAAGCTTCCAGAAAGGAACATAGCCATGCCCACACCTTGGTTGTAGCCCTGTAAAGACCATTTTGGACTTCTGACTTCACAACTGTAAGATAATATATTGGGGTTGCTTCCAGGCTCCTCTGTCCATGGAATTCTCCAGGTAAGAATACTGGAGTGGGTTGCCATTCCCTCCTCCAGGGGATCTTCCTGACCCAGGGATCAAACCTGTCTCTCTTATGTCTCCTGAATTGGCAGGCAGGTTCTTTACCACTAGCGCCACTTGGGAAGCCCTTAAGCTACTAAGTTTGTGGTAATTTGTTAAACCAGCAATAGGACACACACACATTCCTTTCAGAGTCCTAATTTATCTTCCATAAAGAAGAGAACAAAAAAGATAAGAAACTTGTTTTTATGCCTTTTTTTTTTTTAAGTGTCATGATTCTCATTATAAATCTATTTCTCAGTCTTAGCTGTTTATAAAATTGTGTTGTTCAGTTGCTAAGATGGGTCCAATTCTTTTTTTTTTTTTTTAAGTCTTTTTTTTTTTTTCCAGTGGGTTTTGTCATACATTGATATGAATCAGCCATGGATTTACATGTATTCCCCATCCCGATCCCCCCTCCCACCTCCCTCTCCACCCGATTCCTCTGGGTCTTCCCAGTGCACCAGGCCGGAGCACTTGTCTTGTGCATCCCACCTGGGCTGGTGATCTGTTTCACCATAGATAGTATACATGCTGTTCTTTTGAAATATCCCACCCTCACATTCTCCCACAAAGTTCAAAAGTCTGTTCTGTATTTCTGTGTCTCTTTTTCTGTTCTGCATATAGGGTTATCGTTATCACCTTTCTAAATTCCATATACATGTGTCAGTATGCTGTAATGTTCTTTATCTTTCTGGCTTACTTCACTCTGTATAAGGGGCTCCAGCTTCATCCATCTCATTAGGACTGGTTCAAATGAATTCTTTTTAATGGCTGAGTAATATTCCATGGTGTATATGTACCACAGCTTCCTTATCCATTCATCCGCTGATGGGCATCTAGGTTGCTTCCATGTCCTGGCTATTATAAACAGTGCTGCGATGAACATTGGGGTGCACGTGTCTCTTTCAGATCTGGTTTCCTCAGTGTGTATGCCCAGAAGTGGGATTGCTGGGTCATATGGCAGTTCTATTTCCAGTTTTTTAAGAAATCTCCACACTGTTTTCCATAGCGGCTGTACTAGTTTGCATTCCCACCAACAGTGTAAGAGGGTTCCCTTTTCTCCACACCCTCTCCAGCATTTATTGCTTGTAGACTTTTGGATAGCAGCCATCCTGACTGGTGTGTAATGGTACCTCATTGTGGTTTTGATTTGCATTTCTCTAATAATGAGTGATGTTGAGCATCTTTTCATGTGTTTGTTAGCCATCTGTATGTCTTCTTTGGAGAAATGTCTGTTTAGTTCTTTGGCCCATTTTTTGATTGGGTCATTTATTTTTCTGGAATTGAGCTGCAGGAGTTGCTTGTATATTTTTGAGATTAATCCTTTGTCTGTTTCTTCATTTGCTATTATAGAGCTAATCAATGAATATAGTAAAGTTGCAGGATATAAAATTAACACACAGAAATCCCTTGCATTCCTATATACTAACAATGAAAAAACAGACAGAGAAATTAAGGAAACAATACCATTCACCATTGCAACAAAAAGAATAAAATACTTAGGAGTATATCTACCTAAAGAAACAAAGGACCTATACATAGAAAACTATAAAACACTGATGAAAGAAATCAAAGAGGACACAAACAGATGGAGAAACATACCGTGTTCATGGATTGGAAGAATTAATATTGTCAAAATGGCTATTCTACCTAAAGCAGTCTATAGATTCAATGCAATCCCTATCAAGCTACCAACGGTATTTTTCACAGAACTAGACCAAAGAATTTCACAATTTGTATGGAAATACAAAAAACCTCGAATAGCCAAAGTAATCTTGAGAAAGAAGAATGGAGCTGGAGGAATCAACCTGCCTGACTTCAGACTCTACTACAAAGCCACAGTCATCAAGACAGTATGGTACTGGCACAAAGACAGAAATATAGATCAATGGAACAGAATAGAAAGCCCAGAGATAAATCCACGAACCTATGGACACCTTATCTTTGACAAAGGAGGCAAGGATATACAATGGAAAAAAGACAACCTCTTTAACAAGTGGTGCTGGGAAAACTGGTCAACCACTTGTAAAAGAATGAAACTAGAACACTTTCTAACACCATACACAAAAATAAACTCAAAATGGATTAAAGATCTAAATGTAAGACCAGAAACTATAAAACTCCTAGAGGAGAACATAGGCAAAACACTCTCCGACATAAATCACAGCAAGATCCTCTATGACCCACCTCCCAGAATATTGGAAATAAAAGCAAAACTAAACAAATGGGACCTAATGAAACTTAAAAGCTTTTGCACTACAAAGGAAACTATAAGTAAGGTGAAAAGACAGCCCTCAGATTGGGAGAAAATAATAGCAAATGAAGAAACAGACAAAGGTTTTTATGCCTTTTTTAAGTTTTGGAATTCCTTCAAAATTTTCTAAGTTTAACAAAATGAAAGATAAACAATATATTTTTTCTAATATATTTCTGAACTAAACCAGAGATATTATTTGTACAGTGTTTTATAAGATATATGTTTCTATACCACTAAGGCCCATGCATGTTTTTAATGGTAACATACCCAAGCAGCTAAATCTCTAAAATTGAGGCCTAGTTCTTTGAGTACATTATACCAATTGCATTAATAAGGCTAACATATTCCATCTTGCCTGTCAGGGAAAGCATGGAACTCATAAATCAGTACGAATCATAATATTTATTGAAATAGAGGTTGTCCTCAAGCCCTCAGTAGAGAATTATCAGCATTTTGCAGCAGCTGCACTCAACAGTGAGCAGCTAATACATAGCAATCTGTAGTGAAATATTTATGAGCTTAATAGTTTTCATTTCTCTTTTAGTGAAATAGAGGGATGGTTCAGCTTTTGATTGTACAAGTATAGGATCTGATAGACACTGAAGCATGTCTTCATCTGGCTGGGAAAAAGAGCACAATTCCACAGTTTACAGTTAATGCAGTAAGTACTAGTGATAAAAATAACATTTTGTGTCGATCACTTTTATAAATGTGCTCTGTTCTGAAGTGTCATCTCTGATAGTACATATTCCTCACCAAGGACAACATTACACTCTCCACTGTACTGTAAGAAAGATCTTTGAACTATAAAAGTTCAAATGTGTGATGGTCAGAAACTCTACACACCATGAAAAAACCCAAAACACTGAACCAAGACAAATAGCAAGATATTCCAAACTAGAAATACATCCCAATATGAATGATGTAGACAAAGGAGGCAAAATGTTTTGAATGAACACAATCACTGCTTTATTCCTCTCTATAAGATGATGCCTGTTTAGGGACTCTGGGATGACCTCAGGGCCTAAGGAGTGTGGGTTTTACATTTTGAGCAGCTCCAACGGTATTTAGACTTTAACATCTTGCTGAAGGAAATATTCTGAATCATTTTTCATACCTCTGAGTCCTTTCTTGATGTTTCCACAGCCTGAAATCATTTCTCCACCAACTGTCTGGACAGGTCCTGTGCAGAAAAGCGCTAACCTACCAGGACTGAGCCTGCTTCCCTTTAGAAAGGCTGGATTTCAAGGTTAGCTCTCCACCCGCCTGCGGGAACGTAGATCTTGGGAGAGTTCCCATCATTCCCTGATAAGTATGGCTCACTGTGCCTAAATGGTTTGTGCAAACAACATGCTTCCCGCTGAGCATCTGAGCATGCTTTCCTTCTGGGAGTCTGGCATTTTGATGTGCCAGGCAGAGGGTGCTTATGTGACCAACCCTCGATACAATCCCTGGATGCTGTGTCTCTAATGAGCTTCCCTGACAGACAACATTTCACCTGTGTTGTCACAATTCCTGGTTGGAAGAATTATGTGCATCCTGTGTGACTTGCCTGGGAGAGGACTCTTGGAATATTGTGTCCGGTTTCCTCTGGGATTCACCCCACGTCCCCTTTCTCTTTGCTGTTCTTGTTTTGTATCCTCTCGCCATAATAAATCACAGCCGTGGAAACAACTATATGCGAAGTCCTATGAATCTGTCTAGTGAACCATAGAAACTAGGGATGGCCTTGGGGACCTTTGATATACTTCCCTGTATTCTCAGCTCCACCGTCACCTTCTCCCATTTCTCCCACCCTGGAAGAATCATACCCTCGACTGTTTTGAATAACCCAATATATACTGCTTGCATGGCTTTTAAAGGACATATTTCAGTTGCTGTGTATATGTCCATCTCCTGTAAGGACAGGAATCATGCTTTATTCATCTCTGTATCACTGTGTTCTAGCACAGAGACTATAAACTAAATAATTGCTCAATAAATACTAGTTCAGTGGAATGGTTATCAGAGGTGCAACTTGTAAGAAGATAATCAAATACAATCACAGGAATAAAACCAAAAGCACAAATTTTGGCATCCTTATATTCTTAGTTTTTTTTTTTGATAACTAAAGATATTTTTGCATAAGCCAACTATTTAGTATATAAACAGACTTTTGATTATAAAGCAAAATATGACAATATAATAAAGCACATATACTGTCCACACAAATAGATCTAACTTTTGAATCTAACTTTCAGAATGGCATTTGTCATGATTTGTAACTAGCAAATAAAAGTAATTGCCATTTTATTTCCTATATGCTTGATCTTCTCTGATTAGATGTGCACACTTTGTAAAGCACTATGATTCTACATTTTCCCTTAAATTGTTTGCTTTTAAATCACTGTATGTTTGGGGAAAGACTGTTTTGCCATAGAGATGGTGACTGGTCACCAATAATCAAATTAATATAGGAAACACCTCAGAAAATCTTGTGGTGTTCATGTAGTATTTTAAGATAGAATCTCAGCAAATTCATGAATAGTTTTGTCTTAAAACTTTGCTTCTTAATAAATGTTGGCAAATCAGTAATTACCCTATTAATGTTTCTGTTAAGCCCCTTGAACAGATTTCACAAGTGGTCATTTTTCAGATTTTTCATTCTTTTGAGTTAATCAGGTTGTAATAAGAAATACAGGTAGTTACTACCTGGAATCCTGTATCTGGTTAGAAGTGATTCATTCAACTACAAAAATAAAATTAAAATCTTTTCATCTCAGAAAGCTCTGAGATGAGACAGCCAATCATTTTGGTTTCTAGCACTGACTCAGTGAAACAGATTAATCAAAAATTTTAAAAAATATATATGTTAAATTATTGTTGGACTAAGAGAAAAGGATATTTAGATATGCACAATATTATATTAAGAAGTAATTCTTTCGGAAAAAAAAGTAGTTCTTTTGTTTTTCCCCTATAAACATACGATCCCAAAGAAGTCTTCAAATTCTTTCACTCTCCTACTGTGGAAACAGTCAATAGCAAAGCACTGTCAAGTATATAAACACAGCTCTTTGCCTCAGCTCATGCTGACCAAATGCTCTTTTACTTTTTGTTTAAAAAGTCAGCAAAGATCATAAAGGTTCCATCAATCCTAAAAGATCCAAGAGATACAGATAAGATGGCTTCGCACACTGAAAGAAACCTGATATGCTCTGCACTATGTCAATGACCTAGGAAATAATAGATGTATGAGAAGTGTATTTTGGTCAAATAAACAACTTGTGCATTTCACAGAGTAAATATGACAAGTACAGTGAACTATTTTGATTTTTTTTAATGATTTTCATTTATATGATCTTCAGGTCAAGGTACTTCAGTGATACATTTACTGATCAGTTCTGAATTATGCAGACTATATTTGAATGCTGCAGTGATGCCAATAGAATGATCTATTATCCACAGATCAATGGGAAAAAGGATGGGTGCACTTGAAAATTACAGAAGCTCATCTACTCTATTGTGTTGGTGGCCTAGTTCCAAATTAAAGATGTGAACATCCGTGCATTAATATCGGAGCCAGGTTTTAAAGACAATCAGGCCAAAGTTGAGTTCAATTTAAGGGCTCTTTTGATTATTTGCTTACAATGTCAAGCTAACTTTAAAATGCCTTAACAGCTTCCATGGCCATGGTCAACACTTTGAAAACTTGGAACCTTTATGGTCTGCCTCTTCTACCCCATGACTCCCAATGCAAGGCATGGATTGTTTTGGTCTAATTTTGCCTGATTGGTAGGTTGCAAAAAAAAAAAAAAAAGAGAGAGAGAGAGAGAAGCTAAATAAATGGCTCATAAATGTTCAGTTTTTATGGAAATACAGTTTATATCCATGCATGCATTCACATACTATTTTATGAATATACTTCTTTATTTTTGAGTTTTTCCCTTTATTCACAGTGTATAACAAGCTTGGAGTTTATCAAACATTAGTATTAATAATTTCTAGCCTTGTTATTTTAAGTTAATTTTTATTGGAGCATAGTTGCTTTGCAATGTTGTGTTAGTGTTTATGGTAGAGCAAAGTGAATCGGCTATTTGTACATATACATCTTCTCTTTTTTGAATTTCCTTTCCATTTAGGTCACCACAGAGCATTAAATAAGAGTTCCCTTTGCTACACATTAGGTTCAGGAATATACTGCTTTGCAGAAGCTTATCCTCCAATTTAATGCATAGCTTCAGTAGAGATTGACATGAGATTGTCAAGGAAGAAGGAGATGCTAGCCTCTCAACTAAATACTAAACAGAGATGAGTGGTATGACATGTCACTAACAGTTTGCTCTCATATTTAAAACATTTGCATTGTGTAACTAATAAATGAGACTACATTGATTTCTTAAAGAGACAAGCATCCTTCTTTTATTAAGTACCTTCCATGCACCAGGCAGTCTACCCATCAAATTTACTTATATTAGTTCATTTTAATCCCACCAGCAACCCTATGAGATGATGCTGAAATTGGGAATGAAGGATTAAGAAACTAGCCCATAGTTTCTTATATTGGTGCATGGCAAGCTGTTGTAATAGCTTCCAATCTGTCCATGCCTCTCAGTATACTTAGTTTTTGGTAGCAACCTTCACTCTGTCTGTGGGCTTGGCCATGAGGCCAATGGGACAACAGCAGAGACTTGAAAAGTGCATGCGTTTTTGGACTCAGCCTCCTTTAATGATCTAGGGATCCTGGCCACACCACTATCTGACAAAGTTCGGGTCAGCCTGCTAAAAAGTAGAAGACCACATGGAGCAGAGATAGGCAATACCAGCAAGAGCCTCCCTAGGCCACCCTACCCCACCCAACCTGACAGTTCCTTCCAGACACATATGTGAACCTTAGCTCAGGTCAGGTGGGTCTGGCCTTGACCAGAAGAACCACCTAGTAGAACCCAGCCCCAACTGCCTTCCTACAGGATTATGAGCTAAATAAATAGCTACTATTTTAAGCCACTAAGTTGTAGGGTTCTTTGTTACATGGGAAAAGCTAACTGATTGAGTGAGTTGAGCTCTGTATCCATGCCTCTCTGTGTCTGAAAGACCATGTTCACAACATAAATAACAGAAGAGAAGTGAGGTGCTAGAGCTCTTGATTAAATTATGTGAAATTATACTGAAGAAAGCCCAGGTCAGGTCCCAAAGCAAGTAGCACAAATCAGAGTTAAAGTCACAATAATTTGTTCCCTGTGATCTGAATGGCCAAAAAGATGTGCTCAAATCCCAAATGTCGCTTTCTGTGCAAATGAAACCAGACTGCCTGAATTTTATGATTCTAATTCAATTGGGCTATGAGATACGGACCCACATTTATACGTATAAATATTTTTGTTTCGGCTCCCAAGCATCTCAAAGACAATACTCTTGATACTTGAGGAGATTCCAAGTTGGAACAAATGAATAGCAGCCTCACTTTATGCATTTTCACTATGGTAAAGTCTTTCCATGCTGATCGTCTCATTGTGCAATGTGAATTATTCAGAATATAAATCTGCTTTCTTTTTGCACCTAAGGGACGATAAATTTGACAATGGAGATAGATTTGAAGTATAAATCATGCTGGAGACTTCATGAATATTCAAATTAAATCAGGTCTGGTTCTGAACCCCACACTCCTGCTCACAGCGTAAATCACTGTGTATGTTGCTCAAGAGGTCACCCGAAACGGGCTTTAGTAATGCTTTTTTTCCCTTGGAAAATGCAATTAATTACAATTGTCTGCCCCTAAGGATTTCACTTTCAAATTGTTTATTTTCTGGTGTCACTGATGAGCTGACTGGGAAAATGAAACACTTCAGTTTAATTACCAGCTGCAATTATAGCTCGTGTAAAGGTACTTCATCTTATATTTTTTATAATTGCCTATTCTTATGATATAATATACAGTTATATTTGCCACCTTTCAAAACACTAACAATGCCACTCCATTTCCAAGAAAAAGTTAACATGAGATGACTCTAAAATGACTTCAATGTGGCTTGCAGATATTTAAACACAGGGGTAGGTTCTGTTTCATCCAAGTTCATTCAGTTTCTTGGACTTCAATATAGAAAGATAATGAAGATGAGAAAAGAGATAAGAAAACATAGTCGACAACTTTATTAAGGTGAGACTTCGTTTTAGAATAGAGGTGATGTGAAAGCTGAAAGAACTGTTTCGTTCAGATGTAAGTGGATAGGAGTTTACATCCAGCTTTTTTCCCTTACCAGATGTGTGACTAAGGTCATTTTCACTTTTTTAATTTTACTGCCTATTTGGTTTATCTTTCAAGTTGTACTTACAAAAGAAAGCAATGCTGATTCCTAACAGGGGCTGTTGTGAGGATTCAGATAATTGATGTTGACTGTCATAATTCTTGGTATAAAGTAGAGACTCAACAAACTTAAGTACCTTACTCAACCCTTCAAGTTTATTATATTGTACATACCAGACTGTATGATATGTTGGTTACTGTGGGTTGTGGAGCCATACTTTCCAGATTCAAATCCTGACCATACTACTACTATTTTGGAATCTCCAGCATGTCACTAAACCCCTCTGAGCCTCTTTATTTTCACCTGTGACATGCAGCAATAATATAATCTACCTAATAGGGCCATTCTTAAGACTTACACAACCTAGGTCTTGTAACAATGCAGGAAAAGGTGCCTAGCATAGTAAGCTGACAAGAAATCAAGATGACTGGTGGCAAAACAGCAATGTTTTTGTTTTAAATGTAACAGAACCCTCTAAAGAAGGCTCTGATTGCACCTTTAGTCACATTTTTAATTTGGGGAGCAAAGTACTTTAATCCTAAGAACAGGATACAGAATAAAGTGCAAAATGTAGAAAACGACCGTATCTTGTATTGTACATTCTAGTATCTCATAATTTTTTATCTGAAATAATAGATACAGTCTCTGGATTTTGCTTCTGGATTGTTATTTACTGGGTACTACAATGTTTTTGAATGTTTGGCCAAGGGGCTGTGAACAAGCATGAAATCCATATTAGTGTCAAAATAGATCTGTGTTTTGTTATTGTTTGCTGCTTTGATATACGGCTTGAAGACATGGACTTTGTACAGCTGTCACAACAGGAAACGTGAACAGTTTTATATATGTTGTTGATGTAAGATAACCCAGCATATACAATGGAAAGATAAAATCCTAAACATACCAGTACATCAAAAATAAAATATGAATGGAAGTCCACCATAACGTCTACATGGTTTTACTTAACCAGTAATGCAGCATAAACAGAGGATATTTGCAACTGGATCATTTTGCACTGATAGGCTTGCAATTCAAAGTATGTCATTTGATCTTTTATTGGTTGATGCAGGGCTGTTCCAGAAGTCCATTACATGAGGGCACCTGGACTCCAGACTTGAGCAGACCTAAAGGTGATAACATTCCACCTTGTCTCACTAGTTCTTAAAAGAACATCATCCCAATAGAAATACAAACAAAAAATTCATGCTGGTTTCCCACCCTCTTGGCAGGGGGCAGAGGTGAGGGGCTGTGCTGTGATATTTCCAGAGCTGGATTTAACACGTGTAAGCAGTTTTCGTGTCAACTGTGCTTTTACACTCACTACTAGAGTCATCAATATACGCTTAGCTATGCCCATACAGACATATAAGGATACAAAATCTTCAAGGTAGAAACAGAATATGTAGCTGATCAGCAATGCCCTTTAAGAGTAGAGTAAAAAAGAAAAAAGCAATTTAAAGCACATTTTTGATGGTTATGGCAAGCTATCTTAGTAGTCAAATGACAAGATGATGTTTTGTTTTTAGCACACTGAATTGCATATAGATATGAACTCAGAGGAACTTTTAAGAAGTGTTCAAGCTTCACTTGTGACCCTGAAAGAAAGGTTTTCCTGGGGAACTTCTACAAGTACAGAAACAGCTCTGTGCTTTATGGGTGAGGGGAATGACTATTAGGTTGGTGCAAAAGTAATTGCAGTTTCACACTGTTGAACTTTGCTGTTTGATATTGGAATACCTTCTTATATAAATGTGGTTATGTCATACATCATTTTAATGCACACTTCTTGCTTTATTTTTTTTTTTTTTTGCTAATGACATTACTTGCTGTTTATTGTACTGGAGGCTACAGAAATGATGTTAGACAAAAAGCAAATTGGAGCAATTTTCTTATTCAAGTTCATGTGTTGAAAAGCAGTGGAGACAACTTGCAACATCAACAACACATTTGGCCCAGAAACTGCTAATGAACATACAGTGCAGTGGTCATTCAAGAAGTTTTACAAAGAAGATGAGAGTCTTGAACATGAGGAGTGTAGTGGCCAGCCATGGGAGGTTGACAATGACCAACTGAGAGGATCATCGAAGCTGGTCCTCTTATAATTACATGAGAAGCTGCTGAAGAACTCAGTGTTGACAATCCTATGGTCGTTTGGCATTTGAAACCAACTGGAAAGGTGAAAAAGCTTGATAAGTGGGTGCCTCATGAGTTGACTGAAAATCAAAAAGCCATCGTTTTGAAGTGTCATCTTCTCTTATTCTACACAGCAAGAATGAACAATTTCTCGACTGGATTGTGATGTGCCTTGAAAAGTGGATTTTATGCAACAACTGGTGATGACCAGCTCAGTGGTGGAACTGAGAAGAAGCTCCAAAGCACTCTCAAAAGCCAAACTTGCACCAGAAAAAAGGTCATGGTCACTGTTAGGTGGTCTGCTGCTGGTCTGATCCACTACAGCCTTCTGAATCCCAGTGAAACCATTACCTCTGAGAAGTATGCTCAGCAAATCGATGAGATGCACTGAAAACTGTAATGCCTGCAGCTGGCATTGGTCAACAGAGGGCCCAATTCTTCTCTACGACAATGCCCCACCACATGTCACATAACAAATGCTTCAAAAGTTGAACAAATTGGGCTATGAAGTTTTGCCTCACCCACCATATTCACCTGACCTCTCACCAACCAACTACCACTTCTTCAAGCATCTCGACAACTTTTTGCAGGGAAAATGCTCCCATAGTCAGCAGGAGGCAGAAAATGCTTCTAAGAGTTCATCGAATCTTAAAGCATGGATTTTTACACTACAGGAATAAACCACCTTATTTCTTATTGGCAAAAATGTGTTGATTGTAATGGTTCCTAGTGTGATTAATAAAGATGTATTTGAGCCTAATTATAATGATTTAAAATTCATGATCTGAAGCTGCAATTACGTTTGCACCAATCTAATTAGAAGGCCAGTCATAGAACTAGTTTTACCTTGTTGGGAGGCTAGAAAGGATGTGCACCATGAATTGTGAGGCAGCGAGATTTCAGATGTAGGTAAAAGATCTTCCTTAAAAGGAATGACTGCTCTAGACACATACTTGAGGGAATTTTGTGGGGAAGAAGCATTGGACTCAATCCAAAACTAGCCAGTCCTATACCCTGCCCATGGCAGGCATCACTAATAGATCACAGCGGCCCTCCCTGATGAGAAATATCTTAGAATTGTTCCTAACACTCCAGCCAGCTATTCCTAGTGGGACTTCTCTCAATCGACAAAATTTATATTTGTCAACTCAGAAATAAGTACAATTCCTGAGGTGAGCTCCAAGGAGAATAAACACAATTGTCCCAGAGGCAGATTTTAAATAAGTTTCTAAATTTAAAAGTGTTCAGAGTGGAACATTGTCCCTAAAATCTCTGGGAAGTGTTTGAGGACATCCTGGGAAAATGCACTATAGGGGATTCATATAAGAAGGTGTGATACTGTAAGACCACTTAGGCAACCTTCAGCTCCACAGCTGAGAACCTAAGTGTGGGTCAGAATAACCAGGATCTAAAAATAAAAATAGATCAGTTCAGTTCAGTTCAGTCGCTCAGTTGTGTCCGACTCTTTGTGACCCCATGAACCACAGCATGCCAGGCCTCCCTGTCCATCACCCAGACTCATGTCCATTGAGTTGGTGATACAATCCAACCATCTCATACTCTGTCATTCCCTTCTCCTCCTGCCTTCAATCTTTTCCAATATCAGGGTCTTTTCAAATGAGTCAGCTCTTTGCATCAGGTGGCCAAAGTATTGGCCAAAGTTTCAGCTTCAGCATCAGTCCTTCCAATGACCACCCAGGACTGATATCCTTTAGGATGGACTGGTTTGATCTCCTTGCAGTCCAAGGGACTCACAAGAGTCTTCTCCAACACCACAGTTCAAAAGCATCAATTCTTCAGCACTCAGCTTTCTTCACAGTCCAACTCTCACATCCATACCTGACCACTGGAAAAACCATAGCCTTGACCAGACGTACCTTTGTTGACAAAGTAAGGTCTCTGCTTTTTAATATGCTGTCTAGGTTGGTCATAACTTTCCTTCCAAGGAGTAAGCATCTTTTAATTTCATAGCGGCAGTCACCATCTGCAGTGATTTTGGAGCCCAAAAAAGTAGTCAGCCACTGTTTCCACTGTTTCCCCATCTATTTGCCATGAAGTGATGGGACCAGATGCCATGATCTTAGTTTTCTGAGTGTTGAATTTTGAGCCAACTTTTTAACTCTCCTCTTTCACTTTCATCAAGAGGTTCTTTAGTTCCTCTTCACTTTCTGCCATAAGGGTGGTGTCATCTGCATATCTGAGGTTATTGATATTTCTCCTGGCAATCTTCATTCCAGCTTGTGCTTCATCCAGCCTAGCGTTTCTCAAGCCCCTTACTAAATATGATGAAAATCTGACCACCATATAAATAAAATTAGTTTTCATTTTCTGCCTCTTTAATTCAGCAAGGAAGAATGAAGACTATCTACCTACCTATTTACCATTCATTAATATCTATTTATCATCCATTTTATCACATATATGTGTATGTATGTGGGCATATATATATATGCACCTATATACTCTGAACTTTATATTTTTATCTTATCATATAAGGTAATTCTGGAAGAATTTATGGGGTTGAATTTTTTTAGTCTATACCAATAGAATGATTACTGTATATCTGAGGAGAATTTTATTAGACCAAGTACCTTAAATATACATATTATTTTTTTCTCTATATTTGTACTTTAAACTAGCAAGAGGGCAATAGGGGTATTGTTTTTTGTATCCTATTCCATCAGCAACCATGACAGCATTTATTAATCTTTGAGATTCCCCCCCACCATTTATCAATGAATAACATCTTGTTCAATGTCACAGGTTTGAGCAGCATGCATCAAACATTTGTAAAAATCCTTTATCCCCGACAGTGAACATCAAAGCCAACAGATACTCATTAAGGAAGAATCCAGGCAGGACTTTAAACAATAAACAGATCTAGAAGGAAATGTAATATGTAACAATGTGCTTGTGTAAGCTTGTGTATGCACACATGTGTGTACACTTGCTTGCCAAAAAAGTGACAGTGGGTATTTGCTGAAGAAATAAGAGTAGGGTGGGAGAGCTTGTGAGGAATTGAGAAGTGAGTCCTGACCTACATGAGCACATTTTCCTTTTACCAGTCAGTCAGTGGCAGGTGATATTTGCTACTCCTTTGATTTGATCATATGCTGCCTAACAAGAGATATTTGCTTTTATGCATGAAATGTTCAATTTCCTTTGTAGTAGAAAGTCATGGATGTTCATAAAGCTTTCTCTTTCCAACTCTCCTTTTTTACCTCTAGTTGCCTACTCACATCCTCAAGTTTAGTAGGGGACTATTCCTTCTTTCTTCAAACTGAAAACAGGGCTTGTATTTGATGGCTTGGATATGATAGGTAGGAAAGAAATAATTATTTGTTAACTGTTTTCCTTTATATAAGGATGCATGATATTCTGGAGTGCAGAGATAATATAGGTATTTTATTTGCAAGGCAGATAGAGTCTGGCTTTCATTTCATCCTTTATAATCCCATTCTTCTCAATGGCACACATTAAATTATTCCTACCAAATATACCTAGAATATGATGTTTTCTCAGTCCTTGCAAAGAATCTAAGAGAAACAGAATCATTTCTTTTTGTCTCATGACCATGTCTTATATCTTCTTCTGCTACTTTAGGTTCACATACCCTCTGAGTTGTGATGCTGGTTCCTGATAATGTCATCAGTGGTTCTACAGATTGACAACATGATAAAAAAAAAAACAACTATATGAACAATGACTAAAACTGTGAACTACCATAAATTTAATCCTTTATGTATATTAATCATAATCAGAAATACACATGAGGTTATTATTACTCTTATAAAATAAAACTAGAGGGTACATATATTGGAACCTAATATCCCTGAAGGCTGAGATGAAAGATTTTTAAGTAGATAATGTTGGAAAGGGAGGGGAGAGGTGACTGTTTTATCACTGCTTCTGACAAAGTATATACTTTCTTTCTTCCTTAGAACTAAAGGCTCTCCACTTTCATGACTTAAAAGTATGCTCCTTTAGGTCAGTTTAATACTTTTACTACAAAACTAAATTTCCCTCTAAAAAGGGTAAAATATTTGGGTCATACTTAAACTAGAACTATTTGAGGCTTAGTCTTAACAAACTCCAAATTCCTTCACACAGTGTTGAAGATGCTTCATAATCTGATTCATGTCTAGTTTCCTCCTGTCATTTGTTATCACATTCATATTAAATTGTAAGACATCTTCCAAACAACCTGTAATTTTGTACAGCCCAAAGATTTTGCACATCCTTTTGCTTCTTCCTGGGATTTCATTCCTTTTTTTTTTTGTCTTCTGGCCAGTTTCTATGCATCCTTTGAGACTCTTCTCTTCCAGAAAATCCAAGTGCTGCCTTCTTTAAGCTGAGTTCCATGGGAGATTAACTGCCTAGAATTGGAGGGCAAGAACCACACCTTATTCACCTTTTTGTTTTCAGCAGTTTGTTCTTCCTTTCCTCAGTCTACTCATTGCATTTGGTTTGCTCACATGACATCTTAGCAGAAGCATGTACAAACACAATTGAACAACAGCATTTTGCAAGCCAATAAATATTTATGTTTCACATACTACCCATGGAAACTACAATAGTGAATAAAAGCAACAGGGTCCTCAGTCTCCAGAGACACTGTCTCTAACTTTTCTCATGAATTCTAATTTAGAAGCATTATATCTTATTCCATTCTTCCCTGGCTCTCAGGCCCACTTTCAGGAACATGATTTAGTCTCTCTGCTACTTGAGAAGTAGAGATATGGACATAAGGAGCTCCCAGATTCTGCTCTTTAGAATCTGTATTAATTGGGTCAGCTCCATTCAACTATCTCTTCAAAGAGTCTGCAAGTTGGTTAATGGTGAATCAATACTTGTTGAAGGATGGGAAAATAAGAAAATATATTTAAAGAATAAATATTATTTGAAATATTAGTATAATTAGGATGTTGTTTAGTCGCTAAGTTGTGTCTGACTCTTTGAGACCCATGGACTGCAGCCCTCCAGGCTCCTCTGTCCATGGGATTTCCCAGGCAAGAATACTGGAGTGGGTTGCCATTTCCTCCTCCAGGGGATCTTCCTGACCCAGGGATTGAACCCACATCTCTTGAGTCTCCTGCATTGGCCGGTGGATCCTTTACCACTGAGTCAACTAGGAAGCCCATAATTAGGATAATGTATTGAATTATAGGGAAATTTGCATATGATCACCCAATAGAGCTATGATGGGCTTCATAATGACTCAGTGAAACTTTTATCAGTGTCACTTATTCTCATCATTATTGTTTAAATGTGTCAACTATTCCATTTCAGTTTAAGGTAGGGTAGATGATTATTTCTTTTTCTAATTCTGGCTAATGTGTAAGAAGTTATGAATGATATGTAAAGGTACAGAGATATTTTATCCCTCAAATTTATTCACTGGTTTAACAAACCCTAAGTTCAGAATAATTGAATTGAAATGTCAAATTCAAAATCAAATGTCAGAGGACTTTTTCAGTAAGCCTTCCTGTACTGGATTATTTTCCACATATGAATCTCAAAAGACAGCTAATTTAGCCTTAAAATACTCTTATATTGTAATGGGAGTTGAATTTAAATGATTGAACCTTTGTAAATTATATTAAGGAAAATGCAGTTTTTGAAAGTCCATTTTGCCACTGCTATGCACAATGTTTGGAAACTATAGCAAAGTACATTATTCTCAGAATAAGGATTAGACACTGTCAATAAAAGTTCTTCCAGATTAGATAGGTCCAGATACAATCTTTGGTAGTTTCTAGATCGTGTTTTTATATATAGTATTTTACTCAATTCTGAATACAACACTGTGAAGTAGGACAAACACTATTAATTCCATTTCAGAAATAAAGTTCAGACAAATTAATAAAACTAAAAATGGATGGACTTGGAATTTGAAGTCACATGCCTTTAACACACCACCCATTCTTAAGCTGTTTGGTAGTCACTGCCTTATGGATATGAGGTCTCCTTTAGACAAAAATAAAATGCTACAAAGAGCGCATCCTCAACACAAATAACTAAAAATTTTATTCATGTAACAGCTTTAGTACCTACTGTGGTCAAGAAGGTGTGGGGTGGCAAAGAGTCGGACACGAATGAGCGAATAAGCACAGCACAGAACAGTGGTCAAGCGCAGAGGCAGGAAGTAGATTATTGAAGATGAGTGAACATGAACCTTCTCCCCAGGGCCTTAGTGTCTAGCAGAATAAAATATTTTTAATAATATGGATAGTATTATCTAGGTAGATAAGATATTTTAAATTGAAATCTTCCATATCATGGGAATAAAAGGGAAGGACTCATGATAGTGCTATGGAGGGTAAATTGATAAAGGCCAAGAGAAATGAGAAAATATAAGCCTATTCTTTAAATCCTTCTTTTTATCTTTTACAAGTTTGACATATTAGTATTTTTAATTAAAGAAAAAGAAAAGAAACTCAATGGATATTTCTCTGTGTAGAGAACAGCTAATGCTTGAACTCTGGGATCAATGATCATATCGTTTAATAAGTATTTTCTTAAATAAAAATAAACTTAGCTCTTTCAGACATAGTATCTTTAAAAGATACTATGAAGTATCTTTAAAAATCCCATACCCATGGAAAAACTTAAAGCCTGTGCAAGGTGGAAGAACTAAATCCAAACAAAATAGAATGTGTTGAAGCTGCTAAGATGGACTTAAAATGCTGTGTTAGATGGAAAAGTAATAAAGAATGTTTTAGATGCTCCTAAAAAGTCAACAGATAATGATATATGTAGTATAGGCTTTATTAGGAGAAAGCTACTTCCATCCTATTTCAAAAATTAATTTGCCATAAAATCATCTGTGTTATAGCTCCAAAGAGCCTATATGGTACATTCTGGATAGAATTTTATAACATGCATATGACTATAAAGTAATTTAATTGCAGTGATTCTGAAAAATGTCTATCAAGGATATATATTATATATATATAAAATACATATGTATATGTAATATGTATATATATATGTAATATATATCCTGGAATGAAAAAGCCTTAATCTTACAGATAAAATGGGCATCTCACAGCAAACACCTGATTTCCATTTCACATACATGTCCAATCCTGATTCTCAGTCACATAATCAGATACAAACTTTCCAATCTTCAGTAACAGCTCTTTCACATACACATTCTGTCAGCAAATCCTGTTTGTTCCATTATCAAAATATATTCAGAAACAATAAACACCCACCACTTTCATCTTAGCTTTGGGCACCATTATCTCCTTCCTAATTTGTTGCCTCTTCATGGAACTTCAGCTTCTAATCCTATCCCACCCAATTATCTATTTTCTAAACATTAGTCAGAGTGGCCTATTAAAAGATGAATCAATTCATATCTCCCCTATTCTCAAAACCTCCAGTGTCTTCCCATATCCCTCAGCCCATGATCTACCCCCGGTCACCTGTGACTCACCTCTGCACTCACTCTCTTCGTCTCTCAGGGACTTTCCTCCAGTTACAATGTCTTCTTCTGGCCTCTGGGCCTTTGCACATCTTGTTGCCTTTGTCTGGAATCATTTATCCCAGAGATCAACAAATGGTAGCTAAGATCAGGACCAGGTTCAGGTTATGTAAGGTCTGGGGCTCATACAATGTAGGGTATTTTTTTAAAAGAAAGAATATGACATTTCATATACAAAATTTAATAGAGGGCCTCAGAAGAGGTACATATGAGTGAGGGGACTGAACTTTTATCTTCATTATCCTCATAGTGAATCTACCTCACATATAATACTGTACACTATGCACTATTTGAATGACTTTAATATACTATGTTATTATAGTGGTATATCTAAAATAGATAACTAATTAGAATCTACTGTGTAGCAAAGGGAACTCTACCCAGTGTTCTGTGGGGACCTAAATGGGAAGGAAACCCAAAAAAGGGGATATATGTATACATACAGCTGATTTACTTTGCAGAACAGTAGAAACTAACACAACATTGTAAAGCAACTGTACTTCAATAAATTAAAAAAAATAAATAATTTTCATAATGATACTATGGGGAGAGTTGCTATTATCCCCCATTTTACAGACTAGGGATTTGAACTCTGCCTGGCTTGACTTCAGGTTCTGACCATAACGTGCATCAAGTCTGCATTTCCTGCTCTCTCACTGCTTGCAAATCCTTAGTCAAATATTACCTCTTCAGAGAGACCTTCGATGGTCACTTTACTCTCGCCTACTGTTCCCTCTCTAGCCTCACACTCTCTCTCACTTTTGTTAATAGCATATATCATCCCCTGATATGTTACATGCTTACTTATTATTGTCTATCTTCTCCCACTTGAGCATAAGCACCACTTTTGTCTATTATGAAGAGACATATTTCCCAATGCCTAGAATAGTACTTGGTATACAGTAGGTTCTCAGTACAATCTTGAGGAATAAATTCTTCCTCCATATTCAATATCTGAAGTACAGCTCAATGATTATGCATATAAAGAAAAATTAATTATGCACTACATAGTATATTTACTAGGAGTATGCAGTACATGTTAAATCTGTGCTTCTCCAAGTGTGGCCCATGGACAAGCAGCATCAGTAACTTCTGGGAGCTTGTTAGAAGGACAAAGGTGCTCATGGTCTCCACACTGAAGGCAAGAGGGTCTCCAGTTACTTGTCTTAGTAATGCTGATATTCCCCAGAGACACTTCTTTATCAGAATGAATAATTTGGATAAATCTTCTGACAACAAAATGACAGCTGAAATTGAAGCTTAGAAAGTTCATTCCAAAGCAAACTGTTTAAAAGGAGACCTAAAGATGGAGTGTCATTGTCTTTAGTGGATGGGGAAGCATTCCATTATTTTCTTCATAATGTGTTTTTATTTATCCCTTTATTGTATAGATCTTTAAAAGCCAACTGCAATTGGCTAGTTTTTTCTATCTTTTGTCTTCCTCCAGTACCCAACTTGCTCCTGTTAAGAGGACACAACTGGTGATGTGATCCCACCTCAAAGGAAAGATGAATTCTAAACCAGGACAGAAAATCACAACTGATTCAAATATCCTTTCCAGGTCATGTGCTTAACCCTCTCATTTAATTTTACTTCACTGAGACACTTCCTTTTTCAAGACTGCAAACATAACCTGCACCTGCAATTACCTGAACAGAAATTAGTCTTGTACTTTCTTCCTTAGGAACAAAGAAGCGTTCAAGTGTTTGGCTGACTAAATGCCAACCTTTGTAGACATGGTTTTGAATTGGATTGGAACCCAAATGTAATTAAATGCATAAAAGGAACTACCCTTGGAAGTGATCTGTTTTTGGAAACATCTCAGCACCTAGTATAAATCAGATCATTTAACTTGCTATAAAACATCTAGGGATTGACAGTGTAAAACTGCAGTTCTCAAGGTGGGGTGATGCTAATAATGATCGGACTCTATATGGGAACATCATTTTTCTGACTCCATAGAGATTTCCTGGCTATCTACACTGCTTGACTTTACTCATTAAATGAATTTAATAACTGATGTGCTTAGTCATCCAGTTGTCTCCGACTCTTGCAATCCCATGGACTGTAGCCCAAGAGGGTCCTCTGTCCATGGGATTCTCCAGGCAAGAATACTGGAGTGAGTTGCAATTTTATTCTCTAGGGGAGCTTCCCAACCCAGGGATTGAACTGGGGTCTCCTGCATTAGCAGGCAGGTTCTCTACCACTGAGCCACCAGGGAAGCCCTAAGCAATTGATAGTAGCTATTGAAAATCAGGACCATGACACCCAACAAAAGAAAAGAGACAGAGGGCTTAAGTTGTAGCCACTTACAGAAAACTTAAGTTACCCCTGCCTCAGAATTACCTAGAGGGGCTGATCAAAATGTAGCGTCCCCAGGCTTCCCTGGTGGCTTAGTGGTAAAGAATCCACTTGCCAATGCAGGAGACACAGGTTCTATCCTTGATCTGGGAAGATCCCACATGCAATGGAGCAACTAAGCCACCACAACTATTGAGCCTGAGCTCTACAGCCAGGGAGCCACAACTACTGAAGCCTGTGATCTCCATAGACGGTGCTCCGCAACAAGAGATGGCACCACAACGAGATGCCTGCACACTGCAACTAGAGAGTAGCTGCTACTCGCCACAAGTAGAGAAAAGCCCACACAGCATCCAACACGGTAATAAACAAACAAACAAACAAACAGAGCTGCAGTTTTAAAAATGCAGAGTCTCAGGTTTCCCACACTATGGAATCTGAATCTCCAGGGAGTGTATGACCAGGAATACATATTTTTCAGAATTGCTTCTGGTGATACGTATGTATTTTAAGGTTTGAGAACTGATGAAAGTCATAAGGATATTGGTTATCTGCGGAAGTGAGAAAAGAAGGAAGGCTGAGTACATACACACATACACACACACACTCACACACCCTTGCACAACAAATTTTACCAATATCAAACTTTTGAGTAGGACTAGGTGGCACTAGTGTTAAAGAACCTCCACCAACTAATACAGGAGACTTAAGAGACCTGGGTTCGATCCCTGAGTCGGGAAGATCCCCTGGAGAAGGGCATGGCAACCCACTCCAATATTCTTGCCTGAAGAGTCCTATGGACAGAGGAGCCTGGCAGGCTATGGGCCATAGAGTCACAAAGAGTTGGACACAACTGAAGTGACTTAGCATGCATGCATGCAGCTATCACCATGGGAGAAATATTGACTACTTTAGAGCAGCTGTTCTTCAGAGGGAAAAAAAAATCAAATAAGAGAACGTAAATGACGGTGAATGAAATAAAATTCCTTAATTTTTAAATTCAAATGATACATTAAGGCATTTGCATGGAGAAACAATGCTTCCATGAATATGGAGTCACAACACCTCAACATCCATCATTGTTTTATTTTAAGTTCTATGTTGGAAATATGTTTTCCAGGAGGCTGGAATGTGTTTTTAAGACTCGGACCTTTTAAAAACTGGTGATTTTATAGACAGTCTTATTTGCCTCTCCAACTTCAATTTTCGCTCTTCAAGACATTGGTTTTGGTTATGAAGTGAAAACAAGATATACAACTTCAGTTTCCTCAAAGAGAATATTCTAGCTTTCTTAAAAAGAACTTGTGATAAACATTTTAAGTACTCTGTGATAACTAGTATCACTCTGAATATTATTTACCAAAGTACACTAATACAAGCAGGAATCAAGATTGCTGGGAAAAATATCAACAACCTCAGATACACAGATGAACCCACCTTTATGGCAGAAAGCGAAGAAGAACTAAAGAGCCTCTTGATGAAAGTGAAAAAGGAGAGTGAAAAAGTTGGCTTAAAATTCAACATTCAGAAAACTAAGATCATGGCATCCGGTCCCATCACTTCATGGCAAATAGATAGGGAAACAATGGAAACAGTGAGAGACTTTATTTTTATTGGGCTCCAGCCATGAAATTAAAAGACGCTTGCTTCTTGGGAGAAAAGCTATGACCAACCTAGACAGCATATTAAAAAGCAGAGACATTACTTTGCCAACAAAGATCCATCTAGTGAAAGCTATGGTTTTTCCAGTAGTCATGTATGCATGTGAGAGTTGGACTATAAAGAAAGCTGAGTGTCGAAGAATTGATGCTTTTGAACTGTGGTGTTGGAGAAGACTCTTGAGAGTCCCTTGGACTGCAAGGAGATCAAACCAGTCAATCCTAAAGGAAATCAGTCCTGAATACTCATTGGAAGGACTGATGCTGAAGCTGAAACTCCAATACTTTGGCCATCTGATGCGAAGAACTGACTTATTTGAAAAGATCCTGATGCTGGGAAAGATTGAAGGTGTGAGGAGAAGGGGATGACAGAGGATGAGATGGTTGGATGGCATCACTGACTCGATGGACATGAGTTTGAACAAGCTTAAGGAGTTGGTGATGGACAGGGAGGCCTGGCGTGCTGCAGTCCATGGGGTCACAAAGAGTTGGACACGACTGAGAGACTGATGTGAAGTGAAGTGAAGTGGCTCAGTCGTGTCTGACTCTTTGCGACCCCATGGACTGTAGCCTACCAGGTTTCTCTGTCCATGGGATTTTTCAGGCAAGAATACTGGAGTGGGTCGTCATTTCCTTCTCCAGGAGATCTTCCTGACCCAAGGATTGAACCCTGGTCTCCCGCATTGTAGGCAGACGCTTTACTATCTGAGCCACCAGGGAAGGAGACTGAACTGAACTGAACTGAAACTGAACACTAATAGCATCAGAATTTGTTCAGGTGTTTCTCTGCCTACACAGAATGGTCTGTGCTTCTTGATAGCTTATAGCCACCTTCTGATTAGTCTTTTCTAATCTCATATATTATAGTAATTGATGTAATATGGTTCATTAAATTGTATTTAGAAGTTTAAATAGATGCTTGGTGAGGGTCTAAGATAGTCTCCAATGGAGACTCTCAAAAAGTTCAGATTTCTAACTGTGTCCAGTGTTTTGCACATTTTAGAATGCCTGATATCCTCAAGAAGTGAGTAAATGGAGTAGCTTTACACAGTATGTTTCTATTTTAGAGTAACACAGGTTGCTTCACACTTGAAACTTCTTGAAATCTCTTCAAAACAGTCTGAAGCACGTTGGAGAAACAAAATCAGTCTCAAATATAGGAACACTGTTTGGTCACTCAGACTATTATTACTTTCCACCTGAACAATGACATTCATCTCATAGTGGATTTCCCCATTTTCATCTCCTGTTGTGACAACTCATCGTGTACACTGCAGCTAGATTCATCTTCATGAAAAGTGGTTCAATCTTACCATGCATATGCTCAAAAGCCTCCAGTGACTCCCAAATAAAGTTCAACCTTCTCAGCTTGCATCTGAAAACATCAACAACCTTTCCAAGTTTGTTCCCTTTATCATGGGACTTTGTCCGGCCAAACTTGTCTGTACTTCTTTTTTCAAAAATGCTCATTTAAGCATTTCCCTGTTGGTCCAGTGGCTAAGACTCCATACTCCCAATGCAGGGAGCCTGGATTCCACCCCTGGTCAGGGAACCAGATCCCACATGCTGCACTAAGGCCCAGTGTATCAAATAAATAAATATTAAAAATGCATACTTAATTATTTCCAAAGCTTTGCCTTTGACCACACTATCTCCTATTACCATATCCACATAACAAATTCCTACCCATCTTTTAAATGTCAAGTCATAATCTCTCCCCTTCATGGAAACTTCCCATTCCTTCTCCAGAAGTTCTGAGCTCTGTAAGTATCAGAACTATCCTTCTCCTGTAGTACAACATTGTCATTATCTGCGTGTGTAATTCCCCAGAGTCAAGGACCTTGTCTTCATTCTTTCAACAAATATTTACAGAACACCAGTACCTTCTAAAACAATGTTTTAGACACTATGGAAGCTGCCAAGTTGAATAAAATCTAATTTTTGTCTTCCCACTGTCCAGTACAATGTTGGGCACATTGTTGGTACTGAAAAAGTATATGTGGAATAAATAATGAGTAGTCCATCTCATTTTCAATAATGTAAGTTCTGATTTATAACACAATAAATTAACAGGAAATTCTATTCAGGAAGAAGATTTTTACCAGATTAACTTTCAGAATATCTAAATGATAATGATGCAGACATAAAAAGAAAAAAAATATTTTAAACATGAAGACAAAAGAAGTTTGAAAAATTTCAAGTCTTTTATATAAATTACAGATATATACATTTCTCTACTGTCAATAATTTCTTGATCTTCTTTGATTTACACATGATAAACCTCCACTGTTAATTAATTCTACTAGTTCTTTAACATTACAATATTTACATGCTTGCTACATGCAACAATTTTCTGCAAATACTGACCACATGTGTTTTAATCTGAATTTATTTAGAGGCAGTAATAATTAAATGCATTTTCTTGACAGTCATGTTCACATGATTTCAAACAAACTAATAAGTAAGACATGAGAGTAACTATCCAGATTGTTATTCTAAATGATGCTAAATATAAGAATAATAAATATAAGAAAACTGAAATCTTAGACTTCATTTTTTGGCTTCTATATGAATAATTGTAAGCTAGGATTTGGAAGATAACTAAGGCAAATTTCCCCTCACTCTGATACTTATATGTTACACACACACACAATGCTGGAAGCTTGGATGGCGTATTCAACAAGCATACAAGATAATTCAGATCAATGTCAACTTGCTCTCATCAGAAAATGAAGTCCCGTTGAGAGCCAACCTATCTTTCAGTCTAATTCAATAGAAAGCTAGAGTGCTAACAATAAAATGTCTAAGGTATAGGATTATGTCCATCCTAGTTCAGAAAAATGAGTGTCTTCAGATAACAAAACTTTCCCTTTTGAAAAGAAAGCCATTATTGCTGCAGAAAATAGTTTCACATATTAAAAAGTTAAATTAATTTTCTATATAGCTCTAGTCCTAGCCATTTGAATAGAAAGAGCTTGAAACTAGACTCTTAAATGCCATGCTAATGACGTGGGTTGTGTCATGATCAAAATTTGTCATAAATAAGTGGTGTTTTGTAAGTAACCTGGGGAAAATAAACTAATGTTCTAAGTAAGGATGTGACTTTGAAATCCATTCTCTATGGTACCTGACTCAGAGAGAAATAATTGATTACTAATGGGGCAATATCAGGTTGGTTACGTTACTATTTGCCTGCACGAATAAGAGGTAAGGGTTTTTTCAATTTCTAGAAGGTTGCCCATTCATCATTTTAACTGCTAAGTGCTTAGATCTGTGGATACTACTGGGTTTCTTTAGTCTTCTCCCCAAACTTCTGTATATCATCCTCCTACAAAAGAGAAAAGCTTTATGGTTTTCTCATTAATGTTGTCACAATTAAGTGACAATATGGAGCTCTATAGTTTCAACCTTATATGTTAAAGAGATTGTTCATCATCTATACGTCAATAAAACTTTATAAAAAATAAAAAAAAATAAAGGAAGGGATTGTCCAATGCAGTCTAAGAGTTCAAGAATTCCAACAGAGAAAACCAGCTGAGAAAACCATTCTCAGCTGACTGAGAATGCAACTGGGGTACCAAACAGAGACTACATAAAAGTTAATGAAAAGCATGAGTTTTAGAGTCCTACTTAGGTTCAAGACCTGACTTATATTTACTTGCATTTAAGTTCTTGAAAAATAAACTCTGTAGTTTATACACTCTTTGTAGGTAAAATGAGAAGAAAAATAGTACTTAGATTTTAAATAGTGCCTACAGAATGTTTACTATAGAAACTGGAATATGGCAAATTTGAGCTAAATAATAGCTTTTGTTATTGATATTAGGGAAGCTCAGATGGCTCTGTGATAAAGAATTCACCTGCCAAAGCAGGAGGCACAGGAAACATGGGTTTGATCACTGGGTTGGGAAGATCCCCTGGAGGAGGAAATGGCAAACCACTCCAATTCTCTTTCCTGGAGAATCCAATGGACAGAGGAACCTGGCAGACTACAGTCAATTGGGTCGCAAAGAGTTGGACACGACTGAGCCTGCACATACACACACACACACACACACACACACACACACACACACACACACATTCCAGATAAGAAGGTTTAGACATGAAAGGCATTTACAAGAATGCTAGTTTTTCCCTCCCCCACCCCCACCCCCATTTACTGCTCTACTTTTCCAACTTTCTTTACCTGCCTTTCTTTACCTTTCTTTACCTGCTAGAAGATGACTTCAGCTTTAGTTTGGGTATGACCAATGGGAAGTGCCAGCAGAAGAGTGGGACAGCATGGAGTCAAGACATTTATTTTCCCAGCTCTCTGCTGAGCATTCTTTGTTTGGTTGTGTCCCTTTATCAAAAGTCACAGGTCAAGTTGGGCAGATCCCCACTCCCCCTTGCAGCCATATCAAGTTCTCTCTCCTCACAACTGCATTAAGTTTGCCACCTAACTCTGGTCACTCGTGGACCAGTGGCTAAGACTCCATGCTCCCAATGCAGGGGGCTGGGTTCAATCCCTGGTCAGGGAACTAGATGCCACATGCTACAACTAAGAGTTTGCAGGTCTCAACTAAGATCTGGCACATCCAAATAAGTAAACCAATATTTTAAAAAAGATCTCTATTGTGTAGTCATCTGATAGCAGTATCAACTTTATACAGCTATGAAAACAGAAAGTGTGAGTTGGAACTTCCACTTAGGAAATACCAAAGAACCCTAAGACACCCCCTGTATACCACTAATCAGATATCTTAAGAGGACTAGAGAGACAATAGGAAGTGCAGTTTAGAACTCAGGACTCTTCCTATTTCCCAGGAGAGGGATCCTTCTGCCCAGTTCTTGGCCACGTAAATCATCCCCACGGGGAAGCTAAAATAGGTACAATGATTAGGGATAGAGGAGAAAACATTAGTGTCTCAAATGTCTTAGGGACCTTATGATGGATTCTAATACTTCTCCAGAGGTGCCTCAGGAGCCTGCTCAGGGGATGTGTGAGCTAAGAAGGCCAGACTTTAAATGCCAGCTCTGCTTTATCATAAGCTCTGTTTTTATCTGTCTTCTGCACTGGCTTCTCTGTAGCTCTGGTTTCAAGAAAGGATTACACTGCTAAAAATAGTAATATAAACATTTAAAAGTCACTGTCTTTGAATTTTACACACATCTATTAGTGACAAATTCCCCAGTACATTATTGAATCCTGAACACTTCATCTTTCTCTTGTGATACACGATGTCAATGGTTGGTATTCCTGAGGAGAATAAACTATCCATGTACCATGAAGCAGCTTATTTTAATACTTTTAACATTATGAATTTGTTTGTTGTTTACTCGTTTCAGTCATGTCCAACTCTTTTATAACACCATGGACTGTAGCCGCCAGGCTCCTCTGTCCATGGGATTTCTCAGGTAAGAATACTGGAGTGGGTTGTCATTCCCTTCTCCAGGGGATCTTCCGGACCCAGAGATCAAACCTGGGTCTCCTACATTGGCAACTGAATTCGTCACTGTCTGAGCCACTAAGGAAGCCCAACTTTATAAATGAGCATGGGCAAAAGCCCCTTCGTGTTTATCTAGATTCATTCTTCCATTTCTCTTTTACCTGTAGGAAATTAGACAATTATGAGCTATCTTGATGGAAATCAGATTCCAAATATAGCAGAATCTTACCTTTAACGGAACTATTTTGGTATAATATCTCACAGGGACCTCTTTGTCCCAACTTTACCTAAGATCATATTTATACTGGAGAACTTTTTTAAAGTCTTTCTTGGGGGAATGTGAGTTTATCCCAATGAGTAGGTAGTCTATGTGTGCATTACATTCAGTAATATATTGAATGCTTAATATCAGCAATAAGTATATACTGACAACATTAATGTCTCTTGAAAAATGATTGCTGGTTTTGTTTTTCAAAGGTAATGGAAACCCTCAACAGACTGCAGAAGCCCCAGTAGGAAGAGTTGAGAGGCAGATGGAATGAAACTGTGGTATAAAAGTACTTGAGGAGTTTGTAATACGAAACTAAAAATAGTTTCTCCATGCCATAATGGTGTATTTTAAAGGTACTTTTTATGTATTGGTAGAAAACAAATTTCCCTCCAGCTAACATCTTTTATCATCTGGCTGCATGTAATCAAAAGTTCTGTTTTCTAAGCAATGTGCTTTTAACCAAGTAAAAAAAGACCGTCTGCTTACTATTTGACTGTTATGGAGCTCAAATATTATTGTTAAACAAAGTATCCTTAAATAAATCTTCATTTCCTTGATGTCATACAACCCCGTTCATGCATGTTAATGTTTTCAGACCTATCTCAGGATCAGTTTACATGATAAAATATAATTAACTGTTGTTTGCTCACTTAAGTTGCAGTCAGTGTTTCAGTAAGCCTGACATGTGGGCTCAAACTGGACTGCTGACTTGTGAAGCTTGTGGTGGTTCACGTGGCAGTTGTACCTGCAAAGTTTTATTCATATAAATGGTCACCATCTCTGTTTAGGCACCAAGAGCATGATTAGTTGGTTTCCTGGGTTTATACTAGTTAAGGTATTTGTGATACAGGCTATTTAAGGAATTTCTCTAATTTGGCCTTTGGGAAACACAAGAGGCTAAATTCAGTGAGATAAAATATGAATACATGTGTAGAAATGATGTGGATAATCTATATTTTCTACTATCACTTTCAGCTACTACTGTGACTGGTATTTCCTCACATGACCCACGGTTTGAGGGTAGATAGTTCAGGGCTGCTCATCATCGAGCAGCTCAGGGATGCCATTGAGACCCTAGTGGCCTTCTTCTTCCACCATCTTTAATATGTGACTTTTATTTCCCTGGTTTCAAGGCAGACACTGAACTTATGAACACCATACCCAAATGTAACATTTATTTCCTGGAAAGGCAGCCTGTTCCCTTGACTTCTTCTTAAACTTCATTGGTCATAACTCTGCTCATGGCCAACCCAAGCTGTTTGAGAGGCTGTGAAATCAAGGACAGTACTTTACAATCACTAAAGAACAGGAAAAGGGGGATAGAAAGGCTGTTGAGTGAGCCAAGCTATAGTATCTGCTCACTAAAGAATTATATTAATTATTTGAGCTTCAGGCTAAAAGATAGGCAATCTCATTGTCCTTTACTTTTCTGTCAACCTATGCTTCAGAAAACACATGCTGATCATAGCAAGTTAGCCACAGTGACTCTCATTTCCCTCTGTATTTTTTCAGGGTCCAATATTAATGATACAACCAGGTAGTAGAGACTATTTTTGCCTATTTAGCATTCATTTATCCACTTTTTCGTATCTTAGAAACTCAATTTCAATTAAATATATCCTTAATTCCATGTAGCCACAGGTCTCAAGGGAAACTGAACTCACCCCAATTTTAGGAAGGGATTCTTTCAAGAGTAATCTTGCCTATGATTGGTTCTGGAACAAGCATATGTTTCCACTTTGACCTGAATGGGAATTCTTTCAGTGAGAAAAGGAAAATTCCTTGCCCTATGAGATGGCCATAGAAATGTCCCCTGGATATTACTGGATGTAGATATGATTCTGAGGACTGCTGCAGTCATCCTGCTACACAGAGGATAAAGCCACACTTGGAATTACAAGCAGAGAGATAGAAAGCACTGGGGCCCTTGATGATCTTGCTGAATCCCTCTGCCTTGAAGCCCACTCCACCACTGAACTTCCTTCCAGTCAAGTGAGATGTTCTTTAGTTTTTTTAGTCAGTTGGAATCAATTTCTGTTACTTGTAGCCAAAAGTACCTTAATTCTTAGGAATCATCTAAATTTTTTGTCCTCTAAAAGTTCTGAGAAGTTTGCATTTATGCTATTACTGTTATCTTTGCTACTTGTAACTCAAATTAAATGGGATTTCCCATAGAGACATCAGTGTAGAAATACACTATATGCATTAGCACATTTAGAGCCAACTTGCTACCAAGAATGTGCTAAGAAAATGCATTCTATCTCACACTCCTTCCAGTTAAGGGTTTTGCCAATCCAGGGGAATGAACCATAGGTACAGTGCAGATCAACTGGGAAGTATTTCTACAAAATTGGTAAGCAAGTGTAACTTCATCAGCCACATTATACAGGGACAACCAAGAAATACGTACTGTGAGATGCATTATAATCTATGAGGCCGATAGGCTGGTACCACCAAAGCAGGCTAAGGGACCCCTGAAACTGAAGTGAATGTTAGGCTAATGGTGCAGGAAATAGAAGACGACTCCATTCAAGCCAAAAGATACTGTGCACCAAACAAAGAGGAAGAAATGGACAATGTGTCCTATGCTCCCACTGTTCCCAAACTATACTTGATATGGCATGTAGGAATTGAAATACCTGATTGGGGCTTTAAGGTTCTCAAATGTGCGAGAGAGAGAGAGAGAGACAGAGACAGAGACAGAGACAGAGACAGAGACAGAGAGAGAATAAATGACTATAATAAAACCCCTCACACTAAGTTCTTGGTTACAAGACAGAAGGATAAATGATATTATCATACAGGGTACTGCAGAACTTCATTTACAAGATGATATTGGATTACTTCCTAAGACACCTGCTTAGTGTTAAATACAACAAAAACCATGCGGTAGAAGCAAATGTCAGAAAAAGGAGGAAAAAAGAGACACATTAAAAGCCCTTTTAAAAAACTAGTGTACAAAATAATGCATCATTGATAGTTGAAATACACATGAACTGTTAAAATGCTAGAAAATAATGGCTCACAAAGATAAAAGCCCCGAACAGATTAACTTTTAAAAAGATGTTCTTCTTATGGTTTTATAAGTTGCTTACTATTTTATGTCAGAATAATGGATTTGGTTAGTAGATGGCATGGTATAATTAAAAAGGTATTAGAAGGTATTCATTTAAAATATAAGATACGGTGCCCACTGTGATTAATTTTAGGGACTTTTTCTAAGAGACTTAGGGTAAGAGACACTGTTGTTCTAAGCCTCAGTCTGAATTTTCACACTATTTTGATTACTTACAAAGAAAAAGGTGTGAAGCATATATACAAATAACCAGGAAATGCTAATGCTAATTTTCTTTATTATTGAAACTTTGTTAGATTATGCAATTCTCTTATTGAGTCACCAACAATAGGAAACATGTTTCCCACACATTTAGTAGGAGACAAATGTTAAGAAGGTCTAATCATAACAGGGACACACAGGGCTATGAGTCTAGACAAATTTAAATACATGAAAAGGCTCATCTCTTTCTTACCCAAACGCCTGTCAGGTTTCAAGGTTAAAGCCATATTTATGTTTTCATTTTTTTTCTCCTCATAATTGGTAAGGTTATATCTATGAATATTATACCACCTAATTTCAAAAATTTCAAATAGGTTAAAAGGCAATTTATCATCAGCTTTAAAATGGGATGTTAACAGCTTTATAGTTAAATTAGGCTATGAAAAATGGGTAAAGGTTGTCTGTGGAAAAAAAAGCTTTTTATGACAAAGATAATTGAACTCACAGAGAGGAAGGTATAACCTGAAATGATTTAGAAAATTCATCATGAAAGTGTGTCATTATATTAATTTAGAGAGAAAATCACTTTTTTATTTACCCATCTCTAATGAATTCATCTCTTCATTCAGACAGGCCAGGGACCAGTGAAACGTTAATGATGAACATGTCAAAAGTTGGAATATAACCTTGTCACATTCACCATAAGACTCTCAGCAGTTTGGAACAATTTTCTTGACCTGCTTGAAATCCTCTAAGAGAGAATTCTTTAAAAAGCCATCTTATTGAAAGATAAAAGGAATTATTTGGGAAAGTTCTTTGAGTCATTTTCTAAAATATTTTTTATGAGAGAAGTGAATGCATATTCATGGTAGAGAATATGGACTATGAATAAAAGCATAAAACAGAAAATAAAAATTGCCTGCAATTCCACTTTCCTAAGGCAACTAACAATTGCAAATATTTTGGTTTGTCTTCTCTGTCTTTGAATGTTTATAAAATCGTTATCATAAGGTGAACAATTAGTTTGTGTATTATTTTACTTACTCAACATTCCATCATGAAGCCCTTCCCAGGCAGCATATTGAGAACCAGAAGAAAATATAGATAACAACTTCTAACAAATTACTGGGATATTTGAATCATTAAAGACTGAGTATAAAATATGTTTAACATGCTATGAAAAGAAAAGGAAGGGGTGAATATATGAATAAGAAGCAAGAGACTATGGAAAATGACAAAGTAGATTTGGAAATGAAAATACTATAACTTTCAGAAATAAAAATATTATCATTGAATATAAAAATGATTGTATAATTGAATGTTTAGGTTAATGGCTGATTACAAACTGCTAAAGAAATAATTAGTGATTTGAAATTTAGATTTAAAGATATATTCTACAATGCAGAAGAAAACCAAAAACATGGAAAATATAAAATAGGGTTGGAGATACGGAGAATAAAGTAAGAAGATACGTCTTAATCTAAGCAGAGTTCCATAAGAGGAAAAGAATGAAAGAATGGGACTGGCCTATATCTGAAGTGATAACATCTGAGAATTTTCATAACAGATGAAAGATAACAATTTTCAGATTCGTGAACACTAATGACTATCAGAAAGGATAAATAAAAGGAAATCCTCTGAAGGGTATGTATAATGAAATTATATGAAATTAAATATAAAGAGGAAACTTTTAAAATAGAGAAGAGACAAAGTACCTTCAAGATTACTTACATGGAACCTTACAAACAAATTCTCAGAGTCAGCAATGGAAGTCAAAGCCTGTGGAATAATATTTCACTGTGCTGAAAAGAATTTAGAACTAAATGTACCTTTCATGAATGAGAAATACAAACATTTTAGACAACAGACAGACTGAATTTGGTAGCAGTTAACCCTCACTGAAGGAACGTATAAAGAATTAATCTTTAGACACTAATAAAATTATTACAGAGGGATGTAGGAAGGCATAATGCAAAAAAAAAAAGTTAAATACTTGAGTACATTCAATCAACAGATTCAATAATTATTTATGAGTAATGACTATGTGGTAGGCCTTGTTTTAAGTACTTGAAGTATAGCAAAGAATAACCACCACAAAGAAAATTCCTGCCTTCATGGAACTTCCAGTCTAGTGCCTACCTAAACAAATATTGTCTGTATAAAGCAATAACAATGCACATTTCATGATTAAAATAAGTCTAAGATACTGAGCAGCAATAAGAAAAGTTGAGAAAAGCAGCAGAAATAAAGTCTTCCAAAGTTTTTACTTTTTTTCTGATGGAGTAAACTTCCCTAAATTAAGTGTATGTGCAAATTTTTAGGATATAATGGAAAGAACAGAGATAAAGTATAAAACTTCTAAACTCAGTATGAAAGAAGGCAAGAAGTCAGGCAAAATGATACATAAAAAATGTCAGGTAAATAGAAAGCACAAAATATGGTAGAGATGATTCCAAATACCAATTAAAAATGTTTGCTGGAGGCTTATCATATATGGCCTTTATGATGTTGAGGTAGGTTCCTTCTGTGCCCATTTTTTTGAAGAGTTTTAATCATAAATGTGTGCTGAATTTTGTCAAAGGCTTTTTCTGCACCTATTGAGATTATCATACAGTTTTTATCTTTCAGTTTGTTAATATGGTGTATCACATTGATTTGCATATACTGAAGAATCCTTGCATTCCTGGAATAAACCCAACTTGATCATGGTGTGTGAGCTTTTTGATGTGTTGCTGAATTCTGTTTGCTAAAATTTTGTTGAGGATTTTTGCATCTATGTTCACCAATGATATTGGCCTGTAGTTTTCTTTTATTATGTTGCCTTTGTTTGGTTTTGGTAACAGGGTGATGGTGGCCTCGTAGAACGAGTTTGGAAGTCTTCCTTTGCAATTTTTTGAAAGAGTTTAGAAGGAAAAGGCATTAGCTCTTTTCTAAATGTTTGATAGAATTCTCCTGTGAAACCATCTGGTCCTGGACTTTTGTTTTCTTGGGAGATTTTTTATCACAGCTTCAGTTTCAGTGCTTCTAATTGGGTTGTTCATAATTTCTGTTTCTTCCTGGTTCAGTCTTGGAAGATTGAACTTTTCTAAGAATCTGTTCATTTTTTCCAGTAAATACCAATTAAAAATGAACTAAAAATTATAGTTAACAAAGATTTTCAGACAGGAACAGAAAGATCAAATCCAACTAAGTGTCTTCATAAGTGGCACATCTAAATTAAAAGTGCACAAAATGGTATATAAAATATTCATATATAGCAAATACAAACAAAATGAAGCTGGCCTGCCAATATTAATAATACATGAAATAGACTTTAACGAAAAGGTGTTATTAGATATAAAGAAGGCCACCATATAATAGTAAGAATTTCACCTTATCAGAAAGACGTATCTAGAATACATACTGAGACTATAAAACTATGCATCTCAAAATAAACTGTCAAAATACATAATGTTTTAAAACTTGACAGATTGTGAAGACAAATACACAAAGAGGCCAGTGAGTAAATGTTTTCAAAATTCTTCCTACCAACTGATAGATACAGCAGGCAAAAACAAAAAGAAAAATTAGCACAATATATAACGTTTGAGATATGCAACCAACTAGCTTGAGCTAATCTATCCAAAAATTTCAGAACACAAAAGCTTTTCAGACACACATGGAACATTACTGACAATAATATGATGAGCCTTATTGCAACTCTATAAATTATAAAAGATTAGTAATCATTAAATAAATTTACCCTAATACAATGTTGCTTTTATCTCCTATGTTAAGATTGTACGTGAAATCATATTAAAAAAAAATCCTAATCCAAAAAAAAAGGGACAGCTCACTTATTAGAAAAAAGTAAATTACCATACAACATACTATTAAGGCATCTTAAATTTTCATTGAATGATCATGGCATAATTACTCTATTGTTTGTGATTTGGGTAATTTAAATTTTTGCTACTATAAATACCACTGTGACAAAGCTCCTATTACATAAGTCTTTGTAAGAATCTAATTAATTTCTTAAGGGTATATTCCCAGTATTTTAACTGTTAGATCATGTTTGTGAATTTTTAGACCTAAAATTCCCTGTTGGTGTTGCACAAAAGTTTTACTAATCTTACTCTTAGCAGCAGGATATGAAGGTGTCTATCTTACAAAACTTTTGATAATACTATCAGGAAAAATTATAATCTTATTTTGATTGGCATATCTTTGATTACCAAATTATTCATGATGTTGAAAACAGTCCATAAATTTCTTGACCATTTCATTTATTCTTATCATTTTTTAACCTGTTCAATTATGTGCTTTGCTTCTTTTCTTTTTTTTTTTAAATTTATTTTAATTGGAGGCTATTTACAATATTCTGGTGTTTTTTGCCATACAGTCACATGAATCCACCATGGGTGTACATGTGTTCCCCATCCTGACCCTCCCTCCCACCTCCCTCCCCATCCCATCCCTCAGGGTCATCCCAGTGCACCAGCCCTAAGCACCCTATCTCATGCATTGAACCTGGACTGGCGATCTGTTTCACACATGATAATATACATGTTTCAATGCTATTCTCTCAAATCATTCCACCCTTGCCTTTTCCCATAGAGTCCAAAAGTCTCTTCTTTACATATGTGTCTCTTTTGCTGTCTCGCATATATGGTCATCATTACCATCTTTCTAAATTCCATATATATGCATTAATATACTGTATTGGTGTTTTTCTTTCTGACTTACTTGGCTCTGTATAATAGGCTCTACTTTCAACCACCTCATTAGATTGATTCAAATGCCTTCTTTTTAATAGCTGAGTAATATTCCACGGTGTGTATGTACCACCGCTTTCTTATCCATTCATCTGCTGATGGACATCTAGGTTGCTTCCATGTCCTGGCTATTGTAAACAGTGCTGCGATGAATATTGGGGTACATGTGTCTCTTTCCATTCTGGTTGCCTCAGTGTGTATGCCCAGCAGTGGGAATTGCTGGGTTGTATGGCAGTTCTATTTCCAGTTTTTTAAGGAATCTCCACACTGTTCTCCATAGCAGCTGTATTAGTTGGCCTACCAACAGTGGGCCCACCAACAGTGTAAGAGGGTTCCTTTTTCTCTGCACCCTCTCCAGCATTTATTGTTTGCAGATTTTTTGATAGCAGCCATTCTGACCAGCGTGAGATGATACCTCATTGTGGTTTTGATTTGCATTTCTCGGATAATGAGTGATGTTGAGCATCTTTTCATGTGTTTGTTAGCCATCTGTATGTCTTCTTTGGAGAAATGTCTGTTTAGTTCTTTGGTCCATTTTTTGATTGGGTCATTTATTTTTCTGGAATTGAGCTGCAGGAGTTGCTTGCATATTTTTGAGATTAATTAATTGTCAGTTGCTTCATTTGCTATTACTTTCTCCCATTCTGAAGGCTGTCTTTTCACTTTGCTTATAGTTTCCTTCATTGTGCAAATGCTTTTAAGTTTAATTAGGTCCCATTTGTTTATTTTTGCTTTTATTTCCATTACTCTGGGAGGTGGGTCATAGAGGATCCTGCTGTGATTTATGTCAGAGAGTGTTTTGCCTCTAAGAGTTGTATAGTTTCCTCTAGGAGTTTTATAGTTTCTGGTCTTATATTTAGATCTTTAAACCATTTTGAGTTTATTTTTGTGTATGGTGTTAGAAAGTGTTCTAGTTTCATTCTTTTACAAGTGGTTGACCAGTTTCCCCAGCACCACTTGTTAAAGAGATTGTCTTTTCTCCATTGTATATTCTTGCCTCCTTTGTCAAAGATAAGGTGTCCATAGCTGTGTGGATTTATCTCTGGGCTTTATATTTTGTTCCATTGGTCTATGTTTCTGTCTTTGTGTCAGTACCATGCTGTCTTGATGACTGTTGCCTTGTAGTATAGCCTGAAGTCAGGCAGGTTGATTCCTCCAGTTCCATTCTTCTTTCTCAAGATTGCTTTGGCTATTCGAGGTTTTTTGTACATCCTTACAAATTGTGAAATTATTTTTTCTAGTTCTCTGAAAAGTACCTTTGGTCGCTTGATAGGGATTGCACTGAATCTATAGATTGCTTTGGGTAGTATAGTCATTTTGACAATATTGATTCTTCCAATCCATGAACATGGTATATTTCTCCAACTATTTGTGTCCTTTTTGATTTCTTTCATCAGTGTTTTATAATTTTCTATACATAGATCTTTTTTTTCTTTAGGTAGATTTATTCCTAAGTATTCTATTCTTATCGTTGTAATGGTGAATGGAATTATTTCCTTAATTTCTCTTTCTGTTTTCTCATTGTTAGTGTATAGGAATGAAAGGGATTTCTGTGTGTTAATTTTATATCCTGTAACTTTACTATATTCATTGATTAGCTCTAGTAATTTTCTGGTAGAGTCTTTAGGGTTTTCTATGTAGAGGATCATGTCATCTGCAAACAGTGAGAGTTTTACTTCTTCTTTTCCAATCTGGAATCCTTTTATTTCTTTTTCTGCTCTGATTGCTGTGGCTAAAACTTCCAAAACTATGTTGAATAGTAGTCGTGAGAGTGGGCACTCTTGTCTTGTTCTCGACTTTAGGGGAAATGCTTTCAATTTTTTACCATTGAGGATAATGTTTGCTGTGGGTTTATCATATATGGCTTTTATTATGTTGAGGTATGTTCATTCTATGCCTGCTTTCTGGAGGGTTTTTATCATAAATGGATGTTGAATTTTGTCAAAGGCTTTCTCTGCATCTATTGAGATAATCATATGGCTTTTATTTTTCAATTTGTTAATGTGGTGTATTACATTGATTGATTTGTGGATATTAAAGAATCCTTGCATCCCTGGGATAAAGCCCACTTGGTCATGATGTATGATCTTTTTAATATGTTGTTGGATTCTGTTTGCTAGAATTTTGTTAAGGATTTTTGCATCTATGTTCATCAGTGATATTGGCCTGTAGTTTACTATTTTTGTCGCATCTTTGTCTGGTATTGGTATAGGGTGATGGTGGCCTCATAGAATGAGTTTGGAAGTTTACTTTCTGGAAGAATTTGAGAAGGATAGATGTTAGCTCTTCTCTAAATTTTTGGTAGAATTCAGCTGTGAAGTCATCTGGCCCTTGGCTTTTGTTTGTTGGAAGATTTCTGATTACAGTTTTGATTTCTGTGCTTGTGATAGGTCTGTTAAGATTTTCTATTTCTTCCTGGTTCAGTTTTGGAAAGTTACACTTTTCTAAGAATTTGTTCGTTTCTTCCAAATTGTCCATTTTATTGGTATATAGTTGCTGATAGTAGTCTCTTATGATCCTTTGTATTTCTGTGTTGTCTGTTGTGATTTTTCCATTTTCATTTCTAATTTTGTTGATTTGATTCTTCTCCCTTTTTTTCTTGTTGAGTTTGGCTAATGGTTTGTCTATTTTATTTATCTTCTCAAACAACCAGTTTTTAGCTTTGTTGATTTTGGCTATGGTCACCTTTGTTTCTTTTGCATATATTTCTGCCCTAATTTTTTATTTCTTTCCTTCTACTAACTCTGTGGTGCTTCATTTCTTCTCTTTCTAGTGGCTTTAGGTGTAGAATTAGGTTATTTATTTATTTGATTTCTCTCCTGTTTCTTGAGGTAGGCTTGTATTGCTATGAACCTTCCCCCTTAGCACTGCTTTTACTGAATCCCATAGGTTTTGGGTTATTTTGTTTTCATTTTCATTCATTTCTATGCATATTTTGATTTCTTTTTTGATTTCTTCTGTGATTTGTTGGTTATTCAGAAGCGTGTTATTTAGCCTCCATGTGTTTGTATTTTTAATAGTTTTTTTCCTGTAGTTGACATCTAATCTTACTGCATTGTGATCAGAAAAGATGCTTGAGATGATTTAAATTTTCTTGAATTTACCAAGGCTGGATTTATGGCCCAGGATGTGATCTATCCTGTAGAAGGTTCCATGTGCACTTGAGAAAAAGGTGAATTCATTGTTTTAGGGTGAAATGTCCTATAGATATCAATTAAGTCTAACTGGACCACTGTATCATTTAAAGTTTGTGTTTCCTTGCTAATTTTCCTTTTAGTTGATCTATCCATAGGTGTGAGTGGGGTATTAAAGTCTCCCACTGTTATTGTGTTGCTGTTAACTTCCCCTATCATACTTGTTAGCATTTGCCTTATATATTGTGGTGTTATGTTGGATGCATATATATTTATAATTGTTATATCTTCTTCTTGGATTGATGCTTTGATCATTATGTAGTGTCCTTCTTTGTCTCTTTTCACAGCCTCTATTTTAAAGTCTATGTTATCTGATATGAGTATTGCGACTCTTGCTTTCTTTTGGTCTCCATTTGCATGAAATATCTTTTTCCAACCCTTCACTTGCAGTCTGTATGTGTCCCTTGTTTTGAGGTGGGTCTCTTGTAGACAGCATATATAGGGGTCTTGTTTTTGCATCCATTCAGCCAGTCTTTGTCTTTTGGTTGGGGCATTCAACCCATTCACATTTAAGGTAATTATTGATAAGTATGATCACATTGCCATTTAGTTTGTTGTTTCGGGTTCGAGTTTATAAACCTTTTCTGTGTTTCTTATCTAGAGAAGATCCTTTAGCATTTGTTGAAGAGCTGGTTTGGTGGTGCTGAATTCTCTGAGCTTTTGCTTGTCTGTAAAGCTTTTGATTTCTCCTTCATATTTGAATGAGATCCTTGCTGGGTACAGTAATCTGGGTTTTAGGTTTTTCTCTTTCATAAAAATATGGAAGGCTTCAAAAATTTGTGGGTCATCCTTGCACAGGGGCCATGCTAATCTCCTCTGTATCGTTCCAATGTTAGTATATATGCTACTGAAGTGAGCATAGCTTTGCTGCTTTTCAAAAGTGGATTTACAGAACAATTTTTGTATTAGAAATTCAATCCCTTCTTGCCTGTTGAATATACTTAACCTAGCTAGTCATTAAGTTTTTTATCTTTTGATTTTGTTATTTTTAATGTAGTCAAAATCTTTTCTCTTGTGAGTACCATCTCTCTTCTTTTTTAATAAAAAAATCATGGAAAATTGTTATCTATCTTGAGACTCATTAACCAGTAACTTTTCCACATGTCTTATGGTTTCATTTTTCATATAAGCTCCTTAAATTATTATATAAAAATACACACATATATTTATGTCTCTATATATGTGTGTCTGTGTATATATTAATACTTATATTTTTATTTATTTAATTCAGGGTCATTTGTCCTATCCATTGACTTGTCTACTCATATTAAGATGAGTTAAGTTAGACCCATATTTTCCCCCCATCTTTATTGTAACATAATTGATAAATAAGACTTGTATTTTATGTGTACAACATTATTCTTTAAGGTTTTTTTTTATTGTGGACCATTTTTAAAGTCTTTATTGTATTTGTTACAATATTGTTTCTGTTTTATGTTTTAGTTTTTTGACCATGAGGCATGTGGGATCTTAGCTCCCAGACCAGGGATCGAACCTGCCTCCCCTGCATTGGAAGGCAAAGTCTTAACCATTGGACCTCCAGGAAAGTTCCCATGATGTTTTGATAAACATATATACTGTGAAATGATTACCACAATCAAGCTAATTAACATATATCACCTTGCATACTGCTACTGCTACTTCTAAGTCACTTCAGTCGTGTCCGACTCTGTGCGACCCCATAGACAGCAGCCCACCAGGCTCCACCGTCCCTGGGACTCTCCAGGCAAGAACACTGGAGTGGGTTTCCACTTCCTTCTCCAATGCATGAAAGTGAAAAGTGAAAGTGAAGTTGCTCAGTCACGTCCCACTCTTAGCGACCCCATGGACTGCAGCCTACCAGGCTCCTCCATCCATGGGATTTTCCAGGCAAGAGTACTGGAGTGGGGTGCCATTGCCTTCTCCGTCACCTTGCATAGTTACCTGTTTTTTGAGCTAACACTTAAGATACACTATCTTAGCAAATTCCAAGTACACAATAGAATATTATTAACTACAGTCATCATGATGTATATAATACTTCTCCAGGATTTATTCATACTGTTCATCAGGTTCTCAAGGCAAGAATGCTGAAGTGGCTTGCCATTCCCTTCTCCAGTGGACCACATTTTGTCAGACAAGAAGAAGGAGAAGGGGACGACAGAGGATGAGATGGTTGGATGGCATCACCGACTCAATGGACATGAGTCTGAGTAAGCTCCAGGAGATAGTGAAGGACAGGGAAGCCTGGCGTGCTTCAGTCCATGGGGTTGCAAAGTGTCAGACATGACCGAACAACCTGAACAACAGGATTTATTCATCCTGTATAACTGAAAGTTTGTAGTCTTTGACCAATACCTCCTCATTTCCCCCACTCCCCAGCTCTGGCAACCACCATTCTACTATTTGCTTCTGTGAATCTGACTTTTTTAGATTCCACATAATGAGATCATGCAGTAAGCTCATACAGTATTTGTCTTTCTTTGGATTATTTCACTTAGCATAATGTTCTCCAGGTTCATCCATTTGTTGCAATTAGCAAGATTTTTTTATTACACCTGAATAATCATACAGTGTGTATATGTATAATTTTCTTTATCCACTCATCTCACTGATGGACACTTAGGTTGTTGTCATATCTTGGTTATTATGACTAATGCTGCAATGAACATGGGAGGGCAAATATCTCTTCAGTGTATGATTAATCATCTCAAGTATTGCCTAATTTCACTTCTCTTTTTTATTCCCTTGGTTTTTCAGGAGTGTGTTGTTTACTTTTCACATAATTGTGAACTTCCTATCTTTTCTCCTGTTATTAACTTCTAGTTTCATACCACTGTGGTCAGACAAGATAACTTTTTGTTAGTTATCGTTCAAGTTTTCCTACCCAGCACTGTTTTCTGTAGCCGTTATTATTCATGAGTTTCTGCTCTGGTGAGCCATGACTCTTTTGTATTTCCTTGTGTGTGTCTTTATTCTTTCTTCATCTCTCTGGTGGACCCATGAAGAGCTGTTGGTTTTTCAGTTTGTTCAGCGTTTTAGTTGCTGTGAGGATGGAGGGGCATCCTCCAAGTTCCTTACGTGTGGAATCAGAAACTGGAAGTCTGTCTTAGATTGTTGACAATATAATGTGTCTCAGTGTCTCACTGAAGTTGTCTTGAGTTCAGCCTACTAGAGATTCTCTGAACATCATGGAACTGAATGTTCATTTCCTTCTCCAGATTTTGGAAAATGTTCCCCATTATTTCTTTAAATAAGCTTTCTGACCCTTTCTCATTCTCTGTTCCTTTTTTTGCTCCCTTAATGCATATACTGGTTATCCTGATGGTGGTCGATAAGTCATGTAAGTTTTTTCATTGTTTTTCACTCTTTTTAACCAACTGGATAATTTCAAATGACTTGTCTTGGAGTCACTGAGTTTTCTTCTGCATGTTCAAGTCTGCTTCAGGGAACAGTCATGTCTTGGGACCTATTACCAGGGGTGCCCATAGGCATGACTTTTGCCTAGCCCATTGGGTGGGTCCCTGGAGGGGCAAGAATGTCTCTGATTATGGAAGAGCAGCACTGAAGTTAGGTCATAAGACTGCTTCAGGAACTGCGGCAGTGTTCCTAGACTACGTCACTCCCATTATCGTGTCTTTGTAATTATTTGTTGCAAATATACTGACCACTTTTTGATTCTATGGTTTCTTCATCTAAATCAGATGTATTTATGAGGTTATATATCTATTTTCTGCCCCCTACAACTCATTCATTCTCTTATCTATTTTTATTCTACTTTGTATTCTGGAGACATTGCTTCATTGATACAATTTGTTCAGCTTTCTCTGTCATTTCATATTATAATACCTTTAAATGCAGCTTTTAGATTCCTCATTGCATTTGATTTTCCTCTCATTCCTTTCTTGTTTTAACAGGTTCTTTTGCATCTCTGCCCTTCATCATTAAATTTTCTCCCTAGGGTTCCCAGTTTTTTAATTAATAGTGATCATGTATTCTTACTTCTTTTTGAGGACACCTAGAATATCTTCTAAACTTTTCACCTCTTTTAGTGGGAACATATTATCAGAAAAATGTTGCTACTTTGAACCTTCAGGAAAATCTTACCTTTCTCTTATAATATAGAACAATTTTAATAGATACTATTTAGAAAAGTTAGGTATAGACCCTTTATCCAATGAGAAACGATTTACTCAGGCCTGGCATATGCACAAAGTAAGTGGAGTATTTTTAGTACTAATGCTGGACAGTTCCCTAAATGGAAACATTTACACAAGCACATCACATCGCACACCAGCACATGTTTATGTGTAGCTATTTTAATGGGACATTTGGGGAAGCTATATCAGTCCCAACTCATCTGCTACAATGTGACCCTGGGAATTCTTCACTGATAAATGTTTACTGCTGTTCCCTTTGTCAAGGTGAAATGGTGACTGACATATTACACAAATGGAAGTGCATATTTCACCATGTACCATTGCAATGAATGCTGAATAACTTTAGTATGATCTCAAATCCTTCACTAAATAATATTTTGTCATTGGGAGATGACATTATATAAAAAGTAGAAATACTGAAAACTCATCTACGAATAAAAGATTTGTGATTTAACTAATATTCAGTTTTCTGCAATCATTAAGGAAAATAACTAATTGTCAGAGTCTTTATTACTAAATTATTGTTTCCCTGGTGGCTCAGAGGGTAAAGCATCTGCCTGCAATGTGGGAGATTCTGGTTCAATCCCTGGGTCGGGAAGATCCCCTGGACGAGGAAATGGCAACCCACTCCAGTACTCTTGCCTGGAAAATCCCATGGACAGAGAAGCCTGGTAGGCTACAGTCCATGGGGTCACAAAGGGTCGGACATGACTGAGTGACTTCACTTCACTTTATTACTAAATTAGTGGGACCTACAAAAGTTTTTAGTTTATTTTTTACATCACAATTAATGTTCAGATATTCAGTGTTAGAAAATCATTCAAGTAGCCATAATATACAGTTGACCTGTGAACAAGGCAGGGGTTAGGGGTGCTGACCCTTCACAGAGTCAATAATTAGTATATAACTTTACAGTGAATCCTACATGTCCCTGCTTCTGTATCCACAGATTCAACCAACCACAGACCGTGTAGCACTGTCGTACATATTTATTGAAAAAAATCTGTGTATAAGTGGATCTGTGCAGTTCAAACCTGTGTTGTTTAAGGGTCAACTGTACATCTATTTTTATTTTAAAGGAAGGAAACACAATTCATACTGAAGTTTGGTCAGGCTCCTTGGTGAGGCTACCATTGACGAAGTCAGCTCAAATTGAGCTTGAGCCTCCTCTTCTCTGAATTCCTTGTATATTTAGTTATGAAATATTAATACATAAGTTGGGCTACTGATAAATAAGATCTTAGTCTGCATTTACATGCCTGTAACTCTTCTTGGCCTACATACCCCCAAAAAGAAGGAAAATTAAAAACCTCGAGAATATGGGCCATGCCTCTAATATTTACATTTAATGTGCTTCCTCATTGAGTCAAAGATGGATTTCACAAATATTTGATTATTGGCTTCTACTTTTGCATTAAAATGTGCAATTATACAAATAAAAGTAGTACAGGGGAAAATGTTATGTAAGTTGTGATAGAAAAACAGTGGAATTAAGGGTCTGGTTTTACTACTTTGTCATATGGTATGAAGTGATAAAATCTGCTTCAAAATGAAAGACTCCCATAAATCAATTCATTTATGGTATGCATTTGTATTAAAACTAAAATAAAGCACATTAAAGTTGGAATTAAAATACTTTGATTCAAGGCCCAGATTTCCCATTTAATAAAAGTGACTCTCCAAAATATCACATTCTTTATTTATCCTCTTGTCTTTATTCATCAGACCTTGACATTTAGAATATTACTTGTGGCCGATTTGATTGAAAACACAAACACAGATGTGAACACTTATATCATGCATTGGTACTTTCTGGTCAGCCAGATAATAAAGAATGCACTTATACTATTTTTAATATTATCACCAAAATAAAATATGATATACCTAATATATAAATATATACTATTTTTCTGCAGGTATTTCATAACTCCCTGAGAATATACCCATGTACTCAGTTTAATACACGGTGCTGTAGAGCAATTCTATTTAAAATGTGGCCACAGACCAGAGTTAGTCTACAAATTGTTTTTATTGTTCTTCCATAAAAGAAGTATATAAAGTGAAGGTAAGCATTTAATAACTTTTATAGCATTCTGATAACATCTTCTGAATGAAACAATAAAAATCCTTGGCTATTTTTGTATGGCTTTGTTTTCTTAAAAAATTACCATTTCTAGTTATTGATTTTTATGATTTTTTTTTTTTACTGAAGTATTGGTCCTTAAGGAACTGGAAATGAAAGCAAAACAAAACAGAAAAACCTGGTACTTGACCTCAGGTAGTTTCAGAATCATTGGTGTGTTTTATTGCTATTAATTTTATTATAATTTTAAAAGCTAAATTAATTTTTTCTTTCTTATATAGACCAATCTAGGACATTACCAAGCTTGCTTTTTAAACTCTCAGTTCCTCTATCACAATTCTTCTCTGATGAGTCTACTAAAAGCTAGTTATTAAACATTTCTATGCCTTCTTTCAGTGATTCTTACACTGAGCAAGTTATTCAAATAAACAGGATAGTAATTTGTCCATGGCTTCCATTAAATCAAACACAGACAAACATATCTGTACACACAGAAACATGCATATTCTTGGGATATTCATTCATAAAATTTCCAAGAACTATTCATGATCATGTAACTGTTTAACATTAAGATGTATTGGAAGTCATTAAATTCCTTTTTAGATAGCAGAATTATATTTCTCTTAACTATGAATAATGAATATTTTTAAAAACATTTCCTTAATTCATTGTAATTCCAAACATAAAATGTTATGACATAAAACCTTTTAAAAGACATAAAAATGAACATTTATCTTAAAACAACAACTAAGGAATCCTTTTATCTCTCTTCAAAACCATCAAACACCACCACCACCACTCCACTTTTAAAACAGTCACTCACTGAACTATCTTTGATCAATCTTAGCTAAAGACTCTATCCTTTCTGGTCAACATCACATTCTCAACAGTTAAAACATTTCATAAACTGAATACTGGTACTTAGTAACATTTTACAAAGCTGATAAAACCAAGAAGGGTTATTCAAAAGAACCTCACACTGACACACTCTCGTTTCTAAATGTCAGGGACTTTGAGCTCGGCTCATAAAATGAAGCTCATGCTTAGAGACAACATTGCCTTCTGAGATAAATCTCTTTTTAAGTCTCATGGTTGTGGGAGGTATAGTCTCAACCCTAGTAAATGACCTCCAAAAGTAGCAGCCATTTTAAGGTCATGTGTACATTCCTGTAAGCAGATGGCACGGAAGGGCTTAACAGGTGTCCAGCCATAGCTTTACACTTCTGCTGGTTCCACCCTAAAAAACATGTCCTCCAAACATCTGTCTCAAAAACACATGCGATGTATTAAGAGAAGATTTTCAGACCACAATCATGTCAATATTTCCAATCCTACCTTCTTTTGCAATAATCTCAGTACCTTTTCAATACATACAGTCTAGTGGGAAAAGAGATATGCTATTCTGAGTTATATAATCATAAAAAGATTAGAAAATACTTGGAAATATTTGCCTTGCTTGAATCTAGAAATGAAGCTGTTTGTGTGTGCTTCTGAAGGTTTTAAACTAACAGTCAAAGATTACTTTTTTCTGAAGAATCTTTCTTAAATTAAATTTTAAATGAAAGGTCAGCATCTTGTGAAATTTACACATTGCAAATATTTTGAAATAAAATGATATTACTGATTTGGGGAGAGAGTTCATCACTGCTTTTATGTATATGTGAGAGAGAGTGAGCATGTGGTTGTGTGTGTGTGTGTGTGTGTGTGTGTGTGTGTGTGTGTGTGTATTTGGAGTATCAATCTCCCATAATAAGGAAAGCAGTAGAGACAATTAAAGATGGGTCAACTTTTTGGAGGTAGCCATATTGCAACTTAAGGTGAATACTTAAATCAGGGAAACAGGGTGAGCCAGTATATGTTCAGTGGCTGGTTCTAGACTGAGTGTAAGGAGGTTATGATGGGGAATAGGAGCTCTGTATTGGTGTAGGTAACTTCTAGCTCAGGGAGTGGTTGAGAGAACATTACTTTTGTGACTGTACCATGAAGCATCTGACTCAGAGGAGGACACGGCTTAGTAATGTTCAGCATGACCATACAGTGGAGTGCTGGATTGGGTCAGCAGACAAACTAGTGTTCAAGTACACAGTCACTATTTATGAGTCTCTCCTTGCTTTACATTGCTTTGGTGCTTTTAGTAATAATTCGTTGAGTGCCCCCTTTATGCACAACACTCTTTCCGGGTGCTAGTGCTGTGAGGACACTGGTTAAAAGATGTGGCCTTCAAAACCCTTATGACCTAGTTACAGAGCTGAGATGTCCAACAGCTCCAGGCGACCAACTCTGATAGGAAATGGTGCATGCAATGCACTCAGGGCTCTTCTTCTAGAGGGTCAGTTGCTTTAAGAGATAGTCCATATGTGGCATAATATTTCCTTATCGAATATTTCATTTGATTCTATTTAAGAATTCTTACAATTATCCTATTACATTCCAGAAAGCAATGCTTTTTAAAATATATTTCTAACAGTCAGGCCTATCCAACACTGCTCAGTAGAACTCAGGGATGATGGACATGTTCCATATTTTGTGCAATATAGTAACCACTAGTCACATATGGCAATTGAACACTGGGAATGTACCTAGTGTGAATGAGGAACTAAATGTGTAATATTTAATTTAAACTCTTTTAACCTTAAATTCAACTACTCACCCTTTCTAAATGTATTATGCTCCAAAACTAATTACAAAATTAGAAAAGTGAACCACTTGTAGCACACCACTTGTTGCATGCAGCACACTTTTTATATTCTGTTTAGTAGTTGGCCTAATTGGTTCTGGAAACCATAATATGGCATTCTAATGAACTAAGAAGATCTAACATAAGTCTTAACACACAACAGTGGTATCAGTTTTTATACGTAAAGAGAATACTACTAAGAAGAAAATTTTATAGAAGTTTTAAAAGAACTATTGATCAAATATAATTTCAGCAGAGCCCTTAAGGAGATTCAATTCAGGAAAATCATAATGAAACAGCTGGTTTTATATTTTATAAAATATCCATAAAATGAGGAAAACAAGTAGCTCAGTTTCATTAGTATTGACTTTTAATTTTTCAACTAAATAATTCAATTTGAAATTAAGCAGCTAAAATATAGTTATGTATATCAGAAGGGATAGTTTCAGTATTATACAAAATAAGGGTTTTTTTTAATGAGAATAAACACATTTTCTCCCATCATTCAAATGTTTTCTTACTTCTAACAACAAGTAAAAAACCCATATATAAACTGAACTGGAAGAACCTCTATTTAAATATTTTTGAAACAAACATAAGGAATTAATACTAAAATGAAAATGAGTCTCAAGGCTTACAACAATTTTATTAAACAAGCAGTTCTGTGGCCTTCTAAAGTGAAATCTCTTTTTAATCATTCTGTGTTTAATTAAGAAGTAAATAACCATATTCTAAAGAAGCCTGCCTCTCCCAGCCAACTTTTCCTCTTCAAAAGAAATGCCACAAAGCATCCTAGTAATTCTCCATTTGATCAATCAGGTTGTGAAACTTCCTTTGTGTGGAGCATTGTCATTCTTAGTGCAGTTAAATTAGGTTTTATGGTTTAAAATTGCCCTATTAACTTGGTGCTTCCTGCGTTTTCATTAACTCAAAACATATTTGATATCATGATAAGCTCCCTGAAATGAAACTTCCCTTCTGGAATAAGTCATTCTATTATAGCGGATGCTTACCACGGAACTTGGTTTTGAACATTACATTGCTTTAATATGCTTCCCTATGAATTGATGCTTTGGATGAGGCTATATAATACTAGCATTTATAACCTTATGCTGTGTTTTAGGCCAAGTCATTTCCCCTCTGCCCTACTGTAAAATTGTGAGGCAAACAATTTTTGAATCCCAAATTATATTCCTTTCCAGGAAGAACGTCTGCCAAGTACTTAAGATAAATCCTTAGAAATTACCCTGCTCCCATACTAGGGGAGTGCTCTAAACTTGGGAGATCTATCATCATCACCTAGGAGAACTTAAAAATAAAACAGAGCCCTGGCCCATGACAGACCAACTAAATCAGAACCTCTAGCAGAGAGGCTCAGGCATGAGAAATTTTAAAGTTTGGTAGGTGGCTCTCGGTAGGGGCCTCTTGATGAAAGTGAAAGAGGAGACTGAAAAAGCTGGCTTAAAACTCAACATTCAGAAAACTAAGATCATGGCATCTGGTCCCATCACTTCATGGCATATAGATGGGGAAACAGTGGAAACAATGACAGACTATTTTTGGGGGGGCTCCAAAATCACTGCAGATGGTGACTGCAGCCATGAAATAAAGACGCTTGCTCCTTGGAAGAAAAGCTATGACCAACCTAGACAGCATATTAAAAAGCAGAGACATTACTTTGCCAACAAAGGTCCGTCTAGTGAAAGCTATGGTTTTTCCAGTAGTCATGTATGGATGTGAGAGTTGTACTATAAAGAAAGCTGAGCACTGAAGAATTGATGCTTATGAACTGTGGTGTTGGAGAAGACTCTTGAGAGTCCCTTGGACTGCAAGGAGATCTAACCAGTTCATCCTAAAGGAAATCAGTCCTGAATACTCATTGGAAGGACTGATGCTGAAGCTGAAACTCCAATACTTTGGCCACCTGATGTGAAGAACTGACTTATTTGAAAAGATGCTGATGCTGGGAAACAAAGGCAAGAGGAGAAGGGGATGACAGAGGATGAGATGGTTGGATGGCACCACCGATTCAATGGACATGAGTTTGAGTAATCTCTGGGAGTTGGTAATGGACAGGGAAGCCTGGCGTGCTGCAGTCCATGGAGTTGCAAAGAGTCGGACACGACTGAGTGACTGAACCAAATTGAGGTGGCTATAAGGGGCTTTCCTGGTGGCTCAGGTGATCATAAAGTGCAACAGAGGTTGGGCAGTATTGCCCTAGCACAAGAGATCTCATATGTTAGCAGAGGGCTTGCTCGAACAGAATTAAAAGTTTCAGATTCTGCATGTCCTTAGAATGAGCATCTCTAACAAGTTCCCAGGTGGTGGTGATGCTGTTGGTCCAGGGATCACACTTTAAGAACCACTGCTCCAGGGCTCTGAGATTGAGTCAGTGGCTTTGGATTCTCGTTGGAAATATGCAAATGGGCACTGGCCATCCTTGTCATTGAATATGATACCATTCTTCTTCCTCTTGCCAAGAAGGCAATGGCAACCCACTCCAGTACTCTTGCCAGGAAAATCCCATGGGTGGAGGAGCCTGGTGGGCTGCAGTCCATGGGATTGCTAAGAGTCGGACATGACTGAGCAACTTCACTTTCACTTTTCACTTTGATGCATTGGAGAAGGAAATGGCAACCCACTCCAGCGTTCTTGCCTGGAGAATCCTAGGGATGGCGGAGCCTGGTGGGCTGCCGTCTATGGGGTCACACAGAGTCGGTCACGACTGAAGCGACTTAGCAGCAGCAGCAGCTTCTTCTTCTTGTAGTAATTTATCAAACAGAAGGATGAGGAGGGCGGGCTGAGGGAGTGGGAAGACTCAGAGTGATCCTACTGGTGCCCTGGTGACTCCTTGGGTAGTTACTATAGTCAGAATTGGACGTAAATATGGTGGACCATTTTCTGGGTCCCTCAGAACAGCTCTCGCAAGTCAGCATATTACCAAGGACCTCAACCACACTGGAAAAAGTCACATAGTTTCTCCCTTTCTTTTTTTTTTCATTTATTTTTATTGGTTGGAGGCTAATTACTTTACAGTATTGTAGTGGTTTTTGTCATACATTGACATGAATCAGCCAAGTTTCTCCCTTTCTTAAAAGAAGAACTTTTCCAGGTGGGAGACCTCGTTCCTTTATTCAACAAATTGGACTCCTACTATGTGCCAAATTATATAAAATAGAGTGGAAAAGAGGCAAGATCCTTGATTTTACTGAATTTATATTATATTTACAGTACAAGGACAAAAAGCAACCAACACAAATAAGAAACTTCTAGTTGGTGAAAAATACTCTGGAGAATAGAAGTCAGGTATGGATGTAGAGAGTACCTGGCTGGGGGTGTTGCTGAGATAACCGAGGGAAGGTGGTAGAGAAGGTCTCAAAGCAGTGTGACATATGACTTGAGGTTTGGATATCGAAGAACCATATGCGAATATTAGAGGCCAGAGCTTTCCAGAATCTAGATAGATGGAACTGATGAACCTATCTGCAGGGCAGGAATAAATATGCATACATGGAGGATTGACTTGTGGACACAAGTCACACACTCTCTCTCACACGGGAGAAAGAGAAGGTGGGACGAACTGAGAGTAGCAATGACATGGTAAAAATGGACATATTTACCACGTGTAAAATAGATAGCTAGTGGGGAGGTGCTGTATAGCGCAGGGAGCTCAGCTGGGTATGCTGTGGTGACCTAGAGGGGTGGGATGGGGGGTTGTAGGGGGACTAAAGGAGGAGGGGATATACGTATACTTATAGCTGATTCACTTCCCTGATGGCTCAGATGGTAAAGAATCTGCCTACAACATGGGAGACCTGGGTTCGATCCCTGGGATGGGAAGATCCCATGGAGCAGGGAATGGCAACCCACTCCAGTATTCTTGCCTGGAGAATCCCCATGGACAGAGGAGCCTGGCAGGCTACAGTCCATGGGGTCACAAAGAGTTGGACAGGACTGAGCGACTAAGCACAGCAAGCCGATTCACTCTGCTGTACAGCAGAAATTAGCACAATATTGTAGAGCAATTATCCTCCAATTCAATTTAAAATGCTACACTAATAAAAAAATTCACTTCCTTGTGAGTTATGTATCTATAAATTAACTTTGATTCATATCTAAGGTGGAGAGCATTTTTGGTTCCCTAATAAAAATTCACACTTTAAAAATGGTTATATAAGAATTTCAAGTATCATTATCAAAAGCTACACTAGAGGTTTCACGAATTGAAAAAAGACATGCTCAAAATAATTATTCATTGATGAAATAAGTGGTGTTCAAGATGTTCAGATAGCTAGGGAGATTTTATGGGCCTTACCATGAATAAGGCACAAGTCCTTGGCAATACCAGGAGACTAATACCTTCAGATAAGTGCACTAAGTCTAGATCTAAACTCTCTTTGGTCTGCCCTCTACTCTATTTCATGGAAGATTATGTCCTCTGATCTAAATGGACAGTGGGCTGATTGTCCTCATGATGAATGTCTCTTGTTTATCATGGTGACTAGAAGTTCCTACAGATTGAGAGTTAAGACTTAAAGGCCTAAGCTCAGCAGCAGTTTTTGTGCTTATTTGCAACTAAGTGTTGGTACATTTGACAGAATTTGGTTAATCTGGTAGGTTTCCATGGATTGAACCTGTGTCTCCTGCATTGCAGGCGGATTCTTTACCATCTAAGCCACGAGGGAAGATCCCATGGATCTACCACCTGTCTCTAAATGTAGGATTTTAACAAAGTTGGCTCTACGAACCTGAAAATTGCTGAATGGACACATTGGTCTGGTTAGTTGTTCTAACTGAAATTTAAAGCATCTACTTGGGGAAACAACAGACTGAGGTAAGTATGTTTATAGACTGTTTTTGGAACAGTATTAAAATTTTGATGATTTATTTATACTCTTTAAAAATAATGCCTTCTTTCATTTTCAAGTACAGTTTTAAATTTCACCAATACATTGGGTGAATTTGCTCCAATTCCACAAAAATGGAAAATGAATGCAAGAAAAAAAAAAAGCATGACCTGAACATACCATTCATAACACACAGATGAAGTACACTAAAAATAAAGCTGCTCCTTTGTCAAATTTATAATTATACTTTTAAAAGCAGAATGTTAATCAATACTACTTCTGTTTTTCAGTCATTTAAACACAGGTACAAACAAACATAAGCTTTCTTCTCCCCTGCTGGTAGTTAATCCACAGACTAGCAAGGGTAATTTCAACAGGACACAGCAGGTCCTCTTGGAGCAATAGCTACATATTATATGTATTTTAATGAGGACAGGATCTCATGCGATGGAAAAAAGATATAACTGTTCTGGTACATAGCCTCCAACCCTGCGCTCCTCCCAGCCCCATGTTTTTTAATGAAGGGTTTTGTGGAAATGTTTAGAAAGCATTTTAATTCCAACATTACATTTATTCACTCACTCCCCAACTATGTATTGAGTGCCTCCTGAAAGAATCAGTGGATCACTTTTGATCATGATGATTACTGTAAATACAATAAGCAAAAAGTGTATTAAGTATAATAATATAATAAGTGTAATTGTGATACTGATTGAGAATAAAAATACTCACAAAATATTAAGTCTTTTATGACTGCAACAGTAATTGCTCATGGTTATCACATTGCCTGGTGGCTCAGATGGTAAAGCATCTGCCTGCAATGCAGGAGACCCAAGTTCGAACCCTGGATTGGGAAGATCCCCTGGAGAAGAAAATGTCAACCCACTCCAGTATTCTTGCCTGGAATATCTCATGGACAGAGGAGCCTGGCAGGCTACAGTCCACGGGGTCACAGAGTCTTACATGACTGAGCAACTAAACAGCAGCAGCAACAACAATCATATTGCCAACTACATGTTAACAATCACATTACCAATTACAATGGACCGTATACTCATAGATTAATCATGGGAGTAGCTAGCTGAAAGGAAGGAAAGTAATTTAAAAAAAGAGAATCACCAAGATGAGTTGTCTGAAAGGAAGTTGAATTGAAGGAAGAAGTAGATGATCTCTTGTTAATCTTCTCAGCCTCTTATGGTTGTGTGCGTTGTGGCTCAAACTAATACTGCTAAAATACAATGCAATATAATGAAGAAAATCAGAAATTGGAGTGGCTTATAAGATCCTGCATAAGAGAAAGCTATCTTCCATTTCACTTCTCAGAGTCAGTGCCTCTGGATGGATAACACTGTTGTAATTTCTCAGTGAAGGAGGCAATGTGCTTGTGAATGTGCACATGCATATACATTCATGTCTGAACACATGCATAATGAAACACGATGAATACATGTGGAATGAAATAATATGCCAAAAATTGAATTCAAGGTCTTTTGCTGTTTTTCCTGTGTTATTGCATTTACAGAAACCATATTGGTTTTTAATGACATCAGCTCTTTTATTTTTCCCATTATACATGAGAAGTAGTGTTGATCATGGGTAAAAATGACTGAGTATAGAATCACCAACCTGGAATTATTTAGAGAACACCAGCTGAGTCTCTTAATTTCTCATATAAAGACAGAATAACATGTCCAAATTTACACATTTAGTGACAGAGCCAGGAAGATACACCTCTGCCTGCTCTACAAGAAGATAATTTATGAGTGGCTCCCACCCTCTGGGTGTTTCCATTCTGCCTAAATCTCAGCTTCCTGGTATTGTCATGTTTGCCCTTCTTCCTTCTCAAAACATCCTCTTAGCGCCTCAGACCTTATACTCAAATGGTTGAACTAGTTTAAAGTGCTAATCCTTCCAGGAATATTTCTATGTTAACATGAATCAAAATTTAAACCAAAAAAAAAAAAAAAACTCTAAACATGGGATTTCAGGAATAAGTGAGGATGAAAGACAACTCGAGCATGATTTCTATAACTAAAGATCTGTTCAATGCTTTGCCAAAATTAAATTCCACTGGTAGGAAATGTGTTTCTAATGAACAGAAAAGCCTGCTAACACTGTCAGTTTTGTGGGAGGGAGTTCCTGAAGCGTAAGATAACTTGATAGTTTCATGAGATTAAAAATGTTTGGAATCAATGCTTCAAAAAAAAAAAAAAACTTGTTCAATACATGCCTTGAATTTTGACACATTAATATACTATCCATTCAGCACACCTATATACAGTATTAACTATGTGTTAGATCATGACCTAGGATCTCAAGTATTGAATAAGATAAGGACCATAATCTCTTGGAAATTAGAAGGGAGTTGTGGGGAGGGAGAGATGTAATAATAAGGAAACAAATAAATAAACAAGTGATTTCAGATGTAGCTAACCAAAATGAAATAAACAGAATTGGGAGCTATGATAGGGATTGACTTTGGGCTACTTTGGGCTGGGTGGTCAGAAGACTTCTTTGGAGTGATGATATCTGAGCTTAGACCTGAGGGATGAGAAGGCAGAACTCAAGAAGCAGAGAAAGAGGTTTGTGGCATTTGAAGGAGCAACAAGAGCCAAAATTCTAGTAGAGCTTGGTATGTGACCAGAAAGGGATGTGACAGGAGATGAGATCAGAGAAGGAAGGAGGGGGTCCTGTTGGTGTAGCAACTAGTCTGTACTTGATTCCAGGAAATAATTGCACAGTTTTAAGTATGAAAGTGGTTCAACCCAATTAACTTTTCAGAAGTGGCTTTCACTGCTGTGTGGAGAATGGATTATAGAGAAGAGTGAGGAAGCTTGGAATAAGATGGTGATGGAAGAGTTATGGACAGGTACAGGGCCAAAATTGAGACACAACCAATAGGACCTGATGGATTAGGTGTCAGAGGTGAGAAAAAAGGAAAAACCAAGAATGGCACCAAGGTTCTTGATTTTAAAAATACTCTATCTAAATGTTGGTTTGATTTTATTAGATAAAGATGATGTGTAAATATAACTTTAAAAGTTAAATAAAATAATTTTATAAAACAAGTGATGTAACCACTGCTAAAAAGTCACAACACCATATAATATTTTTCATCATTTTGTTTTACCCAAGTTCTAACAATTTACATATATTGTTGAGTTTAGCTACAAACAAGATATGTGATTAAACTGTAAGGATTCAAGACAATTTTTAGAAAGGATAATGGCATTAAGCACATATTTTATAGGCTGTAATAAGAGCCATGAATGTTTGAGACTTAGGCTTTAAATAAGGGGAATTAAAGAGACATTAAAAGGAAATAATCCTTTACAGAAACAGGGAAAGGGATGAAATGTTTTCTGAATAGCACTAAGTATATTGCTGTAATTCATGGTGAATCCTCGTGGTGACTTTCCCAAAGAAATCATATAAATTCAGCAAAACATTAAAGAGCAACTTTATTTCCTTTAAAGAAACAGAAAGTCACCAAATATATGTCAGTGATAAAATGTTTATGCTGATTAGCTTCTCCTTTAGCCTCATGAGCTAAATACCCAAGAATAATATGAGACAGAAGGAAATTCATCAAGGAGTATTAGGCTTATAAATGTTCATTCAATGGCTAACAGATACAATCATTCTCCCTAAAGTCACTAACTATCTGTCTTTTTATAATCAGAAAACTCTGCATAATATTATTTTGCTCTTAAATACTGAGTTTCATTTGAGAAGCTCGAACACTTAATAGTAAGTTTTTTCTGAGATTCCTATTACGAGCTGGATTGCCAGCCCCCACTCTCCAAGAACACCTTGAGCTATAAAAAGAATCTCAAGAAGAAAGATGGAAAATAAATGAAAGGATTTTTTTCAATAGTTTGCTGAAAGCCTAGACAAATTAGAAGAATCACTTATCTGATGTCAAATGCAAACTCTATTACTCTGGAGGAAATAAGTTGTTTCAATCTATTGGGGGAAAAAAAAAGTTGTTTCACTTCAAACTATTGCCAAAAAGATACCCAAGAAATTTAATTTTTCCAAAGTTACCAATCACCCAGAACAAGATTATCCTTTTCTTCACTTTTTCCAGTGTACCTTGCAATAAAAAGTATGACTCTAAACCTAGCATAAAGCTGGTTAAAAGGAAGTCAAGTTTAATAGACAACAGTATCATGTATAGATTACTTAGTTGAATGAGTTCAGGGTTCATAACTGGGCTGTTTGCCCACTGCCTAAAGAGAAGATTGCCCTCCGTTCATTCTTCTGACAGTTAACAAAATAACTTCTAACAGTTATTTTTGGGGAATGTTACTGAGTAACCTGCCATCATGAAATTTTACTTCAGTAATTTTCCATAAGTTTTAATAAAAAGAAAACTTTAAGGTGGATTAAGCCACATGTGAATATAATTTCTTCAAAACCAACACTCACATACACACAACAGAACATTTTTCCTTTGTATTTAACACTAGAAAGATATATCCATGTGGATTAAAATTCATGTGAATAGAATTCCTCAAAAAACAAAGCATAACATTTGATGTTTCAGATTCACTGCTTTAAGCATGTGCATAAATAATAAGACTAATAATGCACCAATAAAAAGTTACAATAAACACATCTTGAATTGATAGATTATTAAATGAAGTTACCTAAATTATTATTGTTTCTCTTCCTTTGCATAAACATAGTTAATTATGGCAAGTTATTAATGAAAATGGAAAGACTGGCTTATTGTTTTACATTTATTCAGTGATTCAAAGCATCAACACACCAAGCATGAATGTATCAGGGATTTCTGATAAAGATCTTGGCTTGACCATTTAAGAATTGATGTCTAAAAAAACTACAAAAGCTTCAATTTCAATTTCAAGGAGATAAGATTAGAGTAGGATTAAGGTTGCTTCATGACCCTGATGAAAACTGCTGTATTTTCTACATTCTCTATTTTCTCCTATAGAATGTATCACCTTCTAACATACTAGGGCACTTATTTTTTATTATATGTGTTATTCATAGTCTATGGTCCCTCACTAGAATATCACATCCACATAAACAGGAATCTGGAACTACTCTGTTCCCTAATGTAGCCCAGGTGCCTAGACGAGTGTCTGGCACATAGTAGGCACTCAATAAATATTTGTGGCAACAATGAATGTTCTTTAGTTCTGAATAAATTCAAAGCCATTTATCTCTTGGAATAATTTGTACATACACATGCATACACACATACAGAATTTAAATCCTATTTACTTCTCATGCCTTTATTATCTGTTGGTAATCAATCAGTGCATGATTATAGACTTAAAATAATGCAGAGCAACACATATAGGGCAAATACTAAATATTTGTTATAAATGAGGATACCATTAAAAATTGATATCAATGATTTTAACAATAGTACCTTCTGATTAAACACACTTTCCAAACAGAGTATAGTAGCCAATGTGACCATGGCATAGATTGTATTATAAAATGTAAAGATGCTGTCTTTGTTAGACAATTGCAGCAAAATGTAGAAATAGAATTAAATGTGATAGCCAAAAAGATTAAGTAAGATTCACAACAAGCATAATACAGCCTTTGAGCATATGGAATAAAACCTGATTTCCTTATCCCAGCTCCAAATGTCACAAACACCTAAGCAAGGTCTTAATGTTAAAGTAATGTGTGCATTCTTAAGTTCCATCTGTCTAGTATTCTCAAGAGCCTCTTTAGTGCTAAAGTTGTCTACAGTTTTTGAGCACCCCATAATCCCTCATATACTTTTTTTCTTCTTTAATTAATGACTGATTTTATACACGGTAAGTGGAAAAACTTTTACCCTACGATGGCGGAGTAAAAGGACGTGCACTTATCTTCTCCAGCGAGAACACCAAAATTGCAACTAGCTGCTGGACAGCCATCAACAGGAGGATGTTGGAACCCATCAAAAAAAGATACCCACCTTCCAAGGACAAAGGAGAAGTCGCAACAAGAGGGGTGCAATCGCGTTTAAAATCAAACTCATACCCGCCAGAGACACTTGGAGGGCACAAACAAAACCTTGTGCATGGTAAGACCCAGGGAAAGGAGCACTGACCCCACAAGAGACTGAGCCCGACCCGCCTGTGTGTCAGAGGGTCTCCTGTGGAGGCATGGGTCAGCAGTGGCCTGCCGCAGGAATAGGAACTCTGGCAGCAGCAGTCCGGGGAGGCGCAGCGTGTGGCATAAGTCCTCTTGAAGGAGGTCACCATTTAGCTGCACCATAGAGCACCCGGGTGGATGACTCACAACCTGGAGAACAATTACACCAGGGAAGTTCTCGCACTGCTGTGGGAGTTCTAGGCCCTACAAGAGATTTCCCAGCCTGGGGATCTGACAAAGGGACTGGGAATCTCTAGGGAATCTGACTTTGAAGGCCAGTGGGATTTGATTACAGAACTTAAACAGGACTGGGGTAAACAGAGACACTTGGAGGGCACAAACAAAACCTTGTGTGCACCAGGACCCAGGAGAAAGGAGCAGTGACCCCACAGGAGACTGAGCCAGACTTGCCTGTGAGTGTCCAGGAGTCTCTGGAGGTGTGGATCGACAGTGGCCTGCCGTGGGGTCAAGGACACCGGCAGCAGCAGTCCTGGGAGGTGTGGGGTGTTGACATAAGTCTTCCAAAGGAGGTCGCATTACACCTACCATAGAGACTAAAGCCATTCCATAGAGACTACAAATCCCAGGACTGGGCCACCTCAGGCCAAACTACAGGGAGGGAGCCCAACCCAACCCATTAGCAGAAAATTGCTTTAAAGATTTACTGAGCATGGCCTTGCCCACCAGGGTAAGACCCAGTTCTCCCCACAGCCAGTCCCTCCCATCAGGAAGCTTCCACAAGCCTCTTATTCTCATCCATCAGACCACAGACAGAATGAAAACCACAATCACAGAAAACGGTGGCTCAGAGGTTAAAGCGTCTGCCTGCAATACGGCAGACCTGGGTTCGATCCTGGGTTGGGAGGATCCCCTGGAGAAGGAAATGGCAACCCACTCCAGTATTCTTGCCTGGAGAATCCCATGGACGGAGGAGCCTGGTGGGCTACAGTTCACGGGGTCGCAAAGAGTCAGACACAACTGAGCGACTTAACTTTGACTTTTCACTTTCAAGCAAAAACTGATCACATGGAAAAACTTTCTCTAATCAGTATTAAAACAAGAATACATAACTAAAACAACCTTCCAAGTTAAAATTCTTAGCAATAAAAATATCTACATTGTTGCAAAATATGTTGGCTGTCACTTAAGATGGGTTGAGGAACTTTAATGGACTTGGAAATGATATAGAATTCAGCATCTGGACATGATACCAGGTATCTTGGTGTGTATGCCCTTCCAGATCCACTCTCCATGCTCTGAGGACTGAGTTACTGTCAACACCATCTACAATCTCCTAGATCCCATGATCCCCTATGACCTCCTATCCCTCCAGGTCCAGGTTGGGTATGGCCCCTGAGAATGTACTCCAGCCACAAGAAAACCTCCTATTTGGAGCTCTCTCCATAAAACCATGCTAACTTTTTCCCTTTACTTGTTATACCCTGTGTGTGTGTGCTAAGTTGCTTTAGTCATATCTGACTCTTTGCCACCCCAAGGACTATAGCCTGCCAGGCTCTTCTGTTCATGTATTTCCCCAGGCAAGAATATTGGAGTGGGTTGCTGTGCCCTCATCCAGGAGATTTTCCTAACCCAGGGATCGAACCCTTGTCTCTTATGTCTGCTGCATTGGCAGGTGAGTTCTTTACCACTAGTGCCACCTGGAAAGCCCTAGGGATAGTAGTGACTCCCTATTAGTACTAACCCCAGGGTACAATACTTTCCTTACTGTTAGTACCCATTTTCTACTTCTTTGGAAACAGTCTGTCTCTTCATCTTACCTGGATGCCATCCTTCCTTTAGGAAGGATGCAGGAATGCCATCCTTCCTGCTAAACCTCTGATTAGACACATTGACTTTTTCACACTGATGTCCTGCCTTGACATCCAGATTTTACAACTCTGTAAACAGCACGAAGCTCAAACAAAGACTGATGGATCATCTGGGTTTTTCCAATTCATTCATTCCTCCACATCCTATTTGTTAGCCATGCTAATAGATGTGTGGCTTCTATTAGCATGTGGCTCAGTGGTAAAGAATCTGCCTGTCAAGGCAGGAGATGTGGGTTTGATCCCTGGGTCAGGATGATCCCCTGGAGAACGAAATGGCAATCCACTGCAGTATTCTTGCCTGGAGAATCCCATGGACAGAAGAGCCTGGCAGGCTACAGTCCATGGGTTCTCAAAAAGAGTTGGACATGACTTAGTGACTAAACAACAATAGGTACGTAATCATATCTCCTTGTGGTTATAATTTACATTTCCTTGATGACTAATCATACTGAATATCTTTCAATGTTCTTATTATCCATTCTTATACTAACATCTTCATTGGGGAAGTATCTGTTATTATGAAAATAATTTCATTGAAAGTTCACTGCAATTATTTGCAAAATGGCTGAACTCTCAAGTATACAGCATGCTTATCAACAAATTTTAGCTTTGATGAACTGATTACTTGATTGAGTTGAAATCTAGCAGCATTGATAGTATCATGCATTTATTATATATTTTAATACAGGAACCTACCATTGAGTTTACAGGCATGTTTTAATTTTTATTTTTAAAGAAACAAAGGCAGTCTGACTAGCACAATCTAGCAATACCCTCATATTGAACTATTTTCATTCTTTTAATTTAAAATTATAATCAAGATTAGAACATCTTATTCTCCCTAAGACACATGTAATCTGAAATTGGCACAGCAAGAGTTTGCCACAAATGCGAGAGGAGATAGAGACGGCTCATTTGCTTTTAAAATGGATACGATGAATATAGCACATGTAGGGAAAAATTAACTAACTGGAACAAAATGTTTTTCACAACCATTCCTCTCAGCTGGAAACCCTACTATCACTTTTTTTTAAGATAATAAGAAAGCCCATAAACTCAAAATGCCTCTATTTTTAATCACTTAAATCCTATTTTAATTCTGAATTTGACAAAGTAGAACAGCTACTCAGGATCTTTCATAGTCACATATATTCTTCAAAAGGACAATCTTTTTTTTTTTTTTGGCTAATCCTATGATGGAAAGACCCCTGATTTAGTATGTTTTTAATAACAATAAACACTATCGCATTTTGAATATAAGATATATGCCTGTGTATGAACAACCAATGCAAATCATGAATGCATCAAATGACACTCAATCTATTGCACTAGAAAATTATAAGGTGGGAAGGGTAATGGGAGCTACTTTCCTTCCTAGATACCATGATTTTGATTTTGGTATGATTTCTTCACTCTTTCTCAAGTTATACACCTCAAACTCATTGAGTGCTCTCAGCACCCTCATCCAATCGGGAACATTTTCCTCAAGGATAGCTTTCAGTTATTGCTCTTATGATTCCCCTCTATTGCCAATTACCTCTGTTCTTACTCACAGCTTCTCTGCCTGCCAATCCCCAAAGCTTCCTAAAGAGTCTCTTGACCTCACTTGTTCCCCACTGCTCATCAGAACTCTGCATTGTTGCCAGAGTTGCCTTTCCAATCACTCATATCCACCCGTCAAGCATTTACTACTCCTTATTGCCCATCATAAAAAGTTCCAGCTCCTTGAGAAACAATAAAAGGCCTTTTCAAATCTCACTATCCACCTATTCTATCTTCCACATCTTCCTTGATTACCCCTCATTTCAAGCATATTCCAAAATTCCAACAGACATTATTAAAGGTTTTTTTTTTTTTTTTCCATTTATTTTTATTAGTTGGAGGCTAATTACTTTACAGTATTGTAGTGGTTTTTGCCATACATTGACATGAATCAGCCATGGATTTACATGTGTTCCCCATCCCGATCCCCCCTCCCACCTCCCTCCCCACCCCATCCCTCTGGGTCTTCCCAGTGCACCAGCCCTGAGCACTTGTCTCATGCATCCAACCTGGGCTGGTGATCTGTTTCACCCTTGATAGTATACTTGTTTCAATGCTATTCTCTCTGAACATCCCACCCTCGCCTTCTCCCACAGAGTCTAAAAGTCTGTTCTATACATCTGTGTCTCTTTTCCTGTTTTGCATATAGGGTTATCATTACCATCTTTTTAAATTCCATATATATGTGTTAGTATACTGTATTGGTCTTTATCTTTCTGGCTTACTTCACTCTGTATAATGGGCTCCAGTTTCATCCATCTCATCAGAACTGATTCAAATGAATTCTTTTTAATGGCTGAGTAATATTCCATGGTGTATATGTACCACAGCTTCCTTATCCATTCATCTGCTGATGGGCATCTAGGTTGCTTCCGTGTCCTGATTATTATAAACAGTATTGCGATGAACATTGGGGTACATGTGTCTCTTTCAGATCTGGTTTCCTCGGTGTGTAAAAATGTGGACCACATTTAGTCTTTATTGGATTTGTTTCAATTTTGCTTGTTTTATGTTTTTGTTTGTTAGCCACGAGACATATGGGATCTTAGCTTCCCAACAAGGGATCGAACCTGCACCCCCTGCATTGGAAGGTAGTCTCAACCACTGGTTCTCCAGTGAAGACCCCAGCCAGAAATTTTAATTAATATAAAATCAATTGTCACATGTTTATGACTTTGCTTAGGCCATTTCCACCTTGGAATGTCTTTTCCTATTTTCTTTGTCAGATAAAACTCCACTTATTTTCCTAGAATATGTTCCATGAACACTTCTGCAGGACTTTCATAGACTATCTCAGGCAGAATAACTTCTGCCTAGTTTTTCCATATGGTGTGTACCTGCCTGTACTACAGCTTTAAGCACATTCTATCTTAATTATTACTATATTTTAGTTTCATATCCATCAGACTTTGCAATGGGGACAGGACTAGGGAGCACGTCCTATTCATCTCTAGCATGAACGAGAGAAGAGGAACTGCATTTCTAGCACAGCACAGAATCTTGATGAATAACTCTTTACTTAAACATGTGATATTTATACACTTAGGACCAGCAGGATATACAAAAGTCTATTTCTTGTTTTCCTTCTATGTTCATACCTGCAAGACACATAGCTTTCAATGGAAAAACATGTTCAAAGTTACCCTTTGTTTCAAGGTAGGTATTAAAATTGTATGATGGTTAACTGGCCTATTTAAAAGTCTAACTTCCACCGCAGTTTATATATTCAACGTGTATAACAGAGCAATAATAAAACTGAAAATGGTTCATTCAATTCTATAAAATAATCAATCACTGCATTGGTCAAATTTTAGGAATGCCATTTCTGCATTGAAAGCCAATAGGTGTCACAACATTTGTGTCCACAGAGAGAAGCAGGTTTGCCAGGACTTGGAAAACTGGACAGGAGAGGGTCCTTCCAAAGGAGAGAGGGATACTCAGCTTCAGCATGAGTCCAATATTGCTAGATCTTGTTTTTCAAGAGGAAAAATGGATGTGGTCGGGAGAACTCTCAATCTTTAAATGTGAGCAGCCACTTGACACAAAACTAGAAACAGTATATGACCTAAACAAAATATACCTTCAAGCCACATGGACCAGCAGGAGACAGTTGTCAACTCCTTTTAAGGATGTTGAAGAAGTTCAAAATTAATGACCTTTCAAGAGTCACTTGGTAAGACAGACTTGCAGTCAACAGCACACTATATTAGAATAGCTATTTTGTTTTGAAGTACATTTGACAAGAGGTATAAAAATAATTTTAGAAGTTCAGAATGCCACACACATTCACATTAATACTGTTCAGCTATAACAGTACACTTTGTCCAGGTTTTATGGGTTTTATTAAAGCAGAAGGGAAGGAGAGGCCCCATAGAAATCTGGATATTCTCCTTGTAGCACATGACGACTCACCACTTTTTTGCAGCTCCATCCTCTTTCCCAGGCTTCCCTTGTGGCTCAGCCGGTAAAGAATCTGCCTGCAGTGCAGGAGACCTGGGTTCGATCCCTGGATTGGGAAGATCCCCTGGAGAAGGGAAAGGCTACCCACTCCAGTACTCTGGCCTGGAGAATTCCATGGACTATATAGTCGAGGGGTTGCAAAGAGTCAGACACAACTGAGTGACTTACACACACACGCGCACACACACACACACACACCCTCTTTCCCTATGAACAAGATGACTATTCTCTGTGGACTAACTTTGGCTCATCCTCTGGACCAAAGCAATGAATTAAATCAACTCATGACAAAATGAGAACTGTAGATAAAATGGCTTTAATGTATTATCATTTTCATGTGTGTTGCAAGGCTTAAAAGAGGGTTATTAGCTCAGAGACGTAAACACAGGATAGTCAGAAGTTACTGGCGTGGCTGCCAGATAAAAGACTAGAGAAGAGGCCTGCTTGGTCCTCTTAAAAATTATATGTAAAATTAAAATAAAATATACAAGAGATGAACTTTAAAAAATTCTATAACTTCCATCATCTAAATAAGGGCAAAGCTATCATGTGAGTAAAAAAGAGCTGCCCAACTGACCTCCACTGTAGAGTATTTGTTTTGATACATTTTTTTATGAGTAGTAAAGCTTCTTAAGACTCCACCAAAGAATTTTTATGTAGCAGAAAATTCTAGGCATCACCCAGGCATCATTATGATTTTTAAAAATTCCTAGTAACCACTTCAATTCTCTGATCACACCATGGATTATTTATTTTTTGTTCAAATGCCAGCATCTGTTGTCAACTCTCAAAACAGTGATTGAGAATCTATAACAATTAGTTACTCACAGTCACTATGGAAACAAGATGGCTTCACTGAAAATCAAGGATTCATACACTATTAAAATAATATTTTTAATATCATGATGCTCTATTATGCTAGCATTTCATAATCTGTGACATGAAAATAACATATGAGGAAGTGGTTTATGATCTGTGAGACCATATTCAGGTGATATTAGCAGCAACAACAACAACAACAACAAGACAAATGCTGTAAGATCTTTAATGGCCTGAACCTAATTAGCACAGTAATTACGTTGCCTGAATTTCCCTCTATGCTCTCCACATCATAGCGATGTGCTCTTACAACCTGTATCAGAAGAAGCTTCCATTTGTTGCTCTTATAATTTTAACATGGATCAGGGAAATAGAAGGCTGAAGATAGAACAGAGGAGAAGAGCTGGTGGTGGCTTCTTATACTCCACATGAAAACAGCTTTTCCCCATGAAAACCCAAGGTTGTTCCATTAAGATCCCAAGGATATATGTAATCTCAGAGTCAGTGATATAATCTGATTAAATCGAGTCCAACTAATTGTTTCAAGTTTGACAAGACTGCAAATGAAATGTTAAGCGTCTAAGCACACTAGATCATTTCACTTTTCAAGTTATTTGATAGCAGACTGGGGTAAAAATAATTCTCTTTTAAGAATTTGTAATACTTGCATTTATACACATATACAGTAAAAATAAGGTGGTTTTGATTAGATGTGAAAGACTATAGAATAAAATAGAAACCTTTTTGACATTGGAGTTGAGGGGACTCTCTGAAGATTTCCAAAAATTATGTTCACTGCAGCACTATTTACAATAGCTAGGACATGGAAGCAGCCTAAATGTCCATCAACAGAGGAATGGATAAAGAAGATGTGATACATATATACAATTGGATACTACTCAGCCATTAAAAAGGATGAAATAATTTCCATCAACATGGATGGACTTAGAGATTGTCATACTGAGTGTAGTAAGTCAGAGAAAGAAATATCATATGAAACTGCTTATATGTAGAAACCAAAAAAAAAAAATGATACAAAATAACTCATTTACCAAAAAACAGACTCATTTAAGAATGAACTAGGTCACAAGGTTGGAAGAGCAGGAAGGGAGGGATAGGGAGTTTGGGATGGACATGTACACACTGCTATATTTAAAATAGATAAGCAACAAAGACCTATTGTATAGCACAGGGAACTCTGCTCAAGATTTTTTTAACAACCTAAATGGCAAAAGAACTTGAAATAGAATAGATTTAAGTATATGCATAAATGAATCAGTTTGCTATATACCTGAAACTATCACAACTATACTCCAATATAAAATACAAAATTTTAAAAAGATATATACTGAAATATTTACATATTAAAAACAACCAAAAAACCATTAGATTTAATTAAAACATATCTTGCACTAGTAAAAGCAGTAAAATTAATTTTTGGTATTTTTGTTGCTTTCTTTTTCTAAGTTTTTATGTTTTTGGTCATAAAATTAAACTTTCTCTTAAGGAAAAAACAAACTAGTCTATTGATGTCATTCATCATCTAATATTCAGTAATGCTTGATAAAGGCATTCTAAAGTTTTTAAGTATTATTTTCAATATTTAATAGAAATAACTGTAAATTTAATAAATGTTGCACATAAGAAATGAATATTAGTAGGAAACAAATGCACCATTTCCTTTCATTTTGACTGACTTTAGTGAAGCACTTAATAGTGAGTGAGATTAAGTATATTTGAAAGTTCAATATACATTTTAATGTTTTATTTAAGGAATGCTACTATAATTTTAATATCTAAGAGGAAGCATGCTCTATTTTAAAGAGGGTAGATCTGGGAATAAGAAAACCTGCGTTTCTATTGGGTGCCGCATCAGAGTGGTTTGTGTGCTCTTTGTAAGTTACTAAATATCTCTGGGTTTCCGAGTCCCATAGTGCAATATGAGGCAACAGATTACATCTCAGGTTCTTTCCAATCTGTTTCTATACAGTTCTTACTCCAAGTATGTGTCTCATTTGACCATTTTCAGCAATCTAAGTTTTTCCAGCAGTTTGATAATGAACTTTATCACATATAGCTTCAAAGCATGATTGTTTTCCAATGAATAATTTAATCAGTTGATTAATATCTTCTTACTCAATGTGTGGTCCACGAACCAATATCATCTGAGAGCTTATTATAAATGCAGATTCTCAGGATCCACTCCAGATCTACCCAATAAGAATTTGTATTTTAACAAGATCTCCACACAATTCACAGGAACAATCAAGTTTGGGACACATGGCCTAGTACTAGACTCCTTCTCCCCAGTTTTTTTTTTTTTTTTTCATTTATTTTTATTAGTTGGAGGCTAATTACTTTACAATATTGTAGTGGTTTTTGTCATACATTGACATGAATCAGCCATGGATTTACATGTATTCCCCATCCTGATCCCCCCTCCCACCTCCCTCTCCACCCGATCCCTCTGGGTCTTCCCAGTGCACCAGGCCCGAGCACTTGTCTCATGCATCCAACCTGGGCTGGTGATCTGTTTTTTCTCATGTACAACTTGAAACTTTTAATATCATCATATAGTTTATATTTTATTATGAGAGATACATTTAGCTTAATACACTCACTTTTAAATTTTGGTATCAGCTTTAGTTCTAGCAGATTTTCAAATATCATCATCCAACACAACTGGCAAAATCAGTACATTAACTTTCAAACTTTCAGACTGCAAGTGAATCCATATTTTGTGCTAGAATGTGATAGCCACAACCTCTAGTACTACACCAAAAGTAAAAAGGGGAAATGCAGTCATAAATATTTAAAACTTCAGAAATTCTCATTTAAGAATATTCAATGTAGGTGACCAGAGAACACAGCAGCTCAGGAATGAAAGTTAGAACTTGAAATGAATTTGTTTGTTTTTTTGGTAAAGGTGATCTTCCCTTTCATTATATTAAATACCTGTGCTCAACCTAAGAGGTAAATCAAGATAAGGAATTATAGCAGGGCCAAAGGAAAGGAACATTTTCAATTAATTGTGGTCAAAGTCTCTTTAGGGTGGGTTTTCTATTGTTGTTTGTTTAAATTAGAATAGGGGTTAAAGCAAAATTCATTCCATGCTTTGATAAACGTTGACTGGACTGCCTATGCTGTTTCCTATTGGATACTCCCACATCTGTGATTTGGAATTTGCCCTGAAGTTACATGGAGGGATAAGCCATAGACAGAAAACATTTCAGGTCAATTTCAAAGGCAGTTAATACACTCACTCTTAAATTTGAAATATGTCTGACTAAACCACAGCTCAATGTATGGATTTTGGGCTCCTTTGATGCTAGTTCGGTTCAGTTCAGTCGCTCAGTCATGTCTGACTCTGCAACCCTGTGGACTGTGGCATGCCAGGCTTCTCTAGCCATCACCAACTCCCAGAGCTTGCTCAAACTCATCGATTGAGTTGGTGATGCCATCCAACCATCTCGTCCTCTGTTGTCCCCTTCTCCTACTGCCTTCAATCTTTCCCAGCATCAGGGGCTTTTCCTTCCAGTACTATACATATAAAAGTGAAGGGCAGAGAGTACTCTCATCAGAGGGTTTTCTGGCATCAAATAATAGAATGGTAACCATGAGTGACAGCCAGGAGATCGCCTGCAATGTAGGAGACCCAGGTTTGATCCCTGGGTCGGGAAGATCCCCTGGAGCAGGAAATGATAACTCCCTCTAGTACTCTGGCCTGGGAAATCCCATGGACAGAGGACCCTGGCAGGTTACAGTCCATGGGGTCGAAAAAGCATTAAATATGACTTAGCAACTAAACCACCTCCTCCAGGGGCTCTGTGACATGTGGGATCTTCCTTGACCAGGGATTGAACCTATATCTCCTGCATTGGCAGGTGGATTCTTTACCAGTGAGTCACCTGGGAAGCCCAGGATCTAACCTTAAGTGGCAGAGGAATATTGTAGGATAGACAAGCATAACATGGGGGTGAAAGAAAGAAAGTGTGTTCATTCATTTGTTCATTCAACACTCTGGTAGATTAGAGGACACAGCAGTGCCTAATCTCTGCCTTTATGGAGTTTCTACTCTAGTGAAGGAGATTCCAAATTTGAAATGTAACCTCATAAGTTGTCTCATTCAGGTAGAAATGCTCTATGCTTTCAATCCTTGCTTCAGAGAGCACAGTCCTCTTAAAAGAACAATACATTCTTCCCCTTCACGTCCTGCACTGGCATTTCCTATTTTAGGTATTTTGAGATTGTTAGGCTTCCCTCATGGCTCAGATGGTAAAGAGTCCACATGCAATGCAGGAGACCTGGCTTCAATCCCTGGGTCAGGAAGATCCGCTGGAGGAGGGCATGGAAATCCACTCCAGTATTCTTGCCTGGAGAATCCCATGGGCAGAGGAGCCTGGTGGGCTACAGTCCATAGGGTTGCCCAGAGTCAGACATGACTGAGCAACTAACATACATGTACACCCTACCTCCTAGCTAAGATGTGCAATGTTTGCTCCCCAAACTTTATATAGGAAGACAAGAATCTGGATTTTCATGTTGGCAAAATACTGGCAACAATTCACATGCTTTCAGATTACAATGCAGATTAAACAAAAAAACATATGTGAGGAGCATGTGCTTGCTCAACATAGTTTATTAGCCTCTATAAAAAGTCTGCTATATTAGTGATATTAACATCTTTTTCAAAGAATGTATATCTCACACATGTTTCCTTTATATAAAGCATAATGGGACAAATGAAAACCTTTTAGATGATTAACCTATGCAATTCCTCTAATAAACATTGAAAATATACTGAGAGCTGGAATGATGTAGAAGATTTTCATAGAAGTCATTTTTAATAAGTAAACAAGATCAACAATATAATTTAACAGTATCACTTTTGTGGACTATCTAGAAGAATATTTTTTAGTAAGGCCCTAACTCACATTAGTATGTACTTCACTGAAAGTGTTATTTCATGTTTCTATTAATATCATTAATGTCATATTAATAATTGTTATTTTTATTAATATCATGATTTATATGTTTCAAGGTTTCAGGGGAAGAAAATGAGAAACAGCTCAGGCTCTGTTAGTGATTTCTATTGTCACTGATTTCTTATGGATTTGCTAAGCCAATACATCTGGATTTCAAGCCACTCAAAGAGGAAAAAAATATCAGAATCATCCAATTTGAAATGTCCACGTGACTCATGAATAACAAAAGGGCAATTTTTTCAACCATTCTTGCCTATAATTAAATACAAGTAACTATATTCAGTCAGTAGTTACCCAATCTGATACCAGCACAGAGGAACAAAGACAAAGTAGAACACAAAAGCTCCTCCTGTTTGGATGAATGTAAACAATTTTGCCCTTGCTTTCAAGGCACAGACCTTTCACAGTAATTAAGTTTAAATATAGTTCTCTTGTTTTTAAACAACAGATGGCTGCCATCTTGCGCACTTCCATTTTTACAGAAATATTTTATTGTTGGCTGAAAGGGATTTTCATTTGTTATTCTGTCTGCATGTCTCTTGGTTTCTACAAGAAACTGGTTAAGGGAAAAATAAGATCTCGAACATAAAGGGTGAGAATGTGGTAGCTCTCCACCTCAGAGTCTGCATGTGATTAGAGTCAGGGTTAGGGAAGGAGCCAACGACAGAGGTCAGGTAATTTTTAGACTGGGTGAGAGCCTTAAGACTCAATTAGCAATAAAGTAAAGCAAGCATGACCAAAGCTGAGAAGGACTTTCGGGTTTTATTGTACCTGATCCGCAGTGAGTAATCAATCAGTATTTGTTGAATGAATAAATTATATTCAATAACATCTAGTCTGAGATCATAAATCTTCAGTTTTTCTAATGCAAGCCTTTGAAGGCAAGCATTTAAAGCTGCTGTAGCACCAGACATCCAGATATTATTAAGGAGCTTTACCGTGGCTGCTAAAAATATTCAATTTGAAAAAGGTGAGTGTTTCGCCTCATAGAGACAAAGCCTGAGTCTCTTTTATTGGATGATTCATGTTAGGTCATTATCAACAACCAAGATTCTGAGGGCATCCCCAGATGATCAGAAAGAGAATATAAACCATCAAATAGTCTAAATTACTTTCTCCAAGCATCTTTTAACTATCATTTCTTCCCCAGGCCCCTCTCCTCAGTTGTAGGAAATTGCAAAACTCCAGAGTATAAACTTATCTTTCCAACTATGGAAAATTATAAAAAGAAGGCATCAAAGGAATACAAAGGTGAATAAGACAGATTACTTGATTTCATGGAATTTAAAATCTAGTTTGGAGAGATGATAAATGACACATTACAATATAAGGCAGAGTGAAGCAAATGCTGGAGAGTGGGAGAGGCAGGCAAAAGTGATAGGAGCACAAGGAGGCAGGCAGGATTAATTGTGAGTATGGTGACCAGGAAATCAGCAGGGTACATAGAAGAACTGTGACTGGGAATTAGGGAGGGTGGTCATGTTGGCATCCTTAAAGGCCCTGAGTGCCTGCTATCGTCAGGAAATAGCAAGGAGATGCATATGGCCAGAAGGTGAAGAAAGGGGCAGGAGATGAGAAGAGATCTAGATTCTATCAAGAGACCATATGGGGACTTCCTTGGTGGTTCAATGATGGGGACTCCATGCTTCCACTGCAGGGGGCATGGGTTGGATCCCTGGTGGGGGAACGAAGATCTCACATGCCATGTGACCAAATAAATAAATAATTTGAAAAAAAACACTGTCTTTATATTTTAAAAAGAGAGAGAGAGAAGAGAGACAATATAGAAACGATCCTCTTACTCTGTAGGCAGGGCTATGTCATTCAGTAAGTTTGTGGGGAGGATGTCATGATCAAATATTTATAACACTTAATTCTGGTAGAAGTGAGAAAGCTATATGTTCAACAATAAGTGATTGATATCCAAATAAATTTGAGGAGGAAGTGCGGGAGGAGGGATTGAGAGAGATCTGGAGATAGGAAAGGAAAGAATTGTTGATCAAGTGGATATGATGATTAATAAGAGTAAAGAAGATGCAGGAGTGGCAAAGAAAGTAGGCTCCAAAATCACTCTCAGTCTTTGGCTTTGTAACTGGAAGGATGCTGACTTCATCACATCATTCAGGGAAGACCACAGAAAGAGTATGTCTTTGATTATATATATATACATATATAAAACACAACATCCATTTCTCAGCTTAATACTTTCTATTCCCTCCATCAGGAACACTGTTCCCATCCCTCAACACACAACCTAACTTGTGCTCATCATTCAGGTCTCAACTAAAACATTTCATCCTCGGAGAAATCTTCCCTCAACACTGAGACAGTAATAGGTGCCTTATCATAGGTTCTCATTTTCCACTCTACTTCTTTTTAGCACTTAGGATATTTGCTTCTTTATTCTATGCCTGTTATCCCAGTAGACTGAAAGCTCAAGGCAGGTCTTGTTCATCAGCAAATGCCCTTCACTGAGGACACAGTATTCATACAAACTTGTTCAATAAGTATCAAGTAAGTGAACAAATACCTGATGAGTTTCTTTGTCAATGGGGTTAGCAATGGCAGATGACCTGTCTGTGTTTCTCTTTTGCTTCTCATAGGGTAACTATTGCTTTCCCAAGCACATCACACAAAAGCATACCATTTCTCCCAACTTATTTTCCCTCTTTGCTTGTCTAATCATCACAGGAGATTTCTCTCTCTCTTAGCTCTTTAACTCACTTGTAACCTCCCAAACAACCCTGATGATGAATAAGTGTAGGAATAATGAAAGTAACAACTAGGAAATGGAAAGTGAATTAGGATAGAACGACTCTCTCAAGCTCAAGGCCTTTGAAAATGCCCTAATTCTGTTTACAATTTCCACCAAAGACTTCATCTGCCTCCTGTCCTCCCCTAATTCCATCTGCTCTCCTTAAGCATCATGCTCAAAGTACAAAATAAAAATCCTACTCAGTGATTTTGTTTAGGTTTCAATTACTCTCATTTTATGGCACTCTTTTTATTCTTTCCTTTTTTTTTCTAGTTCATTCATTTCACTTAAAAACCTTTATTTTATAGTGGTAAGAACATTTAATATGAGACCTACTCTGTGTACAATATTGTTGACTATAGGTACAATGTTTCACAGCATAGCTAGAGAACTCGTTCATCTTGCTTAACTGAAACGTTATGTCCTCTGATTAATGACTACCCATTTTCTCCTCCCTTCAGTCCCTGACAACCAGCATTCCACTCTTTTTTTTTTTAACAAAAGGAATTTATTTTCTCATAGTTCTAGAGACTGGAAGCCCAACATCAAGGTGCCTTCAGGGTTAGTTTCTGGAGAGAAGCCAGAAGATACAGTTTAAAAACACACTGAAGTGGAGCTACCTGGTGTGAAGTCAAGCTGTTGACAGATCCTCACCATAGCATCCATGTTTTCCCAACACAGTTCAGTTCAGTTCAGTTCAGTCACTCAGTCGTGCCCAACTCTTTGCGACCCCATGAATCGCAGCACGCCAGGCCTCCCTGTCCATCACCAACTCCCGGAGTTTACTCAAACTCATGCCCATCGAGTCGGTGATGCCATCCAGCCATCTCATCCTCTGTTGTCCCCTTCTCCTCCTGCCCCCAATCCCTCCCAGCATCAGGGTCAAGCACCTCACTAATACCTGGTGAAGAAGTTTGAACTACATTATTTCTACAGGGACACATCTCTAGTTCAAAATTTCTGAAACCAAAATTTACAACAATTCTTTGTATAGTGGATTTGCATAGTGGTGGATTTAAAAAAAAAACTTTTTATTTTTGTATTGGAGTACAGCCAATTAACAATGTTGCGACATTCCGGGTGAACAGTGAAGGAACTCAGTCATACATACATATATGTGTATCCATTCTCTCCCTAAACTCCCCTCCCATCCAGCCTTTCACATAACATTGAGCAGTTCCCTGTGCTACACCGTAGGTCCTTGTTGGTTATCCATTATAAATATAGCAGTGTTTTTTATATATATAAAGAATTATATCCACTAAAACCTTATAAATTAGGATTTTAACTAGATGGAGAGAAAAATAAGCAGTTACTATCTTCGCGTGATAATCATGTAGATTTTTAAATTCTTCTTATTATTGCTTTAATGTTGTTTCCGAAAGGGACTTATTCAAGTCTCTCACTACTGCTCACTGTTCGCCCCAGCTTTCTGAGATATAATTGACATATATTACTGTAGGAGTTTAAGGTGTATAGACTGTTGATCGGACATACTTACATCTTGCAATATGTTTTAATCACTTCTTTGCCCCTACACTTTCCTTTGAGACACTGCATATGTTCCCACTTCTGATATTGTTGTGAACCTAAGGACAAATGGAAGATTTCCATTGATAATAAAATGCCTGAAAAGCACAGATTAGTCTCCCATAGTCCTGCAAGTACAGTTATTTCTTAGAACAAAACACCTTCACAAAGTCCTCCATTTTCTTTTTCTAAAAAGGAACACTTTAGAATTTATTTACCTGACTAAGCCGTTCTTCTTTGGCAACAAAGAAAGGGATGAGGGAAGTAGCAAGAAGGACAGGAAGGAAGGAGAGAAGGAGGAGGAGAGCAAGAGATGGAGAGAGTACTGAAGGGTGTCTATAAATTGTGGCTTCTCATACCTGAATACTTATCATTACCCTGCTGTTACAAGTACCATCTACATATATGTGTGTGCTGTGTGTATAGAGTTCCATACATATGTATATAATGTTGTATGTTCATAAGGCACAAAATTAGGAGACCAGAAATGTACATCATTGCAAACATCATCTCCAATAGTTTATTGTTTTAGGTCAGGTCTTGCATGCATTTTTTTGTTTTACTTTGTAAATTAAAATATTTATTTGGCATCATAGGGGTCTTAGTTATGGCATGCAGGATCTTTATTGTGACCTGCGGTATCAAGTTCCCTGACCAGAGATCGAACCCCAGTAGTTTGGAGTCTTAACCACTGGACTGCCAGGGAAGTCCCTGTAGGTATATTTTTAATCAGGTTCTTTGTCCAGGCCCTAGTATAGCAAGACATATATATGTGTACATGTGCACATGTGCATGCAAACACACACACAGACACACACATCCCAAAGCACTTCCTAACCCAGATGAACTCTAAAGATGCTTATTAGCCTACACACTTTCTAAAGATTAGTCCACATGCAAGTCACGCCTGCACTGTTACGTTGCTACAGCCAGAAACTCTGAAAAAGCACTGATTGTCCAAGACGATGACAAAGATGAATTCAATGAGAGACAATTTAATAAGAATACATATGAATTGAGCTGCGCTGGTATAAAAATAATAAATTTAAATTAAACTCTTCCTTATGTAGTTGGATTCCTAATTAAGTTATAAGCTTTAATCTCTAAATCTAAATGCAATTATGCTAAAGGTAGTACACAGGGACAGATAAAAGATCCTCACTATATAAACTCACAGGCAAATGTCTGAGCTACGGAAACCTGTGGGTGCAGAGAGAGAAGCAATGATAGTTCAACACATCCAGTTCTTGAATAAGTAATGGAACCTCATGCCACTGCTGAAAATTAGCAGAAAAAAGTAGTGAGGACAAGGTTAAAAAGTTTTTATCCTCAGTGCCATCTCTAGTTGCATGTAGACAAGCAACAATTACTTAGGGACAAACATTAGGAATGAACCCTTTGCCTTATTAGCCTTAGAATATTTCCTCACAATTTCAGTGAAGTTGTATGGTAAGAGTTCATTGTATATTTACTTGTATTTGCCTCCACCCACTAGCATAACTTCAAATTCTCACATTCTGAGCAGACAAAAACGTTTTCCCCTTGTAATATTATCAATTCTCTCTTCCATGTGATTTAACAACAACAAGAACAAAATACTGGAAATGACGCTGAATAGGTAGCAAGCGGTAAAGCTTGATTATAGCATCCCTACAGGATCCTTTAAAGGAATTCTTGAGGAGATGATAATAATAATGATCCATAAGAATTTCTGATAAATGGAGAAGAGGTAAGTCCCTCTATATGCGAATGAATTCTGTTCCAGGAGTGCATTCATAAGTCCAGTTTGTTTGTAAGTCTGACAAAGTTAGCCTAGGTCCCCAACTAACACAACTGGCTATATAGTACCGTACTATCATAGGTTTAGAAAACTTTTCACACACAAATAAGACATTGAAAACCAAACACAAAAAATAAAGAAGAGCTTTTGGATCTTCCAGTATAGTACCTTAAAAAGTACAGGAGTACTGTGCCGTACAACAGTGCTGCCATCTTTTGGCCTCACTCCACTCTCTCAATTACTTTCACTTTTCTTTCCATCATTACCACTCGGTGCTTCTTAGCAGTACCAGCTACATCACTGCTGCTTTCACACTTGCTTCCAGACATACTGGACTTGAAATAAAGATACTGTACGACTGTACTCTATACAGTACTGTGCAGTAAAGTACATGAAAGCACAAATGCATTCACATGACAATGTACACCAGACACGCGAACTAACGTGATAGGACATGCGAATGCATGTTTGCATCTTTATGCAAACCTTCCCAACTTGAAGGTTTGTATGTAGGAGACTTCCTGTACTGCCATCTCTCTATAACAGTTTTGGGAATGAAAGTGGAAGGTGCCTACTTATCAAGGGCTAAAGCAAGAGGATAGTTCTGGATAGGGTTAGTCGCTCAGTCATGTCCAACTCTTTGTGACCCCATGGACTGTAGCCCACCAGGCACCTCTGTCCATGGGATTGTCTAGGCAAGAATACTGGAGTGAGTTGCCATTTCCTTCTCCAGGGGGAATCTTCCTGACCCAGGGATTGAAACTGGGTCTCCTGTATTGCAGACAGATTCTTTACTGTCTGAGCCACCAGGCAAGCCCAAAACAAGAGGAGAAGAGGCTAGTCAGCACTTGGTTCACTGTTAACCCCCTTCCCTGCCTCCAGTAGACCATAGTAATTAACTCCTGCCCACTCTATTGAAAAAAAACATTTGAAATCTAAACCTGGAATGAAATAAACAAGCCAATACTGCTGGAATTTAGCATAAAGCCCAGTCATGAAGTTCAGTGCTTTCCTTGACACTGACTCTGATCACAGACCTCAGAACTTCAAATAAAAGATTAGAAGAAGGACATTTAGAGAACATCATCATCCTTCACAAAGCTTGGTGCACACACAAATACATACACATAAGTATAGATGTAAACACAAAGAACACTCATAAATGGTTCTTAAGGGTAATACAGCCATTAATATATGATACAAATATATACTCCCTTTATGGATGAACAGATACTGTCTGAGAAGATTCTGTCACCTCATAACTATCTCATTATAACTATATAATTCCACTGACAATGAATTAACTTCACATTTTTGAAGGCAAGCGTGAAATTCCTCTTCAAGGGTGGGAAAAAGCATTACTTCAATGTGGTCTAAGTCAGAAATATTGTGTTGCATTTTTCTCTTAAAACTGGAGCTGAAATTGATGGGAGAAGCAAATAGATAAATAGCACAGGTTAAAATCATTTGCTCTGTACTATTTATTCAAGCCATTATGGTTTCTTATGATTTCCCAAACAGTGACCCTAAACTATTGAAGAGCAAGTGAGAAAACAGATATTTGTTTTTATTTTTTTTTCTTACACTTTCCTTTCTGCAATGGGAATTCAAACAACAGAGAAGTCCTACCAAATATATTATCTACTGCAAAGCCTTGACTGATTTCATGTGCAGATATACTATCAATGACAGGGTTTAAACCTCAAAGCATGGAAGAATTACTTTTTCCTCCCTTTCATTTAGAGAAAACTCATGCAGTGCAACCTTCTTTATCTGAAATGGTATAGCAACATTTTCTTTTGAAAAACACAGAACATTGTTGGAAGGAAATGGAGTGACCCCAAAACTATGATCTATGATACACAGTCATGCTCATCAAAGGTGGACATATATTTTTTGGACACAATTTTGTCTCTGAGAACTCACATACTCTCCTGCTTCAAATATTTTAAACTTGGAGGTGACACTCATGGTAGCATAAAATCTGTACTATATAAGGTCAGCATTCTTTTTCAGGGAAAAGACATGGCAGGCACACACAGTAATAGTCTGGAGAACAGTTTCAGGAAATAATCATTTGCTTGAACTATGAATGTTGAAGTGGAATTACCATTTCTGTGGATGAGATGGTTGGATGGCATCTCCGACTCAATGGACATGAGTTTGAGCAAACTCTGGGAGATAGTGAAGGACAGGGAAGCCTGGCATGCTGCAGTCCATGTGGTCACAAAGAGTCGGACACGAGAGAATGGCTGAACAACAACAACAACAATGAAAGTCCTCCATCATGATTTCAATCTGTGGAAATCCTCACTGAATTGAACTCTCTCACAAAACAAGATATGTCAACAGTTTATTAGTGGACGGACATGCCCTTCAGATATCCAGAGTAGATCTGCAAATCTGAAGTTAGATATTAGAGACAGGTACTTACTTAACTTTGCATACAAAATGCTGTAGTGTGTGAAGCTGCCGAGTATTACACAAAACACATTTAAAGTTCCTAATAAGATAATGGCAGTAACAGGTGCCATTTAGCAAGATAGAGCAGTAGTTAAAAAGTACACACACTCAGGACTTCCCTGGTGTTCCAGTGGTGACGACTCTGCCTTGCAATGCAGAGGACACAGGTTCAATTCCTGGTTGGGGAACCAAGATCCCATATGTTGCGGAGCAACTAAGGCCGAGGGCTGCAACCAGAGAGCCTGCATGTAGCCATGAATATCCCACACGCCACAACTAAGACCTGATGCAGCCAAGTAAAATAAATTAATTCACTAATTTAAAAAAATGTACATGCTTTCTAGCCAGCCTGTCTAGATCTGAATTCTAGCTCTGTACTTGTTAGCTCTGACACTTACTCTTTTTTGTTTTATTGGAGGATAATTGCTTTACAATACTGTATTAATTTCTGCTGTGCAACAACATGAATCAGCTATAAGTATACATATATCCCCTCCTTCCTGAGCCTCCCTCCCAACCTCCCCCATCCCACCCCTCTAGGTCATCACAGAGCACTGAGCTGAGCCCCGTGTGCTATATAGCAGCTTCCCATTAACCATCTGTTTTAGATAAAGTAGGGACACTTATTCCTTTTGAGCTTTCATGTCCTCATCTGCACAATATGGAGAGCAGTAGCACCTACCTCCCAGGCTTATATTAATCATGTAGAGAACTTACAATAGTGTCTGCATACAGTGAGCATTCAATACAAGTCACGTCCTACCCATTTCATACTTGACAAACTGTCTCTTATCAGGTTTCCTTACTGGTATGGACTTTAGCTTTCTCATGATACCGTTTGCTCCTCACACTGAAAAATAAATTGTAAGGAAGAATTTTCTTTTCTTTTGCTATGGGGACGGAGGAAGACAGGAAGAGAGGTGCACCGAATTTCAGCTTCCACCTCAGTACTGGACCAAAATCTGTTATTTGGCTTCATATTGGGCTTTGGAAGACTAAATGGCCACATGCGTCCAATTTTATTTCTGTAATCCCTCAGACTGTGCTTCCCTTGTGATTGTGTTGCTGCCATCCAGCATAATAATGTCAGGCACATAAAGAGGCATGTTATTAGGTTTTATTGTTAAATACTGAATATCCACTTTCAAAGATAGCCAAATATCTCAGATGTAACCTGAAGTGAAAATCTCTTTATATGCTTTGTGTGTTTCCATTTTTATCAGTCAGTTGAAATATAGAGGCATACTTACTGGGAAAGTAAAATGTGTAACCACTTAGAAAAACAGTTTTGTAGTTTCTCAAAAATAGGACTCAGCAATTCCACTCACAGTATATAACCAAGAAAATGGAGACCACAGGGCCACACAAAAATGTGTACATGAATGTTCATGGCAGCATTATTCATAGTAGCCAAAAGGAAGAAAAAAGCTAAATTTCTATCAGGGAGATCAAGAAAATGTGGAATAGCCACACAATGGGATATCGTTCAGCAATAGAAAGGAGTAAATTACTGACACAGGCTACCGCATGGATGGAAGAACCCTGGAGACATTATCTTTAAAAAAAAAAAAAAGAAAGAAAAAGAGGCCAAACACAAAAGGTCACATACTGTAGGATTCTACTGATATGAAATATCCAGAGTGGCAAAGTCACAGATACTGAAAGCAGATTGCAGGTTGCAAGGGGCTGGGGAAGGAGGGATTGGGGAGTGACTGGTAAGGGACACATGTTCTTTCCAGCGTGTTGGCAGACAGATTGCAAGGAGGCTGTATTGGATTCATTATTAAACAGATGATGAGCGCCTGAGTAGCAGTCGTTCTGTGACCTGTCTATAAACAGAAACATCTTTCACTAAAATTCAGACTAGCTACCGAATTCACAAGAGAAATGTACATGAGAGCTTGTTTGTGTTGTCTTTCACATTAACTAATATTTATAAGGCCCTTATAGCCGTGCCTTGAGCATGCTAAATAACACAAATAAAAAGAACAGACTCTTAAAGTTTAGAAAATGAGGGAGAATGAAATATAACTTTTATGTGTAATATAAAATTAACATTCACCACTAGGAAAATACAATCACTAAGTAAACGTCAGCAGACACAGGAAGACAGAGTATTTTCTGTACTCTACATACGATTAATTGAAACTGATCTCCAGTTTTGTTATTGAACTCCAGTAAAACACTAGGCACACACAATGGCCTGGCCGGCTTTGCACATGGGTTGATGTATGTTAGTGATCACCGATGTCAAGTGTGCAATCCTTCAGTCAATCGATACTAAATGGGAAGTGGAGGGCACTGGGCTAATACAACAGCCCTGAGCTAGGCACTTAGTGCTAAAGAGAAAACTGGGCTCATTGTACATTCATTTCTGTTTGAAACGGCCAAATAAAAAGCATTTCTCTGAGCAGTTTTAGTTTCTATTCAGCGATCTTCTTGCAGCTTAAAATGCGTTTGAGAAAGCTTATTAATCAGAAAATTCATGAAGTTAGAATCACTGAATCTAAAATAGTTTTTCATCCCTAGGTTATTGAATTCCAAAAGAAGATCCATCATAACACTTGTCATAATAATATAAAAAATCAGTATAATTTTTAAAGAGTTAGAGTTAAACATTGTATACTATTTGCCTGGGGTCAGGAAGTAGAAAAATCAAAATTTTCAAAATGGTGAATAAGGCTTGGAAGTCTTGATAAATATAATGGAGGGTTTTTTTTAAAATTAGAATTCTTAAATAATAAACTTAGCAGAGAGATTTGTCACATTTGTAATGATCTAATTCAATTCAAGCACCATGCAAAGATATGTTTTAAAAGCAGTCTTATTTGCCTCAATTCTCTTCTTAATTACTTTAACGTAGTGCAACAGTTTAAAAGATCAGACACCAGAATTTTGCAGGCACAGTTTTGATCAATGAATAATTTTCATATTTATGAGCCACCATTACCTTATTTTCCTTGAAATCACATGTACTGTTTTGTAAATGATTATTACTAGAGCCAACATTAACTCTTGCCCACTTTGGACAATTGGTATTGCATTATAAAAATCAATAATTATATAAATTTCAGACAATATAGACATTTCCTATACCATTCAGTTAGCAATTAATGCTAAACTGCCTCATAACATATACTGGATCTTTACTTTAAACCTTATTCAATTGTTATATTGATTTCCCCCATGTTTCCTTTCCCTTTCAGCATTTAGACTATAATTTCCTTGGCAATAATAGTAACAATACTTTTCTTCATATTAGGATATTTTAATCAATAGCATCGAGATAAGAGAATAGCTTGCCACACATAAATTGAAACACCTTCCAAATGAGTGAAGGGAAACATCTTGCCAGGTTAAAAGAACAAAGGAATTAACAATGGAGGAACCAAGGTTGTGGAGGAACCAAAGTTAAGGAGGGTTGACTATGTTACAGCAGGATTTCAGACTTCACAGAGGGTCAGTGCCCCTAACGTCCCTGTTGTTCAAGGGTTAACAGCATTTAGAAGTAAAGTATCATGACATCTCGAAGTTAACTCTAAAATGGCTCCAGAGAAATTATATATGCATTAATCATTTTTACATTATATATATATATACACATATGTATATGTACACATATATACATATACACACATACACATATACACACATGTATATATATATAGGGGTTTCCTTGGTGGCTCAGTGGTAAAGAATCTGCCTGCCAATGCAGGAGATGTACGTTTGATCCCTGTGTCAGAAAAACACCCTCGAGAAGGAAATGGCAACATACTCCAGTATTCTTGCCTGGGACATACCATGGAGCTTGGTGGCCACAGTCCATGGGGTTGCAAAGAGTCAGACACAGCTGAGCACACATATAGACAGACAGACAGATACAGACAGGTTGCAAACGTTAGCACTGATTCTGGGTGAAAGGTATATGGTTGTTCATTGTATTAGTCTTGCAATTTTTGCAGGTTTGAAACTTTAAAAAAAAAAATCTGTAGACAAATGCGGATTATTCAATATGCCTGCAATAAGCAAAATAAACTCATATTGATTATAGCTACTCTTATGCAAAGTATCATAGGAAGACAGTGTGTGTCTGATTTTAAACAGCCGTATCTCAATGACAGGGTATATGCTAAGCCCATTCACAAGGATGCCTTTGAATACCACTAAGCACAAAAACAATATGCTGAGCCTAAGCAATTTTCAGAATACTTCTATATTAGCCAAATGGGTATTAAACATGTAATTAAAAATGTATGATTATTATTACTTTGCATTCAAGTTTACTGTTGCTGTACTGAATATTTTAATAACTTCTTTCCCACAAATAGCGTGTGGAATGTTACTGCAGGCAAATTCATTTTAATTAGTCATGTTATAAATTATACCAGTGGCAATGTCCTGGCAGTCTGAGAACTGAGAGAATACAGCCTCTACATTCACATGTAAAGAACCAGGGATGACAACTGAGGAGCCACTGATTAAAAAAAAAAAAAAAAAAAAGCAGAGAACCACTGCCGTTAACTTCAACCTAAAGCAATTGAGAGCTGAGCTGTACCTGTTTGAAAAAAAGGAAAACCTCTTTGAAGTCCAAGAATAAAACGCTTCTTTCACTTGCCTGTTTTGTTCCACTTGAGAATAAAGGCTATAATGAATGGACCACATAACCCAGTGTACGAAACAAAGGAAACGCAAAGGAAGATTTTTTTTTTTCCACTTTGCTGTCATTTCAGTGAGTAGAGGGCTCATTCATTGTAATAGCAATTTTAATTAGTTTCCAGTTGATACTCTTGTCCTTGTTGAGTATCTTGTTCTCCAGCAGGCTGGTGAGCTCTATTCACAGCCATGAGCTGACTTGGCTAGGAAGGACGAATCCACTTCTTGGTGCACAAAAACCGTAAAATGGACTCCCTTACTGTGACAGGCTGCTGAATGATTAAAAATAAAAGTATGTTCCTACCATTGGGGGCAGCCCAGAAGAGGGGCCTACTTGCCAACACACATGGCATTTTTTTTCCCCTATTTTAATACTACAGCTAAATGTAGAGTTTAGTTGGACAAAGGAAATGCATTTTTTTAAGCCTGGCAAAATTATTAAAGGAATAAAAAAGTATCAATGTTTAAATCCTCTGCCTTATTGATCCGTGAAAAGGACTCAATATCAATAATTCAAATTAAGAAAGATGGCATCTCATCCAAGTCATGTGAGCCAGCGTAAGGGTGCATCTCCCTTAAAACCACTTGCATGCCCATTGTTGTTTAGTTGCTCAGTCATGTCTGACTCTTTTGTGACCCATGGACTGTAGCCCACCAGGCTTCTATGTCCATGGGATTTCCCAGACAAGAATACTGGAGTGGGTTGCCATTCCATTCTCCAGGGGATCTTCCTGACCCAGGGATTGAACCCAAGTCTCCCGCATTGCAGGCAGATTCTTTACCACTGAGCCACCAGGGAAGGCCTGAGTGCCCATTACTCAGAGGCAAAGAGAAAAAGCAATTGTCTGTATATACAATTCTTTCTCATAGCTACACCTGTATCTTCTCTTCTCCACATATAAAAACACAAGCAACACTTGAAGACATGAAGCCCTCTGAAAAGGGGCATTGGTGTTTATATATGTGTCTCATGACACGCTGGCAACAGGTTTTTCTCCAAAGTTTGTATGTCAGTGAGAAACCCTGCACGTTCAATGGGGAAAAGAATCATGCAAAGACCTTGTTTAATACTAGAGAAGTTTAAATTTGATTTTGTTTTCTACCTCACTTATAACATGCTCTGAGGGCCTTTATAAATTAAAATTGTCATTTATATAATTTAATCATGTTAATTGCAGAGATATTTACAGTTTTTTATTTCCTTTTCTCATATATTCACTACAGATACATGTTAACTGTGTATATTTCCTCTGAGAATTAATGCTATTATGTATATCTATTTATATATATATATATATACACATATATATATAGTGGTAAACTTATTTGTAATAGTTCTTTTTCATTCCAGTATTTGTGTAAAACTTATAGTGTATAGTATTATGTACTATTATTCCAAAGAAATAAAATTGGTGCCTTCTTTGTCTCTGCGTTTCATTTTATAAAATTAGAAATTATCTTGATACCATGTCCTGAGACAGATAGAAATGTACCACAAATTACTTTTTTGTTTGGTTCATTGCCTAGGTTTAACAGACTAGAAGTCTTATACTTATTATTGTCTTTTTAGTCCTTACATCAGTAGATAGAAGTCAGAAGTCATAGGTGGGTATTAAAACATAAGAATGTCAATTCAAACAACATTAAAATGTTATTATAAATCACATGAATTTCTTTTATAAATATTATCTGTTACGTTATACCCTTCTTGAGTGTTTTTATTTTGATGATATTACACTTTTCCTGAGCTCATAGTCATCTTTCATAATAAAAAGGATAAATACTGCCACAATGAATTTCTGAGTTTTTGCTTCTATTTCAAGAATCAGAAAATCACAGAAAAGATAGATTATTTGCAATAAAAATAAAATTCCCCATACTAGTCTTTAAAACAATATTTACATGTTTTATTTGCATAATTCAGAATATTGTGCAGAAGATATTCAAGACTGATATAATATTCTTCAAAGCCAAGAGTGAGTAAGAGGGACATTTGAAACCATCACACTAAAGCTAGAAGAACAAAGATAACAAACCTCCTCTTAAATAATTTATATTAATATGTTCTCACATTACCATGATGGGCTGATTTAATCAGTTTAGAAAAAAAGGTAGTTTTGCTGGAAAAAAAATCTTTTTCTCATCACTTTAGGGTTTGGTCTTGAAACTCTGAGCAATGACATACAGGTTATTTTTCTCAGATGGATGCATTCCCTTGTGACAGTTCTTGACAAACAACGTCAGGCTAACTGCAGGAGTGACACTGAGGGATGTTAATGTGTTCAGTGTAGCCTTCTGAGCAATTACCTGATCCCAATTAAATCATGCTGCTACTGAATATCTAAAAAGGCAAGTCAGAAATTGACCTATATTGTCCATCTTTATCTGGAAGTGAAACCCCTGCTCACTTTGTTTCATAATTACCATTGAAGCAAAATTCGTATCACTTGCTAAGCTTCATACATGCTTCAATTTCCTAGAGTAGAAAAACCCAAATTCTTGCTTATTTTGTTTACCACTATATTGTAATATAATCAAGTAACAAACGGACACTAATTTCTAAACCTAAATCACCAATGACTGTAATCATCGATTTCTCTCCCTTTTTTCCCATTTGAAGTTCATTTTTAAAATCCTCTTTGATTTTCAATGACACATCTTCAAATATGCTTCTTAAATAGTATTTTTTTCTTTTGTGCAGATGAATCGTCTCCGTAGTTTAGCTTCGAAGAATTCTTTTACTCAAATTCAAGGAGTAATTTTTCAAAAGAGACACACTGAATAGAAATGTTTTTGATAAGCTTTTTCCTTTATAAAATACCAAACTATTTGTCCTAGAAGACAGCCACTGACAATAGAAAGAGACTTTGGTTTGTTTTAAGAAGCAGGGTTTAGTACTTATGATATCATGGGAGCCTGGTTTTTCTTTTGTATCTCCACTGCACACTGACTTGCATTTAAATGCATACCTCAATTCTAAGTAATTGTTCTGACCATTTGAAAAGTCGTTTTTTCAAAGCTCTGAGAAATATGAGCAGATCTGGTCAATTTCAATTTGTCCCTCTAATTAATTATGTATTTAGATTGCTCATGGATTGGCCATCAACAGTGCATTTTCTAATCAAGTGAAAGAAAAACAGAAACAGGCATACACGAAAGCAATTTCTCTTGTGCTCAGATATTATAGACTGGGTGATACTGCTATTTTCTCAAGACTGGGTTCAGTGCCTGAAAATCTTTCCAAGTCAAATTGCTTGAGACCTAAATTTGAGGATGTATTACTGCAGTTTTTTAAAAATACTTATACTCAAAATAAATGTAGGCTGCTAGACATTGTGTTTACTACTAAATTACAAGACTAACAGTGAAACAGATGTGAGAAAATTAAGTACATGAAATTAAATACATAAAATTGACAACCGGGGAAATAGTAATAGCTAACTTTTGGCAGGGGAACTGAGGTGGTGCCAGGCAAGGTTCTAAGGGTTTCAGGTGCATTAATCATTTAATCCTCAGAGTAAAACTTTGTTTTGGCATCATTAATATGTCTGTTTCACAGATGACAAGTAGTGGAGCACAAACAGGTTAAATTATTTACCCAGAGTTACTCACCTAACGAGTGGCCACCTTGGCTTTCAAACTGAGCAGCCTGGTTTTACAGCTGGGTTTTTGATCAATATACAATAGTGCTGACAACTACTTCTTTTAGATTCAATAAAAATGCAGCCACATCAAGGCTGGCATTAGACACAGAGCTCTGTCTACATGGTGTGATTTGGGGCATTCTGGCAAGGGGTTTTTCTCCCAAACTGTTTTCTTTACTTTTTGCCCGAAATTCTACCTTCAGAGTTTTTTGGTTTTTGTTTTTTAGGGAGGAAGGACTGGGGTTAAGGAATACTGCCAAATATTAATAGAAATATCCTCTGACATCGTTTAATGGGCAGAGTTTCAGTTGGGATGTTGAAGAAGTTCTGAAGATGGATGGTGGTGATAGCTGCACGGCAATGTAAATGTACTTAATGCTCCTGAACTGTACCCTTTGCAATGGTTCAAATGGTAAAAATTTGTTACGTATGCGTGCTAAGTCGCTTCAGTCATGTTTGACTCTTTGTGATGCTATAGATTGTAGCCCGCCAGCCCCCGCTCTCTTTGGGATTCTCCAGGCAAGAATATAGGAATGGGTTGTCATGCCCTCCTCCAGGAGATCTTCCCGAACCAGGGATCGAATCTGCATCTCCTGTATTGCAGGTGGATTCTTTACCGCTGTGCCACTGGGGAAGCCTGATGTCACATATATTTTACCACAAAAAAAAGCCTCTGATTTCAGAATCTGAGTTCTAATTCTAGATCCAAAACTCATTAGCTAAGCTAAGTCACTTCAGTCGTGTCTGACTCTGTGCAACCCCATAGACGGCAGCCCACCAGGCTCCCCCGTCGCCGGGATTCTCCAGGCAAGAACACTGGAGTGGGTTGCCGTTTCCTTCTCCAAAGTGAAGTCGCTCAGTCGTGTCTGACTCTTAGCGACCCCAGGGACTGCAGCCCACCAGGCTCCTCCGTCCATTCTCCAGGCAAGAGTACTGGAGTGGGGTGCAAATGCCTTCTCCTCCAAAACTCATTAGCAATGTATATATAAGTAACATAGTTTCTCTAAGTTTCAGTGTTTTCTTCTACAAAGTGGTAAAAATAAAGAAACTTCTATCCCAGGGTGGTTTTGAATATGAAATGAGAACTCTGTGTATAGTTTGTCACAATGCCTGAGATGATTGGTTTACAAAGGTTATTTTTTCCTTTGGTGGAATGAATGACTAAATGATCATAGCTCCTCACTTTACAATTCCTACCCATCCTCCTCTTTTATTTTTTTGGACAAATGAAGTGGGGATCACAGGAGAATACTGAACAGGAGAATGATCCAAGAAAGTTGGTTTGTCTAAATCTCCCTTACCTAAGACTGGCCAGATGCTGAGTATTCCTCAAAATCTAAACATGTAAGGACCTAAATCAATGTCTGCAATTTCAGTGAAATTACCTGGAGAGCTTGTTGAAAATGAAGGTTCCAGGACCCACTTGCAGATACTTTGATCAGCTGGGGTCCAGTTTTTGTCTTAAGAGTCCCAGCTGAGTCAGAGTTCATGGGTAGACAATTTAAAGAATTAATTTAAACTTTTTCTTTGAAATGACTGTAGATTCATGCAGTTGTAAGAGACAGTATAGAGAAATCCCATTCCATGTACCTAGTTTTCCTCAATAGGAACTTCTTACAAAACCATAGCGTAATAACATAACCAGGAATATTAACACTATACAACTCACCCATGTGAAGCTAACTCTTATTTTGACGACTGATCTAATAATCACTGAGGCTGAACATCAGAAAGCATTATAAAAAAAATCCAGGACCCAGATCCGGGCCATTTAATTCAGAATTGCTGAGGGTTGGTGGGCACCCCCACCCCCAACCCCAGTGACTATAATATGAAGCCAGAGTAAGAACCACTGCTGAACTATGCCACGCAGGGCCTTCCGGGCTAGTTACGGAGCAGAAGCCAGGCTTGGAAGCTGAAAGTCAGCCCAGGAACTAAGAGTGAAGGCAGTCCGTTAAATCTTTGTCTTAGAAATATTTTGTCTTTGCCCATTTTCAAGATTCAAGTGTGGCTAACGGAAAATCTAGCAACAGAGGCATTTAAGGTGTTACAGTGGTAAAAGAACTGGCCATTACCCCAAGGGAAATGATAGATTTCCCACCAAACACTATATAAAGACCATTGTGCTCAATATAAAGGGTTTAGCAATAATTCTGGCATAGCCTCTTTTGTAATTATATATCAATTATTCTACTGCTGGGTGGAAAATAACCCTATTTGAAAATATTTAAATGGGATCATCGAAAACCTATTCTTCATTCCTTTTATGTTTTAGGGGAGTAAGACTTTCTATTCATTGTGCTACATATACTTCAAGCTGTGTGCCTAATATGGTACCTAGCATTTACAATCAAGAAAATCAAGAACTACTGTTAATAAAATATTATCCCTGCCATCTTTTGTAGTAATTATAATGTTTTTCCAGTATAAGCTATTGCAAGTGTCTTTTTCCTTCCTTTTAGTATTTTGCAATATACCTACCATACAGTATTTACTGAGTGAAAACGGCGGCAGTGTTGGTCTAATAAGATAATCCTAGTGACTTCCAAGAAAAAGAAATCAGGTGCAGTACAAGGCAGCCAGACAAGGCATTTGAGCATGTGTTCTCTCAATAATAATCATTTCAAAAATGCAATATTATTATCAACTGAGAAGGGCGATATAAAATGTGTGAAATGCCATCATTATTATTTCAGGTAACCTGTCAAATACTGAAATCCTCAACAGCTTAAAAGACCTTATAACAACCACATATATAACTATCAAACTGCAGCACTGATTAAAACAATAATGACAACAATTACACCTTTAGTGTTTGAAGGTAATATGAAGAGAGCTAGGTGGTTTTCTGAAATTCCAAATCCTCAAAATAAGTTACGACCCATCGAAGCCTAATTAACTCTTCATGACATTTGTGTCCAATATAATTATATTTCCTTACAGTCTTTTGGTTTATCTTTGGTCTCTAGGGTAGTTGTTAAAATAGTTCAAAGATGGACACTTTGTGCCTATTAACCCCAGAGTACATTTCCGTGGCACTGGTAATTCTCAGGCTGTTTAACCTTTGCTTTAGTACCAGAGGAAAACACTGTTGGTTTGCTCTCTTAACAAGTAACTGTAACTACTCAGGACAATGTGACACATACCTTTTTGTTTTGTTTTCTCTACTGATAATGGCAAATATTTCACACTAGTGTAAATGGATGATAGAGACATTTGTATTTCCAGTTTCAGTTTCTTTCCTTCCTTCCTTCCTCTTTTCCTCCTCCCCTATCTCCTTCCTTTTCTTTTCCCTATTTTTCTTGCCATATTTTGTAACATAATTTTCATATATTACTTACAATCTCTTAAATCAGAGGACAGGGAAATCTTTGGATAGCATCAACCTTAAACAGTTTTCATTAATTTGGAAGTCTTAAAAGAAACACGTAATCCCATCAGAAAAAAATAATAAAACAGTGATAAATTTAAATCTTCAGCAATTTTGTATTCCTTGGAGGGAAAGTCTACTTGATGAATAAGCTAGATATTTGAGAAAGAGGCAAAGAAAAGAAATAATAATATATGCTGCACTATTTGGGGTTATTGGTTCTTTCCCTTCTTCCATTTATTTTATTAATCAAAATGATTACATTTTTCCTCACTCTCTTCTGCTCCTTCTGCTATCTTCCATGGTTACACACATTGAGAAAAGAAAAAACTCTTAATTTCTGATCCTATTCTTCCTAATACTGAAATGAAGCAGGACCCTGTGGGGCTTCTTCTTCTTCTTTTTTTTATGAAAGTTGCTCAGTCATGTCTGACTCTTTGTGACCCCATGGACTATACTCTCTTTCTCTTTAGTTGCTAAGTCATGTCCAACTCTTGCGACCCCGTAGCCTGCCAGGCTCCTCTGTCCATGGGATTCTCTGGGACAGAATACTGGAGTGGGTAGCCATTTCCTTCTCCAGGGGATCTTCCCGACCCAGGAATCGAACCATGGTCTCTGCACTGCAGGTGGATTCTTTACCAGCTGAACTACCAGGGAAGCCCCCAGAAGCCCCTGTGGTGCTCCTAGATACAAGTAATTCTGTGTCCTCTGTCTCTTGCTTGCAGGAAACAGGCTTCATTCTGCCTTCCTGACCTTCCCTGAGTTCCAAATGGCAGGTACAAATAGCTGCTGAGCAGGAAGGGAGATGATGCAGAGACAAGGGTTGTTGTTTAGTCACTCAGTCATGTCTGACTCTTTTGTGACTACATGGACTGCGGTCCACTAGGCCCCTCTGTCTATGGGATTTCCCAGGCAAGAATACTGGAGTGGGTTGGGAAGGACAGGGAAGTCTTTGGCCAGTTGAAACTGGGTTTCCTTCTCCAAGAGACAAGGGAGGGGCAGCCAAGAAATGATAGTGCAGCCTTGGGGTAGGGTCCTGGTTCCCTCTCAAGACATATACATAATAATATCTTTGAGCTCTTCTGCAGAATTAAAACTCCTTCCAAATAGAAGATGTTAACTACTTGAAGCACTCTTCCCAGAGACCTTGAGAACAATAAAAGCCCATCACAAGGATGATCCTTGGATTGCAGCAATGCATGCCCTACAGGAACCCTGATCCTGCCCTGGGTTGGGGTACATGGTTTTGAGAACACTAGCCCACTGGAGTCCCCTTTGCCTGGCAAAGCAATAAAGTCATTCTTTTCTACTTCACCCCAAACTCTATCTCTGAGATTCAATTCAGTACCAGAGTACAGAGGCTGAATTTCGGCTACAATACAAGAAAACAAAATTAAAATTGGAAAGCTTCACCACTAAATAAACATTTAAGAGCTCTACCTTTACCTACAGGTGGCGCTAGTGGTAAAGAACTCCTTGCCAATTCAGGAGACTCAAGAGACGCAGGTTTGATCCCTAGGTCGGGAAGATCTTCTGGAGGAGGGCATGGCAACTCCAATATTCTTTCCTAGACAATCCCATGGACAGAGGAGCCTGGCGCGCTACAGTACATGGGGTGGCCAATAGTTGGACACGACTGAGCAGCTTAGTACACACAGCACAACTTTACCTACAAATATTTGTATTGAACAATTTGTCCATTTGATACATATTTTAACATTTTAAAACTATGGATGCATATTGTTGTATTATGTATTTCTAACTGACTGTCCATGTTAATAACTTTGATGTCATTAGGAAAATAAACCTCTGTTCATTAGTTTTACCACTATGATATTTTAAACAGTTGAAAGACCAGCTGGAAACTAATTGAATGTTTGTTTAAAATTATTTTTCTAAAACATGTATCATTTGAATCACATAATACAGAAAAATTACTTGACATTTCTCTTTAGTATTTGGTATATACTTTCCCAGTAGCCAATCAACTGTTACTTAGCCCTTGGACCATCTATCCAGTTGATATGACTTACATAATTGGAAATCAAATGGAAGAAATTGCATGAAAGGACAGAATGTAAAGAAATAGCCCTCAGATCTCTTAGTACCTCTCATGAGTTTCTGAACCACTTAAAAAATATTTTGTTGAGATTTCTAAGAAGAATAATTTTATTGCCAAGGCTGGAGAGGGTTACAGTCAAACTGACCCTGTAGCTTAAACTTCACCAAAATATTATAATCTTACCAGCTATGTAACTGCCTGTCTTTCAGCATTTTACTTATACCTTTAAAACTACTAATTATTTTATTTTTGTTATATAATACTCTACCAGGGCTTTTGTAACAAAGTGCCAAACACTGAGTGGTTTACAACAACAGAAGGGTATTAAAAAAAAAAAAAAAGAGGAAGAAGTGTATTGTCTCAGTTCCAGAGGCTAAAAGTCCATAATCAAAGCATAATAAATTTGGTACAGAGGAGAAACCCATTCAGAAAATTAGGGCAGTTTGTTATCAAAAGAAAAACTCCTAAATTCCAGCAAGTATCATGACTAAAAATTGGAGTTTGGAAAACAATCACCTCTTTACCATCAAATAGGGAAGTCCTTCCTCACGTCTTCCTAGCATTTGGTGTTTCACCAGCAGTTCTTGGCATTCCTTGGCTGGTACCTGCATAAACCCAATTTCTGTCTCCATCATCACACAGCATTCTCTCTGTGTGTCTGTGTGTCTTTTCTCTTCTTAAAAGGACAACAGTCTTAGCAGATTAAAGGCCCATTCTACTTCAATGTAACCTCATGATTACATCTGCAATGACCCTATTTCCAAATAAGGTCACATTTTTGAAGGACTGAGGGTTAGGAGCTTAACATGTTATTTTAGAAGAAATAACGCAGCCCTCGTGTGCATGCTCCATCACTAAGTCGTGTCTGACTCTTTGGCGACCATGTGGACTGTAGCCAAACAGGATCCTCTGTCCATGGGATTCCCCAGGCAAGAATATTGGAGTGGGTTACTATTTCCTTTTCCAGAAGATCTTCTCAACCCAGAGATCAAAGCTGAGTCTCTTGCATTGGCAGATGGATTCTCTACCACTCTTAACAAGTTATAAAAGCAACATGTGCTTATTTATTGGGTTGGCCCAGAAGTTCTTTTGATTTTTCTATAAGATGGTAGGGAAAAACTCTAACAAACTTTTGGGTCAACTCAATAACATCTCAAGCAATACAAATGTCTGCAAAATAACAAATAAAGGTAACACCTCCATCCTTTCCTGCTTCCCCAATCTCTGGAAATAATCACTGTTAAAAGTCTAATGTGTATAATTCCAGATTTTCCCAACATATAAACATACAGATGAACTAAGTATATGTATTTTTTTTTGCAAAAGGCAATAGAGGTTCTACATATAGTTCTCCAAGTTGCCGTTCTTTTTTTTTTTTTTTTTCATGTCATGGACATCTTTCCATGTTATTATTTCCACAGTAGGAAATAATAATGACTGATATTCACTGAGAGTCCAATATAAACAGGTTTATTTTAATTGCTTTCTATGAATCATTTTATTTAATATTTTTGCAACAGCCCTATGATGTAGGTGTGATTACTGTTCCCATTTTGTAGATGAGTAAGCCAAGGCACAGGAGGTTAAATATTTGCCAAAGACTACATAAATAGTATGTGGAAGACTTGTGTTTCCATCTTATGGTTTGATGCTAACACCAACTCGATGGACATGAGTTTGAGCAAGCTCCAGGAGTTGGTGATGGATAGTGAAGCCTGGCGTGCTGCAGTCCATGGGGTCACAAAGAGTCAGACACGACTGAACGACTGAACTGAACTGATGCTCTTAACCCTTCCTTCATATTAGCCACATAGCGTTCCATTTTAGTCTTTCATTTGAAGGAACTTAAAAATAACAGAGATAAATCTGTCACTTTGTGATGTGACTTAAAGAAGATTGCCTTTTGTACCTTAGCTAAAGTAAATGCAATGCTCAGACCTTAGATTATTTGATGTTAGTATCCCTCTGGGGATACTATGTTTCCAGATAATTCCATGTATTAATGCATAATATTTACAGTATCATTTATTTTTAAACATTTATTATTTTACATTTAATGAGTACTTTCTTTTGGAAAGATGACAACCTACCAGACAAAGGAAAAGTAAACTGCCATTCTGCTCTCCAGGTCCCAATGAAAGAAAAAGCAAGCTGAACAAATAATTTGAAAATAATGTTAGTGTACAGTGGGAGTTAAGAAAAAGAAAGAGTAATCAACTTTGGAGTGGATTGGTTGGGGAAATCTTCAGTGATGAATTGATGTATTGATAATTGAGATGAGTCTTCAAAAATTGCACAAGTCTTGTGAGGCAGACATGGGTGAAGGAAGTTCGGGTTGGAGGATGTGGCAGGCAGCGTCTGAAATGGCTCCCCAAAACCCCACTTCCTGGTATTTGTATCTTTGTGTAATCTCCTCACCTCCAGTGGGGGCTGAGCCTACTGACTTGCCTCTACCCAATATAGCAAGGTGATGTGATGTCTCCTGATGATAAGGTCACAGTAGATTCTGACTCTTGTCCTGTTGGCTTTGATGGGACAGCTGCCCTATTTGTAAAGGAGTGGCCTATGAGCAAGCCTATGAAGCGAGGAACCAAGGAAAAGTCTCCAGGCGACAGCCAGGTGGAATTTGAACCTCAAGGAATTAGACTATTAGAACTACTGAATGAACGTGGAAATAGATCCTTCCTCAGCTGAGCCTCCAGCTGGGATCCTAGTCCTGACATCTTGATTATAGCTTTTAAGACATCTTGAAGTAGAGGACCCACAGGATTTCCCCTGGATTCCTAATCTACAGGAATTGTGAGATAACAAATATGTGTTTTAAGTCCAAGTTTATGGCAATATTTGGTATAACAATAGATAACTAATACAGTAGACTTTATAAGCAGAAAGAACTGTGTAAAACACACAATAGAGAGAGAGGGAGAGAGATGCAGTGTGGGACATCTCTCTATGCCCCAGTACCCTGTTACACTTGTTGAAACTTAGAGCATAAAGGTGTTCAGGCTAAGGACTGAGCCTGGAAAGGCAAACCAAGCTGTAACCACGAAGGCTACTCATGCCATGCTGATGAGCGTGGACCTGAGGCAGTGTGGCATTATTGAAGGGCTGGAAATAACATAATCAGTTCAGGTCAGGGAGGGGCCACTCTCCAGATGCCAGGAATAGAAATGTGAAAGCATGCAGGCAGGTAGCCTTTTGGGACAGTGATGATGCATAGCTGAGGGGAGCACAAACATGAGCAGTGGGGAGGGAAGACACTGAATAGGGTTGAGGAGTGTTTAAGAGGTTGACTCAGCAGGTTTTAATGAGCAGGAATGTGAGTGAGGACAACATGGTCTAGGGTGATTCTTGGGAATTTTGGCACATGACTGCGTGAATTCTGGAGCCACAGATTAGGAAAAGCCAGTTTAGGGCGGAAGATAATGAAATTACACAGGTTGAATTTCAGTTATCTGTGGGAGATGTCTCATGGAACGTATCGGCCTGGAGGTCAAGAAAGAGATCGTGCTTGGAGAATAGCTGGGTAGCAGTGAACACGCATGAAGACATACAATTTTCAGGGGAAGCAATTAAATGAAAAAAGAAGAGAACACAAGACAAATCATGGAATAACATTTAATAGAGGAACAGAATACAGAGGACCAGCCAGGGAGATTGAGAAGTAATAGAGAAAAAGCTGGAGAACTTGAGAGAGTGTGGGAGGCAGGAGCATGTCAAGAGGACAGTGGCCAATAGTGCTAAATATTTTTATAAGCCTTAAGTGATGAGAACTGCAACGTTTTTGCTGACTTCAGTGAGTTCAATGAGAGTTTACCTACCTTCTTGTACATTTCCTCAAAGCTATGCAATTATTTCAGCATTGTCAAAATTTCAAATGCCTTAGGATTGTGATAAGAGTGATCATTTTAAATGATTTTCTCCCCTCGGTCATAGATATTATTATTAGGCATTGGTTCTGGTACCAATCATTGGGCCTAGAATAAATAACATCATTCCATGCTGGGAAATGGCCTTATTCTTCTGATAGCTTGACAAGTTTTTAATCAGTATTGCACCATGCAGAGCCGGAAATAATAATTTGATTTACATGCAGTCTATAAGTGACATTAGATAACAAATAGTTCTCAGTGGGAGAGAAATATGGTAGGCCTTTCAATAGCTAAATATTATAGCTTGTCACACAAAAGGCTGTCCTTTGTTGAAATAATACTACAAAAGTTGATTTTAGTAAATTACATCCCAAACTGGTTATTTGAATAGAAAGGCAAGTCATTGAGATAGATTAAGGTCATTAAATGTTGGGTAGGCGTAAGACTACATCAGTTTTCCATGTCTCCGTAGGGCATGCCAATTATTTTCAGATGACATAAACTCAAGTACATGTTTATTAGGAGTGATGACAAATAAACAGTGAAGTGTGTGCCTCTGAGAAACACCTGCTTGAATGAAGTATTAATGGTATCAAATTGTTCTATGTGTTCGTGACTGATAAATAAAATAACTTTTGTGATTTCCATGATTTTACTTACCACTTGTTTTTAAATGACTACCATGTTTTCAGCAGATTGTCATTTTATCCAAAATCACCTGATTGTAAGTTAACTGTCCATCTGTTCAACTATGTCACAAAGTACATATTTTAATTTACTTTCTCTTTTAGGGTACCTCTCTCTTTATAACATCTCATTTTATGAAGCCCCAACCATATAGGCACTAGATTAAAGATGCTAAGGGAGAATATATTACATCTGTTATAGATTTCATTGAGTACATTAACTGATTGGTACGAGGTCACTCTGTAAAGCTGTTTGATTTTCAGTTCTTTTTCTCTTAGAAACAGACAAAAGATAGTATCAATGACGGTTACCTTTATCATCTGTCCTCTGTATTATTTCTAAACCAGTTGGTGGAGAGATTGAAATTACTGTAAAATACCTGAAGATGTAAAACAAACTAAAGTGTATTATCATATGTGAAACGGATCCCCAGTCCAGGTTCGATGCATGAGACAGGGTGCTCAGAGCCGGTGCACTGGGAGGACCCAGAGGGATGGGATGGGGAGTGGGGTGCGAGGGGGGTTCAGGATGGGGAACACATGTACACCTGTGGTGGATTCATGTCAGTGTATGGCAAAACCACTTCAATACTGTAATTAGCCTCCAATTAAAATAAATAAATTTATAAAAAAAAAGTGTGAAGGAACCATAGAGCCAAAATTAGAGAAGGGTTGAAGAAAACATGAACATCCACTCCCTTAACTTCAATTATTTCCAAAGGAATGAGTCCTAGTGAATGAGAATCTTACTTAATTAGAGGAATAGATTTGATTATTTCCCTCAGTAACCCTAATAATTAGAAAATCTTGATATCACAATATTTTTTGTATCCAATTCCTATAATACCTATTTAAAATAAAAGCATTCAAAAATATTTTTGGTCTATGGAACAAGTTTACATACATAGGTTCAGATTCACATTTTTCCATATTTTTGAAATTACACCATCAAAAATAAAATCACTTGTTAAAAAGTTTCATATTTATCTCAAAACACATATTATTTTATGTTATTTAAAAATATACTTTCATCCTCAGTAATTATGGCAGATTTCATTTTAGGGGGTGAATACCCTACCATATTCTGAAACATATTTATCTTTATAGCTTTCTGCATTTTTTAAAGATTTTTTTAATGTAGATCATTTCTAAAATCTTTGCTGAATTTGTTACAATATTCCTTCTGCTTTTATGTTCTGTTTTTTTTTTTTTTTGGCTTTGAGGCATGTGGAGTCTTAGCTCCCAGTTCAGGGATTGAATCTTAGCTCCCAGTTCAGGGATTGAACTTGCACCCTGTGCATTGGAAAGTGAAGTCTTAACCACTGAACCACCAGGGAAGTCCCTATTCTTACAGTTTTTCTCCAAATTGTTTTTGCAAGAACATCAGAGATTCAATAATGATAATCATCTATTTACTTTGGTGAGTGCATGATAATTTATTTAAAGCCAACCTCTATTGTGGGTCTTCCTTGGTAGCTCTGATGGTGAAGAACCTGCCTGCAACACAGAAGACCTGTGCTCGATCCCTATGTCAGGAAGATCCCCTGGAGAAGGGAATGACTATGAACTTAAGTCTTCTTGCCTGGAGCATTCCATGGACAGAGAAGCCTGGAGGGCTATAGTCCACAGGTGACAAAGACTCCGACACGATTGAGTGACTAACACTTTCAATCTCCATTGTACACTGAATACTTGAGAAGGGATTACGTCCAATTTGATTATATGTGTGTCAATAGTTTGTGACCAAATAGTAGGTTTTTAGTTAATATTTCTCAAAATATTAACTAGAATCTAGTTTTCAATTCTCACTCTGATATAATCTACACATCTGTGTTATATTTCTTAAAAATATATATACACATGTATAAAACTATGATTTCCAGAATGAAGGAAGGGCTTGACTTTGCATATAGCAATAAGCAGAGACAAGAGTTGAGTTTACTTACTTTACTTCTCCATGTACAGCTTTCAACCAACAGTGGACTTCTACTGATCCAAAGTCAGAGTTTGAGAACTGACTCTAAGCATATCTATCATGCTCAGTAACTTATTCTGGACAGTTTTGTCATCCTTTTTTCCACTGAGTCCGATGAGATGAATGGCATGCACATATGCTTCAATTTCATGGCTTACTAGATAAGCTAGTGTGTGGCTCCAATTCGATCTCTCTTCCTCATGAAAAATGACACATATCAGACTGAAAACATGTTAGAGCAATATAATTATAGGAATACTTTTTAAAAGATTCTGTTTGGTTAAAAAAGAAATTAAATGGTTTACAAAAACAAACTTCAATTATCTGCAATGAATTCTAAGTGTCACCTTTTATTACAGATACAGATAAATTAATATCTAATGAGAGAAAGACAGGTGACCTAGTAAAATATGGTACCATCCTTTAATAGTTCAAAACAATGGATTCTTTATGAAGCTCATAATCTTTTACCTCTTAGTGTGACCATTGGCAATTGTTTATAATGACTAAATATTGATAATGTTAATTTTCCTCAAAATTGCACTATAGCCATCTGTGTGTTAACACATAAAATTCAAATGTATTTTGAGATACAATCTATTATTATTATTAATTATACTCAATTATTTGTTTCTTAAGCATCTGAGTTCAAAGCCATGGACTTGCTTTCTGAAAAAAAAGAGTGGGGACATAGGATGCAAATAGGAAAAACACATTACCTCTAACAGCTTGCCCATCTGCTTCTTATGTGTCATATTCTTAAGTTACCCAGCTTTTCTTAAAATAGAAATGTGGATAAGAGGTTTTTCACCTTGGATGGAGAGTAGCTACAAGTTTTCTGAGAATAAAAAGAGAATTCTGAAAGGAAAATGACACTTAAAGGAGGCTTTTTGTTATTTCTTAACATTTCCCTGGAGAAAGGATGCTTCAATCAGAGTGAGGGGATGGAACACCGAAGCACCACGAGGGAAGAATGCACTGATTGCTTCTCTGACAAGATTCTGGATGTGCTCAAGAAACGATGCAGTTCCCCCCAAACTAAACAAAACCAAACAAAGTGAAGGACAGAAAGTAGAAAGCCCAAGACTCCCAAATCAAGAGAACAAGCCACACTATAGGATATCTGGCCATAAGCATGAGGACAGAAGACCTGTGGCTCTGGAGACAGGGGGATTGCACGTACTGCCATATGGATGATGAGGGAATTAGATGGAGCACTGTTCATGATAAACAAGCTTCCAAGAGACTGGAACATGAGAATGTCTTGGTCCCTACAGGGAATCTTCTAACTTCATATTAGCTGATGGTGTTTTCTGTTTACCACCACACTTTCTACACATTCTGCTACTGCTGCTGCTGCTAAGTCGCTTCAGTCGTGTCCGACTCTGTGACCCCATAGATGGCAGCCCACCAGGCTCCCCGGTCCCTGGGATTCTCCAGGCAAGAACACTGGAGTGGGTTGCCATTGCCTTCTCCAATGCATGAAAGTGAAAAGTGAAAGTGAAGTTAGTCGTGTCCGACTCTTAGAGACCCCATGGACTGCAGCCTACCAGGCTCTTCCGTCCATGGTATTTTCCAGGCAAGAGTGCTGGAGTGGGGTGCCATTGCCTTCTATACATTCTACTGGATGTTTTAAACAAAATCTAGCTACTTAAAAGCTACAGAAAGTCTTAAGCCAAGTCAGATTTTCTTGTTGGTGGGGATGGTAGTGGTGGTTATGATATCTTGTTTGTTTTCCTTTATCATGGGCATCTCCAATACAAAAGATTACATACTACGCATATGACATGGGGTTTCAGCAAGAACATTTTTTAAAGTATTGAAAATTTTAACCTAAAATTACTTAATACCTCATTTCAAAGAGAGTTTATATAAATTATGTGAAAGGAATACATTTAGACCATTTATTATTCAAATAGCTTAAGACTATTTAGAGTAAAATGTTTTCTTTTGTCTATAGAATGTAGCTGATTGATTCAATACCGTACTGCACTTTAAAAATGGTGACAAAAGTTAAAGCCTGTAATTTTCATTGACAGCTTAAATTGTACTTGGACCTGGTTCAGAAGTCAGTATAATCTTTAGAGTAAGTATAATAATATCTCCTAGGGGATCCCACAGAACAAGGCCAAATCCTATTTCATGGACTACCAGGCCACTCCAACTCAAGGCTGCTACCTTCATCATCTCATTCCCCTCACTGTCTCCAATGGTGCCCTCGAAAAGAGCAACTCAGACTTTGGGTAATTTTCTACCTGTATCTCATCTCTCTCATTTCTTCCTGATCTTGCTCATTATATTTCCTTTGCTAAAAATTATCTTGTGACCCACTCCAGTATTCTTGCCTGGAGATTCCCAGGGATGCGGGAGCCTGGTGGGCTGCCGTCTATGGGGTTGCACAGAGTCGGACACAACTGAAGCAACTTAGCAGCAGCAGCAAAAATTCTCTTTACCTTCTCTAATTGATAAATTCATCATTCTATGGGGCTTCCCAGGTGGCACAGTGGTAAAGAATTCACCTGCCAATGCAAAAGATCAGGAGACACAGGTTCAACCCCTGGGTTGGGAAGATCCCCTGGAGAAGGAAGTGGCAACCAACTCCAGTAGTTTTGCCTGGGAAATCCCATGGACAGAGGAGCCTGGCAGGCTACAGTCCATGGGGCTGCAAAGAGTCGGACATGACTGAGCACACACACCCATCATTCTATTTTGGCTTTTAACTCAAATATGAACTTGTCTCTGACCATTTCCCTTGTGACTTCAAAAGAAAACAGAGAGGCAGCGTGGTCTGGGAATCAAGAGTCTTGGCTTTGGACCCACATTTCCTGAGTTCAAATCCAAGACACACTGTCTATTAGCTTTATGGCCTTGGGCAAAATGCATCATCATTTAGGGTCTAAAAATATGGAGATAATATCCATTCATTCTTATTTCTGGTAGCATATATAAAGCACTTAAAAGAGAATGTGACCCACAGTAATCACTCAGTTAATATTAGCTGTTATATTTATTACTTCCCAAAGGAAAATTAATGGCATCATCAACTGTTCCAATGCACTAATTGCATAGTTCTATTATTGTATATTTTATTGGATCATAGTTAGATATGTTCATGTCTGGCCCTCTTGTGAGATTTAAATTCCACTGTGTTTGCCCAGAAAGTTTTTTGGAGCCTGAAATATATTTGGTAATCAAAAGTGTTTACTTACTGAATGATCTGTTCATTACATTACAGTATCCATGAACAACATTATTTAAAGAAAAATAAAAGAAAAAGGATACTTTCATGAAGTTTGGAGGATACTTCACGAAGGATATCATGAAAGGATACTTTCATGAAGGATACTTTCACGCTCCTATTCAACAAATACTCTGAAACGTACTTGATATTATGAGCAGTGAAACTAAAGGCATCTAGTCCTCCACACTCTATTACAGTTGTTGATTCTGGCTTTAGAAGTGTCCCAAGAGTGCATGACAGTAATGAAATCGGGGAGGTAGCACAGACAAGGATTATCAGTCTTTAGTAATCAAGTCTTGATATGTTAAATTGTGAACTCTGACATTAAAATATTCATGAAGTCTCTTAAGACTGGGAGAAAAAAGCAAGCTCTTTAGCAATAAATTCTAAAATGGCCTGATTTCTTTTTTAAGGTGTCGCATTTGCCAGTGAAGTCAAATATGGAGATAAATAGTCACAATAAGATACCTAGACACGTTTATCCTTTAAGTGTCTCCTATACCATACACAATGGCTTGAGAATTAATTTATTATTTTACTTTCTTAAAGCCATCATTTCCCCTTTTTTAAAAAATTAGAAGTGATGGAGAAACTATTTAGAAAACCAAAGTGCTCCTGTACATTTTATCCATTAGTTTCCAGTTCCTAAAAGACAATTCAAACCCCATGAAGAGAGATTGTTTACCAGATCTTTTTACACAGAATTTGTGTTGAAGTCATTTAACAGTGACTCCATTGTTATTTTGTGGAATATTCCTAATGAGCTGGCACAGTGCGCAAAGGAGATAAGTGATAGAAAGCTCAGTTATTCAATAAGAATTCTCTAGGTAAAGAAATAAATATACATTATTGCCTTCATGGACAAGCCAATGGGATAATGGTACTTTAAATTTTACTGACACGGTATTTGAAATTTACTGTTAATTGGTATGAAACATTATCACTCTATCAAACATTGGCACTCACCATATATTTGTAGTATCTGCTCCATATCTAATTAGACTGTCTCTGCTCCAAAAATCCACAATGGAGTAAGAGTAAAAAGCCCATGGCCACCCAAGTAGCCCAGTGGCCAAAGCATAAAGATGTTTGAGTCCCGGCATCCCCTTTGAACTCTGTAACAGCCCTTTGAATTATGTTTGAACATAATTAAGGCCAGCATTATGTGCTTGATTATCCAGTAGCTTTTATCCATCAATTCACTTCAGCCTTTGTGTATGGAGACTAATCAGATAGCTTTTTCTTTTTTTTTTTTTTTAATTACTTTATTTTTTTATTTTTATTTTTATTATTATTATATATATATTTTTTTTCCAGTGGGTTTTGTCATACATTGATATGAAATTATTTATTGAGGTCTTATTATGTTCCATGCCATGTTATGATGCTTTCACTATATCAGTGAACAAAACCAACCTAATGACATACTATTGTTTAATTTAAAAAGTAATGCCATGATTAATAACCTTTCTCCTGCACTCTCTTTTATTAAATATTTCACAAAGGCATTTAACATATTGTAAAGTATCATATAACACTTGAAAGATGCTAGAAATGGTTTTTGGTAATCCCTCAGCTTTTCCTCCCAAGTTTTGGATTCTTTTAGCAGAAACTTGCTCTGTGCATACATAGAGAGAAAAATTCTTTTTATTACAAAGAAGTGATGACTCATCATGGAAAATTATTCATTAAATTGTGCTTATTATCAAATTTTTAACTTCTTTTCCTATAATAAAATTATTTCTCTAAGTGATATGTTTTCCTAAAGTATTAATATTTCACAGTTCTCTGTGCTGAGCAAAAATTCCTCAAAAATGTATTACCATAATTTCTTAGAAATTTATTAGGATTTGAAGAATAGAAGCATTTAAGCATTTTACCAATATGCTATTTGGAAATTTACATATTGCTAGTTGGTTCCACAAGTGCCAAAATATGCTACCATTATTTTTTATGTAGGAAACTCACATTGTAAAGAGAAGAAAAGTAAATCAAGAAGCATATGTTTGTCCTTTGTGCTAATTTGACATAAAATATAGACTAGGAATTGACTTTTGGTGTTCCCAAATAATGTGCTTCTTAGTAACGCTCAGGCATCAATAGGTAGAAATCATGAGGAATATGGTAGATTTACTCCTTGATAACTAAAGTAACTGAAGCAACTGATGGTGACCAAAACCTGTCTTGGCTTGGCAGAGACCTTCACTTTGTGCATATATTTTAAATATTAATAGGATTTATACTCCTCATCAGCAGTCAACTTAAGTATGTCCCTGTAGTAACACTAGTGAGGACCAAAGCTATTGGAAACTCAGAGAAGACCTGGAAGGATCATTTTTCCCCTACTACTCATGCTCACAGAGCCACTGATAGTCCAACCAATAATATGCTTGCTCTCAGGCATCACACATGGAATCCCACTTATGAGAATGATCTTCAGAGAATGAGGGAATGGAACTTAGGGAAATTAACTTATTCTCAGCATTCAGCATTTTGTTGCTTAATGACAGCATCAACTTGTCATCTATTTCTACAAGGATTAAACCAGCTGCTGCTGCAGCTGCTCACCCCCACCACCTCCTGAAAGGAGTGCAGGGTGGAGGTCAGGAATGGGGCACTCTGTGCTTGGGGAAAGCTGGCAGAACAGGTCTTCAGAGAGTAAGATATTTTCCGGAGCTGATTTTATGAGCCCAATTCTTGCATCTCCTCAGATCTAGAAAAGCACTAAATTCCTTCATGGTGAAGTCTGTTCCTTGTGACTAGCAGCAGTCTTCTGTAAAAAACTATGTGCTTCATTGAATGTACTCCCCCTTCACCAAAATCACATGTTTATTGTCCTTCTCCTCTACCTCTTCAGAGCGGTTTCTCAGAGCTATCTGAGGTGCTGTCTCCCGGGCCACAGTCCTCACTTTGCTCCAAATAAAACTTAACTTGCGACTCTCAATGTTGTGCATTTTTTCTTTTAAAGTCAGCAACAGTGCCCTATTGATCATGAGGAGTTTTGTTCAGGCAAGAATGCATCACCAAATACCTACTTTATGCTACTAAGGTTTCCAAAAGGATATGGTTTTCAAGACCATTACCTGTTTAGTCTCCTTCATATAAATGGAGGAGTTATGATGCTCTTCTGTTCTGTTTAGTTGCTCAGTCATGTCTGACTCTTTGTGACCCCGTCCATGAGATTTTTCAGGCAAGAATACTGGGTGGGTTGCCATTTCTTCCTCCAGGGGCATCTTCCCAAACCAGGGATTGAACTTGCATCTCCTACATCTTTTGCATTGTAGGCAGATTCTTTACCCGTTACATTAAAGAAATAGAATGACATCTCATGGTAATGCAAATGGGATAATTTGTGCCTTCTTTTTCCTATTGGAGATTTCCCTAAGAACTTCTGAGTCTTATTTGTATAGGCACCTTGATTTCTGGTCAATAACTCCAAGCTGCATTTTACCTTCATCTGGTTGCACCTCAATGACCCTTCTTGTCCTCATTTTCAATTTATTTCTACTATAAATTATTTCATTCAAGTAATACTGTCAGATTTCCAAATTTAAGAAAAACGAGTCATTTTTAATCACTGTGCAGCAAAAAATAGATCACTGTGAATATGCTGAGGTAAAGTGACTTTTATTTATTATGTAATTAAATTGCTTACATGATTAAGCTTTGCTGACTTTAAGAAATCTGCATTGGCTAATTCAATCAACCAGACCCGAAATGGTGAAAAACTCAACAGCAAATCACATATCAACCTAGCTTCTTACTTCAGTATGATTTCTTAGTGATAATTATCAAGGGAATATAAATATGAATCAAGGAATACTTGCAAAATTTTGTAGTTAAAACAAAGAAGACAATTAAGATGTTTGTTTTCAATGTAGACTAGAGTGTAAAAACAATTGTAACTGATGAAAAGACTTAGAAGTATGTGGGGTAATGGCACAGATTTGTATTCTAAGATGCTAGTTTCACAGCTATTCAGAACTGAACTTGGTAGGTCATTTTCTCTCTGGAATGAGCACAAACTATTTAAAAGGTTTTCAGACTTGTTTTGCATCACACTTAACAACACTGTCGCAAGGGAAAAAACAAAAAACAATAGCAATCAGACAAACTGTGAGTGTGCACTATAAAACACACAAGGAGTGCTACTGCTTCCTCAAGTTAACACCCATACATGTTTTTTTCTAATTAATGGAAGGTTATGCTCTGGTTCAGCTTATTGCAAACGAGCTCAATTGTTGGAAAAATCAATAACGCTGAACAGAAAAAAGTATTGAGGAAGCGATGGGGCTGTTTGGTGAGAGAATGTATGGAAAGCCTGTGCTTACAATGTTGTTTGTTCATTCATGCACTTGCAGTAATAAGAAAAGCTGTATTACCTTCCAGAAAAAGAACTTTACCACTGGCTCCATTTTCCTCACTGCACTATGTCTATGCATGTGCATCTGTTTCAGTGGAAAATTAATGCTTACCTAATAAAATAGCATAAAAGTCAAGCCAGGTATTGAAAACAATGTTGAAAATAGATCATCTTATTAATAGCTTCTTCTAAAGTAAATGATTTTATAAGTCAGCTGCATTAAATTTGCCTATAGTCTAATAACATTGACTTAAAAGCTTTTGACTGTAAAATTCTTAATGTACATAATAATTAATGGAGTTTCTTCTTACACACATTACATAGTTATGTACAGATTTACATATATATGCATGTACATATATTATGTACATTGGAGAAGGAAATGGCAACCCACTCCAGTATTCTTGCCTGGAGAATCCCATGGACAGAGGAGCCTGGCAGGCTACAGTCCCTAGGGTCACAAAGAGTCGGACATGACTGAAGTGACTTAGCATATTATATACATACATGCTTTGCCATCTGTATGCGGTTACAGGAGAATACTGCAATTGTATTAATATATATATAATATTGGAACTTCCCAGGTGTCTCCAGTGGTAAAGAACTCACCTGCCAATGCAGGAGATGTAAGAGATGCAGGTTCCATCTCAGAGTTGGAAAGATCCCCAGGAAGAGGGCATGACAATCCACTTCAGTACTCTTGCCTGGGAAATCCCATGGACAGAGGAGCCTGGTTGGCTACAGTCCATGAGGTTGCAGAGTTGGACATGGCTGAAGCAACTTAGCATGCATGCACATATATAATAATATTATATAATATATATTAACATACATGTATGCATATTAATATAGTATATTAACACAGAATATGTAAGTAGCCTATTTTAGTATTATATTGCATATGTATTATTTATACATGTCATATATATTCTATATATGTCCCATATATATGTCTATATAAAATGATCATTTATAAAATATTAATTTTCCACTTTCAGGTAAAGGGATAGGGTTCAGAGAGGTTAGTTGATGTGATCAAGGTCACACAGCTAAGAAAGGGCAGAACTGGACCCTAAATCTGAGATTCTTTAAGATCTCTGGTCTTTCTCCATGCCACAACCTCTTCTCTTGGTAAATCCAGAAAAAAATATTTGAAAGATACAGAGTGATTTTATGTATTACTAACTCAGACTGAATATTCATATTCTAAATGTGATGGCAATGTTTAGGATTACTGATCATCAACAAACTAAAAATGATGGGTATTTTGTGAAGATGACTTCTGGTGGCAATACCAATCTGTATGTTTCATTGGTTCAATGTATGATTTTAATTTTTTTTTCCATTCTGCTTTGTTTCATAGAAGTTGTTGCAATAAACCTAACCACTGTAAGACATGTGTTTTGATATTTAAGGCTTTAAAAAAATCAGTCTTTTCTTTTCATTGTATACTTTGTAACACAACAGAGTTGGTGAATTGGTCTTAGGAGCGCCAACTATGGCCATAGCCAAGTTTTTCTTCAGGTCCAAATAGAATTTAACTCTGACCTTAGCTCCATTTGCTGCATAGTTTGGCCACCAATTCTAGTAACTAACATGTTCTTTAAGAATCTAAAAGTAAGTTAATTCTCTAAGTCTGTGATGAGGGGAGGGGATAGTTAGGGAGTTTGGGATGGACATGTACACACTGCTATATTTAAAATGGATAACCAACAGGGAACTGTGCTCAGTGCTATGTGGCAGTCTGGATGGGAGGGGAGTTTGTGGAAGAATGGATACATGCATATATATGGCTGAGTCTTTTTGTCTTTTCACTGTTCATCTGAACTATCACAACGTTGTTAATTGGCTAGACCCCAATACAAAATTAAAAGTTTAAAAAAAGAGTCTAAAAGTAAATGACCTGAAAAGAAATTCAATACTTGTTCACCTATATTCCTGTTTCATTTTCTATAGTCACTACAAATTCATTTACCTGACTTTTCATTATACTTTAGGCTTAAAAACATCAGAAGTGTCAAAGGCACCATTTCATCTTAGTATACACATGATTTTCCTCTTTCTCAAATGTTTATAGCTCTTGTATGAGGATATTTTTCCTACCAGCTTCCTAATAATATGTAAGCACCAGGATATGAACTCAGGAAACTGTTTCCTCTATCAGTCTCTCTGGGAAAGACAAAATGATTTCAGAACAGAAATGCTGTTTTGTGAGACGGCTGAAATGCAACAAAATTGTGCTAATTAAAAGCTTGTATGTGGTCAGCAAAGAGAGATGGAATTTTTTTCTTGGACTTCTGACTGCAAAAATGTCCCAAAGATGTGGGAAGCTTTCAGAGTCAGTCTCAGTTAAGAATCCTACACTTGCAAGATTAACATGCTAGACCCTAGGTCTCTGCTTCATTTTTATAACAGATGGAGGAAAAACATATTTAAATAAGCCTACCAATCATTGCTTAAAATGATGGGCGTAAGGCTAGCTGTGTCCTCAAGCAGGCTGTTGGCTGAACTGACATTAGTTGGATCTTTCATAAGTCCCAAATTAAAATTTTTGTAATAATTGTTGACCTGAACATTACCAGAAAGTATCCTTTACGGAAAAACATAGAATGTTAGTTTTACTTTTGGAAGACTATCCAGACTTCAGAAGAAAAATCAAAATGATGTAAATGAATTGTTTGAAATTGTCAAATTTTATAAATTAAACTAATATATAAATCTTTGCTTTCTTATTTCAAGCAAAAGCTGATTCAGTAATGACATAACATAGATATAAGAAGGCTAATGTTTAGAGCATGTCTTTTTGGGGGGACTTCCCTGGTGGTCCAGTGGTTAAGACTTTGCCTTCCAATGCAGGGGGTGGTCAGGGAGCTAAGATCCCAAATACCTCACAGCTAAAAAGTCAAAACATAAAACAGAAGCAGCATTGTAACAAATTCAATAAAGACCTTAAAAATGGTCTACATAAAAAAGAATGTCTCTTTTCCTTTCTTCACACTATCTCTATCAGCTCTCTTCATGTTGGGGAGTGATGTAGATGTTGGAGTGGTGGTTTAGGGGAGATGAGGGACATAGGCGAAATGTTGATTTCGACATAACCATTGAGTAGTTTGGAAGGCAGATAGAAGGAGGGGAAGGGAGACTGGTGAAGGCACTATAGTGTTGTCCCAGCAAGGTAAAGAGGGAGGCAATGGAAATGGAAAGGCTGTTATAAGCTCAGAATAATTTATAAGACATAGGACATGAGAGAAAAAGAGCAAAAGAGACTACAGCCTGACAAAAGTTCAAGTCTGAGTACCTAAGAGAATGATCAGATTGAATACTGAAATAAGGAAGTTTTGAGAGAACTTTAACTTTGGGGGAAAGGTGACAATTTTGATTTTAGACCAGTTGAGTTGGAGGGGACAGTGGGACATCTAGTTGGCTACTTCTCCTAGGAAACTAGAGATGATGAACTAAAGTTCAGGACACTTGTCTTGGCCATAGAATCTGATTTAAGAGTAAATCTATACAGGTGATAAATGGGAAGGGCATCCAAGTAAGAGGAGATATATGTACATGTACAGTTCATTCACTTTGCTATACAGCAGAAACTAACATAATATTGTAAAGTATCTATGCTCCAGTAAAAATTAATTTTAAAAAGTTAATTTATACAGGTGAAAGAGTAAATTCTGAGGTTATATCAGACCTCCAAAGGAGAAAGCACTTACTATATCACATTAGATGTTTAATGTGTTATGTGAACTGGGACAAGGGGTATAATTTGATGCATGGTGCATACCAACTGGCTGAAAAGATTTTACCATGGAATGAATATTTACAACTAGCTCAGACGAAGGTGCTCTAAATTTGCTACATGTCATTTTTAATACCAGGATGCAAGAAAGGTTGGCATCTTATGTAGCTATGACCACAGAGGTATGACGGGATGACTTAACAGCAAGCACAGCATGTGACTTTAACAATTAAATATTCAAATAAATACACTTCATATATTGATTGCATCTTGTGAGTAATTACATTTAAAGAAGCATGACATGTAGCACAAGTGTTTCCATGGTGACTGCTGCTTAAGAGAGAGTAAACAACTTCAGTAGAGAGAATCAATCGTAAGGATTGTCATAGACAAAGGTGGGAAATACTTAACAGGAAAAATACCAAAGAAATGATATATAAGGAAAAGTTATGTTTTCCAAAGCTATTAGGATAAAAACTTTTGGAATATTTTCAGCTATCAATGGTAATAAAATTGACATAAGTGCCAATATCCTAAATGTATGATCTGTCTGTTATCCACCATTTGGGCAGAATTAATAATATTAGCATGATCAACCTAATAATCCCTTCAGAATGGGTAGCATAATGTAGAAGAATTAGAAAGGAATTTGGAGTATGGGCCTGGCATTTTACTATATGCCCTTCAGCACACCAATTAATCTCTCAGAAATTTCCTTCCTGATCTATGAATACTACCTAACTGGGTTTCTCTGATCTGTGAGGATGAAGTGTGAGAATGTGGAGGAACTGCCTCAATGTTCAGGTCAGCTGTTATCATTCCTGTGAGATTATCTGACCAAATACTTAGCTGTTTGGTGCAATCCAAAACATTATCTCTAAAGCAAGTACTGATGTGATACCACCTGGGGTAAACCCCTGCAGGAACCTCTGGCAGGGCATCTTACCAGGGAAGAAGAGTTTATCTTTCTATCCCAGAATACAGGATGTACGACTCTTCATGTGGACCCTGTTCAAATTCCCATGATTCTCCGCATTAGGACTGAGAGCTGGAGGATCGTATTAATGGCAATAAAACGACACGGACTTACAAGAATGGCTTGTAGGGCCATTCTGCCCCAGAATCCTTTAAAATGATCTCAGGCTTCCCTGATGGCTTTAATCAAGCATTATGAGCCCCTCCCACGCTCCACTGAGCACCACAGAAGCTGCCGCTATGGGTAGGTTGCTAGTCAATGGGTCAGTGAATCTATTTAATGCAGATAAAAATCCTGTCTGGGAAGGTGAGCTTGGGGCAGGAGGAAGGAAAAAGGTTTTCACTCCTTTGTGATCGGAAATTGATCCCCAAAGAAGCTGGAAGAATGAAAAACATTAAACAAATGATGAGGGTATCAGAGAGCTTGCCTGGGAATGCTAAGAATGAACAGAAAATGGATAATATTCACTTTGAAATTTAAATCTCTTAGCTTCTGTGATCTTAAAGACAGCAATCTAAAGGATGTTTCTGTGTTTTGTTGGAACAGAGTTATGAAAATCTCCTAACCCGTGAAATCATCAACCATCATAGGATGTAGCACTTTGTAGCTGAAATTCGTTAGTCATTCTATATAAAATGCATATTGTTGCATACTTTGTTAAGTCAATAAAATATCTGAATGTAAGATCCCTGTGTCTAGAAACAAGAACTAGTGATTATTAGAAGGACTCACTGTATGGTAGCTGCAGCTAGGCTGCCAATTAAATCCACTTCTAGAAAGTTTGATTGATATTTTAATGTTCAAATGAATATATTTCTGAGATGCTTCAAGGATCAGAGTAATAGGAAAAGACTTATTTTGCTGTGACCTTAGCAGCAGTTCATTTTCTAAGCAAAGAGGATATTTAAAAGTTTAAGGATCTCATTGAGAGCTTTAGGACCTCTTTTTTTTTAAGATTTTTTTTTTGATGTGAACCATTTTTAAAGTCTTTATTGAATTTGTCACCATATTGCTTCTGTTTTATGTTTTGTGTTTTGTTGGCCACAAGGCATGTGGGATCGATCTTAGTTTCCTCACCAGGGATGGAACCCACACCCCCTGCATTGGAAGGTAAAGTCTTAACCACTGGACCGCCAAGGCAGTCCTGACTTATTTTCTTTATCGAATACATCATGGACCCTATTGAAAGGATAGAAGTACCACCCAAAGGTCAGTTTAAGACTCAGGTTCCTGGCAGTGTCAGACCTGGATAAACTCACAACTTAGTGTAAGCACGTCCTGTGACCTACACTGGAACTCCCTCACACAGCTGCTTTTAATGACCTTTGAAACTTTCTTCCATGTTGAACCATTTTGGGGGGCGGGTATTCACTTCCCTCCTCCAAAAGGAGCTGTTCTGTAGAGCAGCAGCCTACAAACAATTTGATAATGCACACTTATCCATAAAACAAATGTTAAAACACATCCTCAGAATACATGTACATATTTATTTATAAAGTACAGACAGACACGGTGGACTAATTTACTAATATATTACAAACAAAATATGCACTAAACAGAAATGGAAACATAAGATAAGTAAACATTAAATAAGTATTAATGCAAAATGATTTAATTTTTGTAAATTTTATTTATTACATTCATTTTTATTTACTGTATTCATGTCAAATCCAAAAATAATTTTTGCTCAAAATGGAATGAGTCAGATCTGACTCGACTGGGATTTTTGGTGACTGATGCAGAGAGTGCTGGAGGTCAGAGAAACAACATTTCTTCTATTTGCTTGGTACTCATCCATGCTCACCTTGTTAGTATTATCTTCATACATAGTTTTTTATAGTAGTGTTAGTCACTCAGTCATGTCATACTCTTTGCAACCCCATGGACTGTAGCCCACCAGGCTCCTCTGTCCATGGGATTCTCCTGGCAAGAATACTGGAGTGGGTTGCCATTCCCTTCTCCAGGGGGCTCTTCCCAATCCAGGGATTGAACTCAGGTCTCCTGCATTACAGGCAAATTCTTTACCATCTGAGCCACCAGGGAAGCCCATAGTTTCTTACAGGAATCTTTAAACAGTTAACTATTTTTAAACCACATGTTTTGAGGGTTAACTTACTTAAATCAAGTAAGTAAGGAGGAGGGCATGGCAATCCACTTCATTATTCTTGCCTGGAGAATCCCCAAGGCTAGGAGGAGGAAATGGCAACCCACTCCAGTATTCTTGCCTGGAGAATCCCCACGGACAGAGGAGCCTCATGGGCTGCAGTCCATGGAGTCGCAAAGAGTTGGACACGACTGAGCGACTAAGCATAGCACAGCACAAGCTACAAACCAAGTGATCATGAGAGTGTCAATTTGGATTTTATGTATCAGTAAAGCTCAAGTTCTTTTTAAAAATGGAGATGTGGATACAGAAATGCTTACATGGTCTTCCCAGGCTCCAGTGGGTTGGACTGAGTAACCTTGGGGATGTATATCCTCCAATTTAGAATCAACTCTGTGGAAGCAGAGTCAAGCATCAATGTTCTTCTAGGCTTCCTTTCTCCTTATGATCTGGCTGACTACAACAGTTTCCCTGGTTTTGAAGCACAGTTGTCAAATACCTACCAATTAGCCTTATGTCCAGAACTAGCCCTAAACCATCTGCTATATCTTTGTAGTCTTATATGTATTGCTTTATTCCCCATTATTTTAAAACAATGTACCTTATCTGATAGCTGGCTGTTTGCAGTCTCTGTTTTGAAAACTCAATTTCCAGTGGGTGCAAATATGTAACTGACAATGATTCCAATAGTTATCCAAAAATTCCAAGAAAATGACGACCTCCTGGTGGAACTTTCATAAATGAGATCCCTGCGTACTCTTAGGCTTGAAGAGACAAAGATCACAAATCTAGTGCCCCTTGCCAGCTCTACCTCTGCAGAGCTCGGAATGGCAACAATCTCTCAGCCTCCTGAAATGCCACTGCCTACTCCCACGCCATACTGAATGAATGAAGGACTCCAATCAAAAAAAAAAAAAAATCACAAATGGGAGGAAGTGGCCCCTAGATTGAGGTCTGTCTCTCTGAGTAGAAGGTAAGGCTTCCAGAAAGATGCTGCTTTAGGTAGAGTCTAAAGATGTCCATGTCCTAATCTCTTGAACCTGTGAATATATTATGTTACATGGTAGGGATGGATCAAGGTAGCGGATGGATTTGTGGGTACAAGTTGGCTGACCTTAAAAGAGGGAAATTATCCTAAATTATCTGAGTGAGCTCAATATAATTATAAGGATCCTTATATGAAGAAGGAAGGAGGAGAGTCAGTGAGAGAGGGATACAGCATGAGAAAGAGTCAGCTGGCCATTGCTGGCTTGGAAGATATGAGTCATGAGCCAAGGAACATGGGCTGCCTCTGAAAGCTGACAGACACAAGTAAACCGATCCTTGCTAGACCCTATAGAAAGTAATGTAGCCATGTCAACACCTTGATTTGAACCTAGTGAGATCTGCTCCAGACTTCCGACCTTCACAACTGTGAAATAAGTTAGTATGATTTTAAATCACTAAGGTTGGGGTAACTGTTCTAGCAGTAATAGAAAATTAATATTTACTTTAGAAGGATGATTTAATTGTTCAGTTCAGTTCAGTTGCTCAGTCATCTCAGGCTCTTTGCAACCCCATGGATTGTAGCATGCCAGGCTTCCCTGTCCATCACCAACTCCCAGAGCTTGCTCAAACTCACGTACATCAAGTTGGTGATGCCATGCATCATCTCATCCTCTGTTAGGACTTGAAAACAAGAAGAGAAAACCATGATGCAATCTAAAGGAAACTCCTGGTGAACAGTGTAAAATAGGTGCTTTTCCCTAGGAATCGGGGGGCCAAAATGGTCGTATTTATTTCATAACCGTGGGTTTCCCCTCCTTACATTATAATCTCTACCCTGCCCTCCAGTTTATAATGGGTGCTGAGACTGAGGAAGAAGGAAAATATAAAGACATGGTGACTTGCCCTTTTCTGGCTGAAACAGCTGATATTTTCAGAATGCTGAACACTAAACTGAAAGGAGATGTTTCCAAATTGTTAAGTCACTGATGAGATACCTTGTCAAGAAAACGATGCATCTTTCAAAGAACTACAGTTACTGACTAGATTAGGAAGTAAATTTCCAGACACCATCTGCTGCAGATATTGATTAATTTTCCTGTTCTTTGATTGAAGCTCAGCAAGGCGGCATGTCAGCAAGGTGGGGAGCTAGAACTAGCTTCCGAGGTCATATGCTCTGCTCTGGTGTCTGCTCACTGTTGGTGACTACAGTGAGAGCATTGTAATTTATGCAGAGGCAATTCTGACCCACATGTGCTTATGCGTGAGAAGCTATGTACATGTAACACGCATCTGTGTTAATGGTTCATTCACTTTCTTTCACTTGTCCCTTTATTTAAATGACAGTGTGGCCATGACTGTTTGAAGAAGCTGTCAAATCCTTCTATTCTCCTGACCTGATAAACACTGTGTAAGGTTCTCCAACTAACAACACTCTCTTCTCATGCCCATGACTTCTCCAAATAACAGAGAGAAAGACAAAATCAATAATAATTTCTTTCGACTATTTTGTTTCTATTTTAATGTTTCAAATGACATTTCAAGCGATTGCCCTAGCAATGACCTGGGAGATTTAAATGAAAAATGTTATAGTGGTCAAACCTGTTTCAGCTTGCAAATAAAGGAAGTTTGTACCTGCCTGGTGCTCATTGGGATATACATATTGTAGAATTTCATCATCTATTAAAGAGAATGAATATGATTATCTATTATTCCAATGTAACTGATTTACCATTAAATTTAAGTAAAGCCCTGGTGTGTTTCAATGTTGATGATTCTGCTCAGATAATACAATGGCTTTCTAATTCTCCTTTGATGTATGGTGCTATTTATAGAATGATACAAACTTTGAGAAAACATTTTCAGACTTTAATATTCACGAATAGATTTACTTAAAAAGAGCATATGCCATGAAGGTATAATTGTGTTCTGTGGTGCCCCAATGGGATCTTATCCTATTTCATGGAGAGATTTTTAATTATATTTAATATGATCTGATTTGTATTAAATAAACCTGCAGGTTATTTGCTAAAAGTCAGTTGGAGACAAGTACAATGAAAAATATGACTGTGACTCGTCACATATAAAATTCTGAAGGTCAGAAGCCTGATTCAGAGAATGAATCTAAATCTTGAACAGAACTCCAATTAGTTAAATCAATTTATGTGATTGGATTAAATCTCTGGAGCTACTTTTCAGCTACTGCTCACTCAATAAACATATATTGAGCAGTTACTTGAACCAGGAACTGAGCCAGAAGTTGGGAATACCAAGAAAAGTAAGGAGTAATCATTGTTTTTAACAAATCTGCAGTCAAGTAGGAGAAAAAAATCCAAGAAAATAAAGAATTGATGTACAGTGATATACATGCTATAATAAAGGCTTCTTCAAAGTGCTAGGAGAGCTCAGAGGGAAAATTATTAACTTTTCCAGGTTAAAGAATCATAAGTAAACTAGCTTCTGTGTTTAGATTCTTTCCCCAATCCTCTGCCTCCCCTTCTTTCCCTCCCTTGCATCCCTAGCTACCTTGTTCCAGAAAGGAGTTCCATAAAATGATGCACTAAAGGCAAAATAACAAATTTAAAAGTAAAAGAAAAGGAAAGTTCAGCTTACAAAATATAGGCAGGAGGACCTACCTGGTGGTCTAGGGGTTAAGACTCCACACTTCCAATGAAGGGGGTGGAGGTTCAATCCCTGGTCAGGAAACTAAGATCCCATATGTCGAGCAGTGTGACCAAACAACAACAAATATATATATATATATATATATATATATATATATATATATATATATATATATATATATATAGTCAGGAATGTACTTGAAAAATTCATATTAAATGTAGATAGGCTACAATTTTGGCTTGGAAAGTTCTGGCAACCATTGTTAAAAAGGACGACTGGGTGGCTGTCACTATTTAGTACTGATCACACAAATAGAAACCCATTGTTTCAGTAGAGGAAAACTGCTCTGAGTCTGAGATCAGCTGAAGGAGACATTTTCTAAGGTAGATTCAGAAAGATGTGGCAGAAGGATATGATACAGTCTATAACAAGAGTTTGGTAGAAGGAGAAATAAGTCAGATGGAACTTCCAGGAAAAGTAATGGTTTATCAGATAGAAGCAAAGGTAATGCACATTCCAGTAAAGGAAGGAGCATGTGTTCACTGAATGTTCGGAGCATTTAGTTAGTTTAGGAGAGTTAGGGCAGAAAGGGGGTAAATCAAAGGGAAGTACTGGGTTGACCAAACACAGAAAAACATGAGGGAACTTTTTGGCCAACCCAATTCCATGAGTTTATGCCTGAGAGAAAGATGGAGGTGACATGGTGACAGGTCTGAACGTACAAATGACGCTTGACTTTTATACCTGTAGCAAATTTTAAGATAAGCAAATTAGATAGGCAAATAACTTTACTGAAAATCAGTCAAATTATGACCAGATAAATTTAATCCCATATTGCCTTTCTAGCTACCAAAACAGTTGCTTACAGTTGTTTGGGGGGGGATGGTGAGTGGAGAAAAAGCTAAGACAATTAACAAAATCCTCTTACACATTGCTCCTGAGGAAGACTAACTCCTCATCTCTGTCCATCACACAATAGCACTTCGTTAGTAGAATATGTCATTTTAAGCCTTTTTGGGCCATTTCTTTTCTTTTTTTTAATGAATAGACTTTGGAGCGGGGGCGGGGGGTTCAGGATGGGGGGTCACATGTACACCTGTGGCTGATTCATGCTGATGTATGGTAAAAACCATCAAAATATTGTAAAGTAATTATCCTCCAATTAAAATAAATAGTACTAGTGTTAGCTGCTCAGTCTTGTCTGACTCTTTGTGACCCCATGGACTACAGCCCCCCAGGCTCCTCCATCCATGGGATTTTCCAGGCAAAATACTAGAGTGGGTTGCCATTTCCCTCTCCAGGATAAATACATTAATTAAAAAAATAATATACTTAAAACTTTTTAAAAAAATAATTTTTGACTGCACTGTGCAGCATATGGGATCTTAGTTTTGTGACCAGGGATCAAACCCATACCCTGCATTGGGGTACGTAGTCTTAGCCACTGGACCACCAGGGAAGTCCCTCGGGCCATTTCTTGCTCTTTGTCCTTCTAAGTTTGCCAGTCATTTTGAGGATAGTATATATCCTTTTAAAAGAAGACTATGCAACTCAAATTTAGTAGTGTAAAGAATATAAAATTTTCTGGCCTCAAGAGTCAATACTAAATACACTTGGTTTTGTAGTTCATTAGCTGTCTGAAGGAAGTGAAGGGCTCTCTATTGACTAAAAACATGAGCTTTCTTTGCTGAGAAAAAAGAATTTATGTCCCAGTTCTCGAGTTTCCAGGTTCTGCTTTAAGATCTTTGGAGGAAATTCCTTTCTAGACAAGGTTCCTCCTCAGCTCTTGCTCTCTAAAAGAGCTGCAGGAAAATCAAGCTCCAGTGTTCAACTTAATGTTTCTCAAGCATGCTAAGGATTTGTGGAAGATAGGCTTCCACTCCAGCTTCCAGTTGGGGGATGAAACCCTAGTTTTGCTGTCAGAGCACATAGCCAGCTACCCACTGTCAGAACACAGTTGCTGAAAACAAAAGGTCAGTTCCAACTTCTTTTCCTGAGAAAGGTAAGTTTATTAAATTATCTGAAATGTCAAAGGCAGGAGCATCCCACTTTCACCCTGCACTGTTTTTGCTTCCTGGGTGCCCCCTCACTGAGATCACCATGGAGATACCTGGACCAGAGTCACTATCTCTCAGATACTGAATGATGACTAGATCTCCTCATCAGATGTCTTTGACACATGCCCTAATCTATGGGATTCTGTCACAGATTCTGAAGATGGCTACACTGTACTTAGGGACTTTTCCCCATTGGATGTGTCTCCTCATGAGCTAGTGTAGAATGGGGAACACTTTTTGTTGGAGTTATAATCTCTGCTGAGGGGACAAATCTCCTCTACCAGCCAGGCATGGTGAGACTAAAGGGAAGGTTATATTATGACCAGCAGATCTTATCTTATTCTCTTCCCTTTAATCTTTCAGCCAAGAGACATGCCAGTTTCCCTGCCAACATAGGCTCACTTGCTCCACAAGTACAGAGGGTAGGTATGTACATGTTGGAAGAAAATGAATGAGAACAAGGAAAACTCTCATGGCCAATGCACCCACCCATTAAGGGAAATCTAGAAAATTAAAAATAGCTTTGAGGTGATAAGAGTATAAATCCCAGGGGTGTGGAAGTATAGTATAGACTACAACACCCAGGATATAATGATGGACAAAGGCAGAAATTCTGAATTGAATGCAGCACTGTGGAATGGTCACTGAACTAGCAGGAGCCAGGAGGGTTGGTTTAGAGCCTCAAATGTGTCATTGCAGATACATGGGAATATGACTTTGCCTACCTGGGTTCCAATTTCCTAACAGGTGCGTGCTAAGTCACTTCAGACATGTCCGACTCTTTGCGACCCCATGGACTGTAGCCTGCCAGACTCCTCTGTCCATGGGATTCTCCAGACAAGAATGCTGGCGTGGGTTGCCATGCCCTCCGCCAGGGGATCTTCCCGACCCAGGGATAGCATCCATATCTCTTATGTCTTCTGCATTGGCAGGTGGGTTCTTTACCAGTAGTGCCACCTGGGAAGCCCTAACAGGTAAAATGAGGCAATTGGATGAGGAGATCCCCAAGGCTCTCCCATGTTGATCTGTAACAATTCCACCACTGAGAAGGCAACAAATTCTCTCTTGGTGTGTGTATCATGGCAACCATGACCAATGAGCTTAAAAACTTGGCCCCTGAGGGCCAATATTCTCTCTTAGAAGATATTTTTGGTCACTGCAGCATCTTCACTCAAACAAGAGGGGTAAGCCCTATAAAGCCATACTTGTTACATGCCCCTATGCTAATGACCTGAAATTCAGTAATGTTCCAGGCAGCTACACTTGTGTTTGTAGGAAAGAGTCATCAATAGTTTTCATTCAACAAGAAAACCTGGGAGGAATCAGAAAATCATGGAGTTTGTTTAAGAAACAGCAAGTAAGTTGTGTACTAATTGGGAGGGTAGGTGAAGATGCCAAGGAAGGCTGCTTCTGTTTTAGAACTCAGGAGGTGAGGCTGGGGAGAGAAAGGAGATGGAAAGCAAACACCAGATGTCTCTAAGGAAGGCTGACTAACGACTAACGCGGCGCTGTTTTCAGCCGTAATGTTCAGCACAGCTGCCTGCTGTGGGTCTTGCTCCCAAAAGTCCCCTGGAAGAACCAAGTCATTTTGACACATGTGATAAGTTTGGCCAAATGGGAATAGAGTTCAAAATCATGACTGCCAGTTAGCGAAATCCCAGTGAAGCTGTGATTTTTCCCTGAAGAGACCTAAAGTGTATCAACTTTCCTTCTAAACAGCACTGTGATAATGCCTCCATAAATCAGGATGGAATCTCAATCCTCAAGGCCCCCTTTATTTGTCTCCAAGTTGGTCAGACTCTGAAGCTTAACTCACAAAGGTGATAACAACTCAAGGTCTCATTACAGTGCAAACTCAAACTTTGTCAGCTAACAAGCACGCCTCAGCTATTTTTTTCCCTACTTTCTGGTTGGATAGCAGGTAGAGACAGGTCATAAGTGAGATGTCTGGGAAGCATATCCACTGGTCTTCAGAGCTTTATTCCCAAATGTTTGCCACATAAATGGGAACTAATGTATGCCAGTCACTGTGCTAGGAGCTAGAGCAAATATTGACAAGAATCAACATGAAATGTGTTATATTTTAGTAGGAGGAGTACATTAGAGTATAGAATACATTAGAGTTTAGGGGTAGAGGGGCAGTAGAGGGAGGAAATAAGGGTGCTCACTGTAGTTGGAATGTTCCAGAATGTATGCCTTTGCCCTTTCCTCCTGTCACATTATTTCTTCCTTGTTATTTACAAATTCTCTCCTTATTGAGGTGGTGGTTTTAAAAATGGGATGAAGTCAGGCTCAATGAGGTAAGAGCAGTATGAGGAGAAAAGAGAATTCTCTCTACCCACCCGCTTAATTCACAGTAGATCAGGTAAGACTTAGCTGCTGAATTCATCCAGATCAGGCTGAATGAGTTACCACAAAAACACTGAATTTTCCCTAGCTATCTTTTAAAGTCTAGATTATTTTTTTTTAAAAAAATATTTATTTATTTGGCTGTGCCAGGTCTTAGTTGTGGCATGTGGGATCTTTAGTTGTGACATGTGGGATCTAGTTCCCTAATTAGGGATGGAACACAGGCCCCCTGCAGTGGGAGCATGGAGTCTTAGCCTACTGGACCACCAAGGAAGTCGCCCCCCTAGCTATTTCTGATCATGTATAAGGAATTGCATATAATGGATAGTAGACACATATTTATATATTTTTCTAAAGGTAGTTATCACATGCTTCTGCCTTCATTTCTCTTTTCCCTATTTTTATGACATAATAGAGGCTAGCTTTCCATACCAATTTATAAATTTAAAAAATCATCTATATATTCATTTTTTGATGACACACTTGCTAACTGCTTGGAAAAAGTCTTCCCAATAGTCTTTTGGTTTTGACAGCTGAAATTCAGCCAGCTCTTTGTTTTTTCAAATGAATATATGAGAGAGAAATTCAGCACGAGGGAAAGGTAGGGCTGGTCAAAGGAAATGCTGTTTAGCAAGACATCTTGTCTGCAAGTCAAGATTCATCTGGTTTTTCTCTTCCAGAGAATCTGTCTCACATTTTAATGACCCTGTGGCATCCCAAAGCAGCGTAGTATCCCAGGTAACCGGGAATAAGACTTGCAAGATCATCACATAGATGTGTTAGGGGACTCTGTCATAGTTAATTCACTTTTGCTAAATCCTCTGAGTGCTAATTTACCCAAAGGGCTTTTTCCCTTCACATTGAAATGAAACGCAGTAGGAAGATGCCTCCTTTTCCATATCCTTCACAATTATGACCATTTGAAGCATCTGGCACTGTCTGTTTCATACACAGAATATGCTGAAGGTAACACTTCTTCCTGATGGAAAGCCAGATGAGAATTGCTATAGGGAGGGAGGAGTAAAACTTTTTAAAGCTTATTTTCTTCCTCAATGTGAACAGAGATAAATCCTCAAATATGCTTTTTTTTTTTTTTTTTCTGGGAGAAAGAGCAAACTCATACAAAACCCTATTATTATGAGACATTTTCTTTTGTCTGAAAGTAACCAGATATCTCATGGCCAAATTATAGAGCAGTGACAACAGTTATTTAGTTCTGAATAACACAGCACTGCAAAGTGCTGTGAACCCAAGTCAGAGAGAATGCAGTCATCATCAATGACTGTGTGCCACCTTCAACACGCGTCAAAGGCGCTCACTGAAATGAAGGCATCATTTTAGTTTAACCTAAAAATGTCAACCCACCTCTGCATTCCTTCTTGTTGTTTTCTTTTTTTTTTCCACATACCCCTTTCTCAAGGGAGGTGTTTCTTTTCTTAAAGGAAATCTTTAAAAAAAAAATCTGTAAAGCCTCTTCATGTAAGCATTTGAGATCAGGGTCTTGATCCCTTTCTGGTACTTTGTAAAGCACCATTTATATGTTTAATGCTACATAAAAATCACTAGGGCAAAAAGAGGAGACTGTCCTAGTCTCACTATATTCTTGCATTTGGGTCCAGAATTGCCACAATAACTCTTCAGACTAGAGGAACTGATGGAGTATAAATGCAAATTTTACATTATAAGTTCAGAAGTTGGATCAGATGGAATCTACAGAACCCTTCCAAAATCTATCATTATCCCAACATGATCCTAAATGTTTTTTTTTCACTTGTGCTAGTGTATCAATATTTTATACATCCACATCAAAACTGGGTGCATGTTTAGTGGTCACAAACCCGCCATCACTAAGAATGGAGAATTTTTGCCAGTCATGAAGAGAATACACATGAATTATTTATATTTGTTCCAAATATTGGGGGAGGTGCTGGTGAGCCCCGGATGAATGAGCCACAGTGTCCACTTTGGGACATTTCAGAATCTACCCCAGCTGGGGTAGAACAAAATTTGCCATATAAATTTTGTGAGACCGTCTAGTGTATAGATACATACCTGGGTAAAGATGGAGATACACACTGTTGCATATATGTGCACACATAAGCACACACACATATCTATAGACACAATTCTAGTTGGATGCTGCCAAGGAGCTTGTTGCAGGCTTACACTGGCAGAACGAGTTGGCCCAATGGACCAGAGGCCAGAAGGCTCTACAGAAACCATAGCAGAGACTTGGGGGTCTGGAGTCACTCCAATATAAAGGGAATCCAGGTAAAACAGAAAGTGATGTTGGACACTAATTATTCCAGTTAGGAGACTCACTATGCATTCCACTAGCTGACAAGTTCATCAATGGTTAGAGAACAAGGGATATTATCTTAGAAAACAAGGAACATTATGCCCAAGGGCATGGATTCTTCCTAGCAAATGTGAGGGCCTGGGAAGCCTCCCTTTTACCTCATATATATGAGCAGCATCTTATTGGCAATAAGCAGAGGTAGAAGAAAGCTGAATGAGAGACTGGATCTTCCTATCTATGAGAGATTATACCCTAAATAGAAAGCTTAAACCACAGTGAGAATTTATTAGTCTTCTACTACATAATGGATGAGGACTCCTGAAGGAGACCAAATCAGTTTAAGATAAAGGAGCAACATTTTTCTCATCACTTCTTATATCATAAAAATGAATTGTGGTTCTAGTATATACTATAGATAGAGAGTTAGTAGTAGTGTTAGTCACTCAGTTGTGTCTGCTTCTTTGCAGCTCCATGGACTATAGCCCACCAGACTCCTCTGTCCATGGAATTCTCCAGGCAAGAATACTGCAGTGAGTTGCCATTTCTTTCTTCAGGGGATCTTCCCAACCCAGAGATCGAACCCAGACCTCCCACATTGCAGGCAGATTTTTTTTTTTTTTTTAACCATCTGAGCCACCAGGGAGAGAGGTAGACAGATAAATAAATATAGATAGATATAGATATTTTTGCAGATGTAAAGGTACATAAATATATAGAGATTCCTTTACAACTGACTCTTTTCCTCACTCTAAATACAAGATTTTCATCAAAATTCTTTTCAAAATAAATGTCCAGGAAAATAGTTCTTTAGAATTTCACTCCTACCTGAATAATTGTCTATACTCTTTAAAAATTAATAATATTCTTTTATACTTTAAAACAATTGGGAAATTAGCAAAGATAAAAATAACAATATGTGATATTATGGAATGCTTTCTATGTATCACATGATAGGATAAAACCTATATAAAGATAAATCTCATTTATCATCAAAACAACAATATCGAATAGATTATATAATTATCCTAATTTTTCTGACAAAAACCGAGGGCTTAAGGAGTTAAAGAAATTGTTCATCGGTGAGCTGTTTAGAAGTTGGTAGAGTCCTGGCTATTATAAACAGTGCTGCGATGAACATTGGGGTGCACGTGTCTCTTTCAGATCTGGTTTCCTCAGTGTGTATGCCCAGAAGTGGGATTGCTGGGTCATATGGCAGTTCTATTTCCAGTTTTTTAAGAAATCTCCACACTGTTCTCCATAGCGGTGGCTGTAATGAGATGGATGAAACTGGAGCCCATTATACAGAGTGAAGTAAGCCAGAAAGATAAAGAACATTACCGCATACTAACACATATATATGGAATTTAGAAAGATGGTAACGACAACCCTATATGCAAAACAGAAAAAGAGACACAGAAATACAGAACAGACTTTTGAACGCTGTGGGAGAAGGTGAGGGTGGGATGTTGCGAAAGAACAGCATGTATATTATCTATGGTGAAACAGGTCACCAGCCCAGGTGGGATGCATGAGACAAGTGCTCGGGCCTGGTGCACTGGGAAGACCCAGAGGAATCGGGTGGAGAGGGAGGTGGGAGGGGGGATCGGGATGGGGAAGACATGTAAATCCATGGCTGATTCATGTCAATGTATGACAAAACCCACTGAAAAAATAAAAAAAAAAAGTGGTAGAGTCAGGATTTGAATAAAGATCTAACTCTAGAGTCAAAATAATTAAATATTACATGGACTGCCTTGAAGCATGTTTATTTGCATTTTCTTTTTACAGTCAGGTGGCCAAGCATGTGAATTCGGGAGACAAGATAGTTTTATCCCCATCTGATACTTTGATGAGGCAGAGGACAGTTCACTTTTATTCCCAGGAGCATGCTAGCTTTGTACTTGTCAATGTGATTCTTTGTAATGAGTCTAAAGTCTGTCATCTGGGTAAATTTGATCTCCCTCCATTTCATTTCCTGCAATTAGACTGGAAATTCTAATTAGAGAGCTGGAAGTATAGCTTGCAATTTATTTCTATCGATGTCTGGTGTTTATATAGCTCCAGAGATTTCCTGAGGGAGTGGTCAATGGCCCTCAGATATCTGTCGGTGAAAATCTGAGCAACGATACAGTGAAGAGAATAGGGAAATAAATGGGGCCATGTTTGATTTGTAACTCTTATATCAACTCCAGGGAGGTGTCATTTAAGCATATCAATATGTTCATATTAATTAATAGTAGATACATATTACACCATTTGCTTGACTCAGAAAACTTAAAATGCCAACATAATGAAAGTGAAGATTTATTTACTTCACTATTTCCTACCTGTTGGTTGTTAAATTACCTAGAACACATGCATTATCTCATTGGGAAGGGATAGCTTTGTAAAAACTGATGGTCAATTCTAGCATTAATCATGTTGCTTTTCATTGTTCCTTTGTTCTATCAGTTACAGATAGGAGGTAAAATATTCACAAAAAGGAATGCAGAGTTCTGTGTAAATCTCTCAGGAATAACTCATTATCAAAGGAAATATTGTTTTAAAATCCTTGGGAATGTACAAGAATATACAAGTGTGCTAATGTTCTATTTATAGCCACACTGAAATCAGCAAGATCCTCATTCCATCCAATCTGATGAAATATTAAAAAAAAAATATATATATATATATAAAGCTATCATTTCCTTACATATACAGCAATAAATGTTAGAAATATGGTTCCAAAAGCTTCATTTGCAGCAGTAACAGTTATAAAATAAATAAGAATAAATTTAATAAGAAATGTGCAAGATCTACATTAAGAAAACTATAACAATATACAGTGAGAAATTGTTTTAGGACATGGAAAAACAGAGAAAGAGAAAGCATATGCTTTGGATGGAAAGTTAATATGGTGAAATTGCCTATTATTTCTAAATTAATCAAAATATTTGAATGTAATCTCAACAAAAATCCCAACGGCATTTTTAAATTCTTGTCTAAAGTCTGGACAAATTAAATGCAAGAATAGTCAAGAAAGTTTTAATTGGCTTGAAGTGGCAGACTTCAAAATGTCAGTGAAAGTTATAATAATTAAAAGAATTTTCCTGATGTACTGTTGGTGCAAGAACAGAGATGTCAGGTACAAGAGAAAGGTACAGAAATAGGGCAGGCATATGTAATCACTTATTAAAACACATCCCCATTGATGTGAGATAACAACTCACATCAATGGGGACTTATCACTCTAATGTGTTCACTCATTTGGGGAAAAAATAAAGAAAAAGAAGATAATCCAGACACAAAAATATTCAGATATATGACAATTTGGAAAGCACTGGAAGAAAACAGGTTTTTATTTGTTTCATGTTAAGGTAAAAACAAGCTTTCTAAACAGATACAAAGGGCAGAATTCATCTTAAAAATATAGATTTAATTTTTAAAGTAAGCTTTCAAGGCAAAAGACAAAAACTAATGGATTTCTAATACTCCTGAAATATAAAATATTTACATAAATCAATAAGAAAATAATGATCCTGCCAAGAGAAAAGTGAGCAAAAAGATAGCAACAGGAAATTTACAAATGAAATACAATTAAACATTCATATTAATCAATGTAACCTATGGAAAACAAAAATTTTTATCCAAAGGAAACAAAATCACTATCTCAGAAAGGTATCTGCAAAACAGCAGTATTATTCACAGTCAGAACATGGAAAGAACCCAAGTGTCCAATGACAGATAAATGGATATATAAAATGTGGTATAAACATACAGAGGAATATTATTCAGCCATAAAAAGGAGGAAATTCTATCATTTGTGACAAGGTAGATGAACCTTGAGAGCATTAAGCTAAGTAAAATAAGTCAGATGGAGAAAGACAAATACTGTATGATCTCACTTAGATGTAGAATCTGAAAAACAACAAAAATGAGCTCATAGACACTAAGAACAGATTGATGGTTGCTAGAGATGGTGGGTTGGAGGGTGGGCAAAATGGGTGAAGGTGATTCAATTAAAGATACATACAAAATGGGAAATAACTCAGACTTTAAAAATGAACAAAATAAAAAACCTAAAGATGGTCATTCCAAGAAATGGGAAATTGTGTTTAAAACAGAGACTGATTATAAAAATCCTGGATAAATAGTCCAAGAATTCCAATTATAGAATTTAAGCATTACTATTACAAAGCTATTTTTAATTACATACTTTGAGCTTTTTTGTGTGTGAAGTAAACTGTCTTAACATTCTTCAAATCTCATATACTCTCAAAGTAAAATTGTTCCTGATTATCTTTCATCATCCTGGAAATGCATGCTTATAAGACACTGTCGTTTCTGTCACAATCAACATTTTCTACTAAAGATATTAGCCTTGTGACTTAAGAGTGAAACCAGACATAAAATAGGGGTTAAAATTGGCTTCATCTCCTAATTTACTGAGACTCCTTCAACCTGAACATCTCCCATAGTGGTGGTCCTGGGGGTGTGTGTCCACTGTTGTCATTCTTTTTTTTTATTATTTAATTCTTTCTGACTTGTGAACATTTCTGGGAGCTTACCATGTTTTTTGAGTGTGTACTAAAGGGTTTTATACAGTGAGTTGGCCAGGTAAATATTCCACAATGATTGAAAGAAAAGAGGACTCAACATATCATCAAGTATGTTTAAAGTACCCAAATGGTACAGACCTTTTAATATCTGCCGGGATACAGGGGCCCAGTCTTGGGTACTGAGAGGTAGGTGGGATATGTATCTTCTGACTACAATTTTCCTTACCTAGCTTATTGTTACTCAGGAATTGCTCACATTCCCTAACCTCAGTTAACTGTGCTCCAAGAAAATTATTCCATTTGTAGGTAGAAGTAGGAGTTATACAAGACTGTCAGGGAAAATGGTCTTATTTCATGTTATTTCATTGTTTGTGGCTGTCTTCTTTTCTACTTGATAAGACTCATGGTGTCATCTTGAACTGTCAAGTGCTAGGAATGTGTGCTTAGGCTTGATCTGATCCCCTGCTCCAATTCAACCCTATCTCTGGCATCTCTATGTACTTCTTGAATATACATGTAACTTAGTTCATTAATTGTTTCATCATGAGTATGATCCTGTTAAGACTGAAAGTTCATAAAGCTCTTTTGCTCAAAAGCCTTCAATGGCTTCACTTAACATTCAAGTTAAGTGAAATTGAAAGTTAAGTCATTCAGTCGTGTCTGACTCTTTGCGACCCTGTGGACTGTAGCCCACCAGGCTTCTCCATCCATGGGATTCTCCAGGCAAGAATACTGGAGCGGGTTGCCATTTCCTTAGGAGCCAAAGTAATCATTGTGCCTCCCAAGGCCATCTGTGATCTCCGTCCCAACATTTTTCTTTCCTTTCTGACCTCTTCTCTTGTTACTTTTCCCCTTGTGGCTGCTACTCCAGACCTAAAAAGCCTCCTTGCTGTTACCTGAACATACTGGGCATGCTTTATTCTCCTTGGATTTCTCTTCCTCCAAATATCTGTACACTACTTTGTTCATTTCCTTAAGTGTTTAATCAAATGTCACCTTCTCTGTGAGGTTTTCCCTTATCCTGTCTAAAATGTCAACCCACCCCAAACACTCAAGTCAACTTTTAGCCTACATTTTAGACCTCAGGACACATCTGTATAGAATATACAATATGTAATCGCCATCACTAAATTGAAAGCTCTTAAAAGGCAAGAATTTTGGTCTGTCTGTCTCACTATTGCACCTAAAACAATACCTACAGGCACTCAATAAATGAGTTTTGAATGAGTGGCTGAGTTCACGGAGCACAGCATACCAAATCGGACAGAAAATTAAACCTGATATTGGTGGGCTCAATCTAATCTCTTAACCTCTTAATCTGAAAATATTGTTAAGAAGAAGGTACAACCATGTGCCAAGTTCTAAACCAGCGGAATGTAGCACAAGTACTACAGATATAAAGACAGAAAAGATTCACCAAAATCCACCCAAAGAGAGAAGGAAAGGCTTCATGGATGAGATGAGCCAGGAGTTCATGCTGACCCTTGTGTGCTGGTTTCATTCCCTGAAGTGGTTCACTGGTTCCCATGTTCAGCCCTCCCTTGGTCAGGGTCAATTTCCTGGATGCCCCTCTTTGGCCCTAGTCTAAGGAGAATTGTAAGAGATGGGCATGGCAAATTGGAAAGAACACTGGCTTTGAAATTAGCTGGATGTGGCTTGGAATCCCAAGCTCACAGCAGAATCATGGAAAAATCTGGGACCCTGCTAATTCTCTTTTTCTTCACTCACCATGACATGATGCCTTTGGCTCTCTTTCCTCAAAATATATGAGATAAAATCAAAGTTCTATTTTTGGCACCAACTTTACGAAAACACAGTTCCTCTGAGCAGCCATATCTTGTGAGCTGCTTTTGTGTTTAAAAGTTGTTGAAAATATCCTTAAGTTGTTTGGGGAAAACAATTCCTATTTCACACAGTGTTTACTTCCAGAAGAGGTTAAGCCAACTTTGCCTCAAGGAGACAGAAAACAGAATAACGTGAGATAAGATTCTAGGTGCTCTTTTTAACTTGATTCTCCCAAGTTTATAAAACAGTAATAATACTCTCCACCTTCACTGCTGGAGATGCTCCCACTGTATTCACAGAAAGGATCCTTCGAGGGGTGTTCACTGATCTTTTTTCACTGCTCATCTTTCAGCAAGTTCAGTATGAAAGTGAGAACTGGTCAGAGAATAGTAAAAACTGTAACTCTCATCATTTTACATTTCCCCTTTCCTTCCCCTATCAACTTCTCCTGAGAGCTTAAAGGATATTTATTTGAAAAATCCAAGAATTCATAATTTGGAAATGTCTGAAAGTCTTTGCTCCAGGCTTGTAAGTTCTAATATTATTCAAACAACTTGGGAGAAATAAGCAGGATAACTTTAAATATAAGATTTGTAGAACCCTTTCTACAGAACATTCAACTCTACTATTGGCTAGCTATGTGACTTAGGATGACTATGGGGAAAATGATGTCTCCCTTGCTGGCTGGGAGGATTTGCTAATAGTTACTAATAGCTAATTTACCACTTGCTAGTAGTGGGGGCTATTATCATTCTTTGGAAAGTAAATCATAATATGGGTAGATGAACTTCGCTTTATATTCCCATAATGTACCTTTTCTAAGATGCTAGTGGGTCTACTATGAGATGTTGGAGACTGGAAAAATATGTTCTAGGATAGGAGGCCTATTCCGAGTGGCCTCTTAATGGCTGCATGTATTTAAATACATTAGAAACCCATGTCATTCTAACAGAGATAATAATAACTGAGAGATCTTACTAAGTATCTGGTTAAAGCCACTGATCAATAAAACAATGATAATTGACTGGAAAAGTCACTTTTCTCTGACACATATTTTCCTCTTGCTTTTCAAAGATGGTAGACAGTGGAAGGTCTCAATTCTAGCAAATACAGCAATTACTTCCAAAGACTTACTAATTTAGAAATACATTTCCAATTACCTTTTAAAGAATATTGCAGATAGGACTTTATGAAGGGCACATGTGAAGTCTATATAAATATTATTCATTTGGGGGTTTACTTCTTGTGCTGGATACTGAATATCTCCCCCCATCCTCCTCTGCTGCAAGGTGCCCGTGTGCCTTAGTTATTGCTGTTAATGGCTCTCAGCTGTCCCCTGTTCAAGGGCATCTTACATCCAATGATGACATGAGGGGGGCGGAGTGTACAAAAGGCCACACCTCTTGCCTCAAGGTGGGAACAATCTGTAGCACATCTCATGCTACAGAGGTATTCATGGGATCAGGCCAAAGTACTTCTCCAGCGGAGACCACCACCTTGCTTAGCTTGTTTCTCCCACCGCATCTTGCTTCCATAACTTCCTTGCTCCTAAGCATGCTCCCTCCACAAATAACACACACCCAAATCCTGATCATCCCCTCTGCTTCTAGCAAACCCCACTCATGACAATGTCACCCAGCACATGGGCCTGAATCTCACATTTACGTGGGGAGAGGAAGAAGAATCTGAAGAAGAGAATGTGAACTTGATGCCCATTAAAAGGTATGCTGAAGAACTGGGGAGTCAAAGAACTAGGCCGTTTCTTAAAAATCCCAATACTTGCTAAAAATCCACATTTCTGTGTTTCATGCAGACTCACTAAATCGGGATCTCCAAAGGAGGAGTTGAGGGGCTGTGGGTTTAACATGGACTCCAAGCAATTTTTATCATTAGTAAATCTGGGATACACTTAACTAGAAGAGACCAAAGCAGGGGGTCAGCAAACTTTTTCTGTAAATGGCTAGATGGTAAATATTTTAAGCTCTGTGGGCCATATGGTCTATTTCACACTACTCCACTCTGCCACTGTGGCCCAAAAACAGCCGTAGACAGTACATAAACAAATGAGCATAGCTGTATTCCAATAACACTGTATTTACAAGAATGAGTGGCAGGTTGGATGTGGCCCAAGGCCAGTTTGCCAACCCTTGGACCAGAGCATAGGGAGCATAAAAGTGGTTTGCTGTTCTATAATCCTTTGGCTGCAAAACTTTGGTATGACTCTTTCTTCGGCAAAAATGTTTACATAATGTTGATCAGGCAAAAGACCTTCCCTAAAGTAGAGAAACATTTCCATTTTTCTAACCTCATTCTCAATCCTTGAATGTCACTGGCCTTGCCACAAGGTAATTTAAACACGCATTTCAGTGGGGAGATGGTTTCTAGAGACCAGGTTTGCTATGCTTTCATGCTGATTCATAATATTGCCAGAGGCCATTCCATCAGGACAGACTTCAGCTACTGCAGAGAGAGATGCGGACCTATTTCATTCTTTTGTGGATGTCTGCATGGGTTGGATTTTCTAAATCCAACTAAATACAGAAAAGAAAATTTGTGAGCTTTTATGACGTTTACTCTGGATAGGTTACTGGAATCTTCCTTCTGTTGTCTTAATGTTGTGTAATTAACTTTATAGAGACCTATTAATATCCTGCCCTTTATGCACAAAGACTTTCTAATCTGCTTTATAAATTATGTGCTGTTAGTATCTCAATGGAAATTTTCAATGTTTGCCATAGAGGAGGTGCAAAACAAACAGTTTTACATTCAAATTCGTCCTCTTTAATTAGGTTCTCCAATTTTATCACCACACATTTACAACACGCCGGATGGAACACTATTCAATCCAGGTAACTCACATTCATCTTTAGGTGACCCTGAGAACCGCATAAAACAAATGCTCTCTCTGCAGCCAGACTATTTACCGTTAGGCTGTGACTTTGGCTACTTGGAATACATTTAATTCACATAAAGAAGAACAGCGACAGCTTTCTCATTAAATTGACTTTAGCCTCTGAACTCTGGGCCCACATATGTTTATTCGGAAGATTGCTGCTTGTCGGCAGATCTGTTACCTGCTGCACTGTTCCTCAGAGTCACTGCAACAAGGTTTGGAACACTTTCAGGTCCTTCTACAGGATACATTTTTGGGAAATCTCAGGTTTATCTTGCATTTAGCATCTGGGATATTTGAGAAATGTAGTGCTCAAGAATAGACTCAATTAAAATTCCTGCTGGGTGGACTAGGACTATTGGTTTCTTGGCTTGAAGCCAGTATATATTAACTGAGATGTTCACAAGGACGGGTATCTAGGAACCAGTGTGTTTGTGTCTGTGTGTGTATGTGTATCTCTGTGTGTGTCTGTGTGTCTGTGTGTGTATGTGTGCCTGTGTGTGTATATTCCTCAAGCTGGTTCCTCCAACTTTTTTCTCACGAGGTCCAGCCTACTTTCTATGGTCCTGGGATGACATGGCTGAAGACTGATCATTCCTTGTATCCATCTGCCTCTGTACTGGATTCTGGGGTTCTCTACCCAGATCCTTGCTACAAGTCTTGAGACATCTACTTCTCCAGCAGCTGCAAGAACTGGCTAATGGTACCTTACAGTTGAGCATCCCCTTTGAACGTCCTTTAGCCAAAAAATTGCTTCTCCCAGGGTTATGTCCCTCTTAGTAGGCAGTTGGCACCTAGTGACTGACCCCTTTCCTCTTTAATTCTGGACATCTTCGGAGTTCCCCCATGGGCTTGCCTGAGGTCTCAGCCAACCTCTCCATCTGTACAATTATGCTTCCTTTACTTTCTCGCTGGTGTTCCCCAAAATATGCCTCAATAAACCTCCTACCTGCAAACCTCCAACTCAGAGTCTCTTTCCTGAGGTTTATGACACCCTCCAAGGTTCAGATAAAAGTTTTCATAGTTTGAAATTCTCAGCACTAGTGTAGCACACCAACAGCCACACTGTACTTTTACTGTATATTTATTGATAGAGTCTTTGACGAAGTGGTGGGCTGTTTCATAGAGAGATTAGGACAAAGAGACTGGGTCTTAAGAGAAAAGTGGAAGTGTTAGCTGTCCAGTTGTGTTCGACACTTTGCAACCCCATGGACTATAGCCCATCAGGCTCCTCTGTCCTTGGTATTCTCCAGACAAGAATACTGGAGTGGGTGCCATTTCCTTCTCCACGGGAACTTTCTGACTCAGGGAATGAACCCAGATCTCCCACATTGTAGGCAGATTCTTTACCGTCTGAGCCACCACGGAGCATAGTATTGGTCACACTGTGTTTACACTGTATATTTATTTAAACAGTCTTTGACAAAGTGGTGGGCTGTTTGAGAGAGAGACTGGGTCTTGAAAAAGACCCAGCTCTTGAAAAAGAGACTGAGACTTAACTTCTTCCCATATACCATATACTGCTTGGGGTATGCAAAGGCATTCAATAGAAGTTTGTTGAATGAATTGAACTAAAGAGACTGGAAACCAGAAATCCACAGGTACAAGTCTCTGGTCGTGCTTCCCAGAAGCATGGTCTAAGATGGAGATTTTGTTCAGGCAATTTACTGACAGAAAGCCTTCAACAGGAGAGTAAAGAAATAGGGTAGAATAGGGGTAAAAAAGCTAAGCCACACTATGGTTTCTCATGGTGAATATTTAATTCTGATCTCACCAAACAGCTCTGGAGCATGAATGAAGCACAGAGGCAATACTACCTGGAGCCAGGAGAGCCCTTTAAAACTGGTGGCAACCTGTAACCAATCATGGTGTGTCCTGAGGAGAGGAGATGGAAAACACAGCCTCCAGGGACAGAGACATTCCCGTTTAGACTAGATCAGTTATCCTCAAAGTTTGTTATTCACACCAATAGCATCAGCATCATTGGGAAATTGTTGGAAATACAGATTCTCAGGCTCTGCCCTGGATGTACTGAATCAGCAACTGGGAGCTGAGCCCACCGACCTGTTTTAACAAGCCTTCTCTTGTGGCTCAGCTGGTAAAGAATCAGCCGACTATGTGGGAGACCAGGGTTCGATCCCTGGGTTGGGAAGATCCCCTGGAGAAGGGAAAAGGCTACTCACTCCAGTATTCTGGCCTGAAGAATTCCATGAACTGTAAAGTCCATGGGGTAGCAAAGAGTCAGACACGACTGAGTGACTTTCACTTTCACTTTCTATGTGATTCAGAGGCAACCAAAAGCTTGAGAACCCCTGGCCTAAGGCAATTCTCCAAAGAAAGATGGTGGTGGGTTTCTTTCTGTTTTGTTTTATAACATTTTTATTGAAATATAGTTGATTTTACAATGTTGTGTTAGTTTCAGGTGTATATGGTGGTGGTGCTCAGTCGTGTCTGACTCTGCAACTCCATGGACTGTAGCCCACCAGGCTCCTCTGTCCATGGAATTCTCCAGGTAAGAATACTGGACTGGGTTGCCATTTCCTACTCCAGGGAATCTCCCCAATCCAGGAATTGAACACTCATCTCTTGCGTTTCCTTCATTGGCAGGCAGATTCTTTACCACTGCACCACCTGGGATATATATATATATATATATATATATATATATATATATATATATATATATATGCTGTGCTGTGCTTAGTCACTCAGTTGTGTCTGACTCTTTGCAACCCCATGGACTAGAGTGGGTTGCCATGCCCTCCTCCATAGGATCTTCCCAACTTAGTGATCGAACCCAGGTCTCCCACATTGCAGGCAGGTTCTTTACTGCCTCAGTCACCAGAGAAGCCCAAGAATACTGGCGTGGATAGCCTATCCCTTCTCCAGGGGATCTTCCCAACCCAGGAATCAAAGCAGGGTCTCCTGCATTGCAGGTGGATTCTTTACCAGCATATGTATGTATGTGTGTGTGTATATATATATATATATACACACACACACATATATTCTTTTTATACATTCTCTTCCATTATATGTTATTACAAGATATTGAGTAGGTGCTTGTTACACACTGCTGCTGCTGCTAAGTCACTTCAGTTGTGTCTGACTCTGTGCGACCCCATAGATGGCAGCCCACCAGGCTCCCCCGTCCCTGGGATTCTCCAGGCAAGAACACTGGGGTGGGTTGCCATTGCCTTCTCCAATGCATGCATGCATGCTAAGTCACTTCAGTCGTGTCCGACTCTGGGTGACCCTATGGACAGCAGCCCACGGGATTCTCTAGGCAAGAATACTGGAGTGGGTTGCCACTTTCTTCTCCATGTTACACACTACTATATATAAAATAAGATGGTGATGTTCTTATAACTGTGAGTTATAACTCAATACTCTCAGTAGATGTAGAATGAGTGCACTTGCAGATTAAGAGCATCTAGGTATGGTACCAACAGCATCCACTGTAGGTGAGATCAAAAAATTTTCTGAGTCAACAAAAGATCATACTCATATAAATCTTTAAGGCCAAAAAGCAGGATGGCTCAACATGTGTATAAATCAAACTGGGGTACTCAAAATGCTCTAATACCTGTTTGAGTGGACAGATAGTCAGCAGTTGGGAGGAAGTGAGATTGAAGATTCTGGCAAGAATTCCCTAATACTTTTTAAACAAAGAGAGGACAGGGCTGAGAACTAACATAGAGCAATTGGTGAATGTGAGAAAAAGGTGTGATCACAAGTAACATGGCAAGAATCAAATTATCAGACAGAGAAGTACAACACAAGAAGAGGACAAGGAGCATGGCTGATTCAATGGCCACTTCCACTTCCAGACATAGCACTTACTATATTTCCTTGGACATAAAACAGGAATAATCCTAGAATATGAAGCAGCAGAACCTAAAATGAGTCTCTAACTCACTTCAGTAATTAACATTAGAGAGAAAATCAGAAAGTCCAGTAGGTCATGACTTTATGTGTTAAAGCTGAAAGTTATAGCAAACTGTAAGTAACATGTTTATATAAATGGAGTATTCTATCTCTGTTATGGGTTTGACAAATTATTTTGCTATAATTTAGATCCAAAATGATAAGCTGTTACAATATAATAATTTACTATTTGGTTTCTATGAAAATGAGATTGAACTGGCTGTGATTTCTAACTCCCCAAACTTTCATAATCTCTTTCAGCTTGACAAGCTGATTGAATAAAAGAAACAGGAGGTGAAGGAGCAATTTGTAAAAAAGTGTGCAGCCCTGATTGTCATTCTATTAGATAACAAAAGAAAGGAAAATATATGCCTTTGAGATGAAAACAGTGGGGGGATATGTTTAGTACCGGAGATACAGATGCTGTCCTTAATGGAGTCCCTATTCCATATTAAGTCAAAAAATAGGTCTGTTCTCTAGCTGATTAATCAGCAGTGGCAGACATAGCTGTTGCTATCTGGCACTCCACTGTCTCAGCATATATTTACTAACTGGCCTGTAATTACTTTTTTGGAACATTACCCAACACTATTTTAGAGGAAGAAAGAATTCATTATCTGTGAAACAAAATATATAGGCCTTGTTTCTGGCAGCCAACAATACCCAGCTCTATCATTTAAAATGGTAGATGTAACATTGAAAAAAAAGACAAAAACCTCTGTCATTTTTTTTCAAAGCAAGAGTTCCAACACTGGCTATTTTAAGTGCTCTCTGGGTTATGCCTACCTAAGTTAGCCACTCAATCACATGGTTACTATAAACTATGGTATCACTGCATCCTTTTATTTCCACTGATGTGCAGTGATGATGAATTGGCTTCCAAATCATACTGAAACTCTACTTCACACCAGCAGTCCAGACCAGTGGTTCTCAAATTGAGCATGAATTACTATACAATCACCTGGAAGGCTTGTTCAATCATAGCCTGTGGGGCTTCACCCAAGGAGTTTCTGATTTAGCAGGTCTAGCGGGGGATCAAGGAATCTGCATTTTTAATAAGTTCCCAGGTGATGCTTATGCTGCTGTTCCATGTGCTATGCTTAGGGACCCTTCTTCTATCACATTCTTTGTTTCTCTTCAACTGCCACTTTATGGGTCACCTGTATTATTTCTCCTCCTGTTCTAGACAAATTAATACAACCGTCGAATACATTCCTAAAATTTAATCAAGTGTTGTATTTTCGTGTCAGTGTTTTCAGATTACTCACCTTACTTGGTGCAGAACTGTAGACTTAGTAAGCACTCAACATGATGTAATATATGTAATAAGTATCACAAGTTCATTATCAAATTTTGAAGTGTTAAAATGTCTATCAGAAACATAGATTAAAATCTAGAATCATATATTATTCATGATCAGTGATTTCTTAAAAAAATTTCAACACCTAGCACATTGTAGGTACTTTGTACATATTTTTTAATGCATGGGTGATGGAGTGATGCAGTTCAGTCTTCCACTAAAATTGGGAAGTTCTTTCTTCCGCTAATTATAATTGAGGCTTTATCATGTTTAGTGAAAGTTGCTCAGTTGTGTCTGACTCTTTGTGACCCCATGGACTGTAGCTTACCAGGATCCTCTTTCCATGGAATTCTCCAGGTCAGAATACTGGAGTGGGTGGCCATTCCCTTCTCCAGGGGATTTTCCCAACCCAGGGATGGAACCTAGGTCTCCTGCATTGCAGGCAGATTCTTTACCATCTGAGTCACCAGGAAAGCCCAAGAATATTGGAGTGGGTAGCCTATCCCTTCTCCAGCAGATCTTCCCTATGCAGGAATTGAACTGGGGTCTCCTTCATTGCAGATGGATTCTTTACCAGCTGAGCTACCAGGGAAGGCCTTATCATGTTTAGATAACTTAATTGGTTAAAAATAACTTTTGGTTGAGCTGAAGCTGACCTTTAAAAGTTTGCTGGTTTTAGTGTGGAGATTCCTTAAAAAACTGGAAAGAGAACTGTCATACAACCCAGCAATCCCACTGCTGGGCATACACACTGAGGAAACCAGAACTGAAAGAGACACATGTACCCCAATGTTCACTGCAGCACTGTTTACAATAGCCAGGACATGGAAGCAACCTAGATGTCCATCGGCAGATGAATGGATAAGAAAGTGTGGTACATATACACAATGGAATATTACTCAGCTATTAAAAAGAGCACATTTGAGACAGTTCTAATGAGGTGGATGAAACTGGAGCCTATTAAACAAAGTGAAGTAAGTCAGGAAAAAAAAACAACACCAATACAGTATATTAACACATATATATTGAATTTAGAAAGATGGTAATGATGACCCTATATGCAAAACAGAAAAAGAGACACAGATATAAAGAACAGACTTTTGGACTCTGTGGGAGAAGGCAAGGGTGGGATGATTTGAGAGAATAGCATTGAAACACATATATTACCATATGTGAAATAGATGACCAGTCCAAGTTCAGTGCATGAAACAGGGCACTCCAAGCTGGTGCACTGGGACAACCCAGAGGGATGGGATGGGGAGGGAGGCGGGAGGGGGTTCAGGATGGGGAACACATGTAAATCCATGGCTGATTCATGTCAATGCATGGCAAAAAACCACCACAATATTGTAAAGTAATTAGCTTCCAATTATAATAAATAAATTAATTTTAAAAGGTGTGATGGTTCTGACTTATGTAGTAAATTAAATTTTATCTAGTTTCATGTAACAGCTATTAAAATATTTGATCTCGTGTGTCCACACACAAGTCTTCCCTTCTCAGTATAATATTCTCTAGACCTCTAACCCATTCCTATGGAAGAGTTTTCAGGTCTTTTTCATCAACTTAGTTACTTACATGAGAATATTGTTTAATTTTTCAATAACCCTCTTAAAAACTGGTTCTTTTATTTTAACACAGCATGCTGATGCATGATGCACTATGGATACCTTCACCTTTGGTTTTTTGTTATTGTTGTTAGTCTACTTTTATTGAAGTATAATCAATATACAATGTTATCTTAGTTTTAGGTGTACAACATAGTGATTTGACACTTCACATTATGAGATGATGACTATAATAAGTCTAGTTACCATCTGTCACCATTTAAATTTATCACAATATTATTGACTATATTCCCTATTTTGTACATTACATCCCCATGCCTTAATCTATCTTATAACTAGAAGTTTCTCTCCCTTAATCCCACTCACCTATTTCACCATTATGGCAACCCACTTCAGTATACTTGCCTGGATAAGCCCATGGATGGAGGAGCCTGGCAGGCTACAGTCCATGGGGCTGCAAAGAGTCGGACACAACTGAAGTGACTTAGCATACATTACAAAAAGTAACTTAGTATCATGTACAAAAAAATAAGCTGAAAATGGATTAAAGACTGAATATAAGGCTTGAAATCGTAACACTCCTACAAGAAAGCAGAAGCAGTACACTTTTTGATTTTGGTCTTAGCAATATATTTTTTTGGATATGTCTCCTCAGGCAAGGGAAACAAAAGCAAAAATAAACAAATGGGACTACACCAAACCAGAAAGTTTTTGCACACTGAAGGAAACCATCAACAAGATGAAAAGACAAGCTAATGAATGGAAAAAAAATCTGCAAATCACACATTTATAAGGGGCTAATACATAATACACAGAATACATAAAGAACACATTTGACTCAGTATAAAAAAGCAAACCAGTCAATGCTAAAGGAAATCAGTCCTGAATATTCATTGGAAGGACTGATGCTGAAGCTGAAGCTCCAATACTTTGGCCAGCTAATGCAAAGGGCTGATTCATTGGAAAAAAAACTCTGATGCTGGGAAATATAGAAGGCAGAAGGAGAAGGGGATGACAGAGGACAAGATGGTTGGATAGCATCACCGACTCAATGGACATGAGTTTGAGCAAGCTCCAGGAGAGGGTGATGGATAGGGAAGACTGGTGTGCTGCAGTCCATGGGGTTGCAAAGAATCGGACATGACTGAATGACTGAACAAAAACAAAAAAACAATCCATTTAAAAAAGGGGCAGAGGACCTGAACAGACATTTTTCCAAAGACATACAAATGGCCAATAAGCACATGAAAAATGTTCGATTCACTAATCATCAAGGAAATGTGAAATCAAAGCCACAGTGAGATATCACCTCACCCTCACCAGAATGGCTAACATCAAAATGCTCTGCCCTTTGATTGAATGTCTTCTCTTCAAATGAGCTAAGTATCCAGAAAATGTTTAAATCCACACAGCACATGTACATATGGTCATCATCAACTAACTCCTAACAATATTAATACACTTAAGTCTGCATTTATATGACAGAGTTGTTGAACCTGAGTGCAGAATTTCATAATTGGGCTTGATAGATCACTCTTTTAACAGATCTAACTCCTTATTTTAATCTATTAAAATATTGTTGTGTCTTGATATCATTCTCCAATGTATGAGGTAGCTTGTGCTATTTTTAAAGCATTTATTATAGTATGTTATCTGTGTATGGGTTCATTCCTTGGAATTTTACATTTTCTTTATGAATTATCTGATTAGAATATATATATTCATCTTTATTCATTCAAGTGGGTATTATCTGATACTACCTTAGATTTCAGATAATGCACTGCTAAAATTAGAAGTGATTATATAGTTGATTTGGAAAGTCTAGATAGTACACATTATTGAAATGATTAATTAAAAGAAGACAGTAGAAAAATAAACTGTATATTTCACTTCACTTATTACAAAAGAAAAACTTAAAATTTGGGAACAGTTTCTCCTAAAAATAACAATAATAAAAATAATACTTAAAACTTCTATGTTTACTAGAGATTCTAGGCTTATAACAATAAAAAAAAATGATGGGTAACAGGACACTAAAATTTCTTATTATTTTTTTATTTTGTTCCCTAAAATTAAACATAATTATCTCAAAACTGATTCAGTGCTAGCAACACAGTGTGTGATATAATAAATACTTGAGGAAATGAACTTTTACATTTCTCATTAATCAAAGACTGCATAGAATTAATAAAATTTATGGTTCACAGAGCATTGTAGAAATCATTAAACAGAACAATGATTTTACTTAAATAATTATAAGATCCAAAGTTTTATACTAGGAGGAAAGAGATTAATTAAATAGAATCCTAGAAAATCATGGAGTATCATTAAGCATATAATATACCCATACCTATGGCTCAAAATAATAAAAACCAAAATCTTCCTTATGCATTTATTTCATAAGTATCACTTCATTTTTTGCTTCAAAATAGCCCTGGAATAGTAGGTAGGAAAAAATAATTATCTTCAATTTACAAATGAGAAAACTTGGACCTGAGGAAGTGAACAAAACACATCTAAATTTCTTCTAAACAAATAGTTTTACCAAAGTTATTGTTGTTGTTCAGTCGCTAAATCATGTCTGACTCTTTGAGACCCCATGGACTTTAGCTGGCCAGGCTTCCCTGTCCTTCGCTATCCCCCGGAGCATGCTCAAATTTATGTCCATTGAATTGGTGATGCCATCCAATCATTTCATCTTCTGTTGCCTGCTTCTCTGCCTGCCTTCAATCTTTCCCAGCATCAGGGTCTTTTCCAATGAGTCAGCTCTTCGCATCAGGTGGCCAAAGTATTGGAGCTTCAGCTTCAGCCTCAGGCCTCCAATGAATATTCAGGGTTGATTTCCTTTAGGATTGACTGGTTTGATCTCCGTGCAGCTCAAGGGACTCAAGAGTCTTCTCCAGCACCACAATGAAGAAGTATCAATTCTTTGGTGTTCAGTCTTCTTTAAAGTTCAACTCTTACATCCATACATAACTACGGGGAAAACCATAGCTTTGACTATATGGACCTTTGTCAGCAAAGTGATGTCTCTGTTTTTTAATATGCTGTCTAGGTTTGTCATAGCTTTCCTTCCAAGGAGCAAGCTTCAGTCACAGTCCACAGTGATTTTGGAGCCCAAGAAGATAAAATCTGTCACTGTTTCCACTTTTTCCCCATCTATTTGCCATTAAATGATGGAACTGGATGCCATGATCATAGTTTTTTGAATGCTGAGTTTTAAGTCATCTCTTTCACTCTCCTCTTTCACCCTCATCAAGAGGTTCCTTAGTTCCTCTTCACTTTCTGTCATTAGAGCAGCATCATCTGCATATCTGAGGTTGTTGATATTTCTCCCAGCAATCTTGATTCCAGTTTGTGATTCATCTCGCCTGGCATTTTGCATGATGTACTCTGCACAGAGGTTAAATAAGCAGGGTGACAGTATACAGCCTTGATGTACTCCTTTCCTAATTTTGAACAAGTCCATTGTTCCATGTTCAGTTCTAACTTCAAATTCTTGACCTGCATACAAGTTTCTCAGTATACAGGTAAGGTGGTCTGCTGTTCCCATCTCTTTAAGAATTTTCCACAGTTTGTTGTGTTCCATACATACTCACTCCAGTATTCTTGCCTGGAGAATCCCATGGGGTCATAAAGTGTTGGGCACAACTGAGTGACTTTCACTTTCACACAGTCAAAGGCTTTAGTGTTGTCAATGAAACAGAAGTAGATGTTTTTCTGGAATTCCCTTGGTTTTTCTATGATCCAACACATGCTGACAATTTGACCTCTGGTTCCTCTACCTTTTCTAAATCCAGTTTGTACATCTGTACCATATACCAATGGTATATGAAAGGCATAAATTACAGAATTCATCTCTATCTATTACATACACATAATAAGGGAAGGATGTTCTAAGACTCAAAACTGTAAAGATAGAGATTCTCCAAATCAATATATAAATTGGATCCAATAAGAAATTTCAGTAGGAATTTTCATGGAATTTGACAAACTGGTCTTAAAATTCACATTTAATTGACAGCATGTAAAATAATGAAATTAGAGAACATTTTCTCACACCACGTACAAAATTAACTCAAAATGGATTAAAGACATACATTTTTGACTGGAAACCATAAAACTCCTAGAAGAAAACATAGACTGAACACTTTTATATCAGTTGTAGGAATATTTTTTGGATGTGTATCCTAAGGCAAAGGAAACAAAAATAAACAAATGGAACTTAATTGTATTTAAAAGCTTTTGCACAGCAAAGGAAAAAATGAAAGGACAACCAGGTAAATGGGAAAAATTATTTGCAAGTGATATGATCAATAAGGGGTTAATATCCAAAATATATTAACAGCTCATACAACTCAATATCAAAAATGAAAAAAGTGTGATTAACAAATGGGCAGAAGAGCAACTAAGCCTGTGTGTCACAACTATTGAGCCTGTGCTCTGGAGCCTGGGAACTCAACTCCTGAAGCCTGTGCATGCCCTAGAGCCTGTGCTCCATGACAAGAGAATCCACGGCGGTGAGAAGCCTGAGCACTGCAACTAGAGAGTAGCTCGCGCAGCAGTGAAGACCTGGCACAGGCAAAAAAAATTAATCAATAAAGAAAATTTTTAAAAAATGGGCAGAAGACCTGACCAAACATTTTTCCAAAGAAAACACATAGATGGCTAAGAGGCATGTGGTAAGATGCTCAACACTGCTAATTACTGGAAAAATGCTAATCAAAACCATAATGAGATGTCACCTCACACCTGTTAGAATGGCTAGCACCCAAGAGACCACAAATAACAAATGATGGTCAAGGATGTGGAGAAAAGGGAACTGTTGGTGGAAATGTAAATTGGTGCAGCCACTATGGAAAGTAGTATGGGTAGTCCACCCAAAACTAAAAATAGAGCTACTATATGACCCAACAATTCCACTCCTGGGTACATATCTGAAAAAGCAAACAAACAAACAAAAAACACTAACTCGAAGAGATACATGCACTCGAGTGTTCACAGCAGTATTATTTGCAGTTGCCAAGACATAGAAGCAACTATATATATATATATATAAAACATACATACATATGTGGTACATATATACCATGAAATACAACTTAATCATAAAAAAGAACAAAATTTTGCCATTTGCAATGACATGGAAAAACCTGAAGGATATTATGCATAGTGAAACAACTCAGATAGAGAAAGGCAAATATTGTATGTTATCACTTCAATGTGGAATTCAAACAATAAACAAATTAATAATACAAAACAGAAATAGACTCACAGATATAGAGAACAAATTAGTGGTTTCCAATGGGGAGGGGACAGGGGGAAAGCTAGGGGTAGGGGATTAAGAGGTATAAACTGTCGTGTATAAAATTAAAAAAAAAACTACAAAGATATATTTATGGCACAGGAAATAGTCAATATTTTAAGATGGAATGCAATGTATAAATATTTTGAATTAATACACTGTACACCTGAAACTAATATAATATTAGAACAACTATGCTTCAATAAGTATAGTTACCCTGGTGGCTCAGATGGCAAAGAATCCACCTATAGTGCAGGAGACCCAGGTTCGATCCCTGTGTTGGGAAGATCCCCTGGAGAAGGAAGTGGCTACCCACTCCAGTATTCTTGCCTGGAGAATTCCATGGACAGAGGCGCCTGGAGGGCTACAGTCCATAGGGTTGCAAAGAGTTGGACACAACTGAGCAGCTAACACTCTCATACTTCAGCAAAATGAACAAATAGATAAGTAAATAAATAAATCACATTTGATAGCAAAGTGAAAGACGTTAAGATGAGTAAAGAGTAACTCTTTCAATACCTATTGGATATCAAGATTTACTTAGACTTTTTAGATGAAGCTATGCTAATTAAGGTTGTGAGGCTTGCACAAAGGAATGAACAAATAAAATAGATAACCCAGGACGAGATCCACACTTGCATGGAAACCTATTAAACAATAAGGGTGTTACAAAAATAATAAGAACTACTCCATAAAAAATTCTGAGACATTTAACTATCTTCATGAAAAATACAAAAGTATATTCCTAACTTCACACTAGATACTAAAATAAACCTCACATTAAAAAGGCTGAGTGAAAGAAAAAACATTTAGTTTGAAAAGAAATATATGTGAAGATATTTTTAATCCTAAGGAATGAAAGCATTTTTAAAGAAAAAAACAGCATCAACTAAAAACACAGATGAGTTTGATTGCATTAATATTAATGATAGCATAAGAAACAAGAATCTAAGTATGACAAAGGCAAAGAGTGGAATATGACATTTGCAACTCATAAAGCCCACATACATAGCCCAGGATATTAAAGCACAGGTGCTCATTTTTATTACTCTACAATTTTATCACTCCTTACTATTGGATCTTCTAAGATTGATGCTTCTAATATTGATTTACAATCTCATAGTAAATTTATTGAAATTGAACTATTACTTGAATACTTGAAGAGTAGAATATTTTGCTCACTGAGTTGCAATAAGGTCAAATTGAAATTATAGTTATAAGAGTTGGATCCAGGCAGATATTATTTTTAGACAATATAACATATAATAAAACAAAATTTAATATTTTTGAACAACATTTCTGACATCCAATTTCTCTTATAGCACACAGGAAAAGTAAGCCTAATTTACTCCAATCTAGTTGAAATTTCTATAGTTTTAAAGCAGGTATTTTGTTTGGATCTTTTATCATGTTAGTAAATTTTCCAATAGATTATATCAATATATCATATGCTTCCAGTATATATAATAAATAATACATTTCACTAAAATGTAAGAGGAAACCTTTATGATATCAACAATTAAAATAAAAAATATAAAATCTTATATCATAAAAACTAATATAGTAACTTTTTAAAAAGTCCAATATTCAGAATTATTCCTGCAGGTAATTTTTTTTTTACAACAAAAATATTTATGACTTTCAAGACTTAGGCTTCTAAGTTCAACACTTGAATTATCCCAAAGGAAAATAGAGTACACTTTGTTTCATGCTTTTGAAGTGAAAAATCTTTTATCCATAAGTAAGTATACAAATTCTGTATTTCTGCTGAACTGAAAATCAAGCTAAAACAAATAAAACTTAGTATTAAAATACATTTTCCATGTGCAAGACTGTGTTATGCATCATCAATTGATACATCTTTTTCACTTGGTCTTATTGAAATCAATATACCACATTTGGGGATCTACCTTTCAAAAAGTGGAGGGAAATAGCAATTAAAATGTTTAATACAGTGCATTTATGCAGAACCTAGTAGAAAGGTTGCAAATTATGACCACTTACAATTGATGCACTATATTTTCAACACATTCGAATCATCTGGAAGCAATACCATATCTTACTGATCTCTTCTGTATTCATTTAAGATAAGAAGATGTTAAGGTTTATTTTCTTACTTTGCACTATTCATATTGGAAACTAATTCATTACCTAAGGTCATTTTAAATTCATGTGGTAGCCTATGTACTGAACCATATAAGTATTTAGTTTATCAGTGTTGTATTAAGCCATGACCCTTCCTATTTATTCATGTCCTCGGTAATGATAGTTCAGAGTTCCTTTCTCCTTTGTTGTAACAAACCAGCAGAACAGTATAAGCATTTCAAAATTTGGGGAATGTTTCACTTCTTCTAAGGACTATTTTTATTAGGATAATTTCTCCTACTACTGAATGTAAACTCAGAACTTCCCATGATTCCATGCTCTTAGGAAAGGTTTGGTCATACAATCACTCTAAGTTATGAGTCTGACCTTAGTGTATGGTCCAAGATCACAAAAGCTAAGCCGCTCTCCTCTCCCATCCTCCTGGACACGCCTTATACATGGTGAAGGATGTGACCAGCTTACCTGTCTTTCTTGTCATATTCACACTCAGGTACAAAGGGGTACAGAGGAATAAAGAGACATAAGGACAGAACTGCTTTTATTTGGCTGGTGACTGGCAAATATGTGAAACTGAATCTTTCACTTAAGGATACGGATGTGGGTTTGTCATTGGTCTCCGGCTTGGACTAAGCTTCTCGGATGGTAAAAGCCTCCCCTTTGGTTGGTCACTGTCCCCTCAGATCAAGCATCTCTGCAGACTCATCTCTTCCTGGGCAGGGCTTACCACCTCTCCAAATAGGCTTTCTCTTCCATGTGGACCAAATCTGCTCCCATGGGAAACATTTGTGCCTTCTAACCCTTCTTCTCCCGCCCCACTCCCTGCAGGAGTATCATTTTCCATTCCTTTATTCTCTCTCCTTCTTTCTTTCTCCCCCTCTCTCTCTTTCTCCTCCCTCCCTCCCAACCCACCCACCAGCACACATGCTTTACCTTTCACACGTGTGAATGAGACATGAGCATACAGCCATCTCCCAACTCCAGGAAACATCCATTAACTTCTCTTAGTGGCTACCCTAAAAATTTCACACTTTGGAGTTTCAGGGAAGAAGGTAGACTGCTCACCCCACCAGAGGGGGAGAAGACCCCTTAGTACCTCTCTAAAAACCTTGCCAGCTCCTCTCTGTCCCTCTGTTCTAAACTCTTTTATATTCTCAAAATGGGGGAAGGTTTAAACAGTCACAGAATCTCTTTTGATTTATCCACTTTGAAGTTTCCTCCAGAGTATTCTGTCTCACACTCAGCTGGGTATCTGATAATTTTCATATATTGGCACTTTGGGCAAAACTTCAATTTTCACATCCTATTAAATATTACTAGTAAGTACAATAAACAGCAAAAACAACAACTAAAATGTCTTGAGATGTTGCTTTGTTCTCCTCATGGATTTTTGTCCTTATTCATATTAGCCTATTTAATTCTCTCAACAATCCTTTGAACTAAATACGCATGTTACCAACATTTTCAAGATGGATGAATTGAATCCCAGCAGGGTGTTAAGTAATTTTCTTAAGACAACACGGCCAGATTTTGAAACTAGGTGGTCTGGCTTCAGAGGCCATCTTTTAAAACATTTTGATAAACAGGCCTCTAGATAAGAAATGGCTGTTTTCTTTTCAATATAATATGATATAAGATGACTCTATGCTTGATTTAACTCTAACAATGGGTTAAATGTGTTGGCAGAACAATTTTATAACATGAAATTTCAGTTCTCCTTTCTTGGATGTTTTTTATAATCAATATTCCTAAAGGCTTTTTGATTCTATGTTTTCTAGTGAGTTTTTGCTTATATCATAATGCCATTACTCTTCATAGATAAATTTACATTTATGGCAAATTATGGAACTTTCTGCTTTGCTAAAAGCTCAGCTGTTTTTTAGACTAAAGTATAATGTCTTCTGATACAAGTCTACAAACTGATTTTCTTTGATTTTTTTAAAGTGAATACTTTTCAAATGGTAATTTCATGTAGTCAAACAGTAATTGCATATGGCTCAATCCCTCACAACTTCTGATGTGTCACAAAAAGAAAAACTGTCAACATATTCTTCCTTTACATATACGCTATGTGAGAATTTATGTCATTTCTCTTTCAACATAAACTTCTTGTAAGACTGTAATACTATTACTCTGATGGGACAAAAAAGTAAATAGCATTTAAGTAAAATATCTGTGAAAAACTTCTCCAAGGAAATAACAGTTAATACTTTTAAAGATTACTCAATGATCGTGAAATTCCATGACATTTTCATTTTCCACATCAATTGATCATATAATAAGACAGAGGGAGAAAACAGGAGATTAATAATGTCAGGAAAATATATTTAGTATCTGCAAAAAGAACTGAAGCAAGGAGGTTTTAATGTTTGGGGGTTGAAAATTAAATCTATAATTTGGACCCCATTTGTGTAGATAAGTGACTTCTGATGTAAAGTATTAAGCATGCCACTCACATGTATAAATATTCAAAATGTTCTATAATTTCTGAATTAATGTAGAACTAGGATTTTATGTTTTACACGATGTGATACTGTGATGTCTAATAGACCCTAGTGGAGATCAAAGTATACATCGTGTGATGTGAATTTTTTTTCAAACAACAAAAAAGCAAACCAGTCTTTGGCCTCAAATTCATTCAAGTTTTTGGATTTATTTCATTCATTTCCTTTTTCATTCAATAGAGAATTTTAGGCCTGGGAGTTCCCCAGAGATAATCTAGACCATGCCTCTCCTTTTTTTTTTTTTTTTTTTCCCATGCCTCTTCTTTTAAAGAAGAGAAAATAGAAGTATCAAGTGGTCAACCAGCTAATACAAGATCACACAGAGAAATGCCAAGTAAGGTCAAGAAGATTGCTTCTTGATTCCTCCATCTCGAAGTTTCTTCACCATGCCCACAGCCCCCAGTAGACAGAAACAACACAGAAATTTGTGCTACTGTATTTCTATTCTAAAAATTCAGCTTATGAAGAAAATAACTGACTGTCAGTATTGTCACCATCATATTTGTATTCTAAAAATTCAACTTATGAAGAAAAAGGCTGACTGTCCTCATATTCTCCTTTCATAAATGTTTGGGTGAACTCAGCTTTCCCTTTCGGGTCAGTCTAGATGTGGCCAATCACAAGGAATCTGCTGAAAGCCATTTCAAAAACCACTAACATTTAGTCAATTTGGAAATGAGAGACCAATTAAAACATGATCAAAAAGTCCTATTAAGAGAGCTAGTCACTTTTTACAGAGAAGAGAAATTTAAGATCTAAGTTGTTGTGACTTATGAACTAGAACCTCTGACTGGAGCTTCTTAAAAGCATAGGGTCTTTGGAATAAAGCTTTGAAAATGTTTCTGCAAAGAACCTGAGCAATCATGGTAATAATGTTTTTGAAGTTCAATAACTGTAAAATCAAGGCCATTTGATAAATGACAACTTTACAAGTCAGAAATATTTGAAAATGAAATAACTGTATTATAGAATCAAGCATGCTAGAAGATATTTGTAATCCATACAGGTTATAGGAACATGAGTTATGTAATGGTAAGGTAAATTTTTACCATTACAGTAACAATTTCAATGCTGACAAGAGTCAAGACTGAGAACAACAAAGCAAAACAAAAAGAAACCAAATGCTAAGCCAATTCAGTAATCATTAAATCAAAGTCAAATTTTGGCATGCATTTGGAAACCCTGGTTGCCATTAGGGAAAAGAAAGAACTGTGTAGCTGGAATTGGTACATAAACTTTTCATTGTATGTCTTTCCATAACTTTTGAATTATGGTCTAGCAAAAGTTATGTTTTCAAGAAGATGAATTAAATTATAAACAATAAAATAAAAGCAGAAATTCTATACTTAATAATAAGATGGCTACTTTTATAGGTTCTATATGTACACATGGGGCCTCCATGGTGGCTTGCAAGGAGTTGGACATGACTGAGCGACTAACACACACACATGTACACACAATATAAAACAAATATTTAACTTTATATTCAAAACTTAAAACTGCTGGCCTATTTCTGAAATCATTTCAGTTATTAAATTAGGAATGTTCATTGTACTATATAGGATTACTACATGGGGAAAGTAATAAAAATTAAACAAAAAGTTTAGACTACCTAGTGAAAGTGAAAGTGAAGTTGCTGTTGTGTCCAACTCTTTGCGACCCAATGGACTGTAGCCTACCAGGTTCCACCGTCCATGGGATTTTCCAGGCAAGAATACTGGAGTGGGTTGCCATATCCTTATTCCACTCCTAACTTCCTCCTTCCCTTCTTTCCTCCCACTCTTCCTTCCTTCTTCCTGACCTATCCAATGTTCTTTTATGGCATGCCTACCCTGGAGAAGGAAATGGCAACCCACTCCAGTACTCTTGCCTAGAAAATTCCATGGATGGAGGAGCCTGGTGGGCTACAGTCCATGGGGTCGCAAAGAGTCGGACCCGACTGAGCGACTTCACTTCACTTCACTTATAGGCACTGTGCTAGCCACTCGTGATGTACTAGGAGCAAAACAGACTTAGGACATGTTGTTTGGGGGCTTAGGATCTATTGGGAAAGACAGACAGTTAACAAATAATTTCAGAGTTCCATGAGATCACTGTTAAATGAAAAGAGGGAATTATTATTGTTACAGGTACCCAGAACGAATATCTGGGATACTCTGGGAAAATCATAGAAAGATTCCTAGAGGGTATGATATTTAATCTTGGAAATGAATAATGAATAAAAATTGGCCAAATGAAGGTATGGAAAAAGAATGTTTTAGAAAGAGAAACCATATGTAAAGGCTCCAATTGGGAAGAGCCTGATGCTTGGTGGGAAGAGCCTGATACATAGAGATTAGTGAGGAAGGGGTAAAATGGCCAAAGAAGAGACTGGTGAGAGCTAGATTATACCAGCCCTTATGTTCTGTGTAAAGACTTTGGAATTTTATTCCAAGTGTGATGGAAAGCCATGGACAGGATTTAAGAAAGATGACGCCATGGTCCATGTTACATTGTGGAAAGGTCATTCTGGTTGCTTTGGGCCAAATTAATTAGAAGTGGGCAAAAATAGATGTGGAAGCACAATTAAAAAGCAACTGCAGTGCTCCTAATGAGATGCAGACACTGGCTAATGTGCTCATGTTGGCTGTGAAGGAGAGAAGTGGGAAGGTATAGGATGTATTCAGGGAATGCTGTCAACAGAACTTGGTGATTCATTAGATGTAAGGGGTCAGATATACAGTCTGTTCCACTAGCTACAGAACTGATAACTGCAGAGAAAATTGTTTAAATCCCTTTATTTTGAAATTTCTGGAGTATATATAGAACATTACTGAATTTATTCTAGATATTTACAGCTGCTAATTTCATCTTATTAGACCAATTTTAGTTTTAGGTAATACACACTACATTCACAGACAATAAACACACACACACACACACACACACACACACACACAAACACACACACACATTTTGCCCACAAATGGCAACAATAAGTTAAAAACATAACGGAGAGGTCTTGTGTTAGCCTAGGGCCATTTTTGAAACTTAAAACCTTTTTATGCAGATATGCAAACATTGCTCTTCATACTTTCTTTCAATCATGTTTATAGTTTTATGTAAGCCACTAAACAAACAAAATAGAATTTAAACTTTCAGACTAAGTTGTTGTTTTTTTTTTTTTAAGCAGAGAAACAACTCACATGCCCAGAGTAATAGGAGGGAGGCCTGTTCACAACTGCTTACTCTTCACTTCTCAGAAAGGGCTGAGATTTTACCATGGTGACCTGCTAGGTTTTTGATCAAGGAGAGATCATTTACCTCCATAAAGGCCTCTCTTTTGGCAGTGCAATGATGAATGGAAAGGGGCGGGTAGTTAAACATTTAGATTTCATATCACTATATGATAGAGACCTATAACAAAATCCAAGACAGGAGAAGTTTTAGAAAATGCCTTCATTCATACCTCTCTATAAGTCCTTAGAAGTCATCAGTAGTTAGATTTCTATAGTTGAGGCATACATAACATAAAATAACCTAATTTTATTTTTTATGTTTTGAAGTCCTTTGTTCTTTAATCATTCAGATAGAAGAAAAAGTATAGATACAAGCTAGTAAACATCCTTGAAGGTATTATGACTCCCTTCTTTCTACCAATTTTAAAAAGACTATTTGCTATTTTTCTGCCTGCCATAGACACAGGATCAAAGTGCTAGAAACAAAAGCATAATGTAGAAATGTTCTGCAATAATTTTTTTGTTGCTCCTTCCTCAAATCAAGCCCATGACCACCCACTGGGGCAAGTATAGATTTTGGAAAGAGCAATAGAGTTGACATCTGAAATCTCATGTCCGGTCTCTATTCTCTACTAAGTATGTGATCTTGGATAAATCATAACCTTTCTCATTTTGCTCTTTCTCTGAGAAAATTGGGTTTATACCACTTTCCCAACCTATTTATTGACCTGCTACAGACGATGTGTGGGCTCTTTTAAAACCATATATTCTGGAGGTATCACTTTAAATGGAAGACTGCCTTAGGCAGCTTGTATGTGAAATATGGATTTGGGATTAGAGACCTGAGATCTATCAAATTTCTGCCACTATTTAGCAGTGTGACCTTCATTATAGCACTTTAATTCCCTTCTTGTATAAAGTTGAGGAATAACACTAGATTTTTGTAAGGCAGAGGTTTCTCAACCTAAGTGGTGGGAGCTTTTTTTTTTTTACCCTACAGGGGATATTTGGCAATGTCTAGAGGCAACTGAGTGACTGCTACCAGGATCTAGTGGGTAGGGGCCATGAATGCTAAATATCCTATGAACGTTCACACCCTTCCTCACACAACAAAGAATTATTTAGCTCAAAACATCATTAGTGTCAGGGGTGAGAAACACATTTTAAGGCCTGACCTTGCTTTAAATTTTTATCCATAGGGCATTCCATAAATTACCCACTTGACACACAAGTATTTAAATTTACCAAAAGAATTTTTTTTTCTATTATGAAAATAAACATTACCATCTACAGTAAGACTTTCCACTAAAACATAGAGTAGTTACTTTTTAGCATTAAGAGGAGCAAGAGTTTAAGCATCTATACCACCATTGTCAACCACAATTCCACATGTGATGTCTCTTTGGGCACCCCATATTCCCAAATTATATAATTGGAGGCCAAAGAACAGTTAGAGTTCACAGAAGGAAGGGTTTATGTCCGTTGTTGTCAGCATAGCGATGAATACCATGAGTCTTAGCCTCAGACTCCTTCGGCTCAAGTCCCATTTTCATAGTAACTGTGTGAACTTGGGAAGCCTCTCTGTGCCTCAAGCTCCTCATTTTCAAAATGTGATTGATAACAGAGTTTGTGTTTTAAATGAGATCATTCAGGAAAAGATCTTAGCATGGTATCTGACACATAAGAAATATTCAGTCATTGTTAGCTATTGTTATAGTTAGGTGTGAAGGTGAGTTTTCATTATATTCCAGGGCATTTCTTTATTACAGTCATTCAGATTTATTGCTACCCATAAGTATCTGATGATACTTGGTTTTTTTGGGGGGGTTGTCAAGTGTGCATTTCTCCATCTTTAGAAATTAAACTCATCCTTTGAGTCTCTAAATTAACACTACCTCCCTGAAGGAAGCCTGTCTAGCGCCTGTGAACTGACACAGCCTTGCTATCTATGGTGTCCTTAAAGATCTTTACCCATAACACACCCTAAAGAGTTCAATTCACATCCTTCACATTATTTCATCATTCATATATACATACACATACAAGTATCAATCTTCCTGGCTGGAATGGCATGCTCCCTGATTGATATCTGTATGGCAGGCAAACAGGGCCCTACATAAATGTGAAAACTGGATCAATACTAGGAAATATCTTGCTCTAGTAATAAAGGATAAAATTGAATTTATAAGCTGAAATTAAATCTTTATCATTGAGAAATTGAAGAGGAGAAAAGTCCCATGTTTGACAGGATGAAATGATTGAGGAAAAGCAGAACTCAGCAGGATCCATTTATAGATGGTTCCAGGGTATACTTCCTCCAAGTGTACAGAAGTGCCTGGGTTCTAAAGAGATGACACTGCAGATTCTGCTTGGATTCCACTATCCATACTATATATTAAAAGGTTAAAAAGAAGAATGGCTGCCTGTTTTATCTGGTGTATGCTTTTTTTGAAATGAGGATAAATCATTCCACATGCTAGATTTTCGATATGACTAGTGTTGCTAAACAAATCTTACATGACAGTAATAAGCTTAGTCTCACAGGATACAGTTAAGCTAAAAAGATATGAAAATGCTAAGCCAAAGAAAAGTATGCTATCAATAATTCCAACCCATAAAACATGGTTGAACTTATCCACCCATTAAAAAAAAAAGAAGAAAAGAAGAGTGGTTTCAGTACTTTCATGCTATGGATGTTAAAATGTGGCCACTAATGGGATTTAGGTACATGGCTGCAATTATCCATGGACTAATTAAAAATGACTGTCTCTCACATTGTTCATAGCATATCAACAATAGCAAACATGACTGGGTTCACTTTAGAGCTGTGTCAGATTAGCTAATAGAGAGTATTACAATTATTACTCAAGCTCATAAATCCTCCTTGAAGACTTGTTGACAGTTTATTTTTATGCTATCATCATATAAAATGTCGAGAACCAATTTCCTAAAGTTACTTGCAGACTATCAGGTAACGATGGTAGAATGAACACAGAAATACAGGGTTTTTTCCCTCCTCAATACGCACAAAAATATAAACGAGGGGCTTTTTAATTAGGCACAAGCCCATAAAGGAAAGATGGGAGGGAACCACAGCAACAGAATTTTAGAAGCTAGACAGAGAACAAGTAGTTACTCACGCAGAAGACCTGAAATAGCTGAATGCTAATCTTGCACATGACGATGCCAAGAAAAAACATGATTGCCAATGCAAAACCCGCAAAGGCTAGGGAATAGATGAGACCAGATATCAATGGAAGGGAGGATGAGCAAGGGGCAAAACAAAAGAATTGCTCAAAAATATTTTAAAGAAAATTAGATACCATTTTTTTTTTCTCCACTATGACAGAGACTAGAAGTTTATTCTGTGGGAAGGGTCAAAGAAACTCTGCACACTTGAGTGCATGCTTTTCTGCTGAATGTAAACTCCTTTCCCACTCGTCTATCAAGCGCAAGTCAGTTCAGTTCATTCGTTCAGTTGGGTCTGACTCTTTGTGACCCCATGGACTGCAGCATGCCAGGCTTCCTTGTCCATCACCAACTCCCAAAACTTCCTCAAACTCATGTCCACTGAGTCGGTGATGCCATCCAACCATCTCATCCTCTGTCATCCCCTTCATCTACCGCCTTCATCTTTCCCAGGATCAGGGTCTTTTCCAAGGAGTCAGTTCTTTGCATTAGGTGGCCAAAAGTATTGAAGGTTCAGCTTCAGCATCAGTCCTTCCAGCGAATATTCAGGGTTGATCTCCTTTAGGATGGACTGGCTGGATCTCCTTGCAGTCCCAGGGACTCTCAAGAGGCTTCTCCAACACCACAGTTTATCAATTCGTTGGTGCTCAGCTTTCTTTATAGCCCAACTCTCACATCCATACATGACTACTGGAAAAACCATAGCTTTAATGAGACAGACCTTTGTTGGCAAAGTAATGTCTCTGCTTTTTAATATGCTAGGTTGGTCATATATAGGTTGGTCATAGATTTTCTTCCAAGGATAAAGTGTTTTTTAATTTCATGGGTACAGTCACCATCTGCAGTGATTTTGGAGCTCAAAAATAAGGTCTCTCACTGTTTCCATTGTTTCCATGAATGAAGCACAAGCTGGAATCAAGATTGCTGGGAGAAATATCAATAACCTCAGATACACAGATGACACCACCCTTATGGCAGAAAGCAAAGAAGAACTAAAGAGCTTCTTGATGAAAGTGAAAGAGGAGAGTGAAAAAGTTGGCTTAAAACTCAACATTTGGAAAACTAAGATCATGGCATCTGGTCCCATCACTTCATGGCAAATAGGTGGGGAAACAATGGAATCAAGTGCAAAGAGAGAAGCGGAATATTGAAGGATTCTTCTCTATGAATCTGACCAGTAAAAAAAGATGCAAAGATACAGATGGCAGGGCTTTCCCAATGAGTCAGACAAACAAACCATGAAGCCCCACATCAAATGGCTGAGAAGAGTGCCCAAGCATCTCTTTGCTGCCATACATTTATTGATGAGTAGACAATAAAGGACCACCAAAAAAGTGAGGGAAGCTTTTAACATGAGGGAGAACCCAACATGCAAATAGACAATAGGAATTTGGGGGAGAATAAAGATAAAATATATACAGAAAAGTAAAGCTTCTAAAACATACAGCAAAAAATCCCAAAGATCTAACTTAAACACCCTCAGAGAGAGAAGAGATGCCATTGCCTCCGCATAACAGGAACAGGCTGCTATAGAAAAAGACATATGTAGAAAACAAAGAAAAAACACTTAGTAATTCAATATACGTATCAGAAAAGGAAAAAGAATCAGTAAGAGGGTTGAAAGATAAAGTTTAGGAAATGCCCCAGAGAGTAAAGCAAAAGAGAGAGATGAAAATTACTATGCTGAGTTGCTCAACTTTCACTAGCATTTCCATAATCACAAGGAAGCGGTAGATGGTGATGAAACCATAATTACTATATAGGAGGATGGGTAAGCAGGAGATGCACAGTTGTGTAGTAGGGGTGCTTATATTTTATATAAGTTGGCATTCACAACATGACTCCAAAGTATAAGCACATGTAACCATGACAAAAATAGCATTGAAAGTGAAATATGCAAACACATATATCAATGAAGGTATTCCACTACTAAACACAGAAGAAATGTGATTGTGCATTTTAATTAGCTTTCACTGTCAAATGTTTTATTTCAGCGTGGAATGATTAAGAAGTATTAGGATTATAATCATTCCTGGAGTCAGGGCATGATCAGTAACAGTCTTAAGATATTCTTAGATGCAACATTTTGGGAGAGAGAGAAGATAATATAGTATGTTTTAGAAATAAATACAAAGTTTGACCAGCTCAGTTCAAATGTCTAGTCATTTCTCTGATAAACTTTCAGGGTTTGGGATTTTAAATTACCCTTTTAAGAAATTACAAATTACACTAATAGCAGATGTTAGTGAGAAATGCACTATTTCAGGCCATGTCAGTAAACAAACATGTCACAGTCAGCAGCAATTGCAATCCTCCACTGTGAGTGAGTGAGTCCTGAGGACGCTCAGGAAGGAAAGAGCTCCTGCTATTTAGCAGCCGTCAGACTGCAGCTACTCCTCCTGCTGAGCCCTGAGGAAACTCAGGATGTGAAAATACAGGATACTGGCCCCAGACAGCTGAGGTGCATATCAAAGGAATGGCTTCTGTCAGCCCAGACTCCTGCATCTTCCCATACATAGAAAAGCACTAAATTCCATAACTTGGGATATCAGGCTTTCTTTAATTAACAGCAATCTTTTGAATTCCAACTACCTTCCCTTGGTTGCAAAAGTTCTATATAACCTGGCTCCCTCCTCCCCACCTTGGAGCAGTTCTCTCAGGGTTACTTGAGATGCTGCCTCCTGGACTTGAAGTCCTAAAAATCTCCACCAAATAAAACATAACTCTCAACTCTTATGTTGTGAATATTTCTTAAGTCAGCATTAGCTCCTTTATTTTCTTAGTAATATAATTTGGCAAACTAAATAAATTGACAACTTTGTGATGGTCTCCTTCCTGCCTTCTTCCTTCCAGCCTCCTTCCCCCCTTCCTATATAGTTCACCTGGTTCCTGAAATCTATATGTTTTGGAATTGCTGCTCTAAATGGCACTCAAAATTCTCATTCCTTTCATGAAGAAAAAAATTCCAATGACTCTTTACTTTCTAACTACATTGAACAACCCAGGATAAAAATCCCATGCTTGTAGACAAGTGCAATTCTCCTCTGTTTCAAATCATATTGCACTATATGGCTATTTGTGTACTATTTTCATGACTTGCTGATGACCAACACAGTAGGATGAAATGCACTTAAATGAGGTGGAAAATGGAAGTCCCTGAACACTTAGTAATCAATATAATGTGGAAGGATAGACAAAGGAAGAGTAAAACAACATAAAACCTTAAAGTCGTAAGCAGGTCACAGGAATTCAAGTTCCAAGTCAATACCATTCAAATATGTATCTGTATATTTTAAAGAAATTGTTGGAAAAAATTGAGTCAATTATCTTTTTAAAAAATCCCTAATGATGCCTAAATTATACAGTTACTAAATATTTTAATAATATGTATATACAATACCTTTCTTTCCTGGACAGAAGAAGAAAATTAAGCAGTAGCAAAAAGAAAAGGCATAATTTATGGTATCTCTACTGGAGTATTAATCTGATAATATGTATTTGTGGATGAGTGATTTTGAATGTCTACAACTCAATCGTTGAAATAATCAAAAAAGTAATCAGCAGTTTTCTTAGTTATACCTTATAATTATGTTTTGAAATAAAATAAGTTAAAAATACTTTGAAACTTGAAAGATTAAACAATGATAAGGTAATATGATTGTAGCAAAACTAAAAATGCTTGTGAAAGGACACAATAGTAAATACAAAACAATTTCCATTATACTTGGAAAAACAAGATACTCTCAAAAACGTTGTAGCTAACTTTCAGTTATTCACCAAGAACTTATTGAACAAAATCCACCCACTGGTTGCTCAGAGATAAATAAAACACATCTCTCATTCTCAACAGGAAAATAAAACATTAAAAAAATTAAATTAGTATACTATTTATCATAATAATAATTTGAGACAAGGTGAGAAAAATAAGTAATCTTTCAGACCAAGAATTGTCTCACTTCCTCTCCAGGAGGATCTCCCAAATGCTTGTCCAGCTCAAACACCTTAGTCAAGCTATGGCTACATTTCCAATTTTGGAAGAGCCTTGCCAAAATGTATCACAGTCCTTTAACCACAGTTTGAGTCAACATATTCCCATCAAGTACTGCTCCTCTTTTTGACATTCTTGTTGTTATTACTGGCAATACCTTCCTCCCAGTCAGCCGTAATTAACACTTACTTTCTTAACTCCTCTCTCTGTCAAGTTTACTTTCTATTAGTTGATACATTAACAAGATTTATACCTCTGATTGTCTCTGATCCCCCTAAAATCTGACCTTTTTCAGAGGCTAGTCTATTACTTTTCACCTAGGTAATTAGTTTCCCAATTGGTTCCCAGGGTACTGGCTTTTTTTTCTCCTACTCATTCTACAAGACCACCTTACCAGCTAGGCTCTCTTCCTTTCCTCTTTTGAAAAAATTTAAGCCTTCAGTGGGGTGAAGATTTCACTTTAGTGAAAATGTATCTAAATTCATAATTTTTCTGGTACCACTTCTTTTAATCAGGTCAGCTGGCTTGACTGCTTCAGTTGGCTGTAATACTGCCCAGCTCCCAAAGCTAACATGTGTTTCCTCATTTCACTGCCTTTCCTAAGAGTCGTCTTTCAGCAATGCCGTTATGCTTCCTATCTGCTTAAATCTGACTTCTTAACTAAGGTATAGCTCACCTAACATTTTCACAGTGAGGCCTTGCTTGACCCTGCTTTTGAAAACAGCCCTTCTTTAAACTCACACAGTACAGTCTTCTTGGTTTTACTTAGCACACTGCCTAATACTGGTCATGTGGCAAGCATTCAACAAGTGCTTGATTAAACATCTTATATCTTAGTACCTTGACAACTTTTAATGTAATATTATAACTCTGCTTATGAATCATAAATCTTAGAACAAAGCACAATATAAGTGATTATCTCTGTAGTTTGAAGAAGTTATGCTTATAATTGTTATGGCTAGATATCAGAATGTCTACTAATGGAGAAAGATATATTATTTTTAACATTTTATTTGTGAACATTTTGTTTGGAAACAATATATGACTTTCCATTAGTAGACATAATCAATCCACTTATCAGCAGACATTTGTTTCTAATAAATATAGGTGAGTCAACTCTTACCAAGTGTAAAAAGACAACTGAATATTGCCAAATTCACCTCTGAAGAGTTATGGTCAAACTTTCTGCTCTCCCAGAACTATAGGACAGTCCTTTTGTTTCTTTTTTCCCCCTTGGGAAAGGGTTCCCTTTGCTTCCTGTATTAGGCACTTAACTCTTGTGTTATGGGCAACTTGTAATGACGTCTTTCTCAATTTAACCTCAAGGGCTACCTGGAAAAATAACTCTTCAGGTGAAAAAACAAAGACCACAAAACATAATACATGTGCTCGTGCACAAACACACAGGAGCAAACCCTGATAATTACTGAATGAGGGCTCTTGTCAACACTTCACTGTTCATTCATCTTGTGAACTTTTACTCAATATCACACTTTTGTGAATATAATATTAACAGAGCATGTGATATATACTGTAGTAGTTTGAATGCTGGTCCCCAAAATATATGCCTAGATCCTAATCTCTGGAAGCTATGGTGATCACTTTACAGGCATATCTTGTTTTATTGTGCTTCACTTTATTGTGAAGCAGATATGTGAAGCTTTGCAGATACGGTGTTTTTATTTTTGTTTTGTTTTTGCAAACTGAAGGTTTGTGGCAACCCTGCCTTGGTACTCCATTGCTATCATTTTCAAACAGCATTTGCTCACTTTGGGTCTCTGTGTCACATGGTAATTCTCACAGTATTTCACTTTTTCATTATTATTACATGTGTTACGGTGATCTTTGATTCTACCACTACCACTCCCTGAAAGTTAGCATATTTTAGCAATAAAGTATTTTTAATTAAGGTCTGCATATTGCTTTTAAGATATAACACTATTATACACTTAATAGACTATAATATAGGGTAAATATAACTTTTATATGTACTGGGAAAGCAAAACATTCATGTGACTCACTTTATTACAATCTTTACTTTATTGCAGTGGTCTGGATATGAACCCACAATATTTCCAAGGTGTGCCTGTATTTGGAAAATGAGATTTTTCAGATGTAATTAAAGGCTTTTGAAGTGAGATCACTCTTGATTTTCCACGTTGGCCCTAAAGTCTATGCCAAGTGTCTTCTAAAAGAAAAGCATAATGAGATACGAGATAGCTGGAAGACAAGACACACATATACTCACATCTGAGAAAGAGGGCAAGAATGACCTTAAAGGCAGAGACTGGAGTGATGTGATCACAAGTCAAAGGGGCTGACTGCCTCCCAACACTCATTAAGGGAGTCAAAGATTTTTCCCTAGAGCCTGTAGGGGGAGTGCAGTCCTTGATTTCAGACTTCTGGCCTTTAGAATTGTTGACAGAAGAAATTTCTGTTGATTTCTTGCTGAAAATTTCTTGTCTTTTTTCATTATAACAGCCACAGAAAATTAATAAAGATGTTGAGATAAGTTTTCAGAAAGGTTCTCTTCAGCTCAGTTCAGCTGTTCAGTCGTGTCTGACTCTTTGTGACCCCCGGACTGTAGCACTCCAGGCCTCCCTGCCCATCACCAACTCCCAGAATTTACTCAAACTCATGTCCGTTGAGCCAGTGATACCATCCAACCATCTTATCATCTGTTGTCCCCTTCTCCTCCCACCTTCAATCTTTCCCAGCATCAGGGCCTTTTCAAATGAGTCAGTTCTTTGCATCAGGTGGCCAAAGTATTGGAGTTTCAGCTTCAGCATCACTCCTTCCAATGAATATTCAGGACTGATTTCCTCTAGGGTGGACTTCCTGGTTCTCCTTGCAGTCCAAGGGACTCTCAAGGTCCTCTCCAACACCACAGTTCAAAAGCATCAATTCTTCAGCGCTTAGCTTCCTTTATAGTCCAACTCTCACATCCATACATGACCACTGGAAAAAACATAACCTTGATGAGACGGACCTCTGTTGGCAAAGTAATGTCTCTACTTTTTAATATACTGCTTAGGTTGGTCATAACTTTTCTCCCAAGGAGTAAGCGTCTTTTAATTTCATGGCTGCAATCATCATCTGCAGTGATTTTGGAGCCCTCCAAAATATAGTCTGCCACTATTTCCACTGTTTCTCCATCTATTTGCCATGAAGTGATGGGACAAGATGCCATGATCTTAGTTTTCTGAATGTTGAGCTTTAAGCCACCTTTTCACTCTCCTCTTTCACTTTCATCAAGATGCTCTTCAGTTCTTCTTCACTTTCTGCCATAAAGGTGGTGTCATCTGCATATCTGAGGTTATTGGTATTTCTCCTGGCAATCTTGATTCCAGCTTGTGCTTCATCCAGCCCAGCGTTTCTCATGATGTACTCTGCATATAAGTTAAATAAGCAGGGTGACAATATACAGCCTTGACGTACTCCTTTTCCTATTTGGAACCAATCTATTGTTCCAGGTCCAATTCTAACTGTTGCTTTCTGACCTGCATAGAGGTTTCTCAAGAGGCAGGTCAGGTAGTCTGGTATTACCATTTCTTTCAGAATTTTCCACAGTTTCTTGTGATCCACACAGTCAAAGGCTTTGGCATAGTCAATAAAGCAGAAATAGATATTTTTCTGGAACTCTCTTGCTTTTTCCATGATCCAGCGGATGTTGGCAATTTGATCTCTGGTTCCTCTGCCTTTTCTAAATCCAGCTTGAAAATCTGGTAGTTCACAGTTCACGTATTGATGAAACCTGGCTTGGAGAATTTTGAACATTATTTTACTAGCATGTGAGATGAGTGCAATTGTGTGGTAGTTTGAGCATTCTTTGGGATTGCCTTTCTTTGGGATTGCAAAGAAAACGGAACTTTTCCAGTCTTTTGTCCACTGCTGAGTTTTCCAAATTTGCTGGCATATTGAGTGCAGCACTTTCACAGCATCATTTTTTAGGATTTGAAATAGTTCAACTGGAATTCCATCACCTCCACTAGCTTTGTTGGTAGTGATGCTTCCTAAGGCCCACTTGATTTCACATTCCAGGATGTCTGGCTCTAGGTGAGTGATCACACCATCATGATTATCTGGGTTCTGAAGGTCTTTTTTGTACAGTTCTTCTGTGTATTCTTGCCACCTCTTCTTAATATTTTCTGCTTAATATCTTCTTACTTTCAGAAAGGTAAGTGACTCAAATTGTTGCTGAATTTCCACTAGGCTTTGAGAAGTTCCCTCTTTCTCTACTTCATCCCTACTTTCAGTTTGCAGTATAGTATATAGTTTCCACTTGGAAGGATATTCAGATCTCACTTGTACCCACTATGCCTGAGTTACAGAGTCTGTCTTTCTTGACAATAACAACCTGGCTGATGAGATAATCAGAAGTTTTTGTATCTGTTAAGCTCCCTTATATGCATAGCAAAGAGCTCCAGAAAGTATAGATATCATGATTATGACAAAGAAAACATCAGATTCACTAGGTCAGAAGAGATACAAATATAGAGAGATATAGACATAGATATATGCAGATATAGAGACATTACTATAAGAATTTTCTGTTTACAGAAATTAAAAGTCCCAACAGGACAGAGAACAGTGATTCTCAGCCTACAGATCTAATAAGTTTTCAAGTACAAGTGAGGCAGGTGAGATAGAAAACTGGATGTATGTGTTTTGTAAAAGTTCTACAGGTATTTATGTCATTCATTTCTTGTTAAAAATCATTACTATAGACAGTTGGAGATGAAGATCTTCAGGCCACTGAGAATCTCAAATAGTCAGGGGCAAAACTAGACCATTGGCTCATGTCAGTATACCATGATGCCAAGGACCTTGTTAATCAAGAGAAAAAAAAAATTAAAAGTGAAAATGTTAACTTATAATGTAAAAATAATTGAAATACATGTGTTCCAATTACTAAACTGAACATAAGCTGTTCCTCTGTGTTTAAGAGAATTTATCATTATTTCAACAGAGAATCTTAGCCTTATTTCGCCATTGAGAAACTGTTCTCATAAGCTAGAATAAAGTCAACTTTATCTTGTTTTCAATATTCTGCTTTTGTGAAAATAAAATAAATTAATGCTTAGGTCCTTTTAGTCACTGAAGTTTAAAATGGAGTGTTAACTTAGTTACTATGCTACTTTCATTTGTATAAGCATTTTCACAGTTGGTGGAAATTCACATTTTGATACCATCATTTATGGGACCTTGACCTAGTACATGTCAGCTCAGAGGGAAAATTGCAAATTACTTTGTTATGTTAATTCAGTACATTTACATTATAAAAGAATTTTCATTTCTATGAATACCTCACCAAGTTCTTTAAAGTTAACATATATTTACAAGCCATGTGCATGATGTTCTGTAAATGTAAATGTCATAAAAATGTCATAAAAATATCCTAAGTCCTATGTAACTTCTGGGTTAACATTAATTTTAATATAGTTGTTACAGGTTTTCTAATGATAATTTATTAATGTCTACATAGTTTTTAACTTTAAATGCTCAAGCAATCATGAATTGGCTTTCAATTAGTTATCTATGTACAGTCAGTTAATTATATTCAGAAAGAAAATGCGAACCCTAAATTAACAAAAGCCAACTTCGTGCACAGGGAATTAATAGTCACAGTAAATTGACATGTCAATTATTAGTTTTACTTTGTCTATTTTAAGAAGTAAAATGAGACCACTTGCTTTTTGCTTGTTTTTATGAAAGGACTACAATTTGCTGTCTTTAAAGGGTAAAAACTCAGATGAACTAACGGGCTCTTCTATTTGCTTTTTTTCACATTCACTTTTGCAGCTCACAGGACATTCTGTTCATGAATGTTCTAAGTACTTCCATTTTCTTAAGTGCCTTGAAAAGAAATTTCATGCTTGAAGATCAATAGAAGAAGAAAAGTGTCTGTTAAAATGTACTTGAGAGAGCAGAAGTACAAAAAAATGGGAATGAGAAAATAGGAGGCAAAGATGAACAAAAGCAGATCCAGAAGCCATGCAAATGACTAGGGAAAAAAACCTGAGAAACATTTCAAGGACAAGTTCATATTCAATTGCATTATTACTAGATGTTCTATTTGATGAGACACAGAATGTGTTAACAGTGGGATAAAATAGAACGAAGCAGTCCATAAGGATGAGACCATTTTAAATATTGTCGTCCATAAGGATAATATGAAACCATTCTAAATATTGCAGAAGTGTCATGGATTTAAGAGAGCATTTATTCACAATTAGAATTTAACAATGGAGTGAAAAAAGAATCAATACAGTAGTGTGTAGAAATGTTCCAAGAAGTATAGCACATAAGCTTCTGTCACAGTCTATAAAATGGAAGCACAATACAAGCATCACAGACTGTTAAAAAGATGAAATGAGACAACATATGAAAATGTCTTGCAAAGGTAAGATATTGTAAGAGCAAAGAGAGATTATGATCATTAACCAAGGAAAGCTGAACCCACAGGGTCCTGACTTTCCAGTTGATTAAAAAGCTCATATAATGAGAGCTGACATTCACTTATGGCTGAAGTTGTAAACAAGGACAGAAAATCTTGGCCTATTCTTGAGGAACAAGGATCATTCCTGAGGTTAATCAAAATTATAATATAAAGCTTTTGTAGACAGGCTTGTGTCTATGTCTATTTCTATCTATCTAGCTACCTACCTACCTATACATACCTATATATGCAGTTGTTAGCAGACCTTGTGCCCAGTAGACAATAAGAAGGTAGTAAATGGAACTAGTGAACCCATTTCGCCTTCTGCCTCTCTAACATTATGGAGTCTAATAGACTAAACTTTAGAGATCTGCCCTAAACTCAAGATGCCACTTAACTCTAACCATTAACAGTTTATTGGCTGAACTGTAATATGTAACTGTTCTTTTAACCTCTGTTTATTTTTCCAAGCTCAACCTACTGTTCTGTTGCCCTTCAGTAGCGATCTGATTTTTCCTCCTCTGTCTGATTTGAATTTGATTTATTGCTGGGCTTCCCAGTTATATCTTCATAGCTCAGATTCCTAGGCCTTTCTTGATCTGTCTCCCTCATCCATCAAAGAGGATCTTTAATCATACCAGGCAATCAGATCAAAACCAACAGTTTTAGTTTGGTTCATTCTGTCACTATGCAGTTTGCAGCTACTTGAAAGGGTAAATTATAAATGTTGGTTTTTATTTATGAGTATTAAAGCTAAGTAAATGCTACACTATTTGCTCATTCATATATTTCTGTGTATTAGGTATTGACCAAAATTTTAGGCGTGTGAAGATGAAAACACTGTAGTCCATTCTTTAAGAGTTCCAAGTGCAGTAAGAGAAATTGACACACAATGGTATGTACACCAAATGATGAGAGAAATCCTCTAACAAAAATGTGAAAAAGAAACTTGTTAGTATTTGACAAGTGTTACTTAATTCTGCCCAGCAGGAATGGAGTTAGGAAAGACTTCATAAAATTGACATTGAGATACATCTTAAAATGTGAGTAGCAGGCACAAGGGACTTCCAGATGGCAGCCACTGCATGAGTGCCTGGCCAGTGCTGTGACCTAAGCAGGAGAGGAACCGAAACTGTGGGAAAAAATGGGGTCAGATGGTGAAGAGGCTGGCCTTTATCTTTGAGGCAACAGGCAAATATATTATCTTTAAGCAGCAAACCTAACATTTATTTTAAAGATAATTTCCTTAACAAAATAAACCCAGAGTCTGACAAACTCTGTTTTAATTTTTGGTATGCCCATTATAGGATTACTACTCTCTGTTGCCCTAAATCTTCACTCTGATAATTATACATAGGAATGACGATTGCATTAAACTCACAAAAGCCACTATGTATAGAATCCAATGAACAAGGCAAAGATAATTATGGACCCCATAGTTCATTCTTTCTTTGTACACCTTTGCAAGTGAATTAGGCGATGCCCACTTTCAAGTATGGGGCCTTGGACTTAGATACAAGGAAAATTTTGTAGAGAGAGAAGTAAAACTATCTGTTGGGATAATTGACAAATATTTCTACTTTCATCAACTTCAAAAGTCTATGAAAATAAAATAGGTATAAATATTTCTCTGTAGGGCCAGAACACTAAAGAGAATTTGCCCACTTGTTTATGTCTATGACTCCTGTATCACCCCACAGGGTGATTTTCCTTCTACAATTAACTGTGTTGCTCTTAACTCTTTGATTCTCAGATAATATCTTCCACTGGTACAACCCCAATTCACCCATTCATGTACCTGCACAACATACAGGCTTCCTCACCGCAGGAGAAATACAGCATACAACAGCCACTGAGGCAACACCCCTCACTCTGACACAAGACTCATCTGTTCCACATTTAGATCTGTAACAAAAGCTATGGGCTTCCCTGGGGGCTCAGTGATAAGGAATCTGCCTGCCAATGCAGGGGTTGCGGGTTCAACTCCTGGGTCAGGAAAATACCTGGAGACGGAAATGACAACCCGCTTCAGAATTCTCGCCTGGGAAATCTGAAGGGACAGAGGATCCTGGCAGGCTACAGTCCATGGGGTCACAAAAGAGTCTGATACAACTTAGCGACTAAACCACCACCACTGAAGCTATGCCAATCAGAATTTCTCCTTAGGCAATCTCCAATTTTAGCTAGAGCTCCTCCTGATTAGAAGAACTGAGAAAAGCTCTGTCCTCACCCTGTATGCCTCCCCAACCCCCTTGCCACACTCCACCTCTATAAGGAATGATGATCAACAGAAAGAAGGAGAGAGGAAAGACAGAAAATTGTAGCATTTTTCCCATCATCCTTGAAGCCAGCATTGCTCCTGCCTTTTAAGTGATTTGATGTTTGTGATCAGACCCCTGATGATGAAATATCAGAACCCGTGATCCTGTGTGTGTAAATTATCTAGGCATAGGAAGCTGATCCCCAGTACCTCCAAATTCCTCAAATTAACTTTTGCTTGAAGTAGATATGTATTTGAGAAGAAAAATAAACTTCTTTGGATTATTCTTCCTCTGAAAGGTTTATCTACTTGCCTTCTCTACTTTATTTCATGTATATAGTTAGTGACTGAAAATAAAGCCCTATATGCTCTGGAATTTGTCAAAAGAATTCCCTCTTGGTTTAAATTTCTTTAGTATATAGTAACATGTTCTCTGTGACACTTAATATCACCTGAAGTGAACAGTTCTTATATTCATCTAATCTAAGATTCACTTATTTATCTCCATTATATAAAAATGTTACTCCTCCTCTCTAATTAGTAGCAAATTCTAATCAACAGCATTGGAGCAAAAATGCATTATTCATGGGAAATAGAGAAGGGCTCTTTGTCAAAAAATAATCACTGCAAATTCTATTTATACCTAAGAAAACTATCTTTGTATATTTATCCTTTTATAAATATCATATGTGATATATAAGAGGTTGTATATAATAAGCAGAGTATAAAATAATAGTCTAATTGCATCTCAAGTAATTTTGGCCAAAATTAGGTATATTACTCAGAAAATATTTTAAAATTTTAATCAATAAATTAAAAGTCCTAAAGTTGCCAAGACAATTGATCAAATCAGAACTGTCTATTTATCAGAAACACTAAAAAATTCCTTATTATAAGAGGACAAAAACACATTTGTTGAACTTTCCCTAAGCTGTTTCCGATAATGGTTTCTTACTGAACATTTGTGGTAACAATCTCAAATTTTCCTAGAACACGCTATGTTGTGAGTGCCCTATCTCTAGTGATAGCTGGAAGTGACAGAATGAATTTGATTTAATTTTTCTAGAAAAGCAATGGACTTTCCTTTATTCTCTTCCTACTCAAACTGCCAAGTTTCTACAAACACAATTCTTTGTCAGGCAAGTCTGAGGTGAGTGCCCTGCTTTTATTAAACTGGAAACAAAAACTCTCCAAGACTGAGAAAACCTGGAGCCTGCCTGTAAGTTTGAGGAGATCACTGCAGGGAAGTAGGAGGGGAGAGGGGAGTATTGGCTTTCTTGGACTCCTCAGGATCTTGAAGTCTTTCTCTCATGTTCACTGTGGACCAGAAGTGGAAATGGAAGGTGTCTTCTGACCAGACCAATGGAAAGTAAAAACTCTTCATCAAGTTTTTTTCTTTTCTTAATTATTTGATCAGATAATATATGCTACAATTAAAATTTACATATCCTAACTATAAAACTTTTTAAAATCCTTAGTTTCCCTGAGAAAGTAACATTGGGCTTGTATGTGATAAACTGTAAGACAGGTCTCTTCTTGAGAGTTCGTGGTGAGGTGCAGGTTTTAAAATTTTCTGGATACTCTGTGCACTGGGCTTATCTGGCATGTTTTGGAGCATACATTTTGTTACATCTTAAAATATGAATGTTTAGGTATTCATGGACAAACAAAACAAATTTCATTGTATATACTTTTATATTAAAGAGAAAAATGTTATTAAATACATAGGAATATATGAAGGAAAAAAAGAAGGGGTCAACAGAATGATGTAATGAAAAGGTCCATATAAATTCCAGAAGCATCAAAATATAGAACGCTCTCTTTCAAATTGGAAATAATGGTTATAGCTATGGAAAAACAAATGATACAGTCATTTGGAATGGCAGTCATGTTGGCAGTCATTCCATTAGGATATTGTTCAAGGAAATCAAGGCAGACAAGATAGTATGATGGCCTTCACAATGTAACTCTTATGAAAATTAACTGTTTAGTTATAACTGAGCATGAGATATTCTTGTTACTCCAACAATCTACCCTACCACATGTGGTAGGATAGACTAAACTATATATATATATATATATATATATATATATATAACTAAACAGTTATAACTGGGGAAAAATTTAATATTTCATCAGAGGAAATATTTAATATTTAAAATATTAAATATTTAATATTGAAATTATATTAAATATGTAATATTAAAAATATTTAATATTTCCTCAGAGGAGGCAAAAGTCAGAAAGGGGATATCATTTTCCACTGATAGACAAGAGGAAGACATACTGAAGTGATAGGTGGCTGATCCTTTATTTGGGTTAATTAGAAATACCACTTGCCAGTTTTGCATCAGTGAACCACATCTTACAAAAATGTAAAAATCTTCACTAACACAGAGAAACGTTATAGGGGCGATTATTCAATTACAAAAGGAATCTTATATAAAATAATTCACCACAGAGTTACTTTATAGTACTTCCCTTGTGCATATAAATCTTGCATTGAACATTAGCTGCTTAAAAGAGACTGGGGGACAGAGTCTCCTAAAACTGACATGTTAAGCCACTACCAATGAAAGATCAATCAAAAATGAAGGGAACACTTCTCTGAAATGATGATGATTCAATTTACCCACAAATCTGTATGTAAGTTGGTAGAGTAAGGTATGATTAGAATGCTAAGTGTGTTAACATTAGACCATAAAATACTGGCATCCTATTTTTATAATCATATTCAAACACAAGTTATTTTTCATGAAAAGTCTGCATATAATTAGGAATGCTCAGTTATTTAGCCAAAATTCAAAAGGAAATTTATGGATGAACATCTCTTTATATTCAAATTTAAAATGATGTGGGTCTTTTTATAGTTTCTGTTTTAATGAACATCAGTCATGTGGTACATATTCTTATTCTGAAACTTCTTTCAACATTCTACACCATTAAGTCCTTTGATAGGTTTACTTCTGAGAAGTTGGCATTTACTTTGCAAATACAGAAGTTCATGTTAACATAGGATACTCACTGCATTTTTCTATGCTGGTAAACTTCAATCATTAGGAATGACTCAGAAAGCTTTGTGATAATAGTACTTGTCAGAGGAAAAGCAGTATTTTTCTATAAAATGAATAAGACTATTTTCAAAACCTTCAGGAGGAACTTGACAGGCATAATGGTTGATGCTTTGTTTTGTAAATTATTCTCATGTCCTTTGTCTTAAGAAATATCATATCTGAATTTCTTTACTTGAAAAAGTAATTTTTTCACTCTTACTTTCTTCTTGATGGTTACAGATAAATTCATGTGGTATAGTGTCCATTACATGGTCAATGTTTAGAGGCTGGCAATCATTTTCTTCTGTTATGGCCATGCAGTTGGATAGATTTGTTGAAGAATTAATTAATTTAAAATCAATAATTTCTTTAAGACACAGTTTCATTTAAGTTGAAAAATTTAGTATGCGTATGTATTTTTAGATGTTCTTAGATGAGAGATGGAAATTGTCTAAAAAAGCCTTACCGAATATAAGCAAGATCAAACAATCATTGGCATTCAAAATGCATTTCATAAATCTCATATATACAGCATTCTGTGTGTGTGTGTTTGTGTGTGTGTGTGTAGCATTAAAATAGCTCAACTTATAGCAGCAAGCATATATAGACCACTTAAACATATACCAGGCAATGTACTAATTTTTACATGTGTTACTTCATTAAATGCCCATACTAACTCTATAGAGCTAGGTATTATCATGGTATCTTCTTTACTGATTAGGAAAATGAGGGCTATTTGTTAAAGATTTCAGCAGAAGTACGTGGTATCATGGTATCTTCTTTACTGATTAGGAAAATGAGGGCTATTTGTTAAAGATTTCAGCAGAAGTACGTGGTAGCAAACCACTGCTATATGCTGCCTCTTTATTGTAGGTAACCAAAATAATAACATGATAATAGTCATGGTTAATAACAAAAAAAAATGATGATGGTGGCAATGATAAGTTTGTTTTTGCAAATTTTATAATACAGAAACATGTAGCCATTTTTGGTCTCTGTTTTCTCATCGGTTTAAGGAGAAGAATTTGACTCACTATCAAAGTCCCTCCACTTCATAAAGTTTCAAAATCTAGAAATGTGAAGAGCTTCACATATCTAGTTTCTCAGTTGACCACAAACAAACAAAACTGTACTCTTAGTGCTATAGCAAAAGAGCAAGCTACATGATTCACGTTGGTGTCCAACAAACTAGACCAGAACTATACCAGGAGGTGAACATTTCCAAGGACTCTCTGCATTGGTTTTGTGACATTTTTTCCTGGACCTTTGTTTTCTTCATTCCTTTTCTCTCTTTTGGCCCTTTTCCAAAGTAAGAACAAGCAGATTCACTTACAGTTTCTCTATTCCATTTTTAAAGCATTTTAAAAAATGTTTCAACTGACTTCTAAACTTTCAGAAATCAATGGCCCACAGGAGTTGCTCTAACCTTCATTTCCATCTTCTTTTGAGTTTCAAGCCTGGCCTAGCAGTAGGCCTTGAGCATATAATACTTAAAAAGGAAGTGTGGTTTCTGCTTAGCTAGCAGTTTTTTGTTTTTGTTTTTTTTTTTTGGCTTGATTTTGTTCTGAACTGAGAAACTGCAATAAGACACTTAATATTAAGAAGAGTAAGTTATTTTTAAAATAGTGTAGGTTTGTTCTCATTGTTGCCACTCAGCTCTTCTTGAACTTTTTAAAAACAAGTTTATACAATTTTTAAAGGTTACTTTCCATATACAGTTATTACAAAACATTGACTATATTCCTTGTGCTGTACAATACACCCTTAAGTCTATCTTACACCCAATACTTTGAACCTCCCACTCTCCCATTCCTATATGGCCCCTTCCCCTTTCTCTCTGAGTCTCTCTAGTTTATTCTCTGAGTCTCTGAGTCTTTAGTTAGCAATTTTTAAAGCGAACATGCAAAGCTGCATTTCCCCCCAACCTATTCTTCCTCTCTAGCACTAAGGACTCTGATTTTGAAAATCTTCAATATTCATATCATACACGTTAGGCCACATAATGATCTAAAAATGTGAATACTAGTTTCCATTTATTGATTTATCATTTGTATAAGGATATGACATATTAAATAAATACTAATATGAAAATATCCCTCTTCAGCTTAAAAATCACAATTCTTAAGGTCCTTTTGGTTTCAAAAATAAGATATCAGACCACAACAGCTGTCAAGAGTTATTACTTTCATTCATCCTGGTGCAATAAATTTGTACTGAGTAGAACTGAATACCATTAGTTTAAATAATTATAACACTACTCTGTATTTGCCTTTACATGCTTTAATCATGATGTCTATTTTCCCAGAAGCTCTAATTTATGTCTAGCAAGTTTTATTTCAGGCGGTAGAACTCCGTTGATCTGCATGTCTTTCTTAAGTGGGCAACAAGTACATCATTTGTCATCTCAAATCAAGACTTAGATACAAACGTTTTTATTCAGAGTGAAAAGGAAGTTTTATGGTGCTTTCTATGAGTTTTTCAGTGAAAATATAGTTTGTACATTCCCCATGGAGCAGTAAAACCAAAGTCAACAGCATTCCATTTGCTGATGACAACCAGAAGAGTATTTGCAGATGGGAAAAGCCCAAACAGTCAAACCTGACTTTTTTACCTCTGGGAAGGAAGGTCATATTTGAATCAGATGCATAACTCAGCAACAAAGTACTCTTTAGCATCAACAGTATTGTATGTCACTTTCAGAATTAGGTATCAAATTTAACACCTGAATTGTTTTGTTTCTAGGATACTGATATTAAGAACTTCCCTACCTGAGAAAGGAAACAGTCTTCCTAAATAAGTAACTATTCAGATAGTATGTGTTCTGTTTCAAGAAAATAATAGCTATGAAAATATAGACCTAGACAGTAAATGTTAGAGAGCTAATTTTCACTCCATAAAATAATTCCCTATATACTTTTCTTGGATTAAAAACTCGACTAGAATATATGTAATACAACAAATTCCATGCACTATATATAATATGTGTATATATATATATACACACACAAAGTTCTAGTACATATAAAGGATTGAAGCAGAATATGTTTCAATAACCACTTATTTTAGTAAGATAGTAAATGAAACATAGTCATGTACGGATGTGAGAGTTGGACCATAAAGAAAGCCGAGTGCCGAAGAATTGATGCTTTCAAACTGTGGTGTTGGAGAAGACTCTTGAGAATCACTTGGACTGTAAGGAGATCAAACCTGTCAATCCTACAGGTCAATCAATCCTGACTATTCATTGGAAGGACTGATGCTGAAACTGAAGCTCCAAGACTTTGGCCACCTGATGCGAGGAGCTGACTCATTGGAAAAGACCATGGTGCTGGAAAAGATTGAGGGCAAAAGGAGAAGGGGGTGACCAGGATGAGATGGTTGGATGGCATCACTGACTCAGCGGACATGAGTTTGAGCAAACTCAGGAAGACAAGGAAGGACAAGGAAGCCTGGCATGCTACATTTCATGGGGTTAGAGTCAGACATGACTTAGTGACTGAACAACAACAAAATGAAACATAAAATTCTCATGACAAAAAGTTTTCCTATTAAATTATCAATCAGGATCTATTGTATGGACATTTGCCCCTCAGTCTGCTTGAAGTTTAAAATTCTGCAAACTATAATATGGTGTATCAGAGCAAGATGTGTTAGTTAAGTCCTAGTGTGACATTTTATTTTAATTAGCCTGTAGTTAAATTGGATCTAGTCACATGTGTACTGTGTCCTTTACAAGGACAGACATTTAAAACTTTGAGGTTTCAATATTGTCATGGTTGATGACTTTCCTTGAGATGGCAATGTCTGGTGAATCCTTATAACTCAGTCTGATACACAAGGATTCTTTTTAACAAATTTATCAACAGGAAGTGGATATTAAAGAAAAACAATAGCACTGTTGAACTGTTTATTCAGTTCAGTCTCATTATTTTTTTTAACAGAAAATCTGGAGATGTGTATCCTTTGTAACATGTATACCTTATTGTCAATTAGTATTTATTGACAATCCCTATGCCCAAAGCACATCACAAAATTACCATGTACTTATATTAAGACACACAGACTCTAGAGGAAGTTTTCAGTTGAGCATTAAGATAAGCAAGAGAAAAAAATGGATAGAGACTGTAGACATTTAATTAAATTTCTATAATTCTTCAACAATATGGATTAGATTTATTTGAAACCTTCCAAATGTGGATAATCCTGAAAAAAGAAGCTACAGTCATATTCAGCGAATGAAAAGAAAGAGCTAAGATAGGGAAGGAAGAAATGATTCTGATACTTAAGGAAAGTGGATTTTTGTTTAAGGGCCCTATGTTATAAAGATATAATATTTTATGCAATGTATCAAAAAAATGAAAAGTTATTAAATTCACTAATACTTCTAGTGAGAGTCTGTACTTCTCTGGTAAGAATTCTAAAACTATGTATCAAGAAACTTTGGAGAAATTATCTCCTTTTACCCAGTAATTTTCCTTTTAGCAATCTGTCCTGTTGAAATAAGTCAGAAAATGTATGGCTAAAGATAACTGTATCATTATTTATGATAATGAAACTTGGAAAAACCCAAATTTCCAGCAATATCTGTGAAGTTATGGGACATTCACAAGGATGTCATACAGCCATTAAAGGGGTATTTTCTGGGAATATTTAATAGAAGCAGAATGTTTCTACAATATAAAGTATAAGAAACACAATTCTTTTCTGTATCTCCTACAAAGGTCTATCTGTAATTAACCTATGAAACTAACCTATAAAGTTATTTTTAAAGCAAAAAAAAAGCAAAATTTACATAAAGTACTTCTCATATCTAGATGAGTAATGAATGATAATTTTCAGTAAATTCTAAGTTATAAAGTATAACGTGTCTCACTAGGACAAGGATGGAATGAATTTCTACTCTTTGAAAGTCTGGTAATGATTAACATAACATCCTCTGGACTAGAAGTTTTTGAAAATGGGCTCCTGGCCATAAGAAGACCACATCTCTGATTGACATCCTTAGGGCTCAAGTTCAGCAAGACAACGGTGTACGTCCTTTGATTCCTTTGACTATAGCTGCCTGAAAAGAGTAAGTCAGGCTCACCCCCTGGATTGACCTTCAGAACTGTACAGTGTGATTTCTGGGCCTTTTGCCCAAGAAAGTTCTGTCCACATATTTGCTGATGCCTGAAAGTTATTTAAAAGAGACAGAGTCTTTTTTTTCCCCCATTTAGAAATAACATACAGATGCCACTTATAATCGCTAGCTGTAACACCATATTGATTGAAATTCAAAACCACCCAATTTACATGTTTTATACGAGTTTAGTTACTATTACATTAGTTTTTTCCCAAGTATTTTGAAATTTTTGGTGCCTTTTGCTTTCTGTACTGAAACAGTTTAAATGATCACTATCAGAATCTTTCCAGTTTTGAGAAGATGAAAGAATTAGAAGAAAAGGAAGATGCGAGGGATGTGGAAAGTGAAAGGAAGTCATGACTAGTAAACAGCAGAGAAAGCAGAATTTGGAGATGAAGATGAATCTATGCATTTTGTGCTTTTGTCTAAGTCATTATGAACGTGTTTTATATATTCACACACAAACTGGGGATCTGTTGGCTAGATATGTGTTTAAATTAGCTAAGATGTTCATGTTAGGTCATCAGACATGTATTAACTCAGCTTTGTGTAATTTCTAATGATTGCTCTTGTAATTAATGCACATAGTAGTTTTATTCACCACTGAGGTTAACCCTCAATTTAGGACAAGGTTGAGTCAGAGCCCTGAGCTCTTGGTCAATGAAACTTTGTTGGAGATGTTTACCTTCTCATGAAAGTTGGCATAACTTACAGGTTCCCTTTCACTGACCCTGGCCACCCTCCTTACTACCCCCCGCTGTCATGACTCTTCACTCAGTTCCCTTCCTTAGGATTTGATAACACATTTTGAGCCTATACAAAGTCATAGCTTTTTCAGACCTGGAAAAGGCAAAAATCAAACCCCAAAGGAACTGAAATATCAAACTACACCTTGTAGAGAACAAACATATTTTAGGCATCTCGAGTCCTTCCCTTTTTTGGCCCTTAACATTATTTCCTATTTTCACTTATCCTTTGTGATTAGTTCATCTCCCTCAATACTATAAAAGCTAAAACACTAAAAGGTATTCATTTCAAATCAACTGTTGCTCAAAAATTCATGGATTAAGGCTAAATTTCTCAAACTAGTAAACGATTTATCACATGGAGAACTAGAGTCAGAAAATAAAACAAAAGTTGACTAGAATATAAGTCCCAGGTTGATGTCTATGGTTTACTTGGAATTTAAAGTGAGCTCAAGTTCCTTTAGACAGTGACAATAAAGGAATTAATTAGAGTATTTTTCTGGAGCATTTTGATAACAGACATGCCCATTTTTCCTCAAACAAATATAAAGACACACCTTCTAATTTGCATAAAATTTTTCATCTTTTCAATGTGACTTGATTTGTTTTTGTAATTTTTGTTCAAGAAAAGTAATTTTTAAAAAAATAGAGCTTTATGAATTATTTATTCCATTTTGTAGAACATTTTAGTAGAAGGCAGGGAACAATCTGATATATTCAAAATTTAGGGAAAATATAAGGAAACTCAATGAGCAGCCATCTTTCATAAAATTGTTTGAATTATGTTGTCAGGGATATAATTAATATCACTTTGGCAATGTTCATTACAGATAACTAGTACAATAAACCACTCCTTCTTGGTACAATATACTCATAGTTTTGCATAACTCCTTAGAAATACATCTTCCTAGGGGTTACAGAAAGGTCTATATGAACATGGTCACTTATGAAAATTTATATTTCAAAATTTCTTTTCAAAGTAGCAATAATATACCTAGTCTAATAATATACCAAATCTAATACACCTCAATATACCATAGCATGCATAAAGAGCACGATACGATTTTAACATGTTTGTTTTATATATAGCCTTGCTTTAATGTTACTTGTGGTTTCCCACCTCAAAATAATAATTATAAAACTACTTGCATGTAAGATGGATTTAATCCAAAGGCTTGGGCTTATCAGCAAAGAAACATATTAATGCTCTGACTTGTATAAAAATTACATATGTTCATGACTGAAAATTGGTGAATATTTCCAATGTTGGAAATTTGTTGACTACGATTATTTTATAGTCTCTAAAACCATCACCTTACCTTTTTGCACTACAACTTTGGATATGCTATTAGTAAGATGATCAGATCTGTAATCTTCATTTTGAAGACAGATTTACAATTTTGATCAAAATTCTCACCCCAATAACAATAACAACATTGATAACATAAGGGATGGGCAATCAATTTTTTAGTTGTATTCATTAAATGCATTTCTACTTTCAAACGGTTAATGTAACAAAATATTCCTTAAAAACCATGAATATATGGCTAAAATTACACTTTTGATAACTTTTCATAATAAACCACTAAAAGAAAATAATTTTCTGCTAAAGTTTATGATATATACACACATGCATACTATATTTCAAATAAAAAATATAATTGAATGTGCTGTATGTATTTATAAACAAGAGGGGAAATTTCCCATAATTTGGTATAACTGAGTATAGATTAGTCAGACTAAGAAACTCTAGACTTAACTCTAAGATAAATACGTTAAAATTCAGATTTGTGGCCAACTAGATATTTTCACCAGAACATATTCTGTCCATATTCTTCTGTTTCAGTCTTTTAATCAAAAGTCACTTGCTCACATTTTATAAATACATTATCCATAACTGTAATAGTGTCATTCATTTTAATGAATCTCTACCCTTTCCCCCAATTTTCAAAAACTGTACTTTAATGTATAACTGGGTATTATAAGTCAAATAGTTTCACATGACTTGTTTTAAAACCAATTCAAGCCTTATAAAATGACAAGATAATATCAGCAAAACTCTCAGCCCATCTGATTTCTCAACAACCACCTAATTTCTCAACAATCATCTAAATAACACATGAGATTTGACATCCATATGTCCAACTTAATCCTAACGCAGGCATGGCGGGACGCAATATGCCATATTTGCTGGTATTTTCTAATTTTGCTCCCTTTAAATAAACATGGGTTTAGCTCAGAGTATTACACCGGGCTACAATCTAGGCTTAGTAATGGTCAGAATGTAACAAGAAAAGTGTACTAACAAGAATTAAGGAATTACTCACCCAGCTGGGTCTCCTGAATTGTCAGTTTACTTTCCACAGGATACAACAGCTTGGGTGGTTTATCTGTCAGAGGGGCTGAAAAACAATAATAATACAGACTTAGAGTTATGCTGCATAAACTGAAGGAGAGAACACAGTTTATTTTTATAAATATTTCTCATTCTCTGAGTAGTGTGTCAAAGCATTTTACCAGGTAGTGACTTACATATTGCAGGCAGTACCTTCAGGCAAGCTGAAAAGCGATTAGATTATACATGAGTCAAATATAACACTACCAAATTGACAGTCACATGAGACCGCTGAAGCACAGACTCAAGATTGCTCAGACCTTATGAACACATGATTGCACTTTACCAAATATTTCAATCTGCACCACGTTTTCCTTTTTAAAGGGTGCCCTACATTTTCTCTGTGTTAATTAAAGATACACATATAACTGTATCATGCATTTCAATGACTTTGGGGGGCATAATATTGTCCATTTCTTCTTAATCCCGTTCCTAGATTCCCTACTCTGGATCACATTGCCTCAAAATCCATAATTTAGTAATTAGATTAAGTGTTTCTCACATACATCTCCTATAAATGAAAGCAATGTGGCATTACATTACTACAAGTACAAGCTGCATACTCCAACATATGCACATAAATACTCACCACGTTCTATTTTAAAATGATACTTCCATTTAGTCAGAACCCTTTATTGCTATTATCTGTGACACTTAATAGTACTTATTGCTAATTTGCATGATATACTGTCTGAGTTTTAGCTTCTACCCATTACTGCTCTGTGCACTTATCAGTCTATCAATGATCAGCACACAGATCTAAGAGTGGGCTATTAAGCATCTCGAAGATAGGTTTCCCACTGCATACTTCATCCTGAGCTAGACCAGACAATCTGGACTTTAGGCAAATAGTCAGGTATCCTTCATTAAAGACTCCTGCTTACCCTCTCGGACTAAAAAGCCTGCCAGGTCCCTGTGAAATCTGCCACTGCAACTTCAACTCTGTAGGAAGTACAGAAACGACCAATTAAGGGTTGCTGAAATTGACTGAAAAATTAAATGGTTTGCATTGAGGGCTTTCTTCCTTCCTTGCCAGGAGGACATGCCAGTGTGGTTGATAACTGGAAGGTTGATCAAGACAGCAGTGCCCCGAGTCAGCCATATATCCTCCTCACCAGAGGATTCAAGAATTCAATCTGCTTTGGCAGCTCACCACTCTCTTTCTTTCACAGAAAACACAGTCAGTGCAAATGGATGATGCATCCTAACTCGGAAAACAGGGATGAGTTTTAAGAGTCCTGGTTTGGAAGACCAACCTCACATAGAATCAACAGCTTTTGTTCATAACTAATTGAATACATTATTCATCTTCATTAATATTTAACACCAGGCTGGGAAGGAAGCGGGGAGGAAAGCTAGGGTAATAGGATGAGATAAATCACTTTGAAATTCTTGAAGATTTGACATCACTCTGATTAACCTTAAACACTTGTATTTCTTGCCTACAGTGATCTTAACAGATTTTTATTCTCCTATCAGCTAAATAAGTTGATTATTCACTGAATTTTGGCAAAGCAGTTTACCACTGATAGGTTAAAAAAGCCACAGGTCCTAAGCTGTGGTTATCAAATAATTTCAGTAAACTTTGAAAGCAACTATGGCAGGGAAGCCTGGTGTGCTGCAGTCCATGGGGTCGCAAAGAGTCAGACACGACTGAGAGACTGAACTAAACTGACTGATGGCGTCAAAATAACCAGCTTATTCAGTAAATTAACTCAGTTTAGAAAAGCTTGTGACTGTGTAGACAAATAGACAATTCAGCAGTTATAGTAAGTAGCTGAGAAAAATATTCTCTGTTCAAACACATCCCAGACTAATTTATCTGTAGAGAAAGATAATAAAATCCCCATGTAGGACATTTGCTCAGAAATATCAAATGGTTGTATGGTTCTCCATTCCAATTCACCACCCACCACATGGCATAGTACTGCATCGTTAAGACCTTTTTATATTATCCTCATGGGACAACTCCAAGTTAGCAGAGGGGGCATAGAATGCTCAAGCCAGAGAAAATTCTAAGCTTATTAAGTTTTTTGATTTTTAGATTGTGTTCCCTAAAGCCCTATGGTTTCCATAGCATCCCTCTGGGCAGATGAAATGCAGACAGAGAAAAGGGGTGGACGGGGAGTTGACTTCATACTTGGTTATGCCACCTACTCCTCTCTTGACAAAAATATCTCTGCTTTTATTTATCTTACACATCAGTATTTTGTCCAAGATTTTAACCAAAAACGTCCAATCCAACTTAACTGATGTACTGTATATTGGGCAGTGTTATGTGCTAGGCATTGTGACAGGGGCTTTGGAATAGCTTTGATTTCAGCCTTTACCTCTTATAGTAATTAGAAGTTAAAAAAAACGGTGATAGTGGAAAAATTTGGAGCTGGGTCAATTCTCTTGTTTTAGAGATCAATGATCTGAGGTGCAAAAAGCACAAGCGGTGTGCCAAAAGTGACAGAGCAAAGACTAGCTGGAGTCCTTGCTGGAACTTTGCCTCTCAATTCTTTATCACCTGATCCTTGAAAATTCCATCAAGCAACTACTACAGCCCTGTGCAGTGTTTGCCCTCAAGGTGTGATCAAGGTGTTAGGAGAGCAAAGACACGAAAATCAGTGACCTACTACAGCAGAGCATTCATATTGTGCAATCTGTCATCTCGATGTTTTGATATTATGCTATAAGAGGATATCATTTAGGCATGTTTCTTGTATGATTCACTTGTCTTTGATAAAAGTGAACTGAATCTATCTGACCTCAGATCTGACACGTGACTGTGAAATGGGAGGGCCATTAAAGCTAAGATACATCTCCACAGTCTTGAGGGTGACCAGTTGTGCTGCCACAAAGAAAAGAAATGTGCTGAATTACCCATTATTTGAATGTTCCTGACACTTTAGGTGTTTAATAAATATTAGTTGAATTGAAGTGACAGAACTGGCAAACAAATGCAGGAATGGTAATGACCAAACAAAATGACCACATGCACACATACACAAAGCCCTCTTCATTTTCTGCTTGGGCAAAAGTAGGACTGGAAGGAAACTCAAACAAACTAGTTCAATCAAAAAAAAAAAGTAATAAGCATTAGACCATGACTAGACCAACTGACATTTTATTGTCAAGAAAACAACTTGCCTTTGGGGGCATTTTCTTTCTCTCCTTTCTCTCTCTCTCTCACAAACACACACACACAAAGGTGAAATCATTGAAAAAATAATGCAAGTCTGACAGTAGTGATATGAAGCACAGGTTGATTTTAAATCCTAATTACATTTTTCTATGAAAAAAAAATATACAGCAAGAACAGTAGAGATGTTTTTCTGGCTAATTACGCATTGAAATATTTATATGCATCCACCAAAGAATATACTTTCAGGCTCTCATTTTATTTTTCAGAACACCCCATTGACAACATTAAAGATAACATAGTTCTTTTGAAACAAAAATTATTTTTATTTTAAAATTAAAATCTTTATTTTAGAATAAAAACTCTTTTACAGAGTTATTAATATGTCCCGATTGACAAATCATTCTTCAGAGTAGAAAGGAAATTGTAAAGAACATTTGTGCTGCTTACCAGCTGCTAGTTAGAGAAACATCTAGAAGCTGGTATATACAAAACTGTATATAGGAATAATTTCTGTGTTAACATTCTACAAATAATTATGAAGAGATGAAGTTTCTCTCTTTTTTTCCCCATGCCATGTACACTTCGGTTATGGAATAACAAAATAATAGGATCCTATACTCCAAAGCAAAAGTGACAAGAGACAGGGTAATGAGGCCAGTATTCTCAAATTTTTCTAATAATCTTAAAGAGAAGAGAAGTATGAAATATTTAGAATGAGTGGATCTTTGCTTTGACATCCCTCTAAAATTTATTTTTAGACCCCCAGATACTATTAAGAACAATCAATACCTCTTGGATACTTAAAATTGTCCTACCATAAAAATCTGTTCTTTCAAAATCACAGATATTTTTCAAAATGTATTTTAAGTAGTGCCTTCTCTACTTTGTTTCTTAGAACATTATGGTGGAGTAAGAAAGATAATACACATAGTTTTCAGGGAGACATGAGTCTAGTAACTCCTGATTCTGCCCGGTTGGCTTGGCAAGTTAGAGAATTTATTTAAGCTCTCTGAGTCTCAGTTTCCTTATATAAAATGTGATATTTTCCCCTTATGGCTTGGTGTGAGGATTAAAAAGGATAACAGATTAAATGCTTTGATATACTAGATGGAAAATACATGATGATACCCATCAAAGTTTGGGATAGTAGCATTTAGCATTCTTTGTAGCTGGAGAAGAAAAATATTATCGTCTGTAAAATAATGAAGTAGAGAATTAGCTAATTCAAAAGACATTTAGATTCTGACTATAAAAATCACGAAAAAAATAATTAGGAATATTTCCTGCATTAGTTTCAAGAGCAGGACAACTGGTCCGTCTTCAAAAACAATTTAACAAAGGCATTTGGAAGACTTTTGGATGTGCAAGCAATATACTGGGAATGTAAAGGACTCAAAGATAAAATTCAGCTTTTAACCCTTACAGAGCTTACAACCTAGATAAATAATTAAAATATAACTCCACGACTCAATTGCAAGTGCCTTTTGGAAGCACCTGCGAAGAGTAAGTACTACATAGAAAAAGACCTATAAGGCACGGAGTTCTACATAAGAATGTATGAAATGAGAACACCTGTATGAGGCATTGTGATGGGGGCCACGTTGCTGCGCTGCTTAGCCCCTTCAGTCGTGTCCAACTCTGGCACCCCATGGACTGCAGCCACCAGGCCCCTCTGTCCATGGGAGTCTCTAGGCAAGAGTACTACAGTGGGTAGCCATACCCTCCTCCAGGGGATCTTCCTGACCCAGGGATCGAGCCCCAGTCTCCTACATTGCAGGCAGATTCTTTACCACTGAAACCCCATGATGAGCACTATGAAGTGAAAGTGAAGGTCGCTCAGTCGTGTCTGACTCTTCGAGACCCCATGGACTATACAGTCCCTGGAATTCTCCAGGCAGGAATACTGGAGTGGGTTGACTTCTTTCCCAGAGGATCTTCCCAACCCAGGGATCAAACCCAGGTCTCCTGCATTGCAAGCACATTCTTTACCAGCTGAGCTACCAGGGAAGCCCCGTGATGAGTTCTATACTCAGAGGTAATTCCTTTATGACCCTATTTAAATCTACCAACTAAGTATGGTCACGAAACAATACTCACAGATTTATTCAGCTGACAATAAAACATGCTCTGTGGCAAACCCACCAACAGGCTCCATTTTACAATGGGGTTTTTTCAGCTTGTTTTGTTGTCTGCATGTACTTTTTTATCTAAAAGACTTGACAAACAACTGCCTATTTTCCTAGCAAGTCAAGGGAACATGAACTACTCATAGAGCCTCAGTGACTCAAAGTGGGATTTCAGTTCTGCTTTCTTTGATCTGGAATGTTTGAGCGTTATTAGTTCTAAATATTGGAGCACAACAGTTGTGAGAAATATAGCAAGTAGACACCACCTTGTGTTCCTTGGGAGAAAAAAAATGAAAGGCTCGGAGAGAATATCCATGTATACTAGGTGAAGCTATTTGGGAGAAGAGAGGGTCTTTACTCCTTACTTATCTCCAATGCCTCAGGATTGGCAAAATGTATCATTTCTGTTGCAAACAATTATGTTAAGTCCCAGGGGTGCCATGGAGCCTCAAAAACCTCAGAGAGCAGGAGTGACAAAGCAAGGGAGCAGAGAGTGCAGGGAGATCAGTTTATGAATAAACTAACACCATATCTGTGATAACCTTGATCTTGGAGTCATGTCAAAGTGATAAAGCAAATGCTCCCAAGGGGGAACTCTTACTATATTTATCAGAATGCATGTATTCAGGAAAATCAAAAGTTAATTTGACTAGCTTTGATACTTGATATTTTATTCATATAGTTTGATAAGTGTTGCTTATAATGCAAATTAAAAACACGCTAATTCATTCATTCAACAAATATTTTTAATGCATCTCCTCTTTGCCAGAAAGTTCTCTAGTTATCAGAGGATATGACAGTGAACCAGCCACACACAACTCCTGCTCTCATGGAGCCTGCATTCCAGTGAGGGAGATGGAAAATACACATGAAAATGAATGTATGCATAACCTAATATCGGGTACTTCTAAGTACTATAAAAAATAAAGCAGCTAAAGGGAAAGAGACTAATGTAGGTGCTATTGTAGAGGAATGTCAGGAAAGCTGGTTTTGAAGGTCATTTGAAGCAGATCTATGTGAAATGAGGAAACCAGCCATGGAAAGGACCTGGAGGAAAATTATGGCAGGCAGAGGGAAGAGCAAGTGCAAAAGCCATGAAATGGGCATGCACTTGGCCTGTTTGAGGGAGGGCACAGATCATTCTAGTTATCCTGACAAAAGGAAAGAGTGGCAACGAGTTCAGAGACAGCCATATACCAATGCAGGCATGGCCTTGTAGAACATGGAAAAGTATGGGGTTCTATTCTAAACGTAATGCAACTGCATTGGAGATTTTTGGAAAGAGTGAATGGTAGCATTTATATGCCCGAAATATCACTCTGGCACCTTGGTGTTCAAGTCTTGAAGGGTGGAGTAGTGTGGAGGCAGAAGGCAGAGTGGAGGCAGGAAAACCAGTGATGAGGGTTTGAAGCAATACAATGACTGGTGATGATACGTTGCTGTTGGTGGTAAAAACGGTAGGGTATTGTTCCTTTAACTATCTATTTGGTAGGTAGAGTTAAAATTTTCTGATGGATTTGATATGAAACGTAAATGAAAATCTAGGTGTTAAGCGGGGGTGGGGGTCCCCAAGATATGCACTTGAGCAAACACATGAAGGGCAGTGTCATTTAATGATATGGAGGGAAGTACAGGAGTGGCAGTTTAAACTGTAGGAATTAAGAGACATATTTTATAAATCAATTCAGCCACAGCCCATCATCCAAACAGGCTAGAGAATTTTCCTATTGATCAATGATTTATATTTTGAAAAAGCAAGCCACTGACTGACAACTCATCTTCTCCTTCTGGTCCCCCAGAGGATTGAGAAAATAACCTTAAAAAGTTCCATGTTTCAGGCTGATGCCATATTCATTTATCATGAGATAAACTTTGGCTAATCTCTCTTTTCCCTTGCTTTAACATCATTCATGAAAAATTATATACCAGCAAATTCATTTTTGACTAATAGAATCAGGACCATGCTGTGCCAAGATATGAAGAACAATTCTCTAGTTATTTCCCTGGTTCAATATGTGGCACATATTTAATCAGGAAATTTAATATCATACATCATTTAGTAAGTGAAGAGGAACTAAAGAGCCTCTTGATGAGGGTGAAAGAGAAGAGTGAAAAAGCTGGCTTAAAACTCAACATTCAAAAAACGAAGATGATGGCATCCAGTCCCATCACTTCATGGCAAATAGAAAAATTGGAAACGGTGACAGGTTTTATTTTCTTGGGCTCAAGATTCATTGTAGATGGTGACTGCAGCCACAAAATTAAAAGATGCATGCTCCTTGGAAGGAAAACTATGACAAACCTAGACAGCATATTAAAAAGCAGAGACGTCACTTTGCTGACAAAAGTCTGTATAGTCAAAGCTATGGCTTTTCCAGTAGTCATGTACGAGCGTGAGAGTTGGGCCATAAAGAAGGCTGAGAGCCAAAGAATTGATGCTTTCGAATTGTGATGCTGGAGAAGACTCTTGAGAGTCCCTTGGACAACAAGGAGAAGTCAATCCTAAAAATTCCAACCCTGAATATTCATTGGAAGGACTGATGCTTAAGCTGAAGGAAGCTCCAATACTTTGGCCACCTGCTGCGAAGAACCAACTCATTGGAAAAGACCCTGATGCTGGAAAAGACTGAGGGCAAGAACAGAAGGGGGCGGCAGAGACTGAGATGGTTAGACAGCATCACTGACTCAATGGACATGAATTTATGAATTTGAGCAAATTCCGGGAGATGGTGAAGGACAGGGAAGCCTGGAGTGCTGCAGTCCACGGGCTTGCAAAGAGTCAGACATGACTTAATAACTGAAGAACAACAACAAACTGCAAAGTATTAACAAAGACGTTATGGGATTTATATTTTATCACTTTCCATTATCTTGAACGTCCCAGGGAACATAAACAGTGAAAGATTAGCTTCATTCAATAATTATTTTTAAAATAGAATCACTAAAGAACATCATAGGAAAAGTTAATTAACATGGAGGTAATGTTAGGGCTCGGGTTCTCTCTTCTTTTGTCACCTTCTACAGTTATCTCTTAAGCCACAACTTACCAGAGTCCATTATTGGCCACCCCACTTGCTGCACCCAGACTCATAGCTGATTCTAGAACTTCTTCCAGTCACCCACTACACTACACAATGATTCTGACCTAATGAGCTGAGAGTAATATGGAGGGCAAACAAAAGAGAACATAGGTAGGTAGAATAAAGGTGGCTTAATATTTTTATTTTTAAAACAACTGCTGCTGTGAATTTTGCATAAATGTTGTGAGGTTAATTTTTAAATGAATGTATGACTAATTTCAACCCTCCTAAATAAATTTGTGTGTAGTCAAAACTAAAGCAAAAAGAAATGGTGAGAAAAAGTAAACAATACATAATTATCTGTAGAAATTAGGATGAACCCAAAGAAAAGAATGCTGATTGATATAATAGCTATAATCAAGTAGGTATACATGACAACTATTGCTTTCACTTCTGTTGACAGGCAAGGAAAGAATTAATGGACACCAATTAGCTTCTAGGGACAATAGTCAATTCCAAAAAATTATGTCCTATAAGTGAAAGTATCTCTTCCCCAGCAATGAGAAAGAAAGCAAAATTATCATAGCATATCATTTTTTTCTTTTTCTATTAGTAGATAAAAGGCCCTCAAGAAATGAAAATAATAAATCCCAGGCTGTCTGGAAATGCTTATTAAGGGAAATCGTGGAATACACAAAAGGCATCATGTTACTACTGAAAGTCAGAAAATATTTTATTCTCTGCTTATTTATTCACAGTAAGACATCACATTTCCAGAGTATAGTGCAATGTAATTTAATGTCCTTCCAAATTATCTCAGGTTGGTTTGTTATATTATATTTCAATGTAGAAGAATTTCTAGAAATTTTTTGTAAGTGGCAAGGAGGAGTCAGCCAGGGATTAAAAAATGTAGTCCATATAATAGCTTAATTTAGCATTAAAATTAACAGCATACTTCCCTTAATTTTATTCACAACCTATTAAATTGACATGTAAGCTGGAACTCTCAGCATAAATTTAAGACCTTTAAGACACAAGAACATAAGATTTCAAATAAGCATATGTGTAGGAAAAATTAACACATGGTATTTTGGGGTGTGCAGTTACATTATTCCATTTGATCATCCATTTCCTACCATGAAAAAGTCTAGAAGCTTCCCCCCAAACCAATAGCCAGTGAGGACGGATGCCAAGATCTGAAACTATGTCATCTGATTTTAATGGCCACATATTTTCCATTTCTGTAGTCTGCTTTCCAACATTTGTGATTTCTTTTGTAGTTTCTATTAGACACCTTATTGTTTTTCTGGAGAGTCTGCTGATGTGGGGCAGACTGGGGGAAACATTTTGATATATTTTGGAAACAGAGAGAGGGAAAGGTCTGTCTTAGAACTAAACTGTACTTCACAATCATGAAGCTTTTAGTGTAGAATTTTAAAAAGCCTAACACTTATTTCTTAAGATTAGAAAGGAGGGTTAACGTCTATCATTAGTTCTCATAAGTAGAACCCTTTAATGATTACAGAACTTGAGGATGACATACAATTTGAGGCTCTCATTATGACAGTGGACCAAAAAAAAGGGGGGGAGGCATTCTAGAAATCCTACTAAAATTGCTACCAAAGAGAAAATGAACCTTAATAAGTACATTTTCCCGTACAATCCAAGGTCCATAAATATGAACTAAAATCTTAAAATTTTTGTAGTAGTTGTGTAAATATTGGAGACTTCCTTTATTTTTTTAGAGACTTCCTTTAGAGTGACATTTCATAACCACTCATATCCTGTAAAAAGTAACACCACTTTTGCATAAAATGTGGAAACACAAATTAAATAAACAATTCTACTATTTACTGAATTGCACTCTTCTAGATGAATTAAGTTTCAGTGGTGATCAGCTTCCTATTGGGCAATAACAGTAGATTTGTCAAATATTCAAGAATATTCAACTTCTGCACTGGCTTTAATTTTCTTGACCTCTGTCAATGATAAGGTTGCATTGGTAGACAGGACAGATTCCTCTGATAGTCCAATCCAATTTCTATACAGTTGGAACCCTCCAATTCCAATATAGTAGTAACAGAAACACTGTATACTAAGTTACAGGCTGACCGTGACAGCTAATGACAAGACGGTTAAAGAAATATGCCTACAAATAATTAGCCTCTCTCCCTCACTCCCTTCCTTCCTTCTTCCCTTCTTTCTGTTTACCTTCCCTCCCATCTTCTTTTTCCCTCCTTCTTTTCTACCTTCTCTTCTCCCTCTCTCCCTGCTTTCATATCATATTTCCTTCTTTCCCAAGAAATCCATCTGGAAGGCAGACTGAAGGGGAAGTATTTTGTTTTCTTGCTGGTTACAGTGCAAAATCAGAAACCTAGATTTCCATTCATTCATTTATTGGGCTATAACTTACTTGCCTACATAATCACCATTTTCTCCTATTTAGACTGTCATCATTCATTCAAGTAACACTGTCGGGAATTATCTTTTTCGCAGAGATCATTTTATAAAAAATGGTTATTTATCAAATAATAACCTCCTACCTAAAAGGATTTTAAGCAGCTTCAACGATGTCTAAACGCTTACTCAAGAGCTCCTTTGGCAGTTTTCTATTGTTTCATAAAAGAAAAGTCTATCACAAGTCATTAAAAACGTGATTACCACAAAAAACAATCCAAGAAAGAAAAGCATGCCTATGAGCAATAAGATCAGGCACTCTTTAAATAAAACTTGCTATTCAAATCTAATTATGCTGCAAATGCTGTTACATTACTTTTGCTATCATTATATAGCCAAGAGTTACTTGGCAGCAAATGGGGGTTAGTCATTTTAAGAATTTTCCTTTCAGCAATGCAGGAGCAAACTGCAAATTTGTCCTTAGTTGCATCGAACACCACTCATATCCTCAAAAGAAAAGGAAATAAGAACCAAAACAAAAGCCTATTACAAACAACAACATCCACAAGACGTTGATAATTACTGTAACTGAGTGATGGGTACATGGAATTTCATTCTGCTACTCTATTTTTGTGTCTATTATGCTTGAAATTATCCAACATAAAAATAGTTTTTTAAAAATATCACTATGTGAAAACTTTAGGGGTTGCTAAATTTTTTGAATGCTATTTATAGCATGAATATGTGCATATATCTACATATGTCCATACAGTGAAGAATAAATTACCAATTTGAGCCAAGTTTATAACAAGAAATGAAATGAAATTGAATTGCATCTATGCCAGCTCTAAGCAATACCACAGCTCTATTTGCTCAGCACAATTTGTTTCTATACATCTTCACATTTCTTTGTTTATAATAAATATAGCAAAGGCATTTTACTCTAGGAAAAAAGCACTAATACAATTTATCAGTTCAACATTATTGAATTACAAATTACCCTTAATCTTAGTAGCTTAAAATAGTGGCCATTTATTATTTTCTGTGAGTCTACAAGACAGCTGGGAGGAGAGTGGATCTTGGCCCAGACTGGAATGATCTTTGCCCAGCTCACTCATGCATCTGTAGTCCACTCTCAGTAAAGATATAGCTTTCCTCACCTGGGCAGGGCTTGCTTACATCTCTTGGATGTAAGTCTTCACAAGCTGATACTTTTATTCAGTAATTGATATGGGATCAATGGAGGTTTGTAAGGAGGGAAGTAACATGATCCTATGTGAAATTTTTAAGCTCCTTTAGCCTAGAACTAGCCTCGGGCTGCTCTGCATCATGGACACTGAACATTCTGCCATTTCCCCAGTTCACCATTCTCTTGGATTCTTCTGGAATGTGCCTCTAGTGCTCATTCTGGAAGGCAATATTGCTCCTTCTTCAATCCTAATGCACCTTCTGTAACTACCACAGATATCAGTTTTTAGGTGAAAATTTCCTGCCTCAAGATGGGGTCCCAAAAAACAACTTCCTTATCTCTATCCAGCCTTTAACAGGCTGGGTTGTAACTTTTCCTTCTACACATCTGACTGACTCTTGAAAGTATAAACTCCATGAGAACAGGGATTATTGTGGTTTAAAAAAAAAATCTTTTTTTAACCTGCATGTCCCTAATGTTTTCAGTGTTTTCTATAGAAGGTCGTGTCTGACTCTTTTGCAACTCCATGGACTGTAGCCCACCAGGCTCCTCTGTCCACGGGATTTACCAGACAAGAATACTGGAGTGGGTTGCCATTTCCTTCTCCAGGGAATCTTCCTGCCCCAAGGATTGAACCTGCATCTCTTATATCTCCTACATTGGTGGGTGGATTCTTTACCACTGAGCCACATGGGAAGCCCCATAACCTTAATGTTTTCAGTTTTTTTCTATATAAGGTAGAATATAGTAGATGTTCAAAAAAATTGTTGTACAACGACTCATCAAGGAAAAATTTAACTGTAATTCATGCATTCCATTTTAAAAGGCAGTAATTGCATGCTCCTTTTTTCCTAAAGATTTACACTGAAAACTGTTCGTTAAAAATACATTTTAGATGGCTAATGAGACAAGCTTCAGTTAGTTTAGGAAACTTACTCATCTAGAAAATACACTACATGACTCCAGAAAATAACTGTAATACATTTTGAAAAATAACTACCAGTTATTTGCATAGTTACATGAGAAATATGTCATCTTTCTTGAGCAATTTATGACCAGGAGTTAGTACATTCTTCTGTTTCTCATATCTGGGGAATCAAGCTAAATTTTATTACTCCTCTTTTTGTCTACTTATAATGTAAAGATGAAGATAATCAATCACTGAATCAATAGTATGTAAGAACTGCCAGTGATTAGCCTAGCATTTGTGTTGTTGCCATAGGGCAAGGCCAATTAAGTCCAGAACAAGATATTCACAAGTAATTTACACTCTGGTTGAAGATACATGAACAATAACACAATAACAAATGAAAGAGACTATATAATATAAAGTTGAACTATGTCGTTCTGGCTATGGGTGATATCACAGTTCTAACTTAAAAGACGGAAAAGATAGGATATTAACCAGAGAGATTCATGGATGAGGAACATGTAATAGGTAGAGTAGATAACTGTACCTGAACTAGACTACCCAAAAAGACCAAAGCTTTCCCTGTCCACCAAGGTCCCTCTCACACACTTGGCAAATAATTGCTTTTCTGTTGGTATGAGAATGTACCATGAGGTAAGATGAGATGACACAGTGTAAACAAGAATTGCAAATCAAAAAGCCAAGCAAGGAACACATAATGTATGTTCTAAAAGCATACAAGTTTAATAGTTAGTAAATCCTTTTATCAGACTCCTTTATTAGACCTCTTTGTCTCTTATATTTGCAGTGGAAAAGTCAAAGGTTTTATGTAGAGCCAGGAAGTCCTAAATTCAAACCTTGGCTTTGCTCCAGTACAAAACTGTCTTCTGGAAGTTCCTTCACATGTTTGAAACTCCGTCTCCTCATCTATAAAGTAGATATTAAATATGTTTCTTGAAAAATCAATCTTGTATCGGTTTGTCATGAAGTTTAAAGGAAATGCTTCATGAGGGTAGGCCTAGTACAGAAGGGTATTAGGCCTAGGACAGAAAATGTGCTTCAAAAATGTTAAGTGTGCATTAACACTGATATTAGGGATTTGAACACCTCCAGAAGTAAGGATAAAATGTAACTGAGAAGAGAGGAGGAATAGGTCATTCCAAGAAGAGGGAGTAGCATGAATAAAGAAACAGCTGGACTTGATACATCATGTAAGCTGAGAGGTTAATGAGGCAGTGGATCAGAGTCATTTTGAGAAATATGGGCAAATAGGCACCTCCAAAACATTTTATTGAAAGAATTAACAAATACAGGAATCATGAAGTAAAGGCCAGATATTCATCATCTCCTAGGATTAATTTATAAATAATAGATTATCTAAACCTGATTTTCTTCACCATAAATTGGAATGAGGTTGTGAATTCTGATTCATAAATCTACATACTCCAAAATGCTCTTGCTTGGATTAAATGATGCTTCAAAGACAATGGCTGCAACCGATAGCTAATTCCATACTGATTAACCTAGCAGAAAAGCATTGCTAAACACAGAGCACTGGCTTCATCAATGACTGTCAGATCATTTAAGATGGAGAAGTGGATGGTAAATACCACACGGTCTGTAAGACCTAAAGGCAAATTATTAGATTGCTCCAGGCGCCATCAGAAGAACAATGTAAATGCCACAACTGACCTGAACTCAATAAGGTAAGGCCTGCAGGTGCAACTTTGAAGCCACTTTCAGGCAATGACAGCAGTTTGCCACATCGTCAAATAACAACAAAAAAACAAGAGAACAGTGTCAGCCAGCAAATATCCAACTATGTTAGCCACATTAAAAAATTATGTCTGCTTTGATGCCTGTATTCTCAAGTCACTACACTATTAATTTCATGTGTGCCTGCTGGCCCCACAATGAGTTCTTAACGCTTCAAATTAATATTTGTTGAGCCTGATAAATTGCTATATTGGGCTTCTTTTTCATCTTTGGTTCCTAACAGATTATATAATTGAGAGTCTGTATTCGAGGTGCATTATCCATTATGGTAACTCCTAACCTGAGTCACACTAGCCACATTTCAGGAGCTCAATAACCACATGTGTCATGTGGTTACCTTACTGGACAGGCAGATCTGGGACATTTCTATTACTGCAGAAAGTTCTTTTAGGTAGTGATGGACTAGAATTACTCTCAACCTTTCTCATGCCACGACCTATCTGGAAATTATTTTTGTGGGGTACCCGAGGGTAAATAATTTTGTGATGAGAAGTGATTGGTCTAGATGCTCCAGCCACCTCAAAGAGCTCAGAGGAACTGATATCTTAGCAGATCTGAAATCCATTTGGGGTACAATCAAGTGTCACAGAATATCAGTTAGAAAGCTGTGCCTTAGTTGATGGTATCCAATCCCACACAATCAGAGAATATAGTGTCTTGTCCTCTTGAAATATACTTACTAATCAGATTTGTATTTCTAATTACTATGACAGGTGATCGGAATGTCAAAGATATTTGAAAAAGGCTAAAACCCAAGCTGACAGATATTGCTGATGGTGAAGGCTTTTGTGAAATGTTATGGCAAACACTGGGGTTGAATTTCTTGGTTTCTGCAATCTCAAAAGACTAGCAAACTTGCTGGCAATGTAAATCATAAAACAATGTTGAAATCTTGGGATAAATTTTCAAGACCAAAGAAGAGTAGGAAGCCTTCTTTCTCATTAAAACATAAAGACAAGGAGGAAGAGGAAAGGTGAGTTGCTTGTGGACACAGAGGATGAACTGCAGATACCATGGTTATTTGAAAAGTGGATGGAAGTCAATGGCAAGTCTAGGAAATTTTTAGCACTGAAACATTTGTGAATGTTCAAGTTGCTTCCCAAGATACAGAAAGTGTCTTTTCTCTATGATGATTTTAAGTCACAGGAAAAACCTTTGTTATCCAGGCATTATCACTCTGGCACTAGGCAATCCAAGGAATGCAAGATGCAGTAAGATCTGCTTTTCACAGCCCCAGTTTCCAGAAGCATGGACTAGTCAAGTCAGAAATGGAGAAATGAACTCCATAAGGTCTTGGATTTTAATGGGTTTTTCCACTGAAGAGCTAAAGATATCACACAATATTCTCATGGAAAAAAATAGAAAAAGAACCAGGTATTCTAAGTACTACTGAATATTTTCCAGCTGGTGGTGACAGAGGCAGAACCAAGAATTTGTCTGGGTGTGCTCTGCACCCATACGCACTGAAGACCCCTGTGTGCCAGGGGCTGTTCCGAGCGCTGAAGAAATGGCAGCAAACAGAACAAAGCCTGTACAAGGTGGGGAAAGACATACAGGAATTATAGAGGCAAATCAGAAGATAGAGCAAGGGAAGAGAATTGAGAACAGTGCTCTGTTTTATAAAAGCTGGTGAGGGAAGAGCTTACTGATAAAGACATCTGAGTGGAAACTCAATGGAAGGGAGGATACAGGCCATGGAAATATCCAGGAGATATTTGCCAATCTCTTTGCCAGCATTCCAGGCAAAGAGAAGAGCAATTTCAAAAACATTCAGGCGGGACCATGCCTGGAGCATGTGAGTAGTGAAGAGGTCATTGTATGCACAGGGAAGTGAGTTGAGGAAATGAGCTAAAGAAAGATCAGAAGGATACAAAGTTAGAGAAATACCAGAGAGTCAGATTCCTTATACTGGCTTTGGTCCTTTGGTGAGGACCTAGGGACTGAAAGTCACTGGTGATTTCTGAGCAGAGAGTAACACAATCAAACTTGTGTTTTATAATTGACTTTGCAGCTGAGGGCAAATCCACTGTTGGGGTGGGGAAGCAGGTGAACATGTCAGGAGGCAGTCACAGGAGTCCAGATGAGATTCGTTGGTTTGGATTAAACCAGCAGTGGTGATGGCAGAGAAGTATTCAGGTACCAAATCTCTTCATTCAGCTTTTTCTGTGACATCTTATAGAAAAACCCAGACAAACTTTTTGGCCAACCTAATACTTTCAAGATGGATCCTTGGAATGTGGGCAATGAGGTAAAGGTGAGGTAAAATCAAGGCTGATTGCAAGGTTCTGGCTGGAGTAACTCCAAGAAAGGAGTCGCCATTTATTGCTGCGGGAAGATGGTGGGAGGAGCATTTGGGGGTGCATATGGGTGGACAGGTCAGGAGCTTGCTTCTGTCCATTTTAACATGGAGATACCTCTTGAACACCACATCTGAGCTATTTGGCAGACAGCTGGATATATGCGTCTGAGATGCAGGGCTGAATCAGGGCCAAAGAAATTAATTTGGGAGTCATGGCTCAGAAGATAGAGTCTGCCTGCAGCGCATGAGACCTGGGTTCGATCCCTGGGTTGGGAAGATCCCCTGGAGAAGGAAATGGCAACCACACCTGTATTCTTGCCCAGAGAATTCCATGGACAGAGGAGCCTGATGGGCCATACAGTCCATGGGGTCGCCAAGAGTCAAGCATGACTGAGTGACTAACGGTTTCAGTTCACTTTCAGCAACTCACAGAGCATTGAAAGCCACGGGCTGGATGAGATCACTGGGGACAGGGGCCCCACTCTGGGTCTAAATCTTCCTCTCCTCAGATGCTGACAAAGACACAAACAAATCTGAGAAATAGCAGCGATTACTGCTCAGCTGCCACGCAGCAATGCCAGGCAGCTGCAATGCCCCTGGGTAAATACCTAAAGCAGCTAGTACTTAGCATTTTTTCACAATATTTCGAGAATCCATCTTTCTGACAGCCTGAGAAATACACAGTAAGGCAGCCTTCCACATGAGTAAAAATAATGCGTGCATGATCTGGTAGCATGATGCCAACCATCATGGCACCAGCTGGAGACACCCTGATGCTTCTTCAGCTTCATTACTTTTAATTGAACAGCTGGACCAGAGATCCAGAGAGGGCCGAAGTGATGCCACAGGCTGAGCAGGACTGCCATAACCCTTCTAATACCTGACTGCCTAACAGTGTGCTCACAAAAGCCTGCTAAAGGCGAAGTACTTATAATACAGCTCCTGCCTTAAAACCCTAGCCACCTCAGAAGCATATCTCATATTCTGGGTATAAGGTATTTGAATCTTAACCAGATTAATTGTCTTTAACAGCTTTGACAACATAAGTAATAGACCAGCTAGTCCATGTAAGAGAGTGAGGGTAAAATGAATGAAATCAGCTTGCTTGTCTGCTCGTCTGAAGGTATATGTGAGTTGCTTTATGCTGCCAAGTCAGCAAGTGTTCCCCAAGGCTGTTCCTGCCCTTCTTAACTATAGAAGCATCGAAAGCTATGCAGGATTGTAGATTTCAACTCAGGGTTTTTTTTTTATGCTAATTACGATGAAAAGATCACTCTGAAAAGTCAGGGCTATCATCAGCACATCTTTTGTGTGCAGGGAGGAAAAGGTACCTGAAAAAAACACTTTCAAAAAAAGATCACTAGTCAGATCCAGTTGTGAGATACATCACATAGCACATACAGTCCAGCCATCACAGGAATCAACCGGCTAAGAAAACTCACTCTATGCAAAGTCCTGTCTCAAAGGAAAGCCAGAAAGTGGTTGAGGGGGACATTGCAATTGGGCATTATCTGGTCCTAAGTCTGAAACAGCAGAGAAAGCTGAAAACAACGATGACAAAAAGTATCGAAAAAAAAAAATAAGGTAAGTATTCTTTAAAAACACATTTCACTTTCAAGAATAAAGGAATCCTTTTAGTATAAGTAGCAAGCAAAGAAGTCACTTTCAAAGCTGCATTAAAACCTAAATTTAGCATTTTGTGTATGTATGAGGAAGCACATTTGATATCTTCACTTACTAACAGTTCTTTTGATAAAAGATAACTCGGCATAGCACATTTAATAAATTCACACTGGAGCCAAATGAATTCACATATGTACTTATATACCCACCATATGTATTTTCAAAAGTATTCATTTGCAAGTTGGGCATTGTTCAACTGAACAAACTCTGATAACTTTGAAAAAAATAAAAGCGTTATGTTTTATTTATGAGAGTGGAAAAACTGAAGCCTTGAAACTTGAAATTATATATAAAAAAACTGCAAAGCAAATGCCATATTGTATTCAAGCTTTGCTTAACAAGTAGACTCTAAATGAACAGCAGGTAACTGAAATTCTGCTGTGGAACCAGTAGATGTACAAAAATTGTTAATTGGTGTTGACAGGAAGAAGTTAACATTACTATTGTGGCCAACAGAGCCGAAGTGACACAAAAGAGTAACTGAGAAAAATGCCACAGCCCGTTCAACAATCTAGAACTCAGCCTTAGGAAAAAGAATAGGTATTTCTGAGAAAGCAGAAACTGAAGTAAATGCTTTTAATCACCATGCTAGCCTAGGTCTGCTTGGGTAATAACTGTCTGCAGAATCTTCAGCATGCCAAGGAACATATAAACATAAAATGTTATCATTCGCTTTTATTAGAAATCTATTCCAAAAGTATGTGAATGAAAGCTGGCACAAAACCTAGGTCCATTATGCACAGAAAAACAAGGAGTTGAAAGTTTAAAATTTTTCTAGAGTCACCTAAAGAGAGGCAAGTATTTCTATACCACGCTATTCTTTCTGTGTCTTGTTTAATAAAATCTTAGTGGCTATGAACTGTGTCAGCTCTCTGGCCAAGTGTTATGGAGAGGGATATAAAAAGGGACAAAGGCACCAGTTTTGTTCAATTAGGAATTTTTCAATTTGATGGAAGAGACAAATCCAATAAGCAGAATAGCATAACTCTTGTAAGAAAGAGCTATAGAGATAGGAGTAACAGAGACGGCATTTGGCTTAGAGATCAAGGAAGGCTTCGTGGAAGTGGTAGCATTTTATTTTAAGAAAAAAAAGTCACTAAAATACAAAGAATAATATTTCTTAAAATATGCATATACTTTGCCCCAATCTAGATCTATCCACTTTAACATCTGTCATATTTGATTAAAATTATTTCTCAAGAAATAAGACATATTAAAACAGCTTAATTTTCCTTAAACCATGACCAGGACTCCCTTTCTCAATTACCAGAAGAAACCACCACTACAATTTTGAGCTGTATTAAATTGTACTTATCAATTACTATTACATAAATATCAACAAATCAATGAAGCTATCCATCTATTTTCTCGTATAGTTTTCTGGAATTTTCTGTTCATATCTGAAGTTTATGTTCTGGAAATCTAGTTTACCTCTTTTCCTTGCTGTTTAATATTCTGTATTATATGTTTGACATATTATTCCTAATTTTTTTGCTGGTAAAATCTATACAACAAAGAGTAGCTTTACACACAAATAGGACATATGGACAAGAGGTTATCTAGGGTTTATGCACAGAGTGGGTCATACAAAGGTGACATTATAACCAGATGGCCTGGGAAAATCCCAGTTTACCCATTTGTTCTGGCATAAATTTTAATAGGGCTTTCCAGATGGCTCAGTGGTAAAGAATCCACCTGCCAATGCAGGAGATGGAGGAGATGTGGGTTCGATCCCTGGGTTGGGAAAATCCCCTGGGGAAGGAAATGGCAATCCACTCCAGTATTCTTGCCTGGAGAATTCCATGGACAGAGGAGCCTGGCAGGCTACTGCCCATGGGGTCTCAAAGAGTCAGACACGACTGAGTACACAGAACACACAGAGAGAAGTTTTAATAGTCCCCTATTTCAGGTTCAAAGGAGTACTGGATTGAATAATAAATTATATATTCGTCCTAGAAGCCAAATATATATTCATCCTAGCATACAGTTCTATAATTCTATGGGCTACTGCCAAATAGTTTGCACCCCAAAATGTTTGCACCAATTTATACTTCCACTAGCAGCATCTGAAAGTTTAATTTTTTCCCACATTTTTCCTAACAATTTTTCTAAACAATTGATAACCAGATTTTCTAATTACATTTTAAAAATTAATCTGATGGGTAAAAAGGATAATTCATCATTGTTTTAATTTGTTTTGCATTAAAGAGTGAAATTGCCCATCCTCTAATATTTGGATTTTTTCATCTGTGAATTATATGTTAGAACTTTGCCATTTTTGCATGAAGTTATTTTATTGTGTAACTTTCTTATTGGCTTGGAATTCTTTATATTAGGTTGGCCAAAAATATATGGGTTTTTCCATAAGATGTTACCCAATATGTCTTATGTACCAATTTTTCTCATGATAAACAGTGGAAATACAACTTTCCATTTTGTCACTTTCCTCCTAAATTTATGAATTTTTTTTTTGCTTTACAAGAGTTTAAAATTATAATGTGGTCAGATCTTAGTTTGCATTTTTATGGCTATATTTTATATCTATGTTAAGAAAGTTTTCCTTAACCAAGGACTATTCCCCTTCATTTTGGCAACAGTTACATCTTGAGTTGCGTCTTTTAAGGACTAGTTGCATCAACAATGAGGATGAAGAAAGTGCATGTTAAGAAGAAACAGAAAAGTTAGAAACATATAGCAAGTGTTCAGAGATATTGAGTGGTTTGCTTTTCTGACAGTGTTCCATTTATATGTACATCATCTAAATTCTTATTGGCTTCTTCCACTGAAAATCATTTTTCTTTCATGTTTGCATTTTTCTGTTTTCTCTATTACTTGCCAGCAATATATTTCTCTGAAGAGGTTTTCTCTTTTTTCTTCTCTTCCTCTCCCCTCTCCTCTCCACGTGTACTCTGCTTTCTGATTCTTAACCCCTTTTTGTTGGTTTATTCACTCATTTTGGCAGACTATGTCCTCTAGGACCTTCTTGTGAAAGGGTATATTAAAGAAAGATTTTTGAGACCATGTACTTCTGAAAAACTCTGCACATCTGTACTTGTATGTTAACTGATTAATTGGCTATAGAAAGAATTATAGGTAGAAAGTAAACAGCAATTTTTTTTTCAAAATTTGGAAGACATTACTTAGCTGACTTTTGGTTTCAAACATTGCATTTGAGAAGTCCAATGTATTCTGATTCCTGTGACATTGTATATAACCTCTACCTACTTCTGGAAAGTTTTTAGAATCTTTACTCTTGGTGTCCTACAGTATTTGGTTGATACGCCTAGATACAAATCATCTTAAATGCCTTCTGCTGATCATCCATGGAACCCTTTTAAATATGGTAAATCCAATTTATCAATTAAGGAATACTTTCTTACATGACTCATTTTATAATTTCCTCTTCTCTAATTTTTCTCCATTTTCCCCAGCTCTTCAAAATTCCAAATAGACCTCTTTTGAAAAAATATCTTCTCCTCTCTTTGATAATTTGCTCTACATTCTGGAAGATTTGTGCTATAATATTTTAATCTCTCAAGAGTTCTTATGAGCTCCCTGAATGTCCATTTTTATAGTATCCCAGATGTTATAAATTGCTTCCTTGATGTACTTGGGAATATTCATGATCATTTTTTGAAATTTTCCTCTCCCTGAACAGTCTTTGTTTCTTCATAGTTCTTTTTATCTGTATGCTTTTAAAAAAAGAAATCTGTCCTTTACATTGTTAGCTTTCCTCCAATACACAGGCTGACTATTGCCATGTCAAAGTGAGGTACTGAAAAGCTGAATGAAAGTCCTGAGTGTATGGTGGTGTGACTGAAGAGTGGACTTTAGTGCATGTGATCAGGGAAGTATTGGTCCTTTCATTTGGAGGCAACCCTGTTAAGGGCAGGTCTTTTCTCTTTGGTTGCAGACTTTTCCCCAGATAAGAAACCTCTAAGCTCCTGACTAGGTTAGCAGCCTAACTGCCAGTGTCCTCTTGGAAGAACACAGAAGGGTGGGGAGTAGGTGTCAGCACCATTCAACTTACAGACTGTTTCTTAATTTCTTTGTTTTAGTACAGCACCTGCCCCTCCACCTGGGCGATTTCTCAGGTCCACAAACCTAAGGCCACTTTGATTCTTCCTTTTTTTATTGATTGTTCATTTCCTGTCTGCCTAGTGTGGAGTAATTAGTCACTTGGTTGCCTAGGCCTGGGGAGGATATCTTTAATTTCCTTGTCCAGTCTTTCAAACAGACTTCCTATTTTCTGCCCCACTTCTTATCCCCACACCCAGAAGTACCTGATGTCTCCAAATCCCGCGTCTGGTTGTAGTCATTTCCTATTGACACCCAGTTTTCATTTCTTGCATTCTGCTAAATCAACCAATATTCACTGTCCATCTTCTAAAATCTTGAAAATATCTCTTGTGTTTTCCACTCTTCTCATATTTTTTGTCTGTGTAATATTTTAATATTTTTTTTACTGTGATCTGCATGGAGATTGGGGATGGAATATGGCAGGAAATTGAATGGTGGTCCCACTAAACCAGTGGTCCCCAGCCTTTTGGGTACCAGGGACTGGTTTCATGGAAGACAATTCTTCCACAGACTAGGAGGGGGGATGTATTTGGGATGATTCAAGTGCATTTTATTTATTGTGCACTTTGTTTCTATTATTATTATATCAGCTTCACCTCAGATCATCAAGCATTAGATCCCGGAGGTTGGGGACCCCTGTATTAAAAGATGGTTATTACAACCTGTGAGTGCCATCTTATTTGGAAAAAGGGTCTTTGTAGATGTAATTAAGATAACAGTCTCAATTACTGGACCCTAAATCCAAGGGCCAGTGGTCATATCAGACATAGAGAAGAAATGCAGGGGTGGAAATCATGTGAAGAAGGAAATAGAGATTGGAGTGATACGTTTACAAGTCAAGGAATGGCAAGGATTGCCAACAGCCACCAGAAGCCAGGAGAGCCACATGGATTCTCCTGTAGATTCTCAAAAAAAAAAAAAAAAAAAAACCCAAAGTGTAACAGCTCTACCAATAATACTTTGATTTGGGACTTCTAGCTTTCTGCACTGTGAGAGGGTAAATTACTGTTGTTTTGAGCCACCTAGTTTGTGGTTATTTGCTATGGTAGCTCAAGGAAGCTAACACAAGCACATACTAACACTGGAGTTCAATTAAACATATTTAACCTCAGAGCTTCTCAAGAATTTTATTTTCTTGTTGAAGTATTTTATATATCTATGTATGACTGTATGTACATGTATGTGTATGCACAAATTATAAGTCTATATCTTAATGAATCATCACAAACTGAAAATACCCATATAACCAGCAACCAGATAAAGAAATGGAGTATTATATCAACATTCCAGGGGTCCTATTCAAGGTCCCTTGCCATCACTTCTCCCCTACCCTAAATCAAAAGTAATCACTATCCTGATTTCCAACAATATTACTTAATTGTGTTATTTTAAAATTTTATATAAATGAAATCATACATTATATATTGTTTCAGTGTGGCCTCTTTCACATAATGCTACATTTATGGGATTCATTCACATTACTGTATATAATTAGAGTTCATTTTTATTAATGCAACATATTCCATTAGGTGACCATTCCACAATTTATTTACTCCTTCTACTGGTGATGGACCTTTAGGTAGTTTTCAATTCGAAAACTACAAATGTTGTTTGTAGCTTTTATTGCCACTACAAATCCTGCTGCTAAAAACATTCTTGCACATGTTATATATGTATGTATGTTGGATCTAGACCTAGAAGGGAAAGGATAGGTTGTAGATGTTCAGCTAATAAACAATTTTGGGGCTTCCCAAGTAGCACTAGTGGTAAAGAACCCACCTGCCAAGCCAGGAGACTGAGATATGAGCTCTATCCCTGGGTCAGGAAGATGCCCTGGAAGAGGAAATGGCAACCCACTCCAGTATTCTTGCCTGGAGAATCCCATGGGCAGAGGAGCCTGGTGGGCTACAGTCCACAGGGTTGCAAAGAGTCGGACACAACTGAAGCGACTTAGCATGCACAGTAAACAATTTTACAAAATGATTGTGACAAAATACATCCCCTTATCAGTATTTGAGGTTACTCAGGAATGCTTAGGTATCTTGCTGGTGCCATTATGATGAATGGGCATCATGCGCAGCTAACATGGCATGGTGTTGACTGACATGAAATCATTAGTGTCTTGCACATCCATTCAATATTGCATCACTATAAAGGTTTGGAAAAGGCTGAAAATGACATCATTCCTATCTACTTCTAAAACTCTCACTCACGTAATACTCAGATTTGCTAAGTGACAATAAGGTACCTGCTTGTGTACACAGATGACAATGCTAGCATATTATGCTATTTCAACCCATTTGACCTCATTGTCACCAGAGTATTAGCATTCTTATGATCCTATGAACATGAACAATTTTAATTTTTAAACATATGTTTTCCAGATACCACAAAACCAAGAATACTTATTTTTAGCAGCACTGAGTTCAATGAAATAAACTAGTTTACTTAAAATTATAATCAAAATTATATCTACCTTATCCTTAAGTTTCTGAGGGATTTCATAAACCTGTGGGACAATTTTAAACCACTACAATATTGTAAAGTAATTAGCCTCCAACTAATAAAAATAAATGAAAAAAAAAATTAAAAATCTGAATGGGAGGAGCTTAAAACTCAAATAAATGCATAATTTATCAAAGAAAGGTGAGACAGTGCTCAATTTTTGTGTCACATTAATTAACATCTAGAAGTTCAACTGACAGTGATTAGGGTTTCTTGAGAAGATCAAGGGCAGTGCTATCTGACCCTTCACACTAAATTTTACTTCTTTTAGATTTGTACCAAATATTTCTTGAATGGAGTTGTGTGATTGTGTATATGATTTAATTAGCTGAAATTTATACTGAAATGTTTTAAATTAATACCTGTGACATGTGGCATGTCTTTTCAAATAGGTACAAAATCATGGTGGAAACAAACGTCATAGCCACATATATTAACTCCAAGACAACCATGATTATAAGAACTGCTTGTTTAGTTAAAGGTCACAATCTAATTCTTCCATTCACTGATATTATTCCTGTCACTATACATGGTCTCAATATAGAAGCATATTTTTAATAGTTGGCCACCTATGATTCAGCTATTTAAATGTAAAATGTATAATTTCAATGCACTCTTTACATTTTAAAAAGTCAATGTGCAAACTGAATAAAAAGACAAAAGACATATAAAAGTTAAATATTTAAACCTGATATGCATTTAGATAATATCTGGAGAAACTACTTTCTATGGACTGTTAAATGGTTCATTTCAAAAAAGAGACCAGCAGTTAGGTATACTGGTGATTCTTAAGAGTTCTGAGTAAAATAGCATAAATTTACATGTTCCCCACACTATCCTGTTTGAACATTTTTAAAACAAGATCATGTTAGAAAATTAATGCATTGACTCATAAAAGTAGGGAGGTTATTTATGGTATGTTTTTTCCTATTAATAAATTTACTATGCTGTCAGACAAAACAAGACTTCAGAGATTATTTGGCTTACTAAGGACAACAAACTTTTCAATCTATGAGAGGTCTCTCTTTACACTGAAATACCATGTTACCTAGTAAACAAGAAGGCTCTCTAATAGAAAGCCATTCCACAGTTCTTGACTTTAGATTTCACTCCAAGTAAAAATACTAATGCTAAATTATACAGCTACAGCAACAAACTCCTTCCCAATAAATTCAAGCTGATTTTAAATGGTGCTGGAGAAGACTCCTGAGAGTCCCTTGGACAGCAAGGAGATCAAAGAGTCAATCCTAAAGGAAATAAACTCTGAATATTCATTGGAAGGACTGATGCTGAGGCTGAAGCTCCAATACTTTGGCCACCTGATGTGAAGATCCAACTTATTAGAAAAGACCCTGATGCTGGGAAAGATTGAGAGCAGGAGGAGAAGGGGGCAACAGAAGATGAGATGGTTGGATGGCATCATTGACACAATGGACATGAGTTTGAGAAAACTCCCAAGATAGTGAAGGACAGGAAAGCCTGGCAGCTGCAGTTCATGGGGTCTCAAAGAGTTGGACATAATATAGTGACTGAACAGCAACATCTTCTCCCCAGTTAGCTTGAATTAATTGAGTCTTACTATACTATAATATAACTGTATTTAGATATTTTTAAATAGATGGAAAATTTCCCCAACATACTGAGTGTTGTTGAATGCAAACAGTGTTGAATGATGGATTCCAGTTGAATATTCTAGGCAACCTGGGAATGGAAGATGCAGAGAAGACTTTGGGATGGCCACCAAGCTAGGAACAGGTTCACAGACTATCACAGAGAGGGATCTGATTTTTTCATTAAATCAAAATTACATGTGGTTAGAGAAACTAAAACAGAGAACATTTGATCACAAATAATTAGACTAGATAACATAGAGGCTATCATGGGAGAATAAGAACTAAATGCATTTGTTTAGAAGGCCAACCATTGAACTATGCAAAATACTAATACTTTTCTAAACAAAGGTAACACTTATATGTAGTGACTTTCAGTCAAGTTTTCTACATATAATACATTATTGTATTTATAGTATTCTTATCTGGAATAACTTTGAGATTTTAATACTTGTTTCTGTATCAATAAAGAAGAATCAATCATAAAATCTCACAGAATATAAAATTTTAGTCCCTTCGACATTATCATATTGTTATTTCATAAAACCTTTGGTATAACCTACCATACCTTGAGTAAGTTTGGGTTATGAGTTTTTAATATAAAGATTACTACTGAGGTGAAAGATATACATGTCTCAATTTTACTAACTTCAGTATCATTTGTGTCTGTAGTATTGATGGGGCAGAATTTTTTGTTTCACCACTGCCCAATTAACTTATTCCTTAGGAATTTTACTGTAAAAGGTAAAATTAGTGATGAAAATTTTGCCTCATTCCTGCCAGGGAGTTATCTGATTCAAGACTATCTGTTAGGGTATCTTTTAAAATCACACCCCCCCCAAAAAAAATAAAATACTTAGGAATAAATCTGACTAAAGTGGTGAAAGACCTATATTCTGAGAACTATAAAATATTATAATAAAGGAAACTGAATATGATTCAAAAATATTGAAAGATATCCCATGCCCTTGGATTGGAAGAATAAGTATTGTTAAAATGGCCATACTACCCAAAACAATCCACAGATTTAATGTGACCTTTATCAAGTTACCCATGACATTTTTTATAGAACTAGAATGAATAATCCTAAAATTTAGATGGAACCATAAAAGACAGAATTGCCAGAGCATAACCCTCCTAGACTTTGGATAATATTATACAGCTACAGTAATCGTCTAAATAGCTGTGAAAAGAAGAGAAGTGAAAAACAAAGGAGAAAAGGAAAGATATTCCCATTTGAATGCAGAGTTCCAAAGAATAGCCCGGAGAAATAAGAAAGCCTTCCTCAGCAATCAATGCAAATAAATAGAGGAAAACAACAGAATGGGAAAGACTAGAGATCTCTTCAAGAAAATTAGAGATACCAAGGAAACATTTCATGCAAAAATGGGTTCGATAAAGGACAGAAATGGTATGGACCTAACAGAAGCAGAAGATATTAAGAAGAGGTGGCAAGAATACACAGAAGAACTGTACAAAAAAGATCTTCATGACCCAGATAATCACAATGGTGTGATCACTCACCTAGAGCCAGACATCCTGGAATGTGAAGTCAAGTGGGCCTTAGAAAGCATCACTATGAACAAAGCTAATGGATGTGATGGAATTCCAGTTGAATCTGGAATCCAGATGATGTTGTGAAAGTGCTGCACTCAATATGCCAGCAAATTTGGAAAACTCAGCAGTGGCCACAGGACTGTAAAAGGCCAATTTTCATTCCAATCCCTAAGAAAGGCAATTCCAAAGAATGCTCAAACAACCACACAATTGTCCTCATCTCACACGCTAGTAAAGTAATGCTCAAAATTCTCCAGGCCAGGCCTCAGCAATACATGAACTGTGAACTTCCAGATGTTCAAGCTGGTTTTAGAAAAGGCAGAGGAACCAGAGATCAAATTGCCAACATCTGCTGGATCATCGAAAAGCAAGAGAGTTCCAGAAAAACATCTATTTCCTCTTTATTGACTATGCCAAAGCCTTTGACTGGGTGGATCACAATAAACTGTGGAAAATTCTGAAAAAGATGGGAATACCAGGCCACCTGACCTGCCTCTTGAGAAACCTGTATGCAGGTCAGGAAGCAACAGTTAGAAATGGACATGGAACAACAAACTGGTTCCAAATAGGAAAAGGAGTATGTCAAGGCTGTATATTGTCACCCTGCTTATTTAACTTCTATGCAGAGTACATCATGAGAAACGCTGGGCTGGAGGAAGCACAAGCTGGAATCAAGATTGCCAGGAGAAATATCAATAACCTCAGATATGCAGATGACACCACCCTTATGGCAGTAAGTGAAGAAGAACTAAAAAGCCTCTTGATGAAAGTGAAAGAGGAGAGTGAAAAAGTTGGCTTAAAGCTTAACATTCAGAAAACTAAGATCATGGCATCTGGTCTCATCACCTCATGGGAAATAGATGGGGAGACAGTGGAAACAAGTGTCAGACTTTATGCTTTGGGGCTCCACAATCACTGCAGATGGTGACTGCAGCCATGAAATTAAAAGATGCTTACTCCTTGGAAGGAAAGTTATGACCGACCTAGATAGCATATTAAAAAGCAGAGACATTACTTTGCCAGCAAAGGTCCATCTGGTCAAGGCTATGGTTTTTCTAGCGGTCATGTATGGATGTGAAAGCTGGACTGTGAAGAAAGCTGAGCACCAAAAAATTGATGTTTTTGAACTGTGGTGTTGGAGAAGACTCTTGAGAGTCCCTTGGACTGCAAGGAGATCCAAGCAGTCCGTCCTAAAGGATATCAGTCCTGGGTGTTCACTGGAAGGACTGATGAAGCTGAAACTCCAGTACTTCTGCCACCTCATGCAAAGAGTTGACTCATTGGCAAAGACCCTGATGCTTGGAGGGATTGGGTGCAGGAGGAGAAGGGGACGACAGAGGATGAGATGGCTGGATGGCATCACTGACTCAATGGGCATGAGTCTGAGTAAACTCCGGGAGTTGGTGATGGACAGGGAGGCCTGGAGTGCTGCAATTCATGGGGTCGCAAAGAGTCGGACATGACTGAGTGACTGAACTGAACTGAACTGAACAGTAATCAAAACAGTGTTGTATTGGCACAAAAACAGACATATGGATCAATGGAATAGAATAAAGTGCCTAGAAATAAGCCCACATACCTATAGTCAATTAATTTTGACAAACAAGATAAAAATATAAAATGGAAAAAAAAAACAGTCTCTTCAGCAAGTGGTGCTGGGAAAGTTGGACGGCCACATGTAAATCAATGAAGTTGGAATGCACTCTCACGCTATACACAAAAATAAACTCAAAATGGCTTAAAGACTTAAACGTGAGACATGACACCATAAAACTTCTAGAAGAGATTATAGACAAAACATTCTCTGATATAAACTATGCTAATATTTTCTTAGGTCAGTCTCCCAAAGCAATAGAAATAAAAACAACAATAATAACAATAACATCAATAAACAAATGGGACCTAATCAAACTTACAAGCTTTTACACAGGAAAGGAAACTATAAACAAAATGAAAAGGCAACCTATAGTCTGGGAGAAAATATTTGCAAACAATGTGAATAACAGGGCTTAATTTCCAAAATATACAGATAGCTCACACAACTAAATAACAACAAAAAACCCCAAACACTCCAATCAAAAAATGGCCAGAAGACCTAAATAGACATTTCTCCAAAGAAAAATAGATGGCCAATAGGAACATGAAAAGATGTTCAACATCACTAATTATTAGGGAAATGCAAATCAAAAATACAGTGAGGTACCATCTCTCACCAGTCAGAATAGACATCATTAAAAAGTCTACAAAAGACAAATGCTGGAGAGCATATGGAGAAAAGGAAATCCTCCTTTAACTGTTGGTGGGAATGTAAGTTGGTGTAGGCACTGTGGAAAACAGAATGGAGATTTCTCAAAAAAACAAAAACAAAAAACACCTAAAAATAGAATTACCATATGATCCAGCAATCCCACTCCTGGGCATATTTCCAGACAAAACTATAATTCAAAAAAATACATGCATTGCTATGCTCATATCAGCACTATGGACAATATCCAAGACATGGAAACAACCCAAATATCAATCAACAGAGGAAGAGATAAAGAAGATGTGGTACACATATACAATGGAATACTATTCAGTAGTACAAAGGGCTGAAATAATGCCATTTAGAGAAACCTGGACACAACTAGAGATTATAATCCTAACTGAAGTAAGTGAGAAAGACAAATACTATATGATATCACCTATATGTGGGATCTAAAATATGACACAAATGAACCTATCTGTGAAACAGAAGCAGACTCATGGACATAGAGAAAAGAGTTGTGGTTGCCAAGGGGAAGGGGAGGAAGGAGAGGGATGGATTAGGAGGTTGGGGCTAGTAGATGTAAGTTTTTATATATAGAATGGATAAACAAAAAGGTCCTACTGTATAGCACAGGGAGAAATATATTCAATATCCTGTAATAAAACATAATGGAAAAGTTTTTTAAATGTATATATATGTATCACTGAATCACTTTGCTGTGAAGCAGAAATTAATACAACATTGCAAATCAACTATACTTCAATAAAAAAGGGGGGAAAGGACAATTTGTTAGGATGTAGGGTGTCTCATTGGTTTCATCCTGAAATATACGCCGGGTCCAGGAAACAACTTGTCTTTGCTCCTAAGGACTTCCAAAAGTGCAGGTTCTAGAGCCTTCTCAAAGGTATCAATTATTTAATAAAAATGAAAGAGTGGTTTGTCAGTCCTGGGTTGTTTTCTCCTAAGCTCCTCTGGATAAGGTGAAATCAAGAGTTATATTAGTTAATTATGACTAAGCCAAACTCAACCCAGAACAGTTCCTGAGAATGGAGTTGATTTAAATATCCAGGCTTCCCAGGTCGCTCAGTAGGTGAAGAATCTGCCTGCAATGCAGGAGAGGCTGGCAGATGTGGGTTCAACACCTGGGTAGGGAAAATCCCCTGAAAGAGGACATGGCAACCCACTCCTGTATTCTTGCCTGGAGGAGCCTGACAGGCTATAGTCCATGGGGTCACAAAGAGTCAAACATGATTGAGCACGCAAGCACAATCCAATGGTTCTCAGACTTAATTCATTCTTCTCTTTGTATCTCTTGCAGAATGTTAAGACATAATGAACACAGATTTCTCAAAGCAGATTCTTTGAGAAGAATATAGCAAGCATGTATTGAGCCCTTAGGCACTTGGTAATCAAGAATAATAATAACAATAATAATTATGGCCTATTCTACTTCAAAAAGCTGGTAATTAATGGTAAAGAAAGAAATTTAATTAAGAAGCAGAGTGAAAAGTGTCATAATGGAAGCATGGACACAGAATTATGGAAGCACAGGGGAGAGTCTTAATAAACATGCAAGGGTTTTATACCTACAAGTATACACTTGGATTCTCACATTTTTCCAAGAATCATTCATACTTTTCATCACTAAGGTACATAGTGAGGGATTCTCAAATTCATATACCTAATTCTCACTGGACTCTTCCCTGACTATATGTTAAGGAACACTAGATATCTCTTATCAAGAGCAGACTGTGTACCAGATCTTTGATGAGAATCTCTTTATTAATGCTAGGGGTCATTACTGGCGAGCATCCGTCAACACTTAGATGTAGTAACTCAAGAGAACACTTGTTGGGAAAACACTTTTTCCCTGATAGCCATTTGGTTTGTCATCCATCTATTATATGTGAATTATCACAGTTAGATTCAGTAAACTGTGATCTTTGCTTAAAGCTATCAACTGTTGAGAATGAAATTAAGCCTAGGTTTTTGAACAAGTATCTTTCCTTTAACAACAGCAGCAATAACAAAAGCAACAAAAAGTCTTTGCCTGCTGAAGGATTCTGGTTCAAAGTCAGGAAAGGTAGCTTTATCAATTATACCTCGGGGGACGGGAGATGAGTCATAGTAGTTAAAATGCCATTTTATTCTCCCTAAAGACAACAGATAAGCAGTGCCATGGCAACTAAATGTACAGTTCTTTGTGTATGCAGTTAAATAGTTCATGCATCGCTCAGAAACCTGGAGAAATCGTATAGTGTAATTTTCTCTTATATCCTTGACACCCTTTGTTAGATGACTACTGAAATGTTACAGCAGCACTGGTTGCGGTTTAAGAACAAAGAGATGCTAACCCAAGAAAGCACTGAATGTTGCTTCCCTAAGTAAATATAACTAACGTTACTGTCTTTTCCTATTAATTCTCAATGGAGACAAGCATTTCCATGGCTCTGGGTTCACATGCCTTTGGTAGACCCTACCTGAGTGAGATGGAGCTGGTGGCTTGGAAAAATGTACTGGAATACCACTACAATCACACAGCTCTAAGGACGATTCCATTAATCCATTAATTCACTCACAGATCCATGGGGGAAACCGTGAAAACACCTGAGATGAATTTTTTTTTTTTGACCTCACTACAAAGAAAGCTTGCTTAACCAACTGATGGTGCAAATAACATATACTATGTGCCTTTCTTGGATAATATTAAGGAAATGGGGGTCTCAAATTATTTGAGAAATAAATGTAGAACACAAACAAAATAATATCTCTCTTCCTATATGAGAGATAAATATGGTAATCAGAAAGCAGAACTGATGCTTTCAGGATCTGATTAATAAATGCCTTTGTGAAGAAAAATCCTCTGGATTAGCAACACTGGAATTTGAATTTGTCACAGGGCCTTCACATACACTGCTTCCTCTACCTGGCTCCCTATCCAAAACCTCTTCAAAATCCCATAGAATTTTCTGCAGTCTTTAATCATTTACTTATTTTTGTGTTTATTGTGTTCATAAATCTCTCCCCCAATAGAGCAGAGACTTTGTATTTGTTCAGGTGGCACTAGTGGTAAAGAACCCGCCTGCCAGTGCAGGAGACATAAGAGATGTGGGTTCAATCCCTGGATTGGGAAGATCCCCTGGAGACGGGCAAGGCAACCCACTCCAGTATTCTTGCCTGGAGAATCCCATGGATGGAGGAATGTGGCAGGCTACAGTCCATAGGGTCGCAAAGAGTCAGTCACGACTGAGCGACTTAGCACACATACCTACCTACCACTGTGACCTGGTTCACTGAAAGCACTCAAAACTTATTTTTTGAAAAAAAAAAAAATATATATATATATATACACATACATATTTTGTGGTCTCTTTCTCTGGGGAGTATCTCGTGGGTGATTAAATCTGTTCAATAATTTAACACCACAAAATAATATTTTTGTAGGCATTATATTTATAGTCTATATTTTATAGAATGTTTGTAGTATGAAATAAACCTTGCAATTAGTTTTTTAGATTTTAAGTTATGGAAACTTATTGGAACTAGTTTTGGCAAAAGGTAGTTTATTAAATGAATCTATGGCTATCTCAAACAACCCAAGGGCAGGGATTCAACTGGGTGATGTGAAATGGAGCCTTAGCCAAAAACTGTAGAGAAACCAGAATTTGCTCTTCATCTCTCAACTCTGCCCCTCTCTCAATAGTTGTTTAATTCTCTCTCTCGCTCCATGCTGCCCCTTCCCCACTCCATCCTGGTAGAATAACTTATTGGTTCTATTTCTAGAGGACATGTCAGAAAATTTCTACTGCCAACAGTTTATGAGTTTGCAACATTTCCATTTAAAAGCTCAAAGTTTCGCTGCATCATCACTTCCCAGTTCTAACTCTAAAATCCTGAGAATGGACTCAGATTAGCTCAGCATGGCTCAAGAGTCAACCTCTGGCTTCATCTCTACAGATGAGGTGGGGTGACTTTGTAAAAACAGTGGTTGCTTCCACTGTAACCATTCAAAAGGAGGGAGAAAGAAAAGCCAGTTCCCACAGACATGGGCGTGCTGGGAAAGCAAAACCTTGCAGAGGGTTGTACGAAGAAAAAATTTGGTGATCTTTGCCTGCCATTTGCATCGACATCCTTACGGTTAACTTTCATTATAACGTAAAACACACAAACACACACACACGCACGCACAAAACACAGGAATTGAAGACTTGGTTGGGAGACACTACTTGTATCTCAATATGAACAACTGCTGTATTTCAGGGAGGAAATAATGAAGGAAATTTAACACTTGGGAAGCAGCTGCATGACCCAGTTCATTCTTTTCTATACTTTAAAACTATTTTTTCCTTATGAGATGAGATGTGAGAAGATTATTTGATTATTCCCTTTATGTTGAACCTGTGATAAATTTAAGATGGGAGTAAGGCTGGTAATACTTGGGGCACTTGGGCATAATATTGATTAATCTCTTTAGAATATGGTAATAAAGGCAGGCAGTTATCTTACAGTGGGGATACAGTGGGGATACAGTGGGGACATTGACTGAACATGGGTCTCTTGCATTGCAAGTAGATTCTTTACCTTTTGAGCCACAGTATTATAAAAGTTACAGGTGTAAACTATCAGTTCAGTTCAGTTCAGTCGCTCAGTCGTGTCCGACTCTTTGCGACCCCATGAATCGCAGCACTCCAGGCCTCCCTGTCCATTACCAACTCCCGGTGTTTACTCAAACTCATGCCCATCGAGTCGGTGATGCCATCCAGCCATCTCATCCTCTGTCGTCCCCTTCTCCTCCTGCCCCCAATCCCTCCAAGCATCAGGGTCTTTTCCAATGAGTCAACTCTTCGCATGAGGTGGCCAAAGTATTGGAGATTCAGCTTCACCATCAGTCCTTCCAATGAATACCCAGGACTGACCTCCTTTAGGATGGACTGGTTGGATCTCCTTGCAGTCCAAGGGACTCTCAAGAGTCTTCTCCAGCACCACAGTTCAAAAACATCAATTTTTTTGGATGGCATCATCGACTCGATGGACATGTGTTTGGGTGGACTCCAGGAGCTGGTGATGGACAGGGAGGCCTGGCATGCTGCGGTTCATGGGGTCACAAAGAGTCGGACACGACTGAGCAACTGAAGTGAACTGAACTGTGACATCATAATTTATTTCCAAAATAAAATTAAATATACACACACACACACACACACAAAAAAAAAAAACATCAATTTTTTGGTGCTCAGCTTTCTTCGCAGTCCAACTCTCACATCCATACATGACCACTAGAAAAACCATAGCCTTGACCAGATGGACCTTTGTTGGCAAAGCAATGTTTCTGCTTTTGAATATGCTGTCTAGGTTGGTCATAACTTTCCTTCCAAGGAGTAAGCATCTTTTAATTTCATGGCTGCAGTCACCATCTGCAATGATTGCAGAGCCCAAAAACATAAAATCTGACACTGTTTCCACTGTCTCCCCATCTATTTCCCATGAGGTGATGAGACCAGATGCCATGATCTTAGTTTTCTGAATGTTAAGCTTTAAGCCAACTTTTTCACTCTCCTCTTTCATTTTCATCAAGAGGCTCTTTAGTTCTTCTTCACTTTCTGCCATAAGGGTGGTGTCATCTGCATATCTGAGGTTATTGATATTTCTCCCAGCAATCTTGATTCCAGCTTGTGCTTCCTCCAGCCCAGCGTTTCTCATGATGTGCTCTGCATATAAGTTAAATAAGCAGGGTGACAGTATACAGCCTTGACGTACTCCTTTTCCTATTTGGAACCAGTCTGTTGTTCCATGTCCATTTCTAACTGTTGCTTCCTGATCTGCATACAGGTTTCTCAAGAGGCAGGTCAGGTGGCCTGGTATTCCCATCTCTTTCAGAATTTTCCACAGTTCATTGTGATCCACACAGTTGAAGGCTTTGGCATAGTCAATAAAGCAGAAATAGATGTTTTTCTGGAACTCTCTTGCATTTTAAAGGTTATGCTTCAATTACAGTTATTATAATATATTGGCTATATTCCCTGTGTTGCACAATGTATCTTTATAGTTTATTTTCATCCCCTACCCTTATTTTGCCCCTTTCCCTCCTCTCTCCCCTCTGGTAACCACTCATTTGTTCTATTATCTATGAATATGTTTCTTTTTTTGATATATTCACTAGGTTGTATCTTTTTAGATCCTATAGACTTTTTAAAATGTTGATTTACTTATAATCCTCGTAAAACTCCTGCAGGCAGCACTTGAAACATGTAAACAATGGCTGCCACTATGAAAAATGGATGCCACAGGCACTTACCTATGCCCCAATGATCTTCAGACTACAATTGCACATTTGAAACATTAACACAGATATTTTAGGAGTACCTTTTTCTAAAAAATGCTTTAGTTTGTGTTATAGATCTAAAGGAATATAAAGCAAAGGTAAGAAACCTATGGCCCACATATCCACCTTTTTGAAAAATAACAGAAGACAATGCTTTGTTATTCAAAGGATTTTATATTCAATGACTTTATACTCTAATCCTTAAATCACCTATTACATGGCAAGCTCCAGGTAATAATAGGGACTACAAAAAGGATAAGATATCTCTGCTTTTGAAGCACTGAAAATTTCTTGTACTTTATATTTACTAAAAACCTGACAGCTTAACTAGCAGAGTCATTTTAGTTCATGGGAGCTGTAGCTACAAAGAAATACATAGAGAATTCCCCTCTAGTGAGGACCTGTTTGTAGGATGCCCATAGTGGTGGTGGTTTAGTCACTAAGTCATGTCCAACTCTTTGCAACATCATGGACTATAGCCTGCCAGATTCCTCTGTCCATGGGATTCTCCAGGCAAGAATACTGGAGTGGGTTGCCATTTCCTTCTCCAGAGGAATCTTCCCAACCCAGGCATCAAACCCAGGTCTCCCACATTGCAGGTGGGTTCTTTACTTTCTAAGCCACCAGGGAAGCCCTTATAAGGCTATTAGTATGTTTAATTCTTCATGAAGTTACAATGATATATATTATATTGCCAGAAATTGATTTTGTGATAAAACAAACACTTGATTTACTAGGAAACTGAGTGACTAACACGCCTGTGTGAGCGCATGTGCGCGCACACACACACACACACAATAGCCTTATATTGAGGAGTTTGGGATCATACGGGAATTTTTCACTGAAACAACATAGCAGAAACTTGCTCTGTTTCCAAAAAGCCAAATGGCACTGTGCTGTGCTGTGCCCCTCAGTCATGTCTGACTCTTAGCGACCCCATGGACTGTAGCCCGCCAGTCTCCTCTATCCATTGGGATTCTCCAGGCAAGAATACTGGAGTGGATTGCCTTGCCCTTCTCCAGGGGATCTTCCCAAGCCAGGGATCGAACCCAGGTCTGCCTCATTGCAGGAGGATTCTTTACCATCTGAGCCACCAGGGTAGCCTGCCAAATGGTACATCAAGGTCAAATAAGACTGTTTTCATCAAAGAAATGTATCCCACATTTAGAACATCACAAGTAACTACCAAGAGAATGTCTTTAAAACCATGATATGTGAGATGTGGATGGGATCTTACAAATCATTTTACAGCTTAAGAGTAATAAGTCAACAGAGGTGAGGTCAGAGGCAGTTCCCTGGTATTTGGAGAAAGATGAGAGGCAAAAGAGCCCTTGGCCCATGCCTTAGATTCAAGAATTCAAATTTAGACCTGATATCATTAACAAATGCATTTATATATTCACTCAAAGAGCTATTGATAGAATTGGAAAAAATTCATATTCTTTATATTGTGTTAAATTGCAAGTCTATACCAACCAGCTGGTACAATGAACTGATATTTTAAAAAGTTAATCTCATCATTATTCTTTTGAATAATAAAAGATATGTCATCTTATGGTAGAGGTAAGTTACATAGGAATATTATGAATATCAATTTGCAACCCTGACTTGGCAGGTCATTTTTTATGTTCTAAAAAATAAAAGAAGACATGGTCTTGAGATATCTAAGTGTTTAGAAGCCACAGAGAAAGTAGTGGGCTAAGGTGGCATGGTCATTAAGGAATGAGACTGGAACTAAAACCTGAGATCCAGATCCAATCTAGTATATGGTCCCTGTATTTATGTATATTGGTTTTAGGACCTTAATGAGATCATATTCTGGTTGAAATAAGATATGATAATATCCATACCTATTCATCTCTCAACTACTGCACATAGCAAGTATATATCAAATGTATGCTTTCTTCATTCACATTGTACCTGACTTCCCCAATAATCTGGAATGAGGACAGATACAGAGACACTGAATTGTCCAACGTAAATTATCCAAGCAACAGATATTTGACCCACTGTTGCAACATTGCTTGTTTGTTTTGCTGCATCATGCAGCATGCAGGATCTTAGTTCCCAGATCAGGGATTGAAACCATGCCCCCTGCATTGGGAGTGCAGAGTCTTAACCACTGGACCGCCAGAGAAGTTCCACTGTTGCAATTTTGAAAAATGAGAAATACAAGAACACATTTAGGTTTGTGCTACATATTACCCAAGTGGGAAGCTATTGTTATGAGTTTAATTCAGGTCAATTTAAGCCTCAAACTCTGCTTTAAATGCTGTTCTTGCCGAGTGAGCTAAGTATCAAAACTGAAACAAGAAAAACTCCTACACTTTGATTGTAATCATGAACAGCAAGTCTGAGAACTTTTTTGTGTTCATTTGGTTAATTGTTTTAATTTTTCCTATAATATTGATGTTACAGACCTGGCCTTACTATAAAAGATAGAAAAAGGAAAAATATCCAGAGTGTTCATACATAAAAAATACATTCCATTAGGAAAAATGGTGAAAATGTATAGAAGAGGGAGCTTGACAAAACAATCATGAAATATTTCAACTTCACTATTGTGAAGTTGATAAATACAAATTAAAATGTGTATAAATTTTATATAATATACAATATTTTATACAATAAATAATATTGTATAATATTATATAAAATTCAAAATTTTATACAATATACAATAAAATACAAATTAAAATTAGATAATATTTCAATCATATTATTTGTTCAATCATGTGTAGAACTGGCAGGGGGCTTCCCTCATAGCTCAGTTGGTAAAGAATCCACCTGCAATGCAGGAGACCCCAGTTTGATTACTGGGTTGGGAAAATCCACTGGAGAAGGGATAGGCTACCCACTCCAGTATTCTTGGGCTTCCCTTGTGGCTCAGCTGGTAAAGAACCAGACTGCAAAGCGGGAGACCTGGGTTCGATCCCTGGGTTGGGACGATCCCCTGTAGAAGGGAAAGGCTACCCACTCCAGTATTCTGGAGAATTCCATAGACTGTATAGTCCATGGGGTTGCAAAGAGACAGACACGAATTGGCAAGGGTATGGAGAAACAGAAACTCTTAGACAGTATTACTGTATATACAAATCAGAACAACTATTTGGAAGAACAATTTGGAAATATATAAGTCAAGCATATGCAAGGCTTATTGCTTCATGCTTCTACTTCTAGTTATAGGCCCTATGTAAACACTTATTCTTGAGCAGAAAGATGCAGATACATGAATGTTCATTATAGTATTATTCATTATTGCCATAACAATAAGAAAATCTAAATTACCAACCACAATAGACTAATTAATAAAAATGAGTAATATTTATTTATTGGGCTCTTATGGAACAGTTAAAATGTATAAACTTGAGCTACAGGTATCAAGCTTGATAAATATATAGACATAATGATAAACAATGGAATGGAACTGCAATGGAATATTACATAGCCATAAAAAGAATGCAATTCTGCCATTTGCAGCAATGTGGTTGGACCTAGAGAATATTATGCTTAGTGATATATCAGAGATAGAAAGCTAAATACTGTATGATATCACTTATGTGGAATCTAAAAAATAAAACAAATTAATATATATGCAAAACAGAAACAGACTTAGATATAGAAAACAAACATGAGGTTACCAAAAGGAAGAGGTAAGGAAAGAGGGACAATGTAAGGATATGGGATTAATAGGTACACTACTATGTATAAAATAGATAAGCAATAGAGATATTATTTATAGCATAGAGAATTACAGCCATTATCTTATAATAAACTATAATGCTTTTCAAAAACACTGAATCAGTATGTTGTACACATAAAACTAATAAATTAATGTAAATTGACTATACTTCACTTAAAAAAAACCCAACATAATGATAAATCAAGAAAAGCCTAATTTCAGAAGAGTAGGGGAGCATAATATCTTTATATAAACTTTAATATTCAAAATTATGCTCTATATTTTTATGGAGACATCTATAGGAAGTGAAAATCGTTAAACATGGATGAAAACAAACAAGTTTAAAATAGCAGTTACTTCTGTGGTGAAAGTAGGAAAAGGGAAAAGAAGACTATATGGAGAACTTGGAATTTATCTAATGTTTTATTTTCCTTTTATTTAAAGCAAATACGGCAAAATGTTAATATCTTATGAAGCTGAATGAATGGTGGATACATAAACGTAAATAGTATATCAATGTTTTTCAAACTGTCAGATAATACCCAAAATGTGGGTCTGAAATCACTTTGCAAGACTGCAACTTATCTTTTTAAAAAAAATAGAATAAAGTAAAAACAATAAGAAAAAGAAAATATTAGCACCAATTACAGTATATCTAAGCAGTGATTTATGGATAGCTTGCTTCAGTTACTTGTATATGTATGTATGTAAGTAAATGTGATATAAAGTAGTTTTTTTTTACTATGAATTTTGGGTAAAAATGTTTTAAAGTTACTACATTATTATTTTGTATCACTTCTATCTGTTTGAATCATTTCATATTTAAATTTAAAAAAATATTATTAATCGAAAATAGAGTATCAGTAGATTTTTAAAGACAATGTTAACTTTTAAATCACAGAAAGAATTGAGTCTGTTTAATCACTTCCAATGTTAAATATATCTTTAAAAATATTTATATCTCAAAAAGATAGATGAATCAGTGAACATGAAATTTGAATTCAGAGTCTCTGAGTTACAAATTAATGCTTAGTTCTCTGAGTTCAATTGCTCTTTATAAATCAAAGTTTTTCTAAATCTTAAATTCCACTCAGACATATTTATTTTGCTGTATTTGAATTAAAGCTTAATATATACCATTTTTAAGTTAGTCATCATTTAGGTTTCTTGGATTTTTAACTCTAGAAGTGTAATGAGAAATCCTAACATGATGAGTATACATCAGAAACTAGATTAAGAGAATAAATGAGAAAGAAGACCAATGATTTTTGACTTTTACATTTATAGATATATTTTCCTTATTTTTCTCTACTAGGACAGGGTTTCAAAGCTTCCACAATAGTGAATATGCTTAGCCTCTGATGAATACAGATTATTTAACACATTTATGTATCAGTTACAACAGATATTATATTAAGTTCTAATAAATTGAATGGAAGGTGGTGAGAGAACAAACCTATATAAAATAGTTCCAAACTGAAGCCCTTATCCTGTGGAAATCTTTTGGAAAATAGACTTAGGATTTCAAAACTGCGTTTACATCTCTTTACTGCAGAAGGTATTAACAATAAGCCAGCTCATACACATTTCCATTAAAAAATTTCTTAGCAACATTGGTACTAGTTGTAAATTATTAAAATTGGAAGATACTGAATGAAATCAAGAAAACTACTGATATCTTGGCATTAATTTGCATATCCTTGACTTCTAAGGTTATCTGTCTATTCTAATAAGCTATATAATGCACAGAAACACAATTTTAAAATGCTTTTGTAGTAACAAAATGCATTCATTGCTAAATTTATGCTTTTGGCACTCAAAAAAGATGCAGATGGGCCATAATTCATAGGGTTTATATATCATCCAAATTTGTTTATTGTTTGCTTTATTTATGTCTGCTGCTTTCAAAAAGGATTTTGAGGTAGATTGTAATAAAAGGTCCATGCAATAGGCTTGTTAACAGGAAGATAAATCATCAAAAGCATCACAGTAAGGAATGGAAGAGACAGCTATTTGGGGGTGGGGTGAGAAACATATAATTATACAATAAATATTAGTTAAGAATAGTTACTTTAAGTACCTATTCAATTTAGTCTGTACTTCCTGGAAGCCATACAAATGTTTAAAAATCAGTATGAATAATCTATGGGGCTTCCCAGGAGGTGCTTGTGGTAAAGAATCTGCCTGCCAATGCAGGAGACGTAAGAGGCACAGGTTCAATCCCTGGCTCATGGAGGAGGGCATGGCAACCCACTCCAGAATTTTTGCCTGGAGAATCCCATGGACAGAGGAGCCTGGCAGGCTACAGTCCATAGGATCACATAGAGTCGGACACAACTGAAGCAAGTTAGCAAGCATGCAGCTGTGTATTAGTTCAAGATAGACAAATTTGAGTTCTAAATCTAAGGGACACAACTTTTTAAAAAATCATGAATTTTTCATTACAGAACACTCAACAACATAACGGATGCCATTTTGAATATTCAATAAGGTTTTCACTGAAACATTCTTCCTGTGACCATGTTGCATGCCAAATAGGGATAAAAAGCTAAAATAGTGATAAAAAGCTGTTTGTGTTTAGCTCAACAGACTGTATACTCCAAATCTACAATGATTCCATCCATAATAATTTATAATTTGCCAGCTAAAGATACTTGAAGAAAAAAGATTGTTGAAACAACCTTTCTAGACCAAAGGGGCTGCGTTATTTGAGAAGATGGATAGTTCAGCTGAGAATAATATCTCAATTACCTGCTGTGGTAAACTGAATATTGGCCCCCAAAGACAGCTAGGTCCTCATCACTGTAACTTGTGAATGTCACTTTATATGGCAAAAGGAACTCTGCAGATACAATGAAATTAAGGGTTGTGAGATGGGGTGATTATTCTGAATTATCCAGGTGGGTTCCATGAGTTTAATCACAAATCTCCTTTGGAAAAGGAGGCAGAGAAATTGGACTACAGAGACAGAAATCGATGAATGACTGATGCAAAATGCTACAGTGCTGGTTTTGAAGATGGAAGAAGGAATGAAGGAATGTGAGAAATGGAGCTCTAGAAGCTTGACAAGGCAAGGAAACTGATTCTCCCCTAGAGCCTCCAGAGGAAGTGTAGCCTATGACACCCTGACTTTGGTCTGGTAGAACTGATTCTGGACGTCTGACTTTCAGAATTTAAAGAGAATAGATGTATAGTGTGCTATGCCACCAAGTTTGTGCTAAGTTGTTACAGCAACCACAAGAAACGAGTCTACCTAAGATAACATGAAAAATACTTATCTTCATTGTAAGTAAAATATTTTAAAGTATCATATACCATAGGATACTTGCCCAGTGTTATGATCTGAATGTCTGTGCACCCCATACACCTAAGTCCATATGTTGACATCCTAGTGCCCAATATGATGGAATCATGAGATGGGATATTTGGGTTCCACCCTCATGAATAAACCCAAATATGCCATCTCCTAATGAACCCAAATATCCCATCTCCTAATAACATCATATTGGACAGTAGGATTTCAACATATGAACTTGTGTGTGTGTGTGTGTGTGTGTGTGTGTGTGTGTGTGGCACCCTCATGAATGAAGAGGCCCCTGGTGGCTCAGGTGATAAAGAATCTGCCTGCATTGCAGGAGACCCAGGTTCAATCCTTGGGTCAGGAAGATCCCCTGAAGAAGGAAATGGCAATCCACTCCAGTATTCTTGCCTGGAGAATCCCATGGACAGAGGAGCCTGGCGGGCTATAGTCTATGGGATCGTAAAGAGTTGGACATGACTGAGCGACTGACACCTTCACTCATGAATGAGATGAGTGCCCTTATAAAGAGACCCTAGAGAACTCCCTCAGAGAAGGTAATGGCAACCCACTCCAGTGTTCTTGCCTGGAGAATCCCAGGGAGGGGGGAGCCTGGTGGGCTGCCGTCTATGGGGTCTCACAGAGTCAGACACGACTGAAGTGACTTAGCAGCAGAGAACTCTCTTGTTCTTTCCACCACATTCGGACATAGCAAGAGGTCTGCAATGAGGAAGAGGGCCCTCACCCAATGACATGGGACCCTGAACTAGGACTTCTGGCCTCCAAAACTCTGAGAAATAAATTTCTATTATTTATAATCTATCTAGTCTGTGGTATTTTACATCCAGAATGCAAGGAAATCAATTGCTGATTGCTTGAGGTTGGGGTTGAAAACTTACAGGCTGATCAGCATTTTTAACCTAATATTAAAATCCTAAGAGAATAATTTCAGGGTTAGTTATACATTTTTCTGGCTTTTCTTATTATAGTTTAGATAATATTTGCCATATTCACTTATTGTATTTTTGGTTACATTTTCAGTATTCTCTCTGGAAAATGAAGTAAAAGGCCTACTCGAGAATATAAGACCCAGTGGGAAAATAGGGCCTCTTCGTCCTCTCTGGGCTGAAGGGTTGGATCTTATTTGTAATTTACATAATCCGTGATTTGCAGAACAGCTGAGCCCCCAAGAGGCAATACCATTCTTATTTGAAAGCTGATTTCCTTTGGTAAAGCTTCAACATTGGATGTGATAAAACAGGCAAGAAACAACCGTTCTTCAGCTGCAAAGATTATATGAGTGGGGACCCAGGCTGTGAAACAGAGTACCTGGCGTATTCTTCCTTGAACTACTGACACAAACAACTTTAGGCACTCTTTAGGAGCCAGGGAATAAACATAGAGCATCCTTGCCTGTTTTTCAAGAGCATGAAGCAGGGTTGCCCAATGCACACATGTGAGCTTTGCGTGTGTGCTGAGTCACTTAGTAGTATCTGACTCTTTGCTACCCCATGGACTGTAGCCCACCGGGCTCTTCTCTCCACGGGATTTCCCAGGCAAGAATACTAGAGTGGCTTGACATTTCCTCCTCCAGGGGATCTTCTCGATCCAGGGATGGAACCCACATGTCATTCTTTACCAGTGAGCTACCTGGGAAGCTCATGACCTTTAGTTAGAGTTAAAAAAAAAAAAAAAAAAAAAGATGGAGCCAACAGGATGAACCCAGAAAGTCTGATGTAATCAAGATTCTTTTTCTTTTTTGTCTCACCACATGGCGTGTGGGATCTTCGTTCTCTGACCAGAGGCTGAACCCAGGCCCCCTGCAGTGGAACTGTGGAGTCTTAACCACTGGACCACCAGGGAAGTCCCTGCTGTATCAAACTTCTTCTGAAAGTTTCTTTGATGGCTGGATTTGAAATGCAGAAATTCAAGGTGTCTAGTTGAGTTTCCTAGCTGGATGTTAGCTGCTGGATAACTCATGATAACTATCAGCTCCTGATCTAAATGAACTGCACCACTGACTGCTGGAGATTGCCATCATTAGGAACCTTGCTTCCTCTATGTTCTCAGGGGGCTCTGCATCTAGCCCTGCACATTTTTCCTGTTGCACTGAAGTTATTCATTTATCTGTCTCTTCCACCGCATCTTTGGCTTATTTCTTTTTGTATCTCCATCACCAGCATAGTGCCTAGTATTTAGAATAAGCTGAATAAATGTTTGCTCTATGACTGAATGAAAGGAAACTCTGAATGAGTCTTCTGACAAAACCATTCTCCAGGATCTTTAAATTCTAGGAATCTTAAGACTGATGGGTAATTTGACAATGCAGAGATCAGGCTGTTGTCACTTGAACCTGCTTATCCATCTTGGCATCACTTAAAGTAATAATCAGACACTAGGAAGTCACTGCTACATGCTCCTATAAACCCAACTCCAGTTCACCCGCTTCACTGGGATTGCTTGGATTGGAAGCTCTATGAGGATAGATGCTTGATTTTTACTCATTTTGATATTAGGAGAATATAGAATAGTGTCTAACATCTAGATGATCCATAAATAGTTATCCAGTGAATGAGTAAGCTTAGAGGGCAGAGTTGAGAAGGTAGAGATGGATGATAGAGAAATCAGAAAAGAAGCCTTTGTAACAGTCTGGTATAAGGGACAATACCTGATCTAGACTTTGTCACCCTCAACTGAGTTCCCCAGTATTGCGTCCAGTGGAAAACACGCCTGTCAGGGGCTCAGGAGTGGATTTTCCTGATGCATACACTCCCCTTGCCTGGATTCCCTGAAGAATCCTTCCTGGATCTTCCAGTTTTGTCCATTCACTTCTTTCCTCCAAAATAGGTCTCTGATAGGCTTTTAGTGACTCTGAATTAGCATAACATAACAGGACACATTGTACCACTAACACTGATAGCTATGATTATAAAAACAAACCAGACATTTCGAAGACTTGCCTTCTTGCCTATCTCATAGACTCTCGAAAGAACTATCTCAGAAAATTTACTTCTAACCAATCTCCATCTCAGAGCAATGATGACACTGATCACTGCCCTCATGCACAAAGATGAGCCCTCTCACCCATTCTAGTATCCACAGCGATACTTATGTAGCATCCCTGTCTCCTGTTTCTACTGAAACTGTTTGATTGTGTGATCTCTAGCATTTAATGATCTCCGAAAACCCCAATGAGCCTTAATCCTTTGGAAAAAAAAGAAGTGTGGATTTGTGCTCAGTCATGTCTGACTCTTTGCAACCCCTATGGACTGTAGCACACCAGGCTCCTCTGTCCATAGGGATTCTCCAGACAAGAATAATGGAATGGGTTGCCATGCCCTTTTCCAGGGGATCTTCCCAACTCAGGGATTGAACCCAGGTCTCCTGCATTGGCAGGCAGATTCTTTACCTGCTGAGGAATTGGGGAAGCCCCTCACTCATTGGAGGGCCCCATAATACCCATTCATTTAAGGCATATCACTCACTGCCCACAATCTAGCAGAGACAGGATGCTGGCAGAATACATATTTACAGATAGGATCCTATCTCTTCCACCAACTATACTTCAAGAACGCTTCTAGAACCTCCCTCTCCACACTTCCATCCCTGAGTAGTACTTTCACTATGAAAAACAAAAGTAGATACATGCTATTTTTATATGATTAAAATGCTATAGTACATAACATTTTGCATATGTAATATTGGGTTGGTCAAAATGTTTGTTTGTTTGTTTCTGTAAGATGGTATGGCCAAACCTTTTGGCCAACCAATTATTTATACTTAAGTGAGTGAGTGAGTGAAAGTCATGTCCAACTCTTTGCGACCCATGGACTGGAGCCCACCAGGCTCCTCTGTCCATGGAATTCTCCAGGCAAGAATACTGGAATGGGTTGCCACTCCCTTCTCCAGGGGTTCTTCTTGACCCAGGGGTTGAACCTGGGTCTCCTGCATTGCAGACAAATTCTTTACAATCTGAGTGACCAGGGAAGCCCAATATTTATACTTACTCTTTTGTTTTTCTTCAACTTCATTTAGATTGAAAGACTTTGTTGTTTCTAAGATTTATAAAGAGTACATGTTTTTGGTGGAAATGGTGCTCTGTTAAATCACAGAGTAAGACGTTAGAAAAGTCACAACATATTTTTTTTTTCTTCTGGCAGGAGAGTTAGATTTACAACCACAATGCTTTTCCTATTTTCTCCCATGTGGTGATACATTTAGAAGATTTGTATAATATGTACTTTTTGTAAACACACCTATATTTTCGCCATTCACTAACAAAATGAGCCACACCATAAAATCCTACACTTTAGATGTTTGGAGGTGGTGATTAACTCTGCAGATCACTTTTCTGTGTATGTGTCCATCAGTGTGTGCATATTTCAACAAGTATTTTGGAATTCTGAGAACTCTAAAAATGGTATTATTATGCAGAATATTCTTGAGAGAAGACTTCTTTTGCTTCCTAAAAAAACAAAAACAAAAAAACTTCTATCAACCTCAATAGAAGTTTTTTTTTTTTTTTTTTTTTTTAAGGGTTTCCCTGGTAGTTCAGTGGTTAAGAGTTCATTTGCCAATGCAGGGGACATGGGTTCGATCACTGGTCCAGGAAGATCCCACATGCTGTGGGGCAACTAAGTGCAGAAGCCTAGAGGCTGTGCTCTGCAACAAGAGAAGCCACTGGAAGGAGAAGCCTGCACCCCACAAGTGGAGAGTAGCCCCCACTCACCTCAACTAGAGAAAGCCCACATGCAGCAATGAAGACACAGCACAACCAAATAATAATAACAATAAATGATTTAAAAAGCTTCTATCAACAAATAATAGACATAATATATTCTGTTTTTTTAAGCTATATATAGATATTATTCTTTGCTCAGAAGAATACCAACTATTTGTTTAAGCAGCTTTTGAAGGAATGAACACACTATTTTTGCTCCTTTCCTAGTTGTTCAGACTAATACTAACTTCATGTGTAATTAAAAGGAGAAGGTGAGTCTATTTTGTGTTTTCCTTCTTTTTACTGATGAAAGAAAATGTGCATCAATGTCTCTCTTTAACTTGGTCAGTTAGGAAGTATTTCCTATTCAGAATCCGAAAAAAAAAAATTAAGGGTGTCAGAGTTTCCAGAATTTTTTTCCAGTACTTTAAGCTCTAAATCCTATAAAATAGAAACTAGAATAGTCACTTTGTAAATAGTCAAAACTGCTTTCCAAAATCTCGAAATCTCTCATCATTATTTTCACTTCATCAAACCACAGAAGCACCAAAGGGAGCTGTCACAATAAAGACTTGTGCACACCAGAGTCTCCGCTGGGACACGGATATTACCATGAGAGTCTGGCAGTTTGCCTAAAAATCAGAAGTTTGAGCAAATAAGGCAAGTAGACCACGGGCAGCGTGTGTGCATTTGTCAGCTGCTGTAATTATTCCAGGTGAGTTCCATCTCTCAGAAGATCCCTGGCCCTAGTTTTGAGTATAAAAAACGACAGATAAGTGTTTGATAACCTAGTAACACAGTATTTTAAAAATCGATCTCTCCTGTCACATGCTATCATGTCCAAAGTTTCACTGAACTAATAAGCCCATTCACCCCTTTTAGTTTTATCATTCATAGCAAACTATTTTGTGGTTGCTGTTACATTTATGACTTTTCTTTGCCTTCCTAGGCAGATAGTTCATGGTAAGAGTCTTTCTGTCTTTTTGTTTTCTGCTACAAACAAGGACACTATTTGATGAGGGAAGAGGGGAAGGACAAACCAGGGGTTATGGGATTAACAGACACAGACTATTATGTATAAAATAGATAAGCAACAAGGATATGTTGTATAGCATAGGGGATTATAGCCATTATCTTGTAATAACTTATAATGGAGTATACCCTGCAAAAATACTGAATCACCATGCTTTACACTTAAAACTAATATAATATTGTAAACAAACTGTGTGTGTCTGCTTAGTCATTCAGTCGTGTCCAACTCTTTGTGACCCCATGGACTGTAGCCTGCCAGGTTCCTCTGTCCATGGGATTCTTCAGGTAAGAATACTGGGGTGGATTGTCATTTCCTTCTCTGAGGGATCTTCCTGACCCAGAGACTGAATCTGCATCTCATGTGTCTCCAGCATCTTCTTCCTTGGCAGGCAGATTCTTTACCACCACGCCAAAACAAACTTTATTTCAATAAAATAGGTAGGTAGGTAGGTAAGTAGATAGACAGACAGACAGACAGAAATGTTGAGGAAGAGCAAGTATGTGGATTCAAATATTTTAGCCTAATCTATCCAAAAGGGTAGTCATTAGCTACATGCCACTACTGAGCACTTGAAATATGGCTGGGTTTTGAAGACTCAGTACAAAAAAAAAAGCTGTAAAATTGCTCAATAACTTTTTATGATGATTACATATAATGACAAAATTTTGGAAATGGTTGGTTAGATATTTCAGAAACGTTTGGTTAGACAAATTTTATTATTAACATTAATTTTACCTGTTTCTTTTTACTTTTATTTTAACAAAACTATTATCATATTTAAAATCACATATTGTGGTTGATGTTACAATTCCATTCCATGGTGCTGGTTTAGAAGGTCTGCCTCAGAAGGAATGGGTAAAAGATATTTTAAGGCAGTTAGCTAGAGGTTTAAAATAGTCAAATTAACAGAGGTATATGTTGAATTTAAAAGCCAATAAATAATGGTACACATTCCCTGAGGGCAGGAGCCTGGTATGTCATGCGTGCATGCTCAGTCTCTAAGTCATGTCTGACTCTTGAGACCCCACAGACTGTAGCCCGCCAGGCTCCTCTGTCCATGGGATTCTCCAGCCAAGAATGCTGGAGTGGGTTGCCATTTCCTTCTCCAGGGGATTGATCTTCCCAATCCAGAGATGGAACCTGTGTCTTCTGCGTCTCCTGCATTGGCAAACAGATTCTTTACCGCTGAGCCACCTGCATAGTCTCAGCACCTGGCATAGTTTCTGGTGCATATTAAGTACTCAGTAAGTAAATGCATGAATAACGAATCAAATTAGAATTCTAAAATAAGTAGAAAGTGCTATTTTGTCATCGAAACATTAAAAAAAAAACCTGTATTAAGATCCTTACATAATTTTAAATCAAAAAGAAATTCTTCAGTAATAATTAAGAGTCTGAACTACCAGGCAAGTCCCTAATTAAGGGTCACTATTGGTCAAATGAACAATCAACTTAGGAACAAGTTTCAGAAACTTATTAGAGACTTCCTTTTGTTTAACATATATCACAGAACGGAAATGAGTGGAGGAGTGACGGTCTGGGATCTGTTGGTACCATTTTAGTCAAATTTGCTACCGTACAACATAGAAACAGAACTAAGTATTGTGCCCTTTGACTGTAGGTTTTTTTTTTCCCCAAAAAGGTGCTAAATCTAGCATTAATAGATGGGCTTCAGGAACATATGAATCCTCCAAAACTGTGGAAAAATCGTATCTGTGCAAATGTATGTTTTGGGGGAGAGAATACTATGGTTGTATCAGTATCTCAAAATAGGGCCAGTGACTTAATATAACATATTACTGAGCCACTGCTCTATTGCAACATTGAATAGGATCAGGGTGAAAAGTAAGATAACAGCATGCTGCTTGGGTTTCAACATTAGGAAAAGTTATCCTCTGGTTGAAAAGCATTCAATCCTTTTCTGTTTTTCACACCTTACTGAAGAGATCTGACTTTCTAGAGCTTTCCTTAGAGATTTCAGATAGCCCAACCAGCATTTTAAAACATGGTAAAATAATCTAAAAAGTCAAAAATAATTGAACAGTTATAAAGATGTTTGAAAATGCCAATCTATGCACTGTTTACTGGAAATATAGTATTTTTGGAATCAGTTTTGGCCATGATGAAAAATTTACTTATTTTTTAGTTTATTGATTTTAATTGGAGGCTAATTACTTTACAACGTTCCAAACATAAATTGTTCCTCTGCCCATACCTCCAATCATCCTAACCAATCAATATCTCTTTTCTTACTGCCAGTAAGCTTCCTTGCTTAGACTCTATCATGGTTGACTCTGAATATATTAAATTCAGATAAATCATAGGATTTGATTCGAAGGAGGAATGAGATGCTTGCCCCGTCTTTGCTTCCCTCTTCTTTGATAACAGCTTGCCAAGTCTGTTTTGGAAAATGACTTCTCACTCACTAGAGAGTCTTAATGTGAAGCCAATCAGGTTCACTTCAGACCCACCCCCAACACATATTTTGAGGAGAATGTGTGCTCAAGCTTGGGCAATCAGACTCCTCAAATTGAACTGTTATAAACAGAATGTAATTAAAAAATGAGAAATGGTGGGATTTCATTCATCCTGATGGTCAGACCCTGAGGAGCCTAGGAGGTTCTTAGTGACTGGATGCCCAGAGCCATTCTGTCTTTGAATCTTTCTGTAATCAGATTCTTATGCTTCTTCTTTAATTTCCAATAAATTCAGTGGTAGACTGTGACTCTTTATGAAGTGGATACATAACCTGAGACTAGTCATTTACTTATTCCTCAAAAGTAAAAAAGATAAGAATTGAATATCTATTCTCCATCAACTATTGAGGGCTCAAAATATTGATCTACCTAGGAAGATTTTATGATCTTATTTGAGACGTGAAATATTGAGAAATAGCAAGTTGATTTACAGTGAAGGCCAACTGGCTCAAGAGGTTCAAGAGGTACACCAATGACCAAGAGGATTATTGAGGTCTGGGGTAGTTCACAAAGATATAAGATGCACCGAAACTCACAAAAAGGGATAGACTTTGAGAAAACTGATCTGAGCAAAGAAAAAGTTCAGGTGGGGAACAGCTTGACCAATTACATAGAGGAAACTTATCCAATTGGCCACCGGGGAGAGTTTGTATATGAGAGAGATAGGAATACAGCTGAACAGTTAAAAGACACTCAAAGCCATGCTAAGATGTTTGGGATGTACTGTGCAGTCAATAGAGAATCTGCATAGTTACTTTAATGTGTAAAATAGCTTGACTCAGGGCAAGACTGGATGCAGGATGGGCAAGTATGAGGTTTTCATAATATTTCACATTCCAGGTATAAAGGAAATGGAGCAGGATGGTGGTGATAAAAATGAAAATGGACTACTTGATGGGAGAAATCACACAAAGAGGGACTCCATAGATTTGATAAAGACTGAACTGATATGGAAGGGGGAGGGTTAGACCAAAGAAACCATGATTCCAAGGTCATCAGCATAAATTATGGAAGAGCAATAACACTTTGAACTTGGCAGTCCAAAGAAGGAACTATTTTGATAATCATAATGTATATATCATTTATATTCTCTATATCCTTTTTTTTCCATTTATTTTTATTCATTGGAGGCTAATTACTTAACAATATTGTAGTGTTTTTTGCCATACATTGACATGAATCAGTTATATCCTTTTTTGATCAGTGTAAGGGAGAATTGCTGAAAGGCAGCTCACACTTCAAATACCAAGAAAGCAAACACACCATAGAGTAACAATGACTCCACTCATACTGCTGAATATTTGTCCCTTTTATTTTTAGAAGTTAATTGGAGATAACTTTCCATTCTTCCTACCTTTCTTCCTTCTCCTTCCTCCCTCCTTTCCTTTCCATTTTTAGAAGCTTCCTTTGAGGATGTCAATAGCTATTTTACCCCTAAAATTTAAGAATATTGTTATAAGTATATACTTTTGGCTAAAGCAATAGGCTTCCCTGATCTGGGTTAGTTCTGGGATCAACCCTTAAGTGGTCTGGCAGCTCCCACCTTTGCTTTCTTAGAACTCAGCTGTCATGCTATTAGGAAGTTTGGGTTATCCTGTTGAAGAGAGAGGGATTTCTCAGAGGGAAAGACACTGTGGGGAAAGTCGGGCCATCTTGGATCTTTTCACTCAGCCAAGCCTCCAGCTGAAAGCAGCCACATGACCCTAGAACCCACACTGAGTGAAGCAGGAAAACTACCCAGACAATGAACAGAATTCTCAAACATTATAGACATTCATTGTTTTAGCTACTATATCTATGAAGTAATGGAAAACTGAAAGAGAAAGGTAAGTTTGAGGTGTCTCTGAGACAGGCAGAGATTTCCGGATGTAAGGAGCTATAGAAGCTCATAGAGAAACTGGAAATACAGATTTTTGAAGCCATTAACTCAAAGATGATGAATTAAATCAAGAATATTCATGAGATTATCTATGAGGAGAATATAAAATGAGACAAGGAAGGAGTCTAGGCCAAACTCTCATAAGGGAAGACAAGTACGGCTCATATGGAATAAAACAAATGAGATGGAGAAGAAAGATGGAAAAAAAATGTGGAATCACTAAGACTCAGAGAAGGGTCCCATGAAGGAGAAACACTAACCCCTGTTATGAATGTTGCCAAGAAGTATGATGACAGGCTCCAGTTTACATACAGAATGAAAAGTGCCTCCAAGAGGTTTAATATCATTAACATTATCTGGAAAATTAATTTCCTCAAAGAAGACATATTTGATGTCATGTCATTAACCAATCCATGGCATACCCATTTCATCTTCCACCAAGTAAATGCTTATTCATATTTGACTTCAAATATAATCATTTCAAGATAGAAAATGAACAAGCAGTTACAGTTTTAACTTAATTGCCAGGGCATGAACTGGAAGGTTGCCTATATATCAGGAAGCTCACCGTGATCCCTTTGCTGGCTCCCGAACTGATCCACAGAGACTGGGAAATTGTTGCCCTGGCTTATCGGGCATTTAAGCTTCCATGATAATTAGGACTTCCATGACTTCCATGATAATTAAGAATAACTCATGCCATAAAACTTCACATTACATGGAAGCGATGATCTAGTGGAATGACAAGGGTATTCAATTTGACTACTGAAGTGGATCATATTTCACTATCTTCTTCTATCTGCTAAAATTAGTCTCATTAAAATCTGTATAATACTCAATAGTAGTCAATTTCTCAATCTATTCTTTAGTTTCAGAACAATAAAAATGAATAAAGAGATTTCAATTATAAAGGTATTTTTCAATTTCAGTAACATATTTCATGTATCAAAGATGTACTCTTTCCAAACAAAAATATTACTCCCTGTAGTTCACACTCTGCATCAATCTTTTAAATTTTAAATGCAAACAAAAACCCTAAGGGGTAATATATAATGTCAAAATGGAAGCAATTCAAGTTCTATTTGTTCATCTTTACAAACACTGTTCCACCATTGTTTAAATCAAATCTCCTGTTTAAATAAAAAAAAAATCAAGTGCCACTGGACTGGAAACAACAACATTTTTCAAAGTCAGCTCGAGTCAGTTCTAAACTATTTCAAATTTACTTTACAAATAAATGCATTGTAGCTGAGAATGTATGTTGGGGATCTAATATATAATTGCGAGGTTCAAGTTAACTGCTAAGTTGAATTAAATGTTTGTTCAAGGATAAGTAATAAAAATGTGTTACTCTGAAACATACACAAATATTAAACTCAGCAGTAGCCACATCAATTGTTTAGAAATTAGGCCAACAAAATATTTTGGGGGGAAGAAGTATTTTATCACAGACATTGTTTAGAACTGGTGCTAAATGGTGACAATAAAAAAGGAAAACAAACAAAAAAAAGGAAAACAAAGTCCTAGTCAAAGTTTGTTACTATTATCCTGCAGACACTTCACCGCCTCATTGTCAACTCATTAGGAGGATGGCTCTCTATTACTTCCCACCTCATGCTTCACTGATATAAATTGATTTAATGCTTGGATTTCATTGTTAGCCTTTCATTTTGTACCTGAAATTTCATCTTGCAACATGAGTGAAATTTAATGAGAAATTCAAAATTTTGTTGATGCATTTCTAGGCATAACTTACAATGGAAAACCATAAAAACCCTTTTGCAGTATTTTCTCTGAAATATCCTGAAAAAGATAAATTGGGGGGGATAGACTTCATGGACAATTAAGAGGAGAAAGGTATTTAGAGGTGATCATTTCTATGTCAGATGAGTTATGACATTGCATAAAATGGAATTAGATTATAATCATATATCATCCGTCCTCTAAATCCACTTTATTCACTTAGCCAACTTTTAATTATGTCTTCCACACCCTTCTCTGTGCTAGGTGTTAGGAAGTAAAAATATCTTGTCAATCAACATTCTACTTAACTTTTTCCTTCAAACAGCATTGCACATTTAATACATTTTCAGATTTTTTGATGGAAGTCTTTGTAAAACATATACTTCTCAGTCTTTATAAAAGGATAACTTAACTTTTCTCTTTATGTCTCAAAGTCATCATTATGAGCATCCATTTTGTGTTTTTGTTCAGTTGCTAAGTCATGTCCGACTCTTTGCAACCCCATGGACTGCAGCATGCCAGGCTTCCCTGTCCTTCACCATCTCCTGAGGTTTGCTCAAACTATGTCCATTTTGTGTATTATGGTCCTGTCAGCCTTCACATCTCCTACTGTCATCTGCTTGCTTTTAACAGCCTCTTACCTGATGTTAATCTTAAGGTTTCCTAGTTTGAAAGCCCTATGTGCAGGGAAACTAGACAGGCAAACCTGTTAAAAAAAATTATTGCTGAATAATAGTAACAGTGAATGAAACTCTAACATATAAAAGCCTATGATCAAAGTATAGGTAGATATATGTTAGGTTATAAATTGCAAGAAAAAGAAAACTCCAACTCAACTACTTTAAAAAAAATAAGAGGAAGTTATTGACACACATAAATATTAAGTCCAGTCTGCCATCTTCAGCCTTATTCACTTGTTGCTTGCCTTTCAGGTGATTGATGGCTACAGCATCTTCGGGCATCATGCCCTTCAGATAACATACAAAAGAGTAAAAGGGAACTTTTTCTTCCCTGTTCATGTACGTTTTTCAAGACTCAGGAATTTCTGCAGAGAAGCATTCCTACTAGAAGTCTATGCCTTTCAACTCACTGGTCAGAGTGCAACATGTACCCTTTCCAAAATGAAACAGAGGCACAGGGAATGAGTCTGCCATGATTGGCTTAGACCATGTTGGCCTGGGTGGGGAAAAGAGTCAGCTTACTCTGATAGTACCCAGCCAATCAGAAGAGGGTAGATCATGAACAAAATAAGGATTGTGTTAAGAAGGTTGAAGCTGGGGAATATAACAGGCAACCAGCAGCATCTTTAACTGGAAGCTTTGTGATCAAAAGCCAATTTCCATTTCATTCTCAGTTTGGATTTATGGTTTGGAGTGTTTAAGTTGCTAGAATATTAAAAAATGATTTACATGCTGCACATATCTCCTGCATCAGAAACTCTTAGTTATTCACCACCACCATAAGGTGAAGAGGGAGAATACAAAAGCAACAGTTTATTTCACTGGCTTCTGAAAATGAGGTACATGAGCCAATCTATCTGAGTACAAGAAGAAAATATTTTATATTGTTTTTGATACTCATTTTCTTTTTATTCATTTATTTTTTTAAAAATCAAAGCTTTACTAACATTACTTCATATAGATTGACCTTGATCATCCCTCTGTGTCAGACACTTATAAGACACACCACACCAGCTATATGGAGAGAAAAATAAGTCAAACAGGGAACGGTTTGACAATGCCCCCCTCATTCATTTCTATATCTTCAGAATATTTTGAGATATTATCGAGGTAAAGTGATTTATAGGTTTCATCATCTTAAATAGTAAAATCTTTTCATTACTCTGCAATGAAATGAAGAGTGATTATGAAACTCCCTCAGTCCACATGGAAGTTTATTGGTTATTTCATGGCAAAGTACTTAAAAGAGCTGTCAGATTTACACATAATTTTTTAAGGTTTCTTTTAATGTAAAAATGGTAGGTGTTCAGATCTTGCCACCTTGTTTTTCAGTAACCTATTTCTTAGAAGATACTTAATCAATCAATAAATGGCACAGAGTCAGTCTAGTCAAAGTTGAGGATTCACTTTAAGAATGAGAATGTAACTTAAAAAAATTACTATTTGTTGGAGAGAAAATGTTGAAAATGGCATGTTTGCAAATGGTTCCATTATTATGTAATTTGGGGCCCCAAATGATCATATATGCACATTTAAAAACTGAGAAACGGAAGTCAAACTCTAAATTATTAAAATTTCCTCTATGAAATATTTATCAATTTTGTGAAAAAAGTACAAAAATATAACAATTGACTAGATTGGAAACACAACTAGTTGCCTTCAGGGAAAATGAAAACTGACTAATTAAATTTCAATAAAAAGATCTGCATGTTGGAAAACATGCTTGAAATACCAATCGTGGTTCTTCAAGTCCAGCTAACCAAGCACTTATCAGCTGAAGATATTCATTTGGGTGTCCTGACTCCCAAAGTTCTGGGAAAAATAAAATTTCTATAAATATCTATTTCTTAAAAATCATGCTAACTGTATAGAACAGATTTCATAAACAGTTTTAGCTATTATATCTGAATTTGATTCTAACTATTGTAATAAATTATCAAAACCCATAACTATTTGTCATTCATTCACAAATGATGATTATATGATATAAATTCAGAGTAGTTTTTAAAATGAACTTATAATTACCGGGGGGGAAGGATGGGGGAGAAGAGATTGGGAGCTTGGGATGGACATGTATACACTGCTATATTTAAAATAGATAACCAACAAGGGCCTACTGTATAAAAAAACAAAACAAAACTGTCTTTGATGCTAAAATTGTATCAGATCTTCAACTGGATACATAGAAGGGACTCAATACAGAAACAAAAACGACAACAACAAAAATAGAGCAGTCTCCAAAAGTACTAAATAGCAACTCTTTTGGCTTGAAAATTCTGAAGCTCATCTATAGTAACATAACAGATAAACTTATAGCTATTTCCATAAGAACAAATTTCTGTGATTTCTCCAGGGATCCTCTAGGGAATCTTAAAGAAAGATTTAGAAAGAAAAGATTCTGTGAAAGTTTCATACTTTTTAATCCATTTTCCAGCGAGGATTCAGTTTGAGGAAGGCAGAAATCAAAAATTGCCAGATCTGATCACTTCAGATGGGATCGAGTATGCCTGAGTACGTGAATGGTTGTGATAGTGTGATATCTAAAAAACAAAAATCCTCAACGTTTTCGGAGATGAAGAAAATTTGTTGTTTCTTTCATTTTGAGAATAATCAAGGACACAAGAATGTCAGAAACACAGTGTAGAATGTCATTCTGCTGAGATACAGAATCTTCGCTATTTGGGAAAAACTAGCCTCTCAGGCAAAGAGCAAACTTTTATAACCTCTTATTAAGAGAGGACGAAGACAAAATACTGAAGGATATTACATGTGGAAGCTAACAGCTACAAGATTCCAGTGATAAAAAAGAGAGAGACTCACAAATACAGAGAACAAACTAGTGGTGACCAATGGGGAGAGGAAAGGGGGGAGGGGAAATTTAGGGGTATGGGAGTAAGAGGTACAAACTATTATGTATAAAATAAGCTACAAGGATATATTGTACAACAGGGAATATAGCCAAGAGTTCATAATAATTATAAATGGAGTATAAACTTTAGAAAAGTGTGAACCACAATATTCTTACACCTGTAACATATAAGATTGTATAGCAACTATCAGTTCAGTTCAGTCACTCAGTCATGTCCAACTCTTTGTGATTCCATGAATCGCAGCACGCCAGGCCTCCCTGTCCATTACCAACTCCCGGAGTCTACCCAAACCCATGTCCATCGAGTCGGTGATGCCATCCAGCCATCTCATCCTCTGTCGTCCCCTTCTCCTCCTGCCCCCAAATCCCTCCCAGCATCAGGGTCTTTTCCAATGAGTCAACTCTTTGCATGAGGTGGCCAAAGTATTGGAGTTTCAGCTTCAACATTAGTCCTTCCAGTGAACACCCAGGACTGATCTCCCTTAGGATGGACTGGTAGGATCTTCTTGAAGTCTAAGGGACTCTCAAGAGTCTTCTCCAACACCACAGTTCAAAAGCATCAATTCTTCAGTGCTCAGCTTTCTTCACCGTCCAATTCTCACATCCATACATGACTACTGTAAAAACCATAGTCTCGACCAGACGGACCTTTGTTGGCAAAGTAATGTCTCTGCTTTTAAATATGCCATCTAGGTTGGTCATAACTTTCCTTCCAAGGAGTAAGGGTCTTTTAATTTCATGGCTGCAATCACCATCTGCAGTGATTTTGGAGCCCAAAAAAATAAAGTCTGACACTGTTTCCACAGCAACTATAACTCAATAAAAATTATAATTAAAAAAAGAGCAAATGAATACTTCAAGGAAACTTTGTCACAGAGAGGAAATCAAACTCTAGGTTTGCCCCACTGAAATATTTGATTCTATAGGAACAACAGCTCTTTTCTTAAAAATCTCACGATTAATTCCATCAAAACTGAGTCCTACTTGGCAAAATATTAACGAAAATTTTTTCTCCTTTTCAGGTTATCTTTCTGTTAATCTTCTTTAGATCTATCCATAGGCTCAGTATTGTATTTCACCATGTTCTTTAATATTCTGCAACAAAAATTATTTCACTTCAGGAAAGGGGCATTCTCCTTTTTCCCCTTAATCTAAACTAACTAAAATATGCATTATTACATAGAAACTTCTAATAGGGTCTCATTTATTCATATTAATTACAACTTTTCAGCAAAGTTACTTCCATTTCACAGAGAAAACTAAACAGTGGATAATTGTGAATACTCTGCCATTTTGGTGGACTAGCAGAGCTCAGAATATACACAGTTCAGTTCTCTATAGCAGTACAATCCCTTTACACAGTTTCTCAACATGGCAGAAAAGAACATGTTCAATGACAAACCCAAAGATATACCCTCTCTGTAGCATATATAAGAAGCAAAATCTTAAAAGGTTAAAATTATGCTTAAAAATCAGCACTTCAGTATTATGTCTCATATAGAAATAATCTAGGCATCCCATGGATGTCGATCAATTACTTCAATACAATATCTATTCAAGGGTTAGCTGAATATCTTGGAAATTCTGTTCAAACTGACATATTCCTAAACTTACTGTGGAAATTGTTAAAAAAAAAAAAAAAAGAAAACTGTCAGAATAATGGTTCAGTTTGGCCAAACATAAATGTATGTTTTTCATAATGCTAAATGATAACTAGGAGTAATGTTAGTTTTATGATCAGTCGATCTGCATATATTAGGAAAAACATAATCCATGTACGAATAAAAACTATGCTTGTGTGATACTTAACACTGCCGAATCAGAGAAGATATGGTTGATTTTATTAAACACTAAAGATTAAATGTGCCTTTCTTACCAACTCTTTACCTAAATTATATAAATTTGAAATCTTATAATGCTTCTGTGTTGTATTTTTGGAGAATATATATTTTTTAATCCAGTACATTTAAAGGATCAGTAGTTCAATTTCCTTATTTTCAGGGAAAATTCAGGAAAAGTTCAGCTTATATAAATAGGTATTTTGATATGCATCTCAGTATAGAGTTTCTATAATTTAAGAGACTTTATAAGCTAATATATTAATACCACCTGGAGGTAGGAAAATAAACACTAACATAATAAGAGGCGAAGGTATTTCTGAATTATAGACATATAGACATACAGACACAGAAAAATAGACCTTATAACTTCAAGTCTATAATTTCAGCTATAGTGCAAGAGCCAACAAAGAAACAGAAACACTGCCTGGTTCAGATGAAAGAGCTGTTCTCCTGGACAGCATACCATTCTTTATTGATTTGAGCTCAAAAACAGACAAAAAGACTAACAAACCAGATTCCCTGTTGTCACTCATTCAACAGAGATTAGAGTTCTATAAACCATTAGTCCATTTAGAGGGATCTCCAAATTGTCAGACCTTAAAATCAAGTTCCCAACCATTGCTGCCAAAAACGGGTAATAACTTACTGGCTGTAAATGAACCAAAATAGAATAGAAACACAAAATTATTAGAGAGGAAATTAAAACTAGAAAAACAGAGTCAACAATGTTCTCCTGGTGCTTTGGATTCACCCAAGGAGAGCTAAGAAAAGCACATCTGGGCTTCAGCTGCATATGACATACACATATCTGTCATGGAAATTTACCTGACTCTGTCAGGTGAATTTACTGGACATCCTGTTGCAATTTCCAAAACAGTTAAAAAGTTTTATTTTCAAACAGGATCAAGTCATGGCACTCATATAGACATAAAATGAGCACCTGTTTACAAAGATTCTAATTTAACCTATGAGTGAATGTACAGGTGTTACAACTGGTCCAAAAGAGGATCCAAAGATAGACACTGGAATATTGATCAAAAGTATTGGAATTATTATGTAAATAGAGGTTTGGTTTTACTACAGTGGGAGAGGGAAGACAACTGTTAACTTTTTACACCAAAAATCAGGACCAATAGTCTGAAAGCAAAGAGAGTATCTGAAAATAAGACTGCCAAGGAAAAGACATTCAACTAAAGCTTCATGAAATCAATGACGTGGCTTGTTGGAGTCACTCCTCGATCCACAGCTCCTAGAGCAGTGATTAACACCAAAGCTACATCAGTTCGTATTAGACAAGTACTACTCAAACTTGAATGTTCTTCCAAATCTTTACCTGGAGATCTTGCTCTAATGCAGATTGTGTTTCAGTCTGGGTAGAGTCAGATCCTGCATTCCGACTAAGTCCTGCAGATATCCACGCTGTTAATTCGAGGACCATAGTTTGAGTGGCAGGGATGGGCTCACCTGGGTGGTATAAATGATTCTCAGGGGATCTCTCCCTTAGGATCTGGAGCACTGGTAGCGTGGCTGGCTCTGAACAATACTGAATGCAAGTAGCATAAATGATCAGACTTGATGTCATTGATGAACCTATATAAGTATTCTACTGAATTCTTTATTCTTTAGCTCAGCTGGTGCCTGGTTTTCCTTTAACATAATTCACCAGAAATCAGTAACTTCTGACCATCTGCCAGAGCTTCATTTAGATGATCTCCAGGCACTTAGCACTAGGAAAAACATGATGGAAGCCAAGCGTATCCTTACTGCCTTCCCGATTCTCTCCTTATTCTTTCCCGCTCCTTGATACTCTCCATCAGAGTGTGGCCCCCACTTCAAAACGTGTCTTCTACCAAGAAATCACACGCTATAAAATAATTTTCCCTCTTTTAACCACACTGTCCACACACAAAGTAGATGATGGCAATGTGATGATGATGTTAAACAACTCAAGCTCTCATGGGCAGGTTTGAGACAGTTTCAGTAGTTAACATATTTCACTCTAAGTTGCATATGACTCAGAGCTTCCATTCATTCTCAGCACTACAGTTATCCATACTACACATAAGTAATACCATGTTCCTCATTACCTTGCTCATTGTCATTTTGGCTCATGCAAAGAAAGCCTTAGCCATTATGTAGTAAATTCATAGGGGCAGAGGCCTTATCTATTGTTGCTTACCACCGAATTTCTAATGCCAAGCTTAGGGGCTGCCATATAATAGGTGCTCAGTAAATATTTACTGAGTGAATGAATGTGTGCATATTCAAAGAAAGCACGTTGATGCCAGTAGGCCTCAAGGGCAGTATTTGTTAAACTGGGTTTTAAGAGTTCACGAGAGAAATTTTAAAGTACTGTATTTTCACTTTGGAGATAATCCAAAACTATTAGCTACCATATAATTAAGCATTGCCACAAGATTTCAGTGCTGGAGTTGTATCTGTGCTTATGACTGAACCAGAGCCAAATAATACCACTGGGTGGAAAAAACAAAACAAAAGGTGCAAATGAAGGGTCTGCAGTAGTTTGAATAGAAAAAAGCAAAGGGAAATGGAGCTATAATTTAGCATTCAGTGGTGTGCATGTGCAGAACTCAAGAGTGCTACTGCAACTGACAGAATATGGACAGTAGATATTTTTAAGCAGAGGCCCATTGGTATCATTTACCCATTTGGAACACTGGGCATGTTATCTTGCTTCTGATAGCAGTTTTCGCAGGGAAGAGCAATAGAGAAAAAGGGAGCAGCCCAGTGGCTTATACCTTTTGAACTACATTTCTAAAAATCAAATAATTTTGCCAAATATCATTTTTTTCAGGAAGGTAGGAAAGGTGGGAGTGGGTCTAGAAAGAATTCTTTCACATTCCTTTTGCTTCATTAGTTTTGAAACTGAAACTCAAGATATGGTTTCAAAAACACATGAAAGAATAACTGAGCCAACCCCTCTTTTGCTCCTTAAAATTTGAATGGCACCTCCCGCTGGTACCAGCTCCACATAAGACCTTGCAATGTCCATGGCTAATGTATCTGCAATCTAAGTTATATGGTTTCAAATTCCAAGGTGTTCCCCTTGCATGGAACTTTGGGTTGACCGAGTTTCAGTTTGAGGATGATGCAATGGTGACCCATTAACAAATAAATATTGAAGACATATACCAACATATTTTTTGGTGGTAAGCAATTAAAGGAGGATGTACACTTCCCTGGTTTTGTTCTGTGTGCTGGAATCAGGCAAGTATAATTTATCTATATGTTTCAAGAAATAACTGCTCTCGAACAGAATGACTATGAACCAATCAAACACTTCATTGAAAAAGACTAATGCTCACTAATAATCATATAAAGTTCCACATATTATGTGTCTATTCATCCAAAGCAGTTGTGATATAAACTCAGTCCAACCCCAACCATTCTCTCACTTTCCAAGAACCACCATGAAATTATCCAGCCTGGGCTAGAAAGCCTCCAAATATCCCGTTTCAACACACTCCCAAGACTCCAAGTAATCAGTGTTCTTCCTTCACTGCAGTAGGACTAATTAACTTAGCTTTTGCTCAGTCAACAGGTTATTCTGTTGTGGTTTGGGGGAGTTTCCAGTCAACAGCATTAAGTAGCCAGACCTGCTCTTAACTCTGAGAGAGGGTACAAAGGATAAAGAGATATATTTTCGAGCCTTAAGAACTTTATCCTTATGACAAAATGTGTAAGTGCCACAAGAATTCAAAGATGAGAAATAGCAGTGTCAACAATGTTTCTCACAGGATTCCAGGAGAAGTTTCAGAAGGACTTTGAGGTGCTTGCAAGACTAATTTAGGAATTAAAACACTTTTTAAAAAGTCTCCACAATAATAGAGTTCAGGACACAACTGTGTCTTATTTTCCCCTCTGCAAACTCTGTTGGCATTACGTCCCAACAGGGACCTGGGAGGTATAGCAGTAAGATGGAAAAAGCCCATTGGTTATTCAGGAGAGCTGGATTTCATTTCTAACTCTTCCAATAATTTAAAATCCAACGTCTGAGAAGCCATTCGATGTATTTGAATTGTACTCTGTAACCTGATAAATGTGGAAGTTGTATATAATACATGATCTCTAACATCACTTGCAGTGTTAACAGTTTAGAATTCTTGCTCATATCCCTTACTTGAATAAAAAAAAATATATATACACACACACACACACACATATATATATATATACACACACACATTTGTAGATTTCCTTTTAAATCAGCACAAGCAAAATCTCGAAATGATAAAGCAGTTTTAAAATGTGTATTGTGACAGCATCTTTGTTCTGTTAACCTTTATATATGCCTATCTGTTTGATTTAAACAGCTCACATAAATGCTAACAGAATACATGACATAACGTGAGTGGGGAAAATGATACTGCAGACCCACTCCACTTGCTCAGGGGAAACCATCTCATTGAACCTATTTTGGACTCTATTGAGATGGAAGATGTTTTATTTCCATAATGTAAAGTTATTTCAGACTTAGATTAAGACAAAAGGAGTCACATGTGAATTCCATAAATTGATGAAGAAGGCTCAAGTTCACAAATAGAACAGAGGATGCAATAGTAAAGGAAAATGGAATTGCTTGTCATCTTGTATAAGTCAATAAGGTATCCTTGCATGTTGTTTCCCGTCTTCACATCTTATATATTGAGATATCTTGTTGCCTGCATTCAAATCAACAAATAGAAAAATTGCTGTCAGAGTCACCTACCAAAAACACACCAAGCTCTAAAACCTACAATGGGTCCGAGGAGAATAATAGACACATGACACTGACCTAGATCCAACCTACATCTGTTGGAGTCTAATGCAGCTGAGTCCAGACTAGATGAGCCCTTCCCCACCAGCAGATCCACAGATGCATGAGTGAGAATTAGGGACTGCTGTTTGAAGCCACCAAATTTTCAGATGGTTTACTACGCAGCCTTACTGGGGAAATGGGGCTTCTTAGGTGGCACTAGTGGTAAAAAAAACAAACAAACAGAAAAAACCACCTGCCAATGCAGGAGATGTAAGAGACAGGGGTTCAATCCTTAGGTTGGGAATAGTCCCTGGAGGAGAGCATAGCAACTCACTCCAGTATTCTTGCCTGGAATATCCCCATGGATAGAGGAGCCTGGCGGGTTACAGTCCACAGGGTCACAAAGAGTTGGACACAAATGAAGCAACTTACCACGCACACACAATGGGAAAATACCTATGCAATAGATCAAGGAAAGACTATAGGGGAATAAAAAGAAATAGTTCTTCTGTCTGAGACAGAAACACAGGCTTTCCCACCTGCAGAGCGAGCTCTCCACATGGAGACACAAACATACAATCAGGGCTGGTAACATGGGCCCAAGCTTATCGGAGGAGAGAAAAAGAGGAAAAAGTAATTTAATTACTTTGAAACAAATTTTAAGTCATGAAGATAAGTATCAATAGTAATAAAAAAAACCAATAAAAAGCACTAGTAGACGTGGTATTGGATATTTCTAAGCTAATATTAAAGAATTTTAATTCATGAAAAGATGTTCCTTTAAAAGTACTTGAAATAGTATGCATCAAAGGGAAAAGAAAGATCTTCTGGGGCAAAATACCACAAAAGGAAAAGGAGAGACCATCTTGCTATAACAAAATCACTGTGAATACTAAATCAAGAAAGGAAAAAAAATAATGTCTGCCTTTGCCTGATTTTATTTCACAGTCTAGTGGTCTATATAAAATGGTTACATAAGAGCAAAGCAATTTAAAATTATATTCATGAGAGCAAATCTATAACAAAAATGTCTATAAAATTTGGAGAAGAATTCTATATAGAGTCAATAAACAAATACAGAACATGGTTAAGTGCCACTGTATCATTTTTATTTTCATAAATTTCTCTCGGGTTCTCTTAGGATGTTATGTGGACTTTGGTCTTGGCTCAGAGTTAGATATTTTGGTTCTGAAACTGAAGAATCTGCTTTGGAGTTGAGATTAGAAGAATTTCCTTTTGAACTAGAAATGACATATATTATTTATACCTTTTATTAGCATTCTAAAAGTTCATGAAGGAGTCAACTAAGAAAATAGAATATCTAATTGGTCATTTGAGTCCTTAATTAATGAGTTTAAAATACACCCTGCCCCTGGAGGAAAAAAATGGTTATCAAAAGAAAGCAATTTCAGAAAGGAAATACAGTCCAGGGTCTGTTGTAAGAGAATATATAGATAAGACCCTGTGCTCATTTGCTGCCTTCTGCTTTCCTATTTCAGTTAATCAAAGTTCAGTTCTCATAATAACTGAGGTCTCAGCTTCCACTTAAATATGCCTGTCTCTTGCCATGCACACCAGATTATCTGCCAAATCCTATCTCTAATATGTCTTTTATATGCCCAAGCCGTCACCCTTACTCTGACCTCAATTCCTCCTATCAGTCCTATTTCAACAGGCTACTGTGAAAGATGACAAAAAAAAATGGCCACAATACTTTGTAGCAACTTCCATCAAAAGTGGAGTACATTTCCCCATTCCTTTGGACATGGGCTAGTCACATGATCTCTTTAACCTAAAGAATGTAACAGAAATGATATGGCATCAGTTGGATCCTTGACCACAAGAGCTTCCACTTCTCCACCCCTAGAAACTGTTACCATCACATGAAAATGCCCAGGCTAACTTGCTAGGTAACAAGACACCCATAGCTTAGTCCTGCCTATCACCCCAATCGCAGCCAGACAGCCCCAAAACAAAGAGCTGGCAGGATGACTAATAGGTGACACAGATGCACGTTTGAGTCCAAAAAAACAACCGTCCGAGTCGTGATCCCATGGACTGTAGCCCACCAGGCTCCTCTGTCCATGGGAGTTTCCAGGCAAGAATACTGGAGTGGTTTGCCATTTCCTTCTCCAGGGGATCTTCCTGACCCAGGGATTGAACCCGGATCTCCTGCACTGTAGGCAGATTCTTTACCGATTGACCACCACCTAGCAGCGCACAGGTCAAATCACCAACTCAAAGGACAGTGAGGCAAAACCAAAAGTAGTTGCTGTTTTAAGTCACAAAATAGTGTTTGTTCTGAGGAAGTGTGCTACACAGTGAACTCTCAATTGATAATCTACTGATTCATCTGCTCATGTAGAAATAACACTTCCAATCTGTTGGATGGTACTGGAGGTATAAGAATCTAAAAGAGCTGCCCCCCAAAAAAAAAAGAATCTAAAAGAGCAAGAAATACTTGGAGGCTGAGAGTGGGGATAAGGTGCTGGAAAAATAAGAAATATAATAAGATCTTTTTCAGAAATTTTTGATATCCATCTCCCTAGTTTTTGTCTGCCTACTGAAAAGAAGATAAGTGGACTCTGGTATTTCCGGGGTCATTAGCATAATAATTAGCACAAATATGGGATATCTGTTTGTTACGGCCCAACATAAGGCCGAGTATGCTTATGACTTCATTTAATCCTTACAACAATCTTAAGGAACAGGTATAATTATTAACTTCATTTTACTAATAAGAAAAGTGAAGCATAAAGAAGTATCTTGCTCAAGCTCACACACTAAAGGAAAAGTGCTTTAATCCCGGGGATTTGTTTGGTCCTCTTAATCAACCTGTCCCTCCCTTCAACATTGGATTGGAGCTGAGCAGCCAAGATCTTCACTCTCCCGTCCCCACAGAATCCATCATCTCCAATTTTTCTTGCATGGCTTCTTAATGTGTAACTATTGAGACTGTTCCTCTGTAGGCATCTGACATCTACTGCATTCCTCATCCTTGTTTAAAGCACTGGTTCTGGGAGCTTTAAATACCCCCAATGACTGTATTCCACTCCCAGAGAATCAGATATAATTGGTTTGGAGTATGGCCCGGACATCAGGATTTTTAAAAGCTCCCCAGGTGATTCTAATGTACAGCCAAGGATGAGAAAGAATAACTGGTACATAGCGATGAGAGAGTATTTATTACCCCACTCCACTCTTCTGAAGAAAGGTACATATAAAAAGGACCTTGTAAATAAAAAAAATCAAGTCAGGTCATAGCAGAACCAGCAGTACTAGGAGGCAGAAAAGTCTTCCTGACATCATTTTAGGATCCTGTCCCAAAAAATGCCTTTCTCATATGCCGCACTGCTTGAAATTTTACCATTAGGAAGTGTTAAAGGTTATATCATTGTATTTTTCCACCATGATTTTCTAAAGTCCAAATACACTCCCCTTTACCCCCAGAGAGGACACACTTGCTCATGGAATTCTTACAGCTACGATTCTTCATTTCCCAGATCACTCTCCTCAGAACAGTCAGAAGTTTAGGTCGGGATACTGAGGGAGTATGAAGTCTAATGTTAGAGAAAGGGAAACGCGCTCTTGGATTGTGGATCATTGCTCTTGGGAGTTGTGGCTCTGCTAGGGAACAGAGAAATGAAGTCTGAGGACTTCTGACAGTGTGTGTGAGAGTCGGGAGGTAAGGAGCAGAACCTGCAGGCTAGGGTGAAGTATAGTAGTATTCGGTTGGCCAAAAAGTTAGTTTGGATTTTATGGAAAAACCTGAATAAACTTTTTGGCTAAGCCAATATATGGAGGACTCTGCTAAGTATTGCTTTTTACTTCCACCTAGAGTCTGATAACAGCACTTTTCCTTTTTCTTTATGACATGTGTTTGTTCACTCATTTATGAAACATGCACAAAGTATCTGTGGTATAAGAAAACACTACTGAAAATACAAAGACGTCAAAGATATATGCCCTCTTGGAGTTTAAAATCTTAAACAACTTTTAATAACACTGTGATAAAATAGAGAAAATAAGATTGAATTGCATTTAGTTTTCTTAAATTCAAGAGCCTATATTAAATGCATAACTTTGACTGGCCTGAATTACTGTCTAATAGCCTTTTGTAATTCACAGTACTTTTCTATTTCACTGATAATTTTAATTCCTAAAATGGAAACTGAATCACTGACAAACACTTCTCATTTTGAAGTAAAGCAGTGCCCTAGAAGTGGAAGAATTTACTGAAGGTTTTTTTTTTTGTAACCAGCAACATCTTTATGAAATATAAATCAATATTAGAAACGAAAATTAAATTCAAAACCCCAGAAACTTAACCTAGACTAATGGAAGGCTTGACAACTTCAGCTGAATAACAAAGGGTTTTTTTTTTCTTTCATCTCAGGTATATCTGAAACTAATTCTGCTAAAGAGAGTGAAAGTATTGATTTTCACTTGTTCTGCAAGACCTAATATAATCTCCAACCTTCTAGAAAGAGTCACTATCTTACAATCAAGGCAATAGTGACAAGAGTGATAACATGATGGGAAATAAATCAACAGTTCAAAAAGAATTATCATATGGTACTAAGAAACTATATGTCTTAATAATCATAAGGATCATAGAGGACCAACGGGACTTTGAAAAAGGTGGGTAATGATAAGAAACTGTCCCAGAATCCCTAATCTGAATTAACTAAAAAGATCTCTTCTAGAGTATTGCCATCTCTGAAACTCCCAATTACTTACTCCTTGACAGTCTTCTGAAGAAATGAACACTTTAATTGCATTAAGACACAGTGTAGAATGAGAGGAATAAATGATTAGAATTATACAGTCAACCAGTCCATCCTGAAGCAGATCAGTCCTGGGTGTTCACTGGAAGGACTGATGCTGAAGCTGAAACTCCAGTACTTTGGCCACCTCATGCGAAGAGTTGACTTATTGGAAAAGACCCTGATGCTGGGAGGGATTGGGGGCAGGGGGAGAAGGGGACAACAGAGGAGAGATGGCTGGATGGCATCACCGACTCGATGGGCATGAGTTTGAGTAAACTCCGGGAGTTGGTGATGGACAGGGAGGCCTGGTGTGCTGCGATTCATGGAATCACAAAGAGTCGGACACGACTGAGTGACTGAACTGCACTGAACTGAACTGAGAGAGCTGGAATTAAAATATAATCTAAAGAGTGTCATGTTCAGCTGTGTACTCATGTATCATAGATGCATGCATGCTCAGTCTCTTCAGTCCTGTCTGACTCTTTGTGACCCTGTGGACCATAGCCTGCCAGGCTCCTCTGTTCATGGGATTCTCCAGGCAAGAATACTGGAGTGGGTTGCTATGCCCTCCTCCAGGGGATCTTCCTGACCCAGGAATAGAAGCCAGGTCTCCTGGCATTGCAGGTGGATTTTATTTTATTTTTTAACCCATTGAGCCACCAGGATATGGGGGGTTAAAAATGTAGACTTCAGTGCACCATTTCCAAAGATTCTGATTTCATTGTTCTAAGGTGGGACCCAAGAATCTGGAGTTCAGGTGATTCTGCCGAGCGTTATCTGAAGTCCACACTTGGAAAAACCCTACTCTAGTCTTTTCATTTTATAAAGGATAACAGAAAGGGTGAGAATGAAGCTGCATATTTGAAGAGCAGAGAAAGATCACTGTAATGCCCAGGGGTTCTTCTTACAGTCAACTAAACATTCAGAGTCTCAAGACTGGGACAGTCACACTTGCCACAAGTCTACTGAGAAGATACAAGTCAGACGATAGAGGTCCTCTCCATCAGAGTTCTTGCAGCAGTTCATGTGAATGAGAGTTCCCACAGCACTCTGAGAGACAGCCTTTCCCAGATGATGCAGTTCAGGTTCAAGGAACCAGTTCTCCTAATGCATCAGGCAGTTGGGTAACTGCCTTAGATTAGAAGAAGTCTCACTCCTCATAGATACATATGTTGCTTGAAACAACCCACTGATATAGCTTCCAAAGTCCTCCAAGGGGCATGCCCCATATCAAGAGTCCCTACAAGGGACCTCCCCAGTTAAGACTCCGTGCTTCCATGTCAGGAGGCATGTGGTTCGGTCCCTGGTTGTGGAACTAAGATCTAGCATGTTACATGGTACAACAAAACAAAACAAAAAAAGAGTCCCTATGCCCAAGGAAGTCCACAACTTCGAAACCTGCAAAAATCTGTATGGCTTTTTCAGTCCAGGTGCACTTAACCCATTAGGAGGCATTTTAACCTATTAAAATAGCATACTATCTTATCTAGGTTTCTAAGATAGTAAGGCTAGGACAGTAAAGCAAGGTGGTTAGCCATAAGTCAGTTTCTCTTGCAATATGGTTTTGTTAATACCACAATCATAAACACAATTCCCCAAATGATATTTTTACATGGATCTACCTAAACGCCTATTGCTGGTATCATCTCACTGTTACAGAGAAGTTCCAGGAATTGGTGGATGATGAAGTACAAAAAACAAACAAAAAAACACTTCTCCTTGTTTTTGTTTTTTTTTTTAAACAGGTAACTCTTTCATACAACTCAATGCAAGTTCCTATATGGTCAAGAAAGTGCCTCAGGATATCCACCTTTCCTTTCTCTCATTTTACCAAACAGAAGCCTCATTTCATAAGGAAAAACAAATTTTCAAGAAACAGACGGGTATAACAGACCTATTAGAAAACAATTATTTATTTGTAAATTTATTGGAGTTGGGGAGAAATAGGAACAAAGAGTCTTGCCAGATTTTACAATTAAGAATAGTACTTGACATATACTGAATATTGCTGAAAAATTATTCATTGAATAAACTGATGAACAAAAAGCAGCATCATTTAATTTCAGGACCTCTAGGGGCTCTGAATTATGAGACAAGAATTACAGAGCATAGTGGCATCACAGGAAGAAGGGACATAAATACTACGATGATTTAGCACTGAAAAACCCATTTTTTTTTATCCATTGTCTTTTATCTTACCCTCTCTCAGAGACTCAGAACACCACAACACAGCTACCAAAATGCAACTGGGAGAGTTCTACATTGCCAATATACTCATGTCTCTACATTAAATACTTTATATATGGGAGGGGAAATATACAAGATAAAAGAGGAAACAGCTACAGATTAAAGAAACAAGATTAGAAAGGCATCTATTAGAACAACAAGGAAAACTGTAATCTAACTGGAGATAAAGTGCTATATTTTCCTTGATATCAAATGTTCTCAGGTCTCTTGATGGATCTAATGGATACATAGTAACTACTAGGAACTAATCTTATTTTCATGCATTCTAGCCTAGGGCATTAGGGACAAGCTTCAATATATTTAATAGTTTGAGAATATCTGTCTCCAGGTACAGTTTTTAAATTATAACTCTGAAATATTTAGGGACTTCAAATCAGCATCACAATATGAAAAGTATGCTCAAGAGTAACTGCTTAGACAAATGATTTTACACATATCTTTGGGATGAAAGACAAATAAGATATACAAGCTTTTTCCTATATTTTCTCCTGCTTTCATTTATACAAGTACAATAAAGCAATTCTGGTATAAGATTAGAAGCTCTTATCACAATTATTTGTGGGCAAGTTATTCAGTGCAATCTAGTACTCAATACCATTTGTCAGCGGAGGCTTCAGTGGCTCAAGAATGGAATCCCTTCCTGGTATACTGTGATACTCATCTAACTCTTTTGTTCAAGGCTGTGATCTTAGGCAGACTTAGTATTAAATCAGCCTAGTATTTAGGAAATACAGCAGAAATTGTAGATGTTTTCATGCTTATTAATGTCCTCTTTATAACTGAGAGCTAGAAGTAAGGAATCATGTAACGCTACCATAAAAGTCTTAACACCCGGGGGAAAAAAAAATAATAATAATAAAAAAAAAGAAAGAAAAAAAAAAAGTCTTAACAATCTGAACAACTGTGTCCAAATTCTCAACACTCCCTTACTTTTAGTAGTCATGTGTTGGTGGAAAAAACATCAAGGTAAACTCACCAACGTAATTGTATTTAACCAGGAGGTAATAGCAGAGCAAAGGTCAAACTGTTGAGCCTTTTCACCGTCAGATCTTTTACTAAGAAAGCATCTAATGTCCACTATATTAAAAAATTCTTTTCATATGCATTGGACATGTTTTTGTTTCATCTGTCATTTAGATTAGTTATAGTTGTTTTAGAAGCCAACTTGGAATTAAGGGACATGAACACAGATTGATAGCTACACACACACTACTTGGATACCTTTGATTAAAAAATTCATTTGATAATAAATTTTGCAATTGGGTACCTATAAATCTTTCTGAAACATAAATCTCACAGTTTTGGATATCAGCTATATTTTCAGGGTCCAATAAATCAATATGTTTATCTTTAATTAGCAATGAAAGCAAAATGGCTGTCTGAGGAGGCCTTACAAATAGCTGAGCAAAGAAGGGAAGCAAAAAGCAAAGGAGAAAAGGAAAGATAAACCCATTTGAATGCAGAGTTCCAAAGAATAGCAAGGAGAGATAAGAAAGCCTTCCTCAGGGATCAATGAAAAGAAATAGAGGGAAACAATAGAATGGGAAAGACTAGAGATCTCTTCAAGAAAATTAGAGATACCAAGGGAACATTTCATGCAAAGATTGGCACAATAAAGGTCAGAAATGGTATGGACCTAACAGAAGCAGAAGATATTAGGAAGAGGTGGCAAGAATACAGAGAAGAACTGTACAAAAAAGATATTCATGACCCAGATAATCACGAAGGTGTGATCACTCACCTAGAGCCAGACATCCTGGAATGTGAAGTCAAGTGGGCCTTAGGAAGCAGCACTACCAACAAAGCTAGTGGAGGTGATGGAATTCCAGTTGAGCTATTTCAAATCCTGAAAGATGATGCTGTGAAAGTGCTGCACTCAATATGCCAGCAAATTTGGAAAACCCAGCAGTGGCCACAGGACTGGAAAAGGTCAATTTTCATTCCAATCCCAAAGAAAGGCAATTCCAAAGAATGGTCAAACTACCACACAATTGCCCTCATCTCACAGGCTAGTAAAGTAATGCTCAAAATTCTCCAAGCCAGGCTTAAACAATACGTGAACCGTGAACTTCCAGATGTTCAAGCTGGTTTTAGAAAAGGCAGAGGAACCAGAGACCAAATTGCCATCATCCACTGGATAATCAAAAAAGCAAGAGAGTTCCAGAAAAACATCTACTTCTGCTTCATTGACTATGCCAAAGCCTTTGACTGTGTGGATCATAATAAACCATGGAATATTCTGAAAGAGATGGACATACCAGACCACCTGACCTGCCTTTTGAGAAATATGTATACAGGTCAGGAAGCAACAGTTAGAACTGGACATGGAACAAAAGACTGCTTCCAAATAGCAAAGGGAGTATGTCAAGGCTGTATATTGTCACCCTACTTATTTAACTTATATGCAGAGTACATCATGAGAAACGCTGGGCCAGAAGAAGCACAAGCTGGAATCAAGATTGCCAGGAGAAATATCAATAAGCTCAGATATGCAGATGACACCACCCTTATGGCAGAAAGTGAAGAGGAACTAAAGAACCTCTTGATGAAAGTGAAAGAGGAGAGTGAAAAAGTTGGCTTAAAGCTTAACGTTCAGAAAACTAAGATCATGGCATCTGGTCCCATCACTTCATGGCAAATAGATGGGGAAACACTGCAAACAGTGACAGACTTTATTGTTCTGGGCTCCAAAATCACTGCAGATGGTGATTGCAGCCATGAAATTAAAAGACCCTTACTCCTTGGAAGGAAAGTTATGACCAACCTAGACAGCATATTCAAAAGCAGAGACATTACTTTGCCAACAAAAGTCTGTCTAGTCAAGGCTATGGTTTTCCAGTGGTCATGTATGTATGTGAGAGTTGGACTATAAAGGAAGCTGAGCACAGAAGAATTGATGCTTTTGAACTGTGGTGTTCGAGGAGACTCTTGAGAGTCCCTTGGACTGCAAGGAGATCCAATCAGTCCATCCTAAAGGAGATCAGTCCTGGGTGTTCATTGGAAGGACTGATGCTAAAGCTGAAACTCCAATACTTTGGCCACCTGATGCAAAGGGTAGACTCATTGGAAAAGACCCTGACGCTGGGAAAGATTGAGGGCAGGAGGAGAAGGGGATGACAGAGGATGAGATGGTTAGATGGCATCACCGACTCAGTGGACATGGGTTTGGGTGGACTCCGGGAGTTGGTGATGGACAGGGAGGCCTGGTGTGCTGCAGTTCATGGGGTCGCAAAGAGTTGGACACGACTGAGCGACTGAACTGAACTGAACTGATGGAGAAAATAATAATCATTTCACTGTTCTATATGACAGTGACATTGTTTATGTCCTCACAAAAGACTGGAACTACCTTCACATATTTCCATATGATGGATTATATCAAAACATTACTTAAATGCCCTCCTATATCCATCATAACACACGTGGGTTTACTAGACCACTAGGTTCTAAATTATAACCTAGAATGTGTTTGGTTTCTTATTTCTAGCCCAAAGCATCAGTTTGATAAATTCTTGGGAGTATGTGAATTAGGCAAATGTTACTATTCAATTAATAATATATTTTCATTTATCTTATGTATGTGTGCTGAGTCACTTCAGTCCTGTCTGACTCTGTGCAAACCTATGGATGGTAGTTCACAGGCTCCTCTGTCTATGGAATTTTTCAGGCAAGAATATTGGAGTGGGTTGCCATGCCCTCCTCCAGGGGATATTCCCAACCCAGAGATGGAAACTGTGTCTGGTGTCTTCTGCATTGCAGGCGGGTTCTTTACCACTAGTGCCACCTAGGAAGCCCTTATCTTATATTGATAGGCATTTTAACATGACTACAAGTTATTAAAAGGTAGTTAGATTTTTCTTTAGACAATCTGTTTTCTAATTATTAAATGTAAAGTAGAAAAAATGGCATCTGTCATTATTTTGCATAGTATTTACGGTCATGACAAAGTAACAAGAAAATTATTCATCATATACTCTTTATACTGAACTAAGGGTATAGTGATGGGACAATATGATAAAAAGCAAGAATTAGGCTTTGAAGTTATATAGTATTTTTTCCATTTTTAACTGTATATGAACATGCTCAAAATGTAAAGTATTTCCTGTTTTCACCCTGAAAATGACCCTTGTTTATACACCCCAGGTGGGTCATGTTCTAGCCGTGTGGTCTTGGACAAGTTCCTCAGACTCTCTGAGGTTGAAGTCATAATCGTATTAAGAGGTAAATGGAGAGAGTAGGCAAGAAAGAAGAAAATACCAACTCAGTTCCTTTTTTTCAGTCAAACTCTAGTCAGAACCTGAATACTGTTAAAATATACCATATCTCATTTTCATGGCTCCATCCCCAACTCTGTAATGATAAAGCTTCAATGGTTGGGATCACCTAACTAGAAAATATAAGGCTTTAAACTGCTAGAAAGTGGAGGAATAAGGCATATTTCTATATTATATAGTAAACAATTCTTTTCAGTTTTGATGAACAGAATTGTTCATCTGTTTGGTGGAATAGAAATTGCATCAGAAAAGATTTAAAGTGGCTGTCAAGGTTCAGTGACAACAAAATCTACGGTGGATAGTTTCTCAAAGTCATCTACAGTTGTCTCCATGGACATTCCCAAGGACCACCACATCTCTTTTTTAACCAAGTGATAAAGGGCTGAATAAATATTCTGTTTAAGACCTTCCTGGCTCTCTTTTCTTTTTCTATCAAATTGAAATCTTCTTGTTTCTCAAGGCACAGAAAACTGTTGGTCTCTGTTATACTGTATTTAGTTATGGCAAATCCTATTTTTTAAATTTGTGAAATCATCCCAGTTGAAAACATTACCGAGACCTAGTCCTAAATACTATTTGTTTTAACAACTCCTTCTATTTTATATATGATCCATAGTTCTAAATAAATACACTCAAGTGAGAGTTCACTTGATAACTGTAAATAATTTAGTTCAAAACAATATGGAAGATTTCCCCAGAAAATCACCATTTTAATGCTGGTGTAATAACAATAAATCATCTTGCATTTATATAGCACTCTAAAGTTCTCAAAAGAACATAAAGTTCACTGTTCCTGAAAAAGTGCCTGTGTACACAACTGGTATACTCATAATCCTGAGTTTATAACATTTTTCATGCATGGCTCTCTTTTATTTGATTTAATTTTACTTATAATCATATGAATCCATTGTCCTATTGTTGTTCAGGTGCTCAGTCATGCCCAACTCTTTGCAACCCCATGGACTCCAACACATCAGACTTCCCTGTCCTTCACCATCATTGTATATTAGATGAATAATATAATAATGAATCAATTACTCTTGATCTTAAAAATAATTTTAATAGGTCAGAACAGAAAGATATTATTTATTATCAGCTCAACATATAATCACTGAGTTCTTATTATGTACCACACAATAGATTTCCTTTAGTAATCTGACACATTACATTGGAATTAGGGGGATTCCATTCCCTTTTCATAAGCCATTTGTATGAAAATATTGACAACCCTCATGTATCCAGTTGCTGGTTCTCTGCACTACTTTTTCCTCACAAGTCCCTTTGAAAATGCCACAACTCTCCTGCCTCCTATTAATAAACAGGGAAGATGCTTGCCAAAAAGAACTTCAAATGAGAGAAAATCTTAGTACCCTGTATACAAACAGAGTATCTGTATACTTACTTAAATGTCTAGCTCTTATTTTTTGGTAATGAAAGTAACATCACATGTCATTTTACATTGTTTTCTATGTCAGCCTGCTTTAGAATCAAAGACTGCCAATTTCTGTATACTGGCATGAACTACATCAATTTTATCAAATAGTTGACTTATACTATAGTCAGTTGACTTATTCTGAACTTTTCATAAAGTTGTTTCAAGAATAAACTTTCAGGAGTAGAACACAAGTTTTTCTTACTTGGTTTCTAAAGGAAAAATACTAGAAATCAGATTGACTCAAACAGAAGCTTTATCTTTTCGGAGAGAAGAGGAAAGAAAAAAAAATGCATTGCTTCTTAAATCCATTCTGGTCACTTCGCTTCACTTTTCTTCTTGCTTTCGAAGCCTCCATACCCTTCAAGTGAATTTATGGGCAAAACATGGTCTCAGTTCTTCAATGCCAGAAGATATGTTTATTTTACCTTCTTAATAATAGTTTAGCTAGGCATAGAGTTTGAGGTTGACAAATCTTAACCTTGGTGCTTTCATGATATCCCTCTATTGTTTTCTGGCATCAATTCTTGCTGTGACAAGTTTGCTGTTGCTCTAATTGTCTTTCCTTTAGTTTCTAGTAGGTAGTCTGCCTTTGGTTTCTGGTAGCTAATAAGATGTTCTCATTAAACTTGATGTTCCTAGATATGGATTTGGTCCTACTGGACATTTGATGTACACACGTAAACAGTGGACTCCTGTACTTTTCAGTTCTGGAAAATTCTCTGACATTACCCTTTCAAATACTGCTCCTCTGCCACCTTCTTATTAATTTCCTATAAAATAGGAATATAAAACAATAAAATAATGTTGGAACTTCACAAGCTATGTTCCTTGTCTCCTAATTATTCCCTTATGTGTCTATTTTGAATCTCTTTGTCTCCTTATTCTGCTTTTGGTATAAATTCCTCTGCTCACTAATTTTCACATTGACTCTGCACTTTCTAAAGTTAATGTTAAGCTTTTTTTATGTTTTTAATTTCTTCTGGTAAAATTACCCTGAAAATATGTTTATAAATTTCAAAAGCACATAAAAAGAAATAAAAATAAGAGGAACCTATAATGCCAGCTGCCAGATTTAATCACTTTTGCAATTTAATAATTAACATCTTTTACCCTCATTTGTGTGCTTTAAAAACTAATATGAATTTAGGTATATTTTTAACCAAAATAGATCACACATAAAGCTCAAGTTCTCTTCAATCACCACTTCCATTGTTGATCCATTCTCCACTATGCTGACGTAAATACTATTAAAAATTCGGTTTATATCTTTCAAGTAATTTTTAAAACACACACACACATATATATATATATGAATATATATGAATATGTACCCATGTAAATTCAGTAATAGCTTTTACATTCCCCCATATGCTGAAACACATAAATTTAGTGCATTTCATTTTATTTCATTATATGTTTTGCCACACCATATTTATTTACTCCTCTTTTGTTAGCGTTTGCCTATTTTTGTCATCAATTTTTCTCTATTATAAAAAGCAATAAAAAAACAATATCGTGCATGTCTTTTGATACATGTACATGAGTATCTCTCTAGGGGAAACACCAAAAGGTCAAATTTGAGGGTGATAAGGTTTTAGATTTACTCAATATAAAACTGTACCTGTGCCATCAACCTTAAAAATGACTATTCAAAATTTTAAGTCTATTCAGTTGAGCATGGTACAGTACATGTATCTTGCTTAACTGATATTTTCATGATTACTAATGAAGCTGAGAAACCTCTGTGCTTATTGGTTTCTTTATCTGTTTAAATATTTTTATTATGTTGAGTTAGGAAGTAGGAAATATTTGCATATTCAAAATAGTGATCCTGTTCTATATACTGTACAAAATTTCTCCAATAATAAAATTTAGTTTATTCACTAAGTTAATTCCTTTGGGTATTTTTAGGGCCTCTTATTGTTTTCTTAAAAATTCTTCTTTTTGAATAACTGCTATCTATTTATCTCTTAGGCAATCATGAATATAATTGTTTTAGTATTTTCCCATTATTTTATTTTTACCTGAAGTAAGTGTATAACTTGAGTGTCAATTCATTGTCTGTTTTCTTTTCAAACTTTTCATTTGTTGTCATTTTGGATAAAGCTATTATTATTTTACAAAATATGATCAAGTATTATCTTTATTTAGTCATATTACTGCCATTGCTCCTTTAAGAAATAAAAAGAGGAATGCAGGAGGGTAAGAGGAAACAGAGGAGAGGAGGTGATGTGACAAAGGCATAGAGTTGGTGAAAAACATATGATTATGCTCTGCTCCTACTTTGAAGATGAAAGCGTGGGCCAAGCCCCTAAGAAATGCAGGTGTTTCTAGAAACTGGAAAAGGCAAGGAAACAGATTGTCCCCTGAAGCCTCCAGAGGGGATGCAACCTTACTGGTACCTTGATCCAGCCCAGTGAGACCCATGTTAGGTTTCTGACCTACAAAATACGAGATAATACATCTGTGTTGTTTTAAGCCACTAAGTTTGTGATAATTTATTACAGCAATACTAGGAAACATAGCTTGCTCCATTGTAGCCTCCTAAGAGTTAGACTCTGTCAAAAGGAAGATCTCGTCAATCAGTTTCCATCCCACTCATCAGTTTGCACAGTGAGTTCGGCCCTAGTTACATCCTTCACAAGGGGCACTGTTAGTTCCACAGTCCCAAAGGATATAAATTCTGGGACATCTCTTCTTACTTCCAGGTTTTGATCCCAGCACACTAAGCCCTTAGATTTGCCTGCCAAACTGTGCATATTTTGTTTCTGCCTTTTGTGTTTGGTCTGGAGAGGTTTACTTTGTTGGCATATGTCTTTAATCTGTTTTTATATTTTATTCATTATAACTATTAGAAAAATAAATATAATATTTTACTGACTTGTTGGTGAAGACAGTTTTGTAAAGTAATGCCAGAGACTGCCCTACTATTCTAGTAGCAAACAAAGCATACATTTATAATTTCAAGTCCTTTCCTCTCTTGCTCTATTTGTTCCCTCTTATTTCTGTTTCTCCCTTTCATACACACAAACTTTCAAAAGTTTTCCCCTCCACTTAGACTTTGGGATAAGGAAAACACACAGAACTTGCAGAAGTGGCAACATCTTGAACCAAGTACTCTCCAGAGTATCTTGCCAATTCTGAGTCTATTTACTGTGGTCATTATTTCAGCGGGGGTCAAGATGCAGGAATGACCATAAAAGACAAAATTTGAAAGGGGGAATTCAACCCACATGGCTCCCATCTCAAACGTTTGTAAAAAAAAAAAAAAAAGAAAAGAAACTTTTTATAAAATGTAATACATCTTTAAAACTATATCCAAGTGAAAAAACTTATTTAGCAAAAAATAGGTTCTCATTTCTTTTTCAGGCCAAGGGTTATAGGGAAATAGGACATGCAGAACAGAATTCTAAATCAAGTTGTTAGTATTACAATATCACTAATCTAGTACACTACAATCTGCATTAGTATAAGAATCCATGGGAAAATAAAAAAGAATCCATGGATACCATTTTTCAATGTGTATTAAATCTGGGAACAGGGTTGATAGGCTCTAATGTACCCCCCATATTCAGTATCACCTCTTGATATCTTCAAAGAAATAAGTGATAATAATCAGTAATAAAATAAACCAATCAAAAGTACCTGAAATGCTCTCTACATTCTAAAACACATATTACCATTATAAATTTTTTCAACTTCAGTTCAGTTTACATCAGTTCAGTCCCTCAGTCGTGTCCAACTCTTTGCGACCCCATGAATCACAGCATGCCAGGCCTCCCTGTCCATCACCAACTCCTGGAATTTAGTCAAACACATGTCTATCGAGTCAGTCATGCCATCCAGCCATCTCATCCTTTATTGTCCCCTTCTCCTCCTGCCCTCAATCCCTCCCAGCATCAGGGTCTTTTCCAATGAGTCAACTCTTCGCATCAGGTGGCCAAAGTATTGGAGTTTCAGCTTTAGCATCAGTCCTTCCAATGAACACCCAGGACTGACCTGCTTTAGGATGGACTGCTTGGATCTCCTTGCAGTCCAAGAGACTCTCAAGAGTCTTCTCCAACACCACAGTTCAAAAGCATCAATTCATCGTCACTCAGCTTTCCTTATAGTCCAACTCTCACATCCATACACAACCACTGGAAAAACCATAGCCTTGACCAGATGGACCTTTGTTGGCAAAGTAATGTCTCTGCTTTTGAATATGCTATCTAGGTTGGTCATAACTTTCCTTCCAAGGAGTAAGTGTCTTTTAATTTCATGGCTGCAATCACCATCTGCAGTGATTTTGGAGCCCCCCAAAATAAAGTCTGACACTGTTTGCACTGTTTCCCCATCTATTTGCCATGAAGTGATGGGACCAGATGCCATGATCTTAGTTTTCTGAATGTTGAGCTTTAAGCCAACTTTTTCACTCTCCTCTTTCATTTTCATCAAAAGGCTCTTTAGTTCCTCTTCACTTTCTGTCATAAGGGTGGTGTCATCTGCATATCTGAGATTATTGATATTTCTCCTTGGATTCTTGATTTCAGCTTGTGCTTCATCTAGCCCAGTGTTTCTCATGATGTACTCTGCATATAAGTTAAATAAGCAGGGTGACAATATACAGCTTTGATGTACTCCTTTTCCTATTTGGAAGCAGTCTGTTGTTCCCTGTCCAGTTCTAACTGTTGCTTCCTGACCTGCATACAGATTTCTCAAAAGGCAGGTCAAATGGCCTGGTATGTCCATCTCTTTCAGAATATTCCATGGTTTATTATGATCCACACAGTCAAAGGCTTTGGCATAGTCAATAAAGCAGAAATATACGTTTTTTTCTGGAACTCTCTTGCTTTTTCAATGATCCAGCGAAGGTTGGCAATTTGATCTCTGGTTCCTCTGCCTTTTCTAAAACCAGCTTGAACATCTGGAAGTTCACAGTTCACGTATTGCTGAAGCCTGCCTTGGAGAATTTTGAGCATTACTTTACTAGCCTGTGAGATGAGTGCAATTGTGTGGTAGTTTGTCCATTCTTTGGGATTGCCTTTCTTTGGGATTGGAATGAAAACTGACCTTTTCCAGTCCTGTGGCCACTGCTGAGTTTTCCAAATTTGCTGGCATATTGAGTACAGCAATTTCACAGTATCATCCTTTAGGATTTGAAATAGCTCAACTGCAATTCCATCACCTCCATTAGCTTTGTTCATAGTGATTCTTTCTAAGGCCTACTTGACTTCACATTCCAGGTTAGTAAAAAAAATAATAATAAAACACTGTTTTTAACAAGAAAAAGTTTAAAAACAAAAGATTATGATTGTCATCTTATGAAAGAGTTCCAAATTATGAGGGAATGTTTCTCAAGGTCCTAGTCAAACTACATAATCAACTATAAAGAAACATGTCACTTAAAGCGACCTCTGGTTCCTGATTCTTAAAGCCATTTAGAGATTGAAGGCAATAGGAGAAGGGGTTGACAGAGGATGAGATGGTTAGATAGCCTGACCAACTCAGTGGACATGAAACTGAACAATCTCTGAGAGATAATGAAGGACAGGAGACCCTGCTGGGTGGCAGTCCATGTGGTTGCAAAGAGTCTGACAGAACTGAGCGACTGAACAACAGCAACAAAAAAGACATTTAACTATTACTTGATTGATGGTATCAACAAGGAAATAAGATGGACTCCATATGTTTTTCACTTTTTGCTTTCAATTCTTCTTTCTAATTTAAATTCCACACATGTGAATTACTTGACCAAAACTACTTGAACAGGTCATACAAAGTCACATGCTGGACTATAAGTTCCCCCCAGGAGAGCTGCATCGAGAATGTCATAGCAACAGCCTCATTCTGAGAGGCGCCTTTCAAACCTATGTTTCTTTGTATGTACGTTCATTTTAGTTTAATCTATTTTTTAGCTGTTGTTCTTCTCTTGCTAAAAATTAAGATTCATAATTCTTATTGGATGACTGGTGTGACCCCAGCATCTTGAACCCTGCCTGGCACAAAAGAGGAGTTTAATTTACATGCATTAAATGAGCAAACGAAAGTTTCTTATCCAAACTGTGGTCAATGCAATTTGACTCAAGACAGGTATTTGCCAAAGGCAATCACATCTGGTCTGGCATAAGAGCCCAGTTCAAGATGGATAACCTGCCCTGAACAGTGATTAACTGACCAAGGAAACACGCAAAGATGGGCTCAATAAAGGACAGAAATGATATGGACCTAACAGGAGCAGAAGATATTAAGAAGAGGTGGCAAGAATACACAAAACTGTACAAAAACTATCCTTATGACCCAGATAATCACGATGGTATGATCACTCACCTAGAGCCAGACATCCTGGAATGTGAAGTCAAGTGGGCCTTAGGAAGCAGCACTACCAACAAAGCTAGTGGAGGTGATGGAATTCCAGATGAGCTATTTCAAATCCTAAGAATTGATGCTGTGAAAGTGCTGCACTCAATATGCCAGCAAATTTGGAAAACTCAGCAGTGGCCACAGGACTGGAAAAGGTCATTTTTCATTCCAATCCCTAAGAAAGGCAATGCCAAGGAATGATCAAACTACTGCACAATTGCACTCATCTCACAGGCTAGTAAAGTAATGCTCAAAATTCTCCAAGCCAGGCTTCAACAATACATGAACTGTGAACTTTCAGATGTTCAAGCTGGTTTTAGAAAAGGCAGAGGAACCAGATCAAATTGCCAACATCCTCTGGATCATTGAAAAAGCAGGAGAGTTCCAGAAAGACATCTACTGACTTTATTGACTATGCCAAGAGAAGGCCATGGCAACCCACTCCAGTACTCTTGCCTGGAAAATCCCATGGATGGAGGAGCCTGGTAGGCTGCAGTCCATGGGATCGCTAAGAGTCGGACATGACTGAGTGACTTCACTTTCACTTTTCACTTTCATGCATTGGAGAAGGAAATGGTAACCCACTCCAGTATTCTTGCCTGGAGAATCCCAGGGACAGAGGAGCCTGCTGGGCTGCCATCTATGGGGTCACACAGAGTTGGACATGACTGAAGAGTCTTAGCAGCAGCAGCAGACTATGCCCAAGCCTTTGACTGTGTGGATCACAATAAACCATGGAAAATTCTGAAAGAGATGGGAATACCAGACCACCTGACCTGCCTCTTGAGAAACCTGTATGCAGGTCAGGAAGCAACAGTTAGAACTGGACATGGAACAAAAGACTGCTCCCAAATAGGAAAAGGAGTACGTCAACACTGTATATTGTCACCCTGCTTATTTAACTTATATTCAGAGTACATCATGAGAAATGCTGGGCTGGAGGAAGCACAAGCTGAACTCAAGATTGCCAGGAAAAATATCAATAATCTCAGATATGCAGATGACACCATCCTTATGACAGAAAGTGAAGAAGAACTAAAGAGCCTCTTGATGAAAGTGAAAGAGGAGAGTGAAAAGTTGGCTTAAAGCTCAACATTCAGAAAACTAAGATCATGACATTCAGGCCCATCACTTCATGGCAAATAGATGGGGAAACAGTGGAAACAGTGGCAGTCTTTATTTTTCTGGGCTCCAAAATCACCGTAGATGGTGACTGCAGCCATGAAATTAAAAGATGCTTACTCCTTAGAAGGAAAGTTATGACCAACCTAGATAGCATATTCAAAAGCAGAGACATCACTTTGTCAACAAAGTTCCATGTAGTCAAGACCATGGTTTTTCCAGTGGTCATGTATAGATTTGAGAATTGGACTATAAAGCTGAGTGCTGAAGAACTGATGCTTTTGAACTGTGGTGTTGGAGAAGAGTCTTGAAAGCCCCTTGGACTGCAGGGAGATCCAACCAGTCCATCGTAAAGGAGATCAGTCCTGAGTGTTCATTGGAAGGACTGATGTTGAAGCTAAAGCTCCAATACTTTGGCCACCTGATGCAAAGGGCTGACTCATTTGAAAAGACTCTAATGCTGGAAAAGATTGAGGGCAGGAGGAGAAGGGAACGACAGAGGATGAGATGGGTGGATGGCATCGCCGATCAATGGACATGGGTTTGTGTAAACTCCGGGAGTTGGTGATGGACATGGAGGCCTGGCATGCTGCAGTCCTCCTGCATGCATGGGGTCGCAAAGAGTCGGACAGACTGAACAACTGAGCTGAACTTAACTGAACTGACCATGGAAATCAACTCTCTTGGAGAGCCTGAAATGAGGCAAACAGAAGAGCTAGCAAATAGCAGAGGGGCAGAAAATGGATGCTACAACCAGCTGAGGCCACAAGCTAGAGCAAGTAATGAATTAGAAAGGAAAGAAGAGAAAACTAAGTCAGTGGTGGCAATGGTACTAGAAGGAGAGCAAGTGCTGAATTTATCAGAAACATAAATAACAATGCCCCCTAAGAAGAGATGATGTGAGAGCTCCAGTTTTATCATACATGCACTCACACCACTTTCCAGAGTCTCACCAGGATGTTGTTGAAATGACTGCCTGTCACCTTCAGGTTCCCATGGGTCTTTAAAGCCAACCACCATCAATCAATCCAAGTGTGGCTGTGCTTCCTTGGAGCTCCAGAGAGCCCAAAACATCTCATTGAATACACAGCCCTATCCTAGGTTTTTTTTTTCATTTTAAGCTCACAAAAGTTTGGGCCTAATTACTTATTTATTTGACTCTGAAGCCAAAGACTTAATTTTTTTGTTTGTTTTTGCAGGTCTTTCTCGAGTCAGGTTCTGAGTCCTTTAATAGCATCTTCCTCAATTTTTTTTTTTTTTGCTATCAAGAGTGATAGAAGATGGTTTGCCTAATATACATTTCAACTTTTTGACATCAGTGCATTTCTCTTTACTCAATCTAGTAAGCTTTTGCAATCATCGTGCTTATTTGCTACTTCCACTGCCCCCAGAGTTTTGAAATATCCTTTCCTTGTCACTTACTCTTAAAAGCACAAAGAGGAATTCAACACTTCCTGGTCAGCTGGATCAGTTTGAAGGTGCCATCTGTAAGTTCTAGGACACTGATTTTTCCACTGGGCCCAAAAGATATAATACCTTTTCCTCATAGTTTAAATAAATTAGCTCACATCAGTTTAAAATAGACTCCTGAGGAGATAAAGAGCAATTTTTTAAAGAAAAGTTGAATATTTAAGAGAGGTCAAGACCTTTCCACATACTGAATGAGTATAATTGTCTATAGCAGTAAAGAAACTCTTCTCCAAGGTAAAAGACAAGACAAAACAAAAAAATATATTATGATTTACAAAAACTGAGGTATATGAATATTTGATTTCAGCCTCCCTCTGTTGCTCCTAGGACTTTAGCATTACATACAGAATTGCCAGTTTCACTACTTTGAATCCATCAACAATGTTAGCACTACAGGCAAGTAAGCTGATGACTGAAAATAAGGTAGTCAGTTTGAATTTGAGAGTTGTGTGCAAAGAGATGAAAATAAGGAGTTAATCTTGGAGCTGAAGTTCTACTTCTTCCTGCTCAGAGATCTCAAGAAAAAAAGTTTCATTTAACAGGAACTTTCAGAAGTCAGCATTTAATAATAATCTCTAAGTTATATTTGAAAAAATAATGCTGTGTGACGGATATGTTAACTGCAATGACCAGCAGTAAACCTTACTATCTGAAAAAATGGAAATGAGTATCTTAAACTTCTTACCAGCTGCTGCCTAAAATCTGACTTGTAGATTGCTAAGAAGATAGGTACTATTTTTGGAAAACTAGGTATAATATCTCTGAGGAACTCTTTATTAACATAAATTTTAAAAAATCTCTGAATAACAGCTTTAATTTAACTCTGTTATTGAAAGTCTAGTGGGACCAAAATTAACTTATTCAGAATTGAAAGAACTTGAGTGACCCAAATATAAAGGTCCATGTAGGTTCTTATTTAGAAAGCACCTCTGTAATATATGAAACTATATATATATATATATATATATATATATATATATACATGTATATATGCAACATATAAAATTATACTATTTTGGATTTATATAAGTAGTTCTGTATTTCCAAAAATGTCTATCATGAGGTCATATTTCTTAAGTTTTACAAAAAATATAAATAAATTTAAAAATATAAGGTTATTTACTTCTGCATGGTAACTGAGCACATCCTGATGGGCACATCATTTCACCCACCATGTGGTGCCCTGTTGATGGGATGGTCGTGTTCTGTCTATTCCATCTTTCCAAAAGTATCAACTCCTTTATCTTTGCCACTCCCAATAAAGAATGCCTTTCCATTTGTTTTTCTGATTGCCATTAACTACCAAAATGAGATTCATAGAGTAACACAAACCTTGGGAGGTTTGGTGATAGAAAGAATCTTGGGGGGGGGGGAAGGGAAACAATATCCACAGGGAGTAAGCACTTTAACTCTCTAATACCCAAATCAGCAATATGAACAGGTACAAACACTCTCTGACAACATGTAAACATAAATATTCATGGATGAGTAATTACTCTCTTGAAACTCACCTTTTGGTCTTTTATTACCTAAATTTGCATCCTAATAATGCTTATGTATTAATAATGACCTAATTCTTGACAATTCACCACGATCATGATTTTATTTTGCCCTTCTTTCCAAGTTTATCACTTTCTGCTTCAAATGAGAGACCTGCTAAGCATCTCCAAATGCCCATCGTTTTTGCATCTCTCCTTCCTGCCAGAAAGGTCATTCTATGATTTTCTTAGGAGTCTGGCATCCAATGAATAATCTATGACTTTCTTTAATCAAATCCTTCTTTCAAAAAAAAATAAAATAAAACCTCATAGCTACATTTTACCTTGGGATATTTTTCCCAGAAGTAGCTGCATTGTAAACCATGCCTTTAAAGAAGGTGAAAGCTCCCTTACTTTCTTCAACACACTACTCATTGGTTGTCACCAAAGAAACATCTTTCCAAATATCTAAAAAGAAGTTAGACAGCCAGCAACTTATTTGCTACTAACTTAGTTTGTATGAACAAGGCTCCCCTAATGCAAAGCACATCCCTTTTGGATTTTTCATGAGTATTTGCCATTTTGGGGAAAATTACTATCTATGTATTTAAAAGAAAGGGCTGAAAAGATAAATAGTTTTCCTTAGAATGATTGTGAATTACTTGGTAACCTAGGGTCAGCGGTATAAAAAGCTTAAGCTTTGTTCAGACCAAAAGAATCTGAATCAGGAGTTGGATGTAGGTATCTATCTGTATTAATTAAAAGCTTCTCAAGCAATTCTGATGCACAAACTGAATTGAAAAGCACTACTTTAAGGGACACCAAGTTTACTTCCTTGTAAAAATACATATTTTTAAAATTAAGCCAGCCCTTTTTCTAAACCAAATATACCTTTCATCAAGTAGTTTCCATACCACACACTCAAACCACAACATACATTCAGCTTTGATATTAAAATATGATTCTTAAGAGTTCATCAGATGCAATTAACACATAATTAAATGTGCAACTCCTGCTTTTTGGTTTTGTTTTTTAGCCAACAGTTACTGCATAGAGATAAACAGAAAATCATCTATACCTTTCAGTCTGTCCCATATTACTTCACAGAATGAAAGTGGAAGATAATGTCCAAGGAAGTACCAGGGGAGGAGAAGCCATGGTTGAAGCAGAAGGTGAACAAATCATGGAAATCAATACAGACACTGGGTTCTGCTACTTCTTTCTAGAAAAGCAAGGTTTTTGATGGAAGGGTGGGAGACACTGGACTTATTTACCTTGATTATACAGTACACACTGCTGCAGATGTCAGCGTGGCCAAGTTACTTCCCCAACACACGTACACTCTTCACCCTTCCTAAATAGTTTTTCCTTAAGGAAAACTGAAATGTAACACACATATGGGCCATTCAATTACTTATTGAATAACCCCACCAAATACCAATCATGTGCCAGGCTTGATACCAGAGCTTTGAGGAATGCAGAAGTAACTCATCACAAAGCTGATCTCAATATCTTATCATGCCATTGAAGGCACTGAAAAAGACATATATGCACCCAGGTAACTTAAAGGGTTAGAAGGACTATACTGAAGCTTGGAAACATCTGAGCTATCACAGAAGAGATGGCCAGCCATCTTTTTCAAGACTTCGGGAGAGTGTGACAAGAATGTCACTGGGCATGTACAAGGATGGAGGCAAAATCTAAGAAAATTTTCTGCTCATTTTTTGTTTTTCAAAATTTGGGCTGAAGGGAGCTAATTCTTTGGCTTGAAATGGTGTACCAGTGGGATGGCAGAAGCCTTAGGTTCAGGGTGCTTCAAACTTGTGCACAGTTTGCAGCTACTTACAAAATGATTCCCTCACAACATTTACCCCTCATTTAGAGCTGCTCATAGAGCACTACAGGTCAAATACATACGACAGTGAAAACTGTGGAATGATGCTACAACATTGTCTGAGAGTACATTTTAAAATGCAAGCATATGGTTATAATGGCATTATTTTTAATCCAAATGCTTTCTAACATGCCTCATTTAGGATTTGGTTCATGCCTGGCATGAATTAATGGGAAAAGCTATCTCTGAATTATCCAAGGGTAACAGGTGGTCTGGCAACTCAGTTTAGGGGTTTCTCAGTCTCACTGCCACCAGGGGGTGACCTCTGGGTGGACTTTCAAGGCCACCTGGATTTCCCAACATCTGTAGCAAAGGGTTATTTCAACTGGTGTTTTAGAAAGCATTAAAAATTGCTGTTTGAGAGGAGAGGAGGAAAAAATAAAACACTGTGGAAAACAATGGACAGAGTTAGTGAACAGCTAAACAAGGAATGTGTGTGTGTGGTTGTGTACATAAGCATACACATGGTATGCTCTCAGTGACCATGGTTTTATAGTAAAAGGAGAATTATAATTTACATGATTGATTTTTGAGGCAGCCTTTGGAAAAAACCCAAGGCACTACACCATTGTGCACCATATATGTGCAGCAGTCTCTACCCTTTTTGGCACCAGGGACTGGTTTCGTGGAAGACAAGTTTTCTACAGACCGGGGGAAGAGGGGTGCGGGGGGGTGGTTTGGGGATGATGATTCAAGTGCATCACGTTTTTGCACTTAATTTGTAATGTTATTACATTAGCAACACCTCAGATCATTAGGCATCAGATCCCAGAGGCTGGGGACTCCTGCTGGAAGGACAAAGCTAATCTAAGGTTAGAAACTGTGGCCTTGAGGACACTTATACAAATCCTAGGGTAGAACTTAAAACTGTAGGAGTCAGTGAATAGACTGCTACCATCTGAGAGGGTATATTGAATATATTACAGCATGACCTCTCTCGTGGGTTATTAAGGCACTGGCTAGCAGGAAGTCTGAGATAAACTTTCTAATGAAGACTGTCTCTAATTCAAGGCTGTTTACCTTGAATGAGACCAGGTTCGGTCCCCACAGAAATCAGCTAAAGAGATGTCAGCATTGACATCATATGAAGAATGTTGAGGGGGCAGACCAATGAACTCTCTCAAATCAAAGACCCTTCATTTGTATATAAATCATGTATTATAATTTTGAACGCTTTCACCCCCAAGTTTATAAGAGGAAATGACATATTTGTTTTGTCACTTGGATAACTGACAGTCACTTGGATAACTGATCTTTTGTTCTCCACTCTGAATTAGGGGATTCCCAGGTGGCACCAGTGGTAAAGAATCCACCTGCCAATGTAGGAGATACAAGAGACATGGGTTCAATCCCTGGGTTGGGAAGATCCCCTGGAGGAGGAAATGGCAACCCACTCCAGTATTCTTGCCTGCAAAATCCCATGAGCAGAGGAGCCTGGTGGGCTACAGTTCATGAGGTTGCAAAGAGTCAGACACCATTGAGTACGCACACGCTGAATTAGATGGCCAATTTGTGGTCCAGGCTCTGCTGTCTGATGATGTTTTTTCACCTTTACTACATCCCACTGGACTAGTAGTTCAAAAGGCCACAAAGGAGCTCCAACATGTGAAGATTTTAGAAGTTATTACTCCCATCTTTACAAGACAAAGCTGAACCAACTCAGTTCAGTTCAGTTCAGTCGCTCAGTCATGTCCGACTCTTTGCAATCCCATGGGCTGCAGCATGCCAGGTTTCCCTGTCCATCACCAACTCTTGCAGCTTGATCAAACTCATGTCCATTGATGCCATCCAACCATCTCATTCTCTGTCGTCCCCTTCTCCTCCCGCCTTCAATCTTTCCCAGCATCAGTTCAGTTCAGTTCAGTTGCTCAGTCGTGTCCAACTCTTTGCGACCCCACGAACCACAGCACGTCAGGCCTCCCTGTCCATCACCAACTCCTGGAGTCCACCCAAACCCATGTCCATCAAGTCGATGATGCCATCCAACCATCTCATCCTCTGTCGTCCCCTTCTCCTCCTGCCCTCAATCTTTCCCAGCATCAGGGTCTTTTCCAATGAGTCAACTCTTCGCATCAGGTGGCCAAAGTATTGGTGCTTCCGTTTCAACGTAAGTCCTTCCAATGAACACTCAGGACTGATCTGCTTTAGGATGGACTGGTTGGATCTCCTTGCAGTCCAAGGGACTCTCAAGAGTCTTCTCCAACACCACAGTTCAAAAGCATCAATTCTTCATTGCTCAGCTTTCTTTATAGTTCAACTCTCACATCCATACATGACCACTGGACAAACCATAGCCTTGACCAGATGGACCTTTGTTGGCAAAGTAATTTCTCTACTTTTTAATATGCTATCTAGGTTGGTCATAACTTTCCTTCCAAGGAGTAAGTGTCTTTTAATTTCTTTGCTGCAATCACCATCTGCATCAGGGTCTTCTCTAATGAGTCAGTTCTTTGAATCGGGTGGCCAAAGTATTGGAGCTTCAGTTTAGCATCAGTCCTTCCAGTGAATATTCAGGACTGATTTCCTTTAGGATGGACTGGTTTAATCTTCTTGCAGTCCAATGGACTCTCAAGAGTCTTCTCTAACACCACAGTTCAAAAGCATGAATTCTTTGGTGCTCAGCTTTCTTTATGGTCCACCTCTCACATCCACACATGACTGCTGAAAAAACCATAGCTTTGACTACACAGATATTGGTCAGCAAAGTAATGCCTCTGCTTTTTAATATGCTGTCTAGGTTGGTCACAGCTTTTCTTCCAAGGAGCAAGCATCTTTGGAACAAACTGAACAAACTGAAAATCAATAAATCAATGATTTTCTTAGACCCATGAAAATCCCAAAGCAAACTTCCACCCTGAAATCTGGAGATAGAGGCAAGACCAGAGTGTCATAGCTGAGAACTGATAAAGCTGCTGGAACAGCTAACACTTACATGGTCTTATCAAGTGGTAATTTTGCAGAACTCCTGCAAGCTGAATGGCAATAGCTTACTGAAAAACAGACATCACTTTGCCTACAAAGGTCAGCAAACATTAGCGGCAGGCCAACTCCTAGTCATATTAACATAAATCCTCACACTGAAAGACCCTTTACCTCAATTCTTTCGACCCAAAGCAAAAACTTACTGCTTTCTGTAAAAACTCTGTCATGCTAAAAGACAAGATACAATAGCCTGAAGAGACATAATAAATATCAGAACCAAACTTAAATATGACACATGTTGAAAGAACTAGAGAGGGAATATAAAATAACTGTGATTAATATGTTAAGGGTTAATATGTTTTTCTAATGGAAAAAGTAGACAACATTCAGTGACACGAGTAATATAAGCAGAGAGGTAGAAACTTCAAGAAAGAATTAAAAGGAAATGTTAGAAATCAAAACCACTGTAAAATCAAAACCACTGTAACAGAAATGAAGAATGCCTTTGATGGACTCATCAGTAGACTTGACACAACCAAGGAAAATCAACTGACTCTGTCAAGAGAAACTTTTCAAATTAAAATGGAAAGAGAAAAAAAATTAAGTGAATGAATTTAGTATACCAGAATTTAAAGTTTAAAATAGTTTGCTAATGATTTAATTATACAATAAGTACAGATTCAAACATCTAAAAGGACTACTGAATATCAGTGGAAAGAGAATCATTACAAGAAGTTAATAAATACTAGCCAGTAACGCAAACATTTCCTACTTTATAAAATGAGTAAAACTGTTACATGACCATGTGAATGTATTTAATGCCACAAAACCGTACATTCATTGTTACTAGTTTGAAGTTTTAGACATCGATATATATTACCTAAAAAGGTTGTGACAATATAGCTTGAAGTGAATATCTTTAAGGTAGGAGAAATATCTGGAGGTGGCAGGCTTCCAAAAGGAATGACCATATAACATATAGTTCTGGATATAATGATTCAAAGTCATTAGGCTTGGAAGTTTTAAAGACTTTTCTTTAGCTGAAGGAGAGTTGTAATGCTATTCACTTTATACAATCATCATTACAAAAGTTAAAACATAAAAAGAGCTTAAAAACTTTAAAGCACCTTTATCCAAACATGTTTTAAATTCCCTAAAAAGCATTATTTCCACCTAGAAGGACACATGCATAACAAAAATGAGTTTTCCACTGTTACAGAAAAACTTTCCCATCGTTAAAACTTTTCTAATCAAAAAGAATATTCTCATTTCTCTATACAATATATGCATAGAAAAACTTACAAATAAATAACTTACTGGTTTCACTTTCCTGCCGAGAATTCCAATAGATGATTTCCAGGGCTATAAATGCCTATTCATTTTAAAGAAGTTTCATCTATGATGTGATTTATTGAAAATAAGAACTTTGTAATAACATTTTGGAAACCCCTTGAAGACTGAGGGCCAGCAGTTTACTGCAATCAATGTCCACAGGCTTTATTTCTCGTTGGACTTCCTTTGCCACCATATCTGCATAGTAATAATCTTTTCTATCCCTATTGAAATAAATCATCACAAAAGTTCAGCTACACAATTTATTCCAAGGAATTTTATTTTATTTTCCTTAAAATAATATGAGCGGATTTATTTTATATACAGGGGATTATTATCAAGAAATTTAGTGGAGAAAATACAAGCATTAAAATCAATACATTTATTAAATGGGTGCTAAATGACTAAACATTTCATGCTGATGAGTAGATTTCATATAAAAGCTTTTGTTTCACAATTTCTATTTATTTATTTTTCTTTTTGTCTCCCATGTGCTGTGCTGTGCTTAATCGCTCAGTCATGTCTGGACTCTTTGCGACCCCTTGGACTGTAGCCCGCTAGGCTCCTCTATTCATGGAATTCTCCAGGCAAGAATACTTGAGTGGGTTGCCATGCTGTCCTCCAGGGGATCTTCCCAACCCAGGGATCGAACCCAGGTCTCCCACAATGCAGGTGAATCCTTTACCATCTGAGTCACCAGGAAAGCACTTTTTTTTTTTTTTTTTAAATTGGAGGATAGTTGCTTTAGAATGTTGTGCTGGTTTCTGTTGTACAACAAGGTGAATTAGCTATAAGTGTGTATATATATATATATATATATATATATATATATATATATTCCCTCCCTCTTGAGCCTTCCCCTCACCCCGCCGCATCACACCCCTCTAGGTCTTCATAGAGCACCGAGCTGAGCTATACAGTGCTATATAGCAGTTTTCCACTAGCTATCTGTTTTACACATGGTAGTGTATATGTCAATGCTACTCTCTCAATTGCAGTTTCTATTTTTAAACAAAAATTTATATTAGTTTTGAAAATATTTACATATTAACATATCATATTGGGACAGTCATAATGCATAAACAAAACATTAAGATGTGGGTAAAATTTAATAGATATATTGAGTCAGGAAGATTCCTGGAGAAGAAAATAGCAACCTACTTCAGTATTCTTGCCTGGAAAATCCCATGGACAGAGGAGCCTGGTGGGCTACAGTCCATGGGGTCACAAGAGTTGGACATGACTTAGTGACTAAGCCCAATAGATGCATTTCTAATCTAGTTCTGGAAATCATTCAGACATCTCAACTTAAACTCTACCTATTTTTTAGGTGCAAATTTAAACCTGTGCAACTTCCATCTGCTCTCCAGACAAAGAGAAAAAGACAGCAGTGACAACCTGTCCAATGAGAAAAAAGCTAAAACAAATCAGATTATGAAAACTGGTTTTACAAATATTAAATGTCTCTTGTCAGCATAAACCCCAAAGTATCTTATGAGAAGTAAGACATGTAAAGTGCTTAACTGCTCTCTTCATTTGCATAAGCCAGGAACAAGTTATGGTTGAAGGTCAGATGTTTTGTTTCAGATCTCATCTGCCAAAGTTGCAACACTAATGAACTAACCATGTTGCTTGACTTGAAACAGAACAAGTGTATCACAACCAAAGATGATAAAAGGTAAAACTTAGAAAAAAATCTTTTTTAGAAAATAGACAAGGAAATGAGCATGAATATGATTAATGATAATGTTCTATTTTTTAGAACATTTTGCTGCATTTATTTTGAAATTTTATTCAGAAGAATGTCACACATAATGACTGTGACTATAGAACTGATCTTGATTCTGTGTTTAAGAATAACTTGTCTGTCACACCCTCTTTCTAGAGTTGAAAAAAAAATGTTTTCTACCAAATTACTGACCACAGTTCAAAACACTGATTATTATGGTTTCACATTACGTGTGCTTTGTCAGACACTTATTTAAGGAAATGATTCACTTTATGTTCTTTGTTGAAATGCAAATTATCCTTAAGATAGCAACATAAGGGTGGTCTTAACAAAGAGAAGATAATGCTGAAGAATCTGTTTGGATTTACCAGTTAGGTAATTAAAACCATAGATTGAAGAGGAAGGTTTACTAGGGGATCTTTTAAGGTACTGTGAAGCACTAAAGTCTTTTATTCTATGCAATAAAAATGCTGGCTTTTGAATATTATTTTAAAATTATGACTAGAATGAGAAATATTACTGGATACTCTGATTTGCATAGTCATTTTTCAAAATGTTTTTCATAGAACATTTAGTTCATGAGATATTACGAGATGTTATGTGAAAAAAAGTACCCTGTAATCTTATGCATTTAAAAAATAATGCATATTTAATTTTTTAAGGATCACCACACTATTTTCCATAGTGGATGCACCATTTTACCTACTAACAGTGTCCAAGTGTTGCAATTTCTTCACATCCTCACCGAAACCTGTTCTTTTATTTTTCTAATAACAGCCGTCCTAAAAGGTGTGAAGTGAGATTCCACTGTGGTTCTGAATTGCATTTCCCTAATAAGCACAAGTTGGACTGTGAAGAAAGCTGAGCACCGAAAAATTGATGCTTTTGAACTGTGGTGTTGGAGAAGACTCTTGAGAGTCCCTTGGACTGCAAGGAGATCCAACCAGTCCATCCTGAAGGAGATAAGTCCTGGGTGTTCATTGGAAGGACTGATGCTGAAGCTGAAACTCCAATACTTTGGCCACCTGATGCGAAGAGTTGACTCACTGGAAAAGACCCTGATGCTGGGAGGGATTGGGGGCAGGAGGAGAAGGGGACGACAGAGGATGAGATGGCTGGATGGCATCACCGACTCAATGGGCATGAGTTTGAGTAAACTCCGGGAGTTGGTGATGGAAGGGAGGCCTGGCATGCTGCAGTCCATGGGGTCGCAAAGAGTTGGACATGACTGAGCGACTGAACTGAACTGAACTGAATAAGCACAAACTGGAATCAAGATATCAATAACCTCAGATATGCAGATGACACCACCCTTATGGCAGAAAGTGAAGAGGAACTAAAAAGCCTCTTGATGAAAGTGAAAGAGGAGAGTGAAAAAGTTGGCTTAAAGCTCAACATTCAGAAAACTAAGATCACGGCATCCAGTCCCATCACTTCATGGCAAATAGATGGGGAAACAGTGGAAACAGTGGCTGACTTCATTTTTTTGGGCTCCAAAATCACTGCAGATGGTGATTGCAGCCATGAAATTAAAAGACACTTACTCCTTGGAAGGAAAGTTATGGCCAACCTAGACAGCATATTAGAAAGCAGAGACATTACTTTGCCAGCAAAGATCTGTCTAGTCAAGGCTATGGTTTTTCCAGTGGTCATGTATGGATGTGAGAGTTGGACTGTAAAGAAAGCTGAGCACTGAGGAATTGATGCTTTTGAACTGTGGTGTTGGAGAAGACTCTTGAGAGTCCCTTTGACTACAAGGAGATCCTACCAGTCCATCCTAAACAAGATCAGTCCTTGGTGTTCATTGGAAGGACTGATGTTGAAGATGAAACTCCAATACTTTGGCCACCTGATGCGAAGGGATGATTCATTTGAAAAGACCCTGATGCTGGGAAAGATTGGGGGCAGGAGGAGAAGGGGACGACAGAGGATGAGATGGTTGGATGGCATCACTGACTCAATGGACATGGGTTTGGGTGGACTCCAGGAGTTGGTGATGGACAGGGAGGCCTGGTGTGCTGTAGTCCATGGGGTCGCAAAGAGTCGGACACAACTGAGCAACTGAACTGAACTGACCTGAAAGCTTTTAATATTCATATACACAAGGTTCAACTAAGGCATCATAGGGGTGGAGGAAAACTTTATGCAGCATTTAACTAATTTTTTACATCATTGTAGTAGTCATGGATTTCCACAGACAGAACTGAAAGGATATGTAAATACACATAAAAGAAGAGATTCATTATAAGAATTAACTCCGACAGTTTTGGAGGCCTAGATGTCATGAGTTCTGTATCTGCAAGCTGGATGACCAGGAAATCTGGTGGTTAATTTAGTATAAGTCCAAAGGGCTGAAAACTGGAAACCAGAGATATAGATCTGAATCTGAAGAACTGAGTATCAGGGTGAAGATATAAGTCTGGCTCTAAGTCTAAAAGTCTGAGAACCAGAAGCATTGATATCCAAGGGCAAGAGAAGAAGATGGTCTCAAGTCCAGCATTGCCTTTGTTCTATTCAGGCCCTCAGTGGACTGGATGATGCTCAGTCACATCAGTCTACACATCAGACCTTTCTTCCTCAGTCTACAGGCTCAAATGCTAATCTGTTCCAGAGATACTCTCACAGACTCACTCAGAATTAATGTTTTACCAACTATCTGGCATCCCTTAGTCCAGTCAAGGTGATATATGAAATTTACCATCACAACCACAGAACCCTTTTCTTTCCAATGATATATCACAGTTAATGCTTAGTTAATGCTGCTGAAGATGAAAGGAAAAAACATACTTTTTTAAACAGACCAAAGAGGCAATTTCTCTACGATAATGGTTAACAGCTTAAAGAAAATATTTCCCAAGAGTTTGAGTGCAGATCTAGTGTGTTCCATAGCTTTTCTTTGATTCTAGAATTACAGATTGAGGATCATTTGAAAAATTGTTATCCTCTTTTATGTTGCTGATTGCCAAGGAAGTCATTAGTATGTCTTAAAAATAGATGGTCTTTCTTTCTATGAGACACTTTCATAGTACAACTGTGAACATCACAGAGTCAAGGCACTAAATATCAATAACTATGAGTTATAAAATTAAGGAACCAGAGAGCTAAAGTTTAAGTTATGAAAGCGCTCACCCCCCAAAAAAATCTCTTGATATGTTAGAGCTGCACAGACAGAATTATTTGTAATAATTTTTAATTTAAGAGGCAGTTAAATAGTATTAAATGGGTTCTATTCACATTTAATAGTCTTAGTTACCAGTGGTTTTCAATTTTTGAAAGTGAAGAGGGCAAATGATGACTTTTCCTTTTTTTAGTGTCAGGCACTACTCAGTTGTCAGCCAAAAATATTGCATCTTGTGTGTTTAAAGCCTAAAGCCAACAAAACACCATTCTTCCATTTCAATGTCACTGAAATAAATGAAGGCAATCATATGAGGTGGAAATTCTATGCCTATTTGGAGAGGTAAGTAATCCCCTCCGTCGGACCTGAAGCTAGACAGATGATATAAAATCAGCAAAAAGTGTAAGTTAAGGTACTGCTCTTAAGCTCAGTTTCCAGAAGCAAGGACTGGTGGGAATAAGGGAGAAGAGAAGTCTCAGATATATGGAAACGGAAAATCATGTTCATTTTTTATTTTAAGTATTTCTGATAGCTAAAGTGAATATAATATACTTTCAGTTACTCTGAAGGTTAGAAGACGTTGCCTGAGAAAACAATGAATGATGTGTGGCGTCAGAATGGATTGATCAGTTCCAGAGATTAGGAAAATTGACAGGAGTATTCTGTACAAATTTTGAAACAGAATAAGAGTCCATGGCATGGATGCCTAAGCAGAAGCAATGGATGGCACTTACAAAGATAGACATATGATTTTTTTCTTGCATAGAATACAGTATTACAAGCTTAAAGTGGAGACATGCTATTTCTCCTTTCTAGAAATATTTATTGACAAAGTCAAGCTCATTTGATGCCTGAGCTCCTTTGACTCAGGCCACATAGGTGCTGAGTTGATACTGCAGACAGAATGGGGAAAAGATGCTCCATTTACAACTATCTTTGAGAATTCCTAATGAAATACAGTATAACAAATAGGCTGGTTGATCAAGCAATAACAACTGGTGTTGATATCTGGAAGGTGAAAATACAAAGTTAAATGCTATTGCTCTAATGTACAGGGCTTCTCAACAAGCCCTATTGACATTTGGTGAAGGACAATTTGTTGTTGGAACTTATCTTGTGTGTTGTAGACCATTGCAGGAATCCTGGCCCTTACCCACTAGATGCCAGGAGTTATGATAACCAAAAAATCTCCAGACAAAATATTGCCAAATATTCCCTAGGGGGCGAAACTATCCTTTGTTCAGAAAATGTTAGAAAATTCCAGCGGGGAGAGTAAAAGGAAGTACTCAAAATATAGAAAAATATTGAGTTCATGGCGCTGCTAACATTAAAATGGAGACATTTTATAGCGTTGTCATGTGCTTCTTATCCAAGAGAAATCAGTGGCCCACCAAAAACAGCTACAAGAAAGTCCACAGCAACTTTATTTATAATTATGTAAAACGAGCAACTACCTAAATGCACAACACTAAAATAAAAAAAACTGGAATATATTCACTCAATGGAATAATATTAAAAACAGGGAAAAATGATCTATTTAGCATATGGAAACATGGATGGATTTCACACATACAATGTTATGTGAAAGAAAGCAGAATCAAAAGAGCAATGTCTGATTCCATTTATATGAGGTTCAAAATATATGCAATGCCAGAAGTAACACATGGTTACTTTGACAGGGAGGAGTGGTTGGGGATTTGGAGGAACATGACTGAGATCTCTCGGGAACTGAAAATGTTATAGGTCTTTACCTGGGTGATGAATACACAGATGTGTATACACTTACAAATTCAATGGTATGCATTGGGTTGGCCTAAAAGTTCGTTCAGATGTTACAGCAAAACCCAAATGAACTTTTTGGCCAACCCAATACATTTAAGATTTGTGCTCTTTATACCGGGGCTTCCCTGGTGGGTCAGATGGTAAAGAATCTGCCTGCAATGTGGGAAGTTCAGCTTTGATCTCTGGGTCAAGAAGATCCTCTGGAGAAGGGACTAGCAACCCTCCCCAGTATGCTTGCCTGGAGAATTCCATGGACAGAGGGGCCTGGTGGGCTGGTTCTTTGTAGCAAATAAGTAATTAGTCAATAAAAAGTAAATAATAACTAAAAATCTATATAGTTTAGGCAGTGAATGAATAGAAAAAGACTCAGGAAAACACAGCATGTTATTATCATTTTTATATTATCACAACCATTTTTGACCTGTTTTAAATAGATATTAATAAATAAACAGTATTAGTTTGTGAAGGCTGCCAAATAAAGTACAGATCTTTTTCTGACTTATGGTGGGGATACATCCTGATAAACCCCTCATAAACTGAAAATATGGTAAGTCACAAATGCATTTAATACACCAAACCTACTGAACATCATAGCTGAGCCTAGCCTACTTTCAAGGTGCTTTGAACACTTTCAGTAGCCTACACTTGGGCAAAATCATCTAACACAAAGCCTATGTCATGGAATTTTTGAGTGACCATGCTAAAGATGAAAAATAGAATCATTGTCTCAGTAGAGAACATTTGTATCAGGCAGCTGACCCTGGTGGTCACATAACGGACTGAGAATCGTGCTTGCTGATGCTGCCTAGCTACACAAGAGGGGGTCATGCTGCACATCACTCGTCCAGGAAAAGATCACAATTCCAAATTCAAAGTCCAGTTTCTAATGAATGTGTATTGCTTATTCTGAAGTTAAAAAATTTTAAGTCAAACCATTGTAAGTTGGGGACTATGTGTACCCCAGACAATTTTGGAAGCTAGAAGCATATGATCAAGGTGTCAGCAGACTTGGTTTCTTCTGAGGCCCCTCTCCTTGACCGACAGTTGGTTGCCTCCTCCATGGGTGTTTACATGGACTTCTCTCTGTGTGAGAGCCCCTGGTATCTCTCTATGTGTTTTAATCCTCTCTTCTTGTAAGGATATCAGTCAGATTGGCTTAGAGTCCACATTAATGGTCTCATTTTAACTTACTGATAATCATCTACTGAAAGGCCTTATGTCCAAATACAGCCACATTCTGTGCTACTAGTGTTTAGGGCTTCAACATGTGGTTTGGGAAGAGGGGGAAAACAATTTAGTCCAATATACACAATGGACTAAATATATAAAACTTTCACATTTAAAAAATACTAGTATGCAAACCTGCTCAGTGTCACCCACTGGTTTACACAATTAAAACACTGTTTAATTTTATTAAAATTATGTATTAAAATTAAAATAAATAATTAATTATTAACACTCACTTCTGGTGGGAAAATAGATCCAGAGCACTAAATAACTTATTCAAGCTTAACTAGCTTTTAGTTGGCTAAACTGGGACTCAATCACTGGTCTCTTTACCCCCAAATGCTATTATATCAGGGATTCCCGTGTCCATCATATCAAGCCATCTTTTCTATGATATATACATACAGACACAGATACACATAGATATTTGAAAGATATAAGTACCACTATGTATTTATTGTGTGAATTCTAAATAAATTAGGTACATTTTTTAATATACTGGGCAACTTTTGACCATTTGCATATTTAATTGATGTGATGTAAGCAATATGTAACTGGGTATACACACAGACACACACACACACACACACACATATATATATATATATATACACTGCACATTCAGTATTATTTTGATTTTGTATTTTTCCATTAACTGAAACCTAGGTACCATAGCAACAGAGCTGGTTTAAACCAAATTCCCATGAAAGAGAAATGTTTGGCATAAATAGATTTTAGAATCCTTCTGCACGTCCAGAGAGAGAAAACAAAGGACTGGGTGACAAGTTTAAAATATAAAATTAGCCAACTCCCAGAACCCTTATATAGGAGACATTTAGGTCAAAATACCTATGTGACCCTAAGATTAAAAATTCTTTCAAATCCTATTGTATAACCACATATGTGACACGTAAACAAAGAATCAATTTTAAAAATCTGTTTTCAGTATAGATTTTTGAATTCTAATATTAATCATTTTGACACTTCCCTCTCCTTTGAGATATGCATTAAGTTCTATAGAATCTTGCCCCTATTCCCTGGCATGAACTTTTCACATAGTCTTCCCTTTACTGTCCCATTGCTGCCACTCCATTCTGTCACTATAAATTTCTTTTCCCTGACCTCTCTACCCTGTGTCAGGATCCACAGAAAGGTATAGAATGGGATTGTCTAAATGGTCATACAGCAAGATCTAAATTTTAATCCAGTTATGAAATGGGTAAAAAAAAAATATTATGGTCATTTTAGACAGGAGAACATTGAAAAACAGAGAAGGTTAAATGACTATTGAATCTTAGTCACAAAGGCATCTTTTGCTTAAAGGAGTTATTAAATGCCACCCTGAAATGATTAAAGCAGCTACTCATATTCCATGTTCTAATTTGTGTATTTGTATGGGGATAGAGTCTTGATGAGAACACATCTCTAATCTGTCCTTTTTGCTTTCTTAATATCTTAGAGCATCAGACAATGCAACAAAAAAGGGCACTTATTTTCACAGGAAAGGATATCTTATTTGACTACTCAGTAAGTAGTTTCATCTCTCATCTATCCATCAGTCCATACATTCATTCTTCCAACACATATTTTAAACACTTGCTAAGTGTTAGGCCTCAGATTCAGCATTGATAACACTATGGTGAAGAGAAGATGGTTGCCAGGCTACATAATGGGCCCATAGGCCCAGAAAAGAGGTACTTACTATAATGGGGAAAGGTATATACTATAATGGGAAAAGTGCTAAAAACAGAAATGCATGGTATTATAAGCAAACAAATAGGATCTACTAACTAATGGCTGACTTATCTGGATCACAAAAGATACATAGACCTATATTTGGAAATATGAACTCTGAATCTTGGTTTCCAGTATATCATCTGAGTTATCATTTCTCTATTTACCCTGAGTCATTCTAATAGACATTCACAACAACTTGGTTTCCTTTTAAGTATATTCTGGTTGGAGCCATCCAAGTAAAAAATGTGAAAGTAATTCAGGGGAGCCAAGAGAGGAGCCTAGAAGTGTTGCATAACAGATGTGAAATTTTGTTTTTTTTTATCTTTGTGTTTATTTTTAACTGAAAGCAGGTCCGCATCACTAGCCTAAGTCTTTATCTCAAATAATCATACAACTATTTGTTAAACAGGTAAAAAATATGCTCAACACTGTTTATGGCAGTACTAGATAAAAAAAGTTTTGGGAATGTTACCACTTTCAGGGAATGTACAATTCTATTTGGGAGATAAAATTAGCTTGAAGGAAACATTTAGAGAATGATGAAGTGCTGAGCTGCATGTTACTCTCCACATGAATTCTGAGAATAAGAAAGTTCTTCATGTACTGCACATTCTGAAGTATGGCTGGATAGAAAAGGATAAGAAGAAATGGCACTCCTGGGGCAGGAACCAATGGAGAAATAACATAAACTTATCTGAATGTAAGATTAGTATACAAGAATAATTACAATCCAACATTTTCCTGTGATGCTAATAGGAAATAGTGAGTGTTATGGGACATCTAATACTATAGGAAATACGGAAATCTGGCTACAGGAGGATGGCTTATCAAGTCTCTAACTCAGATGACTAATATGAATCAGAGAAGAAGCTGGATCAACAAAAATATATTTATAAACATTTCAAGAGCACATTAGTTTACCTGAATATAAGTTACTTCACAAACCCATTGGTTCAAGTATAAGGGTTTTAAATATATATTTTGGATAATAAACTTGGAAGTGCTTGCTACAAAGTAGATGCCTATTAAAAATTAAAAACTCATACTCAGCGCCCCAGGTCATAATTATGGGCTGCTAATCAGTGACCTGGTGGGAAACAAGAAGTGGAAGGAGATGAAGCGGAGCAAGCTTGGCCCAGATGATGAAAGCTGATATCCCTGGTTTCAGTCTTGGATTAATTTCACTGGTAAATGAAAAGCATGTAGAATATTTGACATAGGCTAGGTTTTCTCTCTATAATAAATTCAGTTATGAAAGCGTCTAGATGGTTATAAATTAGTGGGCTTTGGCCTGCCTATTTTAGATACTGATGTTTTCCAATGTATGCTCTTATTCAAACCAGTAAATATTCTATGCCTCTAAACTATACCAGATACTATTGTTTGCTTTTGTCCATTTGTAAGTAAAAGCAAATATATTCAATTTCCAGACATTCCTTGAAGGGCAAAGGGAGTTCACAAAATTTGAAGTATACTGCAAAAGAAAGGTAGTGATTTGGGTTGAACTTCACCCCACTATGACCGTAATCTTTTCAATAATGTATTTTGTATTTTCTGTAATGTATTTTGTAATGTAAATTCTCTTATGCTACAGTTCTACAGGCTTACTAAGATTCTGGTCAGCAATTATACCCTTAATGAAAAATTATTTTCCAGTTGAAAATAGAGTAAAGACTACGTATTTGTACAAGAATAGTGACAATTTAGAAGTCTACTGAATTATTTTGAAAAAAAAAACTTTTAAGGTTATACTCTGGATATTTTGCTGTATTATCAAATTTACATCAATTGTGAACATAACGAGACTTTTTTTGTGTTCCAGCACATGATCTATCCTTTAGAATGCTCCACATGCACTTCAAAAAAAACAAACATCCTGCTGCTTTTAGATGGAATGTTCATATATCTGTCAGGTAAATCTGATCTAATGTTTAATTTAAGGCCGCTGTTTCCTTGTTGACTTTCTATCTGGATGATCTATCCATTGATATATGTGGGGTGCTGCAGTCATTTTTCCACTTTATGTCTGTTAGTAACAGCTTTATATATTTTGGTTCTCCCATTATAGATGCCTATATAGTAATAAATGTTATGTCTTCTCTATGGATTTTCCCCTTTACCATTATAGAATGACCGTCTTTGTCTCTTGGTACATTTTTTTGGCTTGGAGTCTATTTTATCTTACGGGCACGGCTACATTCTCTTTCTTTTGGGTGCCATTCACTGTTTCATCTTCCATTCCTTCACTTTGACCCTATGTTGCTCTTTAGAGCTGAGATTAGTCTACTGGAGGCAATCTCTAGTTGAGTCTTGGTTTTTAATCCAACCAGCCACTTGTGTCTTTCGATTGGTAAATTCAATCTATTTACATCTAGGATAATTATTGATATATGAGGATGTAGTACTGCCATTTCATCTTTTCTATTCTGGTTGCTTATATCTCCATTGTTTCTTTTTATTATACTTGTGTTTCCATCTGCCATTTTACTTTGTGGTTTTCAATGATGTTTTTCTCAGCTTCCTCTTTTTTTATGTTTCATGTTTCTACTCTAGCTTCTGTGAGTGGGTGTGGTCATCATGAGGTTTGTATAAAGTATCTCATAGATAAAATGGTCTTTTTTTCTGCTGATAGTACTTCATTTGCCATACAGGTTCCATTCTTTTCCATTTACCCTTTTGCGTTTTTGTTTTCACGAATTATTGCTTTCTATGGTTTGAGTTCATTACCAAATTGAAATAGCTGTAGTTATTTTAATGCCATTTTCCCCCTTTAATCTTTATGTTATAATTAAGTGTTTAGCCTCCTATTCTGATATAGAGTTGTCATTTTCTGATTCTGTCTGGCTATTTATCACCTTAATGAAAGTTTTGTTAGCCTTTTTGTTTCAGCTATAAGAGCTCCTTTCAACATTTCTTGTAAGGCAGGTGTAGTGGTGATGAATTCCCACAGCTTTTGTTTGCCTGGGAAAACCTATATTTCTCATATATGAAGGATAACTTTATTGGATAGAACATCCTTGAATGACCATTTTTATATTTCAATTTTTTTTGAGTATGTTATTTTACTCTCTCCTGGCCTGCAGAGTTACTGTTAGGAAATCTGCTGCTAGCCTAATGAAGCACCTTTGTAAGATACTGTCTTTTTATCCCCTGCTTGCCTTTAAAACTCTTTCTTTACCATTGGCATCTGACAATTTTAATATAATGTGTCTTGAAGAAGGGCTTTCTGCCTTGAGATAACTAGGCATTCTATTAGCTATGTGAACTCGTATTAATATATCCAGTTCATTTTCCATATTTGCGAAGTTCTCAGCTATTATTTCTTTAAGTTCTCTATTCCCTTCTCCCTCTCTTCTCTTCCTTGGCTACCCATTATTCCTTTGTTGCCTTTTCTAATAGAGATGAATACTTCGTGTGAAGTTTGTTCATTAAAAAAAAAAAAAAATCTTAGTTTGCTCTCCTCTTTTACCTGAAACTTTCTGGATTTCTATCTTTAAACTCTAATTCTCTTTTCCATAGGGTCTGCTCTATTTCCAATGCTTCCTAATGCATCCTTCATCTCATTTATTGAGCTATTCTGTTCTAGAATTTCTGTTCGGTTCTTTATCAGAACTTACATTTTTTTGGTAAAATATTCTTTCTGTTCATTACTTTTATCCATGAACCCACTGAACTGCCTTTCTGAAATTTCTTGTAGTTTGCTGATACACAGATAACATTTTATTAAATGGGATTATGTTAAGCATGGTCATACATTTTGAATGACATATAATTGATACAATTTTATTTGCAAATAAATGAAGAAATAATCAGAAGTAAAATAATTATCAGTTTGTTGATTACCCATCTAGGTGTTTTAGAAGTTTTTTTTTTTAATTAACATGAAACAACATTAAGAGGTCAGCTTCAGTATATTTTAAAATAATTATTTTAATTTTAAGCCAGACTGCTTTCCTGTGGGAAAAACAAGAAAATAGGCCTGTTGTCCCTCTTTTTGTTTCATTTTTTTATTAACTTACTTCTCTAGCTTTATAACATTCACATTCTATTCTACAAATGATTTGGTCTTTTATTTCCAATTCTATGTTTATTTGTATTGAAAACTCTTCAATTATTTTACCAGATATTTAGTATTTGAGTTTTGTTGTTGTTTCTGTTGTCTTATTTCATTTCGTTTTGGTTTGATCTTGATTGCCTGGACTTTATCATCTAGTAGTCTTACTACTCCCATAAAAGGGGGTGCTAAGATCTTTTAAGCTTTATTATCTTTCTTTATCCTTTAATCTTTGGCACTTATTGTTTCCTTACATTGTTCCAAATTATAAAGTATAAAATTAAATCACTCCCCAGAAACTTCTCTTCCAAGCAGCCACAATTTTTTCATATATATGCATCATATCTTCACATTTTTCTGACATACCTACTTCCTTATCATTTCCTCTAATATTTAACAATGGTAAAACTATTTTTTCGTTAATGTTTTTCTCCTTTAGCTTTCTACTTTTCCTGAAAAATGGATCAATTTGGAGTAGACATGCCACGAATATATTTTTTGCCTATATCTCACTTGTAAAATCAACATGGATATCACTTCAAAATATTCCTTTTCTGAAATACGATATTTGTAATTTATTAATGTTTCCTTGAAGTGATCTTCACTCTCATTTATTTTAATGCTTCTTTTTTTTATTTTAATGCCTCTTTGTAGTATACAATAAATGGTAGATTTATTTTATTTCTTTTTCAAAGTTTTTTCTCTTAAGTTCTTAAAAGATGGAGTCTGAATTTATTTAACCATCATTATAAAGCCCTTAGCACAATGCATAATCAAAAAGGCTTTACTGCTTAGGTTAATGATAATGTTGTGCTCTTATACAATTTTTAGAGCAAAAGAGGCTCTGGGAAGACACTGAGTTAGTGATTTTGTTCCAGAAGGATTGCAATATATCTAAACCAACTCCCCCAAAATGGTTATACACATTTAAAGTCTTCACAGAAAGCAGATACACAGATTTTTCTGGGTAAATAGTCCATTTTAACATTTTCAAATCATGACAATTCATTTAATTCTAATGTAAATTCCTGATGGTTTAAGAGAATTTGCTATTGTTCTTGTCTTTTTTTTTTTTTTTAGCTTGAGATGGCAAATTTTCTTCCTTACACAAGTTCTACCCAAATATGTCATCAACATTCTCCTCCCTTTTACCTCTCCATGCAAAGAAGCCAACTCTGAGATGAGGATTTGTGTATAAGTGATTCATTAAAAAAAAAATAATAAACACTTGCAGGGCAAACCGGTGAGTAAAGCAGGACAGGAAAGGGTTTTATCACTAGGGAAATTTCTAAAACTTCAGGGAAAATTCCCTGGCTTTAAGCTCTCCCACTTGGGAGTAGGTAAGGAGATAGGCTCCAGTAGCCTGAGAACAATCCTCGAAAAAGAACTGGTTAATGAGCATGAAAGCACAGAAAGTGGGGAAAAGACAGACTACAAAACTATTCAGAACAGACCTGAGAGGATCTGGGCAGAGATAAGCAAAATAACTGCTCTTAACCTTTGCAGATTTTTATGCATTAGCTATTTTTAATATACTCTCAATCTTCTCTTCCTCCTACTTGTGAACAGGAGAGATTAATCTTGTCATCTAGGGATTTTTGCTCATCTGAGAACTGAGAATAATAATATCTATTTAGTAATGTTCTCATAGGAATCAAGGAAGCTAATGTATGTAAAATATATGTAGAACAATGCTTGGTACAAACATCCCTTTCTCCTTTGGAAACCACAAGTTCACTTTCTATATCTGTGAGTCTGTTTCTGTTTTACATATATATTCATTTATATTATTTTTTAGACTATACAAATAAGTGATATCATACAGTATATGTCTTTCTCTGACATATTTCACTTAGCATAATATTCTCTGTGCCAACTCACATTGCTGCAAATGACATTATTTTATTCTTTTCTAATGCTGAGAACTATTCCACTGTATAAATATACCACATTGTCTTAATCCAATTGTCAGTTTAAGGGCACTTCGATTGCTTCCATGCCTTGGCTATGTAAATACTGTCATGAACTTCGAGGAGCATGTACTTTTGAATTTGTGTTTTTGCTTTTTTCTGGATATATACCCAGCAGTGGATTTGCTGGATCATATGGTGGTTCTACTTTTATGTTTTTGAGTAACCTCCATACCGTTTTCCACAGTGGTTGCATCAATTTACAGTCTCACTAATAGTGTAAGAGGATTCCCTTTTCTCCACATCCTTGCTAACATTTGTTATTTGTAGTCTTTTTCATGACAGTCATTCTGACAGATGTAAGGTGATACTTTGTTGTGTTAATTTTTATTTCTCTGATAATTGGTGATGTTGAACATTTTTTCATGTGCCTACTAGCCATTTGTTTGTCTTTTTGGAGAAATGTCTATACAGATCTTCTACCAATTTTTTGATTGGGTTGGTTTTTTTCTGATAGATTTGTATGAACTATTTATATATTTTGGAGATCAATTCCTTGTTGGTCACATCATTTGCAAATATTTCCATACTTTCCATAGGCTTTCTTTCCATTTTGTCAATAGTTTTCTTTGCTGTGTAAAGGCTTTTAGGTTTAGTTAGGTCTCATTTGTTTATTTTGCTTTGTTTCCTTTGCCTCAGGAGCTGAATCCAGAGAAATATTGCTATAATTTATGTTGATGACTGTTCTACATATGTTTCTTCTAGGAATTTTATGGTTTCTGGTCTTATATTTAAGTGTTTAACCCATTCTGAGTTTATCTTTGCATGTGGTGTGAGAGAATGTTCTAATGTCATTCTTTCACACGGAGCTGTCCAGTTTTCCCAGCATCATTTATTAAATAGACTATCTTTTCTTCATTATATATTCTTGCCTCCTTTGTTGTAGATTAACTGACCATAAGTGAGTAACTTTATTTCTGGGCACTCTATTTTGTTCCATTGACTTGTTTCTGTTTTCAAACCAGCATCATGCTGTTTTAATGACTGTAACTTTGAAATACAATATTGTCTGGGAGGATTCTTTTTCCAGCTTTTTTTCCCCTGAAAATTGCTTTGGCATTTTGGGTACTTTTTTAGTTCCATATGAATTTTAAGATTATTTGTTCTAGTTTAACGAAAAATTTCATGGGTATTTTGATAGGGATTGCATTATATCTGTAGACTACTTTGGGTAGTATGGTCATTTAAAAAATAGCATGTCTTCCAACCCAAGAACACAGGGTAGCTTTCCATTTCTCTGCAACACCTTCAATTTCTTTCATTGATGTTTCATAGTTTTCAGAGCATAGGTCTTTTACCAAGTTTATTACTAGGTATTTTATTCTTTTTGGTGTGACTTTACACAAGATTGGTTTTTTACTTCTTCTTTCTGATATTTGATTATTATTGTATAGTAACAACAGATTTCTGTGTATTAACCTGATATCCTGTAACCTCACTGAATTCATTTACTAGTTCTAGTAATTTTGGGGTGGAGACTTTAGAGTTTTCTATGTAAAGCATCATGTTATCTACAAGTAGTGACAGTTTTATTTCTCTCCTTCCAAGCTGGAGACCTTTTATTTCTTTTTCTTATCTGATTGCTGTGGAAACTGACATTTTAACTGAGTGCTAACTATTACCATTTTTCTTGTCATCTTAAAGATTTAGCAGAGGACTAATAATTCTGAGAAAAAATATAGTAAGTATAAACTATTTAGTCATCCTAATGAAAGAGCAATAGAACATCTACAAAAATATGGTGAGATAATATGAAACAATTACTTCCCACACACTAAAATAGCTACAATGGAAAAGACAGACAAAAACTAGTGCTGGTGAGAATATGGAGAGGCAGTCAAAATGTAAAGTGATGTAATCACTTAAACAGCTTGGCAATCCCTCACATGTTAAACATAAAGTTACCATATAATGGGGAAATTCTACTCCTAGGCATATACCTAGGGGGAAATGATAATAGGTATCCACATAAAAACTGTACACAAACTTTCATAGCAGCATTATTTGTAATAGTAAAAATGTAGAAACAACTCAAATACCTATCAACCGATGAACACATCAATGAAACGTGATGCATGCATGCAATGGGATATTATTTGGAAATGAAATAAAATACTGACACATGCTCCAAATTAATGCATGACTATTAAAAACATTTTGCTAAGAAGCCAGTCAGAAAAGACCACATATTGTATGATTCTATTCATGTGAAATGTCCAAGATAGGCAAATCTACAGAGACAGAAAATAGATTAGTGTTTGTTTTGGGCTGGAAGGAGAGAGAAATGGGTAATGACAGCTAATGGATACAGGGTTTTTATTCTAAAATTAGGTTGTGTCATCTTTGTAAAACACTGCGAATATACCAAAAAGGATTGAATTGTGTACTTTAAGTGAGTAAAATGTGTGCTGTGTGAATCAGGAAAGCCTGGAGTGCTGCAGTCCATGGGGTCGCAGAGTCGGACAGGACTGAGCAACTGAACTGAACTGATCGTTGTGAAACACCGTGAATATACTAAAAAAGATTGAATTGTGTACTTTAAGTGGGTACAAGGTGTGCTGTGTGAATTGTATTTCAGTAGAACACTAGAAAAATACATAATGGAAAGTATTAAAAGACAGATTCTAACAAGTTCTTCCAGGTTTTGATTAGGCTGATATTTATCTCGGCAACCCACTCCAGTATTCTTGCCTGGAGAATCCCATGGACAGAGAAACCTGGCGGGCTACAGTCCATAGGATCACAAAGAGTTGGACACATCTGAAGCGACTTAGCATGCACACAAGAAATCTTTGAGCAAATCAGAATGTCCTGCAGTGTGGCTTTCTTTGGAGGGAATTGTTTGTATGCTGTGATTCTGCAAGACAGAAAATCCATTCTCTTTCTTTGCCCACCCCTTGGAAGAGGGGTGCATCACTTCACTACAAGCTTAGTGAGAGAACTCCCCTAAGAGGAAACTTTGATTTGGAGAGCTTAAAATACATCCTCTGGAGACTGATGACTGTAGGGACTGATATCTAACTCACTCGTAAACATTCAAAGCAAGTGTCTGAGGCTGGAGTTTTACTAGTTAATATCTGAGGAAATAGTTCCAGCTTCTTAGGACAAGGATTCACAGATTTATTGTGGGGCCACTGTCAAACTTGGGGAAGGATGCTTGGGGAAGGAGTTCATTTCAAGAGAGATTCCACCCAAGATGACTGCCTGGAGGCTATAGAGATCCCAGCTGAGAAATAGAATGAGACACCAAGGGGCTGGAGATTTGATTGTTTGTGATGGAGACACTATACATATAAACTAATCTTTAAGTGAGAGATATCTAGAATTCAGGGTAAGTGAGTTTCTGAAGAAGCATAAAAATAATCTAATGAGAGTAAGAAGAAGAATCAGAATTTGTAATCTGCTGCCTCAGGGGACACCAGAGCCAAAATAATTCTACCAGTCAAAAGAAGAGGTTTCTTCATCCTTTTCTCTCTCTTCGCCCTCCAACGTCAGCACCTTTACCCTATCTACCTGCTCAAGCCTTGAAAGAGTCAGCACCATTCAGGTCATGCTCAGCCCAATATGTAGGCTTTCAGGCATAAAGAAGTCCTGAATAGGAAGGGAAATTGTTTAGAGTGGAGAAGATATGGGGATTTGATTATTGATGGGGCTAGATTATAACTATCTGCTTGCTATGGGTTCAAATATATTCCCCACAAAATGATATGTCGAAGTCCTCCACAACCTCAGAGTGTGACCTGATTTGGAACTAGGGTTTTTTGAGATATAATTAAGTTGAGATGAGGTCATAATGGAGTGGGTGAGCCCCTAACTCAATATGACCAGTACATGTATAAAACAGTGGCCTTGTGAAGCTACAGAAGCACAGATAGAACACTATATGAAGATGAAAGTAGACATTATAGTGAAGTAGATATAAGAAGTTAGGAAGAAGCAAGGAAGGATCATCTTCTAGAGACTTCAGAGAAAGCAAAGCTCTGTCAACACCTTGATCTTGAACTTCTAGCTTCCAGAACTATGAAAGAACAGAATTCTATTCTTGCAAGCCACCTATCTTGTGGTATTTCATCGTGGCAGCCTTAGGAAACTAATATACTCTGAGACTGGTAAACTATAGCATTGTCCTGAGGTTTCATTCATGGGTGGGGAAAGGATAACACATGATGGAAGTTTTGAAAGTGCAGTAAAAGAAAGAATAGATGGTTTTCTATAACCAGTCCAATCTAGCTCATGCAGTTAACCACTTAAACTATGACTATTCCATAAATACATCCAAAGCATAATGCACATGGCTAGTTCAGTCCTCATGTTTATTTTCCTTCCCTTTATGTGTCACTCACAACTTATATTTTTTGATGGTGTTTGAGCTTCATTATTTGGTTCCTATCTCTCTGACTTTCCTTTGTATTTTTTTTTTTCAATGTCACTTTCCTACGTAACTGATTGTCATTTTCAAGAATAGATAGCAAATAGGAGTCCTTATAGTCGTGAGTCTTCAATGGTTACAAAAATTTCACATTTGTTGAGGCCAAGGTACACATTAATCTAACAGGGTGGGGTGCATCTTATAGTTCAAGATAAGATCAATTATCTCTAATAAACTAAAAATGAAAATTAATAACAACTGTAAGGGATACAAATATAATAATTAAAATTAACAGTCAGTAATCATTTTCTGACTTCTCTTGTGGCTCAGCTGGTAAAGAATCCTCCTGCAGTGTGAGAGACCTGGGTTTGATCCCTGGGTTGGGAAGATCCTCTGGAAAAGGGAAAGGCTCCCCACTCCAGTATTCTGGCCTGGAGAATTCCATGGACTGTATAGTCATGGGGTCACAAAGAGTCGGACACAACTGAGTGACTTTCAGTGTCATACTTTCAATCATTTTCTAGGACCAAGCTTTCAAAAGCAAGATTTTGCTACACCTAAGGAAATTCTATGATGATTTACTATTATTCTCCCTATTTTACAGATGAGGAAACCAAAGTTTTGAACAAATAATTTATCCAAGGTTGTTGAGCTAGTAAATGGAAGAGATAATAATTTACTTCTGATCTGTCAGACCCTGGAAACAGAGTTAAGGTAAAGACCTCATCACAATTATGGCTGCAGTGACTCTGAGTGCTGGCTGAAATACCAGGGGGACTGATTCAGCAGCTTTCTACTTCATCAGAGGCACTCACCAGTAATCCCTTGGTGTTCATTTTTCACACATGCAGTCTCATCTCCCAAATATCACCTCTTGTAACTGGTTGCTTAGGGGAATCTGGAGGAGCACTGGGGCAGTCTGAAAGTGCCAAGAATTAATTCACATGCTCCAGAAGCTTTCAGTCAATGTCTGACAGTCAGGGTATAGATAATTCATCCCCCTCCCTCCTTGGGCAGGGTAACTCTCAGGCGTGTATTACATTGTTGTCCAGAGTTTCCCAAAGGGATTAAGCTCAAGTCCCCCTAGTGGTAACTTGGTCAATAACACACCCTCTATGGATGCCTTCCCTTCCCTATCTTGGGACTTCAAAGGTGGCCCAGTAGTAAAGAATCCGCCTGCAATGCAGGAGATATGCGTTCAGTCCATGGGTTGGGAAGATCTCCTGGAGAAGGAAATGACAATCCACTCCAGTATTCTTTCCTGGGAACTTCCATGGATAGAGGAGCCTGGTGGACTTTAGTCCATGGGGTCGCAAAGAATTGGACATGACTTAGTGACTGAACAACAATAACAAAATCCTCCTTATCTCATCTGTCCATATCTACTAATTTTCTAGTATCCCTTCCCAAATAAACTACTTGTTCTTGAATCTTTGTCCCAGAATCTAGGGTCTTTTTATGGGGGGACCAAATTCAAGACAATCAATTAATCCAGTGACACTAAATTAGAAGAAATTCTGGTCACCATTTAGCCTACACAATCTACAGATTCAATGCAATCCTTATCAAAATATTAATGGCCTTTCTCACAAAGAATTTTAGAATTTATATGTAAACACAAAAGACCCCCAAAGCCAAAATAATCCTGAAAACAAAGAATAGAGCTGGAGACACCACAACCTCTGACTTCATATAACACTACAAAGCTACAGTCATTGAAACAGCAAGACACTGGTACAAAAACGGACATACTGAACGGTAGAACAGGATAGAAGGTGCAGAAAGAAAACTATACACTTATGGTCAGTTAATTTATGACAAAAGAGGAAAGAATAGTAATGGAGAAAAGACAGTCTCTTCAATAAGTGGTGCTGGGAAAACTGGACAGCTACATGAAACAATGGAATTAGACCATTTTCTCATACCATAAACAGAAGTAAACTCAAAACGGATCAAAGACCTAAATGTAAGACCATAAAACTGGTAGAAGAGAACACAGGCAGAACACTCTTTGATATAAATTGTAGCAATATTTTTTTTTGGATCTGTCTCCTAAGACAAAGGAAACAAATGCAAAAATAAACAAATGGGATCTAATTAAACTTAAAAGCTTTTTAACAGCAAAGGAAGCCATTGATAAAACAAAATAACAATCTGTTGAAGTGGAGAAATTATTTGCATATGATATGAGTGATGGGGGTTAATATTCAAAATATAAAAATAGCACATACAATTCAACATCAATAAACAACTGACCCAATACAAAAAATGGGCAGAAGACCTAAACAGTCATTTTTCCAAAGAAGATGGACAACAGGCACATGAAAAGATGCTCAACATCACTAATCATCAGAGAAAAGCAAAATAAAAATCACCCAATGAGATACCACCTCACACCTGTCAGAATGGCCATGATCAAAAAGACCACAATTAACAAATGTTGGCAAGAATGTGGAGAAAAGGGAACCCTGGTACACTGTTGGTCAGAATGCAGATGTAACAGCTAGTGTGGAAAACAATATGGAGGTTCCTCAAAAACTAAAAATAGAACCACCATGTGATCCAGCAATTCCATTCATAGGTATACATTCAGAAAAACTGAAAACAGCAATTAGAAAACATACATGCACCCTGATGTTCATAGCAGCATTATTTACAACAATTAAGATGTGAAAGCAGTTCAACTGTTCATCAACAGATGAACTGATAGAGAAGATGTGATACACAAACACACACACACACACACACGTGTGTGTGGGATCTCTCTCTCAACTACTCAGCCATAAAAAAAGAATAAAATTTTGCCATCTGCAAAACATGGGTGGATCTGGAGCTTATTAGGCTTAGTGAAATAAGTCAGAGAAAGACAAATAATGTGTGTTATCACTCATATGTGGAGTCTAAGAAATAAAACAAATGAATATAACAAAATGGAAACAGATACAGAAAATAAACTAGTGGTTAGCAATGGGTACAGGGAAGGGAGAGGGACAAAATGGGAGTAGAGAGTTAAGAGGTATAAACTACTAGGTAAAAAATAAACAAGCTACAAGGATATATTGTATCACACAGGGAATAAGTGCGTAAGGCAATGCCCAGTTTCTCCTCATCTTCTTTACTTTTTTTACACAAAAGCAGCATAAAAGAGAAACTTCCTTTCCCTTAGAAATTACTGATATGAGTCAATCAATATATCCTCATTATTTTATATCTGCCTACAGCTTTATTCTGTGCATGCACTATAATTTATTCAACTAATATCCTGTGTTTGGCTATTTAGGGAGATTCCAATATTTTGCAGTTTAAAGTAAGACTGCAATGAAGAACTCTATGTATAGGTATGTTTGTTTTATAGGTGTATCTTCAGGTTAATTCCTAGAAATGAGATTGCTAGGTCAAAGTGTAACCACACATCTACTTTTATGAGAAATTGCCAACTTCCCTTCTTTTTGTTGTGAACAATTCTGCAATTCTAACAACAATGTATGAGAGTGCTTCCTGAATGGAATATACTGTCAAGCTTTCAAATTTTGCAAATATGATGGCTGAGAACAATACCTCGTTACAGTTTTTACTTGCATTTTTCTTACTGTTACTGAAAGCAATCATTTTCATATGATTAAGGATCATTTTGGGGCTTCTTTGGTGGCTCAGCTGGTCAAGTATCCGCCTGCAAATGTGGGAGACCTGGGTTCGATCCCTGGGTTGGGAAGATCCCTGGAGAAGGGAAAGGCTACCCACTCCAGCATTCTGGCCTGGAGAATTCCATGGACTGTATAGTCCATGGGGTCGCAAAGAGTTGGGTACAAATGAGCAACTTTCACTTCAAGGATCATTTTAATACTTTTGGTAAATTGTTAATGTTTTATGTATTTTAATAGGACTTTTGTTTCCCATTTAAGATGTAAAAGTTCTTTCCATATTAGGAATACTAAACCTATGTGATATATATTAAACAATTTTCCCCCAATTTTCATTTGTTTTTTGATTTTCCCTTGTGAAAGTTTTCTATCATGTATAGTCAAAAATTTATTAATGTTTAAATTTGTGGCATCTGAATTTTTAAAGTCAAAATTAGAATGTCTTTCCCTACACTCAGGATATAAAGGAAATCTCCAACATTTTCTTCTAGTACTTGTATAAATTTATTTTATACATTTAGCTTCCTGATTTATTTAGTGTTTATTTTCATGCATGGATTGAGAAAGAAATCTAATTACTTCTCTTTATAAATGTTATTTACTATCAAATTCACCTTTGTCTCAGTGATTTGAGATGCTAACTTTATTATATATTACAATTCCATATGTATTTGGGTCTATTTTTGGACTTTTGATTTTGTTCCATTGGTCTGTCTATTCGTGTGCCATTAAATTTAATTACTGAGGCACTGTAGCATGTTCTAATACCTTGCAGGGTGAATCCCTCTCATAGCTTTTCCTCTTTAGTGCTCTCCCAGCTATTTCTTGCACCTATTTTTCCATATAAACCTTAGTTTGAATATGTGTGGCTTATAGAACAGAGTATTGTTATTTTTATTGAGATCACACTAAATCTATAAAATAATTTAGGGAGAACACATGTTAATGATGTTGAGATATCCTTTGAAAGAACAAGTGATGGTCTTTTTGTTAAAGTCTACTTTTTAGTCTTTCAGAAGGAATCCATAGTTTCCTATAGGTATCACACATTTCTGTTAAGTTTATTCCTATTTTATCTTTTTTGTTACTTTTATAATATGATTTTATAATTCAATTCAGTCTAAGACAATTTTCAACTCTTCTTAGTTATTATTTTTACATATAGAGAGTATCAATTTTTACTTGTCAATTTTACATATTGCCAACTTGTTGAAAAATTTTATCGATTGAGTTAAGAATACCATTTATTCTCCATAATTTTCTAGCTATACTATTACACCATCTGCAAGTTGGAGATTTACTTCTTTTCTAAATCATATGCCTCTAATTGATTTATCTCTTTGGCATCTGTGGAGTAAATGCACATTTTTTCTTGGACCTATTACTATGGTGAGTTATATTAATAGGTTTTCCAATATTAACACACTTACAATTCTACTTGGTCATATTGGATTATTTTCAAAATGTGATATTGGAGTCTACTCAATTGTATTTTATTTTGAATTATCTCTAGATATATTTGAAATCCTCAATGATATGACAAAGACATGCTGATGGAGAGTTCACTGAACTCTTAATTGCAAACAATGAGGCATATATATAAACAAAGTCAACTTTTTTTCCCCTTGTCACTGGTCTCATTTATATCATTTTTTCTTTCACCTCACTCTGTGAAGATTATTTAATATTTCTTTTTAAATTTATTTTTAAAATTAACTTTTACTGGAGTGTAGTTTCCTTGCAATGTTGTATTAGTTTCTGCTGTAATGCAAAGTGAATCAGCTTTATGACACATCTATCCCCTCTGTTTTTGGATTCCCTTTCAATTTAGGTTACCCTGGACCCCTGAGTAGAGTTCCCTGTGCTATACTGTAGGTTCTCATTAGTTACCTATTTTTAGTATTTCTCTTATTTATTAGATTTCTTTACATGCAGCACTTACATGCTTTATAAAGGGACACTCTGAACTCCCTTCCCTGCTCAGGTTGCAGACTCCCACCATCTGCGGTACCGATGATGTTAACACATCCGGCACATGAAAGGGTGTCATCCCTGCTGATCCGTGGCAGTGAAATAGTGACCAACCTCGGCTAAGGTGTCAGGGCTTTCTGTCTGGGCTAACAGTGAAACAAGCCACCAGCCAACTGTCTAAACAGACCCTTGTTTCAACCATTCCATCCCATTTCCTTTACCTACATCCTTCCTCCAGCTCCAAGCTCCCGATGGAGTTTCTTGTTTCACCTTAATGGCCCAAGTCACATTTACAGTAACAGGATTTCTAAAGCGCCAATGTGAGAAACCTGCTGGGACTTGGAGCTTGGGATTGCAGTGCTTCCTCTGCCCTGCAAGGCAAAAAGTTTATCTATCTGCTCAAATGAGCTGCCATGTTCTTACAATAAGTTTTAAAGTTCAGGGACTTCACAATCTGTGTCATGGCATTCTGCCTCTAGTGCTACGACTTTCTGAACAGGATCTGCATTCCCTAGAACCTCTGGGGATTTCTGATGAAAGCCGCCTACCTCTCACCTTCTTTGGAAATAAAAAGTAGTGATGGCATTTGTAATTATTGAATTTTTAAATCTTATAGCTCAGCCTTCTCAATAGCCTCAGTGGTTGAAAGTCTTCACTCTTCTAAGAACTGCTTTGAACTTCAGAAACAAAATTCATTGAGAATCAGATTCAGTAAGAGATTAAGTGGTATATTCGGCAATATAACTTTTGGCCAGATATGAGGTTTTAACTATAAAGAAATGAATCTTTATTTTCTGGTCCATAAACTAGCCAGTGAAAGCTATTTTAAAGGGGGGAATTGTATTGTATTTGGGCTAATGAATCACTGAAATCAAGAAGTGTGGTTTCTTTGAGATGACCCTAATGATTTAGATGCATATGTCCTACTTGCTTTGTTAATTTAAAAAAATCTAAAGGCAATTATGTCATTTGTCAATTTATAATAGTGGCTAAAGTTGAAACACTGCTGCTGTGATTTCTCTCAGTTTTCTGTTTCTACATTTAAAATGGAAGCTTTGAAGTGTACACAAAGCCAGCTACAATCACAATGATAGTCTTCATAGAAAATACACAAACTGAAAAGCAGAAATCTGCTTTTAATGACCACTTTAAAATCTATATTAATATATTCTCATCCAATATTAAACAGTTTCTATACAGTGCTCTAGCGTAATGAATCAAAGATTAACGTCGTGCTTCTGATTAAATTAAATAGGATAAGAATTTCAACACATATTTTTGAAATCTGAAGACACTATAGCAATCAATAGTGTGTGAAATTCGGTTTGCTCATGCACTCTTCTTTTCATTTTTCTTTTACAACCTGTACAAAAATGACAGTTAATTAACAACTGAGTCCAAGAAAAGTATTTCTAGTGATAATAAACAAAAGCTCTTGTCAAAGTATAGAAGATTTACTATGGCCAGAAAAAAGTGAACTTTAGAAACAAATCACATAGAAATCTTATGATTAAAATACTTAAGCTGACATGCAGATGTATGTATCACTGCAATTATATATAATTTATATCAAAGATTAAAATCCATTGTACATATATCTCTAGATTTTTAATAAATCAGTTCAGTTCAGTCGCTCAGTCCTGTCCGACTCTTTGCGACCCCATGAACTGCAGCACGCCAGGCCTCCCTGTCCATCACCAACTCTAGAGTTCACCCAAACTCATGTCCATTGAGTCGGTGATGCCGTCCAACCATCTCATCCTCTGTTGCCCCCTTTTCCTCCTGCCCTCAATCTTTCCCAGCATCAGGGTCTTTTCAAATGAGTCAGCTCTTTGCATAAATATGTGTCTAATATACAGATACGTATTGTTGTTTAGTTAAGTCATGCCTGACTCTGCAACTATAGCCTGTCAGGCTCCTCTGTCCACAGGATTTCCTAGGCAAGAATACTGGAGTGGGTTGTCATTTCCTTCTTTTTCCAGACTCAGGGATTGAATTTGCATCTCCTGCACTGCAGGTGGAATCTTTGCCTCGGAGCCACCTGGCAAGCCCCCAGACACATATACATATACTTAAATACAAACATACATACATATACACACACACAAATAGACAAAGATATACACCTTTTGTTATGTAATGAAGAAGGCTTGTAAAATAATGATTCTTTTCATCTATTGCATGGTTTGCTTAGCTTACATAAGTGTGACTTGGGAAATTGTTTAAGAATATTCGACTTGTGGACACAGGGTGGGAAGGAGAGGGTGGGATGAACTGGGAAGAGTAGCACTGACGTATATACACCACTGTGTATAAAACAGCCAGTAGTGACCTGCTATAGAGCACAGGGCGGTCAGCTCAGTAGTTCTATCGTGACCTAAACAGGAGGCATTGCGGCGGGGGAGGGAGGCTCCAGAGGGAGGCATATATGTATACATACAGTTGAGTCACTTTGCTATACAGCAGAAACTAACAGAACATTGTAAAGCAATTATACTCTAATTAAAAAAAATAATACACATAAGAGCACATACTTCAAGTATGCACAAATTAAACTTAAATGAGAGGAAAATAGATTTGCAGCATTGTCCTGAAATGTACATTTGGAAACATTCAGGAAACTACACATTTTAATGGCAACTTCATCATCAAAACAGATTCAAAGGTATTATTGTTAATGTGTCTTTGTTCTCTTAGACTTGCAGACTCATCTCTGTTTTCAACTAGGTAAGAGACGTAAATAAAAGACAATATTCCTGGGTGAAATAGCATATGAACAAACGCTGAAAGAAACGGAGACATGTTAGGGAGTATTTTCCTCCCACGGGTAGATTTGAAATAAATTTACCAAAGAAATAAAGAATAACTATTCTTTACAACATGCACAATTGGGAGAAAACAGAGAAGCTAGTAAATTAAACTGTCAAAGGAAAACAAGTAGAATGTTAGAAATACATGTAACTTAACTAATGGTTGAGAAAAATACATTCAGGTCCAGTCTAAAGATAAAAGTGTTGGTCACATAATTTAAAACTTAGCTTCAAACATGATGTACTCTCTTGCACTTTTAATCTTTCTCAAGATTATCCTTCTTTATTATCTAACACATAGGAGACAGTGTCACCTTAAAAGTGGTATGATCCACTTTTTTTTTTTAAAGCTACATTTAATGTTTTTATAAAAAGACATAATTATAGGTGGTCTAATATTCTCAGTGATAATAAATTGTTTTATCATTTTACTATTTAGAAATTAATTTCATTTTCAAAGTTAGCTTGAATGACTTCTTAAATTTTGAAAACATTAATCAAATTCAAATGCTTTTGTCTCAGAGTTGTTTATACCTTCTCATATTTTTTCAGATAAAATGATATCCTCGGGAAAGTGGATAATGTTCTTGGATCTAGAAGAAATATGGGAAGATATTTTCTTCGTTAGATTTAACACTGAGAGACAGATTCAATAGTAAAACAAAGTTTGAAAAAATTTTTAAAAATCATATGTTGAATTACTAAAACCTTGTCTCATTAAAAAAGAAGTTACTGAACTTGTGTTTTCAGAAGACTATATACCATATTGGCTTCCTTGGTGCTTCAGACTATGAAGAATCTGCCTTCAGTGCAGGAGTTCAGTTCAGTTCACTCAGTCATGTCAGACTCTTTGCAAACCCACGGACGGCAGCATGCCAGGCCTCCCCGTCCATCACCAACTCCATGAGCTTGCTTAAACTCATGTCCATTGAGTTGGTGATGCCATCCAACCATCTCATCGTCTGTTGTCCCCTTCTCCTCCTGCCTTCAATCTTTCTCAGCATCAGGGTCCTTTCCAGTGAGTCAGTTCTTCATATCAGGTGGCCAAAGTATCGGAGCTTCAGCTTCAACATCAGCCCTTCCATTGAATATTCAGGACTTATTTCCTTTAGGATTGACTGATTTGATCTTCCAGCAGTCCAAGGGACTCTCAAGAGTCTTCTCCAACACCACAGTTCAAAAGCATCAATTCTTCGGCGCTCAGCTTTCTTTATGGTCCAACTCTCACATCCATACATGACCACTGGAAAAACCATAGCTCTGACTAGCTGGACCTTTGTTGACAAAGTAATGTCTCTGCTTTTTAATATGCTATCTAGGTTGGTCACAACTTTCCTTCCAAGGAGTAAGCATCTTTTAATTTCATGGCTGCAATCACCATCTACAGTGATTTTGGAGCCCAGAAAAATAAAGTCAGCCACTGTTTCCACTGTTTCCCCATCTATTTGCCATGAAGTGATGGGACCAGATGCCATGATCTTAGTTTTTTGAATGTTTAGCTTTAGCCAACTTTTTCACTCTCCTCTCTCACTTTCATCAAGAGGCTCTAGTTCCTCTTCACTTTCTGTCATAAGGGTGGTGTCATCTGCATATCTTAAGACATTTATATTTCTCCCAGCAACCTTGATTGCAGCTTGTGCTTCATCCAGCAGTACAGAAGACCTGGTTTCAATCCATGGGTCGGGAAGATCCCCTGGAGAAGGGAATGGTTACCCACTCCAGTATTCTTGCCTGGAGAATTCCATGGACAGAGGAGCATGGTGGGCTACAGTTCATGGAGTCGCAAAGAGTTCTCTTTTGCTCCTGTTGCCTAGTTGCTAAGGAGTGAATGCCTGTTTTGCAACCCCCATGCACTGGAGCCTGCCAGGCTCCTCTGTCCATGGGATTTCCCAGGCAAGAATACTGGTATGGGTTGCCATTTGCTCCTCCAGAGGATCTTCCTGACACAGGGATCAAACCTGAGTCACCTGCTTAGCAGGTGGATTCTTTACTACTGAGCCACCTGGGAAGCCCGATTATCTCTTTACTGTTACTCAAAATGCAATTTTTAGTGGACTTAAAGTTATAACTGTGATGCCAGAACAAAATATTATGAAGTCATAAATTCCTTTCAGCTGAAAATAGACTAAGAATATAACATAAAAATCAGTAATTGGAAGGTGTATTAGAGAACTGGCTTCGAAGCCCCAATAGTATAATAGTATAAACATAAATAGTATAAACATGAGAAGGGGCTGTTTTTAACAAGCTTTAGTATGAATTAGGTATTTTAATGACTAGCTAAAATTAGCCTCCAATATTTGAAAAAAAAAAAAAAAACACATCATTTTCTGAACTAAGCTTACCAGATTCTAAAACTTTGTCAATACAAGGACCTGCAGTATAAACTTAAATTTTGAGAACTACTAAATATGTGTGCATGAGAAGTTAAAACTTCATTGTTCATTTTGGTGATGGGAGTCTTTATGGCACTTACAATGGAATTTATATTTCTACAACACTAGATGCCAGAAATCCAATACAATAAGTACATGTTCTCTTGAAAATGGAGAGTAAGAATTACAACAGGCTCTGATTCTTTTTCAGTACAACTGGTTCCTCTGAGGGAATTATAAATAGTGAACAGAGAACTTTAATTGAAAATTGACTCTTCATGGATATGTGTGATTAACTCCATTGGGCAATAAAAATTAACATTTAGCATTGCCGTGTTTTAACAGTGCTCTGAGGGTCTTGGGATATAGAGACAACAGCTATGTCCTGACAGAGCATTAATTTGTCATGGTGGTGGTTTTGGATTGCCCATGGCATGGACTGCAAGTCTAAATGAATGGTCAAATTAGTCTAAAATCCACAAAGGCTGATAAATGTTATGGCCTCTTAAAGGACATGCAGTTCTGTTGCATATATGTAACAAAGCTATAATCAGACAGAGGTGATATTAACAAACCATCAGCCTGGCCAGTGCCTTCTCCAAGAGGGACTAACACAGAGACAACATGGGAAAGATCACAGAAAAAAAAAGTAAACTTGAGATAATTGGAAAGAGAAACCAGAAAGGATTAAAGATGTCTTGAGAAGAGAAAAAAAGTACATTGTCCCTTCTTTCCCATTATTCGGCTTTGAGGAATATATAGGAGAATTTCAACTGTTATGGGGAGCCAAAACATGACCTATGATTTGGTGAATTGGGTTGAACTTTTGAGGTCCTAGAAGTACCAGAGGTGACATCTACCATGCAAATTGCAACAAGCTAAGAGCCAGGATCACCTCATGTAAAGTGGCAAGATCAAAGTGGAGTGTAAAGGTGATCTGAAAGGTGTAAGAGTGGAATTCTAGCAGTGTGAGGAATATATATACTATATATGTATATATATATATAGTATATATATTTGCAGTCACTAAAATTTTCTGATAACTCTTTGGTAGGAATGCTAACAGGAGGATTGAGGTATTAATAAAGAAGTATAAGTGATGTATAAAATTAGTAACTAGAGAACTAATTTAGGTATACTATCACATGAGCATCAAAGAGAGCAGGGAGAAAATGAGTTTGACATGGCACTTAAAAATGACTCTAAGAGTTTAGATGGAAGAGGAATTCGAGGGAGAATGGGTACATGTAATATGCATGGCTGAACCCTTTGCTGTCCACCTGAAGCTATCACAACACAGTTGATCAGCTTTACTCCAATATAAAATAAAAAGTTACATAAAACTCCTAGAGGGAAACATAGGCAAAACACTCTGTGATGTAAATCACAGCAACATCCTCTATCACCCACCTCCCAGAGTAATGGAAATAAAAGCAAAAATAAACAAATGGGACCTAATTAAACTTAAAAGCTTTTGCACAATGAAGGAAACTATAAGCAAGGTGAAAAGACAGCCTTCAGAATGGGAGAAAATAATAGCAAACGAAGCAACTGACAAAGAATTAATCTCAAAAATATACAAGCAGCTCATGCAGCTCAATACCAGAAAAATAAATAACCCAATCAAAAAATGGGTCTACAGTCTACAAACATTGAAAATTACATTTACAGTAACTTTACGATCTATAGTAATTCACAATTGTAGTCATAATATCTACCCACTGAAGCTAAACACATGAAGAAATTATGTTTTAAAATTTAACTAATTTCATTAATTTCAGTGTATTTGATTATGCTGATATTGGATGAGGCTATAAGAAATATGGGAAATAATTACAAGCAAATCTTTGTGTATTTTAACATACCAAATATACTGCCTAAGATAACACTTTCTATTGGGTCATCTCTTAACATGCAGTTTGTACATTTTCTCATCAATTTTTTAAAATATAAATATATATATATACTATACCACGGATTGCATTGCAAACATCACAGCAACATAAAGCCATTGTCAGAGGGTAATGCATAGACCATTCAACATATGCAAAGGAAATTCAGACACAATCGCCTTGCATAGTCTCCTTTTTTCCCTCTTCAAGGCAAAACCATACTGTTAAGACTGAGGTTAACTACTTCAGTCACTGGCTAAAGCAGACAGTTTACCAACAAGAAAATATGTATTTGAAGAAAGAAATGGATTCAATAAGAAAATTAAAGAAATGAAAAGTCATTAATCTAAATAAGGACCAATGAAGAAAATAATGATAAAGCCTTTTGTTGCTTAAGAACAATTTCAAACAAAAATTTTAGGAAACACATATGGAAGTAAACAAGAGTAGCTAGGAGGAAAAGTAAGCTATTTCCTATATTTTGGGGAGACTAGAGAAGTGTGTTAATGGTAACATTGTTAAAATATTAGCTCATTACTCGTAGTCACACTTAAAAATATATTTTCATGTGTTCCTTAAAGATTTACAGAAAATCACTAGAAAAAGAAATAGAACTAAATAGCTTCAAACCCTGTAGAGGGGGGTAGATAGGAAAACTTTATCAACTGGAATGTGGAAAATATACAATATGGATAGAGTTCAAAATCATAAATCTGATAAAAAGGCTTCTGGGAAGGTATGTAGAGGAATGAGACTGGCAGCAGGAGTGACAAAAGGGAATTTATTTTTATTCTATTAAAAATGGATTTGCCTAAAATAACCATAACACCAACTACTATTATTGCTTAGTGATCATTAAAGAAAGTTGGAACCATTTGGTGACTGGCAAATATTTTTTGAGACTATCTGCCAGGTGCCGTAGTAGAAATCAGAAATATAAGTATTCTGGATAGATCAGTTAAGCACATTTTACACAGTCACTTGCCTTACATTAGCCAGAGACATGCTCCTGGGTACAGATAGTCTATTTGGGAGGTGATCCCAAGAAGAAGTGAAGAATGGGAACAATGAGGTGGGGATAGATATAAGGAAAGTCAATGTGTGTGGGTGATGAGTCGCTCAGTCATGTCAAACTCTTTGAAACCCCACAGACAGTAGCCCACCAGGCTCCTCTGTCCATGGGGATTCTCCAGGCAAGAATACTGGAGTGAGTTGCCATGCCCTCCTCCAGGGGATCTTCTCAACCCAGAGATCGAACCCAGGTCTCCCAAACTGCAGGCAGATTCTTTACCATCTGAGCCACCATGGAAGCCCAAGAAAACTGGAGTGGGTAGCCTATCCCTTCTCTAGGGGAACTTCCCGACCCAGGAATCAAACCGGGGTCTCCTGCATTGCAGGTGGATTCTTTACTGGCTGAGCTACCAAGGAAGCCCCAAGGAAAGTCAATAAATGATATTAATTAGTGGGTTGCTTCTCTGGGAAACCGGGGCTCAGTCCTGCTGGTGGACCTCAGAGAAACCATGCAGAACATTCTTCATAATCATCTCCCTGAAGGATAGGGAAGCTCCAATATTATCCACCTGCTTCTCTACCCTTCTAAAACCGAAAAAGCACAGATTTCTTCACTATGAACCCCAGATCACAGACCATATGTTATTCTCTCCCCTAGTAAGCTGTAAAAGAAGTGAGTGATAGAGGAAAACATGAGTCACATTTACATGAGCACTGCACTCTAGAACACATGGAAACCTGCCAAGTATTGCCCTAAAGAAATCTGTATATAGTAAGCAAACAAGCCAGCTAAAAAGACGAACAGCCAACTCTTATTTCCCTGCCTAAGAATACTATCGACTTGCTCTGAGTTAAGGTATAACCAGTTGCAGTGACCAGTGCTGACTGATTTACTACTGAAGCAGGTGGAAGAGTTACATTTGGACCTAAACAGATAAGCTCTTGAGTTTCCATTCCCCCATTTGTCAGTGAAGTCAGTTAAGTTCTCTGATCATATTTTCCCAACTCCAAAGCAAAGATAAAGGATTAACAGCAGAAGATTATGAGAATGTTATGAGACAGCAAATTTTGACCTCCAGACTCCATCTAGCCACTTGGAGGACTAAATGACACAATGAGACAGACTGAAATCCTAACGCACTCCTGGAAATATAGTCTTTTTCCACTTCAGTTGATGATAACTCCATCCTTTGAAAAACTTAGGCCCAAACCTTGCCGTCATCCTTGACTCTTCTCTTTTTCCACAGCTTACATCCAGCATGTCAAAAAGCTCATTTGGTTCTACTTTCAAAGAAAGTGAAAAGTAAAAGTGAAGTCGCTCAGTTGTGTCTGACTCTTTGTGACCCCATGGACTGCAACCTGCCAGGCTCCTCCATCCATGGGATTTTCCAGGCAAGAATACTGGAGTGGGTTGCCATTTCCTTCTCCAGGGGATCTACCTGACCCAGGGATCAAACCCAGGTCTTCCACATTGCAGGCAGACTCTACCGTCTGAGCCACTAGGGAATCCCTCTCAGCACTCCCTCTACTTTCAAAGTAGATTCCAAATATGACCACTTCTCATCATCTTTTCTGCTACAACCTTTGTCTGAGCCAGCACACATTTTGAAGAAGCCTAACTAGTCTCACTATTTCTACTCTGGCCCTTCAACGGTTTATTGTCTCTATGCAGCTAAAGTGATCTTTTAGACAAAAGTTATAACACGCCACTCCCCTGCCCAGAACGCCAGAGTGGGTCCTCTTCACAAAGTAAAAGGCAAAGAACTAATAAATGGTCTGCAAGTTCAGCCCCCATCCATTGCCTCTCAAATCCGATCTGCTACTTCTATCCATGTTCATTCTGTTCCATCCATACGGGCCTCCTTGCCAGCATGCTCCCATCTAAGGCCTCTGTATTATCTGGTTATACTTCCATAGATTGAGTGTATGGTTAAAATCTCTCACCTTCTTCATATCCTTCCTGAATCATCACCTTTTCAGTAAGACTCATCCTAATCGTCATATTTACAATTGCAACCAGGGACTTCCCTGGCAGTTTAGTGGTTAAGACTGTGCTTCCAATACATGGGTTGCAAGTTCAGTCCCTGGTCAGGGAACCAAGATTCCATGTGCTATGTGGCCTGGCCAAAATAAATTAAAAGAAAAGAAAAAAATTGAAGCCAGTCTTCCTTTCATTCTCTACTCTTGATCCCCACACTCCACCCACCATTTGCTGTACAATCTTAGATACTCAAAATGTGTTCCTAAACTAGCAGCACTGGCATCACTCAGGAACTTGCTAGAAATGCAGAATCTCAGGCTCCCATTCGAGAACTACTGTAATAATCTGCATTGTAACAAAATCCCCAGGTGATTCACATGTAAATTAAAAAAGAGAAGCAGGACCATATGCTATTTTTTATAGAAGTAGTTAACTTTTACATACCTTTAAGGCAATAATCTATTATACTTTTTACCTAAATTAAATGAGGATAAGATTGTTTTTCTTTTTAATTCATTGTTTTATTCCAATTCCTATAACAGAACTTGACACATAGAAAAGTACTCAAAAGTATTTGTTGACTGAATGAATGCATGCATGCATGAATAAAGAATATCTGAGATAAGATGGCCAGAATGCTGTTTAACCTATACTGAGTGTTTAACCAATCAAAATTACCCTTCCTTGTTTCTCTGGATGAATTACAGTCAGTGTTTTAGCATTTTAGCAATCAAAAATACACTCTGCCAGAAACCAACCAACAAAAGTTCATAAAAGACGAAAATCCTATTTCATCACTCTGAATATACAGATGAACAATCTTCTAATCTGTTCCTCCTCACCAACTGCCCAAAGATTACTGGATTTATTAAAAAAAAAAAAAGAGCCAAATACATTAGCACTAATGGAAGGAGCTTTTAGAAAGTAAAACTTGATTGGCACAGTCAAACAATTGCTACACACAATAATTGCTAAAACAAATTGCACTGGATGTATTATTTTATTTCATGGGACATTTGAGTTGGAATCAATTGTCCCAAGAACAATAAATCGTGAGCATGATGATGTCTCATAAAGTTAAAAATCCCATAGTTTCTCTCATGATGCTGAAAAAATATCACAGTATCTATCAAAAAGAAAACACAAAGAACTGAAAATCCACAGCTACTTCCCCTTCTGCCAAGTAGAAGTGTTTTCAGGAGCTGGCTACAGTAATAAAGTTAGCAAAAGTAATAAAGTTAGCAATAAGGCAGATAAATGAAACTTTAAGCTGAAAACCTTAAAAGACACTTTGCTATGTGTGTGTGTATAGTTGACCCTTGAACAACATGGGTGTGAAGTGTGTGGATCTACTTATATGCAAAGTTTTTTGAAAGCAAATAACATAGTACTACATGATCCATAGTTGGCTAAATCTACTGATGTAGAACCATGAATGGGGGGGAATCATGTTCATGAACGACCAGCTATAAATTATACTCAAGGTTTAAGCTTTGGAGATGGTCAGTGCCTCTAACTGCCCCTTCCCCACGATATTCAAGGTCAACTGTGTGTATGTTTATAAGTGTGTATATATATAGATAGATAGATAGATTATATATATATGTGTGTGTGTGTGTGTGTGTGTGTGTGTGTGTGTGCGCCAAGTCACTTCAGTCATGTCTGACTCTTTGTGACCCCAGGGACTATAGCCTGCCAGGCTCCTTTGCCCATGGGATTCTCCAGGCAAGAATACTGAAGTGGGTAGCCAAGCCCTCCTCCAGGGGATCTTCCCAACCCGGGGCTCGAACCTGTGTCTTTTGCAACTCCTGCATTGCAGGTGGATTCTTTACCACTGAGCCACGGGGGAAGCCATCTCACATTTTACATATGTGTGTACCCTAACAATTTTTATAAAAGTACATGTTACAATTCTAGATAAATAGTCTTATTCTGGTAAATATTTTACTGATGTGAAACTTAAGCTATACACTCTAGTAGAAACAAAATTTTAAAATATTTTCAAAGTTCAAACTGGAAAGAAAAAGGATATAAATTTTAGTAGAATGAAATTAAAAGCTGATTTTGATTACAGGTACCACAAAGAGAATAAAAAGATAAGTCACAAACTAAGAGAAGATATTTGCAGTACTACTAGAAAAGGCATTGCATGCAGAATATGCAATATACTCCTTTGAATCAAGAGGCTTAAGACAAATAACAAAGTAGGAAGGTCAAACAAAGGCAATTGGCCCAGTTACAGATGTGGCTGAAAATGCTTGCTGGTATGTAAAGTGTTATAACATGTATGGAGAAGAATTTAGTGTTACCTAATATAATTCAAAATATGCACACAGACTCAGCAGTTCATATCCTGGTGACATTTTTCCATATGTACACCAAGAGACAAATATAGACATTGTCTTAGCAGCATTGTTATGAATAATAATATTAATAGCAAAAAAACCTTGAAATAGTTCATATGTCCATCAACAGTAAAATAGTTAATTAAATTGTGGTATACTGATGCAATTAAACACTATATAGCAATAGAAACAAATAAATATTGATGCTGCCACCATTATAGCATTATTTGAAAAACAGTAAATAAAAAATAGGTCACCGAAGAATGAATATATTTAAATGAATACATTTATATAACAAAACTAGCCAAATTAAACTATGCATTTTTTAGTTAATATATACAATATTTCAAAACTAAAGAGGAAAGGAATGAGTAACACAAAATTTAAGACGGTAGTTACACATAAAGTTAGTTGTGTCGGACAGGAAAATGGGAGTTGAGATCGAGGTAGGCATGCCCCAGAGTATTTATCAAGTGAGGTATTGTACTGCTCTATCCTCAAAAACTGGTGACTGATACAAAGGAGTTCATTTTTGTTATTTTTAAAACTTTCTGTATGTGGCACATACATTATTTTGTATCTATAACATATTTCACATTTCTTTAAAAGTATAAATAGGTATATTAAAAGGCATTACAGTATATCAACATACAATTTTTTCCATAATTTGTTAAATAATATCCTTATATTTTCTAGTAACCATTCTTTTGAAAGTGAAAGTCGTGTCTGACTCTTTACGAACCCATGGACTATACAGTCCACGGAATTCTCCAGGCCAGAATGCTGGAGTGAGTAGCCATCCCTTTCTCCAGGGAATCTTCCCAACCCAAGAATTGAATCTGCATGGGGTCTCCTGCATTGCAGGCAGATTCTTTACCAGCTGAGCCCCAAGGAAGCCCAATCATTCTTTCACACAATGTAAACAGCTGTGTAGGTATTTCCTACAGTCCAATTTAGACGTGTCCATGATGGAGATTTGTATTACACTTTCCGCTGTACCTACTGTAGCACTAAATTGACAGAAGCAACTAGAAGTAATGAATAAATTCCTAGAATCAGAAGGGCTGTGAGGGAATCACAGCACCACTGAAATTAAATTAATTCATTTAATTATTCCTAAAACCCATCTTCAAGATAACTTGAAAATTTCTTGAGTTGGCAATTCTATGACTTTCCTTGAATTGAGAAATTTTTCTCACTATCTTAATATGAAATATCCTTAACATCATTTAAGATATCTTTCTCCCTGAAGGCCATTACTGTGTTTAAACATATGCTTATTTTGCTACTTTTTTTTTCATATCTTTATATTAGAGCTTCAATCTCTTCACCTCTTCAAAAGTTTTACTTAAATTCTCTTCGGTAAACATCTCCACAGCTTGCTGTAGAAGTTGAAGTTGAGTAAGAGATCACTGGGGTGAGGCACTTCAAGCAGGTTTGTTCATATTAGCCCTCTTGATTTTGACAGGGCCAAGGAAGGAGACTGCAACTCATTTAACTAACTTCGCCAAAGATCTCACTTCAAATAACCAAAGCAAACCCACTCAAAGTGTACTTCAGCAACACAGAGAAATTCCTACAGGTAGACAGTAAGATCACTTGATTTGTGTTTACTATGTGGTTTTCATATAGTAACAAAGGCCAAACCTATGTTTTTCATAGTAGAACAACAAAAATTCTCCAGCTTTCCTGGGAATTCTTAATTCATTAAAAAGATTTCCACAGAAATTCAGATTACATTTATGTTCTAAATGCTTTGATATTTGTTTCATGAATCCAAAGAAAATACACGTGCACATGTTTTGCTCAATACATTTTTCAGAAAGGTTTCTGAAAATGTTGAAAAGATAATAACTGCAAGAGTTTTAATATCCTATGCAGCAGTTTGGAAATCCAAAAAAAAAAAAAAAAAACCCACACATTTATACTTTAGTTTGAAACAAATATCTTAATGAAAATAAATGGGGAATATCATTTTCAAGTGATTAAACTTAAAGGACACAGACTTCTGAGCAAAGGGAATTGCATATCCTCTCCTGTCAAAATGAGTGTCCTAATTCTTTTCATCAAAAACAATCATTATGATACCCAAAGTCACTGAACATTCTGCTTTTATTTGTGAGTGGCACGATGTAAAACTTTCAAGAAAATGTTTTTAGAATATCAATTATTCACCCTGTAAATATCTACCATAATTAGAATACACATTTAACCCAAAATGTTATCCAAATTACTTAAATTTTATATTAAATATTAGTAAAATCAGTATTATTTTTACAACAGCATTATTAAATTTACAATGGAAAGGTCTGCAAGTATACAAAACCATTTTTCAAAAACAATGGACGTTCAAAAACTGAAAGCATTTCCCCTAACATGAGGAACAAGATAAGGATGTCCACTTTTGCCACTTTTATTCAACATAGTTTTGGACGTTCTAGTCATGGTAATCAGAGAAGGAAAAGAAATAAAAAGAGTCCAACTTGGAAAAGAAGAAGCAAAACTATCACTGTGTGCAGATGACATGATTCTAGACATAGAAAATCTTAAAAGATGCTACTAGAAAACTACTAGAACTCATCATGAATTTGGTAAAGTTGCAGGATATAAAATTAATACATAGAAACCTCTTGCATTCTAATACACTAGCAATGAATGATCAGAAAGAAAAATTAAGGAAACATCCATTTTACCATCACATCAAAAATAATAAAACACCTAGGAATAAATCTACCTAAGGAGGCAAACAACCTATACTCAGAAAACTGAAAGACATCAAAGAGGATACAAACACATGGAGAGATATGTTCTTGGATTGGAAGAATCAATATTGTGAAAATGGCAATACTACCCCAAAACAATCTACAGATTCAATGTAATCCAGATCTAATTACCAAAGGCATTTTTCACAGAATTAGAACAAAATTTTTACAATTTGTATAGAAACAGAAAGACCCCGAATAGCCAAAGCAATCTTGAGAAAAAAGAATGGAGCTGGAGGAATCACACACTCTGACTTCAGACTATACTACAGTAATCAAAACATTTTGGTACTGGCACAAAAAGAGAAATACAGATCAATGGAACAGTATAGAAAGTCCAGAGAGAAACTCACACATGTATGTCCACCTATGACAAAGAAGGCAAGGAAGTACAATGGAGCACAGTCTTTTCAATAAGTGGTGCTGGGAAAACCGGACAGCTACATGTAAAAGAATTAAATTAGAACATTCTCTAACCACATACACAAGAATAAACTTCAAATGGATTAAGGATCTAAATGTAAGCCCAGATACTACAAAACTCAAAGGAAAACATAGGCAGAACACTATTTGACATAAATCGCAGAGATATCTTTGATCCACCTCCCATAATAATGAAAATAAAAACAAAAAAGAAACAAATGGGTCCTAATTAAATGTAAATGCTTTTTAACAGCAAAATAAAAATAAACAAAATGAAAAGACAACCCATAGAATGGGAGAAAATACTGGCAAAAGAAATAACCAACAAGGGACTGATCTCCAAAATATACAAACAGCTCATGCAGCTCAATATCAAAAAAAAAAAAACCAAACAACTCAATCAAAAAATGGGTAGAAGATCAAAATACTTATTTCCCCCAAGAAGACATTCAAGAAGACATTCATTTCCCCCAAGAAAGACATATTTTCCCCCAAAAGCACATGAAAAGATGCTCAACATTACTAATTATTAGAGAAATGCAAATCAAAACTATAACGAGGTACTATCTCATATCAGTCAGAATGGTCATCATTAAAAAATCTACAAATAATAAACGCTGGAGAGGGTGTGGAGAAAAGGGAACCCTCATATATGTGGTGGGAATGTAAACTGGTATAACCATTATGGAGAATAGTATGGAAGTACCTAAAAATAGAACTACCATGTGATCCAGAAATCCCACTCCTGGGCACATATTCAGAGAAAACCTTAATTTGAAGAGATCATGTACCCCAATATTCATTGTCTCACTAGTAGGTAAGACATAAAAGCAATCTAAATGCCCATCAACAGAGAATGGATAAAGAAGATGTGGTACATATATACATTGGAATACTACCCAGTCATAAAAAGAATGAAAAGATGCCATTTGCAGCAACATGGATGGGCCTAGAGATTGTTATACTGAGGGAGGTAATTTATATAGAGAAAGACAAATATCATAAGATATTACTTATATGTGGAATCTAAAAAAAATGGTACAGATGAATTTCCTTACAAAACAGAAATAGATTCACAGATGGAGAAAAAAACACCTTACAATTAGCAGGCTGGGGGGAAAGCGGGAAGGGATATTGGGATATTGTGATTGACATATATACACTACTATATATAAAATAGATAACTAACAAGGATCTACTGTATACCACAGGGAATTCTACTCAATACTCTGTAATGACCTACACGGGAAAATAATTTTAAATTTATGTCAGTGTATGGCAAAAACCACTACAATATTGTAAAGTAATTAACCTCCAATTAAAATAATTAGTTTTTCTAAAAAGAGTGGATATAAGTGTATCCATATATAACTGATTCACTTTGCTGTATACCTTAAGCTAATACAATATTGCAAATCTACTATACTTCAATAAAAATTGTTTTTAAAACATTCATTAAAAAGTAATACATATATCCAAATAATTTCACTGCTACTATCTCATTTGATATGTGTCTTTACCCAGGAAAAAATGACTGAGAGTTATTGTGGATCAATATATGTCAATGAAAAATATAATTATTAGAAATGCAACTGATTCTGTATCTGTATTGAGCTTTTACTACAATGCACAGCATTTATATAAAGAAAGCAAGAGAGTATTACGTTTTAAGAGAAATAGTGAATGTCAAAGACCTGACATTAAGAAATTCAATTAAGTACAACCAACCAACTTGACTGATTTCACTACAATTCTTTGGGTTTTAAGTGTCAATTTTTAATTTAAAAAAACAGTTACAGTGTACTTTTATTAAATATGTTCATTTGGATAAATATAACTGCATTTAGCAGTGAAACTTGTGTCTTCATGCTTATTTCTTAGGTAAAAATAATTAAAAAACAAAAACTCAGCACATAATTGTGTTGTCAGTTAAATATGTATGATATCAATGTGTCTCATTTAAAACAAAAAATGAAAAATGTGTGGAAAAAATTCCAAAGTTATTAACTTTAGTATACTTAATTTCTAGTATTCAGGTAAATCTAGGACAGATATTGTATTTTTCAGTAGACAGTTTATATCTATATTTTACAATTTTATGACAAAACTAAACCTATCAAATATTATACAGACTTATATTTCTTACTATATAATGAAAACATGATTGAACATTAACATTTTCTCACTTGTAATTAATTGTTTGCTTACAATTGTGTTAGTATTATGGACCAATACAACCTTGAAAATAACCTACATCCATAGAAATAGAAAAATAAATACATATATACTAAATGTTAGGTCAAACCAGGTTAAGATAAGTAGCATTTTAAAGAAGTTTCCAGAAATTAAGGAAGATTATATTCAACTAAAGAAGCATGGTAAACTTTACTGACTGTTTTTATAAGACTTGATTATTTTTGAATGAAATTTAGTAAAAATATATTCTTATATTAACTGAGGATATTAATAGATATCTGATTTTTTTGGTAAGGTACCCAGTGCTTTTACAAATGAACCAATTAATTAGATCCTTTTTTTAAAAAGCTACTTGCATGTTAAGGAATATTAGACATACTCAATACTACTGTAGTAATTTCAAAGTCCAAATCTAGGTATTAATAGAGGCATCTCCAAGTTTCCATCAGACTGCATTAAAAGTTATTCTAGCTAACCATTTGTTTCATTACAACAGTGACATAATTCTACAATTTTAAGTGGAGAAAAAATGATGGACTCTTTTGAATGTGTATAAGACAAATATATACTTCTTGTACAGAATCAGGCTCAGAGTTTTACCCATTCATTTAAAAAGGAATTTTTAGAAACATCAAGCTTTTTGCTTTCATCAATAGCTTAAAGTTAACTTAAGCACCCATCAATAGGAAATTGGTAAGCAAATTCCGCTCTAGCCAAAGAAGTGTTTAGATGCATTTTTAAGAGAAATAAAAGAATGTTACCTAGAAGGATGAATACTATAATCTACATTTTATAAAAAGAAACTACAATTACACTGATATAGAGCACTCTTAAAATTATAGGTGGTAGTCTGAGGTGATGGGATGGTAACAAATTTTCCCTCTTACCTTTTTTAGGAGGGAGGGGGCGTGGCACAGGTCATGTGGGATCTTACTTAGTTCCCCAACCAGGGATTGAACCTGCGCCCCCTGCTGTGTAAGTGTGGAGTCATAACCACTGGACCACCAGGGATGTCCTCCTTCTTACTTTTTATGCTTCTCCTAAGTTTTCCAAATTACCTCAGTGAAAACAATTACTTTGTCATAAGTAAGACAACATATATTTTTAAACTGACATTTTCTGCTAAATTAGATAGCAAGATTTGTAACTGAAACAGAATTAAGACAAGAGGGCATGATTACTTGTCTAGAAATCCAGACCATTAACACAAATGGACCATATCACTAGTGATTTAATGACATTATTTATTTTATTATGTTAATGTTTTTACTTTTAAGTTACATTTTCATGAGTCATTAAGTCAGACAAACAATATGGAATTTCCAATAGATGCAAATCATTTGAAGAGTAAAGAATTGTTTTGAAAATATATCATAAATGCTTGGTTTTACTACAGTTTACAAGAGAGTGCTTATCTATATTCTGACAATTAAAGAGTGGTTATTTTCATGATCCATGAACTGTGGAGTCATCTATTCTTTCGAATATACAATGCTGAACACCTGATCACAGGGAGACAATCAGTGACAAATGGCAAGCTCTAAGCATTATGTGATTATTTAACAACATGAATAGACAAGCTTATATAGTCGTCTGTGAAATTTACTGGTTTAAGTATCTTTAAACTTTTCCAAAACAAATAATTAAACAACCTCAGCAACAGTAAACATCCCTAAGGAGTTTTAGGGGTTTTACCATACAAACTTCAGAGAGTACAGATCATTTTATGTCTTGAGAATATTGTTTAGCATTAAATTAATTGTTTTACACTACTCCTGATATGTTTGGGAATATATTTTATTCTATAATGAAGTTATAATATTTTTGAAAATTTCCCTTGAAATCTTTTACTTGGCTTTAGAAAGTAGAGTCAAATAATTAACAATTAGAAGGAGAGAATATACATAATAAAGACAACTAATAATTTCAATATGCATGTGCTATGTACGCAAAGTCTTATATTACATTAAGTGTGCTATATTTCTATTATCAATCCTTTTCTTTTGAATAAGGCCTGTCATTTCATTATATTCCTATCACAAATCTCACCCCACCAGTTTATTTACATGAAAGGAACCAGTTAAGGATGTATTCCTATATACACTAGTATATAGTAATAGAATATATACATATGTAATATATAGAAATACAGTATGAGTATATAATATTATAGTAAAACACTATAGGTTAGTGGATTATCTATTTGAGGTTATCTATTTGAGATAGAAAGAGAGTGAAAAAGTTCTAATGGCAGGTCTCAAGCCTTTCTCATATTCTCTTCAAAATATCTTAAGTCAATGACATGGATAAAGTCATACAATAAATAAATATGCAATTTCTGAATAATGTGAATCTGGATGGATTACCAAATAGAGGATAACAGAATAAAATCCAAAATGATCTTGATGAGGGGAATTGAGTGAGGCCTAATATAATGGCATAAATTTAACAAGATTAAAATATATTGTACATTTGAATCTTGGAACACAGAAGGTACAAAAAACAGGGTAAGGAAGATATGATTCAGGATAAATATAAAAAATAAGTAGTAGCAGCTGCAGTAGTAGTAGAGTTTGGTTTTAAGTACAAGCACAATTATAGTCAGCAGGGTGATGAAGCTATGAAATATTAGCAAATGTGAACAAGGGCTGCCTTTCTAGAAAATACAATAATTTTGTTATAGTGAGTATATTTCATCATGGATTATAAAGATAAGTCTATTCCCCCCTGAGGCACATACACAAACCATGGTTCATAGGGAGAAGAATGGGGAGGAGAGTGAAAGAACTCAAGCACAGGTTGTATTTAAAAATATTTTTAACATCTATTAACATGGCCAATATCGTGCTAGTAATTGGAGAATAAAAACCTATCCTTGCTCTGAACAAATTTATAGAGACTAGTATCAGGGAATAGGAGAGTAAAGAAAAAATGATAATGATTACATAGAGGCGAGTCTTAATACAAGAACTTTCTAATCTTCAAAATTGTTCAAAGACTGTACCTCATTGGAGAGTAATGAGTTCCCCTTTGCCAGTAGTTTTCAAGCATAATTTCCATGGACACAGATCATTTGACTTGACTATAAAATAAGGGATTCAAGAATCAGATACCTGTTATCTTCAAGCTCCTTTCAGATTTAACTCTGCAAACCCTAACTGAAATAAATTACACATAGAGTCTCAGCAGGTAAAACCAATAAACAGACTGCAATCCTGGAAATCCTCTTCTATCACTGGGTCTGAAGAGTTCCCAGGAGTTAGGAAGAAGAAATTACCGATGACTACCAAGATTTCTGAGTTCATGCTGGTGCCATTCACAGACTCAAGGAATACAAAAATATTGGCCTTATAGTCTTCTCTTTTCTATATCTAGAGTTGTTGTTAAATTCCTTTCAGATTTAATCTCCTATCTGAACTTAATGAAAGGAGAGATTAGACTAGAGGAAATTTCATAAGATTTGAAGTTGGAAATGGACAGGATACAGATATTTGATGTGGAAAAGAGAGACTATTAAGCCAACAGTGTAAGTGGAAGTACGGCTCTAGGAATGTGTAGAATTGTGATGAGGATGAATAGTCCAGTATGACAAGAAGATGTCTGCATTGGAAAGTAAAAGGATATAAGTGTTGGATGGTAATTTAGGGTCTAGAAAGAAAAGTTTCTTGTAGTCTATGGGCATTATCTCATGCTGAGCAAAGACTTAGTGGAAAAAAAATGAACATTTGTAGGAAGGATGCTGTCTTGCTTTTTATATAAGGCTGACTTTTCAAAGAAGGCAACCAAAGCAGGGATGCTACTTGAAGACATGGCTGGTCTAATTGGGAATTTTTCTGATATTTGAACAAAAGTAAAATGGTAAAATTGTGAAGCAAAGTATGCACAAATGATTTCGAGCGAACTAAAATACTGTGTCTCTGGAAAAACACAAAACTTCAGAACAAAAGTCACATTTCACAGGGTTTTTTTTGTTGATTGTACTCTTTTTTGTTCTCTTTTTGTCTTTTCATATCTTAGCACTCTGTGGGGAGTGAATGTCCTCCATTTAGCCTCTCCTGTTTTTCAAAGTACACACGTATTTCAGAGCTAGAGTAAATTAGAGTACCATTTCTGAATACATACGGAAGAATAAAATGTATCATGATTTCAATCAGTAATGATAAAATAATAAATACTTTCTTAGTTGCTATTGCCTACTCTATGTGCTAAGGGTGTTAGACTGACTGTTGTACACATTTCTGCCACTCATCTATTAAACAATATGCAGAAACTCAATAAATTAAACACAATACTTTATAGATTCATATTTGTAGTTCACTTACTACCTAATTCCAATAATGCTAGAAATCACATTCTGTTTTCTTCAGTTTAAACTGACAGTAATTACTATGAGTGATCCCATTGACTTTAAGAGTTTACCCTTGACATTTTATTTCAGTTTTACGAAATGATGATTGACTGTCAAAGTATTTCCAAGATTTTTTTAATTCACAATGAACAGATCATTTTTCCTGACTTCGAAAAAGAAAATCAACCTGATTTAATGAAAATGCTAGCCAATCTCCACAATAATAAAAAGTGCATTCAAATGTCCTCAATGTTGTCTTTATCATTATTACATGAATAGCAGTAGAGTGGCGGTGGCAGCATCCATGGATAGGTGTGTCCCTGTATGTGTGTAGAAATCATTTCTTTAACAGGTAAATGGTCAAATTTCAATTTTCCTGTTTAGCATCTGGGTTTTACAATATGGGCTCTGGGGTTAGACAGGCCTGGGCTCAAATTATGTTTCATCACTTACTACTTGTAGCAATTTAACTTTTTCGAAGTCTTTTGTCTGAATCTGGGATATTACAACAATTAAAGGACTCGCCCGTGATGGTTATTTTTGTATGACACTGTAGCTACACTATACCTATAGGTATTGCTTGGAAGGAATTTTGTGGATGTGATTAAAGTCCACATTTAACTTTAAGTGAGAGAGATTATTCTGGATAATCTGGGTGGGCATGATTCAATCAGGTAAAAGGCCTTAAAGAGCAGAGTTGAGGCTCCTCTGAGCCTCTACTCTATAGCACTCTGGGTACTACAGCTTCAGTTCATGTCCAAGAGTTCCAGCCTGCCCTTCTTAACTGCCTGCCCTATATATTCTAGATTTGTAAAGCCAAGTCTCCAAATTGTACAAGCCAATTCCCTGTAAAAAAAAAAATTCTTAATATATATTTCCTACAGCTTTGTTTTGCTTACCATAGCATTTTTATGAGGATGATAAGCATGGTGACTGGCATAAAGTATATGGAGTATGGCTAGTACTTAATACAAGTTAGCAAAAATAAAGAAGTACAGGTTATTGTCTCAGTTCATAGGTACCAGTTGTCAGTTTTCCTATATTAAAAGAGAATGGGATTAATGTAACAAATTTACCAAAAGGCATGAGTGTACCTAGAAATACTAACATAAAAATCTCCAGTCATCCACCAATTCTACTTTAGTTTTTCCTTCCGGAAAGACTTCTTCCATGCCATACTGGTTGATTTCAAGGGACTTATGAGAGAGGACTCACCTCTGGTGTCTCGACCTTTCAACTGTACTAGGTGTCAACAGTCTGGAAGGAGTTAAAAATTCAACATAGATGATACACTGCGTTTAGAATTAACTCTGCTTCCTTCTTTCCTTTCATTATCAGGAGGCTCAGAACCAAATATGGAACTCAATTCAGCAAGCATTTGCTTTAGCAATACTGTTTATAGCTAATAGATATAAACCAATCACCTTCATATCATGAGAAATGCTGGGCTGGAAGAAGCACAAGCTGGAATCAAGATTGCTGGGAGAAATATCAATAACCTCAGATATGCAGATAACATCACCCTTATGACAGAAAGTGAAGAAGAACTAATGAGCCTCTTGATGAATGTGAAAGAGGAGAGTGAAAAAGTTGGCTTAAAGCTCAACATTCAGAAAACTAAGATCATGGCATCCAGTCCCATCACTTCATGGCAAATAGATGGGGAAACAGTGGAAACAGTGGCTGACTTTATTTTCTTGGGCTCCAAAATCACTGTAGATGGTGATTGCAGCCATGAAATTAAAAGACGCTTACTCCTTGGAAGGAAAGTTATGACCAATCTAGACAGCATATTAAAAAACAGAGACATTACTTTGCCAACAAAGGTCCATCTAGTCAAGGTTATGGTTTTTCCAGTGGTCATGTATGGATGTAAGAGTTGGACTATAAGGAAAGCTGAGCACCAAAGAATTGATACTTTTGAACTGTGGTGTTGGAGAAGACTCTTGAGAGTCCCTTGGACTGCAAGGAGATCCAACCAGTCCATCCTAAAGGAGATCCAACCAGTCCATCCTAAAGGAGATCAGTCCTGGGTATTCATTGCAAGGACTGATGTTGAAGCTGAAACTCCAATACTTTGGCCACATGATGTAAAGAGCTGACTAATTTGAAAAGACCCTGATGCTGGGAGAGATTGAGGATAGGAGGAGAAGGGGACGACAGAGGATGAGATGGTTGGATGGCATCACCGACTCAATGGACATGGGTTTGGGTGGATTCTGGGAGTTGGTGATGGACAGGGAGGCCTGGTGTGCTGCAGTTCATGGGGTTGCAAAGAGTCGGACATGACTGAGCAACTGAACTGAAGCTTTCAGAAACTACATTACAAAACTATTTTCATTTCATAACCATTGGAATTAAGCTAGCCTTTTCAATAGACACCCTTCTTTGAAGAGAGAGCAAGCCCATAACATGGCTTAGGTTACAGTGATTCTAACCTTGTAGGTGATGTAAGATTCAAATTCACAAATTGCAAAAAGGATTCCCAATCCTGGGGCCTAGTGTTGGATACTTGGATTCAGTACATCTGAGTTGGCATCAGGAATTCATTTATTTACATGTGTCTTGTGTGCAGTCTTAGATAACAATTATGTGACTCAGACAGTAAAGAAGCTGCCTGCAATGCAGGAGAGCTGGGTTCAATCCCTGGGTTGGGAAGATCTCCTGGATAAAAGAATGGCTACCCACTCCAATGTTCTTGCCTGGAGAATTCCATGGACAGAGGAGACTGGTGGGCTACAGTCTATGGGGTTGCAAAGAGTCAGACAGGACTGAGCAACTAACACTTTCACTTTCAATTTCTGCTGGACAGAGCAAAGAACCCAGATAACAAATTTTTTAAAGCTAAAAAAAAAGTTAAAAAATAAGCAATGGAGGAAGGGGACTGATTGCAGAATAAAGATTCATGTCATCAAAACTGCTATCTATAGGAAGATAATACAAGAGTTCTTGAATCTTATAGCATTTTTAAGGAAATAAGTTGGAGATTCTCCAGGTAGAAGGTGTAAGGTTTATACTGATCTTATACAGACTAATCTCCAAATAGTTCCTGGCCAGAGAAATAAAGCCTTAAAAGAAATCAATGAAATTCCCAAATAATACAATTCTCAACAAACTTTTCTATAAAAGTTTGAAGAGTGTAAGGGTTATCATTATTAGAACAGCCACAGTTAAAGCTTATTTTATGTCAAATATCATATCTATAAACATTGGCTTAAAATTGTCAGTAGAGAAATTAACAACTGATAACCTGGTTTGTTGAAAACACTATTGTTACTACACAGAATGGAAGCTTTTGAGGGTGTTATATACTTCAAGTCCTTCGAATATAACACATGTAGTTGTCTTCATAATAAACATGACAAGATTATAATTCAACAGACAGAGCAGAATTAAAGCTGTTGTTGGTTTCTTTAATGTAGGGTTTAAAGTTAGCTACATTACTTCCCTATAGCTCTGATCGTAAAGAATCTGCCTGCAATGCAGGAGACCTGGGTTCAATCCCTGGGTCAGGAAGATCCCCTCGAGAAGGAAATCACAACCTACTCCAGTACTCTTGCCTGGAAAATTCCATGCACAGATGAGCCTGCTGGACTACAGTCCACGGGGTCGCAAAGAGTCAGACATGACTGAACGACTAACACTTTCGCTTCACATTAACTTGGAGGAAGCAAACAGAGACCTAGCACAAGAACATTTGGAGGCACATTTGTACTAGGATTGTAGAATTGATTACATTAAGGCTTCCACTGCTAAAGGAGAATGATAAATGGACTCACCTATATATTTTTATTTGTACTACATATTTATATTTGACCTACAGCCTAAATCTGTTTGTCCTACAATGAACCTCATCTGGTGTGTGTGTAATAGCAGAGAAAGTAAATAATAGTTCAAGGAGGGGATCCAAAATAAATAAAACATAAATAGTATTTTCAACAAATTCACAAGGCTGATATACATGCCATACTTTAACTTCATGAATGATAATTTTTAAAAAGTGTGGCAACAAAGCCACCTTAAAGTTCATAATAGCCAGAGTATGCCACGAACATTTAAATATTTTGATTGAATCTATGACTGTACTAGCCTTCACCTTGTTGTTGCTCAGGCGCTAAGTCGTGTGTGACTCTTTGCAATCCCATGGACTGCAGCATGCCAGGTTCCACTGTCCTTCAGTATCTTGTGGGGTTTGCTCAAATTCATGTCCACAGAGTCAAGGATGCTATCTAACCATCTTATCCTCTCCCTCCCCATTCTCGTTTTGCCTTCAATATTTCCCAGCATCAGGGTCTTTCCAGTGAGTCAGCTCTTCATATCAGGTAGCCAAAGTACTGGAGTTTCAGCTGCAGCATCAGTCCTTTCAAAGAATATTCAGGGTTGACTCCCTTTATGGTTGACTTGTTTGAGCTCCTTGCAGTCCAAGGACTCTCGAGAGTCTTCTCCTACACCATTATTCGAAAGCATCAATTCTCCAGTGCACAGCCATCTTTATGGTCCAACTCTCACATTTGTACATAACTACTGGAAAAACCATAGCTTTGACTATATGGACCTTTGTCAGCAAAGCAATGTCTTTGCTTTTTAACATGCTATCTATGTTTGTAACTCCCCTGGTGGCTCAGATGGTAAAGCATCTGTCTATAATGCAGGAGACCCAGGTTCGATCCCTGGGTTGGGGAGATCCCCTGGAGAAGGAAATGGCAACCTGCTCCGGTACTACTGCCTGGAAAATCCCATGGATGGAGTAGCCTGGTAGGCTACAGTCCATGGGGTTGCAAAGAGTCAGACATGACTGAGAGACTTCACTTTCACTTTCTAGGTTTGTAATCGTTTTCTTTCCAAGGAGCAAGTGTCTTTTAATTTCACGGCTGCAGTCACCATCTGCAGTGATTTTGGAGCCCACAAAAATAAAGTCTGTCACTGTTTCCACTTTCTTCCCTTCTATTTGCCAGGAAGTGATGGGACCAGATGCCATGAATTTAGTTTTTTGAATGTTAAATTCTAAGCTAGCTTTTTCAGTCTTCTCTTTCACCTTTATCAAGAGGCTCTTCAGTTCCTCTTCACGTTCTGCCATTAGGATGGTATCATCTGCATATCTGAGACTGTTGATGTTTCTCCTGGCAATCTTGATTCCTGCTTGTGATTCATCCAGTCTGGAATTTCACATAATGTACTCTGCATAGCAATTAAATAAGACAGGTGACCATACACAGTCTTAACGTACTCCTTTCCCAATTTGGAACCAGTCCATTGTATCATGGCCAGTTCTAACTGTTGCTTCTTGACCCACATACAGGTTTCTCAGGAGACAGGTTAGGTGGTCTAATATTTCCATTACTTGAAGAATTTTCCACGGTTTGCTGTGATCCACATAGTCAAAGGCTTTAATGTAGTCAGTGAAGCAGAAGTAGATATTTTTCTGTAATTCCCTTGCTTTCTCTATGATTCAGCATATGTTGGTAATTTGATCTTTGGTTTCTCTGCATTTTCTAAACCCAGCATGTACATGTGGAAGTTCTTGGTTCATGCACTGCTGAAGCCTAGCTTGAAGGATTTTGAGCATAACCTTACTAGCATGTGAAATGAGTGCAACTGTCCTCAACTGTGTTGGGACATTCTTTGGCACTGCCATTCTTTGGGATTGAAATGAAAACTGACCTTTTCCAGTCCTGTGGCCACTGTTGAGTTTTCCAAATTTGCTGACATATTGAATGCAACACTTTAACAGCATTATCTTTTAGGATTTCAAATAGCTCAGTTGGAATTCCATCACCTCCACTAGCTCTGTATAGAATTCTCCAGCTTCAGCTGCAAAGAATATAATCAATCTGATTTTGGTACTGAGCATCTGGTGATATCCATGTGTAGAGTCATCGTGTGTTGTTGGTGGAAAGGGGTGTTTGCTATGATGAGTGTATTCTCTTGACAAAACTCTGCTAGCCTTTGCCCTGCTTCATTTTGTACACCACAGTCAAACTGGCCTGTTACTCCAGATATCTTTTGACTTCCTATTTTTACATTACAATCCCCTATGATGAAAAGGACATCTTTTATGGTGTTAGTTCTGGAAGGTTTTGTAGATCTTCATAGATCAACTTCAGTTTCTTTGGCATTAGTGGTTGGGGCATAGACTTGGATTGCTGTGATGTTGAATGGTTTACCTTGGAAATGAGCCAAGATCATTTTGTCATTTTTGAGACTGCACCTCAGTACTGCATTTGGGACTCTTTTGTTGACTATGAGGACTACTCCATTTCTTCTAAGGGATTTTTGCCCATAGTAGTAGAGATAATGGTCATCTGAACTAAATTCACCCATTGCCGTCCATTTTAGTTCACTGATTCCTAAGATGTCGGTGTTTACTCTTGTCATCTCCTACGTGATCACATCCAATTTACCTTGACTTATGGACCTAACATTCCAGGTTCCTATGCAACATTGTTCTTTACAGCATTGGACTTTACTTTCACCATCAGACATCCACAACTCTGTTGTTTCCACTTTGGCCCAGCTGCTTCATTCTTTCTGGAGCTATTTGTAACTGCCCTCCACTCTTCCCCAGTAGCATATTGGACACCTTCTGACCTGGGGCACTCATCTTCCAGTGTCATATCTTTCTGTCATTCCATACTGTTCATGAGGTTCTTATAGCAAGAATACTGGAGTGGTTTGCCATTCCCTCCTCCAGTGGACTATGTTTTGTCAGAACCCTTCACTATGACCCATTCATCTTGGGTGGCCCTGCACAGTATGTCTCATAGCTTCATTGAGTTACACAAGCCCATCTGCCATGACAAGGCTGTGATCCATGAAGGTGTGGCTTTCACTACTAAGCACAATTCTTTGATATAAATGTCTTTTTCCTGATTAAACTGCCATCAAACTGGCCAACACACAAACCAAAACCAAATCCTCCCAGATTCGATCAGAGACTGCTCTATTTATATAGCTAGGCATTTATATCACACATAAAATTTAATTAGTAGTAATAATTTTCAAACCTGCTATCATGGGGACCTCAGATATTATTTTTAGTAATTCTTATTTATAATAACATTTTACAAAATAATAAAATTAATGCACTAATATTTTTGTATCCTAAAATCACTTGCTGCTTTAGTCAATAAGGAACACTTGTGATCTGATTCTTACTGTTGAATTCTCATTGAATTTACTACTTCTCAACTGTTTAATTATAATTTCTTTGATGTATATTCAACAAAATTTATAGTTTTTCTTGTCAACAAAAAAGGTTTTCTCAAGATAATGTCTGTCATTGAATGATATTCTTAATGCCTAAATATGCAACCTACACATATCCAGAATGAAGCATGATATGGCTAGGTAATAGAATAATTATTCCAAAAGTTATGGGACAGGATCTTTAGTGTTAATCAACAGAAATAGCATTTTTAGTGAAGGATTCAATATTTTTGCTAACCTATGGCATATTTCACCTGGACTAATTTTTTAAAGGATCAAAACTAAAGAAATGGACAAAAAATGAGTGAATTCATTAAGAATGACAAAATGAGTGGACTAGATTTAAATAATGGGATAAAGAAAGAAAGGAAATAAAGATGAAAGTAAAGAAAGAAAGGAAATAAAGATGAAAGTAAAGAAAGAAAGGAAAATAAGGGAAAAATGAGAGGACAACAAAATAAATGAAGTAGAAGTGAATTAAGTGCTAGTGAATGTAATGGACAAGGTAAACTGCAAAGCCTTCACAGGAATTGCTCCCCCACCCACTGTTTGCAGCCACTCAAAGCAAGCAGGATGGAACTTGGGTGTGCCATAAAAAGGGATTGAGGGAGCCTCATATTTTGAAGTAAAGGAGACGTGGACTGACAGAAAAATCATGACTGTCATAGGGGAAATAAGAGAGAACTCAATCTTTATTGATACAAATGACTGTTTCTTGATTGACTATGTCAGCATGGTTAGTGCCTTTGGCAAGAGCAACCTTATTTGCCTGCCAAGTAGCTAAGAAGAAATTTTCCAGTGACTTCTCAGTAACTATTTTAGTGTCTGTCTGTCTGTCTTTCTTATTTTAAGAAGTTTTAGAAAAAGCCCATGTCAGAAAACTCTGACAGTAGTTAGCTATATCCTTGATTAATTAAACATTTGGTTCTGGCAACTATTAAGCTATGGAGGCTCATCAAATTTAAGATGAACCAATTAGCATTTAAGATAGCATAAAAATAAAAGTGCTTTGAAGATACAATGCAAGTAATGGCATAATGTACTTTCTTAAGTGATTACATCTTCCCCCAGAGTTGGTAAAGAATGACACACAGTTTTTATTCAGAAGGAAATTAGTCAAAGAGACAGTTATCTATTTTTCATATGGAAAGTAATATAAGCAAAATGAAGAAAAACAAAAGGATGCATAAATAGACACTGAAATGAATTCAGATTACACATAAATTATAGCTATATTAATGTTAGGAAACTGGCAACCCTGAAAACAATCACAGAATGAAATATTTTTTTAACAAACTAATGGTGAAAAGAATTCTCTAAAAAATAAATAATTGCTATGTAGCTGCTACATGCAAGAATATTAATTACTGTCAACACCTATTCTTCCCTCAAATGTCTCATAAAGTTTAAGGAAGTAGCAACTCTTAATGAGAAAAATAAACTTAAATGGTGCTTTAAAGATGTTGAAATTGTTGAATGGATATAACATGAGTTAAACTAGAAATGTCTACAGACTTAGGAGTGAAAAAAAATAAACAAGACAAAAATAGACAAACAAGAAAAGCCAACATGAACCTCAAAAGATGCTTTGTTAGTGTTATTCTATATGTGACCCAGTGTTATTCTATATTTGATGATGTATGCCTAAACTATTTCTTCATATATTTTCCACATAGTTTTCTATTAAGTGTCATTACCAAAACTATAGAAAGATGTTATTGCTTAAAAAGACAACTTCACATTGTGAATATGAAAAAGAAAAAAAATGCTTCAAAAATTGCTCAATTGTGGTCTCTAGTACTAAGACAGTGAAAGATGTATGAAATAATTGATGAGACACAAGAGTACATTAAAGAGTATCTATGAAAGGGAAAACTATGAATTCTCATGTGTGATCAATGAATATTGGAAATCATAAGTACAACAAAATAAAAATTATGGTAACAAAAATAGAGAGTATTGCAAATATGCTCATTTATATCATTTTTTTCCATTTATTTTTATTAGTTGGAGGCTAATTACTTTACAATATTGTAGTGGTTTTTGCCATACATTGACATGAATCAGCCATGGATTTACATGTGTTCCCCATCCTGAACCCCCCTCCCACCTCCCTCTCTACCCGACCCCTCTACATGCCATATATGAGTGATATCATATGATAAATGAACTGATTTACAAAATAGAAACAGACTCACAGATTTCAATAACAAACTTATAGTTACCACAGGAGAAATGTCTGGGGAATGGATAAATTGGGAGCTTGGGATTAACATACACACACCACTATACATAAAATAGATAACCAACAAGGACTGTATAGCACAGGCAACTATACTCAATATTCTGTAATGGCCTATACAGGAAATGAATCTGAAAGAGAATGGGTATATGCTGCGCTCCTGAAACTGACACAACATTGCAAATCAACTATACTCCAATACATTTTTTTTTTAAACTAAAGGTAGAGTTATTGTTTAAAACAAAAAAAAGTTTAGAAATTGCATTAACAAATCACTGGAACCTGTGTCTTGATAAAGACCAGATCTCAAAGGGAAACCAGATGAAGACTAAGTAGAAAAATGAAAGATTTTATATTTGAGGAGAGATATTATTCAACATATGGATGACTCTTAAAAATGGGGCATAGAGAATTATGTTACTGTGACAGGTAAATAGAGGCATAAGGGAATCTGAGAGTGAGAATCACATAATTCTGAAAGAGTAAATGACAAAATATCTGTTGTTAATAAGAAATGTTAAGAAACATCCGGTTTAAACGGTCTTTTAATGCATACACAAAATCCTACATTAAACAGTGATCAAAGTAGAGGAAATTCTACATTTAACGGACATATCAATTGTAAATAACGTAAAAGCCTCCAAGGTTTTCCCAAAACATATGAAAAAAACTTGAAACTATGGACTTCCCTATCAAGGTACTTAGTTTAGCTTTAAACATGGGGAACTCATCAAAATGACTCACATTATCAGTATTATGTTGTCTCTCATGTCCTTTGAGTCAGCATACCTGGAATATTGATGGTTCTGCTGTTTAAAAGTATAAATATTTCCCAAACCTTATTACAACCAGATTTTATTTTTCTTTTTGGCTGTGGTGGGTCTTCATTGCTATGCATGAGCTTTCTCTAGTTGTAGTGAGTGGGAGCAACTCTTCCTTGCAGTGCACAGGCTTCTCCTTGTGGTGGCTTTTCTTGTTGCAGAGCACAGGCTCTAGGCGCACAGGTTTCAGAAGTTGTGGTGCATGGGCTTAGCTGCTCTGTAGCATATGGTATCTTCCTGGACCGGGAATTGAACCCATGTCCCCTGCACTGGCAGATGGACTCCTATCCACTTTATCACCAGAGAAGTTCACAACTAGATGTCATTTCTAAATGGGGTATTATGAGTATTTCCAATCACTGGGAATTCATGGATGCTGTTTATGGCCAGTCTGTTTCACCCATCAATTGTAAGCTTTTGGAGGACCAGGAATTTATACTAGTGCTTCCTTCTTTCAATGGACAGTAGTGAAAATTTCATTTGGCATTTTTCTCAAAATTTTCATGAATGAATGCATAAAAGTGGAGATATTTCTACTAAAATGAACGAGCTTTAAGTCTTACATTAAACTATGTGATTTAATTTTATCAAATTATGGAGGTTGTAATGAGAAAAACACACTGTTTAGTTCATCAAATTTAATATTCTCATGTAAGAAGTACCTTATATACAGGTAAACGGTAAATTCAGAAATTTTGAGTGGACTGTTATTTATGTTAATAATAAATATAATGAAACTTGTTATCTACAATCTATACAATATATTAAAAGACAGTTTCTATAAAAGTTAAATATAGTAAAGATTAGGGTGGGGTGGGGTGATTTGCAAAGTTTACTTAGATGTTCGACAATTGGCAGTCTTCAGATCTACCTAGATAGGGATTACAGGAAAAAAAATCAGAATATATCACAAGAAGAGACATCTAATGTAGGGCTCTAGATCAGAACTAAGAAGAACTGCAGTCTATAAACAAGGCAAAAGTAGCAGAAATAGGGACTAGTGACCACTGAGCTATTGACTTGCCATACCTCACCTCTGAGGCACTACAATCCCTATTTAGAGTTTAAGTAAGAGAGATTTGGGCATGAGTGGTGGAGAAAGTAACTTTGGCTGGGACTGGAACCCTGTTCTGGAAAGGTCATTCAATGTAAAGTCCCATTAACCTAGATATGGGGTTAGGAGATAGAGACACAAGACTGACAAACTCGCCTGTCTTCTGTGTCCTTATTTCTACTGTCTTTTCCCCAAACTACTCCATAACCTGAACCTATATACCTTTTGAAATAACAACAGCAGCAGTAATAAATGTTTTATCTGTACCTGTGCACTCTCCTCATGTTTTACCTAAATATGTGTGTATATGTATAACATAGTATCACTTAACATTAATTTTCTACAAATGGTGGTGGTGGTTTAGTTGTTAAATTGTGTCGGACTCTTGTGACCCCATGGACTGTGTAGCCTGCCAGGCTCCTCTGTTCATGGGATTTCCCAGGCAAGAATACCGGAGTAGGTTGCCATTTCCCTCTCCAGGGGATCATCCCAACCCAGGAATTGAACCCAGGTCTCTAGCCTTGCAGGCAGACTCTTTACTGACTGAGCTACAAGGGAAGCACAGCTTAGTTATATTTTCAAAATGAATTTGGAGATGTCTTGAGATCAAGTCACAAAGAACAATCACTGAGACAGAATACAAAGAGAAATAATAGATGTCATTATCAGATGGGCAGTTCTAACATACGGAAACTGGAAATTAAAAGACTTCAATGACTATAGCTTGTGGTAAGAATGGTGTTTATGGTTGGCAGTGTACCATAACCCCAGAAGACCTGAATTTTTCTTTTAGAAACCTGAAATGTACTTTTAAATCGGTCTTTGAGCTCTTTAGAATTTTCACAGGTTAGAAAACATTTCATTAGTGAACTGAGACACAGGAACTTAAGCAATAAGACACAAACAAACTTAAATGGAAATTGAGGCTTAATGAAGCATAGTCCAAATACAGTATAAAATAAGCATTTAAATGAAAGTTAATCAACAAAATGACGATCGTTTTTCTAAGGATGAAAGAAGTAAAGTTAAAGTTTCTGCGTTTATTTAGTTTAGAGTCATACGCCTATCTCAAGCCTGTCTAAAGGGATTTCAGTAAAGAGACACAATACAAGCAGTTACCCTCCTTAAGGCACTAGTTAGATTAGATGTTGAGAGGAACCAATTCAGGAACCTCATTACATTTACCTTATACAGAAATAGTTGCACAAAACAGCTTTAGAAAAACAAAGGTAAATATACATGCTTAATTTTAACAGTACAACGTGGCAAAGTCTTTTTTGACAAAAGGTAACTGATTGAACCTAATAACACACATTTCAAAATGGATTGTCTGAAATATAAGGGAATGTCCAACATTTCGCTATATTTTTGGAAATTGATTTTTTATCTTATAAGTTCACATACAAACGCTGTTTATTCAACAAGCACTGAACAATTTTTCCTCTGAGCAAATTATCAAAATGGTTAAAAAGTAAACTGCATACTTTGCATCCTGATTTATTTAACCAAATGCACAAAGCAATGAAGAAAGTGGGAGGCAGATAAAATAGTGCCAAATAAAGTAGAGATATTCCTAAAAGATACAGCTATTAAGGATATCATTCATTAAAGAATGCCAGAATAAATCAGTCCTACTTACACTTTAATTATCTATCCAAGCAACATGTGAATATTGAAAGTGAATTAATTAATATTCATAATTACTATGGCTATTAAACAAATCAAATGATAGAAATTTGTAAAAGTGCCCTTATTCAATACCAGTGTTATCTACAATATTAGTTAACAAGAGCTGCCTAGAGATTGGGGTTCCTTTCTCACCACATAAAACCAATTCTCCCATAATTTTTGGGCTGAAAATGGAGAATCCCCCAGTAAGAAAAAGCTGAGCTCTTGTTCCTAAATGGATACGAATTTAACTGGACTCTCAGCCTTTCTTTGCTCATCAACAAAATTGGCAGTTTCTTCAATGTTGCATTGCAATACTGCAAAAAGAAAAAAGAATTACTCTATCATCCATTCTTATTAAAAAAAAAATAAATGAGAAAAGAACAAGAGAAAGCTGGGGCTGAAAATGAAGTGTAACTGTGTTCAAACTTTTTCCAGAATTAATAAGTAATGATTGCAATGCTTGGCTTCATAAGCCAAACGTCATATTTTATGAAATGCAGCATGTCATCCAGAGGAAGCACTCAGCTGCATTAGATACAACGATTAGTAAGAGACTGTGTATAGTGGGCAGAATATCAATTCCTCCAAAAATATCCACAGATATGCATACACTCATCCCTGAAACCCGTGAATATGTTGCCTTACATGGTAAACGAGACTTTCAGATGTGATTAAGGTGTACTGACTTTAAGAAGGCAAGGTTATCCTGGGTAACCTAGGTGGGCCCAATGTAATCACATGAGAGCCTAAATATAAGAAGCTTTCCTCGCAGCAGTCAGAGAGAAATGTGATGATAGAAGGGTCAAGTGATGTGATGTGAGAAGAACGTGACTGAGCATTGCTGGCTTTAAATATGGAGGGAAAAGCCATAAGCCGAGGAATCTGGGCAGACTCTTGAAATTGGTAAAGTTAAGAAAACATTCTCCCCTGAGTCACCAGAAGAAAATGAAGCCCTCCCAACATCTTGATCATACCATATCAAGACCTGTGTCATAATTCTGCCCCACAGAACTATAAGATAATAAATTGGTCTTCCTTAAGCCACTAAGTTTGTGGTAATTTGTTATGGCAGTAATAAAAATAATGACATCTCACAAAACACAAAGAGAAGGTGAATCATTCAGAAAATAAATTGGGAAAGGCACGTGTAAATATTAGCTGTGAATAAGACTTACTCTACTGTTAAATGATAACTCAGAAGCTATGTGATTATCTTATCTAACATTCTTGTCTCAGTAGAATTTATATTAAGGTCTGAATGAGACCTAGGATAAGAAACTATGAATCAGACACATGTGTTACTCCTAACTTTCACCAATGCAGACATATAAGGTTGGGAAAAGAAAGAAAGATTATTAGAGGGGTTTTGGATGTGAGATTAAATACTATAGTTTTGGTGGTTCAGTCACTAAGTTGTGTCCAACTCTTTGCGACTCCATGGACCGTAGCCCACCAGGCTCCTCTGTCCATGGGATTCTCCAGGCAAGAATACTGGAGTGGGTTACCATTTCTTTCTCCAGGAAATCTTCCTGACCCAGGGATCAAACCCTGGTCTTCTGCATTGCAGGTAGATTCTTTACCAACTGAGGCACCAGGGAAGCCCTACAAAGAGTTAGTCATTCAGTCATGTCCGACTCTTTGTGACCCCATAGACTATAACTCACTGGGGTCCTCTGTCTGTGGAATTCTCCAGGCAAAAGTGGATAGTCATCCCCTTCTCCAGGGGATCTTCCCGACCCAGGGAGCAAAACAGAGTCTCCTGCATTACAGGCAGATTCTTTACCATCTGAACCATCAGAGAAGCCCCCATAAGGTTCCAGAGTGACACTTCTAGAAAACAGTAAAGTTATTAGTCAACTAGACTTATTAAGATAATGGTTACTACTATAATTGAAGGGGATGTGAGACAAGATACAGTCTTTTCTAGAGTGCTCCCATTTGGTCATCATTAGTAGGAAATAAGTTTTTTCATTGCAACTGAAACTTTTGAGTGGTTTTGCTTAGAGAAGGAATAGCAAGTGATTACAATCTAAATTTATTTGTCACTCAACATCTTAAAAAAAGGAATGTGCTATTATTCTAGCAATAGAAACAATGCAATTAAACACTGCTAGATGAGATGCAAGTGTCTTATAATGAGAAATTAAGAAACTAAATACAGACATTACCTGTGTAATTGTAGGCAAATGAGTACTGTATGTATAATATTTACTTGTTCTACACAATTAGGTTCTTTTGTTGAATTATTTCCACTCATCAATGAAGCATCATTTGCAGCTAATCAAATGCAAAGGCTTTTCTATTTTTCTAAAAAAAATTACGGTGACATATATTGAAGTAGAAGTTTGTTACTGAATACTAAGCTTTTAACATAGCTGCTGTAGAAATAAATCAGTGACTTCATGTTTCACTTAAGTGAGGAGTAACTTTTATCAAAATAGCTTTATCACAATTAATTCACCTTTGGCAGCGAGCAGTATTCTATTTATAGCTTCTGAAAGCACATTTGAATAGCAGACAATTTTGATATGCTTCCATTCAACATGGGATGAGTTAGAATACTCAGTAAGTCATTTCAAATCGCTAAAGGCATCCAGATAAACAGATATGTATACTGAAATTATAATTTAATTAGAACACTGAGGTGAACATTCAAAAGTGTATTTGAAAGCATCATGTTTTTAATTTAATGGTTCTGACTTCTTTAATTTCTTCATTAGAAGATGCTTGCTGCCCAAAAGGAATTTGCAACTTAATGATGGAGACATAATTACCACATATTTATCTATAAACAATGATGATAATGATAAGGACATAAAATGACTATAAGTGGTGAGAAACACATTCATAAACAACTATAGCTATAAAAAGATACATAATACACACATACCTGTATAGAAGTGTGTTACTCACAAACACCTTTGTGTGTATGTATGTAAATATTTACTACTTTTAGGAAGAATGAAAGGTTAAAAAATTCCCTTTACTGAGGAAATTTTGGTATGCTGTAGAGTAACAAAAGGAAAATATTTGAAAAGAAAAAGAACAACAAAGTCTTGCTTACATTAAATTTTGAAATACAAAATCAAACTAGTTTCATTACTCAAAATATTTGTGGAGCTGCTTCCATTTTTTCAAATGTCCTTTTTAAGACATTTAAAAAACATATTCATTCACTTTCTCAACAATTATAAATTGAGTTAAATTAACATAAAATATTATTAGTTTCAAGTATAAGATAGTGATTAAATATTTTTATACAATATGAGATGTACACTGCAGTAAGACCAATTACCACTCATCACCAAAGTTGTTATGATATTATTGACTATATTCTCTATGTGTACATCACATCCTCTGGACTTACTTATCTGATAGTTGGAAGTCTGTACCTCTTAATCTCCTTTACTTACTTCATCTGTCTCCCAACCCCCCTCCCCTATGGCAACCACTATTTTGCTTTCTGTTCCTAAGAGTCTGTTCCTATTTTGTTCGGTTTGTGTGTTTATTTTGCTTTTTAGATTGCACATATAAGAGAAATCATATGGTATTTGTTCTTCTCTGACTGGCTAATTTCACTTAGCATAGTACCCTCCAGGTCCACGTTGTTGCAAATGAAAATATTTCATTCTTTTTTTATGACTAAGTAATATTCCATTGTGTATGTATGTATGTATGTGTGCATGTGTATTATGCGTGTATGTATGTATATGTATATATATATGTCTATCTACATGTCACATCTTCTTTATCCATATATGGATACACACTTAGGTTGCTTCCATATCTTGTCTATTGTAAATAATGCTATAATGGACATAGTGCTTACATATATCTTTCTGAATTAGTGTTTTTGTTTTCTTTGGATAAATACCCACTAATGGAATTGCTTGATCATATGGTAATTCTGGGATTATATGCTGGGGAAGATAAAAGACAGGAGGGGAAGGGGATGACAGAGGATGAGATGGTTGGATGGCATTACCAACTCAATGGACATGAGTTTGAGCAAGCTCTGGGAGATGGTAAAGGACAGGGAAGCCTGGTGTGCTGCAATCCATGGGGTCACAAAGAGTTAGACATGACTGAGTGAATGAACAACAATGGTAGTTCTGTTTTATTATTTTTTTTTTTTGAGGAGCCCACACACTGTTTTCCACAGTGGCTGTACCAATTTACATTCCCACCAAGAGTGCACAAGGGTTTCCTTTCCTCCATATTCTTGCCAACACTTGTTTCTTGTCCACAATTTTTACTGTGACTCTATATAACATACCTAGAACTTTTTCAGATATTTGGAATACATCAATTAACAAATAATAGAAGTCTCCTACCTTCTTGAAATTAAGATAGCAAAAAAAAGTTAAATAATAGTAAGTCACTCCCACAATATCAGAGATTAATGAGTGCTATGCAGAGAATTAAATAAGGTGATCTTTGAACTTCTTTAACCTTAGGGGCCAGGGAAAGTCTTGAATGATAATGACATTGAAGAGGATAGCATTATCCAGCCAAATGCTCTACTCTTCACTGTACAGATTTTTAAAGAGATAATTTTTATGTGAGAAAACCAAAGGCCAGTGAAATCATCTCTTCTCTTGCATACTACTAAGCCTATTCTAATAAGTATTTGTACAACACTGTCTCATGTGCTATTCTATCTATGAAATTATAGTAGCAGATGTAAGAACCACAAATTTATCAGAATATTTTAAAATAATAGACGATAAATCCTCTTATGAATATAACTATAGTGATGCCATTAGGTGAATTGCAAATTAAAACTATACATTTTTTGTAAATTACTCTTTAAAGAAGATACAATGATTGTTGTACTGGTACACTGGGTCAATATAAAATAAACACCAAATTTGTAATTTTATAAGAGCACTAAAAGATGGGCTAATGGAAAAATAATAAATTTTTAAAAATTTTGTTAAGTTTAGACTTCTTAGAATCCCTTTTTTCCATTGGTTAGCATGTTAGAGTTGTCCAAGCAAACACTATGGGTGGTAAGAACTTAATTCTGCTTTGGATGCCATTGTTTCTATGTGTACCTATATCAATAAAGCATATGCTCTGAAGTATGGAGTTGGGCTATGTGACTCAGTGGTGTCTTTCTCTACTGAATTCTGCAATACAGATGTAGACCTAGTTAAGGACTTGGATTCTATCTATACATCCTTGTGAATGAACCAGGAAACCCTTGGGAATACCATACATGAAAGAAAAAAAATAAGCAGTTTCAAAAAGAGAAACTAAAGAACAATGGGTAAAACGCCATAAGAGAAAAAAGATACTAGATAGATGAAATGGACTAGACAACATTCAGTATCAGGTGGGTAAGCCATGCTCTGCGGAAGAGATCTAGCCAAAGGGTGATGGGAGTGGAAATCCAGTCATATCTCACTCAATGAAATTCATCTTCCCAGGAAAAGAAGTTCTTTTTTCTAACTTACACAAGGATATCCTTTGCTCTTCTTTTTTTTCTAGCTTTACTGAGATATAATTAGCATATCACATTGTATAAGCTTAAGGCATACAACATGTTGATTTTATGCACTTATACATATATTACAAAATGATTACAATAAGGTTAGTTAACATTTCCATCACCTCACTTAATTGATATTGCATGTGTGATGAGAATATTTAAGATCTACCCTTTTAGCAACTTCCAAATATATAATACAGTATTGTAAACTACAATCATCATACTGTACATTAGATTCCCAGAATGCATTCACTTTATAAGTTTGTACCCTTTGATCAGCATCTCTCAATTTCCTCCACTCTCCAGCCCCAGAAACCACCATTCTATTCTGTTTCTCCAAGTTATGTTTTTTAAAATTCCACACAAAAGTGATATCAGACAGTACTTGTCTTTCTCTGTCTGACTTACTTTACTTAGCATAATGCTCTCAGATCTATGTTGTTGAAAATGGCAGAATTTCCTTCTTTCTCATGGAATAGTAATTTCATGCACACACACACACACACATACCCCACATCTTACTTATCCACTAATAACATCTTGACTACTAAGAATAATGTTGCAGCGAACAGCTTGAAAAACCCCTTTTGGCATTTCTTTTTTTTTTTTTTTATAGGGAATATAGCTTTTATTTATTTATTTATTTTTTATATTTTTATTTTTTTTATTAGTTGGAGGCTAATTACTTCACAACATTTCAGTGGGTTTTGTCATACATTGATATGAATCATTTCTTTTAAGGTGAATGTGGTGGTAAAGGAGCCTGGGAAAGTTTTTATCTCTCCTTAATTTCTGGAGGATAACAGTGCTCAAAAGAATATTCTTGGTTGGTATTTTTCTTTTTTCTTCAGCACTTACACTATATCATCCCAATCTCTCCTGATCTGGGCGGTTTCTAATGAGAAATCCACTGATCGTCTCACGGAGGTTCCCATGTAAGTTAACAAGCTCTTTTGCTGCTTTTAAGATTCTCTCTTTGTCTTTGATTTTTGACAGTTTATTATTACAGTGTGTGTTGAAGAGGATGTCTTTAAGTTGAACCTATCTGGTGACCTATGAGCTTCATGAACTTAGACATTGAAATCTCTCTCCAGATTTGGGAAATTCTCCAGCCATTACTCCTTTTCAGAGGTCTTGTGTCCCCCTTCTCCCTCTCTTCTCCTGGAACTTCAACACTGTATAAATTGTTTCTTTTGATCATATTCTATAAATCAAGTAGATTCCTCTCATTCATTTTCATTCTTTTTCCTAATTATCCTCTGACTGGATAATTTGAAAGTTCCTGTCTTTAACTTGTAGATTGTTTCTTCTGCTTATGATGCTCATTATTACATTTTAAATTTCATTCATTTTAAATTTCAGTCATATCTGTCAGCATTTCTGTTTGGTTCTTTTAAAATTATCTTTATGTTTTTGTTAAAGTTCCCATTTTGTTCATGTATTGTTTTCCTAATTTTGCTAAATTATCCCTCTGTGTTTTATTGTAGCTCACCAAGCTTCCTCAAAATCTTACTTTGAATTCTTTACCAGGTAAAACCTAGATCTCCATATCTTTGGGATCACATACTAGAAGATTATTGTGATCATTTGGTGGTGTCATGTTCCCTTGATTTTTCATTTACTTGAAGTTTTCCATTGCTATCTTCCCATCATCCCTCCTACTGATTCTGAGGCTTTCTCAGACCATCTATGGATATATATGCTCCATGCTTGCTACTCCCTCTTGTGACAGAATTCTTCATCTTATATGCATTCTCCTGATCCTGGAGCACAGAAGGCCAGGTCTTCTTTTTGTTTTCCCGAAGATGGTAAATTTCAAATCTGTGGTTTCTCCCTGGCTCACAGGTTTGGGCCTGCTTTCTGTGCATGTGCATTAAGTGTCTGTGAAAGCTTGTTCTTGCTGCTTTTCATCTGGCTGCGCATACAGAACTGACCAAAGGATGGGGTATGTATGTGAGTGAGGCATACAGAATTACGGGTTATATACGAGCCAGCAGAGGGGATTTATGGGCACACTGTCCCTGGTAGTTCACAGGCAATCTTGATGTAGTCTTCCACACAGTTGGTAGGAACTTCATGCCTTTAATGCCCTCCAAGAATCTCGCCTGTTGATTTTCCAGCTTCTTCATACCTCCTCTTCCCAGTCAAGCAGCTCTTGATTCAGTACTCTGGATGGCATAAGAGAGAAATGGGCCTCTTCGACAAAAAGTTATTGTTTTTCTGTTTATGTATTTTTAGATGATGAAACAGAATCAGGAGACACTGCACCATGTTGGAGGGTTCTAGTGGCAGTTGGCAAAAGCATTCACTGACCACAAGAACCATGGGGGATGAACTGCAAAAGTTAATTTTTACCGTGTTTTAGGGTAGAAAGTAGATTTACTGATATGATTATTTGTTCACCTATTTATTGTGTATCTGTCTTTCTCTATAGAAAGTAAGATTCTGGAGGAAAGAGATGTCCCTCTTTTATCCTCAGCTAGAACAGTGCCTATTACAATATAGGTGCTCAATAAATATTTTTAATAAATGGTTTCATGTAATACTCACAACAATATTAAATGCTTATAGTATGTGTCATAAGAACAAATACCAGGTATTTCTACATTAATATCCATTTATTACAACTTCACAGTTGTAGTAGGCCTGCGGGAGCTTATTTCCCTCCCATAATTTTAACTTCTTTCTGCGTGCTACTGAACATACCACTATAATTCCAAAGAAACATATTTGCCTGGAAAATAGCATCTCAGAATTTACGGCTTCAACTGTAATGTGGTAGCACATGGAAGTCGATGACATGATATTTTTCACACCAGCTACCTACACACCATACTGTCTAGGATAGATTGTGAAATTAATCCATGTGGAAGAGCATATAGACTTCCCTAAGCTCACTGAAGCCTTTGCCCATCATAATTCAGCTCAGTAACTCTCCACTGAGTTCAAGAGGCTTTCTATCATTTTTGGAATGAAATTTCAGACTCTAAACATATGAACTTCTAAAATATGTCAGTGGAGAACAAGAGGATTTCAATTACACTGGTTAAAATAGCTCTGAAAATGGCACTAAATTTAGGAATATAGTGTTTTATCCCACTGGCATCTTTTAAATTATTCCATTTTCTTCTTCGATATATCAGAGGAAACAAGATGTAATGAAGGCTGTTCACTGCAGCTGAATAAGGGGAACTGACCATTTTATGCTTGGCATCAGATAAAAGCTAGTATCTTGAGGCTCTTAAGTGTGTTTTTCTAATGTAAACACAAACACTTAATAGTATGTCCTTAGATATGGAGGCTCCTATACTTTAAGACACAGTTATCATTTTAGTTTTATCAGAGTTGATGATTTAAAATGAGTATTTAAAGTGAACTCTAAGAATGCCCATGTGTTGCTAATTATTGTATCTGGGTAATGGGTACATGAGGGTTCATTATACAAGTTGACCTACCTTTGTTTAAAAACTCACATAATAAGAGTTAAAATGTACTTTAAGCAAAAGTGGAATGATATAAATGTCTGAATATAGGGAACTAAATTATATCTATATAATAAAATGTTACACAGCTTTTAAAAATTGATGCCACAAAATATGTATTTATTAATGAATAATACTTATTCTATATTATTGAGTGAAGTAAGGATGTTTCAAAATGCTATATATTCCATGATTTGGTTTTTCTTTTCAAATGTAATTATTGTACTTTCAAATGCTAATTTTGTACATGCTACATGCCAGGCACATTCTAACTTCTTTAGATAGTGTAAATCTAAGTGGTGAAATATCCTTATAATTGAGGTAGCTCTGTGACTGGTAGATACTAGTATCATACCTATATGTATAATATGTAATAGGGCGCAGAGAGGTTAAGAGATTTGGCCAAAGTCACAAAGCCAATAAGGTATGGTAGAGGAGAAGATACTGGGGTTTGAACAGTTTGGTTCCAAAGCCTTTGTCTTCAACTGTTATATGATATTGCCTCTGCTAAACACATAGGTATAATCAGATATAGTCACCTATATTGAAAAAAAAAATGCCTTAAAGGTTTAATTCACATTAACAGTGGTAAATAATGAATGGAAAACATGGGCAGTAATTTAAAACTAATTTTCATTTCAGTTTTTATTCATGTTTATTTCTAAGTTTTCCATATTGATCACGTTATTTTCATAACAGGGAAAACTTTAAAAATTTTTTTAAATATAAATGTTAGACAAGTTCCTGTTTAACTTTTTGGAAAAGAAGAAGTCTATACATGTAAACACATCTACCCCTTCCTCCTCCTTCTCTTATGTCCCAGAAGCTCAAGGCTTTCATGAGCCAATCTGCCTGACAATATTAGAGGACATGATAGAATAATTCACAAGTATGTTTTAATTCAGCTATCTATTTTCATGTGAAAACTCAATCCAAGGTTTATTTACTTAAAACAACTCATTTTATTTTGCTCACAGTTTTGTGGGTTTGGAATCTAGGAAGCTCTCTGCTGGGTGATTCATCTCTTATCTGTGATATTAGCTAGAGCAGCTTACCAGAAGGATTTCCTCTAAGGTGCTCACTTTACATACAAGTCTGTGGCCTAGGTGCTTCTTGGCCTCCCTCTGTCCCCATGATGCCTCTTCTTCCAGGGACTCACCATGTAGCTGAGGCTTCTCACATTAGGGACACAGCCCTTCTTAAGTGATGGCTGACTTCGAGGAGGCAGGAGCAAGTCAGCCAATTAACTGCTACAGTTTCCCACATGAACAGTGGGAAGAAAATGGAATGGCCTCTCTTTATCACCATCACATCTACCCAAAGTCCCCCAAATCTCTCCCAGTCTTCCTCCTGGAATCTGGTTGCACAGAACTGATAGGGCCTATGGCAGATTCTTCAGACTGACACCTCTATTTCAGCTAAGCAGGCAAATGTTATCGGCTCTCTGAGCTTAGAATGTCTTATGGCTTTGATCTTCAAATGTGGGTGGCTGCCAAAGTTCTTGACGCACCCTCTCAGTTATTGGAATAAGGGATGGATGCATGGATTGCTAGTAACTTGGACTATAATATGTTACTGCTTTTTTGAAACGATTGAAGGTCAGTTGGCCTATAAGAGTTATTTTTGAAAGAAGTGTAGTCACTAAATTTATCATGCCGATGCAATTAATGCAAAAGCTTTGGCATATGCATCCCATTTGTCAAAAGAACTTCCATACTAAACTTTAAAGGTCAGCATTAATTGACAAATGACTATCATTTTATCTAGTTGCTAAAGACATATTTACTTTAGTCAAACGAAGCAGAGAATGTAAAAACAGAAAGTCACATGATTGGCTGATTCCTGAATACTGTGTTATATATCATCAAATACCTAAAAATTGAGCATCAACAAAATCTGAAAGTGGGTCATATATAAAATAGAATCACTAAGTATAATTTGTTTTGAGGACCGATGCTATTAATATTTACTTTCACAATAAAGAAAATATAACTAAGAAATCTACTGGAACAAGTAAAAACATTAAGATAAAAATGATATTTTTGTTTAGTCATAAAATGATAGTACGAAAGTATATTTAATAACAATTCTTATGTTTGTTACAGTAGCTATTACGTACTGTTAAAAAACATCAAGTAGTAAAATGCTGAAATTCCACTAGAGGATAGAAGGAATAAAGGAAAACAATATATATCAAACTGTTCATTGGTATTGTGGTAAAATGGTAAGACTTAACTTATTTTTTAAAATTTACTTACTTGTGTTTACTATTACACACACAAAATAGGGATTACCTTTATTAAAACATTCTACCCACCTCCCCAAAAATAAGTAGTTCTGCAAAGGCTGAAATTTTAATTATGCATATTAGAAATTATCTCCATCAAAGGCAAAAGTGCCAACACAAGTATTATATTAAGTGATATAATGAGATAAATTTAAGCTTTCTTTTCAAATAATTTTATTCCTTTTAATGAAGACAACAGTCATAGAAGAATATTAAAAGGAGTACACCAGGTTAGACTGACACATTTCTTTGGTAATAAATGATATTTCAGACCCAGAGATTTTATTTATAATATACATACCATATATTATAATATACCATATTTGTGCACATATATTCATATATATATATGTATCCATGCATAGGCATACATGGATACATATAGTCAGTAAACTGTCAGTTCAGCAAACTAATTTATTACTCCCCAAAAAGTAAATATTGGGGCCCACAGTACTAAACGGAGCTTCCAGGTCAGAAAGAATGAAGCTACTGACTCTGGACAAGAAAAGGTCCCTGAATATTTGTTAGTGATCAGGGAAGAGATGGAGGGCAAAGAAAGATTGACTTCTGCCAAGTGGTTGGCTTGAACCCAAACAAGAGGGAGGGAAGAGGTGAGTCAAATAGAACCTAGAGAACAGAAAATAAAACTACTTTATGAACTGAAAGAGAAATGGGGTTGTCACTAGTGGGGTGAATGGACAATAGTGGTCACCCACGAGCACCTGAAACTAGATGTGAGGAAAATAATATGGCAAAAGTGAAAACAGGGGAAGAGAGAAAAATATGAGCCTTAGGGGGAGGAATTATTCCATACACAATATTTTTTCAGTTTATATTTTTAACAACAACAACAATGAACCATCATAAGAATCTTGCTGTATAGTGCGGGAAGCTCAGCGTGGTGTTCCCTGTTGGCTTAGATGGGTGGGATGAGGGTGGGGTGGGAGGCAGGCTCAAGTGGGAGGTGATGTGTATGTATGTGTGTGTGTGTGTGTGTGTGTATACACACACACTTATAGCTAATTCACTTCATTGTACAACACTGTAAAGCAACTATACCTCAATTTAAAAAAGAAGGGATGGATTCAGTTAATCTTTCCCCTATAAACGGGAATTTTAAAAAATACAGAGACCGGCTCCATTCTTTCCAATACTGATGTATACTATTCTGCAGAATAAATGAACAGTAACTGTTTAAACATAATCTAGATTATTGACAATTTTATCCATTGAATACAATGCTGGAATGACTAACAGTGTGCATGAATCTTCCACCCTCTACGCTTTTTTCCTTTGGATTTGAAATTGGAAAAAATCAAATCAGAGTTTATATGCATTTTACATTGTCATAAACCATATAATCCTTGGGCCCAGGACAGAAATAATATGGACCTCAGAGAAGCAGAAGACATTAAGAAGAGGTGGCAAGAATACACAGAAGAACTATACAAAACAGATCTTCATAACTCAGATAATCACAATGGTGTGATCACACACATATAGACATCCTGGAATGTGAAGTCAAGTGGGCCTTAGGAAGAATCACTATGAACAAAGCTAGTGGAGGTGATGGAATTCCAGTTGAGCTATTTCAAATCCTAAAAAATGATGCTGTGAAAGTGCTGCACTCAATATGCCAGCAAATCTAGAAAACTCAGCAGTGGCCACAGGACTGGAAAAGGTCAGTTGTCATTCCAATCCCAAAGAAAGGAGATGACAAAGAATGCTCAAACTATGGCACAATTGCACTCATCTCACACACTAGCAAAGTAATGCTCAAAATTCTCCAAGCCAGGCTTCAGCAATACATGAACCGTGAACTTCCAGATGTTCAAGCTGCATTTAGAAAAGGCAGAGGAACCAGAGATCAAATTGCCAACATCCAAATTTGGATCATCAAAAAGGCAAGAGAGTTCCAGAAAAACATCTACTTCTGCTTTATTGATTATGCCAAAGTCTTTGACTGTGTGGATCACAACAAACTCTGGAAAATTCTGAAAGAGATGGGAATACCAGACCACCTGACCTGCCTCTTGAGAAACCTGTATGCAGGTCAAGAAGCAACAGTTAGAACTGGACATGGAACAACAGACTGGTTCCAAGTAGGGAAAGGAGTACGTCAAGGCTGTATATTGTCACCCTGCTTATTTAACTTACATGCAGAGTACATCATGAGAAACTGGGCTGGATGAAGCAGAAGCTGGACTCAAGATTGCCGGGAGAAATATCAATAACCTCAGATATGCAGATGACACCACCCTTATGGCAGAAAGTTAAGAAGAACTAAAGAGCCTCTTGATGAAAGTGAAAGAGGAGAGTGAAAAAGTTGGCTTAAAACTCAACATTCAGAAAACTAAGATCATGGCATCTGGTCCCATCACTTCATGGCAAATAGATGGGGAAACAGTGCAAACAGTGGCTGAGTTTATTTTTTGGGGGTCTCCAAAATCACTGCAGATGGAGATTGCAGCCATGAAATTAAAAGACGCTTACTCCTTGGAAGGAAAGTTATGACCAACCTAGATAGCCTATTAAAAAGCAGAGACATTACTTTGCCAACAAAGGCCCATCTAGTCAAAGCTATGGTTTTTCCAGTGTTCATGTATAGATGTGAGAGTTGGACTATAAAGAAAGCTGAACGCCAAAGAATTGATGCTTTTGAACTGTGGTGTTGGAGAAGACTCTTGAGAGTCCTTTGGACAGCAAGGAGATCCAGCCAGTCCATCCTAAAGGAAATCAGTCCTGAATATTCATTGGAAGGACTGATGCTGAAGCTGAAACTTCAATACTTGGGCCACTTGATGCAAAGAACTGACTCATTTGAAAAGACCCTGATGTTGGGATAGATTGAAGGCAGGAGGAGAAGGGAACGACAGAGGATCAGATGGTTGGATGGCATCACTGACTCAATGGACATGAGTTTGAGTAAACTCTGGGACTTGGTGACAGACAGGGAGACCTGGTGTGCTGCAGTCCATGGGGTTGCAAAGAGTTAGACACGACTAAGCAACTGAACTGAACTGAATTGATATAATCCTTTGAGAAGGTTGTGAAATTTTACTGTTTTAAACATTTTTCAACAGCTGTGATGAATGAATGAACTGACCATTCGTGATGAGTATGAAGAATACTCATATTCTTTTGTTCATTTAAAAGATACTCTACACTAAGGGCTGATGCTGAGAATACATTAAGTGAGGAAATCAAATGATCTCCTGTCCTCAGATCTTACAGTCTACAAGGGGTGGGGGAGGAAGCAGAGAATAAGGAAATTCATAATTTAAATATATAAAATGTCTGGTAGCATGAAACTAATGAAGGGTAGGGCACAGAGAGTGAAGGGTGTGTACAGAAGATACTGTCTCAGGCTGAGAGAATCACCAAAGGAGTGTTAGCTATTAAGACTCCAAGTTCCCAGTGCAGGGCATCCAGCTTTAAACCCTGGTTGTGGAACTGGATCCCACATGTCACACCTAAAGTTCCTGCATGCTACAACTAAGACCCGGCACAGCCAAATAAATAAATAAATATTTTTAAAAAGAAGTGTTACCTATTACCATTTTTTCTGTTTTCAGTCTACTCAGATCTGCAGTATCTACATATACCAAGAGCTAGGTAAGTGCCATTTGACAGGAAATCTTGGAAAATGGTGCTTCCTTATGAAGCAGAAGGTGTGGAAATGAGAGGACAAAATGTACACCTAACATCTAGCTGATTGCACAGATTTCACTAGATTTCTCTATCCGAGCTCTCTGAATTTACAGCCTAACTTATGCCCACTGTTGGAAGAGATGATAGTCGTAGCAATAATAGTCATAATAGCTAACGTATCTTAAGCACTTCTACTCTGCCAGCCTAGGCCAGTATGCTACAAGCATTGCCTCACTTAGTCATCACAAAACATCCTAGGAGATCAGTCCTTTATTCTTCATTTTATGAATGAATCATAGCTTCTGTGAAAGTACAGCTGATCTATATCATGTAGAGTCCATATTGTGTATTAGTTAAAGGAATATTTAAAAAAAAAAAAACAAATGGAGCGCCTAGAACATGGGTGGCACATAGTAGGTGCTGTATAAATGAAAGCTATTATTGTAATAATTAGTTTGCTTCTTTCACAAAGTAGTTTTGAGTGCCTGCTCTGTTCAAGTACAGTGTTAATTTCAAAGATGTGGTTTAAAATAGCCCTTGACCTCTTGGAAGTTACAATAGACTACAAAAATCAGTTAATGTTAAGACATCAAATGTTTTGAACAAAATGATCATTCTAGGCTTATTGTTTGTTATTGATGTGGTAAGACACTTAATTTGTTAGCTCATTAATCTAATGAGTATTGATATGTATGGTACCAGATACTCTGTTAGGTCCTGCATAGAACAGATAAAGAATGCTTACCTACAATAAACTCATGTAAACACGTGACAATAATGTAACATGGGAAGTGTATTAATAGCAGCATTAATTTATGATAGAAATACAGAGAGGAAAATGCCTAGGATTACCTTAGCAAAGATGGGGTGATGCTATTCACAAGATACCCTTAGCTATCACCACTAACTATCGAACTTCAGATCCACATACTGCTTTTGCCTTTGATGTAAGCTAATCTTTCCTTCTATGCGATTTCTAACAACATGGTCCTCTTGTGTCCTGTTATGCTCAATAGCCAAAATGTCACACAATCACAGAACTTGTGGGTGCCTTGAGAAATCTTGTTTAGTTTCTGATCTTCAGTCAGATAAGACAGTTAATCCATCTGGATCAGGTAATGACCTTAGTGTCAGTTTTATGTTCTGCTCTGCCTTGTCTGCTACATCAAGACAAAGATGCCATTATGAGCTCTAAAGAGCTCCGATTTTTGAGGAGAGCAACTCTAAAAAATTTATTCTTTAAATCCATCTGTTAATATTCTTTCATTCTAATGAAACTAAAATGTAGTCATGTTAAGTTTCCAAAAGAAAAATTCTGATATGTAGGTGAACATAATCAGATGTATATTGAAGGAAAAACTTAAAGGAAACTATCAGGTTGGTGACGAAGTAATTGTAGTTTTGGATCATGAAACTTCAATCATTATAAATAGGCTAATCACATCTTTATTAATCAAAATATGAATCATTACAATCAACACTTTTTTTTGCCAGTGAGAAACATTTTTTTTTTTTACTGTTTATTCCTGTAGCATAAAAATCAGTGTTTCAGGATTTGATGAACTTTTGGAAAGCATTTTCTGTCTCCTGCTGGTTGTGGAAGCGATTTCCTTGCAAAAAAAAAGTTGTCGAGAGGCTTGAAGAAGTGGTAGTTGGTTGGTGAGAGGTCAGGTATATAGTCGATGAGGCAAAACTTTGTAGCCCAATTCATTCAACTTTTGAAGCATTGGCTGTGTGACATGTGGTCAAACATTGCCATGGAGAAGAATCGGGCCCTTTCTGTTGACCAATGCTGGCTGCAGGCACTGCAATTTTAGGTGCATCTCATCGATCTGCTGAGCATACTTCTCAGATGTAATGGTCCCACCAGAATTCAGAAAGCTCTAGTGGATCAGACAGGCAGCAGACCACCAAACAGTGACCATGACCTTTTTTTGGTGCAAGTTTGGCTTTGGGAAGTGCTTTGGAGTCCAACCACTGAGCTGTTATTGCCAGTTGCCATAAAAAATCCACTTTTAATAGCACATCACAATATGACTGAGAAATGGTGTTACTTAGGATAAGAGAAGACGACACTTCAAAACAACAATTAATTTTTTTTTTTTTGATTTGTGGTTAGCTCATGAGGCACCCACTAATCAAGCTTTTTTACCTTTCCAATTTGCTTCAAATGCCAAATGAACATAGAATGGTTATGTTGAGGTTCTTTTGCAACTTCTTGTGTAGTTGTAAGAGGATCAGTTTTGATGATTCATGTCAATTTGTCATCAAATTTAGAGCTCCTCATCTTCAAGGCTCTCATCTCCTTTGCAAAACTTCTTGAACCATCACTGCACTGTACATTTACTAGCAGTTCCTGGGCTAAATGTGTTGTTCATGTTGTGAGTTGTTTCCACTGCTTTATGACCCATTTTGAACTTGAATAAGAAAATTGTTCTAATTTGTTTTTTGTCTAACATCATTTCCCTAGTCTAAAACATATATAAAATAAACAGCAAGTAATAAGTCATTAGCAAAATAACATAAAGCAAGAAATGTACATTAAAAATGATGTATAACTACATTTACTTAAGAATGCATTCTGATATCAAATAGCAAAGTTCAACAATGCAAAACCACAATTACTTTTGCACAAACTTAAATATTTATGTAGAACAACACTTCAGAATGTGTGATAAATTATTACAGGCAACATGCAACTAATGGCAGGAAAACAACACATCCGTAGCAGAAATAAACAGTTTGTCTTCATCATCATATTAATTGAAAGACCAAATGAAGAATATATCCATATGTTGTAAGAACTTGTATAAAACTTGCTCTAAAACACACATTTTGAAATAATGTCAACATTTTAATAAAAATATATTATGTGGTATTTTATGATTTAAAGAGTTCCAGTTCAGAGAGAACATTAACGACCCTAAATTCATTGGCGCTTTCCTATCATATTTCAGCAGAAGGATTATAGGAAAAGTAATAATTTTTTCCATGCCTTATCTACAGGTTCACAGAGAGAAGGCTATGGCAAACCTAACTGCATTCACAATGAAGTGAAAGTGGAGTGGTGTAGAGGTGAAATTTTCATTAAAACAATTACTCATATCTCTAAATGTTAATTCACACATAGATGCTAAAAAGCAGGAGTACTTCAGGTTATAAAATATACATCAACTGTATTGGAGTACTAATTAACATCCTGCATACTTATCTCAAATAGGCATATATTCAAAGGATTTGTCTTGATGACAAATCAACACCCAAATTAAAGTGTAATGTCTTTTCCAGACCTGCAGTAAAGTACAGACAGTCACTGGTATAACAAACATAAACAACTAAAAACTAGATAATAGGACTAACTCTTTATTGAGTACCTACTCTTGCCAAGTCCTGAGGATGCAAAAGTGACCGAAAGAGATCACTTTCTTGTGAGGGATACAGAAGGGAAAAACATGTCATTCTAGCTGGAGAGACACTTCTTTACAAATATTACTACTCCTACTAATCCTCTCCTCATTCTTCTACTAGGTAACACTTATCTGGTGCTTCAGTTCAGTTCAGTCGCTCAGTCGTGTCCGACTCTTTGAGACCCCATGAATCGCAGCACGCCAGGCCTCCCTGTCCATCACCAACTCCTGGAGTTTACTCAGTCTCTGGTGCTTACCACATGATAATTACAAAAGTATTAACCCATTTAATCCTTATAATAATGCTACAAGGTAAATGCTATTTAGTCCATCAGGCAATCTACTCCATAGCTGGAGTAGTATAGGAGATGGGATTCCAACTTTGGCTTCTGACTTCAGTTTCAAATTTCACATTCAATTGCATCATTAGAGACTGAATTGTATATGTCTCTGAGAAAGTCAAAATGTATACACAAATATATACATATTAGCAATTAACCATCTGTTTTAAGATTCTGAGGGATAGAAACAAAGGGCTTGACTTTGTTTTTCTTGGAAACCACCTTTAATGTAATAATCAGTTAAATATTATCAATATCCAACAAAGAAGAATCTTTCAATCAACTTCTCTGTGTTGGGAATAGATCATCTGATAAAAATGTGTCCTTTCTCAACTCCTCTCTCAAGCAAAAGATACAGTCAAGTGAAAGGAGTAAAAAGAGACTGTGTGTAATAAATAGCATGGATCTTGATTTGCTAAAATGACAATACTATAGTTATGTTTACATTTAAGAAATACTGATTCAGTTCCCATTGTATGCTTAAAAGGACTTACAGTGCAAAGGGTAAAGCAAACTATTCAGGGTGAAATAGGCATTACTGGGGGAAAAAAAGACACAAAACCTATGTACCACTAAAAATCAACATAAATGCTTTAGAGGTTGCATTCTTTGATAGATTCATAATCCAAGTGATCCAGCCTAGGAGATGAGGGAATTCACTGACTTCAAATCTGATTGATGAAAGGAATAAGTCAAGAAAAATGGCTTGGGGGTGGGGAAGATGGAACGAGGAACATTTCCAATTGAGGAAATACGTTTCCAACTGAGTTTCTTTCTGGAAAGAGTTCTAGAAAGGTGGGAATATTGTGGCCCATTTAAGTAAGGCTCATTTATGGGTGACAGGGAGAAAATCTTAGAGAACATGAAGTATATTTGTGCCTGGAGAGGTTGGTGGGGCACCAATCAGATGTTATGGGTGGATTTGCCCCGCTCCAATCTCAAAATCATATATTAAAATTTTTATTGGCGTACAGTTGATTGGCAATTCTTTGTTAGTTTCAGGTGTACATCAAAGTGAATAAGTTATACATATGTATCCACACTTTCTTTTTTAAAGATTCTTTACCCATACAGGCCATTACAGAGTATTCTGTAGAATTCCCTGTCCTATACAGTAGGTCTTTATAAGTTCTCTATTTTATATATAGTAGTGTGGATTTTAAAAAGGTGATTTTAGCCAAAGTGTGGTAAGCAGTTTAGACGACATCAATGAATCTGAGTCATAATAGGAGTTTGTTACAAGGTGGTAGCAATGGAGGTGAGCTGAAGAATTTGAGAACTATTTAGGAAATAAAGTACTAGAAATGGGAGATGAGTCAGAGGGAAAAGAGTGAACATTTAAAGTTCTGATTTCATGTCAGGCATGATTCTAAAGTCTTCACTAAAATTTTAACTCATGTAATCATCTCAACCACTCTGAGGATTACTCGCCTTACTAAAGAGGCAACATGCACAGGATGGTTGGGACATCTCCAAGTTCACACAGGGCGTATGTACAGACCTTGAAACTAAGCCCAGACAGTCAGTCTCCAAAGCTGTTAACTACTCCAACATGAACCTTCAGGAAGATACTTTATTTTGTGCTTCCCTAAGCTGGGTGAATAAGGAAAGTCATTTCATTCAGAAAATAAATTAAAAAAAAAAAGACGATTCTTGCATAAAGAAGATAATGAGTTTAGCCTTGACTAGATAAAGGTATCTTTAAAATACTCCAGTACAACAGCAAACATACAGATGTGTTACCCAGAAATTTAACTTGTAAGCACAAATTTGTAGATGATTCATAGATGATAGTTGAAAGTTCACAGACGACTGTCGAAAGCATAGTTGGAGATCACTTTGCCTAGGAAGAGACTTTTGAATGAAAAGAGAAGGTGGCCAAGGATCTAGTCTTGAACAAATCGTACTTTAATGGCCAAGGAGAGAAGTTGAGTATTCAAAGACAGAAATGAAACAGCTGTCCTCAGAGTAGGAAAAGCATAAAAACGTGGTGTCACAAATGTCAAAGGAAGAAGAGACACTGTCTACAGTGTCAACTGCAGCTGTGAGTCAGGACAAGCTATACTAAAAAGTGCTGAGATTTGCGAGCATGGCAATTGCTAGTGATACCGGAGAGTCTTCAGGTGAGTGCTTGGAGCAAAAATCAAATGAAGCAGGTGGAGGAATGACTAGGAAATTAAGAGATGACAGTGCATATAGACAACTCTATCAAGATGGTTGGTTATGCAGCATTATTCATAATAGCCTCCAAGCTGAAACAATGCAAATTTTCATCAGTTGATGAATGTATAAATGAAATGAGGTATATCTATGCGATGGAATAGTATTCAGCCATAAAAGGGAAAAAGTCAGACATTAAGAGCCACATATTACATAAACTCACTTATATGAAATGCTCAGAATAGGGAAATCCACAGAAACAGAAAGATTAGTGGTTGCCTGGGGCTGGGTAGGAAGGAGAATAGGAAATGACTGTTAATGGGTAAAAGATTTCTTTTGGGGTAATAAAATATTCTGGAATTAGCAGTGATTATCTGCATGTTTTTGTGAATACAGTAAAAATCACCCAACCGTATACTTTAATAAGATTGGTGTTTGGTTATAAAAGAAATGACAGATATTAGGTGGTGGTTGGAGAGGTATGTGCTATTGAGGTATCACCTGTCACATTTCAATAATTGTTGGAAAAATAGGTTATGTGAATCAGAATTATTTTTTCCATTATTCTTTTTTTTTACATCACTGTATGATTTACCACCATGAAGGGGCTCTGGTAAGGCAGGAATAAAAAGCCTTTACTGGGCAACTTATGTAAAACTCAAAGCAGCATATGGAATCTAACCAATAAATGAACTTGGGGACTTGTGAGGGTGAGACACGTCTCAGCAAGATGCTAATGAAGTAACGTGCTCTCTTTCACGTGACTAAAGTAGCAATGGGAAAGAGTCCTATATGGGTATATCTTCCCAAAGAGAGGGACCACAGGACAAACATGTAATTGGGAAGACTGCACCTCATCCAACTAGTATGTTCTGACATGCTTCAGTGAAACTCAGATGGTACCATATTTGAGAGGTAAAATGGATATTAATTCCAACTCAGCAACAAGGCAACAATTTTGCCCGAAGGAGCTAAAGAGTCAACCATTTTCTTGCAGTGAAAATTAGCTTTATACTCTTCATTCTGTGGTCTTCCTATCATTAACTGTATTAACATTATAGAAGAAATCTACTCTATGTTTTTACTAGATTTAGAAAAATCAGTCATTGAGAGAGTGGAGATATGGCGTCCATCTTCTGATTAGTGTCAAATAAACTAGTCCTCTTCAATAAAGCAAGGATATCAGGATGGGTTCTCATAAGGTCTCAAGAAGGTAGAAAGCAGAATATATTTGACCACATAACAACTCCTTGTACTTCAACTTTATCACATCAGGATTAGCACTGTGTTTCCCAAGTTGAGTTTTGAAATTGTCATCTATTCAGGCATATATTGGTAAGTCAGAGGCAGTTGTGTTTAGGGTAGAAATGCTAGGAAAAGGTCCATACGGGGAATAGAAATGTAGCAACAGAATTTTAAAACTGATTTCTATAGGAGCTGTATGGGGCTTCATATTTTTTCCCTTATAACAGAAAATGAAAGGTTGTACGAAATGTATTCAGCCCCTAGCTACAATGTATATGTACAAGGGGTGTCCTGGATTTCTTTAATATGGATGGTACAATGACCTGTAAAATTCAACTTCATCAGTGCTGAAAGGCTCTCTTAGTTTACCCAGCAAAATCCAATTGATGATGCAGCACATTATATGGCTTATTAAACAAACAGAATTGCTATTTTGCTAAACTGCTAAGGTGTAGCATCATGTTGTTACGCAGAATATGAATATGAAATGCTTTAGATCTACTAATAAACCAACACCCTCCCACCAAGGACATTAGTGGATTCAGGCAGACAGGAAGAGAAAATTTGGCACAAAAATAGAGAGAAAAAGAGAACCACTTTTCTTCCACCACCACAAGGCCATGGCTGAGATGTGTACAATGTTGATGACAGCTGCTGTTATCTTTTCAGACAGACTTTCTCTTATTTTTCACTTCCTCCGTTCACCTTTTTTGGGGAGATGCCAGTGCTTCGTGGCTTACAAAGATGCCGCTATCTAGAGGTAACTGGTAGCCAAGAGGAGCGATTTTGTAAAACATTTCTGGGAACCCCTGGTGGGAGTTTAGGAAAGTCCATTTATCTGAGCAGTTCATGTTAGGCAAATTATATAAGAGAAAAAGTTATCTGAGATATTGGAATTTGACTAAATTATTTCTGAACTTGAGGGGAACCACAAATGTGCCCATCTTAATCAAGTATTCTGGCTATGAAATAGCCTATTATTAATCTTGATTTTAAAAGTCACCCTGTGATTAATTGACTTTGGCTCAATAGACACCATATAGTGGTTTCATAATGTCTGCAAAGCAGACAAGAGAAAATGAATTAAAGGTCACTGTGATGAGCCAAGACAGCAGAGTAAAGAAGTGGCTGCCATGCCTATGAGAAATATTTTCCCTAAAACATACTGCAATCAATGTTGTGTCTTTGTTGGAAGAATAAACAATGAGTTAATATTTGAGAATTATAGAAGTATTTTAACCCCCTGACTGAACACATTAATGTAGACACTTGGCTAAGAGGTCAGTTTGCATTTTTCCTTAAATTTTTGCATATTATTTTTTCCTACTTTGAAGGGAAAAGTAATCAACACTTTCCCTTAGTCAGAAAACAGGTCCCTGAGACATTACTTCTCTCATAAACACAAAATTCCACCATAAGTCAAAATAGAGACAGCAGGATGAACAGTTTCCATGATGAGATTTCAAACACTCTTCATAAAGTGCTCAAAGTTATTCTTAGAGTATGAAAGGCTAAGGAATTAAGAAATTATAGTTCTAGTCCAAACACTTCTAGTATTTTATTGCACAAATTTCACCTTTTGCAAATTTAGCTTCTTCATGTGAACAACGAGAGGAATGTACTAGATAGACTCTATGGTACCTTCCAGGTAATAAACAGCTGCTTGGGACGTTTTCTTCCTAGAGCATCCTTATGAAAATGATAATCCTTGAGAGAGCTGATAACTAACCTCATCCTCAGGAAAGGATTTAGTAAGAGCTAGTTCACAGCCAGTCAAGTAGGCACATCAAGAATGAGGCAGACAAGGGCAACCTTGGGAGTTTTGAAAAGTGAGGAAGTAGAAAACGAGTCAAAATGGACCACCTCAAAAATTTCCTAGGGTTATAACTTTGTTTGAATCAAGTAGCTTTCCTTTTTAAACTGTATCTGACAATAAACTCAACACATATTTTTGGTAAAGTGTCATAATTTAGGAAAAAATAAGGAGACTGCTTGCAATTTCTTTATCCAGATATGACAATGATGTTAACAACAACATTAATAATCATAAGTATATCTGACTGTGCCATGGGTTATCCTCGGGCTCTTAAAAAGAAAGTCCACTTAACTGCCATTACAACTCTATGAGATGTGTTTACTTATTATTGCTCCAATCTTATAAATGAAGAGACTACTTCATAAACACTTTTATGCAGAACCTATTTTCACTTAATATATCTAAAAATTACCATGTTACAAAAATGTCAAACCCTTAATTCCAGTTTCTCCCTATTGCAAACAACATAAGATCTTCCTCTTAAACACTTAAACACTAACATATATCCCTTTGGGTAAATTAATGCAGTCAACCAGTTTTCTTCCTATTGGCTGAGATCTTGCCAAACAGAGAATGAGCATTTTCATGGTGCCTAAGCAATGGACTTTTCTAGGATAGGATACTTCTGGTAAGGCAAGTCTTGCCAATGGAAGACCCTCACATGTGGGACTCATTCTTCCATTCTAGTGTTTAGTAATTTATTTGAAAGATTTATTGCCTACTTTGATGTGCCCAGGTAGCATGACACCACAGTTGACCTCATAGATTTTAAAAACCAGTGGGGAAAGAGAAACTAGAAATTCAACAAGTAAATATTTTAGCAGTAATGTTTCAAGTTAGGATCTTGGCCAATGCATGAAGGGCAGGCAGATATTAAATGTTGAAGGAAATTCTATTCAGGTGAAATTTGAACTTTATCCTGAAGTAAATGAAAAGCTGTTAGGAATCTTTCTATAAATCAATGAATTTGGACATAACCAAATAAATGTGCTTTTAAACATTTAGGTTTAGATCCAGCCCTCCTTAAATTCGTATATTTCTTTTTCTTTTTTATTATTTTACTTTTTAATTGGAGAATAACTACTTCACAGTGTTTTATTGGCTTCCGCTGCACAACAACACAAATCAGCCATAAGTGTGTGTGTGTGTGTGTGTGTGTGTGTGTGTGTGTGTGTGTGTGTGTGTGTGTGTGTGTACCCTCTCCCTCTTGAGTCTGGAGACCATGTAAAATCATGCAAATCCTACTACCAATGTCCTCAAGAGATATGGATTGAAATTCTTCTCTGTTTCTTACTAGCCCACTTATTAACTACATCCTCCAGGGCAGAGGTTCTGAAGCTTGAATGTGGAAGAGAATCACCTGGAGGACTTGTTAAACACAAATTACTGGGTGCACCCCAGAGTTTCTGAGTCAGTAAGTCTGGAGTGAGACCTGAGAACCTGCATCACTAACAAGTTCTCAGGTGATGCTTGTCTGGGGACCAAACTTCGAGGAATACCGCTCTGAATGAGTGAAGGTGTTAGTTGTTCAGTCGTGTCTGACTCTTTGCAATCCCATGGACTGTAGCCCACCAGGCTCCTCTGTCCATGGAATTCTCCAGGCAAGAATACTGGAGTGGGTAGCCATTCCCTTCTCCAGGGGATCTTCACAACCCAGGGAAAGAACCTCAGTCTCCTGCAATGCAGGCAGATTCTTGACCATCTAAGCCACCAGGGAAGCCCACTACTACTCTAGGACAAGGCAATCTGAGTCATATTCTCCTTATTTATAGAATGGATATCATAATAATTGACCTGCCTGCCTTGCAGCATTGCTGAGAAGAACAGATGATAAAGTGAGCATGAGAAATGCAAGCCCTTGGCAAATGCGAGATGGTATTTGCCGGCAAGTGCTGTAACTGAGGGAAATGCTGTCATTGTAAATGGGACAGAGAATCTTTGAGTTTCACAGTGGCCTCTAAGGCTATGAAGTTCTGCCAGAGACCAGAATTTTAGCACTAATGCTTTTCTCTCTTCTATAATTAAATAAAAATATTTCAGAAATTGTCCAAGTACTAGCAATTGAAACTCACAAGGTGTGGTCTGTTCATTTGTATGTTTCGGGGTTTAGTCCTAAAGGACATTCTCATCATTTCACCTTACCCTGTTTTTGCTGCCAATAGACTTAATATTCATGGTGGGAGGAGGTTTTAGCTCTTTCCTCTTTTTCTCCTACATTTGTCCGTTGCTTCTGCTCAATAAAGAAGAGGCTACAGATGATGATAACTGGAAATAGTATTATGGAATAGAATGATTACTCCGTGGCTGTTAGGGGACAGTGAGAGTATTCTAACTCTGTCCCTGAGAATGAATTAAATCCAATGGCATCACACATCACCTAATGTGTTGTTTGGGTCTGCTTCTGTCTCTTGCCTAAAAGCTGTGTTATAGCTGCCATATAAAATACAGGTTCCCAGATAATACCAAAGTCTAGATTTTTTAAAGAGGATATTATTTTATTACAAGTGTCTGCCAAATATTGCATTAGACATACTTATACTAAATCATTTATCTTAAATCATTTATTCAGGCATAATATCCTGGTATTTTTCTTTGCAAAATCTGGCAATCCTAGCTGTGCCTTATTAGTAATGAGGTGGTAACTGGCTGAGAAACATGTGTATAGAGAGAGAAACATTCATCTACAAGCCCAGGATGAACATGTTGGTAGAAGTCCAATCACAATCACATGAAAAGCAGGCCCAACCCCAGAACAATCAAACCAGAATATTTGGAAATGCAACCAAGTCATTGATGGTTTTAGAAGCTCCACAGATGATATAATAAGCAGTCAAGAATGAGAATTATTGAATTAAACAAGAAACATAATCAGTGGTTCTTATTTGTGGTTGCCCATTAGAATAGACTGGCAACGATTAAAAATCCCAAAGTTCAGGGTGTAACCCAGGCCCATTAAATTTGATTCCCTCTGGACAGAACCCAGACATCAACTGGTTGTTAAAGTCCCTAGGTGATTCCGATGTACAGTCAAGGATGGAACTTTTATATTTAGTCAGTCAACCTGGCATAGTCTCATGAGACAGTGAAGTGTCTAGAAGTGTTAGAAGAGCATCATAAACATTTACAGATTATTGCATATAGTATGTGTGCTCATGCTGCATCACTTCAGTCATGTCCAACTCTTGGCAACCCTGTGGACTGGAGCCCAGCACGTTCCTCAGTCCATGGGATTCTCCAGCCAAGAATACTGGCGTGCATTGCCATGCCCTCCTCTAGGGGAATCTTCCCAACCCAGGGGTTGAACCCATGTCTCCTGTGTCTCATGCACTGGCAGGCAGATTCTTCACTGCTGAGCCACCAGGGAATATAAAATTCTGACTTTTCTAAATTTCAAAAATATGTTAAAAATATATTCCTAGTTACTTTTATATTTTAACTAGATTTTTATTCTTTTTTGTCAACAATAGCGTAAAGAAGTCTGAAAACATACACAATTTCGCAGTATTCCTTGCCACTCATGCAGCAATCCCTGAGACATTACCAGTAAAATAATGCTTACTGCTAAAATAGCTCTTTATCTTATCTTCCCAGTAACATCCCAGTTCACAACTCAAGGAGGCACCATTTACACAGAATATCATGTGAATGGGATGTGCCAGAATTTTGATACTTCGTGATCCTATATCTACTCCACTAACAATTTAGTTCTTCTAAGACAAAGACTATGATTAGGGCATTTTTAAGTGTCATGGTAAATGGGTTGAACATGGGTCCATAATATAAATTCAATTATTATTTGAACATGAGTCATGAAGAATATCCAAAATAAGTACATAAAAATATAAAAATTAGAGAGCAAAAGTGGTTTTACCATTACAAATATATTAAATTATCAATATTCCGTGGGACAAGAATTTGGGAAGAAATTGGCTGGGCAGTTCTGCCTTAGCACCTCTCATCTCATGGGACTGCAGTCAAACACCAGGTGGGGTTGCAGTTACTCAAGGGCTAGATTGGGCTGGATATTCAAGGTGACTCACTCACAGGACTGGCTGTTGGCTGGTGCTGTGACATGCAATGCCCACCTGTGGCCTCCCCAAATGGTGATCTCAGGGTAGTTTTATACATGGTAATGGGTTTCCCCAGAGTATGCATCCCAAGAGAACCAGGTAGAAACTAAATAGCCTTTTCTAAAGTAGCCTTAGAAGTTATATAGTATTACTATTATTGATTAGAGCAACCACAAGCCTGCTCAGACTCCACATCTTGATGGAAGGTATGTCAAATAATTTTGGAGTAATGATTATAACTATACTATTTAATTTAAGCCTTTCATTAAATTCAATTAAAATTTCCTCTGCAATGATTAGTTCAGTTATTCTCAAGCAATTCCATTTTTATAGCTCCAGTTAAACCCAGAAACAGAGGTCCAAAAAGAAAAACCTCAAATCCTGACTTATAAGAAACCTAAAGATATTGTAGGATCTCTAGGCAGCCATAGACTGTCCCTAATTGGGTTTGTTTCTGCAAGCATTTTCATGTGTACTCAAATGAGTAAAGCACAAAGTGACAAGTTAGAAAGTTCAACTATATCACTTTTAAAGGCATTCCTTTTTTTCTGGAATTCATCAGTATTTCACACAAAAATTATCTTTTTCCTAAATCTACATCAACCAATACTGTATGCATTATGAAGGCTAGATGTGTTGCTAATATGTTTCTTTTCATAAAGCATGTGGCATTCCTTTATTATTTCTTGTGTGAATCTCTCTATGCATTTGTTAAGAAATAAAATAGTAGATACATTTTAGTTATTTGAATTGCCTCTAAAACACCTTTTTTTCTATGCACAGGCCACTATGGTAGTTAAAATTTTTAACATTACCAAAATGAAACATGTCTATTTCCAAAACACCATCTTAATCTACACGACTGAATATTTTATTTTATGCAGGTCATCTACAAGGAAGTGAAATGCCAAACTTAATATTAAATGTCAAGCTCCAATACAATCTTCTCGTGATACTCACGGGAAAGACCTTTGATTTATCCTAGGACTGTTAGATCAATTGTGCCCCAAATACCAACAGAAACACATGCACATGGTTGTAGAGAAACAATTCATTTTCTCTGTTCTGGGGAATCTCCTGTGAGATGATTCAAGGCCATATATCACATAGCTAAGGGAGAATTTTGAGGCCAAACTAACTGGGAGGATAGAAACTGAAGGGAAGGCAGTCAATACCCATGGTGACTGGACTTCACCAGTTGGGTGTGTGCTTCACTTGGCCTGGAACTGTCAACCAAAACTGCAATTACTGACCTTGCTAGAGGCTGTGGCTCCCTGGAGGCAGCGGAGAGAGAGGGAATGATGGATGCTTCATGGTGTTTTCTCCAAACAGGAGGAATAATTATGAAGTACTCATGCTGGCACAGACCACAGTGCCGGGTCTCAGGAGGATCATAAGATTAAAATCGTCAGATTTTGGAATGAAAATAGGTTCAGTGAGAGTTCACTTCAAGTTCTCATTAAAATTTTTATAAGAGAGAAGGAAATGCACACGCCTTTATCACAGAGCAATTATAACTTATAAGCTAGTGAGAATGCTTGGTGACAAGCAGTAAGAAAGAACTCCCCAAGCAATATTTTATTTCACCGAGCTGTTTTTCCCTTCAAAACTATGAATATAGTTTCTCTATAAAAAGTTTCATTTTGTGGGTCATAAACAGAACTATACAATTTTGCAATATGCACGCCTACAAAAAAGATGCCTTACTTATATGCACTCTCTTATAATGCACTTATATGCACTATTTTATATTTGAGACATTCTAAAAATCTTTGTGATGAAGTTTCATCAACAGTTTTCTTTTTACACAAAAATTGTCTTTTAAACTAAAATATATCCTCCTATAACAAGAGTCTCTAACTTCTGGACAGCATTTCTGAGGTGTCATTTACATACAGTAAAATTCACCATTTTAAGCGTTCAGTTCAATGAGCTTTAGTAAAGTTATACATCTAGGCAGCCATCACCATAACCCAATTTTAGAACACTTCCATCACCCCAGAAAGTTTCCTCATGCCCACTTGTAGCCAATCTTTGCTCCTACCCCTGGGCCAGAGGCACCCATTGATCTGGTTGGTCTCTGTTGTTTTAGTTTTTTCTTTGAATATTTTATAATAACATAATTATACAATGTGTAGTCTTTTGTGACTGGATTATTTCAACTCAGCATTATCTTCTTGGAGATTCATTGATAACATGTATCAGCAGTTTATCCTTTTTTATGGAGTATCATTCTATTGTGTACTTACACTGTATTTCATTTATCCACTCACTAGTTAATGAAAGTATAAAGAGTCTCCAGTTTGTGGCTGCTCTGAATAATTTAAGTCTGAACAATTAAGTGCCAGTGTTTGTATGGACATGTTTCCACGTATCTTGAGTGGATATCTAAGTGTGGAGCTGCTGGGTTTTATAATAAATGTACATTTCAAAGTGGCTATGTGTGCTGGTGTGTGCTAAGTCAATTCAGTCATGTCTGACTCTCTATGATGCTATGGACTGTAGCCCAGCAGGCTCCTCTGTCCATGAGATTCTCCAGGCAAGAATACTGGAGTGGTCTGTCATGACTTCCTCCAGGCAATCTTCCCGACCCAGGGATCGAACCTGCATCTCTTATGTCTCCTGCTGGTTTACATTTTTACCAGGAATGTATGACGACATTAGCTTCTCTATCGATTTGCCCATACTTAGTGCTGTCGTTCTTTTGGACGCTAGCCACTGTAGTGGGCGTGATGTAATATTTCAATATGATTTTAATTTGTATTTCCCTAATGACTAATGCTGTTGAATATCTTTTCATGTGCTTGTTGGCCATTTGTAGATCTTCACTGGTGAAGTGACTATTCAGATATTTTACCTATTTTTATGTTGTCTGTTCTTATTATCAAGCTGCATACATTTTCTATGTTCTAGATAAAAGTCATTTATCTCATATATAATTTGCACATACTTTTTTCAAGTCTGTGCCTTAGTTTTTCATTGCCTTAATGATATCTTTTGAAGAACAAGAGTTTAATGTGCATGAAAATTTTTTTTTCTATAAAATTCTTTTACTTTTGTTAATAGAGCACTTTCCCCACTTAAATGTACAATGATAATTTCTGTCTGGTATTATTGCTATTATCTAAGAATGCAACTTTTCTGAGGTAAAGATTTGCTTTGTTCTTTTAAATGTTTTCTTACTTCCTCTTTAACTTTATGTTTCTTTCTTTCTTTTTTTTTGGGGGGGGGGTTGTCATACATTGGCATGAATCAGTCATGGAGTTACATGTATTCCCCATCCCGATCCCCCGTCCCACCTCCCTCTCCACCCGATTCCTCTGGGTCTTCCCAGTGCACCAGGCCCGAGCACTTGTGTCCATGAAATTTAGTTTATTAATATTTTATTATAATGTTCACCCTTTTAGTATGAAAAGAACTTTAGGTCTGTCCCAAGGTCACAGAGATTATCTGCTATGCTTTCTTCTAGACATTTATAGTTTCATCTCTTATCTCTAGTATTTTTTATAAAGATTTATTCTATTTTTCACAGGCAAGACCTATATTTTCTAGCTGGTAGGCAAAGAGGTATTCATATCTGGCAACTGGTTTGATGGATCAGTGACCAGACAGTATCAGCTATATGTAACAGTAAATATAAGTTCTAATTGTCTGTAATATTTTTTGACAAGTCACACACTTGATTTAGTATATATATATATAGGTGGGAATACATCAAATATCTATAATTCTTACTCTTTTAGAAAAAAGAGCTAAAGAATGGCATATCTCAAAAAAAAAAAAAAAAAAGAATGGCATATCTTAGCATTCAGGTCTGTGGTATGGGTGATTTTTCAGAGGAGAAAAGAGTAAACAGAAATGGAACATGGCATGTATTTGACAGAGTGGGACACAGTAGCCATGGGAAGAATTTGCCGAACCACAGGATTGGTGGTCATGAATCCATATGATGGGTCATTACAACGCTGCCCTCTGAATATGAATGTTTCTAATGAGATTTGGGAGATAGTGAAGGTCAGGGAGTCCTGGTGTGCTACAGTCCATGGAGTCACAAAGATCCGGACACAACTGAGCAACTGAACACCACCACCACCGAGAGTTGAGACAGAAAGCTACAAGGTCCAAGATGCAGTAGGGTCTGGGTAGGGAGTTACAAACTCATGTCAGAGGAGTTGACTTGACCAACTTGAAATTTCATAGAGGCAATTTACAAGACCACAAGGTCTAGAAACAGTGGGCCTCAAGAATCTAGGCAAGATTTTGTCTCTAGGAAATGGCTTATCCAGAAGATAGGATTCAAAGACAGATTTTTGTTTTATTGAGAACTTTTCTAGAAACAGGAACTGAGCAGAAACAGGACTGCTGCATATAGTGGCACTAAAGCTTGGGAATAATTTAAGTTCCCAGTTGTTAATCATTAAAATGTTACAGTTCACTTTAACAGTCCTTATTTCCAAACTGTCTTGTCCCAATAAGTAGGGCCCTCATTATCTCCCTTTGAAGCTATTATGATAGTCTTCTAATCTGCCCTTTTGTGCACAGTCCTTCACTTCTCTAATGCACTCTGTATAACATTCGTAGATTGACTATCTTCGTTTGTTTTCTATAAAGATCCCTTTGTAATATAAAACAGTTAATAATTTGCCATTGCATATCAAATTAGGTATAAACTCCTCATGGTAACACTGAACACTGTCAAAAATGAGCGAATCCACATTTGAACTTCTCTAGAGTTATTCCTTACACAGAGTCTACATTTCTTTCATAATAGACTGCTTGGTGTTCATGACAATTCTGCTTCTCATACTCTGCACATTCCTTCCACTAGAAATCACAATCTCAGCTCACCAAAATCCTCCCAGCTGGTCCCAATTGCTCCCTCTTCAATGAAACACTTTTCCATCTTCTGAAATTGAAACCATACTTTCTTCCTTTCAATTTTTATGCTGTCTAGATCAGTGGTGAACACACTGTGACCCACAGGCCAAATCAGTCTCACTGTGTCTCATTGGAACCCAGCCCTGCTCATTCATTTGCTCATAGTCTGCATCCACTTTCATGCTGCAGTGGCTTGAAGCTGAGTGGTTTTGATAGAGACTGCATGGCTCACAAAGTCAAACACATTTATTATGTGACTTTTCATATTAAAAGTTTTCTGACCCAGGATCTAGATAATGCTGATCAGGGAAATACCAATGTTTTATAACTAATTGTCCTAGTTAAAGAAAATACGTAAAATACAGATTTTTGTAATATAATATCACCATCATATAATCACCAACTATTGCTTAATTCAATGTTATCTGATAAGGTCCAAAGATCCACTTGAACACAGTGTGTATGTATGTGTGTGTAACCTGACTACTCAAGTAGTACAATCCCTTTTGCACACATTCTTCTATTGATCTGGCAGTAATCCATACTTTGGGGTGTTGAATTAATTATTCAAATATGTTACTTAACTTACTGCAATAAAATATTTATGGTGCATGAATGAACTTTTCAGAACAGAGGCATATAAAAACTGGCATAAATTGCATAATAAAATTTTATTTTAATGGAATGATTTGGGCTCAAGATTCTTCCATAAATCAATTTTTTCAATGTACTTTCTAGTGTTATTAGAAAATAGTTTACTCTATGTAAGTAATGATCAAAATATGCACATATGTAAATGTTCTTTCATTCTCCTTAATTAATCAAAACAAGTCAATAAAAGGTCAATAAAAAGTGGGTGGTATTAAAGCTTTGGAAACATTGGAGACTTCTGTAAGAGGTAGGCCCCCTTGCAATCTCTGCTGCCATAACTGGAATGTATTTGGTTGTTGTTGCTACTATATTCTGCACATCTAACACAGCTGATAGCATTTGGTAATGGCTCAATACATATTTATTTTTTTAAACCAATGAATGATTTATTTCTTCATTTTTCTATTCTATGACTTGGGCAAATTCCTGGTGGAACACTTCCCAGTAAACAACTTTCCTTTAACCAAAAGTCTTAGAGCATATTCAATTGCACGCCACCCAACTGAATGGCATCAATATGTTTTCTAGGTATTGGCGATGACTACTAGCACCCCATCTCGCTGCACTCCTGCCCCAGCAAATTTGCCCTGACTTGGGTAATGATGAGAAACCAAATACCATTTAGCTCTTTCATTTCCTAAAGCTGAGGCTTCTGAAAAGCAAGATGTTGTGCCACTTCAAAAAACTGCAACAAAATATTTTAACCAAATTCCATTTAGAGTAGATGTTGTAATGTATATTAATTCCGGGGTTATAAGAAAACGTTTTCTTTTTTCCTTTGGGGGTAGGGGAACTGTTGGCTTCTATATATAGGAAATTTTGTTTCCATAATTTTTATTTTTATTTTATTTATTTTAGTTTTTTCCATTTATTTTTATTAGTTGGAGGCTAATTACTTTACAATATATTTTTAAAAACTGGTCAGAAAGGAAAGAAATACCTTGGCTGTTTGTTTTCTTTTTAATTTTATTTTTAATTGGAAGATAATTACAATATTGAGATGGCTTCTGCCATTTATCAACATGAATCTGCCATAGGTATACATGTGTTTTCTATTAATTTTTGCAAAGCAAGTAAATTCCAATTTCCAGTGTTCCACTGCCTTTAGAGGGCTAAATACATTTCATTTCATGTCTGATCTAAAATTTTGCAAAGGCTCATTATCACCCAGTGAGTGGTATCAGTGTTTTGTTCTAGACACACAGTCATCAATGATGTGAATAATTAGAGGGGGAAAGAGTGATGACTCAGGATTTTCTTTAACATTTTTTCTCTCATAATTTTCACGTTTTTAATTAAATTAAAAGGAAAAATGAAGTTACTTTTAAACAGGAAATTAAATGAAGAACCCCATGGCAATGCAATAGAAATGTGGGGTTTTTTTCTTAATTAAAAAGACAAATGCTGTGCAATATGAAAATGTAAGGGCCTCCAGTATGAGCTCACATTTTGTATTTGTGATAACACTTTGCATAAATACTTAAGTAAATTAATATTGTGCTATATTTTATTTACATTAACCCTTATCCAGATTTCTGGGGTAGGGGCAATTTTATATGCTCCTCCAAATACCATGGGACTTTTATATTTATTTTGATGCTCAAGAGTAAAGTCTTTCAAGGTGAAAGTTCTTCTGTCTCCACACTTCTAAATAATTAAAAATTATCACTCTGCTTCTTTCCCTTTTAAAAAAGTCATTGAAGTCTTTATTATAATGTGAGTTTAAAAAAAATGTTCTCCTGCAATACTTCAAGTAGCACTCAAAGGTTAAGAAACACTTTTAGTCATTCAAGAGATAAGGGTTGGGATTATGTTTGGATGAAAACAGGAACCAAGAAAATTTATCAAAAAGGGAAAGTCTATAAAATATTTTATTTAAAAATATTTCAGAGAAAAGAGATATGTAAAAAATGTCATTAGCTGTGGGTCTGTATCTCTAGTCAATGCCATCTATGGTTGGATTTTATGGCTTTTCATTGAACAGAAGTAAATTTTCTGAATGTTCACTGTACTTTAGATGTCAGGATCTCCCTCTCTGTTTGCTGCCTTCCCCTTTCACACCAAAAAGATGGAATTATCCATTTCCTGCTTTTGCCTGCAGGTATTCATTTACTATGCATGACAAGTTATTGTTGCTTTAAATGGGAAACATGAAAGATTGTTGAGTGGGAGAGAAGGGAACCTTACATATTCTCACCAATTTGGTGATGGCATCTTCCAATGATTTTCTAGCCCTGTTTATCATAATCTTTAACCCCCCATGGTTTTGTTGATTACTGAACAATTTCACTACTTAATTCTCCTATTTTCTCCTACACTTCAGAATTTTTTCCTAGTTACTTTCCTTGTTTATTATCCTTCTGTTGGTATGAATGTATACTTTGATGCTTGTCTGTTCAGTTTTGGAGAAGACTCTTGAGAGTCCCTTGGACTGCAAGGAGATCCAACCAGTCCATCGTAAAGGAGATCAGTCCTGGGTGTTCATTGGAAGGACTGATGTTGAAGCTGAAACTCCAACACTTTGGCCACCTGATGCAAAGAGCTGACTCATTTGAAAAGACCCCGATTCTGGGAAAGATTGAGGGCAGGAGGAGAAGGGGACGACAGAGGATGAGATGGTTGGATGGCATCACCGACTCAATGGACATGGATTTGGGTAGACTCCGGGGGTTGATGATGGACAAGGAGACCTGGCATGCTGCGGTTCATGGGGGTCACAAATAGTCGGACACGACTGAGTGACTGAACTTAACTGAACTGTTCAGTTTTAACCTTCTATCTTTTTCTGACATGTGCCAAACACACTGCTCTAATTCAAAAATGCTCACCATTCCTAACCACCAATCCACTTGCTGGCCAACTGTGAGATTCAGTGAGGGACAGGCTAATTCTCATGCCTATCCAATAGTGTGTTCATCATACTACCAGCTCCATCTCTAATCCTGCTACTTTCCAACCTGGGTAGACATACTACAATGTGAAGACTTTCACGAAGTACAGAAACACAGATATATTTAAGGGAATCCATGTCCAGATCTTTGCCTTTTGAATATATCTAAAATTGATCTGATAATATGCCTGTGATCAGCCTTTCATCTTTCCTAATCATCCTCCTCTGAATTTAAAACAGAAAGTTCACAGAAATAAACCCATGTATATATGGTGGTGGTTTAGTTGCTAAGCCATGTCTGACTCTTGCGACCCCATGGACTATAGCCCACCAGGCTCCTCTGTCCATGGGATTCTCCAGACAAGAGTACTGGTTTATTGCCATTTCCTTCTCCAGAGGATCTTCCTGACCCAGGAATCAAACCCGGGTCTCCTGCATTGCAGACAGATTCTTTACCAACTGGGCTATGATATGGTCAATTAATATTTGACAAGGGATCCAAGAATACTCAGTAGGGAAAGATAATCTTTTCAATAAATTGTGTTGGGAAAATTGGATATTCTCATGCCAAGGAATGAAACTTGACCCCTATCTTACACATCATTTACAAAAATTAATTCAAAATGGATATTGCTCCAAGGAGAAAAACCCTCTGGGACAGCAAACAAAAGAATTATTAGAGAATGCATTGGTCCTTTGAAAAATTTCATTAAGAGCATCTCTTAAAGAAATATTAAAAGGAATAGACCCATACTTTATCTGAGAAACAAACTTTGGGAAAAGTTCTCTATCTCAGATTATCTTATTTTAGGACATTTTCCATAAATCAAATGAGTAAGATATCCAGCTTCTAACTTTCAACAAGAATGTATTTATAGCATATATATGATACAAAGGAGCTTATGTTCTTTGCAGCTCTTTAAATACATGATGAAATGTTTTATATTTAAAATGTGAAAGATTACATAGCTTTTCCAAATTCCTTTAGAGTTATTTGAGAGAAACCATTTGAAGACCACTAAAACTTCTCAGCCACAACTGCACAAAAGAATCACTTGAGCTGCTTTTTTAAAAAAAAAAATACAGGTATTCAGGTACCACTGTGGACTCTCTTAAGTTAGGATCTGGGTCTGAGGATAAAATTTTCTAAAAGCTCCCCTCGGTGATTCTCCCTTAGTCAGGGCTGAGAACTACTGCACTGTGATCTGCTACTGAGGATGGTCTTACAGTCATTTTGAAGTCAACAATCCTAATATTTCTCCCTATGTAATTCTGTGGCTGCGGTAATTAATAAGGATTGTTGCCTTGGTAACTACTAACATTGAAACTAGACTACAAAACATGAGAACCTAAAAATCCAATTATTTATGTTTCTTGGGATTGTTTTTTCCTAGTCAATGACTTCTTAGAGTATAAGCAAAAGGTCACATATCTGTAAACCAAAAGTACATTTTACTTGACATACAGGCATGTGAACTAAAAGTATCTTTTATCTCCTCCCTTTAAAGTAATAGTAATAAAGACAATATTCAGGCAGGGCAAATCATTCTTACAGCATTTGTATTGCATCCAGCTTCTCATTATGTAGGAAAAAAAAGAATCTGTGTAAACTCTCAAAGGGACACACCCCACAGCTTTATAAGGGTAAATTCGCAGACCCACTGTGGGGAGTGGCATGGTAGTTCTTTATTTGTAATTGTTATTTCCACTTAATTTAATAGGCACTTGTTAGAATGGGTTCCTCCTAAGTTTTTGCTGGCAACGTAAAGCTTGTTACTTTCAAAAATATTTATCCAGCATCTATCCTGGGCCCGGCACTGTTGTAGGAGCTTATGATGCAGCTGAGAATGAAACAAACAAAAAATCCCTTATGGACTTTGGAGAAAATGGTCCCTACCCTAAAGCATCTTCAAACCAAATGTTAAGAAAGCTAGACTATCCACGTTTGGTATAGCTAACTAAAATTTCTGGAATTGCTTGGTAAGTCACAAAAATCTTCCCCAGCCCTATCAAATTGTCCTTGAGATAATTAAACAAAAGATAGGTACAATCCCTGGTGGGCTTTGCAGGTGGCTCAGCAGCAGAGAATCTGCCTGCCAATGCACGAAGACGCAGGTTCGGTCCCTGGGTCCAGAAGATCCCCTGGAGAAGGAAATGGCAACCCACTCCAATATTCTTGCCTGGGAAATTCCACGGACAGAGGAGCCTGGCGGGCTACAGTCCATGGGGTCTCAGAGTCGGACACGACTGAGCACGCATGCATACCCCCTGGCACTAGCTTTAAGGGAACCGCCATTCCAGAGAGATGTTTTCCCAGTGGCTTGTTGTAATATATTTCCTACACATGAGTGACTGCACTGGAGGGGGCACATTTTTTATCCCAACATTTTACTGCCTAAACCTGAGTAATAATCAGCTCTGGAAAATTCATCTGAAACCGACAGATGTAATTGAAGAAGAGAGACAACTTCTTAAGTGAAGCAAATTACACATGTTTCCTACAGTTTAACATTTAAAATAGTAAAAGTAATGACACTTTATTTATAATGATAGCTTCATTCTTTTAGAGATGGAGTTTTCAGACACTTGATGAGATCAGTTTGTTATCCTGGTTTCAAAACGCCTAGGTTATTTGTAATTACTTGATAGTTCTTATTTTGTCATCTTGACTTTCATTAACTACATAACTTTTTCCATGACAAGTATTTCTCTTTTCAGAAACATTAATCCATATCCTGATATGCATAATAAGCCTTAGAACAATACTGCACTGAAACTTGTATTCTTCCCTTATTAAAATAAATTACAGAACTGATGGAAACTATCATTTATTAAGTTTACTTTCCGCTCTAATTTTAAATTAATTTTCTTTTTCTGTTCAGGCACCAAATACCCTTTTGTTCTGAGTAATAACAAGCAAAATGAGTACAGATATAAATGCAGGAGCACTGTTTGCACAAATACATAACAGCAATGTCTCTGCCTCTGTCTCTGTCTCTCTAGACAGAGAGAGACAGGCAGACAGACTTAAGCAGAGGTAGACACCAGTTCAAATTCCTAAATAAGAACAAATGACTCCTTAGACATTAATTCATAAACAACTCAATTCTACATGCCAGATCACTATAAAACTATGATTAAAAATTTTAAAAACGTCTACTAGTTCTTTTTTCCTATCAGGCATCCAGTCCAGTGTTAGTCACTCAGTCGTGTCCGACTCTGTGACCCCGTGGACTGTGGCCTGCCAGGCTCCTCTGTTTTCCACCTTATATCTAATCAAATTTCCCCCATCTTTTTGCATTTACCTCCTTTGAACTTGACTGTTTCTTACTGATTATTATTTTTTTAGAGTTTCTTCTTTTTTTCAATTAATTAATTTTGATTGGAGTATAATTACTTTACAATATTGTGATGGTTTTTGCCATATATCAACAAGAATTGACCACAGGTATACATGTGTACCAAATGTCATTGTGATACTTTTAAGATAAATACCAAGGGACCACCATGTAATTTGCTATTATTCACAAATATGGGAACCTTAATCTTATTAAAAGTGGTAAATAAACATTCAGAGATTATTTTCCAAGTTGAGTTGACATAATTTAGGAGCTCTTTTCTGAGAATTGTTCACAGATTCTATTTAAGGCACTGACAAGCATGAATATATTTAAGGCGGTTTTGAATATGAAGATGCCATTTCATTTTAATGCTTTTCCCTTGAATTAAACATTAATATAAAATAACTTCTGCAAAAAGTATAAAATATAGAAATGTTCAATATTTTTTTAAAAAATTTGAATGATTTGATATACATTTAGCTATTTGAGGCTTAAAGTTACATATACATCCATTATAATTTCATATAAATTTAAAAAATTCATAAAACTTCATATATAAAAAAATTTAGATCAGGGGTCAGCAAACTGGCCTGTGGGAAAAATCTAGCTCCTTCCTTGTTTTTACAAATTAAGCTTTTACTGGAACACAGCCATGCTCATTCGATTACATGTTGTCCGTGGTTGGTTTCATGTCTCAACAGCAGAGATGAGTAGCTGTGACAGAGACCACTTAGCTTGCAAAGCTTAAAATATTTACTTCCCTACCCTTTTGCAGAAAAAATCTGCCCACCCCTTGATTATAATAGATACTTGAAAATACATGCATGTGCATATGTGTGTGTCTCCTGTCCTGGCGTCATATCCTCTCAACACACTGCAGCCATTTCAGCTCTTACTCAATGGTAAAGCATTGAAATTTTTTACTCCAACATTAGCTAAATGTTCCTAATTGATAACATATCTTCCCATTATGCTGAAACGACTTAGATTTGTCAAGTGAAGCCCTCATTAGAAAGCCTGAAATTTGGAAAATCCCCTTCCTACCTTGACACTTTCTAACCAGTTTGCATTTCCCAAGTCATTAAGGTTATGATAATAAAATTGCTGATATTGTCAAGGAAGTAGAAATTGGAAAGCTAAGAAGCATACCAGCTGTCAAGAGAACTCCCTTAATATAGCTTTCTTCCACTGGCTCTTTTCTCCTTTCATTTTCTTGTTATTTCATTCCTCTTTTTTTCCTTTGAGTCAATTAAATATGTTCTTATTTTCAATAGGAAGAACACTGGTACATAACTACAGTGTCTTATAAGATAAGATTACTTTATTCCTCCTTATATTCTGTATGTGTGCATGTACGTTGTACACATATATTAGTCTTGTTTAAAACAAGATTTGTTTATTAGTCAACACTGAAAAATGTTTCTTCACTATTAGGAGAGATTCTGGGATGAAAGGGACACATTACTACTAGCACTTCACCCACAGAGCCCAATTTAGATTTAGCAAGATGTGTTTTCACTGTCCAGATACAGTTAGAAGAGCTGGGAGAGTTTACAAAATGACCACCTGGTGGGCATGTTTAAAAGAGTCAGATTAAAATTGCTACTTTTTTTTTTAATACTTCTAGAACAACACACCCATATCTCATAATGAAAATGATAAATTACTGTGTCTTAGTCTTCACGTTCTCTCCCTCTCTCTTACCCATTCTCAAACACACTCACACCTACACATTACTGCTACCCCATTATCATTAAACTGCCAATACTCTACTTTGACCCAGAGGATGGTTAAGAGCATCACTCTTAGGAAAACTTCTGAGTTTAAATCCTGGCCATTTCACAACCCCATCCCTCCAACCACATAGCCATTAATCATGGGCAAGTCGTTTACCAATCTCTGTCTTAGTCTGCTTATCTACAAAATAGGAAGAACTGAAATGTTGTAAATGCTAAATAAGATAATACCTGCTGTTATGGACTGAATGTTTGTGTCCCCCACTTCCCCAAATTCATCTGATGAAGTCTTTACCCATAATGTGATGGTATTTGGAGGTGGAGCCTTTGGGAGATTACTAGGTTTAGATGAAGTCATGAAGACAGGGCCCTCACGATGAGATTAGGGTCCTTATTAAAAGAGAAAGAAACACCAGAGTTCTCCCTCTCTGACATGTAAGGATGCACCATGTCAGGAATTGTGGGTCTAGGAACCAAATCTGCCAGCACCTTGATGGTGAACTTCCTAGAATCTAGAATGATGAGAAATAAATGTCTATTGCTTAAAGCACCCACCCTATGGAATTTTTACTTGTAGTTTTTCTTAGCTAAAATCTACATATCATACTGTGTAAGTTTAAAGTTTACAATATGTTGATATATTTACATATTGCAATGATTACCACCATAGCTTTAGCTAAGATCTCTAACACACCACTTAATTATTACTTCTCTTTTGCAGTTAGGACATTTAAGATCTAGTCTCTTAGCAACTTTCAGGTATATAATACAGTATTGTTGACTATAATCACTATATTAGATCTACATTAGATCTATATTATATTAGATCTCCAGAAATTATTCATCTTGTAGTTGCAAGTTTGTATCTTTGAACATGTCCCTAATACCCCTAGCCCCTGGTAACGAACATTCTACTCTCTATTTCTGCAAATTTGGTTTAATTTCCATATATAAGTGATATTTTACAATATTTTTCCTTCTCTGGCTTACCTCACAAGCATAATGCCCTCAAGGTCTATCCATGTTGTCACAAATTGCAAGATTTCCTTTTTCTTGTGGCTCAATAAATAGTCCATTGTGAATGTGTACATGATACACACACACACACACAGACACACACATATATCTCCTGTTAGAATGGCTGCCATCAATAGGTATCCCTCCCTCTTGAACCTCTCTCTCCATCCCATCCCTCTAGGTTGTCACAGAGCACTAGCCTTGGGTACCCTGCATCATAGAGCAACTTCCCACTGACTCTTTATTTTACACATGGTAATGTATTTGTCTGAATGCTATGTTGATGTATGACAAAAACCATCACAATTTTGTAAAGTAATTATCCTCTAATTAAAAACAAAGTTAAATTTTTAAAATGACTATTATCAAGAAGATAGACAGCAAGTGTTAGTGAGAAGGTGTAGGTATCAGGTAATCAAAAAGATATCTGTATTCTCATATTTTTTGCAGCATTATTCATAAGAGCCAAGATAAAGAAACACTCTGTGTCCATCAATGGATAAATGGATAAAGAAGAAGTGGTATATACATACTACATTAGTTATAGCAGCCTGAGCTGAAACAACTGCAAATGACAAGTTCTATACCTAGTATATAGTACTGCTTGGCAAATGTTAACTATTACTAATTCTCTCTGAGAAGTGAAATACCTAAAAATAATTTAATTATTTTTATTTTTCAACTACCCATTGCATAGTTTTCTTCTTTATTTGCATTCACTTCCATGACTCTTGCTTCTGTATTTTGTTTGTCAATGAGTCTCAGTAAATATTAACATATATTTAAAATTATTTTTACTCTAATTCTTCACATTTTTGAGTAGTCCAATCAATAGATTTGTACTGGCTGGTGATAAAATTGAGAGTCTTTGCTACACTCAGTCTCCATAATATGGACATAGAATTTAGAAGTATTATTTTCCTAGAAAAAGGTCTAAAACAATTTAATATTTGAGAATAATTTTGCCTTAAGATTATTTGTAGATTTTTGCAGGGAGAATGGGAACACATTTAAATAACATTGAATTTCATGGCACTAACAGTTTAATAGTTCAGACTTTCACTTTTCTCCGACTCCAATTTCACCCCTGTCACAATTTATTTCAGAGAAATCTTTCTAAAATTAAGTGTTTAACCAAAATCTCAGTGGTTCCCCATAACCAACAGGATAAACCCTCAACGTTTCTCATGACCTGGTTTTACTCCAACTCTCCACTCAACCTCCACAATTAACTTCTGTGAACCTCGGCTTCAACCAACCTGGCCCACTATTGAACTTCAAATGCATTAGTTACACCTCAGCAACCTTGATCATAAAGTCTTTTCTGCCCAGACCACTCTGCTATACTTTATATATATAAACTCAGTGTTCATGGAAGTCCTATCAGTGTCTTTCATTAATGAACTGACTTATTATTTATACCACCAACATTTGCTCTTAGTCATCATTCATTTATTCTGCAATGGATATTGAGTGACTCCAGAATATAATTTTTATATATATATATATATATATATATATATATATATATATATATATATATATATGCTTTTTATCACTGAGTAGGTAAGAGATGAGAAAGCCAACAATTTTATTGCTGGATGATACCTCCTGTAACAGAATTGCAGAATTGTGTTACTGGAGCTTAAAGGAAGAGCTTTTCTGAGTTAAACTATTCTAAGTATGGACATTTTAAGTGACAAAATGTTATAAGAGCTCTTGTTCATAACTGCTGTAGTAAAGTCCATGCAACAAGATACCTGCCTTTCATTGAATTCTGCAGTAAAACAAGTAATGCTAAAAGCAAAGCTCTGTGACTTATGGTCACTGTCCAGCTTTTAATATCAATGCTTCAAATACCAAATTACTCTAGATGGATAATTACAAAAACATCTTATTGTGAAAAGTGCTTCTAGGATAGTTATAAAATATATATAAAATTATAAACTTCATGGATAAACACTAAGAATCATGTCCTTGTTTTGAGGAAGTAAATTATTTTGATTCCTTTCAGAAGGCAATTAATGAAACATTCCTTTTTAAATATGTGTTTCACATAATTGCCTCAATATGAAACTGTGAAAGGCAGCTTCACAATGAAAACTAATCAGGTGGAAATTCTGTTTTTATAGGCAAGATGAAGCATCTATTTGGGGGATTGAGAGGGTTTTCACATGCACTAGGCAATCAAACCTCATGAACATAAATGAGGACTAGGCCAGGCAGTTTGAGGTAATAACAAATATTACAAGTACAGATGCATCATGGTTTTCAAGTTTAAAGACTATTTTAAATGCTTCATTGATTCTGCTAACTTAAACTAAAGGCCACAGTAAGAAAAATAAAAGATGAATATTCATTCCAAATCATATCATATAGAATCTACTTATAGGACTATAGCTAACACCACAGCACGACATATATAAAAGTTACAAAAGTAAATTCTAAGATTTCTCCTCACCATGAGGATTTTTTTGTTTCTTCTCTCTTTTCTTGTTATTGTATCTGTGTAAGAAGTTGGATGGTAGCTGAAACTACTGTGGCAATCATTTCACAACATACGTGATTCAAACAATCATGCTATAGGGCTTAAGCTCATATACCAATTATTTTTCAATAACATTGGGAAAAACCCTAGAAAATTCAGTGGTGTGCTGGTGCATGTATAGCAACAGTTTCCCAATGTGTGGGGTTATTTGGACCATTTGTCAGTCAGTTCCTTGTGAGGCACAGGTTGGCACCAGCCTAACACTGGTTTTAATGTTCTGAGACCATTCCAGATGAAAGTTAGCATTCTCTCTTGTGAAGATGGCTATACTCTGAAAATATAACTGGTTTCTCCCCAGGTGTACTATGTGTATGACTACGTGAATGTTGCTAAATGATGATTAATATGTTTACTGCTGGGGATTGTCAGGTGCATTAACTCCAAAGAAGCATTCCTTCCAAGTATTACCTTACAGAAAGAAAACAGCTACCTGAAATTAAGGTATGTATTGTCCCTCAGTTATCAGGCTACATTGGCTATAATATGGGTGAATCGTGATTTAGGAAATATAAGAACTATAACTGGCTCTTATTTTAGGTGATTAATTAATATAGCATATGTTAATCTTTTTTCCCCTAAAATGTCTTTATTAGCTCTTAAGAATAATCTAAGCATTGTCTCATATACCTGAACTTAGGAATCAGAATACATAACACAACTTATTAAAAATAAATTTATTTAAAAATGTCCATCCAAGGCTGTTTTTGTGTTTGCTTGTTTTTTTTTAACCACAGATGTGATAAAATGAAGTTCACACTCAACAGGGAGGATTTTAATGTTTCACAATTGTTCAAATATTTAACCACATTGCTTTTTGTGTTTTTCACAATATGCCTTTGCTTTGAGGAGCCACAAATTTCAGAGAGTTTTATAATTAAAAAGATATACAAGGCAAAAGATCTTGAGGATCATTTGGTACTGTGTAATAAATTTTGGATAACTATGGTGCTTTCAACTATTATTTCAAACTCAAGGCAATATTCACTCAAGTGATATTTATTTCTAGCTCAATTTTCTCTCAGTTGAAACAATTTTCTATTAGTATACTGAAATAACAAAAGATATTAAGTGGTTTTCAAATTGATTTTGGAATTAATAAATGATACTTGAAAAATAGCAACTTCATTAAAAGAATTATATCATAGTAAAGAATCATTTTCCCTTTTTACATCAAAGGCTCATTGTTCCTTTTAAACTCAGAAATCTAAACCTTTAGGCCACGTGTTTTCAGGGCCCATATGTCTGAACTAGGACAGAGAATAACTAAAGAACTAAAGCATCTGATTCAAATGAACTTAAACAGCTATTTTTAACACTTGACACTACTGCAATAATTCTATACAGACGACACTCTAAAGATAGCCAGATAATGGGCCAGGTAGAAGTCAATAGTAGTCTATTTCACTGTAGATTTTCTTGGATAATAGAAACCTCTAAGGAATACCAACACATTTCTAGGTGCAATTCCATTTTTAAAAACAAGGGCATTTCTGTATAATGTATAAAACTTCTATCTCAAAAGTAGCAAAGGCCTGACCCTTTTGGCGAAAAGGGAGCTAATGGCTAAGCCAGCAGGGTTCAAAAAGAGATAATGGTGTCCTACTGGTAAGTAAAACCTGTTCCAGAAGGTCAGCAATTGATTTTCTGCTCACTCGTGGCTTCCCTTCTCTCCACAAGAGTGATTCTATATATCACTCAGGGCTGGTGCACTGGGAAGACCCAGAGGGATGGGATGGGGAGGGAGGCTGGAGGGGGGATCGGGATGGGGAACACATGTAAATCCATGGCTGATTCATGTCAATGTATGGCAAAAACCACTACAATGTTGTAAAGAAATTAGCCACCAACTAATAAAAATAAAAATAAAAAAAAGAGTGACTCTAAAGCAAAGTGGAGGGTGGAGTGTCCCTTTTTCAAAGTCTATTAAACCTTTCAGAACCGATGTTTGTCTATTAGTGCACAGAAAGAAGTGTGGCATCCTGTTGATCTCATAGCGAACTCTGTTTCATGAATATGTCCAATTCTAATATTTATATCTGAGGGGTATTCCAGAAAAGAAAGGTTCACAGGACTAGGTACAAATGAACTGTCTATATTTACACAGAAATACATTAACTGTTGGGAATTTATTGCTTCTATTACCCACAGAAAAAACACAATACAGGCAGTACCAGTACAACATTCTAGCAAAACCAATAAGTGTAATTTATCTTCAACACTTAAGGGTCACTATAAAGAAAAGAAAGTTTTAATAACTTCTCTTTTTTTTCCAGTACTGTTCCCAATTAGTGTTCACTGTGATAATGGTTTCATCTTTTATTTTTTTCTCCCAGTGTGGGTTCTTTTACACCAGGACAGGCACCACATCTTTAACTTATCTATACTACAGAATAGCCATCAGGGGACATGTTTTCCAGTCATTGATATTTGATCTTAGATAACAATCAAAGGATTGACTGTACACACAATATGCGCTTTTCACTAATATACTTTCCTCAAACTATTTCATGACTCTCTTGTTGAGAATATTATAATTATGAGCAAAATGAACCACATCAATATAAATGAAGTACAGCACCCTGCTGATGTCACTGTATGAAGTATATTCTGGAGCTGCCCATTCACAAACCTGACTGGGGAAACATTTGCTCACATCCCCTTCTGTACTTAATTGTTAAGTGTTAGTTCCTCAATTGTGTCCAATTCTTTGTGACCCCATGGACTGGAGCCCATTAGGCTCCTCTGTCCATGGAATTTTCCAGGCAAGAATATTGGAGTGGGTAGCATTCTCTTCTCCAGGGGGATCTTACTGACCCAGGGATTGAATCCAAGTCTCCCGCATTACAGGCAAACTCTTTACTATCTGAAGCCACCAGGAAAGCCCTTAATACTTACTATTCTATGGAAAACACCTCTATTTCTTATGTTAGTGTGATAAACAGGTTACAAATTCTTCTATCTCTGCATGCTATCTCTTTTCAGCGTGCTGTTGTAACTTCTAACATGAGGTAAAATCTACTCCATTCTTTGAATCTGGGTCTGGTCATGTAATTTCTTTGGTCAATGAGACATCAGCAAAAGTGATACAAGAACAGACATGAATATTATTTTTGTATCAGGGCATGGACTCTTTTGCTGCTTCTGGAACAAGTTGGATTCAACAAAGTCCTCTTTTGGATTTGAACAAAGAGTCACCAAAGGAAGTTTCCAGTCTATGGTGAATAATAGAGCTGAAAAATGATTCACTTTGACTAGAGTGGCCATTATGGGGCCATTTGTTAGAATAGAAAAAGGCCTGAACAAGAGAGAACACAACTAACATACTAAAAGATTGAAAAATTCGACTGAGTGCTGAATAGGACAACTTGTGACCACTGAGTGAGGGAAGGAGAGACAGAGCGAGCAAGAGAGAGAACGTGTGCTCACTTTGGTTCCTAATTAATCTCTAGTCCCCAGCTCCACTTTGACTGAGAATCTAGTTCCTGTGTGCAGACTTCCATAAGATTCTGCTAAAGGTTCTTAGTGTTTAGGTTGTAAAGAACAAAGACCCATGCCCATATCAAACATGAAGGTTGCTATCTGCAACCCAAATAGTTAACTAAGATAAATATTAATAATATAACTAAAAGCTAACATGTAAGATAGTTCAGTTAGTAAAGAATTCGCCTGCAATGCAGGAGACTCCAGTCCGATTCCTGGGTTGGGAAGATCTGCTAGAGAAGGGATAGGCTACCCACTCCAGTATTCTTGGGCTTCTCTGGTGGTTCAGCTGGTAAAGAATTTACCTGCAAAGCAGGAACCTGGGTTTGATCCCTAGGTTGGGAAGATCCCCTGGAGAAGGGAAAGTCTACCCACTCCAGTATTCTGGCCTGGAGAATTCCATGGACTGTATAGTCTGTGGGGTTACAAAGAGTCAGACACGACTGAGAGACTTTCACTTAACATGTGAGAAAAAATTTTGAAAATGGGTATCAAGTAAAAACATTATTTTAGAACTTTTATTATTTTACTTATCAATATTAAGATGAATCACTATGTCTAAGTGCAGTATTTAAGTGAAACAAATTTAGATAAACATAGCCAATATACTGATATTTGAACATTACACTTTGCAAAACAAATCTGTAGATTAGTTAATAGTATTGAATCATTGTTAATTTCATAATTTCAATCATTGTACTATGATTATACAAGTTGTTAAATTGGGGGAAGGTGGACAAAGGACACACAGGAACTTTAAGTACTGTTCCCAGAAAATTTTTCTAAGTTACAATTATTTCAAAATAAAGGTGTTGAAAATATATAAAATACTAGACTGAGCACATTTTTATTTTATTTTTTTCAGTGAAATCCAATTCACATAAAAAATTGGATGAGGGAAAGAATGTCTCCTTTTTCAAACTAAAATATCAGTGCCATCAGCTAGCTAGAAGATGTGAGAATTTTGCTGATACAATTGATCAAGTTGAGAAAATTTCTACCCCAAGTAGGAGAAGGTGGATTTTGCTGTATAGTGAAGAGCTATTCCTCCCAGTAGATCTCGGGAGACCCTCCCAAACTAGCACCAATGAGTTCAGAGACACAAAATCATGAAGTAGTAATCATGTCCACTCCTTAATCAGGACTTCTCAAACCAGCATACATAGTCAATGATTACATTCATGTGGAATGGTAAAATGACACAACAAAAAGTATGCTTTAGGCAGATTTATCTGAAGGAAGTTTGTACAACATATTCAGAGTAGAAATATCCACAGAAGAGTGTTTTACATTGTAATATAATAATTTAGGCCAAGATTGCAGAGAGATTTCATACTGCGCCAGTGATACTGTTCTGATTTTGACTTTCTGATACCTGCATTTTGAAGCCATGTCTGGGAATAACAGGAGAGAATGTCAGGGTCAAATGAAATGTCTGCCAAGGAGCATGTGTCATGTGCTTACTATTTTTGACCTAGACATTGGTCAGTAAGAATTTGACGCAAGTGAGATCAGTGAAACTATGAAGCAGGTGTGAATTAAGACTACTAACATAATTAACAAATAGAGCATTAACAGTGAGAACCAGAGGCACATCTGGAAATACACGTCAATTTGTCTCCCAGTAACAAAGGAGATGTGGAGTTAAAGAATAGGCAAGAATCTAAGATAATGGAGATAATGACATAGGTTGCAGAATTAGCTAACTAGTAAATTAAGAAATAATGAGTTATTTTTTCTTGTTTAACTTGAAGGAAGAGGAGAGCAGACAAAGGATGGGAAAAGAGGGAGAAGAGATGTTGAGGTAACATGGAAATAGGTCCTATTGAACACTTCCAGGAGGTAGCTCGAGGTATAGAATGGGCTCCTTGGAAGAGAGGCTGGTGAAGTATATGCAGCATCACTGTTAAAGTTATAAAAGTAGATAAGGGAAGAAAAAAAGAAAGGAGACAAATCAACAATGATAGAAGATGGGAAAAGAGAAGAGTCATGACAGAGACATCCCTAGAGAAGAATATATCAACCATAGCAACTGCAGACACATATCCAGTGCTGACCTCCTTACATATTGTTTATTGCAACATTACAAGAAATTGGAAGTCATTATGGAAGGGAAAACTAGAAGAAGAAAATAATAACTTAAAAGTTTATTTACTGCCAATACTTCTACTATATTCCTTGCCCTCCAACTGACAAAATTCAACTAGCAATAAACATGTTCGACATCATCTCCATTTTTTTAGTGAAGTTTGCTCCTTTCTATTTGACAGATATTAGAAAGGTTCTAATTGAATTTTAATTCAGCTACTTTTATTTTGTTCTAATGATTGTGCTACAAATGTCATTCATATGAATGCCTATGAACACAAATACTTTTCGTATATGGCTCTTTATTTTTATTTCACTTGATATTGACCTAAGAAAACTGATAATGAGGTGGTGCCTGTCTTCCGGGTAGTGGTTTTAGTTCAAATCAATCTGATGAGAAGTGATTGAAAGTCACCACTGGCTCTTTCTGTCTTAATAGTCTGTGTCAATGTGTTGGTGGTCCCAAATCAATTCTTGGGGAACAAGTGTCCATGTCATTAAAACCTCTACCTCAACTGTAACCGATTACTATTCTGAATTGACTCTGAGGAACCATTTCCTTTATTCTCTGCAGGTAAGGAAAGTTCTCTGTTGTCCTGTGAGTACATGAAATACCCAGTAGTACGTGGCTGTTCTGGATTTAAAATAAGAATTCTTTCCCCAGGGTTTTGTTGTATTTTTCATGACTATTGGGACTCTTCAAATAAAATTCAAATAGTGACCTGAAAAATCCTGGACAATTATCATCCTATAGGATTGGGTGATGACTATCTGAGAGGTATCAAACAGTCTATAGATTTCTGACTCCTAGAAAATGTTTGACAAAAATAAATGGCAAGTGCAAATGTTTCCATACACTGAGAAACACACACACTTACACACACACTTACACACACACTTACATACACACACACACACACTCACATACACATGTCAAATTGATACAACTGAATCCTATTTTAAGTCTTTCTATTTAGCTTAGCTGTGGAAAGTTACAAAGGATTCCCCCCACACCAATCCTCCCAATCAAATGCTTATGTACAGTTGAAGACCAAAAGAGTCAGAGAAAATAGGCTGGGTTTAAAAATACACTGTTGCTCATGCAATATGAAGTATATTCTAAAGCCCTTTCTCATTAGTTATTTCTTCAAATTCTCCAAACCGTAACATATAGAACTTAATTGTATGTCAAGGAAAATATCAATTACAGTTTTTAAGTCAGATAAGGACACCCCTCTTTTTCATGTGGAGGGTTAATTTTCATTTTCCTGACCCTTATGTAAAGTAAAAAGTAGAAGAGATTCAGAAAGTAAGTCAGAGGTGAACTGGATCATTACTTTCAATTCTTCAAATCCTCACTGTAATAAAATTACCTCTATGACTCAAAACCCATGTGATTTTGAGGTGTCGCACACTGAAAGAGGTAGAGTATGTATTTCCAACACATCAGCATTTGATATCAGAGAAGGAAATGGCAACCCACTCCAGTACTCTTGCCTGGAGAGTCCCATGGACAGAGGAGCCTGGTAGGCTACGGTCCATGGGGTCACTAAGAGTCGGACATGACTGAGTGACTTCACTTTCACTTTTCACTTTCATGCATTGAAGAAAGAAATGGCAACCCACTCCAGTGTTCTTGCCTGGAGAATCCCAGGGACGGGGGAGCCTGGTGGGCTGCCGTCTATGGGGTCGCACAGAGTTGGACACGACTGACGTGACTTAGCAGCAGCAGCAGCATTTGATATTGTTATGACTTCCTTTGACTAGTGAAACAATGGACAGTGGAAGTCACACTGTGAATATTACAAGCTGAGCTTTAAAGAAATATTCCATGTTTCTTCCGGTTCCCCTGGAGCTTCCACCCTTTGCCACAAAGAGAACATGTTCCAGATAGCTATTGCTCCTGCAGCATAGATTCAAAAATTAAACCCATGTGGAAGCAACTTGAATCTAACCCCAAACCTGAAGTCCAGCATAGTTCAGTAGAGCTCAGGCAAGAACAGACAAGATCAGTCAAAATACAGCCAAAGTGTATACCCTTGACCATGAAATAAATCGTTAGCATTGCAAACTCTGAGGTTTTGGGTGGTTTGTTATGCAGCATTGTCACTGTAGCCTGCCTAGTAAAATCTCATGGTGAGATTTGGGGTCACATTGTTAGCTGCTTGCTTTTCCCCTGGAAATTTTAGCAAATGACAGGGAAAGTTGATGAGGTAACAGAAAGGAGGATAATGATACAAAAAGTTTATGTAACTCAACAAACTCCTACTAAGCATCAATTATATATGGGGTTAGATTCTTCAGGAACAAGAGATCCAAATCTTTTGACTTGACAGAAAACCATCAGTTAATAGTATCTAATAATAATTTATAAGATAACCTACCCAAAGGGGTTAGAAAAGCCATTTTTAAAGTTCCTATGGAACACATAACAAGACTTACCATATCCTATATCATTAACATAAACTTCAACAAATTTTATATAACTGAAATCATACAAAGTATGTTCTCTGACCACAGTGGAATCAAACTAGAAACTAATAACAGAAAGATAAGAAAATATCTAAACATGTGGAAAATACACAACATACTACTAAACAATCCAGGGGTCAAAGAAGTCTCAAGAATAGAAAAACTATTTGGACCTAGAAAAAAGAAAGAAAGTAACCACAACATGCCAAAATTCATGGTATGAGGCCCAGCTAGCGCTAAGATTAAATTTGAGAGTACTAAATGCATGAGTTAGAAAAGAGGTTAAATCTCAAACCAATAATTTAAGATTTCACCTCAAGAATACAAAAAAAGAGGATCAAATGGAACTCAAGGCAAGCTGAATGAAGGACACAATAAAAGACAAGGGCAATAAATAAAATAGAAATAGAAATAGAAAAGTAAGAGAAAATTAGTCAACGAAACAATGAATTTCTGTGAAAAGCTCCATAAGATTGTCAAACTTCTAGCAAGACTGATAAAGAAAAAAAGAGAGACAACATAAGTTATTAATATCAAAAATGAAACTATCACTATCACAAAGACCTTGTGAACATCAAAAGGATAATAAGAGAACACTATGAACAATTCTATACATATTAATTTGGCAACTTAGATGAAACAGACAAATTTCTCGAAAAACACAAACTGATACAATAACTCAATATGAACTTGATAAGTTGAATAGCCTTATAACTATTAAGGAGATGGAATTCATAACTAAAACTCTCTTAAAAAAAAGAAATCTCCATGTTCAGATGATTTCACTAGAGAATTCTACCAAATATTTAAAGAAGCATTAGTACCAGTTCAACACAATATCTTCCAAAAAATAGAAGATGGAATGCTTTCCATTACTTTCATGTGGCTAGTATTAACATGATGCCAACTATCCTTTTTTTAAATTAATTTATTTAAATTGGAGGATAATTACTTTATAATATTGTGATGTTTTTTGCCATACGTCAACATGAATCAGCCACAGATGTACATGTGTCTCCCCTATCCTGAACCCCCCTCCAACTTCCCTCCCCATCCCATCCCTCTGGGTTGTCCCAGAGCACTGGCTTTGGGTGCCCTGCTTCATGCATGGAATTTGCATCTGTTTTACATATGGTAATATACATGTTTCAGTGCTATTCTCTCAAATCATCTCACCCTTGTCTTCTCCCACTTAGTCCAAAAGTCTGTTCTTTATATCTGTGTCTCTTTTGCTGCCCTATATATAGGGTCATCGGATACCAGCTATTTTTTATGAACAAATACACAAAAATCTTTAACAAATTATGAGTTAACATAATTCAGCAATATATAAAAATAATTATGCACCATAACAAAATGGAGTTCTTGCAATGGAATATAATTTAGCCATAAAAAAACTGGAGCACTCTCACATGCTACAACATGGATGAACCTTAAAATCCTTATGTTGCATGAAAAGAAGCCAGTCACAAAAGACCACCTATTGTATGATTCTATTTGAATAAAATGTCCAGAACACTCAAATCCATAGATACAGAAAGCAGATTACTAGCTGCCATGAAATGGAGGGAGGAAGGAATTAAGAAGCATGGGCTTAATGAAAGTGTTCTAAAATTAGACAGTGGTGATGATTGCACAACACTGTGAAGACAATAAATCTATAAAATCGTCCATTTTAAAATGGTCAATGTGGTGAATTTTATGTTATGTGATTTTAAGTAAAAATGCATTTATGGGCCTAACATATATATTTAAACACTAATTAATGAGTACTTCCCAATCTCCCCCTCTTATTTCATGGAACCTACTTTTTGTCTCTATGAACTTGCCTGTCCTGGATATTTTATACAAATAGAATCATATAATAGGTTTTCTTTTGTGACTTGCTTATGTTACTTAGTATAATTTTTTTAAGGTTCTCCCCTGTTGTAGAATGTAACATATTCCATTTCTTTAGCACTTAACGAAATACTCCAAAATTACGTAGCTGGTTATTTTAAAAAGTCATCAGAACCAAAGCATAATTATTTGCCATCAATTTTATTTTGAGATATGGATTATTGTAAACAAAAATACTGAGGAAACACTGGAATTTACATGAGCAAAGCATTAAACGGTATCAATAACAACTCTTATGAATAAAGTGGAGGGGGCTTCCCTGGTGGCTCAGTGGTAAAGAATTCTCCTGACAATGCAGGAAACATGGGTTTGATCCCTGATCCAGGAAGATCCCACAAGCTGAAGAGCAACTAAGCCCATGAGCCACAACTTAAGCCTCTGCTCTACAGCCTGGAAACTGCAACTATTTAGCCCATGTGCTGCAACTACTGATGCTTGTGAGCCCTAGAGACTGTGCTCCACACATAAGAGAAGCCACTGCAGTGAGAAGCCTATGCATCTCAACTAGAGAGTAGCTCCCACTCGCCACAACTAGAGAAAAGCCCACAGCAACAAAGACCCAGCACAGCCAAAAGTAAATAAATAAATAACATTATTTTAAAATGATGTAGAAAAATAAGCAATAGACAACATAAAACAACGTGCCAACTATGAAAACAGGTATTGCTTCAAATGACCAGCACCTAAAAATAATTGGAATAAGCCTAACTGGAGCCAGAGCAATGTACACCTTAATCTGATATGTTCAGAGTCTCCTTGTTATCTTCTTGATATTTATATTTCCATAAAATCTCTTTTTAAGGTGGTACTTCTTCACAGAAAAAAATATGTATTTTTCTTAGTCTAATGACACTTTAAAAAAAGAGATAAAGATAAAAAGAGATCTAATACGTCCGTTCAAATTGTATGGAGAAAAAGTAGTTGAGGAGTGAAGGGAATTGAGAAGTTTAAAAATTTCAGTATGAAAAATTATATTAGAATGATAGAGTTCTTAACTATAAAAGAGAACTGTCTTTGTGTGATAATGAAGGATCTGCAGTTGTCTTAAATGTTTTTCTAAATATGTCTGCATAAAATTATTATGAATTTTAAGAATCATATGTGAATAGTAAGCTCACACACATCAGTACATCTATAGTTATCAGAAACTTCATTTGTACATAGAATAAATTTAGAAGGAAGCAAAATAATTTGTGATATGAAAGGGCTTGGGCCTGGTGCACTGGGAAGACCCAGAGGAATCGGGTGGACAGGGAGGTGGGAGGGGGGATTGGGATGGGGAATACATGTAAATCCATGGCTGATTCACGTCAATGTATGACAAAAACCACTACAATATTGTAAAGCAATTAGCCTCCAACTAATAAAAATAAATGAAAAAAAAAAAAAAAGAAAGGGCATGAAGTCATATAAAGTTCCCACAAGGACCACTGTACTATACAGTGAATTATTGTACATGATGATTATATTTTAAAGAATGTGTTTAAGGAGGAACAAAAAAAGAGAAAAGTAGGAAAATGGCTGAAAGTTCAAGATCAAGTAAATCTTTGTAGAAAATGCAAATAGTTGATATTCTTTTAAAAACACAATCCAAATACCTATTAAATAATAAAAAATTAAAACAATACTGAGGGTTCACTCTGTGCCTATAAATTGAGCAAAGATTTTAAAAATAGATAATACTGATATTATCAGTAAATAAATATGATAATATCTATTTTAAAAATAGATAATACTAAGCCTATTGTAAATGCAGAATATGAAGAAATTTAAATTTAAATTGCTAAAGCCTTTTAAAAATAATTTGAAGGTTTTATTAAATTAAATTGGCATAGGTTTTTGTCCAGAACTTATTTCTAAAATATTACATCAAATGCATAAATACGATATTCACCATGGCATTATAAGAAATACAAAACAGAAGAAGAAAGAATGCATGTCACAGAAAATTGATTTAAGAATCTGCCTGCAATGTAGGAGACCCAGGTTCAATCCCAGGTCAGGACAATTCCCTGGAGAAGGGAATGGCTACCTACTCCAGTATTCTTGCTTGGAAAATCCCATGGACAGAGGAGTCTGGAAGGCTACAGTTCATGGGGTTGCAAAGAGTCAGACACAATTGAGTGACTGTCACTTTCACTTGAAAAGGATGATGTCTATTTATATCAATATGGATAAATTAAAGCATAAGAACAGATGAAAGAAAAATATGAAATATTGTTAGCAAGATACCTGAAAAGATTTATGTCTAAATATAAGTAGTAGTCACCTCTGTGATGTGTAATATTAGGTGATTTTTTACTCCGTGCTTTAATCCATGCATTTTCAATGTGTAATATCATCCCATGGATGTAAAATTTGGTTATTGAGGGACAAACAAGTCTTAGTTATTACAATAGTTTATAGCACTCCAAAGGGTCAGAGTACATAAGCAGACACATGGTATTGAAACCTCATAGTGGGGGGTGGGGTGAGTAAGAAAGAAAATCTTAAAATGTTCCTTAGAGGGACACTTAAAATTTTTAGAGCAGTAAAACAACACTTTTCATCTACGGTTTTTGGTGTTTAACTTTTCTGTATGTGCACTTTTGTTTAATCACCAGTATTCCCCACACACATACACAAAACACACACAACTATCTCAGTTTGAGGAGCAAAGTTTTCTTCATCTGAGAAAAATAGAAGGCTTCTTACTACATTTTAGGACAATTTCTATCATGAAGGATAAAACTAGACAAAAAAATGTGGCATGACTTAAATGGCTAAGACATAGTGATTGCAGATAGATAAAGCATTGCTATGCCTTAGAATGTTCATTAAAACCCTTTAAAAATCTATGTACATTGATTCAGACTCCTTTCCAGTTAAACTTGAGGTCTAAATAGTGTCAAAGAAAAATTGCACCAAATAGAATTATAAAGGCAAGGAAGACTTTATGAAAGACAATTGCAAAAGGGGAGAGAGAAAGAATGCAATTCAATGGAAACAAAAGGAAGGTAATGGCCTCTATGGGAAAAGAATCTAAAGGACAAAAAAAAAAGGAGATATATATAACTGAGTCACTTTGCTAAAACACAACATTGTAAATCAACTATATGCCAATAAAATTAAGAAGTCTTAAGCACTAGCATGGACTAGTGAAAAAGTACTGGGGCACCTTGAGGGAAGGGTGGGTCATGTGATTAGACCATCTGTGTTTGCTAATCCTCACTTCTTAAAGTTACTCTCCTATGCTCCCACAGAGCCTGGGAGAGAGAAGCCCTGTCTTCCAGGATTACATTTCAAAGCAATGGCTCTCAAGTCTTTGACAAAGATATTTCTGAGTTGTAAAACTGACAAGAGTCTGGGAAATGATTTACATCTCAAAGAGGTAAAAAAGAATGTGCAAATTCAGAGTTATGTTTTTTTTTTTTTTTCAAATTCAGGTTTTTTTAAAGTGAATGTTCTAAGAACCTGGAGGTCAGGGGTGTGTAGTCATGAAGAAATGTCTCAAGTTAGTGGAACTGAGGGAACATTAAGTCTGCCTTAGTCAATAAGCACTCTGTAAACTGCTTTCATTTACGAGACCCCTAGGTTATTTTGTGGCTTACTAAAATTATTTTTTTATTGTTATCCTAGGGCTAACAATTGACTCCAAAAAAGAGCAGTTAAGCTCACCTTTGAAATTTAAAAAAGAAATGAGTTGTAAAAAGTTCCTATAATTTATAAAGAGCAATGTGGTATATACTGGGGAATTAAAAATTGGAGTAAAATATTTTAAAGCTTTAAAAAATAGCACTGTATGCACATTTAAGGACTCCTTCTAATTCCCACTTAATGATGATTTACTGTGGTAGTATTAAGCATAATATTCCTTACTAAAAAGAAAGTGAAGTTGCTCAGTTGTGTCTGACTCTTTGCAACCTCATGGACTGTAACCCACCAGGCTCCTCCATCCATGGAATTTCCCAAGCAAGAGTATTGAAGTGGGTTACCATTTCCTTCTCCAGAGAATCTTCCCCACCCAGGGATCAAACCCAGGTCTCCTGCATTGCAAGCAGATGCATTTACCATCTGAGCCACAAGGGAAGCTCCTCTATATTCCTTACTAGGAAGACTTAACTTTTTCATCTACCAAACTCTCTGCTACTATTGAATTAAGGTAAAAGGAGAAGGAAAATGGGAATAATATTGCTAAAGGGAAGAAAATCAGAGAGAACTTGAGAGTATTTAAGAGATTTTCACCTATTTAATCATCAAATGTGTAAATTATAACTTTATTAGTGCTCCAAATACTTGAATGATGTGAACCAAAATATCAAAAGAAAAGAAGTGATATATTTTCTTGATTGCAAGTGGGTAACTGAATAACTGTGCGCTGATAATGAGAGGGTAACAGGCAGGAAGGCCAGGGGTCTCCAAACGGAGGAAATAGGCTGCAAGTGCCAGACATTTTTATCTCTCTTAAGCGGCAGGAGGAAACAAACTAGCGATATTTTTTTTCTTCTCTATACAGATTTGAAAGGAGGTTTCTCTTAAAATGCTATGTTGCCATGACACCTGTTTTTACCTGAAGCTAACTATTCTCAAACCTTGAGTTAACCAATATGTTTTTTTCTTATGGAAATGTTTGTCTTAAGATATGTTAATTTACCCCAGACTCTGTAAGTTCCACTGAATGGCCCAACCTACTTACTCAGATATTGTTCCCCTAATCTTTGTAAATGAAACTATTTGTTTGGTAATCTGCCCTTCTACAAGATTCAAGTCAATCTTTTATGGCAGGGGATGAATTATCTGGTGCCATTCTAAATTTTAAGACATTCCTTTCTTTTCATTAACAGACTGCCAGTGACTATATAACATCCAGCTGAAGACTAGAACGGGGGTACTCTTTCTGCCCCCTTCTGATGCCTATGTCAGAAGCTTTCTCTATCTCCTTTATACTTTAATAAAACTTTATTACACAAAAGCTCTGAGTGATCCAGCCTTGTCTCTGGCCCCGGATTGAATTTGTCTCCTCCGGAGGCCAAGAATCCCAGCGTCTTATCATTCAGCAACAACCTTTCAATAATTATGGGCTAGTGTGTTCATCACTGAGAACCATGCAGGGAGGATGTAGTACTTTTAACATGTGTGTTGCAGCAAAAAGAAAACTGTTGGACAAAATCATCATCAGCACATCCTGAAGAATCTTGGGGTTCTACCTAGTTGTTAGTTCACTAGAGCTATTTGTTTTCAACATTCTGTGGTCTTTCATCGAAAAAAGGAACATGTTAATATTTTAAAGTAAGAATTACTATGGTGAAGCACATTAAAGTCAGACTTCACACACGTTACAATGTGAACACTCAAACGCAAAATTGCTGAAAACAGCTTTTTGAGGCTTTAGGACAGTTCATTATGGTGGGCTCTGCTGCCAATGTGTTCTTGAAGGCAGCAAAAAAATGCATTGCATTATAAATTGTAAGAGTGCCTTATAATTAAGTGCTACTGCTGTGTTTATGGCTTCCAGAGCATTATTAACAGCATTCAGTCAGATAATTAGAAATGCAGATCATGCAGATATTTCTTTTAATTAGCTAGAATTCACACCCTAGTATAATTGCTCCATTCTCTTATCTGGGAGGGTGGGGAAGGTGCTTTTAGTTGGAAATTCATAGTATAGTATACAGATCTACACATTACCAAGACTTTCTCTTTTGATTTAACACCTTAGCCACCAGAAAATGAAAATACAAACTGATACACAAACACATACCCACACACATATATGTGAAAGGCATACATATGGATAACACACACACTAGATATATATATACACATTTCACATGTCATGTAGATATAGACCACATCACATCTATCCCTTTCTATCCCTCCCTCTTTCTTCTCTCTCTGTATCTCTCTCTCTATCGCTTTCTATATATATATATATATATATATATATATATATATATATATATATACACACACACACACACACATCCAACTATATATATATGATAAATCAACTATGTCTATACATACATACATAGAGCAGGCTAAGTCATACCACATATTTTACATGGAAATCCACAGTAAATAACCCTCTTCTTTATATGTTTATATCGTGCCTTTGGATGGTAAAGAAACTTGAACCCTAATAAAAACTTGTTATAAAATTCACCCTGTGATTTCTCAAAACCACAGGTTTCTCAGGACACATTTTCTCCCCCCAAAAATTTTTACTTGATGTTTTGTCTGCTCAGAAATACAGTTAAGCCTAATGGAGAAGAGCACTGCCTATAACACTAAAAGCCTTGTTGACCTAGTAGCAAAATTATTCTTTGATGTAATGTTTCTACCAGTCTCCTCCTTGGATGCAGTGACTGTTCTATTATAGCACTTGTCCTCTAAGATTCTGTTTACTTGTAATATTTTAGACAGGGCTGTGAATATGGGTAGTAAGGGGACCACAGGGAGTTTGTGTTATTTTCATATTTCCATTTTCACAGTCCATGAAATTATAAACATTTGGAACAAAAGGGCTACGTGTCTTCTCTACTCCGAGTTCCTAGGCATGTATTCACTGAAACATATATATTTTTATTTATAGGCTAAAGATAAGATCAAGTCTCTTCTTGGACCCTACAAGACAAAAACTTGTGGAAACAAAAGACTGATACAATGCTCATTTCCATTTCTGAGGACCATCCAGATAATAGCTTTCTGTATCTACTTCTGCTTTATTGACTATGCCAAAGCCTTTGATTGTGTGGACCACAACAAACTGGAAAATTCTGAACGAGATGGGACTACCAGACCACCTGACCTGCCTCTTGAGAAACCTATATGCAGGTCAGGAAGCAACAGTTAGAACTGGACTGGTTCCAAATAGGAAAAGGAATATGTCAAGGCTGTATATTGTCACCCTGCTTATTTAACTTATATGCAGAGTACATCATGAGAAACACTGGGCTGGAAGAAGCACAAGCTGGAATCAAGATTGCTGGGAGAAATATCAATAACCTCAGATATGCAGATGACACCACCCGTATGGCAGAAAGCAAAGAACTAAAGAGCCTCTTGATGAAAGTGAAAGAGAAAAGTGAAAAGGTTGGGTTAAAGCTCAACATTCAGAAAACTAAGATCATGGCATCTGGTCCCATCACTTCATGGCAAATAGATGGGGATGATAGACTTTATTTTCTTGGGTTCTAAAATCACTGCAGATGGTGACTGCAGCCATGAAATTAAAAGATGCTTGCTCCTGGGAAGAAAAGTTATGACCAACCTAGACAGCATATTAAAAAGCAGAGACATTACTTTGCCAACAAGGGTCCATCTAGTCACAGCTATGGTTTTTCACAAGATCTCTGTAATTCCTATGCACACTGGTTTGAGAAAGACTACTTGAAATATAGGAGTATAAAAGTGTATGAAATAGTTGTGCCTTGACACTAGGAAAGCACAAAAGGAGGAGCCACTAAATTTGAGGGCTAAGGAGGCACTTTCCTGGTGGCTCAGATGGAAAAGAGTCTGCCTGCAATGTGGGAGACCCAGGTTCAATCCCCTGGAGAAGGAAATGGCAACCCACTCCAGTACTCTTACCTGGAAAATCCCACAGACAGAGGAGCCTAGTGGACTACAGTCCATGGGGTGGCAAAGAGTGGGACATGACTGAGCAACTTCACTTTAGGAGACGTCACTGTGTAGCAGTAAATTAGATCTGAAGAACGCAATGGAGTTAATCAAGTAAATGTATATGATGAGGCTGGACAGTGATCTGGGCAGATGGGATGTGCTCGTCAAAGTTCAGTTTGGGTAAGTTAAAATGTAATAAGTCAAAGAGAGATGGATGACGGTAAGGAGTCTGAGTGGGGACTAATGACTGATAGTTTGATAAAACAACTAAGGATTTGAGCCTACCCTTTGAATAATATGGAGTGAGTCACTGATGGCTTTTGAGCATCTGGTTTTTAGGACATGGAGAATGGTTTTGAGGCATGCAAGGTAGCAGCAGAAAGATGTCCTAATCTCAGCAACCAGGATCCAATTTCTTCACGTCTCAGGTTGCATAAGTTGTATCTTAGTTCTTTCAGGACTATATTGATTTCCTCTGTATGTTTGAGGAAATCAGTATAGTCCTTAAGCAGTCTTAAATTGTTTTTAATCATCTTATGTTCTAGAATAGAAAGACACTGTTCTCCTGCAAAGCAAATATCACTAGTCATTTGTGTGATCATTTACTATGGGCTGGAGAGAAAGGCCACTGTTTTATCTTTTCTCCTCAACTTCCAAGCAGCAACAGACATAAGTCACAGCTATATAGAGGACACAGTGGAACTTCTAGATGAAGTTGGTTTAATATTTTATATTTAAAGTATTTAAGACCAGCTTCAGTATAATTTTCACAATGTCCTACAGTCCTTGTTGCAAATCTTTAAACTATACTTGATTTATCTACAAACCACAAACTTACTAGAGTATAAAACTGTCACAAACTCCAAGACCTATTTGTTTGTTGATTTATTTAAGTCTTTTGGCCACACTAAGCAGTATGTGGGATCTTATTCCCTGATGAGGCATAGAATCTGTGCCTGGGATATTGGAAGCACAGAGTCTTAACCACTATACCTGGGGGATGCCTTTCAGTATAGCTGAGAGATGCTCCCAAGGACTAAAATAGCAGGCATTTTTCACCTATCTCCCATACTTTCAGATCTGCCATAATCTCGCTCACAGCCAAAGAAAGCCTGGAAACCTAGGCCTACAAAGATGACTGTGTTAAGGCTGACCCTGATCTCCATCCCTACCTCCATTCCCATATAAACAAAAATCAGAAAAACCAGTGGGCCCTCTGTCCTGACTGGCTCAGGTTTTTTGTTTTCCATTCCCTGCATCCAGAGCCTTTCCTGCTGATAATCATTCCCTTTTGTCAACCCCTCCTGGCTGCTGCTATTACCAGCACACCACATCCAAAGTCGGATTTTGTGGTTTTCTGTGTCCTTTTTCTGTATACTACTACTTCCATAAGTATTTGCTGGACTCCATTTTTCTTTTGGGAAGGTGGAAAATCAATGCATGTCCTCTTTTGTTCAAGCAGTTTCATCCCATCTGGCTTTGGGTTAAAGGAACAGTTCTAAGTAATGAAAAGAGGTTGGACCAGCTGTTGGGAGACACTGGCTTCATGAGTTAGAGTCCCAACTGTATTTCTTACTAGTGGTGTGAGCAAGTTACTTATCTTCTGGGGGATTCAAATTCTTTGGATATAAAATGAGAGAATAATTGTACCTGTATCATCAGGTGGTTGTAATAATTAAAAGAATTGACAGACATATGGTACTTGGAACAGTGCCTAGCACTCAGAAACCTACTATTACTAATTAGGGCACTCCTTCCTAATATTTACATCCTAGCTAAATGAAACCCTTCCTATACACATCTCTTCATTAGGGGGTTCTCACTGAGGTTTTCTCCCCATACCCCTGACGATGTTGAACTTTACCAAATCCTAAGATCTTGGAAAACAGCAGAGGTTAAGAAAATCCCCCATCCTTTTGTGTTCCAGGAAACAGCCTACTGCAAGAAACCACTCTTTCCCTTGTGACTTAGATAAGACTCATGGATGTACCTTTGATCACCTATAATAAGGTCAGTCACAGGCCTCTCAATTCCCACTCTTTGCCTCGTAAACGATCAGCTCTTCTATTGTACCCACTGACCAACCAGAACAAAGTGCTTGCTAACTATACTTTGGTTAAGATTCTCTCCTTCCATCAGGCCCCCAAGCTTTGTCCTCCCCTCAGCTTGAGTGAGCATGCAGTCCTTCCTCAATAGGCTGTCCACAGACTAGACTGATTCAGGGTAAAACATTCTCTAATCTACGGTCCCATCATACCTCTCCTGCTCATCCCATTTCCTCATGCCTTGTTCTTTGTAGCCTTGTTTCTCCTCACTATAAAAGAAAAATGCTTTTTGCTTAACCCATGATTGGCAGATCTCATATTCAGAATAATCCCTATAGGAACAGTCTCCCTCCTCCTATTACAATAGTCCCCCTCTTCGAAATAATCTATCCAAAAAAAGTCTTTATCAAGCTCATTTTTTTCAACTTTGGCACCCTCATGTCCAAATTCTTGCTCCCTTTGAAGAAGGACTTCAAATTCCACTTAAGCAGGAAATCTTCCATGACCATTCCAGATTCCCACCACCTTTTATGACTATCTTTCTTATGTTGCAGTTCTCATTTTGCATCTGATTACATGCATAATTTATCCCTTCTGGTTCATGATAACTATGCCAGGACATTTTTGACTAATTCATTCTTCAGTTTATCATAGTGTGCCTAGCATAGTATACAGTACATAGAACTTAGTTTTTGTAAAGTGAATGAAGAATGGACTTAGTACATCGATAGTCTATCAAGTGGTAGTAGATAGTAAGATGTGGTCAATAAACAGGACACTTTAAGCTATTACGTTATCTATTATATAATTTATTTTTTAATTGATTTTATTGGGATACAGTTGATTTACAGTGTTGTGTTTGCTATTTTTATTAATTTTTCATTGGAGTACACTTACTTTATAATTTTATGCTAGTTTCTGCTGTAGAGCAAAGTGAATCAGCTCTATGTATACATATATCCCCTCTTTTTTGGATTTCCTTCCCAATTAGGCCACTACAGAGCACTGAGTGGAGATCCCGATGCTATACAGTGGGTTCTCATTAATTATACATTTTATACTTAGTACTGTATATATGTCAATCCCAATCCCCCAATTCATCCCACCACCTTCCCCCCACCCCCATATCCATATATTCATTCTCAACACCTACGTCTCTATTTCTGCTTTGCAAATAAATTCATCTGTATCATTTTTCTAGATTCCATATATAAGGGATATTATATGATATTTGTTTTTCTTAATTTACTTCACTCTGTATGACAGTCTCTAGGCCCATCCACAACTCTGCAAATGGCACAATTTTATTCCTTTGTATGGTTCCATTGTGTGTATGTACTGCATCTTCTTTACCCATTTCTCTATCAGTGGACATTTAGGTTGCTTTCATGTCTTGGCTATTGTAAATAGTACTGCAATGAACACGGGGAAGCATGTATCTTTTTGAAGTATTGTTTTCTCCAGATATATGCCCAGAAGTGGGATTGCTGGATCATATGGTAGCTTTATATATTTTAGCTTTTAAGGACCCTCCATATTGTTCTCCATAGTGGCTGTACAAATTTACATTTCCATCAACAGTGTAGGAGGATTCCTTTTTCTCCACACCCTCTCCAGCATTCATCTTTCATAGACTTTTTGATGATGGTCATTCTGACTAGGGTAAGGTAATACGTCATTGTAGTTTTGATTTGCATTTCTCTGATAGTTAGTGATGTTGAGCATCATTTCATATGATTTTCTGCCATCTGGATGTCTTCTTTGGAGAAACATCTATTATTTTCTGCCCACTTTTTGATTACATTATTTGTTTTTTTGACATAGAGCTGCATGAGTTGTCTGTATATTTTGGAGATTAATCCCTTGTTAGTCCCTTCAGTTGCAAATATTTTCTCCCATTCTGTGGGTTGTCTTTTAATGGAAAACTCTTGATCTTGCCTTCAATTCTGAAGGACAACCTTGCTGAAAGTTTTTTTCTTGCAGCTCTTTGAATATATCATGGTACTCCCTTCTGTCCTGAGGTCTTTCTGCTAAAAAATCTGCTGATAGTCTTATGAGGATTCCTTTGTATGTAACAAGTTGTTTTTCTCTTACCTGACTTTAACTTTTGACAATTTAATTATGTATTTCAGGATAGGTCTTTTGGATTATCTCTCTCATTGGAACTCTCTGGGCTTTCTGGATCTGGCATATATTTGCTTGCAGTAGTCTCTTATGATCCTTTCTTTCTATTTCTGCAGTGTCAGTTGTAACTTCTCCTTTCTCATTTCTATCAATAATTTTACTGATTTGAGTCCCCTCCTTTCTTTTTTTCTAATTGAGTCTGACTAAAGGTTTATCACTTCTTCTCTAAGAACCAGCTTTTAGTGTCACTGATCTTTGCTACTGTTTTATTCATTTCTATTTCATTTACTTTTTCTCTGACCTTTATGATTTCTTTTCTTCCACTAACTTTGGGTTTTACTTGTTCTTTCCTTCTCTAGTTGCTTAATATACAATTTAAATTAGATAATTTATGCAAAATTCTTAGAATGGTGCATATAGTAGGCATTCAGTAAATGCTACTTATCATCATCATCAAAATTCTCTTTTCTTCTCACTGAATTAAAGAGATGCTCATTTAATGGAGAACACCCAATTTATATAATCATTATGGTCAAAGTTGGCCATATTCATTAATTTTTTCTCTCATATAATTTTTTTTAAAATATAATTTTACCATGGTTTGTATCACAATGAAAAATAATTCTTAAAAATTCTGATGTGAAACAACCCTTTGGGACCAGAACAGACATGCAGCTAACCTATCACTGATTTTATTTTGCATTTTGTTTTTGTTTTATATACCAGAAGATGGAAACAAGCTTTTATTGAAAGTCTGTGACATGCTAAAAGGTTCCAAAATATATTAATAATTTCTCTTTCATCACGATTTTATGAAGATAACAAAAATTAACTCTAATGGTTAACTTGCCAGTGGAACTCTTTTGGGGAAAAAAATCCTGGTTTAGATTGGAATCCCAGTATTTAGTAAGCATTTCTTGAAAGAATGAATGCTAGTTTAATGGCTTTTGGAGATTTTCCTCTCTCAAGAATAGCTTTCTGCCCTCCCACACACTATTAAGAGATATGCCATTCAAGAAATTTGCTAAAATCAGAACAGTGTAAACTTATTAACATTTTATTGCATTAGTAAGTTTTAGCTCTGGAAGGAACCACAGAGTTCCCTAGTGTTGGAAACAGGATCATAACTGAAGTCACCTCACTCTAACCCAAATTCTTTCTACTATACGTTATTGCCTCACGGAGTTTATAATATAAAAATCTTATCATTTTTTGGACATATGCATTGTTTCTAGCACTGTCCTGTTACAGATAATACTGCAAACGGACAGCATGATGACAACTGCCACTCTACCACTCATCCCCCTCTCTCAGATTAATGCTTAGGAAGCATACCCACCTCAAGAAGAACAGGGATTTTTTCCCCTTTCATTTTGGCTCCTTCACATTGTCTCCTCCTGTTCCACCCTCGTTCTTTTATTCATTCATTTGTTCATTCATTTGTTCATTCAAATGAACAATTTGAATCGTTCTGTATGTCTGTATGTCTCTTTTTTTTCTCCTCTCTGTCTCCTGTGTGTTAGCGTTAGTTTTCCAAGGTGCCTTGGTATTCTTACTTATCTTTTACATTATAGTACTTGTTTGAAGATTCTAACTTTAAAATATTTTGCTATGTGCTTTATGAATAAATTGTCAGACTATTAAAGGTTTCTAAAAACACTTCAGTTGACCCTTTATGAAGAAAATATTTTGTGCTGACTTTAAAAGAAAATCATATCATTAGAATTATCATGAAGAAATAACAGCTGTTATAGCTCATTAGGATTATTACATATTAATCTGAGAGTCATGAATATACAATGACTTTTCAACAAAAGATGTACATTCTAAATTATCTTGTGAATAAGCTAAAAGCCCTGAAATCATTACTTATCTAAGGGGTTTTCGATTAAGACTAAAAGCACATTTAGCTGAGTTATTTACAATATAATACACTCCTAAAATACATACCTAACTCAGCTTCTGTGTATTCAATAATTCAAAAAGTGCTCATTAACCATCTTCTACTTGTGTTAAATAATGCGAGATTACTGATAAAACCAAAATAAACAAGACAAAGTCTTATTTAAGTAACTTGGAGGTCACTGTGAAAGTGTCCATATATTCAAACAATCAGATCAACACCCAGAAAACAAAATGTCAGGAAGCAACTTGACCTCTAGGGAAGAAGAGGCTGTCCTGATACAGGAGACTGCACTGGTTGATTGGAGGTATGAGTCAGTGAGCTGGCCTTTGAAAGACAGGTGGACTTTGAACAGGTAGAGTTCCTGTGGGTGTGTATAGTAGCTTAGAGAAACCGAGTAGAGAAAGGCAGTCAGACAGGAGCAGTGGGAACAGCACAGCAGTCCCCTTTAAGGTCTTTGGTGACTTGACAATAAATATCTCTCTACTCTGTGTTAGCAAAATCTGCCTAACTGCATTGCTTGCAGTTAAAGTTAGCTGCAAATAAAGTAAACCTCAAGACTGCATTGTTTTAACTTAATTGATGCTCATTTCTCACTTACAAAAGTATGCAAAGAGAGTCTTTCCAGTCAGGGATCAGCTTTCCCCATTGATGGGATTTAAAGACCTGGGCTCCTTCCCTCCTCTGAGGCCGTGGCATTGTCTGCGTCCAGCAGTTCATGACGGAGAAAAGGCAGAAAGATGCTCAACATCACTCATTATTAGAGAAATGCAAATCAAAACCACAATGAGGTACCATTACATGCCAGTCAGGATGGCTGCTATCCAAAAGTCTACAAGCAATAAATGCTGGAGAGGGTGTGGAGAAAAGGGAACCCTCTTACACTGTTGGTGGGAATGCAAACTAGTACAGCCGCTATGGAGAACAGTGTGGAGATTTCTTAAAAAACTGAAAATAGAACTGCCATATGACCCAGCAATCCCACTTCTGGGCATACACACTGAGGAAACCAGATCTGAAAGAGACACGTGCACCCCAATGTTCATCGCAGCACTGTTTATAATAGCCAGGACATGGAAGCAACCTAGATGCCCATCAGCAGATGAATGGATAAGGAAGCTGTGGTACATATACACCATGGAATATTACTCAGCCGTTAAAAAGAATTCATTTGAACCAGTTCTAATGAGATGGACGAAACTGGAGCCCATTATACAGAGTGAAGTAAGCCAGAAAGATAAAGAACATTACAGCATACTAACACATATATATGGAATTTAGAAAGATGGTAATGATAACCCTATATGCAAAACAGAAAAAGAGACACAGAAGTACAGAACAGACTTTTGAACTCTGTGGGAGAAGGTGAGGGTGGGATGTTTCGAAAGAACAGCATGTATATTATCTATGGTGAAACAGATCACCAGCCCAGGTGGGATGCATGAGACAAGTGCTCGGGCCTGGTGCACTGGGAAGACCCAGAGGAATCGGGTGGAGAGGGAGGTGGGAGGGGGGATCGGGATGGGGAATATGTGTAACTCTATGGCTGATTCATATCAATGTATGACAAAACCCACTGAAATGTTGTGAAGTAATTAGCCTCCAACTAATAAAAAAAAAGAAAAGGCACAAAGAAAGAGGACTCAATGCCTCACTATTCTGGCTCAAAAGTGACCCCTCTTCCTTTCCTTTGTATTCACTGGTGAAAACTAGTCAATGGCCTAGAAGCAGTAGGGGCTGGGAGATACAATTCCTGGGTAAGAAGGTGCTTCTCAGCCATACCCACCCACTTGGGAACCAACTGGCAAAGTGCAGAAACACATATGAAAACATATCTTAGATTCCAATGGTGGGTACACTTAGTATGTTTACATTGGGGATCTTCACCTGTATTGATAACTATGACTTCAACAGCTACAATGATGTGGAAGACTTAATCACTACTCATGGGGCATTGTTAAAACACTCTGTCATTAAGCTCTAGGATTCCAGATGCCATAACTAGGAAAAAAAAAAGTAGCATAGGTCAAAAACACATTCTTGGAGTGAATTTAATTAATTGGCATCAAAGACTAGAGGTTATTTGAATGATAAGAAAGATATATCATTACATATGTTTCTAAACTAAAGTAAGAAACAAACAATTTGTGATAAGAAGATTCTTATCAATTAGAAATGCAGGGGCCAAGGTGAACTCTGAGGCAGGAAAATTTTGCCAATAACAAATTTGTATTTTAGAATTTAATCGTATCTCTCTTTCTTTCTTTTTTTTTTTTAAATTAATTAATTTATTTATTTTTTCAGTGGGTTTTGTCATCCATTGACATGAATCAGCAATAGATTTACACGTATTCCCCATCCCGATCCCCCCTCCTACCTCCCTCTCCACCCGATTCCTCTGGGTCTTCCCAGTGCACCAGGCCTGAGCACTTGTCTCATGCATCCCACCTGGGCTGGTGACCTGTTTCACCACAGATAATATACATGCTGTTCTTTCGCAACATCCCACCCTCACCTTCTCCCACAGAGTTCAAAAGTCTGTTCTGTACTTCTGTGTCTCTTTTTCTGTTTTGCATAAAGGGTTGTCGTTACCATCTTTCTAAATTCCATATATACGTGTTAGTATGCTGTAATGTTCTTTATCTTTCTGGCTTACTTCACTCTGTATAAGGGGCTCCAGTTTCATCCATCTCATTAGAACTGGTTCAAATGAATTCTTTTTAACGGCTGAGTAATATTCCATGGTGTATATGTACCACAGCTTCCTTATCCATTCATCTGCTGATGGGCATCTAGGTTGCTTCCATGTCCTGGCTATTATAAACAGTGCTGCGATGAACATTGGGGTGCACGTGTCTCTTTCAGATCTGGTTTCCTCAGTGTGTATGCCCAGAAGTGGGATTGCTGGGTCATATGGCAGTTCTATTTCCAGTTTTTTAAGAAATCTCCACACTGTTCTCCATAGCGGCTGTACTAGTTTGCATTCCCACCAACAGTGTAAGAGGGTATCTCTCTTTCTTTCTCACATATACATACATACACATAAATAGTGTCTCTGGCTCTTACTCCATCTCTTTGGAAAATCACCTTCTCTTAATATTTTCATTATCCTTATAGTATTTTGCCCTTTGTACACTTTATGTTGTACTCTAAATACTGTCCCTGGATAATCCCATTCAAGTACCATCTGTGTACAGATCCCAAATATTTAATATCTTCCAGGCTGCCCATTTTTCCAATGGTCTACTGGACCCTCTAATAGATACCCCACAGACATCCCATACTCAACATTACCAAACCTTAACTGTCACTTCTTGGGTACACAATCCAGTGGTCTATCCCAAATCTACCCCTCACTCCTGCTTCCTTGCTATCCTTGATACTCCGATACTGTTCACCCTTCTCCAAGTTCTCATGTGACTCAGGGGGAAGCAGAGATCCTTCTAAGTCCCAAGGTTGAATCCTGAATGGCCTAAAATTGTTCAACTTCAGTGATCTTGGCCCCCTTTGTAGCTATTGGTCTATTCATGGGAAATTTTGGACAATTGGATGTGGGTAGAAATTTACTTTTGGAGCCTTTGGGAAAGTTGGCCTTGCTCTTATTCAAGGGATACAACTAGAGCAATCTTTCTGTCTGTAGATACTAGTGCATTCATATGATGCCATCTTGAGAAGCTAGCCTGAGAGGTCAGATCACTTGCTGACAATGGCAGAGAGGAAACATAAAAGAAAAAGTGTCCCTGATAGTATCATTTTAGATGCTGAATAACCGACCCTGGGCCTATCCTACTTCTAAATTCTTGTTAGAAAATATAACACATGTCCTTGGTAAGTCATTCGTTACCTGCAGTCAAAGAAAACAAAAAACAAATAAAATTTAATGAATGTACTCTTCTTAAAGAGTCTCATCTTGAAATCTCTCAAAATTCAAATTTTCCAAATAGGAATTCAGCCCCACTCCTTCAATGCTCACATGCAATGAATCATCTAATTCTTTTGCCCTACCTCCTACATATATCTCATACCTATTACCTGTTCTTGAAACTCCCTCTCTTTCCTGTGTTTCAGTTCTTTGTTTTCTGCCATCAAGACAGTGAAGACGTAACTATCATCAAAGTTAACAACTGCTTTGTTATGTTACTTCCACTCTATACTTTGCACAGAACCAACGCACGATCAATGCAAAGAAATAGAGGAAAACAATAGAATGGGAAAGACTAGAGATCTCTTCAAGAAAATTAGAGATACCAAGGGAACATGTCATGCAAAGATGGGCTCAGTAAAGGACAGAAATGGTAGTGATCTAACAGAAGCAGAAGATATTAAGAAGAGGTGACAAAATATACAGAAGAACTGTACAAGAAAAGATCTTCACGACCCAAATAATCACAAAGGTGTGACTACTCACCTAGAGCGAGACATCCTAGAATGTGAAGTCAAGTGGGCCTTAGGAAGGATCACTATGAACAAAGCTAGTGGAGGTGATGGAATTCCAGTTGAACTATTTCAAATCCTGAAAGACGATGCTGTGAAAGTGCTGCACTCAATATGCCAGCAAATTTGGAAAACAGCAGTGGCCACAGGACTAGAAAAGGTCAATTGTCATTCCAATCCCAAAGAAAGGCAATGCCAAAGAATGCTCAAACTAGCACACAATTGCACTCATCCCACATGCTAGTAAAGTAATGCTCAAAATTCTCCAAGCCAGGCTTCAGCAATATGTGAACCGTGAACTTCCAGATGTTTAAACAGGTTTTAGAAAAGGCAGAGGAACCAGAGATCAAATTGCCAACATCTGCTGGATCATCAAAAAAGCAAGAGAGTTTCAGAAAAACATCGATTTCTGCTTTATTGACTATGCCAAAGCCTTTGATTGTGTGGATCACAGTAAACTGTGGAAAATTCTGAAAGAGATGGGCATACCAGACTACCTGATCTGCCTCTTGAGAAACCTATATGCAGGTCAGGAAACAACAGTTAGAACTGGACATGGAGCAACAGAGTCGTTCCAAATAGGAAAAGGAGTACCTCAAGGCTGTATACTGTCACCCTGCTTATTTAACTTATATGCAGATTCCATCATGAGAAACGCTGGACTGGAGGAAGCACAAGCTGAAATCAAGATTGCCCGGAGAAATATCAATAACCTCAGGTATGCAGATGACACCACCCTTATGGCAGAAAGTGAAGAAGAACTAAAGAGCCTCATGATGAAATGGAAGAGCAGAGTGAAAAAGTTGGCTTAAAGCTCAACATTCAGAGGACTAAGATCATGGCATCCGGTCCCATCACTTCATGGCAAATAGATGGGGAAACAGTGGCTGACTTTATTTTTCTGGGCTTCAAAATCACTGGAGATGATGATTTCAGCAATGAAATTAAAAGACGCTTACTCCTTGGAAGGAAAGTTATGACCAACCTAGACATCATATTAAAAAGCAGAGACATTACTTTGTCAACAAAGGTCCATCTAGTCAAGGCTATGGTTTTTCCAGTGGTCATGTATTGATGTGAGAGTTGGACTATAAAGAAAGCTGAGCGCAGAAGAATTGATGCTTTTGCACTATGGTGTTGGAGAAGACTCTTGAGAGTCCCTTGGACTGCAAGGAGACCCAACCAGTCCATCCTAAAGCAGATCAGTCCTGGGTGTTCATTGGAAGGACTGATGTTGAAGCTGAAACTCCAGTGCTTTGGCCACCTGATGCAAAGAGCTGACTCATTTGAAAATACCCTGATGCTGGGAAAGGTTGAGGGCAGGAGGAGAAGGGGATGACAGAGGATGAGATGGTTGGATGGCATCACTGACTCAATGGACATGGGATTGGGTGGACTCTGGGAGTTTGTGATGGACAGAGAGGCCTGGCGTGCTGTGGTTCATGGGGTCGCAGAGTCAGACACGACTGAGCGACTGAACTGAACTGAACTGAATGCGAAAGCATATATGACTAAACTCCACCTAAAACAATAAAGACAGATCCTGTAACTATAGGTTACATTCATTTATACAATTATGTAAGTAGCTTGTGTAAGTATACAGTTGTTGTTCTGTACATAATTCTATTTCTTACAAAATGTTTACTGAATGATTTTGTTGAATGAGAAAAATAAATACATGAAAAGGCAGGTCAACACTATTGAGTTTATTTAACTCAGAGAGAAATTAGATCAACAAAAAATCTGATTATGTACCCCAAATGGAAAACATCAACAAAACTATTTCATTATACTGGTACTCAGATTTTTTGCTTTAATCTGATTTCAGCAATGTCACAACCAATGAGTGAATAGTAAATAGCCTATGACCTTTTCGCTGCCCTCATAACATATTGTTTTAATAGTATGTGATATTTTTCATATCTCTGCTACTTCACCCCTTCCTTCAAGTTTGATGCTGACAACTGTTAACAACTTCATTATTCTGAAAGGGCTGTATCATTAACTAGCTCAATAATACCATAGCGACAATATCTAATTAGATACATTCTGTCTTCAAATTACATTTTTAATCGGGGATTCATAAAAGTTGATGCATAGAAGAAACATGACATGCTCATGACATCCAGAAGCCATAATTTTCCTTAAAAAGTTTAAAATGTATTTTTACTTTTAAAAAAGACTACATGTTTCAGTATCTTTCTTTCATTCTTAAGTTGACAGAACAAACCACGATTTTTAAAAAAAGCTCAGCATGTGCTTTGTTATCATAAGTGAAATACTGAAAACCAAAAGTTTTGAACAATGATTAGAAATTACAAGACTTAGAGAAAAGACTTTGAGAATTAGTCATAGGAGAGAAAGAGAAGCATTTATGTTTGTATTTAGGGTATGTTTCTAGATTTAGTGAAGAAAGGAAAGGTGTTCTTCAAAAAATGGCAGTATGTAAACAGAGCATAATTATCTAATGGAACATTAACAATAAGTGCCCATTAAAAGTTCCAAAGTTTCTTTTGCTGACATCAGAACAAAGTCGTGACTACAGACAATGCTTTCATATTTAAAATATCTCTTAACTGTTAAGTTTGCACTTAAGAAAATTTCCCTGGTAAACACATCGCACTGTATCACATGAGATAAAGTCTATAATAGTCATCATGAACCTTGGATGCTGTTTATATTCCAGGAAGTCCTGATTGATATATTGGAGTGAAACTCAATGCTAAATTCAACAGATGACTAGGAAATATATAGTAAGACCTTCAAGTTAAGGCACAGAGTAAGCTACTACTTTACATCTTACGTAGATTTCAGAAAATGGCTTCAATTTGCATATTCATGTTGAACTGTCCATTTACAATTCATTGGAGTTTTTCAGTCCTCCAGATGGAACAACAGATGCTAACATAATGACTAAAAGCTTCGGTCAAGCATTTTAAGAAATGAAAACATTAAATCCTCTTATGATGTAGGAGCCATCTATTTTGACATGCGTAAAACTGACTCCATTTCCATGCAGTTTTCTCAAGACAGTTTGAAAAACTCTTCTAAATATGTATTACACAATATCTGCATCACTTGCAAGTGAAGAGATGACTTTTGATCTCATCATCAAGACAGAGCCTTCAGCACTACAGGAAAGACAAGTGGAAACCCCAGAGCATACGTAGTGGGTCTTGTCATAGTACAAAAATAATAAAAGCTCCTCCAAGCAGTCAAAACCTTTGGAAAATAACATCCATCATTTAAAAATCTTATTATGTAATTATGAAAATGTCATATCAAAACCTAATGTTTTGATTTTCTTAACTGCTTCCTGTTTTTTCAACTATAAAATACCTTTGAAAAATAGGAGTAAAAAAATTAACATAATGCAAAAATCACTAGACTCCCAGTGACCTTCTGCCAGCTTGTCTATGCTTAATCCTATCTCAGGTGGGGATCTATCATACTTTAGAAACCAGCAAAGAGGACAATACCAGTAATCTCTCCCAGTATTGATTAATGAATTTTTCAGGAACCAGTGTCAAATATTAACCTCACAGAGCTATAAATTTAATGTCCTCCCTTGAGATGAAGATGAAATCTAGAGAAAGTAAGCATACTGCCATGTACACAGTAGACAATTTTTTTTAAATACTCAGAGTTTTTGAGAAAAAAGAAGGGAACACTACACCTGTGTTATGGATGATCTGAAGACTTTGCCTGTTCATTTTTTAAATATTACTTTCAGGTCCTTTGCTTACCAAAGGAGACCCAATTTCACTCAAATGTTTTGAGAACTGTGTTTAAATAAATGCAAATGAAAAGAGTAAAATAAATAAATAAATAAATAAAATATTCTAAATCCTGATGGAATCTTTACTTATATTTTTAATGCACTAAATGCTAGTTGCTGTATTATTCTGAATTGTCCCAGTTCTTAGCATCATATTGTATCACATCATACGTTTTTTTAAAATCCAAATAATTATAATAATATTCTCAGTCCATTTAACCTTTCCTATTTTCTTCATCTCTAATCATTAGTGTCCTTCTCCACCCCCCCCCCATAGTTCTCTACAAGTTCTTACTGTGTTTCATAATTTAATGTCTAGGAAATAAAAAAAATAAACACGGGACTCAATTAAGAATAATACACAAAGTGAGTATGATAGGAAATTGGCTTGTGGTTTTAATATTTTCCTTAGTCCTAAATACATTAAGCTGACAGAGTTCAGTTTATTAACAAAAAACCCCATAGTGAAGCAGCAGCATGATCATACTGCTTTTACAATGATTCAACTGCAGACTTTATGTATTATTGTTCATTTTGAAAAATAAGATAATAGGAATTTATTCAAACTAATATTGGAATGATATAATATCATTAAGTCCAGTAGTAACCTACTGCTTAAACAAATCAACTTGGTTTTATTTATACCAAGTAATAAATTTCTTGCAACTAAGTAGCAACAATAAAATTAAGAATACAGGAGCCATATATAAAATAAAAGAAGTCTGATAATTCTCCAACTCACAGAATAAAAAATATATATGTATATACATATGTGTTTATGAAAATATAGGTGTTATCACACTAAAATATGTAATTAATTTACTGAACTATTTATCTTATCCAATATCACATAAGTTTTAAGCAAGTGTTACTGTTGACATTATATTTCAAGTTTAGTCTTCATGTTTTAAAGAGTTTGCACGAAGTGAGGTACTACATTCAATCTAGCCCCGAGGTTACAGTCATCTTTATTCATGGAGCTCAAAGACTTAATTACCATAAAATATGCTGGAATCTTTCATCAAGAGTCTAGATTCTACTATGTTACATTTTCTGCCTAAAAGTTTTACTGTTAGGTAGGCAGTTATCTATCCTCACCAGGGAAGCCTAATCCTAGAGTTCATTTTCAGTCTCAGATTTAATGAGATGGAGATGATGGAAGATGTTGGGAAACAGAGGTATCCTTAAGCTCATCCTACTAACCCTTCCATTCCAGAGCTTCTGTGCTGAAAGTGGTGCAATGTTGAGTCCTCAATTAATTTCACTGACATCGAAACTAAAAGCAGTTAATATAAAGTGCCAACATAATGGCTAGAGTTTCATAAGTTTTATGGAAAAATCAATGCTTGTCAAACAACAGAGCCAACATGAAGTAGGGAAAGCTTGTTCTTTTTTACAAAAATCTGTGATACGCTAAGCTTAGAATATACTCCAAAATGTTAAGGGTAGTCATGTATATTAAACTGGACTTTATTTGTAGTAAACGACACAGGATATAAAATTTATTATTTTAATCATCTTTAAGTATGCAATTTTTGGTGACATTTCGTGCATTTAGTACCATCACTGCTATCCATTTCCATAATGTTTTCATTATCCCAAACTGAACCTCCTAAACAATACCTCCCCTTTCCGCCCTCTCCCAGACATGGGAATCACTATTATACTTTCTGTCTCTATGAATTTACTTATTTTTGATGCCTCATATAAGTAGAAACATACTCAAATAGGTTTTTGAAACGTGACCACAAAGAAAGAACTGGTTTTGTAAAAAAAAAAAAAAAAAAAGTGTGCTGGTAAAAAGTCAAGTTTTATATATATATTTGCATATAAATGTATAAACATGTATATATAATCAGATCAAAAACAGAAATGCATACATTCATTATTTACACCACGTTTAAACATTAGACTTCACTTGTTAATAGACTACATTAGAGATAAGATTTTTTGAGATGTCTTCACACATATAAACCATTAGTTAGTGAACAATGAATATTAATCAATGATTTGTATAATCAGTGCCCTTTGAAAGACGGGTAATATTATAAATATTAACATTCCATTAATTAATAACAAACCAAGGTAAAGATTCACAGATCAGACCAAATCATGACAGTGCACACTTCACACTTCCATTTGTACATTTTTCTATAGCCTATTTTCATGTGCATGAGATAGTGTACTCCTCACCAGAGCATGGTGAGTGGGTATAAAGAGTCTCAATATTAAGACAATACCTAGTCAAGTCAGGTGACGTGGACAAAGTCTTTTAGCCCAGGCATGACAGAACCACCCATCAAACTACACCCAAGGCTCTGGGTCCTGTGTCTTTCTCTTACACTTTTCAAGACTGAGATCACACGTCATTTTCTAGAGAAGCATTGTCCAAATAAAAATATAATGTAAATCACATACAAAATATAAAAATTTTCTAGTAGCTACATTTTAAAAAGTGAAAAGAAGCAGGCAAAATTAATGGAGTGATATATTTTATATTACCAAATATCATCAATTCAATACAAAAAATTACGAGATATTTTGCATTATTTTGTGATATCAAATCTTTGAAATCTAACTGATGTTTTACACTGCAGCACATTTCAATCCAGTCGAGTCGCATTTCAAGTGACACATGTTGCTAACGTCTACTGTATTGGACAGCATGGTTAACAGACGCTTGCCCATTTCTCTAATTAACTAATCATTCTATCAAACAGTATTTATTAGACAGCTCTTCCATTTTCACATTTGACTTTGTTGGAATGATTGTAAGAGAAGTGGAAGCAGTAGGGTGCAAATAAAAGGAACTTCATTAGAAATGATGATGATGATTTATTCTGAAAATTATAAATTCCTGCTCACAATGTACTTTGAGGTTCCTCCTTGGTAAAATGTAGATAATAACACCTATAAATCATTTTGCACAGTGCCTGCCATAAAACTAGCAGGCACCGGAAAAAGTAGCTGTTCTCTAACAAGGAGGGAGGGATGAGTCTGGTTAGTGGTCTGCAAGCCTAGGGGCAATACAGCTCTAACCTGGGTCAGGAAAGGAGGATGACTTGTGATAGGGATAATGAACCATTTCTAAGAGAGAAGCGGTTCATGGGATTGCAGTGGTAGGACTATCAACGAAAACATTCAAAGCACTGAGAAACCCAATGCTATGAAAAGCAACAAGAAATTCAAGGCTAGGTCTTGCTGATAAACTGTCAGACAACACCAAAATCAAGGCCAGAAAATTTAATGGAATCAAAAAGGCACAGAGGTCTGAAGTTAGGAGGAGAGTTGAGCAAGGGCTCTTCTTAAGATGTATGTGTTTCCAGAGCACCAAAAATAGCAGCATGCACTTAGATTTTTAAAACATCACTCGTTATAGCTTGACATATATGTGCTACCAATGTGTAAGATAGCTAGTGGGAAGCTGCTGTAGAACTCAGCTTGGTGCTCTGTGATGACCTGGTGGGGGCATGGGAAGAGGGAAGGGACATGTGTATACTTATGGCTGATTCATCTTGCTGTACAACAGAAACTAACACAATCTTATAAAGCAACTATCCTTCAATTAAAAATACATTTTAAAAAGGGATATCACTCATCATTTTGAGCATAAGCGTTTCATAGCCTGTATCTATGGATTCTAGTACCTAACATTCTTAGGGGTGTAATACAGTTTTGGCTGTGTTGACCCAGGTCCATTTGAGGCCCTGGATGGAGGTCAGTCAGTTCCCCTTCTCAAGCATTTGATTAATGTATTAATACTTCAAGCACTTCCCTTATTTGGCTCTCACCCTGGAAGGCACACAGTCAGGACTAGGGACAGCACTGATGTCCCTGAGTTCGTGATATTAATCAAATTAGCCAATCGGCTGGGAGCCCTCAAAATCTAGCTAGCCCCACTCCATTTGTCAGACTTCAGCTACTCCCCGCAGCTGGAGCTTGCTATTATCCCATCCCCGGGTACCAACCCTGTTTGCTCCTGCCAAGCAGCCTTCTCTCAGTTGGAGATGTAAGTAATAAAGAGTTCTTGCCTTTTATCTCAACTCAATGTGTTGTGATGTGTTGTGTCTTGTCATGAACAGAATGTTTAAATCTCATAGAATGGGGGTCCTAGCCTACTTTGTATTTTGTTCTCAGACACTTTTTGCGGCCAATCATGTTCATTTTCTTCTTGCAACCCTCAGTGGGGTTTCACCCACCGGAATATTATGTACTATGTATTGAGGTTCTATCCCTCTAGATACTCTGTTTTATATTGGTTTTGGATAGCACCAGCCTGGCACCATTTTATGTAAATTTTTGATTAATGACTTTCAGGCCAGGCAGGCGGTATAAACTCAAATGCCCAAACACACAAGGCTATGGGTTAATAGGATACATATTTTTTGCTTGTTTTAAATAAATGAAGAGCTAATTACCAAGACGGCAAACTGGCTGTCTTTTTCCTGTGCCAGTGGTCATATTTGTTTTCCTTTTCAGTTTCATGGCAACCCATTTAGAAACCTTGGTTTAGATGGGAACTTCTGTTCTAACTCCTTGCCCTTTGAGGGTCCAAGTCCAAGTCCTAATGTAACTAACAAAACAAAAGCACTTGGTTGCTGATAATTACAATCTCAACACTCATCTGCTTCCACCACCACCACCCCCAACCCCAAGGTGGCCTCAAAGCCAGGTTCATTGAATTGCTCTAGGTTTTAATTACTTCTTTACTTTTGGCCCCTGAGATTAAAACAACAACAATAATGACAACAAACTTGCTTGCAAGCTCAGCTAATCATTTAAAAGGCCCATCTATTCTATTTTATACAGCATTTCTAGGTGTTTCAAAACAGGGAAGGAGGGTACCTAGTCAACCACATTTTCAAAATGGTTATCTGTTACTTTTTAAATTCAAAGCATCATATGAGGTGGACAATGAAAAGTGAATTATTTTTAAGTTCAATTTATAAAATCCAGAAGAAAATCAGGTACTTTTGAACAAGTACTTGAAAGATGTTTTAAAGGGCTGCGTGGATTAGATGAGTCATTACAAATAAGAACTTAGAACAGATCCTGGCACAGAACCAACAGTAAATATTAACTAGTGTCATTACTAAAACTTATTATCATTGCTTATATTGATGGAAATCAGAATAATGCTTGTTTTCACTATGGCTAGAAATGGCACATCCCAACTTTGCTATTGATATAATCTAAAATGTACACTTTTTTGCTTAAGAGTAAAACCATCATGCTTTTAGTTCAAAGTTATCACATCTTGACATTAAATGACATTAATCAAACATGGCTTGATTAATATCTTTTAGATAACTCAATATATTGAAAGATTAAACAATAATTTAAGGTATTTGGTGTCAGGAGAGTTATCAATAGAAATTACTCATAAGAGACCTCTTTTACTTTAGGTACTGAACCAAATTAAGATTAGACAGCCAAAATGATTAAAGTCAGTTTAACTATATTGATCAGCTTTAATCTCTTTGATATCAAAAGTTTCAATTAATACACACGATCTTTCAGTTGTAAAATATGACATTTACTTAAGCTAAGGCTGTAATATGTTCCATTTTATCAAAAATAATATACATGATAGTTGTTATTGGCATTAATTCTAGCACACTACCAAACACACAAAGTCTGGAAACATGTGTGCCTAGCATCAATTTCATCAATTCTTGTTAAGTTACAGTTAGCAAAGCATACTGGAGTCTATGATATATTTCAACAAAAATAGTTTTTTAAAGGGGATATGAAAGGCACCATTTTTTAAAGAAATAGAAAAAACAATGAAAGTAATCACGACACCCCCAGGCTAGACCACAAATACACCATGTAATTACATCAGTGGCAGAAGAATTAAAGGTCTCATAGTAAAATGTGTTTCAGTTGAACCTAAGAGATAAATCTTTCATAGTGATCAGTAGAGCTCATATGAAAAGTACAATGCCCTACCATTAATTATCCAGTGTAGTAAATCATAAACTGAAGTTCAGGAAATTAAATTTTATTTCTAAATTTGTCACCATGATGCTTTGTGACCTTGATAAAGCCACTTAACCTTTCTTTGCCTCAGCTTCCTCATCCATAAAAACAGGAGGAAGACGTACCTTTTGAGAACATAAATTCAGCCTATGGTTGACTGGAAAGTAGTTTAAATATATTGCTACATTAACTCTGTTAAAAATGTCATACTAAGTATAGAAATGCTACTAAAATCATCACATCCTTGTAGCAATCACCTCACTCATTTTGGTATTTTTTTCAAGTCAATTTTCTTTTCCTCACTTCCTCACTATTCTTGCTGATTCTTACATTGTATTGAGAAAAATTTTTTCCTAACATAACATTCTCACAATCCACTTTCTTATCATAACTTTATGATCTAGCCCCAGAAATTAAATGGCTTTCAACTTGTCTGATTCATTCAAAATTTTATGATGGAAATATTATTATTTTGTTTTGAATTTTTCTTTTGAAAACTAAAGAAAAATGTTTCAACCAGAAGGAAGAATATGTATTAACAGATAAAAGGGAATATTACATAATTTAATCTTTACTTCTGGAAAAATTTATATAGGGTGTATTTTGTTCTTTAGTTTTTGGTTTAGTTGCTCAGTCATGTCCGACTCTTTGCAATCCCATGGATTGTAGACTACCAGGATCCTCTGTCTATGGGATTTTCCAGGCAAGAGTACTGCAGTGGGTTGTCATTTCCTTCTCCAGAGGATCTTCCCGACCCAGGAATCGAACCCAGGTCTCCCACATTGTAGGCAGACACTTTACCATCTGAGCCACCAGGGAAGTCCCATATTTATTTTTAATTTTTGGCCATACCTTGCAGCATGTGAGATTTCAGTTCCCTGACCAGGGATCGAACCCACAACCCCTGCATTATCAGGCTGAGTCTTAACCACTGGACCACCAGAGAAGTCCCAAAAATGTCCCATTGAGCCCCATATTTTGGGGGTTGGGCGTGGGCAAGAATACCACTCCCTTCTCCAGGGATCAAACCCAGGTCTACCTGCACTGTAGGTAGAACGCTTTACCGCCTGAGCTACCATTCTTAGACCTAAACAAATAAAAAAACGTGTACCATAAACTAATAAAGCCTGTATTTTTGTCTACATGGGTCACAGTGAATGAAGAGTCAAGTTCATCTAAATCATTTTGGAATTACTTAGTCTTTTACAGATCACCTCTAGATATGTTTTCCCTATATCCATACTCCCACAAATAATCTGTCAGATGGCTAGGGTTAAGGATATAGTTTGAGTGTGAATTAGAGTTTAGTATAAGGAACCCTAGGATATGAAAATGTATAACAATACAAACTTGAATTTTCACATTGTTATTTAGCAATAAATAAAGTACAGAAAATTGTTAAATAATCCATAACATAATTTTGTGAATATCAAACCACATTTTATAATCTCCAAGACATCATCATGTTTAGACACGTGCACCCCAATGTTCATCGCAGCACTGTTTATAATAGCCAGGACATGGAAGCAACCTAGATGCCCATCAATAGATGAATGGATAAGGAAGCTGTGGTACATATACACCATGGAATATTACTCAGCCATTAAAAAGAATTCATTTGAATCAGCTCTAATGAGATGGATGAAACTGGAGCCCATTATACAGAGTGAAGTAAGCCAGAAAGACAAAGACCAATACAGTATGCTAACGCATATATATGGAATTTAGAAAGATGGTAATGATAACACTATATGCAAAACAGAAAAAGAGACACAGATGTACAGAACAGACTTTTGGACTCTGTGGGAGAAGGCGAGGGTGGGATGTTCTAAGAGAACAGCATTGAAATAAGTATGTTATCTAGGGTGAAACAGATCACCAGCCCAGGTTGGATGCATGAGACAAGTGCTCGGGGCTGGTGCACTGGGAAGACCCAGAGGAATCGGGTAGAGAGGGAGATGGGAGGGGGGATCAGGATGGGGAACACATGTAAATCCATGGCTGATTCATGTCAATGTATGGCAAAAACCACTACAATATGTAAAGTAATTAGCCTCCAACTAATAAAAATAAATGGAAAAAAAAAAGAAGTAATGAGCATCTGTTGTTTATATTCTCTAGAATATTTTTCACCATCTCTTGGTACCTCAAATTTCCTTTGGATTACTATTCCCTTCCTCCTCTCAGTCCATTTGGTTGGGGTAAGGCCTATGACCCAAAGCAGCTTAAACAATATCTAATAAATTTGAAAATACACATACTGTGAATAAACAAATCCACTCCTAGGTAAAAATCCTCCAGAAATTCCTACTTGTATGTACAAGGAAAAATGTGTGTTTTATGTGTATGTGTGGGTTTGTATGTGTGCTTGCAAGATGGTTAATGGCAATATTACACACATTAGCAAAAAATCAAAACAATCAAAATGGTCTGAAAACAAACTGTGAGATATCCACATAATAGAATACTATAGGATAAAAGTAATAAATAAACTGCTGATAAGTGGAATAACATAAATGAATTTTTAAAGCAAATACTGGAGCTGAAAAAGCCAGACAGAATAGAATACACAATGTGTGGTATACACTGTACATAATAGATACAACAGAATACACAATGTGTGGGTTCAAACTTGTCAGTTTTAAAAACAGGCAAAAATACTAGTTATATTGCTTAGTTATTGTGTATACACTATCAGTGAGCATAATGTAAAAAAAAGACAAGAAAGCAAATAACATAAAATTCATGATGGTATTAACATAATCAGTAGCAGAAAAGAAGGAATTTATATTCAGAAGGGTAGGCAGAGAACTTCTGTGATGCCTGTAATGTTCAATTTCTTCACCTAGGCGGGTTCATTTTATAATATGCTAAGTAACTACATATTTATATTTTATGTACTTTGTTTTATATTTGACTATTAAGTGAAAAGAAACAAGTGAAGAAATATGGGCTGGGTCATGAATTTCTTGCTGTTGTTTAGTCACTGTCAGGTCTGACTCTTTTGAAAGCCCCTGGAATATAGACCACCAGACTCCTCTGTCCATGGAATTTCTCAGGCAAGAATACTCAAGGTCTCTTGAGGCCTAGGCTGAGAACTGACATGTTGTGAGTTCTGTTGCAACACATTGGCCAAAATAAGTCACAAGGCCAGTCCAGATTCAAGGGGAAGAGGAATGGACTCTGCCTCTTTGCGTGTGTGCTAAGTCGCTTCAGTCATGTCCAACTCTTTGTGACCCCATGGACTGTAGCCTGCCAGGCTCCTCTGTCCATGGGATTTCCCAGGCAAGAATACTGGAGTGGGTAGCCATTTCCTTCTCCAGGGGATCTTCCCGATCCAGGGATAGAACCTGTATCTCCTGTACTGGCAGGCAGATTCTTTACCAGTGACTAACCAGGGAAGCCCCTGGTTGTCTTAGTAGTATTAAAAGAAAAAAAAAAAGACAAAAACAAAACTGTACCTAAAGAGAGGTGGATAATACATTAACGGGGAAAGAAAAGAGTGTAACAGAATGCTACACAGCTTTATATAGGACTGCTTGCATAGAATACTTTAAACAATGATTTCAATCAAAACAGTGATATCTTCTGGTAAAAATCTCTTCACACATGTCCAGAAAGAGAAGTTGATCTGGTAAAATAAAGAATCTAGAATAGAAAAAAGTACTTGATAAACCGGAAAATGTGTTAAAAACGAACATCAAGCAATCTTAATAGGAAAATTTGGTTCTATATTTGTACCTATAAGTTCAACCGTAGGTAAGCACTTAACAATTAATATATGGAATATGATGTCATTTGACTTAACGTTCACTACAAAGCAATAATATAATGTAGGTAATAAAAAAGGTTGATTTAATAATCCCATAGTGTTAGCAAAAGTGGAGTATGGGATCTAGATTGAGAGAGTTACACCTCCATTATTTGTTATGCTTTTGGGATGACAAGGTATCATTTTGCTCAATTGTAAACACAATTTAAAAGCAACTGATTTAACGTGGAATATGTCCAAGATACTCGATCGATATATTTAAGAATGTACATCTGTTTAGTGACTACTATGGGGCAGACATGCTAGATTTTCACCCCAAGATGGAAATAACATTCCTACTCTTGTTTTCAGCTTCCTTGAGTAAATGGTTTAGAAGTCATCATCCCCATTGCTACAAGAAAAACCTGAAAACCAAAAGCTTTTCTAAGACCTCTAAGAGAACTGACTGACGTTTCAGGGCAAACCACCACTCCAGAATTTGGAAACATGGTTAAATCCAGAGAGTCACAGCTAGGATCTGCTTATTTGGAGAAGACATTGGAGTGAGAAACTCTGTCAGCAACCAACAGAAGCAAACTTAGATATGACACAGATACCGACATTATCCAACAGGGAACTTAAAATATTTATGTTTAATATCTTAAGTGTTCTAATGGAAAAAAGATAATGTGCAAAAACAGATGGATAATTTAAGCACAGAAATTGCAATTCTCAGCAGGAATCTAAAGGGCAAGCTAGGAATTAAAACACCATAACAGAAATAAAGGCTGTCTTTGATGGGCCCATGAGTATACTGGACACAGTCAAGAAAAGAGTGAGTTATCCTGAAGACAGAATAGAAATTTCATAAACCAAAATGCAAAAAGAACAAAGAATGAAAAAAATGAAACAAAACATACAAGAACTGTGGGATAATTTCAAAAGGCAGGAGAAGGAAGACGTACAGGAAGAAGAAAGAAAAACTAGACTAAAAGAAATATCTGAAATAATAATGGCCATGGACTTTCCAAAATTAATGACAGACACCAAATAAAAAACCCTTGAAGCTCAGAAAACACCAAGTAGGATAAATAACAAAATCACAACATCTAGATATATTCAAACTGCAGAAAAACCACAAATAGAAAATCTTGAAAAAACACAGGAAAAATGATATATCTATAGAGGAACAAGGGTAAGAATCAGAGTGAAGCTCTTGTCAAAAAACATACAAGATTCATATCAATGTATGACAAAACCCACTGGAAAAAAAATAATAATAAAAAAAAAAGAAAGAAAAAAAAAAAAAACATACAAGAAAGAAGAGAGTGGAGTGAAACATTTAAACTGGCAAGAACTAAAGGCATTCTTGAACTAACAAAAACAGGGGATTTATCACCACCAGAAAGGCACTGCTGCTGCTGCCAACTCGCTTCAGTCGTGTCCGACTCTGTGCGACCCCATAGACGGCAGCCCACCAGACTCCCCCGTCCCTGGGATTCTCCAGGCAAGAACACTGGAGTGGGTTGCCATTTCCTTCTCCAGTGCGTGAAAGTGAAAAGTGAAAGTGAAGTCGCTCAGTCGTGTCCGACTCTTAGTGACCCCATGGACTGCAGCCCACCAGGCTCCTCCGTCCATGGGATTTTCCAGGCAAGAGTACTGGAGTGGGGTGCCATTGACTTGTCCGGAAATTCACTGCAAGAAATGTCAATATAAGTGATTCAGAAACATGGGTCAACATAAAGAAGATAAGAGTGTTAGAGAAGAAGCAAATGAGGGTAAAATAAAATATTTTATTTATCTTATTATAAACTGATCTAAAAGACAACTACTTGTCTAAAATAGTAATATTTATTGGATGATTCTGTGCTTCCACTGCAGGGGACATGGGTTTGAACCCTTGTTGGGGAACAAGGATCTTACAAACTGTGTCTGAAAATAAATAAATACAATCTAAAAAAATTTTTTTAAGTAAAAATTAAAGAAAACAATTATTTGGATGATTACAACATACAGTTAAGTGAAATGAATAACAGAAATGTCATAAGGGATGAGAGGGAAGAACTGAGATTGGTTTTTAAAAAGTATTGAAACATCCAGGGCAAACACTAAATTTTTTAAAAAAGAAGTAAAATTTATAATAAGAAAGGAGAGGCAAAGTGGAACTATACAACCAGAGAAAGCAGAAGAGAGGAAAACAATAAGTTCAATCAACTGAAAACATTAACAGAAATACTAGTCTAATAATTCAGTAATCAGTTTTTTAAACTTAAAAAAATGTTTATTATTACTTTTTGCTGCACTGCACAGCTTGTAGGATCTTAGTTTCCTGACCAGGGATAGAATCTGAGCCACTGCAGTGGAAGTACAGAGTCCTAAGCACTGGACCACCAGGGAAGGCCCTCAATAATTACTATAACTGGTCTAACTATATCAGTTAAAACATAATGAAAGTCAAAGTGGATAAAAAATTAAGATCCAACCATTTTGAAGAAAAGAAACTCACTTTAAAATTTTTTTTAAAAAGTTAAAAGTGAAGGGATGAAGAAAGATATACCATGCTAATACTAATCAAAAGAAAGTTAGGTATATTGATTTCAGACAAAGCTGACTTCAGAACAAGGAGAATATGAATAAAGAGGGACATTACATAATGACAGATCAATTCTCTAAGAAGACATAATAACCCTAAACACCTAAGCACCTAACAGCACCCAAGCATAATAACCCTAAGCACCTAACAAGAGGAGCATCAAAGTTATGAGGCAAAAACTTACGGAATTGAAAGGATAAATGGAAAAATTGACTACTATTTTTGGAGATTTCAACACTTTATTTTCACTAATTGAAATATCCAGCAAGCAGAAAATCAGTAAGGATACAGCTGATTTGAACAACACAGCAAGTAAACTTGATTTAATTGACATTTGTAGAATTCTCTATCTAATAACAGCAAAATATATATTTCTCTCAGGCTCTCATAGGATATTCACCATGAAAGATCACATTCTGTGTCATTAAAAGTACTTTAGCAGTTCTTAAGGAGAAGGCAATGGCACCCCACTCCAGTACTCTTGCCTGGAAAATCCCATGGATGGAGGAGCCTGGTAGGCTGCAGTCCATGGGGTCGCTAAGAGTCGGACACAACTGAGTGACTTCACTTTCACTTTTCACTTTTGTGCTCTGGAAAAGGAAATGGCAACCCACTCCAGTGTTCTTGCCTGGAGAATCCCAGGGACGGGGGAGTCTGGTGGGCTGCCGTCTATGGGGTCGCACAGAGTCGGACACGACTAAAGTGACTTAGCAGCAGCAGCAGCAATTCTTAAAAAATAGAAATCACACAAAGTGTGTACTCAGATCACTCTGAAAATAAACTAGAAATCAATAAGAGAAAAGCAGCTGGGAAAATCACCAAATGTCTAGAAATTAACACATTTCTAACACATTGGTTAAAGAATACTTTGCAAGAGAAATTTTAAATATACATGTATACCTATGGCCGATTCATGTTGAAAGAAAGTGAAAGTGAACTCACTTAGCTGTGTCTGACTCTCTGTGACCCCATGAACTGTAGCCTAGCAGGCTCCTCCGTCCATGGGATTTTCCAGGCAAGAGTACTGGAGTGGATTGCCATTTCCTTCTCCAGATTCATGCTGAGGCTGATTCATTTAATTCTGTAAAGCAATTAATCTTCAATTAAAAAGTAAATTAAGTAAAAAATGCTTGAACTATATGAAAATATAACTTACCAAATTTGTGGGACGCAGCAAAAGCAATGTTTAGAAGAAATTTATAGAATTAAGTCTATGTCTTAGGGGAAAAAAAAGAACTTTAAAATAAAATCCTTAAATCTCTGCTCTGTGAAAGTTATTGTTAAGAAAAATCAAAAGAAAAGCTACAGGATGGGAGAAAATACTTAGAAAACACACATCTGATAAAAGAGCTACAAGAATTCATAAATTCTTTAAGAATACTAAGAATTCAAAAGTATACAAAGAATTCTTAAACCTGAGCAATGGAAAAACAAACATTCCACTTGAAAAGGGAGCTATATATCTGAACAGACATAAGATCAAAGAAGATACACAAAACACTAATAGCATATAAAAAGATGATCAAAATCATTTATAATTAGGGAATTGGCAATTAAAACACAGTGAGATACCACTACAGAACTATTGGAATGCTAAAATCCAAGCAATAAAATTGGTAGATGGATGTAGGACACTAGAATTTTTTATTTATTGTTGATGGAAATGCAAAATAGTGTACCTACTTTAGAAGACAGTTTGGCAACTTCTCACAAAGCTGAGTATAATCTTACCATATACTCTAGAGATTATATCCTGGGTATTTTTAAAACTAATTTGAAACTCCCATCAACAGAGAAACCTCTACAATAATGTATATAGTAGCTTTATTCATAATGTTCAAAAACTGAAAGTCCCCAAGATGCATCATTCAAAACATGAATGGAAAACTATGGTACAGCCACACAATGGAATATTACTCAGTGACAGAAAGAAATGAGCTATCATGAATGAACCTTAAAGACACTAGGCTAAGTGAAATAAAACATACACAAAAAGACAAATACTGTATAATTCCACTAATTTGAGGTACCTAAAATGGTCTAATTTATGGTCACAGAAAATAGAGGGGTGGTTTCCGGGGACTGATGGGAGGAAGGAATGGAGTTACTGTTTAAAGGATACAGAGTTTCAATTTGGAAAGATGAGAAAGTTCTAGAGATGGTGGCAATCATTGCACACAATGTTAATGCACTTTAATGCCAGTGAAATGTACACCTAAAAATGGCTAACAGGGTAAATTTTGTTAGTTACATTTTACAACTAAAACAGAAAAGATTCTTTGAGCCTAATATCAAGAAATCTTCTTAACCAGCTGCCCTCATGACTCAGAAACTGGGCTTATATTCTGCTTGAATCATTAACTTTTTTTCCCTTGTTTCTATGTGTCTATGTGTTTAGTCACTCAATTGTGTCTGACTCTTTGCAACCCTATGGACTGTAGCCCACCAGGCTCCTCTCTCCATGGGATTCTCCAGGCAAGAATACTGGAGTGGATTGCTGTTTCTTGCTTCTGGGGATCGAGACCCAGGGATCAAACCTGTCTCCTGCATAGAAATGCCTGTTAATAAACCCCTGATTGCTTGCACCATAAAGGCTTAGCTTTGGGAGCTCATGTGAAAAACTGTGTCCTGAAATGACACACATTTCTTTAACTAAAATAACCTATTCTTAGGACTGAGAATCATTCATTGAGATATGAAGCCATCTACCAACTCAGCTTCTAGGTTGTAAAACTTAATGGGGAAGTCTCAAAGGTGGGAATAAAGGGGAGCAGAAAGTGCCACCTCAGAATATGCCCCTTTAGAGTAAAGACTATTTTGAGCTGGGTTTTTTTTTTTTTTTTTTAGAAACTACAGAAACAAGAGAAGCTCTGAAAACAAAGCAAGAGTTACTCTATCGTAAGAGGAATTTACACTTATAAAGAAAATCTTCATTTATGTCAGGGTGACTCCCCTACACCAGGAAGAGCAAAATGACTAAATCTTCAGCAACTCTTACCAATGGAGAAGGCATTTAGATTTAGACTCACCTGGTTTACTGTCCTTTTCCTGGTAAACCTCCCATAACTGGCCTTTCCCCCCTTCAAATTGTAAAACCTTTCTTTTGTCTTTAGCCAAAGATGATATTTAAGGGGGTGGCTTTGGCCATCTTGTCAAGGTAATAAGTTTCCCAGGTATCTTTCAGGTACATGTACATTTTAATAAACATGTTTGTTTTCCTCTTGTTAACCTGCCATTTATTGTAGGGGCCTCAGCCAAGAACTCTGAAGAGTAAACAGAGAATGATTCTTCCTCCCCTACAAACTTTAATGTTTGTAAAATTTTAAAGACATTATTTAGGAGAATGGAAGATCCAAGAATGGAATGCAGAATGTGATAAAGCAATCTAACTCTATTATAAGCTCACTGAAGGGGATGGGAGGAAAAGGTGCTGACCTAAGTAACTTGGGAAATGAGTAGAGTTCATAAGACTAAAGTGAAAAGAAACTGTATCTTGGCAATGCACTGGAAGCTATAAAGTTGTTCCTCACAGGAATACAAGTCAACCATTTTAATCCCATTACACACCTATATTGTAAGTAAACAAGTAAATAGATAGCAGCTGGTGGTAACCAGGTTTCTCACTATTGGACAGGGAGGTTACAGATAAGCCAAAAGAAGAGGCTAGAATGATCTCTATGGTAATGGATTAGCAACATAAGTATGAACTCATATTTAGTTCAATATAGATATGGATGGTTACATATAGAAATATTTCTAGATATGTTTTTATGCCTGGGTTAGTATACACCTATGTCTTTGCTCTATCAATTGAGATGTCTTAAAAGCAATGATACTCCTTTAGCAAACAGTACTCCCACTGCCCAGATCTTCCAGTACCATTCTCCAAAAAAAGAGAAAAAGGGCTCTTTGGAAGAAATTGTTGATTGCAGGACTGGGGCATGAAATACCCATGATGATCCTGGAGCATCTTGTAGGATTCGAAAAGAAAGAAATACTCAAACACACACAAGTGCACAAATGTGTACACACACACACACAACTAAAGAGCTCCAAAGGGCCAAAGTTGGAACGATTTGAGCAACAATGGTGATGGTGAATACAAACCAAAGTATAAAAGAAACATCCATGAGTCCATACTGATATAGAAAATGATGGAATAAGTAGATGTCAGAAAATAGATATATGCCCCATGAAGAATTTCAAATAATTTAAGTATATATTCTGACTTCAAAGAGGTAGGGGCATAACTCCTTACTCCTTAAGTGTAGACTACAGATAGTTACTTCCTTCCAAAGGGTAGAGTAGTGAAAGCATAGAAAAAAGAGTAAATCTACAGTAGCAAAGTCTGATCAACAAGTGACTAACACTACCAAGTGATGAATGTCAACATCAACAACGATGCCATGTTGATAGTATGATATGTTGTGATTTTACATTTGTGGTCTTCCAGGAATATATAACTCAAATCTAAATGTTAAAAAATTCAAACAAATCACAACTGAAGGGCATTCTATAAAATAAGTGCTCATTAAAATGATCAAGATTATAAAAACAAGGAAAGTCAGAAATAGTAACAGCTAAAAAGAACCTAAGGAGACAAAACAACTAAAAGCAATGTGCTATCTTAAATGGGATGCTGGGACAGATAAAGGACATTAGGTAAAAACTGAGGAAATCTGAAAAAAATATAGACTTTGCTTAATAATCATACAGTGACAATAATTCATCAATTGTAACAAGTGTGCCATACTTATGTTAGATGTTAATAGGAGGGGAAAACTGGGTGTGGGGTGTATAGGATCTCTCCCTGTTTTTTATTTTTTCTGTAAATGTAAAACTATTCTAAAGTAAAACATTTAGGAAAAAAAGAGACATTGCCCTTGGCTCTGAAAAACATATTTTTGTGAAAATCGAGGCGTGTCAACAAATAGTTATAATGCAATGTGGTAAGAGCTGCAATAGAGATTCTAAAAATGCTATGGAGTCATGAAGAACTATACACCTCAGAACGGAGGGAATGTTTTAGCTGTGCCTCAAAGAAAGAGTAGGAGTCAGCTCTGTGATAACGTGGAAGAAAAAGCTTTCCAGAGGAGCACTCCAGAAGTAGGGTTCAGAAGGAGGATATCTGGAGAAGAGTGAAATAGTGTAGTCGAGGCATAGAGAAGAAGGTGGAGGCTACAGACGATGCTGAAACATATTACATTTAATTTTTCAAAAATGTTTAAAGTATACCAAAAGTGTCAAGTAGGTTTGTTGTTTCTTTCACTGTGATCTGTTTTCCTAAACCGCTACTTCAGTTAGTAGACTCATATACTTTCAATAAAAAAAAAAACCTCCCATAAAAGCTTACAATATGACCTGTACAATGTGACTTTACTTATCCCCATGTTTCCTTTTCTTTTCACATATAGGACTCTTTTGTTTTATTTTAAAGAAACCGTCTAACACACTTCAAAATACATGTTATCATCTAAGGCAGATCCACTAAAATTAAATGATACCATGCTTTGTGTAAGATTTACATTAACTAAAATATGATCATGATGTACATAAAACCAAGATACAAAATAGTGATTAATTATCATGCAGAGAAACGCTCACCTTTGTTATTATATTGAGAGTTTAACTTGGGTTCTAAGAATTACTCTTCAATTTAGCCACAGGCAAAGTAAATGAGCTATAAAGTGAAAAGTGACAGTTGCTCAGTTGTGTCCAACTCCTTGCAACCCACAGACTGTAGCCCACCAGGCTCTTCTGTCCATGGAATTCTCCAGACAAGAATACTGGAGTGGGTAGCCATGCCCTTCCTCAGGGGATCTTCCTGACCCAGGGATCGAACCTGAGTCTTCCTGCATTGCAGGCAGATTCTTTACCACTGAGACACCAGGGAATCCTAAATGGGCTATAGAGTAATACTATTTGAAGTAACATCATGCATAAGTATATCCTATCAATAGACTTCTTGTTAAACTCTAAAATGCATTTTAATACATATTATTTTGATTCTGGGATATGCAGTTCTAGGATTCAACCAAAATTTCATATATAATTTAATTTTGCTTTATATTGTACTTTCCCAAATCCATGTCACACGTAGGTCTACTTAAGTTAGAGGTAATGATAATAATCAGTTGGACGAAAATTTTCATTGAAACTTTAACTAACTTTCTTTTGGATATCAAGAGATAATTATTCCTCCTTTTTCCATAAAGAAAAGGAGATATTTTTGGCAAAATGAATGCACAAAAATATAACAGCCCTGGTTAGCATTTAGGAGAAAACAATTATATTATTAATTGTACAAAATAGCCTCATTTATATCATTTTACTCATTGGGACCCAGTTTCCAATCTCTAGGAGACTGTTCCCAATCTCCTCTTACTAGACAGTGTTTCAGTAACTGAGTGTTTCTAGAAAGGGGAAAGATGTGTTTACTGAAGATTAGTTATACATCCCAAAGAATAAAGACTAGAAGGTCATTCTATTCCCTTTTCAGAATAGATATTTTTCATTATACTTTTACATTTCTTTGTCTCAGTACTTACTCCTTGAAAAGCTACCTCAGTATACATTAAGAGCAAAAAAGAAAAAATAATATATTCAATATTTATTGTAAAGAAAATCCAAGTATAGATAGTTGTATTTTTCACTGTTCCATTAAACAGGGAGGTAAAGTGACAAAAGGGTAAATTTTAATTTTCTATACAAAAGCCTATTAACGTGACAAAACTGAAAACCAAGTGAGTGCAAATCATACGTGTGTACATCATAGGTACATAATACACGATTAAATGTGTGGTTACTATTTAAACGTAACATGTATTGCTACTGTCAGTTATCTTCTGGGTCTAATATTTCTCAAAGGCATCACCAAAGAGTATCTGATTTAATTAAATTTCATTTCAATCAGAATACTTACAGCCATCAAATGAATTTCATGATACCAAATTTTGTTTTTAGGTCAAACTAATCAAAATTTCAAGATTTAAAGATGATTATTAAAAGATGAAAGTGACTGCCACAAAATACTTTTCATATACAGGGAGTTTGATGCTGTTAAGAATAATACTGCACAGAAACCTGGAAAGTTAGGTCCATGAATCAAGGTAAACTGAATGTGGTCAAACAGGAGATGGTAAGCATGAACATCAAAATCTTAGGAATCGGTGAACTAAAATGGACGGGAATGGGCAAATTTAATTCAGATGACCATTATATCTACTACTGTGGGCAAGAATCCCTCAGAAAAAATGGAGTAGCCCTCATGGCCAACAAAAGAGTACGAAATGCAGTACTTGTGTGCAATCTCAAAAATGACAGAATGATCTCGATTAATTTCCAAGGCAAACCATTCAACATCACAGTAATCCAAGTCTATGCCCCAACCACTAATGCTGAAGAAGCTGAAGTTGAACAGTTCGACTACAAGACTTTCTAGAACTAACACCAAAACAAGATATCTTTTCATCACAGGGGACTGGAATACAAAAGTAGGAAATCAAGAGATAGCTAGAATAACAGGCAAGTTTGGCCTTGGAGTACAAAATGAAGCAGGGCAAAGGTTAGCAGGGTTTTGTCAACAGAACACACTGGTCATAGCAAACACCCTCTTCCAACAACACAAGAGATGACTCTATACATGTATATCACCAGATGGTCAATGCTGAAATCAGATTGATTATATTCTTTGGAGCCGAAGATGGAGAAGCTCTATACAGTCAGCAGAAACAAGACCTGGAGCCCACTATGGCTCAGATCATGAACTTCTTATTGCAAAATTCAGGCTTAAACTGAAGAAAGTAGGGAAAACCACTAGGCTATTCAGGTATGACCTAAATCAAATCCCTTCTGATTATATAGTGGAGGTAATTAATAGATTCAAGGCACTAGATCTGGTAGACAGAATGTCTGAAAAACTATGGATGGAGATTCATAACTGTACAGGAGGCAATGATCAAAACTATCCTAAAGAAAAAGAAATGCAAAAAGGCAAAGAGGTTGTCTGAGGAGCCTTTAAAAATAACTGAGAGAAGAGAGAAGCAAAAGATAAGGGAGAAAGGGAAAGATATACCCAAACAAATGCAGAGTACCATAGAATAGCAAGGGAAGGTAAGAAAGCATTCTTAAGTAAACAATGCAAAGAAACAGAGGGAAACAATAGAATGAGAGACTAAAGATCTCTTCAAGAAAATTAGAGATGTCAAGGGAATATTTTGTGCAAGGATGGACACGACAAAGGACAGAAATGACAAGGACCTAATAGAAGCAGAAGAGATTAAGAAGAGGTAGCAAGAAAACACAGAAGAACTGTACAAAAAAGGCCTTAATGACCCAGATAACCACGATGGTGTGTCACTGACCTAGAGCCAGACATCCTGGAATGTGAAGTCAAGTGGGCCTTAGGAAGCATCACTATGAACAAAGCTAGTGGAGGTGATGGAATTCCAGTTGAGCTATTTCAAATCCTAAAAGATGATGCAGTGAAAGTGCTTCATTCAATATGCCAGCAAATTTGGAAAACTCAACAGTGGCCACAGGACTGGAAAACGTCAGTTTTCATTTCAATTCCAAAGATGGACAATACCAAAGAATGTTCAAACTATTTCACATTTGTGCTCATTTCACATGCTAGCAAAGTAATGCTCAAAATCCTTCAAGCTAGACTTCAGCAGTAAGTGAACCAAGAACTTCCAGATGTACAGTTGGGTGCAGCAAAGACACAAGAACCATACATCAAATTGCCAACATCCGTTGGATCACAGAGAAATCAAGGGAATTCCAGAAAAGCATTTACTTCTGCTTCGTTGACTATGCCAAAGCCTTTGACTGTGTGGATCACAACAAACTGGAAAATTGTTAAAGAAATGGGAATACTAGACCACCTTACCTGCCTCCTGAGAAACCTGTATGCAGGTCAAAAAGCAACAGTTAGAACCAGACATGGAACAACAGAATGGTTCCAAATTGGGAAAGGAGTATGTCAAGGCTGTATATTGTCACCCTGCTTATTTAACTTATATGCAGAGTACATCATGAGAAATGCTGAGCTGGATGAATCAAAAGCTGGGATCAAGATTGCTGGGGGAAATACTGACAGCCACAGATATGCAGATGATACCACTCTAACAGGAGTAAGCAAAGAGGAACTAAAGAGCTTTCTTGATGAAGATGAAAAAGGAGAGTGAAAAAGTTGGCTTAAGACTCAACATTCAAAAAACTAAGATCACAGCATCCGGTCCCATTACTTTAGGGCAAACAGAAGGGGAAAGACCGGAAGCAATGACAGATTTAATTTTCTTGGGCTTCAAAATCACTGTGGATGGTGACTGTCGCCATGAAATAAAAAAGATGCTTGCTCCTTGGAAGGAAAGCTATGACAAACTTAGACAGTATATTAAAAAGCAGAGATATCACTTATTAAGAATCTCTCTTAATAAGATAAGAATAATGTCTTTAACTGACTGAAGCATTGATTTTTGATCCCCCCACTTTATCTGTTGGAGCCACTTTGAGAGAAGTACACAATAACATTAAATGAGGGATGAATACATTATTCAAGAATATATCATTTAAAATGACAAAAATTATGCATATTTGTATGTAATTCTATATTTTGCTAATGGATTTCATACATATTAACTTACCTCATTCAATCCTTGCAAAAATCCTATGAAATAAACAAGGCAAACTTTATCATCACCATTTTATACATGAGGAAATTGATATTCTGAGTTGTGGTGATTAAAATTATCACATGACTAGTGAGTCTGTGATTACAGACTGTCCTGAATTTTGCTCTCATGCCCTTCTACCTTAGTAACCAGATACAGGAATGAAACCATGCAATGCATCTCACATAATTATTCAAACATTGCATGTGATATTTTGTTATATTCAAGTTCATAAGAACATGTGTCAAGTTCACAGAGTGATACATGAATAAAAAAGTAATTTTTCTAATTTGGAACAAGACAGGAAGATTGAGGTAAATTTCATATATTCCATTTCAACACTCTAGGAAATGTTTCCAAAAATGGCACCACTACAAAATATAAGCATAATTTTCTGAAATTGTATACTCATTATTTCAAGCACTTTCAAAAGCTAACATTTCTATAATCCCCTAAGCCTATTTTCTTTAACCTTTCAAATGCATTTCAGGGCAATATGATTTGAAAACAAGAAGGAATAAATTTCACCTATAGAAATACATTTAGCATTTGGTTAAGTGGTTCTTTCACTGCAAAGATTTGAAAAAATCAATATGAAGCACAAAAGTGAAACTTAAAATGTTAGTTTCATTACTTGCAAGTGAAATACTGAAGACTGAACTTACCTGTAACAGTTAGTTCAGTAGTTCTTCTCACAACAAAGCCTCCATATTTTAACTCACATGTATAATTTCCAATGTCATCTTCTCTGACTTCTCTTATAAGCAGGGTATCTCTTTTGAATACTATACTTGGCCTCCATGTTTTTGTCCTACATTCCTACATGAAGAATATAAAATTTTTATAGTACATACAGTCACTTAAAAATAAAATATTTAAAATGACTAAAGTAAAACTTCTAAAGTTATATTTTAAAAATGCTGAAGTGTTTGGAATTAATGCTAAAGATTTTCAAACCTTTTCCATATTTCCAGAAAACCAGGTTGTCAATATGGAAAAAAGTACTTAAGATTCACTTTATTAATGCATAAGATTAGTGTCTCTAAATCAGATATATATGTGTTGATTTATTAGATATAATAAAAGGAACATTTATTAAGATTACTTTTGATATCACTTTTAGAAGAAAATATTTTACATTTGATTTTTATGAAATTAACTACCTTGATACTAATAACATAAAACATAAAATGAATTTTTTAGTGGAAAGTAGAAAAAAACTATGGAGAAAAATGCTTTAATTCAATATTTTAAATCTTTTAATGTCACATTTAGAAATAATTTGATCTTTTCATAGCATATATATTCTGCAATCCATGGAGGAAATGGTCATCATTTTTATGCAAGATCTTCATAGTTCCATAATACCAATTTTCATTGTTAATACCAAATTATGGTCTCTGATTTAAGTTTTGGATTATTATGATGTTGGCTCAGGAGATTTCTGTTTTTGAGAAACAGAAGTCCATTTTCTCTAGCCAGATTAGAAATCAATGGAATAAGGATAAAATAGCTTTAAACCTTTTAACACTATCCAGAAGTCATATCTTTTTAAAAATTTATTGGCAAACAAATCTATACAGACCATTGTTTTGATTATGTATCTCAATGCCTGTGTGTAATTGGGGCACAATTATTTGGCTATTTCAGTGCAAACTACATATTTAATATCCTCATATTAGTTGTATAAACTGTGAATTATGCACTAAATGTTTGCCATATATGTTCCCTTGGCTGTGGAAAAATAATATGAAGACTTCTTTAAATTCCAGATATACCCATCACTTCACTAGTTATGGTCTATCTAGCTTAAGGTCACAATGACAGGGGAGATGGTGGAAACATGACTAAAGGACCAATATGAGGCTAGTCATTTAAAAAACTGAGTGTAAGACTCTGTGTGGTGGATGTGTGTGTGCACGTGTGTGTAGTCTCTAATATTTCAGCAAATTCTGAGCTACTATTTGCAAAAAATGAGAAAAAGTGCACAACTCTCAAGATCAACTTCTTATGCATGCAAGTGTGTGCTCAGTTGTGTCTGACTGCAACCCCATGGATTGTAGCCTGCCAGGCTCTTCTGCCCATGGAATTTTCCAGGCAAGACTACTGGAGTGGATTGCCATTTCCTGCTCCAGGATGAACTTCTTAGCAAACAACAAAGAAATTGCGTATCTAGGAGTTGAATGTACACATGAAAAAATATTTGTAATTGAAGACTTTGGGTCAAACTCTCCTAATATCCCTTCTTTTTGAGGAAATCATCAGGGCTTGCTTAGAACCTTCCTATGGAAAGCAAGCAAACTCCAGAAAATCAGGGTTAGAAATAGTCATACAATTAAGACACATAAAATACAAAGCTCATATGCACAGAAACAGAAAGACTGGGGCTAATTTTAAGGCTATTTAATATTGTCCAAGACAAGAAATCCAAGGAAAAAGTAAAAAACTATTTCAACAGTTCCCTTGATGTTCTGAATCCTCCTTCATTGTTTATAATCAAGAATGAAAGTAAGTCATTCAGAGAAAGGCATTGCTAATATTGGAAAACCCCTTTAAAGATTACTAAAGATGTATCAGTTTTCATTCCAATCCCAAAGAAAGGCAATGCCAGAGAATGCTCAAACTAGTGCACAATTGCACTCATCTCACACACTAGCAAAGTAATGCTGAAAATTCTCCAAGACAGGCTTCAACAATACATGAACCATGAACTTCCAGATATTCAAGCTGGTTTTAGTAAAGGCAGAGGAACCACAGATCAAATTGCCAACATCCACTGGATCATCGAAAAAGCAAGAGAGTTCCAGCAAAACATCGATTTCTGCTTTATTGACTATGACAAAGCCTTTGACTGTGTGGCTCACAATAAACTGTGGAAGATACTGAAAGAGATGGGAATACCAGACCACCTGACCTGCCTCTTGAGAAACCTGTATGCAGGTCAGGAAACAACAGCTAGAACTGGACATGGAGCAACAGAGTGGTTCCAAATAGGGAAAGGAGTACATCAAGGCTGTATATTGTCACCCTGTTTACTTAACTTATATGCAGAGTAAGTCATGAGAAATGCTGGGCTGGAAGAAGCACAAGCTGGAAACAAGACTGCCGGGAGAAATATCAATAACCTCAGAAATGCAGACGACACCACCCTTATGTCAGAAAGTGAAGAACTGAAGAGCCTCTTGATGAAAGTGAAAGAGGAGAGTGAAAAAGTTGGCTTAAAGCTCAACATTCAGAAAACTAAGATCATGGCATCTGATCCCATCACTTCATGGCAAATAGATGGAGAAGCAGTGGAAACAGTGGCTGACTATTTTTTTTTTTTGGGTTCCAAAATCACTGCAGATGGAGATTGCAGCCATGAAATTAAAAGACGCTTACTCCTTGGAAGGAAAGTTATGACCAACCTAAACAGCATATTAAAAAGCAGAGACATTACTTTGTCAACAAAGGTCCATCTAGTCAAGGCTATGTTTTTTCCAGTGGTCATGTATGGATGTGAGAGTTGGACTGTAAAGAAAGCTGAGCACCGAAGAATTGATGCTTTTGCACTGTGATGTTGGAGAAGACTCTTGAGAGTCCCTTGGACTGCAAGAAGATCCAACCAGTCCATCCTAAAGGAGATCAGTCCTGGGTGTTCATTGGAGAGACTGATGTTGAAGCTGAAACTCCAATACTTTGGCCACCTGATGCGAAGAGATGACTCATTTGAAAAGACCCTGATGCTGGGAAAGATTGAGGGCAGGAGGAGAAGGGGACGACAGAGGATGAGATGGTTGGATGGCATCACTGACTCAATGGACATGAGTTTGGGTGAACTCTGGGAGTTGTTGATGGACAGGGAGGCCTGGCGTGCTGCAGTTCATGGGGTCGCAAACAGTCAGACAAAACTGAGCGACTGAACTGAACTGAACTGAAAGATGTATTTCCTGTTTCATTTCTAACAAGTCTGGAAATCAAAAGCTATCAGTCCTAAGGACTCACATTCTTTATACTGATATTTGTGAATCTAGTTATTAAAAGATCCAGCTTCCTACATTCCTATTTCCAGTTAGTTTGACAAAACAAAGTTTATACTAGGAATCTTTAAACCATGGATAAAATATTCCAGACAAATGGTCACAGCCTGTATACTGTATTTTCTTGAACATGTTCAATAATAAAACTATCATTTATGACATAAATTAGTTAAAGAATATGTTCAAATCCTGAAGTTCACTCAATGATGTGACAGTAAGAACAATATCTGATTATTCTGTTTAAGGCTAAATTTTCTATTGGTTTTTGAAAAAAAAAAGTTAATCTAGCACTTTTTTAATAATGTTACACATTTTCATCAGGTTTTCAAAAATATGTATACTTTTATATGAAAAGGATTAGAATATGCACAAAGGTACTTCCATTAAACAGAATATTTCAATAAAACTGGTATACAATTTCATCACAGAAGCAAGTCAATCCTTTCTCTGCTGTGTGCGGATATTTTGGACTGCTTATACGAGTGCTTTGAAATGAATGCTTGACATATTTCAGTTCTTGAAATTATCAACACAGATTATAATAGAATTGAAATGATTATCAGCATAAATTATATCTAAACATTCACACAATAGCTTACTACAGTGGACTACCATATAAATATTGACTAGGATTTTCAAAATCACTGATTTAAAAACTTACAATGACCAGCACAACTTGCTGTAGTATTTTATAAAGGCAGAACTGAACTACAGAACACCCATTAATTTTTTTATCCAACTTGCCCTATAAGATACACATGAATCTATTTATGAGCAATAAAATCATTCATAGTCCATACCTTATACCACAGTATTTCAGGTTCTCTGCTTGGTAGTAAAAAGTCTTCTATGTCACGGCAGGCAATTTCCTTGCTTTTGCTAAGTTCAGCTTTATCAAAGTACTTCATCTTGGAATTGTAGCAGAGTCCAGTGTCATTTTCGCCTACTGTCAGTGAGATGGATACTTTCATACAGTAAGTGGAGTTTCTGTAACAAAGCAGAATAAATATGGTGGCCTGGTGTGAACAAATAGCAACCGATGCCAAGGGAGTGCATCTATTTCAGTCAAAAAGGGAAAGAAGGATAAAAACTCTATTGATTAATTAATGTATGGTATCATGGCTTATTCCACAGGGCTCTTATCTGTCGGCTAAACAATGCTTGGTTCCGTTAAACCATTTATGTATTTTTCATATGCTGGGAAGAAAGTTTTATAATATATACAGGTTTGGTTTGAAAAAATGTTCAAGAGATTTTTGTTATCTAGAAAAAGAAAAGTAATAAAAGAAGATTTAGGTCAAGAAAGAAATCAAGTTTGGGTATAATTATGCTAAAATCAGTAAACTCATACTCAGCCATAAATACAAATGAAATAATGCCATTTACAGCGACATGGATGAACCTAGAGATTGTCCTACTGGGTAAAGTAAGTCAGACAAAGAAAGACAAATACCATATGGTATCACTTGTATGTGTAATCTAAAAAAATAATAGTAAAAATTAACTTATTTACAAAACAGAAATAGAGTCACAGTTATAGAAAACAAGCTTATCGTTACCAAAGGGGGATAAATTGGGAGACTGGGATTAACATATTCACACTATTATATATAAAATAGATAACTAATAAGGACTTACCATATAGCACAAGGAACTCTACTCAATACTCTTGTACTTATCTTTATGGGAAAAGGATCTAAGAGTGGATATATGTATATGTATAACTGATTCACTTTGCTATATAGCAGGAGCTAAGACAACATTGTAACTCAACTATATTCCAATAAAAATTGTTGTTGTTAGTCATTCAGTCATGTCTGACTCTTTTGAGACCCTATGGACTGTAGGCCACCAGGCTCCTCTGTCCATGGGATTTTCCAGGCAAGAATACTGGAGTGGGCTGCCATTTCCTCCTCCAAGGGATCTTCCCACCCAGGGATAGAATCCAAGTCTCCTACTTTGCAGTTGGGTTCTTTACTGCTGAGCCACCAGGGAATCAGGCATTCATTGGTCACCAGGGAAATAATTCAGACTGCATGAGATACGGTTGCATACCCTCATGATAAAAATAAACTAACACATACTGTTTGTAAGTTTGTGTTTACTCATCTATCACCCTAAGTTTTTCAGATAAAATGTTTTAAAGAAATACACTTTATATTTTAGTTTAATCACACTTTTCCCTGCTTTATCTACAAGGAACTTTATACTTTCATTTTGTTAGGTAGTTAGAATAGGAAAAAGGAGTCCAGAATGGTGGTGGTTAAAAGATAAGGAAGGGAAAAACCCATGAAAATAGAACAAAGGAAGCTCTGAGAACCTGAGTGAGGACCTCAGGTAGAACAAACAGCACTCCTGGCTAGCCCAATTTACATAGGGAAGGCCCACGGGGAGGAGAAAAAAACATATAAAAAGAGGAACCAAAATTGGGCCAGAGGCCTCTCTTCTCTTCCTGTCTTTTGGGTAGGCATGCCCTCAAGGCAAGCATGCCTTGAGGATGTATTTTCCTTAAATAAAAATTAATTAAAAATAAAATTGGTAAACCGAACAAAGAAATAGGAAAATGTAACTGATCTATTAAACATAATGAAAGGACAGGAATAAGGCTGCTCAAGTCACAAAGTACTTACTGGTTGTCTGCTAAGAGGGGACGTTTTCAATGACTATGGGCAGTAAACAGTCCTGGATAAAAGTTTTGCTCAGTTACAATCTATCTTCACAGACTCATACCCACTTGGACTGCAGTCCAGGTTGTGACACAGGAGAAACATACTGATATATTATGTAAGGACAACCCCATTCTGATAGACAAATTCTACAGAATCAATTGATTAAATCAGCACATCAATTTATTATTTGCTGGATCCGAGATTAGGTTTATAATGGAATACATGAGAATAGAAACTGTGTTCAGAGATCTCTTTGAAAAAGTCGGACCAAAGGAAGTTTTCTTGTAAATTGCACAATTTCTGTTTGCTAATTTAGCCTCTGGACAGTCAATGAACACCGATAATGTGTCAGTCATTGTGCCAGGCAGTGAGAATAAAGAGAAGAATTGGACATCAGACTTAAGGCTTTCTTAAGAGAACTCTTTTGGTAAGTGCTTGATGGCATATATATGTACATGGCCATCAAAGTTCTGGACTTGAGTCTTACTGTTATATTTACAACTTGAGGCAACTCACCAAGTACCTCTGAAACTCTCAAGTAGTGTGCAGAGACAACACTTTTCCAAGTATTGAATGTGATACTAAATGAAAACCTGTTTGGCCTGTCCTGGGCATTCAACCAGGAGAAGGTAATGGCTACCCACTCCAGTATTCTTGCTTGGAGAATTCCATGGACAGAGGTACCTGGCGGAAGTCCATGGGGTCATAAAGAGTTGAACACGACTGAGTGATTAACACACACACGGGTGTTCAGTGATGTTGATTCCTCTCTACTTCGCATTGACATACATGGACCACAACCCCCAAGTCCTCCCCCTTATTCAGTCAAGATGCTTTGTTGTTTAAGCAGAAACTTGATTTAGATTCCTGCTTTTCTTTTTTCTCATGCTAATATGACACAATGAGAATGACCAGAAAATAGCCAGATGTGTTGTGGTATAATAGAGAACATATTTGGTATTTTTCCTGGCACAGATCTGCTAAAACTCTTACAATTTCTTGAGTGACTTTTCCTGAGTATTATTCATAAGGGGTCCCTTTTGACCACATCTGGGTTTGTGCTAACAGCTGACTTTGAGTGGAACTCCTAGATAGACCAAGAGATCAGAGTTAGACCTTTCAGCCCCACCCACTGACAGGAAGGGGACAGGCATTGGAGACTGAGCTCTTTAAAAACTCTTAAAACAAAAGGTTTGGTGAGCTTCAGCTTTGGTGAACACAAGGCGGTGCTGGGTCGGTGGCAGGCCTGGAGAGCTCGTGCCAGCTCTGGGCCTCTTCCCTCACCCCTTGCCCTACATGCCTCTTTCATCTGGCTGTTCATTTGTATCTTTTGAAATACACTTTGCAATAAATCAGCAATAGTAATAAACCTGACTTTCTGAGTTCTATGACCCATTCTAGCAAATGACAGAATCTGAGGGCGTTCCACAAACCTCTGATTGACAGCTGATCAGTCAGAAGTGTAGGTAATTTGTGGACTTGCAACTGGCCTCTCGCAGGACTAGCCCTTAACCTGTGAGATCTGCCACTAAGTCCAGGAAGATATTGCCAGAACTGAACTGAATGGTAAGACATCCAGCTGGTTGAAGAATGATCTCATGTGGGCAAAACACCACGCATCTGGTGTGAGAAGTGTTGAGAGTAAAGGAGCAAAACAGGTTACCATTGCTGTTAGTTATTCAGCTTTATTTTGGGTAGCAGAGAAAACTTCCACAAAAAATCAGAATTTAGATTTCTCTAGCTTCATATAATATGTAGTCTACAAGTATATCTACAATACTTAATACGTGAAACCATTAGCTGTTAAACAATCAGTAGCCTGAAAAACGTCCTCAGAGAAGGCGCTCAGGGATTTTTCTAGAATGATGAGACATATTCCCTGTTCCAATCCCTCACAATCTAGAAATGATACACAAGTAAACAGTTGAACTTCAACGTGCTAAATACTACAAAGGTAGCAGGTACCACCACAGGAGTGCCAAAGAAAGAAATAAGAAGACTTGATAAATTGTCATATATGATTATCTTAAAGTATGAATAATTTAGAGTATTAATAATTTTAAGAAAGGCTATTTCAAGGAATACTATGCGCAAAGGCTTGAAGGCATGGAACAACTTGGCATGCTTGAAGAAATGCAAATAATTTGCTGTGACTGAATTATAAGGTAGTGATAAAGAACAGTAGGGATTGGAACTAGAGACGTGTGCAGAAGCCAGGTTGAAAGTACTGTAAAGTCACCATAAAGACTTTGGACTTTATGCTGGGAAATAATGACATTTGGATTTTGGAAAGATTTTTCTGATTGTAGTGAGAAAAATGAATTGAACCGGACTGGAAGGAGGACTAAGTACAGTGAGACAAATTAGGAAGCAATTGTATTTACTCAGGAAAAAAAAATGGCAATTCCAACAAAGGCAATGTCCATTGAGATAAAAAGGAGGGATCATGTTTAAAATATATTTAAGATATAGAATCAACGTGATAGTGAGGGAGCAAAGGAAAGAGAGACATACTAGATGATAAAGAAGTATTCTCAGATGAGTATATGAAAGGTAGAGTCAATCTTTCAGCATGGAAGATATTGAAAAAGAAAAAGCTTTGAGAGCAGAGAAAGTATGTTAAATTTTAGCTTGAGCTTCACACCCAAGAGGGAAAAAAATCCTCTTTGGGTCTGCCAGCAATATTGCTCATGCATTATTTATTACTTTCATTCCGGTACAGACTAAAGCATGCTCTTCTCAGGCTCCTTTTAAGATAATTCTTTTTAAGAAAAAATAATTTACTAAATTATTAACTATTTTAGGATGCATTCAACTGTCTTAAAACATTTGAGGTTTAGAAACATACTGATATTTGTAGAACATGTTAGAATTCTTAAAGAACAGACTTTTCTAAGAAGTAAATCAGTGAATTCTAATTTTGAACCTTCCACATTAATCTTTTAAATTCAAGAGTCTTAGGTCTTCTTTCTCCTCAGACTTACATTGTTGTCAGTTTTCCCACATCTCCTTGTATCAAATACAAGGCCATTGGGTCAACAGTAAAATCACTAAAGCCCAACTGCAGAGGTTCGGATTCCAGCCCAATCACTCATTACTTTTGAAAATAGGGAGTTACTTCACTTTAGGCTTCCATTTCATCATCTATACAAGGAGGAAACAGTACTAAAAACCTCATAGGCTGCTGTGAGAATCAAGCATGTTAAAACATGGTCTTGTTATAAAGCCAATGTGGGCCTCAGTCATGTCCGACTCTTTGCGACCCCATGGACTGCAGCTCGCCAGACTCCTCCGTCCATGAGATTTCCCAGGCAAGAATACTGGAGTGGGTAGCCATTCCCTTCTCCAGGGGATCTTCCTGACCCAGGGATCGAACCTGGGTCTTCTGCATTGCGGGCAGATTCTTTATGGTCTGAGCCACCAGGGAAGCCTTAAAATACAGTTTCAGGCTTTTAGTGAGTATTAGAGCTTATTATCAGTACTGGATTTTCTTTTCCAACTTCCTTTATATTTCTATTTTGCAGTAGGGCTAAACAGTGTTTGTTTAGAAGGTAGGTTAGATAGATAGTATCACCATGACGATGCCTTCAGTTCCTTGGTGTTTAATTAGTGTGAAGCACAAGAATGCAGATAAGTCCTTCTGTTGTCATCTGGGATATGTGGTTGGGCTAGACAAGAATGAGGAAAGTTCATAAAAAATAAAACTCCTCACCTCAGTCACCCTGTCTTGCTCTATTATAAATGAAACTGAACCCTAATTTTCAGAAAGTGGCTCCAGATGAACACACTTAGATATTCTTATTTTCCTGTCTTTTATTCCCTAGGTTTGTGAGGTGATTGCTGATTTACTACTGTCTGGTAATGTCTGAAATTCCAGACTCCCCAGGATAGCACTATTTTCAAATTACTTGCAATGTTTTAATACTTGTTTACTGTTTCTGTTCATCAGGAGGTGGTTTAAAAAGCTAAAAATAAAGCAGCATCCAATGAATGCTACAGTCCTATTTACTGAGAAGAGCTAACAGGAAGCAAGCAACTTGTGACACATTAATAAACATACGACCCCCCGAGGGGAATGACACATTCTCAAAGTAAAGAGTCCCATCCGTCATCATTAAATTTGCAGTATGACTGCTATGGCACTGTGGCTCACTGTAGTCAGGGAAATACGGTGGGATGGAGTAAATGGGAAAAGAGTGCTCAGCCAGGATGGACAGTACAAATCATGAGCACATATCTACTCAACTTCCATTGTTTTATCAGACGAGCTGCAATCTGGGCAAAAATTAAATCATGACTGCTGGTTCCAATGTTTGTCAAATGGGTAGAGAGACAGGATATTACATGTATGTGGGCAAAATGGTTGTTCATAATCGAGAGTTAATACTCATCATTTTTGGTGAAGAAATATTGATGTGAAATTTTGTTAAAACCTACTTTGTTCTAGCAAGGGCAACCCTGCAGGATATACCAGTGCACAAAACGTACTGTACAAACAACACAGAGTTACTTCTTTCAACCTCCTGAGGTTACAGCAAAGGGACCCAAAAAAGGGTCCCAAAAAAGGGACCAAAAAAAAAGTAAGTCAATGATTTGTCTTAGTTCTACTAACTGGTGACAGAAATGGGATTGGAATTCATATCTCCTAACTTCTAATTCATTGGTCTCTTCTGTACACTATACTAAGATAAGTAGTGCTGGGTTAGCGCACATAAACTATATATACATAATTTAAAACTAAAGAAAACTACCTACTCTTAGCCCCAATTTTATATTATTTTACATTCTAGAATAGATGCCTTGGGAGAAAGGCAGAAGGAACTTTAACTTGAGTTTCTTTGAAAAGTTAGGTCCTTAAAACTCCCAAACATCTCAAAAGGAATAAAAGAGGAGCAAGCAGCAGAATTAAAGAAATATCATGGTTTCGTAAACTTTTTCTACTATATACTTTCTACATGTATATACATACTTGTAAGAGGAACAGTTTTGGAAAGGACTGACTTAGGGCCATGTTTTATAAGGGAGAAAGAAAGCTGGCCTAAATCCAGAGCAACTACTAGGGATTAACAAACATTTCTGGACATAATCAAGAAGTCAATCTATGACACAGAAAACAGAATGAAAATACTTCCTGTAAGTACAGTTTCTGGAAGTCAGTACAGTGTACTGAAGTTCTCCACAGGTTCCTTAGCTGTGTGCTACTTTGAAACAGCAAAAGATTCTGAATTGGCATGTAAGGAAGCGACCAGAGGTTTTTAAATTTATCTTTCAAAGGATGACAGTATTACACAGCTACAGATCGAGGTGTGGAAATCTGGGTAGTGCAGGCAGGAGGTAAGAAAGAAAAATATACGTGGGAAGAGAAATTTTGTATAGTACCTGATTAGCTATAGAGTATAATAAAAGTCATGTTATTCCATACCTAAGGGTAGCACAGTTTCAATTATTCTATAATCACACCCCCTATGCATGATAATGCATGGTATTCAGTGTCTCTCTCCACTCCAGCAGAATTACCAGCAACATGATTGTCAAATATGTCCTCTAACGGCAGCGCCACTAAACACTTGACCTGTATATTATGTTAATTTCCTGGTCCCTAGGGGAAATAATAACATTTCCAAAATGTTTGGAAATCTCTTCCCACTTTATGAAGTGCAGAAAAAGATAGGGATTTGATTGCTATTTTTTAAGGATTAAGTTGTTTCAGGCTTCTATGTTTTATATGGTTTTTCAAGTCATAATCTTTCGTACATTTTTTTTTTTGTAAAAACAAAAGCAGAGTGTATTTTTGAAGTGCTGCAAACATTTGGAGACTGAAAAACAGCACAGAGGGGTGGAAAATCTGAAAGTTCAGTTACTACAGAATGGAGTAGAACTCAACTGCTTCAAAGGTGGCTCCTTAAACTATAGATTCGACTGTAGTCTTTAACCACTCATTGTGAAAACAAATGTTGGGAATCAAAAATGTCAGGGTTAGACTGAGGCAGGAACATCTTACAGTTTGTTTAGGCTTAAATATACATTGATAATTCATTTCTAATTTTAAAGCCTTCCAATTTTTCTATCTGTATTTTTTTTCTATCAGTCCTTCCAGTGATGCCTGGAGCTATGCATGTGGTCCCTCTATCTCATCTTTCTCAGCACACTCTATGCTTACAGTGACTGAGGAGAAATGTGAAATTTGTTTGTATTAGGTTTTCTTTTCAGAAGAGCTCTGGAGGACCTATTGATTTAACTGTGGTTGAAATCAGCCCTTGTAAAAGGACAAGAGTAAGAACACGGAGCAATTGATAAGACCTGAAAGTACCAGCTTAGTACCTTCTTGTTTGAAATTCTTTTTTTCTAAATGTAACTGGTAAGTTGACCTTCATCTACAATCTTATGCTAACTATACATTTAAAACAATTATATCCCTCTTTTTTGATGGAAAGCAAATAACATAATCTTATCATGTTAATCTTTCTAGCCTGGTATTCCTGGAATATTAGATGTGAAGAGGACTTGTATGAAATTCTAGTCTAGTATTTCTCCCCCTGAGTTATTACTGGGGCAGGAGAACTTTGAAACTTCATCATTACAGACCCCAAGGTCTCCCTCTAGACCTCTTCTGAAGAAAAAGAGACAGATTTAAAACAGACATACACACATACAAAACATGTCACCAAAGGAAACCGAGGCTCAGGAAGTATGCTCAGGGTCATGTAAACTTTACATTTCTTCAGAGAAGCTATGACTGACCTCCTCTATCACTATCCAGCTTATCTCTGTTTATTTTCTTCATAATAATCACAATTTGTAATTACCTGTTTTCCCTTATTTTGCTGGCCTCCTTCTGTTAATAGATATTTTTCTCGTAATAGGTAAATTAAGAGAGTTAGCTCTATGCTGGCTGAATTCCTAAAGGCATATATTTTTCAAAATTCACACAAGATAATATTAACCATTTGCAAGTGTACAGTGAAGCATCATTTAGCACATTTATAATGTTGTGCAGCCATCACCTCTATCTTGTTCCAAGGCATTTTCATCACTCCAAAATGAAACTCAGAGCCATTAGCAATCACCCTCCATTTCTCCATCCCTCTGGCCCCCGACGGCCACTAATCAGATTTCTGTCCTTATGGATTTGCTTAGTTGGAATATTTCATATAAAAGAAATCATACAACATGTGGACTTTTGTGTCTGAGACTTTTTCTTTCACTTAGCAGCATGTGCTCAAGGCTCATTCACATTGTGATATGTATCTGTAACTCATTCCTTTTCTTTTTGGCTGAACAATAGTCTATTGTATGGATATATCATATTTAGTTTCCTGCTTTCATATTTTGATTATTAAAAATTGTGCTGCTGTGAACATTCATCTACAAGTATTTGTTTGCATGTCTTCTTGGGATTCCCAGGTGGCGCAGTGGTAAAGAATCTGCCTGCCAATGCAGGAAACACAAGAGACTCAGATTCCATCCCTGGGTGGTGAAGATTTCCCTGGAGGATGGCATGGTAACCCACTCCAGTATTCCTGCCTGGAAAAGTCCATGCACAGAGGAGACTGACGTGCTACAGTCCATGGGGTCACAAAGAATTGGACCCGACTTAGCACGCATGCATTACATACTTCTTGCAATACTTTTGCGTGCGTATCTAGGAGTGGAAATGTTGAGTCCTGTGGTTATTCTATGCTTAAGTTTTAAATGATTTAGGGACTTAAAAAATCTCTTAAACTCTTTCTGCTCTTCTGAACACTCCAGTTTCTCCTGACATATGGGGAATAATACATTATAAGAATTTGTTCAGTGATGGCTGATTTAGAATAAGGACTTAAGAAGCCTAATGATATCCCTGAATGTCTTGTACAGTGCCAGGCATATAATAGGCACTCTGAATAACATTTGTTAAAAGTTCTGATTTACACTGCTTTTTGCTTAAGCCCTCTAAACAATCCTCACCTATATCCCAACATACTTTTGGGTTGGTCAAAAAGTTCATTTGGGTTTTTCCATAAGCTGGTACAGAAAAAAGTGATCGAACTTTTTGCCAACCCAATACTTTTTACCGCCTTTCTCTGTATGCTTCTTTGACATAGCACATGTCAAGAATGTGGATGTGCCATGAAAATGTCTCTTGCAAGCCAGGCAAAAATTACAACACAGCTGTAAAGATTTCCTGGCAATGAACCCTAGCCTGGTTAATCTCCTCCCACCATGCCTACAACAGACCTTTTTAGCATAGTAGACTTCCTTGATTTGAAAGATAAGGGAAAGATGAGAGAAGGGGAGCATAAATGCTTGAGCCACATTTGGGTCAGTTGCAAATCACTTTTTTTCTCTCCAAGCATCACACAGGGAGGTTTTTCTAAAGTGACTCTAATAACTCTTGTACTATTAAATCTTGCTCCTAGACTGCTGTGGAAAAGAGGTGATTTAGGATTCACACACTCGGCTAGTCCTGCACCCCACCCCTCATTTTATGATGAAAATTCCAGGGAAAATTCCAATAGAGTAAAACAAAATCTATACTGATCTTTAAAGAAGACAGAGAACTACCAGAGTCTGTTGAAATTTTACCCATGTACAAATAGATTTTTCAGAGTTAGCCTAATGTTTTGAAATTTAAAGCCATACTTTCCCCCTACTGTATGTAAACCAAATTTGGACAATGTTACCAAATAGTTGCTATAATCAGTGATTTTTTTTCTACTAATACTTCTCTAAGTATTTTATGAATATAATAATGGTCATATGCTTTATTTATTTTCACTTTCCAGGTCAAAATTTCCTGACAATAGCTTGGCTTTCCTTGACTTCAAGATAAAAATACAAGTGATAAGTAAAATTAACTGTGAAAATGGTAGATAAACTTAATTATAATGGGCATTTATATCATATATTTAACTACATGTAAAACACAAAAACTGAATCTGTTCCATGTTCCAGGTGCATATTTCCAGACTCTGGAGGCTGGTGTTATTTTGAAGACATAATGTTTATCAAAATGCACAGTCGAGTTTAATGTAAAGAGTGACTTTGAACTTAGCATATTTATAAAGTGGCTCAACTTCTACATACACAAAGAGACAGAACAGTGTATCTGTATCTGGGAAAACTACTCCTCACTCAAGAAAGGTTTGAGGGAAATGGATCTGGAACTAGAATTACTTTCTGAAGAAGGGACTGCAGGGACCTCCCTGAATTTACCTGTTCACAGCACCAACTTAGTGCTCCAATTTGAAGGTAACAAGTGAGATCTTGCTTGTTTTTTCATCACTTTCTAATGTCGCATTTTCAAGTGTTTTACTTCCTTTTCTCTTGTTATGGTTTGAGGTAGTTTCATTCTATGTAAATTTTGGTATATTGCCTCTTAAACTTTTCATAGCAAAGGCAGGCCATTTCATAGAAACAAAACAAAACCATTAAGCCCAGTAGGAGACACTCAACATAATACAGGAATGAATACATTAACTATCATTTACTACAAGAGCTAATTAAATATCACTTATTGAACATTTAAAATTCATTCACTCAGTCAACATTTATTGAATGAAGACTATGTACTTGGTCCAACTGGGGATAAAGCAGTGAATAAACAAGTGTTTGGTCCTATGGCACTTATATCCTACTGAGAGAAAATGGTAGGGTAAAGAACATTGTAAAAAAAACTTTATGAAATACTAATTCACACCCATTAGGATATCTATTTTTTTTTAAAGGAAAACAAGTTTGGCGAAGATATGGAGAAGTTGGAATGCTTGTGCATTGCTAGTGGGAATGGAAAATGGTACAGTTGTGTGGAAAACCAGTTTGGCAGTTCTTCAAAAAGTTAAACACAGAATTACCATATGATCCAGCAATTTCACTCCTAGTCATATACCTAAAAGAACTGAAAGCAGAGACATAAACAGATACTTGTACAATAATGTTCATAACAGCATTACTCATGATAGCCAAAAAGTGCAAATGTCCACCAAAAGATGAAGAAATAAGCAAAGCATGGTATAGACATAAAGTAGGATCTTACTTGGACTTTAAAAGCATGAAATTCTGATACATGTTACAACATGGATGAAGCCTGAAAACATTATGTTAAGTGAAATAAATCAAGACACAAAAGGACAAATATCCTATGACTCCATTTACATAATGTACACAGGATAGGCAAACTGCTAGAGATAAGGCTGGGGAGAGAGGAAGGAATGGGGGATTACTGGATGTTTAATGGATACAGAGTTTCTATTTGGGATGATGAAAAATATCTAGAAATAGACAGTGGTGATGATTGAGCAACAACATGAATGTAATTAATGTCACTAAATTGTACAACTAACAATGGTCAAAATGGTAAATTATATGTTAAGTGCATTTTACCACAATAAAAATTTAAATTTTACACTTTATATGGGAAAAAATATGATATGTGAATTATATCTCAACAAAGCTATTATTTTTAAAAAATCTTTATATGCATTACCACATTTAATCTCCCTCTATATAATCTCATTTATCCCTTTCACTTCAAATACCACCTCTATGTTTTTGTCTCCCGTATGCATATCTCTAGCTCTGACCTCTATCTAAAATTTAGATTTATATGCCCCATTGCTTATCATACTTAACTGAAATTAAAAAAATAGTTTCGATCTAATATGACTCATAAATAAATCCTTACTTCTACCCTCAAATCTGTTCTTACCCTAGTCTCCCCTCTATCACTGATAAACACAACATTTACCTAGTTGCTCAAGCAAAATAACTAGAAATCCCTTGAAATGTTAGTTTTATCCCAGTGGAACTAGTGTGATGCCAGTGTTGTTGTTTAGTCACTAAGTCATATCTGACTTTTTGCAACCCCATGGACTGTAGCCCACCAGGCTCCTCTGTCCATGGGATTCTCCAGGCAAGAATACTGGATGGGTTGCCATTTCCTTCTCCAGGGGACCTTTCCCACTCAGGGATCAAACCTGTGTCTCCTCAGATTCTTTACCACTGAGCCACCAGGGAAGCTTGTAATGCAAATGAGGGGTGCCAACTCAAAAATTAAGGTCAATGTTACCTCAATGCAATATTGAATAAAATGAAATTAATACAAAAAAAAATCCATGAAAACAATGAAGGCTTATAATTCTTTAGTATACCACTCTATATTATATTTATCCTGTCAATGATCACTAATTTATATTTTTCCTGACTTTATTTTTATTTTCTCTTCCACAAGAAAGTGAGTCGTATCTGTTTGCTTACCACTTTGTCCCGTAAATACGTTCCCCATGTCCCAGGCTCTCATGCCAACTGACTTCCAGGTTGGATTTTTTCAAGAGAGGATGTGTTGTTTCAGCTTCTTGGTCTGATAACACCAATTCCTTCCTCTCTTCTTCCCTTCATATATAGGGGTGGTTGCTAATCCCTGGATTGCCTATGTCCCACCATTTCAGCACTTCTCACATGTTTATAACCCATTTCCCACATTAAATTATCCCTACTGAACTGCTTATAATGAACTTGCTTTAACTGACTAGATCTTGGCTAATATAGTAGTTTAGGAAACAAATATATGAGTGTTTAATCTACATTACACATAAATTGCTAAAAGTCACCCAGGAGGTAAAAGAAAGAGGTAAGCAAATTATATATTTGCAAGTATTACATATAACACCTCTAAATGTGGCCCATTTAATAAATAAGGGTGCTTTTGCATTTTCCTATCTATGAGGAAATCCTTTCCTTTGTATATCTAAAACAAAGGGGCGGGGGACAGAATTAAACTGTGAGTTAATTTAATTTAAAAGCAGAATTAGATGTTTTTTGAGAAGAGACTTTTTTACTCTGTATAATTTATGCACATTTCACAGTTGGTTTCTTTTCAATACTTTTTAGGCAATTTTAGTATTAATTCCAGTCAACTGCAATTTTTACATTTTTCTGACCTGAAAAAAGAGCCATTAATCTGAATCACCTACAATTCCCTAAAAGAACAAATGGTTTAAATATCAGAAATTTAATAATGTTACTTGGTGAAAATAGGCCATTTTCAGGGAAAAGAAAATGAGCTAATGATTTATATTTCCTTATAAATATAAACATGGTTAGATTGTGACAACTGTACTATGGATTCTTGTCAACAAAGAAGGTAGGAATAAAATACACTCAGGTTGGCAGAATGCAATGTCATGGAGTGATATTAGAGATACGATTAAAAGTGTTAAAAACAAAATATAACTGGGTTGCATCTTTATCAAAATGTGATAATGAATACTAAAGAAGAGGACATTTGCGAGGGCAGAGGAATCCACTAACAAGCTGTTGTGATCATGGATAAATAACTTGTCCTTCCCTGAACTTCAGTTAACTGATCATAAAATTGGGAGGATACTTAACCTTATAGAGTTGTTGTGAGAAGTAAATAACATCCTGATATAAAAGCACTTTGTAATGAGCAAACTGTTACATAGTATGTCTTATTGCTGTTACCATTTTCTGCTCTGGAGGTTTAACCTCTTAGACTGTCAACCTTACTGTATCTCTTTGAATTTTCACACTGTAGGCCTAGTGGTGTTCCACATCCCCTTCATTGTTCATAGTATTTTCACCACTGGTTAAACAGGGAATTTATATCAAGGTCTCCTCTTTTTAAAAGCTTAATCTCCTTTCCAGCAGCACTTCGTAAAAGAGATAAATCATATAGTTCTTTATATTTAATCTCCTTATCCTACTGCATATATAACCATCTTCCACTGCTGTTCTTCAGATTCAACTTTTCATTTTTATAGAAAGGCTCATTATGAACAGAACACCCTTTCCAGGAGTGAAGTCTCATGCATTTTGAAACTCAGTTAAACTCATCTCATATCATTGCCAGAAAGAACTGCCGTTGATGGGAAGGCAACCCTAGATGCAGCAGCAGGGAGATAAAGGAAGGAAGGAAGGAAGGAAGAAAACACCATGAATGAGGGCTTCTTATTAGCTGTGCTCTGCTGGTTTTAGATGGATGAATCACCAAGGAGATTCTAGAACTGGATAGTTGAGTATTTGCAGATGTCAGCTTAGAACAGACATTTTGAAATTCAGTATTCAACAGTATGGGTTATATGAAAAACATTTATCCCAAGCCAGAGGAAAGATGGAGACTATGTAACAGTTACAGGAGACTATGTAACAGTATGCTGTCAAAATACATTTCTATCAATACTATAAGATTATTTCTCATGTTCTTCTTACAATGAAACAACTGTTATAAAGTACTAAAAATAGCTCTATTGTATACATGATTTCCAATCACAAAATCAGTTTTTTTCCTTAAAAGTCCATTATGATAATAGCAAGAAAACAAAGGGAAAGAGAACTCTTATGGAAGGGAAGGATTCAACCACGTTATATTCAGCCTTATCAGGATGCAGGGTTTTCCTAAATAATTTCTCATACATACATGAAGAGTATCATAATGATTAACCAGATATCTTTTCCTTGAGTGCTTTCTCAAAGCTATAATCTATGCAACAGCATTGTAATCATTCCCACTCTCAAAACCCTTTTGTTCACTAGTCTATTAAATACAATGGTAATTGACCAACTTGGTGACTAATTTACAAAAGCTATTACATTACTTCTGGCTTCTTGTATTCTTTACTAACATGGATTTATTTGGAATCCAAATTGTACAAAATATCATGGCATAATTTGACTGTGCAGTTACTGGAGTTTTTATTTACCATTTATTATGTCAATAAAGTATAAAGCAAATGGCAACCCACTCCAGGATTCTTGCCTGGAAAATCCCATGGATGCAGGAGCCTGGTAGGCTACAGTCCCTGGGGTCGCAAAGAGTCAGACACAACTGAGCGACTTCACTTCACTTCACTTCATGTCAATAATGTATAAAGCACACAAGATGAACAAATTATTACTTTGAATTGTGGCTCTGGGTATGTTAGTTTGTCATTTGTTGAATAAAAGTCTACAAGAAGGTTTACATCCTTTCCCCAAATTCCAAAATTGTATTATTGATAATATCATTATGCATGTAATATTTACTTGATCCACTGGTGCAATACTGAGAGATTTTACAAAGAGATATTGCATGTTCATGTGCATGTGTGTATCCTCTATATCTACCTATGACTTACCTCTTTCCCTTCACTAATAAAAATCTTTCAGTGGGAGTGTTAACTACTTTCCTCACTTTCTCAACACAGGCTCATCTCTTTTCCTACCATCGTCTGAATTTTCTCCCCAATATTTCTCAGAAAATACTGTTACTAGGACTATCAGTAACCTAATTTTCAACTGTTATCTGGCTAGAGCCTATTACAATTTAATTTTATTTATGTCTATTTATCTTGAGTTTTTATTATTTTCCTAGTTTTCCTTTTGTGTCTTGGTTCATTCTCTCATTTCCCCTTAAATACAGAATTTCCCTGGGCTTTTGTCCATGTTATTCATTTCCTCCTGAGTACTATAATGTTACTGAGTGATATTCAGGATGAAATATTGCTGCCCCCACTGATGGATCACATTTATGTGCTAGTGGTATACAAAGTAATTGGGTAAATGCTGCACTTTTTTTAAAAAATTGAAAAGTCAATTTTTAATAAGTACATGCTAGTGGTGAAAAAAATCCCCACTGATGAGCCCCAGATACCCTGAAGCCAATCCTCAGGGCAAATCCTATTACTAGGTTCTTTGTTATCCACAGGAATTGGACCAATTAACACCCTCAACAAAAATGTTTGAGTACCAGTCTTCTCATACCATTAACTAACATGGAAAGCTATGAATTGCTTTCATCTCTGGTAATCTAATAGGTAAAAACATGGTCTTTTATTTATTTTTGTCTTAACTTGCAATTTTATTGTGAGGTTGAATATTTTTCATATACTTAAATAGCATTTGTATCCCTTATTTTGTGAACTGTCATCTTGATTTTTTTTTCTACTGGATTAATGGTCTTATTTTTATTAATTTTTAGGAGATTTCTGAGGTCAAACTCTGAGATGGGAAACACTGAGATATGATTTGAGACCAGGTATATTAGAGTGCTGGTTACTGGGAAATCAGAAGAAAGGAGTACAGAAAAAGTATAGCACCAGAGGTGGTCATCCCTTCTTACGAAGAGTAAGGTACCTTTAAGAGGAAACATGTCCTTCAAAGACTGAGGGGGAAAAGGAACTAACAGAACATAAAGGACTCGAATGAATGAATGAAGACTGTGACTAAGAATCAGAAGAAATAAGACTTGTAAAAAATGTACAATTTGTTGAAAAATATCACCACAACAACCAACATTAATAATAATAAAATCAATGTATCATAATGACAGAAAAAGAAGGTGACCTTAAATTACAAAATCAAAATAAGCCATGCAATCCTCTAACCTACCCACTTCAAAGTGTCTTCTATTGCTGGTTCAGGAGGAAAAAAAAGTAAACAATGAGAATTAATTCAGCAGATAAAACTGCAGAACACATATGCAAACATACACATCCACATTTGCACAAAGCCGAGGAAAAATTTAACTTGACACTCCAACAGGAATCATATACTTAAATAAGCATTGCAGAATTGGAATCATAAACTTTTCTTTAAAGACAAAAAAACAAACAACATGAAGTATGAAACAGGAGCTAATCAAACTTAGTAGAAACAGAATAAATAAAGACTGAATTACAAAGTACCTATGATAGGCAGAATTTCTAAAATGGCAAGTGAAAATAAAGTAAAATAAAATAAAATGGCAAGTGAAAGATGGTCTACTTGAATTCTCAGAACATGTGAAAATAATGAGTTAACACTCCTGTCATTATAGTACATTATATGGCACCATGACTTAAAATAGGGAGTATTACCCTGGATTATACACATGGTCCCTTAAAAGCATAGAATTTTCTCCAGGTGGTGGCAGAAGAGGAAATCAGAGGTGCATGAAGCAGAAAAAGTATTCAATATGTCATCACTGGCTTGAGGATGGAGGAAGGCACTAGCAAAGAATGTGATCAACTTTTAGGAGCTGGGAGTGGCCCCTGACAGAAATCAGAAAAAAAAGGGAAACTTAATCCTAATCCTATAACCACAAGAATCTGAATTTGGCCAACTACTTGAATGAGCTTACAGGTGGTTTCTTCCCCAGATCCTCCAGTTAAGAGCCTAGCACAGGCAAATTTGATTTTGGATTTATGAGACCCTGATGCTGAAGCTGAAACTCCAATACTTTGGCCACCTCATGTGAAGAGCTGACTCATTGGAAAAGACCCTGATGCTGGGAGAGATTGGGGGCAGGAGGAGAAGGGGACGACAGAGCATGAGATGGCTGGATGGCGTCACCGACTAGATGGACATGAGTTTGAGTGAACTCCGGGAGTTGGTGATGGACAGGGAGGCCTGGCGTGCTGCGATTCATGGGGTCGCAAAGAGTCGGACACGACTGAGCGACTGAACTGAACTGAACTGAAATGAAACTGAGACTTCTCTGTGTTCTGACTTGCAGAACTATGAGGAAACAAACAAACAAACAAAACAGGTGTGTTCATGGCATGGACCACCAAGTTCATGGCAATTTGTCACGGCAGCAATATGGAGTTCCCTAGGGAGAAGAGGTATAACCACAATTAACAAAGGGTCATCAAGGATACCCTAAAAGATCTAAAGGATAGAAAAGAAAGAAGGAAATAAAGTTTTAGAAAGAACATGATAGAAAAGGCAGGAAGAGATTATCCAATGTACTTATAACTGAAATCCTTAAAGCGGAAAAAAGCAAATCAAAGAAACAGAAGAAAGATTCTAAGACAATAATTCTAGATAACTTTGCTGAAATAAAAGCTGTGAATTTGCATATTAAAAAAAGAATGACACTGCATCAGTTCCTAGAAAAATAAAAAGTGTTTTTTGCGATCACCTTGAAAAGCCGCACGGACTGGATACGGATGTCTGGCCCAACTCGCCAGTAGGAAGCACAGGCAGGAGAACCGGAAGTGCAGTTCAATAGTCAGTCCATCGCCGCCACGGAGGCCGGCAGACTGCAGAGGCTATTGAGGAGCACATCGGCGGACGGAAGTCCCTGTGTCCCTCACATTAACGACTTCCGGCTGCGCCTGAGGAGAGGACGCAAAGGTGAGGCCAGGCCTAGCACAAAGGCCATAACCCCTATAGTTATAAATATTTTCAGAAACTCACAAGAATTTTGTATAGCACTTCCTTGGTGTACTAAAGTTAGGCTGGTGGTCCCACTGTGAAGTTCGGGAGGGGTGGTTTGTAGACCTACACATTGATATTAAAGACGATTTTCACTAAGTTCGTCAGGACACTTCCATTTTCTCTTCTTTTCGGACCCCGCTCTCTTACTACAATGGAACAATCTCTAGAGAGAGCTTTGGATCTTGCAGAATCTGTCATTGCAAGTGCCCAACAAAGACCTCTGAAAAGGAAAAACTCATCAAGTGGGGAGATGTCTCTCTATGAAAAACTTTATGACATTTATGTAGAAGAAAGTGAAAAAGAGCCTGAGGTTGCAGAGGAAGTAAGAAGCAACGTGAACCTATTAGAGAAGCTCCTTAGGAGAGAATCGTTGCCCTGTTTGGTGGTCAACCTGTATCCAGGAAAGCAGGGCTATTCGCTCATGCTCAAGGGGGAAAATGGATCATTTATAGAGAGCATTAGACTGCATTATGAAGAAGGGGAATTGCTAGAATACTTAGATGCTCAAGAATTACCTCCTGTTATGATGGATCTCCTGGAGAAGTCTCCGGTTAATGTCTTTCATCAGGGGTGTGTCATAGTGGAAATACGGGACTACAGGCAGTCCAGTGAAGGGGAGCCTCCGAGTTACCAAAGCAGACATATTCTCTTACGTCCCACCATGCAGACGTTAGCCTGCGATGTAGAGGCCATAGCCAGTGACAACCAGAACTGGACTGAGGAGGACAAACTTTTGCTTGAGAGCCAACTTATCTTAGCTACAGCCGAACCACTGTGTTTAGACCCTTCTGTATCAGTAGCTTGCACTGAAAACAGACTGCTCTATAACAGACAAAAACTGAACACTGTTCCCATGAAAAGGAATTTGAAGAGATTTTCTACAGCCTCTCTGAATCGGCAGCAGGACTTGTCTCCCTATACACTTCCTCCTGAGCTAACAGCCCTGACTTCTTTCACAAAAAGACAAGAAACTAAAAAAGATGAGCAGTATGACCTCAAAACTTTGAAAGCAGGCAAGTGTGTAGATATGTGCAAACAGAGACCCTGTGATTTGGCTGTGCCTTCTGAAGTGGATATGGAGAAATATACTATGCCTTTCAAATATGAAGACTTAGAACCAACAGTCTGGCCAACTTATGAGGTAGGAGAAGATTCTATATTTGGATATGAAGACAGCAGTCATTCCCAGGCAACAAAGCAGATGCTCATGCATCCGTTTAATGATCCTCTTATCTCTGGAAAAGAAAGTTCCCGTGAAAAAAAAAGAAAAGTCAGATATGAGAGACAGATGCCTCCCCACCATTCCTTCACAGATGACCATCCCAGTAGTTTTCTGTCCAGGCCAGAGACTGATGATGTGAGGGTGGTCAGTCCATCTGAGGAATCATCCCAGAATAGCGCCCAATGTCCAGTGCAGATGTCACACAGCTCTGGTGACTCGGCGGATCTCAGGCCACCTTCTCCAGGGAAAGAACTAGAACAGCCAAAGATTGGGTCAGTTCAGTCTTCCGATGACTCAGCTGGTTTCAGGCAACCTTTTCCAGGGAAAGAGCCAGAACAGCCTAAGAACGGGTCAGTTCAGTCTTCAGTGCTAGACAAGGGAGCCAAACATCCTCCTTCACCCATCAGACTTCCCTTGAACCCAGGAGAGAGCTCCTGGGGTGACAGTTTCACTTCACAGCAGGCAAGCAGCTCTCATAAATTTCCATCTCCTGCTTCTGCTCCTAAGCTACCAAGTCTTTCCCAGAAATCATCTATGGAGGTGAGTCAAGTTAGCTCACTTCCTGCCATGGCCCTGTCCACTGTGGGCTCATCACAAAGGACTGAAGCTTCAGCCACATCCTTTGGTCTGAATATCACCAAAGAGGTGCACCCTGGTGGAGGAGACCAGGCCTTAGGAAGTGGCTCTAAGCCAGTGCAGGACTCTACTACAGTTCCTGCAGGAATCAAGCCTGGCCCCCTGCCTACAGGGATCAAGCTTAGCCTCCTGCCCACTGGGATTAATCTGGGTTCCCTGCCCATTAGGCTCATGCCCAGCCCCCTGCCCACAGGGATCAAGCTGGAGCTCCTGCCCACAGGCATCAAGTCCAGACTCTTGTCCACAGGTATCAATCTTGGTACCCTGCCCACAGGGATGAAGCCTGGACCCCTGCCCACAGAGATGAAGCTTGACCACCAACCAACAGGGGTCAAGTCTGGCCCACAACCCATAAAGATCAAGTCTGGCCCCCAGCCCAAAAGGATCAAGCCTAGACCCCTGCCGACAGGGATCAGGCTGGAGCCCCTGCCCACAGGGATGAAGCCTGACCACCAACCAACAGGGGTCAAGACTGGCCCCCAGCCCATAGTGATCAAGCCTGGCCCCCAGCCCACAGGGATGAAGCCTGACCAGCAACCAACAGGGGTCAAGCCTGGCCCCCAGCCCATAGTGATCAAGCCTGGCCCCCAGCCCATAGGGATGAAGCCTGGCCCCCTGCCCACAGGGATGAAGCCTGACCAGCCACCAACAGGGGTCAAGCCTGGCCCCCTGCCCATAGTGATCAAGCCTGGCCCGCAGCCCATAGGGATAAAGCCTGGCCCCCAGCCCATAGGGATGAAGCCTGGCCCCCTGCCCACAGGGATGAAGCCTGACCACCAACCAACAGGGGTCAAGCCTGGCTCCCTGCCCATAGTGATCAAGCCTGGCCCCCAGCCCATAGGGATGAAGCCTGGCCCCCAGCCCACAGGGATGAAGCCTGGCCCCCTGCCCACAGGGATGAAGCCTGACCACCAACCAACAGGGGTCAAGCCTGGCCCCCTGCCCATAGTGATCAAGCCTGGCCCCCAGCCCACAGGGATGAAGCCTAGCCCCCTGCCCACAGGGATGAAGCCTGACCACCAACCAACAGGGGTCAAGCCTGGCCCCCAGCCCATAGTGATCAAGCCTGGCCCCCAGCCCATAGGGATGAAGCCTGGCCCCCTGCCCACAGGGATGAAGCCTGACCACCAACCAACAGGGGTCAAGCCTGGCCCCCTGCCCATAGTGATCAAGCCTGGCCCCCAGCCCATAGTGATCAAGCCTGGCCCCCTGCCCACAGGGATCAAGCCTGGCCCCCTGCCCATAGGGATCAAGCCTGGAACCCTGCCCACAGGGATGAAGCTTGACCACCAGCCAACAGGGATCAAGCCTGGCCTCCAGCCCATAGCAATGAAACCTGAACCCCTGCCCACAGGGATGAAGCTTGACTATCAAGCAACAGGAATCAAGCCTGGCCTCCAGCCCATAGTGATCAAGCCTGGCCCCCTGCCCACAGGGATGAAGCCTGAAACCCTGCCCACAGGGATAAAGCTTGACTACCAAAAAACAGGGATCAAGTCTGGCCCCCAGCCCATAGGGATCAGGCCTGGCCCCCAGCCCATAGCCATGAAACCTGAACCCCTGCCCACAGCGATGAAGCTTGACTACCAAGCAACAGAGATCAAACCTGGCCCCCAGCCCATAGGGCTCAGGCCTAGCCCCCAGCCCACAGGGATCAGGCCTGGCCTCCAGCCCATAGGGATCAAGCCTGGCTCCTTGCCCACAAGGATCGAGCCTGGAACCCTGCCCACAGGGATGAAACTTGACCACCAACCAACCGAGATCAAGCCTGGCCCCCAGCCCATAGGGATCAAGTCTGGCCTCCAGCCCATAAGGATCAAGCCTGGCCCCCAGCTCAGAGAGATTAAGCCTCGCCCAGTGCCCACAGGGACCAAGTTTGAACACCAACCAGCAGGGATCAAGCCTGGCCCCCAGCCCATAGGGATGAAGCCTGGCCCCCAGCCCACAGGGATGAAGCCTGGCCCCCTGCCCACAGGGATGAAGCCTGACCACCAACCAACAGGGGTCAAGCCTGGCCCCCTGCCCATAGGGATCAAGCCTGGCCCCCAGCCCATAGGGATGAAGCCTGGCCCCCTGCCCACAGGGATGAAGCCTGACCACCAACCAACAGGGGTCAAGCCTGGCCCCCTGCCCATAGGGATCAAGCCTGGAACCCTGCCCACAGGGATGAAGCTTGACCACCAGCCAACAGGGATCAAGCCTGGCCTCCAGCCCATAGCAATGAAACCTGAACCCCTGCCCACAGGGATGAAGCTTGACTATCAAGCAACAGGAATTGAGCCTGGCCTCCAGCCCATAGTGATCAAGCCTGGCCCCCTGCCCACAGGGATGAAGCCTGGAACCCTGCCCACAGGGATAAAGCTTGACTACCAAAAAACAGGGATCAAGTCTGGCCCCCAGCCCATAGGGATCAGGCCTGGCCCCCAGCCCATAGCCATGAAACCTGAACCCCTGCCCACAGGGATGAAGCTTGACTACCAAGCAACAGAGATCAAACCTGGCCCCCAGCCCATAGAGCTCAGGCCTGGCCCCCAGCCCACAGGGATCAGGCCTGGCCTCCAGCCCATAGGGGTCAAGCCTGGCTCCTTGCCCACAAGGATCGAGCCTGGAACCCTGCCCACAGGGATGAAACTTGACCACCAACCAACCGAGATCAAGCCTGGCCCCCAGCCCATAGGGATCAAGTCTGGCCTCCAGCCCATAAGGATCAAGCCTGGCCCCCAGCTCAGAGAGATCAAGCCTCGCCCCCTGCCCACAGGGACCAAGTTTGAACACCAACCAGCAGGGATCAAGCCTGGCCGCCAGCCCACAGGGATGAAGCCTGGCCCCCTGCCCACAGGGATGAAGCCTGACCACCAACCAACAGGAGTCAAGCCTGGCCCCCAGCCCATAGTGATCAAGCCTGGCCCCCAGCCCATAGGGATGAAGCCTGGCCCCCAGCCCATAGGGATGAAGCCTGGCCCCCTGCCCACAGGGATGAAGCCTGACCACCAACCAACAGGGGTCAAGCCTGGCCCCCAGCCCATAGTGATCAAGCCTGGCCCCCAGCCCATAGGGATGAAGCCTGGCCCCCTGCCCACAGGGATGAAGCCTGACCACCAACCAACAGGGGTCAAGCCTGGCCCCCTGCCCATAGTGATCAAGCCTGGCCCCCAGCCCATAGTGATCAAGCCTGGCCCCCTGCCCACAGGGATGAAGCTTGACCACCAGCCAACAGGGATCAAGCCTGGCCTCCAGCCCATAGCAATGAAACCTGAACCCCTGCCCACAGGGATGAAGCTTGACTATCAAGCAACAGGAATCAAGCCTGGCCTCCAGCCCATAGTGATCAAGCCTGGCCCCCTGCCCACAGGGATGAAGCCTGAAACCCTGCCCACAGGGATAAAGCTTGACTACCAAAAAACAGGGATCAAGTCTGGCCCCCAGCCCATAGGGATCAGGCCTGGCCCCCAGCCCATAGCCATGAAACCTGAACCCCTGCCCACAGCGATGAAGCTTGACTACCAAGCAACAGAGATCAAACCTGGCCCCCAGCCCACAGGGATCAGGCCTGGCCTCCAGCCCATAGGGATCAAGCCTGGCTCCTTGCCCACAAGGATCGAGCCTGGAACCCTGCCCACAGGGATGAAACTTGACCACCAACCAACCGAGATCAAGCCTGGCCCCCAGCCCATAGGGATCAAGTCTGGCCTCCAGCCCATAAGGATCAAGCCTGGCCCCCAGCTCAGAGAGATCAAGCCTCGCCCCCTGCCCACTGGGACCAAGTTTGAACACCAACCAGCAGGGATCAAGCCTGGCCTCCAGCCCATAGGGATCAAGCCCAGGCTCCTGCCCAGGGAGATCAAGCCCAAGCTCCTGCCCATGGGGATCAAGCCTGTGCTTCTGTCTACAGGGATCCAGCCAGACACCCTGCTCGCAGGGATCTCGCCCAGCCCCCTGCCCACAGGGATCCTGTCTGACCCCCTGCCTGCAGGGATCAAGCCAGACACCCTGCCCACAGGAATCCAGCCAGACACCTTGCCCACAGGGATCAAGCCGGACACCCAGCTCACAGGAATCCAGCCAGACACCCTGCCCACAGGGATCAAGCCAGACACCCAGCTCACAGGAATCCAGCGAGACACCTTGCCCACAGGGATCAAGCCAGACACCCAGATCACAGGAATCCAGCCAGACACCCTGCCCACAGGGATCAAGCCAGACACCCAGCTCACAGGAATCCAGCCAGACACCCTGCCCACAGGGATCAAGCCAGACACCCAGCTCACAGGAATCCAGCCAGATACCCTGCCCACAGGGATTGCGCCTGGGCTTCTGTCCACAGGGATTCAGCTGGACACCCTGCCCACAGGAATCCAGCCAGACACCCTGCCCACAGGGATCAAGCCAGACATCCTGCCCACAGGGATCCAGCCAGACACCTTGCCCACAGGGATCAAGCCAGACACCCAGCTCACAGGAATCCAGCCAGATACCCTGCCCACAGGGATTGTGCCTGGGCTTCTGTCCACAGGGATTCAGCCGGACACCCTGCCCACAGGGATCAAGCCGGACACCCAGCTCACAGGAATCCAGCCAGACACCTTGCCCACAGGGATCAAGACAGACACCCAGCTCACAGGAATCCAGCCAGACACCTTGCCCACAGGGATTGTGCCTGGGCTTCTGTCCACAGGGATTCAGCTGGATACCCTGCCCACAGGAATCCAGCCAGACACCCTGCCCACAGGGATCAAGCTGGACACCCAGCTCACAGGGATCGAGCCAGACACCCTGCCCACAGGGATCCAGCTGGACAACCAGCCCACAGGGATCCAGCCAGACAACCAGCCCACAGGGATCCAGCCGGACAGCCAGCCCACAGGGATCCAGCCAGACAACAAGCCTACAGGCATCCAGCCGGACATCCAGCCCTCAGGGATCCAGCCGGACAGCCAGCCCTCAGGGATCCAGCCAGACAGCCAGCCCACAGGGATCCAGCCGGACAGCCAGCCCACAGGCATCCAGCCGGACAGCCAGCCCACTGGGATCCAGCCGGACACCCAGCCCACAGGGATCACACCCGGCCTCCTTCCCACAGGGATCAAGCCAGACAGCCAGCCCACAGGGATCAAGCCAGACACCCTGCCCACAGGCATCCAGCCGGACAGCCAGCCCACAGGCATCCAGCCCGGCCCCCTGCCTGCAGAAGCTCAGCCACCACATGTGCAGACCACCGCACTACCAGTTTCTTCTCAAGGAGGTGTTCAACTTGATAAAAATACTCCCAGTCTCATGCCTTTCACTGTACTCCAGCTTCCACCAGGCTCACTCATTTTGAACACCCAGCAGCAGGCCCAGGAGCAGCTGCAGCAGCCGACGCAGCAGTGGCTCTACCAGCTGATGCCACAGACACAACTTCAACAGCCCACAACTTCACATCCTCCACAGTCAGTGCCACAGGATCCTGTAGAAGGTTCAGCCAGTCAAATGGCCTTATCTGCTCAGCAAGCCATGGTCATTAACCTCGACGAAGTGGAGAGTTTTCTGCAGCCCCAGGCAGTTGTGTTGTCTCAGGCGGGCTCTGCCCAGAGCAGCCCCCGGCCAAGCCTCCCTCAGCACAGAGTTCAGCTCGCCTCCACCTTGCAGCTGCACCCACAGCCTCAGCCAGTAGAGTTCAGAATCTTGCAGCACCCAGCGGCTATGGCAACAGTAGTGGCCCCAGCAGCTCAGCCACAGCCACCTGGTGAGCAGTCAAGCCAGTCAAAAGGGAAAAAGGAGAACACACCAGCCCCTCCAAAGTCCTGACTTGTATTACTTCTGAATCTTTTTAAGAACAACACAAGACTATTGGATCCAAGGGTTTCTGAGTGTTCACTCCATTTTGGTGTATAATGTCTCAGTATTTCACATGGGTAGGCTTTTTAAAGGAACAGGGAAATGATTTAATTTAAAAAAAGTGGGCTGTGGCACTAGCCACCATGTCAAAATACCATCTCTGCAATTTACTAACTTTTAGCCTATTTCCTGACTTCTCTGAATCTCCATTTCCTTGTCTATAAAAATATAAATCATTAGGTCTACTTCTTCAGTTTATTGTCAAAGTTACATATATTATATATATATTAAATATCAAAATTCAATTAATTTTAAATTTTAATTGATACAATAGTAAATATTTGAAAGAAATGAGCATAAGTAAACTGAAACTAAACTATGGTAATAATATTAGTACAAATGATAGTTTTGTTACATTGTATAAAAGTCAACCTTATATCAGTGTCAAATATGGCATGGAAGTTTAATTTTTCAAATAAAAAAACACACACCAGACTTTTAAAAATAAGCAAAAATATATAGGATTAGATATGTATTCCTTAGGTTTTCAAATTACATGTGTATATATATATATATATATATATATGTTATTATATAGCCTTAGGTTTCCACATTTTATATATATTTATATTCCTTAGATTCCTTATATTTACATATTCCTTATATTTATATATTTATTAGGTTTTAAAATTTCTTTACATACATATAATATTTGGGTTCCTTTTATTTGTATGTTCATTATTCCTTATATATTCCTAGGTCTTCAAATTACCTATAATTAAACATATTTATTATTACATACTGCCTACATTTTCAAATTGTCAATATAGATAGATACAAAGATTTTAGTCCTGTCTTAAAAACCATAGCCTTTTTACTCTAAGTAGATGCACCACATGGTGAATTCTTTCTCTGTCTGATAAAACTGGATGCATTAGGCACTTGTACTTCGTTCTTCAGTAATTGAGGGACAATTTGGATATATGACCCAATATCATTTGCCAGACAATATTCATCAAATGCATTATTCATGCGGTGCTTATTATTTTGCAAACACTTCATAATATACAAATGCACCTGCTGTCTGCCATTCGTCTTGCTCCTCTATTCTGTCTCAATTATTTTGTCCCCATCAGACAAGATAATAATCACAAGAGAGAAAGGGTGAAAGTTTCTTGACTTATAAGGGATGGGTGAATAAAAAATGGTAAGTTTAGATGAGCTGTTGAAAGAAATGACAACGGGAGTAAGAATGAATAATTGTAATATGAAGATATCTCTTAATACACATGCTAGCTAATTTTAAAAAATATCTCTGTAGCTCCAAAACAATATATTTTAAGATAAGATGTAAGAAATGAAATGACTAGTTCAAATGCCCTCCCTCCAAAAAACTTGAGTAAATGCATTCATGTGGAAAATACTTTTAAAATGTATGTGAATGTAAAGATTTATATCACTCAAAAATGTCATCTTCCTGATTTTCTGGAATTGAAGTTTGCTGGAAAAGAATGGAATATTTGAAAATATCAGAAAAAATATTTTGTAAATAGTTACTTTTGTTGAAAGACTTAATTTTATTGTAATGATATTTTATTTATTTAAATTATTAAAAGACTTAAATTTATTGTAATGATATTGTAATGGTATTCCCTTAGATGACTGGTAACCATCTTTGCTTTAACATGTCCAAATATGGTGACATTTATCTTTTTCTTGATGGTATCATAGTCTTTACTATTTGGTGTTAGAATAATTCACCAAGTAACTGAATTAATCACCAAGTAATTTTAAATAATTAAAAAAATAGAAAATCTATCTGCGTACCCTTCTCATCTCAAACTCCTTCTACTCTAACTCTGAAGGATTCCTAGAGAAATTAAATGAGTCCTGGCACTAGCAAATGGATTAATGATAAAATATTTTCATCTGTGACATTTCTGACCATGCCACACTCTTTTGCTTAATATACTTCCTCCATCTGCTTATTCTGTGGAATCAAATTCAGACTACATTTTTTGGCTATACAAGGCCTTTTTTTAACCTGGATTTGTCCTGTATCTCTTCCCCATCTCTCACCACTTCCCCATTCACATCTGTGGCTTTGGCAGTACATTGTGCCATGTTCATTTTTTCAAACATAGATTGTATGATATTTATAGAGTATTAGCAGCAGCAGCAGTGTTTTTACTTGAATGGTTAAAATTTTACTATTTATATAATTATAAACAAATGTATATTTATATTCTCTAACTCTGTGTTTAATGTCACAAGTGTCTTTAAAACATCAAAAGAATATTAAATGAGTGTTATTACTATTTAAAAATAATTTAACTTTAAGCAGAGGTTAATATAATGATGAGAAATAAGAAAATTAAATGCAGCTCTTGTTTGTTTTCTTCACTTTGAACCAAAAAATTCCTGAATTCACAATTCAGTCATAGGTCATTCTCACACACTGTAACATAAAAGTTTCCTTTTATAAAATTCCAAGGCTACTAAGGAGCAAGAAGAAGACTAATCAGTAAGGTACTCCTTTTTATTTCAAACCACCTCATTGATTAGAAGTTTTAGATTCCAGGCATATACCAATGTAAATAAGATAATGTTCTCCTGTCTTCGTTTCCTTGTTTTGGTCATGTCATAACAGTCTGATGGAGTCTTATTAGATTGGAGTACTATGTTTGGGATGATAGAACTTAGATGTGGTGGGAAAAATGGGGAGTTGTTTAGTGAGTAGAGTTTCAGTTTTGCAAGATGAAAATGTTATAGAAATTGTGTGATATACCTAATATTGCTGAACTGTACTCTTAAAAATGATTAAGATGGCAAATGTTATGTTTTGTGTGGTTTTTTTTTTTTTTGCCATGAATAAAAAGTCAAAACAACAACAATGAAACAGTTGTGGCATATAAAATGCTTCATTTTCAGGGGCTTTAGGGGAACCTCGGGGCTTCCCTGGTGGCTCAGATGGTAAAGAATCTGCCTGCAATGCAGGAAACCTGGGTTCAATCCATGGGTTGGGAATGTCCCCTGGAGAAGAGAATGACAACCCACTCCAGTATTCTTGCCTGGAGAATCCCATGGACAGAGGAGTCTGGTAGGTTACAGTCCACGGGGTCGCAAAGAGTCGGACACAACTGAGCAACTAACACTAACCCTTAGACATTCCATAAGTAAATTATCCAGAATGACTGAAATGGAGGAGTTATTCTCACAAATTTAGAGGATATGTTTTAGATGATCTAACAATGTAGGCTATCTGGCAAATGTGAAATCAGTCTGATGAGCGACGGGAGCCACCTAGAATTGGTACTAATTCTCCAATGCAAATGAATGAGATCGGCCTTATTGTTGATTTATCAAATGATGGGACATCATTTTCTGATGCTGTGGACACAGCCAATAAATGGTAGTTGCTAATCTAAGTCCCAAACCAAACATCCCTACGGGAGACCCTCTAAATTGCAAATTAAGTTGTCTAACACATGCCCCTCTCCACATAGCCTGCTTCAGTGTAGATGGATGAGGACTTTAATGATTGATGGTTCCCTTATACAAAGGGGGAGCTGGCCAAAGAACACACACTGTTTCAGAGTGAAAGGGAGCCTGTGGGTACAGCTGCAGGCACCAATCGAAACCAGCAGTGCCCACCCCTCACCTAAAATGCTTCACAGCTGTAACTATGATGGGGTCGTCATACTTCACATTCATTCATTTACAAATGTTTACTGAGCACCTATAACCAGATACACCAAAAGCCCTAAAGAGAGCCATAAATGAGACAATGTCTTTCCAAAGCTTACAGTCTAGTACATTAAGAACAAATATAAATAAACTAGAGAAAACTCAAGCTTGGCTTTCAAATTGTATTGATCAAGCACAATTCATGCATTAACTTTCTAATTTTTGATATTATATTTCAAGACTCTATGGCATTCAGTGATAATTTTAAGAAACGCTGCAAATTAGGTTTTAAACTGGAAATAGCAAAAGACATCCAGACGTAGTGTTGACATAATATCACTTTTTTTTATCACTTGCCCTCATTTCAGCTTAATAAGCTCTCTTGGCTCTCATCTTTCAATGTTTAATCCAAAGCAATTAAACTGATATGCAAATACCATCTCCATTGCTTTAAGAGTGACACTTAGCATAATTTCATTATAACAGGCAACTGGAATGTTTGTAGAATGATCAGCTCATTTTTATTTTTTTAAATGTGATTTTCTTGCAAGGTATGTTTGTAAATAAAATGTCCATACACACAAATTTTACTTGATAAACATGTAGATATTTGTCTTGTATCCTGAGCACACAGTCCATACGATGTGATATTTCTATTTAAAAGTCTGCTATTCTTTTCCTCAGACTACAGAAATGAATATTTTAGCTAATGAATCATATTAACAAAAAGTACAAGATAAGCAGAAAATGAACAAAGTGTGTGTGTGTTTGTGTTTAAGGCAGTCTGTCTTTTAGGATTCAGGTCCGATTAGAGAATCAGAAGGTTATATACTTTATTAGATTCAATTAGTAAAGCATGTCCACTTCTTAATAGTCCCAGTTCTTCATTCCTGCCTGTACCCATATACTTTGACATGTAACCTCCACTGAGTCTGAATCTACCATGTGACTTGCTTGGACCAGTGGGATGTTAGAAGTCGTGAAGCAGGGGCACTATTTACAATACTGCAGCACCATTTACAGTAGCCATGACATAGAATCAGCCTAAATGTCTATCAACAGAAGAATGGATAAAGAAGATGCAGTACATATATACAATGGAATATTAGTCATAAAAAGGAATGAAATTGGGTCATTTGTAGAGATGTGGATAGACCTAGAGACTGTGAAGTAGGTCAGAGATAAATATATATTAATGAGTACATGTGGAATCTAGAAAAATGGTATAAATGATCTTATTTGCAAAACCAAAATGGAGACACAGACATAGAGAACAACTCTACAGATAAAAGGGGGCAGTGGGATGAATTGGGAGACTGAAATATATACACTATTGATACTATGTTTAAAATAGATAACTAATGAGAATCTATTGTATAGTTCAGGGAACTCTACTCATTGCTCTGTGGTGACATAAATGGGAAGGAAATCTGAAAAAGAGGGGATATATGTATACTTATAGCTGATTCACCTAGTGAATCAGTTAATGAATTCAATTAGTACAGTAGAAAATAACAAAACATTATAAAGCAACTCTACCCCAATAAAAATTAATGTAAAAAATACAAATGAGCATTTTGAAATGTGTTTTGACAGAAATGTTAAAAATATTAAGTTTGTATTTATGCCCAAAAAGGAAGCAAAAATATAAAAGAGTGAAATATGTGAGCTATAATTAATCTGAGCTTTATCTTAATTTTCACTCCTGTAATTATTTCCTGACTACTCCATCTGTAACCCAAGACTTATATGGCCAAGAAACATTTAAGCGACTCTAAAAATTTGCAGCTTTAGCATGATCCCAAGACACACAGTTGGCCAATTTACCAGACCTTAAATCGTGAAACACTTATCTCCTGTTGGGAGTATTTAAGGGTTTACAGTATAGCACTAAGATAAGGTTCATGGGCTTTAAGTCCAATCTCTAACATTTATTAGGGCTTCCCAGGTAACACAGCTGGTACAGAATCTGCTTACAATGCAGGAGACCCTGGTTTGATTTTGGGGTTGGGAAGATCCCATGGAGGAATAGGCTACCCACTCCAGTATTCTTGGGCTTCCCTGGTGGCTCAGATGGTAAAGAACCTGCCTGCAATGTGGGAGACCTGGGTTCGATCCCTGGCTTGGGAAGATCCCCTGGAGGAAGGCATGGCAATCTACTACAGTATTCTTGCCTGGAGAATCCCCATGGACAGAAGAGCCTGGTGGGCTACAGTCCATGGGGTCCCAAAGAGTTGGACAAGACTGAGCGACTAAGCACATTCAAACTCTTTAATGTATTATACTGTAAACATTTTTAAAATTCCAGAGTTAAAATACATTGATATGACCTTTTAATGTCAGAATTATTAATAGCTAACAGATATGGTTTTTTCCCACTGATTCTATGACTCCATGACATACTTGTTTACCTGCAGTAAGAATCCAAAATAAACAAAGTAAAACCAATTCTAGCCAATTAGCTTAAGAGTATACCTTGCACACTCCTTTTGACTTTGATCATCATATCTACATTTACAAACACAATATTTTTGACATCTGAAAAGAAATAAAAAAAATTATCTTGGGGTGATAGCTTTATGTTACAAATATTTACTGGTTGTAATCATTGGAACACATAAAAAAAAGAAGAATACTTTTTAAAGCATGTATCTGACAAAGCTAAATAAATTGTTGGGATACAGATTGTTATTTATATTGTCTACTTCTTACATTCTTCTTAGAATTCTTCACACATTGTGCACATCCCTTGGGTTCTTCTCATAGCATTAGACATAAGATATACAAATTATTAAATGAAGTTACTGTTGATCAGTAATGGTTTTCTAAATCCCAAGCTCTGTACTATCATTAAAGTTATCATCATCACTTATCTGTCAAAGAAGTGTCGGCACCATGGCACAGTTAATACACTGTTAATTAGAAGCACTGAGACTGAGTGCCCATCTATATCAATGTACTCTTGGTTTGGCAAGTCTCACTCCTTTGAGTCTTTTTGTCCTCATGTATGAAGTGCGTAATAATATCTGACCTAACGCATAGGATTGATATGAGGATCACAGTTAAAATGTACATGAAGCTAAATATAAGTGGAAGAATCTCATGAACAATAAAGTTCCATGTTACTAATTTTCTATGAGTCTTATTTTCTTATAAAATAGCAATAGTAATTTCTAGCTCTTAGGATTTTCTGAGGATTCAATAGGAAAATACATGCAAAACAGCATAGTGCCAGAGACAGAAATAGCTCAATAAGTTGCTTAGTCAAGCAACTTTAAACATTTAAGCACCTCAAAATTTAGAGATAAAGTATTATATATATGTTTTTTCATGTATTATACTCTATAATATAATCACATATTATACCCTCCTTTCAACTGTACTACATTAAACTGTTACAAATGAGAAAGCATAGCAGGGGGATAAAATCTGGTAGGAAAATAACACAGTGAGACTTTCTCAGATTCTCGAATTTTTTCCAATTCTTTCTATTATCTCCAGATTTAAAAAAAAAAATCATAAAATATCAGATGTCTTACTTTTTTTGTTTGTTTCTTTTAGCATATACATATATCTATTCTTTTTCAAGTTATATTCCCAATAAGGTTGATATAGAATATTGAGCAGAGTTCCATGTGCCATACAGTAGATCCTTGTTGGTTATCCATTTAAAATACTGCAGTATGTACATGTCAATCCCAAACTCCCTAACTACCCTTCCCCAATCCTTCCCCCCTGGTAACTATAAAGTTCATTCTCTGTGAGTCTATTTCTGTTTTGTAAATAAGTTCATATTCATCATTTTTTAATTTTAGATTTCCCATATGATATCATATGATATTTTTCTTTCTCTGTCTGACTTCACTTTCTATTTTTAGAAACTTTCCATTTTTCTACCATTTCAAGGTATTAGTTACATGAGTAAATGACCAAGTATATTCTTTTGAGGTCAAAAAACCCCTTGCTATGGATAATATCTGATAATTAGTTCTAAGAAAAGAGAAGACTACCAAACAGCCTTGATTTATGTGGTCAACAGTTATATATTCATTTATTGAGTTGATAAAAATTTGAATACAGGTTAGAATTCTTCAAGATTAACATGGGCTCCTGTGCTTTTAGTTCCTTCATCATTCCTTCCTGTCTTACCTGTTTTAATCAGCTTATATTCCAGAACACCTCCCTGGCTTCATTTAATTCCCTGACAATCTAAATAGTATGGTCAGTCAGCTCAATAATGCTCTTTCTACCCATGAGTTTCTCACTACATCATTTGATTTCACCCAGTTTTCCAAGTCCTGACTTTCTTCAAAGTCATGCAGTCATTCTTAAATCACACAACCAAATCATCCAAAAGGTTTTTGTTTTTTTTTTTGAGATTATATTTTTTGGTAAGTTCAGTTCAGTTCAGTTACTCAGTTGTGTCCGATTCTTTGTGACCCCATGAACCGCAGCACACCAGGCTTCCCTGTCCATCACCAACTCCCGGAGTTTACTCAAACTCATATCCATTGAGTCAGTGATGTCATCCAACCATCTCAACCATTGTCATCCCCTTTTCCTCCCGCCTTCAATCTTTCCCAGCATCAGGGTCTTTTCCAATGAGTCAGTTCTTCACATCAGGTGGCCAAAGTATTGGAGTTTCAGCTTCAGCATCAGTCCTTCCAATGAATATTCAGGACTTATTTCCTTTACGATGGACTGGTTGGATCTCCTTGCAGTCCAAGGGACTCTCAAGAGTCTTCTCCAACACCACAGTTCAAAAGCATCAATTCTTCGGCACTCAGCTTTCTTTATAGTCCTAGTCTCACATCCATTTTTTGGTAAAATCCCTATCATGTTAACGAGCATAACTATTTCAAGGTGCTTAAGGTTGATAGAAATTGTCCAAATGGTAAAATTAAGTTAAAATGGAGATTAGAAGTAAAGTTGACAGTAGCAAGAAAGGTCAGAGAATAAGAATTATGTCCAAGAAATCTGAAATGTTAAATATACAATTTGGTTGAGAAAACTCCTATATAAGAAACAGTGGGTAAGTTCTGTTTCTAGTAATATGACAAACTAGGTCATCCGAACCAATCCTTCCACTGTAAATAAGTAAAAATACTGGATTTTTTTTTTCTCAAAATGAAATAGTTAATAAGATTTGTAGGCCAAAATCTAAGTAAAACCTGAGCTCAAAGAATTAAGTGACCCACTGAAGATATTTTCCTGGGGGCTTTTACTAAACCTAGTAATTTCAGTCTCCATAGTCTTGGTTTAATGGCGGCACAGGTCTGAAAACATAGGGATAGGGGCTTCGGTCAAATCTCAAACTGGAGAAAACCTCCATCCAGTAAAGCTAAGGGCTACATCATTTAAAAAAATGATGAAACATAACTAAGCTTGACCCTCTCCAACCTCTTACATATCCTTAATGTAGATTTATAGCACAAATTCATATGACTTACATAGTCCCTCCAAAACCTCAAGCCATGAATTTCATTTAATTTACAGTGATCCCAGAGGGATCACACCTTAGGCACTTGTGAAGGCAAATGGAAATCCTTTCCAGAAGAGTTCCTCTTCATACTAGGCCTCAAAGAATCCCCCCAAATAATATTCCAAGGAAAAGGATCAGCTCATTGAAAACATGAACAAACAAAAACCAACTAAGCACAAAAGGGAATAAAGGGCCTTTGTGTTCTCTTCATTAGAAAGAATAAAGAGCAGCTATGTCTCTACTCTCTGTAGTGAAAAACTACAGATTTAAAGTTACCAGCCAGCAATTTTAAAACAAAGAAATGAAAGACAAGCATAAAGTCTATATATGCATATATATGTGTGTGTATATACTTATATATATATTTATATCTGTATAAAAATTACCTAATCAATTCGAAATAAGGCAACTCTTAGAACTTCTAGAAGAGAAATAAATAAAATTTAAATATCAAGGGATAGGTTCAATATAACATTAAATACAGCTGATGAGAGAACAGAAATGAAACATACACAGTGGTGGAAGGGAGGCAGTCGGCAGTCACTGGATTAGGGGAGTACCCACCATCTGCCCAACATCGTTCTTTACTCAGGGTTAGCCATGACAAACAGGTCATGGAATACTCTTTATTAATAGGAAGGTTCTTGAGGGTCACAGATGATGCTAGGTCAGCTTTGGTAAAAGCACAGATGTAAAGACATCAAGGCCACATATTTCTAGACTGTATCCTTAGCCTTGCTCATCCTTGAAACAAATGTTTTGCTGCTTATATAAAGCATAGGAAGAAGGTAGAGCAAATAAAAATCTACTTTTAGGAAAAGTCAAAAACAAAACTGATGCTCAACATATATGTTACATGTTTCTTCCCAAGTATTTAATTACACTTCTATTTCAATATGAAATTTAATGTAAATAGCATAAAACTGATTTGTTTTTGTTTTTGTTTTTTTGTTGTTGTGTTTTTTCCCAATTATTTTTATTAGTTGGAGGCTAATTACTTTACAATACTGTAGTGGTTTTTGCCATACATTGACATGAATCAGCCATGGATTTACATGTGTTCCCCATCCCGATCCCCCCTCCCACCTCCCTCCCCATCCCATCCCTCTACTATAAGCAGACTTGCAGAGAAAAATAACAAGCACTTATTATGTACCAGATAAGGTTCTAAGTATTTTATGCACATCATCTCCTCAACCTTCACAATATCTTAGAAAGAAGAAATTCATATTCTCCTTTGACACTTAAGAAAATAGATTCAGAGGAGAAATAAATTGAAAATGACAGAACAGGATTTGAACTCTGGTCTGCTGATTTAAGAGCTCAGGCTCTTAACTAAACATAGTGTTATTTTATTGAAGAATAAATTCAGATTAAAAGAGCAGTATCATCTTATTTTAACATGTTAATGACTGGGGAATTTTTTCAGGAATCAACGCCTGTGGCCATATACATTTCCAGTCAATAATGTGTTACAAAGTATGTTTTACATCTATACTACTTTAATGACATCCCCCACTCCCCACCCAAATTCCTTCCCAGACTTTGACAACTTACTATCAGACTGGAAGAACTCTGCTAGGTAAAAGGATTCTATACTAAACATACAGTGTTTACCATTTCACATTGTGAAAGGCAACCTGACAAATATGATCAATTTAGGATCTAAAGAATCATGTCGGTTAGAGTAACATTAGCTACAACAAAGCAAAATGTATCATCAGTTAAGGGAAGAGCCTCCACTTGGTTACACAGCCAGCTGCAGAGATGAACACACACCAGTGGCAGCATGCTGCCTATAAGCCAGCTGGGGGATGTAACCAAACTGATTTCAACTAAATATTTCTTTTTAATTAACAATATTTAGATGAAGGGAGGGGTTAGTCTTATTATTTTCCATGGTAGTTAGACCAAAGAAGAGTGATGTTATTGGAAACTATTTCATATGAATCACTGTGAGAACTAAAACTGTTTAGCTTATATAGGAATATAAGAAGTATAAGAATGAGTGAATGAAAGTCACTCAGTCATGTCAGAATCTTTGCGACCCCATGGACTGTATAGTCCATGGAATTCTCCAGGCCAGAATACTGGAGTGGGTAGCCTTTCCCTTCTCCAGGGGATCTTCCCAACCCAGGGATCGTACCCAGGTCTCCTGCATTGCAGGTGGATTCTTTACCAACTGAGCTATCAGGGAAGCCTTATGTTCCTTCTCACAGGAATATAAGAAGTATAAGAATACAGGAATATAAGTAGTGGGAGATGTAAAAGAAGCACACGTGTGTCCCCAGGAATCTGTCTATAGGGAGATCCTAATGATTCCCATTAGGGATTTATTTATTTATTTTTAACTGAAGGATAATTGCTTTACAATATTGCTGGTTTCTACCATACATCAACATGAATCAGCCATAGGTATATGTATGTCCGCTTCTTCTTGAACCTCTCTCCTACCTCCCATCCCATCCCAACCCTCTAGGTTGTTACAGAGCCCCACTGTGAGTTCCCTGAGGCATGCAGAAGATTCCCATTGACTATCTAGTTTACATATGGTAGTGCATGTGTTTCCATTTTATTCTCTCCATTTGTCCCACCCTCTCCTTCCCCCACCCACCTTGTGTCCCATTAGGGATTTTTAAAATTCAGTTTTAAATGTTAGACTTACTGAGTTTGGAACCCAGTCAAATTGTGTTTTCTGCTTTCCCTAAGTTTATTGATATCTCAGAAAACTAGCAAGGATCACAGCCAAAGAAGGCATAAAGATATTACATTGCCTCTGAGCACCATTCACATGCCCTGCTTTACTGGAAAAGTAGCCTAAACAGGGATGTTACAGCTTTCTTCAAATATCAGAAGAACTTTTGTGAGACTGAATGAAGAGCTGCAATGGCTCCAGGGTAGGGTCCCAGGATACAAAACTTGGCTCAAAAGGAAGGGACTTTGAAGAACTCACAGTAAAGAAGGAATTTGTAGCTGGCTTGTGGAAACAGAAATGCTTTTTTAGGATGTCATGGACCCCAAGCTTGAATATAGGATAGACAACCATTTGGCAGATATGGGGAAAGGGCACGTGAGAAAAGCTCTGAGGACTAACTGAGCTACAGAGTCCCTTCTCCACCATCCTGAGATTATTTTAGACTAAAACTCCCAAATCTCTTCTCTTTCTTTAACTCTCACTTGAACATCCAACCTCATTTTCAAATACTTGTTTGAAAAGTATTTTCATTCTCAAAATTCTTGTAGTATTTTACATCCATTCAGTTATAGGCCAAAATATCTCATATGCCCCATTTTCAGGCTTCTGCAAGTAAAGAATATGCCTGCAATGAAGGAGACACAGAAGACCCAGGTTCAGTTCCTGGGTCAGGAAGATCCCCTGGAGGAGGAAATGGAAACCCACTCCAGTATTCTTGCCTGGAAAATCCCATGGACATAGGAGCTTGGTGGGCTACAGTTCAAAGGGTCCCAAAGGGTCGGACAAAACTGAATGACTAAACAACTTCTGATACCACATTATCCTAGTCATCCAAGCAGGCAACCAGTCATTATGGGCCCCTCCCTTTTCCTCCTAAATCAGTTGCTAAATCATGTGGATTCTGCTTTATACAATGTCTCTCCCATCCATCTGCTCGTTTCCAGTTCTTCCCCACTATCCTAGTCAAAGCTGCCACTATCTCTCACTTAGGTCATTTGGTAATGAGCTGTTAACTATTATCCCTCCCTCTGATTTTACCTCCATTCCATTTATCTAATGCATGACAGCCAAATCAATTTTTCTCAAAAGGAGGCTGGATGACACATCTCCCTCTTCAAAATTCATTACCTCCTACGGAATTAAGTACAACACCCTCACAATTGGAATATGATCTAAAAGCTACCCTGAACCTTTCCATTCTCTATCCCATTGTGATCATAGGTGCAACAGACTCTATCTCTGCCAAAGCTTTTGATTTTACATCCTTGGATATTCTATCTAACTTAGGTAACATTAATTCCTTGCCTGGAGTGCCCCTGTCTATTTTTCACCTTTGTAGTCAAAACTCATTTCAAACAGTACTTACTCTAAGACATCTTTACATTGTGATTACTCTCCCTTATAATCTTTTACAGCCCTTTGTTTACATGTTATTGGGGCTATCATGTAATCCACTTTATATTATAAGTATCTACATATCCAGAAGAATTTACCCTATTATACTTCAAAAGCCTCAAGCAAAAGGACTGTAACTCATAATTGTAGAATCTGGCACATTGTAAGTGTTCAATAAGTACTATGAGGTAGATAAATTAATACTGCCATTTTCTACTATGTACATTTCACTTTTGATTTTAACTTGGTATTCTCATAAAAATTTGACAGTGAATAATGCATACATAATTATCTCCACCAGTGGAAAAACCTGGCAAGGTATATTTTCTCCTGACAGCCAATGGCCAGGGTTTAACATACCCCAAGGAAAGTAATTCACAAAACTTATCAGCTGTTTTGTTCAAAAGAATATATGACATTTGCAAATCTATTGTCTGCTTAAAAGTCCTTTCCTTGTGAACATTTTTTTGGGTTTTATTTACTATATAGTACATATTCAATATATATATTATATCTATAGATTTCTACATCAATTTATAATGCTTACTCTGCTCACACATTGTTCTAAGTGTTTATGAAATATGACTCATTTAATTTTAACATGTAATTTCCTATCTTAACTCCTTCAACCTGTCTATTGAGGAACGATGCTAAAGGTATCTTTTATGTTGTCTGCTTAGCCACATACCTTTTTAAGTGAAAGTGCCCCACAGAGAGCACAGACTCAAGCTCAGCTGAAGGCACCTTAAACATCCTTCTAATTCCTGCAACTCTATCACTGTCTCCCTTCCCCATCCACAAATCCATACAAGTGAGTTGAACATTGATGGGCACTGTAGAGAACATAGCAGGGGTTCCCCAAAGATGTCCACATATTAATCTCCAGAACTTGTGAATATATTACCTTACATGGCAAAATGGACTTCGCAGATGTGATAACATTAAGAATCATGAGATGAGCCAGAATTATCTAAGTAGATCTAATCTAATCACAAGGGTCCTTATAAGGGAAAGAGGTAGATGTTAATTTAATATTTACTACACTGGGTAAGGATCCTGACACCTACAAAAGAGAGAAGAAATGAGTCTGTTCTTCACTGGAGACTTTTGGGGTTTAAATTGAATAACTAAATGGTCCTCGGTAAACAAGAAGGAATATATTTTGATGATAACCCAAATAGCTAGGAAGTAGCATTCTTATTTTAGAGGGAACATTAAAAGCGCAGAGAAAAGAAATACAAAAGTTGCTAATTATCCATGGAGTTTCAGAAAAACATCTCCTTCTGCTTCATTGACTATGCTAAATTTTTTGACTGTGTGGATCACAACAAACTGGAAAACTCTTAAAGAGATGGGAATACCAGACCACCTAATCTGCCTCCTGAGAAGCCTGTATGCAGGTCAAGAAACAGTTAGAACTGGACATGGGACAACTGATTGGTTTAAAACTGGGAAAGGAGTACAATAAGACTGTATATTGTCACCCTGCTTATTTAACTTATATGCAAAGTACATCATGCTATGCCAGGCTGGATGAATCACAAGCTGGAATCAAGATTGTTGGGAGAAATATCAACAACCTCATATATACAGATTATACCACTCTAATGGCAAAAAGTGAAGAGAAACTAAAGAGCCCCTTGATGAGGGTGAAAAAGGAGAGTGAAAAGGCTGGCTTGAAACTCGACATTCAAAAAACTAAGATCACGGCATTCAGTTCCATCACTGCACAGCACATAGAAGGGGATGGGTGGAAGCAGTGGCAGATTTTATTTTCTTGGTTCCCAAATCACTAGGAAGGTGACTGCAGCCATGAAATAAAAAGATGCTTGCTCCTTGGAAGGAAAACTGGACAAATCTAGACAGGATATTAAAAAGCAGACCCATCACTTTCCCAACAAAGGTCTGTATAGTCAAAGCTATGGTTTATCTAGTAGTCCTATATGGATGTAAGAGTTGGACCATCAAGAAGGCTGAGCTCTGAAGAATTGCTGCTTCTGAACTGTGGTGCTGGAGAAGAGTCTTGAGAATCCCTTGGACTGCAAGGAGACCAAACCAATTAATTCTAAAAGAAATCAACCCTGAATATTCATTGGAAAGATGTTGCTGAAGCCCCAATACTTTGGCCATCTGATGTGAAGAGCTGACTCACTGGAAAAGACCCAGATGCTGGGAAAGACTGAGAGCAGAAGGAGGAAGAGGCAGCAGAGGATAGTATCACTGACTCAATGGACACAAATCTGAGCAAACTCCAGGAGTTAGTGGAGGACAGAGGAGCCTGGAGTGCTACAGTACATGAGGGCATAAAGAGTTGGACACGACTTAGCGACACAACAATAACAATTATCCACATAATTGAGTTAATTTTCCATAGTTTTTGGACTCTGATCTCTAACATTAATAAATGTTTCAAAGAAATTCTCATACATTATGACAGACACATATTCATAGATACACCAATTTCTGCTGTACACCATTCACACAATAATAAATCATAGTTGAATTATACATTAAAATGCTTTTTTCAAGGTATACGTGTACCAGAGTTTAGATACTGATATTGGGATTGAGAAGGCTGGAAGATTTTGTTAAATAACACACAACAATGTGGGTGGATGGAGACCATGAAAAATAAGATTGATATATTTAATTTATAAAATTAAAAAATTGCTAACAACCTAAGCAAAGTAAAAAAGATAAAACAACACACTCTAAGAAAGACTCTTCAATGTCTAAAATTTACAAAGGATTTAAAAGAACAAGGCTATGAAGAGGCATTTCAAAGAAGAAAAAAAGAGCCAGTTAAGTATATGGAAACCTGAACTCACCAGAAATCACAGAAATGCATATTAAAATAATATGTCAATAGTATTTTCTCTTTTCAGTGCTTCTAAAAGATAGGGGCCTGTGAACTCTTACAACCTACTGGTGGGGAAGTAAATTGATACTGACATTTGGAGGGCAATTTTGCAGTGTCTATTAATATCAAAAATGCTTGTACCCTATGACTATCAGTTCCACTTTCTAGTATCTACCTAGAGAAATATTCAATTATCTGTACACAGTCAAACATAATCATGGATTATAACGCAAGTATTGTTTGCAATGGTATAACATTTGGACAGTCCTAAATATCTGCCAGCAGGAAATGTTTTAATAAAATTTTTGTGTGCTCTAACTATGAAATATTCCTCATGACTTAAAACAAATGAGTTAAACTTATATGCATTGACATAGCAAAACCTCCAAAATGTATAAAGATGATCTGCAAAATAATTCATACACTTACAGTAAAAAAAAGAACCTGACTTGTGATCTGGAGATGTTAGAGAACAGAGATGATTATTGGCAAAGGGAAACTAATAACAGTCTATGTGCATTTTATTTTTTTAATTCATTTTATTTTTTTTACAGTAGAAATGGATTTGTGTTTTACTTGTTTACATAAAATACATGGAAATTATAAATATATATATATATTTGGCCATACTGTGCGTCTTCTGGGATCTTAGCTCCCTGACCAGGGATTGAACCCAAGTGATGGCAGTGAAAGCACAGAGCCCTAATCACTGGACCACCAGGGAATTTCCTATAAATACTTTTTAAAAAGGGAAAGTGAATCAAGGCTGATGTCTATGTAAAAGGAATACCTAAATGAGTAAATAGGAGAATGGGGCTTTAAATTTTTCCTTTCCTGTGCACATAAAATATATTTCATATTTATGGGGATAAAATTTGACTCCAGAGCTGAAAATATGGACTTGAGTGTGGCCAAAAATAAGCCAGTAAAAATGAATAATTAATTTTATTATTTTTTAATTTCAAAGATATATGACCTTCTATTTCTATTTATTCTTACTCATTTCCATTGAATTACTCTTCTGGTTGAAATGAAATGATCAGGTCAATCGTAAAAGACTAAGTGAAATCCCACATCAGTGAAACTTTTTGAGCAGATTTACAACTTACTTTTGGGAACAACAAAAAGTAATACATGTTACTGAATAATGAAAACATGGGCATAAAAATGGAATATTTTCGTATGTATGGCAAAGCTTTGAAAAATTTGCAATTCATGCAAAGTATGCTAATAAATGTCAATTTTCATACTGCATTTGGCATCCTGTTCATTTGCATTAACCTACTTTTGAAGTGTCCCTAAAGTAGAATTTCCTCTCTTGCTCTCCTACCTGCACGTGTGTGTGTGTGTGTGTGTGTGTTAGAGAGAGAGAGAGATTAATGAAGGGCAAGAATGGAAGCTTAATTAAAAAGGGTTTCTCATGTATGTTTGTTGGGAAAGTTTAAGTCCTTAACTAAATGATTATTATACACACAGAGACACATATACATATATGGATTTTCCGATGTTAAAAGCCAAACAAAATCAATATTTTCTCATATAATATCATGAGGTTGGCTCATACTTTATGGTGTGTTTCATTCTCCTGAAATTCATCAAGGAATGCTTTTCACTGTATATCTCTATCAGATAATGCTACTTCATAACTTCAGAAAATTAGGCATTTGATACAATCAATGAGGTATTTGATTCTTGAGTTTCTATGCCATTGATTCTATGGAATAACAGTTAATAAGCACAAGAGTAGAGTGTAGCTCCCATTTTAGAATGGGTCTTTTGGAGCAAAGGAAAATATTCACCTTAGACCCAAGATAAGGGGGATTCCTAGTGTAGAGTAAAAAAATGGAATCATTTACTTTGTACAACTTCTTTGTTCCACCACCATTTCCCATGAGCCATTTGGTCTCCTCTCATGGCATCTCAGCTTCTCCCTGTTAGACTTATGGGAACAAAATACGGAAAATAAGTAGACAAAAACAAAAATGACCTGAAATCCATTTCCATTATTAATCATTTGGCTATTTATTTTCCGTATTTTCCCAATGAACTTGTATTTTCTTTTAACAGCCAGCAAAAGTTAAAGCTATTTTCATTTTAAATGACAAATACAGAGGGGAAATCAACATGTATATTGTTTTGATTACCCAAGTAATTAACACTTGTTGGCAGACAGTTTAGGAACTGCTGTCTTCATCAGGCACTTAAAGAGAGAGACCTCCAGAAGTAATGACATTGAGCTGTCTAAGGGCACTTTTTCAATATTAATCTTTGAAATTCTATTCCCTCAAAAGCAGGCTTCACTCTCTGTTAATATTGGGACCTGTGATCCAGCTATAGTGCCCTGTTATCCTGCTTCTTTGACACTACAGAGTCCACTTGCTTTGTGCTTCTTTTCATGATGTTTACTTGAACGTAAAGAGAAATTTTGTGTTACCATCATTATTTTATGCTGCATGTTAGCATAATTAGGTGATTCAGGTGATACTAGTCTACATATTAAGCCATGTTTCCAATTTAAACACTGACATTTAATTCGAAAAATAGACTAAATTAATCTTCATATTGGGATATATTTCTGCCTTTCTCTAAGCTTTCCTCTGCGGATGTCCATTTTTGTTGGGACTGAGGAAAGTGAAGGCAAAGTTGCCCAGATGCATCACTAATAGGCAGATGCAAATATACTTGTGGAATGATTCACACTAGGAAAAAAATGACATCCTTGACCTCCTTCTAATCACACCTATCTTCATTTCATTCTGCATCCTTACTGCTACATGGAATTAAAACTGGGGGAAATGTGGCGCTATTATTGTCTGTTCAAATATAGACTTGTTTATCTGTCTACTGTGTTTCTCCCACTATCACCTAAGATTAATGAGGGCAAAAGCCATATTTTTTCAATTCACAATTTAATCTCTGATAACTAGCAGAGTCTAGAAACACAGTATGTTGTCATTCAATGCACCTGAATGCAGGACTTATTCTGGTCCTGAGGTTTCAGTTCAGTTCAGTTCAGTCACTCAGTCATGTCTGACTCTTTGCACTCCCATGGACTGCAGCACACCAGGCCTCCCTGTCCATCACCAACTCCCAGAATTTACTCAAACTCATGTCCGTTGAGTCAGTGATGCCATACAACCATCTCATCCTCTGTCGTTCCCTTCTTCTCCCACCTTCAATCTTTCCCAGCATTAGGGTCTTTTCCAGTGAGTCAATTCTTCACATCAGGTAGCCAAAGTATTGGAGTTTCAGCTTCAGCATCAGTCCTTCCAATGAATAGTCAGGAGTAATTTCCTTTAGGACAGACTGGTTGGATCTCCTTGCAGTCCAAGGGACTCTCAAGAGTCTTTTTCCAACAGCACAGTTCAAAAGCATCAATTCTTTGGCACTCAGTTTTCTTTATAGTCCAACTCTCACATCTATACATGACTACTGGAAAAACCATAGTTTTGACTAAACGGACCTCTGTTGGCAAAGTAATGTCCCTGCTTTTTAATATGCTGTCTAGGTTGGTCATAACTTTCCTTCCAAGGAACAAGCATCCTTTAATTTCATGGCTGCAGTCACCATCTGCAGTGATTTTGGAGCCCCAAAAAGTAAAGTCTGTCACTGTTTCCACTGTCTCCCCATCTATTTGCCATGAAGTGATGGGACCAGAGGCCATGATCTTAGTTTTCTTAGTTTAAGCCCCTACTACTTCCTCATACCAGAAAGTTTATCCTGAAGCCACCATAAAACAAAAACAAAAATCATAGCAATCATAGTGCATTGGTACAAAGTCTTTCAGTTCATTTATAATTTTTGAGCTTCTTTTCACTCCTAAACTGTTATCAATGCATTCACTATTTTTATTGGAATATTAACATACTTTATGTTCCAGTCCTGCCATTAGTTTATCTTATTTATGTCACTGAAAATTCTCCACCTCCCCAAATAATCTTTTCCATCCCCCTATAGATGTTCCAACTAAATGTTTCTTCGAAAAACCACTACTGGCTTTTCATTGTCCTTCCACTTCCATTTCTTTCATCTTTACCTTTAGTCATCATTATTCTAATCTCCCTTTGGAGCTCCAACATACTACCCTCCCCTCTATTTTTTTACTCAGGCACATGTCCTGTCTCTGATGCAGTCTTTTTTATTTTTTTTTAAAAATACACTAAGGAAGTATTTGGGGCATCTATCTCTGGACTCATTTATTATATATTTTCAACAAAAAATCAATATATTCTTTACTCTATAAATTATCATACTTCATTCTCTCCTAATTGGATATCAGCAGGTAATGCAAAGCACCTCACCTTTTAGTCAGGGCTACATAGATGCTTTTGACTTTTGAGGTTTATTCCCTGGAAGTGGGTGACTCTACATATGTTCAGAAGGAGTCTATATCAGCACATTTCTATCTTACTCTGTAAGTACTAGATTAGGTTCATTTTGATGTAATAAATCATTTAGTTTTCATCACAATCTTGTATATCATCTTTAGTTGAGAGTGAGGGAATGGATGCTCAGAAAGCTTTATAAATTGGCTAAAAGTGCATGGCCAAAATGGAAACGAGTTAAACTGTTCTGCTTCCTATATTCTTCCAGTATAATAAGCTGACTAGGAGACTGGTCCAATGTTCCTCAAAGGGTCGTTACCATAGCAATTTAGCAATACAATTTTCCCAGTATATGCTTCGGAGAAAGGATCACATTTCTCAGTCCACGTGACTCAGGTGGGTTGAGCCTATCCCTGGCCTTGGGGATGAGCGTATGATCCAAGAGTGGCCAATCAGAGTACTATATGTCTCCTTGGCCACTTGGGTAGGTTCAGCTATGGGCATATGATCAAAGCATACAATCAAATCCAGAGCAAACAAAAACCCAGAGCTTTCTCAAATGAGGGACGCCAAGAATCATATAAGCCTGAGGTTATCAGGGGCCATTTCGACCATCAGAAGGATAGAGACTGACTTAGAATTAAGCTAACATAGGGACACAGAAGAAACAAAAATTTAAGAGATGGAGAAACAAAGACAGGAGAAGAGAGAGGAGGAGGAAGAAGAGAGACCAAGTACTGACAACATCAATTGAACTTTTGGATTTGGCTAGACCTACAGTTTTGGCAGTGACAGTTCTACCATCAGTGTATTCAGTTACTGAATCAAGATACTTCTTTTGAACTATTTTGAGTTATAGTTCTGTCACTAGTCTCTCAGGGAACGATAATACAAAAGATGTGTATGAAAAAGCAGTATTTCTAATATACAGGCTTCTCTTTCAAGCCAATTGTTGTCTAAAACTAAAAGCAAATATTTAACAACCCAGTGAAGCAAAATTTTAATAACATCTACAGAGCCTTCCTGAAAATATAATGAATCAAAACCTATAATTTAACACTTTAGACTCATTATAAATACAGCATTCTATGTTCAAATGCATTTGGCTCAGATATATATATACATACACATATATGCTATTTATCATATAATACTAAAAGTAACCATTTCCTAAAGAAATTAAGTTCATATGCCTCTCATGCACTTTATAATTGACTCAGCCAGCAACTTATTCATTCACTCAATGAGTCATTTATTCAAGCCTTCAACGATAGAAACCGTGCTAATTGCTGAAGTCAAAAAACAGAAAATCAAGATATTGTCTCTTTGTCCTTAGAAAGCTGAATCCAGAGAAAGGGATATTTCAAGAAAAGTTTTTAAAGACTAATTCTAATATAATGAATAATAATTATAATAATTAGCAACTGTTAATAATTTTTATTTTAAGCACTTTGTGTCTAGTATCTAATACTGAAAAAATCCTTTGATACATATTGTATGTATCATTATTATAACTCCGATTTTTCAGATTAGGAAATGGCAGTTAATTGAGATCAAGATACTTTTCCAAGGTCACACACGAATGAACATGAACTCAAGGATCATGAACAGCAAAGCATCTCTTTTAGCCAGCACAGTAATATATTCCTTTACTGCTGTTGATTTTCAATTAAAGAGAATACTAATATGTTTTCCTCTATAAATCTGAAAGTCATTTTATACAGATATGCTCTTTTATCTCTTTTGACAATGATTTCAGATAAAATAATCCATAGTCAGCTTAAAATTTAAGACTTGACAAGGTTCAATTGAATTTTATACTTCAAAAACTATCCTAGGCAGTATTCTGATAAACATTAAAAATGTATATAAGTATTTACACATACATCTTTTAAACCTAGGCAAATCTTCTCAGTTATCTATTAAGGTATTGCAGTAAAACTTTCAAAGCCATTTTATAAGTGTACATTTGAGGTTAGCATTTTACATTTTACACTATTTATATTCATGTGTACATCTTTAAAAACAAAAAGAAACAAAGGTATTTACAGATAATGCTAGAAATCAGACTGGTACAGATTATACATATGTTTAATACAGGTAACTGAATATGAAGGTCAGGTTTATTTAAAAAAGAATAACCGATATGATTCAGGTACCTTTTTATAAACAGACAAAAAATCTGTAGCTATCATATACTTTTTGAACCATACTTTGTAAAGTTACCTACAAGCTAAAGTAAAGAATTAAATAGTGCCGTTCATTTGATATTAATTGAGTATCTCTATGAAACAAGTGTATCTATCAAATCTATGTAGGTAGTTTTGTGATTTTGTGCTCTGAGGAATTCTCAATTGCATCTCCTGCTTTTCAAGACATTAGAATGGTATCCTGAAAAACAGCTTGTGACATACCATACTCTTTTCTTTTTCACTTTTTGTTCTACTAATGGTTTAATAGAGATCTTAGTATCACTCATAGTAATACTTTCTTTATATATGTGATCTCTTATGATCATGATAATAGCCCTAGAGGAAGGTACTATTATTACCCTCATTTGACTGGTAACAAATTTCTGGCTTCAAGAAACCAAGTCATTTTCCTAAAGCCATAAATCTAATAATCTGGGTTTTCTGTTTTCAAAGCCTCTGCCACACTTAACCAGTTAAGCCAAGAACCTCTTTTAGTATTCTACTCAAAAATAACTCTCACATTTGTGATGACAAAAAAAAAAAAAAATATATATATATATATATATATACATATATATATATGTATATATATATGAAACAAGATGTTAACACTGGAGTTGAAACTAGGCAATAGCTTGCAACAGATGTGAAATAGTTGTGTGAGTTACATATCACTAGAGATTTTTTAAAGGAAATTGGTAAGCATCTGTTCCTCACTCTGGAAAACTTTGATGACTTTCCTATTATAAATGGTTTACAAAAGTGCAGAGGTAGGATTTGGTGCAGATACTTTTGGGAAAGAGCTGTCATCTGTCTCCTGGGGAAAGAGTTGGGGATTATGACCCATCGTCTCCAGCCAACTAAAGGGGTCTTACAAGGACCTCTTCCAAATATATGGAATGTATTCTAAGCAGCTGGGAGAATGAAGTTTACCTCATATCTGAGTGAGGCAAAGCAGTTGCTTCAGCAGGAAAAATGAGCCTGTGTTCAAAACTTTGGGGCCACAAGCATGTGAGTGTTTTACTATGCCCTGGGTGTCAATAAGACACATCTCCACAAAACAGCCCCATTCTCTGTCTGTTATTCCATTTTAATTATTAATGCTGCTGCTGCTGCTGCTAAGTCACTTCAGTCGTATCTGACTCTGTGTGACCCCACAGACGGCAGCCCACCAGGCTCCCCCGTCCCTGGGATTCTCCAGGCAAGAACACTGGAGTGGGTTGCCATTTCCTTCTCCAATGTATGAAAGTGAAAATGAAGTCGCTCAGTCGTGTCCGACCCTTAGCGACCCCATGGACTGCAGCCCACCAGGCTCCTCCGTCCGTGGGATTTTCGAGGCAAGAGTACTGGAGTGGGTTGCCATTGCCTTCCCCTTAATTATTAATAGCATCCCTTTTTATTCAGAAAAGTATGTCAGTTTGGATGATAAATTATATAGTCATCTTAATGTTGGAACAGGGCTTCCCAGGTGGCGCTGGTGGTAAAGAACCTGCATGCCAATGCAGGAGAGGTAAGAGATGCAGGTTCCATCCCTGGGTCGGAAAGATCCCCTGGAGAAGGGCACGGTAAACTACTCCAGTATTCTTGGCTGGAGAATCCTATGGACAGAGGAGCCTGATGGGCTACAGGCCATGTGGTGACGAAGAGTCCCACATGACTGAAGTGACCTCACAATGTTGACCTAGCGAGTGCTAGTGACCTAGCACAATGTTGGAACCCACAGAAGATAGGATCAACATGCAGTTGACTTGGGCTCTGTCCAGTGGACATCTAACAAGAATATAGGAATCTCAGTAGCAAGAATCTGGAGGTGAAGCCTAGATTTTCAGGAAAGAAGGATATAATCACCTGTCTTCTTCACACAGAATAGAGATGCCTCTAATGGAGTCAGGGAAACTACGGGGGATGGGGAGGAGAGAACGGGGAGGAGACAGGGAAGGAGAGAGAAGGAGAAATCTGAACTTTTTGAATCCCTTCACCCATATTATCCAAATGTACTTATACATTCTTAAAGCCACAGCACTTAGATATAATTCATGTAACATATCATTCATCCATTTCAAGGGCACAATTAAATGGTTTTTAGTACATATATTTATAGGGTTGTGCAACCAACACCACAAAGTATGTTGTTGTTTCGTGGTTCAGCCGTGTCCAGTTTTTTGTGACCCTATGGACTGTAGCCCGCCAGGCTCCTCTGTCCATGGGATTCTCCAAACAAGAATACTGGAGTGCATTGCCATTTCCTTCTCCATCCATAAAGCATGTATCCCTCTAAAAAAAATCCCAACCCATAAGCAGTTATCCTCCTACCCCCTGGCCACACTTTAGTAAAGAGTCATTTTATACATAACAGTAACTAATAAATAGCATTACCTGGTTAAAAGTTTAAGAATTAGAAAAAATAGAAATAGCCTCTAACAGAAAACTGCCCAAGGCCAGAGTTACATGAAATGAACTGAAAAGAATTAGGTGAAAAACTGGAAATTAAAGAATATATTAAGGATATATATTTCAAAGATGAAGTGCAAATGTAATTATTAAGAACTGACAAGTGATTTGACCTCTGTCATTGTTAGTAAACAATATAAATCAAGTTTAATTTAATTTGCCTTTTTCACTTTAATACAATGGAAGAGAAACCTTGAGCAGATGGCATATATAGCATTCATTCTCAACTCCAGCTATCCATTAAAATCACCAAGGAAACTTGTAAAACATACCAACATCCTAGTACCCAGGAAAATTAAATCTGAGCATTAGAGATTCTAGTCTAGAGGCAGCATTCAAATGCTACTGTACACTGTCATAATTTTCATGAGCATCCAGGATTTTTAGAGTTTGAGAGGGAAATGTAAAAGACAACAGGTTTAGATTATACACATAACTTTACTTTTTCTTTTTGTAGAAGTATTGTGTAAAATAATGGGGGTGTGTTGTCATGTGGAAATATGGAAGCAGGAAAATACTAAAAACGATTGCTATATAAGAAAGAGCATAAATTCTTTTTTTTTACATATTCAGTGTTTTTATTTAATTTTTTTCAGCAGACAATTTACATACCTCCCCACCCCTTCCTTTAAGTTAGTGTTGACAACGTTCCATAATAAACTACTTAAAGAGAAGCTTTGGTCAAGAATGGAATGAAATTGCAAAACAAAACAAAACAACCCCCCAAACAAAACCCAAATCACTGCTGCTTTAAAAAAAACCAACACTTTCACCAATTATGTTCAAACGAAACACACAAGGCAGTTTGCGCCATGTGCGTCTTCAGTGTTTGCTGGCGGCGGGCTCCCCTCCCCATGCGAATGGCAGAGCTGCCCCGGCGCAGCCGGTCCGTCCTCATGCTGGGTCTGGAGGCTCGCTCAGCTTCACATTATCCGAAGACCCTGGATGGAAGACTCTAAGGTCTTGAAATCCCAAATGGTCATGGCTCCGTCGATGCCGGTAGTGCAAAATTTGCGACAATCTTGCTTGTCTACCTCATAAATAGACACTTGGGTGATGCTGTTCTGGTCCAGCGTCTCCAGCGCCGTGTTGCGGTCCTCGGTCGTGGCTAGCTTGTCCATGTTGCGGAAGCGCTCCATGGCCGAAATGTTGTGTTGGATGCTCTGTTTAGGGATGTCCAGCTTGGAGACTAAGGTCAAGCAGCCGCGGTCATCGTAGTTAAAGAGCATGGGGCAGCAATCGTGGTCAGCAGCCACGACGCTGTTCTCTGAGACGAATGACACACTCAGGAGGGGCAGGAATTCCGTCTTCAGAGTTGAGACCTGCACGCTTTTTGAGGCATCGGCAACAGACACGGTGCTGTCGTGGCTGACCCAGGCCAGGCGGCTGTCACTGGCCGAGAAGCTGACCCCGTGCACCCAGCCGCTGGTGCCTCTGCCACCGAACTTGGACATCAGCTGACCGAAAGGCATCTTGCTGCCCCAGGGTGTGCTGGCTGGCTTCTCATCCACTTCTTTAATGTAGGCAGAAAACACTCTGCATTTGAAGTCGCAGGATCCCGCAGCCAGCAAGACGTTGTTGGGATGCCAATCCAAGCTGAGGACCGTGGAGCGGATGGGCTTTTTAATGTGCTTGCTCACCCACCAGTCATTTTCAGACTCAAAGTAACAGACGGAGATGAGTTGTGCTCTGCTATCCACAGCAAACTTGTTCTCTAGTGGGGACCACTTGACGAAAGTGGCCGCCCGGTTAATTCTCAGGATCACCAGGGTTGGCTTCCAGACACCATCCTTCTGACTCCAGATGTAGGCATTGCGGTCAGCCCTGCAAGTGACGATGCGGTCACTCTTGGGAGCCCAGTCGATACCTGTGATGTGTCCATTGTGTTCCTTGAGTTCATGAGCTTTCACCCACTGACCCCTGTTCTTCTTATAGATGTGGACTTCGTGATTATTGGGGCTAAGGGCGATCTGGGTACGATCCCTGTTCCAGGCATGACAGGTGATTGGCTCCAATAAAAACTGATGCAGGGACATTATTCTTAGTGTTTTCAAAGGATAGAAAGCTGGGATCGGGGCTGTCCGGACAGGCTCGGAGCGTTGAATTCGCGGACTCTGGTCAGTCGACGTGAACAGGCTCCGGCGGGCGCAGGTGGAGGGATAAAGAGCATAAATTCTTAAGTTCTACAAAGTTGGTACAGATTCTAGCCCTGATATAACAGTGGTAAGTCATATAAATTCTATGAGCCTTGAATTTTCAGCTGGGCAATGGAAATAATCATAGTTCACTTATCTGCAGTGTCATTGTGAGAATAGGAAAAAGCATATTATTAAAGTATAACAAATGGTGGCTATGTTATTATTCCAATAAGTTAGTATTAGAGTTGAAACAAATTAAATAATTATCTCTTTTTTACAGGCTGTTCATTTAATGAGATAGTGAAGTCTATGGCCCTTTAGAACAATGCATTCCCAAGAGTACTAATCTTTTCAAGTATTATTAAAAATACATTTATAACGTAATTATAGATGCAAGTATAAAAATGCAACAATGTGCAAAATATACAATTTTTTCCTACACTGAAAGTACAGTGGCTGCTAATACTTTCCCTCTATTTGGTAAAAGTTCAAACTCAACAGGAAACTCTCTCTTTGGATAAAAATTGAGACTCCTCAGAAAGGCATACACCTGAGATATTATATTAGAGAGATATCATCATTGACTATATCTAAGGTCATAAATATGCCTTTATATACAAACCAATTCATCAGAAATAAGACAAGGAGATACAGGATCCATTGTTCAAAGGCAAGTGTCAGTGAATTAACAAAATACTTTGAATGAAACCAGGTGTCAATTTCTCTTATCCTAACCTCCACTACGTAAAAGAGAAAGAACAGTTTTGGTGTTTCTTCACAGATACATGTGTAAGGTTTTCTAATATATACTAATATTCTCACATGTAAATAAGTAGACAAATGGATCTTTAAATGATCAAGAAGATAATGTCTGAAATGGTCCCTTGTGAAATATATCAACCAACTGAAACAGTAACTGATTTTATATTTATTTTATTTTTTCACATAAGTGAAAAGAATACAGATGGCAAAATAGTCTTAGAATTCAAAACAAGTATGAAAAAAAGACAGTGGCAATTCTTATCAATTAATTTTGAATAACTGCACAAGGAAGAATATGGAGTATCAACATGAAGATGTGAAAAAGTTCATCTGTCCAACAGAATTAATTCCTGGGTGACCTTTGACAGCTTAATTAATTTAAACAAATGTTTACTGCTTACTTTGGGACAGATCCCATTCTAAGTACTCTGAGTACAAACACGATTAATAGATGCACATTCTTCCCCTGGAAATGGGAAGTGATTGAGATATATATTCATACTTTATTTTTTTAATTATCTGTATCAAAATACTTGATGAATATGAATAGTGACCATATTTTAATAAATTAACCTAAATATCTGTCAAATTGGAGGAATTTTCGATGCTATGTGAAGAGGGGAGAGAACCAAGAAATATTTATGAGCTGATCCATACAAAGCTAAATAGAAAAATGCTAAAACCAATAGCAGCTGTCTTTTTAAAACTGACAAAAAAATTAATCTTTATTTATGGTGAATTGGCTTGTCTATAAAGGCATATTTATGATCTTTAATTTTGTATGGGTTAAAAAAAGTAGAATAGCTTGGTCTTTACCAGCACATTTCACAATTTAAAATACCACTGAATAATGACAACAGTAGAAAACTAATTGCATATTCCACAAGCCACATGTGTATAAAGCAGCGATGTTGAATTGTTTGTGTGATTATGTAAGAATTCATGAGGAAATAAACTCATCTTATAGGTGATTTAAACTGTATGACATGATTCCAAACCCAAAAAGGGCATCCTTTTGTAAATTAGAGTGTGTGTTATGTTCAATTATGTGAAATTTTTTGTGCTGCTGTAGGAGACCAAAAAAGAAATAAAGAGAAATATTTGAATCAGGGTATGGTGCTAGGGATGCAAGAGAGGATATGGGGGGAAAAAAGAAAATACTTAGTTGGCAAAATGTGCAAAGCTTGGTATCTGACTGAACAAGAAATTGAGCATGTTGGGGAACAAGAATGACTCCATTGTTTCTAATCTAGGTAACCCTTAGGATGCTGAGCTAAGAGAAGAAGGGGCGAGACTTACACCCATGGAGCTACATGCTGAGGTGCTTAGCCTGTTGTTTTTAAGAACTTCACTCATTATCAATAACAAGTAAAGAAGCATACTTGCTAAAAAAAAATGAAATAAGCAACACTTTCAAAACTAATATTTAAATTTATGTGTATAAAAAAATACAACAAAGTATTTTCTTATCACTTAAAAGCTGATACTTGTTCTTTTTAACCTGACTTAAAAGATGACAAAAATTCTAAGAGATTAGTCTAAGAACAATTGAGTTATCAAAATAATTGTTGCTCTATAATGATGACTATTTTCCTGAAAATATTTTCAAAAAGTGTGAAAAATCTTGAACATATTTTACTGGCTCTTTGAAAATTTTCCTTTGCATATTTTGCCACCAAATTTAGACAAAGTGAGCAGCATAACATTATCACTTATGGTATCACAGTTATTCCTGACATATTATGATTAGCCCTGATTGAAGTGACATTTCCAACATATACCAAATTTGTGAAAATGGTAATTGCATTCTGCATTTACATGAGGTTATTCTTTTAGCCTGCCAATTGGTTATACAAGTTTTATAGGTATCTTTCTGAGAAATAAAACAAACACTGAACTCTATGCATACTTAGATCATTAGTGTTATTTTGCAATAACTCTGTTTTATTTTTTATGTCTGCCAATAATGATTAAAGATAGGCTGACTTATACTGACTGAAACAAAGGGAAAATATCACATCAAATCCGTAAGGAGTAGTTTTGTATTAAAATATTGTGCTTCTTTCCAAATAACGCAAAACACGCAGGTCTCTTGGCTCTTTAATCCTATATTATAGGGTCTTTCCCATATTAGTGAAATGCTTATATGGTTCAAATCAGTTAACTAATATCTTCCTGATGATCCTCGGCTACAGAGAAAATCTCTCCCAGGAATATAATAACCCACATTTTCAAAAGAAAGTCAAAATTCCTTATGGTAGTCACATGCTATCTCTATACAAATTACAAATTAAAATTCAAGTATTTATTGAATCTTTCTCTGAATCAACCACAGTGCTAGGTTAATAAGACATTGCTGTTGTTTGATTGCTAAGTTGTTTCTGACTTTTTTGTGACCCCATGGACTGTTGCCTGCCAGGCTCCTCTGTCCATGGGATTCTCCAGGCAAGAAAACTGGAGTGGGTTGCTATTTCCTTTTCCAAGGGATCTTCCCAACCCAGGGATCGAACCCACGTCTTCTGCATTGCAGGCAGATTCTTTACTGCTGAGTCACCGGGGAAGCCTAACAAGACTTAGTTTGAAGTATAAGTTCTCTCTCATATAGCCTGCTGCCAGTTGCTAGACGTCTTATCCTGTTTGAGCCTCACTGTCTCATTATTTAAATTAAGATAACATTTCTTACTTCCTGAGCTTGTTATCTCAAATAATATGTCACATGTGAAAGGTTTTGTTAAGAGTATTGGATATATTATTGTTGCTGTGCAGGATTATTGAGGGACTAAAAAGAAAACATATAAGAAATGTATTGAAAACATATTTAAAATATCATGCAAATGGAAGGTGTTCTTTTTACTTTTGAATAAATTTACACATACACACACATACACAGGCACACAAACATGAATGCTGCTAAAATGGAAAGATTCCTCTATCTTCCCAGAAGACATATTATATTTAATGTGCAATCATGTCCTCTTTTACTTAAATATTCAGTAGTGATCCCTCAGGTAATGAAACAAATCAATAAATATATAGCATGGACTCAGAAGCATAAATTTTGGTGAATTTTATGAAGTCTTTAAGGTTTTCCTTTCTGATTGAAATTGCTGTCACAGATACAACAGTTTTTATCTATTGTGCATCAGCAGATGCTATGCTAAACACACCATTATGTATAAAAATATTTTCTAACAAATAATCACCTATGAACAATATTCTTCAAAAGAAAAGAAAATGAGAGTATTCATGAACTACATATGTCTGATTTTAAAAGCCAAACGTGGTTAATTTCCTAGATGAATTACTAGAAGACATCAGTCCCTTGACCTTTGAGGGATTAAAAAAAAATACAAACTCGCTTTTGTTGTCATGTTAACACCATTGTTTTTGACAGTTATTTTGCATATTTTCTAGTGTTTTTCTTGACACCAATAAAAATCTGGCAGCCATGTTATCCTTCCTCTAAACCCGGAGTTAGGGTTTCAGCAATTATGACACAAGATCCTAAAATATTTGGGAAGGATTAGAAAATTTGTCCTAGAATTATGATTTAATCCTATAGATATCACCATCATTGATCCTGCCTAGTTATTATTCTCACTTTATAATTCAATCACAAATCAAAATACACATGCTTTGGCTTTCTCTTTGCCTTTAATTTTCATTTTTCATAATGTGCCTCAGGACCTTTGGCAATGGGGCAGGTGGAATGTTTTGCTTGACCTTGAGGTCACCTATGAAGCTGACCATATCTGACTTTTTTCGTGTTCATCAGAGACAGTTCAGGAATCCTGTCATTTTCTCTGATTCTGGGATGCTTATTATAGCTCATTTCTTGATTGAAAAATAAACTAAGATCCATTCTAGCAAAAAAATAATAACACTTAGAAGAGTAGAGGAAATATTTTGGAACAGAGAGCACAGAGAACAGTCTAAAGGGCACTGGGGTTATCAACAAAGGAGAATAGACAGCAGATTGGTAAAGATTTTCAGAAGAGAAGGGACTGCACAGTGGAGTCTGGGTCTGGAATGAAGGAATGCCTGAGGAAGTCTTCCTGACTTGTTTGGAAGCCCTTTCACTCAACCTTTTGAAATTTGCTATCTTTATCTCCTCGCCCATACCTGCCACTCCTGCCCCTAATAACTACAACCCTTGGATTTTTCCTTGACTGAGCTCCCTCTCTATTCTTTATCCCAACATCTTGGTTTAATCCAACATTTACTTTTTTCTTTTGAGTGCATCTCATCTCAGGTACACCATCTCAACCTTAGCCTATGATTCCAATATCGCTGGGAAGATCTGAGGACCTCTTTCCTTTTCTTCTTTAAAACCAAGCTCCAGGTAAGCAGGAATGACTGAAAACTCACTCTCTTTCAATTCATTCTCTCTCTGCTGATAGAACTACCTCCTACAAGGAGTGATCATGGGATGGTTCCACTAGCAAACCTCTCAATTCCTTGTTTACAGAATTATTCACATGGACTGTAAGGCTACTGCTTCGATGACTCATATGAGGCTTCCTTATTGGTCTCAGACTTAACTCCTTACTGCAGGCAGATTTTCTGCCTTACCTATACATTAGAATCACTAGGGGGGCTTTAAACAAACAAAGAAAACACAAAAACACATTCCCAGGCTTTATTCCAGATCAGTGAAAGCAGAATTTCTAGGATGTTTTAGGCACAACTTGGACAATTATAAAAGTTTTTCCATGTGACCTTAGTGTACAAATCTATTTGATAACCACTAGAGTATGTAAGCAGAAGCCCAATTTCTTATTTTAATATAAATACACACACACACACACACACACACACACACACACATATATAAATTGACCCTCTGCTTGGAATCAACTTATGTGTATTCAAAGCACAGATTATTGTAATTATATATTGATTTGTTTTATCACATCATTATTATCTTGACTCATCTGCTGCTCTGTCTGGACAATTATCTGGAACCATACTTTCCCCTCATATCTGGAGTCCAACATGGAAATTAATAGCTCCAACTCTTTGTACATACTTACATACTTTTCCCTTAGTCTGGAATGATGTTTTGACCCTTGGCCGTCTCACAGATTGCTCTTCATCCTTCAAGGCCCAGGTTAAACATCAACTTCACTGGAACAATTTTTCCACTTTTTCTAAACTGACTGGCTTGCCTTGGTATGTCATTCATATTTTTCCCAGAGCACCCTCCCTGTCACAGGGTAACATGTCTGTTAGTGTAAAGGTTATTTGAGTGCACGGTCCCTTCATCTCTGTGCCTCTAACATGCAGCAAAGGACATATCATATGGATTATGGTGGATGTTTTAGAATGAGTGAATAAACGAACCAACTGTACATTAAGAATACTTATTTAAAAAAAGATAATTTACAGTCATTGTACATCTGTTAAGTGACGGGTGTCCTGCTAAAGATGTTATTCATGTCACTTCATTGAGTTCTCAAAACAATTAAAAGAAAAATTTACCATGGGTATCCCCATTTTACAACTCAGGAAACTCAAAGAGGTTGTTACTCAGACAGTTTAATCATCAAGGTCCCTATGTTAGGACTTACTCTTTGTTCCAAGAAATCCTTTCCCAGGAAATAATGCTGTAAACTACTATATAGCTTCATGGGTGGCTTCAGGAAATTCCTGAAAATACATTTATCTGTACTATAGAGTGATCAACCAGCTTTGTCTCAAAACAATAAGTTATTTTTTGGGGAAAAACTCTTTATTGGACAATGGATTGTTCAGCTGGATAATCTCTCACTGATTAACAGCTCTTTATTCATAAAAATCCTTGATTCGCTGCATCCACCAATCCTTGTACATTATATCTTGGATTTTGCTCAATTTAATTCTTATCTCTGCATTCAAAGACCTACTTTATACTACTTGAATCCAACCCCCACCCCAATCTATACGTATCTCCCCTCAACCTCCATCTTCTGAGAATCTACTAAGAACCTGTCAAGATGTTAGTCTCCTTTACTGCACCAGGTAATCAACTCAGCTTTGCTTAATCAAAGTGGTGGTTATTTTGGGAATCTGCCACTAATTCATAGCACTCACTTCCCAGAGTCAAGAATAAACCCTTAACTAAATTTAAGTTTGAGGTAACTATCCTACATTGTCTCTGTTAATAAAATAAAATTAGCTTGTAAAATTTCAATCGACTTTATAGGACCTGTTTTTCAAGTATTGATATAAATGCTTCCTGACACACTTTTTAGGCTAAGAGAGGGTCTACAGTATTGTTTTCAGTATAGAACTCCATCCTTTGAAACTACAAAGTATGTAGGCTGAAGGCAGGGTTAGAGGACTAAATTAACATTGTGAGGAATGGTGAGTTCTTAGTAACATTTCCATGATTTGCTTTTTTTTTCTTTTTGGTACATCTGCTACACTTTTTATTTTTATATTGTGCCACCTTTTTAGGCTTCCTGGACAGAGAACCATTTCTGACAATAATTGCTCACACTGATTGTGTATTTATTGTGTGTAAGATACCTTTCTGGGGCTTTCCAGGTGGCACTAGTGGTAAGGAACCTGTCTGCCAATGTAGGAGACATAAGAGATGCGGGTTCAATACCTGGGTCCCCTGGAGGAGGGCATGGCAACCCACTCCAGTATTCTTGCCTGGAGAATCCCCATGGACAGAGGAGCCTGGCGGGCTACAGTGCATGGGTCGCAAAGAGTAGGATACGACTGAAGCGACTTTGCATGCATGCACGCAGACACCTTTCTATGATGCTTAGTTCTCTGGGTTCAGAAATAAACATGGATGACTGTACATCTTACAGGAATTTAAAACTGCTCCAAGATTATGGAATTTACTTGGTAGAAACTTAGATAGCTCTGGAAGAGTTTGATCTAGGGAGGGGCTTAATGAGATTTACATTTTAGAAGGTCTCTTACTTTGCTGAGAACAGATTAGGAAAAGAAAGAAGGGCATGGGAGGAATCAGCTGGAAGGTTGCTGGAAGTGGGAAAAGATGGAGAATGTGAGTATGTATGTGTGTGCATGCGTGTGTGTGCCTACATGTGCTCTTGTTCTATTGGAGACTAAAAGATGAGAGGCCTGATCCTGCTTTCAGTTTAAAATTTGGAGAGCTGCTTTGAGAGCAGTGAACTTGCCTGGTGACTCAGACAGTAAAGAATCTGCCTGCAATGTAGGAGATGTGGGTTCGACCCCTGGGTCAGGAAGATCCCCTGGAGAAGGGAATGTCAACCCATTCCAATATTCTTGCCTGGGGAATCCCATGGACAGAGGAGCTTAGCAGGCTGCAGTCCATGGGGTTACGAAGAGTCAGACACAACTGAGCGAATTTCACTTTCCGTTGAGAACACTGAAGATTATACACCCAAATTTAAATCTATTGATGGTTTAGTGAGAATGAAACTGTATCACAACCCTGCCCATTACAACTAGCTCAAGAGATGCTAGCTGAGTAAAGATACAAATGAATGGGCAAATATAAGAAGGAATAATGTGTAAATGGCTCTAAATACTTTACATTTTATTGTTGATTTAAAAAGAAATGAGTCTCAATGTTCTACTCAGAGATAAATGAGGAATTCCTTTCTCAACTAAATTTGGGAGCTACTAGGTGAAGCAGGGTTTAAGAAAGGTTTTATTTTTTAAACAAAAAAATTTAACATTTTTCTTATTATTGAAGAACACATCAAACAAGATTGAGTTTTTCAGTATGGTAGCCACCAAAAATATACGACTAATTTATATGATATAAAAGAAAAATTTTAATTATTCAGTTTTACTAGTCACACCTAGAAAAAGAAAGAGAATTCCAGAAAAAAACATCTATTTCTGTTTCATTGACTATGTTAAAGCCTTTGACTGTTTGGATCATAACAAACTGGAAAATTCTTAAAGAGATGGGAATACCTGTCTCCTGAGAAACCTGTATGCAGGTCAAGAAGCAGCAGCCAGAACCAGACATGGAACAATGAAAGTGAAAGTCTCTCAGTCATGTCCAACTCTTTGTGACCCCATAGACTATAGAGCCCATGGAGTTCTCCAGGCCAGAATACTGGAGTGGGTAGCCTTTCCCTTCTCCAGGGGATCTTCCCAACCCAGGGATCAAACCCAGGTCTCCTGCATTGTAGGCAGATTCTTTACCAGCTGAGCCACAAGGGAAGCCCAGGAATACTGGAGTGGTTAGCCTATCCCTCCTCCACTGGATCTTTTCGAGCCAGAAACTGAACCAGGTTCTCCTGCATTGCAGGTGGATTCTTTACCAACTGAGCTATCAGGGAAGACATGGAACAATGGACTGGTCCCAAATTGGGAAAGGAGTATGTCAAGGCTGTATGTTGTCACCTTGCTTATTTAACTTATATGCAAAGTACATCATGCAAAATGCTGGGCTGGATAAAGCACAAGCTGGAATCAAGATTGCCGGGAGAAATGTTGGTAACCTCAGATATGCAGATGACACCACCCTAAATGGCAGAAAGTGAAGAGGAACTAAAAAGCCTCTTGATGAAAGAGGAGGTAAAAGAGGAGAGTGAAAAGGCTGGCTTAAAGCTCAACATTCCAAAAATGAAGATCATGGCTTCTGGTCCCATCACTTCATGGCAAATAGATGGGGAAACAGTGACAGACCTTAAAGTCTGTCTTTATCAGCCCAAAATCTGATCTTGGGCTCCAAAATCACTGTGGATGTTGACTGCAGCCATGAAATTAAGAGATGCTTGCTCCTTGGAAGAAAAACCATGATGAACCTAGACAGCATATTAAAAAGCAGAGCTATTACTTTGCCAACAAAGGTCTGTATAGTTAAAGCTATGGTTTTTCTAACAGTGATGTACAGATGTGATAGGTGGACCATAAAAATGGCTGAGCACTAAAGAATTGATGCTTTCAAATTGTGGTGCTGGAGAAGACTCCTGAGAGTCCCTTGGACAGCAAAGAGATCAAACCAGTCAGTCCTAAAGGAAATCAACCCTGAATATTCACTGGAAGGACTGATGCTGAAGCTGAAGCTCCAATACCTGATGCAAAGAGCCAACTCATTAGAAAAAACCTTGATGATGGACAAGATTGAGGGCAGGAGGAGAAGGGGACATCAGAGGATGAGATGATTGGATGGAATCATTGACTTGATAGACATGAATCTGAGCAAACTCTAGGAGATGGTGAAGGACAAGAAGCCTGGCATGCTGCAGTCCATGGGGTCGCAAAGAGTCAAACACGACTGAGCAACTGAACAACAAAGTCACATCTTAAGTGTTTAACACTCACATGTGGTTACTGGTTAATGTACTGAATTAACAAAAATAACAGAATGATTTCCTCTTTATACAAAGTTATATTTAGTTCAGTCACTCAGTCGTGTCCGACTCTTTGTGACCCCATGAATCACAGCACACCAGGCCTCCCTGTCCATCACCAATTCCCAGAGTCCACCCAAACCCATGTCCATTGGGTCGATGATGCCATCCAACCATCTCATCCTCTGTCGTCTCCTTCTCCTCCTGCCCCCAAACTTTCCCAGCATCAGGGTCTTTTCAAATGAGTCAGCTCTTTGCATCAGGTGGCCAAAGTATTGGAGTTTAAGCTTCTAAATCAGTCCTTCCAGTGAACACCCAGGACTGATCTCCTTTAGGATGGACTGGTTGTATCTCCTTGCAGTTCAACGGACTCTCAAGTTATATTGGATATTGCTAATTCCATTGAACCAGAGACAATACTAGTCCTGAAAACAATCTTTGGGAAGCCAGTTCCCAAGATATCACTATTACAGGAATCTGAAACACAGCTCTACCATATTCTTTACTGTTTGATGCATATTGATTACATTTAGAATGGAAAGAAAGCAGGTAGTTGTTTTTAAAATTTAACCTTCATTTATTGAGTACATTTTATGTACAAAATGTCTTTTATATTGTGACTTGGTAAAAATAATTATGAGATATATACTGTCAAAGCAAAAATCTTTATGCATCATCATCAATGAGCTAGCTTTAAAGCTGTCATATACTGCTTTGATCTCTACTTTTGGCAATTTCTAATTGTGAAGTGTTCCTCTAGAAGGCAATTTGCCATACTCCATTTTCCTCCAATCAGCTGGAGAGTCCTAGAAATTTCATGGGGAAAAATAGTAATTTAGGAAATGGAAATTAGATTTTTCAGTTCATTTTCTCAGACAATGAAAAAACAAACTTAGAGCAACATCAAAGGAAAGGACTTTTATAAATTTAAATAAATAGGAATGCCTAGAAGGATTTAAATAGATCAAGATAAATCTTTCTCATGGCAATAAAGAAATAAATGCTGCAAGCTTCATTTATGTCTGAGTCAGAATTCAAGTTAACTTTTGAATTTACAAAGAAAATTTCGGAAGGGGATTGGAAGCTACTTAAGAGGTAGTAATAAATTGTTTATTCTCTGATTCTTCTGAGCTCCCTCATTATTTTGTTATTACATACATTTCCTAGGATTTGAAATGGTGCTTTTTTTTTTTTTTTTTTTGGTATGATCTCTCAAATGAGCATCTCTTCGGACAATGACATAAAATACTTAACACTGTCATGCTTCTTATTCATTGCTCTCCATTATGTTAATGTTCACATTCCAAACACAATTATTTCCATTTATTCTTTTCCTTACTCCATTAACCTTCCCCATGCTGTCTCATTAGTTAGATTCCAGAAATGATTTTTTTTTGCCCTTTCTAAATCTGTGTTTTAATGTGAATCTTTGTTTCTATTTTGTTTTGTTTTGTTTTCTGGTTTCAGTGTCTGATTTCTGCTTGTTCTATCAACTATATCACAGGAGAAAAAGAAGTCACAATATAATTTTCAAAAATGTAAACAACCTTAACCTCATACAAATACACCATGAACGTATGTGAAAGGTTTGGAGAGAGACAGAGGATAACAAAGTTCGTTCTAAACAAATACCAGAGACTGGGATATACAATCTGTGAAAATGACGAAAATGGCCTTGACCTTTCTCTTAGCTTGACTAAACATCAGATGGGTTTTTTTCCCTGAAGATCACCTCCCACCGCCCAAGTTCCTTTCTTCAGAGCATTTACTTTGAGAAACCTTGCAATTGTAGATTCTTGTTCTGTCTCTTTGAGATGTAAATCTTCTACAAGCCAGGAATATCTTTCTCAAGCACCTGGGAGGAATCCTTCTGACATGTAATCATCAAGAAGGACAGCACCCCTGTCCCTCGGTCTCTGTGGAAAAGTAGGAGTATAACTTTGATAAGTAGCAGTTAGCACAGGTGGTCTAATGTGCTGACCGACCTTCCCTTAATGCCGTCCAGTACATTTCCACTAGCTGAGATCTGTTTACAAACGTTCTATGGGACTTCCTTCGAGGTCCTGTGGTTAAAAATCCAGGCTTTCATTGCAGGGGGCATGAGTTCAATCCCTGGTCAGGGGATTAAGATCTCACATGCCAAGCAGCCAGAAAAGCAAAGCAAAACAACAGCAGAAACAAAGGCACTATGTCCCATCTCTGGTCCCTACTCCTGAGTCTTGAATGAAGTCCTCTTGCCATTTGTAAGAGCTGGCAGGTGCAATATCTCTTTGACAAAGGAAAAGTGCTGGAACAAGATTGCAAAATTAGATATGAAACTGGCTAATGTCCTACAGGATGATAAACTGCAACTTTGGGGTTTGGTTTTCTTCTGAAGAAAGAAAACAATGCCCAGTTGTGGATGTGAATGGGGATGGAAGTCAAGTCCAATGCTATAAAGAACAATGATGCACAGGAAACTGGAATGTTAGGTCCATGAATCAAGGTAAATTGGAAGTGGTCAAACAGGAGATGGCAAGAGTGAACATGGACATTCTAGGAATCAGTGAACTAAAATGGACAGGAATGGGCGAATTTAACTCAGATGACCATTATATCTACTACTGTAGGCAAGAATCCCTTAGAAAAAATGGAGTAGCCCTCAAAGTCAACAAAAGAGTCCAAAATGCAGTACTCGGGTACACTCTCAAAAATGACAGAATGATCTCTGTTCGTTTTCAAGGCAAACAATTCAATATCACAGTAATCCAAGTCTATGCCCCAATGACTAATGCTGAAGAAGATGCAGTTGAATGGTTCTATGAAGACCTACAAGACCTTCTAGAACCAAAACCCAGAAAAGATGTCCTTTTCATCATAGGGGACTGGAATGCAAAAGTAGGAAGTCAAGAGATACCTGGAGAAACAGGAAAGTTCAGCCTTGGAGTACAAAATGAAGCAGGCAAAGACCTAACAGAGTTTTGCCAAGAGAACGCACTGGTCATAGCAAACACCCTCTTCCAAAAACACAAGAGACATCTCTACACATGGACATCATCAGATGGTCAATACCAAAATCAGACTGATTATATTCTTTGCAGCCAAAGAAGGAGCTCTATATAGTCAGCAAAAACAAGACCAGGAGCTGACTGTGGCTTAGATCATCAACTCCTAATTGAAAAATTCAGACAAACTGAAGAAAGTAGGGAAAACCACTAGACCGTTCAGGTATGACCTAAATCAAACCCCTGACAATTATGCCATGGAAGTGACAAATAGTTTCAAGGGATTAGATCTGATAGAGTGCTTGAAGAACCATGGACAGAGTTTTGTAACATTGTACAAGAGGCAGTGATCAAAATCATCCGTAAGAAGAAGGCAAAAAGGCAAAATGGTTGTTTGAGGAGGCCTTACAAACACCTGAGAAAAGAAGAGATGCTAAAGACAAAGGAGAAAATGATAGATACATCCATCTGAATGCAGAGTTCCAAAGAATAGCAAGGAGCAATAAGAAAGCTTTTCTCAGTGATTGGTGCAAAGAAATAGAGGAAAACAATAGAATGGGAAAGACTAGAGATTTCCTCAAGAAAATCAGAGATACCAAGGGTACTTTCATACAAAGGTAAGCACAATAAAGGACAGAAATGGTATGGACCTAACAGAAGCAGAAGATATTAAGAAGAGGTGGCAGGAATACACAGAAGAACTATACAACAAAGATCTTCAGGACCCAGATAACCACAATGGTGCGATCACTCACCTAGAGCCAGACATCCTGGAATGTGAAGTTAAGTGGGCCTTAGGAAGCACCATTATGAACAAAGCTAGTGGAGGTGATGGAATTACAGCTGAGCTGTTTCAAATCCTAAAAGATGGAGCTGTTAAAGTGCTACACTCGATACGCCAGCAAATTTGGAAAATTCAGCAGTGGCCACAGGACTGGAAAAGGTCAGTTTGCATTCTGATCTCAAAGAAAGGCAATGTCAAAGAATATTCAAAATACCACACAATTGCACTCTTTAGAGATGCTAGCAAAGTAATGCTTAAAATTCTCCAAGCTAGGTTTTAACAGTACGTGAACTGAGAACTTCCAGATGTTCAAGCTGTATTTAGAAAAGGCAGAGGAACGAGAGACCAAATTGCCAACATCCATTCCATAACTGAAAAAGCAAGAGAGTTCCAAAAATCATCTACTTCTGCTTTATGGACTACGCCAAAGCCTTTGACTGTGTGGATCACAAAAAACTGTGAAAAATTCTTCAAGAGATGGGAATACCAGACCACCTGACCTGCCTCCTGAGAAATCTGTATGCAGGTCAAGAAGCACCAGTTAGAACCAGACATGGAACAACAGACTGGTTCCAAATTGGGAAAGGAGTACGTCAAGGCTGTATACTGTCACCTTGATTTTTAATTTATATGCAGAGTACATCATGTGAAATGCTGTACTGGATGAAGCACAAACTGAAATCAAGATTGCTGGGAGAAATATCAATAACTTTAGATATGCAGATGACACCACCCTTATGGCAGAAAGTGAAGAGGAACTAAAGGTCTTTTAGATGAAAGTGAAAAAGTAGAGTGAAAATCCTGGCTTAAAACACAACATTCAAAAGACAGATCATGGCATCCGATCCCATCACTTAATGGCAAATAGATGGAGAAACAATGGAAACAGTGACAGATTTACTTTCTAGGGTTCCAAAATCACTGCAGATGGTGAGCGCAGCCATGAAATTAAAAGATTTTTGCTCCTGGGAAGAAAAGCTATGACAAACCTAGACAGCATATTGAAAAGCAGAGACCTTACTTTACTGACAAAGATCATCTAGTCAAAGCTATGGGTTTCTAGTAGTCATGTATGGATGTGAGTGTTGGACCCTAAAGAAAGCTGAGCATCAAAGAATTGATGCTTTTGAACTGTTTTGTTGTTTCCTTTGTTGTGCAAAAACTTTTAAGTTTCATTAGGTCCCATTTGTTTATTTTTGCTTTTATTTCCAATATTCTGGGAGGCGGGTCATAGAGGATCCTGCTGTGATTCATGTCGGAGAGTGTTTTGCCTATGTTCTCCTCTAGGAGTTTTATAGTTTCTGGTCTTACATTTAGATCTTTAATCCATTTTGAGTTTATTTTTGTGTATGGTGTTAGAAAGTGTTCTAATTTCATTCTTTTACAAGTGGTTGACCGGTTTTCCCAGCACCACTTGTTGAAGAGGTTGTCTTTTTTCCATTGTATATCCTTGCCTCCTTTGTCAAAGATAAGGTGTCCATAGGTTCGTGGATTTATCTCTGGGCTTTCTATTATGTTCCATTGGTCTATATTTCTGTCTTTGTGCCAGTACCATACTGTCTTGATGACTGTGGCTTTGTAGTAGAGTCTGAAGTCAGGCAGGTTGATTCCTCCAGTTCCATTCTTCTTGCTCAAGATTACTTTGGCTATTCGAGGTTTTTTGTATTTCCATACAAATTGTGAAATTATTTGTTTTAGTTCTGTGAAAAATACCATTGGTAGCTTGATAGGGATTGCATTGAATCTATAGATTGCTTTGGGTAGAATAGCCATTTTGACAATATTGATTCTTCCAATCCATGAACACGGTATGTTTCTCCATCTGTTTGTGTCCTCTTTGATTTCTTTCATCAGTGTTTTATAGTTTTCTATGTATAGGTCTTTTGTTTCTTTAGGTAGATGTACTCCTAAGTATTTTATTCTTTTTGTTGCAATGGTGAATGGTATTGTTTCCTTAATTTCTCTTTCTGTTTTTTCATTGTTAATATATAGGAATGCAAGGGATTTCTGTGTGTTAATTTTATATCCTGCAACTTTACTATATTCATTGATTAGCTCTAGTAATTTTCTGGTAGAGTCTTTAGGGTTTTCTATGTAGAGGATCATGTCATCCGCAAACAGCGAGAGTTTCACTTCTTCTTTTCCTATCTGGATTCCTTTTACTTCTTTTTCTGCTCTGATTGCTGTGGCCAAAACTTCCAACACTATGTTGAATAGTAGTGGTGAGAGTGGGCACCCTTGTCTTGTTCCTGAAAAGACAGCCCTCAGATTGGGAGAAAATAATAGCAAATGAAGCAACAGACAAAGGATTAATCTCAAAAATATACAAGCAACTCCTGCAGCTCAATTCCAGAAAAATAAATGACCCAATCAAAAAATGGGCCAAAGAACTAAACAGATATTTCTCCAAAGAAGACATACAGATGGCTAACAAACACAGGAAAAGATGCTCCACATCACTCATTATCAGAGAAATGCAAATCAAAACCACAATGAGGTACCATTACACGCCAGTCAGGATGGCTGCTATCCAAAAGTCTACAAGCAATAAATGCTGGAGAGGGTGTGGAGAAAAGGGAACCCTCTTACACTGTTGGTGGGAATGCAAACTAGTACAGCCACTATGGAGAACAGTGTGGAGATTCCTTAAAAAACTGGAAATAGAACTGCCATATGACCCAGCAATCCCACTTCTGGGCATACACACTGAGGAAACCAGATCTGAAAGAGACATGTGCACCCCAATGTTCATCGCAGCACTATTTATAATAGCCAGGACATGGAAGCAACCTAGATGCCCATCAGCAGATGAATGTTTAAGGAAGCGTGGTACATATACACCATGGAATATTACTCAGCTGTTAAAAAGAATTCATTTGAATCAGTTCTAATGAGATGGATGAAACTGGAGCCCATTATACAGAGTGAAGTAAGCCAGAAAGATAAAGAACATTACAGCATACTAACACATATATATGGAATTTAGAAAGATGGTAATGATAACCCTATATGCAAAACAGAAAAAGAGACACAGATGTACAGAACAGACTTTTGGACTCTGTGGGAGAAGGCGAGGGTGGGATGTCTTGAGAGAACAGCATGTATATTATCTATGGTGAAACAGACCACCGGCCCAGGAGGGATGCATGAGACAGGTGCTCGGGCCAGGTGCACTGGGAGGACCCAGGGGAATCGGGTGGGGGGGGGGAGGTGGGGGGGGGATCGGGATGGGGAATATATGTAACTCCATGGCTGATTCATGTCAATGTATGACAAAACCCACTGCAATGTTGCGAAGTAATTAGCCTCCAACTAATAAAAATAATTGAAAAAAAAAAAAAAAAGAACTGTTTTGTTGGAGAAGACTCTTGAGAGCCCCTTGGACAGCAAGGAGATCAAACCAGTCAATCCTAAAGGAAATCAGTCCTGAATATTCATTGGAAGGACGGATGCTGAAGCTGAATCTCCCAATACTTTGCCCACCTGACGGGAAGAACTGACTCATTGGAAAAGGTCCTGATGCTAGGAAAGATTGAAGGCAGGAGGAGAAGGGGATGACAGAGGATGAGATGGTTGGTTGGCACCACCAATTCAATCGACATGAGTTTGAGCAAGATCTAAGAGTTGGTGATGGACAGGGAAGCCTGGCCTGCTGCAGTCCATGGGGTCACAAAGAGTCAGACATGACTGAGCAACTGAACTGAACTGTACTTTCTTTTGAAGAGAATTCATGTGCATGTCTCTCAGACAAAAATAATTTTCAACTTATCAGTTTGCTACAAGTTATCATATCACTTCACAGAGTCCAAGATAATAACCTTCATCATGTGTTTGGAAATAATTAACATGTTTAAGTTTCAAAATCACCTTGTCAAATACTAGTCAAGCCATTTTCTGATTTTTTTTAAATTATTTTTTAAAAAGTTTCTCATGCCATGACTTGATTTCCTCTGGACGTTTTCTAATGCCACATATTTAATCATTTAGTTACTTGTCTGTTTTCATCAATTTCTAGATCTTATCAATTCTAAGATGTACATTTTGTTCACATTTTATCATCTCTGAAACTGGAACATCTTTTACAATTGCTGTGATAAGAAAGCATTGTGTCATAGTTTATTGGCACAGATATTGATTGTGTCTCTTACAATATTTGGCATCTTACACTTACTGAAATAAGTGCTTGCAAAGAATTTATGAAGGTTACTAACTATGAAGAAAATGTAGAAATGATGACAAAGCTTTCCACTTATCAAAATAAACATCTGCAATTATATGTCCAGTTACTTCAATTCTACATAATGACTCAAATTTTACTCTGATATTTCCCTTTTAGATTGGGTATAGCTCTTAGTTCCAAATCCTCCTTGAAGTTTTCTACAGACTTTTCTCTGCTGTGATGGCTTTTCATATCTCCTACTTTGTTTTCTTCTTCTCCCTATTTCATCTAAATGTATTTAAATCCATAAAGCTGTTTGTACGTACCGTGATTATGTTAGTGGGGATCATAAATAAAATATTGAAAAAGTCCAAAAGAAATAAAATCATGCCTTCCCGAGTTTCAGGGGAAAAGTACTGAGATAAGCTAATTGACCAGTATCTGAAAGGTGTTTCTGAAATTTACAGAGAGTTGAGTAATTTCAAAGGCCATTAGAAAAACACATACAAAGGGTCATTATGTCAGACTATAGCCGAAGTGTTACCTCAATGAAAAGGATTTCACAAAGACTGTAGATAGTTTGAACAGCATAGATGCCAACATAACAACATGAGATCTAAGACATTGGGACATTGGGACTGACATATCTACACTCTTGACACTATGTCTAAAATAGATAACTAATGAGAAAATACTGTATAGCTCAAAAAACTACTCAGTACTCTGTGGTGACCTAAATGAGAAGGAAATCCAAAAAAACCAGACACCTATGTATACATACAGCTGATTCACTTTGATTGCAGCAGAAACTAACACAATATTGCAAAGCATCCATACTCCAATAAAAATTAAATAAAAAAATAAGAAACTTAATTGTAGTTTTGAGTGGCTGATGTAGGGGTAAGTGGCTTGGAGGTACATTAGGGTAGAAGCTATAGAGGACACGGTAAAGAGTCTTTGTGCTTTAACAGGTCTTAAATGTTATCCTTAAATTTGAGGCATCACTGAAGGAATTTTAAGATAAGGAGTAACAAGTTCAAGTCTATACTTATGCTTATAAATATTACTTTATAAATGGTGAGGAATAAAAGTTTCCAATAGCTGGATTGTAAGCAATTAAATGGGTTTCCCAGGTGGCTCAGTGGTAAAGAATCTGCCTACAATGTAGGAGACATGGGTTCCACCCCTCGGCCAGAAAGATCCCCTGGAGGAGGAAATAGCAACCCACTCCAGTATTCTTGCCTGGAGAACCTCATGGACAGAGGAGCCTGGTGGAGTACAGTCCATAGGGTCGCAAAGAGTTGGGCACGACTGAAGTGACTTAACTGACACACACAGACACACACGCACAAGCAATTAAACATGTGGCAGTTAGTGAGAGATGAGATTAAGGAGTAGTAATGGATTCTGGGGACCTGAAAATCTGGCTCACCAGCAACCCATATTTAAAAAAAGAAAAACAGATCCAATGGCCTCGAGATGTGCCCCCACCTTAATTGAGTAAGTCACTGTCCGCAAAGAGACAGACTGAGTTCAACGTGTCTGTCATCTTCAGTTTCATAAATTGATGTTAAAACTGTTAGCATCCCTCCCTAAAGACACAGGTACCTTTACTACACATGCATCTGCATAATGTTCTGTATTTCATTCATTCATTCATATCCACTGCCTACACCTATCTCATATATCAAAGTCTCTATGCTCTCTGGTATAAATTTCCATAATCACATAACTGCCTTAAAATCACAGCTTCCCCTTCTCTTTCAGGCATTAACCCAATAAAATCTGGCTCTTCTCTGGGACTATAACCCTCCCTGCCGGAGTCACCTCAAGTGGTGCCCATTCATTTCCTCACAGTCTGCACTTCAGAGACAAGAGTTGCTGCTGATGTCCTTGCTTCCTGTTAACGACTTTCAATATTAACTTAGTAATAACTCTCATCTAAAATCTTGCTCTTTAAAAATTTAAACCAGTTGGCTCTATAATCTTTTGCCCTCTCTGCTCTCATTTTCTAGCCATGCTCAAGAGAGGCTTAGGTACCTGGTTTCAAGGTTTCCTGTTCCCATCAAGCTCTACTGTCAACCTTGGTGCCTTCAGCACATAGGAGGATGACACATCATAACACAACGAATGTTCATTAGGATAGGCTAGACTACCAACGAGCCCCAAATATTATAGTGACATAATAACAATAAAAAGTTTATTACTCTCCCAAGCTACATGTCTGCCATGGGTTGGTTGAGGGTTATGTTATGTCATCTCAGTCTGCAGGTCTGATCAGTTCAATCATTACAGACTCAGACCTGATTATACTCTCCCCATAACTTTTCCTCTTCAACAGCTGTTATTATTATACTTTTACATGTATTTCATGTGATTTTTTAAAAAGTTATTTTCAATTAGAAGATAATTGGTTTACAATATTGTGTTGATTTCTGCTAAATATCAACATGTATCAGCCTAGGTATACATACAACCCCTCTCTCTTGAACCTCCCCCCCCACCCCCTGCCTCTAGGTTGTCACAGAACACCAGGTTGAGCTCCCTGTATTATATAGCAACTTCCCACTAGCTATCTGTTTTACATATGGTAATGTACATATTTCAGGGGTACTCTCTCAACTCATCTCACCTTCTTCTGCCCCTGCTGGGTCCACAAATGTGTTCCCTATGTCTGAGTCTCTATTCCTGCCTTGCAAACAGGTTCATCAGTACCATTTTCCTAGATTCCATATATATGCATTAATATACAATATTTGTTTTTCTCTGACTTACTTCACTCTCTATAACAGGCTCTGAGTAGACTGATATTTCTTGGCCTGTGTTCTGTAAAGTCTTTAAGGACAAAGGACCAGTTTTTGCTGGTCTTAGATTCTTCAATATTTAGCCCAGTGTTAGTCACATAATAGGTATTCAAGAAATGTTTATTGAATTTAATAATGGATAGAGGGATGAAGGGATGAATGAGTGGATGGTAGTGGCACTGAATGGAGGCAGGGAGGAAGCAAGTAGGGGGAGGAGTAAAAGAGAGTTTTAGGGAAGAAGTCAAAATGCTCTGGTCATTGACTGGAAAGTGCTTATGGGTGATCAAAGGGGAGATGATCAGGGCATGCATGTGTGCTAAGCCACTTCAGTCATGTCTGACTCTTCACGACCCCATGGACTGTAGCTTGGCAGACTCCTCTGTCCATGGAATTCTCCAGGCAAGAATACCAGAGTGGGTTGCCATGCCCTCCTCCAGGGAATCTTCCCGACCCAAGGATCAAACCCTCATCTCTTATGTCTCCTGCATTAGCAGGCAGGATCTTTACCACTAGCACCACCTGGGAAGCACTGATACACAAAAGAGGTGAATGATAGCTACATAAACAAGATTGTGACAACCATTTAAATTCTTTGTGTTCATAATTTTTTTAATTATGGATAATTTCAAATATATGCAAAAATAAAGATCTCTAAATAACTCCCATACACCATCACCTAGTTTCAACAATTATCAACATGTTGCTGATTTAATTTCATCTATATCCTTACCCAATGTCCTAACCACTACCTAGATTCTTTTGAAGAAAACTTCTAACACCAATCATCTCCTTTTTCAAAGTAATTTTAAATACACACTTTAGAAAAGACAACTTGAATTCTTTGAAAAAGAAAGTAAGCCAATACTCTGGTAGAAGCTTGCTAAAGTAATTGAAATATATTGTGAAATAAATTCATTTAAATTAATTCTTATATAAGCTTGAACTTCAAAAGCCAGAAAGGAAAGAGAAAGTGGGAAGAGAAACCTCATCTCAACTGATAAAGCAGCAGAGCTGGCCCTGTGTATATTTCTGTAGAAATCACAACTTTTTTTCTTTAAAACCAGAAAAATAAGTCCCCTCTCAAGCAGAGAGAAGGAAGAAGAGATCTAATGCTAACCTGACTCCCAGATGTGGTTCAAGGCTTTCCTCGAAAAAGTCAAGAATAAAGGTTATTTTCCATAAGATAATTAATACACATACTGGAGGAGGTGGAGATCTAACTCAACACTGAGTTCCAATGACCTGAGGATTTTGTTACAATCAAGTGTCTCATAAATATGTCCTGTGGAAATTTCTTTTTGGCACAGATGAAGAGGAAATTTACTGAGGTAGAAGTGAAAATATACTTTTATCTAAGTCTATTTTTCTTAAAATATGCATGTAGAGTTATTAATTTATTTGATTAAATATTATAAGAGACACTTTTTTTGGTAGAGAAAGAAAGAGTATATGAAATTTGTACTAAGTACAGATATTTTAGCAAAACACTACTGCTTAATGGCAGGCTTCCCTGGTGGCTCAGTGGTAAAGAGATGCAGGAAAAGTGGGTTCAACTCTTGGGTCAGGAAGATCCCCTGAAACGGGATCCAGTATTCTTGCCTAGAAAATCCCATGGACAGAGGCTACAGTCCATGGGGTCACAAAAGAGCCAAACACAACATAGCAATTATAACTACACAATACAACATCACTCAGTGACAGCCATTCAAATACAGGTATGGGAGAAATGTAAGTTGTTTAACTAGAATCACTCATTCGTTGAAAATGAACAACTTGATCTGTAGCAACATGGATGGACCTAGACATTATTATACTAAGTGAAGTAAGTCAGAGAAATATAAATATCATATGATATCATTAATTTGAAGGATCTAAAAAATAATACAGATGAATTTATTTACAAAACAGAAAGAGACTCACAGACATAGAAAACAATTTTATGGTTACCAAAAGGACACGGGGAAGAGGGATAAACTAGGACTTTGGGATTAACAGATACACACTTTTATATATAAAAAACACAACAAAATCTATTTATAGAACAGGGACCTATACCAATATCTTGCAATGACTCATAACAGAAAAGAATCTGAAAGGGGATACATACATACACACACCTGAATCACTTTGCTATACATATGAAACTAACACAACGTTGTAAATCAACTATACTTCAATAAAAAAAAATTAAAAAATAAATAACTTGCTAGGTCCAAGGGCTAAAATACTTGATGTGACTTCTATTTTATTTTTAAAATTTATTTTTATCTGGAGGCTAATTGCTTAACAATATTGTGTTGGCTTCTGCCATACATAAACATGAATCAGCCACAGGTATACCTATGTCCCCTCAAAAATTCTGTACAAGGTTTATGTGCACTGTGGTTCTTGTTGCCTATAAAAACATGCTTTGATATTTACCTCTTTTTTTTTCATGAGAGACTCTGAGATATTGAGTATCATCCAAGCTTCACTTATAAATTTTTGAACATCAAGAGCTACTCCATGTCTTCTTGTTCCTAGTCAGTGTGTATAGTGCTATAACATAATCCTTTTTTGAAATAGATACAATTATAAAGAAGCTTCAATATTGGTTTCACACATACAGTAAAACCTTTTGGTTGTTAAAAAAGAAACACATTTTACAACATCTTCAGTATCAATCTACTTTCTGGGAAGTCATCCTTGCTGATTCATCCCTAACATTAAATCCACAGTCAAATCATATGAAAGTGATGGCCAAGTAACTCTCCAGGCTTCCTCTGGAGTCCCACTATCATGGTCTAAGTGAAGGTCCTCAACACTTCCCATCTAGCCCATGATACCAGATCCCTGACCAAATGGCTGCCATATAAATGCTGCTTCCTACACACATCTGAAACCTTCTGTCTGAGGACTTTTGTGTGGACTTGGGACTAAGCTTAGTTTCCATGACCGACAAGCCAGCAATGCAGGAGAGCTAAAACTTCTAGAAGAAGCCCTCAGTAAGGAACAGATGGAGAGTTGGTAGATGAATAACCCATCTTTTCCTTCCCTTGTGAGTGATAACTCTGAGGGCATATCTGCATTTTCTTGTCTTCCAGTGGATGTAATGTCCAGTTGTTCAAAGAGTAACTAACTTCATAGTAAATTTTTATTGACTTCCTTCTCTCCCCCATATCACTTCTCAATTTCTCTAGTAATGCTTCCTCGGGGCCTACTTCTTAGGGTGCCAAATATAAGACAACCCTGTAGTTAGGTGATGCTCTAAACCCTCCAATTAACTTCCTTGCACATAGCTGTCAAATGACCTCCCTAAAACTCAAATCTGATATTGTCATCCATCTGCTTAAAATCCTTCACTAGCTCCCTGCATCTTTTAGTAAAATGTTTTTACCTCTTTAGTTTTGCACCAAGTCCATGAACTGATAGCTCAGTTGGTAAAGAATTCACCTGCAATGCAAGAGACCCTGGTTTGATTCCTGGGTCAGGAAGATCCAATGGAGAAGGGATATGCAACCCACCCCAGTATTCTTGGGCTTTCCTGGTGGCTCAGCTGGTAAAGAATCCACCTGCAATGCGGGAGACCTGGGTTTGATCCCTGGGTTGAGAAGGTCCCCTGGAGAAGGGAAAGGCTACCCACTCCAGTATTCTAGCCTGGAGAATTCCATGGATTGTATAGTCCATGGGGTTGCAAAGAGTCTGACATGACGGAGCAACTTTCACTTCCACTTTTCCATGAACTGATATCATTCATAGCTGCATCTTACAACAACACAAAATATAGGCACTTTGCTATATAGTCCTAGACAGTCAGAAGGCATGTATAATGAATGACCTATGATTTATATGATTTTCCCACCCCCTCCAAACTTCCTTTTCATCTATCTAAATTTTACTCCTGTATCAGAACTCAACGGGTTTTCCAGGTGGTGCTAGCAGTAAAGAACCCACTTGCAAATGCAGGAGATATAAGAGATGTGGGTTCCATCCCTGGGTCGGGAAGATTGCCCTGGAGGAGGGCATAGCAACCCACTCCAGTATTCTTGCCTGGAGAATCCCATGGACAGAGGAGCCTGGCGGGCTACAGTCCATGGGGTCACAAAGAGTCGGACATGACTGAGTGACTTAGCACCGCACAGAACTCAACACTTAAATCATTAAGACTTTCCTGATTTTTATTCAAAATTACACGCCTCATCTATATACCAATTACACTCTGTTCTTTCTTCTCCCATAACTTTCCCCATATTAGACATTAATTGCTAACTTAATTAATTTTATTCTTCAAAATACTATAAAATTCTTGAGGACAAAGACTTGGCTTTGATTGTGAGCCATCATCTGACCCGAGTTGAGCTCTCAAAGAACAGTTAAATAATTGTCTGGATGACATAATATCCAGAAAAACTTTCTCCATGGCATATAGGCCATCCTGGATTACTGTTTCCATCTCTTAAGAAAAAATGAAACTCCTGAGCCTGGTATTCTATCCACAGACAGTTCTCATATCTGCCCACAAGCTTCCTTTCTAGGTTTTTCTGTATCTTCCCACGCACCATCGTGCACTCCTCACTCCAGCTACGTACATCTGTTGTTCTTCCCTTCTCAGAGCACCTCTTCCCAAATCATCATGGCTGGCATTGTGCTACTTCCACTGTGCGATATAAAATGCCCTTTCTACTTATTTATCAATAAAAAGCCATCTCCTGTGGCCTCAGTGCACCACTTTATGGATCCACCCTTGAAACTTCCCCATTGCAGTAACACTTTGTCACCAGATCTTGAACAGAATTTGCCATTTAGTGTACAGATAATCCTTCATGAGTTCATTTTCCCTGACTGACTGTGGTATCTTCAGGAAATATGTTCTAATCCACTTTTCTTTCTATATATCATCAGACAAAACTGTAGGTCTGGAAAAAAAAAAAACTGTAGGTCTGATGCTTAATAGGTGTTCAATAAATCTTGTTGAAGGTGCCAACAAAAGAGAACAATGTTCCAATTGAACTGCATTTATTTAAAAAAGTATATGTGTTTAAGCATCTGTGTATGTCTGTGTATATACTGTTTAAATAATTTAAAAGTTAAATAATGATAAATAATATGAATATCTATGGCCTGATATTTGATGATCAAATATCAGCACTGAATCAGTTTTAAAGAACATGATAGCTATCCTGTGGAAACTAATATTTTTCTGTGATCAACAGAAAAAGGGTCTGGAACAGTGGAAACAAATCTTACCTAATAGGAAAATAATTCCAAAGGAAATGATTAAAACCTGAAATTACCAAATACCTTAAGTCATGACGGCTTAGAAATTAATATTCATGAAAAACACCAGAGTCAAGGACATAGAGATTTTTGCACTCTAGAATTAAAGGTTTTAAAGTCTAATTTTAGAGTAGTCATTAAGTACTGTTTAAACAAACAAAAATGTTATTTCCTCCAGGGGGTCTATTAGGGTAAAGAGAGAGCTGTCATATTCACCTAATTAATGAAAGCAACAACCAGAGATCAAAAAAAGTTTGAGATTTTCAAATCTTTCCTTTGTCAACCAAAGCCTTTGAACAGACATCCATGGCGGCAATTTCCATTAGAAGTACGATTACTTGGAAATTGCCGTTTAGGAACTAAAACAACATTTTCATTCTTTTGTATGAGATATCTATGTGGGATTTCTACGCCGTATCAACAAGGTTAACACACAGGCTGTTATACTGCACACTCCTGGCTTCCTTAATTAAGAACTTTTCAGAAGGTGTAATAATCCGTAGGGCTCGTTCACTTGAAGATCAGTGGAATCTGGAAGGCTCCCTGCTATGTCTTTACTACCTATGATTCCATTTGTAAATTACATTCCGATGAAAAGGTAAATAGTTTTTGGAAGAAGTTAACCATGGAGTACATCTTTAACATTTTTGAAAGAAGATGTATTCTTTATATTCAGTCATCTAATATTTTATAAGGAGGTATTAATATAGACCTGTATTCAATCACTTTCAATCTACTACATGCTGGGTGCCATGTCAGACTCTGGGTGTTCTCCATCAAGAGACTCTATATTATGATTTTATAAAGCACTTTGTTGTCCCTGAATTTGGATGGGGCATAAGTCCCTTAAAAAAATCACTATCTGAATATCAACTGCCAAACAATGTGGATAAGAAAAAACTGAATGCATATCGAACCATAAGGTTCCCAGTCCTTCCCCCCCCCAGAAATTCTGATTAAACAGGTATCCAGGAATTTATTTTTAAATTAGCCCCTCTGGTGACTATTAAAATCTAATTATTTATCAGGTCATAACCTGAGAAACAGTGGGTAGTAGTTATCAAATTTTTTTTTTTTTGGTCACAATTTCCTTAAAAGACCTGAGAAATATCCTGAGTATTTTAAGTTGACATTTATTTTTTCTAAGTTTAAAGAAGTTTATTTGTTAATAGGAAGGAGAAATTTTAAATATTATAAATATCAAATAGGATAACTGGAATAAATTATGCCATCATTTGATGAAAGAAAATTTTCTTTTTCATAAGGACTTCTGTGGTAGTTCATTGGTTAAGACTTTGCCTTCCAATGCAGGGGCTGTGGGTTCAATCCCTTGAAGCCAAAAAAAAAAAAAAAAAAAAAGAAGCAATACTGTAACAAATTCAATATGGATTTTAAAAATGGTCCACAATAAAAAGGAAAATTCTTTTGTGGAGGCAATCATGTATATCAAATCTAATAAAAAGACAAAAAATTTACCCTTGGGTTTTATCAAATGCATCTTCAAAATATGATAGTTTTATGTGCTGCATGCTAAGTCATTTCAGTCCTGTCCAATGCTTTGTGACCCTATGGACCATAGCTGCCAGGCCCCTCTGACCAAAAGATTTCCCAGGCAAGAATACTGGAGTGGTTGCCCTTTCCTCCTCCAGGGGATCATCCCAACCCACGGATCAAACCCACATCCCTTATGTCTCCTGCATTGGCAGGTGGGTTCTTTACCACTAGCGCCACCTGGGAAGCCCATGACAGTTCTATAAAACATTCCAATTACATCTAATTTGTATCACTACTGGGGTTTCCCTGATGACTCAGATGATAAAGATTCTGCCTGCAATTCTGGAGATCTGGGTTCGATCCCTGGCTTGGGAAGATCTCCTGTAGAAGGAAATGGCAACCCACTCCAATACTCTTATCTGGAAAATTCCATGGACAGAGGAGCTTGGCAGGCTACAGGCCATGGGGTTGCAAAGGATCAGACATGACTGAGCGACTCACAGACTAACACTTTCACTTTCATTTTTGTATCACTATTGTATGTTGTGTATGTGTTGTGTACTATATGCATAGCATAATATACTATATGCTGGCTGCTCTGAATTAAGAGTATATCAACTTGGATTAAGCTTCAAACTTATCAGCAATACTGTAAGACAGGCAGGAGAAGATCTCTGAGCTTAAGTGGCCTTGAGTTTTTCAAACTAATATTTCCGACTATGCCTTTGTTTGGCACCTAAGTCCATTTTGCATCCAATACATCATAATACAATTTCCTTTCTCTAAAGTGAACGAAGTGCTACTGTGAATTATCAGGCAATTTTATATAAGAATACATATGGAAGTTGATGTTCTGGAGATGAATTCCCTTCAAAATAACTTTGTGGCACACTCCTTAGTGTAACCCCAGAAATATTTGGATTTCAGTTAGAGGAGTGCAAACTTTGAGGGTGAGCCTATACACCAAGTGGGCTAGGTTGGTTTGTTAGCTGATTTTAAGGCACCCTAATCTTTTCCTTCTTAAAAACCAGGGCACAAGCAAATACTGTGTGAAAGACTCTCTTCTAGAATAGACTTCCAGCCTAGGAAGTTCCAGTTCTAGACTTCCAGTTCTAGGAAGAACTTAGTCTTGCTTAATTCACTGCTATGCTCTCAATAGCTAGTCCAGTAGCTGGTGCAGAGTAGACACTTCATAATCTACTAGAAAATTCATTAAATTCAGAATGAATACAGTATCAAAAATTCCCATCCAGTTGAATCATATCAACTTCAGTGCAAACTATTTGAGAGCTTTTTCAGTAACAGAAATAATATTTCTGTTTTATGTACATCATTGGGTAGTTTGCCATTAGTGGATTGGTTTACAATGTCAAGACGAGAAAGACAGCCTAGCTCTCAATACTAGGACAGATCGACTGAAAATTTGTTGCTAGATTATTGTAATCATTCTTCAAATACAATGCCATCAAAATGAACTGAAATAATAATTGTGTATAACCTTACTTATTTGAGGCAAAGAAAGGAAAGTCTCCTTTTAATGTTAAGAAAATAAGTAAATTATAAAATCTTTTAAAAAACTTTATTGAGGGGTAATTAATGAATATAACTGTACACATTTAAAGTGCACTATGTGATGATTTGATACATATACATACTGTGGAATGACTACCAACATTAAGATAATACATCCATCACCTAATTATAATTTTTAAATGAATTTTCATAAGCATCAGTGAGTACACAGAGGAACCAGTTTGATTTTCAGTATTTCTAAATATCAGCTTTGTGGTCTAATATCCTTTACACATCTACCTTACAGGACTCTAGGCAAAATATAACTATAATATAAACATATTATAGGAAAAAGCCAATAATGATTTGATTTCACCATTTCAAAACAAAGGCTAAGAGCCACATGTGGCTATTCAAATTAAATAACATTTAAAATTCAGTTCTATGGCTGCACTAGGACAGTGGAGTGACCTTGTGAATGGAAACCACATGCTAAGCACTCCAACTGGGGCCTGAGAAACCCTGAAACTATCATACAAGTTCAAGATTGCATGGCTTAAATTTACTTTACACGAAAGAATAAACTATCTTACTGAAGTCAGCCTTCTATAATATGAACTATAGCTAATGATGTGATATTGATTTAAAGTGATGTTTTTATTTATTTTCCTTTGTTTCTTTTTGGCCTTTAGGGCAATACAAAACATTTTCCTGAAACCACTGGACCATATTGCAAATATTACTCATTTACTCTATAACCCTGACTCTTTTATACAACTATCTTTTATATCATTCATAGGAAAATGGGGATCTGTAACTGTGAGATATAAAGCAATCAGTTAAGTTCTTATTCAATTAATTTTTAAGTTTTCAGTTTATAACGTTAGATTCTATATCATGAAGCGGTTACTAAATGGAGACCTGCCTGAAAGCCGGAAATGCTACTGTAAAACCTGCAGAAATCGAGGCCATGGTAACTGATGACAAAGGTCTTACTGATTCTTCACCTAAGCTTTAGAGATGACTACATGAAATGTGTATATATCCTAATGAGAGTAAGCTAGTGTCTATTCCTTTCCTGGAGAATGAAAAGTTTTCCTGGAACCAGAACTAGAAGTATTTGTGAGAACAGCCAATCCTTCTTCAGGAATGTTGATGAGGTAATTCATAATTGGCTCTGAGTGATTCTGGGCAGACGGAGAGTGTTGAGGGTATGATGTATATGCATATGTTGGGGGTAGGTATGGTAGTATTCAGAATATTAATACTGCTTAATCCTTTCAGAAGTGTTAAAGAAGGAAGACTGTGCAAATAAAAAAATAGAAGTTTGCTCAAGAATATGAATTACTAGCACTATGTACACAATAGCTAGGACATGGAAGCAATCTAGATATCTGTCAGCAGATGAATGGGTAAAGAAGTTGTGGTACATATACACAATAGAATATTACTCAGCTATAAAAAGGAATGCATTTTAGTCAGTACTAATGAGGTGGATGAACCTAAAGCCTATTATATAGAGTGAAGTAAGTCAGAAGGAGAAAGACAAAAATCATACATTAGTGCATATATATGGAATTTAGAAAGATGGTACCAATGATCCTATGTGCAGGGTAGCAAAGGAGACAGACTTAAACAGACTTTTGGATTCACTGAGAGGAGAGGAGGGGATGATGTGAGAGAATAGCATTGAAACATGTACATTACCATATGTAAAATGGATGACCAGTGTGAGTTCAATGCATGAAGCAGGGCACCCAAAGCCAGTGTTCTGTGACAACCTGGAGGGAATAGCGTGGGAAGGGAGGCAGGAGGGGGTTCAGGATGGAGGGGACACATGTATACCTATGGCCAGTTCATGTTGATGTATGGCAAAAACCATCACAATATTGTAAGGTAAGAGCAATTATCCTCCAATTAAAATAAATAAATAAATTTTTTACAAGAATATTCATTATTCATTCAACAAACACTGACAGAATGTTTACCACATGCAAGGCACAAAATTGGGGATTTCCTGGTGGCTCACCTGGTAAAGAATCTGCCTGCAATGCAGGAGACACGGGTTCAATCCCCAGTTCAGGAAGATCCCCTGGAAAAAGGGCATGGTTGCCCACTCCAGTATTTTTGCCTGGAGAATCCCATGGACAGAGGAGCCTGATGGGCTACAGTCCATGGGGTCACAAAGAGTCAGACAGGACTGAGCGACTAACACTTTCACAGTTTCACTTGGCAAAAACAAAATATTGAGTCATTATAATATTTGTGGAGGGATGCTTCTTTGCTGTGCCAAAATCAGCTACTAATTTCCCCTCAATATCTGTTTCCCCTTCTTCCTTAGTGTAGCAGATACTTTTGGTGTTCCACTCAGAATTGCTTCACCAGCAGGTACCCATACCTCAGCCGCTGTGAGTGTTGACTGGATAAGCCCACACCTCTATCCTTCCCTAGAGACTCACCTTAGCATGACAAGAGCCGTCTGGATGGGGACGACTGCAAAGTCTAGGCCCTGCCCCTTTGCTTCAAGGGAGGATAAATTATGTGGTGCAGTTTATGTTTCACAGCTCCCTGTGGGATCAGGATGAGTCTAGACTTTTGAAAACTCTTCTTTTCCTGGCTTTTTCCCCTGTAGGTGTAATGCTGAGTATACTCCTCAGTAGACCATTTGCACAAGAATCCCTGTCTTGGGCTTTTGTTTTTTAGGGAAATAATTTAAGATCCCCAGTAATAGACCTCTATATTGTTAGCAGGCATATGGGTACTACTAATAAAACTACATATCCCAGCCACCAATACCATTTGATGTATTAATAATTATGTGAACTAGTTCTAGCCCATGAGATGTAAGGAGAAGTTAGGCAGATAACCTCTGTGTCTTGTTCTTAAAGCAGAAAGAGCCATGTTATTTGTTCCTTTCATTACATACTGCTGCTTATATTAACATGGAGATGACGTACAGAGCTTCATCTTGGAAAACAAAGATGAAGATCACACCCCAGGGAGGACAGAGCGGGGATAGAAAACAAACCTGAGGCCTAGACAATAGACATCATGTAAGCTCCAAACTGCCTGTATCTGGAATTTTGATTCTGGAACCTTTGAGCAGAAAGTTTCTTGCACTTAAACTACTGTTACTTCTAAATTCTTGTTATATACAAATAGCCTGTTCCCAAAGCTGACAACTGATCAAAACATCTTTCTTTGCTCAGATCTCAGTGGTCATATATGCATAACCAGAGACGTGAAGATGAAGCAGATGTTAAATCTCTGCCCTTACGGAGCTAATGGTCTAAAAAAGAAACCTGAATGAAGTATGGATTTCAATTTTTTTTAAAGACTAGTAAGTAGACTAACAGAGAACCTAGAAAGGACCCCAGATCTCTTTCTTCAAGTGCTGTGTCAAGGAGCAATGGTAGAGAACTCTATTTAAGACTTCCCGAGAACAATGGTTTAAAACTAAGGCGATTTTATTTACCAAGACCCTCAGATTTTGCAGTGAAAATGTTTAGGTTTATACTGGAAAACTAGTATGATGTACCTCTTGCTTGTCTTTTTTTCCTTTTATTTGTTTCCCATAGCAACATCCAGTAAAGCACTATCTGTGATGTATTTTTAACTTCCAAAAGTGATCTTGAACCTTTTTTTCCTTGTTATTCCTACCATTCATACTCTAACCATAGTCCCCATAACTCCACGGCCTAATTATTGCAAAAACTCCACACCTGTTTCCCACATTCCCATTTCTGTAAACATTCACATACTTTCTGCAACATAATTCTGAAAAAACTGCTTTACCTTTCTAATCCTTGCTTTATACTTATCTGCCATTTAGGTCTTAGCATCTGTTTTACCCATCTTTACAAGTCTTCTCTTTCATCATATCTCCAAAACCCCATCTTCCAACAAAACTGATCTAATCACTCTGTTATGAATAGACTGTGTTTTTCTTTTTGCCTTTGTGAATAACAACCGCAGTTTCTACTCTTGGCTTAACTATATGCAGGTTGCAAGCCATTTTCTAGATCAGAGGTCAGCAAACGTTAGCCTGCAGGCTAAATACCTCCATCACTTTGGAAAGGTTTTTTGAGCATAGCCAAACTCATTCCTTTATGTATTGTCTGTGACTCCTTCCTGCTACGATAGCAGAGTTGAATATCTGCAACAGAGATATTGTTTATACCATCTGACCCCTTACAGAAAATAGTTTGCCAACCCTTGCTCTAGGTCATTGTTTAATTTTTCTTATATTAGTCTTTTTAAAAACAATTTTTATTGGAGTATAGCTGCTTTACAATGTTGAGTTAGTTTCCACTGTACAGCAAAATGAATCAGCTATTCATATACATACATCCCCTCTTTTTTGGATTTTATTTCCATTTAGGTCACCACAGAGCATTGTGTAGAGTTCCCTGTGCTATACAGTAGGTCCTCATTAGCTGTCTATTTTATACATAGTATCAATCGTGTATATACATCAATCTCAATCTCCTAATTTATCCCACCCACCCCCTTTCACCCTTGGTGTCCATATACTTGTTCTCTACATCTGTGTTGTCAAGAGACCTTTCTGACAGGGAAAACTTTCTCCATTATACTTCCCCTAGCCATGTGTTTATTTCTCAAAGTCCTGCTCAAACTACAAGCTCTTTGTGAGCCCTTCTGTAAACAGTCTCTTTATTGTCTTCTCTACAGTCATTAGGTTATTGTTACTATTTTTCACTTGGGAACCAGACATAAAATTAGACTGAGAAAGAACCTTGGGTAATTGTATTCAAATTTTTCCACTTATCCTAAACTTTCCTGATCAGCTGCTACTACTTTATTTGGCCCATTCACTTTATCTTTGTTCCTGCACCAATATTAGCAGTCCCCCTTTTTTTAAAGAAAATTTTTTATAAATAAAAAATAATCAGAGTACGAAAGTATAACCACCAATAGTCTTACTAGACTGTCAATGGCCTCTAGGACTGGCACGCATATTGTTTCCAATTTTAAAATTTCCTCATGGTACATATCATTTATGTCATGTCATAGACATTTAGTAATATTTGCAAAATATGATAAATGTACACGTTATAGCCATGACTGAAAAGGGCTCATAGTGATTCATTTTACCTAAAGAGAAAAAAATAAAAGTGTACAAAAAAACTCAGAATTAAACTTTATGCACCTAATTATTTTACAAATGTATCTTTTTTCAATAGCCCACCAATTCCATACTGGTTTGATACTTTTTGCAGAAAATTTATAAGTCTCCCTTCCCTGAACCTGCCACCATTGATTTGAAGAAGTTCAACATCTTTCTTAATCAGTGATCTAAGAAACTATCCCAACATCAGTTGAGCAGAATTTATTTCATCTTCTTAGTATTAAAAAAAATGGCTGCTGAGTGCATTTATTTTCAGGATGCTTTAAAAAACCCATAAACTGACTAGGCAATTCACACTGCTTTAGGCTTTTACTTGCAACAATTGGGTTTGCTGTTTCTGAAAAGAAAGCACTCAAGACAACAATCTGGCTTATCATTGCCCTATTGAAATATAGTTTGATCCTTCTAGAAAACATCTTCATGTCTCAGGCATGGAAAGAAGGGTAAACTTCAGTATTGGATCTAGGTTGATTTACCACCTCAGCACAATCTCCAAGTATTATCAGAATTATACAACCGAAAATTCTCTTTGAGGCCTATAATGGCAAGAAGCACAGGTTCCCACCAAAAGATAACAGAAAGAATAACTGATGTGCAGTGCTGCAATTTCAGTTTATCATCCATAAAAAGACACTGCATCCAGACTTGAAACCTTATTTTAAAGACTTTCAATTGTATATGGATTGTTTAAAGGACTACCTTATGTAGGGCTTAACTGCATTTTTTATAACCTATAAATTATAGGTGATATTCTCAAGGGTATACTGTGGTTTCAATCAAAAGAGGTAGTTTAACAATTAGGAGACCAAAAAGTGAAACTACTTCAGGTCCTTAAGACACATATGCATCTGATCATTAAGATTTCTGGCTAGGTTATAAAACATTTATATGCACTTTGATTGCCTTGGAACAAATGAAGACTCCTTGTGGCATTAATGTTGAAGGCTTTCTAAAATGATGCTAACGTTATTTATCCTTTGATCCCAAATGACTTGATTTTTAAGCAACAATCACATGAAACAGTAATACATACTAAAATTATACACTATCATACAGATTAAAATGAATGAAAAATTATTTCTACTAAAAGCTGTTCCTTGTTGGTCTTTTAGGCCTAACTTAGTACCATTTACTTCCACCTGGTGACAGGGAAGGTCTAATACAGGGAGAGACTAAAACTGGAACACCAAAAGCAGTTCATAACTGGTGTTAGTTTCAGAAAAGATGTCTTTTTTTTTTCCTTTTTTTTTTTTTTTTTTTTAGAAAAGATGTCTTAAGAAACAGAATTGTTTTACTTTTTTTCTGGAAAATGATAGGAATCAGCAAATGGTGTAATTTTGGCTTATGCCAGTGTTTTCTACAAGGCACTCTAAGAACACTAGCTCCAATCACTAAGTATTTTATTCAGTAACTATCTTGTGGGTACATTCTCAGTGACAAACACTATCTCACATTGATTCTGAGGGGAAATCATATCAGTGGTAATAAGTTTGGGATGCTACGCATACTCTATCATCCATAAAAGGTTGCTTAAAGGGTCTTGGAGGAAAACCCTAAGATACTTAGCTGTGAAGTTCTATGAGGCATACACTAACACTAGCTGAGCAAAGGGGTGTCTAAGAATTTGGGGTACTATCTTCCAGCATCCTGACTTGAAAGTAGAGAGATATTAGTCTTAAATATATTGCTTTGGCCCAAAAGCTCATTCAGGGTTAGGTAGAAATGCAAGACATTTTTCACTTTCATGAAGATCTTTATTGAACAATGTACCCCAGACAAAGGAACTTTTTGGCCAACCCAAATGTTGTGGGTGTCGCCTCTGTTAAATGGAACAGCTACATAATTGAATACATAAAAGGTGCACAGCATTTTAAGGAATCTTACTACTTTGTTGATAAAGTTTAAGTTAAAAAAAAAAAAAAGAGGATGGACCCAAGAAGCACAGAGAATCAATCCCACTAAGCAGAACTGGGCCCTAACCAAAAAACTACTGATGTGTGCCTAGTTGGATTTCAGAATGGCTATAGGACAGTAACTGCTCTGTACCTTCCACCCATTTTTGTTTTTTTTTTTTTTTTTTAATTTTTATTATTATTATTTTTTTTTCCAGTGGGTTTTGTCATACATTCATATCATTTTCGTTTTTTTTTCTTCTAAGTTTATTTATTTTAATTGGAGGCTAATTACTTTACAATATTGTGGTGGTTTTTGCCATACATTGACATGAATCAGCCACAGGAGTACATGTGTCCCCCCATCCCTACCCACCTCCCACATCCCTCCCCACCTTCCACCCACTTTAAATAGGATTATTTAGTTTAGTTATCTTATTCCTGTCTGACTACAGAATGTTGGGTGTATAAGGGCTAGATAACAAGTCTTTCGAGTTCACAGACTTCAAGAGGAGCAACTCCTGAAGAGCTGTACTCAAGGAATTAGGCATGAAGAACCTCATTCACACATAGGTAATGAGATCCAGTGAAAAATCTGGCTTAAAACTCAACATTCAAAAAACTCACGGCATCAGTTTTTAAGATCATGGCATCCTGTCCCATCACTTCATGTGTGGCAAATAAATGGGGAAACAATAGAAATAGTGACAGACTTCATTTTCTTGGGATCCAAAATCACTGCAGATGGTGACTGCAGCCATGAAATTAAAAGAAGTTTGCTCCTTAGAAGAAAAGTTATGACAAACCTAGACAGCATATAAAAAGCAGAGATCACTTTGCTGACAAAGGTCCATCTAGTCAAAGCTATGGTTTTTCCAGTAGTCATGTATGGATGTGAGAGTTGAACCATAAAGAAGGCTGAACACTGAAGAATTGATGCTTTTGAGCTGTGGTGCTGGAGAAGAATCTTGAGAGTTCCTTGGACTGCAAGGAGATCCAACCAGTCAGTCCTAAAGGAAATCAACCCTGTATCCATTGGAAAGACTGATGCTGAAGCTGACGCTCCAATACTTTGGTCACCTGAAGCGAAGAACTGACTCATTGGGAAAGACCCTGATGCTGGGAAAGATTGAGGGTGGCAGGAGAAGGGGATGACAGAGGATGAGATGGTTGGATGGCATCACCAACTCAATCAATGGACATGAGCTTGAGCAAGCTCCTGGAGATGGTGAAAGACAGGGAAGCCTGCCATGCTGCAGTCCATGGGGTTGCAAAGAATCAGACACAAAAGAGCGACTGAACGAGACAAGAATGAGATCCTGGACTTTTAGCCTTATCCTGAGGTCATGATAAGATTCCAGGGCTCTTAGGAATAGGGTGAGTATATTTTGTATGTGTCAGGGCATGGATTACTAGAAGCTAACGGGCAGACTCTGCTGTACTGTTATTTTGGTGGTCCCACCAAAAACCCACATCTTGTGCAATTCAAGCTCTTGTAAAGTTTTCTTCCCTATTAGCTCTAGACTCGACTAATTGGATATTAGTAAGCATGATACAAATAGATGCTTGATAAGTCTCCATACTGTCCGAGTTGCCATATAAATTGCCTGGTTATCTTGCTGGAGAGACAGCTGGAAAGACCACATGGAGGCCCTGAGGATTACGGACAGAGCAAATCCTGTATCCAGTTGATTCCAGCCTCAAGTGACTATGGTGAAAATCAGCAGACGACCCACCCAGTCAAGTCCAGCCCACATTGCAGAATCATATGTAAATTAAGTAGTTGCTATTTCTAACCCCTTGGTTTGGAAGTGTTTCCCCCACATAATAGATAACTGAAACAATTGTCTTTGGAGCAGTTTGATAGAAGTAGAAAGACAATGAACACATACTGGATCTTCTATAAGAAATAGCTCTACATTCTTCAGATAGCAGTGAAAAAATGGGATTTCAGAGGAAGGAACAAAAAGTAAAAGAGTAAGGTAAATTTATACTTTAATCTGCAAACAGCAGGCAGGATGGTGAGACCATAGCACAAAGTATCCACAGAGACAAACACCAAAGATGAGTCTAGAAGGAAAATTTGCAGCTGAGTTATAAAGGAACATGTATGTCAAACAAAGTCTTCAGACTTCATATTGGGTAATAGGGCCCATTAAGAACTTTTAGGTAGAGAAATTTAATAAGATCTCTGTTGTGGACATGTAATTCCACAGCAGTGAGGAATGGTAACACTAACAGGAAAAATCTGGAGGCAGAGAAATCATTTAAGAGGACAGTGCACTCACAGTGTCCTCATTTAAGAGGACAGAGTAGAAATTAGCATGAACAACAAAAAATAAATCCAAAAGACATTTCTAATGGTAGATCAGACAGATCTTGGTAGCAATTAAGGCAATGTAAAGAATGATAAGTGATAATTTTCTAGATGGTGTTGCTGGAATAACAGTGATTCTATGCATTAAAAAAAGGAAACATCTGAGGAGGAGACAGCTTTGTTGAAGTAAGTATCAAAATACATTTTGGTACATGTTGAAGTCAATGTGTCTTTTGGACAAACAGAAAGAGGGGACTATTAGGAAACTGAAAATATACTTCTTCTAGTGCTGGTGAAAATGTTTGGAATTATTTTTTGAGTCATTAAGTACTTATTAAGTGAAGCTAGTGGAATAATAAGAAGAATCAGGGAGCAATGATTAATAAACTGACTGCATAAAAGAAACATCACGACCCAGTAATCCCACTGCTGGGCATACACACAGAGGAAACCAGAATTGAAACAGATGTGTGTACACCAATGTTCATCACAGCACTGTTTACAATAGCCAGGACATGGAAGCGACCTAGATGTCCATGGGCAGATGAATGGATAAGAAAGCTGTGGTACATATACACCATGGAATATTACTCAGATATTAAGAAGAATGCATTTGAATCAGTTCTAATGAGGTAGATGAAACTGGAGCCTATTATACAGAGTGAAGTAAGTCAGAAAGAAAAACACCAATACAGTATATTACCACATACATATGGAATTTAGAAAGATGGCAACGATGACCCTAAATGCGAGACAGCAAAAGAAACACAGATGTAAAGAACAGACTTTTGGACTCTGTGGGAGAAGGCGAGGGTGGGGTGATTTGAGAGAATAGCATCGAAACATGTATATTATCTATAGTGAAACAGATCGCCAGTCCAGGTTGGATGCATGAGACAAGTGCTCAGGGCTGGTGCACTGGGATGACCCAGAGGGATGGGAAGGGGAGGGAGGTGGGAGGGGGGTTCAGGATGGGGAACACATGTAAATCCATGGCTGATTCATGTCAGTGTATGGCAAAAACCACCACAATACTGTAAAGTAATTAGCCTCCAATTAAAGTAAATAAATAAATTTTTTTTTATCTGCTACTTCTTTTTTTTTTTTTTTTTATTATTATTTTTTTCCAGTGGGTTTTGTCATACATTGATATGAATCAGCCATGGATTTACATGTATTCCCAATTTTTTAAAAAAAGAATCACCTGACATTGGTATTTAACAGATCTGACATGGTGCATAGTCACCAATAGCTTTTATTTAAAAAAAAAATATTGGATTATCAGTTCAGTTCAGTGGCTCAGTCATGTCTGACTCTTTGCGATCCCATGAACTGCAGCACGCCAGGCCTCCCTGTCCACCACCAACTCCTGGAGTTTACTCAAACTCATGTTCATTGAGTCAGTGATGCCATCCAACCATCTTATCCTCTGTCTTTCCCTTATCCTCCTGCCCCCAATCTCTCCCAGCATCAGGGTCTTTTCCAAAGAATCAACTCTTCGTGTGAGGTGGCCAAAGTATTGGAGTTTCAGCTTCAACATCAGTCCTTCCAATGAATATTTAGGACTGACTTCCTTTAGGATGGACAGGTTGGATCTCCTTGCAGAACAAGTCTTCTCCAGCACCACAGTTCAAAAGCATCAATTCTTTGGTGCTCAGCTTTCTTTATAGTCCAACTCTCACATCCATACATGACTACTGGAAAAACCATAGTCTTGACTAGACGGACCGTTGTTGGCAAAGTAATGCCTCTGCTTTTTAACATGCTATCTAAGTTGGTCATAACTTTCCTTCCAAGGAACAAACGTCTTTTAATTTCATGGTTGCAGTCACCATCTGCAGTGATTTTGGAGCCCCCCCCCCCAAAAAAAAAGTCTGCCACTGTTTCCCCATCTATTTGCCATGAAGTGATAGGACCAGATGCCATGGTCTTAGTTTTCTGAATGTTGAGCTTTAAACCAACTTTTTCACTCTCCTCTTTCACTTTCATCAGCTCTAGCATCAGTCCTTCCAATGAATAGTCAGGGTTGATTTCCTTTAGGATTAGTTGGTTTGATCTCTTTGCTGTCCAAGGGACTCTCAAGAGTTTTCTCTGACACCATAGCACAGGGACCAAAGCTGCCTGCTTTGGTCCTGCCAATATTATCTGGAGGGTTAACTGAAGCAGTGTGGTCATGTTATGTCTCAAGCCTTGAGGTTCCTAGTCAGTCCTTCTTACCACCTTGCACACAACCTGCTATGTTTCTTTGCTGGATTATATCTGCCTTTTCAATTGTAAGGGGGAGGACTGTGAGGAAGGCAGCTTCTCTATCTTGACACAACCCCATTCTATTTTAAACTGTGACCACAGTATCTATAATAATTTATTGCACACTTATTTTCTCTCATGCAAATGATTTGAAGGTAAAACATGTTTCTTTTAGAGTCTTTTTAATTCTAGCATTAGCATATCACCTGGTGATCAGTCAATGTTTCTGAAATGGATTTAACTGAGCACCTTTTGACAGATGAGAAAGAAGAATTAGTCTCTAAAGAGAAAATCAAGACTTGGACAATGGAACTAGATACTAGATAAAATACATTATATATATGTAATTTGGAAAAGTACTCTTTTAGAAAGAAATTAACACAGAAAAATCAATCATCCTTCTGTCTGATTCACTTTGTTGTATAGCAGAAGCTGACACAGCAGTATAAAGCAGCCTTACTCCAAAAAAAAAAAAAAAAAAATCAATCATACTTCTAACAATGCTAACAATGTACATGGTGAAAATGAAATTCAAAAGGCCCTATCATTTAGAAATACACCAAAGAAAATGAAACACTTATGTATAAATTTCACAAAATGTGTACAGGATTGTACGCTGAAAAATACAAAGTGCTGATGAAGAAGAAATCCTAAATAATTGCAGAGACCTACTGCACTCATAGATTGTGGGCTCCAACATAAAGACAACAATTTTCCTCAAATTGAGTTATATAGGTTTAATTCAATTCCTATCAATATTATTCCAGTATGTTTTTGTAATTGTTTTTTTTTTGTAGACATACATAAGCTTATGCTAAAATTTATCTGGAGAAGAACAGGCCCTACAACAGTTAAAAGAATCTTGAAAAGAAAGGTATCTAGTCCTACTATATAGCTATAGCCACATTAACCAAGACAGAGTGGTACTGGCCAAGGAACAGGCACATAGATCAAAGGTATATAATACGGAATCTAGAAACTGGTTGTTGTTCAGTTCCTAAGTCATATCCAACTCTGCAACTCCATGGACTGTAGTACACCAGGCTCTTCTGTCCTCCTCTATCTCCGGAAGTTTGCTTAAATTCATATCCATTGAGCCAGTTATGCCATCTAACCATCTCATCCTCTGCTGCCCACACAAATCCACCCAATGGATTTTGTATAAATGTGCAAAAGTAATTCCATGGAGGAAGCTAGATGTTTTCAACAAATGATGCTGGAGCAACTGGACATCTATTCAAAAAGCTACACCTTGACCAAAATAAACTTTATACCCTATATAAATATTAATTCAAGATGGAGCAGAGAGTAAAATTTAAAGCTATGAAACTAGTGGTAAAAACTCCAATAATTTTAAAAAGAAAAGTTTAAGGATATAGACTATGGAAAGAGTTCCTATATTTCATACCAAAAGCACAATCCATAAAAGGAAAAAAATAAAAACTTTTGCTCTGCAAAAAAACCTGTTAAGAGGATGAAAAGACAAACTACAGATTGACAGAAAGTATTTGCAAGCCACATATCCAAAAGAGGATTACTACCTAGGATATAGAAAGAATTCTCAAAACTCAATGGTTAGCTCACAAATAATTCAGTTATAAAATGGGCAAAAGACATAAACAGATATTTCACTGATGAGCACAGAAATGGCAAATCAGCACACAAAATCCCATTAGCCATTAGGGAGATGAAAATTAAAATCATGAGATATCAAGATATACTGATGGTTACAATGAAAAATAGTGACAATACCAAATGCTGCAAGCATGAGGATAAACCAGATCACTCGCATATTGCTGGTGGGAATGTAATAAAATGGTACTGCTACTCTGGAAAATAATACGGCAGTTTCTTATATGATGGGGCTTCCCTGATAGCTCAGTTGGTAAAGAATCTGCCAGCAATGCAGGAGACCCCGGTTTGATTCCTGGGTCAGGAAGATCCACTGGAGAAGGGACAGGCTACCCACTCCAGTATTCTCAGGCTTCCCTTGTGGCTCAGCTGGTAAAGAATCCACCTGCAATGTGGGAGACCTGGGTTTGATCCCTGTGTTGGAAGACCCCCTGGAGAAGGGAAAGGCTATGCACTCCAGTATTCTGGCCTGGAGAATTCCACGGACTATACAGTCCATGGGGTCGCAAAAAGTCGGACATGACTGAGTGACTTTCAATTCTTATATGACTAAACATGCAACTATCATACAACTCAAGTTCACTCTAGAGCATCTATTGCAGATAAATGAAAACTTATATTCACTAAAAATGTACATGGGTATTCATAGAAGATTTATTTTCAATAACCAAAAATGCAAACAACAGAGACGTCTTTCAATGAGTGAATAAACACTGTGGTAATGTCCACATCATGTAACATTACCTAACAATAAATAAGAACAGACTACGTTGAACAACCTGGGTGAATTTCAAAGAAATTATGTTGACTGAAAAACCCAGTTCCAAAAGGTGATATCCTCTATGATTCCATTTATAAAACATTCAAAAAGTAGATATGGAGAACAGATTATTGTTTGCCAGGGATTTGGGACTGGGGTAGGGAAGTGAATATGGACAACAGAAGGGATCCTGGAGGTGATGACATTGTTCTGTATCTTGAATGTAGCATCATCAATATTCTGATTATGATTTTGTACTATAGTTTTGCAAACTGTCACTGCTGATGGAAACTGGCTAAAGGATTCATGGGACCTCCCTATACTATATCTTGCAAATGCATATGAATCTACAAAATAAAATTTCAGTCAAAAAACAGATTGACAAACAACTTAGTCTGTTACAATACAGGAGGCATTAAATTGCTTACATGAGCACCAGCCAGATATGCATATGAAACTGTTAAAAGGGTATAACTCCGAAGAGGGGTATTTAAAAATTGGGAGTCAAGAGGATAAGAAAAACATTTTTCTTTTAAAAAGTAAACTTATTCATTAAATGGCAATGAAAGGAAAAAAAAAGAAATTGTTACACATCTCCTTCACTCACTTTTTCATGTAAAAATAAACATTCAAGGAGGAGAAAATTGAGTAAAGAGCCAGGTACTACAGAACAAAGAATGATGTGGTATTATTCTGTCCAAAATGGCTACTTACAGAAGGGAGTAGGAAAGCTCTTATTCATTCTACTGAGAGTAATTTTAGGTGTTTGCATTATTTACATCATTTAATTGTACACATTTAGGTGTAATGGAGAAGGAAATGGCAACCCACTCCAGTATTCTTGCCTGGAGAATCCCATGGACAGAGAAGCCTGGCAGGCTACAGTCCATGTGGTCTCAAGGGTCGGACAAGACAGCGACTAAACCACCACACCATTTAGGTATAAATGTTGTACGTGAAAACACTCGTTAAACCATTTCATTGATAAGTTAATAACACAGAGCACTTATCAGAAAGACTAGAGCCTTGGAGTAGCAGCTAACGTTTTCAAACTTCTGAAACTCTTTGTAAGTGAATTATTTAAGAACTAATGGTGACAATTGTGTGACCTGAGAGCTAACAAAAAAGTGTCAATGATTCAACTAACAGCCCTGGGCTCCCTTCACATCAAGAGCAAGTCATTCTACTTAAACTGCTGTTTATAATGATTTTGAGTCCTGCTTTTTAAATTGGAAAAGGGAGTCAGATCAACACTAGCTTCAAATCAATTGGAACACTCGAATTCCAGGGACAAAAGCATCTTTTCTGCAGTTCATTGCTTCCTCTAGAATACCACTTGACACATATAAAACTTAAAGGTGTTTTTGTTTTACTTTCACCTTCCATTAAAATGTAGACACATGGACATATGACAAATGTTATGGTTTCAAAATTTTGTGACCTTCATTCATTATTGCAACTACAAATTCAGAGACATTTTAGTACAATTTCTCAGAGCATTGGACCAATATGTATATTTAAATACATCAAAGAATGGCAACTTCAGTGCTTTAGAAATTCAGGTTACTAATCTGAACACATCACTATTTTCCCATCAATAATAAATAATGGAATGAAATGTTAGACTGTGGACACTCAGCTCAAGTCTAATCTCAGATAAAGGAGGACATAAATTGGTCTATCTTAAAGAGTCACCTCTACACACACATAAATAATCAGAAATCATGTTTCTTAAAGAAATGCAGATGTGAAATTAAATCAAATTATTATTATTCAAGTAGGAATAGCCAGCACAAACAGTATTCTCTAACTATATTGTTGTTCAATCACTCAGTCGTGTTCGACTCTTTGTGACCCCACGGACTGCAGCATGCCAGGCTTCCCCGTCCTTTACTTTCTCCTGGAGTTTGCTCAAACTCATGTCCATTGAGTTGGTGATGCCATCCAACCATCTCATTCTCTGTTGCCCCCCTCTCCTCTTGCCCTCAATCTTTCCCAGCATCAGGGTTTGTTCCAATGAGTTGGCTCTTTGCCAACATAGTATGGCAATTAATTATCATTGTACCTACAAAAACTACTTCTATTAAGAATTAAGCTGAAACATAAAAGGGTTGGATTCCCATTTTTAAGGGAAAGAACAAAAGCTGACAAAGGAATAATGCATTTGTTCTTTTATTAATATAATTCATTCGACATTTTTCCCAAGCAGAACTTTATTTGCATTCATTTTTATTTTCCAAACTTAACTCTAACTTATATGTTGTTTAAAAGATAAAATTATAGTTAACCTTCATGTGGCTTTCACCCATTTTGACAACCTAACATACCTGCAGCCATGACTCTTCATAAAAGTAATTCTTTTAGGTTGATGGTGAGTGGGAGACACAATCCTTATGCTAGAGGAATAATAGCTGCCAATGAGAATTTCAGAAGTGAAAGTTGAATTTTGATTTGAAAAAGATACTAGATGATTCTGAGAGTTTCTCCAAATTGAGAATCAACTGCTTTAGATTTGGCTTTCTCTTGGTAAGTTGAAATAGGGACACAAAGGAATCAATTTAAACCCTCTTTCTATATGCCTATACCCTGCCAAGCCAATGTTCTTATAGTCCAATGACATCTGCAAGCATTCATGCAGGGTGTGATTCACAGCCCATGTGGGGCTAAATGCTTAAACAGAGGTTTTTCACTGCTAATATGATACATAGCTATTGTCTCAATGCATTATTATTAAGCAAAGTACATACATCTCTTCCAAAATCAGACAAAGATATGTAGATGTGTGATCAGTTTCTTTGTGGAGTAAAGGCATGGGGGGACCCAAAATATTTTTGTATTGACTCAGCACTTTTATGGCTTCCCAGGTGGCTCAAAGGTAAAAGAATCCGCCTGCCAATGCTGGAGACCAGGAGATGTGGGTTCGATCCCTGGGTCGGGAGGATCCCCTGTAGGAGGAAATGGCAACCCACTCTAGCATTCTTGCCTGGAGCATCTCATGGACAGAGGAGCCTGGTGGGCTACAGTCCATGGGCTCACAAAGAGTCAGACACGACTGAGCGCATAAGAGTGCACGCACAGCACTTTTAGTTAACAAAATGATCTGGAACATAGTCTCTGTACTTCTACCAAGGCAAGGCTGCTTTCTGCTTTCTGTGCACATACATGTTACTTAAATCATCTTTGCAGATGTGTGTGAACCAGAGGTATCTGTGCACTATCTGTGAAGGGCAATAACAGAATGTTACAACCCATTTAGCAATAAACTATGCATCCTTTCTGCAAGTCTTTGCTTACATTTTATTTGCAACATTTCACCTCCTCTATAAATTTTATTTCATAGTGTTTAGTAATTTCTGGCAACATAAGTAGATACCCAGATGGTATCTCTTTTCTCCATAAGCCAGAAATAATGTCTCAATATAAATTCCAATCCCATCTTTTTATGATTTAGATTCTAAATGTTAGAAAGCAGCAACACACACAAATATTGAGACAATACCTTGAGGTTAAAGAGAGAGCCACAAAATCTAGGTATATAAGACAGCAAGCTGTGATATCATTGATTCAACAGTAACAAGATGAAAAGCATACCTGATAACACAGGCATAAAGACCACTGTCCTGCAGTAACGTTGGTCGGAACCAAATGGAGTCTTCTTCCTTGCTCATTCTACTTCCATCAAAGGCTATTGGCTCTTCAAAGTCTCCAGGACCAGAGCTTTTGTACCACATCAAACTGAGTCCAGCACTTTGGGCTAGGGAGTAATTGGCTCTGATATAACCATAAAAGAGTGCACATTTGATGCGAACAGGCTCTCCCACCAAAACTTGGTATTTCTTGATATCGACAGACCAGTCTGTGCATCCATCGGCTATAGTCAAAAAAGAGAAAGAGAAAAAAAAACATTAGAGAAAACAATGGAAGCAATTAGGGTATTCATTCAACAATATTTATTGAGCATCTCTATTGGACAAAATTTTTCCCTAGGCACAAGCGGTGCAGCGATGGATAAAACTCGGAAGGGCACTGGAAAGCAATTTATCCTACTAACAAACAATATATTCATCACTTAGTTTGCTTCTGCTGATATTTATTCTTACTTTAATCAGTGTGATGGCTATTGGCTTATGGCATTCCCACTCTAAATCCAAATGTTTGCCTGTTTTTTGAAAATGGATCCGGACCTGTGAAATAGTTTCCTCTGCTAGCTGGCACTGATGCTTAGGGTGCTGGAGAGAGACTGCAAAGGAAAGGGTTCTGCACCCTGGCTCTAATGCTTGCTTGGAAGACTCTGGCAGTGTGCACTGCAGCAGCTTGATAATCTTTTAGCAGAACCTCGGGTGAGGCATCTTATGGACAGCTTGTCCCTAATACCTTAGAGGGCAAGGCGTTTCTGTCCAATTGCAGAGGGCAGACTTCCAACCAGTTCTACCAGGGTGCCATCTCAGTGACTTTAAGCCTTGCCTTTTCCCAGTGAGGTCTGGATTTCACTCTGGGAATGGAGGATGGGAGCTTCTCCTTGGAGGCTCTCTCTCAGCGAGGGGAGATGGCAACCATTCCCCTATTCTTTGTGGTTATCTTTTGCTATGGACTGAATGCATTCTCTTTAAACTCATTTTTTGAAGCCTTAATTGAGAATGTAATGGTACATGGAGGAGGGGCCTTGGGGAAGTAATTAGCTTTATATGAAGTCATGAGGGTAGAACCCTTAGGAAGACAGAGGTGCTCTTATAAGAAGAGACACCAGAGCTTGCAGTCTCTCTCCTCTTGTGTACTTATAGAGAAGATGTCACATGAGCACACACCAAGAAGGTGGCTATTAGTAAGTGGGAAAGCGGGCCCTCACCAGAAACCAAATCAGCCAGCACTTTGAACTTGAACTTCTCAGCCTCCAGAACTGTAACACATTTCTGTTGTGTAGGCCACCCAGTCTATGGTATTTTGTTATGGCAGCCCGAGCAGACTAATACATCTTTCTTTCTTACTAGCCAATCCTTCAGTACTCCAATAACCTGTTGCACTGAACAAATCTCTACACACACTCTCTGTGTTCAAATTAGTGTATGATTTTTTTTTTTCCTTCTGGACACACACTGGTAAAGTGAAGAGTAAGTCTTGTATAGCCAAACAAGGCAGAAAGTAATACAACAAAAGTGGGTCATGTTTAGTAGTGTTTTCACAGACAGAGACAGAGGCAGACCATTACTCTGCTCTGATTTCTGGGAGCATCAGGCAGAGTAAAGTAAAAACCATGGTGGGACATGGAGCTGATGGCATGGGGACTAGTTGGGTTTTCTGGGTTTCCTGGAAGCACCATCTTTCAAATGATATCTTGGTACCATTTTTATCACTTCTCCCCCACCATATCTCCACCACAACAATAGGTCACCATAGGACAGGTCCATCACCATTATTATGATCACAGAGAAGTTGTGGATTCCTGCCTAGAGAAGGCAGTTGCCCCACATCTAGAAAGATAATCAATTTGCCATAGCTTGCAGTATATAAATGCTGAGTAAAATGGCAAAAACCAAGAAAAGAGGACCCCCTAACAGTGAGAGCATTTGAGCACTGCAAGTAGAGTTTAACTCACTTGAGATTAACAAAAGGGCAACCTAAAGGATCTAAGGACAGGAAAAATAATGGAGAATTCAAGAGAGGGAAATGATCAAAATGAAAAGGAAGATGTATTTAGAGCAAAGGTGACACATTACGGAATTATCCAAATTTCTTCAAGTATTATCTAATATCTGATGAGCACTTAAATACATGCTGAGCTTACAAATTTTCATTCATCTTTCATAAAAATATTCATTTAGGCTTTGAACTCATTGTTCCCTCTACACTGAACTTTTAACACCAACCAACTTGCATGGATCCTCCTTACCTCCCTCCACATGTCACCTCCTCCAAGACTCCCTAACTGCCCTGCCAGCAAAACCACCTTCCTAGTCATTTGATCCAGATTGTTCATTCATATTTTTTTTCATAGGACTTATTGTTCTCTGATGTCATGTACCCACTTTTTGCTTGCTTTGTCTCCCCAGTAGGATGTAAGCCTCCTGAGGTCAAGGACTTGATCCCTCTAGATCACTTCTTTAACCTCAGTGCCTAGAACTGTGCCTGCTAACCAGCCCAACACACACTGACTAAATGAATGAGTGAATGAAAGAGTCAATGAATGAATTCTTGAGTAAGTAAACAAAATAATGTCAACATCAACAAACAGACTCAATACCAGCTAATACGTGAAAGTTCTGGTGTTCTCATCCAGCTCATCTGACCCTAGAATTCATTCTCTCTACCACCATAGTATTATCTCCTAATAAAGGTAATTTAAATTTCACACCATTCTTTAGTTACTTTAATTACCAAAGTTTGGTCTAAGATTCCCAATTAAACACTGTATTAAGGTACTCTCTGTAGTAGATGTGCTGGAAGCTTGGTGGACATCAGCAATGTCCAAATCATTACCATCATTCCTATCAACAACTGTTGCCTAGTGGGCTCACCCCACTAAATAGGATGACAGAACTGTACACGGAGATGTCAAGGTTACATAATTATATGCAGTACTCATCAACACAATTTTGTACATTTGTCCCAATGCATCCTAGGTGGGATCTTTAAATAGTTAATTCTGGCAATAAGCATGAAATTATCTTGTTTTACCATGATATGAATTACAATATAATTCTAGAATTACATTACTGTAACTAAGGCCATCTGTCACACAGGAGACAGCTGCCAGCGCAAAAGGCTGAAACACCTTTAATGTAGCAGTATGGACAGTGACATGAAATTACTCAGACTCTCCAAAAATTTGTAAGGTAAAGCAGAATGCTTGAAGCTAAAAGCAAATATATTTAGCTTAGAGACTTCTAAAAAGTTAGTAACAAATACAATTGAGAGAACAGAAAAAGAGTTGAGTTGGGAGACAGAGATATTGATATATACTTTCAGAATCTGCTTACTAAGAATAATGTTGAAAGAAAACCATAAATATTACAGAAAATTGAGTTATTTAGTACTTTATCTATTGCAGAAAAAAGTTTCAAACAGCTTTGATTCACACACCAAGGAAAAGGCAGAGGTGAAACGAAGAAGTAACAGCCTCTTAGGTATCAGAGACACCTTATGTTCATTTTAATAGGGAACTAGGGTATAGATTCTATGGCTTAGGAAGTTTTACTACCATTAAACTATAAATATATGATATTAAAAAGTAAACTATAAACTTAGCAACATGTTAGTACATTTGGGGGAAAGATGGCAAATAACATAAATAACAATTCAAGATATCTTCAAATATTTTGATAAACATTTAAATAAATGAACATATATTTTTTTCAAAAATTAAAGCATTTTACTAAATGAAATCAGTGAGGAGTGCTATTTTTTCCTTTGTTAACATGTTAACATTTGCACACATTCTCACTTTGCATGTATCACAATTTTTTCCTAAATCATTTGAAAATAGAGACATAATGACATTTCACTGCTGAAATACTTCAGTATGCATCTCCTTTGAATAAAGACATTTTTTCTTATATAGCCACAAAGAATTTTTAAAAATCTCATCCTACGGAATGTCTCAAATCCTAAAGGAATATGTGATAACTGAAAACCTAACTCTTGATGACAAGAATTGCTACTGATAGGTTCAGTACTTCCTTACTTCAGTACACGAGCTCTGTTGGCTTGGAAACAGCTATTCTAAGCCAACAATATTTCTATATTTCTAGACACTATTAATTCCATTATGTAAGTTACCAGGTAACCTTTATTATTTTTAAATTATCATTGGGTAATTCTTCAGGAAAATAATATCTAATCAGTTTTTCTGCCTTTCAGAATAAAATACCCTTCTATAAGCCTCTGTCAGAAAGTTAGATATAGGTATTCTCTTTCCCTGGTGGGAGGATTCCATGGAAATACTGTAGCTGAATGTCTTTTATACAGCACATACTCCTTCAGAGTCAATGCAAGTTTCTGAAGCCAAAAAGTTGCACTGAGGGAGTGATAGTAGGAAGCACCATATTCATTTATTTTTGTTACCACCTGTAATATTGTAGAAGCTTATATGAAGACAGTGATGGAATTAAGATTCAGAACTAATTTCCTTACACGTAGTTCATATTGATGTACTATTTCATAGACAAAGCCTCCATAGATTGGATAAATGTATTTGTGAAGGCATTTTTAATTGTCACTATTACTACAGATATAAGAGCTCAAAACATATCATGGCAAGAAATTTGAAAGTTGCATTCTTTAAAATAAAAAGTCTAATCATAGACCTTATCTGTAATGTATCCCAATAAGACAAAGACTTTACATATAAAAAGGTAAATTATGTTACTCTTCAAGTGTCTACTTGGATAGGTACATTGGAATAATGAAACAATAATTAAGGCATCTGTGATAATGTAATAGAGGAGCCCCATCACCTTTATTGGTAAAGAATCCGTCTGCAATGCAGGAGACCCCGGTTCGATTCCCGGGTTGGGAAGATCCTCTGGAGAAGCGCTAGGCTACCCACTCCAGTATTCTAGGGTTTCCCTTGTGGCTCTGCTGGTAAAGAATCTGCCTGCAATGCAGGAGACCTGAGTTCGATCCCTGGGTTGGGAAGATCCCCTGGAGAAGGGAAAGGCTACCCACTCCAGTATTCTGGCCTGGAGAATTCCATGGACTATACAAGTCCAGGGGGTCACAAAGAGTTGGACACGACTGAGCGACTTTCACTTTCACTATTACCTTTATTAAACTGATCTATCCATCCTCTAGCGACTTTGAGTATTGCCTGCTAAGAGTTCACAGTTGTCTCCTTCTCTTAAAAATTACCCTTGATTAACAAGAGCCATCTTGGTGGGAAATTTACATCTCTTTGGGTCTGCCCATTGCCAATAACTGACTGATGTGTGTTAAGAAAAAAAGGTTGTTCCTTTATCTCCAGTAGGAACAACGGTACAGGGCAGTCAATGCTCCAGAGCGTCTGTGTGTGGATCAGGCCAAGCTTAGAGGTTAACCGTGACCGCCTCACTCAGCTCTCTCCCCTGTCCTGCCCTGCTTCCCTCCCTGTCTCCCTCCCTTTTAGGTTTTCCCTGAAGAGCGCTCCCTTAGTCAATTGTGTGCATCAAAATCTTGTCCTGGGCCCTGTTCTAACCAATCCAGTCTAACACAGATTTATATATCCATGGAGCAAGAACTACCTTCATTCCAGTTTCTGTCCTCGGGGCTGGAGACATCAAGACCTACAAGGCATAGCCCTTGTTTTCAAGCAGCTCATGCTATCATCGAAGACACAGATAGAAACTGAAAGCACAACAGAAATGCAATGATAAAGGGCTGCACAGAGCTACTCAGGAATATGTTCCATGAAGAGAAAACATTTGAGACGTTTGTCAGAAGGGAGCCATACAGAGAACTGGCAGAAAGATATTTAATTTGGAGACGAACATGAACACAAAGGAACTTCGCTATGGCTCAGATGGTAAAGAATCTGCCTGCAAAGCAGGGGATCCGGGTTAGATTCCTGGGTCAGGAAGATCCCCTGGAGAAGGAAATGGCAAACCACTCCAGTATTCTTGCCTGGGAAATCCTATGGACAGAGGAGCCTGGCAGACTACAGTCTATGGGGTCACAAAGACTTGGACATGACTGAGCAACTAACACACTCACATGAAAGCAAAGTCACAGAAATAAGAAATAGCAGAGTTTTGCAGGAAATACAAATGGCTCTGTGGTGTACAAACAAGTTTAAAGAAGGAAACAGCAAGAGATGGGAGCAAGAAGTGGGCAAGGACAGACGGTGGAGGTACTTTTATGGGATGCAAAAAGTACGACAGGTTCTTGGAGACCATCTCATGTTTTCAGATGTGCTATGCTGGCTGAAATTTAAGGCAGGCATGTAAGGTAGAAGGTTTTAGCCAGGAGAGTGATGTTACTGAAGGTCTGAATTTGGGCAGTGGTAGTAAAGAAGGAGAAACGGGTGGATCTGAGGAAGATTTAGGAGGTAAAGTTGGGAGGAGTAGGTGAATGACAATAAAAGCATCAAAGAAGAGGCATTACGTTAGTTTACTCTGCAATTCATATCTTTCATCAGAGACTGATAATTGACTATTCCTGTCCAGTGGCAGGATCTGTGAAACGTTTTTTATAATGCCTTCATTTAAAATTTTCAGGCGATGAAAACATAATGATTTTTAAAATGACTCACGTACCTAAATGTGTTTGTGTGTGTGTATTCTTTTTATTTTTATTTTTTACAATTCTTATTATGTATTTATTTATTTTGTTGGTTATCGGTCTTTTTTCATTTATTTTTATTAGTTGGAGGATAATTACTTTACAATATTGTAGTGGTTTTTGCCATACATTGACATGAATCAGCCATGGATTTACATGTGTTCCCTGTCCTGATCCAATGATCAAAACTAAATACCTGACATATTTGTATCACTTGTCTCAACCTCTAGTGTGCTTGGAAAAGGCAAGCTTGAGACATGACCATGGTTACATGGTGTCGGCCATGCATGTACAAAGAACAGAAAGGCTGAGGCTAGATTTTAATGAGGCGAATTCTGCTCTTTACCTGCACTGGCTGCTACTCTTTCCAAATATGAACTTTATAAATTGAAACCTGGCAATGTTTCAATCCTTCCAAGAAAGAAGCAGAGATGTCCCCAAAGTTGTCAGCAGCAAGGATTGCAGCAAATTATGTCATAAATTAACCTTTATAGTATATGTTGTTTCACACAAAGTTTTGTTTGCATCTCTGCTTTTTGGATAATGTTTCTCTGATGTGGGATATTGCCAGATTCTTGTCTTTAAAATACACACACACACGTGTGTGTGTGTGTGTACACAAACATTGTAACACTTTTGGAAGAGCTCATTCACATATGTTGGAGAGATTTGTGTGGGTGTTAAGAACTGAGGTTAACTCAAGAGACTGTCAATTATCAGGAATCCAATTTCCAAAGCCTAGAAGTTATCATCTGCTACATTCTCAATGTTAGGTCATCTGCTACACTCTCAATGTTAGGTCATCTCCAGGTGGGAGCGGCCCTTGGTCAAGTGTTATCAAATTTCTTCTAAGATATGGTCTCCTCTTTATCAGGGGACAGGTGATGGATGCCAAGGCAAGTAGGATCCAGGTAGCATAGTTAATCCTCTGTCATACCTTAGCCTTCATATTCTAGAAGGTGTTTTAGATACTAATATACAAAACCCCGTGCATTGCATAACACACACTTGGTAAGAATTTATTCTTAAGACTATTTGTATTCTTATGATTAAAAAAAGAGGAAATTACAAGAATATTTTCATAGTTTCATAACCTTTCCTTTGGCTTAATAAGTTTCTTTTCTCAGCTGAGATCATAATTCCATAAAAAGTTACATCATGATGTTTTACAGAATATTTTATAATAACTACATAAAAGTCCATAATAGTGTTACATACAATTTACTTAGCTCTTTGGCTATTAGACTACTTAAAGTTTTCCCCCTGTATTTGACTGTTCTAAATATGTGATAAAATAACTTAATATGCAGTGTGCTGCAAACTTCCTCTCAAAAAAATGTATAATTTCCTCAGGAAATAATTCCTGAAGAAAAATTACTGGATCAAATAATACATTTTTAAAGGCTTTGTAGGAAATTTTAAGATTTTTCAAAAACTATCTCATAATCTCCTTTCATAATAGCCATCTAAAGAAAGTCAAAATGGCTCAGTCGTGTCCAAATCTTTGCAACCAAAATGGACTATACAGTTCATGGAATTCCCCAGGCCAGAATACTGCAGTGGATAGCCTTTCCCTTCTCCAGGGGATCTTCCAAACTCAGGGATCAAATCCAGGTATCCTGCATTGCAGGCAGATGCTTTATCAGCTGAGCCACAAGGAAGCCCATAGTGATCTAAATAAGTACATATATCACTTTATGTGCTAAGATTGTATTAACTCCTATGCACTATTTGTTAAATTGAGCACCAAGGTATAGTTCGCAACCTTTTGTGTCTCTATTTACAAAAATATAGCATCATCAGAAACATCACTCATATGATAACTGAATGGCAATTTTGTCACAGCTATCATGTATCAACTCTGAGTTCAGTTCAGTTCAGTCGCTCAGTTGTGTCTGACTCTTTGAGACCCCAAGGACTGCAGCATGCCAGGCCTCCCTGTCCACCACCAACTCCCAGAGTTTACTCAAACTCATGTTCATTGAGTCAGTGATGCCATCCAACCATCTCATCCTCTGTCATCCCCTTCTCCTCTTGCCTTCAATCTTCCCCAGCATCAGGGTCTTTTCAAATGGGTCAGCTCTTCACATCAGGTGGCCAAAGTATTGGAGTTTCAGCTTCAACATCAGTCTTTTCAATGAACATTCAGGACTGATTTCATTTAGGATGAACTGGTTGGATCTCCGTGCAGTCCAAGGGACTCCCAAGAGTCCTCAACACCACAGTTCAAAAGCTTCAATTCTTTGGTGCTCAGCTTTCTTTATAGTCCAACTCTCATATCCATACATGACTACTGGAAAAACCATAGCCTTGATTAGATGGACCTTTGCTGGCAAAGTAATGTCTCTGCTTTTTAATGTGCTATCTAGGTTGGTTGTAACTTTCCTTCCAAGAAGTAGGCATCTTTTAATTTCATGGCTGCAGTCACCATCTGCAGTGATTATGGAGCCCCCCAAAATAAAGTCTGTCACTGTTTCCACTCTTTCCCCATCTATTTGTCATGAAGTGATGGGACCGGATGCCATGATCTTAGTTTTCTGAATGTTGAGCTTTAAGCCAACTTTTTCATTCTCCTCTTTCACTCTGAACCTCTGACTTAATTCATCACACACAGTTTGCTCTATATAAAATTATTTTTATTCAACATTATAATTTTATCCATTCACTCCTGTATACATTTTCAATGAAAGACCTGGTTAATTTCACTTTTTGTATCTCCACAAAACCCTCTAGTCAGACCACAAAAAAGGATATGGGCATACGAATAGGTCCAAAAGTGTCACCAGTTTCAGGAATTTTAGACCTTTGTGACATGTCTTGGACACTGGATTAAATATCAACATGATGAGCAACAAACCAAACAGAGATCAAATTTTCTCTCTTTCCCATCTTAGAGACACCTAACAGGAAAGATGCACTGGGTGGCAGGACAGGCACCCTGCAAACCAGTACTTAAAATTTGTGATTGGAGCATAGTTGCTTTACAGTGTTGCTCCAATTTCTACTGCACAGCAAAGTGAATCAGTCATATGTGTATACATTCCCTTTTTTTTGGACTTCCTTCCAATTTAGGTTACCGCAGAGCATTAAGTAGAGGTCCCTGTGCTACACAGTAAGTTCTCATTAGTTATCTACATTACAAATAGTATCAAGAGTGTATATATGTCAATCCCAATCTCCCAGTTCAGCCCTCCTCTCTCTTTCCCCTTGGTGTCCAGAAGTTTGCTCTTGATGTCTGTTGCAATTTGATCCTTAAAAGAGAGTAACAAGGCTTAAGGCACATATTTACTTACATTTTGTTTTAGAGGATATAACTGAATAGACTTCTATTTTTTATTCTTGCAAGTAATAAAAGTCCTTAAATTTTAGCACAATTCCAAATGAGCTATTGTTTGAAGCAATGAAGACACAAAATCATGTATTAGAGTCCAGATCATGTTTCAGTGTGTTTCCACATTTGTTATTGGCCACCTACTACATGTGACCCATAGTCCTACAGCAAAGATTATTGAGGCTAGTGTTGACCTTTGGAGAAGGCAATGGCACCCCACTCCAGGACTCTTGCCTGGAAAATCCCATGGATGGAGGAGCCTGGTAGGCTGCAGTCCATGGGGTCGCTAAGAGTCGGACATGACTGAGTGACTTCACTTTCATTTTTCACTTTCATGCATTGGAGAAGGAAGTGGCAACCCACTCCAGTGTTCTTGCCTGGAGAATCCCAGGGACGGCGGAGCCTGGTGGGCTGCCATCTATGGGGTCGCACAGAGTCGGACACGACTGAAGCGACTTAGCAGCAGCAGCAGCAGCAGCAGTGTTGACCTTGAGGAAATCATCTTTTAATAGGCAAGTACATGTCACAAACTACACATAACACAAGGCAGAATGGAGAAATGCTATGAGTAAAAGCAACATTGTTGAGGAAACAGAGAGTCAGAGGTTTTGTTCCATATCAACCCAGAACTGGTTTCTATTTTGCAAGCAAACTAATGGAGGAGAAATATACAATGGGGAAGATCAAAAGGAATTTAAGAAGGAGAAGGAATTTTAACTGTGCCTCAATTCAAAATGATAACTGGGAAGAGAAAAATACCAAGTCAACGAGATATCTCAGATAATAAAGGGTGAGGTTCTAAAACAGTGGGATGGTGTAGGGAGAAAGGTAAAAATAAGATCATCAAAGTGGAATGAACAAGACGGCAGGCAAAGGAAATTGAACTTAATACTGAATCCCAGCAGATGACCAATTTCAGTGTGCATCAGCATCATCAGGAGGAACTATCAAAAGATGATTTGTCTTTAAAAATTTTGTATTATTATTATTTTTTAATTTTTTAACATTTTAAATAAAATGTTATTTATTGGGGTATAGCTAATTAACAATGTTGTGATAGTTTCAGGTGATCAGTGAAGGGACTCAGCCAAACATATACATGTATCCATTCTCTCCCAAACTCCCCTCCCATCCAGGCTGGCACATAACACTGAGCAGAGTTCCCTGTGCTATAAGTAGATCCTTCTTGGTTATCATTTTAAATACAGCAAGTGTACATGTCCATCCCATAGTCCCCAACTATCCCTTCCCCCATCCTCCCTGCCTGCAGCAACCATAAGCTCATTCTCTAAGTCTGTGAGTCTTTTACTGTTGTTTAAATAAATTCACTTGTGTCATTTCTTTTTAGATTCTGCATAAAAGAGACATCATATGATATTTCTCTTTCTCTGAAAAGATAGATTATTTGTCTTTACCATTAGTGCTTCGATTCAGAAGGTGTTGATTGGTAACTGAGAATTTGCATTTCTGAAAAGTCTTGGATGATGTTTCTGTGATGACACTTTGGACAGTCACAGCGTCTATTCAATGTAGACAGTGGAAAATATCCATGAATGAAGTGGTTTGATCTACATTTTAGGAAGATAACTCCAGTGGCACTATCAAGGATAGATGGAAGGAGACAGCTAGAAACAGGGAGGTCATTTAGAAAGCTCTTAAAATAGTGAGTGAGTGATAGTCACTTAGTTGTGTCTGACTCTTTGCAACCCTATGGACTGTAGACTGCTGGGCTCCCCTGTCCATGGGATTCTCCAGGCAAGAACACTGGAGTGGGTTGCCGCTGCCTTCTCTAGGGGATCTTTCCAGGGATTGAACATGGGTCTCCTGCATTGCAGGCAGATTCTTTACCATCTGAGCCACCAGGAAAGCCGTGTACACCAGGGAAAATAGTAAAGATGAAGTAAAGAAGTGGGAGACATCATAGAGGTGGAATCAACAGGATGGGGAGGCTGATCAGACAGGATAGATGAAGGAAAGGAGTAGTCAAGGGTGACTTTGAAGTTCAACCCAGGATTCCTAAGAGGATTTTGGCATCATTAAAGGAAATAAGGAGTAGAAGCAGGTTCAAGTTGGCAGATGACAAGTGTGGTGGGGGTAGAAGACTCATTTGTTATCTTCCATCACATTTTTGGCATTTATCACAGGTGTTTATACAGCAGAATGCATTGTTTGCATTGTCTAGTTTGTGCTACAAAAGCGCTTCTGTGTATCTCTTTCATATTGTGAACTCTGCTGGGTGTTAGATTCCCCTAGAGTTAGAGAAACATTCAAGAGAAATGGGAATGAAGTCTAGTGTGTATTTTAATATGCATTTATTTTCATATGAATAATATCACAGAGATTAATTGTCTATTTGATTAACTTCTTGCAGAGATTTTGGGGAAAATTAAACACACACAGTTTGTATATTGCTCCTTCAAGTGAATTCTAAGTGAGAATTTTATAAAAGGTTAGAGCCATATTTTTTTAGTGATGCTGAGTCTATTTTTATCACTGTAGAAGTCTCATGAAAATACATAATATGCTGTACACATATTAGCTTTACACAGAACTATCTGGATATTCACCTGCATTTATATGTGCAATCTATCATGAAGGGAATCTATTGATAGACTATATTTTATTCAGGGTATTATAAGCAAGTAAGTATGTGTACCTGCTGCATGATCTTTGTTTCTCATGTGTAAAAACAGCAGTTCCACTTTATTTGTGTAGAATTCCTTCATTTACATAGTATTTTCATAAACACTATCAGACTGCAGCAAGAAAAAAAGTGGTAATAAATTCAGGGAAAAAAATCATGGGGGATATTTTTGTATTTTTTCATGTATACTTAAAGAGCCAGGAACAGAAAAAAAAAAAAATAATTATCAAGGATAGAAGGTTTCCTTGAACCTTAAAGTCTGCTTTCCAGATATTTTGTTGGCATACTCCCAGCTTCTCTTTAAATAATCAAAGCAAGTTTAGATAGTAGGAAATTACATTGATTCAGATTTGGTTGTTTTGGGTTTTGTTTTCCCTGTCTTTGAGAGTGTAGTCTCTGGGTATGAGAACAAATTTATAGACATTTTTTGAGGGCTGATAAATTTGAGAGGAAGCACTTATGTGAAAAAGTGTACTGGGCAGTTGTTAAAATGGACATCTACTAAGTTCAAAGCAAATTTAAGCAGTTTCAGTTTTACTTTGCAATTAAAAGATCAAAGTGCTGGCTTAACTGAGATTATCTTCATAGTCTCTTTATTAATACCAATTAAACTCAAAGCTAGAGGAATCTTCTGACCCAGCAGATGTTACTTCATGATGATGTTCATCGCAGTTAGTTATTATTATTTACATAAAAGTTTAAATTCTCAGGGAATGGTAGTTCGCTTTTTATTTAGTTCACTAGTAAATACTTTTAAAGAGGAACACTTCGCATATAATGCTTCGTGGTTCATCCAGCTCAACATCCCCACTTTGGTTGCTGTACCAAACCTAGGTTCCTTGATGTACCTCTCAAAGGTTCAAAACTACTCCCTTAGTAGTCACACCATGACCCCTTCCTTTAATATATTTCAAAGAGGAAATATTTGAATTGGGAGGGGTTAGGAATGCTTTAACAGTATTTAGTGTGAGTCACCTCTGGAGGAAGGCATTCACTGATTCATTCTTTATTTCAACAAATATTTATGTAGACCCTGTTACCTTGGGCACTGCTGGGGCTGGAAGAAAGCATTTTGTAATCTTAGTGCATATCACGTTAAGCAGGGTTCCCTTCCTTTATGGAAAACTGCTTACATTGTTCCCACTGGACTGTTAAGGGCAAGAAGGAATATTTGTCTTAAACCTTACTTTATTTTTTCAATCTGATATTCATGGATATTTTCAAAGCTAAACAAGGCAGTGTTGTGGACCCCTTGTAGTGATCATTCATTAATGTGCTTTTTAAAATATTTTTTTCTTTCATTGTTCCCTAGTTTTCAAAGCAAGTTCGTATCTTTGGATTTGACAGCAAGGGCCATGCTGGCCTATACAGAGACCCAATTGGGTACCATGCAATTATGAGAAATAAATACGTATTGTGAAATGTATCAAGCCTGTGCGTTCTCTTTCTTTATTTCCATTACAGTACCATGAAATAGTCAATCACATATTCTTTTATTCTATAAATTGGAAAATACTGAATAATTCAACAGCTCTGAAACTTCAGAACTTCATTCAGTGGAGGAGCCATAGTCCCTGATCTCAATTTTAATATGCTGCCAGTTACCATAAGTCAGAATAGCACAATACAGGGCCCAGGATGAATATCACTCATTCATTGTTGCCTTGAATGGCTTCGGGGTATGAAGCAAACTCTACTACATCACTGTCTTCATAATGAGATCGTTCTGCCTGATAAACAAGCTCCCTGCAGGCCCTACCTGCTGATAGGACCCAGTGAACCAAATATCTAACACTTCACAGAGGCTCCTCCCTGTCATTCTACAATATCGCATGCATCATTTTCGAGAGAAAATGTGATGCAAAGAAGTAGAAAATTGAGCTACTGACTCCTGGGTCCATTGCTACAACCTGATTTTGGAACTAAGCTTCAATTCAATTTCTGGGTCCTGGGAGACAATATAAGTTTCAAAGTTTCCAGGAAGATTGTCGAAATCTAAATTCATGTGCTATCTAACTAATTTACACATGGCTTTGGGTGAAACCCCCCAAAGGAAACCATTGAAACAAAGCATGGGGTTTATGCAGTGATTGTTCATTTGCTTGCAACAGTCAGAGAAAAAAACTGACTCATGCAGAAAATGGAAAAGTTTTATTCCTGGGTTTTAAAAGATGACATCCTTGCTTCAAAATTACTTCTACTATTTGAATGAAGGTTCATATTCAAGAGAAACAATGCAGCTGAGAAAATACTTTGAGAGTTTCCATGTGCAAGGATGTTAGAACACTAAGATCGGTGGAGTGGGGTGTGTGTGTGTGTGTGTGTGTGTGCGCACGCGCGTGCTGCTTTTCCCTCTAAGTTCAGTATTACAACGTTAATAAACTCACTCTCTCACAGTTTCCTTTCATAAACTGCACCACAGTATGATGTCAAAAGCATGTCCTTTTAGTCAATAAGTCTGTCACATTTCATAATGGAAGTACAGTGCCCAAGTTCTTTAATACAGTCATGAAAAGAGCACTATGAGAGTGTTAGTTTTTTCTAGGGGAGTCGGATATGGACTTCACTGGGGCATGCAAGAGATGTGGCTTTGAGATTTATCATAAATTCAATGACAGCAATTCTAAGAAGTAAGAAAAGGCAGACTAACGATGTGAGTCGTGAAATAATGGGGCTTATTTGAAAAGAAGTTTGGTTTGGCTACACTATAGAGTTTGCAGACCCAGGGCAGGCAGTGATGACGGAAGCAGTTGAAGAGGGAAGGTGAATGTGTCCTCATGACCAGACCAGCCATGACCGATTAGTACAAAGATGACCTTTTAACCAATGGCTGCCAGTTCCTTAAGTAGGCAAATAATCCATGTCTTGGTTTCTTGAGAAAAGCAATGAACTGGTTCAATCAGATTCTTCTTCTCTATGGCAAATGTAGGCCAGGGAAGCAGTGATGATCACATGCAATTCCAAGTTAAAACAGAATAAGCAACTATGAATAAGAGAAAGCTAGGCCCTGGTGGCTCAGACGGTAAAGAATCCGTCTGCAATGTGAGAGACTTCAGTTCAGTCCCTGGGTTGGGAGGATTCCCTGGAGGAGGGCATGGCAACCCACTCCAGAAATCTTGCCTGGAGAATCCCCATGGACAGAGGTGCCTGGTGGGCTACAGTCCATGGGGTCACAAAGAGTCGGACACGACTCAGCAACTAAGAACACACACATTCCTAGAAAAATAACGGGGAAGACAAGGCACAAATAGAAGCTTAAAAAAAGCAGAGACCAAGAGATCTACTAAGGAAAGGACCAGAGACCATAGAAAGTCCCTTGACTTCCTTCTTGACCTTTTTTTTAAAGCTCTGAACCTAAATCCCATGCATCTTTATAATAAAGCACATTTTAAAATTATTTGAAAGGGTTTTGAACTTTGCACCTAGAAAAGTTCCATTAAAATATTTTGCTAATTGGAACTGCACTACAAGAAGCAGGATTTCATTTTCTGCCTTATCCATTAATAGCGTATAATGTGAACCATTCTTTAAATATTATTTGTAAAGGTTATTGTTAGTGGCTACATATATGTTCATTATATAAATGCATATTGTTATATATTTAATTTGTTTTAATTTTTATTTTCATATATAGTACTATGATCAATATCATTTTATACACATTTTGTCAGAATTTCTGATTTTGTCTTGGAGATTGAATATCTAAATCAAGATTACTGGGTCAAAAAATATTGTATGTTTTGCCACATTGCTTCAGTAGAGATTGTGTCAATTTATATTCTTGTATGCAGTGTATGTGAGTATCTATTTCACACCATCCTAGCTATATGAGCTTTTTTATGTACCACTGCATTCTTCTAAATTAGTGCCCATTCTAGTCTTGCCACATCTGCTTACAAATCCACAATCAGTGGTGGTCCTGATGAGATCTTCTGCAGTGGGTGTATTTTTGTACTTTTTTTTCCCTTCAACTTCCAGGTATACACTGATGACTCTGAATTTACATATCTATCTGTGCTCTTGTTTGGTGACTTTCAAAACCGTCATGCATTTATTAAACTGGGGAAGCACAAAATGCAATGAGTTCTTATTATAGCAGTTGCTGACGGGAGGACAGCTTGCTTATTCAGGTGCTACGATATTCTGTGTGCCTTACTTCAACCTGTCAGGTCATCGTTGGTGATCTCTTCTAATACAATTAACTTTTATTGCTAATGAAAATATTTTGTATTCATCATGTTACATTAGTACACACTGATAAACAATTGACACAAGAATAAAAAAAAAATTTTAAAGATCCCAGATGTCCCTTTTCCTGAGCATTTTCATTTAATGGATAAATAGAAAATCTAACCAAAAGTTGAATGCTAAAAAAACATAAATCAATTTTATTTAAAACACAGAAAAGGAAAATCTCGGGTATCACTCTACAATAATGGCAAAGTATTCATTAGTTAATATAAGTTAAAAGTTATGCCTATTTCTTAAATTGTGAAATCCACACACACAAATGCAGCAAGATATCACTTATTCACTATAGAAAAAATATCACATATACATACATACAGACACACATACATATACGTACACAAGAAAAATTATGCAATATTCCATATCAAATTGAATGGCTTTGCTTAAACAATGCACAGTGAAGAGAGAATTGTGGCAAAACCATAGTGAATATATTTGCTATTTGGTTTCCTCCTGATGGCTTCTAGCCTCAGGCCAGTCAAACATGTGGAGCAAAAGAAGGCAAATGAGGAAATTCGTGCATTACCTTTCTCTTTCAGCTTTAAGTCCCTAGGGTTGAAATCTGCCTTGTGTCAAGTTCAGCAGTATCTTCATTCTTTTATTCCTTAGAATTAACCTGAGAACTTTTACACCTATCCACTTCTGTTCCTTTCTTGTTGATGGCAAACCAGAAAGATGGAAGAACAGGGGCTTGTTTTGTGTGCCAGGAATTTGGGCTCATGGTATACTCAAACAGGCTGTGATGTGTTCTGACACAAAGGTAGCAGTGATTCCCCAGAGCTATCTGAGGGTTCACGGCCAGCCCCCTTGTACCCCTGTCCATTTACCCTGATTCACGGCATGCAGTGTAAGGGTATCAGCATTAACCAGTTCACTGAGTTTGGGATCAGTGGGTACAAATGGGGCCAGTCTGAGACCAGCCCATAAACAAGGTTCACAAATCCTTGGCTGCATCATGAGAAGTTCATGAGTATGGAATTTGAAGCAGTTTTGGTAATTCATGTCCACTCAGTTCAGTTTAGTTCAGTTGCTCTGTTATGTCCAACTCTCTGCAACCCCATGGACTGCAGTATGCCAGGCATCCCTGTCCACCATCAACTCCCAGAATTGATGGATTTGACTCAAACTCATGCCCATTGAGTTGGTGATGCCATCCAAGCATCTTATCCTCTGTTGTCCCCTTCTCTTCCTGCCTTCAATCTTTCCCAACATCAGGGCCTTTTCAAATGAGTCAGTTCTTCACATCAGGTGGCCAAAGTATTGGAGTTTCAGCTTCAGCATCAGTCCTTCCAATGAATATTCAGTATTGATCTCCTTTAGGATGGACTGGTTGGACCTCTTTGCTGTCCAAGGGACTCTCGAGTCTTCTCCAACACCACAGTTCAAAAGCATCAATTCTTCAGCGCTCAGCTTTCTTTATAGTTCAACTCTCACATTTATTATACATGCCTACTGGAAAAACCATAGCTTTGACTAGACGGACCTTTGTTGGCAAAGTAATGTACAGCCCATTAAAGAACTATCTTCTTGTTTATGCTTCACATAACTAATCATCAGTTTATTTAAAAGGTCAGACCTTAAGATAGTTCTTTAGTGGGCTGTTTAGTTCTAAACACCTTAGATATGCCTTTCAGTCTGAACAGTCACATAGATTCATTGCTTAATTTCACATTCACTTAAATATATACATACTTTCTACTGCAATTATGGACTGACCCTCCTATTAAACTATATTTTTTAAAAAGCAAATAAGTGGGGATAAGTCATATTTTTCAAAGATAACTATTAGTAACAATATCGATTATATTGCCAGGAAAACTTGGTGTGCTTTCTCCTAAAAGAGACAAACCACACACTTTCAAAACTTGGTTCCATGATACAGATTCTCTCTAAGTATATAATGAATGCAATGAAATTCCCATTCTAGGGCACCTGCCTAGATATTTGATAATATTATGATGTAGATCCAAATAATTTTCTCTGATATATAAGCATAACTGTGTACTCTGTTCCCCTTCTATATTGCAGAAAATCCTTAATGACACTTGTATTCTACCTCCACGGTTCTCATGCGCTCACTGATTATTATAAAATGTAAATGAACAAGTGTCAAATTAAGTTAACAGAAAATAAATATATCAACACCCCCAAATAAACACAACACTCTGGAGTGAATTCAACTAAGACTGACTGATTTTGAGAGAAGATATTCTTTGCGTATTAGCATTAACAGATATGTCACATCCAGCAAATTGCATGTTAGTTCACTTCTAATTAGAGAGCTTTGAACAGACACATATTAATTCATGGTTATTTAAATCTTTCTGAATAAGTGAAAACTATGCAGCTTAGACTCCATTAAATATACTTTAAACAATTGGTAGGAACGGAGTTCGACAACAGAGAAAATCAATGAAGTCAAATGCTGGTTCTTTGAAAAGATCAATAAACTTGATAATATTCTACAGAAAGACAGATCAAGAAATAGAGTTTAATAAAAACTTCAGTGTAATGATTATCAGGACTGGTGTGTATTTTATAAACAGCTACATGTACAATGATTGAGATCTAGTGCCTGAGAAGAAAGTATATTTTTTCAATGATTAGGTCAATGTCACATAATCTATTTATATTCAAAAATTATAAATGTATACATCCGTCTAAGATAAAAACTATATTCACACTCTTTTCAGTGTTCTATTACAAAGGATCTATGGGAGCCAAAACAAGGCATCCTAAATCTTTCCCACTTCTGCTTCTGAGAATGCTCACTTAAAGATGGATCTGTTACCAATTTCAGTCTTTAGTCTGCAACCACAGATGGCTTCACAACTTAGAATAGCCTCATAAACCTGTCCCCAGTGCTTGAGGCCCCCAGTGCTTCACTACTGAAAAGGTACATTACTTATAGAACATTCAAGGACACCAAAATGCTAACGTATATATTCCAGAAACTGTGGGGAGATTATGCCCCAAGCCCGGAACTTCTTAAAAGAAGGAAATTATGATTATTGTCTCTATTAAAATCATATTAAGCTTAGGAAAATTCAGCACACTTTAGATATAGTCTATTTGGGGGTTAATTTGTCTTAAGAGCATCAACAAAAAAAATAGCATAATGTACTATAAGCACTAAGATACCATAAGCAAAGGATAAAAACTGATATCATATAAATTTTATCATTTTCATTATAGGATGAGCTAATGTGTTAGTCACTCAAGTTGTGTCTGACTCTTTGTGACTCCGTGGACTACGGCATGCCAGGCTCTTCTGCCCATGGAATTCTCCAGGCAAGAATACTGGCGTGGGTAGCCATTCCTTTCTCCAGAGGATCTTCCTGACCCAGGGATTGAACCCAGGTCTTCTGCATTGCAGGCAGATTCTTTATGGTCTGAGCCACCAGGGAAGCCCATAGAATGTGTTTATGTGTATCTAACATAAACCTAACCTATATGTTATGAGTTACTTTAAAAGAAACTTGAAAATCTAAACAGCATATTTTGTTACCCTTCCATAATTGGGAGACTCGCGTACATGAGAACGTGTTTAATTTGGAGAGCTATAACTTTTAAAAGCTAAAACACTTTGCTTTATTGACAAAGGGTGGGGGAGAGAGGAAAAGGGAAGGAGGGAAGGAGGGAGAGAGGGAGGGAAGGACAGAGAGAGGGAGGGGAAGAGAGACAGAGAATGGATAATGAGTAAGATTATAAATAAAAAGGGATTAACTGGTGAGCCAATTCCAGGGTAATTTTAACAGAAACCAAATACTTCCTGGACTATCTCTTATTCCCTCTTCTTCTAGCGTCTTTTCTGTGCCTCATCTGATCTTGATGGTAGGATGTGATAAGGAGACTTAATGCCTTCTTACTTCAGGTGAAGCCACAAAGGTGACTTATCCCTGTAAAATAAGCCTATGATTTGAGTAGGGATTATTTCATTTCAATTCTGTACTTTGCACAGCATGTCTGGATATACTGAAGGTCAGAGTCAAAGCAGCCAAATATTTTAGGAACAATCAAGCTTTGTGATCTGGATTCTTCCCTTATTATCATGAGAGAATATTTTCACCAGCCTTGCTGAGAATTGTGTACAAGACAACTGAGATACAAATACGTCTGCTTCACCCTCCTCATGGTGACTGAGTATTGACTAGTTTGATACTGAGGCTTTCACAGTCTATGTCTCGTAAAATCAATTTATTTGGGGGAAAATAATACTGCTAATAGCATTAGTAACAAATGTACAATATTCAATGCCTCCTTCCAGATGCATAAAGAATAAAATATAATTTCTGCCCTCAATGAGCAGCTCATTTTTTAATGGGAGGGACAAACACATAAACAAATAACAGTAATGTAATATGATTTATTACTAATGGTGAAATGATATAAGCAGAATATTTGCAGACCACTGATAACAGAGGAAAGGCCACTGACCTCTAATCTTACCTAAGAACCTGGTAGAGAAGTGAAAATCTTCAAATTGATAGTAAATTACTTGCCAGCAAAAGATTCTCTTAATAGCCATTCAGTCTTTTGGTAACATTGCATTTACATTAACATAAGACTTGGACTCTATGTAATTCAGTTATTTGAGGGAAAAAAGGTGAATCTGGTTTATTCTTCTGACTGCTCTATTGAATCTGTTGGGCACTTCATCAAATAGATTTGGAAATAGTTATCTCCACAACTAAAGTATTCATGGAGGGAACAATAAAATGAGTTGTTTTCTAGATACTCATGCAGATGGGAAAAGGTTCTACCTCTAATAATCAATAGTAAGGAAGTGAAAACCATCATGATGCTGATAATGATGATGTTGGTGGTGGTGGTGGTGATGGTTTTGCTTATTAGTAACTGAAAAAACAACGACACACAATGAACTAGAGATAAAAATGGCACATCCATACACTGAGGAGATGATTATCTACTTACTTATATCATAAAACAAATTCATCCTTTCACTCACTCAACAAATATTTAATGAATACCCATTAGAACAGCAACGATAGTAACTAATATGTGCGGAAAGCCTACACTGTGACAAGCAGTAGGCTAATAACTATATGTGAATAATTTCATTTAATTCCTGGAAAACCCTATATGTTAGGTGTTATTATTGTCATGCCCCTTTTACACTTGTATCCTAGGACAGCAGTCAGTCTGTGACAGTGCCAGGATGTGAACGCAGACAGTCTAAACGCAGATAACCCACTGTGCCAGGTAATAGAGAAGGACATAGAGAGAAGCAAAGCAAAATAGAGAAGGGCATAGAGAGAAGCAAAACAGACATAGTAATGACCTTCTTGGAGTTATATATAGTTGTAAAGAGAGAAACTGATCAAGTTAACCCACAAATGCATATTCAGTCATGTTATGCACTGCAAAAAGGACACCAAGGGTGGAAACAGTGCTAAGTGGGAGAAGTTTAGACAGGGAGTTGGGGAAGACCTCTCTAAAAGTGGAATGACAAAAGTTACCGCCAAAGGATAAGAAGAAATCAGACATGGAAAGTGCAGGAAGAAGAGCCCTCCAAACGGATGGAACAGCAGGTATTCAATATCAGACAGTTGGCTTGCTTGGAAGGGCTGAGTGTTGGAGAGTTACAGAGAAGTGGGAAGTATTTAGAAGGTATCAAAAAAATGTGGATTTTATTCTAAGGAAACTCACAGCAATGAAGTAAAAGAAACAAAACAATCATGGATTAAAAGGAAAGAAAATGGGGTGCGGAAGAGGTGGGAAGCTGTACACCAGGTTTTTTATTTGAACAAGGTGAATAATGATACCATTTACTGAGTTGAGGAGGCCTGAAGTCAAGGAAGATAAAGAATTCAGCTTAGAACATGGAATTGCTTGCAATTCTACTGGAAAGTTGGAAACAAGCATGTGTTAAGAGGCTGAAGGGTTTATCTTTTGGCCTAAAGTTTATCCCCAATAAATAACTCAGACACTGAAGATGCTATCTGCACACAGGTGTCTGTAGCTAAAGTGTCGAAACAATCCAAAGGCAATTGTGGGGGATCATGGAGTGACACGCATTATTACAGGCACTAAAACCATACTTAGGAAGGCCCATTTTGAGTTGGAAAAAAATGGGAGTATTTTAATAAAAAAGGATTTATTTATATATCAGAATACATATTTATTAAGTATGTGCCTGCTAAGTCACTTCAGTCCTGTCCGACTCTTTATGATGCTATGGACTGTAGCCCGCCAGGCTCCTCTGTCCATGGGATTCTTCAGGCAAGACTACTGGAGTGGGTTGCCATGCCCTCCTCCAGGGGATCTTCCTGACCCAGGGATTGAACCTGTGTCTCATTACATCTACCTGTATTGACAGATGGGTTCTTTACCACTAGCACCACCTATGTACAGTTTTTATCCCAACTACAAAAATTAGCTGCATACATAGAGTAGGAATGGTAGTCATACCATACATACATACATATTAATACATATATAAACTAGGATGATGGGACATTGAGTGTGATATTTTTCATCTTAGCTAAAATCTTTTAATTCTGTGATTATGCTTACATGTATGTGTGTGTACATGTACACACACATACACACACATACACACACGTACATATCCTCTTGCAGGGCATTCTCTTTGGAGTCAACACTACCCATTTAAGTATATTTTTGGGTCTTCCCTCAGGCTAACATCTTCTAGTGGAAATCTTGTTACATCAAAGGGTAACTGAACTTTCAATAGGCAAACGGGTTGAAAAATCAGAAGTTATAATTCTTAATTTATTGTCTATGTCCTGGAATGTAGCAAAAGGATGAAGGACTAAACACTGCACAGTTGGAATGGTAACCGTGTCACCCTCCCAATGTTTTATTAGCTACACTCTGATAAATTAGGTTAAGATATTGTTCACTCACTCTTATGTATGCCACTGAAGTCTGCCCAATTCGAGTTTTATCCTCAGTCAACTCTTGAAACCTCAGTTAACTGTTCAGTCTGTCTTATCTACATGCTTTTTGTCTCTGTTTTGTCTACAATTTGATAAAGTAAATTACCCCATAATTTAAATCCCAGGTGGAATCAACTGGGACAGAGAGTAAAAAAAGTAAGAAAAGTTATTGCAATAATTACAACTCTCACCCAAAACAATAAAGTGTATGTCTTAAGAACTATGTCTTAAGAACTTCAAACTCTCTCTCTTAAAAATCTGTGCCAATGTGAATATATACTAAATATCTAAATGAAGAATATCTTAGGTGCTAACCTAAGATATAAATAATTCTGGCTTAAAAATATTTATTTTATAGTAAATCAAATACTTTATACTGTTTCTGCCTAAAATTTGACTATAAACTCAGGATATGAAAAATCTTAATGTACACTTTTCATTCAAACCAATTCATGTTCACTCAAAATTGACTGATTATTCAATATAGAAAAAGCAGAAATAATTTTTAAAATGAACTTTGAAAGTATGGTATAATTTGGAAAAATGAAACTTCAAACAGAAATCACTACTATAAGGTGGATACGAGCTCTACTTTTTGTTAGAAATAGAAAAGGCTTATACCATAAAACTTTTGAAGAGCTGCCAAATTAGGGGCATAGAGATGAGTGTAGAGATGAAGGAAAAGGAAATCCAATTTGAGTTAGAAGCTGAGGTCTGATATGTGCAAACTTTATGGGATGGAGGATGGAGGAGGGAAGAAGCAAAATTATTTTGTATTTACCATCAGTTCAGTTCAGTCACACAGTCCTGTCTCTTTGTGACCCCATGGACTACAGCACGCCTGGCTTCCCTGTCCATCACCAACTCCTGGAGTTTGCTCAAACTCAGGTACATCAAGTCGGTGACACCATCCAACCATGTCATCCTCTGTTGTCCCCTTCTCCTCCTGCCTTCAATCTTTCCCAGCATCAGGATCTTTTCCATTGAGTCACTTCTTTGCATCAGGTGGCCAAGGTATTGGGAGATTCAGTTTCAACATCAGTCCTTCCAATGAATATTCAGGACTGATTTCCTTTAGGATGGACAGGTTGGATCTCCCTGCATTCCAAGGGACTCTCCTCTTTTACTTTCATCAAGAGGCTCTTCAGTTCTTCTTCATTTTCTGTCATAAGGGTTGTGCCATCTGCATATCTGACATTATTGATATTTCTCCCAGCAATCTTGATCCCAGCTTGTGCTTCATCCAGCCTGGCATTTTGCATGATGCACACTGCATATAAGTTAAATAAACAGGGTAACAATATACAGCCTTGACGTACTCCTTTCCCAATGTTGAACCAGTCCATTGCTCCATGTCCAATTCTAACTGTTGCCTTTTGACCTTCATACAGATTTCTCAGGAGGCAGGTAGGGTAGTCTGGTATTCCCATATCTTTAAGAATTTTTCACAGTTTGTTGTGATCCACATAGTCAAAGGCTTTGGCATTGTCAATAATTCAGAAGTATATGTTTTTCTGGAACTCTCTTGCTTTTTTGATGATCCAACAGATGCTGGCAATTTGATCTCTGGTTCCTCTGCCTTTTCTAAATCCAGCTTGAACATGTGGAAGTTCTTGGTTCATGTACTGTTGGAGCCTGACTTGGAGAATTTTAAGCATTACTTTGCTAGCATGTGAGATGAGTGCAATTGTGCGGTAGTTTGAGCATTCTTTGGCATTACCTTTCTTAGGGATTAGAATGAAAACTGACCTTTTCCAGTCCTGTGGCCAGTGTTCAGTTTTCCAAATGTGCTGGCATATTGAGTGAAGCACTTTTAACAGCATCATCTTTTAGCACTTGAAATAGCTCAGCTGGAATTCCATCACCTCCACTAGCTTTGTTCATTGTGATGTTTCCTAAGGCCCACTTGACTTCACACTCCAGGATGTCTGGCTCTAGATGAGTGATCACAGCATCGTGGTTATCTGGGTCATGAAGATATTTTTGTAAAGTTCTTCTGTGTATTCTTGCCACTTCTTCTTAATATCTTCTGCTTCTTTTAGCTCCATACTGTTTCTGTCATTAATTGTCCCCATCTTTGCATGAAATGTTCCCTTGGTATCTCTAATTTTCTTGAAGAGATCTCTAGTCTTTCTCATTCTATTGTTTTCCTCTATTTCTTTGCATTGATCACTGAGGAAGGCTTTCTTATCTCTCCTTGCTATCCTTTGGAACTCTGCATTCAGATGGGTATATCTTGCCTTTTCCCCTTTGACTTTAGCTTCTCTTCTTTTCTCAGCTATTTATAAGGCCTCCTCAGACAACCATTTTGCATTTTTGCATTTCTTTTTCTTGGGGATGGTCTTGATCACCACCTCCTGTACTATGTCACGAACCTCCATCCATAGTTCTTCAGGCACTCTGTCTATCAGATCTAATCCCTTGAATCTATTTGTCACTTCCACTGTATATCACAAATGGCATTTAGCATCAGTATGTCACAAAGGGTATTATGTCATCAAGTAACTCCTGTGTTTGCATCCCTGCCTTTATTAAGCCGCATGGAAGAACTTTAAGATGGCATCTGTAGCATGACAGGCATGTTCTAATAAAAATATGCCTCTTGCAAACCCGTCATCCATTTATGCTATATATTATAATAGAAAGGAAACCCAAAGAGCACCTCTGGAATTGTTCCCACATATATTTATTATTTCTTCTAAAAATAGCCCATAAATGCTAATAGATTCTCTGTGGGGGGGGTGTTATTACAATTAGAGTATTTGATTGGAAACAGGGTACATAGAGTTAGGAACAACTTAATTTTTAAAAGGAAATAACTCCAGTTTTGTTTGATCACTTAAGTCAAGTAAAGCTTATAGTGATGCCTAATTAGCTAACATCAAATATCAGGGGCCAGAGTGGACCCCAGCCTCTGTGAGTTAGCAGAACGATGTTCTGTAAAATGAATTAAAACTTCAAGGGCATTATTGGGATTTAAAACTAAAGCACCACCACAGAGGAACAAAGAGGAAATGTAATCTTAATTCTTGAGGTAAAGTCTTAACCTTTTCTCCTTTTTCATTTGAAAATCAGTTCAAGCTGTCTTTACCTAATGGCATTCATTTTTACTGACTGTTTTCTTTTTTGTAAATTTTCAATTGGAGCATAATTGCCTTATAATTTTGCGTTAGTTTCTGCTATACAACAACGTGAATCAACTGTAAGCATACATTTTTCTTTAAACAAAAATGTGACGCAAGAAAAATTCTCAGGGCAATTATATGCAGTTTTTGTCACTTGCTGTAAGTCCTGTGTACTTTATATTGCCAAGAGAGAATTTTCCCCCTAAATTTGCTCTTCTGTGTAAAGCGCTATCATTGACAAGTGACATAGGATGCAAGAACTATTCCAAAATTGACCCTCAAATGATCTGGGAAAACCCCAGTTCAAGGGATGAATTTAAATGCTGAGTATAATAAAGGCTTTCACAAGTGCTGTCAAAGGAATTTCTGTTCTATTAAAACAACTGAAGGATACATTGCTTTCTGGAAATATTTCTATCCTTCTCCGTCACCATTTAGCATACTGCTCTCAAAATAAATTCCCCCAGGACTAATTTTCTTTATAAAAATTACAGCTGGAGAAGTTATAGCAACATGTTATCATAAAATAAACCATGAAGCTCTCTACAAAGGAATAATAAGTCAGCATTCTAGCAGTGAAAACTTGGCAGCAAAAAAAAGTATCCCCTGAGGAATTGTGTGAGAAATTTTGATGGGATTAAAACAGGCTGCATGACATATGGTATATATTTTTAACACATATAATAGGAGAAATAAATTGGGAGAAGCATCTAAGCATCAATCCCCTAACTCCCATATCTCGTCCCATCCGTTAGGGATTTATCTCTTTCAGATTGTCATGGTAATGTAAGCATGAAAGGATCTTTGCTACCTTCTGGAATTCAACTTTAGAAAGGGAGATAAAATGTCACTATTATTTATCTGCATCGTTTAAGATGCTGTTTTTGTACAGAACAGAGAGATGTAAATAGATAGATGCAGCAATCTCAGTGCACAGGCTGCTGAACCGAAAACAGTTTTACATATTTCTTATCAGTGTTAATATCTTTCCATGGACTCAAGTGATGCCATGCATTGGGTCAGACTTTGCTAAAAAAAAAAAAAATCATTTCCAAATACACTGATGTTAACAATATAACTAGGTAAATTGTTAAAACTTTCGAAACATACTAAGCTTACTCTTCTAAAATGACAGATATTTTTTAAAGGTATTTTTCTCTGTTTTTTTTTTTAACAGTATTTCTGTATGTTTAGATTTTGTTTTTTGTGTTACAAAAGTATAACTCTGTACCTTCTGGATTTATTACTCTCCTATTCCATTTGAGTGATAACTTCTACTTGTGAGAGATAAGGAAACAGAGCAATTCTCCCATATTTATCATTATGAAGAGAACATACCCCATATATAAGCATAGAGCAGATTCATATTATATGTGTGCGCATGAAGTCATTCTACCTCTCTAAGGTCTCAGAAAGGGAATTGAAAAAGTAGCCATCTCACAGGGTTGGTTTAAGGATTAAAGCTGTTAAACCAGGCAAATATAATACTTAGCATAATATCCAGCATACTGTAAAAGTTGCCAGTAAATGTTAACTATTATCACATCATCACCACCATCATCATCATTCAATCAAATAAGGCCTTATGGAACTGACCTCCATGTAACAGAGGTTACTGTTGGGTACATGGCCTGAAGAGTTGGAAACAAAGCTATCACATTACTTATTATAGTGCTACAATTTTAGCATTATCTTCATTGTACAGATGGAAGAACTGCGGCTTTAGAATGAAAAGGTTGGGTGGAATTTAGTGAAACCAGCAACTGACATGTCTTTCTCTCAGATGCTGAATCCTGCATAGGAGGCTGGGTATTGCCCTTCACATTCACTACTAGGAACTTTAAAATGATACTTAGAGAAGCACTCACAACAAAATTGTTGTCCCTTTTAGTTGATTTATTTGCATTATTTTTGCTCTTGATATTATTGTTGTTAGTATTTAATCATAAGCAATTTTAATGTAAACTGCCAGAAACCATTTGTGAAAAGGGGGAAAAATACATTAATTATTTAATCAAACAATATATTTTTAAAGGAAAGTTATGCTGGTCTGTAAAGTAAAATGCAGAAACCATTTAAAGGAGAAGAGATTAGAGACCACGAAGATAATTAAAAGATTATTCAAGATATTTCAGCAGGTTGATATGAGAGTAGGTAGGTGGAGAGTCATGTGAGCCCATTCAAAAGCGATGAATTAGTTTTTGGAACATTGTGGGAGCTTAATAAAAGTCTAGTGAAGAAAAGAGGGAAAGGAGGGGACAATTCACTTGGATGATTAAATGGGTCAGGAAGAAGAGGGAGAAAAAATGCAAAATAATTTTATTTTCCACCCCCACACAACAAGGGGAGTATAGAATTCTGCTTCAAACTGAGAAAACTGGAACTGAAGAAAACAGAAGAGCAAGCATAATGGGTGTTCCTTAACACACACACACATACCTTAGTTATTGAAAACTGAAAAGGTTAACTTCACTTCTTAAGAACTGTAGTGTTCTAACAATAAAAACCTCTCCAATATGTTTTTTTTTAATCTAATGACATAACCTCAGAGGGAATTAGGGTCTTGATTTTTAAAACCTGACACCCAATTTAAGAAAAAAATAATAAAGATAGATTGAACTAGAAAATTATAATACTTTTATTATTATTCTTGGTATGAGGGTTAAAGAAAATGAAAAGCGGTCAAGTAAGATATATATCAACAGATACACTTTTATTTTTAAGAACAATTCCTAGTTGCAGGCTGTTCCCTCAGACATGATATTTTCGATTAAAATATCAATTGCATCTTTTGTGGTTTCACAGCAGCATAATCTCTTGACTCCTGTCACTGTTGAGCTGCCAACATCAATTTTATATTTATTTCAAGGTGACTTTGGAATACTTCACCTGTCGTATATATGATTTTCTGCCTTCCATTCAAGTGTTTTGACTTGTCCCCAGCCTCATCATACTAGTAGTCTGTACAAATGCATACACCTAGGATTGGAACATTTCCTTTTACCATTAATATAATCTCATAACTCTCATATAGCTGTAAAACATTTAAAATTTTGCTTTCTCTCTCTCTCACACACACAAGCACCAAAATATCTGTACATGTATGTTCCATTTTATAATGTTTGTGATAATTATTTCTTATGTCTCTTAGTAGAATATCACATCCACAGATATAAATCACAAATTTGAAATTGTCCCTTGAAAAGGTTAGATTTTGAAAGATGGTGGCATTTCTTTTATTTACTCCTGGCTTAAGAGAAGACTCCTGTATCTATTTCCAGGAAATGTATCCAATATAAACAGCTATTCTTTGTTCAGATTAGTTTCAGTTTTGGTTTTCTTAGTTATTGAATTTCTTTTCTACAGTGTCTCTGGTTTCATGGTAAACTCTGGAGAAATATTTATGGGTCTACCTCCCTGTTTCACCCTTTTATATTCAGCCTAACTGCAGTGATACATTTGACCCTTGAACAAAATAGGGTTGACTTGTGTGAGTATATTGATATGCAGATTTTTTAAAATAGTAAATACTACAATCCTATGTGATCCATGTTGTTTGAATCCCAGGATGTAGAAATCTTAACTATGTAAGGCCAACTCTAAATTACATACAATTTTTTACTGCACTCAGAAGGCTGGTACCCCTAATATCCCACTTCCCATTGTTCAGTGGTCAACTGAATTTTCATTATCCTCTTTTAAACTGCTTGCTAAATATAAGCCCAGATGCTTTATATCAAAACAAGTGTGATTTCCATCCATATCATAGAATCAATAGGTTCTGTACACCAATTTGCCTTCCATTTTTCATGTCACCTAAGTAATTGACCTCCCACCCCAAATCCATAGTTTCACTTTTAAACCCTGATAAAGGTCCCTTTCCTGATCTCCTGACTGAACCCAACTACTATAAGTGACATGAAATGATGTGCCCAAACGATGTGTGATAAACTCCAACTTTATCAAACACTTTAGTTACTTAACACTATAGATTCTAATGCCTTTGAGCATTAGGATCCAATCAATCCTCTTGTTGCTCCCAGTTTTATCATGTGAAAAATGAAAATAATAATAATACCAATCTCATAGGGTTGTGGTCCTGATTGAATGCAGAGTTTGCATAAAATGCTTGCACTGGTTTCTGCTGGCCAGTAACTCCCATATATATTAGCTGCTATTATTATTATGTTCTTACTATTTTGGGGGGGCTTCCTGAACAAGTTTTCATAGACAATTTAGCTTTCAGCATCTGCCTGTACCTTCTTTTGCTTTAACCTGTCTCCTGTCTTTTGTCATTCATATCTTAACTCTTTCTACACAATATGTTTCTATTTATATTGCATTAATTTAGACTATAATCTGCTTGCTTAGATCACTATCCATATTAGAATAGAATATCTGAAAAGTTTTTGAGATCTCACTACCTCATTATTTAACATGATTGATTTTAATCGTAAGGGCAATATTTTCCTCTTATCCAACTCTTTATATAATTCATATTTCTCTGTATTCCTGTAATTGGGTTTATTCAATTTTATAAACAATAGGTATCTAATAACTGTCTTAGACATGTTAGGCTCACTTTCTTGTTGCTTCTCAGACAGGTAAGCTCTCATGTTTGATAGACAATTACACACATTATTTTTTAATTACTTAAATTATGATTTTGGACTATAAAATATAGTTTATCTCAGTTGACTACAGGGTATTTTAATCTGAAATATTACAGGACATAAGGAAGTGTTTACTAGATCAAAAAAAAAAAATACTGCATTAATCCCAATGTAAGAGTTTGCAAAATGACTTATAAAAGAGTCAGTGAATATAAAGAGCTGATCTATATACTCAATGAAGTAAGTTTCTTCTTGGTACATGAATAATTTATTGTGATTTCTATTTAAAAAACATACTACAGTTGCCAACTTGACTCTTAGGATTGAAATAAAAACATATCAAAATCATGAAAACTTCAGTATGGTACTAGATAATTTTAAAATGACATAATATTTTATAATCTACAAGCTTTTTTTAAGATTGGATGGAAATACACATCAAGTGAATCAAGTGTGGAAATTTGTTTAATAAAATATGAAGAACCATAATGGTAAAAATTAAAGACAAAAGCATGTTTGGCTGACAGAGAAGACAAGCAACAGCAAAATTTTTGGTGTAATTTTGTTTTAATTTCCATAAATAATTGGTATTCTTGATCACTTATTTACTTATTTAATCAGACCTATGAATTTTTTTAATTTCCCTTTATGTCCTGGCTACTAGGAAACTTAAAGTGAGATCTGGTGCTCAACTACAGAAAGCATATTAACATTCTTGTACATTATTTATGCTTCAGTCTTTTTACCACGGCCATGGTTTTCTACTTTAATTACCATATTGATACATATAACATATTGTATACATATACATATTACATGTACAAATTGGGCTTCCCTGGTGGCTCAGATGGTAAAGAATCCGCCTGCAATGTGGGAGATGTGGGTTTGATCCCTGGGTTGGGAAGATCCCCTGGGGGAGGGCATGGCAACCCACTCCAGCATTCTTGCCTGGAGAATCCCCATGGACAGAGGAGCCTGGCTGGCTACAGTCCATGAGGTCTCAAGAGTCAGAAATGACTGAGTGGGTAAGAACATACATAATGATATTTAAAAGAAGCCATTCTCAAATCATTCCAGAGACATCAAGGACCTATTTGACCTGTTCCACAAGCACCCTGTCTCTAACATCTCATTTCCTAGCACTTCCCCTCAGCTCCTATCACTCTCGGCTTAAACACGAAACATGCTTTCATCACAGGTCTTTGCATTTGCTGTCTCCTGCCTGCAATTCTCTTTGCTCCATAAGGGCTACATGACTCCTCCTCACTTCTTCAAACTCTCTTAAAAGTCACCCTATGACAGGTATCATCTTTCACTCCATTGAAAGTGAAAGTAAAAGTTGCTCAATCCTGTCCGACTCTTTATGACCCCATGAATCGCAGCATGCTAGGCCTCCCTGTCCATCACCAACTCCCGGAGTTTACCCAAACTCATGTCCATTGAGTCGGTGATGCCATCCAGCCATCTCATCCTCTGTCTTTCACTTCTCCTCCTGCCTTCAATCTTTCCCAACATCAGGGTCATTTCAAATGAGTCAGTTCTCCTCATCAGGTGGCCAAAGTATTGGAGTTTCAGCTTCAGCATCAGTCCTTCCAATGAACACCCAGGACTGATCTCCTTTAGGATGGACTGGTTGGATCTCCTTGCAGTCCAAGGGACTCTCAAGAGTCCTCAACACCATAGTTCAAAAGCATCAATTCTTTGGTGCTCAGCTTTCTTTATAGTCCAACTCTCATATCTATACACGACTGCTGGAAAAACCATAGCCTTGACTAGACGGACCTTGGTGGCAAAGTAATGTCTCTGCTTTTTAATATGCTGTCTAGGTTGGTCATAACTTTTCTTCCAAGGAGTAAGCGTCTTTTAATTTCATGGCTGCAGTCACCATCTCCAGTGATTCTGGAGCCCAAAAGATATAAAGTCTGCCACTGTTTCCACTGTTTCTCCATCTATTTGCCATGAAGTGATGGGACCGGATGCCATGATCTTTGTTTTCTGAATGTTGAGTTTTAAGCCAACTTTTTCACTCTCCTCTTTCACTTTCATCAAGAGACTCTTTAGTTCTTCACTTTCGGCCAGAAGAGTGGTGTCATCTGCATATCTGAGGTTATTGATATTTCTCCCAGCAATCTTGATTCCAGCTTGTGCTTCTTCCAGTCCAGTGTTTCTCATAATGTACTCTGCATAGAAGTTAAATAAGCAGGGTGACAATATACAGCCTTGACGTACTCCTTTCCCAATGTGGAACCAGTCTGTTGTTCCATGACCAGTTCTAACTGTTGCTTCTTGACGTGCATACAGATTTCTCAAGAAGCAGGTCAGGTGGTCTGGTACTCCCATCTCTTTCAGACTTTTCCACAGTTTATTGTGATCCACACAGTCAAAGGCTTTGGCATAGTCAATAAAGCAGAAATAAATGGTTTTCTGGAACTCTCTTGCTTTTTCAATGATCCAGAGGATATTGACAATTTGATCTCTGGTTCCTCTGCCTTTTTTAAAGCCAGCTAGAACATCTGGAAGTTCACAGTTCACATATTGTTGAAGGCTGTCTTGGAGAATTTTGAGCATTACTTTGCTAGTGTGTGAGATGAGTGCAATTGTGTGGTAGTTTGAGCATTCTTTGGGATTGCCTTTCTTTGGGATTGGAATGAAAACTGACCTTTTCCAGTCCTGTGGCCACTGCTGAGTTTTCCAGATTTGCTGGCATATTGAGTGCAGCACTTTCACAGCATCATCTTTCAGGATCTGAAATAGCTCAACTGGAATTCCGTCACCTCCACTAGCCTTGGTTGTAGTGATGTTTCCTAAGGCCCACTTGACTTCACACTCCAGGATATCTGGCTCTAGGTGAGTGATCACACCATCGTGATTATCTGGGTCGTGAAGATCTTTTTTGTGTAGTTCTTCTGTGTATTCTTGCCACCTCTTCCTAATATCTTCTGCTTCTGTTAGGTCCATACCATTTCTGTCCTTTATTGAGCTCATCTTTGCAAGAAATGTTCCCTTGGTATCTCTAATTTTCTTGAAGAGATCTCTAGTCTTTCCCATTGTATTGTTTTTCTCTATTTCTTTGCACTGATCACTGAGGAAGGCTTTCTTATCTCTCCTTGCTATCCTTTGGGACTCTGCTGTATAGTCCCTAGAATTCTCCAGGCCAGAATAGTGGAGTGGGTAGCCTTTCCCTTCTCCAGGAGATCTTCCTAACCCAGGGATCAAACCCAGGTCTCCTGCATTGCAGCCGGATTCTTTACCAGCTGGGCCACAAGAGAAGCCCGAGAATACTGGAGTGGGTAGCCTATCCCTTCTCCAGGAGGTTTCCGACCCAGGAATCGAACTGCAGTCTCCTGCATTGCAGGTGGATTCTTTACCAACTGAGCTATGAGGGAAGGCCTTGACTTCCTTAATACAACATAAAATCTATATCCATGAAGATATATATGGATATGGATATAGGTATGTTATATGTAATATAATTTTTTTACCCATCTCCACATATATACTGTACTGTTATCCTCTATACATTATTTTTCTTCACACAGCTATCACTACCTAAACCATAATTTTAAGCTCCATTAGAGTTAGGATTTTCTTTTTGTATTTGTATTTCTTTTGTATTCGTTGGTTTCTTTGCTCAACTGTTGTTTAGTCTTGAAGTTGTGTCTCACTCTTTACAACCCCATGGACTGTAGCCTGCCAGTATCCTCTATCCATGGGATTTCCCAGGCAAGAATACTGGAGTGGGTAGCCATTTGCTTCTCCAGAGGATCTTCCTGACCCAGGGATTGAACCCATGTCTCCTGTGTCCACAGGCGAATTCTTTACTGCTGAGCCACCAGGGAAGCCCTGTATTCTATTAGCAGTGCCTTAAATATAAAAGGTACCCACAAAATATTTGTGGAATGTAAGAATGACTAAATGGATGAATAGAAAATACAGAATCCAGACACATGAATTATATACATTGATTTATTGGTGTAGAAGAAAACAATGTAAACTCAAAAATAGCAAATGTTCAAGTGCTTTGTCTTTCAAGGTACAAATTAACATCAACCTAGCTGCAAAACAGAGGTTATAAAATCCAATTTAATTTTGTATCCTTGGTATTTCAGCCTAATTTAACTTCCTTCTCCATTTTCCTTTCCTGAACTTTGAATCATTCCAGAAAAGAAATGATCCAAAATAAATGTTTCCTGGTTTAGAATTAGCATGGTTGTTAGGAAAAGTAATGCATTTCTTACAAGTGAGAAGGGATTTAAGTGGCTCAGACCAAGGCAAAAGCCAGGTAAAATGAGGGATTTTCATTAAAAGGCTTCTTCTGTCTGATGGGGGATTTTGGAGTCCTGAGATTTCATAATAACATTATCTGTTATAGGAGATTAGGCAAACGAGAGCCAATTAAACTCCTGGACCACAGCCAAAGTAACACTGCTGACTCAAACAGGACTTTACTTAACAGTATCAAAGGAAGCCCCTGGTCTTAGCTGAACACCTTTCTTTTTCCTTGTGGAAAGCCTCTTATTTTTAATGATACAATGCAGAGAAATAAATCACACTATTTTAGATATGATGCAGCAGAAGAAATGAGAGAACAATATTACAGAAGAGACTGAAATGATGATGAAATTGCCTCTGGTGTTATTTGAGGAGAAATCCTTCTCTAGTTTGGATTCCAAATGCTGAAAGGTAATGATAGGCCTCAAAAGAGCAGCATTTCCACCATTCACTAAACTGGCTCTCTGGAATCGTATCCACAAGCCACAGCTTAATAGTTTACTGGTTTGATGCTTCTTATTTCCAAAACATGAGAAGCATTGAATGATGCCCACCCTTCTCTCAAATGAATTCATTAAACTGAACATTACCAGGATGCTCACCAAATCTCTTTCATTATTTACGTATATTTTTGTTGTTGTATCTATTTTTCAATTGTAGTTTTCTTTTTAACTCCCTTTAGGACTTCCATCCCTAAGTAGCATGGTAAATGCAAGTGTCAAGTGTGGTAACGAAACAAAGTTTAATAAAAGGAAAAAAATGCCATATTCTCATCAATAAGTTAGAGAGGTACATTGAAGAGAAAATGAATCAGCAATTCTATGTACAACTAAAATCTACATATCTGAGTTATGTCACTTGTACGTGATTTTCTAAATTTTTACCTGAAAATAATCACTTCAACACCTCAAGGAAAAGAGATGGCATATAAAATGGTGTGAAAAATTTCTGATACATTTTATGCTACCAATTAAAATAACATTTTGATATAAATTGGGAAATAAATGGGGATTCCTTTGTCTTTATTTCTTATATCTCTTCTTTATTTCACTGTTTCAGCATTTGGAATCCTAAGTTATACATATATTTCCATAATTTTCAAAAATTTCACTGAGTATTAATGAGGAAAATTAGGCCATTGGGGCATTCTAATTATAAGAAAAAATGTTCTCCCCCATTCATATAAGATTTTGACTTGTTCTCCACTCTTCATACTCTGAAACCCATTTTTACTGTTATAATCTATAACTGCTATAAGATATACATATTTTGATCACTGTTCTGAATACAGAATGTGAGTCTGATTCATATATTGCTTAATAACTGGAAAATGGTTAAATAACTGAGACTCCAATGCAGAAAAATCTTAAAGGTAACAGAGTGCTGTCAGTGCTAATGGGATATCATTGAGATACTGTAATGAATTATTGCATTTCTGGGTCACAACATCCTCTCCATAATCATTTAAGACGTATTAACCAGGCAGAAACTATCAAATGATCTCAGTATGATGTCAAAATATCTGTGAAAGTTTTTCTTCCTCCTGATTCATGTTCACTATTACCAGATTCCTAATACATTGAAAGTAGCTCAAGTTCATTGTACACATTTGCTCCCAGACAGACTGTATCTTAGAACTCATATCTTCCCCTAATTGCTTTGGTTTCTAATTATTTTTAGTAGAGAGACATACAATAAGATATACAATATAAAAGGTATGAAAAAGTGTCTGAATCAAAAACTTAGTCTTCTTCCCAGTCCAATCTCCCCAACCAACCAGTCTCATCTTCTGGAGGTAACCTCCTCAACCAATTTGAACGATAAACAGACCAGAAATAGCCTATGCTCATCATAGTGTGTGTGTGTGTGTGTGTGTGTGTGTGCATGTGTGCATGCACCTGAGCATATTTTTCCCAAACCAGTAGCATATTTATATCCATTTTTGCACCCTCTATTTTTCTCATTTATTATACATTTTCAAGATCTTTCCATGTAAGTACATACAGGAATGTCTTTCTCCTTTATATCTAAATGATGTCCATTGTGTGGAGGAACTACAGTTTTCTTGACCAGTCATCTGTTGATTTACATTTAAGTAATTCCAAATCTTACGCAATGCAAAAGATAATGAATGTAGTCTCTCCCTTACACATAAACAGAAACGTAGGCATGGATAAGTGTAACTTCAAGATAAATTTGAGAATTGCTGAGTCAAAGAGAATGTGCCATTTGAGTCTCAATTGTGTGTGTGTGTGTGTTTAGGTACTTAGTATGTCTGACTCTTTGTGACCCCATGGACTGTAGCCCATTGGGCTCCTCTGTCCATGGGATTTCCCAGGCAAGAATACTGGAGTGGGTTGCCATTTCCTTCTCCAGGGGATCTTCCCAACCTAGGGATCAAACCCAGGTCTCCTGCATTGCAGGCAGATTCTTTACCATCTGAGCCCACCAGGGAAGCCCTTGGGTCTTAATAGATACTACTAAATTGCTTTGCACATAGGCTGCGTTGATTAAACTCCTATCAGCAATGTATGAACATCCAATTGTCTACACACTTGCCATTTTTTAACTTTGTTAACCTGATGGATGACATTGTTTCTTTAGATTTATTTAATTTGGGAGGTTGAATATTTTCACATATTTCAAAATTAGCTGACGTCCTTTCTTAGGAACTGTTTAGTCATATAATACGTCCATTTTTGTCTTGAGTTGTTGGTGTTATTGATTTGTAAGAGCCTTTTTAATGCTTGTTAGATCATTGGTGATATGAATTGCATGCAACTTTCTATTTTTTGTGTGTATGCTTTTTTCTTTTATTAATTTACAGCAAATTTGAAGCATCCAGAACTATGTCAGCTCTTCAGAACACACCCTTATTCCTCTACCTCTCCACAAAGTTACTTACAATATAAAAGTACCTTCCCAAAGTAGAGAGTGTTGAGAACACTGGCGGGTTCCACTAACTGCTCAAAATGCCACACCAAAACACACTTGGTCTTACATGTCCTGTTTTTAATCTCTTCATGTTATTCCTGCCATCAAATAACCCCTCCTTTCCATAATGTCTAAATTAGACCCCAAAGAAGACATCCTAAATTGCACATCTTGACTATACAAAGGACATTTACTTTATGTTCTCCAAAAGCTTCTGGTTTTTTAATGTGCTTTCCTTTCACTACTGTTGGCCCAGTTTTGTATTTTTCTCTTGTTCCTTTTCTCTCTTTGTATTATTAGAGTGTGGTACTGTAGTGTCTTTAATACCTGTGTGACAGGTCCCTAGGGCCAGGTGAGTTGTAGTTTCATTTGTGTAATAGTCCTTGAAATAATGGGATCCTACTGATTGTTTTTTCTTTTTTCACCATCTAATCAGACTAAAATAAGTAAATTAATGAATATATGTGCTTTGTTTTATAAGTTCTTTTCCCCAATATCTAATATACTTTGTGATAGAGAATTTCGATGAATTTTAAATAGTCATATATGATTTTAGGAAATTGCAGCTTATAGTGAATATCTAGGCAGAGCTGACAACCTTACAAAGCTAATTTGTATGTCCCAGATAAAACAAAATATATGAGCCTAATTGAGTTATGATTGTATCATTGGTTGTTGATTGGTTCTTTCACTCTTGATGCAAAATTGTTTTGTGTGTGTATGGTATTTTTATTTTTATCTTTTTAAACTTTTTACTTTGTATTGGGATATAGCCAGTTAACAAGGCTGTGATAATTTCAAGTGAAGAGGAAAGGGGCTCAGCCATACATATACATGTATCCACTTGCCCCCGAACTCCCCTCCCATCCAGGCTGCCACATAACATTGAGCAGAGTTCACTGTGCTGTATAGTAGGTCCTTGTTGGTTATCTGTTTTAAATGTGAAAGTGCAAAAGTGAAAGTGAAGTCACTCAGCTGTGTCTGACTCTTTGCAACCCCATGGACTGTAGCCTACAACGCTCCTCTGTCCATGGGATTTTCCAGGCAAGAGTACTGGAGTGGGTTGCCATTTCCTTCTCCAGAGGACCTTCCCAACCCAGAGATCGAACCTGGGTCTCCCGCATTGTAGGCAGTGTGTAAAAAAAAAAAAAAAAAATTAACATCTTTGAGATAGTGGTTCATTTCTGTGCTTCACCTTATATTAAAAATAAACAGCATGTCCAATTAATCTAACCATGACTATGATAGTCAGTGTGTATGTACACACATATGGATACACACTGCCCAAGGCCAGATTTTCAGAACTCTCACACTTGGAGAACAGCTCTAGACTGCAGGACAACTGGGGTGAGAGAAAGAGGAGCTGCAAACCTTTCCCTCTTTAGGAAGAATGAAGCTTTCTCTGTGGACCCAAGCAATAAACCAAAAACATAGAAAACTATAAAAGTAGTCCCACCATGCTGTGATTATTTGACTTTCCACTTGAAAGGATATATATCCTCTGATGGCTTGGTAATCTAGACACAAGCCAGCTTTTCACAGAAAATTTGGAGTAGCAACAGAAGGCAGAAGAAAGAAAAAGGGAATGAGGGAACTGAGGCAAAAGGAAACAAATCCATGGCAATGATTCAGTGAGGCTGCCCCGGCTGTTATGAGAACTCTCTCATCAAAGGCTAGGCTGCATGGTGGTGATGAGAGATAGGTCAGTGTCGAGAGCAGGGTGGGGAGGGAGTGAGCTGTACCTCATCACTGTGGCACCTGGAGGCATAAGACATCTCTACTGTGCCTGGCGGAGACTTCATGTGCTAACCGCTTGCATTTGGCTCAATTGTCCTTCAGGCATTGATTGCTCAAAGAATCTTACAAAGTCACATTCGTAAAAAAGGGCAGAAGAGATTGAAGCCATTCTTATCCTACTACTTGTACTTCCACTAAAGCACCAGCAGATCACCATACCCAAGATGCACAAATAACATAAGGAATCACCAAGAGAATAAAGGAAATTTATGTTTGAGATGCTTTGTATATTAAGACAGGAAGTGCATGCTTGAAGAATTCTATGGGGGTTTGAATATACATGAAGGTGTTCTTTTATATTATCTGAAGATTGCCAAGTTTGGTTCATCTATTGAAGACAGCAGTCCCAATGGTGAGAGGAACATCAGGAATCGTAATACACAGGTAACTCGTTCACCAACTTTATTGCTTGTATACACGTAGTGAATGAAAGAACATAATCCTCAATATATGTGATGTAAATGCAAAAATAATCATCATTTAACAGTTTTGCCAATGATTTAGGGATGGAAGATGAGAAGCTGACTTTTTAAAAGGCATAAAATAAAATCTTTAACTCACTTCTCAGGTGAGCTGAATGCTCTGGATAGAGTAATTCTGCCATCAAATGCTATTAACATCCAATGAAAATCTTTTCAATGAATTTAAGAATGCTCATCACCAAGGTCTTTTTCTACATAGTTACTTTGTTCAAGTGTTTTGAGACTCAGGTTTTGAGGATCCAGGGGTCTATATAAACTGGCTTTCTAATTTAGTTCACTTTCTGTGTCAAAGATTCATCAGACATATCCCTGCAATGTCATATTTCATTGCAAAATCACTCTTGCATTGGTTTCTATGGCAGCCAACTGCAAAAGTTTTAATGCAGCTCTCAACTTCCTATTTCAGTGTTGACTGGAAGTTTCAGTGTCAGGGAGACTGTATATTTGTCTTAACAATTCTCCATCTGAATACAATACAGATACAGTTACATTCCTAAGCAGTAAGTCACCGTAATACTGAAAAAACAGATATTAATAGATAACAGGGATACACACAAAATTACACAGTGCTGTGTGAGGAAGTGCGAGGCGAGAAGGAGAAAGAGATAAAAGGTAGAGATGCAATCCTCTTTCCAAGAGTGTCACTCAATAGGCATAAAAAGCTGAAACCACATCATTATTTGGAGAAAGGAGAGAGAGACAGTTCACTTCCTATGTGAGTGCCTGAATCAGAGGAGGCTCCAGATCTTACAAAGAGTACATCTTCAGAGGTAGACAAGAGAAACGACATTGAAGTGATGAGGGAAAAAAGGAGCAGAGCAACAGGAAAGGGGAAAAGGTCATTTTTTTTTTAAGTTAAAATCACACATGTTGAAAGTTAGTTGCATATCTGTTTCTATTCATTCCATCACCAGACTCCTAAATATACTTTTAACAGTCTCATCTTAAATTGAATTCATATAGCACAGAGAGCTTGGCACTCTGTGATGACCTAGATGGGATGATTGGTGACTGATGTTGAGTAATATCAATATTTAGCTCCCCCTTAATAGTATACATTATCATATGCAATTTAAGTATGAAAGGTTGAACAGAGCTATTGTGGGAAAGAGTAGCTCCAATTTCAATCCCGACTCTGTAACTAACTGGCTTCATGATCCAGAATGAACCATGAAGTCTGTCTACACATCCTATCAATTAAATGTGGGCATCAGATAGATTGTTTGTGGCCCCCCCATCTCTACTGCTATAATATTCTCTGACTCTTGTTGCATCATGTAGGATCATTTATCTTCCCCTAGGAGAGCAGCTTCAAGTCTATAAAAGAAGTCAGTTGGGAAAAAAAAAAATCCTATACAGAGGATTTCACTTTGCTATCAACTTTCTAGCATCAAGTCTATTCCATACACAATAAGGCAAAACTATAGTAAAACATCCTTATGCTATTTCTTTTAAGACCCCTTCACATTTACCAATGCCATTGGAATTGAACTCAGAAAACAGTAAAGTATCAAGGAGACATGCCAAAGATCTCTTTTAAGCTTTCAGCATTTCAGTGAACTCTGTTTTCTATATTCCCAGTTGCAATATCTTTGTGATGTCACATCTAATGCTGTATTACTTTTTTCGAGTCCAACTCCCTTTCTTCCATGAGCCATCACAGATGCTCTGAAGCATATGGTGGCCATGTAAAATCTGGGATTATAACACAACATCACAGAAGCTTTGAATGATAGAGGGCTTCAGCGATAATTCCAGCTCAACTCATTTTTAAAATGAAGGAAATGAGGCCAAAAGATTATCTTTTATGTTCAAAAGGATACAGATAATTAGAGATGGAGCCAGAACCAAAACTAAGTCTCCTGTATCCTAATCCACTATTTTTACCATGATATCATGGTGTCTTTGTGTTAAGAACTACTTAGCTCAGCCCAAAAGGGAGTTCCCTAAATCAATTCCTTACCTCAGTTGATGTCATCACGTAGTATGCCTCATTTAAGAATATAGCAGTGTGCCTTATGACCCTACCAGTTACTATTTTCATAGGGATCCTCCAAATTGTCACAGGTCCTAATCTCCAAACATGAACCACTGTTGCAGTGTACACAAAGTTTCATGGGTCCCTGTTCTATGCAACAAGGCCAAATGATTTCTGGACGAGAGTGACTGAGAGTCTGCTCCTAATCCCTCAATTTAGGACTTTAGAATTGGGTTTGAAAATGGTTCCACTTGACAGAACAAGAAAAAGAAATGGTGTTTTCATTTGTGGAATGTAGTATCACAGAGATATCAGTAGTGATTAGCGGCTTGTAAGGAAAAGTTTGGAAATGTTAGCAATTCTGTGACTTCAGTCTTTGGATTCAAAGTACATACTGTATCACTGGGCTTATTTCCTTTCATCCTATAGGCAAAAAAAAAATCTACTGCTAAATAACAAACTAAAAAATGTTTACTCTTTTCTACTGCTGTTTGTTTTGATAGGCAGATTTGGGGGAAAATATATTTACATACCATATACTACTATGTGGTAGGCAGAATAGAAGCTGTGAACTGGTTGGATAACTTGGCAAAGGGGCATTATAGTTTCAGATAGAATTAATATCACTCATCAGCTGACCAAAATAGGAAGAGTACACCGCATTTTCCAGATGGTTCAATGTAATTGTAATTTCCTTAAAGCGGAGGAGGAAGACAAAAGAATAGAATCAGAGAGGGGGATATGCCCACTGAACAATGGTCAGAAAGATGAAACACCGCTAGCTTTGAAGATGGTGAAAGAGGCACATGGGCCATGGAACACATACAGTGTCTAGAAGCAGGACAAGGTAAGGAAGTGAATTCTTCCCTAGAGTTCTGCCAACAACTTGATCAGTAAGACCTGTGTCAAATTTCTAACTCCAGAAGTGTAAGATAATAAAACTGTGTGGTTTTAAGCAGGCATCCCCAACCACTGGGATCGAATGCCTGATGATCTGAGGTGGAGTTGATGTGATAATAATAGAAATAAAATGCACAATAAATGTAATGTTTTTGAACCATCCCAAAACCATTCTCCTGTTCCCAGGTTCATGGAAGAAAAACTATCTTCTGTGAACTTGGTCTCAGGTGCCAAAAAGGTTGGGTAAGCCACTAAACTTTTGAAAAGTGTTTTCAGCAGCAAAGGAAATCAAATGAACACTGCTCATTAAAAAAAATCATTTAAAACTGGAAGTTGAATGTGGTGTGATATCCAAGGCCTTTATGTAAAAAATTTGATTTTTCAAAACTAATGTAATTTAGTAATAACAATTCTCTATCACATGAGAAAGCTGGACTAATGAGGAGGAAAATAACTACTCCATCCTTTTTCAACACAGATTAGAGTATAAAAGATAAATTCTAAATAGGTTGCAATAAATGAGTTACACTAAACAATTTTAATAAATACCATAAAATATTTTCCTATCAATACTTTCATTTTTCTAGATTACTAGGTATATATGGTATATAAATCTTAATCTTAAAGGCTGTCATGTTTTTGAATGAATGCTTTGTAACATATAGAGAAATATGAAAATGAGTTTAAATTCAGGTTTCTTAAAATCTTCTTTAAGTCATAATACACAGTAGTAATTCAGTGGATATGAAGAGGTCATTGATAAGGAAAAGAGGGGATTACACACACATTTTGTTTTGAAAATTAAGTTCAAGGCTACGCCCTAATAAAACTCTACTCTTGAAGATAATCACACCAGCCTCTGACCTCAACAGCATTTGGTCTCCAGATCCCACATGCCCATGTCCACCCTCTAAAGTTGATGATTCTACATGACGGCAGGTTCACAGTGAACCAATGTGAGCCGTTGAAGATATCTGTACAGTGATGTTTCTACCCTCCCAAGCTCAAGGGATGACCAAACTGGGTCTTGAGGATCTCTAATGGCTAGAAATAAATAGAGACAACTAGGAGATAAAGACCCATGTGAGAGGCTGCTGTCATGTAGGACAAGAAGACCACTCACAAATTCACAAGTGATTGAGTAAAATAAAGCAAGGGTGGCCTTAAGAAATGGTATATGAAGAAAAATTACACAATTGTGATTGAGCTAGTGGTGGCCAAAGATGACAAAAATATGTCAAAATGCCTCCAGGTAACAGGCCTCTAGGGTCAAAATGATAGTTTTTCATAGGTGGTGAGGGAAGAACAGATAGAAACTCTGAAGGATGTGATTATAGATGTTGAAAATATTGTGTGATGTAAAACTTTCAACCAACATCATCTGCTTTAATTTCTTGAACACATGCTGCAGGGTGTAACAATTCCAGGTGATATTTAGCTAGCCAGATGATCTACCTTCTCCCACATATAAGGAAACATTAGCAGAGAGGAAGGAAAGGCTATTTATAAACTCTGTAATCACCATTCAGCATGAGAATAACAGAAGCAGGTGTGTAGGTCTTTCTCTAATACTCATGAGCAATAGGGATCTACTGTACTGAGAAAACACAGCTTGCTGCCAAATCTGTTGCACTGTGCTTTCACATTCTTTTCCATTCTCAACAGTAAGGAAGGCTCCACATCATAGCTATTGAATTCATTCAGCTGTTCTCATATTGTTTCCACCACAGTCTCCCCATAAATTTCTATTGTGCCAACATGCAGAGAACTGATTACATTCTTTTTCAGTCTGTCTTTGAAACTTGCAATCAAATTATACTATGCAATTAAAAAGTGCGTGAATATTTTCTTCCTTGGTAACACCTCTCTGCATAGCCCTCCTAACTCCATACTCTTGTTATCTCCTGCCCCACTCCCTTCAGAGTTTCTCTATTACTGGTTTAGAATCTACTTCATGTGTCTACTCTAGGGAAGCAGTGCTGCCCACTTCCAGTCTAACACATTTGTTTCATGATAACTAAAACCCACAAATCATGAAACTAGAGATGATGTTGGCAAAGATGTGGTTATTATGTGGTAGTAGTATTTGAGTCCCTTTGAGGCAAAAACAAATAAGTGCCTGTCACTGCTTCTAGAAGTTCCATATTGAAAATATTTGCCACTCAAACTCACATATCAAACGTTACATTAATAAAATTGGTTATCATTTTGTATTTTTTCAGGATGTGCTATGTGCAAAACATGGAGCAAGGCACATTCTTTTATAATTGCATACAAACTGGACTCCCACTTCGACATACCAAAGAATTCCCAGATCAAGACTCCTGGCATTTCATAGCTAAGAACACTATAATAACTATGCTTGCTGCTATTTAATGATTGAGTGTTGTATCTAATTAGTTAGTGCTCTTTTCCCATTAGCAGATCCTAGGGTGTCGATAAAACTAGCTTAAGTGCAAGAGGAATGAGTGCTTTTTCTGCAAGACTGACAGGACTCTATCTGGTAGGGCTATTGGTAGTTTATTAAATAAGCAGCAATTCTAAATTAGGTTATGCTGGTTTTGACAGTTTCTGCAAACTGACATTTTCATTTGCTCCGTTTCTTGGAACAACCCATCATGCAGATATATTACTTGTTGAAACCTCATAAAAACTCTGTTTTTCTCTGGGCTGTGAGCATGAATTTCTAATGAACTTGGCTCTGGGTGAAAGGCAAGTTCTCGTCCATTACTGCAAAGGATGGTTTTATTTTACTGAATACCAATTTAACAGTATCAATGCAATACAGATGTCCTTATTTCTAATGTTGGCTATATGAGGTCACTGTTGTGACCTCAAAATGGGAAAAATATTAACAAACAGAAGGAATACAAGGATAAAAATCCTAAGTGACCTTGACATTTGCTGCTTGTACTTACAGTTTATCTTTTAGGTGCAAGTCAGTGATGGCAAGCACAAATTACAGCCATTCTAAGCTAACCAGAAGAGTGCTCATCATTTTGTTAAGGATCTCAGAGTATGGTTAATCTCCCCAACCCAACATACAGCACTGACTACCGTATCTCTGCTCGGTGAAGTAGAAAAAGTTATTTCCTTTTAAGTCTGCAAACTGAAGTTGTATTTAAATATCTTGAAAGAGTGACTCCATCCACAAATGGGAGTTTTATTTCTGTCAAACTTTCTGATTATGTTTCCATGATGACATGTTAAGTATATTTCCATAGAGAAGCATGTTTATTAGACAGCAACCCAAACAACTGAAAAATCAGAAAGTTCTCAGTCAACCGTTTTTCCTGCAGAACGATAGAGAAATGGTCTGACTAATATTTCCATTGATGTGTCTGGTTGTTTGGTGTCACTTAAACACATCCACAGGGCACAGAAATCTTGTTGCTCAATATTATGTTCAATGAGGCATCTGGGATGATTCAACAATTGACTTTCAAAGAGAAATCTGGTGGAAAAGTGGCTAGCTAATACATAGATTCAGTCATACCTCCAGGAGGGAAGAGAGTACCAGTTTCAATATCAACACCAGTTCATTAAACCATAGACTGCCTAGCACATGTACTTCCTTATGCTACAGTAATCAGGATATTTTAACCAAGTGAGTGATGTAAGAATCATTGTATTTTCCTTTTTATGAATTGCATCTATGATCTATTCAATGGCAAGAAATGGAACTCACTGGACAGGATTTCCAAACTTGCTTTCTTGTCTGTTTCCCTGTATCAGATTTTTTCCTGGCATCATCCATTAATTCTCACCAGTAAGACACTAATACATACACTTAGAAATATGGCACATCAGTGCTTATTATGTAAGTAACAACCCTGGAAGACATTTATATATTTATTTTCACTTCTTTTTTCAAGAATGAATTAAAGGTAAATTACCTAAATACAACAGGAAAAAATGAATGAGAAATTGGTAAGGGAAAAAAGGGAACTAGAAAGATACAGAGTCAGGTTTCCACTAAAGCAAGTATGGATTTTTTTCAGTTAGCAGCCAACCGGAAGAAGAAAGCCTGGTCAGATGAAAACAAAAACAACATGTGGACTCAGAGCAACACAAATACTTCCAATAAAATGAAAGTTTTCTGTGGTTCTTCAACATGTTATGAAAAAGCACCCATCATATCATACTTATAGTAGATGGTCTCATTGGCCAATTTGAGTTGTAGTTCAATGTGACTGCTTTGTGTAGAGATAGAGTGAAGACTAATTCTTGTGCTATATGTTAGAACTACTCCCATTCCACAGACAGGCAAACTAAGGCTGTGAAAAATCTTGTTCAAGGTCCGATAACTAGTTCAGAGCTTGAAAATGAGCCAGTATTCATGCATTCTACTCTACATTATGTCACAAATGCAGGAGACATAGAGGTGCCTGCTTCATATGGCCAGTCGACAGGAGAAAAATGTAGACAGTAGAGGGACTTCGATGCTATAACCACAACCAGCACTTACTGATCTATTGCATAGGCCAGGCACTATCTTAGTTAATCTTTAAAACCATCGTCAGTGGAAATCATTATCATATATCATGTTTTACAAGTGAGATAACTGAGGTTTAGTGTGGTCATACACATTCCAAGAAATCACAAAGCTAAGAAGTATCAGAGCTGGGGCATATTAGAGTAAGGGTTAGAGTTTGAATTTTACCTCTAGAATCCGTATACTTGAGCACTTTATACATAGCCTTCTTGTATCAGAAAGATGTCTCTCTGCATGTAATGGAGGACCAGCAATGGTTTGGGTGTGTGTCAAGGTGGATGGATGATATGCATTCATTCACTCATCAGTCAATAACTGTAACCTGCATACAATGTCTTAGCGTTCTTCTAAGATAAAGTATTTTTCTAAGATTCACATGATATTCTGGTTTTCTTCTATAGATACAGTTTTTAACAAAACTACCTCATTGAGCTTACATTTTAGTCTGGTTTTGAAGATGACTCTGGCTGTGAGTATATAGGATTGATGGATATAGATGAGATAAGAGAGCTTAGTTTGAAGGTTACCCCAATGATCCAAAACACAAGGTAATCTATTAGTTAGCTATCGCTGCATAGCAAAGAACCAAACATTGCATCACTTACAACAACATACAATTTATTATCACACAGTTCTGTGGTTCAGAAGTCCAGGCATGGTTGAACTGGGACCCCTGCTCTGGGTCTGTCAACATGATGGCTAGGATGCATTCTTTTCTGGAGCTTGGGTCCTCTTCCAAGCTTGTGTGGTTGTTGGCAACAATAAAAAGCTGTAGTAATGTTTAGAAGATTTTAATGACGTAGGAGTAGACAAGCGGGTTAAAGGAACACATTTGGTTCCTGGTAGTTGTAGGTCTCTGTTCTCTTGTTGGGAGTTCTCCCAGCTTCTAGAGGTCACTTGAAGCTCATTCCTAGTGGCCCTCTCACAACCTGGCTGTTGATTTCATCGAGGAGAACTTCGTTTCTAGCAGAGAACTCTTCTCTCAGGAAAGGGCCCTGTACGTATTTGAAGGCTCTTCTACTGATTAAGTCAGGCCCACTCAAAATCATCTCCATTTTGATTAGCTCAAAATTAACTGATTTGCCAGCTCAAATATGTATGCAAGTTCCCTTTCACTTTTGCCTGTTCAGTGTCATGGAGTCGGGGGAGCAGTGTATCCATCATAGTCACAGCCTCACTGATGCTACAGAGAGGATTATACAGTGAACCTGTTCACCAGAGGGGAGTGGGAACCTTGCAGGGGGGGGTCCTCTCAGAGGCTACCTGCCTTGCAGTGGATCTGACCTCACAGCCCCCACTTTGCAGTGTATCCCAAATGAATGACCCCAGATAGATTTTATTAACAGAGTATAACAGGAGAAAAGTGGGAAGAGGATTAGAAAGAAAGAGGATTAAAGAGGACTGGAATCTTCTTGTCGACTTTAGAAACTTTTCATTGAAATGTACAACTGAAGAGCTGTCGTCCAAAATTTCCTAATTTGATGTGGAGATGTCGAGGTGCTGTAAGAATATCAGGAAGGGATGTCCAGAAGGCATTGGAAGCCTGCATCCTGACGGGGGGAGGGGGAAAGGAAACTAGAAGTTACCTGAATCGCAGAGTCAGCTATAAGCGAGATCCTAGGAGTCTGACTACAGGAGAGAGAGATATGACCCAGCATAAGAACTTGATCCAATGTAAGCTGTGATAGAATATTTTCAATTTAATTAAAAATGGTAAACTTTTAAAATGCTTCTTGTGACAATGCACTGAAATTAATATAAAGGCTTCCAAAAATGAATGTCTTGGGCATCTTGTTCTCCTATAAATTTATTTTTCTCCTTATGGGTAAAAGACAAACACTGCCACTCAAATGTTTTAACTTATCATGACTGCATTATAAAAGTTACATGCACAAAACCAGGAGGATATTTGTTTGAGGAATGACTACCTAATGGCTATAAATAATTGGGTAAGTAGCATGATGTATATTTTTTGGCAATGCCCAAATCAGCTCAATGCATGTGTTATGGACTGTTGAAAACTTCAGAGTATAAAAAATTGGTAATGTATCTTAGACTGTGAATCCTTCACACTATGTCTGTATCCTCTAATTGCATAAACTATTTTTAAGTCCTAAAATTCCTCTTACATTCAATTCCAAGGAACATTTAGTTAGTGGGAATTATAAAACCATGCTTTAGTTACTTGCCTATTTTTATGTCCTTACAATTAGAACACTTTATTTCATTAAAAAATCATACTTTATTCATCTCTGTATCCATGTTTCATACAAGGAGTTAAACTACATAAAATATAGAATGCTATTTATAAAGTAATGAGAAATTATTTTTGAAGCAAAAAATCATTAAAATTTAATGGATTTTTATATTTATATTTTTATATAATAGGAATATATAAACATATATATATATATTTAATGTATATATCTATACTTAATTGTATGTTTATTTAAATCTATATTCTGAGAAAGCCCATAAGGCAAAGAGCTCTGGACAAGATGCCACATGTCTGTATGCTTATCCACTAGATGGCTCCCTTACAATTCTAACTTGTAATCTTGTTGTTCTAAGGAAAACTCAAAATTCATTCAAAATGTACTATGCCTAATCTTAGCAGTTTCTTCCAGTGCCATCCATACCAGCACTCTTGCACCAAATAGTGAGAAACTCGAGCCATCTTACAGTAAACCAAAGGAGGCATGTCTTGTGCACCTTTATTATTCAGCAAAGAGTTAGAAAATGATAACGTATAAGACAGTATTTCTAAACAGAAGATCAATAGATTCATGTAGGAAAGACACTCACAGTGCTTACTGACAATGTGGAGTTTGGGTATTCGTGTCGTATCTACTGGATCAGAATCACCACGGTTGAGGGAGAACCAGCAGTCTGTACTATCAGCCAATTTACGTACCAAGTTCAAGAATGACAGTATAAAAATATACTTTTTAAGAAGCAGTTGGTTTTGCCTGTTCCTGTGAAGACTATACATACTGATTCAACATGTTTGTCTAATTCAATTAATACTTTCATTTTTAGCTCCAGAGATAGAAAAAACTATAACAAAAGATTTGGGAAGAGATTAGAATCATATAATCTTAGGACTGTAAAGGGCTTTAGAAATCATGTAATCCATTGGTTCTTAACCCTGGCTGCACATTCTAATAACTAGGGGAGCTTTTGAAGCCTGTCAGTACCCTAATCTCACCTCAAGAGTTTCCTTTTTTAATTAGTCTGTGATGGGGGCTGGCTATTAGTATATTTCAAAAAGCTACCCCAATGATGTTAATCTGCAACTGGGGTTGAGAACCATCAGTTCAGGAAAAACTCCTCATTTCATATGTACAGAACTATGGTCACAAATGAGTTAGGCGTCTTCCTATAAAATATACAAGTTCTTGGCAAAGTTAGGACTGGACTCCAGATCTCTGACATGCAGGCCATTCCTTTCCCCACAATTCCTGCTTATTCAGAAGTGACTGCACTCTTCTGTGCCCTAAAAGGTGCTCCAAATATGATAATAGTACTTTCAGAAAGAAAACATATTCAAATATTTTTAAAGGTATCACATATATTGGCTATCACACTATAAAAGCCGTGTTGCTAGAGAACAGACTATGGACATGGTTTGCAGCGAGAGGGTGGGCTGTATGGAGAAAGTACCATGGAAACATACATTACCATATGTACAATACATAGCCAATGGGAATTTGCTGCATGACCCAGGAAATCCAAACTGGGGCTCTGTAACAACCTAGAGGGGTGGGACGGGGAGGGAGGTGGGAGGGAGGTTCAAGATGGAGGGAACATATGTATACCTATGGCTGATTCATGTTGATGTTTGGTAGAAACCAACACAATACTGTAAAGCAATTATCCTTCAATTAAAAATAAATAAATTAAAACAAAAAAAGCAAACAAACCCAAAACCATGTTGCTATATCACCCTTTCTTTGAAATGTTAGAGGATGGAATTTAAACAGAAGCCTTAACAGTTCAGAGCAGATAACAGACATGTAATCTGTTCATCACAAAGCACTTGTCAGTGACTCGATATTGAATGAGAGAGGTGGAAGAAAGGCACCCACTGGGCCTGCATGAAACAAAGGCTAGAAAGAAGGCAGACCATGCCCAGTATCAATTAAAGGGCCACCCAGGGGAGGTATTATCCTTGAACTGAGACAGATGCAAATTCATTATAAAGTTGGATAAATCAACTACAGAAATTACCTCAAAGATGGAAGGAAAGAGACGCGAGGGCAACTGACAGACACCACAAGACTTCGTTGTAAATAAAATCAATTTTATGGTTTCACTCAGTCCTTAATTTGCCAAAATGTTCCAACTAAAACCAATATACAAGCTTCAGCAAACTCAGCAGGGTGGGTACTTTTTGTCGGAACTGGTTGCAAACTGCCGAGCAATGTGGGATAAAAGCATTTGCATGGCTCTCCTCTCACCCACAGAGAAGATGTTCCTCATTTTGAAGGTCAGGCCATACATCACTGGCCCAATGTCAGGAAACATGCATCGCCTCCGCCTACGCTGTGCCAGGTCAGTTAGAAAATAAACAAAAGCCACTGCATAAAGCAGCTATCCCCTCAACCCCCTCAATTGCCCCATCCTGCTTCTCAACCGTTCCATTTCCAAAGGGAAGAAGCCGGGCAGCAAAATTCAAGCCTTTTGCTTAAGATGCCATTATTTCTAATACCTTGCAGCAGCGGAAATTTTTTTCCTGATAAACACAAAACAGACTGAACTGGTAATACTAGATTATTTACAGCAGATCTCTTAAAAATGTCACTGGGACTTTACAAGGCTTTGCCTATGTCTATTTCAGACTGCCATGAGTTAGAGGCTTTCAGATTCCTTCTGCTACCAAAGGTCTCATGTCTCAGTCATCAGGCTCCTAGGGTCCCATCCGTCATCAGACTGTCATCTCAGAAAATTCTAAACTTTCAATTCCAGTTACCAGACTTGCCTAGGGAGGATGACTAGTAAGTTTCAATTAGAACCAGAGTGGTTGAAGACTGGCCTTGCCTACTGCTCAGGCACTGCTCATTAATTATTGAGTAAGAATCAGTTCATCAGATTAGCTTGTGGTCATGTGACAGACTAGGAAAGAAATGTTGGCAGGCCTAGAGATCCAGAAGAGAATGGGATGAGGTTTTTACAAGTTTCTTGTGGGGGAAAGGATTGTAGGAAGTTGTAGAGGGGAAGGAGGCTGACAAAAATTCCTGGTTGTCTAAAAGATACATGTATATTTTTTAAGGAACATAATGATAGAGTACCTACAGGGACCACAGTAAAGGGAATGGGCTTGAAAGAAGCGGATGTTGATACGGGAAGCACACACCCTGGGAATGCTGATTTCTCCATAGGATTCAGAGTAAACTTTCAAATAATATTAACCTTCCATATACTCTGAAGCTCCTAATCTAGTGCCTCTGCAGAACACAGAAAGTCCCAACCCCTTCCACACAGTTTCTCATTTTTAACAGCTGGCTTCACCCTATTTCCTTCATACAGACTTTCTGTATACAGATATGCTTTGAAATCCCTAGATGAGGCTGGCTTAATTTGAAATGAAGGTCTACCCTCTCAAAGACATTACAACCAGTAACTTCATAACAAATCAATCTCATGACATCTAAATAGGTGAGCTGCATGCCCATTATAAATTTCTTCTGATGGGTTGAGTCATTTACCACGAGGGCAAAAAGACCTGGAGCCACAATGCCACATTATATTCAATGCTGTGTCAGCCAGCGACCGTGGACACCCAATGAATAGCAGTATGCTGTGACTGATTGTGCACAACGCAGTCTGCAAGAACTGAAGCTGCAATAAGCTAAGTTTGAATTGCCATTCTTCCACAAATACAAAATCGCCCAGATCACTCTATTTAATATGTATGCTGGGAGGATAGGTTCAGTTTAGTTCAGTTGCTCAGTCATGTCTGACTCTTTGTGACCGCATGGATTGCAGCATGCCAGGCCTCCCTGTCCATCAACAACTCCCAGAGCTTGCTCAAACTTAAGTCCATTGAGTCGGTGATGCCATCCAGCCATCTCATCCTCTGTTGTCCCCTTCTCCTCCTGCCTTCAATCTTTCCCAGCATCAGGGTCTTTTCCAACGAGTCAGTTCTGCACATCAGGTGGCCAAAGGATTGGAGCTTCAGCTTCAGCATCAGTCCTTCCAGTGAATATTCAGGACTGATTTCCTTTAGGATTGTCTGGTTTGATCTCCTTGCTCTCCAAAGGATAGGTAGAAGTGGCTACTTTTTAAAATAATTTCTGAAATTCAGAATACCTCCCTCAAGAAACAAAACTGATTCTGTACTAAGAATTGATGTTGGCATTACAGGCAAGGCATGGACTTTCAAGGCAGCAGGCAGAGTGAAGGCAGCAATTTGACTGAAGAACAGGTCCGAAATGTCCATAGGAGGATTACCTAGCCACCTTTCCCTCCATGAGATAAGCTTTTAAGTTTCTTGTATCAAAAAGGAATGGTGCTTTTTTTCTTTTTCATAAAGGGGACTAGCAGCTTTAGTGGTGAACTACATTTGTGATAGAATTTGAGTTGTATTCAAAAGCTTACACACACACACACACACACAAACACACACACAAAAGCTTACACAAATCACAGGTAACTTTTTTTAAGACAGACTTTAGAGAGAAATTTTTTCAAATTTTTAGCAAACAGCATTAGTTCAGAGCAATAATTTCTTTTATGAAAATGAAAACTGTGATTGTTAGTAGGACAGTTAGACTAAAGGAGTATTTCCAAAAGTTTTGAACTTTGTAAACAGCATAAGAAAAAAGAATGAAGGCCAACACTGGATTTTTATTTCATCCAAATAAAAATATAAATAAAGGGAAAATGATGATAGTAAAACAGGACAGCTGAAATTTCACAATAAAGAATACTCTTTTTAAAAGGGTAAATTTAACTTTAAGAAAAAAGTACTCCTTCTTTTTCTCATTCTACCCTGAACCCATATAGGACTCTGTCTACTCTGAACCCTAGAACTTGATCTTGGATAGGCATTTAGGAACCAATGCCCAAAGCCCAATACACATGGGCTCATAGCTCCTACTGGAGAAACAAGCGATTCCAACTGAACCCTGTTAGCTGTCATCCACATCTAGAGTGGACCTGAGTGCCACGGGAGCAGGGCAGGTAAGAAGAGCTTACAGGAAATACAGGATAATACAGAGGACAGGAACAGATACAAAGGGTGGTGGGACAAATGAAACTATATCACGAAAGCGCAGGCAGCAAAAGCCAGACCATGGAAAACTTCATAGAACAAACAACGTTGCTTGTTCAACAAATGAACCCTTTGAAAATGACAGAGAGGTATGATGATAAATTTTCTGTGTCAACTTGACTAGCTTAAGAGATGCCCAGCTAGCTGGTAAAACATTTCTGGGTATGTTTGGGAGGGTGCTTCTGGAAGAGATGAACATTTCAGTCAGCAGACTGAGTAAAGAAAATCAACCCCTGGGACTTCCCTGGTGGTCCAGTGGATAGGACTCCACACTCCCACTGCAGGGGGTACAGGTTCAATCTCTGGTCAGGGAACTGACCGCAAGCCACGCAGCAAGGATCTGCTCTCACCAATGGGGGTAAAGGTGAGAAGGGCATCATCTAGTCCACTGAGGACCCAAATTGCACAAAAAGGCAGATGAAGGGAGACTTCCTACTCTCTTCTTGATCTGGGTGACCCATCTTTTCCTGCCCTTGGACACTGGAGCTCCTAGATCTTGGGTCTTTAGAGACCTAATTTTACAACTGGCAGCCTCCTGGTTCTCAGACTTTCAGGCTCCAAGTGAATTATAACACCAGCTTTCCTGGTTGTCCAGTTTGAGGACAGCAGAGTATCAGACTTCTTGGCCTCTGTTAGGCTTCCCTGGTGGCTCAGACGGTAAATCATCTGCCTGCAATGTGGGAGACCCGGGTTTGATCGCTGGGTTGGGAAGATCCCCTGGAGAAGGAAATGGCAACCCACTCCAATACTCTTGCCTGGAAAATTCCATGGACGGAGGAGCCTGGTAGGCTACAGTCCATGGGGTCGCAAAGAGTTGGACATGACTGAGCGACTTCACTTTCTTTCTGGCCTCCATTACCTTGTGAGCCTAATGCTATAATAAATCTATTATATATCAATATCTATATATTTCTCTATATAGTCTATTGGTTCCCTTTCTCTGGAGAACTCTAATACAAGGGGAAAACCTGCAGATTGGGAGAGACTTAAAAGATTTTGAACATTAGACAACTAATGTTCAGAGCTGTGTATTTGACTGTTAAAACTAAGAAGAAAGGCAAGGCAGCAATTCTAGAAAAGTCACATACAAGTGTTTACATTTGTATATTTGTGTGTTGGGGGTACTGGTGAGTAGGAGGCATGTGGAAGGTTTCAGGGGTGGTTGGCAAGAATCTACCTCCCAATTTTGAGGACAGCAAAACTGGTGTCTGCTCTAATTAATAACTAATTAGACATTCATTAACTGAAAGTTTGTTTTACAAATATTTTCAGTATTTGTCTTTCTTAGAAAAACACAGGACATACACACTTTTTTAAATGAAGGTTCTGGAGTCAGATGACCTGGTTCAAGCCAAAATTCTGACACTGATTACTTATGTGTCCTCAGCTCTAGTGTGTCCTCAGCTTAATAATATGGATATTGATAATTCCAGTGGTACCCATTTCACTGGGTAATCATGAACATGAATAGATGTAAAGGTTCTAGAACACCATGTGGCAGATAGCAAGTATCTTGAGGGTATTAGCTCTTATTACAGAAAATGGTTCCATCTAGGAAGCAATCAGAAGTAGCAAACTAAGAGATTAGGGGGAAGTGATGCCAATTGTGGTGGATGTATGCTGGTCTAAGAGATGTTCTGCATCTAATTCTTTTTTCAATTTCCAACTTCCAGAGTTCATTTCAGAGAGTGATGTTTGATGTATGGAAAAGAAAATGTACAATTTGACAATGAAAATCAATGGAACATAGAATTCACTTGATTATTACTTTGCATCCAAAATCATTGGAACTCCTCCATTTTATTAACCAAGCCAAACTAAAGAGGAGGCTCTATCTGTTAAAAACGAGGCTGCCAAATTAAATGTCTTGGTCTGACTGAACCTCCAATGAGTGCAAATTAAAATGTTAGGAACTTTTTGTTTGAGTCCTAAAACTTGAATTAGGTTTTCAGTGGATTAAAAAATCCATTCATGTAAAGCTAGTCTTTTAAAAATCACATTTTTGGCTTTTTAACTTTTGATGAGAAGAAGGCAAAGCTTTCTTAATCCTATTAATTCATTGATTTATTTTCTTCAGTTTTAATTAATTATGCTTTTTTTGACCTTTGGATTGGGTTATCATTACATACTTTTAGTTTTAGCAATTTAAAGCTTGTTTTTTGAGTGCATTTCAGACCTCACTGTTTTTTTATATAAGATATGTTAATGATTGCATTTTAGAATGCAGATTATTCTAATAAGAACTCTTTAAATTACCACATCAAATTTAATAGAATAAAAGCCAGAGTCCACACAGGTGATTCAAATGCCATATAAGTCTTTTGACTCACATTTTTCAAAAAATCCTCCATTCTTATGCAATTAGGAAAATTAGTTTATAGTAATGTCCTTTGGAGAATTCAATGTTTTATAAAGTCCCCACAGTATTTTATCATTCTATCTTTAATAATTTTCTACAGTTTTGGCATATCCACTCTAGTTTAGCTGATTATTTAAGACGCTGACTTTATCAGGTAATAACTGTTTGCAGAATTGAATTGTGCTATTTGCACTTTCACTGACCAAAACTGACTACATGTTTTTTTTTTTTTTTTTTTTGGTCTGTTAAAAATGGATGATGTGACCTATTTGTTAGGGGGTTAGAGAAAATAATTAAAATATACCACTGGAACTTCACTTAACACTTTTTACTCTTAGTGAAATGAGGTCAATGTCAAATATGTTCTAGACCCTGGGACCTGCCTTATTCCAAAATTCATCTCATGAAGAGAGACTCGTGGACATTTTTAATAGTTGCAGCCATGAAATTAGAAGACATTTGCTCTTGCTAGGAAAGCAATGACAAACCAAGACGATATGTTGAAAAGCAGAGACATAACTCTGCTGACAAAGGTCTGTATAGTCAAAGTTATGTTCTTCCCAATGGTCATGTATGGTTGTGAGAGTTAGACTATAAAAAAGGTGGAGTGCCAAAGAACTGATGCCTTCGAACTGTGGTGCTGGAGAAGACTCCCAAAAGTCCCTTGGACAGCAAGGAGATCAAACCAGTCAATCTTAAGGGAAATCAACCCTGAATACTTTTGGAAGGACTGATGCTGAAGCTGAAACTCCAGTATTTTGGTCACCTGAGGTGAACAGCTGACTCATTGGAAAAGCCTCTGAGGTTGGGAAAGATTGAGGGCAGAAGGAGAAGAGGGTGTCAGAGGATGAGATGGCTGGATGGCATCACCGATGCAATGGACATGAACTTGGGCAAACTTTGGGAGCTGGTGATGGACAGAAAGGCCTGGCGTGCTGCAGTCCATGGGGTTGCAAAGAGTCAAACATGACTGGGTGACTGGGCAACAACTAGAAGGACAATGGTATTGACCACTTTAAATTCACACTTCTATACATACTCTTGAAGCTAAAAAATAAGTGAACACTGTTCATCAATATTGAATATCTCCTACCTATCAATGCAACAATGCACACCTGTGTTATCCAGTGCAGTTTGCAGACCAGTGGCATTGATACGACCTGGGAGCTTATTAGAAAGGCACATGGAACAAGACTGCATTAGTGCTCCCCTTAACTTGACTAAATTTGAGACTGGGTTCTTCCTGACGATAGGATCCTAACCTCCCTTTTTTTAGGGTATTTACTTTAGAAAACTTGCAACTGTAAATCCTTTCTCTGTCTCTTTGAGATGGAAATCTGCTACAACCCAGGAATGAGTTTCTCAAAGACCTGGGAATCATCACTTGGAAATGTAACTATCAAAAAAATACAGCTCCTGTCTACGGTCTCCTGGCCCCACTGTTTTCCAGTACTTTCCCACTAGTTTACCCCAGCATTTAATATTCTCTCATCTTTTGTTTCGGTACACTTGAGTTAACTTCTCTCCTCTATCGGATTAGTCCTGAACAAAGTCTTCCTTGACTATTGAACTGGTCAGGTGCATTTTGAAAAATAAGATTCTTAGCCTCATCCCCTAATCAGAATACAATTTTAGTAAGATCCCTGAGTATTCCCAGTGTCAAAAAAAGTTGAGAAGGGCTTCTCTAGACTGTAACATTGATCACTCTTTGCTGGTATATAATGGGGCATGGGTACGAATGATAAACAACCTGCAAATATTAGATGCTGCTGCTGCTGCTAAGTCACTTCAGTCGTGTCCGACTCTGTGTGACCCCATAGATGGCGGCCCACCAGGTTCCCCTGTCCCTGGGATTCTCCAGGCAAGAACACTGGAGTGGGTTCCCATTTCCTTCTCCAATGCATGAAAGTGGAAAGTGAAAGTGAAGTCGCTCAGTCGTGTCTGACTCTTCGCGACCCCATGGACTGCAGCCTACCAGGCTCCTCTATCCATGAGATTTTCCAGGCAAGAGTGCTGGAGTGGGTTGCCATTGCCTTCTCCTGCAAATATTAGATAACCTCCATCTATTTAAACATTATAGTAAAAACCATTTCTAATTCAACTACCTGACCATCTTGTTCTTTCTTTACCTGAGTTTTCTTTTTGATTATATTCTGAAATAGTCTAGGTTCTATTTATACACTTTGTTGTTTTCAATTAAAAAAAAAATCAGTGAATGCTTTCAAGAAGACACATGTGAACCAATCCTTTACACCACTGCAGAAGAACACAACACCAAGGGTGCACAACAGGTGCACAATTTCATCACTAGATGCGGGACAGTCAACAGTGTATACTAAGGTTTCCCTCGTTCATTGAAAAATACTGACTCAGTGCCTATTATAATAGGTACTGAGTATTGTTCTAGAGGCTTGGGATCAGGGAACCAAACATTCATAACCCCTGCCTTCATTGCTCTTACCTTTTTGAATCCTCCCAAGAATTCATTGAGGTATTTAACGGTATCACAATTTTATCAATGAAATTGTTAAGGCTCATAAAATTTAGGCAGATGTAAGATTTGAATTAAGTCTCATGATCACAAAACCAGTACTATTTTTGTGGGCATGTGTTTGGGAACATATTCTTTCATGTATCCTTAATTGTGGCAAAAAATAAATAAATAAATAAACCCTTGCAAGTGAATTCTCTATTGGAAAGAGGTCTAGTTTTCTCATACCAAGTGAAAATGGTAAGTAATAGAGCTCTAGGAAAATGGCAGGAGATGATTTAAGATAACAGCGCTGCTTTATTATACATGTATTTAGTGAATATATATGTGTGCAGCTTTTGTTAATACATATTACATAGTTCAGATAGCTGAAGAGGCATGGCATATGTATATATGTGTATGTGAATCTATTACTCTTTTGGCATAATGGCTATAATATATGTAATATATAATCCCTTGCTTTAGGGATTCTGGGTTTTCAACATAAATTTTCCTCTGATATGATTTCAGCCATGTCTTATTTATGAGACCTTCACAAGGTATATAAAAATGCACTGTCAGGATGATTCGTTCTACTGAGCATTAGTAGTTCTAGTCAAGTAAATGTGAAATCACAAAAGACAGAGTGATCTACACTTCTGTCTGGTTTGGGCTTCATTTCATTTATCTTTGGAAGATTCGTTTGGCCAGTTCAATCATAAAAGTGCAGGTAGCCAACTTAATTTTTGTTAACTATACCACACTGCATGATGGTTGTAGAATGAAAAATTCTGAAAAGATAGGATACATTAGCTACCTTAATTTTTATAACTGAAGTCCATGGAACTTTATGTTCACCCGTGTCCACCAGTGATTCTCCAGCAGAAATACACAGCAGAACTAGATGCAGATTTTATTATAAAAACGAAACTAATGCCTAGGCATCATCTCAAACCAACTGATGCAGAATACCTGCCAGTGGGGTCCAATGTAGGTTAGTTTTAAAAGCTCCCTAAGTGTTTCTAATGTGGAGCCAGGGTTGACAAACTATGATTTATACATCGCATGCTAACCTTTATTTTTCCTACACAGGGTTTTAGCTCCTGCTTAAAAAAATGAGACTTTCAGAACATCTAAGTATTAGTTATATTATGTTAGATTTTCTGCTCTCCTAATATTTGCACAGCTGTTTAATACTCAGAATGAGCTACCACATATTTCCACCACAATTAAACTGAGATCTGACATTTACAATTTCCACATAGCCACCATCCGTTCCTAGACTCCCTGTTGCAACCAAGAGTAGTACGCGCATTACTGCAATGAAGCCAGGTTTTAAAAGTTCTATATCAGAAAGGATTCCACATTATTCAAAATTATAATCTAATTCTTCAATTTATATCCTATATTCAACTTGAACTGCACTTATCATCTTTTAGAAGATAAGGTACAGTCTCCAAAAATTTACTAACGTTAAGTGCAATTTTAAGCTATTTGGCTATGTCCGACATGTAGATATCGTTCACCTCAGGCAGATTTTTAATTGCAGACAATTATTGTGTCAAATTCCAGTGGAATAACATGAATAATAAAATATATCAAATGACAAAAATAATTGTCTTTAAGATTCAATAGTGCTTATTTGTCAACCATCTGAGCAGGTGAGTTTCAAACATACTTTTCAATTAACTTAGTTGTCAACTTACAAAAGATTAAAGCCATCATCAAATAAACTAGACTCTTCTTTAAAAGTATGCTGTTTCAAACTTCCTTCACACATAACTAAAGCAGAAAAAGAAACTGCCAAGAATCAAAATACTCCTTTCTTTTGAATTTTCCATCGGACTATCTGGTTTTCCTTTTATTCTATTAATATTGAACTGGTCAAAATGAGCTTTAAATAATATGAAGATCCCCTTTTTATGCCCAATTTAATAATTTAATCTCTAGAAACCTAGTGGCAGATAGGAGTAAGCAATTTATTGTATTCAGAAACTTTCATGTTTTCAAGGGAAAACAGTTTTGCCCATTATGGATCAGAGAAATGGAAGAACTTTTAACCCTACCTGTACCTACCCCTGCAACTTTCACTTTTCCCACAGGCCACCAACACTGTCACATCCCCTCTTATTTTCTAAGGATGGCTTTGCTTCCACTTCACTGAGTTAATGGTGGCCTGCAGGCAAGAATGCTCCCAAACTTCATCCACTCATGCCGATAGGAAACAGTAAGTAGTTAGTTCTATGCTGCTGAATCAAGGATGTTTCTGGAAGAGCAATAGAAAGTAATGCTGGAATGGCTGACTGCAGTCAGATCATGAAAGGTCTCATGCTAAGAAAATGAATTTGAACTTAATGAATTTGAAGAGCTGGGCACTCTTCGAAGGCAAGAGTTTTGATCAGATTTCAGAAAGACCACCCAAGCAGCAATGTGCAGGAAGGTCAAACTGGAAGTGTAAAAATCACTTAAGAGACAACAAGGGTGCTTCCGTGGTGGCCCAGTAGTTAAGAATCTGCCTTCCAACGCAGGGGACACGGGTTCAATCCCTGTTTGGGGAACTAAGATCCTGGGGGGACAACTAAGCTCCTGCACTACAATTAGAAAACCTATGTGCCACAGCTACTAAATCTGAATGCTCTTGAGCCCATGCTCCACAACGAGAGAAGCCATGCCACAGCTAGAGAAAGCCTACCTACCACAACTAGAAAAGTCCACCTGCCACAACTAGAGAAAGCCCACTCACCACAATGAAGACCCAGTGCAACTGAGAGAGAGAGAGAGAGAGAGAAACAGTCAAGTTAAGAAAGGTTGCAATCCAAGTGAACCCTCCACCCTGCCCACCAGCCAAAGATCCTAGGCACAATCCCAATTCCCCTCGATGACTTTCAGCTTGACCAATACCACATTTACCATCATAATGTTGTCTTCTTTCTCCTAATATTAGCTCTCTTCCTTGCTAAACTACTTCTCTCTAGGTGCAGACCCTTGTCTTTTCTATTTTTATCCCCAAAGCCTAGACCAGGGTGTGGCACAATGTAGGTATTTGAAAATATCTGCAAAATATTCATATGAATGAACATAACGATTTAAATGATGTTTCTTTGTACAGTAGAATACATGCTTTACCTAGATTTAAGTCTTTGCTTTCTCAAAAGCTAGTTGGGAGGCCTCTGCCAATTCATTTATCTCCCAGTTTTTTAAATCTGTTAATCAAGGGGTATGGATTAAATTATTTCTAATACAGGTTCTGACTCTAATATGCTAAAAGACTGGTTTCTATTAAAAATGTATCACACACAGACAATTATAAATTGGCATAGGTTGATTCAAAGACTGCATTTCATATAATCAACTATTTGTCACCTGTGTCCATTTTAATAGGTTCAAAATGATTTCATGTCTACTCAGAAATATTAGAATTATGCGAGGTGACAACAGATGGAATGTTAAATCAATATTTCTTCCATACAAAAACCCAGATTGCTAAAATATGTACCTTTTTCATTAAATGATTTTATTTTTAACTGACTAAAGTGCAGTAATATTAAGATGTTATAGTTTGATGCCATTAGCATGACTACTAATGCTGAATTGCATTTTTCCTTAATATTCTTCAATATCCTTTGCCTTGTTTGACATCAGCACCGCTTCCTAAATAAAGATGAATAACCCAAGTTTTTAAAATGAATATACAGATGTATATTATTGCTTTTTTTTAATAATGCAAACTTTTTGCCTACACTATTTTCATAATGATCTTCACTTAATCTTTAGGAAGGAGTCAATATAGATGGTTGACTTCTTCAAAGTCAACTTTTGACTCCTTCAAAAACCCATGTTTCTGGGTTTTTAAAAGTTAAGACCTCAGATCTACTGATTAGAGTAACAGGACTTAACTGCTCATCTTGAGTTACATAGTAACCGCCAAATAGTGTAACTACAGGGTGCTTTAAATATTTGTCAACAAGATTTACTATAAAGAAAGGTTTTATTTTGCCATGCTTTGGATATACCTTACCCAGGAGATATGATAAAATAGCTTTTTTTTTAAAAAAATATTTTAGGCTTCCATATTTTGCCAAAGACTATAGAAATAAGGTAGCATAATTATTTGCAAGTCATAACAAAGATACTGTACTAGTTAAGCCAAACATTACAAAATAAAAATTATAGCCAGATGGGTCCAGATTGATATTCACATAAAAAGTTGCCACACCAAAGAACTTTTACTGGACGATAGTTTCATATACTATCCAGAATGACACTACATTATAAAGTAACCAATATTTATTTCACATTTTCAGCATGCTCAAATGGTAGAGGAGACAAATGGGATTCATTTCAGTACAAAGAAAAGCAAATACACCACTTGACTGACTTTGTCTTTAAAGATTTTAACTGGAAAATCAGTGAAAATTAAGTAATGTTAATCATGCAAATTTTCAAAGCTGCATATAGGATATAAGGCTACACAAATTTATTTTTTTAAATCTCAGAGCTCTTTGGTTTTCTTTTTTTTTTTTTTGCTTCCTGGGCTTCAGATCTATTTTATATTCCATTAACTGACTAGTGCATAATACAAGCTTATGTGTGTACGTGTGTGTGTGTGTGTTTAAAAATCACTCTGGGTATACATGATGCGTGTTTTCCAAGTTCAAGGGTTTGGTCAATAATTTCAATTTTCATGCAGTTTCTTAGAGTAGCTTTCCAATAGTTCCTTCTTGGGTATAATTTTTCACTGCAAACAAATCCACAGAGATAAGACCATTTAAAACTAATGCCTGACACCCACCAGGCATTTTACAAGGCACCTTACTTAGAATATCATATTTTTGCTTCACAAGAATAAAATAATAAAAAAATAAAGTTCTAAACAATGGTGAAATAAGTAGCAAAACGGGAACTTAAACTACCATTGATAAAAAGACTATGATCCACTTGCTATAACACATTGCATATTGAGCATGGAACACACTATTCAGCAAATATTTGGCGTTTAATAATGGTTCATTTAATCAGAAGGGCAAGGTATTTGCTAGGTACAGGAGGCAGTGATTTTCAAACAGTGAGTTGTATCTATTAATGGGTCATGACATCAATTTATTTCTCTTAACCAGAACTTTCTCAAAATGGGATGAATTAGTCAATAGCATTTCTGGCAAGGGTACTCTGTCAGTGCACAACACCCATCCTTCCATTTTCTTTTCTGAATGTGCCAAAATGCATGCCTTAACATCCCCTGTGTGAACTTCATGCAATTAGGTGAAAGTGACCAAAGGATGACTACCATGAGGCTGCTTGATCCTTGGGGCGGATTGGGGGATGGGAGGCTACTTTGTTAGTTGTTTGCAACAAAAGTGCTGAGTCATTGGCCCTGGTTTCTTCAGCGGTGGTGCAATCCACTGTGTGTATAGTTGCCATCTCAGCATATTGTATTACTCTGTGGTGCTTGGGGTGGAGAAACCAGTGCTACTATGCCGATGTTCCTGCTAGTTGCTGTATTGTGAACATTAAAACAGTTGAGCTCTGACACATGGAATCTCACTGTCTACTCTCAGCACCTATGGGATTGCAACACGGCAAAATGGTACTTGCTTAGTCATCTCCTATGGAGTCTTGCTACTCCTTGACATCCTTGAGCAGGTTGGGGTTCTTCCCTGAAATGGAATAAAAATAAGTGCTGGCTCAGGGGACTTGTGTTTGAATGACAGGGATTGTATAAAGATGTGCGGGTTAAGCACTGGACTACGCCAGGGGCCAGCACTTACAGAGGTGTCAAGGCATCAAAAAAAAGTTTGAAACCATTGCTTTGGAAATGCGAAGAAATAAGCAGAAAGTATTGGTTGAGAGAATTTGTGTTTAATGGAGAAGTGATCATTTCTAGTTGAGCTCAGGTGAGAATGTGGGATTTAATCCATCTTTGAGACTGAAAAAAGGGACCAGGAGACAGCATTTAGTGTGGTCCCAAGGGCAGGGTTAGGGAGAGATGAACAAGACCAAGCTTCAGAAATGTTCAGAAGATTATATGCAAAAATAAAAGTTAAAAAATAGCAACAACTAAACAACTTGAGACCATGAAACAAAAATGACAATATAAAACACAAGGAGGTGTTCACCATCTCTGATTTTTTGGAACTAATTTTGTGCTCTATATCAGGATATTTTCTCATAAAAGGAAGCAGCTTCATGGAATAATGGTTAAACTAATCAATTGCCTGTGTTTTGTCCTTATCAATTTCCTTATATTTCCAAAGATTAAAAATAATACTTTACTCTTGTGCCAAATCCCAAATATTTTGTCTTCACCTGTCTTATTTACAGTGCTGTGCTTCTATATGTTTTATGGGATGAGACCATTGTCAAAAAAGCTACATCCATGATCTCATCGCTTTCTCCTCTATGTTTTATCAACACAGTGACTCATGATTCAGAACTTACTCAGCTAATGGTGCTTCATTGCTTTATTACACAATTATGCATCTATACATTATTTATTACACAATTTATATCCAGACCTGTGTATCTATGTACATACATGCAGAAGAAAAATAATAAGAATCCTTCTTTTAAAATATCTTGACAGTCTACAGTATTTATATGTGCAATGATACATATAATACATAGTTTAAGAGTTAGTTTATTGCTCAAATTGTATACTTATTGCTATTAAATAGATTTAGTGAGAATTTATTTAGAAAACAATATGCTCCATTTTGCTAACAGAAATGCAGGATAACTATACAATTGCTAAATGTGCAAACATCATTTACTCATTTATCTGCATTAATTATTCAAAATGAATGGAAATTTGGTTAAAATTCTTTAGATAGAATCATATTTTGAACAAAACTTTTTTATAATTGAAAAGTTAAGCTTGGTTTATAAATGAGGTTATATTGGATTTTCTGTCTTTATGTCTTCTTTTCTGTTTTAGTTATACTGTTGTTGTTAAGTTGCTCAGTTGTGCCCAACTCTTTGCGACCCCATGGACTGCAACAAGCCAGGCTTCCCTGTCCTTCACTGTCTCCTGGAGTTCACTCAAATTCCTGTCCATTGAGTCAGTGATGCCACCCAACCATCACATCCTCTGTCGGCCCCCTCTCCTCCTGCCCTCAGTCTTTCTCAGCATTAGGGTCTTTTCCAGTGAGTCAGCTCTTTGAGATGAGTTATATTGAGAAAGACCTTTATTTGTCTTGGGGACATGAATGAGTCTCTTAGTACTGGTGAATCAAACGATCTACTTACAAAATTCTGACTCCAATAAAAGTTATTCTGAGTAGGGAAGGATATTAGAAACCACACCTTTAAAGCTTTTACTATGGAAAAATGCAAATATACACAAAACTAGAGAGAATAGTATAATAAGCCCCATGTGCCTATCACTTTACATCAATAATTTGCCCATTTTTTGATCTATTCCTTTTATTTTTCTCCTGGAGCATTTTAAAGAAAATCCTAGATCGCCTATCAGTTCATTTATAAATACTTTATTTTGCATCTCAAACAGGTAAGCCCTTAAAATTTTACCAGAATAAAATTGTTACACATATTGATATTAATTATATATATATATGGCTATGCCACTTGGCTTGTGGGATCTTAGTTCCCTGATCAGGGATTGAACCTGGTCCTAGCAGTTTAAGTGCCAAGTCCTAACCACTGGACCACCAGGGAAGTCCCTAACGATAATTTTTTTAAAACAATGAATATGAAACCATGATCAAACATATTCTGTATCAGGGACTTTTTCTAACCTTTTCATTTCTGCATCTTGATCAACACAAGATGCATACATTTGCACTGAGTTGACATGTAGAGACCCTTCAGTTTCTGCAACTTGAGGCATGAAGAAAATAATTCATTTACTCAAACATCACCAGGCTTTTTGCTTTATCTATTCATTCTGCAAATATTTATTCAGCATCTAGTATATACTGTTCAAGGTACTTGGGAGTTATCTATAAGCAAAAATGACAAAGACCTCTGTCCTTATGGAGTTTCTATTCCTGTTGGAGGAATGTAATATAAATATTAAAAGAAATCAAGTGCAAAGTATATTTGAGGATGATAAATCACAGGGAGCAAAGAAAATTATAGCTGGCCTGTAAGTGCTTTGGTGATGGTAGGAAGAAGGGCTGCCTGAAATTTTGAGAAGGGCTGTCTGCCCACTCAGAAGGAGACATGCAAGAAAAGATTTAAGGTGAAGGAAGTAATTTGGGGTGATCTGGGAGAAGGGGAAGCAGGCAATGTCAATGCCTCAATGAGTAAAACAGAAGACATTGGAAAGTTAGCTACAGAGCAATGACACCTTTTGGTTTTTGCTTTAAGAGGAACATTCTAGTTAATACATGGAGACTAGACAGTTTAAGGCATGAACAAGGAGCACAGAACTTCAGACAACTTGGGAGGCCAGTACATTAGTTGAGACAAGAAATAACGTTAACAATGAAGATTAGTAATGGAGATTCAAAGTGGTCTAGTTCTGGGTATATTTTAAAGTTGAGGCTGACTGACTAGAGGTGGGGTATAAAAAGAGGAGAAAAGTCAAGATTACACCAAAGTATTTGGCCTGAGCAAGAACAGGAAAAAGCTACTATCTATTAAGAATTACAAGTCACCGATTTTGGGCTACAGAAGATCAGGAGATCAGGTTTGGAGATGTAGAGATGTTCACTGACTATTAGTCAGAGATGCTGAGTAGGAAGTTAGATATCCAAATCTGAGTCTGGAATTGAGCAAAAATATCAATTTTGGGGGTCATCAGCATATAGCTATTTTATTTAAGGTCATGGAAATTTTCTGAGAATACAAGAATGTCAGCATAAAGAAGAGCAGAGAGACTTGAGGCATGAAAGATTAAGCCCACAGCTTGCCAACATATAGAGATCAGAGAAACCAGAAAGGTAACAGCAATGTCCATCACTATTGTAATGATTTATTTCTTCTCAAGTTTCATATTGAAGCTCTCAATTGTTGCATATTGAGATCAAGTCTCAGATAGATTAGCAATTCCATCTCCACTGTGCATCCTCCCTACCTCTGAATCATTTTACTCCCCACTTCAGCATCATATAGGCTTTACTCTTTTTGGTTATATGGTTTTTCTTACCACCTCGGCCACTTTTCAGATGCTTTTGTATCAAACATAGTGGCTTTCTGATCTCTCTAGTCACCATGGTGATAGAGACTTTAAAAGCCATTCTTATTGATGCTTCCTGAGGACAGGACCAGCATATGTTTTGTTACAGCCCTGTTGTCAGCAAAATCATTAATAGGACAAAAAAATATCCCAGAATGCCTGATGAAGTTTATGGTTATCATTTTAAGAAGACTCATGGTCAAGCATAAGCAATAGCACAGAAAACAGGATGCCATAAATTCTTTAGAACAGAGAAAGGTTTATATTAACAGCATTGAACAAATACTTTGGGAAGAGAGGCTCACTCTAAACAAATGATTTATGGGTTGTTTTGCTCAATTTTTTTCTTTACCTCAGCCTTGTCCCCATGTGTATTCTAAAAACAGCTACTAAAATCAGTTACAAACACACACACACACACACACACACACACACACACGCACGCATGAGAATAATGTGACAGAATATTTCCTTCAGGATTCGTGCGTCCATGTGTGCATATTTGGCAAAGCATCAAAGATAGGGAAACTATTATAAGATGGAACACAACTAATCTACCACTCTTAGATTATATTCTTTGCTAATATAAACAGCTAGACAAGGAAAAGTCTTAGTCACTCAGTCTTGTCTGACTCTGTGACGTCTTGGACTTTAGTCTGCCAGGCTCCTTTGTCCACGGAATTCTCCAGGCAAGAATACTGGAGTGGATTACCATTTCCTTCTCCAGGGGATCTTTCCTACCCAAGGGTCGAATCTGGGTCTCCTACATTGCAGGCAGATTCTTTACTCTCTGAGGCACCAGGGAAGCCCAGACAAGGAAAATGATGGCATAAAAGTAAGTGCACATACAAGTACAAGGTAAAACATCCAATGAATATCTGGTTTCCATCAAGAGCTGAAGAAAAACAGTTTCTATATAGAGTCTAACAATGCAAGATTTATTTTTCTGTTTTTTTTAATTAGTTAGTCAGTTGGTATTTACTGAGTTCCTGCTATTTACCCAGAATTATTGTAAAGAACAAAGGAAGTACAGCCCTGAAGTCACACCTGGAATGAAATTTTACTACCCAGGCTTAGAAGAAAGACAATTCCAACAAGAGTGAGTGGACCAGTCGTGTCATTTAAGAACATTAGCCTTTTCCTTCTCCAGGGGATTTTCCCAACCCAGGGATCGAACCCAGGTCTCCCACATTGCAGGCAGATTCTTTACCAGCTGAGCCACAAGGGAAGCCCTAGTAATAACATAACTGAATAAGTACTTTTCTGCATCTGTCTGAAGTCAGGTAATTATCATTTATTTTATTAGGAACAATAAATTCAATTGACAGATCAAAATGTCTAAAAGCACATTTAAATGACACACATTTGAATGATCTCTTCATTAGGAAATATCTAAAATATTATCAGATTAATGACAGTATCTCTCTGCCATAAAAGTCAGACCTCTGAGCTTAGAGTGACAAGAAATATTTTAAGAAGAGCCTCACCATTTCTATTATAGTAACTTCCCAGACTGCAACAATAAATCCTCATGATCCATGGCATTCATACAGAACAGATTTAGAAACAACATATTTATTTTCACCATTTTTGTTGTATCTTAGTTACAAAACCAAATAATGGGTAAAATTAAATCATTACATTTAGTTGGATGGAATAAAGAAACAAACCAGAGATACAATCAAATCAAGCTATTACAAGCTTAATTTAGGTCTGATGCAGAAGACTGCTTACCTCTAAAAATGTGAACTAAACACCAAGTGTACCTAATAAGACATCTGATCGACTGGAATCAGCTTGAATGTTGACTGATTTTTACCTGCAGGATTAAAGTATAATCACTGGAGTTAAATAATTCCTAGGACTTGTAATCTGGGCCATTTTAAAAGTATGAGACATAGTCTCTTCCTCCAGCATTACTGTGGAGACAAGGCAAGAATGCATGAAATTTAAGAGAAATCACATGGATATGGTGACATAGGAACTTTGGTGCTCTGCTGGTGATAGTGTAAATGGTAGCAGCAATCTGCCTAGCCATCTGTTATTACTTAGTCAAATTAAGTATATACATACCCTTTGACACAGCAATTCTACAATTGGCATTTATCCCAGGGAAATTTTCACACAGGTCCATAAGACATATATGCCAGGGTATTCAGTACAGTGTTATTCGTAATGGTGTGAGTTGGAAGTAAACAGGATATTCATCAGCGTGAAAGAGAAAGGTAAAACATTCTGGATACAAAATCATGGCCCTCACTGCAAGTGTGCACAGATGTGTAACTTGTGTAACAGGGATATCTAGCCAAAGGGTTCCCTGGCAAGGACACTGAAGAGCTGGGAAATCAGATGCTCCTAATTCTCATAAGGGTTTTAGTGAGTACACAACCTAACTCTAGAAGATAGGGTTCTACCCTAACTACCCATCACTATGAAAGATTCTAACAAATAATAGAGCTTATGAAAAAGGATAAACAATGAAATATTAACAGCATGTGTTTTATAGAAATGATAATTCACAAACAGAAAACAATTCACATTTTGAAAGGACACTATTCAAATAAAAAGATACACCTTAAATACAATAATTGTACTCAATATAAAAGAGAAAATGAAATATGGGTATGGAGATAATTAGGGAACACATATGTACACCCACATTTAAAGATGTTGATGAGACTAATACAGATATGGCATCATGGATATTATGGTTACCTCCGCCCACATGATCCCTTGTATCAAACCAATGGCAAAAGCATCAAAAAACATACCTCTAGACAGTGCTATCAACATGGTGTCTGTGAAAGACTCTTGATTAAAAGATAAGAGAATCAAGCTCTACTAGTAGTTTCATTTATTTTTTCCCTATATAAAAATCCTCCTTAAATTATTTACCACTTCTGCACCTCAGTGTTTTTCATTGTAAAAATAGGAATGATGATGTCTTCTTTGTCCTAAAGCAGGAAGTAAGCCAGAAAATGTCTGGATGTTTAAGGTGATGTGACTACTGTAAACGCTTCACTCCACCTCTTATACCCCACTTGCTTGGACCTTGTAATGTATTCCTCCTCTACTTTGTACTAATGGAGAAAGATTAGCCAAGATTTAAAAAACTCCAACTACCTAATAGATTCAATAGATTCTTGCTTTTTATGCTCAGTACTCTTTCCTAAGGCTCTGTTCCTTGTCACCAATTCATTTTGGGTTTTGAGGTTAAAGGTGGTTGATACTGACTGAGTCTGTTCAAATTCTCATCACAAATTCAGAGATGCTATTTCATGAGAGATTTGGGGAGCTCTCCATTAGCCTGATTACTGTGTTCCTTCTACAACTGACAAATCAGAATTAAGGCACAAGATTTCTAACATGAATCTTGTTTTCATGATTCTGTTCATATCCTGTCTAATCTTGCATAACATATTCCATTGCTTATGTTAGATATATATTTATTTTGCACCAGATATAAGCCAATATGAATGTTAATAGTATTTCCACAGAAAGGCAGACAAATGTCTCTCTTGCATCTCCAAAGGGAACAAATGTGATTTCAAATCAGTTGAAAATAGCCAGCTAGATCAAGTTTCATATTCTTAAGTTGTTTTAACTGTTTTTCTGAATTACACTGCTCATGTGTTAATCAGAACTTTTGCTATAATATTAACATCTCCCCTCATTTGTAACAATATGCTAGTAGACCACATTCTGACAGAATGTGGCCCACTGGAGAAGGGAATGGAAAACCACTTCAGTATTCTTGCCTTGAGAACCCCATGAACAGGATGAAAAGGCAAAAAGATAGGACACTGAAAGATGAACTCCCCAGGTTGGTAGGTGCCCAATATGCTACTGGAGATCAGTGGAGAAATAACTCCAGAAAGAATGAAGGGATGGAGCCAAAGCAAAAACAACACACAGTTGTGGATGGGACTGGTGACAGAAGCAAGGTCTGATGCTGTAGAGAGCAATATTGCATAGGAACCTGGAATGTTAAGTCCATGAATCAAGGCAAATTGGAAGTGGTCAAACAGGAGATGGCAAGAGTGAACGTCGACATTCTAGCAATCAGTGAACTAAGATGGACTGGAATGGGTGAATTTAACTCAGATGACCATTATATCTACTACTGTGGGCAGGAATCCCTTAGAAGAAATGGATTAGCCAGCATAGTCAACAAAAGAGTCCGAAATGCAGTACTTGGATGCAATCTCAAAAACGACAGAATGATCTCTGTTCGTTTCCAAGGCAAACCATTCAATATCACGGTAATCCAAGTCTATGCCCCGACCAGTAACACTGAAAAAGCTGAAGTTGAACAGTTCTATGAAGACCTACAAGACCTTCTAGAACTAACACCCAAAAAAAGATGTCATTTTCATCATAGGGAACTGGAATGCAAAAGTAGGAATCAAGAAACACCTGGAGTAACAGGCAATTTGGCCTTAGAGTACAGAATGAAGCTGGGCAAAGGATCATAGAGTTCTGCCAAGAGAATGCACTGGTCATAGCAAACACCCTTTTCCAACAACACAAGAGAAGACTCTACACATGGACATCACCAGATGGTCGACCCCAAAATCAGATTGATTATATTCTTGCAGCCAAAGATGGGGAAGCTCTATACAGGCAGCAAAAACAAGACCAGGAGCTGACTGTGGCTCAGATCATGAACTCCTTATTTCCAAATTCAGACTGAAATTGAATAAAGTGGAGAAAACCACTAGACCATTCAGGTGTGACCTGAATCAAATCCCTTATGACTATACAGTGGAAGTGAGAAAAAGATTTAAGGGACTAGATCTGATAGAAAGAGAGCCTGATGAACTACGGACAGAGGTTCATGACATTATACAGGAGACAAGAATCAAGACCATCCCCAAGAAAAAGAAATGCAAAAAAGCAAAATGGCTTTCTGAGGAGGACTTACAAATAGCTGTGAAAAGAAGGGAAGTGAAAAGCAAAGGGGAAAAGGAAAGATATGCCCATTTGAATGAAGAGTTCCAAAGAATAGCAAGGAGAGATAAGAAAGCCTTCCTCAGTGATCAGTGCAAAGAAATAGAGGAAAACAATAGAATGGGAAAGACTAGAGATCTCTCCAAGAAAATTAGAGATACCAAAGAAACATTTCATGCAAAGATGGGCTAAATAAAGGACAGAAATATTATGGACCTAATAGAAGCAGAAGATATTAAGAAGAGGTGGCAAGAATACACAGAAGAACTACACAGAAAGAGATCTTCTCAACCCAGATAATCACGATGGTGTGATCACTCACCTAGAGCCATACATTCTGGAATGTGAAGTCAAGTGGGTCTTAGGAAGCATCGCTACCAACAAAGCTAGTGGAGGTGATGGAATTTCAGTTGAGCTATTTCAAATCCTAAAAGATGATGCTGTGAAAGTGCTGCACTCAATATGCCAGCAAATTTGGTCAACTCAGCAGTGGCCACAGGACTGGAAAAGGTCAGTTTTCATTCCAATCCCAAAGAAAGGCAATGCCAAAGAATGCTCAAACTACCACACAATTGCACTCATCTCACACGCTAGTAAAGTAATTCTTAAAATTCTCCAAGCCAGGCTTCAGCAATATGTGAACCATGAACTTCCAGATGTTCAAGCTGGTTTTAGAAAAGGCAGAGGAACCAGAGACCAAATTGCCATCATCCACTGGATCATCGAAAAAGCAAGAGAGTTCCAGAAAAATATCTATTTCTGCTTTATTGACTATGCCAAAGCCTTTGTGTGGATCACAATAAACTGGAAAATTCTTCAAGAGATGGGAATACCAGACCACCTGACCTGCCTCTTGAGAAACCTGTATGCAGGTCAGGAAGCAACAGTTAGAACTGGACATGGAACAACAGACCGGTTCCAAATAGGAAAAAGAGTACGTCAAAGCTGTATATTGTCACCCTACTTATTTAACTTCTATGCAGAGTACATCATGAGAAATGCTGGGCTGGATTAAGCACAAGCTGGGATCAAGATTGCCAGGAGAAATATGAATAACCTCAGATATGCAGATGACACCACCCTTATGGCAGAAAGCGAAGAAGAACTAGAGTCTCTTGATGAAAGTGAAAGAGGAGAGTGAAAAAGTTGACTTAGAGCTCAACATTCAGAAAACTATGATCATGGTATCCGGTCCCATCACTTCATGGCAAATAGATGGGGAAACAGTGGAAACCGTGGCTGACTTTATTTTTCTGGGCTCCAAAATCACTGCAGATGTTGACTGCAGCAAGGAAATTAGAAGACGCTTACTCCTTGGAAGGAAAGTTATGACTAACCTAGACAGCATATTAAAAAGCAGAGACGTTACTTTGCCAACAAAAGTCTATCTAGTCAAGGCTATGGTTTTTCCAGTGGTCATGTATGGATGTGAGAGTCCGACTGTAAAGAAAGCTGAGCACAGAAAAATTGATGTTTTTGAACTGTGGTGTTGGAGAAGACTCTTGAGAGTCCCTTTGACTGCAAGGAGATCCAACCAGTCCATCCTAAAGCAGATCAGTCCTGGGTGTTCATTGGAAGGACTGATGCTGAAGCTGAAACTCCAATACTTTGGCCACCTGATGCAAAGAGTTGACTCATTGGAAAAGACCCTGATGCTGGGAGGGATTGGGGGCAGGAGGAGAAGCGGACAACAGAGGATGAGATGGTTGAATGGCATCACCGACTTGATGGACATAGGTTTGGGTGGACTCCAGGTGTTGGTGATGGACAGGGAGGCCTGGCGTGTTGCTGTTCATGGGGTCACAGACTCAGACACGACTGAACAACTGAACTGAACTGAACTGATCCTAGTAGTTCACCATTCTTTCTGGTACAAACTGTTCCTTCATATATCCATGGTTTTATCAATCTATGTAAGGTAACTAGATTGAAACCAAAGTGGTAAAATAGAGACAGACATGATTAAAGCATACTTTTTAGGTAAGTACACATATTCTTCCAAGATATTCTATGTTAGGTCAGTATGGGTAGAAAGGTTCTCTTGAGAAACCAGACTAGAAATCAAAGAAGGAAAGCTATTAAGATAACATATTTATCCACTGAAACATTAAGGAGCATTTTTCAACAAAGCATTAGCCAAATGTAATGGAACACTACACAGTTCGAGAAAATTAAAAAAAAAAATTATCATTGTTCTTTCTACTTTGAGTTAGAAAGCAGACAAACACGGTCAAATTTTAGATTTTTGAATAAGAGCAGATTTTTAAAGGGTTTAGACCCTGAAGGACACATTTATTCTATCTTCATGAACCAGGATTTGGCAAACTGGAAAGTGAATTTGTTCTCTTTGCAGATCCTTCAACCTCAATCAGTTACATTTAATTTTATCTTATTTTGGAGGACTTGAGAACAATCTCTATAATTCTAAATTTATTCCAGGAAATAGCTTATACCACCTCTTGTTTCTTGAATTTTAGAAAATGCAGAACACATTAAAACTTCTACTTTCAGAACAAAATTTTGAAATTTAGCCATACAGTACCATTCTTTCTTTCAAAACCCCAAATAAGCAAAACTACATAAAAGTACTTTTCCAGCCCACTGGATGACATGTAGGGAAAACAGGGAATTTTCCCAGTTTAGATGATATCTCAATTTTGGGGAAAACGTTTAGTAAAATATAGTTTCTGATCCATCTATAAAAGTTATGTGGTAACTTAACTTATAAAAGCTATTAGGTTAAATGCATATTGGCCAACTGGAATAAAGTTTACAGGATCTTATAGCTTCTACTTTGTGGATAATTCACCACTACTTAATCTTATTTTTCTATATATTATTCCTTTCAATTTTCATATATATATATTTCATCTTTTTAGCCATATATATGTATCCTTGAAGGAAGTGATCCATCTGTTTGGTAATAAAACAAACATAAAGGTTTATGTACGTATTATTTTTTCCTTCAGGAGAAAATATTTTCTAGTTATCTCACAAGACTTTTGTCACAAGAAGATAATCCATGTAAAATTACGCCCAAATATATTTACTCACAGGAAATAAAATTACTACCATCATTATTTATCTAAAAATGGAACAAAATCATTATAGTTGGGTATTAAACACAAATCTAACAGCACTTGACAAAGAGTTTGGAACTATATGCAACCCAGCTGCTCTGAGCCCAAGATTAACACTGCCAAATGTATTTGTTTTCTTAAACTCTGTTCAATCATAATTTAAAATAAACGTCCGTCCATATGCAGGTAATACATTTTCAAAGGTCTACTCTCTCAGGTGATTAAACTATATTTCTTGGCTTGGTTCTTGTTAGCAAAAAAAAATAAATATAACCCTGGATGTTGAGAGAGGTCTTGGGAGGATATTAGGTAGAATTATCAATCACAGCAAATGCCTCTAAACATATGCTTTTTTCAAGCCTCTCATGATAGAAATCAGAATGAAAAAGATTTTCACCTGCTGTTGAAAACAACAGAATTCATATTTAACTGATGAATGTCTGACTTTTAATTATGATACATTTTCTAATCTCTTTTGCATCGAGGAAATAACATAGAAAGGAAAATGAGCTAACAATAGCAAGTATATAGAGAAAATGAGAGAAAAATGAAAATAAAAATTTGAAGCCTTTTATTGCCACCATTTTTCAAAACTAATGATATGTATGGATCAGGTAACTTCTGTCTCCAGTTGTACTTATTTGATACTAATGATATCTAATAAATTTATAGAATTTAATATTTATTGAGTCCTTCTTCCCTGCCAGGTATAGTGCGAAGCTCTTGTTTCATCCAATCTTCTCAGTAATCTTATGCAATAGCAATTATTTATTATAGTATCCATCGGACAGATGAAAAGTGAAAGTGAAAGTCGCTCAGTTCTGTCCGACTCTTTGCTACCCATGGACCATACAGTCCACGGAATTCTCCAGGCCAGAATACTGGAGTGGGTATCCTTTCCCTTCTCCAGGGGATCTTCCCAATCCAGGGATCTAACCCAGGTCTCCCCTTATTGCAGGTGGATTCTTTACCAGCTGAGCCACAAGGGAAGCCCAAGAATACTGGAGTGGGTAGCCTATCCTTTCTCCACTGGGTCTTCCTGACCCAGGAATCAAACTGGTGAGTAAGATTAAATTTAGACAGTTTACTTAACTTCACAAGTCATACACCTGGTAAGAGACAGAGTCAGTTTTCGAGACCACACAGTTAGAATCCAAAATCCATTGCATCTATCATGAAGAATAAAGTTGAGAATGCTATAAGTAACATCAGTGTTTATGACTAGACTTACATTGTAACTGCATACATTTGGGGAGAATCTCACAAAATAAAATCAAATATTCAGTTCTAAATTCTCATCCCTTCAATTCAGATGTTTGAATTGCAACTGTAAATTTGGGAAAGTAAAGCATTTACTAATGTTATGTTCACAAGTATAAGCCAATACTTATGGACGATTTTCCCCAGATCAGGGGAGTGGTGAGACTCTCCATTCGACTGAACTTGAGACAAATTCTTCTGAATAATCCTCTCAGGTAGGCCTCAACTTTAGCCTATAAAAACTGCAAGTTTCAGCACAGATGATTTTATCTACCCTCCACTTTAAGAGTGTCAAACAAGGTTTAGCATAATTTCTCACAGTTCATGGCCAAATCCCAAAGATGATATCACCATTCCCTTAAGTTCCTCCCAAGAAAAATCAACACTGCCAAAAGAAAATACTGTTTGCTCCAATCAAAACTTGACTATAGGTCTCCAGCCTCCCTTTTCTTAGAGTGCTTACTTTAGAAAACGTGCAGTTGTAAATCCTTTACCTGTCTCTTTTGGATGTGTTTTCTATTGGGTTGGCCAAAAAGTTTGTTTGGGGTTTCCTGCACGATGTTATAGAAAAAGCCAAACAAACTTTTTGGCCAACCCAATTCAGTTCAGTTCAGTTGCTCAGTCATGCCCAACTCTTTGTGACCCAATGGAGTGCAGCACCCCAGGCTTCCCTGTCCATTACCAACTCCCAGAGCTTGTTCAAACTCATGTCTATCGAGTCGGTGATGCCATCCAACCATCTCATCTTCTGTTGTCCCCTTCTACTCCAGCCTTCAACCTTTCTCAGCAACAGAGTCTTTTCCAATGAGTCAGTTCTTCACATCAGGTTGCCAAAGTATTGGAGCTTCAGCTTCAGCATCAGTCCTTCCAATGAATATTCAGGACTGATTTCTTTAGGATGGACTAGTTGGATTTCCTTGCAGTTCAAGGGATTCTCAAGAGTCTTCTCCAACACTACAGTTCAAAAACATCAATTCTTCGGTGCTCAACTTTCTTTATGGTCCAACTCTCACATCCATACATGACAAATGGAAAAATCATGGCTTTGATTAGATGGATCCTTGTCAGCAAAGTAACATGATGTCTATGTTATTCATAGCTTTTCTTCAAAGGAGAAAGCTCCTTTTAATTTCATGGCTGCAGTCACAAAACCATCTGCAGTGATTATGGAACCCAAGAAAATTGTCTGTCACTGTTGCCATTGTGTCCCCATCTATTTGCCATGAAGTGATGGAACTGGATGCCATGATCTTAGTTTTCAGAATGTTGAGTATTAAGCCAGCTTTTTCACCCTCCTCTTTCACTTTCATCAAGAGGCTATTTAGTTTCTCTTCAATTTTGCCACAAGGGTAGTGTCATCTGCATATCTGAGTTTATTAATATTTGAATAAAATACAACCCAATACAACACAAGAATGTCCTTCTTAAAGACCTGTGAGCCATTTCCTTGAAATCCAATGACAAAGAAAGGTAGAGGACTTCTTTGACAGTCTCTGAGAGCTGGGAGGAGCCTAAGGGACCAACTAGCAAAAACAGGTGGCCTAATCATATGGACTAAACACATCTGTCTCCAAAAAGCCTCCATACTTTTGCTACAGTGGAGTTGAACTCTACTTTATGATGAAGTCATTCTCTCCTACTGCAGTTCAGTTCAGTTCAGTTGCTCAGTCATGTCCAACTCTTTGCGACCCCATGGACTGTGGTATGCCAGGCCTCCCTGTCCATCACCAACTCCTGGAGTTTACTCAAACTCATGTCCATTGACTCAGTGATGCCATCCAACTATCTCATCTTCTGTGTTCCCCTTCTCCTCCTGCCTTCCATCTTTCTAGGCATCAGGGTCTTTTTAAATGAGTCAGTTCTTCACATCAAGTGGCCAAAGTACTGAAGTTTCAGCTGCAGCATCAATCCTTCCAATGAATATTCCAGACTGATTTCCTTTAGGATGGACAGGTCGGATCTCCTTGCAGTCCAAGGGACTCTCAAGAGTCTTCTCCAACACCACAGTTAAAAAGCATCAATTCTTCTGTACTCAGCTTTCTTTGTGGTCCAGCTTCTCACATTCATACATGACTACTGGATAAACCATAGGTTTGACTAGACAGAACTTTGTTAGCAAAGTAATGTCTCTGCTTTTTAATATGCTGTCTAGGTTGGTCATAACTTTCCTTCCAAGGAGTAAGCATGTTTTAATTTTATGGCTGCAGTCACCATCTGCAGTGATTTTGGAGCCCCCCTCCCAAATAAAATCTGTCACTGCTTCCACTGTTTCCCCATCTATTTGTCATGAAGTGATGGGACCGAATGCCATGATCTTAGCTTTCTGAATGTTGAGCTTTAAGCCAACTTTTTCGCTCTCCTCTTTCACTTTCAAGAGACTCTTTAGTTCTTCTTTGCTTTCTGCCATAATGGTGGTGTCCTCTGCATATCTGAGGTTATTGATATTTCTCCCGGCAATCTTGATCCCAGCTTGTGCTTCATCCAGCCCAGCGTTTCTCATGATGTACTCTGCATAGAAGTTAAATAAGCAGGGTGACAGTATACAGCCTTGATGTACTGCTTTCCCAATTTGGAACCAGTCTGTCGTTCCATGTCCAGTTCTAACTATTGCTTCTTGACCTTCATATAGATTTCTCAAGAGGCAGGTCAGGTGGTCTGGTATTCCCATCTCTTGAAGAATTTTCCACAGTTTGTTGTGGTCCACACAGTCAAAGGCTTTGGTGTAGTCAATAAAGCAGAAGTAGATATGTTCCTGGAACTCTCTTGCTATTTCGATGATCCAGTGGATGATGGCAATTTGATCTCTGGTTCCTCTGCCTTTTCTAAAACCAGCTTCAACGTCTGGAAGTTCATGGTTCACGTATTGCTTGAAGCCTGGCTTGGAGAATTTTAAGAATTACTTTACTAGCATGTGAGATGAGTGCAATTGTGTGGTAGTTTGAGCATTCTTTGGGATTGCCTTTCTTTTGGATTGGAATGAAAACTGACCTTTTCCAGTCTTTTGTCCACTGCCGAGTTGTCCAAATTTGCTGGCATATTGAGTGCAGCACTTTCACAGCATCATCTTTTAGGATTTGAAATAGCTCAACTGGAATTCCATCACCTCCATGAGCTTTGTTTGTAGTGATGCTTCCTAAGGCCTGCTTGATTTCAGACTCCAGGATGTCTGGCTTTAGGTGAGTGATCACATCATCGTGATTATCTGGGTCATGAAGATCTCTTTCTGTGTAGTTCTTCTGTGTATTCTTGCCACCTCTTCTGCTTCTGTTAGGTCCATACTATTTCTGTCCTTTATTAAGCCATGAAATGTTCCCTTGGTATCTCTAATTTTCTTGAAGACATCTCTAGACTTTCCCATTCTTCTTCTTCTTTTTTTTTTTTTTTTTTGTCTATTTCTTTGCATTGATCACTGAGGAAGGCTTTCTTATCTCTCCTTGCTATTCTTTGGAACTCTGCATTCAAATGGGTATAACTTTCCTTTTCTCCTTTGCCTTTTGCTTATCTTCTACTCAAAGCTATTTGTAAGGCCTCCTCAGACAACTATTTTGCCTTTTTGCATTTCTTTTCCTTGGGGATGGTCTTGATCCCTGCCTCCTTTACAATGTCACGAACCTCTGTCCATAGTTCTTCAGGCACTCCGTCTATCAGATCTAATCCCTTAAATCTATTTGTCACTTTTACTGTATAAATGTAAGGGATTTGATTTAGGTCATACCAATTGATGCTTTTGAACTGTGGTGTTAAAGAAGACTCTTGAGAGTCCCTTGGAGTGGAAGGAGTTCCAAGCAGTCTATCCTAAAGGAGATCAGTCCTGAATATTCATTGGAAGGACTGATGCTGAAGCTGAAACTTCAGTATTTTGGCCACCTGATGCGAAGAACTGACTCATTTGAAAAGACCCTGATGCTGGGAAAGATTGAAGGCAGGAAAAGAAGGGGACGACAGAGGATGAGATGGTTGGATGGCATCACTGAGTCAATGGACATGAGTTTGAGTAAACTCCGGGAGCTGGCGATGGACACGGAGGCCTGGGGTTCTGCAGCCCATGGGGTCACAAAGAGTCAGACACAACTGAACAACTGAACTGAAGTGAACTGGAACTGTATGGTCTAGTGGTTTTCCCTACTTTCCTCAATTTAATATAAAGTGAACTCTACTTTATACTGAAGTCATTCACTCCTACTGCATTAGAGGAAGTTTACTGTTTTGCTGTTTTTAACAAGTGCCCCATGCAAAATTTTCTTTCGCAGGAATAGGGGAATTTAAGTAATCCCACTGCATCATAGAAAATGACCAAAATTAATGAGAAAGAAATTGTAATTCTAACTAAAGTATAAATAGTTTGCTGAAAGTTGAACTGCCTATAAATATGTCCAATAAAGAAAGAAAAATAAAAGTGCTAGTTTGACAATGGTGCCATGTTATTTGCATATGTACAATCGCTTTCTAAATTGTGTTACTGAAATGGAGGTCTCTCTGGAAGGGATTATTTATATTACATTTTTAAGGACTTTTTATTTTATATTAGAGTAAGCCAATTAACAATGTTGTGATAGTTTCAGGTGCAAAGCAAAGCAACTCAGCCATATATATACATGTATCCTTTCTCCCCTAAACCCCCATCCCATCCCAGGCTACAACATAGCACTAAGCAGAGTGCCCTGTGCCATACAGTGAATCTTTGTTGGCTATCCATTTTAAATATAGCAGTGTGTACATGTCCATCCCAAACTCCTTAACTATCCCTTCCCCCATTCATTCCTGCCTGGGGATAAAGAATACCAGTTCTTAAAGATGGATAACATAAATTGTCTTAAGATAAATTACAGACTTGTTATATTTTTACAAAAGTTTTACAACTATAAAAATTGTCAGAATTCTCCAACATGTACAGAACCAGCTATAGTGAAAAAGACAGTTATCAAAATAAATTTTATTTTACAAATTTAAAAAATTCAATTCTGAGAAAGGTCAATGGAAAATATAAAACAAACAAACAAAAATTTAATGAAAACTGTATTAAATAGAAGATATGGTTAACTATATTTGCAAAGTACTTGATAAGAAATAAGGTTTATAAATATCAGAAGATTCATATTTTGAAATGAAACAGGATTTAAGACTGAATTATAGATTCTACAAATGGAAATTATCAGATGGAAAGAGATATTATCTTTATTTTTCCTTATTTTTTTGTGCTCCTCCTAATCAAATACCATACATGGTAAACTAGGTAAAATAATGAGTGAAAAATCTACATGCAGTATATGATACAACCAGCACAAACTCTCATATTGCATAGTAATATTAATATGAGCTTAATAGTATGAATATATAAGTATTAATATGAGCTTACTTGCTTTTACAGTAGAGAAAGTAATTATCATAGTTTTAGATATTATATCCTGCTCAGATGCACTATAAAATATCACTGTTAACACACACAAATTTATGGTAAAACATTATTTTATTTGGAAGAAAGTAGTGCTTCACTGGTGAACACACAAATGTTCAACTGTGGCAGTTTTCTCTCAACTTTTCAATATGATTTTGAATTGAGAAAAATAACCTGTTAAAATTTCATATGAACCATTTGCAAGTCATATATTCAAAGATGCCAAATAATATATTATTAGGAAGAGTGATCATTCCATAGAGTTGAAATTTATTGCTGCATCATTTTTTTTTTCTGAGTGCAAAATGCTAAGCCCCTAGTCGGAGTATGAGATACTAAATGCAACCAAGCAGGGGCTAGTCCACAGTAGGAGAACAACCCCCACCCTCAAGTGGATAGTTTTAGCCAAAATGAGCCTTTGAATGGCTCTGTCCAGGAACACGATGGCAATGATAAAATCTGGCCAATGTAAAGCAGTATAATTTTCAGGGAATGTTTTCTTTATTATAATACAGATTTGCTTTTTCAATTGTGAGAGTTTGGTTTCTTTTCTCTCAGTTCTATATTCCAAACCTTCAACTTAAAACTTAGAACATTATTTCTTTAATGCATAGGCTTAGAAACTTACATTAATACTGCAAGAATCTATATGCACGTCCTGAGCAAGCAGTAGTTGCTTAATGAAAGGAAATGGAGTGAAAAAGTATCAATCGCACTTGCTTCAGCAATGTTTTAAAAGTAAAACTCGGAACATATGATTTAGCAATTGAATTTTATGACAGTCTGTTGAGATCCAGAAATAATTTTCCTAGTCTAGGCTGAACACACTTCCAACTCCTTTCATATGATCATTCCTTGCATCTGCCTATTTTAGGAAAGATCATAATATTTTTCATCATCTAGAGTATACTTTATTCTTTGAGGTAATGGGTAATTTCCGGTTTTTTAAAATTAATGCTGAAAAGTAATTTAACTATATGAGAGAATATTCACAAAATGATAATATTTTGCAAAAATAAAAGTGGTTATAACAACATTAATCAAACAAAATCACTCATCACTGTGGTGCATTTTCTCTGTTATTCTTTAATAGGTATCTTGGTTTTTGACATTAGTAATAAAAGTATTTGTAAACTTTTATACCTTAATTTTTACATTACAATATAACAAACATTTTGCCATGTTGCTATTTTATCTTCACAACAATTTGTTAACTGCTAATGGATATTTATTGCATATTCATGAATAACAGCCAAATAAATAACTCTAATTCACATATTGTTCAATTATGTAACAAATTCATGAAGGCCCCTGGGAGCCTCCTTCTCTTGTATAAGCAAAGATGTTCTCTCCATACGTTACCCTTAGACATGATTTAGCTTCCCGTTTTCCTAATAGTTGCTTTTTTCCTGAATGCAGGGTACATTCCACATTTCTCTTAAAGTATAACAAGAATAGAATACAATTATCTTGGAATGATAAAACAGTAAAAACAGAAGAGTATCATAATTGCCCTCAGTCTATTTCAATGGATAAAATTTAATTTACATAAGAACTGCCTAGGAAGGTTTTTAATGCAGATTTCTGGGCCTCAACCTTAGAGGTTAGGTTTCAGTGAACAGCATGTTGGGTCCTGGAATGTACACTTCTAGTTCACTCTGATGCCATTGGCCACACTCTGAAAATACTGACCCAGGTCATATATTTATGTTAAGGTGACCAACAACTGTCATTGCCTTCTTAACAGTCACATCAAAGTGTCAACTTACACTGAGCTTACTGGTGCATAAACTCCCTAAAGTCTTGTTTGCTGAATCCAGCTGTATCTTCCTTATTTTCATTTGTGCAGCTCATTACTGTGGCCTGCATTGAGAACTCTGTGTATCCTTATTAATTTTCAGCTTGTTACACTGGCACTTCCTTTTAGTCTGAGGGTATTTTATAAATCTTCATTCTGCTACTTTGCTTTGCATAATCCATAAACTTAATAAATAAGCCTTCTATCTTTATCCAAGTCACACACCAAAATATTGTACCACAAGAGCCAGAAGAAAAGAGTGGAATCAGGATCATGACGGTGTTTTAGAAATGCCAGCATTCCATCTAGACTATTTTTGTCTCAGATAAATAAACTGTCATGTTTTGGACATCATTATTTACTTCTAGGGAGACTAAAATAAACACAGTATTCCTATAATGTACTTCAGTTTAATGTACATAGCAAAATCTTCTTGATATAATAATTTGACCTCTAATGAATACAGATCAAAAAATCTTTTTTAACTTTAAAAATTCCTGGTTTACACTCTTTGATACAATAAACCCCACAAATAAATACATGCAGGGTCTGTGAAGTCTCAGTTCTGAAATAAGTAAATCCTTTAGCATGAAAAAAAATATTAACACTCAAAATAGTATCTCATTACAAATTTTACTCATCTAAGCTGTTTTATACACAAGAAATGTGTTAAATATCCATTTCTGTCGGGTTACTCTTATAGCTCAATTGATTTGCATGATTAACATTTCAAGAGGAAAAAGCAGTGGACCGGTAAGGGCTATCAAATCATCTCCTACCATTGTCCATTCAGTAGGTTGTGAAATTCTCTTCCTATGGATTTTGTTATGGCACTTTTTTTTTTCCACTTTCTTCTATCCTATTTTTTTCATTACGTCTTTTCTATCTCTGGCTTCACTTACTTGGAACCCTCTTATATCTTACAGGATCCCCCTCCCAGGATTTACTGACCCTGGGCTTCTGTCCTCAACCCTTTTTTTTTTCTTTTATCATATTATGTACTTCTATGGGCTTTCCAGGTGGTGCTAATGGTAAAGAACCTGCCTGCAGTGCAGGAGACCTGGGTTCAATTCCTGGATTGGGAAGATCTGCTGGAGAAGGGAATGGCAACCCACTCCAGTATTCTTGCCTGGAGAATCTCATGGACAGAGGAGCCTGGAGGGCTACAGTCCATGGGGTCACAGAGTTGGACATGGCTGAAAGGGCTTAGCACATATTCTGTATGTTCAAGTTTCAGCCATTTAATACATCATCTTTTGAGGGGTAGAGCATGCCACAAGGCATGAGGGATCTTAGTTTCCAGACCAGGGATCAAACCCCAATTCCCTTCCTTGGAAGTACGGAGTCTTAGCCACTGGACCACCAGGGAAGTCCCTAAAACTCTCGATTATTCCGAAATCTGTAACTACAGTTGAGTTTTAACTCCTAAACTCCAATCCTTACATTTGACTTCCTCCTGAACCTCTCTACTTGCATGTACTTAAGGCATCTTAAACTCAGTACATCCCAAAGTGAATATATTTGTTCCTTCTCCTTTATTCCCCATTATCATAATTTTCCTACTTCTGTTAATCTCCTACTTCTATAACACAACTAGTAAACCATTCCAATAACCTACAAATTATTCTAAACTCCTCTCTTTCTCATTTGCTACATTAAACTAGCTACTGAGAATGTTGAATCTGCCTCCAGCTAGTTTGTTTAATGTAATTCATCTCTGGTTTTGACCTGCAATATTTGAGGACTTCTTTATCAGTCTCTGTCTCCAATTACATCTTTTCCTAGTCGTCCTTCATGCCGTCTCCAGAGTAATTACAGTGGATAGAAACTCAAGCTTATAAAAGTCAAAACTTTACTATTATTTTTCTACAGCTAAATGAATATTCACTGGGCACCTGACCTTGAGATCCTGTCTTACTTGCCGTAGGCCTGAACCTAAATTCCAAAGGATTTACATGGTGTCACATGAAGCAGTTTTTCTTTCTTTCTTTCTTTTTTTTTAGTTATTGAAAAATCATCTATCCATACTGAGGGATTTCCACTGGAACATCTCTCTAAAAATTATGAAAGCACAAAGTCAAAATTCAGTAATATCATACATTTACTGATGGTTCAAATTGCCCATTTTAAAACTTAGGAAGTCACTCATATGCCACGTGACAGGAAATAGTCCAAAGATCAGCACCTTTCTAAGAATGGTTGCTGACAAGGAAGGAGGCATAGGCATAGGTGGAAAGTGCAGAGATTTTGGTGGGCCATTTGTACCACTGGGTAGTGATGCATTCAACAAAACCAGATTTGACTTTCATGACAATGAGGGCTGACAACAGGGTTTGGAGTTGGGCAGCATGAAGTCACACATACTAATTATTTTTCCCCCCTAGAAAACCTGAGATACATCTCCAAAGAGAAATCAGACACATCAAAAACTGGAAAATAATTTCTAGCTCATTTTTTTCTAAACCAAGCCTTGGTTACAATAAGACATTTGCCTTGAAGATGACGTCTACATTTCTAAGCAGAAATCAAGAACTTTCAGGCAACCTTCAGACTTGACCTAATATGAATTTTTTTCTTCAATTTTATTTAACAAAATGAAAGTAAATTAAATAACTCAGTTAAGTAAAACTCACTTTGAAGAACTACTATTTTTTTTTTTTTTTTTGGTTGCAGGTCTTAATTGTAGCATGTAGGCTTAGTTTCCCCATAGTATGCTGGATCTTAGTTCCCTGACCAGGGATCGAACCAGCATTCCCTGCATTGGAAGGCAGATACTTTACCACTGGACCAACTGGAAAGTCCCTGAAGAACTACTATTAAGTGTTATTACTATAATTTCATAATTAAGTAATTACTCACCCATATTTGGGCTTCCCTTGTGGCTCAGCTGGTAAGGAATCCACTTGCAATGCGGGAGACCTGGGTTTGATTCCTCGGTTGGGAAGATTCCCTGGAGAAGGGAAAGGCTACCCACTCCAGTATTCTGGCCTGGGGAATTCCATGGACTGTATAAGTCCATGGGGTTGCAAAGAGTTGGACATGACTGAGTGACTTTCACTTCACTTCACTTCACCCATATATATTAAATAATAATGCCTTTAAAGCAAATTTTAGAGATCAAATATCTGATTTTAATATCCTTTATTTTAAATATTTTGTTTGAAATATATATTTTATATTCCCATCTCCCCATAATAGAAAGAAAACTCCTAAGAACATGTCCCCCCCCCCAAATGCTATACCACCAACATCTATAATAGTGCTTGGCATATGTTAGGTACACATTAGACATTTGTAAATGAATAAATTTGAATCTCAAGCTCTTATTTGCTTTAGAAAGCCCATAAACATAAAGATGATCTTTTAATTAGATGTAGAAGTTCTTTTGTGTTAAAAACTTTTCTTAAATTGGAGTCTGTAAAAAGAGATCTTTCCTAACAATGACATAAATATAAATGAAATTGTTCATGAAGAAATGTAGCACTTATTTTTTAAATAATCATAAACTTTTTTCTAATTTGTGTATGGTAATATTTCTTTTTCACGGTTTCATTCATAATATTCAGGTTCAGTGATTTTTTTAAATGCTCCTTCAATCAGTTTTAGTATATTTGATGCTAATATAATATCAGTTGTATTAAATATTAGTTATAACTAATATCTCAGGTTATTATTTAATTTTAAGCAATCCTCACTCAGATCTATTAAGGGAAATAAACTGTGACTTCGCTTAAGTTCAGGAAGCTCTAAACATTCAAGAGGTTATTCTTTTTAACTTTTTATTTTTAAATAACTACAAATTCAAAAGAACTTGTGAAATAATATGGAAAGGTCCCTTGTACTTTTCACCCAGTTTCCTCAATGGCAACATCTGATATAATTCTAGGATAATATCAATACCAGAAAAATTGACATTAGGGTAATCTATAGACTTTATTCAGGTTTTGCCAGTTTTTACAAGTATTGATTCATATGTGTGTGCATTTGTGTATGTAATTCTATACAATTCTATCACATGTATAGTTTCATGAAACCACACCACAATCTAGACATGGGCTGTTTTATTCTACCATCTCAAACTAAATCCCTTGTCCTATACCTCCAGCCTGCCCTTATCTTTTAATACACTGTATTTTATAAAAGAATTCTTCTATATTTTAATTGGCTTGTCTTTCCATAAAGGAACAAGTTTTCCTAGATTTCTGATACAGGTATGTTTCCCCGTATTTTTTTTTCCTACGAGGCTGTTTGTCTTTTAAAATCTTAAATGAAATGGTTATTTAATGCTCTATTTTCTGTCACACTTTCTATTGAGGAATACGGCTTTATAAATTAAAAAACAGAAAATTTTATTTTATAAGATGGCAGTGTGGGAGTTCTGAGAGTTTGTATTAAATAAAACAACACTTAGTTTAATCACTAGCAATTCAAATAATTAGTAGGAAATACTAATGCATTTTAGTAGTTCAATTTACCTGTAAGTTTCTACTTGTCAATATTAACACTGTTGACAATTGGGAAAAAAAAACTCATACAAAATTTGAAATGGAAAATCTGATTATCAATGACATTCATGTAGCAAGGATTACTATAGCAAAGTGAGCAAGAAACAAACAAACAAAAAAATTATTTTTCAGTCACTCAAATTTCCTTACAGCTGTGCTTTATAGGAGAAATGTTTGTCAGCATGCTACCATTCACAGCTTCTAGCATATAAATACAGACCATGCAACCAAATATAATCATCATTTTTGACTAGCATGAAGACTATTTCTGAAGCTAAGTATTTTACATTTACATAGTTATTGCTGTTAATATTCTATGTATTTAATGTATTATTTATCTTTCTAGATAACTTTCATTATAAACAGTTTTCCAATCATTTCTGCTTATGATAAAAATTATAACTTCAAACTTGTGTCATTCAAGGATCAAATGCAATGTCTTTTGTTTCCTAGCTTATAGTTCTTTACAGTATATTACAAAGGAAATGACAACAACTAGTTACTTGTAAATAAGAATTCAAAGTCTTAGGTAAGTGCTTATCCATTAGAAAATCACCCATCTAGCAAACTAGTTCACTGGAAAGAAATTTTGGTCCACCAAATGCATGTTATGAAACCCAGATGCCTTGTTTCTCTAGGTATGTGCTTTTAAGAGATAATATATAAATCCTAAAGAATTATATAATAGGAATTAAACTTTAAGTTTCAGTTGAAGAACAAAACATATTCCATCTGCTATGTCTCTTAACTACTCACTTATGTAAGGGAGTGAAGGTATAAAAAGTTGAAGAAAGAGATATTGGAACCAACTATCTGTATGCCTTGGAGTCCTGCCCCTTTTGGAGTGGCTGGAAATATTTTCATCTTTATCCTGAATCAAGAGAAAACCTTCACTCTACAATTTGTGGGGGAAAAAAAATAAAAGAATACACTACTGACTGAGCAGACCGGTCAGCTAGGGTGATATACAGCCAAGTTAAAGAGAGCTGACTATTGCATCGCACTGATTCCAAATTTTATTGGAACATGAATGGCAAAGAGGTGGGCTGTGTGTGATAAAGAAATGGTGTGGGTTCATCATAGGTCTTAACCAAGAGAAATATCTGGGAAGCCTACAGACCTCAGCAGGAAGACTTGAGGAGACCTACTGAATGCCGTGAGACTGGAGAGAAGACTGGGATAAGCTAAAAGGGAGCTATTTTGCCCAGTGATAGAAACCACAGGTGAAAGGTGTCACAAAGGGGCAGGTAAATGCTCCCTGAATGAGTCTGTGGACCATCACCCCAATGCCCAAGAAGTAAACATCTACTGGTCCACTCACCTCTTTTCCCTCCCTGCATGCTAACTGTGAGGAATCCAAAACCAAGTTAGTAAGACATTGAAAAATATGTAAAAGTGCATGGCGATAACTAAAGGAACCTATTGTACAGCTCAGGGAACTCTACTCAATACTCCTTAATGGCTGATATAAGAAAATAATCTAAAAAAAAAAAAAGAGTGGATATATGCATGCAAAGAGAAAGCAAGGGAATTCCAGAAAAAAAAACATCTACCTCTGTTTCATCGATTGTGCTATAAAGCCTTTGACTGTGTGGATCATAACAAACTGTGGAAAGCTCTTAAGGAGACGGGATTACCAGACCATCTTACCTGTCTCCTGAGAAACCTGTGTGCAGGTCAAGAAGCAACAGTTAGAACCGTGTATGAAAAAACTGATTGGTTCAAGAAGGAGGAAGGGTTACAACAGGCTGTTTCCTGTCACCCTGTTTGTTTAACCTATACTCTGAGCACATCATGAGAAATGCCAGGCTGGATGAGTTACAAGCTGGAATCAAGATCCGTGGGAGAAACATCAACAACCTCAGATATGCGGATGATACCACTCTAATGGCAGAAAGAGCCTCTTGATGAGAGTGAAGGAGGAGAGTGAAAAAGCCAGCTTAAAACTAAACATTAAAAAAAAACTAAGATCATGACATCCAGCCCCATTACCACATGGCAAATAGAAGCGGAAAAGGGGGGAAGTAGTGACAGATTTCCTCTTCTTGGGCAGATGGTGACTGCAGCCATGAAATCTGAAGATGATTGCTTCTTGGCAGGAAAGTGATGACAAACCTAGACAGTGTGTTGAAAAGCAGAGACATTACTCTGCTGACAAAGGGCCCTATAGTCAAGGCTGTGGTCTTCCCAGTGGTCACACATGGTTGTCAGAGCTGGACCTTAAAGAAGGCAGAACATCAAAGAATTGATGCCTTCGAACTGTGGTCCCTGGGACTACAAGAAGATCAAGCTAGTCAATCTTAAGGGAAATCAACCTTGAATACTCATTGAAAGGGCTGTGCTGAAGCTGAAGCTCCAGTTATTTTGGTCATCTGAACAAAGGACTCATTGGAAAAGTCCTTGATGCTCGGAAGGATTGAGGGCAGAAGGAGAAGAGGGCGTCAGAGGATGAGATGGTTGGATGGCATCACCGACTCAATGGACATGAGTTTGAGCAAGCTCCAGGAGTTGCTGATGATCAGGGAGGCCTGGTGTGCTGCAGTTCATGGGGTCACAAGGAGTCAGACATGGTTGGATGACTGAACAACAACAACATGTGTATGCATGACTGATTCACTTTACTGTACATCTGAAACTAACACAACGTTGTAAATCAGTTATAAGCTAATAATTTTTTAAATGCATGGCAGAGAAATAAGAAAATAAACCACACCTTCCAGCTTGCCACTGGGACACACCAGGGGATGGAGGAGATATGGAGAAGGAAAGTATGAAAGTGTTAGCCGCTCAGTTGTGTCCGACTCTTCATGACCCCATGGACTAGAGCCCGCCAGGCTTCTCTGTCTATGGGATTCTCCAGGCAAGAATACTGGAGTGGGTTGCCATTCCCTTCTCCAGGGGGTCTCCCGAACCCAGGAATCAGGAAGACAGTACTTTAAATACATTTAGAGTTTTAGATTATTATTGGACACATTAATTACTGAGAGGGGGGGGGTCTTTTGCCTTCTGAAGGTGATCCAAAGGGTCACCAGCTGAATACTACATTTCATGGAGAAACTGAGGAGCAGTAGCGCCATACTCTTAAAACAAAAGTAGGAGGTAAGGTTGAGTTACAATTGTGTTATATTATATAAGTGCTTGTTTATTTAATCCTTATAACTATTGGGTTGGTCAAAAAGTTGAAAGATTTTACAGAAAAATCCAAATGAAACTTTTGGTCAACCTAATATTAAATAATTGCCTTAATAGCTAATGTACTCCAGAATTAGTTATATAAGTAAGCAAGGAAGCCTCTTCAATAAATGCAAACATACAGGCAGAACTTTTCAAATTAAAGTGTGTTTGAGTCTAAAAGCCATGCCCTTTACATGACTGCACATTGCAAAAAGTATATACACATGGTCTATTTTGCTTTGTCTTCATGTCAAAGAAGTTGTTTTGTAAAGAAATTCGAAAGAAGGTGGACTTGTTTGACAAGTCAAAAATACGGACTATCTAAACTCAACTGGTCCTGAAAGGAACTAAAACAGAAAAAAAACAAAAAAACAAAAAAAAACCACACATTTCCCAATTGCTCCCTTCTTGTGGCTCACAGTTGCATATTAAACCCATTAAAGTAATAATACTTCAGAAGCAATCGTCTTTAAGTTTCAGTGGAAAAATAGTGCTTTAGGAAACATGCCATGAAATACTGATTCAACTAGAGTATTTTTAAACTCAATTATAGTACTAAACAGCTTTTTCAACTTTTAAGGAAAGTTAAATTTTGCTATATCCCTCTTTGTCACACAATTCTATTTTTTTTTCAGTTTTATTCTCCACTAGATTTCTGTTTCAATTCAATAATTTCAGCATTTCTATTTTGAGAAATTATAGATAATTAACTACTCTCTGTCCCTCCAGATTGATTTAAATTATTATAGAAAATGGAATTCAAAGTTTTTAATGTGCACTAGGGGGGAAAAAAACACATTGATGGTAATTATTAGTAATTAAATGCTTTTAAAATTAGGAAGATAAATATAGTGCTATCCTGCCATTCAAATTCCTCAGAGTCACAAAGGAGGAGACTTTAAGAGATGGCTTAAAGGAATGGAAGTTTATTGTAAAGAATCAGAGGGAATTCTATAGAAGAAGAATGATTCCAATCACATGCCTGGAGGCTGTAAGCAGTGTAGGCTCCTGGAAAAACTGCTCTAGTTTCCACCCAAGCTGGAGGATCCACCTGTTTCTTTGCACTGACTTCCTGTGTACAAAGACAGGAATGCTTATGGGAACTTACCCAATTGGAATAACACTACACCAGAGGGCAGGGCTCTAGAGGGCACGTTAAACCACCGCAGCAGAAACGGCCGTGGTCCCTTGGGTGCAGTACAATATAGGGTTTCCTCCTGGTTTCAGGCTGGCCAATGTCAGTATGCCAGTACGCAGCTAGAGTTTCCCATAAGAAAGCAAACTGGCACGTCAGCCAAAAAGGATGAAGACTTAGACTTCCCTGGTGGTCCAGTGGCTAAGATTCTGTTCTCAATGCAGGGGGCTCGGGTTCAATTCCTGGTCAGGGAACTAGATCCTGCATCCTGCAACTAAGACCTGACACAGTCAAATAAATAAATGAATATTTATTGTAAAAAGACAAGAAAAAAAATGTATGCAGACAGAAAATTAGGGGAGTAGATGACCATAAATGCATAAGAATGCATTTATGCAAATAAAAGGTGTTGAGACCTTCTCCATGGGTTCCTCACGTTTCCGTAAAGCTTGTGAACAGAGGTCCTTTTTCTTAGACTATCTTTTTAAAGGTATTGGTACAGTCAATATTCTCAAAAGATAGAAACAGTGTCTCCCTTCAGAGCAATGGGCAGACATGCTTACTGTTCAGTGTAAAATATTTGTTTTTTCTTGATACAGCGTTCACCTCCAGTAATGGAACTCAATGTTCAAACAGGTGTCAGTGGGCCCTCATCACGCCACACTGAGGGAACTGGGGTTTGGAGAACTGCTATTGCTGTGAGTAAAAGGGCCCTTAGTCTCTGACTCCAGATCTATGTCTTCTGCCAGTAACCATAAAGCTATGGCAAGCCATCATGTTAGCCTGTAAATAGGGTCAAATCTGTCTGCTTGGGCTCTGCCACGATTCTTAGGAGAGGGTTGCAAAGATCAGTAAATGTTTTCATACAATATTTGTTCACTCTTCAATATATAAGCCAAGCACCATGCTAGGCCCCACAGTGCAGAATAGTGGCTAAATGTTTTTCTGTCATCCAGTATAACCTTCAAATTCTGATTCTGTCATTTATTTTCTGTCTCAACTTCCTTGCCTACGAAATGAATATTAAAAAAAAATCTACACAGCAGTGTACATCATGTATCCAAATATCTAATATAGTATCTGTCATATATTCATCAATCGATCAACAACTATTATTATTGTTACACTTATTAGTCATAATACAAATATATATTAAAAATATAATATTAAACCTTATTAGAATGTGTCAGTTTGAAGACAGAGTTTCTTTTTCAGGTTACCATGGTGACATATTGCCACAACAATGGGAACAGGGAAGGGGATGACAAATATCATTTTCATTCCCCCTCCTCTTCCTTACATTCCTTCTGTTTTTCCTTTTTTGTTGGGGCCACTTTGTAGAGTTCCTAGCCTTTGTCACATACTAGAGTAAAAGATTGTATGCATGGAGTCAGACTGTTTTATGGCATCCTAATATTTCGTTTCTGCAAAACCAATCATACTGGCCTGGCATTCTGTCCAACTTGGTTACAAAGAAGTCATATGAGGCCAAATGTGTAATCGTTTCATTCCAGTATTTTTGTTATAGGCTTTCAACTCTGCTGCATGTACGTAGTTTTTTTTAAACAGTGGATATGCTAATCATTCATTTTTATAGCATCATTGTATTTTGTATGTGTCATGAATTTTTGTGAATGAAAACAAACATTTCCACATGGCAACTTGAAAATAAATTTTAAGAGTTTACTGCAGTCTGATAAGAAAAAGCCTATTAACAGTGAGTTATTTTTTAAGAGACTCAGGTGGCAAAAATGCTAAAACTAACAGTAGGGTGACCATTTGGACTAAAACTAGACCTATTTATTTTATTTAAGTCCTCTTATTCTCCATCTTCATAGTCATTTCCTGCTCCTTGCCTGGAATACCTCTTTATCACCATAGTCAAAATTAGACCCATTTTAAAATACTTTAAAAATACTTTAAAAATAAAATAGAGCCTTTCATTGCCACCACCACCTTGATATCTGTCCCAGGTGGTGAAGGTCATTTCTCCTTTCTTACACACCCATTTTACCTTCTCAAGCAATTAATCATATTCTTCCTTATAATTAGTCATAGATATAGTAATATCTCCCTCTGTTACATTGTAAATCACCCTGAGAAGAAGGTTTATAGTTTAATTATGTTTTATGACTTACAGTAGTAAGAAGTCAGCATTATTCAGAGAATATATCCTAAGAGAAGAGTATTAAATTAGAAACAATAAAGTAAAAGGGAGCCAGGGCTAACAATGATAATTACACTAATCTTTATGGAGAATTTACTTTGAGCCAGTCATTGCGCTAAGTGCTTTACCTGAATTTTCATTTGATACAACAACCCTTTGAGATGACCAATATCATTATTCCCATTTTAGAGTTAAAGGGAAATTTAACACAGGTAAACAATTTCCCTCAAGGTCACACAGCAAGGTAGGGATAAAGTCACGTTAAGAGTCCATGCCATTAAGTCATTTTGTCAGAAACCAAAATAGAATACAGACACATTAGAAATTTACCACCATGCCTATTTAAGAGCAGAGCTCTAAGGAATATTTCCAGTCCATTAAATAGTCTGTAATTGTATGAATGACAAATGCAAAGTTTTACATAGTGACTCACTTGACAAAAAGCTCTTATTGCCTTGACACCTAAAAATATATTTTTTAACTCACAAATTACACATGATCATTTTAAAAGTATCATTAAAAGTGGTAAAAATGACAGATTTCTAACAGTGTACAATTAACCCCATGAATACTTTATGAGACCTTCATGGAACAATAAAAATCATCATGGCTCTGGGAACACCATAATACGTCTTATATAGCCTAACAAAAATTTCTTCTGCATTAAGTTCAGTGGAATAATAGAAAATGATCTGTATAATTCATTTTGACATGAGAGCATTATTTTATTTGCATTTTCATATAGTGCTCATCAAAAAATTGGAAAAGAATAGGATCACCGTCCCTATGAAGACGACATAATTTAAATGGCTCAATTTAATTCTACAGGGGTATGTTAGGTGGTGCTTTGCAGAAAACAAACCTCAATCTAATAATAATTTAAATATCAACTCTCAATCAAATGTCATCATATGGGCTCTGATGAATACTGGTTAATTTAATTAATTCATCAAATCTTTATTAGCACTACCCTTTGAAATAGGACTTCCCAGGTGGCTCAGACGGTAAAGCATCTGCCTACAATGTGGGAGACCCAGGTTCGATCCCTGGGTGGGGAAGATCCTCTGGAGAAGGAAATGGTAACCCACTCCAGTACTCTTGCCTGGAAAATCCCATGGGAGAAGCCCGGTGGGCTACAGTCCATGGGGTTGCAAAGAGTCGGACACGACTGAGCAACTTTACTTTACTTTACTTTATCCTCTGAAATGGGGACTTCCCTAGTGGCTCAGAGGTTAAAGCGTTTGCCTCCAATGCGGGTCGACCCAGGTTCGATTTCTGGGTCGGGAAGATCCCCTAGAGAAGGAAATGGCATCCCACTCCAGTATTCTTGCCTGGAGAATCCCATGGACGCAGGAGCTTGGTAAGCTACAGTCCACAGGGTCGCAAAGAGTCGGACACAACTGAGCGACTTCACTCACTTCACTTATTCACCCTCTGAAATAATTTATTAGTTGCTTGAAACACAGACTATTTAAATAACATTGCTGCTGCTTAGGCACTCATGGTCTAGAAATGGGAACTAGAGGTGTGAACAAGCCAGGGTGATAGTGTCTGCTGCTGCTGCTGCTGCTGCTAAGTCGCTTCAGTAGTGTCTGACTCTGTGCGACCCCATAGATGGCAGCCCACCAGGATCCCCCATCCCTGGGACTCTCCAGACAAGAACACTGGAGTGGGTTGCCATTTCCTTCTCCAATGCATGAGAGTGAAAAGTAAAGTGAAGTCGCTCAGTCGTGTCTGACTCTTAGCGATGGTGTGTATTTTATAACAAAAGTATATACAGGCTGAAATGGGAGCCTTAAAAACATGATCAATTCTAACTAGAGGAATAAAAAAGTTTCATTGAGTGAAAATCTTGAAAACAATTTGAGTCTGGAAATGAGGGGTAAAAAAGAGATATATATATATATATATATATGTATATAATTATATATTATATAATATACATAAAATTATAAATAAAATTTTATTATATATATAAAATATATAAAAAATAATATATATATTATATATATATATATATTTTAACAGGAATGGGGTTAAGGAGAAGGGATGAAGGCATGTCAGACAGTGGGAAAAGCTTAAGCAAAGAGACAGAGACTAGAAAATAGTCTCCCATGTACTGGGGATGACAGATTGGACTATGGAGTGTGAGAAGGGATAAAAGTGTGATGAGGGGAATATTTGGAAAGATAATGAAGAACTAGATTGTGAAGAGCTTTGTCAAAGACATTATCCTGCTTGTACTTTATTCCATAGATATCTCACAGGCCATGAAAATGCCCAGGCAAACGACTTACAGAATGAGATGTAGATTTGAAAGAAAATAACACTGGTAATCCAGAGTGAGGAGGCTGGATCAGAAATATGGAGATGTGAAGAATGGGAAAATGTTTAGAGGTCTACATTAGCCCAGATCAGAGTGAAGTGATAATTTACAAGAGGGGGTAACCAGAACAAGTTATTTCCACTATACACATTTTAGAAAGATTTGATTTCTTTTTGTTGTGACGCTGACTGGAAGGCAATACTGACATTTAGTATTTAAAACATTTATCAGTCTCCTACTGCTGTTGTAAAAACTAACCATAAACCTAGTGACTTAAAACAGCACAGATTTATTATTTTACCATTCTGGAGATCAGAAGTCTTAAGCAGATAGGCAGGGCTGTATTCCTTTTGGAGGCTATAGAGAAGAATCCGTTTTTATGCCTTTGCCACTTTCTAGAAGCTTCCCACATTCCCTGTCTCATGGTTCTGCATTACTCTGAGCTCTCTTTCCTTTCACCACATCTCTGACACTGACCCTCTTTTCCTCCCTCATATAAGATAACCCTGAGGCTGTAACAGGCCCACTCTGATAATCCAGGATAACATCCCCATCACAAGATCATTAATTAAGTCACACCTGCAAGGTCTCTTTTGTCATATATATTCACAGGTTCTGAGCATCAGGACATGGACATCTTTGGAATATGTGAAGTGAAAGTGTTAGTAGTTCGGTCGTGTCCAACTCTTTGCAATCCCGTGGACTGTAGCCTGCCAGGCTCCTCTGTCCATTGAATTCTCCAGCAAGAATACTTGAGTGGGTAGCCATTCCCTTCACCATTCCCAAATGACAAAGCATTGTCCCACCATTTGCACGACTTTAGAATGCTCCTCTGGACACTTACAAAAGTGAAAAGAATTGTTTCTAGTTACATGAACCTAGAGCCTAAATCCATTTAATATGAACACGCAAAAGAGTTTTCAAAGTTTAATATATATCGATTTTTCTTATAACTCAACTATGTGCAATTCAAAAAAAAAGATGTTGGCTTCATTTGCAATTTTAAATAAGCACTTTAATAAAATTGCTTCATTTGCAATTTTACAAAGGCCTTTTCACCATTTTAGAAAACCAAATCACCTTAGCTCTGCCACTTCTGGAATGGAATTACCAGTGCTACACACCTGTCTGCAAATCAACCAACACAAAATGTTCTGTTGTGGACATTACATAATGGAAAAGCCCATGGGTGGGTCTAGCTTAAATCAAGAGGCATAAAGCAAGGTGCCAGATTCAGTTTCACTGTCTCTGGGCTTGGCTCAGTTCTGCTTTCCTTCCTGAGTGACTTCATTCTCACATTATATAAATACCAGAAATTCTAGTTTCACAGCCCGTCAGTTTCAAATTCAGCTGGATTTCCTATCACTCAAACAAAATCAGGGAGGTAAACTCCACCAATCCTCACTGATCAATCTAAGGCACATATACGTTCATCTCCAAACTAATCAATGAGGCTTGGGGAATGACCGTATTGAGCAGCTTAGGTCCAAGTCTGGAGGTTCATGGCCAATCCAAGGATCTAGGAATACTTGATGCAGGTAAGTCAAGGCCCTGGTGGATTCCAGGAGGAAAATCTGAGCACTATTTAAAGGAAGATGATAGATGCTGAGACAAAAATAGTTGATGTTGATAACATCAATTAAAAACTCAAAATCTGTCATTTAATGTGCTTGAGAGTTTAACTTTCAAAAATCACTTACAGTTAACATTAAAAATGGTGAAGAGCCCAGATAAATTGCATAAAATGAATGCAATTTTTCTTCAGTTGCAACTGCTTTGCATTATGAAAATTTAAAAAGGAACATTATTTTGTAAAAAATCTGAAAAAGGGATAAAATTGACTTAGTTATATAAATATAATTGCAATTATTTATTTTATGTACATCTGAGAGCAGTCAATCCACTAGAATATAAGTGTCATAGGGGCAGAATTTTCTTCTCTGCTTGTTTCATTGCTGCTGCTAAGTCGCTTCAGTCGTTTCATTGCTAAATCCCCCTAAAAGAAGATGTGGTACAAAATAGGCATTGTATTATTATTCCTTGATTGAATGAGTCAATAAACGATTCTACCGAATTCTCTCTAAAGTTTGCTACATCAAAGAACTTCAGCCTAATGATCAAGGTGTTCAAAGTACAAGTAAAGAAAATATCTTTCAAAATGAAGAGTTAGGGGCTTAACATCCACATCTATGTGCAACAGTGGCAGTATTACCTAGACATATTACCTAGCTATATTACCTAGTATGTAATGTCTTTGGCCAAGATTCTGAAGTTAAATATTCTTAGAATCAAAAGATGCATTTTGAGCTTCTGTAAAGACACAACAGTGCTACTGTACAAATACTAGTGAGAACATAGTATTAAACAGCTGAGATAGCAATGAATAATTTTCTTGAATGCAAAATATGCTAAGAGCCTTAAAAATTTTATTTCACTGACTCTTCATCAGAACCCTAGGATAGGACTAGTACAGTTTTCACTATAGGTGAGGAAATTGAGATTAAAGGATCTTAATTAACCTCCTTCAGTTCACATGTTAGCAAGTGACAAAGCAAGGCTCCGAAAGCACATCTGTTTGCAGAGCTGTATTTAATCACCATGTAACCTATTTCATGGGCTTCCCCTGTGGCACAGCTGGTAAGAACTCGTCTGCAATGAAGGAGACCTGGGATTGATACCTGGGTTGGAGAGATCCCTTGGAGAAGGGAAAGGCTACCGACTCCAGTATGCTGGCCTGGAGAATTCCATGGACTGTATAAGTCCATGGGGTTGCAAAGAGTCGGACACAATTGAGCGACTTTCACTTAACCTACTCCACAGAACTTAAGCAGATCGCACATTGGAAATACAATATGGAAGGTTTTGGGGTTTTCTGGTTTGTGTTTAGTAATAATGTTTGTCCAAAGAAGGAAACAAAATGAAAACACAGATCTGTGTTTTCATTTTGTTTCATTTTGTGTGTGTGTCACACACACACCATGAATTAAGCCTCCATTACTTTGCTTCACACAATTTGATACACACACACACACACACACGTACATATGCACCTATAAAGATATAAGATTCTAAGACTCCACTGTAACATTTAAATTCTAAGCAATATAGCAAAGTACAAGAAAATAAATAGGCTTTTAGTAGGTAAAGTGGATCAATTGAAAGCACAAGATTTAGAAACAAGGAAAAACAGCCTAATTGAGGTCCCACTGCTCCCTCAAAAAATAAAAATAATGTAATCTCTTCTTCTTGAGAAGGAAGGATAAATAATACTTAAATCTTACCTATCTCCAAGAGATGCAAGAGGATTAAAATATGTAAAAATAAACCTTAGATATATCTGCAGATTTTCAGAGGTTCTTCATGTAAAACATTACCCTTTGTTGCTCATTTTATTTCCCTTCTTAAAGACAATAGTTCTGATTGCACTGACAATCATTGTTCTATGTGAAGTTCCTCATTGTAATATGTGTTATTGAATGAGATTTTTAAGAAGCATTTTTTTGAGAGCGGGAAAGCAAGAGAGAGTGAGCAAAAATGAATATGAATTGTTTTATTGTTGTTCACTTGATCAAAGCCCAAAAGAGACATGTTTTTTTCATCACCTACAAAGATGAAGTGCTATTCTGGACCACTAGTGTTCATGAATGGATTACACAGTCCATTAGTTCTCAAAGTATCTCAAAAATGTCAAAGTATCCCAGATCTTTAGCAGCCTCAACCAGAGAATGTGTTAGAAATGCAAATTTGTGGATCCCACCTGGACCTAATTGAATCAGAAACTCTTCAGTTTTAGCTAGTCTTCCATGTGATTCTGGGGCAAAATAAAATTTGAGAACCACTCTTCCACTCAGCAGTGATATAAAAACATCATTCTCCCCCTACTCAGTCTATAAAGACCCTCTGTTGTTTAGTCGCTTAGTCAAGTCCAACTCTTTTGCGACCCCATGGACTGTGCCAGGCTCCTTGTCAATGGGATTTCCCAGGCAAGAATATTAGAGTGGGTTGCCATGTCCTTCTCAGGGGATCTTCCCGACCCAGGGATTGAACTCAAGGCTCCTGCCGCATCTCCTGCCTTGCAAGTGGATTCTTTACCGCTGAGGCACCTGGGAAGTCAGTAAAGACTCCATACTGAAAGCGAATAAAAAATTGCATTCATGGTTTGAGGTTGCTAAAAAAGAAGGGGAAAGTCACAACAGATCCTTCCAATTTGGCGTGCATTAAACAATGATTACTAAAACCTTACTTACACAGAGCTCCTTCTCTGACTCTGTGTCAGACTTTCTTGCATGCCTCTTACAAGGACTCTTGTGATTATATTAGGCCCTCCTAGATAATCCAGGGTAACCTCTCCATCTCAAATCCTTAACTTAATCATATCTGCAAACTCTCTTTGGTCATGTAAGGTAAGACAGTTCCGGTGCTGGGGATTTGACATCTCTGAGGGATCATTACTGTGACTACTACACTATTTTAGAACAAGCAAAAATATAAAACAGACTTCTTAGGAAGAGAGTGCTTTTTTTTTTTTTTCAGTTAAACAATGCAATTCTTTTAAATGTCGTGCTTTGTACAAATGTGTTTTTATGTGTGAACAGTTGACTGCTATATTTAAGAAAAGCAAATATATTTCATATTAAAGAATTAACCACTTCTGCTCTGTAAAAGAACACAATCATTTGGTGAAAAATTGGCAGTTAAAAAAAAAGGTCTATTCAACTGGAGACAGCACTAGAATGTGTGAGAAAAGTACAGTGTAACTGTAGCGAGGAAAAATCATTTGTTAAGAATTAAATCTATTTTAATTCTGAATGTACTGAAATGACCATTGAATAAATCGTCATAATGAATCAGTAAAACAAGTGATTTAAGGCAAAACAACTTTGTTCTTTCCAAAAGAAAAGAGAAAGGCACCCTTAGCCACATAGCCAGCAATATGCCATGCATCATGGAATGTTCTCCAACTAGTAGAACTGTGTTTCCTCTTTTTCTTCATCTCCACTGAAGCAGAATTCAGCTCAGTTGACTGTACAGTCATCTCTCTTTTCAGGCAAGGGGAGATGAATTCTCCTTGACAGAGCCCTACTTCCTCTAGTGCCAGCCTTCAATTTCATTGTAAAGAGAGTAAAGATACCGAAAAGACTGATGAGTCAGGAACTATCAAAACCATCAAATCCAAACCCAAAGAAGAAAATGGTGAATCATTCTGGAGTTCTGAAATGGAATGCTTTCTGGACTTGCTCAACATCATTTGAATCATTGTCCAGCCTCCTTCTGCTTCTCAATGACAGAACTCTGAAGACATACACTGGCCAAAAGATTGCTGACTTTGATAGAGGGGGACAATAACAACGCAGCAGAAAGTGTGCACATTTTCACACTGACACCTATTCATCACATAGAAAAGAAAGATCTGTAGTGCCTCTGCAAGCCCTGATATGATCATCAGATTTAAGTAAGCATGGATTGTTTACCTAGTTTGCCAGAGAAGGAAAAAAAAATGTAACAGAAGTTCTCCTTTCAGTAGCTACCATAAAAGCTCATTATTTTCCATTAAAAATTAAAGGTAACGATTCATAATAAATATATCTATAACAGTTGAGGAATCCCTTGGAAGCTGCCATTTTTCGGGGTTTCACATTTATTTATGAAAGACTAGGCTAATGGTTTCCAAAGTGTGGTCCCTGAACCAGCAGTATCAGCATCACCTAGGGACTGGTTAGAAAAGCAAATTATCAGATGCTACCCGAGATCTACAGCATCAGAAATTCCAGGTCTGGGGCCCAGCAAATTGGGTTTCTCTAGCCTTCCAGGGAATTCTGATGCAGGCTACAGTTTTAGAACTATGAAGATAAAGTAAAGAAAAACATTATATGAGGCAATATACTATCTCAAGAAAAAAATTTAATGTTCCCATTTCTACATGGAACATACACTGGAATCTTATTAAAAGAAGCTGCTCACATATAGTTTCCAAATTCTAGCAACTATCATTTTTCTATTTCTCCCTCTGCATGGGAAACTCCAGGGTACAATATGTGGCATTTTCAATTATTGAATTGCATTTTGCTTTTACTTGTAGCTACAAAGCTTAAGAAATAATAAACTGATTAAGCTCATCCCACTCATAACTCACTTGGTAGGCTTTCCAAAGCACTTGGATATATATTTTATATGACATACTGTGTTTTGCAATAAGGCAGTGAAAAAACAAACAAACCCAATTTCAAAACATAAATAAGTAGTGACTTGTCACTATGACAAAAGGGTCACCATCATTTTTCTTTAAAAATTAATTATTGTAGAACATTTTAAGTACAATATGACAACTTGTATTAATTTTGAACATGAAGTCTTGGTACATAAGCTGAGATTCCTGGATTTTTTCATGCCTCCTTACACATAGTACAGAACCTCGTCAAATAAATTTAGTAAAGAAACCCACCACGATTTAAATAAATCAACTCTTACATGCATTTTCAACAGAGAAGTCGTTTCCTGTACTTTACCAGAGTAAAATATCCAATATTCTATATTATTAAAACCACACTTACTATAAATCTATTTCTGAAGCTTTGTGAGTTTTAAATGATAGTAAAATACAAAACAAAGTCATTTACTGTTTGCCAGCTTCCCATGTAAAGATGGTTATTATGTCTTACTTTAGTTCAGAAGTTTTCATTTGATATGCACTACAATTTCTATGTCTTCATATATAATCAATTTAATCTAAAAACCACATGCATTTTAAAATGTCTTTTCATATATTTCATTTTTCCTCGACATATATATTTCCCCTTTGGCTCTAGGTGACATGTGGCTACTGGTTATTGTCACCCACACTGAGACCATTTTGTAAACAGAGTATATGTCATAGTTTAAAATTTGCAGTATATCTCTCAGCCATCAAGTTACTCTCATAGCTTGAAAATAATTGAAATAGCCTCAGCTATTTTGCTTGAGCAAATTTATAAGAATAGAGTGGCCTTGTAATCATCATTATCAATAATAAGGAAAGAATGTCCTTGTAATCACCATTAGCAATAAGAAGGAAAATGTAATTAGATCAATCAAAAATCAAACCAATCAATCTGGAAAGACTTCACTTAAGAGAGTTAGTAGACATAAGGTAGGAATTTTCTGTTCTTTCATAAAACAGAACACTAGAAAATGATGCAGGGTGAGCTATTTATTCATTATTGTTAACAATATAGAAAGTCCTTAGGTTCTGATTCTATTTCACTCATTAAGTGGATAAAACTAGAAACTGACAAGAGGAATTCCCCACATATAGAATAAAGAGCTAAAATAAAAGCTTTCTTCAGAATATTTTTATTTAAATATTTATACTTATTTACATTTTGAATAGTTACTTTTTACCACAATGCATAACACTGATTTGCATAGGGAATTTGAGTAAAACCCTCTGTCTACCCAAAACACTTTCAGTTCAGTCGCTCAGTTGTGTCCTACTCTTTGTGACCCCATGGACTGCAGCATGCCAGGGCTCCCTGTCCATCACCAACTCCTGGAGTTTACTCAAACTCATGTCCATTGAGTCGGTGATGCCATCCAACCATCTCATCCTCTGTTGTCCCCTTCTCCTCCTGCCTTAAATCTTTCCCAGCATCAGGGTCTTTTCCAATGAGTCAGTTCTGCACATCAGGTGGCCAAAGTATTGGAGTTTCAGCTTCAGCATCAGTCCTTCCAATGAACACCCAGGACTGATTTCCTTTAGGATGCACTGGTTGGATCTCCTTGCAGTCCAAGGGACTCTCGAGTCTTCTCCAACACCACAGTTCAAAAGCATCAATTCTTCAGTGCTCAGCTTTCTTTCTTTCTTTCTTTTTTCATTTATTTTTATTAGTTGGAGGTTAATTACTTCACAACATTGCAGTGGGTTTTGTCATACATTGACATGAATCAGCCATGGATTTACATGTGTTCCCCATCCCGATCCCCCCTCCCACCTCCCTCTCCACCCGATTCCTCTGGGTCTTCCCAGTGCACCAGGCCCGAGCACTTGTCTCATGCATCCCACCTGGGCTGATGATCTGTTTCACCATAGATAATATACATGCTGTTCTCTCGAAACATCCCACCCTCACCTTCTCCCACAGAGTCCAAAAGTCTGTTCTGTACTTCTGTGTCTCTTTTTCTGTTTTGCATATAGGGTTATCATTACCATCTTTCTAAATTCCATATATAAGTGTTAGTATACTGTAATGGTCTTTATCTTTCTTTATAGTCCAACTCTCACATCCATACATGACTACTATAAAAACCATAGCCTGGACTAGGTGGACCTTTGTTGGCAAAGTAATGTCTCTGCTTTTTAATATGTTGTCTAGGTTGGCCATAACTTTCCTCCCAAGGAGTAAGTGTCTTTTCATTTCACAGCTGCAGTCACCATTTGCAGAGATTTTGGAGGCCCAAAATCCCTTTAGCACAGTTTTTGTAAGTGTGGTCCTTGGACTTTTTAAGTCACAATCTCTGAGGAAATGGCTCAGGAATTTGCAATTGAAATAATTATTCAGGGGATTATTAAGTATACTGGAATATGAGACTCTTTTGAGATAAAAGGTACCTCAAGCCAGTTGCCATGGGTGAGTTTACCAGCAAACCCATGACCTCCTTGTTCTATAAGAAATATGAGTGTGTGTGTGTGTGTGTGTGTGTGTGTGTGTGTGTGACACAACAATTTCCCTTCTCAGTCTCTGGCCAAATAAATGTTCTTGTGTTAAAATCACTAGTTCTTTTTTCACTGCCTCCCTACTTGGTTCTGATTCTCCATCCTTTAAGTGAGATCTTAAAGACAGTCATCCAATAGCTTTCCAGTGATGCCAATCATCCTTAACATGATTCCTCAACTCCTTGGGCTTGTTATTCAATCACACAAGACTCATTGCTCTTCTCTGAAAATATGCTCGCCTCACAAGTTATACTTCACTGCTGTTAACACTACTTTATGACATTAAAGTGCCAGGAATGAGAACCACCTAGAGGAGAACAAGAATCTCCATCTTCAACAAGTTCCCATATTATTCTACTGTTTCTGGCCCAGGAACTACACTGTGAGAATCATTGCTATAAGTACTGAACTGAAAGCCACGGATATAGTTTAAGATCACACAATTCCCTTTAGAAACAAATTCTATAACTAGGCTTTAGATATACTTATATAGTATTAAAGAGAGTTTAAACTTGATTTCAGTCATACAGCAAACTTAACCTTTTGAAAAGAAAAACGTAGTAATTTTCTTGATGCTAAAAGGAACCACATGTGTGCTATTAAGCTGAATTTAGTCAAACTAGTTGAATGGTTAAAAAAAAAAAAACCTTGAGTTATTAAACACATCTTGAGGTTATTATTGGCAAAATGAACCACTATTTAGAATTTGGTAAGAAATATAAAACAACTTGAAAAGCAATATTTGAACACAAATTCATATTTCCTCGGCTAAGAAGATGCTATTTTACCCACAAAACACACACACAATAAACATTCAAAAGCATTCAGTGCTATGCTGAAAGCAAAATAAATGGTTTTTCCCTCTTTCTTTATTTGCCATTTGTACTGACATTTAGAAACACAGACGTGATATTTAGTTTGCTCTCAGATAATTATTTTTGTATGTCTACAGTCTTAATTTTGCATGCCTAATAAATTACTGATTGAACACTTTATTTCCCAAATTTTCACTAACTTTACCTCTATTTATGCATTCCATAATTATTGATAGTGCTCACTTATAGCTGTAGACTTTATCTTTACTATGATTTCATCATTTTCCTTATGAAATGTTTCTTTTTTTTATCATACTCACATAAAGGCAACTGAATTGATTTTAACTTAGAATTTTGAATTCTCTAGATACTGTGGGTACAAGATTTATATTTTTTGACCTTATGACAATCATGATGCCATTCCTACCACTTGCTGGGAAAGTAGGAAGTCTAATGCCCATTTGACATGTGAAAAAAATTAAGATCCAGAGTAGTTCACATCATCCACACAGACCTGAATTTTAATTTCAGCATACATGCTCTTTCAATTTTACCCTATGACTTCAGTATAATGGATACAACATTCAGTAAAAATGAGTAAACCATGATCCACAGAAAATTCAGATCATAGTCATACTTTGTTAAATGCAATTTCTCATCAATGACTTAATAATCACCCATATTTTTGTGTCCTTAAAGCATGTAGTACAATGGCTGGAAGAAGGGGAAATTCTTAATAATAACATTTTCCTGAAGTTATCTCAGTTCAAATAAAACTAAAATATGTATCTCTAATACCAGAAGTAATTATATGATCATACTGACTTTCAAGAAATATTATCAGGGGGTTGGAATGTTATGCATTACTTCTTCATAACTTACAGTGATTTTTCTATTTACTTTCCTAAATTGCTATAAACATTGTGTGCCAATCACTTCTGTTCTACATATATGTTGCATATTTGCTAACTACATTTCCCATTTTTCTACTAAAGAACAGTTCCAAATAATTCATCAAGCAGTGCTGGGAATATTTGTATAATCCAAAATTATATAGGTATGTAGAACTTCTACACTGAAAAAGAAAAATCAGAGTTGCAAGTCACTTCAATACCAGCCTTCAACTTCCTATCTAGCCCTTTACCAAATTCTCATAGCAAGCCTGGAAAACATATCTACTCCGTGTCTTTCTAATGAATAATAAGATGCAAAGGTAATGTCTAGTTTTTTCTTATTAGACAAGGAAGGTTGTGTACAGCATTACATGAGAAAATGCCAAGAAATACTGGCTATTTTCAGATGGATATATATTTCTAGGGAAAGTGATTTCTATATGAATTGAATTTTAGAAATATTTTAGAAAGAGGGATTCTGCAGAAAGTTGACTTGAAAAAGGAAAAAGATCATTGTGGATAACATAAAAATATGAATATCCACAATGTAAAATATATTATTTCCAAGTAAGAATCAGCATTATCTTTATTAAATTGTATGTAATCTGTGCAGAATTTTGTTCTAATATTAGGATATAAATTTAGCACATTCCTTATAGAATTTCTATTTTATAGTAAGATAGCTGCTCCAGGTTACATGGAAAACATGGCTTAAATTGAAACCTAAAGTCCATAAGAAGGACTTCTAGGAGTAATTTACAGTTTCTTTTATAGTTTAATCAGCATTATTATAGGAATAAAGTTTCAAAGTGACATTTGTTTTTGCCATGGACCACATGCAGACATTAAATAGAACTATTTTATCACGTATTTTCTTCCCTTTATTGCTTCATTTAAATATGTAAAATTCCATTTGTGAAACTTTGGAACCCTGATAATGTTTTCAAGTTAATGAACCAGTTTATTTACTCAATTTCTAGATAACAGAGAGATTTGGTAATTATTTTCATTAAACTTAAGGGAGGCAACAATGAATACTCTTTTAGAAATCATGGTAAGAATAATTAAATTAAATTCTACCAGGTAGTTTGAAATTGCTTTTTTAACTAAATGACCATCTATTCTTTCAAGGGAGAGTCATTCAAAATTTATTATTATTATTTTTTTTCTTATGAATTGTTCTGTCTCCAATTTCCCATAAGATTTTGGCTTAAATTGTATTTAATGAAGTTCCTGAAACTCTAGTTTACAGAAGAAAGGCCCCAAAAAAGCTGCTATAATATTATCATTAGAAATGATTTTTGTTGTTGTTGTTGTTTAAAACAATGACATCACAAGATGAGAATAAAGTAACCTCTATAGTGAGACAATGACTATAGCTTAAGACAATGCCTACAGAATCCATTTTAAAACATTAAAGAGAAAACAGCCACAGGAATATAAAAGTAGCCAAAAAACCACCCTTTGTTAGAGATTTCAATTTAAAAATCAGAGGCAAATGTGATATTTAGATAAATTCGTACCATCTCATCTAATAATCCATTTGGGCATTTGCCAGTAAGTTCATTTCTTGGTCTATTTCATTTTACTCAACTCTTGACAGTGTAGGCGAGGTAGGGAAGTTGACATGTAATTTGAAATGTCTTATTCACCCTATATGAAGCCACTTACAGGTGCTGGCACATATAGCACAGATTAGGTAAGACAACAGAGCAATAATATGAGTAACATGGTATCAAAATCATGTTTTAAATATCGACTCATTAATATGAAACTGTTACTGTTTTTCCCACTACCCTTCATTTGGGAAGAAAAATAAATGTTTTTTTAAACAAATTACTGTTCTGAGAGACCAGCATTGCAACAAGTATATTATCTAGGGTGAAACAGATCACCAGCCCAGGTTGGATGCTGAGACAAGTGCTCGGGCCTGGTGCACTGGGAAGACCCAGAGGGATCGGGTGGAGAGGGAGGCGGGAGGGGGGATCGGGATGGGGAACACATGTAAATCCATGGCTGATTCATGTCAATGTATGGCAAAAACCACTACAATATTGTAAAGTAATTAGCCTCCAACTAATAAAAATAAATGGAAAAAATTATAATGGAGCAGTTTTTAAATAATAGGGTAGAAATTTAGACCAAGGAAAATGCAATGTCAAAGATATGCCCATCTCTGCTTATTAAATAGAAGGTAAACTTATATTAAGCAAAAAGCAAGTCAAGCTCTTCTACATCAGTAGCCTCCAGAATTTTTGATCATGTAATAGTTTATGAAAGAAAGAAAGAAAAGGCAATGAAAGGAAAGAAAAAGGGAACAGGGAATACATTTCTCTCCATTTATCTCCATATTGTATGTTTATAAACTCAGTGTGTTGTGATGTGCTGCGCTGTGCTCACTTGTGTCTAATTTGTTGTGACCCCATAGACTATAGTCCACCAGGCTCCTCTATCCATGGTATTTTCCCAGCAAGAATTCCTGAGTGGGTTGCTGTTTCTTCCTCCAGGGAATCTTCTTGACCCAAGGACTGATCCGTGTGTCTCCTGCATTGGCAGGTGGATTCCTAACCACTAGCGCCACCTGGGAAGCCCATACAAACTCAATACTTTATGTGAGCTATAAAATAGGCACCAACATTTTTTATGACAAAATAAAATTTTATGGTTCAATATTTCCTTACTAATACATTTTTGGGGTTCCCTTGAAATTCAAAACACCATGTTGAAGACCACTCTCCCATGACATACTTATCAACACCAGGTTCATCAAATCTAGTAGGAAATTGAGCTTTGATAGACAATCACTCAAGAAATATTACTGAAAACCCATCATATTTAAAGCAGTTATGCCAGTATCTTGTGATGTAATGGTGAATAAAGGATATTTGGCCATATTTAGCATAAAAATAAAAAAATATTTATAATACAAATTTATAATAAATTACTGACAATTAATTAAATGTATCTGTGACCATTGCTACAAAGCTGAATTGCACAGCATTAGAAGGTACATATATAATAAGTTCTAACCTAGTTTCATAAGTGAGAAAAAGCTTACCTAAGAAAATGACATTGAACCTGAAAATTCATGCATGAAAAGGAGATAATTTGCTGAAGCACTGCCAATAAATGGGCAAAAAATATTTTGCACAGAGGATAAACAGCATACACAAAGGCCAAAGCATGTCAGAGGTGACAAAGTCAAAGCAAGCGCTTTCATGGAGGGTAGAAGCTGAGAAAACTAGAGGGAGAGGAGAGATGGACAGGAGGAAGATGGGAGAAGAAAAACATCATGCAGTTTTCTTCTGGACATAGTAAGAATCAGGGAGCTATGGGAAGTTACTGACTGGTTTTAGGACAGAGAATAAATGGATCAGATTTGTATTTGTATACATGGCCTTGAATGCTGAGTAAACAATGGGCTGAACAGGGCAAGAGTGGATGCAATTGCAACTGTTCAGGTTGTGATGGTTTGAAATAGGTTGTTGGTAGTGAAAATGGAGAGAAGCATAGATTTGAAGCAGAGTTAAGAGGCCCTGGCTTCTTCAAGCCATTAAGATTACTCTATGACAGTAAGTAGGTAGAATTAAAGTCAATGACATATTGCATGATAGTCTCCTTTGAGAATGGAATGAAATAGGCTGTGTAAAAGGTTGCCTCATTCAATCTGTTACTGCCAAGAATGAAGGCATTAAAAAAACCATGTGCACTAGCCTTGCATTATCTGTCATTATCCTGAGAAATACTGTAGACTATGAGCCTCAACAGAAGTTACATTCTACATACCAGTGACTGCCCTCCAGTGCAAAAATGTATGATAGCACAAATCATAAAGCAATTTTCAGAATTTGTATTTAGATCAACAAACTCTCATGCTGAACTGAACAATAACATTTCCAAGAAGATCCAATGTTATTGTTATACACAGAAAGTGTATAGAGAAACAATTTAGAACTAAAATATCTTAAGACTAAATATTGCTCTTACTGACAAACCTTAGAACAGTGAATCTAGAAATTTGGTAAGTCTTTGGGGACACCAATAAACTGGGAGGGTTTCAAGAGATTTCAATCCAAATTAAAGACATATCCTGCCTTATAGGAAGTGCTTGTCTTTTGCTTTGATCATATCTAGGTTTCCAACAGATCCAATGAATATTAACTATGAATCAGACTTGAACATTAAACATAGCTTCTCTGTTGGCCACAGGGAAATGATAAATTCCTTTAATGATGTAATACAGCATAAGAGAAAATCACAGTGCTGGGGATTTGGGGATTTCTCATTTTTACTCCATTTTTGTCAATAACCAGCTATGTGTCCTTTGCAAAGTGACTTAACTTTTTATTTTACCATTTCTACCACAGAAGGATTCAGCTGGATGGTCTCCAAGGCTCTGCTCTTATCTATGATCACCAAAAATATAACCATTTAAAAAATAGTGAAAACTAAGTTTTAAAAAATATGCTAGAATCCTAGAAAGTTTGAAAACAAAACAGCAGCATGAGTAACTAACCTTTTCAGGTCTCAGATACAAAAACCAACCCAAATGTAAGGTGCCTTTCGATAAAAACTGTGGGGCAGTTGTGAGTTTAAAATATTTATATCCTGTTGACCTAACCACAGTCAACACAAGTCAGAGGCCTCACATACCCAGTGCAGAAAGAACTAAGAGCTAAAATCCTTTGTCTGACCATGTTAGTGCTCACTGATATAGATTTCCACAGTACACTACTGAAGATAGTAATAAAATGCCAACCAATGTAGTTAGTGTTTTTCCTAACACACATACACAACAATAACAGTATAAAGAAACCATTTCTTAAAAAGAAAAATGGGAGGCTTGAAACGATGATGAAAAAGTCAGAGTGAAAAATGGCAAATTGATCTGATGTAAAGAAAACATATTTAAACTATACTATAATGCAAAGCACATTAATTTTGACCTAAATAAGATTTAGCCTTCTGATTCCAAAGTCACCATATAAATGAAATCTACTTAAAGAATGTGTGCATGGATGAGTGAAATATTGGTTGCATACTTTGGGCTGTATAAGATGGGTACTTATCTCACAATAAAGAAAAGAGAATCTGGAAAATGGCCACTCTAAGGACTAAGTCAACAGTTGCCGTTTCACTCACCCACTTATTCATTCATTTTTAAAGAAAATTTTCTCTGTGTTCACATCTGTTTCAGGTTCTGGGATAACTCATTCACTCAAAACAGTTTATGCAACATCTATGCTGGGATCCATGGATACAAAATGAGTAAGCCACAGCCTTGGCTGTCAAGGAACTTATCGTCCAGTAGAAGCCAGACCTAAACACATACAAGGGAAATGAATGCAGTGGTCTCTCTGACTGATAGTGTGTGCAGCGTAAATTCAGGTCACAAAGGAAGACGTGCCAAACAGCAGAAAACAGCTACAGAAATTCAGAGCATACAAAGAAAATACACTTCTCCCTGTCACCTCCACTGGCTTCTTTAACGCTTCAAAAATTTCAGGGATTTTTATGTGGGCACTCATGTTTTTCATCTGGAGGCCAATGAAGAGGAAACATTTGCTCAGGATGGATAAAGCACTGTTTACAATCATTGAGATTTATTCAACCTGTTTGGACATGTACTGCCAGGATAAGCATTTTCTTCTGGAAATAAAGATCAGAGAAGATAAACACATTCCAACCACTTGTCCACTTCCAGCATTTTGATTTTATTTTATGATCTTTTCTACTAGACATCTTCCTGTGGTTAGTTCAACACATAATTTATGCGTATGTATTCAAATTTATGAAAATTCAAATTTCCAAATTACTTGATGAACAGAAGAGGTCAGATTTCTCATTAGTTTCTCTAACCCGCAATTTAATTTGTTTTATATATTATACCTGTGTTAGTTCGTTATCTCTCTTCTCAGGTTGCTTCTACCTCTACTATGTCCTTCAGATTTTATCTTCTCCTTCCTGTTTCCACTGCAAGTGTCCTACTTCGAAGGCAGGTACCTCTCACCCTGTACTATTGTAATAGCCTCCAGACTTATCTCTCAACCTCTGGTCACACCCTGCTCCTTTCTAATCTATAAATTATTGCTAAATGAATTTACCTGGAGTTGAACTTGATCATGTTGCCCCTAGTTGGAACACCTTCAGAAGCCACCAACTGCCTCCCATACTAAATACAAAACTTCTCAGTTGATACATGAAAGTCCTTTAATGCCTGGCTATTCAGAAGTGTGGTCTGCATACCAGCAAAAGCAGCATCACCTTGGAGTTTATTAGAAATGCAGATTCCCAGGCCTCAGCTCAGATCTCTGATTCAGGCACTTTTAACTTTTGAGAAGCCCTGCTCTAAAGCAACAATCCCCAACTTTTATGGTACCAGGGACCAGTTTCATGGAAGACAATTTTTCTACAAAGGGTGGGTGGGATGGTTTGGGTGTGATTCAAGTGCATGCATTACATTTATTGTGCACAGTATTTCTATTATTACTACATGCGCCCCACCTCAGATCATCAGGCATTAGATCCCGGAGGTTGGGTACCCTTGCTCTAAAGCACCATCAACCTGCCTTCCTATTTTTCTTGCCCATTACCCCTTTCCTTAGCCCCACTGTACAACTACATTAGTCCCCAAAACACCAATCTGACTTTGAACTGCACAATGACTCCAATTTCAAATGCCACAAAATATAGCATTCTGTTGTAAACTTGTCCTATTATCATTTTCTACTTCCTTGAAGGTAGACATTAGCAGATGATTCATCTCTGTCTCTCTCACTGTGATGGTAAGCAAATCAAGTTCCCATTCCCTGGGTGATACTCAACACTTGCTCAACTTGGCCATGAGAAGAAAATCTGCAACTTCATTTTCAATTTATTTTTATCCTAATTTTCTATGTTATTTAGGTTTCTAATGTGCATTATATATTAATATAGTGCTGTGCTTAGTCATTCAGTCATGTCCGACTCTTTGCAACCCATGGACTATAGCCCACCAGGCTCCTCTGTCCATGGGGATTCTCCAGGCAAGAATACTGGAATGGATTGCCATGCCCAACTCCATGGGATCTTCCCAATCCAGGGATCAAACCCAGGTCTCCCACACTGCAGGTGGATTCTTTACCAGCTGAGCTACAAGGGAAGCCCTAATTAATATAATTATGCATAGCAATTCCTTGTTAATAGATAAATACTGCTTGCCCAAAAATATTTTGACCAATATGATGCATGATCAAAAATGTTTGCAGACCACTGCCACACCAATTATACAGTGTTATGCAGGAATTAAACAACTCTCTGTGAACTGAACCTCAACTTTAAACTGATTCCACTACAGCATGTAGAGGCAAGTGAGATTTTTTAATTTCATCAGTCAGACAAAAGTATTCATGTTTAGAAGAAAGCTGATGCAAAGTGCTAAAAGTTAGTATTTTCATTTATTTATTGAATAAAAGGTAAGCCTAATGGTATTTGTGAAAGGTCAATTGGGGAAGTCATATTAACCCAGAAACAAGAAACATTTATTCAAAATATATTGGCTTCAATAATCATCAAACAATGTGAAATTGCAATTTAAAACTATTTCCTGGATTATGGTTCCAGTAACATAGCCTTTCTATAATTATGCCTGCTCTTAGAATACGAGTTAATTTTCTTACAATGGATTAGAGAATTCACTATACAAGACCTTCTCCCCTGAATCATGTCTAGCTTATTGAACCACTCCATAGCTTCACTTAGCACCTTCACTGACCTGACTAATTCTTTCCTGCACAGGCTACTCTTGCCCTCTCCTTCCAGGCTAGGTCTCCTTGATATTCATTTAAAAACTTCCACCAGCTATAGCAAAATACTTATCACACTTTTTTGTAACATCTTGGCTAACTTCTAAATTTTCTCAAGGACTAGAAGTGCTCTGAGGGCAGGGGTTATGTCTATAATGTTAAATGCTCTATTCAAGGTCCTTTGGTACATGGTGGTGGTGGTTGTTTGGTTGTTTAGTCATGTCCGACTCTTTGCAACCCCATGGACTGTAACCCACCAGGCTCCTCTGTCCATGGGATTTCTCAGGCAAGAATACTCAAGTGGGTTGCCATTTCCTTCTCCAGGGGATCTTCCTGAAACAGGAATTGAACCCACATCTCCTGCATTTGCAGGTGGATTCTTTACCACTACTGGGTAGTGGGAAGGTACCTGGGAAGCCTTTGGTACATGGCAGGCAGTCCAAAAATTTGTTGCATAGATAAATGAACCAAGGAATGCATTCATTACAAGATTTATAATGGAAATTTGGTCTCCTTGCTTAGCCTCAATATTGGATATCTGTAAAATGAGATACTACTGGCTTTGCAGGATTCTTTTTTTATTATATGATATCAGGTATGTAAATCATGCCTTGGTACTTAGAAATGGTACACATTAAGAAAATGCTAGCTGCTATTATTAGTATTATCATCAATATATTCTTACTATCAGTTTAAGTAAAATGAAGAAATCCATTGACAATGCTTTCAAGAAAATATTTCAATGGAACACAATATTATAAAATAAAGCATAAAAACAATCTATCAGGATTAAAACAGAATAAAACTGCCATAGCTAATGAACAAATTTTACAACAATAATATATTATTCATTAAGAAAAATGAGATGCAGTGTCCCTATCATAGTAAAGTTACTTTCACCTCTACCTCACTATAAAGATGACAGTAATTTTGCTATGAACATATCCAAGAAAACTAAAATAGATAAATGACTCCATCACATTTACCAAATTAATAAGCAATCTTTCAGAAAATGTAATAGTCTACCACATAAGGACATTCAGTCCCAAGAGCAATACTGTGATAATTTTCTTGAGAAAGACTTATTTAAAGAGAAAAGAATGTTGAAGTACTTAAAAATGGAATCTGGAAATTTGTCCCAGAGTAGATTTATGGAGGGCCTCACTGATGAGCTATGCCACGTAAATCTTCTAAGTATGCTTGGCTACCCAGTTGAAGTACTATCCATTATAAAATGGCAGTTTTATTTCAGAAATGTACGTCACTTCAGAAATTCGCAGACATTTCTGGACTGTCTGACCCTTGGCATATTAAATTATGAACACATTGACCTTTGACCTGGTAAATAATACATCTTTTATATAATGCACTTAGCCACCATCTACCCAAAATCATGTACTTGTGTCACAAGCTGTAGATTGAATACTTGGTAGAGGAGAGCTAGAAAAGAATTTCCACAAAAATTGAATTATAAACTACAGATACGCGACATAACTCATCCAGTGAACACTGGGAATGTTCACATCATTGAAACAATGCTACACAACTAATTTTACCAACTTCTAATCATAATGTTAGTGGTTAAGTAACTAATAGAGTTCAACTTTTGGAAGGGACTAGACTGCCACTTTCTCTGTGGTAGGCACTCTAGAAGTATTTCAAAATGCATTATCTAGGTAAAATCCCAAGGATAAATCTGTGAAGCACACATTTTTACTCTCTTCTTACAGATCAGAAAATGAAGTAAGGGATTAAGTGACTTGAGATCCCACAGACAGGAGAAGATGGTGTTCATTTTATGAAATAGGTATTTTTGAGTTGAAAGAGCAACAGAAAAACAAAGATTTCTAAAAAATGTGTGCCAAGTGTGATGAGGTTCCCTTAAGGACCATTTAGAGAAAATTTTTCCATAAACACTGACACCACAGATGGCAATATTGGTAAATATCACTACCAAATTAAACGTGCATATTTTCTACATAAGGATCAAAGCTAGTTAACTGATAAATGAAATAACCCTAAAGTAGTCGGCAATCAGCATCATTTTCCAGTGAGTCAGAGAGCTGAGTTTGTTTGGGACACAAGGTATCCTTTCCTGTGTCATCCTAAATTAGACAAAGTACAAGTGTTTGCAAGAAATACCTGAGTCCTTTAAAGTGGGAGTGGGGTGAGGGGGGCAGAAATTCTTTTCAAAAGTGTAGCATTTTTAAATGAAATAAGTAGAAAAATTCCTTGGGATCATGCTAAATAACCGAAGGATCAGGGCCAAAGTAAGAAATTAAAGTCAAGGGCACAAATGTTCTGCTTTTAGTCCTTTATTTATTCTCTTTCTTCTAGCACATGGGACTTGGGTCATTATAATATTGCATATCTTTATTTCAGAAAATGACTGAATGTATTACCCTTTTGACTTAAATCTTTTAACTCTTCATATTAACCTACTTGGGAAACTAATTTTTTTTCTTTAAATTCAATTTAATATAATTATAATAAAAACAATGACAGGCAATATTTATTAAGCATTTACCATACCAGGCACTCTACTAGACTCTTCATGTGCATCATATAATTTAACTCTGACTACAATCCTGAGAGGTAGGTAATATTGGTGTACTAATGTCTTAGGAGATAAATCTGAGGCATAGTGAAGTAAACGAATATGACCAAGATCATGCAACTAATAAATGGAAGACTTAGAATTCACATTCATTTCTGCTATGTTATCAAAAAAGATTCTGCCAGTAATAATCCACCACAAAATGCACCTTGTCATTCTCTATATTAAGACTTATTAACACCCCTTCTATTATTCCCTATAGTAACACAAGCACTGTGCTTGTTCTTGATTTATTACAAATCCTAGTTATACTCACCATTGATCTACAGAAACAGTATTGGACACACCTAGACAAACATGACCACATTTAGAAATTTATGTGTTGACTGCATTTTTTTGTTTGCTGTCTTACCATTGAATAGATTTGTTTAAATATTTCAGAACATTTCAATGAATTATGACAGTAAAGAGTAGAAAGTGGAGATAGAGGTGCTTTCTTCCAAATTAACTGTCCTGTTCATCCTCAAATATAAACTCAGGTGTTTTAAAGTTGATGCCATCAGACCCCATCACCTACCTTCCCTCAAAGCTAAAGCCATGTGTGGACTTCCCTGGCATGTCCTCTCCTTTAGTAAGAGCTATAGAGCCTGAGTCACTGTTCCATTCTCCCATCTACATTTTGATTGTTTCAACATACACAAAAGTCCTCAGTCTCACACCCTGGCTTCTCCGTGCCCTTCAGCTCAACACCAAGGACCTTTACCTTCACCCCATCTCAACTATCAAGTCTTGAGGTCATAATCAAATCTTGTCATCTTAATAACAAAATTAATCCCCAAATCTACTCTTCAAGACCCCATATCTTAATGATTTTAGGTAAAGGGATTTTATGTAAAGAACATTTTTGACCTTCCACATTAGAATGTGATATTTGGTTAAATTTCCAGTTCTAATCTGCCAGAAACAAAGGCAGCATATCAGATACATTATAATGCTAGATGATCATGGTGAAACTGAGTCCTGATCGGTAAAGCTCAAGTAGATTAGAAGAAACTATACAAGAACTATAAATGCTTGATGTGCATGTCATTGAACATCCATAAATGTGATGACTTTTAACTGGGCATGTTCCAGAGGCTATAACTACAGATGATATGAGAGATATTGGTTACTAAGGAATAAGGCTTTCAAACCTCGGTGATTCCTGTATATGTCCAGTGTGGCCCTAGTTTCAAGGTGTAGCGAATTGGGGGATAAGATGGTTAAAATGTAGCAATCTCAGATGCTACTGAGGATCTATATATTAATGTACATGTTAATCAAGTATTGATTTATAATTAATTCTTTGTGTGTGTCTATCACATTATGCTAACAGATGTTAGAAAAATAAAAGCAAAAATAGAATAATGACTAAGAAGGAGCTAGAAATACAATACATGCTCTGAAATAGTAACCACTAATTTCATGTTAGAGTAAAGGTAGAATATAACAAAATCCTTGCTTGCAAGAAACACAATACACTCAAATCCATGCATATTTGAAATTACTATATTTAATGTGCTATTTCATATTTAAAAGAAAGGCTCATGAGAAATATGTGCATGCTTACTCAGTCACTAAGTTGTCTTCAACTCTTTGTGACCCCATGGACTGTAGCCTGCTAGGCTTTTCTGTCCATGGAATTTTCCAGGCAAGAATACTGGAGTGGGTTGCCATTTCCTTTTCCAGGGAATCTTCCCAACCCAGGGATTGAACCTGCATCTCCTGTATTGGTAGGCAGGTTCTTTACCACTGAGCCATCAGGGAAGTCCTGTAAGAAATATGACTAAGCCAAATTTAATAAGAAATCTCTACAATATGTTTATAACTCAAAAATCAGCATCAGTAAAATCATTTACTTCTTTTTGGTGGGCATATTGTTATAGGAATAGTGTTCCAAAAAAAGGCAGTTGATGAAGACAATGAATGTACATGAGGGCTCCTGTTAAATTGGGCTTTTAGTCAGTCATGGAAGAACGGACTTAATATAAAGACAAGGGCAGAATTTTCACTATAGAGGGTCCAAGTCTAAAAACAAACAATGCCTCCATCAGTTAACTTTGACTTAATAAAAATTTTGAACTCATGGCCAATTAAGAGTGGATTTTATTTTACATATATGTAATTATAGCACACCTCAATCAGAAAGCATTTGAGATTGTTGCAAACATGGATAGAATTTACGAAATGAAGGAGGACTCTTTTGGCATCAACTAGGTGAACAGGTAAGGCAATGGCAACCTACTCCAGCACTCTCGCCTGGAAAATCCCTTGGACGGAGGAGCGTGGTAGGCTGCAGTCCATGGGGTCACAAAGCGTCGGACATGACTGAGCGACTTCACTTTCATGCATTGGAGAAAGAAATGGCAACCCACTCCAGTGTTCTTGCTTGAAGAATCCCAGGGACGGGGAAGCCTGGTGGGCTGCCGTCTATGGGGTCGCACAGGGTCGGACACGACTGAAGTGACTTAGCAGCAGCAGCAGGTGAACAGATGAAGTCTATTCCATTAACGTCAGGGCCACTAGAATAAAAACTTGTCTTCTCAAAATGACTGCTTTGAAAACAAAAACACACTAATATTACTGTTTAAGTTCTAGTCTCTTTGGTTTAAAAACTTAGCTTCATCATTTTACAACCACACTTCTCTGAAGGCAACTGGTAATATGAATTCTTTGTATTGTCATAGAGAGGAAGAACAGGACAAACTCTTATTACTTTTCACAGATTAATTTTCCAGATTAACTAGTAAGAATTTTGATTCCAAGAAATGAAAAGAAAAAAAAAACACTGGGTTAAGAAGTCATCAAATACCCTTTCTTGATTGAGAGAGCTGCAGCTGTTGCTGCTAAGTCGCTGCAGTCGTGTCTGACTCTGTGTGACCCCTTAGATGGCAACCTACCAGGTTCCTCCATCCCCAAGATTCTCCAGGCAAGAACACTGGAGTGGGTTGCCATTTCCCTCTCCAATGCATTAAAGTGAAAAGTGAAAGTGAAGTCGCTCAGTCGTGTCCGACTCTTAGCGACCCCATGGACTGCAGCCCACCAGGCTCCTCCATCCATGGGATTTTCCAGGCAAGAGGACTGGAGTGGGGTGCCATTGCCTTCCCTGGATTGAGAGAACTAGAATACAAATCAGGAGCAATGGTGGGAAGATGAAGAGCCAGGTGGGCACCATAGAAACCGCATGTGTGTAAAGCCTTGTTGGGAGAAGGGCACAGAGATGATAGAAAGTAAATCCCCTGAAACAGATGAGTATGCAAGACCTAACAAATGCTATTTCTGCTGAAAAGGAAAAAAAAAGCATTTCTGGGAGATTTCTTTCAAGTTTTCTCTCTAATTGTTTTATAGTGTATAATTCCTTTTTTTCAGTTATTACATGCTTACCCTATGATTCAATTTCTGAATTACTGTGTAAGGTCTCCATCCAATGATGAGGAAAGAGCCTATCTTTCTAATGTCCCCTAACCAACAATGAAATCATGCACACTTGCTTTGTTTTCCTTTCTTGGCCATGCTTGGACCTGGACAACTGTAGTGAAAGTCCAGAGTCCTAACCACTAAGCCACCAGGGAACTCCTGAAATCAAGTACAAATATAATAGCCATGCTCTATGGTAGATCAGTGTAAATTAAAGGACTTAACTTGTTCAATGCAGTCAGTGTAATTTACTTTATAATCAGCTATGATAATGACAAAAATGACATTTATCTAGGAAATGCTAAAAGTAGGTCAACAGCTGAACCTTAGGTAGCAACATTATTATGCACACACTCACAGAAGTTCTAATTTTCTAAATTAACTTTCTTCTTTAAAAATGAAATATCCATATTGCTATATGATACATGAGAGCCCATCTGTTAAAACCATAACTCATCTCTCGTATCAAGGGCCTTTGGATAATATCTTAAATATTTTACTTGATAAATTCAAATGAATAGGATTATTTTATTGAGTTACTGGGAAAAAGTGAGACATCCCAAATGTGGCAAGCAGAATTATGGCCTCCCAAAGATATCTATATCCCAATCTCCTGAACTTGTGAATATGTTACCTTACATGGCAAAGAGGAATTATTAATAAGATAGTAGATGGAATTAGGGGTGCTAGTCATCCAAGTTGATAATCTGAAGATGTGCCTAGATTATCCAGATGGTCCCAATGTAATTAACAAGGGTTTTTAAATGTGACAGAGGGAAGAAGAAGAGATATGTCAGGGTGAAACACTGCAAGAGACTTAACAAGGTCATTGCTGGCTTTTAAGATGGGAGAGTACTGAGTGTCAAGGAATAGATGCAACCTCTAGAAGCTAGAAAAGGCAAGAAAACAGATTTTCTTCTAGAGCCTCCAAAAAGGAATATTTTTATTTTAGCCCAGCAAGGTGCCTTGTAGACGCATGACTTGCAGAATGAGAAGATAATATATTGGTATTGTTTAAGCCACTAGGTTAGTGGTCATCTGTTATAGCAGCAATAGGAAACTGATACACAGACCAAATATTATTTTATTCTAAGAAATATAAGGTATCATACCCTCATAATGAAAAGTTACTTGTAAGTACTAAATACTGTAATCGACCAAACTGATCTCTATTATTCAAGTGGATATTATGGATTAATTGCTAGAAACAAATCTACTTTGTATGCAGTTATTTCAGGGAGTTCCTTATTTAGAATTTTTCTGTTTTCTATTTTGATTGAACAACAAACAATGAAAAGTTCACAAGTTGGTATGCATTCAAACAATGAGTCCACAAACATTGATTAAGCTTCTATTATACACGGGATACTGTGCCAGTAGATGATATGAAGCTACGGTATAAAGTAAGATAGTATATAATCACAAATGCTTACAGCACGCCTACCAAGGGCTGCCAGTTTGGAGCTTTGACAACAATGACTAAAAGAATTAGCCAGGGCAAAGCCATGCAGAAGCAGTAACACTAAAAATACTGTAAAAGTGAAACAGACAGGAATTAGCAAATTAATTCAATGAAAGTGAAAGTTACTCAGTCGTGTCTGACTTTTTGTGACCCCATGGACTAGTCCATGGAGTTCTCCAGGATGCTGGAGTGGGTAGCTGTGCCCTTCTCCAGGAGATCTTCCCAGCCCAGGGATTGAACCCGGGTCTCCCACATTGCAGGTGGATTCTTTACCAGCTGAGCTACTGGGAAGCCCACGAAGTGTTCTGTGAGCAGCCTAATGTGGCTTCCTACAGCAGACTCATATGCTAGGAGTACTTCAGGAACAGTAAGTAGACTGGGGGAGCACATGGTTTCGGTTTCTCAGACATCTTCCGGCTGGTATCTTTTCTGTGCACTCTGGCCTGACTTTCAACTGTCAGAACTGAGGGCCTTCCATGGCTGCCTGAGTGGCTCTTTCCACCCATCCTATAAGCAGAAAAAACTGAAAACTTAAGGCCCCTCGGGAATAGCCCTAGACAAATGGCTGATGGAAGTTGGCAAATGAATGAAGCTCCCGTGACCCTCAGATAAAACAAGACTGAGACTGATGCTGTACAATGGCTCCTAGGGCCCTCCCCACATTAGGAACTCCAGCTGTCCCCAGCGATGACTTTCATGATAGCACACCCTTCATTGGTTGACTTCTTTTTCCTGTCTTACTCCCCATTCTCTGACTGGTGTGTCTGGGGAACATGCTTCAAATAAACTCTAGCACTTGAAGTGTTCTCTCATGGTCTGTGCCTGGGAAGATCCAAACTAAGACAGCTGGATCCGGTAGGTGAAGGATCCACCCAGGGCTCCCAGTTTGGAACTTTGGCAACAATGACAAGAAGAATTAGCCAAGACAAAACCACACAGATGCAGCAGGACTAAAAATACTGTGAAGCTGAAACAGACAGGAATTTGCAACATTTTTCATATGGGGTGACAAATAATGATGACTCAACTTTGATTTTAAGCCCAATGAACTAGGTAGGATTTTGAATCCTACAGGCAGGGCAGACTCAGAAAGGAGAGTAGTTGGTGAGATGCTGCTGAATAGGACAGTTTAATTTGTTTTTAGTACTGAAGCTCCTACTTCATATCCTAGATTTGGTCAGCATCTAGGTATAGTGGGAGGAGCCTGGTACAATGGTGATAACCAAGGCTTTGGAACCAGAATGCTTTGGATGCAAATCCTTGCTTTTCCACTTATTAGGTGTGCTATTTGGGCAGGTCATGTGGTGATTTTACACTTTAGTCTGTCAACCCTCAGAATGGGAGAAAAATGATAGCAAATGAAACAACTGACAAAGGATTAATGTCCAAAATATACAAGCAGCTTATACAAGTCAGTACCAGAAAAACAAATAACCCAATCAAAAAGTGGGCAGAAGACCTAAACAGACATTTCTCCAAAGAAGACATATAGATGGCTAACAAACACAAGAGAAGATGCTCAACAGTGCTCATTATTGGAGAAATGCAAATCAAAACTACAATTTTATATCATTTCACACCGGTCAGAATAGCCATCATCAAAAAATTCACAAACAATAAATGTTGGAGGGGATCTGGAGAAAAGGGAACCTTCTTGTACTGTTGGTAGGAATGGAAATTGATACAGCCACTATGGAAGACAGTATGGAGATTCCTTTAAAAAACTAGGAATGAAACAACCATATGACCCAGCAATCCCTCTCCTAGGCATATACCCTGAGGAAACCAAAACTGAAAAAGACACATGTACCTCAGTGTTCACTGCAGCACTATTTACAATAGTAAGGGCATGGAAGCAACCTAGATGTCCATTTACAAATGAATGGATAAAGAAGCTGTTATTTATATACACAATGGAATATTACTCACCCATAAAAGGAACACATTTGAGTCAGTTTTAATGAGATGGAAGAATCTAGAGCCTATTATACAGAGTGAAGAAAGTTAGAAAAACAAATATTGTATATTAACATAAATATTTAGGGATTCTAGAAATTGGGTACTGATGAACCTATTTGCAGGGCAGCAGTGGAGATGCAGACATAGAGAACAGACTTATGGATGTGGACAGAGGGAGGAAGGAGAGGGTGGAATGAACAGGGAAACTAGCATGGAAACATATACACTACCATATGTAAAATAGATGGCCACTGGGAATTTGCTGCATGACTTAGGGAACTCAAACAAAGGGTCTGTGACAACCTAGATGGGTGGGATGGGGTGGGGTTTGGGAAGGAGGTTCAAAAGGGAGGGGACACGTGTATACCTATGGCTGATTCATGTTAAAGTATGGCAGAAACCAACATAATATTGTAAAGCAATTATCCTTCAATTAAAAATAAATAATTTTTAAAAAACAGAACACACACAAATACTTTTCAGATTCTCCTCCATTATAGGTTAGTACAAGATCTTGAATACAGCTCCCTGTGCTATGCAGTGAATCCTTGTTGCTAATCTATTTTATATATAATAGTTTGTGTTAATCCCTGTCATCCCATACTCCTCTGTTATCCCATACATAATCCTCTGTTAATCTCATACTCCTAATTTATCCCTCTCCTCCCTTTTTCCCTTTGGCAACCATGGACTTGTTTTCTACATTTGTGAGTCTGTTTCTGTTTTGCACGTTGATTCATGTGTATTATGGAAAATTTTAAATTAAAAAAAATCATATATATAAAAATTTAGTCTTTCAATTTATAATATCAGAATAAAAATATCTTTTACCTACTGAAAGGAGTTCATGTTGATCATATGACTCTAAGATGCTTATCATTGCACAGAAAGGAAAGGCAAGATGTTTTATTTACTTCTAGTGTTATGGTTCCCATTAACCCCATCTTGGCCTTCATTCTACTCCACCACATAGCTGTATTTAAACAATGTGAAATTCTTCTTTTACATTCAAGGACTAGAAGTGTTAGTTGCTGTTTTTTAATAATACTTAGTCTATCCTGCCTGCTTAATAGCTTAATATTAGGACTACTGTTAAACTCAATCAAGATAATGAATAAGAAAATTCCCGGTAAATTATATAATGCCCTACCCAAGTAGACATTTTACCAGAATGAAAAATCCTTAAGTTATGATCATGTCTTTTTTGTTTAGTACTGTATTCCTAGGGCTTTGCACAATGTGTGGAAAAGGAAAGTACAACAACAAATTTGGATTGAACTGGATTGCTTCTTTACCTCCAACTATATACAGATTAACAATGTGTATTTGAATAACAACTTTGATTCTCTCCAAATCTTAGGCAGATAATGCATTATTATTGCTATTTTTACAGAATAGGAATTGATGGGTCAGAGATATTTAAGGGATATGCCACAGGTCATATATCGAATTGTTGGTAGCACTGAGACTTAAAAGAGCAAGTCTGACCCTAAATCCAGCATTCATTCCACCACAATTTGCATTCCTTTCTGCTTCTACCACATGCTTTTGCCTCTAAGAATGTTTAAAAATACATTATAATCAATGACTCTCCAGCTTGTGTGGCAATTTAAGCCTCTACAACTCCACTCCCACACCCCTGGTGGCTCAGTGGTAAAGAATCCACCTTCCAATGCAGGAGACACAAGAGATATAGGTTCGATTCCTGGATCAAGAAAATTCCCTGGAAGAGGAAACCCGCTCCAGTATTCTTGCCTGGAAAATTCCATGAACAGAGGATTCTGCGGGCTGTAGTCCATAAGGTCACACAGAGTCAGACACGACTGAGCACACATGCATCTCTATGTTTTGGACAATTTTGCACCTGAATTACCTGATACTGCTATAGTGCTTGCTATACATCAAAATGCTTTCAAAGCATTTGTATAAGCGAGGTTTAGGCCATGCTTTGCCATTAACTTGTGTGACTGTAACAAGTTACTTAACCACTTTAGACCGTTGCTTTAAAAGAAAAGAAAAAGGAAAGTTGCGCTACATAGTTGCTCAGATCCCTTTCAAATCTGAAATTTTCTTATGATTCTATGTCCATTGGTCACATTTATTTCCCTATTTCAAAAATTCTTGGTCTACTATGAGTCCAGAGAGAAAACAGGTAATGTGACAATTGGGGATAAAAGGAGGTCTTTCTTCTTTTCATGTTCTATAACATTTCTTTAGCACCTATGCCAAATGTCAAATAGGGTGGGTCATGGGATATCACATGTCAGTCATCCAATATCAGTCATTTCAAACCACTGGTTCTCATGCTTAAAGAAAGAGATCTTTGAGATAGCATCCTAATTATTGAAAGGATTCAGGAAATCCAAACGGATTTGATATATAACATGTATTCATATTTTCTAAACATATGTATATGATGCAGTAATAAAGCACACTAGATCCTTCACTATGACATTTTTACCAGTGGCTACTACATGTATCATAATTATCCTGTGCATGCATGAATGCACGCTAGATTGTGTCCAAAACTTTGTGACCTCATGGACTGTAGCCCGCCAGGCTTCTGTGTCCATCAGATTCCCCAGGAAAGACTACTGCAGTGGGTTGCCATTTCCTACTCCAAATTATCCTGGGAGGAGTCTACAAAAAATTTGATCACATAAACTACCATCATAGTTTGGTATCTTCTAATCTAAGTGGATTCTTTGTTCCGATCCTAAGTAAAGATGTGGTAAAGAAATCACAGAGACAAATGATTATCAAGCAGGGCAAAATTTTAGAGTGTTGGATTGATAGGAATGAGACAGCTGTAAGCATCTGAAATTAAAAGATTGCATCAAAACAAATTTGGAATTATCCAGGTACCTGGAACTATACAGCCTTGTGTTTTTTTTTTATGAGAAAATTAGATCTAATTAGATCTTAACTTATAATAAATAAAACCATCACAAATGCTTCAGAAAGTTATAAGCATGGAGTAACCCCATTCGCGGTTATCCACTGTACAACTGTGACCTCAGGCTGCTGGAAGAGGTTAGTAACCCTAAAGATTTCTTCTGACTCAGACAGACAAAAAGGAATATGATGGTTTAAAATATTTGCTTTCTGTTGCTAAGTGGAGGTGTCCTGGTAAGAGAGTAAAAGTGATTTTACTGATTTTAAAAATAATCTTCTTCAAAAACAAAGAACAACTCTTTGAGTCTGAAGGGACCATATGAGAAATCCAGTATTTAAACCATTTAGATATTGAGTAAAACATTTTTGCTTAATGACTGATGTCTGTTTTAACTACACAGAAGTGACTTGGCTACTTGATGCAAAGAACTGACTTACTGGAAAAGACCCTGATGCGGGGAAAGATTGAAGGCAGGAGGAGAAGGGGACGACAGAGGATGAGATGGTTGGATGGCATCACCAACTCAATGGACATGACTTTGAGCAAGCTCTGGGAGTTGGTGATGGACAGGGAAGCCTGTTGTGCTGCAGTCCATGGGGTCACAAAGAGCTGGACACGACTGAGCAATTGAACTGAACTGAAGTGACTTGATTTTGTCTTTTCTAAGGAGATGATGTCTTTACCTTGACAACTGAGGTGGCAATAGTGAGCTCATGTGACACTATGCATGCTCTGCTGACTGTGTGTCACTGAAATGCTCCCTTATCTGATGAGAATAGAGGAATAATCAGTTACCCACAAACGTATAATTCTTCTACAAAAAACCCAAACATTCACCAAAACAAAATAATTTGAAAATCTGGAGAGCCTTTATAACTTCCAGAGATTATATAGAATACATAAATATATATATAGAATATATGTGTATATATATGTGTGTGTATATATATATGTGTATATATGTGTATATATATATATGTGTATATATATGTGTATATATAGAATATATGTGTATATATGTGTTTATGTATGAGCATATCTATGTTATGCATACATTATAAATATACTTTATAAGCATTATTCATATTTCATATATCACACAGATTTGCATACATTCATGTCAATCTGTACATGTGTGTATATACAGATTACATGTGTGGAGGGTATACACTCTCTGACATGAACTCTAAAATGAAGCAGTAACTGAAAAACTGAATAGCATTATAAAAATCTCTCACAAAATTCTAGTGTCGGGTAATTAATTAAAAGGTACCTCCCATTTGTTGTCTGACTTATCATCACTGAATATAAAAATAGTACTGCATTGCCCCTGCAAAGTTCTGCTCCATTGGCAGTGATCACAGACTTCTAGAGACTTCTATCAGAGCTGTAATATACATCAATAACACTTCATATCTATTTTTCTATGTTGGTAAGATTAATAAAAAATACTAATTGGCCTCTTTGAAGAAATATTTTCTGTATGTGGTGGAGCAGTAATGAAAGCCTTTTGAGTATAACTATGATCTAGAGTCTTATGATTCTGAAATAATAAAACAACTTATGATTGATGAAGTTACAGGGCCTACAGAACTTGTGCAGAAAGTAGAAGAGAAAAAATTATGGCAAGAAAGCATAGCAATGATGAATCTGTCCAGGCATTTCTCCTCTCTGAGGTAGAGAGGGTACAACCATTATACTTATAAATGGGAAATTCATCTTAGTTTTGGTCATTCTGGTAATATCACCCCAATCTTGGCAATGAAACATACTTATAGCCTCACAAACTCAATCCTCTAGAAAATAGTGACCAAGAATCCTAAATCAAAGAATTCTTTATTAATATAGACATAAATTCTAACTTGTATACAAATTTTGTATGTGAGCATTTTTACTTAAATCAGAATAATTCTGACCTGCAAATAAAGTATAAATTTCTACCTTAAAATGCTCAAGAAATTTCAAATGCTTATGTTGCAATAGGAATGTGACCACAACCAATAACACTCAATTTTGTTACTTCTCAGATTCCTTGGGCTGTGGACTGATTCAGAAGACAATGAAAGAGAACAATTGCTGCCATCGTATTCTCATTCTCTGTCTCCCACACTCTAGGAGAGTCTGCTTATGGGAAGAAACTGCTAGAACTTCAGTCTGAAGAACCACAAAGAATTGTGCCAAACTTCCTTGTACTGGCTGCTTCTTGGGGATTGTGTTTTTTCCTAAACTGGAAAAAAAGTTTATAATTAAGTTTATAATTAAGATTTCAAGCAGAACTAAAGATCACAGCCTTGATTTTTTTCTTCTTAGTTATGGGTCACTTCTGCAAAACCAGTTAACAAATTTGCTCAACTGCTTCTACAGAATAGTTTTGACAGAATAAAAGATTAGAGAATATATTTTACTGCTAAAACTAGAGAGCAAAAATCCAGATTTTACCTTTCCTCTTATAACACTGCGCTATAAATGTATTTTTCTCATGACTGTTCCCCAGGAACCTAGAGATCCTAAAAAGCAATGTAATCTTAGGCCCAAGTCCAAGCACATAAACAGTGTTTACAATATTTTGTTCAATGAGTACATTGATAAGAAAAGCAGGGATGACTCTAGATCATACTTTCTATTAAATTCATTCAACAAATACTGATTTATAATACAGTATTTAGTTGACTAAAAAAAAAAAGCAAAAATTGTTGCCTTAATGGAGTTTCGATTCTAAATGGATAAGTGTATGAGAGAGAAAAAACAAAACTTATGTAAGCAAAAACTGTATAAAATGTGATATTGATAACTGTTCAAGAGAAAATGAGGGAAGGAGAATGGGGCTGGGAGTTGGTTTCAAATTTTAGAGTGGCCTGGAAATGCCTTAATTATAGTGATTTGAGTCAAGGCCTAAAGGAGTGAAATATTTAAAAAAAATTTGGAAGAGGAGTTCAGCTAGAGAAAGCAGTGAGGGCCAAGTCCCAGAGGCAAGGATGTTCCTGAAGTGTTTGTGGAAGAGCAAGAAGGTGAGTGTTGCTGAAAGAGAGCAAACAAGAGGGAGAATGGGAGGGGAGGAGATCAGGCCAGATCAAGAGTTTGTGGGGCCTTATCGACCTTTGAAATTTGGTATTTTGGCTGTTTCTCATAGTCAGATCACAGGTCTTTGGAGGGTTTATTTTGAGCAAAGAAATAGGAAGGACTAATCTATTTTAACAGGCTCTCTTCACCAGCTGAATTTAGAATAAAATGATGAGGAGCCAGGTGGAAGAAAGGAGTCAGAGGGTTCTTGCATTCATCCAGGTGAAATATGATGGACCAAGATGCTCATGGTGGAGTTGGTGAGAAATGGCCACATTTTGGATATGTTTTGAAGGCAGAGAGAGTAGGAATTCTTAGGGATCAAATGGTGGGTGAGAGAGAGAGGAAAAGAAAGTTATCAAAAATTACTTCAAAGTTTCTGTCTTGAGTTCCTAGGAAAAATAATTATGCAGTTAAGCAACATGGGGAAGGAATGGTGTGTTAGATGGTTTGGTGCTGGGGGGGTGCGGTGATTAAGAGCTTGGTTTTCAACACATGAGGATGAGGTTGAGATACGTATTGCGAGTCTGGCAGGCAGTTGGGCGTATGCATTTGGTGGGTTGGACTGACCACCACTGTCTACTCTCTAGTTTCCTGGCTACCCATCTTGCCTCACTCTAATTTTTACTTCATACCGCCATTGACTTTCTGAGGTACAGAACTAATCATATGGCTTACTCAATCAAAATCCTTTGATCAATTAAGACTGACTCTACAATGAAAACGAAATGCCTTTATATGGCATTAAAATTTTGTCATAATTGGATTAATTCCAGCCTTATTTCCCTATATTCATACCTAAGAACTCTAAGTATGACTTATTAGTCTCCAGAATCATATCAATATACTATTGTTCCCCCCTAGCCCCCAAACTAGAATAAGATGTTGTTTCTACAGATCTTCTAAATTCTGCAACTATGAGTCTCAGATTCAAATACTCTCTCTGATCATCTTATCAGACACTGTGACTATTTTTGTCTTTCAACATTTGTGTTCAGATATTGCTTAATTTTAGAGTTTAGCAAATGACATCACTGGTACTTGTTAAAATGTCTTCATAAAAAAACAGCAAAAATTAAGTTTTCTCCAGTTTTATCTCTCATGTGCATTGTAGGATGCCTTACATAGTAGACACTAAGTTTGTGGACATAAGTATGCTTACAAGGACTCTACCAGATGTTTAATATTTTAGTTAAATACCATTACAACATCTATAAGCATTCCTCTGTGTAGCAGAGGATTCCCAGCTTCTCTCCTCTGTGGAGCAGAGGATTCATCCAGCTTCCCCTATTGTTCATATTTTATATATTAACCACAAAAGAATTATTAACACCAGAAAATCACAGTTCATACAGTATGATGAACTGATGTGCAGATCATATTCAAATTTCACCAGAAATTTCACTTAGAACCACTAAGGTTCTTTTCTGAGATATGGTCCAACTGATTCCACATTGTACTAGATATCATATCTTAGTCTCCTCCAACCTGTGACATTTCCAGAGTTTTCCTTGCCTTTCCTGACCTTGAAACTTTTCAAAATCCTGGTCAGTTATTTTGTAGTATATCCCTCAATTTGGATTTGTCTGATGTATTCTCATAACTAGGTTGAAATTACAGATGGTAGCAAAATTATCACAGACGTGATGCTGTGTCCTTTTGAGTGCTTTGTATGAGAGAACACTATCTATTTTTCAGTTAATTATTATCTCAATAAAAATTAAATTTTAAAGAAGATAAGATTACTAGATAAATTATCCTAAATAATTTAATGATTTTCATATGGTATAAATCAAACCTGACAAGTTAAATACTATTTATCCAATGATTCTTTCTTCATGTCAATAAAACAAACAGTTAAGCAGTGAAAAAGTAAATAATACATAAATACTGTTCATTCGTACTCTTTCAAAGGCATCTGAAATAAATATATAAATCAAAACATTATTTTAAGATCTCTTGTTCTGGCTGAAACAGGAGTCATACAAGGGTTTTAAAAAATTTATTATGATTAATTTTTTAATGCAAAACTAAACATCTGTAGAAGCTACTAGAAATAACATCTCTTCACCCTACAGTTTCATTATGTGCAATAGCATATCCTCTAATAGTTTTATTAATTTAGTAGGTAATGACTGTCTGCTATCTTTCTGTATGCACATTTGATATTCATTATATGATCCAAACATAGAAATTAGTCCTTTTAAAACAATAGAGATATAACACTTGCACAATAGAAAAGCATATACTGCTTTACAACAATGGAATACTTACAAAAAGACCTAAGTTAATAAATACATAAATGAATACTGATCATTTGTACCATAGTTTTTCCTGACAATTACATTTTTCACATAGAAGATACAATGCCCCAATTTTGCTCATTAACAAAGCATTTTGTAGAAATCTTTGTCTCCTTGCATTTTTTTCCCTTCAAAATATTACCCCTCACTCATGTAAATGATATAGGCAGAGTGAAGATGGACTCAACAAGAAATGAAAACTTTGCTTTAATGATAAGAATGAGAGTAACAGGGTGACAAAATTTTTCTTTACATCATTAATAGTCCAGATGTTGATTTTTCTTCAACAATTCTTATAAAGAAATGTAGCAACTTATCAATTGATTCTACTCGTAAGTTTTATTGAGATTGTGTTGCAAATAGCTTTTGATTGCATCTGTTGGAAGATTTCTTTTGAGCTTACAGTATGGCAACATTCATAGTATTCCAAGAAAGCAAGCATAGAAACTTTTCTAAGTTTTAAACACACACACACAAATAATAATCATAACAATTTTAAGCTAACTGAATATAAACAAACACCTTTTCACTGTGTTTCACTTAATCACCCCATGCTCAGCAAGCCTTATAAATAATAGTCTCTCAATATGTGTCTGTCTTTATATTCTTATCTGTAAAATGATAATAATTGTACATGTTAACTATTTATTGTGAAACTACATTAAGATTTTTTAAGTATTGATATATAGTAAATGCTCAATAAAAGCCATGCGTTACTATATCATCTTTACTACTACCATCGTTTAACAGATTCTCACACAGAAACTATCCCCAAATTTCCAGAATTCGGTGGTTGACAATTTATATAACTCACACTTTCGGTAAAATAGCACTTCTTTAACTCCTGAAGAAAGCGCTTGTCCACGGACACATTTATGTTGGTTTTATATATTTTACTGTATTCCTTATTAAAATCAGAGCATGCTAAACGTAGCCTACATGTACTTATTAACCTTTGCTTCTTTCTAGTGTCTTCTTATCACAGATGTTCGATAAAAATTTAATGAATTAAAACATCGTTACCACTGTTTATTAAGTTTCCACCTTAATATTATCCCTTTACATACATTAGTTAAAAGTTAATGTTATATACTACACCTATTCCAGGAACAATTTTAGTAGATTATTTTATTTTTTCAACTCATGCTCAAGCACAGGTTTTTCAATCCATTTCATGTTTTCACCAATGTTCTTTTCCTTATGCCATGTAAATGCCATGTTCTGGACAGCTGCTACATGACATATAACATGAGAGAGACATAAACCAATGCCACTAAAAGACACTGAGATTTGGGAGTTATATGTTATCATTGTTTAACTATGCAGAAGCTCACTAATACAACTGGCTTACAAAACATATTCAGTGACATAAGAAGACGACCAGGAAAATCAAGATAAATGAACAGCAAATATGAAAACATAAGCTAAAGCCAGGAGAAAAAAGAAAGAGTATACAGAGCTGCATATTACTGAGTTGTATTAAAAATTATAATGTTATTTTTCTGTTTATTATGTCCGATCTAATGTTCTACCATTTTCTAGTATTTTTCTCATTAGTTACTCTTCAAACAATTCCTCTTCCCTTTCCACCTATCATCCTTCCCTCCCGGCTATTATCATGTTCCATAAAACATTCTCTGAAGGCTAAAAGATAGTTTAAGAAGGACTTCCCCTGTGACACCAGGATTTTCCAATGTCTCTGTTTTCCTCTCCCTCATACTGCACATGGACTCTGGGGAAATGGCTTACTACAGAACTCTACCATTGACGCCTGCCCTTCTGTAGCTGTCTGCAAGAGATGGGCTATCAGGCTCACTTGGAAAACACTTAACACCCTTTCCAGAGCTCCTCTACGCTGTGTTGAGACTGGAGTCAATGCCAGACTGGGAAACGATTCTCCTCAGTTTTACATTGTGCTTAAAAGATTCCAACATGATGCTGATGGAAAAATTCTCATTGTTATTATTCAACACAGCCTTAATAATTTAAACACCAAAGTAAGTTAAAATGTTAAAAATATTAAAGATTAAGTGATGACATTTCAACTTTTCTTAATTCTCCTATATTCTTGTTAATGTCTCTTAAATGTTAATCTGGCATTATCCAGTTACTTCAGGAAATTGATACCATTTTACCCAGTTTTCAACTGTCAGTTCTCCTATTAAATACTTGTAGGTGATGCTAAAATGCAATTTAGCAACTGGAGAGTTATTTGTAGACCAGCGAGATTTAACCACTGACATTTTTCTCCTAGTGAAATCTCTAGTGTCATTCTGACATCATGCATTGAAGGATGACAAGTTCTCTTATTGCAAAATCAAAGATTACTTTGAAAAGGGCTGAATCAGCTTTGGAAGTAACAATGTCTGGCTGAAGTGATGTTTTAATGCATTCTAGTTATCTCAAAGAAAACCTGATAGCTTATGGATTCAGCTTCTTGTGTGTGTGCACTTGAAAATGTGAAGTCATAAGGAATGGAAGCACATGAAGGAAAATACGTATTTAAATGTTAAGGAAGAGTTACATGTACAAATTAAAACTGCTTCACTGACTTTTATTGAAAGTGCTAAAAGCTAAAATAAATAATACTGCACACTTGCTTTATAGAGTTCTTGTTAAAAGTCAACAAAAACACTAGGTTAAGCTATTCAATATACTAGGTCGATTCTGGCACACTTAATTTCAAAGGGCAAAGTGACTTTATAAAAGGTCACAAATTACATCAACATTATCATACATTTTAACTTTTAGTTCTGGCAAGCCAACAGCTGCTGCATTTGCTAATCATACATACAACATTTAAGAAGTTACAGAGGAGAAATTATTACTTTTTCAAACAATTTAGGATTTTAGATATGTTAATTAACAAGAAGTAAACAGTCACTAAATAGAACATATTTAAAGTTAAAATATCCTCACTTTAAAGTAGAGGATGTACTAAGGGGAGCTTCAAGTAAGAGGAAGAGTAAAGTAATTACATATATCCACTGCCTACTCAGGTGAAATTAAGTGAAGAAAGAAGAAAATCTCAAGAAAATTTTAGAACACTTTAAGCTTTATTCTGCTATGGTACCACTTGATAAGTGTGGTTCAGAAAGGGAAAAAAATCTGCATGAAGCACCTTTGTAATTTTTACCCAAACGGTAGTAGATGTTATTTCCATTTCTTAAATTTTACCCCATAGAATTATGCCTTAAACATACTGTATGTATCAACATTATGATGTTTGTGCAGAGGAGAAAAAAAGAAACCTATGTGACATGCTTTGGCAATGAACCCCTTCCCCCCAGATGCGTATGCTTATGTGTGTATGCATGTGTGTGTGTATAATTTTTTTAAACAAAGCAAATAATCACTGTCTAGCTGAGACCAAGGTGAACAGTAAGCAGTCCGGAGCAGCCCAACAGACTTTATGGCTATGTACCATTGACAATATGAGTGTGATCATCAACTTGAGATTCAACTCATCATAGTTTAGATCTAAGAAGGTTCCTACTTCCACAAATTAAGGGCTACTGAACAGGGTCAGTTCAGATACAAGCTCTTATTATGTTACAACCATATTATCAACACTTTCCAGCTATATATTAGGCCAATCTCCTCTCCCTATCTCTGCCTCAGTTTTCTCCTAACAATTCTTCCCTTGCCTATAGTCCCCAATATTATTGAGCATTTACTATTATACCCCACACATTGTGCTAAAATTTTTCTACTTTATCTTTTCAACATTATCTTTACTGAATAATCAAAACAATTCCAGAAGGTCCTTACTGAAAGAAAGCACATCTGACAGGAAGAGAAACCAGGCTCAGTAACTTCTTCCAGATCACACAGGAAGTACTCCAATCAGAATGCCTATTTATAAGTGAAGAGCCCAAACATTTTAATTACCAAGCTATATGATTATGTAGTGGCAGTACTGAAGTATTTTTTTTTTACTACAACCATGTTACACAGCAAAAGCGAGCATTCTGCAAATGGACTCCTCAATTTGCCGCTGTAGGAAATTTAAAATTAACTTTCATAAAGCTAGCAGAATGCTTAGAGTGAAGGAGAATTTGATTTAACTGTCTGGAGTCCAGGGTTCTAGTCCAGCTATCTCATTAACTGAATGTCCAACACTGTGAAAGTCTTTACATAATTCATCTAAAACTTTATTAAAGATTTCAGAATTAGCACAAATGGATATGCTGTTATGCCCTGTAGGAGTAGGTTAGGTGAGAACTAGTAAAGCACTGGCATTAACACAAAGCAAAAATTAAGTTATAGTAGCCATGTCAAAATAAATCAAACTTGTATAAATGTTCTACTGATTTACAGGAAATAGAGAGTACAGAGAAGCATGTTAAACCACATTTCAGGGATGTAATCAGTAAAAAATCAGATTATGGCAAATTTTATAGGACAAATTACTTTGACTCCTCACCAAAAATCTTCAAGGGGGCAAAAGGATGGAACAGAATCCTATCAATTAAAAAAGACAAAATATAATTCAACCAATCATGATTCATGGACTTTATTGGATTCTAATTTAAATTTGAAAATTATTTCTATAATGCTGATAAAAATAAATTGCTGTATTATTTTAGGTGAGATAATCACTTTATGTTAAAAAGAGATTTATATCTATATATGAAATAATATGATGCTGTCTGGGATTTGCTACAAAATAATACAACAGTAGGAAAACTGAACAGGGGAGAGGACAGGGCAGGACTGGCCATGGGTTAGTGATTTTGGTGACTGTTGAAATGTGTGATTGGTACATAATTCTTTACTTATTTTTTTGTATGTTTGAATTTCTCCATAACAACAAAACATAGGCAGTAGACCCAGAGAATTAGAAAAACATTACCAAAGAAAGAGACTCATGTTGGAAAATGGAATTAGAGTAGGACTCATTGACTTCTTGATGCCACTCTTTGAGTCCTGAGTGGAGAGAAAGGAACACCATCTTGCTAGACACAAAAGAGGCCAACACAGGAATTTAAAGTGAATGTGGGAGCACAGTGAACTATCAAGACAAGCATGGTCACCCACAGACTTGAGAGAAGAAAGAACAGTGAACTCTGAAGTGATCTAAGATGGGTAGAAAAAAGAAGCAGGGCGATGATGTTATATAACCATAATGGTATAAATTTGTTAAATAGAGGAAATACATGTTGTGAGCAAAATATTGCTATTTGTTAAATGTTAAAAGTGAAGCATGGCTTCCCAGGTGGCATACTGGTAAAGAATTCACCTGCTAATGTGGGAGATAAAGGTTTGATGGCTGGGTTGGGAAGATCCCCTGGAGGAAGAAATGGCAACTCACTCTAGTATTCTTGCCTAGAAAATCTCATGGACAGAGGAGCCTGCAGGGCTTCAGTACATGGGGTCACAAAGAGTGACTGAGCAAGCACAATTGAGTGATGAAGCACGGCTGAGTGACGGAGCCCACATGCAAAAGTGAAGCATGGCACACCTATTAGATTAGCTTAATTCCCAACAGGTTGTACGGCAGAAACTAACACAATATTGTAAAGCAATCATACTCCAAAAAAAAAAAAAAAAAAAGGCAACACACACCCACAAAAGGGGGGAAAAAAAGGCAAAACAAATTTAGTAAAATTTTAAAGGCAAAACAAACCTGCAGTCTCATCAACCTCTGAAATTTGTAGGCACATACACAGTCCATTCAAAATTCACATAAATTTCCATTTTATTCACTCATCTTGCATAATTACCAGCATTACAGAAGGTGCTTGCATGCTCAGTCATGTTTGATTTTTTGCAACCCCATGGACTGTACACAGCCAGGTTCTTCTGTCCATGGGATTGTCCAGGCAAGAATACTGAAGTGGGCTGCCATTTTCTCCTCCAGGGGTTCCTCCCCACCCAGGGATCAAACCCAGGTCTCCTTTGTCTCCTGTATTGGCAGGTGGATTCTTTATCACTGAGCCATCTGGGAAGCTCACAGAAGGTAGAAAATGTATTTAAAATTTGTGGTTTTACTTTAATATATTGCTGTTTTATATAACTGCTAGTATTATAATCTCCCAATACACAGTTAATCACTCCTCACTCATTCTGTTTTGTAACATAAAACTTTTCCTATATTATAATTATTTTAGATGTGTCTAATTCCTTTGCCAACAAAGGTCCGTCTGGTCAAGGCTATGGTTTTTCCAGTGGTCATGTATGAATGTGAGAGTTGGACTGTGAAGAAAGCTGAGCGCCGAAAAATTGATGCTTTTGAACTGTGGTGTTGGAGAAGACTCTTGACAGTCCCTTGGACTGCAAGGAGATCCAACTAGTCCATCCTAAAGCAGATCAGTCCTGGGTGTTCATTGGAAGGACTGATGCTGAAGCTGAAACTCCAGTACTTTGGCCACCTCGTGCGAAGAGTTCACTCATTGGAAAAGACCTGATGCTGGGAGGGATTGGGGGCAGGAGGAGAAGGGGACGATAGAGGATGAGATGGCTGGATGGCATCACCGACTCGATGGGCCTGCGTTTGAGTAAACTCCGGGAGGTGGTGATGGACAGGGAGGCCTGGCGTGCTGCGATTCATGGGGTCGCAAAGAGTCGGACATGAGAGCGACTGAACTGAACTGAATTCCTTGACTAGAACATCCTGATTTCCTTAATGTCTCAGTACAGCATTTCTTATTGTAACCCCAGGGACTAAGCACTTAATAAATGCATGCTAAAATCTAAAAAAAAAAAAAAATCCCCCAAAGTAATAACACCAAATGCTGGTGAAGATGTGGAGTAACAGGAAATTCATTCATTGCTAGTGGGAATGTAAAATGGTACAGTCACTTTGGAAGATAGTTTGACATTTCTTAGAAAGAAAAACATAACACTACAGTCCAAAAACACATTCCTAAGCATTTACCAAAATGAAAATTTATGTACACAAACAACCTGCACACAAATACTTGTAGCAGCTTTAGTCATAACTGCTAAAAATTGGAAGCAACCAGGATACCCTTCAACATGTGAATGTATAAGTACTCTGTGGTACATCCTTGCAATGTAATATTATTTAATGATAAAAAGAAATTAGCTATTAAGCCATGACAAGATACTGAGGAAATTTAAATGCATAAAGAGAAACACCTTATCTGAAACGCTTGTCTGTACAATTCCAACTATATGGCATACTGGAAAAGGCAAAACTATGGAGACAATAAAAAGATCAGTGGTTACCAGAGGTTGGGGTGGGTTGGGCAAGAGAAGAAGAGGAAAGCATAGAGGATTTTTAGGGCAGTGAAATATACAAATATACAAATGTAATATATTTGTAAATATATATATATACATATATATATATTACAAATCAACTATTCTTCAATAAAAATTTAAAAATAACACATCAACTTGAGTTCATATTGTGATAAAGTCACCATATTAATGGAAGTTGTTAATGGGGAAACCATGGGGTGGAGGAAGAGGAAGTCTCCAAGAACTCTCTTCATTTACTGTCCAATTTTTCAGTAGACCCAAAACTGCTCTAAAAAATATATTACTCTTTTAAGGAAAGCATAACTTCTAAAATATGAAATCAGAATTATTTGCATTTCAGGCTGATAATTCAAGACCTGAGGGAGAACTCAGTGATTTGTCACTTGTCTTCCTCTTCATGCTCCAAGCCAGTGATCTGGGACATGAAGATATCACCAAGTATGAGTTCTTTCTTTGGGAATCCTTGTATTCCCCAGAGGGCTGACATTGCTTTTGAGGGTGTGTCACTTTTCATATAACTACTCACTGCAGAAATAAATGTTCCAATTAGAGAAGTGTTAGTCGCTTAGTCGTGTCTGACTCTTTGCAACCTCAAGGACTAAAGCCTGCCAGGCTCCTCTGCCCATGGAATTCTCCAGGCAAGAATACTGGAGTGGATAGCCATGCCTTTCCCCAGGGTCTGTTCCCAACCCAGTGATCGAACCTGCATCTCCTTCATTGGCAGGCTGATTCTTTACCATCTGAGCCACAAAAGAAGCACAATGTAAAAGTCTCTGTTTCTTCAGACTGGAGGGATTTAAGTAGTTTTGGTAGGTGGATGCTCTTGGAAACTTACTCAGGTAAGCAGAGTGTGAGATTGCTATCATTTGGTCTGCCATCTACCAGGAATCTGATCTAGCAGGAAATAGATGTTCATTATTACTCGAGTAAACTTACTTTCAGAATTAAAGGTATTTTATTATGGGGGTACAGAGAGAGGCAATGATGCCAGTTATGCTCAATCTTTCCAAAAGAGAATGCCCCAGGACCAGTAATCAGAGTATGTGTCTACATTACCAGTCTATCTATCCAGCACTCAGTCCTACCTGACTCTTTGTGACCCCATGGACTATAGCTCACAAGGCTCATCTGTCCATGGAATTCTCCAGGCAAGAATACTGGAGTATGTTGCCATTCCCTTCTTCAGGAGATCTTAGGAAGAACTAATTAATTCATGCACACTCAAACCAATCCTAAAAAGTCAGATTACAAAATACATTCAGCAAAATCATTATAATCAATGATGATAATAGCAGCAATAATAGTAATAATAAGATGGATGGTGATGTCAAGATAAATTTTAAAAGAGAGAGTTAGCAATGAATGTAGAATAACATTGTCATTGTTCAGTCACTCAGTCACGTCTGACTCTTTGCGAACTCATGGACTACAGCACACCAGGATCCCCTGTCCATCACCAACCCTCGGAACTTGCTCAAACTCATGTCCGTTGAGTCGGTGATGCCATGCAACCATCTCATCCTGTCATTCGCTTCTCCTCCTGCCTTTGATCTTTCCCAACATCAGGGTGGAATAATATTATAGAGCTCTTAATTACGGAAGACCAATGGTTGGGCTTAGAGCTCTCTGGCCCCTGCACTTACAGGGAATCATAGCCAGTGAAGTCATTTGCAGAGTCCATGGGACAAAAAGAAGCCAGTTCTTCAGAAGGCACATAGTGTTTATTATTAAGACGCACAGTTCTTCAGAAGATGCACACATACTGTGCGTCATCTTTATCTGAAACTTTTGGGACCAAGATATGTTGAAAAAACAATCTTTTTGAATGCTGGAAATTAATACAGTATGTATACACCAAATATTTTGAAAAATCCCCAGGAAGCCCTGTGGAATCACTCTAGATTTAAACATACGAATATTTCTACATTTAAACATACAAACATCGAAACTTCAGGGAATAAATATGTTTAGCTCAAGTTACCCTCAAATGAACTTTGGCATCAGACTTAGAGAAAGTATCATTTTGAGACAGTTGGGGATTTAGGGAGTGCAGATACTAGGAGCGCTGCTTCTTGCACAGTCTTCCTCCAGTAAAGCCCAGGGGAGTTCATGAAGCTCTATCATAGCCACTGAAGTCAAGGACAGTGGACACAGTGAATAACTCAAGCTCCCTGAGCTTCTATTTGATCAAATAATAGATCTTTTTTGTTTGAATACCCAGAGCAGTGGTTCTCAAATTCTAGTATGGACCAGAATTCCCCACCCTGGAGTAGGATAGTGTCTAAGCCTTTGTGATTCTTAGCCGGTTCTCCAAGTGACTGATGGCCACCAAATTTGAGAGCCAGAACCACTCCTGAACTCTGATAATGCTGCATCACCAGTTCAAAGAGTTTGAAAGGTTAAAACAACAACCAATTATGTTTGCCTTCCTTCTTTAAAGAAAATGAGAAATTTTAATGGACCTGAGCCCAAAATGACCCTCCTCAGACTTTGGGGGAAGTGTTACACTAAAGCAAGATAAAGAAGAGACAGAAATCATATTTCCAAATTATTGGACGAGATTCTTTGATTAGTCTGGCCAGGACGGCTAGTGCATTCATTTAGCCAGTGTATACAGGCACATGAACTAGAGAGTGCACAATTCAAAGCCTTCCACAAATTCAAATTTATTCAATAAAATGAAACACCATAATTTTTTTCTGTCTCTATGAAAAATGGCAAGAGCTTTGCACTGAGATTTACTGCACCGAGTTGGCACTGGGCAACTAACTATAGGTAATATGAAATGCACTAAAATATCACACAGCACCTGAATATGCATAAAGAACACTGCTTTCTTCTCAGCAGTGGCTGATACAACCATAGTCAAACTCTTGCTTTTAATCAACACAGACTCCAATGGAATGGTACATACAACTAACAGCCTCAATCCTAATTACTGCCAAGATAGGGTAAATTTGACTTTACAAAACTGTGTTATTAATGCTTGGACATTTTCAGAATAAAATGTGTTTTAAAACACTGGTAGTCAAGTAAGTAATTTTTTTAAGACTCTAAGTAAGCAAGGCAAGTAAAGGGGGGCAGAGTGGGAGAGGGAAAGGAAATTAACATCCATCGAGTAACTGTGAAGAGTGCATGCCTCTAAATGCTGTACAGATAATGGGTCTTTTGCTTTTCTCTAGTGAATAGGGGAAAGTCCAGTTGATATAGGTCATATATGATGGTGAATGCCAGATGTATCTGGAAACTACACCCGAGTCCCAGAAGTTGAATCATGGTGCTGGAACATTGACTGAACATCACTATCAAGTGGCATAGTTAAAAGAAGGGCAGTGTTTAATTATATGAAGAGTCAAATAGCGTGGAGTTCTGAAACTGCAGAATGTTTAGCTAGATAAACAGTGATAGCCTCCATACATAAATCAAATATGAAATTTATAATAATGTGGCTATTTTCTTAGTCAGCTGATAAGTAACAGTGCCTCAACTCATTAACAGTATTTTACCACTGGATCAACATAGACAAGTAAGGATAAAGGGCAAATGTATTCAAGAATTAGAAAAAGAATCCAACTACAGATCACCTTCCAAATGAAATAATAACTGATGAGTCAACACTTATCCCTCTCATGATGTATCAGCATTTAAGTACACAAATCAAAAGAACACACTGCTATGTTTGGGATAATTAGTACTTTTATATTATTTTTAAAATTTATTTATTTTAATTGGAGTCTAATTACTATACAATATTGTAGTGGCTTTTGCCATACATTGACATGAATGAGCCATGGGTTTCCATGTGTTCCCCATCCTGAACCCCCCTCCCATCCCCCTCCCCATCCCAGCCCTCTGGGTCATCCCAGTACACCAGCCCTGAGTACCCTGTCTCATGCAACAAACCTGGACTGGAGATCTGTTTCACATATGATAATATACATGCTTCAATGCTATTCTCTCAGATCGTCCAACCCTCGCCTGCTCCCACAGAGTCCAAAAGACTGTCCTATACATCTGTGTCTCTTTTGCTATCTCGCATATAGGGTTATCATTACCATCTTTCTAAATTCTATATATATGCGTTAGTATACTGTACTGGTGTTTTTCTTTCTGGCTCACCTCACTCTTTATACTAGGCTCCAGTTTCATCTACCTCATTAGAACCGATTCAAATGTATTCTTTTTAATGGCTTAGTAATATTCCATTGTGTATATGTACCACAGCTTTCTTATCCATTCATCTGCCGATAGACATCTAGGTTGCTTCCATGTCCTGGCTATTGTATACAGTGCTGCAATGAACATTGGGGTGCACGTGTCTCTTTCAATTCTGGTTTCCTTGGTGTGTATACCTAGCAGTGGGATTGCTGGGTCATATGACAGTTCTATTTCCAGTGTTTTAAGGAATCTCCACACTGTTCTCCATAGTGGCTGTACTAGTTTGTATTCCCACCAACAGTGTAAGAGGGTTCCCTTTTCTCCACACCCTCTCCAGCATTTATTGTTTGTAGATTTTTGGATAGCAGCCATTCTGACCAGCGTGAGATAGTTTCTCATTGTGGTTTTGATTTGCATTTCTCTGATAATGGGTGATGTTGAGCATCTTTTCATGTGTTTGTTAGCCATCTGTATGTCTTCTTTGGAGAAATGTCTGTTTAGTTCTTTGGCCCATTTTTCGATTGGTTCATTTATTTTTCTGGTATTGAGTTGTAGGAGTTGCTTGTATATTTTTGAGATTAATTCTTTGTCAGTTGCTTCATTTGCTATTATTTTCTCCAATTCTGAAGGGTGTCTTTTCACTTTGCTTATAGTTTCCTTCATTGTGCAAAAGCTTTTAAGTATAATTAGGTCCCATTTGTCTTATTTCCATTACTCTGGGAGGTGGGTCATAGAGGATCCTGCTGTGATTTGTGTTGAAGAGTGTTTTGCCTATGTTTTCCTCTAGGAGTTTTATAGTTTCTGGTCTTATGTTTAGATCTTTAATCCATTTTGAGTTTATTTTTGTGTATGGTGTTAGAAGTGTTCTAGTTTCATTCTTTTACAAGTGGTTGACCAGTTTTTCTAGCACCACTTGTTAAAGACATTGTCTTTTCTCCATTGTATATTCTTGCCTCCTTTGTCAAAGATAAGGTGTCCATAGGCGCATGGATTTATCTCTGGGCTTTCTATTTTGTTCCATTGATCTACATTTCTGTCTTTGTGTCAGTACCATACTGTCTTGATGATTGTAGCTATGTAGTATAGCCTGAAGTCAGGCAGGTTGATTTCTCCAAGCCATTCTTCTTTCTCAAGATTGCTTTGGCTATTTGAGGTTTATTTGTATTTCCATACAAATTGTGAAATTATTTGTTCTAGTTCTGTGAAAAATACCGTTGGTAGCTTGATAGGGATTGCATTGAATCTATAGATTGTTTTGGGTAGTATACTCTTTTTCACTATATTGATCTTTCCAATCCATGAACATGGTATATTTCTCCATCTATTTGTGTCATCTTTGATTTCTTTCACCAGTGTTTTATAGTTTTCTATGTATAGGTCTTTTGTTTCTTTAGGTAGATATATTCTTAAGTATTCTATTCTTATCATTTTGATGGTAAATTGAATTGTTTCCTTAATTTCTCTTTCTGTTTTCTCATTGTTAGTGTATAGGAATGCAAGGGGTTTTTCTGTGTTAATTTTATATCCTGCAACTTTACTATATTCGTTGATTAACTCTAGTAATTTTCTGGTGGAGTCTTTAGGGTTTTCTACATAGAAGATCATGTCATCTGAAAACAGTATGAGTTTTACTTCTTCTTTTCCAATCTGGATTTCTTTTATTTCTTTTTCTGCTCTGATTGCTGTGGCCAAAACTTCCAAAACTATGTTGAATAGTAGTGGTGAGAGTGGGCACCCTTGCCTTGTTCCTGACTTTAGGGGAAATACTTTCAATTTTTCACCATTGAGGATAATGTTTGCTGTGGGTTTGTCATAAATAGCTTTTATTATGTTGAGGTACTTTTAAACCCATTGTTTCCTCCTTAATGCTTGCAAATAAAAGAAGCTCTCAGAAGGACAGTCTCCCTCTATCATTCTTTAGTAAATATATCAGAGCTTGAAGTGGTTAGTAAATTTGCCCTGATGATTTTTTTTAATCAATTCACCTTATAGCCACTTTACATCTGAATCTGAATTGTGAATCAATCCACTTTACATATGTAATGATGGTTAGTCTGAAAATCTTCCCCTTCACAGAAAAATAGGATGCATGTTTTTTTTTGTTTGTTTGTTTGGACAATCACATTAACACTAAACTTGGTTATTAAAAATCCTGTTATTTCTTTATAGAAGCTAATTTAAATTAACTATAGAAAAGTTAGAAAGGTGGAAGAGAAGATTAATTCCACAACTTAGATATTAAATTTTATTATACATGTAATTTTAGCCATCCTATATTAATTATCCCTAAACATACAAACACAAAATCATGAGTATGGACATTTATGCCTGTTATTTAAATCAACTCAGTAATAAATTAGTTATACATATCTAAAACATTCATATAAGAAGATTCTAAATGAAAATAAACTATATTTTCCTGAATATTTGTAAACCACCTTAAGAGAGCAGAGCAGAAAAAGGCCCCAGGAGTAGTGGTTTTGAACTGCAAATAAGACAAAGTACATGGGACTGATTCAACTGTCTCTCTCCAGTACAGAGTGCCAAATATAAAACCAAATATTATTGTTCATTTCTTGACTTGGTGTTCCACCAAATAAAAATGAAGGATTAATCATTCATATATGACATTAAAAAAATTTCCCCATCCATTCATTTATTCAACATTCTCATTAAGAAGCAATTTCTTAACTAATACTGTCCTGTGAATGGAGGAAACAAAGATGAATAAGAGTTCCCATCCTTCAAGAACTCACAGTCAAACCAAGCCAAAGATATAGATAAGAGAGCAGGAAATTATAACACAGTGTAATAAGTGCTATGAGGGCCATAAGTAGAATAGAGATGCTAAACTATCCATTAAAGGGGAATCAGCAGTGAAGCCTTCCCAGAAGGTAATATAATTTCAGTCTTGAAGGACCAGTTGGTTTTAACTAAGTAAAGAGACAAAAGGTGCTTAGGGAGGAGGAAGGGTGAGCCAAGAACAAGAAGCAAAAACAATTAAAAACAAAAACAAAAACACCTAAAGAAAGAGAGAGCCTGGCAGGTTCTTCACTTTGAGTTAGTTAAATGGGAGGTGTGAAAAGGAGAAAAGAGAGGCCAGAAAGTTAAACAGAAGCCTTATGTGCTAGGCCATGGGTATGAGCTATGGTCAAATGGCCATGAGGCAATGTTGTAGGCTGAGGGCCTCTCATCTGAGCACACAGTGTTCACTGGCCTTCCTTAGTGATGGTATTTTTTATCACTAAATTCAAGGTGTTGTTAAATTTCTTCAGTGTATATTTACTATAAAATGGTTATTATTTTCCCTTTGGAAATATGAATAATTTGTGGGGAGATTTTTTAAGATCATATGTTTTAGATTGTGTCCTTCAAAATTCATATGTTGAAGCCTGAATATTCAAAATTATGGTATGGGGTGGGTGAGGCCTTTATTATTTTTATTATTGGGGGTGAGGTAATTATATTTAGAAAAAGTCAGGTGGTGGGGCCCTCATGATGGGATTAGTGCCCAAAGAAGAGACGAGAGAGGTTGCTTTTTCTCCCTGTCATGTGAGGACACAGCAAGGAGGACATCTTCAAGACCAGAGAGGAAATGTGCATTCAGTATACACCAAATCTCCCAGCATCTTGATTTTGGATTTCTCAGCCTCCAGATTTGTGAGAAATAGACATTTGTTGCTTAACCCATACAGTCTGTGATATTTTGTTATGGTAGCCTGAAATGACTAAGATAACATGCAAATAAGCTCTTCATGAAAACCTGATGATTACTGTGTGAAAAAAATCTTGGTGGACATTGACCTATGAGTTCCAGTTTGGGCAGGTTAAATTTAAGAACCCAGTAGGAACTCCAAGTGGAGATGAAAAGTAGTAGTTCCTAGATTGGATTGACACTCAAAAGAAGATCAAGGCTAGTGATTTATTTTGGGAAGTCCACAGAGATTGGGATACAGTGAGGCTAAGAACAGTGATATTGTACATTTAAAAGATATGGGAGAATGGCATTGAAACATGTAAATTATCATATGTGAAATGAATCACCAGTCCAGGTTCAATGCATGATACAGGGTGCTCAGGGCTAGTGCACTGGGATGACCCAGAGGGATGGGATGGGGAGGGAGGTGGGAGGGAGGTTCAGGATGGGGAACACATGTACACCTATGGAGGATTCAAGTCAATGTATGGCAAAACCAATACAATATTGTAAAGTAAAATAAATAAATTAATTTTAAAAATTAAATTAAAAAAAGAAAAAAAAAGACAGGGGACAGATGAGAGAGAGGCATTTGCTACAGCAGTAATTCTCAAAATGTGGTCCATGGACTACCAGCATTGGCCTCACTTGAGTACTTCTAAAGCCTGGTTTCTTATCTACTGAATTAGAAAATCTGGGGGTGATGCCCAGCATTATGTGTTTTGACAAGCCATCCAGGTGATTCTAATGCTTCTAGAGGTTGAAGACTACTGAAATGGACACTGTGTGGGAAAGTATTTTGTCTATATCTAGTAAGTTTAGATGATGCTAATGATGAAGAAGAAGAAAGAGGAGGAGGAAAACAAAACCACCACCACTTTGACCACCAAACTGTAGGATAATAAGCCTAACTTTCAAATTGCTTTAAAAACACTGTCTGTCAAAAACAGATTCACGTTATGAAATGAGTCATTTGAATTATCCATGTATCATATGGTACAGGTGTTTAAATTACATATTAGAGATTAAGTTGATCTTGAAGAACCACAGATAGTAATTACATATTGCCATGTGTGACCAAAGGTGCAGCTTAACTATTGTTCTTCATCCTTTAAAGAACCATTATCCAGAATTACAACTTGCTAGATATTTGTAATTTGCCTATTTCATGTGAGAAATGAATTATTCAAAGGTTCACACTATAGCTGAGGTACTATAAAAATATAAATTTACTACTCAATAGATACAAGCAATCACTTACTAATTATATTTTCAAAATGCCTCTAATTTAAATTCATGGGTGATTGATGCAGTAAGACAAGCAGCAAGCACAGGATATAATTTAATCAACAAATGACCCTAAGAAGAGTGGTGATGGTAAAAGTTTCATTTAATTTTATGTCACTTTTCCATTTCTAAATTGTTAATTTAGGGTCTGTTCATAGGTGGGCATTCAATTTGTGATTTGCACTCATTAGAAAATAAGTAACCACATTAAAAGGTCTTTTAAGGACCATGAACCATGCTTCACTATCTTCTTATCTTTTCATTTTGCTCTGAGTTCTTGACCAGCTATGAAATTTAACTTTTCCTACACAGCTTAATGTGTTAAAGTGTAACTCCCAAGATACCTTATGAAATTCTAATTATATTTAATGCTACGCATTATTGAGAATAAAAATTTTAAATGAGAAAAATTAATCACAGACTTTGTGAAAATGTTTTTAAATTATGAAACCCAAGAGTAGTTATAATCAAACTTTTAATCACCTCTAGAAATTATCTCTCTGCAAAAAACATATTTTCAACTAAAATGGGCACTCAACTCACAAAGCCGTATGTGGAAAAAACATTGAATCACAAACTATTCCATTTGCTCTTGACAGTCTGTGTCTTTGTCATTTTATTGTAAAATTATCAATACCTGTTCCTAGAAGCAGCCACTCTAACAACAAACTGAGCATTCAATATTGCCAAGCACTCCATTAAGTCAATTGTATGGATTACTTTTAATTCTTCTACCAACACCAAGTCATAGGTAGAATTATTCATATTGCACACATGGTATTTTGAGAACTAAAAGGTTATGTTGCAACTCCCCAAATCCAAACTCTCAGTCACCTTGCTCTATGTATGCTAATTAACTAACCTGACTCTTTTAAAAAATATTTTAGGAATTTATCTAAAAGGAAGCCCATATATGTTTCTGAAAGGTCTTTCTGACTGAGTACCATTTTGCTGATCTAAACCCTGTCTGCCTTTCCATTCCTTACCAGGTAAATACACAACAAAATGATGGTAGAGAGAACAGAACAAAAGCACAAATCTCTGAAATCTTAGTGTTCTGTTCTGTGGAGTAAGATGACCATGTATTGCACAGCCCAAACCTCATGCCAAATAACAAATGGTGAATAAGAGACTACAGAGACACTTCCTGAATCTATTCACGTTTGTTTCTCGTCCACATTCATCCTAAGGTGTTTCCTAAACTCTTTCAAAATGAAGACTAGCACAATATTCAGCATAAAGAGTACATTTATCATATGCAGTTTCCAGGGGAATGTATAATATAATAATGACGAACACAATAAGCAATCCATTTAAAGACGTACATTAAGCTGGCCATGACTCTTTCTGGCTAAAGGAAAGCCTTTAATAGTCAATTTTGAAAGTCATTTACTTAGGACAGCCTTTGTATTTTCTCCGTATGATGCTTATAACAAATGAAACCCACAAAGCTTGAAATTCCACCAATTAACTGCAGATTCTGGTAGGGGGTGAATCTAATTATCATTGTTAGAACAGCAGTCTGACTAATTTGACCTATGATTCTCAGAAATAGCATAGAGGGCCATTTTATAAAAATATGCTACTCAAACCAAGGCGCTTTGAAAGAAGGCTGGTTAAAGAAGGCAAGTAAAGGGTAGAGGAATTCATGTTGGAAAAGCTAAAAGGCATGAAGGATAAATCCTGATCATTTTTAGAGGAGCGTTAGAATCACAATCTTTTTCTCTGTCTTCTCTATTCTCAATCTTGTCCATTGATATTTTATCTGCATATATGATACTAATAATTGGTTCATTATTTTCCTTCTGCAAAATGCTGAGTGCTGGGATAGGTTTTGGACATACAATAGTATAAGGTACACTATTCCTGTCTCAATGTACCTTTTGTGAACAATATATCTGTTAGGCCTAATTATCACTCAGTCAGGTGGCCCAGTGGTAAAGAATTCACCTGCAATGGAGGAGACACAGGTTCCATCCCTGGGTCGGGAAGATCCCCTGGAGTAGAAAATGGCAACCCACTCCAGATCCTTGCCTGGAAAATTCCATGGACAGAAGAGCCTGGCAGGTTATAGTCCCCAGGGTCACAAAGTGTTGGACATGACTGAGCACATGCACACACACCAAATTTTTCTAATAAATGCCTATTTAATTTTACAGTTAGTTTTACTTTATCATTACTTTCTTATTCTTTGTAGGCTTTCTGCTTTTTTTTTTTAATGGGAATTATTTGTTTTATCCCCAGCAAAAAAGGTGACATGTGGCTTGTCAATTACATTGATGTTCCAGTTTCAATCATTCATTTTGTACGAGTAACAATTTCAATTGCCAATCTGTGGGTTAACCTACAAAACCTTTCCCAGCAAGTGCCGTTCTTTTATCAATCCTTCTCAGCTCTAACACATAGAGCTCCAGTATTTTTTACATATCTCACTTTTGATTGGTGGACAGTTTATAAATATCTTTTGGGCCAATTCTCTCCCACATCCTGACTGAAAAATAAAATTCAAGAAAAAGGTTTGAAATGATAACTTTAGTATTTTAATATTTTACCATATTTTTAAAGTATATTTGTTTATATTTCTGTAGTTTTATCACAAACTTGTAAATTAAAATTCCATCCCCCAACACAATGGAGGATGAATAGTGCAGTGATTAGGAAAGTCTGGAACAACACTGACTATCACAAATACTATGCAAGTCATGAATGTGAGCCACATATATAGTTTTTAAATGTTCCTGTGGTCGCATTCAAATAGGGAAAATAATAGCTGAAATTTGTTTTCAGAATATATGTATTTAATGCAATACATCCAAAAGACTACCATTTCAACATGCAATCATTATTAAAATATAGTATTTTACTTCTTTTTCCTATTAAGTTTTTGAAATTCAGTGTGTGGTTCACACTGACAGCACATTTCAGTTTAGACTAGCCACATTTCAAGTGTTTAACAACCACATGTGGCCAGTGGCTGCTATGCTAGACAGCCCAGCTCCAAAATAAAACTTAAATGATTTTAAAATCTATTAGCAATATCACTATAAAAGCACCACATTTTCTCTTCCTTGCTTGATATAGTTGCTCTTCATCAGCATATTATAAGTAAAAGTAATGCTATAAAGACATAGCCAAAAGAAATGAGATATCCCATAAAATCACATCAATACACATTGCCCACAATTTACTATGGAATATGTCATAATGACATTTATCACAGAGAAGTCTTAACCATGTTTTACAGTTGAATATTTTCATATGTATCATCTGAATCTCTTAATACCAAATTTTATTTTAATCTTTTTACAAAGTTTCCTTCTAAACTAATTAAATTTTCAAGGATCTTTCTTTTCTTTTTGTTTCCTGAATATAAAACCACTCTAGAAATGTTCTATTCTACAATTGACCTGATCCATTTGCATTTATAAATCTGAATTGTGAAAGTGCATATATACTCCCAATACTGACTGCTCTTCTATTTTTACATTGCCCCTTAGAAATTTCTTGTGCTTAGCCCAAGGGCATGGCTAGATAGTAAGAAAAGAAAGCTCTTTCTGAGCATGTCCTTCAGCATAATGTCAGAGTGAAGATCCAAGCGTCAAGTTAGCAATATCAAACACCAGGAGGCTCTGCAACCAGTAGTCTCTTGCAATGATTCTACTTTGCGTTATTCCTTAATCCTGACACCATTTGGCCTTCCTACTGTTATTAACTGCTACCTTTTTTTTTTTTTTGCTTTTGCTAATTTTAAAGTCATAGGTATCACCAAACTTTGGAAAATGAATACTTCATGATGCTTTCTTAGGAATCTTAGGTAACAGAAACATACGATTTCCCTTTAAGCTCATGATGGAATAGAAAAACACCCAATGTACAGCCAAACAAGAGACAGTTTAAAAGTCAAAAAATATTTTAACCCAAGTGAATTAATTTTTTAGAGTATTTATTGTGGAATATTCATGGCAATTAACTCTTACAAGTAGAAGATAGTGTTTAATCTAATCTGTTAATACAGTTCACATCATAAGAGACACATATTGCTTTCTAATCAGAAATGGAAATTTTCTTATACTAACAAAGGTACATATAAAATATAAATTAATGCTGACTAGTAAGAGTTTAAATCATGATGGTCTACTTCACAATGGGTCATATTTCTAATAAAACGTAAAGAAAAAATAGTTCCCTGATTTATGAATAGTTGAATTTATGAATAATGAATAGTTCTTGCTTATTGAATAAGTACTCTGTAGAGAATCATTGTACTGAAATAGAGATAAGTTACTTCAGTTTAATAACCTGTGGTACTGCACTTTCCCCTCTATGTTTTAAATGTTTATATAACAAAGTTCACAGGGTACTTTAAAGTATTAAATATCACCTATGCTGGCAAATATCAAGTCTCTATAAATTAGATTGTAAACTGGATGGATGGATGTGGTATGTAGATGTTCATAACCTAATCCTGGAATCCTCTGAATATACAATTTTACATGGTAAAATGGACTTTGCAGATGCAATTAAGGTTAAGAAATTGAGATGAGATGAGGACATCATCTTGGATTACCTGGGCTGGCCCAACCAAATAACATGAATCTTTAAACTGGAGTCCCTTTCTCACCTAGGATCACAGGGACATGTGATTATAAAAAGAAGGGTCAGAGATATTTGACTTTACTGGATTTTAAGGTGGGGGAGAGGGCCACAAGTTAAGAATTATTCTTCATAACCTATTTGCTTACCCTAAAGTATTGTCTGGACTGGGAGGAAACAATAATTCCTTTAATTCTCATCTTTACTTACTAGTGGAAAGACTAATAATTTGGTTCTCTTACATTCTCCAAAGACTCCCATATTTTTTGGGGGGTGGTAAGTGTCCTTAGGAATTTATTTAAACATATTTTATATATTTAATTTCATTGAAGATATCCATCTTTTAAAACTTATAACTATTTCTACAGCTGGCTGTTTTGAACCCCTTTCACAGCTTTATTGCTTTCTGGAATGGCATATGGCCTAGGTTTTATCTTGATTATTTCCTGTTCTATACCTGGAGTCAGTCATTTCCCCAAATAGATACAGTATTTTTTTTTTTTCCAGTAGTAAAGGTTCTGGAGTTGTATCTAAAAAGACAATGATATACACAAGTTATTCTAGATTTTCTTTGGTGTCATGTAAAACAGTTTTATAGTTCTGTGATTTACATTAGGCCCCTGGTGGCTCAGACGGTAAAGCATCTGCCTACAATGTGGGAGACCTGGGTTCAATCCCTGGGTCAGGAAGATCTCATGGAGAAAAAAATGGCAACCCACTCTAGTATTCTTGCCTGGAAAATCCCATGGACAGAGGAGCCTGGTAGGTTACAGTCCATGAGGTCGCAAAGAGTCGGACATGACTGAGCTTCTTCACTTCACTTTACTTCATACTCCATTTAGAGTGCATTTTGCGGAGAGTGTTAGGTATGTGTCTAGACTCACTTTTTTTTTGGCATGTAGATGTGAAGTTGTTACAGCACCATTTGTTAAAAGATCTTTGGTCCACAGATTGACTTTGCTCCTTGGTAAAAGATTCATTGACAATATTAATGTCAGTCCATTTCTAGGCTCTCTATTTTGTTCCATTGATCAATGTGTCTATTCTTTCTCTAATATTGCAGTGTTTTGATTGCTGTAGCTTTACAGTAATCCCTGTAGTTGGGTAGTGTCAGTTCTGTGACTTTGTTTTTCCTCTTCTATACTGAATTGTCTACTCTGGATATTTGACTTTCCATATTCCACTTTGGAATCAGTTTGTTGATATTCACAAAATAGCTCACTGAAATTTTACTGGAACTGCACTGAATCTAAATACCAAGTTGCAAAGAACTGACATGTTGACAACATTGAGTCTTCCTATCTATAAACAAGAATTTATTTAACTGCTCTTTGATATCAGAATTTTGTGTTTTCCTCACATAGATCTCATACATACTTTTAAAATTTACACCAAAGCATTTCATTTTGACAGTACCAATTTAAATGGTAATACATTTTTAATTTCAAATTCCACTCATCAATTGCTGGTATATAGGAAAGCAAATTACTTTATTAACCTTATATCCTGCAACCTTGCTATTATCACTTATTAGTTTCAGGAGGTATTTTTTTATTGAATCTTTCAGCTTTTCTATGTAGACAAACATGTAATCTATGAACGGTTTATTTTGTTTCTTCCTTTCTAACCCTAATACCTTTTGTTTCTTTTGTGTCTTATTACACTAGCTGATACTTAGAGTATGGTGCTAAAAAACAGTAGTGAGAGAGGATATCCTTGCCTTGTTCTTGATCTTAACAAGAAATTGTTCAGTTTCTCATCATTAAATTTGATATTAGTTGTAGGTTATTTGTAGATACTCTTTATCAAGTTGAGGAACTGCCTCTCTATTCCTAGTTTTATCATAAATGGATATTAAATGTTGTGAAATCAATTTTCTTCATCCACTAATATCATCATGTGCTTTTTCTTCATCAGCTTGTTGATGTGATTGATTACATTAAAGGTTTTTCAAATGTTGAACTAGCTTTTCATGCCTGGGATAAATGCCACTTGGAGACCATGTATAATTTTTTTTTTATAATTCTTTTTATAACATTGCTGGATTAAAGTTGCTAATATTTTGTTGAGGATTTTTCCATCTATGTTTGTAAGTGATATTGATCTGTAGTTTTCTTTTCTTGTAATGTCTCTGGTTTTAGTATCAAGGTAATGCTGGCTTCACAGAATGAGTATTTCCTTCTCTTCAATTTTTTGAAAAGCTTCTGAGGCAAAGTTGGATTCATCCTTATATTTGCTCCTCTATAGGTAAAATGTCAGTTCCCCTGGCTTCTTTCCTGATTTTTATTCATCCTTGATTTCGTGAAGTTTGAAAATAATATGACTAGGTATAATTTTGTTGACATTTATTCTGCCTGTTGACGTTTGAACTTCATCTTTGTTTGGTGTCTGGAATTAATTTAAAGGAGATTCTTAGTTATTATTTCTTAAAATATTTCTTCATTTCTTTTCTTTCTTCTCCTTTTGATATTTGTATTACAAGTATGCTACACCTTTGATAGTTATACACAATTCTTGGATATTGTTCTGTTTTTCCCACCAGTTTTTTTCTCTTCACTTTTCATTTTTGAAAGTTTCTTTTGTCTTACCCTCAAGCTCAAAGATTCCTTTCTCATCTATGTTCAGTCTACTAATTTTTCAATGCTAGCAATTTTTTTGGATTCTTTATTAGAATTTCCATCTCTATTCTTACATTACCTATCTGTTCTTATAAGTTGTTTACTTTTCCATAAAGTCCTTAGCATATTAATCATAGTATATGTGTGTGTGTGTGTGTGTGTGTGTGTGTGTGTTTTAAGGCTTGGCCTAATAATTCCAACATTCCTGTCATTTGTCTCTGATTCTGATGCTTGTTCAGTCTCCTTAAAATGTGTATTTTTATTTTGTCTTTCAGTAAGGCTTGCACTTTTTTTATTGAAATGTGAACATGATACAGGGAATGAAAGGAACTGTGGTAAATGGGCCTTTAGTAGTGTAGTGTTAATATGTCATGAAAGAGAACTATTCTATACTCTTACTAATTTCAGTCTTTCAGTGACCTCCTGCACTGTGAACTTCACCAGTATACCTTAGTTTTCTCTCCCTACCCCACTTTAGGTGGAACTGGATGGCCAGAAGGGACTAGAGTTTCATATTTCCTTTTGACTCAAAGACTGAGACGACATCTCAGCAGGTTTGGCTTCTGAGGGCAGGCGTTGTTAAGCATAACAAAAACAAAACAAAACAAAAAAAGACAATAGCAAAAAAGAAAAACAAAATGTCCAGGAATCTTTTGAAATAGTTAGTTTTCCCTTCCCCTTGCCAAAATCACAGTGGGGTTTTTCTCTGATATTCACTATGAGGTAGTGATCCTAGAGGTAAAAGTCACAAAACCTTGGGAGCCCCCAAGACAGAGCCCTGCCGGAGTTTTTAACTCTCAGATTTGCCCACATTGAGTCTCCCATAATTTGTTAATTGAAGTTTATTTTCCTACTGCAGCACTGGTTCCAATGGACGTTTCTTCTCGTGGGTCTCTACTTGGGTAAGCTCTTATTCTCTATATCTGCCTATTTGTCGAACTTTGGAAGCATGTTGTTACCCTGTGACTTTACTTCCTCTATTGGTTTCTACAAAGAGTCATGGTTTTTTTCCCCCCTTTATTGATCTTTCTACATGTTGTCATGACTGAGCAGTGACTTCTAAGCTCCTTCCTTGTGATTCCATAAACTTGAAATCCACCTAACTGTTGGCTAAGTCTCTTCAATGTGCCTATAACATGGTCTGTTCATTTTGAGGATTTTGGTCCATAAATGACCTTGACAAAATGATGGCTCTCACTTCTGGGTATTTGAAGAATATAGAATAAAATAAGTGTACCCATAATCTCTTCCCAGTGTTCTCTTATTATTTAAATATGTGAAACATATGTTTATTCATCATATATATATATATATATATATGTTTTTCTATACATACATGTGCAGATATGTGTCCTTTTACTGTATTTAGTATATATTTAATATATTTACTTATATTTATGGTTAAATACAAAATACTTTTTTAAATGGTATCAAGGACTCAGATTTGGGTTGTTTCTTATAGAAATGATTTTCTTATTTTTGGATTAACACATGTACTTCTAATATCTAAACATAATGACTCTTGATCTATATACTTTAAAGAATCTATTGTGAACTAACTAGAAAATACAAATTCATCCACACAGTGATATAATATACATGTGTACAATCAAAGGTACCAGAACTCATTATTGGTTCAGCTCAGTCACTCAGGAATGTCTGACTCTTTGCAACCCCATGGACTGCAGCATGCAAGGCTTCCCTGTCCAACACTAACTTCCGGAGCTTGCTCAAACTCATGTCCATTGAGTTGGTGATGCCATCAAACTATCTCATCCTTTCTTGTCCCCTTCTCCTCATGCCTTCAATCTTTCCCAGCATCAGGGTCTTTTCCAAGGAGTCAGTTCTCCCCATCAGGTGGCCAAAGTATTGGAGCTTCAGCTTCAGCATCAGTCCTTCCAATGAATATTCAGGACTGATTCCCATTAGGATTGACTGGTTTGATCTCCTTGCAGCCCAAAGGAGTCTCAAGAGTCTTCTCCAGCACCACAGTTCAAAAGCATCACTTCTTTGGTGCTCAACTTTCTTTATAGTCCAACTCTCACATCCATACAAGACTACTGGAAAAACCAAAGCTTGGACTAGACGGAATTTTGTTGGCAAAGTAATGTCTCTGCTTTTTTAATATGCTCTCTAGGTTGGTCATAGCTTTTCTTCCAAGGAGCAAACGTCTTTTAATTTCATGGCTGCAGTAACCATCTGCAGTGATTTTGGAGCCCAAGAAAATAAAGTCTCTCACTGTTTCCATTGTTTCCCCATCTATTTGCCATGAAGTGGAGGGACTTGAGGTCATGATCTTAGTTTATTGAATGTTGAGTTTTAAGCCAGCTTTTTCACTCTCCTCTTTCATTTTCATCAAGAGTCTCTTTACTTCCTCTTCGCTTTCTGCTATAAGGGTAGTGTCATCTGTATATCTGAGGTTATTGATATTTCTCCCTGTAATCTTGATTCCAAGCTTGTTGCAAGCCTAGGTCAACATATGTAAAAATGTCTTGACAACCAGTTCATCCTTAAGCAAATCAGTCCTGAATACTCATTCAAAGGACTGATGTTGAAGCTGTAACTCCAATACTTTGGCTGTCTGATGTGAAGAACTGACTCATTTGAAAAGACCCTGATGCTAGGAAAGATTGAAGGCAGGAGGAGAAGGGGATGACAGAGGATGAGATGGTTGGATGGCATCACTGACTCAATGGATATGAGTTTGAGTTAACTCTGGGAGTTGGACAGGGAGGCCAGGCATGCTGCAGTCCATGGGGTCGCAAAGAGTCGGACACGACTGAGTGACTGAACTGAACTGAACTGATAAAGTGTTTTGATCACAGCTTAGCACGTAGTAGGCAATCAATAAATATTTCTAGTGTTATTCTCAATATCTCAAGGCTACTTCATTTCTTTAAGCATATAGAAATCACATTTTAGTCATTCAGTACTTATGCAGAAAAGCAATACACATGCAAATATGTCCTACTAAGACAATCATTTATGGAGCATGTATTTTAGACCTCAGATTAAAATGTAAAAAAAAAAGCAAAAAAATTGGCATGATAGACCATTTTGCAATTGTTGATATTTGAGTCCATCCCTTGTTGGAAAGTAATTTACATGTGTCAACAAATTTTTATCTTGCTAGTGAAATCACTTCCAGGAACTATTGCAATGCTGAGATACAGAGAGTAATCAACTTGGAGAAAAGCGCTGTGGGGATCTTAAAAGTCAGCAGATATATACACATTTAAGTGAACAAAAATAATAGTCATGTGAGATTTGCATGGAGTGTTTGGCATTATGATTGGGGAAGATATGTTTTGAAAGCTAAAGATAAAAAGAGGCTACTCACATCTGAGATAAACTATAAAATGCTGTATCAAGAATATCTCTTCTATATACCTACATACACATGTTTTCAAGTGAAAATCTATCTTGTATCCAAATTCTTCTTTTTTGGGTCTTTTAAATACTAAATGCCAATTGTTATTGATAGCAAGTTGCCATTTCTTAAGTAATACTTTATCAGTGCTTGTCTTATTTCCCTACACGTACTGTACATTAAAAAACATGTACAAAAAAATCACAAAGCATCCAAAGCTTATGCTTTATCTGTGCAATTTCATGAGGCAGTGTTTCCTATAGATATCGTTGGAAACTTTAAATCACAGAACTTATCAATTCAGTAACTTTCAATGGCTTCTCTGTCTTTCCCTCTGGATCTTATTTTTCAAACTTTGAACATTTAGTTTTTCCTTCCGAAAACATTTGTTAAGTGCTGATTATATATAGACAGGATGCTCATCTGCGACTCTATGTTAAATGAAGAGCACCTTCTTGCAGCCTTGCTGTAACCCTTCACCAGTGAATTATTAAATCTTGTTTGTATTTCTGGGTTCCCTTGCACAGGAGTCATTCTTATATCAAGTTCTTTCAGTTGTGCTTCCATCTCTTTTAATCAGAACTGATTCTCTGTCCAATTTATCAATTACTTTCTAATGACACAATCCTTCTTTTTAATTTTCTTTCTCCTCTTATCACTTCTGCATCATTTGACACTGCTGAACACATTGTTCTTTTCAAAACCTTCTTCTCCACTGAGACTCTACCAGCACATCATTTGATTATTACATGAGATAATATAGATAGGAAATACCTATCACAATATCACATGCAAATGATACTCCACAAGACTGAATTCTCCATTACCGAACTCTATATATCCAGTGTTGACTCTTCGGTTTTCCAAACGTAAACATCTTTGGGGAGAATCTATGACAAGTCTGACACAAAGCACTTTCATGTGATTGGGCACATTCACTGACTCTTATATCTGTCTCCAATTACTGCATGTAAATATTTATGTCTATAATGTCTATTTCCTCAGTTGTAATTATCTCCCAAGTACTCTGTTGTATGTGGAACTCTCTGAGGAATATGTATCATCGGTATACACTATGGGCATTGCTATTTCTTTCTCCTCAAAGCAGCTGTTCCCTATGACTTTCCTACTTGCTGATATTTCTGCCAACCATTTAATAATCTGGATTCAAAAACCTCATCATCACTTTTTTTCATCACCGCTTCACATCAAACCAGTTGTTAATTCTATGTGTTCTCTTTAACCATCCTACTAGCACAGATCATTCCTTCAAACTGCTATAACTGTTGAAATATCTTTTATGTGTGCTTCTATTTCTCATCTCTTCCTCCTTGCATTCTTTTTTTGACTGCATGGCATTCATCTCCCTAAAATACCAGTTTGATCATGTCTTTCCTCAGATCAAATATGTCCATAATTTCCCCCCTCTATTGGATAAAATCTTCATTCCAGTGTAAGCTTTCTATTAATGGTACACAAAATATGGTAAATATGTGAGTAAATCTAATCATATAAACATATCTGTAATATCTAAAACTGAAGATTAAAGTGTACGAAATAGGACAAAATACCAAATGATGAGAGCAGGTAAAATGAGAAGAAGGTGATGGATTAAAAAGGTTCTTACGTCGTTTGGGAGGAAAAATTAGATGATTACTTTTTAGCTTCTAAAATAATCCAGAGTAAAATTTTAAGGGTAACCAATAAAATAATAAAGAAGAGTGCAGAAATTCCAAAATACGAGAAGGAAAATTAGAACACACAATCCAAAAGAATAAAGAAAGGTAAATAAGGAGCAAAGAAAAAGCAACTAAATAGCGTAAAATACTATATTATATGTAAATTCAAGCACAGTTAACCCTTGAATAACAAAGGGTAAAACTGTGCAACTCCACTTCTATTTGGATTTTTTTTTCAACAGTAAATATTATAGTACTACACTACCCACAGTGGGATTGAAACTGTGGTGACTGAAGTGGGATTGAAGATGGTGAATTGCGGATGGGAGGGCTGACTATACATTATACTTAGATTTTTGACTATATGGAGGGTACCTATCCTAACCCCATCATTTTTCAACAATCAACTGTATATAAGTAATTATGAAAAAAATATATAAAATAAGAGTGAAATAAACTCTCCAGTAAAATGGCAAATGTGATCAGAGTGGATATCTATCCAGATAGACGCACATAGCTTTTAACCTGGCAATATAGTATTTATAAGAGACAGAAAGAGACACATCTGAATATACACATGGAACAAAAGCTTGATGATAAAATATAAGGATATGCTAAACAAATATAAACCAAAAGAAACCTAAGATTAATATATAATAATATATCAAGTAAAAAACATTTTAAACTTAATGCATTCTTAGCAGCAGCAGCAAGAAAAAGGGTCACTACAATCTCAAGGTGAATAAAACTATTCTAAACTTTGAGCTTCTTAAAATTGTCTCCATATATGGGAAGGGTAAAGGGGCCTGAAAGAATTATAGGATAAATGTTCATACCTATAAGCTTAGTGGTAGATTTCAACACACACACACAGAAATTCCCATCAACCCAATTAATAAGCCTTTTTACATGAACATGTAAAAACCATATGCCCAAATGTGTGTCTAAATACTCTTTTTAAGATCATGTAAAATAGCTACAAAAATAGCACTATTTAATAAAGAGAATCTCAACAAATTTCAAAAAATCTGACATCATACAATACAATCAAGTTATAAATAACAAAAAGAAAATTAGAAAATACATCTAGAAATTTTAAAACATCATTCTAAATAATTCATGGGTCAAAGAAGAAATCATAATAGAAAATTAAATATACTTGGAAATAAACAAAACACTTGAGGTACTTGGAGGAATTTTTTGTTAATATTTACAGGAGAAAATAAACTAAATATAGATCATAAAACAGTCAGAGAAAGAACTAAACAAATTCTGCTCCTGCTGCTGCTGCTAAGTCGCTTCAGTCGTGTCTGACTCTGTGCGGCCCCATAGATGGCAGCCCACCAGGCTCCCCTGTCCCTGGGATTCTCCAGGCAAAAATTCTATCAAAGTATAAATTTTTTAAAAAGTATAAAAATAGAAACAAAAATTAACAGAGAACCTCAAAATAGGCAAGACTTGAAGAGAATAATAAAAATTTAAACCTGCATAGAAAATTGATCAGGACAAAAGGAAAGATAACAAAAATAAAGGGAAGAGGCACGCATATATTCACAAAAGAGATTTTAAAAGATATTTTCAATGTATATATGTAGTCAAACTTAAAACTTTTGAACAGAGAAACCATCAGCAAAATGAAAAGGCAACCTACTAAATGGGAGAAGGTATTTTCAAATGATATATCCCAAAAGGGGTTGATATCCAAAATAGATAAGGAATTAATACAACTCAATGTCAAAAAACAAACAAAAAATGCAACCCAATTGAACAAAATAGCATGAAGATCTGAATAGCCATTTTTCCAAAGGAGGGATATAAGATGTGAAGTGAAGTGAAAGTCGCTCAGTCATGTCCAACTCTTTCTGACCCCATGGACTATATAGTCCATGGAATTCTCCAGGTCAGAATACTGGAGTGGGTAACCTTTCCCTTCTCCAGCAGATCTTCCCAACTCAGGGATTGAACCCAGGTCTCCCACATTGCAGGCGGATTCTTTACCAGCTGAGTCACAAGATGGCCAGACACATAAAAAGACACTTAACATCACTAATCACCAGGGAAATGCAATTAAAAATCTCAGTGAGCTATCACCTCACACCAGTCAGAATGACTACCATCAAAAAGACAAGAAATAACAAATGCAAAGAAATAGGAATCCACATGCACTGTTGGTATGGTAAGGATGTAAATTGGTACAACCACTATGGAGAACAACAGTATGGTCGTTCCTCAATCAAAAACGAACTACCATGTGATCTAGCAGTTTCACAGTCAGTAATTATCAGAAGAAAACAAAAACACTAATTCAAAAAGATATACATCTGTGTCTCTCTCTCTTTTTTTTTTTCCATCTGTGTCTCTTTTAACAGATCGCCAGTCCAGGTTGGATGCATGAGACAAGTGCTCAGGGCTGGTGCACTGGGATGACCCAGAGGGATGGGATGGGGAGGGAGGTGGGAGGGGGGATCGGGATGGGGAACACATGTAAATCCATGGCTGATTCATGTCAATGTATGGCAAAAACCACTACAATATTGTAAAGTAATTAGCCTCCAACTAATAAAAATAATTGGGGAAAAAAAAGATATATGCACCCCAATATTCATGGCAGCATTACTTATAATTGTCAAGACATGGAGACAATCTAAGTGCCCATCAATGGATGAATGGATAAAGAAGATATGATATACAGAGAGCTTTAAATATAATGTGATATAACATATAAATATATATACTCACACATAATTGAATACTACTCAGCCATAAAAAGGAAAGAAAATTTGCCATTTGCAACATCATAGTTGGACATTATGCTTAGTGAAATATGCTCAGTGAAATATTGTATGTTATCACTTATATGTGAAATCTATAAAATAAAACAAATGAACAAATACAAAAATAATAGAAATAGACTCACATAGAGAACACATATGTGGTTGCCAGTGGGAGAGGGGTGAGGAGGAAGAGCAAAATAGACAAAGGGGATTAAGAGGTGTAAACCACCAAGTATGAAATAACTATGTACAAAATAAATAAGAATGCAATGTACAGCATAGGTAATATGCACAAAAAGAAACCTGATATAGCATGAGTCTGAACAAACTCCAGGAGATAGTGAAGGACAGGGAAGTTTGGCGTGCAGCAGTCCATGGGTCTTAAAGAGTCGGACATGACTGAATTGACTGAACAACAACAAAGCTAGCTGAGCACTACAAAGATCATACTCTTCCATAAAGAAGCAAAGCCTCTGGGAAGCTGCTGTCCACCAGCAAACAATATTTCTCTACACTCTTTTCATTTATGAGTGGCCACATGACTAGTTTTGGCGAGAGGGCAGAAGTGGCAGTAAGGTCATTTTCTGACCAAGTTGTTTCAGAAGTTGGCATGCCTTTCAGTCTGTTCTTCCTCCTTCTTTTATCTGGATACAGAAGACTACATAAAGTCCTAGTGGATGGTAGAGACATAAGGAGCCTGGTTTTTGACTATTGACTGAAACCAGTGGCATAGTATGAGGTATCTGAATTTGGGGGGACTAGTATTTTTTCATAGCAACTGACTTTATTATGGGCTTCCACGGTGTCTCAGATGGTAAAGAATCCACCTGCAATGGAGGAAACCCAGTCGGGAAGATCTCCTGGAGAAAGGAATGGCAACCCACTCCAGTATTCTTGCCAGGATAATTCCATAGACAGAGGAGCCTGGTGGGCTACAGTCCATGAAGTCGCAAAGACTTGGACATGACAGAGTGACTAACACTTTCACACTTTATTATAAAATATTTGACATAGGACACAGATTGCTATTGCAACTCAGTGTGGATAGAATATATTATTCAAGATAAAGTGTTCAGATAAATGACTACTCATACTGGAAAAAACTTCAAATCACTCTCTCACACCAATAAAGGACTGAATTCCTGATGGATTATAGATTTAAAGGGGTAAAGAAAATTTTTAATGATTGAAGAAAATACTAGAGAATATTTGTGTGATCTCATGGTAGGGAAGAATTCTTTAAACAAAACTCAAACTATAAGGAAAAAATCAATAAATATGACTATATGAAAAGTAAGAGCTTCTGATTTTTAAAATATACCAATAAGGTGAAAATACAAGCTACAAACAGAAAAGATTAATAATCAACTCCAAGCTGACAAAAATCATTATACAGAATATGAGGGATAGTTACCTCACACAAAAGAAGACAGGAGCAATAAATGTAAAAGGTTATTCAACACCACTATTAATCAGAGAAATCTAAATTAAATGAGACAGCATTTTATCAAGTCTTTATATAATACTAAGAGTAAAAATGTGGAAATATATGAACCTCTACATACTAATGGTTTTAGGGTTTTTTGTAAGACATTTTGGAAAAGAATATTGTATCATCTTGAAGTTTGTGTCCATATAAGTTGACCCATCAATTACACTCCTAGTCACTGGCACTGAAGACATTCTTGCTCATGTTCACCAGGAGACATAAACAATAATTTTCTCAGGAGTACTGTTTATTAGAGCAACCCTGAGATCAAGCCACTTCCCATCAGCAAGAGCATAACTACAAAGTGCTATATAAATAGCAGTCAAAAGGATGGAACTACAGCTGTGCTTGCCCATGTGAGGAACCTCAGAGAAAATGTTGAATTACAAATGAGTCAGAAAAGATTACATGCATTATAGTATTTATATACAGTTGAAAACCACGCAAAAACTACTCAGTGTACATGAACATGTGTATATATATATATATATGTATGTATGTATGTACACATGTACATGTACATATACAGGAACTTTTTTCAATTAAGAATATGATAAATACATAATTAAGAAAGAATAATTATCCTTGCATGAGAGAAAAGACTACTATTTCACAGGAATACATGGTACTTCAAACTATCAGCATCATTCTGGAACTTAGATGATGGTTATGGAGTATGTTTATTATTATTTATACCTTACATATACATTAATCAATACACATATAATATGCATATATAATACGATCTGTGTATGAAATATTATATATCAAAACCAAAAACCACTACAATATTGTAAAGTAATTACCCTCCAACTAATAAAAATAAATGAAAAAAAAATAAAGTTATAAAATGATCTGCATGATACTGTTTTCATTTTCAAAATAGATGTCTATATATAGAAAGCATAATATGTGGGAAAGATATACTTGCAAATGTTAATAGTAGTTATCTCTAGAATGTGGGATAATTTTAATGATGTACAACTCAGAAGAAATTAAGCACAATATAACTCTCCTTACTAAATAAAAACAGTATCAGATGAGGCAGTTAGAATCCTGGCAACTGATAACAGAAGAAGGTATAACTAGAATAGCAATGAAAGGAACTTGAGATGTTGGCAAAGAACTCAAATGTCTCACAGCAACCACACAATAATCTCCCATGTGTGCACTGCATTTCACAGAACTTAAAAAAAAAAAAGAACTATTTGTGAAATCACTGCTAGAAAGACTCATTCTAAAGTATGTGAAGCTCCAAGTCAGCTCAGCGTTGCGATTTTATAATATTAAATCAAGGCCAAGTTGATTTGGCACCTTTGGAAGAACAGACACTAGGAAAATGTCTCAAAACCACCTTACAATACCTAAACCTAATCCAGTCTTTACAGCATTTTAGTGCAATGCTCTCTGAGGACCTGCTGCATAAAAACCAGCTTATCAATGTTTAACAGACTTCAGTACAATGTTGAATATAGGATTACAAACAAATAGAATCACATGAGGTAAAATCGTTAGGTTCCAGACCATTGGCAGCTAATTGAGGAGAGGGGCGTAGGAGGAGGTCATTTCTATATTTAGACCAACAAAAGTAAAAATGAAGCTGCTTTAAAAATCAGGGCACACATATATAAGATTTATGTCGCATTATTCTTTAACCTCATTTTAGAAAAAGATTCAGGAAAATGGCTCATCAACATAAAGGAGAGCAGAAGAGGAGTTGATTATTACATAAAGAAAGGCAGCAATATTAAGTATTTTGTTGCTATTGTTATTGTTGTTGGGGCCTAAATTCAAAGTTCAAGAATTTTACTAAAGGCTTTATTAAGCAAAGACTTCTGACAATATAGCCCTAGAGTACAAAGCCTAAGATAAATGCCTTGAGGCTTAGAAAGTTGCTTAAAGGAACATCTTAGACAAAACAGAATAGTCTTATAACAGTTGCATGAAACCTTAAAAGGATAAAAGGCAGAGATCTTCCAGTAAAGCTCTCTTTTATATTTCTTTTCAGTCTAATCTAATATTGGAAATTATTTTCCCTTCTCATCAAAGCAAACTGAGCTACAGTTTTTTCAAGCCAATGTTTCTCAACACCATGTGCCTTTTTCACTTAAAATGACATGGAAGGACACTTTTGACTGCGAGCAATAAAGTGAAAGAATACCATTGAATTAGGATTCCTTTTTGAAAAATTTTAGCTAAATCATTTTAAACATGAATCAGCATTTTCTACTTCAAGTCAATATCTCCTTCAGTCCCAGAAAGGATCATAAGCAAGAGACAGTCCTACTTCATTCCTCTACACAATATGAAATTGGTATGTACAAAATTGACTAAAAATTACATCAAAACCTTTGATGTTTCTTATAACAAGATCAGGTATCCTGAGACAATTCAATATTATTAAAAACTGAAATACAGGAAATGTGACTATAGCTACAAATACTTCAAAAATATAGAAAAAAGTGTAAAAAGAAGGGAAAAAAACAGGGTTGAGGTGGCTAGAGTTATCTCCCATGATCTGCTCCAAGTCTGATTTTCATCTGTTATAAGTGGATGTTACTTTCTACCAAAAAAAAAAAAAAAAAAAATCCAGGCATGCTTTCTGAAATGACAAGTATTCTTTTTTCCCTCAATGACTTATATGATTCTTTAAAAGAGAAGGGGGGGGAACAAAACAACCAGGCCACTTTTCAAAAACCTGGATTTATCCTTTTTAACTCTCTAATACACCCAATGGGCTTCCCTGGTAGGTAGCTCAGACAGTAAAGAATCTGTCTGCAATGTGGGAGACTTGGGTTCAATCCCTGGGTTGGGAAGATCCCCTGGAGGAGGGCATGGCAACCCACTCCAGTATTCTTGCCAGGAGAATTCCCATGAACAGAGGATCCTGGCGGGCTACATACAATCTATAGGGTTGCAAAGATTTGGACACAACTGAGTGACTTAGCACACAGCACAATACACCCAAGGTATACTTGTTTGCTTTTCTGAATGTTCCTTTTGTGACCTAGTATAAATATACTCTCCTTCTCCTAGTTTTTATATCCTTATTTGCAATTGAATACAATTAGTTGCACACATATTTTACTTTATATTTCCCCCCTGATGATTGGAAAATATATTTACAAAATTGAAAATATATGTACACAGTTATGACTACAATCTTCAGGTACATGCAACAACATGGGATCAATCTCACAAACATCATGTTGAAAAAGACATGACACTAAGGAGTTAGTCAGACACTAAGGAGTACATCATGTATGGTATCATTTATAAAGGGTACAAAAAGAAGAAAAAACAACCTATTTTCAGAAGCCTGAACAGCGGGTGCCTTTGCAGGTTAATGATTACAACAGAGCAGAAAGGGAGTTTCTGGGGACTTGGTAAGACTAAGTTACATGCTAATTTTCCAGATGTCTTCCATTTGTGAAAAATCAGGGGGCCCTCTAATCATGATATGTGTTTCCAACTACGGGAACATCTACCCTTCAAACTCCCTGTAAGTAAATAGTAACTATCCTCATGGTCTAAACCTCTAAGAATTGACTATTATGTGAAGCCAAATGCATCCTAATAGACACACGTTCTCTATGAAGGATCTGAGAATACAACCAATGGTCAACACTGTAGCATTAAGGGTAACACCATGAAATAAATTTAGTCTTATTCTGAGTGTAACTGGATCAGGTAAGACAGAAAGAAGTTTCCTGAAGACTTTTCTAGCAGACTGGAAAATCTAGAAGACTACTAAATTTTCAAGGAGGCTAGAAAGAACCCTCCTCCTGTGGATCCTTAAAAAAGGAAGAGATAATCTTGTAATGTTGCTTTGTTTTTAAAAAGTGGGCAAAGGTTCAAGGTTGATGCTGTTCTTCTTTTTAAAGTACTTACTGCTAAATTCTACTGAAACCTCTTTTGGATGGAAATGTTTTCTTTCTTTTCCTCCTGATAACTATAAATTGAGTTGAAATGTCCCAATAAGGCAGGGAAAGTCTCTCAAATGCAAAGTGTTTTCAATGCAGATATCACAAGGAACATATGCCAAATCAAACAGCATCATAAAAGCTTGAATTCAGTAAGAACATTCCAATTTGAAAAGTTTATTTTTAAAAATGCTTTCAAGCCAAATGTAAGTTTGCATACATTAAATGCTTTCAGCAACAAGAGAAAGGGTTTTGTAATTCCAAAGAGTGAGATCTTTGAGCCAAGAGAGAACAAACAATAATTTAAGATTCAAACACTCACAAAGATTCTAACTTTTTGGGAAATGCTACAGATCACTGAAAATGATTACCTGACTATGGAAGGAACTTACTCTTAATTAAGATGAAAAACAAATTCATTCAGAGTTTAACTTGAATAACTATAAAGAAAGTGAAAGTGTTAGTTGCTCAGTCCTGCCCAACTCTTCGTGACCCCATGGACTACAGCCCATCAGGCTCCTCTGTCCATGGTGTTTTCCAGGCAAGGATACTGGAGTAGTTTGCCATTTCCTTCTCCAGGAGATCTTCCCAACCCAGGGACTGAACCCGGGTCCACTGCTGTGCAGGCAGATTCTTTACCGACTGAGCTACCAGGGAAAGATGTTCACTTAAAAGCACACATCATGAGCATTCAGTTTTTACCCAAGGGAGTAAAAGTGAAACTGTTCCCTTAAAATTGAGTTCCTTGTCCACATGTCTTTCTTGATTGATTTACTCATTTAGTGATGAACTAGCGAATATTTTGGGAGCATTCCTGGTGGCTCAGAGAGTAAAGAATCTGCCCACAACACAGGAGACCTGGGTTCGATCCCTGGGTTGGGAAGATCCCCTGGAGAAGTGAATGACAATCCACTCCAGTATTCTTGCCTGGAGAATTTCATGGACAGAGGAACCTGGTGAGCTACAGTCCATGGGGTTGCAAAGAGTCGGACATGACTGAGCGGCACACACACACACACACACACACACACACACACACACACACACACCTTTTGCTAAACATAGGATTTATGAAGGAGATCACAATCTATTGGGACTTCCTGTGGAGACAAAAAGGCGAGAGTTTTCATGAATGTGAGCGTACTAAGGCATGGGAAGGAGAAGAAGAGTTGGATCAACTTGCAGTGGGCAGAGCTTGTGGAGGGCCTTCAAGATTAAAAAAAAAAAAATCCATGGAAGATAACTGAGGCTGGGATAAGAAGCATACAGCAGCTTTATAAATGGATGAGTTCAAGGAGGACTGGTTAAAGACAGAGAGATCAGGTAACAAGTTCCTAAAATCACACAGCTACAATTGACAGAAGTTTGAGTGGTTACACAGATGGAAACAGTGATAACTGAGCTGTCACAGACACTGCAAAGAAAGAAGCTATAAACAACTAGACTATGGAGGTTAAAAAAGAAATCTCTCTAACACTGCAGAGAAGGGGAAAGATTTGTGTTTATCTTTTGCACATTTTAACTTCTGGCAATGCCTATGATTATCTGTAGCAGCAGAAACACCTCTAAGTATTTGCTAAGAGCAGTTTTTTTCAGGGTCTGTTCTAGGGACATTTTTTTTTTTCTCCTGTCACCATGACAATGCTGCCAAAGTAAATTTTCGATGTAAAGTTGCATTCCTTACTTCAAACACCTTAGTGGCAAAATACTGGATAAAGGGAATCATCATATTTAAATACATACATGGAATTAGTTTATATAAAAAGGCTTTTTATTTAAAGGGTTACATATTGACTTTTTTCTTTGGTTCACTGAAAGATCAATGGATATTATAGTAGATCTTTTGGATCAGTTACCCTGAAGGTGTTCAGCCTCTTCTTCTCCATGGTTTTGCTTTACCTAGGAGCTACAAAGCTAAAATATTTACCTTCCCAGGTTTTCCTGCAGCTAAAGGTAGCTAGATAACCTGATTTCTTGCCAAGAAGATGCAAGCAGAAATCCTTTGTTAGGAATATAAGGAAAGATTTTACCATGGATAGATTCAGCAAGCATTCCCCACTCTACATTTTTATTTCTTTTTTTGCCCTTCTTTGCCCATCCAACCCCCCATTTTTCTGGAATATGAACACAGTATCTGGCTTGCTGCATCAGTTCTGTGAACATGAGGATAAAATGCACAGACTAAAAAATGGTGCTTCAGAAAGACAGAAAATAATTGAAATCTTAGTGGCGCATTAGCACATCAGTACTCAAATGCATGCTTCTGGATATCTTTTTATATGAGAAAAATATATCTTTATCAGTTTAAGCTACTGACAGGTTTTCTGATGCTTACAGCCAAACTCAATCCTCAAAATAACTATCATATACCAGAACTGGTATATACAAGGATGTATATGATAAAATCTCTATTCTCAAGACATTAAAATTTAATAATAGATACAAGTGCTTATTTTTGTCCAGAAATATGTTAAGCAAGTTACATAAATCATCCAACATAATCCTCAAAGCAAAATTGTGACATAGATGCTCCTTTATATTCCCATTTTAAAGATGAGATCACTAAAGTAGAGGTTAATATGCATTTTGTCACATATCTTGTAAATGCTGAAACCCTGATGATAATCCAGAGAGCTGAATTACAGAACTAAGGGTCTAACTCTAATGTCATACTAGGAGGAAGAAAAACTAATACACAAATAATTACAGAGCTATTTTAAAATATGTTAATACCTAGTAATACATGAGTGAAATGTTTAGAGGATTTTAGAAATTAAAGAAGGATTAAGTCTAATGTAATGCTCAAAATTCTCCATGCTAGACTTCAACAGCATGTGAGCTGTGAATTTACAGATGTTCAGGCTGGATTTAGAAAAGGCAGAGGAACCAGAGATCAAATTGCCAACATCCATTGGATCAAACAAAAAGCAAGAGAATTCCAGAAAAACATCTACTTCTGCTTCACTGACTATGCTAAAGCCTTTGACTATGTGGATCACAACAAACTGTGGAAAATTCTTCAAGAAATGGGCATACCAGATTACTTTACATGCCTCCTGAGAAACCTGTATGCAGGTCAAGAAGCAACAGTTAGAACTGGACATGGAACAACAGACTGGTTCCAAAATGGGAAAGGAGTACAACAAGGCTGTTTATTGTCACTCTGCTCATTTAACTTCTATGCAGAGTACATCATGTGAAATCCTGGGCTGGACGAAGCAAAAGCTGGAGTCAAGATTGCCTGGAGAAATATCAATAACCTCAGAGATGCAGATGACACCACCCTTATGAAAGAAAGTGAGGAGGAACTGAAGAGCTCTTCATGAAAGTGAAAGAGGAGAGTGAAAAAGTTGGCTTAAAACTCAACATTTTAAAAACTAAGATGATGGCATCTGGTCCCATCAATTCATGGCAAATAGATGAGGAAACAATAGAAACACTGACAGACTTCAGTTTTTTGGGCTCCAAAATCACTGTAGATGGTGACTGCAGCCATGAAATTAAAAGATACTTGCTCCTTGGAAGAAGAGCTATGACCAAACTAGACAGCATATTAAAAACTTGGAGGCATTATTTTGCCAACAAAGGTATGTCTAGTCAAAGCTATGGTTTTCCCAGTAGCTAGGTATGAATGTGAGAGTTGGACTATAAAGAAAGATGAGCGCCAAAGAATTGATGCTTTTGAATTGTGGTGTTGGAGAAGATTCTTGAGAGTCCCTTGAACTGCAAGGAGATCAAACCAGTCCATCCTAAAGGAAATGAGTCCTGAATATTCATTGGAAGGACTGATGCTAAAGCTGAAACTCCAATACTTTGGCCACCTGATTCAAGAGCTGACTCATTAGAAAAGAGCCTGATGCTGGGAAAAATTGAAGGCAGGAGGAGAAGGGGACAAGAGAGGACCGGATGGTTGGATGGCATCACTGACTCAATGCTCATGAGTTTGAGCAAGCTTCGGGAGATGGTGAAGGACAGGAAAGCCTGGCGTGTTGCAATCCATGGGGTCGCAAAGAGTTTTTGAATGTTGAGTCACAAAGAGTCTGACACGACTGAGGGACTGAAAAACAACAACGTGTCTAATGTGAAAAGACTAAAATAAAGGGAAATTACTGATATCACTGTAATAATTGAAAGGATACCAATCTTTTATTGTGAAAACTTCACAGATGTCTATTCTTCTTAATTTTTATTTTATACAATAAAATAACAATGTTGATTAACAATGTTGTGTTGATTTCAGGTATATAACAAAGTGATTCAGTTATACACATACATGCATCTGTTGTTCAAGTTTTTTCCCCATTTAGGTTAATACACAGTATTAAGCAGAGTTCCCTGTGCTGTATAGTAGGTCCTCTTTGGTTATCTATTTTACATATAGCAGTGTGTACATGTCCATCCCAAACTCCTAGATGAGAATCTGCTACTATGATGTAAGGTTTTTTAATCGCTGCTTCATCTAATGAACCTAATTGTACATTAAACACTAAGCAGGGAAGTATAACACAAAATTTAAAAATATAAGTTCTAGCATCTGATGGACTTGGCTTTATATCCCTGTTCTGCCACTGATAAGCTTATGAAACTTGGCTTCAGTCCCCTCTTCTGAGAATGAGATTTACAGATTTGTGACCAAGTAATACTGTAATATTGTGAAATATTTAGTGTTAACTTGCATAATTATAAACTTTCCACAATCCCTACCTGAAATAATGATTATTAACACTCAATATATTGTTACATGAACCAAACATAAACATAATAAAATTTGATCTGCAGATGTTGAGGGATATATCTGAATCTTTGTTTTTACCTGGGCCCTTAGTTTGTATATGTAAAACAAATCTTAATGTTTTCAATACTTAGTGTCTAAATTAAAAATAAATAAATTAAAAAACTCTTCCTAGAATAATAGCTAATACCATAGTATTTTAAAGTTTCAAGAATATTATTAAACACTTAAGAATAATAACTCTGTCCTCACAGAGCTTTAGTTGTAAAAGGAAAAAAAAAGACAACACCATTTTAGCAATTTTTCCCCATTAAATAAGAAATAACTAACACTTTTTTGTAAACTCTTTTTTAAAAATGCTACTTTATTACATAGAAAATGATTTCTAATGCAGTGCTTCTCATGCTTGCAGGTGCATTCCAATTATGTGGAGATCTTCTTGAATGGGAGATTCTGATTCAAGGTCTGGGGAGGGTCCTGAGGTTTGGCATTTCTAACAAGCCCACAAGTAATGTCCAAGTTGCTGCTCCATGGATCATAGTTTGAGTAGTAAGACTCCAATATGCAACTTGGTAATGAAAATTTCAAGTGATGATATATTACAATAATTTAAAATTGATAGCTTCATTCCAAAGGTAAATAGGATAACCAGGGAGAATATATCCTTAAACTATAACAACATGAAATTGGAGGGAACACTGGGAGCAATGGAAGATGCAAGACAGAAGCAAAAGAGAAGATCAGGAAAAAGCCGAGAGGTAGAGGTGGTGGAGTGTGGAAGTGTAGCTGGATTCAAAGGGAACAGAGCAGAAGTTTACAAGAAAAAGAGAACATAGGGGAAACAGAAGAGAAGGATGAAAGAACTGTAGACTTGACTTCCATCTATAGATGATAAACTCTTCATTCTCCTAATTAAGTACTAGCTGGACAACTGTGAAGGGTCATTAGATCTTTCAAGTTTTTCTAACAAACTATCATTAACCAGAAAATGGGTGTCCTTTGTAGTAAAATGGATATAGAGGTTTCAACTTTCATTTTACAAATTTGTGTAAATCCATACATAGTTAAATCCCAGAGCAAGAGACTATCAACTCTGCCCATGATCAAAAGAAGGATTTAGAAGGCAAGGAGGTCATTTAAATCTAGGCCATTCACCCTGAGCAGGTTTGCTGTGACTACAATCAGGTTTGAGATGGTTTAAGGATATAATTAAGTCCATTACATCTGATCAGGTCAAAGGCAATTTCATGTAAGAGAGGGTACCTAGTCATCAGGGAGTTTTAAAAATAATGAAAATGATGGAAAAAATGCTACACATCTAGTCTTTTGGTGAAAGTGCATTTGCTGACACTTTTCCCACAAATCCCACAAGCTCAAAACCCATTCAACCTGTACAACACAAATGTGAGAGATGAGCTAAATGTGTGTGTTAACACAGAGGAAACCAGATCTGAAAGAGACACGTGCACCCCAATGTTCATCGCAGCACTGTTTAGAATAGCCAGGACATGGAAGCAACCTAGATGCCCATCAGCAGATGAATGGATAAGGAAGCTGTGGTACATATACACCATGGAATATTACTCAGCCATTAAAAAGAATTCATTTGAACCAGTTCTAATGAGATGGATGAAACTGGAGCCCATTATACAGAGTGAAGTAAGCCAGAAAGATAAAGAACATTACAGCATACTAACACATATATATGGAATTTAGAAAGATGGTAATGATAACCCTATATGCAAAACAGAAAAAGAGACACAGAAGTACAGAACAGACTTTTGAACTCTGTGGGAGAAGGCGAGGGTGGGATGTTTTGAAAGAACAGCATGTATATTATCTATGGTGAAACAGATCACCAGCCCAGGTGGGATGCAGGAGACAAGTGCTCGGGCCTGGTGCACTGGGAAGACCCAGAGGAATCGGGTGGAGAGGGAGGTAGGAGGGGGGATCGGGATGGGGAATACGTGTAAATCTATTGCTGATTCATGTCAATGTATGACAAAACCCACTGAAAAAATAAATAAATTAAAAAAAAATAAAAATAAAGAACATCTCAAAAAAAAAAATGTGTGTGTTAAGCTTTACAATAACTGTTGAAATCAGCTTCTGAGTGCTGTGGGATAGGATGCTTAACTGTAACCAAGCGATTTTCAATGTAAAAGGAAAAGTTCCTGACCTAAATAACCAACAAACTATAGACAAGCAAGGAAAAATGGGGGTGACTAGTCTTAACCATTGAAATTACTAATTCATAGTCATTTTTGATTGAATGTATAAAAAGCTGAAAGCTTAACTCCTTGTACACTTCGGGAGCATGAACAAATGATATTAAGAACAGAGTTTTTTCCTTTTGTTCCTAGGTGGAAAAGCTTCAGTACTTGCTCTGCCCTTTTGGCAAAGAGACTGTCTTATGTGTGCATTTAAGGCATTCAAATGTATCTACATCCACTGGACTATAAGAATTAGAGTTTTCCTTTTAGTTCTATGAGTCCATCTAATAATATTCCTGTGGGTTTAGGATACTTTATGAAAGGACACTCAAAGTGGATGTGAAAACAGCAAAAGAACAACACGAGCTGTGGTGGGCAAGGAATTATTATTATTCTGCTCTGATTCTTAGGACATAACTGATAGAAATTACTTAAAGAAGACTCAAAGTGTGGGTGTTACAATATTTTCTCAGTCCTCAGTAGATGTTATAAACTACATTACTGATGCTATGACTGAATAATCTATCAAAGTTACACTTAAATATGAGCTTATTAACTAAGTTTATAGCTGAAATGACTTGTTCCATAGTTCTGTTGCACTGATCCTCTTGACATGGAAATCATGACATGGAATGATATGCCATATCCATCTTTTCCTTTATTTTTTTCACAATAAATATTAGAGTTGAATCTTTCTCACCATGGTATACTTTTCTGCACAAACTTTGAATGAGCTCAAACAATTACAAGCTAACCAAAGTCTATGCTTTTGAAGTTAGTAAAATATCTTACCCTTCAGCATGTGTAAAGACCTAACACTGAACAACCTAGCACCTTGAAAATCTTAGTGTATTTTATTGCAATATGTATTGCATAAACATATATTGTATTATATATATATACATGCTTACTCTCCAAATATATGTATATGCACACATTTCTTACATGTTTTTCTTGTTCAAATCAATTATTTTCTTCAAGGAAATCTTTGTTTTCAGTTAAGAAATATTTTAAATTGAATATTAGCATGTTAAAGCTGAATATTAAGAAAAAACTTGATCAGATGTCAATGTTTAAATACAAGTAATGACCACCGTGCGTGAGTACTCTGGGTTTCTATCTAAACAATGATTTTTATCATTGGTATCTGTCCTTATAACATAGGTATACTATACTTATACTTCAGGACTTGGCCAGTATCTGGGGAAAAAAAATCTATAGAAATTAAATTCTTGAAGAGTATGGATGTGAGAGTTGGACCATAAAGAAGGCTAATGCTGAAGAATTGATGCTTTCAAACTGTGGTGCTGGAGAAGACTCTTAAGAATCTCTTGGACAAAAAAAAAAAAAAAGAATCTCTTGGACAGCAAGGAGACCAAACAAGTCAATCCTAAAGGAAATCAAGCCTGAACGTTCATTGGAGGAACTGAAGCTGAAGGTCCAATACTTTGGCCACCTGATGTGAAGAGCCAATTCATTGGAAAAGACCCTGATGCTGGGAAAAATTGAAAACAAGAGGAGAAGGGAACAATAGAAGATGAGATGGTTGGATATTATCACTGACACAATGGACATAAGTTTGAGCTGATTCAAGAAGATGGTGAAGGACAGGGAATCCTGCCATGCGGCAGTCCAAGGGGTCGGAAACAACTTAGCCACTGAACAACAAATGATAGGCCTGTCTATAACGAAATCATATTGCCATTAATACACATATACTAGTTTAACAACTGTCTTGGCTTTACCAATATTCCCCTTTAGGCAGAAGACATATGAGCAGTTGGAGTGCAAGAAAAATGGCCATATTTGTAGGTGTTTCATTGAAATTTTTCTGGTGATTTTTCCAACTTAAAAAAAATAACTTAGCAAAGGAAAATTAGATAAAGCAACTAAAGGACTATGTTTTTGTATAGCACTGCACAAAACAGTATAGTAATAAGCACTGTCTAGCATTCTAGTTTCAAACAGACAAATACTTTTCCAGTGAATTCTACAAAGGTCCATCGAGTGATTACCAAGGGAAATTAAACATTCAAAGGGTGTTGCTACCTCTTTAAATGTAAGAGAATTAAAGTATGCATTTATCAATCAATCAATCATATTTCAAAGTGGTACAAATGAAGTGCTTGAGGTATTTATTTGCCAAATCACTAAATCATTTATCAACCATGTCCAGGATTTTAAGACTCTATTTGTATTGCCATTAAAAGCAAAACAAAAACTGATCTTAAGGTACTGACAAAAATGCAAAATACTCCACTTAAATTCTTATCTCTAGGTGGCCTTCTCCAAAGATACTAAAAGATATGGCAAATGCAGTATTACCATGAATTCAAATTATACCTAAAAGCTCACAGTATAAAACCAATTCTTTTGCAAGGGGCTCATTCTTTTTTGAGAAAACTGTGAACATTATATAATTTATTTCTGTATGAAAGATTAGGGTCACCCATAATAATGCTCTACATGCTTCCTACTCATCATTTGTTGTTGTTGTTCAGTTGCTAAGTTGTGTCTGAATCTTTGCAACCCCATGGACTGCAGCACACCAGGCTCCCCCATCCTTCACTGTCTCCCGGAGTTTGCTCAAATTGAAGTCTATTGAGTCGGTGATGTTATTTAACCATCTCTGCTGTCCCATTCTCCTTTTGCCTTCAACCTTTCCTAGCATCAGGGTATTTTCCAATGAGTCAGCTCTTGGCATCAGATGGCCAAAGTATTGGAGCTTCAGCTTCGGCATCAGTCCTTCCAAAGAATATTCAGGGTTGATTTCCTTTAGGGTTGACTGGTTTGGTCTCCTTGCTGTCCAAGGGACTCTCAAGAATATTCTCCAGCACCACAGTTCAAAAGCATCAATTCTTCAGTGCTCAGCCTTCTTTATGGTCCAACCTTCACATGCATATATGACTACTGGGAAAACCATAGCTTTAACTATGGAGACCTTGGTTGGCCAAGTGATGTCTCTGTTTTTGAATACTCTGTCTAGGTTTATCATAGCTTTTCTTCCAAGGAGCAGGCATCTTTTAATTTCAAGGCTGCAGTCATTGTTCACAGTGACTCTGGAGCCCCCAGAAAATAAGATTTATCACTGCTTCCATGTTTTCCCCTTCTATTTGCCATGAAGTGATGGTAAATCTTGTCAAAAGTCTTAATTTAAAACATATATATTGGGGCTCCCCTGATGGTCCAAGGCTAAGACTCCATGCTCCCAATGCAGGGGACCTGTGTTTGATCCTTGATCACAAAACTAAGATCCCACCTGCCACAACTAAGCCCGTGAGCTGCTCTCTGGTGCCTGTTCACCCCATCTAGAGAAGTGTCATGATGAAGATCCAGCACAGCCAAAATAAATAGATAAAACATACATTTATCAAGCCTATTGTGTGCCAGGTCCTATGACATAATGTGGGCAGGAGTACGTTCAATCAGGAAGCTCTTGATCATGAAACATTGGGAATATCTTCTAGACTATGGTTTAGGTGAGGTTTGGAAATTTGTTCTTTAAGATGCTAAACCATACCACCACCACCCCCCACTCTGCCCTTATTTTGACTTCTTCGCTGCTCAGTTTGAGAGATCTTAGTTCCCCAATCAGGTCTTGAGCCCACGCCCTCAACAGTGAAAGAGTGAAATCCTGACCATGGGACCACCAGGGAATTCCCTAAAATGCTAAACCTTTTAGTGATTCATTTATCCAATCAGTTTTGAAAACCACTGAATTGTACCAATGCAAAACTGTGAAGAGAGAACTTCTGGATTTGCAGACTACCATCAAGTGAAGCTTCCCTGGTACCTCAGGCAGTAAAGCGTCTGCCTACAATGTGGGAGACCCGGGTTCGATCCCTGGGTCAGGAAGATCCCCTGGAGAAGGAAATGGCAACCCACTCCAGTATTCTTGCCATATGTGAGAACAGCCTTCTCTACTATGACTCTACCTGTTAACAAGAGCAACTTGGAAAGAAAGGGAAAATCAGAATCCTCCTAAAACTTAGGTGGAGAGAAAAGATAAGTCTTTGAAGGTGAAAAAATAAAACATTTACATTATTTGCATGCAAAATAACATCACATGTTGCTGAATATACAATTTGCTACTTGAGGAAGCAAAATACTCTGTCTACACTCCACATAAAAAACAATAACATGACCCACAAGAAATAAGGATTTTTAAGAGGAATATGAAATTCTCAACTAAGATAGAGGAAATTGCTCCCTCAAAGCAAAATCCATAAAAAGAAATGGTGCTCTCATTTAACCAAAATTAAAAATCAATGGGAAAGAAGAAACATATACACACAAAAGAATCTTAAAAGTGGTTGTCTCTAGGCAATGAGATTAATAATTGTTTTCTTTATTTTATCTTAGATGTATTTTCTAAAATTTCTCAAGAAATACACATTTCTCTAAAATAGAATTTTTAAAAACCTAGAAATGCAAAAGAAACCAAGAAGCTGTCTACTAAGTTCCAACTAAGAAAACCCCCAGTGACCGTAATGCCACAGTTAATGGATAGGCATTCACTGTGATTTTCAGAAATGAAATACATACTTTAACATTTTCAGAGAACTCATTGCTAGCACACTTTTAAACGGTCATAGCTAGGAGACTTTAGTCAAATCATATCACCTGTCTGCCCTCGGTCTATTAGCTACAAAATGGGAATAATAATAGTACCCACATAGAAAGGTGGCTTTGGTAAAGAACCCGCTTGCTAATGCAGGAGACATAAGAGATGGGGGTTCAATCCCTGGGTCAGGAAGATCCCCTGGAGGAGGGCATGGCAACCCACTCCAGTATTCTTGCCTGGAGAATCACAGGAACAGAGGAAGCTGGGAGGCTACAGTCTATGGGGTTGCAGAGTCAGACACACCTGAAGTGACTTATCATGCAGGTGGCAGTGAGGTTAAGTACCTAATATGACACATTTAGCATAGTGCCTGACATAATAAATCTTCCCTTCTAGAAGGTGATCACTTTGCATTAACTCTGCCAGCAAACTGAAAACATGTCTTCTTAATATTCATATGTTCATCCACCAACAATTATTGATAGCCAAGGTAACCTGATTGACCTGGTTATGGAATCATCTGAAGACACCACTGAAACTATACTGTGCAGTATGAAGAGATGGTTAAACACTTTGATATAAAATTTTAAAGTACTTTCTAAGCAACATGGCAGCAATGAGCACTAATCCAGATTATTTTGTTAAGAAGAGCAGATGTTCTTCAAATAGGTTCTTTTTGTTTTGTTTTTGAAGTACAATTGACCTGTTCTTCAAATGGATTCTTAATGCAAAACAAAAAGATTTGTTGAATCAAAGTCACTTACAACATGCTTAGGAAAAATGAATTAAATGTTTACCTTCCCGAAAACTAACATATGCAAGTTGTGATTCTCACTACTAGCTAACATAAGAACTAAAAGAAACTTCCTGTTGATCCCAAGAACCATACTTTATCATGAATTAAGCCAAATATGCCATTATTGCTGACTAATGAAAAATACTTGAATTTTTCTTCTTGAAAAAGTTATTTCACTTTTGGTAAATTAATTAGATGTAATAACAGTTTACTTACTATATTAAATAACACAACAATATTATGACTTTCCCCATTTTTAAAAGTATTAACCTACTCTTTGTAGAAGCTCTAGTTTTTCATTTACAGAGGCATCATAAACTTCCTTTAAAAATATCTTTTAGCCAAAAAAGAGTCAATTTAAGGAAAGATATTAAGTATGTAAAGCACAGGTAGTAATCAACATGGCAACATAAACAAGCTACAGTTTACAGGACTCAAGTTTGAGAAGTAACATGCTATTTTGTGTTTTTACTTGGGCTGGTAGAAACAATACAATAGATTCCTATTTTATAACTCAATTCTTCTTTCAAATGAGCCACAGTATGCAAATAAATGTGTCTGTTTGAATAGAGTCTTATTAGTGTAACTATTTTAAATGAGAAAGACATAGATAGTCTTTACTACCCTCAAGTAAACACTTATGCTACATAGCAATAATTATAATTTGACAACCAATTAGCCAAATTACTAATCAGTAGGAGTCAGCTGAAGTGCCACCTAGAACCCACAAAAGCTAAAGCAAATGATCAAATTGATGAAAATGAGGGAAGTGAATTATTTAAATAAAAAAGTTAATTTTTCAGTGCAGATTTTTCTATCTACAATTATTGTTCAAAAATTCTATTATGCAACAACTATTGACATAAAATTAAATATAACATAAGAATTCCTTGCACCAATTATTTTCTTATATATATATATATTTGCCATTGTTCAGGAAACGAAGGAAAATCGCACCTAATTACTGCATGTCAAGAACCTTATGATTCATGTCAATGTATGACAAAACCCATTACAATATTGTAAAGTAATTAGCCTCCAACTAATAAAAATAAATGAAAAAAAAAAGAACCTTATTCTCTGGCACTTTCTCAATATTATTCAGGAACAAAAAGCATTGAGAATTAGTTACTTCATTAATTCTAGCTACATTTTAGATGGACAAATTTGGTATCCTCAGTATTTTTTAGGTTATTGCACTACTGAGCCCCTTAATATTAATATTATTTGAAATAATACGCATATTGCCTGTATACTTCTGAATCATGTAAATATCAGGCATGTGTTTATTTTATAATCGAGATGCTGTCTTCCGAAATGATCACATTTTTACAACTGATTTTAATAGACACAAGTTTTAATGAACTTTATAGGCAAATAAACTAAAACACCCACAATCAAATGTTTTATTCTTTCCTCAAAGCAGCCAAAAATTTTCTTTCACATGCTTAGTTATATCTCGATATAAAATTTATCCAGCTCAAGAGATGGTCCTGTCCTCTATGCTTTTTCTATTCTAAGTCAGCCTACAAATCACAACTATGCAAATAGGCAGGGGGTGGGAAACTAAGACTTAAGCAACATACTGAAAAAAAAGAGAGTGCTGTCCATTAAAATAAAAACAAATCCTCCCTTATGACATCCGCAAGTCAATAGGTAGACAAAACCCAGCTACTCTAAAAATAAGATTATGAGAAAAACTCAACATTTAGCACAGAGGAGAGAGCTGTTTACTGGATGTGAGCATATTCATATACATTATGTTTTCATGTGTGGAGTATACACATCACATACAGTTTCTCATTCAAGAGCAAAGCGCATGAGAAACAGCACGTGTTCCTTTAATGAGCTTCTATTCACAAGTTCTAAACTGCTTAACTTTCCCCTTTGCAGACATTCAAACCAAGCTGTGGTCAGTGCCATTCCTTGGAAGCCGATAGATGGCATTGTTGTATCAGGTAGCTCTGCCCTGCCTTCAAAACACGAGGTTTTTCCAACATTATCCAGGTCTTTGTGAATTTCCCCAACATCTTTATATAAATCGTTTGAAAATCCTCGTAGAGAAAGTTCCCGGCCTCTATGGTTTTGACTTGCTTTTCCACTAAAAGTGGAGAGGAATTGGGTTATTTCCTTCCTGAGTTATGTAAAAGTCACAGGATAAATCTTTCAACCTTCAACATATTCTAATTTTCCACCTTATTCTTTTCATTTTATTTAAACCCTAAGCACAATCTTTGTACTAGGATGTACAGGAAAGTTCTGGCTTTCCACAGCCTGGTTTCTGACTGAGGGAATCGCAGCCAATTCTATAAAGCTGCAGGTCATTTAGACTTGGTAAAAAACCGATTTCTGTTGAATTAAATATAGTTATCCTTAATAGCAAATGTATGGTCAACGTTTTTGGTCATTTTTGCTTTAACGAAAGCAAAATGGCTTTTTTTCCTCCCTAGAGATGGAATCAGATTATATAAGTATAGAAGTTTCAAAAGTCATCAAACTTTTCAAGGGTTGAAGTCTCATTAATTAAATGTAAAAGTTTTCCTCTCAGTTTGAGCTTTATTAAAGAGTCTATAAAGACTTCTCCCACTTGAACTGTTTTCTTCCTATGATTTTAATTTGGGGTGGGCAGTTTTCAATAATCTAGGGTGGTGAGGGACAGGCAAAGACAATAAATACTAAGAAAATTTATGGATTTCAAAAAAATGTTTTAAACAAATCTTCTATTTCTTCTAAGCTTTCAAACCAGCTTTAAGAAAATCATACTTCAAACCATCTTGTTCCCTGATCAATAGGCATTACTACTAAACAGTAAAAGAGCTTAAACAGATGGCAGGGGGGAAAAGAAAAATAAGGAGCTTGAGACACACCCCCCAGAATGTTCCAGAAGGCAGTAGAATTGAGATCACCTGCAGGCCACTTCATTACGGTTGTACTTGTCATACCTTCTAGTCAAGTTGACACCTAGGCTCAAAACTTAAGCCATGCAAAGGCTTCCATCTCCCTGGGATGAAATGAGTAAGAAAAAGATCTCAAAAAACAAAGCCAAACCATTTGTTTTGTGCATGCTACCTCAATCATGTTGGCTTTCCCTCAATTTTCCAGCAGAGCAGTTCACTGTCCACTTAGGGAAAACAGGGAGAACAGAAAGGTAGAAAGAAGCTGCCCTTTATATGTATATGTACACTCACATTTACCTGCTTGCAAATAGAAAAAGTAATAACGACCATGAAGAAACTAGAGGAAAAGATTTCAACGTTAAATGAAAATCTGCTTTCCAGTGATTCACTGATATCTACAGACCCTAAATCCAACAGTATTTTGTTTCTACTTTCCCCCACTGCTCTCCTCTTCTCTGCTCCCTCCCCAGGCAAAATAACTGGAAAAAATAACCAGTTAAAGCAAAGTGATCCAAATCAGAACATTAATAAAATGCAGGTGCATTTCTAGGACAAAAGGCATCAATATCAATTTGCTTACAGGTAAGACTGGTCTCATTTTCTCCAGGGTAGAAACATTTTTCCCTGACAACTGGTGAACAGTGAAGCGTGCTATGGTGGAGTCTGTAGAGAATAATAGTAGCAACTAAAATTTTCAGGGCCACAGACTAAAATTACAGTGTAGTCTATATTATTTCTTCATAAGGATATCCTGTAACCCTTTGTTGCATTAAATGTAATTGGGGATTTATTTCTGTTTCATTTGTAAAGCATTATGTGTTAACTGGGAGTTATTTAAGATCTGCTTCTTCTGAAGACCATTATTAGAATTTTCTACAATAGCCTAGTATTCACATAAATATGCAATAAAAATCACTTAAATATCAACATTTAATTCCCAGTCACTTGGTATTACACCCGAAGCCAGATCTGTAGAGTGAATGCGAAGAAATGACTGAATATTAACCACATAACCTTAAATAAAAAGTTTCTTTTTTTTTTTTGGAGTAATCTTAAATTTTCTGAGTTTCCTAGAAAACCATCACCACCTTTTGATCATCATTGGTTAATACAGTGAGGCCAATATATTTTGAAGAAACTATTACTAAGTAGAGAGTGCTGAAAAGCAGATATAATATGCATATATTTTCATAGCTTTATGGCAAACTCAAGCAAGGAGAAAGTGCTATAGAGACTTTTTGAACTTAAAAATAAGATCATCATCTCTTTAACTTATAATGTGAAAATATATGGCAGAGGGGACTAGTTCTGGAAACATTTTGATGTTTTCTTAACTTTTCTCTAGATGTACCGGTTTTGTTGCTCAATTATTTGTTTACCAATGTATTGAGAAAATAGGCTCAATATGACAAAAGAAGGTAACATTTATTCATATACATTTTATACCTACAAACTTTGAGTTTCTATTAATGTCAACTTATGATGTAATCTGTTTTGATATTTATAGTTAGTTTAGATAAAGTGATATCCTCTCTGTATCATAGGAATCATCTTAAATAATGGTATTGCTTTATACTAACAGATTTTCTTTAGACTTCTTGAGGCTGAGCACACATTTAGAGGTCAATTACTTCTGCTGACAATTCAGGAACCTGAAGAGATTCTTAACTATTTTCTAAGATGTCTACTATACTTTTAGGTATCTTCACAGATAGATAATTTTATTTATTAAACTAAAATCTACCTCCCATAACTTCCACACTTTCCAAGTTAGAATAAGTTTTCAAACAAGCTAAACATTAGATTTTCATTGCTGACCTTCTAAATATTTCAAAACTGCTATCCTATTTCCTGTAGATATTCTTTTTCTCATAATTTATTTACATATTCCCCACGAGGCATGGTGCTGACACTCTTCACCATTTATATCACTCTACCAAAGACATGTTTTATCTTGTCCATATGTTTTTATAATTTCAATCCTTTTTGTTGTAAAGTAGCACCTGGTACCAAAACAATCAAGTTATGATTGCATCAGAGGTCAAGGATGATATTAAGAATCCAGAAAACACAGAATACGAATAAACTGGATGGGGACAAAAGGGAAAACGGAAGGAATGGAGCAACGAACAAGAACTCAAGCAGGACAGCAAGCAAGAAAACACCTAGTATATGTGTCAACTCTTTTGAAACAGTTCATGACATTTGATACTGTCAGAAATAGAAGCCTAAATTCTACTTCAAGATTGTCAGATAAAAGGATTTAATGCTGTCATATGAGTTTCAAACAGGGCTTTCTAACTTATTCTTTGGAAATAAGACTTTTCTTTTTGCCAGTGGTCTTCATAAACTGATATAAGACACATAGACTGAGACAGCTACAGCTCATGCGAAGTTAATCAGAGTAAACCCAGGGATACTCACAACGATGGAGCAGAAGAGCTAAGGCACCAAACTGAAAATATGTGGCTGAACTTTGATGTTTCATGCTCCTGTGTTTGTTCTTAAAACAAATATTTTAGCACTGAAATCAACCCGCTAAGCAATTAGGACTATTAATATTGAGTGAAAGTGCTTTTTAACCACTGTTTATTTTGTTCCGAGTTTAGATTATTGGAAACTTGGGAAAGTCAACCAGCGCCTCTGTATAAGGACGGAATGGTGCCCTGGGGGCTCCCATGGGAACTCTGTGATTGACGGTGCTCTGGAGCACGTCTAACACTTTATCTTAAAAAAAAAAAAGCTTTAATTAACTGCCAAATATTTAACAATTGGGAAGTTTCATTTTCCAAATACTTAAGACTCTGGAGGTTTCACTTATGAATCCAGATTTGAGACTACAAACTTGGATGATTTGATAACGTGGGTAACAGCATTGCTAGAGGGCCACAGTCAGATGGGCTGTAAGTTCTCGAGTTTACCATCCATCCTCCCCAGATTGCCCCACTGTCTACCCATCCATTTCATGGACCATATCATCCACATTTCTATCTGGCTATGGTAGATATTGGAGTGAAATAAAACCCCAGCGCTTCTCAGTCCTTCTCTGGAACATCCATGTTCATGTTCCATGGGCAAACCCCGACTTTAACACTCTTTTATGGCCTGGGTGGTCAGGGACAGGCTGGCTTCTCAGTCCCCTAATTGCCCTAACTGTAAAACTGTACAGTTATAAAAAATTATGGAAAATTCTTAAAGAGATGGGAATATCAGACCTCCTGATCTGCCTCCTGAGAAATCTGTATACAGATCAAGAAGCAACAGTTAGAACTGGACATGGAAAAACAGACTGCTTCCAAATTGAGAAAGGAGTACATCAAGGCTGTATATTGTCACCCTGTTTATTTAACTTATATTCAGAGTACATTGTGAGAAATGCTGGGCTGGAGGAAGCACAAGCTGGAATCGAGATTGCTGGGAGAAATATAAATAAACTCATATATGCAGATGACACCACCCTTCTGGCAGAAAGCAAAGAAGAACTAAAGAGCCTCTTGATGAAAGTGAAATAGGAGAGTGAAAAAGTTGGCTTAAACCTCAACATTCAGAAAACTAAGACCATGGCATCCAGTCCCATCACTTCATGGCAAATAGATGGGGGAACAATGGAAACAATGACAGACTTTATTTTCTTGGGCTTCAAAATCACTGCAGATGGTGACTGCAGCCATGAAATTGAAAGACACTTGCTCCTTTGAAGAAAAGCTATGACCAACCTAGACAGCATATTAAAAAGCAGAGACATTACTTTGCCAACAAATCTCTGTCTAGTCAAAGCTATGGTTTTTCCAGTAGTCACATATGGATGTGACAGTTGGACTATATAGAAAACTGAGTGCCAAAGAAGTGATGCTTTAAAAAAAAAAAAAGAAGAAGAAGAAGTGATGCTTTTGAACTGTGGTGTTGGAGAAGACTCTTGAGAGTCCCTTGGACTGCAAGGAGATCCAACCAGTGGATCCCAAAGGAAATAAGTCCTGAATATTCATTGAAAGGACTGAGGCTGAAACTGAAACTGCAATACTTTGGCCACCTGTTGCGTAGTACTGACTCATTTGAAAAGACCCTGCTGCTGGGAAAGATTGAAGGCAGGAGGAGAAGGGGACGACAGAGGATGAGATGGTCAGATGGCATCACTGACTCTATGGACATGAATTTGCATAAGCTCCGGGATTTGGAGAAGCCTGGCATGCTGCATTCCATGGGGTTGCAAAGAGTTGGACACGACTGAGTGACTGAACTGAACTGAAAACTGGACTAATAACGATACACATCTCTCTTGATTTTTTAAAAAAGTCATACAGTTTACTAGAGTGGAAGGACACAAAGCAAAATCATCAAAGGGAAAGGGAACATGGGCAAAATCGAGGGGCATCCCAGTGCAAGGTAGCAAGAGATCTCTCTTGGTAGACTCACACAGGATGCCCCCAATCCCTCAGCAACAAGATGTAAAATTCTTGTTTTCGCACACACATAAAAATCGACTAGGAAACTCAATAGAGACTCAGCACCTATGGTTTTTATTGTGGGCTGGCCACATAGGCAACCTTTGCCTACCATGTACCAAAATCCCAGAATCTCATAAGGAAAACATTTGAGTTTAAACTGTGTTTCAAAGGATTATTGTGCAGATGAACTCAGTTTAGATATGCAAAACTTTTAGAAAAAAAATATCTAGCATACAGTAAGCTCTATAGTATTATGAGTTAATTCTTCTTCTTTTCTCTTCCTTCTTCTTCTATTTTTTCTCGTTATCACCATCATCATCCTCACCACTACTGCTATAAGCTCTTTAACATGCATGATTCCTGACTGCCCACGTGTAATTCTACCCTTTCACTCAACTGACCAAATCACATCTGGCTTACCTAGATTGATTCTGAATTTCCTCCAAGTTCTATAGAACACAATATTAGACCTTAGTATGTTAAATCTATGAATAGTTAACATTTTAAACTTCTAATTCTATTAGTCTATTCTGATAGAATTATATTATTTTATAACTAAAATTAAGTGTTTCAAGGGCAGGGTCCTTATTTATCAATATCCCTTTAATTAAGTGGAATCTCAATATATGCTTATTGAAAAAATACATGATCTCTGACTTTCATCAGAATACCAGATAATACTGCAAAATACACAAATAAACCCTCATTATCTGTACTAACTTTAGTTATATAACTTAACTGTTCAGACTCCCTAGGTGTTCATTAAGCTAATGCAAAAGTACAAATTCTCATGTATGAATATTCTAAAATAACATTATATTGATTTAAAAGTCTTAGGCTGAATAAGGGCTGGATTCTTTTGTTGCCTTTATTTGTATGTTTTCCAAAGCAGATGTCTTTAGTTTGGAACTTGGGTTCAGTCATTTTTATAAAATGTGATTGTTTGGTTATACTTAGCCTAACAAGCTCACCGGTTGTTAAAATGTTTCAGCAGTTAGTTTTATTTCATTGATAAAAATCACAGATTTACTGATCCAAAGACTGTTTCATCCTAGATTTTCTTCTATCAGTGGATAATCTGATGAGACAAGTTGATTATCTATTGTATGCCCCTTTTATTGGATTGACAGGTGTAGCTATTTTTTTTTTTTTTTGGAAGTATTATTTCCACAGGTTTTGGGAGAGCAGAGTTGGTAATGAAATGTGCAGTCATGCCCCAATTTCAGTGCTCCCATGCTGAAGTCAGCACATAATAGCTCAAACAGAAGCGAGTGCTGAGATGCAAGCCTGTCAAAGGCTAAACCCGGGATTATCGCAGCAATGCGCCCATCCCTTTGAAGAAGGCTCCCTTTGGTGGCTTTTCAGGCAGTTGCTTGGCTACCTGTTTCTCAACAATATAAGTCTGTCTGGTCTCTTTTGCTCTCTGAAGACATAAGCACGACCTTGGAAGGTTTTATCCACGTAACTCTTTACTTTCATATAATTTTTGCCAGTTATTTCATGAAAAAGAAATTCTTAGGCTGTTTGCTATATGTAAGCTCTATCTGAATCACTCACTTTATATACCCACCACAGGACAGGGTTATTGTTTTCTTTACTTTTCTCCTAGTACTAAACTAATCAAATCACTACACATTAAGAACACTGGAAATCACTGACTCTAAGTCTCTCTTCTCATAGGTTGCTGTGGTATCAGGAGAGATTAAGAGGTCTTCCTAAGTTCTCTTAGCTGATTGGTGGCAAGGCAGGTCAACTTTCAAGCAAACCACATCGGCCACCACTGCACACACAGGGAGCAAAATCATGCCAAAGAATCAAATTCTGACTCTCCAGGTACATGCTTCTACATTTAACTTGGGCAGCCCCTCACTTTGATGAATATGTTTAGGGATTTATTACAGCATCATGATCTCTTATAACTGCATGCTAAATGGGTTTCCAGTTTATACAACCAAGATGGGAGGACTGCCTCTTTTATTATCAGAGCTTGCAAATAAATGTAAGCCCTATTTGTCCAAGTGTGTGCATGCTAAGTTGCTTAGTTGTGTCTGATTCTGTGCGACCCTATGGACTGTAGCCCACCAGGCTCCTCTGTCCATGGGATTCTCCAGTCAAGAATACTGGAGTGGGTTGCCACGCCCTCCCCCAGGGGATCTTCCCGACCCAGGGATTGAACGCATATCTATTATGATTCCTGCATTGGCAGGCAGGTTCTTTACCACAAGCGCCACCTGGGAAGCCCTATTTGTCCAAGAGGCTGTGCATACTCTAATCTTTAGAGTTTTATTCCCTGGGATTCTCAGGAGGTTAAATTTGAATGCATACATCACTAGTACATACAGAAATCAATACAGGCTTTTCTAATAATATTTCTATCATTCCCAATGTCGCCACAGCCTAAGTACTTTCCAGTTTCTTTTCATTGATTTTCATGTTAGTAAACAAATGCAAACCTAAAACCATCCCAAAGAAAATTACATACGAGCATTTACAAATATAAGAGCAGTGATTATGAGAGTCATTTTCATCCATATCTATAGAAGACTTAGCACTGTTAGGCTCACAGAGATAGCTTCACACATAACTGTCATATATATATATATATATATATAAAATAGTATACACACACACACACACACACACATATATATATGCAACTGTGTAAATATAAAGAACATGTTACATTCTCTTTCAGTTTAATTTAGTCCCAGATGCTGAGGCTTTGAATGCTGTCTCAATGCTGAGTTCAGACAGATATTTATTCCCATAAGTACACAGAAACATCATGATAAAAACATTATTAGGTAGACCTTCGTACAGCTATGTTTACGGCTGTGTACTGACTCATGAAATCTGCCACAGTCTTTACACATGACAGAACAGGATTCCAGGTGTAGGTAAAAGCAAACTGACCAAAATTTCATGTTCTTTGGGGATTTGATTTGACCCAGACAGACTCTAGAGCCCTTCAGCAGTAAGCCGTGAATGGATTACAGAATTTTCAATTTAGGGTGCATGGTTGCCCAAAGCCAGACAATGATTTGGTTTCAGCTGAGTGATAGGTAACAATTCCAATATGGTCAGTTTGCCCCAAAGTAACTTTTTATCAGAGTATACTTTATTCTGTAAAAGTTTATTGGGCACATATTTTACTTGGTTAAACCCAGCAAAAACTACAGCAGCTTCTTTGTAAATGTCGTCATATTTTTAAACATAAGAAAAATGTTATTTTGGATTTTCTGCATAATATCTGAACCAGAAAAAAAGATTATGCAGTCACCCTCTATGTATGGGGCGTTATGAATAGTCAAAATACTGTAGTAAAAATCAAAGCTGGATGATTATACCATTATTTCCAAATAAACTTCAATTAGAAACTACTTCTAACAATGGGTTCATAGGAAGACTCATATTCAAAAATTTATATATGTCAAATCAACGTTGACCTTTCAGAAGGTCACATTAATGGTTGTTTAGTAATATTCTATTATGAACACATTGATGATAACATAATAATCAAGAATTTAAACTTTGGTGAAACTACAGAAATTCCATTTCAGAGCATGTCCTATAAAAAGATCTGTTATGGGAGCTCATACAAAGGAATGATTCTGAAAGTGTTTATTATGAACAGGTAGCTTGTACTTAGGATATCCACACTGGATTTTCTGCCTCCTATTTGGACTCCCCAAGCCAGAGTCAGGACATAATCATTGCCAGCAGAAGGCCTCAATGGTGTACTAAATTCACTTCTTACATGGTAAGAGTAAGACAGAGGTTTGAAATTTTTCATAGGCAAATGAAATTTCTAAAATCAGAACTAAACAATTTAAAACCAGAGCAATAATCTTTTCAACATGTGTGTTGTTCCTAATCACTGCACTATTGTACATTCTCTGAAACAGCCCAAAGAGAAGCAATGATTCAAAGAAATGAACAACTTCCTCTTAAAAAGTGAGCCATACTAGTCAGAAATAACTAACATGTTTTAATGTCCTTTCCTAGGAAGCAAAATCATGCCGGTCCCTTGGACAATACAGATTCGAAAGTGAAGTGAAGTTGCTCAGTTGTGTCCAACTCTTTGCGACCCTGTGGACTGTAGCCTACCAGGCTCCTCCGTCCATGGGATTTTCCAAGCAAGAGTACTGAAGTGGGTTGCCATTTCCTTATCCAGGTTAACTATAGATTAACTCTAATTAGGCAGGACATTCAAGCCAGAAAATATTGCTCTCAAGAATGATAATGAGGCAAAACACAGTATTATTTTAGTGCAATGTAAGCACATTTTAAAGTTTTTTAGTGACAGTTTTAAATGTCTTTGTTTGTGATTTGACATGAAAAGTTAGGTTATGGACTCTCTACCTGCATTTATATCAAAACACCATTCCATTCATCCTTCCTCCTTCCTGCTTCATACAAGCACGAACTCATCTTATTCATGGATCAAAGCCACTTCCTTATTCTTAATCTGATTCCTCTCTTTTTTTTCCTGCTGATTCTACTGTGTATAAACATCTTTCCCTCTACTGTGTATGGTGGTGGTGATTTAGTAGGTAAGCCATGTCCTACTCTTTCCTACCCCATAGACTGCAGCCCACCAGGCTGCATGGGATTTCCCAGGCAAGAATACTGGAGTGAGTTGCCATTTCCTTCTCCAGGGGATTGGAATTCCTGACCCAGGGTTCAAATCTGCATCTCCTGCATTGCAGGCGGGTTCTTTACTGCTGAGTCACCAGGGAAGCCACTACTGTGTATAAATGTGTTTAAATATTTACAACAGGAAACAAACCTGAGCCACACAATAAAAAAACTAAAATAAAAAAATAATGTTCAGGCCTGAACACCACCCCTGTTTCCTTCATTTTGAGAAGAATTGGTCATAACTGACTGGTCTAGGCACCTTCTCCTCAAGTTGGCTTTCATCTGTTTGCAAATCTTTTCTAAACATGCTCTCAGTAAAATTGCTCATGACTTGATTCCGATGGACTTTACATCACACTTGACTTCAAGCCAAGTCTATGGCCTTTTTAACAATGGCCTTCTTGAATTCACCTTCTTTACATTTAGATAAAACATGCTTTTTCTTTTTTCCTTTTCTACCTCACCTATTCCTTCTCATTGTTTTCTTATGGTGCTCTCTCCTCGGCTGATCACTGAAATACCAATATGAATGCCACTGGATGTCTTTGCTTAATCTCCTTTTCAAATCATATCCTCTGGAGATAATTTCACTACTGCCTCTGTGCTGATAATTGTAAAATCAACGTGCCCAACCCACATCTTTATTCTAAGCTTCAGATTCATGTATCCAACTTCCTCTGAAATATCTTCAGTTAATATTCTCTGGCAATACATAATCAAATATCCCAATTTAATTTATTATCTTCTCTCCAAATGCATTCCTTTTGCCCAGTTTTCTCAGTGAATAATATCACCATACATCTAAGCCAAAAAGCTAGGAACCATCTTGTTTCTCCTTGTCTGTTATCTCCATATGAAATGAATAACTGCATTAAAGATGCAAACTGGAAAGAAATGGAAAATTCTCATCTTTCTCAGATTGTTCATTGCCCTTTGATTTTCCATTTCAAATAGTCATCTTATGATAGTGTAATTGTTGCTTTATGATAAAAATCAATCATAGATTTCAGTCTAAGGCACGTGATAATACCTACTTCACAGGGTTGTTATAAGCACTAAACTGAACAATACAAGTAAGCATGAGAAGAATGTATGACATACAGACATATCCAATAAATGTTGGCTGTTATTAATTTATTATCCGTATGCCGATTGTGTGATTTCCTTCACATTATTGCTAGAATCATCTCTCTAAAATAAAAAAGTAGGTCACCTTACTTCGTGCACTTTAAACAGCCCTTTACTTACAAAAACACAGCAAAACGCTTAAGATATGGTACAAAATGTTCCTCATGGTCAGGCATTTGTGTTTCATCCTGGCCTTATCCTTTGCAGCATTCTAGACATAAATAATTACTTTTTTGCTAAGATTCAAACCTCTCAGTCTTTCTCACACCATTCTATCTTTCTAGAATGATGCACCCTCTATATGCCTGCACACACATATGCATGTTCACATGTGTGTGTGCACCCCAGACACACACTCACCTATCACTGGTTGCCTAATAAACATATTAAAACTTAGCTCATTCCAAGCGACTTTTTTTTTACCACTACTCATATAAAATTGTGCCCTATATAAATTTCTGTTGTAACACTTGTAAAACATTCAACATTTTACAGCAATGGCCAATGACTCCATAGGAACAGTGCAATATAATGACCCTTGTGACTTAATTCACACACTTATTTATCTGTCTTCCTCTACCTGATGAGTGACATGTAATGGTAGGACACGTGCTTCATTCATTTCTGTGATACCCAAAAGTGAGCCCCATGAATAGCACATTTTTGGTCCTGAATAAACAGTCATTGATTGAATGGATGGATGACAATTTCCTTTTTTCTGAAATTGTAGATCTCTGGTTAGAGCACTCATGTACCTCCTATGAGCGGCTCTTGAACAACAGAGAAAAAAGCAAGTGTGGCCCAGAAAAACTGATGAGTACACCAATTCATTCTGACCATTCATCACAACAGTCTTCATGTAAGCCATATATGACCTTGAGTAATAATGAGCGACACTGTAGCAGTACTTTTTTGTATGAAAGTATAAATAGTGCAAATATATCTTTAAATTCTTAAGTCTCATAAAAATACATTTTAAATTCACTGTAATATATTCATCCTTACTCTTTTAGCAAGTATTGTTATACATCTCCTGCATTCTGAAAGTGACTGTTTTGTGAAGGAGCTGTTAAACTACTGAGTAAATAACATAGTTTTTGAAATTATCATAATCACACATATTTATGTAACAGACCACAAGATCAAGGAATTGTTACCTTAATTACACAAAACTCATATATAGTGTTTCTTTTTTCCTTATCCATGAATTATTTTTAATCTTCATGGTCTATATTCAGTATAAAATAAGCAACAATGTATTATCTCTCCATGGAATTTTGATAAGAAGGAAATCATTATCATGAGTAAAATAACACTTTGAATCTTCCTAGAACAAAATGTGCTTCTAAATAGCTCATCTATGGGATACTGACTTTGTGACTTTTTTGGCCTTCAATTCTATGTCATGGCCTTATTTTTCTCTGGGTAACCAAATTGGTAACCAAACCAATCTGGTTATAAACATATGTGATTAGGATTGTATCTGCAAGTGTATGAAGAGATGGGGCCCCTTTCAAATGGTTGAAATATGAGTGATGTATACTCAGTCACCTTAACTATTTAAAAACCATGATTGAAAAACCTTTCACTTTGCATGCTGTTCATTATGCTGAAATTCTGCAGGATCTCATCTGGCAACCATTGGGTCGCAAAGAGTCAGACAGTGACTGAGCGACTTTCACTTTCATCCGGCAATGATTTTTCTTTATTTACATGCTGTATTTGCTCAGTCACTCAATCAAGTCCAACTCTTTGCCACCCCATGGACTGTAGCCCACCAGTGTGACTCTCTTCCTACTCCCAAGTCAGACTGTTCCAGTTTGGTTCAGTCGCTCAGTCGTGTCCGACTCTTTGTGACCCTATGGATTGCAGCACACCAGGCCTCCCTGTCCATCACCAACTCCCGGAGTTTACTCAATCTCATGTCCACTGAGTTGGTGATGCCATCCAACCATCTCATCCTCTGTCATCCCCTTCTCCTCCCACTTTCAACCTTTCCCAGCATCAGGGTCTTTTCCAATGGGTCAGTTCTTTGCATCAAGTGACCAAAGTAGTGGAGTTTCAACTTCAACATTAGTCCTTCCAATGAATATTCAGACTATCCCAAGCAAGAGTCTATACCTCAGTGACTTTTGATTTATGACCGCTACACTCTCATCCTAAATATTCAACATTCCTCTACTTATGCACTTCAAATGCAGCACGCTTTAAACTAAACAAGACTCCTCCCTAGATTTGTCTTCTCTTGTAATTGCTCCAATATTGTCTGTTGTCTCCATCAGCCATCAAAGTGGCTACCGGAGTCCCTCGATACATTCTGGCTGGCTTAGCACTCTACATTTCATCTCCACTCACTTGGCAGGCACTCTTTATCATTTCTCACTGGACTATTACAACAGCTTTCAAATTGGTCTTTTTCTCCATTCGTTTTTTTTTTTTTTTCCCCCACCCAGCCAACTCTGCACACTTCCACTAGAATAACCTAATTGTGCAGCTGCTCAGAATCTTCCAATCGCTCTCTATAATCTTTTAGGATACTGTCCAAATTCCTGCATGTGGCCTTCAAGGCCATTCATGATCATCTCTATATTTACTGCTTTAGTCACTTATCTCAACACTTCTTTTAGGAGCCAATATGGTTTAGAAAGCCTTTTTACACTCAGAACATGTTATATCTTTGCAAATTCTTTTCACATTGTTTGAGCTCTTCATGCAACTCTCTGCCCTGCCACCATGAGCTGAGGAATACTCATAGATCCTTCAGCATCACCTTATCCATGAAGTCTTTCTAAATTTACAACTCAGATATAGGCGGTTTCTTTCCTTTTTTTTGCTTTTCATTTCCCTTTCATACATTTAAACAATCTAATTTATCACAATGTAATTTAAATAAATATTTCTGACGTCTCCCATGAAAACATGCTTCAAAGGAAAGATACTGCTATGGATTTTACTATTTTCCATGACATAAAATTTATGACCTACCATAGGTGAATAACAATGTCTGTGAATGAATGAATGAAGTGAAAATCCATCAGAAAAACAATCTGAGTTAGAGCTCCAAATACAAAGGTGAAATTTCACAAGGGATAGAAGGAAAGTTTTCCAGGTAGAAAATTCTACCCAGTAATTAGAAATAAAGCAAATTTGCTTAAGCTATAAGAATATAGTACAGTGTACCTTAGGAGAAATACTGAATTTGTGACAGAAATCATATGGCTTTATGTCTTGATGGTGGTCATAGTTGTTCAGAGTCAGGCATACATTGAAATTCTCTTTTATCTTTCTGACCTTTCCTCCTGTGGTATCTTGGTAGATAATTTTTTGAATAAAGGGGAGTTGTATAGAAGAGTAAAAAGATAAGGAAAAGACTTATATACAATATAACATATTAATGTCAAATATTAAAACAGTTAGAAAGAGCTGGAAACAATTAATAAGAAAGAAGATAAAGTATTTTCCTTTGAAAATTAGGAAAGGAAGAGTAACACTTTTAAATACTTCAATATAATTTTAAATTAATCATTCTAACTGATTTAACCTCTTTGGTCTTACTAGGCACTTTTGAGAAGGAAATATTTCTTATATAAGCAAAAGCAGTATGCTTTAATGGATGAAATTATTTAGTAACTGTATATTTAGGTATATTTGCTAAAATATTAATATTTGAGATGTACAGTTTCAAGTACACTCTAGCGAGAATAGTTTTTAAAAAGATATTAGGAACCATGACCTTTTTATTATAGGTGCACCAAGAGAGAAAGGGCCCTGAAATAGAGAGATCTCAAATTTTTCCTCTATGAATCAGCCTTGGGTATTACCTAACTCAAGGATAAGTGCATTTATATTCTTCTTTTTAGCAATAGTAAAACACATTTCAAAGATGACCTCTGTACCCAAATAGTAAGATAACAGGCTCACTTATACCCCTTTTCTATATAGAAATTGAACCAGAACATTTCATCCTTGAGAAATTATTACCTTACAGTACTCTCAAGGCCGGTCTAAATTTGATGAGAAAATAGCAAACCTATGCCATAATTTCAACATTTGTTGAAGTGTTTGGTCTTTTTTTTTCTGGAATTTTCTTAAAAATCATTGGTTTAGAGCTAAAGAACATCTCATTCTAAGGGTGGACAATTAAGTATCCTTTCATAGGGAATGGATCATTGCTCTTTTTAAACCAAAGTAATTTCTGAGTACAGTAGTTACTCCCTTCAATCAAATAGGTATATTTCTCTTGTTTTCTTCATTCTAGTTTGTGAGGTATTTCTATTTAATAGTTTACAGAACTTCTGACATACAAAAAAGATTACTCATTACCTTCACTGTCTAAGAGTCCAAGTGTTTTCCATACCTAAATATGTCTGGATGTTACAGAGAAACCTAACTTTTAAAAGTCCCTACTAACTGAAGTATACAAATTTCCCTAAAGGATCTTGCAGACTGACTATATAAGCACAAAACATAACAACTAGAAAGAATCAAGACATCAGCCAAACCAATTCTCTCATATATAAATTGAAAAGCAACGTTAAGTCTAAATCCTTAAAACTTTGTAAGAGAAGAAGAACACGGTTGTTAATTGAAATTAAAAGCCTTAATTATCTACAGAATCTACCAGACCTTTCCTGGGTTCAAATCTCTGATGAACCATCTGTTCTAAACAACTCTAATTTTATCAGATTCATGTCAGGTTGATTTAGTTTAAAAGTGAATAATAAGAAACTGAGAGCCTCTCCTCAATGATGAAATATAAATATGAGGGAATAATCATGGTCACAGTTGAGAAGCAGCATGTTACAAATATTCTAAGTTAATAAATGTAGATTAAAATGTTTGGAAATGAGTTCAAGAAATACTGCATTAACTGCAGACTTACTGGTGTTTCTGAAAACTTTGCACTGTCTGTTTATATCACAGAGTAATTAAATTACAGTACTGGTGAATTCACAATTTTAAATTATAAGAATAGTACATGTTTATTAACAAGAACATAAAAAATAAATCCAAAAAACAGCACAAAAAAGCAATATTTTGATGATCCAAACCCATGCTTTTGTGTGTGTTTTTGTACATGCTTTTATTTTAAAATTCCTACTCAATTTTGTTTTAAAAAGCAACTATTTAAGGCTCAATACTGCCTATTAGAGATTGTGAAAATTGAAAAACTGAAAACATGATTCTTTAAGATGCTTACAATTGAGTTATGAGCAAACATAAGTACAACACCTACAAAGTCACTTCAAGATATGATCTGCAGACTCAATTATCTAGCAAACCTGTTGAACCAGTGCAGTTATACAGGGAGTCAGTTTCACTCATGTGGGTGTAAGGCTAAGAAACAGACAGTGTATAGATGTCTTATTAGTAAGAGATACTATGATAAACAAAGGAGGCATGAGGAAGAAATAAATCTAGATATAAGTCCTAAGGAAATTATAATAAAAAGAAAAGAGTCTTAGGATTCAGCAGGGATAGGACCGAAAGAAAATATTAGCTATGAAAATATATAATTCTAGAGTAACTTAAAGGGAAAAAATAATCAAAGCAGAGTGATCAGTAGAAAAGTCTGCCAACAGAATAGAAAATAGCTTGGAGTGGGAAGAGAAAAAGAGGCAAGAGACATGTTAAAAAATATTGCAATAAATCAAATGTAACAGAATGAAGCCTTAGTGAGGGTGAATACAAGATAAAGATGAAAGATACCACAAAGAAAACCAATAATATTTTTATAATTTTTATTATTGAATGGTAATGTAATATGGTTAAGACCTTTGAAAACTAAGAATATAAGTTTTCTTTTTTTCTTTTTACTGGAGGCTTTTGGAAAGAGGACAGAAAAGAGATACAGGAGAGAAAGATGCATATCTGTACTTCCCCTTCCTTATGCTTTGATCAAGAGGAAGAAGTATGTTCCATACATTGTGAGAAGCAGTGAGGACCTTTCTATCTTCATTTTTAACACTAAGAGGAAGTTGTGCAAGGAAATTGTGGAAACACAAGAATCTATAACTCAGCTTATGAAGCAGGCTGACACGATTAGGCACAGAGGTGACTCCGTTTGCCCTCCCACGCCTTCCTCAGTTTTTGTACACCAGCGACTAAGCCCAAGGTTCTGGTAATCTTAAAATGGAGAAATAGCCTGTACCTGGAGAAAGATGGAAGACAAGGTAGAAAATTTTAGGGATGGGTTTACAGTGGCTAAATAAGCCAAGGATCTTAGTGAGACCTTAATCAATTGAGAGAATTCGTACTCTGAAGTTTACCAACTGTCAATTTCATTCATCCCATACGAGCCGAGCACCCAGTACGTGGATTTCTGCCAGTAATTCCCCCCAGAACCAGCTCAAAGAGAAGAGTTTAGTTTCCTGTCTACGACACAGTGTTACAAGAGCCACTTCTCCCTACTTCAGATACTCCCTTAGGGAGACGTACAGGAGTCTCCAATAGAAAGCTATCCTCAAATGAGTCTGAGTTAGAGGAAAAGCTAGCCTGGGGATGTAGCTCAGTGGTAGAGCGCTTGCCTTGCATGCATGAGGTCCCGGGTTCGATTCCCGGCATCTCCACTTTTGCTGAACTACGGTTTCAGCTGACTTCATTTTTTGGGGCTCCAAAATCACTGCAGATGGTGATCACAGCCATGAAATTAAAAGACTCTTACTCCTTGGAAGGAAAGTTATGACCAACCTAGATAGTATATTAAAAAGCAGAGACATTACTTTGCCAACAAAGGTCCGTCAAGGCTACGGTTTTTCCAGTGGTCATGTATGGATGTGAGAGTTGGACTATGAAGAAAGCTGAGTGCCGAAGAATTGATGCTTTTGAACTGTGGTGTTGGAGAAGACTCTTGACAGTCTCTTGGACTGCAAGGAGATCCAAACTAAAGGAGATCAGTCCTGGGTGTTCATTGGAAGGACTGACGCTGAAGCTGAAACTCCAGTACTTTGGCCACCTCATGCGAAGAGTGACTCACTGGAAAAGACCCTGATGCTGGGAGGGATTGGGGGCAGGAGGAGAAGGGGACGACAGAGGATGAGATGGCTGGATGGCATCACCGATTCGATGGGCATGAGTTTGAGTAAACTCCGGGAGTTGGTGACGGACAGGGAGGCCTGGCGTGCAGCGATTCGCGGGGTCGCAGAGTCGGACACGACTGAGCGACTGAACTGAACTGAACTGAAAGCTAAAGAGACTACTTGAATTATACAGATTAGAATGGGTTTAGATCAGATAATATCAAAATTAGTTTACCTCAGACCCAGTAGGAATGGAGGTCAGAACAATTTCTGAGAATAAAGGACTCTATGTTACCCTACTCATTTATCAGCGAAGTGTCAATAATTTGAGACTCCATCACAAAACTCTAACTACTGTTTTCCTTTTACGGTTAAGGACTGCTGATATCCTGAATGAATGCTGGAAAGAGTCTACAGAATATTTTTTTTCTTTAATGAGGATTCAGACAATTCATGTAAGTGGGGAAAGGTACGCCCTTTGAGCCAAGTATAGTGGTACCTTTTTTGGTCAATAATATATTAGCTATCTATCCTGTAGCTGGTTACTGAATGGGAGCCATTCATTTAAAAAGAAGTTAGGTGGGAGCAGAGAAGAGACTTTAACAAACAGATTCCCAAGTTGGTGAGACACAGCATTCCTATCTTGTAAAACTACACTGAAGATAATGGAAAGAAAAGAGGAGCACAAACTAAGGATAAAAAGTACTTCAAGCAAACAAAACAACAAAACAATGTGGCTTCCATTCTTCAGTGTTGAAGTGATCAAAGAAGTGACAGTGGATTACACTTGTCATCTTAGCCCCTACGGTGTCTACAACAGAACAAGCAAGTGTGTGGGAGCTGCACCCATGATCCTCTTCATGAGTCACAACACATGCTATTAATTGGTTCCAGTGTTCTTCCACTTCTTTCCTTTCTCACAAAGGAAAGAACACTGTAGGCCTCTACTGATTCAGGAGTTGGCACATATGATTAAAAAAAAAATCTACCATATTTGGACTGACACATTCTTGATATTTTTGTTGCTCAGTCACTAAGTCATGTCTGACTCCTTTGTGACCCAATGGACTATAGTCTGGCAGACTCCTATATCCATGGGATTTTCCAGGCAAGAATATTGGAGAGGGTTGCCATTTCCTTCTCCAGGGGATCTTTCTGACCAAGTGATCGAACCCACTTCCCCTGTATTGGCAGGCAGATTCTTTACCACTGAGCCACCAGATAAGCCTGGCCTAAATAAATGTTTTTTTCAATGAAGTACTGCACAGATCCAGAACTGGAATTTGGGGGTGTATAAAAAGGAACTCTTTTTTTTTTTTTAATTTTTTTATTAGTTGGAGGCTAATTACTTCACAACATTTCAGTGGGTTTTGTCATACATTGATATGAATCAGCCATGGATTTACACGTCTTCCCCATCCCAATCCCCGCTCCCACCTCCCTCTCCACCCAATTCCTCTCGAAACATCCCACCCTCACCTTCTCCCAGAGAGTTCAAAAGTCTGTTCTGTATTTCTGTGTCTCTTTTTCTGTTTTGCATATAGGGTTATCGTTACCATCTTTCTAAATTCCATATATATGTGTTAGTATGCTGTAATGTTCTTTATCTTTCTGGCTTACTTCACTCTGTATAAGGGGCTCCAGCTTCATCCATCTCATTAGGACTGGTTCAAATGAATTCTTTTTAATGGCTGAGTAATATTCCATGGTGTATATACACACTGAGGAAACCAGATCTGAAAGAGACACGTGCACCCCAATGTTCATCGCAGCACTGTTTATAATAGCCAGGACATGGAAGCAACCTAGATGCCCATCAGCAGATGAATGGATAAGGAAGCTGTGGTACATATACACCATGGAATAAAAAGGAACTCTTAAAAATAGCTGGGGACCAGATTTAGAAATAAAACAAATATCTGATCATTTCCAACCTTGATATCAACCCAAATATACCTCTAGCTAAATTATTTAGATTAACTTCATCTAAATAAAAGTAGATTCCTGGGATATGAACTAACAATTCCAGTGGGATTCAGAAAGCAAGGAGAGGAATTGAGATGACAAAGCATATTAGCATCATTTGCTTGCTTTTATGGATTGCTTCAGTGTAAAAATTCCTAAAAATACAAAATGACAAAGTATTCGTTTCAGCAGGGAAGAATTTCTGTATCCTGCTCCATTTCAGGAATGGAGAAAGGGACTCAGGCAGGCATGTAGCTCAGCAGCAGGAAAAACAAATTAGCAAACAAAGACAAGCAGTGCCTTTTCTCAATGACTGGGATCCCGGTGGTCATGTCAGCCTCAGTGTCTGCTTCCACACATCAGTCCACGGGTATGTGTAACATCTAAGCTTAGCCAATCAGGCACTCCACTGGGAATTTAGAAGGAAAATAGAACAGGTTTCTCTTGGTTAGAAGGTTCTACAGAGATTATTCATAAAACTCTGATATTGCACTGTCTAGAAATGCCCTTCTTCTGTCCATCCTCAGGGCTTATGATGTACAACAAACAACTCTTGTGACTGACACAATGTCCTCCTCTTATATTCATTCTCCTGTATTAAGACAGGAGGCCAAGCCAGGTTCTCTTTCTTACAGTCCAAATACAAACACTAACAATGCAAAGGAGGACTTGCTTATGATGGAGACTTCACTAGGGTTCCCTAATAGGGGTTCTCAAGACCTGAAAAGTTTTCGTAGTTAATTCTCAGTCTTCATGTATCTCAAATCCTTACCACTTCATGATTTGACTTCTAACATTTTCACTTGTTTACATAACGAAGTATATTTTATGAACTGATCCTGATTTCTAATCCTATCTGAGATAAGTAATAATCTTCCTTATAAAATTCTAGGACTCTGAGTTTTGGGGAAATACAGTCAGAAAAGTAAAGGAAGACACAAGTAAAAGTCCTGATTAACATTAAGCTATTATTATCTTCAAGAGTCAACATTTTTACTTTTTTCTCCATTAAAATCATTTATAGCTTCCTTTCCACCACCTTTAGAAATGATCAACTACTAATTTTCCGGAGTGTACCAAATGCACAGCAAAAGTATTAGTAACCCTGAAGTGTTCGCATAACTTTTCATACTCCCTTGTACCAATCTCATTATCATCCCTAAATGTGTTAGGCGGGCCAGACTTACGTGACCACTTGCTAGTTTCGGCTCATGATGTCCCGGGTTTGAGAAATGAACATGCAAAAACATGGCATCGGAAGACAGGAAGCAGGATCCAGGGGAATAATTACACACAAAAAAAATCTGTAATTACCCAAGGTCATGCAAGACAAGTGATATCCATCTGTGTCAGGTCCATGTTAACGTGTCAGCCTCTGTTTCGTTTGTAGTACAGCCAACTTCTCAAGTATCAGAAGAGGAATGGTGGAAGGTGTTAATTAGAGTGCTCATATCTGCTGCTTTGATGAAAATGATAAACATTCTAAGGCTCATAGAATAAAGATAACATTATGGCTCTTGAAGCAAAATATAATCCAGATAATAGTCTACTCAGTTTAGAAGGAATCTACATCATTTCAGTGTTTTTAACAATTCAAAGTAGCAATTCAAGATGAAAAATATTTTTTTTATTCTAACCTTCTTCAGGAAACATGAGGATATAAAGACTATACATGTATTTTATCCTACTAGGCATGAAAAGTACTTGTCCCAAAGATAACAGAAGAATTTGCAAATTTCAAGAGAACCCCATATATGGCAAAGCTTCTAGGGACAGGTCACATCGCATGCACTCCAAAAACACTAATTTCTGAATTATAAGAGAAATGAACTGACAAGGGACCAGATGGTCATGGGGTGATCTGTTCTTGAGCAAAGTTAAGAGCTATTATCTCTAATAACATTCCATTCCTACTTGTAAATCTACACACTCCAAGTGTTTACTTGATAGCAACACTGGTAAGGGCTGCTGGGTCTCTTACTGTTAATGTTCAGGAAAAGAGAATTTTAAAAGTTTCCCCTAGCATGGGAACAAAGGTTCAAAATAAAACTTAGTTACTGTAAAAAAAATATGTATTGATATAATTATATGATAGAAAATCATAAGTTTCTCTTAAAAAAATGTCAGGGAGATAGGTGTACAGGTGTGTGTCTGTGTGTATTGGGGGGGCGGTTTCTATAAGAAAGATGTGAAGAAAGCAAAGCAGAGCGCCATTTAGTGCTATTAGTTTAGTGCCATTTAGTGACCTTTGCAACAATCTGAAGCTGAAGATAGCAAATGAATAAATTAGGACTAGCCAGTGGAAATCATTTATAAAAGTATAGGTTGAGTTGGCCAAAAAGTCTGTTTGAGAAAATTCCAAATAAACTTTTTGGCCACCACAATATAAAGCTCAACTACGAAACAAGTGATTATCATATGTATACATCATTTTCTCATTTAATTTCTTTGTTTGGAATAAAAGAGCTCACTTTAAATCAACCTACACTTTAGATTAAGCTCCCAAATACTTAACATTTTTCTTTCATCATTAGGGCAGAAGAGACACAAAATTCATTTTATTTCTGCTAAATGTACATTATATTATGTCAGTAGTAGATAATATCATCAGTAACAACATTTCAAAACATTTCACTATGTACTTCAATTTCTTCATTGCACTAAAATGCATAATTTCAAAGGCATCTGATATATATTTCCCAAATTAGAATATGCTTCCCTTACAACATGGACATCATTAAAGCAATTTACCTGAGCGGGCTAAGCCAAAAAAAAAAAAAAAAAACCTGGGTGGTTGAATCTTAATACTTTTAACAGTTTTGTAGAACAAGACTAAATGCATTTTCTGAGGAAGAAGGGGGATTAGGGAGGAAAAACTCTATTGCACAGAACAGAAAAGCTGTCTTGGATCTGGTTATTTTTATCCAGCACTGACCTACCCTGACCTAGACCATTACAATAGAAACTTAAGCACTATGTCCTTCAGTCATTCACAATACAGGCAGACTTACTGTTCTAAAGGCCTAACTGACCATGCCACTCCTTCTGCTTAAAATGCTCTCTGGCTTCCCTCTGCCTATAGTATGCAGTCCAAAATCTTTTCAACAGCATAAAAATTCTTCACAACCTGGCTTCAACTTGCCCCTGCTCTCCCATCTTATTATCCTTCCCATTCACTGGATTCTCCAAATATCTGAACTTTTCAGCATCTTTTGAACAACACAAGCACTTTAATTATTTCATGCTTTCATCTGTTGTTCTCTGTGCCAGAAATGGCCTTCTTGCATCTCACCATACCAGGAAAAGTATTGGCATCTATAAACAACCTCAGATGAATGATCTTTCTTGTCCTCTTTGAAGATTCCCTAAGGAGTCTTTGTTTTCTGTGTTTCTGCAACATGTTGGAGTATGACTTCAAAGTACTTATCAAAATTTATCCTAGTGGTTTGCTTCCATGGCTATCTCTTTCTTTCAGCTAAAGAAATCAATTTGGCCTTCCAAATGCCTAACAGAGTGCCTGGTACAATAGAAGACTGGGTAAAGCCAACTGAATGAATAACATGTAGAAGAAAGCCTCGCATAAAGATTCATTTCATTTTGGGTACTACATGGTGGGTGTACACAAAAAAATTTGAGTTCTTAAAAAATTATATGACTGACTGGAGAGAAGGCTGTCACCACCCGTTTCATTATTTAGTTTATCTACATTGATAAACTAATTTTATGTGTATTAGGCTAATATTTAATAAAAATATTGTGTATTCTCATAGAGAAGGTATTAATGAAAATATATAATGTTTAAGAAAATCTCATAACATGAAACCAGTGATTATAACAACAGTTAGAAAATTCTTCTTGATTACTACAATCTATACCTCATTAAATAAAAAGGCTTATAGACTTCAATTTTTATTGATTATGTCAAGTTGCTAAGAGGGTTATATTTCACTAAATTGGACTTACGATTTCTTACTTCTATACTATGTTAAACTTACACATCAGGCATTGTTAATACATATAGGTATTATTACTATACATTAGGTATTGCTTACTACTTTATATGAATGATAAATGCCTATAAACCTCCTAACAACCCTAAAGGGTTCTCTATTATCACTACAATTCTTTAAATGGGAAACTAAAGTTTGGGGTAACTATTTCAAAGTCCTCAGTACATAGTGGTGAATCCAGGATTCAAAACTAAGTAGTCTGATTCCAACACCATGTGAGTGAGAGTGGATGAGGAAGAGAAAATTATATAAATTTTTGTTCCTAGCATCCCACAATCTTCATTATAAACACTGTTATTTGCATTCATCTTGAATTCTAGCTAAGCTCTTAACTGGTATGAAATAACCTGTTTGGTGGAACACTTCAACGATGAAAGTATTCTAGCTTAATGAGAAATTGTCTATGCGTTTGCAATAGCAAATTGCTATGATCCATTCACAAAAAAAAAAGAGAAATATTTTTTCACTTAAACAACCAAGCCCACATTCAATTATGATTGAGAAGCTAACATTTGCCTCATTTCCCCAAGACGGTAATGCTTTGTTTCGAGTGTGTGTTATTTCTTAATCCGAGTCACGGATGTTTGGAAAATCTTGTTTTATTTTTCCTACAAGTAACATGAAACATACAAAGAAATATTTAACACTTCAGTGTTTTAAATATTTAAGCAACAAGGAGCCTAGAAGAGCTTGAAAATGAATCATGGACGACTTCTACTTCCAGAATGGCAATATGAGGAGTTGTATAGTCTCATTCTTCAGGAAACAACTAGAACTGGTAAGAAATTATTAAAAAACACACAAAAAAACAACCATTTAAATTGTCCTAAGGCACAGAGCAAATTATCCTAAGAGAATATAGCAAATAAAAGAACATTTATTCAATAAACTCTACTAAATATCAATAAGAGCAGGGACACTCTGTGATATTTGAATCATCATCTTTTCCCTCCACTTTTCACATCTTAGCAGGATGATCAAAATTCAAATATGGGCAAGTGTGGCCAAAAAAGTAGGGCTCCCTCTCTCCCCAGTCCCGAGTCAAAGGCTATGGTATCTTCACAACAGGAGCAGGACATCAGCATTTCTCATCCGTTGAACCTCTGTGTTGCAGTGGCTAAATTCCTGATGAATGTAACTGAAAGAACAAGGGTTTCTCTTCCTGTACTTGACTCCCACTCATAGGGCCAAGCTGAGAATACCGGAGCTGGGGCCAAACACCCTCACCACATCTCATTCATAGGGCAGATGTAAGCTAAGAAGACAGAGGCTACAGAACCTATCCAACATGTTGCCTATAAAGCAGGTGTGCCAGTCAAAGGCAATCAGTCTACTTCCCCTATTCCCAGCTTGGAAGCAAAGATTTTGCCCAATGGAAGAATCAATCAGTAAGAGAGACCCAGCATTCTCCATAAGAACAAACTTTATCTGAGAGTATATGAGAGTTGAAGTCTAGGGATACTCCTGAAATAAATATACTCCTGAAATAAAGTCTGGTGAGAGGCAATTAGGAAAAATTATATAGACCATGGGATAGCTAGTTTACCAGACAGAATCAAGGAAAGAGACAGCTAAAAGCCCCTCTGAGATGAGGAATAATTAAAAGTACATGCGTGCTCAGTCACTCAGTCGTGTCCAACTCTTTGTGACCTCATGGACTGTAACCAACCAGGCTCCTCTGTCCATGAAATTTTCCAGGCAAGAATACTGGAACAGGCTGCCATTTCCTACTCCAGGGGATCATCCCTACCCAGGGATCGAACCTGTGTCTCCTTCATTGGCAGGCAGATTCTTTACCACTGAGCCACCTGGGAAGCCCAATAATTCAAAGATGTGCCTAAAAATTGTCTTGCACAGAAGCATGAGTATAATGGAATAAGACTGTGGAGTGATTTATACCCCCAGGTATCCTCCAAAACAAAGCAATCAGCAGACAATTAATGGAGCCTAAAAACTGGGTCTAACACCAGCAAAGACAGACAGTTTAATAGATCAGGAAAAAAGAAAGATGAACAGAGACTTCCTGAAACTTCTATCAATCCAGGGTGCCTATGTGCATGTCTGAAGCTGCACCCTTGAGAAGTGGCATCAGAGGCTTCATACTATGGGGGAAATACACTTCATTAAAAATATTCAGCCAATCACAAAACAAATAAACAATAAAACAACAACAAGGATCCCCAGAGTGTGTGTGTCTGTGTGTATATGTGAGAGTGTGGAGGGAATGTCACTATTTAGAGTTGCTACATTATCAAAAATGTCCAATTTTCAACAAGAAAATTATGAGACATGCAGAAAAGCAGAAAAATGTGTCCTATAAACAGAAAACAAAGTGGGTAACAGTAAATGCCTTTGGAAAGGAATAAACGTCAGATTTAACATAGCATTCAAAGCAGCCATTATAAATATGTTCAAAACAATATAGGCCAATATTGATATATTTTAGAATGTAGAGGAAGCAATGATGACAATGTTGCATCAATTAAAGATATCAATAAAGACAAATAAATATAAACAGCCAAATGAAAACTGTGGAGTTAAAAGCTTACAATAAATGAAATAAAAATTTGCTAGGATGAAGCAATAGTAGATTTGAACTAGCAGAAGAAAGAATCAGTAAACTTTAAGTAGATCAACAGAGAGCATGCAATCAGAAGAACAGAGAGAAAATTGAATGAGAGAAAATTAACAACCTTAGAGAAAGTTGGGACACCAATAGGCATACAACATCTACATGTAATGGAAGTATCAGAAGTAAAGAAAGGAGAAGAAAAAAAATATTTGAAGAAGCAGTAGCTGAAACTTCTCAAATTTGATATAAAAGAAATCAATCCACACATCCAGGAAGCTCAACAAACTCCAAGTATGAAAAACACAGAGATCCACACTCAAACACATTATAATAAAAATGCTGAAAGACAAAGGGAAAATTGGCAACTAGCAAGAGGAAAATGACTCATCACTTTCAAAGGAACTCCATATATTAACAGCTCACATCTCAATAGAAACTATGAAGACCAGAAGGCACTGGGAAAACATCCAAAGTGCTGGGAAAAGAAAGCATAAATCAAAAATCTTATATCCAGTAAAATTTTCTTTCAAAAATCATTAAATGTGCCTTTTTCCTGCCCTATTGTTGAGGGTAGGGTAATGATTGTCCATGGAACTGGTTGAGTATATGCTTTCTCCATTCATTCATTTTTATTTGGGTAGATTTCAATAATCAGCAGGATAGGCTGTAGGAAGCCAGATTGTGGCAGGAGTTTCAACATTACAGGGAAATGAGCCTGTAAAGTAACTGGTGTTTACATAGTAAAAATTACCAATGTCTGAAGTCCTATCCCCAACTACCTACTTATATATACATTTTTTAAAAAAATCACTAGATTTTAAAAACACAATAGGGACAAATATCAAATTTTGGAGGAAATTACATTGTCTAAAATATGTACTGGGTTAAATTGACTGCATACAATTCTGGACTATGCATAGTTTGCCCTCTGGTCAGAAACTACCAGGATATTGTCAAGAAGGTGCTCTATTACTGTGTTATATGACATTACTTCTGATGGCTCAGATGGTAAAGAGTCTGCCTGCAATGTGGGAAATCCAGGTTTGATCTCTGGGTCAGGAAGATCCCCTGGAGAAAGGAATGGCTACCAGTATTCTTGCCTGGAGAATTCCATGGACAGAGGAACCTGGCGGGCTACAGCCAATGGGGTTGCAAAGGGTCAGACATAACTGAGTGACCAATACTTACACTAACTATAAATTAGGCATTTACAGTAGGGGGATACTTCCCAAGACCACTAGAGGATGCCTGAAATCAAGGAGAGTACTGAACCTTACAAATAAGATTTTTTTCTATACATACTTAGAAAAAAGTGTAATTTATAAATTAGACACAGTAATAGATTATCAACAATAATAATATAATTGAACAATTATAAGAGTATGCTCTAATGAAAGTTATGTGAGCTACGAAGACCCAGTATGTAGGCCCAGTGTTTGGTAGCAGCTTCGTAGTTAAGGCTCAGGGAGCAGTACAAGAAATTGCCTATAGAAATTTTCCTAATTAATATTAACACACTAATCCTGACGCTTAGAAAGTGAACAGGTTTTTGGAATCTTTTCCACAGAAACGAAAGAGAATTTTAGAAAACATCCTGATGCCATTCTTGAAATACATGGACATGACAAAAGAATCTGGAGTCAAAGAATCATAATAGGAGGACAAAAATGAAGGAAAAAGGTAAGGGGAAGCTCATAGAAACAAAATGAAAAGATGGTAAAAATCCTAAATGAAACCGATACAAGGGGAAATATAATAGGGTTGTAAAGAGAATTTATGCAAGATACAATCGAATCAGCATGAATTTTTATTGTTTGAAATGTTATTGCCTTTACTATTTCTTCACATTAAGCACACCTCCAAGTACTGCTAATTATTACTTTAAGAAAATGTCTCTACATATCTTGCTTTTGATTTACATTGCAATATTCGTCTTCTAGAATCACACCATCTCATCACCGAATCATAGAAGCAGCCATTTACCTGGTCTGAGACAGTACTATTGAATGATATCCTATCTTGTAGCATTCTTTAAATGATTTATGTTTATTATTACACATAAATTTTCCAGAAGAAATTTCATTATAGCACTCTTCAGTGTTAAGAAAAATTATCCAACTTGGAAAGAAGCACTTGCAGGAAAAAGAATGCAAGCAAGGCTATTCTGTGTTACTTCATAACACCACTCAGGAGATATTTATTTTCTAGGAGAATATACCTGTGTTTGACTTTGCACTTTTACTGTTATAGTAAAAAATATTCAAATTACCTATAACCAATGAGATAAATTGAAGTTTCCTTGTACACTTGAAATTCAGTTCCACATCACTGCTTTCAGCCAACTCTAGTGCAATACCATTTTCTGGTCTGAAAATATATTAACTCAATAATTACATACAAGACATGTATGTATGTATGTACATGCAAGAATTACATGCAAAACATACACAGTATAGACTATGGAATGGGAATAATTTTTTTCCTTTTATCATATATCACTCATATTCAGAATTCTTCCTACTGTATCTCTAAACTTTTTTGAAACTGAAAAAGTTCTAGTACTTGGGTCCATAATGTTAAATTTTTGTGTACAGATTAATTTGATTAGGTTTATTTTTATTTTCTGGTATAGAGCTTAGCTTTGAGTTTGAAATGACAACTGAAAAATGACCACAATACTACCAACAAAATGCTTTATGTGTCATATCCATTTTCTGAAGGCTAGTTTATAAATACAATTTAAAATACCTGAAATTATACGGTTCCTTCATTGGCAGAAGTATATTCAGCTTAACTACCTTCACTATATGACTTGTAATTGCAAGGAAATCCACTCACTCATAACTTTAATGTGGTATATCATCACACCCTGCATCTGTTCAGTTTAAAACAAGCATGCTCATTAGACCAGGTGCTATGATTTCCAAATTGATTAGTAAAACCACTTTATAGTTTGGCACAGTGTTTTATAGTTTGTAAAGCAGTTTCAGAATTATTGCTCAATGGTTCAGTTGGTATTAAATAAACATTTATCTACTGTGTTTGTTAAATACTGTATTTTTATTGCTAGAATATAGTACTTAACACAATCAATAAAATACTGTATTAATGAATAAAATTAGAAGCATGGATTACCTTTTTCAGACATTAATTTAAACCTTTATGTATTTAAAAGGAACTGCCCTAGTAAAACTTTTCATATATACAAAATAAGGACTTGACATTCTTGAAAGTGTTTGTCACTCAGTCGTGTCGGATTCTTTGTGACCCCATGGGCTGTAGCCCGCCAGGCTCCTCTGTCCATGGAATTCTCCAGGCAAGAATACTGGAGTGGGTTGCCATTTCCTTCTCCAGGGGATCTTCCCAAGCCAGAGGTCGAACATGGTTCTCCCGGACTGCAGGCAGGCTCTTTACCCACTGAGCCACCAGGGAAGCCCAAAAGGTGTGTTGCTTCTGCATCAGGGAATCGAACCCCCATCTCCCTCATGACAGGCGGGGGTACTCACCACTATACTAAGGAGGACAGCGGCTGACATACTTAACTCCCATTATAAAACTAAGGAACACTCTGAAATAAGCCAGTCTTTTAAATTTCATCCTAAGTGAAAATAACCTTATAAAACAGCTGTCTATTAAAAATAGTTAATTTTATAAGTCATTGCTGTTTAGTTGCTAAGTCGTGTCTGACTCTGAGAGCCCTGCCAGGCACTTCTGTCCATGGTACCAGGCACCTTTGTCCATGGGATTTCCCAGGCAAGAATACTGGAGTGGGTTGCCATTTCCTTCACCAGGGAATCTTCCTGACTGAGGGATAGAACTTGCGTCTCTTGCATAGGCAGGCAGACTCTTTACCACTGAGCCTGCAGGGAAGCCCTAATTTGATAAGTAAGCACTACCAAACATTTTAACATTAATATACACTGCATATTTAATTGATAAATACTGATAAAATCAGGAGAATGCCAATGAAGCCTACAGTGGCTGACTGTTTGGAAGACACAGATGAAGGTTGTGACCACAATATACATTGACATGTTTCATGGCTGTATGGTTTTTCTGTGTCATTATTCAGCTTTGCGGGTACGGGCCTGGACAAGTAAATAAATTTATTTGACTTGGGTTTACACATATAGGTTCATGTGATGGGAATAAAGGGGCAACATTTTAGAAAATGTGTTCTGCAGTAGTTGTCCAAATGACAAAGAAGACATAGAAAAAACAAAGCTTTAAGGAATGAAGGCTACCACCAGGAGGTTAGGAAACCACAGCAACTAGGAAGAGAAGAGATGTGAAAAAATTCAAAGTAGAATGGGCTACTTCACACTGGTGGGAAAGAAACCAAAAGGACAGTGAATAAACCACAGCTCCCAAGCCATTTGAGGACAAGAAAGAATAATACATGTGCCATTATCAAACCATCTCAGAAGGCAAATACCATAAACAACCACTGTTTCATCAGTTGAATACTGTTAAGTATTCCCTACTTATAAAAAATTGACTTTACCTTTTCATACATCACCATCTTGTTACTCATGCTGTTGGGTCCAAAGAATTAATCACGTGTTACTTCTTTAGGCAAGTTTGGCAAAGTAATTTTAATTAATTTTATTAAGGGACAAAAGTTCATACAGAATTTCCAAAGTTTAGACCTGATAGAAGTTTTCTATTTTTTCCTTAATATAAAATTATACATCTTATTCTATTTTAGCTTGTCTAAATTTATCCTGTAGTTCGGCCCCAAAATTTTAACTGTCTAGCTTGTCATATATTTACAATATCAGTTTGTAAATTTACTTTAATTAAATTTGGAATTTTACATTATATCTAGGAGTAGGTATTTTTTAAAAGATATCTCCACATGAAGAAAAAGGACAGTTTCCAGAGAGACTAGTCAAGATATTTTAAAAATATTTATATCATTTTCATCTTCCCTTGCCTAATTACTGTACAATAATAATACAGATGCTAGAATCCCTAAATTAGATTGACAAAAATAAAGTATTTTTAAATAAAACTCTTATTTAAGTTTCTGTATTGCATTTTACTTTAAAAAATTAATTTTAATATAATTTTTTCATAATCTTAGATCCAAAATTTCAAATTTAGTACTTTTAAAATATGTTTAAACAGTTTTGTTGGCTGCCTTGGCATTATACATGACATTAAAAAAATTTAAAATGGTTGTAACAACAGTCGTGCAGACATTTATCATTTATACTCAAAAACAGGCAATTTATCTATAACCACATTTATAAAGAAAATGTACACAGTGGGTAAAGCTGATCAAATTAAAGACATGGTTTTATAATGTTGGTCCAATTACTTCCAACAAAATTATAAATATGAAAAGACAATTATTTTGGTCAAATACATTGATCATAACTTTGAATGCATCATGCCAGTGATATGATTAGATTTCATACTGAAATCTGTGATAAATGTTTATAAGTGATTCATTCATTCAGTGCATACAGTTACTGATTCAAAACTATGTGGTTTTTATTGATAGGCTAAAGTGTAACTGCCTGTGAATTTACCTAAAGCCACCTCTGAAATAATAGTCCTTCAAAAGAAACCAATTTGACAAACACATATAAGAACCTCCCCTTTGTCAAAGGAACTTTACTTAGTACTGGGGACAACAAGAATAAGACCACTGTCCAAGTCAGCACTTATTTCACAGTCTAGGAGAGGAAACAGAAAGACATAAAGGCAAACAGTGCACTGGAAGAGCAGGAAAAAAGCTGAAAGTGCATAGAGAAGGGTACAGACAATTCTGACTTGAGGAACTGGGGCATTTAAACTGAAAAGACACTGTATTAAATAGAGAAGGAAAAGGGAGATAAAGGAAACAGACATTTTCTCAGTAGCATACAATGAATAACTGTGATATAGGCTTGCAATGAGGACAAAAGTTACTTAAAAATGAGCATTTCAAACCTTCTCCCATTTCCCTGACTTTGACAGAGAAGAGCTTTGCTTATCGAATCATCTTGTAAGTTTTTTTTTAATTGTAAAAAAAAACAAACCAACCAACCAAACCAAAAAAAAAAAAAAATGAGTAATGAGTGAAGAAGATAAAATACAAAAGAAAACAAACAGGCTAAATTGATTTACAACTAAAATGCTGAGGCAAGTGGAATAGAAAAATAAAGCAATGACTGCTGAGTTTCAGAAAGTGGAAAGAATTGTTGTGGAAGAGAGAATGAGAGGCTGCCCTTCTAATCAAGATTGGACTCTGGGGAGACACAAATGGTGGACAAGAATATTCAAGATGTTAACTGTGAACTAGAAATAGTTCCCCCCAACACCTTGGTGTTTCATTGTGAGACAGATGAGATAATATTTAAATACTTTATTTACTCTTTGGATGTCAGACTGTTTCCTTGAACTAGATACCATTCAAAGATTGAGCTTCCTAAAGTCTGGTGATTATGTGGGTTACATAGATTGGAAAGGCTACGAAGAGGAGTGACAGAGAAAATGATGAACATGTATGTGTGGGACAGACTGCACAATTTTAAATGCCTTTTTAAGAAGCTTATATTCTCTATGCAATGGAGAATCATGAAAATTTTTTTTAGCATTAGTGATCATGTGAACAGATATGTGTTTTAAAAAGAGAAATCAAGCAGCAGTGTATAAGGTACTATAGAAATAAGAAAGATAATGGAGGGTAAGGGAGGGAAATATTAGAAATAAAAGTAATAGATATTCTAGATAGATTTTAGAAATATAAGCAAATGGTTAGAGCAATAGGTGAGATATAGTTGATGAGGGAGAGAGGGATATAAGATATGCATATTTCAGTCCCTCTAGGAGTGGAATCTTCCTTTTAATAATAATGATTAAATAGAAAATTTAATTTCCATTAATAATATCTCTTGGGTGTAGAAAAGAAAATTATAGATTGAAACTTTAAATCTGAACATATATTTCAATATATTCATTTCACCATTTAAAGTAGAAATAATATCAGCATGTAAGTTACCTATATGCCCCAACTCTCATGTTCAGAGTTTCTAATACTCAAGAGGTAAAGACCTAGTTCATATCAATCACAAAGATTTCTTTGGTACCACCAGCTAGAAATTTCCTTCCTTTACTCTGTATTAATCAATATTTACTTTGCATTCTTCCAAGCATTGATTTGCTCATTAATTCAGTAGACACTTAACTGCTAATATCTGACACCACTGTGGAATGTTACTCATCAAGAAGTCATGGCAATGGAAAGACATGTGAATAAATGAAATCAATTATGTGAACAGATTAACAGATTGACTCATAAGATTTGGTGTCCAACTGAAGAGGTCGGGAACTGAAGAGGTCGGGAAAATAACAGAGACTGAAAGTAAAGACAGTATTAAAATATTCCCAGGATTATTGAGGCTGAGAACTTTTTAAGTGTATGGGTCATGTGTTAATATATCCATGTTGTGATAAATGACATTATTTTGTTCTTTTATATGTCTGAGTAATATTCCATTGTACGTATGTACCAATCTTCTTTATCCCAGAATGACTTACTTGTGATGGTTATACTTATTTAAAATAGGTGTGTGTATTCCTACCTGAATATGGCATCACAAACTCAAAGAATTATAGCTATAATAAAATGTGCAATGTTTCTTAACAACTCAGATGGCCAATCGCTTATTCATTTGCACCGCCTATCACGTTTGTACCGACACTATTTCATCTGCCTCTTGCTTCTTCCATTTCAACAACCAGACATTAGCTTGAATGTATAAATCTGCATGGGAAATTGAAGTCATCTAATGTTTTTGCCTTTCAGATAAAACATCATCAAGTAATATTGAGACCACTACTAGGTTTCCACAAACAAGGAAAGTTGCTACCAAAAGAGCCATTTGAAACTCAAGGGTCTAACATACTAAAATCAAGAGTCAAACACTTGTGTTTTCCCTGTTACCTTTAAAGACCATACATGCTATTGGTGATAGGAAATGTTCATATAACCCAAATCCATGAACAGGTACACTGAGGTTTCATTTAGATCATGCATGGCATTGAAACTATAGTGTCTTTTGATTTTGGTAGGTATTCTGATTAAAGACAGAAGCTCAATACTAAAATCTTACCACATTATGTAAAGATATCCCAACATCTTTCTTTCAACAAGATAATCAAGTTTCTAGATGTTTGAAATTTCAGTTACAATCCTAAAAGTTTGAGCTCAAAACTTTTATCATCATTCCCCAAAAATGTTTGTTCAGCAAGCTTCAGGAGGTAATACCCTACTATTTCTTCAAAGATGTTTTGCTTTATCTTTTTACATTAAGATCCACAAAAAAATCTGCATTTTTAGATATGAGTGAATCAGGTTGCCATTTATAGAAATGAAAGTTTCTTGTATTCTGAATCTGTTTTCTCCCATTTTATTTATTCTATATGTTTTCATTACAGTGAAAATACTGCAGCTAACATTTTGGCTATTGCAGAGATTCTAAAATACACAGAAAAATTCTTTTGGCTCTAGAGTTAATGTAAAATAGTTGTTCTGCCTTTGCATCATATAACACAAGTATGCTAACCTGAAAAAATATTTTCCAATATAAAATCTGCAGACTGTAAACCAACCATAGAAAAGAGAAAAGTCAACCTAACCCTCATTAACATAAAACACAAAAGATGGTAGCCTTTCATCACTGAGTTGCACAATGAAAACTTCTCTGGAGCAATTTTTTCATAAGCAAAGTTTCTGCCCTATCCCTGCTCTTCAAACAGCTCTTTAGCACCATTACTGATGTAAAAATATTTCACCCATCAAAACACTCATGGACACAGTGTCTTTCATTCTACAGTTATCAGATTCAGGATTCGCCACTGGTAATATCCCAAGCCCTAAGAGACTTGGCAAATCAAAATAATAAAGGAGCTATCAACTATCTTTTTGACAGGGACACAAACTCTGAGTCAAATGGAGTCACGTTCTGCCTAAGTGAAACAGCTGCAGGAGACATATGGAGCTGCTGTGGAGAGAGGCTGCCTAGATCGTGGAGTGAGACCCTAATCAAAGTGATTGATACTGGATAAGATGCAGAAATTCAACAGATTCTCTTCTGAGGATAGTCATTCTGCAGATAAGTACACGATGTTTTAATGAATGGGACAGGCTGTAGGACTTAGAATGCCCTAGCATAAATGTTAATTTTACTTGAATGTTAAATTAGGCACAAATCACTTTCTCCTAGTACTAAATATGAAACACAAAGGAAAAAAAATATTTTTTAAGGTTGCCATATTTGGAAATGCATACACAGAATTGCAATTCATAATGCTTTCATCCAAATAGACATTTCAATTACAGATGTGATATTTTACCTGGGAATGGTGTGAGTATACATTTCTTTCATCTTTAGCATTACTAGATCTGCCTGCCATTTTTCATGGACAGGACAGGCTTACTAGCCAGTCACATTCAGGAAGATGATAATAAATATAACTCACAAGTCCTGGTCATAAACACAGTCATCCTGATTAACAGGTAATTGTATCAAAGTTAAATAGAAAATAGAGTTTTGAGAATTATCAGTTAACACCAAATGTTGATTCACAGTGTTTATTTTAAATATTTATTGGACTTCTACTCCTCTTCCTAGAAACTGTCTCTCTTGATTCTCTCCAACTCTCTATTCGAATCTCAGCCACTCTGAACTACCCATACAACAAGAATTTGCTTAACAAATGTGAACCAGTCATAAAATTACACTAAACAAACATGATCTGCTTCAAACTATCATAATCCATTCCCAAGACTCTGGGTTAGCCATATCATTAGATTATAGTCCCACCCTTGCAGTCCATTAGTACAGATTATCAAAGACTAAAAAACTACAAAAGCCCAGGAGACTTGACTAAACTGCATTAGGTAAAAATAAGTTATAAATCAAAAAAGAAATGGATAAATGTGCTATGTGAATTGCTTGATGAGATCATCATTTTTATTTTAATCACTGGTTCCTGAACAAACCTCAATAATGTGCCATCAATATCCTTAGACATAATAACAAAGAAATAAAATGAGATTCCTTTGGCACTTTAATTGTCCTAATATGCACACAGCTGCCAGGATAGAAATTACCCCCGGGTGTAATTTTTGGAACTTCAATTAACATCTTCAGATTGGTAGGGTAACAATTCCTTTACTAATACGAACATTTAGGTAAATGAATCCTACTTGCCTGAAAGAGTTAATGTGATAATTTCATCTAATTTATTTTTTAAATGCAAAGATAAAACTTCCTACTCGTGAGTTTGGAATTTTGAAAATACCTTCCCAGCCTAACAAGTAATGAGTTATTCTTAAGCTTCAAAATGCTTAAACTGTCATGACGATTAATGTCTCCCCATGTCTGATAACGAATAACAGGCCATAAATGAAGAAAAGAATTATTTAGTGGAAGCAATGTGCATTCTATTAACAGGTGATATAAACAGTTACTCTTCTGTTAATATAGGTGCCCAGCATTACTCAAGGGAAGGTACTATGAACACCTATATTAGAAATTTAAACCTAAACAGCACTAGGATTTTACTGACCTGAAGGGGTGCAGTAACTGCAAGCTATAGAAAAATGCACATGACAATGTACAAATCTCTCTTGTTAATATTCTAAGCAACTATAGATAACTATATGTCTATAGTGATGCATAACACACGTGTCACTGACAAGATGTCTCCCTCTCTGTCAGTCTGTGACTGAGTGTAAATTGGCCCAAATCTAGAATATTATTAATTATTCTCAGCTGTGAGCCTGAAAAATATATGTGAAAGCAAGTATTCTAACTAGGGACTGACCAAAATTTCATTTCTAACGAACTCATGTCAATATTGAAGCATCAGTTTCTACAGACACTAATAGAGTCCTCAATATACTAAAGACAATATACTAACATGAAAGAATGACACATAGTTTATCAACAGATTTTCTTCTAGGATGGGAAAAAAAAGGTCTAGGTCAAATAGCAATACAGAACAGTTAAGGATTCCTTGAGACAAGGTTCTTATTTATGTGATCTAAATTAACTCCCTGAAACACCTAAATTAATTACTCAAGTGAGTTCATTCTAATTTGCCCAAGGTAAATCATTTTATGATTAAATCTATCCTAAAATAGACATGGGAGTCATACACATGCATCTAAATTAGAACACCAATTTCCAGTAAGTTAAAAAGTCAATCTAATAGCACAATCATTTCTAAACTACATATTGGGTGCACACAAAAATGAGTCTTTAAGCTTAAAATATGTATCATTATCAGTTTTATTATTTTTCTAATTTTAGTCACGGACACAACTTTAAAAAATCATCCTCTTACAAATTTCAGTTGCTTTGAGAAAAGTGAAAAAAACATGGAAAATATATTTTGTTACTCAGAATAGACTAAGGCATATCTTCATTTTTTTTCATTCATCTAGGCCATGTTATTTTTTTTCTCCTATTGAATGAAATGACTATTTTTAGCACAGCACAGTCAATACTACATTGTGAAAGAATGTTAGTATCAATCCAATACCATTAAATGTTTTTGCAAGTTCTATTGATATGCATTTGACAATGATGATTGAAGCAAGTAATAAGAACACGAACACAACAAACAGTTTCAGTTCTAAATCTGCATGACACCCATGATAATGAACCACAGTCTTTGACAAAGAAAAGCACATTCTGGAAGGTACTGAATTATATAGACAGTATTATAGGCCTTGATCTAGACTAGTTAGACTTCATAAATAAAAATACTTTCAAAATTGTAGCAAAATAATTTTTAAAATTGCCCTGAAGAGAAAGTTCCAGAAGAAAAAAAAGGGGGGGGCCTGTTAGATCTAGAGAAAAAACAAAATTGACAAACAGTAAAATTTCCATGTAGTTTCTCTTTTTTTTAAAATGTAGTTTAAATTTAAATTTCCATGTAGTTTCTCAAATGCCATATAAGTTAAAATAATTGACATCATTCCTTCTCATAGCAGTAAATATTTATAGTTTTGGAATATGAAATACATTAGAAGACCAGATTTGAATATGTATAAATATAAGCCATGCTCTATATACCACTGAAAGTTGATCTATCCATGTATTTGGCCTAGTACAATTTAATGACAATGTGTCTTTAAACTATATTCATTCAATTAGTCATTACTGATCTCCTATATGTGCCATTCTACATTTTGGTGATAAGGCAAACAAACAAACAGATGCCTTTCTGCTCTCATGGGGCTTATATTCTAACGGGGAGGGGCAGAAAATAAAATAATATGTTAGGTGGTAGTAAATGATATGCAGTCAAAGTATAGTAATGACACAGAGTGAGGATGAATGAGTTGGAGGTTGTAGCCTTGGTTTGAGGTAATCAAGAAGGACCTCTCTGATGAGTGAATCAGGAACATAGGCCATGAAGAAAGTCAAGGGAGCAAACCTTGAGGATGGATACCTTGGAGAGCAGCATTTTGGAAAAGAAAAACAGTGACTTCAAAAGCTCTGAGTTGGGAGAGTTACGGTGTGTTTAAACACAGCAAAGTGGGTGGTGTGGGTGGTGTGGAGAGAAGAAAGAGCAGAATTGATGTTGTCAGGTGGATAAAGGGAGATCGATTTTCTATGTATGGCATGGAATTTGAATTTTGATCTGAGGGAGATGTTGAGAGAGATGACTTGACAAACATTTAAAAAAAATCACTGAGGCTACTTTCAGAGAACAACAGAACACAGTTTGGCAAAGCTGGGCTCAGGCTAGGGAGAAAGTTCTTAAAATAATTCAAGAAAGAGAAGATGCTGGCTTGGACCGGAATGCCAGTAACAGATGTGAGAAGTGATAGGATTCTGGACATAGTGATATTTTGAAGATAAAGCTAACGGGATTTGCTGGTTTGGACAAGCTGTATAAGGGAGAGAGAAGTCAAGAATAACTCTGAGGTTTTTGCTCTGAGTAACTAAGGAAATGGAACAGCCTTCTGGGACACAGGGCCGACTGGAGGAGAAACAGGTTTAGCAGAGAGAAATAAAGAGGTTCGGTTGATTTTACACAGTAGAAAAATAAACATGCCTGATGTGATATAGCTCATCAAGAACACAGAATGAAAGCTTCGTGAAAGTTTAATAAAGAGACTAGAATCCCATTTAAATTTGGACATATATTTCCTTCCTTTCCGTATGATGGGAACACAGGGCAGGTAGCTATAGAGCCTCACTCATTTACAGACATGGAATCTCAGTATCACTTTATACACATGCAATGAGAAAACTAGGCCAACAAATAATGTTTTCCACTGCTTGGCAGTACCGAGAAAAACCTAAAAATATGAGCTGCTGGACAAGTGTTAGCTAATCACAGCCACAGGCATTACAGCCCCAGATGCAACATCACATGACACCGAGAAGGTGGCACTTCTGAAAAATCTGAATCAAGCTACTTACTGATCCTTCCAAAGTATATTTTTTAAACACTTCCAGCAGGGAGTCTGACTCCCACATCTTTGAATGATGACAGAGGTTTGTGATTACAACCAGGTAACTGAACATTAGAAAAATCTCAAGATTTTAGAATTGGAAAGCGCGCGCGCGCGCACACACACACACACACACACACACACACACACAAAACAAAAAAACCTCACCAAATCCATATCCCACCCAATGAGGACATCTGCTGTGTGATCCTTGACCAAACTACTTTCAATTTCCAATATGGGCATTTTCTTATGGTTTATGAAGTTTGCCTTTCAATACTTTAGCTCAAGACCATCGATAGTCTCTTTAGAGAGGCTATTCCCTTTGCTACATCTGAAAAATACTTTTCCAAGCATTATAGCCTTTTAGCAGAAAATTTGGTACTAACTGCAACATGTGATCTAGTACATAGCACCGAGGAAAGTGCCCTGCCCACAGTAGGGACTCAATCTCTGTGAGATTAGAAACAAACATATCTAATTTAAGTTGGTAACACCACGTTGGAGTAATTTCTCATATTTTCCTCAGTAAATGAACACATTCCATAGCTATTTTATTTTCCCTCAATTCTTAAATTCAAAGAAAGGCATTTGCACTTTTATACACATTCTAACCTACAAGACCTTTTCCAGTTTGAGAGAAAGGGATTTCCATGTAATGTTAGTGGCATAGAAATTCTGGTATTGCTAAATGTTAGATGATGAGCTTCCAAAGAACATGCATAAGCATATGTACAGACACAGTCTGCTCAACTCACATTTTTGGAATTTTCCCCAATGTGCCTTTTTTTTTTTTTCTACAGTCTGACTCTGAGAGCTGTCTAGCAATTTTAAAAGTTCATTTGGAAAGTGGCCTTATCTTTTTCAACAATTCCCAAACTTGTGGGGACTATTAGAGCAGCCCTGTTTTCCTCTTCTGCATAGGGATTGCTTTGCAGAATTCAGAGTATTTTCTCCCTAAAAATAAGGGACACAGAGTGCCAGTGCATTTTCTTCAAGAAGTAAGATAAAAAACCTATGAGATAAAAAAACAAAACCTATGATTTCGTATCCCCTTCAGATTCACAGAATTGTGTTTATGCAACTAAAAAAAGAGTTGACTTCATTAAAAAAATCATTGTTATGCTAACAGTGAACATGATATAGAAATTTAATAAACTACAATACTGTGGTGAGCAGCACCATGTTAAGCACAATTATTATTATTGTTTTACAGATAATCTGTGATTCACTGTAATCTGAAGCCAACAAATACTAGAGAAACACTAAGGAGGACATAATGATTCTGCTTGATAAATCCTGACTCAATATAACCTAGTATTTATGAGTTCAGGGTTTATAAAAAGACTTTCTGCATTCAAACCCAGGGCCTCAAATTACTCAACTGTTCTCTGCCCCAGTTGCCTCATCTGTAAAATAGAATCATAAAAGCATCATCTTACAGGTTGAAAAAGTGAATGAGTTACTCATAATCCCAGTCTAATCATAGAAAGAACAGCAGGCCAACCCAAATTGAGGGACATTCTATAAAATAACCAGTGAGTACTCATTAAAAGAGTCACAGTCATGCCAAACAAGGAAAGACTGAGAAATTGTCACTGATCAGAGGAGCTTAAAGAGACAGAGCGACTGAATAAACATGGTGTCATGGAATGGAATTTGGAACAGATAAATGACATGAGTGAATAAATTTGTGAAATCCAAATGCAGTCTAGAATTTAGTTAATAGTAATGTATCAATGTTCATTTATTAATCTCAACAAATGTACCACAGTTGTGTAAGATGTTAACATCTGGAGGAAATGGATGAAGAGTATATGAGAATATACATTTCCAACTTTGCTGTAAAGTTAAATTTAAATGAAAATATAAAGGCTATTTAAAGTAAATCAGTTAAGTTGATTAATATATGTGAACTATATTCAATATCTTATAACAACCTATAACAGAAAAGAATATGAAAAGGAATATATATATTCATGTGTATAACTGAATATATATATGGGTGTGTGTGTAATTGAATCACTTTCCTGTATAGTAGAAGCATTGTAAATGAAGTATATTCTATATTTCAATAAATACATGAATATATATCTTGTATATGTATATAATGAGAATATATGTCACATATATATGTGTGTGTGTGTATATATAGATAGATAGATACACATATCTATATACATATATGACAGAGTACTGCCAAGCACATAACAATTGCTAAACATACATGACTTGGTCATGGTAGTAGTAGCAATGGCAGTCGTGGTAATGGTAGTATGTACTCTCCGCTGCATCCACAGCAGAAATGAGGATAAATATGGAGACAAAGCTGAGAAGAAAGTAATGATGAAGGATCACAGGAGTAGGCTCAGTCAGTTTGCTGTCCTGCAGTTGAAGGGCTGAAGGTCAATTATGTGTAGAATAGACAACAGCAAGCCCGAGTCCCCTCACCTTTATCATTCTATTCCAACACCCTTCTTATTTCACCTGTTATTATAATTGTATGCTGAGATTTGTACTCATACTGTTTGACTGCCATTAAAACTTAGAGGGTATATAAGGAATATGTTTTGTTGGTAGCTAATTGAAAGTCATCATACTAATGTTGGTGAATGATTTTAATGTTTAAAAATATTTAACTTTCTGTGTAGAGAAAACTGTTTGAGTTAGCCTGCCATAGGACAGGCCAATGAATGCCATGAAAAATGCCTGAAGAAAAGATTTGAAAGCTTAGTGGGATAGATGTTACTTTCTGGAGAGCTGTGGCAACATGATTTAAGTTTGTATGTAAGAATCTGAAAGAACGAACAGACCTGAACACATTCAGAAATTAGAGTTGCAGTGACAGGTCTTGCAAAGTAAAGTAGGCTTTAAACACTTTACTAGAAGAGTATGTGTCATGAACAGTCTATATATTTCCACCCTTCAAAAAGAAAGGTTATCAATACTGAAAATACAGATCATTTGAATACGCTCTATATAACTAATTGCTGAAAAATACCATATTTCATTTAAGGACTAGACCTTTAATCCATTTTAATATCTCTAAAATCAAAATATAGCTTAAAATAACCCACATTGTTTAATTTAGCAGCAGTTTTTCCTTCCTCCATGGTTCATAAAATAGTGATGTGTTTTGAAATTGATGGCATATTACATTTGAAAAAAACAGTGACCAATTATTTGTTTTTCATATGCAAGTTGGTACTATTATATTTAGCACTAATATGGAACCACACAGGAGAAAACGACTGATGCAAATTTTACTTGTGAATGACTTCTACTTTGGTTTTACACGTGGGATTGGCATCCTTCCCTAATTTTCCTCTCTACCTGAATGTTAATAGAGCAGCCAAGTAGGAATTGTTAAGATAATATGTAGAATTTTCAAGAAATGCTGTGAACACTATTTCCTTAACCAATCAGCTAAGTGACTTGATAGTAAATAAAAGATCTGTATGCTGAAATTGGAATCACATTGAGAAGCATATGTAAAAGCCTGGGAAAAGCTCCCCAAGCACCAGGACACTAATATTCAACATCTGATACCTACACTTGGAGATTTTGGGTAATTATTGTTGAAATAAATCATTGATGAGTGGAAGTTTTGGCATGAGATGCTAACAAAACATTTGGCTAGTAATTCTACCACCTTTATGCAAAAAAAACGTATTTTAGCAGGATGTTGGTTTTGATTCAAACTGAAAAATTTAGGGTGGGATGGCCTACTTTATATCATTCATTTAATTCACTCCCCATTAATTCATTTCTTCATTCATATAATGAGACACTAATAGAAGACAGATCCATTAATATATAACAGTAATAAGGGCTAGAGGCTGATGACACCCACACACAAAATTTGTGTGAACCTTTCTCTCGTGGAAAATGCAGTTTTCTTAAGGAAGAGGGTAGAGAATGGACAGAGGTGTAAATAGGGAAGTATGATACATAAATAGTTCCCATACAAGAGAAGAATATGACAAATCTGTACAAAGATGCAGGGCACATTATGTAAGAGATAAGAGGAGGAAAGATAAAACAGGATGTTCAATTAAGTGAAGGGAAGAAATATTAGGACAAAGGTTGGACTTATATAGAAAAAGGTTAAACGTAAAAGAGGGCATCTTCATGATTCAGGCTCAATGGTCACAAGTAATATCAGATGTTCCCTATTCAGCACCCACCCTTTCTAGTTCCAGAAGTGTTACCTAACTTTAACCTTAATCCCAAATTCCTCCTTCCCATCAGAGACTCTTAGCAACAAATGTCCTTGCCGTTTGGAAAATGCTGGTGATAAATGCATCTGTAACTCTCAAGTGGTTCATCCTAACAGACTCAGAGCAAATGAGAGGCTTACAGCCATGGCAGCCTTTGACAATGTGCGATCTGTGTGGTAACATCGCTCTAGATCGTTAGAGCGCGCTTTTAGTCATAAGTACAAGGCATGTCAGTGAATATCTAAAAACCTCCAAAGTCTATTAATTAGGAGTAGTGGCAGTTGTGTGCTATCGTATTGGCATTCTTCAAACAGCTGGAGTTGGACTTGAAAAACCTTCACTGAAAGGGTTTCGTTTTATTTTTCCCCGCCATTCTTCATTAACATATCATGTAGAGATGTCCCTTTATGTAGAATGTCTTGTTTGATGGATTAAGAATGTATCTGAAATGAAAGATATTCTGGAAAATATCCAACCAGGTTTTACTTTCTATTCAAAGGTATTATCAGCCAAGCAACAACTACAAGAAGTTCAGGCCATGTAGAAGGGTGGGGATTACACTGCAGTCAGCATCAAGGCATGTGGATTCCATTTCAGACTCTGCCACACAAAAGTACTGTGTGCTTGAGTATAACCCTTGATATCCCTTAACCTCACTGGGTTTTATAAACTGCAAAGGAATAGGTATTCCCGCCCCCTCCCTTATTTCTAAATGGCAACAATTCGTAGGACAGGATGATGCCTGTGACCGTTTAACCCATTCAAGTCTGTGAATGAATATAAGTATTCTGTCCACCACCAGCAGGCATCCTTCCATCTTATGACAATCAAAATCTAGGATGCGATCACTGCCTTGCTCCAAAGTGGTGGTGAGGTAGAGAATCTGGCAACACCAGCTTCCATATCTGACAGTACTGAGCAAAGCTGAGGCTAATCCCTAGCTCTGGAATTGGAGGTAGAGGACAGGGTCGTGGGATAATCTGACTCAGTCATCAGAGCGCACAAATTCACATCTCAATTCTGTGGTTATGTGATCCTGTAAGTTACTTAACTTCTTGGTTTCATCATCTATAAAGTAGCATGATTCATTGGATTCTTGTTGTGAGAATCAAGGTACTAAGTACTTGGTCTGACCTATAAAGAGCATTTAGCTAATATGTACACTCTGCTGCTGCTCTTTACCCCTGTTCACACCTCTTTCCATCAATATATTATTTCAAAGATAATACAGCAAATCAAGTGGCATGCCATTTGGGAACAAGTTTTTAAAACTACCAGAGGAGTAATTGGATTTTAGGAACATGATAGACCAATATGTAATAAGCAGCAAGTTGAAAGCTAGCTTTAAAAAAAAAAAAGGAAAAAATTGTTTTTTCATATGCACATGTGCATGTAAAAAGAATGCAACAAAGAAAAATATTTTTACTTGACTATCATACACTCTGCTAACAAAAGAATTCATATTAGTTGGCAATATTTTCCCTTATTCATTCAGTTAGCATATTTTGAGAGTTTACAGTGAACTAAAAAGTACAGTGAATTCTGAACTAGGTGGCAAGCCCAGATACCCTGGCTGTTGAAGTACCCAAGTTAAAACAAAGCCTGAGCTTCTGCTGTTATCATTAACCACTGTATGTGGCTATAGCAAGGGCTTTTAGCTCTACTTGTCCCATTGTGATCTAGTCCACTGTGAGACCTGGGGTCTAATGAGGTGGTGCCTTTGAACCATTCAAACCACCCTGCCAAAGATTGACCTACCATCTTTCAATCCTTAACATTGAATGATAGTTTCTGCCTCTTCCACGGAGTTGCCTCTAGAGGGCAAAATAGTCCCAGTCTATCAAATACCTGATATTTTATTCATCACATAGACACATCCATACACATAGTCAGATGCAAACTGGAAAACCACCATGTGTCAAATACAGCATAAGCAATTTTGTCATTATGAAAAGTAACAGAGAGTAAGAGCTTTTCTAGTAACATTAGTTAATTTCCACTGCTAAACTTCCACTTTGAGTGGAACAAGTTGCTAGAGTTTCCTGTGCCCCATTTTTTAAAACTCTATTACATGTGGATAATGCCAAACATTGCATACCTAGCCCCTTAGCATTCATTATGAAGATTAATAAGACAATGCCAGGCAGCATTTTCTATTACTCTGAAAAAATAAGATCTGCAAATACAACAAAAGAATGGTATTAATTTGCATATACCATGGTTTGGCTGAAAGAGTCTGTTATTGGCCACATATTAATGTTAAAAGAGCCACAAGATCTTTCTGAGTTTTTCTACTTGAAATAGGAAAATTCACTATTAATATCTTTTAAATGACTCCTGTAACAAAACCTAACATCTAAACCTTCAGGAAAAAATTTAAAAAACAACAACACAAGAAGGTACTTTCAAAGTTCCATCTGGTTGTTATTTTAATAAAATACGTTGTCTAATTCAGCTTATGTAATTATCTGAACAGCGTTGCATTACTAGTCTAGGGGAGCCGTCTGTCAGCAGACACGTCCCAAGCTCCAGAAAGATAACACTTAAAACATGATACCCTCTGAGCTCCCCGAGATGGGCATCCAGTTTGACAATTTGCAAGACATTTGGGTTTGTTTCCTCCACAAACCCTGTCACAAAAACCAAGGGAAGCCTGGAATTAAATAAATAAAAGCCCTATTAAGACTAAAGCACATCACTTTGAAAGATGAGGTTTTAAGATCCCATTGGGTGTCTTTACATTCATTTTCAATTAGCTATTTTTACTTTAATGAATTTCAGGAGAATTCAGATTCATAGATTAGCCAGGCTGATGAAGGCTATTGGCGTTCTGGCACAGTCATGTTTTCATGAGGCAGATAACACCAGGGGTGAGTTTGTGATTTATGCCCAAATGGAGAGATGCCACGTGGAGGGAAATATTTAAAAATAGTGGTGAGCTTTGGCATCACTGGGATGAACTCTGCACAGGTAAGCTTTGGATGCATTATTAAGCGAGTGGAAAGTTCCAAGAGAACAGGTGGACTAGGAAAAAATAATAAGTGGCAACATGATGTATTGTCCTCTCAAGACATTATTTGCTGGGTTCAAGGACCTGAAAGAAAAGAGTGTATCTGGCTACACACTTGGTAACAGACATACATTACCCTGAACAGATGAAAGAATGGATGGAGTTTGAAGACAAAATCCAGGAAATGGATTTTTGGAAGCGGGCAAAGGAAATTGATTTTATAGAGAAAGAGGTTACAAGGGTAAAAAGATCCAAAGTCAATATAAAGCACCAGGCCAGCCAATGAGAAGAGTAAGTACTTTATGCATCATCATCAACAGAGCTGTAGTTCCCTAAAACAAGGATTTTATATGTAGTTGGCAACCATCTCTACTTTCTTTTAATATCATGCCTCTGACTGACTTGCTTTAGGAACAAGGACAGGCATGTGATGGCCATTGAAATATTTGTATCAATTTGCCTACTTTTACCAGGAAAGAAGTATATCCAAAGGCAATTTTTAGTTTTAAATTATTCCTAAGAGGTTTTTTTTTTTCTTTTTTTGTTTTGCTTTGCTTTTGCTTGAAATCAAAACACCAATTAAAGGTATATTATCCCCTAAGTTTTCACAGAAAGCTCAAGTAGTTATGAATTTTCTAATTTATTAACTTTTATACCTAACAGTAAGAAAATCTGCAGAGAAATATCCATTTTTATGTGTCTTCTATAATGAAGGATAAAGGTCTTATGTCTCTTCTGTTGTTCTCCAGGTCAGTAAAATCTTTCCTATAATAAAACTCAATAATGCCATAATTACAAATGTAATGAGGGCTGAAAATGCACTGCTCTATTTACTAGGCACTATGTGTACATGAGCTCATTAAATCCTGAAACAGTTCTATTCCTATGTTATAAATGAGAATCTGAGAAAAGAGTTTAGGGATCTTGCCTAAAGTTACAAAGTCACTGAACACATTTGTGTTGGCCACAGAGTCAATATAACAAGAGCCATTCTTACAATAGAAGTTCCAGTGGGAATTAGAGGACAGAGCTTAGTCATGGTTCAAAATCTTATGCACATTAACTACTAGTTGTCTTCTGGTAGCGTCCAGTGGAAGGAATGTTTCAGAGGCAGTGTTGTGACACCAAGTTGTATATGGCCTTAGACCTCAAACCTACTGGGTTTTTATGGAATAAGAACAAGCAGAAACATCTAAATAGCATAGTGTGTGTGTGTGTGTGTGTGTATAATTGCTCATATATATATAATATGTATATATATTTTATATATATATTGCTCATAACGGAAATGGCCATGTGGGTCTATGTTTCAGTTCCAGCTATTACTAGTTAACTGGTTAAAGGAAAACTGATATCTATTGTGTGTCAGGGCGGGGGGCGGGTCATGAATCTGATATTCAGTGAGAGAAACTGCAAGTTGGCTTTCACTTTTTTTTAATTAATTTTTATTGGAGTATAGTTGATTTACAATTTTGTGTTAGTTGAGCTGGGTTTCACTTTTGAGACTATCTGAGAAAGTCATTTTCAGCGTCGTCTCATAGTTTTCCCCATCTCTGTCCTCCTTACTTCTCAGAGGTTATTTCATAGACAGAAAACCAGAAACCACTTTTCAGCTCACTGCCTTTGGACAGGGAGGAAAATATTATCTGTTCTTAGAAATGAGGGAACAGAATCTCAGTGTTTGCAGAAAACTCTTAGACAATATTTTGATACTGTATCTGGAACATACCGTTGTCATAAAATTATGGTCTTTTTGGTTGAACCTAGTATGTGTTCAGTAAACGTTGGTGGAAGAAAGGAAGCATGGATTCAGAGGGTGGTTTATTAGAATTCCCAGCAACTCTATCCCAGTACAGTTCATCTCCTCCTTCAGAACACTCTCTTACTTGCTAACCTATACTGTTTTCTTTCTTCTCTTTTTCTCCCCCAAAATGTGCATGAAAACAAAAGTGACAATGAATCTTGAAAGTATTTTAAAATCTAAACATATTATCATCTTTTAACTTGATAATTTTCCCCTCAGCTTCTTGTGTAAATTGAGACCAAATGGATGGCAAGCCCCTTAGGGGCAGGGTTGAAAGCTCAGGTCTTTAAGGCTATATCCATGGGCAGAGCACACTGCTTAGCATGGGTAGAGTCCCGGCAAATGTTGATAAATGAAGGCTGGCATCTACATGCTAACGAAGAAGAGCAGACAGAAGCAATAAAGATGAGAGTGATTTCTCCCCAGTGAATATTTCCCATGGGATCTCAGGGAAAGTAGATTAGGATTTGAGAAAGGTTTACAATTTTCAATGCTATGCAGGCCTTTTTATATGTGAAAAAGAAAGAGAGTTTTTCCTCAATACTCAAGGGTGCAGACATTCACTGGGCTGCATGAAGACAAACACGGTGACAACATTCACTAAAATATTTATGCTCTTTGAGGAAACATGGGAACACAGTTATCTCCAAGAAGGATTCATACACTCAGCATTAGAATTCAGTCCAAAAATTCACACTTTATGCTTCACCAATGATAATACATTGAAAGGAAGGCAAACATACTGATGATTACATCATTTTTGTACAGTCATACTGATCAATCATCTACAACATCTACAATTAATAAATAACCCTGAAGAAAAACAAGGCATTTAGTGACTTGAGCCTGGAGGGCAGATGTATTGGAGGTGGCCAGCTCTTTTAGGAATGGAACTGATCTGATCTCCTCGATTACACAGAGTTGACCCAGTTCCTTGTATTCACAAGCAAAAAGCTGACATCATGAATGGTCTAGCATGCATATATCCCATACTTCATCTCTCCATGTAAGGTGATTAAAGGCTTTGTACTTCTTTTCATTTCCTTTTATTTCTTATAGAAAGAATTCATGGATGGTAGAAACTAATTTTTAGCAGGTGTAAATGGAAAACAAATACCAGAGAAAACAGACGTATTTTTGAATGCCAAGAATATGCAGCTGTTGAAAACTGGTGAATTAATGTTGTTTAAACCCTGGCTTAAACTGGCTGTGCAGTGTGATCCCTGGCCCAGTAGCAGCACCACCAAGGAGTTCATCAGAAATGCATGGTCCAGGCCCCATCTCAGACCTACTGAAACAGCACCTAGATTTAACAACTTCCTCCACTCACTCCAGGAGATCCTTAGGCACATTAACAGTTTGAGAAGTAGGTGGTTCAAGCAAGAGCCTTCCTTTGGATTCACAGGGAATAGCAAAGAACCTTGGAGGACAGGCTGCCTGCCTGGTACCTATTTACTGAGCCAACCTCTTTTTTTTTTTTTTTCCCAGACAGATTTACATCTGAAGGTGTGTTTTTCAGTTTCTGCAATGACTTCATTTGTCGTTGTAGAAGCAATTCCAAACTAAAAGGCACATCCATATGTAAGAAGCAAAACATTTATCATTTAGAAACTCACTTTTCCAAAAATACAACTATGTTTCATCTATTTATTCCAGCGACTTTTCAAACTTGGCTGAACATTATACTCCCCCGTAATGTTTTAAAAACTAATTCCTTCATCTGGGCCCCTGCTCTGGAATATTCCAATTTGGTGATTATGAGAGATGACCCAGGTTTCTGTATTTTCAAACCTCAACAGTTGATCTTGATGCACAATTCAGATGAAGATTTATGGCTTTATTCTTTAGCAGTTCATATGTGGGGTGCTGCAAAGGGGTGCCTCCTGAGGGATGCCAAACCTGGCAACTTCAGTCTCTTGATTAGGTCTTGGGGCAGTGTCTGTTGGACTGCACCCAAGAATTTTTTTCTATAAGGTTCATGAATTTGGGAGCACCCACTAAAGTTGACGCTCACAATTCATCCTGCTTAAGTTGAGCAGCAGCTTCTGAAAACATTCTGTGATAGATGGGGCAAATTACACAGTTGAAAAACTAGGCAGAAAAAGAGGTAAAAGCAGAAAAAGAAGATTGAATGGAGTCTCTTCCCTGCTCTTGCCTGGGCCAGGCCAGGCTCATAAATTCATGGATAATCAAGAAGTGACCCTCCTCCTTAATAAATAAGACACATCAGGGGACTAAAAATATCAACAGATTCCACTTTTATAGGAAGAGTTAATCAATTCATTCAGGAAAATGACAGTACACTTGACCATCGAACAATGCAGGAGTTAGAGGCACTCACCCTCTGGGCATTTCAAAATCCGAGTATAACTTTTAGCCCTCCCTACCCATGGTGCCCCTACACCCAAAAATTCAGTCACATTCAGATCCTATTATAGCGTAATTTTTACTATTGAAAAAACAATGCATGTTAGTGGATCTATACAGTTCAAACCTGTGTTGTTCAAGAGTCAACTGTATTCAACAGATAGTATTGACTGATTGATTTAAAAACTGTATTTAACAGATGGTATTGACCTCAATCAAGGAAGCAGGTGAATAGAAATGTAGAGCAAAGGCCTGGCAACTAGGAAGGATTTATAAACTCTTGAAAGGAGGTTTTGAGATCAAAAAATATTTTTATAATCGACTCTTTGGATCACAGAGGTTTTCTGTTCCCTCAACACACTGAATGCTTCCTAGACTAGAGAGTTGTCTACTTAACAACAGTCTACTGTGTTTGTCCTAGAAACTATGTGTGCTAGTTTGCTACATAATGTAATTATACAAATTATGCAAAGGGATGAAATGTGAGTGCAAACAAAAAAGACTTTCTATAAAAACCAAGTTGAAACTTTTTGAAAGGCTAGATTGAAGAGAGTCTCTACATATAAGTGAAATCATGCAGTATTTGTCATTTTTGTCATTCTGTGTCTGGCTTATGTCACTTAGCATAATGTACTGTATGTCCATCCATGCTGTTGTAAATAGCGGAATTTTCTTCTTTTTTAAGGTGGTGTAACAATCCGTGGTATGTGTGTACCACATTTTCTTTATCCATTCATCTGTCAATGGACATTTAGGTTTTTTCCATGTCTGGGCTATTGTGAATACTTTGGCAAGGAACATGAGAGTACAGGTTATCTGTTCAAGATTCTTATTAGAATTTTGGATAAATACCCACAAGTAGGATTGCTGGATCACATTACTAAAAGGGTAGATCTCATGTTAAGTGTTTTTACCACACACAAAAAGAACAATGATGAAGGCAGGAGGAAACTTCAAGAGGCTTGGCCTTGGATGGTAGTGATGGTCTCATGGGTGTGTATATACCTCCAAACTCAATAAATTATATATATGTTAATTACTTATACCTTTTAACATACGAGACATGCCTCCATAAAAAGTTTTTAAATAATTAAAAGTGTCCTTCATAATCTGACCACAAAAAACCCAAAAGGTCACTAAAACCAATTCCTGTTAAATTAGGTGTGGATGAGTCAGCTCAAAGATGGGGGCAAATAAAAAGTATAGAAGGATTTTCTAGTCATGTTGCTTCACAATTGCATTTATGTTTTATTCCATTTTAAAGAATTGAAATTGGAAATTGTAGATGATACATTAAGAATAGAGTTTTTGCCAAAGACTCAAATTTCAATAAGGAAATTGATATTTAAGGGAGAGATCTTAGCCTCCCTACATGAAAAGATTACAAATGAATGCATTTGCATTTTTATTTTAAAAATGTTTATTTCAAGTATATAATCTATTTGTATGATATCTTGCTTTAGCCTAAATACCATCTGTCTTGATTATGCCAGATCAGTCAACTCCACTCGGAAAAAGCTTCAACATGTTCTCAACTTCACAACTCCCCTCACCGAAAAGATTGGAGCCAATGGCCCTCATTCCAGAAGCCCAGAGTGTAGAGAGAGTATCACTATGGAAAATGTGCTGGGTCATGAGTACTGTGTTCAGGAATAAAACAATATTGAGAATCATTAAATACAAATACATGCTTATTTCATGCATGCACTTTGTAATGTTCTATTACTATTTGTAGGAAATTTGAATAACCTTATATGAAGTTTACCACTTAATTATGATGTGCATCCAGAACACATTTTCTAATTACAGCTATTTAACTATATTAATGAGGACACACTCAGCAAATCACAAAATCTATGAAGAGTACATACAAAAGCAAACAGGTTTAAATCTACACTTGGCCCCATGCTCTCACAAATGCAGAGGTCTAGATTAAAATGTTACTTTCCATAAATTGTCAGAAAACCTCTCACCTGTATTACTTTAAATTTGTCTACCTGACAGGCCATGAAGTCTCCAAGTATCTAAAACATTGCCCCTCTGAGGAAAAAAAAAGGCACCATGTGAAAATCTTTTTTTGCAGAGCAGCTCTGCCTGGATCCCTGGTAGCTCAGATGATAAAGAATCTGCCTGCCATGCGGGAGATCTGGGTTCCATCCCTGAGTTGGGAAGATCCCCTGGAGAAGGAAATGGCAACTCACTCCAGTATTCTGTCTGGAGAATCCCATGGACAGAGGAGCCTGGCAGGCTATAGTCCATGGGGTCACAAAGAGTCAGGCATGACAGAATGACAAGCACAAGATAGGCCTGGATCTTACAGAATGTGAACAGAGAGAAGCTAAACTAGGGATTGCCCTCCACTGACTGAACCTGGTCTGAACTTGTGCACAAGCCAAAGGGCAGTCAGGACACTAGGAGGCCAACTGCCTTTCTGAGATACCTTGACTTGAAACCCTGTTTATCAGAAATATTCCATATTGGATCACAGGATAGCAATCCAATCGTGTCTTCTTAATGAGAAATGCAGGAAATAGATGAACAATGAGAACAGTGGTCACTTGAGCTCATGTTACTTCCCAATAAGACAGAGCTGTAATTTCTAGTTCACCTTAATAACTGATGTACATTCTTGTCTTGGAAAGACTATGCCTTTCCACCCACAATTCTCAAAGTATATCATCTCAAAGTTAACATGTACACTCCTTTTCCTTACAGTCAATGTGCCAAAGTATTGTAACACAAAGTTTATCCTTCACTTTGAACACATGTAAGATATAATTTAAAAAACAGTGACTCCTATGAAGTAATTACTATCTGATTCAAAGGTAAACTGATCCCCAAAATAAAGGGAATTATATTATATAAATTTTATATGATTATATTTTTAGTGCAGGAAAACTCAGAAAAGCAGCTTGTAAAAAATTAGAAACAAGTTAAGGAATAGAAAACTCCTGTGTTAATCCTTGTCTAGGGACTAACCACTCTTATACCAAATTTTAAAAGTGGCAATAATCAAAATATATTAATATGAAAATACTGAAAGGCATTCATACTTTACTTATTGACCATACGTTCAATGGTTAAAAGGAGGAAAAACCAGTGAGCTGTCTTTTAGTTTAAATAATCAAACTTAAAATAATCTATTTTTGTGTGTGTGAAATACTCTTTTGTATGAATGGAATTGCTTGATCTGGTCATATTTATTTGTGTATATACATTAAACACAATCTAAGCCACAGAATAGATGAAGTAGAACAGATCTCTAGTTACAAAGCCATTCAGCATAGGTTCTTCAAGGGAATGTCCTCAATAAATATCAATTAGATGAATTAATAGCAACAGCTATTGTAACATGATGTACAGTTTTTCTTACTAGATATTCTATATGGCTCTGCAGTAGCAATTTCCAGATTATATTCTATTTAGTGCAACTTTCTCAAAAGATAGCAATATATACTGTGTGCAACAAGAATTCTGTGTTCAAATATACTGGATTCTATGAAAGTTCCTTAGGGCATCAAAATACATTTTAGCAAATTAAAAGTTCTGAGCAATCCTGTAGGCATTTATTAAATATTGCTACCAGTTTTTTCCCAAGTTGTTCAACCATAAAATTATTTATCAATGAATACTTATTAATATCTCATAGAAAATTGACACACTATGATACAATTGGCTTCATTGCTATACCTATGTCTTGAACCAAACTCTGGTGAAACAGGCAAGATAATTCACATTTTTTTTTGCGGGTAAGAAAACTAGGGGAATCATTAATTCTGAACATGTACTTAAAGATTAAAAAATAAATGGCTGTTACCTACATGGATACCAAAATTTAATATGCTGAGATATGATTAAAAGGACCTTGACAATATTTTCTTGCAATAATGAAGAGACTTAAGAAAGTCTAGAGGTAAGAACAAATTGTTTTAAATAACTATTGTCTCTAAACACAAGATAATTATAACATTTTGCATTCTATTTGTGTACTGATGACTGGAAATGGCTTCAATTGCTCTGCTTTGGGGAATTAAATATTATTGGCTACAGATTCATAAATATTTTGTTATTTCATAAAATCAGTGTTTTTTCTCTCTAAATTTCTGCAGGATTTCTTCTTCAAATTACAAAGGAAAATAGTATCAGAAGTTAATAATCATTTTCATGTTTGTGAAACATACCATTTGTGAAACTGTGTAGAAACAGGAGAGGAAAAGTGTACGCATTCTTTAAAATGGTTTTCTTCAAATATAACTGGACAAGATTATGTCTTTTGACTAAATTGTGATCATCTTTCACAGCCACTTAGATGCCAAAGATGAAGTGTTGACAGCTTCTGTCTCAAGTCTTCTTGAAGCTAATAAGAGAGTTGATGCCAACTTGGCAGCATCAATGCCCTGTTGGATAGGCGATGCGAGTCCCTGAGTCTGGGTGAGAAATTTGGCCTGGCAGCTGGGGGAATTTCTACAGAAGGCAATCAGAGGCAGATAAAAAAAATGCTGCATTTTGAATTGTTAAAACAAACAAACAAAAATCCTATCACCTAAATATGACAAGTATATTACAGTAAAGTTTAGAATTTTCACCATGGACTGTTGGCATTCTTGGATTTAATATCAGTAGTTCAAATATTTAATAACAACCTTTAAAGGTTATGATTTATTTAAATCCATTTGCCTTTTTCCAGTATGGCTTTCCTCCTTTACGGTTATATTATTAAAAGCATTTTCCACCCCAGTGTCACATAAATAGTCATCTAAAATTTTCTCAGTAGTTTTAACGTTTCAATTTTATATTTATACCTTTAATTCACTTAATGTTGATTTTAGTGTATACTACACAGTAAGCATCCGATTTCTTTGTTTTAAAATGATAATACTTCACCAAATGTCATTTGAAAAACTTTTCTGCCATTATTTGAAATAAATATTTTAAAGCGCTGCGTTTGTATTTAAACGTTTTAGTTTGTATATTCTGTTCCATAGTTGTATCTAATGTGTCTGTCTATCCCTACAATAATAGTACCTTTACAAAAATTATTGGAACTATAATATGTACTTTAATATTAGAATGTAAAATTGATCATTTTATTCTTGAGAAAAATTGAACATTTTGCATGGACTTATTCTAGGATTTTTTTAACTACATCATGGAAATTGGAAGCACTGGTAAAGAAGTTTCTCTAATAAAGTTCCAGGCTTCAATAATTTTACCAGTAAACACTGGGAAGTTTTCCAAATTCAAAAGATTCCAAAGCCAATGAAATCAATAGCAAGCACTAAAAGGTTGAATTCTCAACTGGAGAAACTTATGGACAGTATGAAAAGGCAAAAAGATGTGATGCTGGAAGATGAGCCCCACCGCCCCCCACCTCCCCAGGTCAGAAGGTGTCCAATATGTTACTAGGGAAGAGTGGAGGGCAATTACAAATAGTTCCAGAAAGAATGGAGTAACTGGGCCAAAGCGGGAACAATGCTCAGTTGTGGATGTGTCTGCTGGTGAAAGTAAAGTCCAAAGCAGTAAAGAACCTGCATGGGAACCTGGAAGTTTAGGTCCATGAATCAAGGTAAATTGAATGTTGTTAAGCAGGAGATGGCAAGGGTGAACGATGACATCTCAGTGAACTAAAATGGATGGAAATGGGTGAATTTAATTCAAATGACCATTATGTCTACAATTTTGAACTCATAGAAACTAGAATGGTGGTTATCAGGGACTTAACAGTGGAGAGAGGTTGGTCAAAGAGCACATACTTCCAAGTGAAAAATGAGTAATTTCTGGAATCTAATGTACAGCACAGTGACTATAGCTAATAATACTGTATTATATTCCAGAATGTTCTAAAGAGAGTATGCTTTGAACATACTTACTACCAAAAAATAAAAAATATATGGTAAGAGAAGTGTTAGCTGAAGCTATGATGATAATCATTTTCCTGTATGAAATCAACACTTCGTACATCTTAAACTTACATAATGTTATATGTAAATTATATCACAAAAAATTCTGTTTAATAGTAAAATAATAAGTTGAGAAAAAGTAGCCAGATATTATGGCTACTATTTAATATTTTTTTAGAAGTTCTAGTTAATGACATGAGTCAAGAAAAATAAGAAACATACATCCTGAAAAGAGGATGGCCTGAAAAAATAGGAAATACTATCAAAAATTATTAGGACTAATTAGAGAACTCAGTTACAAAATAAAATATTAAAATAAATCAATACATTTCCTTTCTATCAACATAAGTAAACAAAATAGAAAAATCCATAAATACCTAAAAATCTATGCACAAAAAAAATAAAACACTTTGAGACACAAAAGATGACATGCATCAATAGAAAAACAGATAAAATTTTCAACTGAAAAGAGTCAATATTTTGATGTGTGTTCATTTTTGCCAAAACGTGTTTTAGAGAACAATGTGAAGGGTTGCTGTAGTTTCCAACATAGCCTTATTTGATTTATTCAGAATAAATTTACATTCTTTTCGCAGATATTTTCATTTTTTTTTATGTTATATAGGCATCAGTTAATTCAGTTAACTCTTGAGTATGTGTGTGTCCCTTCCCCCTAACTTTCTTTTCTTTTTTTTCCCCTCTATTCTCACTGGCACTGCCCAGGTTCATCACATAATTTTTCCACAAGACTTTACCAGTAGGGACTTTGACACATCTATGTTCTGAGTTTGAAAGGATAGTTTTGCACCTCCATGTTCAACAGCTATTTTACAAACTTGCTAATATCCTGAATAACCACATAAAAACTCTTACACCATGAAAATATTCTACACACTGCTAATGTAACTTTTCTAAGATACAGATAAGCTGATGTAACAAAAATCTTTCAGTTCAGTTCAGTCGCTTATTCGTGTCCAACTCTTTGCTACCCCATGAACCGCAGGACGCCAGGCCTTCCTGTCCTTCACCAACTGCTGGAGTCTACCCAAACCCATGCCCATTGAGTCGGTGATGCCATCCAACCATCTCATCCTCTGTTGTCCCCTTCTCCTCCTGCCCTCAATCTTTCCCAGCATCAGGGTCTTTTCAAATGACTCAGCTCTTCGCATCAGGTGGCCAAAGTATTGGAGTTTCCTTCAGCTTCAACATCAGTCTTTCCAATGAACACCCAGGACTGATCTCCTTTACGATGGACTGGCTGGATCTCCTTGCACTCCAAGGGACTGTCAAGACTATTCTCCAACACCACAGTTCAAAGACATCAATTCTTCGGCACTCAGCTTTCTTTATAGTCCAACTCTTCCATCCGTACATGATTACTGGAAAAAAACCATAGCCTTGACTGGACAGACCTTTGTTGGCAAAGTAATGTCTCTGCTTTTTAATATGCTGTGTAGGTTGGTCATAACTTTCCTTCCAAGGAGTAAGCATCTTTTAATTTCATGGATGCAATCACCATCTGCAGTGATGTCAGAGGCTAAAAAAATAAAGTCAGCCACTGTTTCCCCATCTATTTGCCATGAAGTGATGGGACTGGATGCCATGATCTTAGTTTTCTGAATGTTGAGCTTTAAGCCAACTTTTTCCACTCTCCTCTTTCACTTTCATCAAGAGGCTCTTTAGTTCTTCTTCACTTTCTGCCATAAGGGTGGTGTCATCTGCATATCTGAGGTTATTGATATTTCTCCCAGCAATCTTGATTCCAGCTTGTGCATCCTCCAGCCCAGCGTTTCTCATGATGTACTCTGCATATAAGTTAAATAAGCAGGGTGACAATATACATCCTTGACGTACTCCTTTTCCTATTTGGAACCAGTCTGTTGTTCCATGTCCAGTTCTAACTGTTGCTTCCTGACCTGTGTACAGGTTTCTCAAGAGGCAGGTCAGGTGGTCTGGTATTCCTATCTCCTTCAGAATTTTCCACAGTTTATTGTGATCCACACAGTCAAAGACTTTGGCTTAGTCAATAAAGCAGAAATAGATGTTTTTCTGAAACTCTCTTGCTTTTTCAATGAATGATCCAGCAGATGTTGGCAATTTGATCTCTGGTTCCTCTGCCTTTTCTAAAACCAGCTTGAACATCTGGAAGTTCATGGTTCACATATTGCTGAAGCCTGGCTTGGAGAATTTTGAGCATTACTTTACTAGCGTGTGGGATGAGTGCAATTGTGTGGTAGTTTGAGCATTCTTTGGCATTGCCTTTCTTTGGGATTGGAATGAAAACTGACCTTTTCCAGTCCTCTGGCCAGTGCTGAATTTTCCAAATTTGCTGACGTATTGAGTGCAGCACTTTCACAGCATCATCATTTAGGATTTGAAATAGCTCAACTGGAATTCCATCACCTCCACTAGCTTTGTTCATAGTGATGCTTCCTAAGGCCTACTTGACTTCACATTCCAGGATGTCTGGCTCTAGGTGAGTGTAAGTGATCACAAAAATCTTCACTAGTTCTCAACTGCCTACAACATGTCATTCAAAGGCTTTAGATTGTCATTTGAGACCTCTAAGATCAAGATTCAAAACCGTCTTAGCCATATCCCCCTAAACTGTCTATTCTGTATATATTACCCAGTAAAACTAGGCTTCCCATTCTCCAGAACCAGGTTTTCACCATCTGAGAAGTCCCAGACTAAATACTACCAACCTCCTTCGTGAAATCTCACCTCATCCCCGTCTGAAGTTAAAATTCTTTCCCCTTTCTGTCTGATAAAAATTTGTTTGCAAATCCACACTAGTATTTATTCTATCATTCTACTATAAAATATTTATAATTTGTGGTTATTTGTGTATTGTATAAATGGTAAGGTCCTTCAGGGCAGAGCTCATGAAATATTTATACTTATGTTCCCTACCGCACCACAGGCACAGTATCTTGTATTTAGTAAGTAATCACTAAATGTTTGATTAATTTATTAAAATTAGTATGTTTATGGAATATAAGGGGGTACATATTACTCTTTCCAATTTAATTATAGCTATCATTTTCAGATGTTCAGCATGTTCCACATAATATGCTAAGTAACTTCCATTTTATTCTCACATAGCTTGATGAAATAGGTATTATTAGCCTCATTTGTTGAGGCTTCCCTGGTGGCTCAGATGGTAAAGTGTCTGCCTGCAATGTGGGAGACCTGGGTTTGATCCCCAGGTCAGGAAGATCCCCTTGGAGAAGCAAATTGGCAACCCACTTCAGTACTCTTGCCTGGAAAATTCCATGGACAGAGGAGCTCAGTAGGCTATGGTCCATGGGATCGCAGATAGTCACACATGACTGAGCAACTTCAACATGATATACTAAGCACCTTACATTCCATTCACTTTTATTCTCATACAACTCTATGAACTAGGTATTTAGTAGCCTCATTTTTCAGGTAACCAAGAGAGTGCATCTTGACTAAAAGTGGCAGACCCAATTTAAAACCTAATTTGACTCTAAGTCTGTGGGTGTATGTGTGTGTGTGTGCGCCCATGTGCACATGCCAGCTAGTAGAAATAAAGATAGATATCAAGCCCTAAGAATAAAGGGATGTGATGAAAATTCTAGAAGAAACATGTACAAGAAAATATGCACAAACATTTGCTACTTTGAAGCCAGGAAGATTCATAAAGAAAGAAAAGGTTGGGGACATTTTTTTTTTTCCTCTGACAAAGGGCACTAAACCAGGGATTCAAGAGAGCAATGACTCAGAGGGATTAGGAAAGACCTGGGCAAAATAGATGAATTGTACATTTTCTGCATTATATTACAATACAACTATTGAAATAATTACTTGAGGAGCCATTTAAAATAAAGATCTACCTTCCCAGGTGGCTCTGGTGGTAAAGAACCTGCCTGTCAATACAGGAGATGTAAGAGATGTGGGTTTGATTCTTGAGTTGGAAAGATACCCTGGAGAAGAAAATGGCAACCCATTCTAGTATTCTTACCTAGAGAATTTCAAGAACTGAGGAGCCTAGTAGACTATACATAGTCCATTGGGTCGCCAAGAGTCAAGGACAACTGAGTAACTAATGCTATGTGCTCTGCCTCAAGGAATTCTGCTTATGTAGATTTGGAGAGGGACACACCAATCTGGATTTTTAGAAATCACTTCTAGCTAATTCTGATGCAAGAGTTTAACTTTTCACATTTTCAGAATCACCAGCATAGAGAATACAAAATGCAGAGTCATTATACTCAGTCTTCCAGGTCACACACCTTCATTCATGATGCCATTCAAATTATATGTTCAATGACTGTGACTCTATGAAGTTGTATAGTACACAAGCTGGACAGATGTTAATGACATTTCCTTTAAAGTACATGGTATGATGGGAGAAGAGAGGACTAACATTTCCGTGGTACCTACAATCTGCCACTTGCAGTACTACAGAAGACAGAGAGAAAGACAGATATAGCTTATAGAAGTTATATATCAAGCTTTATAATATTTTTGAAGTTAGGTATTATCATCTCTGTTATACCTATGAAGAAATTTACATTCAGGGAATTTAAATGGCATTTTTCAAGTTACACAATTAGAAATTACTCTTTCATCAATTTGATATATAAACAGCAATTAAAATTTGCTATAAGCCTGGTGGAAGATATTAAGAAGAGGTGGCAAGAATACACAGAATAATTATACAAAAAGATCTTCATGACTCAGATAACCATGATGGTGTGATTACTCATCTAGAGCCAGACATCTTGGAATGCAAAGTCAAGTGGGCCTTAGGAAACATCATTATGAATAAAGCTAGTGGAGGAGATGGGATTCCAGTGGAGCTATTTCAAATCCTAGATGATGCTGTGAAAGTGCTGCACTCAATATGCCAGCAAATCTAGAAAATTCAGCAGTGGCCACAGGACTGGAAAAGGTCAGTTTTCATTCCAATCCCAAAAAAGGCAATGCTAAAGAATGTTGAGACTACCGCACAATTGCACTCGTCTCACACGCTAGTAAAGTTATGCTCAAAATTCTCCAAGCCAGGCTTCAACAGTACGTGAACTGTGAACTTCCAGATGTTCAAGCTGGTTTTAGAAAAGGCAGAGGAACCAGAGATCAAATTGCCAACATCTGCTGGATCATTCATTGAAAAAGCAAGAGAGTTTCAGAAAAACATCTACTTCTGCTTTATTGACTATGCCAAAGCCTTTGTGTAAATCACAACAACTATGGAAAGTTCTTAAAGCAATGAGAATACCAGGTCACCTGTTCTGCCCCCTGAGAAATCTGTATGCAGGTCAAGAAGCAACAGTTAGAACTGGACATGGAATAACAGACTAGTTCCAAATCGGGAAAGGAGTATGTCAAGGCTGTATATTGTCACCCTGCTTATTTAACTTATATGCAGAGCACATCATGCGAAATCCAGGCTGGATCAAGCACAAGCTGGAATCAAGATTGCTGGGAGAAATATCAATAACCTCACATATGCAGATGACACCACCCTTGCAGCAGAAAGCGAAGAACTAAAGAGCCTCTTGATGAAAGTGAAAGAGGAGAGTGAAAAAGCTGGCTTAAAACTCAACACTCAGAAAACTAAGATCATGGCATCTTGTCCCATCACTCCATGGCAAATCGATGGGGAAACAATGGAAACAGTGAGAAACTTTATTTTGGGGGGTTCTGACATCATTGCAGATGGTGACTGCAGCCATAAAATTAAAAGATGCTTGCTCCTTGGAAGAAAAGCTATGACCAATCCGGACAGCATATTAAAAAGCAGAGATATTACTTTGCCAACAATTGTTCATCTACTCAAAGCTATGGTTTTTCCAGTAGTCATGTACGGATGTGAGACTTGAACCATAAAGAATGCTGAGCGCCGAAGAATTGATGCTTTTGAACTCTGCTGTTGGAGAAGATTCTTGAGAGTCCCTTGGACTCCAAGAAGGTCCAACCTGTCAATCCTAAAGGAAATCTACCCTGAATATTCTTTGGAAGGACTGATGCTGAAGCTGAAACTCCAATACTTTGGCCACCTGATGCGAAGAACTGACTCATTGGAAAAGACCCTGATGCTGGGAAAGATTGAAGGCAGGAGGAGAAGGGGACAATATGGGATAAAATGGTTGGATGGCATCACCAACACAATGGACATGAGTTTGAGTAGGCTCCAGGAGTTAGTGATGGACAGGGAAGCCTGGCATGCTGCAGTCCACGGAGTCGCAAAGAGTTGGACATGGCTGAGCAACTGAACTGAACTGATAAGCCTGGCATCAAGAGAACTACAACCAAACAATTCAAGAAAAGTTTATTAAAAGAGCAGTACCACTGAAAGAAATCCAGTCTGGTACTATATATGACAATGGGGACAGTACAAGGAATACAGACTGAACTAGCCACCTGTGATCAGGAGGTATGCTGTATTGACATTGGAATCAGGAATATCATAAAATGATCCATATGTATGTATCCATAATGTATTACAGTATGCTCTCACTGGATATATTATCCTCTTGCAGCAATGACCAAGAAAGTCATCAAATAAGCATTACATTTTTTGAAACCCACAAATTTTCAGAGTACATTACTCTGTCAAATCCTTGATAAGGATAACAAGAAAGTGCTCCATACATTTGATGCAACCTCAAAGGACCCTACTTGTAAATCAGGACAGTGTTCAAATGGTTTCATTAAAAATCACAAGGCCATTAAAATGTTCATTTCTCCTAAAATAACTGATCCACAGTAGCCACTCTTCTTCCATCTTCCTGGGAGAAGATATTGCCTTCTCCTCCATTCATTCTTTATGTAATTAAGTGAATATAATACCCGAAAAAGAAAATTATCTTCTAAAGACACACATTGCCAAGGGATTATGTTGGTAGCTCTTAAGGATACTCAAAAGATTTCTTGATTTGGAGTAAAATTGGCAATGATTGTGCTGAACCACTTCTCTAAAATGGTTAGTAAAATTGGCAAGGGACAATGACTAGTTGATTTCTTATATCCAAGAACCAGTATCAAAAAAAGTTAGTTCTGCTTTAGCTTCACAAGCTTCATAGTGTTTTCTGATTTTCATTAAGAATATGCTATTACCTTCATTCAAAATTTGTTGTTTTTGCTTAGTCACTAAGTCCTGTCTGACTCTTGTGGTCCCATGGGCTGTAGCCGTCCAGGCTCCTCTGTCCATGGGATTTCCCAGGCAAGAATATTAGAGTGGGTTGCTATTTCCTTCTCCAGGGGATCATCCCAACCTAGGGATCAAATCGATATCTCCTACATTGGCAGGTGGATTCTTTACTGCTAAGCTACTGAGGAAGCCCTTCACTAAAAGTAAGCCATTAATAACCAGGATATTAAAAAGTACATGTAAATACTCTGTGAGCTCAAAGTAGACTACCAGGAAGTGTTATTCTTGCAAAACCAAAGTAAATTAATTACCAGCTTTAAACATATCATTTAAAAAGCTAGCACTAAGCAAAAAAAGTTTTACAAGATGATGAAAAGTGGAGACAATATGATGGCACAATTGAGAAATAATTTAAGACAGTCTATCAGCCAGAAGGACCCAAGTATCAATTTTAATTTCATAGGTACTGTAATATAATATAAAAAACTTTACTCTTCTTCTGAACACCTAATAGGACATTTTTATTTTTCAAATAGGATTATTTCAAGATCTCAATGGAATTATCATTACACTCAATCTGCTCTCTTTACCACAGCTCTTTACCACCAAATTACCACATGTAGCTTTTACATTCAGTTTTTTCTAGCTGCTTCAGAACTAATTCAAAATATCAGTGTTCTATTTGGTATTCTGCCCCAATTTTGCCCAAAAAAAATCACAAAGGCAAAAATTACGAAATATTTTAACACATTACTATGTAAAAAGTCAAACATATACAAAAACAGAGAAAGTAGTATAATGAATTACCCATGTATCTACTACAGAGCTTCAAAAAGTAACCTACATAAAATCTTGTTTTCTTTTCATTCTCATTCACCTTTCCATCATATTATTTTTCTACAAGCTCCATATAAACATCTTTCATCCACAAATTATTTCATTTTATATTTCTAAAAATTAAGAAGGCCATTTTGTGCTAGTACCATATTATTTTCATTTCTGTAGCTTTGTAGTATAGCCTGAAGTCAAGGAGGGCGACGCCTACAGTTCTGATCTTCCTGCTCAAGAATATTCTGGCTATTTGAGGTCTTCTTTGTTTCCATACAAATTTTGAAATTATTTGTTATGCTTGTGTGAAAAACACCATTGGTATTAATATTTTGATTGGGATTGCACTGAATCTATAGAATGCCTTGCGTAGTATTGCCACTTTAACAATATCAACTCTTCCAATCTAAGAACACAGTATATCTTTCCATCTGTTTGTGTTGTCTTCAATTTCTTTCATCAGTGTCTTAAAGTTTACTGGGATCTTTTACCTCCTTAGGTAGCTTTATCTCTAGGCATTTTATTCTTTTGGATGTGATCATGAGATTGTTTCCTTAGTTTCTCTTTCTGATAGATTGTTGTTAGCATATAGAAATGCAACATATTTCTGTGCACTAATTTTGTATCCTGCAATATTACCAAATTCATTGATAAGCTCCAGTAGTTTTCTGGTGGCACTTTTATGATTTTTCTATGTAGAGTATCAGGTCATCTACAAAGAGTAACAGTTTTACTTCTTCCCTTCCAATCTGGATTTCTTTTATTTCTTTTTCTTCTCTTACTGTTGTGTTGGGAAAAAAAAAAAAGTGGTAACAGTGGACATCCCTGTCTTGTTCCTGATCTTAAGAGGAAATGTCTTCAGCTTTTCACTATTGAGTATGATGTTAGCTGTGGGTTTGTCAAGTACAGCCTTTATTATGATAAGGTATAATCTCTCTATGCTCATTTTCTGGAGAAAATGAGCAAAACTCCATTTTTAAATCATTAATGGATGTGGAACTTTATCAAAAGATGATCTAATCTATTGAGATGATCATGTGATTTTTAGCCTTCAATTCATTAATGTGGTATAGCAAAAAAAAACATAAAGATCAATGGAACAGAATAGAGAGCAGAGAAATAAACCCACACAGGAGGCAAAGATATGCAATGGAGACAAGACAGCCTCTTCAATATTTGGTGCTGGGAACACTGGACAGCTACTCATGAAAGAATGAAATTAGAACATTCTCCAATTCCATATATGAAAATAAAATGGAGTAAAGACCTAAATGTAAGACCAGATATTATAAACCGCCTAGAAGAAAACATAGAACATTCTTTGCAGTATAAATTTTGGATCCATATCCTAGAGTAATGGAAATAAAAACAAAAGTAAACAAATGGGATCTAATTAAACTTAAAAGCTCTTGAACAGTAAAGATCATTGATGAAATGTAAAGGCGACCTACTCAATGGAAGAAGATATTTGCATATGATATGACTGATAAGGGGTTAGTAACCAACGAACTATAAAAACACTTCATGCAACTCAACATCAAAAAATACAAACAAGTCAATGAAAAAATGAGTAGAAGAACTGAATAGATATTTTTCCTAAGAGGAAATGCAGATGGCCAACAGGCACATGAAAAGATGTTCAACGATGCTAATCATCATGGAAATGCAAATCAAAGCCACAGTGAGCAACCTGATGCTTTGTGACTACCTAGAGGAGTGGGATCAGAGGGGGAGGGAGGTTCATGAGGGAGGAGATATATATACATACATATAATTATGGCTGATTTGATTTGTATGGCAGAAAGAAACACACTATAAAGCAATTATCCTCCAAATAAAAAATAAATTAAAAAACACAATAAAATGTGACCTCATAACCTCATACACAGCTGGTGGGAATATAAATTGGTGCAGCAACTGTAGAAAACAGTATGGAGGTTTCTCAAAAAACTAAAAACAGAAATACCATATGACCCAACAATTCCACTCCTGGGTATGTATTTTTTAAAAATATGAAAACCTAATTTGGAAAGATATATCATAGCAGCATTATTGACAATTGCCAAGGTATGGAGACAACCTAAGTATCCATCAGCAGAAGACTGGATAAAGAAGATGTGGTCCATATAAACATTGGACTACTATCCAACCATAAAAAATAACAGAATTTTGCCAATTGCAGCAATATTGCTGGATTTAGAAGACATTATGCTAAGTAAAATAAGTCAGAGAAAGACAAACACTGTATGATATCACTTACATATGGAATTTAAAAATACAGCAAACTAATGAATAACACAAAAAAAGAAAGAGATTCACAGATACAGAAAACAAACTAGTGGTTACCAGTGGGAGGTGGGTGAGGAGAGGGGCAGTAGGATTACTATAAGATTATATGAAATCATGTTTGTGAAACTTCTGAAAATTGCAAAGTGTTATAAAATGTAAAGAACCTTTCAGTCAATAAAAAAAGAGAAAAAGAAAAACAAATTATAAAAAGGCCGTTTTAAATATAACTGTTATCTCACCTAAAAATACATCATGAATATAATCAAATAACCATATATGATCATATAACTCAGATAAAACAAAAATTATATGATGAGATTTGTAAGCTCTAATTCTAATTACACATACACAAATAAAACCACAGTAGTGTACTTAATTTTCAACAAGATTTGAAAAATAAGTCTTACTGAAGATTAATGACTTTTACAATTTGACAAAGAAAAAGTTTATCATATTTTCTGATAATCAAATGATTTCAGTAGTCACACTACCTATTATTTGATTCAATTTATTTAAAGTACTAAGCTAGCATCAATGTAGGCAAGTCGAGAGGCAATAGTTAGAACTGGACATGGAACAATGGACTGGTTCCAAATTGGGAAAGGGTTATGTCAAGGCTGTATACTGTCACCTTGCTTATTTAACTTTTATGCAGAGAACATCATGCAAAATGCCAGACTGGATGAAGCGCAAGCTGAAATCAAGGTTGCAGAGAGAAATATCAGTAACCTCAGATATGCAGATGATACCACCCTTATGGCAGAAAGTGAGGAAGAACTAAAGAGTTCCTTGATAAAAGTGAAAGAGGAGAGGGAAAAAGCTGGCTTAAAGCTCAACATTCAAAAAATGAATATCATGGCATCCGGTCCCATCATTTCATGGCAAATAGATGGGGAAACAATGGAAACAGTGACAGACTTTATTTTGGGGGGCTCCAAAATCACTGCAGATGGTGACTTCAGCCATGAAATTAAAAGACATTTACTCCTTGGAAGAAAAGGTATGACAAACCTAGAGAACATATTAAAAAGCAGAGACATTACTTTGCCAACAAAGGTCCATCTAGTCAAAGATATGGTTTTTCCAGTAGTCATGTATGGATGTGAGAGTTGGACCATAAAGAAAGTTGAGTGCCAAAGAACTATGCTTTTGAACTGTGGTGTTGGAGTAGACTCTTGAGAGTCCCTTGGACTGCAAGGAGATCAAACCAGTCAATCATAAAGGAAATCAACCCTGGGTATTCATTGGAAGGACTGATGAAGCTAAAGCTCCAATACTTTGTCCACCTGATGCGAAGAGTCGACTCACTGGAAAAGACCCTGATGCTGGGAAAGATTGAAGGCAGGAGGAGAAGGGGATGACAGAGGATGAGATAGCTGAATGGCATCACCAACTCAATGGACATGAGTTTTGAGCAAGCTCTGGGTGTTGGTGATGGACAGGGAAGCCTGGTGTGCTGCAGTCCATGGGGTCGCAAAGAGCTGGACATGACTGAATGACCAAACTGAACTGAATAATATGAGAGGGGAGGAATACGTAATCAGGAATCTAAGGTGCAAATATGATCATAGATCTTTCTAAGCCTTCATTTACCCACTTCAACATTTCTCTCCGTTGATAAAGATAAAAATTAAAAATTAGTTTGTTAATATTCCAGCGGTTTTCAATTAAGTTTGGAGTTAAATTCAACAGACATTTAGCAGTTTTGCAAGTGTGCTTTTGGTTATCTGTTGAGTCTCTACACTTCACTATGTAATATAAAAATGAGTAATTTGCCATGCCTTTCAAAAGGATGTGGAAACGGCATATAAAACAAACATCTCTATATGGAATGATGCAAACATGATACATTATTATTATTCCATGAATCAAAATAACTTACCAACAATGCAACTTAGAAAGTCATGTAATGTCTTTTCATATTTATCTTTACTCCTAGGCACCATGGTATAGTAAAAAATACATCATGGTGCCTAGAAGCAAAGATAGTAACATGTTCTTTTTATTATCAAAGCACCTATAGAATATTTATTTTGATTTTAGTAGCAATTTATTCTAATGGGGCCTGATTTCAAGGGTGATACATGGTGGTGCTCTTTATAATTGTTCAGTGTATCTATGCAGAGACACTATTCTTCCAATTCTTTCTTCCAGAAATTATTACCTTCTTGTGATGGCAACAAAAACTATAAAGAGAGTTAAGATTCTGCTGTAGGTCTTCACAATTTAGCGGCAAAGGCAAAAAAATAATTTGTCTATTATAATGGAATATGGTACAGGCTATGACGTGTGTTTGAAGAACACTCGTGGCACATCTAGTCCTCACCAAAACGTCCATAAGACATTTGGTGGTCCACACCAAAAGTTCTTTAATATTTTATCTTATTTAATCCAATCCAAAAGGTTCTTGATGTTTAGTCCTATCCAAAACCGTTTATCATGGATTATATACATTCATGGACATTTTGGACAGGATGAAATATCAAGGATCTTTTGGTGAAGACCAAATGTCTTATGGACATTGGATAGAACCATATGTCTGCTAACCTTGAAGAACATGTTATGAGTCAGTTGAGAAGATACATGTAAATCTGAAGGCCATAAGGATTGGGGGAAGGGACCTGTGTCTCAGAAGATTTCTCATAGAAGATAATGTTTCAGTGGAATTTTGAAAAACATGCAGGTGTTAGCAAACTGAAGGTAGAAAAAAGGGCACGGGTATATGCTAGAATGAAGATGATGAATGACAAAACAGTAAAATGTTCATGCAAAATTAGGATACAATTTAAAGATCCATCTAGTAGAATGTGCTCTACACTAAAGAAGAGATCTTTGTCTCAGTTGTTCATAGTTTATTTCCAAAACAACAGAAGAGCCACTGAAGGCAATAAATGTGAGATTAACATGATCACATCTGAAATTCATAAAGATCATCCTGGCAATAGTGCAAAAACACTCACAAATAGACCAGAAGGTGGAAGACCAAGTAGCTCACAGTGGTTCTCACAAGATACAATCAGGCTGTTGATACGATTTCACTTATAGGTACATACCCAAGAAAAATGAAAATGTGTTCATGCTCATATGTGAATGTTCAAAGCAGCATTACCCATAATAGCCAAAATCTGGAAATAACCCAAATGAATGTAACTGATGAAGAGATAAATAACATTTGGTATAGTCACATGATGCAATACTTTTCAGTAAGAAAAGGAAATCAACTACAGACACATGCTACACATGAAAGAACTTTGAAACATGCTAGGTACAAGAATCCGGGCACAAAAGACTTCATGTCACACAATCCCATTTGTAGGAAATGTCCAGAGAGAGGAGGGAGGGGAATACGGTGTGACTTCTAATGAGTACAGTACCTCTTTTGTGTGTGTTCAGTCACTCAACCATGTCCAACTCTTTGTGATCCCACGGACTGTAGCTCACCAGACTCCTCTGTCCATGGAATTTTCCAGGGAAAATGTTGGAATGGGTTGCCACTTCCTATTCCAAGGGATATTCGTGACCCAGGGATCAAAACTGCATCTCTTATGTTTCCTGCATTGGCAGGTGGATTCATACCACTGTGCCACCTGGGAAGCCCATAGTTAACTCTTTTAGGAAGAACCAAATTGTTCTAAGGTTAGATAGCGGTGATGTTTGCACAACCCTTTGAACATATTAAAACCACAGAGTTGTGGCCTGTAAATAGGTGAATTTGATTTATGTTGCATATTTATGTTGCTATTTGATTTCTTTTGCAATGAAAGCTGTAGAGAAAGAGAGAGAAAAAAAGAGAGAATGAATGGGAATGAATCAAGGTAGGGAAGGGTAGAAAATGTGTACAGTAAGTACTGGTATTAAGGACAATTCAGAGTTAAGTGAAATACATATTCTCATTCATGTTAAGAAATACATGAGCTGGAGACACTGCTTCTTAAAACTGTAAGCCACAGCTGCTCTTCACTAAGCAGTTACTATTTTGCAGGCCTTGTTTCAATTTCTATACATCTATCATCACATTTAATATTCATAATAACCCAGTGTAACTATCCCTATTTTACAAGTCATTAAGCTGATGCACAGAACAGTTCAGTAACTTGCCTACAGTCACACTTCCTCAAAATATCACTGCCATAATTTGAACCCAGGCATTTGGCATCCAGAGTCTGTGCTGTTCACCACTATGTGATTCAGCCTATCGTATTCGGTATGAAAGAATAGCCTATCACAATTCTAAGAAGTAAATATAGGATTTCATGAAAGCAGATACCTCATGTCTAATTAAGGTACTTTAATGACTTAGGCATAGCATATCAGACATCTTTCAAAGTAAAATCTAAGAATATTTTCCTTGAACAAATGCTCTGAGAAGTAGTACAACCCACTCCATAACAGGTGAGATTTTCAAGCCAGGCACACTTGAGTTCAAATTCACATTTTATGACTTACTAAGCTGAGTGGTCCTAAGAAGGGCATTTAATTTATCAGCATGATAATACATATAGTGTTCCTCAGCAGATTACCTGAGATAACACAAAGTATCTGACACAAGTGAAAGTGAAAGTCGCTCAGTCATGGCCAACTCTTTGCAACCATGGACTGTATAGTCCATGCGGATTCTTCAGGCCAGAAAACTGGAGTGGGTAGCCTTTCCCTTCTCCAGGGGATCTTTGCAACCCAGGGATTGAATCCAGGTCTCCCACATTGCAGGTGGGTTGTATATAAACCCAATAAATAGTGTTCTATTACTCATTATTATATTGGGGCAATCAGCCAATGTTATCTCCTGGAGTTTAAATAGTTTCCTGGTTATGCTTCTCATTTGTTAATTCTTTGAAGGTAACTGTTACTGATTTGCTATTGATAAATAGGATACATTTCTAATATATTGGTTTTAACTAGAAATCCTACAAAGGAGAAATACCATGCCACTGGATTTTATAGGAAAATCTGATGGACATAAAATATTATCATAGACTACATTCATTTAATATTCACCTAATTAATTTAGATAACTGATAGATTCTCCATTGGAAGGTATCAAGACATAAGTGGCAATTTAAGTCAAATAATAGGAGCTTTAAATGCAATTCCATCTCATTTCCACTGTAAGTAATATCCCTCTTTTGCATAATACATCAGTGATAGCATCTAAAATTAAAATAACTATTTAAAGGGTCTAAAGGAAGCTTTTTGAGATCCAAGTTTTTATTTTTCTAGGAGAAAACCACAGTTGAATGTTCTGTTATTTTCTATTTGCAGATGCATAAAGCAATCACTTCAGAAAATGAACACTTTGTTAAATTTATAGCTGGTGAGTTCTCATTTAGACTAATCTATGCTGGCTCAGCTTAACTACTGCATTGTCAGTGTCTGTCTTACTAAGCACACCCAGCAAATTTCACAATGGCCAACATTGTAATAATGCATTATATATATTTTCCAAACATTACAATGTAACTGCACATTTTATGGAAACTGAACAATAGGATAAAATTAAAAAGGAAGAAAGATGCAGTAAGATGAATTTCCATTAACAGCCAGGCATCCAAACACTGACATGGTTACTTATTTCCTCACTTGCAGATTAATGACAGTGTTTACCCCGTGATATTGACAAGGACATAATATATCTTGACAAATGATTAAGGAGGCCACAGTGGAGTTTATTTCTTGGTAGTGTCAACTGCCCTTCCTTTGGCATAATGTGAAAAGCTTACATCAGCTGTAATTTTTAGTAACACCCTTCTGTGGGGTTTTCTTACAACTTTGTAAAACAAGTGTGATAAATTGATTATGCTAACAAGTGTGGGTTGCAGTGAATGGTTTATTGGAGATTCCATCTGCTTTTTAAATCAGAAGAATGATGACAATGTGGCACATTAAAATCAACAGTAGTTTGCTATTCCTATAAAGCCTAAAGGTTTGTGATAAAGGGTTAAATATAATCTACTCTGTCTTGTAATACTTGTTTAAACAAGACTGTTGAGTTACATTACTGCTCAGTCAGGAAACAAATAATCAAATGAGGTGCAGTTTTGGGTGTTAGGTGAGAAGAATAATGGCAGGTTTAAGCATGAGCCTTTCGAAGAAGAAATTTGGATTTTTGTTTTTTAACTTCAATATGGGATTTCTAGACTAATTACCACTGTTCTGGCTCTGATAACTCAAAATGCACAATGATAAACACTTAATGTCATTGTGGCTGATGTGCATGTCAAAACCATTTTGGGCAAAGTTTGGAATGACATAAGAGAATTTCAAAAGAATTTTTATTTTTTCGATGTTCACTTTTTTTTTTTTACAAAACCATTTTTTAAATTTATTGGGGTAAACATTTACAATGTTGTGTTAGCTTCTGCTCTACAACAAAGTGAGTAAGTCACAACAACACATATATCCCCTCCATCTTGGATCTCCTTCCCACCTGACCCCAACCCACCCATCTAGGTCACTGTAGAGCATAAAGCTGAGGCTTTTCTATATCCTGATCAATTAAATTCTGTATTTGAAATTATATTTTCTTGGTTCATATTATGACATGTGTTGAGGCTACCTCTCTACTGACCAAGAAATCTACTTATCTATCAAATACAGCTTGAAACATATCAAATTTAAAGTTACAGTAGGAAAGGTAAGTATTCAGGTCAAAGTCAGAGAGAGCAGACAGGGTCTAGAAGGAGGCAAAGATTAGAGAGAGTGACCGCATTGCAAAATTGGTGACACGGAGGGGGTGATAAGTGTCTTGAGCAAGGTGGGAGTGAACAGGGGTAAAGAATAGCCCAAAAAGCAGCTGCATTGTTTACACAAACACTGGCAGTGAGGAATGGAAAGGACCACTGAAGGAGCAGGTGGATGTGACAATGGAATGCAAAGAAAGAATCAGGACATCCTGCAGGGAAGAAATTCCAGAAAGGAGGCCAAGAAGTGGAAAAAGGAGTGATTAACGTCTCTACTTCTGCCTGAATTTCAGGTACAACGATCTATCAAATGCTACTAGACTGATAATAAAAGGATTTTTGCATTTCAAAAGCACAGTTTAATGAGCAGTTGTGGGCAATGGGTGAAGGAGTCAGTATACAGGTATTGAAAAAAAATAGGTACAATATATCCTCATTCTAGAATTCTCCATTCTTAAAGTAAAATGAAATGTTTAAATAAAACTTGTTTGTGTTGTTCTACAAAACAGAAAGACAACCCCCTGCTTTCAGTCACAGGCAAGGAGGACACTGAATAAAACTGATTTACATTTTTGAATGATAGAGGAAAAAAAAAGGGATCCAGGGAAGAATCAAAGAAGAAGAAAGTACAAAATAGGAAAGGGAAAGGGGATAGCTCTCAATGACAGACATGCTGGTATTGATAGAAATATGTGCTTCAACAGTGCATAATGAAATGTTTTTAAATATTAATATGTATAGCTTGTATAACAAATACCTGTGGAACTTTTATTTCTATGATTTTTGTTTTTATTTCTATTTCTATGATTTAAAGCAGAGATTTACCAAGAAAATCAAATGGGATGAATAAAACAGAGCATCACAGAATTACTAACAATGGAAATGTTATCAATTTCTGACATGTCTCTTACAGATATGACACCACTAAAGTCCCAGGTTTTATCAGTCAATTCTACAAAAAAAAAAAAAAAAAGACTGATACATACATTTAACCTCCAAGTACAGGGTTAAATAGAATACATAGATGGATGACATTTTGAATGGATGGCCCCTTAAAGACCTCTACATTACATTAATTAAGAAAAGAAATGATCAGAAACTTGGCAGTCTAATTCTGGTATCACAGAAGAATTAAAAATTGGTTAAATATGATTCTTGAATAGTATCACAGAAATTCTTATTTATGAGAATTACTTGATATTGAAAAAATTGTATTAAAACTTCTTTCAGAACCCTCCTAAGATCTCAATCCCTCTCTCTTTCACCACACACATTTCCTGGGAGTATAGTCCACACCCATTGTCTTCCCCTCCTCCCCGCTATGTTCTAGTCATCCCTGAAATTCAGCTTTACTAAGGTCACCTAATCCCTCCCTAATCATCAAATCCAATGGATATGCTTCAGTTTTATCTTACTGAACTTATCTCTTAATTACAAAATACTTGATTATTCTATCACTCCTAAAATCCTTTCATTAGTTTCCTGGAAATTGCAGTCATTTCCTTATTTATTCATTTAGTAAATAAATAATAATTTTAAAACAAGATCTTCTAAGTATTTTTCCTCCAGTTGGTTTTCATTCTCTATGTGAGCATTTTTGTACTACACTTCCTTTTCTGACCATTAAATGTTCTCCTCACTTGACATAAAACTCTAGGCAATGGTACCTAACCTCATGGTTTTGACCATCATTTATATCAATAATTTCCAATGAGGGACATGGGAAGCATGGCCAGAAATCCCCTATGGAACACATCTCTGACAGGCAGACCTGTTTAAACTATAATTCTCCACATGGTAGATTCTAATATATTCTATTTCTGAAATGGAAATCACTGTCATGCCAAGAGGGATGCATGAAATTCTGTTGCACTTCTGGAATATATGGAAGCAGAAAAATTGAGGGAGCCATTGAAATCCTAGGATAAGTGTTGCCAAATTTATATCTATGGAGTAGACCAACCACCATTTTAGGTACAAGAGGATGCTAAACAGACCTCAAACACTCTACATCTGAAATCAACATCACCTACCCCCAATTTCATTACCACTCCCATCCAATAATGTCCCCTTGTCTGGAAGCCTTTATTATATTGGTAGCACAAGCATCAACCTGGTCACCAAAACAAGAAACTTGTAAGTCTTCTTATGTATTTCCATCTCGCTCCATTTTTCAGTCACCACTAAGGACTTTTTGCCAGCTCTTTTGAGACATAAATCACACACCATAATATTCACTCTTGCGAAGTGTACAATCACTGCTCTTTAGTATATTCACAATTTGTAGTATATTCACTATTCGTCAAATTCCAGAATATTTCCATTACCACACAAAGAAACCCTGCACCAATTAGCAGTCACCCCCCATTCCACACTCTCCCCAGCACCTGGCAATCTACTTTCTGAATCACGGATCTGGGGCAGGCAACATATGGTCTTTTGTACTTGATCTAGTTCTCTTTTCACATAATAATTCCTAGATTCCAAATACTCATGGCCATCCCTGTTTCTCTGGACTATTCCACATATCCTTGTGACATAGAGCCAGTGGATTCAACTAAAATATAAATCTGACCAGATCACTCTCCTGCTTAAAACTCCTCAGTGGTTAACAATCACCCACAGGTGAAGTCCAAGTTCTTGAACATAATTTAAAAGTCATTCCATGATTTGACCCTTGCCTAACTCTAAGTCCCTCTTGGCATCAAATGCCTCGTGCTTTAAGATGTGCCACCACTAAATTGTTAATAGTTCCCTGCAAGCACGATGCTGCTCTTCCCCCACCGTGTCTGTTCAAGTCCCTTCATCTCAGAATGTTCTTCTTACTTGGCCAACACTTGCTTGTCTTTTAAGAATCAGCTTTTGATTATTCATGAGGCTTCTCCTAACACCCCAGGATAAGATACTCTTCCCCAATGTTTCCATAACATTCCATGAAGAAGCATATTACTGCATCAATCACATTATTTTATAATTACCTGCTTAAGTATCTTTTGTTCTCTCTACACTTTGCAGTCTTTGGGATGACAAGACCAAATATTCATTTCTACTTCTCAAATTCTCTGTAGAATTCTTTGAATATGGTAGGCTTTCCAAATGTATTTGTGAATGCATGAATAAATAGTGCATCAATAGATTAATATGTAAGCCCATTGAGTAGTGATTAATTGAATGAACTTACACATTAGTAGACATCATATATAAAATTGGTTTGATCCATAAAGCAACAAAACAGAAGACACAGATCAGCTGCTACAGGAAAACAGAGAGACCATCAGAGTTGAAATTTGGAAATTAGCACAGTATGAATTTCCTTTAATCAGAAAATTTCAATGCAAGGATTGATAATCATGAATTGGAGATGGTGAAAGGGGAAAATTATACTGAGAACTGAGTCAGATTTAACAATTCCCATGATCATACAAATGAATATTTTATTATTTTATTACAAAGCAATAATAAATGATATGTCCATACAGATATAGATAATTTTGCATTGAGAAAATGGAATGTAATGAGTGTCATGGAAAATTAGTGACTTGGATGATCAATAGGATCATAATAAGCAGAAAGAAGATTCAATATATTTTTAAAGCATATCAACTGTTTTGAAAATAAGCTATATACTTACCATCACTGATGATATGATAGGTGTAGATCTTCTAAATAATATTATGTCACAGAAAACTGAAACCCTCTATAAATATATTTCTGCAGACATCCAAAATTGTCCATTACATGCATGTGGTGATGGTCATCCTCAATGAACAGAGATTCTATTTAAAGTCTGGCTTATTTTTTTTCTCCTACATGGACTTAAGGTTCCTGCACTTTGACATTCACCATGACTGTGGTGAAGCTCTAGAAAATCCAAACAAAGCCTTTAGGACTCCTTTTGTAAACCTCCATTGCAATGGAAAATAGAGCAGAGGTATTAAAACTTTATAGACTAAAGTCCCTTGTGTCTATAGTAATTTCTAGTTCCTAAAGCATCAAAGAACTAACTCTTTGATTCACCTGGATCCTATTTTTGTATTGGTGATATTTATATGATTAAAGGTTTTTGAGAGAGAAGCATTTACTGTAAGCAAGTAGAGACTTGCCTGCCATTTTTAGTCTATAGAAGGAGTCTGTGGACACACAAATCCACCTTCAATTAATTCATGGAGGCAATATGCAATATGTGGGAGTGATTCACCACTCATTCAGAATGTTTCTTCGAGAAATTCTACATCTTTTTTCACTATTCAATTCGCTTCTAACATTTTCACACTGAATCATATGTGGTCAAAGTTTACAGGAAAGAGTTATATCCATTCAATACAAATATTCAAAGTAAAGAAAAAAAGTGAAGCATTGATTTACTATTAAATGTAATCCAAAGCCTCAATTTTTTAAAATAATAAAATAAAATACTTTTTCTTACTTGCAATTCACTGTCAGTTCTTGTGAAATAACATATGACTCTAGGACATATAACTTTCACACATCTATTGGAAATACATATATATGCATGTGCATATATGTTTATATATTATTCTGTTTAAAAAGATTTTTCAAATATCACAATTAAGTCCATACAACTGGCTTCAAGCCTGAAATGCATCACAGCTACTATACTGATGTCAAATAACACATATACGTACAACGTTTGAATACTTGGTGTGTAAAAGCCTCAACAAAATGATACATTGGCACGCTGAAAGGACAATCACTGAAATGTACATTCTGCTTCTTTTCTGTATGGATATAAATATAAAGCCTCTTACTTGTATAGAAATTCAACCTATGATGACATTTAAAATACTTCATTTTTAATTATTTTTACCATTATCTAAATGCTGTTCTAGATTTCCAAATGTTTACAAAATTCAAGATGAAATATATTAAATTTCTTTATGGCGTTTTTACCCATTTGATCCTATTGAGCTAAATATCTATACAGGTTTCCTTGAAAGAGCAACAATAATGGGAAAAGGTGGCACATTTTGAATTACTCCCTCTATTGCACTCTATTTTGCAAACACACCCTATACAACAGCGAAAGCCACTAGAAAGGGGTTCTGCAAGAACACCTGTTCCCGAAGAGACCAGGATACCAACACTGTATGCCTACATTTCCCGTGAACCATCTAGTATCGATTTTTTCTTCTATACTGGTGTGCTTATCTTCCACATTACACTGTGAGCTCTTTGAGACCAAGAATCACACCTTAGGCATTTTGATCTTCCCAGCAATGGAGACAGACTATAAATAGTTACTGAATTAATAAATGGTAATAAATGCATAACACTTATTGTAATCTACTGTGTATGATTAGCAGTTATATACATGTCTAATGACCGCTTCCTCTATCCACTGAATAATAAAATGATCAAGAAATGCAGGTCTGTTCTAAATCTATAAATATTTGGATACTTTTTCTTCTGGCACACTACTTAGATGTGTAATAAATATTAAAATTTAATTAGAGCTGTGAAAGTTTAGGAGTAATAAAAGTACAAATCACAAAATTTCCCATCATTGTTTAAATGGCTTTTTTTTTGGCAGTAACAGTTATTCCCTTTTCTGCATTTTCTTCTGAGTTACACTGGAGATATTTTGCCTTCCATAGGCATAAGACTTTTGATACACAAGGCTCTAGCTTCCAAGATGAGCTTCTTTCTGAAGATAATATTTCTTGTCCTGTCTTTGGGTGATGGATTTGAGAGGCCTTACAGAAACAATGGATACTGCTCTATCCTGAAACCTCAGGAATATTCCCCAAAGAGACTACAAGTCCACCGGTATTAGTAGAGATTTAAGTCTAATATAAGGTCTTTCTTAGTACTTACCTTTAATTATCCTGTTGAGAAATTTTCTTTTAATAATATACCTTACAACTGAACTATCTTGGCATCTACCACCAGTAGAATACTTCTATAATATAGTTCAAATTTTAAACAATTTCATACAGTTCACTGTGATATTTAGAAAATGTTTTAAAATAGAGTAACATGACTACTACGGAATTTCACAGGCAAAGCTGCAATGTCATACTGACCTTTGAAACTTAGGAAGCTTATTTATAAAAGAACATTATTACCATCATAGAGTTAAAGTAGCAACCATTAAATTATTTGAGAATTCATATTTAATTGCCAATATGTAATTCCTAAGAATAATAAAGACTTTATATATTCAGACACCAATCTGATATTGTTAGCTATAGTTTAGAATCAAAGAAAGCATTTTATTTTGAGTTCAAAACTCATAAAGCCTTGTGAACAGGTCAAGCAGACTCTAATACACTACATCTGCTCCTGTGGTTGCTTCACTTTTTTAGATAAAATGTCATTCAAATAGTGTTTTCACTATTCCCTCATGAGTTCTCAGACTATTCAGAAAACTCACGGGGAGAAAGATTACTTATTCATGAAAGCAGGGTTTCTTTGGTCATCCTAGATTTGATTGGCATTAGCAGCAACTATGTCTGACTCCAAAGATTTAAATATTCATTACAGCATAATCATGGCATTTAAATATCTAAGCATTAGAAGTTTCAAAGTAATTCGCATTTTGGAATAAATCGAGCTTATTTTACATAGATGACCTAACATAATGACAAAGTATTACATTCCTGATAACTTTAGTATTCGGCAGACTGAAATATGGAATATTCAGAATTCTGTTAAAATGCCCTACCAAAGTTTGCTTATTATTAACCAATTGTATCCAAAAACTGACAAATAAAAAAATAAATGGCTCCTTATCATAACTGTATGCACATGCCTCCCTTTGAATGAATCAAGTCTCCCTATAATATACACATAAATTAAAATTTCACAACTCAACCAGTGTATGTAAAATCAATCATTCTAGGATAATATTTTCAATAACCTTCTCCCCTCTCCAAAGAACTGCCACACTGTAGATATGCATGTGGGATTGAAGCTGCACTGAAACAAATATTTCCATGAACTGAACTTGCTGAAATCCATACATAACAAAGAAAACACACTCAACTGAAATACTATAATATAAAATATCACTTTTGCTAGTTTATAATTTATTACTTTGCATAAATAATCTTGTACAGAATGCAGGACATCTTTTTACAAGGAACCTAAACTGAAGTTTAAATTTTAGAGATAAAACTCCAATTGAGATCACTATTAAAAACCAGCAATAAAACAAATCAAGAAAATGCTAAATTTTTATATCCATTTAGTTTATGGAAGAAATATATTTTTAAAAACAGATGTCTTAAGCTGTAATTGCCATGCAAATATAAAGGTTGTTCATATTGAATGAGTAGGATTTGATATGCTTCCATCTAGTCAAGGCTATGGTTTTTCCAGTAGTCATGTATGGATTTGAGAATTGGACTATACAGAAAGCTGAGCACCGAAGAATTGATGCTTTTGAACTGTGGTGTTTGAGAAGACTCCTGAGAGTCCCTTGGACTGCAAGGAGATCCAACTAGTCCATCCTAAAGGAGATCAGTCCTGGGTGTTCATTGGAAGGACTGATGCTGAAGCTGAAACTCCAATATTTGGCCACCTGATGTGAAGAGTTGACTCATTGGAAAAGGCCCTGATGCTGGGAGGGATTGAGGGCAGGAGGAGAAGGGGATGACAGAGGACGAGATGGCTGGATGGCATCACTGACTCGATGGGCATGAGTTTGAGTAAAGCCGGGGAGTTGGTGATGGACAGGAAGGCCTGGAGTGCTGCAGTCCATGGGGTCGCAAAGAGTTGGACACTACTGAGTGACTGAACTGAACTGAAGCATATGTATACACTCAGGAAACCATCAACACAATAAAAATAATGAACAAATATATCACAACCAAAAGTTTCCTGAAGCTCCTTAGTAACCTCTCCCTTTCCATCCTACCTCCTCTGTCTTTAAGTAACCATTGGTCTGCAGTTATTCACTATAAACTAGTTTGCATTTTCGAAAATGTCACAGAAATGGAATCATACCACCTGTACTCTTTTTTTGTATGACTTCTTTCACTCAGCATGATCATTTTGAGATTCACCCATGTAGTTAAATGTGTCTATAGTTCATCCCTTTTTATTACTGACTTAGATTCCACATATGGAGTAACCACCATTTGAAAAACTCAACTCACCTGTTCATTACATCAGGTCTATTTTTAGTTTTTCACTATTACAAAATAAAGCTGCTTTGTTCATTCATGGACAACTCTGCATGGTCATATGCTTTCACTTCTCATGAGTAAACACCCAGAAGTAGAAAGGCTAGGTTATATAAGAGATGCATTTTTAACTTTTTCAGAAGCTTACACTGTTCTCTAACATGGCCATACTATGTAACATCCCTGTGGTCAGTTGGTTCCTATAGGCTCTGTGTTCATGGACTCCAGCAGCACAAGGGATGTACATACATTTACTGGACAGAAGCATCCCATCGATATTTAATGTGTACTATATATGAGGAAGCCCATTTATTGGCACTGACACATAAGCTGACTATTCTCAGTTCAGTCACTCAGTCGTGTCTGACTCTTTGTGACCCCATGAACCACAGCACACCAGGCCTCCCTGTCCATCACCAACTCCTGGAGTCCACCCAAATCCATGTCCATTGTGTCGGTGATGCCATCCAACCATCTCATCCTCTGTTGTCCCCTTCTCTTCCTGCCCTAAATCCTTCCCAGCATCAGGGTCTTTTCAAATGAATCAACCCTCCACATCTGGTGGCCAAAGTATTGGAGTTTCAGCTTCAGCATCAGTCCTTCCAATGAACACCTAGGACTGATCTCCTTTAAGATGAACTGGTTGGATCTCCTTGTAGTCCAAGGGACTCTCAAGAGTCTTCTCCAACACCACAGGTCAAAAGCATCAATTCTTCGGCACTCAGCTTTCTTCACAGTCCAACTCTCACATCCATACATGACTACTGTAAAAACCCTAGACAAACCTTTGTTGGCAAAGTAATGTCTCTGCTTTTTAATATGCTATCTAGGTTGGTCATAACTTTCCTTTCAAGGAGCAAGCATCTTTTAATTTCATGGCTGCAATCACCATCCACAGTGATTTTGGAGCCCAGAAAAATAAATTCAGCCACTCTTTCCACTGTTTCCCCATCTATTTGCCATGAAGTGATGGGACTGGATGCCATGATCTTAGTTTTCTGAATGTTGAGCTTTAAGCCAACTTTTTCACTTTCCTCTTTCACTTTCATCAAGAGGCTCTTTAGTTTGTCTTCACTTTCTGCCATAAGGGTGGTATCATCTGCATATCTGAGGTTATTGATATTTCTCCTGGCAATCTTGATTCCAGTTTATGCTTCCTCCAGCCCAGCGTTTCTCATGATGTTCTTTGCATATAAGTTAAATAAGCAGGGTGACATTATACAGCCTTGACGTACTCCTTTTCCTATTTTGAACCAGTCTGTTGTTCCAGATCCAGTTCTAACTGTTGCTTCCTAACCTGTATACAGGTTTCTGAGGAGGTAGGTGAGGTGGTCTGCTATTCCCATCTCTTTCAGAATTTTCTACAGTTTATTGTGATCCACACAGTCAAAGGCTTTGGCATAGTCAATTAAGCAGAAATAGATGCTTTTCTGGAACTCTCTTGCTTTTTTGATGATCCAGCGGATGTTGGCAATTTGATCTCTGGTTCCTCTGTCTTTTCTAAAACCAGCTTGAACATCTGGAATTTCACGGTTCACATATTGCTTGAAGCCTGGCTTGGAGAATTTTGAACATTACTTTACTAGCGTGTGAGATGAGTGCAATTGTACAGTAGTTTGAGCATTCTTTGGCATTTCCTTTCTTTGGGTTTGGAATGAAAACTGACTTTTTCCAGTCCTGTGGCCACTGCCGAGTTTTCCAAATGTTCTGACATATTGAGTGCAGCACTTTCACAGCATCATCTTTTAGAATTTGAAATAGCTCAACTGGAATCCCATCGCTTCCTAAGGCCCACCTGACTTCACATTCCAGGATGTCCGGCTCTAGGTGAGTGTGATGCTGTAAAGAGCAATATTGCGTAGGAACCTGGAATGTTAGGTTCATGAACCAAGGCAAATTGGAAGTGGTCAAACAGGAGATGGCAAAAGTGACTCTTCTAGATAATTATAAAACTGGATTTTTCCTCCCTTCTCACAAGTAAGAGATTGTGGTGAAGTACATAAGTAAGAACAGCTAACATTTACTCAGTGCTTATCATGTTCATGTCTCTAAGTGGTTAATATATATCATATACATACCTACAATAACCCTATGAGGAAAGGTACTAAAATTGAATCCATCTTACAGATGAGAAAACTGAAGAGATAAATAAGTTGCCCATGATCACAAAACCAAGTGGCAGTCAGGCTTTGAGCCTGGCTGCCTGAGCCCAGAGATGCATCTCTTCATCACAACATGACACTGCTTCCCCTCATCTATACGTTACTAAAGAATTTTAATTTATACTACAAAGCTATGAATGACCCCTCAGATGACTCCATGACTTTTGTCAATTTGAAAAGTGCTAAATTGCTACTGTCCAGCCTTATTATTCATTTTGGGAGGAAAGAATTCACTAATCTTCATACCTGACCAATAGCCAAAACTGTTGTCTCTAAGAACACATTTCTGAACAGACACTTAGCTTCTATTAATAATTTTATTTCTTTAGTCAGTACTTTCACAATTTACATGTTTGTCCTACTAGAAATGTTCCCAGTGTTAAAGTGTGTGCAACTCAAAAATGCTAATATTTACCTAAAAGTATTCTACAAGTAGACTGTAATTCTTTAGTAAAGCCATTCCCACACAAAAATTCCATACTTTGAAATGACCTACACATAACATTTTAAAAATCAGTGAAATGAATAGTTTTCCTTTAAAACCACTCAGCTACTTGATATGTATTTTATTATGATTAAAAATGAATGGATATAGACATTTTTTAAATATATAAATGATATAAATTTAAAATCTCAGTGTATTTGGAATTAAGCCCCACTGCCACTGCAAGATTTTCAGCACCAATTAGAAGTAGATGCCAGATATTTTCCTGTTTCTAGGAAACAAACATCATCACTGAACCAAGAAATCGGAGGAGACTTTAATTTTTAAAAATAGTATTGTCAATATTGTCAAAACAAAACAAAGGTATGGAACAGACATCAGAACCCCGTTGTGGAGGGTGAGTTGAGAAGAGAGGGCTTTCTGACAGGAGCTGTGATCATGGATCTGATCACCAGTTCGCTTCAAATACTACCTTGCAGAAAGAGAATCAGGAAAACAAATATACTGCACTCAGTATTCTCCCTCTCAATAAACTCTTTCTGGTGTTCGCTGACCACATCCACCTGGAAGAGACAGGACAGGGAAGCCCTGACACATTCCTTATAGGTATTAATCCAAAGATACACATCACAGTGGGGATGACTAGAGATGGGTTTGGGGGAAAAGAAATAGAGATATTCAAGATATTACCTCTGAGTTTAGAGCTGAAACACGACTTCCATCTCTTTCTTAACACAGAAATATTTATAAGTATATGTGTGTGCGTGTATACATACATATATATATATATATATTTGTTAAATCACAGTCCATTTACAAGATTTTATTTTAGTAAGTTAGATTTTTCCAAAGTGCTAGCATCAAGACATATAATTCAGTGTTTATACATTTCAACCTTGTTGTAAATATGTACATTTACAGTGACAAGGGGAATTACGATGATGATGAAGCACACTAAAGCATTTGGTCCTTTATTGGGATTTTCACATTTTATCTTAGTTGTATATCTAAAACATTTTATTAATATATGTCTTTGTTCACAAACATGGACAAATCCAAATGGAGGAAAATATGGACCATCTTCCCTTAAGAATTTGGTTTCAAAAGTAATAGTTGCTAAAATAATGTTCAAACATCTTTCTTGCTGCAACAAGAATGAATTGATTTTTGCCACTCTGTATCCATAATGAAAACTCTGGAGCTATATAAGTGCTTTCTGCAATTGCTTTCACGGAATTCTCAGTATGCAAAGTTTACTGTTTTTAAAAGAACAGATAAAATATGACACAAAAACCTCCTTTTATAAGACCTTAAAGGAACATATACTCAGTTTCACCAGTATTAGTGTGCATGAGACAAGTGCTCAGGGCTGGTGCACTGGGAAGTCCCAGAGGGATGGGATGGAGAGGGAGGCGGAAGGGGTATTAGGATGGGGAACACATGTAAATCCATGGCTGATTCATGTCAATGTATGGCAAAAACCACTACAATATTGTAAAGTAATTAGCCTCCAACTAATAAAAATAAATGGAAAATAAAAGAAAAATTCAAATAGAAGAAAAAGCACCTAATTTCAATCTCATGCATTGTATAGTAATATATACAGCACACATTATCATCACTTTAAAAAAAATTCTAGTTGATTTACAAGGTTGTGTTACTTTCAGGTATATGGCAAAATGGTTCAGTTGTATACATATATTCTTTTCAGACTCTTTCCCCACATAAGTCATTATACAATGCTGAATAGAGTTCCTTGTGCTATACAGTAGGTCCCTGTTGTTTGTCTGTTTTACATATAGTAGTGTGTATCTGTTAATTCCCATCTGCCAACTTTTCATTCCCCAACCCTTTCCCCTTTGGTAACCATAAGTTTCTTTTCTATATCTGTGAATCTGTTTCTATTTTGTAAATAAGCTAATTTTTATCATTTTCCTAGATTACACAAATAGGTGTTATCACATGATATTTGTCTATTTGTCTCTCACCTCCTTGATCAGGATTATTCTTAAGTAGCTCTTTTCATATAATTTTTAAAGGTGATTTCTTTCTTTCTCTTTCTGATATTTCATTATTAGGGTAAAGAAATTAAAGAGATTTCTTTTTGTTACTCTTGTATTCTGCTACCTTGCAGAATCTGTTAATCAGTTCTAATAGTTCTAATAGCTTTTGTGTGGCATTTTGGGGGTTTTCTATGTAGAGTATCATATTTTCTGCATATAATAATAACTTTCAGTTCAGTTCAGTCACTCAGTCATGTCCAACTCTTTGCAATCCCATGGACTGCAGCATGCCAGGCCTCCCTGTCTATCACCAACTCCCAGAGCTTGTTCAAACTCATGTCCATCGAGTCGGTGATGCCATCCAATCTCCTCATCCTCTGTCATTCCCTTCTGCCCCTGCCGGTAAAATAATAGCTTTACTTCTTAACATTTACCTTTTATTTCTTTTTCTTATCTTACTTCTATAGCTAAGACTTCCAAAACTGTGTTCAACAGAAGGATGAGGGTGGAATAAAAATAAGCATTATTTTGTCCCAGAAGTCAGTGGGAAGGCTTTAAACTTTTCACTGTGGAGTAGTATGTTGGTTGTAGGTTTGTTATAAATAGCTTTTATTGTGTTGAGACATGTTCTTTCTTCTATACACAATTTGGAGAGAGTATATGTGATGAATGAATGCTGAATTTCATCAAGTGCATTTCTGCAGCTATTGAGATGATCATATTGCTTTTGTCTTTTGTTGATATAGTGTAGCACATTGATTTGCATATTGTGAACCATGCTTTTGATCCTAGGATGAATCCAACTTAATCATGGCTTATGATCCTTTTTACGTGTTGTTGGATTCGGTTCATTAATATTTTCTTGAGACTTTTTGCATCTATGTTCATCAAAGATATTATTATTGTTGTTCAGTATCCAAGTCGTGCCCAACTTTTTGCAACCCCATGGACTACAGCATGTCAGGTTTCCCTGTCCTTCACCATCTCCCAGAATTTGCTCAAATTCATATCTATTGAATCAATGATACCATCCAACCATCTCATCCTCTGTCATCCTCTTCTCCTTCTGCCTTCAATCTTTCCCAGATTCAGGGTCTTTTTCAATGAGTCAGCTGTTTGCATCAGATGGCCAAAATATTGGAGCTTCAGCTTCAGCATCAGTCCTTCCAAAGAGTATTCAGGGTTGATTTCCTTTAGGATTGACTGATTTGATCTCCTTGCCATTCAAGGGACTCTCAAGAGTCCTCTCCAGCACTACAGTTCAAAAGCATCAATTCTTCAGCACTCTACTTCTTTATCATCAAAGATATCAGCCTATAAATTTTTTTTTGGTAGTCTCTTCGATTTTGGTAACAGGGTGATGATGGCTTCACAGAATGACTTTGGAGACTCTTCAACCTTTGGAAGAGTTTGAGAAGAATGGGCATAAGTTCTTCTTTGCATGTTTGGTAGAATTCCCCAACAAAGCCATTGGACCTTCAACAATTTTTTTTTCATTTATTTTTATTAATTGGAGGCTAATTACTTTACAATATTGTAGTGGTTTTTGCCATACATTGACATGAATCAGCCATGGATTTACATGTTTTCCCCATCCTGATCCCCCCTCCCACCTCCCTCCCCATTCCTTTCCTCTGGATCTTCCCAGTGCACCAGCCCCGAGCACTTGTCTCAAGCATCCAACCTGGGCTGGCGATCTGTTTCACACTTGATAATATACATGTTTCAATGCTTTAACAGATTCTATTTCACTTCTAGTGACTGGTCTTTTCAGATATCTATTTCTAATGAATTTCTTGGTCCAGGAAAGATGATCTACTAGGAGTATCATAATGGATCAGTAGGAATTTCCCTGGTCATCTGGTGGTTAGGACTCCACACTTTCACTGCAAGGGGAAAGGGTCTGACTCCTATGTCAGATCTGTGCTCTGTTCTGTGCAAACCCCTACCTGCAGTTCAGACCACACGCTAGGCCCTTCAGGCTGTCTCCATGCAGTCAAACCAAGTTCTTTTCCTGAGTCTGTCCACAAAGGCAGAGTTTCAGCACCTAGGCACCACACACACCAGCAGGCAGGTATCTGGGGCTACTAAGTGCAGCAAAGTGGCAAGGACCATCTGTCCTGCCCACTCCAGGCCAAATGCTACCCTCTTCTCCAAGCTTCTGAAGCTCCCTCTCTGTCCCAGCTGAGATCCTAGCTGGTGAAGGAGTTTCCCGGGCTGAGGGAACCTTTCCTCTTTCACAGGTCCCTCCCAGGGGCACAAGTTCCATCCCAATTAACTTTTTTTTTCTTTTGTCCTGCCCTGTTACATGGTGATCTTTCCTGCAACTTTAGTTGTATTAGATCTTAAGACAGGGTTCAGTGGGTATTCTGTGAGAATTGTTCCACACATAGATATATTTTTGATATATTTGTGGGAGGAGGTAAGCTCCTTGTCCTTTTATTCCACCATCTAGATCTCCATACCCCAGCTGTACTTTAAGAAACACAGTGTGTTTGTGTATATATATATAAAATACACAAGTGTGTATGCAGATACACATACATTATAACTTTAGTGTTTTATCACATTTGTTATATAATATTCCAAATTACTGACAATGTGAGGGAATTTTTTACTACAATGCTTTAAAAAAAAGCCTTATAAAACAACAGTAAGCACTGTTAAACAGATCCTTTGAGTAAATGCTTCATTTTTGCATAATTAGTTCTAAGGTAGTTTAGTCTACCAAATTTCTTAAGTCCATACTATTCAAAATCTTTAAGTTGCTTTTCTCCATTCTAATAGATAAAGTTCAAAAACTCAATTGACTTCAGATGAATCACATTAATTCACAGTTCAACACACTATTAATAGCTATGTTTGCTATGTCTCTAAACAAGTTCAAAATGTCAGATGGAATCCATTAAACAACATGATTTGGCTCACTTAAATGTTTTAAAAGGTCAGCAAAACTCTATACTTATTACAACCACAAGGAGTAGCCACAGCTGGAGCTGACTAGAATTTTTTCTCTTTATGTTGGGTATATATACCTTATGAGATTTGTAAGAATTTTTCCAAAGATTTTCACTAAAATTGAATCTGTGTTTGTTAGTAATGCTTCATGGATTATTTTATCCCTTTATGAAGATAATTTATTTTCTATTAATCTTCTCTTTGGTAAGACTTAGATCACATTCTTTATGTGTTCACTGCCTAAGAAAAGTAGTTTTCTCCAGATAAATTTATTGTAACATATTGGGTATATTTTATACATCAAGTCCTTTACCTACTCTGGATAATTATTAGCATTTGCAAAATAGCCCAAATCAGTTTTTTTTTTCTATTTTATTAGGGCTTTCCCTGTAGCTCAGTCAGTAAAGAACCTGCTTGCAGTGCAGGAGACCCAGGTTCAATCCCTGGGTTGGGAAGATCCCCTGGAGAAGGAAATGGCAACCAACTCCAGCATCCTTGTCTGGAAAATCTCAAGGACAGAGGAGCCTGGTGGGCTGCAGTCCATGGGGTCACAGAGAGTCAGGCATGACTGAGCGACTACCACTTACTTACTTACTAGAGTACATATATAAAATGAATACATTTTCTATAAAGACTTTGATTTCAAAGATCTGCTATCATATAAAAAATCTGTTAAAATATGTAATGAACATATGCATCTTTGTTTTCAAAGACGATAATATACATTAAGCATATGCATTTATTAAACCAATTATACCTTACATATATAATGGAGACTTCTTTCACAATACACAGTTTTGTTTTTCCTCATTTCCCCATTTAACAGGTATTGTAAGATTTCTGATCTACCATGCTATAAAATTAGCATATATCTCATCAACTTACTGTCAAGTATAGTTTCATTTTCAAGTAACTGAACTAAATAACATGTACTGAGATTGTAGAACTGAATAAAATTGCTATAGTCACAATGCATATTGGACTTCATTCAAACTTACTGAGTAAAATTTTAGAAGAACCCAAATCTCTTTAAAAGCATTTCCCCATTATGTCTGGGACATACTGTGTAGCAGTTCCTGGAAAATAAAACTTCAGAAATCACCCACAGTGGCTTCCCAGTATTCATTCACTTCCTATCAAGACACAAGTTCCACCAATTTTATTGTGGAAATGTCTTTCAGAGGTATCCTGATCAATGTAACCATATAAACCTTCCCTTGTTTACATTCTTTTTAAAAGTCTTTCTGTTTTCAGGTACTTATCACTTTGAAAAACTTCCCCTGATTCAAATCTCTGAGGATCTACAAGTTACTGATTAAATACAGACTGAACTCATCAATATATCAGGCTTCATGATATGATCCCCACCTCTCTATAAATTCACCCTCACATATCCACTTGGTACTATGTGGAAGAGTCTATGCTTTCACCTCCAAAGTTTGTTACACAGAGTACTTTATGCTGGGAGTGCCTTTCCTCATTGCTTTATTTGCCTGAAAGTTTTAGGCACCCAAAATCTTACATAAGCAATCTCAAAGGAGGGCCTTCACTTCCCCCACAAGGTCCCATAACAGTATTTAATTTAATATTTTCTCTCAGGAAGGGTCCATTTTTCCCCTTTTGCCTCCTCTGCCTAAAACATTTCTTTGGACATTATATACACGAAACTATCGTTACAATTAATGCTTCACTTTATAAAACTGTAAATGTGTGTATGTGTGTGTTCAGACACACAGTATAACTAGTTAAATTTCTTAAGCTTCAATTAATTATTTTATGTTGTGCAAGGGCAGATTAAGTTGGTGAATTTTTAATGGTGCTGTCACCAGAAAAAGAAAAAACACAACTGTCATCTAGTTTTGAACAATTTTCCAACCTCAAAAGTCATCTTTTACCAAGAGAATTTTCTTTAGGTATTTCAGTTAAAACATAAGAAAGAAACTGAAGAAAGAAATAGGACTCTTTTTAAAACTCTTAAAATTATAATACATAAAAAAAGCCAATTTTATTGAATAATTTTCCTGATTTTTAAAAATTTGTATTAAATAAAAACATAGATACAAAAAAGTACATACATCACAAGCTTAATGAATTATCACAGCATGGACATGCCTGTATAACTACCAACCAGGTCAGGAAACAGAATATTACCAGAACTCAAAAGCGCCTGTTGAACACCTTCCAATCACTATGACTTCCCTCTTTTCAGTAATAACTATTATATTAATTTCTAACCTGATAGATTGAATCTTATATCTTCATATAAATAGAATCACATAGTAAGTACTCCTCTGAGTCTCATTTCTTTCGATTATGTTTGTAAGCTTCGTCCATGGTATAGCACATAGTTGAAGGTCTATAATTTCCAAATCCTTCTCCGTTGTGTAAATTTACCACAATATCTTAACCATTCTACTGTTTAAGAACATTCCAACTGAAATTGTTTCAATTTTATAATATGAAAAATAATGCTGATAAATGTATCATCTTAATATTTGATGATCTCAGAAAAAAATTGCATTTAATGTTACTTTGAATAAGTTTGCTCATTTACCATAAATTCATTTAAGCTTTTTTGCCTTTCAGATTAACTTTTAAAGGTTTTTAAAAACATGTTTATTTAAATATATTCCCCTAAAAACAAAATTAAAAATGTCAAATCTACTAAGATCACATTTAAATGTACGTACCACCAAGTATTCACTCATTTAACCTGTGAAGATGCTACCACCTTTTTTTCTGTGGAATCCACAAAATTAAAGACAAGGTCAATGTGAATAAAGCCATGAGTCACCATGATTGATATGTGGCCTTATAATTATGCCGGAAGACTTGGGCTATATAGTCACTTGGCCACTGATGATTTGTGTGAACATAGAGTAACTTCTTACCTTCTCTGTACCTTAATTATATATCAAGTAGTCTCCCTAAGGCTTTTTCCAGATGTTATAGTCAAATAATCTATTTATTTCCTTATTATTAATAAGTGAGGGCATCTTGGGTACCAGGAAGAAATGAAAACCTATTATTTTAAGCAGGATTTTCAAAAAAAATACTTTTGGTTTACAGTGAAATTTATGAAACTATTCCCACATGTGTTATGCCTTATTTTCCAGAACAGGTAATGCATACTATGTCATATGTGACATTGTCCTTAAGGAGAAGGCTTTTTAGGATAAATAAAGACAATCACATGTCTCACCTGAGAAATGTATCAATAGAAAGAAAGATGGAGGTGGTGAAAGGGTGCAGGAGGCTAAGAGACTAGGACACAAATCCAATGAGAAACTAAAGACAATCTGAAGAGAGGCCAGCAAAAGCATGAAAAGACCACATGGAGATCAACCTGAACAAAAATGAGTCAATCAACAACACTCAAACACATTGCTAAGTCCTTGGAGATCAACCTGTACAAAAATGAGTCAATCAACAACTATCAAACACATTGCTAAGTCCTGAGAATACTGAGAAATTATCTCCTTTTTGAAAAAAAAAAACAATCACAGTCCACTGGAAGACATACTTCTAAGAAGGGATTTACCACAAAATGGGATAATTACTTTCCATAAGAGAGATAATCAATGTATTTAAAATTAGTTCAAAAGAAAAAAATGAGGAATACCTGAGCAGCTGTGTTCATCTACATTTTCTGGTCTTGATGGAAGAGCATGCTGAATTGTGAATGGTATGATACTGGTTAAGGGAAATCAGGATAGAAAATCTTTTTGTAGAATAAAGGGAAATCATCTGTCAATTCTATAGACTAGTTTTCAAAAATGACAATTCTGTTCAGCAAATAGTTATTGAACACCTGTTGTGTATAAGGCTCAGAGATAACTGTAGGCACACAAAGGTGAATAAGACATAAGGTCTGTATCCAAGGGCCTTGGAATTGAGTAGAAGAGAATCAGCAAGCAATAAAAAAGAAAGATGGTGTCATATTATTGCCATTCACTTGTTGGGCTTCTGGGGTGGGAACGAGAGAAAAAGAATTGTCATGTCCAAGCTGAAAACATGGGATGTGAGTGAAAATCCCTATTAACTTCATCACACTGTGCCTTTCTCCCATGGTGATGCCTAATCCTTTTTCTAGTCAAAAGAACACTACAAACTGAGACAGACGTTAAGCAGCATCTCATACAAACACTGGCAGGGGATGGAAATTAATTTCCCCCCACTTCTTGATCATATCACAGGGAGATTCGGGAAATGTTCTCTTTCTTTGGTCAACACAAGGTTTATAGCACCAGGATAAGCCAGCAGACTAATCTCTGAAATCTTCTTCTACCAAGTGATACATTTAAATTTTTCAATGGGTTATAAGGGATATAATTTCCAAGAGTGCTCTGGAGGAACTGGGGAATCAGTGGAATTGCTGAAAATTTACAGTCAGTGCTTCTTCATGTTGCAAAGTGACCCAGTTTGAATCACATTTGATAAGGTATCATCACTACCAACTCTGTAGACAGCAGAGTAATTACCACGAGAAAGAATGAAAATGAGCTAGAAGTTGTCTTTTCTTTAGAGAGTCTAAGACATGATTGATGTTACAGAGTAAAACCCTTGCATGCAGTTGAGCAGAATGGATTCTCATCTCCACAAAAAAAAAAAGTAAAGAATATGATTACTATATGAGGCTGGCCTGAGGAGGATGATGAAAGAGTATGTATTTTAAATTGCATTGGTGGAAGTAAGTGGTAAATGTGAGAAAGACTTATGCCTACTAGAGAGAACAAGGAGAGAGGAAATGTACAAGCCCAGATGTGGAGTCAGAAGAGTGTCAAGAAAAGAAACAACTGGGGTTAAAACAAAGGACACAAGAGAAGAGGCTACAGGACCCCAGACGGGGAGAGGGTTTGGAGCATAAAATAATTAAGGGGTTAGAATAACACCAACATGACGGGCAGGTAGGATATAACAGAGGAAAAAGAATCTGTAAGATATTTTTGTCAAAGTAATCAGTAGGCTTGATTGACTGACTTCACATGAAGGCAAATAAGAGGCAAGATTAAGAAGACTTAGGCTTTGATGTGAATAATCAAAAAGCAGAGAAGAGATTCTGCATGTATGTGTGTGTATGTATCGGGGAGGGGGGCAGAAAGGTGGGAGAAGAAACAAGAGACAGTGTCGAAAATGTTTTAAGGCCTATTTATGTAATGAGCAGGGATGATATTTTTTCTTTCCTCCTTCTTTCAAAGTACAAAGAGCTCATAATCACGGACGTGTCATGGTGTGCACCTCTAACAGCCTGTTTTCTTCTTTGTGGCTGAAGAGTCAAGTTCATTATGTCTGTAGGGACTTGGAAAGCTCACAAAAAGCAGTGGTCATTAATCACGCTGGCTAAATTCCTGAGCTAGAGACTGGAAGGTGTGGAAAAGCGTGAAATTCAAGGATTTCCCTCATGTTCTTTTAACTTACTTTTTGACCAGATAAGTTCCGGCCCAAGTTTACACTCTGTTGTGAAAGAAGGCTTGGAATAGCACCTGATTTGTCTTCTATATCATAAATCTCAACAGCGTAGAACACTGCACGTTTCACACACAATAGAAAAGATACATCATACTCACTAATCTTTGTTTTAGTTGCTGATAAAGTAAAATAGATCCATTCTTTACAGGAACACTTATGATTCTATTCTGATAAATATTCCTTTAGTTGCAATAAAATCTGTTATTTTACATATATAGATTCACTCCAAAATCTTTTTTGTAAACACATTGAATGTCAATTTAAAATCCATAGGCTGTATATGCAATAATAACATTTTTAAAGGCAAAAGAACAACAGTTATTTACATTTAAACTTATCACATAACAGAGTAAAAGTTGTCTTTCTCTCCTCCCTCACCTCCTCCCTCTCTCTCCCTCTTTCTCTCTCATCATAAACATGAAAGAACTAAATGCAGGATTCTCATTAGTATGTTGAAGGAGATTTAAGATGACATCTTTAAGAAGGAGAATTGTAGCTGTCAAATGACCAAAGCTAGCAGAAATAATTCTCCTTTGCAATCCTTTTGAATCTAGGAATTGTGTTGAAGTTCACTTTCCCATTTTTTTTTTTCCTGAATAGTCTCAGTTGTTATTTCTGATGCCAGACAGAAAAGGACTGCGAAGAGGCAAAACTTGAGGGGAAAAGGCAATTAAGCCACACCGAGCTGAAAAAAAAAATTAACACTGGCTCATTTGTGTTTTTCTGTGAACTTGGTTCAACAAAACTGGTTTACCTTCTCGAAGTACAACAGACTTGCAAACGCCAAACATAGACGGAACACTAGCCTAGGAAAGGCTTTCCTTGGACAAGCCCAGCTGCACTGAGGGAAAAGGGGATTTTTCTGCCATGACAACTTTTTCACTGCAGAGACCAGCTGCTTTAACCAAAGTAATCGTAAACTTTATAGAATGGTCTGCACACCATCTGGCGCCTTTCAATGTCTTGGAGACTCCTTCAAAACTGGCTTAAAAGTGAATATTTTCCCTTGCATACCAGGTGTATTTACTATTGCCTGGAAGAAATCTGGTTGGGGCGGGAGGATTGGGCGTGGGAAGAGCCTTAGGATCTTGGAAGGCACTCAACTTTTTCAGAAGCAGACTAAGAAACTGTAAGTAGGATAACCAAGATCTTGGCTTTGTCATCAATTCCTTTTCAGTTTAATAACTGTACATGTCTGTAGTTACCTGGTGGTGGTTTATTCACTAAGTCGTGTCCAACTCTTGTGACCCCATGGACTGTAGCCTGCCAGGCCCCTCTGTCAGAGGGGGAAAAATGTCCATCAGCTATCCTAAGTCTCATTTTGAACCACATTCTATCCCAACAGTGGAAACACAAAGTTCCATTCAGCTCTCAAAAATATAGACCAAATGTCATCAACACATCGACTATTAGAGGCATTTTGCTAATGAGTACACTTATGTGAAGAAATCTGGAATCATACCTTTTTTATCTAAAACTTTCTTCAAGAATTTATTTCAAGAAAAATCATCTTCAAAGCACTTTCTTGTTGTTTATAACAAAACAAATTCATATCCTGTAAACTGCTCTTACATCACAAATGCTCTTGTCTTTCAACATATTTCTTCACATGTGTTTTTTCAGAGACGGACGTTCTCAGAGATAAGGCTGTGAAAATGTTTGCCTTATGGACAACTTCTTCCACACTATCTCAGACATATAGTCACCCAACCTAAATGTTCTGATGTCATAAAGATGTTATATATTCATACTAGGTAAGCCCAGGGTCATTGGCAAATACATTTAAAGTGACAGCTTTGGGTGATTAATTTTTCTCATTTAACACATTCATAGTTAAATTAATAGTGAGTCTTTTCACTTTTACAGCTCAACAAATGAAAAGATAAATAACTCAATTTGAAAATCTACCACAGGTTTTAATACACATTTCTCCAAGTAAGATGACAAATGGCCAATGAAAGAATGTTCAAAATCATTCCCAAAGAAATAAAAATCAGAAGCACAATGATATAGCACCTAATATCCCCTACGACACTGGTGATTAAATAATGAAACAATTCAGAAGCTAGCCTGGTGGCCCAGTGTTTAATAATCCACCTTGCAATACAGGGGACACAGTTCAATCCCTGGTCCAGGAAGACCCCGCATGTCACAGGGCAATTAACCCCACGAGCCACAGCTAGAGAGTGGCCCCCGCTGAGAAAGCACGCACAAAGCAACACAGACAAAGAATGGCCCAAAAAAGGATATAAAATAAATCAATTAATTAGAATCATGTTAAAGGAGCTCAGGAGCCAACTTGAAAAGATGGCATAATTTGAAGATCAAATGCAATGGACTGACCAGATAAAAAATGTTTAAATCCATAAGCTCATAACAATATTGAATACAAATTATTGTTCATCTTTGTAGGATTCTAAGAAACCAGCTCATAATTTTTAAAACTGGTAAATAAGGGGAAAGAATCAAACATTCTCTCCCATACAAACTGCCTTCGAAGGTAACCAGTTGATGAGACATTTTACAGACAGTACTCTACCTAATCTATGAAAAAGGAATAATAGAATTTAAATATCATTTTGCAATCTCTAATGAATTAATGAATCTAGACAATAATCCTCACTGGTGGGTAACATTAGACCTAACTAACAATTTCTAGGTACATTAAGAGGACAGATAGTTGCAGAATAACTTGCTTGGCAATGAGATGTTCTATAAGGAGAGCCTCAAATCCATCAATTGTCAAAGACTGGGGGTGGTGGAACAGTTTATTTAGGAGTTTGCCTCTCTTTCTGAATCCCTCTACTAATAACTAGGAACTCAAAAAACCTTGGCAACAATAATACAAATATTAGTTCAAGGATTATAAGTGAAAACCTCAGAGAAGAAACCTTTCATCATTTGCTCAGTGTCAAACAATCCCTCCTTCAGAGAAGCAATTTCTCTGAATTTCCCTCCTTTTCGCCTACCTTTTCTTTCCACTTCTCTGGCAGTCCAGTGGTTAAGAGTTCGCCTTCCAATGAGACTTTTTTTGGTTGGTAGATGTTCCTAAGTGTGTGGGAACGTATGTCCACACAAAGGAAGCTTTGAGGGGATGCGTCTACCCTATTGATATTTCCAAAAGTTAGTTTTCTGTCTCTCTCCTCTGCCACTACATACTTTCCCTACTATTGACCTAAGAAAAGAAGATATTTTAATAGTTTTAATTCTCAAATTATTTAATATAAATACCGAACAGCTGGTATGATTGCCTCCATGCATTTGACAGGAATCGGAGGGCACCCAATGGCTTCACAGCTATGTCAGGTCATACATGCAGAATTTAGTTCTTATATTCCATTTATAGCGTTTAGTAAACAATCCCAATCAAAGGCTTCAAAGATGACCCAAACTAGCATGGCATGGCTCCATGTACTTCCTTTCTCTATCCCAAAATAACATGAAGTAGATAGAAGTGATCTTATTATGTTTAGTCTTCCACATTCTGTAAAAATATGTGCTGCTGAAGACACACAATTTACTTTAAGAAAGAAGAAGAGCTCCCTACTATGATCATTCTCCTATAAGAGAATAATATTTTAATTAAATTTGCCACATGCTTAAGTCCCATTCTTTTAATAATAGTAATGTAATTAAGCTGTGATTGATCTTCTAGATTCTTTATTGAAATAAAATCATTCTGAACCAAATTCTCATAAGAATTGAGGAAATCAGTCCTCAATGCATTTAAACCTAACAAGACCTTCTTCTGATACATTACATTCTTGGCAAAACATCATAAACAAAACTACTTAAAATAGAAATGCAGTGATATTTGCTACTCAGAGATCTGGTCTCCTACTTGATCTCTGATTTCTTACCTCTTACTGTCCACTGAGAACTCCACATGGAAGTCTAATGGATATATCAAACTTTTCAGCTCCAAAGTAACTTTCTAACCATGCCCACAATTCAGACCAACCCTTCCTGTCATGTTCTGCATACCAAAAGGTGGCAATGCCACCTGTTCAGTTGTTCCGGTTAATCATTTAAGGTCATCTTTGAAATTTCTCTTTCATTTACAGCCTATGTCCAACCCATCAGCAAATCCTACTAGCTCTACTTTCAAAATATATCTAGAATCCAGAAAGTTCTCACTATCCTCCAGGAATAGCATCCAAGTTTAGGTAATCTTTTCTCTTACTTAAATTACTAAAACAGTCTTGTAACTAATTGGTCTCTGCATCAGTCTATGGCCCACTCTGATCTAGAATGTTACTTTTAAGCCAGGCAAATCATGTCATCTTCTGCTCAAAGCTTTTCATCTCATGCAGAATAAAAAGCAAAGTCCTCACAGTGATGCATATAATGCCCTATATACCTGCCTATTCCACATTTATCTAACCTCTCAACAACTGCACATAGCTCACCCTGCCCACCACGGATGGGACTTTGCTTTTAACCTTTCTTCTGTCTGGAAAGCTCTTTCAATAGTTAACCTCAGAATGTACAAGCTTGCTCAGCCACTCAGTCATGTCTGACTCTATGGACTGTAGCCCACCAGGCTTCTCTGTCCATGGGATTCTCTATGCAAGAATACTGGAGTGGGTTGTTACTTCCTCTTCCAGGGGATCTTCCCAACCCAGGGGTCAAACTCACATCTCCTGTGTCTCCTGCATTGGCAGGAGGATACTTTACCATGAAGCCACCGGGTAATCTATCTCAGAGCTCCCTCCCTCAATCTACAAGATCTTTCATATCAATCTTATTTTAAAATAAAATCCATTCCAGACTCCAATCTCTTCTTCCCCTCAGTTGACCAATTCTTCTCTGTTTTCTGTCTCTATATCATATGACTTAAGAATCATTCTGCTTAAGTCCAGAGTATTTATTTTACCCATAGGCCATACATTTAAGTTATTTCTCTTAAACTGTTTGGATCACCTCTACTAGAACATATTAGAATGCAAACTGCATCAGGGCAGAAATTTTGGTCTGTTTTGTTCACTGGTGTATCCCCAGTGATCAGAGCAGCACCTGGTACAAACAGTCACTCCACAAATTTTTGTTGAATTAATTGATAAATTACACACAAACGTAAAAATTCAGAAGAGCTAATTAAGAATATCAATTAGTATCATTAATTATTTTCTTTAATATAGTTTAGTTTCATGTTTCAAAAATACATTCAATTAAAAATCTCAGGATAACTATGAGACTACCCAAATGAATGAATTTATTTATGGTCAATATGGCATCCATCAAGCTAAATTTGTCACTGAAGCTACCAATCACAAATACTCATAAAAGCATTGTGAATTGTCTGTTTAGATTTAACAATTTACTTATAAAATTAATCACATGTTATTATTTGTCAAATTCCTACTTCAGTCTTTGCCTTCTCAATAACTACTATTGGCATCAATGCAATGGCTCAGGCCTGCAACTTAAATCATACTTGATCTATTGCTGTCACTATCTCACACAACCAATCCATCTGCAAGCCTTGTCGGTTTGAACTTCAAGGTCTTCTATTATGTGTTTGCTCACAGCTCTTACCACAACCACCATCATGCCTGACCTTGACACCATCATTTCTCTCCTGGCCAGTGCTGAAAGTCCCTCTGGTGGTCTTCCAGGAACACTAGTTCTCTCTTCCAAACCATTTTCTGCACCATAGCGTGAATATTTCTCCTAAAACACAGACTAGATCCTAGCACTCCATTGTTTCCACTGTTTAAAATCCTTCACTTTGTCTTTACAGTTCCTCTAGCTACATTTTTAGACTTTCATTTGCAAATATTTTCAGACTTACAGATAAGTTTCAAATATAGGACAAAGAGTAAGGTCCCCCAAAGTTAAGGTCTTACTTAATCAAAGTATAATTTTCAAGTCAAGGACATTAACAAGAATATGATATTCAACTAATCAGATGCACAGGCTGCTAGTCCAGTAATGACCCTTTGATAGCTACTGTTCTAGTCACATTTGACTTTTCTCAGGTCCTTGAAACGTCAAACTCATTCCAATCTCTGGGTTTCGGCATTAGTGTTTCTTTTCCTTTCTTTTTTTTTTATTTAACTCTGTCTCAAACATTCTTGCCCACATCTTGGCATTGATGGCTCTTTTAGTCATTGGGGTCCATTTGGGAAAACTTCCTGATGATCTAGTCTAAAACAGTTTCCCTGATTTATTTTCACCATAGTACTTCTCACAACTTGATATTTTCCCATGTATATCTTTATATTGTCTACATTTCCACACTAGAATTTGAGCAAAGTGGGATCTGTTTTTATATTTCTGACAATATCCCCAAGATTTCAAGCTATGCTTGCCAAATTGTATTTAATAAATATTTGATTATATAAATGGAGTTCTGAGAAATATTAAACCAAATTGAATAACAATTATGTTATTTCTATAAAACTTTGCAATTTTCATTCACTCCTATACACTTATCTAATCTAGAAAAATAGAAAATTTATTAAGTGTGAGATAAGCTTGATCTCATTTCCCAGCTCCATTACTGACCACCAAGTTTTAAACTCTATTTAAAACTTAACCTTCTTTAAAAATATTCAAATTCAAAATCATCCAGTCAGTAAACATTGAAGACATAATTCAATCTCTGTTTTCTGAAAGAGCAAGAATAAGATACAAATCTACTGTCATGGGATTTTTATATTTTATTTATCATGAAATCAAAGGTTAAGTTTTAATTAAGTATGAGGTCAGAAGAACACTAACCCTGTCACACTATGTATCTTTCTTTGATACAATTTTAAACTATCTTAATGGGATCCAGAAACATTTTTATAATACCATTTCATATTTTATCTGATATGCAGAGAGTTCTCAAAACTTTTGAAGCTCTTGATAGTAATGTTTCAATGTTTACAGTTTTAACATTTTCTGAGGAAGCTGGGCAAAAAGTATGAGTATTTTGTGCATGCTGTCACAGATAAACATATGCGCACACACACAGCAGAATCTATCTAGTTTTTATTTTGACTGTATTTCATCTCTTTAAAAGACTACCATAATGATAAGGGATTAAGATATACAAACTACTATGTATAAAACAAATAAGCAACAAAGATATATGGAGTATAATCTATCAAAATACTGAATCACTATGCTGTACACTCGAAACTAATATAATATTGAAAATCAACTATACTTCAATAAAAATAGTAAAAACTAAGACTCCCATAACAAATTAAAAAGGAGACCTAAGAGTTACATTTGGAACAGAATCAAATGTAAGTTGATATAACAGCAAACAAACTATGTATTTCTGATTTCTAAGAAGGAGCATTCATTACCAAAACATTTGTATGTGAGGGTGTATATGTCCATACATGCTCATTTAGCCATTTCTTTTTCAAATTACAGTTTGTAAGAGAAGTTAGAGTTATGAGTTTCATACCTGATTGACATTCAGGTGTTTGGAATCACAGAAGAAAAATCCCTATTCCAAAAGCCCCCACAGATTTGATAGGAAAATAGTCCAAAATAAAACCATCATACATATACACATCATTATTATTGGGTGACTTACACAACAGTGCTCAAATCTGATATTTCAATTCTTTACTTGGAGATGTCCAAAGGTCTGTCTCAGTCTCCTATATCTTTGTAGTTGGTGGACTCTGCATATGGAATGTTCTGCTATGTGTGTGTGCATGTGTTTACATGTGAGAACATGCACAAAATACTCTTACTTTTTACCTAACTTCCTCAGAAAATGTTAAAACTACAAACTCTAAAACATGAGCTCTATCAAGAGCTTCAAAAGTTTGAGAACTCTGTTCACTGGCAGGGCGGCTGGCCTCAGATCCCACGTATATCTTGTTTCTCCTCTAGCAATTTCATGGCATATATCTTTAGCCTCACTCTTACACACAAGTCAAAAGTGAGCAAGAGAGTGGGGAAAAACTAGGAAACTTAAGCTTGAGATAAGGGTCAGAAAAGAAAGAGTAAATACGTATCTGTTTCCCAGATACAGAGAACTATTTAGTATGTCAAAGGATTTTAGATTAATTCACATTTGATGCAGATATCTCCTCTCCAGACCTATGAAACTTTACTGACCAATGATATGATCTTTGATTTAGCTTTAAGTAACTTTTGTGATCTAATACAACAATGTAAGCTTATTCCAGATATGATCTCAAAGGGAAGCTGGAGGATTTGGCTCAGAAAAGGGACAGGCTGAAACAAAGACTAATGAAGTTTCAATACATTGCCCAAAGCAGATTAAGGATATGTCCATTCAAGAATGAAACCAATCAAGTGGAGAATAGCAGGACCAACTTGGTGGCTGCTGATCCATTCAAGTTTTTTTATTTGTGTTTGACTTTGTAAAATGACTCCTGAGATTTTTACCTTAGTTCCTCTCATGCAGGTTTAATACATTATAATTCAGAACATAAGGAACATTATCAGAGAAGACATATGCTTGCTAAAATACAAAAATTTACCAGATCAGTCTTAAATATATTGCATACTTGACTTATTTTCCCTGACAGTCATTGTTTTGTGTCATGATTGTTTAACATGTTTAACATGTTTAACATTGTTTAACATGTTTACTACCTAGAAATAATTTTCTGCCATAAACAATATTAAAGTTCAGCAATATACTCATGACATTTTATGAAAATTTCAGTTTTTACAAGCATATATTTCTCCCAAAATATTGACTACACAAAGAAATGATGGAAATTTTAAGAATGAATAAACATTCACTATTCTATATTTTCTGTTCACATGAAGATTCTGATTAAATTACCTAAGGACAGAAATGATATTAGTTGTGCTTGCAACTTTGTCTTATAGACATTTAGAATCTATATAATTGTTTGATACAAAATTGAAATGTCATAGTCAATATCCTACAGCAGAAATTTCATTGACTCTTGTACATGTATTAGTATATCACTACGGGCATAAGTCTTTTACAAAGACTATTAACTTATCTTAATGTGGCATCTTCAATGCAAATTAACACCTGAGCTGGCTTCTTGAATTTGCAAGTAATTTTTTTCAAAGTGTTAAGGTAGTTATTCTTACATTAATAATCAAATAACATTCTCAAATTTACTTTTTTCCGTTTGTGGTCTTAACAGAACAAAAGAATGAAGCCTTTAGGTAATTTAAGAGAGCAATGAATAGGTAATGGAGAGAAGAGAAAGTGAAAAGCACATGGCTTCCATTACAGCTGATAAGAGATGTAGTGAGAAGGAGCCATAGAAACAGTTCACAAAATCCTGGCCTTGAGACCAGCAATTCCACTGGCCAGAATCCTATGAACAGTTGTGATGGCTCCATCCCAGCACATCTCTCTTTCAGCTGTAGAAGTCAGTGATAAAACTAACACAATGGTGAAACATATTTTTATAAGAATTATTTCATTGCTTGAATAAAACCCAGAAGTTAAACATCAAACCTAAAGCCTACAAAGAGAAGAGACAGTGCTTCAGTGGGGTGAAAACAGTAACAAAATACTCTCAGACTTCCTGAACAATCATGTCTCTGTGTATACATTTTTAATAACTTGTGAAACTTTCTTTATCTTATATCTGTTACAATGTGAAGTGATATTTACATATGCTGCCCAAATGAAAGATAGCATTCATTGATTAATTTCAAACCCTATAAAAATTTTTGCTGTAAGAGTAATAATAATCTCTCTTTGAATTTTTAAAGGCTTTTTCCATAGAATTTTTACACACTAACGCTCCAAGATGAACCTGTGAAGAAGAGAGATCTGGGTTTTTCAACCTCCATTCTTCAAATGCAGAGGGATTGGGTAGAGAGGAAGGTGGGAGAGGGGACTGGGATGGGGAATACATGTAAATCCATGGCTGATTCATGTCAATGTATGACAAAAACCACTACAATACTGTACAGTAATTAGCCTCCAACTAATAAAAATAAATGAAAAAAAAAAGATTAGTTAAATATATAGCTAACCACAGGTATTCTGGGTCTTCCTCCCAGGTCTCCAGATCCCAGTACACAAGCAGCTCTTTCTACTCAACATATAGCAATGACAGATATATAAGTTGTAGGTGAGAAATCCATTCTGAAGTGGCTGCAACTTTATGTATGCTCCTATGCCCCCAAGCTGTGAAATTCTCCAGTCTGCTTACAGGAGGTCCTGAAGGAGCTATATGTGGGGGACAGTGACAATGCCAGATGGCAGTTTGTGTGAAAATCTGGGACCAGGGCAGTCAGCCAAAAACAGTGGACTGAATAAAAAAGGATGATCACCAAGAATATAACCCCCCACCAATGATCACGAATGAATGGAAGCATGAATTAGGGCTCTCTTCCTCATGCAGGTAAAATCCCTTCATGCAGTTTTTCATCCACATGTAGAACAAATGAAATAAAGGGTTGTAAAATTTTAAAAAGGACTTACACTGCGCTGATTTATCTTACTATCATTTTCTTTTGCTTCATTAGTAGCCAAAAAGGGGGGTGGGGGAAGCAGCCCATTGACAAGGAGAGTGCCGGCAAACTTAGAAATAAAGTGTTTCAAAAATTTTAATTGTATCACCAAAAGCAGATGAGATTGCTTCAAGGAACCACTTTCTACTTGATTTATAAGTAACAGGGGTATTTGCATTGTATTGATTGTTATTGTGTGCCTTTATCACTTTTATTGTCTGCTGCAGTATAGCCCTTTGAAGGTCTGCCAAACCACTGCGGCTTGCTCAAAAGCAGGGCTGAATTTTAATTAAGCCGAGCCAAATAGACACAGAACAGTTGAACTTGATTACACCACTTGTCCTGATGGACACACAGAGGGCATTCAACACACATATTCCAATAAATGACAAAGTCAATTCATACATTCGGCAAAATTTTCAAGACAAAACCACCATTTGTCAACATATCCCTTCTACGTAAGACTTGTGCTTCTCTATATTAATGCAATCAACCACCAAGGAGAACTGAGAGGTAAGGTAGCCAGTGAGGATATGTATGGCATAATATCTTGATAGCAATAATAGTCTATATTCCCTTGGAAGAAGCAGTATATGAGTTTAGTAATTAGAATTCCACAGCATTGTTCAAGTAAAGAAATGAATATATGTGCATGTGTGTGTATGCATGTGTATATATACCGATTTTCTTTTCAAATATTTCAACCTCAAGAAAAGTTTGCCACAGCATTTAGCCCAGCTAGGGGAGCAGGTGGGATGTCAGATTTCATGAATTTTTATTTTGGGGACTTCAGGAAGAACAAAGCATCCAGCTTCCTGGCTTGAGCAGCAAAACTATGCTAAATAAAATGTGTTCCCACGGTAACTTCTCCTGAAATCAGCCAGTGTAATTTTCCCACACAACATTGGAGAACCAAGTCTTTGATAGGTCCATGTTTCTGCAAAGAAGACTACTATATAAAGTGACTGCTGCTACATTAAACCAAGTAATCTCCAGAATATTATCTAAAACAACATTCCTGTGTAGACTTTCAGACTTCTAGCAAAACCTGCACTTTCCCTAATGGTGGGGAATTGACCATAGGCATTATTTCAAAAGTGAACACACAAAGGAGACACTCTTTCAATATATGTGGATCTCAGACAATTAAAAGATAAATGCTAAAATATAAATAAGTTAATGTTTCTTATGGTATTGGTGAAAATTCAAAAATTATGTCTAGAAGTTGAAACAGAACTTTGCATATACATCAAAGTACAAATACATTAAAAGAATGGGAATGGTTTTTCTTTTGATAAATTCAAATCACTAAGTCTTTAATAGAATTTTTCACTTTACTTCCCATCTTCCTAATACCAATTGACTACACTTAATCCTAAGAAATAATCCTCCTTGTTGGATTAGCCCCAAAAAAAAATTTACTAAATTTCTAAAAATAAATTGATGCCTTTTCTGTGCAGGAAAGTAAATTAGGTTTTAAAAAGAAAACAGAATCCAAAGTTCTCATCCTTGACAACAGCAGGAAAAAAGAGCATATTTCAAGTACTCCTTTATCTGCTGCAATTTCATTCTTTATTCCTGCCTACATGAGTGAAGGAAGAAAAGTTTTCTGATGATTCAACTAAAACCCACGATAAACATACTTTTTAAACTAAGTCATTCACCACAAAAATACCATAAGCTTTGAAGCCAGATCATACTGAATTTGAATCCTATATATGCAATTTCCTAGCTACATTATGTTGCTCAAGTTACTTAACATCCATTTTATCAAGTATAAATAGAAAGAAATAACACCTTGGAAATAAATATAATATATAAGACATACTCCAATTAATGTACACATAATGAATTTTAAATGAAGTTTAAAATGTGCACAAGTCGAGTAAACATATATGACTGGGAACAGGTTCCTATTGCATGTGTGTGTGTGTATTAACTGCTCAGTCATGTCCGACTCTTTGGGACCCCGTGGACTGTAGCTTGCCAGGCTCCTCTGTCCATGGAGATTTTCAGGCAAGGATACTGGAGTGGGTTGCCATTTCCTTCTCCAGGGGATCTTCCCAACCCAGGGATCGAACTTGGGACTCCCCTCACTACAGGCAGATTCTTTACTGTCTGAGCCACCACTGGAAGCCCAAAGTGAAAGTGAAAGTCATTCAGTCATGTCCAGCTTTTTGCTACACCATGGACTGCAGCCGGCCAGGCTTCTCTGTCCATGAAATTCTGCAGGCAAGAATACTGTAGTGGGTAGCCTAACCATTCTCCAGGGGATCTTCCAAACCCAGTGATTGAATCAAGGTCTTCTGCATCGCAGGTAGATTCCTTACCATCTGAGTTACCAGGACTTAGCATACATTTTTAAAATACTCAATTAGATCTTAACTTTTGGGCATAACTCTGAGGATATTTCAGGGCTAGCATGTTGTATGTACTTTTTGATTTTGTTATTTCTTTTTCCGGTGGAGCCCACTATCTATGAGTTTATGTCTAATGTTAGATGCACCCTAGGCTAATGCAACATGTATAATTTTCATGGGACTATCCTTATCAACAAAGGTCCGTGTGGTCAAGGCTATGGTTTTTCCAGTGGTCATGTATGGATGTGAGAGTTGGACTATGAAGAAAGGTGAGTACCAAAGAACTGATGCTTTTGAACTGTGGTCTGGAGAAGACTCTTGACAGTTCCTTGGACTGCAAGGAGATCCAACCAGTCCATCCTAAAGGAGATCAGTCCTGGGTGTTCATTAGAAGGACTGATGCTGAAGCTGAAACTCCAATACTTTGGCCACCTCATGAGAAGAGTTGACTCATTGGAAAAGACCCTGATGCTGGAAGGGATTGGGGGCAGGAGGAGAAGGGGACAACAGAGGATGAGATGGCTGGATGGCATCACCGACTCGATGGACATGAGTTTGAGTAAACTATGGGAGTTGGTGACAGACAGGGAGGCCTGGCGTGCTGCGATTCATGGAGTCGCAAAGAGTCGGACATGACTGAGTGACTGAACTGAACTGACTCATCCTTATCAATGTCAGCATTTCATTTATTGATTTTTATTCATTTTCATAAAATAAATGGACAAGTTTCAAAAATGCAAACAACTGCACTCCTAGTGCTCATTAGGCAAAAAGGGAAATGTCACTCAAATTCAACTTCTCCTGCCATTTAGCAGTTTCATGGAAGGACTTGAAGTCATCATATCTGCTATTCAAAAAGTCAGACTATGGTTTACCAAAGGTCATTTACAGATATCAATGTTTAATATATAAAACGATAGATACCAAAGTCAAATCTACAAACCATGAAAGAATACCTATGCATATGTTTTACTCTATATTTTATGCAGGTCTTAGTTTCTAAGCCATGCATTAGTATAGCATCCCTGTCCTGCAATATTTTATCATTTCATCCCATTCATTCCTTCACAGTAATTTTATATTTATGAGTTTAGTTGTTTTCTGACTGCCTCCCTTATAGCCTGCAGGTTCTATATGTGCAAGGACAACATTCTATTTTTTATTAGAAATACATATAAATTATCTTAAAAACAGTGCCTAACACAGTCACATCTCAACAAATATTTGTTGGGTGAATTCCAAATGATTAAACCCTAAAGTCTAAAGGGTAAGCTCACAATTCAGAGAAAATGGAGGGTATCTGTTTTTTGTTTTTCTCTCTGATAATTACTTTCACTTACAAACTCATTTGCTCATTGGTTTGCATCATATCTAGTGTGCATATTTATTATTCAATTTTTCATCAGATCAAAGAGGCAGAAGAGACCTTGAGATGTTATTCTTGCCTTGGGGTATTGCTACTACTCAAAGCATTCAGTAAACATTTGCTTTTTCTAAAACTCTGGAGGCTTCATGAAATTCAGATTAGAAATAATCTTGCCTAGAGGGTAGAAAAAGGGTGATATCTATAAATGATTCTAATATATAACCCAAAGTTAGACCTTGCCAATATTTATTCTTATGGCACAATTACAGACTGTCCCATTCTCTCTCTGGGGATGAGGGTTTTGTATTTCCCATTCTTAGTCAGGGGCCTGTTGATGTGTTGGATGTGATAATGGGTACAGAGGCAGAACTGAAAAGGTCAAGAGAAGAGGTGAGATAAGGGGACTGAAGGAGTGGAGGGACATAAGATATGAAAAGATCAGTTGGGGACAGTGTTTGGAAGAGAATGAGAAGAGGGAGTCCTAAAGCATGGTGAGAGGTCTTCAAGAAGAGCAAAGACTTAAGAGAACCCTTAAATATTTTTGTCACTTTCCCAAAAATAATTAGTAAATATAAAAATTGCTTTTTGAATTTTGTTTTGTTTTTGATTTTTGTTGATGAGTTGTTTCATTTTGTTGGTTGTTGTTAGATATAGGACTTGTGTTACTTTGTAGGATGGCACTGGCCTGAGAAAGACCACACAGTGACCTAGAAACCTTGCATGGGTGACAATCTTAAGAGTAATTTGGAAATCTCTTAAATCTCTTAAGACAGCACAGATATAGGAAATTTCTATCAGAACAGAAAACTTGATTGGACAGCACTGTTCTAGAACTTTGCGCTATTCAAATGTCCTTGGTCCTATTAGTGGCACGAAATATCCTAAGATAAATATTTCATCATTATTTTACTTCAAGAATATAAAATATTGACGGTGACGATGCATTTTTATGTCTTCCATGTACTAATTTCCAGATATCTCCGACTTGTTTCTATTTCTGTTGTTGAAATTTTTACACACAGATTTTGCAACATATTCTCATTCCCTGCTTATATTAGTTGGTTACTTTAATCAGGATTATATTTGTATTTTTTATTAAAAATTTTTATTATCAAAGCTACTCAGTAGACAAGATAAATATAAAAAAAAACTAATTTTTGCATCATGATTTTTTGCTTACACAGAATACTATGATATGGAGATAAAATGCACTGTCAATTAACACAAAAACAGATAAACAAAAATGCCCTCAAAAAATGAACCTCAAGGTCAGTGTGAATTGTAAACATCTAGATATGGATGGGACAGGATTGGAAGTATACTGTTCCTAGGCTAATGTTCAGTTCAGTTCAGTCACTCAGTCATGTCTGACTCTTTGCAACCCCATGGACTGCAGCATACCAGGCCTCCCTGTCCATCACCAACTCCCGGAGTTTACCCAAACTCATGTCCATTGAGTCAGTGATGCCATCCAACCATCTCATCCTCTGTCGTCCCCTTGTCCTCCTGCCTTCAATCTTTCCCAGCATCAGGGTCTTTTCAAATGAGTCAGCTCTTTGCATCAGGTGGCCAAAATATTGGAGTTTCAGCTTCAACACCAGTTCTTCCAATGAACACCCAGGACTGATCTCCTTTAGGATGGACTGCTTGGATCTCCTTGCAGTCCAAGGGACTCTCAAGAGTCTTCTCCAACACCACAGTTCAAAAGCATCAATTCTTCGGTGCTCAGCTTTATTTATAGTCCAACTCTCACATCCATACATGACTACTGGAAAAACTATAGCCTTGACTAGATGGACCTTTGTTGACAAAGTAATGTCTCTGCTTTTTAATATGCTATCTAGGTTGGTCATAACTTTCCTGCCAAAGAGCAAGCATCTTTTAATTTCATGGCTGCAGTCACCATCTGCAGTGATTTTGGAGCCCAGAAAAATAAAGTCTGACACTGTTTCCACTGTTTCCCCATCTATTTGCCGTGAAGTGATGGGACCGGATGCCACGATCTTAGTTTTCTGAATGTTGAGCTTTAAGCCAAGTTTTTCACTCTCTTCTTTCACTTTCATCAAGAGGCTCTTTGGTTCTTCTTCACTTTCTGCCATAAGGGTGGTGTCATCTGCATATCTGAGGTTATTGATATTTCTCCGGGCAATCTTGATTCCAGCTTGTGCTTCATCCAGCCCAGTGTTTCTCATGATGCACTCTGCATATGTTCAGCCCTAGTAGATCATAAGCTACCAGGAAAGAGAACCCAAGGAAGACATGCTTTAGAATAAAGCCGCTTCTAAAGGAATATAGCAGGTAGAAAGAGGCAGTGGGGAACATTTGGATAATTTTCATATTGTTTTACACAAATGACAGGGAGTTGTCAAGAGGGCTGGGAAAGGGTAAAGACTGAAAATCTCATGGTCTCCTTGGAGTAGAACACTCTGCTGCCCATGTTCAAAAGAAAAGACAATTTCCACATGTGCACATAGCAGTGGAGGGACAACTAGAGATGTGTTAGTCTGAGATCCATTTGGCTGTCTTCATAATTTAAATAATTCTAAGGTAGGCAGGCAGATGGAAGCTCCAGCAAAGTCAGTAATAGTCAAGGATTAATGCAAACAAAATAGTATGCATGTTTATTTCATATCTGGAGAATTTACTTAAAATACTGAAATATATTTACATGTAATAACAGTTGAACTCAGGATTCTTTATAATTAAACTGCACAGGCACACCTTGGAGATATTCTAGGTTTGATTCCAGACTAGTGCAATAAAGCAAATGTGACAATAAAGTGAATCACATGAATTGTATTTCCTAGTTCATACAAAGTTGTTTTCACTATATTATAGTCTATTAAGTGCACAATATTATGTCTAAAAAACAATGTACATAACTAAGGAGTACTTTGCTGCTAAAAATGCTAACCATCATCTGAGCCTTTATCAATATTCTTTTTGCTGGTAGATGGTCTTGCCTTAATGCTGATGGCTGCTGACTGATCTGGGTGGTGGTTGCTGAAAGCTGAGATAGTGGTGGCAATTTCTTAAAATAAGACAATGAAGGTTGCTACATCGACTGACTCTTCCTTTCACAAACAACTTCTCTGTCACATGCAATGTTGTTTGATAGTATTTTATCCACAGAAGAACCTCTTTCAAAATGAGTTAACACTCTCAATCCTTGTTGCTGCTTTATCAACTACATTTATGTAACACTCTAAATCTTCTGCTGCTATTTCAACAGTCTTTACATCATCTTCACCAGTAGATTCCACTCAAGAAACCATGGATTCATAAGAAGCAACTTCTAATCTGTTAAAATTCTAGATTGCAGCAATTCAGTCACATCTTCAGGCTCAACTTTTAATTCTAGGTCTCGTTACATTTGCGATTACTTCTTCCACTGAAATCTTCAACCTCTCAAAGTTATCAGGATGGTTGGAATTGACTTCTTCCAAACTTCTGTTAATATTGATATTTTGACCTCTTTCCATGAATCACAAGTGTTCTTAGTGGTATCTAGAATGGTGAATCCTTTCCTGAGATTTTCAATTTACTCTGCCCAGATCCATTAAAGGAGCCACTATCTATGACAGCTATAGCCATATGAAATGTATTTCTTAAAAAAAATAAGACTTGAACTTCAAAACTTCTTGACCATTGGGCTGCAGAATGAATATTATGTTAGTTAGCACGCATGAAAATAGTCATCTCACTGTGCATCTTCGTCAGAGCTCTTGAGTGATCAAGTATATTGTGAATGAGCAGTAGAATTTAAAAAGGAATCTTCTTCCTGTTGTTTCCATTTATAGAGCACAGGCAGAGTAGATATAGCACAATTCTTAAGGACCCTAGGATTTTTTAAATGATAATGAGCATTGGCATCAACTTAAAATCACCAGCTGCATTAGCCACTACCAAGACAGACAGCATACCATTTGAGGCTTTGAAGCCAGATATTGACTTCTCCTCTCTAGCTATGAAAAGACTCAGCTGGCATTTTCTTCCAATACAGGGCAGTTTTGTTTACATCGAGAATTCACTGTTTAGTGTAGCCACCTTCATTAATTATATTAGCTAGATCTTCTGGATAACTTGCTGCACCTTCTACATCATCACTGGCTGCTTCATCTTGCACTTTTTTGTTATGAGATAACTTCTTTTCTTAAACCTCATGAACCAACGTCTGCTAGCTCCAAAATTTCCTTCTGAAGCTTCCTCATCTATCTCAGCCTTCACAGAATTGAAGAGAGTCTTGCTCAGGTCTTGCTCTTTAGTTCTGGCTTAAGGGAATATTGAGCCTGGTTTGATCTTCTATCAAGGCCACTCAAACTTTCTCCACATCAGCAATAAGGCTTTGTTGCTTTCTTATCATCTGTGTGTTCACTGGAGTAGCACTGCTCATTTCCTTCAAGAACTTTTCATTTGCATTCACAAGTTGGCTAACTGGAATAAGAGGCCTAGCTTTCAGGCTATCTCAGCTTTCAAAACGCCTTTCTCCCTAAAATTAACAGTTTCTGACTTTGTATTTTTTGTTGTTGTTTTGTTTTTTTAATAAATAAAATTTTAAAATAAATAAATAATGCCTTTTCTTCCTTTAAAACGATTTTGGCTGCACCACACAGTATGTGGGATCTTAGACCTTGACCAGGGACTGAACATACATTCCCTGCATTAGAAGAAAGGACTCTGAACCACTGGACCACCAGGGAAGTCCCAGTTTCTGGCTTTTGATTTAAAGTGAAAGATGTGTTACTTTTTCTTTCACTTGGACACTTAGAGGCCACTCTAGGGTTAATAACTGGCCTAATTTCAGTACTGCTATGTCTCAGGGAATAGGGAGGAATGAGGAGAGGGGGAGAGCCATAGGACTGGCTTGTTGGTGGAGCAGTCAGAAAACACATAACATTTAATCAATTAAGTTCATCGTCTTATATGAATATGGGTCAGGGCACCCCATAACAATTACAATCGGAACATCAAAGATCACTGATCACAGATTACCATAACAAATACAATTACAATTTTAAAAGTTTGAAATAATATAAGAATCACCAAAATGTGATTCAGAGACACAAAGTGAGCAAATGCCATTGGAAAAAATAGTGCCAATATATTGACTCACTTAATGTAGGACTGCCAAAAACCTTCCATTTGTAAAAACACAATATTTGCAAAGTGCAATCAAGTGAAACACAACTAAATGAGGTGCCCTGTATTGTTCTCTAAATAAGAATGATGCTGATATGTTTAAAATCTTAGAAAAAGAGTGACTAAGTCAAGAAACAGGAAAGTCAATGACATCTAGGTTTAGTGGCAGAAACTCTGACCCTGTGGTCAAATCTTTGTACTTCACTACTGACTTTGTGATCCAAGGTACACAATTTAATGTACTGGTACCTTTATTTGTCTTAACTCTGAAATATAGTTCAAGCTCCATTAAAAGCAAAATGTTACAAATAAGAGGAATGCACACTCTAATCAGCAACTTTCATAAAAGTAAAGTACTGAATGCAAACTGTGGGTGTATTTTGGTTACTGAAGAATGTCATATGAATAAGAATATTTACTGAGTGTTTCCTCTATGTTAAGTGCTTAACGTGTAATGACTCTGTTAATCCTTACAACAACTCCATAAGGGAGGTACTATAATTATCCCATTATAGAGGAAATTTTAAGATAAAGCAAAGTTTTTATTCTAGTGCTCATGAGTTGCTTCCCACAGAGCTTTCTAACCTAACAAATTATTATAGTAGGCTGTGCCCAGGGAACCTAAGAAAAGTATATATATTGACAAAGAGCACTACTGGAAAACAACTGCAAATCAAATAGGCAAATGGATACACAGCCCCATAAGGAGAACCTGTTGTTGTATTTAGAACAATGACACTAAAAAAGAAACCAGATACCCTATAGCACCCACATCAGATTTAATCAGTTGTTAAGAAAAAATGGAGAAGAAGGAGCCCTCAAATTAGAGGGATATCTGCTTTGTCCTTCAGTTCTTATCACACACTTGAATGTATTAAAAGCTTTTCTATCAATGTTTAATACGTACACAAAGGACAGGGACGGGAGCTTGGCGGGAACCCAAGAGCAGTCAAGGGAGAAGGGCTAGATGGAGGAGGCAACACTACCACCAGGGCTGAAACCACGAGAGACGTGTCACGATGCGGAGAAAACTAGGGGCTGGGTGAGGATACTCCAGGATTAGTTATGAGCACGCACAAAAGGGAAACAGTTCAGGCTTTCCTGCAGTCCTTCCCCTGACTGCTGTGAAAACCACCTGAGGGTCAGGCCCCTTCCACCAAGAAGAGCAGCTCTACGTTTTCCTCATATTTAAGAAGTAAAGAGGAAGACAAGCTGGAAGGAGAAAGAAAGGAACCTCAATGTGGACTATCATGTAATATGGACATCCTGTTCAAGAGTGTGAGAACGTCAAAAAGAGTTATTAATTTGCCAGTTAGATGTTAAGTGCCTTGAGGGAAAAACTATACCTTTACACATTTTAAGTGCCTTAATACACTTTCGTGCATATAGCTACTAATCAGCAACTAATTGTTTGAGAAGCATTATGGTATAGGAGAAAAAGGATTGGTTTGGAGTCTTGAAATAGAACTGTTTCAATTTTCTTGTCTGTAAAACAAAAACAAAATAAAGATGCAGACTGTTAGATCATTTTAGGATTCTTTTCACACATTTTAATTGAAAATTCATGATTATGATTATAAATTATTTAGCATCACTCTTAATAAGGAGTTCTCCTTTGAGTGACAATGGATAATGGTTGAGAAAGTGCACTAGGCCTCTTTCTACCTGTAACACTGGGCTAAGGATGGAATTTGATCAGATTTCAGATAACTGCATGGGGTGAGCTGAAAATAAGGAGTATGTGTCTTGTAGGGGAAAAAAGAAGAAAGAGAGAGAGCGGGAGAGGAAAGGGGAAGGGGAGGTAGGGAATCAAACAAACAAACTACCCAGGTGACTCAGATATGCATGTGCTGTCAACCAAATTGGAAAATCCCTTTTAACAGAAAGCTCTTACTCTGGAGTATTTTACTTAGTCAAATCTCCAAACCAATTACAATCACATACATGAGCAATGTGGCAGGTTTCAGCTATTTCATGAAGCACTGCTGTGGGAAAGTCATATCAGAAATGAGACTGTTAATAGTAGGATTATTTCAATCGAGTATATATTAATAGTACCTAATGAATAAAGGGCTTCCCTGGTGGCTCAGCGGTAAAGAATCCACATGCCAATACAGGAGACCTGGGAAATGCAGATTCGATCCCTAGGTGGGGAAGATCCCCTGGAGGAGGAAATGGCAACCCACTCCAGTATTCTTGCCTGGAGAATCCCATGGACAGAGGAGCCTGGTAGGCTACAGGCCACGGGGTTGCAAAAGAGTTGGACACGAGTGAGTGACTGAACACACACACAATGAATAAACTTCACATATGCTGACAAACTTTTGACTTAATATATACATATGAGTGCCTGAAAGAAAGTGAAGTCGCTCAGTCGTGTCTGACTCTTTGTGACGCCGTGGACTGTAACCTACTCGGCTCCTCCCTCCATGGGATTCTCCAGGCAAAAGTACTAGAGTGGGTTACCATTTCCTTCTCCAGGGGATCTTCCCAACTCAGGGATCGAACCTGGGTCTCCCGCATTCCAGACAGACGCTTTAACCTCTGAGCCACCCGAGAAGCCCATGTGAGTGCCTAGGACTGGTCAAACATGTAGTGGAGCGGGAGTCTGCTCTAAATTAATCTGTAAAGATGAGCTGGAAGAGACAACAGCAGTTTAAAGAGCTGAGAAAACTGAGGTAACAGATAAATTGGTTTGCTCACATGAAATAGCCTGTGTAAAGAACTGGAGGTGGGAGACGAGAAGTCCCGTCAAGTGACAGAGAGCCATTTGGTCTCAATGAATCTGCCATGGCTCTTGTTGGAATCAAGACAATTTACATGTTGAGTGATTGATATGGAGCGAGGCAGTAAATCACACCGGGTCTCAGCTCAAAGCCTCTGCTATCTCAGACATAGAAAGATGATCACTTGGACCCCACACCTCAAGTAGTCACATTGTTCAAACACACTAGCAGGGATGGTCTGAAAATATCCATCAGTCAGCTCTGAACTGGAAAGACAGAGAACTCTATCACTGGAAATCATTTACCATATGATGCAGTGCAGATTAAGGGCTTCAGGTATTTTCAACTTTTGAAATATTTAATAGGATTTTTATCAACATGCTGCATTCTGCCTATAACATATTGCCATACCCAAGGGGAAAACATAAAAACAAACCACCACCACAACCAACTTGTTACCCAGGAGATTGAAATACATATTCAGCATGCTGGTAATTTCTCTGACTCTCTGTTTTCAGAAACATAATTATTTTCTTTTGCTTTAGGATTGCTGATTTTGTTTCAGATTAAATCTAATGTTAAAAGTGAGAGCAGGAGAAAAACAAAATGTATTCTCCATGGAGAGTAATTCTATTACCATCGCTGGACCGATCTTGTAGCTAAGAGGTATATTCTTTCAAGAAGAAAAATGGCCTCTCCCCAAACAATGACTGGATATTCTATCTTTAGGTGTAGAAAAGGCAATGATGACACAATTAGCCTTAGAAACTTGTGAATCACTAATAGCCAGCATAAAATAGGGCAAAAAGGAAACCACTAATATCTGGTTACACATTAAAGTATCCTGAATTAAGTCCAAGAAAATTCACATTGTTGCCTTGTTAAGTGTCTAAAGAGGAAATGGTCTCTGTGAAAGAAGGAGAATAAAGGGCTACCAAGTGAGAGTGGTGCTCCCTCATGCCCCAAAGATTTTAGCTCTGTCACTCTCTCCAATATGACCCTTGTCATCATTTATGGTACTTAGGTATCCATTGAAAAATAATTCTCTCACCACTTGGACCTACTCATTCACTGAACCCTTTGACTCCAGAGATCATGTCTTCCACCCTGCCTTGACCACTTGGTCCCATGGTCTTACCCTAGATTTTGACATGAGCTCAGATTTAAGCATTTCACTTTCAAATCTTCACTTTCTAAGCTTCCAGAGGACTCCATCTAGTGCCCCCTATTCCAAGAATTATTTGATATCACCAGACCCAGCAATCCATTCATCCCACTAGCTTTTCACCATCCTTCACACCCTTCCTGCTCTTCTCTTCTTATCAAGCATAAACTCCAGGGTTACCATTATAACCACTTTCTTGCATAAACCCTCAAATCCCTTTGCCACTCTCACTTCCGGTGCTCACTTGAGAAATCTCAAACTCCAGTTACAGCCAACTCTCCAATCATTCCTTGCTCACTCTCATATTATTCATTCCTCTGGGGGGGGCGGGGAATATCCATTCATTGTGACTAGTGGCATCCTAAATTCGAGACCACTAACTTCAAGCTGGTGCTTAGCATGACCCAGAAATCCTATCCTATCTCTTAGTTGACACCTTCTCCTGTACTCCTGGATCGACGCTTCTTAAATTTACCTTCATATAGGGGAATTTTTAAAAATTGCTAAAGTCAAGCATCATCCCAAGATTCTGAGTTCACTGGTCATGGTTGCAACCTAGGCACAGGAATTTTTAAATTTTCAGGTGAAGCGATGTTCACAACCCTTCTTGATGACTATTTTATTTTGTTCTTCCTCAAACATGCAAGATCTCCTTCCTCATTCTCAGTTGATGACACTGCTTCTCATTTATTTGAGAAAACTGAAGCAATCAGTAGAGAACTGCTCCCCAGCCTCCTGTCACCACATCTGCCCACATGTCTGCACTGGTGCCCAATACTGTGGATTACTGATGTGTGTCCCTCTTACAGGACGTGTTTCCTGTGCTCCAGATTCAATCCCCTCCCACCTACTCAAGGACATGGATCCAGCTATTAGCCTCCCTCTCTCCTGCATCACCAACTTCTCCTACTTTTTAGCATCATTCCCATGGGTATTCCATACTATTATTTTCCCATCTTAAAAACAGCTTCCTTGACCCCATTCCCCACACACAGATAAGGCCCCATTTCATTGTTCCCCTTAAAAGTGAAACTTGTTTACAAAAACTTTAGCAGTTACTATTACCTCTAATTCTTCTACTCAACTCTCCCTTGACTCAAACATTTCTTTCAATGATGCTCTTGCTCTTATGCTCCTTGACAAGTACAGTTGTCAATGTCATTAAAGGCTACCAAGTTGATAATCTAGTGGTCAATTCGTAGGTCTCATCTTCTTTGACAAATCATTAGCTTTTAATACAATCAGTAAACTCTTTTTTCTTTGAAATAATTGATTTATTTAGCTTTTTGAATATGGATCTGAAAACTACAGTCTGTGGGCTAAATCAAGTCCAGGGCTGCTTCTTGTAAACAGTTTTATTGGAACACAGCCATATTCATTTTATCTGTTACCTATAGTTGCTTTTTGCTAAAAGAACAGAATTATGTAGGTGCAAAAGAGATCTTTTGGCTGGTGAAAACTAAGCTATTTACTATCTGGTCCTTTGCAAAAGAATGTTACCAATGACCCCTCCCCCAACACCTGTTCCTCTGAGCTTTTCTCGTCTCAGTAAATAGCAACTCTATTAGTCCAAAAGCTCAAGCCAAGAATTCTGGATTCTTCCTTGACTCTTTCTCATCTTTCACACTATACATAAAATCTCCCAGCAAATTCTGACCTCTTTATCTTCAAAATATACTCATGATCCAATCACTTCTCATGACCACTACTGCTGCATCCCTGGACCAAGCCATTATCATTTCTTGCCTAAACTATTTAATGGATTCATAATCGGTCTCCCTATTCTTTGTGCTGTCTCTCTCCTCAGCTTTTCTTTACACACCACTCACTCTCAGTTCATTTTCAATATAGAAACCAGGGTTACCATTTTAAAATATTAAGTCAGATGACATTATGCCATTTTCAGAGCCTTCCATTCACTTCCTACCTTACTCACATTAATTAACACCTTTTTAACCTAAAAGAATTTACATGATTTTTCTAACCTTATAGCCATTGCTGCTCCAGCCCTCACTGTGCGCCCCTGCCTCTCTGATCTCCTAGCTCTTTCTTAAACACAACAGGCGGGTTCATTCCTCAGAGCCTTACCATTGCTGTTACTTGTGCCTGGGATGCTCTTCCTTGAGATTTCCCTCTGCCTGGATCTCTTCTCTTCTTCCACCCTTTCTTAAATACCACTTACTCAGTGAAGTCTTCCATGTCCATCCTACTTAAAACTGCAAGCCCCTCACCATATTCCATATCCTGCCTTCCTGTCGTATCTTTCACCAAAGCATTCATCACTAAGCAATATTTTACATATTTATTTTATTTATTGCCTCTCTAAATTAGATTGTTAATTGCTGAATCCCTGGTGACAGGAAGGCACTTAATAGGTGTTTTTGAATATGTGCTGACTGAATGAACACATGGAGTTGAAAGAAAACAATCAACTGAAAGTTGCTCAATTTTCCTTCCGGCTTTTCAACTTTCCTTCAGTACCAAAGATGCATGTATCTAAGTTCTTTTAAGTTCAATTCAAATATTTATTGATCTCACAAGTGTGCCAGGTTTTGTGCTGTGACTTAGGAATGACAAAATGACTTAGATCAGTATCATTTAATGTAGAAGGACAACTAAAGTATTACAAGGTCCAGAGAGAGTTCAACACCGAGAACTCATAAAGGGCTCCAAAACAGAGGACAACTCCCTTGTTGTCTTGAACAATAACCCAGTGTTTCCCAGGAAAATTCTGGGTTGACAGAAGTGGAGGGAGAGTGTTGACCAAGTAAGTATCACAGGAACGGAAGTAGAGACATAAAACAAGTACTAAGCACAATATTTTCATACCACTGAGTCACACTGTGAGTTTGCAAAGGGGAGAAAATGGCAGCACATGAAAATGAACAGATGAGTACTAGCCAGATGACAAAAGACCTTATCTTAAAATTTTAACAGGTGGGGACATAATTTTCTTGAATGCAAAATTAACTTGACATTTATGGTTTAATTAAAAAAATATTGAGTCAATATAAAAAACTTTGGTTCCATTTTACATGCATTTCAAATGTATAGGCAGAGTACACGTGTTTATTTACCTACCTTTACATCTATACAAACACTTAGACCAGTAACTCCATCTGCATTTCCCTTTACTCCTCTCCAAATAAATATGCTATATCAATATTATCTTAATTACATAAAGGATCTGATCATTCTCCAGTTTTGAACTGGCCCACATTTAAGAAGCAGAGGCAGAAAGCACAGAAGTAAGTACCCCTGAGTTTCAGGACCTGGCTTTCCATTTACAAGCCAAATGGCATAGCTCAAGTCTCTTAGTCCTATGTGTATTAGTCTTGTTATAGCTCCTTGTTATAAAACAAGGAAAATAACACCAGCCCTCACAGGAACTTCTTTAAGGATGAAATGGGATAATGGACAAATTTTATTAAAATATAATACTCTAGAATGCTAATAGTAGTAGTAGTAATAAAGGAAATATTAATTCAGGATTTCCATACCCCAGTTTTTGATAGAGTTTTCATTAACTAAAACTCAGAGTTCAGTCTTCATGTGTATGCGTGTGTGCTCACTCAGTTATGCCTGACTTTTTGTGACCCTGTGGACTGTAGCCCACCAGACTCCTCTGTCCATGGGATTTTCCAGACGAGAATGCTGGAATAGGTTGCCCTTTCCTACTCCTGGGGATTTTCCCAACCATAAGATGGAACCTGCGTCTTCTTGCATTGGCAAGCTAATTCTTTACCACTGAGCCACCAGGGAAGCCCTCAGTCTTTATAACAGTGTCAAAAATTCTAGAAAATAGATATACATGAAAAACATCATAGTAATGTGCTTATTTTTTTCCTTAATTGACAAATAGTCATTGAAAACTACCCTTAATAATTCAACAGCAAAAATTTAATGCTTATCAAATACCAAATACTATTCTATGCTTACATTCATTGTCTCGCTTAGTAATCAAACAGTCCCTCCGCGATAAACACTGTTACTATTTACATCTTAGTTATGTAGAAAAGGAAGCTCAGAGTGTTTGAGTAACTTCAGGTGTCACACAGCAAGTTTTGGTAAAAGCCAGAAGTCACAGCCAGGACTTATTCTAGTACCAACATCTGTAACCACTACACTTATTCTAAACATGTACCCTGTTCTTTAAGTCTACACTAGGCCTCAAGAGTTTTGTGTTTAAGTGGAACTATAAGCTTAACACCCTGATCACAGCGTAAGTGAAGTGAAAGTCACTCAGTCATGTCCGACTCTTTGCAACCCCATGGACCATACAGTCACGGAATTCTCCAGGTCAGAATACTGGAGTGGGTAGTCTTTCCCTTCTCCAGGGGATCTTCCCAACCCAGGGATTGAACCCAGGTCTCCCACATTGCAGGCAGATTCTTTACCAGCTGAGCCACCAGGGAAGCCCCACATCATAACCATAAAAGTAATAGAAATTTTCTCCACAGAGATCTTCAAAATTCACATCTTCTTTGTACCCTGGGTCAGACCATAAACCAAAGAATGGACTGTGGGTTTCTCAAAACCAGGAAAAGTACTTGATTCATCTTATCTAAGCAATTTGCATATAATAGACAGACGAAATATTTCCTGGATGAATAAGCCAGCTATAATCCAGATTCATGAGTTATAAAAACACTGATAATTATGACAGCCAACATGTGGAAAGAAATCAGCGCTGATGGGCTCAGCAAACTTATAGAGAATCATTCAAATTTCAAGTTGGATATTAGTTTTTAAGACACTGAGCCAAAGACAGAATTAGTACCAACAGAGCAGAATAAAAGAGAACGAATGAAGAACTGTAAGTTCAGCCCTAAGACTGTTTACCTAATCAATCACAGAAAGTCTAATCAAGCATAGCTGGTCTACCCAAGGCCAGAATTAAGGGGTGCATGGCAACCAAAGCTGACAAGTTATATCAGAAAAATTTTAAGTAAGGAGCTGTGGTGTTTAGGCAGGAAAGAAATCTTAGGAATAACCAATTCCCAACTACTTCAGTACAAGCAAATTTGCACTATTAAAATAGTATCATGATAATACTCTTGATTTACTTTTCTAAAGTGATTTCCAAACCAGAGTGGTGTGTGTATTTTAATGCTATTGTCAAAATGCACTGAGTTGAGGTGGGTAGAGAATTCACTCATTCATCAAGTACATATGAGCTGGTACAGTGGGATATCCATTGTGCTGTGAAAGAGAAAGTATGAGAAAGGTGCTCTGCTCTCAGGAAGTCATGGAAACCGATAAACAGGTCAATGAATAACTATAATACAGTGAGATAGGGTCAGCAATAGGAGTATGAATCCAGTGCTCTAGAACCTCTGCAGCATTGGAGGACAAACTCAATAGGATTAAAGTTCAGAGAGAAAAAGACGTATGAACAGAAACTTCATGGATGAGTACATGTAACGTAAATGAGAAATGAATACACACAAAGGAAACACCAATAGGGGGAAGGGCATGACCAATGGGAAAAGTGTAACAGATTTAAATTATGGTGGGTAGTAGGTGTGAATATGTATAATAAGAAGTACAAGAAGGTGAAAGTAGCAGGTGATGAAACTATAAAAGTGAGATGAATCACATTTAAATAGAACTATATTGTAATGGAAAATGTCTCCACTCTATAGTTTCAGGACATATTTTGTATTCTAGTTCTGTTCCTTACACCTGATCATGGAACTTGGAAAGATGTACTACCTCTATGTAATAAATTCCTTTTCTATAAAACAGGAGATAACAATACCCCATCTCCCACGGTCAGCTGGGGAGGTAGAGATAATTGTCATGTACCTAGAAATGTAAGGTTCTTAACAAATGATAATAGTAATTGTTATGTGTTTCATATTTCTGCTAAAAATGTTGGATTTCATTGGGTTGATGATGGAGAGTTCTGAACTACTTTATAAGCAAGGAATAACAGCTTTAGGAAGATCGCCCTGACACAGTATAAATGACAGACTGAGGAAAATGAAAGAGAAGCCAATCAGCAGATTATCAGAACAGTTCAGGTGAAAATACAGGTGGCTGTGAAACAAGATGGCAGCACAGAGTGTGGAAAGAAGAGCAGACAAGACGTGGGGCTTCCCTGGCGGCTCATGTAGTAAACAATCTGCCTGCAAGGTGTGAGACCTGGGTTCCATTCCTGTGTGGGGAGATCCTAATTTGATGGTAGAATTAAAAGGTGCCCAGTTACATGTGAGGTGAGAAAGTTGGTTATATTGATTCTGGTTTCCTGAAAAAAAAGGAAACTTTCAACTGCTACAGAACACAGATATATTCTATATATGATATGTAAATTCTTTATCTTCTTATTATGCATATATTTGTAGCCATAATATAATTCACCCCATTCAATTCTCAAATACAGATGGGTGCAATTAATTTCTATGCTAAAACTTACAATTTTCCTAATCTCCCGCTTCAAATATACTTACACCCTTCTATTTATGTCTCTTTGATCATTCTGCCATATCCTAGGTAACATTTTTCTTCGAAGTTTAAATGACTAAAGAATTCTCCCAAGGCTAATGAGCTCAGTATGAGAGGGAGCTGGTATTGCTCAATAATTTGGTACTCTACTCATGTCTTAGTGAGAAAACACATCTGTGCATTGACTACTGCTAATGATATCATGTTGCCAGAGCACCTGCAGCCCTTGTCCCGGGCTTGTAGGTCATTGGGATTTATAGATTACCTGCTAGAGATACAAAGGAGAACGCCGAGTGGCAATGGCAGCACATTCCCTTTGACTCCAGTGGATTGCTTCACTGAGAATTCTGAAATTGTTTCAGCAAAAACATTTATCCTTTTTTGTTGATGCATTCTAACACTATAGAAAAGTCACTCAGAATTTTCCAATCTCTAGGTGCATTATGAAAACTATAAGTTAGAGGTGAAGACGGGGCAGGAGGACAGCATCCTGGCCTCCCATGATGGTTTTGCCTTTGGAGAAAAATACAGTTCTGCATTAGGCATTTGCTAGTTACTGAGATGGTTGTGAAACAGGCAATCCATCACTTCAACCAAGAAAATGAGTTAAATCCACAACTCGAGGAATTTTTGCAAATCAGGGAAAGCAGTGTGGCTTAACTCTATTGAAAATTCTGTACTTCTCTTTCCTTTTTGATTTGTTTTTCATGGGATGGATATGCACGGAAGTTGAGTATGTATGTCATGTATAAATATTTTACAAGTACTTTTTTAGACTGGTGTTATGTGGCTGAAAAATAAATAGGGTGGCTGAAACAGATGAAAATTATATATATATATATGTATATATATATATATACACACACAGATATATAAAAGTAGTTCTGATAAAATATAGCAGAATAAGTATATTATTTTTAAAAGGAATAACTTTGAAAATATTAAGAGCTTATATTTCAATGTACCATTGCTTTTTATGTCACATCCATAAACTTATACAAACAAAATGATATTTTAATTATTATAATTCTCACACTTATTTAAAGATTCATTGAGGGGTTATAAACTTGTGAAACGTAGAAGGTAAGATTAGTTAGAATACCAGTAGGCAAAAACAGAACTTTTATAATTGGCATGGTAACTGATAAATGGTACAAAATCACTATTGTTGAATGATTTAATGTTTGCTGAATAAACTACCTACCTGAGCCTGAGGCACCAATATGGCTAATTTCTCAGCTCTTATAAAGGAGTAAAATGTGCATACATAGTTTAGAATTTTGTGTTAGGAGGAAAACACACATTTTTAAAAATTAATGCAAATAAGCAAAAACTATGTCTATTCAAAGTCCCAAATATACATTACTACATAGAAAATGTGTAACTCCTGAACACCTGAGAGTAAAATTTCTCTGTTCTAAAAAGAACTTAACACCAGATAGAAAAACAACTGATGCTACTGCTATGACAGTCTAATATCTATATTTTCATCTTCCTTAGCAAGGCCAGTCAAGATTATAAACCTAACAAACATCATCATAGAAACTGAATTACATGAATGAATGGCTGGGATTAAGAAATCAGTATGTGGCTATTGGAGTATTATGTTCTAAATCTTCTAAAAACTGGACAAAAATGCCTACACCAAACAAAGGACTTTCTATATAAGGGCAAGCTGGCTTGTAACAATGCCTTGAAATTCAATATTTTGCCTGAATAACTCAATTTACACCTCTAAGTCTCTTAAGATTGAGACTACAAACCATGTAAATTTAAGACAATTCAGGAAGCTCAGTTAAGAAAAAGCATACTTTAATGGCATAGGAAAAGAACTATAAAACCAAAATTAATTTTAAACACACATTTTCTCTCTGGGTTTTGGTAAGTAACAAGAACATAGGCTTGAAAATCTTTTTAAATGGATAAATAAATCTAAAAATACACCAGCTTCAAATCCAGCATGATCTAGGCAGACTGGACTTGTTTTAAACTTTCTCCTTACTGCATCTTTTATTCTTAACTAGTTGGCTGGTCATATGGTACATACGGCCATGATACAAAAGTCAAAGTATGTCGGATGGATGGATAAATGGTTAGATAGATAGCTTTTACTACAAGAAAAAATTCAATTGCTCTACTGTTTAAAAATAACTTCATTTTTTCCAATAAATTGGTCAATAAAAGTATATATGTATATATGATACCTAATCAGCTTAACAACTAATCCCTCTAAAGACAAATAAAGAAGAAAATAAAACCATGTATTTCCACCATTGTTACTGGTTTGGTATTGCCTGTGCAAACATCTCTCTTTTCCTCATACATAATGCTTAACTCTTAATAGATTATATTATGGAAATTTTGTGATTTAATAATTATTTCCCTTGATTATAAACAGAATCTTCTTACAAAGTATTTTGTAATCTTATCCCTATGGTGTTCCTGTGAGGCATACCTTATTATCCCTACTATGCATGTAGGAAAAAAAGAGGCTCTGGGACATGTGTCTGCCTAAGGTCACAGAGTCAGAAAATGGCAGGATTAGAATGTCCTTAGGATGACTAATAGATATGAAGTAACAGGATTTGCATTTTTGAACTTACATAAACTTACTTTATCTGATATCATTTTATATTTGAACTCCCCATATTAATAATAGACTACATATCATTACCTAATATTTCTATATAGTAACAGTTAACTAATGACTTATAGAACTCATGATTCTTGACTAATAGTTGCCGGTATTCTAAGTATATCCAAAGTAATCTAAGGGTTCAAAAACGGCCAATAGTTAATAATTACATATTAGATTTTATACATGAAATCTTTGCCTAAAAGACATTCAAAATTACATTTTAGATAATTCTTGTACAGAAATTCCCTTTTGTTTCTCCACAAGCAGAGAGCATGCCATATGGCCCTAGTGCCTTTAGCAAAAGCTGAGAAAAGAATGTGGGAAGCCACTTAGAGTAACTAAGGGCAGACACACCACAGGAACCAAAGGTGCCTGACATTCTCCCTCGGGCACCCGATTTCTATCTGCTTCATCAATATTTATTTTTTTTTCCTCTTTAAAAATTAAGATGTAAGTAAAGATGGTTTCCCCTTAGGGTTTTATTGAAATAATGTTTTAAGTGGAAGACATTTTCTTCACTTCAATACAGATTTATTGTATATCTCTTGCTTATTAGATTTAGGCTGTCCATGCCTACATAGTAACACTCTCAATTATACATGTCAGTATCTAGCCAGACAACTGGTAATGTTCACCAGTGAATTAGAAATTGGCCTGTGGAACTCAGGAATGGTTTGAGCTAGGTGTTCTCAAAGTCATAGTTGAAAACATGAAAATAGATTGATTGCCCATGTAGTGTGCCTAGAAAGACAAGAATTTAAAAAGAGAGGCTTGGAAGAATGTCTCTTTTTTTAGAGATAAGAAGAAAATCTATCTTTAAGGCATAAGAAAGAAAGGATTTATCTACTTGAAGTAGAAGGTTTTCAAAAATAGCTTATCTTTCTCACAGGCCATTGGGATCAGGTTAAAGAGTTGTGACTTCGTAGGTACATACAGGGGCAAAGAAGAAAAGGAAACTAGTTATAAATCTAATTATCATATAAAATTAAACTTTTGCATGCCCAATTATCCTGTGATTCCACTCCTCAGGATATTGTGACAAAGAAAAGATAGGACACAGGGGAAAAAAAAACGTTATGAAGTAATATGTCTATGAATGTTTAATGAAGGACAACTCATAACAACAAAAACTGGAAAAAAACTAAAATTCCCATCATTTAGACTATGGATAAACTATATCTGTGCTATGGAATATTATATAGCAGTGAAAATGGAGAAACTATATCTACAAGTTTTAAAACAGGTCATCCCATTTACTTGCATGTGAATGTAAGAAAATAAATTTTCTTAAGCATTTTTTATGTATAAAATGGGAATCATACTGTCTATTCTGAAGATTTTGTGTACTGAAGTAATGGATGCATGCAGTTTCTGAAACATCTTTACTATAAAAATACTATTAATTATTTGCAATCGTTAAAAAAATAATAAATAAATCTAAATGCCAGATTTGATACTGACCATTTGTGAGACTGAAATAGAGGAATATAAGACTTAAGAAATTAATTCTAGCCACTAATGCTATCAAGCTGCAGAGCGTGTTTTATATGTCTTCAGTGATGGATGGGTAGAGCAACTAGGGTGGGAAGAAGCTATAGATTGATGTGTGTGCAATAGGAGCTTCATTTTTGGTAGGGAATCTCCACGCACTTTGAGCGGTAGAACTCAGACACTACACAAGTGTTCGTGAAACTGGCCAAAAGAGATCACAGCTTTGACCTAGTTTATTGCCCGCTGCTGGTTGTGCTGTATCATAGCAACAATAAATCTATAGGCCAAGATGTGAAATTTGCAAGTGAAATAAAGCTGACAAAAATTGGACAGCTCTGAGCTGGCTAGCTCCTGCAAAAACAGAAAATATACACCTCAGAAAAGTGTAACTATAATTATAAAACTTTTGGTTGTGATGCCTAAAGGGATTCTAGGTAGGGCAAAAAGAAATTATACTGAACAGAAAAGACCACTAAGCTCAGGGAAAAAAGCACTGTTGTGAAAGGCCACCAAACTAAGCCCAAGCGCTGGCTGTTAGAATGAATATGAATTGTTCACGGAGTAACAGTGCCCGGCCTCCCAGCACTCTCTCCGGGACTCTTCTGCCCAGCCGTCCGCGGCATCTGAACCCCTCAAGGTATTCTCCCCTCTGGTTCTGTCAGCTAACTGGAAGAAGAAGAAATAAGAGCTAGAGTAACAACTTCCGTTTATAAATGACTAAGAAAAGACATTCATTTACACTTCAAAAAACAAAGCATAATCATTTCTTTTTCCAGAAAAGTGGAGAAACACCACTTGCCAATTGAAATGTTAAGGATCTGGTTGTTATAACAAATAATACAAGTTTCTTTGGAATTCTAATTATAAAATAGCTGGTTTTGTTGTAAATTGGGATCTTTGTGCATATATGTTTGTAAAGCAAGATAACTCATCTTAAGTACTTTAATATTTACTTTAATATAACATTTAATATCTGTGCCATTATATGGCCCCAACACCTACTCTATTCCAAAGAATTGCATGGTTATGAAGGCCTCTCTAGTACATGCCTACTGCAGTGGCCCAAGAATAAAAAGCACAAAATAAATGTTTATCGAATGAACAAACTATTATGAAAACAGGTTATTCTTCATCATTCATCATGAGGAAACTGTATTTCTAACAGTACACTTTATGACAAATGGATTTACTAAATAACTTCATGGTATAAAAGCAAATGAAATCTCCCAAGGACACAATTGCTAAGAGTACACAGACTGCTTCATTATTTTTATTGTGTGAGCACTCACATTCTGATAGACAGATATTGCTACTGAGGCCCATATGAAAGTTACACTGAAATCAAAGTGAATCCTATAGGCAAAGAACTAGAGAATTAAAAATGAAATCAAGTGCAAGCCTCTCTAGTGTTATGCCAGTTCAATGACTTGTGAAGTTTTGAAGCTGTCCTTAGAGACTGTAAATTAATTCCTAAGGATTATCTGCCCTGCTAGGTAAAAGGCTGAACTGAAATTGAGGGGAGAAAAAGTTTGTTCAATTAAGTAAATTGCTTTATCCAGAGGAACTTTTTTTCAAAACCCTCATGTTCTTGTCTGGCTTCTGAGAGAGAAAAGGGTTCACTCTCCTTCCACAAGAACATCCACCTGGAACCTGTTTGAAATTCCCTATGGTGAGTGAAATACAGGTGTTGATATCAGGGTATTAAATACATAAAAAGTTTTTTAAGAAATCTCCACACTGTTTTCCACAGCGGCTGTACTAGTTTGCATTCCCACCAACAGTGTAAGAGGGTTCCCTTTTCTCCACACCCTCTCCAGCATTTATTGCTTGTAGACTTTTGGATAGCAGCCATCCTGACTGGTGTGTAATGGTACCTCATTGTGGTTTTGATTTGCATTTCTCTAATAATGAGTGATGTTGAGCATCTTTTCATGTGTTTGTTAGCCATCTGTATGTCCTCTTTGGAGAAATGTCTGTTTAGTTCTTTGGCCCATTTTTTGATTGGGTCATTTATTTTTCTGGAATTGAGCTGCAGGAGTTGCTTGTATATTTTTGAGATTAATCCTTTGTCTGTTTCTTCATTTGCTATTATTTTCTCCCAATCTGAGGGCTGTCTTTTCACCTTACTTATAGTTTCCTTTGTAGTGCAAAAGCTTTTAAGTTTCATTAGGTCCCATTTGTTTAGTTTTGCTTTTATTTCCAATATTCTGGGAGGTGGGTCATAGAGGATCTTGCTTTGATTTATGTCGGAGAGTGTTTTGCCTATGTTCTCCTCTAGGAGTTTTATAGTTTCTGGTCTTATATTTAGATCTTTAATCCATTTTGACCCAGCAATCCCACTTCTGGGCATACACACTGAGGAAACCAGATCTGAAAGAGACACGTGCACCCCAATGTTCATCGCAGCACTGTTTATAATAGCCAGGACATGGAAGCAACCTAGATGCCCATCAGCAGATGAATGGATAAGGAAGCTGTGGTACATATACACCATGGAATATTACTCAGCCATTAAAAAGAATTCATTTGAACCAGTCCTAATGAGATGGATGAAGCTGGAGCCCCTTATACAGAGTGAAGTAAGCCAGAAAGATAAAGAACATTACAGCATACTGACACATGTATATGGAATTTAGAAAGGAGATAACGATAACCCTATATGCAGAATAGAAAAAGAGACACAGAAATACAGAACAGACTTTTGAACTTTGTGGGAGAATGTGAGGGTGGGATATTTCAAAAGAAGAGCATGTATACTATCTATGGTGAAACAGATCACCAGCCCAGGTGGGATGCACGAGACAAGTGCTCCGGCCTGGTGCACTGGGAAGACCCAGAGGAATCGGGTGGAGAGGGAGGTGGGAGGGGGGATCGGGATTGGGAATACATGTAAATCCATGGCTGATTCATATCAATGTATGACAAAACCCACTGGAAAAAAAAATAATAAAAAAATAAAAATTAAAAATAAAATAAAATAAAATTCTATAAGTAACAAAATACCTTTATAGAAGGTCTAGAACCCAATTAAGAAATTGCAGTACCATAGGTAAGCATAAAATTTACATCAGCTGCACTTGAAATGTGTAAGCACAGCAATTTGACTCTTTGGCATCACCCCCTGTCTCGGGCTGGTACAGCTGGGTACCAAGAGAGATTGTGACATTTCTTGGTAGGGGGAAATGACAGTGGGGTGAGTGTTTTGAGTTTCAGTCCTGTTAGTACTAAGAAATGCATTCAAGAAAGGTGCAGGACACAAAATAACACAGAAAAATGAGTTGTGTTTCTAAATACCAGCAACAAACTATCTGAAAAAGAACTTAAGAAAACAGTTCTACTTCAAATGTGTGAAAAAGAATAAAATACTTAGAAATAAGTTTAATCCAGAAAGTGAAATATCTAAACACTGAAAGCAACAAGACACTGATGGAAGAAGTTGGAAAAGACACAAATAAAAAGATGCCCCAAGTATATGAATTGGAATACTGTGAAAGTATCCATCCTGCCCAAAGTGGTCTACAGACTTAATGTACTGTGTGTCATAATTCCACTGGAATTTTCCAGAGAAATAGAAATGGTAAAATTCTTATGAAACCACAAAAGACCTTGAATAGACAAAATAATGTTGAGAAAGACGAGCAAAGGTGGAAGCCTGGCACTTCTTGCCTTTGTTCAAGACAGTGTGATACCAGCGTGTACATAGACACACAGACCAATAGAACAGAATAGAGCCTAGGAATACAAAGATGCACATAAAGTCAAGTCATCTTTGACAAAGGCACTAAGAATACACAGTGAATGAAAAGATGCTGAACATCACTCATTATCAGAGAAATGCAAATCAAAACCACAATGAGGTACCATTACACGCCAGTCAGGATGGCTGCTATCCAAAAGTCTACAAGCAATAAATGCTGGAGAGGGTGTGGAGAAAAGGGAACCCTCTTACACTGTTGGTGGAAATGCAAACTAGTACAGCCGCTATGGAAAACAGTGTGGAGATTTCTTAAAAAACTGGAAATAGAACTGCCATATGACCCAGCAATCCCACTTCTGGGCATACACACTGAGGAAACCAGATCTGAAAGAGACACGTGCACCCCAATGTTCATCGCAGCACTGTTTATAATAGCCAGGACATGGAAGCAACCTAGATGCCCATCAGCAGATGAATGGATAAGGAAGCTGTGGTACATATACACCATGGAATATTACTCAGCCATGAAAAAGAATTCATTTGAACCAGTCCTAATGAGATGGATGAAGCTGGAGCCCATTATACAGAGTGAAGTAAGCCAGAAAGATAAAGAACATTACAGCATACTGACACATGTATATGGAATTTAGAAAGGTGATAACGATAACCCTATATGCAGAACAGAAAAAGAGACACAGAAATACAGAACAGACTTTTGAACTTTGTGGGAGAATGTGAGGGTGGGATATTTCAAAAGAACAGCATGTATACTATCTATGGTGAAACAGATCACCAGCCCAGGTGGGATGCACGAGACAAGTGCTCCGGCCTGGTGCACTGGGAAGACCCAGAGGAATCGGGTGGAGAGGGAGGTGGGAGGGGGGATCAGGATGGGGAATACATGTAAATCCATGGCTGATTCATATCAATGTATGACAAAACCCACTGGAAAAAAATAATAATAATAATAAAAAAAAATACATAAAAAGATATACTGGTATATACATTAACAGTTGTCTCACTAAGTCAATTTAAACTAGATTAAATGAGTTGTTTAAAAAATAACTTGGAAGTACTTTCTCAACTTGAATTATGATGAAGTGATGAAAGCCTTCTAAGTATGAATGGAAAATGAAGTGTTGCTTACTACTTCTTTGCCTATTTATTTGTTACATACTGCTTTTGCTTTATGTTTTGGTTTTTGGCTGTGAGGCATGTGGATCTTAGTTCCATGGCCAGGGATTGAACTGTCACCTCCAGCACTGGTAAGTGAAGTCTTAACCACTGTACTGCCAGAGAGGTTCTCCTATTTCTTAATAGACTTTGAATTCTGAGATTATGTGAGAATACTTGCCTGAGTTTTAATGACTTATCTTTTTTATTAACACTCTCTTATAATTCTACACAAGTGAACGGTGCACAGCATAAGACAAACAAGTGGCCAAGTGACAAGCAGCAAGCCAAGATAGACAATGTAGGAAGTAAAAAGGAAAACACACACACTATAAATAAACTACTACAAAATTGTAGAAAGGGACTCTCCCCCTAAACCTTAGGAAAAAACCAGGGTTTAATTCAAAAAAGGCTACCTTAATAGAAGATCAGGGAAAATCTATGCCCTATGAGAGAGGAACTTTCTGCTATGCTAAAATGAGAAAGAAAATCAGAAAGAAAAATAAAATGGAAAAATTAAAATAAAAAAGAAAGACTAAACAAGTGAATCAGTACCACATAAACCGCACAATCTTTTAGAAAAGTAATTTGGTAATATCTAGAAACACAATAGGTACATACCTTTTACCCAAGGCAGTTGGCTACTAGAAGCTTATCCCATAGCTACATTTGCATAAATATGAGAAAGTGTGTGCAAATGTATGTACACCATGGCATGTTTATAATAACAAAATTTATATACAATCTAACCCTGCATAAGAAAATGAATGGATAACACAGGCATTAAATGGAAAATACATACATTGTACAGAACACTACATAGCACATAGAGAAAAATCAGGAAATCTATATGTGCAGAGATTGAATCTATATATTTATGTGAAAAAGAAGTAAGTTGTTGAACAGAATGCTGTGCAAATAGATAAGGACATATATGTATGCATATGCCTAGATAATTTGTGGAAGACTAGATGGGCAAGTCTGATCTGTTTATTTCTGGGAAGAAAAATGGTGGCAGCAGATGTGGGCAGAAGCTTCAGATGGCTTTTTCTTACTTTATAACATTCTGTATGGATGAATCTTTTAATCAACGAGCATTTATTTTAAACATTGAAAACAGTATAAAAAATATCAGAGTAGGCTGGTGGGCTACAGTCCATAGGGTCACAAAGAGTCGGACACGACTGAAGTGACTTACCACATGAAAAATGCAGTCAAAGTTTTCTTCAAATGATGTTATATCTAAATGTACACTCATAAAAATTTTTCCTAGATTTCCTTTTCCTGTACTGTGCTTAGTCGCTTAGTGGTGTCCGACTCTGCAAGCCCATAGACTGTTGCCCACCAAGGTCCTCTATGCATGGGAATTCTCCAGGCAAGAATATTGGAGTGGGTTGCCAGGCTCTCCTCCAGGGGATCTTCCCAACCCAGGGATCAAACCCAGGGATCAAACCCAAGTCTCCCTCTTTGCAGGTGGATTCTGAACCATCTGAGCCACCAGGGAAGATCAGATTTCTTTCTAAGTCACAGTAAAAAAAAAATACAAAAATGTATGTAGAGTAGAATTACATAAAATACATATGTGCACAAATATATGCAAATACATATACAGAAAACTTTCCAGAACTCTACATTTCAAAATTTATGAAAGGAGTAAGATTGTGCTATAAGGTTGTATAGCATCGGTGGATCAAGGTAACGTAAATGTGACTCTTGTGTTTATTTTGCTATATCTCCTTATTTTGAAAATTTTATTTATACAGGACATGAATTCCCACATTATTTGTGAAATCTTGTAAAATAAATTTAAAGACAGCAGTAATGTGTAGGAATGATTTAAGCTTCTAAAGCAGAGAGCAAATAATGTAAAGAAATAAGAGATTCAACAATGTGAATATACCTAACACTACTGAACTGTATGCTTAAAAATGGTTAAGAGGATAAATATTATATTAAGTATATTTTACCACCATTAAAATTTTTAAAATGAAAGAAAGGAGAAATAAGGCAACAGAAGGGGTGCACAGAAAAACAAACCAACGTTAAGAATTACAGATTTTTATGAATGATGTACCAACACACTACTGAAAATTTCCAGAAAAGAAAAGGATCCAAAGATTCATGTTTAAGGTTTCCCCATTACCCAGATCAGTGGTCTCCCAAGGCGGACAAGTACATTCCTAGAGGTATTACTGATTGATCCCTTGCAGCATGGGAAAATATGTTAGAGGTTCTATTTTCATTCATTTCAGTATCATCTTTGTGAATATCCATTTATTAATTTCTACGCATTTATTATTGATATCATTTATAGATATATGAAAAGAGCAGAACATGGAAATAATTCATAAATCTATACACATCTACTCGGGACATATAATGTAAAGTATTTGAATATGATCTTTTTTAGACAATATTTCCGAGGGGCAACCATGAACTGACAGATTCTTGCCAGATACAGAGGAATCGGGTGGAGAGGGAGGTGGGAAGGGGAATCGGGATGGGGAATGCGTGTAACTCTATGGCTGATTCATATCAATGTATGACAAAACCCACTGAAATGTGAAGTAATTAGACTCCAACTAATAAAAAATAAAATAAAAATAAATAAATAAAAAACAAACAAAAACAAAAGCACATCTAGGCAGGAAAAAAACAAAACAAAACAAAACAAGTTATATGTAACAGAATAAAAATCCAAACTGTCCTCATTTTCATCTGCAACACTGAAAGTCAAATAATGTTGAGCAATGCCTGCAGAATTTTTCAGAGAGAAATGTTGTGATTCAATAACAGAATTTCCAGGCAAGAAATTACGGAAGAGGAATATATGTTCTGACTCACAGCATCTTAGAAAATATATTACCCATGTATTTTTCTTGAACAAAATGCTAGAAAGAGTAATCCAAACAACTGAGGGAGTTATCATAACTATGGATCAAGAAATGCCACATTATGAAAAACTGTTGGCAGCTAATGAAGCCAAGAAACAGTATGTATAAAACTAAAATCAAATGTAGTCTTTGGGAGAAAAAAATATATTAATACCAGGAATCTGGCTCTTGAGTGACAAATTTTGCTACCTAAAATTTTGAAATGAGGCATTGAAGAGAAAGGAAAATTATCTAAAAATGCAAAGGTACTGCCAGGAAGACAAGATAAAAATAAGAAAAACTCGAGATTTTGTGTTAAAGCCAAAAAAACCTTCATCAACACTAAGAACTCTATTTGCAATATGCAAGTGTATTAGACAACAAAACATCACAAAATTATGAAGCAAACTTATTTCAGTGCTTACATTTTCCAATACAGAACTAGGTTATCAACACCAAAACTGATATTTTTCCTATAGAACACAGTCATCACAATAAAATATTTGATGCTCCTAAATTTTACAAAAGAAAAACAATATGTCTTTAGTATGCCATTTCAAAACTCTCTTCTGTAAAGTAATTAGCCTCTAACTAATAAAAATAAATTTAAAAAAAGAAAAAAACTCTCCTCATTTTCCCCAAAGGAAGAGAGGGCTAAATGTTAGCATGTAGATTTGGACAGTTTATGTTTCTGAGGGCTAAAAACTATTGTATTGAGGGCTAAAATGTTAGCATGTAGATTTAGACAATTTATGCTTTCTTAAAATAAGAGTAACACCTTATATTAAAAATATAAGGCAAAAAAAATCAAGTTCACGCTTTGAATGAAACAAATGCCTAAAAGGATAGAAATGTTCCTAACATTTTCTCAGAAAAATTGAAATTATATCTGTCCAGATTAATGGTTCTCAGAAGGTGGTACTTTTACTTCCCAGGGGAAATTTGGCAATATATGGAGACATCTTTGGCTATCACTAAAGGGGAGGAAGATGCTGCTGGCATCTAGTTGGTGGATGCCAGGGAGTTTGATAATCATTCTACAGTGCACAGATTGCTCACCACAAAAAATAACAAGCTCAAAATATACATGGTGCTGAAGTTATATGACCATGATCTAAGATAGATGTATATAATTTCAGTATTTGTCTATATCACGATCACAAACATGTATATGTTTGAGCATACACAGGAATTAATGCAAGGTTAATATAATTTGGGAAGAGAAAACTCACTTTTAATTATTTTAGTTATAGCACCAAAATAAAATAATTATACTTATTAAATAAAATAAAAAACATTATTTAATCTCTATCACCACTATCTTTTAGGCTATTCTCAAATGTATGAAGGGAATAAAAGGTTTGATAACTTTGAGCAGATTTTAAATAGCCTCAAAAGATTTGTTAGAACTAAGGTTGGGCTCAAAGCGGAAGTCAAAACACTACCTTGTTAAACTATTTTTCCTAACTACACCCCTGGTGGCTCAGATGGTAAAGAATCTGCCTGCAGTGCAGGAGACCCAGGTTCAATCCCTGAGTTGGAAAGATTCCCCGGAGAAGGGAATGAAAACTCACTCTAGTATTATTGCCAGGAGAAACCCATGGACGGGGAAGCCAGGAGGGCTACCGTCCATGGGGTCCCAGAGAGTTGGACACAACTGAGCGATTAACACTACTACTACTACAAATTATCTATCTTAATTTCCAGATGTTCAAGCTGAATTTAGAAAAGGCAGAGGAACCAGAGATCAAAGTGCCAACATCCGCTGGATCATCAAAAAAGCAAGAGAGTTCCAGAAAACCATCTACTTCTGCTTTATTGACTACACCAAAGCCATTGACTGTGTGGATCACAACAAAATGTGGAAAATTCTTCAAGAAATGGGAATACTAGACCACCTCCTGAGAAAACTGTATGCAGGTCAAGAAGCACCAGTTAGTACTGGACATGGAACAACAGACTGGTTCCAAATCGGGAAAGGAGTACATCAAGGCTGTATATTGGAATCAAGATTGCTGGGAGAAATATCAATAGGCTCAAATATACACATGACACCACCCTTATGGCGAAAAGTGAAGAACTAAAGAGCCTCTTGATGAAAGTGAAAGAGGAGAGTAAAAAAGTTGGCTTAAAACTCAACATTCAGAAAACTAAGATCATGGCATCTGGTCCCATCATTCATGACAAATAGATGGGGAAACAATGGAAACAGTGACAGACTTTATTTTTGGGGGCTCCAAAATCACTGCAGATGGTGACTGCAGCCATGAAATTAAAAGACACTTGCTCCTCGGATGAAAAGCTACGACCAACCTACATAGCATATTAAAAAGCAGAGACATTACTTTGCCAACAAAGTCCATCTAGTCAAAGCTATGGTTTTTCCAGCAGTCATGTATGGATGTGAGAGTTGGACTATAAAGAAAGCTGAGCACCAAAGATTTGATGCTTTTGTACTGTGGTGTTGGAGAAGACTCTTGAGAGCCCCTTGGACTGCAAGGAGATCCAACCAGTCTATCCTAAAAGAAATCAGTCCTGAATATTCATTGGAAGGACTGATAGTGAAGCTGAAACTCCAATACTTGGCCACTTGATGTGAAGAACTGGTTCACTGGAAAAGACCCTGATGCTGGGAAAGATTGAAGGCAGGAGGACAAGGGGACGACAGAGGATGAGATGGTTGGATGGCATCACTAACTTGATGGACACGAGTTTGAGTATGTTCCGGGAGTTGGTGATGGATAGGGAAGCCTGGCATGCTGCAGTCCATGGGGTCACAAAGAGTCTGACACGACTAAGTGACTGAACTGAATTCCAAATGATTCCATCTAATGTTTTTGAAGTCCTAGCTTATTAGATAAATGTCTAAGATGTGTGAAGTGCTCTAATAAAAATCCAAAATGAATGCAACACAAGTTGACTACTCTCCAAAACATCACAAAAGAAAGAAAAAAAATACACAATTCATCAAAAAAAAAAAAGAACAGCACAAACTTGGAACTTAGGGTTCAGTATCCAGATTTCATTGCTAAAATCTCTCTCATACATGAAGTGATCATTTTAATTACAGGGATCTTCCATGGCCCTCAAGGTAATTCATTCCTCTCACATGTTATATGGAAATTTTTGTCATTGGAAATCTGCACTTTATTATCTTCAATAATAAAAACAATAATGCTCACTCAGACCATTCAAAAACCCCAATCAATTTTTTCAAATGTTTCAAATAGAAATCTTTCTCATTTCCTTTCAAGATGTTTTCTTACCATCCTTGAGGAAAAGGTTATGAGACCTTATATGTTTAAGTAACACAAGCATGATGTACTGGCCTACTGGTGAATGGTGATTTATTTTTTAATATTCTAAAATTTCAAAACTTTGTTGGTAAATTGTTGAAAAAGTATTATAGCAGGTTGGTGATTCAGATTTGGTTTAAATATTTTTGCAAATGACTATAATTCAGAGACTAAGATTTCAGGTAGCAAAGAATATATTTTTTTAGCAAATTAAAACTTTGGGAATTCCCTAGCAGTTCAGTGGTTGGGACTCAATGCTTTCACTGACAAGGGCATGGGTTCAATCCTTGGTCAGGGAACTAAAATCCTATGAGCGTGCTGTGAAAGAAAAAAAAAAAAAACACAAAAAACCCCTTCTGTTCTAAAAAATTAAAATTTAATTATATTTTTAAAATCTATAATTTTTGAATTCTGTAAATGTGTGAATATGTAAAATCTATAAATATGTTCACAGAAACATAAAATTTTATATTCTTTTTGAGAAATAAATAATACTTGAGAAAATAAAGTGTGAGTAATTCGGTCATACACATTACCTCAAAATCTCAGATGTAGAAGAAATTTAGAAATTATATATATCTCTTTCCCTCTCTTTTATTCTGAACAGGTAAAATGATACTTAAAATTACAACAAAGATAAAGCTGAGTTAGAATTCAAACATCTGGTTTTCTGATGCTGTATCACTACTCACAAATCTAGTAGTGAGAAAGCGGAATGAAACTGTTGGCCTATCTAAATTTCTAAATGTTGACATTTTCAAACATTTTAAAATAAGTAACCCTGCTTGGATTGAAAGAATATTGTTAAAATGGCAATACTACCCAAAGGAATCTACAGATTTAACGTGATCCCTATAAAATTACCCATGACATTTTTCACAGAACTAAAAAAAAAAAAAATAGTCTTAAACTTTACATGGAACCATAAAACACCCAGAACTGCCAAAGCTATCCCAAGGAAAAAGAACAAAATAGGAGGCATAACCTTCCTAGACTTCAGACAATGCTACAAAGCTATAGTAATTAAAACAATGTGGTATATGTATAAAAACAGACATATGGATCAATGGAACAGAATAGAGAGCCCAGAAAACAAACAAACAAGCAAAGAAAATAACCCACACATCTACAGTCAATTATTCTTTGACAAAGAAGGCAAGAATATAAAATGGGTAAAAGAGAGTCTCTTCAGCAAGTGATTCTGGGAAAGTTGGACAGCTGCATGTATATCAACAAATTTAGAACACACACTCTCACCATATGTAAAAATAAATTAAAAATGGCTTAAAGACAAATATTGGTATGACACCATAAACCTCTAGAAGAGATTATAGGCAAAACATTCTTTGACATAAATTGTACTAATGTTTTCTTAGGTTTCCTTAGGGCTTAATTTCCAAATATATACAAAGAGCTCACACAATTCAGTAACATAAAACCAAACAACTCAATCAAAAAATGAACAGAAGACCTAAATAGACAATTCTCTAAAGAAGACATTCAAATGGCCAATAGGCACAAGAAAAGATGCTCAACATCTCTAATTATTTAAGAAATGCAAGTCAAAACTACAATGAGGTACCACCTCACACCAGTCAAAGGTATACAAATAACAAATGCTGGGGAGGGTGCAGAGAAAAAGGAACCCTCTTATACTGTTTGTGAGAAAGCAAATTGGTGCAGCCACTATGAAACACAATATGGAGGGTCCTCAAAAAACTAAAAATAGAGTTTCCATAGTATCCAGCAATCCCAGTCCTGTGTATACATCCAGATAAAACTATAATTTGAAAAGATACATGCACCCCATGTTCATAGAGGCAGTATTTACAATAGCTAAGACATGAAGCAACCTAACTGTCCATAGACAGAATAATGGATAAAGAAGATGTGGTGTGTGTGTGTATGTGTGTACACACGGCAATACTACTCAGCCATCAAAAAAGAATGAAATAATTTCACTTGCAGCAACATGGATGGACCTAGAGATTATCATACTAAGCAAAGTAGTCCAAAAGAGAAAGACAAATATCATATGATATCACTTATATGTGGCCTCTAAAATATATAAAAAAATATCCATGAAACAAAAACAAACTCTCAGATACAGAGATTAAGATTGCTAGGGGGTAGGTAGGGGAGGGAAGGAATGGGAATTTGTAATTATTAAAGGAAAACTATTATATATAGGATGGATAAACAATAAGGTCCTACAGTATAGCACAGGGAACTATATTCAATATCTTGGGACAATCATAATGGAAAATGATAAGAAAAAGAATTATTTATAAAAGAAAATTCTTTTAAATTTTATAATAAAAAAATTAACACTGAAATTCAACTTTTATACTGTATCAGCTGCATTTTTCTGGCGATGAATAATTGGTAGTTATCAATATTTGAAAATCTGAATATATACATATAATGGAAATATCCAGGTCAACAGTTATCTATACAAAAGGCACTATACTAAATTAACCAAGCTTTTAAAGTATTAGCTTCATCTATGAGCAAAACATCACTTGTCTTAATTTAATCTATACACAGTATCAATATAAATGAAGGCAAATAAAAGCATGCAGGGGCAACTCAGTATAGTATTTTATTTCTTGTAGCTACAGCACAGCCATTATGCACAGGTGTTCTTGATTTGGACTCCATGGCTTGAGTCTGCCTCCTGGCTCTAATATTTCATGATCCCGTGACCTTGACATATTTATATAACCTGTGCTTCAGTTTTATCATCTATATAATATAAACAGTAATAGTACCTACCTTGTGGAGTTGTTTTGAAGATTTAATCATATAACACATATAAAAGTACTGCTCAGCAAACAATAAAAATTAACTATCATTATACCATTTTCTACTTTCCTAGTCTTTGATTTTAAAATGTAATTACATTACATTTAGTCATTCCGAATTAGGACACAGTCTATGTTCACTGCCTGCTAGGCCTTACACCATCAAAAAACAAGTAGATTACACATACTTAAAAAACTGAAATAGCACAGATATTTCAGAATAAAAGACACACTGACTTAAAGATGGCATTTCCATTTTTTAACGTATAAACAAGGATGAACTTTTTTTACTTGCTGCAGTATCAAAACAAACGTGGCCTAATACTCTGATAGTAACTATCTCCATTTAATAATTTTAATAAATTGCTATTAATTATTTGGGGTAACAAATCTATTTGTCACCAGTATAATACTTCCTAAATTATGTATTCTTATGTACTTGGGCTACTTTTTATCCTGAATCATTCAAGTTTAAAATGGTAAGGGCAAATGGGAACAACATTATTCACTGATCATCCAGTAAAAATAGAGTAAGGTTACTGATGATAACAATATAAGAAATACAGGCATAGATTTGAAATTTTATGTGTAAGGGAAAGTCTCAAGTGAGATATATAAACACACTAAAAAACATTGTTCAAAATGTACATGGTGTATTATTTCTGAAAAGTTTGTAAAGAGTTAAACACCACAATATAAAAATGGCTGTGTTGCATGTGCAAGAATGTTATATGTAATCTTTCATTGTTATTGTTCAGTTGCTGAGTCAAGTCCAGCTCTTTGTGACCTCATGGACTGCAGCACGCCAGGCTTCACTGTCCTTCACCTAAGCTTGCTCAAACTCATGTCCATTGAGTTGGTGATGCCATGCAAACATCTTGTCCTCTGTTGTCCCCTTCTCCTACTGTCTTCAATCTTTCCCAGCATTAGGGTCTTTTCTAACGAGTTGGCTCTTCGCATCCGGTGGCCAAAGTACTGGATCTTCAGCTTCAGCATCAGTCCTTGCAATGAATACTCAGGGTTGATTTCCTTTAGGATTTGCTGCTTTGATGTCCTTGCAGTCCAAGGGACTTCCAAGAGTCTTCTCCAACACCACAGTTCAGAAGCATTAATTCTTCTGGGCTCAGCCTCTTTTATGGTCCAACTCTCACATCGATCAGTTCAGTTCAGTTCAGTCGCTCAGTCATGTCTCTTTGCAATCCCATGGACTGCAGCACACCAGGCTTCCCTCTCCATCACCAACTCCCAGACCTTACTCAAACTCATGTCCATCGAGTTGGTGATGCCATCCAACCATCTCATCCTCTGTCAGCCCCTTCTCCTCCTGCCTTCAATCTTTCCCAGCATCAGGGTCTTTTCCAGTGAGTCAGTTCGCATCATGTGGCCAAAATATTGGAGTTTCAGCTTTAGCAACAGTCTTTCCAATGAATATTCAGGACTGATTTCCTTTAGGATTGACTGGTTTGATCTCCTTGTAGTCCAAGGGAGTCTCAAGTGTCTTCTCCAACACCACAGTTCAAAAGCATCAATTCTTTGGCACTGAGCTTTCTTTATAGTTCAAGTCTCACATCCGTATGTGACTACTGGAAAAACCATAGCTTTGACTAGATGGACCTTTGTTGGTGAAGTAATGTCTCTGCTTTTTAATATGCTCTCTAGGTTGGTCATAATTTTTCTTCCAAGGAGTAAGCGTCTTTTAATTTCATGGCTACAGTCACCATCTGCAGTGATTTTGGAGCCCCCCAAAATAAAGTCTGTCACCGTTTCCATTGTTTTCCCATCTATTTGCCATGAAGTGATGGGACCAGATGCCATGATCTTAATTTTCTGAATGTTGAGTTTTAAGCCAACTTTTTCACTCTCCTCTTTCACTTTCATCATTTCTACCATACATGACTAATCTTTCATAGTTTCCTCAAAATTCTAGAAATAACTGAAACTATGAGAGGATAAATAAATTGCCCACAATCAGACAATATATAAATAGTGTAACTGGGATCCAGTCTCAAAAATTTCCCTGACGCCAATTTTATCCTTCTTAACACTTACAACATATACTGCCTCCTAGCCACTGATATAATGTCATTATCAGCCAGCACCAGATAAAGCTTTATTTTACTGTAGCAGTTGGTGTATTTTCTATTCCCTCATAACAAGAAAAAAATTCACTGCATTTCTTCTTTATGATCTAAACCTGCCAGATCTCAGAGCTTTAGTGAACTATATTGTCTGCCTCTGTTGCACTTTGATATTTTTCAGTTGCCCTAGAAACTGAGGCACGGTAACTTAACTGAGACTATGGGGCAAGTGATAAAAATAGAATCCCAATTTTTGAAACTTACCACAATATTCCCTTTAATGAGACTAAGTAGGTACCAACTCAGTTCCTCAAAAATGCAAATGCATTCTATTTGAACAACTTTTCCTTAGACACTGCAATAATATTAACATTCACAATTCTCAACAGTTGTCATAGAATATTGATATTTTGTAAGACAATAAACTCCATATATTGATTCCCTATAACAGACTAACTCTAAAGTTTGTTAGTAGTTGGTAAACTTTTTTTTGCAAAGAGCCGGAGAGTAAGCACTTACAGCTTTGCAGGTCCTGTGGTCTCTGTCAACTCCACTGTAGCCTGAAGGCAGTCATAAACAGTAACCCATAAGCATGGCTATGTTCCAATAAAACTTTATTTAGAAAAATAAGCAGTTGCCACATTGGACAGCAGGCCCTGGTTTGCCAGTGTCCAGCATAATCCACTAATGCTCTGTTGACAGTCTAAATACTTTCAAGTAGACACTGCAAATGAAAACACAGAGGCTTATTCATGTTAAGCAAAGAAAAATATTTTTTCCAATTATTTTTTTCAGCAGTTCTCTCTGAAGAAGATTCATGCAGGATGGTTATACAAAATATGGCCCAAGTAGGCCTGATGGTTTTTTAAAGGCCATTTTGTAGACCATCTGTCAGTGTTGTTTAATTTTGTTCATTCCTAACCCAAAGCACTCTGGTACTCAATAAAGGTTCATTTAGCAAAGCCTATTAGACACTAATTATTTCATTCAAATACATATTAGTAGTAATGATAACAATAGCAACTTCCCTTTAGTTGTGTGTTGAGTATCACCAAATTATTGTCAAGGGTGCTTAATGTTATAGCTGCTTTACATGTACTACCACAAGTTCGGATAATAGTTCAGGTAGATTATTACTCCATCCTTTTACAAATAAGGAAATTGAACGTCAGTACCACAACCAAAGCCACTCAGCGAGTAAGCGCCAGAATTCAATTCCGTATCCCGATTACAACTTGCTGCTGTCTATCTGCATGACATCCAATCCTCTGTTTCCTGAGGATTGGGGTAGTGGACTCTGAGTCCAGTGAATTTTTCTCAGAGGCTAGGGGCAGACACAACAAACAGGCCAAAAGAGACATTTATATCAATATAAAGAAGTATATTCAAGATTGCATGGTAAAATGAAACATGGAATGACTTAATCATCTTAGTTCCGATTCACACAACTTTGTTGAAAACTGAGTGCTAATTAGCATTCATTATTTTTCCCTGTTTCTTAGTGTTCAAAACTGTTAAGTGGATAAGAGAATTGGCACTAACAAATACTCATTGAACTCTTAGGGAGGAAAAAGACATTGTGATAAATAGAAGCAAGAAAGCACTGTGCTTCTTATTAAGTGTTAACCACATCCCTGCTCTTTTCTAACATCAAATGCTGTAGCTCATCAAAATATATGGGCAATGCCTTCAAAAAGTACACTAAATTGTAAGAAATTGACAGTAGAAACCCTGTTTTACTCCTTTTTATGTCCCTAATCTAGCACAGTGCTTTAAATATAATGAGGACTCAATAAACATTGCTTGGGTTGAAATGGGAAAATCAAATATCCAGTGCTCCAAAATTAGCATATTCTGAAAGATAAGTGTACTCCTTTTCAAAATAATGGCTAACCCAAATGCTTCCAAGGTACCAGGAAGTCTGCAAAGTGGTTTATATAAATTAAGACAATATTTTCTCCTATTTTAATTTTTACCATAACAAATGAAAAAAATGATGCAGAAAAATGAAAAAAAAATGAGAAGATAAATAATTTTCAATAACTGCATAGAAATGGTTGGGTCAGGATGTCAAATAAGGCACGGTTTCAGAAATCATGCTTTAAATCACTGCACAGTTTTGCCCTACTCTAAAAGTTTTCACAAAAACAAATTTAATTATGCTTAAATAAGTTATACTATGGAACAGTGTACACATAGGGGAAGGACAGTTTCAAATGATTGTTACAGTTTCATTAGTCAAATCAATCTTTAGAAATTTGACTAATCTTTTTTACAACAGATATGAATTAATGATTTGATCTTAATTCTAATCTACTATTTTGTACTTCTACAAACTATTTTAGATTAACTTAACCATATGTTTTACCAAATCTTAATCAGTATGCTGTCTGTATCCCACTGCATCAGCTATTCATAAGTACTCAACATTTAGAAGTATTTTAGACAATATAATTTTTCTAAATTCAATATACTTACTAGACCAATAAATGCATTAAAATATCTGGAAACTGTTTTTATGTGTGTGTGTGTATATATATATATACACACTTTTCCAAATGTAGCAGTTGTAGAGCTTGCATTCAAGTGCTGTGATTAACAATCTATTTTGAGTGAATGGTGAACCAAACTCAGGAAACACATAAAGTAAATAATCATAAAAGCCAATGAGTTCCAAGGGAACTGGGAAGAGGCATCAATCTTTCAGCAGTTCTATGGAATTCAAACTAAGGTAGTAGACCCATTTCACTGGTCCCTTGGAATAGATTCTTTCTAGGCTGGTACATTGATATAGCCAGTGAATTCATTCTTGTTTTCCATTATAACGTAATAAAAATAATTGCTGTGCCTACTAATATGCTTGACGATTCTACAGAATCAAGAAGTTTTAACTTAATAGGACATCCTATATATATATATATATATATATATATATATACCATTATATAATACTTAAAAATGTACATCTATGTGTATACACACACATACCTTCCAATATGCTGTAATTAGTTATCCAATATTTCCAGAAACTTATCTATAACTTTGGTGGGAATACAGCTTATATAAACAACTAACTAACTATATTCAGTCAAAAGCCACTGCTAATCAAGGGAGCCTTATACCCACAAATGTGTGCCTTTGTGTGTTAATGTCAATGCGAGGTACAGACCTGCCGAAAATGCCAAATACAGATTTTGAATATGATTGGATAATTAATAATAATGAAATGACCTGTTGTGCATTTATTGATTAAACAAGATTAAAAAATGTAGTCAGATAAAAAAACTATCTGCTTTGTCTCATCTTAAAATACTAAATCCTAAATCCTTCTATCCCAACATTAAAAGATTTTTTTTCCATTTGAAGATTTTAAATAAAAATCCCATGCAGTTTGTTTTTACTTTATCTATATTCTTCAAGTAAAATTCCATACATGCTAAATGCTCGATACAGACATTTTTCATGTTGGAAAATCGACTTTTTAAAATTTTTGACACAACTGGAAACAAAACAAAATCCAAGAAATTCCAGAATGTTCAACTTTATCACTGACATCATAAAACATTTTAATTACATTCAAATGGATTTCTTTTTGTGATCTGAATACATAATGTACTGACTAAAAGCTAGAAAGCAAAGTATGTTGTTAAGTCATTTTAAAATGGTGTGGAGAGTGCAAGCAAAAGGAGATTTTCTTGGAAACTCTGAAATAGATTACAAAGATGAAACGTCAAAAGAGAACTTCCACAATCACTCCAATGTTCATTGCACCATTGTTTACTATAGCCAGGACGTGGAAGCAAACTGAATGTTCATGAACAGAGGAATGGATAAAAAAAGATGTAGTACATATATACAATGGGATTTCACCCAACCATCCAGAAAAGAACAAAACAATGCCATTTGCAGCAACATGGATGGACTTAGGGAATATCATACTATGTGAAGTACTCCAGAGAAATAAAGACAAATATCATATGATAACACTTATATGTGGAATCTTAAAAATGGGTACAAATGAACTTATTTACAAAACAGAAGTATAAACACAAATGTAGAAAAAAACTTATCATGAGGGGATTGGAATGGGGGAGGAATAAATCAGGAGATTGGGACTGACATGTACACACTCCTATACATAAAATATACAATTAAGAACCTGTTATGTAGCACAGGGAACGCTACTCAAAACTCTGTAATGACCTGTATGGGAAAAGAATCTTCAGAAAAAAAAAAAAGAGAGGATATATGATTATGTATAACTGATTCACTTTGCTGTGACCTAAAACTAACACTGGGCTTCCCTCATACCTCAGTTGGTAAATCATCTGCCTGCAATGCAGGAGACCCAGGTTTGATTCCTGGGTTGGGAAGATCCCCTGGAGAAGGAAATGGCAACTCACTCCAGTATTCTTGCCTGGAGAATCCCATGGACAGAGGAGCCTGGTGGGCACAGTCTGTGGGATCACAATAGTCGGACACGACGAAGCGACTAAACCACCACCACCATCACCAGAACTAACACAGCACTGTAAATCAACTTATACTCCAATAAAAATCTTTTTAAAACAGAATTTTCAAATCATTACCCTAATGTCCCATTACTTGTTACACCAAATACAAGGTTTAAGAAAGTATCATAAATCACAGAGAACTTACCAAAACTTACCTGAAGAATCTTTGTTTTGTTTTTTGTTTTGTTTTGCTTTATCCTTGATTATTTTTAAATATTATGCTCTTCTGCTCACAATAACTAAAGTTAAATGAATTTATCCATGATAATTAAAAATAATAAAATTCTGAGCTTCAGCCATTGCATTTAAAAATAAAAACTAAACTGACTTGTATTTACAAAATACATTCACATAAGTTAGCTTTGTTTTATCTTCACAACAACTAAGGAGGATTCAAGCTGACTTTTCCAAATGTAGCAGTTGTAGAACTTGCATTCAAGTGCTGTGATTAACAATCTATTTTGAGTGAATGGTGAACCAAACTCAGGAAACACATAAAGTAAATAATCATAAAAGCCAATGAGTTCCAAGGGAACTGGGAAGAGGCATCAATCTTTCAGCAGTTCTATGGAATTCAAACTAAGGTAGTAGACCCATTTCACTGGTCCCTTGGAATAGATTCTTTCTAGGCTGGTACATTGATATAGCCAGTGAATTCATTCTTGTTTTCCATTATAACATAATAAAAATAATTGCTGTGCCTACTAATATGCTCGACGATTCTACAGAATCAAGTATATATATTAATGAGAAGTTTTAACTTAATAGGACATCCTATTGAGGGGCTGGGCAAGTTTTAATAAAAGACTAAACTCTCTCTTATCCTCCAGGTTCCCAACCTTCCTCCTCCGTTTAGTGTAGTAAATTATGACATTAAGTCAGTTCTTCCTCCATGATGTCTCTAGTTAGGGCAATATCACTGGGATCTTAGAGCTGAAAATTACTTCCATGATTATCTCTGTCCTCTTAATGGATCCTGTACATTACTGATATATTAAATCTTACTTTTTAATTTTAGGTCCTGCTCAATAGCTCACAATATTGCTCACTACCAAATTCGAATTCTTCAGATTGACAGTCATTCTATTCTTTAACTGGCTTAACCTTAATATTATTAAAACCTTTGTCTCCCTATACCCCTTCCAAGGCCTCACTTCCAATCAAATGAACTTTTAACACAGATTCAATTTGCTGTAATTAATTTTTTAAAAAAATGGTCTATCAATCCTTTCACTATCAATTATATATCAGGTAGTGTATCAAAGAAATACAGATTCAAATGTTATGAATAAAAGGCAATTCCTCCTTTATCAAAACCTAAATCAATGCTATAAAATAGACAGTTAAATCTTCTGTATGTGGATCCATCACAAACTTCAGTGATCTGCAGAAGCAATGTTTAAGAAGTTTGCATATTTAAAGTGGAAAATTTAAATTTTAAATTAGCTTCTTTAAGTGTTTAACTCATTCTTGTGCCCTCTAAAGTGGCATACACTGCTCATTTAACATTATATTGAGGACACTGAACATCACAGGAACTTAAGAGGTCATTTTTGCTAATATCTCATCAAATCCTTGGATATGTACTAAAATGTCTTAGTTACCTATTTTTTTTTTAATCTATGCTTGAAAAAACTGGTAAGGTGAAACTACAGGAGGAAAAACTATCCATTTTCGGGAGACCTAAATGCTAATTCTTCCCTATATATGACATAAACGTGTACTTCTTTCAGGTTTTATCCCATTACTGCTAATTCTTAACCCACATAGAACATTTTTTTTCTCTGATCTGATGCCTCCAAGCTAAAGGCAAAGGAGAAAAGCAAAGATATTCCTTTTTACATGCAGAGTATCAAAGAACAGCACTGAGAGATAAGTAAGCCATCCTCAATGATCAATGCAAAGAAATAGAGGAACACAATAGAATGGGAAAAACTAGAGATCTCTTCAAGAAAATTAGAGACAACAAGGGAACATTTCATGTAAAGATGGACACAATAAAGGACAGAAATGGTATGGACCTAACAGAAGCAGAAGATATTAAGAAGAGGTGGCAAGAATACACAGAAGAACTATACAAAAAAAAAAAAACCTTTATGACCAAGATAACCATGATGGTGTGATCACTCACCTAGAGCCAGACATTCTGGAATGTGAAGTCAAGCAGGCCTTACAAAACATCATTACGAACAAAGCTAGTGGAGGTGATGGGATTCCGGTTGATCTATTTCAATCCTAAAAGATAATGTTGTGAGCGCTGCACTCAATAAGCCAACACATTTGGAAAACTCAACAGTGGCCACAGGACTGGAAAAGGTCAGTTTTCATTCCAATACCAAAGAAAGGCAATTACAAAGAATATTCAAACTACTGCACAATTGTACTCATCTCACACACTAGCAAAGTAATGCTTAAAATTCTCCAAGCCAGGCTTCAACAGTACGTGAATCGTGAAGTTCCAGATGTTCAAGCTGGATATAGAAAAGGCAGAGGAACCAGAGATCAAATTGCCAACATCCATTGGATCATAAAAAAAGCAAGAGAGTTCCAGAAAAAACATCTACTTCTGCTTTATTGACTATGCCAAAGACTTTGTGTGGATCACAACAAACTCTGGAAAATTCTGAAAGAGATGGGAATACCAGGCCACCTGACCTGTCTCCTGAGAAACGTGTATGCAGGTCAGGAAGCAACAGTTAGAACCTGACATGGAACAACAGACTGGTTCCAAATAGGAAAGGAGAATATCAAGGCTGTATATTGTCACCCTGCTTATTTAACTTCTATGCAGAGTACATTATGCAAAATGCCAGGTTGGATAAAGCACAAGCTGGAATCAAGTTTGCTCAGAGAAATATCAAGAACCTCAGATATGCAGATAATACCACCCTGATGGCAGAAAGCGAAGAGGAACTAAAGAGACTCTTGATGAAAGTGAAAGAAGAGAGTGAAAAAGCTGGCTTAAAACTCAACATTCAGAAAACTAAGATCATGGAATCCAGTCCCATCACTTCATGGCAAATAGATTGGGAACAATGGAAACAGTGACAGACTTTATTTTGGGGGGCTCCAAAATAACTGGAGATGGTGACTGCAGCCATGAAATTAAAAGATGCTTGACCCTTGGAAGAAAAGCTATGACCAATCTAGACAGCATATTGAAAAGCAGAGACATTACTTTGCCAACAAATGTCCATCTAGTCAAAGCTATGGTTTTTCCAGTGGTCATGTACGGATGTGAGACCTGAACTATAAAGAAAGCTGAGTGCCAAAGAACTGACGGATTTGAACTGTGGTGTTGGCAAAGACTCTTGAGAGTCCCTTGGACTGAAAGGAGATCCAACCAGTCAATCCTAAAAGAAATCTACCCTGAATATTCATTGGAAGGACTGATGCTAAAGCTGAAGCTCCCATACTTTGGCCACTTGATGTGAAGAACTTACCCATTGGAAAAGACCCTGATGCTGGGAAAGGTTGAAGGCAGGCAGAGAAGGGGATGACAGAGGATGAGATGGTTGGATGGCATCACCAACTCGATGGACATGAGTTTGAGTGAGCTCTGAGAGTTGTTGGTGGACAGGGAGGCCTGGCGTGCTGCAGTTCATGGGTTGCAAAGAGTCGGACATGAGTGAGCGATTGAACTGAAATGACCAAACTGGTAAGGGGAAACTACAGGAGGCAAAATTATCCATTTTCAGGAAACTTAAATGTTAATTCTTCCCTATATTCGACATAGACCTGAACTTTCAGCTTTGATCCCATTATTCCTAATTCTTAACCCACATAGAACAATTTTCTCTCTCATCTGATGCTTCCAAGTCATAAAATCTTATTATGCTATTTTCTTTTGTTTCTTTTTTTTATGTTGTTGTTTTGGTTTTTTGTGTTTTTTTTTTTTTTTTGGCTGTTGTGTTTGCGGGATCTTAAACCCATGTCCCCACACTGAAAGTGCAGAGTCTTAACTGCTGAACTGCAAGGGAATTCCCTGATTCTCCTTAATTATTCTCTAAATCAGCAATATGTTTGCTATCAAATGTCCCATATTGCTATTGTATGGCCCAGTTCCCAGTATCCTTTATTATGGTTAACATTTTTAGCTTATTCAGACAGACAACCACACAGAATTATATATTGACTTATTTCACATATAGCGATTAAGGGCTGCTTCTGAGGACTTAAAAATGGGCTGCAGTGACACTTTGTGTATTGTCAAGATCTTCTTGGTTCAAACCTGTTAAAATGGTTTGAACAAAATGACCTGGAATAGACTGCTAGATATATTTCACATATGTGTGTTTATGCTTTTTTAAATTCACATATGTGTAACATCTTTATAAATGTACAATATAAATTATATTATACTTCACTTCTTTATAATTAAGCATCACGGGTAAAGCAAACAAAACAGCAAGTATACCAGGCTTAAATTAGATGATTTAAGTTCTCTCTTAAAACAGCAGTAGGAAATAACACTGAAATACTTTTCCAGACCCTGATTGAATACTGCTAATGTATAGCAGGATGATACTTCCAAAGGCAATTCATTATGCTAGATTTCATCTCAGTGTAAGAAATCTTCATCTGTCATCCTATCCCCTTCCCCATTCTTTATTCCTATTTCATTCTTTAAATACATTTTTAAGTTTTTAAAACATTTGTGTTTCCTTTTTAAACAATAGTCCTTCAAATTTTTCAGTCTCAAATATCTGGACCAACCAGGAACAGAAGTCAGTATATTTTTATTTTATTAGATTTGATAAAGACCTATTGCATGAAAGTTGATACAGCAGTTACTCTGTACAAATTAAAGGTTTATAAAGCATGATATTTCCCTTAAGGAATTTATAATCTAGTAGAGATTAAAGGACTTCTATGCAAATAATTTAATCACACTCTCAAGTATGAGGAGAAAGCACGTGATATATAACTCAAAGGTTGAGGGGAGTCAAATTAAATGTGGTTACAACTACAGAAATAAATTTTAATAAGCTTTCATCTTTAAATGGGAAAACTTTAAAATTCTCAATGTGTGTTAAGTGTTTTACTCATTTACACCCTTCTTACATAGTGCTGATATTTAGGTCAGATATATTTGCTCAAAACAGAGCAAGGGAATCTTCCATGGTCAGTGGAACCCACTTGAGTGAGACAGAGCTAAATTACCTAGAAATGCCAAAAAACTGTTACTAAAAGTGATGTCTGAACATTTCAAATTGTCTCATATCTCATAAATTTGCTTAAATCAACCAGGTTAATACAAATCTAAGTAATAATCTTACACAGAGTTTGCAACAAAGGAAATAAGTCAAAACTGCTGACTTGTATAAGTAAGTGCCCTGTATAAAAACAGCTGCCTTGTTGTGTAAATAAGATTATCAGTTCTCACTGATGCTTTGATCAATTATCCATTCATGAATTAAGGTATTTATCAAAAATCTCTATCAAAATACTGTTTGACCATGCCATGATAATTTTCATCACCAGCATATATATCCAAAAAGCAAAGGGTAGGGTTGATCGGACCAAGTCCTAATATCGACCCACTCCTCCAAATGGCAGAGCAAGGGTTAGCACGCCACACAATCAGATCAGACTAGCAGAGATAGCATTATCTTGGCTCTGATTGGCATCCCTGATAGCTCAATTGGTAAAGAATCTGCCTGCAATGCAGGATACCCTGGTTTGATTCCTGGTTTGGGAAGATCCGCTGGAGAAGGGTTAGGCTACCCACCCCAGTATTCGTGGGCATCCCTGGTGCCTCAACTGGTAAAGAATCTGCCTGAAATGCAGGATACCTGGGCTCTATCCCTGGGTTGGGAAGATCCCCTGGAGAAAGGAACGGCTACCCACCCCAGTATTCTGGCCTGGAGAATTCCATGGACAGAGGAGCCTGGTGGGCTACATACAACCCACAGAGTCACAAAGAGTTGGACACGACTGAGCGACTCTCACTTTCACTTTCTGGCTGTGATTTTCCACTTCTTTAACCAGGTTATAATATAATCAGTGGGTTATTTCTGTCCTTGGACATTTCTAAAACCTATAAGCCAACCACATTTTATTTGTCAAGGATGATACCTAATGGCATCTTCTAAAACTTGTGAGAAAAAAAAACAGAACAGTACATTTCTGACACTGCAAAGTGCCAACAGATTTAAGTGATGACTGCATTCCAAACTGTTCATAAGAAAGGAAAACTTCTTAAGAGAACAGTAAAAACAGGGGGAAAAACACTTAGAATAGGCTTTGATCAATAAATCACTTTTATTTACACTGGTTAAAAGAAATCAATTCAAATGAGTTTTGAGATCTTTGGGCTAAATGTTACTCAATATTTTTGCTCTCATAAATATATGTCTTCTTTGCTCTTATTACTAAACTTCACAATAACTTACTGTTTCTCATTTTATCCTTATGAGAACAGTACCTGGAGAGCCACATAAAATGAACATTCCAACCAGTTTCATATTTTTTGCAGAACTCTGGAGAAGGTAATAAGAGGTATTTATACGAATGTAATTTTCTTTGCATTTGGTGAGCATATTTATCTTTTTTTGTTACCTCTGCATCCACAGATTAAATATAAAGGAGTCTCTGTTAATGTGACTTTCCCATGCATCTTGAATACATGTGGTACAGCTTTACTTGCTTTACAGAAGAGGACCAAAGTAAAAGTGCACATAAACATGTAGTCAAACCTCACTTACAATGGATTGATTAAACAGTAGAATCTGAGTACTGAGTGGGCCTGTGACATAGTATAGAACTTAGTACTGAATACTGAGTATGCCTGTGACATAGTACAGAATTTGAGCTCTGTCATTCCCGGTCAAAATTTGCCTTTAAACACAACAAATTTATCTGAATTCAAGACATACTGATGGTTAAATATGGAAAACTCAGCAGTGGCCACAGGACCGGAAAAGCTCAGTTTTCATTCCAATCCCAAAGAAAGGCAATGCCAAAGAATGCTCAAACTACCGCACAATTGCACTCATCTCACACGCCCCAAGCCAGTCTTCAGCAATACATGAACCGTGAACTTCCAGATGTTCAAGCTGGTTTTAGAAAAGGCAGAGGAACCAGAGATCAAATTGCCAATATCCGCTGGATCACTGAAAATGCAAGAGAGTTCCAGAAAAACATCTACTTCTGCTTTATTGACTATGCCAAAGCCTTTGACTGTGTGGATCACAATAAAATATGGAAAATTCTGAAAGAGATGGGAATACCAGACCACCTGACCTGCCTCTTGAGAAACCTGTATGCAGGTCAGGAAGCAACAGTTAGAACTGGACATGGAACAACAGACTGGTTCCAAATAGGAAAAGGAGTAGGTCAAGGCTGTATATTGTCACCCTGCTTATTTAACTTATATGCAGAGTGCATCATGAGAAATGCTGGGCTGGATGAAGGACAAGCTGGAATCAAGATTGCCGGGAGAAATATCAATAACCTCAGATGTGCAGATGACATCACCTTTATGGCTGAAAGTGAAGAAGAACTAAAGAGTCTCTTGATGAAAGTGAAAGAGGAGAGTGAAAAAGTTGGCTTAAGGCTCAACATTCAGAAAACTAAGATCATGGCATCCGGTCCCATCACTTCATGGCAAATAGATGGGGAAACAGTGGAAACAGCATCAGACTTTATTTTTCTGGGCTCCAAAATCACTGCAGGTGGTGATTGTAGCCATGAAATTAAAAGACGCTTGCTCCTTGGAAGGAAAGTTATGACCAACCTAGACAGCATATTGAAAAGCAGAGACATTACTTTGCCAACAAAGGTCTGTCTAGTCAAGGCTATAGTTTTTCCAGTGGTCATGTATGGATGTGAGTGTTGGACTATAAAGAAAGCTGAGTGCAGAAGAATTGATGCTTTTGAACTGTGGTGTTGGAGAAGACTCTTGAGAGTCCCTTGGACTGCAAGGAGATCCAACCAGTCCATCCTAAAGGAGATCAGTCCTGGGTATTCATTGGAAGGACTGATGTTGAAGCTGAAATTCCAATACTTTGGCCACATGATGCAAAGGGCTGACTCATTTGAAAAGACCCTGATGCTGGGAAAGATTTAGGGCAGGAGGAGAAGGGGATGACACAGGATGAGATGGTTGGATGGCATCACTGACTCGATGGACATGGGTTTGGGTGGACTCCGGGAGTTGGTGATGGACAGGGAGGCCTGGTGTGCTGCGGTTCATGTGGTTGCAAACAGTCGGATACGACTGAGCAACTGAACTGAAGAGTCAATGTTCTTTCATGTTCAACTAAGCAGGAAAAGCACTGCTAATTTATTGTAAGATGGTAAGATATTTCCCAATTTCAAAGATGTTAAAATGTGAAGGCAAAAAGTATACCTTTGAATCTATGAAATATGTTACATGTCCTCTTTAACCTGAGAAACTTGTATGATGGTAGTAATAATGATTTTATTCCAGACTGCAGGACAGCATGTAGACAATTACAAAGACTAGGAATGAAGAGATGCTTTCCTTTGACTTCCTGCATCTGTCACTAATTTTTAAAGTCTTTGGCATAGTGACTACCAGTACTGTTCAAAGTGGCAGTTACACACCACTCATCGTGTTCTTCAATGAGTTCATTTTCTACCTTTCTGGTTTTTCCTTATTCACGTAGGGGTGAAAGTAAATTCCAGTCAGTTTCACTGCCTAAGAACCCAAGTGAAATACTGGATTTTACCTTATGTCTAGATATGGCATATCTGTACATCATGACAAATAACATCTGTAGATACTTGGCATACAGTACAAGTTTCTGTGTTCTCTGGGGTGAGAGAGGGACTCGGAGTAATTACTCAATATAAACAGCAACACAAAAGGCCAAATGTTCTTTACTTCCCAGATAGTTAAATTTTATGCATGTATATATAAATATATTTCCAAAAATATGATAATAAATGAATAGAAAAGCACTAGAAATCCTCAATATATTTCATATTGTCTGATTTTTTTCCATTCTACTTACAAAGGATGCTGCAAAAATGACAATGTGAGACAATGAGGCTAGGATTAATAGTGTTAGAATCCAAAGAAAAGTGGGGAAAAAATTCTAAAAGAACACTATGCAGAAGCAGAACTTCGAAAAAGAAATGTCTTAAAAATTTAACTAGGTGAATTCACTGCATGTCTGCATGCTAAGTCGCTTCAGCCATGTCCAACTCTTTGCAACCCTATGCACTGTAGTCCGCCAGGCTCCTCTGTCCATGGTATTCTCCAAACAAGAATACTGGAGTGGATCACCAAGCCCTCCTCCAGGATGAATTCACTGCAAATACCTATTAAAGTCACCATTTTTTTTTCTTTTTTGGCCTAAATAATCAAAGCAGCATGTGTTGATGTGAGGACTATGTCATCAATCACATTCTGGCAACTGAAAGAAACAGAATATATAACGTTTTATTAAGAAGAGGAGGAAACTGAAGTTCAAAGGAATAAAATGTGTATTATCCATTTTCACATATAAAGTAGCACAGCCAAAATTAAAGCCACTAAATTTTAGTTAAGTTTTCCTTATCTTTCAAAAGCATTACCCTAATATGATATATTTGCATATGCTCACATACATATAGTTATCATATTCTTACACTGTAATCAATGACACAAAAAACAGTTGTTATCCATATTCATGGTAACTGTTTTGACAATCAAAGAGTGGCTTATAATTTGGTCTGTGGACCTGAGAAAGTTCTCTAAACTATTTTTTCCATAGAGGAAATAATCTCAAATGCCTCATGCTTTCAGGAATGTAAGACAGTATCAAACTACAGTGTGAACAATTTAATGGAAGTCACAGAATGCTTGATTAGGTACAAACCATCAAGAATACCAATTGTTACTTTCTCATTTTTCCAGTTGAAGAGGCTGTGTCTCAATGGTTAAGGGATTTGCTCAAGGCAACTCAATTAGTTCAAAGTAAATCTTTGCAGGTGACCTACATTTCACTAATTATAAGCATTCTGTGCAAATATGTGAGAGATGCACCTCCTCCCAGACAAATGCCAACCTCTCTTACATCCTTGCTTCTACATATAGGACCAAGCCCAGTCTGCATCTTGTTGTTGTTGTTTAGTTGCTAAGTTGTGTCCAACTCTTTGCAAAGCCATGGACTGCAGTGCTCCAGCCTTGCCTATCATTCACTATCTTCTGGAGTTTGCTCCTGTTTATGTCCATTGAGTAGGTGATGCCAGCTAATCATTTCATCCTCTGCTGCCCCCTTTTCCTTTTGCCTTCAATCCTTCCCAGCATCAGAGTCTTTTCCAATGAGTCATTTCCTTGCATCACATGGCCAAAGTATTGGAGATTCAGTTTCAGCATCAGTTCTTCCAATCAATATTCAGGGTTAATTTCTTTTAGGATTGATTGGTTTGATCTCTTTGCAGTCCAAGGGACTCTCAAGAGTCTTCTCCAGTACCACAATTCAAAATGTCCAATTCTTCAGCTCTCAGTCTTCTTTATGGTCCAGCTCTCACATCTGAACATGACTACTGGAAAAACCACAGCTTTGACTATATGGAACTTTGTTGGCAAAGTGATTTCTCTGCTTTTGAATATGCTGTCTGGGTTTGTAATAGCTTTCATTCCAAAGAGCAAGTATCTTTTAATTTCATGGCTGCAGTCACCATCTGCAGTGCTTTTGGAGCCAATGAAAATAAAATCTCACTGCTTCCACTTTTCCCCCTTTTATTTACCATGAAGTGATGGGACTGGATGCCATGATCTTAGTTTTCTGAATGTTGAGTTTTAAGCCAGCTTTTTTATTCTCCTCTTTCACCCTCCTCAAGATGCTCTTTAGTTCCTCTTTACTTTGTTTCATTAGAGTGGTATCATCTGCATATCTGAGGTGGTAGATATTTCTCCCAGCATCCTTGATTCCACCTTGTGAGTCATCCAGCTCAGCATCTTGCATGATGTACTCTGCACGGAAGTTAAACAAGCAGGGTGACAATATACAAGCTTGATGTATTCCTTTCTCAATTTTGAACCAAACCATTATTTCCTGTTGTTTCTTGACCTGCACACAGCTTTCTCAGAAGACAAGTAAGGCGGTCTGGTATTCCCATCTCTTGAAGAATTTTCCACAGTTTGTTGTGATCTACACAAAGGCTTTCATGAAGTCAATGAAGCACACACATGTTTTCTGGAATTTTCTTTCTTTCTCTATGATCCAGTGGATGTTGGCAATTTGATCTCTGGTTCCTCTGCCTTATCTAAACCAAGCTTGTACATTGGGAAGTCCTCAGTTCATGTACTGCTGAAGCCCAAGTTGAAAGATTTTGAGTATAACTTTACTAGCATGTGAAATGAGTACAAATGTCTGGTAGTTTGAACATTCTTTGGCATTCCCTTTCTTTTGGATTAGAAAGAAAACTGACCTTTTCTGGTCCTGTGGCTACTGCTGAATTTTCCAAATTTGCTGATATACTGACTATAACACTTTAACAGCATCATTTTTTAGGATTTGAAATATCTCAGCTGGAATTCAATCACCTCAACTAGCTTTGTTCCTAGTAATGTTTCCTAAGGACCACTTGACTTCACACTCCAGGATGTCTCAATCTAGGTGAATGACCACATCATTACAGTTATCTGGGTCATTAAGACCTTTTTGTATAGTTCTTCTGTGTTTTCTTGCAACCTCTTCTTAATCTCTTCTCCTTCTGTTAGGCCCTTGCCATTTCTGTCCTTTATTAAGCCCATCCTTGCATGAAATATCCCCTTGATATCTCCAGTTTTCTTTCAGAGATCTCTAGTCTTTACCATTCTATTATTTTCCTTTATTTCTTGCACTGTTCATTGAAGTAGGCTTATCTTATCTCTCCTTGCTGTTCTTTGAGACATTGCATTCAGTTGGTTATATCTTTCCCTTTCTCCCCTGCCTTTTGCGTCTCTTCTTTCCTCAGCTATTTGTAAAGCCTCCTCAGACAACCAATTTGTCTTGTTGCCTTTCCTTTCCTTGGGGATGATTTTGGTCATTGCCTCCTGTACAATGTTACAAACCTCCATCTGTCATTCTCCAGGCACTCCATCTACAGATCTAATTCCTTGAATCTATTCAACACCTCCACTGTATAATCATAAGGGATTTGATTTAGGTCATACCTGAATGGACTAGTGGTTTTCTCTACTTTCTTCAATTTAAGCCTGAATTTTGCAATAAGGAACTCATGGTCTGAGACACAGTCAACTACAGGTCTTGTTTCTCCAGACTGTATAGAGCGTCTCCATCTTCAGTTGCAAAGAATCTAATCAATCTGATTTCGGTGTTGACCATCTGGTGATGTCCATGTGTAGAATTGTCTCTTGTGTTGTGGGAAGCGGGTGCTTGCTATGATCAGTATGTTCTCTTTACAAATCTCTGTTAGCCTTGATATGTTTCATTTGATACTCCAAGGCCAAACTTTCCTGTTACTCCAGGTATCTCTTGACTGCCTACTTTTGCACTCCAGTGAAAAGGACATTATTTTTGGTATTAGTTCTAGAAGGTCTTGTAGGTCTTCATAGAACAAGTCAATTTCAGCTTCTTCAGCATTAGTGCTTGGGGTACGGACTTGGATTACTGTGATGCTGAATGGTTTGCTTTGGAAACAATTTAAGATCATTCTGTCATTTTTGAGATTGTACCCAAGTAATGCATTACAGACTCTTTTGATGACTATGAAGACTACTCTATTTCTTCTAATGGATTGTAACCCACAGTAGTAGATACAATGGTCATCTGAGTTAAATTCGCCCATTCCCACCCATTTTAGTTCACTGATGCGTAAGATGTCCGTGTTCACTCTTGTCATCTCCTACTTGACCACGTCCAGTGTACCTTGACTCATGGTCCTACCATACCAGGTTCCTATGCAACATTGTTCTTTACAGCATCAGAATTTACTTTCACCACCACACATGGCCACAACTGAGTGTCGTTTCTGCTTAGGCCCAGCCACTCCATTCTTTCTGGAGCTGTAAGTAGTTGTCCTCCGCTCTTTCCCAGTAGCATATTGGACACCTTCTGACCTGGGAGGCTCATCTTCCAGTGTCATATCTTTTTGCATTTTCACACTGTTCATGGGGTTCCTGGGGCAAGAATACTGAAGTGATTTGCCATTCCCTTCTCAAGTGGACCTGGTTTTATCAGAGCCCTCCACCATGACCTGTGCATCGTGGATGGTCCTGCAAGGCATGGCTCATAGCTTCATCGAGTTAAGCAAGCCCCTTTGCCACAAAAAGGCTGTGATTCATGAAGCGGATCTTAGCCTGATTCTTAGGCTCTACCAAATATTCAGTCACAGAAGACCACCACCGCCCACACTTGTTATCAGATCCATTCAGAGGATTATAAGACAAGAGAAAGCAGGTCGGCAAGGCAGCATTAGCCATTCGTTTTGAAAAGGAGTCTGTACAGCATTCCATATAGGGCTTCCCTTGTGGCTTAGCTGGTAAAGAATCTGCCTGCAATGCAGGAGACCTGGGTTCAATCTCTGGGTCAGGAAGATCCCCTGGAGAAGGGAATGGCTAATCACTCTAGTATTCTGGCCTGGAGAATTCCATGGATTGTATAGTCCATGGGGTCACAAAAGTTGGACACGACTGAGCACCTTTCACTTTCACAGCATTCCATATAGCCATTCATGAAGTATTCTCACTGACTCTTCAGAAGAAACCCAATGTCCATACTGGCCAGGTGTAGGAGTCTTCTTATTTTAAGAGCCTCATGCAATATAACAGTCAATATCTTAACAGTTCCGTAGCAAAGTTTCTAGTTCTGAAACTCACAGCACTCAGAGAACTGTAAAGTTTCTGCCTTTCCATAAGTCATTTAAAGTTTTCTCAGGCCTAAAACAATTTATCAATCATTCATTAATTTTATTATAATCAATTTTGCCTTCTAGTATAATTAGAATATTATCTTCATCAGGTTTTCAGAGTAATCCGTTTTTCCAGGTCAAATTGTCATGCAGAAGAGGAATTTTATTTTGAACTTACCCATGAATCTTCAAGGTCATTAAAGAAATAAGAGAGTTTTGAGACTTTTTGTTCAAGCTCAAGATTGTATATTATTCTAAGACACTTATGTTTGTAGGTTAAGATACTGGATCACTTATTTGATCATCTTCTATTAAAAATTGCTCAGTAACTAAAATGTATCTGGCAATATTCTAGGTGTAGTACAAAACACACAGGAATATCTCTGTCTTCAAAGAGTTTATAGTCTAAAAAAGGAGGATGTGCTGTGTTTACTTGCTCAGTCGTGCCCAGTTTTTTACAACTCCATGGACTATAGCCCACCAGGCTCCTCTGTGCATAAGGATTCTCCAGGCAAGAATACTGGAGTGGCTTGCCATGCCTTTCTCCAGGGATTGAGCTCAGGTCTCCCGCATTTCAGAAGGATTCTTTACCATCTGAGACACCAGGGAAGCCCACGAATACTGGAGTGGATAGCCTATCCCTTCTCCAGGGGATCTTCCTGACCCAGGAATTGAACCAGGGTCTACTGCATTTCAGGTGAATTTACCCACTGAGATACCAGAGAAGCCAAAAAAGGAGGATAGATTCAATAAATAAATTACATAATATGCTAGAAGTTGCTAACTACTGAGAAAAATAAACCATGAACATGATATAATGAGTCCTTGAAGATTAGTAGTATTCACTTTAGAACTTGAAGTAACCTTAGCATTTTTGAAAATAACACTGTTTGTATGGAATATTTTAAACGTTAAAGCAAACAATCCAAATATACATGCTATTATTTGGGGGCTGAATTTCCCCTTCTTACTTTTTCCCACTGTTTTTCTTAATGATTGTTTTTTCTACTTCACTTGTTAACATTATAAGTAGGCTGAATTTCAAAAAAAAAATTGTAGTTAGACACTCAGTGGTAAAAATTAGAAACATTAAAAAGTCTAAACAGAAAAAAAAAAGTCTAAACAGCTCTTTCTCAAGGGACCTATAAAGACATTTTCTCTTCACTGCATTGCCTTATATTTTGGTTAATCGTTCTTTATTACTAATGTTTAAGAGGAAACAAAGCAAAAGCAAAATGTCACTTCCTCAAAACACTAGCACTTGAATTTGAAGATATATTTATTCATATTATTAAAAACACAAAAGCAAACATTTCCTTTCAGTAGAATAGCAAGCAATAATCTTAAATGATAAAATTTTGTATATTAAATTTAGAGGAAATTGTTTTAAAGATAAGAGATTCTTATTGAGATGCAAAAGAGCCTTTGAAGGCAGATATTTGCAAATAAGGCCAAAATACAATGATTTTAAAATGAGTGTTTCAATAATAGCAAATGAAACAAGTGACAAAGGATTAATTTCCAAAATATACAAGGAGCTCATACAACTCAATGCCAGATAAATAAACAACCCAATCAAAATTTGGGAAAAAGACCTAAACAGACATTTCTCCAAAGAAGACATACAAATGACTAACAAACACATGAAAAGATGCTCAACATCACTCATTTTTAGAGAAATACAAATCAAAACTACAATGAGACATCACCTCACATGGGTCAGAATGGTCATCATCAAAAAGTCTACAAAGAATAAATGCTGGAAAGGGTGTGGAGAAAAGGGAATGCTCTTGCGTTGGTGGGAATATAAACTGATACAGCCACTATGGAAGACGGTATGGAGATTCCTTAAAAAACTAGGAATAAAACCACCATATGACCAAGGAATCCCACTCCTAGTCATACACCCTGGGGACACCAAAATTGAAAAAGACACATGTATCCCATTGTTCACTGCAGCACTATTTATAATAGCTAGAACATGGAAGCAACCTAGATTTCCATCAACAGATGAATGGATAAAGAAGTGGTGGTACATATACACAATGGAATATTACTCAGCCATAAGAAGGAATGCATTTGAGTCAGTTCTAAAGAGGTGGACGAACCTAGAAACTATTATTCAGAGTGAAGTGAGTCAGAAAGAGAAAGATAAATATTGTATTCTAACATATATATATATATATATATATATATATGGAATCTAGAAAAATGGTACTGAAGAATTTATTTACAGGGCAGCAATGGAGAAACAGACATAGAGAATAGACTTATGGACATGGGGAGAGGGGAGGAGAGAGTGAGATGTATGGAAAGAGTGACATGGAAACTTATATTAGCATATGTAAAATAGATAGCCAATGGGAATTTTCTGTATGACTTAGGAAACGCAAACAGGGGCTCTGTATCAATCTAGATGGGTGGAATGGGGAGGGAGATGGGAGGGAAGTTCAAAAGGGAGGGGATATATGTATACCTAAGGCTGATTCATGTTGAGGCTTGACAGAAAACTACAAAATTCTGTAAAGCAATTATCCTTCAATAAAATAATTAAAAGATTTTTTAAAAAATGAGTGTTTCAAATAAGTATGAAAATCATATATTTCATCAGCTCCTTCCTCAATTTATATGCCTGCTGCATGTAAATGGGACTTAAGCTCTACCTATGTGAAAATTATATTGTAAAAATTACTATTTAAGGAAAGTGAAAGTTGTTCAGTCATGTCCTAGTCTTTGTGAGTCCATAGACTATACAGTCCATGGAATTCTCCAGGCCAGAATACTGGAGTGGGTAGCCTTTCCCTTCTCCAGGGCATCTTCCTAACCCAGGGATCGAACCCAGGTCTCCCGCATTACAGGAGGATTCTTTACCAGCTTAGCCACAAGTGAAGCCCAAGAACAGTGGAGAGGGTAGCGTATCCCCTCTCCAGTGGATCTTCCTGACCCAGGAATCAAACTAGTGACTAGTCAGAGCTATGGTTTTTCCAGTAGTCATGTATGGATGTGAGAGTTGGACTCTAAAGAAAGCTGTGCACCGAAGAATTGATGCTTTTGAACTGTGGTGTTGGAGAAGACTCTTGAGAGTCCCTTGGACTGCAAGGAGATCAAACCAGTCCATCCTGAAGGAAATCTATTCTGTATTCATTGGAAGGACTGATGCTGAAGCTGAAACTCCAATATTTTGGCCACCTGATGCAAAAAACTGATTCATTGGAAAAGACCCTCATGCGGGGAAAGATTGAACGCAGGAGGAAAAGAGGACGACAGAGGATGAGATGGTTGGATGGTATCACGGACTCGATGGACATGAGTCTGAGCAAGCTCTAAGAGTTGGTGATGGACAGGGAAGCCTGGCATGCTGCAGTCCATGGGGTCACAAAGAGTTGGACACAATTGAGCATCTGAACTGAACTGATTAATGGAAACGTGTTAAACATTTTCAGATTATTTAACATGAGTACATATGCACATATAGAAATCTAACTTTATATTAAATATAAAAATATTTTTTAAATTGTGTGGCCATTATTTATATTGATAAGCAATATAATATTACATACTAAGAATTCAATTATATTTCAATCATCTTCAAATAACTATATGATGCATCAATAACATTTCCAAGTTCAATTTAATAATTTATTCTTCATCAGCTAATTATAACTAATTTGAAACAGTGTGGTTAAATACTTATTAATGACAGCTAATGAAATATTGTTGAAAAGTTTTATGTTTATTAATAATGAGATTTAGAGAAAATATTTTAATAATTTAAAAGTGAATAATTTCACATACTAGGAGTTGTATTCATAATAAACCAAAAATGAATGCTTTACTCTGTATATAGAAGCCCTTAAATTCTAAACATTTTCAAGCATAGCCTTACTGCCTAGTTCAACTTAAAAAATCTTTCCACTGCTTTAGTCTTTAAAGTTGAAAGAGTTCAATTTTCAAACTTTCTAATAAAATAAGGTTCAATCTCTAGGACAAGAGAAAGTGCCCAATGTTCTGAGATTTGCTTAGAATTAACTGTAAAGGAAACACTATGTATCATCGATACTATGCATAAAATATTGAATAGATAACTAATCAGAACCCACTGTATAGCCAGGGAACTCTATTCAGTGCTGTGTGGGGACGTATATGGAAAGGAAATCCAAAAATAAGGGGATATATATACACACACACACATATATATTTGTATAGCTGATTCACTTTGGGATATGGCAGGAACAAATACAACATTGTAAAGCAACTATGGTCCAATTAAAAAAAAAAGAAATAATGGAAAGATGCAAGGCATTTCCTTAATTCATTTTATACCAACCACGTTTAAACAATTAATCAAAGTAGATACAAAAACTATTCAGTAGTTCTCTTTTATTTACACATATATTTTCAAAAAACCTATGTCACCAAAATATCACAGCTATATATATAGCTATATATATACACAGCTATATATATAGCACAGCTTATAGCTCTTATTTCTCTGGAAACCCAACTAGTGTTAGTTGCAATTACCTTCCTCAATTTATATTTGCAGAAATAATTCATAGTCAAGTTTCTAACTTAAATTCAAGATTTTCCAATGTTTTCTTAAACTTAGAAATTAATTTCTTAGACATGGGTTAAAGCTAATATATACCTTATACATGGCATTCAGGAGAAGGGGAAAGACTACAGTACTGATGTAATGCTTAAGTCAAAATGCCACCAGATACTGAATCTATAAAGTATATGGAAAATAAGTGGCAAGATGCACAAAACGCCTGGTATGGACTTACAGCATTCACAGAATACTGACCCTCATCTTTGTTATCTAAGCTTTTGGTGAAGCAGTGATATGACATGATGAATCAACACTCCTCCTTGAAAAAGCACAACCAGAATATTTCTTACTTCCATTTTGTTGCACTGAAACACACAGGGAAAAAAACCTCATGAAGTTAAGGTGTGAGCAGTCCTCTTCCAACAATAGAGCAATATTAGAAGAATGGGATCATTTTACATATGCTTCATATTACCCAAAAAAAATGATATAGTATGCATTTGGAAATAGATAAAAAATCACTATGTAAACCGGAAGAGCTTTAAAAGCAAACATCTGTATATCTGCAAAGTCAAAAATCATCCCCAGAGCTGAAATCCTGAAAGGGTTCTGTATGTTTTTTGGTGACAGGGAGCAAAGGCATTATTCACTGAAGTTCAGTGAAGAAAGACAACCACTAAATTATCATCAGGTTGTCTGGCTGCCTTTCAACACATATTTCTCAGGGAAGTCAAGCGGGATGTGTCCTAAGTCTGATTCCACCAATTCGCAACTGCCATGGTGACTGCAGTAAAAGATGAAGAGAAGAGGGAGGTGAGACAGTGGGAATAGCCACATTTGAGTCCTAATATAAAATTTTCTCATCACCAATGTTTGTTCCAGTGAAATGTCAACCAGAATGAGGATCTTTCATGGCCTAACAATCTCAAATAGTTAGATGCCGCATGGCTTTTGAAAACGAACAGTGCAGCTGACTTCATCCTTCGAACATCATTCACTAAAAGAGTTCTAATTCTAGGATAGACAAACTCTAGATGCTGGAAATATAATGGTAGTTATTTTTACAGATGAAGATAAAGAAAAAAATCAGCAAAAAGTAATATAAGAAAGATTTTACAGAGTGTAAATCCCTCCATCAACAATAATAGTAGGTTCAAGTGATTGAAAGTAATTGGTAGCTACTTCGGTCTGCAAAGTCATGTCTGAGAAAGTGTCATTTCAGCTAACACCTGAGAAACAAAGGAAAGCCCACATACTGCATATTGAGAAGGGACATTTCATGCAGGGAAACACCTAATGCAGAAAGACTAAAGCAAGAGACAGCGTGACCTGAGGCTAGAGAATAGGAGAAAAGCAAACAATGAGACATAAAGAGTCAGGCAAGGGCTGGATCATGAAGAAAATTGGAAGATGGGTTAAAGAATTCAGATCTCTGTCTGCGGGCAATGGGAAGTCATTAGAGTAATAATACTTGTTCTACTAAATGACTATTTCATCTGTAGAAGGGAGATTTACTTATAGAGTGGCAAAAGCAAAAAGCTTAAAAAATATCTGTGATAGTCTAGGTAAGAAACAATGGGAGATATACACTTCTGGGCATACACACTGAGGAAACCAGATCTGAAAGAGACACGTGCACCCCAATGTTCATCGCAGCACTGTTTCTAATAGCCAGGACATGGAAGCAACCTAGATGCCCATCAGCAGATGAATGGATAAGGAAGCTATGGTACATATACACCATGGAATATTACTCAGCCGTTAAAAAGAATTCATTTGAACCAGTCCTAATGAGATGGATGAAACTGGAGCCCCTTATACAGAGTGAAGTAAGCCAGAAAGATAAAGAACATTACAGCATACTAACACATATATATGGAATTTAGAAAGATGGTAATGATAACCCTATATGCAAAACAGAAAAAGAGACACAGATGTACAGAACAGACTTTTGAACTCTGTGGGAGAAGGTGAGGGTGGGATGTTTTGAAAGAACAGCATGTATACTATCTATGGTGAAACAGATCACCAGCCCAGGTGGGATGCATGAGACAAGTGCTCGGGCCTGGTGCACTGGGAAGACCCAGAGGAATCGGGTGGAGAGGGAGGTGGGAGGGGGGATCGGGATGGGGAATACGTGTAAATCCATGGCTGATTCATATCAATGTATGACAAAACCCACTGAAATGTTGTGAAGTAATTAGCCTCCAACTAATAAAAAAAAAAAGAAACAATGGGAGATATAAAACAAGGATGACGAAGAAAACAGAGAAGTGGAGCTATTTCAGATATGCATAGAGGTGACAAGAGTCACAGATTATATATGACATTTATAAGAGCAATTAGAATTTGACATTAGGCACTAGGTCATAATGGGGCCACACTGAGTAGGGTAATTTGGAAAAGGAACAGGTTGGGCAGGTTTATTTGCTTGGTATTTATTTGGGGAGATCTGCTTGAGAAAATCAAGAGGTCTATTTGGATTATGTTAAACTTGAGATTCATCTCTGCTATACACCCAAATGGGTAGGTCAAGTAGGCTGTTGGAAAAACACATTTCATGTTCAAGGGAGACATATAAACAATACTGAGGGCTATGTGCATACAATTAATTGGCTTTTAAAGCCATTAGATTGGATAAGTTATCCTAGAAAAACTATGAAGACAGGACCTACATGTCAAAATTTGGAGGTGGAGAAATGATGAGAAAAGGAGATTGAGAAGGGGATACCTAGGAAAAGCTTATATAGTTCATGACAAAAGAAAAGAGTTTTTCTAGAAGGATCAATTGGTCAACTGTGACAAATTCCACTTAGGGATCAAGCACAGGAAGAAAAGAGACATGGCCATTGATTTGGCAACGTAACGGTCATGTGGCCTTAAGAGAGAAAATAAAAGCAAGGAGAAAACCAGCCTTTGTGAGGAAGGTAGGCCTAATGAACTGAATTGAAGAGAAAATATGAATTAAATAATTACAACATAAACTATAAATAACTCCTTCAAGATTTTGAATTCGTGTGTCTCTGTGTCGAGAGTTGAGCAAAGCTATAGTGAATGAAGTCGCTCAGTCGTGTCTGACTCTTTGCAACCCCATGGACTGTAGCCAACCAGGCTCCTCCATCCATGGGATTCTCCAGGCAAGAGTACTGGAGTGGGCTGCCATTTCTAAGCTACTTCATGGTATTGCTGCCCCAGCATTCATTTCGTTTGATCAAGCAGTGTGGTTTACCTTCAACTGACAGCAGCCCCGCATGCAAGAGCATACCCTAGAAAGCAGACTGCAGAGGCACAAGCAAATTAAGTTCCTGATTTCAAGTACCCAATAGCTCTTGTGGTCAACAGTCTCCCCTGTCCCCCGGCATCCGTATGCCTTATGTGCCCTTTGGTAAGCCTCCTGGGGCTTCCTCCACTCTTCTAGTTTACATCGACCAACTGGGTCCCAGCCTGGGAACCGCAAATCACTCTACCCATAGACTCTAATAAAGGTATGCGCCCTACGTCTTGTCTGCTGATCTCTGTCTGTACTCTGCTTTGTCCTCCCAATGTGGCCCCTTGAGGGGTGCCATGTACTTCCTGCAGGACCTATGAGTAATGAACTGCACTATTTCAATTTCCCTTTGCTCTGATACTGAAACATAGCTCACTATCCAGTATCCTGTACTCCATTTCACAAATGTTCATTTTAACACAGTTATAAGGTAGGGGTGTGTGTGTGTGTGTGTGTGTGTGTGTGTGTGTGTGTTAAGGACAATAGAAAAATAAGGCAAATCTGAAAAGGGGGATAAAATAGCTTATTTTTGTTTTGATTTTTAAAAGTTAGAGGACACCAGAACCTATTTGTAGATACACAGAAATTAATACTGAAGGAGAAGAAGGATAATTTCAGGAGAAAATGCATGAATCAGTTGATAATAAATGACATCCAAGCAGGCGTACTGTCAACCACAGTAACACAGGATAGCAGGTCAAGAATGTACGTTTAGTACAGATGAGTTAGTAGATTCGTAGGTGGATGAATGTAGGAACTTGAGTACGTTGACTATTTTCTCAAAGAGTAAGAAATAAAGTCAGTCATGTGAGAAGCAGGAACTATTGTGGTAGGAAGGTTTGAAGAGAGAGAAGGTACAAAATCATTCTGGAGAATGGGAAAGGGAAATAGAACTGGATGCCTGGGGATATTGAGTGCTCATTTGAGAATTGTAACTATGACTTGAAAATGAAATCAATCAATGCTATTTAACTGTTTGCTTGCAGGCTTTGAGATGAGCTGTTATAATCAAGGCTGTAAACCAAAATTTACAGAGTAATTTTAGGGTAAAAAAAAAAAAGTGATTCAATTAGACTAAACAGCGGTTTTCTCCTTGTACTGACCACATCATTTTAATGACAAAGAATGTGCAGTATCTGCACCAGTAATTCTTATTCATGAGCACTTGTTTTTAAATATTAATTGAATATATTTAGAAAAAAACAATATCTAAAATATAACACTGATTATTCCCACAGATAACTTAGACCCCAGAAAGCTTCAATAAACTCTCAAAAGCATGTACTGTTTTTCGAAATTTATCTCAACAAAATGGAGCAAATCCTGGGAGAATAACTTTATTTTCTTTAACTTAAGAACAGTGGTGTTCAACAGAACTTTCTGTAATTACAGAAGCAAATTTTTGTGTTGTTCAATATACTAGCCACTAAGCACATGGGGCTACTAAGCACTTGAATGTGGCATATGTGACAGATGAAACACATTTTCTATTTTATTTATAATTAAATTTAAATAGCTCCAGGTAGCTAATGGCTACCTACTGAACAGCTAAGCTACAGAATCATGGGTCCATCTGTCATCCACCACTAGGTATTTGCTAGTTATTTGAAAAGCAAAGAGTTTGAATATCCAAAGATCTGCAATACAGACATTCTTTGGTTCTTTAGTTTAGCTTGGTGGTTTTAAAATTTTAGTAGGCTTCATAATTGCTGTATGGAGTTGCATATCCAAAAAAAAGTAAATTCTGAAGCAGGAGATTCACAACATTTTCTATGGTAATTTTAACTACCAGAAATTTTCACATTATAAATTCTCACTAAAAAATGATTCCCCATTCTCTCACCATCCCAATTCTATAAAGTAATACATACTGATAATAGACTGCAAGAACTAATATAGAAATATTTGACAAAAAGAGATGAATTAGGTAGATAGTACTGTCACATACCATGAATGATTTAGCCTAACAAATTATAAATATATACTAAATTTATATAATTATCTTCTCATTAGGGAATTTAAAATATTCATTCAAACATATTAATCTGCTTTATCTTTGGTATTAAAATTAATATTTAAATATTAATATGTCCTCCCAGCTATTAAGTCATATGGAAATTTTAAAACCTTGTAATAACCCTTAGAAATGCAGCCAAAATTTATGTATTTGATAGACCTGCAAACTATCTTTCTTGTTCATATTGAACGTGTAAATTTTTCCATAATATACTATATGCAATGAAAAAACAAATCTGCCAACAGGTTGTCTACTCAATGTCAAAACAGTCAAAGTAATCTGTAGCAACATTTGGTGTGATAAACAAAAGTCTACCTAATATCATTACAAAGGAAATTTAAAAATGAAATGACCTGGAAGAAACTTCACATACCTTTGCTTCTTCGAAATTGTAAGTAATCTATTTCTCTCACTTAGATACTCCAATAGTATAAATTAAATTTACTTTTCCACTTGTATCTCCAGGTTTTTCTTGTTCAAACTGTTGCATTCCCAACATTTATATCATCTCCTGCCAGAAGGTATTTCGCGAGAGAGCCATATGAACCTTTATAAATTTAGAGTATCTCTTTCATTTTCCAGGATGCATATTTGGTCATGAATTTTTTGTAAATTGTTTAGAAAAAGTTCCTATATAGGCAAAGCACCAAAATTTTCTTTGTCACTCTGGTAGCCTGGGGCCTCTGGGTACCTCTGGGAAAACTTCATGAGTCCCACAATTCCATACATCACTCAGTATTCATAGATAGAATAAAAATATGGTTTACATGTTCTTGTGTTCAAATATATTCTATATTATATGTGTTAAACAGGAGAGTAATTAGTGATGTTCAAATGAGTTGTAAGAGGTGCTGAATTGTTTTCTTTATGGATTCTCTACCTTGATGGCTATTAACATTTCAGCTATTAATAGATGTAATCTTTTTTTTTAATTATTATTAAAATGGAGTGCTAACATTTAAAAAATTTGTTAAACCAAATGATGTTCAACAGATTTCTTTTCAACTGTTGGCATAGCAAATAGGATCAATTCCAATATGCAGTCTGCCCTGGAGGAGGACATGCCAACCCACTCCAGTATTCTTGCCTGGAGAGTTCCATGGAGAGAGGAGCCTGGCGGGCTACAGTTCAAGGGGTCACAGAGAGTCAGACATGACTGAGCGACTAAGCACAACAATATGCAGTCTAACTACATTTACCAGAATTTTAAAGAAAACAGTAATGTTTTGTTGTTGCTATTGTTCTTTTTGTTGTTATTTGTAGTGATGGAACTATGAATTGAAGTCTTGCATATATAAGTTGTCACAAGAAGACACCATGTTCAACTAGAGACTGCACCCCCAAAGACCAATGACAGGAACCATGGTGTCAAGTGTTGATTCTACTTGTTGGACTATTATGAAAGCTCTTTAAACTACCCTGCCTAATGTTCTACTTAGCTGTGAAGTAACCATATTACTTAGATGTTTAAGTCAACTATTGATACTATGTTCAAATGATAAAGGTAAATCTAGATTTTACTAACAAGACCTTTCCACTGATTAATCATCTCCTGAATTCAAAGGGAGATTTCCTTATGAATTTAAAGGTAAAACTGGTTCTTTTCAGCATTCTAATAAAAAATATGATCAAATGTACCCAGGATGTCTAAAGCATTAAGGAAACAGTTTAGTATCAAGCAGAAGGCAATGGCTCCATTAATAGCAGAACTAAAGAACAAAGCATCTTTAAATTTTAACATAATGGACAGTATCTTAAACTTAAATTTTGAACAACAAAAGTTCTACTTTTCCTACTCAATTAAAAACATGATTTTTATATGCTTTCCAGGCCATTTTTTTTTAAACTGCAATATCCTTTGTGAATGTAAGGAACTTGGATGAAGCATACTTATTTTAATAGTCTTTACAGAATTTTACTGAAGCATGCTACAAGCTTTTTCCTCAAATTATACTATGGACATTTTTGAACATATGGAAAAGTCAGAATAATTGTATAGTAGACACCCATATAGCAACCATCTACACTGTACAAGCAACATTTTATTATTCTTGCTTTATCACATATATAGTAGTTCCCCTTATTCAAGGGAGACATGCTCTAAGACTCTCAGTGAATACCTGAAATCACAGGTAGTACCAAATGCTATATATATTATGGTTTTAACTATATGTACATACCTATGATTGGAGAAAGGAATGGCTACCCACTCTAGTATTGTTGCCTGGGATATCCCATGGACAGAGGAGCCTGGTGGGCTACAGTCCCTGGATCACTAAAGAGTCATATACGAAATTAGCACCTAAATGACAACAACATACTTATGATAAAGTTTAATTTATAGATCAGGCACAGAAAGAGATTAACAATAATAACTAAATGGAATAAAACAATTATAAGAATATACTGTAATAAAAACTATGTAGAAGTGGTCTCTCTCATAATATTTTATTGTATACATTTAATGCTTTTTTCTTCTTAAGTGATTATCACACACTGTGGCCATAACTTTTGCAGGATGAAGACCAACAGCAAAACTGGCATCAATTTCTTTTTCTTCCTTCACAACTTCATGGATAGATTTCTTCTCCCTATAGATTTTAGTAACCTCTGTGTACACTTTTTTTCCTTCCATAAGTAGAGGAATTTCAACTTTTCACTTAAAGGATGCCCTTCACAGCTTCCCTTTGGCATATCCAAATTGCAGCATCACTACTCTGGTGCTGTGGGGCCACTATTAAGGAAAATAATGGTGACTTGAACACAAGCACTATTATACCAAGACGGTTGGTTCTATAACCAATTCAGCTACTAATTGACAAAGGAGTGGGGTATGCTTAACAAAGGGCTGGTTTGCATACCAGGTTAGAACAGAGAAGGCCAACATGAGATTTCATCAGGCTACTCAGAATGGCATGCAGTATAAAACTTATGAATTCTTTCTGGCAGTTTCCATTTAATATTCTTTTTTTTTTTTCTTCTCCATTTAATATTCTTATACTACAGTTAACCTTGGATAACTGAAACCCAGGAGAGTAAAACCATGGATAAAGATGTGGTGGGGTGAACTACAGTACATATATATTCATCTATTCATCTCTTTACCCATCCCATCACTACACTTCATTTTCAGTGAAGTTGCAGGCATTGGTACTCTTCACCCTTAAACACGTCAGCATGCATATCACTAACGATTTCGACATTCATGCTTCTTTAATGGCAACTTCACATAAAATCAAACGCACAAATCTTAAGTGCATCATTTGTGTGGCTGAACAGCACTGACTCCATTTTGTCAGCTCCATCTCGTACTCGCAGTCCTGATCTGCCCCCCTTTCTGTACGACTGAGCGTTGGCCCGTACCCTAGGAATGCGTCCAAGTCACTCAAGTTCCCTACCAACTTTTACCTGTGCCTTCATCTGATGTGAAAACAGGAAGAATGCCTTTTGCTGATGCAGATGGTTAGGGTCATGAGCCCTCTTGGGGGAGGAAAAACCCCCAGTTCCCAGTGGGGCCAACCTGCTTCTCACTTGATATTATTCTATTTTCATCTTTGGCCCCTTTAAGTCCCTCTGTACTCCTTTCCAAGTTGCAAAGTGCAGCTTAGACTGCCTCTGGATCATCTGCCCAATCCCGCCTATATGTAATTTACCCACAACAAACTTCCTAATTCATTTCATGGAGGTACCCGCTTCATTCTTCTGTCTTAAAGTTCCTTCTCAGTTTGCAGGATATTATTCAATATCTCTGCCTCAAACATCATTCCATGAATTCTGACAATCTAATATGATTTTTATCCAGTGGCATTTGGATGGCATATAAATCAAAGTGAAAGTTGAAAATAAATAATATTATGTTATCAATCTGTTATTTTTACTCCTGGGGTAATCCAAATGTTTCTGTGGAAAGTAAAAGCAAATTTACTCTCAACCATTTAATTTAATAGGTGTATAGGTCATATTTACCATGGAACACTTAAGAAATATATAATAACCACAAGTAGCACTCTCAATGTTTAATTATAATTTACATTTTTCAAATGTCATGAATTTAAATTCTAGAACAATGTATGTAGAATAAACTAAGTGCAGATTTCAGGGTTAATAAAGAATATAGTCTTTTTGTATAAGTGGTAGATAGTACCAATTTAGTCATTCAGGAAAGGACTTTAATTCTTTGATAGCTGTCTTCTCTGGGTTTCCAACTGGTAGGGAACACAGGGCCACAGTGGTTTAAAAGGACCAATTTCTGGCCAAACAATTTATTTTTTTAAATACTTCAAGGAATATAAAAACGATGAACCATTTCTGAATTGAATCAAGTGAGACATACCTGGCAAAGGAAGACGTGTTTTGTAGTTGAAAATAGTGGCAAATATTTTACGTTTTGGCAAAAAAAAAAACCAAAAAACAAAGCTCTTTTGTGAGTTCTTTACTTTCTGCATTGCCAAGTGTATCTGCTATGCTGAGGATGGAAGATTCTTACTTTGCTTCTTTTTAAGAAGGGATGTACACATGCATTTCCTGTTGAATGACTGCATTGTCCAAAGGATAAGTTCTCAGTTTATCCCGACTGGAGGCTTATGCCCATTTGCTCTGGAAATTTGGCACTAGCTTTATGTAATGTGTAATTACATTATTGACTTCGATCCTCTGCATTCTACCAGGGTAGAAAGAAATCTGACAACCTGGTTTCAAACTACTTGTTGTTCAAGAAACTGAGGCTACAAGGGCATATAAGTTACTCAACAGATTACCTCTGCAGATAACAACACAATCACTTCCAATCTCACCTGACTTCTGAGAAGGCTTTCCTTCTGTTCCAAAGCTAGAATGCTGGTTGGGTCCCTTATCTTGCAAACAGCAAAGGCGCAGACACCATGCCATATGTAAGGTTTTACAGTTTTGCTTATAAATTTTAAATGTACAGACTATTTGTCACTTACACAGTATTGTGCGAAGCAGAAAACAGGATATAAAATTTTAGTGGCCACAATTTTAGGTAGGGTCAAATGCATGCATATAAGAATGCAAGGAAATACATATAAATGTAAAAATTGAAGTATAAAGGAATGAAGGTTAAATGCCTTCACTGATGATTTAGGGATTTCAGACTCTATTAGTACTACTTAAATTTGAACACAATTTATAGCCAGTGAAACGTTAAGATGGAAATAGACCATATTTGCAAGTCTAGGCACATTTAAAATAATGAATCTTTAATCATGATTACAGTAATTTTTTAAAGCTACTTTCAAACATAGTAGATCAAGACTGGTTTCCTTTTTTGAAACTACACATATCCTGGGCTATACCACTCTCTTAACAAAAGTGCTGCTACACTTAACATTACCTTCTTGACCAACATGAACCACGGAAACAGAGAAAAAGTGAATATGGAGGGAAAAAAACCAAATCCTCCTTTCTTCATAGTCACTGACCATTACATTACAATCTAAAGCAAGTTTTCTTCACAGAAAATCAATTAAAAGGATTACAAAATAAAATCTCACAAGTATAATGACTTGTTCACTTCAAATCAAGTTTTTTACCTTAGGAAAACTGTTAACACATTAGTTGAGCTCAATTTGATACACGAGTTAGAGGTTGAAATAACCACAGGTTCCATGCAAATCAGTTATCTCTCTTCAACAGTGCCAACAGCACTTCTTATTTTTGACTTTATAGAATCAACCAAAGGATTACACGAAAAGAATTAAACCCACAATGTGAAGCCAAATATGCTGTTGGCAGAACACTCTGCCAAGAGTAGGCAGGATAATGCTCTTACTTAACTTGAAAGCCCCCCCTTCCTTTTTACTCCAAGCTGCTGCTCTGCAGTTTGAATTTAATATTAGCTTGTTCCTAGGGCAGGTGGTTTCTTTGAACTAGCTGACCACAGGGAGGTGGTTTTTAGGGGAAAAAAAGGGGGGAAAGGGTGGGGTGGGACAGGGAGAAAGAAAAAGGAAAGAGGGAAGGTGGTTCCCACCAGACAGGGCACATACTTTACAGTTACTTTAGAAATATTTCAGTTTAAACTTGAAAGGACTTATTGTAAGAATCACCTTTTTTTTTTTCATTTTAACAGTTAGAAAATCTTGAAATTCATATCTACCATCTAATATTATGGTTATTTCTCTCAAATGCCATGACAAATGATGGTACAATCAAATTAAACAACTACAGGTATTCACATTTAATTTTACCATCTGTCTTCATTTCATGGACTTCAGAAACTAGAGTTCTGCTGCTCAAGTTCTTACGCCTGTTCCTAGATGAATCCGAATAACCCTTAGTTGTGTAGCAAGGAAACTTCCTGCTCCTTTCCTGACATTCTAGTCACAGTTCCACCCTCTAACAAGGCACGTTGGTCCACCTCCAATTCCATCTTCTTAGCTGCCTCTCTCAAGAAGGCAGCATCCCTATCCTTATTGATCAGAATTTGACACATGAGGAGCTGGAATTTAGTTCTGGATTGGTCAGTTTCTCTCAAAGTAAAAACTAGGCCAGGGGATTCCTATACCTCCAACACATAGAAGGTTTTCTGTTTCGTTTTGTTTTTTTCCCAAAAATGAAACTGCTAAGGATAAGAGTTGCATATGTTTGTGCTTTATCATCAGCCACTACTGCTCCATTTGCCATCAATTAATGGGCAGACAGCAGAAGGCCTTATTTCAGGCCCAGGCAGAGGAGTTGACACCCCATCCAGCTATTGTTAACAGAGACTTTTGTATTCTGGTAGGTATTGGATGACTGCCAGAAATTAATAAATCAAGTGATTTGGTCACCATTTAGCTATCAGATCTTTGTAAGTTGTGAAGGAAGAACGCCTAAATCTTAGCCTGAAAACCACAACATCCGAAAATATAAAAGCTGCAAGTCTAGTAGGACTGTTATTTTTCCCCATGCTACATTGCAAAAAAAAAAAAAAAAAGGTTTTATAGACATTTATAGTGCTGGCTGAGAAAAACAGTATTTAGCTTGAATGATGTCTGAAAGACAATACTCTTACTTCTGTATTAGAAGCAATTCCACTGCAAACATCCACATTATTTAAACTGTTATCCATTGGGCAACCTAAGAAGATTTGAAGGAAGAATATAGGTCAAGTGACACAATGAAGCAACCTTCAATTGTGTTCAAAAGAGAGACAGAGAGTGACAGCAGGCCCAAAATAGAGTCACTTGTGCTAAGCCCACATCACCAAAGCAAGACTTAATATCTAACCTAACTGCAGCTTCAACCTCCACCAGGAATATAACCTTTAACCACTCAACCTGGAATTACTTGGTCAGCACTAGTGAGATAATCTACCCTACAGACTCCCTCCATTCCATTTAGGAGGGTGACCTTGATTGAACCAATGAATTCTTTGTTCATAATTTCTTTTTTTCGCCTCCTTTCCATCTTTAAAAATCTTTCCTTTTCTACAGCTCAACAAAGCTAATTTCTATCTGCTAGATGAGATGCTGCCTGATTCATGAATCATTTAATAAAGCCCATTTTCATCTTTAAATTTATTAGCTGAATTTTTGTTATTTAAAAACTGTGTAGAAAAAACAGCTGGTTTTAGAGCTTAACAGAGAACCATATTTTAACCCCATGTAACAGTGATTTGCATTTTAAAATATAGGTGCCGATGGTGCTGTTGAGATTTATCAGAAAAATAGTTCTATGAAAAGACTGATTCGAAAAGAAATGACAGACCTATTAGGTGCACAAAAGAAAAGAAGGCTGGAGAATTCTTTGGTATTATGCGCTGCTTTTCCAAAAAGATCAGGCATTAGAATTAATTTTTTTTTTCTTTTCACATTTTAAGTCTGGATAACACAATTTATTGCTTGGCATGTCAGTAATATAATAAGACAAATTTAAATAATTATACATGCAAATACATCAAGTTAATCAAGCAAAGAGAACTATATTTAAACCTAACACATTTTCTTGAGTCTGAAAATCTAATAGGCATCCTTGCCCCTAATATATTCATATGGTCATTGAGATATAGTTTAAAATTGAAAGTGAAGTTGCTCAGTTATGTCCGACTCCTAGCAACCCCATAGACTGCAGCCCACCAGGATCCTCCGTCCATGGAATTTTCCAGGCAAGAGTACTGGAGTGGGGTGCCATTGCCTTCTCCAAAACCTCTTGTATAGGTGGCTTTATATAAGTAACAGCTTTACAAGGCACATGTTATTATCCCTATTTCCAGATGAGGAAACTGAAATTCAGAAAGAATAAAAAACTTACTCAAGTTCAAATGCTGGTAAGTGGCAGAGCCAGCATTGAAACAGAAGTGTGATTCCAAAGTCAACACTTTAATAAGAATATAATGTTAATTTTACTGAAGAGACAAGTTCAGAGATATGATAAATGTTTTTAATAGTGCATTTATAAATGATGACTACAGAGAGCAGTTGGGTGTCCCACACACATACAAAGAGCAAAGCAGCACTGAGGGAAGGGATCACAGTCAGATATATAATGCCTTGTGAAATAAGTTAATAAGGGTTGAAACACTGTATGCTTGATGAAATAAATTTCCTAAGGGCAACAGACATTAACAGCTGTTCAAGTCTTGTTCATGTCCCCATAGGCAAGTGTATCACTCCCTCAGTTACTGAGCTCGTGTGCCATGTGGTGCTCCTGGAGCTACTTTCATCTCATGTACATCAAGAGACAAAATAAGTATTCTTGGACATCAGTAAGAATGGCCTCTCTTCATCCCTGTAAACACTCTCACCTCACAGTCACCATTTAGTAGCAAAATTATTTTCCTAAAAACAAACATTTTAAATGTTAAGTTTCTGTCTAAAATATTACAGGGTCTTCCCATGGCACTTACACAAACCAGAAAGTTTAAAGTTTCATGTGATCTACAGTCTACACACAGACCAATTTCTCCTTCCTGAGCTAGACTTCAGCCCTAGTAACTTCCCTTCTGATGCCTTCCTTGACTCAGGGCCTTTGATTAGGCTTTCCATTTACCAGGAATGCTTCATCCTTAGCAAACTTCTATTCAGCATCATCTGCACTACCAGAAAACCCAGTCCCATTATTTCATGGCAAATAGTGGGAAAAGATGGAAGTGGTGACAGACTTCCTCTTCTTGGACTCTAAAATCACTGTGGATGGTGACTGCAGCCATGAAATCAGAAGACATTTGTTTCTTGGCAGGAAAGCGATGACAAACCTAGACAGCGTGTTTAATAGCAGAGACATTACTCTGCTGACAAAGGTCCAAATAGTCAAGCCTATGGTCTTCCTAGTGGTCACACATGGTTGTCAGAGCCGGACCTTAATGAAGGCAGAGCGCCAAAGAATTGATGCCTTTGAACTGTGATGCTTGAGAAGACTCCTGACAGTCCCTTGCAGAGCAAGGAGATCAAACCAGTCGATCTTAAGGGAGATCAACCCTGAATATTCACTCGAAGCACTGATGCTGAAGCTGAAGCTCCAATATTTTCGTCATCTGATGTAAACAGCCGACTCATTGGAAAAGTCCCCAATGCTGGGAAAAATTGAAGGCAGAAGGAGAAGAGGGCATCAGAGGATGAGATGCCTGGATGGCATCACTGATGTGATGGACATGAACTTGGGCAAATTTGGGGAGATGGTGAGGGACAGAGAGGTCTGGTGTGCTGTAGTTCATGGGATCACAAAAAGTTGGACACGACAGGGCAACTGAACAACATTCAGTATCAGGTCTCTGTTCTAAAGTTCAGAGACGGTTCCTTGATCCTTGATAATCAATTCCCTGGTGCTCAGTCACTGCAGTTGTGTCTGACTCTCTGTGACCCCATGGACTATGGCCTGCCAGGCTCCTCTGACCATGTGATTCTCCAGGCAAGAATACTGGAGTAGGTTACCATTTCCTTCTCCAGTGATAAAGTATGAAGTGAGAGAAGTGAGTGAAGTGAAGTCGCTCAGTTGTGTCCAACTCTTTGTGACCCCATGGACTGTAGCCTACCAGGCTCCTCTGTCCATGGGATTTTCCAGGCAAGAGTACTGGAGTGGGTTGCCATTTCCCTGGAAACCTTGCAAAAAGGTTAAACACCCCCATTTTTACTTTCATAGCATCCTGTCCTTGTCTTTCCAGGGCCTATATCAACTGCAGTGGGAGAAGAGGATGTGACCAGACCTACAACTCATTGAAAGAGTTGTTCCAATAAAGTAACAAATGCTTTAATCCCTTTACTCTATAAAAACTTAAAAAGCTTAACTTGCATGAGGGGTACAGAGTCTGTTTTGCAAATTCCCACAATTTTACTGGTAGCCTCCATTTTAGATGAAAATTTACTCATTTTGTTTAAATTTAAATTTATTTAATTGGCATGGCCACTGCCATTATCAAGAAAAAAGAATGTGTTCCTTTCTGAGTAAATGTTCCTATAATTTCTGATTCACTATGATTTTTTTTGCTAAGAATTATTAAAGCATTTTACATTACCAGTGTTAAAAAGAGATATTCAATATAATAAGATATAGTGACTAATACTGTTTGTTGAAAGAAGGAAATTACTCATTGGAAAAAGTGCCATTTGCCATTAAGTGACAGCTTGTCAAGTTGACTGTCAATATGTTTAAAGAAAATACTCCTATAAAAGGGAAGTCACAAGGAACAACAGCAGCAAAACAGGAATCATATTTTTGAAAGTCAAATTTCTTCAGTGCCCTCAGACAGATGGAATTCAACTCTTACATTTAAAAAGAAATCTCATAAATTTAAAATATGTATACGTTTAATTAAACATGAGCAAGAAACTCTAGAAAAGAAAAATCGAACTGAAAAAATATATCTTAAAAAATAGTTAAGTTCCAGAGATGGAGGATGTTGACGCTTTCACATTATGAATGCACTATAGGTCATAGAACTGTACACTTTAAATGAGCAAAAATGGCAAATTTTAAGTTATGTACATCATATCACAATGTTTAGGAAACTATTACCTAAAGTAACTATCATCACATAACCATCTGGAAACACATAGGCAGAAATTTCCAGCTCAGACACAGTGTATGTGAAATGTAGGCTGCTGAGGGGTTGGATGACAAGTATTGTCTTAACCTTTGAAAATATCTCCAGAGATAACTTTAGTTATGTCTCCTTTTCACCCCTACTGAGAATCGCTGTACTTAAACCATCATTATGGCCCACAATTATTGAAATCAGAGTTACTTGGTCTCAGTAAATTTCATGTAGGCACCAGGTCTGCACTGAATTAAAAATTTAAAACCTAAAATACTGTTGACTTCAAGTTATTACAAATCACATGTCACATCACAAATGAAGAATTTAATTTGATTTCAAGATAAACCAAAAGAAAATTTTCAAAATTATGATTTACATTAATTTTTTTTTTTAAAGATGGTAGATGAGTTAACAATTTTCCTTGCCACATTGTCATTAAAGAAAGCTGGTTCATACATGTAGATCCATGGCTGATTCATGTCAATATATGGCAAAAACCACTACAATATTGTAAAGTAATTAGTCTCCAACTAATAAAAATAGATGGGAAAAAAAAGAATTTCCAAGGAATTAGAAAAAAAAAAAAAAAAGAAGAAAGCTGGTTCACATGAAGCTGAGTTTATTTTAAAGATCCAGTAGAAACACACCTTTTATATCATCTTTTCTGTATCAAGAAACAGAGCACATGTCACTAATAATGCATCTTCCCTCAGGCAGTGAAGACAGTCTTGTTCAAGTTAAAGTACATTCTGATGGGGTTATGACCTTGGCCTCATACTTCAACACTGAAGTACTATCATTCAATAATAATGGCGTTTATCAGAAAAGACTCAAGAAAAGGAGTTTTTCAGTAGGAAAAATAAGCAAACAAATCCTAAACTCTAGTGACTCTGCTCTATGCTTCAAACAATGATAATGAATGTGGTCGGTGGACCTGAGGAACCATGTAAAGAAAAATTATTCCAAATCTGAATCACAATTAATAAAAGATACCTGAAATATTAATGACAGCTGAAAACACAGAACAGCACATATTAAAAATATGATTTGGCTCTGAGTATCGGACAACATCTATCCTTAAAATCCCTTGCGGATCTAAAAAAATTCAACTAGATGATCTGGGCTTCAAAACCTTGCTATCCCAAACATCGTCTGCTGCTCAGCTACATGGGAAATCTCTCATAATTTGGTTGAAATTCTGACGGTTCAATCTCCACCACAAGCCAACTGAAACACAATCACCATAGTGAACCCCCCAGATCTTTCCACACAAATTCCATTTCGAGACCTGTGGCACTAGCACAGCTCTATTACACATGCAGATCATCCATTTACAGACTGTGAGAACTTGAGAAAGAAGGGCTATCCTAGGCTGGTGGTGGTCTTGATCTCCAGAGTGGGTTCCTGATTATGTCAAACACAAACAGATACGTGGCTCTGGATAATACAGAGCTTGTTACCATTCGCTTTAAATGCACATTTGTACATCGCTAGTTTAAACCTTCTTGAATGGTGACCTAAGCCCTGATCATAAAAAGCCAGTGAGAACAGCATCAAAACATGTATATTATCTATAGTGAAACAGATCACCAGCCCAGGTTGGATGCATGAGACAAGTGCTCGGACCTGGTGCACTGGGAAGACTCAGAGGGATTGGGTAGAGAGGGAGGTGGGAGTGGGGATCGGGATGGGGAATACATGTAAATCCATGGCTGATTCATGTCAACGTATGACAAAACCCACTACAATATTAGTGGGTAAAGTAATTAGCCTCCAACTAATAAAAATAAATGGAAAAAAAAAAAGCCAGTAGCCCAGCAGGAAGTGAGCTCTCCAAGAAAGGTGAGACAGGATTTCTTGGAGATATTTGCCCTCAAGGGTCAAGGTGCATACTCCATCTTCAGCTGCTCTCTGTGGCTATTCAAGACTTTATATTCTTGGCTGACAAGAATTGGAAACATCATCTAATTTAACAGGGAGTGTTAGTAGGGAAGAAGTGTAGTCTCCACACTGACGATCAGTCCATCAGAAATCCTCTAAAGTTGTACTTAATGTTTTCAATTCTACTGATAAGTAACTGATTTCACTTAGCTTTTTTATTAACTACTTGAAATGAAAAACTATCCATATTATCTTTTTCTTTTGCACTGTTCAGAATTTAGGCTAGTTTTAATATCACTGCTTAAGTTAAAAAATGAATATCCTGACCAAAAGATGTATGGAATATATCACTCTAATCATACTGATGAGTGCTTACAGGGTGCTGTTGAATTACTCTTTATTTACTGATCACCCACTGTCTAGTTTAATCCCCACAGACTTAGAGTCAAAAGCTTTTATAGATGAGGAAGAAAAACTGAGAGGCAGAGCATAGTGGCAAAGAGCACAGGCCCTGGGTAACATTCCTGGGGTCAAAATTTGTCTCCACCGTTCATTAGCTGAGTTACCTCATCAATCAAATAAAGATGACAGTGGAAATTTACTTCTAGTGTTGCTAGGAGAACATGATAACTTAGATATGTAAATATTTACAACACTGCTTGGTATATTATAGACAGTTAAAAAATACTAGTTTTAATTTACTCATCTCAGGTTAACCTCATTAGTCCCAGGGCCAGGCTGCAAAGGGAAGTCTCTTGGGTTGTGGAGCATTAGGACTTAAAGTTTCACTGTATCACCTACATTTTCCCTAACTCACCATAAAACAAAATCAGTCTCTTTGTTATTAATTTCAATTAATGGAAAGGATATGATCTGAATATTTTCACAAAATATATGGAAAATATCTCTTGCTGAACTAAAGCATGTTTTGCTAGCAGTGGCAACATTGAAAACATTATCATATTAACCTTGTTTAGTTAGCTGGAGTTAATCATACCCAGTCTTTGCATAGTGTTTTATAGTTTCAAACTGCTTGAATAACAACACTGGTATAGGTGATCGTGATATTTTTATCCCTATTAAATAGATGAAGACATGAAGTCTCAAATGTTGAAGTTAAAAGTTTGAAGTTAACATAGTGAGATGCTGAAGGAATTCATTTCAAATTTCACTTACCAAATGTTCCCTTTGACATAGAAGTAATAAGATCTAAAGTTGGTGGAATTATTAAAAGCTGTTTGGGAAATAAAAGGACTTCGCGATGAGACTTGAGATTATCTAAAAGTATTCAATGGTATGTGGCTATATAATGAAGATTTGACTTTTCAAATTATATATGACTCTCTATATTTCCTGGTATTCGTGCAATATTTTCTGTTTGCCTATGTCCATTCTCTAAGTTCTGTAAGCCTAGGGACCATGTTTACCTCACTCATTTTTGTGTACCCAGCACAGTGCCTAGGTATTTGTTGTCATCCCACTGAGATTCCAAGATATTTGTTCAGCATATCAAAAAATGTAAAAACACTACAAATTTTTTTTAACAGTCTGATCACTGAGAATTATCTCATTCAAATTACCCTCCTATTTATTTTTCTACTCTGCAGTTTTCTGGATATAGAAATGCAAAGTAGTATTATCTAATTCTGTTTGGTATATATCATGCTATAGTATTAGGACAAATTATAATAGTAATAATCTTCCAATTACTCACAAAAGTATCTAAAACTCATGTTCTCCTAACACACAACTGGCAAATTGCTTAATTATCACTATTTTATAAGTAAAGAAACTGAAGTCATATGGCTTAACCAGAGCTTCACCTAGATTATGCTATTTCATCAGATTTTCCCTGAGTTGTTTGATAGGGACAAATATCCCCATCCTTCTATGTGACTAGAGTAGCTGTCCTTAACAAACTGCCTAAGAATTATTTTTGTTTTGTTCTGTATTCTGCTTATCATCAGGCACTGTACAGATATAAATATTTGTAGAAAATGGTTTCAAGTCCTACAGGAGAAGCTTGTTGTCCATTTGAAGACATAAGCTGTGCTCACTGAAACAGAAATATCTTTCAAAGGTAACACACTATTTAGCATGAGACAATGAGGTACAACATAAAATTATATGTGTAATTCAAAAATGGAACTATTCAGCGTAGACTGGTCAGAGCCCACAGTCTAGAGCTGCTGTTCAAGATTTTACAAAGATAGACAAAATCATTGCCCAAGTTCCCTTCTGGAACATTCATTTTCTCCATTCTAATGTAAAATAATCACCTCCAAAATATTCAATGATTTATGATTTTAATATACTTCTACAGAACTAACCGTACAGTCAATTTTCAACTATTAAGTTTCTTTTCTCATCTTCCTGGATCATTACATCGCTCATTAAGACCTCCCATTAAAAGAGAAAGAAACCCACACTATCAGAATTGGCATCTTACAAGCAGCTATTTTTAAAGGTTTTAAGTTATCTGTCACAACAAAAAGAATCTGATGAGATGCATAAAACAGAAATAATATGAAAAGCTTACTTTTAATATAAAGCGAATAATCATAAGAACTTTTTAATGGAAACATTCTGAGTAATAATATAACCGTAATCTTTTACTAGAGATTCTTATTCTTTCCAAACATACTTACAAATAAAAATTCAGGTTAGGGTTGTAATTCCTTTCACATATTTTCTTATGGCTATTATAAATCTAATAAAATTAAATTTTAGCAAGGTAAGTTTTTTTATACACATTCAGGCTTATTTTATACATAAGAACTTGATATGGGAATCAATTTCCTATTTCAAACTTCAAAATGACTTGACAACCTTCTTTCAAAATTCCAACCACCTGTTAAATATCCATATATAAATTTGATTTAACTTATCATATGCAACATATACCTACACATATGAACATACATATAATTTATACATACACATATTGGTGTATGACTATATTAAGTGTATATAAATGGCATCTATCATGTATCTATCTTAGCATCTTATTCTCTCTAATATAGCAAAATGGAGTCAGCATAAAATCTAGAATCCAAATCCTGATATATACTTTCTAACTGTGAGACTTCGGGTGGGTTTCTGAACCTCTAAGAGCCTTATCTTCCTTAATGGTTAAAAAGAGAGCAATATTGAATTACTGCACAGATTAGAAAGAACATATGCAGTGTCTACTACAGTCTAATATAGAAAGCAAAATCTCATTAAAGGAAAACTCATTATCTTTATTGCTGTTGTTAGTCCTCTCCAAACATGCTCTTCCTCTTGACTTCACTTTTCTTGAGTAATGTTATTACCATTCACCCTATCCCAGGGCTTAAAATTATCTTGAATAATTCACTTCCACATTAAATCAAAGGGAAATGTATTCAAAGCACTGCTCTTGACCGAAGGGATACAACTGTGAAAAATATACTCAAGGTCCGAACCTATGGAGAGCTTTCTTTCTACTGATAATTAACAGTCTTAAACAATTAATCTTTAATTCTATATGTGATAAGTACGAGGTAGAAGTAAATATAGTTTAGGCCCTGACATTATCTGAGAGTCTGGGAATGCTTCCCTGTGGAAGTGGTATTTGAACTAAAATTTAAAGATGAGTAAAATAGAGGGGGACTTGGGGGGAAGAAGAATTCTAACAGAAAAGGGCACAGCATGTGGGACCTACAAACTCTATGCTTCAACTCAAGTTAAGTATTGATATATGCAAAATTCATGTTTTTCTGCTCCCAAAATCTGTGCCTATCTTCTTTTCACCTGGACTATTAACCATACTGAAGATACTGCTATGTGACTCAATTATTTCCAGGAAAAAGTAACTTATTTACAAAGTAAAATATTTTCCTGAAAAATGACTTTTAACCACACGAACAAAAGATGATTTGGTAGTATGTGCAGAGTCAGACACTTAGCAGATGAACAACAACAACTAAACTAAAATATGAACTTGTTCTATAGTGGAAATATTAATGATTCATCAGATTCTTCTGCTAAGGTACTTCCACTTCATTTCAAATATCCATCATCTAGTTATAGTTTTAACATTCATTCAATTCAGAATCCATTTGCATTTCCTTTGCCAAAAAAATAATCACCCATTAGCATTCTGTATCACCTTTAGGAAACTGTTGGTGTATGACTGTGTCATGAGACTGAGCATCAGTAAGTAACTTTGATATCATCAGACATTGCTTTGAGGAAGACATTTTCAATACCATCTGATACACTTTCTCAATAAATTCTGCAAGCTTTATCAAAATTAAACTATATTTTCCATTGCCAACACAACAAAAACAAGACAGATACTGATTTAAATAAAAAAGAGTACAAGTGTTGTTGTTTTTTATTGTAGCCACACTAAATCTATTAACCATTGGATGGTGATGAATCAGGATTACACATAAGCACGCTTAAGCAGCAACCACTGTCTGCATCACTCATCTAAGAGTATCCAGGAACAGCCTGTTTCACAAAGGCAAGTGTAGTACAGAAATACTCATTCCAAACAGTTTTAAATCATTTTCACTTTTAAGGGAAAATCGTTTCTTCCTTTTTTTTTAAATGAAAAAATAGCACTGAATTGAGCAGTGATGATAATTTCTGCCTTTTTAAAATCCTTTTCTCTCCTGTCACTGTGACACTGTATTTAAAGCCTTAGTATGTATGTATATGTGTGTGTGTGTGTGTGTGTGTGTATTATGTATATATATATATACATACATATATATATATATATCTCACTGCTCCTTTTTCTACATATGCAGGCAGAATTTAATAAATATTTATTGGCCTATAAAATTAGAGGAGTGAAACAGATCTTAAGATTCCATATATTACTAACATCAAATGAGGTGTTTTTTTTTGGTTGAAATCATAACAACCCTAAGGGATATATGTTCAGACTGGGCTGGGAAATGCAAAAGGTGTCAGTGACTCTCACATCAAAAGAAGAAAATCCCTTGAAGGAGGTGATTTGGAGTTTTGAAAAGCAAGGCTTCTTTTCAGGTCAGAGAGCCAAGAGAATTGTGTGCTCAAATAGCAGCATTCCAAATTGTCTTTCTTAATGATTATCATCTGATCTACACATCCTCAGACTTCACAGAGTGAAAAGATGATCAGGGGTATTTATTTATTTGTTTTAAATAGCACATTTCTTTTTGGTTGATGTAGAGTTGGTAGAACTGATGATATTAGCCTAGTTAAAATACAATACTCCAACTTTTCCTGGTAGTCACAAGAGTAAAGAAGAATTTAAAAACACAGGTATACAAAATAAATCTAGATTGAGTTGATACAGGTTTCCCTTCACAAGTTATACTTTTATTTTGAGAATTCGACAGCAAAGTTTGGACACATCTTTATGGAAAAAGAGATTGACGGACTTTGTTGAGTATGCAAATTTGTGAATTGGTTTTGAAATGAACCAGTTTTTATTATAACCAGAGAAAACTTCCATGAAAACAAAAATCTGTTACTGATATACATCAAAACATTTTATGGAAATCCTTTAAACTCTAAACATAAAAGATTGTATTTTACAAATTGCAAGTGTGAGTGGTCAGTAAAAAGAATATCATTAATCATTTCAAATAAATATTGTTTGGTGACAATGTTTTAGAGAAATTCACCATCTTCCTTAAAGGTTTGGTTAAACTTCAGAATGAAGCTCAAAATCAAGTTAAATCCAGTGTTTAATATACTAAAAATGTTCATTAAGGGGAAAAGAAGGGAGGTTAAATTAAATCCTCTTAAGTTTAAAGATTCCAGAAATGATACAGATTGGCTAAAACTGTAAGGAAGTAATGCCATTTAAGGATTTTCATGTTTTTGCATGTTCAGGGCTTTCTGAGAAAAGAAAATTAGAAGCTCAAAGAAACCCCTAGAGAAAACTGTGTACATCTTCCCTGGAGCCATTAATGTATATTCCAAGGAGTAATATACCTAGGGGCTTTCATCTTGACTTCCCAAAGCAAAAATGCAATAAATGGAAAATAATTACAACATGATAGATATCAACCCAACTATATCATAACTACTTGAATGTGAATTATCTAGGTGCACCAATTAGAAGACAGAAACTATCTAAGTAGATTAAAAAAATATGTAATCTACAATAAACCCACTTTAAATATAAAGACAAAAGATAAATTTGAAGCAAAATAAACTTCAGAACAGAAAATTATCAGGTGTGAAGAAGGACACCACATAATTATAAAAGAATAAATTCCCCAAGAAGTCATAGCAATCCTAAATGTGTATGCAACAAACAAGAGTGTCAAAATATTAATATAGAACATAAAACTAATAGAACTTGGAGGAGAAAGAGACAAATCCACTATTAAAGTTGAAGGTTGCATTTCAATAATTAATAGATCAAGCAGGCAGAAAATTAGTAAGATATGGACTGAGTCACTCAGTTGTGTCCGACTCTTCGTGACCCCGTGGACTGTAGCCCGCCAGATTCCTCTGTCCGTGGGGATTCTCCAGGCAAGAACACGGGAGTGGTCTGCCATGTCCTCCTCCAGGGGATCTTCCTGACCCAGGGATCAAACCCAGGTTTCCTGCCTGTATTGCAGGCAGATTCTTTACCAAGTAAGATATACTTGAGTTAAAAAGCACCATCAATTAACTTGACCTATATGACATTATGGATCAATGACATTATCATCACACAAGCAGAAAACACATTCTTCTCGATTTCCATGGCACATTCACCAATACAGACCACAATTGAAGCCACAAAATACATCTTAACAAATATGAAAAAATGGAAATCATACAAAGTATGTTTTCAGATTGCACTGAAATTAAACCAGATAGAATACATGTAAACCCATGGCTGATTCATGTCAATGTATGATAAAAGCCACTACAATATTGTAAAGTAATTAGCCTCCAACTAATAAAAATAAATGAACAAAAAAGAAACGTAAGTTTGAAAATATCCAAATATTTGGAAATTGAACAACATACTTTTAAACAAACCATAAGTCCAAGAGTAATTTTTTAATATTTTGAATTAAATGAGAAAACAGAATTTATCAAAATTTATGGCATATAGCAAAATCAGTGCTTAGAGGAAAATTGATAGCACTCATTACATGTATTAGAAAAGATGATCTAAAAAATGAAAAATAGAGGGGGGGAAAGGAGTAATTGAAACTGAAAGTAGAATAAAGGAAATAGTAAAATTTAGAGCAGAAATCAATGAAACTGGAAGAAGGAAAACAGAAAAAAAAATCAACACCAGGAGATACTTCTTTGAAAACATCAATGAAATTGATAAACTACACGCCAAGTTAGCCAAGAAAAAACAAGAGAAGACAAATTACCAGTGTCAAAAATGGAACAGGGTTCATAATTACTAATCCCACAGATATGAAATAGTAATAAAAGAATATGATAAACAACTAGATGCCCTGAGATCTGATAAATTTTATGAAATGGATCAATTCCTTGAAAGACACATACCATCAAAGCTCACACGAGGATAGATAGATAATCTGAATTAGTCTATACCTTAAAAATTGAGTAAGTATTAATGACTTTCCAATACAAAAGTACAAGGTTGTCATGTTTCACCAGTGAATTCTAGCAAACATTTAAGGAAAAAAAAAATGGTATCAATTCTCCAATCTGTATCATTAACAAAGGGAACACTTCCTAACTCATTTTGTGAGGCCAATGGTAACTTAATATCAAAACCAGATAGTTGTTCAGCTGCTAAGTCCTGTTCAACTCCTCTGTCCTCCACCAAACCAGATAGACATTACAACAAACAAAAATTATACATCAATATCTCTCATAATATATATGTCCAAAGCTTCAATGAACTACTAGGAAATCAAACCCAGCAAAGAATAAAGAGAACAGTATACCATGAAGAAGTGGGATTTATTTCAGGTATGCAATACTGATTCAGTATTTGAAAACCAATGTAGTCCACCACATAAAAAGGCTAAATATCACATGATCATAATGAGTTGATACAAAGAGAGCATTTGACAAATTCAACTATCTTTCATGTTTAAAAACTCTCAGCAAATTTGGAATAGACAGACACTTCCTCAACATGATAAAGAATATCTACAAAAAATCTGCAGCTAATATTATACTTAATGAGGAGAAACAGGATGACACTTTCCTCAAAGTATTATCAAGTCTGTTTTTAGAATGAAGGATGACGTTCGTAACAAGGGAAAAATAACATTCATTTCTCTCTGTGAACTTTTCCATTTTAGGTTCTCTTTCCAAATTTTACTTTCAACAACTCTAACACTGATTATCAAACAAAATAAAAATTAATGTAATTTTTCAGTGGATCTATTAGATGTGCACTGGATACTAATTAGACTGTAAGCTTGAAAGTATAGTGTGACTTTTTTGTCTTTGTCTTTTGCTTTATAGCAGACAGATATTCATGAAATGAATAAAAAATATAGAGCAAAAGATTCTAAGCCATCATTTTTTATTAATCGGTTTAAATCAAATTCTTCATCTAAATAGATTGGATATATAAATATTTTAAACATAATATATTAATTTTCCTAAAAGTATTCTGCTAGCTGGGGAAATTACTAGTATTTTATCTATTTCCAATTGTTTTTACCTATAGCATGCAATGAGTGCTATATCAGTATATGAATTGTAGATATTATTAATATAATTATACATTTTGGTAGTTATTACAGAAGTACAAATTTATTCAAAATATTCTATATTAGAAGTATATAAGATACAAAAATAATCCATTCTGAATCTATCATTCCACTCCCATCAAAACTGTAGGAAAATAATTTTTAAACATTTGGTAGTTTTTCTTCCATATGATTTATATATATAGAAAAAAACTGTGATATTTTAAATTTTATTTTTATCATAATTTTATTGAGATATGTACACAGAGCACTGTAAAAGTTTAAGGTATACAGCATAATGATTTGATTTATATACAAAATAAAGTTTAGTAAACACCCATCATCTCAAAAAGGTACAAATTATAGTAATTGAAAATTTTTTTTTTCTTCTGAATCATACCACAATTTATTTTATTCTATTCTCTGATACATCTTCTGGCATAAAAAAATTGTTTAAAATTCACATACTTTATGTTTTTTATAAGTAATATATTTGGAAGCTCACTGAGATAAAGATCCCCAGCAAACATTAATAATTCTATGAGACTTTCTAAATATTCACTTAACTAGAAGCCTTTTTTTCTCATCCTTGTCTAGATAATATGATCCACAAACTTGAAGAAATACAAGTATATCCAGTACTTTCAAATCACAGATTAATGAGGATAATTATAATGTACAGAAAACAGTATTTTGTAATGAATTTTTAAAGATCTAGTGAAACATTACACTTCAGTAAAAATCAAATGTGATTGTCTCAGACTATGGAAGAAAACTGTAATGGGAGAGACATGCTCTAAAACTCAATAGAAGAAAAAAAACTTCAAAGAAGTAACAGATACTTCAAAGCAATTCAAAAAAGAATCATAAGACAACATGCTATAAAAGTCCCTATTTGTTTAATTATTGCATTTCTTAGAAATAACTTTAATACCCTACAATACATGATTTTAATTAACAGCCTAATATTAAGTATGATCGGAAAGTACACATATATGTTGAAATATTATGGAAAATATTAGGTATCTCTCTATCACATATAATATACATATACTTATGTAAACATGATATATTAATATTTATGTAATATATACTATTATATATTAATATTTATTCTCCTCTTTCTATATGGGCTTCCCTTGTATGGTCAGACGGTAAAGAATCTGCCTGCAATGCAGGACACCTGGGTTTGATCCCTGGGTTAGGAAGATCCCCAGGTCAGGAAGATCCCCTCAGAAGGAATTGGCAACCCACTCCAGTACTCGTGCCTGGAGAATTCCATGGACAGAGGAGCCTGGCAGGCTACAGTATTTGGATCTCCAAGAGTCAGACATGACTTAGTAAGTAACTTTTTTATAGGTCTTCTGGATTTAATGCAAAAGAATAACACACTGAGTTTAGTGATAAAATGTGAAGAGCAGTCACCCATTTGTAGAAATTGTAGAACTACACATATTCTCATATATTTATTAATAACAAATATTCTCATTTCACAAACAAGGAAACTGCAGTGAAGGGGTGTAACTTACCAAAGACTACAGAAATCCAAAAAGTAACCTATTTATATAGATATTTAAATTTTCACTCATTTGTAACATCAAGATTATGGTAATGATGATTGTATTGCGCCAGTTAAAAATACATACACTGCTCCAAGGAAGAATTCTGGAAGCTTTTATCTGGAAATTCAGACCAATTTTCAAACTATTTTCATTGCCTCACCCACTTAAAAGCCAGTGTGGCTTTCAGACTGTGTGTGTGTCCTAAGCAGCTTCAGTCGTGTCTGACTCTGTGACCCCATGGACTGTAGCCCGCCAGGCTCCTCTGTCCACGGGATTCTCCAAGCAGAACACTGGAGTGGGTTGCCATGCCCTCCTCCAGGGGATCTTCCCGACCCAGGGATCGAACCTGTGTCTCCTGCATCTCCTGCACTGCAGGCAGATTCTTTACCCACTGAGCCACATGGGAACTCGACTTTGAGCTTACCTGTGTTCAACTCACTTCATATTTTTTATGATTATTAAATGAGTTAATTTTTATAAATCACTTAGTGTTTGGTATAAAATAATACCATAGTAAAGACTAGCTATTATTATAAATGTTATGATGTTTATGATGGTGCTTGTCATGATAGCAAGCTAGTAAAGCATGATACGGCCCCTCTTCAATGGGACTTTGTATAGAAAAAACATAACTATAGATTTGTTTTGTTACAAAGAAAAAGGAAACCTGGGTATATATGTACACATATAAATATATACATATAAACATACAATATATACATTTACACATACATTTAAGATTTTTTTATTCATTAATTTGTATTTTAACTTTCTTCATAATGATTTAAATATAAACAAACACAGAGATGCAACTTTTTTAGACTGATGGGTTTTGTTGTAGCAGAGTATGAAAAGATCAGTGATATGATTTTAGATTCAACATTACAATTAACATTTAATAAGTTGCCAATGGGATCAGCTGTATTGTGAAAGATAGTAACTAATTCTTTTTGATAAGACTGCCCAAGTATATACAGAAGTAAAAATATAATATATGCATAAGACTTACATAATGTTAAAAACATCAATGTAACTTCTAAAATACATATATTTATGCCTTATAGGAACATGTTACTCATATAATATATGCATTTAAGTAGCTCATAAGAAATTGCAGTATTAAGAGATTTGATTATCCACTTTCAATGCCATAATCTATTATACAATATGCAAACAAATTATTTTATTTGATTAAGCCACTTCTATATATATTTAGGAGCAGGAAAAATGCACACACTTAGGAAAGGAATTTTCTCTAGACCTTCTTAACCACCTCATGCAAAAGGAATAAAAGTTTTGAGGACGGGTGGTAAGAGTCAATGACAATCTATATTGTAAGTTTGTGACTGAAGCTGACCTCACTATGTGGTTATTTCTCCTAAATGATGTATAACTGAGATATTTTTTTCATTCATGAAATAAATATAGTGGTGAATTGCTAGAGGTTTAGCTAAGAGTAATAAAAGTTCTCCCTGTCCTCAATTTTTTCAGTCTTGAAAGGTAGATGAAACGTGAACTATTACCAATTTATAAAATGCTTGTTGAAAATGCCATAGAGAAGACAGTGGTAGAAATATTTACCAGAAAGTCTCCACATGGATATCTCACAACAAAAATCAGGCAGAGTGAGGAAAGAACTACTATTATCTGGAGGTTTCTTGAACTTCTCTCTGTGGGAAACCCGTGGGTTGAGGACAAGGCATGGAATTTGAGTTCTCTAGGAAGTGGGAAGCAGCAGAAACCCCAATGACCACTTCTAGCAAGAATAAAGAACATCATGATGTGATAAAACAAAGGATAAAGGTTAGCTGTTATCATCTAGTCAAAGAGAAAAAGACGTGGATGAGGGGAAGCCAGAGAGAGTATTTTTGCAGCTGACATGAATGTTGAACTTTGGGCAGATCTTAGGATTTCTGGTGAGGTTTCTAGATGTCATTATGAAATCTAGCATATCTATCTATCTATCTATCTATCTATATATATATATATTTATACACACATACTTTAAAATCAGTGGATGCAGGTTTTTTTTTTAATGTTATTCTGTACACAGTTGGGGTTATGCGGAGTCATAGATGATAACTGGGTTTTATATATAAGCTAATCCAAAGTACTTTAGGAATTAGATGAAGGAAATTCTTCAAAGCTGAAATCATCTTGGAAAGTCTCACAAAACAGCATTAAAGGCTGAGAAGTATTTATTTCAGTGGGTGGAGATGGAAATTGTCATGCTATTTACAGGGAATTCTGTCAATAAAAACAAAGTGAAATTTTATAGGGGGAATTTGTGTAAGTGGATTATATTTCAAACATTCATTAATTTAGTAATATAAAATGTGGATATGAAAGGTTATCTGTTGCCATTTCCTTGAGAGCCCTAAACTGCAACCATCAGAGTTTCAGATGCTGGACAAGGGAGCCTCACAAAAAGGCTGTTCTTTAAAAAAGATGGTGGCTCAGTTGGTAAAGAATCCACCTGTAATGTGGGAGACCTGGCTTTGATCCCTGGGTTGGGATGATCCCCCAGAGAAGAGAAAGGCTACCTACTCCAGTATCCTTGCCTGGAGAATCCCCATGGATAGAGGAGCCTTGTGGGCTACAGTCCCTGGGGTTGCAAAGAGTCAGGATACAACAGTGACTTTGACTTTGATAATGGTAATATTTAGGAAGGCTTGAAAAAAAGCAGAAATTAAGACCAAAAAAAAAAGTTTTTGGAACACAGGCAAAAAGAATTAAATGTCTAAATAGGGTGATAAAATCCATTGAAAAGCAAAATGGAAAAAAAAATTAATACACATTTACTCAAAAATAACTACTAAACATTTAAATTATTTTATATTAATCCTATTTGCATCAGGACTTTGCATGATAACTCACAAAGATACTAACAATAAAACATGGCAAAGTTAAATTTAATTTTATTAGTTATTAATGTATTGTTTATTTTCTCCTAAAAATTTTGCTTTTGTGGTATAAAACTAGTTGATACTTGTTAAACAGTGCCTAAAAGAGGGCTCTATGTTCTGACTGGCGTATAAACCCACATTTTTTTTAACTTTGTTTGCAAGAAACCATGATTCCACTGTTGTTACTCACTATAAGTAATTAACTTCTACTGAAACTGACAATTTTCAATGGTACCACTCAAAGTTAGCAACAGTTAAAGAAATTAAAGTCCAGTCCAGAAGTCAAGTCATGTTAACAGGATATCCAAGGTTGAACACACTCATGTAGGTTAGGGTTGGTGCTAAGTGCAGGAGACTTAAGCACACATACACCAAATTTTTCTACTGTTTAGACAGCAGAAAAATTAAGGGAAATAACAATGCAATTTAAGTTTTCTCATTTAAGTCTCTTTTCATGCACTTAGAAACCAATTCCAATCTCATATGCCATCTAATGTTAGTATCTTAGAATACTAACATTTTTCTCTTTTTTTCCCCCACAAATTCCAATTTCTCTTCCCCCCCCCCCAAATTCCAATTTTTTTCCCACAAATTCCAAATTCTGCAAATTCCAAGGCAACAGATTCTCACAGAAGACTTAACTGGCAATGATGTGAAACAGGGATCCTTTCTCTTTTCCCTTCAAGCTTCTGTAGGGAATGGGCAAATTCCTTTCTGAAAAGATTGTTCAGATTTAAAGGTGTTGCCAAATAGAGAAATCAACTCAAATGGTTTCTGAATAAATCATGTACCAAACTCCAGGCTTAAACCCCAAGTTGACCTTAACTAGAAAGGAAAACTGCAAGTATTTTTAAATAAATTAATCATAGTAAACGAAATAAAATATTTACTTTCTGACTTAATTTCTAGGGAAAATATCAATTAAGGAAATTATGCCAAATAACTGAAATTTTTCTATTGATGTTAGGTGAAGCCAAATTATATTAACATTGAGATCTAATACTTTTTTTTTACAAAGTTCATAGTTCTGATGCTTTCACCTCTGCAAATCAGAGAAATATCCTATTTTAAAAACAACATTTAAAATAAAAGGGGAAAATGTTTCTCCCCCCACCCTCCTTTGCCCACACTTCAGAAATAAGCACTTCCTCTAAAAATCAATTATTATCTCAATGGTTGAGACTTATTTTCTTGGTTTGAAAATATAAACAGTATCCTTAAGTTCAGTTCAGTCACTCAGCCATGTCCGGCTCTTTGCGACCCCATGGACTGCAGCACGCCAGGCCTCCCTGTCCATCACCAACTCCCGGAGTTTACCCAAACTCATATCCACTGAGTGGGTGATGCCATCCAACCATCACATCCTCTGTCATCCCCTTCTCCTCCCGCCTTGTATCTTTAAATTGTATTAATGGTGAAAATTTATTGTACTCCCAGAACCTACAACTTCTTTTTTCTCTCTAATTAATTATTTTTTGGGGAGTGGGGAGTGGTTCACCAGGCATCATATGGGATCTTTGTTCCCTGACCAGGGATTGAACGTGGACCCCCCTGCAACAGAAGCCCGGAGTCTTATCCTCTGGATCGTCAGGAAATTTCCTACTCAATTATTTATTTTACTCATATATATTTTTTTAATTTTACCAAGATATCTGACATTTTCATTCTACTTTGTAACTTAGGGTCTTCCATATATTGCAGGTGGATCAGTTTTAAGTTTTTTAAACCCTATAATAAGGGCATTTACAGTCTTATTACTATGTTCCAATGATTTTTATATAGCAGCAAGTTGTATAAGTAAACCCATAAAGCCAGAAATGGAAGAGAAATGTTCTCAAAATCAGGGACCAATAGAACTTGTAACTTTCTCACATCCCTTTACCTCTAGTTTCTGAACAACTGAAATTATTTATTGGAACCTCAGCTCACCTTCATCGCTCATTTCCTTGAGTAAAATTGACAAAATAAAAAAAATTAATAAGATCGGTTAATAGAGTGGACAAAGACAAGCGGGTGATGCGATCGACAAATTTGAGAAAAGTTTCTACAACTTTAAGCAAAAAAAGACAACAGATATAAAAAGTAAAAAGCAAGTAAAGAGACACGGGAAATAAATAAAGGAGGTCTATCCCTTACCCTATAGTTACGTTGTGGGAAACAGATAATAAAGGCAACACAGGAGAGAACATAATTAGAAAAATAACATTAAAACTCCCCAATAAAGAAAAGTAACAACTTGCAAACAAATGATTGGCTTGATGGAGAATAAAAGAAAACACTAAGGAGGAACTCAAAATTGCAAGACAAGCTTTTTATAGCTAAAAAATATCAAGAATACTGAGCAACTTTTGAAAAGAGCCAAGTGAGGAAAATGAAGTCTGTGATGGAACAAGAGTCAGATATCTTATCATTAATATTGATTCTTAGAAGACTGGGAAAGCACTGCAGAACATCACAAGTATCAGTGACTTTGGACCCATAGTTCAAGATCTACCCAAAGTATCAATCATTCATGAAACCAAAATAATATTTGAACATGACAGGACTTACAAAGCTGAATACCCACAGACTCCTGACATCAATTTTTATCAGAAAATAATAACTAGAGTGTTAAATATATATTAAATGCATTAGCATAAATATTTTATCTAGCATTTGTAGAATGCACCCTGAAATGTCAGTATTGTACATTCTTATAGCAATAAATTATAATTTTGCTAAAGCACAGTTGTAAGTTGACTGACTATTGATTAAGTAACAAAAAACTAGTTTACTCAGAGATTACCAGCACAATCTCCAAAGCCATACACTGCCAGACTATTGAGCTGTGTGACTTTAGATAAGTTTCTCATTGTCTCAGTTTCATAGCTATAAAGTGGGCCTCACATGTGCTACATGGTATATCAGGATTAGTTGCCAGTGTGATTATCACTATTTTTTTTTTTTTTGCTTATTATGGGTGTGAGGCATTTTATAATAAAGTTGCTGAAATGGGGAGAAAGAAAACAAATTAAATGAGGAAGAAATGAAATTTTTATCATTTTAAGTTTACATTTTTGTGTCAGTAAAAAGATTCAAGCAAAATATCCATTATTATGAACTTGTATCATTTCAGGAGCATATTTGGTAATAAGGTTCATATGAGTTTCCTCCCACAAAGCTGATTTTCACATGATACCATGTGAGCCAAGCCTCACTACTGCATCTCCATCATTAAAATACTCAATAGCTGCTGAGTGAATAAATCCTAGCAGCTGTTGATTAGCAAATTTATTTGTAAGCTTATTGACACTCTACAACTTATTCCTTGTACTGTGAAAGGTACTTGAAACATTTACTATGTAGGGTATAAAAGTCAATATTCTTGCAAAGAGTTTGTAGCTGTTCACTCTTTTCACTAAAAGACTACTGATTTCCTCTGAAGAAGGAAATGGCAACCCACTCCAGTATTCTTGCCTGGAGAATCACATGGACAGAGGAGGCTGGCGGGCTACAGTCCACGGGGTTGCAGAGTCAGACAAGACTGACCACACATGCACAAACATACATACATACTGGTTTCCATTCATAAGAAAGAAAGAGCAGAAGAACAGACAGAGAATAGAGAGATGAGGTAAAATAAGTTATGCGCCATGCCCTCCTCCAGGGGATCTTCTCAATAACACAAGTCTCCTATGTCTCCTGCATTGGCAGGTGGAATCTTCATCACTACCGCCACCTTGGAAGCCTCTAAAATAGGTTAAGTGGTTCTAAATTACAAATTCCTGTCTTGTCTTAAGTGATCAGATATATACTCTGAAGAGACGGCAAGTAGAGATAACAAATTTAAAAGTCAAAACAGTGGCCAGAGGTAAATATCCATTTCTCTAAAATATGTTAATTCTTATATTATGTAAAACTACAAACAAGCTGTATACTTAGATTCTATTAAATAAGCTACTAACAAGAATGCCTTATACAACCAGAAATGAGTAGGAAGCTCACAGATTTTATCAGGTTTAGTATCATAAGTAGTCTTTATTATATGCAGAACAGTGAATCCCCCCAATAAAAAAGATGGGCCCAGGTCTAACCCCTGAAACCTGTGAATATCTTAGTTTACATAACAAATGTAAAAGACAGAAACAGTATGGAGCTAGTAGAAGCAGAAGATATTAAGAAGAGGTGGCAAGAATACACAGAAGAACTATACAAAAAAGAGCTTCAGGACCCGGATAACCATTGTAGTGTGATAAGTCACCTAGAGCCAGCCATCCTGGACTGCGATGTCTAGTTTGCCTTAGGAAGCATTACTATGAACAAAGCTAGTGGAGGTGAAGGAATTCCAGCTGAGTTGTTTCAAATCCTAAAAGATGATGCTGTGAAAGTGCTGCGCTCAATATGTTGGCAAATTTGGAACTCAGCAGTGGCCACAGGACGGGAAAAGGTCAGTTTTCATTCCAATCCCAAGGAAGAGGAATGCCAAAGAATATTCAAACTACCTCACAGTTGCACTCACCTCACATGCCAGCAAAGTAATGCCCAAAATTCTCCAAGCCAGGCTTCAACAGTACGTGAACTGTGAACCTTTCAGGTGTTCAAACTGGATTTAGAAAAGGCAGAGGGACCAGAGATCAAATTGCCAATATCCATTGGATCATAGAAAATCAAGAGAACTCCAGAAAAATATCTACTTCTGTTTTATTGACTATGCTAAAGCCTTTGACTGTGTGGATCACAACAAATTGTGGAAAATTCTTCAAAAGATGGGAATACCAGACTACCTTACCTGCCTCCTGAGAAATATGTATGCAGGTCAAGAAGCAACAGTTAGAACTGGACATGGAACAACGGACTGGTTGAAAAATGAGAAATGAGTACATCAAGGTTGTATATTCTCACCCTGCTTATTTAACTTATATGCAGAGTACATCATGCGAAATGCCAGGCTGGATGAAGCACAAGCTAGAATCAAGATTGCCAGGAGAAATATCAACAACCTCTGATATGCAGATGATACCAATGTAATGGCAGAAAGTGAGAAGGAACTAAAGAGCCTCTTGATGAACATGAAAGAGAAGAGTGAAAAAGTTGGCTTAAAACTCAACATTCAGAAAACTAAGATCATGGCATCCGGTCCCATCACTTCATGGCATATAGATGGGGAAAAAATGGAAACAATGATAGACTTTATTTTCTTGGGCTTCATAATCACTGCAGATCGTGACTGCACCCATGAAATTAAAAGACGCTTACTCCTTGGAAGAAAAGTTATGACCAACCTAGATAGCATATTCAAAAGCAGAGACATTACTTTGCCAACAAAGGTCTGTCTAGTCAAGGCTATGGTTTTTCCAGTAGTCATGTATGGATGTGAGAGTTGGATTATAAAGACAGCTGAATGCCAAAGAATTGATGCTTTTGAACTGTGGTGTTGGAGAAGACTCTTGAGAGTCCCTTGGACTGCAAGGAGATCAAACCAGTCCAGCTTAAAGGAGATCAGTCCTGGGTGTTCACTGGAAGGACTGATGTTGAAGCTAAAACTCCAATACTTTGGCCACCTGATGCTAAGAGCTGACTCACTGGAAAAGACCCTGATGCTGGGAAAGATTGAAGGCAGGAGGAGAGGGGACAACAGAAGATGAGATGGTTGGATGGCATCACCAACTCAATGGACATGAGTTTGAGCAAGCTCTGGGAGATGGTGAAGGACAGGGAAGCCTGGTGCACTGCAGTCCATGGGGTCAACAAAGAAGTGGACATGACTGAGCAAATGAGCTCACTTGAAGTGAACATGACAAATGGGAATTGTTTGAAGATGGAATTAAGACTACCAAACAGTTGCATTTAACATAGGGAGATTACCTTGGATTATGAAGGAGGGTCCAATGTAATAGCAGTGCAAACATGCTGAGTTGCTTCTGTCATGTACAAATCTTTTGTGACACCGTGGACTGTATAGCCCACCAGGCTCCTCTGTCCATGGGATTTTCCAGGCAAGAATACTGGAGTGGGCAGCCATTATCTTCTCCAGGGAATCTGCCCAACCCAGGAATCGAACCCACATCTCCTGCACTGCAGGCAGATATTTTTCTTTAACCACTAGCACGACCAGGATGCCCCAATGTAATAGCAAGGGCCCAAAATAAAAAAAAAAAGGAAAAGGGAACAGTAAAGATCCAATAAAGATGGCAGAATGTGGAGCTCAAGGCTGATATTTCAGCCTCTGAAAATGGAATAAGGAAACTGCAAACCAAGGAATGCAGTCAGACTTTCAAAACCATAAAAGACAAGGAAACAGATTTCCCCCCACCTCACAGCCTGCAGAAATAACTTAGCCTTTTGATAACTTGATTGTATTCAGTGAGACCCATTTTTGAATTTAGGATTTCAAGACCTATAAGATGATAAACGCATGTTGTTTGGGGCCACAAAGTTTGTGGCATTCAGTTATATCAGCAACAGGAAACAAATACAAGGTTTACTAGATTTTGGTAACTGGGAGTGGAATGCTGATTTAACAAATAATCTGAAGATTTGGAATTGGGCAGTGGACAAAGTCTAGAAGAATTTTATGGACCATGATAGCAAAAGTGTCTGCCATTTGACACTTTTTAAATACTGTCATTCTCACTGGAAATAGAACTGCCATATGACCCAGCACTCCCACTTCTGGGCATACACACTGAGGAAACCAGATCTGAAAGAGACACGTGCACCCCAATGTTCATCGCAGCACTGTTTCTAATAGCCAGGACATGGAAGCAACCTAGATGCCCATCAGCAGATGAATGGATAAGGAAGCTATGGTACATATACACCATGGAATATTACTCAGCCGTTAAAAAGAATTCATTTGAATCAGTCCTAATGAGATGGATGAAACTGGAGCCCCTTATACAGAGTGAAGTAAGCCAGAAAGATAAAGAACATTACAGCATACTAACACATATATATGGAATTTAGAAAGATGGTAATGATAACCCTATATGCAAAACAGAAAAAGAGACACAGAAATACAGAACAGACTTTTGAACTCTGTGGGAGAAGGTGAGGGTGGGATGTTTTGAAAGAACAGCATGTATACTATCTATGGTGAAACAGATCACCAGCCCAGGTGGGATGCATGAGACAAGTGCTCGGGCCTGGTGCACTGGGAAGACCCAGAGGAATCGGGTGGAGAGGGAGGTGGGAGGGGGGATCGGGATGGGGAATACGTGTAAATCTATGGCTGATTCATATCAATGTATGACAAAACCCACTGAAATGTTGTGAAGTAATTAGCCTCCAACTAATAAAATAAATAAATAAATAAATAAATACTGTCATTCTCTTTTTCTTATAAGTAACTCTAAATAAACTTTGAACTTTAATGCTAAGAAAAATATTCTGTAACTAACTAGTATGCTTTTTTATCTTTATGTATATTATGAGTTGTTTAATTACGTTTTCTTCTTTACCCTGTTTGCCAAAAAGCTCATGGTTAAATTTTTATTCAGCTAGAGTAACCATCTTTAGCCTTAGTTTTGCAGGAAAACTATGTTCTCTTTCCATTAGATGGCTCTTGTTCTATCCTTAATTTAATTGGCCTATTATACTTGGTCATTTATATGTAAATTACAGAAAATCTTTTCCAGAAGTGGGGAAGCAGGAAAACTAACATAGCTCAGCACCTACACTCTGTTCCAGAAACAAAGTCATTACAATGTGTCTACAGAACAGCTCTTATTTCCAGTCTATAAAAGAGAAAACCTCCAAAAGGCTCAGGTCTTTGCACCAGGACTGCCTACACGCCAATAAGAGCCTTTACTCGAGTTACCTAAACCATCAAGCGTTGCTAAAGTTGAAATGCAGAGGTTAGTTGGTAATCAAGGAAAACTCTTATTTTCCCTTTCTCAGCCCAGGATTGCTCATTAACAGTCATCTGAAGATTTTCTCACTCCAATTACCATTTAGAAATTCTCAAATTCAAAGGTAAAAGATTCCCAAATAGCTCTGAAATTAGAAGAGTATTCAGTCTCGGTGAGCCTACAACCCCCTTCTCTGAGAACTGCCATCCACACCATGAGTGCCCTATAAGCCAGACCCCTAGTCACAGCTGATGTGTACAAGATGAACACTGGGCTCTAGTGCAGCTAACCAGATGATTTCTGCTAGGAATTAAAAACTCAGACTTAGTGACACCACTTAGCAATCCTCAAATTATGGTTTGACCTAATGGAATATGATCTTGACAGCAGTAGAGAAGTCAGTCTCCCACCTAATGGGAGCAGCAGAGAGCCAGTCCTCTGGTGAGATCAAAGAAGATGCACAATTAGAATGCATTTGCTTGTTCAATAGTTGTCTCTCTGCTGCCATTCAAAGCATAGTTGCAAAACCACAATCAGTAGTATCACCAGGAAATTTTTAGTTAAACACTCTCAGGCCCCATGACTGAACCAGAATCTGTATTTTTAATATGAACTCCAGGTGATTTTTTTCCACAATTAAATGATAGGTATCAAGCTGGGAAAACTGAATATCCACATGTAAAAGAATGAAATAGGACCCCTTCCTCACACCACACACAAAGATTATCATAAAATGAATCATAGACCTAAATGTAAGTACTAAAACAATGAAACTCAGGAAGAAAATATAGAAGAAAGGCATTGGGACCTTAGATTAGGCAGTCTTCTTAGATACGAATTAAAAGTACAAGAGAAAGTGAAATACATACAATCAACTTCATCAAAAATCAAAATTCTTATGCCACAAAGACCACCACCCAGATAGTGAATAGACAGCCCACAGGATGAGAAGACATTTTCAAAACATTTATTTAAGGGACTTGTATTCAAAATATATAATGAACTCTTAAAATTCAGCAAGAACACAAATAACCCAATTTAAAGATAGCCAAACCATGTGAATAAGCACTTAGCAAATAAACACTTGAAAAGTTGTTCAACATTATTTGTCATCAGAGAAATGTAAATTATAACCATAATGACATATGATGTCATAGCCACCAAGATGACCATAATCAAAAAGACTAACAACACATGTTGGCAAGGACCTGGAGAAACTGGTACATTCATATAATGCCAGTGGGAATGAAAAACAGAGCAACTTCTTTGGAAAATTCTAGCAGTTCCACAAATGGTTAAACATAAAGTTACTCTATGAATCAGAATTCTCTTCCTAGGTATATAGCAAGAGAATGAAAACATACTTCCACATAAAAACTTGCACAAAATGTTCATGGCAGTGTTATTCACAACAGCCAAAAAAAGAATTGGAATCAGCCCAAATGCCCATTAACTGATGACAAGATAAATAAAATGTGCTATATCCATACAATGAAATATTTCACAATATAAAGGAATGAAGTACCTTGGATATATTATGCTAAATGAAAGCCAGTCACAAACAAAACATTGGTTCCATTTGTATGAAATATCCTTTATAGGCAAATTCATAGTGACAGAAAGCAGATTAATGCCTGCCAGGTGTTGAGGGGAGGGGAGATAATGGCTGCTAATTGGTTCAGGGTTTCTTTTCTGGGTAAAGAACATGTTCTAAAATTGTTCATGGTGATGGTTGCACAATCCTGTGAATATACTTTAAAAAAACCAATCGCTGAATTGTATACTTAAAATGGGTGCATTGTACAGCATGTGAACTACATGTTATTATTATTTTTTCTTTAAAAAATCAAATCTTTCTTGCTCTATGCTGTAGTTTCTGTGCCTGGCTCAGAAACATGGTTCTTGATAAAAATGTGTTGAATACATAAACACATGAATGATTAAATGAAAGAGACCAAGTAGCCTCTGAGACTAGATTGAGAGTTCTGCCTTAGTGACTGACATCATTCCTATTCTACTTTGTCTCTATTTTTTTTCACTTTCTCTCCTTTGAATCCCTGCCTATGTTTGCTAACTTTAGATTTCATAGGATAATCCAATAACCTATCATGATTATGAGCTTTCATTAAGCATTTCTGAATTGGTTACTCATATATACCATCTAAAGCTACTTAACTACTTAATCTAGATGACTCCCTTAAAATGAAAACCTGCAGTTGATCCTCCAACAACATGGGCTTGAACTGCATGGGTCCACTTATATGCAGATTTCTTTCTCTAAATATATACTATAGTACTACACAAGCTTCCCAGGTGGCTCAGTGGAAAGAATCTGCCTGCCAATACAGGAGATTCAGGTTCAATCCCTGGATAGGGAAGATTTCCTGGAGAAGGAAATAGCAACTCACTTCAATATTCTTGCCTTCGAAATCCCATGGACAGAGGAGCATGGTGGGCTACAGTCCATGGGATCACAAAAGAGTCTGACATGACTAGGTAACTAAACAACAACAAACAGTACTACAGAGTCCTGAGGTTGATTGAATCCGGCATCCACAGATGTGGAATGGTAGATACAGGACAGCAACTGTAAAGCCATATGCAAGTTTTTCAGTACACAGATTTTTCATCATGTGGACTTTTTGATTGTTCAGAGTGTGGAGGACCCTAAGAGGACGACCTCTGCCAAGTGTACCTGCAGAGACGTGATTGTGCACTTAGTGAAGGAAGGAGTGCTATCTATCAACCAGGTGTACAAACGCCTTCACTTGTTTTCAGATACTATTCATTACAAAATGAAAGATTGTCATACATTCATAAAAGAGCCACCATACTGCTTTTCATGAGGTTACAATGAGTATTTGTTGTTTGACTGATGAACTAGAATTCCTGGACTTATACTAATAGGAAAAAATTTCACCTCAATTTGTATCTGCTATCAGGAACTTCATTATAAAATGACTAAAATGGAAATATATGAAGTACCCAATGGTTCACTAATTATTCAGTCCTGATCCACAAATACAATGTTAAACAAAGGTGTTGTTCAGTACTGTTATGTTAATGGGGAAACATCTGATTGAGCAAGGCCAGGTAAAAAAAAGAAAAATTTCCCAGAAGGAAAAATAAGTCCATCCTATATTACAGGATCTCAAATCAACAATATAAAGTTATTCTCTAGTTTTCCTTGGTGCTCTGAGTACTTGAGAAATTTGAATATAATGAATCATTATTCAAAAATAAATTCAAAATATTAAGTCAAAAATAAATTGTTATACAGCAAACTTCCCTGGCTTCCCAGGTGGCTCCAACGGTAAAGAATCTGCCTGCAATGCAAGAGACCCAGGTTCGAACACTGGGTCAGGAAGATCCCCTGGAGAAGGGAATGGCAACCACTCCTGGTATTCTTGCCTGGAGAATCCCATGGACAGAAGAGCCTGCTGGGTACAGTCCACGGGGTCTCAAAAGAGTCAGACACAACTGAGCTACTAACAATTTCACTTTTACTTTCATATAGAAAACTACCTATTCCTCTTCTCAAACTCATTTGTACTTAATATTGACTGAAAAAAATACAATTAAATATATTTTATTAAGGAAAAAATGGTAATAAAAAGCTCTGAAATCAAACATACCATTTAATGATGTATGATCAGAAACAAAACATATCCTAAAAATGCCTGAGAGTTTGAAGTCATAATTCAACACTGTGAACAAGTGTTCACACACCAAAGAACTTAAATATGTTAGATGGCACAGACATTTAGGCTAAGGTCTTTGTTTCAAACCAAATGAGGACTTCATAGCCTTTTAAGATTTTCTTTTATCTATTTTCCCTCATCACTTACCATTAAAGCTTAACAACTGAACAAAAGCAAACAAAAAAAGCAAGTTCTCGTCAAGCAACTATAAGAGTTTATAGAGAATAGGAGGAAAAAATCCACCCACAACTACATTCAAGTACTATGGCATTTGGAACTGGATTCCTAATATAATCCCTTATTTAAGAAAATACAGAAGATTTATAGCAGTGGGAAAGGAGCATAATAGATGCTGATAAAAGGCTTCTTTCAGTGAGGAAGTGTCTAGCCTAAGAAAAAAATAAATCAGACGTCACTGGATATTGTAAATTCCCAGTAGGAAAGCTTCCTTACAATGCCACCTTTAGAAAGGTGAACAAAAAAGGATGAATCTATCAGGAGAGATAGGAGAAACTGAAACCAAGTATAAAAAGCCCTTTAAGAATCTACTACAATTTATTTTGAGGGGGTTTCTCCCTTAGGCATGGAGAAGGAAATGGCAACCCACTCCACTATTCTTGCCTGGAGAATCCCAGGGACGGGGGAGCCCGGTGGGCTGCCGTCTATGGGGTTGCACAGAGTCAGACACGCCTTAGCAGCAGCAGCAGCTCCCTTAACAATCTGGTTAATGCCTTGAAATATGTAGGGGAGAAGAAAAGAGTGAAAAAAATCCTTCAGGAAAAGAAAAAAAAAAGAAAGGATAAGTGTTTCATCCCCAATAGTACTAAATTAATAATTTCTTCTCCAAGGGATCTTCCCAACCCAGGATCAACCCCAGTTCCCCCACATTGCAGGCAGATTCCTTACCAGCTGAGCCACAAGGGAAGCCCAAGAATATTGGAGTGTGTAGTCTGTCCCTTCTCCAGCAGACCTCCCCGACCCAGGAATCAAACCAGGTTCTCCTGCACTGCAGGCAGATTCTTTACCAACTGAGCTATCAGGGTCTAGCCATTCAGATGGAAATATTTTACTCCAAATTAATTGTTTCTTCATGCGGCTAGTAGTACTGTGTCAAAAATCTCTGAATATTTTAGCATTAATAACAAAAAGCAGAGACATTACTTTGCCAACAAAAGTCCGTCTAGTCAAGGCTGTGGTTTTTCCAGTGGTCATGTATGGATGTGAGAGATGGACTGTGAAGAAAGCTGAGTGCCGAAGAATTGATGCTTTTGAACTGTGGTGTTGGAGAAGACTCTTGAGAGTCCCTTGGACTGCAAGGAGATCCAAGCAGTCCATCCTAAAGGAAATCAGTCCCGAATATTCATTGGAAGGACTGATGCTGAAGCTGAAACTCCAATACTTTGGCCACCTGATGCGAAGAGCTGACTCATTGGAAAAGACCCTGATGCTGGGAGGGATTGGGGGCAGGAGGAGAAGGGGACAACAGAGGGTGAGAAGGCTGGATGGTATCACTGACTCGATTGACATGAGTTTGGGTAAACTCTGGGAGTTGGTGTTGGACAGAAAGGCCTGGTGTGCTGCGATTCACGGTGTCGCAAAGAGTCAGACACGACTGAGCAACTGAACTGAACTGAATATAACATTATTAAAAAAAGTTCTGTTGTCCCATTCATCAAATCATTTATTCACCTCAAGCTTGTAGAGGTGGACTCTTCAACATATATTCTCTTTCAAATATAGCTTTGCCTTACCATCTAAGAAATGTTAGGAACTGCAATAATACACTTTTTATGCAAAGTCAAATATACGTTCTAATACCTAAAGACAAAAAATAAATTCCAATAATATATTATTAGTATAATAGCAATAGTATAGCAAAATAATACAGTATTTTATATCATATTATTTAACCCAGAAAACATCAAAATAGGAAAATTTAGACAGTACCTTTTTCTATATAATCAAAAGCACTGAAGTTGACAGAAATAATTTACATTTTCTTAACCAAGAGTCTTAATATAAATACACTACAAAAGAGGCACTCTTCAGGCCAAGTGTTTGCTGCTTATAAAATAAGATTGCATTTGTCAAATGGTAAATAAAAAGGAGATTGTTTGGGAAATAGGTAATAAAAGAGCTGCATTTGTTAACTGTTGTCAGTTCTAGTTTCCTTTCTATGACAACATAATCACTACCACATAAAACCCATGACTGAAAAATACAGAAACTAAAGTTCTAGTTAGACTGCAATAGGACAAAAAGTATCTAATGTTATAGGAGCAGAGAAACATCAGTAAGTGTTTCAAACAAAACTGAGAAAATGTCCTAATAAGAAATGACCTATAGTGTCTAAAAAGAATGTTTGCATAACAGATAACATACATTAATCTTGGATCTGTGATCTCTCTAAAGCTCCTGTCTCCACAATCCCCACACTGTTTCTTCCTATCATGATGGAAATATGGCTTACAGAATGGTTCTCACTGTTACATTCACATTGGCAATTTAATGTTTAACATTTGTTTTACATGCTTATTGGCTGATGTACTCTAACAAGACCATACATGGCATACCAATCAGCAGGGCTGAGGAACAGGTACTCTTCCCATACATTCCATCTCTCTACCTGTTAAGGATAAGGTGGAGTAAGGGCCGAACAGCCAGAAACTTTTTCTGGGCTATGATCCTGATTGGCTTTTATAAGATATCACTATGATTAACTTATCGTTATGTTTTTCGCCAGTTTGTGGCCAATTAAAATGACACAACTCACTAGAGTCCTTAGGAACATCCAACCAAGTCACTTTGTCACAACTGAGACCAGAATCTCACCGGCAATCCCCAACCTATTTTGAACATTCTCTGCATCAAATTACTCATCGATACTGATACTCTTAGTTTTCCCACTTAATATAATACCTCCAAATTAAGTAGAACTGAGAGTAACAACATTTTACTATTGAATCAGCAAATTACTTACTTATTTCTAAATCACTGATATAAAGGCAATAGGAAAGTTGATTTATGCTCATACTAAATATGAATATTTCCTTTTATCTTTATAACTGCTAGTAAAACATTAACTTATTAGCAGAATTAGAATCGTAACTTGACAGTAAACTTATTTTAACAGTCCCAAAAGCAATCACGTTAATCAGAATATTGTCCAAATGTGTTTCTCACCACATTCTTTCAGTTTTCTGGGTAGGCGATCACTTGATAATAGACTAAACAATGGAATGTCACATATCACTGATAACGAATATACTAGAGCTATGCATACCAACTTGAACAAATTTCAGAAGTACAAAGGGTCAAACAAAATTATGTTGTAGAATATGTACTTTATCATCTCATTTACACAAAGTCCAAAACAATACTACACAGGGTTTAGGGATTCATATTTATGTTTTTAAAACACAATTTAAAATGCATGTTGATAGAACTTAATACACACACACGTACACACATAAGAATGAATACAAGTAAAACCAGGAAATCTGAATATAAGTGGATTATATCAAAGTTGAAATCTGTTTGTGATATTAGACTATTGTTTTGCAAATGTTATCATTGGGGAAATTGGGCAAAGTGTACAAGGAATCTTTGTACTACTTTTTAAAACTGCATGTAGATTTACAACTGTCCTTATTAAAATGTCAATTAAAAGTAAAAAAAATAAATAAAAAATAAATAAAATGCATGGCATGATGAACACCAATGTAGCTACCTCTAGAGGAAAGGAAAGATGATCAGGAAAGGGACAGAGAGGAGGAAATTTACCTGCTTTGACAATACAGGTATCCCCTCTTTTCAAAACTTCACTTACTGTCACTTTGTCCTGCATTAGCATCTGTTCTCAGTAAACAAAAGAAAACTGAAGAGGATTTTCACTTTTATGCAAAAAGGCAACAACCAAAAAGAGCAGTTAGCACCTGTTTTGTGGCAAACTCTTATAGAGGGAGCACATGCACCTAACTAGCAAGAGCGGCACCATCAATGTCCTCCTCCAGGAACTAAACCTAATATTTCACCATCAAACCTCCATAGCTGTGAACTGTGACTGTAAGCATCTATGCTTTATCTTGATTTATTTTGTATATCTGTTAACAGGATGTGTCCTACAGTAATTGCTTCATAGCTTTATGACTTTTTGGCTTATGAAAGTTTTCATAGAAACCTATACTGTATTACCTATGCAGTGAGATAACTACATGTGTGCTTGAGTATGCTCTAAATATTGCATAATATATTACTTAAAATCTAGTAAGTGTTTTGAAGTAGTATCCTTCAAATTAAACACATTAATCATTATAAATCAAACTATGTGATGCCTCCTGGATAGAACTCCTTCATTAACGAGCTATATAAACACTTGTAAACTAAAGTAAAATCACACAAATTTAAAACCTTTTCTAAAACTTGACAGAACTATGAAAGATCACTAGAATTTGTTCTAACCCCATATATTTTATGTTTTCCAAAAGATGTTCTTACCAAAACATTGCTTCAATGATGCTTTACTGTATCCCATTCATACTTCAGAGATTTTCTACATGATTTGCAACTTTGGTGATGCAAGCCAACCCTCTATTAATTACACAAAGTAAATAAGAGTTTTTAAAATGCATATACCTTCCATTAAAAAGGCTTTCTAAATTTAAAAATCTCAAGCATTGCTTTACATTATATAACACTAAAGTTTTGAAAAATTAGAAATAAAGGAAAACAAGCAACATGAAAAATAAAGAATATAGTAAAATTCAGGAAGCACTCTAATGCATAAAATATTTTAGAAAGGTTGGATCATTATCCAACTGGTGTATCACTTAATTCACCCTCTATAACTTTCCATATTTTTCTTTCCTTTTCCATTGTAACTTAGTACTGAGTATCACTCCACATGCTTGAGCCAGAAACTACAGGTTAGAAACAATGGCAGCAACAACAAATCAAGAAATGAAGAAGTTAAAATATGGCAAATTAAATCATCTATGGAGCCTATTTGTCACTTACTTTTGTTCCTATTTAATTCAAAATGTTGAATAGCAATTCTTGGAAAATATGATTCTATAGAAAAGTCAGATTTTCTAAAGTGATTTTTACATATTATATCTGTATCTATTGATATATCCACATGTAACTCCCTGAAAGACACATGGTTCATATGTTAATTTCACACTGTTGAAGCAGAATCCACTAAACCATTATTTATCCTTCTTATATGAAATGGGAAAAAATGTTACATGGAATACTTTATGCCAGGAACATCTGTCCTCAGGTGTGATGTAAAGATAACATGTGTACTGAAGATTACAAATTAAGTAATTTCAACATATTAGCAGATCATAATGAATAAGCTGTTCATGTTTCTTATTTTATTACACATATAATGTTAAAATTAAAAGACAAATGTGTAAATTGTTAATCTTATATAATTAGGAAATTGATTTTCTTTTATCCTCAAACTCAACTAAGAATACCATATTTTCATGTTAAAATGGCTATAAAGGTCAAACAAGTAATACAAATGAGTTAAGCAGGAGGCATTTAATATGGAGTGATGGGTACAAGGGCAAGATGGAAACTCTTTTTTAATCTACATTAGGGTAATAAGGAACATTGTGAAAGTCCATGATGTGGGCAAAAGTTGTACCGGGTATGCTGTCAAGAGCACTCTTCTGAGTTATACCAGCCTTTCATTATCTTTGAGTTATTTTGTAGAAAAATGATTAAAAGGTAAATATGATTCTTGTCCTTAGAAACGCAAATAAAGAGTGCTTCTTAGAAATGTGATTAATAATTGCCCTGTGGATAATGAGCAATTCTGCATCTAACTTCATTTCAGAATTCCTAAAGACTTTATATGGGTTTTACTTTGTTTCATTGATTCTCTTTTTAAATTAGTTTTAACATCTTACTAGTTTCCTCAATAATTAATGAACTAAATAAGAATCTTTGACTCATGATCTTCTTACATTCATGAGTCATGATATTATCTCTTTTGAAATTAATTCTAATTGAATCTATATACCAATGGACAAATAAATCATGTCAGGAAAACAATTAAGGATTCTGAAAAGGTTTATTAACATGCAACAAGTATAAAATATCTATACTTAACCAAGTAATTGACCAAAAATGGTATTTTGTATCATTTATCTACCATGTACCTGAAGTTTGAATGATAAAATAATGTATGCTTTATAATCAATCATAAAAAGCTAGATCAAAAATGCATGTCTGTTTAGCAAGCAGTACCAGAATTTAAAAGCATGTTTATAAGAGGACAAGATTGGTCACAATAATCTCAAAAATACTTTTTAATACAGATATTCTGAGATTCTTTACTGTTGTCTCTTGCACAGTTAATGAACCAACAACAGGAGATAAATAGTTTGTGCCCTTCTCCCTTGAGAATAAGACTATCAAGGTTAACACCCTCTATTACCTCAGTAAGCAATAAACTTAGCTTTGCTTCAAGAGCAGGTTATTTAGGTACTATTTTCCAGAAGCTGTGGCTTCCCTGATGGCTCAGATGGTAAATAAGCTGCCTGCCATCTGGGAGACCTAGGTTCGATCCCTGGGTTGGGAAGATCCCCTGGAGAAGGGGATGACAACCCACTCCAGTTTTCTTGCCTGGAGAACTCAATGAATGGAGGAGCCTGGCAGGCTCCATGGGGTCGCAAACAGTCAGACACAACTGAGAGACTAACACTTTCACTTATCCAGAAGCTGTAATTCAACACTATTCTAATGTAAAGGATCTGAAGTTCATTAACTTATGTCTAGCTGCAGAATGATTTAAATAATTGAAAATAATTTTGTAAAATTTTGTTAGTTGATCTTATATATTCTTCTCTGTGATTAACTTCTGAGATGACCAATACTCCTACTTCTGAAGTGTAATTTATGTTTTCCGATTACCTATTTGTTCATATTTTCAGCTTACCCCTCAAATTTAAAATCTAACTTCCCCAGTATTGCATTTCCTAAGTCATTCAGATTACTAGCAAAGAAGTTCAATATATCTTTATTTTATATATTAGAAAGCTCTGTGATACATAAGAGTTTTAAGAATTATCATTTGATATCCATTTGGTTTCCAAGGAATGCTACCAAATTTAATCTTACATACAAAGTATAAATAATGAAATATGATTATAGCATATACTTTAAATGATCAAAAGTTTTGGATTAAAACTTTACACTAAATTTTATGTACTAAAATATATGTAAAAGTCTTTTTTAAAGGATGGCTTCAAAAATTCCTCTTTTTTATTTATTAAACTCAAGTATTTATAGTGAAAAGAATGTAAGATAGAAAGTTTCTACTAAAGAAACAGAGTAAAAACTCTTTGAAGGCAGTTTTGTTTCTTCTGACATGAGCAATATCTGCAAGCCTTATTCCTTAGATCAGCGTTTCCAATTTGTGTCCACGTATGGCTATTTACAGTTAGATTTAGGGATTTCTCTAGTGGCCCAGTGGTTAAGGTTCTGTGCTTCCAGTGTAGGGGTCGCAGGTTTGATCCCTGGTCAGGGAACTAAGATCCCATATGCTGCTCAAGGCAACCAACAGATAAATAAATTTAAATCACTCTAGTTTCTCAATGGCAAAAACCACAAGTTAAGTGCTCAACAGCTAAACCTAGTTACTGATTACCCTACTGGTCAGCAGAGACAGAGAATAGTTTCATCACTGCAAAAACTTCTACTTAACAGTGTTATATCACCTTATATTATCAATATTCAATTTTGGCAAAAACCAAACAAAAGTCGATATTTTCATCATAAATATCTGTTTATGCAGTACTATTTCATTTATTCAAAAAGAAAGAGAGCCATATACAGGGTTGTATAAAGAGATAATTTTCAGTAAAACATAACCATGACTCATCCAGATACATTCAAAAATGAGTATGTGTTCAAGACTTTACTCCTACTCATTCAATGAAGAGACCTGGCACATGTAATAACCAGTTTACATTACTATTTTCTACAGATATTTTCCTTGTGGTTACCATGGGGACTACACTACATAAAACATAGTAAAGTTGTAACACGCTGTTTGAAACTATGTTAATTTGATAACTTCAATCAGATCTACTCCCGGATACTAACCCTCCTCGCCACAAAAAAAGACAATGTTAATTAAGAGAAGAGATGGAGGTGTTAGCTAATACTTACAGTGGTAATCATTTTACAATATATACATGTATCAAATTAACAAAATGTACACTTAAGTTTACATAATGTTATATATCAATTATATCTCAACAAAGCAGGAAAAAAATCTACCTTCTTACATTTCTGCCCCCTACTTTATGTTACTGATGTCACAAAATACATTTCTTCATCATGTGTATCATTAACACAGGTTTAGTTATCTTAATGTCTATTTTAAATTCTGTATCAGAATTAAAAATTATTTATGCACCAGCATTACAATACTACAGTATTCTATCTTTGTCTATATATCAGTGTTTACCTTTACTAGATAGGTTTACATTTTCATACAGTTTGGTGTTGCCATCTAGCATCTTTTTTTTTTAAACAACTTAAAGAATACCCTATAGCATTTCTTATAGGGCATGTCTAGTGGCGAGGGACTCAACTCTCTCAAGCTTTTATTTATCTGGTAATGTCTCAATTTTGCCTTCATTTCTGAACCACAGTTTTGCCAAATACAGTGTCCTTGTTTAGCAGGTTTTTTCCTTTTAGCACTATGAATATATCACCCCATTCCTTTCTAGCTTCCAAGGTTTCAGCTGAGAAATCTGCTGATAATTGTAAGAGTTCTCTTGCATGTGGTGAGTCACTTTTCATTGGCTGCTTTCAAGACTGTCCATGATTTTGAGCAATTATACTATGTTTACTGTGGATCTCTTTGAATTTATCACAGTTGGAGTTTGTTGAGCTTCCTGAATATGTCCATCTCTTTCCTCAAATTTGGGAAGGTTTTATCCATTATTTCTTCAAATCAACCCTCTGCTCTTCTGTCTCTTTCTTCTCCTTCTGCCATAATTTATGGACTGGTCCTCTTGACTCATAGCTCAGATGGTAAAGAATCCCCTGCAATGCAGGGGACTGGGTTCAATCCCCAAGTCGGGAAGATCCCCTGGAGAAGGAAATGGCAACCCACTCCAGTATTCTTGCCTGGAGAATTCCATGAACAGAGGAGACTGGCAGGCTACAGTCCATGGGGTAGCAAAGTGTGGGACACGACTGAGCAACTAACACTTTCCTGTTTCCCTCTTGATGGTATTATAACTATATTAAATTCTCTTCACTTTTCTTCATTCTTTTTTCTCCTCTGATTTGACAACTTTTAAATGACCTATATTTTAGTTCACAGTTGTCTTTTTTCTTCTGCTTTGTCAAATTGTTGTTAAATGTTTCTAGTGAATTTTTCAATTTAATTACTGTATACTTCAACTACAGAATTTCTATTTTGTTTGTTTCTTAATACTTTCTATCTCTTGATATTCTCATCTGCTTTCTGCATCATTTTCTTGATTTCATTTAGTGTTGCCTGTTATTTTCTCTCAGCTCATCAGGCAATTTGTGACAGTCATTTTGAAGACTTTCTCAGGTAATTCATTGATCTCTGTTTCTTTACAGTTCATTCCTGGAGATTAAATGTGTTCCTTTGATTGGGTTATGATTCCCCGTTTCTTTGAATGCCTTGTGATGATTTGTTGATATTTCCACATTTGAAAAAAATAGCCACCTCTCCAAGTCTTTATGAACTAGCTTCACACAGGGGAAGACCTCTACCAATTAGCCTAATAGAGATTCTGCTGCTGCTGCTAAGTCGCTTCAGTCGTGTCCGACTCTGTGCGACCCCATCCCTGGGATTCTCCAGGCAAGAACACTGGAGTGGGTTGCCATTTCCTTCTCCAATGCATAAAAGTGAAAAGTGAAAGTGAAGTCGCTCAGTCATGTCTGACTCTTTGCAACCCCATGGACTGCAGCCTACCAGGCTCCTCCATCCATGGGATTCTCCAGGCAAGAGTATTGGAGTGGGTTGCCATTGCCTTCTCCGGGAGATTCTGAGGACCTCTCAAACCTTTCCTGAGAATCTAACTTCTCTAGGATAGTGTGTATAATGCCCCAGTTAAAGAGCTTTTCCTATTTTTACTTGAGAGCCTGTAACCTCTTCCTCCTTCTGGTGTCTTTTTGCAGTGCTACAGTCTCTCTAGTGCTTTAACAAGCCACAGTGCTCACTTATTTTTTAACTTACATGATTTTATTTTTAATCATATACTTTTTATTGAGACAATATTGGTCTATAACATTAAATTTCATGTGTACAACATATTTTGGCTTCTGTATACACTATAGTATGTTCACCACCAAAAGCTTAGTCTCCATCAATCAACATACTCTTACTTAACAATCTTTATCCATTCCACCCTACACCCACCCCTCCTTCCCTGTGGTAACTACTACTCTGTTTCTGTATCTATGTGTCTAATTTTATTTGGTTTAGTTTGTCCATTTTTTTTATTTATTTTTTATTTTGTTATTCCATATATGAATGAATCACACGGTATTTGTCTTTCTCTATTTCACTTATTTCACTTCAAATAATGCCTTCACAGTCCATTCACATTGTCACAAATAGCAAGATTTCATCTTTCTATGGCTCAGTAGTATTCCATCATATACATGCTGAAACCAGTGTTAACAAGTATACTGCCTATGTTGTATTCTAAGAAATATATGATTTCAAGTCTTAGATTCATGTCTTTAATCCATTTTGAGTGATTTATGTGTATGGTATAAGATGATGGTCTAGTGTCATTCTTTTGCATGTGGTTGTGTGATCTTTCCAACATCATTTATTGAAACAACTATTATTTTTCCATTGTATATTCTGTGTTCCTTTGTCATAAATTAATCATCCGTATTTATGTGTTTGCTTCCTAGACTCTCATTTCTTTTGCATTGATTCATGTGACTGTTTTTGTCCCCATACCATGCTCTTTTGATTACTACAGCTGTGTGGTATAATTTGAAATCAAGGAGTGTGATTCTCCCAAATTTGTTCTTTATTTCTCAGAATTGCTTTGGCTATTCAAGGTCTTTGGTGGTTCTATACAAATTTTAGAATTTTTTTCCTATTTCTGTGAAAAAGGTTATTAGGATTTTGATAGGGATTGCATTGAATCTGTAGATTTAAGGAATATGGAAATTTTTATTTTTTTATTTTTTTTAATTTTTTTTTTTCTTTTCTTTTTTTTTTTTTTTTTTTTACTAGTTGGAGGCTAATTACTTCACAACATTTCAGTGGGTTTTGTCATACATTGATATGAATCAGCCATAGCGTTACATGGAAATTTTTAACAATATTAATCCTTCTAGCCCATGAGCATGGAATATTTTTTCCGTTTCTTTGTGTCTTCTTAATTTCCTTCAACAATATCTTACAGTTTTCAGAGTACACTTAACTAGTCAGTTAACTTTATTCCTGGATATTTTATTCTTTTCATTGCAATTATGAATGGATTGTTTTCTTAATTCTCTTTCTGTTAGTTCATTGACAGTGTATAGAATTGGAACTGATTTTTGTATATTTAATTTATCCCCTTCAACCCTACTGCATTCATTTTTATTATTTGTAACAGTTTTTTTGGTATAGAATTACAGAATATAAACATACAGATATACAGAAAATCCTGCAACTTCAACTCTAACATTTCATCCATGGGTCAAGCACAAATAGATATATAAAACTTATCAGTCTAGAAATACACTTTCTGGTTGACATGAAATACATAACTTATGTGAGCTCAAACTAGACAAATACAACAAGTAGAAAATCCTAGCAGACCAGATTCTCTATCATTTGCACTCAAGAGAGGTAAGATCTCTATGAGCCATTAATGCATTCCCAGAGCTCATCAAATGCTAAGACTGAAGTCAAATTGCCAACCAGTGTTGGCCAGTGATGGAGAACAACTTAACTAAATGATCAGATCATAAAACAAAATTCTCAACCTCTCCTGCCAGCAATAGGAAAAAAATTTACTGGCCCAAAACAAACCAAAACACAAAGTTGGTAGAGCAGAAAATAAAGATGAGAAAAACAAGAGTCAACAAATTTCTATTGCCACTAAGGATTCACTTTAAAGAGCCAAGAAAATGAACAGCCTGGATTTAAACTGCCCACAAGCTGCCCGTCTCTGGTTAAGAAGTTTACTTGGCTCTGGTAAGGGAAACCATGGAGCATCTTGCTGAAAGACCTCCAAAATTTCTAAAAGATAATAAATATAAAAATGAAAATGAGCAAATATTAAAAATTCTTATTTGTACTCATTAAATGAGGAAACCAGACAGATGTTATAACAGGTTCAAAAGAAAAATAAAAAACCAGAAATTTCTATGGAGTAAATGAATTGAATTGCAAATGGAGGCAAAACTGATTTAATTCCAACTGGGAGGAAAGTCAAGGGAAATTCCCTAGAACAAGACAGAATTTACTCAGACTAATAGCTCAAAGGCAATGAAAGTCCCGGAGCATGCACTATTTGTGACAATACATACTCTTTTGCTGAAATATGCATTTCCTAATGCAAAATGTATCTGTAAACAAAATAAAGTAGGAAAACCCTATGACACAGAAATTATGGTTTATGTAGGAAGTAGTATTTAAGAGTCACTGAATGGTGAGTGAGACTAAGATTGATTCTGGCTCATGGAGCTAGTATTCAATTTAATAATTGTTTGATATTTTGCATTTACTTCCTTTCAGACTTTCAAAGCACTGGTGCAAATACAGTAGCCTTCTTTGCTAGGTGGCCATTTTTCAACTCAGTATGAGAAAATTTTCAACAATTAAGGCTAATCAAAAATGGCATGTCTGCCCTGAGAGTGAGATTCCTAACACTAAAGATATTCAAACAATGCTTGGATGACTGGTTACTAAGAATCTCTTCAAAAGGAATTTCTGCACTGTGTAGGAGGTTAGATTCCATGACCTTAAAGCTCTCTCACAATTCTAAACTCTGTGGTTAGATGCTAACTGGATATCACATATCACCCTCCTTAAAAACAGTCAAGCTTAAAGTCCTAGTCAAATTTTAATTTTCAGTTCATTTCTAATGCAAACAGCTCAAAGACATACAACAACAAAAAAAAATCTGTAGGTTCTGGATACAATATGCTCATTCATACATGAATTGGATAATTTTAAATCCCACTATAAATTTCTGTTAGCAGACTGCAGAGAGAACTTTCTCAGCATGATTTCACAGCATGGTCCAAAGGAGAAGAACAGAGCTTGCCATAATGTTTAAAATCAAGAGAATCAGAGAAGTTTACTTGGGAAGTGAATTCCTCCACAGTCATGGTTTGGTAAAGATTTCAGCCTTAGGGTCCTATTCATTTATGTGCCTCTCTCCCTCAATCTCTGTATTTCAGAACACAAAATACATATGTTTGAGGCTGTATAGAGCATTTCCCTTGGCCTCAATGATAAAGCCAACAGTATTATTAAAGACTGAGTACCTTTATTCTTGAATAAGTACTTCACAGCCTACTAGTTTGACTTGTATATAAGGACATGCAAGTTTGAATTCCAGATCAAACACTAAATCTCTGTGACATATGGGGCCTCTCTAAGCCTCCATTTTCACACTTGAAAAAAAGGATAAGAATTCATACCACAAAGGGTTGAACAGATGTGAAACACTCAGGTAAGGACAAGGCCATCGTTAAATGATACCTATTATTGTATGAGAATCAGCTAGATTCTACTGCTTTATGTTGACAATGTTGAACCTTTATGAGCCCTTCAATCTCAGAAAACAGTAATAGTTTTAAAAATCCCCTTTCCTCTTTTTGTTGTGGAAGTTTACTGCCTTCCCTATATGATTTAGACAAGACTCAGAGGTGTCCCACCTTGCTTACCTAAGACAAAGCCAGACACAGACTCTCTGAGTTCCCATTCTTTGTCTCATAAATGATCACCTGAGCTGTCATGCCCATCTGGATAAAATACCTTGACTTAACCAGCTTAACTAAAACTTGTCTCCTTCTCCCAAGCCTCTGAACTTTGACACACCCTCAACCTGAGCCAGCATACAACCTCTCCTGAAGGGTCCCTCCAGAGCACTTACCAACCTTAGGGGAAAACATCCCCTAATCAACTGTATGATCACATTATGATGCCACCCTTTCATCCCTCCTTCCCATCTCCATTTTCTTCTTAGACTTGTTTGCTCCTCATATAAAAGAAAAGTCCCTTTCTGCCTGACCAAAGAAATGCTTAGGGACATCCTGGTTGGATTGTTCTCCCTCCTACAGTGTCTCTCTTGCAGTATTTTTTTTTAAATAAAGTCTCTCTTTACCTACATCCAGAAACATTTGTACGTGACAATATCAGCATTATATGGCTTACTCTTTACTTGTATTAAATGCTCCTGTACATAAAATGAAGACTATCTTAAAGCAAAAAGAGATGGGTAAGTATAAGATTTATTCATAGCATGTATATTTTACCTATTACATTGAACTATGGACATCAGCATGGTGCTATCTCACTCAATTCCAAAATGACATATCTGCAACTGGTAGTCTTAAAGAGGATGAGGCAAATGTCCTTGAAGAAAAAAATTCCACTGCTACCTGGATTCCTAATGACCTCATAATTGGAGCTTCCATCATGCTCTTTCTAGGAATCATTTTAACTCTAGTTTCCAAACTCAAAATTAATTTAAACACCACATTTCAAGTTTTATTGCAGTGTTTTAAAGAAAGACCTTAGAAGAGGCAAATCAAGTGTTGTTATATTTTTTGACTACTTTGGTAAATCACATATTTGAATAACTATGATAACGGGATCTATGTGCACTAAATATAACACTGTAGAACACACCGAAGAAGAACATAACCCCTACTCAATCGATTTATAAACCAGAATATAAAACATACAGACACTGTCAGGATTCCAAAACACTCTATGAATTAGGTAATAATTTCATCGTTATTAACATAAGAAGTAAACCAGAAACAATAGAAACATAGATTCTATTTTACTAAATGGATGATCTTATTGTTAAGGCTGGAAGATGCTTAAACATTATATTTGGATGATTAACTATTTTAGAACAAAAGTTCAAAATAAGTAAGGTTTTCTTATGTAACAACCCAAGACAACAGCTCTCACTCCAGTTGCCTATCAGAATCACCTGGTGATATTAAAAATATGAATGCTTGGGCGTTACTCTAAACCTCTTTAATTAGAAATTCTGAAAATGGTGGGGGGGGGGCAGGAATTTATATATTTTCAAATCTTGCTTGGGAATTTTGTTGCACAATCAAGATGAAGTGACATGTAAGACCACAAAGCATGCTTTGCCTCTGGCAATCAATAGAACTAGGTTAATATTCTTTACAGACACTTACATGTCTCTTGCCTTAAACATGAAGCTCTCAGGAACATGAATAAGGTGCATAGTTGGTCTGCTTCTTTTACACTTAAAAGTATCAAAAATGAATCACAAATGAAAAATAAAATCAGCTTCAGGCTTGTTGGACAGATAAAATAAATAAGAAAAAAAAATCTTGTAGAAAATCTTGATTTAATAGTTGGACTAGCTTTTGTGTTGTCATTTTTCCTAACAAGAATAAAATGAGTACACATTTCACTCAATAAGAATTAAATTAGGCATGGATACACAAAAGGGCTGCAGCTTGCAGGTTCTGTGGCTGCCAATACTCAATTCAGTTCTGACCAGAGAAGCATTATCCATGTTTGCAAAGCCACAGCTGCCAGCTTGGGGTAAGTGGAGGGAATCAGGTCAATGTGAGCTCAGAATGGGTGGCTCTAGGGCTAATCATGTTATGTTTGCCAAGGTGTAATGCCTGGACCTTTGCTTTGGCAATTAATTTTTTCCTCTGATGTGGTAAACATGTCTAAAACTCTTCTATGGCTGGTTCTTTTCCCCTTCTGGCCTTAAGAGAGTATTATACTTCTTTGCCACCTCATCACTGGCAGAATTATGAGAAGAATTGTGGCCAAAGAATTGTGGACAGACTGTTACAAGTCACTTTTTGACAGTGTTTGATTGAAAGATTTTCCAACATTTCCCTTCCTCCTGCCACAGTGACCAAATGTATTCCACTTGTCGGTGTCTTTGTCAGGCCTAAGCGTGAGAGAGGAAAACACACGGCCCAGCCCCCATACCCTATCATCATCCTGAAGCGGACATGTGGCCAGAGCCACCAGCAAACACTTCTTTCATTGTTTAGCCCATTCGATTTGGGTACTGTTTGTTACTGCAGTGTAACCTACACTATGCTGACTGATACAGCAAGTCAGGTTGATGAAAACCCATTACATGGTGCCAAGTTATCAGCAGCCCATGTATCTCCTATTAAGCGTTTGCCTTACTCTTCTTGGAGGGCCAAGAAAGCTATTCTTTAACTCTCTAGAGGCATTCTCTCTCCAAGAACTAAAAGTCAATGCTAAAGGAAGGATCTGAAATTACGTATGCTTAATCATGAGTTAAAACCAGTGTGTTTTTTTCCCAGCCAGATATTACCGTTTATACATTATTCATATTTTTAATCAACCCTATTCCTAAGAACTGCACGATTACTGCTTCTTAAAAATCGTTTTCTAGGTGGAATGAAATTTTTTAACTGCTGAAAACCCACAATCATTAATCTATGGAACTAACACCATCTCTTTCCCCTGTAACTCTTTAATCAAAGAATACACCCATCAATAAGTTATGAAATCAGCATGCTTCCTTTTGATTATATGCTAAGAACTTTGGCTTGATGTTTGATATAGGAAAGACCTATACCTAGGTAACCTCAATCAAAACTGATTACTGTTCTGAGTTCGCCCTATTCTTTCCCCTAGAGGTATGTGAAAAGCAAATTTAACACAAGCCAGCAGATTCCTATTTATTGCTAATTCATGCCAACTTGGAAATGAAGCCAAGAACATCTTAAATCGAAATGAAAGTATGAAATGAGAATACACAAAGTATCACTTGTACTGCCAGCTTCTTTACAATAACACCATGTTCATTATAGGGATGCTGGTTCATTGCAAAATATTGCAGTAGATGCAAACATTATTGAAAGTGTGGCTTACACAGTAAACATGTGGTTTGTACATACTCAATTTTGGTACAAAATATTTGAAGATAATCTGTATGTGTATGATTGCTTAACAGGCAATCCATGCTGGAAAGTTTCTCTAACTTATCATCATTTGCACATATCTGAAATATACATATATATTTGAAACATTATAGTAGTCTTGAAGGTTATAATCTACAAAAGTAGCATCTATAGAAACCTATGCTTCTAATTTCCTTTTATATTTTAAATAGCAGGAGTATGTGAATAAATATTACAGAGGATACTTCCGACTTAATGCCATACTTTTTTTTTTTTTCCAGTGGGTTTTGTCATACATTGATATACAGACTTTTGAGCCATACTATTTTTTAATTAAAATATATTTTAGAGCAGTTTTAGGTTTACAGCAAAATTAAGAAGGCAGTACACATTTCCTATATAACCTCTGCTCACACACACACATAGCTTCTCCCAATATCAATATCCCCCACCAGAGAAGTAAATTTTTTCCACTGATGAATGTACATTACCACCAAATAACCACCAAAAAATTCAGATTTTACATTAGAGCTCACTCTTGGTGTTGTACATTCTATGAGTTTGGACAAATGTCTAATGACTTACATTCGTCATGATAGTAAGATAAAAGTAGACAGTAATTTGACTTCTCTAAAAATCCTCTGTGCTCTGCCTCATCATCCCTTCCCTCCATTCCAACCCCTGGTAACCACTGATCTTTTTTTCATCTACATTAATTTGCCTTTGGCAGAAGGTCATATTGTTGGATACGTATAGTATATATCCTTTTCAGATTGGCTTCATTCACATAGTAATAAGCATTCAAGATTCCTCCATGTCTTTTCATGACTTGATAAGTCATTTTATTTTGGTATTGAATAATATTCCATTTTCTGGATGTATCAACTTATTAACCCATTCACCAACTAATGGACATTTTGGTCACTCCTAGTTTTTGGCAATTATAAATACAGATGCTATAAACATCCAAGTGCAGAATTATGTGTGGATCTAAGTTTTCAATTCCTTTGGGTAAATACCAGGGAGTGTGACTGCTGGATTGTAGGGTAAGAGTATATTTAATTCTATATGAAACCACCAAGCTGCCTTCCAAAGTAGCTGTACATTTTGCATTCCCACCAGGAAAGAATAAGAGTTCCCATTGCTCAACATTTTCACCAAATTTCGAGTTGTCAGCATTCCTGATTTTGGCTTTTCTACTAGGTGTAAAGTGGTATTTCATCATTGATTTAATTTGCATTAAACCATGACGAATGACATGGAGAAACTTTTCATGCTCATTTGCCACTGAAGAGGTGGTTATTTTGTCTCATTTTTTAACTGAGTTGTTTTCTTACTGTTGAGTTTTAAGTGTTTTTTATGTATTTTGGATAATAGTCCTTTATCGGATGTGTTTTTTCAAGTATTTTCTTGCAGTCTGTGGCTAGTCTTTTCATTTTCATGACATTTTCTTCCTTTCACAGAGCACTTATTAAAATTTTAATAAAATTCAGTTTACCAATTCTTTCTTTCATGGATCATGTCTTTGGAGTTGTATATAAAAACTCATCAACATAACCAAGGTCACCTAGGTTTTCTCCTGTGTTATCTTCTAGGACTTCTATGGAGCTTCTTTGTTTTAGTTTCTTAAATTTTTAATTTTTTGTTTTTGGGAAATAAAATATATATATATTAACACATGCAACATTATACACACACACACACATACACACACATTGCGAACTACCACAATCAAACTAACGTATCCAGCATCTTATATAGTCAATGTTTTTGTGTGTAGGGTAAGAACACTTAAGATCTAATCTCTCAGTAAATTTCAAGTGTGAAATATCTTATTATTAATTATAGTCATCATGTTGTATATTAGATCTTCTGAACTTATTCAAGTTATAACTGAAAGTTTGTACCCTTAATGTATTTTCTCTTCTCCTCTATCCCTCAGCCTATAGAAACCACCATCAACTCATCATTATTATGAGTTTGACTTTTCTTTTAGATTCCAAATGTAAGTGAGATCATGCTTTTTCCCCTCTGTATCCATCTTCTTTTACTTAGCCTAGTGTCCTCCAAGTTCATCCATGTTATTGCAAGTGGCAGAATCGCCTCCTTTGTTAAGGTTTAGTAATATTCCAGTGTGTGTGTTTGTGTGTACAGATATATATGTATACATACAAACACCACATTTTCTTCATCCATTCTGTTTTGGGTCACTTAGGTTGTATCCTTATCTTGGCTACTGTGAATAATGCTGCAAAGAACATGAGAATACAGGTATTTCTATGAGATTATTATTTTATTTAGGTGTTTTAGAGCTTTAAGCTTAATATTTAAGTCCATGACCTATTTTGAATTGATCTTTGAGAATGCTGTAATGTTTGTATCTAGATTCAGCTTTTGCACATGGATTCAAACACAGTTTTGTCTGAGTTGAGAGTCTAGAGTTTTCATCTATCTATAAGAACAACCCCTGAATACCTCTTACTTCTTGCTGGAACACATTTCCTCAAAAACAAAAAAGCAAATAGAAGGCAGCATAATGAGGTTTTCCATCAAAAAGCTAATAAGAGAAGAAAAATGTCCTATTTCTCTTTTGCAGATAATGGGGCTTACAGATAATAATATTTTGTGTCATGCTAGAGTTCCACTTTACAGACTTTTATTATCCTCCTCTTGAATCTTTTTTATTTCCACAAAATCTCTATTCCAAAATGACTTTTAGCAAAAGACAATGCCAAATGGCATGATCAAGCTAGTGAAAACAAAGAAGACAAAATGACTTAATTTAAGAATCTATTACCACGGAGGAAAAAACTTGCAAACAATCAATAATCAGTGACTCCTTTTCCATGAAAATCTATTTTTTAAAGTAATTAAAGAAGTAGACAATCTGGATTATGTTAGTAAAATACCTAAAAAAACACATATTTTATTTACTTCCTTAAAATAGCATTATTTATTAGAATATTTATTAAATATGTACCATTTGCCAATGGTGCTAAATTTATTACATTAGTTACATTATATAATCATCGTTGCAAACTAATAAACAGACATGCCAGAATGATCATTTATAATCCAACCTAAGATCATTCTGAGAATGAAGGAAGATGCTGTTAATAATTGGGCAGACTATAGCCTTACACCTGGACTCTCTCTCCAGCAAATATGGATATGGTCACCTTTTTTCTCAAACTTTATAACTGAATAAAAAGTCCAGTTTCCTAAATTGCCGTCACTATAAGGAGAAAGTACAATGTGATGTTGTGGTTCTCAAACTTGAGGATGTGTGAGACTCACGTGGGGTGACCTGATAAAATTTATACTCCTGGGCCCTTCTCAAGAAGTTGTGACCCAACAGTTATGGCCTAAGGGTTGGGAAATATACTTGTTTGCAAGAACATCATTCTTGCCATTTGAACAAGCACTTATGAACCAAAATGGTAGTTTACTAAACTTATCATGGTCAAAAAATGAACAAAGGAAAACGAAAGAAGACAAGGCAGTAAAGACTTAACCTGCTCCTACTGTAATATAAAAAACCTTTAAAAGGCTAAGAGAAACACAATAAACAAATGTACTTTGTCAACTGGGGTTAGATTAGCTAGTCTGTTATCTAATTATAGCACATCCTAAAATAGTTTTTAAAATAATTTATTTCTCTCCCACTCAGAAACTTGTTGTTTACAATCTTTATACTATTATGTTCCTTCCATTCATCCCAAGCAGAATCAAGCTGCTTTTCTCCTGCCAGCTTAGTGCTGGAATTCTTTCCTTTCTGACTTGTAAAGATTACAAACTGTGTTGTAAATTATAAACTCCAGCTAATGCCAAAGAATAACATTTACATATCTAAAAGATACAAACTAAGCCATAAATTAAAATTTTCACTTTCTCTCCTTAGTTTAGTAACTTGCATGACGTGAGTAGGTCATGTCCAACTATTTATTTATGACAAAAAATTTTAAAAACCATCATTCCACAGTGGACAAAGTTGAGAATAATTCCCATAAAATCTGAACAGTACCCACTTTGTTTATTTCAACTGTACTTAGCAAATTATAATGTATTTCCCAGACTCCCCATGGAATCAAATAACACAAACTGTATCACAAATCCATTTAATTAGCAGAAGGGTTAACATTAACATATGTGTTCAGGAAAAACCTACCACAGTTGAATTCTCAGCTGTCTCCCATTGACAAGCATTTGCATTCAGCCAAAGTATTCAGGGACAGCATCATAGAAGAGATACAGTGAGCAAATGAAGGCAAGAGAATATTAGATATCTGGTTTTCCTTTTCTCTCAATGTGGGATAACAGTACCTCTAATCTGGAAAATGTCCATCTCTAAGAATCACAAATTCTCTTCATATTTCTCCATCAGTGGTATCATTTCCCTCAAAAGTTCAAGGAAGTTGGTACTTAGTGATGAAACCAAAATATAAATCAGGAGATTCACATTATCATATAATAACTTAGTAGTAAAATATATAAGCAAAATTAAAACTATAATGAAAAGACAAATACTTTAATTATACAAAGAAAAACAGTAATGGATTTGTTTGGCAGAACCTCAAAAATGTTAAATAGAGAATTACCATAGGACCCACCAATTCCACATCTAGTTATATTCCAAGAGAACTCTGAACAGGTATTCAAACAAAAACTTGTACACAAATCTTCACAGCACCACTATTCACAATGATCAAAAAGTAGCAATAACCCAAATGAACACCAAACAGTGAAGAGATAAATGAAATGTGGTACATACATAACATGGAAGATTATTCAGCAATAAAAATGAATGCAGTAGTGATACATGCTACAACATGGGTAAGCCTCGAACACATTATGCTAAGTGGAAGAAGATATATAAAAGGCCAAACATTGTTCAATTTCATTTATATGAAATGTCTACAATAGGCAAGCCTATAAAGACAAAAAGTAGATTAGTGTTTGCCTAGGGCTGGTGTGGATGGGGGAATAAGCAATGATTGTTAATGGGGTATCAAGTTTCTTTCTGGGTTAATGAAAATGTTCTAAAAGTAGTTGTGGTGATGGTTGTACAAATTTGTCAATATACTAAAAACTACTACATAAGGTTTGAATTGTATGGTATGTAAATTAAACCTCACTAAAGCTGTTTAAAAGTAAAGCTGCATTAGATATCGCTGAATTGTTCACTTTACAATGGTTAATTTAATGTTACATGAATTTCACTTCAATCAAAATATAAAATAGATACAACCTACAATTTATTTTCATTTTGTACATGTCCAAGAAATTTTCATTGATTAATGCATCCCACTTTAATTACTCCTTTATTTTAGTCCCCCATTGCATATGCAATTCATATAATTATTCAAATATATCAAAATATGCACTGTTCATCTATAGGCTTGACCAGAATATATGGTAAAGACATAACAACTAATTAATAATGCATCAACTTTATGCAGTATTATAAATGATTAACCTTAAGTTGACATTTAGAATTAAAATTAAATTACAATTAAAAATTAGAAGCAAAGCTAAGAAGATATTGGGAACTAAACTGTCCAATCAACTCTGCCTAAATTTGATCACATGATGGCAGTGTGGATAACTATGAACCTCAAGAGGAATATAAAATTTTGAATTTAGAGAAAACACACAAGAAAAAGAAAGCTAAGTTAAAAGGTTTAAAGTAATTAAGACTGTTAGAGTTTAAAGAAGAAAAGATATGGGACATTTTAGTACCAATCTGCATTTATTTAAAGGGTTTAAATATTAAATTCAGCATGTAAAAATTAATAAATTCTGCCTCCTCTTCATTCTCAGATGATAATCTTGTTTTCAATTTCAGTGAAAAACAGAATCAATAGAAACTGTTCTATGTTGTTATGATACAATGTAAAAAATGTCCTTAACTTTACCTGTATACCCTGCCTTTTTCCTAGCTCTAATCTAAGTACTCTCTAGAGTGGTTAACAGTATAGATTCTGAAGTCAGATACAGCAGGTTTGGAAAACAGCTACACCACTTATGAGCTTAATCCTCTGTGTTTTGGATCCTGTCCATGTAAAACAGAGATCATAAAAGAACCTAGCTTACAGGGTGATTTTTGAGGATTAAATAAGTTCATATGTAAATATCTTAGAAGAGCTTCTGTGCAGGTGCATGCTAAGTCACTTCAGTCATGTCCAACTCTGTGATGCTATGGACTGTAGCCCACCACATTTCTCTGTCCATGGGATTCTCCAAGCAAGAATACTTGAATGGGTTGCCATGCCCTCCTCCAGAGGATCTTCCTGGCCCAGGGATGGAACCCACGGTTCTTATGCCTCCTGCATTTGCAGGCAGGTTCTTTACTACACTACTAGTGCCATGGGAAGCCCCAGAAGAGCTTCTAGTACATATTAAATGATGGCTATTATCATCACTATATGAGGCTAAACCATTCAATGGCTCCACAAATTCCATTCCTTCTCATCTACTCAAAGAATGTCCTATTTCAAAATCCTCCTTTCTCTCCTGTATCACGATATCACCCTCTTTACTGGAACATGTTTGTTAGTATATACATATGCTATAGTACTACTCACTTTATTTATTTATTTTTTTCATTTATTTTTATTAGTTGGAGGCTAATTACTTCACAGTGTTGCAGTGGGTTTTGTCATACATTGACATGAATCAGCCATGGATTTACATGTGTTCCCCATCCTGATCCCCCCTCCCACCTCCCTCTCCACCCAATTCCTCTGGGTCTTCCCAGTGCACCAGGCCCGAGCACTTGTCTCATGCATCCCACTACCCACTTTAAAAACAAACCCACTGGAAAAAAATAATAATAATAATAATAAAAAAATTAAAAAAAAAATAAAAATAAAAACAAACTTTGTAGCTTCAATTTCTTTACTATGCTACTAGTCCTTTTTACATGCTTCATTTTATAGGAAACTCCTTGAAAGATCTGTTTATACACTTGACCCTTGAACAACATGAGTCTGAACTATGTGGGTCCATTTGTACATAGATATCTTTCAAAAGTGAAGACTACAGTACTACATGGCCTGTAGAAGGTTGAGTGCATGGATGCCGAGGAATGTGATACAGCAGATGGATTCTTCAGTTATAGGCAGATTAACCTGTGCATTGTTCAAGAATCAGCAGTACTGCCTACTATTTCCTCATCTCTGATCTTTTTCTTTAAATGTAATTTTCAATTTCTCTATTGAAACTGTTCTTCTCAAGGCCAACAATCCCCTGCAGCTTGCCAAAGCTAATGATAAGTTTTGTCAGTTCTCGTCTTACTCAAGCCCTTCTTAGTATTTATCAATGGATCATTCCTTCCATATTGAAGCACATTCTATTTACCTTGGGGACCAAGACACACTCTTAGTTTTTCTCTAACTCCCTGTTAACTTCTTGGTCCCCTATGAAAGTTCATCTCTTTTGTTCAATATCTAAAATTAAAATACCTCAGGACTCAGTATTCAGACTTCTTTGTCTACACTATCTTGATATCACACAGACTCATGATTTTCAGTAACATTTATACTCCGAGTACTCTCAAATTTACTTTTAGAAATCAGACCTCTCCCATAAGTTCTGGGTTCCATGTTTAACTGCCTACTCAACAGCTCTATTTGGTATAGAGAAGGCATCACAAAGCTAATAAAACTAAAACTGAACTCTTGATCCTTGAAAGCTCCCTCCCCTATAAACTTCCTCATTTTAGTAAATGGTGGCACAATTTATCAGATTCAGAGACCAAAACCTAGAAAACAACTTTCAATCAACACTTTTTTTTGGCTCCCTACATTCAACTGAACAGCAGCTCCTATTAGCTCTCCCTCAACCACTACATGGATGTTGAATCACCTCTTCTCTCCAGTGCCACTAATGCCACGCTAGTCTGTTGCCCATCATTTCCTAATGAGACACTTATCATACCTTTCTTACTGGCATACTCAGTACTACTGAGCTACAAAAATAATCTTGGAAAACAATTAACATAATTCACAGTACTGCTCCACCCACAACCATCTCATGTCTGCCTCAGAGTTCCATGCAAACCTAAAAATAGCCTACAAGTTCTTACATGATCACTGACCTTACCTCAGATCCCTCTCCCCCATGCTCACCACTGGCTTCCTTCTGTTCTGCACATGCATTAGCTCCATTCCCATCTCAGAGCCTTTTACACTGTGGTTCCTATTGTCAAACACTCTACCACCAAATCTTCACACTGTGTGTTCTCTGACTTCATTTAGCACTCTTTCTAAACAGCTTTTCAAGATCTTTGTATGTATCTACAATAGTTCTTCCCTCCAAGTTCCACAACTATTTCCATTTCTCTCTCTAGTTTTTGTGATAGCACTATAGTGAAAATCATAGCAAATTGTTAAAATGGACCTGGCTTACTTTATGAAAACGTGGGCTTCGTGAGGGCAGGAGCTATAGGGCCGACATTTAGTCTGGCTATGGCACAGACACTCAGAAACTACCTTTTCAAATTCGCAATGTCAAGTATCACAGTCTCTATTTAATCTTACCTACAAGTAAAAAAGATGCATTAAAGAATCCTAAATGTCACCGAGACCTGTGTATTCCTGAAATTTGGCTATGCTTAACTAAATCACTGTGGTTTCAGGCTACTGAGGCCAAATTTCTCTTTTTCTTCTTCCCGTAGAATACAGTGGCATCCCAAAATGGGACATTTTATGTTTCAGAGATTCCAACAATTTGGTAAAATCAAGAACAGTGTATATGATGTAGAGCTGCTATTAGGTGTATCACTGTGGGAGATAAGAATAGTCAAGAATACTAGAATTCCTTTCTCTTTCTTGCTCAAATATATCTCTATTATAGCAATATAATATCCCTGCAAAAAAGAAAAACAAAAAAAAATTGAAGCAGATGTATAAATAGAAAACCAAAGTATGTCAGTTGAATGAACCAAGTTTAGGGAAATGATTAGAAGTTTAAAAAAAATACACGTATGGCGAATGAAAAATAAATTGAAGAGTATAAACTATTATTGAATCTATTGATACCTATCACTACAGACAGCCCTAATACATGCAAGACATAACTGAAACACTGAATCATCTGAAGGTTTTCATTCACGAAACACCTTACCACATATCTTAATGGTTGATATGTTGAAATCCAGTTAGAGTACTGGTCGATAATCCAAGTTTTAAAGTAATATATATGTGGTGTAACTCCTAGAAATGATTTAAATTCAAATGTGTCTTTCTCTTATATTTCTATTTCTTCATCATCATCATCAGAAAGACATTTATAGCACTTACTATATGCCAGACACGGTTCTAAGGATTCTACATATTCTAAATCACGTAATCCACATAACTTCGCTAGCAGGAAACATATTACTTTCATCACTTAACCCATGGGTCAACAAATAAAGACCTGTAGGTCATATCAGGCCAGTTATATGTTTCTTTAAATAAAGTTTTACTGGAACACAGACACACTCATTCACTTACATATCATCCATGGCTGCTTTCATGGTACAATGGCAGAGTTGAGTAGTTGCAACAGAAATCATGTGTCCTGTAGAGTCCAAGCCAATAATATTTACTATCTGGCCCTTGACTGAAAAAGTTTCCCAGATCCTGGTTTAATCTGATAAGACAAGGCTTGGCTTAACTTTCCATGTGCTACTTTCATAAATATCTGGTTGATTGGTTTTAATAGTGTGGGATTCCCTGGTGATTCTGATGGTAGAGTCTGCCTGCAATGCGGGAGACATGGGTTAGACCCCTGGATCAGGAAGATCCCCTGGAAAAGGAAATTGCAACCCACTCCATTATTCTTGCCTGGAAAACCCCATGGATGGAGGAGCCTGGCAGGTTAAGTCCACATGGTCGCCCCGTCAGACACAACTTCACTCTCACCCGAAACAGAGTTGCAGTGAGGATTCTAAAATTTGCTATCAACCACTAACTTTTGGTGCTTTTACAGTGATAGTTTCAAAGCTAGCCAAGCCACTTAAACATATAAAAAGCCACATGCTATAAAGAAAGCATTTTTTCTCAGTGATAATAATCTCTAGAGGAAATAATACATTCTTCCTGCAAAGCAGCTAGTCTCACTGGAGTCTGACTTGTCCAGTAGCTAGTGTCTGTCGTTTATATCTTTGTATCCCCAGCACTTAACACACAGCTCATGGCATGAAGTCAGACTTCTATGAATGTGTGGCACAGATCTACCAACAAAACAGATACTTCCATATAATTAGAAATCTTTTCTCTGTCGAACTGAATCAGACTGCACAACTGATCATGTCATGATATGTTCTAAGTCTCTCATGACCTTATGCATCTGCTTATAAATTTGGATTTCAAGAGAGGACTTTAGTTTCCACAAGGGAAAAATATTGATATGGCACAAGACTTGAGAAACAAAGACCAAATGCTGCTAGATGCAGCATTATACAATTACTCTCCAGTACATCTTCACAAATAGTTTGCATAAAGACATTATTCAGCATAAAATCAATCGTGTGAATCTTATAAAATGATATCCCTTGAATTAATAAAAACAAAAGCTGCTTATTAATCTGACAGTGTTTTCTAATGCTTGTAACATTTAGATATAAATTATCTTTCTAAAATTATTTCTTCAAATTTTCTTCTTGGCCTTTAGGTTTCAAAATCATCCAAAAATTAATCAGTCTTAGTTTTGTCTATTTAAAAAAAAACAACTCTTCATTAATTCTATTGCTGCAGGATACTGTGAGCTTTGCCAGTCTTTGCCAAGTCATTTCTAACAAATTTCATTTAGAAAAATTCCCTCAGTATATGATTGTATGATCTAGGTCAAGGAGAAAAATAAACCCAGGGAAAAAAAATAGAAGGTTAATCAAACACTAAAAATAGTAAAACATGAAGAAGTTCTAAAACCCTAATAATCAAAGTTGGGAATCTTTTTGAGGCAGTGGAAAAGGCTAAAGGATGTTGTGCATCTTTCTATTTTAGAAGTCCTAGCGAGGGGATGTGTGAGGAGAGATGGAACAAATTGCTCAATGAAAGTAATGGGGTCATCCCCTCAGCTGCCTTCAGGGATGCTGTAAATCTGGATGTTCTCTATTCTGTTTCTATTCTTTTCTCTTCCTTGTGTAGCTCCCAGCGATTGCATTTTAGAGCTCACTTTAGTTCATTACAAGGCACATTTCTCCTTGTAGACAGTGCTCTTCCGGTCACTCCTTATAGTGTGAGTTTTCTGTTTTGAAATGCCTGCATTTTCACCTCAAAAATCCCAGTCACGTGTCCTGGAAAAAGTTAATGCCTTTGTAACAAGAAACGGCCTGTGTTTCTGGCCCGTCCATATTTTCACCCTTTTCTTGTATGTTTTAGTCATGTTGAAACTGAACCATGAGCCAAACATGCCAGCTTGTAACCACTGGGAAAGAGAGAAATAAGAAGTGTAGAACAATGAAGCAGGCTACCTGACCTTGCTATTATTAGTATACTATTCTCTTCCAGAGAACCTCTTGTGAAAGTCAGACTGATCTCCTTCATTTTTTTCACTGGGATAAAACATATTGAGAGCTCTTTTGACATTCTTAGCTTATTCAGTGATACTAATATCATAATTGGCTCTCTTGTTTTCATAAGGAAAATATTAATGTTTTCTTTTAAAATGAAGTGGGTTAGTTCCTAGTCTAGTTAATGCTATGCTTTGAAGAAATGCTATTTTTCGGCAGTGTAATTGAGAGGGTATCCTACAAATAGATTTACTAAATAAATGAAAAATTAGAATAAGGAACAATGAACTATACCTTGTATACTTTATATATTATGCTGTAAAATATGGATAATGTATATGTTGAAAATGTTGTTCCTTTAGGTATACCTAGATTTGACTGTCACTATGACTTTCTCAGTCAAAAAGAACCAGATTAGTAATGTTGAAGGGACTACTAGGCTAAATAAGGGATGTTGCTCATTTTGAAACATAAGCAAAGAGAACGAATCAATAATTAGGATTACATATTCTATCCTAAAATAATTTATACATACTGAATGTTTAGAATATGTCAAAAACTATTATAAGAACTTTCCTCATATTGTCTATTTAACCCTCAAAACAACCTGATAAAACATGAAATATTATTAGCCCCATATGACAGATGAAGAGACAGAGGCAGAGAAGTTAAATAACTTGCTTAGTAACACAGAAGGAATTTTATCTTGGTCATCTTCCACCAGAGTGTTTTTCAACATTACATTGATAGCTTGAATTATGCTTTCTGCACTATAATAAACTGAAAAACAGTGACAAGATAATCATAGTTGAGATAAAGCAATCTGGGTTAATAGAGAGCTAACAATAGTTTTCCTAGAAGATAATTCTTTAAGAGAAACACATATGTAAGATGGAGGAAATGGCATTTCCAATGACAGGATTTTTTAAATACAAATATCATATGTTACTAATAATATTTCAAATTTATAACAATGGTCTCAAACTAAGATGGACAGCATGTATTCAGAGATTTTTCAATATATTATTACTATTTAAACAGTTGAAATCCTTTTTGCAGGAAATAATTATTGTATATCATACCTGCCTATATGATTAAGTTTTATTGTACATTTAAAAATGCATTTCTGTCAAAGCAATCTTGAGAAATAAGAACAAAGCTGGAGCTTTCACTCTCCCTAACTTCAAACTATATTAAAAAGCTACAGTAATCAAAACAGCATGGTGCTTTAATGTAATGAATCAGAAAGTAAAATGTGAATTCATTAAGGCCAAAGTTCATTCAGTTAGTCACTCTGTATTTCTTCAGTGCAATGGAAAAGTTTTAAGCACAGTAATAAAAAGTTCCACTTGCAAGCTAATAACAAGCAAACAAATGGTATGTTGCCAGGATAAAAATAGACACATAGATCAATGAAACAGAACAGGTAGCCCAGAAATAAACCCACACGCAGATGGTCAAATAATCTATGACAAAAGAGGCAAGAATATACAATAGGGAAAAGACAGTCTCTTCAATAAATAGTATTAAGAAAAGTAGAAAGCTACAATCAATGAAACTAGACCATCTTTTCACATCATATACAAAATAAATTCAAAATTGATTAAAGACTAATATGTAATACTTGAAACCATAAAATTCCTAGAGGAAAACATAGGCAGTGCACATTTGAAATTGATCTTAGCAGTATTTTTTTTCAGATCCGTCTCTTCCAGCAAGGGAAAGAAGAGCAAAAATAACAAAGGGACCACATCAAGCTTAAAACCTACACAGTAAAGGAAACCATCAACAAAACTAAAAGACAACCTATTCAATAAGAGAAATGCACTGCAAATACATCCAAATAGGGGCTGATATCCAAAACATATAAACAACTCATATACCTCAATATAAAAAAAAATTGATTTTAAAATGAGCAGAAGCCCTAAACAGGCAATTTTCCAAAGAAGATATACATATAACCAAGAGACACATGAAAAACTGTTCAACACCACTAACCATCAAGGACATGCAAATCAAAACCATAATGAAATATCACCACATAACTTTCAGAAGGGCTATCATCAAAAAACAAGAAATAAGAAGTGTTGGTGAGGATGTGAAGAAAACAGAATCTTAGTACACTGTTGGTAGAAATATAAAATGGTACAGTCACTATGGCAAAGAGTGTGGAGGTACCTTTAAAAAACTAAACATAGAACGACCATATGATCCAACAATTCCACTTCTGGCTGTTTAGCCCCTCCAAAACAAAAACACTAATTTGAAAAGATGCAAGTTCAACACGTTATTCACAATAGCCAAGATATGGAAACAACCTACACATCCATAAAAAGATGACTGAATAAAGAAGATGTGGGTGGGTGAGTGTGTGTGTGTGATGAAATATTATTCAGCCATTAAGAACAATGAAATCTTGCCACTTGTGATGACATGGTTGGACCTGGAAAGTATTATGCTTAGTGAAATAAGTCAAAGACAAACACTTTATGCTTTCCCTTATATGTAGAATCTAACAAAGCAAACAAACAAACAAACAAACAAACAAAAACAGAAACAGACTCACAGATACAGAGAACAAACTAGTGGTTGTCCTCAGGGAGAGGATAGATAAATGAGCAAAATAGGTGAAGGGGATTAAGAGGAACAAACTATCTGCTATAAATTAAGTCACAAGAATATAAAGTACAGAACGGGGAGCATAGTCAATAATAGTTTAATAACTATGTCATAATTATAGTATAAACCATACAAATATCAAACAACTATATTGTACACCTGAAACTAATTTAATATTGCAAATCTATTCAACTTCAGTTTTTAAAATGCACTTCTGCATAATATAAAATGCATAAGGAATCAAATCTACCAATAATAAGGTTCACTGTCTACCCTTCACAGAATGATTCACTCTTCTTCGAACAGAATTTGGAAAAAATGGGTAAATATTATTAGTAAAAATGACACGAAGGTCTGAGATCCTTCATTTTGAACTATTTGGTGATCTTTATTGTCTTTATTTTCTTAATTAAATCAGAGGAAAATTTAATTTTGAAAAAGAATAATAATCACTTAAACAGAGGCACTTTTTACCCAATAATAAGGTAACTTCCAAAGGCAGAGGGAGCAGAAAAAAGGAGAGCTATTTGTTGTAGATAAATTAAAATAATAGTAAAATTAACTTCAAGTCATTCTGCAATTCTAAATAATATTCATGTTAAAGTATTCCTCAAAAAGGAAAACCCTTTGTTGTTCTAAATTCTAAACAATTGCTGATGTTCTGAATTTTAATAATGTATGTATAAGCTTCAGAATAGCACATTTTTATTACTTATTCTTGAAAAAACACTGAATTCTACACACAAGTTAACTGAGAGAAAGTGAAAATTAAGTCACTCAGTCATGTCCGACCCTTTGGGACCCCATGGACTGTAGCCTACCAGGCTCCTCTGACCATGGGATTTTCCAGGCAAGAGTACTGGAGTGGGTTGCCATTTCCTTCTCCAGGGGATCTTCCTGACCCAGGGACCGAACCCAGGTCTCCTGCATTGTAGACAGATGCTTTACCTTCTGAGCCACCAGGGAAGACTAACCTAGAGAACTCCCGCTTAAATATTCAACTCCCAACACATACAGATTCAGCTACACAGGTTCAGTGCAAGAGTCAATTCCAAATGGCTCAGAGACAAAGTTATTGAAGCTCTCTTTGAGTGCTACTGTTGTCTCCAAACTCTGAATATTACATAATCTAGCTTTTAAAAGTAGATTTTAAAATAAAGCACTGATCTCATGGTTTTAAAGACCCATCAACAAAATACAAGCGACTTTAATGCTGACACTGTATGTGAACCCTTGAAGACTTCATTCGTTTTTAAAATTCTTTTGATGGAGACATTTGAAAGCCGCTAGAATTTATCCCAAGGAAAGAAAGAATTGCAATTCTAGACTGTATTGCAATTTCTAGAACTGGTTGTGAAGTGGGATTTCTAAAAGTGTCTGCTGAGCTTATTTTTACAGTTAGGACTTTTTCTATTTCTATATCTGTTTGTTCATGTGGAATATTTTCAAAACTAAAATTACTTAAAAAGGCTCTTCCAACAGTCATTGTCAACTTTACAGAAGTTAAGGCTGGAAACTATACACTATAATGTTTGAAATATTGCAACAGACCAATAAGTGTGTATATATTTTCTGTATAAAAATATAGGAAACATATTAATGCAATTAAAAATCATTATTCCATTACTTTTCCTTGTACTGTAATATTTAATGTATTTATTCCTCTGTTGTCCTTGAATAATTATATATAACCATTGTTTTCTTTTATGGCTATTATTCACTCTTCTTATGACTACTAAAAATTAATGTTGTAGAGAAGAGAGTAATAACAAATGATACAATATGTTTCTCAAATACTCTAGACAAGATAAAAGAATCTAGGCAAGATAAAAGAATCTGAGACAACTTCAGATGTGAGGACATCAAAATAACTGTTGATTTGGTGTAATGAACAATTTATTCCCTTGATACCACATTCTACATGCATTGACTCCACTTCTCATTTCTCCCTTTTCAAGCATCACCAGATTTATGTGCCTTTCATTCCCAAGAACTGGTCTTGCCAAGGTCACTAATGACCTCATTTTATTTAATCTCTCAGCAGCACAACTCTCTCCACTTTTGATTTCCATAACACCACTCTCTTATCCTGAGTTTTCTCTTGACAATTTACAATTCACCCTCCAACCCAATGAGTTCTGCCCTTTAAATATTGGGCTTCTTGGATTCTCTGCTTGGTCTCATCTCTCTCTACACATTACTCATGAATAGATGCACTTTTGATGGTTTTAGCTACTAATTATTTGCTGAAATGTATATATTCATCCAGATCCCTTGAACTCACCCTTCCATCCACCCCTAAGAACTATACCTAGGAATCACACAAGTTCTTATAGTATAACCAAAGCTAATTCATATCTTGTTCCCCAAATTAATTCTATATTCCCTAAACCAGAAAACCTAAAGGGACCACAGATTCCTTTCTCTCCTTTGTCTCAATGTGTAATTGCTGATCAAATCCTGTTGATTCTTTTTCTTCTTTATGTATTCTCCACACTACCACCCCCACCCCACTGCAAATCCCTTGACCTCATCTTCTTTCACCTGAATTAATTGATATTTCCACCTCTGGTCTCAAATCCCTTTAAAGGGATTTTTCACTTTCAGTTCAGTTCAGTTGCTCAGTCATGTCCGACTCTTTGCGACCCCATGAACCGCAGCACACCAGGCCTCCCTGTCCATCACCACATCCTAGAGTCCACCAAAACCCATGTCCATTGAGTCGGTGATGCCATCCAACCATCTCATCCTCTGTCATCCCCTTCTCCTCCTGCCCTCAATCTTTCCCAGCATCAGGGTCTTTTCCAATGAGTCAGCTCTTCTCATCAGGTAGCCAAAGTATTGGAGTTTCAGCTTCAACACCAGTCCTTCCAATCAACACCCAGGACTGATCTCTTTAGGATGGACTGGTTGGATCTCCTTGCAGTCCAAGGGACTCTCAAGAGTCTTCCCCAACACCATAGTTCAAAAGTATCAATTCTTCGGTGCTCAGCTTTCTTTATAGTCCAACTCTCACATCCATAGATGACCACTGGAAAAACCATAGCCTTGACTAGATGGACCTTTGTTGGCAAAGTAATGTCTCTGCCTTTTATTTTTTTTTTATTTTTTTATTTATTTTTTCAGTGGGTTTTGTCATCCATTGACATGAATCAGCAATAGATTTACACGTATCCCCCATCCCGATCCCCCCTCCCACCTCCCTCTCCACCCGATTCCTCTGGGTCTTCCCAGTGCACCAGGCCAGAGCACTTGTCTCATGCATCCCACCTGGGCTGGCGACCTGTTTCACCGTAGATAATATACATGCTGCTCTTTTGCAACATCCCACCCTCACCTTCTCCCACAGAGTTCAAAAGTCTGTTCTGTACTTCTGTGTCTCTTTTTCTGTTTTGCATATAGGGTTGTCGTTACCATCTTTCTAAATTCCATATATATGTGTTAGTATGCTGTAATGTCCTTTATCTTTCTGGCTTACTTCACTCTGTATAATGGGCTCCAGTTTCATCCATCTCATTAGAACTGGTTCAAATGAATTCTTTTTAACGGCTGAGTAATATTCCATGGTGTATATGTACCACAGCTTCCTTATCCATTCATCTGCTGATGGGCATCTAGGTTGCTTCCATGTCCTGGCTATTATAAACAGTGCTGCGATGAACATTGGGGTGCATGTGTCTCTTTCAGATCTGGTTTCCTCAGTGTGTATGCCCAGAAGTGGGATTGCTGGGTCATATGGCAGTTCTATTTCCAGTTTTTTAAGAAATCTCCACACTGTTCTCCATAGCGGCTGTACTAGTTTGCATTCCCACCAACAGTGTAAGAGGGTTCCCTTTTCTCCACACCCTCTCCAGCATTTATTGCTTGTAGACTTTTGGATAGCAGCCATCCTGACTGGCGTGTAATGGTACCTCATTGTGGTTTTGATTTGCATTTCTCTAATAATGAGTGATGTGGAGCATCTTTTCATGTGTTTGTTAGCCATCTGTATGTCTTCTTTGGAGAAATGTCTGTTTAGTTCTTTGGCCCATTTTTTGATTGGGTCATTTATTTTTCTGGAATTGAGCTTCAAGAGTTGCTTGTATATTTTTGAGATTAATCCTTTGTCTGTTTATTCATTTGCTTTTATTTTCTCCCAATCTGAGGGCTGTCTTTTCACCTTACTTATAGTTTCCTTTGTAGTGCAAAAGCTTTTAAGTTTCATTAGGTCCCATTTGTTTAGTTTTGCTTTTATTTCAAATATTCTGGTAGGTGGGTCATAGAGGATCTTGCTGTGGTTTATGTTAGAGAGTGTTTTGCCTATGTTCTCCTCTAGGAGTTTTATAGTCCACAAATCAATCAATGTAATACACCACATTAACAAATTGAAAGATAAAAACCATATGATTATCTCAATCATATGCAGAGAAAGCCTTTGACAAAATTCAACACCCACTCATGATTAAAACTCTCCAAAAAGCAGGAATAGAAGGAACATACCTCAACATAATAAAAGCTATATATGACAAACCCACAGCAAGCATCACCCTCAATGGTGAAAAATTGAAAGCATTTCCCCTGAAATCAGGAACAAGACAAGGGTGCCCACTCTCACCACTACTATTCAACATAGTGTTGGAAGTTTTGGCCACAGCAATCAGAGCAGAAAAAGAAGTAAAAGGAATCCAGATAGGAAAAGAAGAAGTGAAACTCTCACTGTTTGCAGATGACATGATCCTCTACATAGAAAACCCTAAAGACTCTTCCAGAAAATTACTAGAGCTAATCAATGAATATAGTAAAGTTGCAGGATATAAAATTAACACACAGAAATCCCTTGCATTCCTATATACTAACAATAAAAAAACAGAAAGTGAAATTAAGGAAACAATACCATTCACCATTGCAACAAAAAGAATAAAATACTTAGGAATATATCTACCTAAAGAAACAAAAGACCTATACATAGAAAACTATAAAACACTGATGAAAGAAATCAAAGAGGACACAAACAGATGGAGAAACATACCATGCTCATGGATTGGAAGAATCAATATTGTCAAAATGGCTCTTCTACCCAAAGCAATCTATAGATTCAATGCAATCCCTATCAAGCTACCAACGGTATTTTTCACAGAACTAGACCAAATAATTTCACAATTTGTATGGAAATACAAAAAACCTCGAATAGCCAAAGTAATCTTGAGAAAGAAGAATGGAACTGGAGGAATCAACCTGCCTGACTTCAGACTATACTACAAAGCCACAGTCATCAAGACAGTATGGTACTGGCACAAAGACAGAAATATAGATCAATGGAACAGAATAGAAAGCCCAGAGATGAATCCACGCACCTATGGACACCTTATCTTTGACAAAGGAGGCAAGGATATACAATGGAAAAAAGACAACCTCTTTAACAAGTGGTGCTGGGAAAGCTGGTCAACCACTTGTAAAAGAATGAAACTAGAACACTTTCTAACACCATACACAAAAATAAACTCAAAATGGATTAAAGATCTAAATGTAAGACCAGAAACTATAAAACTCCTAGAGGAGAACATAGGCAAAACACTCTCTGACATGTCTCTGCCTTTTAATATGCTGTCTAAGTTGGTCATAACTTTCCTTCCAAGGAGTAAGCATCTTTTAATTTCATAGCTGCAGTCACCATCTGCAGTGATTTTGGAGCCCAGAAAAATAAAGTCAGCCACTCTTTCCACTGTTTCCCCATCTATTTGCCATGTAGTGATGGGACCGGATGCCATGATCTTAGTTTTCTGAATGTTGAGCCTTAAGCCAACTTTTTCACTCTCCTCTTTCACTTTCATCAAGAGGCTCTTTAGTTCTTCTTCACTTTCTGCCATAAGGGTGTTGTCATCTGCATATCTGAGGTTATTGATATTTCTTGCAGCAATCTTTATTTCCCTCTTGTACTTCCTGCAGCCCACTATAGTCCTAGGTTAATGTTACCAATGTGCACACCTGATTAAATTAGCTTTATGGTTTTGCCTACCCACCATTAACTGAAGAAAATGAGCACTCCTTAATAAGGTACATAATCAGACCCCGATCTGACACTCTCTTGTCATACCTTTTGGAAATCCCAAAACTTTACTGTGTCAAATTATTTTCTGAGTGATCCTCTGTCTTTCATATATCTTTATCTGTATTTCTGTCTATTCCATTCCATTATCTAGTCAATGAAAGCCTCACTATTCTGATCAACAGATGAAACACTACCTTCTCTTTAAAACTTTGCTCATTACCACAATCAGTAAAATTAAATACTCCTACCTTCTATGACTTTGAAACATATTTATATATCTCCTGTTTCTAAACTGTAAACTCCCAAAGGGCAGCTACCCTATCTTAATTATATCTATGCTTCTAGTTCCTTAATAGCATACTATGAAGTAAATTGTTCATAAATAATTCCTGGATTAAAAAAATATTTATTTAATAAAAATTTCTAATTTTATTTATTATTTTCCTCATCTTGGTTATCTCTATAGTCCTACCTTCACTTTCTCACACTAATTATAGACTAACAAACACACATTATAGCTGGCTTTACTTAACAAGCATTGACTGAGAATCTGTATTATAACAACATACCTTTGTTAGGGGCACATGTGGGTGTGTGTTGGGGGCAGCTGGACACTAAAGTATAAAAAATATGGTGCCATTTCTTTATTAATCTTGGCCCTGCTCCTCGTGGTCTCTATATACTTATTTCATAGACAAGGTGAATATTTCAGTGGAGTTAACAAAGTCCCTTTTCAAAGATAAAATTTTAAGATGCCAATGACGGATTTCAGGACCCTTTCATGAGCATGGGCCCTTCCCATGGAAACCACAGGCATTTATATTCATAATTTACTTCATGCAATAGCACTGAAGCTGCTGCAGGCACTTGGCATCATGATTTCATTTTCTTTTTTATAAAGCATCTCCCCTGCCGAATGTAAAAGCTTTAAAGACTTAGAAAACCTAGATCCATCCCTTGCCTCTATTTTTAGCAGCAGCTATAACTTATTGACATGGAACAACAGACTGGTTCAAAATTGGGAGAGGAGTACATCAAAGCTATACATTGGCACCTTCCTTATTTAACATATGAAGAGTACATCAAAGAAAATGCCTGGCTGGATGACTCACAAGCTGGAATCAAGATTGCTAGAAGAAATATTAACAACTTCAGATATGCAAATGATACCACACTAATGGCAGATAGTGAAGAGGAACTAAAGAGCCTCTTGATAAAGGTGAAAGAGGAGATTGAAAAATCTGGCTTAAAACTCAGCATTCCAAAAAATGAAGATTATGGCATATGGTCCCATCACTTCATGGCAAATGGGGGAAAGGTAGAAACAGTGACAGATTTTATTTTCTTGGGCTCCAAAATCAGTGTTTGAGGTAAATGAAGCCACAAAATTAAAAGAGGCTTCCTCCTTGGAAGAAAAGCTATGACAAACCTAGATAGCACATTAAAAAGCAGAGATATTACTTTGCCAACAAAGGTCCATATAGTCAAAGCTATGGTTTTTCCAGTAGTCATGTATGGATGTGAGAGTTGGATCATAAAGAAGGCTGAGTGCCAAAGAATTGATGCTTTCAAACTATGGTACTGGAAAAGACTCTCAAGAGTCCCTTGGACTCCAAGGAGATAAAACCAGTCAATCCTAAAGGAAATCAATCCTGAATATTCATTGAAAGGACTGATGCTGAAGCTTAGTTCCAATACTCTGCACCTGATGTGAAGAGTCAGTGCATTAGAAAAGACCCTGATGCTGGAAAAGATTGAAGGCAGGAGGAGAAGGGGTCTACAGAGGATGAAATCACTGGATGGCATCACTGACTCAATGGACATGAACTTGATCACACTCTGGGAGATGGTGAAGGACAGGGAAGCTGGCGTGCTGCAGTCCATGGGGTCACAAAAAGTCGGACACGACTGAGTGACTGAACAATGACAACTCTGCATATAAGTTAAATAAACAGGATGACAATATACAGCCTTTACATACTCTTTTCCCAATTTGGAACCAGTCCCTTGTTCCATGTCCAGTTCTAACTGTTGCTTCTTGACCTGCATACAGGTTCCCCAGGAGGCAGGTAAGATGGTCTGTTATTTCCAACTCTTTAAGAATTTTCCACAGTTTGTTGTGATCCTCACAGTCAAAGGCTTTAGCATAGCCAATGAAACAGAAGTAGATGTTTTTCTGGAATTCTCTTGCTTTTTCTATGATCCAACAGATGTTGGCAATTGGATCTTTGGTTCCTCTGCCTTTTCTAAATCAAGCTTGAACATATGGAAGTTCTCGGTTCACATACTGTTGAAGCCTAGATTGAAGGATTTTGAGCATTGCCTTACTAGCATGTGAAAGGAGTGCTATTGTGTAGTAGTCTGAACATTCTTTGGCATTGCCCTTCTTTAGGACTGGAATCAAAACTGACCCTTTCCAGTCCTGTGGTCACTGCTGACTTTTCCAAATTTGCTGGCATATTGAGTGCAGCTCTTTTATAGCATCATATTTTAGGATTTGAAATAGCTCAGGTGGAATTCCATTCCAAAGGTCAAATATAGCAACTGAAGGGATCAAAAGTTCCCAAGTACCTCCCACTGCCATTTTAAGCAGGCGTTGCTAGCTAACCATATTCTAAGCCACCCTAGTGTGTCAGATTCAGGGAGATAGTTTTCTTAACTGGTAGTAGAATTTGCACTGAGGCAATTTGTCTTCAGGACATGAGATGTGAACTGTTCAGCTATCTCCAGATTTTGTCTGAAAATCAAACAAAGATACTGTCACACAGTGGCTTTGCCTACTGTGATCCTAGGTACAAAGCAATAGGATGACAGTGTCATTTGGGGGTCTCATTTACATAACACAAATTTATAACTGATGTGGTCACCAGAGTTAATGGGCTTTTTAAGAACATCTACTTAATCACAATAAAGTACCATTTTTACAAGATTTAATGCTGGAAGAATTAATGCATCTCATAGTCTGACCTTCAGCTGCTCCTTTGATGGCAACTACTGTACTGGTTTATTCTCAGGGATTCTCCAGATTTGAAACTGACATTATAAACTCAGCATTCTCAGGAGTTTTCAGTAAAATTGGGGTATTAATTGGAAATGGATGGAACAGACTATTTAGTATGCATATGACACTTTAATAAGGGAGGAATCTGTATCAAGATTTAGATACTGGTCAACTTCTAAAGCACTTCAATAACTTGTGTTGACATTCAGATGCTAAAAATGATTGTTAACACATGACCATAATGGATATAGGGAGGCTATCCACTTGTAACCTTCTTTTTTTGCAAAGTAAGTATACGCAGTTGAGGAGTTAATAAGTACCATTTCCCTCAGCCCCCTCACGATGACACATGACAAAATGAGATTCAGTGGTACAGACACAATAAAACAAAGCACCAACATGTTCATCCTAAATAGCAGGGTGTCAAGACTCTTCCTAGGCAAGTGTGAGTTGTTAACTCAAGCCTGCGTTACACAATTGCATAATAGGGTCAAGTAGCCTGTGAAAGTGTTTTCCGACATCTCAGCATCACAGGAGACCTGGCAAAGAGTCACTCTGTCATCTTGATTTGCCAGTAGGGTAAACAAACCTCCTTTGACTGGCAGATGCAGGAGAAACTATACTTTCCTATACTAGCTGGCTGAGTTTAAATGGAAGGGTTCAACAAAATAAATTAAGAGAATATTCAAGTTTATTTAAGAGCTTCCTGAAAAACTATAGAGGTATATAAGTCTATGATTGAATACCAATATGTATAACAATATGTATAAAAGGACCTAAATATGTCATTATTTGAAAGAAGTTTTTTTTTTTTTTTTTTTTAATGTGGTAATGCACATCATCCTTCTGGAGAAGCAGACACAAAAATGAGATTTAACAAGCACAAGAATTATTGGGGTGTAGTGGATGGCTGACTGCCTGTGAAAGAAAATGGAATGAGGCTAGGGGGAGGCTGCAAGAGCTATCCCATGATTACAACTGTGTGACCTCTTAGGTGATGGAATTCCAGTTGAGCTATTTCAAATCCTAAAAGATGATGCTGTGAAAGTGCTGCACTCAATATGCCAGCAAATTTGGAAACCTCAGCAGTGGCCACAGGACTGGAAAAGGTCAGTTTTCATTCCAATCCCTAAGAAAGGCAATCCCAAAGAATGCTCAAACTACCACACAATTGCACTCATCTCACATGCTAGTAAAGTAATGCTCAAAATTCTTCAAGCCAGGCTTCAACAATACATGAACCATGAACTTCCAGATGTTCAAGCTGGTTTTAGAAAAGGCAGAGGAACCAGAGATCAAATTGCCAATATCCACTGGATCATCAAAAAAGCAAGAGAGTTCCAGAAAAATATCTATTTCAGCTTTATTGACTATGCCAAAGCCTTTGACTGTGTAGATCACAATAAACTGTGGAAAATTCTGAGAGAGATGGGAATACCAGACAACACTGACCGGCCTCTTGAGAAATCTGTATGCAGGTCAGGAAGCAACAGTTAGAACTGGACATGGACCAACAGACTGGTTCCAAATAGGAAAAAGAATATGTCAAGGCTGTATATTGTCACCCTGTTTATTTAACTTATATGCAGAGTACATCATGAAAACGCTGGGCTGGAGGAAGCACAAGCTGGAATCAAGATTTCTGGGAGAAACATCGATAACCTCAAATATGCAGATGACACCACCCTTATGGCAGAAAGTGAAGAAGAACTAAAGAGCCTCATGATGAAAGTGAAAGAGGAGAGTGAGAAAGTTGACTTAAAGCTCAACATTCAGAAAACAAATATCATGGCATCTGGTCCCATCACTTCATTGCAAACAGATGGGGAAACAGTGGAAATAGTGTCAGTCTTTATATTTTGGGCTCCAAAATCACTGCAGATGGTGACTGCAGCTATGAAATTAAAAGATGCTTGCTCCTTGGAGGAAAAGTTATGATGACCAACCTAGACAACATAATAAAAAGCAGAGGTGTTACTTTGCCAACAAAGGTCTGTCTAGCCAAGGCTATACTTTTTCCAGTAGTCATGTATGGATGTGAGAGTTGGACTATAAAGGAAGCTGAACGTCAAAGAATTGATGCTTTTGAAATGTGGTGTTGAGAAGATTCTTGAGAGTGCCTTGGACTGCAAGGAGATCCAACCAGTCCATCCTACAGGAAATTAGTTCTGAGTATTCACTGGACGGACTGATGCTGCAGCTGAAACTCCAATTCTTTGGCCACTTGATGTGAAGAACTGACTCACTGGAAAAGACCCTGATGCTGGGAAAGATTGAAGGTGGGAGGAGAAGGGGATGACAGAGGATGAGGTGGTTGGATGGCATCAGCAACTCAATGTACATGAGATAAGTAAGCTCCGCAAGTTGGTGATGGACAGGGAGGCCTAGCGTGCTACAGTCCATGGGGTCACAAAGAGTCGGACAGGACTGAGTGACTGAACTGAACTGAACTGACCTCTTAGAAGGAGACAGGACAAGGGGGCAGAAAGGAAGGCAACTTTGTACTGCCATACAATCTAAGAAAGTTTTGGCCAAGCTGACTTGGGAGTCTTTGAGCCAAAGTCACCATCAGAAGAAATGCACATCTTGCAGGAATGGATCTGCCTTAGTATCCAGGCTGTATTCAGTCATTGGGTGGGATGTGCTCCTGGGAATGGTGGCCTCAGGATCAAAGCCATGATGGACAGAGTGCAGTGTCTGGAGCCAGCATTCAATTACACCCTCCAAAGTGGAAAATGTGAGAGAGCATTTTCGTGACCATCACCTTCAGTTACTATGCCTTCATGAGGCTAACCATTTTAATAAAAATTTGAGCTTCGACTGGGTAAACCAACATGAGTGATTTTATTTCACACTTACAAAGATCAAATACTTTTACTGATAAATGAAAATTACTGTAGAAAGCTCAACTAGGATAAACAAAAGATTTCAAATGACCATAAAAAGAGAAAATCATTCTCATTAATCAGTCCTTCCAAATGTATTCCTTCTTTGCTTACATTAACATGTAGGCACACAATACTTTTGAGATCTTTGTCTGACAAAAAAGCAATGGCATCAATTGAATAAAGCCAGTAGAGCACATCAGTGACACTGCTCAGATAATCAAAACAAAGTTTCAAATAACAGGGGACAAAGGTTAACAGAAACGTACAGAATTAACCTGTGGGATTTAAAATATGCATGTCAGTACGCTCTGAGTTTTACAACAAGGGACAAAGGTAAGCAAGAAAGACACCTCCACACTAACCTAAGTGTAACAGGGGAGCTGCCCATTTTGCTGTCATATTACAAGCTGTCAAGGGGCTGGCTAGAATTGATGGCATCTGTGGATTCTAGTAGAAACCTGAATAGATGGGCTGCTTGCATGAAAAACTGCTCATCTGGGACATTCTTTTTCCTGAGTGCATAGAAAGTAGCTTCCACAATCCTAAGGGAAGTTGAGTGACAAGCTCTACTGTTGATACTGAGAGTTTAGGGCTTTCAAATAAACTTGCTCAGATGTTTTTCTTCCTTCTGAAATTCTGTATGTTTTCTATGAAATCCAGAAATCTGGGCCAATGACTTTTTTAAAATATTTTATGTTTTTTAATTAGAGGATAATTACCTTACAATATATTGTGATGGTTTTTGCCATACATCAATATGAGTGAATGGCATTGAAACATATACATCTGTAAAGCAGATAGCCAGTGGAAGTTTAATGTATGAAACAGGGAACCCAAGTCCAGTGGGCCAATTAATTTTTAAGGGGCCTCTCTGACATCATAGTGGCAAACATATGCTGTGTGGAAGCACTGTTTTCCATGAACGACCATGTGAAGGTAATTCAGTACAAAAAATAGTGGAAATAGAAGACTTAGTCCCAATCTTTCTGAATCATCTTTGGAAAAGATGCCTGTCCCAAATAAAAGGAAGAGATTACATTATGTACATTTTCAAACAGCTCCACAGAGCCCTAGAAACTTCCCAGTATATGTCACGGGACCATTCTGGAAAGAAAGAAAAACTGAGATTGTGGGGCAGTGCCGTTTGCTGTTTTATATTTGTGTTTCATAAAAGATCTCATCTAAAGAAAAATTCTGAAGACTGAAAATATCCACATTATGTGATTTCTAAAGTCTTTGCAGCAATACAACTGCAATCTTTTGATTAAAAATTTTAGTGGGATATTTGACACAGAGTGGGGTAAGGTTACCCTAAAAAATAATTTTTCTACACCTGTAAGTTGTTAAGTGTGCTCAAAAAGCAGCTTTTGGTTAACAATATTATCTAATTTATATCTTGTCTATCGTTACATAATATGAAAGCCAAAAAAAACACAAAAGGCCCCTCAAAAGATATCTCCATTCTAATCCTTGAAACTGGTGAATTTTATCTTATGTGGAATAAAAGAATCTTTGCATATGTAATAAAGTTAATGAGCCTGAGATGGGGAAATGATCCTAGATTATTCAGGTAGGCCCAAAAGGCAATGACGTGTATACATGTAAGAGGGAGGCACTGGGAGATCTGACACAGAGAGGAGAAGGTAGAAGAGATTTGAAGATGCTGGCGTTGAAATTAAAATGATGTGGCCACAAGTCAAGGAATGCCAATAGTCACCAGAAGCTGGAAGAGGTAAGGGATAACCCCCTTGGAGCCTTTGGAGAGAGCATGACACTGCTGACATCTTGATTTCATCCCAGTGATTCTGATTTCAATCTTCTGACCTCAAAAACTGTGAGACAATGTATTTCTGTCATTTTAAGCCACCAAGTTTGTGGTAATTTGTTAGAGCAGCCAAAGGAACCTCATACACAGGAAGAAGACTTGTTTTGTTTTGTTTCTGATGCCCTATTTTTCATCTTCTGAAAACAGCACAGGCTGGTCACACATAAAGATGGCAGAGTTATGGAAAGACCTCTGACTGCTCATTTGCTGTAATCTCTAGTAACATAAAAGAAAGGACTTTTTTTAAATAAACTTTTTTTTTATACTTGGTCCATATCTTCTTTCTTTTTCCATTTATTTTTATTAGTTGGAGCCTAATTACTTTACAATAAAATAAACTTTTTATTGAGGTAAATCAAATATACTGACAAATAAAGAAATCATGAGTAGAGCACTCAATGAATTTTCATAGTAAATTAAATAAGCAACACCAATCACCCCTGTTCTAGTCACTAACTCCCCCAATAGTAATCACTACCTTGACTTCTAACACCGAAGAGATTCATAGTCCCTTTTTCTGTACTTTACCTAAATGGAATCATATAATATATACTCTTTTAGATCTGTCTATGTTTGCTTAACATTTTATTCCTGGCATTCTCCTATACCGCTGCACATAGTAGTAGACTATTTAGTCATGAGACCACTCTGGAAAGAAGGAAAACTGAGACTGTGGGGCAGTGCTGTTCGCTGTTTTAAATTTGTGCTCCACAAAAGTATTTCACAGAGTATTTATTTATTTTTGGACATTGCATTATTTCTAGTTTTAATCTATTATAAAGAGCATAGCTATGAATATTTGGGGACAGTGAGTGCCTGGTTTGAAACTGCTGGACCATGGGGTATGTATATTTAGAACAAAGGATTTTATAAGAATAAAAGTATAATTTCAAAGTCACTCTCATTTCATTATGCAGACATTACTCAACTACATTTCTATTTTTTTACCTTAAAATAGTAGATGAATTGTGAGCCACCTGTCTTCTGATTAGATGCACTTAGAAAAACTGGATAAACTCTGAAGTGAGAGGATTATGTTTAATTGATATTTTTCAAGGTCACCTTAATGTAGTAAAACATCTTTAAAAATTTGAATTAATTTTAAAAGCTCAAATTTGGTACCTGGCACTTTAGAAATTTACTTTCATATAATTTGATAGGAGGAAGAACATTAGACCTACAGAATCCTTAGTAAAGTTGATATGTTACCCTAGAGGAGCATGGAATACATCTTGATAATCTTGCAACTTCTCATATAATCCAGAAGGATGTAAAACTACAATGAAGTGCATGTTCTCAGACTTGAATGGAAGTAAAAGATGAAAATATAATTAATCCAATTGTGTTTCTTTGAGACATTTCCAACATTTCCAGCCAGCAGAACAATGATGATTTTTTTTTTCCTTTGCAGCAGAAATAGATTCTTTTCAACCATTCTACTTTGAATATATTTTGGGGTTTTTTTTGAATTGCCTTTTTCTCCTCCTCCCTAGGATAGTAATGCTCTGAGCTCTATATAGGCATGCATAAAAGATTTTATAAAACACAAAATGTTAAAATTACAGTTAAAAGAGCTAGGTGTTAGACGAGAATACTATCAGCTTGGGACTGAAAGAATCTGAGGTCTTAAGGTTTACAGACTCAAAATGAAAGCATGGATATAACATCTAGTTGTGAAAATTAGGTCATGTTCACAGAACCATTTGATTGCTCACTTTGCATCTGAAAGTGCAATATTTGAGGAAATATGACTATTTTAATGGCAGACCTGTGTCAGCAGTTACAGAAACAAGGCCTGATGCCCTGAAAATAGTCTCCTTTCCTTTTTGTCTTTGTCCTTGTAAATAGTTTAGATTGAGTTGGAATTTCGGTCTTCATCCTACACCTTACTTCTCATCCAGCAGTAATCCCTAACTCAAAACTAATTTTTAAAGGTCAAACTAAAATCTGGAAGCATCCTGAGAACCCATGAAGAGTTCAAAGGCTACACAGCTTCTGGTTAGGCACACTGGATTCCTTTTAATAACAGATTCAGTGAAGAAAAAATAAAATAGATGCATCTATTCAGTAAGAAAACCCAAGTAAAAAGAGAACCTATTGATCGCTTTCTTCACTATAAAAGTACACAGTTGAGAAAGGATTATAACTACTTCCTAGTATTTAAAGTCTATGAGAAACAATTCACTCCATCAACCAACATTTAGTAAGGATGACTCTTCGAGGCACTAGGGACAGTGAATAAAACAAACAATAACCTCCCCCATGAAGCTGACATTTTAAGTGAAGGGAAAAAGAAAATAAATAAATAATGTATTGTATAACCAGTGTGGGGAGGTAGTCTGAAATCTTAAACACGTTGCATGAGAAGGCCTCACTACACCGTGATATATGAACAAAGATCTGAAGAAGGTGACAGAGTCAGGGGAGTTGGAGGAAGAGGCTGAGCCAGGAGGCTAGCCAGGGGAAAAGCATCTAGGGCCAAGAGAAAAGCCAGTCTAGCACTTTTTGGGAGGAAAAGTATCTCCTGTTACTGTTATAACAGAGGCGCATTGTGCCTATTGTGGAGCAAGAAAGAGGGAAGCCCTAAGAGACAAACAGCAATGATGAAGAGTCAGATGACTACAAAGAACCTTGTGAGCAACTGTAGGAACTTAGGGTTTTATTCTTAGAGAGTTGAGAGGCCATTATAAATAGATGCTGAAGCTCAGAAGACACAGCAGAATTTGTATCTCAAGATATCACACTGGTTGCTCTGTTGAGAAAAAACTGAAAGTGAACAACAGTGAAAGCAGAGAGAATAGCCAACTATTAAAATAAGATAAAACAGGTGAGAAAGGAGGGGGCTTGGATCAAAATGTAAATGTGCTGAGAAGAGGTCAAATTATGGATGCATTTTCAAGGCAGAAGTGATACAATTTGTTGACAGGCTGGAGCATACAATATACAGGAGTCCAAAGGAATTCAGTTTTGGTTTGAGCACCTAGAAGGACTGAGGTACCGGGAAGGAAGTTTGGGGAGGCTCGAATGTGGGAGGGAAGGAAAGGAATTTGTATGGGGTTGGCCAAGTGTGATATGCTTATATAGAACAAAGGTAAAAATGTGGACTATAAAGATGGGTATGTGAGTCTGGAGTTTAGGGGAGAGTTCCAGAGTCATGATGAAAATTTATGAATTATCAGCATGAAGATGGTATTTAAAGCTATGATTTTTTTTTCCATTTATTTTTATTCATTGGAGGCTAATTACAATATTGTAGTGGTTTTTGCCATACATTGACATGAATCAGCCATGGATTTACATGTGTTCCCCATCCCGACCCCCCCCTCCCGCCTCCCTCTCCATCCCAACCCTCTGGGTCTTCCCAGTGCACCAGCCCTGAGCACCCGTCTCATGCATCCAACCTGGGCTGGTGATCTGTTTCACCCTTGACAGTATCCTTGTTTCAATGCTGTTCTCTCGCTTCTCAGCCTTTTGGCTAAGATCAAGTGTAGTATCTGTTCTTATCAGTTTAAAGCTATGATATTAGAAGAGATCTCCATGATTGAGTATACACAGACAAGATGTCCAAGGCCTCAGTTCTGGGGTTCTTGGGGGATTAAGAGCATGGACCTTATCTGGAACTCATAACAAGAAGCATTCCAGATAGTCACAAAGGGATTCTGAATGAAATGATCCTGTAAAATATTGCAAGATAAGACCATAAAATGAGTGGTGATTTTAACTAGATGCCTTCTAAAATTTTCCAAACACTGTTTGATTTTTGTGAGTAGAAATGAAATCATCCTTTATCCTAGTAAAATTCTAATATATAAATATTTGATATCAGTATGTGTAAGTATGATTTATTTATACCTCACATATGAGGATCAGTCTTTTATGATTCAGATAATATCCTATAGTTAAAAAAATACTGCTTGGATTTGAAATTTAAGCATCTGGTAGATGTTTCAAAGAGTTACCATTAGATTCATGAGGATCAGTGATTTCAATATAAACAGAATATATAAACACCACACTAAAGAAGATATACAGAAGGCAAATAAGCACATGAAAGGTTGCTTCACATTGTATGTTATGTGGCAATGCAAATTAAAACAAAGAGACACAAGTATACACCTATTAGTGAGTGAAGTCGCTCAGTTGTATCCAATTCTTTGCGACCCCATGGACTGTAGCCTACCAGGCTTCTCTGTCCATGGGATTTTCCAGGCAAGAAGACTGGAGTGGGTTGCCATACACCTATTAGAATGGCCTAAATCAGGAACGCTGACAACATCAAATTCTGGAGAGAATGTGGAGCAACGAGAACTCTCATTCACTGCTGGTAGGAATGCAAAATGGTATAACTAATTTGGAAGACAGTTTGGTAGCTTCTTACAGAACTATATTCTCACCAATCAATCCAGCAATTATACTTCTTGGCACTTACCCAAAGCAACTGTAAACTTATGATCACACAAAACCCTACACACAGATGTTTATAGCGCCTTATTCATAATTGCCAAAATGTGGAAGCAACAAAGATATACTTCAGTAAGTTAATGCATTAATAAACTGGTATATCTAAGCAACAGAATATTATTAATCACTTAAAAGAAATGAGTTATCAAGTCATGAAAAGGGACAAGGAGAAAATTTAAATGCTTATTACCAAGTGAAAGGAACCAATCTACATATGTCATTATACATTTGTCCACACCCAAACAATGTACACCAAGAGTGAATCATAATATAAATAGTAATGGGTGATTATGCTGTATCAATGTAGGTTCATCAATTATAAAAAAAAAAATTAACCATTCTGGTGAATGATGTTGATAATGGAGGTGGCAATGCATGGGGGAGAGGGCAGAAAATATATGGGAACTCTATGTACCATCGTCTTAATTTTGTTCTAAACCTAAAATTGCTCTTAAAAAATGTTTTAAGAATATTAATTAGACTAAGAGTACCCCATGTTTTCTTGTTAAAATCCTGAGTTGATTTTACCAAAATACATAGAGATATACTGAATAGTCTTTCTTTAATCTGATACAGCTAGATTAAGTAATGTGAGAAGAAATTTTATAAGACTGACAATTTTGATAAATGTTTACCTGTTTAGTAAAATTAAAATTAAAGTCACTTGTGTGGAAAATATTTAAAAATCGAGAATATCAGAAAATCTAACAGTATTTCATGCTACACATATCAATTTCAATATGACACCTGCAGTTTAGACTACACATATCTTCTGTGTGAACATCCCCTAACCTCTATAAACCCTGGAGGAAGATGTTTAATACACAAGATCCCATATTATTCTTCCTGCATGGACTCTGGTTCTTTATCTTTGGAATGTGCTTATAACATTAAATATAATACTTTATACCGCTATTTTCGCCTTGTACATCTTTAGAATTAAATTCACCAAGCATGACTTCTGTAAGGCTGAATTATTTCCACTGTCATATACACATCAACAGAACATCTTTTCCATCCTTTCTTCACACTCACTTTCAAAATTACTCAATTTATAAAACTTAAAATGAGAATCAAACCTTTTTCTCAAAAACTGTGTTATTAAGAGTTAATACTTGAATGCTACTAAACTGTACCTGATGCTATAAGACAATTTCATTAAGAACTACACCTCTCTTTTCTCAAGGAAATACTGTTTCTCAGTCAAGCAACATGTTATTTCCTCACTGTAGCCCATTTAAGCCACAATTTCAAACATAAAAACATTTAATCCTAAAAGTTTAAGTAGTCTATGAGAAGTAAATTACTTACAGAGAAAATACTTTTTTAATTAAAGATTCTTCCTCATGAGAATTAAAGACTCAAGTTTATCAAAGCCCATTAACCCCCTATCTTCTTGGAGGAATTTGAACAAAACAAAGGTAAGTAAGTGACCACATCTTAAACTGAGATGTGAATACCCACAACAGCTAACCCAGACCCCAAGTGAGCCTAGCAAAACCTGGTTGGTTTATCGGTCTAGAAAGCCTGTCAGCTGGTGAGCTATTGGCTGAGTTGGGCCTCTCTTCATCTGGTAATGGCAGGGTTCTAAGAGAACAACTGGAAACAACCAAGTCTCTTGAGGCCTAAGTTTAGAAAAGGCACTGTCAAATTTACCAGTCTACTCCTCCAAGCAAATCACAAACCAGGCCTCAACTTAAAAGGTAAGAAAGTAAAATTTACCTCTTGAACTGAGAAAATGCAAAGACATCACAAATGGGTGCAGATGATGGGGAGGGGTTTTACTAAGGCTGGACTAAGAAGGGACCTATTAAGAGACAAGGTCACAGGGGTAGGCAGGAGATTAACAGTGGAGCCTGGAGACCAGCTAAGAGGCTACTGCAACAATCCAGGAGAGAAATCAAACCACTGATTTTCAAGTGGCAAACACCCAGTACATACTGCCTTATGAAAATTTTATCCTCAAGAGCAAACATCTGAAACTCAAATAAGGTATGCCTTACCAACTCATCCTCTGAATGCCCTTTGGTTTCATGTTCTAATCCCCTTGTTCTTCCCAACAATCAAAGTTTAGTTTTTTTCACAAGGCAAAGGTATGGGACAAAAAAATTAACTAAGTAAAATTTCAATCTGTAGCAATTCCCACAAGTAATACTCAATTTATGTAACATGCTTTTTAAATTCCAAAAATACATACAAATTTGAGGTACTGTCATGGTTTTTTAGCAAATCCAAAGATTCAAGTTATAAAAATATCCACAATAAATGATTCACTAAACAATGAAACCGGTGACAAGGAAATTGGAAAATAACAATTTCCCAATAGAAATAACAATAGAAACATAACAAATTGTTCATACTTATGCAAGCTTGACAGGTAACACACAGAGCAGCCACATGCTTTAATGGATGGTACTTGAATCATTTACAGCAATTTTTTTTTATAGATTCACCTATCTTTTACTTTCAGTTCACTAATTATATAAGAAAATGATCTCCAGACCCAGACCCTTGAAGTTTGACAGGAAAACGTGGAAATTTCAATTTTATCCATAAACATACGCCTTAGAATTATTCAAGCCGGGAAAAAAAATGGTAAATGAAAAGAGCTATAAACTTGCTTACCTTTCTTCTTCTTCTTGTTTAGGCGCTAAATTGTGTCTCAATCTTTGTGACCCCATGGAGTATACCCACCATGCTTTTCTGCCATAGGATTTCCCAGGCAGGAACAGTGGAGTGGGTTACCATTTGCCTTTTTTGTAACCCACAGCTTTATCATTTCAACCTTTCCTCCCTGTGATTCAGAACCAGCCTTGAGAGGTCATCAAGATCACAACAGAATCTTTACAGAATTACACTTATACTATATGAAGCAAAAAAAAAAAAAAAAAGAGCCCTATTTTAAAAGTTCAGTAGAACAAAATTCTCTAATTTGCCTTGAACTTCATCCCATTAATTCTCGTTATCACCAAGTGGTTGGACTTACGCATTTTCTATCATTTCATACTTCTAAGGTTTTACTACATGAGTGAAAGACATAAACTTTATAATGCACCAAATTTAATCCATGATTTCATTCTCTCAAAAAACATTGCATGTGTTCACAACAAGAAAAGTTCAATATGTATGGATTAAAAGAAATGTGATAATTATGAGACAGGAGAATGGAATATTACCTGATTATCTGCCATGCATTAGACTGTTTGGGGGTGCATTTTCTTTTCTCATAGAAACCACAGGAAGTTCAACAGTTCAGTAATTTGCCCAAGGTCATAGTTAATATGTAGCAGGGACTAGACTACAGCACACAACTATCCAATGTTAATGACTATAATTTTTCCACTGTACCACATTTTTTAAAGCATGTCAGACAGCTCATTAAAAAAGGTAATAAAAAGAATTTTTACAGAACCCTTAAAACTATTTTTCACATTCACACCATAACATATCCAACAGCTCTGATTACTTCAGTTCTAGGCTCCACATTTGCCAGGCCCCTCAAAAATGTAACATATTTATCCTTGAAGTGCAAAAATAGTAAAGTATACAAAATTTCAAGTTATCCAAATTATGGCTTAAAAAGCTTTAAAATCTTTCTAGTTATTGATAAGTATCATGGGAGCAGTGGCGAAACGAAGTAAGCCATTAAGGCTATACCATCAGCTGAGAAACGTTTGAGAAATGAGATCATTATATTTCTCCCCAGAGTATCCACTTTTGAGTCCTACAGCCACTGCAGATCATTGGTACATTTAGAACTTAAAATTTAGTTAATCTGATTACTATACCATTGTTGTTGTTGTTCATTCACTAAGTTGTGTTTGACTCTTTGCAACTCCATGGACTGCAGCACACCAGGCTTCCCTGTCCTTCACCATCTCCCAGAGTGTGATCAAACTCATGTCCACCAAGTCAGTGATGCCATCCAACCATCTCAACCTCTATCACCCCCTTCTCCTCCTGCCCTCAATCTTTCCCAGCATCAGGGTCTTTTCCAATGAGTCGGCTCTTCATATCAGATGGCCAAAGTATTGGAGCTTCAGCTTCATCATCAATCCTTCCAACGAATATTCAGGGTTGATTTCCTTTAGGATGGACTGGCTTGATTTTGCTTTCCAAGGGACTTCCAAGAGTCTTCTCCAGCCCCACAGTTCAAAAGCACTCAGCCTTCTTTATAGTCCAACTCTCACATCCATACACGACTACTGGAAAACTGTGCCTTTGACTAAATGGACGTTTGTCAGCAAAATGATGTCTCTGCTTTTTAATGTGCTATCTAGGTTTATCATAGCTTTTCTTCCAAAGAACAAGTGTCTTAATTTCATGGCTGCAGTCACCATCTGCAGTGATTTTGGAGCTCCAAGAAAATAAAGTCTGTCACTGTTTCCATTGTTTCCCCATCTATTTGCCATAAAGTGATGGGACCAGATTCCATGATCTTCATTTTTAGGAATGTTGACTTTTAAGCCAGCTTTTTCACTCTTTTCTTTCACATTCATCAAGAGGCTCTTTAGTTCCTCTTTGCTTTTTGCCATTAGAGTGGTATCATCTGCCTATCTGACATTGTTGATATTTCTCCAGGCAATCTTGATTCCAACTTGTGATTCATCCAGTGTGGCATTTTGCGTGATGTACTCTGTGCAGAAGTTAAATAAGCAGAATGACAATATACAGCCTTGATGTACTCCTTTCCCAATTTTGAACCATTCTGTTGTTCCATGTCTGATTCTAACTGTTGCTTCTTCACCTGCATACAGGTTTCTCAGTAGGCAAGTAAGATAGACTAGTATTCCTGTCTCCTTAAGAATTTTCCACAGTCTGTTGTGATCCACACAGTCAAAGGCTTTAGCACAGTCAATGAAGCAGAAGTACATGTTTTTCTGGAATTCTCTTGCTTTCTCTATGAACCAACGGATGTTGGCAATTTGACCTCTGGTTACTCTGCCTTTCCTAAATCCAGCCTGTACATCTGTTAGGTTCTCAATTCACACACTGTTGAAACTAGCTTGAAGGATTTTGAGCATAACCTTGCTAGCATGTGAAATGAGTGCAACTGTACAGTAGTTTGAACATTCTTTGGTATTTTCCTTCTTGGGGATTGGAATGAAAATTGACCTTACTATGTATTTTATTTCCATATTTATAATCATTTCTACTAAAATATGTAGTCAAATCTTTAAGTGCCTAAAGTCAAATAAATGCAACTATTTAGCAATGCTTTTAACTCTTAGTTAATCTATAAGCAAACTACACAGAAACCAATACCACACTTAGCCTTTTCCCTGTCCTAGAAAAAAAAGTGCTTTATCTGATATGTTTCAGACTAAAACTTGCCAGATTTTATTAGATATTTTCCAAAAATCATTCCCCAGGCAAATATGATGTATACCAAAAAGTGGAGAAACATGGTTTAGATGATGACTGTCAATTTGTCATTTTTTCCTTTTTAATTTACACTATAAATAGAGAAGATTGTGAGCATAAGGCTTCTCTCTATTTTAGGCAGAATATTCTTAGTAATACTCTACAAAGATAAAAATATCTATTGTTTTACCTTGTTTTTCTTCTACTAACTTTATTTTTACACTAAAAAGCTTTTGCTATTATCTCTAAAATGTTTCTGTGTATTTCCTAACTTTAAATCTGTAATACATAATTCTTGGTGATCAGTTTAGTCTATGAGTTGGATTTTTTCTTCTGTCAACTATCCTATTAAGTTATGCATTTTGGTATAGTACTTACAAGAAGTCCTCAATCTCCCACTCATAAAAGAGTTTGTAGTGAACATAATAAGTATAAATGTATCTACCGGTAGACTATTGGAATATTAAGTATTGCATACTTTGCTACAATAAAAATTGGAAAAGACATTTTCAAAAGATTTATAGCTTCTCTTCAAGCATAGGTATTAGAATATTCAAACATCACATTTTGACAAACATTTACAATATTTTTTTCATATTATATTGAAAATTATTTTCCTTTGAAATCATCTTCTCACATTCAAGATTTAATATTCAATATATGTAATACTATACTGGAATAAATTTGTTCAGAAACAGAACTACTGCACAAGAATACATATAAAATACACCTCCACTATAAATTTGATTCTCTGCCTATTACCATTAAGAAGCTGATTTGGGTGACATAACCTAAGATTTCTCAACAGCTCCTGTTACTCCTGTATCTGTCTCATTCTAGCTTCCCAATGGAGTCACCACTGGGACTAAAATCACTGGATGCTACAAAATGAAAAAAAGAGATAAAGTCCAATAATACAGCATCTAATATTTAGAGAATAAACAAGCATTTCTTTATGAAATGGCAACCCACTCCAATACTCTTGCCTGGAGAATCCCACGGATGGAGGAGCCTGGTAGGCTACAATCCACGGGCTCGCAAAGAGTTGAACACGACTGAGTGACTTCACTTCACTTCACTTCTTTATAATAAAGCAGATTAAATTCATTGTAAGTGTGTTACCCCACACATAAAAATAAAATCTCTAAACAGGATATTTTTTTTAATCCTTTAAAAGTTTTAGTGTTAAAAAAAATGTGTTTACTGGTAAAATATGAATATAGCCTATATCAAATTAATGTATTGTATCAATGTCAATGTCCTGGGTTTGATAATGTATGACAGTTATGTAAAACGTTATCATCAGAGGAAAGTAAGTAAATTGCATGGGGGAAATCACAGTATTTTTGGCAACTTGTGTAGTTACAACATTATTTCAATATAATACGTTTAAAATTTTGCTTTGTGAAATTTACTACTCTATAAGGTTGCTTTCAGATTTTCCATTAGTTTAGAATTCTATAACCATTAGTCATTTTCAGGTAATACATAGAGTTTCAATACCCAATACCATTTTGGTATAAAGGATGTAACACTTTTTAATTTGTGTTATTTTTTTCTCTTCTCTCAAAGCAACTTTCATGAGCACATATTTCAGTTTTAAACTCTACTATGTTTTCTGAAATGCCCTTTTACTTGGTGGGTCTTTTCACATATTTACTCAATGGATGTGTAAATGATGTCATAATTTCTTCTTCGTATTTTCCCAAAAAGTTAATTTCTTCAAGCTGTCTTCCAGTGAAACATCTTCAACATGAATTTCCTTATGTAGACAAGTCACTGAAGTATGCAACATAAAAATAAAATATTCCCCATAGAGTAATTATAAATAAATATATACTAAAAATATTTGCCAGCTATTTGTCATCATCATTACATAGCAGTCCCATTTCAACTTGACATTTATATGTGGCTTGAGCTCTCACTGTCAACATGGACCTGCTCAGTATCTTAAACACTAGCTGTTCATTAAAAAAGTTTATACAGAATTTGGTATTATCTATAATTAAAACAGCTATTGTCCTAGAATATTATTTCATTATTGTGCCTGATTATTTACAATTTGCTTTACTATCTTGGATAACACTTCATAGCAATATTTTAAGTCCATCTTAATACAAATAAAATGTATGCTATTAATTTTTAATAATTAAGATAGCATATAATACTCTAAAGATAAAATATATGGGTATATTTATTTTACTTCTAAGCATTTTTCACTGAGATTCTGCCTGGTGCTAGCATTTGTGTTAACATAAAAGAAGATTAAACTTTAGAAATACTATTAAAATTCAATAAATATTTCATTCATGACCTAAAATGTGCATTTACCAAAATGTATACTTAGTTTGTAATCTCTTTTGCTGTTTTAAACTTTAGTAGTAGTGTTAGTTGCTCAGTCATGTCCGACTCTTTGCAATCTCACAGACTGTAGCCCACCAGGCCCCTCTGTCCATGGGATTCTCCAGGCAAGAATACTGGAGTGGATTGCCATTCCCTTCTCCAGAGTACCTTCCCAACCCAGGGATCAAACCTGGGTCTCCTGCTTTGCAGGCAGATTCTTTACCATCTGAAATACAGGGAAGACATTTTAAACTTTAGGCACATATAAAAACTACAAGTAGTCACATAAAATAGAGTAAGAAAGAAGTAACCCTGGTTCATTTTTCTTAACCTTTACAACCAATGGGCTAATTTGGTTTGTTTCAAATCTACTGTTTAGATGCAGGACTGTGCAGTACTACGGGAAATGGAAGCATGCATTCCATCTGAAACAAGTGCTAATGATTTGAAACCTCTATCAACTGGCTCTCAAAATGAACAGGTATAGCTGAGTGTACTACCTGTCTAACTGGGAGTGCTCCTAATAAACTTCTGGGTAGAATTCATTGTTTATTTGAGCATATAACTAATACATATGTGTTCATTCAAAGCGTACATATATTATTGAACATCGATCACAAATACAGCAATTATTGAGAATTCAAAACAAAAATATTTTTCAAGGAGTAGTTTATCACTAGCATTGTTTGGAACTCTCAGGTTGTGGTATTATCGTTTTCTATTGTTGTCCAGAAAAGTGGCCCTCTTCATTTCCTTCACCGAGGTCCTTCACCCAGATTGGAAATCTACTATATACTGAACAGTATACTCTTTCCTAAAAGGATCACACTCATATTTCTTCTCTGCACCTTTGCTTTTTCTGTTTCTTCTTTGGGAGAATACTCATCCCTTTCACCTCTCATTATTTCCAGCTGTCAAAATCTGATCTCTCCTCTTTGTTCAAGTTGTTCAAATACTATATAACCCAAGGCTTAGATTCTGTGTAATGCTGTGGAGAATACACTGAATAGGGAATGATAAGACCTCATTTCTGGTACCTGTGGTCAAAAAAAATACACTCCATTGCTTACCAGATGTGCCAGCTCTCTGGGCCTTAATGTCTAGAACTGAGGGTTTACACTAAATGGATCCTAAGACCTCTTCCAGTGTTTTGAAGACTACAGTTCTATGATACGATATCTATCCTTAAGATATTTTTTCCTCTTTGTCCACACAGCAACTCATTGTGTAGAAATGAATATCTAATTCTTCCTAAATAATTTCATGGAATTTGGGTTTCTGGTGGTAAACTAGAATTAATACTAGGAATCCGTGAATATTGAGGATACATCATCTGCAGTTGGTGCTTTGACAGAGACAATACCACCTAAGAAGATGCTTCACTTATGAGAGGAGATTCAAAATGAATGGAAAAGCACAGTGGAGTTTGCAGCAGCAAGAGATGGAACCTCAGAAAAGGAGGTGGAGTGTGCTATCAGCATGTCAGAGAGCAGGGAAGGGTGGCAGGCAGGGATGTTGTAGATATAGGAAAAAAGAATCAAACTCTGGTGAAACAGATGCTTGGTAAACCAAAGGCCTAGTAATCAAAATGAATCTCAAAAAGTGGGGTGAGTATTCCCTTAGCTACAGGAGCACTCTGTGAGAGAACACTGCCTCATGATGCAGTAGGCATACCCTGCCTCCCCAGGGAACTAGTGGTAAAGAACCCACCTGCCAATGCAGGAGATGCAAGAGACAAGAGTTCGATCCCTGGATCAGAAAGATCCCCTGGAGGAGGGCATGGCAACCCACTCCAGTACCCTTGCCTGGAGAATCCCATGGACAAGGGAGCCTGGCAGGCTACAGTCCAAGGGATTGCAAAGAATTGGACACGACTGGAATGACGTAGCATACAACCTTGTTACCTATGAGTGGGAGGGTGTAAAGACACAAGAATATTTCTCATCTGTCTGTGCCCCACCCGGAAATCTAGTCAATCATTTCAACTGTCCTCAAAGTAAAATTTCCTTTCTTTAAAACACAGAGACAAGTGTTTCAGAAAAACATTTAAAAATTATTTACAGAATTATAAGTAGGCCTTTGTTTCCACTTCATGACACTTTTAAAGAAAACATGGTTGGGACTTTGAAAATGGAGAGTGGCACCTATCCTCTCCTTCTAGTTCATGCATAAGAGGACATGAAGGCAGGCCTAAAACACTGGGTCACATAGTAAGATGAAATTGCACACCAACTTTCTATTCTCATAATAAATTAACCTCTCTTAGTTCACCTTCCATCTTATTAAATAAGAAGGAATCATTTCTTTAAAACATTTCCCACCCTCATCTCTATTTCTGTATTCCTTGGTCTCCTTTTTTTTTTTCCCCAAGGAAAGCCACAGGCAAAACTATTTTATTTCTCCATTGCTAAATACATGGGTTAACTACTGTCAACGAGTAAATCAGTCAACAGACATAAGCAAAGTGAAAAGAGATAGGATGTCAGACAAGCAGCCTTTGGGTCATGATAACAATAACAGCTAAATATGATGGTGGTGGTGGTGACTATAACAACCAAGTATTAAAGGCATGCTATAAGGTAAGGGTAAAATTTCTTAAGTATTAAAATCCCTCATTAGAAAATCTTGAGTTTTCTTTTCAGAGATATGTGCCATTGAGGAAATATCAACTTCCTGTATTTGAAGACTTGCATCAGCTATGAAAATTAGAAATATAAAAATGAAACATAGTTTATTTACCGTATCATAATACTCTGTACAGCATCATCAAATAAACCCTCTTCTTTCTAAACCAGTTTCAGTGGCCTATTTTCCTCTTAGCTACTTTACACATAGAAATAAGTTAATAAATAAGAAATAAGTTAATATCTCACAATTCAAGCAAATCATTTCAATTTTATTTATTTTTAATTTGTATTAGCATGGTTTTATATATGTGAGATACACTCACACACACACACACACACACATATATATATATATATATATATATATATATATATATATATATATATATATATAAACTGGGAAGGCAGTTTATGACTTTTGAGCCCTTTGGCATACTTCCTGGAAGTCTCAGTAATGACTATAGTTACTCTTAATTGCCTTCAACACACTTACATGAATGCTACATTCAGTTGAATTATTTCCTGGATTCCCTCTAATTAATCTGATAGCAGCTGTTTTAAAGCCTGTGCTGATTAACAGTTGCAAGACAGCTAAATGCCTAGTACAAGAAAAGCTCTGTGAAGCTTACGTATGTTCATCCACATAATTTTGTCTTTTAAGCATCAACAATTCTAAGAAGACGTGCTATTTTTAGTTAACTGTATTATTTGTTTATATAACTCAAATGGTTTTACCCTAATATACTAAAATATCATCTCAATATAGTTAATAAATATCCTAATAGGTATTATGGGAATCTGCATTTCAAAAAATAACATGTTTTAAAGGTTTAAATAAATCCTAAAGAAAACAACTGAGGAATTATTATAGTGTATATTTGTACTGGTTTCCTTGTCCTGGTTCAGAAAATATAAATGAACTTTAAAATATAAATGATATATTAAATAAGTGACTCATCTAAAGTAAAGTGCTATGAGGAATACTTTTAAGGTCAAACTACACACACTTGATGTTTTGTTCCTTTTGACCAACAAATAGCAATTTGATGCATTTCAGACATACGTTCAGCTTAAATAATCACCATTAAATGGCATTCTCTGTAAGTAGCAATTTTAGGCTATATTCTGCCTGTGAGAAAATTAAAGTTCTGATGCTGTCATTCTTCTAAAAAGCAATCAAAGCATTCTATTTCCCAAGATACTGAGGCCAGACCTCATAGTCTAGCATAGTCCTTCTCTCCATCTTGGTCTTTGGCCAATCCACATTATTCCTACTTCATTCCCATTCCATTAGCTCCAAAGACACATTAGCAAGTGTCTTTCTTTTTTTTTCCCCCTTGAGTTGTGCTATTTCTTCACTCGGCGTGGTATGGCCTGTTGGTGGAATCCTTCAAAGGAAAGTTTAAACCTATTTCCTCAAAAAGCTATGCCAAGATTCACAAACTCACATGACTCTCTACAGGAACCGTCAATAAGTTATCCGGGCTGCTGTTAAGTCTATGAGAGGTAGCTGAGGGTCAGCTCCAGACCTTGACAGTGGGCAAAGTTTTCAGACATCATAATATCCAGAAATATTTCAGAAATCAAGAATTTAATGTATTATATGCTGATTTTTAAATGTTGGCAACAAATATAAATTTTAAACACTTTGGAAGTTAAACTGTTCACATCTGTTGACTGGCTTGTGCCTCTCAACAGATTGTGGCTTCTGCCTCAAATCATCCTGAGGAGGAAGTGACCTCTACACAGTGTATTCAGCTAATCGTATATAGACTCTGTCCACACTGTGGTTCGGGGGTGTGTGTGAATACATCCCACGGCTGTCTTGTACATAACAGAATTCAAAAATATTAGCTACAAGGAAGCAGCAGGCATTGGTAACATTTGACAATGCAAGAACTAGAAATCAATTCCCTACTTGGCCACTCACAAGGTGTATGATCTTAGTATTTTACTTATACTGTGAAATCTGCAGTGGAAATAATCATAATCTGCCTACTTTGTAGCATTGAAGTAAATGACATACAATGTGTGCAATAATTAGGAAAGGGTCTAGCACAAGTTAACACTCAAACACGTGTTAACTGCCATTATTAGTGTTATTCTTTTAGAACTATAGCAAGTATGTATGTTTTATTATATAATACACACATTTAACAAAATTTTACATAATTATAAGTATGCTTTCTATTCCTATTTCATGCCCCTTTTGAGAAATCATAGCCAGGACTTTCTTTATAATACTCTGAAACATGAAACAAATCCAAATGTTCCCTTCCAAGAGAATGAATACAAAGTAGCTATGTATTTATGTAGGAAAATGCCATACATACATACATACATGCATACTGACATACATAACAGCAAGGATCAATTTCAAAAACATTATATTGACCAAAAGGAGCCAGACACAAGAGATTATCTACTGAATGACTGTATTTATATGAAGCTCAATAACAGTCAAAATTAATTGATAGTAACAGAAATCAGAAACAGGTTACAATTGATATGTAGGAACTGGCTGTAAGGGGCATGAGGGAAAAATATGGACTGATAGAAATGTAATTATTGATTAAGGTATGAGTTACACAGCAGTAAAACTAAAAAAAAATCACTTATTGATACTTAAAGACATACATTTCATAAGAAGAAAATTTCACCTCAATACAAGAATTTAAAAAGTGATACATTAAACAGTTAAAGCACTTTCCTGAAGACATTAACTTAATAGAAACAGAAATGGATTTTTAAGTTATAAAATAATATTTGAACCCACAAATACAAAAAAAATTCTTAATCCCATTTTTATTATATAAATGTCATCAAGAGGTTTTTAAACAGGGCATGTTTCCTTCATTGGTTGCATGCTAGAAGTATCAGGGGAAAATATCAATGACTTTTTATGTCAATCTGTTAAGTTAAATGTATTAGATGAACTCTATAGAATGCAGGTAAATCTTTAAAATTTTGAAACTACTATGAATATTGTGAAGAACTCAAATACATTTTAATATACAGTGAATATAAGTGTTTGAAATTACACTGAATTAGTATTGACCTAAAGGCATATTCTGAAAGCTATTGTGAATTAAAGAATAAAACTATAAGGCTTTAAAATTATTTTAGTCCCATAAAATAGAGTATAGGAAAAATTAATTAGGATATTTCACTTCTAAGTAAATGTAACTCACTACAGTTTATTGTCATAAAAGTATGTTTTTCAAAATATCTCTGACCTACACTAGGCTCTTCTCAAGTTCAGAAGAAACTAGACAATTTTTTTCAGACTCCTATATCTAGTTCATTCTTACTGAATGACAACAGATGTTTAATTTTAGAAATAGTTTTCATGGCCATCTATCTGAACAGGATTTTGAAAAGAACATTTAGATGAATTGTTAAATCTTTATGTTAAAACGTACTAAATAAAGAAAATAATCAGTATAACACTTCAAATAATTAAATCCTACACTTTTAACAGTATGTCAACTACACCCTAATGTACTAATTTTATTTTTAACTGAAAGCACTAATTAATTTAGTATTTTTTAAATTAAGTATAAAGTGATGAAAAAAATTTTCAAAACACTGAATCATAAAATAAAAGTGCTCAAACGAGAAGCACCTGCAGAATGGTGCAATATTGACCACTGAAAATCTACTTCTTTGTGACAGCTAAAAGAACACTGGAGAAAATTGTCAAGATCAACTTTTTCAGACCTCTGGAAATTAACCAAAACCCGGCAACAATCTGAAGACTGAGTCTTAATAAGAACAGTGAGGGTTGTAGCATTTTAACTCTATACTCCTACCCCCTCTTCATAGTTCTGTGTTACCCTTGAAGAAACAAGCCAATAGCTTCACAGCCTATGAAGGGGGAAGGCTGGATTGGGAACACTTCACAAAGCTCCATCTCAAGAGGACAATTACTTTTGATCTGTCTTGCTGCCCCTTTAAAAAGCCCCATTCAAGGACTTCTCTTTATTTGACCTGACTTAGACCTTGCTCAGCGAGGAAAGTGATATCTTCACAATGTTTTACCATTTTGCAAATTTAATCACCAGCAAGTGTTTCATATTTCATCTTCCTGAGGTGGTAAAACCAGATGGGACAAACAGGAATATAGCCAAAACATCAAAAAGGAAAATGGAGTGAATAAGATGACCATCAGCAGCTTTGAAAAGCTATTTCTGGAGCCATAGGCATGTACAGGACTGTGTGCATGTCCAGAGGAGACCCAGAAGAACACAAACCTATCATCTCTGACTGACCTTGAGTTTCTGCACAAGCCAGGAGTAAAGGCCCATGGAGTAAAGATGTCAAATGCCAAAGTGTTAAGGTATACTTCAACACACACAGAGAACTTCTAGGAAAATGCTGGAAAGTTTACTGGTTCAAGGCAATTTTTTAGTCTTTCCAATCACTAGATAGTAAATAAACTGACCAAGCACAGACCTCAGTAGAATATTTGAAGAAATAATGGCTGAAAACTTCCAAAGTAGATGAAAACCATTAATCTATATGCCCATTATTTTCAACAAATTTCCAAAGATCATAAGGTCAAAGATAACCATGCCCAGACACATCAGTAAAACTGCCAAAATTCAAGGACAATGAGAGGATTTTGAAAATAGCAAGTGAAAAACACAAAGGAGTTTCAACAAGATTAACAACTGACTATTCATTAGAAATCACAGAGGCCAGAAGGTGGTAAGATAAAATATCAAGGTACTAAAAGTAAAGAGAGACCAACCAAGATTTCTATATCTAGCAAAACACTGCTTCAAAAATAAAGGAAATATTAAGATAGTCGCAGATGAACAAAAACTGAAAGAAATTGTCTTGAGCAGACCTGGCCAAGAAGAAATACTAAAATAAATCTTTTCAGCTAAAATAAAAGGACACCATACAATCACTCAAATGAACAAGAAGAATTAAAGATTCCCATTACAGTTAACTGCGCAAGAAAATATAATGAAGAGTTTAAATCTGTTTTGCTTGGAATACTTTCTACTCCCATCTCATTTAAAAGAAAACTACATAAAGCAGTAATTATAAAACTGTCTTGATGGGCTCATATGGTATAAAAGAGGTAAATACCTGGTGGTTCAGATGGTAAAGAGTCTGCCTATAGTGCAGGAGCCCACTCCAGTACCCTTGCCTGGAAAATCCCATGGACAGAGGAGCCTGGTAGGCTTCAGTACATGGGGTCGCGAAGAGTCAGACATGGCTGAGCGACTTCACTTTCACTTTTCACTTTTATGCATTGGAGAAGGAAATGGCAACCCACTCCAGTGTTCTTCCCTGGAGAATCCCAGGGATGGGGTCGCACAGAGTCGGACACGACTGAAGTGACTTAGCAGTAGAATAGTGCAGGAGACCTGGGTTCATCCCTGGGTTGGGAAGATCCTTGTGAAAGGGAATGGCAACCCACTCCAGCATTCTTATCTGGAGAATCCCATGGACAGTAGGCTGGCAAGCTACAGTCCATGGGGTTGCAAAGAGTTGGACACAACTGAGCAATATATATATATATATCACATAGAGTGGAGAAGAAAGCAGCTATATCAAAGCCATTCTATATATAGTAAAATTAAGATTAATCCAGGATAGATTGTTTTAATATATTAATTGCAATGCTTATAGCAACTATGATGAAGATACTCCTCAAAATCCTCCAAGCTAGGCTTCTGTAGTACGTGAACTGAGAACTACCAGATGTACAAGTTGTTTAGAAAAGGCAGAGGAACCAGAGACCAAATTGCCAACATCTGTTGGATCATAGAGAAACCAAGGGAATTTCAGAAAAATATCTACTTCTGCTTCATTGACTACACAAAAGCCTTTGACTGTGTGGATCATAACAAACTGTGGAAAATTCTTAAAGAGATGGTAATACAAGGCCACCTAACCTGCCTCTTGAGAAACCTGTATGCAAGTCAAAAAATAATAGAACCTTACATGAAACAACAGACTGGTTCAAAATTGGGAAAGGAGTACATCAAGGCTATATACTGTCACCTGGCTTATTTAAGTTCTATGCAGGGTACATCATGAGAGGGTGGAAGAATCACAAGCTGGAATCAAGATTTCTGGGAGAAATATCGACAACCTCAGATATGCAAATGATATCACTCTAATGGCAGAATGTGAAGAGCAATTAAAGAGTCTCTTGATGAGGATGAAAGAGGAGAGTGAAAAAGCTAGCTTAATACTCAACATTAAAAAACTAACTTCATGGCATCCTGTCCCATAGAAGGGGAAAAAGTGGAAGCAGTGACAGACAATTTTCTTAGGCTCCAACATCACTGCAGACGGATGAGGGATGCAGCCATGAAATTTAAAAAAAAAAAAAAAAAGATGCTTGCTCCTGGGAAGAAAAGCTATGACAAACCTAGAAAGTGTATTAAAAAGCAGACATCACTTTACTGACAAAGGTCGGAATAGTCCAAGCTGGGTGGAGAAGATCCTCTGGAGAAGGAAATGGCAACCCACTCCAGTACTCTTGCCTAGAAAACTCCATGGATGGAGGAGCCTGGTAGGCTACAGTCCGTGGGGTTGCAAAGAGTCGGACAGGACTGAACGAATGTTCACTTTTACTTTTCACATGGCTTTTGCAGTAGTCTCAGATGTGACAGTTGGACTATAAAGAAGGCTCACAAGTTTTGGCCACAGCAATCAGAGCAGAAAAAAGAAATAAAAGGAATCCAGATAGGAAAAGAAGAAGTGAAACTCTTGCTGTTTGCAGATGACATGATCCTCTACATAGAAAACCCTAAAGACTCTTCCAGAAAATTACTAGAGCTAATCAATGAATATAGTAAAGTTGAAGGATATAAAATTAACATACAGAAATCCCTTGCATTCCTATACACTAACAATGAGAAAACAGAAAAAGAAATTAAGGAAACAATACCATTCACCATTGCAACAAAAAGAATAAAATATTTAGGAGTATATACACCTAAAGAAACAAAAGACCTATACATAGAAAACTATAAAACACTGATGAAAGAAATCAAAGAGGACACAAACAGATGGAGAAATACACCGTGTTCATGGATTGGAAGAATCAATATTGTCAAAATGACTATACTACTCAAAGCAATCTATAGATTCAATGCAATCCCTATCAAGACACCAACGGTATTTTTTACAGAACTAGAACAAATAATTTCACGATTCATATGGAAATACAAAAAACCTCGAATAGCGAAAGCAATCTTGAGAAATAAGAATGGAACTGGAGGAATCAACCTGCCTGACTTCAGACTATATTACAAAGCCACAGTCATCAAGACAGTATGGTACTGGCACAAAGACAGAAATATAGATCAATGGAACAGAATAGAAAGCCCAGAGATAAATCCACGCACCTATGGACACCTTATCTTTGACAAAGGAGGCAAGGATATACAATGGAAAAAAGACAACCTCTTTAACAAGTGGTGCTGGGAAAACTGGTCAACCACTTGTAAAAGAATGAAACTAGAACACTTTCTAACACCATACACAAAAATAAACTCAAAATGGATTAAAGATCTAAATGTAAGACCAGAAACTATAAAACTCCTAGAGGAGAACATAGGCAAAACACTCTCTGACATAAATCACAGCAGGATCCTCTATGACCCACCTCCCAGAATATTGGAAATAAAAGCAAAAATAAACAAATGGGACCTAATGAAACTTAAAAGCTTTTGCACTACAAAAGAAATTATAAGTAAGGTGAAAAGACAGCCCTCAGATTGGGAGAAAATAATAGCAAGCGAAGAAACAGACAAAGGATTAATCTCAAAAATCTACAAGCAACTCCTGCAGCTCAATTCCAGAAAAATAAATGACCCAATCAAAAAATGGGCCAAAGAACTAAACAGACATTTCTCCAAAGAAGACATACAGATGTCTAACAAACACATGAAAAGATGCTCCACATCACTCATTATCAGAGAAATGCAAATCAAAACCACAAGGAGGTACCATTACACGCCAGTCAGGATGGCTGCTATACAAAAGTCTACAAGCAATAAATGCTGGAGAGGGTGTGGAGAAAAGGGAACCCTCTTACACTGTTGGTGGGAATGCAAACTAGTACAGCCGTTATGGAGAACAGTGTGGAGATTTCTTAAAAAACTGGAAATAGAACTGCCATATGACCCAGCAATCCCACTTCTGGGCATACACACCAAGGAAACCAGATCTGAAAGAGACACGTGCACCCCAATGTTCATCACAGCACTGTATATAATAGCCAGGGCATGGAAGCAACCTAGATGCCCATCAGCAAACGAATGGTAAAGGAAGCTGTGTTACATATACACCATGGAATATTACTCAGCCATTAAAAAGAATTCATTTGAATCAGTTCTAATGAGATGGATGAAACTGGAGTCCATTATACAGAGTGAAGTAAGCCAGAAAGATAAAGACCAATACAGTATACTAATGCATATATATGGAATTTAGAAAGATGGTAACGATAACCCTATATGCAAAACAGAGAAAGAGACACAGATGTACAGAACAGACTTTTGGACTCTGTGGGAGAAGGCAAGGGTGGGATGTTTCGAGAGAACAGCATCGAAACATGTATATTATCTAGGGTGAAACAGATCATCAGCCCAGGTTGGATGCATGACACAAGTGCTCGGGCCTGGTGCACTGGGAAGACCCAGAGGGATAGGGTAGAGAGGGAGGTGGGAGGGGGGATCGGGATGGGGAATACATGTAAATCCATGGCTGATTCATGTCAATCTATGGCAAAAACCACTACAATATTGTAAAGTAATTAGCCTCCAACTAATAAAAATAAATGAAAAAAATAAATAAATAAATGGGAAAAAAAGAAATACTATTAACAAAATAAAATAAAATAAAGTTTAAAAAAAGAAAGCTGACAAAAACCACTACAAATATTGTAAAATAAATAGCCTAAAACTAATAAAAATAATTGGGAAAAAAAAAGAAGGCTGAGTGCTGAAGAATTGATGCTTTTGAATTGTTGTATTAGAGAAGACTCTTGAGAGTTCCTTGGATAGCAAGGAGATCCAACCAGCCAATCCTAAAGGAAATCAATCCTGAATAATCATTGGAAAGCCTGCTGCTGAAGCTGAAACTACAATACTTTAGCCACTTAATGGGAAGAACTGACTAATTGGAAAAGACCCTGATGCTGGGAAAGATTGAAGGCAAAAGGCGAAGGGAGCAGCAGATGAGATGGTTAGCATCTCTGACTCAGTGGACATGAGTTTGGGCAAACTCCTGGAGGTACTGGAAGACAGAGGAGCGTGGCGTGCTACAGTTCATGATGTCGCAAAGAGTCAGACATGACTCAGTGACTGAAAAACAACAACAAAATATACTTCAAAATAATGGAAAATAATTGAAATGCTCAATATTCCAGTATGACAAAATTATTGCAACAGACTCAAGAAGAAATTGAATATCTCAATGACCTATTAAAAAACATTACATTAGTAATTAAAAGCTTTCAGCAAAGAAAATCTCAGGCTCATCTGTTTTACAGTAAGTTCTACCATATATTTAATGAACAGCTAACACTAATACTTCAAAGACTATTCCAAAAAATGTAATAGTCCAAAAAAGTGTATGATAGTTCCCATCTCATTATGATACTTGATTACCCTGATAGCAAAACTAGGCAAAGAAATCCCAGTAAACATAATTTACTATTTAATGCTGCTGCTGCTGCTTAGTCACTTCAGTCATGTCCAACTCTGTATAACCCTGTGGACTACAGCCTGCAAGACTCCTTTGCCCATGGGATTCTCCAGGCAAGAATATGTGGTTGGGTTGCTATGCCCTTCTCCAGGGGATCTTCCTGACCTAGGGATTGAACTTGGGTCTCCTGCATTGCAGGCAGATTCTTTACTGCTGAGCCACCAGGGAAGGCCTTACTGGTTAATATCTCTTTACAAATATAGATGTAAACACCCTCAAGAGAAAAACAGGAAATCAAATCCAGCAGCATATAAAAAATTATACACTACTACCAAGTGAGATATTTCCCTGGAAATTAAGACTAGCTTCACATCCAAAAATTAATCACTGTAATAAAACATGTTAATAAACTAAGGACCAAAATCACATGACCATCTTAATTGATAAAGAAAAAACATTTTCAAAAAACTCCAATACTCTTCATGATAAAAAAACATTCAACGATTAAGGAATAGAAGGACCCAGTTCAACCAAATAAAGGACATCTACAAGAAACCCAGAGTTAACACAGTAAACAGTAAAACTAGACACTAGCCCTTTAATCAGAAACAGGACAAGAATTTCCACTTTTGCTGTTTCTACCCAACACTATATATAGATTCTAGTCAATAAAATTAGGCAAGATAATGAAATAAAAGCATCCAAAATTGAAAGGAGGAAGTAAAACTATCACTATTTGGAAATTCTCTGGTGATCCAGTGGTTAGGACTCCACACTCACAGTGTTGAGGGCCTGGGTTCAATCCCTGGTTAGGGAACTAAGATCCCACAAGCTGCATGGTCAAACAATTAATTAATTTAAAAAAAATTACTACCATTTGTAGATGACATGATTTCTATATAAAGAAAATCCTAAAATATCCTCACACACAGAAAAAAAAAACTATTGGAAATATTAAACAAGTTCAGCAAGGGTACAGGATTCAAGATCAATATGCAACAACCAACTTGATTCTATACATTTGCAATGAGCAAATCTGCAAATGAAAATTTAAAAAGCAATCCCATTTACATTAGCATCATAAACAGTAGAACACTTAGGAATAAACTTCACAAAGAAAGTATAAGACTTGCATAGTGAAAACTACAAAATATTTGTTGAAAAAAAATTTTAAAGACCTAAATAAGTGGAAAAATATCCCATGTTAATGGATCAAAAGACTTAACACTGTCAAGATGACAATGCTTTCCGATTTATCCTACAGATTCAAAGCTGTCCCTCTTAAAATCTTAGGTTTCCACTTTATAGAAATTGACAAGTTGTGCCTAAAACTGATATGAAAATGCAAGGGCAAAAACAGTGAAAATAATCCTGGGAAGAACGAAGTTGGAGCACTCATATTTTGCAATTTCAAAACTTACTGAAAAGCTACAAAATGAAAGAGAGTGTGGTACTAGCATAACAACATTCAGGTCAATGGGATGAAATGGAGAGTCCCAACACAGATCCCCAGATTTAAGATTTTTGACAAGGGCACAGAGACAATTCATTGAGGGGAAAAAACAGTCTTTTCAACAAATGACATAAGGACAACTAAATATTTATACTAAAAGAATGAAGTTGCATCCCTACTTCATATCACATACCAAAGTTAACTGTAAATGTATCAGAAACATACTGTCTGTATCTGCAGTTTCTGCATCCATGGATTCAACCAACTGAAGATCAAAAATATTACCAAAAACATTTACAAAAAGTTCAAAAAAACAAAGCTTAAAATTGCCACACACTGGCAACTATTCACATAGTGTTTACCTTGTATTTACAGCTATTCACATAGCACTTAACATTGTATTATGTATTTTGACTAATCTAGAAATGACAAAGTATAAGGGACATATGTCAGTTATATGCAAACACCATGCCATTTTATATAAGGGACTATAGTATCAGAGGATTTTGATATCCACTACAGGGGGGTGGACCCCCTATAACCAATTTCCCATGGATACCCAGCAACAAATATAAATGTCAAAGCTGAAACTACAAAACTTCTAGAAAATTAGAAAGTACAGATGCAAATCATCAATATATTGGACAAGAAAGTGGTTTCTTACATATGACACAAAAAGCATGAACAACAAAAGAAAAAAATTAACTAGGTATCATCAAAAATAAAACCTTGTATTTTTCAATGAACATCATTAACAAAGCAAAATTCACACAGATTAAGAGAAAATATTTGCAAAACACATTTCTGGTAAGGGACATCTAATCAGAATGTATTGTAAAAATTCTTTCAAGCCAACCCAAATAAAAAATGGGCAAATAATTCTAAAAGATATTTTTTTTGAAAGAAGATACACAAATGATAAGCACATGGAAATAGGCTTTTCATATGCTAAATCATTTTATTATGGTGAAAAACGGTTATATTTTAAAAAATGAAAAGAACATCCATTAACAGCAATATTTTGATAGATATTTCACTGTGATGGGAATTCATGTTTATAAGGACAGATGTTTGTATACTAGCATCTTATTTAAAGGTGCTAGTTCACATTGTAATTTCCTTACATTAAACACTAACTTTGACTGATCTCTTTTTTGTGTAAACTCATTGGCTGGCGGTCTGCAGGGACTAATTTAGACTACCTCTCAATTTAGAAAAGTGAAAGAGAAAAGAAAGTGAAGTCGCTCAGTCGCATCTGACTCTTTGCGACCCCATGGACTGTAGCTTACCAGGCTCCTCTGTCCATGGGATTTTCCAGGCAAGAGTACTGGAGTGGGTTGCCATTTCCTTCTCCAGGAGATCTTCCCAATCCAGGGATTGAACCCAGGTCTTTCGCATTGTAGGCAGACACTTTACCGCCAACCAGAAAAGTGAAACCAGGATGCAATTTGTTGTTGTTTTTGAGTCACTAAGCCGTGTGCAACTCTTTTGCAACCCCATGGACTATAGCCCCTCAAGTTCTTCTCTCCATGGGATTTCCCAGGCAGGAATACTGGAGTGGGTTGCCATTTCCTCCTCCAGGGGATCTTCCCAACTCAGGGATCAAACCTGTATCTCCTGCTTAGCAGACGGATTCTTTACTGCCAAGCCACCAGGGAAGCCCAGGATGCAATTAAAAGTGGCAAAAGTATCAGTAAATGTACAGACCAATCTAAGAGCTAGTCATAAGCCAAAACAGAAGAGTGAAATGATGAGATACATAAACATTGGAAACATTTGAGCCCTTTGCAAATTTTAGTGTCAAATAGAAGCTATAAACAAAGGTATTACTACAGAAAACAATGTGAGGCAGTACATGAAAATAAAAATGTATTTTACAGGTAGATTAAACTTTTAGAATTAGTAAAATATACAAGTGTTGCTTAATATAATTCAACTCTTAATTAAGCTAACAGAAAAGATACTAAAATGTTAATGACATTCAATATTTGTAGGAGAGCAAAACAACCCACATCTTAATTACTTCTTTAACTTCATCTTTGCTGCAAGTGCTAATAAATGAATAAACGCTTTCAACACTGATGACAGGAAAAATTAATTAAATGTACAAATAGCTACCACATAATATAAATCCTCTTCAAAGCTATTGTAGGTAAAGGTAAAATTTAATTGTTCAAATTTCAGGAAAAAAAGATCAAGACACTTGGGGGCTTTTGTATGCATGAGAAAATAAGCTAATCAAGTCAGAAGAAAACCTTTTTTATAGCCTATATCAAAATCTCTTCCTAACTTCATATTAAATGTGCTATTTGGAAACATTTTATTTTTGATCCCATCTGTGATATTTCATAATGAGTGAACACTCAACTTAGTCTGATCTAGTCTTGATTAGACTACTGGATAAGAAGCCAACACATTTTCCCATATATTAATACATACAACTGTGATGCTTTCAGGTTTCTAGATAACATATTTAGGAATTTAAGAAAGTGGCTTGCTATTATATGCATGGATATTTCTGCCCCATTAATACTGGAGACACTGGTCTATAACACCAGTTCAATAAATAATTCTTTCACAAATTAAATTCCTTTAAACTACATGAGAAAATAGAGATAAAAGTTCACATCATAGTCTACCAATGACTATTCTTAGAGTTTCCTCTAAGTTCACTAGTCTCAAATTTTCAAGTGAAATATATCCACCCTACCGAGACAGACAAAATGATATGAATTTTCTTTAATAATGGAATGGACACCACTAATATATTTTCTTGCATCTGGCAAATCAAATAAGATTCTACTTTATGAACACTGTAAATTCTTAAGCATACAGACAACTTTTAAACCAATAAATTTAAGTGGTGATTTTCATGATAGTTTAATATTGGTGATTTGTGCCTATAAATAAGCAAATTCTTTCTCCCTCAGCACTTCTCTACTTTTATATTTTCATGATGGAACATAGTGTCATTACTCAGGGAAGTTGAAATTCAAATGTCATTCAATATTAATATATGCCCTTCAATTCAGAGTCTTACAAATTCAAATTATTTGAAAATAAGAAATTCTTGAACATCCTGTAGTTTGCTAGTGTATTCAAGATACTAATACAATCAATTATTATTCACTGCTTATTATCAGAAAGCCAATATAGTTATTCAAAAGTACAATTTCAATATCTGAGGTCTTATTTATTTCAATACATATCATATATTGAAATATTAAAAATTCATACATATGCTGGTATCTGACTCTTTGCGACCCAGGCCCCTCTGTCCATAGGATTCTCCAGGCAAGAACATGCTGGTATATGCTTTCAAATGAAATGGTACCACAATAACAACCTAGCCTCTTGAGTGTAACAAATACAATGTTGCTCTTCAAGAGTAAAAGGAAAAGCGAATGATGTAGGTAATTTTGAGGTTTGGGGAAACATACTGGTCATCATCACAAGAAATATAGCATATTTGGAAATTTACAGAGATATTCAAGTGTAAGGGGCAGTTAATTTCCTCAACTTTCTATTAATACTGCGAGCATCATGATGATAACACGTGTCAAAGATCTTCAGAGAGAACTCTGCCAGCTCCCATGCTCTTGTGCCATTCCTTATCAAAGGCAATGCCTCATGATCATGCCCAGCTTCCAGCAGCATGAAACTCAAAGTGAAAGTTGCTCAGTCGTATCTGACTCTTTGTGACCCCATGGACTATACAGTCCATGGAATTCCCCAGGCCAGAATACTGGAGTGGGTAGCCTTTCCCTTCTCCAGGGGATCCTCCCAACCCAGGGATCGAACCCAGGTCTCCCACATTGCAGGCGGATTCCTTACCAGCTGAGCCACAAGGGAAGCCCAAGAATACAGGAGTGGGTAGCCTATCCCTTCTCCAGCAGCATAGGAACACTCATACCACCTGGCAGAAACTTCATTTCTAATAAGCATAATACAAAAAACATTGTAAAAGAACTATCCTGACAAATGTCAAATTCTCATTGGCCTCACAAAAGCATTTTTAGAACTATTAAGGAGCTGGGTTCAGGCAGATGTTATTTGCTTCCAAGAGTTTCACAAGCCTGCTAAAGGCTAGAGTTCTACAGTTGGGTAGTTGGAAAAGTCACATTCTAATGTTACTTTCAGAAGAAGTTTATAGAAGCTACTCACTTCTTATAGAAGCATAGACATCTTCATACCCTTCATAATATTTGGCAGAGTGCTTCTTAGTCAATTTGGGTGTGATTAATGAGTACACAAAGATGTATTGCTTAGTATTTCAAGAATAATTTAGAGTCTGTGTCAGAAGATGTTTGCTAAGACCAGAAAAAAAGTCTCCCAGTGAAAAATTCAGGAGTCATTCATTTAGGCACAGTTTTCTGACAACTAAATCCTTCATCACATGTTCTAAATCAGTGCATCCCTGGACTCTGTAACTTTTAAAAAAGATCATGGTAATGCTATTACTGAGTATTTTCTTTGCGCAAAACAAGGAGGTGGGACTTAGATATAAATTTGGGCATGATGTGTTTTCTGTCCCCTAGAGAGGATAGGATACTACACAAGTATAAAACACGAAGCGACGGAAGATAATTTAGACTACTTTCACAGCATGCTGTTAGTCCAAATGACGAAACCGAGGGTCACAGGATATTTTTAACGGAATTCATTTAAGAAGCAATACGAACTTAAATTGAGGTGCAAGTGAAATGAAGCAAGCATAGATTTGAATAGTTTTGCAGATAATGAGTTTGAAATGCAAGAGAATAACCTCTATGGATTCAGTCATGCTTCTGGAGGAAGCATTAAAGGAAAGAAAAAAAAAAAAAAGAGGCAAAGGGTGCCCCTAACACTGAAAAATCAAATGCAGCTGAGAACCCATTGTAGAAACCTAAGTGGAAGGAGTCAGAATGATGGCTCCTAAAGTTGCCTACATCCTAATTCTAGGAATCTGTGAAAATTTACCTTCTATGGCATAAAGCGCTTTGCACGTGTGGTTAAGGATCTTGAAATAGCAAGGTTATTCTCAATTAGTCTGGTGGGTTCAGTGTGGTCAGAAGGACCTTTATAAGAAGGAACCAAGAGGGTCAAAATCAGAAAAAGGAGATGTGATGACAGGAGCAAAGGTTGGAATGATGCAGTTTGAAGATGGAGGAAGGCTCCACAAGGGAAGCTACACAGGAAGTCTTAGATGCTGGAAAATGCAAGGAAATAGACTCTTCATTTAAAGTTTCCAGAATGGACACAGCTCTATTTACACCTTGATTTTAGCCTATAAGATCTAAGTTAGACTTCCTACCTCCAAAGAAAAAGATACTAAATTTGTGGTTTTTGAAGCCACGAAGTTCGTGATAATTTGTTACATCACCAATGGGGAAATAATATATTAAGACCCATACTTAGAGGGTGGAAGGAGGAATTAGAGCCATAGCTAGAAAAAAAGAATCTATCTAAAAAAATCAGAAGGCAAGGTAGAGGTGGCAGTATCATAGTAGGTACCACAACCAGGAAGCTGGTTAAGTTGGAATGAGAGTGAGACCAAGGAGAATGAAATCTGAGGAAGCTGATAAATCCAAGGACTTTAACAGGTCATTGGTAATCTTTGAGCAAACAATTAAAGAAGGTACATTCATCATCTGGTAAATTTTTTGTCACTACTTTTTAATAAATTAAATAAATGAGAGAATATCATGGAGTCATCCTAGAAAGCAGCCACTGATGTCCAAATGAATCTAGGGCTCCTGAAATACAACTACTGGGGAAGAACAGGGACACAGTATTGGAAGACAGGGCAAATTTCAAGAGGTTTTATGAGGTGAACTGAAGAAAATAAAGTAAAAGAATGAATCTCTTTAAGGAAGTTCTGGATCACTCTTTCCTGCACAAGCTATGAACTGCTGGGAAAGTCCCTAGTTAAAGGGGCATTTTGGGACACCTGAGTGTATGCCTAAATTGGCTGTAAGCCAAAGATGCAGAGTCAAAAAAAAGTAGCAGGAATTGGTGGAAGTAGTACTAGACCACAATGCTGGGCCCTGATGATTTTTCTTGCCAGCTGACTATGACTTTGGTCAAACCCCTGCCATCCCCTGGTGGTATTTTCCCTCCCAGAACAAGATGCAACTGAACAAGACAATCTCAAAAGTCCTTTCAGTGCTCACTTCTTTTACATTAGTGAGAAGTTTCATCCCGTCTCTTCCCCCTAACCATCCCCTGCAGGTCTTCCCTTTCCTAAATTAATAAAAATTTCCCTGGCAACACCTTCTCTTCTAATAAAAGTGGAAAACTTGACCTAAGAGGGAAGGTGGGAAGAAGGATTTAGAGATGAGAATGCTATATGAAAGGAATTGCATTAGCTACAACAGGAATGTGTTAGGAACAAAGAGGGTTGGGTTGGGTTTTTTTGCATCACATAATGGTATAAGATAGCGGTTGGCAACTTTTTGCTATGAAGTGCCTGACAGCAAATATTTTAGGATTTGTGGGCCACATAAAGTCTGTGCCACATATCCTTTTCTTTTTTTCTACAACCCTTTAGAAAATGTTAAAAGCATTCTCAGTCCATGAGCTGGACAAAAACGGGCTGTGGCCCAAAGGCTACAGTTTGCTAGCCCCTAGTCTGAGAGGTCATTATCAATGTGTACACAGAGAATGAACACAAAATAAAGGCAGTTAAGGAAAACATAGCCATGGTCCTGTGACACTGAAGATGAATCTTTCTTGGAGAGTGCTTTGGTGTGCATGATGGGAAGCTGTTGAAAGGAACTCTTCTGGTGCACATTTTGGTATCTTCCAAGTGAATCCTGTGTCATCCCAAAATGAACGAAATGCAAGGAGAGAAGGGGAAAACAGGGAAAAGGGCCAATGCAATCACAGAAGAATAAAGCTGGAGACCTAATGCTATCAAAACCTCTGGCTCAGAATATGAACCATGCTTCAAGCTTACCCTGTGCCTATTGGTTAAATAATAAGCCTATTCGTTTCTGTCATAATTTAAGCCAGTTTGATTTGGATTTTCTGTTTCTTTTGATCAAAAGCATGTTAAATGATACAATCTGAAAGAGATGCCTCCTTGCATCACTAAACCTCACCCAATTTCTGCCCCCCACCCTGGGGCACATGTCATCTTCAGATGCACAACCCATCAATTACCTTATCCTGAGGCCTCAGAAAGCCAGGGGTATGGTGAGGCTTAGAGATAAAGCAGGGCTGGCGAATATCTTGGCAATACTGCTTGCAAAGGAGAAAAAAGTTTCTTTTCTCCTAGGCAAAATGTCTCCAGTCTAAAAGATCCATATTACAATATACTGCTTTATCACACACGTCGAGATTTCTGTGTACATTGATAATTCTATCTTTGAGAAACCTAAAAATCTTCGCAATTTTAGAGAATGGTATTGGAACTACAAGTTAAGCAGTAGCTGAATAATGGCCCTTCAAATGTGTCCACATCCTAATCCCCAGAACCTATGAATGTTACAATGAACTGCTATTCTGTTTTTAAAAAGTCCAAAATGTTAGGGGGGAAAAAATCCACAAACAATATGAATACAATAGAATTTCTCTACCTTTCATAAGCATACATGCATATGCATTAATCACATCTAAGTTACAGTATAGCTAACCTTTCCAATTTAGATAGTTTTTAACCGGGTTAAAATATCTCAGGTTAGTCCCAAGTTGGTTTTTTACAGTTAAAAGAAGACAGGACAGGTGCCTTAGCCATATTTCTTTTTTCATCCTTCACTAAACAATTTTCTCTGCTTGACAGCTTTAAGTGGCATCATTTGCGCTGGATTATATGTTGCCTATCGTCAGCTCAGCATCATCATGGCGCCTTTGTAGTCTCCACTGTTTGACAAGGGGAAACCTATAGGCAAATTTTCTAGAATCCCTTTCCCTCTATGTCTCAGAGTTGTTTCAGCCAATTAGAGGCACTTCCACTTGATTTGGGGGCTGAAGAGAGCGACAGGCCGTTAGTCTCCACAGCAGTTGCCGCAAAATCACACGGCAGGTATGAGCTGCGGTGGCTCCTGAGTGAATTCACTCTGTGAATCACCTGCTTAGGTGCACAGATAATCAGCGATGGCTTCCCTCCCATCCTACGTTCTGATTTCATGAACTTCAATAGTAGTTTTCCTGACCTCTCTGTCTTCAATCCTCCCTATGGTTGTACAATCCTCTAATTCCCTGACTTGAATCTCTTCCAACCTGCAAAACCTGGAGTGGTTCCTGCTTTCCTGATGAAACCCTGAATAATACACACATTTACTGCTTCTATTAACCCTGTAAGATCATGTTTCGTTGCTATTTGAATAACAAAGTGGCTGGATCAAGCCGTGAGTGGTGTAACCCAGCACTGCATTAATACTGAGGTAAGGGGAAATCAGAGAAAGCAGCAGTCAATTTTAATCCGGGCTCTGCAACCAATTAGCAGTATACCATTAGGGACATCACTTCATGACCACAGGTATCAGTTTCCTCAATTGTAGGGAAGGGGAAGGCATGGATTATCTTAAGGATCATTTGAAGTTCAAATACAGCTGCTGCTGCTAGTAAGTCACTTCAGTCGTGTCCGACTCTATGCGACCCCATGGACTGCAGCCCACCAGGCTCCTCCGTCCATGGGATTTTCCAGGCAAGAGTACTGGAGTGGGGTGCCATTGCCCTCTCCATCAAATACAGCAGGTCCCCTGTATTCATGGCTTTGGTATCCCATGGATGCCAATCCACACACAGCCGGCTGAAACCACAGATGCCAAACCCAAGGATTCAGAGGGCTGACTGTATCTGGACTTCATAACAATATGTACCTGGCTTGAATTTTACTTCAGTTTAATCCTCAGATTGGGGCTTCCCTGATGACTCAAGTGGTATAAAGAGTCTACCTGCAATGCAAGAGACACAGGAGACACGGGTTCAATCCCTGGGTTGGGAAGGTCCCCTGGAGAAGGAAGTGGCCACCCATTCCAGTATTCTTGCCTGGAGAATCCCATGGACAGAGGAGTCTGGCGGGCTACAGTCCATGGAGTTGCAAAGAGTCAGATGTGGCTGAGCACACACATATGTATGTACTATCCTAAGATTGTTGTATTTGTTTTAACCAGTTTGCTTACACAGTCTTAGGAAAATTTCGATACATGTATAGCATATTCTATAGATATTTTTAGTTGTCATAAATATTTATGACAATTTTTTCAGTAAAGGAAGAAAATATTAATCAGCAAGAAGAAATAAATTCATTTTCTCGAAATCATATGTTATGTGTAACACACAAACACACACACAGGAAGCATTTTTAATTACTTGATATATCAAGATTCTCCGCTCCCAAAGATCTTTGGATTAAAATATCCTAAGATGCACATGTTTGCTTTCTCAGCCAGATCTGTATTTCTTTAAAGGAATAATTTATTATTTTTATAGTATAATATCAGAGTAGTTTTAAGATGAATACATCCAAATCTATTTCCTTTGGAACACTGACGTACAGCTCACAGACAGGCCCAGGAATGGTGTGCAGCTTAATTTCATGGCTTTAGCAGAGCTCCTGGGCCTTTGGGGTAAATATCTTGGAGCCAGGTGAATACAACCACAAGTGCTCAGAAGCTAGAGGTTATGCTCACGGCATCAGTCAAACAGTAAGTCAGAAGAAATTTCATCTTATTTCGCTCAGGAACTTAAATGTAAATCTTTTAATTACTTAAAAATTCCATGAGACTTTTGAAAGTTAACTTATTTGACATGCAAAACTTGTAAGAATCAAGTTATAAATCATTACCCCTACATCATATGACAGTGAACCTCAAATCGGGCTCAAAAATTCTCAGGCCTTAACCATGTTTCAGAGTCCAAGATGAAAGTGCATTTGATGTATCTGTGACCATACATTGTCATAGAAAATACAACTACTGTAATAAACAAAATAAAATTCTTGTCCTTGACTACTCATTGGTGAAATGATGATGTTCTTGACTACTAATTTGGCTAAATTATTCTAGAGAAATATGCCAAAAATTACTGCTAGTTTTATGACATAGAAAACTTATTTAGCATTAACCAATGTCTTTTTATGCCTATAATTTGGTTATACAAATTACAAATTACAAACTTACCCCTTTAACTTTGTAACCTTTGTTTGCCCAAATAATATTAATCAAACTTCTTTAAAATGGAGATTTTTAAGGTTCCTGTCCAAAAACAAGTCTTCTGAAAAAGACAATCCCCCTTGTCCTGAAAGTTTTATAAACCCCAAATTATGCCTTCAAAACAAGTAGAAACTTTTCGTTCACAAACCTTTCCCATTTTTGATAAGTCAACCTCCCCTCACAAAACCCGATTTTAAGCTTGCTGGCATGACTAAGCCATGCCTCTGGCATCATGATTGATCCTCCTACCATTTGATTTGTAATTTAGGCATCAGCAGTTGAAATCATGATCAAAAGTGAAAAGGTGCCTAGAGCTTTCAGGCAGTCATGATAATTATGTACATTACTAAACTGCTCAATCATATCTAGACCAACAATCCTGTCACCATTTACAAGTCCAATGATTTTAAAACTCTCCCCAATGAAAGAGAAAATTGCTTGCCAGTAAATGACACGTCCATCATTCAGTTATATGTCAGTTCAACATTACAAAAAGGTCATCTTCTAGAGGAGGCTTAGCAGAAACCTCTCTGGTGAAGATTAATTATTTAGCTACCTGCCTAAATCCTAAGATAAAGTGACTAGTAATGTGCACTTGGGAAAAAAGTCACAACACTGACAAGGATATTTAAAACAGTACCAAAAATGGACCCCAAACCTTTTCCATTTTGTGTATTCTGGTTTAAGACCATGTATCTCCTGTTTCACAGTAAACTAAATGTTTACATATCTTTCTTTATCCTGCGCTTGGTGTGACTGGTACAATTGGTTTAGAGAGGCCTCTAAGCACATTACATCTGTGGATTCTGCTAATAGTCTCCTATTTGTGTTGTTCTAGGAGATTATGACAACAAGTTGTTCTCCTAGCTTGGTGACTTCTAAACATTCTCCTCCATCCATCATTCTGAAAGGTCTGCCTGATATGTGGGTGACCCACAGCAAATAAACTGATATTGGGAGTTCATGGCTACTGACTCATAGGTTACAGTGTATGAAATCCAGTATTTAAGGTCTTGGAAGTGACAGACTGGGAGAATATAAGGTCATAAGACAAACTCAATTTTTTTTTTCTTTCTTACATAATCGTTATTTATAATACAGTTATAGAAATATCACTGAGTATATAAAAAGAATGGTGATTTATTCATCATAATTCCAGATAAGAGTTTTTCTTAACATTTTATTTTGTATTGAGATATAGCTGATGAACAATGTTGTGGTAGTTTCAAGTGAACAGCGAAGGGACTCAGACATACATATACATGTGTATGTTCTTCTACAAACTCCCCTCCCCTCCAGGCTGCTAACACTGAGCAGAATTCCCTGTGCTATACAGTAGGTCCTTGCTGGTTATCCATTTTAAATGATAAGAGTTTTTAAGTTTCATGAGCTATCTGATCAAATTCCATATGTGTGTAATTGAATAAATTACAATTTATTATCTGTATTATCTTAGGTTTAGATAATTAATACTTTACACTTGGCTTTATAATTAGTGTTATTGTTAATAATATGACTGAGATTTATTGAGTACTGGGTATGCATCAGATACTGTGCTAAACACTTTACTAGTATTATCAGTAAAACTATGAGAGATGTATTATTATTGTTCTTACTTGACTGGAAGGACTGATGCTGAAGCTGAAATTCCAATACTTTGGCCACCTGATGCGAAGAACTGACTCCTTGGAAAAGACCCTGATACTGAGAAAGATTAAAGTCGGGAGGAGAAGGGGATGACAGAGGATGAGATGTTTGGATGGCGTCACTGACTCAGTGGACGTGAGTTTGAGTAAACTCCAGGAGTTGGTGATGGACAGGGAGGCCTGGTGTGCTGTGGTCCATGGGGTCACAAAGAGTCAGACATGACTGAGTGACTGAACTGAACTACTTGACATGTAAGAGAACTATGAATTCTAAAGTGTCTAAATAAATTTTCCAAAGCCTCACAACTACTAGAGGAGTAGAGCTTCAAATTTAGATTTTCTTTTGAATTTAGGCTAAGCTAATTTTGGAAAAGATGACATTTGTTCTTAAGCTCACTAGGATTTTCTTCTTTGTTTTTCATCCTCCTTCAGCCCAACCCTCAACCTCTCAACTTGCATAATAATATTTCTCCATTCAGCACTCACATTCTCTTCTTTCCTTCCTATCAAAAGTTCTCCAAACAGAAAACATCATTCTTCCATCAAGTATCTGCCTGTTAGAGGTGGAGGTGTGGGTAACTGTTTGGCCTGAAGAGTAAAGATGTAATATTAGAACTCCAGTCATTGGTAATGCTTAGAAGTGAGAACGACTTTCCTGGAGTTCATCAGATAATATCAAGTATCCCGTGACTTGAACAGAAGCCAAACCTAATGTCATGTACCATAATACTAATTCTTTGACAAAGTTCTTGAGAAAGTCATTTCCAGTATCAGGAAAACAATAGAGGAGGAGATAGCAAAAGATGGGGGTCCAAGGAGAGGAAACTATAGCTGTCTGACCTTGGATTCCCATCTACTTCGTTGGAAGTTAACTCCACAGAATGAAACTTGAACTCACAGAGATGATACCTTTGAATGTTAGTTGGAAAAATATTATTCTGTTAATTTCAGGAACTTAGTTAAAACTTGATCTTATGGGGGAGGAGTCAGGGGAGTTATTATTTAATGGTTACAGTATTTCTCTTTGGGATGATGAAAAAGCTCTGGTAATAGATAGTGGTGATGGTTATTACATAGCATTGTGAATGTGATTAATGCAGCTGAATTGTATAATTAAAAATGATGAATGTTTTATTTAAAAAAAAAAAACTTGATCTTAAAAGACATGAGATTGGGCAAGGCAGGATGGTGGTTGGCAAGCACATCTATGGTTTATAGATAAAAGAATGGAAGTGAAGTCCTAAGAGAAAATCCTTCCGATGCATCCTGGAGGTTAGACCAAACTTTCAGATATGGGTTATTTGCTGAGACGCAGACTACTGCACGAGCTGAGAGATGCATTCAGTCACTGATGTTGTCCAAGAGGACACAGACAGAATCATGGCTAAAGATAATGGTGCATGAATCATCTTTCAGAGGGCTGAGGGGTAGACAGCAGGACACATGCAAATGTCTGCTGCTGAGATAAATGATCCAACACACAAATAAGACAATAGAAATAAAGCAGTTCTAGACTAGGGTCTGGCAACTGAGCCCACAGATCTGATCTGAGAAGTAGGTGGTTTCAATAACCATTGCCTGGTGGAGGATATCTATCATTTCAAGGATGGAATTGTATAACTTCTTTATTGGCTTTGGGTTACTTTTGTGATCTGAGTGAAACAGCATTTGGTGACAGTTTTACCCATCCCCACTTCCCCTGTGGCTCAGCTGGTAATGGATCTGCCTGCAATGTGGGAGACCTGGGTTCCATCCCTGGGTTGGGAAGATCCCCTGGAGAAGGGAAAGGCTACCCACTCCAGTATTCTGGCCTGGAGAATTCCATGGACTATATAGTCCATGGGGTCGCAAAGAGTCGGACACGACTGAGCAACTTTCACTTTCACTTACCCATCCCCACAAAGGATATAGGCATCTATAGTAACTAGCTATTTCAGCTGACAACCAGTACCTAAGCTATGCAATGAAATATCCCAACTAAGGGGAAAAAATAAAATGCAGTAAACAGGAGACAGGGTTTCAAATAGATTGGAAACAGCACAGTCAAGGGTGGGAGTTGGGGCCGTGAGTGGGAAGTTAGGACACTAGAGAAACACTTGAAAAAATCACGTCCAGAACAGGCCCACTTAAAGAATAAAATTTAATGAAAAGATTATACTGGGCTTCCCTGGTGACTCAGATGGTAAAGAATCTGCCTGTAATGCAAGAGACCCAGGTTCAATCCCTGGGTCAGGAATATCCCCTGAGGAAGGGAATGGCTACCACTCCAGTATTCTTGCCTGGAGAATTCCATGGAAAGAAGAGCCTGGCGTGCTACAGTCATGGGGTGGCAAAGAGTTGGACACAACTGAGTCAGACATGATAAGATTATACAGAGAGTCAGACACGATGAGATTATACAATGTTCTCCCTCTCTCATTCCATACCAACAAGTCATCAGGGTTGAATCTAACAACAATAGATAACAAATGAAAGAGTTGCAAGACATAGACTCTTCCTGAAGAGTAATACTTAGGGAAAATTAACAGCAAGAGACAGGAGGAAAAAAAAGGACAGTAGATGAATTTGGATCCACTGGCATCATAGCTACAGTTAATATCAGTAGCTACTACCCAGATTAACATAAATCGTCATACTAAAAGGCCTATTTATCTTAGTTCCTAGTACCTGATACAGCGTGTCTAGCTTTCATCAAAAATTTACAAGGCATCCAAGAGGCAAAAAAGAAACACAGATTGAAGACACAAAGCAAAGATCAGTATGGGATTCAGATATGAAACATATGTTGGAATTATCAGAGGGGACATTAAAATAACTATGACGAATACATTATGGTCTCTAAATAAAAGAGTAGACACAGGCAAAACATAGGAGTAATGAATACTATAAATAAGTGTTGAGATGGAAATTTTAAGAAATAATCAAATGGAAGTATTATACAGAAATGAAAAATACTGTAACAGAAATGAAAAGTGTTTTTAACAAGCTCAACAGTAAGTTTGACATAGTCAAAAAGAATCATTAAACTTGAAGATAGGCCCATAGAAACTTCCCAAACTAAAATGCAAGAGAAAAAATATGAAACAGAGGACAGTTTCAACATGGGTAACATATAACCAAATTAACTGAAGGAAAAGAGAAGATCAAGCAAAATAAATATCTGAGGTAGTAATGGCCAAGAATTCTCCTAACTTAAGGACAGACACCAAAACATAGGTCCAGGAAGCTCAGTAAACACCAAAAAATATATATTAAAAAAAAAAGCTACAACTAGGTATATCACATTCAAACTGCAGAAAACCAAAGAGAAATCTCAAAAGAAATCATAGTGGGGAGAGGTGGGGGATTCCTTATAAGAAAAAGGATAAGTATTAAAGGAGACTTCTCATCTAAAGCCACACAGACAACGGAGTATAGTAAAATATTTAAGGGGATGAAAGGGGAAAAAAACACCATTCTAGAATTCATATTTGGAGAAATTATAATTCAAAATGGAATGAAAAATAAAGTATTTCTCTGACACAAAAACCTGCAACAGAAGTTCCTTGTAAGAAATAATAAAAGAAGTATTTCAGGTAGAAATAAATCGTGAAGGTCAGAAACTTGGTTCTACATGAAGGAAGGAAGAGGAAGAGGACTATATGAAGGTAAAATGTTGCATTTTTATTACAATTTAATCTAAACTGTCAATTGTTTAAATTAATAGTAACAATGTACAGAGTGTTTGTAACATAAAGATAAGTGAAATGAATGACATCAATGTTATAAGGGATAGAAGGGAAGAAATGAAAGTTGTAAAGCACCAATACTGTTATATGCAAAGTAGTGTTATTTGATGGTAGACTTAAGTTAGATAAAAATACATATTTCAAAACCTAGGGCAACAATCTTTTTAAAAGAAGTATGGTTGATATGCTGAGGAAATAAAATCACTATATAAATGTTCAATTAAAACCAAAAAAGCAAAAAAAGATGAGAAAAGAAAAGAACAAATGTAACAAATAGAAACCAGTTGCAAAGATGTGAATATTAATGCAAATTATTTCAATAATCACATTAAATGTGAAAAGCCCAGACACAAAAATTAAAAGTAGAAATTGTTAGAGTGGATTAAAAAAAATGGCACAAATTTTATATATGTTGTCTACAAACAACCCAATTTAAACATAAAGACTCATATAGGTTACAAGGACGGGTATAAAGAGAGATACACCCGGCTGCATGCATGCTCAGTTGCTCAGCCGTATCTGACTCTAATGACCCCATAAGCTGTGTAGCCTGCCAGGCTCCTCTGACCATGGAATTTCACAGGCAAGGATACTGGACTGGGTTGTCATTTCCTTCTCCAGGGGATCTTCCTGACCCAGGAATCCAACCCTGGGTTTGATCCAGTGTCTCCTGTATTGGCAGGTGGACTCTTTATCACTGTGCCACCTGGGAAGCCCTAGACCATGCTGACACTAATCAAAGGAAAGGAAGTTCCACTTTTGTGATGACAGTGTAAGAAGCTCTGTAGAATATTCTCTAGTGATAGAAGTAAAATTGGTTAAAAAAAATGTTTTTTAAAAATCATTTAAAGTATCTGGAAATAGTCCTAAGGAATATATGTATACATATAAGGAATATATATGTATATATACACATATGTATATAAATATATATGTGTATATATATGTATTTTATATATGTTTTTTTCCCAATTATTTTTATTAGTTGGAGACTAATTACTTTACAATATTGTAGTGGTTTTTGCCATACATTGACATGAATCAGCCATTGATTTACATGTATTCCCCATCCTGAACCCCCCTCCCCCCTCCCTCCCCATCCCATCCCTCTGGGTCACCCCAGTTCACCAGCCCCGAGCACTTGTCTCATGCATCTAACCTGGACTGGCGATATGTTTCACACTTGATAATATATATGTTTCGATGCTGTTCTCTCAGATCATCCCACCCTCGCCTTCTCCCAGAGTCCAAAAGTCTGTTCTATACATCTGTGTCTCTTTTTCTGTTTTGCATATAGGGTTATCGTCACCATCTTTCTAAATTCCATATATATGCATTAGTATACTGTATTGGTCTTTATCTTTCTGGCTTACTTCACTCTGTATAATGGGCTCCAGCTTCATCCATCTCATTAGAACTGATTCAAATGTATTATTTTTAATGGCTGAGTAATATTCCATGGTGTATATGTACCACAGCTTTCTTATCCATTCGTCTGCTGATGGGCATCTAGGTTGCTTCCATGTCCTGGCTATTCTAAACAGTGCTGCGATGAACATTGGGGTACACCTGTCTCTTTCAGATCTGCTTTCCTCGGTGTGTATGCCTAGAAGTGGGATTGCTGGGTCATATGGCAGTTCTATGTCCAGTTTTTTTTTTTTTTTTTTTAAGGAATCTCCACACTGTTCTCCATAGCGGCTGTACTAGTTTGCTTTCCCACCAACAGTGTAAGAGGGTTCCCTTTTCCCCACACCCTCTCCAGCATTTATTGCTTGTAGACATTTGGATAGCAGCCATCCTGACTGGCATGTAAAGGTACCTCATTGTGGTTTTGATTTGCATTTCTCCGATAATGAGTGATGTTGAGCATCTTTTCATGTGTTTGTTAGTCATCTGTATGTCTTCTTTGGAGAAATATCTGTTTAGATCTTTGGCCCATTTTTTGATTGGGTCATTTAGTTTTCTGGAATTGAGCTGTAGGAGTTGCTTGTATATTTGTGAGATTAATCCTTTGTCTATTTCTTCATTTGCTATTATTTTCTCCCATTCTGAGGGCTGTCTTTTCACCTTGCTTATACTTTCCTTTGTTGTGCAAAAGCTTTTAAGTTTCATTAGGTCCCATTTGTTTATTTTTGCTTTTATTTCCAATATTCTGGGAGGTGGGTCATAGAGGATCTTGCTGTGATTTATGTCGGAGAGTGTTTTGCCGATGTTTTATATTTATTTTATTATTTTATTTATTTATCTATTTTATATACATATTTATATACAGAAAGCAAAAAAAAATTATTCATGAAAATACACTATGACTCAGTAAAAACAACCAGAGTAAATGGTATTTGAACCATGACCTATTCCCTCCCTCCCACATGTCACCTTTGTTAGCTGCCACCATTTCTCATTCCTTCCAAGATGAAGAGCTCAAACTGCCTGTTAGTGCAACTGAGAAGTTACGGGAAACCTTCCTTCATTCATCTGCCTCCCTTTGCTGGACAAAAGTTCTATGCCAAGTGCAAGAGATAAAGAATACTGCCGTCCTGATCAGACTTGGCCACCTCATTCCCCACACTGGAAGAGGCCAAACAAGAAGATCAGAAATTACTTCTCTGCCCTGCACTTGGAACGAAAGTTGGGTTTTTACAGTATTTTGTAAAATTTTATTGTATTAATTTCAGGTAATGCAGACATCTAAATGTAGAAAAATATGAGTAATATACAGTTGCAGTGTTTAATGATAAAGGGGTCAATCTCTCAAGAAGGCATTACAATCCCAAACACATCTGCACCTTAAAAATGAAGCATCAAAATACATTAGTGAAAAACTGACAAGCAGGGGTGTTTAGGATGGGGGGACACATGTACACCTGTGGCTGATTCATGTCAATGTATGGCAAAAACTGCCACAATGTTCTAAAGTAATTAGCCTCCAATTAAAATAAATAACTGCGGAGGCCATGGCACCCCACTCCAGTACTCTTGCCTGGAAAATCCCATGGATGGAGGAGTCTGGTAGGCTGCAGTCCATGAGGTCGCTAAGAGTTGGACACGATTGAGCGACTTCCCTTTCACTTTTCACTTTCATGCACTGGAGAAGGAAATGGCAACCCACTCCAGTGTTCTTGCCTGGAGAGTCCCAGGGACGCGGGAGCCTGGTGGGCTGCCGTCTATGGGGTTGCACAGAATTGGACATGACTGAAGTGACTTAGCAGCAGCAGCAGCAAAATAAATTAGTTTTAAAAAACTGACAAAACTAAAAGAAAAAATAAATAAATCCACTATTATAGTTGGAGACTTCTATGCCTCTTATGTCAGTAATTACTAGATCAAGGAAGCAAAAAACCAATAAAGATATACATATATGACTTGAATCACACAATCATTTGGTCTCAATGACATCAGAGAATGCTCTATCCAAAAATAGCAGAATATGCATTTGTCTCAAGCTCACATGGAACATTACCAAGGTAGACCACATTCTGATGATAGACCACACCCTAACAAGTTTAAAAGAATAGAAACATGCAACGTATTACCTCAGGCCATAATGGAATTAAACTAGAATTCAACAACAGAAAGATAGCTGGAAAACACCTCCAAATAGTTTGAAATTAGATACCACACTTATAAATAACCCATGATCAAAGAAAAAGTTTAAAGAAAAACTCTACAATATTTTGAACGAAATGAAGATAAAATTATAACCAAAATTTGTAGGATGATTCAATGAAAGCAGTGCTTAGAGAGAAATTAAGAGCATTGAGATGCATGAAAATAAAGATCTAAAATCAGTTAAAATGAACTTGGCTTTTTAAATGAAATTTACAATGAAAAAAATGCCATTGTTAAGTTCATTGATATTTATCAAACATCTTTCATAGGCCAGGTGCTGGGAATATAAGGAATGAACCAGAATGGAAAACCCCTGCTATAATCTAGCTGACATTCTAATGGGGACAGTGGAAAGCTAAACAAGTACATAAGTAAAGAAAACACATTCAGAGTAATGTAAAGAAGTATCCTAACAGGGTAATGTGACAAATGCTGGGGGGAAAGGAAACACTTCACTGTGTGACTGGGATCACTATATCTGAGGATATGACATTCAACAGAGACTTTCACGACAGTGTTATGACACTCTCTCTCTCTCTCTCTATATATATATATAGTATTAGCCTTAAGCCTTTCTTTTAAACTGCTGCGTTGTTTTTCAACCTTTGGGAATATGTTTGTCTTTCATTTTTTTCACATTCCATGTTATGAATACACACACACACACACTCATTGAGGTTTATATATATTTAACTATATTTGATCATAGGCAAATTCTAAAAGCAGGCAGTTCTGTAATTGTCTAAGCAAATCAAGACATGTATGCAACTAAAGAATGGATAAGAGCTTTACAAAGAAGAGAAAATATTAGCATCAGAGAGATATATTTTAACAACTTGAATATTGACATTTTTCTTACAATAAACAATAAACAGACATGTTGCAGATCTTTTCTATTCAAGAGAACGAAATGGTAAGGATCCAAAAATATGTGGTTAAGTTTTCCCAAAACTAATCTTTTGCAAAACCCAGAGGGTTGACACTTCAAAATTATTTATCAGAGAATGATGCCATGGCAAATAAATATAACTGACTTAAAAAGCAAGGTTAATCTGGGTGTTTTATGATTTCTGAAATTCAATTGGGTGCTTGTTTAAACAATTTGTACATCACAGGTTGTTTCATTTTATGTGGACAAAACTAGTAAAAACTAAATAGCTGGGCACACAAGGATTTTCTTTATTTATGATTTTTTCTACAAAAGCTATACCATTGCTGAACTCTGTAATTCAAATATGCCACTTAGATAACAATTATTGTTTTCCCAGGCATCCTATAGAAGGGATAATGCACAAAGACTTTTCTGTAACCCAAGGTTGTCACTTCTCTTTATACCACACAGAATTCTCCTAAACAGTTTCTGTAAAGAGAACCACACTCTCTCTGATGGCCAAACCTAGCAGGTCACACAATCAGCTGAACAACTTTAAGTAAATTATTTCGCCTCACATGAGGGAGTTATAGCAGATGACCTCTAACATTCTGGGATTCAAAGTTATTTTGTTCAACACTGTTATTTAGAGAATACTTAGTATGCTTCTGATCCTCTTTCAGCTGTGGTCATCTTAAACCTTGTATATCTCAGATCCTGCTTTCACAGTGAGATGTCTGATATCCACTGCATTTGATTCACAGCTGGGTCTGAATATAGTCTTTTTTTTTTTAATTTATTTATTTATTTTTATTAGTTGGAGGCTAATTACTTCACAACATTTCAGTGGGTCTTGTCATACATTGATATGAATCAGCCATAGATTTACACGTATTCCCCATCCCGATCCCCCCTCCCACCTCCCTCTCCACCCGATTCCTCTGGGTCTTCCCAGTGCACCAGGCCAGAGCACTTGTCTCATGCATCCCACCTGGGCTGGTGATCTGTTTCACCATAGATAGTATAGATGCTGTTCTTTCGAAACATCCCACCCTCACCTTCTCCCACAGAGTTCAAAAGTCTGTTCTGTACTTCTGCGTCTCTTTTTCTGTTTTGCAAAAGGGTTATCATTACCATCTTTCTAAATTCCATATATATGTGTTAGTATGCTGTAATGTTCTTTACCTTTCTGGCTTACTTCACTCTGTATAACGGGCTCCAGTTTCATCCATGTCATTAGGACTGATTCAAATGAATTCTTTTTAACGGCTGAGTAATATTCCATTGTGTATATGTACCACAGCTTCCTTATCCATTCATCTGCTGATGGGCATCTAGGTTGTTTCCATGTCCTGGCTATTATAAACAGTGCTGCGATGAACATTGGGGTGCATGTGTCTCTTTCAGATCTGGTTTCCTCGGTATGTATGCCCAGAAGTGGGATTGCTGGGTCATATGGCAGTTCTATTTCCAGTTTTTTAAGAAATCTCCACACTGTTCTCCATAGCGGCTGTATTAGTTTGCATTCCCACCAACAGTGTAAGAGGGTTCCCTTTTCTCCACACCCTCTCCAGCATTTATTGCTTGTAGAATTTTGGATAGCAGCCATCCTGACTGGCGTGTAATGGTACCTCCTTGTGGTTTTGATTTGCATTTCTCTGATAATGAGTGATGTGGAGCATCTTTTCATGTGTTTGTTAGACATCTGTATGTCTTCTTTGGAGAAATGTCTGTTTAGTTCTTTGGCCCATTTTTTGATTGGGTCATTTATTTTTCTGGAATTGAGCTGTAGGAGCTGCTTGTATACACTCATTTATGATTAAAACTCTCCAAAAAGCAGGAATAGAAGGAACATACCTCAACATAATAAAAGCTATATATGACAAACCCACAGCAAGCATCACCCTCAATAGTGAAAAATTGAAAGCATTTCCCCTGAAATCAGGAACAAGACAAGGGTGCCCACTCTCACCACTACTATTCCACATAGTGTTGGAAGTTTTGGCCACAGCAATCAGAGCAGAAAAAGAAGTAAAAGGAATCCAGATAGGAAAAGAAGAAGTGAAACTCTCACTGTTTGCAGATGACATGATCCTCTACATAGAAAACCCTAAAGACTCTTCCAGAAAATTACTAGAGCTAACCAATGAATATAGTAAAGTTGCAGGATATAAAATTAACACACAGAAATCCCTTGCATTCCTATATACTAACAATGAAAAAACAGAAAGAGAAATTAAGGAAACAATACCATTCACCATTGCAACAAAAAGAATAAAATACTTAGGAGTATATCTACCTAAAGAAACAAAAGACCTATACATAGAAAACTATAAAACACTGATGAAAGAAATCAAAGAGGACACAAACAGATGGAGAAACATACCATGCTCATGGATTGGAAGAATCAATATTGTCAAAATGGCTATTCTACCCAAAGCAGTCTATAGATTCAATGCAATCCCTATCAAGCTACCAACGGTATTTTTCACAGAACTAGACCAAATAATTTCACGATTCATATGGAAATACAAAAAACCTCGAATAGCCAAAGTAATCTTGAGAAAGAAGAATGGAACTGGAGGAACCAACCTGCCTGACTTCAGACTATACTACAAAGCCACAGTCATCAAGACAGTGTGGTACTGGCACAAAGACAGAAATATAGATCAATGGAACAGAATAGAAAGCCCAGAGATAAATCCACGAACCTATGGACACCTTATCTTTGACAAAGGAGGCAAGGATATACAATGGAAAAAAGACAACCTCTTTAACAAGTGGTGCTGGGAAAACTGGTCAACCACTTGTAAAAGAATGAAACTAGAACACTTTCTAACACCATACACAAAAATAAACTCAAAATGGATTAAAGATCTAAATGTAAGACCAGAAACTATAAAACTCCTAGAGGAGAACATAGGCAAAACACTCTCCGACATAAATCACAGCAAGATCCTCTATGACCCACCTCCCAGCATATTGCAAATAAAAGCAAAACTAAACAAATGGGACCTAATGAAACTTAAAAGCTTTTGCACTACAAAGGAAACTATAAGTAAGGTGAAAAGACAGCCCTCAGATTGGGAGAAAATAATAGCAAATGAAGAAACAGACAAAGGATTAATCTGAATATATTCTTAATCAGTGTATTCATCTCAAGCTTAATCTATTTGTTTCTAATTATTGAATCCAGCTCAATTTATTTTTTCATTCACCTCTTCAAGGAACCACGCCTTGTCTTTGCTTCTCTAGTCTGTCATTTATATGATCAGGTAGGTCTACCTGGACTCCTAATTTCTAGCCTGCAACTTCCCAAAGCCCCCTACATTCCAACTTTAACAATCTTTAGATTGACACGAGTGGCAGCAAGCTGCACAAAATGAACAGAATTTTGACCATCATTATCACATACTTTGCATTTCCTTCCCAGGATAATTAATGCTTTACAACTTGTCAAAGGTGCATATTATTAATTACAATAGGCCACAACTTTTCTATGAGTTCCATTATAATATTGCCAGCTTTATTATTCATCAGTACATTCCATATTCTGGTCTTATTTTATATGCACCTTGAGATTAAAATGTATTTGCATAAGACTTACTGAATTAAATTGACAGAGGGTTATCAGCCTTTTAAGTTGAAATAATTCAACCAGGTTAAACCTCTACTATAGTTTAAAATTACAATGTGTTAGTGTGGAATACATGGTTGGCTATTATTTAAGCTCCAAATCTAAATAAAACAAGTTTATTTGAGCTTGAGGAAATTGTCATTTGTGCTTTATTATCTATACTTATGATGAAGGCTGGTGATTAATTTCACAGTCTGAACATTTCCAACTTATGAGATTTAACCAACTGATAGAAAAAAGGGTAGTCTTTTTTTTTTTTCCAAATGGCCATCTGTACCTATCAGAAATTTCATATCTAATTTCATTAGATGCAGGTGGCAGAAATAATTAACACAGCTCTTCATTACATAATAGATCTAATAGGACAGTGGGCATGAGGAATATGGGTTTGTGAAATAAATTTCAATCAATCTGATGTTAACTGGTTTCTTTTTCCTAAAATAGTTTGATCTCTATGCTTCTGTTTTTCCTTCTGGCCTACATACTCACCTTGAGATATCTAATATTGCATATTGACCTCCACAGACATGTTACACAGAGTACAGGACTTGAAGTTTGTTGGAGTGGAGCATCAATACTGCAAATAAGACCTCGAGGCTGGTTCCCCCAGCCTCTGCCCTGTCACCATTCTCTACTTTTCTCTCACATTCATTCACTGCTTTCATTACTATTGTTAATAGTTGTATATATGTCCCAATCAAATGGTCATCAATTCATCTCTACCGTCATCTTACTTCACATCTCAGCTCTACTCAATATATTTGATTTCTTCTTCTTTAATCACTCTGGGTTTCCATGCAATCACTCACCCCCTATCTAACTTTTTTGCATCTCAGTCCCTTTGCCAGCTCCTAAAATGCTGAAACAACCCAGGTCCCCATCCCACGACCTCTATTTTTATGACCTCTATTTTTTATATCTACTTATACTCAGCTTGACTGATCTCATCTAGGCAAATGATTTTTAATACCATTCACATGCCAGTGACTCCTTCCACTTGACCTATCCACTGATCAGCCAGCAGACTCCTTGAAAAATCCATCTCAATTTTAAATGAGCATCTTAAATTTACCATGTCTAAAACTGTAATCTCTCTGTCCCCTAATTGGCCCCATCTCTGTAAAGCCTCACAATGAAACCAGTTGTCCCCCAAATTTAGAAGGCATCCAGCCATGGTTCCATTGTTGTTGCTGTTGTTCGGTCAAGTCATGTCTGACTCTTTGCAACCCCATGGACTATAGCATGCCAAGCTCCCCTGTCCTTTACTATCTCCTGAAGTTTGCTCAAATTCATGTCTATCAAGTTGGTGATGGCTATCTAACCATCTCCTCCTTTGGCAGCAGAGGATGAAATGGTGTGTGTGTGTGTGTGTGTGTATGTGTGTGTGTGTGTGTGTGTGTGTGTGTGTGTGTGTGTACACCTTATACATTCCTCATGCCCCACATCTAGTCCATCATCGAGTCCTGTTTGATTCCATTTCCAAACTGTCACCCAAACCAACCTAACTCTTTCTCTTTCATTTACCAGCCTAGACCTAGCAACGGTCCTCTCTTGCTAGAAAGACTTCAATAGCCTCTTATACCACGGCCAAAGTAATCTTTAAAAAATATGAATCAGATCTTATCATTATCTCATTTACTAGACTCCAGTGGCTTCACATCACACTGAAAATAAAATGCGAATTTCAAATCATGACCTACGCTAATTCTCCAACATTTCCTTTCACTTCACCCCCTAATTTTTGCTCTATAGCCTTTGAAAACTGTTTGACTCATTGTATGAACCTTGGTTATCACCTGTCAGCCACAATGACCTTTGTCTATTTCTTATATACATGTCCTGTTCACTCCTGTTGCATGTCTCTGGTATTCACTATTCCTTCAGCCTGCAATAAGCTTGTCCAAGATTCATATGTAACAGGCTCTTTATTTGTTATCAAGTCTCAACTCAAATGGTATCTCCTCAAAGAGACTTCTGACTATCTGAAGTAGCTAGTTTTGTCAACCACTATCACACTACCACATTTATTTTATTCACAGCATGAAGTATTATAAAATTACTTTATTTAAGCCCACTAAATTGGACTCTCCATAAGAAAAGCAACTAACATTTCACCCCCAGTGCCTACAACAGTAGCCAACACATACCAGACAACTCAAGCATTACATGTTAATTTGGTATAAGGTGAAAAAAATTACCAGATACTCTACTTTTTGAAGAAAAACAACTTTGTCATATATTTCAATAACCTCTGGCATGTTCTGTAAGACACACAACCCAAACAATCTCTATAAAAGCAAATAGCTAGGAGACTTTCCTTAAGAAAAGTTTGTACAACCTGATAGAAAATATATTGATTCTTTTCATTTGCATGCCTCAAAATATTTTCTTCAAAACAAATACTTCTTTAGAATTGTTACCTCTATAATGACTTAGCAGGCTTTTCAAGAGCAAAACACTACCAAGTAAAATCATTCTACCCATTGATTCCTTAATGCTGAGAAAAAGCAACAATAATGAAGAGACTAACATCCTTCTCCATCCACAAATAGTCATTGCACAAGGGGGCTTCCTTAGTGGCTCAGATGGTAAATAATCTGCCTGCAATGCAAGAGACCTGGGTTCAATCCCTGGGTCGGGAAGATCCCATGGCAAAGGGAATAGGTACCCACTCCAGTGTTCTTGCCTGGAGAATTCCATGGACAGAGGAGCCTGGAGGGCTACAGCTCATGGGGTAGCAAAGCGTCATACATGATTGAACAACTAACACTTTCACTTCACTTTCACTATTAATATAACCTCTTTTTTGGTTACAAAGTGGGACAGAAATTTAAAACACTTCATATTTATATGCTTCCAATGAATATCAAACTTTCTGAGAAACTGTTTTACTTTTTCTTAATAAAAGTACATAGCTTACTTAATATCCATTCAAAATGTGTAACTATATAATCACATAAATAATGTTTAAATTATCTTTATGAAATAATAGAACATGCATTTATATTCATATACAGAGGAAAACAGATTCTTATTAACACTATATATATTAATGCAAGCTCACTTTTGTTTTTTGTGTTTGTAATTCCCAGCGATATAGGCATCTAAATTAAATACAATCATGAATTTGAATATAAGTTTTAATAATTTGTCATTGAACAGTAACTTAGAGATGGTATGGCATCATCATGTGGCAACATGAACTAAACATTCTCTTTTTTAAATAATCTCAAATAGCATCTAGATATTTTCCTTAAATCAGAACAACTGCTTGTAACACCATTCTTCCTAGTCTTGAACTTTGTCTCAAGATTTCTTCACAACAGAAAAATGTTTTAGCCATGTTATCCACTGACATTTTCCATCCTCTTCTTCATGATCCCTACCTCATTCTACTGTGAGGAAAAATGATTTGATTTTATGACCAAATTGTGTGATGGAAAGTCTAGTACTAGGCACAAGAGAAAGGAGTGGTTGGAAGACATGAGTCTGCTCTATCATCATCAGTTACTCGATACTCTGTCTCAGAAACTTTCCCTACCCTGTTCTCTGAGCTGCCTCTTCCTTGGGACTGCCCTCCTCCCTTTCACCTAATGGTGAATTTTCCTCTGGAATTGTCAAGCATCACTAGATTTGTAGAAGAGACAATCTGAGGGTACTTTCTGGAAAACCTTCCAATTACGTCTAAGGAAGTGTCGATATGATTCTGTTTTTATTTTTTCATTTATTAAACTCAACTCTGTTTTCATTTATTAAACTCAAGATTATAAACCATAAATCAAATTCACAATGATAAGAGAATGAATGGCATGCATCTATAAGGTTTAAGTATTCTTCCTCAATTATACAAAGCCTGACTTCTTCCAGTTAGGATGTTATGACATCTGCATAATTTTCCCAGTTTCAGAGAAATCTATTTTTTAAGTCATGAAGGAACAGATTTGGAGAAACATAAACAATATAAAGCTAAAACCAATAACGTAATCAAAAATTAAAATAACCACACAGATAAAATTCATTATATGCAAGTTTCTACATGAGGCATCAATTCAGCCAAGCATATGTTCTTGTCTAATTCAGAATATGTCAACAAGGTAATCACTCAAGTGGTGATCATAGGAAAGAAAATGTGATAAATACGATTCTGTACCTGCCAGATGTGATTCAGAACACAAACATTAAACTGGAACAGGGTGCAGTATCACATGCGGGTAAAGCACAAGGGGCTACAAGGTCATTAATAATTTACTAATCCCATATTCATTCAACAGGATGGATGTAGGTTTAGGAGCAATCTGCAGAAGTTGAGAAGGGTTTCCATATGAACCCAAAGCCTGAACCTTACCACTAAAGAATAGCCAAGTTAAACTTGAAAAAGTTCCCCTTAAAAATACTAAATACTGAAAGAAAGGATGGACTCTCAAAAAATTAAAAAACAAGCAAACCAAAGAGCCAAAGAAGCAAAATGGTTGTTGTATCAACCCCATGCATGCTATGGAATGAGACCCTCTTCAATTAGCTTCTGGAGACTGTCTCATCTCAGACAATTAGAGCTAGTTGCACAAAAATTGTCTCATTCAGAACATGCTTTGAGAGGGCTTACAAGATCCCAACGGAGCTTCCAAACTTGTTTTGTTTTTCTAATTGAAAACTTAGAAGGTAATAACCTCCTCTCAATTCAGAGAAAGCTGAAAACCCTAGGATACAAAGCAGTTTCCAAAGAAATTTAAAATAAAATCATGTATCATTAAAAATTGAACAAAACAAACCAAGCATGTCTCCCAAAGAAGCAAAAACATGCCTTTGAAACAAACAGTAAGTCACCACTGTTCATTGCAGAGCGGCATGTCAGTTTCAGAGTCGCAGAATGAATGTGCAAGTTGCCAAATTGAACTAATTCATGTTCTGAATTAAAATAAAACACCCTCAATGTCGTAGGCCACTTCTGTGGCCCAGCATTTCTAGGGTTTGCTTTGATCTGTCGTGGGACACATGGAGGCATCGAACAGCTGCTTTGGCCCACGCTCTGCTCCTGGCAGCCACCTTTCCACACAGGATTCCTTTCTTGCATCTAGTCCTCCTTGATGGAATGACCTACATATCCGCACATGTGGCCAAAACTCCAAGGATAAGAAGGAAGAAAAAACTGCACCCTTTTCATTACAAGGAAGTAACTGAAAAGCTGCTCTTTCGAGCAAAAGAAATACCACCTCGAGATCCACTTCCCCAGGTAGCCTCAGTGCTTCTGGCTTCAGCTATTACAATTCCAGGAGGGAAGCATATGTGATAACCATGGATAGCCAGGTCATCCTAACAGCGAAAGAAAAAATATAAGTCTTCCTTTCTGGAGAAGTGTGAACTCTGATAAAACTATTGATTTCATGTAGGTTAGATTCATTCAGATGCTCATGTAACAATTGGTCACAGAATGCCATGAGCAAGGACCTGGGTAAGGGCTTGTAAAAGTTATGAGGTTGAATGATATAGATATCATCCTTCAAGGAACTTCCCATATTGGAGAAAAGTTACAGCATGCACATACACCGGCATGGGAAAACAGACTGCTGTGATGAGATTCCATCTATGTGCTTAAATCCAGCAATCAGATACAAATATGTATTGAGCACTAATTTTGCAATGACTCTTTAAGCCCAGTGATTCTCAAAGACATATACATAAACATGTATAAAATATTCTTGCACTCAATGAGCTTATACTATTTAGTTGGGTAAATAAAACACAGATGTTAAAAAGCATGGCAATCACATATCCTGGTCATTTTTGAATCCGCAGCACCTGACACATAGTGGTTCTTTGATAAATTATGTGTTTTGTGAATGAATAGGTAACTGTGTGTATATTTGCACATATACATGTGTGCATGTCAGTGTATGTGTATATGCATGTAGGTATGCCTATGTCAGATGTTATCCTGTATTTTAAAAGAAGCCTGACACCTTTAAAAATGCCCCTCCTTTGTGTTCATTTGAGATATTTCAATGAAAATAGGCAAAGGAAGACTCACTGATACAATTCTCCACTTGAGACACACATGATAGAATAACGTTGAAAGAACTCTAAAGAGGGAATAGTGACTTTAGAAAGATGCTCTCTATATGAGAGATCTACTACAAGAGAGGGGTTTAGCTCCAAAATGGGGTTTTTGTGTCAAATGTGGAGTGAGCCAGTCTGAACCCCAAACACAAAAGGTATATCCTATTGAAAACTTGTGTATCTGTCTGGTAAGAATACAGATTAGAAATACAAAATAAGCTATTAATTCTCAACAGAATTTTAAACCTAATAAAAACAACTGGAATCACCTTCCACCTCTCCTTCTCTCCACTGTATAATCAGCCATTGGTTTTTTCTTTTTTTTTTTTTTTGGTTTTTATTTTTTTTATTAGTTGGAGGCTAATTACTTCACAACATTTCAGCCATTGGTTTTTATTAATTCTGTATCAGCAATCAAACCCATCTTTTCCTTCCTATTCCTAATGTCATCATGTCAATTCATGACTTTCTCACCTGGACTATTGGCCCCATTTTCCCACTTTCTGGTCTCAGAGCTCTTTCTGGTCAGGCCAATCCTGTTATAAACCTATTTAAATTTCTTCGGTAGTTCCCAATTTCCTATAAGATAATATTCACATTTCTTATCATGCCATTCAAAATGCTTTGTGATATGGCTTTATCTTTCTCCACCTCTCCTGACATACTCCCTCCTTCCTTCACCCATACTGTGCCCAAATGTACATGTATTCCAACCATAGTAAACTCTTTCATGTAAAAACTACTCTAGTGTACTTCTGTGACAGAGAAAACAATGGTCCCCAAAGGTTGCCACGTCCTAATTCTTGGAACCTGTGAATGTCTTAGCTTATATGGCAAAAGGGACTTTGCAGATGTGATTAAGGAACTTGATATGAAGACTTTTTTCTTTTACTAACCATATAGACCCTAAATGTAATCACAAAGAGACAAAGAAGAGAGTCAGAACTAGAGGAGATATGACAACAGAAGTAGAGGTCAGAGAGAGAGCTTGGAAGATGCTATGCCATGGGACTTGAGATCCAGAAGGAGCCACAAGTCAAGGAATGCTGAGAGCATCCAGAAGCTTGAGAAGGCAAGGAGGGGGCGTGTACCCTGGAGCTTCCAGCAGGAATGCAGCCTTGCTGATCACCCTGATTGATTTTAGGATTTCTGCCCTCCAGGACTGTAAGATAATAGATTTGTTTTGTTTCAAGCCACTAAGTTTGTGGTCATCTTTACAACATACGGAACTAATACACTATGCTTGTATGTCTCATATCACTTATTTTTTACAAGATCTTTAACAATAGAGATGGAAAAGGGTTCTTGTTTTTTAATCCCCTGAAGAATTTAAACTGCTTGTTTATAGTATGCTTTGTTTGAAAACGATTTGCTAAGTATAAAAGAGTAACTATAACTGAGTAGTGAATATGAAAGGACAATGCCTATAGCACTACCAAAGTTATGTTACATGGATTTTATAATGTGAAAAAGCATTCAGCTGCAAAAATAAGCACTCCATGTACTTCCAAAACCATAATCATCAAAGTTATGGGGAAATTGTATCACAATTTTCAGAATACAATTCATGAATGTGGAAAACAAAGTGACCAAGCCTAACAAAGATAAAACATTTCACATTCTTTTACTATAACTTCCTATAATTTTGTTTTTTAAATAAGGAATCCAAAAGTCAAATTCTACAGTTATCTAAACATTTTAACCTCGTTCATACCCAGGCACACCTGATGTCACTCAATGTTATTTAGCACACAGTAGGAACTCAATAAATGTTTGTTAACAACTGTATGAAGAACCTATTTCTCTGTCCTTTGGGAGGATGGAGGGGCTTCAGCATTAGGTCAGAAATGCATAAAATCCTAAAAGAAACTAATAAGTAAATATAGCTGTACATGTTATATATAAACACTCATAACTGAAAACAGAGATTCTCTTCAAAGTTTTTTAGTATGTTAGTACTTGTGTATGTGTTTGGAAATATATTTATAAAAGCCAAAGTTCTTTGGAAATTTTTAAAAATACAAAACATTGCCAACCAAGAAAGTCCTTTCAAATGGAACCCCATTCTTTCGGGATATGCAGGTAAGAGCCATTGTTTTTTTCAAGTTAACTTTGCCTCATGACTAGTGCTTTATTTTAGCTTGACCATTCTTGGACCCCTCTACCTCCTATTCCAGGTCCAGTCCCCTAGACCAGCAGGAAAATCTAAGTAGCTTATTGTACATTCATCCTTCCATGTTCTTCACTTTCATACTTCTACCAGCAGCTATTATTTAGTGAATAAATGAAAAAAATCTTTATTGACTTGTCTTCTTTTTGATACTTGAATCATTATAATAACAAGACCTTAATGACAGCAACATATTTTTTAATAATTGAAAAAATACTTTATAATATGAATGTATTTGTCTACATAATTTGAACAGTGCTAATGCACAGCTACAAACTGACATGATGATTGCATTATTAAAAATAAAATTTTTGGTCTCCTTAAAAAATCTCAGTGAAAATTTCTATGTAAAAAATCTCCCCAAAAGAACAGAAATCTATACATTTTTTAGAATGTAAGGCAATAAATTGAAGACAACAAATGTTTGGAAAATACTATGGTCAATTAAAATAATTTCTGAGCAATAATTCATTAAAAGTTTTCTTCCCATGTTTATTTTCTTTTTTTTTTTTTTCTGTGATTTATTACTGAATTTTCACCAACTCTGAAAAGCCACCAGATGGCATCAGAGAGTCCAATTACTTTATAGGACACCTTTATGGGAAAAACTGGAAGAATCTTCAAGCTGAAGTTGTCCATTTTTTTTTCCTAATATGAAAATATATTGAGGAAAAACATATTAATTTATTAGAATATTAAGCCTTTTCTTATCATTGATAAAATTTTATCATTTATGACATATTTTTCTCATATCTGGTATACAAAGTAACTGGAACAGGCTTTTAGAAATAAAAGTAAAATGCCAATGATAGAACATAACTGAAATCAAGGCAGCAATGCAAATTGGAAAATATTTTAAGGACATACTGAAGCGACTTAGCAGCAGCAGTAAAATATAACTGAGTACTGAATAGTGTTTAGGATACCTGCAAGAGCCTTACACATACTTTTTCAAGAAATCTTTATATACAACCCTCAGAGATTTTAAGTTTTACCAAAGTTATTCACTATCATTGCCTTAAGGCAACATTTTCCATGCAAGGCAGCACTCTAGATGTCTTAAGAGACTACAATTCTACAAAAGGAAATTTGCCGTAAATAAGCAAAAATAAGCTAAAACATAGCTTAGTATTTTGAACTGCCAAACCTAATTTCACTTAGACACATCACCACCTGCAAGGAAAAGTACCTTATTTTTCACTTGAGCTTTCTAACTATATAGAATGTGCTTTTTAATAAGACAAACAAAAATCATAATTTTTCCCTAACTGAAAGTCTGTTTTAAACTGATAACACCCTCTGCTCTGCAGCCTTAGGGAAAGTGTGTAGGATCAAGCTAAATGCAGCCTCCTCCCGCCTCAAAACACTCTGACTACAAACTCTGCCCATCTAAATTTGTTTGATCAATGTGCAAAAATGTAAAATATGTTACAGAAAAAAGGTACCATTTTATGTACTGAGTATTCCTTCAAGCTGTTCAATAAATGCTTGTGAAAGGAACAAAATAACATACTTCTATTTCCACTGATGATGTTGCAGTTCAGAACTTTTACATCATGAAAAAGGAAACTGAGGTTCTGTAAGGTTCAAGGACTTGTCCTCCATCAATCAAGGCTTACTAGAGGTTGGATTGAAATCCAAGTTTAGGTTGCAACTCTATAGGCTTCATAATATTCACCAGACCAACCTAAACCACTTCTATAAAAATAACTCAAAGTATGTGTTTTCTTAGTGATCACTGCTGTAGACAAAGCTGGCATGTTTGTAGAAATGTTCTATAATAGTTAGTCAACATGAGGATTAACCATGGAAAATTTTAATACACTTGTAAGCTATTTTCCTGTCTGTATGAAATAAGGGAATGAAAATTAAAGCAGTAATACCCTACATTCAGGAAATTAGTCTATGCAAACATATTTGATATCTAGGTTAAAAACTTTTTGATTGGAGAAAAGTTGATCCTTTCTATAGTACAATAATTCTTATTATCATAAAGATCTTGGTCTTATTATCATGACCAAGAGCTTTATACTTGTTTTACCTAAATAGAAAAAATAATAAGAGTAATAATTTCTAAGGGTTAAACAAAAATAAACAGCCCTTATACTATTTTCTATAACAGTCACATATTTTTTTAATCTGACACCTTTCAGATCACAAGATAAGATCATCCTGCATTATCCAAAAAGAACCTAAATCTAACGACAAGTGTCCTTACAAAAGAAAGACAGAGGGAGACTAGAGACATAGAAGGGGCAGCCATGTAAAGATGGAGGCAGAGACTGGAATGATGCAGATAAAAAAGGAGCCACCAGAAGGTGGAAGAGGCACGGAAGGATTCTCCTATAGAGTCTTCCCAGGGAATGTGGCCTTGTTAAGACCCTGATTTTGGACTTCTGGCCTCCAGAGCTGGGAAAACAGATTTCTGTTGTTTTAAGTCCCCCAGTTTATGGTAATTTGTTACAGCAGCTATGGGAAACTAAAACAACTCCAGATCAATCAACCCATCAGCTTATTGGTTCCAGTGACTGCCACAGCTCACATGCTCCAGACTGAACTCACTTCATCTCCTATCCCTGAAAAAAACTGTCCTTGCCCCTCTCTCTGTAATTGATGACACTGTCAACATAACCTCTCCTCAAGTGATTTCACAATTCAACTCCGAACGTTCACTTGATCCCATTTATTCTTCTTCAGAAACATGTTTTCAGTTCCTATGACTGTTTCTCAGACCCTCAGTATGGTGGAATATCACTTCTATTAAGGCCCTAACTGTTCACTCTGGAATCCCACTACAGCCTTTCCTACAGGGACCACTGTCTGTCCCCAAACAGGTCTGACCATGCCACTCTCACATGTGGCTCCTTAGAGCTTGACCCTCTGTGTTTTCGCCACTGTAACGGCAGCTTTACTGATGGACCATATAGCACTATTCCATGTACATCAAGGAGTTTCAGCTTTATGGTGTATAGAAGACACCACAATAAATAGGATCAGCAAATCAGAGACCCAACCTCAAAGATCAAACTTTCTACTAAAGGGATCTGCAAAGTAATTAGCCAAACTAGCTAATTAGTTTTAGCTCAGCCAAAACTTTTTGTTTCTAGACAATAAATCCCAAAATCCCTTATAGAACACATGAAACCCTTCACACTCTATGGCCCATCTACTTTCTGGGCTTCATCTTGTCACAAGGACCTATCAACAGTTCCCTTTACTTAAGTTAAGTGGTCCTTCCAAGTTTCTGTTCTTTGGAAACCTTTAATATGATTGATGGCCCTGCAGTCTTCCTATTACAGAATTATTTTCTCCACCTCCTTTTTTTCAAATGTTCCACATCTAGTCACCAAGCTCAATGGGTTCTAACTTTGTTACTTTCTCTTCTGTCTTCCCTGTTCTCCCTGCTGTTACGTTGAGTCAGGAAAGCATTTTTGTGTCAAACATTTTTGGTCAAAAAGAAAGCAGACTTTTAGGATTCCACAAAGGAAAAGGGGTTATTTCTGAAAGTGTATTTGTGGGATGCATGTGAATCTTAAAAGTTATCAAGATCCAAAGCTTCACTAGAGTCTATTTCTTCTTTCTTCTTCCCAGCCTTCCTTTCTCTTTCTTTCTCCTGTTTTCTTTTTCCTTCTCCTCCCTTTCTCCCCAGCTCCTCTTTATCACAGACCACAGATCACATTTTCCCCTCAGCAAAAAGTTTCAACTTCTCTTTTTTATCACCCCCAATCCCATCTAAATCCTGAAAGACCATTCTCTCTCTAATCTCCAGTCCAAGTCCAATAGATGTGTTTGATAGACTCAGAAAATCATCAATTGTGGTAGAGAGAATAATGCACTCACCTTCCCAAAGATGTCCATATCCTAATCCCTGGAACATATAACTATGTTATATCACATGGCAAATGGGGCTTTGCAGATTTGATTAAACTAAGAATCTTGAGATGAAGAGTTTATCTAGGCCAGTCCAATGTAATTGCAAGGGCCCTTCTAAGGGAAAGAGGGGGGCAAGAGAGTCAGAGTCAGAGAAGGAGATGTCATGTCTGAAGTAGAGGTTGGAGTGATGGGGGACCATGAGGCAAGAAATGCAAGAAGTCATTAGAAGCTGTAAACAACACTGAAACAGATTTTCCCCTAGAATCTGCACAAAGAACTCAGCCTTACCAATGTATTTCAGACATTTGACCTCCAGAACTGTAAGATGATAGACTTGTGTGGCCATAAGCCACTCAATTTTTAGTAAGTTGTTAAAGCAGCAACTGGATACTAACACAACAGTGTCCCTAATTTCCAGGTCACCTCATGGGATCACCCTCAAGCCTACAGTAGACTGTCCATTAATCAGGGGTTGATCCTCTGGTCCAGCAGTAGTTACCCCTGTGCTGCCTCTAGAATTAACATCACTTTCATAACATGATTTAAAATGCCTAGCATTGACGGACTCCTTACTGTTGCTCCCTAAATAGAAAAATATACCTTTTATTATCCCCATGATACACTGCCATACTGCTATATTTATTAATTTGCAATATTCCCCTCCCAACTGAAATCCTACTCAACTTGCAAGATTCATCCCTATTGACTTGTGTCTTCCCCATGTAAATCCACCACAAACCAGGCATAAGTCTCCACAATGAACGTTAATCTATGCCAACACTATGTGAAACTGTATTGACAATTAAAACTGAACAAATAAGTTTATGGTGAAATTCTTAGGCATATCACATGATTATTAAACACAGTTACTGGATAAATTTTATTTATGTGGCATGTGTAGGGTCCATTTGTTTGTTAGATTTATTCTAATTAAAGACATTTCAAACGAATATCAAAATTATTGTAGATCTAACTTCAAATTTTATTTTTAAAAACGAGATAAATAGAAAAGCAGGATTTTTTCCCAATAAAAAGTAAAGTGCACTTTTTTTTTCACTTCAAAAAGGAAAGAAACAAAGCCTCAGAAGTTTGGCCTTACAAATTATACCAAAGGAAAAAAGAGAAACGTTTCATCCTTTTTGACATGTTTGACAAACTGGGAATAAACACTTGGTAACATAATAAAAGGCAGATGCTGGGGGGGCTAGGTTGTCTCTTAATCATGTGAAATTAAGCTCACTGACATCCAGGAATGCCCAAGAGAGCTGATGCACATAAATCACATTGGTATGAGATGGAAGCACCCCACTAGACTTTCTTACTCTTCTTCAGTTAAATCTCACTTTCTTTACACAGTAGCATAATTTCTTTAACTTGAAGAAATGATGATCCAAAAATAACAAACACAAAGGTTAGAACCTAAACTGTGTCACTGGTTATTTAACTACCCTTATCTTTTATAAACTATTTGGGATTTGAGTTACGAGTCTGAGAAACCCTCAAGAGATTTGTTTTCCTCTTGCTGCCAGAAAGAACTGCATCTAAAACTGCATTTTACATAAACAAGTGGCCATTGTCAATTTCTAGAATGAAGAGAAGATCAACCCCCTGTGGTAATAGCTGGCAGCTTTAGGTAGCTTTAACGTATCTTAAATATTTTCTAGAATAATATGTAATCATTGGTTTATATATTATAGTCACTTCCATTTCTCCATCTGGTCTAATAATTGTGAATACCTTTTTTTGTATACTAAAGTCACTGGCTTACATTTCATTAATCAGTAATCATGAACTACACCCTTTTTCATGGTGGTCTATATTGAACAATACCATTAAAATCAAAACATTTGCATGATGGCAATATTTCTTTAAAGCAGCACTAAGTATAATAAAATTTCAGTATGATAATATTTAAAGAATCATTTTCCAGTCCTTCTAACAGATTTTGAACTACATATCAATAATGTAAAGACTCATGATTTGCAAAGGTTTATTGTCTTCATATAAACCCTCTATCTTAGATATTGCTTATTCTGAGTTTTCTCTTTTTGCTTCAGTGGTCTCATGTTATACATTGTACTACTTTCTATTTAAAAAAGAACATTTTTTTTCTTAAATGTCTTTATTTTACCTTTATTTTTCTAATACTGATATAACCTAGCCTCAAAATTAAAGCCATTGATTGATTGATTCATTCATTCATTTATATAATCATTACTTCATTAAGACATTTCCTAGAACCCTGACTCTGAAACATTCACCATATTTGGCACTGTAGAGGTTATAAGCATATATAAATCATGGTTCTTGCATTTGTCAGCTTATAGTCTAGAAACAGATATGAGAGCAGGGAGAAACAGACAAAAAGTCTAGACCTCTTTCTCTTTTCTAAGCTCTACATCCAGGTTCCTCTAGCTTCATTTCTCTCCAGTGTCCCAACTCAGGCCAAATCACAATTCACACTTTAGTTCCCAAAACTTGACATACTTTGTATGCATACATTATTTCTCTGCCCCTGAATTGTATTCCAAACTCTCCTAGTTACACAAAATAAAAATAAATATTTAAGAACAGCCATTATTAACAGAGGCCATACTATCTTCTTGGAATGACCTTGTAAAGACATAGAATTTCACAGACTTTGACCTCTCGAACAAAATAGTAATATTTTTATAGTTAAAAAGAAGTTCTACCAAGACACAATGAAATATTCAAAAGATTTGCAAATACACAAAGAAAATGGAGGGAGAGAGGAGAGAGAGAGAGAGAGAAAGAAATAAACCAATGAGAATATTAAGTTAACCTTTCTAAACTGGTTGAAATACAAAGACCCTCCAAGCAAGCATCTGATTTCCATGTGGTTTCTGTACACAATTCTACAAATGACAGCTACTCAAATGTTTACTTACTGAATTGCTAACAACACTTCACACACTTGAAAAGGATGGGTAATATTGATAGTTTTTGCCTCTTTCTTCAAGTACCGCTTATAAAAACCAAACCCAAGGCAAAAAATTGTTCCAAGAGAAAAATCTAATGTGTTAAAAAGGCTCTTTGCTTTCATAGATGTCAAAGGCCTTGATTCTAAATATATGCAAAACTTTAGAACATTATCTGAGAGACCAGACCCAATCCTTGACTGTATCATATGTGTACATGAAGTGATAATTAAAATAAATTACATTACATTACATTACATTACATATTTTAATTACATTAAAATAAAAAACATTACAAAGTAAAAATTTTAGTGTTTCAATCAAAAATGTTAGAATAATATAACTGCTTTTTTATATTTAATTTGTTCTTTAAATTACTAGCAATGGGGGTGTAAGCAAATGTGATAAAAATAATACATCTCCAGCTTGGGTATGAAGAGCTCCTATTGCTTTCAAATTAGTTCTGTTAATGAGAAGCAAATACTTACTTCTAAATTTTTATGGAATGACCATATGTGTTTACCTAAAGTAAACACCATACACAATTAACATCCCATAAAAACTCAACATCACTGTGGGTATCATAATCATACTTAATATATTCTTGGTTATTAAAATATCTAGTTTTGCTTTTCTAATGGTCACAATGGATTAAAAATAATATTCTAGCAAAAGGCACGTGAAAAGCACTGGCTTTGGAGTCATGATTATGGAACTTGCAAAGGTTGACAAAACTGAAATAGAGAAGAGAATTAAATGATAAGAAAAAAGAACAAGGATAAGAAGCCTTTCTTGTTTGGTTAATGTGTGAGATCAAACATCAAAAACTGATTTTTATTTCCTGGCCTTGGTACTTCTGGCTTTACAGGTTGGGCTGGGTGTGAAGATCAAGCCATTAATCTTTGAAGAAGATGCCAAGCGCACTCCTCTTCTACTTGATCTATGGACATCAGTAATGCTGCTCTTCAGAAAGCTACATATCTGCTTCCTTCAATAAAGGTGCCATGGAAACAGGCATCAGTTGAAATGTGTGCAAGCTATGAAAGTCTATGGGTAAAGCAACAGTATCTAAATTATACTTAATATAAAAAAATCAAACAAATAAACTTCCAAACAGTGAGATCTTAACACAGATACTGGGGGGAGCCAACTTCATTCATATTATACAGAAAAGTAAAGAAATCAAACATGCCACTAAATCTCAGTACCTGCCCTGTCATTTTGACATTACTATACAGAAAACACATTCAGTTTCAGAGGTATTAAAAAGCTAAGTGACAACGATATTCGTAAACAGAAGAGAACAAAGTCTGAGAACGTTTGCCAAACTTAGGACAGCATTTTATTACCACCCTCTTAAAGTAATTAGATCATTAACATAAAAATTGAACTTGAGACAGGTCACTGAATTCTCTCAGGTCTCTGGAGCTGCAAGAGATATGAATTTTCCAACTGCCCCACATTTCTAGCTCTGCTCCCTTGTTTCTCAAACATACAAAGTTAAGCTCCAATTTAATAAACTTTTCCCAAAATTAGAATATAGAATGGACCTGTCACCACTATTTGATGATGGAAAAAAAATCACACTTGCATTTTGACAAAGAAAACAGAGATATGACATACACAAAAACATTTTACATAATAAAAAATGATAACCAGAAAAATGAAGTTAATAAGACTCAAACACTATTTCCATTTTAGAGAGTTGCATTTTGTTACAATACTTATACAGATGAGTGTTCTTCTATGTGACCAATACCTCAAAGATCCGTGTTAAGTGTTTTTAATGTAAATTGCTATTCTATAAAATATCACTGTCATAGAAATTGTCAGCTTTCATCACAGTTTACTTCCCCCGTCTACCAACTCTAACTTCCACGGGTACACTCAACTTTCCTCGCACTTGGCAGACAAAGAAATCAACATATCTGCTATTTGCCAGTAATCCATTCAAATTTCAAAAGCTACTATATTATAATACTGCCCTATATTATAATATAATATATTATAATATAATAATAGGGCTTTCTCTCATTCAAAAATATCCACCAAGAGGAACAGACAAAATAATGTGTAAACAAAGAAACACTAATTTTTTTCATACTGCCTACAACAGCTATACAACAACCAACAGTTCTGGAGCTAATGGGCCAAATTCCTTTAACCCTCCAGCCTGTGGTGTCATCCGCCTGCATATGCAGGAAGGACTCCCCAGACTTCCTCCCAAGCTGGGGCTCATAACAGCAGACTGCTCCCTACTTCCCTGGGATGTGGCCCTTTTCACTGTCGAATCAAATATGAGTTTGAAGCCTCTTAACCTAAGGGACCGAGAATGGTTGCCATGGCCCCATCTCATTCCTTTCATTCCTTCTCCTTTCTGAATTCCAAAGATATGCTTGTTTGTACAGTCCTTGATATCACAACACTCTGTAGCCTCTTACACACTTTCTCTTCTTTTTCCCACTGTCTCTCTAGAACTAACAGATAACACATTCTAGTGTTAGCAACTAAATACAATACATTCCATCCTTCATTGTACCGAAAAGTTAGAGCTTCAAAAATTCTGGAAAAAAAAAATTCTGTTGCCCCATGTAAAATGTGAATGTGGCAAGATTATTATCAGTGATTTGTTAGATGTAATATAACTTCACACAGATAATAGCTATTTATTCAATTGTCTCATACATTTTTCTAACTCCAAGAATCACAGTCAACTGAAAACCAAGATGTATGTTAACATCCAAGTTTTCCTTAAGTCTCAAGATTTTTCTATTTAGCAGCAGCTTTCATATTACTATTCTACTTTATCTCTGATATTTCCTACTTACATGTTAGGATGCTTCCCCATGACATTTTCTTTAATAACTTTGGGTTTTTTTAAAAAAGAAAAACTGCAAAATAAATCAGCAAAGAATCTGCCCTAACTATAGCTGACATCAAAATGGTGACAGTAAAAGTTAACATGAAAAAAAATTCACAATGATTCCATGCAAAAATTTAAATGACACTCTTTATAAAGAAAATTGAAAATCATACTATAAAATGAAATCAACCACAAACTCAATTCATTTCAATTCATAGTAGTTACCAAAATAAACCATGTCTTTTTCAACCTACTCCCACTTTTCTAATTCCCTGTAAGTTATGCTCCACTCATTTAAAGATAAATCTACAGTTATTTCCACAATATGGATCCTGGATAATTTTCAACCTCTTCACAAATGGTACATGTATAAATGTAACACCATCACTTTAAGCCACAATGAGAGAAAAGGAAGGAACACTACATACCAGAACCTCTTTTGGTCACTACCTTCAAACTCTGAGTAAAAGTAGCATATAAGAGAATCAAGTGAGGAATCGGAGCTTTCATCTTCCAGCTCTTAAAGGCTGTACCCTAAAGCAAAGATAAAGAAGAAAAACATACATTTTAAAAATATTTAGCAATATTATATGATTTCTGTTAGGCTTTAATCATGTACAATCAGGGTAATGAATTTCACAAATGGAAAGAATGTGAGCAGGATTTGTATTCTATTTTCCCATATGTTGTGGGGTTCTAAGTTAAATCAGAACCAGTAATACCAAAATTATGTTTCCATAGGCCCATTACAATATGTCAAAATCTCACACTCAACTAAGGTTTAGAATTTCTCTTTATTTAGAGAATTGAATAGTATTTAAATAAGTGGAAACAATCCCTTCAAAAATATTATTTCATTAATAATTTATTTTCAACCAATAAATTACCTAACATTGACATTTTAAATGTTGCATGCTGCAGTAGAACATGGTTTTATTCAGTATCATTCTTTCCATTTGAGAAGAAATCATAAATTCTATGCCTCTAAAGATTTCATTATAATTTTTAAATTCTCTTTAAAAAAAAAAAACTTCATAAGATACTTAAAGAGAACTCTAAGACTTCATCTCTGTTCAAAAAAATATACTGTATATGAAAACTGCCAGAAAATACATCATTTCTTCCTATCACAAGGCTCTCAGAGGGATACCAGAAGGAACACTAGCTTAGTGTTAGATTTCAAGAGGGGGGAATACTTCATGTGAAATTAACTGAAATGAACATTGTCTTCCTCAGAAAATCATCTCCCTTTTATTTTTGTATGAGACTGAGATAGTAGAGCTGCAAGACTGAATTTCAAAAAGGAGCAAGTTAGAACACAGTTCAACTATATTGTCAATCCATGACAGCCAAAGTTTTTTTGCAAGACAGTTGAGAACTGATCATCAGCCTTCAATCACTGTGACTTTATTAAGATGAGAAAGCTGAAATGGTGATTTGACAGTCACTTTTTTTTTCTTTTGCTCTCCTAAAACCTCAGAAACCTCTGAGCATTTTGAAATGATTAATTCATTCACATTAATAAAAGTCTGTTAAGACACATTTTAATTCACAAAACAAAATCAAAACCCATTCACTTGCCGTAAAATGTCACCATTATCATTTTAGTCAGAGTCAGGGAATTTTCAAATAAGCACTGAGAATAAGCTATTTTAACTCCAGCTCCTATAAATGATGATAGCCCATTTCAGTTTTCTAACCAAGGACCTGGAGTTCATATAAAGACATAAATGAAACGTAGTCCAAAAAGCCAAATCATAAGACACATCTGAGGAACTGCCACATTAAAGTGCAAACCTGACTCAGGCATGCATTCCTAAAAACAGAATCCCATTTCCTAGCCACTGCAGTAACAGGAGCAGCAGGAAATCTTCAAGTTGATATCTTCAGCCTTCAGGTTAGCAGTGAGAATCAGTTCCTCTCTCAGTGTGAGTTTAATCAGCGCTGCCCAAGAAACTCCAGGAGCCAACTAGACACCATAAGACCTTCTAGCTTAACCACACTATTCCTTCACTCTTGTTCAAAATACTATTTCTTCACTCATTTCATTTCTAAAAGGCAAAACGCCTAGTTTATGATTCTATTTCTTTAAATTGGTTTGGAAAGCATCAATTTGGAAACATCAAGATCCTTAATTGAATCTTTCAAAACAGTTGTGAATTAGGGAAAACAAAAATGAATTATGGAGCATTTCACACATTCAACATCTTGGTCAATCTACAGTCATCATTACAAACTTCTTTAGGGCAATTTATTACATTTCTATTGAAAGACAGATTAAATGAATCTAGTCATAGACATTCAAGCTTTGCTATATTCATTGCAGAATTAAAATTTCGACCCAGAAATTCCAATGCAAACTATATATAAACATTCACTGAGGTTCTCAGGTATTTTCTTATTGTTACATAGTAGCTCATGCTATCAGTGACCTAATTTCAAGAAGCTTCAGTTTCTAGATGAACGGACCTGAGATTGTTTGCCTGTTTTCCTGTTAAGACTACTACTCAACTAGGCAAAACCGTAGACAAAGAAGGCAGGACAGTGGTTGCTAGAGGCTGGGAAAAGGGGAAATTTTGGAAAGGTCTGCTAATGGGTATAGGGGTTCTTTAGGAGAGATGATGAAATTGTTCTGAAATAGACACTGGTGATGGTTATACACTGGGGTGAATATTTTCTAAACACTACTGATTATACACTTTAAAATGCTGAAGTTTATGCTATGTGAATTTTATCATAATTAAACTTATTCTGAAAACAAAACAAAAAGAATACCATTCACTACTGGGCTACTCATAGATCACTACTAAATCTTATGCAAAATGAGCATATCACAGTGATTATAAGCAATCAGTCTGTCTGGGTTCTTAACCCAGTTTTGCTACCTATCAGCTTTGTAATTTGGGGCAAATAACTTCTTCAAGAAAGGTCTGTCTAGTTAAAGCTATGGTTTTTCCAGTAGTCATGTATGGATGTGAGAGTTGGACTATAAAGAAAGCTGAGCACTGAAGAATTGGTGCTTTTGAACTGTCATATTGGAGAAGACTCTTGAGAGTCCCTCAGACAGCGAGGAGATCCAACCAGTCCATCCTAAAGGAAATCAGTCCTGAATATTCATTGGAAGGATGGATGCTGACGCTGAAGCTCCAATACTTTGGCCACCTGATGAGAAGAACTGACTCATTTGAAAAGACCCTGATACTGGGAAAGATTGAAGGTGTGAGGAGAAGGGGACGACAGAGGATAAGATGGTTGGATGGCATCACTGACTCAACGGACATGAGTTTGAGTAAACTCCACGAGTTGGTGACTCTTCAAAGTCACCAACTGGCATGCTGCGACCCATGGGGTTGCAAACAGTCAGATATGGCTGAGCAACTGAACTGAACTGAACTTCTTCAAATAGTTTCTTCATTTCTAAAACAGGATTATTATAGTACATATAACATAATACCTGGAACAGCACTGGCATATAGAACAATCTGAATAGATGAAAGCTATTCTTGTTACTGTTTTTATTGCAGCTAACTGTTGGCACCATTATTGTTATCATTACTATTATATTATTACCACCATTGCAGACTTAACTCACATCCCTCCCACCTGTGAAACTATCTCCATCTATCAGCTTTCTTTACATGCCACCCCACATTATTGGCTTATATCTTTCACTATACGTCTTTTGTTCTACCCAAGTGCCTCCGGGGTGAGGGTGTGTTTTATTCATCTTTTTAATCCAATGATAAATACATGTTAACTAAAATAAAATGAATAAATAAGAAAGACTGAATGTGGTTGCTATTATATGCAGTTGAACGTCAGCATTCAAACTCATCATTTCATAAACACTTATTAAACATATACTAGTTCCAAGATTCTATGCAATGGTGCAGTGGGGACACAAAGATAATGCAACGCACTCTAATGAAAGCTCACAGGCCAATAAAGGAGACAAATACTTGCCTACTTAATTAGACTGGCCCTACTGCCAGATGGTGAGTATAATGCGCTAAGGGAGTAGAGAGAGGAAATCTATTAATTCTGCTCCAGGTTGGACGTGGTGAAATCATAGGGAAAAGCCAAGCGAGGTCATAAAGGAGAGATTTTATAAGGGAAAGGGAATCCTGGGTCTAGGACAAGGGATGAGTGCAATTGTCAGTCTGGGAGGCAGAAAAGCCTATCCGTAAACATGCTCACGGGCTTCCCTGATGGCTCAGTCAGTAAAGAATCGGCCTGCAATGCAGGAGACCGGGGTTCAATCCCTGGGTAGGAAAGATCCCCTGGAGAAAGAAATGGCAGCCTCTTCCAGTATTCCTGCCTGGAGAATTCCATGGACAGAGGAGCCTGGTGGGCTACAGTCCATGGGGTCGCAAAGAGTAGGACACGACTGAGCGACTAAGCATGCACACACACGAACACGCTCACATCTGAACTCCTGGATGCTGTCAGGATGTTACCTTGCACAGTGCACAGACACGGCAGCTGTGATTAACTGAAAGATTTTGAGGTGGAAGACTATCATCTGGGTAAGCCCAGTGTAATCACAGCATCTTTATAAAAGGGCAGTAGAAGAATTAGATTCAGAGAGAGGGAACATGAGGATGAAAGCAAAGGTCAGAGACTGGGGTGATGCACTTTGAAGGTGGAGGCACAGGACACATACCCAGGAATTTTCATCGCCTCTAGAAGGTAGAAAAGGTCAGGAAACAGATTCTCTCCTGGATCCTCCAGGAGATATGCAGGCATGCCATCACCTCGATTTTAGTCAAGTGAATCCAATGCATTTTGGACTCTGACCACCAGAACTGCAACATTAAAACCTGGGGTTGTTTAAAGTTGCTAAATGTGTAGTAACTGGTTACATCAGCAGTAGGAAACTATTACAAGCAAGGATGTGAGATGGCAAGCTTTAGGAATAAAGTGTAAATAGAATACAAGCTGGGGGCTATAAGGGACGGAGGTTAAAAATATTCATGTAGGGTTCTTAATAGCAAACTACGCTAGATAAAAACTTGGGACTTTTCCACCACGCCCCCTACAATGTTTTCCATTCATATTCTAACTTCACCATCCAGTAACATTTCATGCAGCTTTATCTTTTTTAAAATCATGAAAACAAGTCTCCTTTTTGTCATCTCAAAAGCATACTCATAAATGTGGGTCATATACATACACACATACTTCAGAATACACAAGATGACTCACCCAAGATTCTGACCTGCCTCCTTTCACACACTCCTAAGATTCTTTGCAGGGCTTCCCCACTTGCTCAGTGGTAAAGAACCCTCATGCCAATGTCAAAGACCAAGAAAGCAGGTTCGATCTCTGGCTCAGGAAGATCCCCTGGAGAAGGAAATGGCAACCCATTCCAGTATTCTTGCCTGGAGAATCTCATGAACAGAGGAGCCTGGTAGGCTATAGTCCATGGGTTGCAAAAGAGTAGGATATGACTTAGTGACTAAACAATAAAAGATTATTTGCAGTATATACAATGAAGAGTCATTGGATGCTTATAGGTAAATAATCTGAACGGTTCTAGAAACCATAGTTCGAAGGCAGAAGAAACTGGTAAACAGGCATTGTTTCAGAAAGATAAACAAGATTAGCCTTAATGCAGTAGGGGTGAATAATGGGAGAACAGAATAGATTTGAAAATAAATAGAGCTTAGCGATTATTAAAAGAAGTGATGTTAAAAAGAAGCTTTAAAAGTGGACCTGAGTCAGTACAGTTTGAGGAACAAGGTCTATTATGATACGATTTATCAATATAAAAGAAACAGAGAAGACATTTTGGGCAATCGGGCTGGAGAAATACATGAAATTATATTTGGGGCATGTAGATTTCAAATTCCCTGTGGAATCTCCTATTAGAAACGTCTTGTATGCAATTAAATATATTAGCCAGAAGCCCAGTAGAGTGATGAAAGATAACAATGTTGCAACTATAGCTGACGTTAAAGACAAGGATTAGGATAAACTGGAAGAAAATATAGACCAAATACAGATGACGAAGAAAGTTTCTACTTTCAACAGTGAAACTACAAATATTGATGATACAGGCATAAGAAATCAAAAGGGAGAAGAAGTGAGAAAAAGTAGTAAAGGGAATGTGAATCAGAAGTCTGTAGGTCAATGAAGCAAAGAAGAGCATTTAAGGACACAATCAGCAGAGCTTATGTATTGTAAGGATCAAAAACAGGCAAGTGCTTGAAAATTAAGATACTGCTGGTGACATCAGCCAGTCTCGTAATTAGACAAATGGGGGTAAAAATGAGAAAATTTAAGGAGAAAAAAACAAAAATTTAAGGAGCAAAATCAGCTTCCTTTGCTTGTTTCTTAATGGTAGGATACAGAATTCATCCCTAGTTGAGAGTAAAGAAGTTGAAGGATAACTATAGTTGAGAATAGGGAAGACTACGACCTATATGTAAACCAAAGCAAAGAGAAGCAGAGCCAGAGGAAGGAAGTGAATCTAGAAGGGAGGATACATTAGTCTGGAGAAGCTGGGAAAACTCCTCTTATAGGCAGAAGAGAAATAAAATACATTGGAATACAAAAGTAAGTTTAGAAGAGAAAGAGAGGGATGTTTTACTCATTTGTCTTATTTAAGACATCATAAAGCAAATAAGTTGGTTTTAAAATGGGGATGAACTGGATTAAGAACTTGGGTTAGGCAAGCTACTTCTCTACAAGTCTCCTTTTTCTCATCTCAAAAGCATACACATAAATATGGGTCATATCTATTTCTTTTCATTTTATTTCATTTTAGACCTGGTTCTCCCCCAACATACTGATGTAGTAAATACCTACCTTCCAGGTTTTATAACCCGTAAATAAAATAATTGTTTTTTATAGTGTTTAACATTGACATTTAATTGTAGAAATTTTTAAATACCAGCACTTTTTCTCTCTTTTCTCTCCATTCCTGGCTGCTATATAATAATTATTTCCATTCCAAAGATGACCCATTATATTTTACTTAGTTCTTGAAGTTCTTGTATTATTAAACTCAAGATTATACTCTTTTTTCCCACTCAACTCAAAATTTTTTTTAAGTATCTATATCTGCATGGCACAGATAATGTATTCTACCAAATGTACAATTTAAATAAAGGAATAGATTTTAAAGTTCTGGAAAGAGTCCCTATGGAGAGGATCAACAGACACTGTTATAGACTAACTAAAAGTTAGTTATAGTTATAAAAGTTAGAAGCTCCAAACAGTCAGCAAAAAACGAGACCAGGAGCTGACTGTGGCTCAGATCATGACCACTTTATTGCAAAATTCAGACTTAAACTGAAGAAAGTAGGGAAAACCAGTAGAACATTCAGGTATGACCTAAATCAAATCTCTAATGATTATACAGTGAAAGTGACAAATAGATTCTAGGAATTAGATCTGATAGACAGAGTGCCTGAAGAACTATGGACAGAGGTTCATGACATTGTAAGGAGGCAGTGATCAAGACCATCCCCAAGAAAAAGAAAGGCAAAAAGGCAAAACCGTTGTCTGAGGAGGCCTTAATAATTGCTGAGAAAAGAAGAGAAGTTAAAGGCAAAGAAGAAAAGGAAAGATATACCCACTTGAATGCAGAGTTCCAAAGGATAGCAAAGAAAGATAAGAAAGTCTTCCTTAGTGATCAATGCAAAGAAATAGAGGAAAACAACACAATGGGAAAGACTAGAGATCTCTTCAAGAAAATTAGAGATACCAAGGGAAAACTACATGCAAATATGGGCTCAATAAAAGACAGAAATGGTATGGACCTAAGAGAAGCAGAAGATATTAAGAAGAGGTGGCACGAATACACAGAAGAACTGTACAAAAAAAGATCTTCATGACCCAGATAACCACAATGGTATGATCACTCACCTAGAGCAAGACATCCTGGAATGTGAAGTCAAGTGGGCCTTAGGAAGCATCACTATGAACAAAGCTAGTGGAGGTGATGGAATTCCAGTTGAGCTATTTCAAATCCTAAAAGATGATGCTGTGAAAGTGTTGCACGCAATATGCCAACAAATTTGGAAAACTCAGCAGTGGCCACAGGACTGGAAAAGGTCAGTTTTCATTCCCATTCCAAAGAAAGGCAACGCCAAAGAATGTTCAAACTACTGCACAACTGCACTCATCTCACACACTAGCAAAATAATGCTCAAAATCCTTCAAGCCAGGCTTCAACAATACGTGAACAATGAACTTCCAGATGTTCAAGCTGGATTTAGAAAAAGCAGAAGAACCAAAGATCAAATTGCCAACATCTGCTGGATCACAGAAAAAGCAAAAAAAAATCCAGAAATACATCTACTTCTGCTTTACTAATTACATGAAAGACTTTGACTGTGTAGATCACAACAAACTGTGGAAAATACTTAAAGAGATGGAAATACCAGACCACCTGACCGGCCTCTTGAGAAACCTGTATGCAGGTCAGGATGCAACAGTTAGAACTGGACATGGACCAACAGACTTGTTCCAAATAGGAAAAGGAGTACGTCAAGGCTGTATATTGTCACCCTGCTTATTTAACTTATATGCAGAGTACATCATGAGAAATGCTAGGCTGGATGAAGCACAGGCTAGAATCAAGATTGCTGGGAGAAATATCAATAACCTCAGATATGCAGATGACACCACCCTTATGGCAAAAAGTGAAGAACTAAAGAGCCTCTTGATGAAAGTGAAAGAGGAGACTGATAAAAGCTGTCTTAAAACTCAACATTCAAAAAACGAAGCTCATAGGCATTCAGTCCCATCACTACATGGCAAATAGATGGGGAAATAATGGAAACAATGAGAGACTTTATTTTCTTGGGCTTCAAAATCACTGCAGATGGTGACTGCAGTCATGAAATTACAAGACGCCTGCTCCTGGGAAGAAAAGTTATGACCAACTAGACAGCATTCTAAACAGCAGAGACATTACTTTGCTGACAAAGGTCTGTCTAGTCAAAGCTATGGTTTTTCCAGTAGTCATGTATGGATGTAGAGTTGGAATATAAAAAAGGCTGAGCACTGAAGAATTGATGCTTTTGAACTGTGGTGTTGGAGAAGACTCTTGAGAGTCCCTTGGACTGCAAGGAGATCCAACCAGTCCATCCTGAAGGAGATCAGTCCTGGGTGTTCATTGGAATGACTGATGCTGAAGCTGACACTCCAATACTTTGGCCACCTCATGCGAAGAGTTGACTCATTGGAAAAGACCCTGATGCTGGGAGGGATTGGGGGCAGGAGGAGAAGGGGACGACAGAGGATGAGATGGTTGGATGGCATCACCGACTCGATGGGCATGAGTTTGAGTAAACTCCGGGAGTTTGTGATGGACAGGGAGACCTGGCGTGCTGCGATTCATGGGGTCACAAAGAGTCGAACATGACTGAGCGACTGAACTGAACTGAACTGAACTTGAGTAATTTTTTAACAAATTGGCCCAGATACATTTCTGGGGTTTTGCTGTTGTTGTTGCTGCTGTTGTTTGTTTAAAACAATCCTAACCAGATCATTCATTCCTCTAGAGTCTGGGTAACAAGGGAATATTAAGGTTCCAGATCTTATAACTGTTCTTCAATGGCCGTGGTGGTGGTGGTTTAGTCACTAAGTCATGTCCAACTCTTGCGACCCCATGGACTGTAGCCCACCAGGCTCCTCTGTCCATGGGATTTCCCAGGCAAGAATACTGGAGTGGGTTGCCATGTCCTTCCCCAGCAGATCTTCCTAACCCAGGAAGCTAACCCAGGTCTCTTAAACAGAATGAAATTGAAAGTGTAAGTTAGTCACACAGTCGTATCTGACTCTTTGTGATCCCACGGACTGCAGTCCACCAGGTTCCTCTGTCCTTGGAATTCTCCAGGCAAGAGTACTGGTATGGGTTGCTATTTCCTTCTCCAACCATTCTTCAATACTGATCATCAAAAATTAACTCATAATCTAAGAGGCCAAGGTAAGAGTAAAGTCTTCAGTCATATAATTCTTGACAGATTCTCCTGCAGATCATAAAGAATGGTCAGTTGTCAAATACCGGTCCCAAGCGCATGTGTTCCTTATTTAAAAATTATCCTGAGAATTACACACCAGTGTATGTTGCCATACTTAAGCTTAACTCAGCTTAAACACTATGGAACATCCTGCAAACTAACAGACTGGAGCAGAGGCTGCAGTTGCTGTGAACTAACCAGCACACCAACTGGGTGGCTCCACTTGGCTGAAAACTTCATAGAAGGATCTTGTAAGCAAAGGGCTTGTTCAAGTCTCACAATGTCTGGACCACATCCTCCAGGGGGTGGGAGGCCAGTGGTGCTTAAGGAACTAAGGGTCATTAGCAAATCTGTGATATAAAGAGTTGACTAAACTTCTATATAATCTACTAAGAAAATGGGGCCAATAATAGTGAAAGAGTATAAAATATACATTGACAGAAAACACTTAGAAAACCTTGAATTTTAGTAAATTTGAAAATATTACTGAACAGGTGGCTTTCTGGGAATGTAAATTTCCATAATTTACTAAACAAAAGAAAAACATGAATCAAACAAAAATCATTTAAAAATTCTAGATACCATTAAAGTATAAACTCCCAAACTTTCTGTCTACAGAAAATAACACAGATGAGTACTTTTAAACTTTTAAGGAAAACAGTGTTACAAGTAACAGAAGGTCATAATTATGGTTTTAAAAATATAGAAAAGCTTACATATTTGACAAAATAAAATACTAGAATATAAGAAATTTAACAAACTTTATAAGACTAGAATAACACTGGCCAGGGTAGTCAGTGTTACCACTTAGCTTTTATTTAGAAGTCTGAGGCAGTGAAATGAAGCAGAAAGTAAGAACAATAGCTATAAATGTTAGAAAGAGAGAAATGCAGCATTTTCATATTTATAGGTTATGATTATAAAAACATTTTAAGAAGGCTTTCACTATAAACGAAGAAAACTAATGTCCACCAAGATGAAAATATTGACCAGTTTGTCAATATTGACAAAAAAAAGTTAAATTTTTCCAAATGGAATTTTTATTTTGCTTTTTGAAAAATTAAGTCTACAATTTGAATGGAAGAATAAAAAAGAGAGAAATTTAGAAAAAAAGATGAATTAAGTAGACCTTGCCTTGCAAGATACCAAAAGGCATTTTAATTCTAGACTAGTTGAAGCATACAGTATAGCCACAAAGATTGATAAACCTTATCAATGAAAAATATATACAACACTGCACCAGGTATCAGAATACATAGGAACAAAGCATGATAAAGAAAGCATATACCATTGAATAGAGAAATGAAATCTGTCTGCAGTAGTAAAAATTCTGGGATGGCCCTCCAAGATTCCTACCTCCTGTTGCTCTTACCCTGTAGAATCCCCCCACTTTGAGGTAAGGCCTATAAATGTGATGGAATAACACTCATGTAATTAGGCTATATTATATGGCAAAAGTGAAAATATTTTGCAATTGTAAAAAAATAATCAGTCAATTTTAAGTTAATCAAAGAGAGATTACCCTCGGTGGGCCTGCCCCAATCAGGTGACTCTTTAAAAAAGAGTCTAGAGGTCACAGATGAAATATGTTAGAAATATGAAGCAGCAGAGATGTTTTCTTACTGGTCTTGAAGAAGAAACTGCCATGCAGTCAAGAGAACCATACGTACATAGAGGCTACAGCCTCTAGGAGCTGACGCCCTCAGTCCTACAACCACAAAGAGCTGAAATCCGCCAACAGCCACATGAACTTGGAAGAGGACCTCAAATCTCAGATGCATTCAACCCAGCTGATACCTTGCTTTCAGTCATATGAGACACTCAGCAGAGAACCCAGCTATTTTGTGCCTAGGCTTTTGACACACAGGAGTTGTGTGATAATACACCTGTGTTGTTTTAAACTGCTATATTTGTGGTAATCTGTTATGGTATAACAGGTAACTAACACATCAACTTAGTCATAAATCCAGATGGAGATTTATATAAAGAAAAACTTAATAAAGTATTATGTTTCTGATTACTAATAAGAACTATTAAAATAAATTGTAGGGAGTACCTATAAGATGAAATATTATGCAGCTTTCACAAATAATTCTTGAAGTGAATCACTTGGAAAAACAGTCACAATAAAATGTTGAGAAGAAAAACAACACAATGTTGCATAGATAGCATGATTCTTATTATGAATAATATGAATATAGATAATAGAAAGATGACTGGAAAAAACTACATCACAGCATACAGTACTGACTGTATCAACCATAAGTAGTTATACTGAGTTTGGCTTTCCTCCATATTGCTAAATGTTTGCCCAGTTTTTTTTAAAAAAATATATAAACATGTGCTGCTTTTCATAAAAACACATTTGTATCATTTTAAAACTTCCTTAGAAAAAGTATTAAGGTTTTAAGTGTACATCAATAAAAAAATGGATAAAGAAAATGTGAGGTACACACATTCGCACAGAAAAAACTATTATTCAACCTTTAAAAAGAAGGAAATCTTTTAGTTTTTTACAACATAAATAAACCTTCGAGGGCATTATGCTAAGGGAGAGAAGCTAGGCACAGAAAGACAAATATGATCTGATCTCATGTATATTTGGAATCTGAAAAGGTCACACTCACAGAAGCAGAGAGTAGAATTGTAGTTTCTAGAGGTTGGGGGCAGGGATGGGTAGATAAAGTCACAGGGTATAAAGTTTCACTTACCTAGTATGAATAAGCTCTGGAGATTTAATGCACAATACGGTGACTACAGTTAGCAATGCTGTATTGTATACTTCAAAGTCTCTGAGAATAAATCCTTAGTGTTCTGACCACACAAAAAATAAGGATAGCTATATGAGGTGATACATATGCTAATTAGCTTAAATGTGGTAATCACTTCATAATATATACATCTATCAAAACCTCAAGTTGTACACCTTAAATATATACAATTTTTGCTTGTCAATTATACCTCAATTAAGCAGGAAGAATAATTGTGAAGAAGAAAAGGTTTCACAAAATCAAATTAGCTCATTTCTCAAGAATCTGGATGATTTACTATTATAATCCTACAAGTTGAAAACATAACATTTCTCAATCCAAGAGCCATTGAGATAAATCATATTGTGCTAAATATTGTGCCACTACAACAAGTTCCAGTATTATCAGTCATAAGGTCAACTTTAACGAGTTACTCATAAAAACAGTAGGGTAGCAATCACAGTCTAATTAAAATAGATTCTGGACAGACACATAAACACCCCCCATACACACACATTTCCTGGTCTGTTTATAATACCCATTAAATTTCTCAGGGCAGATGATAAGCAGTAAGTGTTGACTGGATAACTCAAAGAATGAAATGTATACTAGAGGCAAGTGATTCCCATAGAAGCATCCACAAGATAGTACTTTAAGGAAAGATTTTAAACTCTGGAATGAGCAGCAGAGATAATTGGATATGCTTCTAATAGAATGTTGAGCCTCTGAGGATTATCTGATCCTATATGTGCACTTTTGTGTATGAATATGCTATTTTATAAGTAACTCTATAAAGATAAACTTCTAGAAAGCTAACAGCAATACAAGTCATTCTTGTCCCTAGAAATAGAACACATTTGTGTCTAGTGTCAAATCTTTGGCCACCTGATGCACAGAACTGACTCATTTGAAAAGACCCTGATGCTTAGGAAGACTGAAGGCAGGAGGAGAAGGGGACAACAGAGGAGGAGATGGTTGGATGGCATCACCAACTCGATGGACATGAGTTTGAGCAAGCTCCAGGAGTTGGTGATGAATAGGGAAGTCTGGCATGCTGCAGTCCATGGGGTTGTAAAGACTCAGACACAACTGAGCTACTGAATTGAACTATGTCTAGTGGGATGCAGCTGATTACTGTCCTATGTATAGACCAGTTGTGGTAAACCCACTCCAAAATTCCTTTATTGCATATAAATTTATGGTTCTTTGACACCACCTCTGAATCATTTATCACATCTCTTCCACTTCTTTCATTAATTAGTGAAATAAATAAATCTTTGACATGTGTTCATTTTATAGTTTTATGAGTCATGATTTCTGAAAGTATGCTCTATAACTACATTCATTTACTATAATGAATGCTTCGAGATAAGAAAATTAATTTTTCAAGTTTCAAGAAGAAATTACAATAAGCTACTGTCAGTTAAGATGCCCATCAGCAGATGAATGGATAAGGAAGCTGTGGTACACATACACCATGGAATATTACTCAGCCATTAAAAAGAATTCATTTGAACCAGTCCTAATGAGATGGATGAAGCTGGAGCCCCTTATACAGAGTGAAGTAAGCCAGAAAGATAAAGAACATTACAGCATACTAACACATATATATGGAATTTAGAAAGATGGTAACGATAACCCTATATGTAAAACAGAAAAAGAGACACAGAAATACAGAACAGACTTTTGAACTCTCTGGGAGAAGGCGAGGGTGGGATGTTTCGAGAGGAATCGGGTGGAGAGGGAGGTGGGAGCGGGGATTGGGATGGGGAAGACGTGTAAATCCATGGCTGATTCATATCAATGTATGACAAAACCCACTGAAATGTTGTGAAGTAATCAGCCTCCAACTAATAAAAAAATTAAAAAAAAAAAAAAAAGATTTTGTATTCCAGTCAGTGCTTGGTATCATGGTGTTTTAATCAGAAACCACATGAACAACAATATAAAGACACCTTCAAGATAGTTAAATAAGAGATCAGTGGAATTATAAAAATGCATAGAAAAAGTCTACTTCAATAACATTATTATCAACAAGAAATAAATGTATTTTGAGATAACAGGCCTTCCTCTCAGCTTTGGACAGGCAGGGGAACTGCCATTCTTAAGGCAAACATGGTGAGGATGCAAGCTTCCTAGAAAAAGGCCTCGATATCAAGGTCCCTGGAAAATTCATGCAATCATCCCTTGCAAAGTCTAGAGTTGCTTAGCATAACAAGCTATAGCTTAGAAAATCCCTGGCACTAGTGATGCTTGTCTGTAAAGAGAAACCTGAAGAAATATACAGTGAAGGAGGCCAAGTGAATACACCCAGGAGTAAAGCTGCCTGTGTTTCAAGCTCAACCCAATTTCTTACCAGCTGGGCGGAGTTGGACGAATTAATAATATCTAATATCTCTATGCCTCTATCCTCTCATCTGTCAAGTGGGCAAGGGAACAGTCTCCACATCAGAGGAAAATCAATTATGCTAATGTATGATTAACATTAAACACTAGTGCTTCATTAGGTGTATATTACCCTTTATTGTTACGAGCCACTGAACATTTACAGGGCTGTGCTGATAACTAGAATCTTAACTGAATTACCTATAAGTAATAAGTCCAAACTGAAATTACTGGGAACTATTGAAGAAATGGAAATATTCCATACACTGCCAGAAAATTCTGTAAAATCCAATACAATTCATACGTACTTGGTGACAGGTGAAAATCCAGTAAATGGATGAACCCGACTAGCTAAAATGGAAAGTGCGCTGCGCACAGGAATAGGAAGCATAAATAAAAACACGACACGGTTTCCATCTGCCACTGTTCTAACTCACCTTTCTCCACCTTTCCTATTCACCATGCCCTCCACTGTAATCCAGCTGCAAAAGCTCATATTGAAGAAATTTGGGGGGCTCCAAAGTTAGCAGATTGGATGAGGCAAGTGAAAAAGCCAGAGAGGAAAAGCAAATATATTCCATCATCACTCTTCTGGGCTGCAAATGTGATCCTAGGTGAGCGGATTTGCTCTCCTCTCTGAGCTCCTCCTGCCAATACAGTAAATGGATAGTTGGGTAAACTTGACACTTATCACATTTATCTATGTTTAAAATTCAACATGTTGAAGAAACTTATTGTAACTCTCAAGAAAAAGTAGCTGTATGTTCATTACAACTGCAGTATTTGATGTTTGTTATATGTGGCAAAAAAAAAATATTTAAAAGCTTTCTTTTCCCAGTGAAACTCAATATGCCCACAGCCATTACTTGTAAAGACAGTAGGATAGTGGGGAAAATGCTAAGGAAGGCAGAGCTTCTCAACCTTAGCTATATTTTGTGATCTTTCAAAGAGACAAGATTTGGGCAACTTTCAAAGAGACAAATGACCAGAAGAGTATTGCCAAAACCACTGGCCCATGATCCCCACTCTGAAAAGCAGAGGTCTAAGCAATAGTATTTTTTAGAGTTCCCTATGGCAGGCTTTCTCAACACCACTCTATTAATATTTTGGGCCAGATAGTTCTTCTTTGTGTCAGGGGGAGGCTGTCCTGTTCACTATAAGATGTTTTGTGACATCCATGGCTTCTATTCACTAGATGGCAGGATACCTGCCCCAAGTTGTTGGAAGCAAAAATGTCTCTAGACATTGCCAAATGATCTGTGGTATGGCTGGTCATATCATAAGTTTACTCACTGGTTAGAATATTAAGATCTATCAGGCAGAAAAAAAGATCAGTTCTGAGACCACAGAACTGATCTTTTATAAAGGTAGTTATCTTTTATAAAGGTAGTTAGTAGTCATCCCTGGGTGTTCAGTGTGAACTTGACCACCAAATCTGCCAGGAAAAGAAATGTGTCCTATGTATCAGTAGGTCAATATAGTCTTTTGATAAAGGAAACACAACACAATGATAAAGCTCTATACTTATTTTCAAGTAACTGTTAAAATTAAAAGACAATGAATTCATTTCTGTAAGACAGAATAATTGATAGCCCTGAAAGATGTCCACAGATTAATCCCTGCAATGGATGAATATATTACCTTTCATTGTAAAAGGGACTTTACAAATGTGATTCACCTAAGGATCTAAGGACACAGGGAGATTATCCTGGATTCCAAGGTGGGCCCAATGTCACCACAAATGCTCTTGTAAGAGAGTGACAAGAGAATTAAAGGTAGGGAGAAGGTCACATGATAATGGAAGCAGACACTGGAGTGATGGGACCATGAGCCAAGTTATATCAGCAAGCACAAGGAGCTGGAAGACTAAGGGAACGGATTCTACCCCAGAGTCCCCGAAAAACCAGCCCTGCTCACACTCTGATTACAGCCCCATAAAACTTATTTCATGCCCCTAACCTTCAGAACTGAAAGAGAACAAATTTGTGCTATTCTGAGCAACAAAGTTTATGAGACATTGTTATAGCAGTAACAGGAAGTAAATACAATAAAATAGCCAGAAACGTTTTTTTAAAAGCCAGAAACTTAAAAGAAATATTCTAGTTTATCACCAGCACTTGCAGATATTTGTGATAATTATTTATATATTCATATCTGATCTTGCATATTCTGGTTTTTGTATTTATCAATAACAACTTACTTTTTTAAAAAACACTTAATGCCAGGCACGTATCTAGGTATTTCACAGAAATCATTTTGTTAATCCTTACAAATTTTCACTTAGGTAGATGCTGCTGTTGTCTATAGGTTACCATTCACAAGGTCAGATACCTACACGGTGTTTACAAGTCTTCCACTGACGATACTTTAAATAGTCAACAAGGTTCTGAGACCTCTGATGCAAATATATCCACAAACAAAATCACATTCGATCCATATCCAATGATTCACCTGCAGGCAGGGCTACCATTTTTGTGGCCAGTGTTCACAGAGGCCATGCACAGACTCTTTTCCATATGCTTTTACTGTGGTTTTCCACGAGGTATTTGCTACAGTCACTAAACTCAAAAGTTCTCACTATATGAGAGTCCTGTTTCTTTACAGCAGAAGCTGCACTGTCTCCTCAAAGAGAATATAAATTGTGTTATGACCATCTAATCTGGTGGCTTCTTAATGTCGCTGAAACTAGCATATAGTTTTCCTTGCTTAGGGTTCTTCTAATAATTGAAGTCCAAAATTGACTGCTCTTCTTCCAACCACATATAGAAACTTAACACACAAATTCTTACCACCTCCACAAGTTCGGGGGATCAGAGATAAACCAGCATTTGGTATCTACTACTTTCCAGAACCTGCTTAGCAGTTTCGCATGACATCTTGCTCTCCGGCATTGGAATGGGTCTCTCAACTCCTTGACCCACATATGCCATGCACTACTCTACATGTAGGCGTGTTGGAGATATAACAGGAAACGAGACAGTTCAAGACCCTTCATTCTCGTCAAGCAAAACACAAGCAGACAAGTAAGCAGCACACTTTCTTTAATGATAAATTTTGTGAGGCAAATAAAATAGTAGTACAGGAAAAAGAGTGACGTGGTATAGAAATTTCCCTTTTAATTTCTCCAAGGTCTTGCCTATAATTTGGAACTGAAATTGTGAGAGGGAGGCAGGATATGCAGGGAAAACATCACAGGAAGAGGAAGAGCATATGCAAAGGACATGAGACGGGAACAAGCTCAGTGTAACTGTACAAAAAAAAGAAGGTCACTATGGCTAGAAGAGATCAGACAAAGGGGAGAATGGGACTAGGTAGATCATGAAGAATAGGCTGGGACCAGTTCAGGTAGGGACTTGTATTTTATTTGTAGTAAAAACGAATAATTCCGAGTTTAAATGAGGGGACTGTTGTGGGTCATCCCAAAAGATGATTAAGTACTAAACCTAGGTACCTGCACATGAGACCTTATTTGGGAATTGGTTCTTTGCAGATGTAACCAAGTTAAGATGAGGCCATACCGGATTACGGTAGACCCTAAACCCTTAAAAGGACGGACGCACATTTGCAGGAGGAAACCATGTGACAATAGAGGCAGAGATTGGAGTGATGTATCTATAGGCCAAGAAAAGCCAGGGACTCTCAAAAACTGTCAAGAAGCAAAGAAGAAGCAAGGAAGGATCATCTGCTAGAGACTTCAGAGAGAGCATAGCCCTGCCAACACCTTGGTTTTGAACCTCTAGCCTCCAGAACTGTGAGAAAACAAATTTTTATTGTTTTAAGCCACCTGGTTTGTGGTAATTTGTCGCTGCAGCACTAGGTAACTAATACAGGTACTAGTAAGAGAATCGGAGAAGGCAATGGCACCCCACTCCAGTACTCTTGCCTGAAAAATCCCATGGACGGAGGAGCCTGGTGGGCTGCAGTCCATGGGGCCGCTGGGAGTCAGACACGACTGAGCGAATTCACTTTCACTTTTCACTTTCATGCATTGGAGAAGGAAATGGCAACCCACTCCAGTGTTCTTGCCTGGAGAATCCCAGGGACGGGGGAGCCTGGTGGGCTGCCGTCTGTGGGGTCGCACAGAGTCGGACACGACTGAAGCGACTTAGCAGCAGCAGTAAGAGAATATGAATTATTTAAAAGCTGGCCTTGAGATCATGTAAGGAAAGGACTACAGTGGACCAAGAATAGGGAAAAAAGATAATAATTAGGCTGGAGGCTAATGAAGTGGTTCATACAAGAAATGATACTGGATTACAGTTTTACCAAAGGTAATGATAGAAAATAATCAGACAACAAATAATAACTTCTGGAGAGGGTGTGGAGAAAAGGGAACCTCCCTACACTATTGGTGGGAATGTAAATTGGTACAATCACTATGAAAACAGTATGGAGATCCCTTAAAAGATGAAAAATAGAGCTACCATATGATGCAGCAATCCCACTCCCAGGCATATATCTACAAAAGACAAGGACTGTAATTTGAAAAGATACATGCACCCCAGTGTTTATAGCAGCACTATTTACAATAGCTGAGACATGGAAACAAACCAAGTGTCCCTCAACAGTTGACTGCATAAAGAAGATGTGATAAATATACATATACACACACACACATACATAACATACGCAGTGGAATATTACTGAGCCATAAAAAAGAATGAAACAATAACGTTTGCAACAACATGGATGGACCTAGACAGTATCATACTAAGTGAAGTATGCCAGAGAAAGACAAATATCATGTGATATCACTTATACATGGAATATTTTAAAAAGATACAAAGGAACTATATATATACATACAAAATAGAAACAGACCCACAGATAAACCTATGGCTACCAAAGAAGAAAAGGACAAACTAGGAATTTAGAATTAACAGATACATACAACTATATATAAAACAGATAAACAGCAAGGACATAACATATATCATGGAGAACTACACTTGATATCTTATGATAAACTATAATGGGACAGAATTTGAAATATATATATATATAGAGAGAGAGAGAAAGCTAAATTGCAATGTTATACACATGAAACTAACACAACACTATATATCAACTATTCTTTAATATAAAAAAGAGAAAATCTTCAGACAGGGTAAAATTTGAAGATAATAGAATTGGATTTACAAACGTGTTAGGTGTGGTCAGTGACTAAAAATGGAATAAAAAATCACTCCCGGGTTTAGTCAGAGGTGTACTGGGCTACCATTGAGATGAGGAAGCCTAGGGGAATAGCAACTTGGGGAAGTGGTTAGGAAGATGTGATCCTTTTTGGATACTTTGAGATGCTTATAAAACATCCAAGTTAATTTGATACATTAGCATGGTAGGCCTATAATAATCCCTGACTTTTATTATTCATGACTTTGTATAATCATGTCCCTTTGACTGTGGGATGAACCTAGTGACCTGCTAACAAGGCCAACACGATAGGATGTCACTTCTGAGATTAGAGGATAAAAGCCTGACTTCCATCTTGCTGGCACTCTCTTACTACTCAGTTTTATAAAGCCGACTGCCATATTATGAGCTGCCCCATAGAGAAGCCCGTGTGGGAAGAAAGTGAGGGTGGCCTCTGGCCAACAACCAGAGGAAAGCTGGGTCCAACAACTTTTAAGGAACTGAATCCTGCCAACAACCATGGCATGAACTTGGAAACAAATCATGCACCAATCAAACCTCGCCAACATCTTGACTTCAGCCTTGTGAGAGACCCTGAGCCAGAAGACCCAGCTAAGCCATACCCAGATTCCTAACCCACAGAATCCATGAGACTGTGTTTTGTTTTAAGACACCAAGTTTTTGGTAAATTTATATGTAGTAATAGATAACTAATGCAGATGGGAAGAACATGGAAGAAGTCTGAGCTGCAGATATAGATTCAGGAGTCATCAATATATGGATTTTATTTTTAAAAACTAGGTATGGTCAGTTATGGGCTTACCTGGTTGCTAAGACGGTAAAGAATCAGCCTACAATGCAGGAGACCTGGGTTTGACCCCTGGGTCAGGAAGATCCCCTGGAAAAAGAAATGGCAACCCACTCCAGTATTCTTGCCTGGAGAGTTCCATGGACAGAGGAACCTGGCAGGCTACAGTCCATCGGGTGGCAAAGAGTCGGACATGACTAAGTGGCTAACACTTTTCACTTTCATGGTCAGTTGTGCAAGGAAGATAGGGAAGAAGACTCATGATTGAGGCCTTGAACTACAATTTAGTGAGGCCAAACACCAAAACAGGAATCAGCAAAGCAAAATAGGAATTAATGAGGTAGGAGGAAAATTGGGAAAAAACAGTCAGCAAGGCAGTATGCTTACTTCGGGAATGCTCAACAATGTGGGTGAAGTCAGGAAGCAGGTTCAGTTCAGTTCAGTCGCTCAGTCGTGTCCGACTCTTTGCGACCCCATGAACTACAGCACACCAGGCCTCCCTGTCACCAACTCCTGGAGTTCACCCAAACTCATGTCCATTGAGTCGATGATGACATCTAGCCATCTCATCCTCTGTCGTCCCCTTCTCTTCCTGCCTCAATCTTTCCCAACATCAGGGTCTTTTCAAATGAGTCAGCTCTTCACATCAGGTGGCCAAAATACTGGAGTTTCAGCTTTAACATCAGTCCTTCCAATGAACACCCAGGACCGATTTCCCTTAGGATGGACTGGTTGGATCTCCTTGCAGTCCAAGGGACTCTCAAGAGTCTTCTCCAACACCACAGTTCAAAAGCATCAATTCTTCAGCGCTCAACTTTCTTTATAGTCCAACTCTCACATCCATACATGACCACTGGAAAAACCATAACCTTTACTAGATGGACCTTCGTTGACAAAGTAATGTCTCTGCTTTTTAATATGCTGTTTAGGATGGTCATAACTTTCCTTCCAAGGAGTAAGTGTCTTTTTATTTCATGGTTGCAGTCACCATCTGCAGTGATTTTGGAGCCCAGAAAAATAAAGTCAGCCACTGTTTCCACTGTTTCCCCATCTATTTGCCATGAAGTGATGGGACTGAAATGCCATGATCTTAATTATCTGAATGGAAGCAGGCAGATAGTTGGATTTCACTGGGTTTGGAATTGTTTTCAAGTGAGTTTCATAGAAAAATTCAGAGGCACGAGTTTTAAGAGCTTAACAGGGTGTAATACTGTTGGACCATGAAACTGCACCAACTTGTTCATATATAAGACGTCCATGCCAGGACCATATATTTTCTAATAGTTTTGACTTGCCAACATAATGTCATGCTAATTGAAAGCTAGCTTGGTTCAAGTAGTCCCATAGAACGGTTTCATGATAATGATTAAGAAGCAGACACACATAATTTGACAGACTGAAAAGATCCAGTTCCCTTTAGCTGACTCTGTTTTAAATCCCTGGGTAATATATCCAAGGTTTGTACTTAAGAAAAATGCTTTCAGGCATGATGGAGTCTAAATACTTTCACATTGCCTGCCTGGAAGCTAGTCTACTCCTCTCTCCCTGTTAACTTTGATGCAAACTATGGACTTGACTTTGCAATTTAACAGGATTTACAACTTGTTCTTGGAAAAAATAGGCACAATTTTCAACTCCAGCAGATATTATTGCAATCATGCCACCAGAAAACCTTATTTTGAGAAACCTATGGGCTTCAAGGAAAATGGATGAAAAAAATAGTTTCTTATCAATAGCATGCAGAGACTCATGTCATCGATTATTTACTAGACCAAAAAAAGTACCTAAAATGTTGTATGGGGCAACATGATGAAAAACCACACTGACATTATCATCCCAAATAGCAAGATCACACCTTCCCTGTTGAGGGAATTTCTCAATAGACTACACCATCCATTTTCCATCTACCAGTAATGAAATGCTTTGAGCCAGAGGGGGTAGAAAGCCCTCTTAATCCATTTTTGTCAGTACCACTCAAACCACTGTTTTTTCATCTAGTATTTATCATTTATCTTGTCTAACAGTTCTACTTAAAAGCTCAAGTATGTTTCATTAGCAATATTCAATCTTTAGAATGCTTAATAATATTATCTATTGAGCTACTTTAATTTGATTATTTTAACAACTATATATATATATAATATATATATAGCTATTGCTTTTGAAATTTTACTTATCTAATAGAAAAGCCTTTAAAAACATCAAGTCTGAAAAGGAATGTTTAAAGGTACCTTTGGAAGGCATTTCCCAAGATCATTCTATCAACATAGGCCCTGCCTCTGCTCCTAAAAGTTTCTCCATTAAAAGATGACAGGTTTGGGAGAATTCCAAACCTTCTGTACTATGATATACATGCTTTGTTACATTCCATTCTTGTTTTTCAGGCCACTTCACTAAAATTTAATGCATGGTGACTGACATTCCCACTGAAATTTGTCTGCAACTAATATATTCTAGCAGCTACTATCATGCATTCCTTCTTTTCTATTTGCTCACTTCGACTTTCTCCCCTAAAGACATTACTTGTTAGAAATATGCTGGGTTGACTATTTTCCTGCCAAAAGCTGCAGATTCTAATTAAATAACACAGAGAAAAGCAGTCATAACAAAAAGCTAAATTACAAGGCCTTGGGAATGGAATTGTTTCCAGGTGGGGAAGGACAGTGGGGATGGCATAAACTTCCACCGGACTCAGAGGAGACAGAGTGGCGTAAAGAAAAGCCTGTTGCCCTTTGTGTCCTAATCCTGGACTTGAATCCCAGCTATGTTACTTCAGGGAAAATGAGTTCATATCCTGCAACTGATTTTCTTTATAAGAATAGGAAACATAATAACAACCTTGCGTGTCTCAAAACACTCAGTAAGGTAAAATATTACCCTTACTTCCTCTGTCTCTGTCATGCATTCCATATGTAGCGTACTAACACTGGAAATGGACTAAAAATACTTCGTATAAGCAGCATTTCTCTGAATATTGCAATTGGTTTCACTTAAATCAACTCAGGCATGAGTTGGTATCCTCATTTATCCTCCTACTCGATGAGGTCAAACAATTTATAATTAGATGATTTCCAAAAATAAGCAGATACACAGGACTGCTTTAACACACCAATTCAATACATCATTCAGAAGTCTTTAGCCTTCAAAGATCAATAGCACTACTTCCTACATAAACACTGGCAGTTGGAGGTTTTTAAAAAGTAGGGCTGCATGTCTACATCACTATTCAAGGAAGCATCATATTTCTTAGAGCTAGAAAGCACTGCCTGAATTTCCTTGTGTATATTCATACATATAAGCAAGAGTGCATTTAAAACCCATTATAAACGCTGGAAGGAAAAGATCAACTTTCACTTGTGCTCAGTAACAATGCTTTGTCTGAAGAAACAACATGTTCTTCCAAAAGTCTAATCAAAACTCTATTATTTCAATTAAACTAATTGATTCACCACCAGAGGTTGATGAAGGTTGAGCTCCAGGACCGTTTAAATTATACAGGCCTCTTTTCAAACCCTGTGCTTAATTCTGCAGTTGTAATCTTGCATCATTTCTTCTTATAGAGTGGGGCCAAATTTGTATAAATTTCAGAGCCTGTCAAAACTAGACTCTCCCTGACTCACCATATATATAAACTACTCACTATCAAGCTTCTTGTCAAGTTGACTAAACATTTCACTTCTCTAAAGACCCCAAACTTTGAAAATAAAAATGAAATCACAAGCTCTTATTCAACATTTGGTGAAGACAGTACTTCTACATGGATTACCAGATGGAAATTTACAGCACCAACTTTTGGAAAGTAATGACATATGGAATAATAGGAAGAGCAGTAACGCGGCAGTTAAGAGACCTAGATTCAAGTCCACAGTGTGCCGTTCCACCTGCTAACATTAAGAGCTCTGCAAAGTCACTTAACCCCTCTAGGCTTTAGTATTCTTACCTTTGTGATAAAAAGATTTAGATGAGATCAACACTACAATTTTTCTTGGAAAATTTAAAATTATACATTCTAGCAATATTCTTCCAAATCATATCATTTTAGACTCACTCCATCTCACATTGCCACAAACAGATGCAATAGCAATAGCACACTCGCTCTTCCTAAGGTTTACGCATACTCAGGACACAGAAGTATCCCCTAGAGTGACAACTTTGGTCAGCCTGCTTCATCAACTCGAAACACAAGAAGACTATGCTTCATCAAATGGTCAAACACAATCTAGACATACTATTTTAAGTATGGGGCTAAAGAAGAAAATTTCACATGAAAATTATTGTCAATGTTTCCTTATTTGTCCACATCATAGTGATATTCAATATATCCAAGTATCATTAAATAATACTTACTTCTTGGATAGCTATTTCTAATACAGCTCATCCATTTCAACCCTTCTACATGTACATGTCATTTACTCCACTGAGAGTTGGAGTCTATATGTCCACTCCTCTCAAATCTGGGCTGCCTTTTGGGCTCAAATAATAAACAGAATATATCAGAAGTGACATCCCATGTTTCATTTAATGCAGCACTAAATAACTAGAATATTTCTTATACTAAACTAAACCTCTTTTTTCTAAGTCTACCTATATAATATAAACACAGGTAGTAAGCAACTTAGATGCTTAAACCATCATGTCTTTCACATCAGTTGTAAAGGAATGGGTCTCTGTGGTATTTCACTTCACACTCAGTGATCTCATTTCACATTGCAGCTTTTTTTTTTTTTTTTTTTTGGTACTGGCTATGGCACTCTTCTGATTCTTTATTTCTTTATTTTTAAATATTTCTCAGGGGTAACCTCTCAGTTTCAGGTATCCAATCAACAAATGAATAAGTAACCTCTGTGCTCCAAGAAATAGCTGTTATAGTTAGATTGTCATATAAAACAGAGAACTAATTCAATAAGTTACAAAAAATTTTATCTTACAAGCAATGTTATACTGATTAGGAATTTCAATGAACTAATAATTTGACATATAGCTATAGTCATGCTATGCCTGCGTGCATGCGTACTAAGTCACTTCAGTCGTGTCTGACTTTTTGTGACCCTATGGACTGTAGCCCACCAGGCTCCTCTGTCCATGGGCTATCCCAGGAAAGAAAACTGGAGTGGGTTTCCATGCCTTCCTCCAGAGGATCTCCCCAACCCAGGGATCAAACCCACGTCTCTTAGGTCTCCTGCAATGGCAGGTGGGCTCTTTACCATTAGCCCCACCTGGGAAGCCCCTGATCATGACAAAAAAAAAAGAAAAAAAAATGGTATTAATACTCCAGAGTCAAGGAAATAAACAAACCAAAGAACCAAAGACCACAGGTTTTTCATACAATTTCTAACAAACACAATTTTACCCTATGCACTAATGTTAAATTAGAACAAAGAAAGCTTCCTTCACATAGCTTTTGGAATTTTTCATAGGTTTTATGACTGGTAAGTGCCAACAGCAGCACACAGTACCAATTCTGAGTGTCATAACTGTACTTGGAAAGAGAGCCGGTTCTAAAGTAACTACTATCCAAGGAGCAGATGTGTTTGTAGATCAACATATAGACTTCTGTATAACACAAAATAAAGATCAAAGTGCACAAAATCAATGTAGTCAAGATGATGGAAATTAGAATTTTATAGAACTATACCTATAGTTAGAACTCCAACTAAACTGAGTTATATTTTCATGAACATAAAATCAGAGATGATAAACAAAAACCTCCACCACATGTTTAATATTCATAAACTAGTTAGGACACTTGAAAAATTAGAGCCTGCTACGTCTTTTAAAATACAAAAAATAAAAGTGCAGCAAGAGATTTATTCAATAACATTATGATCCTCTATGTAATAGATATATCCAAGGTATGCATATTTGCATAATAGTAACAACCGAGCAATTATCTTCAGTTAACTCAAGGTTAGTTATATGGAATCTAAATCCTCAGACTTCCAGAAGAGCAAGAGTCTGCTTATTATTCATGATTATTTTTTTTAATATTTTGGCGTTCTATTTTACACAACTTCTGAGTTGAAAAGAATTTCATAGGTCACTGCATAAAATCCATGTTTAGCTCCCGAATATGTGTATGCACTCACACACACACCACATATTTAGGCAAGATCCAAATATACATATATACATACACAAACACACACACACATACCAAAGCTCTGAGTGCTCTCGTTCTACCTTCTCCTCAGTTAATTTAATTGAGAAGACACTGAAAAGTACACACAATTATTCAATTATTCATGTAATATTTCATATCAGCCAACTCAGATGTCACTTCAAAACAGTGGCAAGTTAGACCATGGATAATGGTGGATTATGATGGTAGAGAAAGGCCCTGCCACTGACCATACAGCCAATGTCGATGACATTTCATACTTAAGTCAAGAATAAGCCCTTTAATCCTATTTACCCTGTGATAAACTGATTAGAAATGAAGTTTCAATGATTGCAAAACTAATTTTTAATTGATTCAATTTCTAGTTTTCTAGAAATCCCCAGTATTTGGGTTGCATAGCCATGCAGGTCCAGATTCTTAGACTTAGTCTCTCTCCAAACATCTTTTCTAAGTTTTTGTTCGAAGGATTGAGTTTCTTTAGAAACTGTAGCTTTCTGGAGCTTCTGTTTGTGAAAAAGGAGAATGCATTTTTCCCTTGCCCCATCATAGGACAAGTTTGGGAAAGAATCACAAAGGGTCATAGACCATTAAGATTTCTCATGAAGATGGATCTCCAGACATGTATTTTTCTACTGGCTACAAACACAGTACATTTTGACAGTGATAGCTTCCCTTCCACAGAAACCTTCTCAAGTCGGAGTTTTACCTACATACCAACTTGTGATTTTTCTTAATGGTTTTAAACACATTTATTTCAATTTTCCTCAAGCAGGCCAATGAGGAAGATTGGAGAAAATAGATATTAATGAACTTACCCTTATGTTTTTCAATTATATTGTATGGAATCCCGAATCTCAAAAAAAACTCTTCGCTATTCTTCCATAGCTTTCAATATGGAAAGCTATGGAAATATGGAAAGCTTTCAATAAAGAAAGCTTCCATTCTTTCAATATGAAGACAGAGCTTATGTGATGTTACCAAAGTTTTACCGTTTTAAGTCAAAGAATGTTAATTTTCAAACATTCAAATACCATTCTCATCTTAATTTTTTGAATATACGTATTCTCCGAAGAACAAACACCAGAAAGTGGTATGAATTAAGTACTATAACCATTAGCTGTTTTTTCCATTTTCACTTATATAACTTGAATTATTGCAACAAGTTAAATTGTCTTCATGAAGATCACAAAATCCTATCTGGTCAATCTTAATTTATATATTTACAACTGTAAAAAAAAAAACTTGGAAAGCTATGACAGCCCACATGCCAAATCTGGCCCACTGCCTTTTTTGTAAGGCCCACAAGCTAAAAATGGATTTCACATTTTTAAATACTTGAGGGAAAAGGAAGAATATTTTGTGACAAGTGGAAATTATATGAAATTCAAATTTCAGTGTCCATAAGTAAAGTTGTACTGCAACACAGCCATGCTAAGGATCACTATTTATGAATTAAAACACCTGTTTAGTCCTTTGACACTGTATTTGCATTTTAGATGAACAATTTTCAGAGAAAATGCAAATCATGAAAATAGGATTTTCAACAGCTACATGACCAAGACAAACAGTGAGGGGGATTTCCCCCACATATTCAGGTGTCTGAATGTATAAGTGACTTTTAGAAATGGCAAATATTTAAGGAAAAATCTTTATTTATACAATATTGAGTAAGTAAATTACTGATCATATTTAGGTGCTCCTGAAGTAACTGTATTTGACAACTGAAAAGCATGTGGCCATCTTAAGAGCTAATATATGAATTCTTTTAACTCACCTGTCTCTATGATAGTAATTTAAGGAGTAAGAAGGTAATACGTCTGATTTTTCAGTTTGACTTCTCATAAAATTACTTAGGACATGGTACTGAGAACTCATTTTTGAGTAGATACTATTAATATAATTGAGAAGTGCACAGTTTTGTGCCTCAAGAGGGTAGATCTTCACAAAATACATTTCTTTATGAATGTCAAGCTGCAGCTCAGAAAACAAAATTGTTATCGATTACAACACAATCTCCAATTTATAGAAGAGCTCAGAGGACACAGCAGCTCAAAACAACACAAAACCACTGTCTTGGCCCTCACCCTGTGCTCCCCTTTGCCCCACAGTGAGATATTTTATTTCCCTCAGTAACTTCACATTTCAAAAACAGTCTCTCCAGCTCTGAGAAAACATACTCCTTTGTCAAAGAAACTTGCCCCTTTCTTAATCATCAGAGCAAAAGTTCAAATTTTAAAACAGGAGTTGGCTTTTTCTTTCTTGAGGTAATACAGTGTCCAGTGGTTACTGAAATATGGGTTAAGCCTATCTGGATTTGAATCCACCAGCAAACAGTGTGATCTGCTTCAGTCTATGAAGCCTCTTGACAAATCTGTATGCAGGTCAGGAAGCAACAGTTAGAACTGGACATGGAACAACAGACTGGTTTCAAACAGGAAAAGGAGTACGTCAAGGCTGTATAATGTCACCCTGCTTATTTAACTTATATGCAGAGTACATCATGAGAAATGCTGGGCTGGAAGAAGAGCAAGCTGGAACCAAGATTGCTGAGAGAAATATCAATAACCTCAGATACGCAGATGACACCACCCTTATGGCAGAAAGTGAAGAAGAACTAAAGAGACTCTTGATGAAAGTGAAAGAGGAGAGTGAAAAGGCTGGCTTAAAGCTCAACATTCAGAAAACTAAGATCATGCATCCGGTCCCATCACTTCATGGCAAATAGATGGGGAAACAGGGGAAACAGTGGCAGACTTTATTTTCTTGGGCTCCAAAATCACTGCAGATGGTGACTGCAGCCATGAAATTAAAAGATGCTTATTCCTTGGAAGAAAAGCTATGACCAACCTAGACAGCATATTAAAAAGCAGAGACATTACTTTGCCAACAAAATTCTGTCTAGTCCAAGCTATGGTTTTTCCAGTGGTCATGTATGGATTTGAGAATTGGACTATAAAGAAAGCTGAGCACCTAAGAAGTGATGCTTTTGAACTGTGGTGTTGGAGAAGACTCTTGAGAGTCTCTTGGACTGCAGGGAGATCCAACCAGTCAATTCTAAAGGAAATCAGTCCTGAATATTCATTGGAAGGACTAATGCTAAAGCTGAAACTCCAATACTTTGGCCATCTGATGCAAAGAGCTGATTATTTTGAAAAGTCTCTAATGCTGGGAAAGATTGAAAGTGGGAGAAGAAGGGGATGACAGAGGACAATATGGTTGGATGGCATCACCAACTCAATGGACATGAGTTTGAATAAACTCCGGGAGTTGGTGATGGACAGGGAGGCCTGGCGTGCTGCATTCCATGGGGTTGCAGAGTCGGACATGACTGAGCAACTGAACTGAACTGAAATGAACTGAACGAAGTTTCAATGTCCTCATCTGTAAATGGAGTTAATACTAGACTCTATCTCATAGGGTTGTTGCAAAGATTGTGTGAGTTAACACAAGTATATAGAAGAGTTTCTGGTACTTGGTATATATTCAGCATGTGTTGGCTACTATTGTGCTCAGTCACTTAGCCCTATCTGAAGCTTTGTAACCCCATGGACTATAGGCCACCAGACTCCTCTGTCCGTGGGATTCATTTTCCTTCAATGAGGCTTTCTTTCATTCACTTCTTAAAACATGATCAATCTAACAACTGCAAAGCTCTGTCTGGCAATGTCCTAACCCAATATCATACTCTCCTTACCACAAAGAGAAAACATACTTCAGATGATGGTAGAGACAGTAGGTATATTTGGAGCTCAAGATGGGAGATGAGGTGGACTAGGGTAAGGAGGAAATGTTTTCTTCTTTGTCTCTTCTAAAAGAAAAACTTTGTCATCTATGTCATTTTATTTATTTCAGCTTTATTGAACTACAGGCATACATCATTCTAATGTGCTTCACAAGTACTGTGTTTCTTACAAATTGAAGCTTCATGGCAACATTGTGTGGAACAAGCCTACCTACCCATCCCATCTTCCAGAAGGATTTCCTTGCTTTCTACCTGTGTGTCACATTCTGGTAACTCTCACGGTTTTTAAAGCTCTCCACTAAAAAAATATAACTTGCTGAAGGTTCAGATAACAGCATTTATAACAATGAAGTATTTTTAAATTAAGGTACATCCATTATTTAGATACAATAGTTACTGTTGTTGTTCAGTCACTAAGTCAAGTCCAACACTTTGAGATCCCACGCACTGCAGCATGCCAGGCTTCCCTGTCCTTCACCATCTTCCAGAGTCTGCTCAAACTCATGTCCATTGAGTTGGGGATGCTATTTAACCATCTCATCCTCTGTTGCCCAGTTCTCCTCTTGCCTTCAATCTTTTCCAGCATCAGGGTCTTTTCCAATAACTCGGCTCTTCACATCAGGTGGCCAAAGTATTGGAGCTTCAGCTTCAGCATCAGTCCTTCCAATAAATATTCAGGGTTGATTTCCTTTAGGATGGACTGGTTTGATCTCTTCACTGCCCAGGTTGAACACTTAATACATTATGTGTGTGTTAAGTCTCTTCCGTCATGTCGGGAGCTTTGACACCCTATGAACCATAGCCCATCTGGCTCCTCTTTCCATGGGATTCTCCAGGCAAGAGTACTGGAATGGGGTGCCATTTCCTACTCCAGGCAATCTTCCTGACCAAGGGATCGAACCTACATCTCTTACATCTCCTTCACTGGCAGGTGGGTTCTTTATCACTAGCACCACCTGGAGAGCCTGTAAACATAACTGTTGCATGCAATGAGAAACTTGAGTGACTCTCTCTACTGCACTACTTGCTTCATTGCAGTGGTCTGCAACCGAACGTACAACATCTCTGAGGTATGCCTGTATGTGTTATGTTAAAACTTCTGATAGGTAAAGAATAACTAAAAATTAGTATGCCTTACTTTAAATCATTCCTTGCCTTTACCACTTTCGTATTTAAAGTATCATAAAATGAATTATTCATTATGCTACTTTCATTCATTTAGTTCATTAAATATTCTACTGAAGCAAACCCACCTTATCTTCAAAAATAATTACCCTTTTAGAGTCACCTACAAATGAAAAGGATACCCCAGTGTTCTGTTCTAAATGGTAAGATCCTAGTAAGAGCAGAGAATTTTACAGAAGGGCAAACTAACCTTACCAACTAGAGAGAGAAGATATCAAATGCTACCTTAGAGTGGACCAATTTATACAAGGGTTTCCATAATATAATTAATATACGACTGAAACATCAGCAGTTTGCTCTGACAAGTTTCTTTCCGAAGTCTATTAAATTTTTAGGGAAAAAACTAGAATTAAATTTGACTTTGGAAATCATATTAGGCTGAAATTTTCAGCACATTAAAAGTAGCCTGATGGACTGTAGGTACATCAATGCAACATATTAAAGAACACATCTTTCCCAGACTTTTAAAAATCATTTTAGCATAATACCATAAGATGCTTGAGTATGTCTGACAATCTGACCCCAATAAAAAATTAATCAGTCTTATTGGCATCTTGGTTCTAGCCTATACCAGGTGAAAAGAGACCAACAATTTTATTTTACATTGGTTTAGAGAAGTTGTGATTTAGCGGCAGTCTCACTGCGGTGTTTCATAAAAACAAAACGTGATGGGCAGTTCTTGTATTTTAATTATATTAACTTGTACTTTTGCTATTAATTATACCTTTTTCAAACTAAGTGTAGGGCACTCTTACCAAGAATAGGAAAGAAGGGGGTGGAATGTGCTTTTGCATACCCTCTAGTGAGAATACAAATTGGTATAAATTATCTGATAACAATAATTTAACAATATGGCAGAGCTGCATCTTACTTGGGGGTTAGGCTTCAAAGTTGGTGTGGATGGTGAATATCAGAACTGCTCAAAATTATCCTTGAGAAACCATTTCAATTAGTTTTAAAAATAGAATATGCAGACTTGATAAGTAGAAATCAGCCAGGTTTTCCTCTAGTGTTGAACAGATTGCTGTTTCTTTTGGTGGAGTACTAGATAAAGTGGTTGGCATGTGTTTAGTATCCATGTTGCACAGAAAAAGAAAATCTAACTTTAATCAGTAGAATGAAACTCAGCTAAGCATAATCTTGCACTAAGAGGGGGCATGCCAACAAGGAGAACTGAGATGACACAGGATTAGAAAATCCTCACTCATGCTGTTTCCTGCCAAGACTAAGGTCACTGACTTAGAGGGAAGAGCAGTCCACCTACTGAACTAGACTTTACTTTTCTCACTCTTTTTATCTCTTGCTCACTCTTTCTCCACTATTGCTTTCTTGACCTCTCTTGTCTCTGATAATTTCTGATGAGACATAGCTGAATCAGTATATGCTGAAGGCATGAAAGATATGGTTCCAAACTATGTATTAAAAGCCTTAAAGATGGACATATGATCACACAAAATAACTTCAATTCTAAAATGTCCTGAGACATGAAACCAATAAAAAATTCAACAAAGTTTCATGCACAAGGATCATCTTCAGAGTACTAAGTGTAAGATCAAATATTAGAAAACCTTTAAATGTCCATCAATGTAGAAAAGGCTAAATGCCTTATGGGATATTTATAGCATGACAATCATTGCTTTTCTCTGGCCAATACTTTTTCACTCACTTCTTATAACAGACTCTCATGGTTCATCCCTGGACTGATGCAATCTGGGCTACTTATAGCCCTGACTACATTCTGGTCCAGGAATAAGCAAATGACTCAAATGTCCTACAGAGCTCTTCTCTGGAATTCTGCTAATTAGATTTAGAAGGGAAGTCTTTTATTTTCTGAATAGGAAGACATGAGAATTCTAGAATGGAGTTATTCATGTTCATGTTCCCTGATAAAACAGGGAAAACTTGACTAAGAATTCAAAAGTGACATGAAGAGTTAAGTCCAAGAAGAGTGACTATTGATTTTGTTGAAGTCCCTCATTTTTGTAATACGTAAGGCCTTTTTCATAGTATCTTTCTTCTGTTTGGTTACATGAATCAAGCTGTTGAGAGTTTTTTTTTTTTTTAATCACAGGTGGATATTGAATTTTGCCAAATGCTTTTTCTGAGATGACTTTATGATTTTTATCCTTCATTTTATTAATGTGGTGTACCACATTAATTGATTTGTGGATGCTGAACCATCATTACACTCCTGAAACAGAGTCTATTTGATCATGATATGTGATTCTTTTAGTGTAATCCTGAATTCAGTTTGTTATTGTTTTCTTGAGGATTTTGGTGTCTCTGCTCATCAGGGATAATGGCCTGTAATTTTCTCTTTTTTGGTAGTATCATTGTCTAGTTTTGGTTTCAAGGTAATACTGGCTTTGCAGAATAAGTTTACAAACATTCCTCCCTCTTCAATATTTTGAAAAATATGAGAATAAGTATAAAATCTTCTTTGAATATTTTGTAGGATTCACCAGTGAAGACTGGGCTTTTGTTTGATGGGAGATATTTTTAATTATAAGCATATCTACAGGTCCAGTTCCAGACCACCACAATAAAGCAAACATTGAAACAAACAGACACCAATGTTTCAGTTTCCCCGTGCATATAAAAGTAATGTTTACACCATAATGTAGTATATTAAGGATGCAATAGCATGCTGTCTGAAAAACTGTTCATACCTAAGTAAAAATAAATTATTGCTAAGAAATGCTAGCTATCATCTGAGCCTTCCTCAAGTCACAATCTTTTTGCAATAGTAACATCAAAGATCATCAAAATGAATATAAAATGAAAGAGTATGAAATGAAAACGTTTTCAAGAACTACCAAAATGTGAAAAGCGTGCGTACATTTGTGTTCAGTTCAGTTCAGTTGCTCAGTCGTGTCTGACTCTTTGCGACCCCATGAATTGCAGCACACCAGGCTTCACTGTCCATCACCAACTCCCAGAGTTTACTCAAACTCATGCCGATCGAGTCGGTGATGCCATCCAGCTATCTCATCCTCTGTCGTCCCCTTCTCCTCCTGCCCCCAATCCCTCCCAGCATCAGGGTCTTTTCCAATGAGTCCACTCTTCGCATGAGGTGGCCAAAGTATTGGAGTTTCAGCTTCAGCATCAGTCCTTCCAATGAACACCCAGCACTTATGTCCTTTAGGATGGACTGGTTGGATCTCCTTGCAGTCCAAGGGACTCTCAAGAGTCTTCTCAAACACCATAGTTCAAAAGCATCAATTCTTCGGCACTCAGCTTCCTTCACAGTCCACTCTCACATCTATACATGACCACTGGAAAAACCATAGCCTTGACCAGATGGACCTTGGTTGGCAAAGTAATGTATCTGCTTTTTAATATGCTATCTAGGTTGGTCATAGCTTTCCTTCCAAGGAGTAAGCATCTTTTAATTTCATGGCTGCAATCACCATCTGCAGTGATTTTGGAGCCCAGAAAAATAAAGTCTGACACTGTTTCCACTGTCTCCCCATCTATTTCCAATGAAGTGATGGGACCAGATGCCATGATCTTAGTTTTCTGAACGTTGAGCTTTAAGCCAACTTTTTCAGTCTCCTCTTTTACTTTCATCACGAGGCTCTTTAGTTCATCTTCACTTTCTGCCACAAGGGTGGTGTCATCTGCATATCTGAAGTTATTGATATTTCTCCAGGCAATCTTGATTCCAGCTTGTGCTTCTTCCAGCCCAGCATTTCTCATGATGTACTCTGCATATAAGTTAAATAAGCAGGGTGATAATATACAGCCTTGACATACTCCTTTTCCTATTTGGAACCAGTCTGTTGTTCCATGTCCAATTCTAACTGTTGCTTCCTGACCTGCATACAGGTTTCTCAAGAGGCAGGTCTGGTGGTCTGGTATTCCCATCTCTTTCAGAATTTTCCACAGTTCATTGTGATCCACACAGGCGAAGGCTTTGCCGTAGTCAATAAAGCAGAAGTAGATATTTTTCTGGGACTCTCTTGCTTTTTTCATGATCCCGCAGATGTTGGCAATTTGATATCTGGTTCCTCTGCCTTTTCCAAAACCAGCTTGAACATCTGGAATTTCACGGTTCACATATTGTTGAAGCCTGGCTTGGAGAATTTTGAGCATTACTTTAGTAGCATGTGAGATGAGTACAATTGTGTGGTAGTTTGAGCATTCTTTGGGATTGCCTTTCTTAGGGACTGGAATGAAAACTGACCTTTTCCAGTCCTGTGGCCACTGCTGAATTTTCCAAATTTGCTGACATATAGAGTGGAGCACTTTCACAGCATCATGTTTCAGGATTTGAAATAGGTCAACTGGAATTCCATCACATCCACTAGCTTTGTTCGTAGTGATGCTTTCTAAGGCCCACCTGACTTCACATTCCAGGATGTCTGGCTCTAGGTCAGTGATCACACCATTGGGATTATCTGGGTCATGAAGATCTTTTTTGTACAGTTCTTCTGTGTATTCTTGCCACCTCTTCTTAATATCTTCTGCTTCTGATAGGTCCATACAATTTCTGTCGTTTATTGAACCCATCTTTGCGTGAAATGTTCCCTTGGTATCTCTAATTTTCTTGAAGAGATCTCTAGTCTTTCCCATTGTGTTGTTTTCCTCTAATTCTTTGCATTGATCACTGAGGAAGGCTTTCATATCTCTCCTGGCTATTGTTTGGAACTCTGCATTCAAATGGGAATATCTTTCCTTTTCTCCTTTGCTTTTCGCTTTTCTTCTTTTCACAGCTATTTGTAAGGCCTTCTCAGACAACCATTTTGCCTTTTTGCATTTCTTTTCCGTGGGGATGGTCTTGATCCCTGTCTCCTGTACAATGTCATGAACCTCCGTCCATAGTTCATCAGGCTTTCTGTCTATCAGATCTAGTCCCTTAAATCTATTTCTCACTTCCACTGTATAATCATAAGGGATTTGATTTAGGTCATACCTGAATGGTCTAGTGGTTTTCCCTACTTTCTTCAGTTTAAGTCTGAATTTGGCAATAAGGAGTTCATGATTTGAGCCACAGTCAGCTCCTGGTCTTGTTTTTGCTGACTATATAGAGCTTCTCCATCTTTGGCTGCAAAGAATATAATCAATCTGATTTCGGTGTTGACCATCTGATGATGCCCATGTGTAGAGTCTTCTCTTGTATTGTTGGAAGAAGGTGTTTGCTATGACCAGTGCATTCTCTTGGCAAAGCTCTATTAGCCTTTGCCCTGCTTCCTTCCGTACTCTAAGGCCAAATTTGCCTGTTACTCCAGATGTTTCTTGAGTTCCTACTTTTGCCTTCCAGTCCCCTATAATGAAAAGGACATCTTTTTTGGGTGTTAGTTCTAAAAGGTCTTGTAGGTCTTCATAGAACCGTTCAACTTCAGCTTCTTCAGTGTTACTGGTTGGGGCATAGGCTTGGATTACCATGATATTGAATGGTTTGCCTTGGAAATGAGCAGAAAGCATTCTGTCATTTTTGAAATTGCATCCAAGTACTGCATTTTGGACTCTTTTGTTGACCATGATGGCTACTCCATTTCTTCTAAGGGATTCCTGCCCACTGTAGTAGATATAATGCTCATCTGAGTTAAATTCACCCATTCCAGCCCATTTTAGTTCACTGATTCCTAGAATGTCAACATTCACTCTTGCCATCTCCTGTTTGACCACTTCCAATTTGCCTTGATTCATGGACCTAACTTCCAGGTTACTATGCAATATTGCTCTTTACAGCATCGGACCTTGCTTCTATCACCAGTCACATCCACAACTGGGTTGTTTTTGCTTTGGTTCCATCCCTTCATTCTTTCTGGAGTTATTTCTCCACTGATCTCCAGTAGCATATTGGGCACCTACCAACCTGAGGAGTTCCTCTTTCAGTATCCTATCTTTTTGCCTTTTCCTACTGTTCATGGAGTTCTCAAGGCAAGAATTCTGAAGTGGTTTGCCATTCCCTCCTCCAGTTCCTTTAGTCGTATCCAACTCTTTGAGACTCTGTGGACTGTAGCCCACCAGGCTCCTCAATCCAGGGGATTCTCCAGGCAAGAATACTGGAGTGGATTGCCATGCCCACCTCTAGGGGATTTTCCCAACCCAGGGAAGGACTCAAGAATCTCCTGTGTCTCCTGCATTGCAGGTGGGTTCTTTACCACTGGGCCACTGGGGAAGCCACCAAAACGTGACAAAGAGATATAAAGTGAGTAAACAGTGTTTGAAAAATGGATCTAATATACTTGCTCAATGCAGGAGTGCTACAAACCTTAAATCTGTAAAATAATGCTACATCTGTGAAGCACACTAAAGTGAAGCAAATGTACAAACAAAAAAAGAGAGAGATGCCTGTACTGATTCAATCTCCTTACTAGTAATTAGTCTATTCAGATTTATTTCTTGATGATTCAGTCTTGGGAGAGTGTATGTTTCTAGGATATGCATTTTTTCCAGATTGTCCAATTTGTTGGCATATAATTGTTCATAGTCATCTCTTATGATCTTCTGTATTTCTGTGCTATTAGTTGTACCTTTCAATTCTGATTTTATTCAATCTCTCTCCTTTTATTGGGGATTCCCTGGTGGTTCAGATTGTAAAGAAACTGCTTGCAATGTAGGAGACCTGGGTTCGATCCCTCGGTTGGGAAGATCCCCTGGAGGAGGGCATGGCAACCCACTCCAGTGTTCTGGCCTGCCGAATCCCCATGGACAGAGGAGCCTGGCGGGCTACAGCCCATGGGGTCGCAAAAAGTCGACAACAACAGAGTGACTAAGCACACTCCTTGTTTTGGATAAAAAGCTGCAAATATTTTTTTTTATTATCTTGACTTTAAACTCCCAATTATAATTTAGATTATCTAAATAATAAGAAAAATACTCATATATTTATCTATGTAACTACCTTTCCTGATGTTCTTTATTCCTAGTAGTTGCAAGATTTCATCTGGTAGCAATTCCCATCTGAGGGATTTCCTTTAACATCTCTTGTAGGGCAGGTATACCAGTAATAAATTCTTTTAGGTTTTCTATTTCTGAAAAGACTATATTTCACCTTCAACTGAGAAAAATATTTTTCTTGGTTACAAAATTCAAAATAGCCATTTTCCCTTGCACTTTAAAGATGTAGTGCTCAGGGCTGGTGCTCTGGGAAGACCCAGAGGGATGGGATGGGGAGGGAGGTGGGAGGGGGGATCGGGATGGGGAACACATCTAAATCCATGGCTGATTCATGTCAGTGTATGACAAAAACCACTACGATACTGTAAAGTAATTAGCCTCCAACTAATATAAATAAATGAAAAATTAAATAATGTAAAGATGCTGGTCTATAATTTTCTGATTTACATTATTTCTGAGAAGAAGTATGCTGTCAGACTTTTTTGTTTTTTGTCTGTACTGCACTGGGTGGCATGTGGGATCTTAGTTCCCCAACCAGGTATCAAACCTGAGTCCCCTGCACAGGAAGTGCAGAGTTTTAACCACTGGGCTGCTAGTAAATCCCTGCTGCCTTGTATTTTCTTTCTTTTATGTTGAGCCCTCTTTTGTTGTTGCTGTTGAGTCTAGTTAAAGGCTTGATGAGTTTGTATCATTTCAAAGAACCAGCTCTTCGTTTCACTTTTCTTTTTTCTGTTTCTTTTATTTCCCCTCTGATCTTTATTTCCTTCCTTCTACTAGCTTTGGGCTTCATTTGTTCTTTTTCTAGTTCTTTTAGGTTTAAAGTTAGATTATTCATATGAGATTTTTCCTCTTACTTGAGGTAAGCGTGTATCATTCTGAATATCTCAAAACTGCTTTCACTGCATCTCACAGGTTTTGTAATGTTGCATTTCCATTTTCGTTTGTCTCAAGGTATTTTTAAATTTCCCCTTTCTTCATTGACCCATTGGTTGTTCAGTAGCATGTTGTTTAATCTCCACATTGAGATGAAAGTGTATTCTGCTGCTCTTGGATGGAATGTTATATATATGTGTGTGTTGTATTATAAAGTCCATCTAATCCAATATGTCAGTTAAGGCCCATGCTTCTTTATTGATTTTCTGTGTGGATGATGTAAGTGGGATATTAAATTTCCCTAGTACTACTGTATTGATGTTTAGGTCTTTTAATAATTGCTTTATATACTTTGATGTTCCTATGTTGGGTGCATAAATATTTATAAATATTATCTAATTGGATTTATGCCTTTATCATTATATAAAGACCTTCTTTGTCTTTTATTGCCATCTTTGTTTTAAAGTCTATTTTTTTTCTGGTGTAAGTATAGCTGTACCAGATTTCTTTTAATTTTCCTTTGCATACTATATTTTTTCCATCATTTCACTTTCAGTCTCTTTGTGTCCTAATATCTGAAGTGGGTCTCTTGCTGGTAACATGAGACTTGTTTTTTAATCCAATCACCAATGATTGGAGAATTTAATCCATTTATCTTTAAAGTAATTACTGATCCCATCACTTCATGGCAATTAGGTGGGGAAACAATGGAAACAGTGACAGACTTTATTTTCTTGGGCTCCAAAATCACTGCAGATGGTGATTTCAGCCATGAAATTAAAAGACACTTACTCCTTGGAAGCAAAGCTATGACAAATGTAGATAGCATATTAAAAAGCAGAGACATTACTATACCCAACAAAGGTCCATATACTCAAAGCTATGATTTTTCCAGTAATCATGTACTGATGTGAAAGTTGGACCATAAAGAAGGCTGAGCACCAAAGAAGTGATGCTTTCAAACTCTGGTGTTGGAGAAGACTCTTGAGAGTCCTTTGGACTGCAAGATCAAATCAGTCAATCTTACAGGAAATCAACCCTGCACATTCATTGGAAGGACTGATGTTAAAACTGAAGCTCCAGTACTTTGGCCACCTGATGCGAAGAGCCAACTCACTGGAAAAGACCCTGATGCTGGGAAAGGTTGATGGCAGGAGGAGAAGGGCACAACAGAGGACAAGATGGTTGGATGGCATCACCAACTCCATGGACATGAGTTTCAGCAAGCTCCGGGAGATGGTAAAGGACAGGAAGCCTGGTGTGTTGCAGTCCATGGGGTTGCAAAGAGTTGGACATGACTCAGCAACTGAACAACAAATGTATCAATACTTCCTAGGTGGTGATAGTGGTTAAGAACATGCCTGCCAATGCAGGAAACGAAAGAGACGCAGGTTCGATCCCTGGGTCGGGAAGATTCTCTGGAGAAGGGCATGGTAATCTACTCCAGGATTCTTGCCTGGAGAATCCCATGGACAGAGAAGCCTGGCGGGTTATAGTCCACAGGGTCGCAAAAAGCCTCGACTGAAGCAACTTAGCAGGCGTGTGTCAATACTTATTGCCATTTCACTAAGTATTTTCTGGTTGTTTTTGTTGTTCCTCTCTTTTTCCTCCTTCATCTCTTGTTCTCTTCCCCTGTGATTTAATGATTTTCTTTAGTGTTATATTTAGATTCCTTATTATTTTTTGTATTCTCTCCTCTAGGTTTCTGCTTTGTACTTTCCATTAGGTTCACATACAATGGTCTATATCAGTCTACTTTAACTTGAAGTTTGAACAAGTTTGAACACATTCTAAAAACTATGTTTTTCTTCCTTCTTCCTATATTTTATGTTTATAATTTCATGTTTTATATCTTTTTCTCTTCTATATCCTTTAATTATACTCTTCCATTCATAGATCAGCAATTGATAACCATGGTATTTTCTACTGAATTTTGTTATATTTTACATCTTCACATTAAAATTTTTAATTCATTATGATCATAAATGTTAAACATAAAGTATTATACTTATGTTTTAAGTGTTACAATTTTACGCACTATGCTAAGACACTTATGTATATTTTTTATTTTGACATTTACTTAAGGGTTGCTACTGTCGTTAGACTCATTTTAAGGATGAGGAAACAGGTTTAGAAGTGTAAGAGAACTTGTTACTACATGGCAGAGCCATGATTCAAACTCAGGCATTATTGATTCCTACAACTATGCTATCGAGGATATAACCTAAGTGTGTCCTTTTTCATTTCACAAAAATACTCTTTTAAATTAAGAATTTGGATCTATAGTTTTCTTAATATAATGAAGTATATGTGAACAAAAGAGAGAATTTTTACTTTTATACATTTTATAGTATTTTATTTATGAGAATTAGTCTTATAGAGCTAAACTTAAACTTTTTATTACCACTTTTAAGATCCAACCATCTGAGCTGGAAAAAGATGGTTCACCTAGGTCTGAAGAAAGTGCAAGCACTTTGACAGTCACCAACCTAAAATGAAGTTTGTTCTTTATTAGATCATATAACGTTCTATAGCTGACTCTTTTTGTTGTATGATCTGCCAACTCAGCAATCCTTTCTTATTCATTTTTCTGTGGTTATTTAAGGTTTGTTGTGTGATACAGTAAAAACAAAGGTCAGTGGAGTTAGATATTAGACCTAGGACTTTACACACTAGTTATTCTCTTAGTTTCCAATTATTAACATTTCTGATTTATATTTGGTTATAGTAATGAGTAATATATGAACACAGCATGTGTAGTTTTTCACTAAATAATAATGAAGATCATACTATCATAAGGTCATGTGATATTGGCTTTTCTTTTCTTAATTATGACTTCATATTTCCCATTCTGCAAGCCCATAAAGGGAGTGAAGATTAAAATGTTTAAATTTTTATCTTCAAAAATTATTCATTTTTAATCAATTAGAGTCCTAAAATCATAAAAGATGATTTTTAATATCTCATGAAAAAGTAGGGTAAGGTAGCTAATGAAGCCAGGCATAAAAGATCTAGAGGAGAGTAATACTTTAAAAAATAGGTAAAAATACTTCTTAGCAGCAAGTAGATCATTTCATAATGGGCTGAAAAATGATGATATTCTCTGCATTTACTGGCCAAAACTATTCTTAAAAAATATTTATGTTATTTCCATTGTGGTCATCTGAAATACAGTTGGTAGAGAAAAGACAGGTCAAATGTGTGTTTCTTTCTCTGTCTCTTTTCAAATAATGAGTTGGGGTCCTAGAAACCTCTCATGATGACTAATGAGGTATCTTTTTTTTTTAGTATGTTTATAAACTCATGAGTTTTAAAACACTTGATGTGTCCCAATTCATTGTAGTTGTGACTCTTACTGGTGATCAAATTGTCTCAATTTATGCTCTGCCCTCAGTTTTAACTGAAGACAAAGAACGCTGCATTCAGAGCTCCTTCCTGCATGAGGTAATGAGGTGCTGATGACTCCTTGTGATGCTTGAAGAAAACAAACAAAAGTAACTGCCTTCCTGGATAAGGAGAAAGTATATTTTCATGTGTATGTAGAGTGAAAGGCTTTACTTTTAAATTAAACCTTTATTTCATAGAAAGAAATTTGGGTTAGAAAAGGAGGGCATTTAAGAATCTAAGACTGAAGGAGAAATATAAGAAAGAAAGTTTTGGTGAAATCTGTTAAAATGACAAGCTCTTGTGAGGGTTTTAATTGACAGTAAACAGCAAGCGAAATAAAAATAAATTATGACAATCACCAGGGCGAAAATCAGGAAATACTGTAACAGTCCTTATTTTAATTTATGAGGAATAGTCAGCAATCCTGAGCATTCCTTTTTACTTGAGAATCCCAGTCTCAAATCATGTGCTTGATCATGATCAAGTTCCTACTTCTTACCTGCAGGAGTTCCCCCTATCTGTGGTACTTTCACAATACTAGCATTTCTCTTTTGTTCTTTAACAACTGTACCCCTCTGATATCTTGCAAAAGCATTTCTATTGAATTACCTGTATTATTTTGTTCCATCTCTAACTTTACTTCCAATTTCCTGTCACATCTTTCTATCACCTAGATGAAATTTCTACTAAATGCCCAACTCTCTCAAGTATTTTATTTTCTTCTGAAATCCATTCTATTATCTTTCTTATCTTTTTATCTATCTTATTTTTTTATCTATCTTTATTTATCTTATTTATTTATCTTATTTATCTATCTTTATTTTATCTATCTTATTTATCTATCTTATCTTATTATCTTTCTTATCTTTCTATTTCTCCTGATGGTATCATCACCATCCCAGTTATGTAGATTCAAAGACAGTGTCATCTTTTTCTTCTCTTGTTCTCTTACAGTTAACCAAATACAAACTATTACAATTAACTCTTGCCATGAGCCCCTTATACAAACCCATTCATCCCCATTATTAACTTGTGGAACAACAATCCAGGTTCTCGTGGTCTCCTGCAGTGACATCTGCAATGTGCTGAGTCACTTTCATCTTCGCTCTAGCTATCTCACATGAACAATTAAGCTCCCTAATTATACTCCACATTTATATCAGTTATCCCACTTAGTCTAGAATGATCACATGCAGTAATAGTTATCTGGCTTTTCAAAGCTTTATATGTTTTCATTTTGCCTTCCTAACTGAACTGTAAAGTGTAGATTTTTCTATATGACCAAAAAATGGATTGTTGAGTGAGAAAGAGATTGATAAAAAGATAAGAAGATACAATAAATTAGAAAAGGGAAAATATTCACCTACATTGTGTGAAATGGTGAATAAAGACTAAACTGTAAAGCTGCCTGTGTGTGTTGAGTTTTCAAGACCAGTGAGAGTCCCTATGGCACCTTTGGACAAACTGGAAATAGGAGACTTTCCTCAAGACACTACCAGGAACCATCTTAATGTATCAAAAATCAGTGGTGCCTCCAAGGTTGAGGCACTACTTCAAGCTGAAGTGTACCACCTGCATAGCCATGAACATCAGCTTTTTTTACATTCTAAAACTATGCTATCACTGCAAAGTCATGTCTATTATTTGGGCCTCACTTTCCTAATCAGAAAAAAAAGCATACTAATTCTGGCTCTACCTGCTTCACTTGGTTAATTACAAAGATAACGGTAGTCAATGATCTGTACCACTGTGGAGTGCAGACTTGAAAGAAAGCAAGCTGTGATAGAAAGTAAAGCTTTAAGATCATCTGGAACTATGGGAATTAGGAATTCCATTGTATGTTTGCATTTTTATTTTGTTGTTTTGTGTCAATGGTAACCTGATTATGAGTAAAAAAGAAAAAAGGTAAAGGCTATAAAAGCTGAGACAAATGAAGAAAAGACAAAAAATAACAGAAAAGTAAAATAAAGATTAGGAAAATCTTTCTTGCAATTTTATCTGCTAATACGTTTATTGCATCTTCTGTAATATAAAGAAAGGAAAGGGAAAGAAATAAATTTTCTCACAGGAAGGTATGATTATATAATATTAGTAATAACCAAGATTTAATATTTACCATGAACCAGGCATCATGGTAAGTACCTTGTTTCATTTGTTGTTCTCAATGATAAGACAGATGCTAATATCAGCCTATTATGCAGATGAAAAAAATGAGAAGCAAAAGGCAGAATATTAAAGACATTTTCTAACTCTAGAGGTTCCTCTTTAACAATACTAGGCTGAATCCTAAAGAGTTGCTTCACAGGGAATGAGCATTATAGTCTAGCAAGAAATAAAATTGAGATCTGCTTATTAATTCAACTGGAATGAATCCAGGGTACACATATGTAATCATTCAAACGCTAGAAAATAAAAAGCTTGATGTCAGTTCCAATACAGCACGAAAACAAAAACTTTTTAGAGGCTAGTCTGGGAAAGGGTCAAACACAGGAACAAAATTTAGATATGGTGACATTGTTTTTAAAAGGTGACTAAGTATGAGTTTAATAAATTAAACTTTAGTAAAAAGTTTACATTTAGTAAAAGTTGGAAACATTTGTACATATGCAATGGTGCAAGTCTCCTGGAGAAGAGAAAAGCAAGAACATGGGGGCAGGGGGCAAGGCCGGGAGACTTAGGTACAGTTCAGGAAGACAGATTTCAAGTTATGGGAGAAATACAGGGTGATTAAAAGAAAAAAAAAAACAGAAGTAGAAATCCAAGTTCTCGGGCCCCATCCCAGATTTACTGAATCAGAAATTTGGAGGCGGGGTGGGAGACTTCAATCTGTGTTCAAACAAACCCTCCAAGTGATTTTGATGCACATTACTGGTCATAGGAACAGACAGAAAGGTGAAAGCAACAAAAGGGAATTCTACTGAATTAAATGACAAACCCTGGGTGGCGGGGGCGGGGGCAGAAATAACAGCACATAATACAGAGAGCAAATGACCACTAAAGTTGCAGTCCATGGATACTGATAAAAAGAGGAAGCAAATTTATACAATCTTAGTACAAAAAAGAAGGGCTTAACATGATTGGGAGAAACATACTACCAATGAAGGAATTACATTCTCAACTGTTTAAAGTATCCAATAGAACTTGCCATGAGACTGGAAATATTCTGTATCTGCACTGTCCAATGTGGTAGCTGCTAGCCACAAGTAGATATTGAGCACTTTAAAAGTGATTGGCTCAACTAAAAAACCAAATTTTTAATTTTACTGAATTTTCGTTAAACTTAAATGGTCACAGGCGGCTAGCAGTTACCACATTTGAGAATGTAAATATAAAGCTAATTTCATAGGGGTTAATGAGACATGAATAATGCTACCATGGACTTCCATCTGTGAAGATAGTTAATAATTCAAGATCTGCAGTGAAAGATATATAATCATGAAAATAAATTAGGGATTAGGAAATGTCACATTTATACATGCGGCTGTCCTACATTTAAAGAAATATAAAAGAAGGAAGCATTTAATATCTGTGATTTACTGAGACTATGTCTTCAAAAGGGCTTCCAATGTTGTCCCACAAAAAATGATAAGGCTGAAAGTAATGGGAAGTTCGGAGAAGGCAATGGCACCCCACTCCAATACTCTTGCCTGGAAAATCCCATGGACGGAGGAGCCTGGTAGGCTGCAGTCCATGGGGTTGCTAAGAGTCAGACACAACTGAGCGACTTCACTTGCCCTTTTCACTTTCATGCATTAGAGAAGGAAATGGCAACCCACTCCAGTGTTCTTGCCTGGGGAATCCCAGGGACGGGGGAGCCTGGTGGGCTGCCATCTATGGGGTCGCATAGAGTCGGACACGACTGAAGTGACTTAGCAGCAGTAGCAGCAGCAATGGGAAGTTATCCAACAAAATATACTTAGAATCACTTTATAAGAATATAGGATTTGAAATTTTATATGGAGATATTTGCTATCAGATTGATGACAAAAACAGCTATAGATGGGGATGTCTTCAGGATACTTACAGAAATGTGTAAGTAAAAGTAGACATGAAAGTGAAAGTGAAGTCGCTCAGTTGCGACCCCATGGACTGTAGCCTACCAGGCTCCTCTGTCCATAGGATTTTCCAGGCAAGGGTACTGGAGTGGGTTGCCATTTGAAGGCAAAGTATAAGTCCATGTCTTAGTAACGGTTAAATTAATTTGTCAAAAATTTGTACATTTGTCAAAACTGTGGATGGGGAGTAAATTACTGTTGGGCAAGGAGATAATTTAATATATATACATGCATATTCAAGAGGTAGAATGAACTATTATATCCCTTAAAAGATTCTAGATTGTGAAGAAGCAAGTTAAAATGGTCTAAGAAATATACTCCTGGGATGGAAAATATTGAAACACCTTAAAGAACAAAATGAATACTTCTATCCACAGAATCATTTAATGATGTGGAGAGAAGAGTTTTAAAAATAGAGGTTAAGAAATTATAAGAATTGGAGCAAAAAATAGTAGAAATCAAAGATCAAGTGAGCAAAGTATGTAGAATAAGAGTGAAGGTGATGAGCAAAGGAAGAGGTCATACAAAAATAAAGCACTAGGGAGAGACAACTTACAATGCTCCAGAAGAAAGCATTCTGTTTCATAAGATTAAAAAAGGCAACTGAAGATGATGAATGAGAAATAGCTGATAATAGCTGATAAGAAACAGCAATTGATAATAGCTGATAAAAAATGTCTTTAGGGCTTGCTCTCTCCCTCTCTTCTCCTCAATTCTCTTTTATTTAAACAATGACTTCAAAGGCAGAAAAAGATACAGAAGACGCAGGAGGAAAGATGTGGGTGAATCCTCAGGCAGCAAAGAATGAAAAGGCTTTGCTATTACACATCTTCATGGCCCAAAAGTCACCAGCACGATCAAGTTGCTAGTAAGATTTGAGGCCTAAATGCTCGCAGAAAAATAGACTTACAAACATACCATAGATTTAAAAATGTACCACGATGTTTACTAAAGGGGAAAGGGGAGGGGAGATGAATTAGGAGACTGTGATTAACATATACACACCACTGTATACAAAATAGATTACAAGGGCCTACTGTATAGCAAAGGGGACTATACTCAGTATCTTGCAATAACCTGTAAGAACCTGAAAAAGAGACTCCAGTTGGCATTGTGCACTATTAGAAAACAGATACGTGGAGAATGTAAATAAAGTAATGATCTCTGGCATTAGAGGATGATTTGGAACTAATACATCGTTTTGATTCAGTGAACTCTTTTGTGTTGGATACATGACATTTTTATTTTTAAGAATGTGGACAGAGTTCCACACCAGTACCTGCAGTTTGATGACATTGTATAACCATGAGATCAGAAAGTCTTTACTCATTGAATTGATTATGAAAGAAATTCAAACGGCAAATAAAGGAGAAAAGCCATGCAGGGTGGTTCCTTTCTTTTCATATCTCTTTTTCAATAAAGGGCTAGATAGTTTAGGCCTCCTAGCCTCTGTGGCAAATATTTAACACTGGGGTGTGAAAGCACCCACTGATAATGGGAAACAAATGGGTGTGACTGGCAATAATTTTTTTTTTTTTCAAACCAGTTAACCAGCAGTCTTGGTCTGTGTGTCCTAGTTTGCCAACCTCTGGTCAACAGACATTTTTCAAAAGGGTCAGTTTTTGAGAGGAATGAGATATAAAGATCCAGAGAGACAGCAGCATGCATGGTAAACATGAATAAACCTCTTTCTTGAAACATCAGCCATCATTACTGCAATAACAGGAAGAACTGGAGATCAGAAATCAAACTAGAAAGAGCATGCCTGAGAAATTAGAATAAGAATGAACAATCATATACAGGGAAAATGTGCTGGTTTGTCTGTTGGCAACTCAATTCCATTCCTCCTGCCATGCTCCCTCACTGTATCACAGGGGCCAGAAGACTGGGTATCTATCACATTTTTCAGAGTCTTGTATCAGACAAGTGAGCCAGGGGAAGGTTGAAGATTTATTATGGCTTCCCTAGTGGTGCTGGACAGAGGAGTGGGCTTCTGCAGACATGGGGTTTTTTACAGCAGCTACTGGGCATTTCCCTACAAATCATCACCTTTGATGATACAAACAGTACTGAAAATTATTGGTGGTTTCCTGTGGCCTATGCAATTTTCTGACTCTCTAAAAGATTGTAGTTAATCAAAGAGCTAGTGGCCTCTTCCCCTGAATTTCATTCCCTCAGCCTCACAAAGTGGCTCAGTAAAGCACTTAGTTCTTTGTATCAATTCCCTTCACTGAATACTTTAGAGAAACACATCGTTTTGCAGCCAATACCTGACTAATACCAGTATTATTATAGAACTGAAGAAATAAGAGGATGAGCTAAGCAAGAACATTTTCTTAAGTTTCAGAGGTGATGAAGTTGTGCAAATGAAGTGAGATACAGAAATAAAAAGAGAAGGAAAGAAAATGTAGAGAAAACATAGAAAATACATCATTAGAATATTAAGCAATAGTGAACAATTTCTGAAGCCAATATTTTCACAAATTAGTTATTCTTCAAATCTGTGTGCTTTACATGGATCACATTATCTCACAGTGTAAAACATAAAAGCTAATATTACACATTGTGCATCTTTTCTGGGCACTACAACTTTTTTCACATCTGTTAAAACCATCCTGAAGGGAAGTTACAGTTATCTTCTTCTTCCCTATTAAACTTTGGCTCAGGGAAGTTAAAAGAATTGCCTAAGGCAATTGTTGTTCAGTCGCTAAGTCATGTTCAACTCTCTGCAAGCCCATGAACTGCAGCACTCTAGGCTTCCCTATCCTTCACTATCTCCCAGAGTTTGCTCAAACTCACGTCCATTGAGTCAGTGATGCTAATTCAACCATCTTATCCTCTGTTGCCCCCTTCTCCTCCTGCCCTCAATCCTTCCCAGCATCGGGGTCTTTTCCAGTGAACTGGCTCTTCACATCAGCTGGCCAAAGTATTAGAGCTTCACAGCTATTCAATGCAAGGTCAAGATTTGAAGAACTCACTGGCCCACGGCTAGAATCCTTTCTGCTCATGTCCCAAAATCCACTTGCACTTTTGAAGCTGGACTCAAACAGGGTTAGGCCTAAAGACCACATAAGAAATTCAGTTAAATATTATTTTGAAGATATGTATTTTGGAATTAAACTTATTCTTTCATTCATTTATTTACAAAATATAGTTATTAAAACTGATTTTGTACCAGGTAAATAAGGCTGACCAAATCCCTGCCCTTATGGAACTTATAGTCTATCTATGGCTGGAGCAACACTGATGATAATGGAGTATCTCCTGATGTGAAAATAAATGCACAAAGAAATAAATGCATGCATAACTTATAGGAGAGTGGAAATATCAGGAACCAAAGAAGAAAAGATCAAAAACTCTTTTACATCGAAACTTTAAAGAAAACATGGAATCATAAGGCATAAACTTATAAACATATGAACCAAGCCCATAATATTTGAAAGCTCAGGAAACTGATGGTAGGCAAAAGTCCTTCTACTAACGAGCTGCTGGTTATAATTACCATATGATTTGGGGCAGGAAATGAGCAGAAATTTAAATAGGAGATTCTACAAACTAATTAACAGACTAACATACTTGGAAAGAAAACATTTACAGAGGCTTATTAAAAAGAAGGTAAAAAGAAAAATAGGAGGAAGTAACAGGTATCTGATTGGTAATGACATTCTGAAGTAGTACAAAAGGTCTATAAATATTTAAGGATCAAAAGGACCTCTGGGAAAATAAAGCACACTACAGAAAAGATTAAGTGAAGCAGGTAAAAGGAAAACAATGAAATATTGAGGATGTCAAATTTATAAGAAATTGATAGGCCTGTGGAAATAGTGTCTTACTATATAATGTAACACAGAATCACAATTGAATTGAAGTCTACAGCCAGAGTTGAGAAATCCCCTAGTATATCTAGAGGCAGAGTTATCTCATCTCTAAATCATCCCCAGTGTTTAAGAAGCCATCCTCTGACTTGCAGACTGGCAAAGCAAAAAATATCATCTCAATATTTTAAAAGTACTGTTGCTAAACTTTTTTTGACTGGTTTTCAGATAAGTATTCTCCTATGTACATCATAGGTACTTCTAAACTTATTTGTCCTAAGTCAATATACTTAAATATATAAATATACATATCATGATGCAAACTTTAGTTTACATTTAGTTATTTGAACTAAAGAGAATATACTTGGTTTTATCTTTATAAGACACAATTGAGTTCTTTAAAAATAAGTCTCTGTTTTTATCTACTAAAAGGATAATAGTAAGTGTGTAGAAATGATTCATTCCATCATCCAGAGGAAAACATATGAGTACCATAAAGGACCATGATGAAAGTTAACACTCCAGATGTGATATAAATTTGAATTAATATAGGATATCTATTAAAATTAATATTCTGTTTAAAGAGTTATATAAAAGTCTTCTCATATTTAATAATACTGCTGAGCTATTATGTACTGTAAATGGAAAAGCAATACATACTTTGAAAGATAAATGGAAAAAAAACAGGGAGTGAAGATTTAGGGCATTATTTCTCATTTTAAATAATTTTTTTTATTTAACTTCAAGAATGTGTTTATTGTTTCTGTGCTTGAAGAATTTGAACATGTTAGGGGGAAAAAATCAATTGGTAGATGATACTTTCCTTCATGGTTAATCTTGAAGTTTTCACAAGCTGCTATATCTTGAGGTATGTTTGTGTTTCTATTCCATTTACTACTTGGGGCCTAGAAAGGTCTTGGGGAAAGAGGTCTGGAGAGGTACCCAGGCCTGTTTGTCTGTGTGGCTTTTTTTAAAAAACTATTATTATGGTAAGAACACTTGACATGAGATCTACCCTCTAAAAAATGTTTTCAGTGTGCAATACTGTTAACTGCAATGGTGCACACAGCACCTCTACACAACTTCTTCATCCTGCATAAGTGAAACTCTACACCTCTTAAACAGCAACTCCCCACTCACCTCTCCCAACAGCCCCTGGCAGCCACTGCTCTACTTGCTCTCGCTACAAATCTGACTATTCTAAATACCTCATTTAAGTGGAATCACACAGCATTTGTCCTGTGACAGGCTTATTCCACTTAGTCTAACATCCTCCAGATTCATTCATGTTGTCACATATGGAAAAATTGCCTTCTTTTCTATGGCTGAATAATATTCCATTGTGTGTCTGTGTGTCTGTGTGTGTGTGTTTGACATTTTTGTCATCCATTTCTCTGTCAATAGACATTTAGGTTGTCTTCATAGCTCAACTATGATGAATAATGCTTCAGTGAATATAGGGGTGCACTTAACATTTCAGTGTCTTGATTTCAATACTTTTAGATAAATATCCAGAAGGGAGATTGCTGAATCATATTGTAGCACTACTTTTAATTTTTTGAAGAGCCATCATACTGCTTTCCCTAGCAGCTACACCACTTTACATTCCAGCCAACAGTGTACAGGGTTTCAATTTCTCCATATCCTCACCAAAGCTTAATACCATTTTTTTTTTTTTTTTGTAATAACAGCCACCTCATGGGATTCCCAGGTGGCACTAGTGGTAAAGAACCCGCTGCCAATGCGGGAGACATGAAAACCATGGATTCAATTCCTGGGTTGGGACGATCCCCTGGAGGAGGGCATGACTCTGCCCTCCAGTATTCTTGCCTGGAGAATCCCATGGACAGAGGAGTCTGGCGGGCTACAGTCCATAGGGTCTCAAAGAGTTGGACACGACTGAAAAGACTTAGCATACACACACACGGCCACCTCACAGGTGTGAGGTGACTCCTCACTGTGACTTTGATTTGTATGACCTTGAGGATTAGTGATGTTGAGTATTTTTTCAAATACACATTGGCCATTTCTAGGTCTTCTTTAGAAAAACATTTATTCGAGTCCTTTGTTCATTTATTAATTTAATGTTCATACTATTAAATTAATAGTCCAATTTATTAATTGGACTATTTGCTTTTTTTGATAATGAGTGAGAAGAGTTCCTTGTATGAATTTTAATCCCTTATTAGGTACATGATTTACAAATATTTTCTCCCATTTCACAGATTGACATTTCAATCTTGCTAATTGTTAATTTTGATATGCAGAAGCTTTTTAGAAATAGTTCTACTCATCTAATTTTTGCTGCTGAATTAAGCCATTTTTGTTTTAGTACTAGCTCTGCAATGTATAAACTGTGGGCCCTTGGGCAAGTCATGAAATCTTTGTATCTCGATTTTTCCCTAAGTGAGGTAACTGTATGATACCTGAAATCTCTAAAAATTCTAAATTAAAAAAAATTATACTAGCATCACTAAGACACAATTTAGATTTACATGTATTCCCCATCCCGATCCCCCCTCCCCCCTCCCTCTCCACCCGATCTCTCTGGGTCTTCCCAGTGCACCAGCCCGGAGCACTTGTCTCATGCATCCAACCTGGGCTGGTGATCTGTTTCACCCTTGATAATATAAATGTTTTGATGCTGTGTCAATGTATGGCAAAAACCACTACAATATTGTAAAGTAATTAGCCTCCAGCTAATAAAAATAAATGGGAAAAAAAAGATACAATTTAGAAAGTGATTAGTCTCCAGAGGTTAAACATTCATTTACTCGAACTTTTATTAAGCAATTACTATGTACAAATCATAGTGAAATGGACTCCTATTTATCATACATGTGTGCTAAGTCACTTCAGTCATGTCCAGCTCTTTGCAATCCCAGGGAGTGTAGCCCATCAGGCTCCTCTGTCCATGGGATTCTCCAGACAAGAATCATACATGCAGGATCAAACTACATAGGCTTTTCCCACATAAGTCAATATAATCTATTCATCAACAAAAACAGTCTTTAACTTCAAGTTAATTAGATGATTTCATCTTTCTCCAGCTATTCTGAGGCAAAATCCAAATTTTAGAAAGAATATATCTCTATCTATATATATGTATAGGTATATATACACGTATCTGTAAGATAAAAGCCTGATATGCTGCAGGCTATGGCCTCGCAATGAGTCGGACACGACTGAGTGACTGAACTGAACTGTAAGAGAAAATGTGTGGTTATATATGGTTTGAATGTGACATAAGTAATTTCACTTTAAAACTTTTGAGCGATAACCTATTAATACAGCTAAATTTAAAAATAAACTAAAAATCAATCTCCATTCCAAAATAACTGTTTGCTTTTTTCTGGGAAAAAAAAAAACTTTCTGAATACTGAATCTATTTAAACAGTTTCAGCTGTTCGGTCAAGTGAATTAGGCTGACTAGATATCAAATTAGGTAATAATCTGAAACACTAGTGATAAAAATCTACCCATCATTACTTTAGCTGAAAATATATCAATAGAATAGACTGCATTCAAAGAAATCCTTCATCAGCACGCTATACACCTTAAGCTTACACCATATTATATGTCAACTATATCTCAATAAAAGCAAACTTAAAAAAATCCTCTAAAATGGTAAAGTGTATTTTTCTTTTTGAATTAGAACTATACTGAGAATTAAATAGCTTTTAAAATCACACTTGAAGGTTTACTTCATAAGTTAAATATTTTCTTGGTAATTCATAGATCAGTCATTTTATATTTATATAATTATCTTCTGTGAAAAAGCCTGTTCCATCTAATTTATAAACATATGTTGCTAAATATGGAGTCCTGAACAATTTCAGAAGGACTTCTCTGCCATACCCACAGTCTCCTTTTCCAAACACAATGTTGAACTCATAAAATCAGAGAGTAAAATGGTGGTTGTCAGGAAGTGAGGCATGGGGGAGATGGGACACGTCAGTCAAAGGACACAAACTTTCACTTGTAAGACGAATAACATCTCAGGTACTTCTGCAGAGCATGGTGACTGTAGCTGTAACAATGCACTATATACTCAAAATCTGTTAAGTAGGTCTTAGGCTTTCTCACCCCAAAAATAAGTAACTATGTGATGTGATAGGTGTGTTAACATGATTATGTTAATCACTGCACAATACATACATATATTAAGTCATCAAACTGTACACCTTTAAAAAATAAAAATCTTCTTAAACAACTTGAATATATACATTTTTATTTGTCAATCATTTCTCAATAAATTTGGAAGCATAGGTGGGGATTATATATATTTTTAACTGAAGCATAGTTACTTTACAATGATGTGTTGGGATTGCATTTTAAATGAGCAAACTCAAAAGCAAGAAAGGAAAATACCAAGGTATTATTTCAAATCCACTCATTTATTCTATTTTTTTTGTTTTATTTTCTTATGCTTTTTTCCATTTTAATTAATATCATATGTCTTTTAATCATATGTTAACTTTATGGATACTTAAATAGAATGAGAACTAATAAAACAATATGTATTTTACATTACTAATAATATGTATATGATTAAGATGTCCAGTGAAGTAAAAATAAAAACAGAAATTGGAAAATATAAAATCACATAGATTTGAAAAGAACCAAAGAAAATTCTATAAATAATTAAAAAGAACTTTAAAGTCCTCAAAAGATGTGATAAATCATAGACTAGATAAAGCTGAAAAGAATTAATTAGAAGATATTAATAAGGAAATTATTCAGAAATTTGCAAAGATAATTAACAAGAAGTAACATATAAACACAAGTTAAAAGACATGGTGATGTAAAAAGAGGATATCCAACATACATACAATGGCATTATAGAAGGAGAGACTAGAGAGAACAAGAGAAAGCATATTTAAATAATAATGGTAGACAATGTTTCAGAGTTGTAGAAAGACAGGAGCACTGAGTTGAAGTTTCACACCAAACTCCAGTATTTAAATACACAGACCACATAGTTATGGAAATACAGAAAATAAAGGACAAAATTTTAAGAGGAGGAATAAGAAAAGATGGATTATCTGCAAAAGACAGTGAGGAGATCCATCCAGTCCATCCTAAAGGAAATCAATCCTGAATATTTGTTGGAGGGACTGATGCCGAAGCTGAAACTCCAATACTTTGGCCACTTGATGTGAAGAACTGACTCATTTGAAAAGACCCTGATGCTGGGAAAGATTGAAGGCAGGAGGAGAAGGGGATGACAGAGAATGAGATGGTTGGATGGCATCACCGACTCAATGGACATGAGCTGGAGTAAGCTCCGGGAGTTGGTAACGGACAGGGAGGCCTGGCATGCTGCAGTCCATGGGGTCGCAAAAAGTCAGACACAACTGAGCGACTGAACTGAAATGTAGAGATAAACTGGTTTTGTGAAAGCAGTACATTTTCTGGTTTATTGCTCAGATAGTCACATTATTAGTTTGCTCTATTTAAAAATGTTTGAGTGTCTAGAGGCTCATGCTTAAAATCTTTGTTGTCTACTTTTTCTCCCAGGATAATTTAATTAGTCCCAAGGCTCTAAACAGCATCTTTATGCTGCTGACTACCAAATGTACATTCCAAAATAAACAGCCCTCCTGAATGCCAATCTCATATAGCCAACAACCTTATTAGTATCCACATTAGTATGTAAGAAACTACAGAGAGTTCCCTGGTGGCCTAATGACTAGGATTTTGAGCTTTCAAAGCCATGGCCTTGGTTCAATTCTTGGTCAGAGAACAGAGATCCCACAAGCTATGCAGCATGGCCAAACAAGAAGAAAAGAGAGAGAGACAGAGAGACTAAAATTCAATTTGAGAGAAAGTATTCAAGAAAAGAAGCATTATTTTATAAAAAAGAAAGAGACTAGCAATTTTTTTAATTTCATGTCTAAAAAAAAATCTTGATTTCCCTCCTTCTGCAGTTTGCTCTCCCCCTTCCTCTTTTCACATTAGTAAGTAGCACCATGAGCCAACAAGTAACTCAAGCTAAAAGCCTAGGACTCCTCAGTTCTTCTGTCCCCTATATATTTCAGGCAATGCTATAGATCAGTGGTCCCCAACCTTTATCATGCCATGACACATTGAATGAAACTGAGGAGGCTGCTCAAGGCTAGAGGTAACCAGCCTGGGAGTTTGGGCTGCCCCAGGATCCCCAGCCACCCTTAAGACTGAGATGATCAGTATCATGGTGCTCCATTAACCTGTTTGCTGCCATCAGCTGAGAAACTCTGTTTTAGACCTGACATACACAACACAACCTAAACTTAATCCAATCCCTTTTCCACAATCTTCATTGTAACCATTATATTAATCCCTGCAGTTTGAGTATCTCAGAAAGCTGAGGCTAGCCAGGAACCCCAAGCATCAGCGTTCAGTGATTTTGTGATGTGCTTGGGTGTTTTTTCTCTGGGTATGTGGTTCATGGAGCTCTGATCCTTACCGTGAAGCCCCCCAGGCTTAATTTTCTGGCACTCTTTGCAAAGTTGTAAGCCAACTAACTGACTTAATCTCTTTTTGCTTAAATCAACTAATCAACACAATGGCCTCAGCTCAGCTGAGCAGTCACTTACCCAAAGAGGTCTTTCCTGACCACTCAAAACAAAGTATCAACTCAAGTCAATCCAATTCAGTACCATGATTTTTTTTTATTTATAGAATTTAACAATGCCTCCTATTTACTCATTTATTTGTTCATTGTCTGTCTCTCCCCAGCTAGTTCCACAAAATTAAGGCTCTTTTCTATTGTGTTCATCATTTCTTCCCCAGTGTCTCAAACAGTACCTATGAATCCTTGTTAAGTGAATTTATACTAATAATTATCACCACTTAGAGCACAGAAACATATGGAATCATCTTTTAAAAACAGTATCAAGTATCATAAAGATTCTTTTCCCAAGCTGCATGGGAATCAGGGTAGCTTAGAGGTTAAGAGCATGTGATATGATCTGAACGTCCTTGGGTTCATTTCCAACTTACACAATTTATTACCTGTGTGACTTTGGGTAAGTTACCCAATGTCTCTGAGCCTCAGTTTATACATCTTACAGTATTGTCATGCAGATTAAAAGAGTTAATATAAATAAAGTTCTTCATTAGGGTCTGAAATGTTGAACATGTGTTATCTTAAAAAAAAAAAAACAAAGCACAGAGAAAATTAACTACTATTGATTCACTTCTATCTGTCATAGGTGTATGGGAAGATATAAATGCATTACATCCTTCAGAAACTTACAATAAATATAGAGAGGTAAGATATGCAATTTGGATGAGAAGAAAGGTTGAAAAAAGAGAAGAGGAAGGAAGGAAAATGATAAGGATATAATAAAGGGTTGATACTTAAAAGTAGTTTCATTGAAAGTAGTCAATTTTATTAAAAGTATTAGGAAATGTAAGGACTGGACGAATTTATAGGATTCATATCATTATAGGGACCTCCCTGGTAGCTCAATGGTAAAGAATCCCCTTGCAATGTAGGAGACACAGGTTCGATCTCTGGGCCAGAAAGATCTCCTAGAAAAGAAAATGGCAACCCACTCCAGTATTCGTACCTGGGAAATTCCATGGACAGAGGAGCCTGGCAGGCTACAGTCAATGGGGTCACAAGAGACGGACACAATTTAGCAACTAAACTAAATCATTATAGAGCAAAATATTGTGGGAGACCATGAGAGTGAGTCAACAGGTACAGAAATTTCAGAGAAGTAAATAAGATGAAATAAAATATTTGAGCATGAAAAAAATTGGTGATAGAAAAGATTTTAAAAATTTTGGTGGCAGTGGAATCACAAGGGAGTTTGTATATTGTCCCATTAACGATGTGTCATTGAAAATTGTCAAATAAGGCAAGAGTAGGTGGTAGATGTACAACTGGAACATTTCTTTAATCTAGGCACTGAGCAAATCATCGTCTTGTTGTTCTCACCTCAACCCTATGAGACAGATTCCATTATGCACAGATAAATTTAAAACAAACTCAAATAACTCAATCATTTGTTCTAGGTCTTAAGAAATAAGGTTTAGCTTTATGCAGGTGTCTGTCTGCACATCACACACAAATGTTTTCTACGATATTGCAAAATTATACTTTTTAAAATTGTTTTAAAGACTATGAGCTGAGTAATTTGAAAAGGGAGAACCAACAGAAATGGAGGGGATGAAGATACCATTTTAAGATTTTAAAGTATGAAGTGGTAAGTGCTTAAACTAGAGTAATATTGATGGGTACCACAGTATATAGTGGGAAGAGAACTAAATGGGACATACAGAATCATAAATGCTGGTTGTGAGGATAGATGGCCTTTAGGGTTTATTTGCAAATAATGGTTTGATTGTTTTAGGCTGAAAAGGGAAGAACAAATTCAGCAATATTTTCAAAATTCCAACAACGATAGGGAAGAAACCATACATAAACAGTTACACTTCTCCATTAATAATTAATTTCTTCTCGGGAAGAGTACTTCACAGATTATCATGTTCTATAATGTATATCATTGTATTTGATTTATACCAAAACCCTAAGGTAAAGATATTATTCTATCCGTTTTATAGGCAAATAAATAGAGGTTTCTAAAGATTAAGTAATGACTGAAGACATAACAGAATCCAGGTTTCCTGACCCAAGTATGGTCTTCCCACTTTTCAAGTTGCCTCTGTGCTGTGTGTACTTAGTCTCAGTCATGTCCGACTCCTTGTGACCCTACGAACTGTAGCCTGCCAGGCTCCTCCATCCACAGGGATTGTCCAGGCAGGAATACTGGAGTGGGTTGCCATGCCCTGCTTCAGGTCAAGTTTCCTTTCAGTTCAGTTCAGTCTCTCAGTCATGTCCAACTCTCTGCGACCCCATGAACCGCAGCACGCCAGGCCTCTCTGTCCATCACCAACTCCCAGAGTCCACCCAAACCCATGTCCATTGTGTTGGTGATGCCACCCAACCATCTCATCCTCTGTTGTCCCCTTCTCCTCCTGCCCTGATCCCTCCCAACATCAGTGTCTTTTCAAAAGCCTGTCTTTTCTCCACATCAGGTGGCCAAAGTATTGGAGTTTCGGCTTCAACATCAGTCCCTTCAATGAACACCCAGGACTGATCTCCTTTAGAATGGACTGGTTGGATCTCCTTGCAGTCCAAGGGACTCTCAAGAGTCTTCTCCAACACCACAGTTCAAAAGCATCAATTTTTCGGTGCTCAGCTTTCTTTATAGTCCTACTCCTTAACAAATTGTGCTGCTGCTTACCTTGTGGTGTTACAGAATCCAATGACTTAACATCTGGAAAAGTGAATTTATCCAGACATCCAATCTCCTTAAAGTGTCTTTTGAACACTTATTAACCTACTCCTCCTTGTGATAAGTTATTTGTAATATGTACTCTACAGTTCTTGGCAAAGAATTACAATATTTGTCTTACTCTTCTTGTCCAAAGAAGACTCAGACTGACTCTACCAATTAAATCTAGAACATCTATTATGTTTTCCAGGACATAATGGAGTCCATCTGACTGGACCTCTTGAAAATAAAATTTGAGAATGGAAATCTAAATGTCTCCCAATGAGGACTATAGAAAATTAAATTAGGAAAATATATTTTTATCTTTCCACTCCTTGTATTAAATGCAGTGCCAACCTAAGTTCTTAAAATCCACTGAATTTGTTGAACTAGGGATATACGGTCACCTTATGTGCCCAGTGAGTGAAAGTCGCTCAGTGGTGTCCGACTCTTTATGACCCCATAGACTATACAGTCCATGGAATTCTCCAGGCCAGAATACTGGAGTGGGTAGCTTTTCCCTTCTCCAGGGGATCTTCCCAACCCAGGGATCAAACCCAGGTCTCCCACATTGCAGTGGATTCTTTACCAGCTGAGCCACAAGGGAAGCCCTATATGCCCAGAGCTTGCAATAAACATCATTATTCTTGGGCCTGTCTTTGGCTGCCATCTTGTCCAGGATTAGCTTTGAAAAGTCAACTATGGATCTCAGTTCCCTTTATCAGTATTTTGTTTGTTGCAATAAATATTAATTTAACCATCTTCAGCTAGTTGTTGGCTATCTTCTTTTCATAAGCATAGTTTTCCATTTTACAAAATCTTACTTTCAGATCATGTCCCAGTGAGATATCCCACAAGTCTCTGTGTAGACAACTGAAATTTTCCATTCCTACTATCCAGCATAATTGTTCACATATACCAATATAATTTCAGTTTTAGTATTCTGATCAGAATCAAGAATACCTCCATTTTGGAAACAAAGAATACAAACCCCCTATTTAAGAAGGAAAAACTACAAATTGAGAACTATGAGTATCTCGTGAAGAACAGAATCAGCTTTAACTAAAAAAATATATATGAAACAGCCACCTGCACCAAAATTCTTTGTTTATTCTAGAACTGTGTTGCAAAATTTCTTTCCTTGTGCTGATAAGAAAGCTAAAGGATTCAGAACACTTATAATGCAAGGCAAAAAAAGAAAGAATCCATTTGCTGACTAAGCTGAAGCAAAGATCATCAACTAAGACTGGATCTGACTGTGTTCTGTTTTATATCACAAGTTACACATCTTCATTTTACTTTCTGATATTCAACAAAATGAGATAAGGAATCTCTTGGCAAATGGTTTGACTAGAGCCTGTTTGGGGCTTAGTTACAGAGTTGGGTGTGACTCTTTTAGACCCTTTGGACTATAGTCCACCAGGCTCCTCTCTGCATGGGGATTCTCCATGCAAGAATACTGGAATGGGTTGACATACCCTCCCTCCAGGGGATCTTCCTGACCAAGAGACTGAACCTGTGTCTCCTGCATTGCAGGCTGTTTCTTTACCCACTGAGCTATCAGGGAAGCCCAGAGTCTATTTACTCATCTAAAATAAGAGGTTTGTAAAGCATGTTTACTAATTACTTGAAGCCACAAAATATGACTCCTTCCAAGAGATCTTTTTTAGCCACTTCAGAAAACTTCAACAGTCTTACCCAGATACTCCTTATGACTCGATTTTATTTTTCTGGTCAATCACTTATAACCAAGTAATCCATTACTTCTTATTCAGGTGAGATCCAAGAGGTCAGAGAATTTTTTGTCCTCTGCTATATCCCCAAAAGACTGCTGGACCATAATAGGTATTTAATAAAAACTTTTGTCAAATAAACAAAATAATGTTAACATGAACTAGATTTCTACAACTGAGTTTTTTGGGCCAAATTTTAATGTTTTGGATATTCTGGATCCAATAAACTAGTTTTTGATGTTGTTCTAAAATTTTGTAAAAAAGTCTGGATACTGAAACATATTCAAAAACAAATAATGTAAAAAAATAAATGTCTGCCTGTAAATGCTGTTCACAGCACTTTGCTTCTGCTTTCGCAACTAGCTGAATAGCTTTATTTTTTCTTTTCCCTTCTTCTTTCCTTCTCTTCCTCTGCTTCCTTCTTTCCTATTTGGACTTTTTTTTTTTTTTTACTGTGTTACACTCCCACTTGAATGTGAACTATATGAAGACTGGGACATAGTCTACATCATTCAGTTTGTAATACCAGTGACTAGCAGCATAATTGACACACAAGAGACATTTGGTACATTTTAAATTATTTTTTATAACGAAGGAATGGGGGGTTGAAGATTTTTATTTTACTAAAGGATAGTTGATTTATAATGCTGTGTTAGTTTCAGGTGTTATAATGAAGGAATTGTACATCCAAGTTTCAACAGTGCATTCGTGTTGTTTTTCTAAGAATCAAAAAAAAAAAAACACTAAAAAAGAAATAACATATTTTATCTGAAAATCTCTATACTAAAATAGAATGCTGAAGTTAAAAAATGCTGGGATAACTCTTCCTGTAAATAAGCAATTCAATTTTCCCTCTTCAATCATTCATGCCCACAGTGATTTCTAGTTCCTCAGAGCCCTTGTTTTTTTCTACTAGAAGCCACAACTAGAGAATCCACCACAATTAAAAGCCCACACACCATGCAACTAGAGAGTAAACCCTAGCAACCCTAGGGTAAACTAGTAAATGTAGTTGCTCCCAGCAACTAGAAAAAGCCTGAGTGCGGCCAAAGGTAACTTAATAAATAAATAAAATTATTTTTTAAAAAATATTGGGATAACCCCTCCTGCATATAAGGAATTGAATTTGTGCATTATTTGGTCTTTTTTTTTTTCTCTCTTAATATTTAGAGAAATTAAATGTCATCAGTAATACTGAGGGCCCAAGCAACTCCTCCATATCTTCTCAGATTCTCTAAACACCAAGAACTCTTTTGTTATGTGTTTCATAACTCATTTTTATAGTATTCAAAGAAATTAATGAGATGGATGAATTCATGATATTCCATAAGTGAAGAATTAAGAAAACCCTCTGGTGAATATATATCATCAAGTAGTGCCCACATAAAGATCACTTTCAAAGAAAAAAAAGTTGGAATTTTTTTTTCTCTGTAATTTATGAAACAAAACATAACCTGATCTCAACCAGTGCTAATACATCAAGTTCATTTTGCCTATTTCTTCTCCAGAGGATGACTTGTGCTCCTAGGATACTCAGTAATTACACAGGCTGGCTTAATGCTGATGGTCATTAAGCACAATGGAGAAAGTTAAAGGTCCACCATTAGTAAAGACTTTCTTGACCTTTTAAGTTTGGGACACAAACTAAGCCATTTTAACGTTTGCTGTGTATTTGTTCTATGCAGTTGTAGGAAATGGATTGTGTAAATTAACAGACAGGAAGAAGAGTATTAAAAGGCAAGCAACCTTTTCATGAATCTTCACTATATATAAGCCAGGATTTTAATGAACAAGGTTCATACACATTCTAATTGGCCATCATGTCTTCTTAGTTTGATCATTTCATTCAACAAATACATGAATGTTTTCTCTCACATAATAAAATTTTTACTATTTTTTTAAAAAGCATAAAGTGGCATATTATTTGATGAGTAACCAATAACTAATTTATATTAAATATAAGAGCTTACCCATAAGGAAGGATATATGAAAGAGAAGATCCTTTAAATCATTGATTTCTTTTTGAAATAGTTTCCTATTTAATTTAGTTTAGTTCAGTTTGTTTTGTCTCTTAAAGCAATTTCCTCCCAAAGATTTTGAGGAATATTCCTGAAAAATTATGTATAAGCAAAAGTACTCTAACAAATAGACTGGAACATGAACACTTGTACATCACAATGCCAGAAGACATAAAATATGACTTCTGTCCTTCAAGACTTAGCAAGCTAGTTCAGGAAATGGAAATTATTCATATGAAACAATGAGACTTAATATAACATATAAAAAGTGATGGCTAAATTGTATAGTAGAAAAAAACAAGGGTTACATCAACTCTGAGGAACTGGAAATCACTGTGAGCAAGGATGATTGAGAAGGAAAACTTCATATGTGATGCAGAGCTTGATGGTGAAGCAATGTTTAACAAGATTAAAAGAAGACACGGCAGATGAAGAGAGCAACACCAGATGCTGTGGGCAGTAATTTTCATGTTGAACTATGCCTATTAAATTATCAAACAAAAGTAACAATTATGTTCCTTCTCTATGGCACATATGTATCTTATATAGTATCTACATTAATTGAAAACCCTCCTCAACATAATATCTGTACAGGAGAAGAAAACCCAACAGAATATTCTTTCATTCACTCATCCATCCAATGTGTATTTATTGTGTGCCAACTACATAACTACATCATTATGAACTACATCACTATGAACAAAGCTAGTGGAGGTGATGGAATTACAGCTGAGCTATTTCAGATCCTAAAAGATGACGCTGCACTCCATATGCCAGCAAATTTGGAAAACTCAGCAGTAGCCACAGGACTGGAAATGGTCAATTTTCATTTCAGTCCCAAAGAAGGGCAATGCCAAAGAATGTTCAAACTACCACACAATTGCACTCATTTCACATGCTAGCAAGGTAATGCTCAAAATCCTTCAAAGTACGCTTCAACAGTATATGAACTAAGAACTTCCAGATAGATGTACAACCTGGATTTAGAAAAGGCAGAGGAACCAGAGATCAAATTGCCAACATCCATTGGATCATCAAAAAAAGCAAGAGAATTCCAGAAAAACACCTACTTCTGCTTCATTGGGGAGAAGGCAATGGCGCCCCACTCCAGTACTCTTGCCTGGAAAATCCATGGATGGAGGAGCCTGGTAGGCTGCAGTCCATGGGTCGCTAAGAGTCGAACACGACTGAGTGACAAACTTCACTTTCACTTTTCAGTTTCATGCATTGGAGAAGGAAATGGCACACCACTCCAGTGTTCTTGCCTGGAGAATCCCAGGGATGGGGGAGCCTGGTGGGCTGATGTCTATGGGGTCGCACAGAATCAGACATGACTGAAGTGACTTAGCAGCTGCTTCATTGACTACACTGAAGTTTTTGACTGTGTGGATCACAACACAATGTGGAAAATTCTTAAAGAGATGGGAATAACAGACCACCTTATCTGCCTCCTGAGAAACCTGTATGCCGGTCAAGAAGCAACAGTTAGAACCAGGCATGGAACAAGGGACTGGTTCCAAATTGGGAAAAGAGTATGTCAAGGCTGTATATTGTCACCCTGCTTATTTAACTTATGGGCAAAGTACATCATGTGAAATGCCAGGCTGGATGAGGCTCAAGCTGGAATCAAGGTTTCCAGGAGAAATATCAATAACCTCAGATATGCAGATGGCACCACCCTTATGGCAGAAAGCAAAGAAGAACTACAGAGTCTCTTGATAAATGTGAGAGAGGAGAGTGAAAATGCTGGCTTAAAACTCAACATTCAAAAAATGAAGGTCATGGCATGAGGTCCCATCACTTCATGGCAAATAGATGGGGAAACAGTGGAAACAGTGATAGACTTTATTTTCTTGGGTTCCAAATTCACTGTAGATGGTGACTGCACCCATGAAATTAAAAGATGCTTGCTCCTCGGAAGAAAAGCTATGACAAATATAGACAGCATATTAAAAAGCAGAGACATTACTTTCCTGACAAAGGTCCATATAGCCAAAGCTATGGTTTTTCCTGTAGTCATATACAGATGTGATAGCTGGACCATAGAGAAGGCTGAGTGCTGAAGAACTGATGCTTTTGAACTGTGGTGTTGGAGAAGACTCCTGAGAGTCCCTTGGACTGCAAGGAGATCCAACCAGTCCATCCTAAAGGAAATCAACCCTGAATATTCATTGGAAGGACCGATGCTGAAGCTGAAGTGCCAATCCTTTGGCCACCTGATGTGAAGAGCCAACTCAATGTAAAAGACCCTGATGCTGGGAAAGATTGAAGGCGAAAGGAGAAGGGGACGACAGAGGATGAGATGGTTGGATGGCATCACTGACTCAATGGACATGAGTTTGAGCAAGCTCTGAGAGGTGGTGAAGGACAGGGAAGCCTGGTGTGCTGCAGTCCATGGGGTCAAAGAGCTGGACATGACTGAGCGACTGAACAACTACATGACCGATACTGATCTAACCAGGAAGTGACAAATGTTCCATTCCCTAATGGAGCTTCCCTTCTAGTGGGAGAAGACATAACAAGTAAGAAACATAATAAACAAGTAAAACTGCTCTATTTAAAATGGATAACCAACAAGGATCTACTTTACAGCCCAGGGAACTCTGCTCAGTGCTCTGTGGCAGCATGGGGGATGGGAAGGGGTTTGGGGAAATGGACACATGTATATGTATGGCTGAGTCCCTTTGCTGTTTACCTGGGACTATCACGACATTGTTTGTTAACTGACCAAGGAATAGGTTTGGCATCCCCCATCATTAAGACTTCTACATGAAGAGACAAAATCAACAAAGGAGCAACCAATGAATCTGCAAGGAAACCAGGAGATGGTGCTTCCTGGCAGACAACGGAAGACACTAAGGTAGATCCTCTGTTGCAGGAAGGTCAAAGTAAAATACAGACCCAGCACTGGACTGGATTCAGCCATGTGGAGGTCACTGGAATCCTTGGCAAGAACAGTTTAGTTGGAGCGGTAGTTTCACAAACCAGATTGAATAGGATCTACGGGAACTGGGAGGAGAGCAAATATTAGGCAACTCCTGTTTTACTTGAAAGGAAAGAACAGAAACAGCAGGAAAAGCTGAGGGATGGCATGCAGAAAAATTGAGATCATTATTAAGATTAGAATTGAGTTATCACATTATTATTATTATTATCAAGGGTATTATTAGTATATAAAAATACTGTTGGAATGCTAATAATAGTAAATATTTAATAAGCAGTTTCTGTTATTGTTCTAAACATATATATGCATGTATATATATGCATATGCATATTGTATGTAAATGTGTGTATATATATATGTGTGTGTGTGTACAATAAATTGTTACAACCACTCTAAGATAAGTGCTACTATTAGCCCATTTTACAGGTGAGGGAAGTAAGACAGACATGCAGAGGCCCAGTGTCCTCACACAGGTAGAAAATGGTAGAGTCAAGATTCAATCCAACTAATTTGGCTTCAGAATTTGTGTGTTTAAAACTATACTCCCAGTGGAATTATGTTTTGGGAAACAATTCTGAGAATAGCTTTGTGTTTAATAAAATTTGGAGAATATAAAAAATAAATTAAAATAAAACTATACTCCCCCCAAATAATTAATACAAATGATGTATCAAAAAAGATACTTAAACTACTTAGGATACCAATGTACTCTAATTGCCTGATTTAATAAAACAAGTGTTTATAAAACTCCTTTGATACATTATCTATTTAAAAAGTCCTCTAAGAAATACTGCAGAGGAGTTCACACAGTATAACAGGTTAGCCTGAGCCTCTTTATATATTTATAAAAAGCGAAATTCTGCCTCTTTCAGAATGTTTGTGGATTTAGAATGTTCTTCCAATAAGGTAGTCTAAGTGAGGTTATAGTCACAACACAATGCAAGTTAAAATTTGATACATGAAGAACTATCCTAGAAAGAAAACTTTTATAAAAATAAATTTAAAGAGGAAATGTTCTTGCCCGTGACTACATAATTTAATGCTCTCTTCAGAATTCAGTATAATCACAACTTCGTGTTTACTCAGAACTGCTTCCACTCAAATGTAACCTACTCTGGGGCCTCCTGAGCTACTTCCCCTCCAGCCCCAAGTGTGGCTATTGAAAATATCTTTTTCTAAGTAGGCCATCCTCTGCCTTAAACCTCTTAACTAGCCTTGCTGTTTTTCCTGCCTCAGACTCTGGCTCCTTATGATTATCGTCAGGGCCCTGGTTACCTCAACTCTGCCCATAGCGTTGCTTTGATTCTTGCCCCAGTTTTCCAGGCTTAACTCCTAAATAGTGCCTTTATCACCTTCCTTCACTCCACTCTCAAGCTGCCCCTCGGCCTCATTCAACCATTTCTTTTGACATCCTTCTTGAAAAGTTCTATTTTCTTTGACATCTTTCTTGCAAAATCCTTTTATTAGGAGAGTTGTCTGGGGTTAGGAGGCAGGGGGGAGGAAGGGAGAAAAGAACACAGGCACAGAATATTTGCACAAAGGACAAAGACTCCATAGTAGTCTCATCTCTGCAACTCCTCACTTAGCAGCCACCTCTCTCTCTTGATCTAGGACTTGGCCTGCCTCTCCCTCAGCTAGTGACCCTTCACACACGGACATGAACTGAAGGCGCCATCCGTGTGGCTTTCCTCACCACTGGGCTTCATCACATCATCGAGAGGATCAGAAGCTCTTCAAAGGAGAGGAAATGTAATGGCATAATAGAACTGCCTTGCTCCTTTTTATCCCTTCCACATTTACCCATCCAAGTGGGAAGAGGTTAACATGACAACAAAAGCAGACTTCCCTGACAGCAAAGGGCATGGAAAAATACTAGCAAGGCCATCAGTCATTATCTTTTAAATGCAGTCAACTGGATTTTCCACACCCAGACCTACTAACACAGTAAAGGAAGAATACTTCGAAGCAGAATGTAAAATAGTTGTATGCGTCCTCTAGGATGTTTTTCTTTTTTTAATTATGAAAAAGAAAAAAAAACTAAAATTAAAGGGAGAACAAAGGAATGTGACAAATATTCTTTTAAAAGAGTATGTGTGACATAGTAATTGTATACAATTAAAGGTTTTGAGGTGGGTGATCCTATTTTGAGACCTCTTAATATGGGGATATCATTATTACATCAGCCACCTACTAGTTTATCACTAATACACTAATTAATCTTTCTAGTGTTGAGCATTCTTACAACTGAGTCACTTCCTCCTTGCTGTCATTTCGCCAACCCTTAAATTGATCTCTGTGGCCCTAAGATCAATTATACTTAAAACAATGTGTAAAGCCTGGCACGTTCATTAATTAGAGTCAAATTTACACTTCTGTAATTGAGACTAATTGTTTGGTTTAAGTAAGTTGTTGGGCGTTCATTAAAGCCACCGGTCATAGGAAGTAAACGAATATGGTTTGAAAATCTATGAATTCATTAAAACCTCAGCCCTGGGACTTCACAAGAAGGAAATCTTTCTTAACTGACACCTAGAAATAAACCTTAGGATATTACTCAGGTTATTGCATGGATGTAAAAGAAAAGAAAACTATGACATAACTTAACACTTCCTTGACACAAGAATCACACCACACAGTTCAACATGTCTAATTCACTCTCCAAGAAACTGGAAAATGTCATTAGTTTTTTCTTTGTTCATTTTGTTGCCAGAGCTGCACCAGGTCCTTGCTCAAAACCTGCCAAGTCCCAACTTTAGCAGCAGTTTAACATAAATCTTTAAGTTACAGGGTCCAGTACTAATAAAGGAACCTGTAAGGCGAGACAAATAACATCAACAACAACAACAAAACAGGTGGAACAAGCTGGGACCAAAATGACAACAAATCTGACCTCCAAGAGACCCTGAGTCTCTCTATTTGCTGAAACCACCTTAGCATATCAAATGACATACATCTACCAGTGGTCAAGATCCAACATTAAGGATCAAAAAACAGAGCTGCTTTAAGCAGCAAGAGAGACAGCTTTAAGCCACACCCTTAAAAAGGCCCGCCCCTTCTCCCATAGACTAATGCATATGCCTCCCCTTCATTAGCTTCATTCCTCCTCCCTTTGTCTTTATTTTTAAAAATGAAATACCTCTCACCACGCTCAAGCTCACACCCACATGGTGGTGAGCTTGTGATCTCAGCTTCTGTTATTTGGCTATTCCAACTCAAACAGAAGAGGAACCCTTCCCTACGGTGGCAGAGAGCCTTGCCTCGCTGGGTTAGAGCCCCAGCAGGGTGCATATGACTTAATCTGGTAACAATTTTCTTACTCAGTAGTTTTGTCAAAAAGACACAGTTTTGAATAAGTGTATTTCATCTATGTCAGATAATACTACAGAAAATACAGCCCCACATTCTATTTAAATAGACATTGTTCTGAAGCACTTCTCCTCTGAACATATAACAGTTACATACCCAGTAATAAAAAGAGAAAGAAACTATAATGTAAAAATGAAAAAAAAAGTTTCATAGCACTCTCTCACTACTCACAATGCTGTATGTGTAAGAGACACCTAGGTTTAAGAACTGATACCTCTGGCCATTCAAATTACTGAGGCCAGTATATGCTGATTAAGTTAAAAGGGGAATTTCCAATGATAAAAGTTTTCATTATTATGCTACAATTTAGAGTTCTCAAAGGAATAGTTGAGACAGCAACAGGAATCTCAGCAAACCAATGAGCTTTCCAAAGTAGTTGTGTTTTACTACCTTAACAAATACGTGTAAATCTATGGCTGATTCATATCAATGTATGACAAAACCCACTGAAATGTTGTGAAGTAATTAGCCTCCAACTAATAAAAAAAAATGCCACATAAATATAAAATGAATTTTTTAAAAAATCACAATTGAAACAAATAAGGAAAATCCCCTAAAAGAAACTATCATAAAACTAATTTCAAGCCATGGTAGTGTAGATTTTAAGAGAAATATTAACTAAAGTAGGATGATACTTAAGCATAAAAGCTTGTCATAGGATTTCACTTGTATTAAAATAGAACACTATTTCACAAATATTTAAAATTAATCTATTTTCAAATGACTAAGATTTTAGTCTCACAAAGATACAGGCCCTTATTTTAAATACAACTTTTCCCTTTCTTTTCAGAATCTAATTTTAAAAAATACTATCCCATAAACTTTTAGACTAAATTGACTCAGATCAATCATTGAAAATATAAAGTCCTAAGATGGGCTACTACACAACCCATTTTCTTACACATCCTCTCAATCTAAAACATCCATTCATGTGCCAAATTTAGACCTCCATACATCAGCTAAAGAATAAATATTTCAAGCCATGGCTTGCAAGCCTCACTTCAGTTCAGTCACACAGTCCTGTCTGACTCTTTGTGACCCCATGGACTGTAGCACGCCTGGCCTCCCTGTCCATCACCAACTCCCGGAGTTTACTCAAACTCATGTCCATTGAGTCGGTGATGCCATCCAACCATCTCATCCTCTGTCATCCCCTTCTCCTCCCGCCTTCAATCTTTTCCAGCATCAGGGTCTTTTCAAATGAGTCAGTTCTTCACATCAGGTGGCCAAAGTATTGGAGTTTCAGCTTCAGCATCAGTCCTTCCAATGAACACCCAGGACTACTGATTTGCTTTAGGATGGAAGGGTTGGATCTCCTTGCTGTCCAAGGGACCTTCAAGAGTCTTCTCCAACACCACAGTTCAAAAGCATCAATTCTTCGGCGCTCAGCTTTCTTTATAGTCCATCTCTCACATCCATACATGACTGCTGGAAAAACCATAGCCTTGACTAGATGGGCCTTGGTTGGCAAAGTAATGTCTCTGCTTTTTAATACGCTGTCTAGGTTGGTCATAACTTTCCTGCTAAGGAGTAAGCATCTTTTAATTTCATGACTGCAGTCACCATCTGCTTTGATTTTGGAGCCCCAGAAAATAAAGTCTGACACTGTTTCCACTCTTTCTCCATCTATTTCCCATGAAGTGATGGGACCAGATGCCACGATCTTAGTTTTCTGAATGTTGAGATTTAAGCCAGCTTTTTCACTCTCCTCTTTCACTTTCATCAAGAGGCTCTTTAGTTCTTCTTCACTTTCTGCCATAAGGGTGGTGTCACCTGCATATCTGAGGTTATTGATATTTCTCCCGGCAATCTTGACTCCAGCTTGTGCTTCATCCAGCCCAGTGTTTCTCATGATGTACTCTGCATATAAGTTAAATAAGCATGGTGACAATATACAGCCTTGACATACTCCTTTTCCTATTTGGAACCAGTTTGTTGTTCCATGTCCAGTTCTAACTGTTGCTTCCTGACCTACATACAGATTTCTTAAGAGGAAGGTCAGGTGGTCTGGTATTCCCATCTCTTTCAGAATCTTCCCACCATAGTGAAATATACCCATTTGAATGCAGAGTTCCAAAGAATAGCAAGGAGAGATAAGAAAACCTTCCTCGGTGATCAATGCAAAGAAATACAGGAAAACAATAGAATGAGAAAGACTAGAGATCTCTTCAAGAAAATTAAAGATACCAAGGCAGCATTTCATGCAAAAAGCCCACTTACCCAGTATAGCATTCAAAAAACTTACATGAGCTATTTAAGACTTTACTATGAGAGAGACTTTGTGTTAGATGATTTTGCCCAACTAGAGGCATTTTCAACATGATACTTTCAACATACAATGGGTTTATTGGGATATAACTCCATCATAAGTTGAGGAAGATCTGTATAATTGATTCACATCTGCATGCCACATTGAGCATCACATTATTAGTTCTCAATAAATACTTGCAGGATGTACAAGTAAACATACAGTTTACGATTCAAGTCTTGGAAGGGGAAGTGACAAACAAGCAAAATAAAATTCACAAAATGGAGTTAAGGTATCTCCCAAAAGCTTCAATTCTTTCCCAAGAGATTTTGTTAAAGGATTCACATACCAAAGAAAGTTTAATCCTTCTGTGCAGGCTCCAATCCCCTCCCAATACACCACCCAAGTAAGACATAAATTGACCAAATTATGTGATTCTAAACAAAGCTGTGGATATGAAAGGGTCAGATAAGTGAGGGCTGATTAAGGTTTATCATATTTCCATAACTGAGGAAGATTTAGACAAAGAACTTATCCTATTCTCTGGTAGACACAACGGTGAGCAGCCCAGATGTCCCTTCTCTGAACGACTTGGTGTCCCAGCAGCTGGGAGTGCTATAGCAGGATTGGCATCAGACATCAGACCCTTCAGGGTTTACCTCAGCTCTGGACAGCTGCCTCTACAGGGCAGTCCATATCCAATAAGTGATCCAATAAGACCACAGTACAAAGGCCTATTCATCTTGGCGCTATCCAGGATAACCCTGAAGGGTCAATCCAGCTCTAGTGCATCCTGCGGAGCTAAGGGAGTCTTTGGGCCTTTTAGCCTCTCTTTTTCTCCTTTGCACTACCGTTGCTTCATTCCCCACCTTCCCACCCAGTTTTGATCCCAAAGATACTTTTTAATCAATATCCTGCACAGTAAACTGCTCCTTTAAAGTCTGTCCTCTGGGGAATACAACCTACATCACATATCCTTTATATAAATAAATATAGATAAATTTCTGATCACAGAGTATGGGTTCTATTATTCATAAATCATTTTTTATCTTCAAAAAGACCCAGGTTAATGATTTTTTAGAGGCAAAATTTCAAATTGTTCCAACTGCTATTAAGTGAGCACTGACTAATTAAAATAGGCATCAGTGTTAACAACAGTAGAGCCCTGCCAATATGTACTTACCGATTATCAACTCTCTTCTCAGCACTTTTATACACAGGAACTTAAGCATGGGGGCATCCCCTCTGAGTCAAGAGTTCAAGACCTTCACGTAGAGAGAAAGCGAGTCCCTCATTGCTCTGGTCCATCTAGTCATTTGGTATGCCATCTAGTTGTTTACTTCGACCTGAAGCCATACCACTTGGTAGATATTCTGTCTATAATTCATCCCTGGTTATATGTTACCCCAGCTAAGGGGGTAAACATCATATCATATTTAATCAAAGTAAAAAAATCAACCACAAAACCTACCACATTCATTATATCTATTATTTTAAGAATGTTTGACAAAACATCATGAGCATTTCACTGTTAGTGACTACTTCAAGGACTTACTATCTCTTTGCATGGATTATTTTCATCCCTGCATTTTAAACTAAAAAATAAATTATCTTCAAAAAATCAGACAAACTTAGACAAAAAATCAGAAAACTTCCCATTTTCAGGGAGTTTTCTCCAACATTTTTAATTGGGCAACTGTATCAAGAATATGAAAGTGCTTACAATTCTTATTAATCACTGGGTAAAGTTTCTTCGAACTTAGCCATTCCCTCAGCATCTTGGCATTAGACATATTCCTTGCTTATATAGTCTTTATTAAGATCCCTTTATATTCAATAATTCATCATAAATCAATTTCATTGGTTCTTAAATAACTTGTGTTATTTCTATGTTTTCCTCTGGACACTTTTATGCTCCTCTATATTTCATAAGAGTATATATAACCTAATTTAATGAACTCTTGAAACAGATCTATTCTGTTCCCTTCATGCACTAATTCATGAACTAATCCTACCTTTAAAAGCTATTAACTTTGTTCCCAGTTGGCACTCCCTTGGCTATTACATAACCATAATGGAACCAAATGTTTCCCACTGGGAATTGTATATGTATGTGTATATATATGTGTGTGTGTGTGTGAATTTATACACATATATATCTATATTTATATATATAATCTAAATGTACAAAAATAATATGTTTTGTATTTAATAAATACACCCTCCGCAAAGCATTTTTGCAAATCTGAGAAATTATTTGCTAACTGCAAAATGAAAGTCAGTTATTTTATATTTGCACAAATTAAAGTTCAGAAATGATATAATTATAGTCATTATAGTAGCATGCAAAACATCTGAGGTGAGCAAATTAGAATATCTAATAAGGTGACTAGATTGGGCTATAAAGTGCTAAGCTTTAAAAAATTCAAAACATTAAAAAGAAGACAACATGAAAGCTTCATCAATGCCTACTCAAAGATTTTTAGAGCAACAAATATCCAATAAATATCCAAATATCTGAATATCTAGTTTATTCATTCATAAAATGGGTTTATTCATCATATGAATTAAACAGGATTTTAAAATAAGGAAGCTCAATATAGGAAGGTTCCAATAAATATACACTATAACAATATTCTTGGAAAATGTTTATATGGAAATAAAGCATTTTTCTGCAAATATTATAGAATACTACTTGCTAAGGTTATCCCATGTGCTTTGAGGTTTGAGGCTCATTCTTAATTTCTTAGAATAAAACAAAGTCACACCATTTCCCTTTTTTGAAGTGTGGAATGATCTTTCTTCTGAATAAACAAATTATTTTAGAGATGCCTTCATTGTAAACACAGTCTGAATTCCCTAGATGAACAGCCTACATCTCTGGATGACATGTTGAGTTGTGGGTTGGTGGACAATGGGTATCTGCAAAGAATAAACTTCCCTCCCTCCCTCTCTCTCTGAACAGAGGCATTGCCAGGACAAACGTTATACAGAACTTTGTACATCAATTCTATTTTATGTTCTGATTTCAGAATGGTTTAATAAACAATTTAATAAGCAAACTCTCTCTGATTACTTTGAAAGGTCTTTCAAATGGTTAAACAGAAACTGACTTGTGGACATCTCTATACATCATAGAATAATATTTACAATAACTGTACAGTGTTATTTGAATTTACCAAAACAGTATATACTTCTGAAGAAATAGGAAACTTATCATAATAATCCTATGTACGTTGTAATGAAGATCATTTTCTTTATTAAGGAATTAGGGGAAATAAAGAAGAAAACTTATCGTTGGCCCTATAGATATTCCATAAAAAAAATAAAATTGAAGACATAAGTCTTCTGGTCATGATACTACTATGTTCACTAGGAGATGAGCTAGGTGTATTTGCAATCAGATTCCCCTATTTCTGCAATATATCTAGATGAAGCACTACAGAACAGTGTTGAGGCATGTGGGCTATAGAGTCCTGGGTTCAAATCACACACTATCATTTACCAATTTTAAGAGCCAATTATTTCCTCTCTCAGTCTCCTCATCTGTAAACTGGGGGAAATAACAGCCTCTATGTCACAGGAACACTATGAGGATGACATGAGTTAATTTAAATCTGCAGAACACATGGAGCTTTGGACATGGTAGCACTAGGTAAGTATCACTTATCTACTAAGCAGTAAAATTTGGTAAAATACTACTTAAATTTCAATTTACAGTTCTAGGTTATTGTGAATGAGTTTCATAAATATTTCAACCCATCACAGTGCCCTCACTATAAAAATACTGGCTGAATGAATGAATGCCACCCCCAAAGGAAGGTATATGTTTGAATTTCAAGCATCAGTTTCTGCCTAAAGTAAATGAGATGCATTACCATTTCTGTGTGGTGATACTAATAATCATGTAATGTGTGTTATTAAATGGCACCAAATTATTATCCTTGATTCTCCCTTTTCCCTATTGATTTCTTGAACATAATATCATTATGTCCAGACTGTGAAAAATTTGGGGTCATCTCAGACCCCACTTTACACATGATAAAAGTAAAACCCATGATCACATATACCATGCTCCCATCCTCAATAGAAAGTCACTAAAATTGTTTGATTCAAATGAACTCTACACAATCCATAATTCTTCCCAGTGTTTCTAATAATAAAGCAAAATATTTATTTGAAACTATTATTAACCATGTTTCCTTCACAATGTATAAAAAATGAGGTAATTTTAATGGTCATGAGCATTAACTATTATTTCATTGATAAAAATAACTTTAAGAAGTAAGCATGGACCTTAAAGAAAATTATCATCTGACACAGGAAGAATCTCTTTTTTTCCCACTTAACTATGCAATGCTTTACTGAACTTAACAAAAAATGCATAAATGGTCTCAATTTATTCAAAGTGCTTTTAAAACTGTTATAAAGGAGACTGCCACAGTATTCCCTCAAGGCCTATACCACCATACAGCCTATTGCATAACACCATCACAGCTTATTTTTGCTCATTATTTATTCTTAGAATAATCCACCCCACTAGTCTGTCTTGCTAATTATGCTCATGTTAGCATTTTCACTACAGAACTGGGAATTTTCTGATCCTACGACTGAGATGGTAATAAAAATCAGAGTCTTGTAAGAGTTTCCAAATTTTTATATATATATATGAAAATTATTCTCAACAAGAAAGATGTGTGAGACTAGTCCCATCTTAAAATGGAAGCTTCCAATTCTTCTAAAGGTCCTATGACTTTTTGCTTTTCTGCAGTAGTTCTTTGTGAATGTTAATATACCTGTGTTATTAAAGTCAATTCTTACTTTAGATCTAAGCAAATTTTTCTTTTCTAAAACACAAAGAGATGGAGCTAGATGCCAAATTATGTTCCATTTACAACAAGCTAGAAATATGTGTTGGATGGGTTTGTATAGAGTAATCACCACTTTACCTTCTCAGACATATATGTATGTATGTATGTATGGGCATCTCCTGCAAGATTGGCAGGCGGGCTCTTTATCATCTGAGCCACCAGTGAAGCCCTCTCATACATAGTTAACTTTAAATTTTTTTTAATAGAGGCATGGACAAGTCTCTAAAAATCTGTCAGTCTATATTTCTATATGGGTCGAGTAATATCTCAAAACAGAAAACAAAAGGTATTATTTGCACTAACAAATAGTGTGCAGTAGTTCATTTGGTGTGGTTAAACTGCCATAAACTGGAGAAAGACTAGAAGGGGAAAAAAAACATGTGACTGAAAGGATATTATTAAACTCTGCTGTTGCTCCAAAATCTATACAAATATGTATAGCTGTAACTATTATCACAGCAACATTGTTTCCCCATGTTTTTAATTTCCCAAATGGCACTTAAGGCTGACTGGCTGACACTCCCTGTCGACTACATGTAACAGAAATCCTCAGGAGCATATGTGAGCAAAATAGTTATATCTTGGAGACAGCCATCAGCAGCTGGGTAGGTTGGACAAGAAAATTCATGGCAGAGTGGTTTAAAAAAAAGAAAGGAAAATAAAAGATAATGATTCCAGGTAGAAGGGTGCTTTCTTTTGTATTTCTAATGAATATACTTAAAGAGTTTAGGGGCAAAGAAAATCACAAATTCCTTGGGAATTATTTGGGAGCTATTATTTACATTTTTCTTCCAGAATTTCTTTTTCACCATATTTTCAAATAGTATGTGTTTCCTCAACAGGAAAAAATATCCCATGGTCAAAACCACATAACAAAATTGAAACAAAAAAAAAATGACTTCTGATGTTACATTCTCTTGATTTTCATGAACAAAGTAGACTAAAAATTATTCCCTCCCTCTCACATGTCTGCTGGAATGTTCCTATTAGGGGAGCAGATCTCGAAAGCTGTCCTGACCTTTAATCTGCTCCACTTGGCAGCAACAAAATGTAACACCTTTCTACTGCTCAAAGAGAAATAAGCTGGCAAAACTGAATTGTCTCTTGTTTTTCTGTCCCCTCAAGAAGCTAATAATCAATACAAACTTTACTGAAGATGATCAGTGAGCCTGTTTCTACTTAATGAACAATATAACTGGGCAATATTTATGAAGAAACTTAGATTTGAGGGACCATTTATAATATTTATATAAAAGAAAAATCTAAAGTTTACATTATATTAAAAATCTATTTTCATCCATAGGACTAATTTTGTTTTCAGCTATACTTTCAAGTGTATAGCTTTTAGATCCCCAACTAAAGGATATATTTGAAACCAAACCCAATCTAATATTCTGCATCTTATTTGCAAGTTTTACTGAGTAGACACCTAATCATAATGATGATCATATAAATGATTATTTTCCACTGAAGCTTTTCCTTGAAGCAGGTCCAGTGCTGAGCTCTTTCCATTTTCATTATCTTATTAATTTCTAAGAATGCTGCATATTAAATATTAGTATTTTATGTGACAGATGAGAAAACTGAGCCAAAGAGAATAATCAGGACCAAGGGTTCAAGCTAAGTATACCTTTGATAAATTTGATTCAGCGTCTCTGTTCAAAGCCATCATATCAACATTTCCTAAATTCCTATGAGCATATAAGTCCTTGGGGTGAAAAAAATATGTTAAATTGTGTCTGATCTCCCATCCACATGCAAAAAAAAATTAAAAACAAAGGAAGTTTTGGTTGATTTTTATGAAATGCACACAGCTACATGAAGACTGTCTTATTTTTTTGCAAACAATAGTGGGAAAGGATTCTTATCCTTGGTCCAAGAATATTCCTGAAATTTAGCACCTAAAACATCTCTAAAAGCCGAGTTGGCTGGACCAAGTAAGACTCAGATAAGGTAATTTTATGTATCTTTATCTATATGTGTATATACTTTTTCTCTTTGTTTGCAAAGAGCTGCCTTTTCTTTCCTTTAAACCACAAACTGCTCCAAGATAACCAACCAGCCAGACGAGACTCTATTTCATGTTTAGCCTGATAAAATGGGAGAGATTACGTTCATAACACTTATAAAATTCCAATAAATCATGATTTGCTAACATACAATTTGCCTAAGTTGCAGGAAAATGTTGTCTCTTAAATTTATTTCAGAACTTGCTGTAACTTGCCCATGGCAAGAGGTTTTCCCAAAGAATTATATGAAAAAGCTTTTGTCCACGAAGAAATTTTATGTGTGGATCAGCCATCTCCTCTTTGTGATACTCTTTTAACTCAAATGCACTGAAAAATCTCCAATGTTCACATAAATCCACTCATATTTCACAGCAAAATAATTTTTAAAAGACAATGAAATAAGTTCTATAAGAAATTATCAAGACCTAATTTATTTTTTGCTTTATACTAGAGTGAATTAGACATATTTAACTACTTTATAATTTTTTATGAAAAATGAATACATTAAACATTACAAGATATAACAGAAACTAACAACCATCAAATAGAAGATCATTTATAATTGCTGTAGATTTAAAGGCATGCTTTGACACTTTTCACTGAGGTATCTTAAGTACCAACAACAGTATAATAAATAAAAAGTATTTCTTGAACAAACGAAAGCAATGAATGATTTCTTTCTCTCCTCCCTGGCACTCTTTGACTTGGCATTCTATTTCTAAAAGAGTATTGCATAATAGTAAGGACTATTTAAATTTACTTAGTGATTTTCTTACAGTTTTTTAATATATTTTGAAAGAAATAATGTTCTTAACTTTGACTTATCCTACGAGTTAATTAACACTGTCAGTGAACACCAGCATTTCAGGGAGTTCATTTTGGAAAATGCTGCATTAGATTATTTTGTCTCTAGACATAATTAAACACAACCTGAAAATTCTTGAGAAAGTATTTTGAAGATCACTGAGTCCCCAAATAGCTCCAAAGAGGGGGAGGCAGGAAATACATACAGTTCCAGCTGCTTCTTTGCCAACTCTGCAAAAAGGCCCTCCACTTACCACACCCCTCCTTCCATTCTCAAACCTGAGGCTCTCGGGTAGTAAGACTTTATAAAGATGCATGAATGGTTTTATTAAGATGGAATGCTTCTTCGCAGCTTGCAGCTGGCAGGTATATGAGAATACTCCCAGGTAGGACCATGAATAATATAAGGCATATTTGCAAAATATTCCACTCTATCCTGAAAATATGAAAAATCTCAGGCATCCATACCATTAATCATTTCTCAAAACTTACATTTCTCAAAACTTTGCATCAGTGTGCAAAAACTACTGCCGATTTCTAGTAGGTTTCCAATCAATATATTAATTCTAATTATTCTACTTGCAAAACTGCTCGTGGGATGAGAGGAGTTCTTTCTTTTGTAAGGTTACTCTCTGAGTGGACAAAAACTCCCATCCAAAGTCACTATATAGATGCTTGCACGATTTAGTGTGTGCTTGGTCTAAGAACACGATTTTTTAAAGGAAATTATTATATATAATTATAAACAGGCATGGAAGTTTCATTCAGATTGAGAGGCCTAATTTTCTTTCTTCCTTTCCTTCTCTCTTTTACAAATTTTAGCAATCTATACTCTGAAGCATGGGGTCACAGAGTCAGACATGACTTAGCAACTGAACAACATACTCTGTCTAGCACTCTGCATCTGCATGTGCTAGGGATACGAAAATCAGTTCAATTCAGTTCAGTTTCTCAGCCGTGTCTGACTCCTTGTGACCCCATGGACTGCAGCATGCCAGGCTTCCCTGCCCATCACCAACTCCCAGAGCCTACTCAAACTCATGTCCATTGCGTCGGTGATGCTATCCAACCATCTCATCCTCTGTCGACCCTTCTTCTCCCACCTTCAAACTTTCCCAGCATCAGGGTCTTTTCAAATGAGTCGGTTCTTCACATCAGGTGGTCGAAGTATTGGAGTTTCAGCTTCAGCATCAGTCCTTCCAATGAATATTTAGAACTGATTTCCTTTAGGATGGACTGGTTGGATCGCCTTGCAGTCCAACGAAGATAGATGAGAGTAATTCTGTTTGTGAGTTTCACGATAAAATAATCAAATATGGAAGAAAGATAAAAGGAACCAACACTAACATGTTGGAAGAATCAGATGGCCCAGGAAGCACCTGGACTCTAAAGAAAAGGACATAATGATTCAGAGTGTAAGCTGGAAGAAAAGAGACAGCTTTCAAAGTAGTAAGCAGGGACAGAAAGTTAAGACTTCTCAAGCAAAACAAGAATAAGAAAGGATATAAAATCACTGGGAGATTCAGTATATCTTTAGTGAAGCATTTGTAACATAATCATAAAAATATAACACTAAAGAAATAAAATTATGTATAAATGATAGCATTGACCTACTTACTTAAAATGTGTGATAACACTGTTCAGAAAGCTGTGAAAGCTCATTGAAATTCACCTTTACAAGATATGTCTATTAAAGTGATATTGGCATTTCCTGCTGTGTATGTTACTCAGCTTCTTGGAAACTGAAACTTTACATCTCAATCAAGGTTATCTTCAAATCAGTAGAAATTTCTAGGCATCAGTCAGAACTTGAAAGTCTCATAGACATCATGAGGTTTGCTTTGGGGAGGCGGTGTAGGGGGGGGCACTTTATAATCTAGTATCTGACACAAATTGTTGCCTTCCTTCTACTGCTCTGTATGGATTATCCTCTGACTCTGATGTGTTTCTTAACCAAAATATTATGTATGAATTTGGGAACAGAATGCCTTTGACTCATAACTATCCTCAGTCATAGCTCATGAAAAAGAACATTTGGTAGAAAATGAAAAATCTGAGGCAAGATAAGGAAATTCTAGGTCCAATCTTTCTTGCTCTAGGTTGCCATGATTTACAACCCAACATATATTACATTTTAGGGTTTTAGATTCTTTTTCTCCCACAGAAAAAAAAAATTAAACACAACATTAGACTGCCTTTTCAAATACATATGCAGCATGCATTAAAATTATTTCTCAAGCTAAGGTCCTTACTCTATAAGGTAAAATCTCTAGATCCTTATTTAATTAAAAGGCAAGTAACTAGATGCATATTCAATAGAAAACTATTTTAAATGCATTATAGAATAAGCAATTTTTAATCTCTTTGGATAACACCAATAATAGAGAACTCCACTCTCAGGTAAATAGTCTTTTTAATGATAGGCATGCAATTATAAAAATGAATAGAATTACTCAATATGAGTTTTCATATGTTTTTTGTTAGAATTTATATAAAACTTTAAAATACTATCAAAAGTCTAAAACTTACAAATACGCTTTTTTAAAAAATAGCCTCAAACAATACACACTGCAAATTTTATTGTAATACTGTGAACGGGATTCTTGTAATTATCATTCTGTTTGGGTTCTTATTATTATTTCTATTAAGTAACTTTAGACACTTATTGGAGCCAAGGGTGAGAATTAGTTCAGGCAGCAGAGAATGTTTGCTGCACACCGCTCTTCAAGTAACAGACAAGGAGCGTGGTTTCACTGGGTAAGTCAAATTACTCCTCCTCTTCTCAAACACATCCAACAGTTCCCAACCTCTATGTAACATAACATACCAAATTTTACTATGCTGACTTTCAAGTATCTCCATGATTGTACTGTTAACTTTTTGTTTGCTTTTGCAAATAAAAAACAAAGTTTATTTCTGGCTCACACGGCATGTCCATCACAAGTTGGCATGGTGCTCAGCTCTTCATAATCACTCAGGGACTCCAGTGAAATGAAAGAAAAAAAAAAAAAAAAACCAATCCAGAATGCCGTATACAGAGAAATTATCCTTTCTTGACTTCTACAATCAATCACCAGGGCAGAGAGAAATGGGATGGGTAGCTTTCTCCAAATTATCTATCTTCCCAGTGAGAGCCTAGTGGTTCCTGGAGTAAAGGCCTGGAAATATGTGAGGCTCCCCCAAAGCATGACCTAGGCCCCAAAGAGGAGGGCTCACTTATCCTAGCCCACACTCAGCCTCCAGCAATTCATCAGAATTTCTCATTTAATGCTCCTTACAGGCATTTATGGTCTCTGGAGGCATCTGCTCCCGGTAAACAAATGACTCAGTCTGTGCCTCCCTGCAGACACCTGCCTCTCCAGGTTTTGGGATAGAAGGTTGCCTTGAGAATTCAGTTCTTTGATGGGCTCAAGAAAGTCACTGAGGAGTCAGTTTGTTAAGCTTTCTCTTGTTTTAAGGACAGGGCTTGTGGCTCCTCAGTTTCTTAATATTTCCATGCTGAAACCAGAAGTCCTCTTGGACTGCTGGTTTATGTATAAATCACAAAACTATTATACACCAATTATAAAAACAATAGTTAGATACTGAAAGTCCACCTTCTCTGCCAGACCTTTGAAGTCTCCTTACCAAGGGGTAAAGATGATTATCAATATGGTGTAACCCCATCCAGACAGGCCTTGGACTGTGTACTATCGGAGATTTCAGGCTGTGTTCAGACCTCATCTCTTCTCAGTTTACCCTTTCATTCACCTGATGACCTTTATCTAGTCCCACAGTTTTAAATATTTTTATTTATGCTGTACTGTGCTTAGTCGCTCAGTGGTGTACGACCCTTTGTGACCCCATGGACCATAGTCCGTCAGGCTCCTCTGCCCAAGGGGATTCTCCAGGCAAGAATACTGGAGTGGGTTGCCATGCCCTCCTCCAGGGGATTTTATTTATGCTAACAGCTCTCAAATTTATATCTTCAGTCTAGACTTCGCTCCCAAATTCAGACTCAGTCATGTATGGATGTGACAGTTGGACTGTAAAGAAAGCTGAGCACTAAAGAATTGATGCTTTTGAACTGTGGTGTTGGAGAAGACTCTTGAGAGTCCCTTGGACAGCAAGGAGATCCAACCAGTCCATCCTAAAAGAAATCAATCCTGAATATTTGTTGGAGGGAATGATGCTAAAGCTGAAACTCCAAAACTTTGGCCACCTGATGCAAAGAACCGACTCATTTGAAAAGACCCTGATGCTGGGAAAGATTGAAGGCAGGAGGAGAAGGGGATGGCAGAGGATGAGATGGTTGGATGGCATCATCAACTCAATGGACATCAGTTTGAGTAGGCTCTGGGAGTTGGTGATGGACAGGGAGGCCTGGTGTGCTGTGGTCCATGGGGTTGCAAAGAGGTGGACACCACTGAGAGACTGAACTGAACTAATATAAACCTTCCCCACTTGCAGAATGACCATTTGACACGAAACTCCATCTTCCAGTTACTGAGGCGAAATGCCTTGATACTTCCCTTTCCTTTACACACTACCATTCATCTGTCAGAGAATCCTGCTGGCTCCACCTCCAAAACACTTCTAGAATCTGGCCACTTATTTCCACTGCTAACATACAAGTCTGATTTACCATCATCTCTTGCCTGGTTTGAAACAACAGCATCTTAAAATGGTCTCTTTGCCTCTACCCATGGTCCCCCGACTCCTTTCCCAACTTGGGTGTTTCTCAACACATCAATCAGACTGATCCATTTAAAATATAAGATAGTTGAAGTTACTCTTCTGCTCAAACTTCTGCAATGACTATTTCATTCCGTGCAGAAGCCAAATCCTAATTGTGACTTGCAAGGACCTATCTCTGTGCTTGCTATCCAACATGGTGGCCATCAGCCACCTGTGGCTATTAAGATGTAAAATGTGGCTAGTCCAAATTAAGATGTGCTGCAGGAGTGGAACATGCATCATATTGCAGAGTCTTAGTACATGAAATTGAAAATATCCCACTAATATTTTTATATCAGTTACATGTGAATACTATTCTGGATATATTACCTTAAATAAAATATACTATTAATATTAATTTCACATTTTTTTTCATTATTTTTTTCAAAGTGGCTACTGAAAAGTTACAATTCCATATTGTGATTTGCACTTTGTTTTGGACAAGTCCTGCTCTGTATATATTTTTGAACACCAAGCATGTTCCTACCTTAAGGTCTGTGTTCCAGCGACTGTGTACCCTCTACCCAGAGACCATTTTCCCTTTGTCATTTTCAGTTTTTCACCTTCAGGATGAGGCTTACCCTGACTATCCAATTTAAGACTGTCTCTACCTCCCCAATCGGCACATCCCATCTCATTTATCAGTTCTTATTTGCCTTTTTTTCCCCTTGGATTTACCACCTAACATAGTATTTACTTATTTATGATGTTTATTTCGTATTTTCTGTCTCAATCCAAAATACAGGCTTCAGGAGGGCAGGGATCTTTGTTTCATTCACTTCTGTATTCCATGTACCTAGACCAGTGCCCAGCCTAAAGTTATGGTTCCATAAGTGTTTCTGGACTTGATTAAACCTAATTTTTAAATAAAATCATATTTTATATATATATATATATATACACACACACACACACACACATATATATACACAAAATTCACCAAATAACTGTTTTCAATGCACAATAAATCACAACCATCTCTCAGTGTCAATAAAAATAGATGAGCCCCAGTCCTTTAAAATACCCCACAGTGTAACAATTTAACAATTCTCTTTGAATGTCATTTATTCACTTTTACAAGCAATCTTAATTATAAGTAATTCTGTGGAGTGCCTTCTATATGAGCAAAGTGTTAGTTGCTCATTCATGTCCCACTCTTTGTGACCTCATGGACTGTAGCCCACCAGGCTCCTGTGTCCATGGAATTCTCGAGGCAAGAATACTGGAGTGGATTGCCGTTCCCTTCGCCAGGGGATCTTCCTGACCCAGGGATCGAACTCAAGTCTCCCACACTGCAGGCAGATTCTTTACCATCTGAGCCACCAGGCAAGCCCAAGGCTGGGTCAAAAGCCACATATATTTTAAATTGTAAGATGCTGTAAAATTGCTTGCCTAGAAACCTGTACCAGTCCATGTTCCTACATACCATCGACTAATCTTCCACTCAAAGTCACTTAAATTAGAATAGCTACTCATTCTTCCACCCACAGACACCTAATATGCCATTTTAATTTCCACCTTCAAGCTGCTGCTTGAAGCATGATCACTTTTCACCACCTCCCCACAAACCCACCTCCAGATCCACACATTCCCAAGACCCCACCTTGTTCCCTTTTCATTCATCTATTAATATATCACATCCCTCATTCAAGGTTGGGAAAATTCCTTCCTGTTCTGAGAAAAATAGTAATTCTCTTCTTCATCAATACACATTACTATTTTTGGCACACAGACTCCAGAGTCAGATTACCTGGGTTCAAATTCCTGCTCTACGGTGAAACACAGTTACCTTGTACTTGTTAATTCCTCTATGCCCAATTTTCCTCATTAAAAATAGCAATCTACAGTACTTTCTGCTGAATTTGAAATCATTATTAACTGAATTACCACACATGAAGCATTTGGGTTTGTCTATTTTCTGTATGTGCATCCTAAACACACTCATTTTTATTACAACACACTTGACACATTATCAATTTCACTCACAGATTTTTTTTTAAAGAGCTCAGATAATTGCAAATTCCTCAAGGAAAGGGATTATGCCTTATAATTAAATGCCTGACAACACCTAACACTGTTCATTGTACAAAGGAGGCAATTAATGCCTATCTGTTGATCAAGTGATCTACACTATCTTCATTTTTGAGTTTGGCCATAAGGACGTATTAAGGAAACTGCCTTAAGGACATTTTTAGGTGGGAAAAACTGATGCCTTTTTCTACATAATCAAGTCCCTGAATAATCAGCAAGGCTTTTTCCTATGGAAATCTGGGGATTCTGAGGTTTTTACCCAGCAGAAAAGCAACAGAATCAAAAATGCTTCATTGCTGGGACACCTGTCCCATGCTCTTTGCACTGTAATTAGCCTTGCAATTGTGTGTCCATGCCCACACTCCACAGCACCTTGCCTAGTTCCTCACTGTTTCAGGATGATCCCACTCTTACTGCAACTGGTAGGGACCTTGTGTGTTCCCTGGGCTTTCTGAACAAGACTACTTTTTAAAATTCCAGCTCCATTTCAAATATTCACTGAGACTTTGGGCTAAATCTTGATGCTTTGAAAAAAACCATTCTGACAACTGTGCTAACTCATTCAGCCACACACACCTCATTAAAGTCAATGAGAAATGTGCTACAAAAATCTCTATTCATGGTACCATGTTCTCCCCTCACTATGTGCCTGTCATTCCAATTTATACTGAGTCAATGGAGAGGGGGAGAGACCTTTAAACATGTCTCTTTTACTCATCAGCTCCGATTAGAAGTTTTATAAAAAGCCTTCTCTGTGACTTTGGACTGAATGTTGAGCTCACTCACAGTACTGTCACCACCTCTCCTTGGCAGCACTGCCACCAAAGTAGATTTTCAGGTGCTCGCCCTCTGAAATTATAACAGTTGAAAAAAGACTAGTCAGTGGCATGATCGCTTCTATACACTCTGGGCAACCTTATATAAATGTGAAGAGCTCCCTTTAATACAGTAAAGATGTTTCTGGAGTATTAACTTCTCTAGCAATCATGGGGGACATGGAAGCTTATTAAGCAAACTATATATCATGCTCTATTTGCAAAGGTACTATCTGAGACACACAAAAGCATCACATAGGCCTTGAAGTCCTGTTGCTTGTAACTGAAGTGGGAAGAAAGGATACACATGTTAGAAAAGAGAATCCTAGGGAATACATGTAAATCCATGGCTGATTCATATCAATGTATGACAAAGCCCACTGGGAAAAAAAAATAATAATAATAAAAATTAAAAAAGAAAAAAAAAAAAAAAAGAATACCAGAGTGGGTTGCCAAGCCCTGCTCCAGGGGATCTTCCTGACCCAGGGATAGAACCCAGATCCCCTTCATTGAAAAAAAAAAAAAAAAGAAAACCATCTCAATTAATTAAGTGCTGAAGAAATCAAAATAGTAACACATGCTGTGAGAGCCCAGAGGAAGAAGAGTCTGACTGGACTAAGTTCTTTGGACAACGCATGAGAAAAGAAGGAAAAGTTCATTTTTCTAGACTTTGACGATTGGTGGGGGGGAAAATTTAATAAGACAAAGGCCACAACCAGGTAGAAGCAGTGGGTCTACAGAAAAGAGAGGGTGAATGGCATTTGATTTTTGATGGGATATGAAGACAGTCAAAGATTTCAGAGGTGGCCACATAGAAAATTGATTGCCCAGTTGACTCAGATAAGGAAGGGGTGGGAATGGGGTTAGGAGACACTTTGGAGGATCAGAAAGATTTGTTGTGAAACATACTCAACTGTAAAAGGATGCTCCATTTTTTTCAATCTATTTGCAACTGAGAACACATTTTGTACTGACAAATGCCAATTTCTTCTTTCCTCCTGTCCTGAGGCAATTTTATATCCCAAAGGGACGTTTAGCATTGCCTGGTGACATTTAAGGTGGTCACAACTGGATGAAGCAATGTTACCAGCATGTAGTGTATAGAGACCAGGAATGCTATTCAATGTCCTACAAGGCAAAGGATATCCCACACAACAAGAATGATCTGGCCCAATACGTTAAAGGTGCCAAGGCTGAGAAATCCTTCACCAGTCCAAACTACCATGGTCTCTAGCTCACACGGCTGCAACTGATGATTTGTGGGTTGCCCTCCTTGTTCCACTCAAATCTGTTCTGTCCCACTCCCACTTGCCCTGAGTGATCTTTTAAAAGGTAAGTCTAAACACCGACGCAAGCTTCCCTAAACAGGAAACCTTGACAAGCCAATCGTCTAACCCCCACTGGGTGAAACCTCCACATTAAAAAGGAACCACAGACCACCAGAATACAGAAAGCCCACTCCAGACACAGCAATCTAAATAAGATGAAAAGGCAGAGAAATACCCAACAGGTAAAGAAATATGAAAAATGCCCACCAAGTCAAACAAAAGAGGAGGAGACAGGGAATCTACCTGAAAAAGAATTTAGAATAATGATAATAAAAATGATCCAAAATCTTGAAAACAAAATGGAGTTACAGATAAATAGCCTGGAGACAAAGATTGAGAAGATGCAAGAAATGTTTAATAAGGACCTAGAAGAAATAAAAAAGAGTCAATTAAAAATGAATAATGCATTTATATGAGATCAAAAACACTCTGGAGGGAACCAACAGTAGAATAACGGAGACAGAAGATAGGATAAGTGAGGTAGAAGATAAAATGGTACACCTGATCTTCGACAAAGGAGGCAAGAATATACAATGGAAAAAAGACAACCTCTTTAACAAGTGGTGCTGGGAAAACTGGTCAACCACTTGTAAAAGAATGAAACTAGAACACTTTCTTACACCATACACAAAAATAAACTCAAAATGGATTAAAGATCTAAATGTAAGACCAGAAACTATAAAACTCCTAGAGGAGAACATAGGCAAAACCCTCTCCGACATAAATCACAGCAGGATCCTCTATGACCCACCACCCAGAATATTGGAAATAAAAGCAAAAATAAACAAATGGGACCTAATGAAACTTAAAAGCTTTTGCACTACAAAAGAAATTATAAGCAAGGTGAAAAGACAGCCCTCAGATTGGGAGAAAATAATAGCAAATGAAGAAACAGACAAAGGATTAATCTCAAAAATATACAAGCAACTCCTGCAGCTCAATTCCAGAAACACAAATGACCCAATCAAAAAATGGGCCAAAGAACTAAACAGACATTTCTCCAAAGACATACACATGGCTAACAAACACATGAAAAGGTGCTCAACATCACTCATTATCAGAGAAATGCAAATCAAAACCACAATGAGGTACCATTACACGCCAGTCAGGATGGCTGCTATCAAAAAGTCTACAAGCAATAAATGCTGGAGAGGGTGTGGAGAAAAGGGAACCCTCTTACACTGTTGGTGGGAATGCAAACTAGTACAGCCACTATGGAGAACAGTGTGGAGATTTCTTAAAAAACTGGAAATAGAGCTGCCATATGACCCAGCAATCCCACTCTTGGGCATACACACCGAAGAAACCAGATCTGAAAGAGACACGTGCACCGCAATGTTCATCGCAGCACTGTTTATAATAGCCAGGGCATGGAAGCAACCTAGATGCCCATCAGCAGACGAATGGATAAGGAAGCTGTGGTACCTATACACCATGGAAAATTACTCAGCCACTAAAAAGAATTCTTTTGAATCAGTTCTAGTGAGATGGATGAAACTGGAGCCCATTATACAGAGTGAAGTAAGCCAGAAAGATAAAGAACATTACAGTATACTAACACATATATATGGAATTTAGAAAGATGGTAACAATAACCCTGTATGCAAAACAGAAAAAGAGACACAGATGTATAGAACAGAATTTTGGACTCTGTGGGAGAAGGCAAGGGTGGGATGTTTCGAGAGAACAGCATCAAAACATGTATATTATCTAGGGTGAAACAGATCACCAGCCCAGGCTGGATGCATGAGACAAGTGCTCGGGCCTGGTGCACTGGGAAGACCCAGAGGGATGGGGTGAAGAGGGAGGTGGGAGGGGGGATCGGGATGGGGAATACATGTAAATCCATGGCTGATTCATGTCAATGTATGGCAAAAACCACTACAATATTGTAAAGTAATTAGCCTCCAACTAATAAAAAATAAATGGAAAAAAAAAAGTAAAGCTAACCATGTTTCTCCTTTGCTTAAAAGTCTTTTTGGTTGGCCATTGCTCTCAAGTTTCTGACGTGATCTAAAAGTCTGTGTATAAACTGGACCCTGCCTTTATGTATAGCTTCATTTGTCACCACTATTTTTCTTACTCCCTTTAGTGGCACCTCCTTTTTTTGAAATGCCATGCTCTATCACACCCACAGGGCCTTTACCCTGCTATTTCCTTCAGCCTTATATGCCTTCCCCTACAAAACTTTGAAGTGACACGTCCTCAGTAGCCATCACTAAACCCCGAGATCTGACTTGCTATCACAAATTTTGATAGCAACCTTTACTTTCTCCTCCATAAAATTTATCGAAATGTGTCTTAGTTCGAGTTTCTCTAGGATTCACACTGAGACAATCTGAGTGCAAGTTGTTCATCTGGGACATGGTCCCAGGATACAGTTTGGGATGGCAAATGAGCCAGGGAAGGAAAGAAAGTCCATCATATCAAATCAGTTACCACCATGGGCAACTAGAGCCAAATCCCTCTGGCAAGGTCTCAGTGAAAAAGATTATGTCTCAAGACTATTCCAAATGAGGGTAAGGTAGCTGGCGTATTTATCCACAGTCACCATCCACCATTGCCTGAGGGCTGCTCCCAGTAGGAGGAGTGCCTCGGCACTTAGGGCTTCCACTGTATACAGGCCAACTATGCTCATTTCTAGAAAAAAAATCCTCAGACAGAGATATACAGGCATTCTTACTGAAGTATTTCCTTCACAAAGTGCTAAGAGCAAGTGCATGGCACCAAGAGCATCTGCTACTCTAAATATTTATGTACTTATCTATGAATGTCCATCTTTCCAATTGGACTTGACAAGATATGTCTGTTTTGCTAACTGATATATACACAGAAGCTAGCACAATGCCTTGAAGATAACGTTTCAAAAATATCTGGAGACGAGAAAATTATTTTATGAAAGGAAGTCTTCCACTTGTATTATCAATCCTGGTTCAGAGTTGGGTGCTTGATCCCCAAAATCATATGACACATTTGGAGACCTGGTGCATGGTTTAAAACACTTGATGATTCACATATACTATGATGTTGTTGTTGATCAGTAGCTAAGTTGTGTCTGACTCTTTGCGATCCCATGGACTGGAGCATGCCAGGCTCCTCTGTCCCCCACTGTCTCCTGTAGTTTGCTCAAATTCATGTCTATTGATATTATTAAATTGACAGAAAACAACAAATGTGGACAAGGATGTAGAGGAACTGAAATTCTTGTGCATTGCTGGTGATAACGTAAAATGGTGCAGCCACTATAAAAAACAGTATGGTACTTTACAGGTTCAAATACATAGAAAGTGTTCACTGTGGAATTTGGGCTTTTCACGATCATCTTTTGGCGATACAAAAAGTCCCATGTCAACTCTTTCAGCATTTCATTCGTTTCTCTATCAAAATTCTATTAGTTACAGCTGCTAGATCACTACTGCAGAGTTGACAAAATGTGGTCCACCGAAGGTGGGAATAGAAAGCCACTCCAGTATTCTTGCTGTGAGAACTTCATGGACAGTATGAAAAGGCAAAGATATGACACCAGAAGATGAGCTTCCAGGTCAGGAGGTGTCCAATATGCTACTGGGTAAGAGCAGAGGGCAATTACTAATAGCTCCAGAAAGAATGAAGAGGATGGGCCAGAACAGAAACAACACTCAGTTGTGGATATGTCTGGTGGTGAAAGTAAAGTCCAATGCCACAAATAAAACTACTGCATAGAAACCTAGAATGTCATATCCATAAATCAAGGTAAATTGGACATGGTCAAGCAGGAGATGGCAAGAATGAACATCAACATTTTAGGAACAGGTGAATAGGCGAATTTAATTCAGATGATCATTGTGTCTACTACTGTGGACAAGAATCCCATAGAGGAAATGGAGTAGCTCTTATCATCAGCAAGAGTCAAAAATGCAGTACTTGGGTGCAATCTCAAAAACAATAGAATGATCTCTGTTTGTTTCCACAGCAAACCATTCAACATCATGGCAATCCAAGTCTATGTCAAAACCACTAATGCCTCATTGTGGTTTTGATTTGCATTTCTCTGATAATGAGTGATGTTGAGCATCTTTTCATGTGTTTGTTAGCCATCTGTATGTCTTCTTTGGAGAAATGTCTGTTTAGTTCTTTGGCCCATTTTTTGATTGGGTCATTTATTTTTCTGGAATTGAGCTGCAGGAGTTGTTTGTATATTTTTGAGATTAATCCTTTGTCTGTTTCTTCATTTGCTATTATTTTCTCCCAATCTGAGGGCTGTCTTTTCACCTTACTTATAGTTTCCTTTGTTGTGCAAAAGCTTTTAAGTTTCATTAGGTCCTATTTGTTTAGTTTTGCTTTTATTTTCAATATTCTGGGTGGTGGGTCATAGAGGATCTTGCTGTGATTTATGTTGGAGAGTGTTTTGCCTATGTTCTCCTCTAGGAGTTTTATAGTTTCTGGTCTTACATTTAGATCTTTAATCCATTTTGAGTTTATTTTTGTGTATGGTGTAAGAAAGTGTTCTAGTTTCATTCTTTTACAAGTGGTTGACCAGTTTTCCCAGCACCACTTGTTAAAGAGGTTGTCTTTTTTACATTGTATATTCTTGCCTCCTTTGTCAAAGATAAGGTGTCCATAGGTTCGTGGATTTATCTCTGGGCTTTCTATTTTGTTCCATTGATCTATATTTCTGTCTTTGTGCCAGTACCATACTGTCTTGATGACTGTGGCTTTGTAGTAGAGTCTGAAGTCAGGCAGGTTGATTCCTCCAGTTCCATTCTTCTTTCGCAAGATTACTTTGGCTATTCGAGGTTTTTTGTATTTCCATACAAATTGTGAAATTATTTGGTCTAGTTCTGTGAAAAATACCGTTGGTAGCTTGATAGGGATTGCATTGAATCTATAGATTGCTTTGGGTAGAATAGCCATTTTGACAATATTACACGCCAGTCAGGATGGCTGCTATCCAAAAGTCTACAAGCAATAAATGCTGGAGAGGGTGTGGAGAAAAGGGAACCCTCTTACACTGTTGGTGGGAATGCAAACTAGTACAGCCGCTATGGAAAACAGTGTGGAGATTTCTTAAAAAACTGGAAATAGAACTGCTATATGACCCAGCAATCCCACTTCTGGGCATACACACTGAGGAAACCAGATCTGAAAGAGACACGTGCACCCCAATGTTCATCGCAGCACTGTTTATAATAGCCAGGACATGGAAACAACCTAGATGCCCATCAGCAGATGAATGGCTAAGGAAGCTGTGGTACATATACACCATGGAATATTACTCAGCCGTTAAAAAGAATTCATTTGAACCAGTCCTAATGAGATGGATGAAGCTGGAGCCCCTTATACAGAGTGAAGTAAGCCAGAAAGATAAAGAACATTACAGCATACTAACACATGTATATGGAATTTAGAAAGATGGTAACGATAACCCTATATGCAAAACAGAAAAAGAGACACAGAAATACAGAACAGACCTTTGAACTCTGTGGGAGAATGTGAGGGTGGGATATTTCAAAAGAACAGCATGTATACTATCTATGGTGAAACAGATCACCAGCCCAGGTGGGATGCATGAGACAAGTGCTCCAGCCTGGTGCACTGGGAAGATCCAGAGGAATCGGGTGGAGACGGAGGTGGGAGCGGGGATCGGGATGGGGAATACATGTAAATCCATGGCTGATTCATATCAATGTATGACAAAACCCACTGAAATGTTGTGAAGTAATTAGCCTCCAACTAATAAAAATAAATAAATAAATAAATAAAAATAAAACCATTAATGCCAAAGAAGCTGAAGTTGAATGGTCTATGAAGATATACAAGAACTTCTAGAACCAACACACACACACACACACACACACACACACACACACAAAAAAAAAAAAACCAATGTTCATCAGAGAAGACTGGAAAGCAAAATTAGGAAGTTAAGCAATACCAGGAATAAAAGGGAAGTTTGGCCTTGAAGTACAAAATGAAGCAGGGCAAAATCTAAGAGAATTTTGTCAAGAGAATATACTGGTCATAGCAAACACCCTTGTCCAACAACATAAGGACAACTCTACACATGGACATCATCAAATGGTTAATAATGAAATCTGATTGATTATATTCTTTGCAGCCGAAGATAAAGCTCTGTACAGACAGCAAAAACAAGACCTGGAGCTGACTGTGTCTCCAATCATAAACTCATTATAGCAAAATTCAGGCTTAAATTGAAGAAAGTATAGGGAAGACCACCAGGCCATTAAGGTATGACCTAAGTCAAATTCCTTATGATTATACAGTGGAAGTGACAAATATATCCAAGGGATTAGAGCTGGTAGACAAAGTGCCTGAAAAACTACAGATGGAGGTTTTTAACACTGTACATGAGTCAGTGACCAAAACCATCCCAAAGAAAAAGAAATGCAAAAAGGCAAAATGGTTGTCTGAGGAGGCTTTAGAAATAGCTGAGGAAAGAAGAGAAGCAAAAGACAAGGGAGAAAGGGAAAGATATACCCAACTGACTATAGAGGTCCAGAGAATAGCAAGGAGAGATGAGAAGGCCTTCTTAAATGAACACTGCAAAAAAAAAAAAAAAAGGAAAACAATAGAATGGGAAAGACTAGAGATCTCTTCAAAACATTTGAGATGTCAAGGGAACACTTCACATAAGGATGAGCATGCTGCTGCTGCTGCTAAGTCGCTTCAGTCCTGTCCTACCCTGTGCGACCCCATAGACGGCAGCCCACCAGGCTCCCCCGTCCATGGGATTCTCCAGGCAAGAACACTGGAGTGGGGTGCCATTGCCTTCTCTGAAGGATGAACATGATGAAGGACAAAAAAGGTAATGAACCTAACAGAAGCAGAAGAGATTAAGAAGCAGTGGCAAGAATATACAGAAGAACTATACAAAAAAGGTCTTAATGACTCAAGATAACCATGATGGTATGGTCACTTGCCTAGAGCCAGACAACCTGAAGTGTGAAGTCAAGTAAACCTTAGGACGCACTATTATGAACAAAGGTAGTGGAGGCGATGGAATTCCAGCTGAGCTATTTCAAATCATAAAACATGATGCTGTTAAAGTGCTGCATTCAGTATGTCTGCAAATTTGAAAAACTCAGCAGGAGGCACAGATCTGGAAAAGGTCAGTTTCTATTTCAATCCCAAAGAAGTGCAGTGCCAAAGAATGTTCCATCTACTGTAAAACTGGACTCATTTTACATGCTACAAAGGTTATGCTCTAAATTCTCCAAGCTAGGCTTAAGCAGTACATGAACCAAGAACTTCCAGACATACAAGCTGGGTTCAGAAAAGGCAGAGGAAGCAGAGATCAAATTGCCAGCATTTGTTGGATCACACAGAAAGCAAGGCAATTCAGAAAAACATCTACTTTGCTTCATTGACTTCACAAAAGCCTTTGACTGTGTGGATCACAACAAACTGTGGAAAATTCTTAAAGAGATGGGAATACCAGACCAGCTTACCTGTCTCCACCTTACCTCAGAAACCTGTATGCAGGTCAAGAAGCAACAGTTAGAACCGGATATGGAACAAGGGACTGTTTCAAAATAGGGAAAGGAGTAGACGAGGTTGTATATTGTCACCCTGCTTATTTAACTTATATGCCGAGTACATCATGTGAAAAGCCAGGCTGGATGAATCACAAACTGGGATCAAGATTGCTGGGAGAAATATCAGTAACCTCACATATGCAGATGATACCCCTCTAATGGCAGAAAGTGAAGAGGAACTAAAGCGCCTCTTGATGAGGGTGAAGGAGGCAAGTGAAAAAGCTGGCTCAAAACTCGGCATTAAATATTAAGATCATGGCATCCAGTCCCATCACTTCATGGCAAACAGAAGGGGAAAAAGTGGAAGCAGTGACCAATTTTATTTTCTTGGGCTCCAAAATTACTGCAGATGGTGATTGCAGCCATGAAAGTAAAAGACACTTGCTCCTTGGAAGGAAAGCTATAGCAAACCTAGACAGCATGATCAGAAGCAGAGACATAACTTTGCCAGCAAAGGTCTGTATAGTCAAAGCTATGGCTCCAGTACTCATATACAGATGGGAAAACTGGACCAAAAAGAAAGCTGAGCACTAAAGAATTGATGCTTTCGAATTATGGTGCTGAAGAAGATTTTGGAGAATCTTTTGGACGCAAGATCAAACCAGTCAATCCTAAAGGAAATCAACTCTGAATATCAATTGGAAGGATTGATGCTGAAGCTGAAGGCCCAATACTTTGGCCACCTGATGTGAAGAGTTGACTCATTGGAAAAGACCTTGATCCTGGGAAAGATTGAAGGCAAAAGGAGAAAGGGGTGGCAGAGGATGAGGTGGCTGGATGGCATCACCAACTCAATGGACTTGAATGTGAGCAAACTCTGGGAGACAGGGAAGCCTGGCATGCTGTAGTCCATGGGGTCGCAAAGAGTTGGACAAGACTTAGTGAATGAACAACAAAACACATTTTCAACATCAAGTTAAAAGCATTTTTACTTTTTTACTTTTCATTAACAGTTACTTAGTAAGGCAACACTGCTCTAAAAACTACAGGATGAGATAACCTCATTTGAAATAAGTTTCTTTTATTAACGCTACCATGGAAATGATTACTTGAAAAGGCCACTGGTTTCTTAATATGTTAGACTTCCTTCCTTTTGAAAACCTGTCAATTGTATTGAAAGTTTTCCTGAAGCTTAAAGTACCAATTAAAGATCTTCCAGTCTGTGCAATTGTGCCATGATATTCTTGAAAATTACCTTTGGAATAAACATTTGAAATATTTTTCAATTGTTTGATTTTTCACAATTATTTTCTACTTTCTTTTATGTATAACTTATGAATACACTATTTACTTAAAAAGAGTTATTAACTAAATATTTGAAGTTCCAACTGTCTCTGAGTCACAGCATTTTAGAGCATTAAAAATGAAACATAACAAAACAAAAAAATGGAGAGATGGTGGAGTCCACACCACTGTTACAAAGAAGGAGTCTAAAGCCCAACATTTTACATATCTTAACAAGTATCACAAGGCAACTTGCTATATTAAATGCAAATCTAGCAGCATAGTCTCCAAACTCTCAATCCAAGGCTTAATTACATAGCATCATTTTATTGTCAGATATCACGGTCTCATTAAGCTCCCCTCAAAAGCCCTATTGTATGAAGCGTTTTATGTTTAATACATGTTGTGAATTGTACCTTCATTTTTTCATTGAAATATTAGACTGTGTTCTTTAATTATCTTCCCTTTCAACCATGTTTAAATTCCCCAACCATATTTTCTGCTCTACAACTGTTCTGTAGGAAAGTAATCCAATTAGACCACAAGACTTTTACACATGATTCTGAATCCTGAAAGACACATAGGATGGAAGGAGAGGAAGTAGTCGGGTACTGAGTCTCTTCCCATATGGTCTGTAGACAGGATGATCAAGTATCATAATTTCCAACTCCTGCATGAATTCAAGGATTTCTCTCTTTAGGTATATACATGTTCTATTTTCAAAGTGAGAATAAGAAAATCAGACAAAATACAATTAATTTATATAGCAGTTTTAGTCCGAGGTCAAGACATTTAACATATGTTGCTTCATGGATCTTCCAAAGCAGCCATGGAGCATTCTTGTAATTGATCATATTTTACAAATATTAAAATTAATCCCTCACCAGTACCATGGCAGTAAAAGAACTGCCTCCTGTGACATATCAAAGCAACAGTGATGCTTTCCTTACACATAGGTTTCACATTCTTATTTCAATCATTCTAATATCAAATAACAATTTAGCAAACATAGTCATCTGAATAGCTAGTCTAATCACTGGAAAGAAGTTCTAAATTGAGCAAAAGCAATTCACGTTTAAACCAATCATACTCAGTTTAACGCATAGTTTAGGAGCCAGACTGGAGTTCAAATGCCCAACTTTGTAACCCTGGGTATGTTGCTTAATACCTTTGGGATTCAGTTTCCTTGTCTGTATAATAAGTATAATGGTAAGTCCTAATTCATAAGAATGATGTAAGGATGAAAGAAATAGCATAGGCAAAGTGCCTGGCAACTATGATGATAATTATCATTATTATGTTACTTTAAGAGTAAGTAGATAGGCTTCCCGGCTGGCTCAGCGGTAAAGAATCCTGCCAGTGCAGGAGCCGCAGGAGACGTGGGTTCAATTCCTGGGTCAGGACGATCCCCTGCAGGAGGGCATGGCAACTCACTCTAGTAGTCTTGCCTGAAGAATCCCAAGGGCAGGAGCCTGGCGGCCTATGGTCTATAGGATCACAAAGAGTCATGACTGAAGTGACAGTATGCATACAGCACAGGTTGGTTATAAGCTTTAATTCTGTCTATGTAAATTATGTCGTTACTTTTTCCCTATCTCAATTTATAGAACTTTATACTCTTATCAGGTAGTAAATGGTATCTCCAGAGAGTCAAATAGTATTTCTTAAAGTCTTCCCATATTTATTTTATAATTAATTTCTTCTACCTATGCAATGTAATTGAGGAAGATGTCCTCAAATAAGTTTTATAATAGTTGGGGTTCAAATAAATTTGCTATTATTAATGGCCTTTTCATTCATACAACTGAAAAACCAGGTCTCTGTGGGAGCATTCAGCCTTCCACGTCAGTTTTCTTAGGATCTAAGAAAGCAGAGTGTCCACTGGCACATCTATTTTATACTCCTCAACTGAGTGACAAAGGGTGACTGAAGTAAAGGTTTGATGACTGTGACATAGTTTTAACAATCTATTTTTAACTATTTTTTCTTAAAATCAATTTAAGGTTCTGACTCCCAGTCCAGCAATGAAGGTCTTTTGTTGCCTTCTATGTGTTCATCTGTCACTCTGTTCACTATTTACATATGGCTCATCGACAACTGATGGCAACTTTACCCATCATTGCATATGGTCCATTAACAGTTGACAGCTGTCAGTAAGACAAGACTACTCAAGCCCTTCTCCAACCAGGAGGGTTTGACAAACAGGAAGAGAGAGAGTCTGAACTAGCCACCTGCTGAGGCCATCTTAATCTGGCACTAATTAACTTCGCTGGCTGGAGTCCTCCTTTGCTACAGGAGAGAAGATACAGTTCAAAGAAAATGTTTGGCTGAAACGCCTGCCTGAGTCAATCCAGTTATGCTTTTAAGAAATATCACCCACACCCATATGTGTCAGTTTATCCATTTCACAATATTTTTTTGCCACTGTGTAGATATGCTCTTATTGTGTTAACAATTTAGGGGACAAAAAAACTTATTTTGGAGACAGTTAGAAAACCTAAAAGTCAAATTTAAAATGGTAGCAGAGACACCTACTGAACACCTACTTTGTATGTAGCAATCTGCTGGGTGTTGAAGGTATATTTTATATAGCCAGAGAAACAAAAGGCACAGTCTTTTGAAAGATTAAATAGAATACAGGGAAAGCTACCAAGTTAGGTTTTAGTTGGCTGGGATGCACTTTCTAATACAGCCCAAGTAGGGACCCATTCTCTGGCTCAAGGAATTACTTGATCTATCACTTGATCTTACTATCAGTTGCCTGTTCATTTATGAATAGTAATGGAACAAGATGGGAAAATGACTCAATGTGTTATACTAAAGTGACATCAGACAACAAAAACAGAAATAAAACAAAGAATTTGAGCAAGGCTTTAAAACTGGGAAAGTCACTGAAGAAAAAATGTTGAGGACAGAATATCTATTCTGAGATTCCCATAAACTACAATTTGTGTCCGTGAACTTATTTCTGTGTGGTAGGCTATGGCTCTGCATGGCAGAAATGCCCTTCCTTTATCTACTTAGCTCATTCAGTTTGTTTCCTTATTCAAACATACAAGATTTTCACAAACTGTCATGTATACAAACGTGAACTTATCTTTGTGTGGTGTTTTAACAGTCTTGCCTGACAAAGTTCTTTCTTTATATCAATGACAATCTCTGTTTCAAACATATGTCTCTGCCAGACATGTATGACTAAAAAGGACTATACATTTAATTTCTGACAAAGTATGTTTTAAATTGCTTTCCAAATGGTAAATAATTTTTCATACTTTTCAGTTCAGTCACTCAGTCGTGTCCGACTCTTTGCGACCCCATGAACAGCAGCATGCCAGGCTTCCCTGTCCATCACCAACTCCCAGAGTCCACCCAAACCCATGTCCATTGTGTCAGTGATGCCATCCAATCATCTCATCCTGTCATCCCCTTCTCCTCCTGCCCTCAATCTTTCCCAGCATCAGGGTCTTTTCAAATGAGTCAGCTCTCCTCATCAGGCGGCCAAAGTATTGGAGTTTCAGCTTCAACATCATATTTTTAATAATGCAAAAAAGCATTAAAGTGAATCATTCTGATCATACATTTTTATTAAAGTTTATTTTTCAATTAAAATGATTTATATGATTTGATCTCAAATAATCTAGCAAATTACCACTTTTTAAGTCTTTTTTAGATCCTTCCCATATAGGTCACCAGAGAGCATTGAGTAGAGTTCCCTATGCTACACAGTCTGCTCTCATTAATTATCTATTTGATACAGAGTAATATATATATATATATATATATATATATATATATATATATATATATATATATATATGTCAATCCCAAACTCCCAATTCATCCCTCCACCCCTTCACTGCATGGTATCCATACATTTGTTCTCTAGATCTGTGTCTATTTCAGCTTTGTAAATATGATCATCTATACCAATTTTTTTCAGGTTCAACATATATACATTAATATATTTGTTTTTCTCTTTCTGACTTAATTCATTCTGCATGACAATCTCTAGGTCCATCCATGTCTCTACAAATGACCCAGTTTCATTCCTTCTTCTGGCTGAGTACTATTCCACTATATACATGTACCACATTTTCTTTATCCATTCCTGTTGATGGACATTTAAGTTATTTCCATGTTCTGGCTATTGTAAATAATGCTGCAATGAACATTGGGGTTGCATGTTTCCTTTTGAATTATGGTTTTCTCTGGCTATATGTCCAGTACTGGGATAGCTGAGTCATAAGGTAGTTTTATTTTGGGGATTTTTTTTAATGAATCTTCACATTGCCCTTCACAATGGCTGTATCAATTTATATTCCCACCAACAGTGTAAGAGGGCTCCATTTCTTCCACATTCTATCCAGCATTTATTGCCTGTAGATTTTGTGATGATGGCCATTCTGACTGATGTGAGGTGACATCTCACTGTAGTTTTGATTTGCATTTCTCTAATACTTAGTGATGCTGAGCATCTGTTCATGTGTCTCTTGCCCATCAATATGTCTTCTCTGGAGAAATGTTTAGGTCTTCCACCCATTTTTTGATTGGGTTGTTTGCTTTTTTTTTTTTTTTTTGCTTTTTTGATATTGAGATGTATGAACTGTTTGCATATTTTGGAGATTAATCCTTTGTCAGTTGCTTCATTTGCAAATGTTTTCTCCCATTCTGAAGGTTGTCTTTTCATCTTATGATTTCCTCTGCTATGCAAAAGATTTTAAGTTTAATAAAATCCCATTTATTTTTGTGTTTATTCTCATTACTCTAGGAGGTAGGTCAAAAAAAGATCCTGCTATGATTTATGTCAAAGACTGTTCTGCCTTTGTTTTCCTCTGAAAGTTTTATGGTATCTGGCCTTACATTTAGGTCTCTAATCCACTTTGAGTTTATTTTTGTGCATGGTGTTAGAGAATTTTCTAATCCCATTCTTTTACACATAGTTCTCCAGTTTTCCCAGCACCACTTACTGAAGATGTTGACTTTGTTCCATTGTATATTCTGGCTTCCTTTGTCATAGATTAGGTGACCATAAGTGTATGAGTTTATTTCTGGGCTTTCAATCCTGTTCCATTGATCTATATTTCTGTTTTTTGTGCTGGTGCCATACTGTCTTGATGACTGTAGCTTTGTAGTATAGTCTGAAATCAGGAAACCTGATTCCTCCAGCTCCACTTTTTTTTCCCCCATCATGACTGCTTTTCAAGAAAATTACTATTAAATCAAGAATGACAACTATAATACTTAACCTACATATATTGTATATATTGTGAATAAATCCTGAATACCTCTTGTGGAGTCAAGGTGAGAGCTAAGGGGAGGTGAATTCTTAATTCTTTACTTGCACACTGTAAAACATCATGGTGTCCACTTTCTTAAGCAGTCTGATATGTTTTCAGCTATGTGATTCACCTTTTCCATTGAAATTAGTTTTTTAAGTCCTGTTCCATCTCCAAAATTCAGGGAAGAAAGATGTTGGTAAGAAAATGAGAACAGGGATGCCAATTACAGCAAGAAAATCATAAGTCAGAGCCTTCAATTAGTGAGATGAGGATATTATGACAACATAGAGAGTGACCGCCAGCTCTCCTTCTCATTTATTCCAGATTGGCTGATTTCAGTCAACCTAATTATTCCTTTTCATTCATTCATATTCATATTCATTCTCTTTCTCCCCTCCCACCTCTGTAACTATGGGCTTTGTTTGTTCTGACAGAAAATACCTTGAAATACCAGGATAGTACTGGAAATTGGACAACTTGCTATTCTCTGAGGACTTTCTGCTTTCTAGTCTGAGGATGAGCAAGGCTTTGGGGATCATTGGGTTTAACTTCCTTATTTTATATCAGAGGAAACCAAACTTTTTTATTTATTTATTTTTATTAGTTGGAGGCTCATTACTTTACAATATCGTGGTGGTTTTTGCCACACATTGACATGAATCAGCCATGGATTTACATGTGTTCCCCATCCTGATCCCCCCTCCCCCCTCCCTCCCCATCCCGTCCCTCTGGGTCTTCCCAGTGCACCAGCCCCGAGCACTTGTCTCATGCATCCAACCTGGACTGGCGATCTGTTTCACACCTGATAATATACATGTTTCAATGCTGTACTCTCAGATCATCCCACCCTCACCTTCTCCCACAGAGTCCAAAACACTGTTCTATACATCTGTGTCTCTTTTGCTGTCTTGCATATAGGGTTATCGTTACCATCTTTCTAAATTCCATATATGTGTTAGTATACTATATTGGTGTTTTTCTTTCTGGCTTACTTCACTCTGTATAATTGGCTCCGGTTTCATCCATCTCATTAGAACTGATTCAAATGAATTCTTTTTAATGGCTGAGTAATATTCCATGGTGTATATGTACCACAGCTTCCTTATCTATTCATCTGCTAATGGGCATCTAGGTTGCTTCCATGTCCTGGCTATTATAAACAGTGCTGTGATGAAAATTGGGATACACGTGTCTCTTTCAATTCAGGTAAGAGGAAACCAAACTTTAACACCATTGAGTGACAGAACTACTTCATACTATTAGTGACAGGACCATCAGAAGACTTTAGGCTTTTGTGGATTGGTCCCACTGTCATCACCACAGTTGAATGCTTCATCTCTAAAAAGCAGTGACCAAACCAAAATATTGCTCCCCTAAAACACACACACTCCTTTCAGAATGCCAGGAAAACAAAAGGTACTTAATATCTGTTGAATGTATGACAACTTGATCAAATACTTACGTGGAAATATTCTGTTATCTAGAAAAGATAAATCACTTTTAGGAAATACCCTCAGTTTAATTCTGTGGGAAAATGATGAACTTTTTAAATAATTATTTATTTTAATTAGAGGCTAAGTACTTTTAAATCCATTTATCACAACTATGGACTTCCCTGACAGTTCAGCTGGTAAAGAATCTGCCTGCAATGCAGGAGACCCCAGTTCGATTCCTGGGTCAGGAAGATCTGCTGAAGAAGGGATAGGCTACCCACTCCAGTATTCTTGAGCTTCCCTTGTGGCTCAGCTGGTAAAGAATCCGCCTGCAATGTGGGAGACCTGGGTTTAATCCCTGGGTTGGGAAGATCCCCTGGAGAAGGGAAAGGCTACCCACTCCAGTATTCTGGCCTGGAGAATTCCATGGACTGTATAGTCCACAGGGTTGCAAAGAGTCAGACACGACTAAGCAACTTTCACTTCACTTCATCACAACTACCCTTTCACCTGCAGGAAAAAAAAAAAGTTTAAAAAGTACCTCCATTTTGTGTTATTTTTTAAAGATTTATTTGTTTATTTAGGACTGTCCCCAGTCTTCGTTGCAGCTCCTAGGATCTTTCTTTGCAGTACATGGACTCTTCGCCGTGGTGTGTGGGCTTCCCTCTAGTTGTGGTGTGCAAGCTACAGAGTCCATGGGCTCCATAGTTTGCATCATGCAGGCTTGGTAGTTGTGGCATAGAGTTTAGCTGCCCCAAGGCATGTGGGATCTCAGTTCCACAACCAGGGACTGAACCATCATCCTCTGCTCTGGAAGGCAGGTTCTTAACCACTGGTTCACCAGGGAAGTTCCCAAAAGTACCTCCATTTTAAAAAATGTTTTTTTAAGATCACAGTCTATCAGAGACTTTATTTTATATATTTTTTATTGCTTATATGCCATGCATTTTGGCCATACCTTTATTTAACCTACATCACTATAGTATCCTATACAACTACATTTTAGAACTAGAACATAATATAAATGTGATTCATCCCCTTTTCCAAACTCATATGGTCACCTAGTATCATTGTTAAGATGTAAGTTACATGGGAAAATTGATTTATCTTAACCAGCATGACATTTGTCAACTAGATTGAGCAAATTTAATTGGAAGAATTTAATTTAGACTAAATTATACTTTAAATATTAAAAGATTACAGATCTTATAAGATATCTAGAAGACAAGATATAAAATCTAAAGGACATAAAGACTTTCTTAAAACAGACTATGGAGCTAGAAAACAGAGACATCTACTATACAAAACCTTTTAAATATTATGAGAAAAGACATAACAAACAAATTCAAAGCAAATGAGAAGTTTGAAAAATCATTTCAAATGCAAGAGACACATAAAGGTTAATATCTACAAAATATACAGTATACTTACATACTGACAAAAGAACAACCAACCTAACAGGAAAAAAAACATGGAAAGAGCTATGAATTGGCTAATTTACAGAAGAGAAAATCTAAAAGGCCAACAAACATATAAAATTAAAAAGCACAAGTCATCAGGCAAATTCCAAGTAACCGTGACTCAGCACTCTACAACTATCTTACTAGCATAAATTTAAACCAGTCTCTCACACCTCTTGCTTATGGAAATGCAAGGAAATGTTCACACATACGTACTGGTACAAACAGAAAATAAATATACCTTCTTGTTTCATAGCAACTGTCAACATCTATTTAAAATATGTAAAGACATATCCTTTAACCAATCATTCCTACACTTGGGAATCTATTCCACTGATACAGTATTTAAGAACAAATATTCAAGGATGTTTATAGCAGCACATTTGCAGTGCCAAAGCCTAGAAGTAATGTGCCTACAACAAATAGGATAAGGATGAAATAAACGGGGCCACTTCACCATGAAATATATGTACCTTTTAGGAAGGTAAAAACATTAGTGTTATGTCTGTTGACTTAGGTTCCCATTACTTATTAATGAGTGAGAAAAGCAAAAAGCAGAGAAGCCAATGTTGTATAACCCAATTTTTCTAAAATGCATTAAAAACTCTCTATTTGTGTGCTGTGGTTTCTAAATAGAAATATAAGAACACAAAAGGAACAAGGGAGGGATACACACTTACTTTTTAGTATGTTTTGATTTTGTTGGGGGGTGGCTGCAAGGGGTATCTGACTTGAATCAAGGAACAGAGACAGAGAAGTCCAACAGGAAACAAGGAGGAGGAAAAGGAAATGTTACAATTAACTTATGCATTTATGTAAATTTAGCTATCTATAAAGAAATTAAAATATTTAAATTAAATTTCAAAATACTTTCTGGGGGAAATTATCATTTTTTGACATAGCCTCTGTTTAAAGCATTTTGTTGATTGTTAAACTCTTTAGACTACTTAATCAAATTACTTATAATTTATTTGTAAAGCTACCATTTATCGAGGACCAGAGAATGAATTAATTATTCTACATCTATCTTGCTAGGTTGTTTTTAACAGTTTAATTTGAGGATCAATAAATTCATATAAGTTACACCTCACGTCACGGCTGGGCCAATATCCAATTTACATATGTAAACTTTATGAATGGAGTATCCTTTTTGTTCACTGTTGAATTCCCAGAGCCTTCCATCATTGCTGACATATAGCAGACAGCAAAAGCTGCTGAATTGGTAGAATGAATGGCTATCCATGATTATTCTTATGTATCATTAGAAATCAGACTTCTGAAGATGATTAAGTTACATAAGATTTAGTTCAAACTTTCATCATCCTATGTTTTATATTCCCAAACCAAAAATGACCCTAAAAACAGAAAACAAAAATCTAGAAAATTCTAAAAGCTTCAAGTTTCTACCTTAGAGGGAAAAGGTAACATGCTGAAAGTCTGATTTAATAACTGATCCATGTGGTAGGGCTTCCCTGTAGCTCAGTTGGTAAAGAATCTACCTGCAGTGCAAGAGACCCGGGTTCGATTCCTGGGCTGGGAAGATCCCCTGGAGAAGGAAATGGCAACCCACTCCAGTATTCTTGCCTGGAGAATCCCATGGATGGAGGAGCCTGGCGGGCTACAGTCCATGGGGTCACAAAGAGTTGGACATGACTGAGCGAGTAAACCACAGCCAACACGTGGTAGAATTTAGTGCGTTACCACATCAAGGACTAAAATACGGGTGGGGCAGCCAGACCACCAAGATTCAAATTCTTGCCCCATCACTCAACAACTGTGTGACCCTGGGGAAGTAACAGCCTCTCTGTGCCTCTTCTCTAAAATGCTGTGAGTCTTAAATGATGCGTGAAATAAAGAATTCCTAGCATAAGGCCTAACACATTGCAAAAGCTTAATAAAGTATTTTCTAATACTGTTAATAATGAAGTGAAAAGTAAAACTAATCATAGATTCCTTTTCATCTGTTTGCCAAATGCCAACAGCTTTTGTGCTCTGAATAGGAACACTGAATCAGGGTCTACATGGAATATTTGTTACTCGATACAGCTACCTCGCAAAGGCCAAGTCTGAGGACTGGGGTCAGGAATGAGCCCAAGTGGGAACTGGGAAAAAAGTCAAGAAACACAAAACTACTTATTGAGTTTCTAAACTGTAATGGGTATGAAGATACAAGGAGATACTGACGATCAAGATGAATTGGTGGTTAAAAAGCAGGTGGGTCAAAAGTAGAATCCACAAAGCAGAATACCCAGAGAACCCAGAAGAGCAGAACAGGAAAAAAAATCACGACAGTAGATGTGAGCTCCAAAACTTAAGGGAACTTGCTGTTGATGGAAATCTGAGATCACACAGACCATCCCTCGTCTTTCTCCTTCGAGCCAGCAAGACAGTCATTCTGCCAATTAAACCACCATGTGGGTATTCCTGAATTGGTTGGACATATAGGAGTGAAATTAAATGGATTAAAACCTTTCATAATGTGAGTTTCAAACCACTTATTCATTGCTTACCTATTTTAATGTTTTGGTTTTTTAATTGTCCTAAGTATAGCTGCACCCTCCATTTATCTTAGATAACAAGCCAAATTTTCATTAACTGCAGTGACTTCTTCAGAGCCCAATTAATATGTTAAAAGCTCCCCAGTTCATACTGCCTATGTGTGGACCTGTGAAATCTTCCTATTGTTAAAATTAGAAGGTGGTTTAGAAAGCAATAACTTCATGCCTGCCCAGTAGGTTGGGCCAAAGTGACTAATGTGTTAAGTCAATTTTCAGTGAAACAAGAGTGATGCTTAGTTTATGAATTTACAATACCTTCCTCACTGAAAAAGGGACACAATCAAAACTCCTGAGGCTTAGGAAGAAAGGACAAGGACCAGTGCAAGCATATACAGAAGGACTGAAGCAAAGCAGCTGTTTGCCAACAGCCTACATGAGAAGGCAGGAAGGTGAGGTACAGCTAGGGAGCATGTTCTCTGGTTTTCTGGCTTGTTGTTCAGTCACTTGGTCATGTCCAACTCTTTGCGACCCCATGGACCGCAACACGCCAGGCTTCCCTGTCCTTCACTATCTCCTGCAGTTTGCTCATACTCACTGAGGTTAACAGGAGTCAAAGATGGCAAAGAATGGAGCTGAGAAAGATGCTTCCAGAAGAAAAGCCAGAAACATGCCACACACAAGTGTCTCTGCAGGAAGGCAAGGGTGCATATTCAAGTGTAGCTGGGCAGGGATTCAACCAGAGGTGGGGGTTTCCTAGGTTAGATGAACTAACCTAGAAGTCCTAACAAATTCTTTTTGGAAATACATTTTCTTGGCAGGTAGACACAGTTACTTAGCCAGCAATCCTTGTCTTGCATAATTGAATATTGATTGAAAAGATGCAGTTAGTGCCTTCTAAGTAAAGTAGGTGGGTGCCGTACGTGGGCAAGGACTCAACAGTCAGATCACAGAGCAGGGCTTCGTGCTAACAAATGAAGGGTCTGAGCATCTCGTTGTCATTAACACCGGCCTGGCCTGTTCCTTTTGTAAGTCATCATTGTTATTCCAGACACTGGCCGTCCTAATAATCCTATCAAATTCACTTGAACTCAATTCAGTAAAAGAAAATTAAAAAGATTCATCCAATTTGATACTTGAAATACCTGCAAATGGGCAAAATACGTTTTATTGCCATTTGAAAGCAGAACTTCGTCAAAAGGCTAGGTTCACTTTGGGTCTTGAGAAGACATTCGCTGGAGTTAATTGCTACATGAAATAGAGTCATTTTATGACAAAAGCATAATGAGATAATCAAGACAATTTCTAAAATTCAACAATTTAACCCTGGCAATTTGGATGGACAGCACATCTGTTGATGGCTTAAAGAAAATACATCATTAAAGGCGTGTGTGTGTGTGTGTGTGTGTGTGTGTGTGTGTGTGTGTGTGTATAAAGTAAAGAGAAAAGGACCATCCTGTTGATTTCCTGTTGGATGACAAAACCTAGCTTTGGCAAGACTGCCTTGTGAAGGGTTGTTTACCGCTTGGAAAAGGGTTTCCTATTAGGCATGTACTGAATATGTTGCAATGTCACAGAACAGAGTCAGCTGTATAGCTGCCAAAAATGACATCAATTTTCACCCCCACAAAGGCAGACATTGTTAGGGGTGCCATTAACAAGGCACACACTTTTTCTTTCCTCTACTTTTCCTCTATGGAGTAAGAGATCAAGGCGTTCCAGTGGAATTATCTTTCCAGAGACGAAGAAGCACTTTTAAAAAATTTGAACCACAAAGGTTTTAAACAATACAAAGGCTGGTGAAAAAAAAAATAAAAAAAAGACAGTAATGGATACAACTACAAACTTTTCATAGAAGAATATATAGACAGAAATAGAAATATAGGCAGACACACGTGTGTGTATACCCGTGCATATACACTGTTCTCACAACATATTTACCAAATGAACTGTATTTTAATCCTATAAAACTATACACTGAGTTCATTATCCCTTTTTTACAGTTTTCTATCTGATTTAAATGTCACATGTGAACCATGGACATTCAGTAAAGGTTTTCTAATCCTCTACGCTGCTTAATAGTCATTAATAAAATCTAGAATTACTTAATTATCTTTGAACAAAGGCCAAAATGACTATAATTTTTTGAGTAGCTTCTGTATGCCAGGTTCTTCCATTAGATACATAATTACTGCAATGTAATGCCTACCAGTTAGTTATGATTATCCTCTTATGTTACCAAGGAGAAAACTGAGTTCAGAGAGATCAACGGAGTAGACCAGGATCACAAAGCAAGAAAGTGGACAAGCTGGTACTCAAAAACATCTTCTGATTTCAAAACATGCACTGCTTGTTACAAAAGCTGCCCATCACCACTCACATCCTATCGGAATAATTTCTACACTAATGACAAAAAATTACTGAGGAGACATTAATAATTATAGCCTAGAAATTAACTGCTAAATGAGTATGTGACCTGCAATTCCACAATAATAGATACCTGATGCAAGAGGCTGGAAGGATAGGAGGGAAAGGAAGGAAAAGAGGAGGAGGGAGAGGAAGGGAGGGAAAAGGAGAGTTAGTGCTTTCATTCACTAATTCGTCAAACATTTACTGAGTGCTAATTATGTCCCAGACGCTGATAGGAGCTGGATACAAAGTTTAGGAAAATAATTCATTATCTCTTACCTTACAGAGTTTCTAGGCGAGTGTGGGAGATTTTCACTAACCAAATAATCACTCAACAAAATATAAAATTACAACTCTGTTAATCCTGCCTGGCAGTGGTACACGGCACTACTCAAAGCATGTTACAAGGGGATATGACACAGTGAAGGAAGGCCTGCCTGAGGACATAATTACAAAGGAAAAAACTTAATAATCATTAAGATGGAGGAGAGGGAACATGTTCAGACAATGGTAACTGCGTGTTCAAAAGCCTGAGGCTGTGCTGAGGGTTGAACACTCATAAGTAAAAGGACTTAAAGCAGCTGGTGAAGCTGGAATGCAGAGGGTGTGATGGAGTATGGAGGGAGACAAAGCTGGAAAGGTGGTTGGAGTTAAGGAGTTCTGGATTTTCCTAGGAGTACATGGAAGCCACTGAAAGTCATTGAATATTTGAACATGTTGAAAATGACTGGAGGACAGGGAAGCCGGGCGTGATGTAGTCCACGGGGTCACAAAGAGTCAGACATGACTTAGCAACAGAACAATAGCGACAAAAATGACTGACTTTATTTATTATTTACTTTTTGGCTGCACTAGGTCTTCACTACGGGCCACATGATTCTCTTGTTGCAGAGCAGGGGCTCTAGAGATGCTGCCCCAAGACATGTGGGATCTTAGTTCCCCAGCCAGGGATCAAACTGGTATCCCCTGCATCACAAGGCAGATTCTTAACCACTGGACCATGAGGCAAGCCCTGCCAAAGGACTGACTTTGTCAGACTATGACAGTGACACAAGGTGAGGATGCTACTGCAACCTTCCAGTTGAGGCCAAGAGCCTGGATGAGGGTGAGAGCAGCGGAAACTTAGAGAAACAAAGAGAAGTAGGAGATGGCAGACACTGTAGCTATGGTTATGCTTATGGGCTGTGGCTACAGTTACCACTATGGTTACACTTATGGGTATCATACGGTCATGCGGCCTGAAGGGGAGAAAGGTTTAAAGAGGGACTCAGCTCTCTTGCTTGACTAACCAAATATATGGGGCTGTTATTCACTGAAGGAGGGGACAGAAGAGGATGAAGTCTGGTGGGACTTGATTATGTATTATTACCTTGACGTGTTGAGTCTACAGTGTCCCTTTGAAACATTTGAAAGGAAGTATCAGTTAGATAGTGCTCTGGCTGCGTGGTCCTGGAGATTAGAGGAGAGGTCTGGCTAGCGACAGGAAGGCTGCAAGTCAAATGTAAATAGTGGTATGGCAGTTATGAGAACTGCCCGCCAAATATTTCTGGCTCTGTGTCCTCTGGGTATGTGGTTGGATTGAACATCCTAACCTGAATTTATCAGTCAGAGGCTCATCAAAAACAGAAACCACTTTAACATTTAAACACAGGGAATTTAATACAGGGAACTGTTTACACAAGTGTTTGAAGAGCTGAGAGGCCAAACAGAGGATGGAGAGCAACAGAGAATGACTCTTCTCTCCTGAGGATGTAACAAAAGAGTCTAACAGAAAGCAGTATTAGCAGACCACAGAAGCCATTTGTGGAAGGTGAAAAAGCATCATGCCTGTCTGTTTGGAGTTGAAATCAGAGAGAAGCTGCTGCTGCTGGAGACACCCTCCAAAACAGAAAGAGGGACAGAACGAACCAGTCACATTTCTCCACTCTCTGCCCCTCCATTCTTGCATCACTGCCTTTCAATAGCCAAAACCCCCTGGAAGCCAAAGAGCAAAAACATTTGGGAAATGTAGTCCCTTGAAAACCGGAGCAAGGTTTTGACAAAGGTGAAGAAGGGACTCAACCCAGGTCCAAGAATGAGGACAATAGGAAGCACAGGCCCCAGCTGACCCACAAAGAATGTGAAACCTATAACCTGAATGAGAAAGAAATCTTTCTTTTAAGCCACTGAAATTCTGAGATTTGCAAATTGTTTGCTACTTACAGCAAAACCGAGCCTATCCCGAAAGACACAAAAATAAGGACTGGTAAGTGGGGTGATGCCTCCCTGAACTTTAGTGGGTTGGCTGGCACTCAACTGATGAAAGTAGTATTGAAAGCTAGAAGGATTATGATCGAAATGATGCACTGGAGACATATTAGGTAAAGCAGTTGTCAACAACTGTTTACAATGTAGATAATATGCCTTAGAAATATATGACTGTTCTGATATAATTCTTAGATTTGTCATATGTCCTTACTTCTCCAACTTCTGTGCCTCTCTAGCATAAGAGATTTTGGACTTCTGGATGGGATTTATGAAATGTCTCCCTTGAGAAGCAAGTAAGTTTGTTTCTGCTATCAGGCCTAACAGTTGAAAACTAGAAAAGCTAACTGCAGTGGTCATCAAATCTTTTTAAACTCTGCATTCTGGCTCCATGATAGGATTGCATTTTGGTGGGGTCATATGACTTTTGTCCAAAGAGTTCTAAGTAGAAGTGACATGTGTTACTTCCACATGGGATCATGGAACAGCTGGTGTGAAAACTCTAGAATTTTCTTTCCCTGTGACACAGAGGCTAGCAACATTTTAGATACAAGTTAATCCATTAGCCTAGGTGTCAAAAGACAACATGACTTAGAGCTCCCAGTTGACCTACTAGGACATGTGCCATGAGTAAGAAATAATCTTTACGGTTTTAATTCACTGAGAGGTGAGGTTGTTTGTTATGACGATACCCCAGATCATCCTGTTTTATCCAAGTGGTAATTAAAGCCAGGCATGCAAAATGAATGAGGTTGCCTAGAAAGAGAATAAATTGTGCTCAGGAAAATATACTGCCAACAGAGTCAGAGAATAAAAAGAAAAAAGAGGACAAAACCTAGAAGAAGTTTCTGCCTCAGAAGCAATCTGAAGAGGGTGCTTCAAGAAGAAAAGAATGGTCAAGTGTCCATTACTCATAAGAGATCAAGTTTCAAAGAGTGAAAATTTCTACTGGATTTAGCAACAAGTTGGTCATGATCTCAGCAAGAAATCTTTCATTGAATGAAGGAGACAAAGGCCAAAATAGCACTGTTTGAGGACTAAGTGGGAGTTTGAAGAAATGAAGGAGTGTAAACAACTCCTTTGGAAAGCTGCCATGGAGGAAAGGTTGAATGCCCTGAGAGACAGCCTTAAAATACGCATCTTGAAACAATTAGGACTTGTGCCCAACACAATTCTCATGGTATAAAGTATCATCCACAGTATAATTACTTAGAATTCTAGTTGCTGAGATGGGATAACAATCACCTTTAATGTAAAATTGAAAGCACTTTGTGATTCTTTTAAAACTCTGCTCTGTACTTTTGTGTTTTTGTTTTTTCAGAGATGTACTTTATTAGTTCTCCATAAGTTCACATATCAAATGATGGAATTATACATATAAGACAGCTTTTTTTAAAAAAGAATCACTGTTTTCTAAATTATTTTGTAAATATGATACTTATATTCTAATTATTCATCAATTTTAACAAATATTCCACATAGTGAAAAACATTAATAATAGGAAAAACTGTTTTAATATAACTGTGATTGTCAACCTCATCTGAAAAAATATGCTGAGTCAAAAAAAATGTTAAAAAAAATGAAAGAGTCTAGTTCAACAAGTATTTAAATAAAATATAAAATAATTCTTTACAAAAAAATGAAGTTGAAAAAGTTATGAACATATAAGGATATTCAATTTAAATTATAATTATATAAACATAATTTTAAACACAAATTTGAAATGAAATAAGATACCATTTTTCACCTACTAGATTAGTAAAAATGGATGTGGAAAACTGACTTCTTAAATTTGGAGAGTCATTTGGAAATACATATTGAAATTTAAAATACACGTACCCTCTGACCTAACAGTTCCACAGCCTGGAATCTATTCTGTACATACACTTATAGAAGAATGCCAAGAATGTATACAAAAACTATTCTGGAAAACTGCTTATCATGGGAGGAAAAAGACAACAATGACAAGAACAACAGAAACTTGCTTTTGTTTTTTTTTTTTTAAAGAGAAATATATGTACCTACAAGTTTACATCTAAACTTAACCACAAGGGATACCTGCAGATTGTAACATTATTATTTAGACTTCCATATGTTTGCATCATGATCAAATTTGGTCCTATCAGGTAGAGATGTGTTGTCCCCACACAGCATGTAGTTTATATATAGAAAAGACTGCACCGATTCCATGTTGCAAAAAAATAAATAAATAAGATAGTTACTACAAAAAAGTGCATATAGGGTTATCGTTATCACCTTTCTAAATTCCATATACATGTGTCAGTATGCTGTAATGTTCTTTATCTTTCTGGCTTACTTCACTCTGTATAAGGGGCTCCAGCTTCATCCATCTCATTAGGACTGGTTCAAATGAATTCTTTTTAATGGCTGAGTAATATTCCATGGTGTATATGTACCACAGCTTCCTTATCCATTCATCTGCTGATGGGCATCTAGGTTGCTTCCATGTCCTGGCTATTATACTAATTTCACTTATATTCTCACTGTCTAGCTCTGTGCTTAGAACATCCACTGCACACCCTTTCACTATTTTCTGATGGCATCCTTCAGTCAAAAAAGGTAATTGCTAACAAACTAATTAGCAGCCCATTGTTGATGAAATGTTTAATCCCTAACATTTTAAATAATTTTCTACTTTTTTTGCAGCCCTACAAAATAGAATGCACTATCCAAATGAAAGATTCATACTGAATGTATAGCTTTTAATTTCTGGTATGCCGCTTTGTATGTAGATATTTGTATTTAAAGGCAGCAAGGGAAATACTATGAAGTTTAATAATAGTAATAACAACAATGTCAACAACCTTTCATCAAATGCCTAGAATGAGCCAAATCTGTGTTAGGTGAATTATATATTTTAGCTCAAATCCTTTCAATAAACATAAATGTTAGGTGTTATAATTCCTGTTTTACACACAAATAAAGTGTACTAGTTTAAGTACATACAAATAGAAGGCGAACCAGCCAGGATGCTAATCTAACCAAGCCCTTAGGTCACCAAAGTGTGGATATTTTTCATTACAAACACAAATATTCAACCTCCAGATTGACAAGGTAGTAGGCATAGAGATTTATTCAGCTTTGTGAAAAGTGTGGCATATTTTAAAAAGAAGTATTCTACCTAGAGCTAGAAGGTAGAAATTTGTTTTAGAGTCTGATAAAGATTGCTATTAAGACCCTCAAGTAGAACTTGATTATGTAGCATTGGCAAAAGAAACTCTATAATGAAAAAGTCTTATTTTTTCAAAACATTTCACTTATTTATCTCAAAGGACCTTCTGAGTTATCACACAGTGGGCAAAATAACAACAATAAAAATAATTCAAAATAATTTTTACAGTGAGACAATAAATGGGGATGGAAAATCCTCTCATTCTCCTATTAATATTTACTCCTGTTTTTCTATTAAATGTTTTCAAATTTACCACTTGCTGAGTGAACTTACATGTAAGACAACTGGTCTCATGTTTTGCATATAGGACACACTCATAATTAAAGGCTGTTTTCTTTACCATCCCACTAATATAAAATCATAATTTAATTTTAAAATACATCATGCCTAGAACGTGGTTCACATCCTGGCTTTGTCATTAACTCCCACCATGGGTAGGACTATCAAAATTTTACAAGGTTATTTTTTCTAAAACTAGCTAACAGAGAAACTTCCCCTGGAATTCCAAACCATGAAGTCCCTTCAGAATGGACATACAATGTTATTGTTTCATGGGTAACATTCACTATCATTCATTCTGCTGAGTTTGTATTTAGCTGGTTGTCACAATTCCAAGCACCAATCAAACAAGCAGCTTGATATGGGGAAATGAAAGCACCTTTAAAATCAGAAAATGAGTCTTAAAATACTGATAATGTACAAATATGATTGTTTTTGACAAGCCATGGAGACCTGTATAAGCCCTGTTTCCCTACTGTTACAAATTAAATAATGATACATAATTCAAAGAGTCCTGATGAGAACAACCTGAAAAGCACCTTGAAAGCTATAATATCAACTTCTATAAACATGTGAGTTATTATGACATGATAGATATTGTACAAAGAATAGTACCTTCAATGGATAACTGCTAAAATATTTTAAGTAGTTGTTTGCTGGCCAAAGAAAACAGCTTTTGTCCATGCTAAAAATGATATTGTTCTACAAAAGATGAAGAAAAAGTATAATAAAATCTCAACTTTTCAAATAAATAAAAATAAGTTGCCAATAAATGTAACACAAACCACCATCTCCTGTGTACTACTAAGACAGAAAAAAATCAAACGCTGCTAATTAAAAGATGACACATTATAGATTTTCAGATTAAATCCTGATTTCAGAGATGTGAAATATGTGCTTAGAATCAATGAAACATGGTAGGTTTTTGTTTGCTTGCTCTATTTACATAAAACATTTAAAAATTAACCCAATAGAAGTTCATAAAGCAAGTTCATTCAGTAGTGTAAACTCAGTCTAGTTCCACAAATTAGAAAATTATTAGGCAATTGTTATGTCAGTTATAAAATCCCAGAGAACAAATTATCAGTAAGTACAACCACAATTGTGTTATGATATATAAATTCTAGGTACACATTGATGGCATTGACTGGTTAGCTACAATATTAAAAAACAAAGACGGTTTGAGAAGACAGGCCTCACCAGACAAGATGCTGGGGCAAAGATCAGGATGGGTTTTCACCAAGGAACTGAGGCAGTTAATGTTATAATTAAAGAAGATTATTGATCCAGTCATAGAAGCTGATTTTTGTCAATAGTTAGAATATTATAAAAGCCAAATACTCTAGACTTCCCTCATAGCTCAGTTGGTAAAGAATCCACCTGCAATGCAGGAGACCCCGGTTTGATTCCTGGGTCGGGAATATCCACGGGAGAAGGGAAAGGCTACCCACTCCAGTATTCTTGGGCTTCCTTTATGGCTCAGCTGGTAAAGAATCCGCCTGCAATGTGGGAGACCTGGGTTTGATCCCTGGGTTGGGAAGATCCCCTGGAGAAGGGAAAGGCTACCTGCTCCAGTATTCTGGCCTGGAGAATTCCCTGGACTGTATAGTACATAGGGTTGCAAAGAGTCGGACACGACTGAGCGACTTTCACTTCACTTCACTTCAAATACTCTAACAGTGCACTGTTTACTTGGTGAAAGTTAACCAGTTTGATATTTAAAATCATAACTTTCTTTATTGCAACCAATTTCCCAGCCTCCCAAAGTAAAAGGCTCTGCCATTATCTGTGATTTTGTTTAGTTTTATTTTGTTCCCCATTTTAGAGACAAGGGAAGAGCCTTTGAGGATGCATGAAATGTCTCATTTTAAAATGATAACATAGTTAATAGTTATGCTTATCAATGTGAGATTAATTTAGAAAGTAAACTAAAGCCACAAATTTAAAACTCTCCATTCTTTTGAAAGCTTACAAATTTAGTCAGTATTCAACAATTAAAATCATCAAAAAACTAGTAAAATCACACAAAGTATTAGGTACTTAACTTATAGCTAAGGACCATAAAGTAAATAAAATATGATTCCTTTCCTTGAGAATAATCCCAAATTTATGGATTGGTCAACAAACACATACATGGCATTGCATACTACTTATACCAATAATTTGGCTTCTAACAACTCACAATATGCAGAAAAAGGAATCAATTTCCTTGCTGTTTTCTGATAGACTAGAAAGTGTTAGAATTCAATTGAGTTCACAACAAGAGTACAGATACTCTAGCACACAGAACTATATGCAATATTTTGCAATGACCTTTAAGGGAAACAAATCTGACAAGGAATATATATGTGTGTGCATCTCTGTGTGTGTAACTGAATCACTATGCTGTACAGCTGAAACCAACAAGATATTGTAAATCAACTATATTTCAATAAAAACTTGTTCATTAAAAATGTTTAAGTCTAAAAATTACAAATGATAGAGGATGTAGAGAAAAGGGAACCCTCATATACTGTTGGTGGAAATGCAAGTTGGTGCAGCCACAATAAAAAACAATACAGAGGTTCCTCAGAGAACCAAAAATAGAACTACCACATGATCCAGCAATCCCACTTCAGGGCATACACCCAGACAAAACTATAATTCAAAAAGATATATGTACCCCTATGTTCATAGCAGCACTGTTTCCGATAGCCAAGATATGGAAACAACTTACATGTCCATGGAGAGATGAATGGATAAATAAGATGTGGTACATATATACAACGGAATACTACTCAGCCATAAAGAATGAAATAGTGCCATTTGCAGCAACATAGATAGACCTAGAGATTTTCACACTACGTGAAGTAAGTCAGAAAGAGAAAGAAAAATACCATGTGAAATCTCACACATGAAATCTAAAATATGACACAAATGAACCAACATATGAAACAGAAGCAGACTCACAGAGAATAGACTCATGGTTGCCAAGGTGGATGGGCGGTAGGAAAGGGATGAACTGGGAGTGTAGAGTTAGCAGATAAATACTGTTATATATTATATATATATATATATATATATATATAATTATATATAGAATGGATAAACAACAAGGTCCTACTGTATAGCACAGGGAACTGTATTCAATATCCTGCAATAAACCATAACAGAAGAGAATATAAAAAATATATTTAAATATAACTGAATCACTTTGTCCTGCAGCAGAAATTAACACACTGTAAATCAACTATACCTCAATAACAATAAATAATAAAATTAAAAAATCAAAGTTTCCTTGCTGTTTTCTGATAGATTTAGAAAATGTTAAAATTCAATTGAATTTAGAACAGAACAGTACAGATACAGTTGCAGCACAGTAAAAGACATCAGGCTTTTTACAGTACCTAACAACATAAATCCAGAAATTTTTGTGCCTTTTCAAAGTCACTGGCTATGTTTACCATGATGAAAAATGTTCATAAATTAACCCATATATGATATCATATCCTTCCATGTCTTCAAAGTGAAAGAGTTGAGAAAGTGCTGAAAATCACTTTCGTGTAATAGTGAGCAGAATGTTGTAAACACTGAATTTAGACTTAAACATGTGATATTCATATCCTAGAACTACCATTTATTCTGAAAACTCAATGCTTTTGAGTCTTAATTGCCACTATGAAAAGTGCAACGTGCAAAAGTAGTTAGTAGTACAACAAATAAAAGTATCATTTTTCCATGAATGAAAATTTTGTTCAGTAAAGAAGTCTATGAAGTCCTATGGAGACGGGTGCACATTTGGGGTTTTATTTTTTCGGCTTCTTTTCTCTTAAAGGAGGTGTTAAGTTATAGTAAACAGAACAATGAGTCACCGAAGATGTTCATGTCCAAACTCCCAGAACCTATGAACATGTTCCCTTACATGGCCAGAAAGGATTTTGCAGGTGTGGTTAGGAATTTTGAGATTATCTTGGATTATCTGGGTGAGCCCAAAAGGATCCTTCTAAGTAAAAGAGGGCAGTAAGAGAGTCAGAGAAGCAGATGTGAGCATGCAAGCAGAAGTCAAAGTGATAAGACTAGGGCTTTAAAGCCACACACAAAGCAATGTCGCAAACTCTAGAAGTTGGAAGAGGAAATGTTCTTCCCTAGAACCTCCAGAAAAGAACCCAGCCTTACCAATACATTGATTATAGCTCAGTGAGACCTGTGTCAGCCTTCTGACCACCAGAACTATAAAATAATAATTTGTATTATTTTAACCCACCATGTGTTGTTTTTGTTGTTCAGTTGCTCAGTCGTGTCTGACTCTTTGTAAGTTTATAGACTGTACCACGCTAGGCTCCTCTGTCCTCCACCATCTCCTGGAGTTTGCTCAGACTCATGTCCATTGAGTCAGTGATGCTATCTAACCATCTCATCCTCTGCCGCTCCCTCCGCCTTCCATCTTTCCCATCAACAGGGTCTTTTCCAATGTGTCAGCTTTTCGCATCAGGTAGCCAAAGTACTGGAGCTTCAGCTTTAGCATCAGTCCTTCCAATCACTATTCAGAGGTGATTTCCTTTAGGATTGACTGCTTTGATCTTGCTGTCCAAGGGACTGTCAAGAGTCTTCTCCAACAGCACAATTCAAAGGCATCAATTCTTCAGCACACCACTTTCTCTGTGGTCCAACTGTCACATCCGGACGTGACTACTGGAAAAACCATAGCTTTGACTAGATGGACCTTTGTCAACAAAGTGATGTCTCTGCTTTTGAATACACTGTTTAGGTTTGTCATAGCTTTCCTTCCAAGGAGCAAGTGTCTTTTAATTTCATGGCTGCAGTCACCGTCCCCAGTGACTTTGGAGCCCAAGAAAGAAAAATCTGCTAAGCATGTGATACAGCAACCCTGAGAAATACACATACCATGGGAGACTGCATAGCTGGAATCTACCCACAGGGTTGCGTGACTTGAAGCCAACCTTTCCCTATTTCAAGTAGAGAAGTTGAATTGGGGTGCTCTCTCAGATGTTCTCCACCTCAAAACTATTATAATTAAGTACACCTGCTCCTTTCTTTCTCTTTTCCCCTCTTCATTGCTTCCTCTTTTCTTTGGATTAAAAGGCTACTTCCTTTCTGTTGTATTTTATGCTTTAGGAAGAAGGTAATTCCTTGTGCAAGCTGGCCTGGTAGAAACTGTCGAGGAATAATGAGGCCCACTTACCCTGACAAGTCATGTCAGCTGCTTTCCTGCACTGACAATAAGTAGGGAATTTCTGTTGCCCACTCCAATTTTCCCTCAGTCTATTTTCCAGGTCTCAAAATACACAGACAGAAGTTACATAGGAATCCAGTATGAACTCAAAGTCCCTGGAGAGTAGTTAGTTTCCTGGGCAATTATATGTAAAAAAATGTCCTCTTCAAGATGATTTCTTTAAAGGCTGTCTTCAGCTCTAAAATTTAAAAAATTCATGATTTGTCATCACCAATTATAAGCTAGGGAATTTATAAAAAATCTGTGGTTTCTCTGGATAAGGCTACTAACAACACATTCAACCTTGAACCAAAAGGGTCAACTAAACTACACATAACAATAGTCAGAAGCTAAAAAGTACATTTATGCTTTCTTCAACTGTAAATTAGAACAGTTTTAAGAGAAATCTTGAATTCAGGAATAATAGTTAATAATAACCCTGGAATGCTAAGACTAGTTCTTTTAACACCAAACTTTGTCACAATACTAAACCCAAGTATTCAGCATTTTAAAGCAACAACTTGATGTTTTTATTTTTAACTAATAAGGAAACAATATACTACAAGTACTCATACCCTTGTGAAAGAAGGCTGCAAAAGTTCACTGGGTAAGATGACCCAGTAATTCCACTTTGAGGTACTTACTGTCAAACACTGAAAAGTATTTGAATACTTATACATGAATGTTCAGACCATCACTATTCAAAAGGAGTGAATAGTAGAAACAACAAAGGAGCCAAAAAGTGGAAATTTAAATGTCCATCAACAGATGAACGAATAAACAATGGTGGTATACCCATACAATGGAATACTATTCAGCCATAAAAATTATCAAGTACTGATACATGCAACAACATGGATGAACCTCAAAAGCATGCAAAGTAAAAGAATCCAGACACAAATGCCATGTATTGTTTGACTCCATAAAATATCCAGAGTAGGTAAATCTACAGAGACAGAAAGCAGACTAGTGGTTGCCAGGGCCTGAGAGGGAAGGGAAATTGGAACGACTTAGTATATACAGGTTTTGTTTTTGGGGTGATGGAAACATTTGGAACTAGGTAAAACTGATGGTTGCATAACACTGTAAATGTTCTAAATAACACTAAATTGTGCATTTTTAAATGGCTAATTGCATACTATGTGTATTTCACTTCAATTTTAAAACAAAGCTCTAGTGTTAGACAGAACTGAATTCCTTTTTGCTCCTGCCGCCACCTAAAATGCAGCCTTTGGCAAGTTACTTAAATTATCCACTCAGTTTTCAGGTTTAATGTGAAGATTAAATGAAATATTCTAATTACAGGATCTGAGGCATAGCAGAGTATTAGAAAAATGAAAATTCCCTTCTCTGGACCTCTTTTCCCTCCTCTACATATTGAGACTTTGTAATGCCAATATATAAACATAAATAAGCAGTAAGTTAAAGAACAAAGACTGGCAAACAAGACATTGCCATGCAACTTCAAGAAACTTATCCTGAGGAAGTAATCAGGTGAAAATAGGATCTTTGACATTCTGAAAGTATGCATCATACACAGTCCCATAGAGATTATACACATCTAAGTGTTGTGGTTCTGGAGAGAAAATGTGAAAAATCAAAGGTTCATCAGTAAGAGGTTGGTTAAGTAAATTAAGAGACATCAATTCAATAGACTACTATGCAGCCAACCATTCTAATCATGACGTGATTTGTGCTTAGTGACACTGAAAGATCCATGCCATAAGTTGGCGGAAGGGGGAGTAGAAGACAATTTCAAAGTTCTTATATCCCACAATCCTTTTTATACCACATGCAAACATGCAGAAAAGAAGAAAAGACTATATATAAGAATACACACATAAAATGTAAACATCTTGAAATGCTGGTATTAAGGATGAAATTTTAATACATTCATAGTAAGAAAGTCAATAAAAAATATCTATTTTGAAAAAAGATGTAAATAAGAAAATTTAATAACATATCTTCTCATTAACAGTATAAAATTAGTTGACTTATAAATACATTCCCCCCTATTTCTGATGTAAAAGATTTTATATTTCATTTGTAGGACTTATAGAGCAGAGTTTTCCTTTGTAAGAAATAAATACACCATTTATTGGTTGTGTGACTTCTGAGAAACCAATTAACCTCTATACATCAAAATGGTTAAAAGCTGAATTAAACAATTGGTACAAGAGTACCAGTCTGTCACCTAAGAGCAAAGTAACCAGGGTCAGGATTTGAATTATCAGACCTATAGAATGCTACCAAAATCCTCTAAATACAATACTAGCCCTCAAGAAAAGTCAAAATACAAGAGTCAGTGTTCTTGATATCCACACAGAAGATAAAAGGATCTTGCACACTGCAACACACCCATGTAAACTTGTAAACCCTCTCCTTTTCTGGGTGTTTAATTTGTGATGAAGCTGATATCTTCTAAAAAATCAGGAAACTGTATAGAGATAAAAGCAAATGAGAATCTTCCCTAATATCAAACCCTAATTTTTAAAATAATTTAGCAGGCAAATTTAGAGGATAGAGCAATGAAATGAAAATGTGGTGGATTAAAAATGAACCATGGTGGGGAAAAAAGTAAGTGTAGTGGACTTGTTACCATTTAAGGTATTTCAACAGTCGAGAATTCCATTAACAATCAGGGAGGTGAGTTGTAATTGATCCCTTCTACCAAAGTACTTTGTTTAACAATGATGATTAATGATTCAAAAAGTAGTAGGACCTTACACGAAGTCAGCAGCACTCATGAAACTGATGAATGAAATGTAGCTGCCACAGTGTACATCAACCAGCTAAATTTCTACGAAGGCTCTGGGACTTGCAGCTTTGCAGACATCCACCCTGCATCATGAAGAGTTTAATCAGCACAGTCTAATCATCTTGTCTATATATCTGTCCTTATATGGTTTCTAATTATTTTTTAATATGGCTGTGTCAGCAACAGGTCTCTTTTATAATTCTACTTACTGTCCTCATATCTGATGGTACCTTCCCCATTCCATCCCTGTATTCCCCACAGCACTTAGCAAAATGCTGGACATTTCGCAGATGCGCACATATATGTATTGGCTTCAGTTAAAACAATGAGACAATATAAGCAGCAAACAGGTCTTGTCATGAAGCTTGTCTCTCAGTCTAACATCAGTGCCTATTTACACCAACCCACTGGGGCTTGGCAAACACGCAGAGAATGGCTGACATGCTCAAGCAACCATTACACGACGCGTTAGAGGAGCAGTGAAGGGTAAAATAAGATGGTTTGAGGATGCCCTCAAATGTACCTTTGGACATCATTATGGAACTTGGAGAAAGAAGCTGCAATAGTTGGTGTAGGTTACAGAATGGAGAAATGGGATGACATGTTGTCAGCACTTAAAGCCCAGAAGTGGAAAAGGAAGAAACACCAAGAAAACAATTGCTCATTGCTGCTATATTGTAAGTCAAGAAAAATCTTTACCAAATGGCGGCACATATGACGGCTAGGTGTCTAGTAATTTCAGTCATATTCCATGTATGTTGGTTGCTGTTCTTTATAGTCATTAAGTCGTGTCCAACTCTGAGACCCCATGGACTGTAGCCCACCAGGCTCCTCTGTCCATGGTACTGTTTTGACAAGAATTCTGCAGTAGATTGCCATTACCCACCACAAAAAATGTATGTCCATCTTCCCATCACTTTCGATCATTACTTATGAATTTCCCTATATATACCAACCAGGCTATTTCTCAATATATATACTATGCACTAAAATTAAAATGAAGAAGTACTTATTTCTTACTTGTTTTAAACCCATATTGCCAGGTACACTGACTTGAGGATTTAAGTGTATAAAATGTGCAAACTTAATATAAAAATAGAGCTGGATATTTTTCAAATTCAGTGAGTTAGTGTAGAAACCAAATTCTTAATGAATCATGCATGCCACAAAACTTATGTATTTCTCCAACTTTAAAAAGAACCAAGTTTTTAATTTTTCTTTTTTTCAAGCTATTAAAACAAATTTCCTTTGACCCAAGAAAACAAGTACAATTCTGAAATGGCTATTTTTCCCAAAATAATTATATCTCCAAGAGGACCATATTTTCCCAAGCCAAAATTAGGACACATAGCTTGAAATGGAGGTAGATAATTCAGACTATTTGAAAATCAGGACAGTTAAAACAAATCTAGGATAAATGACCAGTGCACTTATTTTAACTTAGATAATAAAAACCATTCACATACCAAACATTCCTCTCTCAAAATATTTTGTTGGCACAAAGTCAATAATTTAAAAAGGAACCAAGATTTTTGTTTTCATCATTATATCTGCAGAGTCTGTCTCCATAACAGACAGTAGATATTTAATTTATATTGGTTCTTTGAATGAATGTGAGGGGAAAAAAATGTGAGGGGAGGGGAGACTGTGTGTGAGAGAGAGAGAGAGGGAGGCAAAGGGGAAAGACAGAGAGATGGAGAGAGAGATTTTTCCACAACACAAAAGAAGCACCTTGGCCAACAAGAGACATTTATTTTATCTCACTGAGCCCCAAAATAATAAAGCAAATATAGTCATTGTTAAAGAAGAAAGTATATGATTAGAAAAACACTATACTGTCAATTGTAAAGCTGAATAAGCATCTACTGAGATTGGAGAGTAATATGATTTTTAAGTGTTTAATAAACAATCACATTATGTGATTTCAAAACAAAATTCAAAAGACAATGATTTGACTCAGTGTTAATCTAACACAACACACCTGCAACACAGCGGAATAAACCTTGTGCTTCTCTACTATGTTTTAGAAAATGAAGATCCTTATTTGATTATATAAACCCAGCTAAAGATGCAGATTTGTCATAAATTTCAAAAACTGTAACCATACACATGGCTTTCACAGTTTAAAGTTACTAGGCCAATGAAACAGGTTACACCCATCCTTACAGTCAATATCAGTCTTAAGACAATTTGTGAAACAGGCATATTCATTTACTCATTCACATATTCAACATCACAGATTGACAAGGTTGAAAACACGAAGTGTGAACAGACAGTGGAGTAAGAGAGCAAAGCTCGCAACCTCAAAATACCTCTTAAGCGTGTGAATTACTTCCAACTGAAAACAGTCAAGGTTCAAAAGACTCACGAAGAAATTCTGACCTTCTCCCTAAGCTGCCTAAAAGAATCAAAACTACAGTGAGGTATCACCTCACACTGATCATAATGGCCATCACCCAAAAGTCTACAAATATTAAATGCTGGAGAGGGTATGGAGAAAAAGGAACCATCTAAACTGTTGGTGGGAATGTAAACTGGTGAAGCCACTACAGAGAATAGTGTGGAGCTTCCCTTAAAAAACTAAGAGTAGTGCTACCATATGATCGCAATCCCATTCTTGGGTACATACCTGGACAAAATTGTAACTCAAAAAGATACATGCACTCCAATGGTCACCACAGCACTATTTACAATGTCCAAAACATGGACACAAGCTAGATGGACATCAACAGACAAACAGATCAAAGAAGATGTGGTATACTTATAAAATGGAACGTTAGTCATAAAAAAGAATGAAATAATGACATTTGCAACAACATGGATGGACCTAGATATTATCATATTAAGTGAAGCAAACCAGAGATTAAAAATAAGTATCCTATGATATCGCTTATTATATGGAATCTAAAAAAAATTATACAAAAGAGAAATAGACCCACAGACATAAAAAACAAATTTATGGTTATCAAAGGGGAAAGGGGGGAGGGGATGGATAAATTAGGAATTGGGAATTAACATATATACACTACTATATATAAAACAGACAACCAACAAGGACCTACTGTATAGCACAGACAATATATTGTAATAGCCTATAAAAGAGTCAGTTTGCTGTACACAATTTTGTAAATCAACTGCACTTCGATTTTAAATTAAAAAAGAAAAGAATATAGATAGCAGACTTGTGCCAGGAAGGGAACTATTATCATAAATAACTATAGTATAATATGAAGTAGGTGTTGGAGACAGGAATCTAGTTAAGTGTGTTTGTTGAAATTCGGCCATATGCCTCATTATTTCTCCATGGTCCAGCAAAGGTTTGATTTCCTATCTCCACGTGAATTGCCTTCCCCTCCTTTGAAGTCCCAACCCACTACCCCTAACATCTTCTATCTTTAGCTGAAGATGGTATTCAAGGTGGGATTTTGGTCATTTTAGTGAGTTACTCATTTCTTCTGGGTCAGTTTCATGTATACATGTTATTAAAACTTTTGTTTATTTTCTTCTATTAATCTATTTCAATTTAATTCCTAGACCACCCAGAAGAACCAGGAAGGGTAGAGGAAAACATCCGCCTTCCTGACAGTGGTCAACAAGAGTCATGGATCATGCCCTTAACGTCAGTTTAGCACATCCCACCTCACATTTCCCCCTATCAGGTCCTTGCGCTCATGTGATGCTCAGCTGTCTCTAGCCTCAGAAGACAGGGATCAGGAAAAAGCCTTTTTACACTAAGATATTTGCCACTAAATGTGTTATCCACATAGAAAGTACTGGTCTTTTAAGAGAGGACCTTGGAAAATAAGCAGAAGGCTCACAAGCAGGAATAATTTTTTAAAGGACTGCAAAGATGTAGTCCAAGCAGGACACTGGAAATATGGGATTCTTATCAAGTGGGATGCTGAGACTGGCAGGCAGCTGGAACTGTTGTGCTCCCACTAGAAAGGGGGGCGGGTAAACACAAAGAATATGATCCAGAGCCAGGAAAGAGAAGTTAGATAGGATGCCAGAGCCCTGTTCCAGGATGAAAACTGGCCAGAAGTAAGGCAGGTGAAACTAGGAGTGAGCATGAGCAGGGAACTCAGCTGTGAAAGGCGCTGGAAGGAAGAGCAAGAGGAGCCAAGATCCCCCATGCATCACTGCTCCTAGTAGGTGGTCATTAAATCTTTGTTAGAGCAAAACATTTGAGAGGAAAGATATCAGCCCCCTTCAGCTTTTATCTTTCCACTCACTCATTTAGCAGCTTTTAACTGAGCAATCAATAAAGTTATGTCTCTCATGGTAACAAGACTCCCTCCATTTATCACGTTTAGTAGTCATATAAAAACCATCCTAATTTTATTTTTTTAACATTCCTTCCTTGCTTCACTAGATAAAACACATGGGGATGTGTTTGGTTTACAAAGTTCAATGACAAGGTCTGAGGGATAAACTCAGTATCATGAACATTTAAAAGTGTAATTTGTCTTTGGAACTGCTCTTAATCCCATCATATCCATACAGCTACAAATGCTGATATTTAAGCCTGTAGAGATTATGTTCAATGCAGGCGCAAAAACACTACTGAATGTAAATTATTTTCAGTAAGAGAAGGGGGCTATAATTTTTCTTAGTTATAATAGAACATGTCAAAAAATGAAAATAGAGAAAAGCTAATCAAATTGCTTACAATTCTCATCCTGAGAAAGGTGAATCAATTTAACACTATGCTCTGAATACTATAAAACTCGTTTAGGAAAGCACTGGCAAGTAAATAAATACCAGTGCAGACCTAGAGGTTTCAATCATATTTTGTACAAATTGGCTAGGCAAAGAACACAGCTCAGCTACTCCAACACTCCTTCTACTGAAAAAAGCCCACATGTTGAGGATCTGTAGAATGGCCTCAGATTCCAATCTAGTATCTCTGGCAGAATAAGTTATTAGAAAAAAAGGTTTTAATTTGTCCTTTTATTTATCTTTTAATTTTAAAAGACAAAATAAAGGTCTTTGCTCATCAGATGAGTTAAGCCTCAGTGGTTTGTTCATGCAGATTCCCCTCTTGTTCAATAAATTTAACTCGGAGAGTGATTCTAGATGATTCTTATTACCCAGCTGGATTAGAAATCCAGACTTCTTCATCATCATAGTTTTTTCATAGCCATCATAGTTATCTAGTGAAATTGGTAACAATTTTAAAGTACTTGTTAGGTTTAACACATGAGCACTGGACTACCAGCTCAAGTCTCCGTTCACAGTAGAAGGACTGCAAAATACAAAATGTTGTCATTGACACTATCAGTAGATACTGCTTTCACTATTAAATATGCTTATACCCTTCTGGCTAGCAAATGTGTTGCAAGGAATTTTTAAATTTTTGTTCTCTTTAAAGTATAACTAGGATACTCCATTTGGCAGCTACCAAATATGTGGAGCCCCTGAGATTAAATTTTCATTAAAATTTCAAGGCATAACTTAAAATGAGCATGTCCCTTTGTCCTTTTGATCTACATGTTAATGTCTTTTCTGGTTTTTAAAAGAGCCCTTTTGAAGGACTTGAGAAAAAAGCAGAACTGTGATTCCAGAGCAGCTGAGCTGGTGTGGGCATTTTAGGAGTCTACAGACTTAAACTACAGGAGAACTGAATTCTACTTAATGACATTCGCTGGGAATTCTGACCACAGAGGTGTGCTGTCTATATTTATAATACTATCCTTTACATGTACACATGGAAAAAAAACGTTCACAGTTTAGTTCTTCTCAGTATCATACCCTGGTACAAATGATTTGAATCATCTCAATCAGCATATAAGTATCAGTATTGCATGACTGGTAATTAGATTAGAATTTAACTCATCCTTTAATGTTTTTTTAATCTATTGTATAACAGTTATCATATGGAGCTATTTACTATAAGGAAATTACTGTTATTATACATATGCTTTTGGCTTAAGGCAATTAAGCTGTGAGAGTTTAAGAGACTTACTGAAGTTTATATTATTAGAGGGTGGTGGAGTGGTGGCTGGGATTCAGTTATTCTGATTCCAACCCCTGTTCTGATTCCATTACCCTGAGGTGTTTCTCCTTAATTGAGTGCAAGGGACAATGGGCTCTAAATGAGGGAGGAATAAAAGAAAAGGAGGGCTGGTGGAAGCTCTCAGACCATGGACCCTTTGTCCCCAGCAATATAGCAGTCCAGCTGGTAAAACAACATCATGAGACAACTCATTTAGGAAAAACTGTACTGGAGACTTTACTGAGCCGCTACTATTTCATTCCTAAGCTCCCAAACCTGCGTGCCCAGACCAGTGCTAGATGTGTGACTTGTGTGCAAAACAGCACCAGCCAAGGACCAAGACCCACCCTGGGGGTGCAGACAGTTGAGACACTGCCTTTGAAGATCCAGAAGTGGACTTTACTGAAGTCAAGCCCTATAGGGGCTATAAGTATTTACTTGTGGTAGTCTGCACCTACTCGGGATGGGCTAAAGCCAAACCCACACACACTGAACGGGCACGAGAAGTGGCCAAGGCCCTGCTGCTACTGCTGCTAAGTCACTTCAGTCGTGTCCAACTCTGTGCGACCCTGTCCCTGGGATTCTCCAAGCAAGAACACTGGAGTGGGTTGCCATTACCTTCTCCAATGCATAAAAGTGAAAAGTGAAAGTGAAGTCGCTCAGTCAGGCCCGACTCTTCGTGACCCATGGACTGCAGCCTACCAGGCTCCTCCATCCATGGGGTTTTCCAGGCAAGGGTACTGGAGTGGGGTGCCATTGCCTTCTCTGGCCAAGACCCTTCTAAGAGACATAATCCCGAGATATGGGCTGCCTCTCTCCATAGGGTCTGACAATGGGCCAGCTTTTGTGTCTGAGATATCCAAACTTTATCCAGGTCACTTGGAATGAAATGGAAGCTTCACACCGCTTACACGCCGCAGAGCTCTGGGAAAGTTGAACATGTGACTTGGACCCTAAAGACTACATTAGTTAAACTCTGTCAGGAGACCAATTTATCTTGGGTCAACACGTTACCCCTAGCCTTACTCTGAGCCTGATGCACCCTGAGGTCCTCAGGCTATTCTCCCTTTGAGATCTTATACAAGAGACCACCCACAGTGATAGGAAAGCTCAAGGGAGACCAACAACTAGCTGACCTGGAGATGTCCTGACACCTCCAGGCCTTGGGAAAAGTCTTGCACCATATCACCCGAGAAACCTGAGAAAGAACACCCATTCCATTGGGCAATAGGGTTCATCCCTATCAGCCAGGAAATGAGGTAGGGGTTAAAGGTTGGGAAAAGGAACCACTTCAGCCAGTTTGGACAGGCCCTCACATGGTCGTCCTGGCAACCCCTACTGCTGTTAAAGTTACAGGCATCATCCCTTGAATCCACCACACCAGAGTCAAGAAGGCAGCAGCTTCCTGTGATAAAGACACCTGGAAAACAGTTCGGGACCCCAAAAACCCTCTCAAGGTCTGGTTCCAAAAGCAACAGCCCTCACCCACGAAGGACGCTGAGCCCTGCTCTAGTCACTCCAGAAGCTGACTAGTCAACACACGGCAGAAGCTTGAGGATCTGGCTATCAAAATATCAATGGATTTTCACTGTCAAGCCTGGCCTCTATCCCTGACTGGTATTATTGCTGCGCTGTTCGCTACAGGACTAGCTTCAGTCACACCCCAGGACTGGGATTTGGGTCAGAAGCTGTAGTTAGCTGTCTGTTATCTCACCATAGTGGGAAGCCTCACTCTTATTAGATGTCTCTTATGATCGATTCTCCCTACTAACTAAATCGCTCACAGTATAGCTGACCCCCCCTTCAAGATAGGTTCAGTTGCTATAGCAGTGACAACCCAAAGTTGGGGAGAAAACCTTTGCTAGTGTTCAGTTATCTGTTATGTGCAGGCTGCTTTGCAGCCTTTTGGTGTCCCTTGCTGTAACAGATGGTGCCATTCCTTATCCATCATGCACCTGTCAACATTACAGTCAACCCTTGGAAAATCGCTTACTTAACCATCAGCTAGAACAATGTATAGATAGCCAGTCCTATAGGCTGCCTTCATAATCATGCGATGTATATCCAGGGGCCTGGGTGCCAAAAATGTTTTCCAGCTATGGCCTCCACTGCTGCTACCTTTCCCTCACTGGAGGATCCAAACCCCAGGAGGTATCCCGACCCCATGGTGTTGCCATTATGCCCCTGGGCCTCCGTCTACCCCCAAATGCCACACAGATGTTACAACCCAGAACAGGTGTCTGTCTGCCAAATTAATGGAAAAACCTACAGGACAATAATGCAAACAAATGAAATCATGGACCAACTTTGCCCTAAAAAATCAGGCTCTGCCTGTTGGCAATATGACCCAGGTTAGAGTTAACTCCCCCTTAGACCCTCATCTGCACCAGGTTCTCAATGCAACTTATCACCTTCTTAATGACACCAGCCCCCAGCTGGTCAAGGATTGCTGGCTTTGCTTATCCTTAGGAGCTCCACGGTATACTTAGCTACACCAGTACCATTGAATAAAGCAACAGCCATGGGAACTCCTATAGATCCATCCTTACAAGGGTCAGTCTTAAAGGACAATTGAGTTAACTCAAAAGGCTCCAGAATGCTTTGTAAATGATGGAGGAACTGAACCTGTAGGCAATTTAGCCAGGGACGAATGTAATCAAACTTTAAAAAGAGAGTGGCCCACTCATCCTCCCACAAACACAATATGGTGCTGCCCCCATCAAGAACTTTTCTTTGTGGGACAGATGCTTACTTATGTCTACCTGTCAGTTAGATGGGTATCTGCACCTTAGCTTTCCTCACTCCCCAGATGAACATTGTCCCTAACAACCAGACTCTCACCATACCTCTGGCAGCACATACGTGGTCAAAAAGAGCCATCCAGTTTACACCTCTACTAGTTAGTCTGGAAATCATGGCTGGGATAAGTATGAGAACAGGAGAAATTGCTTCATCAACCGCCTTTTACCATACACTATCCAAAGACTTCACAGACGACATTTAGAGAGTGGCCAAATCTTTAGTGGCCTTACAGGACCAACTCAACTCCCTGGCTGAGGTGGTTTTACAGAATAGGAGAGGGCCAGACCTCCTGACAGCTGAAGAGGGAGGACTCAGCCTCTTCTTGAACAAAGAATGCTGCTTTTATGTAAACCAATCAGGAATAGCCAGGGACATGGGCCAACAGCTAAGGAAATGAATCATAAAAAGGAGAGAGGAACTAGCAAATTCCTGAAATAATTGGAACAATATCTGGAGCTGGGCATCATGGCTTCTCCCTTTAACCAGTCCTCTCTTCATGTTCTTTGCAGCACTCTTGTTTGACCCTTGTATTCAATGCAATTACCCAGTTCATAACCTTTCGGATTGAATCCATAAAGTTACAAATGGTAATAGCTCAATATAGCCACCTAAACGATGGGGAGCTCTGAATGTGCTACCAAAACATGAGATGATGCTTTCTACAAGTGATAGAAGCATCAAGAGGGGGCAGTGAAGAGGAAAAGTTAGAATTTTACATAACCTCCCACTCCTTCTGCCTCTGTAAATCAGCTTGCTCCTTGCAAAGTCTGGGTCACGAAGTCTCAGAAAGTGGGGACTCACAATACTAGGAACTGGAGCTTATCTCACTTCCCCTTGTCCTGCTCTTTGCAATCCCCCAGCCCCTGCAAACCTGCTTAATCATGCCTGTCTGTGTAAAGGTCAGGCATCCCCCTCCCCATCTTGACCACTGTTCCCACACGAAACCCCTTAGTTTAAACCAGCCTGTTAGCAGCTAGTGTTGCCCACTATAGGAGGTCTATAAAACTCTGTAACCTCTTTGTTCGGGGCTCAAAGCTTGGAGTGTTAACTCCTCTGGGCCCGCCAGCATAATAAACCTGAATTCTCCAACTCTCCAAGTGTGGTGCTTGGTTTTTCGAGCACTGGTTTCTGCAACACTAGGGCAGTTTGACATTTTAGTTAGGTAATCTAAATACGGTTGTTAAGAATAAAATGAATTGGTCGAATTGAGAGAGGAGCATTGACATATATACACTATCATGTGTAAAACAGATAGCTAGTGGGAAGCTGCCGTATGTATAACACAGGGAGCTCAGCTCTGTGATGACATGGAGGGGGGGACTCAGAGGTGCAGTGGGAGGGAGATTCATATATCCCCTCAGTGGGAGGGGATATATGTATATTTATGGAAAATTCCATAGACAAAGGAGTCTGGCAGCCTACAGTTCATGGGGTCGCAGAGTTGGGCACGACTGTACACACACACATACACACACACACAGTCGATTCACACTGATATATAGCAGAAACCAACACATTGTAAAGCAATTACCCTCCAATGAAAAATAAATTTTAAGAAACAAATTTTAAAAAATAAGAATACATCAATTAAGTAAATGTACATAACAGTTTTTAGGTGAACTTTTAAACAATAATTGTTTTATAATGTATCTACTTAAAATTGTTTCCCAAATCTCTTTGGTAATTTACACCCTTAGAGTTTCGCTAAGTTAAATTTAATGAGGGGAATTCACTGAATACCTGCTGCTGCTGCTGCTAAGTCGCTTCAGTCATGTCCTACATCATTGCCAAATAAGATAAAATACTGAAACATTAAATGTTAAAAAATTCTGTTTCCCTACTTTTAACCTCTTATTATGAGAGACTAAATATGTTTGCATCTTTTAGTAAATACATGTATATTGTACATTATTAAAAGGCTGTACTAGGAAGCAGCATGTTTCCAAAAATTACAAAATGTATTTATAAGTTTGCCAAGCCACAAAATGTTAGTACAATTCTCAACTGTTTACTTCTTTATTTGCCCTAAAAAATTAAGATTTCAAAGGATTACAAATTCCAACAAATATATGTGATTAAAATTATAATAAATAAGTAGATATATAAATAAGGAATAAACTATAAAATAAAGGATAGATCACAAATAAGGGATGAAGAAGGGGTGGATAAATAAGAGAAACATCTCTGTATGCAAGGAAAATATTATGTGGAAAAGAAGATCTATGAAAAAGTAATCTTAAGACTGTTACATGTGGTCAAGCTGGATATGATAGGAATAAATTTAAGTACAGGAGATTTAACATCAGTAGTAAGCTAGTGCAAAATTAAAATTTGTTTTTCTCTCTTCTAAAAGGACAAAATTTTCTTAGATTATTTGTTTTGTCTTAATGAGAAATTGTAAACAAAGATTTTTTTGCTACCTTTAATATAACCTATCAAGAAAAACAAAGATTCTATATGTTGTCTTTATCAGCTCTTTCAACCCTCAGGGGAAAAAAACCTGAGTCTTTTCAATATTAAAAGAGCTCAGGCTTGACTGGGAACAAGATGGCAGAGTAGAAAGATACTAAGCTCACCTCCTCCCACAGGCACACCACAAATACAACTATTTACAGAGCAACTCTCGATGAGAAAGACCACAATTTAGGAAAAAAAGATCTTCCACAACAAAAGATATAAAGAAGGAACGACAATGAGACAGGCAGGAGGGGCAGAGACACTGTATAATCAAGACCCACGCCCTGGGTGGGAGTCCCACAAATGGGAGGGTAATTACAAGAGCAGAGGTTCTCCTCAAGGAGTGAGGGGTCTGATCCCCCATCAGGCTCACGGGGGTCCTGCAACAGGAAGATGAGCCCCCAGAACATTTGACTTTGAAAGCCAGTGGGGCCTACTTTCAGGAGAGTCAGAGCACTGTGGTAAATAGACTCCATCCTTAAAGGGTACACACAAAACTCACACATTCCAGGACTCAGAGGGCAGAAGCAGTTATTTGAAAGAAGTCTGGGTCAGATATACCTGCTGATCTTGGAGAGCTTCTCTGAGAGGCAAAAGGCAACTGGAGCTCCCCCAGGGGACACAGGCATCTGTTCTACCACAACGACATTAGTGCTGGCAACCACCATTTTGGAATCCTCTCTCTAGCTTATTAGCACCCAGACCCAGTCCTGCCTACCAGCCTGTGGGCACCAATACAGGGATGCCTCAGGCCAAGAAATTGGATGGGCAGGAACACAGCCTCACCAGCCAGCAGGCAAGCTGCCTGAAGATCCCCTGAGCTCAAAGCTACCCTAGGCCATGGCCCTGTACAGGAGAGGGGCTTTGCAGAAGCCCCTCCACCCACCAATGAGCAGACACCAGCTCCAGGGTCCCCTGGGCCCCAACTATACCCACCAATAGGCTGACAGCAGCCAGGGGACTAATGCAGCTTTGCAGCAGGTGATGACAAGACCCAGCCCACCAACCAACCAGCCGGCCAGCCCCAGGACACCCCGGTCCCCAACCCCATCTACCAGTTGGCAAACATCACCTATGGGACACTCTGGGCCCCTCAGTCAGCCACCATGGAATCTGACCACATTTACCAGAGGCCCAGCACAAACTTCAGGACTTCCATGGTTTGCTGCCAGAGATTCCAGGGCCCAGCTCTGCACACCAGTAGGCAAGCAGTAGCCCCTAGACCCCCTAGGGTTCTACAGCTAGTCTCCTTATAACCCGGCCCCAGCAAATGGCAGCTGACAGCCTCAACACAAGGGAGGACCCGGCAACCAATCAGACCAGGCATGCCTACCACACCACCCACAACAGTCTGCCTACCACAAAAGAAGAAACCATACAACTCACATAGGGGTCACCCCAGAGCATATAGCTTGGGTGATGAGAGGGGAGTGCACTGCAGGAACGCATAGCACATCTCCTACGGAAGACCACTTCTCCAAGGTCAGTAAATGTAACCAACCTATCAGATACATAGAAATAAAAACATTCATGTAGGCAAAATGAAACAGCAGAGGAACATGTTTCAAAAAAGAACAAGATAAAGCTCCAGAAGAACTAACCAAAGTGGAAATAGGCAATCTACCCAATAGACAGTTGAAGTTAATGATTGTAAAGGTTATCAAAGAACAAAAGAGAAGACCACAGGATCAGAGTGAGTTTAAAAATTTTAACAAAGAGTTAAAAAACATAAAGAACCAAACAGGTGAAGAATACAGTAACTGAAATTTAAAAAACACTAGAAGGAACCAATACATTAAGTGATAAAGAGGAATGGATCAGTGAGCTGAAAGAGTGGAAATCACTGAAGCTGAGCAGAAAAAAAAAAAAAAAAAGAATGAGAAGAAATGATGACAGTTTAAAAGACCTCTGGAACAATGTCATGCATACTGCCATTTGCATTATAGGAGTAGCACAGAGACATAAAGGGGCAGAGAACATATTTGAAAACATAATAGCTGAAAACTTCCATAACCTGGGAAAGGCAACAGATAACCAGCTCCAGAAAGCACAGAGTTTGAAACAGGATCAACCCAAAGAGGACCACACCAAAACACACTGTAATTAAAATGATAAAAATTAAATGTAAAGAATGAATATTAAAAGCAGTAAGGGAAAAGCGACAAGTTATGTATGTGGGAACTCCCCTAAGTCAATCAGCTAACTTTTCAGCAGAAACTTGGCAGGCCAGAAGGCAGTGGCACAATATACTTAAAGCAATGAAAGGGAAAAAATTTACAACCAAGAATATACTATATGGTGAGGCTTTTATTCAGATTTGATGGAGAGATCAAAAGTGTTATGGACAAGTAAAACCACCAAACCAGCTTTACAAGAAACGTTAAAGCAACTTCCTTAAGTGAAAAAGAAAAGGCGACAACTGGAAATATGTTGATTATGAAAAGAAAAATCTCACTGATAAAGGCTGATATAGTAAAGGTAGTAAATCAACCACATATAATGCTAGTAGGAAGGTTAAAAGACAAAAGTAATAAAATCACATATATCTGCAATAAGTAGTTAAGGAATACACACACCAAAATAAAGGGATATAAAATTTGATGTCAGAAGCAGTCATGGTCTGGGGAGTGGAGGAAAAAAAATGTTTTTGAAACTAACAGATCAGCAACTTAAAATAGTCACATGTATACATGTGTGTGTCTATATATACAAACACAACAAATATACACATACATGTATAAACCTCATGGTAACCACAAACCTAAAATCTAGAATACATACACGCACCAAAAAAAAAAAGAGAGGATCCTAACATAACACTAAAGATAGTCATTAAATCACAAGGGAAGAGAACAAAAGAACTACCAAAACAACCCTAAAGCAATTAACAAAATAGCAATGACTACATATCTATCAACAATTACTTTAAATGTAAATAGACTGAAAGCTCCAATCATCAGGAACATTTCAAACTGCCAAAGATGCTTTGACCCTGACATCTAGAAATCTTCAGCTGGCTCCCCTCTGGACTTGGTGACTTATTGTGATCTCAACTGCAACTAATTATACTAATCACTGTTCTAATTTGTTTTTGCTCTCATTGTTTTTAAACTGTTTATGCTTTGTATTTCTCACTGCTATGCTAAGACGGCCTTCACAGGAATAATGACAGCTTGATGTCTGGAAATGAGTGACCACTCCCATAATGATTCCTCCTAATGAAGATGCAGGAATTTCCATCTTGAATGTCACCTAACGCTCACTTCCTCTATGGCTCCTTGTTGCTCAAATGTGGTCATAAACTTTCTAAAAGCTTTGTCTTCTACAATGACCGTTTTCCCTCTTCCATGGAACATGACCCTCTGGGAATGAGACTTCCAGTACCAAGTAAGTCGATGTTGATGCCAAATAATCAAATGGTTCATCACAGATGCTTTACAAAGAAAGATCTCAATCAAAAGGGAGAAATGTAAAAGGAAAATAAAAATGGAGTCAGTATTGCTAAGAGGCCACTGAGGAAGTGTGACATATATACATGTGAGCCTGGGTGGAATCTCACCTTTTGCCCACCCACTGTCCTGCTCAAGATATTTATCAGACCCTGAGCCTAAAACAACTAGCGATTCCTTAAGGACAAATATTTCCTGACTAATGTCAGAGTCGATCACAGTTCTCACCAGGGAACTTAAAGAACCTTGTGGCTTTTGTCTTTTAAGCCCCTGGCTTTTTCTGTTCCCCAGAACACTCTTTCAGTTTTACCTGATTATCTGTGCAATTCTTAACATCCCAAATAAAGCTATTTGTTCCTTGCAGACTCAATACTATTGTTCCACAATCAACAGGTCCATATTAGTACAAGTCTCTTAAAATCATGCCCTTTCTAGCTCCCACAGTATCTCCAAGCTCACCCTTTTAATTTCCTGCACTGAAATTAACTGTCATTCCCACATTCTCTTTCACTTCTGGGGTTACATTTTTAGTAATGTTGCTCTACCTGCAACCACTCCTTTCCTCTGCCAGCCATCCTCAACTCTTAACATGTCATATTCCTTATTACTGTTTCTAATAAATTTCTGGGCCAGCTCACTTTAGCAGAGACCTGGAATAAAGTGGCATTTAAAAGATAGTTTTTGGAATGAATGACATTATGAACACATATATTTATCTACAACATAGATAAAATATGTTGGACGAAGTGCATTTTTGGTCAACATAACAGAGGAAGAAAATTTTTATGAGTGTTTCCCAATTGTCAAGTATCTGTCAAGCACCTAAGTTTCTTCACTTAATCCTCTTAACCACTGAGAATGAATATTATAATTACCTTCATTTTATAAACTGCAAAACAGGCACAGAGCAGTCAAGTCACCAGTTCACTGGTATAACGCAAAGATCTTCAGTTCCTGATCTGTGATATACCATGCTATCTCTAGTCCTCAGTACATTCAAGACTTGATATCCAGAAGATATCATGATAGGTAATGAGCAGTTTCCAAAGCAAGCATTTGCCAAAAGAAAACGTCAACTAGAGTAGGGTACAGCAAGAGTTGGATGGACATGACTATTTAGAATCTTGTTGTTGTTCAGTTGCTAAGTCATGTCTGACTCTTTAAGACCCCATTGACTGCAGCACGCCAGGCTTCTCTGTTGATCACTATCTCCCCGAGTTTGCTCAAACTCATGTCCACTGAGTCAGTGATGCCACCCAACCATCTCATCCTCTGCCGGCCCCTTCTCCTCTTGCCCTCAATTTTTCCCAGCATCAGGGTCTTTTCCAATGAGGACTAGGGATTTATGACACTCAGTCAAACAGCCAAGGCCCATGTATTGTCTACACCTACTGCAATTCATATACAGTACAAAGTTGGGGACACAAAACTGAATAAGGAAACAGTGCTTTTGGATACCCAGCCTGGAATCCAGTAGCACTGACCAGGAATGGCTAGAAAGAAACCTATTTAAGAATGTCTATAGCTACTGTCAAGCCATCCCAAATAAATATGCAATTTAAGTAAAAAGAGAGTGACTGCAGTTCTTTAAAGCAAGTCGCTTTCCCCCTAGGTTCAAACAGCTTTCCAAGCACCACTTACTTAACAAAGGAATTCTAAGGCTGTCACTGCTTAAGGTTGGGGTAATCACCAACCTTATCAATCACCAGCAGAGGAGGGGTCAGACCTGCCCTCCCCAGAGAAATGTTCAGAACCAGGTAAACAGGAGAACCAGGAAACGGTGGTGTTACAGACATGGAGGGAACATTCATCAAGAGGGAGATGAAGTTACTCAGATTAGGGCAAAAGGTCCAAGTCAAGTTGGTAGCTGTGGATGAATAACTAAGCAAAAAACCTAGATCAGGCAATTTAGCCCTACAGAGTTGTCCATGTGTTGTTATTTCCCTTTGACCAGAAGTTTTGTTTTAATTTAGAGCTGCAGTACAAACCCACGAAACATGAGATTTATACTTAAGATTCAGGCAGACCCAGTTTGTGACCTATTTTACAAAGATTATTTTACAAGGTAACAGTATTGTAAATCTAGGTAAGAAGCTAATTAGTCACCCTATCTCGGGTAGTAGGCACTGTATATTTCCCAAACGTATTTTTTATAAAGGTAATTCAGTAGGTATCATAGACCAAGAATGATTCCATTCACTTGCTTAGAATTTTTTTAGAATCACCATCTTGAAAATAGGCACGATTTCTTTAATATTTATACTGAATTTAAAATTATGCCTAAAGATAAATTAGACCAATATGCCATCAGTAATAATAAATACATTTATATTAGAATAAAATGAATTCAAGATGCAAATTGTCAACAGATAACACACTTAGAAAACTCTGCTACATACTTAAGAACTGCTGGTAAAATTTAGCCCCCAGTATATGGTAGGATTAAATCTACTTTCTCTTGGAAAGGCATATTGGCTGGAGAAAATCACAAAACTTATTTACCAGCAACAATTAGCAATTTCTTAATGTTATATTGTGAATGAACCCAGATGACAGCAAAAATAAATCAGTTTCACGTCCCTGATAGAAAGTTTTCACTCAAAACAGCTAATTTCTCAACTGACTCCCTTTTCTTAAACAAACTTTAAGCAGTGGGACCAAAAGAATTTTTTTTTAAATTAGAAAGGTTTCATGTGTGAATTTTTGTATATTCATTCACACTTTTTGATTTCAATAGAGTGCTAAGTACAGAACAATTAATTCAGCTTGCAAAACCAGGAAACATTTTATGTAAATCTACCCACTAATAAACTTTCTTTTGTTCTTTGCACCAGACTAATTACCTTCTTAGAAATTCAGCTCTCTTCTTTGCCACTTTTTCTTCTCGCTTTCTTCTTGGACAGTCTTAGCATATCCAGAGAAAGATCTTCACCATATCCATTATATTTAGAAGAGCATTAAACTATTTCTATTACCCAGTTCACAGGTAGGTGAGGTCCACTGTCTCTTCAGCAAGCGCTAAACCCCCACAGGCATGGACTGGGCTATCTACGTGGATGCACTTTCACAAAACTTTTCACTGGATACCCTGGCACACCATAAAGGAAGGATTTCTTAGCAGGTAATGCAGCCTTCCTGGAGAATGCAATGGCACCCCACTCCAGTCCTCTTGCCTGGAAAATCCCATGGACGGAGGAGCCTGGTAGGCTGCAGTCCATGGGGTCGCAAAGAGTCGGACACGACTGAGCGACTTCACTTTCACTTTTCACTTTCATGCATTGGAGAAGGAAATGGCAACCCACTCCAGTGTTCTTGCCTGGAGAATCCCAGGGACGGCGGAGCCTGGTGGGCTGCCGTCTATGGGGTCGCACAGAGTCGGACACGGCTGAAGCGACTTAGCAGCAGCAGCAACAATGTAGCCTTCCAATTTTTGAGGTTCGAGCACCTACTGGGGAACAGGATGCCAGGCTCACATCAACAAGCCTTGCTCACATCAAGACGCCTTTCCCACATCGCAGAGTCATCCGCTGGGAAAGTGCTCAAACGCTCAGAAGAACCGGTGAGAGCTGGGGAGGGAGCGCACCTGCGTGGGCAAGCCGGGGTGAGCATAGGCAAGCACCGGGAGAGCGCATGCGTGCTCCACAGCTGCCGCCACTCTGAAACGTGTTTGTTCGTGTTCCCGATATTTGTACGTGTGGGGATGATCTTAGGCACTAATCAGGAAATGTACTTTTCTAAAGCATCTTTGTTGCTTATAAAGCAACACTTAAAATAAGTTTAGGAAATAACAATACAGGACACTCACACACACATACACCCAGTGTAATTAGCATTTCAGGTGATAAAAGGCTTAATTCGTTTCTTACGCTGGGCTGTACTACATCACTTCAGTCACGTCAAACTGTTTGAGACCCTGTGGACTGTAGCTCGCCACCCTCCGCTGTCCATGGGATTCTCCAGACAAGAATACTGGGGTGGGTTGCTATGCCCTCCTCCAGGGGATCTTTCCGACCCAGGGATTGAACCTGCGTCTCTAACGTCTGCTGCACTGGCAGGCAGGCTCTTTACCACTAGCGCCACCTGGGAAGCCCTTGTTTCATATAAGCCTACCCTAATATTGGAGGTATACGTATTCTAGAAAAATTTCTACCTTGTTTTTCATCTAGATGTCCTGTATATTATCTGGCAACTTTATTTATTAGGTAAGGGGACTTCCTGGTGGCTCAGACGGTAAACCGTCTGCATACAATGCGGGAGACCCGTGTTCGATCCCTGGGTTGGGAAGATCCCCTGGAGAAGGAAATGGCAACCCACTCCAGTACTCTTGCCTGGAAAATCCCATGGACGGAGGAGCCTCGTAGGCTACAGTCCATGGGGTCGCAAAGAGTCGGACATGACTGGATGATTTCACTTTCACTTGTTGAAAAGTATAACTGCCATAACCAAAATATCTTGCTAGGGAACATTGTCTCAGAGGCTTGGTTGACTGCATTGCCTTGCAAGGCTCAGTGATTTGATTGTCAGCAGATGCCCAGTCACAAGCCTGCATTTACAGGCTTGTGTAGTGAGGTCACGTTACCTGTCCTTAACCAGAGGATGTGTGTTGTGGTGCTGCCTGCTCAGTTGTGTTGGAGTCTTTGCAATCCCATGGGCTGTAGCCCACCAGGCTCTTCCATATATGGGATTTTCCGGGCAAGAATACTGGAGTGGGCTGCCATTTCCTCCTCCAAGAAATCTTCCCCACCCAGGGATTGAACCCAGGTCTCCTGTGTGTCTCCTGCATTGGTAGGCGGGTTCTTTACCACTAAGCCACCTGGGAAGCCCAACCTTAGTACATATATGTTTTGTTTTTAATTCATTCCAATAAATGCTTAATAGCATCTCCTTCAGTGGGTCAAATGGATATTTTGTCCCCAAATTAAATGTCTTGCTTTAAAAGGCAAATGGAAATAGGTCCATATTCATGATACATAGTTTTGCTGACACCTGATGAAACCACCTGAAGACCTGACTGAGTCTAGCAGGTGGCCTGCAGCTCTGCTCTTCCCTTGTACACAGAGGTGGGAGAGGTGGTGGTGGAAGTGCCCTGGGGAGTTGCCTGGTTCACCTTCCAAGAGCTACAACCTTGTGTCATAGCAACAAGCCCGACAAGTGCAGTTCGCTGAGTTCTGAGCAAACGTGCATTTAATCTGCCTGATTCAGCGCTGAATCAGGGTGGAACATAGCTTACAGGTGATGAGCATGTGGGGCAAAGAGGGTTTTGAAGCAAGCACAGTCTAGGATGAACTTCACAGAAAAGGGTAGAAAAATCAAGGGAAGGCAAAGAGAAACAATCCCATTGTTCATATGTAAAATATTAAGCCTAGGGAATTACTGGACAAAGTCAGCAATATGGAATTACCTTGGGAGAGATCAAAAAGGGACTTCAGAAGAGCTAAAAGAGACGTGTAACCACTTGTCACCAATGCAAGCCAAGGATGGTTAGACAGAAATAGCCCCCTGCAGATATTTTTGACAGACACTCCAAGTAAAATCTTATTCTCTGAATCCACAATACAGACTTTGCTCTTGCCATATTTTCCCAAATCACAGTTCTTGCATAGATATAAATATGGAAATTGAAAGTATTTTCCTTCAAAAATGATAAAAGATACATTTTTAGATGGATGACAGTTCAACTCAAAGTCCAACTGAGTTTAGGGGGACAGTTACCATGCAAAAATCAAGGTGTTCCCTATGTATCCATACTATGTTTTAAAAATGTAGTTACATTTAAATGCATTTTATTTGTTGTCTTTTCTATTGCTATAGAAAAAATAGGAAAGATGACTATAATTATGCATATTTTGCAACGATTAGGCATTTAATATGCAATAAGATATTTGCTAGGGAAGTGTGTCTATGCTTAGAACAGAGAACAGGCTCCAGGGTTATGTCAAGCTGCAAAGTGATATGTATGCGAATGAATTCTCAGGCTCATTAATCATTTTTATACTTGAAGTGCTAAACTGCTAATGTTACACTGAGAGTGAAAATGAAGTAATTAAAGAGTTTAATAGCTACAGTCTTTTGAGGGGAAAACAAGTTGATAATGCTTCTTTTAATATGTTACATAAATTGGATTTTTTGTTAAATTGCACAAACCAGGTTCATCTATTGTGCAGCTTCCAATGACACAAATCATTTGATTATATTTGTGTATGAGGTCAATAGATGGCTATGGGAAGGCAGTTCACTAAACCATCACATTTATAAGAGGAAGTCTGTGTTACCCAGAGCACAAAAACACCTATCAGGTTCTCACCTTTTTCCTTTTGATGTTTGAAAGCACTGCTTCTCAAATTATCTGTGATGAAGGGCCAGGTTTTGTTCCTTTGTTCTCAATTCATCACAGATCAATTCTTTTGTAAAATACAATACCAGTTACTTGAAAAATGAAACCAGAAGACAACCTGTTTCTAAATGACCATATTCAATAGACATAACATTACTCAGTCACATTTCTATACAAGTTTCTAACAGCCTAACCTCAGTTATCCCACAGACCCAGAGATAATGTGAGGAGTCAGCCTTGGAAGCAGTGGTTTGGTCATACAATGACTCCAATTCACATAAGGGTTGAATGCTCAGGTCATTTGCAGGCTAGGGACATGAGAGGAGAGCTAATACTCTGTATAAGCCTCCCGCCACCTTTATGAAGGTCTGTGAACTAGTCTCTGAAGTGGTTAAGAAATGCACATGGATAGGCATCTCTGTGCAGTCCCCTTCACTGGAATTTGCTTTTTCTCCCATTCAGTAACTCTAAATACATCTTCCCCATTCTTCCCTTTTTCCTTTCCTTTCATTATTTTTTCTTCATCCCATTTTGGAGGCATTTTCAGGCAGTTAAAAAAATCATGACCTTGGAAATGGGTGAAACTGGGTTTCAATTGTGACACTGCTACATTCTGAAGAAGAGAAGGCAGGCCAACCACTCAATCCTGCTTTCTTATCTATAAAATTCTTATCTATAAAATGGCAATAGTATTATCCTTCATACAATATGAATGAGATTCTAAAGTTAGATAAAAGGGCATAGTAGGTCCTCATCAAATGCTGCTTACCTCCTCATTCCTTCCTTTTCTGGTTATTTCTGGGTGTCTAAGAGACAAAGCTGCATTGTTATATGTAAAAGTTAATGTATTAGTAGCTATGCTTACAGCTTATCAACATGACTCTTAGGAAATTAATTAAATAAAGCAGTCAATCAACCAACAAACCAGATAAGCAAACAACTGACATTACTACATCTTTTTCCCTCTCCCAGGTAACAGTCTTATCATCCACAGTGGCCCAGAGTTTTGGGAATCAAACTCACACGTAACCCAATTCCAAATGTCACCAATGCCATAAATTATTCCCCCCAAATGGTTGTCACATCCATTGCTTCACTTCTGCCCCCCCAGCCACCATTTCCAATTCTTTTCTGAGGTTTTGAAACTGATCCCCTTGTATCTTTTCCCAAACCCATGCAATCGATCGTCTTCAACATTGATATCAGAAGGGTCTTTCTAAATTAAAAACCTCCTCAAGTCAATCTCCTGCTTGAAACATTCTCTAGAGACTCACTCACTGTGAACCATGGGGGAAAGTTCAGAAGTCTAACATTTGGACTGATATACATGTCACAGTTCTTAAACAGTTACACTCTTTGAAAATTAGTTGGTAAATAACAGCTTCCATAAGCTCAGGTCACACAGGCCATGCCCAAGACACCTCCCCAAGACTCTGCTTTCATCTTTCAGAGAAGGGGCCTCCAACAGAACTGTCCTGATAGATGATAACACAGCCTTAACAGTTGGAAATTATTTTTAATATCTCTCCTATTTACAAGTCCTTCACTAGCTAGCCTTGGAGTACTATTCTCTTTTCCAAGCAGGAAAAGTGGTTTTTGGTTCCTTTCCCTGCTTTTATTTTTAGCACATGCCACACTAACAAATACATAGCACAATTTAACTACACCATAAAGCCAATATTTGAAGATAAAGTCAGGTTTTTCATTCACCAAACTCCAAAGTGCATAGATACAACAGATAACATTATTGAATATAGAATGTTCTTTGATCATCAGAATGTTTTATTCTAATATATCAAATGAGTATTGTGTTTGAATTGGTTTCCTTTCCTATTATCAACTTATACTCTATTTTGCCTCAATTATTCTTATAGTTTCATGATGGAAATAATCATTCATTTTATATTCCATCCCCTGATACAGTAGGGATTGGTGTTTTTACATATAAGCACAGAACATTATAATTATAAAAATCTAGTCTGTTTAAAAGATTTTTTCACTGTGACTAATTTATAGGTAGTATAAAATATTTTATTAAGCCTTCTCAGTGATCCATTTAATTTCAAGGTTACTTAATATAACAAATCCTCACTATGTAAAAATATTTAGAATTGAACTTGACCTCAATCAATTAATAAATCCATCAGCATTTACTTTTCAATGCACATGTATATGAACTTTCATGTAATTAGCTACACTTTGTTATAGAAATGCTAATTTTGTATATTATTTCAAATCACAGTAGTTACCCTCAACTAAATTTTATTTTCATGCATCAGTTGCATATTAATCTTCAACATATGTATGCTACTCTATGTGATTAGGCAGACTTTGTCATGCTAGTATTTTTAATTTTGTTTCAAGACAAACTTGCCCTCCTCAATGGAACTTATTGTAATATATCAGTTCTTTATTTGACTTAAGATCTAGATGATTGGTTTTCCTGTAAGATAGAAGCAGACTTAAACACAGGAATCTTAAGACAGTCTAGACTTGGAGCTGAGTATAAATCATAGCACCTTTTTTGGTAATATAGAACATTTTAGTATGGAAAGAGGCCAAGGTGTACATTTAGGTCTGGCCCATCTCTGAGTTATAAATATTATTATAGCCTACTCTGCTTTCTCCTCAACCTCTTCTAGCCAAAACTATTTTTAAATTTTACTTGTAATACTTTCTTCTTTTGCTGGCCTAGCTGACTTATCCTATGTTATCCACTCCTAGCATGATGAATCTCTATTTCTTTGTGACTTTTCTTTGCTATAACCTGGTGGTGTCTGCTGTCAGTTGACATTTGCTCAAATAGTTAGGATCACCAGTGATATCCATTCTCTGAGAACTGTGCAGATATGAAATAATCCCTTCTTAATCTCATTCTCAAAGTACATAGTTCTGAAATTTACTATATTTTCTGTATAACTATGTCCTTGAATATCATGCTGTCATTCAGTGTCCTGTCTGTCATTTCTAAAATAACAAATTTATAATAAACCAACTGGAATTTGAGTATTTCATATCTGGTAGTTCACATCTTACTTCACCCTTTATATATTTCCCCTAATATAAAACTTGGGTTTTCTATTTTAGGGGAAAATCACAGAATCTTCAAAAATAAATATTCTTACTTTTGATCTAAAATACCTATTATTTAATGACTAAATTTTTTAGCAGAGTAGAGGAGTAAAACAAACAGCAAAGAACCCTTAAATCTATTATAAAACCATCACATCACTAGATTTTTTAAAGAACTCAAATGTATCTGGATGCACTAGAGATGCATTGTATATCCTGGGCATGCCATGAGAAAACTAGATCAGTTAAATTTAGTTACAATCCCATAATCCCCACCACACATACACACACACACACACACACACACACACACGCACACACACACGCACACACACACAGAGAAATACATCATCCTCACTCTGCTTTGAAATAGGAGAGGTTTCACAAGTAAGGTGTTACAGAGTGGTTTTCCCTACCATCCGTATGAAAAAGCCAAGCTGAAACAATGCAGGTAGAAATAGTTCCCCTCCCCCTCATATTCTCATCATCTAAAATGCAGAGCACTAATCCTCAAAATTAAATGTGTTTTTTTCTAGACAAAATCTGTAATTTTAACCAAGTGTCCCAGATGATTCTGACCTAACATAGAATGATTCATCTCTTCATTTTTTCCTACCACATTTTTTTCCTTCACTGGTTACCAAATAGTTAAATCCTTTGCTAGTGCCTTAAAATATCTTTACAGAGCCATGCTATAAACAGGTAAGCACATTTTAAGAAAATATGCTTAAAACTAATTGAGAAAGGTAAGACAATTTTGGGAGATGCAGGAATTCATTCATTCAAAATGTTTCTAGAGCATCTATTAAGTGTCACGCACTTTGCTCAGTGCTGGACATACAAAAGTAAAACACAGTATTTTCATCGCCACTATAGATGTTTCTGTATATCTTCACTATATGTATATATATGTTTTATTCAATACTATAGAAACGTCCATCTGTTTAATATTTCTTTACTTCAAGTTCCTTTTGAAACTCCTTTTGGCAAGACATTTAAATCCTTTACACTGGGAATCTACCCCTTCCCCTCAGTTTCATTTCTTCTCCTCTACTATCAACCTATCTGCTCGAATGTTTCTAGAATAATTTCTGAAAGAAATAATATAGGCCGAAGACACTGAATCTTAATTTCACAAGTCAGACAAAATGGACAAGAAAATGGCAAAAGTGAAATATCAATATCTATCTTTGCTACAATGAAGAAAAATGGACTGCAAACATCCTGAAGTGTGAACCACTCCACTAATGGTTCACTTCTACCTTTAGAAGTCACACAGATTCAAATGTGCAAATACCGTTGTTGCTGTTTAGTTGCTACGTCATATATGACTCTTTACAACCCTGCAGGCTGCAGCGTACCAGGCTCCTCTGTCCTTCACTGTCTCCCAAAGTTTGCTCAAATTCATCTCCATTGAGTCAATGATGCCATGCAACCATCTCATCCTGTCAGCCCATCTCCTGACCCCATCAGGGTCTTTCCCAAAGAGTTGGCTCTTTGCAACAGGTAGCCAAGGTATTGGAGGTTTACCTTCAGCATCAGTCCTTCTAATGAATATTCAGGACTGATTTCTTTAGAAATGTCTAGTTTGATCTCTTTGCTGTCCAAGGGACTCTCAAGAGTCTTCTCCAACAACACAGTTCAAAAGCATCAACTCTTCTGCTCTCAGCCTTCTTTATGGTCCAACTCTCACATCCGTACATGACTACTGGAAAAACCATAGCTTTGATTATATGAACCTTTGTTGGCAAATTAATGTCTCTGCTTTTTAATATGCTGTCTAGGTTGGTCATAACTTTTCTTCCAAGGAGCAAGCATGTTTATTTCATGGCTGCAGACACTGTCTGAAGTGATTCTGGAGCCCAAGAAACTAAAATCCGTCACTGTTTCCACTTTTTCCCCTTCCATTTGCCGTGAAGTGAGAGGACCAGAAGCCATGATATTTGTTTTTTTAATGTTGAGTTTCAAATATTACACATCCTATATTATCTATTTATTTAACCTCTGGCAGTTTCAGAGAAGACCTCTCCTGGGTGGGCAGTGTCTCTTTTGGATGCAAGAAGATAGGAATTACAAGGGAAGAAAGAAAAGCAACAGCAAGAGTCTGAAGCAGAAGGCAGAAAATTCTCGACATTAGAAGCAACTGGATTACTAACTAGCTTGATATTTTATCCTGTGAATAGCTTTGCTAAATGCCTAATTTTTCCCTGTTGTTATTCAGTCACATTCAGCTCTTTGCGACTCCACGGACTGCAGCACGCCAGGCTTCCCTGTCCTTCACCATCTCCCAGACCTTGCTCAAACTCACGTCCATCGAGTCGGTGATGCCATCTGACCATCTCATCTTCTGTCTTCTCCTTCTCCTCCTGCCTTCAATCTTTCCCAGAATCAGGGGCTTTTCTAATGAGTCAACCCTTTGCATCAGGTGGCTAAAGTATTAAAGCTTCAGAAGCTTCGGCTTCAGTCCTTCCAATGAATATTCAGGACTGATTTCCTTTAGGATTGACTGGTTTGATGTCCTTGCAGTCCAAGGAGGGTTTTTCAAATTAATTTTTATTGAAGTATAGTTGTTTTACAAAGTTGTGTTAGTTCTTGCTATACAAAGTGAATCAGCTATACATATATCCCCCCTTTTATTTGGATTTCCTTTCCATTTAGGTCACCACAGGGCACTGAGTAGGGTTCTCTGAGCCGTACAATAGGTTCTCATTAGTTATCTATTCTATACATAGTATCACTAGTGTATACCTGTCTTCCTGTATGGTTTTAATAAAACCCCAATTCCACATCATGGCCTTGTGTTTGTTTCAAAGAAATAAAAAACTTTTTACATGATACAATATTAATCTAGCCTAAGTTTATGTCTGTCCTTGATCTTCAATCACTCACCTAGAGTCAGACATCTTGGAATGTGAAGTCAAGTGGGCCTTAGGAAGCATCACTACAAACAAAGCTAGTGGAGGTGATGGAATTCCAGTTGAGCTATTTCAAATCCTAAAAAATGATGCTGCTGAAGTGCTGCACTCAATATGCCAGCAAATTTGGAAAACTCAGCAATGGCCACAGGACTGGAAAACGTCAGTTTAAATTGCAATCCCAAAGAAAGGCAATGCCAAAGAATGTTCAAACTACCTCACAATTGCACTCATCTCACACACTAGCAAAGAGATGCTCAAAACTCTCCAAGCCAGGCTTCAACAGTACATGAACTGTGAACTTCCAGATGTTCAAGCTGGATTTAGAAAAGGCAGAGGAACCAGAGATCAAATTGCCAACATCTGCTGGATCATCAAAAAAGCAAGAGATTTCCAGAAAAAACATCTACTTCTGCTTTATTGACTATGCCAAAGTCTTTGACTCTGTGGATCACAACAGACTGTGGAAAATCCTCCAAGAGATAGGAATTCCAGACCACCTTACCTGCCTCCTGAGAAAGCTGTATGCAGGCCAAGAAGCAACACAGAACTGGTCATGGAACAACAGACTGGTTCCAAATTGGGAAAGGAGTACATCAAGGCTGTATATTTTCACTCTGCTTATTTAACTGCTATGCAGAGTACATCATGAGAAATGCCGGGCTGGATGAAGCACAAGCTGGAGTCAAGATTGCCAGGAGAAATATCAATAACCTCAGATATGCAGATGACACCAACCTTATGACACAAAGCAAAGAAGAATTAAAGAGCCTCTTGATGAAAGTGAAAGGGGAGAGTGAAAAAGTTGGCTTAAAGCTCAACATTCAGAAAACTGAGATCATGGCATCCAGTCCTATCACCTCATGGCAAATAGATGGGGGGAAAATGGAAACAGTGAGAGACTTTATTTTGGGGGGCTCCAAAATCACTGCAGATGGTGACTGCAGCCATGAAATTAAAAGACACTTGCTCCTTGGAAGAAAAGCAAGTCTAACCTAGACATCATATTAAAAAGCAGAGACATTACTCTGCCAACAAAGGTCCGTCTAGTTAAAGCTATGGTTTTTTGGGTAGTCATGTAAGGATGTGAGAGTTGGACTATAAAGGAAGATGAGTGCCAAAGAATTGATGCTTTTGAACTGTGGTGTTGGAGAAGACACTTGAGAGTCCCTTGGACTGCAAGGAGATCCAACAAGTCCATCCTAAAGGAAATCAGTCCTGAATATTCATTAGAAGGACTGATGCTGAAGCTGAAACTCCAATATTTTGGCCACCTGATGCGAAGAAGTGACTCCTTGGAAAAGCCCCTTATTCTGGGAAAGATTGAAGGCAGGATGAGAAGGGGACGACAGAGGATGAGATGGTTGGATGGCATCACTGACTCAATGGACATGAGTTTGAGCAAGCTCCGGGAGTTGGTGATGCACAGGGAAGCCTGGCATTCTGCATGCAGTCCATGGGGTCACAAAGAGTTAGACACGATGAAAGACTGAACTGAACATGATCTTCAAATGCTCTTTGTTTCCAATTTACTTTTCAGTTATCTACCTTTTTATCCCCTAGAAGTGGTCAGCAGTCATTGGGCCTCTAGAAATATGTATCCCAATGAAATTCAATTTATTTTAAACTTCCATGTTTTATTTCACTTCCTTTCAGATATAAAACATGCATGTCATTTTGCTGCTCAGGAAGAATGATTAAGGTCTTCTCTTTAGTAACCCCCTTCACTTGGGGGCTAATAGAGGACTAGGACCCTTCAACCAGCTCTTGTTACAAATGAAGCAAATAGAGGTGTTAGACTATTGTTGATTTGTCAATTTCCATCAAAAATTTTATTTTCAAACCTCTGTTTATAATATATATTGTAATTAAGATAAATATATATTTTAATGACCTGCTCAGCATCACAAATCATTAAGAAGTATTTGTTTGTTCTTTTATGCTGATGGGAGCATCACAAGTCTTTATTTTTTCAGAACTTTAGAATAGGAGGTGTAATATCAAGAAATACTTGTGTGCTTTGTCAGTGACATTATTTTAGCATCAATTTCTAGCCATTTTTATTGTTTTCCTTTATGATGTTGATGGTATGATAATACGGTGCACCACTGGTAAGTATTTTTACCACCTGAACTTTTCTTACAGGAAATATGATTCCCTAGTTTAATCTGCTATTCCTTTTCAAGGATTTCTTATATAACAGTGTATGTCAGGTTAATTTTTCTGGCTTCATTTCATGTAGACCAAGGTCATGAGTTTAATTTCTTTGGAGGCAGCTCAGTGTCTTAAAAGAGAACTAAATTTGGTCCCAAACAGACCTGATTTTCCATCTCAACTGCTCCACCCCCACCTCCATCCCACTCCACCCTTTCCCAGGTGAAAGGAAAAAGAGTACCCTGTTCTCTCTGAACCCAAGACTAATCCAATCAGATTTACACTAAAACATAATTCTCCCCTAAAAACTAAGGTTTATCCAATATCAGGGGTTTACTTGTACTTTCTTCTGGGTAAATTAAAGCACTTGGACAGATTTCTTAATTTCTGAGCATCAGTTGCCTCATATTTAAAGATTTTTGTTGAAAAAAGCTTCTCACAGGGTCCTTGTGACTCCTGAGTATGTCAAACACTGTCATTTCTGGTACTTAGTAACTGCTGAACAAATGTTAACACTTTGCTTCCCTGTGCTTGCTTGATCATCTTTTCTATGTATGGAACAGATAGATGACTAACTCATAGACTGCTGGCATAATCTTGATAAGAATCAATCAAGTTCCATTCACAATTGTCCTCCTCCCCCAAATATCCCAAGTAGCTTTTGTATCCCAAGCATATTATTAACTATGAGTCAAAATTTTTAAAATAGTTATGCATTTCAAATGATTTATGTGTCATTAAGGCTAAATTAATCTGCCCCATAAGCTTTATATGACTATAATGAAAGATAGTGGAAGGGTTTTTTTTTTTTTTCAACTTAAATGATGTTATAAATGTAGCAAGATAATAATACCTACCTCATAGATTTATTGCCAAAAATAAACAGGTTAACAAATGTAAGGCATCGGGTACAGTGTAGTGCACAAAATTAAGTCCTTGAGAACAGAGTCAAGATTGTGGGGAAAAATAGCAATAACCTCAGATATGCAGATGACACCACCCTTATGGCAGAAAGCAAAGAAGAACTAAAGGACCTCTTGATGAAAGTAAAAGAGGAGAGTGAAAAAGCTGGCTTAAAACTTGACATTCAAAAAACGAAGATCATGGCATCTGGTCCCATCACTTCATGGCAAATAGATGGGGAAATAATGGAAACAGTGACAGACTATTTTCTTGGGCTCCAGAATCACTACAGATGGTGACTGTAGCCATGAAATTAAAAGACGCTTGCTCCTTGGAAGAAAAGTTTTGACCAACCTAGACAGCATATTAAAAAGCAGAGACATTACTTTGCCTGCAAAGGTCCGTCTAGTCAAAGCTATGGTTTTTCCAGTAGTCATATATGGATGTGAGAGCTGGACGATAAAGTTGAGTGTCGAGGAATTGATGCTTTTGAACTGTGGTGTTGAGAAGACTCTTGAGAGTCCCTTAGACAGCAAGGAGATCAAACCAGTCAAGGAGTTGTGGAATGATTTGAAAAAACAACAGATCGTAAGCATGAGATAAAGAGAAACAGAGACGAAAGAAGAGAGAGAGATGGCAAGATGAAAGGGTGAGTGAGAAGAAAGTCCATTTTAACTGACTACCTGAAATAGGAACTATTCACTCTTGCCTTCTCCCCACCCTACTAAATGATCCTGGGCAACCTGAGCCTCAGTTCTTCCCGTAATCCCTATGATGATTTGTTTCAGCATTCACGAAATGTTTACTTAGCACATACTGCAGGCCAAACCCAGTGATCTTAATATGACAGCAGATATAAACATGACCTGTACATGCTAAAACACCGTCCAAACAAATAGGTTCCTGCATTTTGGTTAGAGACCTGTTAATAAAATGGGTTCGTACTTTAGCTGCCTAACAAAGGAGTTCATAATGCTCTGATTATCAAGATGTTGTACCTGAGAAGCCTCATGAGACTAAAAAGCAGGTCTTTCGTGGGACTTCCCTGGCAGTCCAGTCGTTAAGACTCTGCATTTCCACTGGAGGGGGCATGGGTTCAATAAGATCCCACATGCTGTAGGGCATGGCCAAAAAAAAAAAAAAGCAGGTCTTTCCTTAGTGCCTAGCACAGGACCAGGCATAGAAGTCCCTTCTGGTGGATCTAGGATAATTGATGGGTCATTATTGTCAACTTTCTTCACTTCTATATGCTTACTAAATCCCACATCATGCAGAGAGCCCCACGCTTCTGTAGCAATACCAGAGCTCTGTCATTTAAATATTAATGCAAAAACACACATTGAAGCCTGGTGTACCAGGTGCAAGGATGTTGGTGGTAAAAATGGAGCTCCAGAGGGCAGCCTGACCCATAGATGTCTTTACAGAAAGGAAAGTGGAGTTGAAGTATGCTCCAATTGTTACTATGCAAATATATTGAACAAATATGCTATTTTGAAAAATTTTTTTTTCCTGGATCCGCTTCCTAGAGCTGAGCTAAAATACAAGTGCAAAAACTCATGTGACACAATTAGGTTGGCATAAGTGAAAAGATTGACTCTGCTTGTGTTTATCATCCTCTTTTACTAAAGGTGATGCACTTCTTTACTCAGGACTAATTTATTAAGTTGGTCTTCTATCTGAAACAAAAATCCCTTCCAGGTAGTTTTACTTGAAAACACAGTCTCCCACTATGAACCACCAGACCCCAAATTCAGCCACTGTGATGAATCAACATATATTTTCTTTCTTTTTTTTTTCTTTTGACTCTACTGAAAGAAATGCATGGCACAGTTATATAGCTGTTTCACAAAGCCTGAACCTTGTCACTGCTTTATAAATGGTATAATTTCCTTGGTCAAAACTGTATTTTTACATTTACTTGCCCACCACCACCACCAGAATAAAGCATGACACTATCCTCAGAGATTCATTAGCCAGACTTTACTTCTGCGATAAGATGATCATGGTCCCCCCCTAGCACTGCATTTGAGGTGGAACATAATTAGCAGTCCATCAAAATCCACTCTGGAGAACAAACACTAGTTAGCTCTGAGATCAGACTTCTGCAAAGAACTGAATTATACAGTATAAATGAAATGCTAATTTATTATCGATCACATGGAAAAGTGCATGCACAAAGAGACTTGCTTGCTTCCCAATATAAAGTATTCGATAGATTCACCTTCTATTCATCTTTTGAAATAAAGATGCTTACAAAGAGCTTGGGTGGAACGTTCTCCAGTAATCTCAGTGGGTGCTGTGAGAGTCAGGGAACAAAAGGAAATCTGGCTCCTCTCTGCGAGGATTTTGCCACACGGAAAGGACGTGTGACAAGAGTGGAATGCCAGGTCCCACTCCCTAATCACTGCCCTGAGAAGGCACCACATCTGAGAGGCTGTGGTTTCCCAAATTTAAGACCCTAGATTTTAAGAATGAAAACCAAGATTTGAGTAGCTGGCAGTACTGCCTCATTAATAAATGAAATGGAACAACTCTAAATAGCCCCTTTGGTCAGACACAGGAATGCAAGGTACAAATCCTTTGACAGCTGATGCACTATGAAGTGAGGGTTTGAAAATGCTCTTCTCTTGGGGATTTTAAACACTACGGTAAGCCAAAACCTCTCCAGGATGCCTTCAAGCGCAATTCTGTCCAGTAGGAGAGATTAGATGGCATCTCAAGCTTCCTTTCAATCCTCTCACTCTGTCATGCTAAAACACTTACAGTACAGGAGAGCCATGCTGTTTTGTGTTACTCAGTTTAAATATGATTGGGAAAAAAGAAGTATTCAACATGATTAAAAGTAGCAAATACCAAACACCATTTGGAATGAAGGTGAAAGCAGACGACAAGATACAGGTTAGTCAGGTAGTTAATGTTCTCAACTGAGAAGTATCTTTGTAACCAAAAAGAAATTAATTGTATAACACAAAGACTCCTGGCTTGGTTCAGTCTGCTTTGAGTGGGATCTTAATGCAAACAGCCAATTTGGTTCCCCAGAGATGAACAGAAATCACATGGCGGTAAAGTAGAAAGAGATCTTAGTGATCATCTGGGTGAGAAGTCAGCAACGTTTGGAGGTAAAGGCCGGATAGCAAATGTTTTAGGCTTTGTGGGCCATACAGTCATTGAGACAAATACTCAGCCCAAGACCCAGCCCATCAGATTCACAGTAAAACATAATTCACCCCTAAAACCTAAGATTCATTCACTATCAGGGATTTACTTGTACTTTCCTCTGAGTCAAGTTCAGTGCAAAAACAGTAATAAACAATATGTAAACAAATGGAGTGGTTGTGTTCCAATAACAGTTTATCTATGGACACTGAAACTGGAATCTAGTTCTTACACAAAATAATATGAATCATTTTTTTAAATTTAACCATTAAATATGTTAAAACCATTCTTAGCTTGCAAGCCACACAAAACAGGCAGTGGACTTGACTTTTTTAGTCCATTGGTTTTCAAACTACCCTTTAGTAGGAGATTTCTCTCTGCAAATGAAAATATACAGATAGAGCAAAAAAGAACCAGATTCCATCAACTTCAGGGCACTAACCCAGCCTATTTGCTGCTCCCAGAGACCTATCTATACCTCCCTTCCTTGCCTCAGAGGTAAGACTAAAATTTCCCAGAATATAATGCAGAATCCATGACTTTCATTCAAGCCACTCAAATTCCTCCTTAGATATCTGAGGATGCTAAGATGAAATAACTCTTCTAAAGCCGGCAAGTAATTTTAACTGAACAGGTGCCAGAACATGACCTCTTTCTTGTGTCCTAGTTTTAGTTTCCCAACAGCCCTACAGCACAACTTTTTAGGGGTAATATCCAAGCTGAAGCTATGTGCAGTGACCGAATAAAAGAAAACGCTTATCTAGCAGAAAACTCTTCTCTCAATGATGCCGCCTGTCCAAGACACAAGATACATTCCTGATTGAGGTTGGAGCGTGTTCACCAAATCAGGAACCAGATTCTCTTTCTAATCTAAGTGCTTTCTGGGAACAAACGAGGCACTTATGTCCAGGGTCTGGAGGAGCCCTGTTCCTATCAGGATAGTACTGCCTCCATCTATGCTTCTCCCGTTATCCTGAAGTGACTCAGTACCAGATCACTGCCAGCGAGTCCCATTCTTCCTCCAGTGATGGCATCCCTGACTTTGGGGGTAAAACGGCTTAGAACAACATCTGCCAAAATAAATCCCAAATAACAGTAATGTCATGTTTCCAGACACACAAAATAGTGTTCCCAGAGCAAAAAGAAAAAAAAAAGTTTCCCTGAACAAGGCCCAAGCTAGTGTATACTATTCCCCTATTAGTGATCACAATGCACATTAGCAGATTAAAGGATCTGAGAAGCCTCACAGGAAATAATCCTATTTAATATCATTTAACCAGCATTTCCCCAATGTATATTAAAATGGAACTGATTTTATTCTTCCTTTGTTCAGTTTTGTGATCTTTCTCTGGACCTCCCTCATTCAGTGGAGGCAAAAGAAATTGGGAGCTAGTTTTACACTCAAGGTACTTTTGTCATACTCGAAAGTTTCTTAATTTAGTCAATGTATGTACATTGACTGCTTAATGGGTGTCAAGTACTGTGCCAGGCAGGCCCTTACAATACTGTGCTGAACTAGACATGTTTTCTGCTCTCGTGGACTTTGTATCATAGTTAGGGAAGCACAGTTAACAGGCAAATAAATAAAATCATCCACTCCACCATGATTCATTGGGTACCTATTTGTGTCAGGCACTATTCTGGGACCCACAGATTCAGACAAATACTCCATGGTTTACATCAAGATAATAAATGGATGATAAACTCACCTTATTACATGCTAGGCACTGTTCTGAAGCTCCAGTACTTCGGCCACTTGATGCAAAGAGCCAATTCACTGGAAAAGACCCTGATACTGGGAAGGATTGAGGACAAGAGGAGAAGGGGGTGACAGAGGATAAGATGGTTGGATTAGCATCACTGACTCAATGGACATGAATTTGAGCAAGCTCCGGGAGATAGTGAAGGGCAGGGAAACCTGGCGTGCTGCAGTCCATGAGGTCGCAGAGTCAGACACGACTGAGCAAGTGGACAACAGGCACTGTCCCATGTGTTTTATATGCTGATAACTTTTGACATTGTTATTTGTAAAAAATATACACCTGGTCATTCAGATGACAAACATACATTTCTCATATATGTTTGGTCTTACTGGCTCACAGCTCCTAAAAGCCTTGGAGATGATACTTGAGGGAGATGTGAATGTTGAGAAAGAGGGAAGACAGATTAATTCCAGGCAGAGGCAACCAGGAAGTGAAGGAATGAGCTGGGCTTTACCCAAGGAGGGCAAAGGTCAGGGTGGCTGGACCAGAGAGTAGTGGGGAGAGTGGTGTGAACTGAAGTCAGCAGAAAGGCAAAGAACGGCTTATCTGGGATCTTGTAATCTGAGTCTCAATTTTACTTTGATTGTAGAAGGAGCCTTTCCAAGAATTATCAGCACGAATATGAAGAGCTGTTTTAAGTTTAAATAGTTACAAAACATAATTCTTTCTCCCCATGAAATTAGAACCAGGCATACTTTTCTGCCTTTATATTAAATAGTACTTTTCCCAGGCAAAAATAACCCCAATGGTTGATCTAAGAAATACCTGTTCCTAAAAGATGACTGGGAACCAACTCAGCAACATACTTCTCAGGACTCACTTCAAGCCTCTTTCTCATGGTACCTGCCAGCCCCAAACCACTGTGTCATAAACTGTCCAATCTCAACCAGCCTCAGCCCAGCAAGACCCCCTCCCCCTTAAAAATCAACTAGGCCAAGCCCTAAAATACAATAAGTACCCTATGCTAATTATGCGATGTTGAACTCCTAAGGCTCTGCCAAGTTATGTGCTCCTTTCCTGTGGCTCAGACAGTAAAGAATCTGCCTGCAATGCAGGCGACCCGGCTTCAATCCCTGGGTTGGGAAGATCTCCTAGAGAAAGGAATGGCAACCCACTCCAGTATTCTTGCCTGGGGAATTCCATGGACGGAGGATCATGGCAGGCTACAGTCCATGGGGTTGCAAAGAGTCGGACATGACTGAGCGACTAACACTTTCATTCATATATATATATATGTATATGTATATATATATGTATATGTGTATATATATATGTATATATATATTCATATATATATATATACACATACACACACAAAAAATATTTTCCTGTAACAAATCCATTGTCTTTAATTGTATGATTGACAGTTTTCTGGGGTTCTTTTGGAGAATCAGCAGTTGACCCACTATACAGCAGATAAGAGAACAGAGATCAGTGATGAGACTTGGAGTGCTAGAGAAAGACAGGGATAAACTGAGAGGGGCAACAGAAAAAGGAGAGAAGTGATTAGATTTAGATACATTTTGTAGTTAGAACATTCTGAAAACTTAGAGGATCTAGAGGTTTAGAGAATGAGAAGAATAAAAGTGGATATCTAGATTTTTCTTTAGATTTTTTTTTAGATGACTGTTATTAAATTTCACCTGAGTACACATATAATGATAACACTGATATCATGAACTACATGGAAAAGCTGGAGGGAGTTCAAGTCTGAGAGTAGAGGGATAAACAAGAATTCCTTTTTAGGTACGTTGAATTTGAAAAGCCTATTAGCCATCAATTGGTGCTATCAAATAGACATTTGGAATTATGCTCCTGCAGAGATGTCACAGTCATTCAGTTTCAAAATTCAGCTAACTTGGGTGTTTTTCAAGGCTACCAGGGAACAAAGTGAAACAAGAAGCAAGAGATAAAAATTTGCAGGGGCCATGCAAAGGCAGCTAAATGTTATTTTTATGTTTGAGCAAATGTTATCTTTGGGATATGAAATGGAGAGATCTGAGAATAAAAATTATGGAATGAAAGGAGTAACAGTTGGGAATATAGATAGTGCAAGAGACAAATTGAAATTGCTACTAAAGAAATGCTCTAAAAGCATTACTTGTAGGAATTTCTCTTTATATCCATCTGACTTGTTTCTGTCCCACAGAGGAGAAAATCACCAATTTATCACTTTCGGCAAGCACATGTATATTCAGCATCGCCACATTACACTGCTCTTTAGAGAGGTAAAAGATACAACCTTGTGTTGAACACCTCTACAACTGAAACTACTTTAGAAAGGATTAATACTATGCTGCTACTGTGCTATCATTAGAAATTAATTAAATCATCACATCATATTAGTTAGGAGCCTTCTTCATATTAGTTTGTCTAACTGGTTGGTCTAAGTGAATGTTTTAAAAATCATTTTTATGATAATTTCAAGCACAGTACACTCACAGGTTAAGTGCATTCACCCAGGCCGTTAAGAATGTTGATGTTTGACAGCCTTACAAAAACATATATTTAATGAATTGTTTCAAATGTGCATTACAAACACCAGTGAGAGAGAAGAGGAATCAGTGATTCTGCAAATCAATAGCATTATCATATTTTCAAAGCATATTGCACCAAACCTAGATTTTAAAACTGCAAAGGAAAAATAGAACATTAATTTGCATTGGAATATTCATGGGCTCAACTCTTCTCTCTCATTTCCAAATTTCTGAGATATCTCTAACTCACTCTTCTTGCTTCCAGTTCTCCTTGTAATAACCTATCATAGACATGGTGATAGGTGATAGATTTCACTTTCCCAAAAGCACTATTTTCATTATATGTCTCTTTGAGTCACCAATGGCATCTCACATCTTATAGCATCAAATCCGAAGTTTGACCTGAAACTTAAGGCCCTCTACAATCCAAAGGAATCTCCCTTTTCAGCCTTCCCTCTCACTACTTCTCCCTCTGTTACATTCAGATTTATCTCCGGAATCCTTTCTGAATAGATCTTCCCATGTCTACCTATAGCTATCTTTTTACTTGTAATTTTTCCCAAAAAAGATTACACTACACTTAAATCCAAATTCCTTGCCATTCTTCTGGGCTCATAGTATTCTTCATTTGAGCCTTTGTTCCAGTCCTAAATTACTACATAATCCATGTATCTCATAATTTATAGATTTGTATGAAAATGAAGCATAAAGTATACTTAATTAAACCTATCCCTTTAAAACCAGCAGTGTCAACATTCTATAGTCATCATTTGTTGGTCTCCATTAAATAAAAATGTAGGCAGTTATGGGTCAAAGACATGATTGCTTTATTTTTTAATGCCCACAAACTTATATTAAAGCTTGAAATGAGTAAAATTTCAATGATGATTTGCCAAAAATTTTTTTTCAGCTTAAGAAAATTGAGATGAGCATCAGAGTTGACCTCATTAGTAGAGATTCTGCAGACAGACCAGAGTCTGTTCTCATTGCTTCCCTCATCCAGGGAACCTCAGTCAGTTAGAGTCAATTAACACACATGGGAACCATCTCTGCCCAGCACAGGGCACTGGCCAGGATGTACATCAATGAGCACAACAAGGCTAGAGCCTCGAGTGGCATCCACTCAAAACTGCCTATGTTCTTCCGAGACAAAGAGGTCATTTCCCTTCTCGAATCAGGTGAACTGAAAAACAGAGGTCATGAGAATATTTCTGAATAAGACAGGAGGTTGGCTAGGTGGTTGACAAGAAAGGATGCAACAAATTCTATAGCCAATGCTTGAGAACTGTCTCTTTGAATAGGGTATATCTACTCATCAGCAAGAGGCTCAAGGATCACTATCCTCCCTGGATCTGGAAGCTGTAAGAGCATAATAGATATAAAATATTTAGGGGAAAAAACCCTTATTTTCTGGAGAAGAGAACATATTTGCCTCTTTCCTTCCACCCCAGGAAACAGGCCTTTTTATTAACTAAATAGCAATAAGCCACTTTGACCTCTATTTTCCACGATAAAGCAGAGAGCCCTACATCCTAAAGAAAGTGAGAAAGGCTGACCGGATTTTTCTTTGCTGAGAATGTTGGTAAGCCCAGGACCAGACCTGAATTATTTGGCACATCAGAAGAGATTTTGGAGGTGATGTGGGAAATAGATAAACAGAAAAAAGATAGCTGGAAACTGAAAAGAGGGACATTGGGAATGGATAAAAAGGCAGATCTAAAGGAAAATTTAATTCTGTTTCTATTGACTGGAATGGGCCATAAATTCTCTTTTTGATCTCTTTTCTAAATATTCAGTAATATCTGCCTTTCATAATAATGTGCTGGATTACTTTTTAACCTAGCTACTTTTAATTTTTCTTGGGTGGGTGCAACACAGTGCTGAGCAAATCCACAAGAGAGACAGCAGGAGTGCCCCACTAAGGTTAAGGAAGAACGGAATGGCAGTGTGGTCAACAGTCTCCACAATGGCTCCCATTGATCCTCATCTCCTGGTATTCATGCCCTTGTTTCATTTTCTCACACACCGCATCGGGCTGATCTTGTAATCAATAAGGATGTGGTGAACAGGATAGTATGTGACTTACAAGACTAAGTCACAAAAGAGATCACAACTTCCTACTTGCCTTGTCTTGGAGCCCTCAATATGGGAGAAACCAGCTGCCATTATGTGAGGACACTCAAGCAGTCCTATGAGCAGGTTCATGTGGTGAGAAATCAAGGCTTCCTGTCAATAGCCAGCACTGACTTACCAGTGATGTGAGTGAGCCCGCTTGGTAGTAAACACTTCTTCGTTTCCAGTCAAGCCTTCAGGTGACTGCAGCCATAACCAACACCTTAATTGCAACCTCGTTAGAGACAGCAAAGCCAGAACTACTCAGATAAACTGTTTCTGAATCCCTGACCCACAGAAACTGGAAGGATGATAAACGCTTGTTTTCCGTTTGAGAATCAACGGTCATGCCACAATAGATAACCAATACAGGTGGCTTCCTACCATCTCTCAGGTTCCACTCTGGCAGTCAAAGAGCAAAATTTAACTCACTGGAAGGAGGAAAGGTTGTGGATTTACACCATGAGTCCAGTTCTAGTTTAGCCACTTACTAGCTACAGGATTTTTAAATTGTCTGAGGCTCAGTTTCCTCAGAACTAAAATGAGGCTTGTGATGTTTGATAAGATAATAAGGTATATAAACCACCTTGTGCATAGCTTGGCACATCCTACATAAGTTTAGTAAATGTAAAGAAGCCATTAAGTGTGCATTGAACACAATTAGGGATCTGCCCTGATCCCCATTCATCTGGCTAGTAAAACAATGCTCATTGTTGATATATTTGCATTGTTACTGAAAACTCTTAATAGCGAAATGGCCTATTCATACTATGCAACATTCAGTTCTGGTAAATCATACAGTATTTGGGCACTGCCGACTTACTATTAAAATAACCAACCTTACTGAGAACGAATAATATTCTGATAGCCATTGTAAGATCTTGATTCATGAACTGCAAGAAGCCATGAAGTGTTCATTGAACACAATTAGGGATCTGCCCTGTTCCCCTTTAATCTCTTTACCAGTGCTGTGTTCCATCACACACTTTCTCTGTGCTGTGTGGTGATGAAGCTTAACAACTGCAACTTCCCGTAAGGAGTGAGCTTGAGAGCTGCAGCTGTCTCACCCTAACTTACAGCCAGAAGTTCATGGGTGTTTACCTTCCTTGCAGCAGCCCATAGTCCAAGATTGACTGGTCCTGGATTATAAAAGGATAGTTCTCAGGCCTTGAGACAGACAAATTTGGAAGTAAAAGGTATGCCCCGAGGCTCATCATAGGATCAAGCTGAGTCTGGGACTTCACCTGAAATAAAACTCTTGCTTGGCTTTGTCCCTTTTCCTCCTCTCCTTTCCCAATCTCTCACTGGTAGTTCCCAAGAGTCCTTCCTCAATCATTTGCACTGGAATTCTTGGCTCAAGTTGTGCTTCTGAGGGTGTCTAAGCTAAGACAGAGAGCTGAAGGTGGGCTTGTCTCCTCGCAGACAATTTTATTTTCTGTCTTTAGGAATAATTGTGACTGATCAACCTGGAGTCAATTCAACTGCTGATGTGATTGTCTGGAAATTAGCATAGGGTTAAGGGGGTTACTTTTTCACAAGTTTAAAATGACTAGAAATGTCACTGCTTCCAACCTAGCTGACAGTCAGGTAATTGAGTTGGAAGCAACATTGGTGAAAGGAATATTCTTTCTACTTAAATTCAAATTATGCATACCATGGCTAAATTATGTAATGCAAATAACAAACTCAGTGATAATAAAGGGACTAATGAATGAGGATATAAGCAATACTGCATTTTAGACAATTCTGAAATTTCTTCTCAACTAAATTACAAACTGAATCACTCATTGCCCTCATGGGAAGAATGGGAAGGAAATTAATACATAATGAGCACTGATTCCATGCCAGGCAATATATTAACATGCTTCATGTATCTTTCAACCTTCATACTCAAACACTTAAGGAAAGGCGTCTCACCTAAAAGACAAAGGAAGAATCTGAGGATCAGAGTGTTTAACTAACTTGTTCATGGTTACAACATCAGTACTAAGATGAAATTTAATTCTACACCTCTATAAATACCATAACCAGGTTCTGATCTGACATCAATAAGAAAAATGTTGATGTGATCATAGGGTTACTGCACAACTCCTATAAATGGCCACAATTTTGAGTGAATCTGATACCCAGAGGACACTTTTTTGTGTCTATACTAAACAATCAAAGTTTCCAAATCCTCCCCATATATTTGAGATGATAAGGATTCATGTTAATGAATCAACCAATGAAATGTTAGGATTCTGTGTAATGTGCCTACACACAAATTAGTCTCATGCTTAAAAAAATAATAAAAATATATTAATGCTTTCAGCTCTACTTTACTAGAAAGTCTTTTCCCCATCCTGTATTAATTATCTAATAGGTCTGAAATGAAATTAAGAAAGCAAACACACTGTTACACATACATTTGTCTTGTTGCCCAAATTGTTTGGATTATGTTCATTAGTAGACCTATTGCTACAGCGTGAAAATTCAGTCAAGAGATTTACAGGGGAACACCAACAAGGAAATAAGTAACGTGGGAAGACTGAAATAAGACAGAGTAGGTATTTTACTTGAGCAATGAAACATGAAAGTACTCTTGGGAAGCCAGAGCAATTTTGAATTATGTTGATGGAGGGCTCCGTTCAATTCACTTGATCATGCTTCTTTCCCGGCTCCTTTCCCTCACTTATGGGGATTCCTTCTAACTCTATTACCCATATTTCTTTCTTTAGCCCATTTCAGACTGCTGTTTCTGGATGAGGTACAAAATTTCACAATATATACCAAAACGTCTTTAATGAAGGGTAAATGGTTGTGGAAAATTCTTCTAAAATATTTACTTCCCCTGTAGATATTTTGCTTAAGAATTATCAAACTGTTGACCCAGAAACAGCTTCTTCCCATGAAGTGGGATAGTGTATGCTCTGCTTAAAAAGAGTGTCTTCTAGTTCCATTCTGATAAATATTCCAAGATACTTGCAAGAAAAACTTTGTCTACTGATTCCTGAGCTAAATATTTTGATATAATTTACATGGCCTTAATATACATTTAAAAAATATGATTTAGGGGATGAAGAATGAAAGAATGGCATGGTAATGAGAAGACAGGGCAAAGGATTGTGTTTTACAAAATGAATTATTGATCAAAACTTGGTATGTTTTCACAACCTAATTGTCTACCATTCATCCCCTGACATTCTGGGGCAAAACTTCAAAAATATATTTGCAGAACCTAACATCATTGGCTTGCATGGTGCTTACATTCTCTTAGAGTTGGGGTGGAGAGCACATGATAAACTGGTAATGATACAAAAGAAAGTGAAAATGATACTGGTTAATGGTACAGAGAGTGACTGGGAGACTATTTTACATGTGGTCGAATAGGAAAAATCTCCATGGGGACCTTTTTTCAAGTTTAAAGTTGAGATCTGACTATCTATGTTAACATTTAGGGCAAGAGCATTCCTGGCAGAAGAATCAGAGAGTAGAAAGAGCTACAATTAGAAGAGGAAAAGAAAGAGACCAGTGTGGTTGGGGAAGAATGAGGGTGGGTGTGGTAGAAGATGAGACTGAATGCTACTGAATGCTACTTTGTGCTATTTTTTTAATTGGAGGATAAATTACTTTACAATATTGTGTTGGTTTCTGCCATACATCAACATGAATCAGCCATATGTGTACATATGTCCCCTCCCTCTTGAACCTCCCACCTCTTTCCTACCCCATCCCATCCCTCTAGGTTGTTTATTAAGTTTATTAAGAATTTTATATCTATGTTTATTTAAAAAAAGAAGATGAGACTGTTTTTGATATCACTTATTAAATATCCATTTTTTTGTCTGTATTCTACCCCATGTTTGTTTTTCATAGAATTTTTCCTCCAAATCTTCTAATAAAAGACAGGTCCAAGAAGATGCTTTATATTTATCCTACGGCTTCAGAAACCTCTGTCCCATTGCTGAATATCTCAGTGTGGCAAACATGGCTAGTTGCTAACCAATATCTCTTGTCCCCTTCTTATCCACAAACCTCAGATTTTGTGTTAGTGTTCATATGCCCTGTTAAATGTATTTATCTTCTCAGATTTCCTTGCAGCTAGGAGTGGTGACTGACAATGAGTTATATAGAGACATATAGAGATACTGGGAACAGCACTTGAAACGAATAAGGCTCAAGTGGGAAGATTTTAACCTTTGACAATTCCCCTTTGTTCTCTTTCTTATCTCTTCTTCCTACCTGGAACATAGTTATGATACCGAGAGGTGGATCAGGCCAGTTACAATCATGAGGAGGAAAGCCACACACTAACTATAGTGGGACAGAAAACCAGATGGTTTTTGAACTTCCCCAGTGGTCCAGTGGTTAAGACTACACCTTCCAATGCGGGGGGCATGGGTTTGACCCCTGGTCAGGGAACTAAGGTCCCACATGCTGTGCGGGGTGGCCAAATTTTTTTTAAAAGATGGATTCTAAGTCCCTGATGGAATCATTACACTACTGGACTGTCAGCCTTGTCTTTATGCTTGAAGAGAGAGAAAAGACCTCATGGGCCTGAACTTATTCATTGGGAAAAGAAAGACACAGCAACCTGCCTTGGAAGAATTTACAATGCAATCAGGAAGGTAATGTGAAAAATTAAAATGTGATATATCCTCAAATCCAAATACACAAATGTCAACTTGCGTACATGTTAATTTAGAAAATATCAATTTTCATTATGGTGTTCAGTATCTGTGCTGACTGCTCACCATGCTTGGAGTTTATAGTAGGTACTCAATAAATACTAGTAACTGAATTAATAAACTATATAAATGTGTTATTACCAAAGTAATTTTGGATTACTCACAAAGGTCTTTGTAGAAAAAGTAAGTCTTGCAAGAAATAAAGATAATATATGGATGGAAGAAAGAGATAACATTCCAAGTAGGAAAAGAATGGCGCATTTAAACATCAGTTGGTGAACATCATTTTGTGGATAAGAATGGCTGTGCTGAAGCTTTTGGAGATAATGGGAAGAATGTAGATGCACTGATTAGATTAGATAAATACATTAAAAAATAATTTTTGATGGATCTCCTAAACCTTATGATGAGATCTGACAATGAGAGGAGAATGAAAAGTCCTCAGAGAAAAATACCAAGAAAATACTGTAACTGAGAGGGAAATTTGCATATGTGATATGAAAAGCAAGAACAATTATAATTCAAGACAAAATATTAGTGGATGGCTATGCCTGCCAAGACACACACACACAAACGATAAAACAGCCATGGGATAAAAGTAATCTGGGAGATTTATCTGCAAATTCCAATCCTTATAAATGTATAACAAACATGCATGCAAAATTATTGTCAAGAACTGTGAAGGAACTGAGATTTTACCCTATTTACAAGCTAACAATTTAGCCTGACAGTTTCATGGATGTTGACCTAAGACACAAGGATCCTGGGTCAGAATTATAGAATTATTTCTTAATCACAGCAAAAGCATTAGCACATGTTGTGCCAGTTCCCTGAACCCTAGGTCCTACACATCGACATGAAGAGGGCCAGGTGACACTTGCACAGGCAATGGTGAGACAGAAAGGGAACTTTGATCTTAGAGAACTTAAATATTTGATAGTGGGTAATATGCTTGTCTGATCTTGGCTCCAAATAGAGCAAAAGTCTCCATCTTCCAAGATAATCCAGAAAAGGTAGTTCAGAAAAAAGGAAGACAGTTCCTCTTCTCACAAGGGATTCAGGAAGGTCAAGGATTATGGAGAATTGTTTCCTAGCAATCATTTGAAAATATCTGGAGAAAAAGTAGGTAGTGAGGTTAAACAACAAAAAGAATTGAATGACTGGGAACACAAGTAGTAATGAAAAAGTAAGTTACTTGAGAATGGATCAGTTCAAAAGTGATGGGAGGGGAGAATGGAAAGGATAAAAGTGAGAGAAAAACAGGACAAGGGACAGACTCAAGTTTGAGAAAGATTGGTAATCAGGCAGAATCTTCATATTAAATTATATTTAATATTAATATTTATATATTATAAATTTATGTATTTTATATTTAATATTAATATTTATATTAAACTATGGTCTGTTAAATTCAATTCCAAAATCATTTATGGAATGCTAACTCTATGAAATTCAACCTGACAGGAGTTGGGGAAATTAAAACAAAATAAATATGACTTATTCCTGTCCTCTAAGAAAGAATGTGTGTATAGTTCAGTTCAGTTGCTCAGTCATGTCCAACCCTTTGCGACCCCATGGACTGCAGCACACCAGGCCTCCCTGTCTATCACCAACTCCCAGAGGTTACTCAAACTCCTGTCCACCACATTGGTGATGTTATCCAACGATCTCATCCTCTGTCGTCCCCTTCTCCTCCCACCTTCAATGTTTCCCAGCATCAGGGTCTCTTCAAATGAGTCAGTTGTTCACATCAGGTGGCCAAAGCATTGGAGTTTCAGCTTTAGCATCAATCCTTCCAATGAATATTCATGACTGATTTCCTTTAGGATGGACTGGTTGGATCTCCTTGCAGTCCAAGGGACTCTCAAGAGTCTTCTCCAACACCACAGTTCAAAAGCATCAATTCTTTGGCACTCAGCTTTCTTTATAGTCCAACTCTCACAGGCATACATGACTACTGGAAAAACCATAGCTGATTAGATAGACCTTTGTTGGCAAAGTAATGTCTCTGCCTTTTAATATGTTGTCTAGGTTGGTCATAGCTTTTCTTCCAAGGAGCAAGCGTCTTTTAAGTTCATGACTGCAGTCACCATCTGCAGTGATTTTGGAGCCCCCCAAAATAAAATATCTCTCTGTTTCCACTGTTTCTCCATCTATTTGCCATGAAGTGATGGGACCAGATGCCTTGATTTTAGTTTTTTTAATGTTGAGTTTTAAGCCAGCTTTTTCACTCTCTTCTTTCGATTTCATCAAGAGGCTCTTTAGTTCCTCTTTGCTTTCTGCCATAAGGGTGGTGTCACGTGCATATTTGAGGTTATTGATATTTCTCCTGGCAGTCTTGATTCCAGCTTGTGCTTCATCCAACCCAGCACTGTGCACGATGCACTCTGCACAAGCTAAACAAGCAGGGTGAGAATATACAGCCCTGACACACTCCCTTCCCAATCTGGAAACAGTCTGCCGCTCCACGCCTGGTTCCAACTGTCCCTTCTTGCCCCCCACACAGATTTGTCAAGAGGCAGGTCAGGTGGTCTCATATTCCCATCTCTTGAAGAATTTTCCATAGTTTTTTGTGATCCACACAATCAAAGGCTTTAGTGTAATCAATGAAGCAGAAGTAGGTATTTTTCTGGAATTCTCTTGCTTTTTCTATGATCCAGTGGATTTTGGCAATTTAATTTCTGATTCCTCTGCCTTTTCTAATCCAGCTTGAACATCTGGAAGTTCATGGTTCATGTACTGTTGAAGCCTGGCTTAGAGAATTTTGAGCATTACTTTGCTAGCCTGTGAGTTGAGTGCAATTGTGTAGTAGTTTGAGCATTGTTTGGCATTGCCTTTCTTTGGGATTAGAATGAACACAGACATTTTCCAGTCCTGTGACCACTGCTGAGTTTTCTAGATTTGCTGGCATATTGAGTGCAGCACTTTCACATCATCATCTTTTAGGATTTAATACAGCTCAACTGGAATTTCATCACCTCCACTAGCTTTGTTCATAGTGATGCTTCCTAAAGCCCACTTGACTTTGCATTCCAGGACGTCTGGCTATAGGTGAGTGATCACACCATCGTGGTTACCTGGGTCATTAAGATTTTTTTTTTGTATAGTTCTTCTGTGTATTCTTGCCACCTCTTCTTAATATCTTATGCATCTGTCAGGTCCATACCATTTCTGTCCTTTATTGTGCCCATTTTGCATGAAATACAAACCTTGATTTTTTCATTTTCTGCTTTCCAGAAGGAAAGGGCTCATCAGTACCATGTCCTGCCTCCTGAGAAATCTGTATGCAGGTCAACAAGCCACAGACAGAAACAGACATGGAACAATGGACTGGCTCCAAACCAAGAAAGGTCTACGTCAAGACTGCATATTGTCATCCTGCCCATTCAACTTCTATGCAGAGTACATCATGCAAAATGCTGGACAGGATGAAGCACAAGCTCCTTTCTTCCTCCAATGGAGTAGATTAGCATTTCCCACCTTTTTTTATGGAATATGCATCCCGTAAATGTTAATAAAACTGTGTGTATTTCAGATCCTCTCATTTACTGATTTCCATCCTGTATATTATCCCATCACTATTACACTCACACCAAATTCACATCTTGACTCTGTTCCTATTAGCAATGTGACCTTGGACACATTATTTCCTCCCTCTGAATTCTTAAGATGGGGAACAAGCCAGAGATGTTCACTCTAGGCACTGCTATTCAGCATCACATTAAGGGTCCCATTAAGTAGTTATGGATGCTGAGAAGTTCCCTGGTCTGCTGTCTGCAAGCTGGAAAAATCAGGAAAACTGTGGTGGTGTAGTTGAGTCGGAATCCATCGCCCTGAGAACTGAGGTTCTGATTTCACAATCTGGGTCCAAAAGCCCAAGAACCAGGAGTGCCGATATAGTAGGACAGGAGGAAATGAATGTCTCAGCTCAGGGCTCCTGGCAATCTTGACTCCAGCTTGTGCTTCATCCAGCACAGCATTTCACATGGTATACTCTGCATAGAGGTTAAATAAGCAAGGTGACAATATACAGCCTTGATGTACTCCTTTCCCAATTTGGAATCAATCTGTTGTTCCAAGTCCAGTTCTAGCTGTTGCTTCTTGACCTGCATACAGATTTCTCAGGAGGCAGGTCAGGTGGTCTGGTATTCCCATTTCTTTAAGAATTTTCCACAGTTTGTTGTGATCCACAAAAAGGCTTTAGTGTACCCAATAAAGCAAAAATAGATGTTTTTCTGGAACTCTCTTGCTTTTTTGATGATCCAGCAGATGATGGTAATTTGATCTCTGGTGTGTATATATATTTATATACATATATATTTATATATACATAATACATAAACATATACACATAAAAACTATAACCAAAACTCATATAATGAAACTGATGTGTAAATATTTAGTATTTTTAGTAAAACAATGAAATGCTGGGGACTTTTTATTACTTATTAAAACAGCTCATTGTGGTCATTAAAACTAAATTATCATCTGCAAAAGAGTAAATGAATGGTGTGTTTCACAGGATAGTGGAGGATGACTTCTCAATCCATCAGTCCTAAACTGCAGATAGCGACCAGACTTTTGAACATTAAAATGTAATTCACTTAAAAGATGGAATCTTTAGCAGCAAAACAGATCTGCTATAGCAAGACTTTCAAGGAAATTATTATTTGAACCAGTCCACTGAAGAATTACCCAACAGATTTCACACATGCAGTTCTATTTCAACCTCACTGCAGACAACAAAAGAAATGTAAGGTGAAAAATGCCATCAAATTCACATTGCTATTGAAACCCCTCTCTTTGCCATGGTTTGGTATTCCTCTGAAAATGGAAAGAAAAGTCAGTATGCAGTATTGCAATAATTAGTACAAAGACATCAAGATAAGGTGTTGAGGAGTAAGTTAGGGAACTTTTCAAAAGTAGGATGCCAAAATGATGAAACTCATTAAGTTGGGGGATGTTCTTATGCTCTAAAGCAGTGGTTCTCAAAGTGTGGTCTGGGGACCCCTAATGGTCCTCAGGAGACTTTGAAGGATCTGCAAAGTCAGCAACATTTTCATAATAATATTACAATGTTATTTGCATTTTTCACTCTCATTCTCTCCATACTGTACAGTGAAGTTTTCCAGTGGTTATATGTCATATGTTGTTGTTTAGTCACTTCAGTCATGTCCGACTCTTTGCAACCCTACTGTCCATAGAATTTTCCCAGCAAGGTTACTGGAGTGGGTAGACATTTCCTTCTCCAGGGGATCTTCCCAACACAAGGATCGAACTCACATCTCCTGCATTGCAAGCGGGTTCTTTCCCACTGAGCCACCAGGGAAGCCCATATGTCATGTTATATCACACCAAATGGTTTATAGATGCAGATATGAGAATCCAAATTCTTCTATAAAGCCAAATGCTCAAGAGATTTACAGAAATGGAAAATAATCCTGCTCTTTACTAAATTATATTGTTTTGGAAAATGCAGCTATTTTTCCTAAAATTATGTTAAGTTGCAATGAGAGGCGTTATTGGTGTTTCAGATGAATAAATATTTTTAAAGTTTCTCAGTGGGATCCATTTCAAGGATGCAGCCTTAAGATAGCAATGTGTTATTGAGACTGAACCCCATTAAAGCCTTTATATAGATGTTTAAGATTCTGACAGATAGGTACAGAGATCTACTCATCTTGCAGTCCCGAAGACAAGCCTCACAGGGAAGTTTCATTGCTGTTTAAACCTGCCACCCACCAATCTGGAGAGGCCTACCCCTTCAGTCTCTCCTTGTACAGGGGCCAGTTGGTGAACCAGTCCAGGTTGACTCGGAGGAAGGGCAATCAGGGTGGCCTGCAGGGGCTTGGAGGCAGACAGGTATTATCTGGAAGTCTAGGAGGAGAGATAAAAACTTGCATGTATGCATAGCCTGATATTCCCTTTTGTTTACCACATCTCTAAGGATAAACAATTATCTTCTGGTTGAAGATGATCAAATAAGCCCTAGGAAGAAACTGATCAGAAGTATACTGATGGGACTGTTGTGAAAACCTGAATTGAGATTTAGGAAAAGGAAGTAGATACTATTTGGGGAGAAGGCTAGGGGAAATTGAAATAAAAGTAAAACCAGGATTAGAGAAAGGAAGAGGATGAGTGAAACAAAAAAAGCACAGCTCTGACTGCAAATCAGCAATGAAAGGGAAGAGAGAAAAGTGTGCGTGGAAATCTACTTATTCTGACGTTTTTCTCCAGTTTCTAGTATTGCCGTCATTGTTTTTTAAACTTCCTTGCTATGACTCCCTCCTGTGATAGTAGTTTCTATAGAGGTAACGAAGTAAGTTTTCTCTATTTTTAACACATCAGATAACTGAAAAAAAATTTTAGGAGGCAATTTGCAGAGGAGGAGAATAAAGTTTTTGTATAATATTAAAATAAGACTTCACCATGCTGTTCAGATCTGCCACAAGTTGGATAGCATGACCACAGAGGAAGCACTCTGGCCAATTTAAAGGCTCTCTGCCATCCATGCCTGTCATTAAAGGATTTTTCAGCAGGCACTCATTGAGGTCCAGGTGGTATTTCCATAATGGGTTGGAGATGGGATTTGATCTCAGAAAGTGGATGTGGATTTAGTCTTGGAAAACAGTGGATGTACAGTGTTCTGGCATGCACCCAGTTACTCTACTGATAGATACTCCCAATGTCAATTGAGAGCAACTACCTTCTTTAGCTTCTCCACCTCCACTCTTCCAGTTGTGTAGACAATCACCAAGTTACAGCCATTAAACTGGATAATAAATATACACTGTGTCTCCAAGGTATTTGTGCATTAGACTTCAACATGTATCATATTTCGTTGTGATTACTGACATGTCCGTCTCTTTAATAAACCATATCTTTCATGAAGAGCAGAACAGTGGCACACGGTAAGATCTCCAACAGTCATTCGGCTTTTGCTCAACACATCATGGGACGACAGCTCAATAAGCCATTTAGAAATGGATTTGACTTCTTTAAACATAGTAGGTTTCCCATCATTGGAGGTTTCAGGCAGGGCTTAACTCAGAAATCCCTAAAGACCCTTCAAACAAAGTCAAAAAACAACGGCACTGGGACTTCCCTGTTGGTCCAGTGGTTAAGAATCTGCCTTGCAATGCAGGGGACGTGGGTCCCATCCCTGGTCAGGGAACTAAGATCCCACACACCACGGAGCAACTAAGCCTGTGCCCTGCAACTATTGAGTCTGCATGCCACAACTAGAGAGTCTGCGACAGCAAAAGATCCTGTAGGCTGCAACTAAGACCCGAGGCAGCCAAATTAATTAATTAATTGGGGAAAAAAAAACAAGAGCACATTCTCTTTGCACACATTTCCCTTTTCTACAGTGTTACGTCTGCTACTCTCCTTTTCATGTGCCCATGGCATATACTCACTAAATTTTCCTTAAGAGAGAATTATGTCTCATAGGCGATACCACTTTCTCTCAAATATAATGTGCTTGCTATTTAGTAATCTCCTGTAAAGTTATTTTGATTTGGTACAATGAGAGTAAGTATTATTTAATATCCACATTTATTTAGCTGGCCTTCTTTCTATGATGAAACGGCACCAGGAACAGCTTTGGCTTGCAATTACCTCCAAAAATCTTTAATGAGCTAGAAAGTAAAAATGAAAAGGAAAGGTTAAAGGTTTTTCTGACCAGATAATACAAGGCTAAAGGTTAACTTAATTAAAGTTTATAAAAAATAAAACCTCAACCGGAGAGGTCTGTTTGCGTAGTTATGAATTCAGAGGGCTGAGTCTGATCTGTACTCCATACCAAGGTATTTATTTTGTCCACATGTGATGCAGAATAAGCAAATGCATCACATTTTGAATGCAATCCCGTGCATTTGACTTGGAATTGCTTTAATCTGATGAAAACAATACTACAGTTGATTCTTGGAAGAGTGAAAATGCTTCATTCACTTAAGAACTTAAAGGCTCATCTACTTAAAACTTCAGCGTTTCTTATTCTTTTGAACACCTATGATGTTTAAATAATCCTTTCTGGGGTGCAATTTCCTTCATAAGTATGATGGATCAATATTCCCTGTATATCAAAACAGCCACTCTCAGAAAGAAAATTACTTGAGACAGCTACATCATGGGAGAAGCTAACCACACGCAGTAGATGGCAAAAAGACTGTAATTTTTCAGCCCTCCCTGTATCCACACCCTTTGCACTGTGGTTTTGCAATTCCTCTCACTAAAGAGGCAGAGGGCTTCCCAGGAGGCACTAGTGGTAAAGAACCCGCCTGCCAATGCAGGAGACATGAGAGAAGTGGTTTCAATCCTTGGGTCAGGAAGATCCCCTGCAGAAGGGAATGGCAACCCACTCCAGTATTCTTGCCTGGGAAATCCCATGGACAGAGGAGCCTGGCGGGCTACAGTCCATGGGGTTGCAAAGAGTCTGACACGACTGAAGCGACTTAGGATGCAGGAACACAGAGTCCATTTCCCTTCCCCTTGAATCTGGACTAGCCTTGTGAATTATTTTGGCCAATATATTGCAGCAGAACTCACAGCATGCCAATTCTGAGCCTAGGTCTCAAGATACCTTGCATGCTCCTTTCTGCTCTTTCTCAGAACCTGGCGACCATCAGGAAAACAAGCTCAGACTAACCTGCTGAATTAGGAGACAACAGCCAGCCATCTCCTAGACAGGCAAGTGAAACCATTCCAGGTCACCCCAGCCAACCTGTGACTGACCACAGATGTAGAGTCAAGCCCCAGAGAGACCAGTTTCGCCTAGCCCAAACCAGAAGAACCGCTCAGACTAATGAGCTTATTGTTTTATCCACTATATTTTGCGACAGTTTGTTACACAGCAGTAGATAACCTACACATGACAATTTTCTGAAGGAGTGTCACTTGAAATAGGCAACAGAAAACGACACAGTCCAGTAAAGTAAGGGAGTGCCGGAGGATTTTTTTTTAAGCCAAAATTCAATAACAAATCCCAATCTTCCACATGCAACTGATCCTAGAAATTAGGGACAATCGAGGTAGCTATTCATAAATTAAAAAAAAAAAAAAAGTTAGCATACAGTTATTCTGAGGCAGGGAAATGATTGAAAGTCCAAAGTACCAGCAACAGAAAGACGGGTAGCAAACGAAAACCACTGAAGATGTGATTGTCACCTGGTAAATATTGATTAAAGAAAATGGAAAGTGAAAGTGTAAAAAGCACTGGCTGAGCATGGTGTTGACTGTGGGTCGTGCTCCCACCCCGGAGATTACTGCTCACTTCTTAGCACTGTATTCAGGAGGAAATGGCAGATTCAGTAAAGCTGTTAAAGCAATGTCTTAGCTTCCCAAGCAGTGGAGAGCTTTCTATTTAAATTGCCATCCCTCAGAAGAGCTGCATTAGCAAGCCGCAGAGAAGGAGATCTGGGTAAATTTGCCATCTCGGATGTACTCCCTAACCTCCCATTTTGTCCTTTAAAATCAAGGTTTTCAACACTGAAGATGATAAGTCTGCAAGCTACCTGAGTTACATTCTCTAACACTAGCTTGAACAATCAAGGCCATTTTCTTGAACATTTTCCTCATCCTCCCTACCTGCTTTTTTCAAATCACTTAAAGAGAGTCACGAACCAAGAACTGTTTAAAATGCACAGTTCATAAATCTTTTGATGTGGGAACAATTCAATACCCAAACCGCATAGCTGCCAACTTCCACTTCTTCACCTTTGTTCTGTATTTTGATTGGGGGAGACACAAAGCTAAGAGAGCATGATGAATCCCAGAGAGAGGGACAGTATAGCAGCCATTACAAAATAGGGAGAGTCTAAAGTGTGGTCTTTGCTACTTTCTCAGTTTGCCCCTCTGAAATAGATAGCTGGTGAGAAGCTGCTACTTAACACAGAAAGCCCAGCCTGCTGCTCTGTGATGACCTGGAGGGGTGGGATGGGAGAAGGGGAGGGAGGCTCAAAAGGAAGGGGATATATATATGTGTGTGTGTATATACACACACATATATATACAGCATTGTAAAGAAATTTTTCTCCAATGAAAAAATAAATTTAAAAATTAATTAATTTCTTCAACTCAAAAAAGTGTTTTAAACTTAAGCCTGTTTTTAGTCTACCTTACTTCATTTTATTAAATTATTCTGTAGATCCATAAGCCAAGAGATGAGAAAAGTCAATTAAGGTATTAATGGCATGGAGCTTAAAAAAAAAAAAACAAAAAAAGAAAGTGCAAAATGAATGATCATTAGAGCATCTCAGAACAAAACGTTAAGGTCTGAAGGACCCCTGTGTATGGGTTCAACTGGTTACATAAGTGGCTCCTTCACACTTTGAAGCTGTTAGTTAGCAATTACTGGCCTTTAGAACAGGCGACTCCAGGTATCCTCCTCAAGGGAGAAAGTCTGCACACCAGTGACATCACAGAAGGGCTTTCCTGGTGGCTCAGTGATAAGGAGCTGCAGGAGAAGCAGATTCAGTCCCTCAGTCAGGAAGGTCCCCTGGAGGAGGGCATGGCAACCCACTCCAGTATTCTTGCCTGGAGAATTCCATAGACAGAGGAGTCTGGGGGGCTACAGCCCACAAGGTCTCAGAGTCGGACGTGACTGAAGCGAATTAGCACACACAATATCACATTTAAGAGGGTTGATTAAGTTTGACACCCATCACAGTAGTAGTTGTCTGAGCTGCCCAGTTGCAGACTGCCTAAGAAAGTCAGGAGCTGGTCCTGGAGTTAAGGAAGAAATCAGCTTCTGTAAAGATTATAAGCCCTGTATGTAATAAGCATACAAGAAACAGAGTAGAAAAGAGAAGTAATAGCAGTGATGTTAAAGAATGAATCTTTAACATTCATTCACTTAAAAAAAAAAAAAACAGAAAGAAATCTGGAGAAGATTCAACATGTAACATCTATTAAACCTAAGTGTTGAGTTTTCTTATTTTTCTATCTTTTATTTCTATTTAAAATAGTTCATAGTAGTGTACATATAATTAAAAAGAAACAAAATGAAGTGGAATAATCTATGTCGGCCCACAATAGAACTAGCTGTCTCCTAGGAGATGTTTAATGATAACACAAAAAGAGATGTCTGAGTGGATAGGTAGGCCTATTTTCTGGCCTACTTCTGAATGCCAGGTTTCAATGAGATTTAGAAAAAAAAAAGAAAAAAAAAAAGCTTTATCTGGCAGGGTGGTGAATCTCTTAAACTGTAACTCATATTTTCTGTGTCTTTGGTATGGGTCTGTCTTCCATGGTATGGTTATAAGAACAATAAATTACAACAGCCACACTAAAGCATAAATCATCCTCTGGATATAACAAAGTTCTTATGTGCTTAAAAGCTAGGGAAATAATCCCAATTTCTCTAGCTGAAGTAGTTGATTCCCTTATTATCAAAATGCACAACTGGCATTATGACTAAATGGAATTTGAATGAATCATCTTAATAAAGGTACATGAGAGCATCTATCTAGATGCTTGGTGAAAAATAGACATTCTGGTAACTTTTTTTGGTTCCTTAGTCTACTGACGTCTTTACTTATTTGTCACTTGGAAAAAACAACCACATGCTAAATCTGGATATTTGGTCTCCTTGCCCTGAAGAGAGCTCCTTCTGTGCTCACGTCCCCAGGGTGCCAGCAGAACACCAGGCTCTCTGCCCACTGGGCGGTATGGTATTGCTCACCTAGAACGACGAGAGACAAGTGAGACAGCAGTCAGAGCTGCCCCTCCCATGTGTTTGCTAAACACCAAAGGCCAGGTGAGGAGTCCACAGATCAGTGAGCAAGAGGCCTGCTGCCTTACAAATATGTGGTTTGAAGCATTCGAAGGAACAAGGGCCCAGTAGGTGGCTGATCTGCTGCCTCTCTACTCTGTGTGGGCCCTTAAATCCTTTCCTTTGAGCTCCCTAATATAGCTCTTCTAAGGGATAACTATTTAAATAGAAAGCTCCCACTGTTTGGCAAGTCAAAAAGCATCAGTTCAGTGTTCGAACAGCTCTACAGCAGCCCTGAAAACACAGAGGAGATGGGTGAGCAGGAATCCCCAAAATAGTCTCTTTGATCTACCCGAAGTCACTTAGTTACAGTGCTGCATGCAATTGAGAAGGGGAAAGTCGTTCTCTGGCCACTCCTTTTCATCATTAATATCCAGGTAATAAGTTACATTCTAGAGACTCTGCTTCTCGCTCATCTGCAAGTAGGACTTCCCGGCGATCCCACCCTCTCTCAGGGCATTTATTTTTGTCCCAACTAAAATACTAAATGCCATGCCCCACGGCCAAGATGAGGAACCTTACTTCATTCATGGTGACACTGATTCTCAAGAAAGGTTAGAAAGTATGCAACAATGGATCTGTAAAGACTTCATATTTAAGAACGCTATACAAATTCTTGGGTTCGACTCACTAGGAAATCTAAAAATCAACATATACAAAATAGCTAAGCAAGTAATAAAATCAAGTGTATTGGTTAGTACTCTGTGCTGTGTTGGTCAGACAAAGGAGAGGTTCCTCAGGGGCGAATGGATACAAACTTCATGGAGTTTATGAGAAGATTTGAAGTTTGACATGAGTACCAAGGAGAATTCAGTAAAATGGAAATGGTCTGATGGTGAGAAATAAAGGGGTGGTGATAGGAAAAGGACATAACCATCAGGCATTGAAGATGAAATGAGTTTGGGGTGTGTGTGTGTGTGTGTGTGTGTGTGTGTGTGTGTGTGTGTGTGTGTGTGTTGTGTCATTGTAGGTACTGGATAAGGGAAGATTGGCGAGTGGACATGAGGGTTGGCATGACTGAGTCATAATTTGTCTAAGTAAGTTTTGGCTAAAAATGCAGCGGACTTTCAACAAAAGAGATGCCGTAGGAAACAAGGAGATGTTGTAAATTTGGGGAGTGTCTTCACCTCCTGAGAAATAAAATGGAAAGAGAAGAAATTAAACATGTAGTATCTTGCATGGTTTCCCCACTTGAAGACGTAGTCATGGAAGAGAAAAGGTAAGAAGACCAATTCATCACAAATTCTATTATAAATAGTCACAATGAACTGAAAAATACTAAAAGAGAACAAAATTGAGGAGAGAGAAAATTAAGGGTAAGGAGCAAGTGACACTTACAAAATTGAAATATTTGACCCTATTATTGAAACTCTTCCTAAAATTTATGAAATGTTCAAATGATTTTTTCCTTTACACACTTGAAGGGAAACAGCTTCTGTGTCTTTGTGGTAACAGGGCATCACAGCAAGAAATGAAACAAGTACCAAATGTCCTCCATGCTAGTTGACACTAAAGAATCTCTAAATGCAGCCTCAAAGGTTTTTTTTTTTTTTTTTTTTTTTGTACTGCCTGTTAACTTAAAGGATATGTAAAATCATTCTAGTAGCTGGTAAATGATCCGTGACAAAGAAATATATATATATATTTAGGATGTGTTTGAACAGAGAACTTTGCATTTGCTATTCTGCTGTGTCATTTAGACACAAGGGCACAATCTCCTAAAGCCAGACTTTTCAAGTTTTGAGATAAAAGGAAAGTATGAAAGTGAAGCTGCTCAGTCGTGTCTGACTCTTTGCGACCCCACGGACTGTAGCCTACCAGGCTCCTCCGTCCATAGAGTTTTCCAGGCAAGATTACTGGAGTGGGTTGCCATTTCCTTCTCCAGGGGATCTTCCCAACCCAGCGATCAAACCCGGGTCTCCCACATTGCGGGCAGACATAGCCATAATCTACTCTTCTCTTTTTCTTCCATTCTCCTTTGTATCAGCACAATGCAAAGTATTCAGGTGATACAGCCACACTTCCTATATCATCAGTGTTGAGGAGGTTTTAGACTTTTGCAAGTCTCCGGCCTGATGCTGTCCATCTGGCTTTAAGGCACACTAAGTAACATCAATTAATTTACTGAAAATGACTTCTGACCTAGTGCCAGGACAGTACGGAATACTCTTGCAATAAATTCCTCAAGTTCCGTAGCTGGTACAACACAATTTGTAACTTTATCCGTACTTAACAATTCTTTCCTTGATCTGTATAAGGAGAAAGAATGAAAACATCATAATTTTACAAGGATAAAGGATGCATAGGCAATATAATGACTCTCAGAGATTCTGACCTGACTAGCCCTGAAATGGATGTTTTTATGGCATTGCCCATATAGGGAAACCCATTGAATACAATTAGTAAAAAAGCAATTATATATACATATGTATATATATATATTACACTTCCACTTTTTCCCCTTCTATTTGTCATGAAGTGATGGGAATAGATGCTATGACCTAAGTTTTCTTTTTAATGTTGAGCTTTAAGCCACATTAAAGTGATAGGCTTTTCAAAATGACTTAATTATTGTTTAAGAAACTGAGAATCAGAGTTGAAAATTGAATGTGAAAAAAACAAACCAATAGCTAGTAGTGTGCTCAGATTTGATCTTCAACCACAAATAGAATTTTATCCTTTAAAAGTCTTTGGCTAGTGATTAAGTTTTGTGATTTAATTCACAGAAAACTGTGATGAGAATCAATTCACTTGTCTACACAATTGCATTTTTTACCCCCCAAGTAATATTCACTAAAAAAATTTTAAAAATTTATAGGTCCTAATGGTTTCTTTTATAAACTTTGTGATAAAACTATAATCCACTTTTGCTGACAAGATTACTTTTCTGACTGATTAATAAAAAGCATAAATGAATTTTATGATCATGTAGATAAAATTTTAATGAGAAATATATATTGCTGCTGTTGGCTTCCATTTGTGTTCTTTTTATTTTTAAACAATCCATGAATAAAAGCTTTGTAGTTTACAGGAAAAAATGTGTTACACAGGAAAAGATCATTTCATTGTTTTATTTGGTGCAATTTGGTATTCTTTGAATTTATGACCACAAACATGAACTTCTTAGGGTAGCAATAACTTTAAATATAGTAATCTATATCTGAAGAAATGGCAGAACAGAATACTATATGCAAAATTGTTAGGAAAATTGTCTGTTCCCCTAGATCAAAGTAATACATCCTAATTTCAGAAGACTAAAGATGGGAAAATATTTAAGAAGATAATTTACCCATAGATTATGTTTTTTAGACTCTTTTGTCAATGTGGTTTAAAATTCTTACATACTTTTATCATTTAAAGGTATACATTTAAATGTCTTAATTGTGGGGAAAACCACATTAGGAATCAGCTCTGTCTAAAGACATGAAAGCAAGAAGAGAGTGTCATACAGAGATCTGTCACTTTCTTCTTCCTTCCTAATTTTAGTCATATGAGTGTGTGATATAAGTGGCTCATCTAAGATTAGTAATTAATACTAATGTTGTGTTTTTCAGTATATATTATCTATCTATGAACATCCATATATTTATCAAACAGATGACATGAATTCAAGAAATTCATGAATTCAAGAAATCTCTTGGGTGCTATTAAAAATAATTAAAGAAGGATACGGCATGGCTCCTGACCTCAAGATGTTCCTCACCTGCTTAATGATACAATATATATTGAACAGTAAGAAAACAATGATTAACTAGAAGTTTTGGCTAGCATTGCAACAGCAAAGTACAGAAGTGAGCAATCGTGAGACAGGATGGAAGGGGTGTTAGGGCACAACCTTTAAAAGAATGATAGAGCTGTTTAGGATATGACATAAACTAGTCAGATACAACCAGGTCCAAGATGGTGGAAGATTCAACTTCCAGTGGACCTTGAGCTTCATTACACACTCACTGTAGTACATTAGCATCTACATGAAACACCCACAAGTGCCATGATAATTCTGAGGCCAACCATAAATGGCCAAAAAGTGGGTGGTGCCCCGACTCCCAGAAATCCCCACCCCTTCCCCAAATAGCTGTAATAAGCCTCCCACTCATTAGCCTATGAAATTACCCAGCCTATAAAAACTAACCACCCCGTATTCTGGGACCGCTCTCCTTTTCTGAGACAGACTGCATTCTGCCTATGGAATATGTATCTCTCGAAATAAACCTGCTTTTGCACTTAGTTCTGGGGGCAGAGTCCCCCTGCCTGCCTGCCTATATCCCACACAAGCATCTATATTAATAAATCTACTTCTTGCCTATCACGTTGACTCTCACTGAATTCCGTCTCTGCTAAGACATAAAAAAACCTGAGCTTCATTAAGTGCTAACACCAGGTGAGTAATTCTAATCAAAAGACAATGGGTTCAAGTCCCAGCCCATGGATTCAAGTCCCAATTTCAGTTTAACTAGGCTAGAATCCCACCTGAGCTAAGCTTTCAGTATCAAAGAAGATTATATAGAAAGGTTTTTGCCATAGAAATAAATTTTAAGTCTAGGAAAGAAGGCAGTTTCCAAGGCAGTGTAATATAAAATGACACAGAAGATTAACTCAGACCCTCGGAGGATCCATGGAATTAGACATAAGAGAGGACTTCCCTGGTGGCTCAGATGGTAAAGCATCTGTCTACAGTGAGGGAGACCCAGGTTCGATCCCTGGGTCAGGAAGATCCCCTGGAGAAGGAAATGGCAACCCATTCCAGTACTATTGCCTGGAAAATCCCATGGACGGAGGAGCCTGATAGACTACAGTCCATGGGGTCGCAAAGAGTCGGACACAACTGAGCGACTTCACTTTCTTTCAAGGAAGGTGGACTATTACATGGAATGGCTGGAATGGTGTGAGAGTGGTCAGAGAGGATGAAGGAGGTGGAAACGATGCAGGGTATGAATGCAATGAGTGGCCGAAGTTTCCAGTAAAGAAGCCCAAGAAAAAGACAAGAAAATAATAGATATGAAAAAGCAAATATTCATTCATTATTATCTGTGGCACCTGTATTATTTCCTGGCACTGTATTAGGCACTGGGAAATGAAGAACAATATAATGTCGCAGCTCTCATGGAACTTTGATCCTTGTGGGGAGAGACAAAAGATAATAAAATAAAATAAAATAGGTGCAAAGCAGAGAATTAAGATATGGTGATATTGTAGTAAGGGTCTAGGTATAGACAGCACTTCGGTCTGGTAGTTAGGGAAGACTTCTCCAAGGAGTTGATATTTAACCTGACATTATATTTCTAGGAACAGTCAGTGTGAAAAACAGGAAAACCTGATTGGCTGGAGTTCAGCAGACAAGGGGGAGAGTGCTATGACTTTAGAGACAGGGCCCAGGACAAATCCATGTAAAAGCAAAAGATAAATGAAGGTGATGCCTTTTCATTTATATAATGGTCTAAATATGTTCAGACTCTTTTAATATGGAAATGTAAGTTGTTTTCTTTCCCTCTGTACTAAATCGGAAAGAAGGAATGGAAATCTGTTCTCTCAACAGCTTGGAGCTTTGGAGGATTAAGCCCTCTCTGAACACAAAGGGGAATGAATTCAGCTTTGGGTTAAATGAGCCATCAAAGTCCACGGTAAAATAAACAGAAGGAAGGTTTGAGGGTAGGGGCAGAACTCCTTAGAAAGCAAGAATTCCAATGGGTTTGAGACCACACAGAGCTCATGGCTTCCAGACTGCTCCTCACCTTCCCCCCAGAGGAAAAGAGATGAACCTTGAGGTGATAGACTTGAGGTGAGGCAAAAGTCTGAAAAACCACAGTGCAGATCTATTCCTTGGAAAGAAGCCAGGAATGCAGAGAGGAAGACTGGTAACTATACTGAGACGAACAAGGTCCTTCCAAGTGATATAGTAAGATGGAATGAAAGCTATCTAAGAAAGCATTGAAATGCAACATATTTCTTACAAAGCTTTTTTTTTATGTAATTAGATTTATTTAAGTAAAAATATCTAGGCAAAATCAGGTTTGCATAATCATGTTGGATATCTAAATTGGCATTTCCCAAAATTCAGTGGGATGTAACAGGGCATTATGGAAAAAGACAGCATGTCCCATAGTCAAACACATCCAGGAAACATTGGGTTAAAAATGCTTCAGTGTTATTGTTTTTAAGAGCAGGATTTCTCAGAGCCTTTAGTTATGCTTTTGTCCCTTACAAATATCCAAGTAGGAGACACAGAATTCAGCATTCTCCAAAGTTAATTGATCAAAGAAGCTTTTCCTTTTTTTTAACCTCACAATATTTCCTAGACTTAATTTTCCAAGAAAATGTACTGATATGTAACTGCAGGACTAGACTGGATCAGCAAAAAAAAAAAAAAAAGTGTGACGTGTACAATGCAGACAAGTTAATAAAAACAATGCAAGTTAACTTGTAAGCCAGGTACCCATAGCAAAATAACGTTAAACCTTGTTTAGCTCAATTTGATAGTCCTTATTGTAAACTATGCATCGATCATATGGAGAGGTTATACGATCAGAATTATTCCATAAATATTATAAGCCACACTTAGCTATTGGTATTAATGTGGCACAACTCAGTTAAACAATGCCACCATCTATTCCAATCTCTTTAAAAGAGAGGAAGGTTGACATTTTACATCATGTTCTCTATTTACCACCACCATTTCTATAGATCTGAAAATGTACAAAATAATATAAAGGATAAGGCAGCCATATGGTAAAGATTAATTTAAATAACTTTTATTGCATCTGTTAAAATCAGATAAATAAAACCTGTATCTTAGTGAGTTTAATTATCTACTGAGTCTCTGATGTGTACATCAAGATCTACAAATGGACCTGTAAACCTCTTTGAGTAGATCTTGGGAGTCACATATACACAGGCCCTTCTCAGCCACTTTACCTTCTCTTGCTTTGCTGAGATTTCCTGTGGGGAGAGGGAGAAGGTGAAGCCAGCAGAATTACATTCTGGCTGAGTCCCTGATCCATGTTCTGTAAGTATCCCAGCCCCCCTTCACCACACACAATATAATCTCTTGTAATATATATACATATTATACAACATAAACTATCTTCAGAAACATGGGGTCCCTTCTTCCCTGTTGTAGTCTAACCCAAAAAGCCTTTGGGTGGCTTCATGTGGAATCTGGCTTCCAAATTCTGTTAAAAAGAATTTGAAACATAACATTGATTATCTTAGAATATGAAATAAAGAGTTGATAAAAATATTTTTACTATTAAGTTTCCCTGGTAATTTTGCTGAAAATGAAATTTGTTCTTGCTTAGATATTCATTTGGTCCAATCCAAGTAAAGCAACTTTTGTTACCAGATCAACAGGAAGTACAATTAAACCAAAGTCATGATGGAGTACTACATAATGACCACTGTTGTAAAGACAACTTCCCTGCACCATGAGTCTCCTAAGAGATTTTTTTGTTCAAATATTTAATCATATTATATTACATTGAAAATATAATAATTTTAGTAATGCACATACTGTATATGTTAACCTACCCCAAATATTCAATCCTCATTCTTTCACTATTTAAGATCAAAATTAGAGGACATAGTACTGTATTATTAACCACAATGTAACTGTGGTTCTTGCATTGTTGAAACGTGTTGTTTGATACTGGAATACATTCAAAATAAATGTAGTTATGTTGTATGTCATCTTAATGTATATTTCTCACTGTATTTTTTTTTTGCTAATGATATTACTTGCTGTTTATTTTATATTTACTTTAGACTATGGAAATAAAGTTAGACAAAAAGCAAATTAGAGCAATTTTCTTGAGTTCAAAATAGGTCATAAAGCAGTGGAGACAACTGGCAATATCAACAACACATTTGGCCTAGGAACTGCTAACGAACATACAGTGGAGTGGTGGTTCAAGAAGTTTTGCAAAAGAGATGAGAGCTGTGAAGATGAGGAGCACAACAACCAGTTGAAAGGATCATCAAAGCTGATCTTCTTACAACTACACGAGAAGCTGCCCAAGAACTCAATGTCAACCATTCTAGGGTTGTTCAGCATTTGAAGCAAATTGGAAAGGTGAAAAAGCTCGATAAATGGGTGCCTCAAGAGCAAATAAAAAAAAATTGTCATTTTGAAGTGTCGTTTTCTTTTATTCTATGAGACAACAATGAACAATTTCTCAATCGGATTGTGACCTGTGATGAAAAGTGGATTTTATATGACAACCAGCAATAACCAGCTCAGTGGTTGGGCCGAGAAGAAGCTCCAGGGCGCTTCCCAAAGCCAAACTTGTACTAAAAATGTGAAGGTCACTGTTTGGTGGTCTGCTGCCTGTCTGATCCACTACAGCTTTCTGAATCCAGGAGAAACCATTACCTCTGTGAAGTATGTTCAGCAAATCAAGGAGATGCACCGAAAACTGCAATGCCTGCAGCTGATATTGGTCAACAGACAGGGCCCAGTTCTCCACAACAACGCCCCAGCACACATCACAAAATAAATGCTTCAAAAGTTGAACAAATTTGGCTATGAAGTTTTGCTTTATCTGCCATATTCACCTGACCTCTCACCAACCAACCACCACTTTTTCAAGCATCTCAACTTTTTGCAGGGAAAATGCTTCCACAACCAGCAGGAGGCAGAAAGTGCTTTCCAAGAGTTCATCGAATCCTGAAGCATGGATTTTCATGCTATAGGAATAAACCAACTTATTTCTCATTGACAAAAAAGTTTCGATTGTAATGGTTCCTATTTTGATTAATAAAGATATGTTTCACCCTAGTTATAATGATTTAAAATCCACGGTCCAAAACCATAATTACATTTGCACCAACCTAATATTAATACCTCTGTTTAGAACCATTGTGTGTCAACATAGCATAGAAAAATCAAATAGTTATATGTTTCTTATCTTGAACAAGTAAGATGTAACTATCCCTGAAGAAATTCACTTTCAAGTCTAAAGCATAAAACAAACTCATGACACTGAAACGTCTCAGAGATAAGTAGAATCATACACCAGAAGAGACCTGTGTGGGAAAAAAACAAGATAACTATTCTTGGAGTATTGGCCTGTAGATTCCAGAAAAATGGAGATGTCAAAAACATGGAAGGGTGACCTAAACCACTTTGTAATCTAACATCTTTTAAGTAGCCTCCCAAGTGGACTGGATAGTTGAATGGCATAGAGATTGCTAGTGATATATAGAGAGAATTAATAAACATGAGACGAATTTGCCTCCTCATTTTGAGAATTATATTAAAATGCTTTGCAAAATTTCGAGAGTTGAACAGAAAGATGATTTATCCACTGCCTCCTTCCCTGGCAAATTACTTGAATCTATTAACATGAAATTTCAAAATATTAGTTCATTTCTATAACTACTCCAGACAAAGCAGAGGAAAGGCCCTGTCTATAGTCATTTGTATTTCTCAAGTTCAATTGGATAGTCAAAGCCCATATCTCCTTAAAACTATGGTTTACAAAGAAGTGATACCTTTGAAAGTGCTTTCTAGGGAGCAACTTCCACCTACCACGCAACAGGTGGCTCAGTGGCAAAGAATCCACCTGCCAATGCAAAGGACTAGGGTTGGATCCCTGGCTTGGGAAGATCCCCTGGAGTAGGAAGTGGCAACCCACTCTAGTATTCTTGCCTGGAAAATTCCATGGATAGAGGAGTCTTGCAAAATACACCTCAAAAGGTCGCAAAGAGTCAAAACGACTGAGCACACTTGCACGTCCTTCTATGAGCTAACCTGTGCAGAAGGTCCTCTATCGAAGCCAACTCTTAATTCTTAAGGCAAATCTTTGATGTCAGTACTCTTATCCTTATTGCAAAGAAAAAGACACATTGATAATCTGTGGCAGAGATGAAACATTTCAAGAATAAAAAATATTAACAGGATTATCATATATTCATTTATCCAATAGAATTTGGAAAGCAACCATAGATAGAACATGCAAGCCTAGTTACTCATTCATGTCCGATTCTTTGTGACCCATGAGCTGTAGCCCACCAGGCTCCTCTGTCCATGGAATTCTCCAGGCAAGAATAGTGGAGTGGGTAGCCATTTCCTTCCCCAGGGGATCATCCCAGCCCAGGGATTGAACTCGGGTCTCCTGCACTGCAGGCAGATTCTTTTCCATTTCAGCTACCATGTAAGCCCAACCATAGATAACAACAATGTGCTAAGCAGTAGGGATTTCTCACTGATAGTCCCCTGTCCAAAATGAGTTTATAACTAGCATTAGAGGTGGCAAGTGGTAGGATGGGCCACCACTGCCAAATTCAAATAAGATTTTATAAAAGCAGACTAAGATGACTCAGTTGCTGTAGCAACTGAAGATGTAAACTTTTTCCATCCAGTCATCTTTGCTTTGCTTTTTGCTCCTATTCTCTGCTCCTTTCTGCCACCTCCTCCTCTAATATTATTACTCTTAGTTTTTGTTTTTTAGTCTCCAGGTGGTTAAAACATTACTGAAAGTTTTAAAGTTTTCTCTGACATGTCTTGAATCCCCCAGGAGAAAAGTAATGTAAATTTCAAGGGAAGAAAAGAGAGAAAATTGTAAAGTTTCACAATTTATGAGCACTTCCCTATGACCAATGCAGTTCTCTATTTTTCAGCTCTCTATGCATTCTCATCAATTTCCTTCCATTGTGAATTTAGTTATAGTTATCTCTTTTTTATACAGTAATTGTTTACTTTATATTGAAATCCATTCCAATTGAAGTTAAATATTTTTCTACAGGGACAAAGGAGTAAAGACTTATGAAAAATGCTTACCTATGAAGAGAAAAATGCCTTTACTACAAATAGAAAACCATGAGGCTTTTTAATGTAAATTTGAGAAATAACTATCAGGCTGCTGATCTAGGTATTAATATAAATCAATTTGTAAGCAAACACCCACCAAAATATGGAAGTGATAACCAACAGAGCTTGTGAGAGATCTACTTTACTAGAACCTTCTAATTTAATTTTATGACAAAATGATAAACCCAACAGACATTGAGAAAACCACAAGTGGAATCTGTCTGAGAGTTCATAGTGCTTCTAATATATTTCCACCTGACATGGGAATCAACCATCTCAACCTCCATTATGTGAATCTGTCAGATCTCCTGGGGGTACTCCTTTCTCAAATAGTAACATCAAGGAAATGGAAGGAAGAAATGCCACTTGGGAGCTTTACTTTCATAAAGATTTAAGTCAATAAAGAACCACTGATATATAAATATGACCTTAAAACAGAATTATTATTATCATTGCTATGATTATTATTTTTAGTGTTTTAGATATTTTAAGTATAATTCAGCTTGAAGACCAGTGGAAAAGACCTGGCTGGGGCATCACAATCAATTTCTATCACTAAGAGTTCATATTTGTTTCACCTTCATTTCTGCTTTTAATTTGGTAGATCTGGGTATGATTACTAACTTTCCCATATTGTCAATGTGTCAAATGTAGACATGTCATATCTCACAGCAATGGAGATAGCTAAAGATCTAAGTGGCTTGCATTTACGACTTAAATCTGGAGGCGAACCCTACACATACAGTGTCTGACTTTCAAGCTCCTGTGGCCTTTGAGAGGTTGGCTGAGCTATTGGCTTCACAGGGAGACTCAGCAGGCCAAGGGCCTGTGGATGGCTTTTATCACTCTGTTGAGAACTTAGAAGTGTGTTTATTATTTATAGGGCTGTTTCGAAGATGTGGTTACACTTATTTTTTATTAATTGACTTTAACAAATGAATGCATATATTTATATGCACAATAGAAATAAAGTATTTCAATGAAAGGAATAGAATCCTTGACAACTGCTTTTTAGAAAGGAAATTGTGAAAACATGGTTAAAATATTGCTCATTTCTAACATTTAGTAACCACTTGCTGTATACTACACTGCACTAAACCCTTTACATATATACTCTGCTTTAATCCTCATATCAACCCTATGAGTAGTTTCATTCATTTTTTAGATGAGAAGACAGACAGTAGAGTTTATATAAGGTGCTCAAGGTCACAAAGCTGGGATGAGATCTCAAGCAATGGCTTCTCATGCCTTCAACTTAAACTACAATTAGTATTGTAATTAGCTTAAAGAGGTCAATCTTTCAAACATTAAAAATTTCTCTTACTTCAGATTTATCAATATTTGTAATTTATTTAGTATTTGTAATTTACTACTAATTAATATATTAGTATTTTTGAAACATTAATGCATATTGCCATATAGGTCATACTTGGCCCATTATCACCAGACTTTTACATTTCACCTTCTGGTTCCCAATACTATTGTAGAACCCTAAAAAGGAATTCTGGTACTAATTCTAAGGTGGGGAGTTGTGTTTCTCCCTATACCACCAAGAAATTCTCCAGATGCTAGCTGGATGTCCTAAAATTCAACTCAACTCTGACACTATCTACCAGAGACTGCTTTAGATTCCACAGGTTAAGGGTTCACTCCACAAGACCACCCTGGACCCCCGCACTTCAGATGCCAATTATAATTGATATCTGTACTTCTGACCAACTGGCTATAAATAGGTTTCCATGACTCCCCTCCTTTGTTGGATTAATTTGCTAGAGCAGCTTGCAGAACTCAGGAAATCACTTTACTCACTAGATCAGCAGTTTATTATAAAAGGATACAATTCAGAACAGCCAGGTGACAACAGCCTGATGGTCCAGGGGCTAAGACTGTGATCCTAACGCAGGGGACCCAGATACGAGCCCTGGTTGGGGAACTAGACCTTGTCTGCCTCAACTAAGGCCCAGCACAGTCAAATAAGTAAACAAAAATAAATATTTAAAAAATCAGAAACACCTCCCCCCCCCCCCCCAATATTTAAGAACAGCCAGATGATTGGAATGCAGAGGGCAAGGCATGGGGAAAGAGTAGTTTCCCTGTGTGCACCAATCCAGAAGCTCTCTGAACCCATGCCCTTACTTTCAAGCTCTCCAAACTCCCATCCTTTTGGGTCTTTAAGGAGGCTTCCTTACAAAGGCACAATTGCCTTTGGTGTTAGATACAAAGAGCCTTCCTCCATACTCCCTCGCAGAGGTCAAGGGTGGAACTTAAAGTTCCAACTCACCAACCACCTGGGTGGTTCCCCTGGCAACCAGCCCCCTTCCTAAGGCGCTTTCCAAAAGTCACTTCATTAACATAAAAAAGACCTTTATCACCCCTATCACTTAGGAAATGCCAAGGGTTTTAGGACCTATGAGCCAGAACTGTGTAAGAAAACCAAATCTATATGAGAAATAAATTTTGGTCATCCATCCAAACAACCAAGGCTACAATATCACAAACCCACTTATGCTAGACATGACTCCATCACTAAAAAACATTAAATTTATATTAAAAATCCATATTCTAATCATAAGTATGAAAAATAATCAATGCCAACTAGCAGTCTTTCAATGAAAGATAATAAGGTATCGTTTTAATTTCTCTGTTTGAGAAAGTCTCATAACATTTAAATTGTGTAGGATTATAATGAAATATCTGCTAAAGGTAGGAGTTGTGTGTATGTGTGTGTACTCTCTTTGGTTCCAGGAAAAATAAAAACTATTACAGATGGAACCATGTTTTTCACCTCCAAAGTTTTCCATGTGGTCAAATTTCAGAGCATTTGTTTTGCACAAACTTATTTCAAAATATATCTGATATTCCTTTAAGGTAAAAATCTTCATCCAAAAAGAACACCAACAAGCACAAAAACTTAGGGTCTACATAAGAGCCCAAGACATATGGCCTAATTTTTCCATTAACTTTCAATGTGATCTTTTAGGAGAAACTTGGTCACAGATGACCTGTTTCCCGCTGGTGAAGTCCTACCTTCTCTATTTCAGTGATCAGAGGAAGCAGAAAAGGTGAGAGTGACCAGGAGAAAGTCTGAGGAGCATACATTAGTAGCAGCTCAAAGTTTGGGAGCTGCTAAAATAAATTTCTGAGGACCTAACGCTTCTGTAATGTTCTGTGCCAGCCTAAATTTAACTTGTGTTAAAAAGCCCATGTTCTCTCAGAGTTAAAATTAATCTGTCTCCATGGTGAGTTCCAATAGAACAGTGGCTGGTTAGCTCAGCGAGTTAAGACTACGGCAATGAGAAAATCAGAGAAGGTCAGAGAACTACCTTTTGCCCCTTGGCCAGAGTTGACTCCTAAACTCTAGTCTCATTTATGAACACTCCACAGACCTCTGTGGAACTGGGCAAGGTAATGTGAATGGGTCAGCACCAGTCAGTCATCTCTGGAGAAATGGCTAGAAATAGGTGAGGTCTTCAACCAACGTACTACAGGAACTTCAGTGGAGAACTACCGTCCAAAAGGACAGAAAGCACAGCAAAGTCACTACTTTTCTAAATGAGTCCTAAGGGCCACCTTCATCATATTTCCACTGGGACTTTTTCAATGCAGGTTCCCCAGCTCTAAGAAGAGCATCTGAATCAGCGTCTCTCACATTTGGTCAAGAAACCAGCATTTTAGAAAGCTGACCAGGGGATTATCATTTTCACCAAGACTTGAAAAACCACTGGTCTAACACAGTCCTTATTTCCCTCTGGTAAAATCAGTTTTCAGAGTGCAACTTGTGCCACTTCGCTGATGATCGAATCTAGTATGGAGGACAAGCAACACAGGCCCCAAAGTCATGAGGATTATTTTCTAATTCCAGCTCAGACACTAATTAAGTATGTCATTTTATTTAAGTCTAACCTTAAAAGTAACTTGAGCCGTTTTCTAGACTGAGCACTGATTCCCCACTTAAGCTGGGTTCCCCTTTCCTTTCACTCTCAAATCCCACTCCAAGATCTCTAAAGCATATAAGTTCCTATTATTAACAGTGATACTAGGACTTCCCTTGTGGTCCAGTGGCTAAGACTCCACATTCCCAATGCAGAGGGCCCAGGTTCGATCCCTGGTCAGGGATCCCACAGGCTGCAACTAAGAATTTGCATACCGCAAATAAAGATACTGCATGTTGCAACTAAGACCTGGTGCAGCCAAATAAAATAAAAACAGTGATACCCTCCGCACATTTAAGAATCATAGATCAAGATTAGAAGAGGCTTTCCAGGTGGCTCGGTGGTAAGGAATCTGCCTGCCAATGTAAGAGACGCTGGTGGAGACTCAGGCTCGATCCCTGAGTCTGGAAGATCCCTTGGAGAAAGAAATGGCAACCCACTCCAGTATTCTTGCCAGAAAAATCTCATGGACAGAGGAGCATGGCGGGCTACAGACTACAGGGCTGCAAAATGTCAGACGTGACTGAGCGACTAAACACAGCCCAAACTGGAACAGCCCCTCATCTTCCAAGCTGACAGGTAGAAATATTGAGATTTGCCCAAGTATAGTTGATAGTATTGGCATTAAAACAAGCATTCAGGTTTTTAGGTTCAGCTTTTTTACTTATATATAATTCAACTTCTCACTCCCTAAAAACAATGCTATACTGACCATAAGAAAGAGCTGTGAAGACAAAATGAGATAATATGTATTTTCACAAGTAAAATGCATTCGTCTTTCCTAGCCATTTCCCACTAGTGCCTAAAGCTTGTGCATCTTCATGACTTTACTTATAAAATTTTAGTTCCTTACCATCTCTGTCATGTATGCATAACAAAACATGCACAGTCCCCAAGGCTGGCCTAATCTTTGGGTTCTGCACACCCAAAATCAGTGAGGGGAGGGCAGGTTTCCCCCACATCACCAAGCAATTCTTGGACACCAGCTGGGTGTCCTACATTTCAACTTAATTTTGACACTATCTACTTGGAGATAGTGTCTGATTCCATAGGGAAAGGGCCATCTTAAATCTTACAAGACACTGCTGCTCTAGGCACTTTCGACTCCAATAACCAAGTCCAGGTTGTGTTTCTAAGGGAATGGCTCTAGATCAGAGGTTCCAATGGCCCTGCCTTAGGTTCATTTAATTTGCTCCAGAGGCTCACAAAACTCGGAGAAACATCTTACTTACCAGGCCACCGGTTTATTCTAAAAGGATAGAACTCAGTAACAGCGAGATGAAAGAGATGCACAGGGCAAGGTGTGCACTGACCTCTGGTGATTGATTCAAATTCCAGGGTCTCTCCCCTCCTCTGAGGTTGGGGGGAGCGGGGCGGGATTGACAATTCCCACCTTCTAATCAGGTGGTTGCTCCCCTTACTACACAGCCTTAGGCACTTTCTCATTAAAACAACAAAAGACATTCATCACTCACCTCACTTCGGAAATTCCAAGGGCTTTAGAACTGTGTGCCGCAAAAGACGACAAAGACTGCTTATATATTTCCTATTATAAGTCACAACATCACATTGAATTAAGAGTGGAAAAGCACAACCCAAAGGCTTCTTTTTGTTCTGACCTGTGACCTTGACTCCACAAATATTAGTACACCTTAAACTTACACAATGTGTGTGTCAACTGAATCTCAGTAAAGCTTAAGGAAAAAAAAAAAACAGAAATAAATGAACCTACTTCTTAATTCTAAGGGGGTGAGCAACCTTCTTCAGTTCAGCTCAGTTCAGTCGCTCAGTCATGTCTGACTCTTTGCGACTCCATGGACTGCAGCACGCCAGTCTTCTCTGTCCATCACCAACTCCCGCAGCTTACTCAAACTCATATCCATCGAGTCAGTGATGCCATCCAACCATCTCATCCTCTGTCATCCCCTTCTCCCCCTGACTTCAATCTTTCCCAGCATCAGGGTCTCTTCCAATGAGTCAACTCTTCGCATCAGGTGGCCAAAGTACTGGAGTTTCAGCTTCAGCATCAGTCCTTCCAATGAATATTCGGGACTGATTTCCTTTAGGATGGACTGGTTGGATCTCCTTGCTGTCCAAGGGACTCTCAAGATTCTTCTCTAACACCACAGTTCAAAAGCATCAATTCTTTGGCACTCAGCTTTCTTTATAGTCCAACTGTCAACATCCGTGATGTGAGAGCAACCTCACATCACGGATATGCACAATTCTCACATCCAGATGTAAGAGAAGCCTTCTTACAGAGATAGATTTCAGGTTCTGTGAGTCATACCAATCCTCAACTCTGCAGCATGAAAGCACCCACAGGTAACATGAATGGGCGTGGCTGCATTCCAATAAAACTTTATTTACAAAAACAAGTGGTGAGCTGGATTTGGGCCATGAGCTATTTGCTGACCATTATAACATCTCTGCTTTATTTTTCTAGCCCTTACAGCATTTTATCTCATGTTCTACAGTGATCTGCTTCCCTCATTTCTATTATGAGAAGTTTGGCTGCATGGCCAATTTTGTGGCTATCCAAAGAGTATATCATATTACACATAGAAACAGAATTAAAATTCCAGGATGCCCTTTGTGGTCTGACAAGCAGAATACTACTGGTACTAATACAGCTTTTAACCTGAGGTCACATTTTGTTTTTGAAACAATACTAGGAAACTGTTTTATAGACTGGATGTGGCATGTAAATGTCATTTCGTAACTCTGCTAACCATGTGGCAAATTCGTGTCCTGATTTACCTTTAAAAATATCGTCTCCTTATGTTAGTGTCCTAGCAACACTTTGGTTAATAAGCAGTTACTAAGTGTGTACTTTTGGAAATATAAAGACAAATAAGGCACAACCCTACCCTCAAAAAACTGTCCCTTTCATGGAATAATTTGTAAACTCCCTCAAGGAAGACATTATGTGTGAGGCCTCTTCATACCTCCAGCACCTGAGACAGAGCACCCCCACACAGCAGGAGCTCACAGAGTTAGGCACAAAAAGGGGACCTTGTGGAAATTCACCAGTCCCTGTAAGCTCTTGGCCAGTGATGTTCACTTCTTCTGCAGCAAAGACATTCAAACCATGGGCTATTTGTCCTTTTCATGCACTAAAGCACGTTGAACAAAGACGCAGTGGTGTAGTCAACCTCTTCTCTTCTCCACAAAGAACTTAAAGAGCACTGTGTGAGGGAGAATCCTAACTCAGGGACATTTCCACCATCAGTAACAATCTGCGCTAACACGTCATGGTGATGGGGAACTAGTTTATTTTGTGTTAGCGCATGAGCTTGTCATCCTGTGGGACCATTGAGCCACCCAGCATTTATAGGGCACACCCAGTAGCCTGCACTGCTTTTAGAAGAACACACTGTCCCCCCTACATCTTTGAGGCTCAAGATGAGGTCCTCAGACCAATGAGATCGGCATCATGGTATTACCCGGGAGTTTGTCGGAAATTCAGAATCTTGACTCTATCCCAGATCTGTGGACTCAAAATCCCCTGGATGATCCTGATGCAATTCCATTTGGAGAAGCACTGCCCTCTAGGACCATATACCATTCAGCGCTCTATCCCTGAGCAGAGCGAGACCACACAGGCAACCAGGGTATAGTCGTTTCCATTAACATCAGCATCTCGCTAAAAGAGCAATTAAGGTGAAGAATGTTGGTGTTCTTTCATCTAGAACTACAAGTAACAAAGCAATGCCCACTGTTACCAGTACACTTTGCATGTATAATCTCCTCTTTTACTAGAAAGCACTGACAAAGTCAATTCTGCACAGATTTACTTCCATGCCTTCGTCCTTATTGGCACTGGAATGCATTCACCTTGACTGCTGGCTGTGGCAACATGCCCAGGTTCGCCACTCAAATGCCTACTGTAATACAGGATCACCAGCAACAAGATGCTGGAAACTGGCCAGTCTCTTAGCCTTTCTTGTCACAAAGTTACTTGGATGGGCAAGGCAAAGGAGGGGTATGGGTAACAACAGGATGTCCTAGCAGTCAGCTGTACAGAAACTGAGAGAATGAAGTTGAGCAGAGGGTAAAAAAAAAAAAATCCAGACATGGTGAAAAACAATTTTGAACACTGTAATCAAGCCAAGTACTGTTGGGAAAAATCCTATCAGTGAGGAGTGTACAACCAAGAATGTGTTGGCAGACCAAAAAAACTAACTGGAAGAGCTGCAAACAGCTTCCAACTCTGCACATGGAATTGGCACCCACAACTGTTGGTGGTGCAAAATCCACAAGTGAAGATCCATTCATTCAATCAACCAACTTATTCACTGGCATCCATCATGCAGAGTGCTGTATTCTGGACTAGTCTTTTCAGAGATGTCTCGGGCCTTTCCGGAGCTTTCATTCAAATAGGAGAGAGACAACTAGTTAGAGTAAAATAAGTGCTTTACCAGGAATCTGTATTTTGATCATTGGCTGGTGAGGAGATGTGTAGGAGAAGTGGAGGAAGGCTTAACAAAGGAAACAACTGAGATGGGTATTGAAGGATGAGTAAGAGTTTTCCAGGCAGAAACTAGTGGGAAGGCTATCGTCAAGAAGCCTGTGTGTGTGCGCGCAAGCATGCGTCTGTGTGTGTGTGTGTGTGTGTGTGTGTGTGTGTGTATTCAGCACTGTGAAAGAATATGCATGCTGAGAAGTCATTTCGACCAGAGTGTGAAATGAAGCTAAAAAAGAATTCTTGAGTCAGATTGTTAAAAAAAAAAAAAAAAAAGCCTGTCAGGCTAACCCTTTCACAGTTAATCCTGTAAAGCACCTAGGACTTACAAGAGGATTTTAAACAAAGGGACAACAGGATCAGGTATAAAGTAAAACATTGCTAAAGATCATTTTACATAGATAACAGTAGCATCACCTAAGGATAAAAAAAAAACCAAAACACCAAGGATAACAACAGTGATCATGGGGACATTTTGTGGTACTTAGACAGTTAGAAACAAGAGGGTAAAGGGAAAATGTATAATCAAATACGCCTCTCAAAGGGATATTGGATATTCCCGCATTCAAGCAGCTACTTTGTGCTAGTCACTCAATAGCTTTTCTTGAAGCAATAATAAAGGAAGCCTTGTTCATCACTGCAGCTGGCTAGATCTGCCCAATTTACAATTTCCCCAAACTCAATCACTACATTTTTCCCCTTTCCTACATTAAGGACTAATGCAATTTGCATTTTATATTAGACTCAAAATTTCAAATTAAAATATGTCACTTATTTAAAACATTTATATCTTAATGCCAGTGTGAATTTGGTACTGTCCATTACATGTAACTTTATTTCATTCTTTAAAGAACAGGGGGAAAAAACAGCACTTATAGAAGTTGCATCACTTACAGAAGTTATGGAAGATATATATATATCTTTTATTTTCCAAATCATTCAGCATTTTCTCTACTGTCTTCATTAAAATGCACATCCTAAATAGTGTCCATTTTTGGGCTTTTAAATGTTGGTCTCAAAACCTGCCAATAAAATGAAAGTAAATGTTCTTTTAAATGGGCTCTCTATCTTAAAACATTTAGACTTTTAATTGTCATCATATGTTGAGTTTTTGAACGGTAATACCAAAACAGTATATGTGAGTTGACTACCAGGCTCTTTGCTTATAAAAGTTATGATTCAGCTGTCTACATTTTTTAGTTACCCAAATCCCATGCTGATAATGGCATTGTTTTAATACAATGGGTCATGAATAGCAATGATTACTCACTCTCTGGAGAGTAAGGTAAATGGTAAAGATTAAGGTAGGACACTTTCTTGAGTACAGAAAAAAACAAAAATGAGAGTATAATGACATCTCTTTGGAATTTATTATAGTCTAAACATCACTTTAAGTGGTCTTTCAAGAACAAACAGCCGAAATCTTATTTTGAAAGGTTGTTATTTCTGATGGTCTGGCCACCCACGAAGCATTACCTAAATTGAATGGTGCTTTCAATGTATACACAGCATTACTGGTCTCTATCAGTCCCATATTTCAAAAAAGAAAAAGACTGGACTTCAAAGAAGAGAATGTACTCACTTGGCATGCAAGTAGATCATGTGACTACCACATCTACTCTCCATATAAAGCCAATCAACATAAATGTAATACATCTATAGTCAGATCAATATACCCAAGCCCCTAAAGCTGTATGCTTTAAGGTGCTGTAGTAGGAAAGCTAAGTCTTAAGATTCGTAGCACCTTATAGCCCAATAGACATTCAGGCCCAGGCCATGCCCTCAAGAGAGAACCTTTGTCTACCAAGTAACAAAATCAGATTTTGGAAATGAGAACTCCCTTGTTAATAGTATTGTTTTAATACAGTGGGTCGTGAATAGCCATGATTACTCACTCTCTGAAGATTAAGGTGAAAACTCTTCATAGGAATCCGAAGCCTGCATGGAACTCTCTTCAGATACTGTCAGTTGCTGTACAGATGGACTCTGCTATGTGCGTGGTGAACACAGCCATTAACTATTACTCACTCTCAGGATTTTAATAGAAGGATCACTATCTATATAAACATGGCTTTTTTCTCAACCCACTAGAGATTCTTGAACCCACCCACCAGTAACTATTCTGAAATAGTCAAACTCCATCCACCCACAGTCAGCAGAGGAGTAACAAAGTGAAGTAGGCACGAGTGGCAATAAAAACCTTAGAAAAAGTAGTTCTTTCCAAAATAGTTAGAAGAAAACTTAACAATGTTTCGATCCAAGGGAGTACCCAGACAACAATAGGAAGTTTTCCATTTTCCCCCTCCCTCTTTCATTTCTCACTCCCTCTTTTTTTCATATCAAAACTTTAATTAAAAAACTTTCAAAAAAAAAAAAAACTTTCATCACAAATCATATGCAAAAGCAACCAACCAAAATAGGTCTGATTTTGTAATCTTCTAAGTTGCAAAATACAATGGTGGAAAATAAAAGTTATTAACTAAAACTAATTATTTGTTAGTCACTCGGTTGTGTCCGAATCTTTGCGACCCCATGGACTATAGCTCACCAGGCTCCTTTGTTGTGGAATTCTCCAGGCAAGAATATTGGGGTGGGCAGCTATTCCCTTCTCTTGGGGACCCTCCCAACCCAGGGGTCAAACCCATGTCCCCTGAATTGCAGGAAGATTCTTTACTGTCTGAGCCACCAAGGAAGCCAAGTTGGTTATTAACTAAAACTCTAAATTATTTAAAGAAAAATAGAAGTAAACTTTTCATCTAGACTGCCCCAAATGTACCATATACTATTCACACAGCAAAATGTGCTTATAATATCTATCTACTTAGTTACCTACCTACCTAATCTGTCTATATATCAATACATATCTTCTGAGCCATGTTTAGCATATTTAGGATTCTTCACCAGAAGGAAAGAACAGATGTTCTGAATTTCAATGAAACAGTAAAATAAAGATGAATAGTACTTTGTTTATCAAATATATTAGATTTAAAGGACATATTATTTAGACCTGCATATATATTCACTGGGAAGAGGGGCGGTATTTCCCAGGTGGCTCAGTGGTAAAGAATTCTCTTGCCAGTGCAGGAGACGCAGAAGACGCGTATTTGATCCCTGCATTGAGAAGATCCCCTGGAGGAGGAAATGCAACCCACTCCAGTATTCTTGCCTGGAAAATCCCATGGACAGAGGAGCCTGGTGGTCTACAGACCGTGGGTTCCCAAGGAGTCAGACACGACTAAGTGGTTGAGCACAAATATATTCATTGAGGATTCAGAGAGTTCTATCACATTATGGGAAAACTTTTAAAATTTTCATCCTCAACTAAGAAATCCAGATAATTAATGTAACATGTCTCACCCTTTTTCTCATGATAAGAAACTTAATGAACTTTATTATTTTTTTTTTTACTTTTTTAAAAAAACTTTATTTTGTATTGGGGTCTAGCCAATTAACAGTGTTGTGATAGTTTCAGGTGAACAACAAAGGGACTTAGCCATACATATACATGTATCCATTCACTCTCAAACACCCCTCCCATGCAGGCTGCAACATAACATCGAGCAGAGTTCAATATGCTATACAGTAGGTCCTTATTGGTTATCCATTTTAAATGCAGCAGTGTGTAAGAAAACTAATGAACTTTAGAAGAAAGAGGTGAGTAGCTAAACATACCAAGCTTGGAGAAGGAAATGATGTTTTATGAAAACACCCAAGAGAACGAAAGAATGAGAAAACATACCAAGAGAATTCTTCACAAATTGCCTGTTTAGTGAATTCTAAAGTCAACATCTTTAAAATATGTTTAGTGGAAGAAGAAAAATATATGTGTACCATTCACCCTCAATTTAATGTAAACCTCTGCATCTATAGCCAGAGATTCACAGAATAAACTATAGGGACATTCTGTCATCCAGTTTAATTACACCAGGCTTGGCAGGAAGTAAAACATTTGTAAATTCTCTGGAAAAGACAAAGCTATTAATGAAATATAGAAGAATGAATGTATTTTATTAGAATAAGCAACTGATGATTGGGAAAGAGACAAAATGAGAACATCCATTCAATAGTCAGAAATAATACTTTTTGTTTTGGCTTACAAAAGACTTCCAGTTATAACTATTTTTCAGTGTTTTCACAAATATAGAAAAATAAAGTGTCTATTTTCTATTGAATCCCCCTCACTAAAACCTACATTTGCAATATACATAAGAATACCTCACTATTATTATTTCTATCTATGAAGTGTGGAAAAGAATAAAAAAAATTTTAAATATGTTGAATAATCCAATCTGTCACTGGAACTACAAAAAAGGAAAAGAAAATTGGTTATTCATTAAAATGCAGAATATCATGGGATATGTGTTTTGTCGGTTCTTTAACTCTTTTTTTTTTTTAAGTTCTTTAACTCTTGAGGAGATCTCAGTAATCTTAGAAATCATCTTATTGTGATATTTGAAAAATTTCCCATGATAAAGAATATTTAATTGCCAGTGACTTTAAAATTATGTGAAATTTAATTGGTATAAAGGAAAAACAGTGTCAATTGATTTTACTGACACATCACACATCAACTATTAACTATTGCTGAATATTTGTCTATCTTTGTCCTTTACTAGATGAGCCTGATAAAACAGTGTATGTTTGTCTATACCTAAAGCAGATACTCTCTTCCCATGATGCTAGTCAAAATTTAATTTGAAAGAAAGGGTTTGTGTTGTAATACTTTTAATTTCTATTATACATCATGTGAGTTACATGCCCTAAGACAGTTAATAATAGCCATCATGTATTGAACCCCTAATATGTGTCAGACTCTGTGATAAAGTACTTTAACTGCATTATTTTATTTAAATCTTTACAACAATATCTTTAGATATAGATGATTATTATCTCTATTTTATACAATATTTATTCATTTAACATTTTTCACCAAATTTACACCTTTCTAAAAAAAAAATTTCCTTATTTATTTATTTGGCTTCATTGAGTTTTAGTTGCAGCACATGGACCCTATAGTTGTGGCGAACAGTCTAAGTTGCCACCCGGCATATGGGATCTTACTTCCCTGACCAGGGATTGAACCCGTGTCTCCTACATCGTAAAGTGGATTCTTCACCACTAAACCACCAGAGAAGCCTCAAGTTTACACCTTTCTTGGTGTGTGAGATGCCTCAGTGAACTAAACAAAGATCCTTGCTCTTCTGGAATTCTAGAAAACACCAGGAAAAGTGTTGCAAGGCTGCCTGCTGCTGACAAGTCGCTGCAGTCGTGTCCGACTCTGTGCGACCCCATAGAGGGCAGCCCACCAGGCTCCGCCATCCCTGGGATTCTCCAGGCAAAAACCCTGGAGTGGCTTGCCATTTCCTTCTCCAATGCACGAAAGTGAAAAGTGAAAGTGAAGTCACTCAGTCGTGTCCAACTCTTAGCGACCCCATGGACTGCAGCCTACCAGGCTCCTCTGTCCATGGGATTTTCCAGGCAAGAGTACTGGAGTGGGGTGCCATTGCCTTCTCCATGTTGCAAGGCAGGAGGCACCTTAAAAAAATTAAAAAGTGGAACTGAACAAGGAGATCAAGAGTGTGGAGATGGTGTGCTGCAATTTTAGAGGGTGTGGTCTGAGTAGGTCTCATGGAGAAGATGACACATAAATGCCAAAATGACACACAAAAGCCAAAAATGATAGAGGTGAGAAAGTCAGCCTTGAGCCTTCTGGAAATGATATTCCAGATCAAGAGAAGAGCCACTGCAAAAGTCCTAAGGGAAGAATTTACTTATTGTGTTCAAAGACCAGCAAGTTGCAGGTGGAGAGAAATAAGAAATTAAGAAAGGACTGGATAAGTAGGGAAAGTGAAGTCAAAGAAGCAATGTAGGACAATATCTTTAGGCCACTGCAACTATTTTGCTTTTACTCTGCATAAAACCAGCAATCTTTGCAGGGCTTTGAGCAACAGAGTGACATGACATGACATCCAGCATCAAAGGAACCCATGGCTGATTCATGTCAATGTATGGCAAAAACCACTACAATATTGTAAAGTAATTAGCCTCCAACTAATATAAATAAATGAAAAAAAAGACCCCTGTAGCCATTTATATGGAGAGCAGGCTGTAGACAGCAACACAGTGGCAAGGCAGTTAGAAGGAAAGGGATGAAGGAGGCTCCAGCAAAGACCATAGTAGTAGAAGTGGTGAGCAGTGGTTAAATGCTGGATACATGTCAAGATAGAACCAACAGGCCTTGATGAGAGGAATGATGGACGACTCTAAGATTTTTGGACTGAACAAATGGAGGGATTGAAACCAACCTCCAGTGAGATGGGAAAAAATGAGTAGAGGATATTTGGATGGGGAAAGAGAAATTTAGTTTTAGACTAACCTATGTGTTTGGCGTTCCAAAGAGAGACAAAGAAGGGGAAATAAATTTAGGAGCAGGTGACAGAAATGATATCTATAGCCATGCAAGGGGATGGAATCACTAAGGGGTGAGTGTAGACCGAGAAGATGACCAAGGGTTGAACCACTGGACATTCCAGCATGAAGAAGAGAGAAGAGACCAGCAAAGGAGACTAAAAAGGAACAAACAGTGAAAGAGAAGTTAAACCAGGAGAAGATGCTATTCTAAAAGCCAAGTGAAGAAAATGGACCAAGGAGAAGGAATGATCCATTTTACAAATGCTGCTCACAGATTAACTGAGAGGAGAATGGAAAATTGATCGATCATTAGGTATAGTGAGAAAACTAAAGAAATTTCTTAACTGCTATATTTTAACAATGTGACACATTAGAGTAAGAATAATGATGACCATTGATTGTGTAACTACTATTTGTCAAGCACGGCACTACATGAATTACAAATGCTATTTTTACTTTCCCCAACAAATCTAAAGGTAGGTATTCTTTTCTCTTTAGATATCTGGAAACTAAAACTCTGAACCATTAACTGACCTGCCAAAGATTACATGGCTAAGAAATGTTACACCCAAAACTGGAACTCAGGCTTGCCTCGGTCCTAATGTCAATTTTAGCATACCATGCTATCTTTTGCAATCAGGACTAGGAAGGAGAATAAAACTGAAAATGCAGTGGTTTCTTAAAAGCTTCTTCTTAATGGATACTTACATGTAGGCAAAAAAAAAAAATGAAGGGAAAAAAAGGTCACGAAGCTACAAAATACATTTTATCACCCTATAATTTATAAAACTATGGTAGATGTCTAAGTATAGGCTCCAGTCTATTCTTGCTTCACTCACTTTAAAAATTGGCAGATTAATGGTCCTAAAACATCATTTTCTGCATTACTGATGTAATCTCTGGCTGTTGGTGCTAAGTTCTCAGTTTGGCATTCTGGATATTTTATCAACAGACCTGGTAGTTTAGGGTGCATGATGAGCCTGAGGGATGGGCTAGGCATTACCTTTACTATCCAAATAACATTGCATCATGAACAAAAACCTTGGCAATGCTAATACCTTATTCCTACCAAGCTGGGCTAACTGTGTTACTTCATCACACTCCTACTTCTATTACCTTGCTGAAACCAGGACACCTTGGGAGATCCTGTCTCCCTTCCTCCTTTCCTCCCTTTCTTTGATAATTATTGAGTCATATTATGGCCAGGCAGTCTCCTAGGCACCAAAGTGTTGTGGTGAACCAGCCAGATGAGGTCCTGTCCTCTCAGCCTTATATTCAAATGGAAGAGACACACAGAAGTACATTTTCTTTTAAATGGTAAATTTGATGAGGAAAAAAGACATAGCTAGTAGTGACTTAGGAGCACATAATGTTCTCGGGAAAAACAGTCTTCTCTGTGGTGGGGAATATTTAGCACTCAGAAATCAAAGTTATTTCAGTTAGCACTTGGATGGCAAGTGAAGTAGAAAGTTACTGAAACTGGAGGCAACTATACATCATAGGCAAAATCCACATACCTCACAGTACTGCCAGGAACCTCAGAGTCCTTGGTCTAAGCTTATTATATTCAGTGGTCAGCTTGTATTAGAGTTCCCCAGGTGGCACTAATGGTAAAGAATCCACCTGCCAATGCATGAGACATAAGAGACACGAGTTCGATCCCTGGGTTGGGAAGATCCCCTGGAGGAGGAAATGGCAATCCATTCCAGTATTCTTGCCTGGAGAATCTCATGAACAGAGGAGCCTGGTGGGCTACAATCCATGGGGTGCCAAAGAGTCGAATACGATTGAGGCAACTTAGCACACACATGTCCTGGTCTGTGTGGCTCCTTCTTGATTGGACACTGAGGTAAGAATTCACTGCATTTTGTGCATTACCCTAAGTTATCCCACACTTTCATATCCTCAATATAAAGTTAAGTCTCATACAAACAAGTTTTTCCAAGAGACTGTCCTTCAATATTAAATAATTTCCAATTACCTTTTGAGATTCTCAGGACATTTGTGAACAGATAAATACATATTTTGGGTGCTGTAATTCTTTCTTGGGGTGGTAGAGACTTAATTGTAATAGCCAGGTCTATTTAACATCTGTGACTTAGCTAATGATTCCAGTGACGCTAAACTAAATTCTCAGTTTTCTTAATATCCTTCAGATTCCAAAATCTGCGCTGAAGCCATATTATCTATTGGGCTTTGACATAGGTTTTCTTTTTATATTTTTGCACTCATAGTCATTGTAACATGGAAACTAACAATAAAACTAATAAGATTGGGCTAGCAAGAGTTTCAGCACTAATAAAGGATGAGTTTAGATCTACTAGGACTTGAAGCTCTGATTCCAGGAAATTGGAAGAGTCCAAGGAAGATACTTAGAGCAATAACCCACACTTTCTCTGATTATGATCTTAAGAAATTAAAGCTAATTTTACATTAGGAAGAGGAAATAGTAATTCCTTTTTTTACTCACAAATATAGATGAGGTTTAAATAACTTCTGATGCACAGTTAGTTCCAATCAGCATCACTCATTTCCCATACCACCTACATAAGCTCTTGAGTAGGAAATTTAAAATACCATGACTTGCCTACTTTAAGGGATGTGACACTCTGTGTGCCAAAGCTGAAATCAACATACTCAGCTCTATGAGGATAAAAGAAAAGTGTGCTGTTCACAAATCGCATGATGCAAACGGTAAAACCAGAACCACACATGAGCCTGAAGCCATGAAGTTACATTGAATGAAAAACAATGCAAAGTGAATGTATAGAGATGTTGAAATCTCCTTAGTAAGCTTAATAATCCGTATTTGAAAAAATAAAATATATACATCCATAAACACAAGGGGAATAATGTAATAGAAAAGGAATATAACCTTCATTGAGCTTTTGGTCTTTTAAAAATACCATAAGCTTTTTTTTTTAATACAAAAGTCATGCCAAGGCCAGAGAAGGACTGGCTCATAAATTTTAGAGCAGACCCAGTGATGACTTTTTTTTTTCTTTTAACACAAATCTTTTAAAATATCTAGTGCTAAAAAAAATTAAAATAAAATAAAATAAAATACCTAGTACTATACATCTTTAATTGCTTTGGCAATGAGTAAATTCCTCCTTCTAGCCTAGTGCTTTCATTTAGCATCAAGAAGTTAGATAATCTGGGAGTACTTGCTGAACTGAATTGAGTTGACCATCTAGTCAAATGTCACGGAGGGGAAAAGCAAAGTGGTTGTTTATTAAAGTGAACATCAGTTAATGAAGAATTATTTGAATTACAGTAGGGAGATTTTGTATATTTGCAAGGTGATGGACTAAGTTCATGCCGATTTAAATTTTCTCTGATTTGATGAATGGTTCTTCCTTTAAACAGCAATTTTACAAATTACTGGCACACTTGGTCTCAGTGTATTTAACTTGATCAAATACCTTTAAAGGAAATAAAAACAGAAGGTGTTTCTATCACCTCACTAAGGCTGAAGAAAGCAGTTACAAATCTAAAGGAATTGTTAAGGAATTTCTTCCTTCACATTAAGAAATATTTTTAATACTGTAAAAATGAATAATATTATATGAAACCCTTCCTTTCTGTGAAAACTGAACTCTGGGATATATTATTTCTATGACTTCAAATGTAGCATATTCAAATGCCACCCCACCCCACCACTAGTCCAAACTGCAGACTGACCAATGCTAATGAACCACTGCTTTTACTTTGTTCTGTACCAGTAACACTAGGTTCACCTCATTCCACTGTAATTCAGTTCAAGTCTTGCCTTCTGTCAACTTTCACTATCTCTCTTCAGCCTTGTCCAACACAGCCCAAACAACTGTCTTATTATCTTTGGAGTTCAGAGGACTTGGCCTGACACTATGTTCCATTTCCTTGACCTTCCCTGACCCCCCACCAACTCCATCCTTTAACTTGAAAATCAAACACATAAACCATCAAGGAAAATTCGGTCCTATGTAAACACTCTGGGCCTCAATTTTTGACTCCTTCCCTTCTCCCTATGAAAGTCCAGGGCACATAGGAGACGCTCAGTAAATATTGATGGTCTGGTAACTTATAACAGGAGTCAACCCACTCCAGTATTTTTGCCTGGAAAATTCCACAAACAGAGGAACCTGGCAGGCTACAATCCATGGGTCACAAAGAGTCAGACATGACTGAGCAATTATAATATGGATTTAATACATTCCTCAGAAAACCCCATTCTCTGAAAATTAATTATGCAGAGCAAGGCCTTGGACTCAATAATGCTTAGTGTGTCTACCCCTTTAAACAAATATATGACTTCCCATAATTTCCTAAATAATTTCCTAGGGAATCACTACAGCATGCTTCAAGGAGCAAAGGAATAAAATGTCTTGGACAAAGCTTTAAATTCCTTCCATCCCTCTCTTCATGGCCTAGGTATCCATCCTGTAGCTGATGGCTCATGACTGGTTCCTTCACAGGAAAGTCTCTTGTTCAAGTTTATACCCCCTTCCAATGGGCAGCTCATAGCCAGTGACTGCCTGATATGGGAACAGAAAATTCCTACCCTTAACTCAGTTTTGAACAATTTTGAATGACCCATAGTATCTGCTAAGGACAGGATTGCAAGCACACTGCCATCAACTTCAGAAGCAACTAAATATTCTCTTCCCAGGAAACCCAAGAGAAGACATGGGTCTTCTCCACTAGCCCATACACTTTTGAAGGCAAGAACTCTATTTAATATCTTCATCTCATGTTAAGCTCAATGCTTACAATAGACAGGGCCCTCAAATAGCATTTCTTATTCACTCACATGAAGGAGTTAATCAATTAAAATGCATATTGGAAGGAGCAATTCTGCTCATTTAATAGGCTTTAAGGACAGTGGTTCAAGGGGCAGCATGAGCCACACTCCCTGCATGAGCCATACTCCTTGCACAAAAATCATCTGAAACATGTCTGTGGCCAAACCAGAATTTTAGCACAGAAGGTTCTTGCCGTTGTTGTTTAGTTGCTAAGTCATGTCCGACTCTTTTGTGATCCCATGGACTGTAGCCAGCTAGGCTCCTCCGGCCATGGGATTTCCCAGGCAAGAATATTGGAATGGGTTGCCATTTCCTTCTGCAAGGGATCTTCACAACACAGGAATCAAACCCGCACTGGCAGGAGGATTCTTTACCACTGAGCCACTGCCACTTGGTTGAAAAGGGTTAAACTCAAAAGTGGAAGCTGAGATGGTAAGACACTTTGGGGAAGATTGAGACAGCATCCAATGGAAGATATGGTAGGAAAGAAAAGGAAATACTGATGGAAAATGAAAGCTTTCTGCTGAAGCCCACCCCAGGCACACTCTGGTACTCCCCCTGGCTTCAAAAGTTTTTAAAAAGTATAAATTCCTGTGCTCCATTCCACCACTGAATCAGGATCCTCAGGGCTAAGGGAGTAAGTTTTGACAACAGCTAGCTTATGTTACTTGGTCTTTTAGCTGAATTCTAATGATCAAGCACATAATATTTAGCTTGTGCCTAAGTAAACTGCATCCCTTTCCATTTCACCTTCAACATGTGGCCATTTCCTGACTTACTAGAATTTCCAATATGGAGTGATCAGAAAAAGTATGGAAAAAAACTCCCTACCAGTTTCGTTTCTTCTACTTATTTGACGTGTAGAGAAAGTATTTAGTGAGGGAGAGAATGCAAACTCAGCTAAGATGAGGATTTTTTTATTTTAGGAGGCTCACTTTTGATTTCCATTTACAATTCCAAGTTGTTCTTTTTATTGGTAGCTAAGAAAACAGTTCACACATTCTTGGGGTAAATCCTACTTTCTTATTGCTGAATGCATATGGTATTCTAAAGCAATGCTCTTTCCCCATGGGATCTTAATATGAAGCCATTTAAGAATTTATATTTTCACCTTGCCATTACTTTATACATAACACTTTCCTTTTTCCTTTTCTCCCCAGCGGTCTTCTCCAACTTACCCTTCCTCCCAAATGAATTGCCCTTTTGGGTTATTTTGCTGTTGCCATCACTGTACAGAAGGAAACTATGAACATTCTCATTGAAGAGTTACATTTAAACTATAGCATTTTTGCTAGAGTGTGTGGCAACTTTCTAATACTACTAAGCAAGGATAGTTTGGACAGGTAACTCCCATTAAAGAATGTTGCCTTCAGTGGTAATTCTAAACTTCAGTCTCTGTATTTGTCTAGCACTGCCAACAGTGATTTGATCTTATGAGAAAAGAAAGGAAATGAAGAAAGCTCAGTACAGCTGTTTGAGAGCAGAAGTTCAACATGAAGTCACTTAGAATGAAGATGGAATTCAGGAGGAATCCTTGGGAAATTCACAAAACTTAGAATCAAAGGTACCCTGGAGATACAGACTCTGAAATTGTTCCTCTTCTTTCTAAAGCATAAATCAGAGTAGGTCATAAAATGCTTTGTTTTCCTTATGCTCATGAAACCTCACTCCTTTGGCTCCTGCCTGCCAGACCTGGAGACTTGGGGCTCCCGCCTTATCTTCTTACATTCTGCATTGCATACCCCATTCCCTGAGAAAAGTAGAACAGCAGTTCTTCATTAAGCACACTCTACTTGCTCCTGCTTACAAACAGCTTTGTTCTTTTTTATTAAAAAAAAAAAAAGCTTTTAAATTTGTATTGGGGTATAGAGTTGGACTGTGAAGAAAGCTGAGCGCCGAAAAATTGATGCTTTTGAACTATGGTGTTGGAGGAGACTCTTGAGAGTCCCTTGGACTGCAAGGAGATCCAACCAGTCCATCCTGAAGGAGATAAGTCCTGGGTGTTCATTGGAAGAACTGATGCTGAAGCTGAAACTCCAATACTTTGGCCACCTCATGCGAAGAGTTGACTCGTTGGAAAAGACCCTGATGCTGGGAGGGATTGGGGGCAGGAGGAGAAGGGGACGACAGAGGATGAGATGGCTGGATGGCAGGCATCACTGACTTGATGGGCATGAGTCTGAGTAAACTCCAGGAGTTTGTGATGGACAGGGAGGCCTGGCGTGCTGCGGTTCATGGGGTCGCAAAGAGTCGGAAAGGACTGAGTGACTGAACTGAACTGATAGCAGATTAGCAATGTTGTGATAGTTTCAGGAAGACAGCAAAGGGATACAACCATACATATAATATGTATCCATTTTCCCCTGCAAACTCCCCTCCCCTCCAGGCTGCCACATCATGTTGAGCAGAGTTCCCTCTGCTATAGGCAGGTCCTTGCTGAGTATCTGTTTTAAATATAGCAGTGTGTACATGTCCATCCCACACTACCTATCCTGTCCCCCAACCCTTGCCCACTGGTAACCACAGATTCGTTCTCTAAGTATGTGGGTCTGTTTCTGTTTTGTTAAGTAAGTTCATTTGTATCATTTCTTCTTTTAAAAATATTATTTATTTATTTGGCTGTGCCAGGTAGGTCTTAGTTGCAGCATGCAGGATCTTTAGTTGCAGCATATGGGATCTAGTTCCTTCCCTGACCAGGGATGGAGCTCAGGGTCCCCCTGCCTTGGGAGTGTGAAGTACCAGCCACTGGACCAACCAGGGAAAGTCCATGTATCATTTCATTTTAGATTTCACATATAAGGGATGTGATACAATATTTCTCCTTCTCTATCTGACTGACTTCACTCAGTATGACAATCTCTGGGTCCATCCATGTTGCTGCAAATGGCATTATTTCATTTTTTTAAAAGATAACAGCTTTGTCCTTGATCTTCCCTCTACCGGGAATGTGCTGTCTTTCCCACACCAATGAGAATCCTTCAAATCTAATGCCAACCTCCCCTCCTTCAACAAGTGTCTCCTAATTCCTGCAAGTGCCTGTGTTCTGACTCTTTCTTGAGCCTGTATCATACTTGATACCTCTCTTAGAAGTATACACAGTAGACAGACAACCTTGAATTATAGTTATATAGGATTTTGTTTATCACCCCTACCCCTGATTAACCTACTTTGGGCCCAGACATATGACATCACTCATCCCTATATCGTTGCAGGCTCTCTTATAGTGCTCTGCATATTGAAGGCACTCAAATATCTATGGCAGGAATGGAAGGAAGGAAGGGGGAAGGAAAGGATGGAGAAGGAAGTAGAAAGAACAAAAAAAGGAGAGGAGGAGGGAGAAACTAGGAAGGAAGCCCAGCCATTTTGTCTCCTCCTATTTGTAGGTTAAAAACTCCATCTTATAGAATCTAGATTTTACAGAAAAACCCAAGCAAACTTTTTGGCTAACTCAATACTTAGTATTAACCCTGGAGCCTGAAGGGCTACAGTCCATGGGTTCCCAAAGAGTTGGAGACGACAGATGCGAATGAGCACTCCCTTATTTCTCAATATCTGTTACTTTCCTCTCTCAGCAGTTTTGATCTCAGTTTACAATGCAGTGTGAGTTTGGGAGAGCAGTGGTCTAAAATGGATCTGCTGTCATTAAATGCTTCAGCATTCATCCATGTAACACCGGTGCACTCATGACCACGCCATACACAGTGCTGGGCCCTGAGAATATGAAACAGACAAGCCCCGGCCTCCTGGAGCTTAGCTCAGCTGTTCCCTCCTGGCAAGAACCACACAGCGCGGCTTGCTCGGTGATTGTGCTATTAGGGGCCCTGGAGGAGAACCCCGACAAGGAAAAGCAGCAGAGTCCAAACCCCCCCGGAGACGCCTTGAATGCATTTACTCTGCACACTCTGAAGCTGGGAGCCTCTTGAGTACCATTCAGGAGTTCTGTCGTGGTGAGAACAATTAGGGGCTTTAACAGGGGTATTCAAAAGTCGAGCACTGAGAATCACCAGATTCATTTGTTACATTCAAATTTTCTCCCTTGGCATGCGAAGCTTTGTTTACACAAAATACTTGATATCATTCTAAGTTTCTCAGTTTTCCATTTTTACTGCTGTGTTTAGCTCCCCTAGCTGTGTTCCTTCTGAAATAAAGTTGATGGAGAGGCTGGGAATGTCACAGTGTTCGTCACCAGTATCATTTCTTCAAACAGGTACGATGGGCATCTGGAAGGCACTCCAAGATCCAACCAGAATAAAAGAATGTCTTCCACAGCCCCCTCTCCACCTTGTCATCTAAAATGCAGTCTACTGAACTCATTTTTTCTAGATTGGAAAAAAAATGAATGGTGTATTCTCTCCAAATGGCACTATTATAACATGAAGGGGGAAAGCCTGTCATTCCAAACTTTTCCCTTTAGCATAGGATTCATATGCTAAACATTTCAACAAAAATCACACACACACACACACACACACACACACACACACACACACGACTCTATCTCCTTCCCTTAGTAGATGTGTGGTGGTAACTTGGCAAATTTGATCAAAAATTAATACTGTCTTCATGATTCTCAAGTTGGTTCCTCATGGTCTGTGCAAGCAGAGGGACCCTGTTAATGAAAAAATGAAGTGTGAAATTCCATCTCTTCAAAGTAAGATCAAAGGTGGCTAAAAGATACTCTGATAAGATCCCTTGGTGGAGGACTTTGAAAGCCAGAAGGCAACATGCAACACCCCAAAGAAGGGTGGCCGTTCTAAATGCCAGGGATGTGCAAAGTCAATGTGCAGGATAGTCAGGAAAAAGGAGGGGCTCCAAAGAAGAAGCAATTTCCTGCTCATTTGAAAGAGGACAGGATGGGAAAGACAAGGAGGCCCCACCAGTGACCTATTTTCTCAACTCTTTCTGCTTTGTGTCTCCAGAGTTCAAACGAGGTCAAGAATGGCAGAGCACACATAAAGGAAAAATAAAGTCCACAAATTCTGAGTGAGGGGCGCCGTGTGAGTGATCACAAGTCAAAGTCAGTTAAAAGATTAGACACACGAAAATCAGCCTCAACATGAACAACTATTTTTCTTATGCTGCACACTACTAAAAAAAAAAATCATATGCCAGGAGCTACTGCTATGAAATTAAAATACTCAACTGAAAGCTTGTGTCATATCAAGAAACCAGAATCATGCATCATGGGGGAGCCAAAGAATTGTGAGATCTTGAAAACCTAACTCCATTCCTCTGGTTCACAATTTCCTTGTCGGATAAAACAACATAATGGTGCACCTATTTATTTCTATACTGTATATAATTTCATTAGATTTCTAACAGGCCATAGTAATCACCTCTGGCTATATTCGTAATAACTCATTCTCATTTTGACTGCAATAAAGATGTTTTTAATGCAAATATTTTTGTAATATCAAACAATTTTGCGTTTTTGATAGTTGAATAATAAAGTCTGAATGTGAAATTTACTTGTGTTGGAACTTCGTGTATGTGTGTGTGTGTGTGAGCACACGCTCAGTCATGTCCAACTTTTTTGAGCCCATGGACTGTAGCCAGCTAGGCTCCTCTGTCCATGGGATTTCCCAGGCAAGAATACTGGAGTGGGTTGCCATTTCCTTCTCCAGGGGATCTTCCTGACCCAGGGATTAAACCCGTGTCTCTTGCGTCTCTCATATTAGCAGGTGGATTCTTTACCACTGCACCACCTGGAAAGCCCTGTGTTGGAACTTTAGGTGTATGTTTCTAGGAAATTAGGTGCTCCAAGTATATCCATCCAAAAACTCAATTCCTTTGATACACATTCTGCCACCACATTCATCTGCCTTTCATTTTGTATGTAAGATAAACATAATTCATGTACATACTCAATGCAAGTTGGTTCTAGACATACAGGCTTTTATTTAGTAGGGCCACAGGAGTTATTCCAAGGGGTTTAGAATTGTCAGAGACACCAGTCTTCCTGTGTAGATAAATATATTTCAATGATAAAAGTAGACCCTGTTGTGAATATTCACAAATTCACTTTTAAAAACTTTATATTTGTAATAATTTATTGTCATTGCTATTATGCATTTTCTCAATCAATGGATACTGAAAGTACAACTATGATTAAGCATTCTTTCAACTTTTTTGCAATTAAAAAGGGGAACTTTACACCAAAAAATGATGAAGATCATTATACTAAGTCACAGTTGTATCACATGTAAACACTGACAGGGTGAGAACCTATCAATTAACTCACTTTGATTAGGCCATGAGAAAATAAACCACTGTATGAATAATTTTTTGATTATTCATACAGTGATTTATTATAATTATAATTCACATAAAGTATAAGCTACATAATTAACAAATATATTGAAAGAGTGAAAGTCTATAATTATATGATCACAATTCACAGTCCATTTCATTTTTCTGTTGAGTCCAAACTCCACACACAATTTCCTGATTTAGGAAGTATTCCAAAATACAATCTAATTTTACTCATAAATATATATTGCTAGATATATCTCACTTACAAACAAAATAGCTCATTTCGTGCCATTTATTGTATTATATATATAAGTATATGAACATGGTAATGATAACATACCCTTGGAATAGCTTGTCATGAAAAAGATTACTTTTAATGTGGTAACATGAAAACAGGAAAGTGCAGGTTTTCAGGAGGAAAATATTAAAGTGCTTTGCTTTTTCCCTCTGCTTTATTCACAGTTCGCTGCCTGGCAATTTCAGATGGTGTGATAGGAAAGCAACACCAGGCTGGTCAGTCATGCTTTCTGTAAAGCTAACAGCCTTAGGAATCTGAGTTTCGGCACCTGCGTATTGTTTTGACACAGGGAGACCAGAAAATCACGTCAATTAAGGATCTTTTATCGTAAGTCAATGGCCAGGGAAGGCAGCAAGGGTAGATCCTTCCTTTGAGCCATGTGTTTGGCCTGTAATGGAATGCTCTCTGCACTGAAATATACTCCCAGGTAGCATTCTCTGGGTGAAAATTAAAAGGGTATTAGAAAGGTGATTAGCAGAATCTGTCAAATAAACAACCCTGTCTACAATCTTATACCATTCCTTTGTGAATCTGCTAGAGCAAATCTGGTATTTCTGGAAGAGGTCAGGAATATGCATTTTTAAAATATAGGAAACCAAGAAAAGGCTTACTATTTATAGGCATCAATGAAGTCAGAGAAACAGGCATGATCAAGTTCATCTGAAAGAAATATTGGGGAATCCTTAACATAAAACGCAAGCAAGACACTGGGATGTTAGGAAAAGTAGGTTGCTCTCTAGCAGGAAGTTCTTTAAGTGCATGTAGATTTACTTTTATTTACAGGGTTAATTTTGCACTTTCCAATTCTACCTGAAACAAAAACATAAAAACTTACTCTTTAACCTGATTATCACCACTTAACAACACATATGGAAGGTCATATCACTAACTATGCCCTATTTTCATGTATGTAAATGTATTTCTATTAAGCTATCTGAACACTGAAGAAATGCAGTGTTAACAGTGACACATGGGGGATTGCCTCCCCCTAAAGAACATTAGTAATTATTGCAACCAGCAAATTCCAGAACAGAACTATTATCTTTTAATTCTTGTGTTCTCTATTGTGCTTAGTATTCATATGCATTATGCTTTTGTTAATAAAGTGATACATGAGAGTAGCTTTTTGCTCAGTTGACCCAATTTAAGTGGGAGCATCAAGTTTGTTGGTGAACCTTGGGTTTACATTCCTGGTACCCAAAACAAAAAGACCTGAGTACTCAAGAGCGTGAACAGCGACAAAAGCCATCAGCTTAAAACACTCTCACACAAAACCCTGTGTTACCATTCTTTGAAAGATACTTAAAAGCAACTTTTATTTTCAGTCCTTAAGAAAACTATATTCCCATATGAGTACTGTGGAAAAAATGAATACTGAGTGAAACTTACCGACTAAAGCTTTGAATTTGCCTGTGTTCCTTACTGAAGGCTATTGCCTACCAGATAACTGTGACTGAGACTAGAAAGTATCTATAAAGATTCACAATAAGGGCATGAGAAAAAAACGCACTGTTAAATTCATACAACTTTGGGGAACCCCTAATAATAATGATTACATGTATCTCTAAGGCACAGCATGATGGTAAACACTTAGAGGCACATTTCCTTTCTTCAGTGCAATATGTAACAATTGTTTTTAAGTGATTGAATGAGGGAAAATGCGGGATCAGAAGTCACAAGGCTAGTAAAAGACAAGAGCAACTCAGGGCCTCTGACTCAGCCCCGAATCCTCTAATACCTGGATGTTTCAGAGAGCTGAGCTCCTTCCTCTTTGAGATTCCTGAGACAACTAATGGAAAAAGGATTGGAATTTAATAATAAAAATGCTGACATGGACCTAAGCATAGCTGCCCAAATGGTGCCATTATAATTATGCTTTATAAATCGAGCATTACCAGAACACTGGCTACTTTTAAATCTTATTAATCAACACTTGTTTGGGTGCTTTGGGTGCCCCAAATTATAGAGTAGTCTGCTTTATCAAAACATGAGATTTGCCAAACACCAAAGATCATATCTGTTTTAAGACAAAGTACACACCAGACCTTCAGTGTTTATATTAAGCATACTAAAAGATTCTGAAATAGAAATCCTAAATTAATCCTCCAAGTTCAGTTGTTCTGAAAAATGTTTTGTCTGTCCTTTTAACAATAACAGGATTTGTTCACACACATTGCAAATGTAAAGCAAATTCATTTTAACTTTGTTCTTTAAATTGAGCTGATCACTTACCAGCTAAATCTCCTGACTTTGCTAAAGCAACTGGTCAGAAAACAAAATTAGTGCTTTTAATATTTGCAAATGATATTTCTCCTATTTTTGAATATTTTTAATCTAACTACTCACTTTGAGCTGACAAAATGGCAATAAAACACATAGATATTATATTTTAAACTATTCACTGCCTTCATGTTTAAATGCTTTCCTATTAAGCAAGGCTTTTTATTACTGATTTGTGAGTTACTTAGGAAAAATGACATAACCTGCCTCAGTTACATAATCCTCATCCAAAAGAAAGTAACAGGTTATAAACTACCACCAAAATGATTGAAACTATCTTTCCTAATGTGAATATATGCAGTCTTCAAGTAAAAGGAGAGCAATTTCATGCATATGTATGTTTCACAGCCAGTGTCTTTTTTTTAAGAGATTTTTTTTTCCTTTCTAGCATTATTTCCATCCATTACTGAGCTTCTAAGACCTCTAGAATATGCCCTTTTTGGTAACATACGTGTGGTTTATGTCAGAAAACAGCTAAGGAAGTCATTTATAAAATATTAAAATAAAGAGTGCAGGAAAACTCAAGGCAGACTATATTTCTGCACATAGTTGGAGATGAGCAGCCTGGAGGCAGCCGTAGAGTTACCCTGACCCCTGAAGGAAGAAATCAGGAGTTAACTTCACATCCAATTTCCTACACAATATAAACCCCAAACCTCCAAATCCACTGGCACAATTTATCAATATTTGGGTATGTCCTGCAGAAATAAGAAAGCCATCTCAAATCTCAGAGCTCAAATTTCATCCCACCAATCCACCATTCTGATTTGGGGTAAGCAGATCTTTTCAAAGTTACTTAGTGCATCTTGCACCTGACTCCAGAGGAAAAACAGAAAGAATCATCTCATCTCTAGGATAGAAAAGTCATTTAGCCTTCTCTTTTTTTGGTAAAATAAATGTAAAGGGAAATAGGAAACAGCACAACTAGATGATAAGATGATTTATTTCAATAGGGTTAGTATTTCAGCAGAGTTTCATTTTGAGGGAATCTATAATCTATTGAGGAAAGAGCAGACCCTGAAATAGCAGAAGGCCGAAAGGAGCTGACGTGTCTCTTCTCTTAAAGAAAATCACGGCTCCAAATAAAACATCAGGGAAAATGACATTTTATCCCGCAGGGTTCCCTCCTCTGTACCGTGAGCAGAGCACATTTCTCTTGTCTCATGGTAAAACTCACAGGCGGCTGCAACATGTCCTTCAAGCCATTCAGTAAGTAAAACTTGAAAATGGATTGCTCTTTTTTCTGGGATTTGTATTAATAATGAATTTGTTGCCATTTATTCTTTAATTTAACAAGATATCATTACCACGGAAGGTTTTCACTTCTCTTTTCCCAGAGGGTTAAAATGGCCCAGAAACAGGCTGTCAAGGCAGAGATAAAGGTACCAAACACTCATTTCTGACACACTGTGGAAGCACTCATTTTTATTGAGGGAACCACCAGACCAAAATCTGCATCAAGCTCTACCAGGAAAAATGCAAGAGAGGATCTCAAGCAGTCATTCCATTCACAGTCTTCATGTCAATGGATTTAACTTTCTACTCAATTGGGGTCATGTATTCCAATCACAGGCTATAGAACTATGACCTTGGCTAGGATCATCAGCTCCAATTACTCAATGGGGCACTTGTGAAACATTGCGGACTCATTTTGACTCTCCACGGGTGTGGTTAAAATTGCTCCTGTCCGGCCCTAAAGCTTACATGATCTGCTGTCCCTCAGAAACTCACTATGAGGAAACTCATGTTAAATTCGCCACAGAGATGAGGGACCCTTGGAGCTAATCTCTGTCTGCCCTCCTCCTCCTCCGTTAAGCTGTTACAAGCCTTCAAAAGTTAACAGAGTGATGAAGCCTCTCTCTATACAATCATTTCATCTCACTATCGTTGACTGAAGCTCGCTGATGTAATGAAGTTACATAATCACCGATTATGCATGACTTCCATCCATCTTCCTTCATATCCACATATCTTCTCCCCTCCCCTTCAGATCAGTCTACCAGGTGAGATTTATAACACATGTAAATGCTCCATTCTCTCATCATAGGTACTGAATATGGGACTTTAGCATTGCAGTACAGTGCACTGAACCACGTCATCAATATTGATTTTTTTTATCCCATTTCCCAGGCAGAATATGCTTAAGCATCCTTCATGCTCTAGTCTCTAACTTTTTACCGAAAGGGTAAAATAGATGTAGCAGATAGAACACATCCTCAACTTAAGGTTAAGGGAAGTGTGTAATTGCCTGCATTTCCAAAGCCGGCTGCATTGCAATAAAAGGATGGTCTCTGCTTCCAGACCTTCGACTCCCCTGCACGTGGGTCGCAGCTTCAGTTATACAGGGTATTGGGTAAATAATTATATTATTGGGCAAATTGAACTTAAGAAAGAAAGCATTGTGGTGATACTGAAAATAATATTGCACTATTCTTCTCTATTTTAGTCATCGTTTTCAGCTTCCCTTTCCTTTTCTTTTTAAATTCCAAATGATGATCTCGTAGATAAAAAAGTAGCCCAGGGTACTTAATAATCTCCAATAATCACTACCTAGAGAACAATTAACAATGATAATCACCTTAAAGTTTAAGAACTTGACAAGTGGGATGTCCCTGGTCCCATTGCGGCTGTGAAATGCAGCAGAATGCTGCACTGAGTTGAAAACATATTTCTTTTAATGAATAAAGAGTAGCTCGTTTCCTTTTAAATAGGGCTCTTTAGTAAGTGTTCCTTTCACGGTTGCTACCCCTTCCAGAACATAAGAGCCACAAAAATTGTATCCAAACAAAGAGTGTCTACCCAGAATTAATTCAAGACACTCTTCCATATCAAAATAATTGGAGGGGGGAGTCATGTTTTGATTTATTTTCAATTACACTCAGAATACAGACCCACATACACACACACACACGCACACACACCAACACACCCAACTGCAGTTATTCCATTCAGTGCCAATAACGGCCACATCAGAGCCATCTATGCGATGCAGCAATCATCCAAGTCACCCATTCCCATTACAAACGCCCAAGTTTGCTCACGCCACGAATGGGTTTGCATATATAAAATGACCTTACCCACAAGAGTCTTCCAAATTATTCTCCTCTGGATATCAGTCGGTAATGTAATTGCTGGTCATCACAATGCGAATTCAGAAAAATCCACGTTTTACTCCCGTGCTCTTTTTCTTGTTTTTGCTAGCAATTAATATCGTGAACAAGATACCCATTCACAAATGCCAAGTTCACCATAAAAGCAGATAATTCCATACAGCTCTTCCCTACAAGGCTGCCTCCAGTTAGTTCTCAAAGTGCCCGATTGTTTGGTGAAGATACAATCCAGGTGCAGAGCAGGGGAAAAAAGAAAACTAGGAGAAAAAAAGAAGAGGCAGATAGAAAAGGAGAGACTGAGAGAGGAGGGGGCAGAAAAAGAGGGAAGAAAATTTTTAAAAGAAGGAAGGAAAAAGGCCGGTAAGTAAGGAAGTCTGTGAGCTCTACGACAAGAACCGGAGTCTTGCTTGCAAATCTTCTGTATACATGTAGCCTTTCAAATCCTCTTGGTCCCCAAGTAAAATTTCCAGATCCGGGATGCAGCCATATGAAAGAATCCTATGTATATTTCACAAGTATCCCGCAATAACCGATCCGACGGGGTTTTCCTTGTACAGTACTGCTATGTGAAAGCACACAACCCCTGCTGTTTGGGAAGGTGTCTCCTGGGTCCTAGCTCTCTTCAACAGCCCCCAAAAATGATTTTTCAAAAAAGAGTGGGGGGGGGGGTGAAGCAGCTTTGCGTTTGCCTTGAATGATGCTAATCCTGAGCGAAAACGACAAGGAAACCACGACTAGCACGAGATCTTGATTAATAGCCACAGTCCACTCAAAATATCCCAGGGAAGAAGGAGCGAAAACAAGAAAGAGAAACTGCAATGCATAAACGATTCCAGTGTTTCTACAAGATCGGTTCATTTGATTGAATGCATTCTCTGGTTTGCTGCAAGTCATAAAGAGGATAGTGTTACTGCCACCCAATGGATATTTTAGTACTAGCCAATCCACAGAACGCCACCGCTTTGAGAGTTTTAGTTTTCCGAAGACTGAGGAAGAAGGAGCGTAGCTTGGGAATCTTTAGGAAAGGACCCTGAGAGGCCTCGAATAACAAGAATGTGTGCTTCCAGGCAAAAGCTGACCGGCCACTGCGGGCGCTCACCCAATTTTGCATGAGCCACCTTAGAATTAGGGTTCCATTTCTCTAGGAAGCAGAAAGGTACACAGATCGAAGCCTAAACTGACACGCTCACAATAACCTCCTTTTCATCACTTCTCTTTAGACGTGATTTGTTATTGCGAGCGATCTCTCGCTCTCTCAAACACACACACACACAGAACCATTGTCTAAATCACTTTAAGCCAGATTTTAAACGGAAGCGGGGTGCGAGGCGGTGGCTCGAAACCTCTGGCGGCAAGGTGATAATTGTTTCTAAAGGGCAGTTTTGCAAAGTGCTTCTGCCCGTATTGGGATGTAAATTGTGAGTCCATCAGGCAGAAACTCTCCACCTCTCTGCTTTTTCAGTTTGGGGAGGAGCAGGATCTCTGGGAGGAGGTGAGGGGCGGGGCGAAGAGGAGGCGACGGAAGAGGATGCTCCTCCCCTCCGCGGTGTCACAGAGTTCGCTGTGGATTAGGAGACCGAGTCGTGATGAGGAAGAGGGACAAAGTAGGCAGTGGTCAAATAAATTAGGATATTTGCTCAGGTGAAGATCTGTGCCCTTTATATTACCTTGGGATTGTATAATACATATAGTTCTGTACTTCTCAAACTGGAACGTAGGCTTGATCACCTGGGTGGCTTGTTAAAATGCAGATTTGGATTCAGTAAGTCTGGAGTGAGGCCTGACAGTCTGCATTTATAATAAGCTGGTTCATGGACCATAATGATGCTGCTGGTCTGTGGACCACACTTGGAGTAGCAAGACTCTAGGGATGTGTCTTACACTGCAACCACGGAGTCAGGTTCTGACAGGGAGCTAAAGGCTAAGAAACACTTTTACAGTCACAACCCCTCCCCCTAGCCACCCTTCAACTTTTCCCACACGCCACTTGTAGCCCTGGTTCCAGAAAACCTTAACCCGTTCTCTACAAGGTATTTCACAAGCTTTTGTAATGTGAGATTTAACAGGCTAAACCCCCAAATAGAACACTAAATAGGCAAAGCATTCTTGACCCTAGAGAACTGTGTCTTCACTTAATGTGGGGAGTAAATCCCAATGGAAGATCAAGGGAACCCTTGCAAATATTGGGTCAAATGCGAACTAAACGAATGCAAGATACACTCAGGGCGCAGGCGAGATGGAAAGAGGGCTGGGCGGCTAGATAGGGAGGTCAACCTGTAGTTTTTTTTAAAAAGAAGGAGCAGTATAATGAACTTTCCAATTCGAGCTGAGGGAAGATCTGGTTAAAGTGTATAGGCAAGTGTTACGTGGTTTTCCAGGAGGTTAACTCACTCAGCTTAACGACATCCATGCCAGCCGCTCACTTTCCCCTGCTCCTTCCACACAAGCTCGCATACAAAATATACTGAAAATCAGGGGTGGAGGGGAGGTATATTCTCCTTCTCTCACAGAAGGCTTCCCCGGTGGCTCAGCGGTAAAGGTGATGGTTCCATCCCTGGGTCAGGAAGATCCCATGGAGGAGGGCATGACAACTCCAATATTCTTGCCTGGAGAATCTCATGGACAGAGCAGCCTGGCGGGCTACGGTTCACGGCGTCGCAGTGTTAAGACGTGACTGAATAGTCACGCACGCACGCCTGCCTCTCTGAGCACCGCCTCTCGTGGTCCTTGAGTTGACCCATTTAAGAGGTAGCTGCTACTGCTACTGCCAAGTCACTTCAGTCGTGTCTGACTCTGTGCGACCCCGTCCCTGGGATTCTCCAGGAAAGAACACTGGAGTGGGTTGCCATTTCCTTCTCCAATACATAAAAGTGAAAAGTGAATGTGAAGTCGCTCAGTCATTTCTGACTCTTAGCGACCCCATGGACTGCAGCCTACCAGGCTCCTCCTTCCATGGGATTTTCCAGGCAAGAGGTAAAGTTGACTTCAAATGGATTGCGAGGGGCCACAATTAACAATTTAATTGCTTCAAGCAAAGTTGAGAAGGCTAAGTCCTGGGCTGTAGGCTCAAATCCTAGATCTGAGTCTAATTTCTACTCCTGTGCTGTACTTAGTCGCTCAGTCGTGTCTGACTCTGCGACCTCATGGACTGTAGCCCGCCAAGTTCCTCTGTCCATGGGATGCTCCAGACAAGAATACTGGAGTGGGTTGCCATGCCCTCCTCTAGGGGATTTTCCCCACCCAGGGATCCAAACCAGGTCTCCCGCATTGCAGGCCAATTCTTTACCGTCTGCGCCACCAGGGAAGCCCAATTTCTACTCCAAAGCAGCTCTGCTTATCGGAGGGAATCACTTTAATTTCTCTTGGCCTCGGTTTCCTTGTCTGTAAAATGATAAGTTGAAATGAACCAGTTGCCAGGGTCTACTCCAGCTCCACGTGCTACCAAAATCAAGTCTTCTACTTGTGAGACTTTTGTTAGTCAGTTTGTTGCTCTACACAGAGCAAGAGTTCGAATTGGTACCTTGACATGGGCTGAAGAGAACATCCAGAAGCTTTGAAAAGTGTATTAAAGACGCAAACGAACAGTTGACTATTTCCATCCTCTTGCAAGAGATAGTTTGAGAGCTTTCTCTTCAGATCCGGGAAGGAAAGTGTTTGTTTCAATCTGAGGTGAGGCATTGTCTATTCCTGGATCTTACAGAGCCAACTGTGGGCCTCCCTGTTTGTTGCCATGGGATCCTCTTTGTGCGAACTGTCTTGAACTGTGTGGGAACATTTTCCTCTTGTCTCCCTTCAGTTCTCTCTCTAACTCTTCTGAAGATAAGTGTCAGAACACAATGTAGCTGCATTATTGCTGTTTAAGACTAACAGCAGCTGCAAGGTGCATCTAATTAAGAATTTTAATTACTTCACCGAATTCTCATTTGCAGATGTTTAGAACATTAAACAATGTATTGTGATTTTATTTTAAAATCTGAGTAAAGCTGACCTACCTCCAAAGGGGAGGGTGTTAAAAAAAAAACACTGCACAACTCAAGGATGGTTATTTAAAAAAAAAAAAAGACTTTGACATAGGAAGTATATACCTTGGCACATTGTTTGTGATTAAAGTGATATTACATTTGGGATGAAAAAATAGTGTGCATATCCATATATACACCTGTTTTTTTTTTCTTTACTAAAGTAAAAGGCAAATAAATCTCAGAATACTACAAAACTCAATAATTTACTATTCTAGCCGAATCCTTACATGTTACACAGTTCTCAAATGTTCTGTTCTTTTCTCCCCCCAGTAACAGGATGGTTAACAGTAAGAGTGGTGCTGCAGTATGGGAATTGTAGGCTATAATCCAAAGCATTATGGGGTTTGTAGTAAAAATGGGCTGCAGATCCATTCCATTCTTATAGCTTTTCTCAGGTGAAGGAACTGCTGTTTTATTTTCTAATAATAAAAAAAAGAAGACTATCAATATATTTTAAATAAGAAACTCATTTTAATGAAACAAAGTTGGTATTACTGGAAGTATGAAATTAGAGTTTAGCTCCAATAATATTCTAACCGAGGAGATGGAGAATACAGTAACACCTACTTCATAAGCCCCCAATAATAACCTGAGTAAGTTAGTTCCTAATGTTCCTATCCAATGGCTAAGGTTTCCAAAATCACTTATTGTTTTTGCATTTCTTAAAGCGTAACATGGACACAGAAAATTCAAATTCTTATTGCATCCACCTTTAACTACTGTTCGCCTACATTTAATTTCTCACACTGCACATCATTCCTCAATGAAGTGAGCCAGAGTTTTATTTCATCTACCTTTCTTAATGTTTTTGTATACAAAAATACTCCGAATATTCAGAGTAGTTTCTCTTTTTAATAAAATCCTTAAGGCTAGAGTATCTGGAAAATATGTCTGGAGTGGGCTATTTCATTCCATTTAAATTTAATTAATTATAGAAACATATAAATTAAGGAGTTACAATTCAAGTCATCTTCTGTATGCAGATGTGTAGGTAAACACATAATTTACAGAGGTTTTGATTTAGCTCTGTTGGCAATTTATTTCTAAGTTCATTAAACATTATTTGTATGATATAAATTCAAAGTCTAACTCCCCAGTATTGTTCTATGAAATCAGTCCCCCTTTTGTTATAAAGGCTAAAATATGTCTCTTCAAAGTCTCCTCCATCTGTGAAAGTCCCCATTATCATGCTAAGTTACTTAGAAAGTATTTTATACCTAAGGTTGCTTACTTTTCTCTTTCTGTCCTTAAAGAGTACTCCATCTACAAAAAGACACCGCTAAAGCAAACTATTATTATAGACATGAATAAATGCAAAATCAAGCGTCCTTCATTTTCAGGCCTTTTACCAGCAACATTCATCTGAACCCACCACCACATATTCTCAAATGAGGTACAGACAAAGACTTGAGCATTTCAGCAGAATTCCACCACATAAAGTTCAGAAATAATAAAGAATGTTATGAAAAAAGCAAACAGCAATAGGAAAGAAAAATGCCAGGCCTGCTTTTCTTTCAGATTTCTAAGTTTTGAATCATAGAAATATACAAATATATATCTTCTTGAATGCAGTTTACATTATTGTTCATACTGTGAATATTTCTTTTATGGCCATAAAAATAAAAGCAATGCCCCAAATGAAACACTATGTACATAAGCGATGCAAATACATCCCGGTGGAAAGCCGGCTGGCTGCTGGTGGGAGGGTATATTTATACAGTGCCTTTCATTTGGAAGGTTCCCAAAATGATTTGCAAACTGTATATAGAGGAATTGCTCACCATGGAAATTCACCCACTTCCAGGAGAGAATGCAGAAGTCATTCCATGCTGACAACTAGTTTAAATAAAACCACAGAACAATATTTCAGGTGGGCAAAATTGTAATTGATTCTGGAAATGTGCATTGAAACCCACTATGTGCCAGGCACAGTATGAGGTACTGAGGGTAACATTATGGATATACATGGTCAAGCTTACAGTTTTACTGAAATCTGACCAGACCTCCGGAGTTAAAAGCCCTATTTCTTGATGAATTTCTGATCCCTGCTTATGGTTTTACCGAAACAGACTACTTGCTACTTTTTATAATGTGTTTTCATCAGGCTTCATGGTATCTAGGACACATGACCTATGGCAATGTGTTCTACATCCAATTGATCATGCATAAAACATAGCTTCACAATATTGTGGTTGAAGCAGGTAGAAATGACAATAACATTCCCTGCATTGAATGATTTGGAGGATATAGGGCAGAATTACAAGTCTTCTGGGTTTGAGAAATGAAATGAATTGGTATCACTGTCTATACATGGAAGACCATTTCCACTGAAATGATTCAGGGCACTTCATGATAATTAAGGCATATAAAATGGCTTAGTAAAGGAAGAGAGCAGTATGAGCTGATGTTTCAGAGCATAGAATATGGAATCAAATTCCAGTGTCTCTTGACTTTACTAGATTTATAATATTTTTCCAGTGGAAGTGGAACAGGAAAAGCGAGTGAAGCAGGCACTGCCATAGTTCAGCCCAGACCTCTGTGTGTTCACAGCCATCACTTGCTTCTCTCTGTTTTTCATCTAAAGGTCAACCTCTGCATCTTCTTTGACTGCTAGTCTTAGGCTACTGGAGCAGCTTGACGTGCCTATAGTGAGTGTACATACCTCTTCCGCCTTAGCCAATGACTGACTCATTATCAGTTGAAGTATGAAAACCCCTAGCTTTTTGCCTACAGTACAGAAAAACTCTGAGGCATAATTTACAATGTAGACATCTCCTCTGACATCAGGCCAAAGCTGGGACTTTGTTTGTAATCACACCCTTTCTTGGTGGCTGGGAACATAAGATAGAGGGTAACCAGAAATAATCATAGCGGTCCCATCTCTAGCTTTTAAATTGGCAGTCTGTATAACTGGAAACAGATCATTCATTGACCCAGTTGTCTATGGTTTATCCATTGCATGCTATGTGCCAGGCACTGTGGGATATTGGGGCTCCAAGGATGAATAAGGCACAGTCCCTGCCCTTCAGGAACTCAAGTCTAGCAGTGGAGAAAGACAAATGTCACATGCGATGTACAGTGTGATGAATTCTATAAGAGAGATCTGAATTCAGCCGAAAAGAGTCAGGAAAGGCTGAACAGAGAAGGTGTTATTTCAGTGACCTTGAGGGATGAGCAAAAAATAAAATCACAAAAATGAGTGAAGACCAGGAATAAAGAGTAACATCTAAGTAGACCAATTTTCTTCTACCTAGAAGGAAATAGCACTGGTCCTGGGAGTAGAAATCAAAAGTGTTTAAAGTCAGAGAATCTGTTTTTGAAGGGGGCTCTAGAGATAACCTTGAATAATCTCTTTATTTTAGTCAGAGGAAATTGAGTCTCACTCGGCCGAATGACATAGTTATTTAAGCTCACAAAGCTAGGAAGTGGTAGGAGTTCTCTTCTAGCATGACTCAGCCATATTGCCTGTCAGCCTTTTCTTGAAAAAGATTAATTGAGGACATAATACAGATATCTGATATAATAGGATCTGTTCTGAATCCTGGCCTATCACTATATGGCCTTGAGAAAATTACCTGCCTTCTCTGAGTCTCACTGTCCTCCTATAAAAAAATAAACTTAATAAGATAAACTTCTCCTGGGGGTTTTTAAGCATGTGAACCTAGCAGAGTGCCTAGAACATAGGATGTAGGAGAGAAGCATGCTTTCTTTCATTTTGTCTTTAGTTTGTTTTCATTTCTTTTCTTTCCCAATCAGAGAATGTTACAGTGGTGTAAGTGGAAACAAGGATGTTTTAATTTTTGTTTGTGTTTTTTAATACTAGCTATAGAATGGAAGAGAATCAGACATTTAAGTAAGATAGTTTTCTTCTTTGTAAAATAAAAAAAAATGGTGTTGTTTTTGATTAAGACTTACCCTATCTCTGCCTGAAACTCATGGTTTATTAATAGAGCATCTCAGAACTAGTTCAACTATATTTGATGCAAGCTGTGTAGGTGAGTCTACTTCTTTTAACCAGCTAGTTATGATAATGGTAAACATAATATTCACAAATATATTTGCCAATTAAAAAAGTTTATTTTATGCATATTGCAAAAGAGGATAGTTCAGTTCAGTTCAGTTGCTCAGTCACGTCCGACTCTTTGCAACCCCATGGACTGAAGCATGCCAGGGCTCCCTGTCCATCACCAACTCCCAGAACCTATTCAAACTCATGTCCATTGAGTCAGTGATGTCATCCCACCATCTCATCCTCCCTTTTCCTCCCACCTTCAATCTTTCCCAGCATCAGGATCTTTTCAAATGAGTCACTTCTTTGCATCAGGTGGCCAAAGTATTGGAGCTTCAGCTTCAGCATCAGTCCTTCCAATGAATATTCAGGATTGATTTCCTTGAAGATGGACTGGTTGGCTCTCCTTGCAGTCCAAGAGACTCTCAAGAGTCTTTTCCAACACCACAGTTCAAAAGCATCAATTCTTTGGCACTCAGCTTTCTTTATAGTCTAACTCTCACATCCATACATGACTACTGGAAAAACCATAGCTTTGACTAGATGGACCTTTGTTGGCAAAGTAATGCCTCTGCTTTTTAATATGTTGTCTAGGTTGGTCATAGCTTTTCTTCCAAGCAGCAAGCATCTTTTAATTTCATGGCTGCATTCACCATCTGCAGTGATTTTGGAGCCCCCCAAAATAAAGTCTGTCACTGTTTCCATTGTTTCCCCATCTATCTGCCATGAAGGGATGGGACCGGATGCCATGATCTTAGTTTTCTGAATGTTGACCTTTAAGCCAAGTTTTTCACTCTCCTCTTTCACTTTCATCAAGAGGCTCTTTCATTCTTCTTTGCTTTCTGCCATAAGTGTGATGTCATCTGCATATCTGAGGTTACTGATATTTCTCCTGGCAATCTCGATTCCAGCTTGTGCTTCATCCAGCCCAGCATTTCTCATGATGTACTCTGCTTATAAGTTAAATAAGCAGGGTGACAATATACAGCCTTGATGTACTCCTTTCCCGATTTGGAACCAGTCTGTTGTTCCATGTCCAGTTCTAACTGTTTCTTCTTGACCTGCATGCAGATTTCTCAGGAGGCAGGTCAGGTGGTTAGGTATTCCCATCTCTTTAAGTATTTCTTTTCCACAAGAAGAAATAGTGGTGGCTGCTAAAAAAGCTACCGTGTTTATTAAGGTTGTTTTTGGTGTAAATATTTGTAAATTGGTCAGTGCCTGTAAATTTAAATACAAATAATCTTAAAAAACAGTTCTAACTTTTTCAAAAGGACTGTGTACAACTTTTTTTAGACCTGCTGTGGCACAGCTTGTTACCTCTAATGTATTTGGATTTTTTGCAGACCAATTAAAATGCTAAGACTTGCTTTTTGACTTGTAAAAGGTGCATATTTTCATTTTTTTCTTTAAGTTTAAAGTTTTGTAATGATCAAATGGGATACAGTTTATACATAATTAAAAAAAAAAGAACTTTCCACAAAGTGGAATTTTTCATAGAGTGCCTGAAGAACTATGGATGGAGGTTCGTGACATTGCACAGGAGGCAGTGATCAAGACCATCCCCAAGAAAAAGAAATGCAAAAAGGCAAAATGGTTGTCAGAGGAGGCCTTACAAATAGCTGTGAAAAGAAGAGACTCAAAAGACAAAGGAGAAGACCCAGAGGGATGGGATGGAGAGGGAGGCTGGAGTGGGGATCGGGATGGGGAACACATGTAAATCCATGGCTGATTCATGTCAATGTATGGCAAAAACCACTACAATATTGTAAAGTAATTAGCCTCCAACTATTAAAAATAAATTTTAAAAAAAAACAAAAAAAAAAAGACAAAGGAGAAAAGGAAGGGTATACCCATTTGAATGCAGAGTTCCAAAGAATAGCAAGGAGAGATAAGAAAGCCTTCCTCAGTGATCAAAAGAGGATAACAAATGGCAAATGAATGTATGAAAAATTGACATCATAGGATATAATGATGATGTAAATTTAAATCACAATGCAATATCATGACACATTCACCAGAATGTTTAAAATGAAATAATAGATGATAGAAAATGTGGGCAAAGTGTAGGAGCAATGGCAACCCACATCCTGGTGTAAGTAAAATTTTTTCCAGTAACCTTGGAAAACTTTTCAGCAGCACCTAGTAACTTTAAAAATTGGTATAATCTATGATGCCATCAGTTCCATTCTAAGTACATGTGCAAGAGAAATGCAGATGTATGTTCACCAAAAACAAGTATTAGAAAATCCACAAGAGCTTTATTCAAAAAATTCCATACTGGAAACTACACAAATGCTCATCCACAGTAGAATGGGTAATACACTGTGGTATATTCTTACCGCAGGCTACCCTACAGGAATGAGAACTAATAATCATGGCTACTAGCAAGAATATATTTCAATCTCACAAGCATAATGTTGAGCAAAAGAAAGCAGATATGAAAGAGTACATCCTGTAAGACTGTGTTTACAGAAAGACCAAAACTAATCTAATCTACATTGTAAAACATCAGAATAGTAGCTACCTTTAGTGAGACCAGTGACCAGAAGTATGTTTAAGGAGAACTTTGGAGGTGCTAATAATATTGTTTTTTTTTTTTAATCCTGATGTTAGTTATTCGAGTATAATCAATTATGAAAATTCATTGAGCATGCATATAATGTATGTACTTTTGAAATCTATTTCATATTTCATTAAAAAGTTTTTCAAAAATAAGTTTGTTTTAAAACTAGAAGCAAAAAGTTTAACTCCCACAAAAATGACACATTATTAATAATGATCAGTAGAAATTAATAAAACAAACTCTTGGCAGGCATTTGTGAAAGTCAAATATTTTAAAATATGGGGATCTTCTTGCAAAGTGATATAAAAAGACAGGGTTTGTTTATTTTAAAAGGTGTTTTCAGGAATTAAATGGTGTTCTCTTTTTGCAACATAATTTAGTATAATGTAACATAGAAGAGGAACAATGAAGATAATCATGTCTTTGACTTTTTAGTGTCAATCAAAGCTTTGTTCAATTCTTTTATGAATGATAATAGCTAGTATTTATTCAGTACTTATTATGTGCCAGGCACCATTGGAGACATTTTATGTACTAACTCACTAATCCTCAGAAGAAATAAGTACTATTGTCATGACTAATATACAGATGAGGAAACCAGGGCACAGATAGTATTAATAAATCTTGCTCAGTGTCTCACAGTGGTGAAGTTGGAAATTGTACCTTCTCTCAATCACTACTCTGACCTATCACTCTAACTTTTGATTATCTTTTCCATACTACATTTAGCTAAAACCATCACTTTTATATCTGGCTGTGTGTTGCCTTTTAGTTTTTAATTTATTTTTAATTTTTTATCTTTTGGCCACAGGGCATGTGGGATCTTAGTTCCCTAACTAGGGATTGAACTCATGCCCCCTGCAGTGGCAGCACAGAGTCTTAACCACTGGACCACTATGGGAGTTCCAAGTCTTATATATTGCCTTTATTGACTTAATTTATTCCTTAACATGGCAAACTGTAAACAAAAGAGTTAATGGCCAATCAGCAAAAATTTCAAGTGCATGGTTTTCCCCAGCACGATATGGAGCTCTTGATTTTGTGCGTCACTCTGCTCCATTCCTCTTTTTCCTAAAGGAGATCTAAGTGAATTATTATGTTTCTGTTAAATGAAGGGAAAAACGAGGAAATTACACTTTCCTGGGGAAAATGTTAATATTTCAACTTTTTAAACACTTAAGAATAGTACAATGAAGGGTATGTTAACTTTATGTAAATATCAGTATGACCTTCTGAACTGATTTTTACACTGAGAAAAACAACTCTCAAGTAAATCATACAAGAGGCTAGGGAGATATAGACAGTGTTAACAACTAGATAGCCATGCCAAATTCGTGTGTGTGTGCATGTGTGTGATGTGTATTTATTGGGATGGCCAAAAAGATTGTTTGGGTTTTCCCATAAGCTGGCACAAAACCTCAGATGAACTTTTTGGCTAACCCAGTATTTACCAGCTATTAGAAGATAATATTATAATATACTGGAATGAGGTGATGATATAGCGGGAACTAGGTACTAGAGGGAGATTACAGCATGGCATAATATACATAATAAAAATGGAATCTTGAATATCATTACTGTAAAATGCTCTCATGACAGAGACAATGGTACCAGTTCATCAAACGTTTTTATTTCCTTCTTAAGCACACAAAAATACTATGTTGTCCAGTCCTTTTGCATCTAGCTAGTACCACAAGGACTGGGGCCACATGTGTGGCCCACAGCTTCCAGATTCCATCATTCGAATCTCCAGAGAGGTCTTCCCCCTCTGTCTTTATGCTCTTGTTTGCCTTCTTCATATGCATGTGCGCTGTATACTAAGTTGCTTCAGTCAAGTCCAACTGTATGCGACCCCATGGATTGTAGCTGGCCAGGCTCCTCTGTCCATGGGATTTTCCAGGCAAGAATGCTGGAATGGGTTGCCATGCACTCCTCCAGGGGATCTTCCTGACCCAGGGATCAAACCCATGTCTTTTAGGGCTCCTGCATTGGCAGGCAGGTTCTTTACCACTAGCACCATCTGGGAAGCCCTCATATGCATGGCTTGAAGGAAAAGGCTTCAAGGTAGTGGAGTCATGTGATAGAAGGATCTAAACTCCCTAGTTATTCCTAAGTAGGATCCTAGTCATCACTAAGAGGAAAGCCGTGCAACCAGAAGCATCAGGCTTGGGCTTTGTGCGAGTAAGAAGCCAACTTTCATCGTACTCAGCCTCAGAGATCTCAGGTATATTTGTTAGTATAATGTAGCTTAGTCCACCCTGATTTGTAACCTTTGATTCATTCAAAGGCAAGGAGATTTTAAAATATTTACTGACTAATTTATTTATTTGGCTGCATCGGGTCTTAGTCATGTCAGGCGAGATCTTGAGTTGCATCACGTGGGATCTTTGTTGAGTCTCGCGGGATCTTTTTTGCCTCACGCGGGATCTTCATTGCGGCAAGCTGGTTTCTCGCTGGTTGTTGTGTGCAGGCTCCAGAGCTCCTGGGCTGCGTAGCTGTGACGCATGCGTTTAGTTGCTCCATGGCATGTGGTATATGAGCTCCCCGACCAGGGATCAAACCTATGTCCCCTGCACTGGAAGACAGATTCTTAACCACTGGACCACCAGGGAAGTTTCAAGGCAAGGACGATTTTTCTTCTTTTCCTTTTTTTCATTCCTTTTTGAATCTTAGGTGTACCAAATTGTATGGTTCCTGATTCTTGGTTAATAGTTGTTTTTATTGGTCTGTGTGCAACCCAGTTTCATTCAGGTAGTTATTGAGTTAGTTGTTTTTCATGAGGTTATAAATGCTTGAGAAAACACCATCCAAAACAAAAACAAGCATCTTGATAATAACCTGTATCAAACATATGGCATGGTACCCCTGTCAACCTATCCATCTGCCTCCCCTTACTTACTCGAAGAAAACACCATCCTGAGTTCCGTGTGCATCATTCTTTTGACTTCTTTTTTATATAGTTTTATTGCATCTTACAGGTAGTCCTAAAGCAGATTTTAAATTTCTGTTGCTTTAACTTTATAAAAGGATATCGGTTCTAGTTCTGGATAAACTGTGGCAAGCTCACTTAACTCTTTCTCTTCCACCAACTACATTAAACCCTGGAAAGAATGCATGGAGCAGCTATTTGAAAACCCTGAAAAGGAAATAGTGGTAGGCAGATCAGGAATGAGTACCTGCATTAGAAGTACCAACGAATTTGTATTGAGTTTACCTTTTTCTCCCCATGGTTATCTCCCAACCTGAAGTCAACAACAGGAAACTTGGAAATGAGCTCAGACAGAGAGAACTCCCAGGGAAGCCCTCTACCTCTTGCTCCAGGACAGGGTGGTGGCGAGGGGAGGGGTAAGGAGCTCTTAATGCTCAGAAGGAATACAGAAATCTTCCCCCAACTTCTCTCCCCTTTTTTCCCCTAAAGGATAATGCAACAGTTTTATTGCAAAATATCAACATTTATGCTACCCTGTCATTTACACAACTTTGTCATTTTGTTCTTTGCATTTTAAAAATTTATTATTATTATTTATTGGGGAGATAGTTGCCTTACAATATTGTGTTAGTTTCTGGTGTACAATGAAGTGAACCAGCTATATGTATACAAATACCCCCTCCGTCTTGGACCTCCCTCCCCAACACCCCCCCTCACCCCAAACCATCTTATGAAGCTGGTCGTGGCGCTGGAGGTAGCAGTTGAAGTTACTGGAGCCAGCAAGAATGAAAACTCAGAGAGGGAACCTTCTCTGTTTTATGGTGCTGCAGTTTTAAGAGGATAGGACAGACCCTCATTGTTTTGTTTTATTTTCACTCTCTGTCCTTTTTGAGCCAGGACATGAGTCTAATCACAAAATTCCACAACACCATGCCAGTGGGGGATAATGGAGCCCCAGTTTCTGGCCAGGAAACCAGAAAAGGTGGGGACAGAGAGCAAAATGTACCAGGAAGATTGCAAGTGGCAGAGATTCAAGAAAGAGACCTCACAAATTTGTTTTTGAATTCCTGGGCTCACCCTATGCAGATGAGTATTCTGACTAATATTATCTGTAGCTGTAGCCCCCATTTTAATCATATTTTGTTGACCTTCTTACTGTATTTTTGTCTTTTATTTTTATTCTGCTCTTTTTGAAATTAATTTTTTCCAGCTTTATTGAGCTATAATTACATATAATATTGTGTAAGTTTAAAGTGTACAATGTGTTGACCTGATACACATATATTGTGAAATGATTACCACTATAGCATTAGCAAAAACCTCTATTCTGTCATATAATTAATATTTCTTTTTTGTGGTGAGAATATTTAAGATATATTCTCTTAGCAACTTTCAAGTATATAAATACAGAATTATGAATTATAATTACCATGCTGTATATTAGATCCCCAGAACTTATTAATCTTATAGCTAGCAGTCTGTACCATTTGACCAGTAGCTCTCCATTTCCCTCACCTCCCAGCCCCTGGTAACCACTAATCTACTGTTTTTCTGAGTTTGCCTTTTTTAGATTCCACATTTAAGTGATTATCACGCAGTAATTGCCTCTCTGTCTGACGTTCTTCACTTAGCATAATGCCCTCTAGTTTCATCGAAGGATTTCCTTATTTCTTATGGTTGAATAATATTCCATACACACACACACACACACACACACACACACACACACACACACACACATACACACACATACATATATATATGCATGTATATATCCAGGTACATAATTGTTCCCTATCTTTATTATCCACTGATCTCTTGATGGGCACTTAGGTGGTTTCTTTATCTTAGTTATTTTGAATAATGCTGCAGTGAACATAGGGGTGCAGAGAGCTCTTAAAAATCCTGTTTTCTGTTATCTGTTCTCTTTTACTTTCTTTAGGTTTATTCTGTTAATCATATTCTAACATCTTAATATGGATATATAAGTCACTAATTTTGAGACTCTCTTCTTTTTTAATGTTAGTATTTGAGGCTGAAAGTCTCCCTTAAAGCACTTTTACCATGATGTCATAGGTTCTGGTATCTAATGTTTCCTCCATCATTGTGTTTTGTTTTTAAATTTTCAGAATTCACTGTGATTTTTTTTCTTTAATTTAAGAGTCATTTATTCCTGTTTTTGTGTGTGTGTGTGTGTTAAATTTCCAAATATTCAAGGATATTTTTAATTTTTAAACTTATGATCTAACTTTATGATATTATGGTTAGATATGAGATCTGAAATTTTTGAGGATTTCTTTATTGGCTGTTATATGGTCAGATTTTTATAAGTGTTCCACATTTGCATGATAAATAATTATATATTCCCTAGAGGAAACAGAAATAACTATGTGGATTTCTCTCTCTCTCTTTTCTATGTATATAATCTCCATTAAATCAATCTTGTTAATTGTGCTATTTATTTTTTCTGTCTTTGCTAAACTGATATTTCGTAACTTGTGAATAATCAAGAAAGGTGTGTTGAAATTCCCTACTATGATAATGAATTCGTTACAATACTATCTGTTGATCAATGCATATATTTTGAACCTATTTTATTGGTGTATACTTGTTTAGAATTGCTATACTTTGTTGATGGATTGAACCTTTTTATTGTGTCATGACTATCTCCACTCCCAATATTTTTTTTTTGTTTTAAATCTATTGAATTTAATATAATTTAGCTGTTGATTTGGTTGAGGTTTTCCTGTTGGGTCTTATTTTTCCCCATTCTTTAACCTTCAACTTTAGCATAGCCTAATGCTTTAAATGTTTCTCATGTAAATTCTTTAAATCTGGATTTGACCTTTTTATCCAATTTATTAATCTGTATCTTTGAACTGGTAGTTTTCTTCTCCTCATATTTATCATCATTATTGATATCTTTGTTATTGTAACATCTTAAATGGCAACCCACTCCAGTATTCTTGCCTGGAGAATTCCATGGACAGAGGAGCCTGGCAGGCTACAGTCCAGGGGGTCACAAAGAGTCGGACATGACTGAACAATAGTCACTCACTCAAAATTTCTTATTCCAGTGTGTCTCTGTTATTCTACATTTCTTTTTACTCCTATGTTATTTTCTTAATTGAAGCTATATCTCACGCTGAGTAAAGTAAGGGCTCTCTCACCCTCTGTCTGCTCTTCTTTCCAACACCCATGATGTTGATCAGACCAGTGACCTGGATTTTACTTAAAATGTGGTCCAAGGACCAGCAGCATCAGCAACTCCTGAGAATTTAGTAGAATTGCAGAACTTTGGGCCCCATTGCAGATCTAGTGCAGAGAAGGCAATGGTACCCTACTCCAGTATTCTTGCCTGGAGGGTCCCATGGACGGAGGAGCCTGGTGGGCTGCAGTCCATGGGGTCGTAGAGAGTCAGACACGACTGAGCAACTTCACTTTCACTTTTCACTTTCATGCATTGGAGAAGGCAATGGCAACCGACTCCAGTGTTCTTGCCTGGAGAATCCCAGGGATGGCAGAGCCTGGTGGGCCACCAGGTCACACAGAGTCGGGTCACACAGAGTCGGACATGACTGAAGTGACTTAGCAGCAGCAGCAGCAGCAGACCTAGTAAATCAGAATCTGCATGTAAATAAGAGTTCCAGATATCATATGCACAGTAAACTTAGAGTCACTAATATCATCAGGGGATTGTTCTGGATGCCTGTGGATACCAAAATCCACAGATGCTCAAATCCTTACATAAAATGGTGTAGTAAAGTGAGCCCTCTCTAATGAAAGCAGAACCCACACATATGGAGGGCTGCTTGTAATTGGTTACTACAGATAAATTTTCCCTTTTTTTCTTTGATCTTTATATTTTTTAAACAATAGCACTCATTGTTACTGTTATTTAGTCACTAAGTCATGTCCGACTCTTTGCAACCCCATGGACTGAAGCCCGTCAGGCTCCTCTCCATGGGATTTCCTAGGCACGATTACTGGAGTGGGTAATAACAACCATTAGTAAGTTATGTATTTGACAACCTTTACTTCATATCTCTCTTCCAATGTCTCCAAATTTGTCTTTCCTCTTCTTTTAAAGCACTTATCCAGAAGTGTTTCATATGCATTTTTGTGTAGCGAAGATTTTAAAATATTGTATGCCTGAGAATATTTTTATCATGTCCTCTTATTTAAATGACATCTTGTTGGATATAAAATACTATGTTCAAAGTTATTTTCCTTCAATTCTTTGAAAGCACCTATTTGCATCCACTGTTGTTGAAAAATCTGACATCAGTCTGATTCTTCTTCCTTTGTATGACATCCACTCTTTTTTCTGTACTTAGAATTTTGTCTTTGTATTCTTATATTTCATTATAATATGCCCAGGTATGGATTTAAAAAAACAAACAAACAAACAAAAAAAAACTTCTCTCTCGCTCTTTTTTTTTAATTAAAAAAAAAAAAAAACTTCTTTTTTGGCACTTTCTGGGCCCTTTCAGTGTGAAGTTGTTAAAAATGTTTAATTCATTTTGTGTGTGTCCTCAAATATTTTTCTCATCTCCATCTTTTTTTCTTTTTTTTTCTGTCTTGTTATTCTGGGTATCAGCCCTTTTGCGCCCATCTTCCATTTCTCTTGGCTTGTCTCTTATAGTCTTCTTTCCTATCTTTTCTTTTTAATTATTTATTTTATTTGGCAATGGCAGATCTTAATTGTGGCACTCAGGACTTTTGATCTCCATGTAGGATCTAGTTCCCCCGAGAGCAGAACAAACCCAGGCCCCCTGCATTGGGAGTATGGAATCTTAGCTACTGGACCATCAGGGAAGTCCTCCTAAGCTTGTAACTTCTGCAAGATTTCCTCAACCTGGTCTCCAAATTCATTAATTTATTCCTCAGTTAAATATTCTGCTCTTTATCCTATCATTTTCTGTTTCAATCATTTCTTTTTTTAAACACACTATTTTCAATATACATTTAAATTCTTTGTTTGCACTAATACTTGCTGCTTCCAGTAGAATGTGGCATACAGGATTTATTTTCCTTTTGAAGGAGGTGCGCTCTTCAGAACGTCTTGTGAGCCCATCCTTTTCCCCCTGCAGAATACTGACTCCCCTGTAAGGCAGTACAGTAGGAGAAAGCATCACTCATTCATTCAGGCCCATTCATCCAGAGTGTAGTAGGGGGCAGTGGATAAGCCCTAAAGTGATAGCAACAGGCCTCCCCAAACTGTAGCCGAGCCCAGTTACCCTTTGTTCCCTGGGATCACGGCTTCGATTTGCATCCCTACAACCCCCTCAGGAAAAGTAACATTGAAGGGATGCTGTAAACTTCCATCTTGGGTATTTGTGGGTCGTGGTGTGGAGAAGTAAGTACCAGAGGTCCAATTCCGTCCTTCTAATTTTCTCGGTGCTCCAAGAGCACAGGGCTTCTGAGCAGCCTTGCTTTTATTGTTGTGGACACTAAAAACTTTCTGATCATGTGACCCCATCCTGGTCCCTGTCCTGAGAGACTTGAACAAACTTGAGCACAGCTTCTGGCAGCCTAGGGCCATGTCTTTGGGACAGCCCATCCTCCCCTTGAATTCCTATCTGGAAAAGCTTGGAAGCTGCCAAAAGAATTCATTCTTTGTTTCAGCTGACACCCTGAAGATTGGCCCCTGACCTCCCTTTCTGAAATCATTGTTTAAAAGAAAAGATGTCAGGACTTCCCTGGCGGTCCATGGTTGGCTCTGCCCTTCCATTGCAGTGGGTGCAGTTTGACGCCTGGTTGGGAAACTAAGATCCCACATGCTACACTTTGTAGCAAAAAAAAAAAAAAAAAGATGTATATGTATCTCCTGCATCTGCATCACAGAGGTGTCTTTCTCAGGGACCTGAATGCCACTACTTTGAAATGTAATCACCAGGAAGGATAGAACCTCTGTCAGTTTCTCTGGAAGTATAGAAACAGAACTTTGATAAATGCCCGTTGGCAGACACCATGGCCTAATCAGTAACACTGACCAACCCTCTTACTCGCCTTTTGTCATTTTTCACTTCCTTGACTCAGCTTGTGCCCTCCTCCCCACCACCCCACATTCCCCCTTTGAAACACCCATTTTCTGAGCAAATTAGGAATTGAACTCAGCTCTTTCCCCTACTGCAGTAGTTATTGAAAAGTGTTTTTACTGCTTTAACTAATGTCCACTTCAACCCAAGTTCTAAACTGTTAAAGATGTGAAGACAGAAGACAAAAGCAAAGAAGAATCAAGAGAAGTATTCCTACAGCACTCCTCCATCTCTCTCTCTCTCTCTCTCTCACACACACACACCATATTGCAAAGAAGTCTGGTGGCTTCCAGCCCCAGACCAAACTTGATCTCCCTGACCATCCCCCAACATCACATCAGAAAGTCTGTCCCCCACCGTCACTCCCCATCTATCACAGACATGGGGTTCTCACACTTTTGTTCTCTTTTTTAGAAAAAATGATTCTCCCTTAGGCTTCCTTCCTGGGGCAGCTCTCAGGGGAGGCATCATGAGTGCCCCACCCCAGCATCTTTTTAGACACTGAAGCCTGAGGAAAGGAACATTGTTACTTGTCCTTGCCCCTCTTCTCTCTCAGATCCCAGCCCATCAACACCTTCTTGGCTCTTTCTTCCTTAAGAAGATTCTTCTTCCTGTCTCTATTGAAATAAAACCCCAACCTCAATTCTCTTTCAGCTTCTGACTTGAAAACATTCAGCTCTCCACTCCTAACCCTAACTAGACTATGATGATAGCTTATATTTATATAGTCCAAGACAGCTTAAAGTGATCTGTGAGATAAATGCCAATTTACTCCCTATTTCTGACTTTTAGGAGAAAAAAATAATAAGTCATTGGCAGAAACTGTGAATTGACAACTTCATCAAATTTGTAAGTGGAAATTCCTCTCCTAGCCTACAACAAGCTCCGCCCCATCACTCTTCCAAATGAGATTCTGTAGCTTGCTTTTAACAATCTGGCTTTTTCTGAGCCTATAAAAATATTTGTAACCCTACAAAAATATTTGCCTCTATAATTAAACACACACACACAACCTAAAAGTTGAGAGTTTTGTTTTATTTAGTGGGAATATTTAAGACTTCAAACCCAGGAGACAGCATCTCAAGTAACCCTAAGAAAACTCCTCTGAGGAGATGAGGGGAGGAGCCAGATTATATAGAAGGTTTGCAACAAAGGGCAGGTAGTCTGAATATCAAAAGATTGTTGTTGATAAAAGGAAAACCAGATATTTCAAGTTAAGGAAATTAGCGCTTTTCTATGTAGGGGAAGATGCAAGAGTCTGGGCTAACTGAAGTCATTCCTTTGATATGCACCTCAGCTATCTGGAACCAGTATCTTGTTTTCACATCCTGAGCTTCCTGGGGGCTCAGGGTAGGGAGTGGCTGCAGTCTGATGGCTGCTAGACGGCAGGTCTTCTCTCCTTCCTGAGTTCCCTCAGGGCTCACCAGCTCCCTATCAGTTCAGTTCAGTTTAGTTCAGTTGCTCAGTCGTGTCTGACTCTTTGCGACCCCATGGACTGCATCATGCCAGGCTTCCCTGTCCATCACCAACTCCCAGAGCCTACTCAAACTCATGTCCATCGAGTCGGTGATGCCATCCGACCATCTCATCCTCTGTCGTCCCCTTCTCCTCTCACGTTCGATCTTTCCCAGCATCGGGGTCTTTTCAGATGAGTCGGTTCTTCGCATCAGGTGGCCAAAGTATCAGGGCTTCAGCTTCAGCATCAGTCCTTCCAATGAACATTCAGGACTGAGTTTCTTGAGGATAGACTGGTCAGATCTTCTTGCAGTCCAAGGGTCTTTCAAGAGCCTTCTTGTACACTGCAGCTCAAAACCATCAATTCTTTGGCACTCAGCTTTCTTTATAGTCCAACTCTCACATCCATACATGACTACTGGAAAAACCATAGCTTTGCCTAGATGGACCTTTGTTGCCAAAATAATGTCTCTGCTTTTTAATATGTTGTCTAGGTTGGTCATAGCTTTTCTTCCAAGGAGCAAGCATCTTTTAATTTCATGGCTGTAGTCACCATCTGCAGTGATTTTGGAGCCCCCAAAAATAAAGTCTGTCACTGTTTCCATTGTTTCCCCATCTATCTGCCATGAAGTATTGGGACCGGATGCCATGATCTTAGTTTTCTGAATGTTGAGTTTTAAGCCAACTTTTTCACTCTCCTCTTTCACTTTCATCAAGAGGCTTTTTAGTTCTTCGTTGCTTTCTGCAACTGGGTCCATTAGAATTTGCTTTTCCCTACTTTTGTATAAGTTGGCAAAGTTCTGCAGTTCTTCAAAAATTGTAAATCATGTTCATTAACTATTTAGAATTTACTAAGAATTTCTTTAGCCTGATTGTGCACTTTTAGCATAAAGTTAACTCTAAGTCATATTGTTTATTTTGGGTTTATGCCTAAAACGTCTATTTGTGTCACTCATTATCTTTTCCCTCTATTACATGGAAGCAGCCAGCGGTTTCCTGGAAAAGGACTCAGAATAGCATAGCCGAACTGAAATTATAGGGCTGATTAACTGATGTGAAGAAGTAAGTGTAGAGGAGCAGTCCAGACAGACACAGAGGAATTAGGACAGGGAAGGAAGGGAAGCAGTTTGAAGATTGGAGCCTGGAGGAGTCTGAAATAAAGGCAAAGAGACAAGAATCCTACTTAAGAGGCACCGACAGAATGAATGATCTTCCTTGCAAACCCGGTTTCACTTTCAGTGGGAGGAATATGTCCAATTGTTCCACACTTGTACTCTTTTTACCACACCATACAGGGACAAATGGTGTTCATGCTCAGCTGTAATCATATGACCACAGGGACGAATTCTGTCTTGAGATAAAGGATCCAAGTCTGCAATCTTGAAATTTCACAACTACACTTCCTTAATTAAGAAATGCACAAGTACTATATCTAATTCTCTCCAGATACAGGGAGATAATTTTTCCCCTCTGTGGGGTATCTAATCCTTTGAGAGTAGATTTATTTTGAATAATTCATATAAAGCTATTCCTCATATAGGGAAAATGTATTTTTGTGGTTGAGAGCATGGCATCTGGAGTCAGACTCCCTAGGTTCAAATATCAACTGTGGTTTATGCAGTCATGTGGTTCTATGTCTCAGTTTCCTCCTCTGCAAAATGGAGGTAATAGATAAACTTTCCTCTGTGAGTTCGACATTTTTAGATTCCACATACAAATGAGGTAGTCCAGTGTTTGTCTTTCTATGTCTGGCTTATTTCACTTAGCATAATGTCCTCTAGTTTTATCCATGTTGTTGCAAATGGCAAGATTTCCTTCTTTTTTATGACTGAATAATATTCTAATATATGTGTGTATACATACATATGTATATATATAACGTTATCTTTTCATCTTTTTTCAGTGGACACTTAGGTTTTTTTTCTGTATTTTCACTATTGTGAATAATGCTGCAGTGAACGTGGGAACACACATATCTCTTTGAGATAGTGATTTCACCTCCTTTGGATGAACATCTAGAAGTAGAATTGCTGGATCATATGATGTTATTGTTTTAATTTTTTTTAGGAACCCCCCCCTCAATGCTGTTTGCCACAGTGGCTACTCGAATTTAAATTCCTACCAACAGTGCACAAGGGCTCCCCTTTCTCCACATCCTCTCCAACATTTGTCATCTATTGTCTTCTTGATGACACCCATTCTAACAGGTGTGAGGTGATATATCATGGTTTCAATTTGTGTTTCTCTGAGGATTTGGTAACTATAATTAATAAAACTGTATTATGTACTTGAAACCTGCTAAGAGACTAGACCTTGTGTTCTCACCATATGCAAAAAAAAAGGTAACTATGTGAAGTGACGAATGTGTTAATTAGCTTTAGCATGGTAATTCTTTCACAATGTATATGTATATCAAAGCATCACATTTTACCCCTTCAATATATACAATTTTTAATTGTCAATTGTACCTCAATAAGCTGGGGAAAAAAAGAAGAACAGCCTGCTTCATTCAGTTGTTGGGAGGATTAAATATAATGCAGCTAGCTCAGTACATAGAGAATGTTTAATATTCAAAATGAATTTTAAAATATGCACATTTGCTTGTAAATACAAAAGTTCTCTCTAGAGAATACAAGTAATTGATGATGTTGGTTGCATGAGGGAGAGAAGCTAGGTGCTAGGGCAAGGATGCAGAAGGGAGATATTTCACACTGTACCGTCTTTTATATCTTTGGAATTTTAAACCATGTAAATGCATTGCATATGCAGTGAAGCATTAAATAAATAAATAAAGTAAAAATAAAAGGCATTCTGCTTCACTTCCACCTTTCTATTTACAGCTTTAGAAGGCTTATACTTAGAGGTTTCTTAAGGCATTTTGTTAAACCTGGTGAAGTTGGGGATAAACCCATCAACAGACATTTATTGGGAGCCTGGTACATTGTAGGCATATTGTGAAGAAGGCATAGTTCCCTCTCTCAAAGATCATACCATCCACTTATAAAGATAACACAATTATATCAAGCAAAAGGGTCAATACAAGCAAGAGTTTAATTCAGAACTAAACTCTAAGGAACATACCCACATTTTTCCATGTTCAGGAATCACACAGGACTCATGTACGCAGAACATGTTTGAGGAAGAGACTGGAGTTTAAGCAGGGGAATAATGAATAATGAGTAGATGTTCTTGTTGGTGGAAGGAAAATTCTTTCTAATAAGAAATAGAGTGTAATGTGATAGAAAGCCACTAAGTTACGAGGTAAAGCTTCCCTCGCCAAGCCAGTTTTACTGATTAAAAATGATAATAATAGGACTTCCCTGGTGATACAGTGGTTAAGACACCACACTTCCACCTCAGGGGGCGTGGGTTCAATCCCTGGTCCCACCTGTCAAGCCATTCAGCTGAAAAGTAAAAAAATAAATAAATAAATAAAACATAATAAAAAGGAAAGGACAAAACAGCAGACTAAATTGGCAGGCACCTTTCACTCATCACCTTTATTCTTTTTTTTCTCCAGGATCCACACGAGATGCCTAGAAGTGGGGCCACCACATTGGCACTCTTAGGACCAGAGACACAGGCTTTGGTGGTGCAGGCAGAAGCTTGAAGGAGTCTTATTTCTTCATTTTCTCAAGCAGGTGCGCCCTCTGGATTTCTTCCTTTCCAGCATCTTGTCATATGAGAAAAGTAAGATCTTATTTCATTATACCATTATCACCTGGTTTCTGTTACTTACAGTGAAACACAATCCAAACTAACAGGGCTGTATAATTTCAGTACACACTGCATCAAAAAACTTTACCTTTCCAAGTTCTTTACCAAGGCTTGCCAGATAAAATACAGGACATTCAGTTACATTTGAAGTTCAGATAAACGATGAATACCTTTGGTAGTATTTAAGTATGTCTTATGTAATATTTTCTGTATACTTATACTGAAAAATTATGTGTTGTTTATTTGAAATTCAGACATAACTGGGCATCCTGTATTTTGCTTTATAAAAAAATGGCAACACTATTCACGTGTCACACAAAACCTATTCATGGCCAAACCTTTCCTACTTGCAAGAAAGTCTTGGACACGCTGCCCACTCCAGCTGTGAAACAAATGGAAGTTCTTTTAGCAAGCTAAAGGAAGGGGTGTTAAGTAATTAGCAGTGCCTCTCAATAGAGAGAAGTGGGATTTGGTTCTTGGGCCCCAGAGGGAAAAGTGCAATAAGAGGAAAATCAGGTATATTCCTCTCTGAAGGCATTCTCCTCCCCTTTATTTTAGAATCCTTTGCTTATATTTCCCTTGTAAAAGAACATTTGTAGTTCTATCACTGAACATATTCAATCATTTCAGTCTATTTCCTACAATTTCTCCCAATCATAGTGTCATTTGTTTTATATAGTTGTAACCATAAGGTAGATAAATTTTGAGCCCTACTTTTTTCTTTAAAAACATTTCAAAAAACATTTACCATTTTACTGCATGCTCTTTCTAAGCATAATTTTCATTGTTGCTGAATATTCCACTGAAATGATTTTCTATAATTTACTTAACCTTTTACCCATGTTTGATCTATTTTCTTCTTTTAAATATTTTGGCTTCCTTTTTAATATTAAAATAATGATAAACATCTTTGTTGCAGTTGTTTTATTTTTTATGGGTTAGAATTTTGAATTATGTATAAAGGGTCACGTATTAGATTTGGAATTACCCTGTCAAGTAATAGGATTATTTTTAGTCTTGATATATATTTTTGGTTTTAATAGTCCCTGTTTCCAGGGTTAGCCTTTAGCAAAATTATGAAATTGGGTGACTTTAGATTGTCTTTGTTTCTGTAACCTTCCATTCTGCAGATCATTTATTTTTGGTGTATCTCACATTCCTTCCCATTTTCAAGTATCCGGTGCTTTTCTGCTCATCTCTCCCATTTATATCCTGCTTTCAGAATGGATCTAATTTTAATCATTTATGTCACTTTAAAATTAAGTCAATATTTCTTGGCTCCCAGAGAATATTTGGAGAGGTAATGTACCTTAGTTACAGACTTAGTTTAAATATCAGGTTTGTCACTTACTTGCAATGTGTGACTTGAAGGAGTACTTCACATTTCTGAGTGTGGTTTTCTCATCAATAAAATGAAGATGTTAACACCTTTAAGTCAGGGTTGTTGTGAGGATAAAACAAGATAATTATGTAAAGATTTCAGCATGCTGCTAAGCCAATAGTCAGTAATTAATAGATTCTAGATATTATTAATCATAATTATCATCTTCATTTTAACACCATTTATAATCATGAAATGAAAACATTATTTATCCATAAGGAAACTCAGGAATTTACCCCAGCTTGAATATCATACAATATCTTACTCCTAGTATTTATTCAAAATATCTTTGATGACTTTTCTTCCCCTACCATCCACTAGAGAATCCTCTATAGTGTCCGTGAGATGAGGTAATGTGAATACTCAATGACTGCTGTGCAAATGGTGGCCACCATGCCAGGGTAAAGTCCTGAAAACATTTTTACTCACAAAAATTTCAACATAACTTTAAAAATTTAATATTTACATAGGAGACAATTCTTTTTAAAGAAACAACAAAATACAGTAAAATGTGTGTTCACTTTTAGATATAACGTGAATTGAAAAAAGAAACGGTGACATGGCCAGGTGTGTCCTGAGTCATTAAGACATATCTTTGATGTAAATGTCAAAAAAAAATGTTTTAGGATGCCTGCTTCCATAAATTAACCAATATAAGCAGTAAATAGATTTTTAACAGTGAAGAATTAAAGCAAAAAAAATGCTAGGAATTTCCTTGGGATAGTAAAAATTATTAATCATGACTGTTAGAACCATCAACATGCTCCATCCTTTTGTTAATTGAAAAGATGGAGACTCTGGCTTTATTCACATGCTTCTTTGAAGCAAACAAATAGTACAAAACATCAGCCCGCAGAAATTAAATCAATTTCAGCAAACACTAATAATTCCCTCAACAACCTAACAGAGCTAAAGCATGTCTCTAACCCAAGCCATCCCCTTTAGAAAAGGCAGTAAGGCAAGAGGGAAAAAAAGAAAAACAAAGCAAATGCCACGGGCTTGTATATTTTGAGGGCCAGGGGGAAAGGGGATGAATAAAGGCTGAAGAAGAGAGCAAAGCTTGACAAAAATGAAAGCACTTTTTATGGTTGTGTCAGTATTTTCTACTACAGATATCCAATGTGTGGAGGTTTATAACTTTGTTCTAATAATTCATCTGCAAGTGGCAAAGAGGGTGGCAATGTGGGAATAAAAAATTGTGTGCATGTTTTTATAGAAAGATTTATAACTACTGAATTGAAAATCACTTAGTTATTCCAGTGACAAAAGTCAAAACCAAATAAAATTCATGCTTGTGTTCAAAACCCCTGAATAGCTAGCTGTTGTATGAATCCTTACAAAGAGAACAAAATTATGCATGGCATAAGAGACACTAATATTTGGTATTTTCTTTTGCTATCTCCTTTGTTTATAATGTCACCTATTGAACAGATTCAATAAGGGACATTTTAAAAAATTTCCCCCCTGATTAAAATTTCCAATAGTTAAGAGCTTAGAGACAATGAAAGTCTGCAAACTGACTGCCACCCATTAGCACTCTGACCTTTACTAACATTGAACTTGATGTCTGTCTGCTCTTTCTCAAGCCACTCCTCAGATGTATGCATTCCTCTGACACTAGTCTTAGCCATTCTTGCACATTAATTTTTTTTTTGTCTCCGTGGAAATTGCAGCTACTTTATGACATCATCTACCATGGTAAATGTTACCAAGTTTCTGAAACCTTCTTGGAATTTTCCCCAGCAGCATGAATCCGTGTTCTCATAGCAATCTGAATATCCCAATTAGAACCCATCATACTGTTAGAGTTCCAGTACATTTTGACAGTGTCCTCTTGCAAACATCTGTGACTCTGCCTGAGCTTTAGCTCAGCCCTTATATAGAAGGGGCTGGCAGGGAGTGCTGGGTTTTGAGAAATCCTCAGCCAATATGGGATGGGAGTTGGAAGACACTCCAGCTTCCTCAAGGGGCTAAATCTTCAGACACATTTAATACTGTCTCCCAGGGATCCCACTCAGAGTGGAGGCACAGAGTTACCTGCTTGTTCACACACCTTCTATTGGCTTTCTTCGTTCTCATTCTCATTTCTTATTCTGCTGATGCTTCCTTGGAATCGTCTCCCAAATAAATAACTTTCTTTTCCATCTTTGTCTCGGCATTGGCTTCTTAGAAATCCGAAATTAAGATAGTATCAGAAGTGATTCTAGGAAGCAGAACCTCAGAGAGAAAGGCTGGAATGAGACCACTCGCCACATGAGTGCTAACAAAGATCCACTGATGTTGGTGAGAGGAGGATTGCTGATGGGTCTTGGCCTCTTGTAGCATCATGATTACAAAGACTTTCAGGTGTGGTTAAACTGGGACGGACTCTAACTGCATTAGCTCCAGTGCCCCAGAGATATGGTGGGAGTGAAAGGTGATGGTGAGGATTGGATTCAGCTGGCTGCTGTTAACTGTGATTGGAGCCCTGAAGAAGGAAAATTGCGAGCTGAGGTCAGCCAGCTCTCAACTTCAAATGTAGTGTGAAAGTCAGAATGCTCCTTGGCGGCCATTAAGGAGATTCTCATATCCTAGAGCCAGAGGGCAGAAAGTGCTGAGAATCGCTACCAAGATCTGGTTTTAAAAGGGGGAGAGTTACAAAGAAAGCAGAATAAGCAGCTCCAGCAATTCCCTAGGCTAAAGGTAAGCCCTGATGGGGAAATAGAGGAATGCTCAGAAGTGGGATGGGGACTTTTGAAAAAAATATATGTGTTTATTTATTTATAGCTGTGCTGGGCCGTCGTTGCTGCACATGGGTTTTCTCTAGTTGTGGGAGTGGGGGCTACTCTCTAGCTGCGTGGGCTTCTCACTGCAGTGGCTTCTCTTGTTGCAGAGAATGGGCTCTGTGGCTTGTGGGCTTCAGTAGTTGCCCTGTGGCATGTGGGATCTTCCTGGACCAGGTATGGAACCAGTGTCCCCTGCATTGCACCACCACCAGACCACAAAGGGAAGCTGGGCTGGAGGCTTTTGAAAGCAGGCCCTTGAAAAACCTTGAAGCAATAGATCTGCTCTCTTTTACCCTCATTGCTTCTACCAATAACTGGTCAAGTCTCAGCATGGCCTGCACTGGGGAGTTCATTCCGGCTCTACCGGGCAGATATGTACCAGTAGGAAATGGGAAAACATATCTGAGAAACATGTTGTGGGTGCTGGACTGGGATGAGGGTGACTGAACTTAAAGCTGGTTACAGATTTTATCGAGGAACTCTCCTGAATCAGAATTTAAAGTCCTGACAAGGATGGGTGTGCATATATGCTAAGTCGATCGTGTCCAGCTCTTTGTGACCCCATGGACTGTGGCCCACCAGGCTCTTCTGTCCATGGGATTTACCAGGCAAGAATATTGCTGTTTCCTCCTCCAGGGGATCTTCCCAACCCAGGGATTGAACCCATGTCTCCTGCGGTGCCTGGAAGCCCCCTGGTGAGGTGGCTGGGAATACTTTGGCAGAATATTGAGTATCATCAAAAAACTTAAGAGAAGTAAGCATTGTTTTTTTTTTAATTGAAGTATGGTTGTTTTACAATGTTGTGTTAATTTCTGCTGTACAGAAAAGTGATTCAGTTATATGTATATATACATTCTCTTTTTTTAATATGCTTTTCCATTATGGTTTACCATAGGATATTGAAGATGATTTCCTATACAGTAGGACCTTATTGTTTATCCATTCCACATATAAAAACTTATATCTGCTAACCCCAGTCTCCCATTCCATACCTTCCCCAACCCCCTCCGATCCTTGGCAACCACCAGTCTGTTCTCTATGTCCATGAGTCTGTGTTTTATAGATAGGTTCATTAGTATTCTGGCCTGGAGAATCCCATCCATGGGCTATACAATCCATGGGGTCACAAAGAGTCGGACATGACTGAATGACTTTCACTTCACTTCATTTGTGTCATATTTTAGATTCCACATATAAGTGATATCATATGGTATTTGTCTTTCTCTTTCTGACTGACTTTAAAAATTGAGCATTGTTAAATGGATTTTGGAAAGCCAGAGAATTCTTTAGTGCATGACATTTCTAGGAAGGTAGCTGTAAGTTACATAAACAAATCATCCAAACCTCCATGCCACCCACCTCTGTGCTGACATTTATCCATGAGCTTTCACCTGTGACTCTATAGAATCTTCCCAGTGATGAACTGATGAAAGAGTTAAAATTCTGTTCTGAGACATGTGTGGCTCAACGTATTAGTGAAAGCAGAAATGAATACATCAAGCCCTACTGAGTTGTGGCCTTAAATGACAGAGGTGATGGTGAAAATACCCCAGAGCTTTGGGTGGTACACCTGCTTAACAACTTGTGTGGTGGGCTACTAGGCCTCAGCTAAGACTATTTGGAATCCTTGGCAGTGGTAAATGACTTGGCTTGTTGGCTGATGCTCTTTGAAAGAGCATGATGGGAAAAACAAAGATCAGAAGTCAGATGAGAAGGCCTGTGGCTGTATCTCTGGGAGTGGCCAGGTGTAAAGTCTGTGAATCTTTGGTCTGAATGTCAATGTCTATTGAATATCATTCAGCACAGAAAAGGCACTGCATTAGAAAGGGAACAGGATGATTGTCCAGTGGACATCAGCAACCTCTATCCTTAGCACCCCAGTGGATTCCCTGTGGCATGATGATTCCCTGAATGACGTAGCCATGTGGGCAGGATGAAGGTTGCACGTGGGTACAGCAGCATGGGCCTCTCACACCCAAGCTGATCTATCTACTGCCACGTCTGCACATCCAGCCTGTCAGTGGCAGAGAACAATGATGAACCCTCAGTGGAGGACCATCTTTAAAGGAGAATAACCGCTGATGACAAATAGATTATATTGAACCCTTGTATTAGTTTCTTATGGCTGTTGTAACAAATAACCCCAAATTTAGTGGCTTAGGACAATAGAAATTTATCCTCTCACAGTTCTGAAGGCCAGAAATCAGAAATCACCTAGCCAAATTCTATGTATTGGCAGGGCACTGCTCCCTCCTGAGGCTTTAGAGGGAAGCCCTTGCCTTGTCTCTCTCAGCTCTTAGTGGCTGCTAGCATTCCTTGGTGGGTGGCCACATCACTCCAGTCTGCTGCTTTGGCCCCACTGCCTTCTTCTCTGTGTGGCAGACCCTTTGTCCCCTCTCTTACCACACGTGATTGAAAGGATTTAGGGCCAACTGGAATAATTTAGGGAAATAGCCCCGTGGCAAGATCCTTCATTTAATCACATCCACAAAGACTTTTCCCCATACACTGTAACATAGTTTCCAGGGATCAGTACCTGATCTCTTTATTCAGACCACTGGATACCCTCCACTCAAGATGAAGCAGATATCTGTTCTTACTGAGGTTGACATGTGTTTCTGGTATGGCTTTGGCTTCCCTGCCTGTGATAGTAATGCTGACACTAGTACCTGAAAGTTCACAGAGTGTCTTATTTACTATTATATCGATAAAATGTCATGGAACATGACCTTCTGAAAGGTGAAATTGGGAGCTGTATGCACGGGTCCCTGGGATTCCCTGGTCCTCCCATACGCCTTATTACCTGGTCTATTTTCATGTTTAAATGGCTGAAGGGGAGCTTAGAGATGAGAGTTTATAAGTTTGGGACACTGTTCAAGATTCAAGAAATGTGTGAACCAACAGTCATTATATAAGTTACTGTATTCTTCATAGATAGGATATACAGATTTGGGAACAAAAAAGTGGAATTAGGAATTAACTTTCTCATTATTAGTCTCAAGGGCCCACTTGGGGAATTTATACTTCCCATTCATCCATATTTAGGTTAAGTTGAACTAGAAATTGTAGCTCCTGAGGGTGGTGGTGGAATCTATTAGGGGACAAAGTGAAGTGCCACTAAAGCTAAAGTTAAAGGTACCGAGAGTGAGTGACTATTTTGAGTTCCTCACATCAGTAGATCATCAAGCAAAGAGAGGATTTACTATATGGTCCTGGCTGATTGACCCTGATGAGTATGAGCAGATAGGATTGTTGCTACGTAATATTCATGTGTGTGTGTGCTCAGTCGAGGCCGATTCTTTGCAATCCCATGGCGCCTAGCTTGGCAGGCTCCTCTGTCCATGGGATTTTTCAGGCAAGAATACTGGAGTGGGTTGCCATTCCCTTACATAATATTGGGTTGGCCAAAAAGTTTGTTTGGATTTTTCTAACCCAAGCAGAGGGAAGTATTTGTTTCTGGAACTCAGGAGACTCACTGGAGTGGCCTTTGGTGCTTCCCTGCCTGCTGATAACCTTGAACAGGCAATTGCTTCATTCATGGCCTGAAAAGGACAAGGTAACCAGGACCCCAGTTTCCACAGGGCAAGAAACCTAGACCAGTACAAGTGCTGACCAGAGTGATGAGAATCGGGAATGGTGTTAGATGTAGGAAATGATAAATCTTGCTTCTGGCTTCAAGATCAGCCATAGTGGTATGATACTTGTGTTTAAAAAGACTTTATTCTGAATTTTTTTTAAAAGAAATGATGACTGGCTGAAGAAGCAGTGCCAAGACAGAATAAACTTAATGTGGACACAAGTGGAACTGAATGGTGCAAGGAGTGGATGACAGCAGACACTCTCAAGTGCCCCGCTCACATCCCCTTGGCAAAGAGTGTTTGAATGTTATGTTCCACATCGTAGGTGTAAGAAACATGATTCCATGGTACAATACACAAATGACTATCAAAGTGCTTGGTAGTATAATGGGTACTCAGTAAATGTTTGCTGAATTAATAAATGAATACATGGATGTATGAGTATACAGATGACTTCTGTGGTAAGCAGAATTACAAGATGCCTCCTCTTATCTTTGTTTTATTTGTTTTTTGGCCATACCCCATGACATATGGGATTTTAGTTCCCCAACCAGGGATAGAATCCATGCCCCCTGTAGTGGAAGTATGAAATCTTAACCACTGGACCACCAGTGAAATCCCTCCTCTTAATATCTGTTATCTCCTCATGTTACTCCTGTGATGCAGTTAGGTTACATGGCAATCAAATGAAATTTTACAGACATGCCTAGATTGTTAATGAGATGACTTTAATATAGAGAGATTATCTTGGTAGGCCTAATCTTATCACATTGGCCCCTTAAAGGCAGAGTTTTCTCTGGCTGAGAGCAGTGCAGATATCAGAAAGATTAGAAATGTGAAAGGGATTCTTGTGAGGGAGTTTCTCTTGAGATGGACGTGGCCACAGGCCAAGGATCTAAGAGAGGTCTCTGGTTGCTGAGAACAAAGCCTGGCCAACAGCCAGCAAGAAAACAGGGATTTCACTCATATAACCTCAAGGAATTGTATTCTGCCCACAACAAGAATGATACTGGAAGTGGATTCTTCCCTAGAGTCTCCAGAAAAGAGCCCAGCATTGACTTAGGCCTTCTGAGCCCCCCTGCAGAAAAATCCGCCGGGACTTGTGATGATCAGAACTGTGAGGTAAAGGTATGTGTCATTTCAAGCCACTAAATTTGCAGTAAGTTGTTACACAGCAATAGAAAATTAATATGACTTCTAAACCTAGAAATCTCATCCAGATCTAGGCTGAAGCTTCTGTCTTGAATGGGCCACTGAGTGCCAGAATGCTTGAGGATATTTCCTTGTCACCTAAAACCGAGTATGCATAAATCAGAATCTGTCATGGTCTATGACCTACTAACTCATCTTCTGGGAATTCCTAAGTGACCCCAAAATCTTTTCTGTAACTGTGACTCCAAACCTCTGAGCTTTCATCCAAACCAAGGTAGTTTTTGTCATTTACTGTAGTATTGTCAAATTCCAGCCTTCTATCACCAACATTTTTGCTTCATAGTAAAATTAATTATAATGCTGTTAATATTTTTCTGTACATCCACTCATTCTTTTACTTAAATGTATGTATGATAAAAACTAAGGACATATCACTACCATAAATGGTAAACTAGTATCATTGACCATAAATAGAGGGTAACTGTAAAAATAAATACAATGAAAATAAACTTTTGAATTTCAGCTAGATACTGCTGGCTGCTGAAGGCTCTGAACATAAGGCCTGCTCACTCTTTGTTTAAAAAAGGAGATTAGCAAATGTTAGAGAGGTGTTAAGTCAAAATAGCTCAAATAGCTCAAATTGAGAATTTCTCTTGACATAATTAGAGGGATTGAAAGAGATTTAAAATGGAAATAGCATTTTTCCCCTATGTGATAGTTACATTCTTTAATGCCTTTTCTACTGCAATTTAAATTATTTAAATATCACCCCAAATCATCTTGGATACCTTGCGGTGAGTGTCCAACACTTTGCAAAATACTCTGAGTGACTAAAAATTAGCTTTCCATCTAAGAGAACTGTGTAAACTTGGACATGTACTGGGTAAATGTTCAAGATATATCATTATTGTTCTTATCACCAGTATCATCACATTACCATCATTGTCTCCACCGTCCTCCACATTCTTTATCTCGAATCAGTTTTACTCTTTATAAAACATATCAGTGGTTTCTCTTACAGGTATTACTCCCCCCCATTCACTTTCTAAATCTTTATTTTGGAAAAAAAAATATTGTCTCCTAACCAATAGTGTTGGGTAAAAATCGTTTGTATTACCACTAGCTTTCCTTCCAAAATTAATATTTGATCACTTCTGAATAACATAAGACCAGAATGTAATATTGGGGTTGTCATGAGCCATTGAGTAAGGCAAGCTCTTCTGCCTCACCCCCAGTCACTCCCAAGCACATCAGCTTGTTTTACTCTCCTTTAGGGCATTTATCCTCATTTGTAAATTTTCTTATTTTTGGTGATTTGGTTTAAAGTCGATCTCACTCAACCAACACCTAAGCTCAGGGAATATGAGGACCTGGTTTGTCTTCGTGTCGCAGTGCACCTGCCACACGGTGCTCAGAGGAGCACCTGCCACATAATAGGTTCTCGGTGACTTTGGTTAACCTTCACCTCCCTAACCTTGGTTTCATAACCTGCAAAATGGAGATAACAGTGCCCAGCTAACACAGTAGTTGTGAGGACTAAATGAGATTACTTATGTAAAGATTCTGGTATGTCAACAGAAGCTAATAGTATATCTTCATATTGTTGTTGGAATAAGGTCAATCTTAGACTAGTATTCAAAGACTTCTAGACTTACGTCATCAAAATTTCTGTTTCTCAACCCATTTTTCACATTAACCTGATACTCCAGCATTTGTTGTAATATTTGTTTATTGACTGTTTGACTTAGGCTAGGTTTGAGGTATACAAAATAAAAAGACCCAGTTCCTGCCCTCATAGAGATATAAGATAAGATAAGATAAGATAAAAGATAGACTCATAAAGGAGACAAAAATTGTGACAATAGCCATAATGAAATAATACACAACATGTAGTGCATATATTAGAGAAATAGTATCCTGGGCTACCTGGCTAGGAATGAGCTAGGGGTGGAGGATGCAGGAGGAGAGGAACGAAATGCCATCATTGCATAACCAGGGCTTTTGCAGTCCTCTGGGATGCCTGGGCTTCCCAGGTGGCACTAGTGGTAAAGAACCTGCCTGCCAATGCAGGTAGATGTAAGAGACCTGGGTTGGATTGTTGGGTGGAGAAGATCCCAGGCACTCCAGTATTCTTGCCTGGAGAATCCCATGGACCGAGGAGCCTGGTGGGCTGCAGTCCGTGGGGTTGCAAAGAGTCAGACACGACTGGAGAGAGTTAGCAGCGGCGGCAGGGATGCCTTTGCATCCTACTTAAATATCCCTTTTTACATGAAATTGCTCCCAAATTTCCTTAATAGCGTTTACCCTGATTTTTCCTTTACTCCTTCACTCCTAGCTCATACTTTGTTGATGTACTCCTCCCAGACTCCAGGCTCTCCTACTTAATTTTTACTTTTTTCTGTTCATTTCACAAGATAGCAAGTTTCCAAAGCATGGTGAACGTTTTTTGTTTGTTCTTCTCTATAGACTTTGTGGTTATTTTGGAAGTTACTTTGCTAAAACTAGAGCTTCTGTCATTTCTTTGGGTCTACAGGTCCCAAATCTATTCCTTCAGTTTACTGCAAACTATCAGTATCTCTGCCTAAGAGTATTATGTTCTTATAAAATATTAATTTTATGAAAGTAGCCATATATAACTCCTTTTATCATGTGATAGAAAAAGGATTTAAAGCACAGAACAAGTCACTAGGCACAATCCGGTGCAAACTCTAAACTGGTGCTTGAGTTTAAATGAGACTGAATATGGGAATAAGAATAAATGTGGGAAAAAGTAGAAGTGAGTGAAAAATGGTTGTGGCAAAATTACCAGCTGTTATTTATAGTCTGTGCCAAGTATAAATATGTCCTTGCAAAACTTGAAGAGATGAGTCGTCAGTTATTTCAAGACAAATTTCTGACTTGCTTTATATTATTTAAGAGTATTTTATGGAGACAGTATTAAAAATTCTGTATATAGAGGGACAGATAGATGGAAGGACATTAGATGAGGCCCACTGGTCACATCATAAAGATTAGAAACTTGTGGTCATCAAATCTTTTTGGTTTTTCATACATATCTACTTTTTCTGAAATAATATGGAACGAAATACATTTGAGTTTACAGTAATCATAGCACTTCACAGCTCAACACCAATTTACCAGGCTCATGACAGAGAGCCTTTGGTCTGTAGCTTCTCAAAGGTAAGATCAAAGCGAGAAGTTTCCTGTGCTAAATACACAGATCTCAGCCACTCTGCATATTTTGTTTTGTGGTTGCTATTTCTTTTGTCCCTAATAGTGATTGTACATATTTATTGAATGTGGGATCATTAAAGGAGTGGGCATGAACTCCCAAGAAAACCAATCATGGCCTTCTGCTTCCTTTATGCACTCAAGAATGTCTTACGTGTAAGGCTCTGTGCTAGGGGCTGGGATAAACAAGAAGGAAGACAGCAAAATCCCTCCCTTCAAGAAACTTATAGGAAAGTAGAGAAGCTAAGATAGAGAATTTAGAAAATGGAAAAACAGAGAAGTCAGTCCTTGACAATATGATGTGATATTCAAGTTGTACATATTCTCAGTGTTGTTCAATCACTAAGTCATGTCCAACTCTTTGTGACATCATGGACTGCAGCGCACCAGGCTTCCCTGTCCTTCACTATCTCCCAGAGTTTGCTCAAACTCATGTGCATTGTGTTGATGATGCCATCCAACCATCTCATCCACTGTTACATAGCTGATCACTGTTTCTTGTGGTCAGGATGGTGTCTTCTAAATCCTTATCTCTATTCACAGCTTTCATCATACAGGATCCAACCTGATTGTTTCGTGTAGATCTTTTTTATAAGAAGGGACATTTGTGATCATCCAAATCACTCATTTTTGTAGAAACCAAGTTCCCCAAAAGTTTAAACAGCTAGCTATTGGTTTAGTATACCTTAGAATCCAGGTCTCCTGATTTATAGTCCTAAATGCTAGTACTTTAGCCATTCATCCACGTCTTCACTCTCTGAAGGAATGTAGCACAGAACGGTTAACAGATTAACTGATAATGGTATTTATAATGCTTGAAAAAGTTGATCAGACTCATGAAGTTTCATATCTATTATTGTATAGCACCCACTAACTAGTTAAAAAAAAGGATTTATTGAACCCACTTTAAATCTTATTTAAAAGTAAGTAGATAACTGAATCTCACTTGAGGCAATAAATATTTATCAGATTTTAGTAAAAACAAATATTTTTGTTGTTGCTTTTCTTAATTTAATTTTTGTTTTTTATTGGAGTATAGTTGATTTACAATATTATATTAGTTTCAGGTATATAGCAAAGTGAATCAGTTAAACATATACATATATCCATTCTTTTTCAGATTCTTTTCCCATGTAGGTTTGTATGGAATATTGAGAATTCCCTGTGCTATGTCCTTGTTGATTATCTTTTATATATAGTAGTGTATATATGTCAATCTCTGCCTGCTAATTGAGCCCTCCCTTCAACATTTCCCCTTTGGTAACCGTAAGTTTGTTATCTATGTCTGTGAGTTTATTTCTGTTTTGTAAATAAATATATTTTTTTTAGATTTCACATATAAGTGATGTCCTGTGATATTTTTTCTTTCTCTCTCTTATTTAACTTAGTATCATAATCTCTAAGTCCATCCATGTTGCTGCAAATGGCATTATTTCATTCCTTTTTATGGCTGAGTAATATTCCATTGTATATATGTATCTCATCTTCTTTATCCATTCCTCTGTCAGTAGATGTTTAGGTTGCTTCCATGCCCTGGTTATTGTAAAGAGTGCTGCAGTGAACATTGGGGTGCATGACTATTTTCAAATTAGTTTTCTGCAGATACATGCCCAGTAATGGAATTACTGGATCACATGGTAGCTCTATTTTTATTGTTTTAAGGAACTTCCATAATGTACCAATTTACATTCCCATCAACAGTGTAGAGATATTCCCTTTTCTCTACACTGTCTCCATCATTTATTATTTGTAGACTTTTTGATGAAGACCATTCTGACCAATGTGGGGTGAAACCTCATGTAGTTTTTTTTTTTTTTTTAATTAGAGGATAATTCTTTTACAATATTGTGATGGATTTTGCCATACATCAACATTAATTGGCATTATGTTCCCTCCCTCTTAAACCCCCTCCCAGCTCCCTCCCTGTCCCATCTAACTTGTCACAGAGCACTGGCTTTGGGTACATTGAACACCCACTGGCTATCTGTTTTACATGTAATGATGTATATGTTTCAATGCTATTCTTTCATATCATCCCACACTCTCCATCCCCAACTGTGTCCAAAATGTCTGTGTCTCCTTTACTGCCCTGCAAGTAGGATCATCAGTACTATCTTTCTAGATTCCATATATATGCCTTAGTATATGATATTTGTCTTTCTCTTTCTGATTTACTTCACTTTGTATCATAGGCTCTAGGTTCATCCACCTAATGACTCAAATTTGTTCCTTTTTATGGCTGAGTAATATTCCATTGTGTATATGTACCACAACTTCCATATCCTTTCATCTGTTCATGGACATCTAGGTTGCTTCTGTGTCCTAGCTATTGTAAATAGTACTGCAAGGCACATTGGGGTACATGTGTCTTTTTCAGTTCTGGTTTCCTCAGGATGTATACCCAGTAGTGGGATTGCTGGGTCATATGGTGGTTTTATTCCTAGATTTTTAAGGACTTTCCATACTGTTCTCCACTGTGGCTATATCAGTTTGCATTTCCATCAGTAGTGTAGGAGGATTCCCTTTTCTCCACACCCTCTCCAGCATTTATTGTTTTTAGACTTTTTGATGATGGCCATTCTGCCTGCTGTGAGATGACACTTCATTGTAGTTTTTATTTGCATTTCTCTAATAATGAACAATGTTAAGCATCTTTTCATGTGTTTATCTGTATGTCTTCTTTGGAGAAATGTCTATTTAGGTCGTCTGCTCACTTTTTGATTGGGTTGTTTGTTTTTCTGGGATTGAGCTGCATGAGCTGCTTGTATGTTTTGGAGATTAATTCTTTGTTAGTTGTTTCATTTGCTATTAATTTCTCCCATTTTGGAAGGTTGATTTTTTTCACCTTGCTTATAGTTTTCCTTCATTGTGCAAAAGCTTTTAAGTTTGATTAGGTCCCATTTGTTTATTTTTGTTTTTATTTCCATCATTCTAGGAGGTAAGTCATAGAGGGTCTGGCTGTGGTTTATGTCAGAGAATGTTCTGCCTATGTTTTCCTCTAAGAGATTTTCATTGTAGTTTTGATGTGCATTTCTCTAATAGTTAGTGATGTTAAACATCTCTTCATGTACTTCTTGGCCATCTGTATGTCTTCTTTGGAGAAATGTCAATTTAGATTTGCCCATTTTAAAGATTTTGGTTCAGATGTTTATCACTCCCCCAAGCACTAAAAATTCTATAAGTTTCTTTAAATTCTCTCATTCTTGAGGGGAAGTCATGAATTTTAAGCTGGATTGTCATTTTTGAAAGTATGGTAAAGGGAAATACTGAAGTAACTACTGGAAATGTTGCATCTTTGCATTTTTTTGTGTTTTTTTTTTTTTCACAAGTCTGGGAGGAGTCTGAGATGCAAAAGGTATGCATCATATAGATGTCTATGGTTAGTGTCTGTTAGTAATTTGTATTTCAGGGTTGAATGAGTCAATAAAGTCTCGCTCCTTATCTTGATAAGATCAGCTACTTGGGAGGAGAATTTTGATTGAGGTGGTGGGTGACTTTGAAACAAAAACATATTAGAGGTTAGGGCAGAATGTTACATGTAGGTGGTAAATTACAATTACAGTAGCAACAAGGTAATGTGTCCTTAAAAGATGAAGGATGGTGACACTCTATTTGTTCAATGCTTATACTATGACTGATAGATTTCTAAGCACTTTATGGGAATTAACTCATTTAATTGTCCTAACAGTCTATGAGTTGGGTACTGTTAGTATCACCATTTTACAAATGAAGACACTTAGTATTATGGTCTGATCCAAGTCCATTTGATCATACTCAACTTTAAGTTATTTAAGGTAGATATTTGTGGCAACCATTAGCTAAAGGGGGTGGTGAAGGCAGCAGGCTTCCATCATCATCTCACTATTAGGAAGTTTACTGTATAAGAAAGTTTGATACCTTTACACCAGTATTCACTGTAGTGCATTCACAATAGCCAAAAGGTGGAAACAACCCATGTCCTTCAACAGATGAATGGATAAAAAAAATGTGGTATATAAATACAATGGAATATTATTCAGTCATAAAAGAAACGGAATTCTGATGCATGTTATAACATGAATAAATCTTGAAAAGGGTATGCTAACTGAAATAAGCCAGACACAGAAGGACAAATATTGTATAATTCCACTTATATGAGGTACCTAGAATATGCAAATTCAAAGAGACAGAAAGTAGAAGTTATCAGGGAATGGGGAGGAGTCAGGGGAGTTATTATTTAATGGTTACAGTATTTCTCTTTGGGATGATAAAAAAGCTCTGGTAATAGATAGTGGTGATGGTTACATAGCATTGTGAATGTGATTAATGCTGCTGAATTGTATAATTAAAAATGATGATTTTTTTATTTTATATATTTTACTATAGCACATTTTTTAAAAACTTTGAAGATGAATTCAAGAGACTTCAAACATTTGTGAACCAATATTTATTAGTCAGCAGGCACAAAAATAACTCAACCCATCCTGTAAAGTCTCAGGCCTCAGTCCTTGTGGGTGTTCGTACCATATCTTACATGCAAACTGTACAGGAGGAAGACGTAGCAATCTAGGAGAGTTCCAATAAATTTACAGTCAGCATCAGGTGTAGATAATGCTATAAATTATTGGTTGGATAGAGGACAAGTTCAGAATCAAACTTTGGGAACATTCCAGAAAACCAGGAGCTTGTTTGTTCCCTCTATCACACTGGTGCAAGGATGCAGAGGGCCTCTCGGAGAGTTTAACCCATCCACACATATCCTGGATGTTAAATTGCACTCTGTATTGGGCAGTTTCCTAGCAAAAAAACACTCAGATGGTGTAGTCAAATGTCATAGTTGGGAAAAGTTCGAGAAAAGGATCATTCTTTAAATTGAAGTCTAGTTAATTTACAAATGTTGTGCCAATCGACTCAGTTATGCTCATGTAGACATTCTTTTTTTATATTCTTTTCAGTTATGGTTTATCACAGGAAATTGAATACAGTTCCCTGTGCTGTATAGTAGGACCTTGCTGTTTATCCGCCCTATATATGATAGTATGCATCTGCTAATATCCATAAAAAGAATGAAAAGGACCATCCTTTATTATAGAAAGCAAGCCAGTAAAATATGAAGTTTTAATATCCAAACTTTGTAGAAGTTATGAATCTCTCAATATATTTTTTATTCAAAGTTTATACCTGGAAATTTTGTATTTATACCCCTTCGACTCAATGTAACATTAAAAACACACAATGTGAAGAAAAAGTTTCAAGTTATATTTCAAATACAATTTCTAGAATTTCATAATCTACTGTAGATATTAAAATACAGACTGACTGTCAACACCCGGTTTGTGTGGGATTTTGGGATTAAATAGGTTTTTGTGTGTTGACCAGCCCACCAGTTTTTTGATCTAACTGTATTTCATCCAAATATATATGAAATTTGAAATAAACCTGTTTGTGCCTAGACATTACTATTGATCCTGATATCTTTCCTCTTTTTCTGCGGTTCGGAGTTCTTACTACCTTTGGACTTAAGGGGAAGCATTGTCAGCAAAGGAAATTGGCATTCCTTTCTCTTGAAAGATTTTTCTCTTGTTTTGGCAGGAATTAGAGGAAGGGGGAAAATTTCACTCTGCCTTGGTTCCTCCAAAATGTCTTACCTAACTTACCTAACTGACTCTGTAGAGTCTTCTTCAGCACTGATGTTGTCAGCCCGTATTTTACAAAGAGGTACTAATCTGACATTTGGCTTTGTAGGTTGTTTAGTATTTTTCTTCTGTGTGTGTGTTCTGCTTCCCCAACTAGGCTGTTGGATCCTTGAGGGAATGTGTCTCTTATTTTGTATTCCCGTACAGTTCTGCGGGCAGTTGGTTCTCCCTAAGTACTGGTGCACTAAACACTCAGGTTTCAAATGCACAGGAAGTACACAGTTGTCAAGAACTTCATTTTAGCCAGAGGAAGAATGGAGCCACCAGGTTTCCAAGCAGAGTTTTACAAGTGCTCCCCACCCTGCATCTGAGATCCTGAGCTTTCACTCAGCAGAAGTAGATGAAAAGATTTGTTAGCATTTGTCCCTGATCATTATTTCATTTGGTTGTAGGACAGCTCCCGGGTATCATGCTTGCCTTAGGGGCTGAACACAGGGAAGACAAGGCCAAGAAAATTCTGTACACTATTTGGGGCCAAATGCGAAGCAGGAACTAATGCTGTTCAATATATTTTGTCCCTTGAAAATGTCTACTTTTTGTGTAACTAAGGGGGAAAAAAAAAGAATAAGAGTGGATGGAATACTATAGGTGTCAGGAAACTGTGACCTATTGGCCAAATGCAGCTCACAGCCTGTTTTTGTAAATAAACTTCAAATGGAACACAGTTATGTCCATCTGTTTCCATATTGTCCATGACTGCTTTGGTGCTACCATGCTTAAGGGGACAGTTGTGACAGGAATCCTATGGCCTACAAAGTCTCAAGTACTTATTCCGTGGCCCTTAAGAGTAAAAGTTTCCTGACTCCTAAAACACTCAATCCCTGGAATTTTTTTTTTTAAATCCTGACTTTTGAACATTGCTTTAAAATAAAAATAAATAAGTAAATGAAAATTTAAATGGCTGGCTTCTATTTGCCCAAGGTCAGAGCACTGCTTTGGAGTTCATGACTCCTTTTGTGGTATGATTTGAGGCCCATGCTTGTCCCAGAAGAGATGGCCCCTTTCCTGGTAGAATGTGAGGAACCTACCACTATAGGCCTGCCCAATTTAGGCAAAATATTTTAAAATTAAAATGCATATACTCTTGCATGGATGGTGGTGGCTTAGTCACTAAGTCGTGTCTGACTCTTGCAAGCCCATGGACTATAGTCTGCCAGGATCCTCTGTCCATGGGATTCTCCAGGCAAGGATACTATAGTAGGTTGTCATTTCCTTCTCCAGGGGATCTTCCTGACCCAGGAATCGAACCCAGGTCTCCTGCATTGCAGGCAGATTCTTTATTGACCGAGCTATGAGGGAAGCCCCTTGCATGGATTCTTGAGCCCTTTTTCCCCTACCTTGCCCTGTGCATCTCTTCCATCTGGCTGTTTCTCAGTTATATCCTCTTACAATAAACCAGTAATCTAGTGAGTGAAAAAGAAAAAATTCAAATACTCTTGTGGAAGGATGCTCAAAATCTGGCCCTTCTTTTCCTTGTGTGTGTGTGTGTGAATTAAGCTCCACCTTTTCATTCCTGCAAGATAAGGAGGGAGAATGACAGAGTGATCATTAAGAGTTGAACATTGAGCTGGAAGCATGGAGGAAATAGCAGAGAAGGAATGGAACTGATGTTACATATATTATCTCATTGAACCTCACAACAATCCTGTGAGCTTCATAAGGTATAATTGCCCCATCCTTAAAGAAAAGGAAGCTAAGTCTCAAAGAAGCCAAGTGAATTGCCTAAGGTTAAACAGTTAATAAATAGCAGTGAAGGTCTTTAATTCTTGCTCTGAGGTTTTTTCCCATTATACTCCATTGCTTCTTCAACATCTTGCCATCTCCCCTGGCCATGCTAAAAGTGTAATTTCCTCTCTCCTGGAAATATGTCTGCCTTCTGGAACTTAAAATCATTCCCATAAGAGTTGTTTCTGTAAGTTGGTCCCACCTAAAATCCCCAAATTAAAATCAAACACTCACCACTTAAAGATGTTTCTTAAATTCTGTCTAGATATTCAGTGGGCAACACAACACTAAACCGATACCCAGTAATAATCATTCTATTGTATCAGATGTGATAGAGGACATTGCTCTGTACTGAATTATAATAATTCAGGTGAGACAAGTCCTGAATTAAAATCAGGCAAATCGTCTTTTTTCATATAACTAAATCTCACAATTAAGCATGTATAATAATTAGTTTCAAAATGGGGTAAATCATCAAAGAAAGTTAGATATCCTGGGAGTTATTTACATGAGAATAGATGCCTATGGTAGTTAAATGGAGTGTGGAAATTTCACAGCATGCTGTAGTAGTAGAGATAAATTAATAAAATGATCACATATCAAGTTATGTCTGGTATGGTGTGAAATATAATTTTTATATATTTTCAAAGATTCCTATTTTCAGAAGCAAAAGATAGGGGAAGGTTCAAAGTAGTTATTTCTGTCAATATGATTGCACAAAACACCACCACACACAAATACACCTAACTTCAAACATACAATGTTTTATATATACAAATATACATACACATAGTGGACAGAAATCAGGAGCAACAATTTTGAAAAGCCAAAAATGATTGCGGCATGTACACTATCAACAAGCCACTATTGGAATTGGAAGGCACTGAGCCCCTGCTTTCAGGTAGGACCTCATAGACACACTCAGAGATGGATGGTTCCCATAACTGTAACAAACGTCAGAGCCTATCAGGCATTTGAGTTTCACCTAGATCAATGAAATTGCAGTTTAAGCCTGTTCCTCTGCCCTGCTTTCAGAGAATTGAGGTCAGGTAGGAAAAAACCACCCTCTTCCATCCTTAGTTCACACCTACTATATTGTCTCTAGTTGACTTTCAAATATCTTTGCCTGGAAAGTGATATTTAATCCTTTACTATTGGTTAACTTTGAAATGCCCTAATTAAGCATTCATACTTCAGGTAAATTAGCATTGGAACAGATTAATTAGAGTATGCTTTCCTGTTTGGGCTTCAGTTGTCTCATATCAGAGCAATACAAGAAGGTTGAATAATTTGCATATTAGCTATTGGAGATTATTTTTCACTGTGAAAAGAATGCTATTTCAATATGTAGACACTGGTTGGAAAGAATGAACTGATGCCTCCAACCCTGCATGAGCATATGGAAAACCCTCTGAGCATCCATCTTTATCTAGGGTTCTGTTAGCACACTTGGGTTCAACAAAGAGTCTGTGGTCGTTCCCAAAATTAGCTGAACCTGGCCACTAAATGTAGTTTATGTGCCTCAGGTGAATCTTTCATGCAGACTTCTTGCCAAAGAAACAAAAAAGGCAAAGGGTTATAACTTTATGAATTTGTGAGGATGGGATGTTTGTGGGCTACTAAGTATTTGGATGTTTGGCAGAATTTGGCAGTCTTCAGCACTCCTTGATGTGTAGATGCATCACTCCAATCTCTGTTTCTGTTGTCACATGACCATCTTCCTTCTGTGTCTGTGTGTCTTTATATGGTGTTTTTCTCTCTGTGTTTCTGTGTCCAATTTTTTTTTCTTATATGGACACAGTTATGTTGGATTAGGGCACATGCTAATAACCACATGTTAACTTGAATATACCTACAAAGACCTTATTTCCAACTAGGGTCACATTCACAGGTACTCAGGATAAGTACTTCAGCATGTATTTTGGGGGGGATCAAAGTTCAACCCATGACAGTGACCATTCTTGTTTGTTGTTCAGTTGCTCACTTGTGTCCAACTCTTTGTGACCCCATGGACTGCAGCTTGCCAGGCTCCTCTGTCCTCCACTCTTTCCCAGAGTTTGCTCAAATTCATATCCATTGAGTCAGTGATGCTCCCTAACCATCTCATTCTCTTCCACCTGCTTCTCCTTTTGCCTTCCATCTTGCCCAGCATCAAGGTCTTTTCCAGTGAGCTGGCTCTTCATATCAGGTGGCCAAAGTATTGGAGCTTCAGCTTCAGCATCGGTCCTTCCAATGAATATTCAGGGTTGATTTCCTTTAGGATTGATTAGTTTGATCTCCTTGCAGTCCAAGGGACTCTCAAGAGTCTTCTTCAGCACCACTATTCAAAAGCATCATTTCTTTGGCCCTCAGCCTTCTTTATGGTCCAACTCACATCCATACATGACTACTGGAAAAACCATGGCTTTGACGAGATGGACCTTTGTTGGCAAAGTGATGTCTCTGATTCTTAATATGCTGTCTCAGTTTGTCATAGCTTTTCTTCCAAGGAGCAAGCGTCTTTTGATTTCATGGCTGCAGTCACAGTCTGCAGTAATTTTGGAACCCATGAAAATAAAATCTGTCACTGTTTCCACTTTTTCCCCATCTGTTTGCCATGAAATGATGGGACCAAATGGCATGATCTTAATGTTTTGAATGTTGAGTTTCAAGCCAGCTTTTTCACTCACTCTCCTCTTTCATTCTCATCAAGAGGCTCTTTATTCCTCTTCACTTTCTGCCATTACAGTGGTATCATCTGCATATCTGAGGTTGTTGATATTTCTCCTGGCAATCTTGATTCCAGCTTGAGATTCATCCTGACCAGCATTTCACATGATGTACCCTGCATATAAGCTAAATAAAATACAGCCTTGATGTACTCCTCTCCCAATTTTGAACCAGTCTGTTGTTCCATGTCCAGTTCTAGCTGTTGCTTCTTGACCTGCATACAGGTTTCTCAGGAGACAGGTAAGGTGGTCTAGTAGTGTCTAGTTTCCATTTCTTAAGAATTTTCCAGTTTGTTGAGGGTCAAAAAATGTATGCTGTTACTAAGTATGTTGGAATGATAGTTGTAAGCTAGCACTGTCCCAGGCATACTTGGATGTATGATCATTCTATCCATCATATAGTCTGGCCCATCCCTCCAACTCTTATCCCCCTAGTAAGCCTATCACTTCCAGTCAGTACCCTAGACCACATGTCAAACTTTTTCTATAAAAGACTGGATAGTAAATATTTTAGGCATTGTAGGCCATGTAGCCTCTATCTAACTATTCTACTGTAGGCAATATCTAAACAAGTGGGCGTGGCTATATTCTAATAAGGCCCCTTGGATTTGGCCTGAGGGTGGAGTTTGGCAATGGTTACCTGAGACCATATAAGGGGGAGAGAAAACTGGATGTTCTGTGAATTCTTAAGGGTATACACACACACACACACACACACACACACACACACACACACACACACGTATATATATTGGTGAGGGGCTTCCGTGGTAGCTCAGCTGGTAAAGAATCCCCTGCAATGCAAGAGACCTTGGTTCGATTCCTGGGTCGGGAAGTTCCCCTGGAGAAGGATAGGCTACCCACTCCAGTATTCTTGGATTTCCCTGGTGGCCCATATGGTAAAGAATCCACCTGCAATGTGGGAGACCTGGGTTTGACCCTGGGTTGGGAAGATCCCCTGGAGGAGGGCAAAGCAACCCACTCCAGTATTCTTGCCTAGAGAATCGCTATGGACAGAGGAGCCTGTGGGCTCCATGCTGTCCACAGGGTCACAAAGAGTTGGGCACAACTGAGTGATTAAGCAAAGCACATAACCCTTTTTTTGTGTTATGGACTGAAATTGTGTTTCCTCACAATTCATATGCTGAAGTCATAACCCCCAGTACCTCAAAATTTGACTAGATTGGAAATAGGACCTTTAAAGAGATAATTAAGGTATATGAGGTCATATGGATGGGCCCTAATGAAATGACTGGTGTCATTTCATTAGAAGAGATTAGAACACGAACAATGGGCTTCCCCAGTGGCCTAGTGGTAAGGAATCCACTTGCCAAGAGGAGATGCAGGTTCAATCCCTGGGTCAGGAAGATGCTGTGGAGAAGGAAATGGCAACCCACTCCAGTGTTTTTGCCTGGAGAATTCCGTGGACAGAAGACTCTGGCAGGCTACAGTCCATGGCATCACAGAGTCGGACATGACTGAGCACTAGCTTGATATAAGAGGAAGACACCAAAATCACTCTGAAGTCCATCAAATGTGCACTGTTTGAATAAATATGGGACATCTGTACAGTTGCTCTGTAGCAGTGTGAAGAGATGGGGGTGAGAGGGGTTGAGAAAATTTGACTGCAAAATATTTCTGTTGAATTATTTGTAAGACATTGCATGAAAGAGAGAAACGAGGGAAGGAAAAAGGGAAGGAAAGATCAGAAGAGAACGTTTACTCATTAAATGTTTTATAAGAAATTGAGTGAAATATGGATATCCACTTATATTTTTCCACATATTTTCAAAAATAAAATTTTATTTGATAAGCAATTAACATGATTGTAAAAGGGAAAAGAAGAGACTGAAATGGAAACCAGACCTCTCTGAATGTACAACATTTTATAATTTAACCTAGGAACCATGTAAATTTATTTTTTTTTTAACTTGGGCTCACTTTCTTTTTTATTTATTTAATTGGAGGCTAATTGCTTTACAGTATTGTAGTGGTTTTTGCCATACATTGACACGAATCAGCCATGGATGTACATGTGTTCCCCATCCTGAGCCCCCCTCCCACCTCCCTCCCCATCCCATCCCTCTGGGTCATCCCAGTGCACCAGCCCTGAGTGTCCTGTCTCATGCATCGAACCCGGACTGGCGATCTGTTTCACGTATGATAATATACTTGTTTCAATGCTATTCTCTCAAACCATCCCACCTTAGCCTTCTCCCACAGAGTCTAAAAGTCTTTTCTTTATAAAAAAGGGCTTCTGTCATGAGTGGCACACATAGGGCAGCTCGTTTGCTCTACGTGCGGAACTGACTTCAAGACATTTCGGAAGCATAATTTTTGCTAGTGGGGCAGCTGGCGATCGTTGGTCCTGGCACCCCCGAAAAAAAAAAAAAAAAGACTGTTCTTTACATCTGTGTCTCTTTTGCTGTCTCACATATAGGGTCATCGTTACCATCTTTCTAAATTCCATATATATGCATTAATTTACTGTATTGGTATTTCTCTTTCTGACTTACTTCACTCTGTATAATAGGCTCCAACCTCATTAGAACGGATTCAAATGCATTCTTTTTAATAGCTGAGTAATAGTCCGTTGTGTATATGTACCACAGCTTTCTTATCTATTCATCTGCCAACAGACATCTAGGTTGCTTCCATGTCCTGGCTATTGTAAACAGTGCTGTGATAAACATTGGGGTACACGTGTCTCTTTCAATTCTGGCTTCCTCGGTGTGTATGCCCAGCAGTGGGATTCCTGAGTCGTATGGCAGTTCTATTTCCAGTTTTTTGAGGAATCTCCACACTGTTCTCCATAGTGGCTGTACTAGTTTGCATTCCCGCCAACAGTGTAAGAGGGAACCATGTAAATTTAAAAATAAAAAACTGTATCAAAAAGTTTAAAAATATATATGAAATTGAAAGAAATGACCTGTGTATCAAGTTGGTGGCATAATCCTGGGGAGAGGAATTATAATATTTCAAGTAACTTTAAAACATAGTACTTTGACTGAATAACCTTGATGGGTTATATTCCAAAGACAAAAATAATATCAAAGTCATCTTAAAATTTCATTTAGTAGACTTATTTTTAATGTTAAAACTTGTATATTTTGCAATTACACACACACATAACAACACATACCCAAATACATACATATATCACACACACACACACGCATATATGAAGAGAAGTCGCTTAGTCATGTCTGACTCTTTGTGACCCCATGGACTGTAGCCTACCAGGCTCCTCTGTCCATGGGATTTTTCCAGGCAAGAGTACTGGAGTGGGTTGCCATTTCCTTCTCCAGAGGATCTTTCCAGCCCCGGGATCGAACCCAGGTCTCCCGCATTGCAGGCAGACGCTTTACCGTCTAAGCCACCAGGGAAGCTCACATAAGATATATATATAATTTGAAGATATATATATATATATATTATTTGAAGATATATATATATGAAGAAGGCATCACCAACTTAATGGACATGAGTTTGAGCAAATTCTGGGAGATGGTGAAGAACAGAGAAGCCTAGCATGCTGCAGTCCATGGGGTCTCAAAGAGTCAACACAATTTAGCACCTGAACAACAACATGAAGAAGAAGAAAAAAGTGAAAAAAAAATCTGTGCAGATAGATCGACTAAGATAAGGACTGAGAACTGTCCATTGGTTTAGAGATATTAGAGGTTGCTGGTAAGAACTTGATAGATAATGTTTTTCTTGGAGTGGTGGAGGAGTAAAATCAAATGAATTAGTTCTAAGAAAAAATTAGAGAAGTGGTAAGCACAGGCAATTTTTTGGGAAAAGTTTTGCTGCCACAGAGAGCATAGAAATGGGGTCATATCTACTCTGGGAAAGAGGATCAGGGGACATTTTGATGAGAGGAGAGATCAAACAGCAGGTTTGTGTGCTGATCAGAATGATCTGATGAAGAGAGAAAAACTGATGAAGTAGGCTAGATTGAAGATAATTTCTAGAAAAATGCTTTTGAGGAGATAAGAGGTATGCTTGAAATGGGCCACTTCTGACAGAGGTGGGACCCCTCTGGGATGCAGCGGCTGCTGGATTTCCTGACAACATGGCCAAGACCCTCCCACAACTGTGCTCCAGTCTAAGGCTCTTACTGGATTCTCCTTCCTCTTCCTTCCACCTTACAGATGTTAGATCTACACTGAGGCCTGAAGTCTTCCCTTGACTTCTCTTACTCAGTCATATTTGATCTTTCACATGCAGTTCTCCAAAAGATTTTGTGCACTTCAGATCTTGTCTTGACGTGTGCCTCTTGGAGAACCCAGATTGACTCACCGAATAGAGTTACTGTCAATAGTGCTTCAGGAAATAACCATTAGATAAATTTTTTCCTAATTCTCCTACAGAAATCCAGTATTATATATCCTTTATTTTACATTAGTTTGGTAAATTAATTTTCCTAGCACATTATCTATTTCATCCCAAATTTCAAATTTATTTATGTATAATTGAGCAAAATAGCATCCTATGATCCTTTTAATTTCCTCACCTATTTCTTATTTATTTCTTATTTACTTATTTCTTATAAGTAATTACTTAGGTACTTAAGAAATTACTTAAGAAATTTACTTATTTCTTATTTACTTTCCCCCCTTTTCTTGATTTGGATAACGCAAAGGGTAGCTACTTAATTAGTCCTAATATATAATTTTGAAAAATTGAAGTGTAGTTGATTTTTAATACTTTCTTAGTTTCAGGTGTACAACAGAGTGATTCAGTTATATGTATTCTTTTCTATTATAGGTTGTTACAGCATACTGAATATAGTTCCCTGTGCTATACAGTAAATCCTTGTTCTTTATTTTATATATAGTAATATGTATATGTCAGTCCCAAATTCCTAATTTATCCCTCACCTCAACCTTTCCTCTTTGGTAACCATAAGATTGCTTTCTATGATTGTGAGTCTGTTTCTGTTTTGTAAATATATCATTTCTATTATTTTTTAGATTCCACATATAGAGTGATATCATATTTGCCTTTCTCTGTCTGACTTCGCTTAGGATGATAATCACTAGGTCCATCCATGTTGCTGCAAATGGCAGTATTTCATTCTTTTTTATGACTTAGTAATATTCCATTATATATATATTTAACACATTTTCTTTATCCATTCTTCTGTTGTTGAACAGTTAGGTTGCTTCCCTGTCTTGACAATTATAAACAGTGCTGCTATGAACATTAGGGTGCATGTCTCTTTTGTAATTACAGTTTTCATCTTTTCTGGATATATGCCCATAGTGAACTTGCTGGATCATATGATATCTCTATTTATAGCTTTTTAAGAAACCTCCATCCTGTTCTCCATAGTGGCTGCACCAATTTACATTTCCACCAACAGTATAAACAGATTCCCTTTGCTCCATACCCTCTCTCTACCATTTATTATTTGTAGACTTTTTGATGATGAACATTCTCACCAGAGTGAGGTGATATCTCATTGAAGTTGTCAGTCTGAATACATAATTTTCAATGATTATTTTCTAGATACTCTTAATTTTCCATTAGTATTTCCTTTTTGGCTCAACTAATATATGAAAGTATGTAAAAATTTTAGTAGATAAGAGTTTTTTTAATTTCTGGGTTTTGTTATTAACATCTTGATGTATTCTCATTAGAAAATGTTAATCATTTATTCTATTTCTACATTTTGCAGTTGTTGAGATTTTCTTTGTGGCAAACATATTACTGATTTTTAAGAATATTTTAAGGGTTTTTTTTAAGATTGGGTTATTTGAAAAGAATCTGTATTGTCTCCTTTAGTAATACAGCATTTGGTTCACTTTATATTTTATTAAACATTCTATTTTCATATACTATTTCTTTAGAGATTTTTTTGGTCTTTTTGGTCTTTTATAGACCAAGAAATGTAAATTATTATCTCCCGTCACCAGTGTTAGTCTGTCTCATTTTTTTTTTTTTACTATTTGTAGTATTTGCCTTTTGAATATTTTTGCTGTGTTATCTGACGTATCAGTTCAGTTACTCAGTTGTGTCTGACCCTTTGCGACGACATGGACTGCAGCACACCAGGTTTCCCTGTCCATCACCAACTCCTGTTCATAAGTATTACAACTTCATTGTGAATTTTGCCATTTATTTTCTTTTATTTTTGGCTGTGCTGGATCTTCACTGATGTGTGGGCTTTTCTCTAGTTGTAGTGAGTGGGAACTATGTTAGGGTCCACAAAGGGCTCATAGCGTATTATTTAAAAATGGCCCATTGTGGTTGCCTGACGAACAAGGGATGAATTCGCAGTGGCCACATTGCTCTGGTGGCATCCTGCTTTTTCCTTAAGGTGATATCCTGTTTTTCCCTGCTGGTGCCAGTTTCTCAAGACTACATGACCACCCACACCATGATACCCCTCCAACTACATGATCACAAGACCCCAGCTGCAGGCTAAGGATAAGCAAAGGCCCCCTCCCTTTGGGGCACAATTTCCCATCAGTAGGGTATAAGAAGGGTTGGCTGGAAAGGGTGAGCACTGGTTTCTCTCTAAAGCCAGTCACTTTCTTCCTATAATAAATCTTTCTCTGCCTGAATGCCTGGTTCACTCTTTTTTTTCTCTGCATTCACCTTACAGACTACTCTCTAGTTGTGGAACACAGACTTCTCATTGTAGTGGCCTCTCTTATTGCAGAGAACGGGTTACAGGGCGCGGGCTACAGTAGTTGTGGCATGTGGGCTCAGTAGTTGTGGCTGCCAGGCTCTTGAGCACAGGCTCAGTAGTTGTGGTGCCCAGGCTTAGTTGCTGCATGGCATGTGGGATCTTCCTGGATCAGGGATTGAACCTGTATCTCCTGAATTGGCAGGCAGATTCTTTAGCACTGAACCACCAGGGAAGTCCCCATTTATTTTTATAAAGTGTACTTCTTTGTCTACTTTGAAACTTGTGACCTGAATACCAGTTAAACTAATATATTAAGAATAGTATTCCAATTCTTTTTTATTTGCATTTATTTATATAATTTTGCCATCCATTTATTAGTTAATTGTGTGGAGCCTCAGCTGAACAGATCAATTAAACATAATTATTGGTTTACAATGAATTATCATCACTGATTCATGCTTGGCCTTCATTTGTCTGTTTATTACATAATAAATACCCAGGAATTTATCACTCAACCCAATCCAACAAGAGATCCTTAACATTAGCTTATTATTCACAAGCTCCTTCTCTATTGCATTCCCCTGCTTCCATCACTCCCCTCCTACCCTCAGGTATTCACTATCCCAAATTTGGTATTTATTATACTCTTACTTTAAACATATATTATTTGGTTTTTATTTCTTTTGAACCTTAAAAAAGGACATTAAGCTATTTGAGATTGTGGATTCAGGGAGACATGAACAAATTATCAGCCATTGTTAACAATCTACCTATCGGTAGGTCATGTGGTATGCGAATGTAAGGTTCACTGAGGTATTGTGTTAGAATCCCTGCTGGCTCAGATGGTAAAGAATCCTCCTGCAATGCAGGAGACCTGGGTTCGATCCCTGGGTTGGGAAGATCCCCTGGAGGAGGGCATGGCAACCCACTCTAGTATTCTTGCCTGGAGAATCCCCAGGGACAGAGGAGCCTGGCGGGCTACGGTCTATGGGGTCACAAAGAGTCAGACAGGACTGAGCGACTAAGCACAGCACAGTGGATTCAGAGTCAGCCTGAACTATTTAAGCTCTTTCATGTTGGAAGATGTAGAGATTTACTCAGATAACCTTTGTTATATTTGTTAATATTCCATTAACAAAGGTTATCTGAGTAGTGGCAACATCTGCTCAGAGGTACTGGTAAATAAATGAAAGATAATTCTGGATAAGACAAATGACTAGTGACTGTACTATGTTATTTTCCCTTCTCTGGTTTTCTGACACTTTTGTGATTCAGCTATTTCCTTGTTACTGTCAATCAATTGGTTATAGTTTGGAGTGACACTTGGATGAACTCCAATATTCACCAGGTGCTGTGGGGACTAATATTAGGTTGAGCCTTTGTGCCTTGTCACATTGACTATTGGCAAATTATTAGGTGACTATTACTGAGTCCAGTCTTCATCACTAATTCAGGCCAGCCTAAAGGGTCATTTAAATATATATCTTTGTGATCCCCCTACGCACTAGCTAATATTATCTTCTCTACTCTTCCCTAACTCTTTCACATTGTTCCACTCCCACTGCGTCCACTGAGTTTAATGAGGCATTTAATTATTTGCTCCAGGGAAGGTAGGACACAAAAGATCTCAGAAACAACAAAAGAATCAACTGAGTTTCTAGATAAGTTTTTAAAACTCTTTTATTTATGTGCAGAGTTTTTTTTTTAACTTGAGTTACAGATGACATACAATGTGAGTTTCACATGTATAACAAAATTATTTGACATTTGTATACATTGCAAAATGATACCCACAAGTCTGGTTACCATCTATCACCATACAAAGTTAACAAAATATTATTTACTTATATTCCCATACTGTACTTTTTATCTACATGTTTTAGGGTTTGTACTTCCCAATTCCCTTCTCTCATTTTGCCCTTCCTTCCTTCTGGCAACCACTAATTTTTTTCTATACCTGTGAGTCTAGGTTTTATTCTGTGTATTTATTTTTTAGATTCCACATATGGATGAAATCATGCAGTATTTGTCTTTCTCTGTCTGACTTATTTCAATAAACATGATATTGAGGCACAGACTCTTGATTATCAAGACCTGATTATTTTGAGAGAGAAGCATGAGGATTTTGTTGCTTTGTTTTGCTTCATTTTACATCTGGAAGCTTAGCATCAGAGTCAGGACTTAAATTTACTTTAGCATCATGGATAAGAGCAAAGATAAAAGAGCTAGACTACATCATCCTTAGGAAAAAGACTGAGAAAGGTTAGTGAGAGTATACATGCTTTAAGGGAAATATTGCTGGGGCACCAGATAAAAGGCACTCTGTAGGAGGCAGAGCTGGCAATTGCAGACTGTCTCCCTAGTTCTGAGTCTCCTCCTCATGGTTTCATACCTACAGCAGCTGGTCAAGCATTTGATCAGTCCCAGGAGGGCATCCTCCCTTTTAAAGGTCCAGGAATGTTTTAGCATGGGGCTTAGAACAGCCAGAGGAGACTTTTTCCTGTTTGTCCTGGGAAGCACTGAGGGAAACAAGACTGTGTTTTCCTGAGACAACCAGGAGAGTGGTGAAACTCTTTAACAAGTGAAAACAAGGGTGAATTTGTATGGGATAGGCTTTGGCTTATTATTATAGATGTCTTTCTAACCCGTGTGACCCTCAGCATGATATTCATGCCTGCCGATCATCCTAGGTTTTCTCAAGTATAATGTATAATCATAATGTGTAATCTATAACTGTGCTTACCTTCAATTTTAGGTTATATATGAACTGACCCACGTACAAAGAAGGAAATGTACTGAAACTGTTTACCTCAGATTGGGACTCGAACCCACATGGCTGGGACTCAAACCCAGCCAAAACCCACAGTCCCTGGTTTCAGGACTTAATGAAGCTCAGATTCTTGATGTCTCATTGCAGAAAGAATTCAGTGAGAGACAAAGTGATAGGTAAGAAGTGGATTTATTCAGATTTAGAGAGAAGTACACTCCACAGACAGAGTGTGAGCCATCGCAGAGGGCAAATGTGGTCACAAAATGTGGTGTGGTTAGTTTTCATAGGCCCATATGCTAATGAGTGGGAGGATTATTCCATCTATTTTGGAGATGGGTTGGACATTTCCAGGAATTGGGCCACCCACCCATGCCTTCGTCTTTTGAGAATGGCTTGGAACTGTCATGGCACCTCTGTCTTTTCACTTGCTCATTGAAGATCAGGTCTAGTCTTGTCTGCCATCTTGGTCCCATTTGATTCTAATCATTGGTTTATGTTGTGTCCTTGGGTTATGTCATTCTTTCAAAATTTATGCCCTGCCCCTCTCCCCAGTCAGTCATTTTCAACTCATTGACTCTTTGCTGCTTGTGTGTAACTTGCTAGAGGCACTTGACTTTACTTTTAACATAAATACACCTTCAAATATGTACATTCTTTGTACTTAGGTGATTTTTTAACTATTCAAGTCACATAATTTGGTGCTGACAAGTTTCTTATGAAGGCTCTACTGGTAAAACACAATCTCCAGTTGCCTTGTACATTTTCTCGGTGAATTGTTCCCCTCATCACCCCAAGGAACTGGTTCAGGATGATTCAGTATATGAAACTGGAAAATACTGATAAAACTGTCTTAATAGAAATGTTTTCCTAGAGATATATAAGGTATAACAATATGTTCAATTAAAATATATGAAGTTTCCATTTATGAGAGAGTAGGTAGCAGCAAAAAAGTCAGCCTCTTTTCCATGAATTCTATTAATAGAGCAAAAAGTTTCACACCCCACACCCCCCATGGGCTGTTTTACCCCAGCTATTCATTGAAATAGGCTATTAAATTGTATACAACTTAATCCATAAAGTCTCCAGCTTCACACACATTGGAGGTTTGGTTTTAAAAAGAAATGTTAAAACTTAAAATACAGTACTGTTGATGAAAAATTAATCAGTTGATCTAAGAAAGAAACAGAAAATTTTACTTGAGTCAAATTGAGAGTTATTACCTGGAAACGGGCTTCCCTGGTGGCACAGAGGGTAAAGTGTCTGCCTGCAGTGTGGGAGACCTGGGTTTGATCCCTGGGTCAGGAAGATCCCCTGGAGAAGGAAATGGCAACCCACTCTGGTACTCTTGCCTGGAAAATCCCATGGATGGAGAAGCCTGGTAGGCACCTGGGAACAGGTTCTCAGAAAGTTCTGAGAACTCTTCCACTGGTTGAGGATCAATGCACAGTTATATAAATATTGAGACAGACAGAGGGCTGTGCATTAAATGATGTATTATTGACAGTTTACACAGTCTCGTGAGTAATAGGTTATGGGTCATCATGGCCCCTCACAAGATTAAAAAGAAATATTATCTTTAAGGACTTATCTTGTTGATGCTGGGAGAACATTGCTGTTTATGAGCAGGTATTTCTGTTGATTGAAGAGGCTTGATTGATGCATAATGTAGATACACAATGCACAGTGCAGGGAGAGAGTAGGCCAAAGGGCAGAGAACATTTTTTTTATATGTTTAAATTTTTCTTGTCTTGTCATAAAATATGAATTTATTTCACACTATTAATCCATATAATAAAAGATAAGGTCATTTTAACCTTATAGTACATTCTGAGTAATCACCCAGAGAATTTAAAAAAATATATAAAATCTAGGGACTTCCCTGGTGGTGCAGTGGATAAGGCTCCATGCTTCCAGTTCAGGAGGATGGGTTTGATCCCTGGTCAGGGACTTAAGATCCCACATGCTGTATGGCATGGCCCCCAAAATAAAAAGTATAGAAATAACTGATGTGGGGAAGCGAAACTTGCCACCTCAAAATGTCTCTTTGGCATGCAGATTTTTTTGCAGCTGAAAACAATCCAGACCCAAAAACCTCAGGAGGAAGTTTTGACCTTTCCCGTAAACTGCCTAAATCCCCTGGAGAAGGAAATGGCAACCCACTCCAGTGTTCTTTCCTGGGAAATCCCATGGACAGAGTGTTGCAGAAACCAGTACTCGAGAAACCAAGCACCACACTCGGAGAGTTGGAGAACTCAGGTTTATTACGCCGGTGCACCCAGAGGTGCAAGCTCTGAGCCCTAAACAAAGGGGTTCCAGAATTTTCTATACACGGACAGGCATGATTAAGCAGGTTTGTGGGTTTGCAGGGGCTAGGGCGATTGCAAAGAGAGCAGGACAAGGGTGAGTGAGATAAGCTCCGGTTCCTAGTATTGTGAGTCCCCACTTTCTGAGACCTATGTGATCTAGAATTTGCAAGGAGCAAGCTGGGTTACAGAGGCAGAAGGAGCAGGAGGTTATGTAAAATTTTAATTTTTCCTTTTCATTCCCCCCTCTTGATGCTTCTATCCCTCATTGTAGAAAGCATCATCTCATGTTTTGGTAGGATGTTCAGAGCTCCCCATCATTTAGGGGGCTATATTCAGCTATTATCATTTGTAACTTTATGGATTTAATCCAAGAAGTTATGAACTGGTAATTACATTGAGAATACAAGGGCAAAACAAGAGCGCTGCAAAGAACATGAAGAGAGGGCTGGTTAAAGGGAGAAGCCATGATGTCCAGCTCCAGATATTGTCTGAATGACCCCAGGAATTAGCTAGTTCCTATCTCCTTTTTATGATTCGTTTCCTTAGCTGTTGGGCCATGTCCCTGACTATTTCTGATTGGTTTATATAAAAGCAGCATTCTTTGTTCAAGAAGAGGCAGAGTCCTCCCTCTTCAGCTGTCAGCAGGTCTAGCCCTCTGCTATTCTGTAAAACCACCTCAGCCAGGGAGTCGAGTTGGTCCTGTAATGAAAAGCACAGCAATAATATCGATTAGGGATAGAGGCCAGGGTTGACAATGAAAATCCATCGATATTTTGATAGCTGGATCTTCAAGCTTTTGCCATGCATTGACCAGCCAGCTGCCAGATTGTTGCCGGAGCAAGGCTGAAGAATCCTCAAGCTTCTGCCGTGCGTTGACTAGTCAGCTTCTGGAGTGACTAGAGCAGGGCTCAGCGTCCTTCATGGGTGAGGGCTGTTGTCTTCAGAACCAGACCTTGAGGAGGTTTTCGAGGTCCCGAACTGCTTTTCAGGTGTCCTCATCACAGGAAGCTGCTGCCTTCTTGACTCTGGTGTGGTGGAGCCAAGGGATGACACCTACAACTTTAAAGGCAGTAGGGGTTGCCAGGACGACCATGTGAGGGCCTGTCCAAAGTGGCTGAAGTGGTTCCTTTTTCCAATCTTTAACCCCTACCTCATCTCCTGGCTGATAGCGATGAACCCTATTGCCCAATGGAATGGGTATCCTTTCTCAGGTTTCTCGGGTGATATGGTGTAAGACTTTTCCCAGGGCCTGGGGGTGTCAGGACATCTCCAGGTCAGCTGGTTGTTGGTGGTCTCCCTTGAGCTTTTCTATCACTGGCAGTGGTCTCCTGCATAAGATCTCAAAGGGAGAATAGCCTGAGGACCTTGGGGTGCATTTATAGAGGGAGATGAGAGTCCACAGAATGATAAGGCAGCTTGTTCCAGCACTGTCTGGGTGTTGGCTGGGGGATGTTGTTGTTGTACTTCTACTTGGAGAAACAAACTTAACAAGAAAGTTATATGGCCCAAGATTAATAGATGTAGGAAAACTGCTGAGGAGCTAGCCAGGAGAACCAGGTCTAGACATTGATCCGTAACATTAGTTTCTCTAGGCGTAAGAAGATGCAAGAATTTGGACTCATAAAAATCTTTACCTGAAAACATCTGACTATCTGAAGGCCTGTTTTTCTGGGGTTTTCCCAGAGCACAGAGTGCCTTATTTTTTGTCTCTACCCTGAACTCCTTTCAAGGGGGTGTTGAAGGTCAGCATCTTGTAGCAGTCATGATTTAATCTTTGTAGAGGCAGCTGGCAAGGGCCAACTTCCAGTCAGCAGGGCCCCTTCATAGCCACATATTTGACCCTGTTTTAGGGGTATTTCACGGTCATTGTGTCTCACAGTGCTGGGAAGGCTCATTCCCAGGTCTAACAAAGATTCCATTGACAGGCCACTCAATGTGTTGTCACTAGACCAGGCCTTGTAAGTAGCAAAAGTCTCTGGACCATACCTGTCTTACTAGCCTCTTGGTCCAGGAAAATATTTCCTCTTGTTGCTTTTGTCCATATCTAGAGTTACAGTATTACAATTATTGATCTCATATGAAACCGTACATCAGCATTTTATCACAGGCTCAGTCACACATTTGGTAACAGAAGAAATAATCTTCTGAAGCAATCTACACAGAAAATAGTATAGCTAACAGTTATTAGTAAGGTCATAAGGAAGAATTTATGTCAAGAACTTTCATTGGGTATAGCCCGGTATACCCCAGGTCATCTGACTCAGTTAAATGATTATAGCCAAGTGTTAATCTCCTGGTTGTACATCAAGGAACATCTGACCTTTATCCAAAGACTGGTTACTGAGACAAGCTTTAGAAACAATCTTAGAGAGTCCTTTTAATAATTTAATTAAAACTTTTAGCATTATAAAACATAACAAGGAACTATCTCAAAAGGGAGTCTTAGTAAGCACAGACCTTAATTAACAAAACTAGAACTTAATATTCAGTGAAACATAATTTTTTTTTTGGAGAACTCATTGTGAAGGCATTAACACTGTAGCCAGGGAAGGGTTTAACCCATCAAATAAAAATGAGGTCTGTCAGGGAGCCCGGAAAAGCCAAGCAGCCATCTTGGATTTCCCATAGCCCTGGCTCTTTGATTTTTAGCTGTTGTTTCTCTATTTTTAATTTCCTGATTTAGGAGCAGACTATTGCCATATTTTAAGGACATCAGGATAGCAAAAGTCTTAACTGTGAGGTCTAACTATTTTTTGTTGTTGTTGAAGCAGAAAGAGCTTTGTCTACATGTACCATAATCTTAAATAATGTTTATTTACTTTATCAAAATAACAAAAAGATTTTAAAAACAAATATAAATCACTTAAAGGCAAAAAAAATTCATAATCTGTTATTGAAAGCTGCATTTTAAGAAAACTTTGTTCACTAAATAGAGAGAAGACCAAATTTCAGTCTGGTACCAGCTTACTGTTAATAACAAAATTTGTTTATCTGCTTAATCTTAGAAAGTCTTTTCTATAAATCTTGAAGAACTAGCGGTATTTTTCTAAAGACATGAGAATAAAACCATAGAAGGCATGTTTAAAATCTGATTCTATTGCAATTGACAAAGAAACCTGGTCATAACACTTTAATATGATAACTAGAATTATAATTGACCATATTTTATGAGGGCATATCAGATCTATAGGAATTTTACACAATTTTAGAATATCTATATTAGTAACATCAACCATATGGTATAATCTGAAAAGATTTATCACCCCTTCAACAGTACTTCACATGTAATTTAACATGTCCAGTGAACCCAGGAAGCTTAATAGTTCTTTGGGATGTCTCAGGGGCCCTCTGAATCATCCCAAAGTTAGCTAGAAGTCAAGTTATTTAGGAAGTTTTGTCAATAAATATTAAAAGGGTTTATAACACTCAGTCAGGTAGGATCATATAAGTCACTGTGAAATAATAGTTATTCGTTTAACCAAAGTTAACAAAAGATTTTAAAGGTAAATATAGAACAGATCAATTAAGAGGTAAAGAAACTTAAATCTTATTATTAAAAGCAGTTCAACATCTGAAGAAAATATGTCCTTTTAACAGAGAGAAAGGCCAAATTCAAGTTTTGCACCACCTTACTTTAAACTTATTTAGGTAAACTTAATTAAATTTATTTTATTTTATTTATTTTTTTAAGTTAAATTTATTTTAAACTTAGTTATTCCTAACCATGCACAAAACTTTTTAGGGTCCACTTTCCACAAACCTTTTAATCACTTTCTGTAACAGCCACCTGTAAATCAGACCTACTTTCTTTTCTCTTTATAAAACATAATTTTATTTTTTGTATCTTCTTTATTAAAAACATACATCTTCCTTATTATATTAGCAAACAAGCATTAATAGTAGATTTTTAATATTGAATATTTCCCAGTTTATGTGAATCTGAAATTTATTTAGGTTACTTTTTCTTGTATTTAGAATTGTTTGATTTGTAAGCATTTACTTTTTTTAGGCCAATTAAATTAAAATGCATTTACAACTTCAGCAATATTATCAGAAAAAAAACAAAGAAAAAACAAAAGACATACACTGAGACATACATAAATCCAGACAGACAGACAGAGATCTTATAGTTTTCTGTTTGAGATTTAAAATATCTCTTTGACCCCTATTTTTTTCTTTTTCTTTTTTTTTTGCTCTAAGTTCTAATTTGCCCAAGACTGAGGCATCAAGCAAAGTGGGCTGTGTATTTCAAGGGCATGGAAAGTGTTAACTTCAAGCTTTTTCCTAGGCAGGCCTTTTAACAAGCTAGTTTTTAACTGTGTATGTAAAAAGAATTGGCTTTGCAAGTTTCCAAAAAAATTTTCTCTCACTCTGTTCAATCAGCAATCACGCACTCACAGTCATTTAGAGGCTGTCACAATGCCTCCCTTCTCCTGAGTCCCCAGGTTTCCTAACTGTTGCTCCCTTCCTGGGAGCCCAGGAGGTGATTGGGTCTCCTCTTCTACCTGTTGGGGTAGGTCCCAACTGGGTACTGGCCCTGGAGCCTTACCTTATCCTGTGGCCATTCCTGGTGAGTTGGTCCATCCCTCCAATGAGTCTGGTTGGGGCTTGGCCATCCAGAGAGTCAGAACACCGATCTGAAAGAGAACCTGGAATACCATCAGCTGGCACGCTTTCTCATTCTCCTCTGGGTTCCTTCACTCCAGCCTGGCGGAGCCACCAATTTGGTGGCTCAAGGGGCTGGCGTGGTTGGAATCTCGCTGGGGTCTCCAGAAATTTTGCAGAAACCAGTACTTGAGAAATCAAGCACTACACTCAGAGAGTTGGAGAACTCAGGTTTATTACGCTGGCGGGCCCAGAGGAGTTAATACTCCAAGCCCTGAAGCCCGAACAAAGGGGTTACAGAGTTTTTTATACACGGACGGGCATGATTAAGCGGGTTTGCGGGTTTGCAGGGGTTAGGGCAGTTGCAAAGAGCAGGACAAGGATGAGTGAGATAAGCTCTAGTTCCTAGTATTGTGAGTCCCCACTTTCTGAGACCTATGTGATCCAAACTTTGCAAGGAGCAAGCTGGGTTACAGAGGCAGAAGGAGCAGGAGGTTATGTAAAATTTTAACTTTTCCTCTTCAAGAGGAGCCTGGTGGGTGGGCTACAGCCATGGGGTCACAAAGAGTTGGACACAACTGAGCATGCTTGCAAACTGCCCAAAGAATTTAGATAAAGGAACTGTTCCAGAAAAGACTTATCACCAGAGAACATGAGCGAGGTGTGGTGGGGGAAACTGAGCCTGAAGATCAGAGTCCACTCTATGTCCCATGGTCTCTGCCTGGTCCAGCATATGCTTAATTGCTCAGTTGTGTCTGAGTCTTTGTGACCCCATGGACTGTAGCCCACCAGGTTCCTCTGTCCATGAGGATTCTCCAGGCAAGAATACTGGAGTTGCCATGCCTTGTTCCAGGGGATCTTCCCAATCCAGGGATCAAACCCAGGTCTCCGCATTGTGGGTGGATTCTTTACCATCTGAGCCAGCAGGGAAGCCCAAGAATACTGGAGTGGGTAGCCTATCCCTTCTCCAGGGGATCTTCCCAACCCAGGAATCGAACCACGGTCTCCTGCAATGCAGGCGAATTCTTTACCAGCTGAGCTACCAGGGAAGCCCTAGATAGATGACCTGTTCCAGAAAAGACTAAATCACCAGAGAACACGGGCGAGGTGTGGTGGGGGAAACCAAGCCTGGAGATCAGAGTCCACTCTGTGTCCCATGATCTCTGCCAGGCCCAGCAAACATTTGCTTACCTAAGATTTGCTTTTCCATCTCCATGTCAGTTGTCTTCCTTGTCTTTCAAGTTCCTAACTACTACCCCCAACACCTTTCTTTAGCTGAAGACAGTATTTAAGGTAAAGGCGTTGGCCTTTTTGACAAGTTATCCAAGTCTCCTGGGTCTGATGCTAAAAGCTCAGCCTCTGTACATGTTGCCAAATTAAATCTTGGAGACATTATTTTGCCAGGCAAAGGGGGACACAGCAGGTACTCACCTGGAAAAACTATGTGTCCCAACCCAGGAAAAGTTGATGAGTTTTATAGCAATAGTTCAAGGGTGGGGTTACTGGTAAGATTAGGCTATGCATTGGGCCTGCACTCCTAATCTGGTCTCAGGTAGTCTTGTTGGTGAGATTCCTTTACTATAGCCCCCAGTCATCTTTCTCTGAATGCTGACATCTTAAAGAGTTTAAAGACATTGTTATGTACATCCCTTGAGGTGGAACCAGGACTCTACTCCAAGGCTGCACTATTGTTTCTTGGCTTCCTCCTCCCTTGTCTCTGCATCTCCTCCCTTCCTTGGTTAGCAACTATTCAGAATCTGCCCTTTGGAACTCAGGGAAGGCAGGACCCCACAGGGTCCTACTTGCTTTCAGGTCTCTCCCATATATACTTGCTATTAAACACTTGTAGGATTTTCTTCTGTTAATCTGTGTCATGTAAATGTAATTCTTAGACCATCCTGAAGAACCTACACCTATTAGATCATCAAAAAAGCAAGAGAGTTCCAGAAAAACATCCACTTCTGCTTTATTGACTCTGCCAAAGCCTTCAAGTGTGTGGATCACAACAAACTGAAAAATCCTTAAAGAGATGGGAATAACAGACCACCTGACCTGCTTCCTGAGAAATCTGTATTCAGGTCAAGAAGCAACAGTTAGAACTTAGGGCATAGAACAACAGACTGGTTCCAAATTGGGAAAGGAGTACATCAAGGCTGTATTTTGTCACCCTGCTTATTTAACTTCTATGCAGAGGACATCATGCAAAATGCCAGGCTGGCTGGAAGAAATATCAATAACATCATATATGCAGATGACACCACCCTTATGGCAGAAAGCAAAGAACTAGAGTCTCTTGATGAAAGTGAAGGAGGAGAGTGAAAAAGTTGGCTTAAAACTCAACATTCAGGAAGCTAACATCATGGCATCTGGTCTCATCACTTCATGGCAAATAGATGGGGAAACAGTGGAAAGAGTGACAGACTTTATTTTTGGGGGGCTCCAAAATCACTGCAGATGGTGACTGCTGCCATGAAATTAAAAGACACTTGCTCCTTGAAAGAAAAGTTATGACCAACCTAGATAGCATATTAAAGAACAGAGACATTACTTTGCCAACAAAGGTCCATCTGGTCAAGGCTATGGTTTTTCCAGTGGTCATGTATGGATGTGAGAGTTGGACTGTGAAGAAAGTTGAGCGCCGAAGAATTGATGCCTTTGAACTGTGGTGTTGGAGAAGACTCTTGAGAGTCCCTTAGACTGCAAGGGGATCCAACCAGTCCATCGTAAAGGAAATCAGCCCTGAATATTCATTGGAAGGACTGATACTGAAGCTGAAACTCCAATAATTTGGCCACCTGATGTGAAGAACTGACTCATTTGAAAAGACCCTGATGCTGGGAAAGATTGAAGGTGAGAGGAGAAGGGGACGACAGAGGATGAGATGGTTGGATGGCATCACCGACTCAATGGACATGAGCTTGGGTAAATTCTGGGAGTTGGTGATGGACAGGGAAACCTGGTGTGCTGCAGTCCATGGGGTCACAAAGAGTCGGACACGACTGAGCAACTGCACTGAGCTGAAGAACCTAGAAAGGTAGAGGAAAATTTCTTTGTCCTATCACTGACATACAGTATATTGTGCCATAGGTACAATTCAAGGTTCAATTGAATTCTTTTTCCTTAAAATACCTAATAATCATAATTCTTGAAAGTTCCAACAGTCAATTCTGGGGATTAGGTGTGGGGGATGAGTGGGTATAATGCTGGTGAATATTGATAGCATGTGATTGTCCGGAAGACCTAAGTGATCATAGAGACCTATGGCTGCTTTTTCCGATCACCCCATGGAGAGGAAAATGAACAAGTTTAGAGCTGAAGAGGAAAGAAAATCAAACTGAAAAAGTATAGGAAAATACTAAAGAGAAAGGAAAGTAAAAAGAGAAAGGGCAAGGCTAAAGCCGGTAGGGGAAGAAATAACATGAGAGAGTGTGGGTGGCTAGATGGATAAGTGACTTAGGAATGAAGGGAAATGGAACCATAGGAAATTAGGATATGAACACTTCCTTTCCTGGATACAGTGAATTGTCATCTCACAGTAGCTCTTAAAGACAGAGGAGCTCTAATTGCCTCATTTTTTAGATGAGGCAGCTGAATTCATAGACAAGTCATAAACATAGAACTAGAGTTGAGATTAAAAGTGGGAGCAAGTGAATCCTAGATTAGTACTCTGGGAGTCAGGATCCCCGCCCCACCACCGTTACAGATATCAGTATAAACCATCTTTTTATCAACATTCATAATATTTGCAATGGAAGCCAAAGGTGAGACCTTTTAGTCTGCACGCATTAAAAAAGTGATATCTGTATATTATGAAGAAATTTAGAATAAGAAAAAAAAAAACTTCCCATAAAAGGACAGTATTTCCAAGACCTTACTTTACTGCAGTGGAGCAAATTGAGCAACTTGACAAATTTTGGGGAGCAGTGGAAGGTTCTTAGTATGTAGATTTTACCTGTAAGGGTGCTTAGACAAGAAAAGATTATTGGGTGCCTTTTTGTCTCCATTCTCATTGAAGAGTCAAAATATTTCACACAAGCCAATCCAATTGCATATGTTGTTTGGGTTATTTGTGAGGATGCTGTGGTGTTTTAAGATTCCCTGAGTCATTAGAAAGTTTAATGTTTCTTAAAAAAACAAGTTTAATGAAGTTTAATGTTTCTGATGAAAAGCATTAAGCTGACCATGAAGTTGGAGGAAAAAAGGTGACTATGTGAGAAACTGAACAGCTTAACATTTCTTCCCTCACCAAACAGCCTTGTTGAAAATGGTTCATTTGGTCAAATTCATTCCTGTTACTTCCATCAGGTGCAAATAGATCTAGAACTTCTAATTTGGAACTGATTCAAGAGATAAAAATAAAATGTGTGTTCTAGTTCCAGTTTAGTCATAATAAAATTCTTTGCTAATGCAAGAATAGGAGTCTATTACATAATACATATGATGTATATAGAGAAAATAGCCAGTTATTTGACAAACAGACCATACTTGGAATACATTTAGGTGATATATCTAAACCAGTTTTCTCCCTTCAGGGTTGAATGCTAAAGAGGAGGGTCTTGGACTTCCCTGGTGGTCCAGTGGTTAAGACTCCACGCTTCCAATGCAGGGGGCACGGCTTCAATCCCTGGTCACAGAAGTAAGATCCCACATGCCATGTGGTATGGCCAAAAAAAAGAAAAAGAAAAAAGGAGAATCTCTAGAGTTCTAAAATACTTCATATCATTTTTAGTACAATAACTGTGAGACCAGAGAAGGTGGGCTTTGGGGGACACAGTGGTGCCTGAGAAAAGACTCTTGCTCTCAAAAAAAAAATTTTTTTTTTTTTTGCTTTCATTAGCTGACATTAGGATTCTCCTCAAGTATTATCTGAGAGAAGAGACATAAAGCAAAGCAACTCAACCTTTAGCGAAATTCAGTTTTTTCTGTCTCTTCCTCTCTTCCTCCTCCTTTTCCTTCCCCCATCCTTTATATCCTTTCTCCCCATCTCTTTCATTGACTGCTGCTGCTGCTAAGCACCTCAGTCGTGTCCGACTCTGTGACCCCATAGACGGCAGCCCCCCAGGCTCTTCTGTTCCTGGGATTCTCCAGGCAAGAATACTGGAGTGGGTTGCCATTTCCTTCTCCAATGCATGCATGCATGCTAAGTTACCTCAGTCATGTCCGACTCTGTGCGACCCCATGGACAGCAGCCCACCAGGCTCCCCTGTCCACGGGATTCTCCAGGCAAGAATATTGGAGTGGGTTGCCATTTCCTTCTCCAATGCATGCATGCATGCTAAGTCACCTCAGTCATGTCCGACTCTGTGTGGCCCTATGGACAGCAGCCCACCAGGCTCCTCTGTCCACGGGATTCTCCAGGCAAGAATACTGGAATTGGTTGCCATTTCCTCCTCCCTGTCATTGACAACTTTAAGCAAAATATGACACACATTTTTGGAAAGGAAAATCACCCATGTTTTGGGGTTCATTTACTTATTAGCAATGACTACAAAATTTGCTTATTTTCTCTAATCATCATTAGCTTTTGTGAAATGAAAATAGTAACAGAACGTATGTCATGTAATTCTTGTGAGAATTGAATGAAATATGCAGGTTTATAATACCCAGAACGTAGTAAACCCACAATAAACCTTCACCATTTTTATTACTGGGGAAAGCCTGTTGTCCATCACTCTGTTTCTTCAGAGACTGAATTGATCTGCCCTGCTTATGAGCTTCAAAGCATTCCTGCCAAAAGTACATTATTCTATGGTTCTGTTACATAAAGTAGTGGGAAATGAATTAGTTTCAGATGAAAATATCTTCTCTGAGGGGGCCCAGGGTGAACTGGCCTCTGATATCAACATCTCCTTGAGGCCAGAGGCCAGTTCAGCCTGGGACCCTTGAAGAACATAGTTGCATCCATGGTGGGCTCCAGAGGGTCTACTCCTGTCTAAGTGGCCACAAGAGGGATTTGACAGTGCTAATGACAATGCTAATGACTGCTTACAAGAAACTGGGAATAGAGTCTTAGATGTTTTCAATGATAGTATAACTCTGCAGTACAACCAAATTATTAGGGGAGAATTCAGGGTCAGCTTCTTTTTGATAGAATCTAATTCTTCCACACTTTGGGCTAGATTCATGGCACACTTTGGGCTAGATTTAAGTAGATTCTGGAATACATACTCAGGAGAATCATTCTTCTCACTAAACTTAGATTTCTGTTGGATTTTGGTGAAATTTGACTCACTGGTACACTGGATGCATTAAATAAAGGCACTGCACTCTGGAATTCATATGCTACAGATAGGTAACTTAAGTTCTTTGGAAGCAAAAGTGCATTTAGTTATACTCTAGCAGTCTTTTTAAACATGGAACCAGTTTGATGAATTTTTCATCCATGAGAGCTCTGATTTTTATTTGAATTCAATTCCAAGTTGTCTAGACATCAGCAACTTAACCCTCGAACTTAATCCCACCACTTACTGAAATTCTTGCTTCTGAGGTCAAAAGAATCTAGGCAAGAAAGTGGGTTTTATGGCAAGTCTAACAGAAAGCAGCATTGTCTTTACCCTTTAGTAAGATTCTGTATTTATCTGAACACTCATATTGTTAAATCACTAGGAAGAGATACTCAAGAAACTTGCCTAAATTTGGTTTCCTTTATTTGCATTTCTGCCTCTAATCCCCATGCCCAACTCAAATGAAATCCATCTTCCCATTCTGGTAGATGAGAAGGACATGGTATGTGTGTGTATATATATTTCTCAATTGATAGGTCTTCTTCTCTGCACATTTTCTTTCCTTAACTTCCAGTGATTTCCTTCTCCTTATATTTAAAGCGAGGTTTCACAGATAACTAAAAAGCCACTTGCTATCTTTAGAGATGCTCTCATGCAGCTTTTCTTTTTGGTTAACATGAAAAAACAAACGAGGAGCTATGATTGTGTGACAACCACTAATCTATTAATTCTCCTGAGTTTTAGGGAACATTTTCACTGCATGTGGTCATAGATGGAGGTGAGTGGGGAACTTCATAGGGAAAACACTTAAATAGATAAAAAGATAAAAATAACCTCAGTGTGAAATTATAATATCTGTCTTATCATTTCAGTTAAATTGGAATTCACTTCTCAGTGTGTCTGTGTGGTCTAGGGAATTAATAATGATAAAGAGGGAGACATCTCTCTCAGTGGCAAAACCACTGTTTTCCAAGATTTTTGTTCACATTTGAACTGAAGCATGTAAATGTATATTTATGATTGCATAAATAACACTAAATGATCCTTATATTATTAAATTTATGCTCATATGATATTATTTATTAAAGAAATTTGCAAAATGCTCCATTCAAATCTGTATTAGCATAACAGATGTATATTTATTCCAAAAAAATCATTGTTGCCCTTTAGTTTAGTTATTTACATAAATTTTTTTTATTAAGATTAAATAGAAGGACTTGGGATCAATAAAGAAAAGGTTTAGAAGCTTGAAAACTTGCCTCTTTTTTTTTTTTTTGGTCCCTTCTCTATTAATTTCAATTTTGAAATGAGCACTTAGAGACACTAATAAAATTGATCCTGAATGAGTTCATATGCTCTTTACACCTTCTCATTTTTTTTTTTGGTTGCAATGAGTACTAGTTAAAGATGCCTCCAAAGATAGGGATCTGAAATAATGATTCACTTTTGATATTTGCCTGCACACTTTTAGAAATAGCATTTTAAAAAATGTAATATGCTTTTTATTTGCCTAATAATAGCTTAGGAACTCTTTCTGCTCAGTACTTAACCATGGTGTCAGGCTAAGCTAAGCCTCACATAGGTCTCAATATTAAAAACTTCACATTTTATCACATTACCTTTCCTGGTTGTAGTGTACAGATTCCCTGAAAATAGTTTAACTGCATTTTCCTATTCTCCCCCAAATTAAGGTCTCATTTATTCATTGCTTCATTGTGATTTCTCTTCCTTCAGAAATAACCCCTTACCTATTATTATCATGTCCCAGCAGAGATCAGGGCTTAAATAGGAAAAACTCACAGAGAAACTCACTTCTTCATGCTTATCTTTGTCCCCCAACTTGCAGCTAATCTGACCTTAGAAAAAGTTGGATGCTTTTACTGATCTGCTCAAAGTGTGATGGGTGTCTCAAACCTTTATTTTATTTAATTTTTCCAAGAAAGTGGTGCTTGCAAAATTTGTTTGCTGACATAGAGTCTTGTGTGTGACTTTCATCAGGCATTAGATGAAGCAGTCATTCTCAGCTCTATGCTGTTTGCTTTGCTACCTGGATCAGTTACATCAGATCATGTTAAGCTGGCAGCAAAGGCCCTTGATTAGTTTGCTGTTCTGAATGAACTCTTGGATATGTGGAGAATGATCTCACTCAGATTCTCCCACTTCATTTCACATTGCCTTTCCTATAAACATCAATGCCCCTCAGTTGTCTTAGTATCCCTAAAAGTTCATATTAATTCCAAATCCACAGAACAGTGGCTCTCAAATTGTGGTCCCTGGATGAGCAACATCAGTGTCACGGGAGTACTCGCTAGAAATGCAAATTCTCAGGTTCCCGCCTCAACTGAATTCCCGGGAGATAGGTCTAGTAATTTGTGTTCTAACAAGCCCTATGTGTTTGGAAATCACTCTCGGGTCTTAGGCTTTTCATTACTGACATTGCACAGCATGATATCTACAGAGACTAGGAACTCAGTGCTATGTACAATGGGAAACTGCAATGCCGACTTGAATTCTTTATTCCTCCCTTACATTCATGCCCTTTACCGTGAGAACATGGAGTTCTTCTTACTAAAGATGCATAGTCCCACCTCTTGAATCTATACTCATTAAATTTTGATCAGTCCATAGTATATGCTGAAAGTGATTATGGACCACTTCTGAGCTTAAGTCTCTAGAGCCTTTGCATATTACCACTTGCTCTCTTTTGTACCTTAGCCACTGTCATAAGAATATGCTGGTATTAACCTTCTAGATGATGAGAGAAATGCAGACTATGCCTAGTTCCTCCAGTTATCCAAACTGGAAAGAGTTTAGATCAACCGATAACCAGCTGATCCTCAGACAAGGTCAGCAGATAATTCCAGACATGTGAACAGACATGTGTAGGCTACTGAGATTTTATGGTGTCTGCTATGAAGTGCTACTGTGGAAAGAACTAATCGATGTCTATGTATGTACAGTGAATTAAGAAATCTAAACTTATAGTTGTCTGGTTCAGTTCAGTTCAGTCACTCAGTCATGTCTGACTCTTTCCGACCCCATGAATTGCAGCACGCCAGGCCTCCCTGTCCATCACCAACTCCCGGAGTTTACTCAAACTCATGTCCATTGAGTTGGTGATGCCACCCAGCCATCTCATCCTCTGTTGTCCTCTTCTCCTCCTGCCCCCAATCCCTCCTAGCATCAGGGTCTTTTACAATGAGTCAACTCTTTGCATGAGGTGGCCAAAGTATTGGAGTTTCAGCTTCAGCATCAGTCCTTCCAATGAACACCCAGGACTGATCTCCTTTAGGATGGACTGGTTGGATCTCCTTGCAGTCCAAGGGACTCTCAAGAGTCTTCTCTAACACCACAGTTCAAAGGCATCAATTCTTCAGTGCTCAGCTTTCTTCATAGTCCAACTCTCACATCCATACATGACCACTGGAAAAACCATAGCCTTGACTAGACAGACATTTGTTGGCAAAGTAATGTCTCTGCTTTTTAATATGCTATCTAGGTTGGTCATAACTTTCCTTCTAAGGAGTAAGCGTCTTTTAATTTCATGGCAGCAGTCACCATCTGCAGTGATTTTGGAGCCCCAAAACATAAAGTCTGACACTGTTTCCACTGTCTCCCCATCTATTTCCCATGAGGTGATGGGGCCAGATGCCATGATATTAGTTTTCTGAATGTTGAGCTTTAAGCCAACTTTTTCACTCTCCTCTTTCACTTTCCTCAAGAGGCTTTTTAGTTCCTCTTCACTTTCTGCCATAGGTGTGGTATCATCTGCATATCTGAGGTTATTGATATTTTTCCCGGCAATCTTGATTCCAGCTTGTGATTCTTCCAGCCCAGCATTTCTCATGATGTACTCTGCATATAAGTTAAATAAGCAGGGTGACAATATACAGCCTTGACGTACTCCTTTTCCTATTTGGAACCAGTCTGTTGTTCCATGTCCAGTTCTAACTGTTGCTTCCTGACATGCATATAGGTTTCTCAAGAGGAAGGTCAGGTGGTCTGGTATTCCCATCTCTTTCAGAATTTTCCACAGTTTATTGTGATCCACACAGTCAAAGGCTTTGGCATAGTCAAGAAAACAGAAATAGATGTTTTTCTTGAACGCTCTTGCCTTTTTGATGATCCAGCGGATGTTGGCAATTTGATCTCTAGTCCAGGCTTCCCCAAACCTGGTCCAAGTCTTTGCTTCTTACTTCCTCCCACTGAAAGGGTCTGACATAAACTTGTATGCTAGATTTACAGGTAATTTTTGCAGTGCCATCCTGTAGCTTTCCTTTCAGACAAAATGCTTTCCTTTCAGAGTCAGATTGATGTCATCTGATTGCCATTCTAGAGAATGGGCTGTTTTAAGCTCATGAAAGACATGAAGACAATACATCTGACTCAATATTATTTTGACATTCTCAGTCATCTAAAAATATCAGAACATAATTCATAAAGAAGCAACACAAGCCAAGTACCATGGAATAAGAAATTTCCTTGCTTCAGTTTACATCATGAGAAATATCTCATTGTAAAGATCTCTAAGCCTATCATTTTGTTGAGAGGCAAATTGGGATTCGGCTATAATTCTTCAGCTAACTTTAAAGATATGTGATAATTTTTAAATTCACTCATCCATGACTTAGCTTTCATCCATTTGGCTTTTATTTCTTGGTCTTCTTATAGTCACAGCTACTGAACTGAAATCTGTCTTCTTTCTGAGTAATACTTTTCAAATTATAACAATGACATGTCTTGAATAGTACCTTCTGAAGCAGACAGAAATGCATTTTTATCCAGCTTTCACCTCACATTCAGAGAGACATCTATTTTCTAATTAAACTCTACATTTATCTTTTCTAAGATTGACAGAGCTCATCATTACAGATTGAATATTTATTATGAAATTGTATCAATTTCTCCAGTTTTTACAGCACCAAGTACAGGGCACTGCACAGAAGTATGTTTTGATGATAATTTAAATCCCATTGTTCTTTTTCCTTAAATTTGAATAACTTGCTAAATGGTATGCTAATTGCCCTCAAGAGTTCTTGCAAGTTTCTAAAGGCACAGAACTTTCTTCTAAGTTGCAGTGAGAACCCTAAGAAAATCAAGTTCATTGTTAGGCAATAGTGCTCAGATTTGAGGGTGGTACAGCAAACCTCAGGTGGCTCAAAGTTCAGATTCCATGACCTCACTTCTAGAGTTTCTGATTTATTAGCTTGGGGAATAGGTCTAGGAATCTGCATTTCTAACCTTAACATAAATAGTTGTTCTTAAGGTTCAGATGTAGTTGTTCCAGGATCCACACTTTTAAAATTCCAGTAGCTATTTAGAATATCACATTTTATCACAGAATAATCACATACTTAAAGAAAAATCAAATCATCTTCTTAACAATATGATGTAGTACCTTACATAGTGGGCTTCCGAGGTGGTGCTAGTGGTAAAGAATCTGCCTGCTAATGCAGGAGATGTGAGTTTGATCCCTGGGTCAGGAAGATCCACTAGAGAAGGAAATGGCAACCCACTCCAGCAGTCTTGCCTGGGAAATTTCATGGACAGAGGAGCCTGGCGGGCTACAGTTCGTGGGGTAGTAAAGAGTCGGATGTGACTGGACACACACACCTTACATAGCGTAACAGTTTTAGGATGCTATGCTGGGAGACCCTGAGAGAGTTGGGGAAGTGATATAATTTACAATATATTTACAATTGTATCTCTCAAAGCAGATATACCCAATGAGGTAATATACGTGAAACCACTTATAAGTTGTAAAGTACTCTACCCATATAGGAAACATTCTTTAGAATGTGTAGAAAAGAACCTTAGAAGTCATTTCTTTATCATTCAAATTTTTGATCTGTGGGTACTGTTGATGTGGGTAAGGCACAGGTGGTGCTGATGCAAGTAAGATATTAAACGACAATAATTTCTGAGAACTGGAACAGAATGTCTTTCTTAGTTATGTGTCAGGATGGATCTGAGATAGCTGTGAAATGGTGAATAGCCCAAGGCATTTGCTTCTGAAAGATTCTGAAAGCATTATACCAAATATTGTTGAGACTCTGTGATACCCAGCTATCTATTGGGTGACAAGGACTGAACTGTCTATGAAGAACATGAAGAAAGGTGATAGCCCATGAAAAGAAAGTCTCCAGAAACCAGTCTCATATTAGTTGGTAATTACAAACTGAGTTTGGGATGATGCACAGAATGCTTTGCTCACTGTGTAGTGCCACAAAAAATCAGTGATGGCTATAATTGTGAATGATCGAAGACTTCACCTAAGGTTTAGACCACTTTCCTTTATAATGTTAGATGATGTCCAGCTGAGCCACCCTATCATTGACAGCTGCAGAATTCTGGGACATTTGCACTTCTCAAATTATTTCTTTTCATTTATTGGGATGTGCCATTGGGTTGGCCAAAAAGTTTGTTTGGGTTTTCTGTAACATGGAAAAAAACCGAGTGAACCCTTTTGCCCAACCCAGTACTACACTGTGGCTGATTCTCAGTACGCCCTTAAAGTGTAAATTGCCTGAATATCCAACGTACTGTTGTATCTCAGACTTAACAGGGATAAAGAGGTGATTATCTACATGGGCTCATCACTTTTTGGTCTGGGTATAATAGAGTACTAGGTGAAATCAGAAAATTGGACCAAATATCTTAAGTGTCTTCAAATGTTCTAGTCCTCCAGTTCTCCTAGCCAGGATGCACATTTTTAAAAGTCTTGAAACACGAGGATCTTAACATTTCCCTTTCTTACATTGATGCTTAATGCCACCAGAGTGTTAGCTGAACCTTTGAAGTGACTGTAACAGAGAAAAGAAGCCTCACTGTAAGATGTGACAAAATTGTTTCCTAAATCACATTTTATTACATGGTAGAATACAGCCACAAGGTACATGATGAAAATCTTAGCACTAAAGATAATTATAATAAAACTAGAAAAAAAATCAAAGGAAAGCTACAAAAATAAGTGGCATAGGCTGAATTATCCAGCATCTATTTTTAATCTTTAACTCATGAAGTTGTTAGGAACAATGCACATTTGGCATAAGTACGTGGCATAGGCTCAAAGTAAGTCACTCATTAATATGTGAACACCAGATCCCAATTTTGCTCCCTCAATTTCCCTATAAATTCATTCACTCAATTGATATTCATCTAGTGTCTGCACTGTAGCACTCACCAGTAGGTGCTAGATACGTAGCTGAGAATGAGACACTAGCAGTGGTACTGATGTGAAGAATTGCTTTCCTAAACATTATTTTGTATCTGGTGCTAAAGAATAATGGTGGTAGTTGTGGAGGTAAGCATTGGTAACACCAGAATTTGGGATATGACTCTGTGGTTCCAGGGTTGTAGCAGACGTGCGCGTATAAACACTGGCTCGGGGATGTATGTCTTGCAGTATCTGATGGGTTATTAGCAATAGGACACAAACAGAGGTTTGAAAGGTGCTTGTTCACCAGGGCTTGTTTTCTCCTGCAATTTCAAGTCTACCATGTGGGCAAACCATGAGTGTCAGATGGAAAAGCCTGTTGCAGAGATGAAGAACCCCAGCTGAGGCTCACTCCGAGAACCAGCCTGACAACCAACAGACCATAAAGCCATCCCAGACCATCCAGTTTCAGTTTCAACAAAGCCTCTAGCAGAGATCAGGTGAGCCAACCTGGACCAGAATTGCCCAGCAGATCCACAGAATTGGGAGAAGCAACAAATGCTTGTTTTAAACCACTGTGTATTAGTTGGTTATATGCATCAAAAGGTAACTGATACAGACTATCCCCAACTAATCCCCGGTGGCTCAGTGGCAAATAATCTGCCTGCCACTCAGGAGATGAGGGTTCAATCCCTAGGTTGGGAAGACCCCCTGAAGTAGGAAATGGCAACCCACTTTAGTATTCAGTCCAAAGACTCTCGAAAGAGTCAGACAGGACATAGTGACTAAATAACAACAACAACAACAACAGAGGAAATCCACATGTATAAGTTGAAGTTGAATCTTGAATTCACACTATCTACAAAAATTAACTCCAAATGAATCAAAGACCTAAATGTAAGAACTGAAATGGTTAAAACAATTAGAAGGAAAATAGGACTAAATCTTTTTGGTATTGGATTAGACAATGGTTCCTTAGATATGAGATCAAAAACACAAGCAACAAAAGAAAAAAAAATAGATAAACTGGGCATCCCTGATATAAGGAGAAGTACTTGGGGGTGGGGGTGTGGTCATTACTGCACAATCTAGCCCAGCCACTTACTGTTTATATGATGAGAAAGTAACTTACCTTACTAAGCTTGATTTTTCATTATCTGTAGAATACGGATACTATTTATATCATAAGAGTCTTGTAAATATTGATGATTATATTTTAAATTATTTACATGATTTTAGGCTTGTTGTTTAGTTTTTCGGTCATGTCTGACTCTTGAAATCCCATGGACTCTAGTCCACCAGGCTCCTCTGTCCATGGGATTTCCCAGGCAAGAATACTGGAGTGGGTTGTCATTTCCTCCTCTGTCTCTACCCAGGGATCAAGTCCACGTCTCCTGCATTGGCAAGTAGATTCTTTATCACTGAGCCACCTGGGAAGTCCATTTAGGCTTATACCATTGTCAATAAGAAAGTCGTATTTTTGTTTCATACTTTCTGCTTGGTCTGTATTCTTCATAGGTTGTATAAACTACCTGGTATTATCTTCAGAATTGAAGTCAAAGCTACTCTATTTATAGTTATTATAATAATAGTTTTAATAATATTATAGTAATATTATATTACAATAGTTATAATAGTAATAATATTATAATAGTTATAATTTAGTTATTATTTTCGGAGAAGGCAATGGCAACCCACTCCAGTGTTCTTGCCTGGAGAATCCCAAGGGCGGTGAAGCCTGGTGGGCTGCCGTCTATGGGGTCGCACAGAGTCGGACATGACTGAAGCGACTTAGCAGCAGCAGCAACAGTTATTATTTTTAGATATTATTTGTAGTTTTCTAAAATGACTGTGCCAGGATAATTAACAGTATGGTTGATGCCTGAGTTAGGATGTATCTATGAGTCGATAATATTAAGATCATACTGAAAGCATATATGTTTGTAAATATGGGAATAATATGAAATTCATATGTATTACATAAGTAATATGTAAATATCATAAAATAAGAACTAGTGATTTCCTTCCAGCATTTATTTACCTTTGCTCTTAATTTGTGAAATTAATTAGAATCAGAAATTAATATCAGTTTCTGTATCAATAGCAGCAAACCCATTCAGTTCATTAGTGTGAGAAGAAACTCAAGCCTACATTTTAAAGACTGTGTTTTCTGTGTTAGAATGAATAAAAGAGTGATGCTGCTTAAAAGAGCTGAGTGGAAAAGGTCACTTTCTGAAAGCACAAAGTGAGCTGGAGTACAGAGGAGCTAGATATCTCTGATAGCTTCGAAAGCAACAGAACAGTCAGAGAAAATTCCTACCCAGAGATTAAATATAGTACTTGACCCTTGGGAAGGGGTGCATGCAGGAGCAAATGATAAAGCCATATAGAGATGGATAACACAAGGAACTTCATTTACCATGTGGATGGGTGGAAGATGGTGTTGAGTGACACATTACATTTTTGTGTCCCTACTCTTTTGATTGAACATATTAGCCATTAGGATTAGAATTTTGATGAGAGTGAGAGAAGTTTGAGATAAATACATTTTCTTTTTTTAAATTGGGGTGTAGCTGCTCTACAATGTTGTGTTAGTCTCTGCAGTACAACAGCACGAATCACTCCTATGTATACATATATTTCCTCTCTCTTGAGCCTCTCTCCTACCCCCAACCCCACCTCTCTAGGTCATCCCAGAGTTCTCAGCTGAGCTCCCTGTGCTATACACTATACACTAAAGCTTCCCACTAGCTATTTATTTTACACAGGGTAGTGTATATTTTTGTCAGTCCCAATCTCCAATTTATCCCCCTCACCATGGCTGCATATCCATTCCCTATATCTGCATCTCTGTTGCTGCCCTGCACATAGGTTCACCTCTACCATTTTTCTAGATTCCACATACGTGCGTTACTATACAATATTTGTTTTTCTCTTTCAGTCTTACTTCACTCTGTATGACAGACTCTTTCCTTAGAGTTTAGGTCAGTTTGATTTCGATGCAATAGTGTATGTTCTCTTGAACATGAACTCTTTCAAGAAGAGATAGCATAAGAATTGATACTAATTTAGTCGGACGTTTGACACCATGCTGGGTCTACATTCTGATGCTTTCCTCCCAAGCGTCTGGGTCAGCAGGTGATGGCCACTGTTGGAACAAGAAGTGTCTTTAATGAACTGCAGATATAAGGGGAAGATTGGCCTAATTCTAAGCTAAAATAAGTCACAACTTACCACAGAGAAGGCATACTGAAAAATATTCTAGCATTTTCTAGTGATTCACATTCTTTCAATTGGCACATCCATCTAAGATATTCCTGCTATGAGTACTGATTTATATTTTAAGATTTAATTAATTAGAAAAGAAAAAGTAATGGCCTTGGAGGTCCTTTTGGTCTGCTAAGGCTTTACTGTTTGAGGAAAGAAGTGACATTTAGAGGCAGTGGCCGTGAATTTCAGAAGCAAGGCTCTTAAGTCTCTGAGGAAGATCTGCCAGACATTTAAGAGTTTGGGTGATATCAACACTCACCTGGAAGAAGAATGAAAGAGGAACGCCATGAACATATTGAAATCACGTAGTACTGTTACTTTTCATAGAGAATAAGTTACTACAAGCAGGTCTTTCTTGGCATCTATCCATGACAGTCTGGTTGAATTGTCACAGTCAGCAAAGACTCCCATTTAAAGACTGTTCATCTGCAAAGAGACATGACGCTATCCCTAAAGAGAATATTCTCACAAGGTTTTGGTACATTCAATAATGATTGCCCAGTGAATTGCAGAAGCTATTTGTAAAGTGGTTAGAATACTGAATCTCTAATATTGGGAGAGATTAGACACTTCTTATCTGGCACTGACATCCCAACCTCTTAATCAGCCACTAGTGAGTCATAGTAAGTTTTACAATTGTTGCATTAAAGGTTAAACATAATTGGCTATAGTCTAACTTTTTTATCCACTGCAGTAGCTTCTGCTATAACTTCAACTCCAGCAGAGTCTTTCAAACTCATAATCTCAGCTCTTATTTAGTGTTTCAATGGGTAATTTCAAGTTGTTATGAATAAAAATGTTAATGTGTCTATAAAATTTTCTTGAAGAAAAAATGTTACCTGGGAGAGTCACACTGCAATTAACTGAACATGCCTAGTCAGTACATAGTTAATTCTAGTACTTCTACTTATGAAGACTCTTTCAGGAGCACAAAGGTTTTTGGAAACTGAACTCTGCTCTGCTTCCCTCATTGTCCTTAGTGTTATTGTAATTCTGACCATGTGAACCTTGTGAATAGGATTGGTTACTAGAATTTGTCATCTGCTGTTCATAGCATTTGTAGGTTGCTCTGGAGTTTTGATCAAAAGGAGTTGCTTGGTTGTTGTCTTTATCAGCTGAGGTAGCTAATGCTGCTTCAGAGGATTAAGAATTATTATTTTTCAGCTCTGTAGAACATTGTACTGAGTTGTTGCTGTTCAGTCTCTAAGTTGTGTATGACTGTGACCCCATGGACTGTAGCACACTAGGCTCCTCTGTCCTCCCAGAGTTTGCTCAAATTCAAGTCTGTTCAGTCGGTGATGCTATTCAACCATCTCATCCTCTGTTGCCCTCTTCTTCTGCCTTCAATCTTTCCCAGCATCAGGGTCTTTTCAAATGAATTGGTTCTTTACATCAGGTGGCCAAAGTATTGGAGCTTCAGCATCAGTCCTTCCAATGAATATTCAGGGTTGATTTCCTTTAAGATGGACTGGTTTGATCTCCTTGCTGTCCAAGGGACCCTCAAGTCTTCTCCAGCACCACACTTTGAAAGCATCAATTCTTTGGTGCTTGACCTTCTTATGGTCCAGGTCACACATCTGTACATGACTACTGGAAAATCCATAGCTTTGACTATACAGAGTATTGTTGGCAAAGTGATATCTCTGCTTTTTAATACACTGTCTGGGTTTGTCGTAGCTTTTATTCCAAGGAGCAAGCATCATTTAATTTCATGACTGCAGTCACCATTTGCAAAAACATAAAATGTCTTTTCTTGGTCTCCTTATGATTTAATTTAGAGGCAAAATGCACACTAGTGGCTTATTCTGACTTATGTTTCCCCAAAAGTTTCTACCTCAGGAACCCACACCTTGTGTTTTTGCCCCACCCTGTTCAATGATATCATACAATACAAATATAGTCATCTAAACCACCTGTACAGTAGAGTCTGTGGGATGAGGTAGGAGAAGTGATAGGAAAGGACCCTACAAGCTAGAGAGGTCTGCCATAGACAGTAGTTGTGGCTCTTTATCATATGCAGATGTGTCTCCTTCCCCCATAAGTGAAATCAGTTCAGTTCAGTCACTCAGTCCTGTCTGACTCTTTGCAACCACATGGACTGCAGCATGCCAGGCTTCCCTGTCTGTCACCAACTCCTGGAGCTTGCTCAAACTCATGTCCATAGTGTCAGTGATGCCATCCAACCATCTCATCCTCTGTTGTCCCCTTCTCTTCCTGCCCTCAATCTTTCCCAGCATCAGGATCTTTTCAAATGAGTCAGTTCTTCGCATCAGGTGGCCAAAGTTTGGAATTTCAGCTTTAGCATCAGTCCTTTCAATGAATATTCAGGACTGATCTCCTTTAGAATGGACTGGTTGGATCTCCTTGCAGTCCAAGGGACTTTTCAAGAGTCTTCTCCAAGCACCACAGTTCAAAAGCATCAATTCTTCGGCACTCAGCTTTCTTTACACTCCAACTGTCACATCCGTACATGACCACTGGGAAAACCATAGTTTTGACTGGATGGACCTTTGTCAGTAAAGATGAAGTGGTGAAATACAAACTTAAATTACAAGAGATTGTTTTCTAATTTATCAGCTTGGCAAAGATAATTAATCAGCTTGGTTTGGTTTCTGTTGGCAAGGGTGTAGGTAGTCAGGCAGCCCTTTACATTGCTCATGGTAAGTTAACTTGTGTAATTTTTATTTAAGAAAATTTAGAAAGAGCTATCAAAACAAAATGCAAGAACTTTGAAACTAGTAATATCCCTTCAGGGATATATTCCATAGATATTTGCAGTAACATACACAATGATAGTCATCACAGTATTGATTAAAATGATAAAACATCAGAAACAACTAAATGTCCATCAATAGAACATTTATTAAGTGATATAGTGTACCTATTTTATGTAACAGTATAAAGTTGTGTTAAGTGGAATGAGGCAACCCTGTGTACTGACATGTAATACTTCCTGAGATTTATCTTTAAGTGGGGGAGGGGGCTAAGGAATAAAACTGTGTGTATGGAATGGTACCATGTCACTAAAGGACTTATTTGTGAGTATACTTATATTTGCACAGAATTTCTCTGAATGAATACACAAGAAATGAGTAACAAGTCTTGTATCCAGAGGGAAACTCTGTGCCTTGGGAACAAAGGGGGTTGGCTTATTGCTTAGCACATATTCACACTCATGCCCTTTCCCCTTTACAGGTGTAGCCTTGAGCACTTCTGGCTTAGCCATGTGCTTCTGTGATTGCCATGAGAATAGCATAACCTAGGTAGCCACTGTCTCTTCAGCCCGTGACTCTGAATGACATGTATGAATTATCCCCAAACTTGACCCAAAGCCTAGAACCAAAGCCACACAGCCCACAATCTGAAGCAGAGGTGCTCCTCTGCTTGTAAGTAAGAGAAATCAATTCCTGTTGATGTAAGTCACAAAGTTTTGGGGTGGTTTGTTGTAGACCATGCTTACATCAATACCCAGTAAATATAATCATTAGACTTACTTCTAATGTATAGCCTCTGTACTTTTAAAATAGTGTATAATGCCTATGTATTACCCATTCAAAAACTACATTAATTTGTTATCCTCTATCTCCTCAAAAACAATCCAAAAAATACACACAAGACAAGAAATAGCTTTAGACTGAACAACACTGAAACTCATGCCTCATATTTGAACTGCTTGACTGATATGGTTATTTGTAGTTTGAGATTCCTCCTTTCATTCTTAATCTGGCAATCCACTGAGGTACCAATCAGTCTTATAAAGAGGCTTACTAAAAGTGGAAAGTAAGTAAGTGTTGGAATACAGTGAAAGACCACTTTTGTCTAGGAGAAAAAGAAATACTGATGGATGTTTTAATTGATTTCAAATATATTTTAAGTGGTTTTTTTTTTTTGGCTTTCTCATTTTGTTGATCCCAATTATCATTCAATAAACCATGGAGTAGATAGATGACCAGTTTTCTCAAAGAGGATCTGGTTAGCACATATGCCCATGTGGCATGTGAGATCTTAGTTCATCGACCAGGGATTGAACTCATGCCCCCTGCACTGGAAGCATGGAGTCTTAACCACTGGACCACCAGGGAAGTCCTTATTTTTTAGTGTTTTGCAGACCTAATTTGATTTTACCTGAATAGGTGCAGAGAGAATTCAACAGCATTTTGTTTGAATCTTTATATGGAGGATTATATTGGAATTGTTGTTGTTCAGTCACCCAGTCATGTCTGATTCTTTGAGACCCCATGGACGGCACCACACCAGGCCTGCCTGTCCCTTGCCGTCTCCCAGAGTTTGCCCAAGTTTATGTCCATTGCATCAGTGATGCCATCCAACCATCTCATCCTCTGTTGCCCTCTTCTCCTTCTGCCCTCAATCTTTCCCAGCATTGGGGACTTTTCCAATGAGTCAGCTGTTCGCATCAGCTGACAGAAATACTGGAGCTTCAGCTTTAGCATCAGTGTTTCCAATGAGTGTTCAGGGCTGATTTCCCTTAAGATTGACTGGTTTGACCTCCTTGCTGTCCAGGGGACTTTCAGGAGTTCCTAGGTATATACTGGAATACCTAGATGTTAAAGAAGTGTGAAAGCCTCAAACAGCAGTGCATTCCCCAAAGATGTAGAAGGTGGTAGACAGATGACTTTGTTTTGAAATTATCATGTGTCCCTGAACCTGGAATGTAACTCAGTTGTTACATAAAACAATACTTAAGATGATTTACTGAAGTGTATTTTGGAGATGACTGTATCGACCATGGGCATTTATACTAACCAGATCCTCTTTGAGAAAGCTGGTCATCTGTCTACTGCATGGTTTATGGTTTATTGAATGATAGCTGGGATCAACAAAAAATGCCAAGACATGGAACAAAGAGTCAAGGGACGTCCTTGGGAGTGGACAGGGCAGAAGTAGCATGAGCAGGAGCTAGATCAGCATTCCTGGTGTATCATTAGACTGGGGGTTATTGCAGGCCTGCTGGAGAATAGCCTAAGTTGTCCCAGGCTCTGAATTTGACTTGAATTCTTCAAAGGCTTCTGTTCTCCTTGGGCCTATTTCTGAGATGGCATCTTTTTTTTTTCCTGTTTTTCCTGCACATTTTTACAACTACATGAGCATATCTCCATTCCTGCAACAACTTGAAAAGTTCAGCTGACCTAATGGTCAACCTCAAAGCCTTTAGTTATCTTCAGACAGAGAAAACCTGTTTTGTAGCAACTGATTGTATCTCTAAGCCCAGATATGGCATTTTAATTAGAATAAGTCAAGACTCCAAGGATGACTTCATGGAAATGTATTGCTGCTATTGGAAAGGGGAAAAAAGCCTTGAATATATAGCTCTGTAATTGATTTACTTTTTCGTGTATTACTTATATATTCATATAATGATGAAAATAATATTTCTCAGTAATTTAAAGTCTTACTAACTGAGAATGATAAACTTTTGAAATGATGAAATGACACTGAGCTAGAAAATTAGAGGATTCCATTTAGTTATTATCATAATACACAAATTTTTTCTATTCTAATTCCTCTATGAAACAGACATAATATAGTTGTCTATTAACAGATGAAAATTAAATTATTTAAAGTGGATTTATCCCAACTATATAGTTGTAAATATTAAATATCCTCCTACAACCTCCTCCTTATAAAGTCATTGCTATCACTGTGAAAGTTTCAGTAGAAATGAGGCTTCAGCTAACACTAATAAGATGAGGATTGATGAGGTCAATTTGCACTGACCGTCTTCAAATGATAAATGTCAAAAATCTTATTCTGTTCACTAGTCCACAGGGACCCACCTACAATAAATGCTCTAAAAGCTGTAAGCAAGTAGTTTCTGAAAAGTATTTGGCTGTATTCCTGTTCAGAAAAACACTCAATTCATAATGCTGTGGAACAATTAGTCAGACCACGAATTAACCAAGAAGCTATACTTTTACTGTGTTTAATTCCCAAAAATCAGCTCTAAAAGGATAACAGACCCATTACCCTAGATCCAAGAATAAATGGGCCCTTGGACTTTTTTCTTCTCATGAGGTGACTACATGTTAAGCAGTAATCTCAGCGACTTCACTTTAAATGTCTAGCTACATCATTTTTGACTTAAGAAGAAAACCATCATTTGAATGAAGAGGATTTCAAACATTAAACCCCACATTGAAAGCTTGTAATAGATAATGTATTAGCCTGTGATTATGATACAGCTATGGAAAAATTTCAAACACCAGGGAATGATTTCAAAACATTTGTTTTTTTTTTTTTTTTATGTCAAATGCTTTTAACATTCAACACTTCTATACAACACTTCTATACATCATAATTATGGTGTTCATAAACTAACATTAACTTTTTCAACTATTAATGGATCCCAAGCAACCAAATGAAAGGAGAGGTGTATCAGATGCTTTCTTGGTAGCAGAAAAAAACAAATATAGAGTTTCACAATGGAAAACTCAGAGGATAATAGCTAAGTTAATTACTTGCACTCCCCTGAACAACTTTTGACCTCATACAGTTTATAAGATCAAAGTTATATATTACTTCCTTTCTTATTTAAAAGTAGCAGATGAAAAGTGGGTTTTCTGAAATGAGTGGTAGTGTGTTTGTGTTCTCCAAGGTATATACATGGGTCGTAGAAATGTCCAAAATTGTCACTCAGTTACTGAAGGTATATGTCTTACAGAAGTGACCTGTTTGGAAGTGGAATGAGAAAGGATGCCTGGTGCTGGCCCTCAGTGTAGAGAGAGGCTTGCTCAGAGAGACAGAGTTCTAGAGAAGAGTCTGTGATGCATGGAACTTCTCTGTGGCTGCATTCAGAATGTTGCTTTGCAGGACTTTTCCAAGCAGAATTAAGTTCCCTATTTCTGTTTTCCTACTTGGTCATCTCAAGTGAAAATACCCCCATCTTCCTACACTAACCCCTACTTAGTTACACATTTTTCTTTCTTTCCTGTTTGTTTCAAAAGATGAGCTGTTTTTTCACCAGTGCTCTAGAATCTAGATAGAATCCTAGCCTCTCCTCTGAGATGTTGATCTACAATCACTTTCTTCTCTAGTATTTATTTAATCTATTAGTTCTTTACTTTCTCATCATATGTGGCAGACACTATTGGCTGCCCACCAATAACCTTGATTTCTCTTTCTTTTTTGCTGGTTTTACTATTCCTCCATGTTAAAGACTCAGAATACCCCAATGAACTATTTCCCAGCCTCTCATATGGTGGAGGGAAAGCTGGATGACAAAGTTACTGAGTCTTTGGTGAAAGACATTCCTCACTGATAAGATGGTAGCATGTGAGGAACAATTTCTCCATGCTTTGGAAGCTGACTAGTGAGGACAAGAGGTTTGGAGCTGCAACAGCCATCTTGTAAGTATGATGGAAAAACATGGAAGGTACACTGGGAAATGGAATCTGCGAACAACTGAAAGATCCCTGGAACATAGATGATATCACTGAACTATTGGACAAACTCTGTGCTCAACTAGTCCTCATTTTTTTCTCATGTAAGAAAAGCAAACCTCTTGCCTAGGCATGCTAAGTCCAATATTCTATTAAGTGTACTGGAAAGTATCTTGATTGATTTTGATTTAAGATAGCTGCCTCAGTTGGATAACCCAATTGTTTTGATATCTTCTTCCTTCTTCTTCCTATAGTTAAAGGCAAATGGGATGGTTGAAAGTGAAACTGTTAGCCACTCAGTCCTCAGTTGTGTCCAACTCTTTGTGACCCATGGACTGTAGCCCGCCAGGCTCCTCTCTCCTTGGGGTTCTCAAGGCAAGAATACTGGAGTGGGTTGCCATTTCCTTCTCCAGGGGATCTTCCAGATCCAGGGGGCAGATTCTTTACCATCTGAGCCACCAGGGAAGCCCAATGGGATGGTTGGATCACAGCAAACATTTTGGTCCATGAAGTAACTTTGTAATGGAAATTGTGTATTAATTATGATAATGGAGAAAAATATAAAAAACTTGAGTCTATGATGACCATAACAGTTCTGGGCTTCCAAACTTGAAACTTCTTTTATATGACAGAGTAATTAATTTCTATCATTTTTAGATTACTTTTCTTGGCTTTGCTTTCTTTTCTGTTATAAGCATTTGAAATGAATACTGATACATGTAACTTGCATGTATAAGGAGACATGAATAAAATATTTAGATAGATGTTTCAGGATGAAAAGTTATGTACATTTTAAATTTGTGACAGTTATAGATTGTTTTACAAAAAGTTAGCATAAATTTATGATTCCACCACATTTATGGTCTCCTTATATCTTCCTTAATCCTGCATATTTTCAACATTTTAAAATATTTGTTTTTTGATTATTTTAAATGATGCTTGTTTTGGTTTACATTTTTTAAATTAAGAAAAGTTAACCTTTTCTTCCAAACAATTTATATTTCTTTTTCTGAAAACTTTCTGATACTTCCTTTTTCCTACTTTTCTACTATTGTCTTTTCTTTTCTTATTGATTTAAATATATCAGGTGAATTTATGGGGGCTTCCCTAGTAGCTCAGCTGAGAAAGAATCCGCTGGCAATGCAGGAGACCAGGTTTGATTCCTGGGTCGGGAAGATCCGCTGGAGAAGGGATAGGATACTCACTCCAGTATTCTTGGGCTTTCCTGGTGGCTCAGCTGGTTAAGAATTGTCCTGCAATGTGGGAGACCTGGGTTCAATCCCTGGGTTGAGAAGATCCCCTGAAGAAGGGAACAGCTACCCACTCCAGTATTCTATCCTGGAAAATTCCACGGACTCTATAGTCCATGGGATTGCAAAGAGTCAGACACGACTGAATGACTTTCACTTCACTTCAGGGAAATTTATACTTAGTTTGTTATGTATGTTGCTGTATTTTTACTTTTTCTTTGGTTTCTCTTATTTTTTTAAATCTTTTTGATGCTACATTTTGCCATGGAGATCTGGTAAATATTTACTTAGTAAATAATTGGTCTGTACCCTTATGGCTTCCAGAGTTTGTGCCTTAATTGGAAAGTAAAAGTGAAAGTCACTCAGTCGTGTCCGACTCTTTGTGACCCCATGAACTGTCCATGGAATTCTCTAGGCCAGAACACTGGAATGGGTAGCCTTTCCCTTCTCCAGGGGATCTGCCCAACCCAGGGATTGAACCCAGGTCTCCTGCATTGCAGGTGGATTCTTTACCAACTGAGCTATATTTTCCCTATTCCAAGATTTTATATAATTGTTTACACATGTAAGTGCATAATAGAAATATAAAAACTGTTCATATTTTTTAGTGGTTTGTAAAGTTTTAACTTTTTTATATTTTGATATGTGTCAAGTTTACTTTTAAAGGTTGCATGAGGGGTACAACAATTGATTTTTTTCCCTCAAAATATTAATTAGTTGTTCCAATACCATTTATTGAAAAAGCAATCCTTTATGCACAAACTGAATTGCATTTGATCATATTTAAATTTCATGGGATTTTTCTAGGGAGTAGTGCAATGCTTGACATAAAATAAATATACAATATATGTTTGCTGAAAAAATAAAGGAATTGTGAAAGTACCCCCCACAAATCCTATTGTTATTTTAATTAGGCTTACACTGCATTTATGGATGAATATAGAAAAGACTTATATTGTATATAATATAAAAATTTCTAACTGAAAATCATATTATATATTTTAATTTATTTTATGCTGTTCAATTTTAAAGTTTAATTCTATTTTTATCTAGATCATTTTCAGTTTTTCAAAATTGATTTCTATCATTTTCCCTTTCTGTATTGATGTGTTCCCTCAGTATATTTGTACTCTTTGCTCTCTTCTGTCCCATTTCTAGTATACATTAAATATCCTCTGATTCATAATATTCTTGCTATATGGTCCATCCATGGGGATTGTCTCAGTTCGAAAGGTTGCATCGTCTTGTAGAACTGGTTGTACAACTAAGGTAATAAGCAAGCTCTTAGTTCAGTTCAGTTCAGTCACTCAGTCGTATCCGACTCTTTGTGACCCCATGAATCACAGCACACAGGCCTCTCTGTCTATCACCAACTCCTGGAGTTTGCCCAAACTCATATCCATTGAGTCGGTGATGCCATCCAGCCATCTCATCCTCTGTTGTCCCCTTCTCCTCCTGCCCCCAATCCCTCCAAGCATCAGGGTCTTTTCCAATGAGTCAACTCTTCGCATGAGGTGGCCAAAGTATTGGAGTTTCAGCTTCAGCATCAGTCCTTCCAATGAACACCCAGGACTGATCTCCTTTAAGATGGACTGGTTGGATCTCCTTGCAGTCCAAGGGACTCTCAAGAGTCTTCTCCAACACCACAGTTCAAAAGCATCAATTCTAAGCTCACTATCTGTCAAATCTAACTTAACTTTATGTAGGGTTTTCAAATGAAACATACATTTCTTGAAAAGTTTGGATTCATGGGATCTACTTTTTCTTTTTTTTTTTAAATCATACCTGCACAAGAGATAAGTTGTTGGATACCCACTGATTTTTTTTAATTCTTTGCTTGCCACTGGATTTAGGAGAGCTCAGAAAATATGACAGTGTTATATGGAACAGTTTCTCTATTCAAGCACTTTATAGTCTTATTTTGGAGACTAGATGGAAACTCTCGAAACAAGTCAAAATAATACTAGACAGAATTGACTCCCGTAACAAGCTGTTCCCAGCAGACAAAGTGCTTACAGAGCAGTGACTTTAACTATTTTGGGGACCACAGATTCCTTTGTGATGATAACTGCAGGTACTTTTCCTAGAAAAGAGTGAGAGCATTAAAGTAACATTGACTGTAATCCTATGTATCAGGTTCTCACAAGAAACAGATTTCTCTCCAAAGGTTTAAGTAAAGATATGTCAACAGAGGGACAACTTCCTGAGGAATGGGCAAATTTAGGGGAGTGAAACCTGAAAGAAAACAGAGGCATCCAAAGAATAGCAGCTGCAGAAAATCAGGCCCTCAAAGGACTAAGAGGCCTCGTGGAGGAAGGTCTGTCGGATGGAAGGGTTGTGGTTGCTACCAGAGAATCAGCACTGAGCTAGATGGAGTAAGGAAGAAATGCCTAGAACTTTTTCTTCTCCCGGCCTCTGATCTTCTGCCAATAAGAAGCTAGCCAACAAAGGAGTGTAGTGATATAGTCTATGGGAATCAGCTTTCCTGGGAACAGAACAGGAAAAACAGGTAGGGAAGGAACCTGGGTTGGAAAGAGGTGGAAGAAACAGAAATGAACCATCATGGTGTTCTTTAGGATGTTGCCTACTTTAGTAGTCTTTACACTTGGGAAGTGATAGCAAACTGAACAAGTACTTTAAATAATAGTGTAATTTTAATTCATTTCTCTTCTCTACGATGGATTTCTATTTTCTGGCCTGTGATTAAACTCATGGTGAAGGCAGGAAGGCTCATCTTACTAGAGACATGAAAGAGTAAAGAGGATAATAAAAGTTTTGTTTACAAAATGATTTATCTTTGCATCTCATTTGAGGTACAACATCAGGCTCAAACTCAAGTTTACAAACCTTATAAATTTGTATTTCTATTTGCTTCTTGCTAAGAGCTGTGCTTTAAGCAAGGCGTTTTCCATGAGTGTGGAGCATAGTGCCTTGTACTCAGAAGGATTCTATATTTGCTAAATGCTCTGCGGTCCCTGTCTTGGAATTCTTAGTAATATTGAAAAGAGGCTCCATGTATTCATTTTGTACTGAGTACTGTGACTTTTATGGCTGGTTCTCGATTTCAGGTATGACAATGTCTCACTATTTTCTAGAGGAGGACTTTATATACTGTTAATGAAAACAGTAACAATGATAATCTTATCTACCACTTTTCTACTGAGAAATATTCAAGATATTGTATTTCTTCCTTCTCCACCACATTTTCTGGTTCACTAAAGAGATATGATCATGCTCAAATCTAGATAGGGAAATAGTAAGAATATAACTGATATGCCCAAGATATGGGAAAAGGTAATGCTGGTATCAGAATTTGAACCAAGAGGTTCTGACTCCCAGCTTCAGGCATCATTAATCCACAAAGTGTCTGGATGCTGTGGATTGCAGAGTAAAACCAACCAATAGTAATAATGCATAACTTGTGTTTTGAATTTTTTCTTTTAG